>NC_139490.1:17063040-23008040 GCF_008360975.1 Lichenostomus cassidix
TTTGCATTTATAATTTATACATGATAGTCAGGAATTGTTGTGACACTTTGCTTTATTTCTAGCCTGTGCATAATGGATAAGAGCACTCTGTATCAAAGAACATTGATACAGACTGCAAACCCCACTGTACTGCTAGTCAAGAGAGGACAAGTCTGCATGCTTGGTGCTTGTTTAAATAATGCAATAATTGTGGTATTGGTGTGTGAGTGGATTTGACTTATTAGTTGTGGCCTGATGGGGTCAAAATGTAGATCTCAGCTCCTGTAATGGCACTGTAGGGTCTGTCATGGGTGAGATTCCTGCCAGTGGTGAGGTTGGGGCTGTGCCAGCCTTGGGAGTCCCCACTGTCTGTATGAGCCTCACCCTTGCCTTGTGAAGCCATCAGACCTGGTGGCACCTGGCTCCTGTGGCCTCCTGTGAGGCTGTGGCATGGAGGAGGCTGCTGGGTGTGTGCTTCAATGCTGGCAGCTGTCTGAGCAGTCAGTCCCTCAGCCTGGAGCAAGCCCTTGGGAAGGACTTTTCCATCCCATCCCCAGCCCTGAGCTTGTGCCATGTGTCAGGCTGCTGCTCAGCTCGCTGTCCCTGCAGCCTTGCTCTGAAGTGCTCTGCATCTGGGAAACACTCCGTTGTATGAGTGGAGGTGGCATACAAATGAGTATTTCTAAATATACTGTGACGCAGTTTTACTTCCAGTGCTCTTCTGAGGCTGTGCTGTGATTTCTAGGAGAGGAATTCAAGTGGAGCAGAATATTTTATGTTGCCAGCTAATAGTGTAATCTACCCTAATGTACAGAGTTGGCTGTGAACTTATGAAGAAGAGTGAAATTAATAATGTGAAATATGGAAAATACAGAGAAAATAAGCTAATTTTTTTTGAAAAATGCGTTAGAAAATATAACACGTCTGAAACAGAACAACATCAGGTGTTAGAGGAGCACTGCAGCTGTGGTGTTTGATATTTAATGAAATTAATGTCAGAGTTAATCCAGAGTTTTGAGGGTCTTGACTAGTGTTAAAGCAGGATTGCAAACCAGGCTAGCTCAAAAAACCCCACCCAAATTTCAGTAGTACCGTTCATTTGATGCAGCACAGTTGAGCAGTTTTCTAGCAGGCTGCTCAACATATGGCTTTATATTCTGAAAAAAACAAAACAATTTAACCATGCTGGTGTTGGCACTGAAACTTCCAAGTCTCTCCTGTCCCTCTTCCGCAGCTAAGACCTTTCTTTCTGTTGCATGTTTTTGGTTACTGTGCTTCTTCTCTCCACTTCAAAAATGCAAGATGCTTTTCCAGAGTTTGTCAGTACTGAGTTTCCAGCTGGATGTTAAAGGTCAAAGTTCTTCACGTTCTGGTGAGTAATAAAGATTCTGATCTGGGACTGGGGTGATGAACACTCTTGCTGAGCAAGATAGGGGTAGGGTAGCAGTGGAAGAGTAAAAAAATAAATCCCAGGAAGTGTTGGTAAGGGAAAGTCTTGTGACAGGTTGCATGCAGAATTAGGCTTGAGTGGATGCAATATTAATGAGAAAACCTTATTGAAGAAGTGGGGCTAAAAATGTGGTCTGTGGTTTTTCCAGGTTGTTTGTATTCCTACAACCTTCTTAGTTATGGGAGATACCAGCACAATTCCTGGTGTGAATGCACTCATAAGTCACTTTTACACTGTTATGAGTATAGCTAATCCTCTTTCATGGGGGGATAATTCTGCTTCAAGAAAACAACCTTGTATTTGTTAAGTAAATCATTTCTGTGTAAAGAGAAGCCTGAGTCTATAAATAGTAAGTCAGAGTTTATAAAGAGGACACATGTGAACTTCTTGTTTCTGTATACTTGCATTGTGGCTGTAATTATATTACATTATATGTTGAAGTGTCTCATTTCAATTTTATATTCTTGTTATTTTAAAGAGAAGATAGAAAACTTCAGTGGCAGGATTAAGAAGTTGAGTAAGTTTTCCTAGTGCAGTTTCATAAATCTCAAATAATCAAAACTAGCCAATCAGGCTAACAAAATCCCCAAGGATTGAAATTTTAAACAAATATTAGAGACCTTTGGGCAATTAAGAAAGTTAAACACCCACACATTTTAACACAGTACTGAATTAATTAGGCAAATGTAAATCAACGATAATTTAAGTATAGAGTTTTTTATTCCCTAGGCACTAAAATGCAAACTGCCGAGCGTGCTTTGTCTCAGTAAAAAATAAGCAAAATTAACTTGCTGATTTCTTTTCTTTATAACCCTGGGAAGAACTGTATTAAAAAAAATTGTTTCTTTGGTCTGTGTCTAAGGATGAAATTTTAAATCCCAAAATGTTTTTTGTGGAAGGTAAGGGGAGCGAGAGGGCTGGAGCAGAGGCTGAGCTGGACCCCAGCATTTTGCAAAGGGTTAAGGGCCGTATGAACACAATGGGATGTGGATGCTCTTTTAACACATTCAGCCATATTAACTTATTTTCTGTTGTGGGGATGTTTGCGTTGTTTTTTATTTGTTTACTCTTGTTTGTTTGAACTAATCACCACTTAAGTAAAAGCCTCTCTGCCTGCCCTGCCTCCTCTTCACCCAGCATTTAGCCATGGTGACCAGTCAGGCATAAAAACGTGCTTATCTGCAAATGAATGGCAGCTCTTTGCTTCATTAAAGCCTCTTTCTCTTTTGGCACTCGCATTGTGACCCTTTGATATTAATTCAAAGGGCAATTAAAGAATGCGGCCCATCTTTGAAGTAAAGCATTCAGGGCAAGGAATGGGATGAACCTGGGACTCTGATGGACTGTGCACATTCAACAGGCCTTTTCAAGGCAGTTTGAAGTGACTCAAAGAAAATGGGCAGGAGAAGGTCAAAGAGAAAAAAGGGGCTAAAGAAACAGTCTGTATTTGTTCGAAGTATTAGCCAAGCAAACTGCAAATAGCAACAAAATGAAACAGTTAATAGAGCAGCCAGACAGAGGCATGTCAATCACTTAACTTGAACAGCATTGGGCTAACCAAGGCTTCAGTCCACTGTGTTATCTAATTATCTTGGGAAAGCCAGTAGCTGGAAGTAATAGTATTGTATTTCTTTCTGCTTACTGCTCAGAAAAGGTGATAAATACTCACAGCTTCATAATTATTCAACATGTATACATAAAGAGTGGTGGGTTGGTGGATTGTAGGCAAGCTGCTAGTAGAAAACCAACAAAAAACCCTTCTCGATTAACCTGAGATGCAGAATGTGAGCATTAGCATGTTTAAAAATCATGTAAGGGTTTGCATATGGAGCGAGCTAAGACACGCATGGTTTCCTCTGGAACAAACCTTAAAGGCAAACACATTTATGAACCTTGGAGCGTCGTTTTCGATCTTTCCTCCAAATATAGTTTTAAACCACATATAATGTTAAGGGTCAGACTTTAAACCACAATAAACAATGAGATTAAGAGCCAAGACTGCAACTCTCCTTACTTAGCATATGCTGTTGTACCTAAGAGATGTAGCACACATGGTATGAGATTCCTGCCTTGTTTTGCCCTAACAGGGTAAATTAAGGACAGTTTCACATTTGCCTCGCAATTTTTTTTTTGTATTGTTGGTTAAATTATCCCTATGGGACTTGATTTTCCACTGGCCTGAATTTGCACATGAAAAACAAATACACGATTTTATTTGCCCAAATGGATGTGCCCATAAACAGGCATACTTTAAAATCCTGGCATAAGAAAAGTTTCCTGAACTTATCTTCATAGTCTCATTAAATTGTCAAATTATTGAAACAAGGAAATAATAATGAGTTTGCAATGTGAGAAAAGTGCTCTGGCCCCGATCCAGATGATGCACAGTATTGTATAAGACACGTGAGCAGAAGTGTGTGGCAAGAACCATCTTGAAATACGTGAAGTTTTATGTTACTGAACTACGTGCATCTTGGAGGTGCTTTTTTGGTTTTGATATATTTTCTTTCTTGGTCTCTTTCTAATGTGAATGGATTTTAATTGGAAAGAGTGGCAAAAGCTGCACAGGTTTGCATGTGTTTGTGGGTGCTGCTGCGGCCACCTTTGTGTAAATGTAACTTCAGTCTCCAACATGATCCTCTTTGGTGGGATCCCATTTGTGTTAACAAGCCCTAAGCTGTGTAGCAAGATTGGGTGGTGCACTTGGTTTAACATGGTAAAGAATTTGTAGCAAAAAATGCTCTACACACATGAAATGGACAATATACAATATGACTTAACGCATATTAAAATATACTCCATCAACAGCTGGTAATGGTTTACTGTGAAGGAGAAGGAAGAAATAATTTTTTGTTGCTGTTGTTGAGAAAACAAAAGCATTGGCACAGTCAAAAAAATCACTTTTGTTGAGATCTTGCATGCTAAATTTTAACCAGAGGGACTTTTTTTTTCCTGGCTACATTGCACCCTCCTTTGAACTTCAGTCTAACAAATAATCTAAAAGGCTATTCAGTGTGGTTGTGCTTGTATGAAGGGTTCTGCCATCACACAAGAAGAAATATCATATTTTCTTTTATAGTGGCCACTGTATTTTCTTTTTAGGAGCAGAAAAGAAGAGGAATTCTTGTATATGTTAGGCATAGCATTGTTTCAGTGTTACATAGTAATAGAAAAAAAGGCAGTGTGTGAACACTTCACTGTCTAAGAATTCCAGCTGGAATAACTGTACAGAACCAATGACCTTTGTTTTGCATGGGTCCGTCCCGATGTCCGTGGGGTTTTTTCTGTGGTCTGTTGGAGTCAAAGTCATAAATTAAATTTGTTTGGTTTTAAAAGGTTCTATTCTTACAGGAGGGGTAAGGCTCTATAAGGATCCCTCTGAGTATATCAAGACTGACAAAATATAATTTCATCAGCTGAAAATAGATAGGATTTCTACAATGAAAATAGAGCCTTAGCTGGTGTAAGCCGCCATGCCTGTATCTCCAGCTAGATTTGGAACAGGATCCCTGGCAGGGGCAGTCCTGTTTGGTGCAGTTGGGTAGCTGTATTGTTTGCATTTTCTCTCTCCTTTGATTTTAAGCTGTTTCAAATGCTATCTAAATTTCTTTCTTCCACTGTAAACAGAAAATGCGCTGTTCTCACTCCCTGGGATAGCTGCATTGGCCCGGAGAAATGAAGGTCAGTGAATGTCCCAGAGCAGAGGTTCCCTCTCCTGCTGGAGAGCATACGAGTTTAATAGGCTCTGCCAAGGTAAAATTGGGACTGTAGGACTCCAAAAGGAAGCAACAGCCTTCACGTTGCGACCAGAGCAAAGGAAGGATGGCTGGATGGAGTCAGCTGAGCTGGGAAAAGAAAACAGAAAGCACTGAAGTCCCATGATGTGATCTTTTGTCTGAATGTACAGCCAACCACTTGGGGTTTGAATGCCCTGTTCTGTGGAAACTCGGAGAGTTGGGATATCTGCCCAAATCTCATTTGCAGGAGTTTTGGGGAGCTTTGCTTCCTCCTCAGATTTTAGTTTCAAACCAAGTGAGCCCTGGCTTCAACATGCACTGGTGGGACAGATGCTACAGCCAGGGCATTGCTTGGAACAGGTCTTGTTTCTTTGTCGCAGTTATCTCTGCTCATGGTTTTGCCCTACAGAAATCTGTCCAATTGCCTGATTCAAGGGAACCATCAAGTCCTAAACCCTGAAAAGACTATTCCAAACCCCACATTGTTTGGGGTGTGTTGTGTTCTGGAAGTAGGAAAGTGCATTTTAGGTCTTCTCAGACATGCATGGGGATTTGGTAAAATCTCCAACTCTTGATTATTACTGCTTGCCTAGTAGGATCTCCTAGATGCTGTGTGTGGGACTGAGTACCCTCTGTCCATGAGGTAAGTGGGCTTTGAGGCTGGACACCACCCTGGGCCACTCTGGATTGTCAGCCAGGGGACGTAAGATGTGGGGTGAGTGCTTGAGACACACCCCTCAGGAGGTAGTGGGATGCTTGCAAGCACAAAATTTCTTATCTGGTATTCCGCCACCTAACTCAACTGAAGTCTAATTTACGTGTACAGTAAGAGAGGGAACCTGAGTGTGTTTGCCATGAAACTGGCGCCTCTTTATCCTTGTTGGTGTGCCTGTGTCCGTAGTCTTTGACTTCTTCAGTGAGTGTTGATTTGTTTTAAGTGGATTTGGTTTTTTTAAATACAAAAGTTAATTTTAAACTGCTTTTTTCCTTGGAGCTTTTGGGAAGTATTTTTGCCTAGCAAGAAAACAGAGCCAGCTCTAAGAATATAATGCCTTAATTGCTGAGGCTGTACTGCATTTTCTGAACAAAAATAATAGGTAGTTGCTTTGCTTTGCTAAAACCCCTCATTTGCTGTGTCCCAGTGCTTCTCCTTGAGATGGGGGGCCTTTTATTTGCTGGTGTTCCTTCCCAGACACTGATTGCTGTGGTGCTGCGTGTGCAACGTACACTCGATACATCATCTAAGCACTGCAAAACGTTCCTTCCCTTTGTGCAATCTGATGTAAAACAGGCAGAAGTGCAGCAGTTACTGCCATGATGTAATATGATTCCAGGAATTAGAAATTTCCAGCTTGGAATGTACCAGGAAGCAGAAGCACGCCTGTGCCAGCGGGGATGGGCTGTCAGTGGGCTCCTCACCCGCTCCTTTT
Source organism: Lichenostomus cassidix (assembly GCF_008360975.1). Taxonomy (NCBI): domain Eukaryota; kingdom Metazoa; phylum Chordata; class Aves; order Passeriformes; family Meliphagidae; genus Lichenostomus; species Lichenostomus cassidix. The sequence goes on from NC_139490.1 coordinate 17,069,637, forward strand.
AGTGCATTGTGTGTGTATGGCTGGAAGAACAGAGGGTACAAAGGGAGGAATAGCTGTAAATATAAATGTGTCTGTTCTTTTTAGAGGGGACTCAAACTTTTTCCAAGAAGTCAGTCTAAAAATGTCAAGTGTTAGCTAGAAAGTGGTTCTGAGTGCCTCAGCTGAAAGGCTGGATCCTGCTGACATGGGAATCAGTAGAAGTTTTGCTTTTGGCTTTTTTGGCTGCAGGACTGCATCTGGAAAATGCCGTCAAGTGATCTGAAAAAAGTTGTGAAGCCGCAAAATACACAGACAAACCTGAAAAGTGATGTATGAAGGGAGGATTTTTAGAATATATTTTTTTTCATGGGAAAGTTTTTTTGTAATGTCAAAGTGCTTGAGTGTTACTGGGAGTTTTACAAAGCTTGGAAACAAAAGATTAAACTCTAAAGGAGTATCTTTTTTTTTTTTTTTTTATAATCTGGGAACCACCTAAATGAAGTAAACATCCATTATACTAAAATTCAAATAACAATAACTCAAAAAGAGGGGAGAAATGCATAATAAAACATCTCTAAAATTAATTATTACTAGAAAATAAGTTTTTTCCACTTGCAAACAATTGACAGGGTTTAGGAATCAAGTCTGGGGTCAAAGGGTCTTGATGGCCAAGTCAAAGGGCACCCAGAGATGTATATTAATGCATGTCAGCTTCTAGATCCTAGAGTCAAGCAGTAGTTCATAAAAGAAACAAGGCATCTTAAGAAGAAGTGTTATTAGCAAACATCAGGTCAAAGTTTATCTTTGGGTCAGTGTGTATGGGAGGGTCATCCATTCATGCTCCTAACACTGGCGTTATCCTTAAAGCTGCCTTGGCGCAAGGTGCAAAGGGAAAATAGAAATATGAAGTTTTAAGTGCGAAAACTTGGCAATTTATCAGAACACTTTGCAAGATTAAGACTTAAATTGAGCATCCTTAATGGAGCAAAGGAAAATAGGAATTTTATTTAAATTACTCTTGGTAATGTTTTTTGTTTAATTCCTTTTTAAATCCAAAGCTAAAACATACTTTTGTATGGACATGCAGGGTTCTCAGCAATGTCTTTGCACTCTTGCCTGAGTCAGAGTTGATGCTATAGGGGACAGACATGTCTTTCTTTTGAAAGGACCAGTATAGCCAATGTCAAACCCTTTGATGTGGAGGTATTGTAAATCTTTCCACGTGATTCTTCCTGGAAGCCACGGATTTCCTAAGAAGCGTGTTGACCAGTTCATCCCATTTACAACGCTACTTCTGCAGCTCTGCTTTCTCCTCTTCCCACCGCCTTGGGTGTGGGAACCCTGGCGCCCAGGGCAGCCGTGGCCGGGGGCGCTCCGCCACTCAGACCTGGAGGAATGCTCCTGCTGTGCCGGAGCACACAAAGGCTGCCTACTTGCTTTGACAAGCCCATGCTGCAGAAAATCCTTGCAATCTTTTGTGCTTCGTGGTGTTGACTTATTTTAGTTCCACGCTAAGATGCTCCCCATTGAAACAAGCTAAAAAAAAAGAAAAAAAAATGGAATACGGTTCTTTTAAATACTGTTATTCTGATGCCTTTAGGAGGCACTTTGCCTGACTTTCTAAAGAGATGTGTTTGAACGGTGCAACTTTGGTTATGCTTTGGAGGGGAAGAGAAGGGCATAGTTTGTAGGAATAATAAATATGACTGTTCACTAAAGCCCATTATGTTTGCATTGAATGGCGATTAAAATATAATGTGCAATGATAACTGGGTATTTCTGGGAACCAATGTGACAAGAGGTGATAGAGAAGAGATTATCTGTTGGATTTTTACTTGTATAGTGTGAATATTGGAGACCTGAATTGTGCATTTAGTGCATACGTTGTGCACTGGCAAGTCCTGAGCTCCAGAGACATCAGCATAATGGAAAGTCTTGGTATGTTCAGGAAAACAGTCACGTGTTAGCTGCCCTTCAACACAGTTATAGCAGCAGAGTTCCAGCCTCTTAATTAAGTCTTTGGGTAAATATTTCTGAATTTTGGGTTGGTAAAATATATGAGGAAAGTCTTAAGAAAAAGCCTTGAGCTTTAAGAGTCAAGTTTCAACATATTTTAGCCAAAAAGCCTTTCCTGTCAGACCCTGGCAGTTGGACAAAACTGACTTTTTTTGGGAGCACATCATATTTACTAGGAGAAGTTTCCTGACTCCAGATGGAATTCCTGGTTGGGAGTAGGGGAGAAAGTGCCTGCCCTGTGTGCTATGCACAGGGCATATCCCTGCCTTATAGAAGGAATGTGTTTCCCTGGCCCTGAGGTAAAAGCTGTAACCAGACCTCTCTAGGTCCTCTGAGTTCCTCCACTTCATCTGTTGGGTATTTCGAGTGTGGGAGAATCAAACTTAAATGCTTGGGGCTTATTTGGAGATGTGTGTTGGGTTTTTGTTTGGTTGGTTTTTGATTAACTTTTTTCAAGCACTCATTGGACCTTTTGAAGAGTGGAAATAGAGAAGGAGCTACTGGTCTCACAGACTGTCCGGTTGGTCTCCACTCTAAAGCATCCTGAGTGAGTGCCATGACCGCATGCCTCTCCCTCTAGAAGACAAATGACTCCTTCTCTTTTTCTATTTTTCACAAAAGATTTTAACCAGAATTTGGGGTTTTTTTCTGCTAGCACAGAATTGGGAAGGCAGGGGAGAAAGCTTTGAAGGAGAAATGTGAAATGACGAGAAGGGCAAATATTCACTTTCTCACCAAGTTGCAACCATGGTCTGAAAGCATGAAATGTCATCAATTGGAAACATACCCAAATGGCAAAGCAGCTGAACCTTTGCTGGTATAATCTCTCATGGCTCCGTTGAAGTTAATTTGAAAGTCTGCCTGTTCCTAAATAGGTGCAAAGGCCTTTCAGTGAATTGTGTGTTACCATAGGAAATCATATTAAAGGGAATGGCATTTTGGGAGTCTGTAAGTCATCACTTAGCTGCATTGAGCTTGATATAAGTGCTCAGGAGATTTGTGACGTTGACTTTAACTTTGTGAAAATATCTGTACTGCTAAGCTAAGAGTTCAAACTCTGTAAAATACTCTGTGCTAGGGCCTGGTCCTGACAGAGTTCTGCTAAAAAATGTGAGCTGTGTCATGGGAACAGACTCTTGAACCATGCTTTACATATGGTGCAGAATTCAGAATGCCAAAAGTTTGCTCAGTTTGTTGGTGAGCTCGAAGACTAAGGAGAACTGTGGGAATCTTGGTTCCTTCTGTGGCTCAGCAAGATCAAATTTACTTCTAATTCTTTCTCCCTAATTCTGGCTGCAAAAATTAACCAAATAAGAACTTGAATTTATCAGACAGAATTAGGAGTTTATAATGTTCCTAATGAAGCTTATGGCAACATCAGTTTACTACAAGATGGTGCCCACTAAAATAGTAAACAATTACTTTAAAAGAGAAAAACAACTGAATGCCAATTAAGACAAGCATCAGAATGAAAATATTCCATTTTTCCACTGTGGAGAGAATGATTTGTGGCCAAGGGATTACTTTTGAAATTGTTTTGAATTCTGCTCTTTAATTTATTAAATGAACCCTTCTTAGGAACTTGATTGCTAATTCACTTTAATTTAGAAAAGCCCCACTGTCTTTGGAAGTAGGCAGAGCCCTCAGGGGTCTATAAAACTGTCAATAGGGCTGTTAATTTGGCTTTTCTTTTTTTCTTATGGCTTAAAGCTTAATTGTGAGAGCTGGGAAGATGCCACAGTTTTGGTTTGCAGGGACTCAGTGTCTTATGGGTTTCAGATCCCATCAGAAGTCATAGGAACCCTCCTGCTGCTGCTGACATGCCAAGCTGGAAAAGCTGCAAAAATCTGGGGAGGATCAGGGGTTTGCTGAAAGTGAGTCCCACCTGGTTTTCATGCTGGAATTGGAGATGGGCAAGAACCAAGTCACTCACTGGAATTGTCCCTCAGCTTTGGGAGGGTCTGGATCCTGATCAGGATCTGAACTTTTTGTGCCGTAGGCTTGTCTCTAATTGAATCCATGCAAAACCAGACATTTCACATGACTTTGATGCAAAACCATAAATAGGCCCATTTTTAATTCAAAACTAAGTCCAGGTTTGCTTAGAAAGATCACAAACCTCCTACTGAACCTTGATGGTCCCAGATTATAATGAAAATTGAAGTCTCCAATGCAACAACATTCCTGGAGGGAAAGATGCTTGATTTTTGTCTTTCTAGTAAAACGGGTTACTGTTCTGAGGCAGGCAATGATGTCCTGCTTGCTACAAGTTGAACAGAAGATAGTCTAGACTCTTCTTTACACAGACCTTGGTTGTAATTAAGTTTCTTGGGTTAGATTCCGATAAAAAAAATATTAGTGGCGCTTCTAGTGATTTTGTGTCTTATGTAGAATAATATAGGAATAATTCCAAGTGATAGAGGGTTAAAAATGCAAAACAAAGCATGGAAGCTTGGATGAAATTTTGTTTGGATTGAAACATTTTTTGCAAACCCTTCCTGAGCCGTCAGATTGGGGGGGGGGGGGTAAAAAAAAAGGTGGATGTTTAAATTTTGTAAAACAACTTTTGTGTTTGAAGGAGACTTTCAAAAAGTACAAGGATTTTGGCAATACAAATTCTGGTACCTGAGCAGAACAGCGTGACTGTTATTTAATTTTAATGACAGATGCAGGCTCTTCTTTGATGATCCCAATCTGAGCATTCACTGTGAAGTTATCCACTGTACATATTGGTTAATCCATTTATATGTGATCATATATGTTAGAATTAAGTGAATATTCATCAAAACATGGCCTGGGTCAAAGTTTGTTTGTAAAATGTTGTTTGGTAACTGCCCTTAGACTGTAATTTGGAAAGTCTGACTGGAGTGTCTGAATAGGTAATTGTCACTGAAAACATCAGAAATGTTTCCAGACCATCTGTCACTCAGCCACTTGTTGTTATTGGTATTGCTATGGTAAACAGGAGCCCTGGTCATAGACTGCCACTGTGCTGGGAGCTGTACCAATACAGATCTTGGGATTTCTCTGTGAAAAGGACCTAATGATGTAAACACATGAAGGTGCACAGACATGCTTAGACTTTTAAGTAGAGATGGAGGCTCTCGATCTCTGTGATGAGCAGTGGTCTCAGCTCATTGGTACCCAAACAGCAGCAGATGTTGGCAAGCTGTCACAGCAGCGAAGCCCCTCTAGAATTCCTGTCTAATCGGATGTCTGTTGAGACAACGAATGTTCTAAGCTTCTGCTGTGATCCCAAAGGCACCACATTTATGTGCTACCAGGGACAGAGGAACACAGATTTCTTGGCCAACAGTAGATCAAGGCAAGAAGTCCACTTCCTTCACTGGGCAGCCCTTTTGCATTTGTTTCTGTGGTTTGTGATCCCCTTAGGCAGTGTTAAACCTGGGACCCTGGATCTCTCTGCCCTGCTTCTCTAACAATAAAAAGGAAGCCATTTAGAGAAGCTGCTGAGAGCTGGTTTCTCCGTTGAGCAGGGTTTTCCTTTGCGGACACAGGAGGCTGGCTGGCAGTGTGCAGCTTTTATTCTTTTCTGTCTCTCTGCTATTGTGCAGAGTTCACTCTGGCAGGCTCCCCCTGGACGCATCTGGGGCATCTGTCAGGCCCCTCCATCGGGCTCTGTCCGGCTGGGTTGCAGGCCAAGTTTTGACTTCCTAATCTGTATTAACCACTTTGATGTGGCTCTCAGCAGGGTTTGACCTAAAGCAGACACAGAATCGCATCTCACAATCCATAGGGTATGAATTGAAGAAAAAAATTAGCATTTTAAAAATTTGCTGTCAAATAAAAAGAAAGAGCATGATTTTTGCTGAAATCCAGTTGTGTTTGAATGCCTGTCTTTTCTAAGCTTCCTAGAAAAGCCCACTAAAATATGAGCTACTTGTTTGCATAGGCAGGGAAGGCAGGCTATGTGTTAGTGATTGCTGTTCTTCCAGTACACATCATGGAGTTATTTCTCTTTCAAACTGGATTTACAAGATGAGATATGGCTTGCATGCAGCCATACTCAAGCTCCCATTTTAGGAGTTATGCATTCATGTGGTGGCAGGAAAACGCCAGGCACTCTGGAGATTCTGCTTTCAAGAAGCCCTCTTGTTTTTGAATGCGTTACAATATTATGATGTTTTCAGGAGAAATTAGAAACAAAGGAGAACTACTTTTATTCCCACCTAAGAAAGCTCTCTTGTTGCATGTTTTGTGATGGAGCTATTAGGACTCTTATTTGTGTTGTTCCTGAGCACCCAGCACTGCATGTATGAGTTTCTGCAGGCTGTGGTGCTCTTAGTTATGAACAAGTGGAAGAAAAACAGGACACTGCTGAGTGGTGCTGTAGCATTGGAAGGCAAGATGAAGCAGGAGCCAAGGTTTTTATAGCTGGCATAAAGCTTCTCCCAGATCTTCTCCTGCTTCCCCCCGAAATGTTGAGGACCTCTGGGGAAATAGAGAGAACCTTTAAATAGATGCTATCAATTAACCCTACAGCCTAACAATTTAAGATAGCTGATTTTACAGAGATGAAAGACTCTAAGAAACTAAGTAGCTAAGAAACTAGGCATTTTAACTTTTCTGAATTCGTCTGTTTGCATTTTGGCAATTTTTTCCCCCTAATTTTAAACATTGCAAATCTGATTTGCGACCACTTTCACTGTTATCTTTGAGAATTTGCCCTATTTCTGGAGGGTAAAACCATCAGTTTTAATAAAACCATTGATTTTCAGTGTGTGGGAGATCATCTAAAAATGAGCTCCTCTTCATGCTCCAAAAAACCCCACAGGCAGTTTCATTGGGCTCCCCATTTGGGTAAAAGGAGCTAAATAAAAAAACCTCGTGTCTTCTGAGTGTGGGCTTTCCTGATGCCTGAGGGTGAATAAGGGCTACATCTGAGTCTAGAGGTTGCATCCAAAGACCACTGACAAAATGTGATTTGCACTTAATATTGGGAATGTAGAACTAGATTCTTCAGAGTCTCTTTAGGAATAGCAAGGAGTAAATGAGTTATAGCATGTGTGGCTTTGTACCTTATATATCACCTAAATACTCTCTGTTTAGACAATCACACCACTTTAAGTCATTGAAATTCTGTGTGCTTATGTTGTAGGGACAGTGGGGGGGGCAATAAATGAATGAAAAAATGTTTTGTAATGTTAGTGTCCAAGCAAAGCCTACAGGACTCATCAACAGGCGTCCTGCCACTTCTGCTGTGTGTGTATGGTGATCTGCCAGCATGTTTATCTCACAAAATTTGGTGCAGAGTTACTTTTTCAGTTTTTGGGGCTGATAATAATTCAGAGAGGCAGTTATAAATTGGTTAATACATGTAGAGGCTTCAAAGCTGGTGATATTAAGTATGTGTCTACTTAGGCAAATAATTTTTGACATCTCTACCATTAGGCATTCACCAGCAACCATTGTTCCTGTAGATTTTCAAGAACATTTATCAGCATCTGTCAACAAGTAGTAAATGAGAGCAAATGTATGGGAATTACATATGTCTGTGGTGTGGAGACTGGATCCAGAGTGACTCCCAGCTGACACATTTTCCATGCTATAAAGGTGCTGTGGGGCTGGCTGCAGCCCAGCACAGCCCATCACTCCCTTTCATCTACTGCTTGAGTTCAGCTGGTGCTGGGCTTTTGTCTGTTTTTTTTATTGGACTGAAAAACTGGGAGGTTTTTTTTGGAAATTAAGCTCCCCATGTTTCTTTGGAACAGACAGCAAGCTCTATACCTTGCTTTATTAGCAAACCAGGGTCCATCTCCTTAGAGCACTGTGTGTGCTTTATTTTCTTATGTTTGTTTAGTGCCTGTGTTAGGCAGTGCTATGGTCAGGTGACATCTGTGATCTCCAACAGCTTTTGTGAGGTTGATAGGAGACATTCCCTGGGAAGTGTAATTAAAGGATGATGCCAGGAGCTCGTGGGCGTGCAAACCTCACAGGGTGAGGAACAAGGAGCATCTGCAGGTGACCAGCTCTTGGATGGACTTAAGGTAATTACTGTAACAGCATCACAGGCACTCTAATGAATGAAACAGCATTGTGTGCTTCAGGGAGCCTTGGGCAGAGAGTCCTGCACCCCCCATGCTGGCACCCAAGGCAGGGGCTGGAATGAGAAACCCCACAGGAAGTCACACAAAGAGGTACTGAGCACCCTGCTGCTATCCTGTTGTAGGGTCCTTTTATCCCAAACACTGGAACAACCATAAAGGCAGGGGCTGTCTTTGACCAGTGGGACCGGAGGGCTACTGAACCAGTAGGACCAGGTTTCATGACAGAAGATGATGGATTTTGAGGTCAGCACCCCAATTCTTATGTAGTTGTGATGGAAGTGACCTAGAGTTACTAACAGCTTTGGCTGGAAAAGAAGCATTTGGCAGGAGTAGGTGGTGTCTTGGAAAATCAATCATAGGAAAAATGTGTGTTGAATAATATAATCTATTTTTATTGACTGAAGTCTGAAAAGTGGAGGAAAAAAAGTCAGTACTTTTAGTTTTCTCTCACAAAAGTCTCCTGCAAAGTTAAGTGATTTCTAGAGGAAATGGAGTGGAGTGTATTCAAGGACAAAATCCAGTATTCTGTTTAAGAAAAAAAAAAGTCTGGAAATATTTTGGCCATTCCAAGTCTTGAAAGTGATAAATAGAGGTGGTCATATAACTCAGTGTACCTCTGCAGTGGATAAAAATGGCTTGAGGGGTGGTCTGGCTGCAGCTGTGGGTTTAAGAAGAGATGGTAAACTTGATTTCCCACTGAGACTTTGAGAATTGTAATCATGACATGGAGGTGAAGCTATCTACAACAGCTTGCTCTGCCAGTGTTTGTCTGGAATCAAGAATGTTAATAATTCAGGTGCTAGAACTAGTTGAGGGGAATAGGAAGTTTATGAAAACATTCTCAAGTTTTTTTTCTACTTTAGCCATCTGTACAGTTTCTGTTTTCTTCAAAAATGTTTTAGCAGTACTACAAGTGGAACCAGTGAAGCAATGCAGAGATGTTGTTGAAAAATGCTTGTAAGCTTTTTCAGTCTTTGTGCACCCAGTAGTTTGATCAACTCATGTAACTTTAGGAGTTCTGTTTGCATGGTGTTGCTGCAAAGGATTGAGGCAAATATAATTTATAGATTTTTTTTTCTTCTGAAAAATCCACACCACCTTATACAATTGAGAGATTGCTGACAACTCAATTATATTCAGTGCTTTAACTCACTAATACAATCTCATTATTTATCCAGAGACTCCTTCATTTGCTTTATTTAATTTCTCAGCTGACAAATTCCATCTCCCAGGATACACAATGTTTTCAGTCTTAATTGGTTACCAATCACCTCTTCCATCAGCTGATATCAGCTTGAAGACATGACACCAATCCTTTCTTAATAGGTTCTGGGATTTCTGCAAGGGAGACCTCACTTTCCTACTAAGTCTCCCTGTCTTATATGAAAATATCAGCTAAAATATCAGATTCCTAAAATTTCCTAGGAGAAAACCTCATTTAGATTTGCATACTTAGTTTCCTTCACCTTTTTCTAAATTTATGAGACAAAATTCTTCTTTAATCCCCTGGAAGCTTTTCCTTGAAATGTCTCAGTGTGTGTAAGTGAAAAGACAAGATGTTGCAATGCTTAAACACAGCACTCTTAGCAGGGATGCTCCCAGTGGGAAGGGCTGGAAAGGGCCCCCGGATGTGGGCACTCGTGAGTTCCCGGTGACAAACAACGGGCTGTGCTTTTGCCTGCTGTTGCCGCTTTTTGCAGAGCAGCTCAGAGTGGCCGGGCTGTTCTCAGAGCCGGCCCGGGGTGACCCCAGCCCGGTGCCATTAGGAACTGCAGAGTAGTCTTTTGAGGCCAGTGAATGGAAACTCTACACAGTCAGCAAGGCAGCCTTGGCTTCGTGGGGAAAACTGTAGCAATTTAATTTTTATTCGGTCATTAGACCTGAGCTAACCCTTATGTTGATACCAACTCCTGAAACCACAGAGAAACCTCACACAGGCTACATAACTTTTAAGAAATCACTTTTTCTTTTTTCTTTTTTCTTTTTTCTTTTTTTTTCTTTTTCTTTTTTTTTTTTTTTTATCGGGCAGCTGTTCAGGTAAATCTGGTTGAGGAGATGGGTCCCCCTTTCTGCCCTCCTTTGGGCATGGTCTCTCGACTACGTGTGTGTGTGTGTGTGTACTCCCTGGACCATAGGAACCAAGTGATAGCTGTAATACCTTTGTATTTCATTTTCAAAGTAAAATAATAATGATAGTAGTAATAATAGCAATAATGATGATGGTAATAATTATAGTCTCCCAGGGCAAGTTTACAGCAGTGAAAGTTGGGATCAGACCCACATACAAAGCTGTTAAGTACTTTAACATTACTTGTATCAACAAAGCAAATCTCTTTTTGGCAAAGGAGGTGGGGGAATAAGAAGAGATTTTTGTAGTTGTATTTGCAGTTTCCTTTTCCCTTCCTTTCACTCTAGAAATTCTTTATCCTTTCATGCACAGTTGAGAATTAGCCATTTATTCTTAGTGCTGGCGATGCAGTCTTTGATATTTAAAATGGAATGTGTTCCTTTTTGATGCTCTGTGGTTTTGAATGAAGTACATGCTAGCAGATTAATGGTGCAGAACAGTTAGACTCTGGGCATTTTTTTTCCTTTCCATATTATTTCATCATTCCAAAAAAATTAAATATATTTTTAAAAAAGAGAAGCCTGTGAATTGTCTATTGTTTGTGCGGTGAAATTGTTTTCACAGTGTTGTCATTCTCTTCTAAGTTGAAATCATTGAATAGCTATGAGCTGTCACATTTTTTCTCACTTATAACTGCATCAAGCTGTGCTGACAAAATGTCCCTGCATAACTGTTAATATGCATTGTCATTTTAAGCATGAAACAGTTTAGCTAATGATTTATCTCTTATAATGCAGCACTTGGGGCAGCTGTATGATTTGTCTCTTTAGCAAGTCAAGTAATTTCTTTAACAAAATGTTAAGCACAGATGGGCCATAGGCTGTCAGTTAACCATTATTGTGCATGCATCTGCTTGCCTTCAATGCACTGTTTTATGTATTCAGCCACTTACTTAGGCACAGTTCTCTGAAAAGCGGAACCTACTCTGATTGGCAAATAAAATGTTCATTTGTCTCTTCTTCCTATTGTTTTGTTTTGGTAACACATGTCAGCAGCTCAATTACCCAGTTCATTAACAGCTCCCAGTGGACATGATGGCCAACCCATGATAAGGAGGGCGATTGTGGCACATATGGTCAATAATAGCCTGTCTCTTGGTAATTGTAAATAAAAGTCACTGTTGGCCATTTCCTTTTACTGCAGCTACTGTTTTCCTTTTCACTTTGCCGTACAAAGCACATTTCTCTATGTGAATCAGCCCAAACAAAATAAAAATACCATCCATTTCTCTCCAGAAGATCACTTTTATCAGTGCTGTGGTGGTGATTTCCTTTCTGTGCTGACTCTCAAGCTTAGAGCTCACAGGATATGGGCTTACTCTTTTCCAACTCCAGCAGTGGATTAATTGCTCTTATTAATCAGTTTACTTAAATAGCAACATATTTTCTCAGTGTTTCTCTCATTCTCTCACTGCAGATTTTTAAAAAATGCCTGTGGAGTTAAAAAAAAGCCATTTACAATTTTTTTTGTAAGTATGCCCTTTACAAATAGCAGTGGTTTTCAAAGGAGTAATTGAAGTGTGACTTAATCCTTGTTAGATGAGCGATATTCCTGTCTGGAACAGAGGCTTTCTTTTTGGTTTCATTTCTCATTCTTTGATATATCATAGTCAAAATGCCAGTAGAACTGGTTAGAAGCAATTCTAATACTTATGAGTATTTCATATTGTATTAGGCACTCTGCTGCTTTCTAGCAAGAGTGAGAATTTCTTTATATATTTGCTGATTCTAAATTTTCACTTTTAAGAGGAAAAGAAGCATGTAGCAGCATTAGCCTGTTTTATCATAACCCATCTGAGAAATCTTTGGTGGCTGCTTGTTTCACTTTTTGTTTCTTGAAATTTGCTTTTGCTTTTCCTCTCAAAGAAGAGGAGTCCAGTTTATAACAAGTTTTGGGCTGTTTACTAGAGTGAAACTTGGGGTGTCCAAATCTGTCTTCTGTCCTCTTACCCCACAGATGTTGAAGCACAGCAAACGAACTTTGGATAGGATAAAACTGCAGCTCTGAGTCTCAGTAACCTTGCCCAAAAGTACTTTGGTGGGAGCACCAGAACCTAAAATTTAGGGGTGCTCTTCTGATCCTTGAAGCATGCTTTAGCTTATATATAAATACAGCATTCAGTTGTGGTGTCTAGCGAGCTCACAGGTGGCTGAGGGGTGACTCCGGACCCCTGAGCTTGTCCCCCGCTGCCTGCCATATTCATAACTAATCTGTAGTCTCCTCCCCGGGTTGCAGGCACTCAGGGAGTTGTTGAGTGTCAGAGTTTATTTGTCCTGGTTTGATTAGCACAGACCTGGCAGGGCGTATTTTCTTTTTAACGGCTCCTTGCTGTGACAGTGAGGTTTTGGGAGGAGGAGGAGGAGAGGGGGGAGCCTGGCATCATGTTTCCCCAGGCAAACACAGAAAAATGAAGGGCTGATGTGCTGGGAGGGAGAGAGGTGGTTGGCTCCAGAGTCTTCATTATATTTTGTATGGATACAAGATCCTGACCCTAAACAGGACTGCTGAGAGGGAAGGAGAGAGGGGGGCTGTTAGCACAAAATAAGGATGCCCCTTTATCTTCATGTGGACTTTATTTTGAGGAAGAAAAGGATGCTTGGCATGTTTCTATCCTGTCGACTGTTGAAAGCTGGCTGCTGAAAGCCTACCCCAACACAAACAAGGATCCAGGCAGGAATGCCCTGCTGGTCACCTACTGCTGCTCCTGGCCGTGGCAGGGATCCAGCACCAGAGGTGCATTTGGGGAGCACCTGGGGTGCCTCAGACACCCCATCCTGGGGCAGTTCTGCTGCTTTTCCTCCCTTTCCTCCTTAATTCCCCCGCAGTGTGATGGAGGGCTGCGTTTGAGCCCCTTACCTCTGGCGGGGAGAGGCAGTGTTGGAGAGACACCTCCAGGTGCGGAGTTTGGGGAGGGGGAGCCTGGATTAACCCCTGCTGTGCATCCCCTTCACCCGGGCTGCCCTCCCCAGCCCCCCGGCCCGCCGCCCCCGCCTCCACGGCAGCCGCCTTTGTGCTCCCCGCATCCTGCCAGGCAGGTGTCAGAGCCCTGAATGCGGGCAAAGGCCCCGCTGATGGATACCACAGATGGAGCGTGGAAATCGGCCCAATAGGCCTCAGCCACAGGCCATTTCATAGGACCCAACAAAAGCCTCCAAATAAGTCAACAAAAATCCCAAAGATCACAAAGAGAAAGTGTCATTTGTCATTTGCTGTGGGTTTGTGTGGGGGTGGCGGCCCCGCTGCACTCCCCTCGCCTGCACCCGAGCAAACACGAGGAGGTCACTCGCCTCGCCTCGGCCTGGATGGCTGCGGGGATCTGACGGGCGCCGGCAGCCACCACTGTCCCGGTGAGCCCCAGGGTGCAGGATGGACACCCTGGTGAGCCCCAGAGCTTGGGCTGCCCTGAGAGTTCCACAGTTTATAGAATAAACACCCCCAGTGAGCCCCCGAGCTGCCAGAATTGACACCCTGGTGAGCCTCAGAGCTTGGGCTGCCCTGAGAGTCCCACAGTCCACAGAATAAACACCCTGGTGCACCCCAGGGCCGGCAGAATGAGCATCCCAGTAAACCCCAGAGCCCACAGAATAAACACCCTGGTGAACCCCAGAGCCTGCAGGAAGAACACCCTGGGAAGTGCCACAACCAGCTGAATGAACACCCCAATGACCCCTAGAGCTCGGGCTACACTGTGAGTCCTAGAGCTGGTAGAATGAACACCCCTGTGAGCCCCAGAGCTGGGGTGGTACAAGGCAGAGAGCCTGTGAAATGAATCTTGCTTAAATAAAGAACTGAGAAGATGGATGTGTGGAGAGTAGCTAGCTAATAAACCCCTACCAGAACCCTCCCTGGCCTTTGCTCTTTTAAAGTCTTTTCATTGGCTGTATTTTAGTGAGATCCATGGCCAGACAGAGTTCATTCTGTCTGTTTTATTAGGAGGAAGAGGCTGTGTAATATGTTATTAGAAAATGTCACAGTGCATGAAGAGCTGCCAGAGAAGTTTTGCTTCCCCAGGTCTCAGGATGATAACCTCTCCATGATAACCTCTCTGCCTGCCTCTGTCAGGTGCACTGTGCTGCAGCCCTAATGCATGGGCTTTAAATGGTTGTCATGTTATTGTTATTTAATTATTCAAATGAAATGTCTTGCTGAGAGGAAGAACAGCCCACAGAATGACCTCTTGTGTGTCATTTTGTTGTTCGGTTTTTGCCCCAATGTGTCTATTTGCAGTGTGTGGAAAAGGGACGGATGAAGAGCTCCAGGTGACCGGGTGGGACACTGGGCAGTGGGGTTTTGCATTTTGTGGTGATAATTGGCCTGCAGCATTTCCTTAGGCCACCAGATAGGTCATGAGTGGTTAAGGGACAAATAATTTCTCTTTAATTCTGTGATTCCTTTTTAAATTAAACTTCATGACTCGGCTACTTGTAGTGCTGTTGGCTGCCTCTCCCATTTTGAGCTGTACAGTAAGAGGGGTTCTGGTGATCCCAAGGAGTTCAGTCAGGGAATCTCCCAGGGCACTGAGTCTCCTTCTATTGTTTATAACTTGACGGGGTTTGAAAATTAGGATCATTAAGACACATGTAAAGGTTAGTGATATGCATGTTTTGTGTCTGTGGAGGTGATGGATGTCAGATATGACAGGTATGGTCAGATAGAATCTGACCAGCTTTGCCTGTGCTGAATAATATTTTTGTATATAATGGAAGTCAATAGACCTGTTAGTGAGATACTGCTTAGAGAGAGGGCAATGCGCTGTGACTATTGAACATATATAAAATAAATATTGCTTTTTTAATGCTGAGGTGTATCCAGCTTTTGTGCTTAGCCAGTACTCTGGCTTCTCACCTATACAAAAGTCTAATAATGGTATTTTAATAGGAAAAAATAAGAAAAAAGCTTCCTTGGTATTAGTAATATTTAAGAATTCTTTGTAAGAAATAGAACCAAAATAGTTTGTAGTACAGATATGTAGCTATCCTTTGAGATAACATTTGTCTGACTTTAACATCACAGAGCAAATAAGAAAAAAGAAGCTAATGTTTCCAATAAAGCTGCACATAGCAGCAAGGCCTGGCAAAAGGTAGTACCAATGAAAGTAATTTCATTTGATATACACTTTCTCCCTACTTTAATTTTATTACTTTCTCCTTAAATTCTTGCACATGATTACACATATTGTTCCAGATTCTTAGATACTATAGGGTTTTTTAAATTGGTTTACCTTTGTGCCTTTCATATACTGCTTAATGAAATATAAAGTGTAAATGAAATTAAGTCAGGGTTTCAGTTCTGCACTCTCTTGCTAGAAGGGAATTCTTTTCTTGCTAGAAAGAGCTTAGGGAAACTTCCAAGATTTTGCTTAGTCTTTATGAAACATTTTAAAAAAGATAACGATATGTCTCCTGATACATCCCACTTGGTTGGTGAGGGAGTTCACTTCAGAAATTCAGCAATAAATATCCCTTTAAATTACACAGTTTAAGCTGGCTTTTTATAGGCATATATGTAGACGTTTGAAGAAGTTCTACACATACACATGGAGTCTGAAAGAATGTTGAAAGAATTCCTGACATCTTGGGATTTGACTTTTTTTAAAACTCATTGTACACAATCCAAGGCAGCTTTTGTCAGAGAAGTTATCTCCAAAAGGGTCATTTCTGAGCTCTGTTTCAGATCTCACCACACCAGGTATGGGCAGAGTACAGTGGTAGCCAAAGTTACCCTGGTAGTGTGTGTGTGTGCTCTCCTCCACCAGTCTAGCTTGGCAGCAAGAGCTGCTCTGCATAAGGTGGGTTATTTGTATCTAAGATTGACATCAGGGAACTATATTTCAAATGTCCTATTTTTCTTTTTGTTCTTAAATGACAGCATGGACCCATACTGGAGGGTTGTAACTTGGCAGTTGCTGAGGAAGGCAGGTGTCACTTGGGACCCCGGCTGAGAAGATTTGGGATTTGTCACTAATTCAGGCAATGTGTTATGTTAATTTAGGGATACTCTAGATTGCCTGTTTAATAAGGACTGAACCTGAACTGCTTAGGATAGGATTGTGCTGATTCTCCTTTGTTCTAGAGAACAATATTCTCAAGAATGAGAACCTCTTAGTTCAGTCTTGGGGCAAACCTTCATTGCAAGTAAGAGACTCTGGGAGTTGGATGTTTGTTCAGTATATTAATGCTGAGATCCACAGGAGTTTCTCCTTATATCTGTGTATGTTGTGTCCAAGATATTGATGCTGTCTGGAAAATGAGGACACCTTTCACAAAAGAGGCACTGGTCTAGCAGTAATTGTTCTTTTCTTTGGTATGCAGAAATTAATAAACTTTTCAGCTGAATTGTCTGAAAAAGTACAATGTGTTTCTCGTGCTCTAAGTAAACAGATTAGGTGTATTTATTAGCTCAAACAGCTTGAGTGAGATTGGAAATGTAAGACAGCTGGAAGTGAACGTGGTGGGGGGTTTTAGCTGGAGTTTGAGAAACAGTTTGCTTCCAAATAAATTACATTAAAAGGATTATATTAAATCAATGTCTATATCAATAATTTCTTTGGCATTGTTGAAGTAGTAGCAGCAAAGCTTGTATTTCCTTTGAACAAGCAGTTTCAACATCACTGGGGAGTGTCTGCCCTCTTTAGGTGGTTTCCCTTGAAGACTCAGGCAAGAAGGAATGCTGGTTGCCTGGACAGCAGCTGATGCAAGTGAAGACTGGCTTTGAAAGTCTACTTTTTTGGTTCATTACCGTTTGCTGGAGAAAGTGAATGTGGTCGTGTACTGGAAGAGGCTCTGCTGCCTTCACAGTTACAGCTCTGGGTTCAGCTGTAGCTGGAGTTCACTTGATTGCCAGGGGAAACAAGCAATGCTGCCAGGATCTGGCTGACCTCACTATCTGCATGTCTGTGAAGTTCAGAAAGAGTTTCCATATTGATTTCTGATAAACTGCTGATTGCAAGAGTTGGTAGCCCCTTCCTGGGTCATGGTCATGATAAATGTGGTTTGTTTCTTGCTGACTTTCCTTAAATTCTGACCCAGGGAGTGTGAGGGGCCTTTAGTCCAAGACAGCTTCCTTATAAGAGGATGTCATTGATTGATTGATTCAATAATTTGTTGTTCTTCCTCCTTAACTAAAGCTAATTTTTGCCAATCTTTTTTTCTTTTTTGAGCATCAGCACCTCAGTCTGATGAAGGCTCTGACATCGATTCTGAACCAGATTTGCCTTTAAAGAGAAAGCAGCGTCGCAGCAGGACAACCTTCACAGCCGAACAACTGGAAGAGCTGGAAAGAGCTTTTGAGAGGACACACTACCCTGACATTTACACCAGAGAGGAACTTGCACAAAGAGCCAAGCTCACAGAGGCTCGAGTCCAGGTATGTATTTACAAGCTGCCTAATGAAAGGAGTTTCCTTTTCTGTTAGCATGTGAATCCTTTTATATTCTTACATGATCCTACTCTGGAGTAGAAGGAAAATGTGAAACAACATTGTTTACAGCTGTAGGGTTTTGACATCTGTACGTGGATGTAGGTTTACAACTGTTTAAGAGAAGCGCTTTGAAAAAACTTTTGTGTCTTCCCCAGTAATTGTTCCATACCTACCATGAATAGCATACTGAATTTTTGGAAAAGAAGAAAGGCTGATATCCCCATTTGTTTGTGTTATGCATTTGACAGCTCTCTGCATGTAATCAGGTCAGCTGTTGTGCCAGTTTATGGTTACTTAACTGATTTCATCTGTTGTTGTCTGGGTCTTTCAGGCATTAAAAAAGTAGAGAAAAACATTTTTTTAAAGGACAGTGTGTCTACAGAACCATGCAAGTGAGCAAGGTGGCTGGTGCAGTATCTTCAGTTCACTTTTAGGTTAGATTTTGAAGTTGACTTGGTATAAATATTGTAATATCTCTTTTATCCCCACTACCAGTTTAATTCAAAGAAAATAAACCCTCAAATAACTTCTAACTCTTCATAGCTTTGTGTAGATCTGGATTGTCTAAAACAAGCTAGTTTACTGGAGCTGTAAGAGAGTTGGTTTACTTTTTTAAAACATGAACCTGGATTTTTAGCTGTTTAAACCCAGGAAAATAGCAGCCAAATTATTCTGGAATAAACTGCACCCCAGAGTTCAAGTTTAGATTAGGACTTATCCTGTTTCATGTCAAAGAAATTGCACCCTGTGAAAAGTTTAATACTGCAGGCAGAATCTTCTGCTGCTCTTTCACTATTTGGCATCTACAAGTCATTGGGAAAAGCGCACCCTGTTTAAATCAGTCTGTGTTGCAAGTGTTACTAAGCAAGTGTGTGGTTGGGTGATTAGCAAAATGTAGAAGCTTGTGATCTAACAGAGGAACAGAAATGAGTGGTGACTTGTGGTCTAACCAAGGATACAGGTGAATTTGGTTTCTTTGGTGAAACTATTATGTTTTGACCTTTGAAACTCAGCCTGAGGCATTCAGACTCTGCAAACTGAAATAAGCAATACAAAATATCCCTCTGACTTTTTAAGACAATCATGCCTGTTGCAGTCTGGCTGTATTACTCAGCATCTGTCTTGGAAGGTCCAGACTTTTTCAGTTATACCTGCTAAATGTATTTTGTAGAAGACTTCACACCACATTTCTTGTGTTTGTTATGACTGTGAGAGGAAAATCAGATGTGTTGATAAATTTGTCTGGAAGGCAAACTCAGTGGTGCATGACTCTTTTCTAAACATGTTTACTAAGTGAAATGCTTGCAAAACAGCTTCATATATAGACTTGGGCCAGGTAAGACCAAATCAAGCCCTGGGAATTGTTTGCACACAAACATAATAAAGATAACTTGCCTAAAAATGTTGTTAGCAAGACGAATGGGATCTTGGATATGATGTTTTGGTCTATGTTGTTTGGCTTCGGTGGAAAAATACGATAAAATGAAAAAGACCTTGTTCATGTTTTTCTAAATCAATGACCCACAGCTAGAAGAAAAGCAGAACTCTCATTAACATAACAGCTGTCTTAATGTGGCTTTAACCCTGTGACTTTTTACATTCCTCATGGCTTCCTTGGTTCCCTTGAGACGCATCCTGTCTCACACCACTCGTATGATCTACAGCCTCACGAATTCCCCAGTACCTCTGACATGGATATTTTACCTAACCCAGCATGGAAGAGAGTTCCCAGTCAATCAATGATTAAAATACCAGAACAAAACCTTTCTGGATTAAAGATGAGCTGGGGTTGAAGTAACCAGCCTGTGGGCAGTTTCCTAGTGCACTCCATCTGTCTGGTACCCTTGAAGGCTGGCAGAGTGATTTAGCAGTGGATTAAGGGATATAGGATTTGCCTTATCAGCATTCAGCACCTCTCTATAGCCCCTTAAAATAGCCACGTATGATGGGCATGAAATAAAAGACGACCTGTGAAAAGAAAATAACCCTAAGAGACTTGAGGCTGAGAGGGCTGGATAGCCATACTGAAGTAGCATTCAAGCTTTCTTAGTCACACTTCTTTTTTGGTAACAGTATGACAGAGATCAGAGATACCAAATTTTATATGGACATAAACACAAAGATCTCTTTGACTGCTTCCCAATAAAGCATCATCTAAAAGAGCTGGCTCTTTGCAGCCTCAATCCAACTGAGCCCAAAATTTTTACTTTTTTTCCTTTGGAGCTGTAAGGTCCAATTTTGTAGAGTTGTTTTATATTGTCTGGGTAGTTATTTAGTTGATTACAACTGGATCAACCTTATTGTTCGCTCAGTCCCTCTGTGTAGCACTTGCATCTCATGTTTTGTTTTCTCTACCCTGCCACCCCCGTGCTTCCCCTTTCCTTCTGTTCCCTGAGGCCATCTATTACTCTCCTGAAAGGAAGAGTCTTAAACCACTGAACCATGTTTTTTCTCACTTTCCCACTGCTGAAGGGTAACCAAATGCATGTTTCTAAGCCGGTTGCTTGGAGGTGGGGAAAAAAATCTTGCCTCTGGTCTGGTATCAAGCTTAGAACATGTCAGCCTCCAAGGGAAATTTTTTGAAAGCTACAAACAACTGAAAACAGACTTTACAGTGTGAATGTTATTTGTGTATCTAATCAAGGGGACAGAAAAGGCTTTTAGGGAGAGTTGTAGCAAATGTCACATTGTAAGAATCACGAGATATGTAACTATAACAATTGGAAATATTTCAGCCCTGGGTTTAATGAAGAGTTAAAATGCTCCCTGCAATTCCTCTGCAGCACCTTTTCACTCAAGGTCTGTTGAACCCTTCCCCCCGTGTTTGAACCTAGATGTGATGTGGGGTCAGGACAACCTCTTCTGCTGCCTCTTCCAGGGGCACTTGCTCTTCTCTGCACATTAGATGCAGAAGTAAGGGGAGAGTTCTTTGGTCTTGTGTGTTTATCATATACAATTCAGAAAGAAGAAGAGTTCCAAAGGAAGATCCTTCATTTAAAAATAAAAAAACATTAATATTCTGGAAACGTGAAGTTAAAGATTTACATATTTTGAGTAAAAATTGCAACCTTTCAGCGCTTTACCAGTTCAGTTTAAAACCTCATTAAAACCATCATTAAGTTGCAGTGCAAGCCTGTAAGGTCTGTGGCCTGTTTTTACTGACAATCTGAAGGCATTTTTCTCAAGTGTCGATCAAAGGCTCTTTCTGAGTTTCAGAGCAGTGAAGTTATGGTTTCTGTAACAAGTGGTACATAAGGAATGAAGTGGGTAGTATCTTTCCTGGCCGCCTTTGATTCCCACATCAGGCTTGTTTTCAGACCTGGGTGAACTGGGCAAGCTTTGGCAGCAGCTTGGAGCCTGTTTCAGATTGATGGTGGGGAGTGTTTACATTAATCTTTTGGCAAAGGACTTTTAAATAAGGTTCAGGTTTGTCCCGTGGCCAGCCAGGAGCTTGCCTTGGCCAATGGGGGCTGGCCATGCAGGCAAATCTTTTGGGGCTGCGTGCTGATGGCAGGCATCCCAAATTGCCAGAAATGTGGTGCATGAGACTTGTGTATTCGACCATGTTAAGGAGTGCCCCAGCTGCATGGATCCTTGGGGCAGGAGGCCCTGCTGTGAGAAGCAGCTGGCACATGGCCTTCTGTTTAACTCCAAAATGCAATGGGAAAAATTTGTTTGGATTCTGTTTTGTCCATGAATAATGGTGAAAAAGTAGGGCAAGTCAGGAAGAATTCTGAATCATGACTATTTCCCTCCCTGAAGAGGTTCTTCTCAGCCAAATCCCAGTTTTAAAATGTTTTGCTTGAAAACTTAAAAAAAAAAAAGAAAAGTTGTTTATCAACAGAGCATGTCTGCAAATTTAGGCAGATTTCTCCAGGCTACTAGCGTGGAATTGAATGTTCCCATGTCAAACTTGTAATCAGCTTGTAAGCTATTGTAAAAACTTTATTATAACCTTAACAAATAAGTCCCAAGAGCTCAGAGTTCTTGAGTAGCTAGAAGATAAATTATTAAAAAAATGTCTTTTAAGTGTTGTGCTTGCATATTATTTTCTTTGTGTCGCTGTGGTACAGGGCGGGAAAGAGTTTTGAGAGGAGTGAGGTGAAAGGTGAGAAAAGAAATTAAGATCCTTGAGCTAGTAGTAAGGTTTAAAGGCTCTGAAGTCCAATTTCTCAGCTTTAATAGTCTTTTCTCAGTAGAAAACAGTGAAGACACTCCCCGAGAAATCACTGGGGAGGGGGGATCTGTGCCAAAACCAAGTCTTAACTTGCTCTCAGCTCCTCTGAAATGGTTTGAGCCTCTACACTGAACTGCCCAGTCCTATGGGAAGATGGGGCAAAGGAATGTAGGATGGATTCAAGAGCATTTAAACCTTTCAGCAGATCTTTACTGTTATTCCTGATGTGGTTTGTGGAGAACTTCTAATGCCTTTTCTTGAGGCTGAACCTCTTGCATCATAAAAAGGCTAAAGAAAGAAAATACTGTGTGCATCCTTGCATTAGATAACCCTGTAATTGCAGGTCCCCCCTCCCCTGTAAAGGGGAAATTCTTATGGGCAAATTAACCAACTGCATTCATATGCAGGCCTAGGAGGACATTTTTAAATATAAAGGAAAAGAAGGATGTTATTTTGATTGTCTCTTTCTGGTCCCTGCTGCCTGAGGGCTCTAATTAGTGTAATTTTATTTTATAAATATGCATTTCAATTTGCTTATTACTCAATAATTTTCAGAACTATTCAGCTGCAGTTTTTTAGAAATATTTTTGTAGGATTGAATCAAAGTCTTCTCAAAGAAATCTAAGAGATCTGAGTATGTTGGATTGCACTGGGAGGTGGTTGGAAGTCCCTATTCCCTTTGGCACAATCTAGTGGCTTTTTGGTCTGTGTTGTTTTTTTTATTGTTTTATTTTGTGTGTGGTGTGTTGGGTTTTGTTTTGACTCTGTGCTTTTTTTTTTTTTGTTTGGTTTGGTTTGGTTTGGGGATTTGTTTGGTCTATTTTTCTCTTTTATGCCTCCTACTCCCTCCCTGGTATCTTTTCAAAGAGCTCTGGTTTCCAGCACGTTGAGTACTCATAGTATCCTAAATAGCATCGCTTCCCATCCCCATAAAGAGCAGCCTTTGGTAGGGAACCTTCAGCCTTGTGACATTCCCACTGGTGGCCCTGGCAGGTTGCTCTCAGCAGGCTTTGGCCACAGTTCTGGGATGCTGTGAGGGAACATGGTATGCATCTGTACGGAGTGGACCTTATTCCTATGAGGCTGGGGGTGTGCAGATGTCACAGTGAAGCTGGTTTATCAACTAGTTGTGCTAAAAAGCAATTCTGTTCCCACTCTTTCTTCCTATGGCTGGTCCTGGCAGTGTTCATCATACTGATATCACAGTGAGCCAGGACAGATATTCACCCTACTGCAAAAAAATAAAACAGGGGATAAAAAACTTGTTTTCTGAGCACAGCTTTGAAAGGCTGCTGAGGTAAGAGAGGTCTGGCATCTGTAGGGACTGCAGGGGCAGACGCTGAGGGTGTCTGTCGAAGTCACCCTGCCGTGTTTTGCAGGGGTGACAGAGTTGGCTCTGCCCAGGCTAGTGCGGCTCAGCTTTGTTTGCGGTTTCCTTCTTCAGCCTCCCCTCTTCCCAAGGCACCCCTGCTGCTTCTGGCACAGCCCACATTCTTTCCCTGGTGGAACATCCGCCGAGGACTCCCGCTTCCAGGATGGTCAGACTTTGTTTTGAACATGTGAATTTTGTGAGAAGGGAGAGGTGGGGAATAGTAGGGTGGGGGAGGCAGTTACCATGAAAAATATCATGAGGAAAAAGTGAACCAACTCCTCCCTCCCCCAATCTAAAATCCATCTAAAATTAGAAATGCCGTTAACAATAAATCAGTCTTTTGACTTTGTGTGTTTCTGGCACTCGTGCTTGCAATGGTCAGGACTTTGTATAACAAAATATCCACGGGTTTTTTGCAACATTCACATCTTGAATGTTTTGCCCTGTTGAATCAGAGATCTTTTTGCCTTAAAAGCACATAGAGCACTTTGTGTTTACGATCAGACTGTCGAAATGTCAAGGCTAATTACACTAGTGTGTTCCCAAGTGATTAAACACATCTTTTAAAGAATATCCTGTTGAGATCAACTAAATAAGAAATTGGCATGATCACTTGCAAGCTACTTTAAAAAAAAATTATAAGAGGCAGGATCTAAATATTAGGAAATAGAGATGGAAGAAACCTATTAGTTTACCTTATCCATTCTACATTGGTACAAAATACAGTTTTTATGTTCTATCTTAGAGTGATTTCTTTTTTAGTCCTTCTAGTCCCAGGTGCTTGAAAAACTGGAGCCTCCAGTACTTAAAGGGCTATTTTTTTCTCATTTTGTTCTGTATTTCATCCTCTTCAGTTGTATGTTTGAGATATAAATTTTGGCCAGACATTGGGATTCAAGTTTGTTTCCAAATCATCTGGATAATTTACATTCCATCTTTGAAAGTGACATAGGAACTGAGGAGTCCAAGCCTCACTAAAATGACTGTTACTTGGCTTCTGTGCAGACACAGTTTTTGAATGCTTAGGTCCCTCAGCCAAGTCATGTTTCCTCTGCCCATCTTTAGATAGCTTAGAATTTGATTTCTGTTTTGCCCACTGCAGGGTGGCACTTTCTCACAGGATGACACTTGGGATCCAGGTGTTGGCTGTGTGCCTCTCAAAAGGACATTGTGGGAGAACAGGAGCATCTTATGGGGACCTGCTAGATTTGAAAGGCCACTCAGAAGATGAGGATTTTGTCAAGTTGGTGGAAGTTGAAATCTGTTGTGCATAAGGCAACGTATATATTTAAATCATATTGGATATGTACAAACAAAAGAAAATATTCCCCCAGGTGTTTACAATATGTTTCTAAGCAGGCATACTGGCTTGTGGTGACTGGATTTATTTTTAAATCTTGGCTTGAGATTAGCAAAGTTTTTCAAGATTCCTTTAGTGGTAGTAGTGTACACAGATTTTTCATGATACGTGACGTTTTAAGAAATGAAAAAAATTCTGGGCTCTTGAGAATAGATCAAGGCAGCTGACTGTGTCTAAGGGAAATTTAAATTTAATTTTAATTTTTATTTTTTATTAAATTTAATTTAAATTTTTAAATTTAAAAATCCCAGTAATTTCAGTTAACATAGCATATAACTGCTTCTGAATAAAACTTGGGATTTGACTAATTGCAATGAACATGACATAAAATGTAAATAAAATATTTAGGTTTGATTTATTTAGGTTTTAGTAACTTTTTCTCAGTTATTTAAATTTTAATAACTTTTTCTTGATTTGGTATTTTTTCAAGTTTTGTTTTCTCACGTGCCTCTACCTTTCTGTAGCGATGAGCATGTGTGGTATTAGTGGCAATAAGACTTTCTCTGCAGTTTTGAATTTGTTCAGGGGGTTTTGGTGAGTTAATTTTGGACTAACTCTGGTGCCACCTGCCTTCCTGCCACCCGGGGAAAGTGAGAAGCCAGTGCCAGAGGACTGTGCCAGTGCATAGGTGCCAGTCAAGTAGCAGTCATTTAGCACCTCCCAATCCCATAGCACTGAGGTGGCAATACACAGCCTTGTTTGTGCACAGCCCAGGCAGGTTTCTGCACCCCTGCAGTCCCACTTAATGTAATGGGGCTCCAGGTGGCAACAGAGCTCTGCACAAGGGTGTTCATTGTGTGGCTGCCGCAGGATTTTTGATACCACTGAGTATGTCCCTTTCAGGGATGTCTGATACATAGCTGCAGCTCTGGAGAAAATGCAAGTCTATAAAGTGAGAAAAAATCTGTCTGTAAATAAAAATATATAACTTGGCATTTATGTAAATAGCTTACTACTGAATTAAAGTTTGGGATCTGACTCATTATAATAAAGATCTGGAGTTTGAAGGCAAATGCTTATTTGTAAAGGAAGCAAAATCTTGTCACCTCATTTTCCTGCATGAAATCCACTCACATAGTGTAGTTCAGTTTGTGTTCCCAAAGCATTTGGAGATCATCAGATAACCCTCTTGACCTGAAGAAGGGAGAGTGTCAAGGAAAAAAGCCTAGTTAATGACCTGGGTCAGCTAATTACAAGAAGCGTTTGCTGTTCCCTGATCACTCCTTGACCTCCATTATCCTTCCTAGGTGTTCTTTGGATCTTTAGTAAGGTCTCTTTCTTGCTCTACAGGTTCAGTCTAGACCCATCCTCAACTGCTGCTTGTGGTAGGTTTTGCATCTCCACCCTGGTGCCTTGTCCCTGCCAGCTGCTTTCAGAAATAGGTCATGTGGAGACAGAAGGGGGGGTTAGCATGTACTGCAAAAAAACAAGAGAGGGATTTGTGACATAAACCAAAGGTTCCACCCATCCCTCTGTCCTAGATCTTAAACTGGAGTGGGAGTGTGTAATTGAGGAGTAGATGTTCTGGCTAAAGGAGGAGGCAGCTGTGTGAACTGAGCATCTCATTCTGAAAAGAGGATGAAGTCGGAACAAACTGCATGGTGACAGATGGCCTATGTCAGAATCCAGATGGCCCAGTGAGTCCCACCACTCCTGCCATGAAATAGCAAGCAGAGGAGAAGCCAACAGTGTAGCCCAAAATGTTGTTACCCTCTTATGTGAGAGCCACTCATGGTTTGTAGATGATGTTACGCTTAGGATCCCAGTCTGTAATGGCTGATTCATAAACCAGGATAGGCTGTTTGCAGGAACAGCGACAGATCTGAAGCCCCAGCTTATACAAATACATCTCTATGTGGCTCATCAGCTAACATGCCACGGTGGCTTTCAGGCAGGCTGCCTTAAAGTCTGTGCAGATCTACTTTATCTGATGTTAACACTCAGTTGAAATTTTATCTAATTGATTGCATCTATAGATGAGTATCGCAGCTGCTTCAGGGTGTAGGAATATGAAAAACTGGCTGCTTGTTTCCAAATGTGTGCAATCTCTGTTACCTTAAACAACCATTCTTTCTCTCAGTGCTCTACCATGGACCTGAGAGCTGTAATCAGGAGCTCTATTCTATTCTGGAGGTCTATTCTGACCCTGTAACAAGGCACTGTGCCTGCACCCTGCTCTAGGCACAGCTGCACTGACTCCTTGCCCTTCCAGTTTGTGATGGGTGGAATCTCTAGAACATCAAAATGAACAAATGTGTTTTGCAAGTCCTATTATGTCTGTATTTGTGACGTCTTGCCTCTTCCTATCTTGGAGGTAGTAAGAGCCATCCATGACTTGGAAAAATTAAAACACGAAATGAGAATGACGTGAAGAAAAGCAGATTTATAGTTAAAATGTCCCACTAATACAAACCCCATCTGGTTGGTGTGCTGTCCTGGGAACAGATTTCAAAGTGGCTCTGAAATGCTAATCTAGTACTGAAGTTCTGACCTACTGTTGTAAGTTTATTAAGAGATGTTTCATACATATGTGAACACATGAAAACTTACTGGGAGGGATTTGTGTATTTTGTTCACGGGGCTTGTATTTTTCTAATTAAAAGCTTAAAGTTCTGTTGGTCATTAGTGTAATATAACATCCCAATATGTAAGTACACGCACCTTCTCACAGTGCATTAAGTGATGCCATTAACTTGCCAGCAAATTAAATATAAAGACAATGCAGATTAAATAGCTTTGGCTGGCACTTAGATTAAATGGAGAAGCTTCTCCTTTCTCATGAAATCTGACGCAGTAATGATAGTGATTAAAACCACTAAAGCTTGAAAGAGTAGCCAGCTCTCAGGAGAGGGTGTGTTTGAGAGGAAACTAGGGATCAGAATTCCTGTGTCGCATCTGTTGGACCACGGAAGTGTATGCCTTTGGAAGGGCACTTTTCTTGTCTAGGAGCACTGAGTTCAGCGTGCATCTTCTGCAGCTCTCATCTCAGACACTGAGTGCGTTTGAAATACAATGCCGCTCTTTCTGATACATCTGTATTAAATGTGCAAAAATCAAATGTTCATATTTAAAACACTTGCAGGTCTGGTTTAGCAATCGTCGTGCCAGATGGAGGAAACAGGCAGGAGCCAACCAACTGATGGCTTTCAACCATCTGATCCCTGGAGGATTCCCACCCAGTGCCATGCCAACTTTGCCAACGTACCAGCTCTCTGAGCCCTCCTACCAACCCACCTCCATACCGCAAGGTACAGTAGCCAACAGGTACTTGGTTAAAATAGTGTTATTGGGGTTATTCTACAATAGTGTTATTGTAGAAATATTTTCTTTTCTAATGTGTTGGCTAATTTAAGGTCTGACTCAGGGAGGACACTGCAAACCTGCTTATTTTAAGCACATAAGAACTCAGGTTTGTTTTGGTACAAGAAAGGTATGGTCCTGTATGAAGGGTGCTCTCTAGAGAAATAATCACCTTCTGCACAGCAAATGTGCAGCTTTGGTAAAGTGACGTACACTCTTCCCCATCCTTTCACTGCACTGACCTGCTTTGCTGGGAGTGCCTGGTGTGGTGCAGAGGAGGCAGGTGCACTCTGTCCTCATTGTGACTGTCAGTGATGGAGCATTGGAACTTCTGTAAATAGTCTGAATATTTATCTGATGGTTGAAAAAGCAGCTATTCAGGCCACCTTGTTTCACATCAGACAGTAGCCAGTCTCAGTAGAGCAAAAATTTGTCTTAATGTTATCAGAAATTCTGTGAACTCTGATGGATTTGAGGGGGGAGGAAACAGACCCTCAAATCTAGGCTTTGTTACATTTTACTATTAAATAAAAACTTTTTGGGTGAGATTTTATAAAAATGGTTATATGCTCTTATTGCTTCTGCCTTGAGATTTGGATTCCTAACTCTTGGTGGATGTTCTAATTGAGGGAATTTTTCAAAGCCCAGGGCTTCTCCCATCTATTGCTAGGCTTGCTACAAACCATGGTGGGATTTCTCTGCTGTGACTAGGAGGGGAAAGCCTGTTACCAGTCCTATAAGTAAATAAATATTTTCCTTTATTTATTTATATATATGTATATATACACACACATATATTAAAAATATTGCTAACAATATGTTCTCACTAAGGGTTGTCTGAAATCCATATGTCTGTTGTTATGATATTTACAGTCTAAGAATTTTTGTGTAAACTCACAGGCTGGTTAAATATCCAGCAATGTTACAGATTTACTTTTCTACTTCACCAGTATTGAAATGCAGGTTCTGATGCAGTTCTCTTAAGCTGAGCTTCGCATAATGAACTTGTTATGCCAGAAATAAAGGAAAAAAACCTATCAACATCTTTCCTCTGCTTCCAGCCGTGTCTGATCCAAGCAGTACCGTCCATAGACCTCAGCCTCTCCCTCCAAGCACTGTACACCAAAGCAGCCTCCCTTCCAACCCAGAGAGCAGCTCTGCCTATTGCCTCCCCAGCACCAGGCATGGATTTTCCAGCTATACAGACAGCTTTGTGCCTCCATCCGGGCCCTCCAATCCCATGAACCCTGCCATTGGCAATGGCCTCTCACCTCAGGTCAGTCCTGTGTTTTCAGACAGAGGATTTGCTGTATACCAGAACCAAAGAGTCTATTCCCTCAGGCCACAGTATAATGAATTGCCAAATTTAAACCATAATGTATTCTTTATATAAGCCACATGATTTCAGTTTGCTAGTTTCCTTTTTTTTTTTTTTTTTTAATATTTTTTTCTCCTACTGGCTGAATCAAGAGTCATAGCTTATATTTAATTTCAACCAATTTATAATGGAATCATGCAGACTTCATCTTTGCATTCAGTTGTCAAGCATTTGCAATGTACTGCTCTTCTGAAGATCCATGGCTAGGCACAGCAAGTAGATGATGTATTTTTTTCTGTGAATAAAATATCTCTTTAAAATATTTTACCAAGTGGTCCAGGAAAATTACAAGCAAGTTGTATGAGGAGAATTCCAAGGACTGAGAAATGTGTATTGAGATGAGCTATAATCAAGTTATAAATACATAAATTAGGAGTATTACTGCTCTTTGGCAATATATAAATGCATGAATACCATAATTGTTTTTCTAATTTGCGTGAGCTCTTTTAAGGAAATCATGTTAATAAATTGCCTTGATAATTGAGTGTCAAAAGATTGGTTAAATTTTCCTACACACGGCATCTGTCTGAAGCTGACATTATTAGTTGAAGCTTGAATAGATGGTAGTTTATTTTATTAGCAAGAGCTTTGCCCAGGTGCTTGGAAAGAGATGTCCACTAAATTCTGAGGAGTCACAAAGAGGATGCAATCTATAATTACAATCAGGAATCTCTCCAGGGCTGAAAGTGAGAGTTTTAACAGCTTTATCTGCTTTCTACCCTTTTTTCCTCTCAGTGGTTAGAAAAACAGAGAGAAGCTCAGAATGACACAAATGAAAAGTGAAAAGACAATTATACTCAATTACACACTAATCACTGACTATCACCACTGCCTAAGCAGGGAGAGGGCATTCTAATAGGCAGAAAATGAGATTTTAATAGCACAAAGGGTGGCCAAAATAACGACTCGTATATCTTTGCCTCCTTCGTTTTCTTCAACTTGTGGTTTGCATCTCGGGAGTACAGTTCCTGGTTCCTGTGCAACAGTGATAACTCTGTGCAGCTGAAAAGTTCAAAGGCACTGGAGTTGAAAAGAATGAATAACAAAGGCAATGAAATAAACATTTTTGCCCAAAGGCAAAAGTTCATAAACCCTTTTTTGTAACGGTAAATGTAATTAAGATTCACAGATTCCTATAGCATAGAGTGGGGTACAAAACTTTATGGCTTGAAACCTCAGGAACAAAATACCAATAGAAAAACAAATGGATGTACTTCCAACAAGACTTGAATGGATTTTGTTTGAAAGAATTCTGATTTCTAAATGCAAACTCCAACAAAATCCATGACATTATATTAGTTGCTGCTTCTTCTTTTTTTTTTTTTTTAATGGCAGTTTCATAGTGTGCAAGGCTTCCACATTTTGGACATAATTATCTATCTGGTTTTCGATGTTAATCCAAAAAAAGTAGTTGTTAGTGTCAGTTTAAATGTATGTTGGTTCTGGCTATGGAAAATGTGATTTTTTTTTTTCCCCTTTCACAAAGCTGTTATTGTCTGCGACACAGAAGTGGAAAGCAACAGTAAAGAAATCTTGTGATAGCTGGGAAAAATGGGACAAAAAGGGAGGCCAGATTTCCTCCCACCAAAGTCTTGCTGATTTGAGGTTTGATGTAATCAAAAGGATGTTTTGTGCTTTTTTTACACCCAGCACTGTCTTTATAGTATGAGACTTCTGTGGGTTTTTTTGTTTTGTTTTGTTTTTTTCTTAGACTTTTGAAACCTTTTTCTAACCCAATGTTTACAGCCCCTGGCTATGTCCAGCAGCTTTACCAACAGGTTTAGGAGGATGCAGAAACCTCTAAATCTGACATCATGCTTTCATTGCTCAGTGCATAGAGGAGATTATTTATATCCATTTAGATTTGGAATAGTGTCTTGGCAACTGAATGTTTACCTTTAACAGCTGTTAAAAATCTTCCCATCAAATGAACAAATGAAAAACCCAGATCTAAATTCATGTGGTGTTACCAACAGCTCCTCTATATCAGTTTTGGTGCTAAACAATTAGTTAGAGACACATAGAAAATGTAGAGATGTATAAAGTAACACACAGACTGTGTTTATATAATGGAATGATAGAGCCACAAACGTAAATTATACACAACAAATTGTGGGACTGTAGCAAACCTGTGAAACTCTTGATGCCCAGCAGAGCCTCAGCTGCTGGTCACTGTGTTAGTGTGTGAAATGTCCCTTAGCTGTGGGGTGTGTCACTGTACATTCCCTCCCCACAGTTCCTCGGGGCTCTTCCTGAGGTGCTGAAAGAGAGGCTGAGGTAAGGCAAAACCGAAAGCCAGCCCTGCATTTGGGGTTTCATGAAAAAAGGAAACAGGAGTTTTCCTGCTGAGTGGGCATGTTGCATTGCCCTGTCTGTGTGCATGGAATTTAGATGAGAAAGGATAAGAGTCTGTTTACTAGCCAGTGGATTTTTGACCACAATAAATCTGGATGTGTGAGCAATTAACATAATGTTTCCACCCATCCATGTGTCTCCATGTGTCTCTTGCAGGCAAGTGCTTTGGACAAACTGAGTCTAAAGCTGAATTTGCAGTGACTGTAGCAGGGAAGGGGGGCTTTGTCTGAAGCCTGGATAGTATTTTGTGATTTAAAAAAAAACACCCTTAGAACATACAGAACATAATCTAATACTGAGATTCACAGGATCATATTTTTAGCAGACTTAAACCTCTCTCTCCCCTTTGACATCGACTTATTGCCAATGAGGGTCTGACACAACCCCACTGGGAAATTTTTATTTTCTATATAGAATGTTTCTATCCTAACTTTTTTCTTGAATATGATGCACAAATATGGTGTTTAAAGCAAGCACTGGTGAAGGCAGAGGACAAGCAGAGACACCTAGGGTGATGTAATTTTATTTTTGTTGTGTTAGGCTTGAATTATGCAGTGAGAGGGATTGATATGTTTCAGTCAGTTCTAGGAAGCAGAATGCTCCATCACATACCTGTGTTGCAAGCTGGGTATTAAAAAGCTGTTGCTCTTGTTTAAAAATATGAGAGAACAGAAAAAGTTCCACCTTGTTAATACTTGGAACTTTTTAACATCAAGACAAGATCTGCAGATATCATTCAGATGACTGATTATTTTCCTCACTCATCTGGTTTGTTCATTACTACCTGGATGTTGTGAGAGATCCTCTGTCTTGTAGACATGCAATGGGTTGACTTTTGCTGGAAAAAAGTCAGGGATTAATGACTTGGGGAGCTGGCAGCCTGGAGTGTCCTTGTTTGTATTTCATGAAAAAAGCAACTCTGCAAGCATGTCATCTCATCCAGAGCTCTTTAAATATAATGTTAGAAAAGAGATTATTAGTGTGAAATATATGTAAATTGCATATTTTTATGTTTTCTATGCCTATTATGCAGCTTCTTGCCTCTCATGCATACGTTTATGGGAATATTGTATTTCCTTTTCAAATGAGGTTTTAGTTGCTCAGTGCATTTTCTTTTAACAAATGTTTGTTAACTCAGAATTATGAGGGGGTAGCATATCTGGATGTTAATATATGTATACAGGACTTAGGCATGCTTTTGGATTGGCGTGGCACTTTATGATTAATGGCCATTGCTGGCTCTTGGGCGTGAAGCAGCCCAGAGACTGCAGAAACACTTGTCTCACAACTGCAGGTGGATGGTCTTGGTAAAGAGCAGATTGTTTTAAAGGCAGGATATCAATATTTTGAGCTGCTTCTTGTCAGATAAGGAAAAAGGCTTTTCCGGCGTGCATCGGCATCCCCTGACCTCATCATGTGTTTTTTATTAGTGTCAGAGCAGCAGAGTTTGCCCTACACCAGGTCAGGCACTTGGCTGGTTTGGAGAGTGCTGTTCTGGCTGCTGTGGATTCAGGTGGAGCAGCAATACTCTGCTTGGGTTGCTGCCCACAAGGCTGAGTGCTTCCTCTATTTAACCTGTATGGTATTTAACTTGCAGGATAATCTGGGTTTAAACAGTACTGCAGTGTTAAGGTTTTACTGGGAACAGAACAAACGTGTGTAACCTGTCTCCTGCTAGGCATAATTTTTTTTTTTCCTCCTTGCCCTCTAGAAAACTTCTCAGATCTACTCTTTCCTCTTCCTTGCTTTCTCCCCCTATAATTGAATCAAACCAGTAGCTTTAGAAGCTGCAGCTTTCAAATGGGAAGTGGATTGAATACTGAATGGCCTGTGTAGGAGATCATAACAGTCTTTAATAAAGTTTGCAGTTTCATGCCATTACCTGGAGCTCAGGAAAAATCTTGATAAGAAAATCCCAAGCTTTTCCGTGAACAGTAGTAAAGATGCAAGCTGTTTCAAGGTTTCTTTCTTCTACTGTCAAAACATTTCACTGCCCGAGTTTAAGAGTTACCCTCTAACTCCTTTTGGTGAGATAGATCTTAGGCAATGAGCTTCTCTTAAGCCTTTGAGAGCACTTGGTTTTCATTAACCTGAAGTATGGAACTGATGGCAGCTGTCGAATCAGTTAGATATGTTCATATTGTCTTGTTAACTCTGTTTTTAAGGGAGGCACAGGAACCAGGGGCTAAAAACTTTCATTCCCTCATTAAGACGGACAAGAGTGGGGGGAAAAAAAGCAACTATAAATTCATTATACTTTTCCCTATACCTTCTGTTGGATTACTTTGAACTGGTTGCCCACAGAAACATTTCATTTGGCTTCAAGTCCCACTGCAACGAGAAGCTCATGATCTTTGTCACAATGCACTTGGCTTTGAGAGTACTTTGCTTAATGACCCAAGAACATGAGACAGGTCATGGATTTCTCTGCAAGAAAGTTAATTCACATGATATAATTTTCATGAACAAAGGTTTTGTTCTGTTTGTTTTTTTGTTTTTGTTTTTTTTGTTTTAATTTATAAACAGATGTTCAGCCAATGGAGTTGATTATTTTTTGTTTCTGTGGGTAAAATAGGTGAGATTACAAAACCATTAAGAGTTTTGTACTGTTATTGTGCAAAATAACATTTCTTTTGCAAAATATGCAAAATATTATTTCTTTTGTAAATATCCTAATGTTTTAAATAGTGCAAATATACATTTATAGACAATATAAGATATATATACTAAATATATGAATGTAGCAGAAACAATAAACAGGTGACTGCATGTTTTTGAATGTCCACCTTAACTTTTCTCTTTTGATTTGTTTTGCTTTCAGGCATAACAAATCCATATATCCCAGTTGCTGAGGGAAGGTGTGTGAGAGCTGAGCTAGTGACAGCTGGGCTGGTGTTCATAATGGCCAGAATCCTTCTTTTGTGTTTAGGGCTGAATAGAAGGTGGGAGGAGGAGAGATCACAGGGAAAGAGCATCCTAATCCCAAATTTAGGCTTGTTATGAATTCTTTTAAGTAATATTGTCATAGTTGAGCATTTAAAGTCATGTGCCTGCAATCTCTGAGGCTGCCTGAAAAAGTTGTGAATAGTTTAATTTTACATATATATACTTATATATTTATATAAATTATGAGTATATGTTAATCTTTGAGTTTTGTTTACCTTTTGAGTCATCTTTGCTTGCTTTTCATGCAACCAGGAGCTCAAGAATTAGCTGTTCTTAGAATTATTTTGGTGATGGTATCAAGTTCTGTGATCTAGCACCTTAAAAAAGACATGAGTTTTGTGACAGACCATAATAATGCTTTGAACATCAGTAATCGTCTGTAGGTAAAAATGTATTTAATGAAAGTATCAAGTTATCTCTTAATTATCTTAAATGTTCACTAGTGCACCTTCTCTAGCTCCAGTGTAGGTACCACCGATACCTGGTGGTGTGAAATCAGTATGAGGTTTCATTTGATGTGAGGATGCAGAGGGTCAGATCATCAATGCCCAAAGTCACTACATTTGCTCTTATTTTCAACAACCAAGTATCTGGTTGCCAGCTCTTGGCATTTAGCACAAAAGTTCTTTCTGTCAGGTTTCTTGTATTCAACAGCAATATTCATATATATAAAATGAATCAGCAACATGGTTCTAGGATTCTATAGAAATAGATCCATGGAGTTAATTAACTTTAATTAATCCTCTGAAATCTCTCAGTATAAAGCATGATAACAATCCTTTTTGTGTTCTTTCTTGTGCAATATTTTGTTTTTTGAGAGCTTTCTCTACAGTGAAGAGAGTTAACAGCAGGTAATGCCATTCATCTCGGAAGGAGTTTGAAATTTTCAGTGTTAGTGATGAATGAGGGTATCTGACCCACATCTGTTTTACATTAGAATGGAACATTGCCCTGACATCGTTAGGAGCATTTGTCAAGATTCCCTGGACAGAGCTTCTGTAAATTACATGCTGCAAATGTGTCAGGGTCAGATAAGAGGATATCATTAACTGCGCTAAAGTTTACTCATGATTCTGTCAGTTCAACTTAATATGTTAACTGCCAACCATTTTCCTTTAGCTGTTTCATTAAATCTTTCATTCACAGGAGGAGAAAAATAGTATCACTGTACCCAAAAAATATTGCACATGTTCTTTTCTCATAAATCATATTAATTGCAGCCATGGTCACAAAGCATATTAAACACAGGCATGCGTAAATGAATTAAAACATATGAGAATTTTATTGTGCCTATGGTGGGTCCTATATCCTAAAATACCAACCACATTAACAGCCAGAATGTTTCATTTCAATAAAATAAGCTTCTTTTTTTTCTTTTTTTTTTTTTTTTTTAGTTTAATGGCCTTTATTTTGGTGATAATAGAAGTATTTTCTAACAGCTGATAATGGGCCAGACATTGTGTACATGTCTTTAAGGCTTTCATCACTCAACTTCTCTGTCTCGACCATATCCTCAGCTGGTGATTCTGTGCTGATTCCACCAGCAAGGGATTTATCCTGATGAATATTTTGGATTGCTTCAGGTGTGTTCTCTGAAAACATTTCAGAAGGGGTTGGTTGTTGCAGTCCACTGTGTTCTATTTACTTATTCCTAATCTCACCTTTGTTTTCTAATAGAATAGAATGATTTTATCAATTACATATATTGTACTTTTTTGTATAAGCACAAAAGTTGTGCATCAGCATTTCTGTGTGTGCTTTGTAAAAGGTGAGAGCAAAAGATATGCAGTTAAAAATTTAAATCTGGTTTTTTTCCACATTTATGAGTTCTACTCTAAAATAAATTGAATAGTTGCAGTATCTAAATATTAAATTATGCAGTCTCTAAAATAAATTGAATAGTTACTGCATTGTTTTAATTCTAAGTGCTAGATCAGCCCTTGGATTCTGGGTCAGTGAGGCTGACAATAACTAATTTAGCTTTCCCAAAGTGATTTAGAAGGAAGTACATATTTTCTAGGAATTTGGATGGTATGCAGATTAAATAAATTTACTTTCTACCTTAATTATTATAAAGCAATCATATCTGTTTACTTCCTTAGAATACGCTGCTTCATGCCCACAGAAGAGCTGAGGTGCAAAATTCAGATCCTTGCAGCAAAATTCAGATCCTTGTCTCCTGTGCAGCACTAAGCTGAGGGTGCTGAGCATCCTGCAGACATGGCCCATTAATGGACTTCTAATTGATTAGGTGAAAGTGAGCCATGCCCTTCCTGTAACTCCTTGTATGGGTGAGAAGGTCATGGCACATACCGTAGCAAAGACTTCTGCCCTGAGGCTACTTCCCTTGGAGCTTTCAAAACAGACATGACCAAAAATCTAATTATTTAGATACTAATCAACTGCAGGATGATTCTCAAGGCCTCTGAGGAAGATATTTCTGAGAAGCTGATTACTCTTCAGACTTGAGTTTTGTTCACCTCAGAGGCAGACAGCTCTGTCAGTTCTGCTCCTGAATATCTTCTAGATTCATATCCACTTAACAAAATGGTGCCTAAAGACTAGTATTATTTTCAAATTTAAAAAATTTAAGGTAAATCTCACCAAATGCTACTTTTAGTTTGTCAAAGAAAAGAAATCTCTATCCAAGTAGAGTTGCTACTGATGTTTGAATGGCGTTTGTGATTCTGTCTGGATCCAGGTTTAAATTTCAAGACAAATCCCTAATTTTAAAATAGCTTCCAATCCAAAAGTTTTTGACCTCACTGTTTTTGCTGGCAAAGTCCAAATAATTTTGTCTCAGGCCTTATTCTATTGAAAATATTAAGTTAAAAAAGCCTTCTATCTGAAATACACACTTGGTAAAATAGTTATTTACCCAAAATAGCAATTGATCGTAAAAGTGCTGGCAGAGAGAGCATGTGATGTGAGAGCCCTGAGGCAGAGAAGAGTTACCCTGTGACATGAGCCCAGCCCAGCCCCTTTTCCCTGCTCTTGAACTTGGAACAGAACGTGCTGAAGTCCTGGAAATGTTGGTGTTACACTGGCCCAAAGCAGGAATGAAAAGGGTTGTGCACTTGAGGTTTCTGATAAACCCCTGTGTGTTTTAAACTGTAGTCAAAACCATGATACTCCTGCCAACAAAAATATTTGCCAAAGCAGTAATTTTCAACGTAAATGTTTAAGTTAAGCCATGGTTTTTCTGTGGATCTTTCTCTTCTTTTAACTCTATTGGTGTTAATTTCAAAGGACAAGGATTAATACAACCTAAATGAACATAGGTTCTAATACTGTGTCCTGCTGGTGAAATGTCAGGTCATTCAGCACGCTACATTTTTGGACCATATAGACTTCCAAAGTTATAAGAAAAATATTTGTAATGTCTGAAACAGAAAACATTGCTAAAATAATGAAAATCTTAAGTTTTCAGAAAGCAGTTTTTAGAACAAAAATTTGAGAGTTATTTCAACTTTTGGGGAGTTTTGGCACAAAACCTTGTGCAAATATGATTTTTCAATCTGTGGTGATTTCAGAGTTGTTTTTTTATTATTAACCCCAAGTTCTTTTAATAGGTTTTACAAATTGAAAATATTTGTTAAATTGAATAGAAAATATCTTACATCCTGAATCCAAATTCATCTTGTTTTCATAACTTAAAAGTTGTAAGATTTCATTGTCTGAATTAAGTCCTTGCATATATTTTAGAATTTTTTTTTGCATGAATGTTTCAGTTTGTGAAACATTCAGAAAACACCATTGGTTAAACTCATGTTTTTCTGCTTAGTGAATCAGAAGTGAACATTCCAGTGCTGTATGTACTAACTGAACAACTTTCTCAGCATTTTTTTTCAGTGAGATATCTATGGTGCATTTGATGCAAAGATATTTTGTGTCCTTGATGTAGGTATAAGGGTGTCTCTTTTTGAACTACTCTGTTCCTCTTGCTCTTTTCTTAATCAGACATAGAAAAACTGGGTAGGTATTCTTTCCCACCTAAATCATGATCCCTGAATCTTGTTTCATCTATTTATTAAAAAAAACCCAAACCAACAAAAAAACAAACAACTCAGAGCTGGAAACACAAGCTCCCTGCAAAAAGAATACCTTTTATTTTGTGACGGAAAATAAGTACTATTCCAGGACAAGAATCAGAGCTTTAGGAAACAAGATATGTTCTTAGGAGGTTTAATTTAGTCTTTACAAAACAGACTCCAATTAAAAAAAGTTCTCTTTAGTTTATGGCAAGAATTGCCACAAAGAAAAATGATTATCAAATGTCAGATACTTGTAATGATACACATGTCAGATAATTGTAATGCCTTTTTGGAGGAAGAACAGCCTGTAAATGATCACAATATGCAGTTTTGGCAGAAGCTAAGTCACCAGCTGTAAGTAGCTACAGAATGTTTGTCAGGCTCTGAAATGCAATTTATTCCAGCAAAAAGTAAGCAAATCTCAATCATACACTTATTTTCAAAGTGTGCTATAGTGGTGTGCCAGGAAAGGAAATATTCACCAACCTGTAGTGGGAGGGATTTTTGTACAACAAGAACTTTTCACTGTAGTTTTGTGCTTGAAAACACAGAAGCTTTTGACATTTTTTCTTGCTCTTCTACTGGAAAATATGGCCTAGAGGGCTGGGCTTTTATAGGGAAAAGCATGTATTTTCCAGTAACTCCTTTTCAACTACTGATTTCGTAACTGTCCCTGTAGAAGCAGCTTAAGTCACAGCTGACTTGAAGTCACAGCTGACTTGAAGTCGCTCTGGAATGCCTGACCCTTTCTGCTGTGTTCTCTAACTCAGATGATGGAATGGATAACTGGTGTTATCACCACTTTCCTCTTGCACATTCATTTCTTTACAGGCCAGCACAGAGGGCATGCAGCAGCATGGGGTTTGGCTGCTCTGCCCCTTTCCCAGCACCCAGAACATCAGGAATATGTGGGGTTCTTTGTTACTTCTATCAGTAGTGTTACTGGGATCTGCTCCAAAGTGATTTCATTGTAATGATTGCTGATCTTGGAGAAGAAAACTGTGTGAGATTTTTTACAGCTTTTCAATGTTTGTAGATCGTGCAGGACAGCACAGTTAAACAGCCACTACTTGCTTTGTGTTCTCTTATAATTTAGTTCTGAAGGAATAAATATCTGCAGAACTCCCAGCTGGGGCTGGGATCAGGCACTCTAAAACCATAAAATTTTTTTTAAAAATTTTTCCTTATTTGCCCTGGTATTAGCCATCAGATTTTATTTTGGTGGATGATGCAACCAAATTCTATTTACTCTTGGGATTAGCTACTCAAAGGACAGTTCAAGTATTGGATTAGGAAATCAAATTATAGATTTGAGAACTTCTGCGGCTCTGTAAGCAATGCGGTTCTTCATAAATTTTAACTCTTTCTATTATTCTGCCTCTTAGGTAATGGGACTCCTGACTAACCACGGTGGTGTGCCACACCAGCCCCAAACTGATTATGCCCTGTCCCCTCTCACCGGGGGCCTGGAGCCCACCACCACTGTGTCAGCCAGCTGCAGCCAGAGGTTAGATCACATGAAGAGCCTAGACAGTCTGCCTACATCCCAGTCCTACTGCCCGCCGACCTACAGCACCACGGGATACAGCATGGATCCTGTCGCGGGCTACCAGTACGGACAGTACGGACAAAGTGAGTACTGCAGCTCTGCACCCAGCTAGCAACAGCCTGGCCTTTCTGCCTGCAAGGAAGGGAATTCTGAGCAGAGATCCTAATGGCTCGCTGCTCCTTCTCCCCAAAGCCGTGCACTGGTGAGATAGCTGATTGTTTGAGCAGGATTTCTGCTGCATAATTATTTTCTTAAGTGATGTCAACAACATCTTGATGTTATTAATTGTTGAGACATGAAACCTGATTGCCATTAGGTAAAACATAAGGGTTGTCCAAAATGAAATAACCGCTGGCATTCC
Organism: Lichenostomus cassidix; assembly: GCF_008360975.1. Classification (NCBI taxonomy): domain Eukaryota; kingdom Metazoa; phylum Chordata; class Aves; order Passeriformes; family Meliphagidae; genus Lichenostomus; species Lichenostomus cassidix. Next base: position 17,110,079 of record NC_139490.1, read on the forward strand.
ACTATTAGAAACACATGTTCTTAATGAGGTCAGCTCAAGAATCATTACAGTATATAATCCCAGATACATAGAGTTTTGTCAAACTTGTCCTAGGAATAAAAATATTAGTCCCTTTCCTTTGATATATCAGTATTAAATATGACAATGTCAACCTGTAGTTGGCATGGCCCCATGCTGTGAGGTTGTCACAGCATGACTTTAAAAGCTTCTTTTGCTTTTTTGCAGGTGCCTTTCATTATCTGAAGCCAGATATTGCATAAATGAACTGTCCACTTCAAGTTAAAGCTGGTCTTGTTTTCCGGTCTCACTCCAAGGCTTGGACATGAGGGATCTTCTCAACACACTGCAGCCTAAACTGGGGCAGTCCCACTGAGAGAAACAAGCTTGTTATGTTCTCTCCAGTCATAGCTTTTAGTAGACTTTTGAAGGCTGGACAAAGCTATACAGAAGACAAAGGCCAAAAGCAATAATGAATTAATGTGACATGCTTCATTATGAGTGGGTATACAAAACACAGAGCAGTATTTAACATCACAGCCTGGCAAACATTCCATTTTTTTGTTGTTGAAATTAATGTGCATTGATTGGGACAAATGGAACATTTTGAAACTAAACTTAGAGCAGTTGAGCTCTGCATACTCTGACATCTGACATCCAGTGCTGACTTTAGTCTAACTTTAAAACAGCTCAGTTTCTGAAGTAAGGTTGGGAGAACCTCTCACTGTACACACTGGAAATTGTCATCAAGAGGAAACGTCACCATTCATAGGAAGCTGGAGAAGTGCAAAAGACTTGCCGAGCAACTCACTGGTTACCTTACCATACTTTTGTAATCACCTTGTCAGTAAATCTCACTCACAGGTTTTGCTATTCCAAGAGAGGAGACCTTGTTAACATGAAACCCAGATTTTACCTTTTTGTATGTGTTTTCCCAGTGTGTTGTACCTTTCTAAACAAACATGGGAGACAAAATCCCCACCAACAACACGACTGATTTTTCACAACTGCCTAGCAATGTGCAATACTGTGTACCTCACACAAACTTTGGGATCATCCAAAGTCATAGATATAGAATCAGAACTATATTTTTGCAGGTACTTTTATTTTTGCAGTGCATAATTCCTGATGATAAAATACAGAAGTGTTGCAGTCTGCTGGATTACTGAAATCCGGCTTGCTAATCATGATTTAAAGGTCATCTTCAGGAAACAATACAAATAAATGATTACGTTTACATTTTTTTTAGTGATGTACAGGGCATAGAGAGAGATGGACCTGTATTTGACACATTTGTTTAAATTATACAGCGATATCCAATATAGAAAGTATAATTATAGGAACCGAGGTTTACAAGAAGTTTGCATTGTGACATTTTAGAATGTCAATAAATTTGTGTTTTGTGATGTTGAGAGGAAGAGGACGATGGAAGGTGGGATTATTTATTTCTCTCTATTCTTGGAACAAAGAGGGAGGCAGAACACAAATACATTCCTTTTAGCATTAAGGACTATGAAGTAGTGAGTTAGACTAGGTTCAGTACAGAGGTTAGTTCACACAATGGTCTTAAGGGTGATGGAAAAATGAAATATTATCTTTGTGTTGCAGCCTCTACAACAACATGTGTTGTAAAATAAAGAAAAACCCCAACAAAAAAAACAACAAAAAAAGAAAACAAAAAAACATATGTCTTTCATGTAAAAAGTTCAGTAAATATTTACTATTTATAATGAATAAACATTATGAAGACTTGCAAAGCACTGATGATTTTGTCCTAAAATGTAGTATTGTGCTAAATACATTGATACATTTTAATCTGAATATCATGAAGAAATAAACCATGTTATCTTTGATGCAAACCGTATTATGTGAGTGTATTCTGCACACATCCTGAGCTGTGGGAGTATTGAGCAGCCTCTGTGCCCAGGTACTGCTAATGTGCCATGACCTGTGTGTGTGTGTGAGATAATGAACATGAGATAATGCATTTTCCAAGTGCTGTTGATAACAGTACTACCTCTTTCCAGCAAGGGAAAAGCCTTTGCCATGCATTCAAAAGAAAATGACATCGGCTTAAAACCAAGTACAAATAGGGCAACTGGGATGCAGGAACTTTGTAATCTGTTATGGGCAGTATCTGTCCTGAATTATATTTTTTTTCCCTCAGAAACCTCAAGAATTTTTTAATAGGCCTACACACAAGCTGATTGAAACATGGGGAAAACCCTTCAAAATGAATGCAGTAAGTTTTAGTGTCACATCAGTGTGCAAGGAAATTTTACTTCACCCTAGGATTGCTGAACATTTAATTTCCTCACCATTTTGCAGGGGATGTAACCACCTTGTACTTCTTTCAGATTTTTTTCCATGTGCATTTTATTTTTATTTTGTTCTTTTAAGTGCAACACTCTTCCATTGGAAAAGGAAGCCATGCAAGTGGAGAACTGGGATGAGCTCTCGTCAGGGGAAGGAAGGAGCCTGGGGCAGAGGGTTTAAACATTTTCTTGATTTATTATGTGCTATAGAAATCTTTGACAGAACTATAAGGATATCTTGGGATACTGTTGATCCCTTCTTGTTATCACTGTCAGGACCGAAGAGGTTCTTGGGAACCACATGTGTTTCTGGAATACGAATCCAGCAAGTCAAAGGGGATTGAGCCTGGCATGGATATTGCATTTGACAGAAAAGCCATGCAGTAGCTGGGAGGAATGTGCTTACAGCAATGGAGTCCAAACCCCACTCACTAATGAGCTCAGAAAGGGCAGATCTCAGGGTCCCTCCTCTTACTTTCCTTTTTTTTTAATGTGTGAGTGCATATTTTACAAGATGGAAATAACCACATCTGCTTAACCAACTGTCTGTCATCTCGTTAGAATTGGAAACTTTTGAGAGACAGGTTTTCATGAAAAAATATTTTTTCCTTGTGGCACAACCATTATTTTTAATTTATTATTTCCTTTTAAGTCTTCCTTTATCTAGAAATAACCTCTACTTCCATCACAATACCCAGTATATGCACTTTGCCATATACTTACTTTGGTATGTATTGCTATTCCTTTATCTGGGCATTAATGCATGAGCTAGGAAAAGAATAATTTTTTAAAGACACCTATAGTCCTTTTCTTTTCCCTAGATATTTCAGTGGTTCTCATTTGAATAAAAACTTAGAATAAACATTTTTCTCCAATAATCACACAGGGTTTTCTACTCAATATTTCTCAAAAGTCTGTATCCAAGTAACAAATGCTGTTGAAGTGTATCTTTCTGAGCTATTTTGAAAGGCACAAAATGCCTATCTAAATCTACAAATCTTCACTGAAAATAGCTGGTTGTCAAACAGGTTCTATGTCCTCAGAAATCCATTTCTGCATATGTGAGATATTAGAATTAGGTTTTTAATCCCTAGGGTAAGGTCTGTGCAAATTCAAACAAAAAATATGGCTACAGGTCTGTAACTTATATCTCCAAATGTAATGAAAAAATACATAGTTAACTTTGGAATTCCAAACTGCATCCCAAATTATCACATGCTGCTAATAGTTTTTTGTAGCAAGGATGTATTTACATTTTCTCAGAAGTATTGCAGACTACAGCATGCAAATTATTTGTTATGCCTGAATTCTGTGATATATTCTCCTGTAAGAAATGCATTCTCTCTGGTTACTGCTGATGTGTAAAGCATACATTTTTGCTGTGTTGGTAACTGTGAACATTCTCAACATTTGCTACCCATAAAGTCTTCTGGCCTTAAAGTCTATAAAGTGGACTATTAGAAGGTATCTTTCTATAAAATAAGAAGAAATTACTCTAAGGCAATATCAATGAGACCATCAGAAACCTGGAACAGCTTGAATTTATAAACTTCTTTGTATTGTTCGCTTCAATGTTCTGCTTAAATGCCAGAAAACCTGAATCCTGATTAGAAGATCTCATTTCTAATTTATTTTGGTTTTTCAGTGACATCTAGACATTCCCTAGAGCAGCTGGAGAATCCTAGGGTTATTTAAAGAATCACATAAGTTTATTTGAATCTGTTTAAGATATTTGTCTATTTTGAAATAATAAAACTTGCAGTCTGCTTCTGTGGTCATTCCAGTTAAGACGCCATTTGACCTGTCAGATTTTTTACTCCCTATTCTCTCCCAGCACTTCTGGGCAGCTCAGCACAGGCTGGGAAATTCTCATCAGCCTCAGGGAGCAAAGTGCTATAGTCAGAGGGTTAGTCAGGTGCAAAAATGTACAGATATTTATTATAAGTCAGGTTCAAAAATGTACAGGTATTTATCATACAAGCAGGCTTCAAAATCAGGATGTGTCCATAGTGCTGGTGCTTGGTTCTGTTTTGCCATAATGACTCCCACAAGCAGCACTTGCAGTGTTCACACACAGTTTAAATCTTTGCTCAGTGCATTTCCATCACCTCAGAACCACTGACTGAATAACCCACAGTGGCTGTGCACAGCTTGGGCACTGCAGTGCATTTTGACATGCACTGTTTATTATTCAGCTACTCAGGCAATGTCATGAAAAATCATAATAAAACTAGGAAGACACATCACATTTGACCTTTGCTGAATAATTTAATAAAACCAGCTTGATATACAAATCTGAAAGAGCAGTTGCTGGTAAGAGCGGAACTATTGCTTCCTTGTCTGAGAATTGGAAACAGTTCAGAAGCTTTATTAACCATTCGGTGTCTTCATCTTCAGCAAAGTTTGTCCCTTAGGCCATAACCAAATGTTAAGCTGCTTGTTTCTCCCCACACTCCCCTCCTTTCAGTGCTCACACGGGTATCTTTGCTTATGCTGTACACAATTATGGGCTCAGTGCTTCTCATGTCTCTGTACAATTATCCATGTTTTTTTCTCACAAACTCAGTTTTATTTGCACAAACATTTTTCTCCCCATAATGTGCATTTATTCATAATGACCTCAAGTGTACATACCTGTAACAATGAAGCTTTTAAAGGGTCATTGTTACAGGTACTCTGCCCACTTAACCCATGATATTTTATAATTCAGCAATTCAAAGATGGAAAAAGTTGCTTTGGAGACACCCTTGTGAGAGTGTCCCTGCATTCAGTACCAGAATAATTAACTAATGGTACAAATCTCCCAAGGTTTTTGAAATGCTTTTGGCCACAGTTATCTTGGGGAAGGTCGGTCTGGTGGTGTGGCTTGCAGGGACCATCTGGTTCTGCAGAACAGGAGTTGTGCACAGTGCCCCACTGGGGTCTCACACCTCTGTGGAGTTCCTCACTCAGCATTTGACTGAGGCCTTTCTCCACTGAAAGGAGAAATCTCCAGGTGGTGGAAGACACTCTTTTCCCTCAATGTGATGGCTTCTCCTCATTACCTCCCTTTCCCTTGGAGTGCCGCCACTCCACAGGTGCCCACCAGCAACACCTTTTATCCCAGTGCCTCCATCAGCTCAACAGAATTTCGGTCTCAAATGCCCTTCCTGTGAGAAATGTCCCACAGACTCCGACGGGCAGCACCCTCACCAACCTCAGCGCTCCCAAAATGCCACATCCCCGTTCCATCTGTGGCTGAAACCTGAGGGAAATGTTCACACTGTCAGGACTGCCTGCTTTGAAAAGGGGATAATGAACATGTGTTCAAAGGTAAGGTGGGGTTCAGCTTTTCCTTCAGAGCCCAGAAGGGTTTCTGAGTGCAGTGCCGTGTAGCTGTGGCAGGCAGGGATGGTGAAGGCCATGCTGTGGCCTACATGGGGAGCAGCCAAAACATGGCCCTCAGCAGCTGAGAGCACAGCCCTGAGGGGAGCACAGAGCCACTGCCAGCAGCAGCTTCTGGCCTGCTGGGACTGGGGAACGTCAGGGGGACAGCACTCGAGCAGGAACTGCTGCTGGTGGGACGGGGTGTGCGGTGTGTGAGCCATCTGCTCTCTCTGGTGCCAGGCTGTCCACATGCCATGTGCAGCGGAAACAGCACAGCATTCCCTGGGGTGGGCGGAGAGACAGCAGGAGCCATGCTGGGAATCCGCTGAGAAACCCGAGGGGTTTTTCTGCTGAGGGTAAAGCCCAAATACAGTTTTCCACATGGGTGTTGCTGTCCTGGGGAAGGTGCATGGTGAGTGGGAGGGGAGATGGTGCTGTGGCCCCTCAGTACCCCTAAAAGTGCATTTTCCTCGAGTGTGTGGCATCAGCAAGGGGTGCTGAGGGGAGCAGGCAGGGCAGAGATGTTCCCAGCCACAGCAGAGGTGCTGCCTTTGGGTAGAGCTCAGTCTGTCCTCTGGGAATGCTTGGGAACAGCATGTGCCATTTCTGGAGCTGCCTCCTGCTGCATGGAGGACTGTGCAAAATTAAATCCCACTCCCTTTTCAGGTGCTACTGGGACATGGCAGGGCTGTGCCAGTGCTGCCGCGGCCCCAGGTGATCCATGTGTGAGCAGCAATGGGGTAAGGCAGGGAATAGGATGTGCTGGGGATTTCCTTGGTGACTGCACTTCCCATGGCAGACAGCTCCTGTGAGCCTTCACCTCAGCCTGGCTCTGGTTTCAGGACATTTTTTCAGACCCAGTCAGGATCCGGACTGTGCCTGCCAGTGCTGAGACAGCCATGGAGCCTCAGATGGGATGTCTCTGCCAGTCCTGCTGGTGGCCAGGCTGTCCCAGGCAGGTGCTGACCCCAGGGGCAGGGACAGGGAGCAGGGCTGGCCTGCCCTGCGTCACCTCGCTGAGAACCAAGCACAGCAAAGCTGCCTGTGAGACTTGCTAAGGATCATAGGTTTGGCTAAAATGACCATGGATATTCTGCTAAATAATTTCTGGGGTTCAGACATGTGTCAAGCTCGTGGCTGAAATCCCTTCCTGCCTACTTTTGTAATCTTTATTCATAAAGGGCCACAGAAATGCCATATATTTAAAGGATCTGGAAGGAAGCAGTTTCTCCACCCCCCTATCTAAAGGAAAATGTAGTCTCTACTAATGTGGATGGTCTCACCAGCTCTCTTGCTAAAAAGTAGTTAATTTTTTTACCACTAAAAATTAAAAGAAACCTCTTAAAGGAATTCACAGAATAGATAAGAATCTCAACCTTATGCCCATGTGCACCGACTTTCCTTTGATTTTTGGTGGAAATTTTAGGTGTGTGAGTACCCAGAGACAGCAAAGATGAGTGAACAAGGCAATTTTGATCTGTGAAACTACAGTTCTGTTACTTCTATTCTGATTCTGCTCAAGTTCATCAGGAAAGATTAACTTTGGCAGCTTGTTCAGTGACTAAATCTTGATATTTTTGTGGCTTAATTCATAACATAACTGTAAGCTATTGCCCTGTGTTTATATTTCCCATCCATTTCTCACATTTCCAAAGCATACTGATATGTGATCCTGGCAATTTAGCTACCATAATTGGCATTTTTCTAGGGCCAAAAGGAAACAAATTCCTTATCCTCCATACTTCTTTAATTTCTGAAAAACAACAAGTAACATGGTTAATCCTCTTTTTTGATCTTTCCCCCCCCTTTGAGTTTTTCTTATGGTCTTTTCCTTTTAATCTTTTACTTTCTTTTTAATCTTCACTCATTGTCCCCCTGCATTTGAAGAATTTCATGTACTTACATCTCTAAAAAGAATTGGACCACTTTATGGAAATAGCTCTTTAGGATCTTGTTCAAAGCACCACTATGTACTTTTAACTGTTTGGGGGAGGGTGAAAAAAGGAGAGGAAAAGCAACTTTAAAAGCACAGTTTGTTTGTTTGTGTAACCTAGCAGAACATTGATCTGTTCAACATGATGCAGAAACAGTGTCTGGAAACACCCCAAGTTCAAATAGGACCAGATTACTTCAGATGAGCAGGAGGATGAACAAGCATCTCCTTTTGATTGGGGTGGGGTCACATCATTTTACTCGTGGTGCGGGTGTGTTTGGGCAAGAGCATTTCGGGAGGGGCCAAGCAGGGCAGTACAGGTGAGCTCTGGGATCACCAGGGATCAGCTCCTGCCAAGCAGGAGGGAAGCAGCTGTGGAGGCAAAGCCCTCAAACCTTTCCTGCAGAGGACACCATGATGGCCCCAAGTAAGTCTTCCTTGGCACATCAGCCTTTCTTGGCTGGTGTGGAGATAGCTCTGTGAGCAGTCCTGTGGAAACTGGTGAAATGTAGGATCAGTTATGCTAAGGATGGTGTGCTCTGGCCTCGAGGAGCCTCTCCTTGGGGTGACTTTGGTGTGTCAGCATCTTTGGGAGGAAATGTGTTGCACTGAGTTTGCTGGGCCAGGATTCTGGGTTTGTGAGATACCTATGGGATGGAGCCCCACAGTGATTTATCTCCCAGGCTTAGGCTGATGTGGCTCTCACTGTCTGAATGGTGGAGAAAGAAGGTTTTTGTGAGCCTTTTGTTGAACAGTAAAAAAACTGCTTAGATGTGTGAGGATGTCAGTACACTGCATAGCATAACATGAGTTAAAATACTTATTTCTAGGAAGTAATGAGTGTGCATCTCAAGAATTAGGGTGCTGAAGCAATGTTTCATAGGCAAGGGGAAGCACAGCATTCCTTGTTCATTGCATACCCAAAACTTTCACTGTGGATTCACTGGTGTGATTTTTGTCACTCAATTCTTGACTCAGTTGTGTGTCCTACCCCTTAAATGCCCCTTTAATTTTTTTCATTTATTTTGCCAATTACAAAAAGCCCCAGAAACTTGGCCAACAGAGGTCATGTGATTCTCAAGCGGGCAAGAAATTTACAGGCATTAGCATGTGTCCAACTTAATTTATGCAGAATTGCAGGCTTCTTTTACTGAAGCAAATTCTTTAAAAAACAAACAAACAGTAAGAGTTTACAGAGTTCTGGAAAAGTTGCAAAACCTAAATGAAAATCCTTTTCCAGTTGCACGAATATAAATTGGGCATAGTTCCCCGGAAGACTTTATACTAGTTTAATGCATGTATCTTATTTGTAGCTAAACTACTGATAAAGCTTTTCTTCTGTCACCTCAAAACAAGATTAGGTCCCCTGAATCTCTTCTCCTTTACCCATATGAATACATGAATTAGATCTCACCCATAACTTGCCCCCAGCCAAGAACAGGATTTGGCATTGCTTTTTATTGGAATTTTAACTTCTTTCTTTCTTTCTTTCTGGTTGATTTTAAAACAAATAGTTAAGATGTGGAGCTGAGCATTTCTTCTAGAAATTGCATATTCTAAATGTACTTATACCATAGTCTGCTGCTCATATAAAATTACAGACTTCACTTTCATCTTTCTTTTTACAAGAAACCCTTAATGACAAATGCAGGCTGTTTAGTGATACCGATATACTGCAATCTTAGCATGTGAATTAGTCATCATACAATCAGTTCAGGGGGTCAGGCCTAAAGAAACAGTGCAGAGTTGGCAAACTGCTAGTCGGGTGATGTGCTCTCCACTTCAAAGTCATGGTGCTTATTCCCCAGAATTCAGATCACAGAAAGAAACAGCTGGTATTGTCGTTTGTGGCAGTAAGGACTTTTTTTTTTTTTGTAGCAAGATAAGGTTTCACTACTTTGTAAAACAACAATTTACTTTAGAGTGACCCAGCCTGTAAAACACAATAGGAAGCAGGAATCCACGGAGCGCTGCTCTGCTATTATCATGCGAGTAGACATGACCTGTGACAAACCACACTGGAGAAGACTTAACCTCTTTGCTCCTTGGCTGAAAATATTCAGTGTAGTCCACTTGCCAGTGGCAGTCAAAGGTTTCATATTCCAGAACAACTTTATAAGCAGTTCTTTTCTGTTTGGATATTTCTCCCTTCCCTATTTCCAGTGTGGTACGTATTTTTGGCAGCACGCAGCTCCAGACTACCAGTCCTAATGTTTAATGCAGACACATTAAAATTTTCAACTTTCCACCTAAACTCCAAGGCTGTCAAATTTGAGTTCAAATATAAGCTTTCATGTTCGACTTGTAGATAGCAGCTAACTGAAACACCATATTTTTTTCTTCTTCCCCTCAACCCCCATCACATCACACTGGTGCTTTTAAAGTCATTTCACCTAGTAACCTGAGCAGATTTCTTGCCCAAATATTGTGGGGATAGGAGAATAAAAAAAATTAAATCACACATTTTTAAACTGCCTGGCTGATGTGTGTCTCAGGGATTTGTTATTGTTCTACTATTGTTATTATTAATAGGCTCCACAGACAAGGCAGGCTTATCAGCCAAATGCCTCATTATCAAAGGACTGAGACCCAATAAGTGCTTAACAGCATTCCTTACCAAAAGAGGAAATGGTTCCAGGCCAGATCCAACTCTGCCAGAGCTGGTGGACAGAGTTCCACTTCAATGAAGCATCGCTTGGGGCCCCTCGATGATCACTCCCCTCTATTTTCTGACATGCTTTGCAATTCCCCAAAATGAACCAAACAGCTTTAGCTTCTCTCATCTCGCAATGTGTTCTGCAACTTCTGGAAAGGAACCTGGACACAAGGAAAAATGCTACAGAACAAAAAGAGCCACAATACAAACCATATGACAACGCCTATTTCTTCATCCTCTTTGTCATGTTGTTTTACTCTTTCCTGGCGTTAACTGTCTTTTTTGGTTATGTACGCTCGAAGAAAGCGGTTTCAAAGCAAGATCCTTACCAGGAGTTCATCGAGGATAGGAATCGAAATAAGAAGTGGAACATGACCCGGCCAGTGCTGGTGAAATTTGACTTTGAAGAAGAAAGTATTCTTTGAACTTCTTAAACCAAAGTACTCTGCTAAATGCACTGCACTGTCTCTGCTGCCAGGATCTCCAGTGAAGATCTCCACATTTATCTTGTTCGACTGTCGCCCTCACCATAAATCAAAGTATTGCTTAAAATAGGTAAAGGAAAAAGAAGTTTCTTTCTTTGGTTTTCTTGTAATCCATTTGTTGCTGGAATATATATTTTCTAAATTTTGGAGAAATCTTATAGACTTTAAAATAAGAGTAAAAAGTGAACATTTTTTGCTTTCGCTTCGAGTTTGGTGCAGCAAGAATGGGAATCCATCCCACACTGAGACCCTGAATTTAAGACAAAGGACTAGTTTGTGTATGCACATACCTACTCCAGCGGAATTTTGTTGATTCTGAGTCCTTCAACCTGGAAACTGGAGTGTAGTATGCCTGGGAAGTGCCTCCCTGGAAGAGCAGAATGCATTTTGCCTAGACCAGCAAATACTATTTAACATGTAAATATAGAAAAGCTCCTCTTGCATTTCCTCCCCTCAAAAATTAATTTCATATGCTATGGCAAAAGATTGAAAAAAACATCTGCAAAATGTAATTAAAATGCATCTAGTGGAAAAACAGGTTGTGTGTTCAGTGAGTTCAGAGTCCTAGCCCTGTCCATGTTTTGTATGTATTTGTTCTTCACCAGCTTCTAATTGAAGTGTATGTTTCATTTATAGAGCATGGTCATACAGCTGATCACAAACCTAGTAGGGGAAGGGCTTCTCTCTGTCTGCAGTAAATATTTGCTAAAATATTGCACAAGCTGTGTTCAGAGTTGTACTGAACACATTAGACGGCCATCTGATTTAATATTTTTTCTCCTGCTTAATAAGTATTGAAAAAAATAAGAGTTCTGACATGGAACATATTGCTGTGCTTAATATAAAAGAGCAGTGCTTAAGTGCTTTGTGATCTGCATGAACTGTGCCACCCTGCTCTGATAGCACATGTGTTCATCTTCCCAGCCCTTTAACTCGCCTTAGCCAAGGTCTCCGATTAATGGTCTGTACTTGTGTCTTGTGTGTAACTGCTTGGATCCATTACACATGGAGCTGCATTACAGAGCCTGTGCTGCTCACAGGGCTCTCTGAGCACAGTAATCATTTTCAGGTGGGAGGTAGGCTCTGATTTTTCCTTAGTATGCATATAAAGCCAAAGAGGGGCAAATAAATTTCCATGTATGTATTAACTTTTTCTGCTAGTGGAATTATAAAGTTAAGGATTTTGTCTTTTTAAAGTGTGTAGTGCTCTTGATCATGTATGGCTCTTTTAGGGATGTGTAGATTTTTAATTCTGTCAATATTCAGAAAAAGATTTTTTTATATATTCAGCCTGGGCTGGATGATCAGATGTTTTTTCCTGTTTCCTGGTGGGATGTGTTAAGTGTTTCTGGTGTGTGTGCAAGCAGGGAGGTTGATGCCATGTATAACCCCTTTCCATAAAACTAAAATTTGCTTCCCACTTAGCAGCATTCATATTTGTAGAAGTAGGTGTTGACTCAGCTCAGAGTGCTCTGTCTCTGAGAGCTGTGCCAAAGGAAGATAATAAGAATAAGGTGATACTTTGTCAGTTGTACTTGCTCAGCCTTCAAGGATTTGTTGGTCAGGCAGGGCCATCTGAGGCAGGGCCACTCCTGCTGTCTAACTGCGGGGGTGGGATATGTGCAGAACACTGATGTGGAAGGCTATGAACACAAATGTTCACAGATGTACTTTTGCTTGATTCATCCAAGTCCAATTTAAATGGTTTTGACTATAATAACAAGACCAGAGTTGCAGTTCTTGCACAAACCAGTGTTTCGTCTATGTTGTGCGTGTCCTGGCTGCTTCATCTACCGAGTTTGGAGTGGAAAAATGAAAGTTCAAGTTATCTGTGTTCGCATCATGCTCCTGACTTTGGAGTATGTGGAACTGAAATCGCTGAGTTGAGCGGCTTGTGAGGGCTTGGAGCAAATGGGGAGACTGACTCAAACACAGAGCTCTGCCTGTTTGTGCTCTGAAAGGCTGTGTAAATATGGATTTGCTCTCCTGACAGAAGATTTTTTTACTATTTTTATTCTGTAGTCAGTGTTTTTTGATTTTCTGCAGCGTATGCTATGTCATCTTAAAAATTAAAGATAATTTTTTGAAACTTCATTCAAACCCATGTCCTTTATTTCTTCAAGCAGTTTCTGCTTTTGTCTTACCAAGCAATTATCAGATCAGCCTAAATCCCTTAAACATTCTTCAGCAATGTGCTGCTATTGTCTGATGTTTGGGCTTTTTGGAAACATTCACAATTCGCTCAACAAGAAGACCGCAAGTTCTTCAAACAATTTTACATAGTGTGTGCCTCTCTGTGTGTGTGCCAACAAGATGAGGCTTCTTCCTGTCCTATGTCTGTGCAGTAGTAAAAATGTCTTTTTGTCAATGTTAGCCACAGGACATGTTGGTGGCATTAGTGGCCTTTTTTCTTCTGTGTCAAAGCCTGTTTGTCCCTGCCCAGGAGGTTTATGAGTAATAAATAAGAGAGGACCCCTCTACGCAGGAGCTCCATGGGCAGATCCTCAGCCATGATAGCGTTTCTGAAACTTCAATGCAGCCAGATCCCTCTGCCCCTCCTGACTACCCAGGGAAATACCTGGGGTCGCAGAAGTTTTAAGTTTGGAAGTGTGGCACAAGACCTATGTGTAGCCTTGGGAGCTGAAAGCCAGCTTTGTAGGACAAGCAGGACCCCTATGTGACACAATGGTGTGCAGAGAGAAGGAGGGTTAAAAGGTACATCTCCTTCTCTCAGCAGAAGAAAATGTGAAAAGGCACTGGAGTTTTGGTGCCTCCATAGCATGATGTTCTGGCTGCCTGCTCTGGAAACAGAAGGTGGTGAGGGTAGGGATAACTGACACACATACCATCATGTGGAATTTCTGAGGCAGTTAACCCACTGCCTATAATGAGAATTATTCACCTCATTCTGTTTTTTGTGTATGTCTGTGCAGTGCTTCCAGAGCCCCCAGCAGCCTCTCATGTGTAACCTTGTCAGCCTCCTTTACAGCCACCTCTGGTTTTCTGCACGTGGTGTGTGTAACAGGAACAGGAGGCCCAAAATAACTCCATTCATGGTGAGCCTTGGGCTGTGAAGTATGATTTACACGTCTGAGATAACCAGATTGCTCCCAGCTAAGGACTGGATAAGGAACGGGGTGGGGGGGAAGGAGAGCAGTACAAAGCACCATAATGAGGACTTAGCCCAGGCACAGGGTTGTGACTCTGTAGGAAATGGAGCTGGAGAGGCTGTTTGTGTCAGCAAGACTCTGTTCTACATGATAATACGTGCCTTGAACTTTAAAAGTTTTAGCGTTGCAAGAAGAGAGGGATTCATTAATTGTCTTTGGTTTGTATTTTTATTTTTCTCTCTCTGCTTACTGGTGTTCTGAATTAACATCACTCATCTGGTGATCTTACTAAGAAGCTTCTTGTTCATTCTTTCTTGCTAGTAAGAAACATGCTAAAACCAATTAGATCATGGGTCTTGCTTTAGTTGCCCTTCTTTTTGCTATTTATTGTGGCCCTCTGTAACACATTGCAGCTGATGTGTGTGGGTTGTTTTTGGGGAGGCGTCCACTTTGAATTTAGTTTGAGCATTTTGAGATATTCTATGAAAGGCTTCACTGAAATGCAGGCATGTTGCAGTTTCCACTCAGCCTTTGTGAATTAATACTGCAGCTTTCTCAGACTGGTTGGCAAGAAGGTCTACTTCTGATTAAACTCCTGCTGAGCAATATTAGGTTCTTTACTTTTATTTGCCTATGTGTATACCCAAGTGGCACATGTGTTTTAGTGTATTAGGGTTTGTCTTCCTCTGAATGCCAAATGTATGACAACTAAGCAGGATCAGCTAGAATGGCAGATATTTTGTACTGCCCTCACACTGCTGTATATCTGGAGAAAGTTGATTTGCCTGTGTAAATTCTGGTGTTTGCTGGTACGTGAGTTACATCTAGATCTGAATCTTATGTTGTAGGTCCTTTTTGACTACTTACAGTTCTGACCTCTACAAAATGAAGCTGTCTGCATCCATGGGGTGCTTGAAACACATATTGGGTGACCAAGTGTTCCTGGAGCCTGTAGGCAGCTGTAAACACTGAGCATTCTTTTGCCGTAGTTATTAATGCATGGAAAACTTCATGGCAGTGACTGCTGTTGCATTCCAGAAGAAATTAAGTATGCCTGAATTAAAGCAAGCCTGGCACTATGCATTTGAATAGACATGAACTATACATCTCTACCTTGTTTAGTCAGATGCTGCACATTTTTGTCACTTTATCTGTGACATAACTGTATGCATAGACAAAAAGTGCCTGATATTTAGTAAGAAATACTCTTCTCATCAGTGGAGCACATGAAATGATTTTCTGGAATTGTTCAAGCACCCTCTGGCCTGGATTCAGAGGAGCACACAAGTCTATGCTGAGGTCTGCCATCAGTCATGTCTATGAGTGCAGTGGGACTTGGAGAGCACATGCTCAAAATTAAACATGTGCTGCCATGTTCTCTTGAGCAAGCCTTCTTCCTGAGCTTGGAAACTCAATAAGTGCAGCAATCTGTACTACAAACTTAAGCAGTTGAAATAGGCTAATTTTCTTTTTTTTCTTTTTTGTGTGGGATGTGTAATAGCAAATCCTTTGCCATGTAAGTAAGCTTAGTGAATTAACAGAGCTCATACTTCTGGGAATAAGTGAATTCTGGGGGCTTGTTTTGAATCAAATGAATGTGAACCCTGCAAAGACTTTTTCCCTCCATAATAGAATGACACAGTTGGAGATCTTCCAGCTTTTTTGACTATTCTAAAAAAAAAATGGAAGGCACAGTAAGCCTTGATTGACAACTTCTTGTAGTATAACTGCACACTACCTTCAAATTGCTTTTTAAATTCTCGGCAACAGAGCCTTCTTTTCAGCCTGGGAATGCTATGTGACCCAGCACATGAAACTGCATTAAATATAGATGACCTTTGGCAGTGCCCCCTCCCTGCCATGTATTTGCTTTCATCCCCCAAGACAAAGGACAACCAAAGGGGTCATAAAATTAACACAAAGATAAAAGATTCTGACAATTGAGGTTACGTGGCTAGGTATCTTTGTGTGTATAAGAAAATACTCAATGTATGTTCAATAAGCCAAAAGAAAATTGTGCTTTCTTCTGGCTCATTTAGAAGCCTGTGGTCAGGCCCAGTGTGTTTGGCTGGGGTAACTGTCCTTGTTTTCTGCCCTGGCAAATCACTCCTGATCTTGTTGTTGCATGCTGATGACATAATTCTTGCCTTCTGTGTCTGAAGAGGGGTAAAATTGGATGCAGTTTTTTTGGCACAAGTGTCAAAAGCTTATAGTGATCACTCTGTCCTTTGCCTTGAGTCACTGAGGTGTCTCAGGGTAGAAACAGAGCCAAACCTGTGTTGAATTAATGGTGTGGCTACCCAGGCTCACTATCAGGTGATTGGACACTGAGGGTTTTACAGATACAAATCTGTGATTTGGAAAGGGCATCATGAGAGGGGCAATGTGCTGCTGAAACAGAACCTGGGCTCCTATTGCTAAGCACCAGCAAAAGCATTAAGCGCCATGGTGCACAGTGACCTTGATGAACCAATGAGCTCCAGAGTAATTTTTTTAGGAGAAGGGGAAAAATAAATCTGTTTGACATAATGCTAAGATTCTGGTGGTTTTTTCCCCCTTTAAATAAAATGGCTTTAAGTAAAGATGTATGTTTTATTTTCTGCAGAGCATTTTTACTGAAGAAGTCTTTGATACTTTTTGATGCACAGAATCATTAGATAATCACATAAATGACTTGGTCATGCAGTGTCATGTGGTTTTACTTATATAGCCAGCAGGTCTGTTGGAACATTTTCTGCCTTTTCTTTCTTCTATCTCCGTGGTATTTGCTGATTCATCCAAACTGCTGTGTATTGGGGGAAGGAGTTAATTGCAGTGGAGTGGTTCTGTCAGAGCCTCACATGGGTTCTCTCATGTTGGCTTATCAGTGCTGGTCCTGACGGGCTGCAGGAGAGGGAGAGTAATTTGTCCTCAGCACTGAGCACTATCAGCCTGGCAGGGTTCCTGGCTTCCACAGGAGCTCTCTAGAAAATGACAATTCTCATTTTGTGGTCGTTTGAAGAAATCTCCCCTGATGAATGGTGAAGCTTAGTTCCGGTCTTGGAATTGAGAGCAAAATGGGCACTATTTTGCCCCTAATTGTCCTCTCAAGTCACTCAAGTATTGATTTTCTTTTGTTTTGTTTATTTTTAGGAAAGAGTGTTTTTCTAACTTTCAACTGCTTTGATCCTGAATCCTTCTGTGTGTACTTTGGTTTCACTGCTGCAAGATCAGGATGTAAAGGATATTAACCATCTTTTCTTCTGTAGCTTTATATTGGTATCAGCTCAGATGCACAGCTTATCTGAGAACGATGAAAATCATTTAAATTTGGCACAGGGAGGTTTCTCATAGCAGCCAAATTTAAGCCCTGAGCAGAGTGGGCTGGTGAGGGGCAAGGCTGCAGCTCTCACCTGATCTTCTTTCTCAGTGATCCCATAGGATAAACACGCTAAATCCAAATTTACATCTCCAGGTGGGGCCTAAACTTATTATCTATCAGAAGAGATATATTTTTTTTTCATAAATCTTTATATCAACATTTTAATCACTATTTGCATTTAAAATAATGCTTTAAAAATTATCTGTATCCTGCATCATGTGACATGCTTTTAGCTGCTTTGTTATACAGAGATATTCTACATCTATATAGAGATATGTAAATCAATGAGTTAAAAAAAAAAAAAGACAAGCAAGCAACTCTGTATTCAAAGAATGTCAGGGAGTATAAGTTTTCCAGCTGTTCATACTTGAAATTGACTGCAGTCAAAATGAAGTGTTCCCCATCTCAGAAGAGCATACTGATTGAAGCACTGATGTGTTAATTGGAGTGCATTTGATGTTTTAAGCTTATCAGCAAAAATTGTAGTCAGAATGCTGTGCCAGCTCTGGATTACACCACTGTGCCATGCAGAAAACAAAATTCTTTTAGCTGAAGAGAATGAGCTGGGTAGGATGAATGGGAAGCATCACACAGGTATTACCCACTATTTGTGTTTGATTGCACAATCGCACCGGAAGAAAGTATAAACATCCCAACACTTCTAATCATATTCTCAGTGGCTACTAAGAGCTGTTTAAACAACAGATTTCTCTTTCACTTGTGTGTTTATGTCCTGGCATGACTCGTGATTAAAATTTATACACACTGTAAAGAAGAGCTGTTTTGACTAGATGGGACCTTTGCCTCTTTGTGTGTGACCATGGGATTTCACAGTTTTGTGCCTCCACAGTTCTGCTGGTTAGTTCCCTTTTCTCAGATATGAGTTGCTTCAGGTTCTCTCCTGGAATGAGGAGATCTTGGAAACATTGGTTATTTGTGCCAGAGCTGATTGTGGCTATTGCTATTATGGCTTCCCTATGCACATTTAAAACTGTCCTGCCACCTCTTCACCAGGTCAGGTGTGATGAAGCTTGGACTGGTTATCCTGATTAATCACTCAATTAACTGCATTTGATTATCCTGATTTCTTATTGTGACATGATTAGTTGCCAGATGTTGCTGCACACAATGGAGCCATGTGAGAATCAAGAGGCAATTGGGCCCATTTAATTTGCTTTTTTTTTTTTTTGATAAAACACTTCGATTTTTTTTTTTTTTTTTTTCCCCACTTTGGATTTAAACTTTCAAAATTTCTGTTGGAATGGGCAGTGTGACCTCCGGAGAGGGCTGTCTCTGTCTTACTCTCTTATGTTGCATTTAACAGAAATGTTGATTTCTTTTGGTACATTTTTCTGAAGTACTTGGTACTTTTCAGAGGGACAATAAGCAGGATTATGTGTACCAGACAGCATGAGGGTTTCAAATCCAGAACATCTGTAATTTCAGCTAATGGAGTGTGACTGAGGGAGGAATTTGATCTGTGAGTTTCAGTTTTGTATCTGTCGGTGCTGTTGATGACCCTTAGTTTTGCATCAGCATAGACCAAAAATGTCATCCTTTATAAATACCTACTGGAGGAATTAGTCAAAAATAAATTTTTAGAGGTATATGTCCATTATCATCTTAGCTGGGACCTCCCTCTTGCACAGACTCATGTCTATTGCAGATCAGTCTCTTTTTCCCAAAGCCAACGTCGCATCCTTGATTCACACCAGCTGAGCATGTGTCCAGTGCTACTCATAGGCACTTGTAAGAAATTTCCTTCACTTCCATTGAGTTTAATTATTTTATACACGATTGAGTACTCTAAACTGTATGTGGCCTCTGTGGAAAGAAAAGGAAAACATTGGATATTGTTTTTGTGATGTACTTATATTTTTCCATAAATTTCTGCAAAAGCAACATATTTGCTTATTTGATTTTTAATCGGAATCTCAACTATTCCTTCTTTCCTTCATCCCTAATTTGTTTTTCAGTCAGAAAACAGGACACCTGTCAGCCAACTGTGAGCTGAATTTCTATAATTTACAGAAAGTCTGGTCATAAAGTGCTCAAAGCACTGGGGACTTGGGTACCACCCAGTGCAGAACAGATTAATTTCACGGTGTTTTTCTGCATTTGCACAAATTAAAAATATGAGGATCTGTACTTTGTTTGTTTGAACTTCTTGAATTAAATTTTTTCAATTAGTTTTGTGCTTGGATTTGGACACTCAGCATTTTCAAAAGTCTCCAGATTCCAACTTCAATGCCAGTTGGATGTGCAGGCCTCTTTCTCTGCCTGTATCCCATTAGTTTCTGATACAAATGGAATAATTTTGGTAACCACTGCTCGTCACCAGTTTTCTCCACTAGACATTACCCTTGTTTGCATGTTTCAGACCTGACGTTCCTGTATTACATGTTATTGTTGGATGAAATGCTAATCTCAGGGACTTTAGATTTCTGTTCACTCCTACTCAAATAG
The DNA here is from genome assembly GCF_008360975.1 of Lichenostomus cassidix. Classification (NCBI taxonomy): domain Eukaryota; kingdom Metazoa; phylum Chordata; class Aves; order Passeriformes; family Meliphagidae; genus Lichenostomus; species Lichenostomus cassidix. Next base: position 17,129,768 of record NC_139490.1, read on the forward strand.
TGCTGGTGCTTCATGTTGGAGTTGGTGTTTGAAGAGACAGAGCTGTGGTTTCAGGGATCTCATGGTGGTTTGTTGATTAGCAATTCTCAGTGATTCAGTGATGCAATATAATTCAACCATGTTTAAATGTAGCCTAAAACTCTACAAATACTTTGGGATTTTTTCTTTTTGTTTTTTCTTTTTTTTTTTCCTTCCTTGTAGTGAGAGTGGATAAGAGTGTTTGCCCCCTTCACCCTTGTGGAACATTGCCATGAAAACAGAACCTTTCAAACCTGCAGGAAAATGGAAAACCCACAAATGGAAAATTTTGGGCCAGAAAGAATAGCTGTAACAATAGTTTGGTGACTCAGAACTTTTTGAATCACATCTCCCTCTAGGGTTTAGATGTCCCTGGATGGGGTCAGGCTGCCAATTGATGACTTTGCTTGTAGCAAGTTTTGCCATTTATAAAATGCTTCCTTTCAGTTCCCATGATGTTTATACACACAAGAAACTATTCTGAGTTAAAGCATCTCTTCGTTGATGGAACTATACAGGAATTAACCTGATTATCATCTTGATGACCAAACTACAGCTTTTGGACTTTCCACAAAATTTGTCAGTGTGGTTTTGTTGGTGGTGGTTGGTTTGTTTTTTTTTCCCCCTAATTATTTTTTTCTACTTCAGTCAATTAGGATGGGAACTCTACCCTGCACTTAGCAGTTCATTCAAAATGGCTCAGATTAGGCATCCTCTGTGGTTAATGAAGTGAAATCAGAGGCTTCCTCAGAGCATTTAAGTTCACTTACATAAAAATTTATTTTAAGTTTGGTGTAGCAGCTTCTGATGTATCTCTGCCCACTAAACAGGTAGGCTAACATCTATTTACCTAATTTTATCCACTAGGTAGCAAGGAATTTAACAGATGAAAGAGCAAACAGTAGTATGTAACATTTAGAAAAGCAAATTATTTTTGTGTAAGATTTCTTCATAGTCATAGTTTTTTTTATATACGAAACTGAATAGATACAGCAATTACTTGGGTAATTAGTCTGTTTTTCTTCTCTGAGATGAGGATCATTGGTTTGTAGGTACTTAGTTCTTGAGGGCAGAAAATGTAGTTTTACTACAGGAGGATAATTTACTAAATATGCAGTAGCTGTTGCCTAGTTTCATGCCTCTTCATTACATCATAATTTGACAAACTGCAGAATATCTTGAACTTACTGCCTGTTTTGTTGAAATAGAACTGAGTCAATGGTGTGATCAAGGCCAAAGCAGGTGACAGTCTGAATTGGCTGTTGCTACCTGCTGGCACAAATCACTTGAATAGATCAGCCCTGTCATGCTTAGACTAAATGAAGACAAGTTGGAATGACCTAAATTTCATAAACATTTCAAAGGCTCAAATTGGGAAGTAATCCTTTTGTTCTTACTGCCTGCTCTTTGAAAAATCATTGCAATTACACTGCTCTCCTTTTATTAATAAAGAATGCAAAGGCACAGTAGTACCTGCTTGGATTTTGTAGGCTTCAGGAATAGACTATTTGCCTTTCCTGCATTTATTTCATAAAGGAAGACTAATCTACAACAGTGCTTTTTCCAGTGACCGTGCCTAACTCACATATACAACTTTTCCATTCTAGAACTAATTAGTTTTGGTTGAGTAACTCATCAACATTAAGTAACAATAAGAATCATATTTCCAGGAACACTTTCCTTGTTACAGAAAATTGGAATCAACTGTGGAAGTGCAGTTACTGAATCTAGTTACTTTTTACAGAGTATTTCTTTTTAAAAGACAGAGGTTTCTCTTGTACTACAAAGTCTTTTGGATACAGCTCATTTGGTGATTGGATTGTAGTTGTAAAATTTTAGGCTTCTTTGAATGTAAAGTTTTATTTCACACTGATTTTAATAGAAAGATTTGCATATTCTGAAAATCTCCCCAATATGAGGGGTAGTTTCACTAACAGAGGAGAATTTAAGAAAACTTTTCTCTGGACTCTTTCAGGAACAGATTAGATAAGTGTTGGCTCTGGGTGGAGCTCTGAAAATCCCTCCAGTTTCACACTTGCTGTGAGCCATGCAATCTGTTTAGTCCATTTGTGTTACACAGGACTGCAGCTGGTTTCAGTTACAAAAGTTTTGTTTACCCTGACTGAGTTTCAATCTTCAATTTAGGGGTAGATTCTGCCACTGAGGAATCATATGCAGTGCCCCTCTTCCTGAAAATCAGCCGGGACCGATCCTTTCTTCATCTGAATATCTGGCTAGTGTCTACAACCTGCTTTTCCCTCTGGATCAGGGAGAAATTTCAGCCCTTGTCCATTTGTGCCTGTTTTCTCTTCACTCTTGGTGCCAGAGGATGCAAATTCTGCTGGTTTTTACCTACCTGCTTTTTTTTTTTAAGGCTGCTTACCTCAGTCTCCTCCTTCCCTCAGTTATTGCCGGCCTGCCTCTCAGGAGGATGCAAGGATCTATGTCTTGAGGTCTGAGGTGTTTGATGGCTCCTGGGCAAGTGATTTCTGTATATTCTCCCTTTTTGGTCTCTCTTGAGAATCTTCTACTGCTGTTCTGCTTTGATTTCACACTCTGTCCATTTACAGTCAGGCAAGGTTCCAGTAAAATAAATGGATTCCCCTGACGCACTGTGGGACATGTTTCTTTTGAATGGTGTCATGTTCTTGGTGACTTGTTTTTTCATTACTCAGAAAAGAAGGGAGAAAGGTGAAGACCTTAGGCTTTTATATTTCTCAGTTGTCTCCTTGCTTTTCATTTTAACTTTTACTTCTTGTCTTTCATCATTATACCACCCAAATGTACTTAAGTCAAAACTAAATGCTTTACCCTTTCACTGTTTTACATTCAGGCTTTGCTGCAGAATCCACAGTTCAGCACATCAACCTCATGGCAAGGAAAAGCAGATATTGAGGAACAAAAGAGCCTAATCACGTTTTTTGGTTTTTTTCTTTTTTTTTTTTTTTTCCTTTACTGTCTAATGTTGTTAGTTTACTTACCAGTAGGATATACAAGATGAGAAGCTTATTGACCCATTGAGGCCTGCCCTTATTAACCCGGAAAAAATCTAATCAACCAATCCATCACCACTGTGAACTAACAAGTTCAGTTGGTGGCTGCAGCTTCTAGTTTCTTCCACAAACACAGATCCAAGTCTCCTTTGAACTGACCATCGTTGCTGAGTGTGTTCATTTGTTGTTCAACTCAGTTGTGTGATAGGTGGATAATTTTTTTCTGATCTGTGCTACAGCCTCATGTTTAACTTTGTGTCTTCTTTTTGGCACCAACTTAATTAAAAGAGCTTAGTCACAGAAACTTGTCAGCTTCCTTTAACACACGTGTGCCATGGTGTTCACACAGTCAGAGAAGTAGTGTTCATTTCTTTAGATGATTTTGGGATATGTAGATATAAAACCTCAACACAGAGAAACCAGTAAATTCAGGCTTGAACATTCACATTGCTGTCTGACACAGCGACCTGTGTTGTGCTCAGCCCATCAGCCATAGTTCCAGGGAAACTGCAGTTGAAAAAAAAAATCCCCAGTAATTTTTCCTGGTTTCCTCCTGTTCATTCCACTATGCCCAACACCTTTTTAATTTACAGAGCTTAAAGGAACTGTGTTTACTGGGGGAGTTTTTCACCAACACAGTAAACTAGACAGCGTCAAATCCCAAGGAATGGTAGACAGTGGAGAAAAGAGTTGTGCAGCTTTAACTTTCTTGCAGCTCTGTGAAACTTTCATGTGACAGTTTTTTCAGGAGAACAGGAATGTCACTTGCCTGAAGTTGGGGTAATAGACAGCAGGTCCTGTTTTTCTGACTGAATGCAGTGTGGATCGCAACCTTTCAGTTTGGGATGAGGGAATTTTCTTGGGCAGAGAGAAGAAATCCTAATTAAAGAAACAAGGCAAGAAAGAGACTGCAAATGTAGACCAGCAGTTTCCCTGGGCACCATGGGTTTCCAAGACTGCCTAAGAACAGTCACACCTTATCTGTTCTCACATCTGGGTCAGAGCTTTATTTCATGTGGAAAGGGCACAGCTGCATGATGCCAAAGCAGCTAGTGAGGATCCAACTGCCCAATTTTCCTTTTGCTGGTTACTGTGCATTGCATTTCGTGTATTCCAGGCAATGTGTTTCCTATTTGCATAGGATTGTTTAAAATATAAACAGCTATCTCAGAGCAACAATGTGTATTTGCTTTTTAAATATTTGTTTTGATACGTTTCCCAATTTCTGGTCCTGGCACATCAAACTCAATAGAATACACTCTGGTTTTGGGAAGATGAAATCAGCCAGTGATGTAATCTTTGTAACTGATGTCTCTCTTTGCTTCATGGCTTGACTGAATTTGCTTCTTTTATTTTATCTCTCGTAAATTCAACAACAAAGGATAGACAATAAAAGTTTGGGATTTTAGGCACTTCCTGTGTTTTCTATTTGTAAGAAAATCATGTAAGTGGCTGAGCTAGGATATAAGCCAGTAAGAGACAGAGATAAGACAAACAACCACTTGACTCAGTGTGTGTCAGTCAGCAGAGATATATGTATCTTCAATGTAGAAAGGGATTGTTATTTTAAATTAAATTCAAATATTCACCATGTTAGCGAGAATATCACTTATCCTGGTGCTGACAACCATGGCTGGTATCCAGGATGCAGCAAGGTGAGGAAGCTGTCCTCACTACTGAATGACTGGTTTGAATTTGATGTGTCACATGTTACTGTCCAGTGGCAGCCAAGCTTTGGTGCTGGCAGACCAAATCCTGTGGGTGGTTGTTCTTATTGTTGCCATTGATTTTACAGCTGGTACTTGCAAACCTTTTGGTAAGCTCTGGCAGAAAAGGGAGTATAGAAAGGCCTGTCCAAAGCAGAACCTTCAAGAAATTCAAAAGCTGTACTAAAAGGAAAATTGATTAATTCTTTTCTAATTAAAACTTTGGTTAAGCTGCCTATTTTTGATAAATCAGTTTAGGAAGCTCACTTTAATTTATTTTCAATCCCCTCCTGGCTGCTGGCATGATGTAATATAGTGGTCTTAGTATCAGTAAGGATCCATGCTAAGACAGCAAGATCTTCCTGATTATTGAACCATTTATTTATGTAAGAACCACTCTACTATTGGAGACATGGACTAACCCTTTTTTCTGGTTTCAGGAAACAAACCCAGATCAAGACAGTGAAGGTAATAAAAGGTTTTTCTACTATTAATGTTATTTCCTTTGAAATATCACATCATCCAATTTTGCCAATTGTGATTGTTACACCTATACACATGTATGAGAAGCAGGGCAATCTTTTTTCCTGCAAGGAGAAAATGCCATTTTTTTTAGCAGCATACAAATTCTGTGATACTTTGAGTGGTATTTTGGCCTAGGATTTTATGGGAAATGACGGAAAATCGCTAAAAATATTTAAGGAAAAACAACAGCAGACAACACTCAGCAATACAGCTTTTCTAATTATCTGAAAGTCAAAAGAACAGATGTTAGAAAGAATAATTTTTTCCCCTTTGTTCTTTCCATTAGAAGAGCCCTAATTTCTAGTGTATTCTATTCAAAAACTTAAAAGAAACAAAAGTAGTACTGAGGCCACAAGTGAGGCAAACACATTCATTTAAATGTCCTGAGTTTAGTGGAAATTGAGACACTGCAAAAGAAAATCTGAATTGTAAGAGACTGTGAAGGATTCAGTAATTGAGTGCAATGGCAGCACAGGGACTGTTTGGTGATGTCTGAACAGACACTTTTGAGTAGATGTCATTGTCACACATTTGCATTTCGCTTTTGTTGCTAGAAGCTCATCTATGAAAAATGCAAGCCTGCATATGTTGCTTTGACCCCAGTAATGATTAAGGTAAACACTTTCAAAGTCATAGGTGAATGGCCACATGTGGCTTCTGTTGACTTAAGTGGAGCCTCTGCATGAGCTTCTGTGTTCAGTGTTTGGTTTGTCTTGCTCGTGGGAGTTTGGAATCTTGCCTGTTCCGCCTCATCTTGGCCTGGAGACCACAAAAAATAATTTCAAGTAGTGGCCTAAGAGAAAGCCACAGAAACGTTGTATTACAAAGTTGCAGCAATATTCAAGGACAAATACAGAGATGATATGACAGATGGTAATGAAAGCAGGAAAAGGAATGTGGTCTGGAGACCAAATATGTTGTATAAATTTAGCCCACAATGGAAATTTTAAGTTCAAGCAATCACACCAATCCCAATGTCCCCAAAGCTTGGTTAAAGCTTTTGATATAATTCCAGTGGTATTTGTATCAAAAAAGGTTGATTTTAGTCCTGGCAGCATTTTTCTGTAATGCAACAGAAAAAAAAAGAAAATAAAAATTAGATTTATAGTTATGTTTGACATTGACAAAAAACCCCAGTGCAGATTTTCTGATCCTTGTCATGGAAATCTGTGCAGTCTGTGAGTTCTTGTTAAATGGGACCCACAACAGCTCACGTTCTCTGCCCCCCTTTTGTTGCCGGCTTTGAAAACAAATTCCTGAGCTATGTGGTCAAAAATCTTTTGAGTAGCCCATATACCACAGGTGTAACTCAAGAATGACTTTAGTGTGCTTCCTAACCCTTCTCCATCTGCTCCTGGCACCTGATTTATTACAGCACACAGGTCAAGCTTGTCTCTGCTGCTTGATGGGTCATAAACTCCTTTTTGTATGAGGAAGAGAGGAAAGTATTAGCACTCCATAAATCATAAAATGAAAGAGGACTAAGAGTAACAATATCACAGATTTTAGTCTGGCTTTGAAACCCCATGTTAGGCAGTAGAATTACAAGCATTTTGGCCAGAGAAATCTGAGGCCACCTTGGTTCCTGAGGTTTCCTGACCCTTGGTTAACTTCACGTGGATGTGGGATGCACACTGCACTGGTGTTTGCAGAAGAAGAGCAGAAGAAAGAGTGGAGTACTTGGAAATTTCATTTCCTCTTCCAACAAGACCAGCTGCTTTTGCAGTGTGTTTAGATAGCGAGGTTGGCTTTTCCACAAATGGCCTGCAAGCTTCTAGTGACCCAAGCTGTCAACACTTCCTTGGAAGTTTAGGATGGAATTTTTTAAAGAACCCTGTGTAGGCCCAACTCTGTTCCCCTGAAGATTGGTGTTGATACTTCTGTTGATTTCTATTGGAAGTGCTGCTTCTGAGCTAGAAAAATCTAAGTGTCTTTGTGGTTTTAGTGGGCAAAATAGAGGCGCAAAATGCTGGTGTTTGATCTCATGTTTCCTTTTGCTTTGGTGCTCTGGTGAGCTGTTTATTTTCAACTTTTTCCTCACTGGAGGAGTAACTGGGAATTTTTTCTCAAGCTGTCATGACACAAGCTGAATAAATAGAGCTGCAGAGAGCTTTATCCTGTATTTTCACAGTGCAGAAGAAAACTGCAGACTTAGGATCAGATCCAAAGTGGAGAAAAGTCAATGAGAGCACTTCTGTTTTTTTCAGTAAAATCTGGATTGCGATGGCTTTTGTAAAAAGTGAAAAGTTTCCTGTACAAAAATTTCACCAAAATAATTTTTAATTTTGCTTAGTATCGCAATTTCCTGTAGTGCAGTAATATTAGAGAATTATAGTGATTTTTGAATGATGGAAAGGGGTCAAGTCCAGCAATTAATTAATTTTTCACTGCATCCTCATTCCTACTAAAGCCTGGAAGAATTGCACTGCTGTTCAATGTGAAGTTAGAAGACTGAAGGGCAGATAACAGGATCAAGATGATGATACTGAACAATACTCTGAGATGTGAGTGGATGCTATTAATTCTGCTTGTTGGGGTGGATGGTTACATCATGCTCAAATAGCTGAACTGGCTGTACTCTTAAAAACAAACATAAACAATCCAAAATGCAAGTTCTGGTGTGTGGCTGAAACAAATCTGCTTTATACTCTTAACGCTAAAGACATTTAGTAGCATTTTCAGACAGACACTTTGTGTGGTGATAAATTATAGAGATGGGAAGCATTGCTCCTCAAGACTGAAAAATGAGCTTGCAAATATCATCCTGTGGTTCTGTATGCACTGAGGCTCTGCCTTGGGAGGCAGAAGGGTAAGTTCTCCTTCTGTAATTTTGGTAGCCTTACCCCAGCTTGAAAGAGTTTGTTCCAAACCCTGGCTGTACTTGTGCAGCTCTGTTGAAAGTTTTTTCTTCTGTCAGTTTTGATGATAAAACAGGAAACAGTGAATTTTGTCTCCGTGGCTTATAGATGTGTTGAGTCTGCAATATTAATTGAAAGGGGGAAAAAAATCATAAACCTCTCTATTTGTAAAAGGCAAATTAGAGCCTATTTAGAGTCAGAGCCTTCCTGGTTTTAGAGATTAAAACCTTTTCCAAACAAGCTGCAACATAGTTGCAAGCTTTTGTATAGATTTAAACCCAGATGTACTTTTAAATCAATATATCAGATCTCACTGGAAATGTGGTTTGGAAATTCTGTTAAAATTTCCAAAAGAAGTGTCTCCATGGTCACTTTGCTGCTTGCTGGAAATGATTAGCAGTTGCACCTCAAAGAACTGAGGTGGGTACTGCAAGATCCTCTGGAAGGACAGGCAAAATACATGAACCAAGCAGGCTTTACAATTCAGACTATCAACAAATCTGTTTCACAGAAAATAACCATTTGGACAATGTGTTTTGATTTTTGCCAAACCCAGATATTTGGTAGACTTTTTTAAGTGTTCAAAAATGTGTATCACAGAAAAAAAACAAACAAAAACCCCAAACCATCCAGAGTATTTTGATTATTTCACTCTCTTGTCTCTAACACATAAAACTTCTGTGTGTACTTCCATGGGTGATGGGGAATTGGCTCCTCTGAGGCTGGAAAAAGAAACTTTCAGAGGCATGGAGATGCTGAATGTTTTAAACTTGAGTAGCTCTGTAAAAGGTATGCTAAGACATTTTAACTTAATAAACCATATATTCGATGGGATTGCAACATATGATCATGAACCTAGATAAGCTAGTGTGACCATGGTTTACAGTGCTAAGTGTCTGGGAAAAGTGGAAAAAAGATAGCGGGAGAAATGAAAAAAAGCTGTGTTCTGACTAATCAGTTCATCAGCCATTGCACTTCTGTGGTGTGCCATACAGCCATGGTCTTCCCAGGCATGTAGATTCTCACATGACATGAGAAATGCCCAGGGTCATAAATCCTCACAGTCACATTATACCCAAAACAAGAGATAAATGCAGGTTTTATTTATCTTGCTGTAGCCTGGAGTTTACAGTTGTTCTGTGTCTTTTACTGCAGAGCTTCTCACTTCAGCCTTTCCCAGCCTCATCTCCCCAGTGAGTGATTGGTACAGATTTAGAGCAGTAATGAATATCTTCTTAGGTAAGTGGTGATATCTGTTCAGGCTGACAGAGAAATTGTACACCTACACCCATGGATTAAATGGGCTAGCATATAGATTCCCTTGACTATAAAGAAATATTCAATATCTTTTTGTTCTCTTCCCTATTGTCTCATTTGGACACACCAATCCAGAGATTTTTTTTTTTCGTGAAGGATATCAGTACTGTGGCTGAGTCAGGCCATGAATAATTGTAGCCTTTTACTCACACTGAAGAGAACTTGAAACAAGTCTACAGATACCACACAACTGTGGAATCACAGACGTTTCCCTGAAAAACCTTCTGTGCAGCTTCCCGGTAAACCCTTGTTGGAGTGCCAAGGGCATGAGGACTCAGTTGTTCTGCTTTTTGGGAGAATTATGAGATAGATTTATTCTCAGGCTGGGGTACAGTAACTAACTTCTCTGTGCTGTTGAGCAATAACACACGAGATGCTTTTCTGCAGTAGCTGTGAGCGCTCTCATCAGCTTTTCCAATGGCTGTCCTGACTCCTGGTGGCCACTACAGACACTTGTCACAAAAAACCTAATTTTTCAGACCACAGGTTTTTTTTCTATTCTTAATGTTGTATGGGTCAATTCTTGTTGTGTTCAATTTTTAGAGGTCCCTGCTTATTCTTAATTTTGTAGAAGTCTCCATTTACCTGACTTGAGAGCTTTGGGAGTTAGGAGGTGATTCATAGATCTTTATAAATGCTGAGCTTTTTCTCACTGTAAAAGCATTCAGGGCAAGTTAGAAACTGCTGTAATTGTTCTTTACTATTAGTCTCGCCTGTCCGGTGTGGGAGGTGGTAGCCTCCCACAGCTACAGTGGCAGCAGGTATAGAAGAATGAAGATTGAGAGAATCTGAGATATTTTTGTCTGGAAAGCTCTTTGATACAAGGATGTAGCAAAAACCACCCAAGTTTTCCATTCTTGAGCCTTCATCTTGTGTTAGTTTTAATTTGGTTGCTGGATTGTTTTTCAGGACTGAAATTTGACAGAAAGGAAATACTCCTTTATCTGTGTAATGCTGGCAACAGTTTTTCCTTCCGTTATGGGATTAGTTTGTAGAGGTAGGTGAGATGTTTGCTTTTCTTTTGGCTTCTTGTCTGTATAAGAATAGACTACAAATATCCTGACAAGTTACCCAAACGCAGCATCAGTAGCAGGCACTGCCTAACAGTATTTGAAAATTGTTATTGTGGCTACAGAGAGAGAATCTCTGAGTATTCTCAACATCTGAAAATTTCCTCTACTTCTTTGAATATTCTTAGGACATCTTTTGGGAGGAGCTGGAAGCAAAAGAAAACAAAGGTGACCTTGCCCAGGTTCATTAAATTAAATCCTAGATTTAGCAATGTAGGAAGATCAGCACAGTTTTGTTTCTACAGTAATGTGGGTGTTTTTTTTCCTGGTGTTGACTGTTGTAACTGGTTCTGGATAAAACAGTAACACCCAAAAGCTACTGATGATGGTAAGTAGTTTGTGTACAGAATTTGCTGTTACCTTCCTTTCCCCAGGTGCGTTTACATAAAATGACAGTCTTTAAATATATATTCACCTGTGACTTGCTCCTCCTTCCTCAGAAGTTTAATATTGCAAAGCAATTCACAACGTAGCAATATAGAATTAAGCTTACATTTGATATTTGCCACTTTTCCTGGCTTTTACATGTATGATTTGCAAACTAAATAGCAACCTCTGACTTGTTATTTTTATGCATGCTTTCTTCACGTCAAGTTTTAATTGCCACAGGTGAATACTTACTAGCCCACTTCTACTGGATTCTGATGAGGTCCTGCTTCATAGATATAAAAATATGAACAATTATAATGAATGTGGTGCAGTAAAAACTATCCCATTGGCAATTAATGCTTTAAAGATGCAGCTCAAAATTCAGCTGGTGCTAGAACTAAATGAATGCTTGTGATTATTTTTGTAATAAGGTAAAAGAATTGCTGACTGTTACTCCCAAAGCAATTTCTTTTGGTGATAGATCCTCTGAGGTGCAGTCTGACACTTGGAGTGGGTTAAGAGAGGCTGGCAGTGAACTGAAGAGAAAGGAGAAAAGCTATTTAGTGGTAGCTGGTTGAGAGGAACTTAATAACAATACCTAAATGGGATTGCTGGGAATAATATAGGTAGAGGATCCATTATAAATGCTTATATACTTTATGGAGCACAAATTCTTCCTTATTTTCATTTTCATTTTCATTGCTGTGGTCCTCTGGTAGAAAAAGTTTTGGAAATTACAGATTGATTACTGACTACAGAGTTCACAGTTAGCCCTGCTGAAGGACTTAGTAAAGAAAGTATAGTATAAAATAGCCTAATATCCTCAATATGTCCTGGGCACTTCAAATGTCTTTCTAGAATCAGATTAAAGTTTTGCTTAATAAGAAGTTTGCCCTTCTCTTTTGCTGGCTGCCATCCTGCCAGCTGCCAGCTCCCATCAGCATGTTTTCACTCTAGCATCTCACATTGCAGGTGCTGGAGTGCCACATGCAGTCCAAAGTGCTAGATGTCAGTCCCAAAACTGTGCTGAGCAAAGCCAAGAGATGCAGAATTCCCCGTGGGTTCCCCAGCACTGCAGCTGGCAGGGAGCTTACAGGAAATCCCCAGACTGACACTTGGTTTGTTTGAGGGGAACACCACCAAATGGCCTGTGCAGCTGCACTGTGCCTGAATGAGATGGAGTACAGGGGGCTGATGAGAACTCAAGGCCTTCATTTTGCTCTCTAAAGAAGGGGTGTAATCATCAGAAAATGAAAGGCTGGCAAAAATGTGAATTCAACACTACATCTGCCATTTTCCGTATAAAAATCTAATGTCACAACAACTTCGTTCAAAGGTTTTCTGGGGAGAACTCAATGACACTTAATAAGAATCAGCTGTACAAGAAGTCACTTCTCGCTAACTGGATTTAAAAAATCATGGAGCTTTATTTTGTTCATGCTGGTCAGTTTGAGTTGTCCAGAAAGTACCTCCTTCCATCAGGAAGCAAAAGGTCTGAGGTGGGCAGGAATCATGGAAAGGTAGGAGAACATTCTGGATCTGCAGCAGGGCCAGGAAGCAAAAGGAGAATTTTACCGAGTTTGCAGTATATGAATGTACTTTGGGTTGCTTGCGTTAGTCCATTTTTTGGGTTTGAAAGAGTTTGAACCAAGAGGTTTCAGCAGCAACAGATCTGGCTGCCAGGGGGACAGAGCTGCTTTTCCTCCAGCCTGTACCTCTTGTTGCCAGCTCTCTGCTCTCCCTCCCCTGGCACAGCCTTGCAGCACCTGCCTGGAAAGTGGAATGGGAAGTGTGATCTGGGTGAAAACGTGGCAGAGTTGCATGTCCAGCTTCCCCAGCCTGTGTTTCCCAGGAACTGTGGAAGTTGTGTTTCTGCCTGGTGGTGAGTGGGCAGACCTGGTGTGACACACAAAAACTTGGAAAAATCTGCCTGCCTCATTAAAGGGTGTGTGAAGATGGCAAAGAACAAAGGAAATATGTCAAAGCGTTCTCTGAAGAGTGGGAAGTAGAGTGGCAAATAGGATGAGCAATTGGCAGAGGAGTTTGGAGATGGGTTTGAAAAATGAGGAAGTTTGGGAGGAGTGGCACACACTGACGGAAGAAGGGATTGTTCTTGCTGGAGCAGGCTTTGATGAAAGGAGGGCAGTCTGGCCATGCCTGTGCCATAATGGGAGATTTTAACTGCCTGTCAGAACTCTAACCAAATCCTAATAACCTTTCCACTGTGAGAAAGTGTCAATATAGGATTGTATATATATTTTTAGATATAAGTTTAAAAAAATTAACTTGTGTGCACACGCTCAGGAGTTGAAATTTGGTAAGGCAGTGGGTACATGAGGAATTTACATGGCCAGCCAAGGAAAGTGATTGTAAAACATGAATATGCCCAAAATGATGATGATAAAAGTGGGAGGTTTGAATGAAAAAAGCAATCCATGTTTCTTTAGTTGTCCAAAGAGATGTCACCTGCCATTTAGTTGGTTACTGTGGCTGCAACACAGGTAATTACTGGAAAAAAAAAAAAAAAAAGCCTTGATTCAGGATGCTTGCAGTACTAAATTTGTTGGGCTGCTGAGAGGAGACTGGAATGGTCTCAGGCTTTGCTTCCTAATTCAGAGCCCTGGCTTGACTTTAAAGCAGTTTTCCTTGTGTGTAAAGAGCAATTTTCCTAACCTTCACAGCTGCTGATGTGACTTGATGGGTGCGTCCCTGCCTGAGAGAGAATATATCCCTTCTTATAAATAAGACATGAAAAAACTCAGGGGGGAAAAAGTTGTTTTTAAAAGACTGATGTATAATGTGTTAGACCACATTAGGTGGATCAGGAGTCCCTCTCAGCTGAGCTTCTGAGGGGCTGGCAGGGATATGGTTGGTGCTTGTGCTGTACCTACATGGCAGCCACCCTGGTCCTTTGGGCAAGTCACAATCGTCCAGTTTTTTTCTATCACTCCTTTCCTTACACTGCAGCTCCTCCTGCTCTTCTTGCTGTTTCTGTTTATGCAATTAAGTCTGTTTTAAGACTGTGCTGTAAGAAAACTTCTCAAACCAGATGTTTCATGTGAGTGCAGGAATTAACATGCCTTGTTTCACATCACAAACTGAGACAAATAAGACAGTCCTTCCCCTTTGCTGGCAGGCCACTGTTCTTCCTTCCTAGAGGAGCTCTGATATCAGTACTCTAAAACTTGACACTGTTTTTGCTGCATGCCTCTCACAGTGCTGAGGACTTTTAGAAAACCTAGGAACAGCTCTAAATGCAGCTAGAAGTGGAGGGAGTGGGATGGTCTTATCCTCTGAGTGTCTCCTGTTCCCACATTGAAGGAAGAAAAAGGAATTGTTTTTCATGGTCTGACACTAATGCTTCCAAATGCCTTCGCAGCTGAAAAGTTCTGAGTAGCAACAGAAAGAAGGAAAGCAGGGGTAGGGAGGCTGACAAATGTCCATTTTCTTGGATAGGAAAATAAAACCTGAAATCTTTGTTTGTGGAAAAATACATATTTTAAAGTGAAAGCCTTGCTGTGTTTTGGAACAAGTTGCATGAGAGTCTTGGTTCCTGTTTGCTTGCTGCCTTGTGCAATATTGTTGATTTGTTTATTTGACCATACCATCTTTCTGTTGGATTTTTGTTTTCTGTGCTGACATGCAAAAATATCTTATCTAAACCTTCAGCTGCTTTTGATGATTTGTGCTGCTGCTGTGCCTTAGAAACACAGGTAGCATGCAATATGCAGGGGATGTTCCAACCATGCAGCTGGTCTTGTAAAGACTCCTGTGAATGCAAGTGGATGGTCCTACTGAAATGTTAGAATGTCTTTGCTTATAATTGTGCATATTTGTGTCTTGAGCTCACGGTATTTTTGTGTGAATATTCTAGAAATACAAATGTCTTGTTTAAAAAGCCACGCTATTATTATTATTATTATTATTATTTCAGCTGCACTTTATTTTTTTGCAAATTCTTATCATTCAGGGAGGAACAACTCAAAATGTGTAAGAGACTGGAGTGTTCTGCAGCTGTGTTGGATCCTGCAGACAGTGCAGAGGAAAGCAGACTGGATGTGGCATAGACAGACAAGTCCATTAAGCTAACATAAGTGGTGAATCATTAAGGTCAGGGAATTAGTTATAAATAGAAGTGGCAGCAGAGGGTTATTTCTGTGAAGGACTTCAAAGTGAGGACAAGAAGTTTGAATGTGATGTTGAGCAAGTCAATCAAGGGAGAGTGACAGGAATGGAGGACAGTGTCCTGCAGCCAAGAGATGGGAGCTGTATTTTTAATAACAGGAAGAGAAACTGTGGCACTTGATTGTAAATTGTTATCCTGTTGAAAATTACATCATTAAAATCTGCTTGGATTTGGGGTTTTTTCTGGTTGAACAATTCAGTTCGCAGGTTTATAACTGATTTAACTTTCTATAGGGCTCACATACTCAGAGTTCTGCAAATTCGTGGAAATTTAAAAAATATTACAATATTATTGTTAATTATTTTTGCTTGCCTTTTCTATGACTTCAGCCCCACCAATTAATTAGTTATGGGAGGATTTGTCCCTCTCATGACAAGTTATGATGGAGATTGGTATTATCATGCATTTTATAATGACCTTCTGACTGGCAAATGGACCACCCTCAATTTCTGAGGAGGTAAGAAATTCTAAGAGATATGCCTTCCAATGAAGTCTGTAAAGCAATAAAGAAATATCATTATTTAATAATTATTAAATATTTATTCTATGTGGTGATGTAACAGGTCCCTGTATGAAATTTCCCTAGTACATGTTGTAAAAAATGTATTAAGAATAACGTGATAATTGCAGTGATAATAAAATGTGAGGGGAGAAGACAACATCAAACAGCACCATCTGCTGTTCCCCCTTGGACTGCAAGGACCACAGTGAGGTGGGGAATGTTTGTTCCAAAAGGAATAGTCTCACAAAGTGGTTTTTCATATGCTGCTAGAAGTTCATGAAAACTCTTAGTAGTCCTACTGACTTGTGTAGAAATGTGGGTATGTTAAGATTTTGATTTTCATAGTTTTGATAAAACTCTGCTTCAGTCAAGCCTGAAAAATTTTGATTATACCTGCTTGTACGTGACAGAAATTTGGTCATAGGGAAGATCCATATTCCCCTTCAAATAAATACATTTGGGTTAATATAGACTTATTTACATAAAGCTTGCCTAAGTTAATACTTGCTTTAGCCCATAAAATAAAACATTAACACATACAATAAAATCTACATCAATGCATGCAATAATTAATACTTACAATAAAACTTGGTTATAGTCTTCTTGTGGCAATTTACACAGCCTGAAACAAATGGTCTGCACTAACGCTTATTGCCTATAATTTAGGCAATATCCAGCATTTTAAACCATTGTAAATCCAAGTAAATGGGAAGTGGTTTGTAAGAGGTCTGTGGGAGAAGGGATTCCTTCAGTCCCCAGTAACAGCAGCTTGGGCACCCCTAGAGGGAATATAAATAAAAATGGGATATTAAGTGGCACATGAGAATAGAAAAATGGGCCACAAGAGCAGATGAGTAAAATAAAGAAGTTGCATAAACTCCGTTGTTACTTATGCTTGCAGCGAGTAGAGGATAAAGACATGTATTGGAACAACAGCAATCTAGAAGTCAGGTTCCCAGCACTTATGGCAAAGACTCATGCCCTGAGCTCCTTTCTGGGATGAGGGATTACAGCAAACTTCCCTGGGAGCAGTGTGTAGGAGTGAGGCAGGATTAGGGCCAGTGGATGCTGCTGCATCCTGCGTGAGTGCTGCACTTGGCTCAGAGATGGGCTGGAGCCAGAGCCAAGTCTGGATTTAAGCTGGGCCGTTTTGCAAGCACAGGGGCGTTTGGCAGAGGAGTGCTGAGGCAGGGCTGCAGGCCATGTGTAAACAGGCACTTAAGAGGTTCAGCCATGTGTGCACAATTCCTGGAGCAGAAACTGGGCTGCCACGGCTGTTACAGTGCTCCCACTGTGCACATGAGAGCTGCTGAAGGGCAAGGTGTTGCCACTGGCACTGCGTCCCGCTGATGTCAGAGGAACAGTGTGGAAGCTGCCTGCAGCAAAGGCAAAGCTTGTTCGTATCTGTCTGCAAGAGATTGTGCACACATAGCCTCAGTCCGGCTTACTAGAGAGGGAGAGGCTTGCTGGGAAGTGCAAAACTGGGTCAAAACTCTTCCAGACTGGTTAGATAATGGATCTGGTTTTGATTGAGTTCCTCTTCAAACAGCACGTTTATTCCAGATACTTATTTTATGGATGAGATGATAGAGTATCTTGTTTTTGAAGACTGCACAAATGCATTTAATCGCTTTAAGATGTATTTACCACTACAGTGTAGTGAATTTCAGAGCAGACACATAAATTCAGGAAAATCCTCCAGTATATAATAACACTTTATTGAAACAAGAATGTCTTTTAATAAGGCCATACAGCTGTTCAAACAGCTCTATTATCATCATCACTGTCTTATGATGTCCTGGGTTCTCCTATGGCTTAATGATGATGCAACCTTATCAGAAGCATTGAAAAGTGGTAATTTGTGCCTTCTCCATCTGCAGCTTGTTTCTGTGGTTATCATCACCAAAATTTGGTTCTAAATGGACACCTTTAATTAGGGAGACCCGTTAATGGTGGTTAGTATTACTTGTTTTCAGTACTGCTACTGTGAAATCCAAAGCAGAGCTTAAAAGAAAGCCTTGGTAGCTTCATCATGCTATCCATAAGTGTGATAAAGAATTACTATATGAAAGTAATAACAGATAACAATTTTCTGATTCAGTGGTGAGAAAGTGCTTAAAAAATGCATTTCCTCCAGAATATATGGATTAGATTTGTTAAGGTGTTTTAATTATTTATTTTTTCAATCAAACATGTGGGAGAAAACAGAAATGATTTAATTAAATCTTTAAGCTCCTATTAATCTAGCTGGATGGGGTGTGAAGTTTTGTTTTTTGACTCAAATGTGTTTTTTTGTTTGACTCTCAAAAATATTTTGCTGATAGTGAGGAGTCAGAGGGCTCATTTCAATGTAAAAATGGAACATTGGTAGTTTATCTTCTTTTGTTTTTCTGATAATCTAGTATGTGCACAGTTCTAATTATGAGCTCTGACATAAGATCAGATTCTGTGCATTGCTTTTCAAGAGGGATGAGCAGCTTGATTAAGAGGACTTTGTCTCTAAGAACAATCTGGCCCTGAAACTTGAGGTTCGCACATAATTTCCAGTAATGTACTGCTAGAGTAATTATGGAATGTCTTAAGTGTGTGCGGGGCGGGGGGGGGAAGAGCAGTAAACAAGTACTTAGCATGTACTTTTAAGAGCAGGTGGCTTAATCTTCTACTAAATAAAGCAATAATTTCAGCATATTCTGGTGATTACAGATAATAGTTATTCAGGTAATATTAGCTTTTTCAGGTGTGGCATCTTGTTCTAGGTGTTGTAACCTGTAGTTTACTCCTTCGGTGTGTTCAAGTTTACTTAGTAATTGCTTTGCTGAAAAACAGATTATGTATTATTTAGCTGTCAGTTGTGTTGGAAAAGTGCCAAATAACTCTTAAACAACCAAATATTAGCCAATAAACATCAGTGAGAACAACTCATGCATGAAAAAAGGACCCAGCTTGTTTTCTTGCTGGATGGTTAATATTGGAGAGGAGTTCTGACTTGGATCTTTTTCTCTTTGCCTCATTTTTCAAGTAAATCATCTGGTGGACTTGAAAATGTTTGACTCTGAAACAACAGACACACCTAGGCTGTCTCAAAAAGGCCCTCAAACCATTTTGATGCAAAGGAAAAGTCCAAACAGCCCTCAGTTCAGCAAGGTGCTGCTAGATTAAGTGCTTCTGCAGGGAATTTCAGTGTAAGTTGTTACACTTCAATGAAATTGGTTGGAAACAGCTAATGGTCAGTGTTTGAAAGTGAGTCAGACTGGAAACCCTGTTGAAGCTTCCCTTAGAGCAAAGCAGGAGAACTGTCTGACCCTATCTTAACTTAATTTTGTCCATCTTAACAAACATCTTAACCATACCAAATATTTTTGTATTTATTCAGCAAAGACAAATTTTCAGGGGACAGTGGCCAAAACCGAGACTGCACATGTGTTCACACTTAGGGGAAAAAGTTCTCAACCCAAATTTATTATAAACTACTGAACTTTAACTTTGGTTCAGCAGGAAATCTGGCATATTATAGGTGTCAGTGGGTTTCCCTGAGCAGCAAGTCACCCCGGATTTAGAGTATCTGTGTTGTACATGTGCTCTTTAGGATAGGGGAATTCTGTGAATTCTGTGATACATTTGGGCAGCAGAGACAAGACTCTTCAAAAGCACAAGGGAAATAAGTGGCAAGGTAAAGACTGGGAATAAGTGTCCAGTCATAGCCTAATCTGCTGCAAACCTTCAGGGGCCTTGGCTGTACACTTACATAGAAGGCTGTCATGTAAGGATGAGGCTATTTTGGGTGAAACAACTGAGCATCTACACTCTCAGGCTGTCTCTTTTCCTGCTCCCCTGAAGTATTCCTCCCTGGAAACCAGCTGGCAGTGAGGAGCCCCTGGCAGGATGGCTCTTTGGTGGAGCAGGTCCTTGCAGCCTCTTGTGGGGTTCATGTTGCAATGGCTTGAGGTCAGTGAGCTGAAAGCAGGAGTGGAAACTATTTGAAGAGTGTGCTTCCCACCCTTCCCTCCCGCTCTGCTCTGCCTGAAGCAAGTTGTTTGATTCCATATATATTATTTTCCCTGTCGGAAAATGACTCCCACTCAAAACAGGATTAGGGAGCTTGGCAAAGGGAGGGTGAATTTAATTATAGGACAAACCAACATTCCCTCCCCTAGGAGCCTTGGCTTCAGTTGTCACTTTTGGTGCTTATTCTCTATAAATGGTATCTGGTTGGCCTGTGTTCCTTTTCATCTGCTAAGATGACATCTTTTTTAGTCCTATCTTGTTGCCCTGGTGTACAGATTTCAGGTATTGATGGATTAATAGGCTGTCAGCAGAACAGTGACTGATGTTTTTAACTGTACTGAGATTATGGTGTTAGGTTGAGATCCCATCTGAGTTTAGACACCATGAGGCACTGAAGAATGGAAGAAGTCTCTCCAGGGTTTTCCCATTTGATGAAACAAGACAAGATCTCTATTCAGGCATAAGGAGGACTGAATTGCTTTCTGAACATAAGCATTTTTCTGTCTGTTGAAAGAACCTACAGTTACAAAAGTCCTAAAGAATACTGAAACAAATCTGGATGTTATACAGAAATATTTAACATTTTGGCCTTGATTCTGTAACACTTTTACATGTCCTTAGCATTGTGCAAAGCAAAAGAAACAAAGTCTTTGTAATATAATGGGTTGTTCTGTGATGATTTTGATAATCTTAATAATCATATTAAGTCACGAAGAAAAAGCATCACAGGATGCAGGGCATGCTTGAAGCTGACAGGGTACTTCCTTGCCTTCAGGTAGCCTGGGTTGAAAGCTGCATTATCTTGGCTTTTTCTGTCAGTAAATACAAGGGACCTGAGGAATACTTCTCATGCTGTGTCTGTAAACAAGTTGTCTTCATTAAGCACATTTGGTCTTGCCAGATTTCACAGCTTGATAAATCTTATCATTATCACCAGCCTTCAGTAAAGCTTTTTTCAATGAGTATCTACTACTGAAAATTGCCAAAGGTGTCTACCTGTATTACAAAGCAGCAAAGCAATAGCAAATGAGGAAAAAATGGACTGGGGGCAGTGAATGATATATAAAGGGGTGAAAGAAGGTTAAGGAAAAATCAGAACAGGAATTGAAACATTGCCTGATGGATCTTGAATGATTTTCTGTTTCAGTGTACTGTCCATGAAAGAGCATGGCCTTACCCAATAATTACTATCTCTCCTGTAATATTTTTAGTGCAAACCCCACCTGTTTAGGAAAGATCAGTCCCTGTGCTGATTGTAGAACTGAACTGGCAGCAGAACCGGAGAAGGCTGACGTGTACCTTACAGTTCTGGACACGAACAGATATCAGAGGGGGTTTAGCTCTGGAGAAGAGCTTTAAGCCTAAGACACACCTCACGTGGTTCGTCTGTGTTCCTCTGGCCTGCTCCAGGCTGTCTGAACTAGTGAAAGACTCCTCATGAATGCAGCAGAATTTAGCAAAACTGGCGCTAGCAGCTGGCTACGAAGCAGCATTTCTGTCTACTGCTTTCATCCTGAATGGAAGCAGAAGGAATTTTAACCAAAAGAAGTAATCAGACTTTCTCTGTTTCATCCTTATCAGAATATTTGATAAGGCTGCTCTGGTTATTTCTTCTAATATAAATTTAAAAAGTGACATGGTTCAATCTTGTAAGTGTGAAGCGGCATTTCTCATGGGATATTTTAACTTAATCAAATCTGCATTTTTCTTTGCAGAAGCTATTGTGTATGGTCTTTTTTGATCAGTGTAAACTGAGATATTTCAAAATGCTGTTGTAATTTAGGAATATAAGACTTGGGATTAGTGGTGTTCTGGTTCAGCGTTTCTGCTCTCCGGCACCAAATGTGCTGAACAGGGAAAGAAAGAAAATGACAAAAGTAACTTTGTGGGTTTTTTTTGTTTATGTTAAAACACCCAAACTGAACAACTCCAGAACACTTTAGCAACAAGCAACTATTTTTTGCTATCTTGGTTTGCCACGAGAGGACTTATAATCCTTACAGGGTAATTTCCCATCAGCTTTGTTGGGTGCTTTGTGTTTTACAATTGAAGAATTAATTTAAAGTTTTTATTTGAATTTGAAACTTGACTAATCTGAGAGTGTTTAACGTTCCTGTTTCAATGAGTGAATGATTGAGACAAAAGTTATTTTATTAAACCTCATTTTATTTCCTTTTTTCTTGTACCCCATTTTTATCTTCTGTTTCCATATTTCAAGCCTAATAGCCACAGTTCTTCATATTTACACTGTAGTAAATGTTTTCTCACACATAGTAATTACTGTAGAACAAAAATTATGCAAATTAGAAGGAAAGAAATGTCTACTGTTTCTTTGTGTGGTGGAGCATTAAAAATGTGGATGAGTTGAGTTTCACTAGTTTTGTTACCAGGAAGGTATTGGGAATTCTGAAGTAAAGAATGCTGCTCACTGGGACATTTTCTTTCTTTTTGGTATTTGAGGCAAGGAAAGGATGAGTGTTAAATATTCTCAATATCACTGGCTCATTAATATTGACCCTTCAAATGTCATGTGATATAAGAAGGGTTATAAGCTGTTAGAATGATTTTGTTCTAGTCTTGGCTTTCCACAGGCTTCATCCATCAGTACATCTTTCAGTGCTTGTATTTAATTTATGAACCTCCAATATTTCTTTTGCCTCATAGATTTTTTTTTTTTTCTTTTTTTTCATTTTTTATTTTGGTTTTGCCTTTTCATGTGTACTGTGCTTAACATGTAGTGAGGGGTTCTTCTGTTGGTTGGCCGTGGGTAGAGACCTTGCTGGGGCTGGTTCTGGTTCCGGTTCCTCTCTTTCTTTCCCATCTGATGTTCCACTGGAGTGAGGTTAATTTAGCAGGAATTGTCTTCTGGGGAAGAAAGGAGCTGGATGACAAAATGTAGAAATTTGGTTTATTTATTTCTAAGAGGTAAACTTCCAAATACATTTCTCATTTGAAGTGAGCTGTTATTGGCAAACAAGGTTGTCAGACACAGTCTGTAGTGAATTCTCTGTGGTTTATTACATATCTTTGCAAATGGGCAAAATCTGGCCTTGCTGCTAGACTTAAGTGCTCATGATGCAGTGATGCTCATGTGGGTAAAAAGCCTTGCTTAAATACAGATAACTTAACCTGAAATGTGTCATAGGAAGCTTGTGGAGTAGGCCAAGACAACAATTTATTTCTATCAAAAAAACCCCAAAAACCAATTAAGGATATGTATGGCAGCTGAAAGTGAAGCCCCCTGAGGCCCCTTTGCTGGGCAACATGGAGGCACTCAGTAAAGATACACTGCCCTGGACTGAAAATTGCAATTCAGAGCAAGGGAGCAAATAGAAATAACAGTGTAGTGTGAGGGCAGAGGCCCAAGGAATTGTTATTGTTCTCTAACTTCAAGGAGAGTAATAGCCCTACAAAGTCCATAGCTGATAACATTCCTTTGAACTGAAGCGATAGATGCCTATGGTTTTGTTATTGAAAATATTTGCTTCTGTTTTTGCTGCTGCCTGAATGTTGGTTGTCTCATGGTCATGGTGATGAATTGTGAACCATGACCATGATTTAAAAGCCAGTAAGTATTCTTATCAACACTGGGACTTTAGGTGCCAAGGTGTAAAGCATTGTAAAAAGCACAACTTTGAATATTGCATAGCTGTAGTGTACATTTATCCAGCTTAGTTCAGTGGGATTTTATATCAGACGTAAAAAATATCATTACCTGGGGATAGAACATCTCTTTGTTACAACAAAGAGGGGATATGGCTTTCCCTTCTGTGCCTTTTAAAGCATGTCTTTCACTGAATGATATTTACTAAAGTTATTCTAAAAGCAATGAAGCTGCCAGCAGATTTTTAGCAGCAGAACTGGTGGTGTTTCACTCTGGTGACTCAGGGCTCCAGCAGACAAGCTGAAAGCCACGCTGCTTTGCTCAGGGGACAGGTTTTGTGTCACAGATTGCTGCTCTGAGCAGCACTAATGGCTATCTTTTTCTGCCAGCCCTGCAGAAGTACAATACCACACTCCCTGCAGTCTGACTAAAGGCCTTGTCAGAGATGTGCCCAAGCAGAGGGGGTGGCTGTACAGGAAACCTTGGGGATCTGCCATCCTGATGAACAGATAACCTGCAGGTTGGAAAGACATTTTAGATTCCAGAGCTGCGAGTTCAGTGCAAAGCATAAGCACTTCAAAGGCCTAAGCTCACTGGGCTTAATGCAGGCAATATTGAGGAGAGTTAGCACTGTGGTCTAATTCTTAGTGTTGCTGTAAATTCATTATATTTAACCTTTTTAAACTGAGGTTGCAGGCTGTAAACAAACATGAGCATTTCCTTACCAAATTCAGGTTTCCTTTGGAGCCATGTCTGGTTGTTTTGGTTTTTTTTTTAGTGAAGCAGTAATACAAATAACCCAGATGAGAAAATAAAGTCTGCCATAAAAACGTGTGACTCTCTGAAGGCTGGGTGCAAACTATCAACAGCTGGTATCCATAAAAAATGCCATGATTATGCTATCTAGAAGATGTATGGTTCAGTGTGTAATGATCAGACATCTGAATATTTTTCTCTGTGGAGAGCACTGAAATCTTAGAATAAGGGTCAATTTTCTTTCAGAATGCAGAGGGGAAAACACTTTGCAATTTTTAATATGCTGGAGAAAGGCTGCTCTCTAGTGTTCAGTAATGGGGTAATTCAGAGAAAGGCTGGAGTCAAGCATTCTGCATATTGCAGCAGGCAGGCAGCACTCAGGTTTGATTCAGGCTTGTTTGACTTGCAGAGGCAGTAACAGTTTGATGAAGAATATTCAGAGGATATATTTGCTGAGAGTCTGAGACATTCGCTATTTCTTCTTGACTTTTTTTGCCATATACTTGATGGTAATCCATCTCTGAATGATTAGCAAAAGTCAAATTCTCCTGCCAGTCTCAACTGGTTGCTGGAATGTGACTGGTAGGTGTGAGCAATGCCAAGATTTTATTTTATCTTATCTTTTAAATAGGAGCAAGCAAAAAGAAATGCAAAAGTATCACATTATTCCTGGAAACATTGACAGGGTTTATGAATTCTGTGGATGAGCAACTGTTTGCATCAAGGCAGAGAGGCACAGCTCCAGGGGAATCAGAAGTTAAACAATTCTAGCAGAGGGAAACCTGTCACATTCCAAGACCTAAGTAAATTTTCATTTACATTTCTACATTGCCCTCTGCAGGACAAGATTCAGCTTGGTCTAAGCATTTTACTGTTTGCTGCAATGTTGATGGCTATAAATTGATATGAATAAGGAAGTTAAGGATAAAGATGAGAAATATTTATTAAATAATAGCCCATAACTTGCAAACAGGTCTTGGATCACTCTTTCCCTGCCCTGCTGTGGGACCAGAGGGCGTTTAGAGGCTCAAACAGAAATTAAGCTGAATTTAGTGGAGTGATAAATCATGCACAAGGGTACATTTGCCTTGTCCTCAATTCCAATGCATCAGTCTGCTTCTCCTATGGCTTCTCATTACTAATGAATTACCATGCATTAACTCATTGGATGATGTTTCATATCATCAGTGATGCTCCAAAATACCTACAAGATAAACTGAGGCAGTAGCTGTGGCTTCTGTATCCAAACACATATACACAGAATTGTAGAAACTGTGACTTAGTTAAGGCTAACTTAACTAATCTTTGCTATATATTAAGCCTATAACTCCCTGCAGATGTAAAGATGAGTTTGTTCACTCCCTTTTACCAGCAGCAACATATCTGAGACCTTGTCCCAGGTGTGAGTGGGCTTTATCAAGCCAAACAGCTAGGATGAAGTTATGCTGATCAAGTCAGACAGCCAGGCCTACGTACCTCACTGGACTCCTACTTATGCAATTAGTGTTCAAAACTTTCCTTGTGGAGAAAATTCTGCATGGTTTGGATGGAAAAGACACATCCCTTGTAACTGCTTGTGTTTCTTTTTTGTCCCTTTTTCCCCTGGTTTTTTTTTTCCCTCTTAATTTTATTTTTTAATAATACGTACCAAAATGGTAAAAGAAGTGGCTAAAATGATCACTGGAACTCCTGACTTAGTGCCAAATCCAGCAGTTTAAAAGCTGTGCTTACTGAAAGGATGTTAGCTAAAGGAGTGGAGCTCTTCTGTCTGGGATGTTAGTGTGTAAGGTCAGGTAAATGACAAAGATTGAAGGTCTGAGGTGAAACTGTAAACATGTGTGTGATTATGTGTGTAGAGGGGAATATCAGAGTGGGCTAATGTTTAGGACAAGCCAAGGAAACCTGCAAATTGATCTAGAAACAAATATGTTTGCCTTCAGCTCATTTGTTGGCTGGAATGGATTGAAACCAGCAAATATCTCCTTTTGGGAAAACAGAGCTGGTCCAACTGTGGCTTGGTTCAAGTGAAGCAAAGGATTCATGTGGAGCTAGTGTATTCCTGGCTCCCAGCCACGCAGAGAATTGAGGAATCACTTTCTGATCATTTCAGTTGTTGCCCTGCAGGCTCTGATGGCATCAAGATGTGTGTAATTCAAAAATGTCAGTATCTTTGAGAGGTGAATTTGCAGGGAAAAGCTGTTTCCCACTGCTTTCCTCCCTGTTTCAAGTGGCGATGGATGTCCCTGGGAGTCAGCCAGGTGCAAAATCCCAGCCTGCAGAGCTACAGAGGGAGGGAATTCCTGCTGCTGCCTGACAGCTGGAAAAGCAGAAGGCAGCAAAGGTTGCTGAGGCTGGCCCTCATACTGGAGGGAGCCTGAGGAGTTTGGACTTGTCAGGGAAGTAATGCAGAAGCAGAGCTCTGGGAGAGCATGTCAGAGCAGCTGCAGGGAGTATAGAGTGTCTTTACCCAAACAGAGCAAATGTTCTGCTGAAATGAGTTGACTAATAATTTCCCCCTGTCCTGGTTTCCCACACACACAGTCAGCTTTCTCTCTGAGTTTTCCTGGCCTGGCTGATGTTGGTGCCATCCATCAGCAAGGCTAACTCTTCCTCTTTCTGCTCTTGGACAAAATAAGCTTCCAGTTCACTGGCCTTCAGGAGGTGGTGGAGGGTGCATCTGATTCTTCGCAAGCAGCCTAGTCCAGCTCAGACAGAGAAAAAAGAGGATTCTCTGTCCCTGCTAGTGCTGGATGTGGCAGGTGGCAAAGCTGCTGTCATTGATGGCTTTGGAGGTAATTTGTGTTTTCATACACAATTTCAGTAATTCTTTAGAATCAGGGAAACTACTGAGTAAAGATATGCCATATAAGAAGGAGCAAAACCCTGGCTTATCCTAAGTAGGATATGTGATAATTTCATTTTCCATTTCAAGGATGAGAGAGTATGTGGAATTAGTGGATGGTGCCATTAGAATTAGCAGTTCTATGTTTCAGTGAGTGTCTTGTGGGAATGTGCCAGGAGGAAAATGTTTACTTCTGTTGTAATTAGAAAAGCAATCTGCAGAAAATCTGAAGATATCTGGCTTCAAATTAGTTCCAGACTCTTTTGCTGCCTCTTGAAACCATTATCTGTCCATGGAATAGAGTCCAAGCACTGTCCTTGGTTTGCCATGTGTCAGAAGTGTGTAGAAGAAAAAAAAAAATGCAGAAAGCATGGAAGGTGTGTATCAGGAATGTCTTGGCTTGCAATCAGTGTAACCTAGGAGCTTTCTGCAGCCCATGGGGAAAAGTGTGGGATGATAAGAGCACACCACAGAGGGAATTTGGACTACAGGAAATTCTGTTTTCTCAGGCAAACTATTAACCTCATCTGCCAAATGTTG
Source organism: Lichenostomus cassidix (assembly GCF_008360975.1). Classification (NCBI taxonomy): domain Eukaryota; kingdom Metazoa; phylum Chordata; class Aves; order Passeriformes; family Meliphagidae; genus Lichenostomus; species Lichenostomus cassidix. Next base: position 17,157,059 of record NC_139490.1, read on the forward strand.
ACTGGCCTTATTTTGTTACACTAGTGTGAAAAGCTAAATTACATCCATAAGAATTTATGAAACAACTTGGAAGGATGTTCTAGACAAACTTAGTCAAAAGTCAGGGTGTGACTCTGCTGTGGAGCAGAGGTCAGTGGGCAGCACCACACCAGCACAGAATTTGAGAAGGATGTTCTCCCAAAACTCTGCTCTCTGCATTGTGCAGACTCTGGTGACACCTGATTGTGGTGAACTGTAAAAGGAATCCAACAATTCCTTAGCAAGAGAACATTTTATCTAAATAAATCAACAACCACCATGGTGGTGTGTATGTAACCCTTTTTTTACCCTGCACATACATTGAGAGGGGGAGTTTGCTCTCACTTTAATATTTTCTTAATGCACAAAGCACCTGTTTTCCTCTCTATTTAGGCAAAAAATGTTCATGAGTTAATGCATAGGGTAAAATCTTGGTTTACATTGAGATCTAATCAAATCCCCCTGCAGATGTGGTCTGTGATGAATGGACTTGAGATAATACTTTAATATGATCAGAGTAATTTGTGTTCTGAAGTCAAAACCCCACTGAGGTCCAATTTAGCTCTTAATTTGAAGGTACATACAGAATTTGAGCACCGTACAAGACTTGCATTCAGCCTGTGAATAAAGCATTTATAACATTTTTGTGTATTTTCTGTGAATAAAGCATTTATAATATTTTCGTGTGATCCTACTAAAGAGTATTTTTTCAACTCATAGCCAAACAAGAAACAAATGACCATAATTAGAGTTTAGTGTTTAATTATTGAACACACACATGTATATGTTTCTTTCTGTTGCTTGTAGTTCTAAACCTAATGCTTGTGATTACACAGGCCATCAGAGCTCTGCTCTGATATTTTTATTATTATATTTGATATTTTCTCTTTTAATCAAGCAGAAAGGTCAATTGATTTAATTTCTGTTGACAGTGGAGATACGGTTTAATTTTATGTTCTGTAAGATATTTAAACATGATAGCATTTCAAAGACTACCTACAGCAACAAAATTCCAGGTGAAAGGACATACTCTTGGTATTTTTTCTTAAGCTTTCTCATTTTGATCATCTTACACAGTTAAATGCCAGTGCTTACATATTTAAATACACAGCAAACGTTGCAATGATTAATAATGCTGTGTTAATGAGAAGCAAAATGTAGATGCATTTTGGTTTTCAAAGTAATTGGAGCAAAAAAGAAAACTAAATTCTCCAGTGTGTCAAATAGTTCTTGCCATTTGAAGCGCATTTATCTAGAATATGTGTTATTGGCACATTTATAATAAATCTATGGTTATAATTTAAGGCAAGTTTTTGGCTCAATTTCTATTAGAAATTAAAGGCCTATCAATGTTTATGATCTGGGGTATTTTTCTTCTATACTGGTGATTTTTAATTTTTTTTAACCTGTATCATTATGGAGAGATCTCCCTTTCTACTTTTCCAATTAAAATTTGGATTGCTTTAAATGGATTTAGAGTTAGTATAATTTTTGAGAAATAAAAACAACATGCACATTTTTAAGTTAGAAAAGATGTGAGCACTGATGCAGCAAAGAGCAGCTCAAACATTTTTCTGGTGGATCAGGGATTTTGGCTTAGCATCAGGAATTCTGATATATTTCTGCACTTCTACAGCCTGAAAAACTGGGAAGGAAATTCATGAGTGAGATCTGTGAACTAGCATTATTGTGAAACAGATAATTTTGTACTTCTGCCCTGGTTGGAATGATGGTTTCATACTTTTATTTCAGTAATCGGATTAAATAGAGAAAAGCAGAAACACTATTGAGGGGTGTAGTATGAGAGAATGACCTTGTTAGGACAGTTCTGAACACAACAAAAGCCTCTGCTGCACTGCTATTTTGTCAGCTGGATAGCAGGTCCAGATGAGCACTTGATGGTGGAAAGCTGTCTTTGTAAAAATCAATATTTTCTCTATATGTCCCTTGGAAGCATTTCTGACAACAATAAAAAGAAGTATTTGCCTTGGGTTGTTTTCATAAATGTTGTGGTAATTTGTCAGTTCTTCTATTTTTAAGCTAATCTGATCCAATTCAGAAGGTTTTGTTGACTGTATCTACAATTGTTTTTACCTTGTAGATACTGCCTTCTGGAAATTGTAGTGCAAGGAAGAAAATGGAGGCTGATGATGAGAAATGCACAGATTTCTCTAAAGTTTTTTTGAGAAGAACATAGCAGGGTGCATTGGGATAGAGGAAGTTTGCTTTGGGAAGCTAATGGTTGGGAAGAAAATGGTCTGTTTATTTATGGAACTTGAAGTTCAGGAGTCATGACTCAGTATAAGGTTAAGTCAGTTCATCAAAATGTCAATGAAATACATGGATTTAAGAAATGTCAATTGCTTGTTTTTCATGAAATATCAGAGCACACCACTGCTGCAAAAACAAGGTATTCAAATTTTCTTGACATGCAGTATTATGCAACTTGTAGAGAAAATGGACCTTTCAGTCTCCTATTTTGGAAATGCAACAAGATAGGAGAATCTTTAGTGTGTCCATAGAACTGGAAATTCCAATTTACATGTGAATTTTGTAGCACTATACAACAGTTGTCCATATATTTTACAGACATGTAAAAGACTGCAGTGCAGTACAGAACAAGCCACAACTCCAGTTCAAAAGCTGAACAGAAAAGTTGGCTGGAGTTGCACAAAGTCACAAGGAAGAACCAGGTGTCATCAGCAAAGTTACTCCAACAGGAATTGTTCATGTGTCTGAATTTCCTGTTCACAGTACATTTGTACAAACATCACTTTCATGAGTTAATCTCACCTGTAGCAGTGACCAGACCAGGTCAAAACCACGTTTGAAAGATCAAGATCTCAAAATCTCTACTGCAAGGTAGTTCAGCAGCATCACAAATTCCAGTACTGATGATGTTCTTTTGGGTCTTTTTCTTCACAGTTGACACAGTTAGAGCAAGTTAAAAGTGAAACACCTTTTGCACAGGGTGAGAGCAGGTGCCTATCTGGGCAGGGCAGGTGAGAATTATAGTCCAAGGATCGTTTGGGCTGCTTATTAGTTAAGTGTGGTTTTATGCAAACTACATCAATATCCCTTGAGTAGACAGTTACCCTGTTTCATAGTGGAGTGCTTAGGTGATGGTGAGCACTTGAGTTCTCTTTTTGTGTTACTACTGTTTTCCCTTGCCTGAATCTGTGTTTTAGGACAGCATTGTCTGATAAATTTAGGGGATATCAATGAGGATTCTTATTATATTTTTCCTTTTTTTTCCCTTTTTTTCCCCCTTTCCTACCAATGACTTGTAGCATTTAGCAGTCTCTCTGCCTTTGTCTCTCTGTTGGTTGAGGGTATTTTAATATTCTCCCCAAATAAGAGAAGCATATTTAATATTTGTTAAGGCCTTGAAATCTTCAGAGAAGGATACAAGAAGAACTTGAAATGAGACAAATGCAGTTTTAAAAGGATCCAACATTTTCTGTGCACTACAAAGGGTTATTTTGGAAGCTGGTAGGGGATGACTCCTGCTGCTGCCTACAGGGAATGCACTCCACCAAGGTCTATGAATGTTTATTGAATTATAAAATGAATTTGCAGTGCAAAACTCCATTGGCACATTTAGCAGATGCCTCCTGCCATGTTTCAGATTGCCATCCTGAACTGACTGGCACATGCAGGAGATATTTGAACATATTTGAAGGAAAGGAAACTTTCAGAAGACTTGCTTGTCTTTTCATTCATTTCTGTCAATGAAGATGCTGTATAGTAAAAAACTTGCAATATCTGAGGGAAACTGGAAAGAGGTGGTTCTTGCTTTTTACCTTTGGGGCTGTTGGTAATGACTGTCTTAGGAACAGTCATTGCCTGGGCTCACAGTGGGGGCCTCAGTGCTTCCCTCCCCCTAGGAGTTTTTGAGCCCTAATAGGTAATGCTGCATCTGAAGGGGAACACAATCCCATTAGTCTGAGCTCATGTCTCAAGCACAAAATCTCTGGGTCACTCTTGTCAGCACAGCCATGAGGAAAACTGCCAGAATGAAGCTTTTGTGTTGCTTTGTTGGCTCTTGGGAGGAGCACCAGACCACACTTGCACTGAGGGCATTTTGTCCAGGGCCAGACTAAATCCACCAGGAGGCAAACCTGAAAGATGGATAGTGGAGATGTCAGGGGGTGGAGCACCAGCCACTTTCACCTGCTGATTCATTGCTGTGCCAAAATACCTGCTGATTTGGACATGGGTAGTGGTACTTAATCTGGACAAAATCTAGGACAGTTTGGGAAGTATGGTGGGTGAGAAACTACATTCTTGTAAGTGCTGTGTGAATGTTTTGCAATGGGTGCTGAAGAAAGCATCTGAGGAGCTGGTTATTTATTCAGCCTTTCTCCTCCATGATGTCAGCTTTTCAGTAAACAAGATGCTGAGAAAATCACCTCTATTATTTATAGGGTGGTGGGTTTTCCACTGTGTGCTCTCACCAGCAACGGGAGATTTACAGATTGACTATATTCTGCTGTGGCTCTTCTTTGTGAATGTCAAAGTTAAAATGCCTTTTTAAAAACTGCTTAACTAAGTAGGTCAGTATTTGTTTCAGGAGGAGCATGTGTGGTCTTTAAGACACTGATTTTCCTTTTGAAAATCTCCATTTTTCAGCATTGAAGAGTTCAGCAATGCTGGTTTAGCTTGGGTCCTTTTTAAAAGCTGCATACTTCAGTGCTAAGGGGATTAGAGTTGAGAACACTTTAATGAACACCTGTGAAGAGAGTGAACCTGTTCAAAAGAATAGACATGTTGTGCTTCAAAGTAATCCATAGAGAGAAATATGGAGAGCCATTTAAAAAGAATACTGTGCATTTTAACTAACTAATCCAGTTAAAAGAATAAATTTTCAATGCACAGAAAGGCAAAATACAAGAGGGAGCAGAAGAGAAGAGCTGTGTTATACAGTTATATCTTTCCCTGCTACATTTCTTCTTCTTAATCCTAATAAAAGCAAGAATACTTTAAGCCACCTACCTGAAACAGATATTCAGGGTGCAATTTCTGTGGGGTTTCCTCTATGACAATGGGATTATATGCATTTAATGGGTGTCAGTTGTACCTTCTCTGTGCTTTTTAGCTAATAGTTGCTCTGATCCCTCAGGAAATGAGAAATTTTTGAGTGAGGATGTAATGATCACATTTACTAAGGGAGAAGTAATAGAATTTTTGCTGACTGATTATTTTATCACCATTAATGCTTCCGTATGATGGCAATGAACACTTTGAAATATTCAGCTGATGAAACGTTTTGTGATAAAGACTGAGCCAGTCTTTTGCAGAAATGAATTGTGACCTGGCAGTGGATTTAGAAGGCTCCCCAAGATGGCAACAGTGGTAAAACACTCAATGACTAAGAACAAATACTGAAGTGAGAGTCTTTAACTACCTTTTCAGAGTAGTATCTTGTGCTGAATATCTTTTGTGTGAGAAACAAACAGAACCTCATGTGCCTGGGCAGTGCTTCTGGAAAGGACCCATCTCCTGTGGTAGGAAGACCAATGATAAGAGTTTGTTTTTCAAGGTTTTTTTGTTTTTAGTTAGACATCCTGTAACAACTCTGTTCTTCAACCAGCCATTCTTTCTTTCTTTCTTTCTGCTGTTGCTGATGTGCCAAAACTTTTCCTGGAGTGGAACTTCTTCCCAGATGTTTTCATTAAAATCATACATCATCTTGGCCTCCCCAAGTAACATTTTGTATGGAAGGTATTCTGTCTCCTCCAGCATAACAAATGTACACAGGGATCAAATTAATACAAGTAGAAGAAAATGAACTTTTGCCCTTTGTAGTCCTTACTGTCTCAGCTTCACGAAACACTTCACAAACTTCAGGCCCTCTTTGAAGGGAGCACTGCTCTCTTTTTTTTAAATATAGAGAAAGGAGGAGTGAGGGGAAGCGGAAATGAGACCTAAATAAATGAGCTGGGCTGGAGTTGAAGGTTGACCTTCTTCTTCCTCACAAGGCCAAGAGGACTGGACCTCTCTCTTTTATTTCTGAATGCACAGTGGAGGAGGGAACATGTGCAGGGGGAGGCAGTGTCAGATCCAAGTCTGGTTGTCAGGGCAAACCCCTGTAGCTCAGTGTAACCTGGTTTGCTTGACCAATGCCACAGGAGTCAGGGGTAGGAGTGATGACATTCCCTTTGCCACCACCCTGGTGTGCTCCTGCTGAGACTGTGCCCAGGGAAGGGTTTGCTGCAATGTAGTTGTGAGTTTGAAAGAAGAGTTTTGAAGGAGTTTAGCTATTTTGCCTATGGGATCTTTTTCCTTTTAATGCTGCAGAGTGAAAACATTGATGTCCCTCTTGAGTCTGGAGACACTGATGTCTCCTAGTGTCCTTAAAGAGAATTTCTGCTATGAGGACTAACTCATTAAAAAGTGCATTCAGAGCAATTTAAGGGCAGATTTTCTCGTATTGTTAGGTTTCTAAGCTGTTCTGATGAGACCTGGTTCACCTGACACAGAAACAAAAGAGCAGTGTAATCAAAAAATGTGTAAAATGAAGGGAATGAAAGTCTCTTCTTAGATTGTGTGGAATCAGCTTAAAATGGGCCTAAAATAAGTAGGATTTAAGTGAAGTACAAAAGATCAAACCTCAGAACAAATTGTCAGGTAATTTTAAGAAATCCTCTTTGCTCCTTGTGCTGATAATGGGACTGCTCTGGAAACTCAGATCACTGCTGTTTTGGAGCAAACATCTCTTTATCTGTATAGCTGATCTTCCTCTCACCTCAGAACATCACAGATGAGCAACCTGTGACTGAAAATGTCCCCTGGAATAATAAAACTCATCTCAAAGGTAATTTGAGATTTTCTTCTTGATAATTTTGTTGATCCTTTGAAATGGGATAAACTCAGTTCTCCTACTAAATATGGGGGAAGGATTCTATTACTGAGGTAAAGAGGTAAACCCATTAGATGCTGATGGGTTTTGTATAAAAAGGAAAAAAGAAAAAAGGAGGGGAACACCCCTGCTCTTAGTTATTTTTTAAAATTATGCAAAAATTTAGTCTTCCAAAAATGGGGGAAAGAGTGGACTTTGCTCACGGACGGAACTCCTTGAAACCCTTTTTGTAGTACAAGAGGAATTCTTTGCAGAATACTGGTGAGGGTTTTGTTTGTCCTGAATAATGCGAGGAGCACAGGAATTGTCCTGCTTCATTTCCAGTTCTTTCCTCCTGTCCCGAGCTAAGTTGGTGTCCCAGGAAAGCACCCACAGGGAACACTGGGACCATGGTGGGTCTGACAACAGGCAGGGACATGCAGGGCAGTCAGTAAATTAATTTTCATGTCAGTTGTGTGCTGAAGAAATTAATTGCAGCTGGTGAATGGCAGGGAGGGCTGATTAGCAGCTTCAACAGGTGGGTTTAGCAAACTTTATCAGGACTGGGAGCTGTTTGTGCTTGGTTTGGAAGCAAAGCAGAGACCTGTGTAATCACTTATTCAAGAGTTTATTTTGTGCAAGCCTATGAGGTGGTGATGGTACTTGATTTGATGAACTGAGTTTTGGGGAGTGCAGAAGATGAGGGGAGCAGCATGTGCTGCCTGCTGTGATGGTGCTGCAGAGAGGCTGCTCTGGAGAACTCACAGGTAAAGTCACAAAGGGTTCCCTGTCCTTCCTGCTGGAGGAGGTGTCATTCCTGTAAGGCTGCTTTGGGTTTCAGTCTGCTCTGAATGCTAATTTTCTCAGTTAAAAAAACTAATTGAGTCAAAGTACTGTAGAATTCAATGCATGCTAATGAAATCTTTTAAGAGATTAACAGTTGTTAATGGGCAAACGGGAGAAGAGGCCACTTAATGTGGATTTTGGGGATGTTTTTGGTGCACAGCAGCAATGGTGTTTTCGGGCTGCAGTTGGGAATACTTGGAATTGCATGGTGGGGAGGTAAGCTTCTCGAAAGTTCTGTTTTCCCACATAACTTTGAAAGTCAGTCTCTGAATGAACAGGGACAGGGAGAGGGGGAGGAGAGGGCTTTTGAGCTCTGCTGCCTATTCCTCTGTTGGTTAGGGGCAAAGCCTGGAGCCCTCGAGGTGGTTATCAGGGAAAAGATGCCCAAACGCCTGGGAAGAGCCCGTGGGGATGCGCTGGGCTGGCGGCGCTGCGCGGCCGAGGAGCGCGGGCAGGGGGCAGCGTCGGGCCGGGATCCGGCAGCCGAGCATTCCCGGGAAACCTCTGCTGGAAAAACGGCTGGGAGGAGAAAGGATACCTGGAAAATGTGTGAGAGAGGAAAAGCGATACCGCTCGCTGTAGGATGCTCCGAAAGGGAGCAGCGAAATGCTCCGCATACGGCTGAACGGCCGAAACCCCACCGTCTCTTCTTCGAAAATCCTATAAAAGAGGAGAAATTAAATGTGTGGCAGGTGCCCCGGGTTTAGGATTTACTGTAGGATTCGCTGTTGGTGCTGGAAAATGGCTTGTTTCTACAAGAGGAGCTTTCTCCCCAAACATACGTTCCTCTGTGTTTATTGTGCAGGTGGATTTGCTGGCAGGTGGGGTTTGGGTTGTGTTTTTGGTAGGGTTTTGTTTGTTTGGTGGTCCCTGGTTGTGTCCCTGGTGCTCTGTGCAGCTGGGGTGTGCAGGGATTGGGATCTAACGCACATTGCAGGTGTGGTTCCCATTTCCTCAGGGACAGCCAGGTGCCAGCCAGGTTTGGTCCCTGAGCATCCTTCCCTCGGCTGTGGGATTTCCGTCACGGCTCTGCCAGGGCTCAGCACACCCAGCACGGGCTGTGTTGGCTGGAGCTGTGCTCTGCAAATGCTGCTGTTATCTCAGCGAGGCTGCAACTCCTAAATGATTGCACTCTCACCCTTGCAGTGTTCCTGGGAGTATTCTTTATGTTGCAACTGTGCCTTATGCTATTGCATTTTTTTTAATAAGCTGGGTAACACTATGGTGATTAAGTGTTCTGGACCAAGTGTAAAGAAAAAGCAAATGTAGCTCTTGTGATTAACTTGCTAAGTGTAATCCTTACCAACCATGAAATTTTGATAATTATTATACCTACATACTTATCATTTAAGAAAAAAAGTCAACCCAAGTTCTTTTCTTTTGTTTACCACAGTTAAACTTTCTGACACTGCTTCCCCTTTCTTATTTTTGTCAAGATGAGTGAAGAAAAGACATTATGGTTGTTCTTCCCTTCATATGTAACATTTTACTAATGAAAAATTCCAAGACTCCTGCATTTACATACACATAGTTATTTTTTAGGGATTCTGCCAGTGCATAGCTTTGAATTTTCAAAAAATATTATTAAAGAATAAGGGGATATATTCCATGCTGCTGCTAGTAAGTTCTGTTAGGAATGAAGGAAGATGCTGCATGGAAGAGACTTTGATGTAATGCATATGTTGTGCCATTCCTGGGGGATTGAAAGGAGAGGGCTTTGCTGTTTGGTCGCACAGCAAGTGTCTCACAGGTGACTGTTTTGAAAACATGGTAAAGCTGGTTTACTACATAAAACATGAAGTATTTTGTTGTTTGACTAGGCTGCTCAGAGTTTATGCAAGACCTCATGCAAGTATTGAGGAGGATACATCCTGAAAAATTAGTGTAAGGGGAATTCTTTTATCTACATAGGAAAATACAGATTTAAAGGAGGGAAGAGCTTTGGATTCTGCATGAGTTGGGCTGCACTCAGACCATAGGAGTGCCTAGAGGGTAAAAGTGGAGAAAAAACAATGTAGTCCTGCTGATGTGGTGGTTTGGGCAGAGGGTCCCAGAGTTCATTATGCTGTTGCATCTTAGAAAGCTGAAATCAACTTTCAAGTGATTCTGTGGATTCACAGAATATTGAAGACCCACAACAGAGTTTAGCTACAAATCTCCAGGCTTAAACTCATTTAATTAAAAGTTTCCTTGCTCTTTCAATGTAAAGAGGAGCTCTGACCGAACCAGGATCTGGCTAAAACTGGTAGGCAGAGTCTGGGTCAATAATTATGTGCACTTGAATCCCAGTCTTTATCCTGAGTTATTTCAGGCTTAGACATGGCAAAGTGTTAGTGACCAGTGATGCCACTTGATGGAAATGTACCTTTTTTTTTTTTCTTAGTTAGTAGGTGCTGACTTTACTCCTCTGGGGCTTATGAATGTGTATGGTGTCTTTAGCAGTCAAATGTCCTCAGCAGTTGACCAACTGCCTGTACTAGTCAGGCTTTTCTGCATGACAAAGCAAAATTTTTGAAGTTACTTTGCAATCCAATGGCCTCAAAATGGTATTAAGGAACTGGCTTGATAATAGTAATTGACTTTTTGTTTCATTAGATATCATTAATATTAGTGCTGTCAATAAAAGTTTGAAAAAACACCTTCAGGAAAAGCTTAGCTAAAGTAAAACAGATATTAGGAATAATTTGATTGTAAAATGGATTTGCAGCTTTCATGGTTGAAGTTTAGGCTATTCTAATCAATATATATGGTCTCTAAGTTCCTGCTCATCTTTATTTTGCCCGGTCATTAAGATAAGCTTGACCCATGTTAGACTTGGACCTCTCTGGGACAATTATATTCCTGATGTAGAATCACCAAGCCAGTGGCACAAAGAGAGGAATACCTGGATTTTCTTTCCACCAGTGATCTTTATCCCTGGAGGCACTGTTGTTTGCATTGTGGAAAACAGCAATTGCCCATTGATTTGAACACCCCAGGAGTCCAGTCTGATGGTGATGGGAGATGCAGTTTTACACATTAGATTTGCCTGTCGTTAGGATGTGTTTGGTCCAAGCTCTTTCCTTGTGTTTTACCTCTGCTCACACCTAAACTTGGCGAAGACTGGCAGAGCTGGCCAGTGTGCACCAAAGGTGGTGACCTTTGGAGGAGACCCTTCATTGGTGAGGTTCCCTCTTCTCCAGGAGATCTGCACCACCACAGCTGTCACCTTCTGTGCTCAATCCCCAGTGAGAGTTTTTTGTCACCAGCAGAGCAGTTCTTTTGCTGCATTAGTTAATGCTAATTTAGCTGACAGAAGTTTTTTGATTTTTGGAAACTGAAAATAAGCCTTTAGGCTGTTAATAGACATTTTATGAACAGAAAGAAAGACAGACATGATTTTTAGCTGAGAAGAATTGCACTGTAGTTTTAGAGGAGAATATTAGGGGAACATGATTTCACAAATGTGTGGCACAACAATACACTAATTCTTTGTGTGTCTCCAGAGGCCTCAGCCCAAAGGTAGCTGAAATTCTATACCATAATTGCATTCTTTCAAAATTGCAGCTATAAGAGGCCATAGTTGTTTCCAGAGAAATGTTAAAAATGGGATGTGCATTTTTCTGTACATATGTTGCATATGTTAGCATTCACTCACAGATTACTTCATTAACCTTTGCTCTTCAGAAGCCTTGAAAAGAAAAAAAATACTTGAAGGAAAAAATAGATTGGGAGAGCAGGCTGAAGGGATTTCATCAAAGGTCAAAATCCAGCAAGTTGTCTCTCCCTGCCCCCTCCCTCGACTAAACAGCTTCTACTCCTTCTGTCTCCACAAAGAAACAAATGACTCTTGCAGGTGCTGCAGAAGCAGAGATTATTTTGGTGCTTATTATTCATATGTGTATTTAATGTATTTTATAATGCTTTTGCCCAGTTTGCTTATTCAGGTTTTTTTTGTTCTTGAATGAAAGCTGTAGTAACAATCAAAAAAGAAACAACAGAAAACCAAAACTCCAGATAAAATGTACTTTTTTGTCCAGTCTTTTGTTTTAAAGAAAGCAGAACAAGGGGTTCCCTGAGTGGCTTCAGCCTGAGATACCTCTGGCATTGATAGCTTATCAATACACCTGGTTTTAATTTGGCTGTAGCTGGTTTTTCTTTTATTTATTTCTATTACCTATTTTTGGTGTCCACATGGTGACACTAATATACTGAATGTAGCTAAACTGACTCTCTATTCTGGATTCAATTTGAAAAGTGACTTCTCATGGCCAAGTTATAAACCTTTGAAATATGGGATCATAATAGAAATGTTGACAGTATCTTAACAGTGTCTGCACTGGTGGGAGTTTCTCTAATATAAACAAGTGGTGTTATTGGGCTCTTTTCTCCCCACTCTCCCTGCTTTCTTTCAAAGGTTGTTTTATCATTCATTAGCTTCAAAACTATCTTTTTTGCCTAACCTGCAACATTGTTTTGTTTTGTTTACCCCTTTGAATCTGGAGTGGAACACGACAGACGGGGAAAACTTAGGTTGTAGCTAATCCAGAAGACTTCCCTGCTGTCTGATGCTATTATGTACTTATGTTCAGTAAGTGTGTAAATAAACACTTTCAATCTAAGCCTTGAAGGAGACAAGCTTTAAAGAAAGTGTCATGACAGTGTAATTAAGAGGATGATAATTTTAAGATGCTGTATTTCTAGTATGTTGCATTGACAGAAATTAAACCTTTTTCCATAAAGCACCCAAAACCCCCTCTGTAACTTATTTAACTGATACCCAGGGAAAGGCTTACCTGTTCCATTAATTTAAAACTCTGTAAAACCCTTTTTTTGGGCTGCAGTTGCATGGAAAGATGAAGGTGGAAGGATCACATCCTCGTCCATGTGGGTGATCACACTGGGGCAGCCCACAGGCTCCTCCAGGAAAATTGCTACTACAAAAAGAGGAGAGGTGAGACAGGAGCAGTGATGTGCAGACAGGCAAGGGTGGTGCCTGGGCTGCCTCTTTTGTGCCTTCTCCTGGCTGTGGAAATACCCCACGGGGTGGAAGCCGCCCTTGTAACTGCAGGATGCTGTGGAGCTTCCTGTAAATACTGCGGTAATTGAAGCGTGTCTGTGTTTTCATGTGTGCTAAGTAGTATTTTCCCTTAGAAATTCTACCACACACTATTATTAACTGGCAGCAGTCGTGGATTCCTTTTCTTCAGCTATTTCCTTTAGCTAAAAATGCAAAACTGTGCTGCCCTGAAGGGTTATTTAGCAAGAGTCTTAATGAAATGATAGAAACGTTGCACTCTAGTGATTTCCCCCATGCGGGGAAATGTCACAGTCCATTGGTCTTTCCCAGGGACATTACATGAGATTTACACCTATTTTCATTACTCCTCTCAAGTACAATATTGTAAAGTAAATATTTGCTCAAAAATGTGGCCATCCTAAGGTGTGAGCTGTCCTGCAAGGTAAATAATTAAAGCATGTGCTCTCTCTGGTAGCAGAAACCAGTGCTTGATACAGGTTTGATCATTTCACATGTCTCTTTGGTAATCCATAACTGTCTTCTGCAATTATTTTCATCATGCAGCCAAGCAAAGATAAAAGGTAGAACATGCCTCTCTCGCCTGCTCCCAGGGAAACTCCATTATCCTTCAAGGGCCACGTGGCTGAGGAAAAGCCAATCTGAGTGGGAAGAGGCAGCCCACAAGGACAAGCTCAGTGTGAGCAGAAAATGAAGTTGTTACCAGACAGCAAACTGCAGCCCTCCGTTCTTATGAATATTTGAATGAGTAACTAAAAACAGCTCAGTGGACTCTAAGCAACTGTGACAGCTGAAACTGCCTGGGAAACCAGCAGTCTACAAGGACCACAATGAAAAGATCAGCAGTCACATTTCCACCTACACCACCACCAGTATATTGTAAAAGATGAGTAGGTTCTTAGACCCCAAATATTGTTTAGAAAGAAAAATATCTTTTGCCCCTATGAATTTTCATAAGCAAGGTGTGTACTGAATCTGGCAGGAAATTTTGAATCCATTAAAGTCCAATGATTTCTAACAACCTAGTCAAAGCAAGAAAATAGCCACATTTTTTTATACATTGAAATATTGATGTTGCTTATACCTATAGAAGAGTTGCCCTAGTGAATCTTTCATTAATATTTTTCAGCTAGTTTCACATGGCAAGAAAAATGATGAGAACAGTTTCCCTGAAGCTAAAATGTTCTGAATAATCTGCACTAAAAAGGAAGGGTGAAAGAACCGTAATAAGCAAACTAATGAAAGACTGGGCTTATTTTATAGCAGCTGGAAATAAGGACAGGAGTTATAAAAAGAACAAAGCAGCTATATCTGTTTTCTTAAAAAAAGAAAAAAAGGGAAAAGCCTGTTACACTGAAGTGCAGTTTTCTGACTGATTTTTTTTTTTTTCCCCTTTGCTCTCATGTATGTTATAAAGCTGCTAAAAGATGTGTTTGGTATGACCTTCTCGATGGTATAGATCACAGCTAATGTGTCCTCTGCTGTGTAACTACCCAGTGTTCCCAGCATGAGCCTTCCTCACTCAGTTGTTTTCACTGGAGCTGCTTACACAGGAGGAGGCCCCAGAATTGGTTTGGTATGGCATTTAAGGTGTTGGCTTTATAGGAAAACTGTGAGGGTGACACCTTCCTCACATTTTTTATTGCTATTGCAAGTTTGCACTATAAATCTGACTTGGGAACCAGATGAATTGTTCAGATAAAATGTAACTGGCTTGCTGTAAATGGGTAACAAAGAAAGAAGTCTGCTTTTAAAATAGTAAGATGAAGAGCCTTTTTAACAAAAACTGCACTTCCATCTGTCAAATGGCACTTCCTTCTGGCACTTGTGCCATTTGGTAGCAATGACATTGATTTCAGCATGGCATCTGCAGTGCTGGAACTGAGTCCTTTGAAAAATTGTGGAGTTCCCACCAAACCTTATGCCTTCACCAAGAATGATGGTGGAATAATTGATCCAGTAGTAATAAAACACAGCTATTGACTGGCAGTGCTCTTGAACTGCTGCCCAGAACTCTCTTCTACAAGCTCTGGTTTTAGGGATCCACAGTTGAATTGTGTTTCTTAATGGAGAAATGTCAGAGCAAACTGGAAGGCTTAGGTCTGGTTTTACCTCTTTTGTCATACCATCAGGTAAACATTGAAGTTTCCCAGAAAAAGGTGAAGCAAATAAAAATTGAGGCTACATGAGTGAACTACAGAACTGAATAGCAAGTTCTTTGGACATTTCTCTTTCAAATTTTGCATTTGTAATGATTTTTTTTATTATTTTTATTACATCACGTAAACCTTACTTGGTTGTAATTAACTGGTGGGATTTAGTTTGCATTATGGCACAGTTACTTACTAGTGAAACTCTTGAAACTTGTTCTCTTTTCTCCTGTGCTTTATATTTTTAGTAATATTTTGTTCTTGCAAAACTGATGTTGTGGACAAGAGATGATGATTTTACAAGGAAGAAGAAAAAGGGGATGGGGTGGTGAGGGCAGGGAAAAGGCACCTCTCTTGAAATTCTAGATGTGATGCCACTGTTTGGGACCATAGCACAGCAAATGTGCAAAGGGCATTTTCTTAATTCCCAAGACTCTTGGATAAGTACAGAAGCTTTGTAAGCTGCAAGTGATCTGTTCCTCTGTTCACACGTTAGTTTAGAACTGGTTTCTTGGATGATTTCAAGGTTTGTGATTTTGGCTATACTTTTATAAATCAAAGTTTTTATTCAATGACACAGAGGGCAGACTCAAGGAGGTCTGGAATGGAATAGGATTTGCCTGGAATGACCTGTTTGGAATGCAACAATATCTAAAAAGGAAGTGGGTCAAAGTGTTCTTGTGAAGGATGGCAGTGATTCCTGTCTGTTCTTGTCTTAGTCTCCTGACTCCATGGGGAAAGCTAAAAGGAAATACAATTTGTCCTCAAGAGCTGACGGATTGGAAAGGTCTGGCTCAATGCAGAGGCAGGAGGTGCCACAGGGCATGCTAAAGACCTGCTGTCTGCAGTGAAGGATGGGGCAAAGACACAAGTGTGGTGCTCCCAAGGGTGTTCTCTGCCTTCTGCTTCCTGCCACAGCAAGGAAGCCTGAGTCAGCAGCCAGGGCCACTGTGGTGATGCAACTCTTTAAAGATGATCAGATGTCACTGTTGCACCTTTTGAAGGTCCTTTTAAAGGTTAAAAGCTGCAGATTATTCAGTTAATCGCCTCTGGATAATTTCTTTTCCCAGTATTTATGTCACTGTCTCCATGGAGGACTGCAGCCCCAAAGAGACTATTTTCTTGATTCAGCCCCACTGCACCAGCTCTGATCCAAGTTAAAAAACTCTTCAAAGAGTCAGGGAAGATATATATATATATTCCTGGGTTTTATCTCCTCAACTATATTTCAGAATCTCTTTTCCTTTAACCATGTAACCTAAGCATAGCAGGTGTTGGATATGGTTGGCCTCCTGTGCTTTGATGAATGCAGACTGGAAGGAAACACCATCAAAGGCTTGACCCATTTTCAGGTACCTTGGTGAGATGAGGAGTTGTGGAGTAAGAGTTTGTTGTGCTCTGCAGTGAAGAGGAGCTCTATAGGGAGCTGTGGGGCTCTGAATGCTTTCTTGCCTCCTTGTTCAGGCACATGAAAGGAGTTTTTCCTTCAGTGTCACTCAGGCTGGGTGAAACTTCACAAATCCCAAAGCTTTCCTGAATTTCTTGTGAGGCAGAAGTGGTCTAAGTACACGCTAAATGTTTGTAACAAATAAGACAGTATTTGAAAAAGTCTGTCTTGTTGTTTTGTTTTCTCTCATTTTGGACAGCAAAGGAAGTTCTTTAATCTTGGTGCTCTCCCACTCTCACCTCTCCGTTGCTGATACTCAGTTTCCCACCAGGAGGTTGATCAGAGGCTGTGGCTTCACGCGTTGTAGCAGCAACAACAAATTGGTCCTTAAAATAGTTTTTCTTTCTGTTTCATGTTTTTCTAGGAAAAGAACTCTTAGCTTTATATTTTTTTTCCTTCCCCAGCAAATGGATAGAGCAGACTGAACCTCATTGTCATGCACAGAGAGATCTGAGCCTGCACCTAACAAGAGGCTGCGAGTGACTTTCATTTAACCATGAAAGGGAAGCAGCACTCCTGAGATCCTGGTGTCTCTCTGTAGTATTCTGCTGCTCCAGAAGGGTCTGTCTGGGCTCACATTAGTGACCTCTTCCCCCACAAATGAAAAACAAGGATTTGTATCCTGCTCTCCACTGGAAACATTTCAGCACTTATCACTGACTCTGGAAGTCATTTCCGCTGAGATTTTCTTGGCTTTGTACACAAACAGTAAGACCTGAGAATTGTTTCATTGCTGCTCCCCCACCCCCCCAGGCCCCTCCACAGAGTAGGAGACAATAGCCTATTTCCTTTTGTTATTCTCCTAGTAATTCTGGAAGGCTTTATTTGTCTGTTTTTATAGCCAACAATTGGAAGCTTTTATTTTCTCTCCATGGTTCTTCATGTACAGTGGGGACTTCTGTTTTCATGATTCAATGATATGCTTGTCCATTTACAATACTTGATTACTTTTTGAGTAGATAATAGGTTGGGGGGAGAGTTCCTAGCTTCTTGCTTTTAATTTCTGTTTGAAGTGGTTATTTAAATAAGACAAAAATAAAATAGACTCTTTGAATGACTGGAAAAATGGAATTACTGACTTTCATAGAAGTCACTGAAGCAGTGTGATTCTAATTGAATCAACTGATGGAATAAGATGCTTATAAATCTAAACCATTTACTTTTGACAGAATTTTAATTTTTTTTAATGAGTTTCAAACAGAACAGTAAAAAAATTTTTTTAAACTCTTTTATTTCTATAAGGAATTTCTTTTAAATAAAGGCCTTTTCCCACAGATGTTCTTTGCAGGTTTTTGGGCATCTGTTCTGAATCCCCTGGGTCTTAAATGCAACAGTCTTTGTAGACATTGAAAATAAACTGTGCACAATATAAAACCCACACACGTTCTGTGGAAAACTCTGATAGGATTAAAATTCTCCAGGAAATTTTGGATCCATACTGTCTTCTAGGATTAAAGGGAATCTGATTTGTTCATTTGAAAAGGAGATTGGGTCAGTGTCTTGAACTCTGGCAGCTTTCCGGCATACTGAAAATATATTCTTTATTATTTGGAATGTGAATGTGAATTTAGGATACTTTCATTTTTTCTTCACCATTGAAATTATTGCATGACAGTGTTACTGAAGACATTTGGGAGGGGAAATGATTCCATGAGAGGTTGTGTAGCAGTGGAAAGCGAATAACCCGAGGCAAAACAAGAAAGAAATCGGAACAAGTTCAGGTCAGGGATTATTACTTTGGGGATTAATAGCCGAAAGCAGCAAGGCAGTAGTGAGGTGAAAGCAGGCTAAATACTTAAGAGCTGCAGTCAGACCATACAAAAAGGACTTGTAGGAACATGGCAGTCCTGGCATGATAATCAGGTTTTTGTGATGGAAGTGCTTGTATAGCACTGGTCCAGTTAAACTTGCCTGGATCCTTAATGCCAGTGCATTTATATACCTTACCTTGCTCTGCCAAACAAATCCAGCCTGTTTCAGTCCTGTTTAGGTACATCTATATTTACACCAGTTAGCACATTTGATTAAGATTCTTAAATTGCTGGACTAAATGGGTGCAATCCTGCTAGTAAAGCTGTGTTGGCTAAAAACTGCAAATTTGCCAGCTTCAGCTCTAGAAAGTAACCTTGATAATGGAAACTTCTCCTTTACCTGATACTCAAATATGCCCACACTCACCTGCTGGGCTTCCTCAGGAATGTGATGTTGCAAGGGTTTAATTTTGCCTGCTTCTGCCCTGAGTATATAGAGACCAACCTCTTCCCTGGCTCTTGTTTCAGATCCATCTCTGCATCAGCCTGACGAGGCACAGGCAGAGCCTGTGCATGTAGCCAGCATGTAGCCAGCAGCAGAACACCATCAAGGTCTGTTTTTTCTTGTCTTGGTTGCATTGTTTACTCAGAATTGTAAGAATGAAACGTTGTTTACAGAATGTCCTGATTTGGAAGGGATCCACAAGGATCCTCAAGTCCAGATCCATGGCCCACATGGGATTGAATCCATGACCTTGGCATTGTCAGCCCCATACTCTGATTGTTTTCCCCTTGAACATCTAGATGCAAGAAAAGGAGCTTTCTTCCGAAGAAGCAATTTAACTAGTGGCTTTATATCAAAACCTTGGATTGCCAAGGCTTGGGAGGTTTGGAATGCAAGTTGTGAGGAATGTGGACTGCTGACAGTTCACACCAGGCATTGTGTCCTCAGCTGTGCAGTGTCCAACCCCCTGGAACTTTGTGCTGAGAGCAGCAGCACAGTTAAAGCAGATATTTCTATTGGCCATGGAAGGGCCATGGTACGGTCAGGGAGCCAAAGGGAGAAATTCTGCCTGGACACTCTCTGCCCATCTGCAAGGACTGTCATTCTGGATTAAAGAGCTGAATTTTCTCCCTTCAAAGACTTTGTCTTGTCACAGATAGACAGCTTGCTTTTATGTAAAAGGAGAAGACATACCAAAACAGGATATCCTAGATAACAAATTTTAACAACGTCAATATTAAAACCAAAAAAATCAGGTTAGCCAGCTAACTTGTCACTGAAAAGTGATCCAACATTCTATCCAGAATTCAATGTTACTTATCCAGTGTTTGATCCTAATTTTCAATGTGTCCTTTTTAAGTGTGAATTTCTTATGTTTGACTATGGAACTGCCATTTATCATATTTTTACTCCTTCAGCTCTAGTACCTTGTGAATATGAACTGCTGCTTTTGAAATTGTTGCCTTTTTATCACTGACTGTTCAGTGATTTATTTCTTACTAAGATTGCAGATCAGATGTTCTGTCTTTGAACGTTAGCCTTCCATGAGAAGAGTGATGGAGGCAGGCAAATGACATCAGATTTAATTCTGCATATTCTCACAGTGCCTTAGTGTTTCAGCAGTACTGCTGAGTACCTGCTGCAGCAGTGCTGAGCTCTGTGTGTGTAATGGGAAGCCATCAAGCAGCTTGTTACAAGATGTTTGTTTGCATTCTATGCTAAGCAGCTGTAAATAAACATCTTGCAACAAGGCCATGGTTTTGTCTGTAATTCAGGAAGGAAGAGAAGGAGAGATTCAAGCTGTTTTCTTCAGGCTGCTTTTATGTTCCAATCTGCCCAAGGTGGTGAACTGCTGCACGTGCCTGGGAACAGACCAGAGCGTGCTCCTTGTTCCTTGCCACTCCAGTTCCTTTCAGAAAGCCCAAGAAATCCTCACTTTATTCTGGGGATGAGTAAGACACTTCACTCCTTTATTTTTTGAACCAAGGTTCTCTTTTATGTGACTTGAATTGATATTAAAGGGGAAGATTATTCTGAGGCCCCCCTATTGCCAAGTGTTTGCCAAGCCTCATCTGTGTCTACTTGCAGGGCAGAGTTCTTGGCAACCAGCCCTATCAACTTTCTTCTTCCTGCTGCTACTGGTGTAAAAGCCAAACACAATGGAAACAGATCACATTTTTCTTATCTTTTGATCGCTTTCAACTCACGTTGGATTTCTGCTTTGCCAGCATTGAAAATAATTAAGAGCTGGCAATTCAGCCATGGTTAGTACTAGGTATAACTTATACCATAATGTTCATTCCCTTTGCTTTTCACTTACCTCCTATCCCCAGGGTAAGGAAAGTGACATTCATGAAAAAAGGAAAGTTAGGTCAAAACTACTCAATTTTCCACCAGAGCTAAACGTGGCTGCACAAGTCCTGAAGGACGGGTGTCTGCTTTCTAGAAAACAAATGATATATTGATTTCCTATTAAAAGAGAGCACTGCCAGGAACTTCCAAAACAAAAGCCTTCTTTCAGCAGAGCATTTAAATATGGGACTGCTTAAACTGTGCACACTCTTAAGTGCTCTGTTGGAAGAGCTCTTCAGTGCCTGCTTTGGATCCCTGTGCCAGCCTTGCCCTGGCCTCACCTGGGCTCTGCCCTGTGCTTCAGGGTCACCTGCCACAGCCATAACATGCATTTTGCATCCCTGAGCAGACTGCTGAGAGTTTGCATTTCTGAAGAGTGCCAGAGTCCACTGAGGGTTTTCTTTCCTTTCTCTCTTTAGTTTTTTCCCCCCTCTTCTCTCACAGTCACATACAGTGTGAACTTCAAGATTCATTTCAAGTCTTCCTCCATTTTGTGAGGATAGGGAAGAGGTTAAGTGAGATAGTCTTTTTTTTTAAGCCAATTTTATTTCCCATTTTTCTACAATTAGGTCGTTGCATATATTGTAATATTCATTTTCCCCAAATCCTGACCAAAAAATTTCCTGGACAAAGGCAAAAAGAAGTAATGCATTTGAGATTTTTTAATTACTTTCTTAGATGAGGAGCAGCAGCTCTTTTGAGAAAAAAATATCTGTCTTGCTGTATGATTAGTCTGCTTGTACCTTTGCTCATGTCCAGGTACCATTGTTACTGCTGGTGTTATTGGTGGTAATTTAATTGCCCTGGAACACAAAACATTGGGCTTGCCCCTTTTTTAAATTTTAATTATTATTTTTTTATTTCATTTTTTAAAATTTGCTATACTAGCAGTGTTTTCTCACAGGATTTATTCAGCTCACAATATCACTTCCCAAGTGACTTCTCCCCTGTTTTCCACCCAGGTGATCCCTGCTGTGGATGCCTCTCCTTGTCCTGGCCTTTCAGGATGAGAGGCTGGTTTTTGGCAGGAGCTGTTCCTGCTTGCCCCAGAACGGCAGAATGACAAGCTGAAATAGTGACTCATGGAGAAAATATCTTTCAAGTACAGGAAATGAGGAGACAAAATATCAATCTTTTCCAATCATATTTGTCAAGAGCTCTATGAATGAGAGGGGATGATAAACTTTCAGGTATTTCTAATTTGAAAAATACCTGTAGGACTTGCTTCAAGCAGATTGATTTTTTTTTTTTTTTTAGTTAAGATTCTCAGGAAGCTATAAAACACAGCAAAGTGATGGCAATAAGATCCCACCAGTTTCTTAAATAGATGAAAGGATGCTTCAAAGTCTATTTGTTTAGTCAGTCTCTCTTTTCATCTTTGTTAATTGCTCAGAAGGATGAAGTAGCATTAGTATGCACAGCTTGTGAATTATAATCTTTAAAAGCAATCTTTTTTTTTTTAAAGCATAGGTGTTAACCTTAATTCTGCTTTCCCACAGGTGCAGCACATGTGTTTGCTGACATACTTATAAATTTATTGCCATAATAACAATAAGAAAAGACAAAGTAAATGAATAGGTTTGGAAATATTTTTATTAACTGAGAGGTCCTATTTTCAGATATCCATGTCCTTTTTTGTTTTTTGTTTAAGCCTCTTGTAATAACATATATAATCTTGAAAATTGGGAATGGTATTTAGAGTTCATGTAATAGTTCATTTGGAAACAATTTTAGTATTAAGTTGTCCAATTCTTGTACTACTTTTTACTCTACTATGTGCAGTAATACATGAAAAAGCTGTCTTTGGTAGTACAATTCACCTTTTGAGTTTCACATGGATATCTGACAGGTCTTGTTTCTCATCTTCCAAGTTTATTCATGACAGTCCTAATCTCTAAATCAAGGCAGAGAGAAAACTTTTCTCTATATACATATAAATCTATATGTCTGTGTGTGTTTATGTGTAACAGAATGGGCTATGTCTGCATCACAGTATGTTAACCAACAGCATGCTATCCATTCTGCCCACATTGTTATAATGCTATTTCTGATGTCTAAATGAAAAATAATTTGTGAACTCAGGCTTGGTCATCTTCAGCAATTGGAATGCCATATGGCAGGTGGCTAGTTTATCATTGCAATGTTTTTGAACTCAATATTAGATAGCCAGTAAAAAAAAAATGGTGTGAAATTTGCAGTTGGAAATGTGTCAGAGTTGGCTTCTTAAATGTTGTGGTTGACATGTGAATTTCTAATCTATAGAAGAATTTCTCTAGCCTGGGTTCAGCTCAGAATGAGCCTGTTAAGAGCTAGTGTGTTTCAGTGTGCTTCCCCCACCAGCTTGGAAGCATCAGGGTGGCATTATCAAAACAGAGGTAATCCTAAAAAGAAAATAAAATATGGAGGGGAAGAATGAACTCAGTTGTAGTTACACACACAACTTTCTCAACCCCACTGAACTGAAAGCTGCCTGGAGCTGTAACGTTCTGCACGTGTCAAGGGCGTATCAGTCTGGCTCTGGTACAAATAACATCTAAACCAGCACAAAAGTGATGGGGGGAGGATTGTGCTCTCTGGTAAGCTGCTTTTTTGGCTTTGAGTGCCTTCCAAATTTTTTAAAGTGTCAATTAACCTTTGGTAGGTAGATTAGCAGGCATGTGGGATTCTTCTCCAGCAAGGCTGCAGTCGCTTTTTTCCCCTCTCTGTACCTGAAGAGTCCTATTATTGTGCCCAGATCTTTTCCTTTCATCTAGTGGCCCCTCAAGAGCTCTTAAATATGTCTGTTTCCACCTTCCTTTGTACAGCGTCTGCCTTGCCAGGTTTTCTGCTGCATACAGAAGAGCCAGTTTATAAAGATATAGAGCCCAACGACTATAAAGGAACTCCCTCTGTCAGTTTGTCATGCTTTAAAGGATTGTGGGCACCCTGAAGGGAAGATTAGTGGAGGATTGTCCAAATTGTCAAGGTCCTGAATTCTTTTTTAGCAACCATTTTTTTGCATCGGCTTAGAAAAGAAAAGGTCTGTTTATGGGGGGAAGGTAGTGAACGAGCAGGAATGGTGACATTCCCTCTGTTTAAGAGGCTGATCACAGGCCATGTGTAGCCCAATTTCTCAGTTCCAGACCTAAGTATCTGGCCCAGCCCATTGAGACCTAAAGCATGAACTTGGAGTATTTTGTGCTTGTCCAGAACCCGAAATCGAGGAACCTAAATATTCAATGTATCTTTTTTCTCAGGACTCTCTGCTCTAGCTCCGGTAAAATAAACTAAGTATCTCTTTGTCTTCCATCAGAGACACCTTATTTTGTACTCCTGCTGCAAATTGCTCTCTGTCTGGGTGTTCTGAATTAATGTCTGTTTGGTTTCGGTTGCCCTCACTGTTGTGCTTGCTCCCATCCTGCAGCGCAGTGATGTTGGAGTGTGCAAAGGTGTAAAGCTCCTCTTGATGAAGCAAAGTCACTGGTCAAATATGCAGGGAAAGGGCTAAGTCTCACTGCCACACACTACACATATGGTCAACATGTGTACCATGAGTGCAGTGGTTTTGGGATGTGTCAGCTCGGCCCATTCCCATGAATCATCTGTCCAGCACAGGCACAGTAAATCCACCGTGCCTGGACAGGCTCAGGTGCACTGTGTGGATCTGTCTGTACACTGCAGACATGGCTGAGCTTTCCAGCAGACCCTTGTGTATGCCAGATGTCCAAAAGTCCCAACCAAATGTCAAACTTGGGTTTTATTGGATCAAAACTTTCCCTTGGGAAAGTTGGCTCTTTGACAGAAAGGAGGTGAAGTATTGCTCATGGCTGTGCCAGGGAGGGGTGATCTTTGGTGCACTTGTTTTGCAAAGCTGAAGCACAGATAAAGAAGAGCAAAACTGCAAATTGTAGGAGTTTGATAAAAATTAACAATTCAAAAAAGTGGATCCTGGAAAAAATAGTTTAGCATTGACTTGCAGGATATTGTCACGAAGTTGGGGTTTTTTTAGGTCAATACTGAAAAGTCACTGTCCCGGGAAGAGTTCTCTGAGCTGACAGCTTCTGAGCCTGTGCCCAGCACAGGTACTACATGTCCTATTAACATTGCTGATTTATTTCAAGCATCATTGCTTGTTACACTGAAGGCAACAGGAGTGTAGCTCAATTTACTACTCACCATTGTTGTAACAGGGAAGTTAGCGATGCATAAACCTGACTTTGGCTGCCTGGGCAGGCAGGAGTCTTTTTTTGTCTCCCTGGTCCCTTGATGGGATCAGCAGGGAGAGCTTAGCCTTTTCTCTGTCACACTTCCACCATGGTCATGCTTGCCCTGAATAAACTGGTGAGAGCCTATTCCCAGCCTGAATGGGAAGAAGCGCAGGTAAAACATACAGCATTGGTCTGTGTGATGCCTGGAAGAAGTGGAAAAGTATTTGTGGTTGAAGAAACTTGGGCCAACAAGCTGAGCAGCCATGGGCCCTGCATTCACAGCCAAGAATAAAGTTGATGAGTCTTTTATATACTTCCAGCAGCTTCAGTATTATCTCAGGTGCATTTAACATTACAGCTGTAATTTACAGCAAGGAGAAAATTCAGCCAAACAACCTGTTTTGTGCTTAATCTATTCAGGCTTTATTCTTCCAGGAAGTTATCTGATGTTACTTTATGTACTTGCTGCCTGTGGGAGATGGTACCTCTGGGAATGTATTTCTGGGTCACTGGATATTGCAAGGATACACATGATTGGAGAGAGAACCAGCTATGTGTCTACAGTATCACTTGTTCCCAGTCTCAGCAGGTAATAAATAGTGTCACAAAGCACAGCAATAGTCGATATACCTACTAAACCATCTGTTCAGAACTGCTCAAATGGACTTGGTTAAGCAATTATTCCCCAGGGGCTGTTTATATGTTAGAGGATCTGCATATCCTTTAGATCCTTAACCTTTAGACAGGTCCACATAGCGATGCCTTGATTTATTTTCTTTGTGTGGTCTTGACCTTCTCGTGGCAGATTTAACATTACCCCTCTCAAGAATGCTGCTAATGCTAGAAGTGAATTTCTGTACTTCCCAACTGCTGGTTTTGTGTGTGAGTTTTTGTAATCTTGGCTATTAAGCTATCAAATTCAGGCTTAATAATCCACTGAGGCTGGACAGGACTTGTGCAATATAAGAACTGCAGTTTGGGATAATGCTATTCCAAATATGCTAGCTCTCCTGCCTTTTCATTTTCTGTGCTATATTGGCTTTTTTTCCTCAAGTCCTGAAAAGCTGTAGAAATCGTGTTCTTAGCAAATAAACTTTCTCCTTAGAAGCCTTCACCCCCTCTATTTGAAACTGAGGGAAGAAATGTTATAGACTGGAAAAAGACACAGCAATAATAAAGCGGGGTTTTTCTATCGTCTCCAATCAAATAAATACTGCAATTTTCAGAGGGCAAATTCAGCAGGGCTGGCAGTACCCAAATGCCTTATATTTCTAATGGAAATGCATCACACACTGCAGCTGCATTAGGTGGGCATAAAGAAAAGTGGCCTGTGAGTCTGTGCTTGTGGCAGCCTCAGAAAGAGGATATGTGGCTTGGGAGAGGCATGAAGAAGGGGTTCTTTTCCCTGCTTTAGAGCTGCTGATCCCTGCGGTTCCCAGCTGAAGAGAAGGCTGGCAGGGATGTGTGGGAGATGTGCCCCACTGCTGTCACTGCTCTTCCAGGTTTTTGGGTAAAAGAACAGTGTTTTAGTCCCTCCACTGGGTGCTTCAACTTTTCACCCAAGTAGTGAGGCAAAGGAATATTGTACTGTCAGTAAGATAACCTGGCAGATCTTATCTCTGCGTGTTTGCAAATAAGTTAAAACTGTTTCATGTGTATTTTAAATGAGCCCTGTGATTTATTTCTTAGGCTCTGAACTTGCTTTGTGGCTTCAACTTTTTAATGGCAGTAAAGGTTTGATAGTCTTTAAAAACATGTCTGTGGGCTGCTTAGAAAAACTGAATCAGCCATGACATCCGTAAAGCAGTCAGGACTTTAATGGGCAATCCCTGATGCAAAACACTGTGTGCCTTCCAGCAAAGAACTAAATATATTTTAAAAGGTGTGTGAAAAGAGAGTTTATAAAAGGCCTGACAGTGTGTCCTTCTGTGTTCATGAGGAATTTTCTAGTTCTGGGCCTGTGCTGCTGAAGGCAAATCTGAGGCTCTGGCCTGCAGTTGATGTGTCCCAGGGCTGCATGCTCTGCTCTTGGGACATGTGTCTATTATTTGCCCTGATTTTCAACAATGAAATTAAGCCTAATGATATTCTGGCGTCCACTCTCTTATCTGTCCAGTATGATGCTCAGCTCTTGTATTACCTGCTTGTGTCTGCCATGGTTGCAGAAGACAACAGACAGCTTCTTAAATTCTTAAAATTTAAACGTTTTCCAACTATACAGAGAGTTATGAATCATGAGCTGCTGTCCACTTCCAGGCTTGCTCATGGAAAGGAGAAAGCTCAGCACCGGTAGTGGTGGCAGCTACCCTCATTGCTTGGTCCCTAGCTGCTAGTTGTTTATCAAAGAATATCTATATTCCCTAGCAGCATGTTTTCCTCTCTGTTTTTCTTGCTGTGTTCTCAAGGAACAGTCTCTGTATGCTGGGGCAGAAAAAGATGGGATAACTGTTGCTTTGTTGCACAGAAACTTCACAGGGTTGTAGTCTAAGAAGAAAGTGTATTTATTATGGCATCTTTTTCATCAGTGGATGTCAGGGGAATGCACAAAGAAGGTCAACGCCATTATCTCTTTTGTAGATGGAGAAACTGTCTCTGTAGTTACTGCAAACAAGGAAGCTGTCTCGCCATACAGACGTTGCCTGGAACCTGCTCTGTAGCCCATAACTGAATTTAAACTTGCATGAGAATTTATTCTTTTCAATTGCACCTTTGGAGCCCATTTGACCTTTTTAAAGGATTATTTCTCCCACAGTAAATATGAAATATTATTGCAGAGATTGCTGTATCCCTTTTATTAATTACTTTTGATCTTTATTATTTGAAATGAAGGTCGTTTAATTAAGCTGCTCAAATTTTTTAAATTGGCAGTTTTTTCCTACCAGTGTTGTAGTAGCCAATGATCAGAAATAGTACTGCAATAAGGGCCATATGTGTCCACTTTTTTATTTCTCAACACAGAAATTTGCTTTGAAAAAAGGTAAGGATTAATTTTTCAGATTTATCTGAGCTCTAAATGTCCAGCAGCTTCAGTGGAGAAACTTTGTGGGGCAGACAGATAATGGGAAATTGCATACCAGGCTCCTCTCTGCCCATGAAGTCATGCTGAAACATGAAGCTGATGTGCTTCAAGCAGCTGGAGTGTTTCGGCTTTCAACTGGTGCTTTTTACACATGACTTACTTAAAAACTGATGGCTTGTTTAGGGTTGGCTTAAGACAAAGCAGTTTAAATAAAGAGGTGGAGATGAGGAAGATTAAAAGTGCAATTGGATATAAATATGGGTGTCAGGGTTAGCAATATTTAGCATTTAAAGGACAAGTTTTGGAAGGAAAGGTAACTTTCCTGCTCCATAGTCCAACTTAATCTTTGTTCCAAAGGTGGGACTCCCCTCAGTAGCTTCATGACTTTGCTTTTGCCTGGCTTGCCTGGCTTATGCTTTCTCTTCTTGAAAATGTGCCTTTGAATTTGGGAGAAAATAAAAAAACAAAAATGGAGAAACATTGTCTGGTCCTTTCTGATGCCATTTTCTTCTCTGTGCTTGTTCAGGTGTGTGTGGAGGGAAGGGAAAGAAAGATGCGTATAAAAATAAAATACAAACAGTGAGTGGCTCTGGTCTTGGCC
Organism: Lichenostomus cassidix; assembly: GCF_008360975.1. Lineage (NCBI taxonomy): Eukaryota > Metazoa > Chordata > Aves > Passeriformes > Meliphagidae > Lichenostomus > Lichenostomus cassidix. Next base: position 17,185,292 of record NC_139490.1, read on the forward strand.
TTTGTAGCTTCATTCACCATTTCAAAAATGGTCTTTATATTTATTTCCAGCTACAGTAGGCATACCAGTCTGTTATGGCATCTTTTTGTGCACATAGCTGGGAAAGATACATGTCCCCTCTCTGGAGCAGTAGCCAGAGTAAGGGAATCTCAAGGACTAACTCTCCTCTCATTGTGAGGAGGAAGCAGGAGCAGGGAATAAATCCAGGAACTGACTCAGGGTTTCTGTGTTCTAATAAGGGATTCAAACCATGAATGATTTAGACTCATTAAGTTTGAATTTCAGTCCAAATCTCAGCAAATTTTATGCTGCATTTCCCTCTTGCCCATTTAAGATAAACTATCAGTCTGCAACAGCAAGATCTCTCTTCTGTCTGCTCCAAGTTTCTGAAGGAGTCTTCACAGAGCCCATCTTTGGCAAAACATCTCTGTTACAGCCAGTGCTGTTTGTCTCATGTTCCTGTTGCCTGCCTGTCTGCTGCCCCTTTGCCCCAGGAATGACCTGAGAGCAGCTTTGGTTTGAATAGTAAATATGAAGAAGCCTTGAGGAGAGTTGGGTGCCTCAGTGAGGAAAGTGCTGTGGCGTGTAGGAGGCTGCTGCATCCACAGGCTGGTAGCCCTTTCCAAAGGTTAGCTAGCATCTCCCACTCATGCTCCCAGGGACTCTGCCAGATTAGATATTTCTGTCCTGGCATATCTCTAAAATCATAATGACTTTTATTTAGCACTAATGTGGATGTCTTGAACATTTCTATGGGACTTCCACCGTCAAGTCAGCATTAAAGTGCCATTAAAGCAAAGTGTTACTGTAAGAAGCAGAACCTGCCAAACATTTCTCAGAAGAGCACAGTGCTCTACAAGATGGGTAAGCTCTCACTCTTCTCCATTTTCATGTGAAAGACAGTGATAAGTCTTTTTATTGATTGGGCAAAACAATAGAGAAGAGACGTGTGAGAACTGTTGGCAAGACTTTTTATGACAAGTGGCAGATCAGTGGATATTAATTTGCTGTTCATTGCACTGCAGTGTCCAAGATGAATCTTCATTGGTATTCAAGCCAACATGATGTGATACTACACAGGAATATAGGGCACTACCTATATAAAATTGCCAAATAGTTCAGACTGAAATGGTGACTCCTGGCTATAAAACTACATTGCAAAACTCTTCTAACAACATTTAAGTGAACTGCATTTGATATTTTTATGTAGCATTGACTATATCTTTATTCTAAGTTCCATTGGAAAAGCAACATTAACAGTGAGGCACAAGTTGCACTGAAAGCTCAGGGGTTAGGATCCTATGTCACTTATGTGACTTCAGAAAGTTTTAGCTGAAAAGATCAAAATGACCAAAGAGGGCTCATGTTTCCATAGGAATCTTCTGTATTCTGCATCACAGAACCTTATCCTGCAAAAGCAGTGTAATAAATCCAAAGATCACTTTACAGCCCTCCTCCACTCTGTGGAGACGATTTACAGCAGAAGTGGCCGAGCGATAAAGACAGGAAAAAGTAAGGAATAACATCAGGGAGATCGTGAAATTGGCTGAATAAATAAATCCTGCTCTCTTTGTTTGCAATCCTCATTTTGCAAGCTTTGAGGTTTAGTGAGGCAACACTTTCCAGCCTTCCTCTTTGTTGTTTTAAATTAGAATATCCCACTCCATACCAATCCTATGAAATATGTGACAAAAGCATGGGCTGACAACAAACAAGGTGTGGAATTTTAATAAAAAGTGTTTAGGTTGAAAAAACTGGGATTTGTTAAAATTATTTACTCTCAGCAAGAGCTGGGAAATAAGATTTCTTAATTTGGAACCGGAAATTTGAGAGAGGTCAGCTGCACAGAGACCTCTGAATGACCCAAGTGAGGTGCTCTAGTAGGAGCTGAGACTGCTTTGCCCAGTTCAGGCTGGGAGTCTGAGCTCTGGATGCCCCCCATTCTAGCTTTTGGTTAATTTGGTCAACTGGTCTTCCTCTTTTCTATTGGGGAAAATGTCCATTAAATCTTTAGAGATTTAGAGAACGGAGTGTTTTGAAATCTTAATTTTGTGACACAGGAAATCCCTTTCCTCCCTACTTGTACATGCCTGATGGGTTAGCTCTGGTGAGCAATACTTTGCAAAAGTTGGAATGGGAATGTCAGACAAAAGAGCCTCTCATGTTTTTGATAGCCCTGGAAACTTCATGTTTCCTATCCTAAGAAGAGTACTAAATGGGGTTCTTTTTTCATGCCACTACAGCATTCCCAAGGAAGATTCATGATTGGATTATGTTCTTAGGCATTATAAATCAGAGCTAATGGCAGAGATAGGTTGATGGTTTGAAGTAAGTGGAAAAATAAATTGGTCAATGCGAAGGCCTAGGGCTGAGAAGACATAAATATAAAATTTACACCCCCCTAAACCTACCCCCAAAGAAGGTGTCAGACCTTCAGTTCTTAAAATGTCACTTAAACAAACAGGAAAAAAGTCTGTTATACATGATCTTTGCTCAAGTGATGGGAGAGTTGAATGCTGGGACAATACAAAATCCTTGTGAAGCTTTTGAAAAAGTATAATTTCTGTGTTTCCTGAAAAATAAAGACGTGTGTAACATGAAATGTTAATTTTGAAAGAGCATTAGGCTTTTTCAGGGGAAACATCAGAAGACATGAAAATTTTTGTCAATATCAGATTAGAATGAAACATTAAAAAAAGAGAAAAGCTTATGTTCAGTCTCATGGGGTTGGACTGTGAGAGTTGAATGCCTCTATTTGGCCTAGATAATTGTTCTTTTATCCTTTGTGCAGTGTTGGTGTGTTTTCACCCAGAGCCTGCTGCCTGTGTCCCTGTCCTCTCAACTGCCAGCTACCCTGACTCAGTTCTCAGCTTTGTTCTCCTTTATGACTCAATCACAGACTGTAAAATCTCTGCTGAGGCCATGATTCATCACCTGAATGCACTCCCTTTAAAATAAAGTATCTTTTTGTGATAGAGAAAAGATGAAAAAATGACTTTTCAAAGTAATTCCAGAGGCATTTTCTGTCTAGATAGCCTTCCTTTTCATATGATTTTATTTCATATAAAGCTGTATAACAGGATTTAAAAATATAGAGAATATGTAAACCGCTAATGATTATATAAGATGCAAAATAATACTCTCAGAAGTAAATTAAAAAAAAAATTCCAAGTGGTTTTTGGCACCAGTCTGTTTTGCTGTTCAATGTCACACTGTTTCTGGTCTCATTTATATTGACATGTGTTATAGCAACATCTCTGAAGGGAATTGAGCTATTCTGAGGTGCCATTGCCACAGGAGAGATGAGAGTTAGGACGTTGGTACAGACAGGAATGGGTTTTACTTGCCTCCTTTGTCATGGAAGGTGGGCTCACTCTCTTTTTCTGCTCTTTTGGATGCCTTTAGAACAATCTACTCTTTTCTTAGTGCCTGTGAATGAGAGTCCTGGTTTTATTGGGAGAAACATGATCTCCCTGCTAATAAAGACGGGAGAAGAAAGATCCTTTGCTCCAGAGCAGTTTTCTTTTGCAGAATGCTGATCCTTGATGAAATAGTATCTGAACACGAACGTAAAAAAAATTGGTGATAGCCTTCCATTTGATGAACCATATTCTTGCTTTCCTGTTGTAACTCTTGGGATGATCCAGCCAGAAAAATACTGTGGAGATAATAAGAAGCTTTTTAACATGTTGACCCACATGGGGTATTCTGTGGGTTTTGTACAATCTTGATTTTGACCAGTGAGAAGGTCTGTTAGTAATGACCCCATGAGCATTGTGAATCATCTAAGGCACTTCATGAAAATGAGTTCCCTGGAATGCAGGAAAGAGAAGCTGGGTTTTCCAGCTGAGACAGTTCTACCCCATTCAAGTGGATCAGAGTTGGGTGCCAGCCACCTGTAACCTTTCCTGTGGCACTTCCAGTGCAATGCAGAGAGTTATTAAGCACAGGCAGGCAGAGCTGGCCTGCTGTACTCCTGCCTCCTTGGACAGCTGTTTTCCCCACTTCTGTTGCCTAAATTATTGCATGGCTCAGCTCAAAGGTAATTCCTCAAATAATGCTTGTGGTAGTGCTGGATTGAAAATACCCCTGTGTGTGGGAGATGGCAGTTGTACAAAAAGGGGCAAGGAGTACAGACACAGGTTCTTGTGATTCACAAGCTGCTTTTCTGAATATCCCAGTGGAGATTACCCATGGTGGTGCTGTTCTTTGATTTCTTCAGCTGAGGAAGCTGCTTGTGAGTTGAATGAGGAAGGTGAGTTCAGAGCAGGAAGGAGGGAGAGAGAAAATTCTGTTTGTGGAGCTTTGAAGCACTGCATGCTTTCTCCTGCTCCAGTATGTTGCATACCTTTAGTAACTGGGGATTTATTGTCCTATTAATGCCTAGAGCTGCAGGTGCATCCCAGAGCTACATTGAGTCCAGTGATCCATGCACCCCTTTGGAAAACCTGCAGCATTTTCACAACAGCCCTATTGGCTTTAACTGGGACTTTTAATGAAATAGGGGTACATAAATAGTCTAAGATTTTTGTGGGCTTTCTGGGTTTTTTTTTTGTTTGGTTGGTTTTTTTTTTCCTTTTTCTTTTTTGGAAAGTAATTTAAGGACAGTGACCTAAAGAAGTTGGAGTTTCTCTTCAAGCACTGATTCTGTGGCACTACTGTGGTAAATAATTCATGTAACATGAGGAGAATCCCCAGGTCTTTTAAATTGTTCACACCCTGGGAAATCAGAATGCAGTTACTAAAACTGTCAGAAATTACTAGGTTCAACACATGTGTTTCACCTGCTGAGGTTGGCCCTTAAATATTATCACTTATGAATAGGCTCTGAAAAACAAGGCCTGGAATTATGATAGCCTTACACAGGCCTAACAGTATTCAGTGTGTATGTGTGTGTGTATATATATATACATATGTATATTCTCATATATATATATGTATATTCATTCTCATTTCTGAGAGTTCTACGTTTTGGAAAACCATTTTGCTAGTCTTAGAAAATGGGTTCTGTTCTGTTCCCAGCTCTTCTCCATTTCTTTGTTGACTCTTGATAAGTCCATTATACTTCTTGACTTGCCTGTAAAAGGAGGAATGGTGGATTTTCTTTTATCAGGTGTTTTGAGATCTAGTATTGAAAAGCCTTTGAGGAGATTTTCTGCTGGGATTTTAAAATAAGCTTTTTCTTAAACAAAAACCACTGCCTCCATGAAGAATAAACATTTCTGGATTTTACTGTTCTTTACTCTGACACCCCAGAATAGTATCACCAACATTCTTCTTCTTGAGTAGTTCTGTTTGTGTGTTTTGTGTATATATTTGTGTTCACAGTACAATTGCTGGCAGGAGCAGGCTGCTGTGTCTTTGCAGGGATAGCGTGATAACAAATTGTGCTCCCTTCTGCACACCCTGACCCTGGCAGGCAGCCTGACATTTCGGGGAGGCATGTCCTGACACAGCCCTGCTGAAGTCAAGCAGGGCTGGGACCATGAACTGAATGAGAAACTGCCTGAAAATGAGGGTGAGCTGACACATCTGCAAACTTTTCATCTGCCATGCAGCTCCTGGAATCCTCCTTTCCTCCTTCCTCTCCCTGCCTCACAGCCATCTACACTAGCAGAGCTCAGGGCTGCAGCCAGAGTGTTGGGAATCCCACAGCTTGGAGCAGGGGGATGTTCCCTGTTTGCCTGCTATTATTAACACTATTGCTGTTGGAATTCTGATCAGCCCTAGGATTTATGTGGAATAAAACAAACTGTAAGCACCTGGCAGCTGTAATGGAGCCACTAACCAGCCATCTCTGTGGCACAAGCAGCCTTGTGATTGAGAGCATTTTCCTGATGGCCCTAAAAAGTACTGAGCTGTCGTTAGTATCTTGTCCTCTTTCCAGGTGCAGTGCTTTAGGAATCAATCTGCCAGGAATTACAGTAGCATTAGAGGGTGGGAATTTAATTACAATATTGATCATGCATATGTATTTATTTGGGGCACAAATCGAAAAGGAGCTGCAAGGCAACCTGGAGTGAGCAGTTTGGCTGCTGTTTACAAGACTGCTGGGTGGTTGGGATGATTGATTACCTTACAGTAACCTTTTTGTGTTCCAGAGAGCATACGCTGTGTACAGAGAAATGACTGTTCCCTTAGGGAGGGCAGAGCTTGTAATGCAAATGTCAAATAATTTTTATATTGAAAACTAAATAAAAGGCCACAATGACTTTTATTAGTAGCTTCCTTAATGAATTCACTGTCCTTTGAACCCAAACAATTGCATTTTTAAACACAATCCCCCCAACTTATATTTTATAATCTCTGTGAACTTTCTCTTCTAGATTGGGTAGTCTTAAAACTGTCTGGTTTGATCCTTATTTAATCTCTATCAGACCAAAAAGCTTCCTTTTTAAGAAAAACAAACAAAAGAGGAGAAATAGATTTTTAAAGAGAAAGATTTAAAATTTTTGTTTTATATTTGAGCTATTTATTGACTTCCAAACATACAACAGGTTTACTATTTCACTGCTGGAAATTTGCCAAGGAGAGAATGAGCTACAAATGATATAGATTATATATCCCACTGTATAATTAGGGCAGCAAACAGTCTGCTGGAAAATATTTTATAGACTACTTTATATAATGGAAAGTTCACAGCAGTCTAACAGAAACCAGCTAATACATCTCTTAATATGAATTCTACCAGAGATTTAAATTAAGGTTTGAATGCTGGTGCTTTACAGTCCATCAGTCTTTGTAATGATTACACCTGCCTGCACAGCCTAATTTTGAAACTCTATTATCATTCAGAATTAACCTACTAGAAAAACTCAGCAGAGATTTGATGTGGTTTTCTCCCTTCCCTTTGCTGTGTGAGCAGATCTTCTGCACACTGCCTTGGAATTTGTTCTTTGCTTCTTTTCTGTGACTTGTGATGACCAGTTTACCATGTGTTTTGATACTTATTTTTCTGTTCTGTGATGAGGGAGCTGCCACAAGTTTTTGATTAATTAAGATACTATTTAAAGACGGCAGACAAAACCAGACTCTTTAGATTTCTATCTATATTCCTTTGGACAATGTGTGTGACACACTTAGAATTTGGGTGGAAATGTATTCCCACTGAAATAATCAGGAATGTTAACACAGGCCAGGCTGGATGGAGCTCTGAGCAACCTGGTCTAGCAGAAGGTGTCCCTGCCCATGGCAGAGGGCTTGGAGCTGGGTGATCTGCATGGTCCCTTCCAACCCAAACCATTCTGTGATTCTGCTGGCTTGACTGAGATGTGAGCATTACCTTTGTGTGATGTTTTATTTTACTGTCCCCATACAATGCACCAGTTTTCACTTAAATGTGTCTTCCATGACTTTCTTTGGAGCTTCTGATCTTTAGTACCCTGAACTTTTATTTTTGTCTCAGGCCTTACCCAATGAATGTTGTTCTTGTTGCAAGTTTCTACTTCCTGTTAGTTGTGGGTCTAGTTACTTAATATTTCGTGACTACTATTGATGGAATGAATTCTGCTTTCTCTTCACTCTGTGTGAGCTGGTGTTACTGCAAATCCTTTAGAGTGTTAATGAGAACTTGACTTTGTGCAAAACCGTAACTCAGAAAGGGAACCCACAAGAGATGTCATTTGTTTTCACTCTTCTGTGTTTTATGGCCTCATGTTGTGGCAGTATTGTGCTTTCTTTACTGGAAAAGTGCAGCATGGAAAGAATGTGGGCTTTAATAAAAAGGGTTAAAGAAACCCTTATGGCTATGTTTCCTGATTCTTGATAGTCACGAGACCTCCTTGCTTTCAATCCATACAGACACACTAATGCATCTTGTATTTGTCGTAACACCGAGATCGCTGGACTTGTTGGCTCCAAAGGTCTAATAAAAGCCTTTATATTAGCTTTAATTGTCAGGAGGGGAAAAAATGGCCCAAACAAACTGAGAAGTGGATTCTGGCTTGGTATAGCTAGCTCCAGCAAGAGGGCTCTGAGTAGAGACTTGGTATTGCTTGACTGTCCTCTCATGTGGTGGTGTTACCATTTCTGAAGGTTTTTTTCTAATAAATGTTCTCTGGCCAGCCTGCTGATAATGTTGGAAAGCTCTGAATGCGATGCATGAAGTCAATTAAATGTAACACGTCTTTTAAAACAACTCAGAGATTAAATTCTCTTAAATAACACCAATGTTTTGGTTGTGCTACTTATAAAAACTAATGAGAACTTGAAAAGACAAGGATTAAAAGGAATTATTTTGTCTGTTGGCAATTCCCAAGGCTAATTTGTTTCATGAGATGGAAATGTATATACCCAGGAAAGCTTTAATGCATATCTGTACTGATAAAGTTATTAAAAAGTCAGACTATTACATCTGATGGCATGGATGGTTGCAATATATTGCTTGGAAAGCACAACACATGTGATCCTCTGCTACAGGCTGAAATTTCTAGCAGCTCTTTCCACATAATAAATCTGCAGCTGTGTGTGCTTAAACTGCACGGTGATACTTGGGAAGGGACAGGGATCTAGTGAATTGAACTAAATGCTAGTTACTAATTATGTATTACCCTGGTTAGCTGTAAAAAATATCCTGAGAGAAGGAAAACATATTTCAAGTGCAGAGAGATAAAGAAAAAGACAAACGTGGTTAAAGAATTGAATGAAAGTGAAGGAAGATGAATTGGAGATTATAATTAGAAAGCAAAGGAGCAGGCAGGTTTTCCAACCTCAGTGGGAAAAGATGATTGACCTGAGCAGCAGGAGAAAAGAAGAGGAAATATTGCTGACAGTTAAAATGCAGAAGCTATTACTTGAGACTGACCTCTAAAGGAGAGTGGGGGAGGAATTTAAAAAACTCCTAGACATGAAACCTACAGTGCTGGAGTTGGGGAAGCCAGAGAAACAACATGTGAAAGCTAGAGTATGTGAAGCAAAAATTGCTAAGGTTATTACATACATGTTGTCTCATGTGCTGTGACAACATGTATTTGTAATGCTTGTATTTAATTCCCTGTGTCTATCAGAGCTGTCAAAACATACTTTACAGTATTTGGTAAAGATGTTGAAGGTGCTATCTAGGGCCTCCTCCTCCTAAGCTTGCTTCTCCCATTCTTTGCTCAGCAAATCAGTGCAGGAGGAGCATTTGTTCAAGGAAAACCTTATAGTGGTCACCAGTTATTTCATTTCTCCAAAATACCTTTTGGCAATAAATAATATAGTGTTGTGTTTTCTTGAAAATATAAAGCAAAGGGTCAGCTCTTCAGCCAGGGTAGATGGGAATCCTGCTGTAAAATCAGACTGGACAGTGTATTTCTTTCATGAAAAGATGCCTGAAGTACCCCTGGGAATCCTCAGAGCTTTCTGTAGCCTCTGGTGTAGCAGTGTGAAATGGTGTGAGTTTTCTGAAGAACAAGGCTGAGTGATTTAACCCACACCATCCCAGCCCTGCACATGAAGCCAAAGGCTGAGTGATTTAACCCACACCATCCCAGCCCTGCACATGCAGACAAAGGCTGAGTGAACACAGCTGGGTTGGAGCTGGTTTGCCAGTCCAGGGGCTTGGGGAGACACAACTGTACCTGATCCTGGGCCAGGTGTTTGCCATGCACACAAACCTTGCCTTTCTCTCTCTTATAGATTGCTGCCCTTTGTACCTAATCTGGACAATTTTTCAGCTATTTTTATTTTATTTTTGCTTCTTCTGGTTATGAAATGTCATTGATAGTTTTGTCCTCTTACAAGTTACATATTAAAATACTCTCCTGATTATTACTCATTTCTGGACTTTCTGATGGTTTCATATTGCTTTTAGTGCATTTCCTTTGCCCATTCCTTTCCTAATCAAGATTTTTCTTACCTGAAAACACATCTCCTATAAACAAAACTGTGCATTTAGGTGTCTGATGAGGCCCTTTCAAAAAATCTTAATTATTAATATATTAATTATTAAAGCCTAATTACTTAAACTGTGTAACAGTTTTAACTATTGTTAATGATTGCTTTCTGCTATGGAAAATTTGCCTCCTGAAAGACCATGTGAATATGTGAGTGTGTAAAATAATTACTTGTCATACCAGGTTCTTTTTTTCAGATAGCAAATGAGGTTCTAGTAATTAGATCTTGATCACTGACATCTTGGCAATGATGTCATTATCCCCCTCGCCCTTTTTTTTTAAAGTATGATCAAATCATTTGCATCCATGAAAATGTAGTGGAAATTTATCCCAAGCTTGTTTTCATCTAGGTAACAGTCTGACTGTGGAGTACATGGACAATTCAAGAGCATAATGGGCATACTTGCTTCCTCAGGCTATGGTATTTGGAGGCCTAATGGTGCAAGAAATCCCACTAGCTGCTTATTAGGCACCAATATGCCTTTAAAAATCTAGCTGGTGTTTAGTCCTGGCCTGAGATTGAATTTTAGCAAGTCTCCTTCCCAAGATAACTACATGTTTCCAATGCCACAAAATCAGTTGCTCTCTTACTTTGATGCCTCTGTGCCACCTCTGCTCTTGTACTGTCCCTTACGCCTGAGTACCTTTTGCTGCAGGACAGTTTTTCCTTTTCCAGATGGATGGCCTTGATGCCCATTCAGGATTAATTTTCATGTGACAGATACATCATTACAGTGAATAATGTTGGCTGCATTTCATGTGAGGGAACAAAGAAAAGAGTTTAATAAGGAGCTAAGGACCTCCAACCTCTACGCAGGCCATCCTAGAACTGCTGGTCTGAAGGCTGCTGTGTGAGAATGTCACTGTTGTAATGCCAATATATGAAATTACCCTGAAACTAAGCAACAAAAATGTGACACCTGAAAATGACAATGGCTCTTTTTCCTCGCTGTAATGAGAGATATTTGTGGGTAGCAGGATGTGGTGCTTATATCCTCACAGCTCTTTCATCTGTCTGCAGAAAACATACAGCACAATCCCTGTGGCATTCCCCATGGCTCCAGCTCAGCAAAGTAGCTCAGTGTGTCCTGAATTTAAAGTGTGGCTCCAGAAGGGATGCTCATATGCTCAGTGTTATGCAAAGCATGTGATTACCTTGTTAGAAGGAAGAGAAAAATACTAATCTTGCAAGATTGCAAACACAAATATATTTTCTTCAAATGCAACCTGTGTGTAAGCAGCACTAGACCAAAACCCCTCACATGGAGACCTTATTTTGTGCTGATCTGTTTGTTTCACAAAGATGCAAGATGGTCTATTTTTTGTTTAATTTTTTCCCCCTGATGAAAATATTTGAGTTCTGAAGCGAAACTCCAAAGTGAGCAGCTATTATTTCTTCTTTGTCAAGGACCTGTTTTCTTCTATTTGTCATTAACATTTGTCAGCTGGTAAATTATGCACAGTTTTCTTCTGTCTCTGCTATTTTTTAGCCAGCCATAATTATGCTAGCTGATTCCCGTGTAGACTTGTTTTCAGCTGCATTGCTTACATGCCTTTTTAATAGACTGTAATTTTTGTTAAGTAAGTTATGTCAGATTAACTACTTCCGATAAGATGCGGTATTATACTTGGGTTTTCTTTTTCTCCCAGCTGGATGCACAGAATATGTCACTGCTGACTTGCTTTCTCCTGCCTCCCTCCAGCTAAATGGCAATATGCCACTGCAGCAAAACTTCTGTTTGAGGATTCATTGGCTTTTTTTGTTGGCTAGTAATGAGGCTTTGAGGTAGCTCGCTGCTCCTGATTAGCGACAGCGTGCACAAAGAAAGGAGTAGTGCAAACCAGTCATTAACTCATAGTGAAAGCCTCAGCATTTAACTTCATAAAGATGAGGAAAGACTCTGTTAAATCCTTTCCATTCAGATTTGGCTGGTTTGGGGTCTTTTTTAGGCGCCTGCCTTGATTTTGTGGAAATAACCAATTGGAGTGTTGATTATGCTCCTGTTCTTGCTGAGCTGCCGCTACCTATGTGCTCTGGTAGCGCCGCTCTGGTTTCACCCTGTCGGAGGTGACATCCTGAGGGCTGGGGTTGGCTGCAGGTGGACATGGCCTTTGTCACTTGGCTTGTGCCCATGGGGGTCTGGAGCACCTCTGAGTGCAGCTCCCAGGGCAGCACTGCTGGCTGACAGCTGCCACACACAACCTCTGTCCCATCTCCATCTCCTGCTGGCACAGGAACACCACACAGGGCTCACACCTCTGGGGCTTGAGCCACATCCAGAGCTCAGTGCTTGTGCACTTGGCTGCAATTCCTCTTCCCCAGGCTGGCTGCCACTCCAGGCTGCAGCATCCTGGGGGGCTCCAAGTGTGCTGGCAGCTGTCGAAAGCAGCAAAGCTGTAGATCCAGGGAAGAAATCTCCTGCTATTCCCTTCTTTTGTTTTGCTGCTTGAAGAGAAAATGAAAGGTTGTGTGAATCTTCACAGGCTGAAATAGCAAAGTTTCACAGAACTCTGTGCAAGAGCTTCAACACAGTTTTTCAGCCTTGCTAGAGAGTTCCTTTATCTCACATATTTCAGTTTCAGTCACGGTGTTAATAACTTTACCAGGTTTGGTTGTTTTAATGCAGCACCGTGAATTATATTTCTGGGGTCTCATATGAAAGACGATTAGCTGCTGGAAGCTGTTTATTTGTCTTGCAGTTTCTTTAAAGAAGTAAATAAAATGTGAAAATAATGGTATAGCACACATTGCAAATAATAGGCTATTTTCTGCCCTGGTTTCTTGAAGGAATGGATGTCATTTATCAAGTGTGAGGATGAGAGAAGGAATATTATAAGTTCTCTTAAATATGATTTGCCACCTGCCTGATTGTTCAGAAGTGTATGCCTGCTTAATTAATCTAATTAGTCAATGCATATATAAGAAGCAAATTTACAGGCTCTCTGTCATCTTAAATAAAACATTTTTGTTTTCCTAGGATAAATAATTCATTGTAGAGCTGAGTGCTAGTCTGTAATCCTGGAGAACTAGCGTCTTGTATAACAAAAAAAAAAAAAATAGAATGATGTTTCTTCCTTTTTCCCCTTGGCTTCTCTTCAGTCAGGGATTTCATGGAAGGCAAGAGGAACATCAACACTGGAGGAACATAAATTTCCTTCTAAAAGATAAGCAGAGAGCCTACTAGCTTGGCCTCCATGAGCATTTTTGTGTGAGAGATAGTGCCTGCTCTGGCACAGAAGCACACTGCAGTGTGTGCATGATTATCCCTGAAAGTGAAATAATTAACATGCTGAAAACCATGACAGAGTTCATAGAGCTTGGGTTTTCCTGCTGCAGAGGGTGGCCCACTAATTCCATGAACTGAGTGCATTGTCAAGAGGCCAAGGGACAGCAGCTGTGTCTCTCTGGCAGGAGCAGAGCTTCACAGACACACCACAACAATGAAGTACAGGCAGAGGGGGAACATTTGGGTGCATGGACAACCTCAGGCTTATAAAGTCACATCATCATTAGCTGTGAGAGAGAATATCGAAATCAAAGGAGGTCCTGATGGTTGAAGGCAGCAAAATCTTGCAGATTTTGTTTATTGGTATGTCCCAGCCTGTGCACTTGTCTGAGTGTTCAAACCTTGGCACAAGAAGGATGTCCATCACCGTGAGATGCTGCCACCAGCAGATGTGTGGCTAATTCTGTGAACTGGAGTTGTTTTGTGATATTTTTTTCTGGCCTTGGTATGATACTGAAGACACTCTTGGGTTTTTCCTGCTATTGGGAGGAATGGAATGGAATTTCATGTGAAGACTGAAAGAGAATTGACCAGCTGATTATGTGTTTTAAACAGAGTGGAATAAATAAAATATTTTGGTTTAGGTTTTGAATTTCTTTTTTCTTGCTGGCTTTGTAAGTAAAAATACAAAATTAGTTTAATGCATGTTCTTTAATTATAACTGGTAAAGTTTGCTCTCTGAAAACATGTAATGATGTTTTCTTCCCTGATTGTCAGGGGTAATCGAGCTTCCTGGCCTCCAAATCCACAGGAAAGCTCTTGAACCTGATTATCCACTGAAATACATGACTTGGTGTTGCCAGGGCCAGTGGAATTATAGTCTGTAATCACTGGTTGAATCTGAAGGAGGCTCAAGACTGTATCCTGTAAATACTACCTGCCGTAGTATTTACCACTGGTTTCTACAGTTCTCTTCACAACTCCTCAGCAGGTTTGACCACCAAAGCAGAATCTGTGGTGAGAGGGCATTTAAAGTCATTTATTTTCCTCAGTTTTCACACACAGATTGGTGCAGAATTCCTGCAAAGCAAATTAGTATGAAACTGCATGATTGATGCATTAGCACCATGAAGATTGCTGTGACTTAACGCGGAGGGGGAGGAGGGGTGGAACCAGGCCTCTGCGTTTACCGAAAGTGTCTCTATGGCTTTTCGAGAGATCACTCCAGCCAGCACTGCCTGGTGCTGTACAGAAAAGCCCTTCTCACACCCGTGCCGGTGTAAGGCACATATTCTCACTCACCCACGGAGTTGGATAACTCGTGCGTTACCAGAGACAAAGAATTCAGAGCGCTCAGTCAGCCGGAGGTTCCAGAGGTTTATTCTGAAGGGTTCCAGGGAAAGAGACGAGACACCCCAGCCGTCTACATTTAAAGGGGCGGCTGGAGGGTCAGGGGAGAGGAGGCGGGGGGAACACCACAACCAATGGGAGGAGGAAGGGATGGGATCAGGGGTTAGGTTACAGCTGGGGGGATTTACATAATTTGGGGAGGAACCATCGTGTTCTCCAGGGGGGAGGACTAAGAAGGCTTCCACCAGTGGGGTTCTGCTGTGTTGGAACCCCTCAGCTCCTCAGCAGTTCCTGAGGTGGTATCTTCTACCCCAACAGTGACTCTAGCTAGAAATGGAAAGCAGTCTGTTTCCAGGCATTGTAGCCCTGTCCTAGCAATCCTTCTTGATTTAGTAAACTTTTGAAAGGGAGGTGATCAGAAAGGTCATTTGTTCCAGGGGCTTGCTTGCCATGGACTGGGGTCAGTCCAGTGGACTCGCTTGTTTGTCTCAGTGTTGATGGGTGAGAGATGCTCTTGTGTCCTCTCTGTACAGTGTAATATCACTTACCTGCCTGTTTGAGTCCTTTTGAGGAAACCTAAATTCCCAGAACCATTTCAGCCTGTGATGAAACTGCCCATTTGCCAGGCTTTCTGCTGCTTTGGGGCAGAAGCCTTTCTGCGTTTTATGAAGATGTTTTGTCAGCTACCCTTGGTGACTGCACAGGTCTCCTGTGTCTGTGTGGACAGTAGTCTTTGGCTATGTGTCTGTGCCACGAAGGTGCTCAGAGGTGGCAATGGGCACATTCCTATCTTCTGCTTGGAAACTGAGGCAGAGGGGTTAGATTTCTGACCCATCACTATGGCAGCCACTGACTGTGAGGCAGTCGGGGTTAGTGACAGACTTGACAGCTCTGAGTCAGGTCCCGGGAAGCAAGGGGCAGAGTCTGGGTATTTCAGGATGATTTGGGGGTTCAGAGTGGTTGCTAACCCCAAATAAACACACAGAAGAGGGGAAAGGGTGCATCGGGCTCTTGAGAGGCAGGACACACAGGTGCTTTTCTCAGTGCTGCCAGGAGGTGCCTCTCTCTACTTGGGATTTATGGCCCCTGAAGGAAATTGCTGTAGCCTTTTTTTGCAGAAACTGCTAGGGCTCACTCCTCGGTTGTGATGGTGCAATGGACCTTTTGCACAACGGCCCAGTGGCTAGAAAGCTAGGAGGACAAAAATGAATGTTTCTCTCTTTTTGGCAGGGAAGGTTTGGAGCTCATGTTTCAGGGTTTGCATGTTTTCTTGAGCCAGCCCAGGGCAACATGCAAACCTGTGGATTGCTCTGTGCTGTGCCTCACAGTGCTGCTCTTCACAGGCATCCTCATAGTCATGCATGGGGGTGAAGTCCATCCCTTCACATGCCCTGCTTTTCCTCAGAGAGAGTCCAGGGTGCTATGGAGCAGGGGTGAGTGCAGTGAGGGAGCTGAGGTGCACTTCAGCAGCTCTGATGTGGGTCAGGGGGAGGCAGGAGCCCAGGAATCCCACCTTCAGCACAGCCCTGGCCTGAGCGCTCTCAACTACAATGTGCAAGCGATGCTTTGTAAAGCACAGGGCTAGGCAAACAGTGGCAATTGCTCTGTGCCCTAGTGATTTGGGATTTCCCTTTGGCAGGGAGCACACTGGTCCCTGCTCCATGAGCTTTCTATGTGTTTTCTTTGAAACTGCTTAATATAGAATATGTTCAATGACTGGAACACCTTTGACACCTTCTTCCTAGCTCATCATTCTTCCTCTGCTGCTCAGCCAAGCCTCCAGGCCTAGAGAGGGGATTCCCAAGCTGCGTTTTACAATTTTCTAACTGCTCTTATAGTTAAGAACAGCTTGAGTTTTACGATATGGAGTTTGTAGTACTTGTTGCTGAAGTTTTACAGGAGAGCTGCACAGGGACCCAAGAGCAATGTTTGTACCAGGCAGGTGTAGGTGGGAACTCCTTGAGCTGGTAGTGCTGGCAAAGGTGGTATTTTAGGATTTAAGCAGGTGCTCCATTTGCTTGCTTGCTTTTTGTTTTTCCATCTGTGTCTCTTGGTTCAACCCAGAGCTATGATAACATCCCGCTGCATTACATTCCTTGGTTTATTGCTTTGTTTTCTGGTTTTATTATCTTCAGTGTTGTATTTTAGGTCAAATTTTGGACCTGCTCTATTTGGCAATGTCACATTCCAAAAGGGAGATCTCTCTTTTACTGCTTCTGTATCCCCAGTGCTGAGTGTTTCCTGTGTGTCTGATCCCATTCACTGCATTTAACCTATCAAAAATGCAAATAATGATAATTAGATGGTGAATAACGCTATTAAAGATGCAGTTCGGTGCATATTTCACTGATTGGGCCAAATCAGGAAGCTTTGCAACGTGTGCTGCCAGCTCTGTGAGTAAAAGTGCTTATTACTTATCTCAGATTGTAATGCGCTATCAATTAATTACTCACAAATCTCTGGTGTCAGTTTGTGTGGGTTGCGAGGAGCAGTAAATCATTAACTTTCAGTGGCGCAGAGTTTGAATTACAATGCCAGGCGGGCAAGGTAGGGCATTTGCAAGTTTAATCCGGTGGAAGGAATCCCTTTGTGTGCAGCATCCCGCTGGGGAGGCCAGGACCAGACCCTGCAGCCCTGCTTCCTCACGCCCCCTCCTCTCCTGGTGACAGTGGCTGTCCCTTCTCTGGCACATGCACCAGGCTCCTGGGGAGCCCTACCTGGAGGAGGAGCCCTGGCAGCCATGTAGTGCTCCTCGGCCCCTTCTGAATAGCAACAGATGCTTCAATCAAACAATGCCCTCCCAGACAGCAAGCTGCTGTGCGATCAGCAAACACGGCGCCACTACAAAGCCCACACCGAGAAACAGCCACGGCAATAAAGAAGGATGGGAGAGTAAAAAGTGACTATGGTTTGGCAGGCAGCTAAAATGCAGGGCAGTGATCGTGCTGCTCTGAGCATGGGCAAAAATCTTACTCTCAGGGCACTGAAAAACTCTGAACTCTGTGTTTGTCTCTAGGAGGCAGTGGGGGCAGCAGCCATAATTAACATGCTGAAGAACTGCCTTAAAGCATCAGCATTTTTTATTTTTGTATCCAATGTTAATTGTGTTGAGGGCTGTGCCAAGGGTTGCTTTATGTTTTACAAGAATTGCAGGCACAAAGGGAATAACAAACTTCTCTTTCCCAGAGCCTAAAAGGAATCCTGTCACAGAACTGCAGGGAAAAAACAACAGCTCTTGGGGATATCATTCTCGTGCATTGACTCTAAAGGAATTTTATTAATCGTTCAATGCTTTGAAAGCAAGCAATGGAAATTAAATAATTAGCTTTCTTGTTACAAATATCAGTGTCATTTTTATGATGAGGACCTTGCTTTATTTAATTGTGGGATAACCAGTATGTGCCAGCTATCTTCCTGCTGAAACCCAGGTAAAAAAAGACTGTAATTTTAACAAAAAGAGGAGGCTGCAGAAAAGGCTCCAGTGATGTCACCTCACTATTTGGCTTTGTCTGCACAGAAGCATCATGCTCTATGTGCCTGTTTCATATTAATCATCTCAGCTAAAAATGTTTTACGACTGTAGTAAAGGCACTGATGTTCCTCTGGTGGGAACCATGTGCGGCATGGCAGTAGATGAGTGAATCAGAGGGCATTGTTGGGACACTTTGTGTGTGATTTATCCAGCTGACCTGGAGCACTGGGCACTTGTGTGGAGATAGTGCTCAGAACCTCACAGCTTAGCTCCCTGTGGTCTCAGGCTCCTGTTCTAATTGAACTAGAGCAGTGCAAATCTCCCTCTTTGGCAGTGGTTACCCTTTCTCTGCTCTCCAAACAGTGGTTCTTGTGCTCCCACTGAATCTTCTTTGAAAAGAGGGTCTGTCTACAGCTCTTTTTCCCTTTCACTCCTCTCCCAGCATTTTCCAAGCAGATCTGATAAGCTTGGGCAGAGTTAGAGGGTGTCTGGTGTAATCCTTTTTTGACACATCACATGATGGAAACAGAGTCTGACAACAATTCTGCTCTGCCTTTAGCAACATTCACACTAGAGAGAGGTCCAAAGTCAACATGTGCCATTTCAGAAGGTAAAAGATGCTCTATTTCTGAGTTCCCAAATCTAAAACAATCTGTTTTTCTCGAACTTCTGTTCTAAGTTGAAAAATTACATTCCTTCCCACAGGTCTATCAGCTGGGTTCATGTGCAGCTGTGTTTTGTTGCATTTTAGCCATGTCTTTCCTAGGAATCAAGAAGAGGTCCCTCTAGTTTGAAAGAAAAAACCTTAGAAACCGCAAGCATCAGCTGCAGAATTACTGTCTTTATCTGTTATTTAAAGCTCATCAAGCCTCATGTGTGCAGAGGACCCTCTAGCCTGACCTGCTGCTGGGGACTCCAGTGTCTGCTGCTCTGTGTTTACCTTTGTAAGCATTTTTGGGGAATAATTTATCTTGCTGAGTTCTCCTGGCCAAACCATACTTTTGTGCCCTGTGGCACTGGAGCACTGACATACAGACACTGTTGCAAATTACACACCAGGGGTTGAGAGCTTCAGAGCAGGAATACTTTGACCTGAAGTAAATTTCTGTAGAGATGAAGTAAAAATATATAAAAGCTGTACGTTTCTACTACTTCAGAAACATTTTGTTGATGTGGGAAGACATGTATAGAGCCTCCTCATGAAAAGCTGCGTTATAGTTTATCACCTTTGGAGGAGGACAAACAGCGCTAAACCTTCAAATGTCTTTTCAGTTTGTGCACAGGTATTTTCAATGTTATCTGATCTATGAATAGAAAAAGAAAAAAAGGACTAATCAGGATAAAGACTGCTTAGCATATATGAAAGCTGATGTGCCTTTTAGACATGCCAGTCAAAAGGGAATGCTTACTAAAGAGCGCAGTGATTACAAAATTTGTGTGTGTAAGGGATTTTTTTGTGTATCACTTCAAGGGAGTTGTCAGTACCTGCAAAGGGAATCTTCATCCTTTTCTGCCTTTCTCTGCAATCTCATCTCCTAGGACAATCTTGTTTAGTTGGGTGAATTCTGGCTGGTCACACAGCCCTGGTACCACATGCCACTGTCAGCAGAGAAGAAGCACCAGGTCCTGCTGCCAGGAGCAGCAGTGGTGGCAATTCTCAGCTCTGGCCACAGGGCTCAGGCTCCAGGCTCTGCTGAGATGCAAACCACGAGGAAGTGCCCTGCACATGGGATGTAGTTCAGGCCCTACAGTTTGGGAAGCCCTCTGAGTGCTGCAGCAGATTTTGTCTTGTCCTTGGCCCTCTTTGAGATGAGCGTAGGACAAAGCTGCTGCAGCCTCCTCAGATGGGGAATGGGAGATCAAACTGCTCTATCTGCAAAACAGAAAGGTGGGACTACTCACAGTGAGTCCAGTACTGATTCAAATAATAGAGACTTTTATTAAAATGTAACTCTATCCACTCTGGTGCTATTAACTACAATAAAAATGTTTTATTTATTCTATCTGCAATATTTCCACTTTATGATACATCTGAGGAACTCTGATAGGTTCATTTATTTGTCATTTGAGCAGTGAAATATGAAGGAAGGGTTGGAATCTATAGTGTTATTATGTGGGAGTTATTTGTGCCTTGTGTTCAATATTGCAGATCATAATGACTCTTCTTTGGTCCCAGTCTTTCATCTGGCATGAAGGCTGCTGAGCTTCGCAGTCATTTTCTGAATGAAAGAGGGGAAGGGAGGAGTTCTGGCATGTCATGCTTAATGTGGCCTTAAGAATACCTATGCCAAGCAGATATTACAAAATAAATGTAAATGGGTAAATTCAGGTGCATAAGAATCTTTATTTTAATTTCATCTGTCCCACTGTATAAATTGGGCTTCTTACTGAGGCACAGCTATTTTAAACAGCTGACTGCTGGGGACCAAACCAGTGTTAAGGCAGTGAGCAAAACTGTTACTGAATGCTCTCCCAGCAGGGAAAAAACAAAACCCAAAATGAAATTTGCTAGATAAATTATTCAGTGTGAACCATTCCCTTAATTCTCATAATAAATGGTTTCCTACCCTTGGTCCTATTGACTAATTACTGTGTTTAATGTTTTCACTTGCTTTTGTTTTCTATCCAATTTAATTTTGCTGGGATGAGATAGTCTGGAAAGGCCCAAGTGAGGGAATGAAAGCTCTGTGTCTGTGCTGGTGCAGCTCCAACTGAGAGTCAGGAATTCAGCCACAGACTCTGCTGCAGTCATTCCCTGCTAGATCATTATTAGTAATGATAGAACAAGAATTGGGTCCTGAGCAGTCCAGGCTCTCCTTAGGGTTCTTGTGTGGAGAAGACCATGCTCCTGTGCATTAGCTGGTACTATTTTCTGGTCTTTCATTGTCCAGCTTCACTGCGTTGCTGAAGAGAGGGAGCCCTGCTCTCTTTTTGCTTCTCTTTCAAGGTTCTGTGTACCACATCTGTGTGTGCAGAGACTGCTTCCACAGGACTTCAGGCTCCCTCTCTTCTGCTTCCAGTCACTGGCAGAGGTAGCCTCCCCTAACTCTGGAGGTGACTGTATGGACTTGCTGGCTTTGGTGCTCACAGCAGCACAGTTTTCTCAGCACAGGCAGGGATTAGAGGATTAAGGGTAATTTACAGTTAGGAAAATATACTTCAGAATTTATCTACAAGCAGTTTTGTCAAAAGAACTTCAGTTCTAATTTTCAATATCGAAAGTGTCACCAGGATTGGCATAGCTAGGCAGCACTGGAATGCCCTGGTCAGGATCTTGGACATCACTTCTGCTGTGCAGCCAGAGAGCAGAGCCCTGTCCCAGAAGCTGCAGGCAGGCATTTCTCTTGTGCAGTGCTAGAGGTCTTCAAGGAGATTCCACACTGAACTGGGTGCCTATACTCTGTGGTTGGTAACACTGGCAAATGAGCAAGGAAGGCTTGAAAGCTTGAAGGAAACTCCTCAAGTGTGAACTCAGTCTGACACTTGAACAGCTGAAGGTGATGCTACAGCAAAGTCATTGCTGTCTCCCTCAGGAAGCCATAAGGAGGATGGGTAGGAGAGAAGGGTGCCTATTGCAACTGCATTTGGTGTTGTTTTTGTGCCTATAGATAGTGTACAGATGGATCTATTAAAATGAACACATGATGTGACTGACAATTGTCCAGTAATGAATACTAAAAAATAATTCCTCTTCCTCTCTAAATGCTAATAATGCTGCATAACATCACAAGGAGCAGTGAAACTCTAACTGGTATTACTGAAAGGATACTGAATTTGAAGAATTTAAAGGAATGTGAAACTGGAAGTGCACTTTAAATAAATCTTTTCAAGTACTCTTCTCACAAAAGTACCTTTGACTTCTGTTGCACACAGATTATTTGCATGACCTGAGGAAAAGTCTGGAGATTATTTACTATCTAGGTTACAGAGTTCTGTTTGAGTTTCCAGCAACATGTGCCAAAATAAGGCAGATACAAAATGAAAGAGTTACACAGATTTTCTTTTTTTCATTGAATAGAAGAAGCCTTTGTAGCTTATTACAAGTCAACTCTAGCCCACTGCCTGGAATTTGATTAGCTTTTTTGATAATTTATCATGTTTTGATTTTATGGGCTTTTGTCCTTTTATACAAACCTTTTACAATTTGATGTTGAAATCCTCATTTCTCAAGTGAGGTGTTTCCTTTCTCCCTCTCCTCACTCTCGGTTCCCTCTCTAAATAGTAACATGATGAAAGTTAAGTTTTTGAAATGCATATAACTTTATACATGTATTTAAAACTTAATGCATGTATTTTGGCATGTGGGCTGGCACTGAAGCTGGCCTTGCCTCCTGGAGGGCAACCAACTCCTGCTCCTGTGCTGTACGGTCAGTTTGAGTAACTGAGTCCCCAGAAAGTGATGAGAGTAGCAGCTGGCAACCCTGAGCCCTGTTCCCACCTGAACTGACGGCTCTGTCCTGGACACAGAGCTGAGTCCCTGTCCTTGGTATTTTAGGCAGCAGGAGCTCTTTGGAAGACCTGAAGAGCTGTTCATGCTCCCTGGGGTAAGAGTCTTGAATTCTCCATTGTTAGCAGGACTTCATTCCTGGCATAGTTTTCTATCCTCTGTGACCCAAAAAAGCTGAATCCCAGCAGCAGTGGTGATTTCATGCTGATTTGAATGGGCCTGTTTCCTGGGTGGAGTACTGCTTAACATCAGAATGGCAGCAGGCATGAGTGTTTCCAGTTTTTGGTGTGTATGAGGGTAAAATGAATGCAGTAATAGTTATTTAACACAAAAGGCATTGGGAAGCTCATCAGGTAGAGCACTTTCCAGCTGTTAGCAACAAGCTATTAGGAAAAATCCATGTAGTTAATTCCTGACATGGGAGAGGTGAGATAAATTCTAACAGAATGGGGTTACTGATTAATTATAATAATAAGCAGAACAGTATTGCAAATAGTACACTAAATCAGAACTGCTTTAAAAGCATTCTCTGGTATGTCTATAAATGTTGAAAAGAGAGAATAGAAGGGCAACCTCATGAGAATTTTCCTAACATCTTTTTACTGTCTTCCCCTTCTTGTCTCAGGCTCTATTTGCAGTGATTCATGAAAAAAGCCCTGAAGAGCTGACATTTGGGCTTTGGTCCTTGACACTTAAGTAAAATACTTTAAACTGTAGTTTGGGAGCTTTAGACTCCTTCCTTCCACTCATTCTCTCAAACACTTTTGAAATAAAAAAAAAAGAGCTCCAACGGATGTTGGTTTTCAGTTTTCCTTTCTTCCGACTTAATCTGTTCTCTGGGGTGCTTGTGGAAAGCGAATCGTTTCAAGGCACTGTTGCCAGCCCACTCGTAGGTTGTAAACCCGAGGGGTTCAGGACTCTGGCAAACACTGCCACTTTGTTTGTTCAGCTATTTGAGAGAAGTCAGAGAATACAAGGGCAGCGAGAACAGCTCTGTTAGAGGGAGGAAAAAGCAGGAGCAAAGAGTTAATGTGGGGGAATGCACACTAAAATTGCTACACATTTTCTACTGCAGATCTGCCTATGAAACTAATAAAGAGAATGCTTTGTGCATATGCAGGGCTTTGTTTTCAAAGATCCCTACACACATTGCCTAATCCCCTTCTGAAACAGCTGTGGGAGTGACTGAAAATAACTCAGTCTCTGTGCTTCATAGATGGGGAGGAACAGCCTTGGAATCCATGAACAAAGGCTGATATTCCATGTGGCTCTGTGATGAACGGGTAGCAGAGCCAGCAGCTCCCAGGCTCTCCTTCAGGCTTTCTGTTTGTATCCGTGTTCAGCGCCAGATCTAAGGATGTGCACTGCACAGAACGTCAGGGCAAAGAGAAGGCTGTGCTTGATGATGTATTCATGCACAGAAACCGAGCTTATTGTAAATAATTAATAATAATAGAGCAGATCATCTTGGTTCCTGTGATGTAACTCTATTGCAACTCTGACTGCACTACATACATTTCCCAATTAGCACTTTTTTTTTTTTGTTTCACCATTAAATACCATGATATGTTACAAGGGTCGGGTCAATAATGTCTCATGCTGACAAAGTACTTTTTCAGCCTGTTTCATCTGTAAGGTTGTGGGCACTGAGTTTCAACATGTGCACACTTCAAAAACATTTGGGAGGCTGCATCTCAGCAGGAGCTCTGGGGAATAGCCCTTGATCCTGAGAGCATTAAACAAGGAATACACAAGGGGTAATTAGGTGGCAGCAGCTCAAGTTTATATTAAACATCCTGCAGCTGTATCAACCAAATTCTCTTGTCTGTGTTGGCTACTGTAGAGGTCTAAGCTCTTCGCAACCCAGCTTTTTGCAGAAGTCAGCCATAGTTCTTGTGGAAATGACAAGTGGTCCAGATGGCTGAGATGTATCCACCTCTGTCTTCTGCAGCCCAGAATGACTCGGGTTCCTCTGAGAGAGAAAAGATTTTTTTGCTTGTGATGACTCCTGAATTTCAATACTAAACAGCTGTAGCTGGAAAGAGAGAGGTGTCCTGTCTGATACTGGAGTGAATGTTTGGTTAATACTGAATGCACTTAGGCAGAACCCAGAACCTTATTCCCACTGATCTGTTTCTACTGAGAAAATAGGTTTTTGTTGTAGAGTCAGAGCATTAGTAAATAAAATTGAAGTCCCTGCAAAAGGTCATGAAGCCATTCAGGGGTGAAATGACTACTCCTAGGTGAGGCAAAAAATGAAACCTTCTTTGACAACATTTCCAAAGCATCATTTCACATGAGATTGCTGAAAATAAGCATAAGAGAATACAGCAAAGTATTCTTACTTTAAAGTATATTTACAGCAAAGCAAGGTGATCTGCTTGTGTCCCATCTGCTTGCATGGCTGTCTGCAGTCAATACCTTTCCATCAAAGATGTGAGTAATATGCACTTCAAAAGAAAAATCAGAATAGAATATTCCAAATATTTTCCAACCAAATTCTGCTATTTTCCCCAGTTTTTTTCTGGCATGACTTTTCCTGCTCAGAGGTTTTGATTAGTTCATTTGATTGCTAAAGATAGATGAGACAAAGGTCTACATGGATTTTCCATTTGTAAATGAGCACTACAAAGGAGAAGATATGACAGAAACTAACATCCCCGTCTCACAATAAACAAAACAAGCCACTATACAATGAAGGGAATGACAGGAGCATGTTGTATGTGTCAAAATGAAATAGGACATCTGTGTAGTAAAAAGTGCTGCTAAGAAAGCCTTTCAAGTGTTTAATGAGGGAAAACAGATCGTTAAAGTATGGATTTGATTGTTGGAAAGAACAATGCCTACTGCTTTTGACAATGGCTCTTGGGTTGTTTATAATCAATACATTATCACACAGCTCTTCCAGGCCCTTCTGCAGTTGTGTCAGTACCTGAATCGGAAAGAAACTGAGCCTATTTATTGATTAACTGCTTTGTAGTGAAATCATCACCTATCAAACTGCAGCATCTAGAGGTCACCAGATAAATAACCTGCTTGGCTCCTCCTGGGCCTGTGTGAAGTGAAATGAGAAAGGAAGGCCAAGTGTTTAAGTTACCTAAACTTGAGAGGGGTAAAGGCTCCTCAAGTTCAGTCTCTAGTGCTGCTAGTGCTGGTGCAGCTGGCAGTGAATGCAGGTAAAAAAAGTTTACCCATTTTCAATCTGGGCAGAAAAGGATTTAGCAGCATCTACCCGTGGAACCTAGAAAACAAGGCTCTGCCTGAGCTGTGCAGTCCAGCTGATCTCACAGTGGCCTTGCTGCCCAGCTCTGTGTCCAGCTGCCTCCAGCTGATGCTGCCTCTGATGTGGCCATTTTCCTACTTTGAAGGAAATTCTTCTTCCTTTTATACAGGGCCTTTTGGCTGGTTTATTTTGTGGCATGGAATATATCTCTAGCTAATACCCCTCATTATGCATTTCCTTAATTATTTGGTTTCCCAGCGGCTTAGTAATCTAATATGACTCTAGGGACAAATCCTTGCCTGAGATCACAGCCTAAATATCTAATGTTATATGGGATCCAGAGATTAGCAGAGCTAAATCCTAAATCCTCTGGGGCTAGAGAATGCCAGTGAAATTGATGGGGAACTGCCAGTATGTGGCTGAAACCACAGGGAACAGAAGTCAAACAATGGTGCATCCACTCCAGCCTCTCCCATCCCCAGGTCCTATTTGTTATCACAGGGTCACAGGGATTTGAAAATCAGAGTGAGGTTTGTTAGAACATCACCACAGGTCACTTGCAGTGGTTGGAAAGGGTCTCCTGTTGTCATACACAAAGCATTAGTACCGAGGAGGGGGAGAGGAGAAAGAAGAGGCTCTTTTTTTCTCTGCTGTGTTGCTGCTCTCTCCTGTTTTCTGGCTGCTGAAACACCCATTATCTCAGGAGCTGTTACTGTTATTTGTCTGATGCAGAGTAGAGAATCACAACCAAATTGAAGGGAGGGTCCCAGGTTTTGATTGAATCCCAAACCAGACAGGTCCTATTATCCTTCTTTTTGTCTCTTATTCAAATGTGCCTGAGTCATTATAGATTTTAACACCAGGCACTGAAAATATGCAAATTTCTGTAGAATTTCAGGCTTCTGAGATTCTAATTTTGTAAAATCAGCTAGTAGATTTGAACATCTTATCTTAGTGCAATGTTACCTCCAAATCTGGTCACTGAAATATACTGGGCTTTTTTTCCCCTCCTAGAACAGTTTGAATTACAGTTTTATTATTCCAGGTCTGGAATTTATTTTGTGTACACATATGGAGTCAATTTTTTTTTATCCTATCCTATTTGATTGTCTGGGAAAAAAATTGTTTATGGATTTCAAGATTTTCATCACAGTAGTTCTGTGAGTGGAGCTCTGTCACCCTGCATTTAGATGGAATACTTACAGGCATGCACTCCACCTGCATACATGCTAATCCAGTAAAGCCCTTGCCATGACTTTTGACATTTTAACTGTACCAAGTATTGCTGGTTTTAGTAGCCACTTGGGCCCCTCCAAATCCTGGTAGTACAGAGCTGTCCTTAGGTCAGTGCAGTGTGTGTGCAGCTTTGTCCCATATAAGTGGCTTTGCATTGGAATTATCGTTAAAGCAACACTATTATTTTGGGAGGGAAATGAGGTGCAAAAGAATGGAAGAAAATAGCCTCCCTTCCCTCTTTGTTATTAGTGTAAATTTTCACAGCTCATTCTAGCAAATTTTGTGGCTGTCTTAAGATTTCCTCTTCAGCAAAAAGAGAATAAAGCATTAGGCACATCAAACAGTATTACCCTGAAGTGTTACCCTTTGCTCTTGTGATAAAGGCTTGTTGTTCCTACCTGTTTGAGAAAATACCAGTGTTTGGTTCTTCAAACCTAACGAGTACCAGCTGGGACACATCTCTGTTTATACAAAGGAAAGTAGCTTTAACCTTTGTACAGTGGTGCTCACCCAAATTATTCAGCCTTGGGGATATTCTGCTGAGTGACAGGATCTTGCCAAGCTGTGCATTGCTCATTTCTGCCCCATTTGTCATTGCAGTGCAAGGATGTCTCAATAAACAACATCTGGAAAGTTACTTGAGAAGTTCCTTGTTAATCATTTATTGGTTATAGGCTGAAGAGCATTTGGTAAACAGGGGCTGATGCCAATTACCTGGCAAGAATTTTGGTTTGCTCAGAAGATCTGAAGGATGCTGTGACCATTAAATTCTTTCAGTCTCTGCTCTGGAAAAATATTAACCTGAGAGAGGCAGAACTGTTAAGTGAGAAATTTTAACAATTGACAAATGTATGTGGCAGCCTCTTCACACGCTTGTCTGCTGAATAAAATGTTTGCACTTTTTATCATTGGTATTGAAAGCCCAGGCTGTGGAGTTGTTTGCTCAGTCTCCAGAGAACAATCGGTTCAGATCAGTTACTTCCAAGCCTTATATTGTACACTGCACACCGCCTCAGAGACATTACTGATGTCTAACCAGGGGCATGGATAAGAATCAAAAATCTGGATAACAGCCTCCAAAGGCTGTGTTCAGTCTGTGTTAGGAGCGTCCCTCTTTGACTTCCCACAACAATGCTAATATTCTGTGTTGTTTTTCATAACAGTATGACATTGCTCTATGAATTTTAAGTATTTCTTAGGAAAAGCAACGATGCAAGCACGTTTCCACTGTGTCATAGCAGCTGCCTCTATCTATGGCAGGGTGAACACCAGGTGAGCTGGAAAGCTCTTAAATAACTGTGACAAAATGGCTTCGTTTTGGGGTCTGCGCTGGTCTGCTCACTGATGGGAGCTTGGTGTGCTGGAGCACAGACTTGCTGCAGCTTGCATGGCAACTGCCTGCATTTTTTTTCAAAATAGAGAAAATATTCAGAAAATATAAACAAAGTACACAACTCCTGCAGTTTTAATTTTCTAGAAGTGCAGACAGGATAGTCTTGATGGTGGTGAATTCGTTTAAACTCTCCAGATGAGTGGTTTTCTTAATGTGTGATTTTTATCACGAGGAATGCTCTCTCCCTTGGCCTCTCAGGACTACTGTAAAACAAATAATCACTCACTAAGAGTTAATTGATAACTTTCACCTTTTCTTAATCTTTGACCTTTAATCTTCTAATTTATACCCATGTATAAATTAAAAATTTATACCAACAATTCTGGTACACTTGCTCTTGATTTACACTGAGCTTAGGTCACTGTCAGCTCCTGAGAACCTTCTTTCCTAAAGCCGGTTGTGAGGAAAATATGATCAGCAAGGCCTGTTAGTGCATTGCTGGGATTAACTGATTTACTGATTGCACAAAAACCGCATCAAAGAAAATAAAATATTTAAAGATTATGGATATTTTGGTGATTTTAGTATTACGCTTATGAGGGCTCTGTAAGTCTTTACCATGGAACTCTAAGTGTACATTCAAAAATAGTACATTGATCAGTATCTCTTAAAGATGTAATGAAGGAATGGGCTCAATAATTATTTAATACCTTGTCAGTTCTTTCTCTCTTTAGAAATTATATCTAACATTATGTGGATTCTCCACTGTTAATAGCTGAAGTCTTCAAATTACAGAAAGAGGACAGAGGGAGGGTGGCTAAAAACCAGGGACCTAGGATAGCCAATTTAGCATGGGGTTAGTCCAGCTTAATAGCCAAGTAATGCAATTAGGACTCTGCTGTCCACACTTAAGCTCTGCAGATCTCTCATTTTTCTATAATTAGAATGAAGTACAGAGCTATGTGGCTCTCTCACCTACATTATGCAAAGTCATTTTTTCCCCTCTTCTACAATTATAGCGCACAGCTTAAGAGACTGCCAAGTGCTGAGAGCAGCTTTAGCTTACATGGTGGTGCTTCTCAAGAGGATCACATGGACTTGGTTCTGATTTGAAAGCAGGTTGTGGAGATGGGACAGTGATTAGGTAATCAAGCAGTTTTTGAAAGTTTGGAAATGGAGAAATTTGCACACAGGACCTTTCTATTTCTAGAAATAGAATGGGCTTTTCAAACAAGGTAAGAATTTTCAGCAAAACTGTAGAAATTCTATTGGTTTCTGAACTTAGAAGCAATTCAGGGGCTGGCTTGGCAGTCAGACTTTCCTAATGTAGCACTATTCTAGTTGCTTTTATTTTTATAGTTTGCTTTTGTAATCTCCCAACAAATAATTTTGCAGCAAGTCTCCAGACAACAATTTAGCCAGACAAGCCAGAATTACTGTTGTAAGGAACAGAGTATGTTTTTAACAATGTCAGTTAATCATCTGCCTTTTCCCTACATCTCCACCAGCCTGGGATGTTTAAATGCTGCTCCTGTGTACATGAACCCATGGCACGTTTCAAGCCCAGTGCACACACTCAGTTGGTCACTCTGCCTCTCAGGTGGCTGCAGTGAGGGGGACAGTGTCTGTCTGGCCCCCTGTTGTCCAGTATTTCTGGGACAGCTGTGAAGAGGGGATGGAGAGAGCTCTGCATCCTTTGGCAGAGTTTGTGCTGCCTTTGCATTCAGCTGAAACATTCTTGTCAAGAGAGCACTTGTGGTACTTCCTTTCAGGAGCAGCTTGTTTGCCTTTGGAAAGGCCCAAAAGGCACCAAAAGGCACTTATTTTCAAAGCATTCCTAGGAAAAGATATAACAATTCTGTGTTTTCATCCTTACTCAAGTCAGTCTTTGTCCCACAAAAACAAACAGATCTCCTGATGAGCTGCCTGCATTCAGCATTTGGCAAAGCTTGATCAATTTGCCAAATGTTGGTGCCTCTTTTCATGGATGACCTCACAGTAGAGAGGGGTTTTAAGCTATTTCAGATTATTAGAACACATTACCCATTGTGGCTAATACCTATTCACAGTAAATCACAAGATTTTTGACAGGAAAAGGCGATCATATTTTGATGTTTTTGACTAAAGTATTGGCTGCTGTTAGTAAAGTTTTAATGTACTTGACTGAGGTTTGAAGTGCATTCATCAGAGTGAGAGACCACCCTGTAAAAGGAGGGGAGTTCCTCTGTGTACAGTTCCTCTTGGTGCCTGGCTGCAGCCCTGGGATAGGACACCTCTCAAAGGGACACCACTGCTTACCAAGGGACAGTGAGTTCAGCTAATGGCAGGGGCAAAGCTATGGATTTCCATCCTGGTTGATTCTTCCAGTTGAGGGGGAGATGTTTAGAAGAGTAATATTTTCTTCTGTGCCTCAGAGTAAACACTGAGTGAAGGCAGAGGTGAAGTGTTAGGTGTGGGTTTTTAATAGAAAACAGGGAGAAGGGAGGCTGCAGTGACAGACCCCACCGGGCACCACCTCCTTGGCAGGGCTGGAGACTCCTGGAGCAGCAGCAGTGTCCTGTGTGTCACAGCCAGGCTGTGTCTGAGCAAAAGCAGTTCAGTCATTCAGGAGAGCCTTGCCCTGGCGTGTGACACGAGAAGGGAGAACAGAGCAGGGTGAGGCTGGACAGAGCTGTGTGCTCGGGGGTGCCTCCTGCTTCTGACTGCAGACAAAAGAGACTACTTGGCTTCTTCTGTGTGTCTTTATTTGTAAGTCCTCACGCAAGCAAGGAGCATGTGTGTGTACATAAAGCTTTCTCTGGTAGCCACTTGTACAATGAAAAATCTTCAAGTGAGGCGCAACTAAACAAGATGTGTGTGTCTGTGACAGTGACCGAGCTATCTCCCAGCCAGAGGGAGGCTGCTGATTGAGATTTCACAGGTCTGTGTGGCTTGCAACAGCTGCAGAATCACTTTATGCAGGCAGTGGGTGTTCCCTGCTAGAATTCGAGCCCCTTTCCCTACTGGATTGCCTACTGTGATCTGTACAGTTGCAGCACTGAGTACTGTATTGATAATCGAGGCTAAAGATCATTATCACCAGGCTGCAAACAGCAAAGCCCAAAGTCCTGGATATAGCACATCCTCTGAGCCTGCTCCAGCTGCACCAACATCCTGAGGACCAAAGTCAGATCAATAAAATACCTGCCTTGATTCTGCCAGTTCAAAGTGTTTTCCTGTTTCCTGATTTTCCATGCATGGTATCCTTCTGCCTCTGTCAGAGAAAGGAAGAATCATGTCCTCTATAACTGTTCATTCTTTTCCAGAGTTCAGGTGAACTCTAGTAAATTGGACCAATTAAAAGTCTGTCCAAAAACTTTAATGTATTATAAAGCAGTGGTGGTAATTTAGTCATCTCAGAGAGCATAAACCTCCCTAGTTATCATCATATTTGGGGTAACTTCAATATCTACAAAGCTTGGGATTCTGGAAACTGCTGAAGCCCTGCTGCATGAGGGAGAGGAGGGCCAGCAAAATCTTTATTTCTTGCTTTTGAGTACAAGGCACAGTCCCACAAAACCAAATGTGTTTGTTCCCCTGTGGGCCTAAACTTACCAGTATCTCTGAGAATATACAACCTGCTGCCATTGCCACAAGTGGTTGTGCTGATGAGGGAAGGGAATGGGAGGTCTCATTCTGATCAGTTTTAAAGTCCTCCACAGGCTGTAGGCTGATGGGAAGCAGCCCACAGGCACAGTCCATGGTTCAGGTAAACTGGTCTCAACCCAAAGGTGTTGTGGCAAACTCAGAGGAAGAGCTGGGAGCAGAGTCTGTTTCACAAGCAGGAACCTGAAGAGAAGTAAAATTTACCTTTTGCACTTCTTTACAGTAACATAAGCCATCAGACAGAAAAGTGACAGTTTCTCCATTATTCCTGGGCAAATGTACTGGTGCATCAGTGTTACCATGCTGGAAAATAATATCCAGTGGTGCTTTCCTGTACGGGAGTCAGTCATCAGAGTAAATGCAAGCAGTGCATCAGGCTCTGAGCACAGCACTGAGTTTAACCAATGTAGGCAGGTACTGGAGGTGTGAAATTGAAAAAGTCACAAATGCTTCCTGCCTTATTCTTTCTAGACAGGTTTCTTGTACTTATTTAAAGGCCAGGAGTCCCAAAGGACAGTGTTACCACCTTTATTACTTTTTCTCTAATGAGATTTTTCAGATTTGTGGCAAAGCCACATCCCCTGACACAAATGAGATAGCAGCATTTGCTGCATTGCTGGACGTGCCTTGCAGTGAAGGGGCAGCTGTAACTCTTGCCAGTCTGTATTTCCTTGTCTTTTTTTAATGCATTGAAACCTTGACACAGAGCTATTGTCCTTCCTGAAGGGGAAAAATTCAGCCTTGACAAAACTAATATCAGTAAGGCCTTGTGAAGAGGGAAGTTTGCTCA
The DNA here is from genome assembly GCF_008360975.1 of Lichenostomus cassidix. NCBI lineage: Eukaryota > Metazoa > Chordata > Aves > Passeriformes > Meliphagidae > Lichenostomus > Lichenostomus cassidix. Next base: position 17,217,890 of record NC_139490.1, read on the forward strand.
GAGTTGTGTTTCATATCAGGCTTAAGAGTAGACTAGGCACCCTTTGCTTGCAAACAAAAATCCATTAAAAAGTAAGGAAACCTACTCTCTTCAGTCAGTACTTATATCAGGCTGCCCTTAAAGGATTTAATTCACTATTACTTAATCTACCAAGCATTTATATGTTACTGAACTTCACTTACAGCTTCATATAGTACGATTTCATACACCTGCAGCCTTTGGTACCACTATTTCACTTTAAAAAAAATTTAATGTGAGTCAAGTGAAGCCAACTTGAGCTTACTTCTATGAAGGACAATAAAATTATGTGGGCATAGTGACCATTAAATATTCTTGGAGGTATTTAGCACAGGATAGAATGGCAACTTGAAATATTAGAGCCAGGAAAAACACACATTTGATAAGCCAAATTTCTTTTTCCTGACAGAGATGTGTATTTTAGCAATCAATAGTGACTTCTGCAAAGCCAGCCTGGGTCATTTATATATGAAATCTATTTTATATTTTTGCAATTTTACATGGCAAATTTTCTTGTGAAATATCCAGATGGATGGTGGTTTTCTTTTCCTTGTGACTCTGCGTATCTCAAGTGTGTATGCCTCTCGCCCTAGGAAATGTTGCTGCATTAATAAACCCATAATGAGTTTTATCTCCTGACATTTTTCTGGGCAACAGGACTTAGTCTTGCTGTTTTCCAAGATCCTCTTTGGTTCACTGCTGTTACCTGCATCACCCTTCTGATGAAAGTGTGAGAAATCACGCTGCCTGAGAGCTCAGTTGAAGGCAGCGCTTCTGTCCCACGGTCTATGTGAACACTGCAGAAGAAATATGCCAGTCCAACAATCCTGAATAAACCTGCCCTGTCAAGTAGATAAATAACAAAGTGGGAGGGGAGTAGAATAAAATAATTAGTTAGTGAAAGTCCTGAAGGCAGTATGATGGACAATTTGTCTTTCTTTTCTTATATGTGTGAGACATGAGGTGGACTGATACAGATTTTGGAGGGAATGCTGCCACGGTGCTTCCTGAGGTCTTGTAGAGGTGATTTGGGGCATGAAGAGCAGTGTTTCGCCCCACAAGTTTGAAACAAGGGCAAAGTAGGTTGTCCCTCCCCTCCTCAGCCAGGGCCATGCTTCTCCAGCAGTTTCTTGCTGCATCACACATTCCTCCTGCTCTCCAGCCTCCCTTCCTGGCTCAAGGGCTGGCACCTCTGCCACCCTGCTCCCTCTGGGTGCATCAATGAGGACCTGAGTGCTTCTGGAGTGCTGTGTGGTCTGGGAGCCCTGTGCCAGATTCCTCTGGGCTTCAGAGATGCTGCACTGGCTTGGAGGTGCTGCTGGTGCACAGGGAGGTCGTTAGCAGTGACTGCTTAATTGGTGCTGTAAATGCATGAGTAAGTCTTTTAGTGTCCATGAAATCAACACAAATGCCACAGGAGGAACATTTTTTTTAACAGCCACTTGGCTGGGGAGATGTCTTGCATTGATCCCAGGCTATTGGACTGCCAGAGCTTTATTCCAGCGCAGTTGTCAGTAATGAACTGGTGCTGAGGAGAGGTGGAAGGGCTGAAAACACTGCAGCTCTCTAATGTTCATGTCACCACAGAGAGAAAGGATGACTCCAGCACACATAAATATAGGAAAAGTATGATCTGAAAACTGTTGTTTGAAAGGCTGCTCTCAGAGACTTCACCTCTGCTCATTCTGGCGAAGTCCCAGTACAGGAATCTTGCTCTAGGGTGTCACATTGTGCTCCTCTGGGTTGGGCAGGGAATCTTGCACAAGAAAGATGAAAAGTTAAAAAAATAGATTCCATGACTGAAAGAAGAGCAGATAATTGCTATTTGTCTCTCTGAGCTTTTGTGGGCAGATATTGAATAGAAAATGGTTCATATAATTGTATTTTTGGGAGCCTGGTTGCAGCCAGAGATTTATAGGGTTTTTTTTTTCTTGCAAAACCCCAGCTCTTTTCTATTTTAAAAGAGGGACTATCACCAAGTGTCACCCTGAAGAATTGGACCCACTACAGTATTTTGTTACATATCAGAAAACAAAGTGCAAGGCTGGTACACTATTAAGCAACAGCAGCGGAGCTGCCACTCTCAACCTCATTATTCAAGGCTCTCTTTAGTTCAATTATACACCTCTACAGCTAAGGAAGATAGATGAAGGTCATTTGGGAGCTGTAAACCACAACGCATTGAATGCAGAACTATGTTCTTAAGCTGATTTACACCTTGTTCTCCAGTGTTGTACAGCATGGGGCTTCGATTGAAATGCAGAGGCAGTGATTGAAAAGCCTTTTTCCTCTTCTTAGCTCCAGATCCACTGCCTGTAATTATTATCTTGATTAGATAGTGAAAGACAGCGGCTTCCACACCTGGGTGGTGACAAACCCCAAAATCTTGGGACTTGGGCAAAGAACCCACCAGGGATGCACAATGGTGTTTTACATCTGCAGTAAGTTAATTTTGGGTTGTGTATATTGGTCCAACAAGGAAGAAAACCTGTAATTGAGGGAAGCAATTTGCCTTTCCGGGAGAGACAAAGAACTGCCATCTTGTGCTGATTTACCTCCCATATATCTCAGCATGAGGAATGGCAAGTACATTGAAGAAAGTTAATTAAACAATGCAAATGCAGACACAAAAAAAGAACTCTTTCATGCTAATGACAAAGGATTATTCACAGGAAGCAGAGACATTTTAAAAATAACATAGTCTGAGGTGTACTATACAAACCAGCCTGGGACCAGATCCTTAAGCAGTGAATCTGTGGGTAGTGATGCTGCCAAACTTCTGGTTCCCCAGAAGGGCCTCAAGGGGAGACCAGTTTGGGTTCTCTGGCACTTTGGTTAAAAAAAAACTTTGGTAAAAACTGTAATTCAGCTTTACCATCCCTAAATGGTGTTCCAGAACTTGTGCAATGCAAGCACCTTGCTTTGTGCGTTGAGGTTAAGTTGTACATCAGCACTTTCACCAAAGTCAGTGGGAGCAGATGCCAGCTCGGAGGAGTATATCTAACTAAATATCACCTTCAATTCCAGTGCTGTCTGGGGAAATATTTTGTCAGTCTAAGCTAACTTAAGAGGGGAAGATAGGCAATAAAATCAAAATGATTTTAATTCTTTTCTGAAATGCGGTTTGCTCAACATCCTGCATCTCTGGCAGCTCATCTCTATTTACAGATAAATTCTAACAATACTCATGCTTTTGTCCATTTAACAGAGAGAACAGGAATCAGCACAGAGCCACAAGTAATTTTGACAGAGAAATAAAGACTATTTTAGCAATATTGTATTTCTATCCATGGACCAGGGTTTGCTTCATTAACATTTCCCCTCATTTTATTGTAAGGTAGAACATTAAGGACCATGAATACATTTTTATTTATGATATTTCAGAATCTGTGTTAGCTAGAGATATTTTTTTGGATATTTTTATTTACTCGAAATAACCACAGGAGACTTTTAAACATTAATATTGTATGAAAAGGGTTTTGCTCTGAAATATTTAAATTTTTAATTATATTTATAGATACACATCTAATTTTTAGAACTAGTCCTTTCAAGTTAAAATCACACTATGATTGCAATATTGTAGCACTGTAAAAACCTACTTCTATCCACAGATGTGCACATGTGATGCCCACTAATTTCATAGTACCTTTACTTGAAGGGCAGTATTTTCTCTGTGTTGTTTGCCTGAGCTTTTATTATTTGCAGCTCCTGGTATCCTTGAGAAAAGAGTTTTCTGTCTGTGTGCATGTCAGGTTCTCCCTGCTGAGTTTGGTTTGGGAACAAAAATGCAGCTCCCACTTCTAGAATGTCCCCATCACCTCGTTAGCTCTAATTGTACATTAATCCAGTCCTGCCCTCGTTAAGAGTCAATGAGAGCATGGAAAGGGCCTGAGGTTGCTGAAAATTGGGATCTCAAGAGTCCATCAGGGATAAATGTAATGATAATACATCCAAAGACAATAAAATTGTAATAATACATAATTTGCTACTAACTTAATTATAGATATTTTAAACTAAAATCTGGAATCCCCTTTTCTCACAGGAGAAATCCTGCTTTAGTCAATAAGGCTGTGGTGCAAAAGCAAAGTGGGGCTTGGCTCTGATGAACACAACTGCATTTTGCAGACTTTATCTGAGATTTTGCATTGATTCTTTCCTGCACTGAAGTTTTGTGCTGCACTGTTTGAAATCTTTTATCGTCCATAAAATGTCTTTTAAAAGGGGAAAACAAGTCTCAGAAGTAGTCCCTAAATTCAAAATACTTTTTCTGTGGAGACAGTGGATATGCTGGATGTGCTTCTCAGCAATCATTACAAATGTAATGACCTGCAATTGTTAAAATGAAACTTCTTTAGTATTAATCCAAAAGTTTTGACATAAACATTTAATAAAAACTTTGGGCAGAAATTCCCTCACATAAATCTATGGCTGTTGCCTGGTAAGTTTTCATTTGTTTTCTTTTCCCCCCACAAATAACAATTCAGTTGCTGTCTTATTATTTTCCCTTTGGTTGCACTGATGCAATTATTCACAGGGCTGCCTGGTAAATCAGATTAGGGAATGATCTGGATTAAAAATCACATCAAGAAGCCTTCAAAACCTGTGGTGGTAGGGCAGCTGAGAGAATGGTGCAGGGTGGGAATGCCTGGGGAAGGATGAGCAGGAAAGCTGCTTAGGCCAGCACAGATGCTGACATCTTTTAACCTCAAACTCACTCTCAGCTGCCCCAATGCCAGAGCAGGTAGTGCTGGAGCCACTCTCACCAGGAGGGTGGAAGGTCCCCACATGCTGCAGGCTGATCATGATTGATTTTCTTTCCCTCTGTTGTCCCCCCATCATTTATTAGTAATCATACTCATGAGGCAAAATTAGTAACTTTGAATAATCCTGGTTTTCTATTTTTTTTTCCTTCTTCTGGCAGTAAATTTTGAATCTGCCATTCCAGCTGAAATGCTTTTCTGAGTCTGTGCTGGCATTCTGCAAATTCTCTTGGAAAGGGCAAGGCATGGCTGAGCTCCAAAAACAGGGGAGCAGGGAGGAAGAGATATAATCACTCCAGGATGCATGTTCTGTACCCTGCGTGCAGAAATTCCCTGCAGAGACCACTTCAGGGTCCATTTTATCTGCAGGAGTTGGCTCTTATTCCAGATCCTTTCTTCAGAGGGACTTTGGACACTTGGAGATGTTTCTCTCTCTCAGACGCTGCCAGGTAAAATGACAGGCCTTAATTTCAGGCATTGAAAATGCAAGATATCATTGAAATTTCCACCTTTTCTTCAAACCAGGGAAAGACTAAGCCTTTTCCATCTAATCTTCCATTTTTCTCCCTTTTTTTTTTACACACCATGCAATCCAGCCATGTCAGCTCCAGAAATTGTGCATTTGGACCTTGGAAACTGTGTGCTTGCCAAGATGGGGCACCCACCAGCTCTTAGCTGGAGCTTTCTGAGCAGAGGATATGGCAGTAGCAGCTCATTCCAAGAAGTACTGGAAATAACAATCTCCTGCATGTGTCTAAGTGCTTAAACAGAATACTTAGGGGTTTATTTCAGTTTTTTTTATGCAGTAATCTTCTTCAGCAGCAACATCTGATAGCTTTACACAAAATCATAATGAAGTACTTGAGCAGATTATCCCGGCGAGCTCTCAATTAGCTGAGACATCTTGACCTATGAATCTGAATAAAAGGTGCTGAGCTTACTGTTGTGACCTTTCTAACAAGCATGAAACTGCTGTGGGTAGAGGAGTCCCTGAAATAGCCATAACGTGGGGCAGTATTTCTGAAAGAGGGTTACACCTACTCAGTTTTCTCTTTTTGCTCCCTGTATGCTACAAGAGGGTTTATGAGCTTTAGTTAGTGATCCCAGCTGTTCCCAAGGAACTCTGATGCAGATAGGATTGGATGAGAAATGTAACATAAACAAGGAGTAGCTCTGTATAGCTGCATCTTTTCTTGATCAAGCTGACTGTGAGGTATTATATGGGTACATACTGTGTACATCACCAAAATGCAGAGCTTTGTAGGTGCTAATCAATCAGTAAATGGTATATCAGAGAGATATATTATTAAGCAATGACATCACTGAAAACTTCTTCTATAATCAAAAGTACAAGAGGTTAAGCTGAGAGACTTCCTTTCTTAGTCTTCTTGGGTCTTATCCAAGAAATTTGCATGCACTACATTGTTTGGTGCTTCATTTATTTTTTTGGAAGGTGTTGAGCTGATCCTTCCAGAGCCTCAGTCTGCTCTCAAACAGCTACTCTGTCCTAGTAAGGGCCTGTTAATTGGAATGTGTAGGCCTCCTTCTATGCCACTCCATCCAGAACAGCCTACATTAATCAGAATACCTGGTGCTGCCTGATGTTTCAATGTTAGATAGATTTAGACTCATGCATTCCTGGTTTTTGGATTCTTGCTGTCTTGGCCAGAGCCAGATAGCTTAGAAATTGTACAGACTTCTGTACACAGATTTATTAATGTCCTTGTGTGCAGCCAGCAGGGTTATTTTTCCATGTGTCCTGGCCCCAGTTCCTGATTTTTCTTTGCACCAATGATCAGGTTCAAGCATCACAAGGTGTGATTCTGCCCCAGGCACTTGAGGGCCCTGAAAACAGGACCCTGCCCCATCCTGCATGGCCTCTAGCACCAGGACCTGCACCATCTGCTGTGCAGTGCCAGTCTGTGGGAGGGAATGAAGATTTCTGAGCCTGTCAATCAGGGATTGCCTTGCTCTCCTATGAGATACGAGACCATTGAGTCCTGCAAGTTCTATGAATAAATGTTTTGAACACAGTTTTGAATAAATGCAGAAGTAAAATGCAGAGGGAGATGTCACTTGCAGGTGAAGTAAAAAATTTATTTACATTTACCTGCTCCTGTACTGAGGTGTTGAGATATTTAGAAAAGTGCAGGTAGAAGGGACTTCTGGAAGTTATCTTGTCCAGTCCTCTGCCAGGACTAACATCAGGAGGTTAAGTGCTTATAACCCACAGACCATAGAACCACTTTCCCCAGTCTTTGCTGGACCTTTCCCAAGCCCAGCTATTGGGACCATCCTGTTACCTGGGTACAAGCAAATGGGTGGAGAGGGGAATTAACAGTCCTGGAAGATGGGCTTTATATAACACAGAAAAGTCCTGCCTGAGTTTCATGGGAACACAGAATTGCAGCAGCATACAGTCTGGATGGTTTTAATACAGTCATAGATTTTGAAGGCAGAGGGGACCATTACCATTGTCTGTTCTAACCCTCTTCATGATGATGCAGGGCCATTGAATAGTCCTAATGCTGGAATAAGAGTCTGCTTAGCACTACTTTTCTATAATGATTTCTAACTATTATAACATTTTTCTGAGTTATTCTCTAACCCCTAAATTACTCTTTTTCATATAAGGCTGTCTGTCAATCTGTTCTTTACTCCTCTGACAGCTCATCCCCACCTTCCAGTGTCTTGGGTGCCTTTTTTTCTGCTGTCAAACTCAAGCTAATTCATTTTCAGTTCCCTTAAGAGACCTGTCTGAGCACTGAAAGATCTGGACTCTTGCTATTTCATTAGCCCTCATTATTTTTCAGTTAATGGTTAGCTGGCAGCATTGGTTTTGATTTTTTTTTAAATAGAAATGAAGCAGGTTTGTATTTTATAGTCATTTCTCATCAGTCTCAGGGAGAAAAAATGTATCTGTCTGCAAAGATATTACATTCTCCCCAAATGCAAGCTTTATTGTTATTTGCATCACTTTCAGTTATGCAGTTTTAGTGGGAAAAGTGTATGAAGTTGGAGTGCATGCAGCTGTTCAGGATGCTGGCAAACCCTGCCACAGATGCTGCCTTCCCTTCTTTGTGACAGGACCTTCATTTTATCAAGGCACTCAAAGGGAAGCTACTGGCAGAGACACAGAAACAGCACTCAGTTTTCTCGTAACGCTGAATGTTTTCTGAGACTTTAAAGATACAACAGAGCTTTTAGGGGTAACGTGATTAATTTTGCTACTCTGTAAGAAAGCACAGAGAGTTATCGACTTCAAAGTGTCATTGTTCAAGCTGGCTTTGCAGCCAGCCGGTGCTGAGCTGCTTTTCCAACAGGGGAGTGGGAGTACCGTTCTTCCCTGATTACCCTCGACTGATGTTTTTAATTAATCAAGCACAAGCTTGTTACAATGACTGAAGAATGACTCATGAACAATCATACCAGCTTTTATTGGTTTTTTATTTTGTGGAGGAGAGATGAGAGAGATATAAAAAATATAACAGTAGCATGTGACAATATTTTCCAAAGACAGCAGATTCACAGGGAAGGCAAGACTGGAAATATTCGGGTCATTAGGCTGAAGTTTTCAAAATGAATAGGGCTGTTGGATTCCCACGTTTCCTCAGCAGCTTTGGTAATCTCAGCTCATGCAAAGTCTATCAGAAAATCAGCTAAGCATATCTTCATTCAGAGGAGGCTTAATAGTCCCGTTGAATTTACCTGCATAAAATTGTGCATGCAGGGTGACTTGCAGTAGCTGATCCAGTGAGAAACAGAACTTTGGAGTCTGGGATTTGATGAGGACTGGTAATAGCCCTGGTCTTGAGCAGCAGTTGCATGTCAGCAGCTCCACTCACATCAAGGTTCTTGTCACTTGTGATCACTTTAGCAATAATCTGAGTGGTTATCTGTAAAAAAAACATGTTTTATTCTTCCAACCTGGCTGGTCTCAGAATCTATATGAATTCTCCATTTTTCATTGCTTCTCTTATTATTTATTCTCTGCTGATCCACCATAGACAAACCATCTCTATAACTGAGTTTACATGGAATGTAAAACCCATGCAATTAGCATTAGTTATAATTATGTTTCAGTGCTGATAGGGGAAATGACAAGAAATTTATACTTAGCAGAGAAAGGAGGAGATGGAGAAAGGATTACAAGTAGTAGTGTTTGGTAATGAGGTTAGTGACATAAAAGAGTTATCCAGAATTAGCAGCAGGAGCAGCATTTGCTTTCCTGTTTTCCCCAGAAATGGTTCTGCTAATAAAACAAGCACAGATGTGGAATGGTTTTACAGCTCATCCTTAAGTATCCTCGTGCAGTGTCTGAAACCTAATCATTACAATGTTTTGCATGAAAGCCAGAAAGTGAGCAAGTCATTATGTTGCTACGTGTTGACATGGTTCCTCAGTATCTTCCTCCTGAAATAAATACAGCCTCTCTGTAGATTTGCTATAATTGGATTCTACTGCACTGTAATATGTAAATTATAAACTTCAATTACCAGTGTATAAAAATAGAAAGTCATGTAAATGTCTTAGGGAAAAGTGTTTGAGCAACTACGAGTATTTAGGATAACCAAAATGTGTACTATTTTGTTACAGTTGTTGTCGTTACCCTGAATCTTTGGGGTGTTTTTGTTTGGTTTTTATTTCTAGTTTGACAGTTCTTGTTTGGTTCAGCTGTAGCAGTGAGCTATATTTCACCTGCATGGTCTCATACAGCTGACTGGAGGTGTGCTGGCTTTTGGTCTGTAGAATTTTGATAGCTTTAAACTGAATAAGCAAAAACATGTTTTATTTTGTGCCATTTTCAACTGCTCTTAGGACACTGTTATAGTCTGAGTGTTTAGCTTGCCTGTTATTGTTCCTGTATGGTCTGTGCTGAGTGATTTCAGCAGTTTTCAAGTCTGTCTAAAGGTATGAGTGTGAGGATGGCTAATGCAGCACCTCCAAAACGGGATGTTGGTACAGTGGGGCAGATTCCCCCCAGGATGCTCATGCTCACTTTTCCCAGAGGTGCCATTCCACAGGTGGGTTCCCACAACAGCACACACCTGGTCACATGATAAAGAGGGGGGAAACGAGCAGACTGGTTTTCTTTGATGTCCCATTTCAGTGCTGGGTTTCAGCACCACACAGATCATGGCTCTGGGCAGAGACTGCTCATGCCAGGGAGAGGCTGCTGTCCTACAGACCTTAGCAGGGAGCAGATGGGAACAAAACCTGCAGCAGCTGGACTGGATCAAACGGTGGAGCCTCATGCACAAAGCATGAGATTGGACTTGCTGATGTCATTTGTCAAGTGCAGTTGTTTAGAGGCAGCCAGCAGGAAAATGGGAGAGGGGTGAGTTCATCGGTGCCAGCTGAGTTCATAGAACAAAAGAAGCAGTCTTTGCTCCTTCCCTATTTTATTTTATCAGTGAAGCTCACTTGCTTTGGTTCCTTAAATAAGGAGGATCAAACCTAAATTCCAGTTTCACCTTTTGCACCAGCTCAACTCCCTTGGTTTTCCTCAGGCCTTTCTGTTCCAAACTCCTGCAGCCTGAAGCCAGCTACCTGCAGAAATGTGTTCCATTTACTTTGCACTGATGCTGTATCACTGTGCAGGATTCAAACAAATGGGCTGGGAGCTCATGTCTTAAGGTGAGCTCTACAACTGGTGTCCATCACCATTTTCCAGAGAGATCATTCCATTACAGTCAAATTACATTTACTTTAGTGATGTGAGTAACCCCAAGCCTTCTGTGGTACAGATTATTCTACATGGATGTGTCTCAGAAGCTTGAAATTTATTTTCTTACCTGCCTAGAGGATTTTAGTAACAAAGAAATCAAGGAGGAAATGTGAATTTCTTCTACCTACTACATAACTCTAGACTTGTTATTTTTATCGTAGTGCAGTTTAATGTTATGCCAAAGAAATCCAGCATTCTCTTTCTGTAGAAAATGGGTCAATTCAACAGTTGTCCTTTGTTTACCTCATATTCTGTGTATAGGACCAAAGAATAACTAAGGAAAACATGTTCAAAGATACCTTGAAAGGACAATAACTTTATTTTTCCTGAATTCTAGTGTGATATTGGTGTCTTGTTCTTGAAGATTTTGTAAAGCCTATGAGCTTAAACAAACTTATTATACCATCAAGGCAATGCAAGTTCAAGTAACTTTAGCAAATGACTGTATTTCTCCACTATTCATTAATGTTAGATGATACTGAAATTTGCACTTTGAGATGAGTGAGTGCAACACCTAAAATCCCGTGGCAAACCAGGCCTTGCAGCCCCAGTAAGAGAACAGACCAGAAAAGCTTGCTTAAAAGCAGTACTGATTTCAAGACACTTTTGTACTAAAGTGAAAGAATGAAAAGCCTGCTGCTTGCATCAGCAAGGCTTATAGGTATGGCTAAAGACAAATGCTTTTATTGTTAAGAACTGTATTGCCAGGGAAAAGGCCTGTGCTACTTAAAAAAAAAAAAAAAAGAATTGGTTTTGCAATGCTGGAAAAATCCCTTCAATGCTCTCCAGCTAAACCTGAGCCTATAATACAACAGGATCCTATCACGATCTTTCATTCACTGAGACCACTATATTTTTTCCTGACAGAGCAATTACTACTTAATCTCGTTAGGATAGATGGTAATGGAGCCTAGTTGTAAAATATCCCTTTGTATTTTTTCTTCTATTTTGTTTTGAATATATTGCTTTGATTTTTATCACATTTATGTGCACATTAAGGCACAATTATTCATTGTTAAAGTCGATCTGCAATCAATGTCGTTTTCTGTATTTTGTTTACCCAGATTAGAGGTTTGATCTTGCTCATTGACTTCAATAAGTGCTTGACTTACCCTCTCTCTGCTCTTTCTTGGATCTCCATTTTACAAAGAAGTTTGTCCTTGGCCCTGGCCTTGGTGCACAATGAAAAGGGCCTGAGATACAGACTCTGATGTGTTCTGGGGGAAGGCTGGGGATGTTTACCTGGGCTGGGCAGGGCACAGTGTCACCCCTTCCAGTCTCCCTGGCTTCCAGTAAAGGAGAAATGTCGGACAGGGGCTGGAAGAGGGCAGAAGAAGTGTAGGGAGGAGGAGGATGGCAGAAAATAGCTAGCAAATGTTTAAGAGAGAGACAAAGCTGTGGCATCCCAGGGCAAAGGCTTTGGCATGCCAAGAGCTGGCACTGGGCTCTCCTGTGGGTATGAAAACTGCAGAGCTTCTCTGAGCTCTCCTTTCACCCAGGGAAAAGCTCTTGGGACAGAGGTCTGTGCATAAGTGGCAAAAGAGAGCTGGAGAGAGGGAAAGGGAATGTTCTCAGTGCTTCAAAGGACAATTTAGAAGGATGAAGGCAGTCCCTTCTGACCTTCAAATATGTCACTGCTTCACAGTGGTTCCAGTTCCGAGAAATTTTCTTTGCATTCACTAGAAACCTTCCTCTCCAGTGCTGGGATATTTGTGTTCTCCACCCTTTCCTGTGATTTTACCACTTGTCATATATCCCCTTCCTTAAGTTACAAATAAGTAGTTTTTTCTCCTATGAGCTGCATTCCTTTTCTGGCGAGCAAGAAACTTAACGTAATATTAAGCAAAGAAAGAAACTCATTTCCCTATCTCTCTAACTTGACTCAAGATATCAGTTACCCTGAAGTAAAGTGGAGATTAATCTTCCCCATGTGTACTTGCTGTATTTAACAATAACAGTCCGCATGTCTTATCAGTCTCCCTGTGGAAGTTTTGATCACAGAACTGAAGGAAGAATAAGCCTATGTTTATTCTTGCTGAGGATCTTGACGTTTGGCAGAGTGTTTGCCTTGCTGGTTCTGTGCCAAAGCATTACAGACCCTGTTGGCTGTGCAGAGGTGGGGGAGGACAAGGAGGAGAAAGCCCCCATTAGGGAGTGCTGGGAGAAAAACCTGCAGAGGTCACAGTGCAGTTTTGCTACCCAGATTTAGCTGGGAGAAGTTGCTCAGGCAAAGGAGGGTTGTTCCAAAGGCAGTGAGCCCTGCCTGCCTGCCTGCCACAGGGACTGTGCCAGCTTCACCACCATAGCCAGGCTGGGATGTTTTCAATAACTGAAATATGTTACTTTCACTGTTCTTGTTTCTTTCTAAAGCCAGACTGCTTTGTGATACTCCAGGTGAGATCTTATCTTCCCCCATGTTTTCATTTCTGTGTGAGGAATATCCAGTTAGCTTGCTTCTTGCCAATCTGTCCATTTCAAAAGGAATGTTCTTCCTTGGGTGATCTGAAAAGTCCAAATCATCTCTGTCTTTTAGTCCTGCCTCAAGAAAACCTTGTAATGTGCTATGCACAGGAGTTCAGCTGGCCAACTCTGTAGATTAGTGGCACTTAGGAAAGAACGTGTTTCATAGAAAGTTTGTGTTTAATAAATGATAGTGAAGAGTGTCCCGGAGTGTTGTAACTGCTAACGTTGCAATTCTTCTGCCACTGCCCTAATTTAGCATCTGTAAAAAGTACATTTTGAACATTTCAAGGCACTGAAAGTGCCCAGTGAATGCAGATATGTGGAGTGTACAATTTCAACCCAGACTGTGCAGCATTATTTCACATAAATAAGAATTCATAACCTTTGGAGAGCATTCTCAACCTCAGATGTATGACGAAAAGTCTGCTGTCAGCCTGTCAGGAGTTACAGTGATTTTGTACCCATAAAGGGAAACTAATCCCTCACTTCTGTACCACTTCTGTGCTCAAAATGAACTCCTCCCATGGGTCATCCGTGGAGCAGCATGTCCCATTGTTTGGGAAGGAAGGAGAGCAGTGCAGACCTGCAGGCTCCTGGATCTCATGGGACCCAAGTGTCCTAATGAAAAGGGGAACAGGGTGGGCAGCAGAGATGCTAACTCCTGCTTTGTCATTTCCATGGACAAACCCTTGCATGACAGCACAAGTCAAAGAATGCAAAGTTTCATTTTTAGCGGGGAAGTATAAGGGTAAAGAACACTTAAAAAATAAAATATTATTGTTCATACTTATTTGATTTCTGACAATAGATTTCTAGTCCTTTTTTTAATTAGTCCTTATTCAACATTACAAATATACCATTTTCATTTCAAGCTATAGTTATTTTACTAAGTTCTACTTTTCCCCTCTATTGATTTTATTCCTGTCTAAAACCTCTTTCTGTCATTCTGTAATAGAATAAAAATGGGCTAAATCAAGCACTTTATCCAATCGATGGCTCTTCATACTTGACCAAGAATCCCTGTGCCAGAAATAACATTCCACAGTCTGGATGTGATAAGGATGAAAAGGTCCATTACAACATATTAATCATTATTCTTTCATTTTTCTTTAGGTAGGACAAGTTCCACTGCTGTTTATTCTGTGACTTGTGATGGCTATCTCTGGGTATTTCTGGGTATCTCTGGCACTACAATGGCAGTGACTCTACAATGGCTCTACATGATTTCTATGACTTTTCAAACTGCTGTGCCAAAATATATGCCCATTGGTTTGCATAATTCACATTTGCAGTTCCTAGGACTGAACACAGTCCTGACTGCAGGGAGGGAGGTTGGTCATTTTTCTGTGCCTGGCCTGAAAGAGCAGGTGTGGTAAGTGGATGGTGAAATCAGGCTCCAGCCATGTGTGGAAATACTTGGATGGGAGATGCTGTGTGTGTGGTGAGAGAAGGCAGGAGGTGAGCTGTGGGGTGGAGAAAGGAGGCTGCTGAAATCCATCTTCCTCTGCTTGTTTCAGGAGAAGGGAAATAGGCAGAAAGGGTTGGAGGTCTAGGGGTGGTGAGAGCTTATCAAAGAAACACAGTCCAGCTGCTTCTGTATCAGACAGGAGAGGTAAAACTTGTGCCTGATTTGGAGTAGGGTTGTTGATGCTATAAAAGGAAATGCCAGAGACACAGTAGAAGAAAATCTTTTCATTTTAAGCTGAATGTTCATCTCCTACCTTGCTACTCTGACCTCTGTCACACCTGTGCTAACTAGGACCTGCAGAATTAGTGTTATGTTTGCAGTGGTCAGATTGATTGTCACAAACACTGCTGCAGTAGGGCTCAGCTCAGGAATAGATCTAAGAAAATGCTTCAGAGTGGCTACAGTGCCTCGAGCTGCCTGGCAGTGCATGGGGAAAGCACGGGGCAGTTTCAGAGTGTGCTGAACCATGCCACATGTTGAGCATAGCTGTTTAAATAAGGCAGCAGGAAAATGGGGAAGAGACAGAAATTTTCAGTCATTTTCTTCAGCTGTAGAGATACTCTGTGCAAAGTGTTATCCAGAGCTTGCAAACGTCTCCTGAAGGTAGGGATTTCTTCTCAGGTAACCAAGCAGGGCTCCCTCTCCCTGCTTCTATAAAAGCAATCAGAAGAAAAGGAACAGTGATGCTGCTCACTCTTCAGTGGTTTAACAATCTCACCATGATCAACTCCTTCTCCTGCCAGGACAAATTCAGCCCCACATCTTCTGGAAGGATACTCTGTAGACAGTTGTGGAGAAAGGGATGATATGAAGACTAGAAATTGAGATCAGGGGATCAGGCTAGAGAAAAAACTGCAGCTGTGATCTGGTGTGGATTATGCATAGTGGGATCTCTGCTCTCTGGATTTTCCCAATGACTCTGATTCAGTGAACCCCATTTTTTTTCCCCCTTAGAACCATTTTTACAGGGAAGGGTGAGCACTCCCATTTCCTACCTCAATCATACGTGTTTGGGACATAGCTAGAAGTATTACCCTTGGAAGAATGACATTTACAGGGGGTTAGGAATTTCCCAGCAGACAGCAAGTATGGCTTGGAATCGCCTCAGCAGACCCGAGATAATTGTTTTTGTGTATTCTGCCATTTCCCTATTGATGTGGATCCTCATTTCTTGTCCATTTGGTTAATCAGAAGTTTTGCAATGACTTATGCAGCCCTCAAAATCCCGGTGGGAAATATTTTCAAGGGTTTGTCATTTTAAAATGATATAGATTTTTTAAAAAACCAACATTCTTGATATTGAATCACATGTTGTGAAATAGAGATACATAATGTGGTGGCACTTCTATTATTCATGAGAGATCTATTTTTTAAGGAAGGTTATTGTAAAAAAACGCAAAACAGACTGCCACAAGAGCTTATAACAGAGATAGATCACAGGTGACATTGGTTTATGTAGAAACTACAGGCAGATAAAACCAAACAAATTAGTAGAAGAATGTTTCTTTTCTGGTATTGTTGTCAGAAGGATCAGATAAGTTATTTACTTGTTGCCATACAAATAAAGGAACACAGAGAAAATGTCATCAGGAAATATTTTGGACTCTAGATCATATCCACTCTATAATCCTAGGAGGAAAGCAAGCAGCAATATTGTCCATTTCAAATTGTTGTTTATTAAGACAAAACACTCATGCCTGGATCCTTCCATGCTCCTTGTGCTGAGCAGAACGTTTAAGGAGCCCTCACCTGTCCAAAACTAGTTCTATATGTGGGGCATAATGCTGATCAAAGGTGGAAAAGCCACAGATGCTGTCCCTTGAAAGCAAACCCCCAGCCCGTGCACGAGTTGGCATCATGCAGTACCAAAGCTGTGTGCTCCCACAGGGGAGCAGGCTGAGCTGCTGATCAGCATCCCTGTGGCTGGGGTGAGGGCTGATATGGGATTTTCTGTATGGGAAAAGAGAGAGTGGGGAAAGCACAGCCAGCCCTGGGTGAAGAGGGGAGTTAGGTGCTGCTGGGAAGAGCTGTAGCTGCACAGTGGCTTCCCATGGCCTCAGGGCACTTCCCACATTTCCAAATTTCCCCAAAGCCCTGTGCAGGGGCTGCTCTGGGGTGCCCAGCCTGCAGCTTTAGGGGACAGCAGTGGCTGCCCGTGGTTGTTGATGATGGCAACAATTTCTCCTCCACATTACTTTGGATTATCAGCTCTCCTCTGACTGGAGGGTCCAGATTTTGTGAAGGATGTTTCTTCACACATAGTGTAACAGATATCAAATTGAGCCAAGGGTTATTTCCTCTAAATTTCCTTTGGGTTCTGTTTTCTTCGGCTGGCTGAAACCAGGTTATTTCAAATGAAATTAGCCTGCCATAAATCTTCTTTCGCTTCCTTTTCTGCCACAGGCTCTTGCTTCCATGTCCGTGGTCTTAAATGTTTTAAAATATATTTATTTTAAGATAGATCTTAAGCTGATAATCACAAGAGTGTAAATTCCCGTGTCTGAGGAACCTTTGCTAGGATGTGTAGCACCAGAGTTTGCTCCCTGCCCCCAAGAAGGATGTTTGCCAGTTTGCTTCTGTTTTGTTGTAAATAGTAATTTTTAGAATGTCTGTATACCTTTGTCACTACTAAAATTTCATTCTCTTTCTGAAGTAACTCAGAAGAAAATGATTGAGTTTTGTGATACGATGGCTTTTAAATGAGCCAGCCATCCATGAGTTAAGTGAAGATATTACAGCTGTTGCTTTATAGGACGTAAGTGCTTGGTTTTCATCAAAGCCTTAAAGGTTAGCCTGTTCCAAGGGGTCAACCTTTATATTAGATATCATTTATCAAGGATTAACACAAAATTAAGTTTTAATTGTACAGTATGATGGAAAGTTGGATTTGTTTAAAAGAGGCAATAAAAGGAAATTTATGTCTTTAACCGAATATCAGAGTGGGATTGGGTGACTAGAGAATGCTTAATGTTTTCTCTAGGAAAAGTAAGGAGGTGAAGGCAGAGAGGGCAGACAGGCACTCTGCCTGCTGATAACCTTCCCAGCCAGTGGGGCTGTGCTGGGGTCTTGTGCCTGGGTGTTAGGGGATGACACTGCCAAACTCTTTCATTTAAGCCAAGCCCCACAAAGATTAAAGCCACTTAGGGAAAGGCCAGCTAGCCAGGCTTTCTTCCATTTCCAGTCGGGAGTAAAGCTCACTCTTCACTTGTGTTCTCAGCAATTTGGGGCTTGACTGAGATTGAGTTTGACAGTAAAAGAGATAAAACTTATCATTTGGTGTCATGATTCAGTACATAGCCCAGAAGATAAATGACTCATTTCAGAGGCTGATAAAAATGTATTTGTTCGTTTGCCATTATATGATCCGTTATATTTCCAAGCAATCTTACAACTGAAGTAACATCCATTAGCTCAAAACAGCTGCTTGCTGTCTGTAGAGTTAAAAGGAATTAAAGCCCAGTTGTGTTTAGAAAACATATGTGTATGTTCAGATTGCAGCCCCAGCTTGATGAAGCACCATTAGAGACCTGGGTGGCCAGAAGACCAGCCAGTGCTGACATGGACACCCAGGATAATGTCAAGGAAAATTCCTCCAGGAAATTACTCAGAGTGTGCCAGTGTCTGCTCAGTGCCCAGCCCCACAGGCTGGGCTAGCAGCTACAGCTCTGCCTTTGAGGAGCCCAGCTGTGATCCAGGGGTGATCCCTGCTGGAGCTGGGCTTTGCCTGCCAGCCTGTGCATCTGGCACTCAGCCCTTTTGGCAAAGATGTCAAAAAGCCCATGTGAATATGCAGAGATTACAGGAGGATGGATCTCTGTGAGCGAGAGCTAAGCAACCTTAATGGGGTTATGTGTCACAAATATCGAGGCTTTGAAGCCTAATTTTAAACCAGTGGGAGAATATTCATTCCAGCAGGGCTGGAGGAAATGGTATCTCTCCTGTCAAAGAGCTTTGGGCCAATTTCTCCATCTTTTATGCACTCCCTTTCTTCTTTTGCAATTTCCTAGGCTGCCTCTTTGCATGTGGGGAACTCTGACTCCTGTGCTGTTTTCAACTCTCAGAATGGAGGACATGCTGTTCTCCCTTGCTTTCTTACCAATGGACCCACTTTAGCATCCTTTGCACAGTTTCTGTATCAGTTCCCAGCATTGTTCTGCTAAATCCTGCTCTGAACCAGTAGTAACCATGGCCTCGAGGACCTCCTCTAGTTCTTTGGAGGAAGAGACACTGCACTTTTACAAAAGAGCCAACTTAAACCATTGAGGGATTTATCACACCAGTAAGGCATTGTATTTAGGTCTGCAGGTGCAAAAGTGATCTTAAAACCAAAATGGATCTTGGAATGCTCTACACAGATCCCACAACAACAAAAAGTTAAACTGAAGATTCCAGTTCAGAAACACAGTTAAGGCAGTTCTTCAGTTCTTTTCATGTTTCAGCTCACATTTTCTTTCCCTTTCCAATGTACTTACACTAATAACTTGATGGGAAAATGTTTCACAGGATATATCCTTGTACCTGAAAATAATTTTCCTGTAGCTTGTGAGATGCAATATGATGCATTATCCCTGTGTAGAGAAGTTTTTTTCTTGAATATTCTTAATAAAATTATTATTACAAGTGTAAATCCTTGAAACAAAATGAGATGACAAATGAGTGGAGAAAGTAAAAAACAACATTTCAATGAAAAGATTATTTATCAGTCCCACATCTTTGTATTTATACAGGACTTCTCATCTTGAGCTGCTTTAATAATACTTTCAAATACTGTCCTCTAAGTCATGGAGTACTGTATTTTCTCTTAGAAGAAATCTTTTGAGGATTCATGCAGTTTCAGTCATTTTTTGAGACCATACATATTTTTGTCCATTTAAAAAATCTCTCCCATAGCATAGAAGAATGTTTGATTTGTTTTTCTTGGTTTATTTACAAGTCAGCACTGTTTTCACTTTCTAACGATGGTTTTGTAATTAGATTTTTGTCTTCATCCTCTCCCCCTGATTTTTCTTAATCAACTCCCAAACATGCAGAATTAATTATTAGTAACATTGTCCTCCTTTTCCCTTCATTGTGACCTTTCTAAGTTAAGAAGCTAATATTTTGTCGTGTTAATAATAAAATGAGAACTTTTTTACAGGCATAATAATAAATAGTTCAAATTTTCCTGTACATAAGCCTCAGAATGATGCAGTGTTGTTTTCCCATAATGGTAATTTGGATTTTGGCAATATGCAAAGGAGAGACCACGAGGGGTGTGATGTTTTTGCTCTGGAGCATCCCTGGTGCAGCTCTGGCTGTTTGGGGACTCCTCCTTCCTGGGCTGCTCTTTGCCAAAAGCCCCCTCTGCACTCTCCCTCTTCCCTTAGAGCTCTCTGATGCCTTTTCTCTTTTCACACCTTGTGCCACCTCTTTGTGATACAGAACAGGGGTGACAGAACTGAGAAAAGATTGACCTTTTGTTCATCTGCACTTCTCCTGGATGATTTTTAACCTATTTTTGGATGAAGAGGGATTTTTTGTCTATGAGGAAAGATGTCTGTTTCAAAACTGAAGAAAATTTTTCTGAGCCATCTCTGGATGTTCAGATTAAATTTCCAGTGGTTCTTAACTTTTCTGTCTGTCCCAGATTTATCCAGGCAATTGCTTAGATGCACAATGGAGCTTTGCAATAAAAAGGAGATTTTTCGCTAACGGGGGAGAGGCAAAACATTTACTGCAAACTTATTTTTTGTTTCGTTTTACGTTTTTTTCTGCTTACACACATCTTCTGATCCCTGGTGGTTATTCTGTTGTATTTGGTACACAACACATTTGTGCCTTTCTCATGTGCTTGTTACGTTCACCTGCAGTTTTGGGGAGGGATCTACCCTTCCTGGGGACTTGATGGTGCAAAGAGCAATGTTGTGAGGTTGTTTAGGCATTAGCCCAATTTAAATAATACCTAGCAGTGAGCTGGCAGTTTAATTAGCTGTGAGCAGTGACTTTATGTTACCTGTTGCTCTCTATGAAAAATGGACACAAGACAGAGGATGTTAGTCAGATGAAGCCTTAATCCACAAAAACCCCATTATTCCTGTGACACATTTTTCTGTTACATCTTGCTTTTGTATCCTGCCTGATAAGAATTAAGTCCATGCAGCACAGTTCACCTCCAGCACCATTCCAGAAAATCAGAACAAGGCTTGTTTTGTGTACAGCATCAATTAACTCAGGCAAAAATGTATTTTCATTGATTGTGGCTTGCTTACTGAGCGAAGGTATAGTAAAGCTTTCCTTGAGAAAACACCTATAAATACCCTGTGCTGTCAGGGGCAGAGTGCAGGCAGAGGGAAAAGGCAGATCAAGGTTCAGTCTGCCCAAGTGCAGCAGCTAATGTCTCAGTGACTTTTTAGAATCGTGGTTGTTAGTTATTCAAATCACAAATAGGTTCAGAACATTTTCTCCCAAGAAGATAACAATCCTCAATAAAAATTAGTATAGACAGTAAGGAATCTTTTCAGTCATCCAGTCTGGACTCAGCTACCTGTTTCCTTAACAGCTGTGACTTATTGTCCTGGATTTTATTATTACCTCATTCTCCTCCTTTTTAAAATTAGAAGTAAGAGTAATTTTATAACATTCATAGATTGCTACTTAACATATTGCTATTTACTCCAGAATACAGCAAATTTCAGAGATTTGTTTCAATCCCAGTCTGTTACTGTGGCTGGTACCATTTCTGTCGATTTTTCCGACAGCTGTAAAATGTGGATTTGTGACAAAAGGTTCAATCTATTTTGATAATGTGGAGATTGAAGAAATGGTTATCATGGTTCTGTTTCATGACATTATTTCTGAAAAGGCAGCAATAATGGTTTTTTTGCCCCCAAAACAGAGAATATAGACTCCATGCTTCAATAAAAACATGCAAGCCCCCTTTTCATTAGTTATCATGTACAAAATTGAAAAGAAATAAAAAAGTATATTGTTCAGGAGCTCATGGATATTTGCCACAGATCTGCTAAGCACATCCAGCAGGGCAGGTCACTATCTGCCTGCAGTGTGCACCTCACCATTTTGGCAGCAACTGATAACAGAGAAACCCCCAGACAGGGTGGTCTGTGTTCCCCAAGCCTCTCCCATCCTTTACTCTGCCTTCATTTTAGCAGTTTGGTTTCCTCTGCAATACTATTGATTGCAGAGCCATTGATCAGAACTGATCGATAATTGGCAGCCTGGATTTTAGCACATGCTGCAAGTTTTAGAGAAATAAATTCAGATGTTCTCAAAGTGGAAAAAAAAACTTAGAAAAGTCCTACCTACCCCCAGTCAGACTTTGGTTTCCATACAACATCCATCTCAGACCCTCTGCTTGGCTGCCAGCCTCAAATTCCTGCTGAATTCAGTGGTAGCTGCAGATGGAACTTTCAGAAGCACATCCTTAAAAGAGACTTGGAGGGTCCCTCAGGGAAAAGGGATTTCTCCTCTCCCTCCCCTTCTCCTACACTTGTACCTGGTGTACAAAGGTGTCTTGAAAAGATGGAGAAGGAAAATCTTCAAACTTAAGCCTTCTGGGTCATCTTTTTATATCCTAAAATAAGGTCAGCAGCGGAGACCTTTAAAGGCTTTTCTTTCTGTTAGAATGCTTTAATGAGAAGTGTATAAACTGACACTGATCTCCCCACATTAGGGTTTATTGCCTTGTGATGCTAGAGATGTTTTTAAGTGATAAAGTTCTGCTCAAGTGCTCAGTAAATAAATGCAGTAATAGAGAGATTTGGCTTATGTCAAGAAGAGGTGAACCGAACAGAATAGGCTATAATAGGCAACTTTTTCATGAAAACATTGGGATATTACAGGAACAATGGGGTTTGTCAGTGTCCTTTGAACTCCACGAGAATGAGTTGCGTGTGGTCTTATTTTAAGGATGGGGGAAATTGGATCAGGTCTGAGAGTGGCTTTCTAAATTCTCATCTTGGCTCTGCTGTCATCTTTAGTAGATGCTGCTAAGGCAGATCAATGTTTCTGTTGATGTAAAGTAATCTTGCCATTGGAAGAAGTCTAATTTAGATGCAGCCTAATTTAATTTGCTCTGTTTGGACATGCTGTTTAATCCGGTGTTGAAAACCAAATCTTAGAACAGCTTTTCTTGACTGTACTGACAATTACACAAGTTAAGTGGTTGTGCCTTTTGGGACAGCATGTTCACATCCTTGTGGCAGGTTTATATTTGTTTTATTTAGGTGCTATGTCAAGTCAGGGCTTAAGTGATAACCACTCAGGCAGACAAATTAGCTGTTTCTGTTCTAATTAATCTCAAGTAACTTTTATTGGACGCCTTCAGGAATATTACTAATGAACATATTCAAGATAGATTACTTATAAACAAATACTTATGTCTTTATTCCTAAACCATCATTTAAGTCTGAAAATATTGTCACAAGATTTCAGAAAGTTGTGTTCTATCCAGTGTAAATGTAATGATTACATTACCATCACATTCACAAGCTGTCAGCTGTCAGATTTTACTGGTAAATATATTGAAGTAAATAGAGAAGCAGCATTGCAATTTCTTATGTTATTAGGGTTCTGTAGCTATTAAAACAGTTTAAATACATAATAAGTAAATAAAACTCAACTTTATATAAAATGCTGACATGGGCCATGATTTGTTTGCCTCTCCAGCAGTTTGTGGCACTAATGGAAGCATGAGGTCGGGACACTCCTCCAGTGGGTCTGAGATTAATCCTTGCTTGGCATGTTACACCCTGGCTGTGATCTGCCCTGCTGGCTCACAGACCTTCGGAATATTTTGGGTGCAATTTGCCCTATGCTGACCCCTTGGAGGGGGTAATTTCTCTTGCCAAGTTTCTTGAGGCAGATTGGAGATGGAAAATCTTGCACTGCAGAAATAAGAGCAGAAAAAAGGCAGTTTTGTGTTTTTCTGGAAAAGGGGAAAGTCAGGCTGGCAAGGGACTGGGATGAGTGTAACTCCAGGCTCTCTTTCTCAGTGCATTGGGAAATCACCCATCCTTCCCCCACAGCCGACTCTTTCCTTGCTACAGGGCTGGGAACAGCACTGAAGTGAACAGTAAAATATAAAGTGCCCCATCTTACAGCGTGACATATCATTTTTCCCTGACATCTCATAACTTACCCTTTTCTACAGCTTTTTGTTCTGAGCCAAATGTCGCAAGTTAACGCATGAATAAATGAGGACAGTTCTCACCACTTCCATGATATGTTGCAAAATATACACAGGTGGTGCTTTAAAGCCTGCCATTCGCCTCAATAACTAAATACCATTTGCATTTTACTGGCTTCTATGTGTGTCAGATCCTGCACCTGTTCCAGACCCATTTCAGTAGGCATTATACCAGAGCCTATATTTTACTTCTTTCCAGTGGTAAATAGGTCAGTATTTCAAGACAGGAATCTATTAGAAGGAAAGTAAGTGTTCTGTCTGAGAGGAAATATGGTGTGTATGAAGTTAAATTAAAAATAAATTGGGTAATAATCAGTCAAAAATTATAGAAGTGCTGGAGAAATCCGTCCAAACAGGAGAAGTAAAAAAATCCAAACACACCCCAGCTTCGAATTTTCATGTATTAAATTCACGTTTCCATAAAACCTTTAAGTATGCACTTAACTTAGATATATGACTTGCCCGGCTGTAATCAGGGGTAAAACACATATGCTTGAAGTTATCCGTGTTGTTATGTACCTTGCTGATCTGTTCCTGAAATGGTCAAGCTTAGGAAGTATCTCTGGAAAACAGATCTTTGACTACATGTTAAAAAAATTCACTTAGGTTCACAATATTTGTCCCATTGAATATTCTTTAAAATATGGTGATCTTGACCATGATTAGAAGCATTAGACAACATTAGACAGCAGATGTTGTGACTCTTAATGAACAGGAATTCTGAGAGGATTATTCTGAATGCATAAGTGATGCAAAGGATAGTGGCTTTGGGGAGAGGTGATTTTTAATATTCCTGTCAATACCAGGTGCTGCACCTAAGAAAATCTCTGTTCTTTCAAGGCATTGTAACCTATCTGGAATTGATTGCTCGTGGTTTTCAGCTTGCTTTACTCCTGTAAGGTGCTAGGAGTGGTTCCAGCACAAATTTGAACAATCCCTGCCTAAAGCCATCCGTCAGCATTCACAGACATTTCATCTTGTGCCTCTCGACCAGCTAAGGACTTGGAATCAGTCTGAATGAGAGTGTTCATGATGTTTACAGTTTACATTAAGCGGCTTTTAGGAAGGAAGAAAAGCTTTTACTTCACAAGTTAATCGCTCTGTATATATTATTAGGATGTACTAATAGGGGCTAGTGTACACAACAAAAGCAGAATAAAAACACATCAGCTCTCTTTGTCAGGAAAATCAGAGTTTTTAAGAGTTGCATGTACGCAAATTAAATTACGTTAAGAAATTTATAATGCTATTAGATGGCCTTTACAGGCTTTAAATTTATGAAGCAGGGCTTAGGCTTTCCCATTTCCAGTTGTCAGTGGTATGTGTGCACATTGAGAGCTGCAATGGAGAGAGCTGGAGACCAAAATGTATGTGAGCCCAAGAGCAGAATTCAGCACACAGCTAGACAAATGAACTACCAGGGGCTTGAATGAAAAAGTGTTTATGCTTGTGTATCCAGAATTTATTAGAGACTCCTGCCATTTAGGTGTTTAGATCTCCATCTGTCCCGTTCAGGGATGGTTCTGCACCCAAAGCAAGCAGTTGGTTGGCTCTGATCTTGGTGGGAGATGGAGCATTGGAGCAGCCAGGAGGGCTTGTGCTGCACCAGCCCTGCAGAGAACCCTCCAACCTTCTCTTCCTCCATAAAATATTTAGCTGATTTGGCATATTTTCATTTTTGGAGACTCATTTTTCCCCAGCTGTTTTGGAGAGAGGAAACGTGAAGCCTGGGCTCTGGGTCTCTGCTGTTGACCTCTCTCAGGACACACAGAGGGGCCAAGAGAGCTCACAGCTCAGACTCTCACCAGCAAAAGCCCTGCTGTAGAGTCAGGTGCTCTGTCCAAACTGGGCTGTCCTGCAGTAGCTTGTGCAGTATTTGCTGAGAGAGTCTTCTTTGCCATGCCTATATTCCTGTCACAGGGTACTGACTTCCCCAGAACCTGCTCATGGTGTGGATGTTGGGATGACCCTTTAAATCAGTGTCAGAGCACCAATGTTACAGAAGGGGATTGGTCACATAGTGACCATGGAAAAACAGTGACAACCTTGGGACTGAGGAGGAGTGCTCTGGACCAGTCCTTCAGTATCACCAGTAGTTTTGTAATAGAAGTCCAGGAGAATCCATGGGAACTTCTGAGCAACAGCACTCTGTCCTACATAGCTTTCCTCAAGGCACAGTAAGGCAGCATATTCATTCAGATGAAAAAGTGGAAACAATGTGACTTTCACCCAGATGTCTGCTGTTTGTTCTTCAACCCTAAAAAATAAAGTATAATTCAGAAACGTGCAGCTTTTTCTGCAGGAAGTTGAGTCTCAATTAAAATAACAGTATTTATAAAGAAAAGGTAATGAGAGTGCTCCCACAGTATAATATTTTGACTTTTCCTTCCTCAGCCATTATGAGAAATACAAATATTCATCTGGGACCGTTGAAAAATATCATTTATTGAAATAAAATTACTCCATCTCAGTTGACTGAACCAACATCTTAAGTGCTGAAGTACATTTATGCCTACTACACAAGGAAGGGTGTTTTATGGCCTTAAAAAAACACCTTAAAAATTACCACTGTAGAGTTAAACTAACTTGTCCCCCATTTTGCTGTAGTGGGAGGCAGCACACAACTATGCTGCCCCAAAGCAGACCTAAGAAGTGCCTACTCCTGGAGTAAAATCAAGGCTCTGTGCACATTGTGGCCACTTTCATCACCCAGTGGCAGTGGTGTTTGCACAGGTGGGTTCCTGCTGCTGCTTGCTACTGGATGGCTGTTAATGGCAGGTGGAGTTCCCTGTGCTCCCTGTCATCCCCTTGGACTCTGTGAGTGACCCTTTGCTGCCTGGGCTGTGGAGGGAGGTCCCAGCCCTGCCTTTCTTGGTGCCATTTACCATGGTACAGCCCTCACCATCACCTCTTTGGCATGATAAATTATTAAAGAAAAGCACCTACACAAATAAAGACTGAGTGGTGCTGAGCTGTCATTCCCGAATATATCATTTGCCAGCCCCACATCCAGACAGAGGTCTGAGGGTTTCTGTGCTCTGTGCCTCGCAGTGGGGCTGAGAGAGCAGAGCTGGGAAGCTGCACAACTGCTGTGCCAGCCACTGCAGAGGAGAATTTCCCTCAGAAACATCACAGAGTGAGGCACAAAGCACACAGAGGGCACATCAATCCCAGCTGCACCCTGGCTCGCTGCCTGCCTGCTGCTCCATTCACAGCTGCACTCCACAGTCTCTCTCAGAAGGTTTCTGCTCTTACCTGGGTGGAGGAGAGTTCCAGCCTGTCTCATACACCATGTGGATCTCTTGGCAGTGAGTCTTCCTGAGATGACATTTAGAGAGGTTTTTGACAGTGGAAAGGAAGTCCTTCCTTAGTGCTTCAGGTTGGGAAAAGTGCTTCTCTGTCCACAGCACGGCAGAAACTTGAGGTAACTTTGCTGTCCATAGGCCATGTTGATGTGCAGGATGCATTGCTAATTATGTCATCTCCAACCCACCCTCCCATGCTGCTCCTGGCTCTGGGATACCTCTGGAAAACACCTCTTGGCAAAGGCAGGATGTGCTGTGCTCCTGATTCAGCCAATTTGCCTCCCTGCATGCACCCTCAGTCCATCCCCGGGGAGTCAGTGCATGAAAGTCACTGCTCAAACATGAGCATTTTCTAATCCATATTTAAGCAGATGTAAAAATAGGTTTTTTGGCAAGTAGGCTCACCTGTAACTTCTGTTGGCTTTGAAAAGATTAATTCATGATGTTCCTTAAAGTTGGATGAGTCTTTGATGCTTTTGGCCAGCACTTTAAGCCTACTATTATAAAACATTTCTCATGTCATATCGTGGCCATAATATAGGAAATCTATAGGGTGACAGCTGAATCTTAGACTTCCAGCCACGTATTGCTTTATTCTGGGATGTTATTGAGCCTGTACATAATTGTCCTGCTTTCCAAATGAGCAAATTGTATAAGTATGCTTTCAAAAAAAAGCTAAAACTAGTGTGTATTTTGCTTTGTAAAGTTTGGGTTTTGGTGGCCTCCATTTTCCAGGTAAAGTCCTTTCTGACTCTTTCACCTGCAGATCATGGTGTAATTTTTCCATGAGTGTAACAATTGTTTGGGCTGCTCCTTGCCTGTAGTGATCGTTTGTTGGTGCCATCACCTGTGCCAAACCTCAGAATCTTCAGATTCCCATCATCTGTTCTCACAAATGCTCTCAGAATTTGGAGATGCCAAAATCCTTTTGGGTGTTTACCTATTCTCATATTTATGAGGCTTTCCAGTAAACACACAACATTTCTGCTGTGTTTATTTGCTTTGAACAGGTATCTATTTGCTAAACACCGACTGCAATACCATGAAGGATTGGCATGGCTATCTTAGCAATTAAGTCATATTTTTCCAACCGAGATTTATTGTCTACATTTCTGCATCAGAGTGGAAAGCCATATAAAGATAAGCCCTTTTAGATTGGCTGTTCCAGACTCAGAATAGTGGAATGTGGAGGGAGCTTTTAGCCCATGAGCTGAGGATTTCTGCAGAACTCCAGGCTTGCAGGTGGCTCAGAGCCTGCCCAGCTCTGTGGGTTGTGCTCTAACCTGCCCTCCTGCTCCAGCCATGGATTTGGCCATGAGGCTTGTGCTTGTTTGAGTTGTGTGGTTAGGGAATGTGCAACGATGTGGGCATTGTTCTGTTGGCATGGAAGTTACCTAGACTTATGTGTGTTTACTTTGCTGAACCTAGGGGATGAAGTACTTGATATGGTTAATTTATTATGAGACATAAATTCGCTAACATGGTAAAGAACTTACTGCAAAATGATGGACAACTTGTATTAGAATTCCTCTACTAATGCAGTGCAACACTCATTTATTATTATTATTATATGTCCAAAAGTGCTTTTGGCACAGTTTTGACACCCTCTGCTAACAGACATCCAGTCCAAATTTATTGCCAAAGATAGATCCCCATAGGAATGGCAAACTATCCACACTGTTCCTGTACTGTCAGATACCACGCTCTGCCAGCTATCCAAACAACTGCAGGCAGGGGGCCAGGGAAAACATATTATAACATATTATAAAACTCTATTTTGACTTGCACCTTTGTTAAAAAAACAGGAGACTGAATTTTAAAGTAATAATAATAGAAGAAATGCTTTTGAATTGGAGACCTAGTAATCTGACGGTAATTCAGTGACCCATCAGACTGATCACATATAAAATGCTGCAGTCAGTGCAGGGAAGTGAAATGCAAACTCCTACACCTCACCATTAATTTCTTCTTTCCTTTATGATTTAATATTGAACAACGATGAAATATGTCATCCATAACAGGAGAATTGGATAGAGTGATTTTCCAGTAATTAAAAAAATGTATGGAATCTGGGTCAGTTTTCCAACAAAATACCCAACATAAATTGATTCAGAGAGAGACTAATCCATGAAACATATGATTTCAGTTCATTATCTGATTTCTGAAATGCTGTAGTACCTGAGGATCTTGTTTTCATTATCTAGGCAGATGGAGAGTGATCCAAATTTATTTTAAAATGAGAGGGGTGCATTGTAGTCTCCCTGTGATGGAAGGCATGCTGCACATGATTGAAGAGGGTGCCAAGACTTCAGGAAGTTCAATGCATAGGCAGGGGAAAAGCATGTTAAATGTCTTCCCTGCCCCTTCCCTTGAAGGAGTTTTCTGAATTGCCATGGTGTTCCCAACTCTCTCCAGCAGTGATGGGCCAAGTCCTGCTTGCTGTAGCCACGCAGTTGGTTTGCTTGAAGCCAACAGAAATATTTTTCTAAGTAAGAAGAGTGGTCTCTAGCTGCACTAATTGCACTCAATTTTTTTCTATATTTGTCCAAAAGACTGCCCACTGATTTCTGTGAGCATTAGATGTAGGTTTTATAGCTTATTTCTTTTTTACTATGGTAAATTCCTCCTGGTTTCTGAGATGCTTTTCTGGCAGGAAGTCTGCAAGATCATCCAGGATGCAAGTAACTCTCTGGTAGGATATTTATAGTTTAGTGTTTGTTCATTTGTTTGTTTGTTTTGGGTTTTGAGGTGCTTGGATTTTGTTGGTTTTTTTTTTCTTTTCTTTGTGGCAACAAGAATCGTAATCTTATTTGAAGCCAGACTGTTCCCCTGTTCCATCACCAGTAAATTCAGCAAAGTAGATTGTGAGATTTTGTTTTTGAAAATTAGGATCTCTGTATTTCTATTTCATTAGAATAATTACAGATTTGTAATAAATGATTTGAAATCACTCTAATTTAATGGAAGCTCTTTCTAATATGAATGATAGAACCAGTACATGACTAATCAAATATATTAGTGCACAGAAGGGAGATTGCACAGGCTCATTTGTCTTTTTGTCCGTGTTTTATATTGTCTATATCATACTATTTTTTTCCATTTTCCCTTTACCTTTTTTCTGAGCTTCAACTGAACAAATTCACTTAGGGTTCATTATAAGGCGGTCCAGGAGTAGATTACATAGTGCTTAATGGATTGTATTTCTGCAAGACCATTTAAATTGCATTTATTAGGGAGGTTAGGTTTATAGAAAATTAATACAAATATCAAAAGATTTGTAACATTATATATGAGTCTGGGCTCCATAATTTTAACAGTTTTGTGTGAAGGTCCACCATCTTTGTGGACTGTGCAAGTGATAAGTCAGTGAAACAATTGCTGCTTTCTATAGAGCTTTCATGTTGTACTGTTTGCTCAAGATATTTTAAAAATCAAGAAGTCTTATAAAAGTTAATTAGGTCTTTAAAAAAGTGAGGTGTAATCAAAGAGTTTTTGTGTCTGGATTTCAGTGCTAGACTACTGGCATCAATTGCATGATTAAGAGTCACTCTTCTAATTTAGCTATTAGACAATCATTAGCCTGATTACTACGTATTGACTGCTGCACTTAGCTCTCCCATCATACTACAGGAGGGGAAAAAAAATATAAGAGCAGAAAGGAATAATTTGCCGATGACAGCTTTGCTTAACAGTTCTCAGAGCTGTTTTGGTTTTTAAAACATTTTCCCTTTCACAGTAAATGCACACCTTGGCATTTGGAGATGTAAAAAGGTTGTTAGAGCAGACTGTGTGACTGGGGCCTGGTTTCATGCTCTGGATGAGGCCAAATGCTCCCTTTGTATCTCAGGCTCTGAAGTCACTCCAAAGTCAGGCTGTATTTTTATAGGAGGAGAAGGCAGAGTTTTATTCTGCTTCTGAGACCCAGAAAGCTTGAAAGCCACACTTCAGAAACATTTCCCAGCTCCTATTGAAATCTCTCAATGTAACAGCTTCCTACTTGGGAAGCAGGACTGATGTAGATTTGTTCTGTCTGGTCCTGTCAGGCTGCAAACCCTGGCAGAGGGGCTCTGTAACCTCAAGTTTGAGCAGTGCCTGGCACAGGGGGACCTGGCCCCAGCTGGGGCCTCTGAGGACAGCAGCAGTGACATGAAGGCAAAGAGGAATTTTTTACTTGTTTGAAGCTAAGAGACAAATCCATTGCCTTCAGGCTTGCTGCTCAGCAGCAGTGGCACAGCCAGCCTGCTCTCCTGAGCTCTGGATGCCAGGGCTGGTGTCCTGCCTGCCTGCTGCCTCTTCAGAGGCTTCCCAGGGACTCCTCTTCTGCCCAAGCCTTTCAAACATCTCCTCCCTGCCCATGAAGGCCCCCTGCACTGGGCAGGAGTAAAGGGGAGTCTGCTGAAGGGAGAAGAGCAAAATCTTTTGTCTCCCTTTTTCCCAAGCATCTTCCCCCAGGCTGCTCCGAGCTCATCAAAGTCCTCCCTTGCCTGGGACATCTCACCAAGGCACAGGCATGGGCTAGCAGTGGAAGCATAGGTCCTTGCTGAAGCTATGGCAATCCTGGGCAGAGCTCTGCTGTCTTTGCATCTCTTACAATGTTTGTGGAAATGAACCTTAACTGGGCCCAGTGATGGACGGCCAAACCGAGCCTGTTGTCAGCGAAAGAAATGGGTTCCGGTGAAATCTAATCAATGCCTTGATTTAATTTGGGGCAAATCTCTCCCTTCTGAGTTTGTTTTGTCCTGATCAGGCTGTTTGAAGATGAGGTCCTTGGAACATTGCTCTATATCACCTGCATCAAGGCTGATAGCTGATGGTAACACTGATACTCCCATTCGGCCCCGTGAGCACCTTTTGTGCCAGGCTGTTTGGTGCTGAAATGGAGCTCATCATACCTAGGATGAGCACAGAAAGCATTATCATCCTCTGCTTCTGTGAGGCTTGTTCCGTGGCTGCACTCAGCAGCACAGTGAATATCATCCATAGTAAGTAGCTAATTTAGCATCTCCTTTCTGAAAATGTGGTAGTGATGAATAATCAGCAAAGATTTAAATGATCAGGAACTTAGATACTTTTTGAAAGGCTAAAAGATGAAGCTGAGATCTTCTGTTACAAAATTCTATGTGTATTATATAATGCTAAGTGCCTATACAGCAACTTATGTTAAAAGATAACATGAACATTGTTGCAACTTAACCCCATGGAATGCATTTTTATTCTCCCTGCAAGTAATCTTAAATTATTTTCTTTGTCAGGATGATTGACTGATCCTGATTGAAGAATCTTTTATTGTTAGAGAATACCTTTTTGTTTTATAATTTCCCTAATTAGCTCTAAATCCTGCTACTCCTCTCTGTAAAGAACTGATGTCTGCCAGACTTAACTGCCCACATAAATGCAGACCCCTTTGAATATTGCCTCACAAGTTTCTTTCCATATCAAGAGACATATGTGCCACACAATAAAACTAAATGGCTTCAGCTAGGCAAATGATAAGAATAGAAATACTTGTCTTAGATAAAACACCAACCTGCACAAGCCTCTTGGCATACACAAGCCAGCCTGGACTGCTGCATTGATTGCATTCTGCTGCACAGAAAGGAGAGGGAAAGCATGCAGGAAAGAGAGAAGGGGCTCACTGATTAATTAAGCCAAAAAAAATAACCCTCCTCGAGGATGAGCCCCAGCTGTAGGGGACTCTGAGAGCAGCATCCCTCCATGGCTTTCCTGGGAAAACAGTCCTGAGCCTCAGGTTGTGAGTGAAGGCTGCTGGCTGCTACTGGTGCCTATTCTTCTTACATGGCAATCCCAAAGCATCTCATTTCCTTCCTACTTCTAATTCCCTCCAGCTTCCTACCTCACTCCAGGGTTTTTTCCCTTTGGTGGGCAGTGTGCAGCTTCAGGAGGGCTGCAGAAAGCAGATGTGGTCAGTGTTCAGAGACCACGCTGTGCTCAGAGGGGGCAGAGGTGGCTGGTGCTGGGGACAGTGCCCCAGAGCCCTGCAGGGGGTGGGGACAGCCAAGCCACCCCATCCTCCCAGCACAGTGCTGGGCTCCTCTGGTCATGCCACCAATTAGGACTGCTCCTGGAACAGGGAGGTGACCTGCGTGAAACCAGAAAATAGGACCAGTCGTGGGTTTCTGAGGCTTTCAGCTGTATAAAGGGTTTAGATCAGCTTTGGACAAGTTTCTGAGCTCAAGCTTTTGTGGAGCATGAATCTTTTTTCTGCTCACGTCAGTGTGTTTTGGATCAGGCCCCTGGTTGGGATAGGCTGATGCTTTTGATATATTAGCCTGTTGCTGATTAAATGTATATTTCACTTTTTAATTTTCACTTTTTGGGGTAGCCATCGCTCTAATGGAGACCCATTTAGCCATTGCTATAGATCAAAAAAGCCAGGCTTGCTCTGTGCTGCTATGGATTTTCCATGGAGCTGCCCATAAGAGCCTTGTAGTTATTAAATCCTTTCTTTTGCTGTCAATTAAAGATGGGTAAACATCAGTCAAGGAAGGGTGGGTTGTTTTTTTTTGCTTGTTAATTAATCACTGAGCCCCTTCCCTCTTTCCTCTATGCTTCCCCTCTCCTTTCTGTGCTTTATTTTATGTCTGTCCTGGTTTCTTTCTAATAGTAGCAGGCAGCTGTACAGCGTGGACTTCAGTGCTTTAGCAGCAGAACTCTGTGCCTGGATCAGTCACAGCCTTACAAATTAGAACAATCCCTGGTACGCATGTCCAAACAGGAGAGAGAACGGTCCTTAGTTCATTTTATTTTATTTCATTTTATTTTGCAGCGCTGCTTTGCACACAGCATACACAATGTCCTTTCGCATTAAGAAATGAGTTACGTTTCCTTGATGACTCACTTTCTTATTAGGTTACATTTGGTATAACTGTTTAGGGCTACTTCTAATTATTCATATAATATTGTCTTATGGATGAGGATGGCCCATTTTCCACTAATTTCTCAACCCTGTTTTTCTTTCTCTAATGGCATATGACCAGCTCCTAACGTAAAAAGAAAGAAAGGAGGGTGAATAAAAGGATAGGGAAAGAAAAAGAACTCTGCTGTACAACCGAAACGGGTAATTATGCTCCTCTAAGCACATCGCTAGAGCCCAGCTGGCACAATTAAAGAAATAGCTGATCAGTTCCAGTTATTGATTCTGCTAACATGTTTGTTCACGGTTGCTTCTTGTCTAATTAGTTTTTTCTGCTTTCTTAGTCTGAAAGCATACCTTTTCAGTCAAATCTGTTTTCAGGCATCAGATAGCAATGCTTTATTTAGACCACTTGCTAGCCATTTATTTTAATGCAACAGTACTTCTGTTCACTTTTTTTTTTTTAACCCTCTGTGGGGGCTGGTTCTTTGGGACGGTGTTGAATTTCCTGGAGGCTTTTGAGATAGTCTAAAATTTAAGATGAGGCTTCATAACAGTGAAATGAACAGATATAAAAGTAGACGTTAGGGGATCTCTTGGGAGCACCTAAAAACATTTAGATACCTCTCACAGGTTGTAAGGAGTTACTGGCTGTAGCTGGCAATTAGGGAAGAGTGGATGTTAAGGTTCCATGCTTGCATTTTAACTGTGTGGGCTGGCAATTTTAAATGCTCAGAGACTTCTGTTTACCTGAATCTGGTCTTTTTTTTTTTCTCTCTTTTGAAAAAACATCCTAGGTAAAAAACAGTATTTTGACAAAATGGCCCTCTTCACAAAATGGGGACTGGACAAAGAAAAAAGGGAGTGGGAACTTGAGAGGAATCCAAGTGTACCAGGTTTTGTCATTTCTTAAGGGCAAACATATAGCTATAAAATGCTTTTTATTTCAAATACCAGTTTTACATAAAAGTGAAGATAATTGATATATCAAACAAAAAATAATTTCCCTCCTGTAGAACTGGGTCAAATGAAAACATTTAGAAATACAGATTTTTGCCCTGATTCAGAACATCAACAACAACAAAGAAGAAGGAATTTTGGACTGTTTTGCAGGACATAAAATCTATTTTCTAACCAGCTCTAGTGCTGGTGTTCCATTGTGCAGCTGAGCAGCTTTCACACTGAACCTCAAGCACAAACACATTTCAGTGCTGGATAAAGATTTATATATTTCAATGAACAGTAAATAGATCATTGGGGTTGGAACAACTTTTATATTTAAAAACACCAAACAGGAAAGAACGTGCTGCAGTCTCCATGACACAATGTGTGTGTTTGCACACATGAATGAACACAATAGTCTAAAATGGATAGTAGTAGTCTGACAGATTTAAAGGTGCAGAACATAGGAAAGACATCATAATTCTCTAACTTGAAAGTGTTGTTCAGGCAGTGATTTCTTCAGAAAAGAGAATTGCTTACTGTTTTATGCAAAGAGACTTGAAGAATTGCACTATCTGGACTGAGAGAATAAAAATTCCTTTTATGCCTGTTTGAATCATGCTGTTCTTAAGATTTCTTTTTGGGTTATTAGAACTATATAAATGCAGGTTGATATTAACTGCTTTCAGCACCCAGGGATGTATACATATTTTAGATATTGCAGCAGTCCTTGTCTTCTTGATTGACATTACTTTCCTGATTTCCCATTTTCCACTCAGGAGGAGAAGCCAAGAGGTATTTCAGCTGTTAGCAGATGAAACCTGTACCCTACCCATCTGCTTATCATTCCAGGAGCACACAGCACAAACATCCAAAAGTTTTTGACACAGCTGAGCTCCATCACTTCTTTCCTCGCCAAAATATTCAGTACAGCTTAATCCCAGGTCTTGTCCCAGCCTCCATTCCTCTGCTCCCTGGGATGCTGTGTCCCTCCTGATACCTGAAGCCACCTTCTGCAGGTACATCCCTGCAGCTCCACGGTTCTCCAGATGTGGAGGTGTGGGGAAGGAAGGAGGAGGTGTTAAATGTGCCTGGGATAGCTGCTGAAGGGCCAAGGGAGCTGCTGCTGCACACTGGGATGTGCTGGTGAGGGACTCAGGGGGTGTGGGGACCTGCAGGAGGCTGCTGAGCTGGGTGCAGGGTGTAGGACAGTATTGCCTATCACTGGGGCACTTGGTTCATTTGGTCAGCCTGGGGGGCAGGTGAGATGCTTGGACAGGCCATCAGAGGGGCCAGGAATGGCTCCCTTGTGAAACAAGGGATTTGAGAAGCTGAGGTTCAGCTCCCAGCCCTGTCACAGGCTGCCTGGGGGAGCACGAGCAGGTAACCTTATTTCACTGCGCCTCAGTTTGCTGTCAGTAAAATACAGAAAGTAGAGCAAACGTGCTTCCTGCTGCCTGAGGGCTTTGTGGGGATGAAAGCTTTGGGGTGCAGGGATGTGGGCAGCAGGGAAGCTCGGGGAGCCAAGGAAGAGGGGCTGGAGGAGCTGCCTTGGCAGGGGGCTCTGGCACTGCTGGGCTGAGGCTGCATGGTGCTCAGCCAGACGTGGGCTCGGCTGACCTGTCTTTATTGAGCCTGCAGCTCATTGTGGAGAAGCTTTCTCCTCTGCCTACCATAAAAAAAAAGATGTAAATTGGAAGGGTACAGCACTTCTCATAAAAACTCTGTGCATTTATATTTAAACACTGAAGTCACACCACTCCCTATTGAAAAGCCCTCGGCTCCATTGTTACACATGACTAGCGCAGAAAGAGGCCATTATACTCGGCAAAAATGTATTTTCCTTGCTCATTTTCCTGGAAACAAAACCTCCTGGGCTCTGGTGGCACAAGCCTCACCAAATGGTATTGATAAAGAGGCAGAAATTGCACATGGCACTGAACCACCGGCTCCGTCTGAGAGAGAAGGAATAAAGCTCCGAAATATGGCAGCAGATGCCTGTGAGATTGCCTTTGTGGCAAAGCAGAACAGTTTACCAATAAAGCTCTCTCTGCCTGTTATAGTTGTGTTCAATAGCAATGACAGCTGTCAAGGAGCTCAGGGACTTGCTGGGATGCCTTCAACATTTTAATCACTCCAGCAAAGGAACGGAAAAACTGTTTGTGTTTGGAGCGCTGTTATTGTCAGATGATGTTTAAAAAGAATCGGTAATTATTATTTACCTGAAAATGAGAAGGAGCTTTTAATTGTTGCCATACAGCTCTTGTTTCCGTAAACAGAAAGGACAGGTCCTCTCTCATTTTAATTTTGAGCAGTTAATTGGTGAAATACATAGCCCCTTTTACTATCATGCTCTCAATCTTTAGATGATGAACTATTTTTCCCCGTGAAGCTCAACTGACAGATTTTAATATTCCATTAACTTTACGGTTTTACTACAACATCACATCTTGAGACACTGGGGCACTTTGATTCAAACTGCAGGAAATTAATTTTCTCTCTTTTATTATACCACCAGTAACTACCTTAAAAAAGGGGAAACTTTAAAACTCCTGGTGACATGAGTATAATATGTAAAAATGACAGGAAGAATTATGATTTTTTTTTTTCCGTAAGAGAAGGGAAAAGGGGGGGTGTAATTATAGTGCTGAACCATTGTATTCAATCTGAAATTAAGATACTTTTCTAAGACATGAAATTCACATAGTCAAGAAATGATCATGATGGAAATCTTTGCAGTTGAAAGGTATTAGCAGTTGTTAACCCCTTTCCTTGCAGCCAAAATGTTTTGACTGAATATCTCTGCAATAGAGGAAAAAAAAATCACAAAATTTGGTGTTGAGAGGACTGAACTTTTCGCTCTTGTCTAAAATGACCACAACTCTTCCTGGGAAGGAAAAAACATATATATCTGCTTGACTTGAATTTTAACTCTCATCTAAATGAGAGTTCGGTTTCTTGTTAATATTCTGTTATGGCAAGAGTCTGAAAATATGTTGAAACACTTTCTAGTTATGGCAGTGCCTTAGCCTTTTTTTTTTGGGCAAATACAGAATATATATATATATGAATATAGAATGTAGATTCATCTATATTAAACAGGAATATATATTTTAATATGAGTATCTTCTTGGTTCTGTTTGCTTTTTAATTTCAGATTTAACAAGTATTTCCAGGCTCCCATGCCATACAATTATTTTTAAAATGGGATTACACACATGAAGGTTTCTTTCCATTTACCTTAAATTTAAACAGAAAGGACTTTCCCATGGAGTATTGTGTTGGGTTGCAAAAGACTGGGATGTCTGCACATCATCAAAGACAGCAAGTGACATAATTGCTGCACAATTTGTGGCTCAGGTTGAGAAGGCATTTCAATTCCAGGGGGAGGGATCCTGCCAGCACAGAGGTTTTGGTTGCAAAGTATTCACTGGTTCTGCTTTAAAATGAGAGTGGCTTGGGAATGCTCACCCACATTAAGGAAGTGAGATTTCTGCTATGTTTTTGGAAGGCAGAAGAAAATAGGAGAGCAGCTTCTGAGGAGATCGGGATGAATTCCAAAGAAACACTTGCTCTGTGTTGCTGGAATTAAGGCACATAGAGAATAAATAATTCGAAGGCTCTGTCTTCTCTTTTTCAAAATAGTAATAGTCCAATAATGTTGTGTCCCTCCTAGCTCTACCCTAATGAAAAGTTTGTTCACCATCTTAATTGTTTAATGAATTCTTGCTTACACATAATTAAAAAACCTGAAGAACATATTTTGTTCATACTTTCTGTGACACCTCTGTTGGATTAGGGATGACCTGGGAGTTACAGTTTCTGTCTGCTATTTTCACAGGGCTTTCAGAAACCAATCCCTGCACCTTTATATCCATGGGTGAAGGATTAGTCATGTGGAGAGGAACCTGTGCAAAGTAAGCAATGCGACACTAACATTCCCTGCTGAGGTAATAACTCCACTTTCACAACAGGATGAGTAGAGAGGTAATTGAGATCTCAGAGAAATTAGCAACACACATTGCAGGCAGTTACTGTGGTACAGGTAGCTCTATGTTACCATAGCATAGTCACTTTGGCATAACTTGCATGTGTTTCAGAGGAACACAAGCAGGGATTTACGAGCTTTTCAGTGCTACAACATAGTATGGACATATTGGCTGCTTGAGAATTCCACTGAGATCTGGCAGATAAACTTAGGCATTTAGAAACTACTTTCCCAAGGAAGTCTTCTGCCCCTCATCTACATCCTTCCCATAGTTTGAGAAATTTTAGCATGAAAGTGTTGATTAATCCATAGAAATTCTCAGATAGAGACTGTCATTCACCCTTAACCAGCCCTGTAGCCTTCTGTGATGATTCTGTATTTATTACTGATATGAAATGTTGTCTGTGAGGCGATAAAGGAGAGCAGAGGATCTTTCCATGGCTGTGTCACAACATAGATCTGCTGTCAGCTCTGCTGTTTCAGCCAAGCCAGCATAGTGGAGGGGAATGATAAATGCAACTGTTCCACAGTAAAGATGTGGGTTTGAGTTTTGGCTGAATTTGGGATTTGGGATAGTTGTTTTAAGTAGCTCTGACCTGTCCATGCATTTTTTTTCTGTCATAACTGGACATCCATCTAGTCTTTCAG
Source organism: Lichenostomus cassidix (assembly GCF_008360975.1). Lineage (NCBI taxonomy): Eukaryota > Metazoa > Chordata > Aves > Passeriformes > Meliphagidae > Lichenostomus > Lichenostomus cassidix. The sequence goes on from NC_139490.1 coordinate 17,257,268, forward strand.
CTTAATCCTCATGAAATGCTGCAGTAAATTCAGGTCATCTTTCTATGGTAATTCTGAGCCCTGGAAATGTTACTCTTCTGTTTTGCTTTGATAGCTTGTGAAGAACCGGCTTTAGTGAAACCATATTGCATTTTTACTCTCCACCATAAGTCTAGATCCTGTTGACTTTAAGTGCCAGAGCTGTCACATGCTTGTGTCCCACTGACGAGCTCCTTGCTCAGCACCAGAGCCACCACCATGCAGGATGCAAGCAGGACACCTTTGCTTTCAGGATCTTAGTATTAACAGTACAAACACTGGAAAAGACACAAGTACTTATTGTTTCCTTTGATTTATTTGTAAATGCCTGTGATGGGGCAAGTCTACTGCAAAGATGCTTTGGAGACTGAAGCTTCCAGCATTGGCACGGCTGTGGAGCCTGGCTGGGCAATGGGGGCTGTGGGACAGAGTGTCCCTGCTTCACATGGGGCTCCTGCCACGCTGTCCCCCGCCACTTGCCTGTTGCCATGGAGAGCAGATTTGGTCCTGCATGCTCATGGGTCCCGTGTGGCTCTTCTCTGCCGGGGTAATCTGCTGTCACCGTGGTCATCACAATAACTGGGCTTTTTCTTTTTTTTTTTTTTAATATACTCTTCTCTGTACCACGTCTTGTTTTCAGCTGCCTGGATACACTCTTGGTGTCAGCAGCATGATGTGCTACTGCTCATTTAAACTGGGAGACAAACCCCTGATGTGCTCTGCTCACAAAATTGCTCGGTACTCCTGTATATTCTGCAAGGTTACTCAGGATGCATACGGCACTGTTTCACCTTTTGTCTTTAAAGTGATGTAGGATGAATATCTTTCAAATGGAAAGACAGGCAACTGGAAAAAAAAAGGGGGAAAAACAAGTAACAAGATCAAAGACATAAATAGAACAAAATATGCACAAGAGATCTCATCTGAGATCAAAGATGTGAACGTAATTACCATGAATAAGACGTGCAGAGCTCACCAGAACAGAATGGTTTGTGCGCCTGGAGAATTCTGCAGAAATAAACCATTCTGTGGGAAATCGAGTGCTCCGCAGAGTGACGAAAGGACATTTATTCTGCACTGGAGGGGGAATAGCACAAAACCCACCATCACAGCAGGGCTGCTTATTGCTGCCTGACCCTGTGCAGGGCTGCAGCCATCCAAGGAGCTCAAACGAAATCTCTGAATCTTTTGTGTTAAAAGATTCTGATCTGGGGCAAAAAAAACCCCAAACCCCAGCTCTTTAACCCTGGGAGGTGTGGAGTTCTTAGGCAGATATTTTCAAGGGCAAATGTAGTTATTGTGTTAAGAGTGCAGTTGGAAGAAAAACAATTGCTTCTGTTAAGTTTAACACAGAGAGGAATTGTGCAGAGCATAAATCATTTCTTTTCACTAACCCTGTTTGGTCAGGGATTGTGATTGCATTTTTGATTTTTATGGCTGTTATGCACACGTGTCCACAGGCCCTAACAGAAAATCCTTAGAAATGCAATAAATAAATAAGTTGTCTAGAAGAGAGTGTAAGAAAAGTTACAGTGACTGAGCTGAAATTGCAAACTGCTTATTCTTCTTTATGAGCAATATGCTGGTCATAGATACAAGAATATTGTTTGGTTTTTAGTGGAGTTACTAAATAAATGCCACTAAAGGTAGGAGAGAAAAAAGAAATCTTTCTTCTTCTTTTCCCAAGAACATGTGTCTGGACACTGATTACTCCTTCCTATGTTTCCACATAAGATGTGCATTTGCCATGAATATCTCAAACCTGATTAGAGCGTGGAAACTCACTAAGTTTTAGGAGTGATTTTTTGTTTACTACCTCTCTTTCTCTGTTGGCAGGAAATAGAAATTCAGACACAGGTCTGTGTATCAGGCTTATTTTCACTGGGGAGAGAGGTCAGAAGGGAAATCACGTATGCTGAGCCTACTCTCAAGGCTTATTTTCACAGCAACTTTACTAGAACTCTTTTTAGCATGTAGATGATTTTATTTTAACAGTAGCCTAGTCAGTTCATCTTTGTCCAGAAATACCTCCTGTAGGGAACCTGGAAAGCATGTGCAGTCCAGAAATGAGTATTTCCACTCCATTCTTCTGACTGCTTTGTTCTTGGGAAGAGCCCACTGCTGTCCATAGGTTGTGCTGTCTGTGACTTTGAGTCAAACCCTGGAAGTACAACCATTGTCTGTGTCAGATCTCACACTGACCTGTGAACTGTGCAACCTGGGACGAAAATCCTACTTTTCCATGACAATGGACTTGCTGTCTCCATTGCAAAATCCCTATCAGCAGACATGGTGTGGCACTGTGCCAGATAATACCTTCAAAGGGTCATTTCTGCACAAGGCACATTTCCTCCTCCATGAGAAAAAGGTGGGCTCATCCTTCTGTAGGTACATTTTGCAGGTACTGTAGAATTTTTACGGCATAACAAGAAAAGTAAAACTGTATCATTTTCATTGGCAAAAAATTAGTTTACTTGGTAAAAAATGTACAGCTTCTCCTATTTTCTTTGGAAGAATAGGCCCAATTCTGCATTCAGTTGTATCCCCATGATCTTTATGAAATAGAGGGATACAGAACAGAGGTGAAGAGATAAAATTGAGAGAATGTTCTGTCCTTTTGCAGGAGATGTTACTTCACAAAAAGTGCTCTTTCCAGGCTTTATGATGTATGATGTATTATCTTAAGATCATCAGTTGCTGTCAGATTGGAGACTGAGGAGAGTTTACTTTGTGATGTTCACTACTCTTTCTGTTCTCCTGCAAGCCTTTGCTTTGACTTCAGTTCTCTCAGAAATCTGTAAACTCACTCATAATATAATTTTCTATTTTTTTTAATTTTTTTTTTTTTAGCTTGGAGGTGCTTCTAGGATTTACAGATGCTTTCAAAATAAAAAGTATGACCACGGTCATGGGCAGCCTGCAGTGGGTGACTCTGCCTGAGAAAGGGGTTAGATAAAATGACCTCCACAGGTCCCTGCCAGTCTCATTCAGGCTGTGACTCTCTATTTGTAACTCCTCAGTCTCCTCATTGGGATTCAGGTGATAGAGCAATAGAAACCACTGTCCTCTTTTATTCTATAAATGTTATCCATTCTACAAAATGGGCTCCACAGGAATGGTGATCACAAACTTTGTGAGTGTTTCAGTCCAGTGTATGCAGTTATTTTCATTAGCTAATACTATGGATTTTGGTTCAACAAAGTGCTTAAATGCCAAAGGGAAGCACAGAATAATCTTGAGGAAGTCAAGTGAGATCCTTTTATACTCAATACTTCAGTGCTTGGCTGAATAAAAGCCATCCTCCTGATTTTCACTAAAACAGTACTGGGAAAAACACATAGTTTGTGCAGCAGAGAGATGGGTGCATGTGAGTCTCTACCTTTTACATAGCCTTTGAAACTCTTATACTGTAGGCATTGATGCAGAGTTATCTCTCAAAATGCAATTCACCACTTAGCCATGAAGTAGGCTGGATTTTGGACAAACACCATCTTGCCAAATCACCAAATAGTTATTTGGGGGGTCTTTTGTTTTTTAGGGGTTTTTTTTCTGGGCCAATATCAACTGAAGAGAAGCTCTCCTCCCCATCACCTCATCCTGCTATTCAAGTATTCAGTCAGTTCAAATAATTTATTATTACCTGAATGTTGCTGTAGCTCATGGCAACTGTGACCAGCTGTCAGGGCATCACAAGGCAGCTAAAATGCAGTATGGCAAAGCCATAGATATGCTCTCAACTCTCCAAATATATATCCCTTTTTAATTTTTTTTTACTCATTACATCCAGGTTATATTGAATACATCTAACTGATAAGGTTAATATTCCTGTGCCGCAGAGCCAATAGCAGCATGTTCTGGGACACTGAGCTTGTCCCACCCCTGCAGAGAGAACCAGGACTGGGATCACTCACCACGTCAGGCCACGTGGGCTCATCTGCCTCCTTTTAAAAACACACTCACTGTCTTTTCTTGCATCTAAAAAGTTCTACACATCCACAGCATTTAAATAAATAAACCAATGCGAGCTGTTTCAGTACAGTAGGATCAATACAGGGATTCAATACAAGCTTGGGTCAGACCTTTGTTCAGTGGGTGGCAGTGCTGTCTCTGCACAGGACCTCCTGTTTGAACTGGCAGTGTCAAAACATTTTGATCTGCCCTCTCCCTAAAATTAAACCCTTCCTTGCAGTTCCAGCAATGAAAGCAGTTTTACAGTGGATGTTAAGATAATGCAAAGCTTTAGTTTAAATGGAATCAGAGCTGGAGTGTGTGTATCGAAGACTCTTTGAATTACATTCAGCACTGTTTATGGGTTCTCAGGAGTTGCAGAGCCTGTTAAAAATGAAATAAAGCTTATGGAAAGGGGCTTATGTTTTCTATTCTGCTGAAAGAGAAATAAAGAGGAAAACATATTTGTGCCTGTTCAAAGGCTGTCCAAGGACAGCTTTCATTCTTTGTGACCCAGTTACATAAAATGCTTTCACAGGAACTCCTCAGATACTTATTAAAAAAAAACAAGAAAAAAGAAAGGAAAACACAGATCAGTGCTTCTAATCTTCACTCTGAGGACACATCCAGGCTTGGAGCCATTGACAGATATCTTGCATCCCTTGTTACCTGTACGAAAATTAAACAAAGCAAGAGATGAGCAGCACAGGATATGAGAAATTAACTCTGTCCATGGAAATGCCACAGTTTAGGATAATTTTTTTTTAAGAAACAGTACAATCAGTTGTAACTTTAGCCAGCACAAGGTGACCTATTGCTCTTACCCTCTTTCTCCAGTAATTTTTTTCTTCCTTTTGGGACAATGTGAATCCTTTGGGTATTTTGTCTGGTATCACCAGATGTCCCCAGTCCAGCTGAAAATTTTCACTGGCTTTTGACAGAAGGTAGGAAATACTGCATTAGACACACAGTGCTTGTCCACAGGACAGGAACCCAATCCCTTTGAAACTGGTGGGCCTCAGTCTGCCCTGTGCCTTGAATCCTGACTAGGTTTACACAGGAGTTGGTCCCTCTACAGGTACTGTTGATAAATGAAGTGCATTATAGAGCTCATTGCATCCTACCTAAGACCCAAATCAGGGTGCTGTGCTGTGAGGGACAAAAGTCAAAGCTCTTTCCGAGACTTTTTGGTATTGTATCTGAGTAGTTGTGTTTGATGCTGTTTGTGGAACATGAAGCTGGAATGATTTCTAGGGAGTTGTGTTATACCACTTCCTATTTCCCAGGGCTCCCAAAAGTGAAAGAGTACACAGAGCTCCAGAGAGCACTGGGCAGCAGTACTGCAGGTACAAAGTGACAGAAGAAGCCTTTTGGGGCAACTTGGAGTCCTTTTAGATATCTTATCAGCGACTGAAGTACTCAGAAATATTTTCTTTTTGGTGGTGCTCCTTTCTGATGAAAGAAGAAATACAAACTAATAAAGTCTGTTGTAGCTCCTTGTTGTGATTTGAAGAATTAAGATATTCACTATCCACTATACTAATTCCCCTGATACTGTGCCCTATTAGTTTTGCCAAAATTAAAAAGATTTTTAAAAAATTCAGCATTTTCTTGATATGAGCCCTGAATTCTTGTGTTTGTCATATGAATATTGAGTCATTGATATTTTATGTGTCACACAGAATGGTAGAGATATCAGAGAAAACAAATCATTTGCATAAGCATCCCAGAGGCATTTTTGGCTTCCCAGCATGCAGAAGCCTTAGCCTGTTGTCTTCTCACAGAGTCTGCTGTAATGCTGCATGCCAGAGATGATAATTCACTTTGCGGAACATGATCAGAAGAACCTTTATGGAGGTGTGACAGATGCAGCTGTAGCCATCACTTGAAGCACTTTTCCATAACCTTAAAAACGTGTCTCCTTCTGATTTTCTTTCTTGATGACTTTTTTAGGTATTGTTGAGCTGCAGCTGTCACAGGCAATGAAATTCCTAAAAGAGCAAGGGGATAAAAAGGTTAAAGTGCCCGCAGCCACAGTTTCAGGACTTAATTGGACACCAGCTACTCGACTATGAGCATTCCCCCAAAGAATGGTGGAGTTCTTGCAGGCTTCAAACAATGGAGATGCGTGGGTTGGTGCCATCTGCAGCCTAGGGCTGGTGGAACAAAAAGATGTTTGAAGAAGAGGGAAATTCTCAGAGATATGGTAGAATGGGAATGATCTGAAAGTAATCAATCATCAGGGTGACATAAATCACAGCACACAAGAGCCCACAGCCAGGGGATGTCAAACGCCGCCCGCAGCGCGTCAGTCTCTGTGGCATCGTCACTTTTGTGTGCTGTGCCACTGCTCTTTTGTGGGCTGTGCGTTTTGTGGGGCGATGAAACCCAAGAATGCGGGGCTGCCCCTCGCCGGCTAATGCCGCTTTATGATTGCGCACCCTAACGTGCACTTGGGGCTCATTCCTGCCCTGACCCGAGCCAACAAGCGATTGTGACTGGGTGCCAAAGCCGCCAGATGTTGCTTGATCTCATAATTACGTTAGTGCTCCTGCTCCAGTGCAGCAGCATCCAAACAATACCAGCCAAGCTGGGGCACAAAGAGAGGCTGCAGCTCTCATGTGGTCATCTGGTCCACGCTTGACATTTTTGCCTAAAGCTCTCAGATGTTAAACTTAATTTCTCTTCCTTGATTATAAGCAAAATGATCTGTGCGCAATATTAAAAAAACATTTATCGGCTGGAAAACGGCAAAAGGCATGGCATAAACTCATATAAATGTTAATGAAAGGCAGACAAAATTAAGCAATAGCATTGTATTCTTTAGGCTTTTATACACTTTTACTTAAGAGAATCTAGGAGAAGAGGTCAGAACAGAATTGGAGGATAAGCACAGAAAATACTGTTTTGAAATTTACACATCTTATAGTTTGAAACACTGGTCTGGAAGTCCTGTTAAATGAAACAAGCATAATCCTCCTTTAACTTATTCCAATATTGATTAACAGATCAATGTAAATCATAAATCCCTTTATTTCAATAGAAAGGCTCCATCTTTCTACTGTTGCCCATAAAAAACCCATGAACTTTTGGCTGCCTAGCTCCTTCCAAGAAACTGTACAAAGCGGTAAAACAAAGACTGTGGTGGCTGTCTAATGGGGTCTATTCCTCTGAGTCAGGGCAACGCTGTTTGAATGTTCTGTAGGGCAGTCTGAGCACAAGGCTCCAGGGCCCAGTACAAAAATACTGCAATGCACAGGACTCAGATTATGTTATCCTTCATCTTGTCATATTAAGCTTTAACTTGCTAGCGTAGAGTTGAAATACTTCAAGGACGATTTCATCCCATTTTTTTTCAGCCCTCGGACCCCAGATCACCAATGGGCACATTGCCCTTTTCTTTCACCTGCTTTCCAGCTCACAGAGCTCCAAGACTTGTGCTTGAGCTCTTCAGCACTGATGCTCTACATGGGAGCAGTAGGGCTCTGCATAGCCCACTGTAATTTTCTGCTTTTCCAAATAAATGTGGTGAGTTCTCATCATTAGCAACTGTGAAATTACAGCATTTTCCTTCCCTCCCAGTTGTGAGCTACAACACATATCTCAGACTAGGCACAAGGAAAATTGTAGCACAGGACAGGAAGTATCAGCTAAAAAGATTTTCTAAACAATGCAAGTTGGCCTCAGCATGCCCTACTAATATTATCCATCTTGCACTATTTTCACTTCAACTAAGAATATAAAGTCATGCCATATATAAGAGAAATTTTATTTCCTGTACTGCTACAGTTTTTTAGCATAATGGGCCATGTAGATCAGTGGGCAAATATTACATCCTAAAGTTTCAGATAATTGCCATCTTTATGTTTCATATCTGATCTTTAATAAATGTTATTTTACACAGTGCAATTAGACTTCAGGACGTAAAACTCTGAGAGTAATCCTGAACCTTTTTGCAGAGCTGGGTATTTTCAGGGTGCACTGACATCTAGATTCTGATCTAACTAATGGCACAAATCTCAAGCAATTTCCTAGAAATCAGTACAATTACATCAGCACAATCCCATAAAACTGGGATGAGAGTCAGACCTTCATTTCTTTTCCAGCCTGTTCTAGAGATACAGTATTTTCCATTTAGTCAACTTAAGAGAACTGTAAAGGTAGAGAAAGAAATGATAGAAGGAAATTTTACTATTTAACATATGGGAAACTTGGTTATTATTTTACCATAAGCACACACAGGAAAAAGAGCATGCTGCAGTAAAATGGAAAAAATTCGCCTCAGGTGTTGTATCATGAAATCCAAGGAAGTGACATCAAAGATTAAACCTGGCCCATTTACTTTTAAGCTATTTTGTTTAAGTATCAGATTTTATGTCTGGAGATTTTCTCTACTCTGTGAATTTTATTCCTTTTTTTAAGCATAAAACTGAATAAGGATCAAGAAGAATTTATTTTGTCGCCTCAGTACCAACACAAGACCCTCATGTTGGCCCCTGAAATTGTTTTGACAGTTCAGGGTGTCAGGGATGGAGCAGCTAGGGTCAGTGTGCACAGCAAATGTGGCTCAGGGTGGTTTAAGCCAAGCAGGGACAGCTGTTTGCCCATGGAGAGCCCTGGCTCTCCTCCTGCCAGAGCAGCCTTTTGGTTCCAAGGACAAACTCCTGCACTTCCCACTCCCACGGAGACAGCTGAGCTGTAATTTGGTGTGGGATAGCGCTGTCTCTTGGTCATTTCTCTGTCTGCAGAGGAGCAGTGGGAGTGCCAGGGCTGTCTGGGCAGCCACAGGTGCCATGGTGTCTCCTCACAGCCCTGAAGTCACAGCCTGCTGCCAGCTCTGCTGCCTTCTCTGGGCTGAGAGCTGTTTCCTTTGGTTCATCTCACTAGCTCAGAAGAGTGAGAGAAGATGCCTGGGGAATTACAGGAAAACTTCTAAACTATCATGGGAAAAAGAACTAAATGGACACGAAAGGCCTTGTTTTGGTTAATGGGAGCCAAGGGGGAGAACATTTCACGGATAAGTGACATTGGGACAGTGGGAGAGGTGGCTCTGGGCTGACCCATTGTCCTGGAAGTCCTTGGTACACAGAGGTCTCCTTGGGGACTCTCTGCCAAGGCCCAGCCTCCCCCCTGTCCTGGAGTTCTCTGGAGTTTTACCTGGACTTTCAGGAGCCAGGGAAATCCAATGGAAAGCTTGGTAGGGGTGAGATGTGTATCTGTCATGCTGAATTTTGTTCCCAGTCCAAAACTGAAAACTTTTTTTTGTGGGAAGAAGTTAACTGGAACTGATGAAGTTTCTTTTCATGGATTATTTAAGCAGTACAAGATGTTAATGCTGAGTTTCTTCCATGTTATTTGGGAAAGTATGTCTGATTATGTAAATTAAAAGTTTCTGCTTTAAAATATTTTGCTTGAGAGATTGCAAAGGCAACACAGTAAATGAATTAAGATCAGAGAGTCTTGCTCAAGTGAGAAGACTGCATAAGTAACCGCATGTGTTATTGAAAAATACATATTGTTTACAACGTATTCTTGCAAGATCTTTAAATATTTCACTTTGAGGTTTGCTTGATATAAAATATTGCATTTGTTCAAGCTGTCTCACAGGCTGGGATCTAAGCTGATTTGCAGCTACATACAGATTAAAACCACTATGCTGTCCCATTGCAATTTTGGATTTAATTTGGTTAGTTTCCGTCTTTTTAAGAGAAACAAGAGAGTTTTCAAACCAACAGGCATTGACTGCTTACCTAATTAAAAATGTATCCATCTGCTGGTTTGGTGGCTGACTTGTTATTCAAAGCATGCAGATCTAAGTAGGTTGATTTATTTATGAAGACCTTATGACACTGAGAGATATGCACTCAAAAACATGCAAAAATAAATGTGGTTGCAGATGGGTAGACACACACAGATCTTTATGGGGTTCCAAATAACAGATAGAGAGAATTTGGAAAATGTGCTTTAAAGGGAAGATCCTTTTATGTTGCTTTCACGTGTTTAACATTTAGAGCTCAAATAACAGAGCAGCCAGAGAACATGTTGTGAGATAACTCTAGTCTAAATATCCTATAGTGCCTTTTAAGTTGTGATGATTTTTTTCTGAAAGCTTAGTGTGAGTGATAGACTCTGAAGGAGATGCTATTTCAGCAATGTTTTATTTAAAGAACACTTTAAAGTGAATTTTAATTAAAGGAGGAAAAAATCATTAGCACTCACAAATATCATGTGCTGGAATCAGGTTAAATGCTGTCTTCTTATTTTTGATTCCATTGGTGTATCAGTAGATGTCTCCCAAATTAAGTTTCTCAGTAACCACGCTCAAGCTTTGGAAACTCCAAGTTCCAGTGGATTCATTCTGAATGCTATAAATATTGTTGCAATCCTCAGGTAGAGTTTATTCATCAGTTTATGGGCTCTGGGGAACTCCCAGTGTGATGATGCCATCAGGGATTCCCAGGTGGGGTGTGGAGCTGCTGTGCCAAACCTCACGTCACTCCTGGTGCAACTCCACTGGCACTGAGACCTTACTCTGATGCAAAGGGAGTGGTACCCAGCTTGCTCAGAGCTTGGGGCTCAGTGTGTAGGTGGTCTGCATCCACCACCTGAGAAGTGGGAGAGAAATGGAGAGTGCTGTGTCTGAGACAACCCTGGAGTCGCTTTATGGCCTCTGGTTCTGTTTACAGCACAGTTTCCAGTGGGTCCTTTTTGTTTTTCCTTCCATCTATGTGCCTGGCAGTGTGTTTATTCAGGTTTTGTACATGTTTGCAGGCATGTTTGTGCTTATTGGTAAAACAAGCCTTTTTATCCAAAATAGACTGAAAACATTTCTTTACAGAGCACCTTGTCATGCTGGTGTCCTCTTAAATTGAAACTGTCTTGCACCAGATGATAAAGTTGCTTTCAGAAGAAATGTATTTCTTACCAAACCATGCATTGACAATTGTGCTCAGCTTCACAAAAAAGATAATTCTCTAATCCCAAAGTCAACTTAAGCTGGTTCCCTGGAACATACATTTTCAGATTCCCTTTGAATTTCTTTTTATTTCCATGTCAAGACAAGCATGTGGGTTTTTTAGTGCCAACAGAATATAGAAACATGGTTTGTATGTAGATTAGCCAAGGAGGATATTAGACTGAGCTGCCTTTTGGTAGGAAGCCATCCTGGCATTTCTTTGGAAAACTCTAGAGATGTTTGAATAATCCTTACACTAACAGATGTCACCACTGGGAATCTGTTTTACTTTTACTGCTCTTTGTTTGAGTATCTTGCTGGCATTTTTTGATATTTTGGAATGGGGTGTGTGTGTATGTGAAACTCAAACAAATCTGTATTTTCTTTTACTTGATTTCTCCCAAAGATATATTTTGATAAAAGTCTCAGATAGTCATCAAGGGAAGAAAATCCATAAATTTTGCTATGGGTGTTCCTTTTGTGCAGAAGGGAGAGGACACAAAAAATGACCAAGAATCCTTTCCTTTTGTTTCCAACACACTGCAAAATGACTGTTTGCTGCTTTCCTGGTCCCATGCAAGCCCTGGAAATGGGGCTCAAGGGATCACAGTGGGTCAAGGCAAATAGTTAGTCACACTCTTTCTTTGAATTTAATCCATTGTTCAAGCAAGGCAAGCAAGTTTTCCACTACTAATTTTGGTCTGCGTTAGAAACTGTGGCCAGTGTGGCTGTGTGAATAAGGATTAGTGATGGTGAGTGGGCACGGGAGGTAGCTGAAGGGGTGGCATTTTTGTGCCTCTAAAAGCTGTAGTGGTTGCACATTTCTCCCCAAACTTAATATTTCTGCTGTTTATCTCAGAATACTGCAAGTGGACTTGTTAGGGAAAAGAAATAGCATTGGAAATATCAACTGCATATGTGCTAAGAAAGTCTTACAATCCACTGTCGGTAAAGCAACACCAACGAGTAATTTCTAATGGAAATCTTGCCTTAAGGTAGAATTCAGGGAGATGTGTCCCTGCTCTTTATTGTTGGTACAGATCTGTGTACAAGAATATACGCTCAGGGTTTGGGTCTGACTTTCACTAAAGGGATGAGATGCTGAAGGAATACTTGGAGGGAAATGGGACTCACAAAGAGTGTTTGCAGCTGGAGAAAAATTGTTCATGGTGCCATTGGTGTAGGAAATAGGAGGAACTGATTGGCATGTGAGAAATTTAAAAATCCTCAAAATGAGGCTCATGCCTGTGAAACATGAGATGCAGGTACAGACCTGTGCACATCTTTTATTCTAATGCAACAGCGATGTTCAGCTCCTTGAGCATGGATTTGAGGTCTGGTTGTGCTAAAAGCTGTACAAGAATATCTCAGTGCATGACAAGGCCCAGCAGATGGGTATAAATAAAAAGAGAACAAGGAAATACAGTGGCAGCATTTCCCAGCACAACAAACTACCTTATTCTCTGAACTCTTCCAGTATCAGTGACAACACTGAGGAAAATAATGGCTGCCACTTTTCTAATATAACAGCCAGGGATTTTTTTCTTTTTTCCCATTGTCCTTGAAGCTTTTCATTTCTGTGCCTACTATTTTGCTTACATGAAGTTAATCCAGAATTTGCAGTATTCTACTATAAAATAAGTGCAAATACTGAACTAGAGCACACACATATACTCACTTCTTCCAGTTAATGGTTCCCCTAAAATAGGACAAATAATTTCTTAGATAATAAACACCCATTCTTTCATATCTGTTGGTAACCTGAAATCAGGACAGAGAAACACAGAAAACTTCAGATCCTGAGGGAAACTCATCATTACTTCAAGGCTGGCCAACTTCTAAACCACAAGTTCCACACTTCCTTGCAGATGTTACCATAAGGAACTGCACATCTCCATATTCTTTGCAACAACGGCACAAGAGGCACTAGATGCCTGCAGATCTCTGACTTAATATTTCTTTAGTGTCACTATTTAATGTGGAGAGTCACACACATCCAGCTTCAAAAGTGTTGCTGCAGTGACTGTTTGAGAACTTGGAGCAGAGCCCTTCTCCCAGAGGTAAATTCTCAAAATTAACCTTTCTCCTGTCCTGTGAATGTATCAGCCATGCCTGTATGCATAGAAAAAAATGCACAAATACTTTCCACTTTTTGGAACAGAAAGAAATGATTTTTTAATTTAATTCTAAAGAAGGACAGAGAATCTGCCCTAGTATTAAATATAGCACACATTAAAAAAGAAGGAGGGGTGGTATTGCTTCTTATTTTACACACATTTCTCCTATATGATTGCTAATATTTTGTTCATAATAATGGGTGGACTATCTCAGATAGGATGGTTTAATCTGAGTTAATTAGGAAATACACTCTATTAGAAGTGCCAGAAAGCTTCAGTGCTCTGTAGGGAACCTGTCTCTGGTGCAGTTTGATTGGTACCATCATTGCATAAATAATCTTTGAAAAGATCACTGTCTCTGAACACACAGAATAAAAATGAATTAGAGCTCTGACACTCTATTCTTTTGACAGTTTTACAAAAAAAAAAACAATTCAAAGGTTTTTGCACAAAAATTATCTTTATTTATACAGAATTTTTAGTGGAGCAATCAAAGTAATCCTGTATTTTTTTTTAATAATACCTGCAGTAAATTATGGCAGGAAACACAAAATTCCAGTATGGAAAACAAAAAATCTGGGAAACACTTTGTTTTCATTTATATTAATTTTAGATTTATTTAGTTTCACATGAAGGGCCCCATTCTGTGTACCTATTAAAGCTTAGTAGCTAAGCTGCTGGTAAAATTCAACTTTATCGTAGAACAGGCCAGAATCTAGTTCAGAATCTTAAACTGCAACCCCATTCCTGACAGAGAAAATCTAAGCCTGCCTGCCTGATTGTTTCCCCAGTGCAGAAAAATGGGTGGGAGCTTTTAAAGAAGCCTGAATGCAGTTTGTTCTTTCAGCTTTACCTTTCCAGCTCAGCTAAGGCTCCTCCGACACTGCTACAGGCAGATTCCCTGCACTCTCTGGCGGAGGCTGTTTGCCTGACGTGTTTCATTATTGATGGCACACGCTGCTCCAAGGAGCCCTTCAAGGAGGCTGCCCAGCACATCCCTCTGGCTGCTGGCCCTGGCCCTGCCACCAGCTCTGTCACCACCCCTGCGCCAGCTCGACGTCTTCATCCCGGGAACTTTTGATTTTCTGGGAGCTGCCGCTGCTCCCAAATGATGCTGGCCGAGCAAGAAGCACAGCTGCCGAGGACAGGCAGCACAAAGACCGAGATATTCGAAAGCAGTTTGTAATAATTAAGGTGTCTGTTAACCTCCACAGCTTTAAATAACCTTTCAGCGAAACGTGGGCTGGCACATTCCTCTCCGGGTTGCCAAGCATCTGTGCTCGCACTGCAAACAACCTGCAGCCTTACACAGCTATTTGCTCTGGTTTATTGGTCACACTTTCACAGGAAAAAACCTGCAGGTCTCTGCTTGCCCCCGGCCTTGCTGAGGGTGAGAGCTGCCCTGAGCTAAGCCGACACCTCTGCTGCAGAGGTGGGTGCTTGGGTTTGTTACACTTGATCTGCTTTTCAGTGAAAAGCAGTAATACCTGTTTGGACATTTTGGTGTATTTATTTCTCTGCTCTGTCCTACTGCTTTTGAGATTTTACCTTTTGCCAGTGCCCTTTTATGTTTGTTTATTTTAGGAAACATAATCTGCACCGTAAACACTTCTGGATTTGTAAATATCTTTGGCGATAGGATTTCCTTTCAGGGACCTGGTAATGGCATATTATAAATTTTAGACTAACTGCAAGATTTGAGTTGTGTTGTCAGGACCAATGTAATAAAAGATACTACTCCAGTTGTCATTAAAATCCTGTTACATTTCACTTATGCTTCTCTAGCTTTCCTGGTTAGAAAAGGCAAAAAATCTATGCATCTGTCTGTCTGTATACTGTCAAGTCACGCCGTGTGCCTGCTCTGAATAAAGACACTGTCACAGGTCCTGTAATCAGCATCAAGGCAGTAATGAATAGGCAAATCTTGTGATGATGATCACGATTAACAAAAGGAAGTGTAAATAATCTACAGTGGCTAAAGCTCACTTTTTTTGCAGAGTGGATTTGCAAGTGAGCTATAAACCTGATCCTTTTCTTATTGAGGTCAGCAGCAAAACTCCTCCTAATCCCAGCTGAAACAAAATCATTCTGCCAGCTTGATGTTTATAGAAATGCATATTACCTTTATGGAGATGTTCTCCCGCTATGGCTTTCAGTATTACAGCCTGCAACTTCATCTAAAGCAAACATGACCTGAGGAATGAAATCTTACTCATATCAAATAAAAAGCTCTTGTTTTCAGATAGCTAGCAATAAATTTTGTCAAGAAATCTACTGGCAAATGTTTAATACTCACAGATCCAAAAGTATCAGTAAATCCAGGGAAGGAAAGGCTGGGCACATCTGAGCACTTGTACTGGGAAGGAGCCGGCAGTGACTCCCTGGTGCCAAACCTGATAAAAGTGCACCTTTGGGGCATTATTCCCTTTGACAATGAGACTCTGTGTGTGAGTGTCACACTTCCTGGGGTTATTTTACACTCTTTTGCTAATAGCCAAGTAGTGTGGAAGTTGTGTGGGAGTGGAGTAAATAGGATTGCATTTTTGTCGGAAAAGGCTTTTCAGAGGAGATGGGTGAATTTTTCCTGCAGGCTGTGGAATTGCATACTAAAGGAAGGGCTTGTGCTTCCTCCCCCCTGCTTTCTTATTTTTCCTTTTTTTTTTTTTTTTTTTTTGACTTTCCCCATCTAAATGTAGTGCTGGGCCTCAGGAGGCCCATGAACACACAGAGCTTCCTACTGAGGTTGTCACTTGACTGACAGCAAAAAGCTTCTGGGGAGATGGACGAGCATGAGTAGGTGGACATAGAAAAATGGAGAATGAAAAGATAAAGTAAAAATAGAACCAAATGTTCATCCGAAATCACAGCCCTTTCAGGGGATGTAATATAACTTATAAATGTTGTGTTTGTGATTGGAAAAAAATGTAAAGCAATTCTGTGTATAGAAGCATCCATGTGTGAGAGACATTTGATATCCATTCAGAGTGAGCTGTTAGAAATTATACTAAATGCAGAAATACATCCAAGGCAACGCCCTTGTGTCAATGCCCAATTATTTATACACTAATATATTTCCTCGGTGCTTTAAAATACAAGGAGAACAAATTGGGAGTGAGCAGAAAATACAACAACGTTCCACTCCTTGCATTTCGAGATGATTTACAGTTTCTCAGAGGCTCCGTGTTTGTGTGTTGATGTGCCTGTTTGTCTGTACCACTCGAGTCCTGATCTCTAAATAATTCGGCCAGGGTTGACCTCTCTGAAGCAGACAGGATCAAACATTTAACACACTGTCATAATTATTACAGTGTCTGCTGTGAGTGAACGCAGTTTCACTGAGGAGCTGAGACAAATATAAGATCTGAGACAAATACCAGAGACGCTGGCTGTGCTTTATTGAGCTGCATTAAATTGACCGTTTAAATGGTGTAAACTTGATGATGGTGCAAACATGATTAGCTCCCATCAAAGCCAAAGCACTCCTGATAGTGAGTTACAGTAACATAACTTGGCAGGTTGGCAGCAGTGCAGGCTGCTCAGGTAATAGGTGTTTAAGAAAAATGTAACAGCTCCAACGGCTGTAACAAAATTTTAAGGAATAAATTTTGATGTCAGATACTTTGTTGAAGGGTGGAGTTACTGGCTGAAGCTGAGAACAGGATTTAGTCCAAGTATCAATGACATCTGTTAAAACCAAGCTGGGCTTTTACGATTCGTTGAAATGACACAAAGTAAGGAAATTGTGATTATTTTGGCAAGACTTCTTAAAAAACCCCCACATACTGGAGCCAAAATACAGTGGATTTGGTAGGATTGCAAACATTTTATTTTATGACATTTGCAGGCCTTTTTTAACATTGTCTGTGTTTATTTTGTGACTTTTTTAACAAATTAAAATTGCATTAAATTGCAGAAAAAAATTTAAAGGTTTCAAAGCATTTTATATATTTTTAATGACGACTGACTTTTCTGGCATTGCCACAAAAATAACTTCAATTAAAAAAAGAAGACGTTTTGATGCTCCACCATTCCCATAAAGTTTATCCTGACTTGTAGCAGATCTGTCAGAGGCATCAAAGATGTGAAAAGAGGAACATTCACATAGTTTTAATTGAGGACTGCCTATATTTCTGTGTAAATAATAAAAAAGGCATTAAACCTTTTCTTCCTTCTCATTAGGCCAAGAATTCGTGTAGATAATTAAAGTCAGGAAGTACAAGTTTTAACAGTTGCATTGACTGTGCTGCACTGTTTTCTAACGCCCATTATCCAAGCAGCCGCTTAAAAGATTTATTTTCTACGGAAAGAGAAAACCACGCCAGCTATCTTTGCAGGGTTATCTTTAAGGCTCTGCCAGTGGGAGCTCCAAAAGAAATGTTCAAGGCAAAGGAAAACAATGTGAGCCTCAGAAATAGGAGCCTCATTGTAAATACTGTGTTAATAAACCTTCTTACAGCAGTTTTAAGAGCCAAAAAATTGCATCCTCCCTAGATCTTGACCTGAAATTAAACCAGGTGAAAGATACTCTGTATGTTTTAAGCAAAAAGTATTAGTAAGGGCGTGTTTGTAAGTATTATGTTGCACAGATATTTGAATTTGGGGGAAAGCAGAGTGAGTTAAAGAGCAAACAGCAGGTTCTGGGCAGGCATGTTTCCCGAGGCACGGAATTGTTAGTCAAACTGTAAGTTGCTTCCAAAGTATTTTTTTTAGCTAATCGAGCCTGTTCAGGGCTTCTGTGCGGAAACTCCAGCTAACGCTGGCAAGGATTCGTTTCATCGCAGACGGAGGAGAACTCCTGGGAGGGTCCGGATGCTATTCCCCGAGTGCGGGCGCTGGGATGCAGCCGGGGCAGGGAGCTGTGTCCCGCACGGAGCCAGGCAGCGCCGGCGGTGCCGAGAGGGCGCTGCGGGGCGAGAGAGCTGCACCCACGGGAGAACGGGGGTGCTACCGCCTCCCAACCTGCGGGAAACTGAGGCAGCCAAGCCGCCAAGGGCCGCGGGTGGGAGCGCGGGGGGGTCGGCGCCCGGAGAGGGAGGTGCTGCGGGAACGGCCGCTTTTGGAGCTTGCCGAGGCTCAGGCAGCGCTACCGAGAGCGGCGGAGGGACGGAACATCTGGGGCTGCTCGGTTTGCCCCGGTCCCGCAGCGCTGCCGCGGGCGGCCGGACAGACAGACAGACGGGTCCGGGGGCAGCTCTCTGAGCACGGACTGCTCAAGGACACTGCTCAGCCCACTGATGCTGCCTGACCCACCCGAGGCTCTGCGGCCTCCTAACAACTACGATTTTGTTGTCAACGCGCATTTAGGGAGTATTTTTTCTTCAGAAGTCGGATGTTGTGAGCGTTCAGAGCAAAGCGAGGCTGCGGCTGCACAGCGCAGGTTCCCGGGAGCAGCCTGAGGCCATCAGCCACCACAGGTGTCCCTGGGCACGGCTCGGCTGGGCGCATCCCACAAGGACCTCGTGCGTCCCGATGGACCTTAGCGCTCCGAGGGAACCACTCCGAACGCGGCGTTCCCACCAGCCCACCCCGCCCGGCCGATGCCCCGGTGCATAAAAGCGAGAACGATTGGCACCTTCGCGCTGAGCGGCGGGGCCTGTTCTCTGCCGGTCATCGGGGAAGCTCCGCCGAGAGCGGCCGCCCGCAGTGCCCATCTCGGCCCGTCCCTGTCCATCCCCGCCCGTCCCTGTCCATCCCGGCCCGTCCCTGTCCATCCCCGCCCGTCCCTGTCCATCCCGGCCCGGCCCGGGGAGCAGTGCCGCGGGACCCGCCGCCCCCGCCAGGTGGCGCTGTTGCTCAACGGTGGCGCCGGGCCGGGCGGGGCGGCGGCAGCTCTCGGGACGCTCCCGGGACGCGGGGCCGCCCGGGCTCGGCGCGGGGCAGGTCCGTGTGCGCGGCGCGGCCGCAGCTCTCCCGTCGCTCTGCCTCTCCTAACTTTGTTTTTTTCGCGTTTTTCCGTCATTTTAGGGAGTTCGCACACTGTTACGGCCAGAGACCCCCACGGAGTTCCCGCCGGCCGAGGCCGCTCGCTGCCCGCGGCCGCTCGGGGCACCGTGCCTGCGCTCCCCGGCCGGAGCGCTCCGCAGCTGCCCGCGCTGTGCTGCGCGCCCGCGGGGGCGGGGCAGGGAGGGGCGCGCGGAGCGGAGCGGGCGGCGATTGGCGGCGGCGGCTGACGGACGGGCTGGCCCCGCCCCCTTGGCAATGTCTAGCGCGCGCCGCGCGCCCCATGTAGGCAGTTATTCCGCTGGGATAGCGCGGCCGGAGCGCGGCGGCGGCATGGCCGGGGTCCCGATCTGCGCCCTCCTCCCGCTCCTCGTCGGCGTCTGCGGCGCCGTCACCGGCTCCCGGGTCTATCCCGCCAACGAAGGTGAGGCTCGCCGGCGGCCGGGCGGCGCGTTCTCCCGGCGGGGCGCCTGGGGCGAAGTTCGGTGCCCCCGGGCGAGCGGCGGTGCGGTGCCGTCCCCTGCCCGCCTCGGCGCTCCGCTCGCCGCCGGGACGGCGCTGGCCCCGCGCTGCCCCGCTCGGTCGCTGCCTGTCCGGCACCGCGGAGCTGCCCGAGCGGCGCTGCGGGGGCTGCCCGCGGAACCGGCACAGGTGTCGCGGGGCGGAGCGGAGCGGAGCGGCTGCCGCCGGACCCGCGCGTCGCCCCGCGGAGCCGCCGCTGCCCCGGCCGGGCCGGGCCGCCGAGGTGCAGCGCTCCCGCGAGCGGCGCCGGGGCGGCCCCGGATCGGAGGGAGGCTCATGAAACCGGTTCTCCCGGCCGCTCTCGGCGGCTCCGCGCCGTTCCCCGGGGCCCCGGTTCAGCCCGTTCTGCGGGACGGTCCGGCGGCGGCTCCGCGGGGGAAGCCCGCGGCCGTCCCGCGGTGTGGGCGTGGGGCGCCGGTCCCCTCGGGAGCCCCTGCCGGGTCTCTCGGCGCTCAGCCGTGCTCCCAGGGTCCCGGAAAGTAGCGATTTTGAGCCCCTCGCTGGCGTGCGGGCGCGCTGTGCCGGGCGGCGGGCGGTGCGCTGCCGGCGCTCCGGAGAGGCGCTCCGGCGCTCCCGCAGGTGTGCCGCCGCTCCGCCGCTCCCCTCCGCGCCCCTGAGCGGCTCCAGCGCGCCGGGCAATGAGCGTGCGCTTCCTCCGAGTTTCCAAGTGTTTTAAGATATTGGCGCGGTAGGAAATAACATTTCATTTCAAAGGGAAGGTGGATGCGATCGTGCTCGGCACATATGGAAACGTTCAGGTAAACCATTTATTTTAATATTGCCTTTTGGCAGCTGGAATTTAATCTCTTTTATTTGTACCTTTCTGCAGTTACCTTGCTGGATTCCAGATCAGTTCAGGGAGAGCTGGGGTGGATAGCAAGTCCCCTGGAAGGAGGGGTAAGTTTTAAACCGCTATCTGATCAAAAGGGTAAAGGGGGTGATTAGTAACTTTCAGAGAGTCCTAATGGCTCGATTATTGTTGATTGTGGTGAGGAGGTCAGATTTCTTCCCTGGCTTACCAAGTGAATTACTCTTTGTTGGAGAAACTCTATACTCCCCTTGGATAGTTCTGTCATGGAATAAGTGGAAACCAAAAGGGCAGAAAAGAGGTTTCAGAATTAAGAGATTGGTTGAGGCATGGGCTTAGATGCCTATTTAAAACTGAAATACCAACAAGAAATGTGATCTGCTGACTGAATTGGCATTCTTGACTGCTATTATTTTATCTGTGGACCGTCTCGGCTGGGAGATGTTCAGCGCAATTGGCGTTCTATTTCTGGATGAAGGAGTAGGGATCAATACACACGATAGACCTTTTGTTGTGATGGGACAGTTGTCCTATTTCAGGGTATAAACATCGTGTGTTTTGGTTTCTGAACAGATAAACGGCAGCACCCACTGTCTGACTGGGATTCCTTGGAGTTTCTTTTTGTGTTCTTTTACAATTGCCTTACTGAAGAGAAGGCTGCTCGAATGCACTGCCCAGTGGTGATGCGATGATGTTAAGAGGCTCTTTGCTGGGGCTTAGAGTCCCTTTGCTTAGAGAGCTGTGCACAAGGTAGCTTTATTTTTTGGTGTAGCTTTATATTACTGGATGGGTACCTTGCTGCTCCCTCATCTGTGCCCTGACCTGCAGGGTGCTCAGTGCCACTCTGGGAAACTCCTTCGAGTGTTGGGCTCTGGAGTTACTGGGATTCGGAGGAGACTGTACTTCATGGGATTTTCTTTTAATAAGCAATTAGAAAGGCTTTTTTTCCTTCATATGAACCATTTAAGCAAAAATGCCAGCAATGCACATTAAACATGAATGTAAAAAAAAAAAAAAATCCCAAATCCTTTTAATATTAAGGGAGTAAAAGCAGCTTGGAATCCTTAAGCAAAAGTAACTAAGTCAAAGTATTTGAAAAAGGAAAGTGCTGAAAGACTAGGACCTGTGCACAACAAAGCATTGGGTTCTTCAGGAAACCTACAAATTTACTTTTTTTTGTGTGCGTTCCCACTTGTAATTAGAAGAAGCAGAGCTAAGGAAACAGCAGTGAGCGGAAGGAATCCGAGGCTGCATTGGCTGGTGATGCATTATGCATAAGCTCTGAATAACCATAACACGAGAGAATGGGGGATTGTTTTGCTCCCCCATTGTTGTTCTGGGTGAACTTGACTACAGTCCTGGCTTGTGCTCCGCCTGAGCACACTGTGCTGTCCCCAAAACTCGGTTTTTCAAAGAGCAGAGAGGTGATTGGCAGGCCTCTGGCAGCGCCCACGGTGCACATTCAGTGCTGATTGCAGGCAATTGCCCTCATCTTTTGACAGTGTGGAAAGGTACAGCTCTATCTCGGTGAGAGTCGGGCTTCCTTGTTAATCCTGCACCCTGGAAATGTCAGTTAATGAGACTGGCTCTTTCAGACGGCTCTCCAAGGGATATCTACGCTGTGTATTAAAACAGAACCTGAAATACAAGTTTTAATAAGTCAGCAGTGGAATCAATGATCAGAGGACAGCTGGATATTATTAATGGCTGTTGGATTCCCCCTTTCCCCCCGTGTTTTTTCTGAAAGCACTATGCGAGCTTGAGAAGGGAAAATGTGTGCTCTTATTGTGGACGTGACTCGTTTCACTGAACCTACATACGTGTGTTCTATTTTTAAGACTGTAGTGAAAAATTTAAGAGTACATGGTCTGTCTCTGAGACACAGTGCTTGGAAAGCATTTACTTTAACTTCATATGCTGCAGATTTATTTCAAGCAGCACAAACAAACTCCTTTATCTGCCTGGGAAGAATTTGTCCTTCAGTATTTTTCTTTACCTGTGTATATGTTATTGTCCGTTTAAAAAAAGGCATTTTTTCTAGATCTGTGCCACACTACTCCTGAGGTGTGAGGGTTGTGTGGATAAGAAGGGCTGGAGATAAACGTAGTCATTTAACAGTGACTAGCTATATAGTAGCCCTGGAGGAATTAATGAATTGCATTATAAATGTAATTAATGATCTACTCTTGCATTTCACAGTCGAAAAGCAGGTTTTGTGCCCAGAATGTTTTAATCTGCATCATTAAACTGTGGGAAGAACTGAATTATAAAACTTAATTTCAGCTTGAAAGCAAAAAGTTACAGCTTTGACCACATACTTAGAGTTATAAGTCATTTACAGCGGCTGGAAATTTTGGGCTGTAGTTATTTTCAGCTCTGTCAGAAAGATGCAGTTAGGTTTGTTTAGTATTTGTGTGTTGATGAAATAAGAAGCCCAGCTCTGTGCGTTTGTGTGTTGGTCAGCAGACGGGTGTGTTGAGAACCTGATCCAAAAACTTGCTGAATTCAGTTGCTGTGTGTCTGTTGACCTCAGCGGTCTCTCTATTGAATCCTCTAGCAGCATCCTCCATTGTGTAAATGCACTAAAGGAAATCCCATCAACAAGTATTATTTCCCTCTGCTTCTTCCTTTCTCTTGTACCACACACAATATTGGGAGCGTAGACAATCTGAAGATAAGCAGAATGGAAAGTGATGGATCATAAAGACAATATTGTAAGAGTAAACTAGCTCTGTGGTGCTGTAAATTAAACAACTCTGTCTTCTTACTAACAACATGTTACACTTTACATTGATAGATGACTTCTTAAGATTTATTTTTTCCTTTTCTCTGGAAAGGAGTGACATGCTGTGTATTGATTTCCCCCCTCCTTCATTTCAATTTGCAGTTATCTCTAGGCAGCAAATAAAATATTATTCTTTCTGCTCCTAGTGACTCATGGTGCTAACTGCTGTCATTCTATAAACGGATTCAGCTAAGCTGGAAGCTTTTTAAGTAAAAATCACTTGCATAAGAGCAATCCTTGTGAGAAGAATGCAGGATATTATACAAGAAGCCCCTTCATGTTAAGAAGGCTTCTGTTTATCAAAGCCATGGCTTCAGTAGTTCTGAAAAGCACTTCTGAGAAGTCTCTTTAAAGTTATTACTGTTTTCTAAGCATAATTTTTTATGCTTCATTGTATTGCCTGCAAACCTAGTCAGCATATCATTATCTAATATTTTTTTAGAGAAATATAAATTGTATAATACAAATTGAAGTGCTATGGTTTTGCCGTTTTTTTTTCTGGAAAGATTTATTTCCCTAATGCATCTACTTTCCCTTCTCTCTCTGCCAGTAGAGCATTGTGAAACTTTCTTCTGTCTATGATAATACTTCAACCAGTTTTTTTCAGAACTGTTGGGTATGTGTGCTTTCCTTGTCTAAGTTCATTATGCTGATCTTCTGCATCTCCTCCTTCCATACCCGCCTTGGATTACTTGTGTTGTTGTTGTTTCATAATCATGTTGCCTGTTTGGCACTTCTGAAGATGCCTGAACTTGATTTGAGGGGTGTTACAATTTTGAAGAATGCTGCTATCCTGATCTTTCAGCACTTTCCCTCCATGCTAACCTTTTTAGGATTTTGATAATACGAATTTAGCTGTTTCCTGAAATTTCCTCCGGAAAAATGATGTGTAGTATTAGTTCTTTTTTTACCTTCCCACTAGTAAGAAACTCTGTTTGGATAACAAAGTTATGGTGGTGTTGCTGGTAGACTGATGATGTTGTCTCCTTACCTGTTTTTCCCTCTCTAAGAGCTACCCAAGTCAAGGACCCAGTTCTCTGTAGACAGCTGTTTCTGCTCAGCTCCAAAGTAAAGACTTTGCTGAGTCTGTCTGGGATATTGGTAGCCCAGGAAAGTAGTTGGCAGCTTAGAGAAACAAGAAGATATATTTAAAATAAGTGGTAGTGAAACCCAAAATGTGGATGTCACTCTCTCTGTGTGACTGTCCCGCTGTGTCACCTGTTGGATATTCCCGTGTGCAAGGCAGGGTCCACGAGGAATCTGCTGCAGAGGAAACTCTGCAGGTCAGTGCTCCTCTGAGTCTGTGAAGTCCTGCATGCAGCCCTGCTCTAGGCAGGCTCCTGGGGGCTGAACTGCAGTGCAAATAAAGCTAGTCAGCCGATGGAGCGTTCTTGGATTGGTTCAGAGGGCTCTTGAAACACATGCTTGCTCCTCGGGGCATGAGGGGATTTGGAATTTGTTTCTCCTGAGCAGATGCTTCCTTTAATGTCCAAGTAGATGAGGTCCTGGCTATGGCTTGGTCTGCTGGTTTGGTTGGTTGTTTGTTTCCCGATAATGGAACAAGTGCATATTGTTTGTTGTGGAGCTCTGTTGTTCCTTTTAACACTGATGTGTTTTTCTCCCCCTTTCCCTCCCTGCAGTGGGAGGAAGTGAGCATCATGGATGAGAAGAACACTCCGATCCGCACCTATCAAGTGTGCAACGTGATGGAGCCCAGCCAGAACAATTGGTTACGAACTGATTGGATTCCCCGAGAGGGGGCTCAGAGGGTTTACATTGAAATCAAGTTCACGCTAAGAGACTGCAACAGCCTGCCGGGTGTCATGGGAACTTGCAAAGAGACTTTTAACCTTTATTACTACGAATCAAACAACGATAAGGAGCGTTTCATTCGCGAGAGCCAGTTTGCCAAGATCGACACCATTGCTGCCGATGAGAGCTTCACCCAGGTGGACATCGGCGACAGGATCATGAAGCTGAACACAGAGATACGGGATGTGGGACCACTGAGCAAGAAAGGGTTTTATTTGGCTTTTCAGGACGTTGGTGCCTGCATTGCTTTGGTCTCTGTCCGTGTGTTCTACAAGAAGTGCCCGCTGACAGTTCGGAACCTGGCGCAGTTTCCAGACACCATTACTGGGGCTGATACCTCCTCTCTGGTGGAGGTTCGTGGCTCCTGTGTCAACAACTCGGAAGAGAAGGATGTGCCAAAAATGTACTGTGGGGCAGATGGCGAATGGCTGGTGCCCATTGGCAACTGCTTGTGCAATGCTGGCTACGAGGAGCGCAACGGAGAATGCCAAGGTAGGATGAGCCATATTGGACTCTTCGTTGGGGCTTAGTGGAATGCATAATTGAATGGGAGATGAGAGGAAATGGAGTAAAGCCAGTGATTAGCAGCCCTGTGGGATGTGGTGGGACAGAGGGGTTTAATGAACAAGTCCAATAGCTCCAGGTGGCAAGGCTAAGAATTATATAATGCAAAACAAATGATACTGCTGTAATAGGCAGAAGGTGAAACACATTTTCTAGCAGACGCCTAAATTTGATTTGGCTCGGGATAGTCACCAAAATGTGAATGACTGCAAAACAGTGCAGTTGAGCTACCGTTGTTTGAAGAGATAAATCTTTCAAGAGAACTTTGTTAAGCACAGGAAATTCTGGCAAAGGCGACTTTAGATAATGCAGTAGGTTAAGAACCAGTCTGGGAGGCAGGACAGGAGTTTTAGCTGGATTACTTTCCCACTTTGGGAAGTGGAAGTCTTTGGTGTCTTACTTGTTGCAAATTTTTAGCACTAAATACCCTTTGATATTTGACACTGCTGCCTTTGTTAAATATTTTCATTTCTCAGAGAGTCTCTATTGTCAGTTAAATAATAGAGGTGCTAGGATACTCTTAGAAATGCTAAAAGTCTCCACCCCACCCTCCCACACACGCACCATCCTGTGTGCTGCAGAATTAGGGATTAAAGTTTGTATAAAAGAGAGATTCGCCTAAAAGAAAAAACTTCAATACCTAAATTCTCTTTGCCTTCCTTCTCTGGATAAAGAAGCTGTAGAAGGTTAGGGGAGGAGAGAAGAGAGTTTATAAATAAAATATCTTTAGCCTCTGCTTTGAAACTCTTGCTCATGTAAGCATAAATTAAGATCAAACTTAAATGGATTCTTGCACAGGTCAGTGAGCTTAATTTTGCTGGGTGCTGAATGGAAGGTGCTCTGCCCCTTAGGGGATTTGGAACCATGTTTTTAGAAAATGTTCTTTGGAGCCAGTTGCCTCACATCTTCTTGGTATGTTTTTCACCAGGGCATTTTTGTCATCTTGAGACTGAGAACAAGTTAGCAAAGCAAGTAACTGGCTGCTTTTGTGATGGATTCTTAAGAGAATGGTGTCTTTTGAATGTCCTACTTGATTTCTTTTAAATGGTAATTTACAGTCAATATGAAGTTCATTATTATGCATTGAAATTAAACTTAGGTAGGAAAGAACTTTACGTGTGAACTTCAGTTTAATTTCCAGAGCTTTTGCTCTCTGGCGGAAGCTTAGTGTAGCATAGTGGCAACAAAATTGCCATGGGCTGTGCAGTGACAGGGCATCCTGTCTGGGGTGAAATGCTCTGGTTTTTCTTGGGCTGTTTTCATGGGTTTTTCCATCCCATGAGATGGAAACTTGAAAAGCTGTTTATCATGAAGTGTGTGAACCTGTGGCTGTGGTCCTGCCTGGGTGCTGCTGGGGAGCCATTGGTGGCTGGAGAGATGCTTTACTCTTTCACAACTCAGGAACTTCTGAGCAAAGCTTCCCAACGCCTTACCAGCCTGGAGTGTGAGAGGAGGAAGTGAAGGGGGGAAAGCATTTATTGGTTTATTGCACAGAGATGATTCCACCTTCTCCTAAAGGCCTGTTAGGTCAGCACTGGGTCACTCTGATTGACACAGATCATCTATTTTTCAGTGTCAGTGGCCCAGATGAGGTGAACTAATTGTCCAACAAATCCTGTGTTGTTCAGGGGAAATCTCTTGAGGTTTTGCTGATGGGCAGCAGTTGTAGTGGCATACTCTTTAAAATTTATTTTTGTAGCATTGGACTAGACCTTGGAGATGACTGTCAGCATAGCTAAAGGCTCTCAGCTGCATCTAGGGACATTTGGGCTCAGGAAACCCAATTCTCCATTTCCCAATTAAAAGGAAGATCAGGTGATGCCACATTGACAAAGGTGTTAGAAATGTTCTGTCTCTGGGGCTCTCCAGAGTGAAGTTGGCCTGTGCTAGTCATTTCGAGAGCATTGGAGCCAGCACGTAATTGAAAGTGCTAAACCCATTTCATCAGCTGTTATTTGTGGTTTCCTCTTCTCACATTTGCCATTCTCCAGCCAGGAAAGTTTACTGGGAAGCTCCTCCTGATGAATTCATGAA
This sequence comes from Lichenostomus cassidix, assembly GCF_008360975.1. Classification (NCBI taxonomy): domain Eukaryota; kingdom Metazoa; phylum Chordata; class Aves; order Passeriformes; family Meliphagidae; genus Lichenostomus; species Lichenostomus cassidix. The sequence continues at coordinate 17,284,771 of NC_139490.1, forward strand.
GCTTACCAGAACTGTGCAGCTTCTCTCTGGTTTCCAGTGAGGCTGTTAAAGCAGTTTGGTCTTTGACACCACTGAATGAGGTTTCCTCTTTGCTTTCCCCTCTCTACTTTATCGTTTAGCAAATGTTCTGCTCTGACAAGTTTTTGGAAGGGAGGAGGGGGATGAAGTGAGGAGGATTCCTGTGGTTTTGGTATAGAGGACTGGGGGCAGGGGAAGAGACTGAGTTTGGGAAAGGCTGGGAAAGGATGCTGGTCTGGGACTGGAGCTTGTGAGCAGGTTCCACCTCAATTGTTTTTCAATAGGTTGACTGTGGCAGGACAAATACAAGGGAAGGTCAGAGGTTGTCGGTTTCCTCATCCATCTTCCCCTGTGATCCTAGGGTCAGAGTTGGGATTGATTAAGATCTTAAATGTTTGACAAAAGCTCAGTGGGCAGGAATAGTTTGGGGCAGTGGACTGGGGCTTTGCACTTGTTGGGAGAGGCACAGTTGATGTTGGAGCTCCCTGTCCTCTCCTGGGACCTGCTCCCTTGTTTCTCCTGCAAGCTGCTTCAAGTTCGCTCACCTTCCCAATTTTGAAATAATAAGTTTTCCTTGAGATTATTCTGCCTAATTTCTGATATGTGTGTGGGAAGTGTAATGGAAAGCCTTTTCTGATTTAAAGTCATTCTCTTAGTGGGAGTTAATGACTTTCTGACCTCAAATGGGATTTTTAAAAGATTGTGTCAGTGGTATGGAGGTGTTTGAATATGATGACAAAAAATTGTCCTTTCTCTGACTGCTACTTTTTTCCCAGCTGACTTTATTGATGATGATTGTCTTACTGAACATCCATAAGTGTGTGTGTGTGTATATGCAAAAACCCGGGGCAGGAAGGAAAAGGAGCTAAGTACTTAATGCCTATTTATTTGGGAAGCTTCACAGGTGTGGCACAACAGTGGTTCTGCAAAATTGGTCTTGATCAGTAGAAATTTTAGGTGAGCTCTGACCCTTTGCTTGCAGATGAAACTTGCAGCTGTGAATTTGATGCCAAAAAAAATTGCAATTTGTTATTTCTATTACTGTTTATTCTATCTCAAATGTTCTGTGTTAGTAGCTCTCCATTTAGAAGAGCATAAATGTGGAATATTGTTGATGGAAGATGACTGTCCCAAATAGTGGCACATCTCAAGGCTAAGGCAATTAGTGCTTTAGGGCAAAGCTGAGACATAAAGTAATTTTAAACTTCACTTGTACACATCATTGTTATGTAAATTGTTTTGTTACACATTAATAAAATGTGGTTTGGATTTAGTCATGATTTCCTTATGATAAAACTCATATCTTTCTAACTCAAAGGAGGAGGGGGAAAATAAGCAGGAAGGGAGAAAAGACAGATTAAAGAAGCAATAGACTGTAGCCATCTGTGATGATTTTGATGCTGTGAAATTACAAATCTCAATTTTAGACCTGCCATTTAGTATAAATATGTGAGACAGTTGAGATTTTTACTGTGATACTGTAAAGGTTATGAGAGCCAACAGCTTTGTCTTCATCTACACTTGCTTTTTCTGAGTTGTGAATTGGCCAATTGGCAGAAAATCCAGTGTCATTTAAAATATGGCTTAGTCCTGGTTTCATATCACTGCTGTTTTTAGAATTTTCCTTCGAACTTTGATAAGAGCATCCCTAAGAAGTAATAATTTGTATGATAAGATTCTTTTTATCTCGGAGGCTTTGAAGACTGACTGTGATCATTGAAAGCAGCAGTTCAGTTTACATCAGAAGGATACAGTCTAATTATATGTTTTTCTGTGATAAGGGTTTTGGATGGTGGGTATTTTAGGGGTGGGGAAGTAAAGTAATTTGTGTGTACTTTCCCATTTTAGTCACAGATAACTTTTTTGTCAGAATAGCACTGATGTACAGTCTGGCTGCACAAAAGGGTGATCAGAAGGGTGACTAAGACTGTGCAGATTTGAGATTTCAGAAGGATTTTTTTTCAGGTTGATTATTTTTGGCAGGGGAAAAAATGCACAGACTCAACATGTTACGTTTGAAAAAGAGCTGAGAAGATGGAAGCTACAGGCGGGGCCTGGGAGTGATACTGAAACACAGTCTGTCTGAACCAAATTTAGTTGGTTCCTTTCTCTGCTGATTTGGTTATGTTATGTTCTCAAGTAGCTCAATAGATCTTCCAAGGGTTACTCCCTCTGTGAGTTTCTTGTGCCACCTGGTGCATTTCAAAATCCGCATTTAAATGTCATTACAGGAGCTCTATTGCTTTTCTCCTGCCTGGCCTCCTCAGAAGTCAAGTTGTCAAGCAATTGTCCCTTCATGTACTGCTTGGAGAAAAGCTGTAGTTTGCTTTCTTTTGAATTTCTGACAAAGCTTCTGCTAGTACACGGGGGAGCAATATCTGGTCCTTATTTTGTGTGTTACTGGTAAAAAGCACAGTCCCCAGAATCAAAGCCAGATGAGCTGTTGTGGTGGTATGAATTTCATGGTAGGTCTGGGTAGTCTTTTGTGGGACTTTCAGCCCATCTTCTGGGTTTTGTTTGTTCTTTTAGGGTTTAAAAAAAGACCAAAAAAAAAAAAAACCAAAAACTTTCCAGACAGCTCATCCAGTGTGTGATAAGTTCAGTATTTAGATCTTGGCTGGGTAAGGGTTATTATCTGTCTAATAATATGCTCCACTGAGCTTGGTCTTTATTGTGCTTGTGAGACGTGATTAAAGAAATGCTCAGCAGTACACTAAGGTCTTTGGAGACTGCATCAAAAAGCCCCCCAAACTTGTGAGATAAATATCTTATCTGGTTTCGTCCCATTATGCCACATCCTTTTCATATGTTGGAGGGAGCAGGTGAGGTCACCCAGTTTTGTGAATCAGAGACAATTAACACTCCCATGACTAAATGGCCATTTTATGAATATTCAGAGCCTGCTTCACCTCCCTGGGAAGCAAACATGTTGGTTCCCTTCTCCTTCCTCCTGCTAGAGACTAGGGAAGCTCTCCCTGTGAATGGGGATTGGCAGCTGTCGGCCGCTTTGCCTTTTGCATGCAGCAAATTCCTCATTTACATCTTTTGTATACACCCTCATGCAAAGTAGCACACCCATTTCCCCATTTCACAAAGGAGATAAGAGCTTCCTTTGGAAACGCCAGCCAAAATCTCCTTCTGTTTATGCAGAGCTCAAAGATTTGGATTTTATGCAAATGGATTCTGTTTTGATTTTTTTGATCTCTTTGTTTAAGAGACAGGAATATTTGCTCAGTGTGCTCCTCATGGCTTGACCATGGTTGGTTGTCACTCCTGCCCAGTGTGCAGCTCTCTCCCAGCTGGTGTGAGGGACAGTGCTGTGCTCAGACCCTGAGCACCTCTGTGGAACCATGGCTGGGTGTGGAACCTCTTCTCGTGCCTGGAGGGGTGCAAGCCCTGGGGTGTCACCTCCTGCAGATGTTCCCCAGTGATCACCAAGCTCCTCTGTCCTCAGCTGGGGGGAATGATGAGGTTCAGGAGCTGGGATCCCCTCTGGGCTGTAAGTTTGTGCTTGGGGCATGAGAAAGCAGCACTGAATTTTGACATTTCCTATGCTCTGTGCCAAGTACCTGCTCAGGCTGGGCTGGTGCCCTTTCCCTTTGCTGTCTGGGCTGGCTTGGCCCATGGTTACAGTGTGGTGAAAAGGAGCTCCCAGCACTTGGGTAAGCAAACATGCAGAAATGCTCTGCTGTCTTTATTTATTGAATGAAAATAATCTGTGAGAAAAGTTCTGCTTTCTTAAGCCTCATGATTATACAAGAACCCATATTTTATTTTATTTTTGGTTTTAGTGGCTTTCTTTTCTTTTTAACTTTTCTTTATTTCAACTTAAAATTGCCTTTGGCTTGAAATAAAGCTGAGGCTCATTAAATGCTCCCAAAACACAGGCTTGTTCAGAATGGATTTGTTGAAAGGTTTATTGATATAAGTTAGAACACATGCTGCATGAATGTACTGTATTTCTTTAAAGGACTGTTTTTCATTTTGTGTCTTTATAAATCAGTGGTATGAAATTGGGACCCCAATCGTGTTGGGGCTACATCCTATAAGAAGTCAGAAGGAAAAACATGGTTGTGGGGGGTTTTCGTTTTTGTTGGATGTCCAATTAGTGTTTAACTTGAAGGTAATTTCACAGGGGTAGTAAACTGCGCAGTGTGAAACCTGGTGGCGTAATTAAATGGAGGAAAGGCTCTTTAAAACAACAAAGGAACGTGCAAAAACTTTGCTTTAGTCCTAATAGTCACCCAGAAGGGGAGGTCATGCTGTTCAAAGTACAATATGGATAGGCTATTAAGGTTTGGAGGGGGGAAAAAAAGCAAAAAAAAAAAAAAAGCTATGCTATACAGTTGGTATTTGCTTTGGCTCATTTAGTCATGGGTGCCTAGAAAAAAACTCCATTTGCTGGTCTGCTTTTTATACTTCCCTTAGATGGGTGGGTTTAAACCTCACTAAGGCTGAGTTAATCTGTACAAACCCACTGCAGGAGGTGTGCTGGGAAACAGGCTTTGTGCTCACTGGGGCCTGGTGCTGCACTGTGAAGAAGCAGCAGGTCCAGCAGGCTGGGCAAAGCTGGGCTCCTGGGCAGGAGGAGGAGGAACGGGGATGCTCCTGGGCTGCAGCAGCTGGAGGGTGGAGGGATGGAACACTGGGTAGCTCTTCCAGAGGCACACAGGATGTCTGTGACTGAGATTAGACCAGACTGAAGGCTGAATGGAGTGTCCTAGCTGCAGACAGCTGCTGCCCTCCTCACTTGCCCAAAGTTATCGCTCACCTTTCCCTAATGAGGGACCCATCTTACACATCCTTAAAACATTATTTGAGCTGATGCGATCAATACCTATTGCTTCTGCTTGTATATGGGAAAGCTTTGTACAGCCACACTACAAAGCTGCAGTACAGTGTCTTAATTACCCAGATAATCCTGTTTGCTTGTATTTTTAAACTATGGAGTGCTGGGTAATTATTCAATTCTTAATAGAAGGCAAATGGCAATGTAAACAATAATTAGGATGTTAGACTAATGTGCTTCAAAGCAAATTGGATTTTTTTTTTTTCATACTGTTCAGCATGAAGTCCCATAAAGCTGACAATTTAGTGGCAAGGAAGCAAGTTCCATTTTGCTTGTGTTTTCTGGTGTTATCTCCTCATGCCTTGTTTCTGTGAATGAATTTGCTGTGATGCTGCTGCCTGCTCCAGAGCAAATGTCAGGTTGACAGTCAGTTCTCCCGGTTTGCCTATTCTCTCCCACAGCTTTTTGTTCCCTGCAGCCAGGGTCTGGAGGTCAGCAGCATCCCGAATTCCCTCCTGTGCCAGGGCAGGTGAGTGTGGAGGGGCAGCTGGTGTGGCCAGCACTGGGCTCTGTGGCTTGTGGCTGCCCCAGCCAGGGTCCAGAGGGCATGGAGCAGGCTGAGCTTGGTGACTGAAGCTCTTCTTGCATTTGCAAATAAAGACATATTTCAAGGGAAATTCAAGTTTTTGGCTCTTTACTCTTTGAAAGCAGGGTAATATGCTGTGGGTCAGAGCTACAGCTCGTTATCTCCCTTAGCTTGGAGAGCACTCCTGGTTTTCACTGTTCCTCTCAGGTTTTCCTAGGAGCATCATGCGAGCAACAAACACGGACATGAAACACTCGATTGATTTCTGTTCTGCCTGCAAAAGTTGTGTGTGTAACATATTTCAGTACTTGCCCAGATCGTTAATTAAAGCCTGCCATTGTATCCATTCCTCACTCTGTATTTAGCCCGTGATTGAAAGCCGTGTGTCGGTAGCAAAGGCGAGTCAATAACGCTGCTGCTGCCTGAAATACTTTAATAAGGTCTCTGTCACACCGAGGGTTTTGTCTGGCCTTCACTGTGTGTTCTCAGCAGTCTGAAGGGATTGAACAATTGCCTTTATTTGCCCCATTATCAATGCTAAGAAAGGCCAAAATGTTCTCCAGCGTTGATGCTGAATTAGAAAAATTGAATTACAGAAATTTAATTTTAAAAACATTTTATTCTTCTCCTAAGAAGTGCGTGTGTGGGGAAATCAATGGAACACTTCCAGAGGTTACGGCTGAATATTTTTGATACAAGCACAGGCTATCTTTATATTAAAGTGTGCACTTAAAGGGCGTGGACTTTCTTATTTTAAGTCCCAGAGGGTTTTTGCCAGGCCACATTTTAATAACCCTAATTAACAAGTCTGTCTTTCCATACATCAAACATCTCCGTCTGGGGAGCTGAAGAATACCTACGAGTGCTCCTGTGAACTTGGGGCTTGAATTCATTTGTTTTCAGTTTAAGTTTTAATGCTGCTGAAAAAGACATCGCTGCTTTGAAAACAGTTTCCTTTTGAAGTGTCCAGCCTGGCAATGACTGAAGCAGACACTGGGCAAATTAGCATGTTAAAAGGAGCGGATCAATACCTTCTCCTGGCCTGATCTCTGCTGGGGCTGGGTCTTGGCAACCCTTGCTCGGGCTCTGGCCAGCTGCACCCCTGCATTTCAGGGGAGCCATCAACAGTGGCACGGGGTGCGTCAAGCTGAGACTGCTTGATCCCGGGCCCAGGCTCTTTCAAGGATGGCAATTTGAAAATGGATTTGAGGGAACTGATAGCTTTGGGAAGATCAGACAGCTTGTGTAATTATAAACAGGATTAGAGGGAAAGTGGAGGGAGAAATAGGAGATCAATCGTAGGGCACAAGTTGGCTGAACTCCTCTTCTGATGCTTGAGTTTTGTTGAACTTAGCTGCTGTGTGTAGAAGATTTCTTTGGGCTTTTTGAAGAGATAAGTAAACACGAATTAAAGAGAGGGTGTGTGGGCAGTCCCTACTGTTTCACAGAAAGGCAGTGGCTGCTGGGTAAGTGTAGCAGGAGATGCTCAGATCCAGCTGTGTTTGCCGACAAACTGCAGAAGGTGGTTCTTGCTGCCCCGGGTGAGCCCCAGCCCGTGTGCCTGCACACCTGCAGCAGCAGCTCTGCTGCCCTTGATTTCTCTTTGCCAGCCTCTGCTCCCTGGGCCCTTGGCAGTGCTCAGTGTCTGTTCCCTGAGGAGAGACAGCCCTGCCTTGGGAGTGGGAGCACTGGAGGTTCCTCCTCTGTCCATCACGGTTAAAACAACAAACAAATGATTGCAGTTATCAAAATGGCTCTGGAGCTCTTCTGAAATGGAGACTGTTTGTTGAGAGGTTTCTGCCGTCTCACTAACCGGCGATACCAGAAGCTAGCAAAGTTCTGTTGCTGTTTCTTTTTAGTGACTTCAGTATTTGCATCTTGCACATCTGCCAGCCTGCCCCTAATCTCTGAAGTACCCTAACACAGTTATTGAGTTGACACATTTTGTCCACTCATAATTAGTACTTGGATTTCCTCATTTATTTTTGTGGTGATCAGCAGTGTCCAGGGTAGAGCTAATAAGACAGCTGAAATGAGGACCAGGTCCCTGTGCACACTCCACCTGCTCATTAATCAAGGACTCTGCAGTTAATGAGTGTAATTTCCAGGTAATATTTAATCTCAGAGTAGCAATAGTTACACTTAATGTGAAAGAACTTTTTTTGTGGCTTGTTGCTGAAGTCATTCCCATGGCACAGTAGAAACCTCTGCTACTCCCAGGTGCAGCTCTGTCAGGCTGACCCAAACTTGGACTACTTCCAAAAATCCATACAAGATTAAAATGCTGGATCCAAGTATTTAACCTGGACATGACAGTGCAGTGGATGCTGAGTATAACAAATGCATGTAGACGTGGCTGATACTGTACATGGTTCTGTAATGCTTTGAGGTTCAAAGGCCTCTCTCTGCATGGGGAAGAAAGTTGAAAGCAATCAGCTGAAGGGGTGAAGTCAGCATGTGTAAGTGAAGGTGCATCACTAATTCCCTGCAAGACTGTTTCCATCCTTTTCGTCTGAATCTACCTCTGTGCAGATCCTTTATCCATTTAGCTGATTCACCTTAAAGTTCTCGGTGGCTCTTTGAAGATGTGCTCTTGGTGCCCAGTTTTAATGTGCCCAGAATTAATGGACTTGGTAACCTTGAATTCAACACACCCAATAGCTTGGGAAAGTGAGCTCAAAGGGTTGTGGGCACCGTAAAAGCACACATTTGTAGCTTTAGGATTCTTTAATTTGTGGGAGAAAGGAGAACACGAATCCACCTACAATCACTCGCAGCAGAAGGAGAGGAAGCATTGCCACAGCGTGGCTGAGGAGGGCAGCTGGCCAGCTCCAGAAAGGGGCAGGAGACCTTGTCCACTGTGGAAGAGCAGCACTGGCTGTGACAGAGGCTGCTGGAGGGGCACTGTGGGTCCAGCACTGCAGGGACCTGCCCTTGCCTTAACAGGAGTGGTGCATCCCAAGAGCAGTATGTGGCCTTATTATCTCATCTCCTTCCCATTAGGCTGCGCTGAGATGTTGAGTGTGCAGAGCAGGTCTTTTTAGTTCAAGATGAGCTGTAATTGGGGTATGAGAGTGTGCAAGAGGAGACCTCCTCCCTCTTTCCTGTTTGGTTGGGCATTGTTTTGTCTGTCTGTGCAATCAGAAGACCCTGCTGCTCTAACTTGTGCTGAGTTTCTGGCAGCTCCCAGCTCACTGTGGGGATATGGGGCAGGAGTTCTGCCCACCATGTTCCTCTGCTTCTTTAAAGATCATGCTAACTTCTCTTTCTTGTGCCTGTGTGTTTAGCTAGCCTTCTAGCTAAAATCATGCTAATTTGACCTCTCCATACACCTGTATTAAAGTTTGAGTCAAAAATGTACTGTAACAAAGGATAGGCATTTTTCCATGGGATTGTTGAGCTCTTTGAGAATGCCGAATGACAAAGTTAACTCTTGTGCAAACATTGCCTTTTATTTGACTTTGTAGTTTGCCCTTTGAAATACAAACATATTTGTGTCAATCAGCAAGTCTCCTTTCCGGAGTTCTGGTTGACCCTGTGGAAAGAGATGTGACTGTGCAATTATTAAAGGTGAGGCCTTCTCTTTAACAAATGCTGAGTAATTGCTATTCACTCCTCTCTGTGCCTGTGCCATAAATGACAGTGAACTGCCCTTCAGCCTGGCTAAATAACAAGGAAGATACTTGTTTGGAAGGAATAATTCTTCAGAAATTTGCAATGTGTCAGAAGTATTGTGTCACAGGGACTTGTGGGTAGGGCAGAGAAAAAAGTTGTCTGTCTCAGCTTAAGAGTGCAAGAACCTTAGCTGGGCTTTAAAATGCAATTAGGTCAAATACTATATCTGTGTCACTCAGAGTTAGTAGGGGTTGTCAGAGTAAAGAAGAGGGCAGAATTTGCCCATTATGAAAAAGTCTGACGTGTACATGGAGGCGTGATACCCTGACAATTTACCTACAACTCTTTATGATTAAAAGGATGAAAGCCCCTCTTCTTCTCTGCCAGAGTGTTGGCAGCAATTGGGAAAAGGCTCCCAATGTTTCCTAGGAGTTTTTCCACAGTCTGGAGCCTTGGCCCTGCTTGGTGCCACTGCTCTGATTGATTTTGTCCAGCGAAGCTGTCAGCCAGATAGTGAGGCTATGGATAAATTGTGCCAATGAATAGAAAATTAGATCTCATTACTATTTTTGGAAAAGAACCCCTGTCCTCTGCCAGGTGTTTCTTTCTTGCTGTTTTTTATGTAATAGCCTTTTGAAGAGCCAGAAGTATGACATAAGTTCAAGTGTATTAATCACTAGTGATGCTCTGTAGAGATACTATCAAGAGGGCCCAGTGCTGATTTGACCTTTCTGTATTAGGTTGTGATTCCTGTATTTTCGTTCAGTCTGTCTGTGATTTCTCAAAATAAATTGTTTGCTGCACTGAGCTCAGCACCGTGAGTTTGGAAGGCAGATCTTCAATAACAAAGAAGTCCTCCTGGTAAGGTAAAGAGAAATAAATTTTTGAGAGTACTTCTCAATTTGTTTCTCAAAGAGATTTTTTCAGAAAGTAATAGATTCTATTTTACCTATTCACATCAACAAGCTTATTTTGGCCTTACTCCAGAAGGAAATAATTGAAACACTACACAGTGGCTTTCTAAGTAGTCCAGAGCTTGTTTGATGGATTTGTAGCCCTTAGCAGGCTTAAAACACTAAGGCATCCCTTCTGCCGATGTTAGGGCTTACTGTCCAGTTCACTTTTAGGAGTTCAAAGGTCGGCCTTGCTTAAAGTTGAAGATATCTTGAAATGTCTCTCACATTTCTTCTTTAGCCAGAGGTGTGCAGAAGTTGGCTGTAAACATGAAGCTGATAAACAGGGCAAGAAATAATGGACTTAAATTGCAAAACCAAAAGGTTTGGCTAGACCCAAGGAAAAAAATTATAATTACTGAGATCTGTACTGCCAGTGCAGATTGCCCAGGGATGTAGGGGAATCTCAGTACCAGAGGATTTTCAGAATAAGTTAGACATCCAGTAGCGTGGTTTAACTACAGGTTATCCTCCTGTGGAGCTGGGAATTGGCTGACTGGGATCATCTCCACCCGTGTCCCTTGTGGCAAGTGCTCTTGTACAGTTGTTATGGGATCACCATTGTCTGACAGCTGAAAAGGAGCTCTTGAGGTCTGACCTAGAAAGGGAGACTTGATGATACTGTCTCCTGACTTCTTTCCCTCAAGAGAAACTTTCGCAGTCTGAAGAGGTCTCTTGACTGCTAGAGCTCTTGCTGTGCTGTTCAGCTTTCCAGTTTAACCAGCTACTTTCAGCTAAACAGAACCTTCTTTAGGCTTTCCAGTTTAACCAGCTACTTTCAGCTAAACAGAACCTTCTTTAGGTGTGTTGGATAACCTCTCTGTTTGTTCCAGTCCTCCACAGAGCCAGAGCAGCCCAGAGTAGATCTGTGCAGCAGGTGTGGGGCTGCACTCCTTGCTCTGTGGGTCTGGGCTGTGTTTTGGCTTTATTTTGCATTCCCTCCTGCTCACCTGAGGTACTTGGCAGATGTATCTCAGCTTGGTGAAAGATGGTCCCCTTATGCCGACAGAAGCCTTCTCTTTGCATCCAGGTTGGTTTTAATGGGGAGCACATGTGCTCGCTTACAAGTGGAATAAACAAGTAACTCCTGAGGAGATACTGTCTGCTCAGGTGCAGTCCTATATCTGTTAGGATGTGGAGAAGGGATATTAAAATTGTTTACGAGGTCAGAACTATAGTGAGCCTTGCACCACCTTTGAGTTACGATATCATTACCTGAGCTGCGGGAACCAAGAAATAAAACCTTTTACCGTGAAATATGAGGAGTGCTTATGATTTTGAAGTATAGAGAGGAAGAAAAATGTGCATTATGTCCTAGTACTTTTTTTTTTTTGCTTTTGTTTTATTGCAGGGGGTTTGTTTTTGCTTACCGGTGAAAAGCATAGAATGGATATGGCATTTGCTAATAATGTTTGTGCTAGAGAAATGCTCCTTTTGCTAGTTCATTTCTTTTTGGGTCACGCTAGGAAAAATGTTCCTTTCTAAAAAGAATAAATTATTCAAGTTTATGTAAATAAACTTGCTGTTATTTATCTACGTGGTACCTGCACTGTTGCAAGTCCAGTCACTTGTTTTCATTTACAAAGCTGTGCTTCCTGTCCTTTAAGGGAATAGGTTTTTTTCTGCCCTGGAGTAGGAGCCATTATGATGTTCATGCCATATGAAAATATGCACCTAAAACATATTGGAATAGAGCTGAGATCATTGAATCAACATTGATTAAACTGATTATTCTCAAACAGATGAGAGCAGCTTACATCTGTTAGGAGACCCACTAGCAGTTTTTCAAGGACTGAAAGCAGTTGATGCTCTATAGGTAGTGATCTATCAAAACATATTTTGACAGTTTTTATATTGTCCTGACTTGTCTCATAAGTCACTTGTGTGGAATTAACATTATTGCGAAGTTATGTATCTGCAGAATGAGAAAGAAATTAAAAGCCGTGAACAAGGGAGAAGAAAGTGTATGTGTAAAAACTGAATGAATGTGGGCTGTCCAAGAGAGAGATGTGCTGTGGACAGCAGGAGAGGCAGCAGAGATTGTCCTGGGAGAAACTGAGAGACAGCTGCCATGCAGTAAATCAGCATTTAGAAAAGTTTACTTTCGGTTTCTTCAGAAAGTGGATTTTGTGGTCTTACTGGTCTGCTGTTATGTCAATAACTTGCATCAAAACTTCCTCGAGTCAGAACATCTGTTGCGGCCAATGGAAAGATTCCTCTTGACTTTAATGTGCTTTGGATCAGGCCCAAAATGCAAATAGTTTTTCTCTCATCCTTTGAAGTCTTTAACATTTCATGGGCTCCCTTATGTTATTGGTAATTTGCACCAGAGGTATTTTGCATGCAAATGAAATTTTGGCAGTAACAATGACTGCATTGGTGAATATGCATGTAGGTGTATCAGTAAAGCAAATTTCACTTTTCAGTGTATCAAACTTGAAATTTCTTTATAATAGTGAGTTGTGCACAGTATATACAGCTGCAATCATATGTATTGACAAATGCATGTAAAAGACTGTATAAAACTGTCAAAGTACATTTTGATACGTCTGTATAAAGCCAATTGATTTTTTTTTTTTTGTGGCTTGTGCAGGTTAATACATGTTTTCTATATGAAACTGGCATTTGTCACTAACTTCTTAGAGCACTGTAGATGTCATAAATTTAAATACTATAATTGAACCTGAATTTACTATGGATTTATTTACCAGATCAAAGAGTTACTTCAACCTACAACACTCATTTTGCTTGCTAGTATAAACTCCTGAGCTTAGGGAAGTGCCTGAGAAGGACTGTTCCTTTGAATTATATGAATGTGAGCAAATCACTGGGTTTTTAGTTTTTAATAAAACTGGAAGTATATTTTTTAGCTGAGAGATCATGCTGATTTTAGTATCAACATTTTGAAGTTTCTCAGAGTCATAAAGACTATTGTAGTGCTCTCATGGGTGTCTGCAATACTAAGTCAATAAAATATGACGAATTTACAGTGACCCTTTTTACCTTGCATTAGGAACTCACTTTCTCCTGTGAGGTGGGAGAAATTCCTGTCCAGGAAACCTTGTCTGAAAAGCAATGAGGGCAGCTTCTTCTCATTGTCGGTTGTCACCTGCCCTGGTCACTGGGGTGCTCTTCCCCATTTAAAAGTCATCCTTTCTTGTTCATCTTAGTTTCCTCTGGTCCTGACCCAGCCATTTCTGCCCTCCTTTGCAGGGCAATCCTGAATGCCCCAGCAGGCTGAGCTGAGCTCTCATCCCCTGGGGCTCAGCCCTTCCTGCTCCCTGCAGCACTGGCCCTACCTGTACTTCAAGGGCACAGCCAGCCAGTGCCTGGGAGGAGAAAGGCAAAAACAATTTGTGTTTCTAATTGCTCTAAGATATGATTACGAGCATCTTTCCGCAGAAAAAACCTCTGCTAAATAGAGTATTGCAGGAAGGGCTTGTCAGTGCTGTTGCTGTTGGGAGATCACCGTGTGTGACTGGAAATGTAAAGAGTTAGTCACTCTTCTTGTACCCCAGGCTGTTATTTAAAGCTCTTGCTGGCAATGCCATTGCAACAGGGCGGGAGTAGCAGGAAATAAGGGCTGGGGTCAGCAGTGAGGTTTCATGTGGTGAGCAAGGATGTGTCAGCCGAGCAGAGGTGGCAGTGCCCAAAGTGCTCACCTGAGCCCGGGGATGGTGCTCACCGTGGGGCGAGTGCCGGGCAAGCAGGGCTTGGCTGTGGGCAATGGGAGCTTTTCTCTGTTCCGGTGCATCTGTTTGTGTAAGAAAGAAGCACAGAAATAAAACCTGAAAGAGATCCTTTGTGGAATTGTATGTGATTGCCCAACTCAGTCAGTCATCAAAAATACTTGTCTGTTGTTAGTGGAAAGTGTATAAAGGAAGAAAGGGTCTTTCTGGTTGTCTGTGTTTAATTTTGTGTTGATTTAACCAAGTTTCATTTTGAGGAAGAAGCAAGGCAAGGTAAGGGTGCCTTAAGGCAGCATAAGGGAGGTAACATTGCAAGTCACAGTATGTCGCTGCTGGCTTTACTGGGACAAAGTCTGGCAAATTGATGTATTTAAACTGCTCAGGATAGCAAGAGAATTTGACTAACCCTAGTTCGGAGAATCCTGCCGGGAAGCGAAGGGGTGGGGCTGCAGACCAGGCTGTGCTGAAGAGAGCTCTGGAGGTGTAGTAAAGCCATTCACTTTCCCACGGGCTGCTCTGAGCCCCGAGCACCCCGAGCCTGCTGAGTCAGCCTGCCGTCCCAAGGGCAGTGCAGGCAATCAGCAGGCTCTGTGGCCCTGAGAAACAGTGCCAGCCAGCACCCAGAGGAGCCCCAGGCTGCCCCATTCCGTGCTGTAGCCCCGGGCTCCTTGGGCAATCTCAGCTTCAGAGGCACCGCTCTGCCCTCCGGCTGCTCGTACCGCAGGGGTGGTGCTGGAGCTGGAGCCGGGCTGGGCTTGCCCTGCTCAGCCCTCCTGCGGCGTGTCCCAGGGCACAGCCTCGGCAATGCCTGCGGGAGAGCACCAAGGAGGGCTGCAGGGGCATCCATGCAAATCCTCGGCTGCTTTGAGCTGCTCTGTTCCAACCCCAGCTTCATGGGGAGGCTGGTGCTTCATGGCTCCTTCCATTTGTTTAAACAGCCTGCTTGTATTTTCTGCAGGCAGGTGGTGTCCCGAATTTGTATGGAGCATGGACTCTTTAATATCATGAATTAAAGGGCTAACTTTGATATGAGCTGCGCAAGCAGAGAATAAGAGTTTCTTCATTCCTGGCGGAGGCTTGGTGGTGGCTATTGGCTTGGAGTATGTACTTAATTTTTGAACTCTTTTACGCCATCCAAAGTTAAAAGCTCATCCCAAGCTGCCAGTGACACCTACCACCTAACCTGGGTGATTAAATCTCAACCCATCAGCTTTGGTGGTTCAGGGGCACTCAGCCATACGGTGACCCCCAAGCATGCTTGAAATTCACCTCACAAATGTGCTGCTGTGTTCCTAATTCACTGCCACCCCTCTAAAGAGTCAGCAAGTGACAATCGGTGCAGTGAGAGCTGGGCTCTTTCTGAATTAGCATTCCAAAATAAGTGTGAGGTATTGACCAATTAATATACTCTGCATTACCTAAGACCATGAACAGCCTCTTTTGTGAGGGCCAAAGTTGTCTTCATAAAGGAATAATACAAAGATGTGTTTAAATATGCATGGAATGCGTATTGGTTATTTTAAACACTAAAAAAAGCCTTGTTATCTGGGAGACCAAGGACAGTTGTTTTTTTGTATTGAGTCTTACAACATCTCTGAAACTTTTCAGCTGAGTACAAGTCTAGAATGAGAATGTTCTCTTAAGGCTGAATCACATACAAGTTGTATTCTGTTGGCAGTGCAGAAGGCAGGATGGACAGAGGAGGGTTGTCCACCCAATAATGAGACAGGTTTAAAATGCAGAAATTAAGAATTTGTTCCCTTCTGCAGTTCGGGGTAGGGGTTATTTAGTTAGTTGGCTTTTTTTTTTTTCCTTCTGTTTTGTTGCTTTTTTTTATAAACCCACTGGAGAATCATTCCAGACTTCCTTTCACTGCCAGGAGGGATGTGCTTAGCCTCTGGGATGTGAGTGACAGTGCCCTCTTAATTGTCTGTAGAGAGTGGTATTGATAAGGCAGCACACAGTGTACAGACTGTGCAGTGCTGATAGCTGACCTCTGCCCATACAGGAACACCTGATGGAGCCAAGCTCAGACATCCTGTGCTGCCCAGAGCTGCTTTCTTGTGAGGCATCTCAGTGCACAGCCTTTGGCTCTGCTTCTCCTGCCTTACAACTTCTTTATCAGTGAAACCCCACTAATGATGAGAATTTCAATTTGCTACTTAATTTTATGGTGATATCATGGTGAGGAGACTGAGGCCATGCATTATGAGGGTGGTTTTATGAGAGCAGTGATCAGGCTGTTGAGTCATTACATCTGCTTTACACTTCGGATTTTAATTGCTTTATGGAGCTTGTTAATTTTTGTTTAGTTTGCCAATAGCTTATGAGAGATAGTAGTCTTTAACAAAAACTGCCACTAGCTCTTTTATTACTAGTTCTCTATGGTACCACAGTTCTTAGAAACACACAGGCAGGGTTTTATTCCAGGTAACTATTACATTGTGGCTTCAAAAATACTGTTGTGTTTTGTTTTGGCTTGTTTCCCCCTCTCAGTTGCTAGGAAGAGATATAGCACTCAGAACAGTGTGAGTAATAATCAGAACTTCTTAAATATCAACTAATGTGGGAGATAAAACTACCCAGGTGACGTATTTCTAAATGCAAGCGGTAATAAAGCCATATGAGAAGTCATTATCTCCACATTTTTTAAATCATTTGTTGAGACATATATTGCTGTTTATTTAAAATACCCTTGATACAAAACTCCGGGGAATACCAGGTAGAACATGGTGTGCAAGTCTCTCTGTATGGTGTTTTCCATGGGCAGCTGTTTTGTGACCCTGCCCTAAATGAGGAATTTCAGACTTTCATTTCTGGATTACCAACCATCCCCTCTCAGTATCACGCATTCACCTTAGCTTTCTCAAAATGCAATGGCAAATCAGATTGCATTAATGGAAAATGCTCTGGCCTAGAAAGCAGCTTTTACTGCTGACAGAATGGGCTGATGAGATCTGGGCTGGAAAGGTATGCTATTTTTGACTGTGAAAAGCAGCATTTTCTGAAGGTTTGCTGAATGCAGTAATGTGATTTCATGTTCCTCTTTGTTAGTCATCTCTAGCTGCTGGTGATGGTAATGGATGTTGTTAATGTTCAACATTTAATCAGCTAAGGTATGTGTCTGTCTGCTTTTCTTCCTCAAAATTTGCAAGGATTGTTATCAGCCCTGTGTCTTTTATAGGAAGTCAAAAGCAGCTCAGAGAAAGTGAACAGAGGTTTGCTAAATCTATTTTAGAAGCCTGTGATGACAAATGAATGATTATGTGAAAAGAATTCAGTCTTCCCTCTGACTAAAGAGGAACTTGCAGAAACTGTTAGCTTGCACTGTCTTCCTCCTACCTTGCCGTGACCATTTAGTGAGGTCTGATTTAGACTAATTCCCACAATCTCTAGGTTTTATTCCCCACTGAGGCTGGAATATTTGGATGTCTGTTCAGACAGAGTTTACTCTCTAATTATTACATCAAGTGCTTTTTTCCTTTGGTTTTCTTTTTTTCCTTTTTTTTTTTTTTTCCCTGAAGGCCACAACCTCTGTCCCAATGCGGGCAGGTGAAGTTTCACAAGCACTTTATCATGGCTCATACCTCGAGCATCCGGACACACCTTTCTGATTGTCACTCATATCCGCCTGTCATTGCCTCTGGCATTTGCTGAGTTCACGTTTCCATGTGATTTACTGCAAAACATTTTGTTTAACGAGTCACTAACACACACTGACAGGGAAGTCCCCCTCAAGAAGCTGAACTAATGATAGCCTTCATCTTCGCTTTCTTCAGGCAGATGCTAAAAAATCAATCTGTTGGTATCCGTGCTTTAGATTTTGCATTTGTGAAGAATTCTTGAAACTTGGAAACTCTGACCTTGAATCTGTGAGTGCTGTGAATTGCAAAGGCTCTTTGTCATGGGCTCTGTGTGTGTAACAAGGAGCTCTGAGGCAGTGCCTGTGCTCCCCAGTTGCAGAATTTCCAGTGCAATTGGGTTATGAGTCAGCAGCAGCTCTGTGAGTGTTCAGGTAACTACTGAGGTGTCTGGATGCTGAGGCTGCTCCTTGACAGCATTTCTGGGAATTCTTTTAATATACCAGAGCAGCTGCTCTGTTTTCTGGCCTTGGCTTCTTTGGTGCATGGCTGAATGAGGTCACTAAGTGCTTGCAATACCAAAATCCACTCAATGTTGACCAAAATGATTCATATGGGTCTTATAAAAGATTGCTTATCTCCCATGATGAGTTGGGTACAACTGCAAAAATAGCTCTAAGTGTCACATTCACAAAACATAAGCAAACACATAAGAATAAAATATAGCAAAACAACCATCTCCCTTCTTCCCCCAGTTGGTTGCTGATCTCATGTATCTGGGGCTCTGCCTGGCACAGTGCAGATTTACTGATCCATTAGTGGCTGCTGTTTGGCTGCACCTTCACATAGGAAAAATATGTCTAGAAAATAAACTTGGCACATCAGACATGCCATAACTAATTCATTGCAGCCAGCACATTTCCTCCTGTTCTGCTTAACTGCCTCAAGTTTTGATTATGTACAAATTTAATGGTTTGGTTCTGCTAGAAAATCCAGGGTTTGTTTATTTAAATTTATATTTCTTAATGAATGCAGGCAAGAGAAAGCACTAAGTAATTACAAGTAGGGAACATGGAAAATTACTATGCTGATCTGAGCATTAGTTTTTGAAAGTGCAGGTTCTTCAATGGTTCTTTAATAGTCAAATAAAAATTTTGGTAAACCAGTGACACAGTGCTTGCAAATTCAAGCAGATGGTGGTCCCTGAAGGACTCCTTGCTGGGGCAACCTTAACAAATCCTCTGGGAACTCAGTTTTAGTGGTTAAAGAGTGCAAGTAACCCTTCTGAGGGGTGGGCACAGGGGAGAAGGCTCTCCTGGCCGTGGGTGGCTGCTGGGGCTGCTCTTAAGGATTATCCATGTGTAGTTGTAAGGTGCCTCACTGTATGAAACGTGACAGTCAGGGAAACACCAGGAAGACAGTGAAGCTCTGCAAGGTATTTTTTTCAATTTTGGGAAGAATCTACTGGTAGTTGACAGAGGCAGAGAGAAAAAGGGGAAAAAAATCCATTTCTGCCTCAGGTCTTCTGTCTTGGCTGAAGGTGGGCAGTGGAGGTTACTCTGTGAGACTTTGGGATCTCTTGAAAACTGAGAAATGCTGAAAATAGACTGTCTTGCATACCCAAGTATATTCACTTAACTTCTGCGAGATCACCTTGTCGACAGTATTTTAAAACCTCACTCTCATAAGCTATCTTAGATACAGTTGGGATGTTGGTGATAGCATTTTGTTAATTGTTGAGGCAAAATTAAGTCTTGATATGGTTTAGTGAGAGTAGATAAAGTGGTGCTCATAAGAGCTCCGAGCTGATAACTTATCGTATCAGGAAGAGCGCGAGGCGATCGGGGCGGACGTGAGTCACGCGCCAGCTCCAGCCTCGCCACCAGATTGCTGTGCTGGGGTAAATTATTGTGGCCTGGACTGGTCAGTGGTGCTCCTGGCCATTTCTGAATAGCTCCATGGTTACCACAGTTAATTTCTTTATTATCTTGCAGTAGTTGGTGTATCACCTGGATGCTTGAATAAATAGCTCCATCATGTCAACCATGGGGGCCTCTGAGCCAAAATAGAATGTTATTGTTAAATTTCTTTGCCAGAAGTTCTGTTGGACACAGATGCTTTTCCAGATTAGAAGCAAAACTGTGTTTGTCACTTTCTCCTGATTTCAGCTGTGTGACACCCAGCAGGAATTCGAAGGGAAGCTTGCCAGGGAAGGCTCTGCGGGCTGGGCTGTGCCCTCTGCGTACCACTCTGGTGACCAGGGCTGCAGGAGGCTCAGGGCAATGTGGCAAAGCCCCTCTGGGGATGGGGCTGGCATCGTGGGATCTGCATGGAGACAGGGAGGAAACTCTTCATTTGTTCATCAGCTCTGGCTGGCATTAACCCAGTCACCTGAGAAGTGTTTATTCGCTTTATCAGATGGCTCAGCTGTGGGCTCATTCCTGGTGCTGGAGCTGGTCTTGTCTTGAAACTGTGTGTTCCAAATGCCCAGTGTGTGAGTTCCATCTCCCACGGGAGCAGCAGCACCTCCACCCTGTGGGCTTCCAGCTGCTGTGGCTTTGCTCTGGTACAGATGGATTCACACTCCGGACGCTTTCCCTGGAGCGAGTGACAGGACCCTGCCATCCTCTTGTGATCCATCCTTTCCACTGCTCACTGGTGTGTCTGCTGGGAGCCTCCCTGCAACTGTCTGGCAGAGACTGAGTTTGGGAGAGAAGAGACCTATCACAACTATTTTTGGTTATGCCTGGCATTGTCTTCTGCAATTCTTTTCCCCAGGACTTTATTTAATTTCATATATTCTCTAATTTACCTTCTCATACAAAGGGTGACTTTCTGCAGGACTCTTGAAGAAAAACTTGGCTTAAAGCATTTATTAAATGTCTGCCTCCATAAAAACCCCTCCTTTAAAATTTTACCAGGAGATATGCCCATTGCACAACTGGGCCAAATCCTGTATTCCTGGAGCAGCAGCTGTGTTGTAAATCTGTGGGTTGTCTGGATCTGGAAGATAGATGGGCAGAGCTCTGATATAAAGATACTATACATCTTAGGAATTTGGGATAGCAGAGGATTTGAAAGCTAAGTCCAGCTCAAATTGTAATTATTCTTATCCAGAGCTCTCAGCAGCCACTCATAAAACTGGTCTCTCTGTGGCTGTTCTTTTTCTGAACCTCTTGCTTGCTGGGGCTGTGACAGCAGGTCCTCCAAACCAGCCTCTGTACAGCTAGTGCCTTTCCCTCACTGTAGGGATGTGTGAGCATGAAAAGAGGCACTGAGTGCAGGCCTGGGGGAGACATCTGCTCTCTGCAGAGCAACTGCTGATGCTCCAGAGTGGTGGGAAGCATTCTGAGTGCACCTGAATGGGGTCAGCAGCAAGAGCTGCTTTCCCTCTCCATCTGGATTGGCACAGTGCCACCCGTGGCATGTCCTTCAGGATGTCATGATACACAGCTTTACAGGGGTTCTGCTGTGCTGGTGTTTCTGCTGGTGACCTAACAGACTGTGCTTCAGAGCTATTTTCTCCTGAGGTAATTCCCTGTCTTGCTTTTATTTATTGGTGATAAAAGACTATCAGAGATAAATAAGCATGTTCTCACTTGACTTGATAATTTACATGGCATTGCTGAAGGTGATTTACAATTTATACATGGAAAGGATTCGCTGATCTCATTAATAACTTTCCAAACATCTAGATAAACACGCTATTGCTCTGAATCAAGTGAGCATGAAACAGCCAAGGTATTCACCTGCAAGGGCTTCTGGCACTCTGCTCTTTCCCAGACAACAGAAGTTTGACAAAAGAATGTGGGAACTGCCAAAACGCGTTTCTCCTCACAGCCACCCAGATCACCCTAAGGTGGGAGATTTCAGCTATTCTTGCTAAATTATTCTTCTCTGTTGGAAGGCTTGTTGACAGGAGAAGATTCCCAGCTCTTTGATTTTTAAATAGGGGCTGTATTTCACATCTCTGAGCCTGCAGCCCATGCAGGCATTTCGCTGCATCCTCTTGAACATCCTGCCAAAGCCTGAGATGCAAAAGAGCAGGTAAACAATCTCCACAAGCTTCCTCCATCAGGGCTGTAAAAGGAGAGCTGAGACAGCCCTGGGTATTCTCCCTGCTGAGCCAGGTTGTTGCCTGATTTGTTTCATCAGAAATAATCACCTCCTCTTGTTTTATGGGCATCTTGTTATCTGGAGATCTCCAAGTGTTCTATTGCTTAATTAAACCTCACAACAGCTTTTAGACGTATCTATTGTGAATCTTATTGCCACTTTCCAAGTGGATAAACTGAGGCAGGGATATTGAAGCTTACACTCTGGGTGTCTGTAGTTACACTCTTGAATTTAGGGGGCCCAGAGGAACAGCCCTGCCTTCTCTTCCACTGTTCCCTGCTTCTTTCATGCCATTAACTCCTGTGAGAGGGTTATTCATACACGGGAACCTCCCATGATCTGTAAAGAGATGAGCTGGAAGTTAGTGAGCAGAAGGTGAGGCCAGTCAAGCTGGGAGGAAAAGGAATGATTTTTGCTCTTTAAAACTGTGACACACTCTTGTGCCCATGAATGCCAGAGGCAGGTCAGGCAGGCTGTTCTCAGCCTCTGTGGTAGAGCCAGGAACTACACCTGTCCTGGTCTCACATGTAGCTGTGAGATTGCACCTCGTTGGGAAGCTTTGGGCTGTAAGTGGGAACAAATACGGGGAAATGGCTTCCAGATGGCTCCTGGCATGTTTGGGGGTTTGTAGGTTAGCCCACTGAGGGGCAAATCTTCCCTGGAGATACTCAAGAGTGGTTTGGACACAATCCTGAGTAATGTGCTCTAGGGGACCTCCAGTGATTCTCCATTCCAACCTTACCCATCTGTGAAACTTCAGCTTGATTTTCACATCTAGGAGAGAGTTGGGGGGGAAAGAACACATCTAGGGAAATCCTGGGTAGTTTGAGTCTTCCTGTTTTAGAGCCTCCTTGGTAGCGAATGCTATGTTTAAACAAGAGCACACCTGCATGTGCCTCAAGTCCAACACTTCTGAAAAGGTGTGATCTGTGTAGAATAGAAAAACATGCATCTTGAGCAGATTTAGGGAGAAAAGGACAAGCAACTGAGCTGCTGTTTTCCTCTTGCTGAAGTTGAGCTTTGTGCTAAATTGTGCATTGGTAATGAACTAGAAGTGGTCATGTGCTCCTAACAGAGAAGGGCAAAGAAGAGAGAAGCAACTCGTCAGTGTTTGACCCTCTGAAGTGTCGTGGGTAATCAAGTGTGAAGTCCTTAATGGATCATGATTTGCATGCCACTGTTTTGATTGATGTTCTACTTAGTAGAGGTTTGACAGTTTTTTGCAGTGGTGTTGATGGGAGTCTCTCAGAAGCAAAGGTATTTAAAAGATGTGTAGATGTGGCACTTAGAGGGACATGGTTTGGTGGTGGACTTGGCAGTGCAGAGTTAGCTGTTGGACTCGGGTTTTTCCTAACCTAAATGGACTCTGTAAGCACCTCATCTATTTTCTTTAGTGCTGGGGAGAGCCAAAGCAGTGTTTTTTTGAAGTCATTGTGTTCCCAGCATCTTTGTTAGACAGTCAAAAATAGTGCAGAGTTGTTATCTTGCATAGACCCGGATCTCACCAGAACTGTCTATATTTAGGCATCTTCCAAAACCTTTGTGTCAAGCAATTCTCTGGGGAGACCAAAATAGCTTTTTTTTTTTTTTTTGGTTGTTTATATATAATGTTGTACAGCCATCTAGAGAGGATGTGATGATTAAACCATATTAAGACATCTTGGCTATAGCTGTGGAGATAGGAGGTTTAATTGTGTTCCAGGCTGTTCATAGTTAAACCAAGAATAAAAAAGCCTCAGAAAAACAGTGTAGTTTTTAGTTTGCTGGTATGACGTGTCTCCATCACACTCATGATACAAGTTCAAACAGTAGCAGAAAACATTACAGCTATGCTGTTCTTCTGCTGCAGAGTGAAATTCCACTTGCACAAAGGAGACAGCATTAAAGGATTTACGCACAGGATCAATCCTCAAATTCTTGACAATAGGCAATTTGTTAAGGGGTATTAATGTAATAATTATTTCAGCCAACTTGCAATGTCTCATTAGTCTGTATAAAATACAAGATCTTTTAAAATAACTGGGAATAACGTGTTAGGTGCTCTGTAATACATTACAAGTACACTCTTTGCGAAGTTCAGGACCCTCAGCTGATGCTCTGTGAGGAGCAAATAGACATTTTAAACAATAATGTCAGAGTTCTCTGTCAGACCTTTCTGTCTTAAAGTGCTCAAGCTGATACTGTGCTCTATCCCAGACTTATCTAACTTTGGAGGTTTAATTGCCTTTCTACAGAGCTGTTAAGATTTAGGAGATGAGAGATAATCCCAGGCTGGCTGGACAGTGCTTTTGAGATACAGATCTCTGTTCTCATCAGTGCTTTTACACCACTGGGGAGAGAAGCTTGTAAGCAGGTCTCCTGACAAGAGGATTAGGGCTTGTTAATGTGGAGATTCAGGCCAATTAATCAGCTTTCACGGGAGTATATCATAAAACTTCAGCAGGGATTTCTTTATCTCCTGTAAAATGTAGTTCCTAAAGAGCAAAAATCACGATTTTGTGCATTTTTTTATAAAAAGCCCCCCCACCTTAATGTCTTAGGTTTGCTTGAAAATCTGTCAGTTTTGGGATTCTCCTTGTGCTGCTTCTGTTCAAGGGAATCCATCACCTTGTTTTTCTAATTGAGTAATTATTTGAAACTGATTAGTTGACTCATCCCTTAAATCTCACAGCTTGTATAAAGGTGATTAAACTTTCAAAGTTAGATGAAGTCTGTGATAGAGCAGAGTGACAGGCTAAGCACTCTGAAGCACAGAACACAGAAGCACTTGGCTCAGAGAGCACTTTTAAAGATGCCCTTAGCCCTTTGGCGGTGTTGGTGCCCTCTGCTCCCAAAAAGGACACTCTGCTCCTGAGCACAGGGAGCTTTATCATACCAGGGCATCTGGTTATTGTTTGAATACTTTTAAAGAGTAAAAATGCAAGCAGCGACGTGCCAAGTCCCCAGCTCAGCAGCACATTCCTCTTTGTTAAAGCGCTAAACGTGGAGTTGTGTGTGGTTTTAGGGCTCTGCTGCCTGGAGGGAAGGGACATCTCCTGGTGTCACTGTGCAGCAGTGTCCCCAGTGCTTCCTGCTGGTGGCCGTCAGCCGCTTCGCTTGCCACTGCCAGTGCTAGCAAATATCTTCCTGTAGAGAGCAGAGCAGGTTGGGATTTTCATTCCTTGTGGAAACTGCTGACTTCTCACTGAGAGAGGATTTTTGCCAGTTATTTTAAGTAATGAGTTTTTTTCACCTAGTCCCTGAATTTTTGGCTTTTTATTTTTATTTTAATTTTAGACAAAAAACCCAGTGCAGCAAATGTTCTGCCCAGGGGCTGATTTTCCTTTCAAGATGCCTTGGTGAGATTTTCCAGCTGTTCCCCCCCGATGCAGGGCTGGAAGCTTTGTGTGCTGGCAGGGTTTACAGGGCTAATGTGAGACCAGGGTGCTGTCAAAGACCAGGAGAGAGCATGATGTGGGAAGTGTCAAGCTTATCCCCAGCTATTCCCTGTCACAGCTGTAGCAGAGATGAGGGTTGCATAGGTGAGCTGCTTTTATTAATACACAGAAATGTGAGATTTTCAAATTTGTTTATTTTTAAGAAGAGTCTTTTTTTTAGCAGTTGTGATCTATCAGCTATGTAGCAAAGTTCACAATAATTCTTAATGATTTTTAAGAAAAAACGCTAATTTTTCATTTTTGGGGTTTTCTATGTACGTACTTATTAAACTTAACATATGGATTGTATATGTATTTAATTTTTTGGTTTATGATTTTGACTAGTTTATATAGAAAAAGGTGACTGATAAAGCAGATTTCAGTTTTTGAAATGGTTGGGTTATCAGCGTAGTTATGTTTCTTTTGCGCGAGGTACAAGTTGGTTTGAAATATTTCTGTAGAAGACAAGCAAAGCAGTTGTCTGTGTAAAATCCAGGAGAACTGATGCTGCTTGGGAGTGGCACTCCAAGCCACAAACTGTCTGTGCACAGAGGATTTGGCAGTGTGGCTGTGCCAGCAGTGCTGCAGGTCTGTGTCCAAGTGTGGGACTGCATGGCAAAAACATCTGGCAATTGGCTCTGAAGGCTGTGCAAGGAAGATGATACCCAGGCGAGCAGGACCTCCTTGGCTGGGATTAATAGGCCATTCTGGTTCTTGTATTATACATCTGGGAGTTTTGTTAGTGCCTGTAGCTCTTTCTCGAACAGATTGCCATATCAGATGTCCTGTCCTGTTGTGCTTGTGCCCTTGGCTGAGCTGGAGACTTCACTTTTCCTGGTTTGTCTCCCTGGATTTCATGTATATTTTAAAAAAAACCATAAAATGACAGCTCAGGAATTGGGGTCAGAAGATTTTGGCTTGTTTAGGAATTTTCTTATCAGGCTGGCAGTGAAGAAGCCTGCATGAGCAGGTGGGTTTCAAAGGACAAGCTGCTGCAAGCACATGCACAACCCATTGCAGCTGCAGAAGGCAAAGGGGTGTTGCAGAAGGCCAAGGTGGATGGGCAGGGAGCCCTTGGCACAGCTCAGACACACAAGAGAAGCACCCAGGAGGATTCTACAGTCCAGCCATTGCCTGAGGATGCAGGGGAGGTGTTAGGAAAGCCAAAGCTTGGCTGGAGTTAGTCTGGTGTGGCATATGAAGGACATTAAGGACACCTGCTCCTGCAGGTGCCAGAAGGAAGGCTGAGGAAAACATGGTCCCTGTGCTCAGTGGGGGAGGAGACCTAGTGACCAAGGACATGGCAGAGGTACCGAATGCCTTTTTGTCTTGGCTTTCACTGGTAGGGTTGGCTGGCTGACCTTCCAGCTCCAGCAGAGTCTGTGGAAGTGAAGTGTTCCAGGTGAGGACTGAGTGCAGAGGAGCTTTAGTGAAGTGGACCTGATGGGCTGTGCCTGATGGTGCAGAAGGATTTGGCTGATGTCAGTGCACAGCCATTCCCTGCTGTCTTTGAGGGGCTGTGGCAATGGGCACCTTGCAGTTAGTGTCTCATCCCTTTCCCTCCTGAGGATTCAGCAAGATAGCATTATGGTGATTTGTTTCCACAAAGATCGCTCCAGCTCCTCACTTCTTTAAACATCTTGAACTGAAGTAGGCAATTGAATTTCTAGTCTCCCATGAGCCAAATAAAAGTCTGGATACCTATCAATGAGGTGATGATCATGTCTCCATGGATGCATATCAGGCAAGGTACTCTTGGATTGCCAAAGGTGTTTCAGTCCTGCTGTGACTAGCATCACGGGATCAGTCCCCAGCCTTAAAACCAGCAAACCACAGCTCTAGCTGCAGACTTGTAACCCAATTAGCTAAGCTGGGGAAAAAATAACCAAAGTTTTGAATTGTTTTTATGGTTGTTCAGATTGTATGTGTGAAAAGCTCCTCCACTTGGTTTATGCTGCAGCTTTGCAAAGGAGATCTGAGTGCTTAACCTGCCAGGGTACCTGCATGTACAGGTCCAGTGGCTTGGATACTCAGAGTTTGGATTTCAAATCATGCTCCATTTGTGTTCCAAGGTCTCTTTATTTCTATTTTGAACTTCCTGGGTTTGTACCCAATCATGGAGTAAAAGTGCTCTGCAGTCAAACAGTCTAGACTCTTTCCCTGGTGGGATTGTGTTTGTGTTTCCTTGTGTCAGTCATGCATCAAAAATACATGCTTAGTGTGTAGAAATACTGGTTTTCTCATCAGAGATACGAGTTAAAGATGGGGAGCTCCTTTTTATGTGTAGCAATAGTACAGTCATTATTAACAGGAGGCAAAGATCTTACAGTGCGAACATCAAAGGATTCTGACGTTATTTGGAAAGAGCATTTGGTACATCACATCACATTCTACAACTTGACTTTTAAGAAATGCTCAAGAGAAAGCTTTTTCTTTTTTTCCCCCACCCCCCTTGGCTTCTAAGGATCTTTATTTATCACACTCAGGGGCATTACAGTGAGTAATTAGATTGGACCAGGAGAACGACTTAATTTTACAAGAAACTCATTAATTCATCCTATTTTAAATCTTCTCATTTCACCCAAAACCCAATTATGCTTGTAGTGGCAATGATCTGGAAAGGCATTGTCTCGTAGGTACTGGGGGGGCCACTGGGACTGCTGCAGCATTCATGTCGGGGAGACAAGGGTGACTCCCTTTCTTTGACTTTTAGGTCAAAAGAACTAGTTGCTGGGACAGCTTGACAATTAGAAAACCCTGATGAGCATTTGGAAGTAAAACAGCTGTACAATAACGGAGGGGTTCATGGTGCAGGGCAGAAAGCTCATCAAAAGAGACTATCCAAACAATTGAGTTCTATAATTAACACACAAAAATCTGTTCAGAAATGGTAATAACAGTAAAAGAAAGCTGAGAAGATGCTGCCTTCTTATGTGGCAGATGTGGTTTTGTTACAATCCGAGAGAGAAAATCCATCCTCTTAAAGGCTAAGAACAACATTCAAGGCGAAAAGTAAAAGTAACTTTTTGTTCCTAAGGGTGCAGTTAAAACATGAGCTTAAAATATTTCCAGAGAGAAGAGCTGTAGAAAAAGTAACCAGTGATGAAAGACATCAAATATGCTATCAAAGTATTTTTTCAAGTCTTTAAACACAAATTTCTTTTCTCACTGAAATGTAAAAATGTGACATTGAAATATCTCTTATTAAATTATTTGCTTTGTCCTTCATTTCACCAAGAGCACTTTTTTAGAGTCTTTCTTTAAAGTTGGCTACAATCATTGACTTAAAAGTAGTTTTCCCTCTTCTGTTGTGTGTGGAGGGAGATTTGATTCAAAATTGCATCTTGAGGAATTTTGAAGTTTTCTTCAAAAATTTTGTACAGTTTTGAGCATGCAGCTAATACATTTTTCTGCTTCAAAAAAAGGAAACTGGAATGCGTAGTTTCTTGACAGTTCAGCTGACTCCACAGTTTTTATCTGCATTGCTCACTTGCCTGTGATAATAAATGCCCTTGGTTGTGCCCAGGTAGGTTCCTTTGGGCAGGAGGGTGCAGCCAGGAGCGTGGTTGGAGTGTGGCTGTGGTGCTGTCCTGGTTGGGAAGCCTTTCCTTGTGGTGCTGGTGAGGAGAGCTCAGCCTGTGGCACAGGATCTGTCCCCGTGCTGCTGGGCTGTGCAGGGCTGCATCCCACCGGGCTTTGCTCAGTCAGCACTTCGCAGCATCCACGGCACATCTCCTTCTGATATCACTTAATTGACGTAACTAGATTTACTTGAGCAAAGCCACGTTTCTGTGCTTGTTTTTCTCCCTATTCACTTTATTAGGTCCTAATCAGAAATCACTATTTTCTAGGTTGCAATCTTCCTGTTCAGCAGAGGCTTCAGGCAGGGTTTCTCCTGGCCATGGTCCCTGGTGCCCAGGGCTGCTCCAGAGCTCCTGCCCAGCAGCTCCCAGCCCTCCTGGACCTTCCCCATCCCATGGCTGCTCAAATCCCAGCCAGCCCTGTGGGCTCAGGGCTTTCTCCCATCCCTGCCTCAGTCCTGCTCAGCCTCCAGGCACTGCCAGAGCCTCTGCCTGCAGCTGCCTGAGATGTTTTTAAAATACACACTGCATTTTTAATGGTTTAGGGACTTGTCTGCAAGGAGGTTGGGATGATTTCTTCATCCAAACCTTTGCAAGACATTACATGATTTTTTTTTTAAAGGACTGTTAAGTATGTCAAGGCTTTTCCAAACTCTGATGGAAAGAGTCATTGCTGTTTCCACAAGGATAAAGGAACAATTTAAGAGCAAGTACTGGGAGATTTTTTTTAAACAACTCTAAATTTGAAAGAATTTTTGTAAATATTTCCCTCACTCCCAAACAAAAAACCTCAATAACGGAGTTTATTTAAAAATAGCTAAAACCAATTTAATACAGATATTTTGTTGTATCTGTGTTTAAAAAGAATGTGATTACAGTCCCATCCACTATGAGATGAGTTTTTAAATTCTGAAATTGCTGTCTGAAATTTTCTAGTAGAAAATTCAGCATTTGGAAAGACCAAGCAAGCAGACTTTGCAGCCCACACATGCATTTTTTCTCTGTTTTTTTTTGAGGAAGCTTTAAGTCTGAAAATCAGGTTTTAATGTGAAAATGGAGTTTGAAGACCAGCTTGAGAAAATTTACTTCCAGATTTGACTGAAGTTCCATAATTCCTCAGAGCAATTTTTGCAGTTTTGACATGTATCACTCTGGTAAATTTGGAAAAAAGAAGGAAAAAGGCATGTTAATAATGACCAGCAATGTTTGCCAAATCTTGTCTCACTTTAAGAGAAATAGAAATCAAATAGATTTTAATATTATAACCCAAAGCCATCAGCATAATTATTTCGAGCTGATGTCCATTTAAATTAACGTGATTTGTTTAATTTGTTCTGAGCAAAAACTGTGAACTGAAAATATTTCTGTTTGCGCATTTCCCTTGAATGTGGTGCAGTCGATTGTAACCGTGTTACGCTTGCGGGTGATCTGAATGTGAGAAAAGGTTTTTCTCCTTTTTTTTAAAGAAAAAAACCTAACAGAAAGAACTAATTAAGGCAAAGCTAAGAAATTGGACCCAAAGTTTGCATTGCACATGTGAACTAATCTTTTCACAAAGGCATCTTGCGAAAACTGTGTAAGAACCCCATTCATGCTGGTCTCACCCAGCAAATCCTTCCTCGAAAAGCAGCCGCGTGAAGATTTGTCATGAGCAAGCAATAAAGACTTCCAGGGAATGAGTTCTGTACAGGCTTCTTGTTTGCCTACTAAATCATTAAAAAAAAAAAAGCCCATCCGTGGTTGTAATAGGTGTGTCAGCAGCACTTCATGCTAAGAACAGCTTTTACAGGATTAGGTTTGAGTTTTTAAGTGGCAGTACCATGGAGCTCTTGGGGGCAAAGAACTGCTGGTTTAATGCAGCACATTCTCTAATGCCCTGTTATGTCTGTTGTGAAATGTGGTGAATCTCTGAGCACACTAAAATGAAGAAAACTGTCTTTGGGAGTAGTTGGTTTTTGAAGCAAAATGGCTGTGTGTGCTTTAGGAGCAGCCACTGTGTTTGGAGAGCTTTCTTCAGGTCTTGAAATATTAATGATCTTGGCTTAATATAGTAGAAAACAAAATACAGTGCATGAAACGAGGGGGAAAAAAATACTTGAGTTACAGAGTGTTGACCTTGCAGTACCCACTGAATGCATCTCTTCCCTTTTAAACCATGGAGTATGAAAAAACAGGGAGGAATGTTAAACAAGAATCTTTACCTGTGACATGTTCTTGTCTTTCTAGGAGCATGTTATAACCCAAACAGGATTTTCAGCCTTGAGCTAGATTGTTGAATATATAAGTATTTTAATGTCATGAATATGCAAAAGATGGCTCTTTGTTTAATGATTTCTGTGGCCTGTGATGTTCCTATTAAGAGTAATATTAGAGTTTACATGTTTAGTTTCTAAAACCTTGAATAATAGAAAGAATTTTGTACATAAAAGCAGTCAGCTTGGTTTCCTCTTGTACTTTGTTTTTCAATACCTTGTCTTTGTATATTGCAGCAACATCCTGTGGGTGTCTGTCCTGGTCATATACAGACTTAGGCATATTTCTCATCAGAGCTCTGACAGTGAAAACCAGGAGTAATATCTAAGACCAGCAAATACTGCTTGACTGCTGCTGCTGTTAAAACCAGGACATGCAGTGATATAGCAACTTGCTCACCAGACAGTGCAAATTATATATTAAAAAAAAAATGAAGGGTTATTTGCTTATTAGTTTGTTTGTTTCGCTGGGCAATTCCCATCCCAAGCAGAACGAGCTGCTTTCCAGAAGTTGCTTTTGCATCCTGCGAGTGCCTGATGGGCCAGACGTGGTGGGTTTGTATTTGTGTTCAGGGGCTAAAACTGTCCCTGCCGTGGGCAGGCTGGGTTTGACCCCTGCCATTCTCCCTGCCAGAGCTGTGGTGGCTGGTTTTCATTGAAACCCCAAGGCTGTTTGAAGCATGGCCAAAACACACCCTGCCAGTGTGGTTTTTTTGAGGAAGCTTTAAGTCTGAAAATCAAGTTTTATTGTGAAAATGGAGTCTGAAGACCAGCTTGAGAAAATTTACATCTAGATTTGACTGAAGCTCCATAATTCTTCAGAGCAATTTTTGCAGTTTTGACATGTATCACTCTGGTAAATTTGGAAAAAAACAAAGGAAACCTTATCTAATAACACGATACATGTAAACTCTGGAAGCATCAATCCCAATCCCAAACACTTGAGCCATGTGTTTTCACAAGGCCCTGTGAAAGCCCCGGTGAGTGACACTGGGCTGATGTCCCAGCGCTGTCACCGATGGCGTGTGGCACATCGTAAAGTCAGGACTTGTTAAGGACATTTCATAAATGGCTTTGGCTAATCAGAATGAAGTAACTTGCTCTTTTATAAATGTGTTACTAATATCCCTCTCCATTTCCCAGTGGAGGGCTTCATAAGGGAAGGAGAGAAAGAGTGAGGGGGATTGAGGGAAGACTGAAACAGCATGAGGGAGCCCTGGCTGTGTGGGGGGCTTGTGCCCTCCCAATGGGAGCCTGTGTGTAGCAGGGGAACCCTAAAGGTAGTGTAGGTGATAAATGACAAGATGTGGGAATGAGTCACACAGTAAATGCTAGGAACAACCTTTCCTTTTTACTGGTTTGCATGCCTGGGAATTTTCTCTCTTCTCCGTGCTGCTAAAAGCCAGTGGTGATGGTCGACTTTTATCTCTAGCCAAGGGAGAAATTTCTAGGATGACATACTTGTTAGCCACCATGAAAATGTGTTATTAATGATGCTAATGAGTTTTTTCCAAGTGATGTAAAAGTAGCCATTTGTGTAAGCACTGATGTCACCGAAAGCTTGCCAGCTGCACGTGGTGGCAGTGGTGCAGTCACTGCTGTGCCCTGGCTTCGAGGAGGGGAGAGCATTGCTGATCTCCCTTGGGAAGAAAGAGCCAAATGAATTCTGCCTTGCCAGGAGGGAGATGTGCCATTTCCGGGCGTGTTGGGTTCTTGTCCCACTCCCTCTTAAAAATTGGCAGTGTCAGACTGTCAGCTGCCATTCCTTAAGTGGTCATAGAATAAAGCAATTGCACCCCTTTTGTGGTGCTCTGTGTGTGTGCATGGCTGCAGGTGGACATGGGTTAAGCCACATGAAACTCCACAGTAAGCACAAAAGAGGCAGCTGATTTTCTGGCAGTGGCAACAGAAGAGTATAATTTTTTTTTTTTTTTGGCCATCTTTAAGCCAGCTTTTAAAATGGGCTCTTGTGGGAATTAGGAATCAGTATCCCCTGACATAGGATTACCCATTAAGAGTGTGATGATTGTTAATTCTTCACCTGGGGCTAAGAGGCCATCATTAGATCCCTTTGAAATGTCTCCTGCCTTGATTTTGAATAAGTAAGCTAGCAATTTATGATCACAGCCTGGGCCAGTAACACTCTCCCTTCCTGTTCCTCCATCTAGCTTGCAAAATCGGATACTACAAGGCTCTCTCGACAGATGTTGCCTGTGCCAAATGCCCGCCTCACAGCTACTCCATCTGGGAAGGCTCTACCTCCTGCACCTGCGATCGCGGCTTTTTCCGAGCAGAAAACGATGCTGCCTCCATGCCCTGCACTCGTAAGTTGATCTTTGAACAATCTCTTCCCCCTTTTATCACCCGTTTCTTCTCTGTGTCTCTAAAAAGCGTTCTGCTTCCGACAGCAGCGTTCGGGAGCTCTTCTGGCCCTTTGCAGGTGCAGTTTGCATTTGGGCTCATGCTTCTGAGTGAAGGTGTTGGTTCTCAGCCCTCAGTTCCTGATGGTGGCATGGTTGTGCTGACCCTTGAGAGCTTTCATTATAAACAAATCAGGAGACACAGTTACAAAAGAGGGACTTGCACACCTCAGTAACATAGGCAGAAGTTCCAGTCTGAGCACCTGGCCAGTCGATCACATCACCTTTCATCTCTTTAAATATGGATATTTGTAGAAATCGTGCAAGCTTTCCTTGTAATTGTATGACCTTGGGTAAACAGGCAATATTTATAATCTCATTTTATTTGTAATTTGCTTGAAATATGCCTGGTGACCCTTGGGAACCTCAGTGTTCATCTGAAAGGGGTGGCGAGAATAAATCTTAAATTGTAATGAAACAGTGACCCAAAGCATGGTTTATTTTATCCTTTGTAGATAAATACATCATGTACAGCAGATGGAATTTGCTTTAGTTCTACCAAAAGGCCTTCAAGAGGGAGAAGGAGAGGGGCATTGAGCACAGTCACAGGATTGCTGGAAAATCTCTTTATCCTACATGTTGGTTAATGGCTCATGCAGTCAAAGACCTAGGATTCCAGGCATGTCCTGGTGTTAAATTGTGATCATCTAGTTCTTTAGTTTTCCCTTTCTTAGCAGCAGAGCAGTTTGAAACAATAAGTGAAAGGGCTGTATTTTACCAAGGGATATCCATGTGTGGCTTTCCCTGAAAGCTATTGGAAGTGTTTCCAGATTTTTGGAGTTCAGCTGTATATTTATGCACAGTGTGTGTGTCTCTGAGTGAGGGAAGGCCGAGATATTTCTTTTGTAACATTTTAATATATTGCGAATTAATTTTGTGAGAGATGACTCACATTTAAATAAACCTTAATTTCTCCCTTACAAGGCAGAAACAGAGTATGTCCATAACTAAGCTAGCACTCATCCCTTCCCAACACCCCCTTGATTCCAGCTGTTCTCCAGTCATTTCCTTCTTTTCAGCAGTGAGTTTTGCTGGGTGGTGGTTGAGGGGCATAGCCAAGAGCAGCTGCTTTTGCTTAGTAGGAAGCAGAGTGGTGCATATATCACTTGCCAAGTATTGCCTGGGAATGGAGTCCAACTGTATTGTGAAACCTTGCCTAAGTGGGCAGGAACATGCTTTCTATAATGCAATTTACACTAGGAGATCTAAAACGTGACCAGTTTGATAGGAAAAATGTCTTTCTGCAACAACAAAACTATTGTTTGGAATGTACACGCTAAATAACATTATACCAACAGAAGTTTTTCAAAGCCCTGTGAGTGATATCTTGACCAAATTGAAATCAAATTAGTAATCAACTGGTTGAATTTAAATAGGCATGTGCATTCAGTGAAGTATGAGGAGAGAGCAAAACATTTCCAGATGGGGAAATTGTAAGCAAATGATATATAAGTTTGCTGGCATTGCAAAATGTACCCCTGCAAGCTTAGCCCTTTTTTGTCAAATCTTGGGCCTACTGCAGGCATCCTTCCCCGTTCCTGGCTTTGGAGGTCAGTCAGAGGTGAAGTTCCTAATCTTGGTCTTTTACCCTGAAAATACAGAGGGAAGGAGCAAAGGCTGTGGTGCTCACCTAGGAGGACTGAAAGAGTCCCAGGAGGACTCCATGTGCAGAGAGCAGCCAGCAGCACAGTCCTGTGGACACCTCCTCTTGGAAAACAGCTCTGTCTCTGGAGGTCCTGCTTCAGAGCTTGGAATTTTCCTGTAGCTTCAGGGGTTCTTTTTCTGTGATCCAGGGTGAAGGATGAAGCAGGAGTTGTTTTGGAGCTGGCCTGTGGGCAGCTGTGCTTCCCCAGTGCCTGCAGTGCCTGCTGGCAGCCCCTCTTGGAGCTGTTCCTTTGCCAGGCTCCCCCTCTGAGTGGCCTTCTGGCCATGTACCTGAGGCAAGTGACAGCATTCAGAGGGCCTCTGCTGAAGGAAGACCCTTCAGAAGGTCCCTGTCTGTCTGACTTAGCTGACAAGAAGTGGAGACAGAAGGGAGCATAAACATCAAAGGTGCTTTCAGGCAGATTCAGACTGTAATCAGTTCTTACCAGTTGGTTAAGCCAGGTGACAAACCCAATTCCCTTGTGCTGACAGCCATAATAATCAGGCACCTTCTTTGTTCATTATGCTCTCTTTAACTCTGGTATTCTCATTCAGGCCTGCATTTAGTAATCGCTCAGTGTGACGGCACACTAATGAAGAAATAAAACACAGTATCTGAGATCCATTCTTCTAGCAAAAAGATAGACTCTGCTCCACTGGCTTGTAAAATCAGGTTTCTGTTCACTTGGAGAACTATTAGACCAGGTGAATAAAAGTAGCATTGGATAATTTGGAAAGAACACCTGGAATGGACTGTGGATTGATCCTTTCTTTATTATTCCTAAACACTTTTTAAGATTAAGAACTTCAGCCTTCTTAAGATGTGTTTTTGTAAAGCTTTGACCCTTGGCTATTGATTTCCTTTTGTAGTAAACTGGCTGGCCTTGTCACTTATCTCTCCTCCTAGGTTGGGGGAGGAACTGTTGGGACTTTCTATTAGCTTGATTGTACTAGTGGATGAAAGGGAACTGGAGAATTCCCCTTCCTTTTCCTTTCTTGCAATTCCCATGATAAGGAACAAAAGCAGTTGCTGCTTCCTGGTGTTCTGGCCAGGAGAGGTGCTCCAGAGTATTGTCCTTCCCTAACACTACTCTCTGACATCACCATCCCTTGCTGAGCTGTAAAATGTGCCCAACCTTAGGTAAGGCAGGCATCAAGCTCCTAAACAAGTAACTCAAAATCTGGTTTTGGTATTCTGCTCTATGTCAGCTCTGATAGAGTAGTTGTGTCTGGCTTATAGTTTGTACAAGTAAGTGCAGAATGTGGCAGAGCGTGGGTGTAGAGACAGTGGAGTGGGCTGTGTTGAAGGCCAGGCAGATATTTACTGGTGCATCTTTCCCCTCAAACTTGCCTCCTGGGGATAATCATCAATGTGTCTGTCACCACTGAAGGTATCTGGGGGAATCTTGGGAATTCGTTGAGCTCTGAAGCACAGTGGGTTTGTCAGCTGTGTGCTTGGCCATGGAGCTGGGATGATTGACTTGTGATACACCTGAGCACAAGCCATGGAAAACACGGATGCCTTTCCCTTTTGGAACCATTGCAGGAGTAATGTCAAGGCAACTCTGCAGACCTTCATTATATTTCAGTGCTTGCAGAGAGGAAGGGTCTTTCATAAGGTTAGCGATGTAATGGAGAATAGATTGCCTTACCCACACACGAATCCACGAGGCAGGAAAACAAATCAGCCTCAATCATGGCCCTTGTCCCTGAATTCTCTTCTCCATAAGGAGATATCCTGTGAGTTGCAGCCTGGTGCAGGCAGGTGCAGTTCCCACCCAAATTAATGGGCGTTGCTCCTGAGTCCCCACCATTAATGAGTTGGGCTCTCTAACTCTTAACAAACAATGCTCACATTATGAGCGAGAATGGGACGGCTTTGTATTGTTTATATTGTCTGTTCGATTCAAATTATTAATGATTTTTAATTGGGAGCCCTTTACAAAAGAGAGATTACCATCATGGACTGTCCAGCTTGAAATCTGCCTCAGTAAATGACCCTGAATAATTTAGTCAGTTGTGCCACCCAAATGGGGACTGATTGATTGATTGATATATTGTCATGCTTGAAATATTTCAAAAACGGTTGCATTTAAGACAGTTTATACTGGAGGAGCTTAGAGATAATAGGAGCAGATTTAGTGAGATGCAAGAGAAGAGTGCCTGCTTTAAAAGGACCTTCTCCAGTCTAGGTTATCAAGAAACTGAATAGCCTGATTTCAAACGGCAAACATCACTTACTTGTCTTTACATTCCCCTCTTCTAATTGAATTTAGTGCACTGCTGTATTTCCTCCAGAAAGTATATTGTTTTTAAATTACCATTTCAGTGCTATTACTCAAGGCTCCTGCTTCTAATGCTTTCTGACAGTTATCAGCATAATGAACCATAATGAAATGATGAGCAATCTACAGTGGAAACTCAATGTGAATTCCACTAGAGTTGTGTGACTGTGTTGTTAAAATTTGAATGCACATTAAAATAACACTGTCCTTATTTGTTTCCAAGGTCAAGGCTTTAAAAAAGGTCTGAAAGGTCTACACACTTCAATTTTGTAAATGTTGCAGTCTAATATACACCCTTATCACAATCTTGTGTTACTTTTAACATATCTCAGAGATAAATATTTGACATGCATTTTCAAAAAAGAGTGAATTTACCTACCTAATAACTGTGGCTGCAAATGAGTAATTACATAGGAGCTGGTTATCTGAGCACATGCTTATAATGATTGCTTAGAGTATAAACAATATAAATAAACAAATATGTTCTTTTTCCTTCAACTTGTTCCTTTTCTAAGTTTCCAGTTGGACATGGATTATCACTGTTGTATCTGTTAGGAGAAAAGAAAGTAGAATACACCACACAGTTGCTGCATTGTAGGTGGCTTTGCACTGACTTTGCCACACTTCCACACCTGTGCTGGCACTACTGCAGTCCAACCTCTGCTGTTGGATCCCATTCTCTATAAAATGAAATGCATGCCAGTTGAGCCTCTGATCTTCAGAATTTAAATTTATGACTCTTCCAGTCTTTA
This sequence comes from Lichenostomus cassidix, assembly GCF_008360975.1. Classification (NCBI taxonomy): domain Eukaryota; kingdom Metazoa; phylum Chordata; class Aves; order Passeriformes; family Meliphagidae; genus Lichenostomus; species Lichenostomus cassidix. Next base: position 17,322,468 of record NC_139490.1, read on the forward strand.
TATATATGTCTGTACCTTCGGTAGATGATTTTGTTCTTAAAACATCATATGAGATTGTTCATTATGTACATAGTACATCAGAATGCCTTCTGAGCTGGAGTACAGCAGTTGCAAGAGCAGAGGGAATAGTGGGTAGGCTGTAAGGAGAGAATGATTTTTCTTCTCCATGTAGGCTGGGAAAATAGACCATCCATCGCTGCATCGCTGCCAGACCGAGAGAAAGGGATTGTGAGTGATGGGAATCTCAAAGGAGAAAGCTGTCTCCCCTTGTGTGTGGTGACGGGCTGAAGGAATTGAATAAGAAGGGGAGTGGTTATGGCTGGGAGAGAAGAGACGGCAGTAATTTGACAGTGTGTGCTTATAATCAGTAGACTTAAAATCATCACTCCTTTAAATACAGCAACTGTTTATTAGCTGTCTTCTGATTTTCTGGCCAGAGCCTTAAATTAACAGAGACATTTACTCAATTAAGTGGGGGCTTTGATTTGGTTAGTCAGGACCCAGTTCTGTAGAGCTCTTGAAGTAAATTAGAGGGCAAACAGAATAAGAAATTCAGCAGTTGGGCCAATTACAGAACAACTTATTTTTCTGGTTGGATTTCTTTCCTGTCAGACTGTCAGATAACTTTCTGGTATCCGCAGTGGAATTCTTTTTATCTGGAAAGAGTGAGTGAACACAGGTGTATTGTCTGCAGCACAGTGCATTAGAGTAGATGTGATAACATGTCTTAGCATACATGACTGTGCAAAATGTTCTGATATGGCAGTTCTTGGAAGAGAAGCCTGGAGCCCAAAGGAGTGGTACCTGCAAGCATCAGTTTTCCCACACCTCTGCCAGTGGTAACTGGACCTCTTTGCTTAACTTCTTTAGGAGAGGAGCTATTAAGTGAATTGTTCTCCGGGTGAAAGGAACAAAGCCTATTGTGAAGCTGGTAACCAGGGTACTTCTGGCAAGTAAATAGGAAATCGTACATTCCAGTGCAATGGGCATTTTATCACTGGCACCGGTCCAGGATCCCTAGCTTGGCAGGACTCTCGCTGAAGTCAAAGGAATCTTGCCCAAATAAATAAATAGAAGAATTGTTTACCAAATCATTTGCCTTATTATAACCCAGTTGTAAAGCTAACTATGCCCAGAGAGGAGAGGGGGTGGAAATGGAGCTGATGACTGGTATTTCGAGTGGCTGCCGCATCCTGCAGCCTGTTGGCTTTGGTCTCACCAGTTGTAAAAACACATAATCTGTAATGATAAACGGTCAGGAATAGACAGGCAGACAAAAAGTGAGGGTTGTCCGAACTACCAGTGCTTGTGTAAATTAGCCCACAACAACAGGGACCTGTCCACAACTGCTGAAAGCAGCAATTAGTGGCAGCAACATCCACAACTGTCATGGGAAAGTGTGGGCTTTATTTGTAAGCTTAAACGTACACAGCCCAGGTATTTGCTCTGCGTTAGAACTTTTCTTTCAGATGGTTAGAGATCAACAACAAAGGCATATCTGAAGGGGATCACAGCTCTCATGCTGAAACATCATTGACAGCTGCACTGCTGTACAGGATTAATGAAGCCTTATGAGGTGGAGAGAGGAGGCCAGAGTGCTTCCTCTTGAACACTGTGCCTGACACCATTTGCCAGACATTTTAGTGAGTGAGCTTAAGGACTTCAAAGACACCGATTATTTAATAATTACTTTCTTCGCATCCTCTCTGAAAATAGTAAACTCTCTATATCATGCTCAGCCCTGCCCCCAGGGAGATGATGCTAGGCTCATGATCAAGTCAAAGAGCATTGATTAGAGTTGTCAAAGGCCATCCATACAAAAGCAGCAGTGTGACCCCACGGGTGAAGCTGGCAACACGACCGGCAGCCTCAGCAGAGCCCTGGTGCTGCCTCTCTGTGCCTGAGCCAGCCCCTTCAAAGGTACCTGATGTACTTCCATGGGCATTTCATTGCTCTCCGCAGATATACCCCAAAGATCTTTGGGAACGTTCATTGTATGGATCTTTCCTTTTGTCCACCTCTTTATTTGGTCTCTTTATTCTCGCTGTGTTACACACAAAAGCTGGCTCTCAGATCTTGTGTAGCAGATGTGCTAAACTTTTCACTGCTTCTGATAGTGCATTTCTAGCCAGGCTTTCTCGCTGTTAGACAGTCGGATGTTTGCTCCCAGGTGCCTGCTGCTCCTTTAACTTATCAAAGACTTTGCTGCTCCTCTGTAGTGCAGCCAAGGCCGAGCTGCCGATTCAAAACAGGCCAGTTCATCCTAGGCTCCTTTTAAACGACGGTGAGTCATAGCAACCTGCCCTGTTGTACCAATCTTGTTTATTAGGTAGCAAATTAGCTGAAGATTTCTGAATGCCCTGAGCTCCCTTTGAAATCACGGCAGATGAAGAGGGTCAGTGTCTCTCATAAAGAGGATCCTTTTGTCAGTCCTGGTCCAAAGCCCATTGAAGCCTGCTGGTCTGCCTGATTGACTTTGATTAGCAAACACCCATAGCTGGCACTCAGCTGCATTTAACAGTATTTTGGTAGGGCTTTCAGAGTTTTAGGGTGATGTTAGAAAGCTTCGAACAGCAGGAGGTTATTGTATTATTTTTAATACAATATTTTAGTATTTTTTGTTAGTTAAACTGATTTTAAATCCTTCTCAAGCTAAGGTCTGCATTTTCTGCCTCAAAAAAGAGGTGATATTTTCTTCAAGGAGAGTGCGGGAATGGTTAAAGAAGATTAAAGTCTTTTCTACATGCTAGAGGTTTTCTGATGTCTGGTGGGAATTGCCAATGAAGCTTCCTTCCGATTTCACACTGTCAGGCAAACGCAGGCTGAATGCAGTGTGACAACCCACTTGAAAATAATTATCCATTGCCCTGGCTGCAGAGACATCTGTTACCTGCTGGAGAAATGTGCTTTTACACACGTGCCCACGCAGACGGAGGAAATTATTTTTTTAATCATTTTCTCCTTCCAGGGCTCAGAAGTTTCATCCTGCTTGTTACTTAGTCATATACGTATCTTTTGAGAGCATCTTTCTTTTAAAGGAGGTATATTTTAAATGCACAGATCTGGTGAGTGACAGGATGCTCCTAACAAAGGCTTGCCTTCTTGAGGGTATATATTTGAAATATCTCCATTAGCACTTCCATGGAGAGTGTGGGTTTCAGTTTGCGTTTTTAATAGATCTCCTCCCACAGCCAGATCTTTCAAGGTAATAAATCTTAACTATACCATAGGCTAGTAGTAAACAGATGTGGTTACAATCCTAAAACTGATAATATCAGTTCAGTCCTTAATGGGTAATGTTGCTGCCAGAATAATTCACTACCACTGGTGGCTGAAGACTAAGCTGGCATGAAAGAGGGAGCTCCTAAAGGAGCCCTCTGCCAGGCTGTGACAGAAACGTGCAGACTGGCAGCCGTTTGTGGCTCTAGAGAGCTTTCTTTTGGGTGCCACCAGAGTGGATTGCTTGGAAGTGCTACATTCACTTTAAAGGAATTAAGTGTCAGAACCCTGTGCTGAAGTGCATTCTGTTTTGGGATATTTTTGTTTTTCAGCACAAGAAAATAGTATATAATGGCTACTCATGTCTGATAAAATTGGCCAAACCAAAGCCCCCACAACTTTTTTATTCAGTACTGTGGCCATGGGACTTCTGAGAAAAGGAAAAAGGAATTTCTTTACTTACATCTACCTTTGGTGAACAAATGTTGATTGCCCAAAATTTGGAGCTGCTAGTTGTCTAGAAGTGGGTTTCTGTCAACCTGGGGCAGCAGAGAACCAAGTTGCAAGGTCTTTATTTTTTGTCATTTTATGGGACAGCAAAGACACTTGGGAGGTATTTTGCTGGGAATCATTTCTTTCTCATCTCTGTTCTCTGTGCTTTAATCCACGCCTCCTAACCATACACTGCTGCTGAACTAAATTAACTGGTTTAGTGAAGACAGTATTCTGTATGTCAAACAAGTCTGTCTGGTCTCCTTGTAGAAAACTGTAATTGAATTTACCGCATACACCCACAGAGACTTTTAGAGAAACACCTTGCTGGGCAGATCAGTAATAAAAAAGGAAGATGTAAAACCAGGGATATTAAAACCTCTGTCATAACCATTTAAATACAGTTCCCCAACACAGTGCACTTAAAAATCTACCTTCAAATCTCAGGGTTAATTTTCAGGGATGTTTTTTGGTTGTGTAGATCCATCAGGTTTGCAGCTGCAGGGAGGACTGGCTTTGCAGGAGTCTCCCTGCACCCTCAACCAGCTGTGCCCACCTGCCTGTCTCCCTGGAGCCCCTCCAGCTCCAGCATGGAGCTTTGTGTGGGTTTGTGGTGCATGGCGTTTGTCAGGGGAGAGGCTCTCTCCTCCCCACTGGTGCCTTTGGGGTGGTGCTGCCCTGGCACACCCTGCTTGGACCCCATCCTTGGGCACACCACAGTCCTGGGCTCTGTGCTCTCCCTGTGGTGTGCATCAAGGGCTGGGCACGGTGCTCCCTCGGGGCAGCAGGAATATTCACTCAGTTGCAGCTAATCCTCTTTGTGCTATCTTTCTTTGAAATCATTCATTGCATCGGGGTAGAGATTCTTTTTCCGTGGCAGAATGGTTTTGCCAGATTCATGAGGCTGAATCTCCTACATTTGTACTGCTGTCCTTTGGGGAGAGGAAGAAAGGGGCTTTGGGATAAGGTTCTGAGCAGGATGGTATCCAAACAACCTGTTGATGTTTGACTCAACTCTCTCTGATACCCCTTAGTGTTTAGGGCAGCTGATTTAAATGGGAAATACTGTGCTCGTAAATAAGCACTTTGCTGAGGTGTCCTTGTGCCCAGTGTTATTCTGCAGCCTGGTTCTCTTTCCAGCTGTGTCCCCATGCCACCTGCACCCCACAGGTGCTTCTTCAGTCCTGGAGAGCAGGTTCCGTCCTGGGTCTCCACTGCTGCAGCTGTGAGTCACTGTAGTGCTGGGACCAGGCTTCATCCCTGCTCTGCATCATGAGGCTCCCTAAGTGTGCCACAGAGAGCTGGCACACAGGTGAGAGAGCACACAGGGATCTCCTGAGGTCTGGAAGGAAGGAGGGAGACAGGCAGGTGTTGATGTGTGCCCTTGTCGTGGTTTTCAGCAGGTCCTTGGCGTGTGGGAGGCTTCTGACTGGAGAGAGACGTGAGTGTAGGAAGGGAGGGAGAGAAATGTTGATGGATGAGAAGTTAAAACGCTGCCCGAAGTTGTAGAAAGAGTGCTAAAATTCATCAGTCCTTCTAGAACAAGTAATGCTTATGCTATTAACCCCTTAAAAGCTCTTGTTTGCCTGAATGTTTGTTTGACATAGGGTACAACATTGTTCTCTAGACAGACAGATCTCTATCTGTGAATGAAAGACAGATAGATGCAATGGCTATAGTTTATTGCAGCAAGCGAAAGCCAAACAATCTGCATTGCCCAATACATTTAAGGAAATCTAATAGGAGGGTTGAGGAAGATAGCGAGATTAGTTTGATGAAGATTATTTGTTGCTAAACAGACTCTTCAGTGTTTCCCTCAACCCTGACACACACAATGAGCTGCTCCACCCAGGGCCTTTCCATTTGCTTCATGGCTCACTTGATTTTGATGGGTTTATTGTGAAGGGAGATTTACGGAGCCCCAGGAAGGAATAAAATTAAAAACTTCCGTTCGCTGTGTTCCCACAGAGGAGTCCCCCGTGTCCGTTCAGGGTGCTGGTTAAAGGGGCTGGGGAGGGATCTGGCTTTCTGGCCCCATGATCAAACTGTGTCCCCTTTGCAATCCCTGACATGAGAAGACTGAGTAGCTCTGCAGATCCATCCCTGAGTCTCTGTTGTCCTGTGGAGGGAAAACAACAGCCCCTGTCTTCCTAACATCATTAAATGAATTTTAAAATCAGTTGGTTTTCAGAATTGAAATGTTTAGATTTAAATTCTGTTTCCTGTAGGAGCAGTCACGTTTTTAAGCTGTTCTGGGCAGTGTGGCAGTATTAGCTCCATGCTTCCAGCCTGCCAAATAGCCCATGCAATAGCATGCTTCCACTGGCAGTAGATTTATGAAAAACGCTGCAGCTCATGGGACTTGTGACAAAATTACAGATGGTGGTGATGATTCAGAGGCACAGGTCCCTGTATCTCCTCTCCTCTGCCCCGTAGCTAGATTCTTCTGCCAGAGGACACAGGATTTGTGTGAGGGCAATGGTCTGGCTGTTCCTGTGGGATGCTGGGTTCATCCAGGAACTGTCCTGGCCCCTGCAGTCTGCCACGGCCCTGAAAGGGTTTGTCTCATCCATCGGCAGCGGCTCTGTTGTCAGAAACAAAGCAAATCCTGATCACCATTGAAGGAGCAGATACGCCCTGTGTTTCAACATCTGAAACCAGGCCCATCAATCTGAAGCTATTCCCCACTCCCAGTGCCAACAGCTCCATTGATGACTGTGCTCCAGGAAGAAAAGAAATTGCTTTTCCCCTCACTGTAATGTCAGCCCACCATTTGGCGACTCCCCCGCATCTTCCTTTTCATGCTGGAGGTGGTGCACTCATCTCTGTGACCTGCAAGCATCTGCTTCCCTGGTTTTCCGCTTGGTCGCATCTCTGTTTAGACACTGCAGTGCCCTGTCCCACATACTAATTACTGACTTCTTGCTTCTGAGGAGCTTGATTCATTCTGGCACATTTTCCCATGTGAAACTGGACCTAGAGCCTTGGAAAATATCTTAATGGACACCAGGCTAAGCCTGAGTTTAACCCCAAACTGGCTGCTGTATCTGAGCTAAGAGGCACATCTTTCAGACCGCAGCTGTAGCAGTAGGAGCCCTCCTCCCACGGAGGTCTTTGCTTCAGGAATACCCCCTGAAATGGGGATATTCTCAGCCCTGGCAGAGCTGGATGCTGCTTGGGGCAGGAGGTGTTTGCACTGGCACAGTATTATCTCAGCTCTCCTGGCTGTGCTCCGAGTCTATGCTCTCGTGTGTGTGACTGCAGCAAGTGAACACTCTGTAAGAAAATGCCTTTTGCTTTTTCTTGCTATAAGGCAAATGATGTTTCCCACAGCAGCAGTTTCTGTTCAGGGCTGGTCTCTGGGAGGGCACACAGCCCCAGCTCCCACTGGCTCTGGCTGCTGCTCTGTCCAGGGCAGGTGGACAGCCCAATGAGCACCTGGGCTGGCAGCCTGCTGAGGCTGCTGTTTCCCCTGGAGGCTTCTGTTGGTTCTCCCGTTCCCTTGACAGTGCAGAGGGGCAGATGTGGACACCTTGTGCACCTGCCTGCCCTGAAGAGAGAGCCCAGGTGTGAGGCAGTTTGGGGAGGTCTGGGGCAGAGGGAGTTTGGTTCAGCTCCTGCTCAGCAGTTCCTGCGCTGCCGCTTGAGTTCACGATTTCAGGAGTGTCTTCCACCTCATTGCACTCCGAGTGTATTTTTGAAAAGAAGGCTCGTGTATTTGCAGGCTAAGCAGAGACCGCTTGCTCCTACCCAGGGGAGCTGGCAAAGGCAGCTTTTGGGGGAAGGAGGGCTGGTTATGGGACAGAGGCATTGGTCTGGGACTCGGGACAGTTTTGACCATGGCCTAGATGTGCAAAGCACATCTTGTGTGCCCTTGTCTCACCACATCTCTCTCTGCCTCCATTTCCACGTGATGAATAGAGATTAAAACCACTTTCTTTCCTTTTTCTTTCTCATCTAGTTTTTGGATCAGGAAACGTATCTTACTGTGTGCAGTAACTGATCTTTGAGGAAAAGGATTTTGTCCTCAGGAGTCCGAAATGCTGCCAGTGTATAAGTAAATGCCATGAATGGCAGCATGGTGGTGCAGCAGGCAGGAGGGCTCCCTGGCTCAGGAGCTGGACTCGGCTCTCTCTTCTTGCAGTAATTCTACCTGTCAACCCCGATTAACTCAGAGAGTGTTTCAAAGATTTGGCAAGAAGGGAGGATTTCCCTCCTTTCAAAATTAATGTATTAATTTTGTGTTTCTGAAGTGAGCACAGAGAAACAATCGTTGCTTAGCTGCTCCTGCAACAGAGACCTTTCATTTAGATACTGAAGGTACATTTGACCTCTGTATCATTTAAGACTCTCTGCTTAATTTACTTATCTTTCCTAAAATAAAAGTCCTGTCTCCTGTTGAGCATGTGTTGTGTCCTGGTGGCTTCAAGCACAGACCTGAGGAGGTGATGCAGCCCTCAAAACCTTGTCCTGTGCAGCCTGCTCAGGCTTCTTTTGAGATGAACCTGATGAATTGAGGGAGCCACAATTAATCTTCCCAACAGTCATCCCTTAACAGTTTAACCTCTCTGCTGTTACACTTAATGAGTCACTTTGTAATTTCAGTAGAATTTCACATTTTTAGTGTATCTGGTTCTTGTCTTACCATGATGACTGTTTTTGTACCTTTGGCATATGAGAGTTTATTATTTATTTATTTATACATTTAATGAAACTATTGGTGCTGGCTGATTCTTTTTTGCCAGTTTCATAGTTTCGTAACATTTCACAAATTTGCCAGAACTTTCTCCTTCTCTTCCTTTTCTGCCAGGAGATCTGGTTGAACTTCTTTTGAATTGCAGCCGTCAAATGCATTTTGATCAAGTCTGAGAAGCTTCCATGAGCTTTCTTGTGTCTTGAATTTGTGACTCTCTACAAAACTATATCCAGTATTTTTCTTCTAATAGTGTAAAGCTCTGAGTATCAGCAGTTACTAAGCACAGCTATTTTTACTGTGTTCCTGTTTGGATTGTTCTATTTTTCAAGCTTCATTCTCTCTCTGTTTCATTTCTGTTCGATGCAGTGCTTTCCTGCAGCCCTGTCCCAAAGCCCTGTGTGTGTAGTCACAGTACCTGTGTGCTCTGCCCCAGGGCAGGCTGCCTTGAGATGGCCAGGAAAGCTTTTTGGGATGTATAAAATACCCATCTCTCTCATGGGTTCGCTCTGAATCATCCTTCTTAAATTTAAGGGTACAAAAAGTGTGTCTCAGCTGTATTGAAATTAGATTAGGAGTCGCAGGATTAGCTCTCCTGCCTTTTCAATTAGCCTGTGGGTTTGGGGCCTGTGGGGTTGAAGCACACAAGTAGGATTTGTGCCTGTGCGTTGGTCGGCGCGAGGCTGGGCAGTGCTGGCCACGGCACCTCTGCTGAGTGCTGGAGGTGCAGGAGGGGCTGCTGCCCTGGGCTCTGCCCAGCCTGTCCTGCCTCTGTGCCCTAATCCCATAGTCCCTGTGCTGGAACCAGCTGGGAGCTGTCTGGCAGCATGTTTGTGAGTCTTGAAGTCTCCTGTCCCTGTGGTGGAAAAGCTGACCTTGTGTCTCGGATTCAGCCTTACTGCCAAGCTTTCTGTCTGGTCTCTTGTTTCTGACCAGGTTTCTTTTATCAGTTCTCCCTTCAGATGCTCACCATATTTTCCTCTCCAATTCTTTTACTTTCTCCAGCACTGCCCTGTTGTAAACTTTATTCCACATCCTTCAAAGCCTTAGTTCTGTGTCTGGCTTTCTACTTAAATTGCCATCCTGCATCCCAAAGTGTCATGTTCAGGTCCCTGCTTGATGGGCTTCAGTGTTCACTGAATGTGATTTGACATCAACTTGTCTGGAAAATATTGCGCTTATATTTTTCAGAAAAATATATAGTGAGATATTTCTATATTAGAGTTTGCCTGTAGGTAATGGGGGACCTTGAAAATCTCAAGTGAAGCAGGAGTTTGTGCATTTGATGCTTTGCTCAGGAGATCATGGAAAAAATGAGTGTAAAATATGTAAATTTAACATTTTTCATAACAAGTATAAATAGTGAAAGGAAATAAGTCCCACTCCTGTTTAATTGAAATCCTGAGCTTTCAGGCTTATTTAGAGCTGGAAAATACTGTTAATTCATGAGATGAAGAGATCAGAGTTTGACTTATGAATTAATATTTTTGCCTTCGTTAAGAACATAAAGAAGTAAAATTTTGTTGGTCTCTGCAGTCCTTGACTTAAATGGGAGCTTCACAGGGTCTGGGACCATTAACTCTGCTGTTACTATATAAGTTGTTTTGTTTTCTTTTAAACTAAAAACACGTGCACTTTGTCTTTTTAGGCCCTCCATCTGCTCCCCAAAACCTGATTTCCAACGTCAACGAGACATCAGTGAACTTGGAGTGGAGTCCCCCCCAGAACAGAGGTGGCCGTGAGGACATCTCCTACAACGTGGTGTGCAAGCGCTGCGGCGCCGGCGAGCTGAGCCGCTGCCGCTCCTGTGGCAGTGGGGTGCACTTCAGCCCCCAGCAGAACGGCCTCAAAACCACCAAGGTCTCCATCACCGACCTGCTGGCACACACCAACTACACCTTTGAGGTCTGGGCGGTGAATGGAGTGTCCAAGCAAAACCCCAGCCAGGACCAAGCCGTGTCGGTCACTGTGACAACTAACCAAGCAGGTAGGAACATGAACAGCAATTCCCTTCCTCTCTGTGCTGCCTGTTTCTTAAGAAAGCTGTGATTTCCATTACATTTAGCATTAGCAAATGAATGCAAGGAGCCCTAAGATGAGTAACTGGGTCAAACCCTTATTTTCTGGTGATTTATATGGATAGTTTAAATTCTTCAGAGGCGGGGAGGGAGAGGAGGGTTTGGGTGCTGTGTCTAGGAGCAGCTGTGCTGCAGCACGCGGGCAGGACGCTGGGAGGCATTCTGCAGAAGCACAACAGCACAGCCACCCTGTCCCCCCAGCCCACCAGCAGCTCTGCCCTTTGCAGGGGACACCCTGCACAGGGACACCAGGATGTCCTTGGTGTCTGCAGAGGGCAAAACACGCTTTGTGCTCCTGCCCCCTTTGAGAAAGGGCTGTGTAAGATTCAACGAGCGGAACGAGCGGGCGCCCGCTTGCCTGCCTGCTCGCTCTCCTCTCTTGGAAAGTCAATTAGATTCTGTCCCCTTGTTAAATAAATACCTCCTTAACCTGCTGCTGACAGTGTTTCAATTGATCAGAGCTGGCATTGCTGTAGAAATCCTATATGGGCTTTCATCTTCATGCTGACTGATTTTTGCGTTTCATTCATCTGGGAGAGCAAAGTACTATTTCTGTGTATACGAGATTATTTCAGATGCCCTGGGCAGCTCTGCTTCTTTGGTACCCAATGCTTGACCTAGTAAGGGCAAAGACTGCTGCAGCAGATTGCCATTTCGTTTTGATGCTAATTTGTTTGATCTTTTCCTTTAATTACATGAAAACATTTCTTAGTTTGCAGCCAGCTAGGGTTTAACGCACAGGGTTCCAGTTGAATTTTTAATTTAATGCACAAAATTATATACATTTGAATATGACACTCTTCTAAATGCAAATTAGATATCCAGACTGTCAGACTGGCTACAAGACCGTCAAACCTGTTATCTGATGGCTCAGAGTGCTGATTGCCTTCAGGTCCCACAGATGTTGCAGGCATTCAGCACCTCGGAGCGTTGCTTACAGGGTGTCATTTATCACTGCGCTTACGGTGTGTGAGATAGTATTAATATTGTGTATTTTGATAGTACCAGTCCACATCAATATTTGGAATTCTTTTTCCTAGTAGGTGTGTGTGAAAAATAGGTAGGTATAGTCCAAATCTGAAAATTTTAGCCATAGTCCAGGACTTGTCAGTATTACCAGTGAGAGATACATTCAATTTTGCAGTGACAGTTACAAGGGAAATTGTCAAGTCCATGCCGAAGCGCCTTTGAAAATCTGGTCCAGCGTTTTTTGTTCTTCACATACAGTTGACAGCATCCCTTTTAAATTATGATTCAAAAATTCAAACTACCACTTTGCCTAGTGAAAAGAAGACTAATAGAGAGCAGGGGCTATTAGGGAGTCTGGGGAGAGAGCCGTGGGAGAGTGCTGTCATACGCTATATGAAAAGGGAAGGTTGAGAACAGCAGTGAGGACAGTGTTTTTGTGCTATGAATGCCTCGCAAAGAGAATATTTCTGACTGATTTTGGCATGTGTAAGGATTAGTGGATGCATATATGCATGAATAAGTGAGCAGGATCCATCTACCGTGTGAAAATTCTACCATCTTATGCTTTTATATGCAAACCAAAATCTGATTGAATATGCAAATAAGAATTGATTTTGTTTATTATCCATGAGTAGTATTCTTCCCATCAGGAAATTTGTATTTTTGCCAATATTTCCCAATTTTGAAACATGCCCAGTTTATCAAATGCGTCAGAGGGACGGAGAAAATTATACTGGAATAAATGAAAATGAACTCCAAGGTGCAGTGTTCTCCTGTTCTTCATACAACTTTGTGGTTTCTGCTGCATAGAAGATCTACATAGAAATGTGTGGCCTAAACCTACAGATCCCAGCTGAGATAAATAGCCTTACATATGCAAATAATCCCATTGATTTTGGTGAAACTGCTTGCTTGAGTAAAGGTTTGTAAAGTTAGACCCTTGGGTTTTACAAGTACTGATCTGTTTAATCATTGTAAATGTGTGTCTGGGGTGCATTAAAATCCTTGTGCCACTAATTTTCTTTCACTATATTTCATTATAAAGAAATCATGTCATGATGGAGCACAGCCACAGGCTTGGTTTTGATCTTGCACCTTTCTTACGCGAATGTAAAGCTGCCTTGGTTTCTTTAAGGCAATTCTGAATTCAGCTTACAGCCAAGCTCCTCCCATAGTGGCTCTTCTTCCCTGTTTTACTACTAAAAATGAAACCACCAACACTGATAATTTGTAAATTGCTTAATTGGTTTTGCTCTGTGTGCTTGTGCTTCCCAACTCTTGATAGGAAAAAAAAATGTTGCCAATGTGGGGAGTTTTTTTTAGTTCTTTACATACGAGCAGTGCTTTTGGGTTGTATTCTGGAGAATTTGCTAGAACTGTTTGCAAGAGGTGCATCTCTGAGTTAAATTCAGTGGAAATGATAAGGATGCAAGAGACCAGGGAATTCTTCCTCTTAACAACTTGACCTTGCAACCATATAATCTGAAGAAAATGTGCAGATATTTGAGAAGCAGTTTTTGATGTGAGAATCAGGAATCTGGGTATCTGTGTTTTGCTGGCCTTGGTGCCACCCCCTGTGGAAGGTGTGCATTTGGAGACAGGCAGAAAGCAATGAGAAATCACTTATGGCATATTCAGCACAAAACTGATGGAATGCATTGCAATGACATAAAAGGTGCAGTTGAAAGGCACAGGTGGGTTTTTGTTTGCTTTTGTCATTTTACTCCCGGAGATAATGAAATGAGGCAGTTTACTTTCCACTCTTTGTTTAGAAACTCTTTTCAGTTTCCAATACTGTAGAAAAGTGTTTAAATGAAAATAAGATTTGCCATTCAAAGCAGGATCAAAAGTCATTTGAAAAGTATTTTTTCTGCTTCTTTGGAAAAGGTCTTGTTTTTTATAGCTTGCTTTTTTTTTCCAAAAAAAAAAAAAAAGGCTAAATTTCAGGCTTTGAAGAAAGTAAAACTGTTTGTGTCCTAGTGAAATACCTCAGTGTTGTGACATTTTAATAATTTTGAATGGTGACATCAGCTCACTATTCTGCCTGGTTTGTGTATTTTATTTTTTTTTTAACACTGAGCTGCTGAAAGTGCCGTTAGCACAGTGAGTACTGGAAGTGCTGATGTTGGGGGTCTCCACCAGCAGTGGTGGCCTTTTGGCTTTCAGTTTCTGATGAAATGAAATCAGCACGTTGTCCATCTTTAAAAAATTGTGGAAGTACTTGTGGAAGAGATGCAGACCAGCAATTCTCATGTGATGCTGCTAGGAGAAGCTAATTCCAATGAGGAACTCTATCAGGCTGTTGACTGAGTAGCTCAAAAATCTCCAGGCTTGTTTTTTTTTTAACTTTCCTGCTAAGGATAATGCTGCGAAGCTGTTCAAAATTAAAAGTAAAGCTCTCAATAAAGAGATCTTACTCACAGCATGCAGGAAGCTTGTGTGTTTTTTTGGTTTTTTTTGAAGAGGCTCTGAAGAACAGTTTATATTTTTATTAAGGATTAAACAGCTGAGCTGTTTATGTCTCCAGCCTGAGAGGCAGATTCCCTGCTCAGTCCCTCTGTGCACATCCGAGGGGGCAGTGCTGCAGGGATGAGGGTTTTGCATGGATGCTAAAGGCATTTGGAAGGCAGGGGAGCAGTGCGGGGGGCAGAGCCTACACAGCTTAAATGAGATTTAAAATCCAAAGTTCCTATCCTGCTTGCTTGGCTCCCTTTGTTTTGTTTGTGTTTGATGAGGGATGGGTGTCCTGCTTGCTCCTTTGCTTGTTGGAGTTGGAGCAGTTGATTTTCTGAATGAACAGCCTGCCTGGTGATTTGTTACCTTGTTAGGTTACCTTGGGCTCAGTGTTTCCTCAAGTGCACAGCAGAGCGATATGGATGCAGGATGTGCCAATTAGGATGAAAATACAGTATAAATAAATAAACTTACTCTCTCTCCCGTTGCATCATACTGGATGCTTTCAAGCTGCCTGTGCTCAGGATCAAGAAATGATCTTTCCTGAGAATACCTCAGCCTCTTTGTCCCGTTTATTCCTCCTCCAGTCATCCTTCCTCTGCCCCTTTGTCTCCGAGGTTCCCCACTTCTGGCCTGTCCAGCTGGTCCCTCAGTGTCACTCAGAGCCCTGCAGTGCTTCAGTATCCATCTCCATTTCCAGGCAGGAGCTAAAATGGGTCACCAGGACTTGAGCACCGCTGAGAAGATCTGTGTGAATTCAGTATTTTGGGACAGGCTGCAGTGAACCCAAAATACTGCCTTTCAGTGCAGGGAAGGGAAATGTCAGCTGTTACTCAGTTTTATTCAGCCTTTAGGTTTGTTTGTTGTTTATGTTCTTAATTCCTTTACTAAAAAGAAAAAAAAAAAAACCAACCAGAAAGATCCTGATCCTTTGAGGATGATGGTGTTTAAGTCAGAAATGGCAGGGGTAGGGGGGAAAGAAGTGGAAATTCTTTGCTTCCAGATGACTCATAAGTTCTACTGGACTTTTTGGTAGGGGAATATATATTCCCATTTTGCATTTCGGTGGGTCTTCTTTGAAAGCCCACGTTTCCTTTCAAATGCTGATTAACATTCCTCACGTGTTGTACAGAACAGCACAGAAAATGCATATAAGGTCTTACATTATGCCAGTGTGGTTTAGCCTGTGCTGAGCTGCATTTGCAGTCAGTAAAAATTCATGGACATACATTGCCCTTGGTCAGTGTGCACTCCTCGTGTCGAAAAAATAATAGTTGCTCAGGCAGATCAAAAGCAACGCATGCCAAGGCCAGGAAAGCTAAGGATTTTAGTATTTTCTTTTTTATGTACTATTTTCCTGGATATTTATAACTTATCTTTAAAGAATTGCTCTGTAGTGAAACATCAAAAGACATTGTTAAGTAGTTTTCTACTTTCACAGTAGTTTTCTACTTCTTTCACAGAGCTTTCTTTAGGTGACTGCATGAGCACCCTTAAACTACCACTGGAAAATAAAATTAACAGTTACTCTGAAGGTTGATCGATCCATCTGATTCTCTAAGCTCCCTCATGTTCTTTGAGTATAGTCCTGGTTTCAGTATAAGTAATAGTAAATCATTTCTGTTTGCTGAGAGTGAACATAACGTTTTTTGATTTTGTGTGTGGTGATATTTATGTGCATATTAAGAATCTTATCGATAGGGAGGTGCTGAAAGAAGTTAATTTTTGATTTTAAAAATAGCTAGGTCTGTAGTCATTCAGACTGCTGGTTTTATGCTCAGCTCTTGCAGAAAATGTTCCTTTTTTTTAATGCAGTCCTGGTGAAGAGCTGTTTATTGTTGTGTAGAAACATAATTTTTGAAGGGCTGTATAACCCCAAGGAAGACTTCATCTCCAAATAGCTGGGGAAAGAGCTCTGTGAACGTGAAGACAGAATTCATCATACACTTGTGTCACGGTTTCACAGACCCTATAAAATAGTATAAGCTGGCAAAATAAGTCATTTTCTGTTCTGGCATTTTCTGTATCTCCGCACAGGAGCAAGTGGCACTCCAGATGCTGGGCACAGCTGGGCACAGCTGGACCTGGCTGTAGCCTTCACAGGCATCCAGGAGTCAATTTAGTTTTTTATTTTTATTCTAAGTCCTTGCTACCAGCACAGTCCCACCCTTTCCAGTTACTTGTTCCCTGCAGCCAAAGGATACAAATAGCCTGTTCCAGTAGTCCTTTTTCAGGCACACAGACCCGTGAGGAAACTCATGCACGTAGCTGGGTGTGTATAAACAGTCACAGCACCCTGGCCACCCAGTTCCCCACAAGCCTGATTTAAAATAATCCCTTGGCAAACATCTGGATGCATGCCAGCCATCCAGAGCATGGGAAATATGTGTGATTCTACTAAACTGCTGTGTTCTTTTTTCTGTAAAATGCCAGGGTAATGGAAAAGGGGAGTTGCAAAGGGGTGTTCTTACTTTGCTTTGAGGTGTTTGCACTAAGGATGATGGATCAGCAGTCTCCTTACTCCCCAAATGGAGCTGTGTCAAGCCTGAATTCAGTACAGAAAGAAAATCAAAACTAAGAACTTGGAAAAGGAGTGATCTGTGAGCTTGACACTCTCAGTGATTTGTTACAGCATCTTGCAGAATTCGAGGCTAATTATAAGCAACTTTCTCATTTTGAATCTAAATCTGTGGGGTTTCCTAAGGCTTTCACATTTTTCTGCTAGACACCAGCAGCAATCCCCCCTGCACACACTTGTTGAAGCAGGAGGGTTGAACAAGTTGTCAGTGACTGTAGGGTTTCACCTGCCGTGATCAGTGAGGTGACCTGCCAGGCTGTGCAGGACAGCCACCTGCCTTTTCTGCCCCTGCTTTGGTTTTCCAAGGGACTTGCAGTTTGGCTGTTGATATCTGAAGATTTATATTGAAAGGAGTTACTGCAAAGACTTCTGTAGCAAACCAAATGATGTATTTTGGGAAACCACAGATCTTTCAACTATTAATGCAGTGGGAGATCCAGAAAGAAAAGTGATCCTAGCACTGGAAATTTGGGAATTGCATGGAAATGAACAGTGGGGAATACTTTTGAATGGGCAAATTTCAGCACTGAATGTGAGGTTTCTCAGAGACTTGAAGATGTCATTTGTTGACCGTCTCAGGTTTCTTCTGCTGCTGCACGTTTAATTACGTGTATAAGTTTAAATGTCTGAGTAAGGAGCTTCTCCAAGCTGGCAGATGCAAGTGGGAGTTTCTTCTTAACAACTCTGTGTTCTTGCAGAGGCTTTAACTGATGGGCTGTAATAAATGTGTAGTTATATGCATACGTGCTCCCGCCTTAAAAACAAGACCGGGAAAACTATTGTTGGGAAGGATTAAATTATTATTTTAAGGTAACTGCAGCATTCCACAAAGAAATAATAATTAAAATAACAACTGCCTGCTTTCTGGCAAAGCTGTCTGCACCACCCATTTCCATGAATTTGTATTCAAGGTGGGGGATACAAGTCTTGGTCGGAAGGAAAAAAAAAAAAGTGCTTTCTAAAGATCCTTAGTAAATAACCAGCTTCAGGGTTCAGCGAACAGCTTAGACAAGCTGCGTGTCAGATAGAGCCAAGATGTAATTGCAGTATTTAAATAAAAATTTGGTCACTTTTTAAAAAAGATCTCGTGGTTTGCTATGGAAAATGGAGGTGAGTTATACATCATCCCAGGGAAAGAGACGCTTAATTTCAGCATTGGGTAGCACTGATCATATTTAAATCGTATAAATTTACTTCAAGGAGGCATAAAATTCTGGTCTCAGGGATGTTGGTACAGATGAATAGTTACCAAACTGACAGAGATGGAGATGTGGTCCTACAGCTTTTATTTGCTCTGGACTATTTAACTGCGTGCTCACTTTCCCTGGCAGCACACTGACATTTCCCATTCATGGAGCTTGACGATCAGTGTGAGCACTTCTCTTAAACAACTGGCACAGAAATATTTTCATGTGGAAAGAGAATTTCCCCAAGAATGTTTGTGGCTACCAAATGTTTAGATGGGCTTCTAAATTCTCTGGTTGCTCTTGCAGCTGACTAAATTAATTGGAAAGCAGCCAGAGAGACAGCAGAGTCCAGTCGGTAGTTCAGCAACAATAAAAGGCTTCAGAGAACTTTATCAAAGCTTCCATTAACCCCCTGCTGATGTCCTCAAACAGGATTTTTTGAGAGAGTGGAAACACAAAAGCTAGGCTGCACAACTGCCCCTGTGTGTCCATTCACAGTTTTTAAATCCACACAGTTACTAATTAAAATGCCATGCAGAGTAGCACAAATAAACATCGCTAGTCCCTGAAGCCCAAAAGTTTCTGCATTGGCTCATAGTTTGGAGGGCAGGATGCTGAGCTGACCCCGAAGAGTGGGTAAAGCAGCCCACTGAGGTTCAGATATTCTGTCCTTGCGAAATGTGTGTCAAATCCATCCATATGCATGAAATCCCACTCCCAGAATGCCATCCCAAGGCAGCCCGTTATATTTTATTTATACGTTGCATAGCATTGCTTTAAACCGCGAGGACTAAATAGAGCTGTGGCATGCCTGCTGGCTCCCTATAATCATGTTTGCCAGCTTCTGGTGGACATCAAAATGCTGAGCACACGAGTGAATACTGCTTCTTTCATTGAGAAATGTCACTTCAGATTTAGCCCCACGTGTGAACTGGTGTGCAGGGAGCGCTTTATTATTGTGGCAGGGCTCCAGTGGGCTTCCCCTCCCAAATAAAGTGGGCAAATGCATAGCCTCTCTCTGCATCCACTTGAAGGATTTCATGGCGTCTCCTCAGATTAAGGTAATCTGCCTTCATTACTAAATTCGAGAACCAGAGCCCCAGAACTTCAAGGAAAGTCCGAGAATGGATTCAGGGTCTCTGAAAGTTGCGGTTTGGAAACCGGTGATAACAAAAGTTGATCATGGTTTTGTATTTATTTTTTTTAATGCAGTCAAGAGAGATGTAGGAGGCTCAAGCATTTGTATTTTATTCCTGTGGTCATTTGTATTTCAAACCATGCCTTATGGAAAAATCCTACTGTTAATTTAAAAGGAAATGATAGCTTTTGTCTCAGCCTTCTGAACTGTTCCTGCAGAGTTTATGAGGACTTTTATCCCTGCTATCGAATTCTATCACCTAGTCTTAAAAAGACGATTGACTGATTCTGATTTTTTTATTAAATTCTTCTACTGCTCCATAAAATATCTTTGGTTTTGTCTGTATTAAAATCCATTGAAAGTATCCATGGATTATAACAGACAGAAAACCCCTTAAACTGTAATGTGCTTTGGATATAAATGTCTTTCAGTTCCACAGATTACCGAAGGCTAAAAGGAAAGCATTGAAATTTTTAATTAGCTTTTTATTATTTTTAATTTTCTGTGTTGCCGTTAAGTGGTCCTATCAAGAGATAATAGAACAAGACAGTTTTGACAAAGCAAAATTGGAAGGTATAGTGGGCTGGAAGAGGTGTCTCATGTATGAATTGGGTTTTGTGTGCTGTCCCATTTATTTTAGCAAACAAATCAAGGCATGATCTGGAGACAACCCGCTACAAGGGCTCCCTGGGAAGATTGTGCTTGTCTTGGTAACAGACTGCGTTCTTTAAATCTGTCCTCTGAATCAGCCCCAATTTATCTTTCGAGCATAAAAGGGAATGCAGATGGAGTAGCCGCAGCCTCCCTTATAGTTTATCAGGATATTGTGCATGCACATAAATAAGGCAGAAAGTGACTGGAATATGTAAGTGGCTGAGTGTTAAATCCTGTGTTTTTCAAGCTCCCTGGGCAGCCAAGGGGAGGCCTGGAGGAGCTGCAGGGATTTGTGGGCTCTCCGTGGTGCCTCACCCTTGGGGTGCAGAGCCAGCGGTGCTTTTGCAAGAGCCTCTTGCTTTCACTGCTGCCTGTGCTGAGGGTTTCCTTCCTGTGCTGGAAGGAATGGGAAAGAATGATGTGAGGAGGGTGGATTGGGCTCAAAGGGAGACTTCTCAGCATTGCCTGCACAAACGGCATTTTGCTTTAACCAGAGAATATTTTTATTCATATTCTTTACATTGACAAGCTGCAGGTTAGAAGGACTCTGTAGCACAGGGCTTCCCTAGTTTATTTTTTGTCTGAGTTATCCTTAAATGGAAGGTACCAGCTTCACCTGGATTGAATGAGAAGATGATAACATTTTTGCGCCTTGATGACATAAAGGAGCTAAAACCATAACAGTGAATCGTACAGGGATGAGAGACATAACACTGAAAGATGCTTTGCGTGCTGCTGCAAGAATAAATAGCTTTTGAATGGCAGGTTTTGAAGGAGGATTGTTTCAGCTTTCAGTCCGTGTCCTGTACAGGTCTCAGTTCCACCCTTCAGTACCCTTTAGGAGCTCTGGCCTCGGTGTGGTGGAAAGCCCTGCCGGAGAAATCACCTTAGGAGCTGGGATGGGATCCTCTCAGTGTCCTCTTTCTTACCTGCTGGAATATGGGACTGGAAATGAGGGTCCAAACTCAGAATACAGACCAGTCTTTGTGACTGCTGAGCAAATTTGGGATTATTGTTTTCATGGGTTTTATTTGCCCAGACTGTAGCTCAGTACTCCTCCAGGATGTAAATATGGCTGGTTTCTTTGTACAGCTCAAAATCCTCATAACCTCATGAGGTTGATTTATTTTAAAATTGTTATTTATTTATTTTTAGGACTGGAATTTTTTAGACTTTGTAATGGTACTAGCATTGCACAGGAAACCAATTATTCTTCAGAGTGTTTTACACTGAGGCAGTCACCTTTAATATTTAATTGCTGATTCCACTTGGGGTTTTTCCAATTGACACAATTTTAAAACGAATAATGCACTGGTTTTCAGTATCCAGCATAAAACCAAAATAATGAAACCCCTTTATAAGTTTAATTATGTGCCATCTATGATGTAATTGGCTACTGACATCATGAACTAAGATTTTAATTTTAAGGTTTATGTGTTTCAAGAAGCTTAGGACTCTTCCCCAGCTTGTACTTCATCACTTTTTTTTTTTTAATGAATAGCAAACATAGGTAATTTTGCTTTTTGCAGCAACACTGTGTGCGGAGTTTTTTCTCTCTCTTCGGGTCTATTAATGATTTTTAATTTCCTGAACAAATCTGCCCGTTGTGGGTGAAGGAAAGGGGGTTTAATTCAGTTCCAGTGAAAGGACCTGGTAGGAGAGCTCCAAGTGTGAGAGTTAAGTGTGCTGCAGTGTGATTCTCTGTGGTACTTTCCAAAAGCACAGAGGATCTTTTTCCTCTGGAGGAAAGGAGCTTTGATGGGGAGTGTGGCAGGGTGTCTTTCAGCATCCTGGAAGAGTGAGGATCTCCAAGTGCTGTCAGACCTGTGTCCTTCACAGCCCAAACCTTGATTCAATCTCAGCAGTTTCTCAACAGCACAGACACAGAAATCATATCATGTCAAACCCATCTAACCCTTGTACTGAATATACTCCACCGGAGTTCCAAGTGAATGCTCTGAATATCAACTTTAATTAAAATGTACAGCTCTTTCAGCTGAAATGTAAACATGTTAATGCAAACCTTCTGCAGCAGCCTCTTCTGTGTGATGGAGCTGAACGTAAATATGGCTGAAGTTCCTTAACTTCGGTGACTTTGAAACAATTCATGCTCTCAAGTGTTAAGATGGGAATTGTGATTTGTATTGTTGAGTGAGGCCTGGGTTTGGATTCTGTTGAGTGCCACAGGCTCAGGAGGGCATGGTTGAGATCCAGCCTGCAGATGCTGGTGGAGCTGTGGATCACAGTGGAAGTAAAACGTTTATAATTTTATTACCTTTTCTTCCATCAAGAATCTTGCCATTTCTGACTTTAGATGATTGATCTGAGAAACCCAAATGGCAAAATCTAAGTCTCTGCTATTACTGAAGCACTTCAGAAGCCAGGATGAGGCAATGTGGCCAAATCTATTTTTTAAAAGAGCTACTGCTGCTTTAGGAAAATGAGTCATGCCATTTATTTATTTATTTTGTTCAGAAGATACTTCAGTATTTCCAAGGCATCTAAGTGGCAAATAGGGCAGAGGCTTTTGTTTGTCTGGATTTCAAAAAGGCTTTTAAGCAGTGCTTTTTACAAAATCTAATATTCTTAATGCTGAAAGTAAGTGACAAAGGAGGTTATTTAGCACATATATATCTATCATCTAGACATCCATGTTTCAAGTAAATAAAAAGTAACTGTGTGAGAACCAAGGAGAACAGCATTAGGAGATGTGTTGCTTTGGGTGCCAAATCACATATTTGCCCCATAGTGGGTTAAGCTTTGTGCCATAACTGTTGGGGTAACCACATGCTCAGGTGACTTGGTGGTAAGTATCAGAATGGACCAGGGAGCAGAAATGAGGCTTTCTGTTACAAATACAGACATGGGGCATCAGGAGAGAGCTGTCCTGAGCCCTGTGAGACAAAGGGTTGCCCCTTTGGGATATTGCAACAGCAGAGGCAATGTTTTTTATGTTGTTTGATGGATTGTTAAAACAGTTGCAAGAGGTTTGAAAGCTGCATGCAACAAGTGGTTTGCAGGGCACAGATACAGTGAATTATTTCACTGGTCCTGTACAATTTGGGAACAGCTCTTCCCCTCATGGCTGTTGACTCATGATGTATATGTAAACATGTCTTAACTGCTCTGGCTGTGGGCAGGAGGATGGCAAAATGAAGGAGGAGTTGTTTGACTCGGGGAAGGGCTTAGAGAACAGGACAGGGGTCTCATTTGAGGGCAACTGGTGTTTCTTTTAGGGTCGCTTTGATTTCCTGGTGGAAGGGTGGGGAGGAGTGGAGTTTGTTTAGAGAAGGCAGCTCAGCAGATCCTCCTCCTGGGCAGCAGTGCAAGGGTGAAGGACAGGCTGTTTCTGAGGAGGATTTGGCTCTGGTGGCTACTTCTGGCTTCCTGGGAGGAACAGCAGGGTGTGTGGGGGAGGCAGAGTTGCCCAGAGGGGATGGTGCTAAAATGGGTCGTTTTACTCCAGACTACTTATTTTGAACTGCTGGGGAATGCTCCATTTCCAACTTTATTATCTGCTTTAGTAATTAGGGATTATGGTCTCTAATTGCTCCAGGTCCCCCAGAGCCACTGTCCTGAAGGGTGCTGTACATTGTGTCACAGCATCAGGGGCTTCTGGTGGTCTGTGCTTGCTGGACCAGCATCTGGGGAGTAAGAGGGTGATTACAGCATGAGCTTCCCACAAGTGTTCCACCCAAATTCAGGTCCTGGGGTCCTACCTCTGACCCACAGCAGTCTCTCTTTGTCTGGACTGCCTGGCCCATTTTTTCTGCTGCTCTCAATCCAGTATAATGCAGTGAAGCATCAGTGTTGGCTTCTTTAGGCTACAGAATTTATTGTTGTTTATACTGGGTCATATTCCAAGCTCAACTAGAGGGAAGAGTAACTGCAACGTGACCTGCTTTGTGACCAGCGGCTCCAAACCTGCTCGGGTCAGACAGCTGCTGACTAATTCCCCATCCTAACAAATTACTTATAGCTCTAAAGTTTCTAGAGCAGCTCACAGCACTAAGTATGTTCACCCTTCCGTGTTAATCATCCTAGCATTTAGAAATGTTTTGGTGCTGGGGTTTTTAAGTGGTTGTGATGTTCAGATAGATTTTTATAAATTGCCTTCCAACTGAAAGGCTTGTTTTCCTGTTTGTTTTAAGCTGGCATTCATACATACAGGAAATACACGGTATTCTGCCATGTTTCTGTTGGCAACTATTAAGTTATCCTTGTCAGAACATGCCAACAGGATTTCTTAGCAAGCTAGCAGAAAGAAAACAAGCAGTTTTCAGACGAAACAAACCTCATGCTTGAATTGTAATACAGATCTCTTGCTAAATGCTATGTAGATTCTATAATCTTTTGGTTTAAGGCAGTCTTTGGCATTGTAGGCTGCAGATTCAGATCTTTGGAGTAATTCCAGACCTGCATTGCATGAGCTGACATCATTATTTGGCCTTCAGATTGGAGGGGCCAGTACCTGAAAATAATGTATTGCTGTCAAGAGCTGGCCCTCTTTAATAGCCAGAATGAGCCATCTCCTGGGCATGCAAAATCTTCTTCATCCTCCTTTCATTTCTGATGTGAACCACAGGGAGCTGTGGTCACATCTCAGTTCCTATAATAGTTTTGATCTAAATTAGAGCAGTTCTGGTATGCTGCAGTAGTCTGTGCTAAAAGTGACACAGAACTGGATGTGCAGCCCAGAAAATACACAGGCTCTTTGTGGATCCTCAGCAGCCACTGCAAGTCGCCAAGAAATGAAGCTGGATTGGGTGGGTAAAAATACAGCACTCTAATAATCCTCAACTACTACTATTTGTTGCTGCTAAGAGCCTGGGTTTTCCTTCAAGCTTTTGATTTGATGCAAGTCAGAGCCAGCTTTTGTGGTTTGGCAGGATTTGCAGCACAGGTTCTTTTGGGAGAGGCAAGAAATGAAAACTTTAAAACAGAGGAAATGTTTAAAACATAATAATACTGTGTTAACAGTCCTTAAAATCTCATTTTCTAGCCCTTTTCTTTACGAACACATCATTACAAACACAACTGATGTGAGCTGGTCCCTAGGTTTGAGAGCTTGTCACTTGTTTTTTCTCAGAGGTCTTTGTGACGGGGTTGCAGAGCCTGGAAAGAAAGGGAAGATCCCTTGTGCCTGTCATTTTGGGATGAAAGTGTCCTGTGAGACTGTCCTGTGGCCAGGCTGGTGCTTTCCCTGAGCAGTGCAATTTCTAGCAACAAGGAGGGGAAGTTCAGCTCAGCAGCATTAGGGCTGGTTAAAGGGATTGGGAGAAGGAGGCCAAGCTCAGCTGTCATGCTGCTTCTCACTGCGCCTGCCAGGATTTTCACGTGTGGGTGGATAACCTTGGGCGCTTTACTCCAGAGGCGGAGATTTAAAGTCTTTGCTTGAAATGCTAAAAGCTTGAAAATGCTGGCCTGAATCTTGGCATGTCTCACTCTCCGAGCTGGGAGGTGTTCCTTGCCAGTCGTCATTCCTGGGGGAAGGAGAGGCAGACGGTGGGAAGACAGAGGACTCGGGAATGTCTTGGGAAGCTTCCAGTGGCTCGGTTGAGCAATCAGCCCTCTAGATCCTTGTCCAAGTCCTAACCTGGTCCAATCATCACTACTACAAATGTTTGCTCCACTTTTACAGAGGGAATAATGAAAAAAGCCCCAAATATGCATGTGGTTAGTTGTTAAAGTGCACAGGCAGCCCACAGCCTCTGGCAGGTCCCTTGCAGGAAGGCGTAGCTGTCGTGCTGACAGTGAGGAACGGGAATGCCAGACCCCAGCTCGGTTCTTCAGACGTGTGCAGACATCTAATCTGTGAGTGCACATCGCCTCACACGTGTGCAGGAGCCTTTCATGGGCTTGTCCTGATGGACATACATGGCTCATACATGTGCTTTGCATATGTTTGGAACTGCGGTCACGCTAAGATGTTTTCTGCTCCTAGTGAGGCCACATCTGGAGTGCTGTGTCCCGTTATGGGCTCCTCAGTGCAAGATAGGCAAGCAGCTACTGGAGAGAGTCCAGTGGATGCCACAAAGAAGTCGAGGGGTTTGGATCATCTTCCTTGGGAGGAGAGACTGTGGGAGCTGGACCTGTTCAGCCTGGAGAAGAGTGGGGATGTCATTAATGCACAGAAATATTTCAAAGGGGTGCCAAGAGGATGGTGCCAGACTCTTTTCAATGGTGCCCAGTGACAGGACAAGGAGCAATGGCCATAAACTAAAACATAAGACTTTCCTCAGCATGAGGAAGAGCAGCACTGGAACAGCTGCCCAGGGAGGTCATGGAGTGTCCCCATCTGGAGACACTCCAAACCCATTTGGATGCATTCCTGTGTAACCTGCCCAGGTGACCCTGCCTTGGCAGGGGGGGTTGGACTGGATGATCTCCAGAGGTCCCTTCCAACCCTAATGATTCTGTGATTCTGTGGAAGAGAACTGCCTTTTTAATTTATTCTGGTGCATGTGACTTCAAATCTCTTCCCTCGATTTGAAGCCAGTGGGACAGCTAGTCAATTAAGATGCCCTCTTCCATGAATTAGATAATCGGAATCTGGCCCAGAGAATGTTGCCTTTAGAAATTACTAAAACCATATTTGATTCTTTGTGTTGTATAGCCTTTTCCTGCTGTGAGATATTATTTACTAATATAATTTACAAAATCTTGTGTAAACTCCCACAGTGTTACAAGGTAAATAGTCAAAGAGGAAACCTGAAATATGCCAGGTTCCCTAATATATGTTGTGCCCTAATCAGGAGAAGATCTTTCAGTGGAAGATATTTTATTGTCTTGTTTTGGTTTCTAGGAGGACTTTCCTTCAGTGTTAGATTCTCAGAAATCTTTTCTTCTTCTTTTTTTTTAAAGTAATTAATAATGGAGCAGGCTTTTAGTATCTACCCTGGAAGGTAAAAACCCTTAATCACAGTAACATCATTAGTGCTTTCAAGCATTTAATTTTGATGCTTGACAAAGCGCATAGCCATTGATAAGAACAAATAAGTGTTGTGTGCAATTGAGGGAATAAAGAAAAGCATGAAAACCCCTAAGCTTCAAGTAATTAAATTTAAATATGTTATTTGAATTTAGCTGAGATAATGTACAAACTGTGGGTATATTTTTCAGTCAGTGAAAGACCCCTTGAGTAAACATGATCCATTTAAATTCAAATCATGGGGAGTGGAAAGTAAACCCTGCTGTGGGTAAGAAGGCATCTTCAATAAAACACTGGGCATTGTGTATCTTTGATATCTGAGTACTCATGTGTTGTAGTTTTATAAAGGGCTGTTTTCACTCATGGATGCCTACATGCCAGAGACTTTATTGCATCTATTTATTTCCTGGTTTTTTCCTCTTTCCATTCCCCCCGCCCCTCCTAATTTGAACCAGTAATGAAAAACTGACACTCTGCCTCTGCCATCCCTTAAAGTGCCTCAAAACTGCTACAATTCAGCACTCGCTAGCCTTGGGATATGGCTTTATGGCATTTGGGTGAAGTTTTTGTAGTACATCTGTGCTCTTTCTCTCTCTGTAGGCCGCAAGCTCAGAACTGAGGTAATAAAACTACTAGTAGGTGTTTAATGGCAGGTTATTGAGGAAGTAGATGAAAGAAAATTGCAACATTCACATCAGTAGGGAGTGGGGTTTTTAAGGGAGAAGAACTGCTGAGCTTTGAACTCAGGAAAGTTACACTTGATGCTTTTGTTCAAGGGGGGGGACCCCTTTTTAGACACCAAAATACCTCATTCTGTGAAGTGGGCTGTTCTGGTAGGATTGGTGCTTGGTATGTGCAGCCTGTGCACGTGTGGCAGAAAGTCTGCTGTTGTAAGCAGTGATGACTGAGAAACAAGTCAGTGCTTAGTGCTCCTTTCCAAATATCAGGGAGCAGGGTGGAGGAAAGTGCAAAAAAATGAAAGAAAAAGTGAACTCCTGCTCCCTTCTGTAAGTTTCATGGGATCCTAATGTGAACATCTTAATTGTGTACGTTATTCTTTTTGGTCAAGCTGTCCTCAAGGTGTTTTATGTAGGAATGTGTGTATCTAATGAACTGTTAGCCCACGCACACAGAAGAGAATATTCCGTCCTTTATTCTGCTTGTGATCAAAGCATCATTCTACAACCTGTTCCGTGTTTATCTTCACATCATCCCTAAGAGGCAATTTAAAGGCAAAAGGGAGAAGAACAAAGAATGTAAATATTTTGCACAAGCTGGCTCAGAAGGCTGTGTCTGCTGCCTGGAGTGCTGTGTTGAGTTGGCAGTGCTGATGTCCTCTTTTTCCTGGACAGTACTGACCAGAGTCTTGGGCCCTTTGGGAAATACCTGTGCAAGGAGAAACTGCTGTTCTTCCAGGAGTCCAGTCTTTCAGGTCAGATGGTGGATCCAGAAAAACAAGGAAACAAATAAACCTGATTTGTATGGCTATTTGCAGAAAGAAAAGAGAAGTGGTAACTGAGGATTGTAGGATAATTGTAGTACTCCCTGTGGATACTGAGCCCAGGTCCTCAAGGTCCTCAGAGTTTCAGCTCATCATGCTATTGCATATACCACTGTAGGTCTGTGATGCAGAAATGTCACTGCTGAAGAGCCTCTTGCAGTTCTGGTTCTCCTTCCTGTACCTGCACTTTGGCATTCTTAAGATTTCTGTCTAGCATATGGGGAGGCAGGATGTACAGTCACAACAAAGTCAGAAACAAACGGCTCATCTGCAGAACGCAGGACAAAAGAAGATACTAAAAGTTAAGGAGGATGAATTTGCATATAAAGGGCAGGAAGGAAAAAATATGGCCATTCTTAAAACTGTGAGGAGTAACAAAGGAATTGATGTACGAGTGCTCTTTGTGTGCTGGAGGCCAGGAGCATGTTGCTTATTCCAGTGTGGTGTAGTGCCTAAGATCAGCTGTCCATTTCTGGGAGACGTGAGAAAACACTTGTTAAGTTATATAAAGCTAAGCATCTTTCACAAGAAGGCTTAGTTAATATAAATTCTTCTGCTGCAAATAGCCATTTTACAACGGAGAAGAAATGTGTTTTCATACAGCACTTACCAGCCCGATATTGAAGGACTCACTAAATTCCAATATAGATGCCTGCCGAAATGAAATGGGAAACCAAGGAGGTTAAAGAGAGGATAAAGGAAAGAAAGTGAACTTTCTCTCTACAATTCTTGAGGTCAGGCCAGCATAAGTGACAGATTCTCAGTAAAAAGAATTGCTTGTCTGCCCTGCGTGAGGCACTGATTAGCTAAGCAGATTTCTCTCCGCTTGGTTTATCAGTAATGGCGTGTGCATGTGTGTTTTAGGGTAACAAATCTGATTTCTAATTTATTAGCTGAGCAGTATTCTTATTGCAGAGGGGAATTAAAAAAAGGTTTGATTCTCTGTTGAGGAAGTGTGAGGTTATTAAGCAGGTTTGCAGTCATGCCACAGATCTAATTTGATGGAGCACACCTGGATCCTCCCTGTTGGCTGTGTTTATAGTCTCCTCTGTCATTCAGTATTTGCCTTTGCCTGTGAGAGACAGACAAGGAAAAAAGAGATAAAGGTTCTGGAGGCATTTCTAACAGAGATGCCAAACTGTCAAATAGTAAATCGGGAAGCAGCTCCCTGATGGTTTCACATCAAGAGGAGACACCCTTTTGTGACTGCGGTGTCTACCGGTTATTTTCACTTCCATCAGAACTGTCTGATATGGTCAAGTAGGTTTGAGGCTTTCAACATTCAATTTTCCTTTCATTTATAGTGACTGTTTTATTTATTTGTCTTTCTTGGTAGTTTTCAAGGATACCCGTTTTCAAGGATACTTTTAACTTTATAACATTTTCATGGATCGTCATCCCAAAGTTCAAGGTAGAAAAAGAAACAAAAAGAAAGGAGAATGGGGAAAAAGGAGCAGCTACAGCATCAGGGGACAAAAGAAGAAATATATTCAATTTAGGAAGACCTCTAATCTCTGGTTATACAGGACAGCTTTGTTAGATAAGATTAAAAATTTCATGAATGTCCCTTTTTATCCCTGGAGACTCCACCATTTATACCAGCTATTGTCAGCATCAAAAGAGCTTGATAACAGCTGGCTAGAGACGTGACCACACAGCAACACAACAGCAAGGAAGGGGCAGCCGGGTTCATAAATCTTCAGAAAACCCATTCCCCAGCGCAGCCATGAATCTGCTGCTATCACAGGCAAAGGGAGAAGGCATTGTCCTCCAGCCAGTGAGAAACCTGAACTTCAGCATTAGCAGGGGCTCTTTAGACAGTGCGCGCTGCACAAAGAGATGCTTTCCATTATCTTCTTCATTGCAGCCCTTATTACTGACACAGATACAGTTTAAAGGATCTTGGAGCTGAGCTTGTTGCTAGGTAGAGTTTTCCCAAAAATGCTGCAGCCCTTTGCCTTGGCGGTGCAGTCCTGCTCCCTGTATTCATGGCATCAGAGCAGTGCCCATGGGACAGGGTCAAGCCATGCCATTTTGGGGCACAGGGGACCAGCTCTGGTGGCTTTTGGCTGGGAAGGAGCTCCCAAAGCCAGAATCTGGCCCTTGGCCATTTTCCAGGGGCTGCTCACAGATTCAGGCGTAAGCAGGGCAAGTTATGAGGCACAAATTGGCTCAGACTCTTGAAATACAAGTTTCTTGGTTTTAATGGGAAGGCCCAAACTCATATGTATTCAGCTTTATTCTGGCCTTACTTAACTCAGTGGCAGTATTTTCTCAGCTTTAGAAAAAAGCAGATTGGAACCTCAGGAACTTCGTAGTTCCTGTAAAGTAAATAGCTAATGAAATAACATCAGTTAATTTTAGATGGAAGAAGAGAATCACTGTGGACCAAAATGACACAGGATTAAAATAAGAGATACTTTTAGCACCTTGATCTCTTATGAAGATTTTTACCTGGGCATCATGAACATTGCAGTATTTAGACAACTGTGTTGTTACTTCAAAACTCACCTATCTAGTATTGTCCAGAATCCAAAACCGATATTTCTTAGCAATGATTAAATGTAATTTTATTACAGAAAACAGGAAAAATGTGTTGCTTCTAATTTCCCTTCACCCCCACCCCCAAGAAAAACATGGTTTCTGAAAATGCTCCTGTTGTGAAAGGTACAACTAGAAATGTTCCTCATTAAATTATGGCTTATAATTTTTTTTTTTTCTTCTGGCAGCTCCGTCCCCAATTGCATTGATCCAGGCCAAAGAGATAACCAGGCACAGCGTTGCCTTGGCTTGGCTGGAACCTGACAGGCCAAATGGAGTCATCCTGGAGTACGAAGTCAAATACTATGAAAAGGTACTGCTTAAAAATGGACAAGCAAGGAGTTCCCTTTGGGTTTGGGCAGAGCTTTTTTACTTCATTCCACTGCATTTTATTTCCAGATAGGATTCCATCATTTGAAACCAAATAGATTCAGTTTAATAAAATCCAATTAAGGATTTCATGCACTTGAATGATTGCTTGAAAGAGTAAGACCCATAGGCTGTTCCATCTGTATGGTATGAGTTTATTTTGTTGTTTCTTTCCTACCTAGAAACTGAGCTTTTATCGCAATCACATTTATAATGAAAGTCAATAATGCTGGACAGAAGTGAGACATTAGCTTTACTTCATAGACAGAAGTACAATAATGAAGTATATAACAGAGTCATAATAATAAGATCTGTTTGCTGACAGCTTCTGCTTAGAGTGATAGTGTGGACTGGCTGGCTTTTAATAGAGAATAAGGAAAGAAAATTAGATTCTTCATACTTTCCAAGTTAGAAGGAGATGTTATTCCTTCAAGTAACTTCTCAAGTAGGGAATTATGAAAAGAGCTATTTTCTTTGAAGGCTCTCTGCAAAAATGAACAATTACCTGCTCCTGCTTGTGTGCGCTGTCTCTCACATGCACATTCATACTTCTAATTTTTTTATAAAGAAAATCACTTACTTGCTTTTCACATACAGAAAAAGGCATCTGATTTGCAGGGAAGCTAGACTGTTACATTTTCTGATACATTTTTCCAGCCAAAAATAGAACCATTTTTAATAAAGGACTTTCTGGAAGACATTTTTTAAGTCTTTTCTTTTAAAAAATATTTTATTTTTTTTTTTTTTTTTTATATGGCTTCTGGCTGGTAGGAAGAAAAAGTAAGTGCCAGCATGTGTGAGTAAAATGTGCTTGTTCATCAAGAGGATCCTATTTGAATGCTTGGCTGTTTTCCCAAGGTTTTCATTGTGTGATTTCTTAAATAATCAGTGATATATGAGCACCATACCTACCACCTCATCCTCCTTTTTTGGCTTGCTCAGAGCTCTGTGCAGCACACAGTGCTGAGGGGGATTGAGCAAGGCCAGCAGCAGGAGCCCTCAGGATGTATTTGGAGAATTCCATCGCTGTTACTCATCCTCTTTCATCAGACAGTTTTGGCAGGGCAGTGTGGTTCCAGGTTCACAGTGCAGGGAGTCATTTTCACTCAGCGTTTTCACTCCCCGTTCTCGTGTTGTTAGGACCAGAACGAGCGCAGCTATCGCATCGTGAAAACAGCCTCCAGGAACACGGACATCAAAGGGCTCAACCCCCTGACCTCCTACGTGTTCCACGTGCGGGCCAGGACGGCAGCAGGCTATGGGGACTTCAGTGGGCCCTTCGAGTTCACCACCAACACAGGTAATGGCATCCCAGGGCATCCCTCTGCTGCTCCTGGTGCAGAGAATGCAGATGGAGCTGGGCTGCGTGCTGGGAGTGTCCCGTTGGATGCTTGGATTGTGGTGTGTCTGCTCTGAGAAAATGTTCCTCCATGTTTTTCCATGGCCACATGCCTGTTAGTGATGCCATGAATCTGACCCCAGACATCTCTTTGGATGTGCTGGATTCTGGATTCCAACAATGACAGCACTTCACTGAGGCATAAGGAAATATGTACCCCAGAAACGCTTGGAAGCCATTGATGCTTCAGAGATTCTGTTTCCTGTCAATGGAGACGTTTGCACTTTGCAGGAATGTTTTATTTCAAGGAGAATAGAACCCTGTTACTCCCCTTTACAAGCTATTGACATAGATCAGTTAGGTGTCCTACATCAGCTCCCGTATTTGCACTTTTCCTTAAACAGGCATATAAAGAAAAGAATGCTCACACTGCATTGTCAGTAGAGCTTTTCATTTTGCTCAAGGAAACATGCAAATTTAGCCCCCAAAATGATTGCTTTTTGGTGGCAGAAAGGCACTGTGACCAAGCCTATTTTATTTTGGACATGCAGGTCTCCTTAAATCAAGTTAAGGTCATGCCAGTTAGTGGCAATATCATTCAGGATGCTAACAGCTGAAAACAATCCATCAGGAGGAGAGTAGACATTTTAAAATAACTTACTCTCTTAGTGTCAGTTGGGGAGTGATTATCTGGCCCCACTGAGAGAAAAAGGAGGAGGAAAGAAGTGTGGAAAGCAATTAGAAAGGCAAAAAAATTTAGTCATTATACCCTCTGGGCAGCACTGGAGGGGAGAAGGAGAGGGAGTCCTTGTTCCTGGTGAACTGCAGTTCCCCAAATCATTATCAGACATCATGTCTTCAGCTCGTTAGCACCCTGTTGGAAAATTGCGTCAAATGACTATGTAATAAAGACCTGAAAGTAGATTTGAGTGCTACTCTAAACTGCCTTCACAAGCCAGAAAGCTCATTGAGTGCTACCTGGGTTGATTTTTTGAGGTTGTCTGACACTAATGCTCCCTTTTCTGTTTTCAGTTCCTTCCCCCATCATTGGCGATGGTACCAATCCCACAGTGCTGCTTGTTTCAGTGGCTGGCAGTGTTGTTCTTGTGGTCATTCTCATTGCAGCCTTTGTCATCAGCAGGAGGTAAGAACTTAAGCTTCTCTCTCCCTCTCTCTCTTTCATGAGGGAGCTTTTTGTCTCCTCCAAACAAAGCTAAATTCTTTGATTAGCATCATAAACAGTACATTTGCATTACAAGCCTTCTCCCATGTAGCTTTGATCTTCTCGACATTAGTACCAAGCAGCATGTGATGTAATGGCAATAGTTCCAGCTCTATTTGCCCTTCAAATGCAAAGCTGATTCCAATAACTGGCGTTGAGAAGCAAGCCAGCTAGAGATTTGTGGTTAGTGCAATTTGAAGTTAAGTTTAATGGGTAGGGGTACAGTAGATTTTCTTGGACTGACTCCTGATAGACAGGGAATAAACAAGGGCACTTTTGTGAACTAAGCCATCAGACTGCCATGCTGATGATTTTTGTGTTAGTCTATGAGTCTGCATTGGTGTTTCGGGTTAGTCCTTCCTGTGTGAGGGGATATGACTCTAAAATGGAAGGCAAAGTCATTCAGCATCAGTGACACAGCAGAACTGGATCGATGGCTATTTCATCGATGCAGCACCATAATCTTCTACCAAGGGCTTGTTCATTCTCCCAAATTCAACCCAGGCACCAGGAGCAACCCTGCGAGTGGGAGGACAGTGTAGGAGAAACACAGTGTGAGCGTTTCTGTCTTCCTCTTTGTGTTCAATCTCATTTAAAAATATCAGCATGATCTTGCTTCAGTGTAATTTCGAGATAAAACTGGTTGTATCATTACTGCTTCTGAAGCCTGGGATCTGAGGGATGCACATTTTGTCATTCTCTGTTGGTCAGTTTAATGGCATCGGCTGCAAATGTTCTCAAACTCCTCTTCATTTGCTCTCTTTAAATTGTCCTAGAGAGCAGTTAAGTGACTATGATTGTAAAATCTGGAAAGCAGACATGCATTGTGATCGCTTTCTGTGGGTGTTCAACTCAAAGCCTCCATGCTGGCAAGAGGAAAGAAGAGCAGAACATATGAAAATGTGATGTGGAGAGACAGGTTTATTAAAAGCCATTGCAACAGAAAATAGCATCACTGAGCTTGATGACTTAATCTCCTCTCCACTTGTATTGATCACTTTATTATTTAAGGTAGGATTGATAGTAGGATACATTGGATTTCTAATTATGAGTCGCCACCTTGGAGAATTGAGCCTGTCGAGCTGCTTTGAGATGATTCCTTCCCCCTCCTCCCCCTATAAAAAAATGTCTCTTCCCAAGGCTGATAAACACTGCTTGGTGATTGGCCCTCAATGGATCACTCTTTAGAAAATGAACTGTCAACCCCTTGCCCCGGTATTGATTGTCGTTAGGATCGGCCATAAAGCTGTCAGAGGAGAGGCTGCCTGCAGCCAGGTACTGACAGACCTGCTGGGCTCAGACAGCTCTGCTCGGGGCTGTCTGCTCGCTTATCTCTGCCCAGAGTATGCAGCTCACACAAAGGCTCCTCAGAGCAGGTGGGCAGCACGGACAAAGCCTGGCCCAGGCTCTGGTGGCAGTGGAGATAAAAGCATCCTGGTGGCCGTGGGCTCAGGGATGTCCCGTGGCTCTGCTCTGGGAGTGCTCAGAGAGGCCGTGGAAGGGGAAAGACAGAGCAAGATGAATGAAATACTAGGACAGTGACACTGCTCTGTGCATACTAATGCATGGTGCCTTTCTAATTAATAGCCCTCAATACACAGCTCTCCAGTAGCTGGAAGTAGCTCTCAATAAACAGAATCTACTTTAATATTCACTGTTGCTCTAATGATTTTAACCACTATCACAATGTCATTTAGAGGTGTGGACTTTGGGGATATTTCACGATGTTCCTACGCCAGCAGAAGTTAATAGCAAAATAATTATACTTTGTTCCAAAATTACTTCAGAGGAGAAAAAGCTTTTCTGTCCATACAGTCCCCGTGAGAAGTTTTTGTAATCTAGCCATGACCTGAAAGTCATATTTGTACAATCAAACCTGTGCCTTGGCCTGCAGGCATGGCCTCCCTGCATCCATAAGCCAAATGTGGGAGCTGGGCATATGCTGTGGGTGCCCACTTTTGAACACCGGGTTATTACTGGTAATTTAGCATCACATTTTTTTCAAGCCATTGTTCAAATCCCAAAATCCATCTATACAGCAGAATTAGTCAAAGGACTTTGCCTTCAGGCAGCTCAAGCTGTCTGGTTCTGTCCTTTGACATGAGAACCAATCTGCCTAATGCTGGTTTAAACTTCCCGAGGTTTGGATGGGCACATCACGGAGCAGCGGGCAGGAGATGACATGGGTGTTCCTAAGCCCTGCTCTGCGGGAATGCTGAGGGAAATTACAGCATCTCAAAATGAGCTGTAAAGGATTCGGGGAAGTGTAAAACAGAGAGACGCAGCTTCCGAAAGGGCCTGTGTGGAGTAAGACAGTCTGAGCGAATCCTCTGCTCATCTGGAAGTTTCTCTTAGAAATTCTTCCAGCTGATAAGTGATTTATCTTTGCTCTGCCGACGCATCTGCCCACCTTGTGCCAGTGGTGTTGGAGCAGCCTGGTGCCTGAGCCCCCCAGCCCCTCTTTGTGTGGGAAGGAGCTGGGAGCAGGGCCATGGCAGCCAGGTCCTGCTGTTTCACCTCAGTGCCTGCTAATTCCCCCTGCTGTTAACTCCTCTTCATCACCAGCCCCACCTGTAGCTCTGCCTGTCTCTGACCCCTGCAGTTCCTGAAAGCCTCTGTGTTCTTTTCCTGAAGTCCGGCGACTTAATCACCACTGCCAAAATCCCTGTAATTAGGGGATTCAGGTCTGTGACAAAGGCTCCCTTCTGCCACTCAGGTGAGCTGCCCCAGAGGCAGCCCCAGCCCCTGTGCCCCGTGGTGTGGAGCTGCTGGGCTGCTCTCCAGGACAATGGCACTCAGCAGTGTCCTGCCCAGAGCCAGGCAGGAGAGGTCAACAGGTGACATGGGCACAAGTGGAAGTAGGTAGTTAATTTGGAAGGTATTATTTAAACTTAATAAGCTACAATTATATTGCTTGAACAGTAATCCCTTTGTTTCCCTTCGCTTTTTGCATGTCTTTGAGTTTTAGTGGGGGAAGGTTATTTTTTAATCTGTTGTTAGGGTGCTTGTACTTATTTTTAAAAATAAGATAAAGAGAATTTTTTTCATACTTAAAGTGCTTTCATGCAAAGTCTGTTTGCATTTTGTATTTCCCATCTGTGCTTGAACATTAATAAAACGAATTTGGAGGGTCCTGATTAAAATGCAGAATCTTTTTTTTTCCCTTTTTTTCCTTCCTCTGAGAGAAGTTGTATAATACTGAGACCATCTCCGCAGTCCCCTTAGCTGACCTGGTCCCGTGTGGCACTGGGTGAAATCTGTGGTGCCTCTTCCTTACTCAGTTCAGCAGCTGGGAGCAGAGCTTAATCCCATTATTTAACTCAGCTCTGTTATACCAGTGCTGTAAGTTCTGGAGAAAATAAATTGCTTAAATGGATGTTTGGATGTTGTGGATGTTAATAATGCTCTTCTTATGATTGGAGCCATTTGTGTTTAAGTTCTTTGCACCAAGAAGAGAAGCTCCCAGTGGTTTATGGTTGGATGTGTACCTGCTGCTTCTGCCTGAACCTAAGTCCTCTCAGTGCTGGGAGCTGTGACACGAGGTTCAAAGATCAGGCTGTCTTCACATGTCAAAAAGGATTTTTTCCTTCTGTTTCATGGTTAATTTATATTTTTTTATTGTTGGCATAGCATGTTGTATGACCTGGCAGTAAGACTGCAGAGGCAAAGGCTGGGAGATGGCCTTGCAGGACAGCAGTGGGAAGCTGCCATTCCCCCAGGGCAGGTGCAGAGTGGGAAGTGAGATGCCTTTTGCTAAGGGGCACAGGGGTTTTGCTGACAGGAGAGGTATGCTAAGACTCAGGGAGATCTGCAGCAAGTGAGGCTCTCAGTTACATCTTCCTGTTATCTGTGAGTTTTTTGACCCCTTTTAACTCACATCTTACAGGTCTTTTTCACACCTGCTCCCATTTTCCTCTCCTTATTCACCGTTTTCATCCTTTTAACCCAGTCTCACCCCAGTGTCCCTGGCAGACCTGGTTGTCTCCTGCCCCACTCCAGGCTGCAGATTGCCAGTCTTGCCTCCTCCTGTTCTCCAGGCTTGGCTTTTCCTTCTGCCTTCCCTCTTCTCTCCAGCCCAACCTCTTGGCAGGCAGCTCTCCTGGGCCTGACACACTGGGAAACTTGACTTTGTACGAACAGGCAAAGTGAGAGTAAGCAACAGTAAGCCCTTCTCTTCAGCAGAGTCTGTTCCTATGCTTGGTTTGAACATTCAAGGATGGGTGGGTAAAAGCCCAAATGAATTCTCTGCATCTACACACCACTGCATGCTGGGCAATTTCAAATCCCTGCACATTTGGTTGAGCTGACTCCTCAATATCCTCCCTAACAGAGTAACTTCTTGTATTACCTTTTTGTAGTGCTACTTGTCCATTGAAGCTTAAAGCTGAACTAATTAAATACATAACTAGATTACAATATCACAGGTGTAGGTGTAGAAGTAGTAATCTACAGAATTAACATACTCTGCCACGTTATTGTCTCCAACTCAGAGAGTTAGTAGAGGAGCTCTGCCATGAGTAGTTCTTCAACGCCTTCAATTAAGCAGTGATTAAAAGAATAAGCAAAATCCTTGGGATCTTCATTTTTGATGGTCAGGGCTGGTGGTTTTTCTTTTTTTTTTCTGCTGAGATCCTGATTTCTGTGTTAGGAGACGTGTTTTCAGTTTTAAATTTGCAGTTAAAGAAATGCATTGATGTTGGCATTTGCCTAATGGTGTTTGAAAATCAATCTACCAAAACACCTCCGTTGTTGTGTTTAAATCCCTGTGTGGTGGGGCTAAAAAGCCATTTGGCCCCTCAATTCCAAATGTAAGCTTAAAGCAAAAGCAGCCGAAACATGAACTTTTTTTTTCTTTCTTTAAACGCTGAGATGCAAATAGATTTGTGTTTCCTCTGATGCTGTGTTGATGCCAATAACACGCAGAGGAGTGTGAGGATCCTCCTGCCCTGGTTGTGTGTTGTGTCATGGCTGTGGCAGGTGCCAGCAGCTCGAGTCTCTGCAGGTCAGGACGAGCGAGCTCGTTTGAGAGTGAGATCCTTATTTTGAGCTCACACTCTGTGTTTTGTTCTGACAGGCGCAGTAAGTACAGCAAAGCGAAGCAAGAGGCAGATGAGGAGAAACATTTGAACCAAGGTAAAAGGCCCTGGTGCTTGAGGGTTTTGGTTTGGGGTGTAAAACAATGGCTCATGTTCTGATGCTTGGGAAATAAGGGATCGCGTTCCTCTTGAGGCAAATATGTTTCTGGTTTCCTCTCTTGCAAACATCCTGCTTCCAAATTAATTTACTTTGCTAACAAGAAGAACAGAATTATATGGTAAAATGTTTTGAAGGTACAGGAAGGAGAAAGGATTATGAAATTTTTCCATTGTTCCTTGCCACTCAGAGACACCTGTTCTTGGCCTCTTGGTGTCTAGGCAGGATTTCTCCCCACATAACTCAGCTAAAGCAGTTTCTGAATGGACCAGAGGTAATCCTGCAGGAAAGGGAATGTGAACTTAGCTGATTTTTTTCCAGCACTGAATCCTATTGTTACTTCTATGTACCAAACCCAGGGCCTGAGCTCAGAATTTCCTGGATCCCATAGGGAAAAAGGGATGTGTTTTAGTCTCACAGGTCTATTGGCTATTGGCATGTTAGTGGTGGCAGTGATTTGTGAAGGTCATTAATTGGCAAAAACCTGATTCCTTACATCAATATTGGGAAATATTAAATGTTTACACTTAAAAATATTGCACTGGGGGAAAAATACTGAAGTCCTTCCTTCCTTCATCAGTCATTCCTGGCTTACAGTGCATCTTTATTGTACACTCCCTTTGCTGTTGTATATCATTAAGGCTTCAGTCTCATATGTTCTGTGTTCAGCAGCATGTAGATCAGTGACTTCAAATAAAACATTTCTGCCTTGCAGGTGTTAGAACATATGTGGATCCTTTTACATATGAGGATCCAAACCAAGCTGTGAGGGAATTTGCCAAAGAAATTGATGCCTCCTGCATAAAGATTGAAAAAGTTATTGGTGTGGGTAAGTGCCAGAACTTTTGCATTTTTTTCTGTAAATACACTTTTAAATTTGCTTTTAGGGAACGTGTGATCCTATGATTTTTGTATGACAGTTTTCCCAAATGTACTGACATAACAGTTTGACAACACAAGTGCACGCTTCATGTTCACGACCATGAATTCTTGCGCCTTTTTCTTTCAGGGGAGTTTGGTGAAGTGTGCAGTGGACGTCTCAAAGTGCCAGGAAAAAGAGAGATCTGTGTTGCTATCAAGACTCTAAAAGCTGGTTACACTGATAAACAAAGGAGAGACTTCCTGAGTGAGGCCAGTATCATGGGACAATTTGACCACCCCAATATCATCCACTTGGAAGGTGTAGTTACCAAATGTAAGTAGGCCATTTTCATGACAAGTCCAATTTGGGAGTCAATGAGAAATTAAGTCTGTGTCGTGTGTGCTGGCTTTTTTTTTTTTTTCTTCTTACCCTCTTTCCTGTAAAATGACAGATGGAACAGATCCACTGATAGCTAATAGGAGGAAATCAGTGCAGGACAAGTCATTAATCTTGTTGTCAGCTATAAATGGGTTTATGGTTTCAACTGATACTCTATCTGTAGGCAGCTTGTACAAGATTTTGTAGAGGGAATTAATACTGCAGGGGTTGGCTTTTTTTTATCCCTTCTTGCTATGCCAAGCAGGCATCTTTCACATCTTTGCTAGACTGAGATGATTGTTACAGGATAGGCAAAAGCAGATGGTGAGCGAAGAATTCAAAATCATTGGGGGAAAAATACCAAAACAAAACTACACAGTCATATGTTAAAAGTACAAAGCACAGCTGTAAGGAGCAAGCCTTTGAAATGAAGTGGGCTGTTTTAGTGTGAAACTTGCTTGTTTGTTTTCTCTGATTTACAGGTGTGCTGATTTCACTCTGTAGAATTTACCTGGATGATCTTTTTGCTTGCTTTGTCTGGGGTTTTTTAAGTCTGTCAGTGTTCCGTGTGCCTTAGAAAGGAGTGAGAGTGCTTGCTGGGTGCTGTCTGTAGGCTAGAGCTGAAAATGCACCTGTGAGACAACACTGCTTGGGTCTGACCTGATAAAGCGCCACTGCCATGGTGTAGGGATTGTCTCTGCTCCAGCTGCCCTGGGTAGCATCTTGGCAAAGCCTGGCATGGATTGCCAATCCTAAAAGACCCTTTGGGTATCTGGGCTCATGCTCAGGGTGGCACGGAGAGCAGACAGTGATCTTGTGAGCTGCTGTCAAAGAGGGGAACTTGTGAAGCTCACCTGCAGCATGAGGAACAGGCATGCAGGGTATTAATAGTGGGAGCAATTAAAATCTGAGATGGATGAAAAGTTAAAAAATAAAGTATTACTAGAAGAACAAAGAACCTCTCATAGAGGATTATCAAAACCATCAGTTTCACTGTAAAACTTTGTCCCTGTTGAATGTCAGTGAGAGCTGATATTTACTCTGCCACTTTTTTCCTGGAAATCTTACCCCTGCTCATTTGTGTTGCTGTCTCCTGGTCTGCCTTCTCTCAATAGTCAAAAATGGCTCATACAGTGTGTGGCAATTTGCTTTTAAGGGCAAATAGCCGTTTGGACTAATCTTGGCCATCCTTTACTGAGAGCCTCCCTCAAAACTAAGATTAAAATAAACTCCTCTGTTTAAATCTGGAAGGCCTGAGTGTCTGAGATTGTTGTAACAAAGGGGAGGAAGGCTGTGATCAGGCCACAGTGTTTGCCCCAGACAGTGATTCTTTTAGCACCTCAGTAAAAGAAAGGCAACAGGGGATTCTTTGTGTTGAAATCCCACCGAGGCTGGAAGCCCCTGAGCTGTTACAGCTCCAGCACTTATAAATGACCATATTTGCATAATGCAGTTGTCAGTGAATTAAAATGATTTGGAATTTTCACCGAGGAGGTGGCAGCCTGACCCGGGAGTGCTCCATTCCTGGCTCCCAGTAAGTGATGCTCCAGCAGCAGCCCTGCTCTCTTACCTCCTAGCTGGGCTCCCAGGGAAACAGGGCTACTTAAGAACACATTTATCTCAATTTCTCCATAGGTTTTCTGAATGCTGTGATAAATGGATGCATTTAATAAACTGAAAATTAAAATGTGAGATAAATAGTGGTATAGATGGGGGTTGAGAGAGGCAGCAAAAAACCATGAATAAATTATTGGCTGCTAGTCAAGTACTTTAATAATTGACTCGCTGATGGTAACTTCTCCCTCCTCTCTATCCCCCCTCCCCTGCCAAAGAAGTGCCTGAGTAATGAAATTACATGTTAATGCACTGGAAGAGTCTCCCTTTTTTCCCCTTCTACGTTGACATAGTATCTTTTGATTGAGGAAGGTTAATTAATACTCATTTAGCTGTATTTGTTCAGTGGAAGGGTTGCTGTCGTAGTTGCAAAGGATAAATGAAACAGTGCCATATGCAGATTTGGTAAAGGTTTTTCCTGTTTTTACCAAAGAATGCTTGCAAAGGTGAATTAGAGAGAAGCTGATGTTTCCTCACACCCTTTTACTTAAGGATGTGCTCAGCCAAGGTCACTGAGCCCTTCTTCCCAAGCAGTTTGCTTTGTGCAATACCGTTGCTTCTCTGCAGTAGTCAATAATGGCATTTCACTGGCTTTGCCTGGCTCCAAAACAGTAAGAATTTGGGTATCAGCAGGGAAGGGAAGTAAAGCAGGAGCAGCAAAAGGTCTGCAAAGAATAGGTTGGGACCGGAAAGGTGAAATAAGTAATGATGAGTGAAATAAGTGATGTATTGCACATAGATGTTGGCCTAAGTGAAATGTGGTAAAATGTTCTTACAGTCAGTCCCTATAGCATCTGGTTTTCTAATTAAAAAAAGGTTACTTCAGAACCAGAAATCCCTGACAAATGAAGAGAAAAGCATCTTGGTGAAAGATGCACTGAGGTAGAAATTATTAGGGGAACTTTAAATGCTGCAGCATTTCACGGTAGGGTAATTTTTAGAGATGGTTGTTCTGGAGCAGATACTTGCTGGTGACAGAAGCAGGGAAAAATTAAGTAGTTGTGATTCCTCTCATGCCAAGACACAGCTGAGCTAGCTATGGCCTGAGTGACCTGGCCGTTGAAACCTTCTTTCCCTATAATGTTCCTTTATTCAGAGCTGCTCCAGGAAGTAAAAGTTGACTTTCTCTGGGACACCACCCTTTATTTGGGAAGAAAACTCTGTAGTTCCTGTAGGTAAAGCATAAAAGAGAGGAAGGTTTGCCATACAGACAGTATTGATTGTCAGGTGCTCATCTTAACAGTGTTCATCTTGGGACTGGACTTTTGCCATTTGACCTTTGATAAATCACTTCTCTACTTCTCCCATTGCTCCCTTTTGAGATGTTATTAGATCTATTTCTACAAACACCTGTATGCCAAATACGCAGTAGGATTTAATTCTGTGAAATAATTAGTGTTCCTTGTATGTACCTGAAAGTTTCCAGTTTCAGCACTGCATTACTTTTATAAAACTTTTAAA
Organism: Lichenostomus cassidix; assembly: GCF_008360975.1. Lineage (NCBI taxonomy): Eukaryota > Metazoa > Chordata > Aves > Passeriformes > Meliphagidae > Lichenostomus > Lichenostomus cassidix. The sequence continues at coordinate 17,365,341 of NC_139490.1, forward strand.
GACAACATCAAGCATTACTTTTGTGCACTTGCCCTTTTTTTTTAGGCAGGAGAGTACCTAGAAAGCATCTCCCTGTCAGTAAAATGGCATTTCTCCTCAGGTAGCCCAGCTTGGCCCCTGGGAGCTGCTGAGCACCATGCCCCATGTGTGACACAGGGCACTGAATCATTTAGCCCCTGGTTGACCTGAGGAGGCAAATAGCTTTGGCTTATTTATAAATAACGAGAGACATGGAACATAAATTTGGGACAGAGAAGCTTGAGAGGAACAGCCTGTATGTTTTATTCTTGAACCCAGTTGTCTTGGAATACCTTGTGCCTCCTGACAGCTTCTAACTCGCCTAAAGTGTTGATCTTTCAAAAAAAAGGCAGAGAGACCAAAGCATTCACAAATTCCATTTTTCTACGCTGCAAGCAATTTAATTACACTAAAGATTTTTGTCAGGTTTGGACAGATCTTTGTTCCTTAGTTCTCAATTATCAATTCATATATTCCTTGGAGAACAGGAGCCACTTTAGTTAAAGACCTTGTCAGTGAGTCAACAAAAGGGTTAACCTTCCAGATGGGCCCTTTAAATGTTTCTGTCCTATAATATTTCATCTCTTGCTCCCCACAGCTGAGGCATAAGCTTGGTGCTTTTCAAATTAAATTAGATTGTGTAAGCCAGGTGTCTTGGCAGTAAAATCATGTGCAAGCCATTTTTATCCCATTAACATTGGTGTTCATCAAGGAATTGTGTTTTTCTTTCTGTGCACTCTAGGTAAACCGGTAATGATCATAACTGAGTACATGGAGAATGGCTCCTTGGATGCCTTCCTCAGGGTAGGTGATTTCTTCAAAAGCTAAGGAGATTTTATAGTGGGAAAAAAATTTTTGGTTTTCTTTCTTTTTTTTTTTTTTTTTTTTCAGAAAGATACTGAAACTAGCACAGTTTTAAAGAAATTATGTTTGTACTTGGAAAATTCTGTTTTCTGGTGTTGCTTCTATCGAAAACCAGAATAAATGTAAAATGGAAGAATATGGAATAAATGAATTTTAAAAATAGCAGGATCTTAAATAATCCATGTTTAATGTGAACAGTTCTGACTTGCTCCATTTTTGAAAGCATTGCAGTGCTGTAGACTCATTAAAATCAGATTCATTGCAAACTGGATACTGCATCACTGAAAGCTGTGACAGAAAACCTCTGGGTTTTTGCTTTACTGCTGAATTATAGACACTGGTCAGGAGAGTGAGGAAATAACATTGCATTTTATTTGAGAGAAGATGGGAATCCACCACTCTGCTCTTAGCCAATTTCAGCCGCGGCAATAATGCAGCTTTTAGCTTAATGCTCTGTGATTTTGCTCCTTTCCCCCACGCAGAAGAACGATGGCAGATTCACAGTCATCCAGCTGGTGGGGATGCTCCGTGGCATCGGCTCGGGGATGAAGTACCTGTCTGACATGAGCTACGTGCACCGCGATCTCGCTGCGCGCAACATCCTGGTCAACAGCAACCTGGTCTGCAAGGTGTCTGATTTCGGCATGTCCCGCGTGCTGGAGGATGACCCTGAGGCAGCTTACACCACACGGGTGAGGAGGGAAGGAAATGGCCATGTTGTCATGCCTGTGTGTTGGTTTTGTCTGACTGTGTGGGAGGTGACGGTGGTTTGTTTTAAAATAGTCTCAGTCACAAGGGAAAATCTAAATCAAAACCTAAAAGTAAACATTGGCCCAGGCTCCATAGCTCCAGTAAATTGATGTGCTGTTGCTGCTACAGCAGTGGCCACAGCAATATTTCTTCTCTGAGGATGGGACCCATGTATTCCTCTTGTTCCTTCATCATGGTAGAGCACGTGACAGGAATCTGCTGCCAGAAATTAGAGCCTGGACTTCTGTTCCTCCTGATATCCACAAACATGGTTTCCAAGTGGCTGATCCTTCTCATGTTTGATACAGCAGGTGTAGACAAGCCACAAAAAAAAAGAAAAAGATAAACCCACTTTTGCCCATCCTAGTCATAAATTTGACCTAAATAATTTGGACTGGGAAGAGTGTTAGGCCTGCATTCCCATTTTTTGTTTCTTTCCCATTTTATCTATATTTCAGCATCCCACTGTTAGGTAATTTTGCTAAAGCCATTTTAATACGCTGCACATGGAGCAGGGCTAATGCAAGTACTTCTGGCCACAAAACAACATCCCAGCCATTGCCAGCCTTTGTACCAATACCTCTGATATTAACATACACGTAAAGCAAAAAATGTTAGTTTATAAAGTCTCCTTTTTTAATTGCTTATTTTCTTCGTTTTAAAATATCTGCCATTCTCCATCTGTTCTCCCTAGTGCTGAGTTTGTTTGCAGCACTCAGATCTTGCCGTTTAATCCCAGCACTCATCCTTTAATGGATTCACAGCTCATTACAGGGAAGGAGAGACTTATGTGGTACTAAATGCTGGCCAGCCTTGGTGTCTCTCACTCATAATGGTGGAGAGTGGAAGGAGCAGAAGCAGAGGTCTGAAAAGCTGTGTTCAGGGAAATCAGAGTTTAGACAAGCACACAAGGGCAAGACAGAAATGACTGAAAAGCTTCTCTTTGAATTTAGCAAGTGGAGATATGGTATTGTTGGCTCTCAGAGTAAACTAGAGAGAATCAATGACATTTGCTTTGCAGTCATTGTCTTCATTTGGTATCAGTAATGAAGGATCAGGAAAATTTGGATTAACTCCACTGTGCTGAAGCAGCTAAATATAAAGAGCTTATTGACAATTTTTAGAATGACAACCATGTATAAACAATGTTGGTGCATCTGTGTCTGAAAGGAGCAATAAAGCTTTTGCATAACCAGAGAGGATGCAACAGAAAGCAATTTTTAAAGAAACCTTTTTTAAGAGGATGATGTGTTCTGCTCCTGTTAGCTACTCATTAAAGTGAGAGCATCCTATAGTCACACAAGGCACATATTGCCACAACCTGATTCACAAAGGGGCTTATGCAAAGGCCGAAGCAGCCGGGAGAAGGACCCCTTTTGATTTCCCTTGGCTTTGGAACCAGTCCATATTAAACACTTGAGGGGTATAGTAGAACAATATACCATTAAGTATGCACACACTGCACTCAGTTATGGATAAAAGCTATCTAGGAGATGGCTGGGAAAAAAACTACCAAAATAAACTTAATCAAAAAAGCATAAAAGCAAATGAAAAAAAAAAGCCCAAAAAGCTTTGTTCAGCTTAAGTCATTCCCCAGATGGAACTGCAGGAAACCAAAAGCTCAATTAAAAACACCTTGCATATTAGCGTAAACAAAAGGAGAAATCTCTGGCCTGGGATCACTCAGCTAAAGCAAAATCAGATAAACAGGATGGAGTGAGTTCCTTTTTGAACAGTGTAGGGCCTCAGTGGCCCAAATCAGATGCCCAAGTATTTTTATTTGTTTAAAAAGGAGTATTGTAAGATGAGGCAGCTTTCTCCAACAGGTATCAAAAGCAACCTCGTACCATGGTCTGGTACTGAACTCCCCCAGGGTCTGGGAGAGCCCAGAGGCTTGCTTGCCCTCTCACATCTCTGGTAGGAGTTGGGATATTGCCCATGGGAAACACCACTGTATTCATAAATCTTCCCAGTTTATCCTCTCTTTATTTTACCTTTTTGAAAAGCAAAACATTTATAATCCCATTTTTCTGAAACAGGCCAAACAGGTCAGACAGGCGAGCAAGGAAATAGTAATTAACAGCATGTACTTATTTGTTTTGTCAACTAAATCTCTAATATATACTTTGTAAAACCCCTGGCTTGTTCTCAGGCTTCAGCATAGCCCTAAGCAGAGATCTCTTGGAGGGCTGATAAAAATACATTTAACAATTTACTGGTTTGCCTCCTTGTGACTAAAGAAAACAGATGGGCAGCATTGCCTCCTGGTCGGATCTGACAGCTTTATGGCAAGCGGCAGAGAAAGTGGATGCCTTTTTTAAGAAGGGTTCTGGAGCTGTACACAAAAAGCCATGTTGTATTTGGAATGTGTGGAACGGCGTGAGGCACGCGCGCTGCCGGGTCGGTGACTCACCAGGCTGTGGTTCCTTCCCCAGGGGGGCAAGATCCCCATCAGGTGGACAGCTCCAGAGGCCATCGCCTACCGCAAATTCACCTCGGCCAGCGACGTGTGGAGCTACGGCATCGTCATGTGGGAGGTGATGTCCTACGGGGAGAGACCTTACTGGGACATGTCCAATCAAGATGTGAGTCTCCTGCTGAGCTTCCTCTGCCTTTGCTCTCCCTTTCCCCCTCCCCATGCCTTTATCTGTGCCCTTCGATGCCTGGTGATGTGTTTCTGTGGCAATTGCTATATGGTTATAAGACATTTATTCCAGGTTTTTAAAAGGATATGGGTGGTAGACTCCTGTTTTCTCAGGGAGCATCTTTGGAACTAAAATTCCTTGAATACTTCAAGCTTTGTCTGAGCTTATGGAATAGGGGATGACTTATGATTCCTGTGGTGACCATGACCAGGATTCCTGGTGCATGGCATTTATTTGGGTTGGTTTTTTTTAATTAAAGAAATACATAATTAAAGAAAAATGGAGGAAAGGAAAACTAGTGTATTTAAACTGTCAGATCATAATACTGTCAGGAGAAGGAAAGTTTGAATGTTCATATTAAATGTTGAGTTTACTTAATGTCTTTAAGAGAAAAACGTTTGAATTTAATTTGGCTTCCTATTGGTAGTTAATTCTTGAAGGTCCACTATGCTTGTAACTCTTCCAGGTGATTTTATTTCTTGTGGAATATGTAAATCAACACATAGGAAATCCAATTCTGATTATCAGTCAGAGCATCCTTGTGACAATGGCATAGTTGCCCCCTGAGGGCATTAAAAAGCAGCTTTTGTAAATGACCATTCTTAAATTATGCATGTCCTGTTTAACTGTACCATCTGGACTACTTCAGTGTGTTCCAAGAGGGACTGTGCACAATGGCTGCTGTTCCAGAAGAGTGTTTAATAATAATGCTAATAAGAGCTTTTGCTAATAGAATTTTTATTAAATGAAAAAAAAATCTCCCAGTGAAAATGAGGCCTAGATTATCCGTAATTCTTTTCCCAGGGGATTTACAAGCATATAAAGGAAGAAGAAAATGGTAATCTGAATATACAGCCATGGGAGTGGTTAAGGCATTTTACAAGTCATCTGCTTTCTTCTGTAGAGCTGAACGTTTTCAAAGAGTGTCTAGATGCGGATGGCATTTAATCTAAATGGGGGATATAATTTTAATTTCCTTCTGATGTGAAACGTCTCTTCTGGCACCCAATCTTGCCTTCCTTTTGCTAACAGGAAGTCATCAAGACTTAGCAAGAAAATAAAACACCAGATGTGTCTCAGTTATATCAGGCATGTCTGCACAGCACAGTGCAGCTCACTGCAACAAACAGAGCTGTTTTTATTGGAGCTGTTTATGTTAGGCTGGTGTTCAATGCAACTGTGCACTGCTAGACCATGTTGAAAAGCTGGCTTGAACGAGATACGGAAAGCCAATATTACTGTCTCTGCACACTCTTCACAGTACATGGCACAGACATGCCTTTTTTCCTCCTTAATGATGGCAAGAGCAGTGCTTCTCACTACAAAGCAGAAGTGGATTTCAAATTATACTCAGTGTCTGTTGGATCAAGAGAAATCAAAAGGATCTTCATACTTTCTGGAGTAGTGAGAGCCACTTTGCTTGTGGTCACTGAATAGCTGCTAATAATGCAAGCATATCCCTCACCTTGTCCTCCCAGTGGATTTTAGCCACTAATTGGACAAGTCCAGAAGGAGGGAATTTAGTGCAACTCAGTCTCTGAGCACTCGTGGTCTCTAGTCTCATGGTGAGTCCTGCCAGCAGTGTCATATCGATTAATTCAGATCTGAAGGCTCCTGGGTCATGTCCCTGTCATGTCACAATTGAGTTCTGGTCATGTCCCGTTCTCCTGGGAGAGCTAAGAGGCCATTAGAGCCTCTGGAGTGCTTTTTGGAGGGTTTGAAGTGACTGCAGTCCAAGTTTCTCTGGATTCTGTTAAATATGAAATACAGACTTAAGCTGTGTTGGATTTCTGCATTTCTTGGCTCAGAGCAGTGAAAGAAAAGGTTCTCTGCAAGGCCTCTGTTACTGACAGAGATGAGCTAGCCCAGGAGGACAGGGGGAGGGGGTGATATGCTGATCTTTTAAGGGGGTACCTTAAAAATGATGGGGAAAATACAGTCTCAACATATTGCACCCGAAATGGACAGATAGTAAAGACTTGCTTTAGAGCTGTTGCCTCTCCAGCCCTCTGTCCAACAAGGAGAGTTGCTTATTTCTAATCAGGGCTATTCTGTCACCCCTGTATCCCATGTGCTTTTTTGTGACACATTGCCCTGCCATATCTGATGTCTGCTTTGGATGCTGTACCCTTTTAGTTTTGTATTGCTGAGGAGAAATGACAGTTCTGAGACCACCAACTGCCTGAGTGCAATTTTCCATGTTGTATCACTTAGCTGTGGGTTTGTCACCATAGCCTGGACGGCCCTAGGATAAACGGTGCTCAGCTGGTGGATGTGAGCCGTGTCTGATGTTCTCTAATGTGTTTCTAATCGTGCCATTTGCAGGTGATTAAAGCCATTGAGGAAGGGTACAGGCTGCCCCCACCCATGGACTGCCCCATCGCCCTGCACCAGCTGATGCTGGACTGCTGGCAGAAGGAGCGCAGCGACCGGCCCAAATTCGGACAGATCGTCAACATGCTGGACAAGCTCATCCGCAACCCCAACAGCCTCAAGAGGACAGGCAGCGAGAGCTCCAGGTCAGCGTGCTCTGGGATGCTGTGTGATGGTGATGGACGAGAGGAGCAGTGCAGGTGGCAGGCACAGCTGCAGATGGCACAGCTCTGCAGGTGGCACAGCTCCGCAGGTGGCACAGCTCCTGCACAGCAGCCACTGCTCCTCTGGCGAGCACAGGGCTCTGCTGGCTCGGTGTGGCCCCCAGGGCACCCAGCCCCGCCCGGAGGAGAGTGCAGTGAGCAGAGCTGCTGCTGGATCACACCAGCGCTGGGCAGGTTTTCAGCACAGCCTCAAGCACGTCCTGACGCAGGCAAGCTCTGTTGGAAGGCAAAGTTTGGTGTGTCTTTCCCCTTCTCCCCCCGTGGTGAAAGGGCTTGAACGTGTAGGGTCACCTCAGTCAGTGCAGCTAACAGCAGTGATGTGGTTTTCTGCAGGAAAAGCACATCATCAAGTTTTATAAACCCTAGATTTGTGTAGGATTTGCAAATGAGCATTACGGCATTACAGCCAACGCCTCGCGGGCACTGGGAAGGTGTGGATTAATTTTTATGTGAATTTGAATTTAATTTTGTGGAAAGCCAGTTTCATGTCTCCACCGATCCCGCATTACATTTGTTTTGTTTGCTAAGCATGGCGTACCTGGTACGTGCAAGAGAAGTGCAGCAGGAAGGAAACTCCCAGAGTTGTAGGGTAAAACCAAAATATCTTTGTTGGGACAGATCAGCAGTTTGTATAAGCTGCTGAAACACCGCTGAAGTAATAGGAGCTTTAGTAATCTACACCAGCTTTGGTCTGTTTTTTTCAAATGGCTTTGCTTTGTCAGGTAGGTTTGCTTACAGCACATAAGGAAAAAAAAGCCTAAAAGAAACGAGGAAGATAATAGGGAAAATTTTAGTAGGAGGGAAGGTACAAAACTACGCATTAGGCAATGCAAAATTAAGTTTCTTGAATGAGTAAAGGAGTAACAGAGGTTCTGTCTCAGCCTCCAAGAGAACAACATCCTTTTTTAAACTTCTATGTCTCTTTGTGAGTCTTGCTTACAATGTGTGTCACCAGAAGAGGGATCATTAACCCTGTGAGGACACTATCACCACGTGTTCCAGATTGCCCTAATTGCATTGGGAGCCTGGCAAAAATGTATCCTCCATTGAGGCTTAAATAATTTACGTGGTGAGAATCACAATATGATCTGCTGTGATAATTTGATTGAAGGATCACAGTATGAACTTCTCCATTTTGCTTTCTTTTCAATTTACGGGTGCTCTTTGAAAATACGTAGATTTTACAATGGTTAATAGCATGTTCAAGGTCACTCTGTGTGTGTATGTAAATTAACAGCCTATCCAAGGTCATTTCATGTTCATGGCTGTTGATAAATATTTTTCTTGTCTTCAGAATATGAATTTCAAATATGCATATAACATTATTAATATATGACTTTTACACATGAAGCATAATTATATATAAATAGGTTGCCTTCCTTGGTCTTGTGTTAGATAGAGCAGTAAAAGGGTTGGACCAAGCATGTACTCGATGCCTCAGGCAAGACCTAACCGTGCTATTGCACACCTAGTCTTTGATGATGTGCATTTTCAAATTAATTGCTAAATGATAATTGTTTTGATTAGATAGATAATAGTAATTTATAACACTTTAATGAAACTGTGGCTTATGGTATACATGAAATAATAAATGCAATAATAATAAGAGAAGAAAATGTTGTAAAAATGATTATTGGCAAAACCGTGCACGGGAAAATGAGAAGCACATTCCACAGTGCAAACAAAGATCAAAGCTGGTGTGATCCCCGCCACTCCTGGCACACACTCCCGGTCAGGAATGGATTGATTAAAGAGGGGATTAACTCCCTGCTGTCCTGAGTTTGATTGAATGCACTGAGCAGACCTGGCTGGAAGCAGGAGTTATCTGAACCCGCCCTTAGTTTTACCCTCCCAACCGGTCTGGCAGGGTGTGGGCTCCCAGTTCTTTGCACATACTTCAGTGGTGTTTCTATAGCTGCTGAGCTGAGGTCTGACACATGCAGGGTTGGCAAGGTCTGGCATTGCTGCCCGTGAGATACAGACCCAGCAGGCTGAACGCCTTCCAGCATTGCCATCTTCTTTGTTTTGGGGAGTAAAAGCATTTTCTATGAAGTTGGTCGCGTCTGAGGTGGACATTGTGAGCGGCATTGTGGTTCAAATTAGATCTCAAACCAAAACCAGAAACCTCAGGTCACATTCATTCTTAGCAAAATTTGGCCTGTTACTTTGCATTCTGTTCAGTTTCGTGCATTGATGGGAGCTGATGTGCAGAGCCACCAGTTTCACTGGGCACAGCCTCTTGCCCTCTCTTTCCCTCATCATTGAGGGTAATTGTTGCAGAGACCGAACTTTGGTTTGTGGTTCATGATCCAGCTGACACCATTTCTCTGTCCTTTCATTGTTTGGCATCCAGGCCGAGCACAGCCCTGCTGGATCCCAGCTCCCCGGAGTTCTCGGCGGTTGTTTCTGTCAGTGACTGGCTCCAAGCCATGAAAATGGAGCGATACAAGGATAACTTCACAGCTGCTGGCTATACCACCCTAGAGGCTGTGGTGCATATGAACCAGGAGTAAGTACTCAGCGATATAACAAAAAAAAACTGGTAAATCTGGATTTAATCAGCCTCTTTTGCTTTGTGCTGCATATCATTACACTCATTAAAGGAATGGAATGCCTTTCATTTGGATGGAGGATAACTTTAAAATGCCTCCACAATGCCTCCACTTATTTAATTAAACATTTCTGTACATCTGCCTTGCTTTTGCTAATGCTGCTTGCGGTTGACTCTTAATATTTTACTCTGCACCAGCATCTGATCCACGGTTCTCAGCCCCTCGTTCTTCTCTTGCTTTCCCCAGGGACCTGGCCAGGATCGGGATCACAGCCCTGGCTCACCAGAACAAGATCCTGAGCAGCGTCCAAGCGATGCGCACCCAAATGCAACAGATGCACGGCAGGATGGTTCCCGTCTGAGCCAGCACTGAATAAACTCAAAACTCTTGAAATTAGTTTACCTCATCCATGCACTTTAATTGAAGAACTGCACTTTTTTTACTTCGTCTCCTCGCCCGTCGAAATAAAGATCTGCAGCATTGCTTGATGTACAGATTGCGGAAGCCGAGCGTGTGTGTTGGGAGGGGGGGCCTACAGAAATGACAAGCTGTCATTTTAAACCAGACCTGGAACAAATTGTTTCTTGGAACATACTTCTCTGTTGATCAACGATATGTAAAATACACGTTATCTATATAAATATAAAGTCACATTCAAGTTTTGATGCTATGTTTGCTGCCAGATACTGTGCTTAAAAAACAACAGCGTTCCTTTCCTTGTCCCCGTGACCCGTAGGATTACAAGCATAGTGTTTTATTTGTGGGTGAAACCACCGTTGTGCATCTTTCACTGGAATGAAGAGCCTGCCCTGGGATATTTTTTGCAGACTTGATGCATCGCTAACACCTTGCAGAAACCTCAGTGAGAATATCATGTGGCTAATCAGTGCCTGCCAATTAGTGATCTGCCCGTTTATGGGCTTGAGACGTGAAGTGACCCACCTTGTGGATTACTGGGCAGAACTGGACTTCTGGGGAGATTCTTGGCTGTTGTGCCGTGCTGAAGCCAACCATTGAAAGACATTTGTGACCATCTTGCCAGTAGCCAGCTGTGACAATCGTGGCTGTGGAGCTTTCAGACTTCTTTTCTCTTTCAAGAAACTCTTCCCTTTGCCTCACGGAAGGTCAGTGGAAGTACAGTGTCCAACATGTTAGTGGTGCTTTGTTTTGTAAACTGTGCTAGGATTTCATTGTTGCTGGGGGAAAATAAAAAATGCTGTGTTATGTATTATTTGGGGTTCCCAACTGGTTTGTAAGAACCTGTGCTGGTTTCCCAGACTTAATTGCTGAGCCTTTCCCATTGTTTGCTCCATTTGATGACAGTGAAAATTGCACTGTCTCAAATTGCTCTCAAGCCTGTCAGGGTGTGCAAACAAGGTGGAGGAGTGTCTTGGGGCTCAGCTCAGTGCTGAGACCTTTACCCCACTTTACACTGAGAGCAGTTGGGATGCTTTTGTATTTTGGATGGAAAAGCTCAACACATCTGGATCCCATAGAAAGCAAGAATAACCTTGTAAAGTACAGATACTCATAAATGCACCAAGAAGAACCAAAGACTTTTCCTGCACTCCCATGAACAGCAGTACAATAGCTGGGTTTTAGAAAGATCAGTTTCAGTTGTGGCGTCATTGGTTTTATGGGAAGGGGAGCAGAAGGAAATGGGATTGTGCATGCAGTCTTGCTGGATCTGTATAGTTTGGGTGTCAGGCATGGTGGCAGCTCTGTGCAGGGCAGCAGTGGGACAGTTCAGGCACTGTGATCTGGCTGGATCATCTGTGGGAACCAAAGCCACTTTGGAAACCAGCCCCGTAGGTGGGTGTTGGGGATTATCAGGCAGCTGTGGGTGTGAGTGTCAGGTGCAGACTGCACAGCTGGGGCTGACACCCCTCTGCAGGCATGGCCAGCAGGAGGGAGCATGGAAAAGCTGCCCTCTGCCTCCCCTAGGGAAGGGATGGAAACTGAGTGAGTGAGAGCATCCCCTGGGTTGCTAGATGGGGGAGACTGCTGTGGAGGTGTGGTTGTCCTCAGGAGGTCACACAGGATAAAGCTTTATCCAGCAAAGCTCTGAACACACTGAGGCTTGAATTTATTTATAAATAAGCTTTTATTACTTTTTTTGAACGGAGTATGTAAGTTAGATTCCTTTAAAGTCCTTCTGAGGACCAAAGTGATGAGATGCCCTTAGAAAAAAGACAGGCCACTTACTCTGTGCTGAGTAGGAGGAGGATTTTCCTGACATGTCCTTTAGAACTGACATTGCATTTCAGCTGTGCCAGGCACAATGTCAAAAAGGTGAGATTTATAGTTTAATGGCACTAAGACTGGTTCTTTAGTCTGTAATATTTTGGTCCTACTCCACACCTGACAGCAAATTCAGAAATGATTTAGTGGCTTTATATGTCAGACTTTTTTAATAATTGAGTTTATCCTAAATCCAAAACAGTTCGCTCAGTTGGACAAATCGCACATACTGTATTGTCACTCACATCACTTTTTGTCACTTTTAACAATAACTTGCTGATTTTAACCACTAACTCTCCCTCACTCCCAACTTTCTCAGAGAACAACTTGTTCTGAATATGAGATGCTAAATTTGGATCCTGTCAAGTCATGACAGCTCAGTATAAACTGTTCTGCAGTATTACTTATAAAAGCTTTTCCATTTCAAGAAATTTAAGATTTCTTTAAAAAATCTACTTTAACCAGCATGTTTTAATGTCACTTTGCCAGGCAACATAAGAAGTAGTTACTCATTTTAAAGACCTGACATTTGTACTTTCAGCAGGAAAAACGCTTCTGCATCTCAAGTGCAGAGATACTTGAAGTTTCCTTGCTGTAAATCTGTTGCGTTCTGTTGAGATCATCTTTTTATCTAAAACCAAAATACACCCAGTTTCCTGGCCAGTTTGTTAAATTGCTGTCTTGGAGTCTAGTAGTGGTAATTCAAAACAGTGCAATATTTTCCACACAAAATGGAAAACTGTGTCCCTATAGAATGAAAACTGTGAAGGCAGCTCAGATGCTGGGTTTTTTCAGCACTGCCACTGGTGGTTGTGTTTCCTGTGATAAAATATGGCCAATGAGGGGCATCCACTGGAATGTGATTTTAGCTGGAAGAGAGCAGATGGAAGAAAAAAAAAGTAATGTGTATATAGATAAAATGCCTATGTAAATATAGATAGAAAGATTGATTGATTGATTGATTAATTACATATCGGCATATAAGGTATGCCATGGAAACAAGACTTTGACATAGTGTGAGGGAAGGAAAAAAGGCAGGAAAGGCAGAGGGTTCCCACCCTTTGAGCACTGCCTTCAGGCAGGTCTGGATGTCTGTCTTGGTGCATGTGGTTTAACACATTTCATTTGGGTTCTCTTCTTGTGCAGGGCAATGGATTTTGCTTTCACGGCCTCGTAGCCCATCCTGTTGATCACATTGACCATGGAGGAACACAGACTAGACACGAAGCCTTCTGGATCCACGGTTGCTTATTCCATAGCCCTGATTCTGGAAAACACATGCTGAACACTCATCGGTCCCTGAAGAGAGTGTGACTTTTACTTTCTCTTTTTTTCCTGGGCCACCCACTCCGTTGTTTTTCTCCATCGAGCGATAACTAACTCGTTAAGACTCAGCACCCAGTTGTCACTTGAGGAATGTACTGTGTCAAAGCCCCACAGACTTCTGGATATTTTTTTTTCCTCCTCTTCTGCTCTCTCTGCCTACATTTGGTTTTATTTATATATTTTGTTGTTGTCTTTCCTCATCCCCCGGCTGTCACTGCTGCATCCTGGACAAATGCAGGTGACAGAGCACTCCACATCTTACCATGGACGCCAGGCCAGGTGCCACAGCAAAGAACCCAGTTCCTGTGAACTGCCTGTGTACATTGCTGAAGTGACATTTTACACTACAGGTGCCATTGCAGTGATATAAATATATTTTTTTTCCTTGAATGGATAACGGATTATTATGTCCTGCGCAAGGTGCGTATGTGTGCTCGTGTGCGTGATGCGTGCAAGTCACCTGTGTGTAGAACTGCCTGTGAATGTGCCCCAAACACCTCTGCCAGAGCAGGAGTGCCCTGTCCTGGGAGGCCAGGCCGATAGCTCGTGTCTGAAATGGGAGCAAGAACACACACATTAAAAAACGTTTCAATTTCTGTATCTGTAAGTGTATTTTTTAGCTGCCCCCCTGACGTCGTTGAGTAGTTCTGCAGCCTGAAACAGGGGCAATTTCGAGTTCGTTTTGGAGTTACGGATGGCGGGATCTAAAGGGTGCTGAAGGTTGTGTTGAGTGTTGTTTATTCCTACCAGTGCCCTGCTCATGACCAAGACCAACCAGTTTCTCAGTGGCAAGGTGATGGAGGCAACACCTGCACCTCCATCCACTGCTACTCCTGAACTGAATCCTTACGTAGCCTTTTTTATCTGCAAAAGTAGGATTTTAAAGACTTGTTGAATGCTAACAAATATATGCAATTCTTCCATTCACAGAAGCACCTCACTCTGTGTGCAAGCTGTGAAATCTTGCAACGTAATAATCAGAACACTTCCCTGGTTCCCAGCACAGTTAGGGAACAAAAATGCAGCAAGAACTGTAAGGTTAGGATAGTTAGCAATAGAGTTGTGCAGTGTGTCCTGTTCCTTGTGCAGGTGACAAAGAGCAGGTGAAGTGCAGTAAAGGGCACTCTGTTCCACAGCCCAAGGAACAGTGCTGCAGTGTGCTGGCACTGCCTAGGAGAGCTTTGTGTGTTTGGAGAATTCACCTTAGTGTGGCGTGAGGCAGCTGCAGCGGAGCTGAGTGCCACACCCGGGGTTGCAGGGCCACCAGGGCCTGGCGTGGGGCAGGGGAGCTGCCTGCTCCCCAGGTGCTCCCCAGGCGCTCCCTGGCTGCTGGGGCTGTTCCCTGCCCTGGGACAAGGGCTTGCTCCCTGGGGCAGCCTGGACACACAGCCTGCCCCGGAGCTGTGACAGGATGTCCCCAAGTTGCTCCTGTTTCCTCTTGTCCCTCCTCGCTGACCTCCCCGTGGTCATTCCGCCTGGCAGGGACACGAGGGGAGCTGTGCTGAGGCTGAGGCTGGGCATGGCAGGGCACCAGGAGGTGCCAGCTGTGGGTGGCCACCACGGGCTGGGCCACCACGGGCTGGGCCACCACGGGTTGGGCCACCACAGGCTGCTCCAGACAGAGCTGGAGCGAGAGGAAGGCGAGTGCCACATGGCACTGCTGCCCCTGGGGACAGGCCACCTCCAGCCTGTCCCCCACGACAAGTGTGTTCAGTCGTCCTGCTCACACACCACTGGTTGATGTTTGTCCAGGTTTCTTGCTGTGCTAATTTTGTGATGGATCTTATGTATTAAAAATATATATGTATAAAATACAAAAAAAAAAGCTGGTAAGTAACCAGTAAACAGGACTTAAAAAGCAGTATTTTTCTTTTATGTGACATTTTCATAACCAGAAGAAAAAAATCTGAAATACTAATCAGACGAATAAAAAGAGAGTGCATTTATTTTTTTGTATCACTGCAAGTATGTTGGAATATGCAAGGACTGTGGTTAAAATTAGAATGTATGAGGCATATTATAATTTAGTTCATACTGAAAAAATCTAACAGCATTTCTTGGTTCGTGCATTTGAACGATCTCTGGGTTAGATATATAGATTTTTCTATTTTGTTTTAATTTGTAATTTTTTTCTCCCTCCGTGAATTTTAGGTACACATAACTTATGTCATTTATTTATGGTCTTTTATACCTAGTTTGTAAAATTGTAAAATAGCAAACAATGCAAACATTTGCATTTGAAAATAATAAAGTAGTTGCTGTACAAACCTGAAATGGACTATTTGTAATTATTGCATGTTTTTCTAATTTAGAGTTTATCAACAACAGATACAAATGGAGAATTCAGAGTAACAGTGCTGGTTTTTGCCCCAAAGGGGTTTATTCTCTTCAGCAGATTTCACAGGAATGCACTCCCAGAGTTCATTTGAGCTGTGCAGCTCCCATGTGTCCCTTAAAGCATATTACTGTTTTTGCTGCTGTCCTGAGCAGTGCTGCTTGTGATGTGGGAAAGGTGTTGCAGTCAGGCTGACCTTGTTAATTATTAATTATTATTAATTATCAGCGATACTTCCATGGAGACCAGGTGGTACCCCTGGGCACTATGCCTTAGAAGAGCCTACGAGGTTGTAATTTTTCATTTCCATGGCTGTGATGGGCTGGAGACATTGTCCTCCCTCCCTTGTTCCCCAGCCTGGACCTTGGCTGAGGTCAGATGTCACCTTGGCAGAAATCCTGCAGCTATCAGTGTCCTCTGGGCCAGGGTGGCACCTCTCCTGTGCAACCAAAGAAAGGACGGTTGCTCTTGGGGAATATTTCTTCAAATTTTGAGCTGTTTGAAGGAGATTTTGAACCAAACTGGAATTGGGAAGATCCCAGCAATGCCATCAGCACAGTATCAGGCAGCGCTGGTCCCCAAAAGCCCTGCTGCTAGCACTGGAGGGTTGTAGTTTAAATCAAGTTCACCTTCTGTAGCTGGGTGAGGAATGCAGCCAGCTGGGTGTTTCTGGGGTGCCTGGGTTCAGCCACTCAAATACTAAGTGTCATGGGTGGAAAAACAGATTCCAGTTCACACCCACAAAGATGTTTCACAAATTGTTTAGTTTCATTGTGAAATTAAAAAGAACCTTTACTTTTTTTTAGGTAACATCAGTTTCAAAATGTTCATTCAGTGAGGGTTAAACACTTGGGTCCTCTCCCTTCTTTTGATGATTTGTTGCTATTTTCCCCTTTTAGCTGCCAAATCTGAGAAATCCTCTCAAAACATTTTACCCAAATCATGTACTTCCAAGCATATGGATTTTACTGAAAGATTTCCTGGCCAAAAAGACATTTTTTCTCTCCCTGCCACTCATTCTTTCCATACATTTATACAGTAGCGTGAAGCAGGTGAATCTATGTACACACAAAGCCTATATATTTCCATTTCATTGATGATGAATATCCCTGTCTTTGAGCTGAGTGTGGAGTCGTGCAAAAAACAGATGTGGGGGTCATTGTAGACATGTCAGGAAAAACAAAATGTTTTTTGACAATTGCAAAGCAAAAGCAAAAAAAGGGCATGTTATGCTCTAAATCAGCAACATGATTAAAACTAGAGCTGCGTTTGAGGCCTTGACCTCAGTTATTTTACCCTTTCCCTTGCAGGGAAGTACCCTTGGGCCATTGACTGATCCTCTATTGAATGGGTTACAGACCCCTGACATATCTTATTTCTGGCAGTGGCCCTGAACATAATTCTTTGTTTATAGGAGCCTCCGAGAAAGTTACATGAATATGTAGGCTTTTAAAAGTAAAATTAAAACCTAAAGCATTTCATTCCAATCAGCTCAGTAAAATGTATTCTCCATGGGTGAATGGAGAGAGTAGCCACAGCAATATTCTACATTAACTTACTTTCATACATATACATGTATTTATATATATGGGGCAATTATATCCCAGTAATCTGCTGTGGATTACTAGCCTTTAACCACCCCAACAAAAGATAATATAAATCCTTGTTTTTATGGTGCTCTTGAACTTACTCATTATTCTGTTCTATAAAATCTTGTAATTAATTAAATGGGCTGAGGCATTTTGAGACATTCATTTTTGGAAGACTTTCTAAAATAAAAAAAACAAAAACAAACCCCACTGGTGAGCAGAACAAAGCCATCATGAGGAGCCTAGCTCCCATCCCATTTTTGACGAGGTAACCTGCCTCCCCCAGGGTTAATGGGCATTTATAGGTGCAGGTGGCTGCCTGTTGCCAACTTTTTAATGATGCTGAGGGGTACAGCAGCTCAGGTAATGAACTCCTGCTTCCCACTTGGATTTTCAGCCTTGCACTAAGCATCCTGCTGATGAAACTCCCCAGACTCCATCCTAATCACCTTGGGGAGGGATTTATCAGAAGGCAGCCATCACAGCAAGAAGCCTGTGAGCTCAGAGAGGCTGCAGAGCTGTGGAGGGAAGGAAAGGACCTGCTGTGCTGCTCTGCTGCAATCCCTGCCCTGAGCCAGTCTAGGAGAGCTGCCTGAGGAGTGGGCATTGGAGGTGCTGCCAGTTTCCAGTAGGTTTAAATCCAAATGCTCCTTAAGGATTCTGGCCTCACATTTTCAGAAGAGCTGTGGAGGTCTGTGCCCTCCCATTGCCATGTGCCATTGGGATCACCTGCAAACTCAACATGTAAAAATTCAGCACAGGGAGTGCCTGGTTCATCTGCTGGCCACATTAACCTCTGTCTGAGACCTTACCCAGCCACCACATTCCCAAAGTTCCCAAACTATGAAAGAGCATTTACTTTTGCCCTTTCAGAAAATTGTTAAAATCCTGTTGCAAGAAAAGGCTTCTGCAAAAAAAAGGGTTAAAATTGAATGTTGATATTCTTCCACAATTAAAGAGGCTGTTGGGTTGATTAAAGCAGCATAAATGAATGGCCTAGGAAAGGTGACACTGACAATTAAGGAAATAAGGATAAATGAGTTGATCTGAGCCTGCAGGTGGTATGAACTGATTTCACTGGGAGCGCCCTGACTTGCATCAGCTTAAGCATCTAGTCCTTATCTAGGTGCCACATGAAACTTGGGTAATTTTGTTTGTATATTTCACCAGAAAATATATTTTAAAGTGTGGTTTGGCAGTGACTCAAGCAGTGATAGCACATTCAGGTTGGTCTTTTTGTCTGTTGATTTTTTTTTATGTGCAATGATCATTACTCATTACTCATACAAATATTTGAAGTACGTGTTGAACAATACAAAATAATGGTATCCAACAACAGGCAGGAGGGTTTCTGTGGAGTCCTGCAACTCCTGCCTTTGTCAGCCTTTGTTTTCAGGTTCATGTTACAATGGCAGATGGGTTTTATTTGCCCAAAAAGTTTGGATTGCAACATGACATCTTCAGAGTCTGTTTTGTCATTTTTGCAGACTCTCTCAGAGTGTTCCACTGTGGCTGCTGAAGGGACAGGACACCTGTGTGCCTCTGGAGCCCTGGGTGTGGCAGAGCCAGGGTTCAGGGCTTTGCACCCCTGAATAAGCCCTCTGTTGTGTTTTCAGTAGCACCAGCAGGGCAGTGTTGTTTCAAGTTTTGGAGATTCTGTCCCGCACTATGCACTTGCAGGGTGGCTCTGGGGGAGGAGAGCCTGAGCAGTGGCTGAATATTCTGAATATTTGCAGGCAGCAGCTCTGCTTTTCCTGTGCCCAGGGAGGCTGCTCTCTTTCGTGTGCATTAAAAAATGTCTATAAACATTTCTTCCACAGGTGTTGCTTCACTTCTCACCTGCATTGTCTTCACACCAGGCTGCAGCCTGTTAGGAGCTGCTTTTGACTTACCCAGGGTTTTGGAAGTGATTCGTTTTGGAGCCAGTTTATCATCCTGAACAGGTGGAAGAGATCATCAACAATTTTTAATCAGCTTTGAAAGTGGGTGTAGTTGATCCAAGAACAAAAAAGCATTCACCAAGCACTAAATCCAATCAACCGTGGGTGACTGATTACTTTTAGCTTTCTTAATTGATTGACTGTGGCATTTCTATGAAGGAGCTATTCTGAAACCCAGGGAAATCCACACAAATGTTTCAATTCTTGGAATAACTTGTAAGTGATGTGTTAAACCTGTGTTTGACTTCAACAGCACTGTGTATTGTAAGCCAAATATACAGATGGGTGTGCAAGAGCTCTGCTGGATTAGTGGGTGGATTTTTCCTCTTGCTTAGTAACAAGTTAAATAGTGGAAGGCATAGGTTTATGGATCCTTTGAAAAAAGTTGAGGAGTTTTTCCCAGTTAAAAGCTCCTGTAATCCTGCCCAGTGGCATCTAGCAATGGAGATCTAGCATCCAGCAATGTGCTCTAGGGCAAATCATTAATGTCATTATTCTTTTATTTTCAACACAGTAAGACAACTCCAGCTGGCAGCAAATGTGCCTAATGCACAGAGATGCCTTTGGTATGATACAGAGAAACCTGTCAGAAGGTGACTCAGATCCAAATAAAGGTACAACCCCTCACTGAGCAGGGCTCAATCGTCACCCTCAGCTCTCACATGTGTCTGGTGATGGGCTGAGACCAGGGCTCTCGTGGGTTGATTGAAAACTTTTGAAAAAATGCTCCTGAACATGGTAATTTTAGCTATAAACAGTCAGAGTCCCTGGGAGCAATCACCTTTCCGGTAAAGCACACTCTTATTCCTGGGTCAACCACTTTTCTTATAACAATAAGAAATTTCTTGGGAGTATTTTAATAAAAAATAATATCTTTTTGCCATAAAACAACATCAATAAGTCACATCAATCTGTTCCTGAGCTTGGCTTGAGAGATGGGATGGGAGTGATGATGTATTAAAATGAAAGAGATTCAGTTGGTAAAATACTTTCCCTGGGGACACTTTTTACTTGTGAATAGGGGTAGTCTGGTTCAGCAAAACGACAAATACACTGCTGACGTTGCATCTCTTTTCTACCCTGACTTTCAGCTGCATTATTTTTGCTTCCATGTGTGGTGAATGCAACTGGTTGTCTTCAACATGACCTTTCCAAGGTGTATAAAGCCAGCAGTGGTCAATGTGTATCCAGCCTTTGCCAGCTGTGCAAATCATCCAAGGTGTAACCCAGCTGCTGGGCATCTTTTAATTGCAGACCACAATTACTCTGCTCCCCTGCTCTTGGCTCCCCAGCCAGCCAGCAGCTGCTCGGGAGGGGAGAAGAACTCACAAGAAGCCAATTCCCTGAGGATGCAAGGTCATTTTTCTGTCTTTGGGCTGGGTGGCAGGTCTGGGGCTTGTTATGATATCAGCAAATGCTGTCTCCATGAGAATTAAGAGCTGAAATTACTGAGGTCCTTGCTGGCCACACTGTGCTTCCAGGCTCAGCTAGGGATGCACCTGAGTCCTGCCAGGGACATCCCAAGGGATTCTGTTCCTGGGCTCAGATGCTGGGAGCAACAGCCCTGGTGCTTTTGTGGTAGGTTTATATCACAGCAAGCCTTTAGCTTGGCATTTGCTTGGGGAAAGCAGCAAACTACAAACAAGTGTGTTTTAAATCAGAAACACCTGCAAGATTATGCAGAGTTTGTATGTTGTGTGTTTTAAATGAAAGTGGGGGCATATTTTTTTCTTGGCTTACAGTTTTGCAGTTTGTTGAAAAATTACATGGTCTCCATTCCCGCCTTCTAAAGTTAATTGTTGTCAAGCACTGAGCCAACTGAAATAAGCTTTTGTTACTGGGAGTGGAGGAAGAAAAGCTGAGCAGAATCTGTTTGTGTTCTAAAAGCACACACGGCCAGTTCTGGGACGAGCTCTGTTTTGTGTTGCCTTGATCAAAGAAACCAGAGGGAGAACAGAGCAGGGCCTGGGCTGGGCTGGCAGCAGGCAGGAGGTGCCCTTGGCAGGTTTTACCTGACGTTCTCCTCTCTCCAGAAACCTGCATGTTTTCACTACATTACCTGTTAATTACTCCCCACCCTCTTACCAGCAGTGCCAATGCTGAGTTTCTTCACCTGTGCTTGGGTCTCCAGTCCCTCTGTGCTCTCCTTCGTGATGCAGACAAGCTCAAGTCAAGCTTTCTCTGATGAAGTCCTGGTTTATTGGTCATCTGATTGCTTCCTTCCTATGTTCATCCCAAATTAATCGCACTTCCTGTTCTTCAGCTCCTATCTGTGTTTGGGTTTTTTTCTTTTCCCTCATTAAACCTGCCTTATCCCTCACTCTTGACTATCCATTGGTGAGGAGTTTCCATTTTCCCCAGCCATGGATGCCCTGTGATCCCCTGGCAGTCTCAGGGCTGGAGAGGCTCATGCTTGTCACAATGACACACAGAGAGCATCACCCCTGCAGACAGAGACACATTTCAGGAGAGAAATGAAAAGCAGCTCTCCTTAAATGACGGAGGAAATAAAGACAATGTGCTGCCAGGCCCTGGAACACTTCCTCCCTTTGTTCTCTGGCAAGGCATTTGTGGAACACCAGGCACGTTCTGCTGTGTGTGGTTTGTGTCCTGAGGAGGAATTTGCCCCCTGAGTGTGGCTGAGGAGCTCTCTGTGGTGTTGTCAGCAGACTCAGGGCTGCCCAGGCAATTCCAAGTGTCCCCATAACCCAAACAACTCCCTAGCACAAGACAAGTCACCAGAAAATGTTTCTAATTTTAACCCTTAATTTCTTGCTGGAATAGAAATCTTTTTGCTCATTCATGCTTTTCCTCATTGGGTCTAATTGTATTGACTGTCGAATGGACTTGTACTAATGCTAAGCCCTTTCTGCTTGTATTAAAAAGGGATTTCCAAGGATTTATAAGCTTACTTTTTTGAATCAGAATGCCATGTTGGTTTATCTCATAATCTTTAATATCTCATTACCAGCAGGAACAGCATATGGAATCTTAAATTGAGCAACTGAAGGTCTCAGTTGTGAACAAATTGTGTTCATTGTAAAGTCTGAATCAGTGCAGAAAATCCCCTGTGTCTCTCCCATAGGTAACTGCATGGACTGCATTCCTCCCTGCAGATGCAGTGACTAGCAGTGCAGTATTTACCAAGGGCGATATCAGACTGGTGAGATTGGAGCTGCCTTGCTTCATTGGTTTCATTTTGCAGCCTTTTCTTTCCTCTTTGGCTCAGTGTTGTGTCCTGGGGCTTTGGTTCAAGTGGAACCCAGCTAAAGCAGCTGCCTTTCAGCTGGTTTGTAGATGATATCTGATATCAGTGGTGCTGCTCTTTTTGTTTATGTATCATTTTGTAAACCAAATGGTATTGTTTTAATGGGTTTGCTGAAGAGCACAGCCAAGCATTCAGCTCATGAACTGTCCCCTTTGATTCACTGCTGTTTGAAATTCACTGTGTGACTGAGCAACTGAGTTGCATGGAATCTTTTCCTTTATGTTGCCTGAATCAATCCAACTTTCTCAGTGAGAAACTGTAATTTAAAAGAAAAACACGCAAAACTGAAAAACCCTATTTATATTCTGAGGCCTGGATTTTTAGGAGTGCAAAGCAGTGTTAAAGATGGCTTAAGAAGTCAGCTGGAGTTTTCCTGGCATGAAATAGCACAAAGTTAGTGCAGTTTGTCTTACAGCACTTTAGTTCAGTCCCAGCATTGTAAGCAGGTATAAATCTGAGCAGCCCTGGTGAGTGAGGAGTTTGTCTCTGCTTCAGTCTGGGCTCCAGGCTGGGAAAAGTTGGTCTGAAAGTCGGAGGCAGCTGGGACAGAGCTGCAGCCAGGCTGAGAAACAAAAGGCAGGCCAGGAAAGAGGAGGAGAAAAAAGGCAGAGGAAAAACTTCTAACACAAAAACATGGAAAAGAACACGTTACAACTTTTTCAAAGTGGAGAATTTGTTCATTTTTAGGGTTGTCACAGTGAAAAGTGAAGTCCCAAATTAATAGTGTTCACTCTTCTCTGATGAATTAAAATCACATAACTGTGTTTACGAAGTATCAAAAGAAAAGATAATCTAAGAAGATAAAGTTTGTTGTGTGTGAAGGAGTTCAGAACACTCCTGGACCCAAGACATCCCTGGATGTGGCCTGAGGAGTGGATGTTTGTAATGCATTGCATATGTCCCTCCATGCACATCTGATCTGGGGCTGGCAGTCTCTGCTGTTATTTCACTTGATTTGTATATTTTTAAAAACCCCAGCTCCTTCCTCACTGAAGATGAGGAGATTATTTTTTATATTTGTTTTAATTGGACACGAGTAAAGCAGATTCCTGACAAAGCAAAAATCCAAACATTTTTCCTTCTGTTGCTTTTTAGAGAGCAAATATTTTTAAGGGTTTGGAGGGCTCTGCAAGTCAAGTGTCAGAACTGGGAAATGAGAAAAAGTGGGAGATGGAGGGGAAATTGTGATGAAAAAGAATGGCAGAGTCCTGGCTGGGAAAAACAATAATGGATATTATTGCCTTCTGGGTAGAATGAAAGGACTGAGCCCTTGGCTGGTGTTAATTGGTCCAACTCTTCCAAAGTTGGTAGAGGATTGATTCACAGCAGTTGTAATCCTCAAGTTAAATCCCAGCTCCTCTGGGAGTTTTATCATTGTCTTCAAAAGAAGAAAGATTGCAACCTGTGTCTTATTTTATTCACTTAGCCAGTGAATCTCTTAAGAGCAAAAGAACTGGGCTCAGCCAGCATTTCCCTGGGGGAGGAGTGGGGGTCAGGCTGCTTTAGGAACTAGGAATGTGGAGCTAGCTCTCTGGAAAAATTGTCAAAAACCTTCCAAACAAGCCTTTGTCTAATTTTGGTAGTTTCTGTTTTTTCCCAGCTACTATTCAAAACTGCTGAACTGCAAAATTTTCAAATCCAAGCCAGGTGAAAACTTCAGCTCTTGGCTTGTTCCTGAGAAGAGTTTGGGTCTGTGTCCAAGCTCCAGTCCTAAATGCTGTGTTCTCACACTCAGGGCACACAGCTGAGCTCCTGCTGCACACACACAGCACTGCACACATCTCATCTTCACTGCCTGCTCTGCATGGGGACAATCGCTGATCCTGGCTTAGCAGAGGTAAAATCAAGGAATCCAAACACCACTGCAAAGTGTAAACCAGGCCAGGTGATGGGGGATGATGAGATTTAAGGACAGGAATGACAAAAAGTGGGGTCCTTGACTGGACTAGATGTCTACCTGGTGCAGTCAATGTGGGATTGTCCCTGAGCACCACTGCTGAGATTTCAGAGATGCCACAGGCCACACAAACCCTCAGGGACAGAAAAACAGCATAAAGCTCCTCTTTTGCATCTTTTGTGGGTTTTGTTTCCCATGGCTTGTAACTAGTGAACCATCAGAAAGCTGCTTTTAGGTTGCTATTCAGGCTTGGTTTGGCAATTTCCAGCTCAGCCTCCTAATGAACTGTGTGGAGCTGCAACCTGTGGATGCAGAATATCGACACATTCCTCGTTATCCTACTCATGTATGGTGAATTTAAGATACTAAATTCAGCTTCCCTGAGGAATAAACTTGGCTCTGCTCCTCAGGCTCTGGCTGAAACAGTGCAAGGAACATCAAAATCCCACTGTCAACACCACACAGATACACACAAAGCCAAGACAAACTCCCCTCAGAGCCCAGCACACATCCGTACACGGCTGCACGGGAAACAGGCACAGAAAAGCAGTGTATACATGGCTCAAACATGAGGATATTCCTGGGGAGGACTAGCTTGCTTGCCCTGAGTCTTTTTCCTGAAAATTTGTTTCTTTTTTTGTTGTTGAAAAGAAATGACTGGATAGAAGCGAACTCTCCTTTGTCACAGAAATGTGGTCTCGTTAGGTGGCATTGGCAAAATATCTGCTGTTTGGGGATGTTCTGTTCAAAAGGAGATTTAAAATTAGAATAGAAGTTTTTGGCAGGAATTCACTTGTTTTTTATGTGTTGAAAATAAACCAGAATAGTAACTGCTGTGCCAGAATAGTGGTATTTTAAGGACTTTCAAAAGGTAAAAGACAACAGACATGAATTTTTTGTCCTCTTGGTGTTTTCTTTGTATTTTTCCCTTTTCTGGTGAACCTTTCCCCTGAAATTGTTTCTCAGCTTATACTCCACGCAGTTGTGGTCTTCTCAGCATTACCTTTAGTTTCTGTTTTATTTTCCCTTTGTTCCTGTACTGACTTAGTAACTAGATTTTCAATTCCTTTCTTTGTCAGATTGCTGCCAATCCCTGTAGTGCCTGAGAGCTGCAATATTTCATCCCATTATTGTTTTCTGTAATTGTATACCAAATACAGGCTGCTGTTGTGTTTGATGAGAAATGAGCAGTGGTCCACAGCCATCATTATCTGAAAGCTCACTGTAGACATCCTGATATTGGCAGCATTCTTGCAGGAATGCTGTTAGCAGAGATGGAGGCTCATGCCTCCAGCTGTAGATTTCCAGCCCTAGACACCTTTTTGGGGAGGGGAAGAACAGGAAAATTGGGGTAGAACAGGAAGACTATCTGGCAGGAGAGCAGGATGAGTAATTACAGTGGGGAGAGCTTGGCTGGGGGTGTGGAGAGGAAGAGTTTCCTTTTGGTCAGCTTGAAGTGATGACCTGTTTTCTCTGCCAAGCCACATCCCTTCTCCTTGGAACTCTTAGCTGTTTAGTCTGTTCTCTAACAAACAATTGTTTTCTCTGTTTGAATATGAAAATAAAAAACAATCAGGGAGATCAGGATTATATAATCAGATTCCAGTTTTTTAATTTACATGCATTGTCACAGCAACCCTAAGTTTGTGAATAGATGGGCTGAGACCCCAAAGGTGTTTTACTTGCCAATTTTTTCTGGGAATTTAATTTAGGAGTTATTAGTGAAGGGCACCTTGGGGAGTGTAACAGAACTGTCCAGGCATCAGATAAACTTTGTGTGGGGACAGGAGAGTTGAGGAGAGCTAGAGCCTGGTGGAGAAACCATTACTTGGGATAGTCTTGTAATTCAGCATAAATCAGCACCACACCCCTGACAGCAAACGTGGGCAACTCACATCCAACAGCAAGACAGTTCAGACTGCAGATGTGGAAACCATTCAACATCAAACTGGCACAGACTTTAATAAGGACAAGCAAAGAGTCAAGAACAGCCTGGCGCACAGATCCTTCTCCTGGCTCCTGCTTAGCTCTTGAGAAATGGGTCACAAAAACCTGTGAGCACTGCTGCAGCTATCAATGCTGGTAAATAGCTGAAGCCCCTTTAATTCTGCCCAGCTTAGGGGAGTTAAAAATTCCATCACATCACACCACAGCTTCCTCTTCGTGCTGCACAGCCACTCCATAAATCCACACAGCTCTCTCCCTCTTATCTGAATCGCAATGCAG
This sequence comes from Lichenostomus cassidix, assembly GCF_008360975.1. Taxonomy (NCBI): domain Eukaryota; kingdom Metazoa; phylum Chordata; class Aves; order Passeriformes; family Meliphagidae; genus Lichenostomus; species Lichenostomus cassidix. The sequence continues at coordinate 17,391,589 of NC_139490.1, forward strand.
TTATTAAACAAATTGTAAGTCTATTTCATATCCTTTTTACTACTTTGAAAACTGCACAATATAAGGCTTAATAAAAGCTGAATGCTCCAAAACTGCTCTTAGAACTGAAAATATGACTACATCAAAAGACTTTACAAGGGCAGGATTTTAATGGCTGAATAATACGCTGGAACAGAGCAGTAATTTCTTCTCGAATGCTGGGATGAATTATTTATGCTTTGACAACATTATGTGTCTCTAAAGCAGCTTTTAGTTATTCGCCTATTGGAGGACACAGCTGATCCTGCTGCCCACTCTTGTAATTACATTAACCTCTTGACACTACATGACAAGCTTTTCCTGTGAACTGCGATCAATAGCCCATAACTGCTACCTATTTAATAGGGCCATGGTTACACTTCAGTTCAGATATAATTAGCTCTTTTCCCCCTTCCTCTTTTAACAGAGTGTGGAAAAAGCCCATGTTGTTTAAATTAAAAAAAAAAAAAATACACACAACAAAATAAAGGCTGTTAAGGAGAAGAATAAAAGCATTCAGATCGCTGAATAGGCAAGTAATATGTTCCCTGAGTTTGGTTCAGAAATGTGCAGCCCTTCCATTAGCTCCCATCTGCATTTAAAAGGAACGAGGAGCCACAGCACATGAGCACTTTTAGGAATCAATTACAGAAGTGTTGGTACAGGTGGGCAAGGCTGTGACATGATACAGTTGAAGCACTCGCTGATAATGAGATAAAGGAGCTTCATTTCCTCTTTGTTTCCACCTCACTTGCATATGTCATTGCATACCACTGCAGCTACGTTGTCTCAGGGATATATTTAGATTCAGATAAATATATATAGAGTTTGAAATGAAAAGGTTTGACTAATTCTGTTAACACTTTTAGACAAGTAACGCTTTCTTGAAGTTAATCTTTTTGCTGTTATGGACTATTTTAACAGACTAATGAACACAATATGAAAGAGATTGATCTTCATCTTGGTGTAATAGAAATTACCTATCTAGGGGCCTTTAAAACACCTTTTTGTTCCTTGATCTGTAGGTAGGTGGCTATGCTCAGGCCATTGCTCCACATAACACTGCTCCAATTTTAATTTAAACATTTATGTTCTCGACTCCAAATAATCCTTTACATTTTCATGTGCTACTTGGCAAAATGGCCTTCAGGAGCTAAAGAGGTTTTGTGGGTTTTTTTGATTTTGTTCCTTGGTTGGTGAGTTGAGCACTTTATGTTGCTGCTCATTTTAACAGAAGAGGATAAATGCTTTTAATTAAGTTTTATAACTTTTTAAAAATAGAGTGTTTGCAAGAGTTGTATTCCTTCAATCAGGATCCAAAGAAATCAAGCTGATGAGCTTCTTTCCAGATCCTTCAAGAGACTTCCAACCAGATTTGCACCAAGAACAATAAATGCTGGCAAACCAATATTGACAAGGCAGTGTTGGTAAGGAGAGAACCTGAGTGGTTTCTCTCATCAGAAACACATCTCTCTAGATCCATCAACCCTTTCAGTTTAGGTGCCTCTATGTTTTTAAGAACCTCATTCAAATTTCAAACCTTTTGGAGTTAGATGCTTAAATTGATGTAACATCTGGGTCTGAGGACTTGCTTCCCTTCTCTGAAATTACTGGAAAATAGTCTTTACCTGCTTGACTTCACTGGCAGGAAGTGATTTCTTTCTTTTTTCCTTTTCTGTTTTTGTGAGCGTACCTGTTGTGACAAGTTTTTTAAAATGCAAAAATTACAGACTCTAACTTCAGCTTGTAAGTAGTTATTCCCTAAACTTCAGCTTATAAGCAGTTATCCTCTGAAGAAAATATATTCACTGGTAGTAAAAAGAATATCTCTTGTTTACTTGTGTTTGTAGTTACTTAGGTGGTGCCACAGATCATGGAGAGCCCTCCTGACCCTGACCATGCCTTGCTGTCCCTGAAACAGAACCCAAACTGCTCTGTGACTTTGGTTCTCTGGAATAAGGGTGAGGTTTGGTGATTAACAATATGGAGTCCCAGGAAGGCTCACCTTTGCTTAGTAAACATTTTATTTCCTATTTCAAGGCCATAACAAAGCCCTGGTTTGCCCTGCCCTCAAAAGCTCAGAATAGAATAATAGATATGAAAACATATTTCTGCTATAAAAACTTCCTTATCAGTGTGTGCAGTTGCTATCTGGACACATTTTTTTTTCAACACAGACAGATTAAAAGAATTGTTAATACTCCTAAATTAAGAGTAATAGCCCTGTTTGAGGTGGTAACCAGATGCTCCTGGGAATAGCACTGGAGTAATGAACTATAATGTAGAGATTCCAGGGAAGCTCTGAAACGCCTTCCCATTTCTCCCAAGAGACAAAAGACAAGAAAGAGAGGAGCTGAATAAGCAGTTAATAATATATAATGAGTTAGAAGTTTAACATTTATGATGATTCATAATTATTGTAAGAAACCAGTTTGTCAATTCATGAATTCAAGACGAGCTTGTTTTCCTGCATGCTGCCTATTGCCACTCGCTGTAGCTGTGAGGTGTTGCACTGCCTTTCAACAGAACTTCATTTTTGGAGACATTTTTTCTTTCCTTCAGCATGTCTGTCAAGTAAGCAAAGGGTTTGGCTAGGTTTTCTGTTCCTCCTCCTTAAATTAAAAAAAAAATATATATATAAAAGGATGCCAGTCAGATTTCCTAAGATATTTTTGGTAACAGAATTTCCCTCTCACAGATTTGTTGATCCCAGAAGCTGACAAGGTGTGTTAAAGCAAGTTCTTATAAAACTGCTGTCCTAAGAAAAATGATAGATTATCTGCTTCTCAGAAGGCAGACATCCTCTTTTTATGACTTCTGAGTGTGTCAAATGTTCTCAAATGTGAACCTCTTGTAGCCTTGACAATGTGGAGAATAGAGAGAAGGAGACAGAGGTGAAGGACCAGAGGGGAGGGCAGGGAAAGGAGGAGAAGCAAGGTTGGCTCTCAGAGCAGGGCAGAGACAAACTCCACAGCAGCTGAATGGATTGGTCTGTGTGACACACTGACATTTGGGATGGCATCAGATGAGAAAAGGGTCATTTATCAGCTTACTAACTTCCACAATTAACAACCCGTCCGCCCCAGATGGAAACAGTGATAATTTTCTTACTATTTTTGTAGGTTAGTTCTGATAAGATGTTGGAAGATCTCAGTCTTTCTTTGAGGCTCCCCTCGTGTTATTTAACATCAGTTATGCTTTCTCTACCAAAGAAACTCTCATCTATTTAGAAAAAAGGGAACGTTTCATAATTCCCAGTTCACAAAGTAGGAATTGAGGCACACTGAGAGGTAGTTATTTTATTGAAGGTCACCCAGAGAGTATGTGACAAAGCCAGGAACAGAAGTCAGATCTTCAGGATATCAAACCTGTTCTTTAATGGCAAAGATATCTTTCCTTCTGCATTTTTACTGTTTGGAAAAGGCTGAGAAACTCTTCCTGACTGTAGATTTGTTTAATGGTATTACAAGATTAACACTAGTCATCTGGCTGGAATTTTCACTAACAAGTCATATCACTATGTGTTTATTTAATATGAGATAACCTTTCATTTTCCTGCCGGCAAATATTTCATTTCAGAGATACTAAGCTGACTAAACTTACAACTTGCATGAGCGATATGGAATTTGAAGTTAAACAGCAGACTGTTTGTTATATATATGACTGATAGCAAAAGGGATTTCAGTTCATAATTAAAAATAAAAAAATCAGGAGCTTGTCAGCATTCAAGTGAGGGAAGTCCGCATTGGGAAATGCACAGCATAGCTGAAGCATTTATGCACCTATTTATTTTCTTGCACACCCATGTGATTAATCTGTGTGCTATCAGCTGGGCTCCCAAACAGTGATTTCCTCAGCTCTGTATTGCACAGAGCAAGGCAGGGCATGAAATGAGAGAGAGCTGCTTCGGTTCTCCTGGGCCTTTCTTTGTGCTGCAGCAGCAGGCAGAATGAGGATTGTTATGAGCAGGGTGTTTCTCATCCTGCCAGGCCTTTTCCTACAGCCCCTGCCAATTTGGCCTCACAGTGGGGTACGCTGCTCTTTGAAGGCTCAATGAGCTGAGAATGTGGTTTTGATTCTTATCTTCAAGCAGATTTGGCACCTTCATCTGCCGTGGGGAAGGGGAAATGAAAATCAAACCTGGAATCACCTGTATGGCAATGCAAAGCACTGCTGTGGGGCTGGCAAGACACAGAATTGCACAAGTCCTTTAAGGACAATATCACCCCAGTTTGGGAGCTTCTGTTCCAGAGGACACTGGTGCATTCTTTTCTCAGATGGAAGAGCTCAGACACCTACTAAAGGCACCTGAATAAATAAAGTCTATGAGGGTTTCAATGAGGTAACACTGGAAGTCACAGAAAAAGATATTTTCCCTCTTGTGGGCTAACCCACCCATTTGTCTATATATTATTTAACAATGGTCACCTAAGAATGGCAAGCAAGGGGTATCTCATGTCCCCTTTGAGATGTCCCAGCAATAGTATTCCATTACAGCATATAGGATCCATAATGGCTTGAGAGATACATTCTCTGTATCCAGTGTCCATTTTAAATAGGGAAGGAGAGAAATGGTAATACGATCACACTCTCCATAGGCTGGGAGTCGGGATACAGCTGGGCTGCTTCTGTTGAAAGAAAAGCCTTAAACCTAGCAGGACAATTTGCTTCCAAATTTGTTTTTCTATTGCATTATTCCAGTTTGTTTGGGGTTTTTTTATGCTTTAAAACAGGATTTCAGCTGCTGCATAGCAGCTGTCTGCAGCAAGCCAGTTTTGAAGTCCACCAGCTTGTTGAGGTGAGCAGAGCACAGGCTCTGTGAAGAGATAAAACCTGGAAACCTGGGCACTGCATTTAGCTATAAGTTTTATCTGCCTTCTCCCAGGGCAGGTCCAGCCCTGCTCCTGTATCCAAGGCAGGGAGCAAAGCTAAAGGGAGAGAGTTGCAAGATCCCTGCAATGCCAGGGAGGTGAGAGAAGCTGCTGAGCATCCCTGTGCTCCTTGGCATGATGGCACCGGGCTGGGCATCCCCTGGGGTTAGAAATCTCTCTGTGGCACTGTCTGGCCAGACTTTCAGGATGATTTTCCCCTCATCTATTTCACCTCACACCTCTCATCCAAATCAAGGAGATCAAATTATTATTCCCTAGTCTTATCCTTTCATACCTCGCAAGTCTTCTCACTTGACTGTTGTTTAACTCTGTGTAGCCCAGCTAAACCTCCCACAAAATCATATATGTAAAACTAGAGGAAAAGTATATTTCCAGTGTACTTTCTCCCTTTTCAGTATTTATATACAGCCTCTGCTGATTTTTAAATGTCATTCATATTTTGAAATTATTTGATTAAATGCTTCATTAATTTTGCTTGCACTTTAGTTAACTATTGCAATACCTAGCAGTCTCTATCAGGTTGTTTGTTCATTTCAAAATCAGTCCTGCAGTCAAAGGAATTGACTTCCAACTGCTCTGCAAGGGTCTATACAGAATGTGTGGTATTATTTTTGCATCTTAACTAGATGAACATAACCCTCCTAATCACATTCCTGTGGGAATGATCATGTATAGAAAGTTAAGATTTGCTTTCCCAAGCATTCAGAGAAAATCTTACAAAACTCAATTTCCATAGTAATTGTAGAAAGCAGAGGTATCACAGATACTCATATCCATGGAGCATCTCTGTGTTTAAATGAATATCCTTATGAGATTTGTTTATTTCTTGAGTGGTTTTGCATTATTCACCCCACTCCACTTCTGTCTATGGTCAAAATCTGATTTATCAAGATAAAGCTGTTATTTCCACAGGTAGATGTAACTCTTGAACTGAAAATAAAGTGAAACATACCATGGGAAAATGCAAACTAAGATATATGAGCACAAGACCTTTCTACAGCATGCTCCAAATTGGCAGGGATATAGCAAGAAATGATGTAGTAAAAAGACTTGGGATTGATTGCTTCCATAAAATTAGCTTTGATCTGCAACGTGATATAACCGGAAGAAAGGCTAGCACAGTTTGAGGCTGCATTGATTGGAACATGTCCTGGAGCAAATAAACCAGAGACTGGCTCTTGCTTTAACTCCTTGGGGTTTTTATACCCTGTTTCTCTCCCCAAACTAGCAGCTCTCAGTGATATTCTGGGGCCTCAATTACTCTGTATGCATCCTCATGTTTGGGATGTCTTGTAAAGATATCAGTGACCTGAAAAATACTGATGGCAGAGAAATAAATTGGTCTGGAAGGACTGCTGTATAGAGGTAAACATAAGGTGTTCTGGTAAAATTACATGCTTAGCAGGATAGCAGCTAAGTGGCAAATTAATGCAAAATAATGTAATTGATGTATATAGTGGAAAAACAAGGATTCAGTCACACCAGAGGAGCTGTGATATAATTTGGAGCAGTAGAATGAACATGAAAAGAAAAAACTAATTTGAATATTAGGAAAAATATTCTGAACTGCCTTTAGCCTTTCAAATAACATCCCAAGTGAGGCTGTGGGGGATTCTTGAAAATTGATCCTATAGGTATTAATTAAAGAGCCAATAAACCTGCATTTGAGAGCCATCTTATCTCTCCTGGAGGGATTGCCCAAATGATCTGAGCAATATTTTTTTGTCTCTATCTCCTCTGGTTCATGCAGAGGAAAGAGAAAAGCAGCAGTGATGTCTTCAGCACAGGTGGTGACCTGAGTGTGGATGAAACACTGAGTCCCCCAGCCCTGCAATGCCAAATGGAAAAGGGCAAAGGAAGGAAGCACCTGGATGGGTGGATAGCAGAAGGCACAATGCAGTGCCCTGCTGAGAAGAGCATCAAGGAAGGAGAAAGCTAAATGCACCACAGGGGTTTTCAGAGAGAGAAAAAGCAACAGAAACCTGCTTGGAGGACAAATGTGTGCTCCTGTAGCTGAACCCACTGAGGCATTGGCAGCTCTACAGCAAAACAGCACACAATGATTGCCATCCAAGGGTTTAGCAAAATGCTTGGGTGCTGCCTGAAGGCAAAGGGGGTTGTCTCCTTGCCCTGCTTCAGCTCTTTTTGCTGAATTGATCCATGGGCTGCCACAGAGGAGGGCTGGAGCCCACACACCTCTGGAGCTGCCTGTCTGCCTCTGCAGGGTCTTTCCCAGCTGTGGGTGCCTCTCCCTCAGGCTGGGGAGACTTGCTCCTCTTTTTATTTCTCCTGGGGTTTGATGGGATTGAGGAGCTGTTTTACAGACCTGTGTACAGGTGGATATATGTTTTCATGTATTTGAGGGAATCGAGCTGAGAGGAGTGAAGATAAAAAGTGTTTTCTGAGTGTGTAGCAGTAAATTCAATAATATATTCCCAAATGTTGTGTTAGGTAAATTACTTCAGAGTGTGAGAGGGTAAAGCATCATTTTGTGTAATGAACAAGTGATTCATTTTGTGAAATGATGAGACCATGTATTTTTGCAAAAATCTATGTGATTTAATCTAATTTTTACAATATATAAAGGAATTTAAAACGTAGCACTTGCCATTAACTGTTTGGAAACGTTAAGAAAATTGCAGCTGTTGGTTTGCTGCTTGAGTAACGTTGTAGTTATTCTCCTTATTTTTGAAATGTTTATGATCTATTTAATGCATCTTTACTTGTGTTCAGGTAACTTAATTGTTATATTGCTTTCTTGTACCAGAGCTTCTGTTAAATGGATGGATAATGCAAAAATGCTAACACTAGTGCATCACTTTTTTTCTGTCTAATTTTCCTCTGAAAGATGGACTCCTATTGATATCCCTTTCCCTTGTAATCACATTGGCAATTGTTTGAAGGATTGATGGGAAAGCTTTTAAACACGTGGATGTTCCAATTGGCTGTGAGTATCAGTAGTGGAAGTGCTTTTGAGGTCATGCAATGACAGCTCAGCACTAGTACAAGGTAACTTTTCTGACCAGGCAGCAACTAATTAATGTTGCTTGTGCAATGAGAAATGACTTTACACAGCAACTGATAGAAATCAACCCATAATGTTAAATCAAGGAATACTGGGAATTTTTCAAGCAAGTGAAGATCACAGATACTCTGCAGCAGAAAAAAACAGATTCAATTTCTCAGATAAATGACCTCTGTAGGTTATTCATCCAGGTCCCATCAGTGTGGTGCTCTAGGTTTCCTCTCTCCATACTCCTCAGAAAATATTTGCTTTGTTTTTCCCTACCTGATTGCTATAGTCTTTTAGAGGATATTTGTTTTTAAGCCCCAGTCTCTGTTTTTTCCTTTTGCTGCCTGAGGTTAGTGAGAACTCTGTGCCTCAGACATGCAATAAAGCCCAGTAGCAGAGGAAATAACAGTGCAGTTAACCTCCTTAACACTGATAATAAATAAGCGCTAATAAGATATGTACCAGGGTGGCAATTGCCCTGACATAATGAAATGCACTCGTTTAAATAAGTGGTAGCTGGTGTCATCATGCTTTTCAGTGAAGAACCTATGCAGGCACTATATTTTCTGGGTAATTTACGTGTCAGGTTTCGTAGGCAGCTTAGTTGCTGTTAAGACATTTCGTCCAAATGGCCCAGTTTTCATAAATTCTTGACACCGAGCAGAACCCTTTGTTTTTACAGGTGCCTATCTCTGATCCGAGCTGCTTCTTTAAAGATATTGCCCCAGCTGGGGGGGCTGAGCATTCTTAGAGATCCTGTCTGTGTCTTCCCCTTTTTGTTTAAACTGCATTTCCCTGGATTAAAGCCAGCTCGATCGAGGATCTTGCTCTCCATTCACTGCCATGACTCTTGATAGAGCACAACATCTCTGCCATCAATTTAGGTCCTTGCAGATCAAATAGCTCTCTTCATCTCACCCCACTGACAGCCTATCATGACAACGGCGTGGATATACACACTCTGGAGCTGCAGAGGAGGTTTGCTTCATTGTAAATTCTCCAGGGTGACTTAGTGAGGTTTTTGAATGAAAGGCTAAGGTTGTCTTTGCAGTAGGCTCTATCCAGGAAAATGCAAAATACCCCTCCTCAAATACATTGTCTCACAGCTTGGGCACTGAGCAGAGAAACTCATGTGCTGTAATTGAATTTCAATACCTCCAAAAAAAAGAAGGGTACTGAATAACCAGGAGATGTTTATAAGTACCAATATTAATTAGACAATCATAGTTTATAAAAGCCACATGAGGATGTGATTTGTGAATCGTAACTAAGTCTCAGGGATTGTGCTAATTTATTATGGTTTGGAAATAGAACTGTAAATTTGTAAGCGTTGTGCCTCATTATTACCATTATTATTTTTTTTACTCCACAGTTCCCTTGACACTTATTGTGTTACTAAAGACAAGAATAATAATACTAGAAAATGGTCATGTTTTATCTCTGTAATATTGCTGGCAAATTGAGACAGCATGGTAGCAAAATCACAGAACTTTCCTCTGAAGTGCCCATGTCTTTGGTTTATGGAGCTTGTTAGATTTTCGTCGTTGCTTGGTTGCAAAAAAACATCTGTTCCTGCTTTTGGGAAATATTTGTAGCACTTTTACAGCAGGATTTAATTACTGTCAGTGAATGGTGGTTGGGTGCCATACAGTACTAAAAGATTTTTATCTGTACTCCTCTATATCTATGAAGTGTAAATGACAAATAGGATCACTATTTAACTGTGACTGTAGTAACAAAGGCTACTTGCTGGAGAGCTATGTGGTGAGAGAGTTCAAATGATGGTCAATACTCGAAGGATTGGGTTTCAGAGTTGCTCAAAAAGTGATGTGATTTGTTTCTTTTTGAGCTCCATAGCAGAATGCAGCTTGCTAAATCCTAAAAGTATTAGCCCCAGTAAAATCTCTACCATGAGCCTTGGGTGAATCTGAGGTACAGGGAACTTTCTGGGCAGCTGCAGTCAGTGTTGCTTTTGGTTTTTTAAGTGCTGATCACTCTTGGCTCTGAGTGCTATGCTTTTGATGGAGCTTTGTTTTAATAAATGATTTTGTTAGGTTGTAGTTGTCCATCTGCTGTTTGGGAGAGATCTTAGACATTTCTGTTATTGTGAAGATAAAATGTGATTTTTATACTGTCTGGAAAGGGGGGGCATCTCACTCCTCTAGAAATATCTAATGCATAAATGTGACTGATGGCATTTGATGACAACAATTTCCCTGGTAATTAGAGAGAAGCACAATACCTGAGGCAGCAGTAATGCCAGCTTTGCCTCCCTCCCTTCTCTTCAAAAAGCTTACACCTTTCTGATTTTTCTAAAGCCTGCTTTCTCTCTGTTCTACTAGAAAAATAAGCCTTTCCCCACATCTGATGACTTCCCTCATTTGAGTTATCTGTGAATTCTCTGATCTCTCCATCCTTGCCAACTGCAATAGCTCCAGAGAGAGAGCCAGCAGCAGGTCCTGCATTCTCCAGATGAATAGCAAGGAGGATGACTTTGCAGGCATAGAGCCAGCCTTGTCACAGATGTTCCTGAAGCTCCAGTTTGGCCTGGGGAATCTTTCTGCTGCAGCTCCCTGCTCTGCTCACACCCTTTTCGTGCAGTATTTGCATGAGGAGGAAAGAGCCTGGCTTGGCTGGTAGGGGCAGGCCTGGGAATTTGGGGAGAAGCTCCTCAGTGCTTATGCATGGGACATTTATTACATATGGAAATCATGATGTTATAGCTTATAAGGAACATTTATATTAGGGTGGCACCCACATGTTCTGCTCTGCATTTATGTATGCAAATAAGTGACAAAGCATTTGCAGTTTGCAACTGAGAACCTATTTTTTCTTTAATCTGAGTCCTCATTCAGTTCCTGCAATGACCTGGCTGTGGCAAAGGTTCACAGTGTGGTATTTGAAAATAGTTTCTACCACCTTCATTGTATTTTAGCAATACTGACATGCCTGCACAGGCACACAGACATAGTCTAGACTTTATACCAGCAAAAAAGTGCATTTTCCAGTTTATTTCATGTGTAGTTCTGGAATTGAAACAAGCCATAGCCCTGGGGACTTCTTACATTGTGTTTGCATGGGGCTTTTCTCAGCACAGACACTTGGAACCCCAGCAGACACTGTTATGCTGGCAAAAGCTTCAAGTGTCAACCTTTATTTTCTTTAAAAATGCTTGGAATTCAGAATCCAGCCATCCTGCCCTTTCCCTTGCTTTTGGCCGCTAATGCTTTGCAGGAGGTTTGGTGATGGATTGGTGTGTCTGGGTGTTTGTTACACGCTGAAGTGCAATAGCCTGGGCAGGGTAAAGGCTTCAGAGGGATGGAGAAATCCTCCCTCAGCTTTCTGCCGAGCCCTAGGAACTCACGTCACATCTCATTCATTAGACAAACTAGCTGGCCTGAAAACAGCATGCAAAACACTCTGAATTACTGCGATGAGAAAGTTTAGTAATCTGTTCCCCTAAGGAGGACCAATAACTCAACTTTTAGACCTCAAAGAAAACCTGGTTTTGGAGGTCCGATTTAGGATGGCTTGCAAATGAATGGGGGGCAGTGTTTGTGAGGAGCTGGCAGCTAAAAACACGCATTTTGTTGGTTCAAAGTGGCAGGGCTGCCCCCTCACCTGTAATCTCTGCAGATTACCGCCTCCTGCTCCACTCACGGCGCTGACAATGAGCTGTTCATGGCACCGACCTGGGGCAGCCTCACAGCAACTCACATTTCTGCTCAAGGGATATAATTTCACTGCTTTGACACAGGCAGGATTTATAATAGCAGGGGATGATGGCTTTGCCCTATCTCAAATGAGTGACAATTCTCATATTCTCTCTCTGTTGAGCCTTGTTGCTCTCAATTCTAATGTGATTTTCAATCTTGCATATATCTATTTGCAAAGGTAAATGAGGTATTTCCTTGTATGGATGTAGGCAACTGATGAGAAGGTTTACTGAGGTGATTTTCAGCATAAACAACCTGAATTCAAACAGTTGTACAAAATACCAGGCACTGTCAATCCACAAAACTGATTTTCTCAGTCTCTGGAACTTCAGTCAGGAATTAATTAGCAAATTCCTAGTTTCTGAAGTAAGAAGAAACCTTTAATGTGTACCTGGTAATGTGACATATATGTCAGGACACAAGAACTAGGAGTTTTGGCATCAAGATTACCACTTCAGTTGGAGTGATACTGCATCAGAAAAGAGTTGTACATGGGGACAAGTCCTGGAAACATATTCAAATGCAAAGAGTTCAAAGACCTAAGTGACTGAGAAACAAAACCATGCCTCTGGTAATGTCTTCTAACAACTTAATTAGCTTCTCTATTAAAAAAATATGCATTTTAGTTCTAGTCTGAAGAGACTGGATTACTAATTTCTAGGTGTTGCATTTCTCTATGGTTCTCTTTCTGCTGTTATTAACACAAGATAACTTCTTCCCATAGGTGATGCCTCAGGTGTGTCTGTGCAGGCTCCAGACTCCTGCCTGCCTGTAGTGTAGACAAACACAGTTTGCTTTCTGAAGAAGAACCAGTCTCAGAGGGCTAACCCAGCATGAAGCAGAGGAGGATCAGCTGCAGAGAGGTTGGTGACAGCACAACGTGGGGTTAGTGACAACAGCCTGGAAACCCCTGAGCCAGACTGAGCTCTGTGCTCCCAGCCCGAGAGCTCTAGGTGTTGGTTTTGCCTCTCATTTTGCTCTGCTCTGAACACAGCAGCCTTTTACAGGTGAGATTATCCCCTGTGAAACCCTGCTCAGTAAAAGGATCCTTTCAGTACCGCTAACAGCATGAGTTGAGGAAAATGCTAACAATAATAGATTTTGTTCTGCATTCCCTAAATGGTCCAAACTCTCCCATTGATTTTAATAGCACTTTTGCCTGAGTAGTTGTTATGTGAGCAAGTTATGATTGAAATGGCCTAATTCTCATTTACAGGAAATGTGGATGAAATAGAAATATCCACAGCCAAGTCATCATTTTATGTGTGGTAGAAAGTAATTTTGCTTTAAAGGTGAAGGTACCACACTGAATTCCCTTCCTTTCTTTTAATTTCCCTCCACCATTGCCTCTGCTGCTTTTTACAGGTCTTTTTCCTCCTTTCTTGTCAGCTTCTTCTAGGGACTGGAAGCTGGATGGTAATTCTGTCTACAGCTCTGTTCAGCTCAGATTATGATTCCATGCTGGTCAAAAGTAGTTGCACAAATTCCTAAGCACACCAAGGATTTCCTTTTCTAATTAGAAAAATTCACCCCCAAACAAACTAGTTTAGAACTGAGGTACTGTCAGCCCAATGCAGAGCCCTTGCCTTCAACAGACTGAAAAAAAGAGATTTAAAAAATATGGTAAATTAACCTTTACCCCTTTGATCCCTCAAGTTAATCACATCCTTTTAGATTTCTGAGGTTTGTTTGGGTTTTTTCGCAGTATTTGGACCAAATTCATAGAACAAACAATCTAAAGTTCTGTGCTGAAGTGACAGATAATATTAGCAGATGTCTGTAGTCTTCAACAGCCTCATCATGCACTTTCAAGAACTAGACATATTGGTGGAAATGTCTCCCTGGTTCTGTGATGTAAGATGGCACTTGTATCAATCAAGGAAGCACTTAGGAAACTGAAGATAATGCTGTAGCTGAAGGATTTTTCCCCTGAAATTCTTGCTGCAGAAAAAAAGTACATTAAGATAAATATCCCAGTGTCAGATGCACACAAGGAGGCCTCTTTGTTGAACAATGTCAGCAGATTAAAGCAATAGAAACACACACTGCTGTCTTTCCACTGTTACTCCAGTGTAATTCTGATATCCTTCACTTGGTTGAAAAGAAAGCCATTCCAGCTTCTCACCAAGCCCATGACAGGAGAGTTCACTCCCTCATTTCTTTGTATTTATTAGAAAGAACTCTTTTTTTATGCCTATATATTAATTTCAGTAATTTTTTTGGGCCAGAATTAAAGCTTTATTCCCTTGAAAACTATGATTTGAAGTCGGGGCGTTACAGTTCCAAGCTACTGATTTGCATGTGTCCAGGTGTAACTTTGGTGTATGACCTGTATGTGAACCTGAGGGACAGAAAGGGAGGAGGGAGAGAAAGGGTTAAGGGAGGAGATGATCGTGGAAATGGAATAACCTTGCCTGATCATCACGAGAGAATAAATTCTCCAGGGGCCAAAGGATTATCGTGTCTACAAAGGTACAATAAAGGGGGAGGCTGAGCTACTCATAGTGTCATCACAGCTGTAATTCTCGAGCCATAAAACACCCCCAGTATGTCATTAATTCAGCCATCCTGGTTGCTGTAGAAATGGTATTCCAGTATTGCCATTAATTCATCTTTTTACCCACTAATACATTATTTTCTTCAGGGATTCATTGTTTTAACCCTCAAAGTGAATTAGCCTGTGGCATATTTCAAAGGTTTCCGCCCAATTAAATCCATCCAAGGACATCCACATTGCATCAGAGCCACTAGCAATACATTAGCAAAGATAAAAACCTCAGTCAAGATGGTAGGATATCTTTAATGGGACTTTATCACTGAGACTTGAAGTTATATTTACGTGAGAAGCAAAATGTGCTTGGCAATTCCCACAGAGATCATGCACTCTGAAATTACCTTAAAATGCACAATCACTAACAGCAGTATTTGTCACACTCAGTGCTTGTTAGCTTAGGCCAGATAATTACTTCTGAATAAATGCTGATTTGCCACAGAAAATACATAAAGCAGTAAACGTGTAACTAAAAATGATCATCAAACTCCAGTATTGCTGGCACTTGTTTTTTATGTTTGTGGGTGATGAAGGGTTTTTAGCTAAAAAGAAAATGAGCATGCACAGTGCTGATAGAGAGAATGGGGCACAGCAAAGCGGAATGAATGTGATAGGGGAACTGGCAGAGCAGGGGCTAAGCAGCTTTGGTGGACCTGAGCTTGTCTGAGGTCTCAGCACCATGTTCTGCAGAATGCAGCACCTATTTTGCTCATGCTTTTGCATTATCTGCCGTTTCCAGGCTTCCTGCTCCTCTGGATTAGGGAGAGCCCTCTGTGTGCAGCCCTAGTACTCAGTGTTTCTGCTCCCTGAGCAGCAGGCTGGAGAAGATAGCAATGGAAATCACAGATCAAACCCTCTGCTTCTCTCCCCTGCTCTCTGTGTGGAGTAAGCACAGCTGGGTGTTTGATTTTTGCTTATCATTATTTTCAGAAACTGAGATGAGAGAAGGTGTGATCTTTGTATTCCCACACTATTTCAAAGTCCATCTCCAAAGTATTTGAGCACCTGTCTCTCAGTCTCCTATCAGTCCAGGAACTTATCACTAGTGGGGCTTTATGCAGAACACCAGCTAGTCTCATTGGTACAGTTTCTCTTAGAAATTAAGGAGAAACATGTCAGGATATAATCTGTTTTCATGGTATTTGTACCTGTTTTTTATGTCACTGATATTTACAGGGACCTGGCCCTGCTCAGATGCAGAATTCTCTGGTTTCAGAAAACAGCAGTGCAGAACACAAAGACAGGACAGATTTTTACTGGGTATTTTACCACACCAGGGAAGGCATTTTAAACACAAATAGACAACATGTAGCACATGCACTATTAAGCTTTTACAGGGCATTATTCCACTCAAGGGATGCTTGTGGTGTGAAAAGAGAGAGAAACAACCCAGGACACAGGGAGCAAGAAAGATCTTTATGAGGAATTATCCCACACTGGGGAGGCTGCTATTGTGAACAGGGGGAAGGAAAACAAGGCAGGAGATAAAGACGAGAGATTTTAGTGGCTTTAACATCGCCACTGTGTGATCTAAAGCCACACTGGTAGCACTGGATGAAAAATGCACTCTGAAAAGCTCAGCCTAAGATCTCACTCTGTTTTCCTGTTTGGTAATTGAGAAGGTCGAACTGGGCAGTATTTTCCCCCCACATGCTTTGTTCTGGGGATATTTTTTGTCTCAGTCTATAGGATAAAATGACCAGTGAGGCACAAGCAAATGTACTTTTCAGAACTGATGTTTTTCAAATGCTGTGAAATAGAGCTGTATGAAAAATAAAGACCAGTGGGATTTTGTTGATAAAGGGAGTTCAAGCAGAATAGTTACTGAGTCGAGGTCAAAATAGGCAAATTGTTTCAGACAAAAGAAAGTACAGTTTCAAAATGCCACTTTTGTTGTGAATTTCGATGTGAATAAGAAAGTATGTTCTCTTAGATGTCTTTAAAAAGAATATTTATTTTCATCTTGACACAAAATACTTTGATCTTAGCATTTTTTTATTTTGTGAGATTCTCAGGAGCTAGAATTTTGATTTTGAACCATTCTGAATAAATTTTTTTTTGTCTTCACTTGTTCAGACAGCAATTGCAATTATGCAATTATTTGAGCACCGCCATCAGTAAAACATCATTCCTTATGGAGTATGATCCTACATTTTCCTGTACAAATATGTTATTCATGCCCTTCAGCATCTGAGAGGCATGAATTCTTCTTATAGCTGGGCATTTATAAAGTTTCTGTGCAATCCCTGCTGTCTAATAAGGAGACACCATGATGTAGCTCTTCTCAGGATCAGGTCTCATGACATCCTTCTTTTCTCAGCTTGACTGAAATCTGCAGGAAATGCTCTTTGGAGTTCTATTTCTGCACTTACAAATGTAGCTGCAATGAGATGATTATCACAGAAGTTACAGCAGGGAGCAGACAGAGCCAGCAGGTTCCTGCAGCTCTTTTCCCCCAAGTAAAAGAAGTAAGGGCTGCTCAGGGGGTCAGCTTCCCTGGCAGCATTCCCTGTGCATCTCCCCAGGGTCTGTCCCAGGGTTTGGGAGCCCTGGGAGAAAAGAGCCTGACTGCCAGGGGGAACACAGACCTGGCAAATAGGGTCACTGCTGCACTGCCACAACCTCCAGAGCAGCAAACAGCCTGCCCTGCCTTCCCAGGAGCTGCTGCATCCTCTTCAATGCATGGAGAGCTGCATCCTCTTTAATGCATGGAGAGCTGCATCCTCTTCAATGCATGGAGAGCTGCATCCTCTTTAATGCTCGGAGAGCTGCATCTCTCCAGCTCTAAACCAGGGATATTGTCCTGCTCTATGCCATGCTGCAGGTACAGCTGTGATATTGATTATAAGATACTCAGATATGATGGGAAAGAAGGTGATATAAGCAGCTTTATATGATTTAGTAGCCTGTGTGAATGTTTTAAGAGGTTTTCCAGGTCATTCTGTAGCATTTAATAGGCTAGTGTGTCCTTGTGAGTCTGCAATTAAAAAAACTCAACAAAACAACAGGACCATGCCTAACAATCCAACTGCATAAAAAGCAGGGCTCAGTTTCTCCTATTAAATTCTGTGGTCTAACAAATAACTGGTTTGGTGCAATGTCATGGCTGATAAACTCTGGGAGGCTTTTCCATAGAAAAGTGTGATTGTGAAATCAAATTTTCTGGAAAAGAGGAATGAAAAACTCAAGTACATGAAAGTCACAAAGGTAGGAAGAGTTGACAATTAAAGTGAGATCAAAACAAAGGGATGAGATACAGACGGTGACTTTTTCAAAGAAGTTGGACAAAGTCCTCAGCAGCTAAGAGAATAATAACAATAGCATAAAGAAATATGAAGGAGGGTGGGAATGAGAAAGAAACCTGGAATGTGGAAATCAATCCAGTGGGTGGAAAAAGAACAATTGTTAGGATTTGTGTGCCTTGGCTAGCACAGACTCACCAGTATGCAGTTGCTAGTTTCTAAGACTCCTGTGATTCAGTAATTTCTTCATTTTTTTCCTTGCATTTTTGGGAGAAAGAGCCTCAAACCATCATAACTACACCTTGAACACTGTGGTTGATTGAAGAAAATTGGAATATCCTATATATAGAAGAGAACTGTATTTCAGCATTTATTTTTATCAATGTAGCATCCCTCTGCTCAGGTGTTTGTGTGCTGCTGATCAGGAATGTTTCTGTTCAGGCCATGTTAATGTGCAAACATATATTTAGTTCTGCTCTAAATGGACCTATTTTGTCTTTAATTTTTTTTTCTTTTTTTTTTTTTCTCTCTCCCTGCAATTTCTGCAAGTATTCCAGTAAGAAGAAACATAATCTCTCTTCCTTCATCCAGACTGGTACAGCTTCCTAAATCAGGCTTGTTCTGAGAGCTCATCAAACCAAGAGAATATAACATTGTCCTGGGTAATAAAATTAGGGGAAGCAAGGAGCTACATCTTGTAAGTGATACAATTTAAGCTTTGTCAGGATTTTTCTGGGGTCATAGTCCAAGGGACTGCTGGTGACAAAGAGAAACCTTTCCTAGCCATGCCTGGCACTGCTCAGGACCTGGGTGAGGACAATTAGAGCATTCCCACCTGACTCGGAGCTGCTACAGGGCAGACCCTGCCTCTGACACTGGTAAACCCAAACTGCTGCGTGTTTCAGCTGGAGTTACAAAATAAATTGTTTGCAGAGCTTTCTCCTAACTGTTCTGTCACCGACTTTCAAGAGTAAATAGATATTTGTTGAATTTGGCAGCTGAGTATCTTACTCTTTGAGTAGACACATCTGCAGGGGCACACCTCACAAAATCACCTGAATGGCTTGTGTGTGGCCATGACTCACACTCCCCACGGGAATGCCAGAGGTATCTGGCAGCCTTATCAATGTGTTTTTGCCTTGGAACAGAGTGAGAGGCTGCCAGCAACCTCTGGGGGCAGCTGGAGGCAAACTGGAAAGAAAGACCCTGGGAAAGGTGTGGTGGAGAAAGCCCCTGCAGTGCTCTGCTGCTAAAAACTTGCTTGATGCTGGAAGGTGTTTGCGCCTGACAGTCAGGTGTGCACAAAAGCTTTGGTCACTGCATGAACATATCCTCTGGTGGTACATAACTTGTTCATCCAGCAATTGGTATTGCTGCTGTCCTCAAATCCACATCTTTGCAACTAACACAGCTAGATTAAGACTCAAATTATTAGGCATAGACCAAAAAGTCTGAAAGTCATGGCCCTAACAAAATTATTTTACCAAGGTGGGTTCTTCAAAGTTGTGAAAAAAGACCTGTGACCCAAGCCACAGTGTGACTGAAGGATACCTGATGCCCAGGAACATCTTTCTCGCTCTGCAGCTGACACAAACCAAATTTGGGTTGTGTGAACTGTTCACTGTAATGGGTGATAAACTCTGGAAAGCGTTGGAGGTTGTGGATGTGTCTTTGGTGAAGCAAATAAAAGTGGCTTTTCAAGCATGATAATTGAGTTTGTTTCGTGACAGAGAGGGTGGAAGCTGTGCAGCCTCCCTTTCCTTTGTGACTTGCCCAGAAGGCAGTGGTTCTGTGTGTGCACCTGGTGGGACTGCTGGGACCCCCTGGAAAAGAGAGAAGGCTCAGAGGAGATGTGCCAGGGGGATGTGGAGCTCAGGAATAACACAGGACAGGACTGACCCACAGAGGGTCCAGAGCTCTGTTTTTGATAAACGCCCTGAGTTCCTTAAAGGATTGTGAGTGTCTCCCTGAGTTAGCCAGAGCAGTGTGCCAAACAAGAAATCCTCTGCTACACCAGCTATCCTTAAATAAGTGAATTTGATATGAAACATTCCACCCTCTCAGTATGGAATGTCTAAAGGAACCTGGACAGAGAACATGAACTCTGGTACCACTAGAGAAATGGGATGTGGAGGAGACCCTGAGAGCCATGCTACACTGGGATATAATGATCCTGTCCATTGTGTTCTGCTTCCTGATAGGTGTTCATGTCCAGGCTAGGCTGAGCTGTGTGATTGTCTGTGTGGTTTTATGTAGCAAATTCAAGGTTAGGCTTCTGGCTCTCTCACTGGTAGAGGGACAGAGAGGAAAACACTCATTTATAATAGCTGAATTTTCTAGTTATACCTTTTGGGTTGAGCTTTAATATTTTTTTTGCATGCTCTGAATCCTGATAATGATTACAATAATTTTTCTGCTCTGTTCGGAATGCATTTTTTTAGATTATTTAGATTATTTTGTTCTCCCATCTTATTCCTTTATTTTTCCTTTATTTTTGCTCACTGCTGGGCTTGCAAGTAAATTTGCCCAAAACAGCAAACAAGAACCTGAAAGTAACCTGTGTGCTCAGAAGAAAGGAATTGGGGTTGCTACTTTATTTGTCTGGCCTGGATTCAGCAGAGAGCAGGTCTGCTTCTCTTTATATCACCAATATATCTGTTCACATGGAAGGACTGTGAGCTAAAAGCAGGAGGCCATCTAATATTACTTTTCACTTCCAGATTTTCTCTGCTTACAAATATCACTTACAAGGTTTGTGTAAATTACAAGCATGATGAACTCAGAGTAGCTACAGTAAGTTTAAAATGTCTGTACAGGGATAATAAGGAGATTGTGAAAATCTGCCCTAGGAAGTCCTGGGGACATTTTCAGGTAATTAATGCAATGTGTGGAAACTTGAAATCAGCACTGGCTTTTTTTGTTTGTTTGTTTTATAAACTAGTAATTTAGGGGTACATTATAGGAGCACATTAAATTAACCATTATTAGATGAGGAAATGTTAAGATTATTAAGATAATAAAAACCAATTAGTGTAGGGTTTTTTGTGTATAACATGGGTCTCTTATAGGAAACCTATTATACAGGAGGGACTATAAATATTTGGGGAAATATTTCAGGCAGAAGCTGGGGTTTCAGGTTCTTGAGCTTTTTTTTTTTTTTCAGCAGAAAAAGAGTGCTTTGTGAACAATGTTCTCTTTGAAACACAGTGATGTGATGCTAGGATAGAAAAAAGTGGTTCCCTCAAGAGGATTTCAGGTAGTGTGTAAGAAGTTTGTCCATTAGTATTTTGGGAGTAAATTGTGGTGGCTGGAAGAAGAACATAAAATTGGTTATTTGTTCATTTAATGAATTTGCCTCTTTGGCCATGCTGGAAATGTTTGGATATCATTCCTGGAAAGTTAATGCATCAGATTTTCTTCTGGTCAATCAGTGAATTGGAACTATTTCCACTGACATTGAAAGATTGACATCAATGTAAGGATACTGGAAATGAGATATGAATCTTTCCTAGTTGATATCTTGATAAAGGAGAACATGATTCTGTGAAAATATTTACAGTAGGAGGTGGAAGATGTTTTTAATAGGAAGGCAATGCACTTTCATAGTGACACAAATCTTCTCAGACAGTTTGTATTCTCACATTGTTTTAATTTTGCTCCTGTGGCTGTGACAAATTATAAGATTTTTATGACTACTCTAGGCAGAAATTATACAAGGTCAATAATTCCTCCATTATAATTTTATGATATCAGACACCCTTACAATCCTGCATCATGTTAATTTAGCTGTTTCCTGGGCTGTTATCTGGGTCTCTGCTATTGATTCTTGTTGGTCAGGTTGTTGCTGTGCCCAAACCCATTTTTTCAGATTAGCCTCAAGCTGGAGCCAATTAAGGAGACCTTCATGACAAGTGTGTTTCCCATCTGGTAGTTCATCCAAATGATCTCTCTTCATTTGCTAATCCCAAATGCCAGGTCCTGGTGTGACAAACTCTTGTCCTTCAGAATTACCTTCATCTCACAGAGCATGGCTGTCAACCCAAATTTCATTTGATTCTTCTGTGGGATAGATCTTTTGGGGATGCTGTATCCAGCCAACATGGGATGGCCTTCACAGACCTCCCACTTTGGGAAGAACCAGTGTTGGCCTTGAAAGGACCTATGGGCTGAAAAGATAACTTCAGCTTTGCAGAGAAATGCATAATTGCACATCCTTTGGATGTACCAGGTTGTGTGCCTGTTGCTGAGTCAGAGGCACTGTGCTAGCATGGCTCACCTGGCTGCTGTTGGAAATTAGGACCTTTTTTTCAAAAGGAAGAGTGAATTCCTGGTCCCCACACCGTGTCTATCTGCTGTTTTCTATCATCCCTGGACTAGAGGTTGTAATTTTGAAATACCTTCTTTGGAAAGACCATAAGTGATATCTATCACTTTGTTGTTTGTTTGGCTGGTTTTGCTTTATATTTTTTTCAAACCTCCACAAGTTTTTTATATGTCCTGAGTGCACCAATAAGCCTTAATTCTCCTGATGAGGACCACCTGAGACCTTCACCCCTCCCTTGGGCATCCAGGAGCTTTTTGAGGTCAAACTGAGACTTTCATTGCTGGTCTGAGCTGGAGGAGAAGAGAAGAGCAGAGCAGAGGAGGGACAGCAGCAGCGTAGCCATTATCAGTGAGAGTAAGGCTGTGGTTGGGGTGGGAAATCTAAACAGCAGCGGCTCTTTAGGGCAGCAGCTATACCTGGGCTGGGGCCGTGAGCCTAGGCCTGAGTTTAAATTATATTCCTGTTCCTGGCTGTGCTGCAGGTCCTGGGGCAGGGAGGGTCTATTGGTGTCCTCAGGGTTCTTACTGTTGTAGCTGAAATGTGTGCTTGTGTGAGCTTCTGTGGGGGTTTATGTGCTGAAAGGGCATCTCTGTCAGGTTAAAGGTAAGCTAGGCAGGGAAGTTTCTGAGTTTTAGCTTTTTAGTCTCCAGGTTTGTCCTCTGGTTTTGAGCAGATTGTTTTCAAAAATGAATGTGGCAGCTAAGAAAAAAAAAAAAATCTGAGTTTCACCTGGTTTTATCTGGGAGAAAAATGATTTGCTGCAAACCTATTATTCAGCCTTTATTTTATTAAAAAATTGGCCCAAATTCTCTTGACATCCTGATCTTATGTGCACCTTTGAGCAAAGCAGGTCTGAGCTTCGTGCTTGGAACCAAATCTGCAATGAGGCCAAGGCTCTGAGCGTTTGTTTTGCTGGCTGCCATCTCGCAGTGCGCCATTGCGTATCTGTGTGCAGAATATCTATAGCAGTCATTAACGTGGGCTCATTACAGCCTGCCATCTGTAGTGGTGACAAAATGAGCTACATTATTGCATCAAAATGCTGTGATCTTGAAACGATTTTGCCCTGTATCTTCCTCAAAACGTGTGCAAAGCAGTCAGGGAAATTAACACTACAAGGAACTTTTCTTTCTTTGCATTTTCTGTTTCATTCCTCTCACTCAGTTCAAAAGTTGCTGTAGTTTTTAAAACCCCCTCCAGGTAAATCTAAGGAGATGTGCTGATCCTTGTCTCTTTGTAATTTCATTTTATTTGGAGTTTGTCTCCTTTTTGCTTTTTTGGGTGTTTTTTTGTCTGTGGGTGACAGATTTTATTGCCATCCTTTCTTAAGTGATGCTAAACGTTGCTCAGGCTCTGAGTGAAGTGTGTGCGATGTGCCTTTGGGTCAATACCACTCAAAAGAGAAAATACCTTGTAAGCCCCTGCTCAGACACAAAACAATGCATTTGTTCAGAAAGGCAGAAAACATGAAAGAAAGCAAGGATAACGATAGAGACAGTTTCTGGGCATAAACAGGTAACCTGATCTTGTAAGATTATGGAAGATTAGTGTTCTATCAAGGAGCAGAGGATTCCTTTCGTGAGAATAAAACCAATGGATTAAGCACAGAGGTACCTGTCTCTGTTGTGCATGGCAACAGCATTAAGGGTTCTGCTTAGCAGGGGAATTAAGAAAGTGTAAGCTGTCCCTTTGTGTGAGTCTTGTCTGTTGGCAGCATTGCAAGCCTCGACAAAATCCTGATTACCTCGGAGAAGTTTGTGTCCCCATTGGTACGGGGGAGTGCTTCACTCTTTGTCAGAGTCTAACAAAGGAAAAGTTTCAAATGCAAACTTTTTCCAAAATGGTGCTCAGAAATTATGAGAGAAGGAAACCCCAGAAAACTTTGCCAGACTTATTAGTGTCCCATCTTTATTCCATCTTTCTCTGTTTCTGTGGAAGTAAAAAAGAGATTTAAGTCTATTGTTTCATAACTTCTAACTTTTTTCTGTCTCTTTTTCTTTTCTTTCTTGAGGAGTTATATGCTCAAGTTTTTCTGTTCCCCCTACTATACTGTCCTCTGCTTTTCTCCAAGGAGATGCCTCTCAGTCCTGCTGCTTCACCTGGAAACTGCTCTGTGCTTTGCTACCTCACTTCAATTTCTGCCTTAGAAAACCTTCCTGAGGTACCTGTGACTGGAAGATGTGTAGGCAAAGGAAACAAAGTGAATGTGTAGAAAGGTTAGAAGGTGCCTACTTTTGATTATTTTTATTACTATCAGATCATACCCTACTTAAACAGCCTGGCTTCATTGTAGTGGCTGTTGAGGTCTGGATGGAGTGGATACATCATTAACACGATGACCTTGATTTGATAAGGTTGACTTTGATTCAGTATTATTTACATGAAAGGTAACTGAGGCTTTAGGAATGCTTCTAGTAGTTAATTCTGAAGATAAGTTACCATCCTTGGAGTGCTTGCCCCTCTCTGTTAATCGCAAGCAGTTTTTTTCAGATGAAAGAAATTAAAAGAGACATGAAAAGATAACTCGGAACTAAATCTGAAGCCTTTAAGTGAAGCTTAGAGAGGGATTTTCTTTAAAACAATCTTTCCCCTCCCCTTTCCCACCAGCAGGATTACAATGACAACTGGAATGTGTTTGGCAGAACAGTTAGTTGGGGGTGGCAAAGTGTGCATGTGGGAAAGAACTGCAGTCTCTGAGATGTAGAGGGAGATGAGACAATTTTCTGAGCTTCAAAATGAGTTAAAGGTGGAGCTTCCCCATGACAGCAGCCCTTGGTGCTTCTGAGGAGTGAGTGGAACCCCCCAGGCAGAGCAGTAACCAGATCCCCTGACCTCACTGTAATCTGGATAATCATCCTTGATTGACCACATGCTTTTAAAATCTATGTCTTTTGACAGAATGGGAATGTCATTGAACCTGACTTCTTGTCTTGAATTTAGAGGCAGTTGATGGCTGGATGGTTACTGGGAGATGTGATGTGGTTTCAAGTCAAAAACTTGCAGCCCTGCTGTCAATCTGTCCCTCTCCCAGTCCTCAGTAGCTTTGGCCTTAATGGACACCTTTGGCCAAATTTGGCTGAGGGAAATTGGTTTCAAAGGTGTTCAGCAGTGCCCAGAAGAGGCTGCTGCATGTCCCCTTCCCTTGAAGCAGGATGATTATAGCTTGGCTTCTGAGCCATTCCAGAAAGCAGCAGCAGCCTCACCACACACAGAACTTGAGCTTGACAGCAGCTACAAATCACTCTGGTGGAAAATTTCTCTGGGAACTGAGAGAGAAGGCAGGAGTGGTATGGAAAGGGTGGGGAGGAGAGGAGGAACTGCTAAAGACAGAGGACAAAAACATATAAGAACCT
Source organism: Lichenostomus cassidix (assembly GCF_008360975.1). Taxonomy (NCBI): domain Eukaryota; kingdom Metazoa; phylum Chordata; class Aves; order Passeriformes; family Meliphagidae; genus Lichenostomus; species Lichenostomus cassidix. The sequence continues at coordinate 17,416,698 of NC_139490.1, forward strand.
TGCTTTCCTTAGTTGTGGCACCCACAGGACAATTTTCTTAGCTTTTTTACTTTCATTTCTTAAAACAATGTGAAAAATTGCTGGGGAATTTTTATAGTCTAGAAACGGTCTGGTGTGATGCAAGGAGAAAATAATGCACTGCAAATGTCCCTGCTGGAAAGTAATATCCTTTTACAGGAAAGGTAGAGTTTGAATAGAATAAATTACAGTAAAACCTGAATGGAAGGATTAAATAGAGGATTAAAGAAAATAATTGAGATGAAACCAACACTTCCACCTAAATTGGATAGTACAAGTGTGAAAACTGCTTATGGGGCTATTGATGGGAGTGCTTAGGCTGCTATAAATGCAAGTCTGTAACAGAATATTTTCAGTACAATGATGAATGGTCTCAGTTGTGACAGGACATTTACTTTTTTTGAGTTAAATTGCCATAACTGCAAGATGCCTGCAAATGCATAAGTTTCCTTATGAGTCTGTATTGAGGCTGGCAAATTTTATACAAAATGAGGATCTTGAGTGTTTGATCTAGTTCTTTGTGAAATGATGAACTGATGGCAAAGAAGACAGATATCTAGACAGGCTGAAGTGGTATTTATCTGTATTCCTAGGCTTTCTGTGGCTGGGGAAAACTTTAGCTAGGTTGAGGGACACAAGTTACAGGTAATAACTGTGTTCACAGACCCGCTGGACCGATAGTAACATCTCCTTTAGTGACACAGAACCATTTATTTCTCCTGCCCACAAAATAAGGGCTTCCTAGAAAAGTGCCCAACATGTGACCCTCCTATCCAGCAAAATTGGAAAAGCAGGAGGGAGCAAGTAAGTTCCTCTGCTGCCTGGTTTTGGAAGAGATAAAAGCCTTGTCTTGCAAAGAGAGCACTGAAATCTCACCTCTGCCACAGATCTTGTGAGTGTTTAGAGCAGGTGATCCATCTCTGTGCCTGCTGTTGGTGCAGTGGAGGTTATGGCACTGCTTTCCCTGGGAATGTGGTGAGGGTTAACTGGAGTGAAGGACATTGGGTGCTCAGCTGTTTGAAGGTAAGAGCCAAGAAATAGCCCAGACAGGCAGAACCTTCCAGCTGCTCTGAGGGAGAGGAAGGGATGAGAGTTAGGAAGCAGCTTTCAGGGCTTTATGGTGTCACAGGAGGATTTCTTTCTAGGATAGCATGGATAATGTCCCCTGTAACAAAGGGTTAAGGAACTGGACTGCTATCCCAGTTTATAGACTGGATTATGTATCCATTTAGTGATGATCACTGATACTGCAAATCAAAGCCTGGGCCTGGATAAAGCTATACAGAGAAAGCAGAAAAAAAAATCAATTTTGTTTTTTGACTGAAACAATAGAAAATCGGTGCACAGATAAAGTACATAAAACAGAAAGAGAAAAGAAAACGAGAAACATCTTAAGCTGTGATACTGCTGTCATGCTTAAGAGAAATATATGAAGTAGTTTTTGTTTTGCTGGATGTAGCCTTGTGGATATATAAAAGAGGGTGATGGATGAAGCGACCACTTGTTGCAAGCCTCCAAGCTGACAAGAAGAGAGCAGGGAATACAGTTCAGACAAAGACTGTACATGCCAGTTCTGTCATCTGTGTTATTAATGTGCTGTGTTTGGTCCCTGCAGAGAGCTTAAGCTGAGCCAGGGACAGGATGTGCATCCAGTGAACATTTCCTATGGTACAGGATTCATAAAATTGTTTTTTTATAACAGTCTTGAAAGTTTACTCCCCTCTCCCCTTTATCTGTCTTCCCTTTGAGAGATGTCCTAAATCTAATCTAAGTTTGATTTGCCTTGAATTGGTTCCAGCATCAGTCACCAAATGTTTCACTTTTACTGAAAGGAAAAAGGGAGAAGCCAGGCTCACAATTAAAAGGCAAATGTGAACTATCAGAACTGCTGCTGCTTAAAGGCTTGTGAATAGTTTGGGAGTTTGTTTTGAAGAAAAAGAAGGAAAATGGAGGCTTAATAGGAAGGGGCTCAGAAATGAGGCTTTTAAAGTTCTCTGCTTGGCTTTTTTATTTTGCAGTCTTGTTTCCAAACTTGCAATCCACTTGCTGTATTCAACCTTCTTTTCCTAGAGTAAGCTTTAAACATTTCCAGCCTTGAACTGATGCTTAAATGAACTTTATGCTGGCAAAGCCAGGATGCTGCCTTGTTTGGAGTGATAACACTGTGCTTGCTGTGAGCTTTTTGAATATTTGAGTGCATGTGAGACACTGGCCACTTGACAAGCTGGAAGTGCAACTCCAAATTGCAATGAGCCTGGTGGTGGATGCCAAAGTTTGGAGAGGCAGGGAAATATCAGTACCACTTCAGTCAGGAAAAGCAGCAGAGTGACAACTCTTTTCCTCTCTGTTTTGCTGCACCCTGTTAACATTTGTACCTCTCAATCCCACTCAGGAGCTCTGTCTAGCCTAAGATCCTGCAGCCAGGATTATTCAGCTTGTAGAATACAGAAAAGGACTTGGCTGTGGGTGTATAATTCACTTCTTGAAAATGTGGATAGATTTTAGAAAAAGAGGATAACCACTTGCACTGCATACCTACTGTAGTGTACTGGATGGTATTTGGATGATTTTTTTTCTGCTCAGCTCTGGCAACCACTTCCCTTCCCTCCTTATTAACAGCATTAGTAGGATATGGCAAAAGACGAAATCTTCAGTTTGAGCAACAGAATTTTCTGGGAGTTTCTGAAAGGCCTGTTTGATATAAGCCAGATCCCTTCAGATAAGACTTTGATCTTATACACCTATGTATCATTATTCCTGTGCCCTTATGTGTGGCTAGGTCATCTCAGAATAAACCCAATCACAAAAGCTCTGCTTTATGCCTGTGTGATGCCAGAGCATCCTGCTTTACCTGTTTTTGGCTAAAGACAAGCATTACAGGAGACACAGATCCTTCTGGGGCTGCAGAGAAGGCTGCAAGAAGAGCCCAGCCTCCAGGTATTCTTTGTCCCCCTGAAGAATGCCCTGTCCTCTGGGATGTGGCAGCTTGTGACAGTCTCCCTAACCTGGTTCCAAGCAGTGGGGACTGGATTAGTGCTAGCCAAGACCTGTAATTAGCTGTTTGTGCTAATCAGATTTAGTTGGGCTGGAAGGAGCCCTCAGACAGAAACAGCTTGGCTGGGAGCTCTGAGGGAGGCTGAGATGGGACAGGGGCTGGTGGCACCTCTGCTGACACAGCTGATGGGAGAAAGGACTTGCAGCCACAGCCTCGAGTTAAAGACATCCAAAGTCCAATGAGAACATGGAACTGCAACCAGAACGTTCCAGAACTGCAACACAACCTGTGGTTTCAGGTGGCACTGAACCCTTTCCTGCCTAGAGAGGTGCAATGTTTTGGTTCAAATTTGCTCTTCCCAGCTCTGGTCCATCTCTTCTGTTTGCTTAGCAGTTTTAATGGAGAAGCAATCCGAGTGATGCCTGAACAGACTTACCTGAAACAGAGGCCAGACAAAGTTAGGAGAATAAAAAGCAGATTAATTTATTAAAGGCCTTTAAGGTGCATTTAGGCCAGACAGAGCCTACTTGAGAGGCTACACCCAAAACGGAAGGTGAATCACGAGTTTTTCATAGTTTATAAGTTCTGTCCATTAATATATTGAGCCTTAATCCTCCAATTACACCTTCAGCTGATGATGTCAATTACTCCAAGTTTGCTCCCCCCAATTCACTGTTGTTTACATATTTTGGGGCTCTGAGGCAGCAAAGTGTCCTTGGATTTTCCAATTGAGAGGAATAGCTTTGTCTAAAACGCTGGGAACAGCAGCTTTAGCACCCTGTATGGAGTCCAGAGTTATACACTGAAATTACAGATACACAAAAAACATAGAAACTAAAAATCTCAGGGCATCACAAGGGGTGGGATGGTGTCTCCCCAGCTCAGCTGACCCTGGGGAAGGAAGGGTCCTTCTGCTCCTTCCATCCTCAGAGAGGACCATGGCAGTCATTCTTTATCAGCAGCATGGAGGAATGTTTTATTACTGGGGAAATGAGCAATTTATTAAAATCAAGTGAAAGAATGGAGAGAAATAGGGGGTGTTTAGGGCAGAGAGGATGTATTTATCCAAGCTGGAACATAGCCAGGATACTTAGATTAATTTCTGCATTCTTTCAGAATATTCCTTGGGATCAGTAGTGAGAACAAGTGGCCATTTGTGTCTAGGTTGTCTCTCTCAGCCCCAATAGGAGGTGAAAAAAGGATCCATATTGTACATGGGCTCCAGAGTTTTACTGTAGTTGGAACATTTCAGCTCAGCTCCCAAAACAAAGAGCTGGCTATTCAAAAGTGTTTGCAGCTCTGATAAAACTCTTACTACTAACTGGTAAAAGTTAGTAATGGAGCAGCTCATTAGTCAACACTACCTCTCTCTGTATATTAAATGAAGAATGTTTTTCAAGTAGCAGGAAGCACCTAACAGTATCTAATTATAGAGAGTAGTTGGTAACTATGTCACTTTTATTTTAATGGCACAATCAATTTTATAGATGAAAGTTTGAATTCAGACTTAAGGGAACTGTAGTTTTAGGCAGACAGCCAAAGCTTGAATTACTGTACTTAGTAACTTGAGGGGGAAAAAATTATTTATAGAAGGTTACACATGTCTATATTTTTTATAAAGAACTCTTGATTGCTTTTGTTTTATGTCTCTTTGGAACTGTTGACTAGAAATCATATGAGAAAAAATAATAAACTAGATAGCTCAAACTTAAGTGGCCAGCACCAGGAACATATGTGTATGGTCTCAGAATAAATATTAATCAGGACTGTGGCTGGATTTTGGAGAGAAGCTATCATGATTTTACATGATGGAAACTATTCAGAATTGCCTCTTAACAAGAATGATGTTTATATTTTTGTCTTATTTAATCTGAAGCTGTTTACATTTTCCTCTTATTTATTCCAAGGATATACTTTTCCCTGGCTGAAGGGTTATTTAGACAGGATAGGTTTGAAAAGCTGTGTGATCTCTGAGATTTTAGACAAAAAAACCCTCTTAACTAATGCTGAGGTGTAGAACTCAAATCTCTCTGAACTTGTGATTTTGTTTGTGGTTTAAAAAAATGGGCCTTTCACTGGCTCTTTGTGTGGGGAGGGGTTAGGGTGTAGCTGAGGGGCTTGGTGTCAAACAGGGCATGAGCTGGTTATGAACCAAAATATTAGAACATTTTTCCATACGCTAATATGTTTATTCTCAAAGTCTCCTAATTCACAACTGACTTTTCCAGTTGACCTAAACTCTTTTTGTTGTGTGCATTTGGGGTTTTTTTTGAGGAAATTTGTCTTAAAACAAGTGAAATGTTAGGGTATTTTTTAAAAAAATAGTTGTTCTAGGAAAATGTTGAAAACTCTAATTTGTATTTGAAACTAAATCTGTTGAAGATTAACCCTTATAATGGGTAAGGTAAGAAATATTATGGAATAGTTTTCTAGAAAATGCAGTATGTGGAGGTATGCATGAAGATGATTGTTTCCTCTTCTATTCACTGGCTTTTCTAGCTAATATGTAGATAAAGGAACAAGGCTACCTCTCCCAGGTTCCACACAGTATTTCCAATCAATCTAAACAAAAATCAGGGGTTTCTGCTTTTGCCCAGTGGCCAAAATGGAAATGCAGTACTGAGCTGGCAGTACTTGAATTAAACTGTGATTTAATGCACCACAGAGACTCAAAGGTCTGTATGTATATTCTATAATATACATGTGCTATAATTTTAGTGACTGAAGGGTTAATACACATTTAAATATTTGCTATTCCATACCTGGCAGTTTAATAATATTTTAGGATTATGGGTAGTGGTTTTAAAATATGTTCAAAGCTTGCAAGCTGTGCATTCCAGGCTTTCTGGTAACAGCTGGAAATCCCTAATTATAGTTCACAGGTTACACATTCATCTGGCAAAATCTGTAAATAAAGCCTGAAAGGCAAGAATTCCACTTCCATAGTTAAATTCTGAATGCTGCAGACTCCATCACCAGGGAATGGGCAAATAACCCTCCAATAATATTACCTTTCAGCACACCAAAAGATGAAAACATCCACCCCTTGCCAGATTAAGAAGGGATTATGATGTTAGTATTTATGAAATACACAGGTTGCTTGTAAAGTGAAAATACTTGAAATAGTTGGATAAACTGTACCTGGTTTCTTGCTGATTTCATGGCATGGATAAAAGATAAATGAAACTACACCAAGCTTCCACCTAACAACAAATCTGTCCCTAAATCTATCTGTCCTTTTTTGCACTTCTCTTTGTGGGGGCTGAAATCTTATTCATCCCAAAAACGAGGTGGTGGATCCAGAGTGATTGTGGACTGAAGTTATCTGTGGTCTCTGCCTCCCACAGTGCAGTGGATGTCACACATTTCACCTCCCAGATCACCTATAAGATTAACATTTCCTGGTTTCTTGCTCAGGCTTGCTGGAGGACTTCTGGTATCACTCAGGTTCTTCTTAATCCAAGCACTTAGGCCAGAAAATGTGATTAGAGAATCACATTTCAGTGAGAGGGAATAATGCAGCATCCCAGTTGTTGAGTCCTTGACCTGGACTAGAGGTAAAGCAGTAGCTGACTACCACTCTCTCAAGTGTTAGTCAATTTACTTTTTCTCAATTTACTTTGCCTAACCATAATTAATTAAAGTAATGAGAATGGTTAAAATTTAAGGGTTAGGAATAATTTCCCAAAGCAATTATATTTCTTCTTAGGATTGCCAATTCATTTTGTCAAAGGAGATTTGCTCAGATTTCTCAGTAGTTTTCAAAGGTAGAGTAAATATATATGAATATAGAGCAACGTGACATAATTGTACCACTCGATGGCAATTAAAATGCAAGCTTCCATGGAGATACACCCACCAGTCAGGGAATCCATGGCTATCACTCTTTTTCATTTTTGTGGAAGAACTCCCCTGTTTGCTTGGATAGAAAACATTTAAGCTATTTATTTATGCACTTAACACAATTTAAGCAAAATAAACCAGCCAGAAAAAAAAGTAATTTCCTTATGACTGCCACACATCAGCCTTAGCAGCATCAGTCAGTCTGAGTGTCCTGAGGCACTAGCAGATGTAATGTCTGACAGAAAACTGTTTTTCTGATTTCCTGTTCCAGCACATATAGGTCTTACTAGTGTGTAACACTCGTCATTTAGTTGGCAATAAAGATAACGTGAGGATGTTTGCATTTATAAACGTGTGATTGAAGCTGCACCCATTTCTTTCCTTTTCTCCTGCATTTTTGGAAGAGGCTGCTCTTCCTTGCCTTCAGAATTTGTTCTCACTTGATGAGACTTAGAAAATATGTCCTGTCTGCATTTCTGGTCTCTCCTGTGCCACTGTAACCCCACTGATTCCAAGGGGCAGGGATGGTGTGGGATGTTTGGTGCTGAGATCTGAAACTGAAACAGTGTCTGTGCCTCTGAAATGCTGCATCCAGCAGCTGAAACACCCCAAAGTAGAACTGCTTATGCAAAAACATTTATCTTCTCTGGGCCAACTCCTGTGCAGAGGACTTGGAAAATGTCTGTGCACTGCTGATGTCTTTCAGGTGCTTATTCAAGTGTGAATGCATTACCTATTTCAAAGAATGAGATTCTGCTTGTGTAGGCTCCATGTGTGTCCAGCTGGCCAAACCCCTGCTCAATCTTCTTACAACCTCCACCAGCTGCACACCTCAGTCTGAGTGATAAAATACTCCAGTGAAATCCTTCCCAGGATGTGTGCAGGGACATTTCCAGCACCAAATTCCTGGGTACAGCTCTGCTGTGATGGTGCCCTCCTTGCCCCACAGACCTGACTGCAGAAATCATTCTCCCAGTTAAACCCACAGGACCATCAAAAGAGATCATTCTGAAACCTGAATGACACTTGTCTAAAAGGGAGATGGGAGCTTATTGCTGCCTTGAGCTGTGCTTAAGAGAAATATTATGATAGAGAATGAGGAGTTATTCTTTTAACAAACAGAGGGGTCACTTCATTCTGCCAATCATTTTTGTGCATTTGCCATATACTCATACAGGAACATGTCCTTCTATATGAGTCTTATGCTACTGAGCAAGAGTCAACAGCCTCAATTGACAAAAATTTCATCATCTGCTGTTCCTAAGACTGTGCCTCAGTCACAACCAATCTGTATAACCATTCCTAACTGGACAACATTCTGAACCACATTCAGTGCTTCAAATGTGTGTGGGTTTAACTGGTTTCTTATGTCTCATGGATCATCACAATTAGGAAAAGCTTATACTTTTTTGTTACAAATAAGGTGTTTCATACTTTTGCATACTCAAATTCCTACTGGAAGGAAATTTCTTAATTAGTTGTGGTCAGATATTGTTCAGAATATTGAAGTGTACCTTACAGTGTGCAATCCACTTGCTGCAATTTGGCTTGTTGCTGTAAGGGATTTACTGATTAGTCAAGAGGAATGAGAGAAATGTGACATTTAATTATTCTGTGACGAAGGAATGCTTTACCACAGGACAAAGGTACACATAATGAGAACAGGTGTATCATATGAAAACACATGGGAGAGTTCTGCAAAGGAGAGAGAGGAAAAATGATTTTGTGAATGGAATTTATTAGCATCTGTGTAAAAAGCCTTTAAATCCCTTTAATTTACAGCTGTAAAACTAGTTTACAAGTGGAGGTACCCCAGACTTAGAGTTTTAGTGTATGCCACCTTATGTTTGTGTGTTTGAGCCAAACATTTCCACACACAGGGAAAATCAAAGCAATCTGGTTTGTAGCACAAGCTCTGGTGTGCTGTGGAGGCCTTTCTAGCTGGCACTGGATGAGAGTGAGCTGTTCCTGTGAAACAGACATATTCTCTTAATTATTTATAGAGTTACAGGAAGGAGTAATGGGTTGGGAAATGGTTGCTTTAGGAAAGCAACCCACCTGTATCTCCTGGGTAATAACCCTGATGCTGAATTTTTGTTGCTCATACATGTGACAGTTCAAAGATATTGAACAGAGGTGCATAGAATACTAAACCCCCAAACCAAAAAACTACACTTCTGTTAGAGAATTGTCCTTGAAGCGAATAGGCTTTTGCTGTTTTCTTCAAGTTTCAACAACATCTGATGACTTTAGCAAGGCAAATTGCAATGGTGATGCCTGGGAAGGACAATCTCTGAGCAGATACTTGTGAGAATGACCTTTGCTATCAGGGCTAATGGAATAAGTTCTACCCTTTGCTATATTGGTAAAGAAAACCCAGAAAAACAGCCCATACTGATTTTGGCACAATGTTCATCTTTGCTCACAGGGCTCTAAACAATGTTATTCTTCAGTGGGGGGGGAATGTGTTCAACAGTTAATGCTTGAGGATCCTTGGATATTGCTATACATAGTCAGTAATGTCTTAAGTAATTCATTTTAACACTTGATTCTTACATGGCTGCGCCCAGCTGAACTGAGAATGAGAAGAGTTGCTGTGCTATAGAGATAGCAGTTTCTCCTCTGGTGAGGAGTGCAAAAATGCTGAAAGAAGCAGAGAGGGAACAGGGGGCATAGGTATATTTAATTTTTGTTCCTGTCCTACTGAGAAATCCCATCTCAAGCTAAATTGCTTTGATCTAAATGTAGCTTAAGCGGGGAGAAAGGGTACTACACTGTAAACTTATGAGCTCACATACTTATGGTTTTGTAATTTATTCTCTGAACCAGGGGTGTACATGAGCCCAGCCTCTGCCATGCACGGATTCCCTCTGCTGCTGTGGGATGCTCTTATTGCCCTCCAGCTGCAGATTTGCCCTCTCTGAAGAGGTGTAAAGGTATGTTGCTTGTTAATAGTGCTCTAGAGGGAAAGAAGAATGAGTATATCGATTTCTACCTTCAGCATTATTGAAAACAAATATAGATTTACCTATGGACTCAGACACAGACGTGTGTAGCTGCAGCATTACAAATGGAAGGTACCTGCTGCTGAAAGGGAATTCCTCAAAGTGTCCTGCAAGTAAAAACATTTACCTGGGCAGGAAAGATGAAGAAATGAGAATTTCACTGCTTCAGCTTAGATCCTGCAAATAACTGAAGGTAATTTTTTGTGCATGGAGGTGACTTGTTCTTGTCTGCTTTCCTACCCAATCCCCTTTTGTTGCAGACAAGAATCTGCCCTGACTCTTTTTTACAATGATGGCCTTTTAAACCTTAAAACACAGACCTGGTAGAGTTTTGGTTTTGTGTTTGGTCTGTTTGGCTTTTTCCTGGAAACAAAACAAAGCCTAATAATTCTTAGCCTGTATGTTGAGCTTATGAGCTGTAAATAATAAGTCATTAACAAAAGCCCTTGGATTACCTGCTGTTCTGTGGTGAGGCAGGACCAGTGACTAATGAAAAAACTTCCCTTGAAATCCTTGTATACCAGTGGTTGTTTAGTTCCCCATCTAACGTGCTTCTGGAGGTGCTGCTTGTATGGAAAATATCAGAAGACCCTGATCAACACTGGCATGATTATATTTTATTTATAGCACCTAATGACCAGTTTTTAATGTAGTGGAATGTTCACAAGGAAAAAAGGGAATTAAAAAATTTACATGATGTTTCTAGTAAGCTTTCCTGGATTTTTTTCAGTTTGATTCTTTTGCTATGTGGCCACTTTGGAATCAAAGTATGTCACACCAGTGAGATAATGTGGTCACCAGAGGTAGTACAGCAGTCTGGGTCAATGACTCTCCATGGCTTTGAAATTTGAAATTCATCTCACATAATAGGGAGGCATATTTTTAAAAAGTTAAGGCTTTTTTTTTCACTTGTTTGGGTTTTTTTTTAGTGCGGAAAACTTGAGGTTAGGAGACTTGTTTGTAAAACAGATGAACTCAGGGTTTGTCCATTTATTGTGATCCATGTATATGACAACCCTCTGGATGCTTCATAGAGAGATGTGGGTGGATAGGAGGATATTCAGGATATTCAGCCTATTGCAATCTCACTCTTCTTCCATGGGTGTCTCCTGAAAGTTGTGTGAAGATGACCAGGCTTCTAAATTAAGTTTCAGTTAGTTTTTAATTCTCCCTTCTTTAGACACCTGTGAGCCTTGTCCAGCACCTGATGCCACAGGTTTTTCTCTCATTTACACAGCCTTTTAAGTTCTGTAATACAAACAATAAACTTGCACTTGTAGCTCTAAGCCACAGAGCAGAGTTTCTCCTGGTCTACTGCTCGGTGTTTGAGTTCAAAGTCAGACACCTGGAATTTGGGCTGAGACTGCTGACAATCCCCCAATTGTGCTAGCAGCTTTGCTGTGTAAACACCTGCATTTCTAAGGAGCAGCTAGGAAATTTGTTCATTTTATAAAGGCTACCAGGCAACCTTCAAACAGCAGTGATGTTTGGTCCTGCCAGGTTTGATATGGCTTGGTGCCATGTGTTCGATTTAAACTGGTAACTTAAGTAGCCATATCTCATTTCCGAACACCTGAGCTATGCAGAAAGCTGGTTTTACTTTAAACTTAAATGGTTTTTGCAAAGCTCTGCAGCAGAGTATCCACACATCACGAATGATGTAACCTGACAGACATAAAGTGGAATTAAAGTGAAATACATGTACTGGTTAAAACAAAACCATCTCGGTCATGAATGAGAAAAACAAAACAGATGGAACTCTGTACTTGGTCATGCATCAGAAGATTCTCAGACTCTCGTAATATAGGGTAATTTAATAAAGGGGAAAACCCTTCAATATTCAAAATGCAATAAAGTGAAAAATGTGATTTTGTAATCGTGTTGGAATTTAGTATCAATACCTGCAAAATAAAGAGTGCATTGATGACATGACATTAGAGCTTAAGAAGAATATACACATTGATTTATGAATGATTGAGTTGATATACACTTCAACTGCAGTGTCACCAGCATGCTGACAAAATGGCTTTCTATGAGCATACCCCATGCTAAATGGAAGATTATACTGTTAATGAGTGGAGTTGTGGTCAAAGGAAAGGACAGTGTCCCAAGGACTTGGAACAGCCAGCTATCCCCATCTGCAGCACTGCTCAGAAAAGGCCCCAAGCAGGCAATTCTTCACACACACTTTATCCCCCAGCATTGTGAAAGATGAAGCAGTTTGGTGTAATGGTTTTACTGGAGTTTGGTGTAATGATTTTGGCTGGAGCCACGGAGAATTCAGCACTCTTCATGTTTGGAACACAAAGGTTTGGTGTCCCTGGGAGAGCCTCATCCTTCCAGGGGCAGGGAGCAGTGCACACTGGACTGCTGGCAACTGGGTGGGGAGAATGTGCCTGAGAAGTCATTCCCTGCAAGGCACAGACTGAGCAAGATAAGGCTACAGACTTTGTACTTGTATGTAACAAGTGCTGTTTCAGGTGGTTTGCACAGAGGTGATTGTATGCAGACACTCCTATGTGTGGATGATCACAATATTTGAGTAATTTCTGTATAATCTGCCTTATTCCATTGCTGTGCTGGGCAGGCAAAGCCTGTACTGCATGTACTTTACCAAACCCCTCTCAGATCAGAGTAACAATGCAGATTGTAGGGAGGATAAATGCCTTTGAACTTGTATGACAGCTCCCAGAGTCACTTCAAGTACTGCAGTGACAATTTTATCCAGCCTTTAATGTACAAATATCTTCTGTGCTCTTTTCCTCTTGCAATAATAAATACAAATAATAGAAGTACTTTCTGTACTAGACAGTTTAATCACAGCAATGTGGTCAGGATCCAGGAAAAGGAGGTCTTAGGTACCAGAAGTCCTTGGGGACTTTTATTACTGGAAATGGGATCTTTGCCAGAATCTGCAAGCTATCTTTCTAGAGAAGACAAGACAAAATGGCCTCTTAGCAAAGGATTGTGCCAGACTTTTAATTTTCAGGAATCTGGGTTTATTTTTTTTATTTTGTTGGTTTTTTTTTTACTTAGAAGAGAATCAACTTAATTTGCAAATCAATTGAAAAAAGAAGAAAAAGAAAGGAAGGGGAAAAACCAGTGACATTTTAAGCTATAGAAGCCTCTGTGGAAAACAAATTTCTCTTGGCAATCAAGATAGCTTAACAACCATACACACATTGTCAAAGGGAAAAATTACATTTTTCCTTAACACAGATCATATACAGATGACTGATTTCTCTTTCAAGTTCAGGCACAAAGGGGCTGTTTATTTATATTCAGAATCTGACCTAGCTCTTGAAGAGATGAGGAATGGTGGCTAAAGGGCTCTCAAAATGCTTCTTGGCAAGGAGTACAGGATAACAATCAGTGTAAGTATAAATAGCTCAGGATGGTGATAACAGGAGTGAAGCTGTTGCTTCAGATAATTTGCAATGCTTGCCCCCTTAGATGTAATCAGAAAGATTTTTGTTACAGTACATTATATATAATTTTGAAGCTGCTGTGGATACCTGCTACTTTTCCTTTGCTTGGGATGTGCTAGGAGTACTTGTATCTACTGAAGCAGAAAGTATCACCATTTCCCTTTAATTAGTACAGAAAAAACTAAAGAGTCTCAGCATGCTCAGTTTTGGGGATCCAGTGCTCAGCTGTGGCAGCTTGGTGTGTACCTGAAATGCCACCACTTCCAGGTGGTTTGTATCCTGTCCTGCGTTCCCATAGGATTGTTTAATTTACAGGATCGTGCAAAATCTGGATGTGCTCAACAGAGTACAACTTAGAGGAAGGTAGTGATGTGAAAAGAACTGTATAAGAATATTCTTATACCATTTCTCCCCCTCCAAAGCTTTGTATTTCCAGTGGTGCTGCCCTGACAGGGTGTTCGCCCAGCTTTGGATTGCCTTTGGAATCTCCTTTTAGTTGTGTCCTTTGCAGAACTGGTGGAATGTCCTACATTAAATGGACTTTCCCACTGAATTTTCAGATGAGTAGAGAAGACACAGCTGTCCTTGTTCAGTCCCACAGCCGCTCACACACCTTGCTTTGCAGAATTTTGTGTTTTTTGGAGATTCATCTAGAGATGAACCTCATAGTGGCAAAGGAAATGGTGGTTGTGTGAATTAGGGTTGTCTGCTGCAGGAGAGTCTAACTGGGTTCTTCAGCTCTAAAACCATGATCACCTTATCTAACTTTATTATGGCCCTGGTGATTTGATAAGGGATTGGGACAGGATGGATGTAAGACTGCTAATATTACTCAACTGCACATAAATAAACTTATAACTGGAAACTTGACAAATACCTTTTTAAATTGGGAAACCTGAGTTCTATCTCCTGATATTAGCTTTACAGATATAGATTTGACAGTGGCACTCTTTAGCCATTGAGTCTTGCTGGTCATTTTATGCTTCATTCCTATTCCAGAGCTCACAAGGAAGGTGACAGACCAAAACTTTGGAAAGTATAGCATGGCCTGGAAACTCACTGTATTATCAAGGGAGGTGAGTAGATGTGCGCCACTCAAGGAGTGTACAGGACTGTATAAAAGCAGGAACCTTCTTTCAAAGAGGGTGTTCACTAAACTGTTTTTTTTTTGTTTAATGTTATGTGATCAAGCAGGGCAGGTCTTATTTGGCTAACAGCAAGACTTTTAAAGCAGTCTTGTGATTTGCTGGTGCCTTGATCAATCTTTGTGACTTTTTGTGTTTCTGTCTGTCAGCTGCACTGCAAGAGCTGCATGTGTGCTCTTTGCAAAAAGTACCAAGAAGGTTTAGTATATCTAACTAGAGATGTCTTGAAAACCAGAGCTTTGCAGAATGTTTGTAGAAGGCTCTCTGAAGGTCATCATTCAAGTTGAATACTTGAAAATGCAGGTTTCCTTCCCAGAGCAGGGGAAACACACATGGCAAAGGAACTTATTGATGTCCTCTTGGAAAATATTACTTGGTAAGAGTTGGACGATGTAGTGGATGTGTTTCTAAAGAGAGGCCAAACAGGAAGGTTTCTGAGTACCACAAAATTAATCTTCAGGCACTTCTGAAGATTTGCATTTTCAATACAACTCTGCTGATTAAATAGGGACTACAGAAAAAATAAACAAATTTGAAACTTTAGGCATGCACAACTGGGCTGCTTTTTCCAGGCTGCTTCCTGACAAACCTTTTGTTTAAAATAGTTACACCTTGTTTTTATCTTGCTATATTAGAAGAATGTTCTCTCCAGAAGCACTTAATTAAATGCTGGTTTTACTGTTAATTTAGTACCACGTCTATTAGCAGTTTAAGAATGGAGACAGAAGATTGAGCAACTCCTCAAACTGAGAAAGTTTGTCACAGCTTATCAAGACACTGAAGAGAATAAAGCTTTTTAACATCAGAAAACTTGAGAACACATTAAAGTACTTGATGTGTGTTTTTTCTGTCAGTGCAAGATTTCTTCATTTACAATTTCATCAGTGTGGCACTGGATGAGTCACCCACAGATTTCCAGTGAACAAAAAGTAAAGGAAAGCACTTTATTGTTATGACAGAATTAAATCCACAAGCAATAGAAGCTGAGAGAACTTAAAAGCAAGTGTGAGTTAAATGGATATGTAGTCTTGCTGATGAGACATAAAACGAAGAGCCTGATTGCTCATGGTTATTAACAATCCAATGGCTCTTTGTGTAGGGCAGGGCACAGCAGCCCCAGTGTCCTGGCCCATCTCCAAATATGTGTTCATTCTCCCTCAAATCTCCCTGAAGTATCAATTTGATATGGTGTTCTCTCTTCTCTTCCCTCTCATACACCAATATGTACTGGGGCTACTGTTTCCCAGTCCAGGAGCAGAACTTGGGGATTCTCCAAAATAAATAAATGCTAAAAGTTATTTTTGTTGTCATAGCACAAGTACTTCCTGACATACCTTTTGCAAGGAAATGCAGTCCCTTCAGTGCTCACCCCTCTGTGGGATCCCAGTATATTGGAGAAAGTTGTTTTGCTCTGAATCACACTTTGTTCATCCTCCCCTTTCCTGGCATGTGAGCTTGTTATGACCAACCTTTAATTCAGTATGAAATATCCTGGTGTTTGTCTCTTCCCTGAGATGCAGGGAAGATTTTCTTTCTTGTACCACACCAGTCACTCTTCTATCAGCCACCACAGAGACAACTGCAGTGAGCAGAGAGCCTGTTCAGTACCTTTAAATATATATGTGCTGCTTGCAAAGGCTGAAATGTTGTGTTTTTCTGCCAAAGTGGTGAAATTTCTAACTGTATCAAGACCCCAGTCAGTCTTTCTGAATGGTGTGGTCTATAAGTAAACACAAGCTAATGCCTTGGGAACAATTCAGAAAGTGCTGTGTGACTATTCTATGTATAGACTTGTTACAGCATGTAGTGCTTAAATTTAATTTTAAAATTATGATGATATGTGCTATAAGAACTATTCTTAACTTCTTGTGAAAAATCTGATAATACACTTGAGCTTCTATTTTCAATATGCTTCTAGCTTTTTAGCACTGTGGCAATTTAAAATGTCATTGTTGTGGATAGCAAGTGTTAATTGACTTTGGAAGGTTATTTCACGGTTCTTCTTAAACTGAGCTTGCTTCCTCCCTGATAATATTTTCTTGATGAATTCCCCTAGAAATTTCAATACAGCCATCATTTTTAGCACAAACCAGAAAGTACATTTAGTCTGGATTCTAGACATGTACAGAACTCACAGCTTCCATTAAAAGGTGAAAAATCTAGAGCAGTATCCTACTCTAGTAAAAGTGGACAAGCGCATCTCTCCACAAGCTCACAGTGAGACAAGACCTCATGAGAATTTTTGATTGTTACTTTTTTTAGAAGCAAATATTATTCTCAGGAAGGTATGGAACTTCCAAAGGAGCATCTTGCTTTCTGCAACTTGATCTTGCAAGAAATTTATGCTGCAAAGCGTTTTGGAAATGAGATTTGCATGACTTTTGCCTGCGTAGTAGGGGAGGTTATCTTTGGTTGTATTAGAAGTGGTATATGAGAAATCCCCTGAATCTTTCATTGTTTTCACTATTTTTTTCATAAGTTGTTCCTTTTAATGCAATAACCTAACTTCAAATTTCATCAAAAAATAAGTAAAGAAAATCTCTGAGAAAAAAATGTGGAAAATGATACAACACTGTCATGTTCTTGTTTTTAATAGCTGTGAAAATATATTGTTTGGCTTTCTGAATTGCTATACTCAGTAAGCAGCAAACACAATTAAAGCCAGAATATACTGCATCACAGCACGTACTAAATTAATTTATCTTGACAAATTTCATATAGTTTAAATAATTCATACTGTACTTTTATTAAAATCTGAAAGGAAAAGTAATGAATTCTTGGTTGCATGGTGTCTTACTGTAAACCTCTTACATTATTAAAATTATAAATGTAATCACTTGAAACTGTTGCTTTTTTTTTTTTGAAATAAAACTGTTCGAGGTGACTTTTTGTAGAGGATGATGATATGAGAAAAGTTAGAGTTAGAAGGAAGTGCTTAAATGTGATGTTGCTATTTATCTAATCATACTTTATTCTTCCCAGATCCCAGTATTGTCTTCACTCTGCACAAACCAGGGACTAGAGAAGTGGAGAAGGGTCAGCCATCCTGAAAAACAGTGCCACAAGTGGAAACAAGAATGTAAAAACTGTTCTTTTCCAAATTCCTTTTCTTCCCCAAACTAGCACCACATTCCTGTGCAATGAATTTTTGTCAGTATACAGTATTTCTTTCCATTATGATTTCTCTGTGGCTTTGTCTCCAGTGACTTTGTTGACCACCATTGTACATGTTTGTGATGAATGTCTTAATCCTGCTTTTTAATCTAGTTCTAGTTTATGGTTCTTGGAGAAAAATAGGTATTTCCTGTGAGAAGAGATTTAAACTCTCTTGCTGCCTGAAAACTTTACCCTCTCCTCTCTACAGTCCCCTGAGCATAAGGATGGGAAAAGAAGATCATAACCTCAGGTGCAATAGAAAGCAGCTGGAGAAGATGATTCCTAACAAAGAAAAGTTTGATTTTGTGCAAATTCTAACAGACTTATACAGTATAAGCCGAATTTTTGTCTTATAGCAACAAAACTGCTTCTGAAGAGTGTGTTTGACAGCCATCCTTGTGCTTAGATTTGCTGAAGAATACATTCTTCCTTCTTAGTTCTCTTATTAGAAGAGTGTGATTGTGAAATAGGTGAACCATAATCATCATCATAACAACAAACCATTTTTCTCCTCCTAACCTTTTCTGAGAGCAATGTTTTGGTAAGGAAGCTCTGAATGGGAGGGCAGACTGTGTTCCCTCTGGATTCCTGATGTTGCGGTTCTGCTCCTAATCAGTAGCTTAGCATGGGGGTGTTTTTGCTGTTCACTGTGACAGGACATTGTTCTGACCTTCTAAACGACTTTGTCCTCTCTCTATTTCCTCTCACCATGTCCCAGTTCCTTTGTCTTCTCCCCATTTAGTTTAAAGGTGTTGATTTTAGCCTCATTACCAACCCATTACAGGATCCAGTGTCGCTGGCAGGAATTCAAGAAAGGCTCCATAATGCAGTAGTTGGCCATTTGCAGAGGAGGAGTGTCATAAAGAGATGCTTCCCCAAAGACCAGTGGGTTCCAGCCTTTTTAACAGCCTCTTCATTTTCATGGAGGCTAAATTCACATGCAGTGTTTAAACTACAATAATCACATACATATAAAACGTTGCTAAAAGATGTGTACACTGTAAAATTCTGCAGACTCTACATTTAACAACGTGAGCGAGCTGTGTTGTAGCTGCCCACTTAAAAACAAAAAGTAGCTTTTTTACGCTGGTATTGAAGAATTTCTGTAGGAGTTTTGTGTCCTATAAATATGTGTGAAATTTTTCTTTCTCTCAGGTCCCTCCCTGAGAGGCTGACATTCACAGGACCCCTAAAAATCAGCTGGAATGTCTGCACTGACTGTACTGGGGCATTGTGGTGAACCAAAACCTTGCTGAGGAGGTCACATCTGCAAGAGCTGACAAGCAATTACAGACTCTGAAGATTGCAGGTGAGTGGGAAAACTCCTCTTCTGATTTTGTTCTTGCTAAGAAAGAGAAAATCAACTAAAAATACCCCTTTGTCAATCCTTATGTTTTTGGTTGTATGCACACGTTCAGAAACATGGGAGAAGAATACAGAAGGAGAGTCTTATTTTTCCTACTTTTTAACCCAACACCTTTCAGATTTCACTATATTTCAGATTTGTTTGGCTCCAATCAATTTACTTATCATTTGGATGTTTGGATACAGGGCACTCCCTTCAAGTTTGGGGTTTTGTTTTGTTGTTTTGTTTTTCGTTTTATTTAAACTCTGTTAATTTTCTTATCCTCACTTTTAGAAAAGCTCAAATCATACCCTGTGTCTATGAATGAGTTATATCCTCTTCTTGAGAGAATTCTACTGTTTTAAATCACAGGAAGTCCATCTGGCTTTAAAAATGCCCATACAGTTTGCAACATGTGGACTAGATGATGATTTTCTTCTGGGAATGTAGACATCATCATTCACTGGTAAGTTTTTAAAGCTTGCAATATTCTCTTCTTAACTGTGCTGAGAGAATGAATAATCCAGCTATTCACTGTGGACAAAAACATATAGTTAAAGGTTTTTTTAATATGGTTTTCTTGGTTTGACTGAAAACTACCTAAATCCCAAGTGTATCAGTCAGCAGTTGTATCACTTGAAGCTCTTCACACAAAAATAGTCACTGAGTGAAATATTTGAGTGAACCACAAATTCATGCAGGCAGAATTTTCACTGGAAAGCAGGCATGGCTTGGGCAAGTGAATCAGAACTAAATTACACCTAACTTGGTTGGTTTGCAGTCCCATATGCTAAAAATCTGAACAAAGTAGCAGAAAAACAATCTGGAGAAAAATCTACTATGTCACTATTAAAGTCCATTACTTTTTCAAAAGCAGCTATGACCTTTTGATATGTGTGTATTAGGAAAGTTAAGCTGAGACTTGGAATTAAATTGGAATTAAATGTAGATTGCATAAATGACAACAGTTCTTTCTCGCAAGCCTCATTCAAAATTAAAGCTGCTTTAATTTAGGTTAGAAATGGAAGTAAATTAAAACACATTTGGTTTACTTTGTATTAATTCTAAAGGAGAGCTTCCACATAGCAGTTTAACCTTGCTAACTTTGAAACTTCGGTAAAAAATGAAAACTTGACAAAATGCAAAGAATTTGAATTATGCTATTTCATGATTTTATAAAGTACATGTGTGTACTCGTAGTTTTCTGCTAGAAAAATAAAACAAGCTTGAAGCATGTTCAAGCTTCACTTGGCTCAAAAAGTTGGCTTTTTGTCAAAAAGCATCTGATTTCTGTTGCTGATGATCTAAACAGAAGATAAATTTGACAGTCATCTCTGCAGATAAAACAGGGAAGGTGATGCTATGAAAAAGAATTACGGCAGCATCTGCTGCGGCAAAAATGATGAGTGAGCTGGGAGCCAATCATGCCCTGAGCTTCCAATTGCCACAGTAAATGTGGCACCAAAAACCTTCCTCCAATGGTACCTATAAGAGAAGCTTTGGGGTTTTTTTGACAGGGGTTGGGGAGTAAACTAAATAAAGAGTGCAATGACATTTCTCCATATTTAGTCTTCCAAATTCCTGTATTTTGTGGTTTTGGCAAATCCAGAGCTGCAGATAATATTTGCTTTATTTATATAATAGACCTTGGTGAAAATCTGTTCTCTAAATTGTGTGGTGGTTTTTGTAGTAGGTTTTTGTTTTGTTTTGGTTTTTTTTGGTTTTTTTTTTTGGATGCTTTTTTTTTTTTTAAACTGGCCTATGACTTTGGCACACAAAACATCCTGTGGCAAGGAATTCAACAATTAAATTATGCATTGTGTGAAAAAGTACTTCCTTTTGTTTGCTTTAAACCTGCTGCCTGATAATTTAATTTGGCGCCTGGTGGTGTTTTTATGCTTAAAGAATTAGTAAGAAGCTTGAAACTTCACAGAAATGTAGTGTAAAAACAAGATATTAAAGAGTATTGATATGACTTGTGCATAGCTGGCATTCAAATTCACTGTCAATGACTAGGCTTGCAATAAAAAGTATATTTTTATAGCATTTTTATGGGAGTCTGTTGTGCTTGATTCTGCCCAATGTAATAAGGTAATATCTGTCTTCGGGGTTATTAATGTGGAGCCTTTTTATGTCTTTTTATTTAGGATACATTGGCTTGCACATCTTAAGCACAGGTCTATATTTCTTCAGTATGATTATAAAGCATGTACAGTATCAGGTTTCTAGCTTTAGAAGAATACAAATGGCAAATTTAAACACAATTTATTGGAAAATTCTATGGTTGAGGAAGTTTATTTGCATTTCTGGTGGTTATCAGGTTTCAGGAACCCAACTTGTGCAGTTAGGTTTTAAACTAGTTTGGAATTTTCTGTCCTACTTTGCTTACTACTTTGTATGTACAGGCAGAGGAATGTTTATGGATATATTTGAGTGGAGCAGAAGATTAATTTTGAATCCCATGCTGACCTTTGCTCTCCAAAATTTATTAACTGGAATTACACCAAGCTAGTGTGAGAGTGCAGCGTGCTCCTGGGTCATGGACAGTTTGGCATAGAGGAGCAAAACCCTGAATTATTGTTTTTCTGTAAAAAAAACGCAGTCCCCAAGATGCACATCCAGCCAGTATATTGCAATTTTTCTCCAAAATATTTTGTTTATTTGTTTTTTTTAACAAATATCTTCTGATGGAAATACATTTCTTTCAGAGTATTCACCCGAAGATCCCCATCAGCAGTCTCAGGCTAAGCTGAGCTTGCCTTGAACAGATTGTGACATTTCAACCAATGTAATAGTTAGGTTAATTAGTCAAAATGGCCTAATGAAGGGTAGTTTCTGAATATAATCTGCATAGCCAAAGGTAGCCAGCTGCAGAAAGGGCTGCACTCAAAAGGCTCCCAGTGAATTTTCATTCAGCATTGTGTGCAGTGCTAATATTATTTAAATTGCAAAACCTAAGAGATATATACAGACAATTTCCTTAACTTGAATTTGTCATGGCAGTCCTGCCTACAATATTTAGACACATAAATATGTGCTTGACTTTTATATTTAGACACACAAATATGTGAAATTAACTAACAAAGCACAGGCTCTGGTTTAAGAATGCTGCTTCTAACGTTACTTTGTCATAAATCCACAGCTGTAAAGCAGGAATTGTTCACCAGTTGTGGATATGATAAACAGAGGTTATTATTACTCAGTTGGCTAAATATTTTGGTAGAACTTAGTAACAACGGACTAGGTTTGCCAACAAGCTTCCTGAGATGCAAAGCCTTTCCCATGATGGTCCTGGTGTGCAGAAAGCAGTACTGAAAAGGCAGCTCAGAACACCAGTAGCTTGTCCTTCATTGTATTTCTGCCTGCTGATCAGAAACAGAGCAGTGGCTTGCAGGCAGAGCTCATGGTGGTACCAAGGGATTGAGCCTGGAATTTGGTGTCATAAAACACAAGACACACATTCCCCACCATGACAGATCCCGCGGAGGGCTGAGCTTTTTTCCCTCTGCACTTGTGTGCGGAAATGTAAGCGATGGTGCTGGAGGGGAGCTCTTGTGGAGTGCTGAGCTGGAAATCATGTCAGTGGCTCAGGGTTGGCACAGCAGGCTTGTCTGCAGGGATGTGTGCAGTGGTGTCGCCTTGCCTGCAGCCAGATGGTGTTGATATGCACACCTTGGCCAAAGAGCCGCGGAGCTTGTAAAAGGAAGTGCAGCGAGGTTCGAGGGGGAGGAAGATCAAAGAAATAAATAATAATGAGCAAAAGGCCTGCTGGTTCCCTGGAAGCAGGGTGGAAATAAGAGGAATTGTTATTTTAGTGGCATGGATTGCCTGGATAGGAAGTGTTTTGCTGCCACTGTGCTTAACCCTGCGTTGGCTGGAGCTTGCTCAGAAAACTGGGTAATGTAGAGTTTGTTTTGTGATCTTGGGGTTGCTGCAGACCAGCCTCTAATTTTAGTTGCCAACTGCAAATTAGGATTAGCATTGGATTTTGCAGGAGATTATGAATAAACATATTTATTTCTTGACTCAAGATGAGGGAGTAGTGCATTTTTGGGGTGGCTAATGCCCCAAATCATCTCTTCAACTTTGTTTTCTTCAAATTACTCAAATAATTTCTAGACTGCGGCATCTACCAGCTATATTCAGAAAGGCAGTGAAGAAATCCACTGTTGTTTCAACCACAGTAAAACAAGTATCTTATAATTAAAATTAGAATTACAAGATTTCCTTTATAAATATGGAAGTAGTTTTGGGTGAAAGTATTTTATTGTATTCAAGCTCTTTCAACTTCTGGCATAAAAATTACTGATAAAATTGATGCAGGAAAAAACTTATTACAGGGATAAGCATGATGATGAGTTCAACATATTTAAAGATGTTGCTGGAAACATGAAAGGAAGCCTTCTTCAATCTCTCACAGCATTGAAATTATTCCATTAGAATAGCAAAAAAATTACACATATGAACATTAAAGCCACCCATATATAAACAGCGAATAAAATTTGGCATGTAACTTTGTATTTAATACAGAGCTCAGAAAAATCTTTTTGTGGGAAGTGCACTAAGAGCTTGGGAATAGGACCAGATTTAGAAGAAGCATTCCTGAGGTTCCACGTGGAATGTGATGGAAGGTCAGAGCAGGACTGACTGACAGCAACCACCTCTCTTCTTCCAGGAGTCCCAGCATTACCTGGATAATGCCAGTGGAGTATTCAGCAGACATAAACCCTTAGGTGAGAGGCATATTTGCTGCTGAAGGGAGTTCTTAGAAAAGTGGTAATCCTGGAGCATGAACAGCTTTTTGTAATAATTTCTGAGGGCTTTCCAATATTTCATTCTTCACGGAAAATGCCTGTGGAGTTAAATAGAATATCATAACCAGTCTCTGAGATTTCTGAGTCATCTTAGGGAATTGTGGCCTCAATTCCAATAACAGGAGCTCTGTTATCAACTTTTATGGGCCTGCATGCCTTCTATGGAATAGTTCCTTAAATTTAATAATACTAGAATAAAATGAAATAAAACACCCTCAATTGAATTCTTCTATTTTGGAGGGTAATTTTTATAGTTTCCTATTAAATTCTAGGCAACATTTCAATGATGGAGGTTTATCTCGTCTTTCAATGATATTAGACATAAAAGATCTCAGGGGGTGTCTCTGATGAATAATGCTTGCTCTCTTGGTTCCAGAAGAAGGAGGAGTGTAATTACCTTGGTGCAGAGCCACGCTGCTGCTGCTGCCACAGTGCTCCTGGCAGGAGAGTTAATGGGGCTTTTTTGGTGCTGGGCTGATAATCCAGCTCACACAGACCTAGGTGTGGTGCTCAAAGATGTCATCAGATTATGCAAGATAGAAATGCTCTGAGATCTTACCAGCAGCTCTTTTTATGGAATGCTACTTGAAAGAAAGAGGGATGCTGTAGTAAGAATGCCAGTGCTCAGGTACTGTTGTTTTAATAGGATTACTACTGAATCACCAGCCTGTTTAATTAGACCTATAAAAGTTATTTAGCAAGGTGTGGATTGGGGCTTGGGGGAGGAATATCAAGAGCGCAGCATGTCTGGAAAAGTGTCTATAAAAATCCATCTATAAAAGTCTCTTACTATGTGGTCTAATTAAGGCCTGGATACAGCACATACATTACTCTGCAAAACAAACAGGTTGGTTTCTGTTTGACGCACTTTATTTTTATAACCTGATTACAAACTGAAAGAGTTTGTTAATTTAGCCTTAGTTTGGGTATACAGCAGAAAGCAGGGCTTGTCACTGGTTTGGATCAGCCCTACTCCAGGCATTCTTTGGAAATAAACACAACTGAATCAAGTTGTATCAAATAACTGCTTTTCCAAATAGTTAATTTGCTTTTTCTTGTTGGTGTAAGGTTAGATTATAAACATATCAATGGTATCCAGCTTTTGCCTGCTGCCTGAGGGAAGTTAGCATACTCCCATGTCTGGAAGAGGGAAAATAATTTTTAAAATGTGGAAAGCTGAAAGGCAGAACCTTGATAGTGAAACTATAAGAAGAATATTTTGAGTTGCAGCTGCACTGAAATGTGGGATGGCCCAGCTGAGAATGGGAGAATGGTGACTCCACGAGTGCTGTTCAATGAACAGTTGAGCATGAACTTGCCATAATTATTGTGTTTGTGCTCAGTGACAGCAGGGCAAACATCAACTAACCCTGAAGTCATTCTACTGCCACTGCTTACCAGCAGAGTCTTTGCTCTATATCATGAAATTATTCACAGCTTTTGACGTGGTTTGTTGCTCTTTCTTAGGTCTTGCTGTCACTAGGTTATTTCCTAAGGATGGCCATGAGAAATGTTTGTTTTTTACAATGAGGGTGGTCAAACACTGGGACAGAGCCCCACCAGGCTGTTCAACCACCATCCTTGGAGCTGCTCATAACTCACCTGCACTAAACCCTGAGCAATCCAACACTGAAGTTAGTTCTGCTTTGAGGAAGATGTTGCCCTTCAGGGCATCTTCCAACCTAAACTGTTGTATTTTTTTGCATTATATGGCCAAACTACACAGCCAGCCTATGAGGCATGAGATGGCTGATAAAAAGCTATAGTACAGAGCTGCACTGAGTCCTTCTAATACAGGTGGTGGCTGCAGTCAGGTCAGTCAGCTCTGGAGTTGTTTTGGTGTTGCAGTGGTTGTTCAGTAACCTTCAAATATTATAAGGTGACACTGTCTCCACTGGCTCACCTTGGCTTCCCAAATGAGCAACCAGCTCCATGTATTGAAGGTAAATAAAATCTCTGGTTATGTCTAGTGTGCAAGATGTAAAGAGCACCTCAAACACTATGAAATCACAGCACGAATACCTGATAGTATTGAAATAAATACTATCTACTAGTATTCTATTTCTAAATAAAATAGAAATTAATTTGAAGCCAAGCAAGTCTAAATCTAACACAGCTGATTTGTTTATGTTCTCCAGCACAGAGGAACAGGTTATGCTCAGATGTTCTCTAGGCTTGTTTTAGTGTGTTCTCACCCTTATCTCCTGTATGCCTCTCCTTTGCTGCACTGCTCTTATCTGCTAGAGAAAAATCTAAAATAAACATCTCAGTGAGGTACCAGATGTTTCAGTAGTTTCTTAGAGGGAATGAGCAATGCATTGTGCAGGTAGGAAATAGTGCTTCTGTTTCATGAAATAGGGGGGAAAAAAATGTAACTAAATCTGTCTGTAACAGGCTTCCAAAATAGTGGGGATCTGCGGGTGGTGGGTTACTGGGTGAGAACAAATTTATGGCCTAGGAAAAAATAATCCTGGTAGGATATAGTAGGATTATTGGAAATGACAAGATACAAGGTTCTGCTGGATATTTTTTCATTATGGTGAATGCTGGCTCTGGTTAAAAAGATTGTCTATCTGGCTCTAGATCAAAAACCAGGCCTTTGCTTGTCGCAAACTTGTAAAACTCGAAGAGGAAGAAGAAAAATCAAGAAAAAACATAGCTGTTTTTTTTCTCTGCTTGCCTGCCTTGTCCCATTCTTCCAGCTTCTCACACAAGCATAATGGTTTGCAAAGGGGTGTTCTTTAGGGCACAAGAACTGTTCTACACCAATCTGGCTTCTAAATCCAAGTAAATGAAAGTTCTATCAGTCTTTTCCAGCACTTGCCATTTCACTTTTTCCCAGCTATTTCTCCAGCACAAGGAGCAGGATTTTAAGAGTGAACTAATGCTATTGCCACATGGTGTCCTGAATGCCTGGGAGGGCTGTGCAAGTTAAATTCTGAGTGATGTTCGTGCTGGCATTTGGGATGGTTATGGAGGAATTTAATGGAGCTATGCTGATTTATACATGTGGAGTACAAGGCCTTTCATATGTCTAGTTTCTACTGTTTTATAGGTCCTTTTTTTAAATTTTATTTTATTGCTGACTGCCAGCCAAAGTGATTTCCTTTCATCTTTTTCTGGCCAAAGCTTGAGCTCAGTGTCATGGGTTGTCATGATGGACAGAGCCCCAGGGCTGTGCTGATGCCATGAGCAGCTCCCA
Organism: Lichenostomus cassidix; assembly: GCF_008360975.1. Classification (NCBI taxonomy): domain Eukaryota; kingdom Metazoa; phylum Chordata; class Aves; order Passeriformes; family Meliphagidae; genus Lichenostomus; species Lichenostomus cassidix. Next base: position 17,443,649 of record NC_139490.1, read on the forward strand.
GTGAGGTGCACCTGGGAGCAGGGGGCTCTTGGGCATTGTCCTCAGACTGGGGGCAGAGCAGGAGGAGCAGCAGTGTGGCACTGATGCTGTGGGTCACAGGGGGAGCAGCATGTGGCACTGATGCTGTGGGTCACAGGGGGAGCAGCAGTGTGGCACTGATGCTGTGGGTCACAGGGGGAGCAGCATGTGGCACTGATGCTGTGGGTCACAGGGGGAGCAGGAGAAGCAGCATGTGGCACTGATGCTGTGGGTCAGAGGGAGAGCAGCAGTGTGGCACTGATGCTGTGGGTCACAGGGGGAGCAGCGGTGTGGCACTGATGCTGTGGGTCACAGGGAGCAGCAGTGTGGCACTGATGCTGTGGCTCACGGAGGGAGCAGCAGTGGCACTGATGCTGTGGGTCACAGGGAAAGGCTGCAGCTCTCAGCTCAGACCGGGTTTCACCCTCAATGCTGTGGGAGGCTTGCCAGTCTGGTGATTCCCTCTCCTCTCCTCTCCTCTCCTCTCCTCTCCTCTCCTCTCCTCTCCTCTCCTCTCCTCTCCTCTCCTCTCCTCTCCTCTCCTCTCCTCTCCTCTCCCTCTCCTCTCCTCTCCTCTCCTCTCCTCTCCTCTCCTCTCCTCTCCTCTCCTCTCCTCTCCTCTCCTCTCCTCTCCTCTCCTCTCCTCTCCTCTCTCTCCTCTCCTCTCCTCTCCTCTCCTCTCCTCTCCTTCTCCTCTCCTTCTCTCCTCTCCTTCCTCTCCTCTCCCTCCTCTCCTCTCCTCTCCCTCTCCTCTCCTCTCCTCTCCTCCTCTCCTCTCTTCCTCTCCTCTCCTCTCCTCTCCTCTCTCCCTCTCCTCTCTCCTCTCCCTCCTCTCCTCCTCTCCCTCTCCTCTCTCTCCCTCTCCTCTCCTCTCCTCTCCTCTCCTCTCCCTCTCCTCTCCTCTCCTCTCCTCCTTCTCTCCTCTCCTCTCCTCCTCTCTCCTCTCCTCTCCTCTCCTCTCCTCCTCCTCTCCTCTCCTCTCCTCTCCCTCTCCTCTCCCTCTCCTCTCCTCTCCTCTCCTCTCCTCTCCTCTCCTCTCCTCTCCTCTCCTCTCCTCTCCTCTCCTCTCCTCTCCTCTCCTCCTCACCTTGGTTTAAACCTGTTTTAACTCTCCTGGCTCCCACAGAGCCTGCCTCTGCTGCAGAGAGAAGTGGCCAAAGAATTGGGCATTTTCACTCCTATTTTCTCTTTCTGTTTTTCCAGCCTTCTGTCTCACCCTCTTTGCCAAAAGCACTCTTTGGCGACTGGCAAACTAATTGGCCAGAGGAGGTGTCATCAAAAATTCATCTCAGATAATTAGACATTGAGCTATCATTATCCTTGAGGTTCAATTCATTTTTGTTTTCATTAGCTCAGTGGTTCCCCGTGGCAGATATTTCTGATAATTTCCCAGCACGGAGGGGGTCATGAGTGCTGGCATTCTTTCAGACGTGCTTCCCTTGCATGTCCTTGCTTACTTAGCAGGAGTTGGGGGAAAGAGCTGGCTTGGTCAGGCTGCGAATTCCTGGTTTTGTCTGTTTTATAACAGATCAGCTTATGTAAGAAACAGAGGTCTCACTAAACTTTGACAAAAAGCTGACAAACTCAATGTTTGTGAAGGAGCATTTCTGCTTTCCCAGCATTTTCAAATAAATGCCATTTCAAACAGCTGTTGATAGTGTTAAGAAATCCCATTTGCATTTTGTGTCGTTCTAATTATATAGTAATTAATTTCTGATATAATGGCAAATTGATATTAGAATGAGGTCCTTGAAATTGTATTGCTTTATGTGAAGTAGCACTCTTTTGGTTATGAGTCCTTACATATGAAAGGAATATAACAAGATTTCTGCCAGTAGAGCCTTACGACTTTTAAATTTTTAATGCAACACTGAAATGTAAAAAAAAAATTACTGGCATTTCCATAGTGAGGAATAATCTGCCGAAATAATCTGCATAAAAAAAACCTTTAATTTTTTTAAGCTGCTGTTCTATATTGTGCAGAAATAAACAATTCCAAATACTAGAGCCAGTAAAACAAGGAATTTGTGTGATTTTTTTTTTTTTTAAAAACATCCTGATATTTTGGAATTTGTTTTCATTTTTAATGAATAATCAGAAGCACAAGAATATTTCCCCAAAATACATACCTAAAATTTTCTTGATTCAACTGAGATAGTCATGGGAATGTAATTTTGAAAGAGAAGCTGTAATTACTTGATATGGTTGAAAGAAAGTTAATTTAGGATCAATATGCTCTTACAGAAAATAGAGGCTGATAAAAAAAAATTAATTTAAGGAGTTTTCATTGTATGAATGTGTCATATTTTATTATACACTTTATGTCCCTCAAGTCCAATGTTGTTGGACTGCATTTACGTATTTTAAATTTATAAATATTTGAATGCATTTTAAAAATGTATTCATATTTTCTGAACACCTGCATGCTCAGCCTTTTCCAGAAAACTATATCACCTGTCTTTAGAAACTTAAAATGAGCAGTCAGCACTAATTACCAGCCCTGATGCCACTGATTAAAATGCTCTGCGGCTTCTCTCTCTGGCTGTTGATTGCTTCCTGCTAGGAGAGGAGCTGTGGTGCTGCTCGTACCTTGGAGATGTGGAAATTGCAGTTAATTTCCAGCTCGTCTGTACTGTGTTTGTGCCTCCTGTAAATTCCAGGCTGCGCTCAGGATGCAGAGGGACACAAGGAGGCTGTGATCAGGTTGCACCCTGCGCTTGTCACCAGCAGCTCGTGGTTTGCGTTGGCCAGGAGGGCTGGGAGGGCGTTGGGAACAGAGCCTGGCCTGCAGCAGAGTTAAGTAAACAGGACCCTGCAATAACTCCCGAGTTCCTGTTTGGTTTTAATCAAATCTGGTTTAGTTTCTTGAGTAGAGATGGAGTTTATTCAAAGATTTCAGTGAGCACAGAGCTGTTAGGAAAGACAGGTGGGGCCATTAAAGCCATGCTCAGCTCTGTGTCACATATCTCAGGTTCATCCCACCTGAAGCTCATCTCACTGAGTTTAGTGCTAAATTTCTCTGGCACACTCATTGTCTTTAGCTATGCTGATGGGTACCAGCTGGAAACAAGGCTGAGTGAAATAGGAACTTTCTAAAATTGTCTTTATTAAAATTTTTTATCTTCCTGTAGTCTCTAGCTTGTACTTCTGAGTTATGAGCAACAAAACCACACACTGTGTAGGCATGTAGATTTCCCAGAGGTTTTATTTCACATTTTTCAAGGATTTGCCTTTTTTTTTTTTTTTTTTTTTTTGTAAATCTTCTAGGCTCTCTTCTCCGTGATGAGCTGCTTTATCACATTACCCTGGGGGAAAAGTATGTTATTCTGTACACTTAAACTGGATGGAAAGATGAGTGAGGGTCACTCATTCTGCCCTTGACTAAGGAAGCAGAGTGGCCCTTTTACTGGTGAGTTGAATCTAGTAAAAAATTTCATTCTAGTATATTAGCTAGTAGTTTGATAATTTAAAACACCAAATTCTTTCATTGGTATTATCCTATATATTTGCAAGCCAAATAATGACGTGAAAAGATTTTAAGGAATAACAAAGTGAACTAGTGTGAGTGATGTGTTTTCATCCTTATTTTAAAACCAGGTAGAAATTAATAAAAAGCACCAAATAAGTAATATCTCTATTTAAAAAATGCGGTATCTTTGTATCTTGAGAGCAAAGCAGCCTTTAGAGTGAAACAATATTGAAGAATTCATGGGCATGTTCAGTGTTAAATAACATGGTGAAAGGACATGGAGACCTTCATCTTTCTTTGATAAAGTAAAGTATTTTTGAAATGAACATCTTATCAGATCAGGAAAGCTGGTAATATTGGCAGATCAGCACAACTCAGTTATGTCAATCTGACATTTGATCATAAGTAATGTACTTTTGGTAAGAGAGAAAGTCAAAGTGAAGGACATCACAACTTTCATAAGCAGTGTTCCAAACTCAGAAAGATGTTGTTTTAGAAAGATTTTCTCTTTCCATTTCAAGTACCAATTCCACTATTACATTCTCACAGAATGAATTCTTGCCTCAGTCTGTTTCCTGGATTCAGACATTTGACTCTGTTAGCTCAGGAATCCATGGCACAAGGGAAGTTTGAGGTTTTTTCCAAGACGTTGCTGTAAAGAGTTTTGTAACTAAGCTGTTGAGCTGACTGCAGAACTTTTCCTAATTCATTATCTTGATGATCTGTGATTTAATTCCTTTTAAGAAACACTTGTCTTTGAGTGTCTCTTCATCACTAGTTAAACTTCCATGCCTGATATCAATACATGTTGATTGATAAATGAGAGAACCTCTTCCCAGATATTAATTTCACCATTGTTTTCTTGCACTATTATCAAGTTTCCTAAGCTGGTACTTTCTGCAGGTTGCTAGACAGCTGCCCTTGAAGGCTGTTATCCATCTGAAATATACAGCACATCACTTTTTCTGTCCCTGCTGATATCCTGTGGGACATGAATAAGCTGCAGACTGAGTACCTGCATTGTGGAATAGATCAGACGTGAGAATATATTAGGCAAAGCAGTCAGTCTCTACTAATTGTACCTAATCAGTGGCTAATTTATGGCTTTTGCCTTGCAGCATAGGTGAGGCAAAGCTTGCATTTGCCCACAGCATACACCGTAGACCTACTTTAACCTGCATCACTGCAGGTGAATTCAGTATAAATTCTTGTTTCGTAAAGATTTCTATGGTAAGGTAGTAATTTGTCTGGCAGTGTGAAGCCCTGCCCTTTAACTAGAGGTAGTTTGTATCTACTGCATTTATGGGCATTTATAGTGAGCTCACTTATCAATATACCTTTGATACAAAGAGCAATTACAGGATTTTGTAAATTATAAATTAAATGGACAGGTATCTTCAGGTCAGGTCAATTTATTAGCTAAAATTCTTGGTTTGATGACAGTGCTTTCATGACTTGCTTTGATGACAGTGAATTGGTCAGCTTTTAAATCTTGAGGTTTAGAATGGGAGTCAGATACAGTCTAGAAGCCCTGTGATATCAAGTTCCCTCTGAAGTTTCTGTTACTACATTAGAAATGGTCTTTTTCTTATATCTGCTTCAGGCTGAAAGCAAAAATCCAGAAGGATGGAGTCATATACTTTTCAACTTTAGAAGGACATTGTTCACTTCACTGTGTTTATTTTTAGCTGTGCTGTATTAAGCACACCTAAAAAATGCATTGGTATACTGAGCCTTTGAAAATGAGAATAACAACAAGCAACAAATGAGTTAGACTTTATCCTTGTTTTTCTGTAGTTACCATCCCCACGGTGAATTTCAAAGATGCATGTGTGCATCTTTAAGAGCTCATCCATTTGCAACATGGGTGAGTGTTTCCTTTGGGCATTTCTCATACACACATTGCCCCAGGGGCAGAGGAGATCCATCCTTGCTTCCTGCTGTGCCTTGGTACTCAAAGGAAGCACAGAAGCCCCCAGGACTGACTCCAAAGGTACATGCTTGAGCATTTTACTGAGCTGGATTAGGATGATATGAAAGTTGCAAGTTCTTCCCAAGATCCCTAAGTACCTTGTTTTAAATGGGTTGCTAAAAAGCAGAAATTGGGAAAAGAAGTACTTGTCTTTCTACCAGAATACAATAGTTGAGATGAAAACTGTAGTAGCTGCCTGTGAAATGTTCCTAAACTCTCCTGTGTACCCCCTGAAGCAGGAAGAGATTTGGTGCTTGATTGGATAGAAGAAAAGTTGTTTAGTACTCATGAGTCATTGGCACTACAAATTCAGGCTAAAGCGTGAGAAATGTCTTATTGGTTATATTTGCTTCAGTGTCCCAGTTGTCCCAACTGTGTTTATAATCAAAATGCAGATAAATAGGTATGGGATTAACTATCTGTGTCATTCAGGGATGACAAGAGTAGGGTAGGATGGGCTCTGAATGCTTTCAGTAGGACAATTTCTGAAGGTTGTTGGGAGCCTTTATCCCAGAATCTGGAGCTACTTCTCAATAAGTTGGAAGTACACACACGAAATAGCATAAATCCTGAAATTTGAGACTTTTTTTTATTCTTTCAAACAGAGAAACAACCTGACTTCTGCAAGGAGAGTTAAATATTTCTCTGGTCCTTGCTGGACTGCCTTGTACGAGGCAATAGCACATAGATCATCTTTTTCAAATATTGATACTGAAACAAAAAGAGTAATTTTTCAAGAAAATTGCCACTGTCATCAGAATTCACCATATCATCACAAAAATAATTTTTATTAGTAGAAGTTTACTCCTACCTGCTAATCCAGCCAAATAATTTAAGGTTTACCTCATTCTTGGCAACAGTTTTTCTAACATGCTAATTATTTTATATTTGTACTTAGAAATTGCATTCTTCTAAATAATGATCCTGAGGCCTTCAACCTAATTGCCATATTTTGTTTCCTTGGCTGATATTTGGGGTTTCTGCTGTTCCCTCCTCCTTTTTCTGTCTTCCAGGCGCTGCCTGCTGCTTCTCTGCAGTGAGCAGTTATCGCCCTCCTTTCAGCCATATGGTGTGGAGACACAGCAAGGCAGTGCCTTTCCCATGACCATGGTGGGAAGGGGGACTCAATCAACCAGAACTGAAAAGTGGAGATATTTCTTTTTTCCCCCCTGTTTTCCTTGGTGGTAAGAGGTAGACTTTGCCACCAACCTTTCTTCCTTTAAGAGAGGTTAAACTGAATTAACTGGAATGAAAGCTCACAGCCAGTTTGGTCCTGCCAGATAAATATTTGTATTTACTCAAGCAGCAAAAGAAAGTTCCTGTAAAATGCAGGAGAGTAAGCAGACTGGACAGAAACAGTGTCAAGGTGTGAGAGAAGGTAAGCAGCACATGTGACATAATATTTGGAGTCCAACTGCATTGAAATCTTAGTTTAGGCACATCAGAAGCTCTTGACCTAAAAGCCAGAAGTTAACATTTATTGTAACTGGGAGCTTGTTGTATCTACTGCAGATCAACATTACATTTATTCTGTGAATGTATTTATTGTATTTGTTAGAATGACCAATATTTACTCCAGAAGAGAGGAAATTATATCCCCTCTCTGAGAAAAGTGGTGTTTAATAGTTGCAATTCATCTTTTTTTAATTGAATGGGTGAGGTTCTTATATGTGAAACAAATGATTTTGTGGCCATAAGTATAATACTTCTGGTCACAAATAATTTAGTAAATTTAGTGTCTCACTATTACAGTTTCTGAGGACCTGACCTGAGCTAGAACACACTGATCTGTCAGACCTTCATCCATGGCTGCAGGTTTTCAGTGGCCTGCTGGTGTTTCAGCATTCCTAAAGCCTGTTCCTGCTTTTTTTCTGTGTCCTGGCATTAGATTATATCCTAAAGGTATAGCGATCCCTTAAAATACCGTTTTCTACCTGTTCATTTTCTATGTATCTTCCAATTATTTGTAAGGTAAAACAAAATGGGATTGGCAAGAAATATTTTTTCTTATTTCTATCCATGTTTCTTTGGGTAGGAAGATCTCTTAAGAAGCAGATGGAGTAATTTGGTAAATAACATGGGAAAGTGGATTATGTCTAGAATCACAGGCAATATATATTTTTCATGATAATGTCTGTCCTAGATATGAAATGAGTCAGAGAATTGAAATAAATAAACAGGAAACTAGAAAATAAAAGTCTCATACAATTAGAATCATAGAATCAAAGGAATTACTTGGGTTGGAAGAGACTTAAAAGTTATAAGTGAGATCAGTGGGAGCTATTTTTATTTATCATTGCATCTCTCAAATGACTCCTGGAGAATAGTTCTATGAAATTGTAATTGAAAAATGAAAGAATGAGTCTAAGGTAGGTGTCAAAATGTTTTTAAAGACAGCACTCAAGACATGTTCTGGGAACAGAAAGTGGTAGTTATGTTTCTTTTGTCCAGTCTGGTGATAAATATAAATACTATTCTCAAAGAAGGCCAGAGTCATTCCTATTCAGCAGAATAGCTTTGTGTATCTTCCTCAAACTTCCCATTTTGTATCTTCCCTCAGCCTACAATTTGTTATTTACATGGCATATTTAAGAGTAATGCTGTTTCCATTCTTCCTAGGGAACATTAAACTTGACTGTTATAGAGGACTCTTGCAGTCAAAACAGAACTCAGAGATATCCAGACTATGGTCAGCTCAGAAACCCAATCTACTCTGATCTACTCTGCAAAATGCAGAGCTGGTGCTGCAAGGAGTTCTTGCAGCTCCCAGCAAGAAATGAAACTTCTCAGCACCCAGAAGGATGGCAAGAGCTCTGTTTTTGCAGTCCCCAGCTCACACACAGCACACGAAAGTGTAAATATCCCCAGTGCTTTGAAAGGACCAATCCCATTGTTTGCAGCGCAGCAGAACTGATCCTTTGGATGGATGCAAGTGTTTGACTTGGCCTTGGAGGCCTTAACTCATTATTTCTCTGGATATCAGATTATTCTGGGGAGAAAACATGTCCTGCAGAGCAAACAAACAGAGGGGGAGTTCAGTGCAATCCTTTGGCCTACAAGCATGGTAATGATTTCAGTTGAAATAATCAAATATATTCAATGGGTTGAGGGCTTTCTTCATCTGATTAAAAGCTAATGAGGCATATGAATACCAAATATTACTTGTCACTTGAATCAGTAATTAATAATCACAGACTGAGCTGTCTTTAAACAGCTAGTTCTAAACAAACCGGGTTGATATGATGTCAGCTTTAAAAATCAGCTAGATTTGAAATGGATATCAAGGGTGCTTTCAAAAAGCCTATTGCAGTAGTAGCTGTGTAAGACAGAGCTAGGTGGATGCATTAATATTTGAGCTGTCAGATTTGCTATTCAATTTACATGTCAAGTGTCAATCTGATGGGCTATCTTGATAAATCCCTACAAACTCTACTTAGTGCAAAAACTTTCTTGTTTGACAGTTCAGATTTAGAGGCTTCCAGCCAGGCTCTTTTCCCTTTGAAACTAAACACAACTTAGGACATAAAAAAGTACTCCTTACACATACAGATGGACTCTAGAGGTCAATAGATGAGTTGTGATATGTGATAATTGCTCACCAGTCAGGGATCTGGGCCAGGGGAGGAAATGCAATGGCACTGAGTGTCCTGTGCTGTGAACCCCTTGCTCCTCTTAAGGAGATTATTATCATTTCTGCTGCAACATTGGCTTTAATGGGAGCTTTCTCCATGAGCTTCAATAATTGCACAAAGCAGATAAGTGTGGGCTTTAAGGCATTTTACTTAGGAAGGGATTATTATTTACCTTTTTAATGGCCAAGTATAATTGTGTCTATGGTATTACCTCTTTCCACTGAAGATTCCACCCAAATTCTTGCACTGTTTCATAGAGGCACAGTTACAACCTCATAGTGAATAAAATCCTGAGAAGTCACACATCTCTCCACTGGTTGAAGCTGCAGGTGTTTGAGCAATATTATCTTATCATTAGGTCATTACCAGCAATGTGAAGGACAGCTCTTTGTCCTAGATCAAAAGACTGTGGATATACTTTGTACTTTTTTCTGGCACCCTGTCAGACTGTGAAATCTGAAATACTTCATCTTACATTTTAAAAAAAATTCTCTTTTTAATCCTAAATTGACATTCTTGTTAAACATTCAGCTTCAGACATCAACATCTCTTTCTCCTAAATATTCTGCTGTGATGGGTTAAAGAAGTAACAAAAAAAGAAAAAAAGAGTCCATGTTTTAGTATTTAATATGGTACTAAGTGTTTTCATTTGACTGATATTTTAGAATATCAAATAAATTACTAGGGAAGTTTATTATTTTATACAAGAAATTATACAAGAAATTGATGATTTACAGGTCAATATGTAGATTTCTGCATGGCACCATTGTTAGCAGATCTTGTGAATTTAGGGTTGCTTTTTCCCCCCTTGAATGCCAGGTAAGCTTTCTAAACTAAAGAGCTTAAGTATTGCTACTGAACATTACTGTTAGCAGAGATGGAATAAGGTGTAGCTCATGTTATTTTGTGGGAAGAGAGAGAGTTTTGTTTGATAACAGTGGCAAGTTTAGCTCCCTCTTTTGTCAGAGAATTCCTAATGGGCTAAAGCAGAAAGGGAAGTGAAGGGAAAGCAGGGGAAAAAAGGAGGAAAAGCAGGGAGAGAGGAAAAAAGGAAGGAAAAAGGTAGAGAAAATAGGAAAAAAATATTTAGGCACTGAAAGTGGGAATTGACATCTTAATCCTGACTAAATCCACAAGTTAGTTTAAGTCCCTCTATCCTCCATACATGCCTCTAGCCATGAAAATGGTTCTGCTTTGCTGCAAATCCCTCATGCTCCTACAATTCCTGCTTTTGTGCATGACCATGTCTGCTTTGCCCTAGCTCTGCTGTGACCTCTTGGTGATGTTCTCATCCAGATGGTAATGGATTATGTGCTGGGGATATGTGTGATAGAAAATTTATGCTCCCAAACAGAGACAAGCAGGGCTGTGGAACTGTTTGAACTCTAGTTTCTCCTGTACCAAGTTTGGCCCAGACTGTTCTTCTCATGGGGGAAAGGACAGCATATCAACCACAGCATAGCTTTAGTCTCCTTCTGCCAGCTGGTTTTATCAACTACAACAGATGATGGCATATCCTTAATATTCTTTGACAGTACAATATTTTCACCTAGACTGTCTATTCCAGAATGATGCTTCTCTGATAGAATGGCCAGTCAATCTCACAGCATGATAGAAAACAGATGTAAGATTAGGATGCAAAGTAGTTTTCCAGATACTTGGTCCCAGCATGCTGAACAACCCAGCCCTAGAGTTAACCAGGCAAGTGCTGACACATGTCTTATAGCAAAATATCACTCACAGCCACAGTTCAAAGGCCTTGCTACCCTCCAGGGCAATTAATACAGCATCACGTTCAATGGTGCTTGAACCAAATCCATGGAACTCTCGGGGGAGGGATAGGGAAGCAATCTCAGAGCTCAGACAAGAGCAGCATGCTGCTGCAGCTGAAGTTTCAGTCCCTAGGAACACAATCCCTCCTTAAGAGTGCTTGTGTGACAATGCATTATAAAAAGCAGATTCTTCTGCCATTAACATTTTTGACAAAAGTTTCATTAGGTTCACTGAATAAAAGTTCAGACTCTAGATGTGGATCTCCACTTTTCAAAATATATTTATCACAAAGGTTGCTCCAAGTGTTTGTCAATTGTGCTTTGAATAAGAATTTTAAAGACCATTTAGGACAAATAAATGACAGATTCGTGCTGTACATATACATTTTTTTAAAATGAAATGATATGTATATATTCAGTGATAGTTTTAGTAATACTAACAGCTAACCATAATAAGTTTTGCTTCAAGTAAGTACCCGAAGTGATCACTTCTCATTTTAGAAATTATGGGCAGATTTGAATAATAATGCTTGTATTATGCAGCATTTATCCAACTAATGATGCTATTGAAAGTGCTGAGGCGTCTCACAGTATAATTTAGCACTTGGTGTGAATGTGATTTGATAGCCACCCTGTACCTGGGATGCCTGAAATGAACTGTGCCTATGATATAATTGTGTTGTGCTATAGAGTGCAGGGAACAACAACAAGTGGCTTTTACCTCCTGATTTCACTTCTTCAGTTGCCACTTTGGTTTCTGTTTGTTAATGTATGGCTGAGGTGCTCCCACTGATCCTCCTGCAGGGACCATGGCTGTTCAGTTCACAAAGGAGGAGAAGCTGTGTGTGGATGTGCTCTGCACTCTGCTGAACACCAATATTGAACGGGATGTGTTCATTCAGGCACTTCTTGGGAATTCCCAGACTGGTCATATCCAACAGAAACTAATAAGTAGTTCAAGCTCCGTTGTAATTAAATGTAGCATATGAAAATGAGCAAATGAAAGAGTAAAACCTTTGTGCTTTTACTGTTTGAGAAAATTAATATTTTAGTGGTGGTTCCATGCACCATATTTTTTTTTCTTTAAGGAGGAGAAGCTCTGCAATCCAACAGGACCTATGTTTACGGTCTGTTCTATAGATTAAGTGCTCATGGTGATCAGTTTATTACCAATGTGCATGTATGTATTTATTAATTTTTAAATTAATTTCTTTTTGTAGGTGAGAAAGGTGAATCTCAGCAAGTCTTGTTTGTTTGCTTGTTGTTTGTTTTTTTTCCTTTTTCTTCCTTTATTTTTTTTTCAGATTTACAGGGTCAGTTGCACATCAGAATCTCCATACCTGTTTTTCTCCTCTATTAATTTCTCTCAGGTAAGTTTAAAAATTCTCTTGTAACCAAGCATGATTTCTAACATTCTCATGTAGTTGTCATGGATGTTGACAAAGGTGGTTGTTTCAGGCTGCTTCTTACAGCAGAGGTGCTTGAATTTCAGAAACCCTATTCAACAATGTATGTGATATATTACTGAGCCTTTATAGGGAGGGAATGATTGCAATATCAAATTGTATTTTTAGATCAGCCTCTTGAACACACACTGGTATTAGGAAGATCTGTCTTTACATTTGCAGATTATATGAGTTCTTAAATGCAGGAGTCTCATATATAAATGATTGCTTTGATTGGTCTTAATATTTTTTAGGTGTCTTGTTAGTGAGCATAGCTGAGGTTGTTGGATAAAATTTTTTTTTTCTATTTTTTTACAGGAAAATACTTGCTTTTCCCCAGTGGGAAATTTGGTTGCCATCTGTAGAACATCTTTCCTATAAATCATTACTTTGATTATTTGCGCTGTCAGTTAAGCAAATTCATCCCTGCCTGGTCACTCTAAAACAATAGTTTGAGGATCTATTGTCAAGTACTTCCTTCTTTATCTTTCACTGTCAGAAGTTCAATGCTAAGCAATGCAAAAAGACTTTTTATAATTACTAGTTTGGAACAAGTAGTTGATGGGCCAGAAATTGCTTGGGAAAAGTCTTTGTGCAATAGTAAAGCATTTTGAGATAGAATATATAGCAAGGTCTAGAAATGGACAAAAATATTCCAAGAAACCACAGTTGTTCTGAAGAAACTAGCCTGAAATTATTTGAAAAAGTCATGATTAAAAAATCTAAATTTGAATTTTTTTTCAAATTTGCTCATGCATTGTCCTTCATCCCCTGTAACTGATTGTGTTTAATGGGCCTCTGATGCCTCCTTTTATATGATTTTCCTTTCATAGCTCATTTTACTTTTATTGCCTCTCTCTAGATCAAAGGCATAGGAAGAAGAAAAGAAAAATGGTGACTAAGAATGATGTCTGCAATCTTTCACATTTTGGCATTATTTTTCTAAGTATTCTTACCTTGATTTAATGCAGCTTTTGCTAGTTATAATTTTAGGAGTCACTGTGGGTAATTCTTCACCATCCTGGATACCCCAACCTTTCATGCATTTATAGAAGTTAGTGCTTTGCCAGCCACAGTGATAAAAATTCAAGCCCAGTATATTTAGAGATTCTAAATGAATTTCAGTTGCTTTCTTTAGATTTTATTTGCCATCTGGCTATGCAAGCCAGTATAGCTTTTTTTTTTTCATTATTTTGAGACTTCGAAAGCTAGAGGCACAACTGTTTTTCTAAAAGAATGCCAAATTATCACGTGGCTGCAGGCACTGATGATTTTAGAGAAAACCACCAAACATTGTGAGTGAATAGTGAGCCACCTCCACATTTCATGTGCTGGGTTTCAGAAGCCCAGCATGAAATGCAGCTCCTGGGCAGTGTGGGGGTCTTGTAAACACTGAAAACTCTTCTCCCAGTTTCAATTGCTGTTCTTGTGAGAGGTTTATGGCCCCTAGTGAAGAGTTGTAGTGCTGAGCAACACAGGTATGTTTGCAGGAAGTGATCCCTTAGATTGCACAATCTTTCCAGGGTACTTTTAGTCCACAGGAAATGGAGAGCTCCTGCCTGCCATGTGAATTCCCACAGCCTGCTGTGGTTGTGGCTGCAGTTCTCACAAGGAGTGGCTTTGTTTTGTTGTAGGTATTAGCATGAACACTTCTCCACAGTGCTCTGATGTCTTTGTCCTCCTTCTCTTCCCATGCCAAACCTCTTCCTCATCCACTGCTTTGGCCTCTTTCAGCAGTGATATCCTTACTAATGCAAAGTAAGTAAAACTTGGGATGGTATAAGTCTTTTTTGGTAATGACTGTGCAGCTGAATATCATCTTCCATTAATCTGTCAGCAATTAGCCTTTTGTTTAAAAATAATAATAATACTAGTAAGAGGATATTTAAAAGTTGAATGGGCCTGGAGATGTAATTTTAAAGTGAAATTGTACATTGTCTAAATTCTGCTTGAAGGTACAGCTCTACTGAACAAAGTGGGGAAAAAGTCCTTGGAGGACATGGTTTAGAATTTATAAAATCCTGAAAATGGCTGTTTTATTTTCCTCTAATTTTCAGCACACATATTGCCACAGGTACTTGTAGCAGCAAAAAAATTGGATAAATTTAAGTACTTCTGCAGCACTGCATCATTTTCCAAGAAATGTGAAAAACTTTCAGAAGTGTTATTTCAACAGAGCAGTTTGCTTCTGTAATTGGTCAGACTTCTGAAAAGTCATGGATTTGGTATCTAGTAACAGCCTGAGCTATCTTCCAACTAAATAAAGCAACCTGTTCCAGGCTTGACCTCATTTTCATATATACATTAGAAAAGTCAGTGATTGTAAACACAGATGGTCCAACACATCATGTCATGCTGCTGCCCTTGTGTTGGAACACAGCTAAATCTTGCATTGAGAATGAGGATTATTATGTCAAACCAAGCACTTAATTAAGAACAGATTTCAATATTTAATGACTACACAGTAGCTTATTAAAATATTTGCACTAGTGTTTACGATGTTTGGTGGATTAAATACCAATATATTTGTTAACTGTAGAACAACTTCCTTTGCTCTTGCAGCAAATCCAGGCATTACCCCTGTGATGCTACAGAGGCTCTCTAGCCTGGAAAAGCAGATTCAATCTTTGTGCACTTGGGGTGGTGTCTGGAGAACTCAGCAGGATTTGGGAGGCAGGATACAGTCAGAGGGTACAGGGAGAAACTGAATGGACAGTTTGGTAACCTTTCCTGTAGGACTGCTGCATTCCTAAATCACTAACAGCTGGGTAAAATCTCTCTTTCCAGCTTAGCTGGAAATCCCCACTTTCTTCACTATTTAGCGTTTGGGGGGTTAAGGGGGTCTGTAGAGATCCTTGGAATCACAAAAGGATGTGCTTATGTTCACAGTCTCCAATAATTTCTTCCCTGAAATCACAGATTGAAGCTATGGGTGGTTAATTTTCCTCAGTTTAAGTTATGAAGCTTGTGAAGCCTGTTACATTTCAAACTGGAAGGGCATGGTTACAATTTAAATAATGACATTATAACTTAGGCCTTGTAGAATCCACCAGCTTTCTCCCTCATTTAAACTGTGGGTAAGAGACACATTTCCTCTTCCTGCAGCACCTCCATTGTCTTGGTGCATGGTGAAGATCCCTTACTGTATTTGTGCCATTGGCTTGCTAAGGGACAAAAGTAAAAAATAGACAATGTCTCTCGTTTCCAGAACAAAAATGTTTCAGCCTTCTTTCCTAGCAGCTCATTTAAAAATGATAAACCAACATCTCATCGCTCTTTTCCTTTGGGCCCTTTCCCTCCAGATGAAAGGAAAAAATTCCACCATTCAGCTCCCCAAACGATGCTTCTCCTGAGGAAGTCATTGCGGCTTCAAACTCTTACATATGGTATTGTGCACACACACTTAATGCTGTGGTCCTGGGAGAGATGTCAGCAATTTATATCTCCATCTGCAATAAGTTATGACCACCTGCATCAGCTCAGCCATGTGCTAATGTGCAAGCCCTGCTGCATCCCTGCTGCCTGCCCGGGCTGACATTTGTGGAGGGAGAGCAGAGCCTTGGAGATTGACGTCAGGCTGTCCTGACCTTCCGGGAGAAACGTGGCCAGTCGAGAGCACCATCCACCCCTGCAGAATGGATGGGTCAGCCTGGGGGAAAAATGTGATCTGTTGGGGATTAATCTGAAAAAAAAGAAAAAAGTATCAATATTCATAGTCTGGATGACTCCTTACAGGCAGTTCAGTGAGCTCTGCACAACATCATGGTTCCCCAGCTGCTGATTTTTGTATGCTCTGGTGGTAGAGCTGCTAGATGGGGCCTTTGGCAACAAACATAGCAATCACTTCTCATGTGTATTTCTGGTTAAATCTAAGTTAAATACTCATTTTATACCATTTAAAATGAGATTGTTGCTTGTTGTCACCAAATGTTAAGTTATCATAAAATAAATATTTTAAGTTTCTCCAGCAAGGGTTAAAAGCTTGATGGAATGATAGTTTTGGACAGGAGGACAATTTCAATGTTTATGAGATACAGCAATCCTCCTTATAGAGTTACACTCTTTAGAGCATTTATTTTCTCAATTTCTTTTATCTGGAATTAAATGTCACTCTGTATATTTGATTCTTCGCTCTGTCTCATTGTCAAAGGAGTAAAAGAAATTATTGCTGTTCAGTGCAAAATCTTAATTTTTTCATTTCAATGATATCTTCCATAGAGAAGTCTCAAAGACCCTCGATATTAGTGATGCAGCTTTGCAGCATCCTTAGAGACCAGCAGCATCATGATCAGTGTCTGAACAATAAGACAAGTCAGGCAAAGAGAATTTGAATAACTAAGCAGACAAAAAAGCTTGTGGCATAGCCAGAAAGAGAATACAGGGCTGTTTTATTTAGAGGGGAACTGTTAATTTTTAATTTAACTTTTTCCCAGAAAATAATTCCCAAAGCAATGCAAATTCAATCATTCTGAAATTGTTTCTGAGTTTGACTAGGATTTATGCAGCAATTTTAGATAAAAGTTGAAAAAGAGATGAGTTTGATTCCTGAGTGCTGAGATGAACATTTTCGTCCTGGAGAAGGTGATGTCTCTGCCTCCAGTTCCCAAAAACAGGAGGGAAGGAGGGCTGCTGCAGGGCAGGAGAGGGGCTGCAAGTGGGGTTCCTGACAAAAAATGACATGAAT
The DNA here is from genome assembly GCF_008360975.1 of Lichenostomus cassidix. Lineage (NCBI taxonomy): Eukaryota > Metazoa > Chordata > Aves > Passeriformes > Meliphagidae > Lichenostomus > Lichenostomus cassidix. The sequence goes on from NC_139490.1 coordinate 17,460,641, forward strand.
TTCATTACATGAAAGCAATTTTTAGTTTGTTGAAGAACCTGCTTACACAGTTCTGTTCTTAGGCTTTACTCATATATACTTTCCTTTACAGCTTCACCTGGCTGAATCACCCCTAGAAGCACATGCTGGGCTGCAGCGAGTTGGTTTGGTTATTATTGCTGGAAAATGCAGCAATAAAATGTTTTACTTATGTCATCTGGTTGGGTCAGATTATTCTGCAAACGTGTAAGTCACTGTTGTTTGAGTACATCTGTTAGGAGGAGCCAGGTCTTACACCTCACCTGCAGCTGCACTGATATGTCTTCACCTCCTTGGAATCTCTTTTTTTCTCAAAAAAGTAGTTGTGCATATAATGCTTTGTGGATGACATAATCCAAGACATTTGGGAAATCAGTTTGAGTTTAACTCTGTTAAAAGGAATGAGATAAGGGGAGGTTCGTCCCATTGTGCTATAGATGTGTGGTGCATTATGTAAGTTCTTGCAGAACTGGAAGTAAGCTCATGAAGTTTCACTGTTGATTAATCCCTACCAATATAGCCAATCATTACAGCCATTAAATATTTCCTCTATTTATACCAGTCCTGCCATGAGATCTCAGCTTGATTTCCAGACCTTGCATATTAGTACAAGGTTACTGAGGTATGTAAGAATTACTTTGGAAATCTTATTATTTTTCCTGCTTAAACAGTAGAACATACTGCGGTGATGAAACTTGGGAGCAGAGCCATTCACAGCAGAAAATTTAAGAGATTTTTACCCCTTTTTCTGTGCAAATACTTTAAGCATCTTTTGCTGCAATTTGCTTGCCTAGTTTTTCTTATTATGTAGTTTTTTTCTGTGTGAACAAGTTCAGGCCGATTGATTTTTAACAATCTGCTCCATGTAGATGACATTCACATTGGTTTTTTTACCAAGACTGTCTGGCAATCTGCTCTTTTCTAATTCTAATGCAGCGTTGTAAATGGTTTAGTACAGGGGCTTTGTTCTCTCAGGCTAAGGGAGAGAGAAAAAGTAGAACATGAGTTAATCTTGGAAGTTTGATTTTAATATTTCTCCCTGGTCTTGTCCTAAGAAAAAAACTAGGACACATGGACCTGGTGTTCAAATTCTCCTGGATCTTTATCTGGAGGAAGATATGATTTAAGCTTTCAGGAAACTTGAGTTTCCTTTTTCTGCTATCACAGTTATGCCATCTGATTGCAAGTGCATTCATTCACATGACCCTGTTAGAAAGATCTGTCAGATCTTTGACTGGTTTATCGAATTCCCCTGGGTGCCTTAGCTTTGAAGGTGGATATAATTTTCTTAATCTCTGTAGCCCCAGATCAGGAGCTCAAGCTATTTCATATAAGTGTCTTTTAAAATGTTGCTTTTTTGGGAGAAAAACTACATATTTTTCAGTGTCTTTTTCATCTCAGACTGAATAAAACCGCTGTTTTGGGCCTATGAGCAATCTAAAATTAATTCACTGGCCTTCCTATTTGTAGGCTTTGTTGTTGTGTTTGCATTTGTCACAGTAGTTCCTTCTCCAGTGCTTAAAGGACTATTTGCACTCTCCTTTTTGTTTTTTCTTGTGGAGACAGCTTTTAATGGAAGTTAAAAATGACTAGCACTCAAGGGAGATAGTAGCAATAAAATCATAAGGTTCAGAGTAGCATTATTATTTTGGCTAAGGAATTTGGAGAGAATTTAAACTGTAAATCATGCCTGAGGGCTACATCTTGTGTTAGTTGAAATCTTGGAGCTGAAAAGGAAACAGGTAGTCAAACAAATAACTGAGGAGCATGAACAGAGGGAAGATGGGAGTGAGTTGTGAAGGATCTCAGAAGGAGCTTAGATGTCATGTGGAATGGCTTTGGACAGTGATGAAGCAGATTTGACATCAAAAAGGTGGGTGGCTGCATTTATTGAACAGCATTTATTCAACATGTGCATATCAGTTGTGTCAGAAACTGCTTGAGGTGCTACCTGACAAGTAAGCACAGGGGAAAACACAAATGTCACCATTCCCATGCTGGTTCTGAAGTGTTTCGTGGTTCAGAGGTTCACGGATTTGGAAATAACTTAGAGAAAGTTTTTTAGATGGTTTTACTTGAAATCTCTTTTGGTGCAGGCAGAGTCCCAGGGTGAATCACAGAGTTTATTTGACTAGCCCACAGAGACCAGATTAGTAGCTGGAGACAAAAAGGGATGAGTACTATGTTTCTATCATTTTGATAACAACAGTGTTTGTCTTGCCTCATGTGGCTTACGATTTAAATACACTATCCAGAAAAGTTTTGTTTCGTTTTTATGGAACAAAAATAGATGTTTGGGGATTTGCATTTGAAGTTCATGCAGAAAAGTGTTGGCACAGCTGGGAACTAAATTTTGAGCTCCTCGTTCCTAGACTAAAGACTACTCTCCCTGTGTTTGCAGACCCTCCACTGATGCAGATAAACGTTATGGTATGAAATACAATTCAGCTGATTTACATCACTAGTGAACTGACCTTTTATAAAAAGATTAAACTTCAGAGTTTGATTATCCACTTGAAATCTATTTTGATTTCTAAATATGAAGGCTGTAACCCAGCAGAGAGAATGTCTTCTGCATATTAAAATTCATCTCGTTTCATTTTCTATCAGTTCTGTCTTGTAATAAGGTTATACAGAGAGAAGGCTACATTTTTTTTTTTTTTTTTCTGTAGTCATACAACAGCCTGTTAGGTATTTGGATTCCACACTCGTGATGTGTCATCCTGGTGTCTGTTAACCCTGTTAAGTTGGTTTCTTACTGAAAGACACACTATATGTGATTCTGGGCTGGGGGAAGAAAATCAACTAAAACACTGTAAATTTAATTGCAGAACTATGCTCACTGAAGAGAATTCATAATGAAAAACATGACATGGAAGAAGAAAATAATGAAGAGAGGAATGATAACAGAATGGCATTTAAGATGAGGTGAGATTTGGATTTGTTGTTGTATCAGTTGCTGTTACTTTTAATGATTCAATATAATTGAGGTTTACCTATATGGGAGGTTCCTCAGTTGTCTGCATCTTTGAGAAGACTGTCAATAAACCTGAAGTAGAGAGACTGACATATGTATTTTGGAATCTTTTGTAGTGTATGTAATTTATCACTTTAGGGTGGTAGCTGGGAAAGGATCTGACTGAATTGTGGGGTGGGAGAAGATTTTTTTTCCCCTTTCATTGGTTATTAATAATGCTTGCCAGCCATATGCCATTTCTGGTGAACTTTTGATTCTTTCTCTTCTGGGAGCAATATTTTTTGTGGCATTTTGACATGTTTAGCTGATTCTTCACCCGACATTTCATTAACTCATTGGTCTTGATTTTTTTTTTCTGTTACAGGGATGAAAACTGAGAGCAGCATGTTGGTGTGCAGCTAGTGTGAGTGAGACCAGGCTTAAATTCAGTGACAGATTCCTGCCTCCCACCAACCTACTGTTCCAAATATGCTAATGTGTCTTCTGGGATTCTGACACTGCAGTTAGAGTTTGGCTAATAATACAACCCATACACTCTTCAGCCTTGTGTCCATGACTGCTATTCTAGCACCAGCTCTTGCACAGGAAAGTGGTAAACCTGACTGAAGAATTGATTTGGCTTCAAAAGAATCTGGTAAACTTTGTTTTTCGGCTGAATTGTTTTTAGTTCTTGCTTGTTGAATTGCTGCTAAATCATTTTAATGCTGTGGTACAATGGGTAAGAAGTGGCAATAGGGAAGGGATATTGTCATTTTTACACCCCAGAATTGCTGTGAAAATGTTGTGAAAAGGGAGAAGATACCTTGAGATGTTTTGCCTGTATGCTACTACTAGGTTCCGGGACAAGCCTGCAATCCTTGAAACTAAGTGGAAAAGGATTCCTTGGTCTGAAAGCCTCAGAAATCTTCCTCCTTTCTGGTTTTAAAATCATTTAAAAAAAATTATTTTTGCCTAGTGTTGAGCACCTTGTAGTTGTGTCTTAAGAATATTTTTTCTCTAGACCTCTGTGTTTTCCTGCACTGAGATTTTGCAGATGCCTTTTAGCACAGGATACACTCAGGGAACATGAAGATGTTTTTTGTTGGAGAGGAAAACAATGCACCTGCAGTAATGCTATATATGCTATGGACCATCTGAGACAGCCAATCCTGACTGGGGTGCAGAGAACAAAACTCAGTTTCTGATGAGGAGAGAAAGCAATACTATTTCCTTTTTAGCTCTGAATAGGATGGAAAATAGCAAAGATGTTTTGCTATCCTTGATAGATATTTACGGGAAATGTAATTAAATCTTTATGTAAAGGTTTCAAGAGGTCTCCACCTATGTGATCCTCTTTTTCTCCAGCATCATACTGGGGTAGTTGAACTGCTGATTGATAAAACCATATTAAACTACTTTAAACCTAACCTAAAATTGGAATACTGCAGGAACACTCTGAGTTTTTTTCAATTGTTTTTATTTTTTTTTTCAGTTAATTAGAGATACGTTATCATTGTGAGCTGCTGACCAGAGCCAGGGTCAACTGCATCTACCTATAACTTGACCTCTGGGTGATTTGCAGTTGTACAATCTCTATTCCAAAGGGCCGAGTTCCCATTTTGAACTATGTTAGCAATATCTTAATTTTTAATAGTCGTAATAATTCCCATATATATCTATATATTTTTAAACCTTCCCATTAAGACTCCTGGCTGTGGCTTTGACTCTGGCATTGTCTTACAAGGGACATTACAGAATTAGAAATGGGGTATTGCTTTTTGGCAGTACCACAAAATTGAAGGCACTCAAACACAACTGAATGTTGTCAAGGTTTCTGTTTTCATTCAGAATAAGTTAGAATTTTGGCTTTTATTGCTTCAAAATTACACTTCCATCTGCTGAACTGGCTGAATTCTGCCTTCTCTAGTTCTTTGCCTGTTCTCTGTAGAAGCTCCAGGGAGGGAGGAGGGAAATGAACTTGAAATTAAGGAAGGAAGGAAGTTGGGAAAGAGGTTCAGGAAATAACAGCTTCCTCCTAGTTATACAGCTCTGGAGTTCTGGTCAATATTTTCATTAAAGACTCAGGTGATGCAATAGAGAGATTGATAGACTTGTGAAGGACTTGGAAGTTCTTTCAGATTTGAATTAGAAATCAAATTATTTGGAAAGCTGAAGATGGGACTTGGAAAAGTCTGTATATTGTCCAGAAAGGAAGAGTGGAAGTTCAACATTTAGGCAGATCTAATCATCTGCAATAGTATTTGGTGTAGAAATTATTATAGTACCAATTCTGAAGGAAACCATCTGGCTTAGACTTATGGTTGACTTGGATTGAAACAAGGAGTTGTTCAGACTGAATAAAAGATTGAGATTCATTTAGAAATGCAGAACAAGATACTGCAAAGAGGGAGGGAATAATCTGCCCTCCATGTCTAGCAGTTGCAACAAGAAATTATGGAGTTATATTGCAGCAAAACATATTTAGACACAGTGTTAAGATAACCTTCCTGACAAGGATAGTGGCATAGCAGAATGAATTGCTAGTAGGGGTCGTTGAGACTCCATGGCTCTGCAGAAGAAATCTTAAGACATTCAAACTGTAGATCTGTCAGGAATCATATAGATATCATAGTTCTCCCTTGGGGAATGGATGTGGGCTACAGGATTTCTCATGTCCACTAGAGAGAGAGATTCCATTTTATTTTTTTAACTGAAGTAACTCTGTTTGGCTGACTTTTTTCTCTTTTTTTCCCCCTCTCAGCTGGGAGATAGGGCTTAAGAAGGTGCATTCAGTAAGATCCCAAGAGAAATCAAATGGGAAGGAGCATCAGGAATTCTCTTGGCCAGCCCTGTTCCAAGCAGGGTCAGCTGTGAGATCAGGCATGATTACCCAGGGCTTCAAACCTTTGGGTCTTGAAAACCTCCAAGGATGAAGATACACAGATAGCTGCTGGTCCCTCCATCTCCCAGCTGATTCCCACCTGATAAATGTTCATTCTCCTCCCTGTCCAAGTGCAACTGAACCCCCTGCAAAAGAGTTCAGGAGAGGTCAGCTCTATAAGCCACTTCCTCCCTTTACAAAATGATACACACAAATGAAGACAAGATTTTTCAGGCATAGTTTTTGCTTTTAACGTTCCTGTGGATGTTTTAGGAGGCACTGGAATGAAAATAATATTTGTGTTACTTGAAAGAATCGAGGGAACAATTCCTTGGAGAAGACCAAAGTAGAGGAAAACAAGGTAAACAGGTACCTTGGGAACCACAGGTCTGCTGAATGAGTGGGAAGAAATGAATGTAAAATAGAGTATAATGGCTAGTTTTTGTATCAAAGGGAGAATGATGCATATTTAAAAATAGGGGGTTTTATTATTTCTTATCCTCAGTGCTTATTCTTCAGTTTTTTATAATTTTTCCAATTGTTCTATAATAGGATTGCTATGAGCAGGTACTCTTGCTCATAAATGGATTAATCTGGCTTCCCCTGAAGACAAGGAGACATTTCTATTGATTTCAGTGGGAAATGAATTAAGTCCATTTTCTTTAAACTTGGCACCAGTTGTCATCACTTAGAGCTATTGTTCAGGGGACGGTAAGCAATAGAAAAGATGGGAATTAGTGTCTGATTGTGTTGCCCTAAATACGCTCTGGACTCTATCCAAATTAATTTCATATTTGCACAAACTGTCCAACCTATCCAATTGTCCTTGTCCAGTGGTTTCTTTCCTTTGCTTGCTGCCATTCTGAGCCCTTTTATTTGCTTTTCCATCCCCTTGGCTTTCAATCTCTGTGGGCCCTGATGTTGTCTGTGGCCTTGACAGTTTGTGGTCCTCAAACTGGGGAAGGAATTCTCCTTGTGCAATGTGTTTAACAAGTACCATATGTCCTCACGATCCATCCAGGCCAGTCCTGTCCTTTTGCTGTTTGGATGATCTAGTTTCCTCCTTTAGCAGACTGCTGAGTTGCAAACATCCACGCAAATGTTCCCATTGCAGTGGGCTCCACTGCTGGAGACCTATTTTATCTAACAGCTGGCTGGACGTCATTGTAAAATTGCAAATGCTCAAAAGTTTTGCTCCCGTTCCCAGGGGTTCCCCCATTAAAATTATTTTGCATTCACTACCTGCCAACAGGGCCTGTAAGAGAGCCAGAAAAGCAGCAGATTAGGCATAACTATGAATTCTGAGTGGAACAGAGAGGTTGGAGATTGAATTTTTAGCTGAAAAAAAAAATGGGCCTTTCATGAGAAACAAAACTGAGTACCAAGTGCTCTGTGGGGCCTTTACATTGAACTGTAGTTCACAATTAACACCTCTGCTGTTTTCTCACCATGGGAATAGAAATCCCCCCGAAAGTTCATTGTTAAGATTTGCCCTTCACATTTTGGAGATCATCTTCCAGCCAGATTCTCTTATTTCTGTAGGCAGAGTAAGTCATTGTGGCTTTCTATTTAAAAAGAAGCTGGGTATTAACTGCACCATTGCAGTCTTTTCCCTAGGCTTGTAATCAATGGATGTGAAGTTTTAATCCTTTCAGTTTTACAGACCTGCAGAAGTGAGTAATGAGAAAAAAGCCTCTTGCATATTTTCACCTTTAAGTGCCCAACTCTTCAGTGTTGTGAACAGACCGATTGTGCAGTACAACAGATGCTGGGGTCTTTCATCCTTCATAACAAGGAAGAAAAAACTCAATTACACATTTGCAACCTGGAAATGTTTTCTAAGGAGTGAAGCTATCTTTCTATAATGAATATTTACGACATGATTGTTTCAGTTCTTTACTATCATTAAGAGTGTCTCGCTTCCATTTTTCTTCCACAACCTCTGCTTGTGAGCATGGCAATTTGATCTTTCTTGTGATGCCACTTGTTGTCACATATGAGTTTGTGTTTCCAGTAACAGGCCATTTCTTTTAAATGATTTATCTCTTTTCCTTTCTCCTATGCTAACTTGGCCTCCGTGCTAATGATTGCCTGCTGATGTTGCAATGTAGTGTCACTGTTCATGTTTTGTTAAATTGAAATGATTATACTTTTCTTTTAATGTTTATTTTTCCTTGACAGGTGGGGAGGGAGAACACTTGCCATCTTCTCTTTACTATTAAAGTTCACTTAATATTGTACTATGTTTTCTTTGGAGCTGTACTTATCTTAGGTGCTTGATAGAGGGGAGCTGTTAAGAAAGAGATAATTAAATGCTACTTCAGTTTTGTGTAGCTGTATGAGACCTGACACCAGCATATAAATACAGAAAGAATATTTTGGTGGTTGGCATAATGGAAGAATTAAAACAGTTAAAAACAGGAAGACCAAGGCCACCAGTAACCTGTCAGTTTAGCCTTAGCAAATGCTCCTCAGAGATGTGTTTTCAGTGGGAGTCCAGGGAAGAGAACGTGAAAGAAAAATAACCCCAACTAAGCAAAGGCAGGGCAACACTTTCTCTCTTTATTTGTACCCAAGTTTTTTTCCTGATTTCATTCTTGAAGAGACAAAATCCAGAGAAAAAAAAAAAAGCCCAACTTCTATTCCCTTTCTGATAATCAACATATAAAACCGGTAGCAATGCCATAAATAACAGCTGTATAAGTGCTGAATGATCTGGGAACTGAAATATGTGGTGATGTATGACAGAACATTAAATGATGGCATTAAAGTATTATTGGAGGTACATTTTCTCTTTCTCAACATAATTCAGGAAGAAAACAAGAAGGCAAAAAATAATTAAAACAGGCTTTAAATGTGCTTGGCTTTTTCTTAAAGTGGAATTGAAATAGGAGCTTTATATGTGTACATGTGTATATATTTTTCGTGGTGTTTGACAATGTAAGCTTCTTGTGTTTAACATTCTGTATTGCCTGTAGTTTAAAATTCTTCAATCAAGTGAAGGAAAACATGCCAATATGATCATGCTGAAATATTAAACAAAATGGCATATTTCGACCAAATATAGATAGCAAGACATATAAAAACATTTTAGGCTTTTTGGTTGACATATTTCACTTCTGTTTCTTCCTATTTCACGATGCTTGACTTGAGCTGTGCTCTAAATTGTGACAAAGCCCATCACTGAGGTTTGGAGATCTTGAAAAGAAGTGAACCATGTTACAGAAAGAAAAGAAAGTAATTTTGGTAACATTTCTGTAGATAATTCTTACATCAGAGCCACTTTGAAGGATGAGGAATACACACCTAGAACAAAATACTTGTAAAAAACGCACCCCTTGGAACAAGAGAAATTTCAGGAGAAGTCACTGAATGACTAAATTCAGAAATACAGAAAAGCAGCTCACATTTCAACAGGTAAGAGACAAGAAAGGATCCAGTGTTTGTCTTCTACATTGTTGTTATTGACAATTTTGCTTAAGGAGACCTTCAGAATAATTGCCATGTTTTGGCACAGGCAATTGTTCAATGATTCTTGAACAGTCCCTCACACTTTACTTATAATGCCAATGGTCACAATTCTTGACCTGTACGTGAATTAATTGCTTTTTGACTTTGTTGACTCCTGAAAATTTCACTTTCCTCTCAAGAGACAGAAAGGATGACTGATCACAGGCAGAGTAGGTGATCATGTCCATATGTGTTTCGTGTTCCCTGGAGGCAGAAATGAAAATTCTGGTAAAAGTGACCTTCCCCATGTCACCACAGTGTTATTGATGACAGAGATGATTCTTTACCTCTACCATTACTGAATAGAGGATTATCTGTTGGTGTTGCAAATCCTTTCCCTGCCCAGTTCATGCTATTTCACATTTTTATTATAACCCTTAATCTAACCTTTTTGCTCAGAAACCCAAACCATGAGGAGTTTACCGAACAAGGATAATGTAGCAAGCTCTGGTTTTTTCTGTTTTTGATTAATCACAGAAAAAAAATTGTAGTGAAATGCAGGATAAAATACAACTTTTTTTTACTACAACTCATATAATTAATTTTGCAATATAAACCTATTTTTATGAATCACAAAGTTTTGCACACTTTTCTATTTTCTTTCTCTTCTATATAAATCTTGAAACTACATTCATATTTTTATATGAGAAAAAGATAGATGCCCTTTACAAGTTGCAGTCAGGGTGGCATTAAATATAAATAAACCTGGCAAGTACAGGTACCAAGATCAATGTGACCTTTCACAACTTAAAATGCAGTCTTGTCCTTAAGTTTGATCTACACTCATGTAGTGTTATTAATAATAATCATCAGATTGTCTTTGCCTTCAAGAGAGATTTTAAAACAATATGTTTTTATAGCATCTCATTTGGTGGTTTCTGAGCTTTTTTTGACAGGGTTCAGCTATGAAGTTTCGCTTAAAAGCAGAGGTAAGAAATTGTTTTGAAATCTGACCTTCAAATATGGTCACAACTGGGATTTTGAAGAGAAGCACCCAAAACAGTGAATATTGTGATAAAATTGTGTGCTGACAATGTTATACTGTCTGATCAGCCCATGCATTTTTTAACAGTTAATAATATGTAAGTATTATACAGCAGTAGTGTTTAGATGCTTGAATATCCACTTGGAACAGGATGGAGCCTATCTGGTTATTTCAAGTGACTTTTCAAAGTTCACTCATAATTATGAGCCTCAGCTGGGTTTGAAATACTGACTTGTAGGTGAACTGTATCACATCTCTTATGAATTTTTATTCCACTCAGAAAATATGGAATGCCAGATATGTCCTTTTTTCCAAACTCTTTCACATGGAGGTAGAATTTTCTGCAAGAATTCCCAGGTAACAACATGACATTAAAAAAAAAATGAATGACCTGTTATCTTCCAAGTTTTTATAACCTAAAAGTGGTTTGTAACTGTAGAAAATAGGGGGTAATTCAAGAAAATATTGACATATTTTCTTTTTCATGGCTCTTTTCATCATGCCTACCATCAGCTGCTGTCACATGATACCTGAATGAAGGTTTCCCCTCAGCAGCCCAAAGAACTCTCCACATATCTGTGTGGAGGTCACTCACATAGCTTACTTGGGAGTGAATAATGCAGCTGGGAAAAGAACAACATCCTAAGAGCTGCAAATAAGATATTTGAGCAGAGTGACATTCCAGTGATCATCAAGTGTAGCTGAACTCTGAAAGTATTTATTGCTGGATTGGTCCTTGAAGGGGGGAAAAATGTCAGAAAAAGTGGATAATGTGGTACTGACACAGGGGATGAGTTATGAGCTATCCTTCATGACATTTATTTTCTAAGAGCTCCCTTTTCCACTTGTGGCAAGCGGTTGTTTTCTGGTTTTGGTTTTTTTCTTCCTCCTTTAAAAACCCTCAGCAGGTTTCAGGGTGGGAGGTGGGGAGGGGAAGAGTGGAGCTCCTGGTTTCTGCTGCTGCAGGGGTCGGGTGGGCAGACTTGGGGGTGAGAAGCTCTCTGGTGTGAGGCAGAACAGAACACCTTTTTCCTGGTCACCCTCATTCCTGTGACCCTTTGCCCTCCCCAGCAGCATCTTTGCAGGAAATGTGAGCTGTAGCTGGGTGAACCATACCTCAGCAATCCGAGGAGATGCGATAGATGTCAGGGTGTCTTGGGTGTTATTTTCAGCAGAACTTTGAAATGTGAGGGTGAGGATCATGAGAGATCTGTCAAGGATCTGCCCATGACTCAGAGCATCTCAGTCCCAGCCAGATGACATCCAGAATGGAGTGAGAGTCATGTGTGCTCTGTGCCTGAGCTACTTTGTGGGTGCTTGTAGACAGATTTTTCCATCACAAAACTGATTCAATCAAAACATTACAAGTTCCTAAATAGCCTCAAACAATAATAGCTATATGTAAAGCAGGACAATTATCAGATGGATTTTCAAGACATACTGACAGTCTGCTCACTGATACTTTTTCCCTTTCAGCCCTGAGGTCATATTTTGTCTGTATGTTTTGCTGAGTGCTTTATAAGAACTCTATAAATAAAAAGTTATAACCATGTGTTTGCATTTGCCTTGATTAAAATGTGATGTAAATGTATTTAAAATGACATGCAAATGATATGAAAGCTCCAGGCGTATTTTTTCCAGCAAGACCCTCTGCATTGTAAAGGTTGTTAACAAAGCAAGGAATTAAAAAAAAAAAAAGAGAAGGGAAAAAAAAGCAAAAAAATCAAGTAATCACTGGAAGCAAGAGGGCATTGAAGGAGATCTTTACAGTTATAAAATGGATTTAGAAAGAGGAGAGACATGTTGGTACAGAATTCACTCATTCCTGGTGACTATCAGGAAGAATTAGCTATATCCTTGGGTCTTTTTCTAAGGCTTGCTTCAGAAGTCTGTACTATAACGTACACTATATTTTCTACTGCTTAGAGTTTATGTATTAGGATGGAATGAGCTGAAATATCTCTCTGAAACGTCAGACTTAGTATAGCAGGAATTTATGGTTTCAATGCTTTCTTGTCTGGAGTTTGACATATCACCATTTGGTGGTACATTAAATTGTGATAGGAACCTTTATGATACAATTTTGACTCAGGGTTATAAAGTAAGAGACAAAAATGTGCCTTAGAAATGTGGTACAGTATTCACAGGTCTGTTTTTTTCACAAAGGGGTGAGTATAAACTCTGTTAGCACAGGGCTTAGCATTTCCAAGCTCTGCACCTTCTGTTTATTGATGTCATATTGAGGTTTTTTTTTTAAACCATGTTTTCTGTTGTGGGTGTGTGCATGCACGTATAGGGATGTGTGCATGCATATGTATGTCAGTGTGAACAACATGAAATGGCTCCTCTTGAATCTCTAAGCAATGGAAAACCAGATATCGCTGAATTACAGCCTTCAGACAATTCCTGACTGGATTTATATCTCCATATAAAAACATGGTAGGATGAGATGCTCGGGTTCATTCCGCATGCTCTACACCTGCTCGTTCAGTTTAACTGCCTTTAGAGCTGCCTTTTGTCACTGCCTTGGCATAAATAAGGCATCAGGATCATACTGCTCAGCCAGTTTTGCAATAGTTTGCTGGAGGGAGGAATGGGGGCTGTGACTGAAATTGTCTAAAGGCACTTCCTTGTTAACAAAGAAGTCAAAACTTGCTCAAGCCTTCCCAGCTGGCACAGAAAGTTCTCATCCACTTAATACCTGCTGAAAGAGTGTGAGGCTAAGTCAATTGTGGATAAGACAGCTGAAGATCAGAATAAAATACTTCATTGGGTAGTCTTATTTAAGCAAGAATAGAACTGTGATCCTGATTTTAACTTTTGCATATTAATTTATCTCACCACTAAGCTAAATATCTGTCATTGCAGAAGGCTCTGTGTTTAAGAAAAGAAGCACCTTTTCTTGGGCTGGAAAATTTAGAAAGGGAAGCTGTGACCTTTGAGATACCTTTCTTTTTGTCCACAACAAAAGGCTCAGCAGTTCTGGGATGCAACAAGGTAAGTCAGATGCAATGTGCTGCAGAGCTGATCAAATTCTGTGGCAACTGGATGCACCAGTTAAGAGCTGACTTGGCAGGTACTGTTCCCAAGGCAGTTAATTGTTTCCAGCAGCTTTTCTTTTATTTGCTCTTTTTTAAGAACGTTTTTCCTGGGTGACAGTGAAGCCAATACAAATATGCATAATGAGTATTGCTTTAGGTTTCTTTCAGGACACAGGGCTTTAGTATTACAGTAAGTGAAAACTCCAGACATTTCCCACAGCTCAGACTGAGCTGGAGTCACAGCTGTGGTAAAAGCTGGCTATAGACAAGAATAAATTAACCCCCATGAGAGAAAGGCAGATTATGTGGCAGGTACCTTCTTGGGCCAGCCACCACTAAAATGAGAGAGATTAGGAGAAATTCCCTTTATGATTTAGCATGGTATCCTATTTTCTGCCCCGAATGCTATCTTGATTAAATTAACTGTGGAAAACCTGCCAAGGTCTTTAAGATGCATAAAATAAGGTACACCAATAAAGTCAAAAGGTATGTCAGTAAAGTTCAACATGTTTGTACTAATAAAACCAGTGATTCAAGAAACTCACACTTCTGTAGCCTTTGAATGAGAGAACTTGTTCACTAGGTGTGAGTGAGTCACATTGCATGCATGTCCAGACATTGCAGGGTTTTATGTGCATGAGGCTAATGTTGTTAGAGTGCTACTGAGCTCATAAGGAATGTAGAGGGAAAAAAATTCCTTACCAAGCTTTGTATGTTTTTGAGGGGAAAGGAAATATGTAGAGGAATTCATCAAATATGACCAGTATATTTAAATTGCTTGCAGTGATAACAGAAGGAGATATTAATAACAGATAAAGGGGTTCTTAGTTACATACTTAAAAGCTTATTTAAAGAGCCTAGATTAGATCATAGATCAACACAGCCTCACTGGAAAAAGCACTCGTCTTACACATCGGGCTGCACACTGCAGCACTTAACTGAGACTTTGGTGAGATAAAGCTGTTTGGCTTTTCAGTCAACCTTGAGATGACTTTCCCTTTAAAAAAGCCCAAACCACTTTGATTATGTATTTGGTTTGCATGCTAAATAAGCTGCTCAGCTAAAAATATACCCCCGCAAGGAGCTTATGTCATCTCCCCCCAAATGTGTGACAGGGAGTGAAAGACAGGCAAGGCAGAAGAGGCAATGTAAGAAACCAAGTTTTAATTTTTGTCAGGATGAATTGGTAAATTTGTTTGAAATTATCTAATGCCTAGAAGACAAAGGCTTTAGCTTTTAGATGACAAATCTATGACAGCTAGAGGCCAGATCTACAGGCTGTGCAGTTAGGGGAACTTTGTTCATTCTGTGCTGTTTTACACCACTTCCAATGCTCACATGTCAACCTCACGAGCTTTCTACTTATTTAAAAAAACTCAGCTAAGTCAGGTATAAAACTTGTGGTGCCTGAGATTGACTTCTCACCCCATTCCCACCTTCCAAACCAGGTGCAGCCCTGGCTGTCCTGGGCCATGAGTTGGATCTTCAGAGATCCAGTGGAGCTGCTGGCTGCTCCTGTGGAGGAGTGACAGCTACAATAGATGTGCACTCCTTCCTGCCCTGTATTAAAAGGATGTGCCCTCCAGGTAAATTCAGGCACTGTCAGAGCTGACACCTTTCTCAGGAATTAACAGGAGGCAAAGCTCTGAAATGCCAGATTCCCAGTAAATTCTCTCAGCTTTTCATTAATTCCCTGGCTGTAGATACTTACCCCAGGAGACCTTAAAGGGCCTTTTTATTGTTCTAAGGAACTTGTTGGAGTAATTTAAATAGATAGGAACACCGTGTTCTCTGGATAGGAGGTGAAGGAGCCATGATAGGGCTATTATTTTACTCGAAGGTAGAGGCTGGAAAACAGGCAATGTTTAAATTTAGAATTCTCCACCACTGAACACACTCCAGCTCTGCCCAAGGGCTGTGGAGAGCAGGGCAGTTTTCAAAGCCCTATTCTTTTTTTTTCCTTTTTGTAATCTCCTCAGCTAAACAAGGATCAGAAATGGAAAAGGAAACCTCAACAATGCAGCCCAACCCCTGGGGAAGCAAGGCTGATTAATGGACAATGTTATGGCTCATTTGTAAAAAGGGAAACTCTAGCAGAGTACTCTGTTTACTTTGTCCATACGATTCATATCAGCATTTCCGGAAAAAAAATAAAAGCTGTTTGGATATCTTGAATACCTTGGGAAAACAAGCAAATAGCTCATGGACATCTGCAATGAAGAGTAGAAATTGCTGGAGGATTTATTACAACCATTGCATGTACTGGAATGGTCAGACTCCAGTAGATTTTCCTTTAGCCTCATATCCTTCCAATCAATTTATTTCTGAAGGTTGGTTTGGAGTTTAGGGATGAGTTTCCCTCTAAGAGAGGCACTGTTTACAGACCTACAGCCAGCCTGACCTACATACCTGCAACTGGTTTGGGGGATAAATGACATCTTGGAGTCTCTCTATATCACTCTGTGTGCTTGAGCTGCCATGGTTTGACTTGCTGCACTGCCAGGTCTGGAATTAGAATAGCAGCAACAGGCAATTATGCATTTCTGGACCTCAGTAAATTAGCTTAAGAGGTTCTGGTTTCTTTTTTTTCTGAAGTTTGATTGCATTTCTGGACCTCAGTAAATTAGCTTAAGAGGTTCTGGTTTCTTTTTTTTCTGAAGTTTGATTCACAGGTACCTATTTCAAGTCCCCTGTCTCAGAAAAAAAGGGAAGAGCTAGATTAGCCTTTGCCAAATTGTACACAGAGTGGCTGTCTTTGGCACTGAGCTGACAGGACTGGGACTGTTGGATTGTTTTCAGATGTGTTATGGCTATCGTGAGATGTCAGCTAGCTGGGAATCACACACTGGGAAGAGCAAAAGGTGAAAGAGAAAAATCAGAAGCAAAGAGATATTATACAAGGACGGGTAAGCTGGGAGAATATTGGTAGAAATGAAGTGTCAAATACCTCCTAGATTTTGCCAAAAATAGCAAGCAAATTACATAACCCACAGAGGAGCATAGCCTTTTTAAAATACACAGCGATCTGTATGTGAATGTATACAAACATACAATTTCCTATATGTGGTGAGGCTCAAGATAGTGGAAATGCTTTGGAGGGAAAAGCTGCATTGAAAACTTTTCAGTTTAACACCATCACCTCCTGCATCATGGACATTAATGCTACACTTGTCAGCCATAAGATTTGCTTCTCTTTTGGTATCTGTGTCTGAGTTATTCACTTTGATGAAAAGTTGCAGAGAGCCTCAAGGCAAAGGTGAAACCTGCAGTAAATACATTCTTAGTAAATGTGCACAGAAACTTGAGTCTTTACGAATCCCTCTATTTTTGATAGATTCTAACTGTGATTGGCATGTTCTCACTGAATAATTGAGGTTGCAAGAGATGTCCAGAGACTCTCTAGTTCAGCTCTGCTCAAAGCACGATCAGCTGCAGCAGGCTGCCCATTTGTAATCAGGATTTTGATTATCTCCAAGAACGGAGGCCCCACAACCTCTCTGGGAAGCCTCTTGTGCTGTCTGCCCCCCTCCCAGAAACAGTCCTCTCTTATGTTTGAATGGGATTTTCTTCTATTCACTTTGGGCCCATTGCCTGCTGTCCTGCCACCTGTTACTGGATATGACCAAGAAGAACTTGGCTCTATCTTAATCCCTCCCATCAGGTATTTATTTTTATTTGCTCTCTCTGCCTCCACCACCCTCCCCCACCTCCAAAGCCTTTTCTTCTCCACATTGAACAACCCCAATGTTCTCAGCCTCGTCTTATCAGTCAAATGCTGCAAGGCCTTATCCTCTTTGTGGCCTTTTCCTAGATCTGCCCCTGCATCTCTCTTTCCTGTGCTGGGGAGCTCAGCACTGGGCACAGAGCCCCAAAAATGTGCTGGCACTGTTTATCCTACTCCAGCCAAGGAGGTTGCTGTCTCCTTTGCTGCAGAGAGGCACTGCTGGCATGTGGTCACCTTGGTGTCCAGTAGGAGCCCCAGGACTTTTTCTAAAAACCTGTTTTTCATCCAGCTTGTCCCCAGATTACTCTGGTGCAGGAGATTATTGCTCCCCAGGGGCAGGAATTTTTATCCTCCACTGTTGAACTTCATGAGATTCCTTTGGGCTCATTCCTCTAGCCTGCCCTCGTGCCTCTCTGAGAGCTCATACCTGGCTGGTGGATTTCCATATTGTCCTTTATTTCAGAGCATTAAATGAACAACATCACTGAGATGTACCAAATGTGTGTCTCTCCAGCCCTTTCATGACCCTTCAGTTTTGGGTTTGATTAGCCTTACCAATGAATACCTATAGCATTTGCTTTCCTGTAAGGCCACCTTATCTCACCAGACCTCTACACTTCCCATTTAGCCTAATTTTGTATATGTTTGAACAGTGAATTCCTTAGTCTCTTGGCAGACAATTTAATTGGTTAATTGAGCTTTGTTACCCTTTCATGCAATAATCACAGTTGCCTTTGAGGGATTGTCCTTGCCTGTTGTACAGTCTTGTACATTGTGGAGATTTTGGCACTGATAAAGTGCTTTTGGCCAGACTGGATGTGTGTTATTTACTCCTGTTTCTTCAGAGGCAATTATTCTAAGGTTGACTGTAGCATCAAACAAATCACCAAACCCACAAATGCTTCTGATCAGCTTTTAGCTGTCTGACAATGCTGGGCTTAGTGGCATGTGTGTGTTATTGGGAACAAGCCATGGAGCTCTGGAGGGGATTCAGAGCCAAAAGTCGGCAGCCTAAATGGATTGGCCAGAAAACAGGAGCTGAGCATTTCTCCATTCAGCACTGTGGGCTGGGAGTGCCTGTGAAATGCTGGCCCTCCATATTTCCATGGGCATTTTAATGCCTTGGGGTGCCATTTCTCAGAACAAAATAACAGGAAATCTGTGCTTCTCATCATCTCTCGGTTGCTAGATATTGGAAGAGTCTTGAGGACAAGATCTCCTGTTGTTTCTTTCTCATGAGGGACCTTTTGAGGAAAACACTACCTTGGAAAAACAAGGACCCATATACCACTGCAGCTATTGAAATAATTCACATTTACAGGGTTTCTTGTGGGATGTTGTATGCAAGGCTTGTTGAGCAAGATCCCTCCTGGGTGGCCTCTGTCCATCTCCCAGTGTTTTCCTGACACATCTTTAACTGCAAAGAGTAATTAAAGGCCTTCACCTCGGAGGTTCAGGAAGAGTGGAAGGAGGTATTGCCTGAACGATGTATGCCTGACACTTTTGTTCCTATCACTTCCTGATAAGCTCAAGCTGTTAAATTCTAGCTCACCAATCAGCAGAACAATTTACTACCTCTGTGTCATTTTAAGTGGGCTGTCTGGCTGGAGCAGGATGTATTCAAATGAAAGTTAACAAAGTATGTTTTCTTTTGCGGATTTGTCTGCTATAAAGAGCATGAAGGGAACTTTTGAACGGGCATTCTCATCCCGTTACAGCTGAAATATCCATTGAACCTCCCACAGCTTCAATAACTGCAGTTATTTTCATTTCCAGCACATTTAGAAACAAACAATGTTGAATCTACTTTATTTGATGGGCGAGGTTCATAAAGAAATGGCAAAGGGCTCGCATTTTTAAAATATTTGGCCTTCAGATATCCTCTTCTTTCCAGATCCTTTAAGCCATGCTCAGGTGACCCTTACAGGCTGAGCAGCAAAACCCTGCTGGGAGAGAGGGGCCCAGAGCTGCCCGGTCTCCCTTGTGGTCCCTGCCGATCAATGTCTGCTCTTATTCCACAAAAAGGCTGGACTGTCTTGGCAGGGAAAGCTTCATGGGATCAGGTATAATCCCCTGAGGAAAACAATTGTATGCAATAAGAACTTGAAAGCATGAAAGGAAAAGATTTTCAACTGCTCTAAGCAGAGCTTTGTTGATAAAAACTGCATCTGCCACTTTTCTCTGGTTAGTTTTGTGTTATGCGAAAAACTGTAGGAAGGCAAAGCTCATGCTATTCCATAAATGAGCTCGTCCAGTAATTGTAAAATAAAATAAAGTTGTTTGGCTGCTAACAGGATATAAACTTGATGACTTAGTGCAAGGTATTTGTTTTCTTGTGCAGACTTCTCATATTTTTTCCTCCCCTTACTCCAACCAGTCTGTAGAAGTGTTTTCTTTCATTGTTACCTCAAAGCCTGAATGCTGTAAATTCTGGGTGAAAGACTTAATTCAAATCCCTTTCTCCCATTCCTCTGTAGAAATTCAAGACTTCTAGGTTCAGAGAACATGAATTCTTGTCTTTCCTCTTTCTTTCCTCTCAGTATGATCATGTAGTTGAATTTTAAAACTCAGTGTTAGCTAACAGTGACACGACAATGAAATACCTATTTACCTTTTGTGTGACTGAGGCAGCTTGTTTCCTCTGATAGAGAATGCAGAAACCAAGCAAGCTACAAGTTTATATATGTTTCTCTTTTCTGATTAGAGAGTCCTTGAGGATATCCTTAAATGCTAGTTTATAGGATAGCCAAAGCCTGCAGGTAAATGTAATCCATAAAAAAGGAACATTACACTTGTGCCTTATGTACCTGAAGTGTCTTTCTCTGTGACTGGGAGGCCAACAGGAATTTCCCAGACATCACACAGAACTGCAGCGGAGAAAAAAAGGCACTAAACTGATCCTTTGTCTGCTCTGACTGCCTTGGAACTAACTTGATAGGTCTTAATTTTCTTTCCTTCACAGCTCTTAGCCTGCTGTGCACAAGCAGGAGAAAGGCAGCTGCCTGGGCTGCTGCCCACCATGCAGGTGATGGCAGAGCCAAACTGCTGTTCTTTCCCCTATTCAGGGTCAGCCCTTGACACTGCTTCGAGTTTTTGGGCAGCATTGGAGCTTGGGGGACCTTAATGTTAGGTCATGTTTCTGCCTGACCTTTATTCAAGCCATATTATTTTAACCCCATGTGCAGATTCTCCTGGTTAAATTATTGGGCTTTGAAAATCTCCCTAGAAGGTAGCAAATGAATCTGCATTTTGTCTCTCTCGAGCTACCAATGCTCAAGCTTAATGTCTATTCTACATTCTTGTAGTCTTAAAATCCTACCTGCTCCCAAGAAGTCTAAATGAGTCTGCAGTGCAATTCAGCTATTCTATTTAATCTCAGCTGTGAAGAGAGTGTTCAGAAAGAATGATGTTTTTGACATCTGTCACTTGCACAATCATCTTCCAGTGCCAGCAGAAGAAATCCATTACCCTTTCTGATTAGAGAGTGATTTTAACTAGCAGAGTTATAGGGTGATACCAGCTACAGTGACAGATATATATCCTGGAATGCTTTCCCAATCCTGCTGTGTTTATGAAAGGGATACAATCAAGACAATGTTATTTTTTATAGGCACGTTTCCGGGAGGAATAAAATCCTATTCTTCCCACAAGTAATATTTTGATGTGCACATTTAAATTATATTGAAATTACACCTATTAACTGCTAAAAGTAATAGACACACATTGGCTTCACAAAAAGAAAATACTACAAGAAGTAAGAACTGAAATAGCACTGGAAATTCAGTGTCAACAATGTATGAGCTGTCATGTGGTTTCAGCTGACCATCACCAAAAAATTGGCTGATATCTGATCAAAACTCACACCAGGGAATTCTAGCTTCCAAAACAATACTTGATAACTCAGTTGGAGCACAGAAAAATTCAGGCTGTTCTGCAGCTGAATCTTTCCTGAAGCCCTAAGAAGGATGATAAGATTTCCTAGAGCACTCAAATTGCACATGCACACTTAAAGTCAGCTGATCTTTCATGAAAATACTGTGATAATGTTTGATTAGCTTTACATCTTTCAAGTATTATAAGAGTGCATAATTGCTTGTTTTCCTTAAGTGTCAGCAGCAGCCTTTTTAAGAGGGAAATTTAGTAGAAAATTTAGAAGGAAAGCTTTTAAACTTGGGAGGAGCAAGGAGGCCAAACTTACATTTTAATACAGGAATACACTGTTATATTTCCTGGCTCTTCCCAGCCTAAACAACATCTAAGATCAAATCTTGAATGATCTGAAACAAAGATAATAAAGATTAAAGGGCCTTGGAAAATAAAGCAGTGGCCTCAGGAGGAAAGGGCTGTACAGCACAGATTGTTCTTCCTTGAGTTCTGCTGAAAGTGGGATTTGAGGAGTTCCTTTTTAGATAGTAAGACGTTGTTTTGTAAATGACCACTTCTCCTGCCTTCCGTCTGCTCTGAAATGTGCTGAAGCCAACAGAAGGGTTGCTGTCCTCTCAAATGAGTTTGGGATTGTGCCATATCAGCACAGTCTGGGAAACAAAGACAGTCTGTGTCAGGCACTCAGGAATGAGGAAGAGACACCTGTAATGTGGGTCTTGCTCTGTCGTAGTTTCCATATCCTTTTCATACACTCTTTCTCTATTTTCATGCAATTCATTGCACATCTCTAAAGGCAGCTGCAGAGGTGCAAAGAGTGGCAGGAAATCGGGAGGAATTAGTCCCCCAAGCTGTTAACTATGGATTAGTGCAGAGCAGAATCAGAGCAGGTTGGAAGGACAGTTGATGCTAAAAAGGCCATTTTCTGGTGCAATTTGTGTTCCCCACTGTCGGGTGGCAGTGAGCCCAGCTCTGGGCTGGCTGTGGCCCATGTGAGAGCAGTGCTGCACTGGATGGGCTCCCTGGTGGGGCACAAACCCCCAGGGACCACAGCCAAAGGGGGACTTCAGCATTCACTTTTTCAGAGCCAGCTGCTGAGTTCTGAGTCTGCCCTTTTGCTCCTTTTAAAGGTGATGCCTGGTGATTTTTTTCCCTTTAATATAACCTTTTATACATTTTTATACCCTTTTCCTATTTTCTGTACCCTTAGCCCTGCATGCTGGTAATTTTTGCAGTCTAATATTTTAGCTTAGTTTAGGGTTCTACAAGGCAAAAAAAAAATATTCAGAGTAGGATGCCAGAAAGCTCTATACTATCTCAAACTTGAGGTTTCAACCTTGGTTGAAGCCTTTTCTCTAGAACGTATTTTGTAAACTAGGCTCTAGCCTCTTTTAGGTGGGGGTGATTAGAATAGGGAGACAATTACTTCATTTATTAAGTTTCTTATTGAGAAATTTTAAGTATATATGCTAATTTGCAAAGTCCATAAAATTGTATATGCATTACAGAGGAAGTGTGCATCTCTGTGTTCCACCTGCAAAGAGCTGTGCACCTAATATCCTATAAAATACTGAGGTAAAACCCTTTTAGCCCCTTTTAACAGTGCCTGTGTCATATTTCTACCAGCAATAAAGCAACAAAGAGACTGACTGGCTGTGTTCAACAAGGTGAATCTCACTATTCCCTTCACCCTCCTGGTCTGAACGTGCCAAAACCTAGGCTGAGAGCACTGCTTGGCCAATTAATTTTTGTAGTGCCCGGGGAGCAGCAAAGCCTGAGAAACCGTGTTTTTCTTTCTTCAATTACACTCATTGCGGTAGCAAGGACGAGGTAGGAATCACTAAAATAATTTGATCCAAAGTTGTTTTGGCAGAATGCTTCTGTGATGAACTGCGCTGTGTTTACTGCCGATTTGGGATGATATGGGGCTGCAAAGAGCTGCAAATAAACGAGGAATTGGAGCAAACAGGTGAGTCTGGCTTCCTTTATGTGCCATAAGGACGAAGAGGGGCAGTTTTACACCGAGCAGCCATCGTGGAGGATCAGCCTCCCAGAACTGCTGTCATTAAAGGCATTGTTGAATGAAGGATCGTTTAAAACAGCTGGACAAGGCAGGAGGCAGGCAGGCTACTGCAGACAGTAAGCAGGTGCAGAGGACAGCAGGAGGGCAACAGAATTTGTTAGAAAGCCTGCCATTAATGGTATTTTTTACTAGTAATTTTATTAGAGGAAAGGCTTTTTTATTATTATTGTTTTTTCATTGGAAATAATAGTGCTTGTGTGTCAGGCATATTTATATATTGTACCCTAGGACTAGATTTTCTCATAGAGTCTAAAAGACCATATTGTGCAGTACCTAACATGTTTAGTGCTCTCAATTACATTTTGTTGCCATCAGTGAAGTGTTTCTTATTTGGAAAAAGTGACTAATTTGTGTCATTTTACCTACATGGTAAATGGTTTGACTTTTCTAAATCTAGGACTGGGTTTTGGAAGGGAAAGAAGAGTGTTTTGTGTGGGTTTTTTTTTTTTTGTTTGTTTGTTTGCTGATTAGTTTTGGGGGTTTGATTTTTTTTCTTTGTGGGTTGGTGGGTTTTTTTTTCCTTTTTTTTGTGTGTGTGGTTTTTTAGTTGATTTTCTGTTTGTTGTTGTGTTTGTTTGTATTGTTTTGGTTTTGGTTTGTGTTCAAATGCTGCTTCAGGTGTCATTTTGGCAGAATAAAATCTGCCAAGTTAAGAAAAAGAAAATAAAAATATGTGCTAAAGTCCTGTAGAGAATTCCTGCAGGATTAAAACAATTAAAAGACTCTCCTTCCTCCTTTTACATTCATGCACTTGGCCTCACAAACACCCATTTCCCTCTACCAGCACTCACCAGTTTCTCAACAAATCTCCTTTGCTGCAGTTTTGTGAATGCCTGCTGCACTCTTTGAAAATGCTGTTCAAATGCAGGTGTCTGCCAGGCAGGACTTCACCAGCTGGGTGGTTAACTGCCTTGCCTTTGCTGCAGCCTGCAAGCTGATTTACATTGCATGAGAGAAGTCAAAAAGTCAATTAATATGCTGACCAAGACAAAATAGTTCTTTGCACCTATAGTCAATCCCAGTGTGGACTCTCTTATGAGAAAATTATTAATAATAAGTATGTTGTAGGCCTCATGTCATCTCTCTAGGAGATACTTAATCCTACAAGTTGGATCAGGAATCTAATTTGCTTTTAATCAGATGGGATATAGCTTTGTGTATGAGGAAATACTGCTTAATCTTTTGCATTCTGGTGGGGAGGCTGGGAGTCCAAAAGCCATTGTGATTTGAGGACTCATTCAATGCTGGCAGAAGTGAATAAATTCAGTATTCCAGGGATTTAGCCTGACTCCTGTGGTTTCCTTTGCCTGTCCTTTTAGAAAGTGTTTCACTGAGATGCTCAGGAACAATCTGGGGAGGGTGAGCTGTGGAGAGGGAGCACTGGTGGGTCACAAGGCAGCTGCTGTTGCAGTGGCTGTGCTGTTTGTGTCACAGCCTGGCAGCTCAGCAGCCCTGCAGGTGCAGCTCAGGTGGGAAGGCGCTGTACATGCAGGATGTGTGCACAGCACCCCAACACACCTGTGCATCCCCAAAAACACACCTTTCCCTGCTCTCAGCAGCACCTCAGGGGCCATTCAGTGCCAGGACTGTGCTGGCAGATGCCAGCTATGCTCAGAGGAGTCACAAGGACATCAGGGGGATTTTGGAATGAGAGAGTACTCCAGGTGTGTGAGGCTGCTGCTGATTCACCTCAGCTCAGGCTTTCCCTCCATGTTCCCGTGTGCATCTCAGCAACTGAGCTTGGTAAAAGGCAAAGGGAGATTAATTTCTGTGCATGCTCTTCCCCCCAAAGATTAAGAAGTGATTTTGCACTGAACACTAAAAAGCAAACTGGGATCAATTCCAAACCCTGACATCTTCATGTAAAGTAACTTTAGACTAAGCACTATAACTTATTTTTTCTTTTTGTTCTGTGATCAGTAGGAGAACAGGATTTGGCCCATTAGACTTCATCTGCAATGTGTGGAGGCTCTTAAAATTGTATTTAATAAAGCTAGCTGCAATCTGTCATTTAATTTGAAGAGTACCTGCAGCACTGAGATTCAGGTAAGAACCAATTAATGATAATGGTATTAATGAACTTTTCCAAATGCACATTTCATTTAGCTATAACAAGATGGTTATCTCTGATACACTGAATATCAAATCAGCTATCAAACTGAAAGAGAGACTAATGAATCAGATATAAATAACTAAATATATAATACTTTAGCCTTCATACAAGAGTTTAAAAGTAAAAACTAACTGGTCATCCTGGGCAGATAATATTTAAATAAACACTACCTACAGAATTAGTTTAAATACCAGTTATGGGTTTTTTCTATCAGTTATAGTCTAAAATAACTAAATAATTATATTTGGTGACTCCTGTACAGAGCATGCCCAGGTGTAGAGGAAAATGCTGTCTTTACTTTCTTTGTTTTGAACAAATGCTGAGCATGCTCGTAAGACAGAGCTTTTTGTCAAGATACATGTGCTGTATCAAAAACGTTCCAGCAATAGAACAGAAATTACATTGAATTGTTAAACAATAACCTGTATGTTTTATTATTTCACTCATGGCCCAGTTTGGTGGAAGTGAATCCTCTCTTTCCTGTGAAATTATTTTTAATGAGCTTAATCTAATTCCTCCTCTACATACAGCCATTTGTTCATAACCCTGGCCAGTGAATAAGAGAAAATTATGTATTCTTTGAATCATACCAGGCACAGCTATTTTCTAGCTTCTCAAGGGCATATTTATATTAATCCTAACAGCAGCCAGGCAAAGAGCCTGAGTGACAAAGCAGGCTCAGAGTGTCCTTTGTGTGTTAGGAGCACTCACCCATATCAGCTGGTCTGGCCATGGCAGTGCTCAGGAAAGACTGGACACCACGGAAAAAGTTGTGTAAGCAAGAAAGCAGAATCACCTTCACGGATAACCTTGGGAAAAGGACAGGAGGAGAGATGAGCAGGGAAAATAAGGCTCTTTAACCCCTGAAAGGTCAGCCATTGCAGCGGAAATGAATGGAGGGGATGTTATGGAGAGCTTGTCACGTTCCTCACGCAGCAGTCACGCATCCCTGCCTCTCTGCTGAGGTGTCACATACTCAGCTGAGCTGAGGATGTGCTACAGACACCGGGAGGTGTCTCAGCAGTGCCCAGGAAACGTTCCCACACTGCCTCTGCTGGATGAAGGCCAGGGAGAATGTCTGCTGTGGCCGTGGCAGTCAAAGTGGCAGTGCAAGGTGAGAGGCTCACGTCTGCCTTTCTCCCTTCCCATCCCACTCAGCAGCTCATCCCTCAGGAACCTGGAAACTCCCTCTGCTGCCAAATGAACTTTAGCCCTCCACAAATAGCAGTGTTCCTCTTGGCTTTCTGCTGCCAGTAGCCATCCATGTCTGGCTCCTCACTCAGTTTCTATATCTTTATGACACCTCAAAGGGCTTAGCCCTGTTCCACACCCAGTCCCAGCCAGGACCTGTGATCCTGCTAGTCAGTCATAATTTAGATTTGCAGAAAAAGCGAAATGAACTTGGAAACCTGCAAATAATCTCGTTCCTTGATGTGAGAAAGCTATCACACAGTGAGGGAAAGCGCGACAGCTGATTAGATGATTGGCATAAGGCTGTTAATGGAAATCAGCCCTTCCGTGGCAGGCAGTGCTTTAAGGGAATTCCCACTCTGTTGGTTTCTGAACAATGCAGGAGCTTGAGTTGGTGTCTGGCTGATATCTAACCTGGCCTGTCTGGGCCTTGGTGTTCCATACCTGAAATGGGGGCAGTAACTCTTTCCTACAGCAGAGAAATGTTGAAAGAAAACAATGTGTAACACTTTGGATTCACAAGTAGAATTGCAACAGGTAGTAGTAAGAAGATTTTGCCTGTATTATAAGAAGAAACCATAGAAGAGTTACCAATGGATTTCCTTTCAGAAAAGATGCAGAATAAATAGAGATTTAAAAGATATGATTTAACAGAAAAATATTTATTTTTCTCAGTTGACTGTTTTCCATCACAGGCTAAGCAGGTACAATTCAGAAAAATTCCAGTGACTTGTATGAAGAAAAAAAATCATTAGCTGAGAATCAATTGTCCTTTCAGTATAGGTTTTATATAGCTTTTATAGCCTATATGGAAGGAATTAGACAAATAAATAGTTTCCTAATAGATTAATTTTGAAATATGTTAAGTTGGTGTAAAGTTTGTTTATAACTTCAATTGAGAGAGGCAATGAGGAATATTCCTATCTAAATATTTATTACCAAAGTGCATCAACAAATCCCTGTGCTTCAATGTGACGCAGTAGGAGGGTCCCTAGGCTTTGCAATGGCCTCTTAGAGCAAGCTCTGCAGGAGGTGTAATCTGAAGGGAAAATAGGAAAATTGTTCTTAGATGTTCAGTTTGTGACTTATAGGGAAAGCATTGTGCTTGGTCCAAATTTACAGCCTGACACAGCCCCTTATACTGGGACAGGGAAGAGACCCCTCTTTGCACTTTGTGAGGATACACAGGGAAAAAAGCAGGACTAAGTGGCTTGGAAAGGTCCACTGTCTCTCTTCTAAGAAATGGTAAAAATGTGTAGAAGGCAGAAACAAAGAAGGATCATGGCTAGGATAAAGCAAACTTGCGCTGGGAACATCTCAGGAACTGTGTCTGGGTGTAGAGGTTCTGGACCCAAGGCTGGAGAAGGGCTAGGCTGGGGAGTCTCTCCTGCAGTGGTGAGCAGACATCCAGAACATGTTAGAGACAGAACTGTTGTGCTCCAGGAGCAAGGAAAGAAGCAGAAAATACCTGAAGACAAATGGCAATTTTGGTGGGCTCTTAAATCTCATACTCACTTATGTTCATTGCGTTAATATTTTTTTCACAAATTCAAAGACTGAGTGTGGGAGGCTCATAGAGTGATCAGGGCTTTGCTTTTCTGTCCTTGTTTGCTTTCTCTTATTATAAATGACCAAGCCACTTCCATTCTCTTTGAAATTAAAATTATTTCTGTCAAAACAGACAACAGTGCTGCTTTTTATGCCACAGATGAGCTTTCCTCACTGAATCAATACCGACTCAATAGGGATTCATGCTTTAAAACAAGAAACCCCTTGGAAATGTACCTGCAATAAATAGCAAAATACCATCCCATTGTTTTCAGCTAAAACACCATAATTGTTCTGGTTGCAACTTAAGAACAGCTCTTCTCGGATGAAGATAATTAAATTTCCCTAATTGTTGTGAACGCTGCTATGCTTTAGTGAGTTTCTGCTCAACAAAATAGCTGGGAACAAGTAAGAGAACACCTGAAGGGGAAGACAGTTAATGGTGGGTTTCAGGTACCGAGAAATGCCTCTCTCACTTGGAAACAAAACCTGGGCAAAATGTCTGGTAAACAGCATCCGTGGAGGGGGGCACAGAGCAAAGCAAAGGAATGGCTCACTGGACTGGCTACTGCCAATTAAATGGTTTCATGCACTGTCTACCTCAGGTAATGAGGTCTGGCTAAACCTTTAGGCCCTGGGCACCCGTTAGAAAAGACAAATATAGCTGGTAGGGAAAAAGAGAATTCCACAGGGACATCTTTGATTTAAACGGAATCGAATGGCACGCTGCCATGCCAATGGTCTTCATGGAATGCAAATAGGTCTGTCTAATGGAGAGAAAATGCACATCATTCATTTTAGACTATAATTAGGCTTTAATTTAATCAAATATTGGTACCAAAGCAGGCCTTGGAGAAAGATTCTGATATTAAAGCCTTCAAAGCTTCTTTGGAGGACTCTAAATGGTTTGTGTGGTAGTAAATCAACTTGCAAAGTGGTGACTATACAATATGCATATCTTAGCTCTATCACAGTCTATTACAAAACTTAAAACAGGGAACAAGTGGAATGCAGTCCTTTTATGAAAGAAAACACTGAGTCATACTGTGAGTCACTCTATCTCAGGGAGACAATTATTTTGAACATTGGCTTTTAGGAAAGTAGTAAAAAGAATGACCAAGGACAGTGTGCAATTAAAGGTACTTTAATCCACATTTAGGGGCCAGGGTATATGGTGTAGAATTATTAGTAAATAATGCTTAATTGCAAAGCAAGGGAAGCAAATATTAATTTAATAGCGTATCTATCATTTTTCGTTATTATGGTCTTGTCTTTGTGAGCAGATTTACTTAGGCTTATGTTCCACTCTGGCTGGACTTTGGAAAAGGAGGAGATACTTTCAGGTTATGCTGGATAATATCCAATTTTTTTTCATCCCTGGCAATGTCCTGTCTTGTTCCTTAGATACTCCAGCCCTGTCAAGCAGGCTGTAGCTGAACACAATTCAGCTGGAACTTTGCAGTTTCTGTGGAGAAAAGTCATCACTTATAGATCTCATTTCCATTTCTAGAGTGCAGCCTGGGTTTCCTGACCAGAGTGTCCCCCATCTTTATTAGAAGTTGGTGTGTAAAGAACTCAGTATTTTCTGATAGCTGCTTGATAATGAAGGCTGAGGATTTGGTCCTGAGCTCATGGAAATAAATAAGAGAACATTTTGCACTAGATCTTTCAGCAGATATTAAGTGTAGAACATGGAGAAAGTCAGTATATTAATTTCATGCTTAATTTTCAATTTAACTTCCAAACTAGAACTGGTATTATATAATCTGTATTATTTGATTTTGTAGTTAGGATTAAAAATGCACATATTCAGTTATGCATCTTAAATAATTCAAGCTCCCTTTAAATACAATAATTTTTTTTTAATGGTGGACAGATAAAGCTTTTCTTACATCAAGCTTAAGGAAAGAAGAGAGGGTAGGAAAAATCCTGTATTCTCTGGAAACTGTGCAGAAAAGTAGCATTTTGAGGGGATGAGGAGAATGGTGGGTATTGTTTGCCTTGACTTATGCAAAGCTTTTGACACGGTGTCCCATAATATCCACACTGCTAACCCACAAAATATGGACTAGAGCAAGGGACAGTGAGGTGGGCTGGAGATGAACTGCTCTGCCTGGCTCAGAGCTGTGACCAGGGACACAAAGTCCATCTGGATCTGGTCACTGGTAGTGTTTGCCATGGCTGAGGGCAGAGCTGGGACCCACCCTGTCTGACATCTTCATAAATGACCTGTGTGGTGGCACAGAGGGCACCTTCTGTGGTGGGCAGATTATAAAAAAGAGGCTGAATTTTTTGTACTCCCTGCAATATTTAAATAATTCTGAACTGTGGCAGGGTGTTTCAATACAGAAGTGGTCTTCAGAAGTAAATGTATAAACTCTGCAACAAATGAGGGCTACTGTGAAACTTTGCTGGGTCTGGACCTCAGTTTAGGAATTGATTTTATTCTTCCCACTGGTGCCCACTGCTCTCAGGGGAAGGCTTTAATTGGCTGGGAAGGCAGACTTTACAGCAGGATAGATCTATAAAGGAAGACAAAACAAACTTCATCTATAAAAAGAACAAAAGTCTGCCTTTTTTTCATCACTGACGAAAGCTTATTGACTGAACAGCCTACGTATGTTTGCCTCTCTTGCCTGTGTTAAATTGTGACTAAGCAGTTTGCCTGTAAGAGGTGTCAGTTTAGCATCATCTGGGGTAATGTGCTTACTTAAATACCTCCTGAGTAATTAGGAGATTGGTCATTAATTTGCCACTGTCCCCAGCAGAAATGTTACAGGCTCGGTTTGTTGGACACTGTCAGGAGTTGATTTCCTGCCCTGCATTGTTTTCTGCAAATTGTGGCTTATGAGGGCATGGGCTTTTACTGTAATCACAGCAAAAGTAAACATCTTCAATTAAGACAAACAAAGTTTGGTTGTTAGGAAGAGAACCAGTCAAGCAGGAAATGCCAAGCCAAACAACATTCTTTGGGTGCCTGATATAAATATGATTCTCCAAGCAGCCTGTTGGGTCCTGCTGGCTGGGGTTTCCCTGCACTTGCTTTGGACACCAAGTGCAGGGTTAGTGATCCTGGCTGAGGGTTGACAATCCTCATCTTGTACAGAGTACAAATTTCAAACTTTATTTCACGTGGGTTACACTCTCTGCATGCTCTGAAGACAAGGCAGTCCTGAGGCTTCCCCATTGCACTTGGGCTCTCTGGGAACTCCCAGCAGCTACAGTGTGAACTGGGACTGTTTCCATTGGAAAAAAAAGTGGTGTGCCATTTCAAATGTAGCCTTCCAGCTTGTTCTGAAAGTTTGTTCTACTACTGTCTGTATTAAAGCATGTGGGACACAAGAAGGATCTTGAACTACTTACCTGAGTTCTCTCACAATAAAAAAAGCTATATGCTTTCTTTTAAATGCATGTTCCCACTGAAATCAATCAATGGAGAGGTGAGGCAGGGGTGCTGCTAATTTTTGTGGAATTATAAATTATTATGTGTGGCACCAGGGCTATTGCTTCCATTAACAGTAGATCTGTGAGATTGCTACAGATGGGCAAAACATCTTATTGAAAGAGGCATTAAAAACAGTTTTAATCTAGTTTGCTGTACTTGCAAAATTTTAGCCTGATGCCATGTTGATTTCATTGCTGTTAATGTGGTTAAAGTGACTTCCCCCTGCTGGTCATCATATTAGTGATGGTGATCTCTCCATAAATTAAATGAGCAGTAATAAGCAAATACCAATACAGTATTGTATTGGTGAAGCATGATCACTGAACAGAAGCATGATCTCTACAGAAAAACTGATGCTCCACCTAAAAATCATCACTGAGGCTACCTCAGAGCCTTTTCTCTGTAGGCATAACCTTGATGCTGCCAAAAATGGTATCTGAGTGTTCCCTTGGGGTTTGGCCCCATGAGGTTGTGGTGAAGTCTCAAAGTCCAACTTGGCCAGCCCATCTGGAGGTCTATGCTTACACATGGGCAGGAATGAGGTTTAGCATCTTGTGGGAAATAAACTTTATTTTTGCATATTTTTTGTTTCTGTAGTGCTTCTGCTTCTTGAGTATTTAGCTGCCATGGGACCTGACTTCACAAAATCCCTGGCCTGGGTGGAGCTGGGGACATTCCTGTCCTAGACCTTCCATTTCCTCACCCTTGCCTTCCCCTACCACCCTCACCTGACCAAATACAGATGCATTTATAGTGGAAGACCTTAAATTTCACATTAAATTCCCAGGGCTTAACTAGAAATTTTACTTGTTCTCCTTTCTTATATTTTACATATATTTTAATTCCTGAAGTTTCAGATCAGCATATTTTTTCCTTTAATAAACACTTAAGTTTACAGCCTTTAATCTTTTTTTTATTTAAAACCACAAAGAAATGTACAACCTTTTATGAATTCAAATTAAAAATGAAGTGTGATGGAAATGATTTATAGTCACTGCAGCTTAGCAGGGGAAATATACAACTCCTTTGCAGTACATCATATTCTGCTCCTTTAATTTATAAGCAAGCTGTAATGTAACGTATTAATCATATGAAGAGAATGTAGCTTCAGTTTGAAATATTTGTTGTAGCAGAACTTCACGCACCTGCAAATTATTTATTTTCAAAAAAGAAAAGAAAACATGTGCAGCACACACTCTTGCATCCACAAGAAAAATGGATACCTTTGAAAAAATCCTGCAGTAAATTATTTTTGTATTTCTTATCTTTTTCCTTCAAGCACTTCCATCTTTCCTGAGCTCAGCCTCCTGTGCTCTTTCAGTTCAGCCGTTCTGTCCTGTGTGGAAGTTAAAGGTGGCTGGACAAATGAGAGAAGGATGCAACTCAACCTTGTGTCACAGCTTCCTGTCAAAAGTGGAAGAAGCTCCTGTTACCCTAATAAGGTCTGAAATACTAAAATATTTTTCAGCAATTATAGAAGGAGTTGCTAGATTCACTAATCGGTTCCTTCAACCAGTAAGACAGACACAAAGACTGGCAGGGTGAAAAGCTGTGCTAAAGGAGTAAATCAGCAAATATAACCTAGTTTACTGTGAGTGTGTCTAACAGCTGAATGATTGTATTAGAAAAGAGGGTTTTTTCTGGGTGCAACAAAGTGTTTGCAAACACAAACACTGTACGAAAGCAGCCTCTGATTCTTTTAGGGATGTGAATCTTGCAAGCAAGTGTAGGAGACTTGCAGGCATGAAGTATTGGAGGCCTGATTTGGTTAAAATACAGCCTTATTCACAGGGAGGGGGAGTCTCAGGTGGGTTAGAGCCAGAATTTCAGTCTGAGGGAGCTGAGGATCTCTGCTGTTGGCTCGGGCTGTGGTTTCCTTCTCTCTGCTTTCTGAATGAATCTGCCTGGCTTGAGACACCAGGGTGCCTTCACATCATGGTGGCACTTCTCTTGTTAAGAGCAAAATTATTTTGAAATGAGTCTGTGGAGGAGGGAGAAATCATGATATAAATTTTGCCTTTTGCCTTCTTTCCCAACCTGAATGGGAGAGGTAGTTGGAAGATGATAAACAAAACCGGGAGGAACAGGGAGCGAGAGGGCAGCGGCGAAACTCCCAGAGGGAATGGTGAGTCTTGTTCTCACAAGTCGAAAGGCCTGCAATAATGAACCACCAGGGATAAGTAAAAAGGAAAAACATAAGTTACAGGAAGCCAAATGCAGTGCCTTTGGGCATGTAAGTTTGTGTAGAATGTGTGCAGGAACTTTTAACTCTTTCATTCTGCTCCATTGAAAGGGTGAAGTTGATCTCGTGTATTCACTTGTACAGCCAGTCTGTGATTTCCTTTACTGAAATCTTAGAAACTTGATTGACTCTTTAGCATTCCAACTGTCAGGAGGTGGGACAGTTGCTCTTGAACATTTCCATCAGGCTTGGGTGTTATTTTTCCTGTGAGGACACCTCTCTGCACCAGGCTTTCTGCTGTGGCTAATTTCGATTGTCTTAAAGAAGAGGGTAGCTGATAAAATGTAATTGAGTTGCTAAGAAATAGGTTTGTTTTGCTTGACTGAACTTAATGCAGATCTGCCATTTGTCCCCATCAAATCTGACCATTCCTTTCTTATACAAGCAATATACCTGTGAGAGCAGTGCACTTGTGACTCTTAAGGTTTAACAAGCAGACCTTGAGGTTTAACACTGCCAGATGAAGAGCCAGGGAAATGGAATGGCTTCCTCTGTTCCCTGTGATGCCTGATGATTTTTGCCTTTTTTTTTTAGATACCCTTACATATATTTTATATACCCTTTTATATATTTTCTGTACCCTTTATACATTCTTTGTACCCTTAGTCTACATGCTTGTAATTTTTGTAGCCTAATATTCGAGCTTAGTTTTGGGGTTCTGCAAGGCAGAAAAACCAAACATCCACAGTAGGAGGCCAGAGAGCCCTATGCTATCTCAAACTCGAAGTTTTAACCTCGGTTGAAACCTTCTCTCTGGAATATATCTTGTAAGCTGGGCTCTAGCTTATTTGGGGTGAGGTTCTTTAGAAAAGAGGAACATTACTTCATTTATTAAGTTTCTTATTGGGGGCTTCTAGGTAGATATGCTAATTTGTAAGGTATATAAGAATTGTATGTATGTTACATGGCATGTGCATCTCAGTGTGTTCCACCTTTGAAGAGCTGTGCACCTAGGACCCTATTAAAATACCAAGGTAAAACCCTTTTATCCCTTTAACTGTGTCTGCCTCATAATTCTAAGACCAGCTGAAAGGCAACACCTGTAGCTAGGTTTATTCCCTTAGATCTTGGAGAAAAGTTGACATTTTAAATGGGGTAGAGTACTGAGGACCTGAACTATACAACCATTGCCTGAGATTCATAAATAAAGCAAAAGTAACACTAGCTTGATTTCAGTGGAAAATCATTGTCTGGTCCAGCTTTATCAAAATGGGATGTGCTCTCTTTGGCACAGGGTGGTGCTGACAATGCTGCTCAGGTGTCTGAGCTGCTTGGGTCAGCTCCCTGTCCCCTGTCCCCTGTGTGGGTGGTGACCATGGAGAGGCTCCTGGTCCTGCAGCAGCAGCAGCAGCAGCAGCAGCTGTGTGTTGTTCTCTCCAGGGCCTCGCACAGTTTGGCTTCTCTGCAATCCAACCCCACCCTGCTGCAGCACTGTGCCTTGAAAGCACGACCTGAGTCTGGAGCAGCAGCTGGCTGGAGCCCAGCAGCTCCTGCCAAGTCTGAGAGGCTTCCCTGCGAGGATGGGGAAGCAGGAAGGGAAAATGAAAGAGGAGGAGGGAAGGGGAAGAGCATAAAAAGTCTGGGTACGTTTGCACAAGCCTGACTGAAGCGCTCAGAGACCTGAAGTCTGAATGCTTAATCTAAGAGATGGAATATGTTAAAACAAAAACAAACCCCAAACCACTGCTGCCACCAGAAAAGCCACATTCCCTCAATGCTTTGGAGAGAGTAGTGTCTGGATCTGAACAGCTGACAATGTTTTTGCCTCTTGTCCTCTATTTTCTCCTATTGAATAACATCTCCCATTGAGTCCAGCAACACTGAAACATTTTGATCCAGAGGAATTCTTTCAATATCTGGAGAAGTCTGCAAATTCACAGTGTTTTTTCCCAAGGAAAACAAAATGAAATTGTGAAATCCTCCACAAAAGCAACTTCCATCCTCCACATAAAAGGAGGATAAAAGGCCCAAGATATAAGTGATAACTTTGTTGTAGTGTAAGACACAAAACTCTATTATTAAAACAGTGTATTTATTAGCAAGCTCTTGTAATGAACCAAGCACATCAGATGTGGGCAAAACTCTACTAAGCAGG
This sequence comes from Lichenostomus cassidix, assembly GCF_008360975.1. Classification (NCBI taxonomy): domain Eukaryota; kingdom Metazoa; phylum Chordata; class Aves; order Passeriformes; family Meliphagidae; genus Lichenostomus; species Lichenostomus cassidix. The sequence goes on from NC_139490.1 coordinate 17,496,355, forward strand.
TACACACTGAAATAATAATGTAGGTAGGCAAATACCTTGACATTCAAATTACTGGCTAGACCAGCTTTTGGTGTTGCTTTGGCTCAATCTCTGAATGGAACAAAGTAGGTTTGAACTTTTTCTTCACCTTTTCTCAAGTAAAGTTGGAGATATCTAACAGAAATGGCTGATAAAACGAATTCTGATTCAGCTCAAATTTCTTGTTGCTGAAAGCACAGTTTTAGGAAAATATGGTCTTTTAAGTAAAAAGAAAAAACTCATAGAAAAACTTAGTTTTGGTTATTTTTCTCTTTCAGCTCTCCCTTTACAGGTTCACATGTAGATTACAGATGCCCTGGACCTGGGCAGTGTCCTTTGTGCTCTCTCTGCTGGTCAGTGTTTCCACCATGGCTTCACCTCAGATTTGTGCTGCCACTTTCATTAGGGTACAGAGGGGTTTTGTCAGCTCATTGTGCTGCTGTCTCCTTAAAACACTTGTCTTAATAAAGAATATTGCTTGTTGACTTTGTCTAATTTGTTGGGGAGTGTTGGTGTGTTGTTAATTGGCAAACAAACCACCGCAAGTTAGCATATGTTTGTAGTTTTTTCTATTAGTGCTTTTCCCACAATAGCAATTTAGATCCCTCCTAAAGACCTCCAGAAATGATGACAGAACAGCTCATAATTTTCTTTGGTGGTTCTGAAAGCTAATCATGTGCAGTTCTGTCTTATTTTTCATTTGCTGCATGATATTTTAGACTTTGACCTACCAATATTTATCTAAATTTCAAAACAACCTTTGAATACCAGTTCTTTTGTGGGTTTTTTGTATAATTTTTTTTTTTTTAAACAGGAGTGTTCGTACTTTGTGACCATAGAGGCTCTGCAGAAAGAAGTATTTCCTTTCTCTCCTTCCTCTACCTGAGTTTTTGGACTTCAGATCCTTCTCAGCATTTCAGTTTTGGATTGGTGCTATGCTGGCTGGCCAAGCAAGTCTAAAGGAATTTATTGCTTCTCCCTGGCAATACTGTGTATAATAAATACATATTTGAAAAGCAAGGAGTAAAACTATCTCAGAGCACAAACTGTGAATAAGGCCAGATTCTGACTCATTTTCTAATGTTGAAAAGTCTTTACACTTCAGACTTCAATAGGACTTCTTCCTTGAGTAAGCATTACTCATGGTGATTAAAGGCTCAATTTTCCTGCCCTGTGTTATGTAATTAAACTATGCAAATAATTCAGCTATCCAAGACAAAGCAGATTGTGAATGGAATAGTCAATGGTACATTTCACAACTTCAGTACCTTCAGAATATATAGCTTATTTGCTGAAGAAATAAATGGAACAATTTGAAATAATGAATACATTTAGGACTCTAGGACTGACAATTTCTTTGTGAACAGCAATGGACAATTGGTTATGAATAAATTATTTTCCCATTTCCAGGATGCCCCTTCATTGCTTCTTCCATCTTTGTAGCTTGTGGGCTTTGCATAAAGAGGTTATCAGCTATCTGCTATCTGCAGAGCCCTTCCCACTCAGTAAATCAAAGCCTTGCTCTTCCCTCGTCCCTTTTCACAGACAGATGATTCCAGGCTCTTTTACTTCCCAGCAGGAGAGATTACTTAAATACTTGTCCCTAGCACCTTGCCACGTTTGAACAGTGTTTACACAATCCTGAGGGATGGCTTTCCTTCAGCCAGTGACAGTCATGTGTTGCTGCTGGGCACTGGGAATCCTGTGCATTACTGCCTGCTCAGAGCCTTGCTAACCAGCCAGGACTAGGAGAGAAATATTTGAATTTTCTGTATCAGATGTTTCTTGCAATATTGTCTGCAAGCAGCTCAGTAAACTGAGTGATATATGTTTCTGTGGTAATCTTCTATAGTTACTGGGGGTGGGAGATTGAAAGCATGATGGTACAAATACACTTTTTCTTCAAATACTGCTTTGAGAAAACTTGTGTGGTCAGTGGACTTTTGAAATAACTCAGAAAGCGCAGGGAAGTTGATAGAAGGATTCATATTGACTTTACTGGGATTTGGATCAGACCTGCCAATGTGAATCAAGAATTTATGGGAGCCTGAGCAGGAATTTAGTGCAGATCCTTTCGGATTTCTGGGTTAATTAACTGGGGAGATCATTGTCTTAAGTGATGCTCAGAGTCAGACAGGAGTAAGTTGCTCACATTGTGAGAAACCTTTTCCTTAGTTGCCAAGCAGTGTTCCACCCTGTCCTCGATGCCTTTTCCCATGGGCAGCACCAAATTTCCTGAGGGCCAGGCAGCCCCACAGCTCCTGGCCACCCACTCCCAGTGCAACTTAGAAACGTGGAAAGAGATGGTAAGGATTAGGGTGAGGAGTGTTTTTTACCATAGATTTAAAGATTTTCTGCCAACCACTAAGAAGATTGGCATGAAGTCCCATTCTGGGGAGCAAAGACCTGCTTCTGGGAATACCTGTGGGTTAGGAAGAGTCATGTGAGGAGCACAGGGACACGTGAAGGTTTTTGGTAGCAGGAAATGTTTGGTAAAAGAAATGAGAGGTTTCTGCTGCTCCCTCAGGGTTCTGGGCACCCATGGCAGGGCTTGTTCTGTTCAGCTTTGTTTGTTATGTTCATTTTTTGGCTTTGTTTTATGTTCATTATGTTCATCAACTTCCCTGATCAAAAACTGCCACTGTTTTTCAGCAGGGTACAATCCATGGAGAGCTTCCAAGGACTGTGGAAAATCTGCAACAAACACAGAAAAGGCAGGACTTTAACCCAAACCAATATAGCCTTGCCTTCCCAGGAGAAGGAGGGGCTCATCTTACAGTGACATTAAGAATTCATTCCCCTAAATGAGATATGTCACCTTGCCATTTTTACTTGATTCATTAAAATAGTGGCTCATTAGTTATTCCCTTGTGCAGTATAGAATTTGCACATTAAAGGCTGTGCATTTCATGTGCTTACTACATTTGGGGATAAATTTCTAGCCATCCTGTTTGCAAGGAAAAAGTGTGGGTTTTGAAAGAAAAAATGGTAGAAATTCTAGTAATTTGATCCTTCTTTCCCCATAAGTCTTCTCTAATCTGTTCAGGCCCCTAATATTTCATTTTAGAAACTGAAGCTACTGTGACACAGGACCCACTGAAGTAGCACTGATCTCTTTCCCGATGTATTTGATGTATATTCTGTGTTTTGGAGTGTTGAGATTTTCCCATCGTTTCCTTAGGCTTGCCATGAAAATTCTCGCCTCAGAGTTGAGAAAATACTTAAAATCCTGTAGGAAGGAACTCTGCCATTGTCCAAGTGTATGTTCTTGAACCTTGCTAGGTGAACATAAAAGAATTCAACAAGGGGAGGGGGAAACTTCAATTAGGAATGGCCAAGAAGAAAAAGAATATGAAAATGCTAGATTTCTTCAAAGAGCTGAATGGAACAGGCTGGAAAATTTTGATCCTTTTATATAACATTTAGGCTTGTTCCAGACCCTGGTTGAAGAACTGCTTCCATATTCCTGGAATTTGAGGGCAGAGCTGTTGTTCATTTAGCAGTAAATGCTAGGGCTGGATGGAAGGAATGTCATTCCTAAAGTCGAAGACTAATCCTTTGGTTTCACTGGTGGCTCAGATTTCCATAATTCAATACGGAGAGGGTTCATTCTCCCTCCACCCTTCTCTTACTGCATTACAAATGGCCAGTGAAAGAAATCTAACCAAATGCTGATCCTGCTTGAAATGCAATTAAATATATCCACATTCCATCTCCTGTCTTGTCTGTCATTTACTTGCATGCAAGAAACTCAGCTCTTTTCTTCTTGCTTTCTCAGTCTCTTTCCAAAACTATCTTCTGTGCTTTCAAGATGCCTCTATTGTAAGCTAGTTTTTCAAATTCCAAACAAAAAAGTTCCCATACAATAAAGTTCCATACAAATATAGCTAATGTCAATAAAGCTAGAAAGATATGTCAGCAAAGACCCAAACAGCCAATTTATTACAGTTAAACATCCTGCCCAGACATTTTATTTACAATCAAAGCTTGTTATATAAGGCAATCCCTCTTCCCTTGATCTCTTTTTTTATCTCACAGTTTACAAATTACTGTCTTAGTATCCCACATGAAATACTGAATTCACTTGTGCACAATCTTTGAATACAGCCTTTCTGTTTCTTTTTGAAACCTTTATTGAATGATCACTTGAAAGTTTGTACAAAAAAAAAATCTGTAAATTTGGCCTTTTTAACCAAAAGAAGTTACACCACAATAAATTTAAAGAAATAAAATATATTACTGAGCACTGTCTCTTGTTAACAAAGGTCCCTGAATTACTTAGAAACGTGATTTACAAAAATATATATTTTCCTCACTATCTTGCATTTCACTATACCCTTTTCCCCACTGTAAATATATATAGGAGGGAAAGTGCGTAACTCTTTTTTTTTTCATAGGTTTTCAGAATATGGCTGTCTGGGGACAAAAGAAAAGTACAGGCCATTCTGATAGAAAAAGAAAACCCAAACTTGTTAAATATCGAGATACAAACCCAGAAACTCATATTTGCTATAAAATAGCTACTTTTGACTTGTTATACAGACAAATCAAGCGTCTTTCAGGCTCCCAAAATAGCCTTTGTGTGACTTCCCGGCTGTATGCTCCACAGCTTCTAAATTGGCCCTCAAATATTGTTATGGGAACACTAGGAAAGAGCCCTGGTATTAAATTACGCTTTCAATCAGCCATCTACATCTGCTTGTGTTTGTCAGGGAAAACCTGGGCCGGGGGTGCAGCTTCTATCTGATGGAGTCTGCATCTGTGAGAAGGTTCCAGGACACTTTATCTGGCACAGGAGAACAGTAAAGGCTTCCTTCTCGTACCAGATCTGCTCCAGAGATACTAAATTCCTTCATGATAATGAGGTGTCCAGAATAGTAACAAGAGGCCAGGAGAGTGCTTTTGGTTGAGGCTGTGCTGGAGGATCTGCTGACTGTGGGCAAATGCTCAGCAGTGCACCTGAGCGAACCTGAGCCTGGGGTGAGCAGTGAAACCTTATCAGGTGCCAGATCTCCTGGCCAGGTGTGGGGCTGCTGTGTCTGCCACAGCTGGGACAGGCAGTGCACAGAAGCCTGAACAGATAAGTAAAGCTATTGCCCATCATGGTTTTGCAGCTCCTGCTTTTAAGACTTTTACCTGAGCTTTACTGCGGGCGGTGAGAAATAGTTCTGTCTCTGCTGCATTTTGCATGCAAAATACTTACAAAACAGCAATGCTCCTTTGCAGGTGCAGTTAATAGGGGTACTCAGCAGTACCAACAATTACCTGCCTGGCGAGTGGATGGCGAAATACCTCCCATTCAAGTCTTTGAAAGGTGGAGAGTGGAGCCATGGAATTTCCCTGGACCGTGTCATTTTAAGTTTTGCAGATGTTCTCCCTATGGCATTTTCCTCCCATCTCCGGTTTAGCCACAGCACAAAAATATTTTGACCAACACTGCAGACTCAGGAAAGGTCATACATGTACCTTCTCGTGACATGTTTTTCTAACCTCTCTACCTGCTGTGGGTAGCCTGCAACCTCCTGTGCTGACAAGTCTGCCATGCTGGGGCTGTGATTAATGGGATTTCATTAGCGTTTGTGCAACCAGCCCTGAGAACCCTCAGAGGTGCTCTGGCCTCCTCCTCTCGCTGTGAACTTTGTAATGGCAATAAGTACAGGCAGATATGTTGGAGATTCTCTATCCAAAACTTTTCCCCCGGGCAACATGGGTAAGTAGTGATTTGTATCAGAAAGGGTAATGTATAATAATTATGGCCACAATGTCCTGACTAGAAGGAAGAGTAAAACATCCTGTTCTTGCCATCACAGAATTCCACCTTGGACTAGAGGTTGCTTCATGTGTGACCATGCTGTAGGGTTAGCTGAGGCTCCTCCTGGCTCTGAGCATGCATGGGAAGGAAGGCAGGGATTAATGCAGAGGCTGCACAGCAGGTGTTTCTTCCTCAGTGTGAGAAAATTTGGTTTATCTGCCAAAGAAATAGAAGGATTGAGTGCAATTTTAAGAGAGATGTACAGTGCCGGGGGTAGACACAGGTATTTCACTGTGCCCTTGCTCTGGACTGACAGATGGGATTGGTCCAAAAGTTACCTAGTTGTGCTGGCTGTGCCCAAATAAGTTAAACTCTCCCCGTTTTCCTTCCCTGGTTTCCTCCTGTGTGTATTTTACATTGTGTCATGTGGCAGAGGCCTAGGCTTGGGATTTCCTTGAAATAATTAGGGTCAAACTGCTATTGCTATATTTGCCTGGTGTCTCTCTACGTGTAGCACAGCATTTCATTTAAAGAGATTATTAGTGGTAGAACATATTCAACAACTGCAATATGCTGGCGGTGTGTTGGGGAAGGATTAATTGGTGTCTGCTCTCTCCTTGTTACCTTTCCCTGAGCATCCGCAGTCTGATACAGCTCAACCTTCAAATCCTGTCTGTTGTCATCTATACATCATGCTGCCAGCTCTTTTTGTTTACGTTAGAATTGTCTGCAATGACAGGTTTTTGCTTTAATTTTGCACTATTGCACTGTGGTAAGATGATGTGTGAGTGTACCAAAGTTTCCTGTGCCATGTTGCCTCACAGCAGGAGCTCGGGGAGGGCAAGGTAGGAATGACAGTGGGAGGCATGGAAGTCTGACTAACATGTGTTATTCATCTAAAACTGATAGAAATGAAAGAAGAGCTCCAGCAGACTGTCATGGGTGCCACAGGACAATGTGCATTTCCACTGTTTGGTAGCAGTTATGCAGATTAAGGACGAAAGGCAGCTAAGGAAAATTAACTGCCACCATAATTCTTGTGTTGCATAGCTTTGGGAGAGACAGGAAAAAGACCTTCTTAGGGTGAAAAAACTGAAAAGAGGAGTCAAAAACTGTTCATGGCTCTGACAACAGTAATACATATAGCAGTCAAATTGTCCACAGCTCAAGGGTTCCTGCAGCTTCCCTGAGATAGTGCAAAATGCAGCTTTGTGCTTTCCTTGTGGGAGAGGAGAGAGAAGCTGGTTTAAAATGCATATTCCAAATTAATGTGCTTTCCTTGTTAGGGACAGTAACAAAAGTCCAAATACTTGTTAGGTACAACAGTTTCTGTACAAGATGCAGAGTTGGTGGCAGATTCCACAGTCAGCAGGTGGGTCAAGGCTTGTCTCAGAGGGAAATAGGGGGCATCTTTTACAAAATTGGGTTCTCAAATTCTAAAAGTTATGAAAGAAGTTTTTCAAGCACATTACACTGTTCTAACCAAGGTCCCCTTGAAATTATTTAATTCTAAAAAGTGGAGTGTTTTGCTGTTCAGCTTATAAACCTGTTTTGGTATAATTCTGAACTGAGTAATACGGATAATTCCCCTGAAAAAAATATTTTAAGGATCCATCTGAGTTTTGTCTGATCCTCCCCATCTCCCATTTGCTTGTGCTAAAAATGTTTTCTCCTCCAGGATTTCTGATGCCTTCAGAAAAAGGGGTGGTTGCCTTCATTGATCTCTAAGTTGTGTTATGAAATCCCTCTCACAGCATACTGGGTGTATCCTTAGCACCAGGTTATGTCAGGCCCCCCTTAAAAACACCAACACATCCACCCAGACTCATTGCTCCTTTGCTGAGCACATTCTTCTTGGTGTTATGTTTCTTTTTTTCTGAAGTGTTCCTGCACTGGGGGAACCAATACATTTTATATTACCACAGCCTGCTGCAGGCTAATATTCCTAAGCTGGGGATAAAGAAAATGAAATCAACAAAAAGAGCAAGACAAACAATTGATTCCTCCAGCTTCCATCTGGGGGCTTAAAATATTAAATATAACTTTGAATATTCTTTAGAAAAGCTAATTGTGCTGATTAAAGTGAATGCTACCTTAATTGCCTTTTCTGACCCAGGCCAGTAATACCATAACATTCTGCTAAGGCAATAAGGGAGGCAGAAGACTCACAGACTCACTGTCCATACCCAAGTGGAGCAGTGACTGCTTCCTCCCTACCTGAACCATCCTGGAAAGGGCTGTAGAGGTGCACTTGGGGACTCTGGTGTTTAAGAACTAGAGCTGGACATGTCTCTGTAAAAATGAAAACAGCAAAAGTATGTGGGGCTGAAGGGTTGGATGGGTGTCTTTTTGGATTGGAAAATGTATATTTCTTGACAAATGCTTGTTCAAATACTTTTCATCAAAACTCTGCTTTCATTTCTCCAGAAATAAATTTGTGAATGTGTTACACAGTCATTATTCCTCCTTAGCCCCTACAGTAAAACATTTGTCTTAGTTTTCAGGTATTTGATCTGTATCCAAATCCTTTTTCTGTCAGAGTCAAATCAGTGACTTTAAAACATCTCACATTGAATGTCTTATTTTCTTTTCTGACTTAACGCTTTCATTATTTGATGAGAGTAGGAGAGAAAATTTACTATCATTTTCAGTGTATCCTGATGTAAAAGGGAAGTTATCATTGTCATTTTATATTTTGTCCTGTTATGAATATTTCAGGGCAATTGTTTTACATTTTTCGCTTGATGGTAAAATGTCTGATTTTTTTTTTTTTTTTTTTTTTAGTCCTCAGAAGAGCTAGTCTTGTTCTAGTCTTGTTTAGGCTATACTTATTTATCTAGTGATGCTTTTGGATGACCATTTCAAGAAAGTGTGGATGTCATGCAGAGTAATTAGCCAACAGTCTTTCTTTACTTGTCTGCTTGTTTTTTCAGATGACTCACTGTTTTGCTTAGCAGAGTTGTGTGTTGCTCCTCTACTTCCTGCTGAAGAGCAAACAAAGAGGAATTTTCTCTCAGGTAACTGTGTCATGGGGGTGGCTGAGAGCTGCTGTAAAAAGAGACTCATTTGGAAAGGCTGGACAGCCCTGTCCTGGAGAACTCTAATTTTGTGGGAGATCAGTAGCACAGGGAACAGAGGTCCTGGTCACTCTGGTCAGTGCAGTGGACTTTGGCCTGGGGACTGGAATCATGACCCAACACATGACACAGATGTCCTGCATGAGGGTAACCCCACATCTCTGGGGGAGTCACACACGGTGAAACCAGGAACGAGGGTGAAACTAGAAACAAGGATGAAATAGTTTATGAGTTTTGCTAAAATACAGTGCCATTTACATTCCTCCAAAGGGTTTATCTACTCTATTTTTTAACATATTGCCTCAGTTGTGAGATTGCCATATGATGATTTTATACTGAAATTACGGATTGGTCTGATATCAAGGTGTAGGGGTGTGCAAATCAAAACCACTGAGTTTGGGGCTCGCTGGCTGAAGCCATGTGTGAAGCACTGTTCATTCTTTGGTTGCAGACTTGAAGGGTTTAAACTGAGGTTTACCTCTTTGAGTGTGTTCATATTAAAAATCGAAAATAACCCAAAAAATCCTGCCCAAAACTGGTGTCAAAACTATGTAGCCATGAATGCTAGTGGAAATGAATGTGAAAAGTTGTTTTTTCACATTGACTGACATTCACTGCATCAACCTGCATTTTCACTTGACCCTGTAAGTACTTCTAAACAGCTGAATGTATGGAATAAAATCCATAGCCAAGATTAATAAATTGCCATGCCAGGATCTTAAGGTCCTCAGTAACTGTAAATCAGTAGAAGTGCAGAAACCAACGGAGCTGTAATAATTTACACAAGTTAAGTGTCTGACCTTTAGTGTTCATTTGCATCATTAACATTTCTTAAATGGTGGCAACCAGAATTTGAGAACAGCACCAAAAGTAAGATGAAAAATACCTTCACACCTGCCCTAGGTGAAACACAAAATAATTTGACAGGTAATTAAAATTCTTATAAAAATTATGACTACATAGTTTGTTCTCTGCAGAAAATTAGCATAAAATCTACTGATATCAAACAACAGCTTCCAACATATGCTAAAAGGACTCCTTGTTAGGTAAAAACCCAGGAATTTGGAATGGTTTCCAAAACTGTGTCATAAAAAAGTGTTATGGTACAGCTCTTTTTATTTTCCTTTCCTTTAGACTGCATTCAAACACAAACAATTTGTGAGCCAGAAGAGTTTAATACCTGAGGAATTCTAATCTGCATATTCCCACTTTGAGTCAGGTACTGCTCTCTACATTTTCTAAGAAACTTCAAAGCACTCGATGGTTTCCCTCCAGCCAGCAGTCTGGGGGGGAGCACATGCCATTTATTTATGTGTCTTCTTGAGCCAAGGCTCCAGGCTTGAGATGTGAGCACAGCCTTCCGAGCAAAGCCACACAAACTAGTCTGAATGCACAGCAGGCGATACTGCTGCGGTGAAACTGCTTCATTTCGGGGTTGTTCTGATGCAGGTTTCCGAAAATGATGAGGCAATGAAAGCAGCACTCTGTTCAACAGGCTTATAGTGATGACGTTTAATTGTCAAACTCCAAAATGAATGAGAACATACTCTGAACCAATTGCATTTTCCCTTAAGTTTGCCTGTGTAGAAGAAGATTTTTAGGAGTGGGCAAATTGCAGTGGCAGCTTTCTGAGTCACTGCAGGACAGCTGTTCAATAGTTTGCAAAGTGTTACCTGGATGTTTTAATTGAACAACTATTATTACAGTTTGGGTTTTTTCCCCCCCTTTCCTCCTGGAAGCTTGCTTTTAAGAGAAACATTTTACAAAACTTTGTATGTTAGTGATCTCTTGGGCAGCTTCTGTCTGGCAGCCAGGGCATCAGTAAATCAAATCTGCCCTCATTTGAAGCTGAGCACTGCCGTAACTCTCCGTGGAATGGAGCTCCTTGGACATTGCTTGGCGTGCTCAGAAGTGCCTTTGGCACATTTAAAGTAGCAGCAATATGCAAAGCAAGCTGTCTTGTTGGGACAGATGACTTTGCCATGACTGGATGTCTTCAGTGCACAATTGTGTTTCCAAGGTGAACAATCGCTGTCCTAAATCAAATAATTTCTTGTTGTTCCGGCAGATGATCCCTGTTTACCAGACTGCTAATGAAAATAACCACAGTTATTATTTAAAAACACACTTTCAAGTTATGGAAATGTGTCCACAGACCAGATACAGCTCTGTACAAAATTTGCAAAAAGTTAATCAATCCTTAGAGAGGAAAAGCAATTTTTACTTTTTTTGACAGGAAATAGTGATGTTCTGATCAATTACCTTAGGATTTTTTATTTTTTATTTTTAATTAGTTCTTTGCTCTTACTTATTTCTTTGGGTTTGATGATTTGGAATTTCTTAGTAGTGGAATATGTCATTTTATGTTTCTCAGTAAGCAGGATGAAGGTGATGATAATAATAATAATAGTAATAATAATAATAATAATAATAGTGGTTTCTGATGCATTTCCTCTTTAGTCCATACTAATGGGCTGAATTTAGAGTGTGTAGTATTCCCATCCTGCCCATGACAATGGAGCAGCTGATAAGGAATCCCCTTCAAATAACAGCCTATGCCAGGAATGAGCTGCTATCTGGTGTGATTAGTGGGGAAGAATCTGAGCCCTAATACATGACTATCACCCCTGCATTTCAGACTGAGGAAATATTTTGGAGCTAAAGGCTGCTTTTGGTTAACATTAAAGCAATACAGGAAGATCCTAAGAACTAGACTGATGTTGTCACCTTTTTACTAGCTCTTGAATCAGCCCTAGGGTGTGAAATATACCTTCTAAACAGATGGTCTGAGATGTTTTTCTGTATTCCCTGATTCAGTCTGTGAAGCTGTTATTAAGAATGAAAGCAGTGACAAATCACAGCCACAAACAGAGAGGTAGTCTCAGAGGTGGCTTGTCCTGGTGTGCAATAAAGCCATTGATGTGATGAGGATTCAGAAGAAATGTACCAGAATTATTCCAGATCCTTCCTGTGCTCTTGTGGCAAACTGAAGCATCAGGAAGTCAGCTCACAGGGTAATCATTTTTATGAAGCTTTCAGATTTGCTGCTCTAAGTTCTGCTCATTGTTAGGTGACCTCCTTACCTTATGGCCCCAGTGTGGCAGGATGGGCACAGGAGGGGACACAGCCCAGTAGCTGCTCATCAGCTGTGGTATTCAGACACATTCAGATATTCAGAGATAGCAGAAGCCTTCTGCAATAGGTGATGATGTTGGTGTGTGTGTGTAGCACCTGCAGCCTGCTTCCTGTGTGTCTGGTTGGTCCTGTTCAGCAGTGACTCCATGTGTCTGAGGAGAACTTGCACAAACTGGCTCAGTCCCTGTCCTCCGTGTCCTGGAATGGCAATGCTCACCTTGTGCAATGTACTGAGCTGGCTCTGGAAAACCACTTCAGCTGAGTTCAAATAGAAAAACCCAACTTTAACTGTAGCTCCTCAGAACTGATCCCTTCTCGTCCTTTTCTGTGACAGAGGTAGATGCCCACTTGTCTCAGTTCTGCCTGTCCCCTTTTCTCTGTTCCACTGTTTCAAACACGCTCTGCCCATGCTATAAGAACAGTCTTTTTATCTAAGCCCTTCTTGCTGTGACAAATCTCAGTGCAGAGCACAGAGGACACTCGAGCTTGCTCTGGTTTAACTTTATTCCTCTGATGACTGTTTTGGTGCTTCAGTGGTTGTTATTTGTCTCTGGTACAAGGTGAGGAGTGGGCACAATCTGTTAATGTCTGATGTGGGGGAGAGAGCAAGTGCATAAATCAGCTCTCCCCTTGTCACTTCTGCATGTCTCTCCCTGCCCCAGGGATTCAGATGCTCTAGAGACATCACACATGGCACTTTCCTGACACACAGAATGTCAGCAGAGGCTGAAATTAAAGATGGTGACTGAGTTGCCTTTTTTATCAAAGAGTCACAAGGACAGCTCTAGTCACCTGTAGAATAACAATTACTTTTTGCTGGACTCTGTCTGCTGACTTCTCTCAATTAATTAGTTGCTTCATTTGAATGGGAATGAATCCCAGATTGCAGACATTAATACCGCTAATATGTCTTCATTGCATGTTTCTTTAAATATCAGTTTTCTGTGAGTTCATTAATTTTGATTTCATGAAAATCATTGCTCTATATCCAGAAACAAGTCAGAGGAGCTAAACTGTAGCAGCCTCATGTTGTTTAGAATGATCAGGAGGAAAAGCAAGAACTAATGTAATGCTGATGCCTTTGTGTATGGCACACAGGAAAGCTTTCCCACACTGCCCAGAGCTGGATTTTGCCATGTGTTTATAACCAGCATGTCTGCAAATCAGATGAAGGTGCTCTCCCATATATTGAAATATCATTTCATGGCACCATTTCTTTCCCCCTGTTTTGATCCATAGCACAATCCTGGACAGGGTGTGCCAAAGATTTAGTCAACAGTCCAAAACAAATAATGAGGCTATCTGGTCAGATTCTATCATCATCTGAATCAGATTTGTGCAACTTGATTAAATCAGGGCATATACAACACATTTAATACAAGGCCTGGTAGAGGGAGAGGTACCAGGAGGTCACAAGTCATTTCCAACAAATGAAAACGTTCAGACCCATGAATAAAAGATAGACTTGATTAATGCAGAGATTTAGTTAGTCAGTGCAATGCAATGCTACATAGCCTGCTTCAAAAGAAATTCCTGGGAATGAGTTTACCTTAAGTGGCACCTGAATCTTTCCTGTGTCCCATTAATTATTTCTCTCTTTAGCAATGGTGGAAGAGCGTGTGAAGAACTGGAAATGTAAGGCAAAGATCCTGCAAAGTATAAGGTAATTTCTCAATTTCATACAAGCTTTGCTTGTATGGCAAATCACATATACAAAAGCTTGCAGGACCCAGATCTAAATTGAGAATACTAAAATGAAGGAGAGAAGAAAACATATAATATATATAATATATATAATATATATAATATATATAATATATATAATATATATAATATATATAATATATATAAAATATATATAATATGTTATAATATAGATAATATATAATACATATATTATTTAACACATATAAAATATAATATGTATAAAATATGTAATAATAATATATATATAATAATATATAATATATAAGTAATCTTTCTGAACTAAGTCTAAAGTATAGTAATAAAATGTTTTTCTTTAGCTTGCACATTAACACTTGTGAGTTAACTCCTGCTTTGAGGGTGTGATGTAAAAGTGCCAGAAAAGGTTTCTCTATTGGATTTCTACTGCAGCTCTCACACAGTTGAATCAGAGGGTTGTTTAAATATAATATATGCCTTTTCACTGTGGAAAAACTGTTAGCAAAATTTATCTCCTTGAGACAGTCTCTCTCCATCTTGTAGCCATCACTCTCTAAGCCATTATTTTAACTTAAGCTTTCATACTTATTCTGGATAATTCATTTTGTCTCTAAGGACATTCTCCCTCGAGTCCTTTGTTGCTGGAAACAGATTTAGTACTGACAGGCAGAGTCCTGTGTAGGTGTGGGAAGAAAGACACACCTCATATAGATAAAAACCAGAAGTTTTTATAGGTGAGGTTATGGGGTAGTAAGAGATTAGCTCAGGGGAGGGAGGGTCTTTCTACTTGCTTTGGAAAAAATACATAAAACCCTGCAATGGTTTAATGTAAGATGGTGTTTTCATAATTCATCTGCCAAAGGATTACATAGCACTTGCATCTAAGAACTGCCTGTTTTTCACTCCAAATAACTGTGATGAACATCAGCTTTTATTTCAGGAAGGTTCTTGGAAATGCCCACTTCAAACTGTAGCATTTTGAGAACTTTTTCACTGAAGTTTCACCAAAGAGAAATGTTCTATGAGAACAAAATTACTGTTACAAAATTGGCCAGGAGAAAGTCCATGAATAATTAGTTATAAATATATCTTTTACTCTTTTTTGGATAATGGGGTATCTTGACTTTCTGCTATATTAAAATATTTTGTGTGTGAGCTGGCTTTTGTATTTACCTCACTAAATCAAAATATTAGAATTTTTACCATATGCAAAAATATTTTCATTCTGAATTCCACCGAAAGTGAATGCCCAAATTTTAGTTTCAAGAGAAACAGAAGTTCAGTTGTGCTGGAAGGAGACGACTGGGCTTGGAAAGATGCATTTTGGAGCCATTTGATGCTTGAAGCTTTTGTCCCCCTTTCTTATCAGACTTTTGTTGTTTGCTCTGTAAATTCTTTCCAAATAAACACAGTTACCTTGCGCCTAATTAGTATATACCATTCCTACAGAGGCACAGAAGGTGATGCAGTTGCCTAATTGTGTAAGAGAACAACCTCATTCCTGGAGGTTCTTCGTGTGGCATGGAATGTGTGATGGGAATACGAGGCAGTTTAATGGATTTTTGTCTGCCTGACATGAGCATAATGGTGAACAGAGTGAGACACTGCCACCTTATAAAAGGTTTTTTCCTCCTATTTTTCTTTTTTTAACTACAGGGAGCAAATTTAAGTTTCTGGTGTTTGAATTTATTCTGCAACCACGAAACAAATATCAGCCAAACAAATAGACAACTGTACTACTGTTTTTGTGTGTGTGTGTGTTTGCATCTGAGACAGATTCTGTACTTTGTACAATTAGGGACACCTTGAAATGGTAAGGAGAGTCAATGTTCCTTTATAATGCTTTTTGCTCCCCGACATTTGAGAGAGAGTGATTTCCAGTCACCAAGTTGTTCTTCAGTTCATCCATCTGCAGCCTGCTCCTTCTGCTTCACGTTGGTGATGAATTACACTCTGCTTCCTCCATCTAATCCTTTTCATTTATTTATATTTTATGAAGGAAACATAAAAGACTCCTCATAAAAATCCAACTGTTTTTGATAAACCTTGTCATGTGCAAATAATGGAGCCTTGTCAAGCACAAGCCTTGCTGGAAATTTATGCCTTCTAATAATAATAACAAGAGAGAATCAGGAACAAATAAGAAATATATTGAATTGGATTCAAAGCATGTTTATGGTTTTAAATTGGTGGCAATAAAGTATTTTTTATCCAGAAATGTTTTTACATGTTAGCTTAATTCAAATACCATGTTGTGCTTGAACTCTGCAGTATTTAGCCTAGCAGAGCTATGAAAGGCATCTTGTACTAAAACAGTAAAGCAGACAGGCTTCTCTTTCCAAGGTCTGGTGGTGGAGAGAGGAAAGGATAGACCTGGCTTATTAATACAAGAGGAAGCAGAATTTGGGGCAAAGAAGCAAACTGGTCAGCTGAGGCCTCTCTGTGGGTTGGCAAGAAATGGTAGGGACACAGAGGTTAAAGAAAAAAGACATATATTTTATTAGAATATTAATTTTTTCTTCAGCAGCAAACTTCACTGGCCAGAGTCAATTTGTCAGAAGCATTTACTGTTTTTGGCTGCTAAGGCTGTGGATAGCTGGAAGGGCAGAAGAACAAGTGGTCATATGCAGGTTAACTTCACATCTAAAAGAAGATAAAATTGCCTCCTGTTAGAGTCTTCAGCTATCCCTTTGCTCTATGACATTTTATTTCATACTATAATTTTTGTATTGAGAATAAAACTAAACAGAATGTTAATTGTTTGCTGATGAGACCAATTAGCATTTTATAGCACTTTACAAATGTCAGGGAATGAAGGGGATTTCTCAGGAAGAAAACTCTCTGTTCAGCTGGCAGAATCTAATCCAAACAAATGTGTCCCTTTAATGAAGAGGTTTCTTGATAACACAGTGAGTTCCCTGAATATATTGTCTGTGCATCTTCACAGAACTGATATTTATGCTCCCATGAGTGTTAGTCTTTACATGAAATACTTGTACATCTTTTTAAGAGTGAGAATATCTGTAATTCCCTTTCAGTTTACATACCCAATCTGCCATGTTGAACTACTGCTAGAAATAATATGAGAGTATGAAGAAACAAAGATGAAACATTGTTTTTCAATTTAGAAAACTAATCATCTCATGCAAGGCCTTTGTTCCAAGTTGTGTTTTACAAATATTGTACTATGAGAAAGGCACAAAGAGAAAATTTACTTTCAGGGGATATGAATGTTTTATTTTAATTTAATTTTGGTGTAGAACAAAGGCCCTTTTTGCCCATTCTCCCACCTCCTTATTCAAAACCTTCTTGGCAAGCTCAGCCCTTAGGTTTTGACTTTGCATGATAACACAACCATTGCTAAACTGGGCTGTTGCCAATCAGCCAAAGAAATGAGTTAATGAGAAATCAGGCAGATTTGAGGGAGCTGGCTCTTTCACACTTCATCTATTATGGTTCCTAGAAAACAGGGGGACTTTAACAACATTTGCCAAAGCTATTGTGTCCCTGGCTCTGCCCTGGTCCATGTGACATCAGTTGTAATGCATTTTAGGGAACCAGATGAACCAATCGATTTTGCAGAGCTACAAAATAGTGACCTTTATAAGGATGCCCTGAAAGGTCATGATTTAAGCTTCCTAGCTTACTTTACCGAGAAAAGTTCAAGCTTTGCAGGTATCAGCCTTTATAATGAGGTTAGTGACAACCTTCCAACAACATGTAGCTTCGGCTAGATCTGGCATTTTCTTCTTTTAAAGGTTCAGCATAGATGTCTGCATTACACTGTTGCCAAGTCTTTGTCTATGGCATATATATATAACTTTTAAATTACCTTCATAACTGATTACACCCTCCCCATTCCTTTTCTTCCCACCATGAATCCCTGAAATAGCACACTGATTGTCAAATAGAGCTCAGTGCACATGGGTGTTTCACAGTAGTATCATTTTCATGCTGCTCAGAACAGATTTAGATTTCTCCTTGTCTGAATTACTCCAACGTAACTGGAAATGCAATAGAGGGCTGGCTGAGTTTTCTGAAGAATTTTACTCCAGGTGCTTGCAGTGTGACCCTTAAAGTCAAAAAGAGAATTGCCAATTGGGTGTTTGACAAGCGCCGTTTATCACTTGTGCATGATGGTACATGGGACATTGCTTAAGAAAAAAGAATTGTAAATCTGAATGACCTGCAGGACTTGGTCAATGTATACAAGTTGTAGATCTCTTGCTGCAGAAGGAAATGAATCAAAATCAATAATTTGGACATGATCTTCTGTATCTTGACAGATTATGTATTCACATTCTTCAGACAGACTGGTGGTTTTTTTGGCAGATTGGGGGAAGCAAAAAGGGCTGCTGGTTTTATTTCTGCTGTTACTATTACAATAATTTTTGAAGGATTACTATCTAGGATATTATTGCTAAATCTACTGATGCTTGGATTCACCAGCCCTTTCCCAGTGTCTAATAAACAGAATGTATGACATCCTGGGAGCTGCATGAATACTATGACTAAACCTAAAAATTTTTGATTTAAAACGTGTTGGTTTTCTTTTCCCCCTCACTAGTGATGAGAATAAGAATATACATATGTATTCTGCAGTCTGTGGCCTAGAAATTCTTTATTGTGTAATTCTGAAATCTGATAGTACTTTGTTCCCACACACATAGAGGACACTTGAAAAGACAAGTTGTATCAAGCAGCAGGAAAGAGCAGCTGCATTTATTTTTTTAAAAAGATTTAATGTGGAACATCCTAACAACTTGACTTAGTAGTATGATATAGTCTATATGTAGTAATGCTACTTATGAGTCACAAGAGCCCATAAAAATGTAATAATTAAAATTCCATATGAAAAAAGACAGTAAAAGCTGTTAATTCGGAATGTGTGGGAACTTCTGAAATAGCTCTTTTGGAACACTTTCCTCTTCCACCCCAACCCCACTGTCTTTCATGGTTTTGGCAATGTTTGGTTAGAAAAGATTGGCTTTTTCTGTGGCCTCAGCCATGTCCCCCAGCCAGCCCAGCCCTGGGCACTGGGGTTTGGAGCTCCCACATTGCTCCTGTGTTTGGGATCAACAACTGCAAGGCAAACGTGGACTCTGCACACCAAAGGAAAGACCAGATGTTTTAAATAATCCCCTAAATGCTAAAGTTTATTCTTAAGATGTATACAGATTCAGGACATTAAATATGTTGATAATCTCATTCCAAAAAATCCCTTTGCTCATCTCTAGGGATTTGACCAGCATGTCAGATGCCAAGTTTGGAAGACATATATCTTGCCTTTTCATACAGCTGCAAATAAGACATGTTGCATTACTGTCTCCAAAATTAAGTCTGAATAAGGTCTCTCAGCCTTAGCCCTACTTTTCTTTTCCTCCTGCAATAACTCATGGGGTTTATTCAGTCAGCATTTTAAATACTGTGTGTGTGTCCCCTTCCATCATTCATAACGTGAGATGATGAAAAGCACTGTGAATAATTTTATGCAACACAATGAAATTAAAAGCTTTTGGTATTACTGTACTGCAGGTATAAATCTAACTAAATGTGGTGTTGGAGAGAGATGGACTATATAGGTAAGTGTTGGAATAATTTAAGGTTATTTGGCATTTTCTATGGATGTTTTTTCTCGTTTCTTCACAAATACCATAAGTAATCGTGTGGTTAATAAAGTCTTAAAGTGTCTGAGCTTGCAGTTTTCTACTGCCTTTATTCATTTGCTAAGAAAAAGTAAAGCTAATGGAAAACAATCCATTTCAGTGAAACTGTAGATTTGCTTACCCATCATAGCAAAATATTAATTTGTGTAATATTTTAGTGTCAAGTTAATTTATGTTAGGCACAGTATTTCAACTTATGCACTGATAAATTTCAGAAAGCCAGACAAATTATTAGATTTATATTCTTATATTTCACATTTATCCATCAAAACCTACATGTCTTTTGCAATCTGGATATTATCACAAATGTTGCTTGAGGTCTGAAGGTCTGCTTTGTGCTTATACAGAAGCATTTACATGAGTTAGGACACAGAAGTAGCTTTTCCCACCCCCCTCATGCATTACCATTTATGAACTCCACTATTTACTTCTCCCAAATACATACCTTGACCCTTAGCAGCCTTGCTATTTCCACTGTTCATAATATGAGAAATTACATTCTCTCAGTTATTTTTTATTGCACTTCAAATGAATCTTCACTCATTTTTATAGAATTGGACTAAACTCTCCTGAGTCTATTCCTTTCATGAATATTTTGTTCAGCTTATGCTATAGGAGGTTTTTCTGCCACCAAGCAGCCTGTGGAAGACATGAAGAAGACTTTTTCATGAACAGGCTAAGGGCCTTTTCATGCTTAGTGTTTTGCAAGAGAGGACAATGTCGATTTTCTTCTCTTGTTGTCTCATTAAATTGCCTCTTTCATCTTGGAGCTGCAGTTACTTAAAACTGTGCTACTAATCTACTCAAGTTGCCCTGAACTTTATTGCTCTCACTTTGTATTTACAACATTTTCCTTCCCCTTAACCAGCATTTAGTGTTATCATCAGCTAAACCAGCATCGTGTTTCTTCAAGGTTGTTTAGCATTAAAAGAAAATCTTTTCCTCAATTAGCTGTGTGATTTTCCCTTCACAGCTTGCCCCCTTCTTCCCCCGCCTTGTCTGCTCTTATTAAAAGCAATCCTGAGATATGGAGCATCAGCTCATCTCCCAGCACCTGCTTTGGTGTGTTTTGTGCCTGGATGGGAAGCCCAGGCCCTGAGGGGCTCACAGGGCTGCTGGGGCAGCAGCAAGGGCCCTGTGGAGGAGTAATGTGTGTGCTCTGCACACAGCAACAGCTCAGCAACCATCTGCAGCAGCCCCCAAAGCTCAGCCTGAGCCAGCAGGAAAACACTCTCTGTCTTCTCTACCCATTCCTATCCAGAGCTCCCTAAATTCAGCTGAGAATAAAGTTCTGTTTCTTTTATGTGTCCAAGATGATCTTTTCTCTTTGCTTTGCATGTTAAAAGTTTGGAATCAAGGCTGCTGGTTCTGGCTGAGCCTGGGCTCCAGCACACAGCCCAGTGTGATGTTTCCTCCACACTCCTGCACGTGCAGGATTTTGTCATGCTGCTGCCAGCATTGCAGGGGTTGGCTCTGCAGCCCTGTGTGCACCAAGGACACTTTTTTTACCCCTTGTTTATCCTCCAGCATCTTCCTTTTTCCCTCTATTGCTCTGTCTCATTCAATTTCACCCAACATTTCCCCCTTTCTTATTGCTGGCAACTAATTCATGTAGTTATGCATCTTTGCAATGATGAAACTTTCTGAGCAATTTCTTCTCTGCACCAGAATACTTTAAAAACTTTCCTAATATTAAATGCCCAGTCAAGTGCACAGTTATCACTCTTGAGCTGTTCGAACAAAAAAGAATAGCAGAGGGTGAAGAGAATTTTCTTTTTAGTTTTCTGGTTATTTCAGAACACAATGGATGCAAAACATAAGAAATCTCATTTTATGGAGACTACGTATTTTAATTACAATCATCATTTTAAGTTAGTGTCATATTTCAAGATGCAGAACCACTGAGTGAATGCTACAGGAAAAACAGAGTAAAGCTGCTTGGCAGAAAGTTGTAGGAAATTCTTTGTCCCATTCTTCACCTTTATCTTCTCTTTCTGGTTTTATTCTTATGCATAAAATGTTCTTTTAGACATTATTCGGTTAAGAAATAAAACTTGCAACATGGTGCTAGCAGTTGGCTTCCTTCTAAATATTTTGAGAGGTTGTTCTCCAGTCATCATCTGGAAAGACTCTTTAGACAGCATCACATTTCTTAGTCAGCTCTGGTACTCTGAACTAAAAAATCAAGGCCGTTCTCAGTATCTCATCACTATCAGATCAAGGATTTTGTGGGAAATACCAGGACAACTGACCTGCATTAATTCACTGCAATAATGAGCTCTCTTAATCTGTTAAGATTTCTTTTATATGCCTTATTCTTGTTTTCAGAAAAGGAGCATCACAGTTTTCACACTAGTATTGGTATCTCAGTTCTAAACTGACTTGTGCAAGGTGAATTTTGATGGATCTCAAAAGAGATACCAGCGACTAATTTGGGGGAAAAGGCTCCATCTGGTATTTTCTGAAAATCAGAGTCTAAAATGAACCTACTGTGTCAGATCAGGCAGTTGAGAATTCTGTAAAAACTTCTTCAAGCTAATATAATTTCACTCTTTGCTGTGTTTCTCATGATTGTGTTTTTCATATCACAAGCAAGAGCACCACAAGTATATGTTGTCTAGGGTGGATGAGCAAATTTGTTCCCAGAGCATTGTTAGGATCAGACAATGCTACCTGGCAGTGTATAATTTCCTTGTACTTTTGCAGGAAAGAGACAGATTCGTGGCTAAGGTCAGGAGAAAGATAATGGGAGTGTGTCATACTTATTTGGGACCCACTGGGAAGCAATAAAGGAATCCAGAGCATGGCTCTGCCTGTTGGCTCCTTTACAGGGAAACTGAACTTTGAGTACATAAAGTGACTTGTGTTGAAAATTGTGATTTAGTAGGTACAACATTATCTTCTACCTTCACATCATGAGTTTACCTCTGAGTGCCAGTGATGTTGTTTTAGGGCCCTGGCCCAGCCAAGAGCAAGAATGACTTTATCAGCACATCAGCACTGCAGGAACTGCCTGACTGCCAATGTTTCTGATGCAGAGTCTGATGTTGAATAACAACATTGTTCAGCAAGAGCTGTTTCCTTGAGGCTTAGTTACAGAAGTGTTTGGAACATGGTGGTTTCCCTATTAGCATTTTTGGAGTGAATACTCTTCATTGTATCTTACGCAATTTATCACTGGAGTTGACTTTTCCTTCTGCAATTCACTGTAGAACGAGCCAGAAGGAGAATTAAGCATGTAAAGTTTAAAACAAATATGTGTAAAAATACTTCTCTGCATAAATTCTGCCATCCCATTCATTGCTGATATGTTCTTAATAGAGCAGGACAAGGTATGACCTCTTTTATCTTTAAATATATTTCAGGAAGCTGTTTGAATACACTTTACAACATTTTAATTTTATTTAGCCTGCTACTTTATTTCCTACATCTGGATAATGGGCTGCCTGAGGACGGGCTGTGTCTTCTCTTTATTACGAAATTTCATCTGCTCAGGGTAGAAAGATCCTTGTCCAAGGCCTAATCAATAGAAGATCCATAAGAGACTTGAATAACTGTGCCAATGCATCCAAGAAAGCAGAAATACCAAAAAATCTGTCTTTTTATGCATCAAGACGAAACAATAAAAGTTAAGAGTTAAATATTTGCTGGCTAAAAAGGCACCACTTCAGACTTTTGTAGTCAAAAGTGCAAGTTAGCCTGATGTTTGGTGCTTGCAGATCTTTTTCTAAGTCCCAAGTCCACCAGGATCCTGTCATTCCAAATGGAGTCAGTTACCTGTACAACAGTGCCCTGAGTGTTTTCTCAGGTTTGTGTCAGATTATAAGAAGATCCAGCTTCTGCCTGTGCCCTTTGGTTCTCTGGTGAGGCTGAGTGTGTATCCCTGGGACTGGAGAAGGTGTGAAGTCTGTGCTCTGCAAGGTAAGAACATCACCAATATGCTGCATATTTTTTAGCTCATGAATTACATTTTGATTGAAATATGTAGTATGAAATTCATATTTTAATAATTTGTAGGTTTTTACTGATAGGGGAATAATGAGCACTTGAGGGAACTTTGTGGTTTTACATGGATAACAAAATACTAAAACAACCCCAAATCCTAAACTTGTCAGTCAGTGGAATTCATGCATAAAGCTTGGGGTCGCAGGTTGATATTTCAATTTGTACCATGAATTGCTTTAACATTCATGCACTGTATACACTGAAATGTTTGTGGGTGGTCCTGGGCTGTTTCATGTGAAGATGATGAGAATAAATTGTAACTAAAGCAAACCACTGGTACTGCTGCTAACAGGCCAGGCTAGTCTGTCAGGCTGTTGTTGAACTTTAAAATGATAAGGAATTACCCAGAAATCCTTGATCAGTGGATAGAGACCAGTTCTAAGCCTAAGCTTTTTTTTTAAATTTTCTGGAGTGTATTGAACTTACAGCAGGATCAGTATTCCTTGTTTGTAGTCCAATTCATTTTAGTTTCAATGACTTTTTTTCCTGATCAGACCTTGAAACTAACTGATTAACTCCACATGCTAAACCTGCTCATGATGCTCATTTCACTCCTGGGTGAATGAAGTCTATGGGACCAGGAAGGATACCTTTTTAAACAAAAGGATACTACTGAAATCTGAGGCCTACATTCAAGCACAAAGCTGGCACTTTCCTTTCCTTAATAAAGCTAGCTTTGCTTCAGAAGCAATGGCTATTTTTGAATGGCTAAAAGTTACATCTTGCTAAAAGAAGTCCTGTTTGATAGTCAATGGAAATGAATGATTCTTATTTTAGTCTGGTCTGTAAAACATTGTACAAATTAAAATTCAGCAGCTTGCTGATGTGCTGTGCCTTACCTACACAATGCCTGTGATTTTGTTTATGTATCTTTCTGTATCTTTCATTCAGCTGAGGAAAATCCTCTGTCCTCATGTTTTTTACAGAGCAAGTGATGTCTGCTAACTCCTGTTGGACAGATTTCTGATTTAATCTATAGTTTCTTTTTAAAAGAACAAGCATTTTTTTGGCAAATTGGGACACAAGCAAAAGAGTGCTTGAAGGTAGGAGCTTGGGTCTGCCCAATGATTAACAGAAGATCAAAAACAGATAAAGCATCATAAACCCCAATCCATTATTTTTATTTGAGAAGATTATGATGCTCTCTCACTGGATAGTGTATGAAGCCCCCATGATTGACTTCGATATTAACAGGGGAAATGGGCCTTCATTTCTTCAGTGGAATTCAGCAAAATGGCATCAAAGACAGCACTGAGCAAGATGAACCAACTGCCATCAACAAGTGCTTGGGGAATTCAAACAATATTTTACAACAAGGGATAATTAATTATGAATTAATTAGAAACCACACAGGTAGTTGAATGTTCATGTACATGGCACACAATGATTCTGAGAACATTCACTGAAATTCTCCTTTAAATTACATTAATTTTGTACCAGAAGACATGTAAGAACTTCAAGATTACTTCTCTAGAAGTGCAGGATTTTCAGACAAATGTTATTCTATCACCTCTAAAAGAAACATTTCACATCTCTTACTACTCATTGAATAAAATCTTTCTCTTGTTTCTGAAAGCATTTATATAAGAGTTTTGTAGGCATGCAGGTAACGTACATTGTATATAAGGACTGTCTTTATCTCAGACCTTGAAAAATGGTGAATGTTAATCCTGGAGTCATTTATTTCATCCCAGGTTTGATACATCTTTAAAGTTTAATTTTCCCCTTTCAAGTCAGCTTTGGAGAAACACGTAACTGCAGTTGCTTCAGTACTTCACTAAGCATCAGATTGAAAAGAGAAGGAACACAGATCTAAGAATTTTAAACTAATATTTGACACTTCCAACAGATGCATGCAAAATCTAAAGAATGTACAGCAAAAGACCACTATCATGCTAAAGCAGGAACATAAAAATATACAAGTCTATCTGAGCTGTGTTGATAACTGAGCTTGAGGAATGTGCATTATGTCAGGAGTTCTGACAGCTTTAACTAGACAGGAAAACACAAGCACCTTTTCTCTGATAACAGTTGGTGCATTGATAGTCTTTACCGACCTTATCTGAAGAATAATAAATGCTTTGGTTCCTCAGTTTGTCCCTATTGAGTTTCTTGGTTGTTTTTTTATTTCCCTTACCTTTTTAGTGTCAGATTCCTCAGATAATTGAGAAAAAGAAAATCCAACCTTTCGACCTGTGCTGAAGGGATGACTGAGAAAACTGGCAGCAGGACACCTTCTAAGTGCTCTATGGATTAGGAATGGCCAGAGATTTTATAGGGCAGTGGTGACTGTGTTAACACCAATGTCAAGGGGTGCAGAGGAGTTATCCCTGTCAAGGTAAGACCCTGCTGTGCAAAATTTGCCAAAGAAACTGATATGCACAAATCCCAGGGCTGTAAGTCTGGCCAGGTGAATTCTCCTCCCTAATACCCACTCCAGCTCACAGCCCAACCAGAACACACTATTCTGCACAACTGCAAGCAGCAGGAGAGTTATATAGGAAACAAACTCTCTAGAAATCCCAAGATAACATGGGAAACATAATGAACTAAATAAATGTGAGTGGTTGTTCTACATGTAGCACCTTTGAGTTGGCTGGACTGTTCAATTATTGATCAGGAGGAAAATCTCACAAAAAATGTCAGAACAAAAGCTTTTTGCTTTCTCTAGTCTTAATGTGTTGAGGCTTTTAGGTCAAATTCCAAAGGACACTGTGACATTCATGCTGTCTTCAAGAAAGCCAAACACTTACTGGTAATTCCACTACCGTTACTTCATATAAAACAGTTAGGGACTGGATATTCTCCACAGCATGTACTTCTAATTTTTAATTTTTTAAAAATGGATCTTCTCTAACAAATAAACAAAAATACTTTCATGTAATTTTAAATATGTTACTTATTATTTAACACCATCCATGGAATCAATTGCATAAATGGCCACAACATAAAACAAATACAGATATTAAAACACATGATGGGCTCTTCCTGTGCTAGTCTAATTCAGTTTCTTTGTTTACAAAATCAACATCAATATAAATATTTAATACAGTAGCTGCAGTAAGAAAAAGGACAAACTGTTATTACTGGGAGAATGCTGAGCACAGTGGAAACTATCTTTTAAATTACAACTTTCTCTTAGCTTGAGCTGGAGCCTTTTTTCATAAAGGAAAAAGTCATAGTACATTAATGGCAAATATCCATCAGGAAATAAGTCTAAAAGCAACTCAGGAAGTATATTGCTCTGAGAAAGATGGCTTTGCATTTGTGCCATGTTTATAATAAGCTCAATTCCAATATCTGGAAAATAACAGTAAATATTTAACACAAGGAATATTTCATAAGATTGCAATAAATGTTTAATACAATGTAACTTTGCAGTACTTCAAAAACATATTGCTACAAATATTTATCTAGAAATTTAATTAAATACATGTATAATCCATGAACTAAACTAACTCAGCTTTGATTCAGCGGGCTGCTCTGCAGAGATGCAGAGGTGTGTCCCCATGCAGCTGCTCTGTGCCAGCTCAGACTGTGTGTTTGAACTCCCAGCCCTTGCCCTGATTGCAGATTCATCAGTGTCAGGATTATCCCTCTTTTCTAACTACTCCTACACAAATTCACTGACTAACGAAATCAGAGTCTGACTGACCCCGTGTTGTACAGACTTAGGACTGTAACCTTTGCCTGGTGTTCCTCGGAGTTAGATGATCCCTTCTGCTCACACAGCCAACCAAAATGGAATCATAATTGCATTAGCCTCAGGAGATGTCCTCCTTCTGGATTGCTTCCAGTATCCTGAATATCCAGCCTTCCTTTCCAAGTCTTCACTACTTGTGAAAGAAAATATACAGCTTTTCATCTGCTGGCACAGGGGTAAATTTAATTTAGCACCTGCACTGGAAAGAATAGAGGGTACATTGGATCCAGGGAAGGGCAAATACAAACTCTGGTAGGCCAGTGTGGGGAGGAGTTTTTGGCTGAAAATCACTCTGTGGCTTTGCCTGGAACTTGTGGCAAGAGCATGTAGCCCCTTGAGGTGTTCAATAATGTAAAATTTCTGACTGTCTTGTGCACCTCCTCACTACATCCTTGGATCCAAAGCTCACCCCAGCTCACCCATTTCCCCCAGACTCTGGAAGTTCCTAGAAGTCATCAGTCAGCCTTGTATTTACTCATTTTGTCTGAAACATCATTGTCTTTAAAACCACATGCAAAGGATTATTTTTGCACAATCAGATTTCTTGTGGCCCTAAAACATGTACAAAAACTTCTGGAATGCTTTCTAGTAGTGTAGTGTAGCTGCAGGTCTGGAGTGAGAGGTTGGTAGGGCACCACTCGATGGCACATGGGTCAGTGCAGCTTTCATTAAAAGGAGTTATTTATTGGCCACTTAAGCAACTCTCTACCTGAGCATCAGGACAATAAGAAAACAATTCTGGTAATTCTTGATTTAATGCCGTGCTGGAAATGTATTTCTGGCAATAGCATGTTAACAAAGCAATGAACATTTCCTTCTTTTTGTAAGTCATAGTGCACTAGTCTGTGATCTCTTTGACCTATATTGGAATGATTTCCAGTGTAAAAAAATTGGCTGTCTGGGAGAGGGGAAGTGAGGAAAAATAATGTAGGGAAGAAATTATCTGCAGTTTGAGTCTATTTGCTACTTTCTCTTTTGGAATCCTTAGCTTCATTTCCTGATTCTGTTTTTGTGGAACTGGTTATAAAAACAAGTAAAGAAGCAAAATATCATCATTTTATGTTTTGATAAACTATAACTAAACCCATTTTCTTTAAGTCCCCTTTTCCTTATATTAGTATTTGCAAAACTTTATTACTCCTTTTGCTCTTTTTAATGCTGAAAAGACACTGTCATTGAAAAGCTGAAAATATGGAACTTCATTTGACATGTTTTCTAGTGCTGTGGCTCTAATTTTGTCTACTGAAAGTGCTGCTAGTCAGAATAGAAATAGGCCCTCTGATGAAATAGAATGAGCTGATTTCAGTGGGGTTTGGACAAATCTCCAGAACTGCACAGATAGAAAGTGGGCATGTCATGAGAAAAGAAAGGGGATTTTTCAAGGAAGAGCATCTGCATGTTTTATGTTTAGTTAGGAGTGGAGACCATTGATTCCTTTTTCTTCAGCTAAGCATAGCTGAGCACATTAGGAAAGTAATGTGGTACCAGAGCCAAGTGTGGAGTTCTAGCATTTGACCTACTATCCAAGTGGTCTGAAAATAGGCACTAAATCAAGGAATAGTTTTCAATCTTTAAGGCTTTACATGGCAAAATCATGTTATGTTCCTACCGAAATAACTGAATTTGTAGAGCTGATTTTGGCAGGACAACCTGGGATGTTAGGGACCTCCATGATCCCTGAACAGTGCATGACCTCTCCCAGCAATTCCTTGCATGAAGAGCCTCCCTCAGTGACTGAGGCTCCTGCTTGCTGTCCTTTATAATCCACACTGAAAGATAGCTGCCCCTCAAAGCTCCCTTCAAACTGATGACTATTTTCAAGCAGATCGTCCTGAGAGGACCGTCCTCCATAATTGCTTTTCAATCTGCACCCTTTATTAGTAGCCTGTTTGAACAATCATCAGCAAATACATGCTACAAGCAAAGGCATTTCTGAAGCCATATTTTGATGGTGCTGAATGGGGAGCCCTTAAAAAAACCCCACCTCTGTGTGGCTATGTGATGTGCTTAGAAAAAAGTCAAGCATTAAGTCAGACAGAGGGACACTGTGTGCATAGAAAAGATTTGGATCACAGCTTGATAAACCTGAATGCTTCTCAGGTTGAAGAACTTAAAAAAAAACAACTATTGCTTTAGTTTGTAGTTTGGCCCATTAGTTATTCCATGCTGGGCTCTGTATTCTTTGTGTGTAGAATACTTTGATAGAAACATTCCTTTCTTTTGAACTGCACACTGTTTGTCATAACAGCATGGGATGCTGTGAAAGTTAAAAATGACACTGTCAGATTAATCACTTTAAAGAGGTTCCTTTTACTCATTGTACAAAAGGATAACCTTTGAAAATGCAAAGATGAAGGTAAGTAAATGGCTTTTTAGAAGACAAAATTGGTGTAGATTTTTTCAGAGGACTCAGTGATCTGTTGTTGTTTATATCTTGTAGTTTAGTATTTTTGCTCCTCAGCAGACTTTGTGTCCTGCAGGCTGGCTCAGTTGTTGTTGTGGGTTGTAACAATAGATTTACCTACATATCCACCCTTTCCTGGTCCACTTTTCTGAGTGGATCTATGTATTCTCTCTGTTTCCTATGAGTTAGACTGGCATTTTCCAAACTACCGTGCATTGTGAAAAGTCAGGAAAGCAGATCATCATTATACCTGCAGTATCAAACCAATGTTAATTGCATTTGGAAGGGAATGAGGTTCCGTGTTTTCAAGACTATGAGAGGCACATTTGCAAGGAAAATATTATCTCTAAACAATAAGGTAGTGGCCTATGCCCATTCTACCTGTGAGGAGTAGGGAATTTGGCTTTATTTCCTTGTGCTTTTGTTTAGGTAGGTGGAAATCTCACTCCTAACAAATACAGTGAAAATATTTCAAAAAAATGATTAATTTCTGGAGAAGCTGGCTTTATCTGGGCAAAGTTCAGAAATCTGGGGAGAGCCCTGTGTGCTACATCCATGGTACAAGTGTGAAGAAAATCTGCACTGGGCATTCCAAAGAAGGGATAAATGTGGACAATTTGTTGTGAACCTCATCTCAAGGCTAACACCCATTTTCAAATGGCCATCAAGTCATCCTGTAAAGAGCAAAGTTGCAAGTGGTTAGAGGCAGTCAAGGTTTAACTGATGCTATGGACATGTCAAATGCTGAGCCTGTGATCCACACATAATTTAACCTTGCATTCTTTGGCCTCTTCTATCCTGAGACCTGGCTCACTCATTTCAGAGCAATGGGAGGAGAGTCCAGGAACCTTCCAGCACCAGGACTCTCTGAGAGATCCATGGGACTGCTCTGTGGTGTGAGAGATCCCTGGGACTGCTCTGTGGTGTGAGAGATCCATGGGACTGCTCTGCAATGTGAGATCCCTGGGACTGTTCTGCAGCTGAGGCTGTGCCACCTTTGCTGGCAGAACCCCAGTGAGGCAGAGCAGACCCCACCAGCTGGCTGGGACTGTGATTGCTCCCCTCTGTGGGACTTCACATCCTAAAGATGTGCCTGACAATGGGATAGACCTTTGTGCTGACACAGGCCCAGGGAAAGGAGGTGCTAAAGGACCTGCAGAAGAGGGGACAGCTGTAGATAAGCACCCAGACCTGCTTGATGTCAACAGGAACTGCTCGTGGCCAAGCACTTCTGCAAATGTTGGTGGGCTGAGATGGCTGAATAGGTGCCAGAGCCTCTGGAAAATCAGGAGCTCATTGTGAGGGCTGAGCACTCGTGCAGAGGAGAGCTGGTGCAGATGGCCTGGCCTCCTCTCAGCAGGCACAGATCACAGCTCCAAGGGCAGCAAAGGGGATCAGGCTCAGGGCAGGCAGGAGCTGGCAAAGGACAGGCTGTCAGGTGCAGCAGCTGTCCCAACAGGCACCTCTGCCATGTCAGGATGTTGCTCTCTCTCTGATCCAAGCGCTGAACTCTAACTATACTTGCAATGTGTTGATTATCATGGTCAATCTTGTTTTTTTGTTTGAGAGTTGTGGATTTCTGTTGTTTGAAATTGTGCCAGCTGCTGGCTGAGGGGATGAAGTAAAAACTCAGAATTAACCACAGCCACCTGAGAATATTAGAAATTCCCAAACAGGGAACTCAACTGTAATCTTGACTCCCTTATTCACTAACAAGCTACCTGATTCCAAAATTTCTTAGGTTAATGGAGACATATTCTTCCCCTCCTTTTTTTTGAGACAAAATATTGATTGCCTCAGCCTTTTTTCTGCTCCCTGTATGAATCCTTAGAGAAATGCTGTAGTGTTTCAAATCCCATTAAAGAAAACCTGAGTAGCTTTTAGGAAAAAAACCCAAAATAGTTAAGCTTATGACATGGTACAAAATACAGTTATTGTCACTCAAGTAACCTTGACTCTGAACCTAACTGGGAAATGGAAACAAAAATTGGGTCACCTCAGCTTCCTGCTCCCTCAAGAGCAAATCACTCCAGCAAGTAGGGAGAACACAGATGGAAGAGAGATCAATATCTTATCCCAAAGGTTTTCAAATATGGATGCAATAGGTGAGCTGTTGGAATGAGGCCATTGCACACTTTGGGTATCCTTTTTTGGAGGGTTAAATAGCACAGTCTGGGAAGCAAGTTTCAGTTGTAAAGGCAACAAACAATATTTATTATTGCTGTATTTTGTACAGTGGCATCTACATAAGAAGAGATTCCGGTCTCTGGAGCTTGCAGAAGATTATGGGAAGGGATCAGGAAAGAAAGGATTAATTTTGCCAAGCTGTATGTGCTAGTTTTGATCAGTGAGCTCCACTAATAGCAGGGAATGTGCTCTAGTAAATGTTGATCTATGTGGGTGACATAGGGGTGATATATTTAGTTATATCAGATTAAAAGCATTGAAAATCCTAAAATAATAATTTCACCAAAAGTTACCTACTGACCTTCTGGTTGCTTTTCCTATAAAGCAGGCATTAATAGCAGAGCATGTATACTTTTTTTTTTTCCAGGTAATATTTTGCTTAACATGGCAGTCTCTTCTAATACAGAAAGATGCTTTTTTAAACCTTGATGTAAATAATGTGTTTCTTCTATCCTAAGATTGACTTTTCAAACCCCAAATGCAGCGGCAGTGTGGGATTTTATGGCTGATAGGTGAGATTACCTTGTACCAGAACTGAAAGAATGACTGTTTTACCTACTTTTCTCAAGACAAGACCCTTAATGTGATAAGTTGTGCTGCTCAAGAGTCACGTCCATACCATTGCCTCAGTTTTTTGAGAGCAGTTTTAACCTTACCTTGTGCTCCCCTTCAGCAGCAGTTAATCATCAGAGCGGGATCATTAGAGCAGGATCATCGCTCTGTGGGAGCAGAAAAGAGGCATTGTTCCTGATTGCAGCTCTAATGATTCCAAGGGTGCAATCTCATAATTAGCTGTGTCTTTAGAAGTTGTTTACTTTGCTTGACTTCACAGAATTCAAGGAAGTGAAGTTACCGTGGGTAAGTTTTTGCATGTGCTGATGGCATGCTTTAAAATTCTGCCCGACCTGTCCCCAGCTCACGTCCTTGGGACTTGAGCATAATTAAACTCTGGAAAAAATTTGGACTCCCTCCCTTCTGAACTGACATCTGATTGTTATCACCCAGGCATAACCTTCATTTTCAGCGAGCGACCTGGGCTGAACAAACACAGAGAGCTTACATATTTTACAAACCCACAGTTTATACAGAGATTATTTTATGTTTAGATATCACTCTCGAGCAACTGGGACAAAGCCAGCTGCAGATCTGTATAAACAACAGATTTTGCACATTAGATGGTTCTAAAGGATCTGTTATAGTATGAAGTATAACAGAAAATCTAGCAGGGGAAATCTAGCTCCACCCAACAGATTTTTTTAATCTTTTTTTTTTGCCAAGAAAAGCAATAGGGTGGCATTTAGACCAAGAAAATATTGAAAGCAAATCAGATATGTGTAGTGTTCTGAATGAGGAGTTGCTAGTGCTTTAAATGACTGCCAGATGTCAAATAGCAATATGCCTCTCCTTCCACAAAAGAATAGTTGACTAATAATTCACTTCTGAAGGCTGAGAGTCCAGATCTCTGTCAGAGATGTATTTAAGCTGTAACATTTGATATGGGCTAGGGGAGAAGATGCAAATATGGATGCAATAGAGTTTACCCTATAATCAAAGGAGGAAGAAGAAAAGTCTTTGCATTTTTGGATACTGAACCTCCATAAAACAAGAATTAAGAACAAATGCTAAGACCAACTTTCCTTTCTTCTACCAAAGAAGAAGCAGTAACTTATGACATTGGTTAAAGATTGATGGTCAGTCTGAGAGCATATATTTCCCTGTAATAAATTCTCATATTGCAGGAGGAACCATGGCTGAACAAAATGTGATACACTTCTACACACACATGCAGATACCTATATCCCTATGAGTGGCAGTAAGTGGAAATTCCATCTGTTTAGGTTTGAATTTCTATATTTTAATGAGCTTTTTATCATATACAGAAAGTAAACCCAGTTAAGTGCATGTCTCCTATATAATTAAAACCTACCCTGTTTTGAACTCAGATTTTTCAAAATCATTTCCTTAAATTTGATGCATTACCACAGGCTCAGCTAAAGAACATGGTGCTGCACTATTTGTTAGTGTGGGTGGAAGGAATCCATGCAGCAGTGGACAAGGAAGGCATTCTGTATAACTTGTTTATATTTCAAAAGGTTTTTGAGAGGTAAAATCACAAGAGACTGGAGGAAAAGAGAAGTGAGGAAGTCAAAGTACAGTAATTCATCAAAAGACCATGTGAGACAAAATATGTGAGTAGGGAGAATAAAAGGTGAACTTTTATATTGGAAATCACAAAGTTTTGTGGTAGGGCTAGAGCTGATCTGGAAAAGGAGGATAGATGGAAAAATGACAAAATCTGTTGCTTTTGTGAAAGGCAAGGAGAAAGTTTTGGAAAGAGTTGGAGAAGGCTGGTGTTGTATTAATGTTAAATCCCATTGTCTCTTCCTCTGGGGTGAGTTTACATGAAAAAGAATTTAATGTGTTAAATCCACCAAATGGTTCTATGACAAGTTTAATAATTTTTGTCATTGAACTATGGTTACTGCAGAAGGAAAGAGTAAGAAGTTTTTTGAAATGTCTTAAGACTGCTCATAAAATTAAGGATCATTATCAGCATGCACGAGGCTTTGATTAAAGTATGTTGTGTGTATTCTTTATCATTGTACAGTGAGATTAGGAATTTTAGTTAATGTGAAAATGCATAGGACATGAGGATTGGTTATGTGTGCTAATCAAGAAATCTTTACATATTCTATGCCTGCTTTTGAACAAGATAGAAGATTGAGATAGATTTTTTTCAGGGATAGATACCACTTTTCTTAACTCTGATGGTTCAATTATTTGCTAAGCTTAAAGAACAAAACAATTTGTTTCCTTTCTTGATCATTGTAAGGCTTTGGTGGCCCATCAGCCACTTTGGCAGAATTGTGTCCTGCAATAATTTATGGATGCTACTTCTGGACTCCTCAGAAACATTTAGTTCTGTGAAGAGTTCTGCTTAAGCTGCCCAAAATTATTTCACAAACAAATCTTCCAGTTAAACACTAAAAGCAGGGGATAACATTAAACCTATCCCCACTGCAAGCCCCTCTCATTTGTCAGACAGGAGGCTTTGCTGAGGAACTGAATGCTCAAAAATAACTGCTAGAATATTTGCCAACATACAGGCTTAAGTGTGTTACTTAGGTCAATTTATTGTTAGAGTATGATGCTTTATGCTCTCTACAAGCAGCAATTTGTGGGCAACTTACAGGACTGTGATTCTTGTGTGAGAAATTGGGAGTAAAGAGGAGTTGAAAGCCCTTCAGCCCCTGTATAAAAGGCTGGAGAAAATATGGTGCTTTAAGATTACATTGTTTGTTCAGTGTCAGACAGACAAACACGTGCTACAATCACTAAAAACCTGCTGGTTTTTAGTGTTATTCTGTTCCAAGAAGTCTGTAAATTAAACTGAACCTAAAATAACTGGGAATGGTAGTGATGCATGTAGGAGGAGTCGATCTCTGTTGTGGTATGCTGTGAAAGAAGTTATTTTGGCTGAAAAGAGCTACAACCTGGAGCAATGAGATAGGTATAAACCCAAGATTACTGTGATTTTTATAGGCGACAATCGCATTACACTGACCTGGTGAGGCAAGTGAGGCTTGAGGCTGCAGAGGATAACTGTATGGTGCCACAAATTATACTCTTACTTGTACTTTTTTCAGCATCTGGTTTCTGTTCCTCCTCCTGCACTCCTATTGTGTAGTTTTGGGGGCTTTTTTCATTTTCTCAGCACTGTACTCACAAGGCACAGTAATGCATTCTACCAGCACAGTAATTAAACTGAACAAAAAGATTATTTTAAGTTTGGTTACACCCAGCCTTTTAATGTTTCCTGTAGTCTTTTTCTTTCCATTTCATGCTAATAAAATTTTGTTCTGGTTTTGGAGCCCAGAGAAGGGAATTTGAGGTGTACACAGCCAGAGCCAGGAGAAGCCTGAGGAGCAAACTGGCTGATTTTTCAGGAGAAAGCTGGACAGGGACTTTGCTGAGGTGTGGCTGGGCTTTAGCCCCTGTGACTAGAGGATGCAGAGTTTAACAGCCACATGGATCTCCTCTACAGCAGTGAGTTTTGGTTTGGATTTTGTGTGTGTCTCTGTGACAGAGAAGAGGGGGAAGGAGCTGATTCCATTCACTTATCTTCTTATTTTGGTACAACTCATCACTGCTTTTAGTGATGCTTTTTGGTCTAAGACTAACCTGTAAGAGGTCCATAAGACATGACTCATTTTGGAACAGCATTTCAGCAATGTGGGTCAAATGTAACATACCCAAAGGGGAGCCAGGAAATCTTCTAGCAGCTGCATTTAGTGGGCAGTGTTAGTCACAAAGGTGCCTATTTGTGTCATTAACCCATTACAGTTGTGGGGTACTCACCCCTTCCAGAATCCTCCTCTTTTATTTTTCACTTGTTTTTCTCCAGAGTAAAATCTCTTGCAAATTGCTAAGAGGTAGTCTTGTTTCCTGTGGTACTCAGTCCTCAAGCAAATTATTTTTTCATCAATCCAGATTCTGCTTTGTTCTCTCTCTCATAGAAAACCATTCAACAATAACACGTCAGCACTAAGTTACCTTCAGGAAGGTCAGTGGGAAAAAAATAAATAACCCATGTGATTTGAAAAGATGTCTCTGAAATACACTTGTCTACTCTTTTTGTTGGCATAGTCACCCACACCCTGCAGGGTTTTGCTATGCCCAGGGGTTCAGAAGGCAGATATGCAAAATAAACTCAATTATTGTATTAGCAACTCCTCATGTTAATTCACAACATAGTTTTGTACTAAACCTTTAATATTTTACAGACATTTTGGCCATGTGGTTATAGCACAAGACTGCAGTTTAAGAGCTCTGGTTTGATTCTTTTCTCTGTTAGAAGCTTCTTATGGTGTTGTGGGGAAAATCTTTTACTCCCTCGGTGCCTCAGATCATAAAGTGTTCATAACAAGGCTTTCTTTTGTTCCATTCCCTGTCTTTACTGTCCATTTATACTGTAAGGTCTTACTGGAAGACATCATTTTAACAACTGGGTGTTGGTGTTTTTCCAGTCTGAAAGTGGGGTCTCAACAAAAATATTTGCATGTAGAGGTTTATATACTATAGCATGTATTTATTCATTATAATGTAATAGAATCACTATTGTTTGTATATTATACATGAAAAGTAAGTATAAATGCATAGAGATTTTTGAGTGATGCTTACTTTCACAATAACTAATATGAATAATTCAAAATTTTCAAGTGTCAGAACTTTGATTACATCTTTGCATTATTAAAATACTGTCAGTAAGATGTTTCTACACACATATCAGGGAAAGCAAGCTATAATGTGCAGAGGGACATTTAAATTCACATAAATCAATTTATGCTTATGGTTCCGTGTCCCTGGTACTTTTAAATTAACTTCTTAATGTATATTTGCCTCCTGTCAGTATATGGATTCGGCTGGAGAGCTATTTTCAATAATTACAGTTCATTTCCCAGGAATCAGATGTTAGTGTACATGAAAGATCATTCCTGACTGGTTTTCAGCTGCCTTGAGAGTTTTAGTTATTACAAGTTAATTGAACCAGAAAAGTTGAGGATAAAAGTTGCCTTATCAGCTTGAATTCTGTTAGAGTGACTGATTGTTGTGTAAGGAAAGGCAACAATAGGTGGGACTGTACTATCATCACCTGCTTATTTTTAAGGACTAGATCAAAGAGACAAAGAGGATGTTTGGTTCCTCATGGGTGCCTGAAGTCAAAGCCTGGATCTGCAGTCTTTTGCTAACTAATTGCACGTTGGATTTGCTACCTGAGCAGTGCTGGTGCAGCCCTGGGCAGGCTCATGCTGGACATTGTTACAGAAGGGGTATATGGTTTTTCCCATTAAAAAACCCTTGGTGGGACTTTTTTTTTAATATACTTACTTGTTTTGAGCTGGTGGGGCTTATGTGAAGAAGAAAATCTCCCTTCCTCCTCCCATTTCAATGATACAAAACAAAAAATCAAAGTAACTTTTTAATTTCAGATTTATATTTTGTTGTTTCTTTGCCCTTTTCCTAGCAAGATAGAAAAAGGAAGGGAGATGCAAAACCTTGAAGTGTCATTAGGTGAATTGGGAAGATATTTCTCTTTTAAAAAACTCCTTGAGGAAAGAATGTTTCTGTCAAAAACCTTCTATTGAATATACATCTCTTTGTGAGAATTTTCATTTTGAGGTAGTGAAGGCAAGGACTGTTTTCCAATATTAAAATTATGTTGACACTATGTTTTTGCTTGACTGAATTTTAAGGCTGATGTGAACATCCATGCTACCCAGGGGATTTGGCTACTCAGATCCCATTAGAAAAATCTCAGTCTTCATCCCAGTATTGACTGGAGAAACCATTATATTAAATTCTATTATAGGTTGTTATCTAACATGCTCAGTGTTGAGTGACAAGAAGAAAATGATAATGTGTTCACCTAGGGACTGTAAGACAAATGTTTCATGTGTTTTGTGAACTTCTGTTAGATAACATTATGGTCATATCATACTAAATAGGCACATCCTGCTTTTCATACTGGAAAAAGAACTTGAGTTATTGGCACAGGCAGATTCTTAAAAGCCAGATCATGGTTTTCCAGCTGGATTTTTGAGATGAGCACATTTTCTTGACACATTTCTACAACTGCTAAATTTTGCAGAGCTCACATTTGACATTACATCAAGTAAATATTCTCTGTGTGTGTTACAAAATGGAAATCACAAACACCACTGTGTATTTTGCAAATTACAAAAAGGCCTACCCCTGTTTTTCAAAAGGCTGCCTGTTCTTCACGTGACAGCAAGAATTTGTTTGAAAGGTACAGAAATTTCAAAAGAAACCTGTCCATTTCAGACAGATGTTTCCAAATATATTTCTCACTTGGCACAACAGGTTCCTATTCAGCCTGCAAATGAAGCTCTGGTGAGAACCAGGCTGGTGGTTCTTGGCCAGGGGAGGACAGATCTTGTCACCCAAAAGTCTCTCCCATGGCCACTTCTGTCAAGCTGCCCTTAGCCTGGGGCAGCAACTTTCTTCTTCTTGTTGAAGTGCTTTCCCTGCCTTTAACAACATTCCCTGCCTTTAACATTTCAGGCAGGCCAGCGATGGAAATGCTGCTTGTTTTCTTGTTTTCATAGCTGAGCTTTTTTGGGGTATCTTTAATAGCAGCATATTTCCTATAAATGCAGTGTTTCTTGGGGTGTGACGTTATAGCTTGCTTATCTCAAAGAGGTTTGGGGGGTTTCTTCTGAGACTGAGAGCAAAATTGTAACAGCAAAACAACTGATTGCTCTGAAAAGGAATGGATATGAGGATGTATCAAGGCAATCAATAAGATCTCAAACTATAAAAAATAATGCAATGTTCTACAATCTGTGAAGCTGGGAAGGCTTGGAGTGATTTGTCTCTTTTTCTATTTGTCTTGGATGCTAGAAGAGAATAGAAATGTAGTATGAAAAGCTTCACAAGTGATCAAGCCTTCTGAACTGTCAGATTCCTGTAATAAAATGTAACTCTAGATGAAGTTTCTCAGTACAACTGTCATTTTCAAATACCAATACATTCTCTGTGATTATGTTTCACAGTCCTGTATTTCATCTCTTGTAAATACAGATCCTTCCCCTCAACCAACAAAGGTGACTCCAGTGAAAATATTTTAAGTGTGCTTCCACCTACTCCCCTTAATTATGTGATTCAAACTGAAAATAAAGAGGGCTTTCAAAGGCTTATTTTTTAATAAATAGTCTCAAAGGAACAAAGAACCATGAACTTACTCATAAGGTACAGTAGCTTCATGGCTGAGAGCAGAAGAGCACAGAGATTCACATTCACTTGCTGCTTCAGTAGCTCTTTTCAAGATGTTTCCCATTTGACCTTTGCCACAAAGATGAGGTCTGTCCAGAATCTTTGAAAAAAGTAAAGGAAGGTCATGCAGAGATGTCTTAATATGAGCTTTGCACAAAGCTCTTTTCATATCTACCTAAAAGCAGTGGGCTATAGCAAATAAGTTGTGGACAGAGCCACTCAAGCCCACATGGCCTGAAGGGACACCATTTAGAGTGACCTTTTAACATCCTTTGTCAGTAATCTGCATAGATGAAGACAATTGTCTAAAAGCTCTG
Organism: Lichenostomus cassidix; assembly: GCF_008360975.1. Taxonomy (NCBI): domain Eukaryota; kingdom Metazoa; phylum Chordata; class Aves; order Passeriformes; family Meliphagidae; genus Lichenostomus; species Lichenostomus cassidix. The sequence continues at coordinate 17,536,096 of NC_139490.1, forward strand.
TCCTTGTCTGCCAAATAAAGGAGAGGGAATGTCTCAGTGGTCACATTCCTCTGCAGAAACGATGCAAATCAATTGCTCTAAATGTTTGGCTCATATTGTCTGGGATTCTAGAGGCTATTTTAGGGAAGCAGGGGAGTTGCTAATTTTTAACAGTTCTGAAAAATTCAATTGAAATTATTTCATACTGACAATAAGAAAAACTTAGCCTGGCTACTAAATTGTGCCAACCTCTTTAATAGTTTTTCCTCTGATGTGTGATTCTGGTTCAAACTGTCTTTCTCTGAAAGGAAGTGTACGGAAATAAGAAGTCTCGCAGTCAAATTTTAGAGCTGTATTCCTCTTTGAGCTAGGCATGATGAAAGTATAAAATTAATAAATTGAAATGGTGTCTGAACTAATAGTGGGTTCAGAACAGGATTTTTCTTGATTGTTTCTTAAATATTTTCTTGCCTTTCACTTTTAAGTCATACGAAAATCTCACCCATTCTAAAAGGTTTTTCAAATACTGGTATTTTTTGGACAAAGTAAACTGTGGAAGGGTTGCAGTTCCTGCCTGCAGAGTAATTGTATCTTGACTGTGTGAGCAAATTATCAAGTTTGACTGAAAGGAAGGTAAGAAGCTGCCCAGCCTGACAAAATGTCAGCTAAGTTGGAGTGGAGGATGTGGGAGAGCATTGAAATGGGCAAAGCTGATTAGGGTTAGCAAACTACAGGGTAGAGGAGACTATGAAAGGTGAGATCTCTAATTAGCTGTTTGAGCCACAGCTTCAGACAAACTTTGGAGGTGGACTTGTGAACTGTGTAAGAAAGGCTCTCAATAGGGGTTTTATTGTGGATTACAAGAGGGGTGAGGAAACAAAGGAGGGAGAACAATGAGGAATGACAGTTTTGGGGCACCTTCATCCTTCTCCTGTCATGTGTCATGCAGTCAGGTAAGAGAAAATCTTGGATTACAGTAGTTGACTTTATTTAAAATCTGTTCAAGAAAAAACCCAGAATCCAGTCTGCAAGGGACCCAAATAGCAACAGGAAAGTTCTAAAAGTTGTTACCAGATTTAGAGAAAAATGGAATTAATTCCAGTTATAAGCACTGGTGAAGCTGAACCTCGAATACTTTGTTCAGTTTTTGGCATTTCACTACAAAAATTATGTTGAAGGGCTGGAGTAAGTGCAGAGAAGGGAACGGAGCTGGGGAAGGCTCTGGAGCACAAGGGCAGCTGAGGGAGCTGGGGATGTATAGCTGGAGAAAAGGAGACTCAGGGGGAACTAATCATTCTCTTATCTAATCATTAACAAACACCTGAGAGAAGGGTATAGCCAGGTGGGGGTTGTTCTCTTCCCCACGTAACAAGGGACAGGACAAGGGGAAATGGCCTCAAGTTGAGCCAGGGGACGTTTAGCTTGGATATTAGAAAAAATTTATCCTCAGGAAGGGTTATCAAACATTGGAACAGGGAAATGGGGGAGTCACTGTCTCTGGAAGTGTTTAAAAAACCTATAGATGTGGTGCTTAGGGATATGGTTTGATGGCGGACTTGGCAGTGTTGGGTCAGTTGTTTGACTTCCTGATCTCAATAGCTCCTTCCAACCCAAAGGATTCTGTGATTCTGTCATTCCATGATTATGTTTGTCTGCGAGAGATTTACAGGAAAGGCTTTAGGATGCTCATTCTGTAAGGAACTGTGTAATTAATTTGCTCAAAACCAAAGACAGCCTGGGTTCTGAGTATTTGGCTGATGCTACAAACACATTGTTTTCCATGTACCAGTGTGTATTTGAATAATTCAAGCTCTCCTTGTGAAAATTCCATAAGCATTACCTCCTGAATTAAGTTCTATGTGATTCATTTATCATCATTATTGATTACTGTGGCTTTGGAATGACAATATTTAGGCTCATGTCTACCAGTGCTAAGAAATTAATGCTATACATTATATAAATGTATGTGTGCAAAGCTCCAAATGATTCTAATGGCATCTGCTATAAGCACATTGCATTCCTTGGCAACCAGCAGTGTCCATCATTGAGAGCTGTGCCTTGAATTTGGTGGCAGCACAGCTGGGTCCTCCTATTAAATCCAAGGTAGATTGATGAATGAGTTCAGCAGTAGACCAGCTATTAAACCTCACAGAATAATGAGAAATATAATTTTGCTGGGAGTAGCAGAAAGTTTAAACATCAGGAACTAGCTGATTTCAGATATGGTTTTTAAAATCTAGGCTTCATAGGAAAGAAGAAGTTGTCTGGACAAGCCAACCTTTTCCCAGTCAGTTTGAAACATAAAAACTAGACATTGTCTAGGAAGACAGAGATGATGAAACTCCAAAACAAACACCTGCTTTCCTTGGTTATATTCATGTTAAATCTATGTGTGTGCTTTTTATTTCCATGATTAACTGAACATGCCTGGGATCACAGCATCCCTGCCTTCTGAAGAAGGCAGATCCCCATCTCATGTGTGCCTCTTGGACATCTCCCTAATTTGAAACAGAGCCACTACCATCTCTGGAAGCTTTTGAAAATAATTGAGGTCTGACCAAAAACATTTGGTGGTTTATATGAAATTCATTTATTTCCTCTTCCTTTTTCTATGGAAAAGTTCTGGCTCCCTGGTTTATGGAAAGGAAAATATGCTGAGAACAAGAGGTTTTCTTGGTGCTGCCTAATGATAGCTGTTTATTATCAAACATACCATTTAGACATAGCAAATTCCCAACTCTTAATCCTTGCCCCTATAAAAGTGAAATATCCCAGAATTAACAGTAATATTTATAGTCTTTCAAGTCCACTTTGAATGATTCATTTTTATTTTTGCAATATTGAACAGAATACTACTGAAAAGAAACCCTAATTGTATGTTTTCAAAGATGCTAACTGAATACATTATTACTGGTTTTGAAAATAACTAAAAAATTGCACAATTACGACATACTACTGCTTTATTTTGGATGTTTTCTATGAAACATTTGGAAAGCTTTGCTTGTTTTGTAAGAAATCCATGAGGCAAAACTCTAAACCTTGGTTGTGGTTGTAATCAATGCCAACTGAATCTCCCATTAACATCACAGTGTTTTTGTTTTTCTGTCCTTTATCTACATAAAAATACATCAACAGCAGCTTACAAAGCTCAAATTTTTGGTAGGCAACTCATTTAAAATCTGGATGGAATTAAAAAATTGCTACATGAAGAAAAAACCCTCATGAAAACCTCATCTGTGAGTCTTTAGAGATCAGAGCTCCTGTCAGTAATATCAATTAAGTGATCTATTTTTTTCCTTTGTTTGTTGTTTCTTTAGGCAAAGAAGGTACTATTAGGAGGACACCATGGTTTTATTAGTCTAACTGACAGAAAAGATGCAACAGTGATGGAATTGGTGATAGAAATTTTGTTAGAGAAGTATGAAGAGCAAAATAGAACTGTTGCTTTTGAAAATACCTTGCAATTTTAGTAAGTATAAATATCACACATCTCCCTGAAGTTGAAGAATTTGGTAAATTAAATGTGAAGAGTTACAAAAATTGGAAATTACTTTAAAGGTCCATGAAATGCTTGAAGGATAAACTAAAGATCCAACTAAACTAAGGATCCAACTAAACTAAGGCTCCAACTAAACTAAAGATCCAACTAAAATAAATTTGTCATCTGGGATTCCAGATGCCCATTCTTCAAAATAGAAAGCATCCCTGCCTTCAGTGGGTCTGTTTTTCTAGCAGACAAAACAATTATTTTTGGATGCTACGTTGTTCACACAAATCATCTCTGTCTGACCTCCACTTAAGCTTTTCAGTCAGGAGACTGAGCATCCCAAACGTAGCTCCTTGTGGCTAATTCAAGTGAATTTAACATTGGACTAACCTTTTAAAAGACTATTCCTTTGCCAGCTCATCCCCATGAATTTGCTTTTGTGCTGGTATGTTGAGCAGAAAGCGACACACGTGTTTGTGAGCTCTAAATAAAAGCCTTTTGTGGATGGTTCATTACATAAATGATCTTTCTGTTTGATTAGGGGCTGGCAGAGCAGAGCTCATGTTTGAAAGATCAGGAACATTTTCACAGGTCACTGGCTCTGTGTGTTTGCAAGGCAGCAAGCCTGGTGCCGTGTGTGTATCCAAGAGAGAGAGGGCACACAGTGACAAAGGTGGTGCTGCTGGAGATTTTCATGGTGTTTGGATGTGAACTTGGTTTTATGCAGACATTTCCAGTCGGGTTATGTGTGCAGCTGGAAGGAATAATGTCCTGAGCCTTCCCTTCCCTGTTTCAGGCAAGCTGTGTGTGGTTCAGCCCTTCCTCTAACAGGACCTGGCCCAACGTGAACCCTGAACATTGCAACAAAACACCCGCTGGAAGGAGAGAGGGAAGGGAGCAGAGTCTGTGCCAAGCAGGTATTTCCAAGTATGGGAGGCTCGTTTTGCAGAGCCTAATGAGGGCTGAGAAACCATGCTTCTGGGATCTGTCCAGACTCCATGAATAAGCCACGGAGAGACTGATGAAAGCTAATAATATTCTCAAATTCCTCACTTAAATTTGTGTTCATCGTAGACTCGCAGTCGTTAGGAAAGCACCAGTCTCTGCTCTGCAGCAGTGTCCCAGCCTCAGCCACTGTTGCTGTTGGCCACCATGTGCCATTAATTTATTTTTCTTCTCAAACATGGCCCTTTAAAATACTTTTTCTCTGACATTTTTTTATGAAGGCACGTTTGAAAAATCTCTCTATGGAAAAATTTTCCTTACTCTGCAAAGCATTTCTGGTGGACAGTTTGCTAAATTAGCCCCACCTTAAGTTATGAAAAGCAATTTGGAAAGAACAGGATATTGGCCTTGCATGGGACAGCTGAGGGAAGGTGCAAATGTGTCTGGGAGTCTTTTGCTTAGGACTAAAAACCACAGTGACTGTGGTTGATACATATCAGAGGTTTTATCAGAAAGGCCCTCTCTGAACCCATAACTCTCCCTCATGGCAGGTGAACCCCCATGTTCACCCAGGGGATTAAGTGTTGCTGTCACATGTCCTGCCCATTAGCTTCTGACAGTTTCTTGGCATGTGCTTAACCTCCTGGGATTGATCCTGCACAGCTTAAATGAATGGGGACCTTGTGGCTTGAAAGGGTTGGAGGATCATTTCAAAGAGTGTAATATGAACTACAAAGGTGCTAAGTCCTTGTCAAGCACTTGTGGTTGGCTTAGATTTTTCAAAATTACTTGGATACCTTGAAGAGCCCTCAATATCCCTGGCCCTTAATATCCCTATCACTCATTTCCTCCCACCTGAGCACAGAATATTGAGAATCAGTTCTAAAAGTGAAAATACACAGAAATTGCAACACTGAAAATTATTTTCCAAAAGGCTTAGCTCTTGGAAGTAGATTGAAAGTGAGAAAGAAAATAAAAAGAAAAGTAACTGGGAGGAAAAACTGTAAATAAGTAAGATATTTTCTCCTATGTGCTGTAGGCACACATAATTTATGAATTTATCCAGAGAATAGCTCTGTGCTGACTTGATAATGACTCCAGTTCAGGTGGAATCCATAAATGGTTCATGGCAAATCAGTGCAAATTATTCCTTAGACTGCAAATTGCTTAAGTCTGCTGTGTGGTAAAAGAAGCCAATGCTGAGTGCAGTACATGATTTTTGTAAAAGGGTTTTCTTTCAAACATCCCAACCAAAACATTTATTACCAGGGCAATAATAGCAGTTTTTGCAAAAGTTTTGACACTGAAGGGACCATCTATTTACCATGTTCAGCTCCTTCTGTGGTTACATAGGATGATAACTTTCCCAACATTACTGAAAAAACCCAGAAAAGAAATATGGGAGTGCTATCAAAGGGATAACAGTGCACCTCTTGCTCCAGGGTTTGTGGCAGTACACCAGTAATTCATACATATAGCAGCACTGGCATGACATTAGGATGCCAATTAACACTGCTCTCTCAGATTCTTACTTATTTATTGAAAAACCAATTCAAGACTATAAGAACCCTTTTGGGCTCATAATTTGAAGTCTTGTATTCTTATTAAGATTTTTTTCCAAAGCTAAGCTTCCCTAAGCTCTTCTTGACAGTTCAGAGAGGAGGGGTCTTTTTTCCCTGTATGTATCTTTATTTTTAAATTCTTACAGTCTTGCTCTTTACCCTTTTCCATCTTTGTGCTTTTATGTCACTATCACCTTTTCCTTCCTTGGACTCCTATTCCCAGTGTGCCCAGGTATGGAAATGGCTGTTCCTTGCAGCTCCACTGGTGTGCTCTGGGAGTTTTTCTAATATTTGGGTAGGGGAGATGGAGAAGGTTTAACTGGGATTCACTGAGCCTGTGCAGAATCTGCAGCTATAGGTCACTGCTTTAGGGCAGGCAGGAAAACAGAAAGAAGCTGGGAAGAGTTAATTCCTATTTCATCCACAAGTATTGGAAAATTAATGTGGGTGGCCTATGGTTTGGGTGGAGCTGAGGTCACCTTTCCTCACCTTTCTTGCTACTCCTGTCTGTTCTGTGCTCCTTAAACCTGTCCGACAATTGTCTTCCCCAGCTGTTTCCTCAAATTGGGAAACACTATTTGCCAACCAACCCTGCTGTTTGTCCTCCTGCCATCCCCTTATCAGTGGAAGTGAGCATTTTGTAGTGATGGAAGGCCATTAGTCACAGAGATCTAGTTTTACAAAAGCAGGAGGCTGTAGCTGGTGTTGTGCAGCTGAGCTGACGTCAGTGGCACAGCTCAGTATTCAGAATGAGAACTTGGGCAACACTGAGTGAAGCAATGCTTAATCCATTGAAATGCTTGGGCCTAGCTCTTTATATTGCATTTGAACACCTTGGAGGGAGACCTTATCTGTGCAAACTGCTTTGGTTCTGTGGGACAGAGGAGAAGCTTCTGGCACCTTCTCAGAGAGGACACTCCTGAAGCTCCCCCAGAACCAAAATCTTTCATGCAACCCCAGTACACCATGGCATCTTACAGATGGGCCACCATCAATTCTCATTTTTAAATAACCTGTTTCCCTCTGCTTCAGTCCTACAGAGCAGATGTTTGCTGCAGTTTAACCAGGTTTAATTTTAACTGAAGATCACTGCAATGGGAGAAGGGGGATTATCTTCCTTATTTATTTTTGTCCAGTTTAATAAGCATAGAAGTGCTTTGAGAAGAAAGGAAGGAAATTGCACAAGGAATTTGTTTTTAGTTTTCTTCACTGAACTATCCATAAGACTCTGAGGGTCACAGCTGACTTGGAGCTGTAGAAATGGCCATGGTTCAATGTTGGTCCTGCCTGAGAGCAAGCCATGTGGGAAGGATTTAGGTGCCTCCTGACCTCTGATATCCATTTGTGCCCAGCTGCTTGCTGGGACTTCACATGCAGAACCCCATTTGTTAGTAGAGTTACATAGATTCTCCCATTAAAAAGATGAAGAATTGCAGCCTAAATCTGACTGAGAGTTTGACATTTAAATGCTGGGTGGTGAGAGTAGGGCTGGAACGTGGGAGTGCAAACCAGTGGGAGCTTGCATGTGCCTTCAGGATGGGCCAAAGGCTGAATGGTACCACCTTGGGATGCATTTTTTCATGCACTCTCCTTATTGTGGAAGAAATATTTCTACAGAATCTTCAGTCTTCTGTGCCCAGGTAACCCCAGGATTTAGGCCATTTTAATTAATGGGCTTGGAAACATCTCCAGGCTGCATAAGGAGTTGATTCCTACCTGGGGAGGGAAACTGTTGGCTGTAATTATTTTTTCACTGTTTCAATGGAAAACTTTGCTGTCTCTCATTTAATAGATTCACATTGGATTTACTTCCTGCCCTTTAATGATGGCCTACTCACTTCCCTGGACTTATTATTTCAGAAGGTTTCATTTAAGAAAGTTCTTTCTGTAAATTAATTAATCTGTACTGCAGATTTATTCTTCAGCATGTCCATATTTGATATATACAGTGTTTAAGTTTGTATTCACTTAGCAAAGCATTTACTCCATTATCATGTAATCATTTCCAGTCCAAATACAGAATCTAAAGATTAATGCACTATAAATTTCTCCTTGCAGAAGTTTTATTGCTATATTACTTATTAAGTTATGTTTGCATTGATCTTCCAAAATAGGAAAGATAGAGAAGAGATTTGTTTATGTTCTAAATTAAAGTGACTCTTTTACAGTCCATTCAGACTGAAAGGCTAAAGTTTATGGCACACATACGCTCTTTACAGCTGGTCAAATGTTGCCAATCAAATTTGGAAAAGTCAGGAAGTGTTTTGAAATGCTTTTATGAACTTCCATTACCAAGAATTCTTTTCTTTTTTCTTTTACTTTCTGGGAAAGTGATAGATTTTTTTTAAGAGCCAGCTAAATGATTTGGAAAAAGTGGAAAAAATTTTGTATCGCTCTTCAAATTTTTTTACGTCCCCAGAAGAAAATTTCTAACACTTCCAATTCTTTTCCTGTTCAAAGTGTCCTAAACTCCTTCATGTCAAGGAGACTAACAAAAAAATTAATAGCTAAGGCAACCCTTAGCTCCCAGAGAAGCTTGATCACCTCTATGTGGAGCTGGTCAGTAGCTCAAAATGGAACATAAATACTTAACAGCAGCTTCAGACAGTGCACAAGGGTATTTTAGGATTCACTAAGTCATAACTTCATTGTAACTGAAAAATCCATAGGGTCACTATTTTCCCTATGAGACAGAATGTCCTTAACTGAGAGTCCCACTGGTATCTGCTCCCTTTAGTATTGTGATGTATTTCTTGTACTTTTGTGGGGAAAGTTGCTGAAATCTCAGTCTGATCTCTACGGAAGGCTCAGAGATTATAGAGAAGAAAAGAATTTCCTGTATTATTTTCTCTTGATATCCAAATTTCTTTCCAGTTTCAGGAATATGATCTAAGACTGTAAGAAGAAATGTGTCATGTATTAATCTCTGTCTGTCATCTTTACATGTGATTATGATACACATTATATGATGTGATGTGATACCTAGTTATTTGTTGGACAAAAACACATTGTGTATATCAGATTTAAGAACATATCTGTAGCACCAAAGGTTATGGGCTTACATGTGTTTCCCCACACAGACACTGGCAGTGCCTATAAGGGTAATCCTGAAAGGTATTTTGCTTGTTTGTCCTTTCCTTTTCCTTTCTCTTCATTCTCTAATCTCAGACAAGCTGCTGCTACTCTGTAGCACTAATCCTCATTAAGAACAAGACAAAACAACAGCAACAACAAAGCCCCAAGCAAAGCTTTTGAAGCCTGTTGGTATATTTTATATGATGAAATGTGCATCACCTGCATTAAGATCTGTTGTACAAGATATATTGAGGTATAATATAAAATTTTTATGAGAGATGCATGCAGTTTTCATTGTCCCAACTAAATTTCTAGCTCTTTAAAATGCAACTTAAGCACAAGCATGCTGGGTTAGTCAAGAAGAGAAAATTTCCATTCTCTCTTTCACTTCCTGAATGTCATTCCCATTCCTTTTCTCGTCAGTTATTAAAATGCACAAGGCTGCTCCTGCCTGCCCACTTAGCCCCTGCCACACTGAATCAGCATATCCTCAAGAAGTGTTTCCTCTTGGAACTGTCACAGATGGACTGGAAGAGCTGCTTGCTGGAGATTCAATGCAGCAGGAGACACAAGCTGCTCCAACCACAGCGGTGGTGCACAACTAACACAGGTGAAAAGGGCACAAAGGAAATGGTGGGGCAGAGGGAAAAGCTGCAGAACCCTTAGCTGGAACTCACTCAGGGCTTTCCAACCCTCTTTGCAATAAGGCCAAAAGGCAAGTTAATAAAGAACTGAATAGTTTTGTGAGGTAAACTATTGGCCTATTTTTATATAGAGTTATGAAATATCAATGGACTAGAGCTGACTTTCATATGAGAAATGTTCTTAGAGAGAATTTGTGGAAGACAAATGATGAATTGTCTCAGGTTTGCCATTCTTTAGTAAAGATTTACAAAAGACAACCTCCGTTTCCTTGATCATTTTAATACCTTAAAAAAGAAAAATGTTCTCAAGGGATCTTTACAGAGAGGGAGGTTTTACTGTGAGTCCCCATGTACTGCCATGCTGATCAATAGTTATGACTGATTGCTGTAACTAATCCATAAGATATAGGACTGAAGCATGGAGAGTTTTTCAAAACTTTGTTCAGCATCTCCTGGGAGGGGAGCAGTCCTTCCACTTGGATACGATGGGCTTATCCCAGCCTTTGCTCAGTGCAGTGCCTCCATAATTCTGTCTGTCTGGGCATGAACACCACCCCACTATTTGATGTGTGATGCTGCCTCTCCTCAGCCCTGCAGTCTCCCTGTAAGAGCCACATGCTTGCCTGGTGAAATAAAGGGCTCTAATGATCTCCCCAGCAGCCCCTGCACACTCTGGAACTCTTCTCCATTTACAAGGTCACAACTCAGTTTGAGGTTGATAAATTCATGAATTAATAATACTAAGCACTTTTCATCCAGGAATGTCAAAGGTGAGAAACCATTGTTAGTCCCATTTTTATCAGGGAGGAAATTGAGCTGTAGAAGTGACATGTACAAAATGATTTTGGAAGCCAGTGGTAGATCCAGGAAAAGAACATAATTTTGTGCACTCAGCTTGCATTGTAGCCACTGCATCACACAGCTTTGTGGTCCTCTTTGTGCTACAGCACAGTCTTATTAAAGTTGAGATTTAAGTTCCACAAGAGTCAGGAAATTAAACTCTGCCACACAGTGTGTTCATTGTACATTTTTATTGGACATGGCCTATACATTACCTAGTGATCATCCTTTTCACAAAGGGTAACCTTCAGAGAACTTTACACTAGTAAGTGATGGATATTTCTTTGTTTGCTCTGTCTTATTTGTGTAATACCATAACTGCAAGCAAAGAAAATACATTTTACTATTCTAATTTTTTGACTGTATTAATCAGGGCTACTCTATTACTTTGCCTGTTTAAAAATTACTTTTGCAAATGCTTACAATACAAAGAAATGTCTTAAACACTTTTCTGGGATGGTCCAAAAATGATTCAGACACTTTGGAGCTCTCATGGAACATGTGAAAAGTAATGGGGAAGTACCCAGGGTGAAGACCATCCCCTTCTGGACGTGATCTCCTGCTATGATTAGTTTTGACATTACTTGAAAAAATGTTTTATTCAGCAAGGATGTTCTGTCTGTTCCTACCAGCCCCATTTCCCCGAAGGATCTCTTGACTGTCTATTACAATTCTTGTTTCACTCACAAAACACTTTCTTGAAATGAGTACTTCTAACAAGCACCTCTATTCATGTAAGCACTCCAGAAAATCCTCTAGATGGTTAAGAGGAGATGCTGAAGAAACACTCAGAACTGTCAGAGTAAAGCTTTAATCTCCCAGAAAATTCTGGGGGAGTTATTCTTGAGAAACACTGACTGCTCTGCCTGGCACATCAGCTACTATTTAACCATTTAACTAGTGAAATAGCTTCAGGAACAGTCCTGTGCAGAATATACAGATAGCCCAATAACCTGGGGACTAAGACAGGCAGCCTGGTAATTTGACAGGCCCTGGACAGGTCAGTTTTATTGTTGAAACCCTGAAATTGCTTCTGGAAACAAACTGTAATGTTGCCTTGCATTTACAAAAACTGGTTTAAGCTTTAATTAAGCATTATTTTTTTACACAGTTTCTTTCTGCAAAAGTCAGCCTTTATGTAATATATGTTACAATAGGAGTGGTGCTACCTATACTGATTTTATTGACATGGGTTTTTCTTCTAATCTTGAGCTTTTTTTTTCAACATTATTTTCAATGAAATGCTTATGTTTTGTCTCTACTGCCTTGGACTATACCATTTGTTCTGAAAGAGAACAGAGGAAGGAAAGAAATCTAAGGAACACAGTGAATGGCAGTATAGTGGCTGGAGGGAAGTGGCAGAAATATATCCCAGAGGAATGAAAGGTGTTTTTCACCTGTGTAGCCATTGCAGCACATTCACTGGCAGCCACCAGAGCACTCAGATCCTGACTTTTACACACTCTGACCCTGTCTGTGGGAGAACTGGGTCAGCTTTGATTTTGCAGAAGCTTTTTCAGTCCATGGCACCTGTCAGTCCCTGGAGGACAGGCCTTGGCATTTGCTGAGGGTGGCACTTGCTGATTTTTCTGTTTACTTGATTTGGCATTTAGAATTTCTACTGCTCTGCACATTTAAATCAAATTGTTTCTACATAGAAATACTTACCTTTCTACTAACAATTTCTGTTTTTCCTCTCCCTACTTCTAAGGGCAGATGCTTCCAATTTCCTGTTAAAGATTCCAAACAATATAGCTCAGTGATGTGGTAATTTCCTATGTTAACAAATAGGACAACTACCACTAGAGGGCTTGAATAAGGACCCAGATCTTACCTCTGTTACACCCTTTACAGTCTGGAGTCATTGAATGGAAAATGTAGTCGCCCATTTTCCTTTAAATTTGAAAGACGGGATGACAGCTTTTTTTTAAATTTTAAATTAAATCAAGTTCAGCTTAATAAATCACATAGGTGATTGGCTTCTTTAAACTTCAATTAAAAAGGAGACAGAAATTTGCCAAGATAGCACTTGGAAAGTGAAAGCTTCTCTGCATTTTCTAGACCAACCATTACTCTTTAAAGTCATTTTGCAGCCTGGTCCTTTAAATGCCTTTCAGGTGGCTGTGTTTGAGGGCAGAAAGTCTTGTTGGAGGACAGAAACTTGGCAGTGCTGAGCCCAGGGCACCCAGGGGCCAAGGTGCTCCTGTGCACCAGACTTCACCAAGGCTCAAACACTAATCCTGAGCAACAAAATTTCCCCAGGGTATAACGACTAAAATTCATTTAATAATACTTAGCACTTACCACTTTGGGTACATCTTCAAAGAGCTGAACTAATAGCAGCTAATTTAATCTTCAAACAAGCTGAGTGAGGAGCATTATCATGGCTGTTTAAGTGGGGGCAGAGCAGAGGAATGGCACTGCAGAGGAACACAAACCAACCCCTCCACCCAGCTGCTTTGTGCCTCACCGAGAGGAAAGGTTTTCAGTGGATTTAATCCTGATGGGTATTTCGGGGGGGCTGCTGACTCTTCCCAAATCCTAAATAGCTATTATTTGAAAATCTAAGGGTAAAATCAAGGTTATAAAAGGGAGGGGGGAGAGGCAGGGATAGGAAAAAAAAAAGGGAAAAGGTATGTTTCTATGGGCCTGAAAACACATTCCCTGTTATAGGAGATGTATAAACTGTCAAGGAGAAGAGACATTTCAGTTCCTTCTCCCCAGAGCTGTGGCTCTCGAGGGCCCCATTTACCTCCATTTACACTATTTTAAAAGAGGAACAAAGCACGTTGAGCTGTGCACCTTGAGCAGCCTGCTGTGCTGTGGGATTCCTTCCATAGGAATACCCTGAGGTGGCTTAGGGAGGCAAAACACAGTGCTGTAAAATGGGAAAAATGCCAGAAATGGAGAATAGATAAAGGAACAAACAGGGACATGGGAGGGCCTATAAACGAGCAATGTAGCTGCTTCTAAAAAAAATATGATTCTTGGCTGGAGGCTTATTTGATTTAATTAAACCATTGATGGGTCTTCATGTAAAAACTACCCAAAATCTAGAGATATGGGGTCACAGAAAGAGGGGTTGGATGAATTTCTAAAGTTTGTATTCAGCCTTCTCTGAAGTCTGCAGTAGTTATGAATTAATAGTCAGATGCAGGATTAGCAAACCCAAGGCTCATGCTCAGCTTTAAGTACACATCCAATGGCATCATCTTCAGAAAGAGACTTAGTGAATAATTGGTTTTCTGCCACTGCAAATCCAAAACCAAGCACACAAGTGCAGACTTAAGTACTTATGTACATACATACAGGTATATTTATATGCATATAATTAACACTAGTTTTAAGCAAACAATACAGTTTAAAACAAATAACACCTTTTTTTTCAGAAACAAACTTCTATATACTAATATATGTTTATTTTTTATTATTTTTATTAGTTTAAGTGCCAGTTTCTGCAGGAACTGCAAAAATGCCTGGGTCAAGTGAGAGGGTTTGTTTAAGGATTCTAGTATTTTTAAGTATTTTACTTTTTACGAAAACTGCAGGACACTTGGAAAAAAAATTAATTAGAGAATTAGAACTTCTTACTTTAGGAATGGAAAAAATGTTTTTATTTTTAAATATTTTATAATTAATATTGCTATTCAAATATTGGGGTGGTTTTTTTTAATGAGTAGCTTATTGCCTAGCTTTTTATACAGACGAGAGCAACAATATTTCATTACAATGCTGGGCAATTTGCCATGTTGTTCATTACTCCAACACCTTGGCTCCAACCCCCAGTCTGCCCTGGCCATGACTGGGCCAGTGGAGAAACAATTCCTCCTGTCAGCCAAGTCAGTATTTCTGCAACACGTGTTGGTTGTTTCCTCTGTGCTCCTCCTGCCACTGTTTGCTTGCACTTGAGAGCATCAGGAGACTGAGATCCAGAGTGCTTGTGGGATTCCACAGCTTAGGGCACATGACAATGGAAAGCACAAATCTCCTTTATCTCTTCTTCTTGCATATGTCTTTTATGATAGTTCCCCTGCATGAACACTCCCTGCAATGCACAAGATGCTGCACACCACTGTAGCAGTATATTTTTTTTTTTAAATTGGCTCATTTTCATGGCCTTGCTCTTGTCATGGGTCCAACTCAGGTGAAAAATGAAAACTGATATAATACAGCATTAGCCATTGGTTTGGAAGATACGTGAAGGGCCGAAATTCTGAGTGCCTTAAGCAGCTAAGCAATAATAGGTTATCTGCCTAAGGCATTCACTCAAAGAGCAGTGATAGTCCCTTCTATGTCTGCAAAAAAAAAAAAAATCTTGGAAGAGGAAGAGGTGTAACGTGATCACAGCGCTCAGAAACGTATTCATTGCTCTGCTTTGTCTTTGTAAATCTTTCCAACGTTCAGCAGGACAGCTGTGCTGTAGCTGCTAGCTATTAGGGCTGCACACTGCTTTTCAGATTTACAGCTGTGTGCTTGTCATTTCCAGATGCAGTTTTACTAAGACAGTCACTCAGGAAACGTTGTGAGAAGCAGCAGGTTTCCAGTAAAACATGCCCATAAACACCACGGTTGCTGGCAAAATAAGACTTACACCCAGATGCTTTAGGAGAAAAACAGTCTATTCTTTGTTCACTTTTACCCTGAGGGTTCAGCTCAGCTCCATAAATATGTACAATGGAGCAGCCCATCCAGCTCTGCTGGTGGACAGGACATGCAGCTCCCCATCCAGATATTCTGCTATTTCTGCTGCAGGGATCTACACAAGGATTCTATCTGAGGAAAATAAATCAGAAAGCTGTTTCAATCAAAACTCAAATCGTAGGCTACGTGCTTATTTTTGTTCTTGGTTCAGCTGTGGCTAGTTGGAAACTGGACTTCAGCTGAGAAATTCAGGAATCCAGGGAGTGAAATGCACAAAACTCCTGCTGTTTCTGAGTTATCCCAACAATACCCATTTCCAGTTCCTCCAGACTCTGGAAACAGCAGAGTGCAGCATAAAAACTGCAAAGATTTAATTGGCACCTAAGGAAGGATGAGCAAGGTGGGGAGCAGAGGCTGCTCAGACATTGCTGTTGGATGAACAGAACTAACCAGAACTGGGCATTTTTTGTATGCTGGATTTTGCAAATTAAGGTTATGACTGTGGCTGTTAACAATGGATCAAATGAGAGTTATTTCTCAGTTGTTTCTCCTAGCTTTTCTTCTTAAGTGAAGGAACTTCCTCAATCAGTTTCCACTTAGCAAGCAGCATCACATGGAATACGGGGAGCTGTGTGCACCTGTGTTGATATTTGCCCCCTGGTAATAAGGGGAAGGGTTTGTAGTCTAATTAAGCTCAGATGGGAGTGAGGTGCCCACCAAGCTGCTCTATCCCTCCCCTCCTCAGCTGGACAGTGCAGAGAAAGTATAACAAAATTCTCCTGGGCTGAGTTAAGGACTGGAAGAGATCCCTCACCAGTTACTATCACGGGCAAAACAGATTCAACTCAGGGAAAAATTAATTTAATTTATTAGCAATCATATCAGAGTTGGATAATAGGAAAAAACCACCCCAAATCTTATAACCACCCCAAATCTTAAACCTTCCCTCCAAATCTCCCAGCTTAACTTTACTCCCCATTTTCTTTGCACCCTCCCTGGCAGTGAGTGATGCAGGGAGATGGGAATGGAGGTTTGGGTCAGTTCATCATGTTTCTTCTGCTGCATCCTTGTCAGGGAGAGGACTCCTCACACTCTTCCCCTACTCCAGCATGGGATCTCTCCCATGGGAAAGAGTTCTCCACAAACTTCTCCAGCAAAAGTCCATCCCACAGGCTGCAGTGAACTGCAGTGTGGGTACCTTCCATGGGGTGCAAGGATCAGATTGCCCCACTGCTGGTCCCCCAGAGGGTCACAAGTTGTGCTGGCAATACCCATCCAGAGTGGTCCTGCCATGGGGTCACAGCCAGTTAGGGCATCCCCCCTGCTCCAGTGTGGGATCCTCCATGGGCTGTGGGTGGATCTCTGCCCCCCATGGACCTCCAAGGGCTGCAGGGGCACAGCTGCCTCACCATGGGCTGCACCAGGGGCTGCAGGGGAGTCTCTGCTCTGTCACCCAGAGCACCTCCTGCCCCTCCTTCTGCACTGATTTTGGTGTCTGCAGGACTTTTTCTCTCCCTCATCCTCACCCCTCTCCCCAGCTGCAGCTGTGCAGGTTTTCTCCCCTTCCTTTACACATTATCCCAAAGGTGCTGGTGGCACTGATGGGCTCAGCCTTGGCCTGCAGTGGATCTGTGTTGGATCTGTCTGGAACTGGTTCTGTTGGACACAGGGGAAGCTCTGGCACCTCCTCAGAGGTCACCCCTGCGGCACTCCTGCTCCTCAAGCCTTGCCATGCAAACCCAACACAACAGCATAGCACGAGCAGAGCACTTTATCATTCTCTCTCATCTCTCTGACAGAGCAGGGCATTTATTTTTCTGGCAAGTGTTGTGTTTTCTTTTTAGCCCACGTACCCCCTCTGTAGCATAGAAATCATTTCCTTATAGCTGTTTTTACAGTGCAGGGTAAAAGTTGATGTATTCATTACCAAGGCTCCCCAGGCATTTTTTGGTGCAATTTATAGAGATGTTCTGGATGAAAGATATCTACTGCCAGCTTGTCAGCCTGAGCATGGGACTGTGCAGTCCTGCTCAGCGAGTGCAGCGTCTCGTCACTCCTGCCTGCTCTCCAGCGCCTTTGGAAAAAGCAGAGGGGACTCGAGAGCCAAAACAATAGTGACAAATTGAAATGTAGGAGCGATGCTTCAGAACATCTCCTGCCCCTGCACACATGGTGCACAGTGATCTCTGCCCCTCGAGATCCTCGCTCGTTTTGTGGGATGCTTCATTTCAGAAGACACACAAGGCACAGAAGCAGCTCCTTCTCTTTGCTGTGCAGCTAATTAAAATGTAGGAGATAATACTAGCAACATATCAATAATGCTGTAATGTACAAATTTTGCACCTACTACATGTTGCCCAGAGTTGACACTTCTCATAGGTGAAAAAAAATGTATTACCCTGAGGATTAAAAGAAAAAAATAAATGTTGACATAAACTGCTTAGAACTGTGAGCTGGGAAAGTTATTCCCAGCCACTGTCAGATTCTTTTCCTAAAGGACAGCAAGCTCCATCACAAATGGAAATCTCTATTGCTTCAGTAGCTTTATTTGTGATCTGGCTGCTCTCACTATTTCTGTGTGGAAATGTCCCCCCAATGAATGTTTTTACTTCTTTCCCACTTTATTTTTCCAGGTGCGCCTTGAGATCGGCAAGCTAGTGCATAAAATACCAAACTCTGGAAATTTCAAAATAGGATTTTTTTGCAGGCTATAATGGAAAAATATTTATTTAGGCATTTTAATAAAAATTTTGTTGGGTTTTAGGTTTGTCTTCCTCATTTCTTTCTTTCTGCGTCTTTCCATTTTTTTGCCACTGGGCACTGAGTTTCAGACCAGTCAGGCTTCATTGCATTTTCATATCAATTTTAGGTTTCAATTTCTTTCTTTCCCTTTCTTTTTTCTTTTTTTCTTATTAGTAGATGTAGGTCTGGACCTGTGATTTCCTTAGAATATTTATTTGTTTTTGGAAGTTTTCATTCCTTTACACCGCTTCAACAGCTATAAATGAAGAGATTTCAGTCTAGTCTCACACTGGGTTTGTTGCATTTCTTTTCCCATTACTGTCCAGTGAGAATCCCAGCATGAACATTCCCTGACCTGATAACACTTCTTGCCTTTGTCCCAACTCCTAATTTTCTCCAGGGTGGTGAGATCCAGCATAGATTGGCTGGAGATCCTCCTGAGCTGGCCAAGGAGCAGCTGTGAGCTGGGCTTTGGGTGTTCCATGTGTTCATGCAGCTTCAGACTCCCTCAGTTTCCCTCACCTGGCTTTTATGGCTTCAGTGCAAGCAAAACCACATCCTGAGACACAGGCAGTGGGAAAAAAGGCAAAGAAATGGAATTAATTGAGAAAAGTAATGAATGCAAACAAGAGGAAGAATTGCCAGAATTGCCTGTTAGCGCTGAGCAAGAAGTCTTGTTCTATCAGCAGAGAGTGCATTCAGGTCAAAGCTAAAAATAGTTAGATAAATGTTTACTTTGAGTGAGTGTGAATAGCAGGGAAAAGGTATTAGTGAAGGTTCTCTGGAACCACCTTTCAAGGTAGATCCAGTTCTGAACTTCTGTACATACTCTAGAGTTAGATGATAAAGGGTCAGCAGGGTGTCTTTTGAATCATTAATTGAGGTTTATGCTTCAAGTTGATTAGGCAGTGAAAGCCTAGTGAGGGAAAGGTGATTCTTTACCTCTTGTTTGCTGTTTTCAGGGATTGTGCTGATTACATCATGCAGGCAGGGAAGGGTGAAGCACAGTGGTTAGGTCACCTTAATGAGGGCAAATAAAATGTGTTTCTTCCAAAGAGGTGGAGAACCTTTTTAATTAGACATTTGTGGAATGCTATTACTTTTTTATACGTTAGTTTTATTGTGGTTGTTTTCCCAGGAATCTCCATTTAACAGAGGGATGTTTTATGTGGCGTGCTCTGGTTTCATGCATGGAGGCAGACGTTTTTATTTATTTAATTTTTTTTCTCAGGAGCAAGGAGAATATATAGCAGATATACTATTTATACCTACTCTTTTAGACACACTGTTGTTGTCACTCAAAAACCCCAGAAATAACAGCTTTTCATATACATCATTTCCAACAAAGTGCATGAAATGTGACTTCTGGGGGATCTGTTTGGTTGTGCTTTGTAGTTTCATATGTCTGCACTCTGCAGTAAAAAGATCTATAAAAAATCCTATACCATTATTTTAACAGATGAACCTTTCTCATAGAACGATATCTAAAATAAAAAAGTCTCCAAGATAGTGGCAGCCTCCTGTTTCCATGCATCCCCTGTATTTTGGAAGTAAATTAGAAAATTTGGGAATTTTGTAAAGGTTTTGAAAATCTTTCATGCCATTGAATTTTCCGTGGGAAATAATCTAGATTAGAGCGGGAAAGGAACCTGAAGGGGCTGAAACCTGAAGACCAAATACTTGATGACTGAAGATACCTGGATATCTTCTGGAAGGAGTAGCTTCCCAAAGAGGCTCCCTGGGAGATGTACGTGGGTGTTTGAAAAGAGAGGAACAAGGAACAAAACAAGCAAATGTGTGACTATTTCTGCATTTGATGATTTAATAAAAAGTTTGTGTCTTAAATGTTATACTTTATCAGGACTTTGTGTTTGGATGCCAGGAGGATGTTTGGATGAGGCAGTTGGAGTTTCCATTCCAGCTTCTGGAGTTGGATTTCTAAACCTTTTCTTTCAATGCAGAGCTGCCATGGAGGAGCTAATGTCCTTATTTAATATAATAACTCTGTGATTAATATATCCTGTCAGTGTGTGGGAAACCTGAATTCAATTTCCTCGTCTGCCTGAGGGATTTGAACTCCAGACCACACAAAGTGACCTGATCAGCAAGCTACACTATTTTGTGGGTGAAGAAGATTCTCTTCATACTTTCTAAGTCATCCAAGCAGCAAGCAAAGCCATCTGGAGGAGGCTGATCGCTCTGCTATCTGGTGGTTGGTGCTCAGCAAGCACAGGGCACTGAACACAACTTCTCCTGCTCAGGAGCTGGATATCCTGGATGCCTGCTCTGCCTTGTGCTGATGGACTGTGAGCCAGTGGGCGTTTACTGGGAATTTGTGACTGGGCTCTGCAGATCCAGAGCATGGATGTGTTCCCAGGCACTGATCCCACACAAGCCAGTGGGTCTGAAAATGTGCAGGAGCTTTAGGGAGCAGGACATCCTGGACACCCAAAGGGATGAGGCAACCATGGGTTGAAATTTGGTGTGGGCACAGGAATCCACTTTTTACAGGTTCAAGGCAAGAACCCCTCTCCCTTCAAAAGCTGAAAGAAAGGCTGAAATTTCTTGATCAGGTTAGTGTTTTGCAGGGCAATACCATGCTTGGCTGATTGCATTGGGTATGGTTGCCTACTATCCCAACTCGCAGTTATAACTCTTGCATTTTATTGGCCCTTCAGTTATTTTCATTCCCAGTGCCACTACAGCTCTGAAACCAATTGTGGACGTGTGTAGGTCAAGGGGAAGGAAAATTAAGGGTCATCTTAAGTTTATACAGTGGTGCTTTTTCATTTTCTATAAAACTAACTACATTTAGGCTCCCTGTCGGGTAAGCTTTTTTTCCCTTGTCTGTTATTTTCAAAGAAGAGAGTGCATATGACAGTCTGAGAATAGCACCAGCCTGAACACAGATGGTAGGGATTACACCACACTGAGCCTTGACCTTCAAAAGCTCGCCGTTTCTTTTCAAGGTTTCTCTTCTTTGACAGGTGTACTGGTTTTTGTCAATTACTTTCATTAATGCATTTTTTTCATTATGGTCAATTACCTGTGGTTTAGATTGTGTCTCAAAATTACAGCAAAGAAGGTTCCAAACTGAAAAGCTGAAACTGCTTTCTGTATTTTTCCACTTTCTGTTGCCCCAAAGTACTCTGAAGCAGTCAAAGATTTAACTCATAATGGAGAAATATCACCCAGTTTGTACTCATTTCCACTTGGCCTGTGATATTCTGGCTGTCACAAAAAGTAAAGGCTAAACCTCACAGATCAGGTGTGCAGGAGACTCTATACTATTTTCTGAGATGTTAAAAATTATTAAAAAATAAACTCTGGGAACAGAAGTTAATCACTGACTTTATAATGTGGAAGAAAACTTTTCACAGGCAGATAGAGCTATTCCTGCAATGTATTGTTACCTCAGTGTAAATATCAACTGAAAATCAGCTATTTCAGGCCAAGGTAATTGAGCTCAACGGTATGCACTGGTACAGATGAAAACAGGATTCAGCCTTTTCTTCCTCAGAGATACTGGCAGGCAGGTCAGAAATCCAAATGCTGATTGCCAACACCATGCCTTGAGCAGCCAGAGCCATGGCAGCCTGCAGGACTGGGCTGCTGACGCAAGAGCAGCTCCTCTGGGGAGTTTGGTTTTCCTCTGCTGCTTTGGGGCTACTGAAAATGCCATAAATGGCTCTCATTGACATCACAGAGTGATGCCTGTGACTGTGAGAATGCTGGGAATAGTGACCAGTCCAGAGCATAGTGCATGCTTCTCCCACTGCTCAGCAGCTCACCAAAAAGTGTGGTTTGAATTTATTTCTGACAGTCATTCAAATTTCTCTGCTAACCATCTATTTGTCCCAAACCTGAAATGATCTTTTCAGAATATCTGTAATGAGGAATCAGGAGTTCTACCTGCCAGTTGGTGGCATTAAGGCAGAATGAGATTCTCCATCCCCTCAGGTCTCTGAGCCACAATGAGGGGCAGAGAGGCTGGGCTGGGTCTGATCTGCCTGTGCATTTTGCACACTTTATCCACCCAGGAGAGCACCAGAGCTGCAAAAAGCCTGCCCATGGCCTGGCTGGCTCCTCTGGCCCAAATGACTGCCAGTGGATTGGTGCTCAAGGGCAAGAGAGGAAGGGAAGAAGGATTGGAATGTTTTTCTGGCTCAGTGCCTCCTTGCACACAGGGCTGAAACTGGAGGGATGATTAAGTCCCAAACCAAACCTTAAAAGGTGCTAACATACAGGACAGCCAGAGGGATAGAAACTCCTCATGATACACAGGAGAGATAAGCAATTAATGCTCATAATTGTTAATAAGAGTTACTGTGTAAATCCTCTGTTTCCTGGACCAAGTGAAAGAAAGTCTAAAACCATAATAAATCTGTCTCAAATTTAGTAATATTTATTCCAAGTACACTATAATCACTAGAATAACATTGTGGTGCTGTAAAACATGTTGAAATATAGTGTTACATCATCACTGCTATTTGTTACTATAATTTTATCCAATAAATTATGGTGCAATCCATGGCTTGGGATTAAAATGGCAGATTTAATATGGCATTTTTAGTCTGCATAATGCTCATGGTTCAGGACAATAAGAGTTTTGATCTAAAGTAAATAGGTGATTAAAAAAGCCGCATGAGATTGACTTTCATTTTAAAACTTCATTAAAAAGGGATTTGTCATTATCACTAGGTATGAGAGGGAAAAAATCAAAATCTGAAATTCTCCATGAATTGATTCCATTTTTACCACATGACTTATAATTTGCAAGTTACTTAACAAACAAATGGTGCTAATTTCCCGTAAAAATCTCAATCACATTCAAAATGAGCTATTCACTATGAAGGCCATGAGCTACCTAAAAGCTAAAGACAATTACAGAGTAGAGTTTTAATTTTTTTTTTTCTTTCAACACTGAAATGAAAATGATTTTCAGACTCCTCAGATTCCAGTAAATGTAACTTAGATCTCTCATGAGTACCCTGCAGTGAATAATGGGGGAACTAAGCCAAATATGTTCAGGATTCTGGGGTTTTTTTGGTTGGTTGAATTTTTGTGGTTTTTTTTTTTTTGACTAATAATAGGAGAGCAGGAACATATAGTACATTCTAGAAATTGAAGTATCTAGAAATAATTTGCTCAGGTGGAATCCTCCTTAAATTGAATATAGTGCCTATGCTGTGTTTTATCTGCAGGTTTAGCAGATGCTTTAGCAGTAACAGGAAGTACTAATTTAAAAAAAAGAAAAGGTTTTGGATAAGAGGAGATTACATTAATTTCTTCTATATATACCACCCCATTGAAAAGGTGCTGGAACATTTTACACATTAAAACCCTGGAAATAATTTCAGCACTGAAGTGATGCATCTTCAGCTGCACAAACTCTAATTTGCATCCTTCCTTTACATGACAATGAGGAAGAGTCACCCTCTATGTGTATGAAGTGCTTGCAGACAGGAAAACCTGAGCTGAAGGTAGAGCAGACAATAAAATGCTCTTGTGCACAGGCTTTCTGAGGAATGGCTCTGGGAACAGCAACTGAGAGCTCCTGATGTGTGTTCTGGCCAGTTATGGGTTATTGTTCCACTCCTCTAGCAAGAAATTGCTGTAATACAATGATAGAAATGAAAGCTTTGTCCCTTATTAACATTTAGTTGTTATGTCACACTTCTTGTCACTGAATTCTCATAAAACAAGTACTATTACAGCTAGTAAAAAATGATCTGAAATAATGGATCTTTCTGGTTTGGGCTTGTGTTTGTGAAATGATCTGATTATTAGTGGTACTCTGTAGAGCAAAATCCCATAGTACATTAAAAAAAAACAAGTAAAAAGGCCAAGATCTTTGTCTAAATTACGTAAAATCACTTAGCAAAAATATTATTACTCACTGCTGAAACTGTACCTAATTTGAAAATGTGTTTCCCATACTGCCCCCTCCAAAAAAAGTTAATGAAAAGTTTTCAGCAAAATATTTTTCCTTTGTGATTTATAGTTTCATTTTATTAAAAACCTGGAATTTGTTCCTTGGTTTTTTGTTGTTTTTTGTTTTGTTTTGTTTTGTTTTTTTTTTTTTCTGAGAGAAACATTCTATATCACTAGTTAATATTTAATGATTATATTCTGAAATCACCTTTTCTCCTTGCTGACTTGAGCTTAAGTTTGGAAAATCCCTTGGGCATTTATTTGTTGTTACCATGAAAAATATGGGAAAAAGAGGAAGACAGAACAGACATCAGTAGGTTACACCAAATAAGCACAGGCTTAGCAAAAAGCAAACAAGTTATGCTGAAATAGGCTTGAATGAGATTAATTCCAGCAGAAAACAAAAAAAGCCACTAATTACAAATGTGAATAAATTATGTTGTTCATCAGAACACTTTTTTTGAGATAAGCATAAGCATCTCTGAAAGGCACATTCCACAAGAATTTGTAGAAATAAAATTTGCACAAGAGTTTAAAATAGCTGGAGAGCAATGAACTCAGGGAAAAGATAATCCAAAATGGAAATTTATTGAAAACTTAGGTTCAGTTCATATTTATTAGCACTCAGCAAGAAAGTACAGATCTTAGATCCACCTAAACATGCTATTGCTGTGAGAAATTATCCCAAAACTTGGTGCACACTTTGTTCTCTAACTCAATGCTTTGTTCTTTAATTGGTAAGCTCTTAAATATATAATATGTCAAATTAAAGTTAAATAATCTGTTATTTTTCATATTAATGACATAATTACATTGCACCACTATAAAATTGCTTCCAGTCTAATTATGTCTAGGCAGAGATTACTGGTAATTAATACAACAAATAATTTTGACTACAACTAGCAATAATTGCTTTCTTGAAGACTTTTTCTAAAACCTTTGAGTAATTTTGTTATTTCTACATAGAGTACTGCAATAATTCTTTAGCACTTAGCAATTAATTACTTAAAGATAAAAGTAATTAATTGCTACATGGAATTGCATGTTTGACACAGGATGAGAACAGGAGATCTATTTGTTCTTTGAAGTGCTGGTGAGTAGCTCCTTTGGTCACTGGGTCCACACTGGTGAGTTTTAAAGGCTTAAGGTGGACAAAAAATCACTGGTGGCTGGGAGGAGGAATGTGATCCAAAGGGAAAGTGGTCCAGGAAACTCCTGTTTCACTTAAAAGATGATCAGTGCTGTAAAATAATTTGGGGACCTCTGATATACTGCATTATCTCAGGGCATGGCACAATGAAATATGAGTCTGTGAATGTCTGTCATTTCAGAGCCCATCTACTACCGTGTTTTATACCCATCTTATCAGTAAATCTCTTTTTTAAAAAGATACATGATCTGAAATTTAAAAGTAAAATTTAATTTCCTCTCCTTAGCCAATACTATGCCTCGGTATTGGGCTCATGTTTCAAGGTCCATTTCACTAAGGAATCCTTTTCATCTTCTGCGCCTTGTGAGGCCTCTTTATGGCACATATTTATACATGTTTTATGTTTTTGCCTGACCTTACCTTCCCACTAAGGACGAGACACCAATTTCTGCTGCTGCTGCCCCTCGTGCTTATCCATTCCCTAAAGCCTTTGTGACCTGTTAATCAAGGTGGGAAAAATTTCACAGCTCTGGCAAAGAGGGACCCCTTAAAGTAAGTGTAAATTAGGTAAAACAAATTAAATTTGGAAATCATGAATATCTCTCTGAAATGAAATTCCTGGTGCTCTGTAACAGGTGTATGAGACAATAGAAGAGTTTGTATTAACATCTCTAACAAAGCACCACAAGCCTCTTTCCCAGTATGTCAGCTGGGAATCATCCAGAGGTGTTGATAGAGTGAACTAAAACCTGTTTTTTCTTTCTTTTTCTCTAAAATTTAAGTTTTATAGATTTGTAACACCACTGACTTTACTGGACATTGAGATGTGTTAAAAAGGCTTTATTTTGGAACCTTTGGATTTTGGGCTCCTAAACTTAAGCCATTATGTAGATTGTTGTTTTTAATATTATTACTAATCTAAACAAAAATCTAAATGGACGTCAAGTTTTTCCACAAACATTGGAATCAGAAAATCAAAATGTTCTTTTCCAAACATCCTACAAATTTTGAGCAAAATACCCAGGATTTACCAGAGTAAAACTCATAATCCTCTTTCGCTGTGTTGTTCTATTAATACACTAAGCCAAAAATATCCTCCGCACACTAAAAAAGAATAAGCATATTCTGAAACCCAGCCTAAAGGTTTAACATGGAGATAGTTTTCAGATCTTATTCCTGTGGAAATTGGCTCCAAGTCATAATGGGTATGATTCCAGGAAGAGTTCCTCAAGCTGTTACTTGCAGGCTTGGGTTTAGGAAAAACCTTCTTTGGGAATTTATTATTGCATTGCTCATAAAACAACATCCCGTAGTTTTATTTCCCTGGCTTGTGACATACGAAAATCAGACAAGGATTAGCTGACTGTAATGCCAAATATATGAGAACAATCCCTTTGTACCTGACAGCAAATTGCAAACAGCAGCTCTAATTCCATGAGCTGTGGAGTTCATATTTCAGAAGTGCTGAAATATTCAACAGCTTATTAGGAGTTGATACTCATTGTTTCCTCTGATAGAAAATGCAGTGTTCCTCCAAATATTTGAAGAGGTCTGTGTTCTGAAAAGAGAAATCTTGGGAATTTCAAAGTGGCCTTTTTAAATTGATAAGCATTATTTATAATGAACTAATGGAAGCTCTGCAGTTCTCATAGACATGCACATACCAACATTCATACACCCACAACCTCATGCAATCTATATTTTAGCATCAGTACAGGAATATGTGATGTTTTTCACACACAACGATGTTTGGAAAAGGCTTTTAAAAACTTTATAGCATCTTTTACCTTGTGACTTGTGCAAAAGGCTTTTGCTCTGGGTGAAAATACCACAGAATTGAAGGAAAGGTAATACAATTAAATCAGTTGCAATGATTTATGGGATAATCTGACAATCTAGAAGCCATATATCTAGTATGTAAAGGTAATGAATGCTAAAATTGTGATGAGAAGCAGCTTCAAATCTAGCATTAGCTCATAGTCAGAACTGAAGAAAAGTAATATCATTTCCCTCCAAAAGGAAAGGAATTTCATATAGAGACAAATAGTATTAATTTTGATTTGTTCTTTTTCTTTCATTTTTAAGAAAATAGGTGTTGCTGTAGTGGACAAAGAACAGGAAGAGGTGGGGGGGGCTCTTTTGTGAATACCAGTGCAAGGTATGCAAAAATTCATGTGTGTAAAGATTTAACAGAGAATTGTGCACATGTGTGGAGGATTGAGGATGTCCTATGGCTGCTCATGCCCAGGCTTCACAGAGAGCCCTTGCAAAAAACGTGCAAAGGCAGAGACATTGTATTTCTGTTTACACTATCAAAATAGAGTGGAGTTGAGCCCTTCAGGAAAGAATGCTGACAGCCTGCAGGACCACAGTGGGAGGGAGCAGTGCAATCCTGCTGAGCACAGCTGATAAGCCACACCAGCAGCCTCCCTGGCAATATTGCTTTTCTGGGAGATTCTGCTTCATGTTCATTCCCTATCTCACAACACCTGCTCCTTGTGCTGCTCTGCTGCCATTTGTGCTCAGGTGAAAAGAGGGAATTTGTTTTTGAGGGAGGAAAGATGTTCACTGTGTTTTCAGTCAGAGGCTGGGCTATAAATCTATCCATGACTACAGATGCTTTTTGCCTCAGTGTGGATATTAGAAAGCTGTGAAATGCTCATGTAATGAGATACACAAACAATGTAATATGGGAAGTTTTCTTAATGCAGACAATCATTTTCTCATAAATTCCACTGAACGGGACTGCAGAAACATTTGAATGATTTTTTAATGAAGCAATGTATTTTTTCAGTACCTTTTCTTCTTTTGCTTCTTGTAGTTTAGCTAAAAAGAGTTTAAGAACTGCTTTAGAGAGAGAAATGCAATGTTAGAAGTTGAAATGAGGCCAAGGTGTGCCCTTGCTTACAGGTCTCTCTGTCACATGAAGAATACCAGGCACCTGTTCCCATGAGCTGTTTGTACTCATTGTATTTATTTTATTTTTAATACCAAGGCTAAAGCGCTGCTTCATTTTATAATAAATCAGAAAATTTATTCACACAGTTTAAATATGAGTATTGCAAGGGCTGACCTGCTGTGCTCTTCCCAGCTCCCAGGTACTTGCATTCATGGATAGATGGATATTTCTTCCTCCTGTGTCTGAAGAGGAGAATTACAAAAGAAATTGGTTTAAGGAGTGGGCAAAGGTTGCTAACTAGAGGAAGGAGGTCTCCCCCACCTCTGAAGGTACCACTGGAGGGAATATTGTGTTCTCCTGATCCTGCTAGATCCATTATCATTAGTCAGAGCAGGTAAGCAGATGTGCAGGTCGCAGGACAACATTTGTAAAGGGAAATACAGACCAGAATATCCCATTCTTATTAATTTGCACACATGGTAGACTTGTCCAAACACATTAGGTGTAATCATCTCCCTTTCCAAAGATCTCTGAAGCATGGTGGGGTAGACCATAAGGTCAGGAGAGGAGGGAATTGCCACAGCAGCTGTCATCGAGCAAATGACTCAGCTGAAAAGTTTGCAAAACCTCTTGCCTTCCTAACAAAGTGCAGCCCTCAGCTCCAAGCTAAGTTTGCTGGTCCTGGGTGAGCTACAAACATTGCTTGACTGTGATTAACTTTTTGCATTCAGCAGTGGCTGAACACAAGGCCAGGCTCCTTGGCTGTTGTATTTCTGTTCAACAGGACCAGCATTATTCTGAGCAGCTGCTGACACCAGGCAGTGCATAGCACAGTGTGAAAGTTCATCCTTTGGGGCAAATCCAGAACAGTTGTAATGCAGATTTTGAGCTCAGCCTGACTTTGCACTTGTATCAAAGCAATTAAATTTAGGCCGATTGTGGTGTTTAAAAAAGGATCACATCTGGGTAGCCACAATAAATTAAATGGTAAGGCAATTTGCAGTCAAGCCTGAGGTGTAGAGAAAAGGCTCTTCTGTGCCTTTAGGTACTAATTTGAAAATGGAGGCATCAATATAAGTTTTGAGAATGGAATGTCAGAAACACCATGTAACTATACAATGAGGGAATTATTTAGTCAGGTGAGGGTGGTATGACATTGGAAATCTGACTGATTTTTTGAATTCCAGTTTTTCCACACTCAGAACAACCTGTTTCTAGTGACCAAAGGCTTCTGTGAACATTTTCTTTGTGCCCCCTGGCACTGCTGTCCCTTGATCCCCATCAGTCCTTTGGATCAGATCTATTTCAGCTGTTTTATAGGCCAACATTTCAGTGTTCTAGAGGTCCTAAAATGAACTGGTGCACAAGTGAAGCCCTCTAGGCTGCAGTGATGTTGGAGAATGCCTGGGAATGAACACCCCTAAGGTCAGTAACCACTGCCTAGGGAGGTGGTTATTTATTATTTATTTATTGTTTTACCTTTATTTATTTATTTATTTATTTATTATTTGTTATTTTACCTATATTTCAGTTCACCAAACCACTGGGGAAAGGGATTCCTTAAAAAAATCGGAAAATCTCCTCAACACACAGCAGCAACATTGGCTCTCTTATTAATCTGTATTAGCATCACCAACTTCAGCAGCATAAATCATTATCTAGGCTGATATGAGTAATTAAGAGAGGAGTCCTGAATATATGTATTCACTAGTCAGGATTATTTTTTCAGTGACATGCAGTCAACCTGGATGGTTTAGATGCTGATAGCACCATAGTTGGATTTGAACTTTTTTTCTTCCATTTCCCCCCCCAGTCCCCAGTCTTTGCTCGCTTTGCTTTGCTGCTGTTTCCCTTTCTCTTGGAGGTCCAGAGGCTGAGCAATGTCTGTGTCTTCTCACTGCAGACTAACAAGATAGAGATTGCTCCTTACCATGACTGTCTTAATGCTTTTTGTTTCTTTGTTTCTCATCAAAAAGCCCCACAATTATCTCTCTGGTCACAGACTAATTATTAATTGTAACATCCCTCTATCAGGAGTATCCCAGACTTTTTTTAGGTGTGGCACCTGTTTGATTTCATAAACACACAACAGGGAAAGGTTTGTTTTCAGTCTGGTGACCTCCTGTTGTCCCAAGATCAGTAGGGACTTCTGTTTTAAAACACACAGAGCTTAGTACTATTTTGTAGTTTCTTACTTCCATGCTTTTATCAAATGTTTCACGATGTTTGGAATTTCTCCTCAAGCCCCATTTCCTAAGGTAATGTGATTATGTGAGACTCTTGGGTGTCATTTAAGAAAAATTAATTTCTTTTTCTTCTAGCAGAAAAGTGTAAAAACATTACCCAAGTGCATTCTAAAAGCTGGAAAGCCAAAGGCAATTAAAAAGAACACACAGTTTATTATTTAAAAATGAGTTTTTTTAAATGTAATATTCATTATTTTTGGAAGGACAAGACCATTCTTTTCAACACATGGGACAATCAGCTCGACATGGCTGTTCCATGGACATGGCTATGGTCTCACCCTGTATATATGCAGAAATAGATTTTGAATTAACAGATGGTGGCCTTTCATGTTTGTCTGTTTTCTTAGCTTCCTGCACAAGAAATCAGTTATTTCTGTTTGTTGAGGGAAATGATGCAATTGCTTTGCAATTGTGAAATTAAAATCCCTAAAAGCACTGCTGAGCTTTTTTACACTATTAGCAAACTCTTCCTAAATTCTGAGGTATCAAGCTGGCAGGCAATAAATCAAAATTAGCAATTAAATTAACATAATTTTTTAAAAGTTTCTTTAAATTCATAGCAGAAATAATAATCAGTATTCACTAATAACTTTTCATATTCCTACTTTATCTGTCCTTGAAAGGACATCATCCTTTTCAAGGCAGATAAGGCTTACATACAGACTTTTCCTCACCTATGCATAATAAATACATTGAAAGCAGGATGAAAATAGCCTTCTCCTGAGTCCTGTGGACTACTTTAGTAACAGATATTTTGGACTGAATCTGGAGGCAGTGTTCTCAAATAAATGCAGATATCAGATTGAGATAACCAGGATGCAATAATTAATTTCAGGGAAAAAAAAAAAAAAAACCAAAACCACCTCATCTTAATTCCTTTGTAAAGTGCCAAAGCATCAATTCAAATTATTTGTGGTTAAGGTCGTTATCTTTATTTCATTAATATATGAAAGTAGCCAAATATTCAGTTTCATAAGCATGTCAAAGTGCAGACTTCAGTCCTAACTTAAACCATCATGGCCATCTGCAATAAAAATCATTCTCGCTTTGCTTTGCTGAACCATTGTTAAGCTTGTAGACTAAACATTCAACCACTGCAAGCAGTCAGCAGCTTTATTACTTCTCCTGCCCCTGCAGAGGCATCCTGGATTCAATTTGTCTAAGTACATCAAAGTATTTTAATTTCGAAGTACCCCAAGCATTTTGGGAAGTTTAAAGGCTATTTGTCTTCTGAAATGTTTGAATGTAAACTAAAATGAAAATCGTCTTGATGATTTTTTTCCAGTTTAAATGACTGTCACATTCCTGTTCTGAAAAGCCCCTGAAGCTCCAATATACAGTTTCCCCTGCCTTTTTTTCCCCCCAAGTAATTATGAGAGAGCCAGTTTTAAGTTACGTGGTCAGATTGGCTTCCTTCATTCTGAGACTCCTCTATTTCTGTAGAGTTCAATGAATTAAACACTTACTAAGCCATCAATTTGTCTCAACTTCTCTTCAAGCTGCTTTTTTTTCCTTTTCCTTTCTTTAACACTAGAGTGCAAATAAATACATGGTCAATTGATCCATCAGGATAAGATTGCACTTAGCTCGTTCTGGGCTAAAAATGACAGGAATGTCTGAACTGGCTGAACATTATTCAGCAAGCACAAAAGTAGGTGAAATATGGGTATTTGGCCAAAACAGCCACAAAGTAATTCTGTTTGAAAATACAGTAAGTATCTTGAAATATTTGAAAATTTAATAAAATATTTAGTATTATGGCCATTAATTCACTGACATTTTCACTTGTGTTTTTTTCAGTTTCAAAACTTATGTGAAATACATACACATGCAGAACCAGAAGGTTTTTTTTGGCCATTATGTGTAGTATTAAATCAACACCTGGACAGGCTTCTTGATAGCACTTTTGTCCATTCAAAACTCCTCTAAAGTCATAAAAGTCTCATGATTACAGACATATGTTTTTGCAACCAAGTGCAGTATTTGGATATTAAAAAAATACATGCATTCGGCTTATAGAAGCATTGGGCTGAAAAGGCCTTGAGAGTTCAGCTCAGTCCATTCCCCTTGCCCAGGACAGAATCAGCTGAGCTCATGTCACTCCTACCAATGTCACTCCTGCCAGCTGTTTGTCAAAAAAGAACTGGCAGGCTCAGGACATCCCCACTTAAATTGTCTGTCCCAGTGATTCCCTCTCTCTAAACTGGAAATTTTTTCTCCTAACCTGAATTCTTCTAAAATGTAAGCTCTGGGTTTTTAAAAATTCTAATAACAACATACATAACAAGTTACAAGCTTCCTTTTTCCCAGTACCTTTCTTTGTACTTGAAGCCCATTTTTACATTTCCTATCCTTCTTTTCCTCTGTATCACATATCCCCAGCTTCACCAGCCATTATTTCCAGCTCATGGATTACAGTACTTGGTCTGAGCTCACTGCTGTCCTCTGGACAGCAGTTTTTAGACTCTCTCTACCCTGTTTGTCTCTCTTGGATGTGTCACTCAGAGCTGAAGCTCCAGGGGAAGGACACAGGGATACCTCTGCAGATGGCACAGACTGACTTGTCCTTGGTGCTCTTTGTCTTGTAAGGGATGTCAGAGCAGCAAGGGTAATTCTGCAGCCTACAGTCATTTAAACAGCTGAAAATACCCAAAAATGTCAGTCCAAATTAGAGAGAAAGACCTGATTCACTGGGAAATCCACACTTCTGTCTTGTGTCCCTCCGATTGAAAACTTCTATAAACATGAAATCCCACTTGTGTAAATTCTGTTGTTGTTATTGTTGGTTTTTAAGAAGAAAAGGACAGGCTATTTAGAATTGTTGTGCCATTTTTCCTCCCAGGATGGTAACCTGTATGGCTCTTTCAGTCCCACAGTATTAGTTACCACAAAATTACAGACTCTTGAAAAGAAAAATGTAGCACCATAAGTTAAAGGATGTTTAAATATAGTTCTTATTTTATAACTTGGGCACTATATTCCCATTTTCAAACTGCCAATGAACCACTGGGAATTTTCTTTTTCTTGCTGATCCTCTTTAAGACCTCTATGAATAGCATAGAAAGCAACTTCACTGTAATAAAACCAGGGGGTTGTTTTCCTTTTTTAAAATTGAGGCATTGGGTAAAATAAAGGTCATTGCAACAACCTTTGAAAGAACAGAAAGAGTAATTTTCCCCCTTTTGCTTCTTTACTGGTTTTCAATGCAATGCGAAAAATCATTTTTAAGTTTGCCCATCTGTTTTACATAAAACCTTAGCTGACCTTACACAAAGTGAAACAAATGCACAAAAAGCTTTGCTGTTGGGCTCTTGCCAGTAAGAGGGAGCAAAAAGAAAAGAATATGTAAAGTTAGATCCTGCTCTGGTGTAAATTAGCCCAGTTCCAGTGGGGGCTTAGGTTGATTTATACCAGCAGAGGCAGAGGCTTGTATTCCTTATAAAAGCCAGACTTGTTAGACCCAACCCTGCTACCAGCACAATCACCTGGAGCTTTGCTGTCAGTTTTTGGGGTGAGGAGAAGGACTCTCAGTGAAGGAGCCACATTTGGTGCAGATACAGAGGAGACATCCAGCCCTGCAGTGGAGGTGGCATTGAGCAGCTTGAGGAGAAAGGTTTCAGTGCAAGGAGCTGAGAATGGGGAAGGTGTGAAGTGAGGCTGGAGCTGCACCCTGACTGCTGTACCCAGGGAGCTCGAGCACATCCCTGAGCTAAGGACATGCTGGCTCGAGACAAAGAGATGCTCACACACAGTGAGGCTCCTGTCCTGCTGCTTTTGTCCTGTTGGCCTCACCTGGCTCGTTCAGTGTCTTCACATGCACCAAAAGTGGGTCCTGAGGCAAGGAGGTGTGCTGTGCACGGAACCAGGCAAAGCATGCAGGAGCAGAGCACGCCAGGAGGAAATACCATTTTTAAATCCCACACACCTTACCCTGCACTTCCACAACGCTTCTGTTAATGTGTCTGAGGAGGAACCATGGCCATTATATCAACACTCCAATCTAATATGATTAATGAGCATAAAGTAAGGTTCAAGCTTTTAATTAAAAAGGCAATCATAAGTTACTGAACAGTGAAGGTCTAGCTAAGTTTCTCAGAAGTAGGTTATTTGATAGAATGAGATGCCCCAAAGAGGCAAAGGGCCAAAAATTTCTCCTCAGTTATATTTTGTATTCAGGTACTGACTGATTTATAGCAGAGAGCAGAACTGGATCCATACAGAAATGAGCACATATACATGTGTATTACAGTGTGCACATATGGTGATGCCTAAATTTAAAGATTGCCTAAACTTTCCATTAATAGCCATTTTTTCCTGTTGCTTGTTATATTGCCATACTTCTCAAAATGAAAGTGCTTTGCAGGAGAACTGCCGCACTTTTAAAATTTTCTTGTGCCCAAAAAAAAACAACCCCCAAGAAATGTTTTGACAAGGTCAAGAAAAGACTTTAGGAAAGACTCTCTATAGGCTCTAGACTTGTGAGTTTCAACATTTGGTTTGAAAGTGGTTGCTGTGTACTTATCAGAAATCTCCCTCTCTTCTCTCTCTTATTGAAAATAGTCCAAATTTGACCATGTCATGGATTTCAGTTCACTCATGTCCAATAAAGACTTGACAGAGGTTGATGTATTCTGTAATTTTATCATTTTATGTTTCAATTAACTTAAAATGAAATTTACAGTATAGCTTATTTCATACATTTTTCCCTGGCCTCCGAACAGAGTATCATCTGTCTATGTTTGCAAGGATGAAATAAGATGGAATATTTGCAATGCATAGCCAGGGTTTTTTTAGAAAAAAATTACTTCAATCATCTGCATTCTCAAACACAAATAATATACCATAAGGCATATGAATACAATTATTTTACCTGAATGAATAGTCCATCAAATACAATGTCTTATTGACCAAGAGTGTCAAGAAATATAAGCAAAACACCCAAACAATAATAGTATTCCAGAGAAGCTCAATTTTGGTGGTAATTAGTAGTTGTCTTCTCAGTCAAGCTGCAGGTTTTGTATTCTTATCCATTTCTATTCTATCTGAAATAACTATATTAATCATGGAAAGGGAAAACAACTGACATCAAATTCCTTCCACTTTGTTTAGCATGATAAAAATCATCTCTAAATGAATCAACACTGAGAGGAATAGCTGACTTCCTTTTTGTGTGTGTGTGCTTTATGGTGTTATTTAAAGTGGCTAAAAGTCACTAATTTCCATACTGAAAACACTGAAGTAATCACAAAACAGTGGGTTGGAGGAGGAGAATCCATGGCAAGAGTTAAGAGTCGAAATCACTCACATTTAGGGTCATTTTTCATATAGGAACACACTTTCCCAGAAAGGTTTATGTCAAGCAAAGAAATTATTCACCTAGAAAAAAGTCACATATGGTAGAAGCAACCAGAACAGGAATGTATCTATCTATATCTATACCATCTAAATCTATATCAATTTACTTCTATATCATCTATATGTATATATATATCTATATCTGTATCTATATATCTATATCATCTATATGTATATCATCATCTATATCTGTCTATATCTATGTCATCTATATCTGTATAATCTCTATCATCTATATCTATATCATCGATATCTGTATTTGTATATCTATATGACCTATATCTATCTATCGATCTATCTATTCACATCATCTATATCTATATATCTCCTTCCTATACGGAAGGAGAAAATCCCACAGGTTTTTGTAACCTGCCAGGCTTTGGGAGCTTTATCTGAACATTTCACCTTTCTTCCCCTCATTCAGCCAGAGGTTTCTGGTTCTCTTAGCAAAAGGAGCAAACATTCGCGACCAGAAATGGTTTCTGGAAGCACAGAATGGTCAGTCTGCCTCTCTGAGCTGCCTGAGGCAGGTAACCTGCAGAGCTGAGCCTTTTTCAGACACATCCAAGGCAGGCTGTGTGTCAGCAGGCTTCCAAAGGCATCCCAGCCTCTCTCCCAAATTAGAGGATGAGCCTGTGAGAGCTGCCTGTGGCAATAGTCACAGGGCTGACAGCAGCAAATTGCAGAGCAGCTGGGAGAAGCTGCTCCTCCAAAGGACAGAGCTGACATGGGGTAGCTGCTGCCCCACTGAGGGACAGGGATTGGTGTCTCCTGCTAAATTTGTCCCCCAGCATGGGCTGGGATTTACAGTTTGCTCCAGCCTTGGTGTGAGCTGCTGCAGCTCTGAGCAGATGATTCCCGAGGAGAGGAGTACTGCTGGCTGCTCTGGCTGGTGGCCAAGCCCTGCTCCTCTGGGTGTCTGTCTGTCTGTCTGTCTGTCTGAAGTGTTTGGGAATGGCTCTGGCAACTTCACTTCAGCAGCTTGTCCCTGATATTCCTGCTGTGCTCCAGAGTGGGTTTGTGGTTTGGGGTGAGAGGGGGCAGAAAACATAAAAAGCCAGCAGCTCTGGAGCTGCTCTCTAACAGCATTTAGGTATTTGATAGCACTTGCTCGTGCTGTTCTTTTCTATCTGTTGTTTTTTTCCCCATAAAAATAATAAATAACCAGAGTGATAAATTGTATTCCAGAATGATTACATAGGACCTCCAGGTATGTTAAAATTTTGGCTATAACATTTCAGAAAATATCATTTGGAGGATGTTTGTTCCCCTCTTAGCCAATTCAGGTCTCTGCAAGAAGCATTTGACAATCCTTTTTGAAAGCATTTTGATACTGTTTTTTCTTTCTTTTTTTAGGGAAAGTTAAAGATCTAATCAAATGAATTTTATTTAACGTAGATGATGCACAAACCACTCCACCTCTGCAATGACAAAGGGGAAACACCATACCCAGAGAAAATTTGTTGTATAATTTCTCTTTGTCTCATCACCCCCACACTCTTTTTCTTTGTTCCCAACTTATTAATGGGGTACAGGAACCACAACATGTTGCAATTTCACAGCCAATCTCAGCTTCCTCAGCTGGAGTAGATAAAGTTCTTTTTTTTTTCCCTTTTCAATCCTTATCCACCTGCTTGGAAAAGCACAGTTGAAGGCACCTTTAGCAGAATATCTCTAGGCTGTGTCACAGGATTCATGGCCAAGTCACCCTGAGTGACTTAACTCCCAAAGCCTTTGGGCTGCTCTGTATCATCTGTTGCTTTAGGGCTGGCCTGGTTCTTCTGGACAATTTAATTTGCTAAATCAATTGAATTCTCCTATAAATATGTGAGTAATCAAGTTTTTAAGGAAGGGTTGTTCCAAGTGTAGCAGATCTTGTAGCAGATACCAAAATAAAGACACACTTCACAGAAATGGCAGATACTGCACCAAATCAGACTGTTGGGAACACATTTGGTCATTGAATGAAACTCTATGTACTGACAGATATTCCCTGGCAGTTCTCAGGTAAAGGTAATTCA
Organism: Lichenostomus cassidix; assembly: GCF_008360975.1. Taxonomy (NCBI): domain Eukaryota; kingdom Metazoa; phylum Chordata; class Aves; order Passeriformes; family Meliphagidae; genus Lichenostomus; species Lichenostomus cassidix. Next base: position 17,573,616 of record NC_139490.1, read on the forward strand.
CAGATTCCATCACTGGCTGAACTCCAAAGGTCTTTAAGTGTCATTTGAATATACAAAAGAAGTACCTAATGGCAATAGTTTTCCTACTATCTTTGTTCATCTTGCTGATGGGGAGCTGAGAATTCTCCCTGAGCAGCTTTGATCTTAGCTATGAAATTTGGGTCTCTGGAATACAGACAGCAAATAGCTGACTGCTGAATTATGCAGATGGGTTGAACCCCTGTGGTCTCTACAGGTGTCCCTATGAGGCAGATGAATCTGACTAAAGGTAAAATAACAGAAAAATCAAAACCCGAGTGTAAATGAAAGAGATTTCTGTTTGCTGAGCCAAGATTTGCTTAAGCTGCAAGTTGCAGTGCTTTCAAAGCATGCTGAGATGGAGCGAGGTGCTATTTTTTTAAGTGCTGTAGGGCATTCTTCCAGTCATTTGAGGAGAATGCACTACGTATTCCAAAAAAGAATATTGTATCCATTCTTGTAATGCAGGTTCATTAAGCATCAGATTGATTTATTGTATTGTTTCCTTTATAAATTATTTTCATTATGTTTTATCACAGTACATGACTACTGCCCTAAGGGAATATGCAGGAATGAGCTGAATGGCAAGTGTAATAGACTGTTTTAATTAAAATAGTGTAATGCATATTTCAGTGCTATTAACAAAAACAAAATTGATTTTGTTTTCTGGGTAATTGAATATGTTAAGGCCCAGGTGCTGTTTTTCTATTGTTTAACCCTCTGAGTTCAACTTCATGTGATGCTTTGGGCAGGAATTCCTGGGGAAGAGGAAAGCATAAACAGGAATTTCAACAGTGAAACCTCCTTCATCCTTTCCTGAGTGAGTTCCAGACAGTGAGGACACTGATCCACGACACAGAAAAGCCCATTATTCCTCTGCACTTTTTAACCTGATGTTCTGTGGAGACAGCAGTCACTCGCCACCTTAATTCCATTAGTTAATGAACACTTCAGGAATTTGTCCATCATAAGAGAGACCCTTTAAAATTACAGTCAATCAATGACACCTTCTCTTCTAAGTGGCTTTCTTTTCCCCCTTTTCTCTTGATTTATATTGGCTATGTGTCTTTTTTATTTCCTTTACCCTCCAGATACCAAAAGTTTACCTTTTAGCAAGAAGATGCATTGTGGCAGACAGTGACAGACATGGGCAAAATCCAGTTAATGATTTCTGAGCAGCAGAGCCAGATGAAAACAACCAACCAACCTAGCAAATGAACAGAGCTGGCTTACATGACCCATCTGTCCTTGAAAAGAACCATTTTGCCTAATGATTTTTGTCTACCATACCCTAATTAACAGAACCTCCCCCCTTTTCATCAGTGGGATACTCACTGGAAACTGCTGCTTTGTGATAAATATTGTAAAGGGCGTTCCTGATTCAGCTATTATGGTCCCCTGGATTTTTATCCCTTGTCAGGATGGAATGTTGCATCATCAGTTCTGAGGGGTCTATTGCTTATGGCAGAGAGGCAGTGGATGTGGAAGATCTTATCTCCCATTCTATGGGGTAAAAAATTGTGGTTCTCCAAGTAAATAGTAAAAGCACCAGGAGCTGGTTCACCATTTGTAATGGCTGCCCTATTTCCCAGGGATAAGCAACTTACTAAAAGGGATGGTATTGTGAAATTAAGGAATAGTAACTGTAATTTTAGCTATGTCTTTTTAAAGGAAAACCAAGCCAAACCAAACCCACTCCAACCATCCTGAAGCAGTATGAGCTATGGTAATGTCTGTCTGGGATATATATATAATTTAGGAATAAATCAAACTGCTGAACTGAAAGATAAGTCAGAAATTCAAAATACAGGAGAGCCAGACAGCACAAAAAGAGTTACTGCAGCTCCATTCAGTTACTCTGGGGATACCCAGACAACACTAATCACTGTAGTAGTCTGAAGATGTTCCCTATAAATCCTACACCCTTTAAAATAAAATATGGGTATCTTCTTTTCCTTATCAAAGATTTTCTGTTGGAACTCACTTACTCAACAAGAGCCTTTTACAAATGATGGTCCTGCTTTTACAACAGAAGGCCATAATTAAACTGGTGAGTCATCACTCCACTGGGTTTCATAGGAAATCCCTTATTGCTTTAAAGCACCTGCTGTAGCTCTTCGACTCATTTCCCATAGAAGAGTTGCAGATACAGATTGATTCCAAATAGTTCCCATAAAAGAATAGACCAGTGAACTGGTTTTACATAAATTTCAGTCTTTATCGTTTCTCTTCCTCTCCAATTAATGAGATCTGGCTGAGTCCCCAGTTACTTCTGGGTCGTGATTTATAAAGCACAAGTCGAGATTCAAACTTTTTGGAAATGATTTCCCACATTTTAGTGTTATTAGCTCATTTCTGACAGAGCATCTCTCCATGTTTCTTCTTCTTGGAACTGGTCACCTTTAAACCATTACAAGATGTTTTTAATTATTAACAGGACTATGCTGAAGTCTACTGAAAAGTATTTAAATACTACAACATGACAAAATTACATGCACATTGGCTATTTATTTTGGAAAATGACTATTAACTATTTAACTTTACAATATTTAACATTGAATTAAATCAATGAATTAAAACAATCTAAACCATTACATTCTAAGATCAACATATTATATGCTGCAGACACTAACATTAGATAGACAAAGAAAATTATTGCTTGCTCATTTGCTATATAACATTTTAAAGAGAAAATATTTGTGTAAGCCAAGAGAAATCACCGCTATTAATTTAGATTCAATAAATAGATTACATCAGAAAAAAAATCAGAAAAGGTATTCTGAAATATGCCCAAATATTGCAAATATGTCAGAGGTTTTAGAAACTATTTTTAAGTGCTGCTCTAAATGAATTATAATGATCAAACAATCCTAAAAAAACTGTGATAATTTGGCAGGTAGAAAATATTTCAGAATAAGGAAACTAATATTTTCATAGATAAGAATATTATAGAACTAGGATATAGAGAGTTTAGCTTTGGAAGAAGAAACAAGTGTTCATTATTCATGACCAAACACACTTTGTATCCTCATTTAGATTGTGGTATTTTTACTCAATACAAGTGCTCTGTAATAAAAGAATAAGGCCGAAAATTTAAAGCCATTTCTTAGAAAATAGCATGTTCTTACTGTGCTAATAAATGCAAGGAAAAAGCAACCAGAAGACTTTCATGAAAAGAGGTAAATTTAGAATTAATAAAAAACTAAACAACAAGTAACTGCCAGGGATAATGCACTACCTTTACAAAATGCAGGGTTACAGACAGTTTTTATTTGGAGTATAACATTTCACTGCAGTTTGGAAGTAAAATAGAAGGGCTGTTTTTTAAAGGAATAACATGAAATAGCTTCACTGAAACATGTGGTCTGGGAGCTAAACTTTTGCACTTTTTTTAGGTGACCCATGTTTGCAAAACACAAAAGATAATTCAGTTTGCTCAGAAACACACTCAAACCTTTCTGGGTCAAATCTTCACCTTCGTCAGGGAACATTCCCATTGAAGTCAACCTTTAGCACTTTCTCTTCTCAAGCATCCAGCTCTGGTGTATTCTGTGAGAAAAAAGATCCTCAGATGTCTGTCTGCAGTGTGCTCTGTGGAGAACTGCTGCAAGGAATAAAAATGGAAGGAAATACACTGAGCATCCCAGGCTTTAGCAAGCTCTCAGCTCCTATCGCCACTGGAAAGGAATTACAATTTGCTCAGAAATAGCCAGCATTTTTAATGTTGTATTATATGACCAAAAGTCACATAACAAAAATGCATATTTACCTTGGACTTTTTTTATTTGAAATGTTACACTCCTGTCATTTATCTTTTGTTTGTGTTTTTATATGTCAGTCTTGAAAACAGTTATCCATTTGCAAAGTTCATGTGGGAGTGACCCTGCTGGTCACAGTGCCCAGGGGACAATGTGGGCAGAGACCAGTAGGAAACAGATGCTGTCAGGTATCTCTTCAAGACTTTTCAGCCTCCTTAGAGGGTAAAGTCTTCAAGACTCAGGTAATCATTTTTTATTCAAACCTGTATCTGCACAAGTTGTTCAGTGCCCAGCATGGTGGGTGTCACTTTTTTTGGAATCACTGCTATCATGGTACATCACTTTTTAACCACAAAGACCTGCAATCAAGGATTATAACATAACCATTAAAGTTTCTCTTTCTACATGAGATATTCTCCACTAATCTATGCCTGAGCCTTGTCCTGCCTTTCTTTCCATCCTTAAAATTCAGACAGCCTTGCTTCTCTCAAGTCAAAATGTCTGGCAAGCAGAAACTCTCTGCTGCTCTCAGACAAGCTACCAATGTAACTTAATTTTCCATAAATAGCTCCTGCATCATCTAAGTTCAGCTATTTCTGTCTGCTAATACTGTCTGCACACACTGACTTGCTCATCTAGAGCTTCTCTGAAGTCCAATCCACTCCAGCTAAATATGATTTGGAAGGCTGAGGTTGATGCAGCAGCTTTGGCTCTGAACCAGAGCTGGAACTGGACAGCTGGAACAAGAGCTGATCTGGCAGCAGATTCAAATATAACTGCTGTGGAAATCTGTAAGACTTTTCTGTATCAAATGCACACAGAACTGAAAAATAATCACAATAAACCATCTTTCCAACAACTGAAAAAATACTGAATTTTTTAATAGTCTTCTCAGTCAGTCAAGGGTGAAAATTCTTTTCCTTCACCTTTCCTTTTTTAAGGGGAGTGACTTCCAGTCTTGTCTATACCATTATTGACCAGGCCCTCATGACATTAGAGCACTAAAATGAATTTACCCAATGTTTTGATAATCCAGTCAGACCCTTAATGTAGTGGTACTTCTGAAGGAAACTAGGTCATAGTGAGATCCTAAGTCCTTGTACTTTACCAGTAAGGTCAATTTAAAATTACCTAACCATTTTACCAGTAAGGTCAACTTAAAATCTTAGGCTGTGAGTCTAGAAAAGACTTGGAAGATTCACCTCTAGGCTACAGTCAGGCCAACCCCATGGGTCTGTGACATTCTCAGTGTTTCTGACACCTTTTTGGTGCAGTACTGTCCTCAATTCCCTCACTTAATTTCTAAAAAAGCTATTATTTTTATCTGTTTGGGGTTTTGTTTGTTTGTTTGTTTTTGCTTTGTATATTTTCCAATTTATATACTTATAGTAATTTATATATTTTTTGGGCTGTGGTGGAACAAATAATATTTCGCAACTGAAGGAAAAGCAGGAGGTATTTAATAATGGGAAGGTGTGTCTTAGCAATGTTTGAGGTTTGGAAAAAGAATTCGATTTGAATGAAATGACAGAAAGCAAATCTGTCAGCATATCTGTTCTCTGGTGCTTCTCTGAGTCATAAAACTCCCAAATTACAAAAGAAAGTTACAGATGAGACACCCAGAAAAACCCCAATCACTTATGTAAAAGACACAAATTCAAATTTTACTGCTTGATAAAATGTGATTAATTGCACACAGATTACTATCCACCATAATAAAAGACAATTATCTCTATTGTGGCCAATCACAGGGAAGCAGCACAGGGAGAGAATTGTGCTTCAGGTCACACCCACTCCTTCTGTATTTAAAGTACAAATATACAAAAACAATTACATCCCAATAACTCATTAAATGTTACACTGAATGCAATAATACACAATCCAAGATAAGATAGCAGGCGTGTGAAGGAATTTGATGAACTGGCAAATACCTGTATCTGCAGCTAATGCCCATTTGTTTGGGAGGCTGACATGACGTGACACGATTCCTAACAGCCCTGGCTTTGTTCCCTCAATTTTCTCAGCCTGACCTTCAGCAGATTAACGTGGCATCACTCTGAAAAAGCTGAAGGAATGTAAAGAGGGGTTGTGTGTGTACATGAGAGTAAAATAATGCATTGTACATGGATTAAAAGCAATAGATTGTGCTCAGGGGTATTTACATGGTGTTTTATCACTTCTTGCAAGGCTGGAACATTCACAGATTTTAATTCTTTTGTTTGGGAGCACATGGTTACAAAAACATGAGTTTCACCTGAGATTAACCAGGTTTGTGCTAATCACCTTCAGTAATAGGCATGTAGCCAGAAGTCATAAGACAAAAGTCCCAGCCTTAGACCATCTTACCTGTGGACAGAGCCCTCTGAGAAGTGAGAAAAACACAGGGGAAATTACTTTCTTGATGTTCCTCCTGGTTTTGGCTGGAAGGTGTTTTGTACTCATACAAACGAACACGTTATTTCATTCCCACCTTACCCACATCTTTCTGTGACTTCTGGCAGTAAATGTGTCTCATGTTTATGTACCAGAGCCTTATAAATGTACACATATATCATGTAAAATCGAGTCTTCTTAGGAATGGAAATAAACCAGAAAGGATCTGCTTTCCCTTTGCTGCTGTGGTGTGCTCAGGGCTGGCTGCTTTATAACTAAATATTACTTTGCATCCATTTTATCTCTTTTAAAGTCATTTGAGTACACAGAGGTGCTTAACATATATAGGCCTGTAGTGAGATTTTAAAAAAATTTTTTAAGCACTACCTGTCAGAGACAGGACAGGAAAACTCAAACATTCTGAAAAGCCTGTGTCTCTAGGGAGAAGTATTTTAACACACCAACATAGACAGGTAATCTTCCTGACCCTCTCTTTGCAAAGTGTGCTGCTTTGGTTAAAATAGATGTGTGAATGTATGATAAAAGGAAAATTGAACTTGCCCTGCACCCTATCAATATGTGCTATACCCTGTCCTTTAATTAGAGAGGGGTGGGTTTCTCTAGCATCTCATTGACATCTGCACAGGGTAGACAAGTCTAGAACTGTTTTCCTCCCAGCTCAGGTGGGTAAATGTCATAGTTCCACATGAACAGAAGCAAACTTACCAGGACTGAGCACATAAGAAGTGCATTTTTGTGTCAAACCTGTGTCAAATTCTTGTTCAGAGCACAGCCAAAGCCATCTCAGTGGCATCTATCTGTCCTGGACTGCCAGACACAGAAAGGTTCTCAGTTTGCACAGTTTTGCAGGTGATGGTTTATATTGTATATTAAGTGACTGTTCAACTATTTTTGCATGGCAGAAGTGTCTCTGACACTTTTCAAAGTTCATCTAAGGCTGGCCCAGATTAACTGACCTCTTAATTCTTCAGGAACAGTACTGATTGCTATGCTGGCTTGGGGATGCAGAACTCATGCAGCTGGATGGGAATCCTACCTTCTCCACTCCTCTGTGTAATTGAAAATAAGAGTATGGAAATCAGCCCCAAAGCCCTGAGCATGAAGACTGAGTTTTCAGCTTCTTGCTTGAATGACATTCAAATTACCATATAGGCTTATTGTAATATTATAAACAGAGCATTTATCCTAAGCTGTAAAATAACTACTGAATCATTTTATGCAATGGTAGAAATAAAAGCTAGTAAACTGTATTTGAAGCACATAAAACACAATTAGAGATGTAGATTACCCTTGAGGAACGAGCTCAACAAGAAACCAAATTAATCAACTTCAGACAAGTTTCGCTAAGAGCTTTATGATATTCAGACTTCAGCAGTGTTGCTTTCCAGAACAGATAATTACAGAATTAAGTCATGGTATCCATTTGCCAACTCTGGCACTTCTTGGTCTAGTATCATGCTACTCCCATACCCATTTCTGTCCCAATATATCAGCTAATTTGGCTTTCACTTCTCCAAAGAAAATGAGGGGAATTAGTAATTATGCAGCAGGGAAAATTGGAGCAAATGCATCCTGTAGAAGCTGTTTCTATGAGTTGTTACAAGTAGTCACAGCCTAAGCTGATATCTCCTGTCTGTGGTTAAACTGCAATGATTTATTCCAGAGAAGCATTCTGGTCTTTGCTTGTAAATGCCTCTCATACACCTGAGCTCAGGCTGAGTGCTGTGCAGGCTCAGGACTGCTAAAGGGAGGCAAGAGGACAGAAGATTGCTGTGTTCGCTTCTAAAATTGGGCAAAATAAAAGTAGAAGGAACCAACAATATTTCAATCCACACCTAATTTTTTTTTTCAATGCAGATTCCGTTTCAGGGTAAGGAGTACCTGAAAGAGCCTGGTTATCCCTCTGTCTGATCCTTCCTGATACTGTACTGTGGACAAATGTAAGTGACCAGGATGAGTGAAAGTCAAAAGAGGCAGGGCAGGATGGAAGTGATGTCATTTCCACAAGAAACACCCAAAACCAGACCCACCCCCCCAACAAACATCATCACATCCCAACCCAAAATTTTAAATTTAATTTGAAAATGTATTTAAGTAAGTGGCAGTGCAAAATCTGCTCCTAGTTTAAAGGAGAAGGAATACCTGGAATTTCCTTCTATGGACCTGTGTAAATTATCTCCTATAAAAATATTTTTTAATAAGCACTTTGCAGGCTGTAAGCCTACCCTCACTGCTGTCTTGTAATGCTTTTCATCAGGTATTGGTGATTTTTTTGGAATTAAAACAAAGACATTCGAAGAAACCCAGAACAAAATCTTTTACTCAGCAATAGCTTTGTCAGGAACAGTTTAATTCCTTAATCTTTCTGCGGTAATTGTTTGCTAAATGAGTCACTGTACCCCCAGGTCCCTCAGGTTACTGTGCATTGCTTAAGACAGTCTGTGTCTGTTTACAAATGTAATATAAATTACACAGGTGAAAATAAAAACTATTTTCTGTGCAACAAATCATATATATGATAACTATTTTTTCTCCTTGAAGACCAAGGGGAAAACATGAGGTGTGCAGACAGACTATATTATGAATATAAAATAGATTAGATTATATGACAGTATTTCATTCTTTGAATTTCTGATTTTCTAGTCCAGAAGAAGAATCTTCTCCCTCCTCTCTACATTATATGATAGATATTTTTTTCTTCATTCCACATGGAAAACCCACTGTTAAAACTACTAAGCTACTGAAGTTTAAAGCTAAGCAAAAGTGAGGTCTTTGTGACGTAGAAAAATGCCAACTTTTTGACATTCAAGTTTTAAATTAGGATATACAGCTGAAAATGGAAAATATTCCAAGGAAAAAAACAGATGAAAAATGGCAATAATTTTTATTTTAAATAGGATAGGACAAAATGTAGGTATTTTCACATTAGCCTGAAATTGATAGCTTCACACATACACACAATCCTCCTATTTCAGGTAAATTGTAGGATTTTCAGGTACATTTTTTTTTCTAGTTACTTTCACACAGCTTCCTGGAATTTAAGGTCAAGTCCTGATGCCTTTTTGTTCTTAAATAAACTGTACTTAAAATAGAATAGATTTCTTTAGTAAAATTGAAAATATTTGCAGAAAACTTGATTTTGTGCCCATTAGGGAAAAAAAGGCCAAAACAAACCAATACTGCAGTATTTGAAAAAATTACTGCCTTGTGTTCAAATTATAGCAACATTCTTGTGTTCTCCACTCCACAGATTCTGCTCAGGGGCATCCCAAAATAAAGCAAAGGTTACCCAGTCTGCCAGATGAACCCATCACAAAAAAGACAGCAAAATTACACATTTTCCATGTGTCAAAATGAGCTTGGGCACATAATCAACAAACAACAAAAACAGTTGTGAATGAGAAATTATTTTCTGTAAAACAGCTAAATAATCTCCAGATTTTCAGTCCTGGTCCTCATGGACCTCATGTCCTCCTCATGTATTGTCTACACTTAGAAAACCTCTTTGCAACAAAACTTAGGAAATAAAAATACATCTTTTTACTGGATACAGGGGGATTTGTTCCCTGGATTAAGTAAAAGTATTGAGTTTATGGAACATTTTTAATTAGCTCCCCACACTTCTTAGCTGAGTTTTATTTTATTCTCCATCCTGTTGCAAAGGTTAAGGGCTTAATACAAAACAGAGCACTCTGAGGGAAGGAGAAGAGATGATTTTATCATTGAGCTGCTTCTCTTGGCCCAATTGTTTCTAATCTTTACACAGCCAGAGGTTTGCTGCTACTTTTCATATTTGAACAGATTTGCCAGGTGGTTTTCCAACTGTCTGATGAAAGATACTCTCCACCCTGCTTCTCTTACATCCTTGGATCATGGTTGCAACCATCCTACTGTAACAGACAGAAGAAATTCCATGGTCCCTGTTTCACCATGGTACCTGAGGAAAACCAGCAGCTCAGTAAAATTTTGCCTTCTTTACTCACCCTTCTTAAAATCACGAAGATATATTGATAACGCTCCTGTGCACAGCTTATGTCCTGAAAGGCCTAAAGCCCTTGGGAGGTCTTTGCAATGAGAAGGGATAAACTTCATTTCTGATCTTGTTTACAGATTAGAGAAGGTTTCATAGGAGATCTCAGATACTCTCTTGACTCAGGCACAGAGTGGAAATCAAGTGTGGAAATCATGTGTGTTCAGTTGTCTGTCCGCAAACGGAGATGATGCATGACGGTTTCACAAATGGTGTTCGGAACCAGTGATACAAAGAAAGGCTTTACATTGATTTCAGCAGCCTCTGAACCATGTTGTCAATGGGAAGAGAAAGAAAAAGGAAAAAAAGATTAAATGAACTAACCCATGCTTAAGACAACAGGTCCACAGAGAGGTGTTTTTTTGACCACTGAAAATCCTACCTGAGTTTTATGCACCTTTTGCTTTCTTGCAGAAAATCTGGGCCTTTCTAACCTGAGTGTCATGGGGTTTTCTTAAGATTTAAATACCTAAGGAGTGTTGAAATGGGATCTAATCTCATAAACCACCCAGGCAGTTCTGCAAACGCTCCCTTCCTGTTCCTTTCACGCAGGGGAGGTTCACCGGTTAGACAACTCAAGTGTTCTGCATCCCACGGTGTTCTGTCAGCACCTGCCTCTTGCTGCCCATCAGGGCTCAAAGCTGCTCAGCTCCTTAGGGACAATTTCACCTGATTTCTCAGCCTAGGCCCCTGCCTTCTGTTTGTGCTTGGGTTCTGAAATCTAATTTGCTGTGTAGCACAAGCCTCATTGACTATAGTAGCACAAGGCAGGTATTTAAGTAAATTAGTTGATAATTATTTCTAAAGTGCAGAAAAGTATTCCTAGGAAATTTGGATTGTTTTCTTCGCTCTTGCTAAAATGCTATTCAAGAAATCTAACTGGAATTAATTTAAATTAGAAGGATATTATTCAAAACTAATAAAATACATGAATAAGAATAATATTTTTGTGTTGTTAATGAAATGCATGTACTTTTGCATTTGTTCTTTGCACAGCCTTTTTATTCTGTAAAACGTGCTCTTAAGCTGCAGTCTGGTGCCACCTATTTGATTAAGAACCGAGTATGTTAATTTTATTTAATTTCACCATTTTTAGACAGAATAGTCAGCTCTCTTATTCAGAAAAATGAGGTAATTTGAAAAAGCAAGAACTAATTTCAGACAAGTGCTTCCACAAGATGATTTCCCAGGCTTGTGCATGCCCTGTTTCCAATGACTTAACAATCACATTAACTTTCCGATGGCTCCATTGCACTGCTGGACAGGCTGATGGAGTGATGCAGACATGTTGTTCATCCAAACCATAATCCAGCAAAGCAGTTAAGTGTATGAATACCTTAAACATATCTTTATTTCACTAAAATCCATTCAGCTACTCACAGGTTCACCTCTACATGTGCTGTGTTGGACAGAAGCCACAATTACCAATCTGCTGAAGTGGAGCTTAGTAAAATATATTGAGAGGAACCATCTCTGTGAATAAAAATAACAGTTTGGGAATGTTAACCATAAAATTACTAGAATTTAATTTTCTTTATCATTATAGGGAAGGGTATTAAAAAATCTTTCCTCATTGGTCTGTGTAGTAATTCTCAGCTGACTCTTGAGACTTAATACATAACTGAATCCCAAAGCCTTTCCAGGGATGCCTGTTCTCAGTCTTTTGCTCTTTCTTCATTTTAACACAATTCTCTCTGTCTTAACATAACTCTAGGTCTATGATATAGTGTGGTCTCTTTCTGAGACCTCTTAAAAGCTCTGTTGCTATTCACTCTCTCTGAAATGAGGCACAAATGTTGATGCTTTCATTCATGAGAGACATTCAAGTGATAACACAGCTTTTTTACTTGCTTACCTTGAAGAGGGACATGGTAAACCAGGATCTGCTCATGCTTTATGGGCTTTTTAAGGTAGTATCTCTTCTTTTCCATAATTTTACAAGTCTCCTTACTCCCAGTGATATGCCATACCCACCATGCGTGGAGCTGGTGCAGTGGAACAAAGAGCATCCTTGACATCCAATATGCTACTAGCTCATCATGAACCAAAGAGAAGGGAGGAGCTGTGGGAAGAAGACTGACACTTATATTGGTTTGGAAAGTACTTATTCAAAACTATCATAATTTGGGTAAAATTCCAGTACTCTGGCTGAGATTAACTTTATTTATTTTTTGAGTGACCTGAAGATTCCATGCCCAGTAGGCACTGAACATGTGCTATGTTTTTCTTTTCCTATTGTTCTGTTCCTCTCTGAGCTGACTTGTAGCTTAAACAAACCTCTTGCATTTCACATAAGTAAGCAGTAATATAAGTATGCAAGTCAAGCAACTTTAAAATAAATGGGAAATTATTTTGATTACATGGGAGGTGTACGTTGTGGTGTACTGAATCTTCAGTCATGCTCCTTCAGTTGACATAGAGGACAGACTGAAATCTATACTGAATTATATATTAAATATTAGGTTTATATCAGAGAGAATGGGAGAGAGATCACAGAGTAGCACCCATGGTATAATTGCTGTTCTCCAGCACACAAACTGTAATGAAATTATTTTGTTTAATAAAAAATTGGTTAAGGTACATATTTTAAACTAAACAATTATACCCTCCAACCAACTGCACCTCTACTTAAGAAAGCATCATAATGACTCCAAGACTGACAGAATCATTATATCACATTTCTGAATGAATTTACAGCTATATTTCTGTTTGTTTCAGGTTGCTGAGTAAGCATTAGGAGTTTTCTGAGCTATCAAGGCTCAAAAATGAGTATGTGCTTTGTTTTGTCAGAAAGAGCCAGCAGGGCCACCCTTGCCTGGAGTCAGTGCTTTGTCTTTCCTCTGTGGATGTTCATTCCCACTGAGGATGTTCACCAGAGCTGGAACAGCTCCAGAGGTGTTGATCACCCATTGTGTCTGGGCAAGGGGAGGCAGCTGTGCTCCTTCACGATCTCCTGCTGTATCTCCATGCTGCAGTGGTTAGAGATGCTGTCACAGCCAGGAGCAGGTCTGGCACTGGAACTGTGGCTCCTGTGCTCCTCACGCCTGGGCAGGCTGAGCCTCTGGAGCTCTGACTGCAGAGCCACACCAGGCCTCAGCTCCACAGAGCCCCACAGCATGTGACACTGTCAAGATGCTGTTTACAGACAGGGCAAATATGAAGGGCCTCGGATGAACTGAAATCAGCTTCTCTCCTTTTCACTTCTTGTACTGGCTTTATAATAAAATTGCCAGGTTTACAGATAAATTTTTTCCTATGTAGAGAAGCCTGGAAAATTCTGTTAACGGAAGAGTGACCTCTCTTAGAGTTTATGAGATTGAAAAGCCTTACATAAACTATATTTCACTTCACAATAGCTCATTATATTTTCATTTTATTTAATTTAAAGCAGTGTGGTTTATAATCAATGGAGTTCCTCCGCTGAAGAGAAGGAGGTTTTAGCTTCAGAACAAATACACAGCGTTTTTTCATTTCCTTAATCTTGTGCTGTAGGTGGTCAGTTCCAACTGCTGCATTTGGCACTGGAAATTTGTCTAGTTTAAAGCCAAGTAAAACAGACAGAGAATAGCTAAATTGAAAAATTGAATTTAATATGTTAAGTATTATGCTGCAGTTTACATAATATCAGTGTTCCCTAGAGTTATATATTATGGTTGTAACGTTCTTTGACACAGATTGCTATGAACCAGAAGTGATTAAAGGGCAGGTAAAACATTAGGTTTGCTCTTGGGGGAAAAAAATATTGAAACATGGTATAAAATTAATGTGGCTGAGGAAGATGCTACTACAGAGTGATGTAGTGACAGAGGCTCCATGTGCTTGGGCAGAGCTGGGGCTGGGGGGGCATAACTCACAGTTTGAAACAGGAAAGTGGAGATTACAAGTGGCTCCCTGCTCTTTCTTTATTACTGACACAGACAAGTACTTAATGCAGGGGAAAGAGAGAAGTATTTAGATAAGGGCAATCATTTTTAATGTTGTCACTTCTCAGGAACTTGAGGATGCAGCTGCAGAGCCATGGTCAGTAGCATGTAGTCCAACACACACCTCAGGGGTGATGTCCCAGACAAGGACATGGTTTGTGTACTCTGGCAGGTGAGCTCTCACTGACCCATTCTTCTCAAAAAATGTGAATTTTGAAACTGGGTTTTTGTGCTACTTTGCTGCTTAGCAGTGACCTTATCTCTAAAACATTAGTGCCCATCTAGGGAAACTCCCTTCTTTCAAGATACAACACAGAACTCTCCTAACTCACTGCAAAGATCACTGCCATGAGGGAATTTCATCCCTTTGAGCCTAGTGGACAATAAGCCTAGCATGGGTTTAATGGGGAAATGGAAATTTGACCCTGGCCCCATTTTTAAGGACAGTTTTGTGTGGTTCACTCCTGGAGTCTGGATGTCTGCCTTGCAGGTCACAGTCACTAACTGTTCAGAAAGTTCATAAGCTGGAAGAAAGCGCAAGATGAATGAAAATAAGCAAATTGATTCAAATTTATTATGTCTAACAAGTGTTACTTTTAACTCCAAATTTATGCCACCAGAACTGTAGCATAATACTCTATATTATTATCAGCTTCTCAAATATTAATTTGCTTTCAAACCAAGGGTCTGAGTCCACTTTGAGGTCAAAGACAAGTTCAAGGAGTGTTTGCACAATGCTTTCAGGCACATGGTGATCCTCGGGGTGTCCTGCACAAGGAGTGGGACTGTGATCCCCATGGGTCTCTTCCAGCTCAGCATGTTCTGTGATTCTAGAAAAAACTCTCATCATGTTCAACAAGAGGAAAACTGGGCCTAAGTTTGCTGTTTCTCTACAGCCATTAATATGTTAAATGCTGTAAAGCTTTTATATTTTTGACATCTAAGCAGAATAAGTAGATGAGCAAATAATTTTTTCACTTAGCTCAGAAAAATGCTTGTCTTTTTAATATCTGAAAATGACAGCTTTGCAGTTCTATTCTCATTTTATCCATCATTTCTAATTGCAGAGTGCTACTTTCTCAACTGCCTGTAACTTCTGTGGTCATTTGTGCCACAGCAAAAAGGGTGGAAAAGACACTACTTAATGCTGCTTAATCCTAAAACCGACTATATTGAATTCTTGCCTTTTGAAAGCTGGTATTTATTTTACTCTGTCTGTGACTGCTATATTTTCTAATGGATGGAGTCACACAGAAGAGGAAAATTACGGTGCTAGTTAAGACATAAAAATGTGAAAATTCATCGTGATTTATTTTTTCAGTGCTTCCCATGCTGAAGAGTGTTGTCCTCTTTAAGTAAAGTTCTAACAAAAAGCTTGCACTGGAGTCTGGGAAAATTATCATCCTGAAGAGTAACTTATATCTCCAGAAATCATGAGACTCTTGAAATATAGATAGAAACCCCAGCTAGTACATGCAGAGCAGTATTTATCTGGGCTCTCTCCCCTGCCCAGAATCAAATGACTTTGGAATTAAAGCTTGAAAAATGATAAGTTCCAATGTTTAGGGGAAAAAAATTCCCTACAGCACAGGTCAATGAAAGAAATAATGAAAATACAGAATGATATTCAGAATAGCTTTACGGAACCAAATTCACATTAGCCTATTGTCTGGTCATATATACATATTTATGACAGAAATTGTGTGGATATGTAATGTAAGGGTGAAGCTTGTAATTTCAGTACATTTGTGTACCAGCGTGGGCATGGAAGAAGCTACAAAACACTCTTTCATTAGAATTAATAAATATTTAATATTTATGTAATTATCAGTAGAATTATTATTAATGAATTAATCAATAACTTTATTTCCTTTGCAGTCACATTTCTGGTACTCTTCCCAGAATTTAATGTTAAACAGAACATTGATTATTTGGAATGGCTCTCCCTATTGTCAGAGTTGACCATATAGATTTGAAATTGCTCAACCACTGTGTTATCAAAAATCGATTGGTGTCATCCTTCATTTTATTTTACATGCTTTAAATTGGTGTTTTCTGCATCAGATTTGGGTGTACATTTTCTTGCTTCTGTTTCTTGAAAATGGAGCTCATATTGAGCTCACCATCAACCAAACCTCCCACATCCCTTTCTGCAGGACAGCATTCCAGCCTCTTGCCCCCCAGTTTATAAGTACATCCAGGATTACACCATTCCAGCTGCAGAATCCAGCACAGTTATTCTCAGAAGAAATTGTTTTCCACAGAAATAAACAAAGAATTATATCAAATTGGTTATCTTCATTATTTTACACTGAACAAATCCTGGTGAAAACATCTTCCCAAGCTGTGGGATAATAGAGAATGAAACTTCCTGGGAGAATTCTGTATCGCAGCTCCCTGCAAGCTGAGCATACCTGTTTGCTGCTGCTTCCAGATATTTATTGATGAACTGATGTTGTCTCATTGTTATCCTGACATTGGTAATTCTTTTCTTCAAGGATAAACTGCATCTTTCTTTGTTCAGCTTTTCTACAAAAAAACCATAAAGCCAAGTTGTTTTTCTAATTTAGTCAATGGATATGTTATGATAATGTGTTTAAAATTCACTGTAAGTCATTTTGTTGATGTCAGTATTATGAGATACTCTATAAATTAAATTGTATTGTATTGTAAATCTGTCCAGTAGATCAATACCTATTATGAAGTACCAAAATAATTTATTTCACCTTTCTCTTAAATGAAAAACTGAGTGGTCTGAGACTGGATTATTTATTTGAAATAATTTTTAAAGTGAGAATTTCTTTTTTTGGATGAAATAATTTAAAAAAAAGAAAAGAAGAAAGAGATATTTGAAAGATTAACGGTAATATTTTCTTTCTATAACCTTATAGGTTGACAATTTTACTGTGCAGTTGGTAAATCAACCAAGCAGGATAACATATCTGATCAGTATGAACAGATGTTGCTTCTCTTCATACATTCTTAGGTCTGAGAGAATTCACTAAGACCAAGAAACTTTAAATATTTGGTATCAAAATTTGATGTCCTGTTAACTTGAGATGGGGGCTGAGGTGTCTTCTGGTGAATGCATGTGAATTCTTGCTGGTTAAATGTAGAATGCATTTGTCAGGTCAGTTCAGGCACTCTGACAATTCCATAGTCAAATTGCTGCCTGCAATCTTTTAACTACCCCAGGCATGCCCTCCTGTGCTGTTAGCACGATCACCTGGATTAACCAGACAAAATATTGATCAACATTTGAACTGCAGTCGCTGTGTTGGACCAAAGCTGCTGCTAGATTAGATTTCAGATTGGCGTTACTGCTACAGCTTGCTGAAATGAAATAATTACGTTTGGGAGCTCTCTTTCTAAACAGCTCAGTTTTCAGTTCTCTCAGACTGGGTGCTTGCCCCAGAAGCAATTTGAAATTACCTAAACCATTTGCAGTTTCTCTGTACTTTGGCAGCACTGTGATAAACACATGATTCTTGCTAAGTCATAGGATACAACGTTTACTCTGAGATGTCTTGCACTTTCCATTTCAGGAAATCAGATCATTGTTTGTTGGCACTTGAACTGAACATGGAGTACTAATTTGTGCCAGAAGAGTCCTGAATTTGGTTATTAAATGAGAGAGCACCTGGCTAGTTCTTACTTATATGCATGCATATTCAAAGCAAAGTGTGTTTAAAAAAAAAAAAAAATCACATTTAATCTTTTTTTCTGGAGTTGCAAGTGGGTGGGAAAATGATTAGAGTCTTCACAGTCCTCCCTTAAGTGCACAAGCAACAGCAAATTAACTGTGAAAAGTCAAACATTCAGGTTACTGTATCCTGTTCTTTGAGCTTGTTTTTATTTCCATGGTTATGAGCTAGGAGTTATCTTTTCCTGTTCCTTCCCTTACACATCTAGGTTGTTTCTCCAGGCTGTGCTTAATCTGTTATTTTTCTGCTGAAACATCTATGCTCACATCTGTCATACTCTGTCATATCTCCCTTCTTTCATTGCTGCAAGATCTCCATCTCTGGTTTCCCTAAATTTCAAAGTCCTCTCTCCAAATCATTTAATTAAACCTGTATTTAGAATATGTGCCTCAGCAATTTTGGCTTGATCAGCCTGACCCCTCTGAACCATCAATTACCTTGTTTTATCAAACCAGGTTCAGGCTTCCTACATTTATCTTAAGACATCTTAATTCCTTCTTTCTGCAATATGTCTGTTTCACTCTCCCAGGCTGAGATTTATTAAAAGTACTTGGGCATTTTAGGATGAAAGAATGCTTCTGGGTGAATATTCAAAAGCAGCAAGTACCTAATTCCCAGCAGGAATCACAGCCATTCCTTGTCCTTGTCAGGATGATCCACATCCAGCCTTGCCACATCCTTCAGGCTCCCATCCTGGGTTCTCCTCTCCTGTCAGGATCCTCCTCCCTTCCCCTTTGTCCTTTGGGAAACAAAATTCAGTGCCATCCAGTCTCTGGAGGAAGTTTGCCGCAATTTGGAATACTGCCCCAACAAACAGTTCCTTCCTTTTCCAAATCAGTTTTTTAGGTTTTTCCAGTGAATCACAGCACAGCTGAAGAGGTATAAATAATGAACAGGTTATAAAGGCAGAGAGACTGCCAAACACCAATGATGGTGATTGCAACAAGGACCTAGAGCTCTGTGGGGGAGCTGCTTATTTTATGGGTTTTTCTTTGAAAATGTTTTTGTGTCAATCTGGATTGAAAGCCAAGTGTGCCAAACCTTCTGGCAAAAATGGGGCTTTGGCCAAATTTTCATGTTTGGTTCAAGAAATGCAGCTTTTCCATCTTTTACTCTCATCTTCCAGGAAGCCTATTCTAGAATTTAGAAATAATCCTGTGAAAACTTCATCAAAGTCAATATTGTTGCCAAAATGTTCCAGTTTTGGCACAATTTCAGTTGGAGCAGAAAATGCTTCATTGAAACAATTCTGACTAGTTCCATAAATGTCATTACATTCATTAAGTACATATGTAACAGTAGCTGAATTAGGTATCTGTTTGCACACATCAAGTCATCTCAAATAATATGTCATCTGAAATATTATGAAGTCAAATAGAGCTGAAAGGTTGGGTGAGTTACAGAGTCATAAATTTTACTAACCCTTGAGTTTAACTTGATGCTCATTATAACACGTCTGTGGAAAAAAAAACTAATTGAAATATCAGGAAATGGTCAGACCTCAAATGGAAAACATTAGCAAACAAAAAAAAAAGCACATTTTAATTAACTTAGAATAATGCATTAGTGTGACTGGCGAATGAAATTGCTCTCCAAGTCCTGACACACTTTTTTTATTTGAACCCATAACATGGTTATTTATCAACTGAATTAATTTCCTCTTGATAGTAACATTAACTTTTAAGTTATATGTGAAGACCTAGAAATAGGTTAATGCAAGGGTTTAGGTCACCAGCATCTTGTAGTCAGGAACAGTTTCAGTTAATATTACACTACAATTAATATATACTGTATTTGTGGTAAAAATATATATAAACCTTTGGAGGTTTTTGGACTTAACTGATTTTTCTGCTAGCTCATGCAAAAGTAGTCAGGTTCTCAGTCTTTGTCTGACCATATGAAGAAATAATGGATGTTTTCCAGACAGTTACCAAAATAAAATATATTAGTTTAAAATGTGACTAGAATGGTTTATCTCCAGTAAAGCCTAATGTATTTTAACTAGTTCACTGCAAAGTTTAATTTCATTTAGATTTAATTAATCTATATTTTGCTTATTGGATGAAAGAAATTCTTGTCTCAAATAGATTTCGATTGGGAACATGCAATTTTGTTCCTCCTAGAAAGGACCTCAGGATGAGTTAGAGGTGCACAAATGAGAGCAGCTCGTGCAGGGGGTCCAGTGGAAAAGGACATTGTGCTCCTGTCCAGCCACCCTGGAAAGACATAAAAGAGCTGCTGGAGAGCTTGCACTTGCCATCATTTCCACCAGTACACATCTACCTTTAAAAATACTGAAAAATATCAAGTTAATTTTATATAACTCAACTACTTAACTATGAGCACTCAACAGTTTCAACTTGGATATTTATCCAAAATAGATGAACTACTGTCTTCATTATGCAAAATAGATGCAAAGGTCTCAGAAAAACATTTTCTTTAGTTAACATTAGGATTTTTGCACTTCAGTTCTGGCTCAGGAGAGAAAAAAAAAGTAAGCAAAACACTTCAAAATAAAGGAAAAGTATTTGTTTAACATTACAAAATTTCTGTTTGGGTTTCAGTTTTGGTGAAACACTGGACTGACTAATTATCATTGCCTAGGCATAAACACAATATACATAAATATATCAAACCTCAGACGTACACACAATGTGTCTGCCAGCAGAGAGACCTTAACAGACCTGCCAAGCCTTGAGCACTTTGATTAAAAGGTGAGGAACCTTGCATGACCTTCCTGCTCCTGATGCCTTCAACTCACCCTGCTGGGAAGACACTGCCCAGAATTCACATTTTGCAGAACATAGTCTGTGGCTGATGTAAATGGTGTCATGATCAACACGGAGAAAAGACCAACCAAAGTCTTCAGAAATCTGACATAAATAGAATGTTTGTCCTTTTGACCATTGCTGACATGGTTTCCATTCCAGCAGCTCCTTTATATACTACAAATATGCCATTCTGTGTTGTATGGTGAGTAATTAATTGTGTTTGTTGTGGACAGTCATGTGCAGTCCTCAATATCAGTGGAACTCCAGTGGGTGCAGAGCTTGGCTCAGTCAAAGGTCTTTACTTTGGCTCTGTCCGGGTGTGAAGTGCAACTAAATAAGCATGATAAGTTTTACTTTCTCCTTCCATTCATTTTGCATAAGCTTACGAGAAACTAGGTGAATCAGGCGCTTT
This sequence comes from Lichenostomus cassidix, assembly GCF_008360975.1. Lineage (NCBI taxonomy): Eukaryota > Metazoa > Chordata > Aves > Passeriformes > Meliphagidae > Lichenostomus > Lichenostomus cassidix. The sequence continues at coordinate 17,594,626 of NC_139490.1, forward strand.
GTATAATGCATAACTTACATAATCTCCAGGAAAGAGATTTTCATGTAGGAACTTAGGTCAGCTGAAAGCTTATTAATGCAATTCCTGTTGAGACTTGGTAGAATTCCAGTTGTCCAGCTGAAAAAACATAATTTTATGATTTCTACACTGTTGCTGTACTGCAAGAGGTTTGTCTATTAGTGAAAGTGCAGATACATCTGAGTACATAAAAAACTGAAAATAAGCTACCTACCCCACCCTTTTCAAAAGAACTAATTAAGTACTACAAGAAAATAAATGTAAATAAAATATTGATTAAGAACTAAAAGGATTCTAATTATATTACTTTCAGAAATAATTTAATTTAACCTAAACAGACAACTGGGAGCAGAGACTTTTTCTTAGCATTTTGCAAATTACTAATTAAAATTTCCAGAAGGATATTCAAGTTTAGTGCCTGGATTTTAAAGATAAATAGTGTTTGCTTTATTTCATTATGAATTTATCAAGGTTTATGTAGTGCCAGAATGTAATATTGCATGTACATTCTTTTAAAAAACAATCAGATAACATGGATGCTCTATGTAATACACTGTGGGTATAAAGTAGTTTTTAATTAAGAAAATTTGAGCACTGGAATGTGATTCTGGTTAGATTTATCATGTGTTCTCATATAGATCTATATCTACATTGTTTCTGGAATTGTTTAGAGGTAACTGGTGCTCTGGTAGGATAAAAGCTCTTACAGTGAAAGGACACACTTTGTGTGCTCATTCCCACTGAGTGGCAACTTTGCTATTTCTTGGAAGAGTGACGAACCCAGTTCTTAATTCTCTGCCATAAAGACTTGATCCAAAGCTCAGGGAAGGAAGTGGGAATTACTCATCACTCTACAGTTTTGTGTAGAGCTTGCCTTTCAATGCTGTTTCCTACTTTACACCACATTTTTATTAGATTTCTGATTACCTAAATACAAACTGCCAGATGGAATGGGATTACAATAATAAAGATGCACTATACTTCAAAGATTCCTCTGAAGAAATGTTCATCTCTAGAAATTCTTTACAGAATCCCTATACTATCAAATCAAACTCCTTTCATCCTCCGTGGATGTAGAGGGGAAGAAAAGTGTCAAATTAAAGCAGAAAGGATGCTAGTGAGCTCACTGTCCAAACAAAGAAAACAGGAGAAGAATAAACAGACCTCCAGTGATATTCCTAATATCAGATATAAGAGCAGTAGCAGGGTATCCTCTTTATGCTAACGGTGGAGATGGGAAAAGATGCAGAACGGCCCTGAAAAACTGGGTGGCACAGAGGACTTGTGTGCCCTTGGCAACTCTTCTGCCCTCACGAGAAGGCATCACAGAGCATCTGACATACCATTTATAAGGATTTTGGAACTGTTTCCACAGAATGGTGCAATCCACGTCTATGCTGCAAGGGTCAGTTTCCCTGTGCAGTCCTTGTAAATTTTGAAGGAGTTTCAAGTAATTTTTCAAACAACTTGACAAGTAGATTTGGGGGTAACTTAAAACAGGAAATTCAGAAAAATCGACAGAAACCCTGTCAGAGCCCCTAATAACTCGGAGCACAGTTTTGGGTGTGGTTGGACATGAAGCAAAGCAATGCTGTGACTCCTGCAGTCTGGGCAAGGCTTTGGTCTGGGCTCACCTCTGACTCCAGGAGCACACATCTGAGGAAATCAGGCTTCACAACAGTGCTGCTTTTGCAACCCATGCAGTCCTCCCCACACAGCGCCTCTGCCAGAGCAAGCCTTAGGGGTGAAACTGCCGTGCTCTGTGTGGGCACCAGAGATGCAGATCTGCTGGGTCAGGATCTGCAGGCCATCTCCTCAGCTGCCCTTTCTGCAACCCAATGCTTCCTTTGCCCTTTGAAGTGGCTGGGCTTCAGATCCTGTGGGTACAGACAGAAAGCTCTTGGGATGAAAGGCAATGAGAAACTCAAGATGGCAATGGCAATCCTAGCACTGGGAATAAGAGGAGATGCACTGATATTGCCCTTTAATCATTCCAGCTGGTTACACTAGGTGAGAAAGGCCTGTGTATGCATCTGCACAAACACAGGAGTGTGCAAGGACTGTGCAGAAAGGCAGAGCTCACTGACAGGTGACTGCATTGGCCCCAGCCTACACTATTAGCCTTGGCCTGCCCTCCACCATCTAAGCTTTAAATATATAGAACCTGGACTCACAATAATATAGAAGATATTTCTCATGCTTCATTATGTGGAGTTTCATTAAGAAAAGTTTTATTCCTGCAAGCCATACCCATTAATGCAAAATGAATATTGCTGTAAACTGATCTTAGCCCAATTCAGTACCTTGCTTTCAATTAAAACCAAAGCCAGTTGGGCATTTAAATACTTATTTTGATCTTGAAAACAATGATGTGGTTTTCAGTCTAACACTAAAAGTTATTTGGTCATTTACAACTTTTTTTCCCAAAATATTTCGATTTCTCCACTGTAAGAAGTGGAAAATTATGCTCTATCAGGTGTTGTGAGGATGAATAAATCTGAAATGTGAGATGTTTAGATCCTACAGTTAACCAGACCACATGAGTGGGTCAGACAGATGGTGACTGCCATCAATGAAGACTGCAGTACTTCAAGGAGTGCTCAGCAGTGAAGGATAAAGTGCCATTCCCTTTTTGCCCTTTGTGCCCTTTGAACCTGATCACCTGGGGCACGAAGAACCTTCAGAGGGGCTTGAAACACACATTTCTAACTCAAACCAAAGAACTTCAAACATGACTATCATACCCCCAGGGACAACCTGCAGCTAACACAGTCGTACATTTGAATTTTGATCTGTCTGAATGGAAAATAAGAGTGATCTAAATATTGGTACGTTTTACTCCAAAGCAAGGGTGTTAGGGATCAAAAATGTGCCTCCAAGGGATAACAAAATAAACCCCCCTCAGTTTCATTAGTCAGAGTGCAAAGTTCATGGAACATCATTTATAAAAATATCCCAATGTATTTATCACTCTATTCCCTCTGTTTTGTAATTTTGAATAAAGCTCATTTCTTATTTAGTTCCTGATTCCATGCCCCCATTAACAGAGGATGATGAATATGTATGTTTGCAATTTCCTTTGAAATCTGCACAGAAAGCAGGGGTGAACCCTAAATTCAGATAAATCACGGCAAAGACTCAGTGGCTGACAAGTATGTCTTGCCTGAATGTGCCCAGTTGCTTGCACATGTGTCTCCTCATTCCTGTGCTTGACAAGGAATCATCTCAACAGCACAGAGACAACAGCCTTTAAACTGTGACCCAGATGTGGGCTTTCCATAGAGGCTTTTAATTTCAAGAGCTTCTTTTTAAGGTGAAGAGAGCATGGCTGCTAAAAGAAAAAGGAGGAAAAAAATATGTGGATGACATCAGTGGGGGAATATATATCCTCTATTCCTTGAGATTTGTCATAAGGTTTCAGTGCTTTACTGTGAGTTGGATGAATTCCACAACGAAAGTTGGATGAACCCTGCAGGACAGACCTTTTTGCTAAAACAATTTCTGCTGTTAGACTGTTCTCTCTCTAAAAGTAGCTTAATGACTGATTTAGTTGTGTCAAAACAACCAAATCAAATCAGACTCATGAGGGGAAGCATAATAAACACTCAAGTGAGGGTTTTATCCAAACCTTGCCTTTTCCTGTGCCTCATTTATATCTTTTCTCTCCCAGCTCAGCCACACTGCTGAGGTGGCTTAAGCACTGGAAGAGACATTGCTACCCAGCAGGCACCTAGACACAAGCTACCCCACTTTCATTCCCAATTCAGAGCCAAGGAAGCAAGATGTATCCAGCCTTCAAATTATTTTAACTGGGACTGGGAGAAGTACAGTTGCCATGTGTGCCTGGGAATACCAGCAGCAGTGTTTCCCAGTCCTTTTGTAGCTGTGCAAGCCTTGAGAAGATTCTCCTGTTCCCTGCTGCACAGGTAAGGTAGGTGATAGGTAAGCACCCACGAGAAAGGTATTTGCATACTGTGATACTGAACAGAAGATATTTTCCCTTCAGAACAAAGAACCATGCAGGAATACAAATCTATATATTCATTAATTATGTCACCCAGTGAGTGAGCTGACTAGATTAAATATAGAGAAAATATTAATCACGCTTTCCTTATTAGCATGAGGTAATGCTTGCCTTTTTTTCATGCAGCCCTTCAGAGTGAGAGGTGGGAGGAGACAGCTCTATGGTGTGGTGGGATTATCTGCGAGCTGGAGCGATACTGGGTGGAGGGAGTGGTTGAGGGATAGGCACTGGGAACTTGAGATGGTAAATATTTAGCTTAGCATGTTCCTGCAGTGTCTGCAAAATCCTGAGGATGGGATCTGCGTGGAGATGACCTTGAATTTAACAAAAATGACATTGTATGAAAGAGATGAGGTAAGATGGGCTGGGAGGGTACAGATGTCACCAGGCCCTCTTGCCTGAAGCAATAATTGCTGAGGGCTTTGGAGACCAGAGAGATGCAGAAGATGCTGGGGCTGAAGAGTGCAGTGGATTCAAGGGTGCTAGCAGGGTGTGGTAATACAGGAAATTACCAGGGCATGCTGTTGGTGTTGATGGTGCTGGGACGGTACTGGGGAGAAGAGTGGGGAGGAAAGGCAGGCAATTCCTGGGCAGATGGGACTGCAGGCATGTGAAACCTGCTGAAACCTGGTGTAACCCACATGGCTGGTGATGTTCTCTCCCTTGGATAGTGGCAGTGATGATGAAATTATCTCTGGGTCAGACAAGATGGTGAAAGGAGCACAGACCTTGCACTCGTGCTGATGCTGTCACTGGGGAGACAGGAGGAAGCCTGGACCAGGACTGCTGCTCCTTCCAGGAAAGAAGGTTCACAAGTCAGGATGGAATGGGGATGAGCAGTCTGCAGCCACAGTTTAGCTGAAATATGCTTTCACATTTACTTTAGTGTCCCAGTAATGTGCCCTGAGAAGCGCACAGCCTAAGGTTTGTGTCCTCCAGTGCCTTGGGAGTGTGATTAATATTTACCAGTTTGTCTTGGCAGGTCTTTGCAGGTTAGTAGGTAGATTAGTAGGTTCTTTTGTAGATTAGCAGGTAGACATTACCTATTAGTAGATAATTGGCTAATAATAATGCATAATTATAGCTACTTATTGAAAACCAGACTGATATTTTCTAATTGCTTAATGTAAAAGAAACTATGTTACGCATGTTTCTTAAAATGATGGCAAACTCCAATACCTGAAGTCACAAAAAATGTTAATGAATGAGCAGATTATCATGCTCATTCTCATGAGCATGTAAGTGAGCTAAAGCAGGTAAAATATGATCTTCAAATATATGAAGGCAGACCTAGATCATTTGTTAGAGACCTGTTTTTCTTCTATATGACATCTAAAAGAATGTCTTTCTTTCTTTTTTTCTTTAATTTTTTTTTGGCTTTTCACTGGACTGTTTACCACCCTACAGTGTGTAAAGCTGTTTTTACATTTTGTCATTAAATTTTCCCCACACTCTTATCACTGTATTTGATACTCAACAATTGTAAGCAAAGTCAGTGAATAAGAAGAAATTGATTTGAAAAAAAAAACAAATAAGAGAGATACAGTATTTATGAAATAAGGGAGTGTATCAGGCATACCTAGTAACTTGCATAAGAATCACTTCCTGAATATTCACACCTGTGTCCTCTCTTGGATGTGGGTCATTGAAGCAATTTTAGCTGTCACATTTCACACTCGAGCATTATAATGGAACTGAATTCCCTGCTTATGCCTGAATTATGAAACAACAGAATTATATTCTACTAGCATTATTTGTATGCAGCATCTGTGTTACTAAAATTTTTATTTGCCAAGAGCTTTTAATGGTTTTTAATTGTTAATTTAATGTTTATTGTTAATTTTGTGTTAAATTATTAATTTAATGTTTTTAAGAGTTGCTGCAATCCAAGCCATTCAAATCACCTTGTAAATCTTGAGACCAGGGAAGACCATCAAATTAATTTTATCTTTTATTCTTGCTCCTATGACGTTACCATGATATAATCTAATGATGAGTTTCCCAAATATGAGACTTGTTCTTTATCCATAACAATGACAGACCAACTCTAGTGCTACCTTAAATACTTTGCATTTAGACTATTTATAGCCCTGCTGCTCTTGTTGCATAGTCAGTTCTCCATGTTGAACTCTGAAACCCCGGCTGGAGAAGAAAAGTAAATCCAGATATATCCAGATAAGAACCGAATTCAAAGTTTTTGGAAGACCATAGAAAGTCTTTCAGAGATTGCAGATGGTTCAATACTCAGTTTCAGAGTCCTGTCAGAGTGGTAGATGTTAGCTGATGTTTGTGTGTGCCACCAATGAAACAGACCAGGTACAGACAAATCACTAAACTTCTTATTTTATATACTTAAAATCACAATCCTCCATTGATTTTTGTTCCCTTTGTATTATACCAATGCAAATCATGCCAAGGAAGCCCATACACATAAATAATATCTTCTACAACACATTAACGCTTAATATTTTCCATTCATTGTAATCAGGTAATCCTCCTAAATTCTTTGTCTTGTGGCTGTGGAACATGGGACCATGAACACCTCCTTTCTGACACAAAGAGGGCCAAGTCAAAGCTGGATAACTTGCTTGACAGAACAGACTGACATTAACAGTGAGTGTGAATTGCTGGAATGAAGGCTATAGAAGCCTTTTAGAAAATTTCAGAAATGCCTGCTATTTAAATAATTCAAAAAGTCAGCTTGTTGGAAAAAATGTATCTAACTTGCATCTCTGACATAAAACCACACAAAAAAGACAAATTAAAATATTCAAAATATCATCATAACTTAGCGTAATCTGCAGAAACAGGGATGTTATGTGGTCTTGTGGGGCCCTGACTGCAGTATAATTGAAATCTGATTATTCTGAAATAGGACACTGCAGCCTATTTGATAGTATTAATTAAATGAAAACCTCTGGTGTAAAGGGGCAATTTTGAGTTCTTTCAACACATCTGAGAAGCTCAATAATCACCACTTCAACACATTCTGGAGAGTTTAATTGTGCTGGTGGGACACAGATAGACTTTTGATATATTTCTGTCTTCAGAGGGCCCAGAGATTCCCTCTGAAGTCCAGACTAGTTTGCACACTGCTCCAGAGTTTGTGACTTGTTCATCCTGTACAAATGCACAAACACAGAGCTCAGAAATCAGCCCTCTCTGCTGGCTCCTGTGGAACTTGTGGGTACTTTGTGAGAACAAATATAATATATGATATTTGTTAATATGTAAGTTGTAATTATGAATCTCTCCAACACAGTAAAGTGCGCATGGGCTCATGACAAAAATATAAAAGAAGCCCATTAACTGGAAATGCTAGAAAAAGAAAACAAACACTCTAAATACATGAATTAGATGTAAATTCCAATGCAGAAAGGGTGACTGTGCCCCTCTTCAGCGATGCAGCCTTGGAAAAGATATCTGTGGTAGTAATTAACAGAAAATATTGATGACCATGACATAATGACCTGGAGAATGGAAAGCTTATGAAGCAGACTGACCTGAAAGGACACAGTGGGTAAGACTGCCTTGATACTTCAGTTTGGAATAGGAGGGTTCCTAAAGAGGAGCTTCCAATGATGTCCACTCCCCATTCTGTGGCAAACTGGGATCCTTTCAGATGAAACCAGGACATTTGCTCAGGAATGCACTGGTGCACTCCAGTTGCTAATGGGTATTCAGTCCCCAGGCCCAGCCTAAAATCGTACAAAGTCAAACCCAAGTGTGGTGTTGAGTCTTTAGCTTCATTATCACTGACACAGCACACGCAAGGAAAGGGTTTTGGAGCTGTTAGAGCCTTGTGGGTTTGGCTGGTAGCCCCAAAATATTCCTGGTTTGGACCAAGAGTGCTGGGCTCAGGCCTCTCTCTGAATTTTCTATTTAAGGGTCACTTCAGCTCCTACCTACAAAGTACCAAACATACCCTTGACTTTCAAAGACAAAAGAATGGGAAGCCAGACCAGAAAAAAGACATTGCCTGATTGACTTATTTAAGTGAGCTGGAACTAAGACCATTAGGGATGGTTTAGCTCCAGGCAGTGGAGACCAAACATTCTAACCATTCCAGGTTTTTGACTGTGGGCAGGGCATTTTTTCTCTCTTTTTTTTTTTTTCTTTCCTCTCATCTTTTAGAGTAGCATGTTTCCAGATATTTTTCCACAGTCAGCTGATTTTTCAATAACTTTGTTGTTCTGATTTTCCAATTGGGCTTCACAACTACTTTTAATCAATCAGATTAATTAGAAAAATTAATGAACCTGAATTGTAATAACATTTAACCAAGCCCTGTGAGTATGGTGCTCCCCAGTCCTAAATGACTGTCTCATGCAAAGATCACAGTCCACTGAATATCATTTAATTATCAACTGTAGACAGTAGAAGTTTGTTAACTTTGCTAATCAAGCACACCAAGCACATATCAAAATCTCTTTTTAATGAACAAAACAAAAGAGCCTCCTGACTGGAGTCAGTCTGTAACTATCACATAGACTGAAGCATTAAGCTTCAAAATATAGAGATGGGTGCAATTTAAATGTTCCATGCTATCACGCCAGAGACACCCAATTACTGTCTCTTTCAAAATGTGAAATTAATATCTATTCAGGTTTTAGAAATATTGGGGAACATGGCTTATAGAAATTTGAATTCAAAGTAGAACATGTGGCATACACAGAGTAGCTGCAATCCTCATATACACAGGTATATTTATAGATACAGGGTGGAAGAAAAAGGAATTCCTCTGAGGCAGATGAAGTAAGCTTTGGTGAGAAAAAAACATATTTGCAGACTTGTTGATTGCAGACTTGTTGATACACATAAATGCCTTTAGAATAACCACTCGATTAAAATCTTTTGAATTCTGTCTGGCATGGTTAGAAGCACTGGTAAATTATTTACGGCTCACAGAAAAGAATTCAGTGTGGTACAACCAAATCCCAGGGCAGAGCTGCTCCTGGGCTCACATTCCTGCACTCCTGTGCAATAGCTTCATTTGAAGGCCACAGTTTCCATAACAATGGCACTTGGAGAAGCCTAATTTACACATTGCCACTGTGACACATTGTGTTATTCCTTGGAACACCAGGGTGCATTGCTCATGTCACATTACATTTGCGACACAATTAAAGTCACTGGCTGAGTCTGACACAGTTTTATATGATTGTCACACAGTAGATTGTGTACTGAATGATCTAAAAAGGGATAAGGAAAAAAAAAATAATCCCAAAGCTGGCCTGGGCCTGGGAGTGAAATAGGTGTTAAAGGTTAGCTTTGTTACTATGATATGTACATGTATATTGTATATATGTCAACATACATAAAAAAATGTACAGGTCTGAGCATATGGCTTCTTACAAGGAGGTTTTTAAGTCTTCCTTATTTGCCTCTTGTGCCCTCACAGCACACTTTCCCTGGAGCTCCTTAAAGACACAAATTAACAAACAGCCAAGTGTAATCTGACAAAGTAAAGAAAGTGAATGACCATTAAATATCAGACAAAACTGCCAATCCCATGGTAAAACAACCTGTGGAAATACATGCCCAACAAAGTGAAGGGAGCCTGCTCTTCAGAGCATTACATACTGGCCAAAATATGATATTTTCACATAGTCATATTTAAAACCTCTACTGTATATGATTTATTTTGGAGGAAAGCTCCCTGTGCAGTAACATTCCCCAAGGAATGAATCAGAGTATCTCTGCAAAGCATATTCTAAACAATGATTACCCAGGGAAATAAAGATCCATATTTAGGTGCTTTGGTTACATGCCTTAAAAAACCTGGTATGAACATCATCAACACAAGAAAATGATCTATTAAGAAAATGTCTTCTCATTTAGAATTATTTTCTTTAAGTCACCTCCTGAGGTGCAAAAAATTTTTACCAAACATTAATGTCAAATTCTCTGAGGCAGTATGCTGCCAAGTTCAAATAAAATAAGGATTTTAGGAACAGTGCCTAATTAACAATCACTAATACCCAATTAATAATTATGACAATGGCAAGGATAGCTTTGATCCAGCCAGAGAGCTGAATAGTTTGTTTGACAAAACCCAGAAGCCATCACAGTGCTTTATGGAACATGTGATTTAGATGGAGAAGTTGTTATCTGGCATATAACAAACTTCTGAAATTTAATCCTAGCTCAGCTGAAACTGTTCAGAATTTGACATTGATGTCAGCACAATAGAAATTTCACTTCTAAGGCATATGTGACAAAGGAACCTCTTTTTCCTTTGTGTACAAAATAGACTAAAGTAGAGATTTTGCCTGTTTTTACTTTACAGATATATTTCTATATATCTATACCATTTATATCATACTGTAGTCAACTGAAAGAAAATACATATTTTCACAGTGGACCAACTAAAATGACACAAATTACTGAGATTGTTTTTGGCATTGTTAGGACTATTTAGAAAACTTTTGTTGCTGCTTCTGTAGTACAGGGATCAATACATGAAGATACTATGCTACTACTGGGTCTTAAAATAGCACCAATAGTTAATTTTTGATTGTGAGAAAGTCAAGGTTTAAGAATGTTGGCTGATGAAAATGCTTAATTGACAATGAGCAATTGATCCCATTGGAGCCCAACATGAAGCATTTAATTTATCTATTTCAAACCTATGAAGAATAAAATTCTTCAAGGTAAATATAATCAAAGATTGTTGGTAGAAAGCTGAGGATTTGAACAGGAGTTTCATGATACTGATGAATCAAACCTGAAATTGAACTTTAGTTCCCTTTTTTCATGAAAACAGCACTTTATATCCATTTATTTCTGCTTAAATAGATACCTCTATGTGCTTTGTGAGAATTTACTCTTCATGTATTTTGCAGTGTTTGTATTATTAGGACCGATCAGAAAGAGATCCATCCTAGAAATTTAATTTATAAAGTTGACTGAAATAGGAGCAGTGATTTGTGCATATCCACATATTGCTTGTGCTCTGCACACCTTTCAGCTCTCCCAGGCACAGCCCTGGCTGCCTGCAAGGATTCTCTTTGGTTCCCCTGCCCAAGAGTCCAGCTTGGCCACCCCTGCATTGTGCTAAGCCAGTTCCGTGCTCACAGCACAGTCTCACACAGATGGGCCACTTGGAGGCAATAAATCTTCTCTGCTCAGCAAAAAGTATTGGAAGGAATTCAGATATTGGAGGCAATAGATCTTCTTGTGCTCAAGCTGTACTTGAGCTAATAACTACAGACAGAGCTTAGCAGATTGGAGAGAGTGGTTGGAGAAAGGCAATCTGCTCCAGGAAAAAATCTGGCTGAGTGAGGTATGGATGGAGGAGTGTGTGAGAGCCTCTGCACTGCATGTCCAGCACTGCCCACTCCAGGAGACACTGCACAGAGACCAGCCAGCTCTGCACACTTGATATTCAGCCACTAAAACAGTGCTCAGATTCAGCTCCATGGGGAAATCATGGGTGATGCAGGAATCTTATGGGAATTGCTGAGCCTGGTGAAGTTTAGCAACTCTAGCCAGTTTGACAGTGCTTCCATTTTTAGATATAATACTTGCCAAGTAATCCCAAGCCGTAAAACTCGAGTTGTATAACAGAGATTAGGCAATATGGAAAATAAGCTAAGTACTCAGTTCACATCTTGTCAGTATTGCAGTTGCTGGAGGTAGCAGGTTGTAGAATCAGCTGTTTGGCCTCTCCCTTTTTTTAAAGTAGCAAAATATGCTGTCACATTAGAAATGATGAATCAGCTGATTATAACTGATCAAATAGTAAGTAAAATTAATAATATTTTTTATTAAAGCAGTGTGTTTCCAACACAGGCCTTTGTTTTTAAAAGGATCTGAATCAATGTTATTCTTTTGAAGGAGTTTCAAACAGAAAATGCTCTTACTATTCTTTTTTCAATGAATAAATACATTTTGTTTGAGGGTCAGAATGAAATATCTTGTTCCTAGAATGTAACAGAGCTTGTGCAGAGAGAGATTTTTAAAAACTTGAGTTATTTTAATATGTATGCAAATCCCTAAATCCACTGTGCTTTCTAGCCTTATAAAAGGAGATAGACTTTACAGATATTTCAACCAATTAGTACAGATACAGGTCAAACATGTGAACCTGCAAGGCAGATGTAGGGAAAATCAGGATTACATGTACTGTAAGGCTTATCCAAGTTAATGGCTTTGTCAGAGGGAGAGCGAGTTGAAGACTGGGTTAGACATAAAACAGATCAACTCTATTAATCTAATTTAAAGGTTTTCAGAGGAAATAGAGGAACACTGATGGATTTGTTAGTAGGATACCAAATCTAAATCCCTTCCAATCCACCCCTGTTATCTTAGGCTCAGTCTTTAAAAATTATTCAGCTGACTTTGGGTAGGTTTGATCACTTTGTCTCATCTTCAAAGTATCTATATTTTTCCAAAATTCCTGAAGTATGTCTCCATAAATAGACAAACTGACGATGTTCCCTCCAGGGAACATACACTGCTCTATTGTTCAAAGTTTTTATGAAACTATATAAATTGGCATTTCTCCAGGAGCTGAGAATTCATAGGCTTGATAAGGAAAGGAGTCAAAACAATTTTGCAAAGCTGTGTAGCGTGAAAACAGAAAGTGTTTTCCCTCCTGTTATTCCACAAAATTAACTTGTACAAAGAATTTTAGTATCCTCACTTGTTAGCTAACAAGAAGGGCAGTATAGGGTACATTCTAGAAGTGAGATCCTTGGTAGCTTGGGTTTCCTCAAGGGTAAAGTACTTTCTGCTGCAATGGTTGGTTCCTTTCCAAATGTGTGTTTTTACATGGAGGTACTGAAGTCAATCAGCCTGTGTTCCTTGCAGTTTGCAGGGATGGTTTACTGGGGTTTCCTTCAGGGCAATCCTTTCTTTTCTGTAGATGTTTATGGACTCATAGGCGACTATTTCCAGGCCAGTCTCAACGAAGCAATTGCCCTCTCTTTCGTGAAAACTGAAGCAGAGATGTTTATGAGAATTCAAACAGGGCAGAGCAGGATGTTGGGAGCTCCTGTCTGGTATTTAAACCCAGACTGGGAAGCCCAAAGCCAATAATGGCTGTGCTCTGCCCCTGCCATCCCAAAGTCAGTATTTAGGTCTGCCCTGGAATGCCCTCTCCAGCCAAATCACTTAAGCCTAGAGCTTCATTTTGGCCAGCTTATTCACATATTAAGGTCTCATTAAACTGTAAATTATATAAGCAATGTTTTCTGGTTCCCTATTTTAAGGAATAGTTTTCTAAGCCAAATTAATACCTCCATTTGCAAGGGATGAGGTCAACTGATATGGTACAAAAGACTGTGCTTTCAAGAGCACTTTAGTTCCATTAAGAGAGATCCAGTAATAGACTAGGAAAAGCTTATGAATGATTTTCCAGTTGCATTCCTCTCACTGTCACATTTTCTCTGCCAGACCTGTGATTCTCAGAAGAGGGCTTTACTGACAAGAATCAAGTCCCACTGCAAATGACAACTGCATTTTCTCGATTTCATTAGTGTCTCCAGCCAGCCAGCAAAACTGGCCACTTTGTAGTTTGTCATAGTCTTGGAAACTAATTTAATACTGCCCTGTGAAATGACCCCTTACTAGAATGTACTGTATAACTGGCATGGCACATGGATTTTCCATCCCAGATATGGCAGAGATCATATAATCATAGGGGAAATAGTGAGAGTAATGTCATGTCAGTCATGGAGGAGGTTATTTTAACTCACACCAAAAATGCTTTGTGTCTCCAATAGAGAGGAGCATTTTCTTTCTCCTTGGACATAAAAGAGTCATTGGTTTAAAAAGAAATCAATTATGCACACCCACTGTTCATCAGTTGTCACCTCATCACAGGGTGAAAATTAGTTTTAGCAGCTCACTCAGACTGGGTGGAGGGCAGGCTGCAAGGATTTGGAAAAGCTGAGGGAAAGTAAAAGAGATAAAGGCATTAAGAGACAATATATAGGGCCACAATTTCACTTCAGTTTGGGAAAGGTGCTGCTGTTTGAGGGAAGCATATTTGCAGTGGTTGTAAATGGCAAACTGGGAAGGAAAACATCCCTACATTTCCAGAGAAATCCTGAAGCTAGCTTGAAAGTTTTTAAAATTTCATTTTATTTTCCTGAGTAGAGTGTTGAAATACATAATTCATCTAAAATGTTATACAATTATATCACTGATACAAGAAGGTAGCAGGGAGATTTAACTGGGATTCTGTAGACTGAAAAAAAAGATAATTAGGCAGTAGCCTGAATATTTTAAAAACTCTGAGATTTGGCATGTATGTGAAAATGAAGGGGGTTTTAGACTTTCTAGAGACCAATTATTTGAATATCTCATGATACTGTAAGTGCCATCAATATTACTCATGTGTATTACTCAGTACTATTATATAAAATATAATAATATAAAATATTGTATTATTTAACTTTCTGGACAAGTTTTCAATAGAATCCCCAAAACCTATGAATCAAACATCTGCCTTTGTCTTGCTTTCTTTCTTTTTTATTTATTATTATGGAGATGAGAGGCAATATTCCATGCCTATTACCTATTCTCCTGGTGGAGCAGAAAAGCCTCTTGCCAGGGCCACTGTGCTGTGCAGAATAGGTGACTCTGTGCATCTAAGGTCCTGCAATATTGATTGAGTATTGTTCCCAAATAAATCCTAGACTAACAGATCAATATATCTTTCCAGATTTTGTGGACTCGCAGTGTCACAGCAGTGTCATTGACATGAGATGATGTCACCAAATGTCAAATGATGGCCTTTAGCACTGTAGCACTTCTTCAGCATCCCATTACAAAAGGAAGAGTAATGGGTGTGAATTGGTTGTCAAAACCAATCAGAACTGGGTTTGTACTCTGTAAAGGACAACTGACCCAGTTATTGCAGTCAGAGGGAGACCTGCTGCACTTCTCCAGTCACTGCTAGTTCATTGATGCTCCAACAGGTGTTACCTTGCTGTAAAAACGTGCATTTTGTTCAAGAAGCATTTCACACAGCATGTGTTGTACTTTCTGAAAGTTCGAAGTGGTGAAGGCGCAGGTGTCAGCAAAATGCCAGTCATCATTTCTGTGAAAGCTCTGCTGATTCAACATGTGTGTGTGAGTGTACATTTACCTTTACAGGCGAGAAATCTGGTAAATGGAATCAAATCTCAAAATGTTCTAAATTTTAAGAAGCAGACATGTAAAGCCTCTCCTAATGATATAATTTGTACTAGAAAAGAGAATGAGGTAGGTAATATTAATATTTCCTCTCCACTTGAAAAATGAGATCTTAATGACAGTGAAATAAATACTAACTGATGAAGTCAAGATTTTAAGTATTTTGATAGATTAATAATAGAACCTTAAAACCACTTCAGAATGTTTACCATTAATGCAGATAGTAGCAAGACAATAATAGGACCTCCTTAGCAATTCTTTCCAAGGAGCATGTAAAAGAGCATTGATCAGCTGTCCAGGTATTATCTGTGGTTTGCATTAGCTTGTCTGGTTCTATGTTTCATTACAGCAAATTCTGACCCCAGGGCACTGGGGTATTGGGAACTATGAGACTTAAAGGGGGAAGGGGGGAAGAAAAAGAAAAACACAATGTATTTAGTGTGAGCTTTAGGAAGCAGGAAATTCTGACTGCAGACTTCAGAGCAATACTACAATTTCAGTTGGACAAAAAAAAAAGCCTAAAATTGTTTAATATGTTCTATTCCCTTCAGAAGCAGTGACAAGGCTGATGGCATCCCATAGAGCTTGATTCCCTCTGGAAGCCAACAGACCAGCGCTCCAAAATCACCCGAGTGCTTTGGAATTCCTCCACCCTTGCTATCCCTGATTTCCCAACGATCTGCGTGAGGCTTCTCAAGAAAGAACTCCAACCTTTGGAGCGCGGGGCGAGTCAGGGAGCTAAGGAGTCAGGAGTAACAGCCAGGTGAACTCCCCTGAGAGGAGATCAGAGTGCTTTGCTGGCAGGAGCGAAGGAGAGAGCGATGCCACCCACACCTGCCTTTGTTCTGCGCTGCTCTATCTGCCCCCAGGGGCACTCGGGAGGATCTGCTGAGGAACAGCAACAAGCACTGGCGCAAACAGAACTGGCATTTCAGGCTCTTTTGTGCTGCTTACCACACTCAGCCGCAATTCGGGAAAGCAGAGGCTTTTCCTGACTGGAAGAGATAATGGAAATAATTCACACTCACAGTGTGCTCGAATCCAAGCTGTGTGAAACCTGACAATTAAGTTGAAATTCACCTTGATGATTCCACGAGAAGCAACGACCTCTATGTAGGAATAAAGGAGACTGTTGGACACAACCCTCAAGATTATCTAAAGTGTTAGAAATATCTATCTGATGAATTTCTGGAGAGAGCTGCTTTACCACTGAATTAGGTTTCCTGATGTCTCTCTTGCATTTCTAACTAAAAGCAGATGCTGGGGAAGCCAACACAGGGAAGGAAGGCATAAAGAGAGCTGGAGTGAGCTTTGCCAAAGGTTCATAAAGGTTGAGATAATTTATATAAAAGCAACATTTTTTGACACACCCATGAAGTGCTCAAAATCTTTATATTTGTCCAGGTCTGATCATCTCCACTGCTGTTCCAACAAAAGAGCTGAGCTGATGCAGAACACACACCAGTGATTTATGTGAGCAAGAGGATCACTGAAAGCAAGACACGTAGTAGTTATTTTCTTCATTTTGCTAAAGACACAAATGGGCTCTGTAAAATATTTCATTTTATAAGTACATATCACAGATGGTTCACCTGGCTATAGTTTACAGAGAATCTTACAAACAATGTGGGGAAATGGGCATTTTCTTATTTTTGCTATTTTTCCCCAGCAAATATCAACTCAGACACTGATTAAGGTCTAGACATCCTTACGCTCTTCCTGGGAAAGCTCCTTCAGCAACTGGTAGCTGTTGCCTTCCAAGTCTGAAAGACTCAGACTAATGTCTTATGTGTTCTGTACTTTAAAAAACTTCTTAAAACCAAGCACACATATTTGAGACTTTAAAAAAAGGTTATGCTAAAAGTATAAATATAATAATGATTGCTAGACTACACTAGATTTTTTTCATGGCATTTGCTATACCTTGTGCAGTTTAGTTAACCTTTCCTTTGTTCAGAAAAAAGCTTTTGTTTGGACTTAGCATCGTTTAACTAGCCTTTACTAATAATTCTGTGTTCCAAACCTTTTTTCTTCTTTTTTAATCCACAGAGAATGCAAAAGTAAATGTTATCAGAGTCAGAATGTGTGGTGAATATTCTGTGATGCTACAAAGCCCTGAATATATGCAGTTTACTCCTTCCGGACGCTTTCTTCCTTTAACTCTGCGTTGGGGAGCAGAATTTTATGCCTCCCCTAACCCACACTAATTCTGCTGAGGACTGAACCTTCTTATGGACACTCAGAAAGGCAGGGTGGTGTTCATTCTTCAGCTGCTATTTCGTTCTTAAAACCACTGGCAATTTGGTCGGCTCTTTTGGTTTTTTTTGTTTTGGTTTTGGTTTTTTTTTTTTTTTCCCGTTCTTAAAGCTTTAATAAATTCTCAAATCAGTTTTGGCAAGAGTAAGAAGGTGGTGTACCCCAGATGTTTTCGTGACATCCTGATCACAACTCCCTTTCACAGACAGGTGTCCTTCAAGATGCCAGAGAATCTCAGCCTTAGTCTGGAACTGCGAGGAGAGTTTCCCTGTGAAGCAGAACTAATGCTTTGAGCTCTTCATCACATTTAGGAAAATTTAGGGGGAAAGTGAATACATCAGCTTTTGTTACCACAGTTTCACATGAGTAGCTGGCACTCAAATAGGAATTTACTGTAACTTCAGCTTATGGTGGTTTGAGTTCTTTACACAGTGCTAGGATATACAGCAAAAAAAAAATTCTGGAAGGGAAGAAACATTCATTCCAAGGCTTCATTTTAAATATTGAACAACTATGGAAAAGGATAAATAGCTGATTTGAGAGGTGAAATGAACACTTTTTCCTCACACAACAGCCTTAAAATTGCCAAAATTATGGCACTGAGGTCTTGAATTCATGCTCTTGGCTTCTCACAGCAGAGGGTAGAGGATTATTGGAGTTTGGAATATCATTAGACTTACTAAGGGTGGAAACTAGGTCAGAAGTGTCCTAATTCCGAGGTCTGGAGATGGGTCAGCTGTGTCACTGCTGCCAGACTGGCTCTCCGTGTCCCAGACAGCCTCTCCCCATGCCCTTCACCTTCCCTGGCACTGCCTGAGCTGCCCTGGCTGTCACCTGCTCTCTGGAAGGTCTGGAGCCAGCTGCATGTAGAGCACCTTATTTTGGGAAGCAAGGCTTCTCTCTTGCCTACACACTGCTGTCACCTAGAGTTCAGGTGCTTATCTCCCCATCTGCTGACTCAGCAGGCCTCCTGTGTCTTCATATACTGAAATTCTGGATACAGAAAGCACCGAAGTCAGCAGAGTTTCATCCTAAAGTGCTAACAGAGGAATTATGAGTACATTTCCATGGCATAACCAGCCAGCAAAGAGGTGGATATGTACATGAGCCTCTTGCAGGCCTCCCACAGTTTAACCCTTGGTTTCAATTGCTCAAGGGGGATCCCAACCAGTAGTCTAAGGACAGCTCAGGGATCAAGGGATTTGTGGCCTGACTTTTGACAGCAGAAAAGGTGTCTCTTTCTGTTGAACTTGAAGAACAATCCTTGCAAGGAGAAATCTTTGTAGTCTTTCACAGAGATGGAATTCAGACTGTGATAGGATCACTGTGATAGGATCTAACCTTTACCTCACCCTGCTAACATGTGAAAATCATGGGCACAGGTTTATCCTGAGTGACCTGACCTGACTGCTCTCTGAGGCACAGGCTCTGGCACTGGAACCATAACACTGGTGAGGCCAGAGTTGGTATCTCTGCAATGTTTTGATGCACCTGATGAGGCTGGCACAGGCTGCTGCACTGGGCTCTAATTAGCGTCAATGAGAAGATAATTTAGTGATAATTATCAAAGCGTTGTCTTCTCCGCTCTGAGAGCAGAACACACTCGTGGCTTCCATGTGAACTTTCAAATCTGATCATCCCCTACCTACCTGGGGGCCTCACTTTAACAGTGTACCAGGAAATGGAGTAGTTAATATTGCATTAATTGTATATTCAGCTATTGAATTTGCTCAGGTCTGTCTTCAGGAGAGTCCACAGAATTGCACTTCCAAAGCTGTGACCTCTACTCCTGGCAAGTGCCTCAAGATGAAGGTGGCATTTAAATTTTACTGTAAATACGCCTTTCCCCCTCAGGCTTACTGTGCATCCACATTCTGTGGGTGCAGAACCAGAACTGCAAACCAAACCCCAACAAGATGATTCTCAGATCCCAAACGATTTGCAGAACCACAGATTGGATAGAGCCCCAAGTAACTCACAGGTCTCATAGGGGACACTGCTGTAAGCCAGAGGTTGACAGAACTCTCCTGAGAGATCTTTCAACACCTCAATTATTCTTGTGAGTCTATATAGCTTTGCAATGGGATCCCTGAGAAATGGTGAATATTTACTTAGCACAAACACTTCCAGATTTACTTTTTGGACTAGAGTTGCACTTCAAGGAGGGGCTGTCCTTTCCCTAAGTATAGTTTCCCTATGTCCTCACCCCTAGTGGGAAGAAGATCCTTGGGCAACTTAAATAATCATCATAATCTACTTTCAATTAAATGCTAATCTGTTCAGTGCTCTTTGGAAAACAATTCAGTCACAAACTGAAATGAAAAGAAAATATGGGGAAACACCATTGAGTGGTGGCACAGAAGAGCAATATACTGAGCCTCCTAATCCTTCCCCTCCTTCTCCAGAGAGCTGTTAAAAGATCAAGGCATAGAACCACTGCAAAATAAACAAGCACTACAGATTTTGCAGTAGGTGGGACCATCTGGACCCAGATAATGTCACCCTAAACAATCTGCCATCCAGTTGCAACTGGGAGGGAGATAGAAGTCTTTTGTGACTAAGAGCTAAAAGGCTGAGATGGCAATGTGGCTTGGCTCCCTGATCCCAGTACAGAAAAGGATTATTATTTATTATTTTATTATTCCAGATAATGCCAGTGGAGGTGGCCAAGCACCATCCTCTCTGCTCACACTCTCTGAATTGTTCCATGCACTTGAAAAATGCCAGCTGAACTAATAGCTGTGTGCTGGCTTTTTCTGCTGTTTCTGCAGACTAATCAGCCCAGCTTTTTCCTTGGCATTCGCATAGACCACATAGATCAGTGTAAAATGTTCTGTGCCTCATGATTTGCTCACAGCTGGACCTGCCTGTGCCCTGTGAAAGTCCCTTTCTGTTTCTGGTGGAGCTAAACACATAACCCTGAAAAGCCTGAGACTGAGCTGTACAGGACATGCAGTGGAGCAAAGCAGAGCAGTTCCAGCACCCAGCCACGAGCAGCACCCAGTCCCATCCAGCTGGTAGCATCTCCTGGTTTTCTGTTCTTAAAATACTCTTTTAAAATACTGCAGTCAGAAGGGTGTCTTTAGAAGGGCAGAAAAAGCCACTGCTGAAACATTGAAGCAGGAAGCCATAGGAGTGTTACCAGGAGCGAGGCTTGCTCACACCCTGGAGTTTTAAGAGCAATTTTGAAAATGTTCTGAGCAGCATTAGGAAATAGCACTTAACTTTCTGTGCAAGAACTGTCTTGTTGGTGTCATTAAATTTTACCACACATAAATTATTACCAATTAGGGAGAAAGCTGCTTCAAACCCCCCAGAATCCTGACTGACTGGTGGGAAGGCAGGCAATTCATTTGCAGCAACAATAGAAATACCGTAAGATTTATGTGGTACCTTGCTGCACTAGTCTTTCAATTGTGTGATTCATATTCAGAATTAAAAATCATTAAAGAATATAGAAAGACAGAGAACAATGCCAGATATTCTTCTGCTGTCAAGTGATGTCAATGCCCTGTGCTTCCTGCTATGAGGTAGTGCAGTGTGAAGATAGGAATGTTTGCAGCAGACCCACAAAATCAATGTATCATGTGAACCTGGACTGTTTCAGGTTGCAGGTCATTTGTTTCTCAGATTCTGTGTGGGTGTTTTTGGGCACAAATTAGAGATTCCAAGGCTTAGTGGTATAAATAATTCTGAAAGGAATGGGGAAGCATGAATACCTTTGCAAGACCTTCCTGGTTGCTGCTTAGATTATATTGCTTTGATAAAAAATACTTGGGCCATAATGGGGAAAGCAATTCCAAAGGTATTATTATAAAAAGATAATACTTTTACCCTGAGACAAATTGTGATATTAGGTGAAGACATGAGGTGAAACCAGCAGGTGTCAAATCTACTGCAAACAAAAAAGAGAAAACAGTAAATGAAAGAATTGAAATGAAGGCTTCATTATGTTCCGATTGCAAGGGTGAAAATTTCCTTCTCTTGTACAGTCTCAAGAAAAAGTCCAGTCTAATAATCTTCCCAGCTAATCACCAAAACACATTTCACTGCTTCTACCTTCTCCTTTTGCTTTTACAGTTTTCCAGCCCAATGGCTGTTGAAAATGTACACAATTATTTACTTGGTTATCTGCCCTAAGACACTGGATGCAGTCAGTGAGTTCTGACTGTGCTCATGGTTAGAAAGCTGCAGATGCCTCTGTGCAGTGGGTGCTGCACTCCATTTCTGTGCTGGAACACAGAGGGTGCAAATAAGAAAAAGCCAAGTGATACTGTGAAATGAAACAGACAGATCACAGCACAGCTGTGTGCATGCCTTGTCTCTATACCACTGAATTCCTCTTTGCTTTCAGGTATCTGTATTCCCCTGGATTCTTATTGTAAGATGAAAAACATATAATTGGGAGAGCTTTTGTTTCAACTGCAACTTGTTATTTCTATGGTGCCCCCTGCAATTATAAACTCATTACTATTTTTACTTTAAAGGTATGCTAATTTATTTTTAACAAATAAAAGCCAAGGAAAAAATATTGTTTCATCTTAGACTAGTTAGAACTTGCAGTTTGCACATATCACAGGCACTAGAAGATGCAATACTTCTATTTTCAGTTCTCTGGTTGTCACTGGGGAAGAAACTACCTCCAGGTTCTTCTGGAATTTGCACTAATTCCAGGGTTACAGAACCATACTAGAGGTCTTTTTGCCTGTCCTTTTTCCTTGTGAATACTAATGGCTTCAGAAGGAGGAGGCACAGACTGCTCAAGGTCCTACAGCAATTCAGTGGGAGTGCTTTGAGTCCTTATCTGCCATCAAAGAGATGCAATATCCTATACCTATTTCATAAACTGGTTATCACGCTAGGACTGGGGTTATAATTGTTGCATCTGCTTGCTGTGTTATCTTCTTTACAAAGTTCCACAGGGGACAGTCTGTAATCAGGGCTGCTTAGGGTTGAATGGCTGCATGTTTGAGCCCAGGGGCAAAAATGTATGTTGTTTGCACATGTAACTTCTACAGGTAGAAAATTTAAGTTTTCCTCATGGGAGCTTTGGCAGGAATCAATCTCAGCTGGCAGCTGAGCATCAACTGGACAGAATTAGGCCTGAAAGTTTTAGGAACTCCTAGGTGCCTAAGTATCTTGAAAGATCTACATTTTAAGAAGAGTTCATTATTAGCTTATTTGATTCTTTAAGCACCTAAGTATGTTAGAAAATACATTTCAGCTTACTCTGAAGCTTTCTTCAGTTGTCTGTAGCTCTTGCTGGTAAGGGCTAGTCCAGACCATAATGGTTATTCCTTCTTCCCATCACAGATATTCCCTCTTATTAATTAACCTTATATGAAAGGATAACTGCCAAGTGGATTTGTAGTTTAATCATGTACTATTTGCTTTCCACTCCAGTCTTATAAGCACTTACTTTTTGCATTCTGATGCATTTCTCAGAAATACCAAAACATTTTTATTTGAAACTCAGAAGGTTGAATTTTTTCCTTTTGAATGTGGAGCACCAGGGAGCTCAAGCATCTAATCAGCCACCAAGTTTAGCTGACAGGAGCACAGCAAGAGCTAATAAATAAGGAAGCTGCATGATGTCCCTGCACTATCTCTGAGATACTGAAACATTCCAAACCCCACTGCTTGTGCAGGAGCCAAGGCCCGAGACATCAACATGGTCTGTGTAACACCTGAAAACTTGTGAACAGCACTTGAGCCTGAACATCCAGCTTTGCCTGTTTGTTGTTTTTCCATTGTTTTTCTCAGACACAACTCACTTCTAAGCAAAAATCTAGATTACTGCATAATATTTGATATAAGTAATTGATGTAAATAATCCTTTCCTTTTTTCAAAAATGAGATATAATTAGGAATGGAAATACATGGGCTGTTGTGCTGTTGTTTTGGTGAGGTGTTTCCTCCTTTCTTCTTAAAGTCAGGTACAAGAAAGACAATACAATTGTTTCCAGCCCTTCAGGGGTTGGATTTAGTCCAAACTTAGGAAAGATACAGAGCATCATCTTAGCCAAAACATTTCCTAAATTTGTCTTTTTGCTAAAATGAGGCCACCTAGAAGATTAAAAGCTTTCTTCTTTTTTTTTTTTCCCACCTTAAAAAACATAATTACACCCTAATTTAAAACTCTAATTGAGTGCACTTGTGTTGGTGAGATGTTCTTTTTCCCTTTAGGGACAGTATTCCTATTAGTCACACAAGCTGTCTAATCATTTCGTGGTCTGTCCATTTCCCCACCCTACACCTCCATTATAAATGAGAAAATTAAAGCTTTTTTTTTTTTTTTTTAAGAGTATCTCAATTATATCCTCATAAATTCAGCAACCGAACATTTCAGTTGAAATAGTCAGCCACATCTTTAGCCAGTGTAAATTATCATTACTCTGCTGATTTCAAGGAACAAAAGATAACTTGCATCATCTGAGACTCTGACCCATCAAGACAATCTCACTAAAAAAGTCTAAAAGTAAATTATTTTTTCAAGATCAAGAATTTGTGTCATGGTTATAAAAGCACACCAGATGTACTGTTATCTTGAATTTTAAAAGTTACAAGTTGCTTTTTACATTAAACAATGATTGATGAAGTTGTACACAATAATACTACAGAAAATACTATGACTGCATCTTTCTGATTGAGGAGACCATCATTTTTCTTTACCAAGTTACTCATGTAGACATTACCTTTCCTTAGGTTGTATGGCTCCATTTGAACCCTGATTTTGTGATCAGATCAAGGGAAACACTTGATATTCTCTTTTTGCCCAAAACCCCATCTTTGCTATCTTTTAGCTTAGATTTCTAGGTCTGCCATTTAAGCAGCTGATGATAGTGGGATTCTATGAAAATACATCTTTACAATCATAGCTTACATTTTACCAAGTACTTTGAGGTGGCCATTTTCACTTTGAGTCACAGGATCATTTTAATGCTGGGTTATTAGCAGACTACATTGCTTTTCTTCCACCAAATCACCTTTAATTCTGGTAAGGCTTGGGGAAAACAAATATGTGACCTTTTAACTGATTTTCTAAAGCCTAAGAATTATTTCTGGCTTCTATAACCATTGCATAGTCTTTGTAAAACAAAAGACATTTTAGCATTTAAGAATTAGATTTTATTATTTTCCATGTTGTGCCTTCAGGCCTTAATTCATAAACATATTTTTTTCTAGGTTTAAAAGTTTTAAGGATAAACAAACTTAATTACATATGGTGTATGGAAAATTTGGGGTTTAACCACTAATCTGTGGCTTACAATGAATTTGGATGGAAGGAATTCAAGGCTCTGAAGTATCATGGTTCTCATGCTTGTCTGCATTGACTGCAAGAGTTCTAGGATTTCTCAGTGAAAATCATCATTTGTTTAAATAAAAGGCAAACGAGGGAATCTTTAAAGTTTTTGAAATCTGTGCTTTTCTTTTGCAAATATTTATCTATACATACTTCAAAGAAAAACTACCAATTAAAGATTTATTGAAATTCATTGCTGATAAACATTCATCTCTCAGTATTTTCTGCACCGGATGAATTCTAAAAAAGAGCAGATCATTATTATTTCTGTTAATCCTGCTTTCATTTGATTTTAGGTATAGAAACAAAAGATAAACACAAACACACTTCAGTGCAGAGGACCAGATAATGTTGGCAAACCTGTTCAGAACTCAGGTAACCTCAGACTGCTTCCTCAGTTTCCCCTAGCTGAGTTCAGGAAATGTTACTTTTCCAGTGCCAGTAATTATTATCCCTTGTTCTGCTCTGTCAGATTTGGAAAGATTTGGTCTTATCTTAAACAAACACATCTGGTGGTGAATCTGAAAAGATGGCTTATTTCAGACCCTGAACTTCCCTTCCTCACACACGTGGACCCCGAGGATGTTCAGTACAATTAAGGAAAAACTCCAAGGCTGCAAGAAAGGCTCAAAATGAATATTATTTTAGAACTCTAGCCCAAGGCTGAAGCATTTAATTGAATTCATTGAATTTCAGCTAAGTAGGCAACTACATTTCTGACCTGAGGGAGGCCTGTATGTATTAATAACAGCACTGCTATTAACAAAGCACTGGAGATACCACAGCAACTTTGATATCTGTAGATGAGAAAACCACCTCCGATCGATGTGATTTCTGATGGGTCATTTTCAGCTCTGCTGTGACCCCACTGCCCCTCACGGCTCTGCTGCCATCAATTAATTGTCACAGTGTGTAATTGCTCTGTGCCAATTGTCACCACACCCCTGAACAGGGGCTGTTTGTCACCCGACTGGGCTTAATTAACAATACAAAATCCCGACTCTACACCCTGCTCTGACTGCTGGAGTTCATGATGAATATTTGCTGTTTAGTTATTGTGATGCAGTGCTAGTGACTGGCTGGATCCCAGATTAGAAGGAATTAGATAAAGGATGTTGGATGTTTGTGGTGTGCCCCATGAACAAACCATGCAGAATGGTTGCTAATTAAAAATGGTGAAATGCCAGCAAATAGATATCATTTGGGCATCCAGTGGCTCCATAAAAGCCATTTAGAGGAACTGTTTAATTTTCATGTGTGAACATGCTCTTTTCAGAATTCCCCTGAAATTCACAGGAAGTACTTTTTAGATTAAGTTTGATAGAGGATGAAACACCAGCTGAGTCGGTGTCAGAAGCAGCACTGGGTAGGGAATTTATAGGGAAAAGATGACATGTCCTAATACTCTAGAATATTGTATTTTTTCCTGTAGCTATCCACAGAAAATAAAGTTCACTTAACGGCTATAGTCAGTAAATGCACAAAAGATGAAGTCTGTGTCTCCTTTTAAAAATAATTTGAAAACTTGCAGGTGCTCTCTCCCTACCAGTCCCTCCCATCTTCCAAACACAAACTAGAGTAGTTGTGGGGCCTTGAAACACTACTGTTAAAAAAAAAAAAAAAGAGGAAAAAAAAAAAAATCTGAATTTATAGTTAAAGAAAAAAAGAAAGAATAGGGGGAAAGCAAACCCTTTTCTGCTTATATCTCAAGCACTCATTTAGTCAGGAAACTGGCTAGTCCAGAGTTGAATTCTCAGCCCCATAGAAGCAACATCTGTCCCTGCAGGTTTTTGTGAGAGCTCCAGATGAGTAATGCTCACAGCTACAAATGAACACCCACAACTGGTACCCACAGTGCAGCCAGCCAGAGAGCAAAGCACAGCAATGGTTCTCAACTGCTGTGTTTCTACTTCTGAGACTTAGAATTAATAATATCTATATATGTCTTCCCAGGCACACTTATTATCAAGAAAGAGGTGATACTTTCCAATATCTCCTTGGATACAACAATGAACACTTGGCTTGGATTCCATGTGTAGGAATGTGTGAGTGAGAACAATTTGGAAACATAAGAAGCTTCAAGAGGGGTTTTGACACTGCCTGTTGCTGTGTTGTTCCTGTGACATTAGCAACCCTTTAAAATAACCACAAATAGACTTTTACACTTGAGCTCCTGGCAAAGAGGTGGCAGCTCTGTTATTTTTTCAGACTGAACTGGAATTCTTAAGGCAAATAAAGTTCCTGCAAGGCTGGTAATGGTGGCAGAGCATGGAGGGACACTGCTCCTCCCTGTGTCAGCTTCAACAGACACATCACAAATCAGGTGGCACTGGGGGTGTGGATTTTTGTCATCATCTCTCTTCTCACTCAGGCAGCTCTCAGATGGATTCAACACACCTGGTTAGCTTCTATTTATCACTGTTGTGATGATACAGAAACACACTCTATCCAGCTCGACATTGGCATCCTTGCTCAGCACACTGAATGTTTGTTAAAGCCTTAAAATCTATCAAAGGTCTTAAACTGTTATAGATCTGCCACAGAATGCAGTTAAGTGTATTCTGTGTATTTCTTCTACAGGGCAGACAATGATTTCATAGAGAAGAATCAAACTTTTGATTTATTTAAAATACAACAAGGTTCCATAGGCAGAGATCACACAACTGAATTCCTAAAGCTTTATGCTCTATATGACAAGTTGCATTCCTACATATCTGAAACATGACAGAACATTAAATTATGTGTTTTATAATATCAGAATATTGTAACAGTAATGAAAAATAGGAAAACTGTGGCATAGCCTTCATCATGTACCTTCTGTGTGTAGAAATAGAACCAAAGAATAAGGGATTATTGTAAAGCTTGTCAAGCAGATACAAATTTCCACCCCACAGATGTGACTCTCAGTGGCAGTACTGGCAATGTGACTCTGCTCAAATCAACTGTACTGTGCATTCAGCTGATGGGCAAAAGGGATGGCTTTGGAAAAACTGGGAAAGAGGGTGGCTTCTCACACAATCCACTCAAAATTTCTTTTATCCTGCAAAAGGCAACCACTGTTTTGAACAATATCACTAATGCAAAGTAGGGAAGACATATTGTAATTCTGGTTTGGTTTTGGTAGTGGTGGTTGTTGTTATTGTTGTTTATTATTATTATTATTAATGATCCAGTCAAACTTTTTATATAATGATCAGTAAGGCTAACATTTTACTATTTTATAACAACAATGAGCAGTCTCTAATTTTATCCCTCTGGATGTTTGTTCCCCACAATGTCCAGTTAAATCCCACCATGGCTGCACTGTCCCTCTGCTGGCCTGGGACAGGAAATGGGTGCAAGTGCAGCAGCAAGTGACACACACTGCATTTTCTAGATGGATTTGAGCCAGAATGGTTCACAGCTCTGTTTAAGATGCTTTGGAGATTCAAAGCACTTTCATAAACATGCATTAGGCACTCATCTCCTATCTAACCACAAATAAGTAAACATATAACTGCAAGGACAGGATTTGGGTATCAGTCCTGAAAGTACTTGTGGATTGTTCTTTGCCTTATTCAGCCTGTCCTCCCTGCATTAAGTTTTTTTACAAATATTGCTTCTCTAAAAATTAAAAACCATCTTACTCTTCAGTCACAAGTATTCATGTTTTTATTAGCTTTAGAGCGTTGCCTGACAGTTGCATATTTGTTATAGCATTCTTCCCTGCACCTGCACAGAAATATTTCCCCTGATTCATCAGTGTAGAGCAATCTGGCTCTGCAGATAATTGAAATTATTAACTCAGTGTTTCTGATTCAGTTGATATGCTATTTTTGTTTTGTTTATTGACATTTTCATACCTTTTGAAATAAAGACAGGTTAATAAAGTTATTATCTTTTTTTTTGAGATAATTGGTAGCTTGTTGTGATTTTTTTTCTTAATTTGTTTGCAGAAGCAATATTTCCTGTAAAGATTCAATTCAGCAGTTGTCTGATTTCTTCCCTTGATCTCATCTACAACACTGCCAAAACAGCATGACTGGGATTACTAATTCAAAATTTTCTCTTTCCAGCATCAACCCAACCAGGCAATCTAGGTTCTGTGGAACAGCCATATTCCTGAGCTGCTTGATACACTAATGTATTTTCATTTAGTCCATACTCATGCAAAACACTGAGCCCACATGCCAGGCCACCTAGTCAAAAACTCTATGAATTTAAATAAGGCTAAAGAATGATATTTCTGAGAAGCAGGGTTTAATAACTGTTCTTTCTATGAGCAAGTTCTTTATAAGCAAAGACCCTTTCTGTGGTAGAAACACTTGTAGATTTTTTAGGAACTTTGAAATAAATTTTGAGGTTTGGACTAGTTGTAATTACTCTTCAGTTTAGAGAGATTTTGACAAAGGTGGCAGTGGTCAAAATTTGGTCCTCATTTCTTTCAGCACAAAAAATAACTTGCTTCAGGCAGCACATCATTATTTATCTCTTTTACCTCTCCTTTTTATGATGATGAGAAATTACATACTATTTTACTTGTTTTAAAGAAAAAAAAAAGCAGTTATGCAAAGTCATCAGCAGCTCTAAATTAATTAGTGAGAAATAACAATCCCGTTATTACTAACATTTCAAATAAAATTTTCCATTTTGCAGGTATCGAATGCCTCCAAACAATCTTCTAACTCCCATTTAGGTATCAACATCTCTGGTATAAAGCACATAATTTTACTGATTTTTTTCTTCTATAAGAGTAGACTTTTTTGTATTATTTTAAAGGAGTTCCATGAAAAAAGAGTAGTAAGCCTACCATGAAACACTGACAGTCCTGAGATATCTGAATATATTTACAAAATATCAATATGTAACATGACTGAGGGGCAAAGCAACACAGGATGGGAAAATTGCACCAAGTGGAGGAAAAGAGATTGTTTAGACATCAAGCAAACATACCAGATTTATCACTTCTTAACTCCCTAGTGAGAAATAAGCCAATGTCTGTTATAAATGCAACCAGGGCATAAAATTGCTTTGTTGGGTTTTAATCTTGTGGTTTTTTCCAAATTATCTTCGGTCTGTATCAAATTAAAACACAGAATGAGAAAATTTGCCTTGTACAACCATATAAATACACACACCTGCTTTATCAGACAAGCTCTTCTTTATAAACACTTTGGTCATTTTTTTTAACTTTCTTGAGACCTAAACTAGTACCAGTCAAAATTAATAAAACCACAGCATGAGTCTGAAGGTCATCTTACTAGCACTGAATATGATAAATAAGTATTATAAAATAGCTTCTTAGACAATTATTAATAGATACTTCATATCAGAACTCTGCACATCTTGCTTCTTTTCATTTAGAAAATCAGTTTAGAAATCAGGGACTAGATCTCTGGAGCTAAGTGAACACCTAAAGCTAATTGGGCTCATATAATTAACTAGATCAGCCTGAATCCAAACACTGCACATGGTTATTGTTTTCTGTTTGTTGTGCTTATTTTTTCTGGTCTGGACAGACCTTGATGTGCTCATACATTTCTAATGTCTGCACTTCTAACACTAGGCAGACTGCTTGTTTAAAAACATGAACTACCAACACTAAGTAGATTTCCCCATTTCATGAAAGTTCTGGAATGTTTCACTTGTATTTTTGTTTTAGGTGAGATTTCACAGTGCCCTGATTCAGTGATGACTCTGCATTCTGCAACTTCCTCTGTTAACTCAAGCATCAGTTACAAGTGTGAGGAAAAAAAAAACCTATAAAACCCAATCCCAGATGTATTCAGCAGAATTCTTCTGTGACTGTCCCTATCTCCTTGCTCTGACAGCCTCACCAAAAACCTGCTGAAATAAACATAGACACTTCTTCTAAACTATACCCAGCTTTCTCCCCAAGGAGAAAGGGCTCTAGATAATAACCAAGATTACATTTTGGATCACAGTGTGATTATTTTCCACTGGCAGAGTCCCTCCCAGTCATTGTCATCAAGTTGCTACTCATCTGAAATCTGTGCCTCAGCTTTTAACCAGGACACTGATGCAAACTGACACAATTCTGTTAAGGCTAATGTGCAAATTTAAACCTGCTTAGAATTTATTTTTGAGATCACTGTGAAGAAGAATATTGACTGAAAACCAAGTTATGGTAATGAGAACATTGTAAGATACCTTTGTAAATAACCCAAGTTTGGGTTGTGTTGCTTTATAACAAACACATTTACAAACAGGCATGGGATAGTGGTGTTGTTGTCCTTGGGTTTTTTTTCACTTTGTAGTCACATATACTAATCACAAACACAAATACTAGCTGCCTGAGAAATTTTTAAAATATAGCTGCATAAAAATTTTACAACAACCACAGTGTTGTTATTGTTTGTCTTAGGCCTGGGTTCTACAAAAGTCCCTTTGGAATTAACAAATCAAATTCTTACCTTATTCAGACCTGAGCATGCGATAGATTAATTCTGTATTAACTGTGGTGTTTATACATGAGAAATGAAACTCAGAGGTATGAAATTGGGGTGTAAGGCACAAATCCTTTTAACTTATGTATATTTCTTTTCCAGAGTAGTGCTTTATACCACCTGGCTGTGACTCCTGAAGCCACAGGCTGTCCTGTCAGTACCAAACTGCTCCCACACAATGGAGAGCACAAATCACCCCTGCTCTACTTGCACAGGATTTAACCTTTTGTACCCTAAAATAAACTCTGGAAACAGTAAAACCTCAATCCCATTACTACCCTATTTACTTATGGAAGAGTTCAAAGAGTGACTCTGTCCTTCTGAAGTTTCTGAGGTTTCAGCTGGATATTTTCTTTAAGGAGTAAGAGAAATTGTTTATGGAACAGATACATTAGTATTCCATACAACTGTTTCTTTAAGTTCTATTTGTTTTTCTGTTGCTACTGTAGAGATATCACTCATATACAAACCACTGTCAAAATATTTTCCTCCAGATATAGCAATGATGAGGAGAGTGAGTGGTTTGAGGACAGTTGCTGCGTTGCTTTGCTACATCTGCATTTGTAAAATCCTGCATTCTGTGAAACTCTTTAGGCAGCTGAATGGATCAGTGAACTGGGAGAGATCTGGGTGGGAGTAGAGGAAAAAACAAAGAGAAGCAAGAAATTCACATCTAAATGGAGATGCTTTGATAGTGGCATAATGAATGTAGCCACCTAATGGAGATTTTTATAGCGAGGGAAAAGCTGTTTGTGTGAGAGAGAAGATAATTCTGACAGAAAAAAAAATAGGGGGAAATTCTTCATCATGAAGTGCACATATCCTTTTGGTCTTAGTTGCTCTAATGGATTCTAAAGCAGATATTAATCTCCTTCAGGGCTGTGTGTCATTCTTGTATCAGTGTGTGTGAACACACACACGTGTGTTTGTGCATACATACCCTTCTGAGAATAAATATACTGAGTTAGGAAGTTACAATTTCTTTCTTTTATTGGCTCACGCTGGCAGATACTTAATGTTTAAAGGTCAAGCTGCTGGAAGATATAATGCTAACAGCAGTAGCAGAAACTGCTGAGATAGCAGAAGTTAGGAAAATATTTCTCTAAATGCTTCTATTTGTTACCCTGTCTAATACACAAAAGGCTCTGGAAGGCTCTAAACTTAGGCTAGGAGAGCTTAAATTCACAGAATCAGAATGGTCTGGGTTGGAGGGGACCTTAAATAGGTCACCAAAGCTGACATACTACTGCAAGACAGTTGTATTTTAGACAATTTTTTTCTGAATATAAAAAAAGTCACAACCAACCAACCAACCCTGCTTGAAGGTCTATTTCTATTTTTAATTGCCTGACTTTTCCTCAGGACATTTTCTTCCCTCCTTCTTTTATAATATGACATTATTTAGATAAGTAACCTGAAAAAAAGCCATTATTTGGAGCACAAGACTCATAGGCTGAGCCTTTGCAGAACTAGATATAGAGCCTTATTTCATAGTCATTGTTCACAAAATAAATGTTTCAGAACTTTCTAGAACTGATGTAGGAATATCAAGATATCCACATAGACACAAATTTATTGTTTTAATGGAACTGATTAAAAATAGTCCTGATTGTTATAGAAATACTACATGGAGGGTTAAAAAATACCCAGGTCTGAATAATTAAAGAGGGTCATGTCTTTCAGATTTTGCATTTTTAAAATTATTTTGTATTTCCAGGTTTAGACTTAGGAAAACAAATGTCTTATTATAATAAATATATTATTGTAATAATATAGTAAATAAAATTATGTGAATTTTTCTCTTTCTTCTTCTGCACTATGACAAATATTGATAGCACTGCACAATTTATTGTCAGCAACGGCTCTGAAACTCATGGTCTTTATCATCCTCTGTCTGACCTTTAAATGAATGAAGGATTCATGATTCTTCCTAGAAAATCTGGCTTAGGTATCAGATAAGTTCATAAATATTACAATGCAGCAACAGGTCAGATAGTGAATTACAGAAAAAAAAAAGCATTTTGGAACGATGTTAGATGTCCTGGAGCTCAGCAGAAGCTTTTCCTTTTACAGAAGTCACTGAACTTTTCTTTTTAACTTGTTCAATTTCCACACCCTTCCTTTGCTCCTAGCCCCCTTTGAAAAATCTTTGAATCTTTTTAAAAATATTGTGAAAAAAAATATTCCATTGGAGATCTTTTAAAGTGAACATAGAAGACATCTTAAGAAAAAGACGAAAATAATTTAGCCAACGGAAATTTTAAATATGTCTAAAGTGATCAAATAAGATACATGATATGAACCTGAATGATTTCAGCAAAGCTTTCTGAAACAATGAAAGAAACCCTGTGTTAAATGGCAATCTGCAATTTCAAATTCTATGTTCCCAAACAACCCCAATTTTCCCAGTTGTAAAGCAGAATGGGATTTGATTCACCCTCTAAACCACTGGGTTTCTGTTCTGCTCTCCTAAGGAAGGTCACATCTATGGAACTGCCAAAGCTTTACAAGATCCAGCTGGAGCCAAGGGAGTCATAGAGGTACAGCTTTTGCAGTCTAAGGGTTCTACTGAAACTGCCAAATGCAAACAGAATGGGTTTCTGATGCTGAAATACAATCTATGATTCTGCATGCATGAGTATGTATAAATTAGTTTTAGGAATACTGCTGTTCTGGGTAACTGATTTATTTGAAGGAGAAAACAATTGTTTATTTATAAAGAATGTTTAAATGGAAAAATTTCAGTGTTTAATTTCCGGCTGGTATAGCAAAACATTGAGTAGAGGTTTTTAACTTAATATTGTCAGTTCCTCTTGGACAGTGTTGCAGAATTTGTTTTATAAAAATCCGTTTAACTGATCAATATGTACATCAAGAAAATTTTTTATCCTCTGAATTCTAAAAACAAGGTGCTGCCTTATGTTGTACAGAGCTGTAGATCTGAAAGAGAAAATGCTTGCTCTTTGCAATGTGTTCACAGAAAAAAAACCTGGTCTATTAAATAATGAAAGGTATTGGTACAAACAAAGTGGAAATTAATGTTTTAAAATGGTATATATTTACCGAGATGAAACAGATTTTATTTAATGTAGATTAAAAATTTATTCTGTAAACAAAACATGATAAGTTTGCATGTTTAATTATTGTGAAAAGCATGAATATAATCTTAAATCTGAGTGCTGAAATTTGTTTTGAATTATTTACACTGTCCTTGAAATATCAGTATGCTGCCTGTCAAAGAGTAACACAAAAAATTACTGTCCTCTCAAGATAATTTTACAATTGTGGAAAAATACTACTGCAATCAAATTAGCTATTCCCCAGTCATTTGTCACAAAAATATGCATGCACACATTGACACACAGTCTCTACATATGCCATAAAAAGTACAAATGTCACACTGCAAAGCCTGGTATAACACAAAGGGACTGCATTTTCAGCTGTGCTGTGAAACAATGGGTTCAACAGCAATGGGCAGCTCAGACCAGATGTCAGCTTTATTTATCTGAATAACTTTTCTAGAAAGTGCTTGTGAAATCAGCCCCAGCAGCCACCTCTCACTCCACCTGGATGCTTTAGGAGGCATCTTGTCCACACTGCTGGAGCATGTGCTGCAAAACCAGGAGACCTTTATTATTAATAATATTATTGGGGTTTTTCAGGACTTGTTCCAAGCTTTGCTGCACATCTATGCACAGTAGATTCTCCATTTCTTTACCAAGTGTGTTAATAGTTGTTAACAAGGCAGTGACACCATAAAAAGGACAATGCTGAAGGTGTTCCCATATACTGCAAATGGATTCCATATCTCCAAGGACAGGATGTCCCTCTGCCTTCCACCAACAAAATCCCCAGGCTTGCAAGCATTCCTGAGTAATTTCCCAGTCAGTAGGAAGTTGCAGGGGTCATGAATCAAGCTGGTGCCTTTGCCTCGAGAGCTCCAGCTCTCCCTAGAGGTAAGGTATGAAATACCTGCAATGCCTGGCACTGTAAGGTCACTGCAAACAGCAGCATCAGGAGCTCTGGACAGCTCCTGACGCTTGAACATGCCAGGAAATCCTGGTTAAAGATGGGAAATGAGCCAGGAAAAGTTAGGGAACTTACTCCTCTCCTCCTGTGCAGACACAGTATTAAATATTCTTGGGTTTTCTGACCACCTCCTGTCTTTTCTTGCACTGCTTAAATCAATTCACAGGATAGACTCAATATTCAACAGATAATAAGAACACTAATTTATCCTCCCCCCTCATCCTCACTATTTGATTGTCTGATATTTCATTTATAAGAGAAATCCACTACAGGTCATCTTCCAGTTTTCTGGAATCAATTTTTAGTATTGTAAAATCTCCTGAATGATGTAATAAAGCACATAGCTGTATAACTGTAAGCATCAGAGCATGACATTACATGAATTTTAAGTGGAATGTGCTCTCTGACAAGCAAATAAAGATTGTGTTCACTTTGCATTCATTAAAGTGTTGTTTAAGTGTTTTCTATTAAAAACAAAATAGTTTTAAATGAAAGGATAATTTAAATTATTGATAAGGTCTAAGAAAGAGCTCCTTGGACAGTGTAAATATGACAATTGACAGTTTAGAGGAGTGAAATAGTTAAAGTGAAATAATCAGATTATAAATTACATAATAACATATAATTGCATTAAAAGAAATTATTAATAATGGTTCCCTCTACCTCTCTTTTTCCCACTTCTAGAGGAAATCCTGAGAGGGTAAATTCTTTAGAGAAGGAAGGCACTTAGCATTGCCAAGTCATATCTTGGAAATGTCTGGATTTACTCTTCTATACAGTCCCCCACTAACTCCCCTGAGAGGGAAATCCATCTTTCTTAATGGGAATAATCTTATAATAATGTAATGTGAATAATTCTTAATGTGAATAATCTACAAATAAGAATGAAAGTGTGAGTGGCTTCTGTCAGAAAGTCACTTTTATTTCTCTCTCCAGATCATATCTCTTGCTGATGTCTTACAAGGAAGGGGAAACAAAAACAGAGAACTCAAAAAAAAAAAAAAAAGTTTAGTTTTCCATAAAGGTTTACTTGCTTTTTTCCAGTCTTATTTTTTATTTACTATTTTACCCTTTTGTGTTATCTCTACCTCATGAAGAGGTTCCTGGCCTAGGTAATTATTAAAACACCAAAATGTGATTAGTTGGAGCTGAGAACCCCATACTGCCCATCATTAAGTGAATTCGAGAAACTGATTTCAGACTTTCTGCTGGCAGGACTCACAGGAGTAAACTGCAGGCACATTCACAGTGCTTACATTGATTTTACTTGCAAATATTTTCTGCTGTGTAGCCTTTAACACCTTTCAAGTCTGATTCAAATCTGACTGAAGTTAATGGGAATTTCTGCACTAATATCATGCTCTGCATTAAGCCATTCATGCAGCTCAGTGATTTACTGCATATGACCCTAAAGGTTTTAATATTCCTACTCCTCTCCTTTTCAAGAGCAGATATAAATTGGGTAAACTTATGCTTTAAACCTGTAATTAAGATGTCTACTTAAGTTTCATATCTTTTTTACACAGTGGTCTCCATTTAAGAGCATTTGACAGTATTTACAAATGTAAATTTAAGAAATACATTCTTTTCTCATTCTTTAAATTGAATTCCTGCTGAATCAATGGAGGCCAATTAAGAGAAAGCATAATTTTAATTCTTCTTTAGCAGAATTGATTCAAAGGTGGGGACTATCTTTAGTGGACTAGATTTAGGATATTTTTGGTAACTGTAAAATTATTAACTTAAGCAGAGATGCACTAATTTAAACCAGTTAAGGTCTCTCTCACTCTTGCCATTGACTTCCAAACATCTATCAATGAAAAATAAAAGAATGGCTATCCAAAATATGGCCTGGCTCAGACTTTTTCGCTTCTCAGAGGATGCTTATTCTGATACCTCATCCAGCATATCTTCTAATCAAAGATATTCCAAATGGAAGGAGGAAAATAGAGAAGTTCCAATACTCCTTAGCATCCACTTCTAAAAATGGCAATTTACATGTAGTTACAGACTTCTGACCTATGCTTGGAACTGGAAGACTCCTTGTGCCTTCTTCAAGCATTTTGCTCACTGATACATAGCTAGTAAAAATCTCTCTCCCAGCAGATCTCTCATTCATATTCTTATTCATATTCCTTCACTAAATTACAAAAAGTCTTACTTTTCAATTTTCATACATGCATTCTGAATTCAGGAATTGGTAAGCCTAATAAACAGCAATGGAAATAGAATTTCAGTTCCCTGAGCATTAACATTTATGGAAGCACTGTTCATAAAGTGAAATTAAAAGGGGTAAAATCAACTGCTTAGGGAATGATCACGCCTTTTGGACAAATATAAAGGAAGTAGACTTATTTATCATCTAATGAGAAAAAGCAGAGTATGGTTCACTCATTCAGCCAGGAGTGTGAGGATGGAACCTGGTTTTGTGCTGACACTGAGATGACTGAGGCACAGAGCAACTAAAAAGTAAAACCAGAAGAGCTAGATGTAAGGGAAAAATACAATTAAGTTGCATGGGAATCTATGACAACTTGGAGGGAAGAAGAATGATCTATGAAATGAAATTAAACAGCCTATAGACTGGGATCAAAAGATGCACCAGATAAGTGCTCCCCTGAAAGGCCAGAAAAAGGGGAGTTGGAGCATGGGGTTGATGGATGAAGCCCTGCAATGGAGTGGCAAGTGCAAGATGAAGGAAAGTGAAAGGGAGATGTAACTCAGATGGAACTCAGAAAGTTGAGTACAATAAAAGAAAGAGATAAAGAGATAAAGATCAAAGAAAGGGACAAGGAGAAAGCATATCTTGAGAGACCAGGATCAAAGAGTGAGGCATTAAAAGGATGACATTAAAAGGAAATGGATTAGCCACAACTCACCTGGAAAATTCAGTGACATCTTGATGTACAGATGTTTCAAGAGGAAATGACAATACCTTTATCTGAGTAACTTCCATACTAATATTAAAATATGGGGAAAAAGAGTAAACTGAGGAAAATCAGTGAATTAAAGACACTTCAGATAGATTGTCTAATTGGGAAAGATTGGGAAACTTAATTTGAGAACTAAAAAATTAAACTTTAAAAAATGATGGGGGTTAAACTGTTGTGATAAAATATATACTGCTGAAAAATACTAAAGAAATATGAGTTCAGTACATAAAGAATGGGTCTGTAAAACATGAAGGAATGAAAACCAGGAAGGACTGAATATGGTTGAGCAGATGCAGAAAAAATCATACGGGGTAAAAATATGTACAGACTGAAATACCTATGAAACTTGTACATAGAGGTTTGAAAAAACTCTGAAAGCAGCAATAATTATGTTTGGGTCTGTAATCTCTTTTGGACTGACAGAAAAAGAAAATAACATCCTGCAGGAATGGGATACATAGGAAACAAAATTCCTATCTTGTCCAGATTTCATTAATACTGTGCTAAGCACATTCACCAAGATCCCCTAATAACGTCACTCATTCTTTACACTTTTATGGCTTCAGGAACACATTAGAAGCAAAGAAAAAAAAGGAAAAGTATTTAAAAACCTGAAAAGTTCACATCTAACATGCCTATATCATTCAGTGATTTCCCTAGTGGTCTTTAAGTTCACTCTGGGTGGTGTATTTTCAGTTTAGGGCAAGTCTTCTGCTGGAGGTCAGGGCTTTAATTTCACATTGTGGCTCAACTCATTGTTCAGCTTGGCTGCTTTGCTGCGTAATCTTCTGCTAAGAGCACTGTATGTTGTTAGTGTTAAAAAATATGTTGCTCATGGATATATAAGGCATAAAATTCCTCTATAAATGTCTCTTTTGCTAGAGGTGTTGAAAATGCGGCCCAGTTTGTCAAAAACACAGCTGCTTTCCTTGGGGTTTCAGAATGCTCATAACAAATAGACTTTTTTATGAATTTGTGAGAACACCCTGAGGAAAACAGCTGCATTATTACAGAACCCATGAAATCTCAGACGAGTCTGAACTATTGTGTTTTAAAGCACTGCTACTTAAAAGGCTTTTTAGTTTCAAGTAATAACATTATTTTATTTGATTTCTAGAAAGATATTTTAAGGAATCTATGATGGTGATTCTTTCTAGTTGACTGGGACAGAACTGTTAACACTGAAAGACCTCAACTGCTCAGATGGAGACAAAGCAGTGTGCTACACACAACAGACAGTGGTGATTTGTGCTGTTAGGGAATATTTTCTGGCAGACACTCAGCAGCTCGACCAGGAATGAACCAATCCAAGAGGCCCTACAGGCAGGTAGTGTCACCTCTCAACTCTTCACTAATTTCTATCCCCACAGTTAAGTAGACAGATCCAAGGCTCACTCCGTAGTTGAGTTCCTTATAGTGAGTTCTCTGTGGGGAAAACTTATTACCTTCTTCTGCATGATATTTATTTAAATAACTGGGGCAATCAGAACACTTATTCATAGGGCAACAAGACTGAGATCTCAGACATTTATCCCTCAGCTGTGCTTCGCTTTTTGTGTGATCTTTTCAGGTACACTCATACTTCCTTAATGCCCAGGGATTTGTGCCTAGAGGTACAAGAGAATGTTTCTAACCCTCCTCATGTGTGACACTGAATGCACTCAGTCCCTGAAGGTTCTGACTCTTTGCTCCAAGAGCCTTGCTAGGAATTGGCACTGGATCCTACATGAGCACATTCATGCACATGGTGTTTGCAGAGCCCCTTAAAACCACACTCACTGAAGGAGGAAGTGTGGGTCATATCCCAGAGTTGTTCAGTACTTTGGATTTGAAAAACTGGACATTATAAAGCTCTTGCAGGCTCTGCAGGTAAAGAGTGCTCTGCAAGTGTGAAGTAGTCTTTGCAGTAAGGAATTTGTTCTGCTAAGTTTTGAAAGGAATGGTGTTTGGCTTAAGAAGGTAGACTACGACTTGACAAAGTTTATGCTTATGTCTATAAATCCAGAAACACTCTCTTTTGAAGCAAGATCACCCAGCAAATTTAATTTCTAACAATGATCAAACACACCATTACTGCTGCCTATGTCATACTTCTGCAGGCAGCCTACGAACTTCAGTCAAGGTCCCTGATCTTGAAATAAAATATTTTAATGGTTTTAATGAATTGAAGCTCAGAGAGGTCAGATGATTTAAAGTGCCATAGTGCCTTGACTGCATGGGGAACAGCAGCCAATAACGTGGGGAAAACACTGTTTTGAGAGCTATGAATTTGAGACAAGAATGCACTTTCACTGTTGCAATAGATGCTGCTACATTTACTATTTGTGCACCTTCTAAAAGTTTAGCATAGCCCATGAAGTTAGACAGGTCTGGCATTCCAAGATTCCCCAGACATTGTTTAAGGCTCTGGCTGTATCATTCTCTGAGTTTCTTACAGACTCTTGCTTTTTTAAATCCTTCCATTTATGACCAAAATCCAAATCGAAGATATTTGTGCACCAGCAAGCATCCAAATTTGTTGGCAATAAATCCACAACTGCACAGCACTGAGAGCCATGTCATAAATCTGCAGTGCTTTAATATCTTCCCACTCTGCTAAGGATGTGCAATGCAGCTTTGATTCCTTGCAACAAGCTATACTTTATTTTATTTTAGTACCCTTTTGTGTCTGAGAAATTTGTGTGGAACTGCCTATTTCCTTAAATCCCAACAATTGCATGCACAACACTGAAAATTTTCACTATACTGAGAAACCTTGTGTGTTTTGCAAATATATAATTAGATTCCATTTATTGATAGGATATGTACAGAAGGCAGAACAGATATTAAAACACATGCAGATAAATCTAAATGTAACCATTTTGCAAAGCATTTCTATAGAGGATCTGTGCATTGATAGCCCTTTATCCATGTGTGCTGATCTATTACCAGGCTTTTCAGAATGGAAATGTCATTTTTCTAGGCACAATCACTTTAACTGTGTCATTTCAGCATGGTTAAATTTTTTCCTCTTCCCTTTACTGAGTTGGATGTTAATACTTTAATTACATTATATTATTTTTTTTTCAATTTTATAAATCTAGGGTTTGTATTTTCAGTCTCTTAATATTGTGTTTTATTCATTGTCTGCTGACTGTTTCTAAAATTCATATTCTAATCAATAAATTGTATTTTATTTATTTTTATTATTGTATTATCGTATATTGTATATTATTGTTGTATAATTGTATATTTTGTGTATTGTATTGTTATTGGTCACTCTAATGTAACAACTGGCATTCAATTTAGTTTTGTATGTATCATAAAACTGTCAATTAGATCACCTACCTGGAAACTGGAATTTCTATTTTTGTGGAAATTTATCTATGAAATATAGATTTTATATGTATATAAAAAAAACACCCATAAACATACCATTAAACATGTAAAATTAAAAATTTGCCATAAAGTCTCTATATACATATAAAATGGATACATACACAAAGTATGTGACAAAAAGCTTCCTGCTTCCACTACAGGTATTTCTACAAGGATTCCATAATGCAAAACTTACTAACATAGTGTTTTACAGTAAAAACTGTAGTCATTCTTTAGTGTATTCCAAGTGACCCATAAGGATATCAATTATCAGGCTGGAATAAGGCACAGGCACAAGGCTGGAAGTTGAAGCATTCAGGAAGGAGAACCTTTGGATTCTTCCAATCCAGGATCAAAGCACTGAGTGCATGGCAGGCTGGCCTGGGCAGTTTGCCCACTGTAAATGGCTGGAAGGTAACCAAGTGCCTGTGTGCCTGCTTTCCATCACAAATGCTAATTGATTCAGCACATTCCAGTGGAAAAATTGCCCTTTGACTTTACTGTATGTAGGAATCAAATGGGAGGATTTGGTAGATGCTCTGTTACTCAGTCTGCACAGTTTCACCACAGCATTGAATATCCTCTACTTTGTTTTTTTTTTTTTTGGGGTGTGTGTGTTCTTAGATTCTGTCTCTACACCTAATTCAGACAAATACTGGGGCTGGCAAAGTTGGTCTAGCAATTGAAAGCAGGTTATTAGGAAAAAATGAACAGGAAGCAAGGGAAACTTATTTTCCCTCTGATTTCATACCAGCTCTTGTTTTATAATTTCTCCTAAAAGTATTCCTGAGACAAAAAAACCTCATGATTAACATAAGTTTACAATAGAGGTTGTGTGGGGCTTCTTTGCTTCCACGACTTGTCAAATCAAAACTTAAACATTCCTTTAGAGAACTTCACAAATAATCAATAGATACATTATGCTTTCTGTGTTATCATTCAAATACCCATAATGCTTCAAAATAAAGAATTAATTAATTAATATGAATGAGGCCTAAACTGCTGCTGTGGG
The DNA here is from genome assembly GCF_008360975.1 of Lichenostomus cassidix. Lineage (NCBI taxonomy): Eukaryota > Metazoa > Chordata > Aves > Passeriformes > Meliphagidae > Lichenostomus > Lichenostomus cassidix. The sequence goes on from NC_139490.1 coordinate 17,637,149, forward strand.
AATGGAAATAGCATAAATCTATCAAAAGTACACTCACAGCTCTCAGTGCCACTCTAGCACTCTGCCTAACCCAGCTACAGGCAAGACTGCAGAATTAATTCTCACTATGAAATTCATCTTTGGAACTCAGGGCACATTAAATTCCTGGTGAAGTCAGAGGACTGTTTGTAGCTTCAGTGGGATTCCCAGACACCTGTAACTGATTTAAGGCCACAGATCCCTTTGGCTTACAAATGCAAGTCATGCTCCAGCTCACCCAGATATTTTTTGTACTGACCTTCAACCACACTTAGATCAAGCCCAAAAAAAATGATGAAAAGCATAAAAAACTGCCCAAGTAACTGAAACCAGCTGGAACCTACTACCTGCTCTTTTGTTTAGTTACAGTTTCTCATTTCCACTTGCAAACATGAAGAGTAAATTGACAGAGCTGCAGGCTGAGGATTGCTGACATCCACGTGAGCCACTTCCTGGGAAACCAGTGCCTTCCAGGAGATCTCAAACTCCCAAAGACCCCCACTCTTGAATGGGATGAGAAAAAGGACCTTGTAGAATATCTCAAGTTACAGAAACTCTACATTTTTAAACTACATTTTTTCATGATGGATATAATATCATCCTCTGTTAAGTCTACTGGTTCTTTTGAAATACGACAGCAATTCAACAGTAAACCAAAAGCACACAAAATTGATGAAAAATTTGCTTTCAGGGCAGGAAGCAATTTATTTTTCAAAAAAATCATAATATCATTATTAAAAAAATGATTAAAAATAATATTAAAATATTATGAAAACAGAACCTGCTACCAGTCCAGCTTCAGTAAGCCTCTAGTTTAAAATGTTTTGAGAAGGAAATGAAAAAGAAAGGAAAAAAGTAAAGATTGAAAAGAATTCTTCTTGAATTTTTTAATGTGTACAATATACATAGGGCTCAGAATGAGTTTGCATTCAAAGTGTTTCAGATGCGTGATAAAATGGTGTTAAAAATAACACTAGAAATAAAAAAGACAACTAAACCACTAAAAAGCTACACTCAGAAAAAGATCTGTTTTGACAATCCCTTCTCATTCACTTGCCTGACTGTTCCCCACAAAATATCAGGATTTTTTCCCCAACTTTAAGCAAAGGCAGGAGGAAGCTGTGTTAGTTATTGCCTCCCAATGTGTCTCAGTGGATAAAAAGGTGTGACAATATTTTCCACTCTTTGCTCATGCAGGTCTGTAAGCCCATTTTTGAATGAAAAGCAGAAGTTTCCTGAAATAAAGTTGGCAAAATTTCATTTTAAAAGGCTGACTAGCAGTAGTAAAACCAGGAATTGACAGCAAATTATTTCAACCCAAGAAGCTCTACCAGCTCAGTCCATGAAGTGGAAGGGAGTGTAAATTAGTGTGAAACCAACAGGTTCTCTCTTTCATCCTTTACATCCCTTCACTAAGTTTTCCCTTTACTCTCTAGGAAAAAATTACTGCATTTAGATTTTCTGTCTACTGTTTTCATCTTGGTCAGTATTGGTGTAATGATATAATAGTTTTCAGACATTATGAGGGCTGTGACATAGAGTTTAGTTTTATATAAACACATCATTATAAACAAAGTTTCTGTGGCAGCAGAGTCAGAGAGAAGCTGCCATTGCTCTCCATTGAGGATGTCACCTCAGCTTTTGGACAAAACTATTTAAGATGCTGCAGTCAAAGAAACCTCAAGTCCACCAACCAAGCAAATGAGAATTTGGCAACTATCAAATCAACATGTTCTTTTATAACAGACATGGACAAAGTAATGTGTTAATCAGTAAATTGCAATTTGCTTGATCCGGTTATAGAGAAGAAAGGAAACTTCAGGAATTTGTAAAAACAGTGAAATGATGAATGGATAGAAGCCCAGATTTCAATTGTTTCAAATTGAATATCTGAAGAATGAGAGGCTCCAAAGCCAGCACACTGTGCTTCCAGAGGTCTCTGTTAAGACAGGAGGGGAAGTCTGCCACTCCCCAAAAACATATTTCATTGTAATTCTTCTCAGTCTGTCATAATTATGTGTCAGACTGTAAGGCAAGTTCAGGGTCAGTGATCAGAAACACTCCTGAGTTATGGTGCCTCTCGTGCCCTTGCTGGCCTTAATTTCACATGGCCTCCCAGTCACATTCCCCAAACACTTAACTTTTAACCATCCACCTCCAAAGACAGAGCAATCAGTGATTAAAAAATGAAAAGAAGAAGAGAGAATGGATGCATTCCAGAGACATCTGGAGGAGATGGAAACTCAAGGAAGTTTGCAGACATTGGGATGCCTCAAATGAGAAAGAGAGAAAAATATGTCTTTTGTTTGTATGAAAATAAACTTTTCAACAAAACCAATTGTATTACTTGAACAAAGCCTTTCATATCAAGATCATAACACTGAATGTGTTTACAAAGTTCTAAACTTGAAGATTTATGACTTTTGATATTTATTTGCAATAAATGGAAAAAAATAAGGAATGAAGTAATGTCTCAGAAAAAGAAAAACCTACGTAGTTCATTAAATTTTGTCTGTGCATATGAAGACTTTTTAAACCGAAATACATTTGTCTAAACTGAATTTAGAATTTTGAACATCCATTCCTTTTGGGGTAGGAAATATTATTCAATACTCTACATTTTACAGGTAAGTTTTGTGATTTTTTAATAGCATATTTATAATTTCTCATTATTAATTGCTGTTAGGTTTTCCTCTGATGTGTTGCTCTAATTTCGCCCTTCATAGTGCTTTCTCTAAATTCCATCCCAATCTTTATTACCTTATTGGCAGAAATGTGTCACAACAGTGTGAATCAGTCCAGACATGATGGCATTCAAATAAAACTACCTGAAATTGTCTCATGTTATGATTCTTGCTGACCATGGGTTATTCCTGAGAAATTCACTAACCATCTGAAAGTTCTTGTTCCATTTGGAACATCACTGTTGATTATTCTGGCATAAGCTTCAATGGCCAACAAGATTATGGCATTACAGGTTTCAGCATTGCCCAGGTGTGTATTTCCAGCTGCTCCATCAAGTGACACCAATTAATAGTAAAAAGAAATGCTAAATGATTCTACACAATTTATTTTCTGGACAATAAACTCACTCATATAAATATGTTCTGATGCAATTCCCCTGAGTATATGCACAGTGTAAAAATCTCAAAAATTTAGCCTCAACTGTTTGCTCATAAAGAAACTGTTGTTTGTATTGCTATGGAAATTCAGAAGGAATGGCTTAAATTTTTTTTTTTTTTCCTTTTCATTTGGGTCAACTGCTATTTAGAAAGAGAGGCATTGTTTCTACATTCTTTTTTCACTGGTTTAATCCTAATAGGTTTTTCAACTAACAAATACCTGGATTGGACAAGAATAAACCAATTTCATTAAGAAGCTTCATTTTCAACTTCTGCAAGTAACTTAATTTTTCAACAAATTTCTACCTAAATAATTGAAATATTTTCCACATTTTTTTCATATAAAGCTTGGCTCTACAGATGTTGGAAAAAATATATACACCTTTAATTTTTGTGTATGCTGAATCTCAATAACAATTTTTTCAGAACACTAGAAATGTAGGGTTTTATTGTAGCTGTCTTTTGGGGTTGCAAATTGTTAACATCTGCCTTTTAGTATCATTTTTTACAATAGTCTGCTCTCTCGATATCCTGTTAATGACTGTAATTTTCTAGTCAGCTGCTATCTGTCAAGGTAGTTTAAAGGTCACTTTTTGCTGTGTATTAGAGAACCTTGTGTACAGAGTGGTCCTGGGCTCTTTACAGCAAGCAGAGCTTAGGCTGGGATTTGCTTTGTGCTTGAAACCAGCAACTCAGCAGCCCCAGGTCACACTGATCTTTCAGTTTCTCTCTTCTTTGTTGCTTGATCTTTGGTCAGACACTTTTCTGTATGTGTTTTTCCTAGTGACAGTTTGCTTCCTCTTTTGTTAGCCTTGCTGTATTGATAAGACATTCCTTACTCATCTCTGACTGGCAGCACTATGTTAAACCAGAGGTGTACATTTCCCACCACCTCTCCCTGCACAATTTTGTTTTCTGGAGTTTTTAATTCCATTGCAAATGTCATTGGACACATGCAATCTTTTCAGTGGTATTTACCAATGTTATGCCATAAAGTAAATTAAGGAATTTGTGTATTTCTGGCTTTTTTGTGTGTCTTGAATTAAACTTTTCAGTGATGACTAAAAGGATGATTGCACATTTGCCTTGGAAACAGCATTCCCCCATCACAGATATTCACTAGTATGGCTCAAACTGAAAGAGTGTATTTCCTCCATGGCTAAAATTACACCAAGATAATGAGAACACGTTTAACCACTTGGAGTACAAATGCTGCCTTACACGAGAGATCTGATTCACATTTGAGGCATACTTTGCTGAAGGAATTAAGAGGCTAAACTGTGTTTTGGAAGCTGAAAGCATTGATTTGAACAATGGAATAGCTGAGGATGGAAGGGACCTGTGGATATCATCTGATTCCAACCCCCTGCTCAAGCAAAGTCACCTAGACCAGGTTCTTCAGCACTTTGTCCTCTTGGGTTTAGATTATCTCCAAGGATATAAACTCCATAATCCCTCAAGTACTCAATCTCCTTTCCAGTAAAAAGTTTGTCATGTGTTTAAACTGAATTTCCTGTATTTCCATGCTGTCTCGAGAGTCACAAACATTTAGAGTTATGCAATAATGTAATCTGTAGTCATTAATAAGCTGGGTTATGAAATACAGAAACTGAGAGCTGAATGAATTCTATTCAGCACAATTCAGTTCCTTAAGGCTCAGCAGCAGGGAATTAATCCAGGTGTCTTTGCTCTTCAGAATTCACCTGATCCCTTAGTGCAGGGACTGAGCTGTGAGGTGATTGAATCCCACAGATGAAGGACATGACAAATAAGTAAGTGTAGGTGGTGTTGAGTTTTGTTTCTTAAAAAAAACCCAACAACTTTGAAACTACACCAGACTTCTAAAGCTCTGAGTATGTAGTTGAAAGGTGAAAAATCAATTGCCTTAACCTCTCTGGAGCAAGCTCAATAGGTGTATCTTTGGCTGCAGGGCTGACACAGCAGGTTGGATCCATACACTGAAGGAAAAAGGAAATAGAGAGAGGCCTTGATCATATGCACAGCTTGACTGGGCATTCTCAGAAAATTAGATTGAAACCAGACTTGGTCCAAATGAAGATGGTGTTGGAACCAATGTACTACCTTTTGGTTAAAATCCTTAAATTGGGACTGTATCTCTGCTATCAAGAAGATAGGGAAAAAGATTTATTCCCAGCTCCTTGAATTTTACTGGATACTTTGGGACTTCTGTGTTTAAAAACTATTTCAGAAAGTCTCTATAGAGGTGGACATAGAAATATTTCGCAACTCATAAAAAGAAAGATATATCTGGTATATAAACACCTCTATTAGAATGAAAGCTGTTTGCACAGTCAATTTCTAAAGGAAAATCAGTCATTGTAGAAGACACTCATCATGGTAATCTAAGAAAAATTATCACCAAAAATCAGAACCACCCCAGATTTCTGCTTCTGTGGGCTCATATCTTTCTGGAAGCTGATTCATGTTAAGCCTGTGACTAAATCTTTGAGCATAACCAAGAGCAGCAATATGCAGCATTCTTTTCCCAACAGTTACTGGAAATGATGAACAATAATGCATTTTGCATATTGAAACTAATATATGCAGGAGTTGGTGCTTTGGGACTAAAATGGATTGCATAAAATCGCTCACTTGTTAGCTGAATGGCATTAATGCCTGACCTCCTTAATCCATATTCAGGAGCTCACAGATTGGAAAGGTCATCTCTGACCCCACCACCTATTCAAATGGATATTCCACGTCACCCTTACAAATGGGCTTGTTGTCTTCAAATTACAGAAAACCAACAGCAATTACATCATTAATTCTCTGAATACGCTGTCTTGAGAATGGGACAAATTTTTGCATAATAAAAAGCATTTGAATATTGCAATTGCAGCCACAGTCTGCAAAACCCACTCAGTGGAGAGCAGCACACTGAGTTTGTATCACAGAATGCTCCCAGTGAAAATACCAACTTTCAAATGCAGCATTTTACTGGAGATTTAGGGGAAGAGACACCCATTAAAGCATATCATTTGGACATGCAATATTAACCAAGTCTTACTAAAACTGATCTTTTGGCTTTAATGTAGCCTTCAGTTTAGTGAGCCATAGAATTTAAAGAATAGCAAACAGACCTATCCTGAAGTTCACTTGATACCACTGATTATTTTACAGGTAAATGAAAACAAGTTGCAAAAATGAGGAAATAAAAATAGAGATTTAAGTTATTTAATTAAGTGTTCTATATCAGCGCTCTAAATTAAAATTTTTATCAGTAACAAAAAGCAAAGCTGCACAATATTAACAAATTTGATAAAATCTGAACAGTTCTAATAGACACAGTAAGTCAAAAAATGATGGTATCTTTTAAACAATCATAGTGCAAAGGCAGATTAAAAGCAGATGTTTATGGGTGAAACAACCCTTCATAAGAAGTAGCTATTAGGTTACCAAATAAAATTGAATTTACCATGGCTGTAAACTTGGCAGAAGGGTTTTTTTAACATAGAAATGGGCTGTTATTTATTGATATTTAACCTGAGAATGATATCCACTTTGTAAAGCATTAGCCCACATTCTATAGTCTATGTATTAGAACAGTGACTAATGAAACAAATATAGTTCAGACTAGAGAGAATATTTTAGACCTAGAAAATATATTATACAATTAAAAGAAGAAGAAGCTTCCAGCATTTAGTGACATGAAACAGTCTCCTAAAAGAATCTTCTGAGTGCCAGCCTTGCTCACAGTTATTTTTCATGAGATGTATGAGAGAAACTGGGAGATATAAGAAGGTGGACAGGATTTGCTCTCCAAATAAGTTTTAAGTTAAGTTAACAGTTTAAGTTTAGACTGTAAAGCTATTATTTTGTCTTGTGAATTCAACGATTCTGTATTAAAACCAACTTTTTAAATATAGAGCAAAACAAGAAAAGATTTAAGCCCAGGTTTGAGAATGGAGTCTCTTCATTATTAGGAGTTCGGTGAAGCATGGCTGGTTAATAGCTGTAGTAAGATGATATGTTGAAGAACACAGTGTAAATATTGAATTCCTTACACTCTGCCATTAAATGCTTGGATAATGTTCAGCACCTCCTAAAATATCTAGATATGTATATAGCACTCTGTTGATGAAGAATTATATAAATCATCATTTCCAGATATAATTCTTATTTTACTTATTGAAGCTATGCCTTCAATATAATTGTTATATTACATAGTTGTGAGGCATATATTAAGGGACCAGATCTTCTTGTTGATAAGTAATAAGTAAGCACAGGATGAAAAGCCAATCCCCATTTGACTTTTGCATTAAAGACAACTCTAAGTGGGTTCTAGAAGTGTTCTTATCATTTCCCTTTTTCCAGTGTCTATGCCCAGATGTCTTCCAATAGTGGAAATTTTTTCCTATTGGGGTCTATTATCTTTCTTCAGTAGACTTTCTAATGCTCTGCAATGTAAGGAAAATAAATTTATTCCTCTTTTATAACTAGAAGAGAAAGTCAAATTTTGAACATAAGTTGGCCAACACCACCTAAAGGATTTCTGAAAGACAGGGACAGAGTATTTGCTACAGCTTCAGGGTATTTATAGTGTTAAACTAGTATACTACAAGATTATGGAATGTGAGGATCATTTCAACCACCAGGTATATAAATAAAATAACAAGCAAATATTTAAAAGTATTGTGGACATGATATGGGTGGGGGGAGGAATAAAGAATGGTGTTTGTAGGAATTTGAGCATCTCCAGGAGACTGCAACTGTTCTGTCCCAACCCTTTTGCCTACATTCAGTAACAGCCAGCTTTGGGCACAGTCTGTCCCTGTAAAAGATTTGCCTTTTGGTTTAGAAAAAGAATAACAATCTGTGGTGTCATAATCTGTTTGGCAGAGTCTCATTGTTCCAGGCTCTGCTACTTCCTCAGAGAGAAATGAAGCAAGTGCAAAGGAGCATGACTGTGTTTTGCAGTGCTAAACAAATGATTCAGATACCAAATCACTGTCAAATGTTTCTACTTTTCTTTTTCAGTTCCCTGAGAGGCTCTACACAGCCTTCAAAAACCAAGGGATTTTCAAAATTATCCAACTCCAAATTTTACTTTAGAACTTACTTTAGCCTTTGAGTCCCTTAATATTTTATAACTGAAAATCAAGGTGAAACAAAGGTATGCATTGGTTTTCTTCACTGCTTTTGGCAGCAAAGTGTTAAGGAATGATTATCAACATTTATTGGAAATTTATGTTTGTCTAAACATTTGGTGCATCAATAGGAATTTAAGAGAAATATAGGTAAATAAATAAATCTTTAAATAAATCTTATTGGAAGTTTGAGATTACTTATTTAAAAAAAAAAAAGACATTTTGACATAACAGATTTTTTCTAAATGTTCAGGCAACTAGCACTGCCCAGTCCATTGAAGTAAAGCAATAAACAAGAAAACAGGATTCCTGGTTCCTACTATAATATCTATCACTTGGGCAGGTAATTGCAGTTCCCTGCACTTCTGCTGTACATTATTAATGGTGCTTATTTAAACTGAGATCATCTGTACAAGAGCTGCCTTTCATCAGGTGTGTCTATGTTCTATCCAGAACAACAAGGTAACTGAGTGAGCAGAGTTAGGACACCTTCTGATCTACATAAACCTTCAGAGAAAAAGCAAATACATAAAAGAGAGACAAATTTATCCAAACTGTTCATTTACCTAAAAACAATGTGAAAATAAAGATGAAACCTAATTTCTTACTATTTAACTGCAGATGTATGTGTATAATACCAAAGTTTAAGAATTTCTAGAATACTCCAAGGATGAAGTTCATGGAGAAAAATAAAATATCCAATCTTACTTCTGACTGAGTTACTTGCTGTAATTACTTCTTTTTTGAACAATTTTCCTTCCGTATATTTTTATTTCATGACTATATCACTCTATAGTTTAATATTTTCCAGTGAAAAATGTATTCAGCTATTTCACTCATCACCCAATCAATTGTTGAATAAATTATTCATGAAGAGAATTAGTATCTTTGATCTTTGGAAGACGGAAGATACATAATGACCTCAAATAATTAGGAATTACAATTAGGAATACAGCTGAAATAGGGAACAGAGTGACTGCACTTTGCAGGCAATAAACTGTTCAGAAAAAAAAAAAAGCATTTGATTTCCTTTCTGCATCAGGCCCATTTAATATTTACAGGACATTTAACTCTTTGGTGACAATTTCTAATTTCAGTACACCTTTAATTCAGAGAAAAATTCAATAATCAGCTATAATTTTTATCAGTCGAAGTTCAAACAAACAGCTCTACTTCACTCATAGGGTTAATTCAAAAAGAAGTGGGACTAAGGGCAGAGTGCTGACAGACAAACAGATATTTGTATTCAAAAGCTTTATATACAGTTCTTTTTTCTCATTCTTTATATGCCTACCTCTGAAAGAGTAAGGATGCTAAAATGGTGATTTCCCCAATTCAACACTAATTATGTGGCAAATTTTACAAAATGCATGTAATGGAGAAGGTAATGGACTTTCTGAGACTCCAAACATCTAACAGGCATGTTTACCAAAGAAAAACCCATCTTGCCGGTTGCTTCTCCCTTTTGCTAACTGCCCCCAATGGGAGATGTGCCCAGCTCCTTTTGCAAAGCTGTCTGAAGTAGTACAAAGTACTACTAGTAGTACAAAGTAGTACAAAGCTGTCTGAAGTTTATTATTAACATAATAAACCTCTCATGGCTTGTGGGGCTGGGAGGCAAATAGAAGTCAAAAGTGTGTCAGCCCAAAGGTGCTGGAACAGGAAGGCCAGTGAGTCTCCTGGAGGAAATATCATCAGCACTAGAAGTTAATTTATGGGTTCCTTTCCTTGAAGTGTAGACCCTCAGTCTCAATTGACTGACAGGCTAGTGGTTTCAACATGGATTTGGGATTCAAAGTTCTTGACTGAGAGGCAGGAGAGCATTCTCCTTGATTGCCTGGTCATTTTTCTGCTTGAGCTGAGATATTTGCTGCTGGTTATTGTACCTCCTGACCAGACTTTGCTGCTTCCTGCTTAACATTTAAACTGTGCACCTATCTAATGTAAAACCAGACACAAAAAGATATGGACATTCTTTTATTCACACATTCTAAAGCATTTTTGACTGCTGGGTCTATGAAAAGGTTTGCCTTATAAAAAAGTAAAAAGGACTGGATTCATCCATTGAGTAATTCAGGAAGAAGAGAACAATGAAATTCACTTAGGTCAGAGTTTTCAGGTGCTCTTTTTTTTGCTGTTGCAATGTATTGAAAGATAGAAAGATGACCTCAAAGCCCACAGCTGGTTTACAGAGGGTCAGGAGCTAATCTGGCCCTCATTTGGACTGATTCTGCTCAAGCTCCATTGAGGGACTAAAATGACAACTGAGCTGCTGGGTGCCAGTTCTGACAGAGCCTTAATTTTCCAGTGTCACTTTGGGCACGTTTTTAAAAATGACTCTTTCCTCCAACTGCTATTCTTTAAAACAGAGATATAATTCATGGTCAGGTCAAGGTATGGAACAATGTTTACTTCACTAAGGTCTCCTGCTCCAACAGTAGAAAACTCAGTCTCTGGTAAAGATTGAGGCAAGGTCCATCACCAAGTTCAGCCAACAGCAGAAATGCTGACACATCACATTGTCAAAATGGTAAGAATCCCCTTTTCAGAATCAGAATTTAATGAACAAACTCACAGCAGCACCACAGACACCAGTGCTTTCCTGCTTCTCACTGGGTGAACTGAGAGAGGTGTCAGTGGGATTGCTTGAGGATGAGAGCTGAATCAGGAAATTAGACTGGGAGATATTGGAGAAAGCAACCTTGTTGTGTAGTGAATTATATGAGATACAAGATTACCAGGAGAGTTTTGTACTGTTCTTAAAACAAACAGGAAACCTGTGGTTATGTCATCACTGCTGACACCAGTGACTCTCACTGTGTGAGGAGCCTGCAGGAGACTGAGGAAAATGCAAAGAGTAGAATAACAAGTGGAAAAGAGAAATATGACAAGCAAGGGGTTGGTGGAGTTAGGGTGATATTCAGAAGCACTAGGAAGAGCAGCTAAAGATCGCTTTGTCAGGAGAGCTAACCAATCCCAAAATGTTCTTTGCTCAAAGCCTGCCTCATGGCCAGCCAAAAAGCTTTTTGTTACAAGTCTGCAGCATTCCCAAATGAGTCAATAGATGCTGGGACTCCATTGGACTAGGTTATTTGTCTGCTCTAATAAGCATGCTTGATTTTCAGGGCCTGCCATTCCAGAGGCCAAATCAAAGATATGATATTAATTTCTCTCAATGATGCAGCATCCAAGGCAATAGAAGAATGCAAATAAATCAATTCTACATGCTTAAACCCATCTTCCTGTCGTGCATGCCTGGTGATAGAAAATTATTTTTTTTTCCAGCCTGCCTTATCATTCTGAGGTATAAAAAAGAGAGATTTTTGTCACAGTAATGAAGCACAGGAAAAGAGAGCTTGTTATAAACTGGTTACAGTTTAGATGGAAGGGACGGGTTTCTTTAGCTTTGTTACATTAAGTATCCTCTTCAGACTGGAGGAATTACCACAAAAAACTTCATAAGGCAAGGCGGGTCCAATGTACAATTCATGAAAGTAAAAAACAGAGATCTAATGAGCACAAAAGAAAAATAGTTGTTCTTCCCTGATGCAACGCTCAAGCTACACCAATAACAAATACTAAACTGCTCTGTTAAGACATTCAACAAGGAAGTCAATGTCTTATTTGAGAAGTAAAGAATTTATTTTGATTGTTTCTTGCTGCAGTTAGTTTTCACTCTTTGTTTTCCCAAATGTCAGGTACATACATCTATTTTTTCCATCCACAATTACTCAAGCATTAGTAGCAGGAATACAAGTTACACTGCTGACTGTGTGGCTTGCTCAAAGTCAGAAGCACAGTGCAAACTTGGCCTCAGTGAAACTTCATGAATTTACTTGCTTGCACAGAGAAAACTAAACAAACTGTTATAGATTTTATTTCTTTCCTCAAGGAAAGACCAAACAAAAGATCTTTATTTTAAACATTTAGAAGAAAACTTCAAAAAAATTGCTTACTCAGAAATATTAGAGAATTCTCTAAAGGACAAAGTGTTCATAAAAGAAGAAGCAGCTTTCTATAAAATAGATTAAAGGCTGTAATGATGGTATCATTAATTCTCTTACAATTCAATCTCATCTTTATAGAAAGCACTGACCCTCCCCATTCTATTATGTTTTAGGGCCTGATTTATGAAATCATCCCAAGATATTAATGATGCCACAGGTAACAGTTGTAATATTTCAGGTGGTTTACAGCACTGCTCTAACAATGGAGTACATTTAGTTTGAACTCCATTGCACTTTATTGTGAAAGACTTGCTTTGGGGAGCACTGAGAATGCATATATGGTTTCAGTCACAATACTTCATCAACCCCTTTCCTCCACACCTTATCCTCTTGTCCTACTCTCCAGCAGTTGCCCTGGAGTCTTCCCTCAGTCTGCTTTCTCCACACATTTGTCTTGCTGCACATCTGGAACTGAGTTCACATGCAAATACACCAAATTCCTTTCTCTGGATTCTTTACCATATCTCCCAAACTTCTCTCCTCTATAACAATCCTCCTCCACAGCTCCTTTTCAATTCTGGTCCTTTGTATGGAGATTTTCTACTCCACATAAATACTTTCCCAAATAACATTTTGTCCTACCTCATCTTGAAAAGATCGAATCTTTAAGTGCAGAACAGGTAAGTTCAGAACAGCTAAAGGGATGCTCTTGATTATGTCTTGTGTTTAAATGGCCTTAGTACGACTTAAATATTTTTTCCATGTTCTTCCCACCTCTCTCTCATAGAATGATAGAACAATTTGTTTGTTCACTTAAGAGGCTGTTGAACAAAATGATATCCATATTTTCAGTACATGCATGTAGCTGAAGAATCTCCATGTTGGATAATACACTTTGGTTAGGCTGCAGTCTGAATCCTTCCTAACAGAAATTATAAAAATTAACAGGATATACAGTCATTAAGAAGTCAGACAATTTTAAAACTTGATAAGAAATATTTTCTTCTTTTTTTTAAAGTATACTTGTCAAAAAATCTTTTTCTACTCTTGCCTCAAGACTTCTTCCAACTATATATATTCTTGTGTGATACAAATCCCCAGACAGTTAACAATATTCAAAAATCAAATTTTTTTTACAGGAAGAACATGAATCTTCACTAACACCCCTATTGTTCAAGACAATACCTTTTCCCTGGTGAGTTAATAACTTTAGATGACTGAATTAAGTCTCAATCACTACTATAGTTTTGAGAAACAGCATTATTTTCATGATTTGTACTTCAGACCACCTGAAGTGAAGTTAGTGAAAGAAAGGACCTTGATTCTGAATTTCTCAAGCATGATTTGGGTGCTCACTGTCCACCACAGAGGAATTTCTTCAGCTTTTGCACCCATTGGGAACTAAACAGGACAGAATAGCACCCTCTGCAAAGTGCAGTTATGCATTTGTTCATTCCTATCTGTTTCCACTTGATTAACATCACACTGCTTGTAAGGCAAGAAATTGATCTAATGCTGAGAAGGATTATCAGTAAGAGATTAAGATCCTGTTTCTCAATAATATCAAAATTTGCATCAAAGCCTTTTGAAAAGAAATTCTAAAATAGTGAGGACAAATGATCACACACACAGTCTCTCCATCACCCTTGAACAAAACTGAGAGCAAAAGTGTTACCTATTCCTCTATTGCAAGTTTGTATGACACAATCACTGTACTGATTGCCACAGACATCCTGTTTCTTCCTACTGCTGCAGAATCAACTTTGCAAAGGTTGCTGGAAGAATTTAACCCCAATAGATCCTGCCATCAAACTTCACTTTTTCATGGTTTGTTATTTCTACTGTGCTTGACACTGTGAAAGCAGAGGTCAGGGCCCTATTAAGACAGGTTACCAAAAGCTGGAGGAAAGTGAATTCATACCACCATCACCATTATATGCAGTGACTGAACTCGCCTCTCACTGCTTATTGTTTGGGTCCCAAACCTTGACACAGCAGCACAAAAAAATAAGAAAATTTACTGCTTTCTTTATTCCCTCTGATGAAAAAGACAGCCATGCCCTCTATTTACAGTGTCAGAAACCTCATATCCATTACAAAGACTATTTTGCAAAACATGGACCCTAACATATAGGCCAAGATTTGTCATATTAGGCAAAAATACTCACAGCCATGACATCATATCTAACAAGCAGACTCAGCGTCCACCTGCATATTTAAAAGAAAAGGGTAAAGGCTGGAATCTCTTCATCAAGGTGGTTAGGCCTGCAGGACTTGCTATAGAATCTTAAAATGAGAACACAGCTCCATACAATGTTTTTATTTTGCTTTATGATGAATATTCTATTAACCAGTCATATGATTATCTCCCTCTCCTTATGCATAGCACCGATACCTGCACCAAAGAAGGCAGATTATTTTGGCCTTTGCCTTTCTTAAGCAAAAGCAAAATCAGAAAGGGGCAGAGAACAGGCAAACCAAGACACCTCAGGAAATAGGCTGAGAATCAACTGCTGGCCAGTGTGAGGGCAGAAAAGGAATATCCATCCTTCTGTGAATACGGGACACGGTGAGGGATTTTAAGTAAACAATAACCCAGATATAACAAGATTTTTGGTAACCTCCAAAACCAGCCTCAGGGCATGGAAAACATACAAGGAATTTACTGTGAGTTCTAAAAAATTGGAAACAAAACAGATTCCACAGAGGAGGTAGGCTGCAAGGAGCTTAGCTGGGGGAATGAGAGGAATTATTAGTCAGCTGAAAAGATGGAAGGCTCAGAGTCTTTCTTCTGCTTCCTTCTCATAAGATCTTCTCCTTGAGATCTTTGTCCAACCCTCTCTCTGGAAAGCTTGAGAGCCCAGGCTGCACATGGAGCCCAAGGAACAAGGATCCATTAGATAAAGACAACTGGGAGGAAAGTGTGTCTTGATCAAGTGTAGGGCACCATGCAAGTATTTTAATATTATGCAACAGTAGGCGTTTTGAATTGTTCAATGAAACAATTCCTAAATTAAAAGAAAAAAAAAAAAAAAGAAAGAAAGACAACTCTTCCATGAGGATCAAAAGAAATATTATAATAACTTGATGCCGTTTCCTTTGAGGAAAAGGGTGTTGAAAAAGCTTAGCTGATCAAGATGTACATCTGTGAAAGATTTACCATATCCAAAATAATGTCCTGCCAGTGGCAGTATTGGCAGATAGTACTAACAAATTAGCGCTTAACATGTTGATTTATTAGATATTACTTATAGCTCTCAGTGTTTTTCAAGCATGAAAGATTTGAAAGACTCTGGACAACAAAATCGCCCTAATTTTATAAAGATATTATGATTTTATTATTATGTCAATGCAAGATATTGTCTCTCTCATTTTCATATGCTACATCATAATATTTTCCACTTGTTTTCTCTGCTGACATTGATTATTTTAATTTATTTTCACAGCCAGAGCACTAGGAAGAGCAATAGTATTTTTTATTCTTTATTATAGTACAGAGATAAAGAGATTTGAACCCATCCCCTCTGACAATCACTGAGTAAGAAAAATAGATATTTCACCTGATGCACTGATTATAGCCTGGGTTTCATAAACCAGCAAGAAATGTAATGACCTTTCAGCTATCTTTCGCTGCAAGAGAAACCAACAAGGTCTTAAGTCTCCAGCAGACCTTTTATAAACTGCAATGCTCATTTCAGATAACTCAAAATAAAAGGCAATACAGAGAATAATCCTTAATAGATTGAGTTAATGGAAACATATAAATCATGCTGTGTATATTTTAATTTCTAAATAATTATTTACGGCAATTTACATAGGAATTTGGGCTATATCTCAGTTCTCTACTGCAATACAAAATAAATTGCCATGACATTACAGATATTGCTATTTGAAACCCAACATTTGTATTTAATTGGGGCAATCATCCTCTAGGCATCCCCAACCTGAGTAAAGATTCCTCCATGTTCTAGCAATCCCCTCCAGCTGAGATGCTCCAGTTTGGCACCAGCCATGTGCCATTGCTGTACCATCAAGATGCTGTATTTCACCACTGCACCAGATAAACATCCTGACATCCAGCCAGCAGTTCCACTGAGAGAGACTTGCTCATGTTTCTGACCAAACCACATTATTAGGAATGGCTACTTCCATTCTTAAACTAAAAGCACTCCCTAAATGATCTGCTGAACTGAGCTCTACAGAAATAAAATCACCCACATCATGCCCTTGATCTCATGGGCCACATTTTCTTCCCCTCACACCAGCCTTTTCCCAGCATATTTCCAGAGTTTGAGCCACATGATGTAAATCTCAAAAAGCAAGGAAAGATCAAAGATATCTAGAATAGAATTTAAAGAATATTTACCCCTTCCATAAGAATAATACCCTCCCTACTAACTGCAGTTCTGAATCCCAGTTCTTGAAACAAGAGAATGTTTTCAATTCTCCTGATAGCAAAAGAAGAGAATGCTGACTAAACCTATTATCTTCTCTGTGTGCTTATTTTCACTTTGATGTGCAATAAATAAAAAATGAACTGACAATTCTAAAATATGAAGACACCATATCATTGTCACTGTGTTCTTACAAATCTGATGTATTCATGCTGTTTAAGCTGCTGAAACCTTTGAAGTTGGAAAATGCTGCCATGAACTTCTAGCACTGGTAATTAAGACATAGTGTGGCAAATCAAAGGAGACGTGCTACCTTGCATCTACAGTTCCTTACCAAAAAAATGCAAGCTGAGAGTCACGATAATAAATCAATTGGTTCTGCTTTTCACTAGGAAAAGACCTGTAACTTGTTATATTATAACTCAATCCCATCTTGTATCCAAGATCAATTCCTCTTTCTCTTCATGCTTTATGATCATTGAATTTCTTTTTCTTAAGGCTAATTTTTCTTATAGAAAGTGAGGGAAATACTGTGAGGTTTGAGGAAAAAAATAAAAAAAGAAAAGGAAAAAAGTCTCTCATCATTTGTCTTCTCAGTGGGGAGAACAGGAACATTTCCTTTCCCCTCTACTACCACATTTTTCTCCTTCAAGCTGTTGTTGTTTTCCCATAAATTTCAGCAGGTTGAGCTTCTGAGGCTGTGTTAAGATTTGGGCTGGGAAAACACAGCCTATAAAGGTTTATTAGCACAAGTGGGTTAAGAAATGTGTGTGAGTGTGAAGGAGCATTGTGTTCTGGGTAGTAGACTCCCTCCACATTTTGTAATACATTAAAAATACAAACTCTTCAGCATTTCAATAAAAATAAATTAATATGTGCTCCAGTTGGACATCTCACTGCCATATTAATTTGGTTACTGCATAAACCAAATTCTTATATATTATGAACGGAATTGGTTCAGTTTAAGTCATAGGTTTCATTAAAATATTTACTTTCCATACCTCTATTCTATTTTATGCTTAAGTTTTGCTCCAAAGTGGATAGTAGGATAATGATTTATTAAATATACATATATATGCCTAAAGGGCACAGAGAAGTTTGTTTGATTCTAAGAAGCAAAATACAAAACCCTTCTGCATAACGATAACATTATTCAACATTTTCAAACATGTGGGCTTTGACATGGCCTTTCCTGTCGAAGTTTTCATCACTGATCTAAAGTTTTTGATTCCTTCCCAGAACTGTGAGCTTCTCCAGCTACTCTAAATCAGTGCTATCCAGCCCAACCCACCAATCCAGACCAATTTTCCAAACCTAACTGCATACGGAGGGCTGAGCTCATGCTGCTCCTTTCCCTTCTCTCCACCTGTTGGTGTTACGTGGCAAAGCCTCAGAGGGCAGAGCTGAAAGGAGTTAGACAAACTTTGACATCTGCAGCCAAACATGCAAAAAGCAGAGCTCGTATACATTCCACCCATGGCCTCAGACCCCTTCTCACATTTATTATCCAATTCCTGTGTAACTTGTTAGGTTTTTCCTACAAAACCACTGAAAAGCAAGCTGCAGACTCCTGGTAAGCTCCCGAGTACTCTCTGAACAATCCTGAACACAGCTTTGCTGTCGTGGTTGTGACACTTCCTGCATGATCCTCAGTGAATCACTTGTCCTCCACACCCAGAAAATCACCTTTATTGAAATCATGAGGCATTCAGGGCAGACCTTGCTTCTCATTTCACATTTATACACTGTCTTTTATAATAGGACCAGTCTTAAGGGTGTTATAAAAATGGGTGTTGGACCTCTGTCTCCCAGTGTTGTGCTTTTTGTGTCTTCCATCATAAAACTTTTCTTCCCTTCCAGTACCATCAGCTTCCTTAATTTCAAGTTATTTTCCAAGAATACGTGAATTTCAATGCTCAAAATGGCGAATTGTCACCATTTTCTCTTGATCTGAACTGTGATAATAAGTGCACAAAGTTCTATAACTTCCAAAGGTCTCCTTATATTTTGCATGGGAATACACAGAGCAGTTATAACAGAAGTCTGCCACTAAAAATCCTAAGGGGTAATAGCTGTCATCCAAATTTTGCAACATAAGCATGATTTTGAACACTAGTGATATTTAAATAAAATTACACGACTGTCAAATATTTGTATAGAATGTAGAGACAGAAGTATCAACTAACCAAACAAAAAGAAAAAAAAAAAAATCACAGCAAGAAAACACCTTTTTTTTTTCCTTAAACCGATTTCGTTTCTTATGAGACTTTTTTAAGGAGACAGAGAGACACTGCAGTGAAATGAAGCACACAGTCAAACCCCATCCAGAGCACAGAAATAGCCTCAGTCTCATCCCAGCCAGTGTGTCTGTAATAACACAGAGTCCCTTTGCTGCTCCAGTCACCTCTTCCTGCCCAGGAGATTATTGCTGCTGCTCCCAGAGCATGGCATGTGCATGGCACTCCCTCCTCACATGTTACTGGATAAATTTAGAATGATATTTCTAAATTTCAAACAGATTTAGAATGATATTTCTCAATAATAAAAAAACCCAAACTACTTTCCCCCTGATTTAAAAGGATTTGAGAAAAAAAAATCACATTAACTTGAAGAGACATTTTGAATTGATATTTGGAACAGAAAACTTCAGGCTTTATGCTTTTCAGGAAGCTTCTCAGGCCAGAATTAAAGACCTTTGTGTAGCAGTGAGCCTTATTCAAGTAAAAACAAAACAATGATTCATGACTAATCAGGGAAACTCACAAAGCAAATGTATGAATGTATTTAAAATGCAGCATAGAGACTGTAGTGATGTAAGTGTTCCAAATTTCTGATTAAATAGTGGTAACAACAAGCTGGTCAGTGAAGCTTCCTAAACTACATCCTATTTTCCTCTAAGTCTTAAATAAACTTGTAAGGAAAATGACAGAAACACTTTTCTGTAAATACAGTGAATACGAATAATTTTCAGCTAAAAAATCAGAAATAAATCCAATAAGGCCTTGTGATGGCCATTCAACTAAACCAGTACTTAAGAAATAAGTAAAGATTTACTAGATTTATGTATTTTGGTTTGAGAATGCCTTATTCCAGTTAAATTTTATCCTGTAAAAAAAACAAAAAAAAAAACAAACCAAAGGGACTACTTTATTTCTGAAGGTGAACCTGTGCACACGCACTATACACCTGTGGTTGACTGCACATCACTGCCATTCATTTACCAATGCCTGTGATTTTAGGAGTCAGAGATTAAAACCTTTAGACAGAAGTAATAAAATATCTTTCGTTTCTTTTTCCCGCAATAATTCCATAAACTAGATTTATATTGGTGAGATACATTTGAATTTAGTTGGATTAATAGGATTAAAAAAATTCTAAGATTATGAAGACCATATTTTTCCCCATTACTCCTCAAAAAAGACACACAAGTATTTTCAATACTTTGAAAATTTTTGGGTTTGTGTTAAGAGAAACTGTTTCTAACACAATGTATTTTTGGGGTTAATTTGTGGTAAAATGAAAGCTTTGGTTAGATCTCTTGCTTTCTGATTTTCAGCCATGGTGGAACAAACCTAAGCCTAAAATCACCATGACACAAAACTAGGCTACATTTGAGTGAATTTCTCCAACCACCAGCCAGATTCACTCAAAACTTGGGAACAGCTGGGAGGGAGCTACACTCGATACTCATTTTTAAGGCTTTCTAAAAAGAAATTCCATTTTCCTGATTTTCATAAATAGTTTTGTTTGGCACAAGCCTTATATATACAGTAAAATATCACATCGTTGAAAACAGCTGCCTGGTTTTTAATCTTTTTCCCTCCCCCTTCTAAAAAAGTATTTTTCTTTGTTTTTAAAGACACTGCTACAAAATACACACATAAGCAGCAAGGTTCTAACATGTCACAGATAATAGAGACTCATCATAGTGAAACTGTATTCAGCACAGTGAGAGAAAAATCCTCAGAGAAATGACTCACTAAGAAAAAGCCCAGTGAAAACCATACAGGTCTCTGGAAGATAATATTCAGCCACAGCATGCCTTGAGAGCTGACAGCACTTGTAAATTTAAAATTTAAAAAAAAAGAATCAAGGCTACAAACAAGAGGAATGAGAAAAAGGAACGACCAAGTCGGATATTTAAATGCATTTTTTAAATCCCCCAAACTAGACAAGTGTTCTCATGAAATTATGTTTAATATACTATCTGGAAAAAAATATCTACTTCTTTACAGAAAGATTTTCTGTGACCCCAAACCAGAAAGGGAAAAAAAACCCCAAAACACCCCAAACCAAACAAAGCTGAGTTGTTTAGTTAGTACCATCAATTTATCTCAGGAGTCGTGGAAAAATTCCGTTCAGAAATTGCACAGCAGATCTTGAAGAAACATGTGCTCAAACTTTATGCTTCCTTCCTGTCTGGTTGTGAGCAGAGTTATGCCCATGCTGAGGCACTTGCAAAATCAGATTCTAAAATTAGAAACCTTCTCTGCACCAAACTGAACTGTTCTGTGCCCAGTCAGCTCTCACCCTCTTGAGCAGCCATCACTTCACCTTTCACATGCTGTGGAGCTTATTTTTCATGTAAAGGGACTCTCTAAACTGAAAAATAAAGAGAAAAGACCATCCTCAGGAGTTTCTGATCCCTGCAGAGATCTCTTCTCTTCCCTGTTTGTATGCAAGGAAATTGATTGAATTGGATATTAACAAATATCCACATTTTCCACTTGACCTACCAAGATCCTCTCAAAATCACATGTGCATCTTTTTCAAGGAAGTGACATGACAGTTGTTAAATCTGACAACACTCTTTTTCCCCCCTAAAACATTCATAAGCATTCTGTGCCCCAGTGATTCACTACACTCATAGGCATCTGTGCAAACCCTGGAGAGCCAAAGCAACAGGAAGTCCCTAAGTTTTGTCCAGGAGCATCATAAAAATATTTCTGTTCTATTTTCATCAGTAAACTTTCTAAAATACCACTGGCTTGTGGAGACAGGCGTTGTCTGAACTCAGAAGGATGGCTGTATATTGAAAAGAATAAGGCTTAAGTGTGCTGAGCTGCTTTCCTAAAAAAAGTTAAATAAGAAAGTGCTCTGCATGCTTCCCAAATCTAGAGCCTAATCAGAAGCATGATGTAGGAGGAAATCCTGTTTAACAAAACCAAACAAACAGCACAGCTTTTTTTAAATCTTCTTTTCCTGCACTGGGTATTGATTTGGCCACATTCAGGATGTACAGACAGGAACAAGATCCTGTAAATGCTTCCTAGATACACAGGAGAAACTAGGGAAATTAAGGTAAGGTAGGTAAAATCAGAAAAGAATCAGGAACAGAAACTATTTCTTTAAGTCCAAGGAGATGTGAGAGAAACAGAGGGGAAAAAAAACTAATAAAATAGTCTGGGGAAATTAGGAGGAGGTTTCTCTGTAATGACTATTCAAAGAGACTGGGCTTTTTTAGTATTTTTATTTGGAAAAAGGGCCTGTTTGCAAGATGCAGCTGCGAAGATCCTACAGTTCTAGCAATTAGTGTTCTGCTAATTAAATTGCGACATCAAAGAGGTAGACATGGAATGGGTAGCAGGATTAAAAGACACCTATAGCAGTGGGAACTTCTTTACAGGTTGCCAAGGTTGGAGCATCTATTGATTAAATGCTGCAAGCACCCCTGGTAAATACTTCATTCTACTTCTTCTCAGTGGCACAAAGGTAGAGAGCATAAGCTCATGTCTGAAAAAATAGAAATGGTTTGGTAAGTATCTAATATTGTAAGGTTGAATTATGGTATTGAATATTATTTTGTAAATACAGACTCTGATCTTCCAAGCCCTCAGTTGTTACAAGTGAACTCTGAAGTTCACTTTTCTTCCAGTATTAAGTATATAAAACATAAAAAACAAAGCTTTTGCAACTGCAGTGATATTTTCTTAATTTCAGAGGTTGAGCATTGATACATAATTCTGTACAGTTATTTTTATGGGCTCTGATACATCTAGAACCAATTACAAATTTATTATTTGCATCTCATTTTCATACGATGCAATAAAAATTTCACAGTGGGAAATTCAGACAAAGTAAGAAGGAAAAGGGAGAGAGAAGAGAGGTGAAAATAAATAGGACGGAAAGAGAGAGCAAGAGCATGGGAGAGGGAAAAAGCAAGTGTGTGACAACACATGTGAGTGCATGAGCAGGAGAACTCAAGGGAGGAGAGAAAAGAGCAAAGAGAAACAGAGGGAGCTGAGGGAGAGAGAATGAGAAAACAATTCTCTTTTTGCCACATCTTGAACTGTGGCCAAGTGAAAAAGCTGGTGAAATGGAGTTAATGAAACAAACACCTGCTTCTAATATATGAAAAGCAGGATGATTTTTGTAGAGCTGATTTCTTGTGTCAGAATTGCTGGTAGGAAATTGTCATTAAGAGCAGATCAAAAGTGAGGGGTGGTGATTTCCTCCATTCTTCCTCCAAAGGATTATTATTTCAAATAGATGTAAATTGTCCTGAGATAAACATGTCAGAAATGCTTAGTTCTAGAGAGTTCTCAGAGCTTCTTTATGTGGTCTGTGGTGTGAGAAACTCCATTGAGTGTGGCTGCATCTGGAAATCTCTGTGCACGCAAATCCTCCCTTTTCCACCCAAGATTCAATTTCCAGCTGATGTGCACATCCATGTGTCAGACTTCGCAGTTATCAGATAATTGGCTCAAAATTAACTTCACTTTGAGAAAGTCATCCAAAACACTCCATAAATTATAATTTTCCCCCCTCATCTGTTTATATAGAACCAAAATTCAGTATCTGTTTGCTTAAACCTAGTTTGACACTTTTAGAGGAATACACACCATGATTTTGCTAATTCTTTACCTGTGGAAAAGCAGGTACTCTGACATATTTCCACCTCTGGCAGAGAAGGGTTTAGCCCTCTAAACAGCCCTCAGGGGCTCCCTTTTACATAATGAAACTAATATGCTGCAACACACTCCAGCTATTCTTCTGGATCAGATACTTTGCATTTATGATGGTATTTTGGTGTACTTTTAGCAGGGCAATTTAATTAGAATTATCCATGGATAGTTTAAAAACTGAATCTGCAGATCATTTATTACTGGCCTGTATTTACTGATGCAGCAACAAACCCATCTGGTTAGGGCTTATTCCTTAATTAGTTCATTTAACATTTTTGTCCAAAGTGAATCGACTACAACTTTATACATGGCACAGGGCATAAATCAGCCTCTCTCCATCACAAAACCGAGCAACTAAACGGGGAGTATTTCTCGTTGAGGGCAATTTTTACACATTTCACTCATCGTGCCAGAATTGTCAGTGTGAAATTGTGACAACAGCTGGCTGAAAGTGAGGGATTATGACCTTCTCACAGTGATTACATGCTAAAAATTAATTGTGTTCCCCCTCCCAGCACTGTGGCATTGTGATTACTCGAAGCCGAGAGCGTGGGTGGGTGTGGGAGAGATGCGTGCAAGAACAAATAGATTACGAGGCACACAAATCAATGCTTGTTATTGCTAAGTCATAAAAAATGGTTTCTAGCTAACAAATACTGAAAGAAAGAAAGAAACAACAAGTTTAATTTAATTACCAGTATATCTGTTTTGTACTCTGGAGCAAAGGAACTAAGATAAATTGCGAGACTAACATCCATCTGTATGTTATATTAAGATGCTGGTACAGCCATATCTTTCAAAGCCCTGAGTTTACTCCACCAATCATTTAAAAAAAATACCTCAGTCCTTTTCTATGCCATAAGTAATATAGTAAATCTTGTTTCTTTTAATGTTACAGCATCTTTCTTCTTGATGCTACTTTTTTTTGCCAGTATTTGCTGCAGGAAATATTGATCTCTGCTTCTTCAAAATGAGTTTTCCTTGTACCCTTTCTCATTCAGTGGACCCTACAGTTTGTATGCTTGATATTGCACATTCTCTCTCTGGGGAAAACTGTTCTGCCACTTTACAGTTTCTTTAAGCAGAATTCTTTTCACACTTTAAATAGCATTGCTCTGTGCCAATTGTGAAAAACAAAATAAAACCAAACAAAATCCAGCTGAAGCCTGTTTGGTTTATTGTATACATTTAGTTACGCTCAAAACTATTAGCTGGGAGCCTGAAGGCCAAATCCAGCATTAAACCATCTCTGACTTAGTCATACCCTTTCCCAGAGCAGCATGGGAAGCTAACACAGGAGCTTCAAAGAAGCTTCACATATTTTTGCAATGATCAAAAGTCCATGAAACATCTTAATTTGCAAGCTCACTCACCATCACAAGGTAGTGAAGTTAATATGGGAAAAAAAAGACTTTTGGGCCACTGTTCCACACAGTGTATAAGCGCATTCCTAACACAAGTATGTAGCTACCTGTCTGTACATCTTACACATATATTTCTTTATTACTTTAAGTACATCCTTCAATAATCCTTCTTTGTTGGGTTTAGATCTCTAAGAACTGTGAGTGTTCTCCATCTCTGATTCACGGATGGTGCAGCTCAGCAATTCTGTTCCTTCCGATAGATTGAAACCTGTCTTTAGGTTCAGTACAGGAACAGCAAATTAAAAAAACTGTAAATGATACACATTTTTTCATCTGATCACTGATGCTGGTGGTTGGAAATATGGCTGTGAACACTGTGTTTGGCTGAGGAGAGAGAAAACTTCTCCAGTTGCCATATCCTATAAAACAATTGTCTTCATTTTCCAATGCCTGCATGTTTATTTTCTTTGCTCCCAGCATTAACTGAGCTGCTTTCCAACATGTGACTTACTTTTAAAAAATGCCCAGTCAACACATTTTCCATGACATCAGTGAGAACGGCAGCTCTCTGAACTTCTCCATATTTGTTTACTTTTCTTTAATCAAATTAATTAAACCTTTAGGTCCCCATTTTAGGAATGTTAGTAATAGTACTATCTGTGGGATCTCTTTCCAGCAGAATGAAACAATAACAACTTTCAGTGCTCTGCTTTGAAGAGGTGTGGTCTCAGTGCCTCATCCAGCTGTATTTCCACTGGACCAGAGAAAGATTCTTTCTTTCTTTCTTTCTTTCTTTCTTTCTTTCTTTCCAACTCTGAGAACTCTCTGTTTTGCCTTTTTATGCTAATTTGAGTTGAAACTCCAGTAAGACAGAATGTTTCTAAAGGCAATTATTCTTTTTCTTTTCCTTCCCAGGTCATAGGAACAGGGAGTAAGGAAGCTAAATTTATTCCCTTTAATAAAAAAATAAAAAGCCATTTTTAAAAACTGTAATTGAAAATAAACTGAAAAATCCTATGAAATATTGAAAAAAACAATAGGAGATATTTAAGCTCACTCACAGTGTTCTTGAATTTTCTATTTGAAGAAATAGCCATTTAAATTAAAAATTTTTAACAGATCAATATTCTGGGATAACACAATACAAACAGTTTGATTAGCAAACTGCAACAGTATAACATTACCCACAAGGGTTATTTTTCCTGGTTTAAGAAATGATAGTGTACTTTATACAGCTATTCCCATCACCCAAACTTCAAACCAGATTTTTAGCAAAATATATTTCCAATTGCCAGCTGGTAAACTAATTCTACTAGTGAGAAAATAAGACCTATAACAATTCCATAAGGTGCCATATTTGTACTTAAATTCATTATTTATTTTGTTGGTTAACTGCATTTTCTTTAAAATTGGTTGAATGAACATTATCAATTTGAAATATTGACATGGTTTAGTGAGAAGGTTTTTTTTACTTTTAAAAATAAAATTAAATAGTTTTAGATACTACCCCTACACCTGCATTTAATGTCTGCTTTTATAGGTCTAAAGTAATTATATTTTTATATCTAGCCATTACATTTTGAGATTATTCCATGTTTAATCTTTGCTGGACTTTGCTAAGCTAAGTAGATAAAGGCATATGCACATTCCACTGTACCTCAGTGAGTCCACTCAGGCTACATGGGGGAAAAATGGAAATACAAGATCTACAGCATTGATACAAGAAGTCATATGTTCTAAGTAATATGCTCCCTGATCTCTTACTAGGAAGGTGGTGTCCATCTAAAAATTAACGTTTTTCCCCACTCCAAGAAAGTAATGAGTTAAAGTATTAACCTTTAGAGGGGGGAAAAAGAAGAAAGACAAGAAAAGAATGATTTCCTGAAAAAAGGACTTTTTTTTTGGTTTATATAAAATTGTGAACAATGCAATTACAAAGTTGTCTTAACACACATCCACATAACCACCTTTATCAGTGGTAGATACAGGAAAGTAGATAGGTGCCACTGATTTCTGTAAGAGCCTGCAGCCATCCATAAGCATGAAGGGTGTTCCTGCAGTCATCCCAGACAGATTCCTCTGGGACAGGACTTGCCTGCAGCAAGGTCTCAAGGCTGTGGCTGTTCAGGGGGAGTGTCCCAAGGCTGGCTGTGGCTGTGACTCTGGGGCTGTCCAGCTGTCCAGGACTGTCCCAGAGCCATGGCAGAGGCAGCAGGCAGTGCCTGCCTTATCTGCCATCTCCCCAGCACAAATGGATGTGTGCTGAGCTCTAAGACCACACAAATCACCCTAGGCGGAATAATAATTGTACTTGTAGCTGCAGCCAAGCTATTTCACGGACATGTGGGGTTGGCAGAAAAGTGAATCAATTTATAAAAGAGTGTGCAGCGTTAGATAAAGCCCAAGCCCTGACAGCTTTATCTGATAGGTTCAGTTTGTTTTTTTAGAAGTGAGTAGCCCTGAGGCTTTTTGCTGAGTTTTATCGAATAGTCACTTTATTTTAAGCAACAACAGGGGTTTAATAGGGAGGGGGAACATGCTGAAAGGTCACCTGTAGCCAGGTAATATCATCTGAGCAAATGCAAACTGTACATCATGGAAATCTCTCTACAAACTGACAGTCAGTATTCATCTCCTAGGAGTTGTTTCATCTCTATGCTCACACTTAAAACACTGCTGAATTTTCTTGGTTACTTAAATATGACTTTGGTATAACTGGCATGGAAGCAGTAAGAAGATATATTGTAATCAAAAAGGAAGAATAAAAGAGAGTGGAATTCAGTTCATTCAGCAAAGTTCTTTTATAGAGCAATACATTTTAAGATAATTTCCGGAGCAGCAAATTAAACAGACATGGAAACAAACTTCTATACATCTCAAAATTATTATGATCACACAAAGTAATTACCACTAGATGCTAATTTCATATACTGCCAGAAAAACCTTAATTAAACATTGAAGATGGCAGAAAAAAAGAAATCAGAAATTGAAAGAAATCTCAGAAGTTTTAGGGACTATTTTCCTCAGTTTTTCTTATCCATGGAAATGGTAAGAAGTACAGAATTAAAGCAAATGCATTTTGCATTTAATTAATCTAACTACAGAAGCAGAGATCCTTAGTCCATTGAGCCAATTCACAAATTATATGAGGAAAGCTTGCAAGACAAACCACAGCAAGAGCATTCAAAGAGCCTTTCATTGCAGCTAATTTCAGCTACCCATTTCATTACAACAACAAATGTAAAAAGCACTACATAGCCATGGTGGTATGGGAAGACATTTCAAGAAGAAAACCACAATTTCTCCTGAATGCCATCACTGCACTGTTCAATCTATTGCTTGCAGAAATAAGTCAATCAACAATTATAAGATGCTTAAGGATTGTATGTTTACAAGGTTTAAGTTATTAAACCCACCTCCTAGGCTAGAAAAAAAATGCATAGCACACAACAAGAGTACCCTGTAAATTATAGCTGAAGACCAATGTTTTAAAACTTTAAACACTGAGGCTTGCATCTCAAATCACTATTCATGAATCAACATGAAAATGAACTTACTTTAAGAAGCCACAAGAATTCTAAGCAATTAAAGGGGAATTTCTAAGCTTTATGAAAAATACTGATCAGTATTTAGGAAATTACAGTTTTAGGGCTGGGTCCCAAGAACTAATAAGCTGCTTCTCTTTGCTTGTGTTCAAGTCTCTAGGATCTCCAGAGACTAGTCAGTGGCAAATCCCTCTGCTGTATTTTCTTACACATCTTTTCTTAAAAGCTGTGATTTTGCTAGAAGATAGTCCAGATTTTTATTTGTCCAGCTAGCATGCAGGTCTTGTCCATATGAGGACCATATCCACACTTCGGGGAGTTAATAAAACTCTTAATGATAAGTATTGGTTCAGACCCTACAAGAACACAGGGACTCTGCCACCTAAGTAGACTATAAATACTTCAGACTTCCATTCAAATTTAATCTATAGATCTAAAAACATTTCAAAAATGTAAGAGAGTTGTGCTTTCTACTCCTCCCAAACAATGTGTGCATTTTACACTTACAGAAACTAAGAGCAGATGGAAAGTTTGTCAGCAGTGCTGGCAGAGCAGAAAAAGTCCTGCTCTCCTCACTCTAAAGATGCAATCTTTGCACCCCAAATTTCAAGAAACTTGAAATCTGAGCTTTGCAGTCTTCCAAGTATTCTTCTCTGTACCAAAGAATTTTGAGCTGTGCTGTCAGCAAAGATGCAGGATCTGTACCACAGTCATGTACAAGGAGCAGCAGAGAGAGTTCTGAGTCTCTTTTGTCATTCACAACACAATGAGCTTGGGATAGTTTGTTTACTTGCTATCATTGTGCACTGGATTATATTTTTTACAAAATGACAGAAGTGTTTTACTTTATTCGTAGACAACGACACATTTATTTTCAGGTATCTTAATAGAAATTCAAAGTATTACATTCAAGTTGATTACTATACTCAAGAACCTAAAGAGGATAGGGTGGGTTGGATTTTAAAATCTGATTTAATACATCATTTATTCAGAATAATTTATTTAAATGTTCGTACAACCTCTTTATCCTTAAAAATCAAATCTCTCGTTGGGTGTGGGGTTGGGCATAGAGCAGTGGGAGACACGACAAATCTCAAAAAGTCAAAAATCCAGTTTGTCAATATTTTTATTTTTTCACAACAAATATGCCAAGTCCCATGAATTATTTAGGATATGCTCTTTGGCCCCCACCTCACACCTTCTCTGTTGCATGTGTTGACTATTCATTCGCTGTGACACACTGCAGTGTCCCTCAGCCTGGGCAGACTCCAGGTCCCCAAGCTGATCCCATTCAGAGAGAATCTTGGGCTCCTGACATCACTTCACATGAGCCACAGTCAGGATCCACTGACAGCCTGAGAAATTCCCTGCTCATTTACAGCCACAGTGGATTCAGCATCAATGCTAGTGCTGGAAAGCAAATATCCAGGCTGAACGAGGTCACCAAATTTGTCGCAAAACATTTTTGATCCATTAATTGCCCAGAGCTAAGTCACTAAGTTGTCTGCATTACATGTGTATTTAGATGACTAAGTGGCCCTGCTCGTTTGGAGTAGAGCACTGGATTTTGTGATATGCCAGTGCACTAATGTGGAAAATAAACAGCATCCTCGACTGCTGAATAATTAATTCTTTTACTGAATTAAATATGAAAATAGTACGTGTCATTTAGAATTTCTTATGCTTTTTAATAATAGTCTCTTCAAAACCTATCACATTACTCAACTTCATATCAACATCTATTTTATTTACTCTCCGTTTTTAATATGCAGCATGCTGCAGTATTTTGTCCTAACAGCCATATAAAACCATCAGATGCTGTCAAGTGGAAAGTGAAGGTTTTGACACTACTGGGGTCTAGGCTCAGCGGCAGCTTGGTATTGTGGGTCAGGCATCATAGCTCAATTTCTAAATGTGAAGGTAGCAAAATAGTTCACAAGAATATTTGTGTAGTAAAAGGGGGTTTCCTGGGGAAAAAATTGTTTAAATATATGTATATGTCCATACTTAACAGCACTAACCATAGGGTCCTGCTGCCTGTAATGAAGAGAGGAAATAAGCCCACAACACCCCTCATCACAACCAGAGCCAGACAAACAGTAATTTTCTTTTGTTTAAAGGAAAAAGTAAGCTTATTTAAGTCTGATGCTCCTATGCATATCCTCATTAGTCACACAGCATAAAAATCACTTTGCCAGAATGATGAACTCTTTCTGCTCGTTCTCCTTGAGCTTTGAGGAGCTGCCTCATCCCATGTGTGTGACAGCTTTACCAACCATGAGAAGTCCTGCTTCCTTAAGCACAACATGCTCTGAACAGAGCTCCCAGGACATACAGAAAGTGATTTTCTACAAGGCTTCCTAGAAATCTGTACCTACCCTCCTCCCCCAGTTTACATTTTTGGCCAATAGTTGCATTTTTACAGGATAAGTTGAGCACCACAACTGCACTCATCCAGAACCAGAGGGGAGACTGCTGGAGAAGATTTGGTTAACAGAACTCTTTCTCAGAAAATCCAAGATGAGGTAAAGTCATCTCTCATTCCTGGAAATATTAAGGAGACTTATGCCAAAAAATAACAAAAATGCTGAGTTTTGATAATACAACAGGACCAGTTATAGCCATGCAAGTGCCGAATTTAAGATTTGTACAATAGCCCATTTTCATTTGTGAAAAACCATTCTTCAATATTTGCATTGGGGCATAGATATAAAACATCTAGACAGAATCTGTTACAGGCAGGAGGGCGAAAAATCCCTGCCTAGAACTTAAAAACTTATTTCTTTATGAAAAGTTGAATACTGTAACTTGCTATAAATTGTCTTGAAGCACTTTCTATTTTTTTACAATTGATCTCCTCATATTTCCATTGTGAGTTTTGAGCTTCTTGATGATGGTCAATCAAACAACTATTACAGTATAGTTGTTTATGCAAATAACAAACAGCAGAAAAGCATGTATTTGATGGAATTCATATTGTTTTCCCTTATGATCAAAATCACTTTGTCCTTAAAAACAAGCAAAATATCTGGAAAACAAACCAGATTATTTTCAAGTGATCTTTAAAGGGTGAAGGTCATTCTTTAACAAAAAAACAATCTAACCAACCCTTCTATAGTTTTTACAATTAAACTGAAAGCAACAAAAATGTTAGCAATGCAATCCAATCAATTCAGGCTCTCTCCGCTTGAAGTTGAGAATCTGCCAGCTCATATAAAAAATTTGCATTTCAAAATGAAACACAAAATCCTTCTTTACCTGTTTGAAATGAAAAGAAATCCCAGTGGAGCTTGCAAAATATATGCCCATTGTTTAATGACCTTCTAATACCAGCGAAAGAACATCCAAGACCATTGCAGACAATTCTGGTCTAATCAGGTTAATGATGGAAGCCAAGGCCAGGACTACAGCAAGCTGTTCGTTAGCATTTGATATTTCTGGCAAATAAACTCACTGCTGTTCATCCATTAAGTTCACATCCAACAAATGGTAACAACTGCTCCTGACATTCAGTACAGAATATTCTGCTCCCATATCGAACCCTGCTGCTCTGAAGAAGCCACCACTGACATGAAAGAGGAGGCTGAGCTTCTTCCAATGGCTTCTGTTAAAACAGCACAGCAATAAAGTTCCAGCTGAACAGGGTAAAAACTGATCGTAATTTTTTACTTTGTCTCACTGTGAGAGGAGCTATCGGGGGAAATTTTGTCCTTCATTACAAGGCAGGATAGGGAAAATAAACCAGAACCACATATTATTATGTTCTCAGCCTTCATACTGAGATCATGGTTCAGCGATCACGTACTAAACATGATATTTTTCATAAGTACTGTTCAATCTACCATGTGCAAGATTCCAGATTTCTGCTGGCCTTTAAATCCCAGTTTTATGTGTCTCTTGCAATCCGTATTCACTGGTGAGCTACATGGACATAATCAAGCTTGCTCCAGCTGATTACTGCCCAGCTTTAAAAGGCCCGGAAGAGCTGTTTTCTCCAGCTGGAATGTTGATTAAAACTATCTCAGAAAACATGGAATATATGAGCACTCAGTTTCCAGCCACTCACCTAGAGACTACCAGAAATGCAAGATTTGCTGAGGTCAGGCTGAGATGTTTATAAAATTGATCACTTGTTTGGCCAGAAGGTGTTATTTGCCTGTTCACTAAAGTGGTTCCTGCTCTGCAGGCCAGCAGTTCTTGTTACAGTCTGGAGCTGTGAAATGTCTCAGGTTCCTTCAGGCTCCCAAATCCTTCTGCAGAGTCCTGAATGACATCTGTCACCAACTGCCTTGAGGAACTGCTGATTCCTCAGGAAGGAAGGGACTCTTCCCCTTTCATGGGAAATGGAAGTACCCTCTTGAATCCATCTGAGGACTCTACTGTGCCAGTGCCTGAGGAAGCTCTGAACTGCCTTTCCCCACTGGAGTTATGCCCCACTGTAAAAGTCATCCTACTGACTTGTCCTCATGCACTTTTCCACTATCCTGAAAAATATACTGGAGGTAAGCACATACACGTATTTAGATATTCAAACAAAGGAATGTTTCTAAGGAGAATCTTAAATATTTCTCAAGAGTCTGCCTGATTTTTCAGAAGAGCCTGGATTCTTATTTCCAGCCCAGGTGGAGGCTGGACATGGAATTCAGCTAATCATGTCAAGCAATATCTGAAGTTCAGGGGAAGTTAACAACTCACAAAAGATCAAGACTTTTAGGTGAACTAAACCATAAGCAAAAACTATAAAAACTTACAAAAGACAAAGACAACCACCAGCCAACAGTAGATATCGAAAAGCAACAGATTCTGTGGTAAAAAGGAATCCATTTCCTCACAGTTGGTTTCTCCCCAAGGATATAGGATCTCTATCTGGGAGCCTCAATTTTCCTAGCTATGAGCACTTACTAGAAGTCAGAGTACAATGTTCTCATGCTGCTAAATCTCATCTATTTCCAAATCCCTGGAATATTCTGTCTCTTGCAGTTGTCTTGCAAATTGGCTGGCAAATATTAACTCAAGCTGGTCTACCAAAGCAGGCGATGAACTTTTTGCTCTTCCATTTCAGTGATCCAAATAAAGCCTGGGTACAACACAGATGGTGTCTGCACTGTGCAGGGAAGCACTTTGTGAGGAGATCCACTAGATTGCCCTGGAGGGCTAGACTGAAACTTCTTTGGGATCCAAGCTGTCACCACTCTGGCACTAAATGTGACCTATCTTTTCAATTACATGACATAATTGTGACTAGCTAAATGACACATTCACTTTTATCACCGACAGTTGCCCATCTGTACAGGCTCACAATTTCCTGTGAGAACTCCTGAATAGCCTTTACTCTACACTTTGATTACAAATATGGACTCTGTAAAACTGCAGTGGTTATGCAGTCAACACCCCACAGGCACATAATGCAGGCAGATGAAAGACTGGGAATCTAAGAGATGATAAAACACCACAGCAGCTCTGACTTTCTCCATGACAGCTGTAAAAAGATTAGGAATTATTTAATATCTGCTTATACCATGCTTAGAGGTGCATGCTTAGATACACTGCAGAGGTCAGCTGATAGTTACAGCTCCAGCTCTCAGTGAGAGCAACCTGGCTGCTCTCAATTCAACAGTCTGGCTTTGATCCTCGGGGAAATATGGTCTAGTCATCTCCTGCTTCCACTCCAAAGTGATTGATGTTCTTCAGCAGTTGCTGAAGGAGAGGTATGAAAAAATTTACCAATCTGTCTAGAAGAGCCCATCAAGGGGTCTTTTATGTGTAAACATTTCCTGATTTGATGACATCTTATAGGATAAATGATTTGTCTCACTATGTTTTTAATTACTTGGTCTAGACGAGATTAATTGCAATTTATTTCAGTTGAGGTGAGCAAGAGTATCAACATCTCCTATTGAGCACACATCTCCTATGGAGACAAGCTGGCATCCTCCTTGTCTTCTCTCCAAATGCAAAGGAGATAAATTGTCTCCTGCTCAAGGTGCTCCTTGCTTATCATCCCCAACAACTTCTTTCAACCAATTCCCAGCAGGGTTTTAAAAGCCCTGAGGTCTAAAAAGCTGAGTGGAGCTCTGCTTCCAGTGTTTCTGCCACCATGTCTGCACTTTGATGAAGGAGGCACCTCCAAATCTGGAGAAGAGAAGCAGCCTGTAGCTCTGAAAGGCTGCTCCACTTCTCCATGCCAAGGCACTGACGGTGCAGGTGGAAAGGGAGCAGCGCAGAGGCAGAGAGCAGAAATGATGGAGCTGGCACTGAAATCAGGTGAGAGTAGCAAGGCACAAGATCACACACACCACTGCCATTTCAGCACGAGAGGAAGGAATCGTGACTGGACTGTAAAATTAACTGGTAGCAGTAAATAAAATAAGGTAGAAAAAGCAGATGGAAGCAGCAACATATTTGGGTACATTATAAGACATTCATTATAAGACTGCCTGCAGCAGAGGCTGAAACCTCATTAGTCATATGTACTTCTCTGCACCAAATGTGTGATATTTACAGTTACGATTAGTTTATAGACTAGTTGAGGTTTGGACCAAAGCCTGGTTTTATTCTATCAGAAGCACTTGAACTATCTTCAGGGTAAACAGATATGACTTAGAAAAAATATATGATGTAGAGTGGCTAAGGTGTAGTTCATAGAGCAAATCCAGCGATAATGGGATATAAAGATAGAAAAACAGGAAAAAAAGAAAAGAGAAATGTGGACTGATGGCAAACACTGCAGGTGTATGGTACTCATTCATATCCAGTTGGGCAGTTAATGAAATAACCTGTGGAAATAGGACTCTCTCTTAAAACCAAAAATTCCTGCCTTATACCAGCTGAATGACTCATGTTCCATTTGCTGGAGGTTTAAACAGAACTGCAGTGTACAAAAAACAAGTATCTTTCTCTTACTGTTGATTTTATAGATTATCATGAAGAAACTGGGAAACAGCAGGTCACATTGAACCCTAATAAGAATTTTAGTATTAGGGGAAAAAAATCCTTAATTTATTAAAAATAATATGTTCTTAATGTAGCTCAAAGCATTGTTCAGTGAAGAAGGTTTCTGAATCAGCGCAGAATTGTAGTCACTAGTAGAGTTTTAGGATGCTGCTCTCACCAAACAACACATACATGAACTGGCAGAGGACTTCTCAATTGCAAAGGAAAAAAGAATCAAGGTTGTAACTGTGGCAGGGAGAGAGTGCAAAGGGAGGGGTGATGGAAAGAAGGAGTAGAAGGGGTCAGTAGAGAGGAAAGGTCTAAAGAGATCAGCTGGCTCCTCATGGGACAAATGAGACAAACCTACCAACAGTGAGGAGTTTTGAGCAGGATGAATATTGGTCTCCCTCTCCTTCCCTGCCTATCCCAGCTTGTCTCCTGTTTTGGGATCCCTTGACAACCTGGGGTACAAACCTGCATTTGAAAACTGCTACATCAGGGCTCCTATTTACTTCTCTCCTTCAGCCTTCTCTACACATCTGTGGAAGAAGAGCCCAAGTGGCAGCCAGTCTCTGCCCCAGCAGTGCAAAAGGGCAGCACACCAAAACTGAGGGCAGTGATTAGCAGCTGAAGAAGGTCTCAGAGAAGGGCTTTGTGTTCTTCCTTCAAAGGAGCAGACTGTTTTTTCACTGCTGATGGGGTGGGTTGAACAACTTCACTGTGAGGCCACACGAATGCCAGAGTGGCACTGCAAAAGGGACCATGGTTAAAACAAGAGTGAGCCCAACCACCCCTCTCAGCAGCAGTGAAATGGATCAGTGATCAGCTTGTATTGCATCAAATGCTGTCTACCTGCACCTAAATTTCCCTGCTGCTCCCTTCCTAAAGCTGGTAGAAATGCAGATTTGGTCACAGAAGGCTAAAACTGCTTAGGTGAGACCTGTCTGTGCTGAAAATCAGCTCTCTTTTGATTTTCTGATTCAATGCATTCAGCCCTTTGAATTACTACTTTTAGGAGCAATTGTCCCAGTGATTATTAACTAGAATGCCTCCTAAGTCTCAGTGAAGAGTTAATTAGTTTCTGTCTGGAAAAACAAGTGTCATCTTGCTAGAATCTTGTCAACACAACACAGAGCTCAGTGCATCACATGAGAACAACCATCAGTTCAGCTGGATTTGGAAAAGAGTCTCTGAATTACCCCAGGTTATCTGAGTTGAATTTTATTTTTCCAGATTTATGGCTGACCATTATTCCCATGCTTTGTTTTGTATCAGCATGTGGCAAAAATTGATAGGTTTTTGCTTTCTCTTGTATTTTCCTTGGAATGCTTCATACAACATATCTAGTAAGGTGTTTAGAAAGTCAGCTGATGTATGAAGACATTAACAATCTGAGGAATATCAAATTGCTTGGAGACTGAAGAGCAAAACAAAAATAGGAAAACTTCTTAGGAAGAGATAAGCACAGAAGAAAACATATAATTTGCAGAGCTCTATAACAAATTCCTTTAGCACATGTGTGCACATTTATGGTATTTCCAACAGAAAATGTCAAAGGAATTTTCCACAGCTCTGCTAAATGAACACAGACTTTTCTACAGGTGAATACTTCTTAAGAGTTCAGGAGTCTTAAACAATTATGTATCCTGTTAAAACAGATGACATGTTCCATTCAACCCTGGCAGCCCTTAAGAGAACCATTACAAAGTTTATGTTATCTTTTTTAGGTTGTATTTGGGTTTGCTTGTATTGGATTTATTTCAGATTCATTCTCTTTAACAGTGAAGACGCAAGGGGTCTACATGATACAGAAATAAGCCAAATAAATCCAAAATGCTTGAGAAAAAGTGAATCAGTGTTTTCTCTGTGTGTAATAATAAATGGGCACCTGACAAAACTTGAGATTCAAAACTATTCTGAACATATATGTGGATAACAGACTTATCTACAATTGCTACAATTGAGAACAATCTATATATTTTGGAAGAAAGATTGGAACTTGATTAAGCCCTGAAGCAAAATCTCTAGTGAGACCAGGATTTAGACATGTGGGAAGATGTGCCATAGTGCATCTGTCTGTTCTAGGCCTTTCTAGATGGGTGGAGATGAATGCTTAAGGAATGGTTTGCAGGACTTTTTGGGAAGCAACTCCCAAGTATGATGTCCCAATGAAACAAAGCCCAAACACACTTATTAAGCTTTCAGTCATATTGACAAAGAAGGGGTGATCAGATTCAAGAATAAAACAGTTTGGTGTGAAAAATGAGGATAAGTTGGACAGGGTAACAATCTTGAAAGGGAGGACAAATGACTTCTCTTTGATCCAACAGAAAAATCAGTGGAGAGATACAAAACTTGAATGATGAGCAGAAAAATTAATTTTTCCAGATGTGCAGAAAGCAAAAATGCATTTTTCCAAGCAAGAGAGAAGGGGTTTACAGCAACCAAGATGTGACCTGATGAGCCTAGACAGCAATTTCTGCTGTGTGAACTGACTGAAAAGGTACAGACTTAGAGCTGCAGAGCAGAATGGGACATCATGACCAAGGCATGTGGAGGGTGTGAGGGTCTGCAGAAATACCTAAAGATGATGACTGTGGTTTTTTGAGCTACAAAAACGGAGAGTCCTGCTTTAAACTAAATGAATCCTAAATAGAACAAAACGTATTAAGAAGGAAACTGAAGCAGGGAACTAGATCATAAAACAGATGTCAAATGGGATTCTGTGGTTCTCTCTCGGCACAGACAATACCAGCTTGACTTTCAGTCAGCACTAATGGAAACATCTCTCTTCCTTCTCAAAAAAAAATTCAAGAAAATTTGATATAAACTATTTTTTTAAAACAGCAAATCATATTTAGTATGTGCTGATGACTTGCTGCCTTTTATATACATATGTTTTTGCTATGACAAAACTGTGTTTTTCAATTAACTTGACAGTGTGATTCAATATAATCCAATCGAGGTACATAAAGAAAGCTGTGTATAATCAGAAAAGTACTAAAACAGAACTCCTCTGAACAGGCATTTGGTATGATGGTGAAACTGCAGGAAACTGAATCAGAAATCTGAAGCAGGAAACAGAAATCTAAAACAGTGCTACAAACCCCAGTGGGACAGCCATTTGTAGATGTGAAGTATTCCCACCACAAATCTTGGTATTCATGCATTATATAAAAGTAAGTGTTCTTCTGGGAACAAATAGAGGAGAAAAAAGAATCTTAGATTGTCCTGAAACATTAGAGCATTATTGTTCATTCCCATGTAGTTTTAATTGTCAGAGCATTCCTGTTTTGAACCTTTATTTTTAGGGATCCTAGAATCAGGCTTTACTATGCACTTTTAGTTGCAATTTGGCATGCAAGGTATAAGCCCAGAAGTGAAATTATTTTAGTTAATTGAAGGGGAGAATGTAATCAGTCAGATTCTTTTTCTAATTAAAAACTGTAAAAAAATAATTAATTCCAA
Source organism: Lichenostomus cassidix (assembly GCF_008360975.1). Taxonomy (NCBI): domain Eukaryota; kingdom Metazoa; phylum Chordata; class Aves; order Passeriformes; family Meliphagidae; genus Lichenostomus; species Lichenostomus cassidix. The sequence goes on from NC_139490.1 coordinate 17,675,953, forward strand.
ATGCTTTCTTGCACAAAATAGCTCCAAATCAGATAGGGATTTAGGATGCATAATTCAAGCTTGAATACAGGGTTGAAATCCTCTCCAGAAATTTCCAGGGTATTTGCATCCAGGTTTTGGACTGGGAACAGTTTCTGTTCAGACCTTTTAAAAGATGTAAAACAAGACAGCTATGTGCACTATACATACTCTACATATGTTCTGAGCCCTTTAGGGAATTTGAAATTACAGTCTGAGTAAAAGACCCAGGGGCTTAGTTTGGATTTGAAAGACCACAAAATTATGAATATATCAGTGTAGAACTACTTCATCCACAAAACAGAAATACAGACCCTAGGTGCAAGCAGCACTTTGAGAGGTAAAACAATTCAGTCAAATGCTCCCTATCATTTTTCAATAGGAATTTTTCCTTTGTGCCACTTAAATCTTCCTTACTATATTTTAAGACCATGTTTGCTTTCTTTACCCAAACTAGATGGGAAGAATAACCTCCCTATGTCTTTGCATACTACACTGGAAAACATTTTCCTGCCACCACCTTGATGCTAAACATTCCTATTTCCTTTCTTTTTTTTTCTGTGAAAATTATGCTGAGTTCCTTTTCAGTTTGTTCAAACAATGTATATTTCCCTGCAGTGGAGAGCCCAGACCTGGGCATAGCAGAGAGTCTTTCCAATGCTAAGTACAATGGAGAACAATTTCATGGCTTTTCCAGGCTGCAAAATATACCATGGATCTGGCACTGCATGCATGATATTACTGTGATATATTGTGGGAGTACTTACTCCCCTGTGACAAGATATTTGTCACTTGTGATTTATGTGGGATTTCTTATAATTGTCAGGTCCTGTTCCAAAGGACTTCCAATTTTACCTCATTTGGCAAGCGAGCAGCTTATTCTTATCAAAATATAGTACAATGCCCTTCAGTGAGGACAAATACAATATACTTTTAATCAAGATTTTGACTTTGCCATTTTGAGCTCAAAAATAAACTTAGGCTTTCAGTGCTTTTACAGAAATTGAAGTTAAGCTGACTCCTTTACAATTTTCCTCTCCTCTCACATTCCTAAACTTCCCCTGTACAACCTATATTCTACACATGCTCAAAGATCAGGTGTTGATCTATAAAGTTCAGTTTGTCCAAGTGATTAAAAAAAAACCCCAAACAAAACCAAATAAAACCAGTGAATGATCTGTGAAGGTATTTTGTTAGAGCTATTACAGGACTAGTTTGTTCTTCTCAATCTGCTCATAGCAATGGGTTGTGATCCCTTAAACTAATTTTCCTCCAGCTTATTATTGGTCCAGAAGTGACTTCAGAGGCAAAGAGTCAGAGGTACTGCAATAATCAAATCTAGACTAGAGTTTCTATCACCACTTGGTTTTATTGTCCTTAACAGCATGGTGGGAGTGAGATCAGTATGAGGCCATCCTTCCAGAAATTTCCTGGTTGTCTATCCCTGAAGGAAGCAGGACATTGTTTACAATTACTTGTTTTATGGCAGATTTTAAATATCTCTCATACACAAATGTGCTGTACTGCCATATATTTGAGGCAAGTAATGACAGACATTCTTTGCAGGTTGTTTTTTAAAATTGTTTTAAAAGATGAGAGTTAATATCAGTTTGTTTCCACAAAATTTTAGTCTGACACATTCTTTACATATTTTTCCACTGGCATTTGCTTTCAGCATTATTTTCAACTCTACTATTCAGTGGAGGTGCCTAAAAGTAGGTACACTAAGGTTTTTATTTTCATTACTCCAGTAACTTTAAGGGTTCCCATTTCAGAGTTAGCATTGTCACCTGAAGATCTGTCCAAGTGATAATGTTTCTGTATAACTAAAGCACTGCTCAGAGCTCTGCTTTTGAGGCAGGCAAAAGTATTTTGGCCATGAACTAGTATTGCTAAGCGAGTAAATGCATTGACAAGTTCAGAACAATGCTCCAAGTCATCTGCTCATGTACCTACAGCACTCTCCTATTGCTTTACTCCTTCAGATGAGAAGGAGTGGTATAGTATTCACTATCATTCCCTAGATCATCCAAAATCTGTACAAAGAATGCTGACTGGATATTATATGACCCAGCAATGTCTGAAAGAAGCTCTCACAAACAGCCCTGGTTGTTACTCTGTGTGACCCCTGAGAGGGAAGCACTGAGTAGGGCCATCCTGGGCCAATAGAGCCAATCCTATTAATGTACCCAGTAATGACCTGGGTACAGATCTCCAGCAAGGTGCAAATATGACACTCCCAGACTACAAGAAACTTTGAATGGAAAGCATCTGATGCTGAAGGTCCAAACTTTGAACATTTGAATTCTGGTCAAAGTCCAGCAAAGGGATTTGCAAATGACCAGTTACTGATTCAAACACACTCTTTGGAAGCATCTGCTGAGATTAAGGAACTCCCTTTCTTCGAACACTCAGCTGCAGAAGGAAAATGCACTTCAGCATGAGAGGAACCCTTTGATACAGACCTCAACAACAGCATTTAAGGCAAATGTGCACCACCCTGGAAAATTAACTCCATGCCTAAATCAAATGTTAGGGAAGAGCAATAGCAAGAGATCAGTTTCTGAATTAGTGTAGTATACTTGAACATGGAGTTTCTTCCTGCTTTTCAAAGTAAAATTTTATCTGATGCTTTGCTTTTAAAGCTATTTGAAGTCTAAAGTCTTAAGCAGTTTCTGACCAAGGAAGTGTATCATCTTGATGGAATAAATTGTTTTCTTGCTGTTGAAAATTAATTGTGGGGTTATCAAAGACTGAGAAATTTGGTCATTTGGGACCAGGGAGAAGAATATGGTTGGAGTTGGCTTTCAATTAAATCCTACATTGATATATTAAGTAAATTCAATACCGTGCTAACATAAAAACACCTGCAGGGCTTTCCTAAAACTCTGATTTACTTCTAGCTAAGGCAGAGGATTTGATTCTATTTTCAAATCTAGAAGACTCAGGCACAATTTATATTTGATCAAGATTTTAGAGGTAAATAATATAACACCCCTGACAGGTTATAATTAATGGTTGTTTAAGGTACGTTTACACCATCAGATGATAACATTGTAGTGACAGAAGTGCAAGGCACGATATCTTATAAAGAGATAATGAATGAATATTAGCATATTTTTTTTTCCAGTACAGGCAATAGTCCTGTAAACTTCCCTGGTGCTGCATTAAGCTCCTCCTGCACAAAGCCTGGTTTGGGAATGAAATGCACCCTCGAGCTGTTGGAAAAAGGGACCTCAGCAGCTCCTGGGAACACGATGAGCACAGCTCTGGCCCTCCTTTTGTTTGACCTTCTGTTCTTACATTTGTTGGCAGGAGAAGCTTGTTAGAGCAGAATCATTCACCACATGGGATAATGCAAAGCAAGGGTTTTCTTTTTCTTTACTCCATCCCTTCTTTCTTTTTTTCTTTTTTTTTTTTTTTTTTGCCTCCAAAGGGAGACATTATTTAACTTTGTAACTAAAAATCACATCGGTAATAAGCATGTTAAATATATTGCCTAATTATATTGTAGTTATTTTGTGAAGAATTCTGTGCTTTTGTTCAATCTTGTCTTTTTTCTTCTCTTGCCTATGAAGAATATTTATGAATTATGCATGCAAACACAATTAAGAATAACAATTGGTGAATTTTACCCTAGTGACACTGCTCTGTCTTTCAGTCTCTCCCACAACTGCAACTGTACTGAGTTTATGCAAGTGGCAAAGGCTCTCTACTAAAACCAGAAGTACTCTGTCTAGAGCTTCTTTGTGTACCAACAGCACTGTGTGTGGTAGAGGAGTTTTGTTATCTGATTCCTGCTTATTTCTAAGTGAATAAAAGATCCTCTGAACTGGAGAAATATTAATCAGGTATATAACTGAGTTAAATTCTTGTAGGGATGCTGGAGGTGGGTGTTAGAAAAAAAAAAAAGTTGGTAGGTTATAAATATTTGATCAATATATCACAGATTTTTAGCTTGAATTATGAACTTTTCAAACATGAAGTGAATTATTCACGGTCCTCCTATATGATATATGGAAGGTAGCTGCATTTTGAGATTCTGAATGCAGAGTGTTTGTCTTTTGTCCTCTTTGAATAGAATTTCTCTACTCACACACAGCCCAAGAAAAGAATTTTACCCACAGCTGACCTGAGATCAGCCCCCTGAAGCTTATCAGAACTTATTCTGAAAATGACAGATCTGAATTGGTCTTCCAAGAACTCTTACAGTTCAGCTGTATCAGAACTACAGTTTTGTTCAAGTACTTTTATCATTGGAAGGATGACATTTTTCAAAGAAATCGCTCCAGACAAAGGCCATGAACACTTTCTGTTAGCAAGCATGTATAATTCAACAATCAAAACTTGCCACCTATGCAAGACAGGCCACTAGGATGAATAGATGTTTTCCTACTCTACGTATGAAAGAGTTCTCATATCTTGCCCCTTTTCCCTATTATTCTAATATGAACTTGTTTTGCACTATATAAAATGCAGAATGTTGTTTTGGGCACTATAGAAAATAAATGTATTTTCTTGTAATGAATGCGGTGGGCAAAACTTGAAAATAAGCTTTAAGTGCATGAAAAGATTGCTAACACTGTGTATAAAATGCAAACTTTAATTCTGAAAATAGGCCTGAATAAGTGCCCTACTCAGGTTTATGGGAGTAACAGCTCAGATCAGGACTGGAAACTTTTCTAGGACCAAAACAAGTTTGGGTTGAGAAATCCATAGAAAAACACAGTGTTGAAAACAATCCAAGGCATTCAAATATAGTTGTTACTGATGTGATGGTACAGGGGGCTCTGCAGTGATCAGATCTGTATAAATCACAAGTCACCTTACATCAGTGCAGAAATTGCAAAGCGACAGAACTTAATGGCTAAAGCTGTATTTTGTTTCATCATTACATTAATCCAGCACTGTATTCCTTGTGCTTTTTTGCTTTACTCATTCAAGCTCAGCTTTTATAATTATAGGTTTGAGTCAGGCCTTCAATAGAAACACAGAATGTCTACCACACCCCCCCAAAATCCACATATACTCCTTACAGTATATTGTCATAGCTCTGATCAATAGAGATTCACCAGTGAAACTGAAGATACAATATTATTAATTAAGAGTCTAGGTTATACTTCCTTCCCTAATTCCTTTGTGGTCTTCAAAATTTCCTGATGTGTCACAGATCTCTTTTCCTGAGCCATTTTCACTCTCTATTAGGAAGCTACTTTAAAAGATGGTTTAAAAATTCACAGAAGAATAGGAGAAAAGTAAATAGCCTGAATTTTGGGTGTAAATACACAGCTAGAATGTATTAGACAGCTATGTGCTGGAAGCACTCTCTTGCTTCTAGCTGCAAAGCATTCTATTCAAATTTACCAAACATTTATGAAAACATCTCCTAATTTATTAAGCTTTTGAAAGAGTTTCTACTGAAAAGTTCAGCATAAAGTTTAGAAGGAGATCTCCTCAGAAGCCCTGGATGAAATAATTGTCAATGTAGTTTATTCTGTTTATTTGACTAGATCACTCATATTTTATTAGATGTATGCCTCTTTTTTCTTTAGTTCCTTAATTTCCTCTTCACATTCTTTTTTTTTTTGTCTTTGACACCCACTATAAGTACACAACAGTGAGAATAAGACAAGCAATTTGGAGCCTGAAACCCCTTCAATCCTTTCACCATTTCTTAACTTGTAGGGCTTAATTGATTTTTCCTCCCAACACAGTGCTGATGCCAGATTTACATTTCCTCACTTTCAATCTCCTGCTACACGTACCATCATTCTTGTATAATTCTGTTTTGCCTGTAAGCATTTCCTGTCTAAAATGCTTGAGAAGGGAGAGAACCTGTATTTCTATCTCTCCCTTCAATTTCAGCACAGGCTGGTTTAGAGTACTTCAGTGCTTCTTTATATAAAATGTTCTGAACCAAAAAGGAAAATGACATTATCTGACTTCAGGGTTACTGGGAAACAATATTAAAAGGGAAGACAATTGCTTCTAAGTGATCTTCACATAAATATATACATATAAATGCTCATATATATATATAAAATAATGTAGGATTAGCAATTTATAACATCTTCACTTTAAGGAGAATACAGTGTTCCTATACTGGAATACTATTGTTTCATCAGAGGCAATAACTACTGTCTTATACACCTAGAAGGAAGACAAGGAAAGAAGGCAGAAAAGAGATTATTACATATATGGATTTGAATTTTTTGGTATTGTTTGTTTGGTTAGACAGGAAATGCTAGAGCATCTAGATTTCTCGAGCTGGAATTAAAATGGTTTGCAACCTCACCCTTCATGGCTTGAAAAACATTTTTAAGAGACTTTAGACTGGATAGCTCCAAACACTTACCATCTGCCTTCCCCTGCTTAGCCCTACTTCTTTCTCTCTATTAAAATTAGGATTTTTTTTTAAGTGACACACAGAGAACTTTCGTTTGATTGATGATTTCCTGTTGTCATTAAGGAGCGGCAGTATATTATCAGAAAGAATTTTTGAAAATGTAGTGCTATTCTGTCATAAACCACCAGCAGGAATCTATCACTCACAGATTTGTAAGGTTTACTCTAAATAGTTTGAATCTGTTAATTGACAGGGAGAATTAACGTGAGAAGGAGGAAATCAGTCACTGCTTAAAAACTTCATGTCACTGAATGATTGCATTGAGTTTGGAATCATGAAGTTTTGGGAAAGGTAAGGCAATGTGACCTTTCTCCTTCAAAACCAGAGAATTTTGCATAGAGTTATATGTGTTAAAAAACATAATAACTTTTTCTATTCAGACAGACACTGTTCTAATAGAACTCTGCATACGTTGTGTACATATACACAATATATATTTTATACCCAGAGGTAATATATAGAATTTATTCCAAGCATAAAGAAGTTGAAAAGCCCTATATAGGATAAATCTCACTTTATGCTTACTGGCAAAACAACATGACATGAAGATTTGGCACTGAAAAAGAATTTCAATGAACACCCTGAGGTTTATTACATATTGATCAACAAGGATAGCACTCATATTAAAGCAAGAGGTGTGAGCCTCCTGACTTTTCTGATTTACATCAGCAGAGGATACAGTTCAGAGAGTGCTTCTTTCAGTGTATCACCTTGCTAAACAAAAGCTATTTAAAACCCCCGACAGGTAGCTCAGATATTTTTGCTTGAGAAGAATCTCCCTGACACTCTAAAAGCACACACGTCCAAAGGTAAAATTTATATGTGATTGGAATGGAGAAAAGAGTTTACAGGTAGAAAATAGAACCACAAATCTTTCTATACTTTTCTATAACACTTCACCAACATCATCCCACAGATCATACATTAAACCTGAAGCTAACCTTTCAGGTTTACAGGGACACTGTTGGATGCATATAAGGATTATTTGGTTTAAGTGCTTGGATGCAAGGGGAAAACTCAAGAAGAGCAAAACCTGAAGAGGCTCTTCAGGAGCCAGAGAGGTAAAAATTAGTACATGGAAGTGCCCTTGATGTGTATCCTGATGATGTTGTCAGCAGTGCCCTCCTTTAACAGCAGCATGAAAGCAAAGCCCTCGAGAGTTACTGTAAACCCAGCCTCAAACCAGAGCAGCAGGATGAATCCAGGTCCCTAATATCACATATCCAATATGGGATACCCATCCCTGTTCAAGGTTACATTCAAACCAGGACTTCTCTATCAATATTACACACCTCCACAGAGTTGATTGTTTTGTTCCACAGAGGAACATGAGATCATCCATGGTATGGCACACCATGTGTTCCATAAAATGTCTTTGTTTTTCTCTGCTCTCTGTAGTCCCATTCTAGAATAGCATACCAGATCTGTAAGTTATATGTTATTGAATGCTGTCATATATTTAACTCAATTTCCATTTAATGTTTTTATTTCTACTAAATAGGGCATGAATTAGTGACACTAACAATAACTGTTTATCAGGCTGCCAGTGTAACTCACCAGTTTAGGAATTATGTTAACAAAACCCTGAGATAGAAATTATGGATCTCTAGTGGGCAACACTACAGCAGGAATTCAAAGTTTCTGTTTTCAAAGAGCTCTGGACACATTCAGTATTTTACATCTTCTATTCTATATTTATATCTCTGTTTAAAAGCAGAAAATCAACTGAATGAACCAATTTTTTTCTCAAAGATGGATACAGAAACCTCAAGCACTCTGTAGTTCAAATGCAGTAAACACTATGGAGATCTTCCACAACCTAGAAAAAACTTCTAAGGTCCATCTAACACAGAAAAATCCAGTATCCCTTTAATATTTTAAAGAATGGAGTATTATGAAGCATAATTATTGTAATTATAATAATTACCTGTAAGAAAGGTAAGGTAAGATCATTGTAAAAAAGATTTCTAATAATTATTTTCTCACCATATGTGTTATTTGAGTAAAGTTCTTGAGTATATAACAAATCATGAATGATGGCTGAGAAAACAATACAAACAGAATAATCCATCAGGGAAGAAAAAAAAACCCACATTAAAATCTGTGAAAACTCTTTAAAACCTCACTTTGACAACTCCAAAATAAATGAAATGGTTTTGGCACGAGATGTTGACAAGTTATCTGACTCGAATTACAGTTTTCAATGCTACGATTCCTTCATCCAAAACTTCAAATCAGAACTTTCAATAGACTGTTCCAAATAAGTTTAAAAAAATTTATAAAGAATAAAATGTATTATAATTCAGAAACCACGGTTTTGCCAGTTTCTAAAATGCAAAATTCTTTTGGTGCAACCTACAAATGAAAAAAAACAGGAAAACTAATTTGACCATAATTTTTTCATGTTATTTTCCCTTTTTCTCCCCAGCTTTCTCTAAAAACAAAACTTCAGGGAATCCTCGAACATCTCCCCTTTACTGCACACACAATTACACATCCTAAGTATTTGCCTTGCTCCAAGAAAATCCATAGTTTTTCAATCTACTGCCTCAACAGGTTGAGGAAACTAGTGAGTGTCTTCTAACATACAGGAAAGTCAGCAAACCTTAGTTATTTCAGATGAGAACAGAATATCTTCTCAGCCCCTTCTGGCATGACTGAATGCTCTACCAGCTAAGTGTGAGCTGAAGAAAGAGTAGAAGTTTCTCTGAGAGAAAGGATACCAAAGTCCCTTAGGACTGTATAAGTCATCATGGCTCCTATGGATATCTATGTCTGCAAGTTCAAGCAAATTGAATTCCTTATTATGTTTTATTGGTCTTACAAGCTTATATCTAAGACTTTTATGCCCCAATCAGTGTGAAACCTGATCATCCAACAGATTTCAATGTGATCATCCCTCCAAAACCTTACTTTTACTCCCAATTTTTTGATGGTGATTGAAGCACAAATGTCACGAATAACATGCTCAGCCAAATTTTGAATACAGGTTTAAGCCTTAAGCCTCATCTAGTACTAAACAGATCTGAGAAAAAGGCAGATACCTCCCACCTCAAAATCTTAAGATGTTAGACATGCCATTATTACTGAGTCAGCATAATCTTCCTTTTCTTAATTTAAAAATAATAAATAAATAAATAATGTACAAGACATATTCACTCCTTTACTGCAGACAAGAGTCCAGCTCCTGACACCAGCACTGAGGAAGCCAACACAAAGGTATCTGCCATGGCTGTCTGAAAGTCTGATTCAACAGCAGGAATGGGTAGATAAAGTGCACCCAAAAAGAGGAACAAAGCCAGAGCATGAGATTAAAAACAGGGAAAAACAAAATAGACACCCCCAGCCCCTAGATCCTCCTGTAAATATTTATTCCAGTTAAATTGTTTAGGTGTTGTAGGGTACACACCTTGCTTGTTCTTTGTTGTTGTGGTTTTGTTGTTGGGATTTTTGGTTGTTTTGTTTTGGTTTTTTTTTTACAATCAGATCTTTTGGTTAGGATTTCTCCACTGATAAATAAAAAATAGTTGTCCAGTCAATTAAACAGACCAGGATCTGGACCAGTTCTGCAGAGCAAGTGACTGTCTTTTGCCTCCATGAGTAGCAATCTGAATTTTTTCCATCTTACACTTTAAAAATTCAAGTCTAGTAAAATCATGTGTATGAATTTTTAACTCCCTATCTCAAGCCAAAGCTGCCTATACCCCATGTTCTCTGAACTCTGACCAGCATTAAGGTAGAGCCTGTTAAAAAACACAAAACACAAATCAGCATTAACCCAACCCTGACAAATCCTGTAGTTACAGCACAGCTCTCAGACAAATGAATATTCTAGAAGTAAATACATTACATAATAAAAATGCACATACCAAATGGTGAAAGATTAATTTACACCCCTTAACAAATTCATTCTTCCCCAATTTATGTCAATGATTTGCATATAATAAAATTGTCCTTGAGCAAATATCTGATAAAGTAATAAACCTGTCAAGTGCATAAATTGACTGCTTGCTAAGGCTATCTGGCAGTTGGTTCATACAGAGGCAGATGCTCTGCTATGACACAGTAGCTGCAGGAAACATTTGTCTGTTATGTGATAAGAGGGGAAAACAGTGTAAAGATTAGCTTGGATTTTACTCAAGCTCAATATTCATCACAGAAGAAAGGAATATGCTCTTTAACCAAATCTGCATATGTTAAGTCCTTTGAATTAGACTTTTTCAACTCATCTAAAAAGGATAAAGGTTTTTTCTAAGCATGAGAGGAGATTAAAAAATGAATATTTGCAATGGAGCATTTATTTTTTACAGCATGCTTCATGTTGATCACATTACTTAATGAATAACCAGCAAGTAACTAAGAGCAGAAAAGGAATCTACACAGACAATATGTTAGACAATAAAAATCTGAAGCTAAAATGTTAGTCAGGATAGGTCATTAAATACTCATGTTTTCAGAGCACCTGTTTTAAGGATGATTAAACTGACACATGTGCCCCAAACCTCATGTTAAAACTGTTGTTGCAAGGTGTTCAGAGGTCCTTTTTCTCAGAAGTACATGAAGGATTCCTTGCTTTTAGGCAAGCCTTGAAAACAGCACAGCCCTTTTTAGTATTGCATGAGATCTACTTCTTAAGGAAAAAGTGGAAAAATATTGAGGAAATACAGGTGTCAATTGGAAAACTGTTCCTGCCCCTTTCCTTCCTATTCTCTGGGATCACACAGAAACTTGGAAGACTGATCATGCAAAGGTTACCAAATATGAGCATTTACTGGGTTAAATTATTCTGGCAAAAATGGTGTTAATTTTGATGTGTAGTTTCCAGCGATGATCTCCCTGAAACATGCTCCCCATAAATCATGTGGAGTGAAACTAATTTGAGGGATGACAGCAAAAATGCAGTGTTTCCTACATTTGATCAAATAGGAAGAGATGTAAAATTGTGGGTGTTCCTGCTGTCTTTTCTGCTCTTTTCTTTAAAAAACAGAACAAAACAAACCACAAACACACACACAAAATCCCACCCTAACTTTGTCTTTAAGATACTGCTGAAATTCAGACAAAATTCCATAAAGCAGATGGATTTCTTGCAGTTAAATAGAGAGCACATTAAGAGAATGGCAGACCTTCACTTTTCAAACTCCTGGGAAGTGAGACTTTTCAAGGAGTTTGAAGTGATAATTGCCACACATGATGCCAACTATTTATATGGCTGTGTCCAGTTGGAAAAGCCAATTTTCAGCATGTCTGCTCCTGATGTACTATGAGAAAATATGCCTCACAAGCAGAAAAATCAAAGCTGTATGAGAATCTGCTCCTGGTAGAAGCGAGAAGCGGGTGCTTACACATAAGGAGCTGTCAGAGTCAACAGAAAAAAAGTCACCTTATCAGCAACAAAATGACAGAGTCAAAACTGATCCTGTCTCAGGTCTATTACAAGCCTCAGATTCTCCCACTTACAGCTTAAGGCAGCATTTATATATAAATATAAATGCATTTATTAAAAAAAAAAAGCAAACACAAAATCTAAAACAACAAACTGCACTTTACAAGAAATAATTACTGCAGAAGAAACCTGTTAGTTATATATATTGAATGCATGGTTACAGCAAGATGTATAATATTTCCTATTACCTGTAGTGTATGATATTTGTATTATTGAAAGTTAAACCCAAAGCAATCAGGACTGTATGTGTTACTGTAATTTATCACCTCCAGCAATAATGAAAAAATTGCTCTCAATTCTCCAGAGCTTCTCATTTTTTTTTGCACATCACTGCAGAGTTTAAACAAGATTGTTGATATTGTCTCTTTTCTTCAAGCCATCGTGCCCTGAAAAGGTTATGTATCCCCAGCAGCTGTGCTAAAGTTCTTGCCCAAGTGACAGAAATCAAGTGACTTGGGGGAAGAACCAAGTTCCAAGCTGCAGGACCCCAGGGCACACACCAGTGTTGTCTCCTCCCAGAGCACCAGCTCAGACATTGCCAGGGAACAGCAAACACAAAGCAGAGCCCTGCAAGACACTGCCAGCATGTTTAGGCTTCATTTGGAAAACTTCTTTCTTGCATCAGGCTCTATGATCACTCTTCACCAGCACTGGAGTAGTGAGCTTCTAGTCAATAATGTCCATGCTGAATTTATTTTTTCTTAAAGACTAAAAAGCACAAGGTATGGACCTCAACTCAAGGGTATTTCAGCGTGCCTTTCCCATCGTGGTTATGCGTCTTTGAGGATCTGGCCTCCATTTGATCCTCATGCTAGTTATAGAGACTGGATACCCCACAGGAGATTGGTTACTGCTCCTCAATTCCTTGCCAGACCCAAGAGGCAAATTACAAGTCTGCCTCAATCTGCAACAGCTGTCTGCAGTGCCCCTGGAGTCAGGCAGAAAATAGAGACTGCACAGTCTATTTCCATTTCCCTGCTTAACCCCTCTGTTTCTCACTATCCCCCAAGGGAGCCTTGTGTCTCCAAAGTCAGCATAGCAACCGGGGCTTTTTGTTTGTTAGGTTTTTATTATTACTCTTATTAATTTTGTCCCCGCTGCAGAATCCACCTATGCTCAGCACATTCTTTCCCCGTGATTCCCACTCTCCTCAGGCAGAGTTTCAGATTGTGATTTTATTCTCTGTGCTGTCAGGGGAAGTGGGGTGACACCTGAAATTCCTAAAGTATGTTTGAACAAATTGGCACTGCGGTGAGAATAACTTACATAGCAGCAACAAGGATTTAGTTAAATAAAAGGGAACTGGGGCATTTTAAAAATCTTGTTAATGAAGGTGTACCTCAATAAAATTTATCTAATAAAAACAATATATGATATAGCTGAAGACTCCAAGGCATTTTCTAAGCAGAATGACAGAGAGTAGTTTCTTATCCCCATCTAGTACAAGAAAGCAAAAATTTTATTCAATTTATGGAATTACATAGGTATGTGAAAAGTTAGATCCCAGTCTATTTCCTGAGGTGCCTAAAACCCAGCACTGAAAATCCTCCTAATGTGATTAAGCAGCTCCTCTGTGAGCAAGCCTGCATTTGTGAGTGATTCCCTGGGTGCTGCAGTAGCTGCAAGTGAGCAGCTTATCCCAAGATTGGCTGTGGAGTATGTATGGGAGGAGAGACTCCAAAGAGATATGAGGGAAATCAGAGGGAGAGGTGGGAGTGGGGCATGTTTAAGAGTTACACCATTGTGCCTAGGCTATATTCATCTTTGTAATAAAGTACTTCGAAGGAAAAATGAAGGACTTAGACTGAATTCTTGCTTAATAGAAATGTCATACTTTCAGAGATCTGTCATGATGCTTAAGCTGACAAAATTCCCTCTACCCCTTGGTACAGAGAAATATCTCTTCCTCAAAACTTGGGAGTCCTGCATATGTTTGCAATAATTTAATAGACAGTCACAAGTGATTAACTGTAAGTGCTAAAAAATTCCCTTCATCTGTCTGGAAAAAAAACAAAAACAACAAAAACAACAAAGCAAACACATAACCATTATAAATCTTTCACAAATCACCTTATTTAAGTGGTGTCATCCCATCTCTGATAGTAAGTCAAAATTCAGCATCAGATTATGAAGTAGTAGGAGCTTCTTCATAAAATGCAAAGAATTCTGAATTAGCTTTCACTCATGGTCTTTGCCTTTTCTCACTTATTATTCTCTCCTCTGATATGCAATGGTCAGCCACACTCACCAACAGAGAAATATGCCATATTTCTGGGCTACTAGAACATCTGGGCTACTAGAACAGCCTTGGGTCAGGGTAAAGGACCCAGGGAAGCACTTCTAAGTCTCCTTCACCCTCCTGATGTTTGGCAGGGGATTTTCTTTCTTCTGGGTTTTAAAATCCTCAATCTGTCTGTCATGGAAAGTATAAGTTCATAGGTAAGTAATTACAGTATGTAGAACTAAACTCCTTTTAGGAGAGATTTTAGGCTGAGCAACCATTTTCTCAATCTTCAATGCACTAAAGGGGAAGAGCTGGTTTTCACAGGTTATTCTATGGGTTTGAGGCTCAAAAGGGTCAAGCCCTGATTTTTAAATGCCTGATCTAGCAGGTCACAATGTCTCCTGACTACACTGAAACTGCTTTTACAAATCAGGTTAAGTGAAGTGCTCATGGCAGGTGACAATCCTGACAACATGCTGAAAAGTCCAGAGAGTCACCATTATAGGAATGTTTTATACACACAATAACATTGCATGACCTTTTATTAGAAACCATTCAAATTTTGGGTAGAGAAAACATAATAAAGTGGGGACATTCATAGGGCCTACAGAATTAGAAGAATAAAGCACACCTCACCCAGAATTTTAGCAATTATGGTTTATTTTCCTAAAGGTATAAATTCCAATTCCAGCTTAATCCTCAGTGAACATTTTGCACTGACTACACAGGCCCAGTTTATACATTCTCAAAAGGAAGTGAAAGGCAGAATGAATCCTTCCCTCCTGTCCCCAGACCCTGAACTACAGCTGCTCCCTTTGAGGATCGCATGAGGTGTATGGCTTGGAAACTGCAGCAATTCCAGCTCCTTGAAAGGCAAACCTTACTGGACTGGGCCACTCCAAAGGTTTCAGCATCACAAGGTTTGCAGCCCCAAAGTGAGAACAAGAACACACATTGCTAAACACTCCCTGATCTCCTCCTGTCTCTTTCATGTGCTTAGGAACTTTGCACCTCAACCTCTGGCATTTCAGCAGTGCTTCTCCACAGGATCTTTGGAAAAACAAGCAAAGTCACACATCCTGCCATTGAGATAATAGCACTTGGTTTACTGCCACCTTTTAATTGTTCTCTGGATCACAGTATCACTCATTGTATCAGGCAGGTCTCAGAAAGCAGAGCAGCCTAATCAGGCACTAAATGGTGCTGCAGTGCTGTGTTATGCTGCCCTGTGTATGAGCTGGCCCAGCCCTTACTCAGCCCCATACACAGCCTCCTGGGTGAAACCTTCCCTTTAAGAGGCCTGGGCCCAGGTAGGAGGTTTGAGCTGAGTATTCCAGCAGCTGGTGGCTGTTTAAAGCTTTCAGAAAGATTTACCGCGGGACAGTTGAGAAAAAAAAAGAAACCTCGCTCAGAACAATTACAACAAAAAAAAACCAAAACCATCCCTGATCAGAAAAATCCTCAACCTTCAAATTTTGTAGCCTGCTGGCAAAAGCCAGTGTGTCCCTGTTGCTGCCCTCCCTCAGGCACCCTCCCCTAGCCACTGGGACTGACAGGGCACAGGGCTGGGATGTCCTGCCTGACCCACCTCTGCTGTTGCTGCGCTGTGATGCAAAACCAGAGCGAGTTAGCAAGGTTTCAGAGCTGAGCAGTGACAGACAAAGCACATGAATTGATCCTCAACTGGATGGAAAATGAAGTTGCAGTGCTTTACACCACTCAGGTCTCACTCTCACACATTAACAAAACAGAGAGCTTAATGTAAAACTAGGGTTCATCAGTAGAAAAGAGCAGCTTTGGGAACAATGAGCACTTTCTCTTAATCAATATTCTAGATCTTTTATCAGCTCTCACAGTGAATCAGTATTACATTTCTTTGGTTTTATAACCCCTCAAGTAACCTGAGATACAATTCCTAAAAGTGTTGGAATGATGGAAGGATGGAGTTGTGTCTACCCACTGCAGTCCAGAATCCCGCAGATCTACAGTATGTGTCTCTTACTGTGGATAGACTCATTTTTAATGAGAGTAATCACTGTTTTAATGCTTATTCTGCTATTTATACATATACATAATGACGTCAGTGGTAAATAATGGTAAAACTAATATTACATCAATACATTTCCTCATCCGCTATTTTTAAGGATGAATGAATTAATAGCTGAGGAGAGGGTTCTGTAAAGGAAATAGCATATCTGGGGAATATATTCTCCCATAACCTCTTTGACTCAGAATTCAATACACAGATGTAAACACACCTGGTTTCTGCTGGGAATAAACCCATGACCATCTCACAAGGAAGGCATGGGGCCAGGGCCAATAAAGGTCTGCACTGCCTACAATTTAGGCATTGCAAAGTCTGTACTTAAGGAATTTGGCTCCAAAGTGAAATCCAAAACCATAAGAGATTTCTAGGCTTTCCACACATTTGTTAAAGCACCTAAATCTCCCAATACTGGTGCTGGTAAGAGCTCTCCAGTATAAAATGCTGAGCACAGACATACCTCTGGATTCTAGACCATGATACCAGGACTATTTCCCATTTGTCTCCAAGAACTGTCTAATGTAAAATACAGAAATCAGTTGTGCTGTAAGGCCTTGCCAGCAAGGACTTGCTGCTTTCACTTGGGTACTTTAAACTCAAAGACGTCCCTGCTGGTTGTTCCCCTTTTAAATATTGCATTGCTTGTTGCACAGTGACCTAGATTCACCAAGATAGAAGCAGAATTGTTTTGGATGCCAAAAGTGCTTTAAAAGAATGCCCTACTTGGACCCAACTAGCTGTTAACTCTACGTCAGGGCTCTCCCCTGAGAGATAACAGTGTGAATTTAAATGTCTCCAGCCCGAGGGCAACAGTGAACTGTACTGTTCAGCTTCTTGGGCAACCCATTTTAGCTACCAGAGGATGCTTGAAAGAAGGCTAATGCTTTTTCTTCAGTTTAAAGAAAGACACTACAACTGCTGGGTGAGATGTATGTTTCTGTCAGTGGCTTTGCTGAGCTCAGAACCTCCTGTTAAATCAGACCTTTCACCAGAGAGAGGGTGGAGTTCACGCAGGAGAAAGATATTTGATCTGAGGCAGATTTGGGCATATGAGCATGGACATCTGCTGATTTTCATATCAAATGAGGCACTCAGGAGAGGAGGCACAGGGGAGAGCTGTCTTCTGGAGAGATGCTTGGGCTTCCAGGTTTGGTCTTGGACACCTGAAGCTTGAATAAAAGCCATTGTTTAAACACAATGGAAGTGAATGGAGTGGGGTGTGGTTTGGTTGTCATTTCCCCCTCTCCTTTTTATTATGCAGTTCTTGTCATATTAATAATAATTAATACTGAAACAAAATTCCCTCCTCTGCAGCTGTTTGCAGGCAGAGCCCATTGTCAGTATCTTAGTCAGGAGCTCATCTCTTAGAATTCTGCCTCTTCATCTCTCTGAATGCTTTGATTAGGAATTTCATTGTTTGAGAAAAAATTCAGCTGCCAATCTTCCAAATCAGCTGCTCTATTTTATGTTCTACATCCATTCTTATTTAAAAGCATGTGTGATCTTAATATGTACAAATGTGAGGCCCTTCACATTTTAAAGACTAGGTGTAGACCTATGCAAACAAAGAAAAAAACCACAATATGTCTACCTACTTCTCAGTCAATCAATAGCTATGATAGAATATTGCCTAGCTAAGGACACAGAGCATGCAAGACCAACAGTATTGATCTGATGTATTTTATTATAGCATTGTGACCCAAAACTTGCTCATTCTTCTGATAACCTGATAGGATTGCTCAGTTTGTCTAACTGTTTCACTGAAATACATGGTTTTAAAAAGTAAAATGGAATGAGAAATAGCATCAATGAAGGGTCTCTCACAATTTTATTTGTATTATCAGAAAGAGTTATAATATCAGACTGTGAAACCATGAGAAAAAAGGCATTAATGACAAATAAGTATTCAAAAATTATTTAGGATTTTGGTCTCTATATTACAAAAAGGTAAATACTGGGCACCTTGATAACCACAGCTTTCACAGGTATCAAGATTCACATAACATAAATTACAATACTCCCCTTCAAGAATGTATGTTTTGATCCATTTTTCACTACAATGACTGCAATTCTGCTCCTCGAGATCTATTCAGATCTTAATAGTGGACTGGAATACTTGGTGGAAAAAAAATGTCCTCAAGCATCTGTAAAATGTATTGTTTTTAATGTTTTATCAGAAGTCATGCATGACTTCGGTATCTTTCAGATTAATAACACTAACAGTATAAATACAAGTTTTTGCAAAACACACAGAAACACCAAGAGCTTATAGCTTATAATAAAAAAAATTCAAGAAACTCAAAGACCAGTTCCAGGCATAACAGAACTGCCCTGATCAGATGTAGATGGGATCTGCCAGTTGAACACCAGGTACTTATGACTGCAATACACAGAGAAAACTTCAGTGAATTGCACACCTCCAAATCAGTACTCTAAATGTCTTTGTTCCAATTGTTACATCTTGTGATGAACTTTGACTAAGGGTACCTTTGCATTAGGAGCCTAAGACAGAGCTGAAAATGCTTGTTCCAACAGTCAGCTTTGGTACCCTTTAAATTCCTGCATTCAGGGAAATCAGCTTGAGGAATTGGGTTCTTGTGGATATCAAAAAGGGTGAAAGCCCCTCTCACAATCTCCCCTGCCCACACCATTCTGCATTTCCTCACCCTTATAACAGTGACAGTGGCTAACAAAGTACAGTTTGGGGGCAGAGCTCACACAGAATGCCTGGCTCTTCAGAGTTTTATTTACCAGCTGAGCAACTTCAATATGGACATCAGTGAGACACAGTGCCTAAGGAACCTCCGCAGAGCAAGATTTATCCAAGTCATTTTTTAGGGATACCCATGAAGGTACTTTGTTCACAGACATAGCTAGATTATTACCCCCTCGGTGTCTGATAAAAGGACATAGCAATTAATCTGCAATGGAATACATCCTATGTTTCAAAACTCAGCAGCCTGTGGTTGCCATAGTTACTAAACATACTGTAAACATTGTTTGTTATTTGCAATATGTTGTCCTCTAAGAGAAACAGCAATATATGTAGCACAGCTACACAGAAGACCCGCAGAATGTTTGCAGTTGGAATTGATAACTTGTGTTGGCAACTTGCCCTGCCAGCTTGCCTTTCCAGATGAGGGGATGGTGTTTCTTGCTGGGGAAGCAGTGCTCAAACACTTCAGGAGCAAGAGGCAAGCAGACCCACAGTGTCAAATGGATCATGATATCAACTAAGTAGGGAATGCTAAAAAAATTATCAGGGCAGGACTAAATCAGTAAAGCAGCATTACATAAGTAAACTCATCAAATTGGTATAAACCACTCAAATGTTCACTGTTATTTCTCACTGAAGGACTGTGAATCTCTCAGTATTAGAAATATCCGTGCATTAGCTGGTACTCAGCCAGCAAAGTGTCTTTGCATCCTGAATAAACAGGTGAGCAATTCTATTCTCCACTCTTACAAATTTCAACTGAAGGCACCTCTAGCAGTGTGGTAAATGCGGAAGACACCTTCAAAACTAAAGACTGCACAGAGATTACATCAGCATTTTAAGCTTGCAACTATCATTGTATGTATGTTTCATTTTACAGCAGCTAGAAATGGATTTGTCAGGGTTCTTTCTCATTCTTTCAAAATCCTAATTCACATCTCTCTACCAGTCAGAGCCCACATGATTCTTGACTACTTCCACCATGCTACATTTGTCCTTGTTAATGATCATGCAAGCTGATGTGGTCAGCCTTTGAAATATCTTTACCTGATGACACAAGCCACAATTGGACTAACTCAGTTAAGCTGTTGGAAACCAGAGGAATTCACAGCCAGACAGAAGGAAGACAAAATGTCAGCTCAATTTGCAAACCACAGTTAGAAATCAGTGCCTCAATAGATAAAAAACCAAAATACCACAAATCCAATTTTAGTCAAACTTCCTGCGCAATAGTGTTCATTGCTCTTCACCTCTTTACTGATACAATGGTTACACAGCATGAATTTACTCCTTACCAGGTATGGGATGATCCCCACAGCAGAGGTTTTTATGAATAGCCCAGCTATGATAAGTGATTCAGAGCCTGATCTATAACAGAAATCAAGGAACATCAAGGAACATCTAAAAAGGCAAAAAGGATAGAGAGTTTCAATTGGTTTCATCCCTCTTAAACCTGCTTTTTGACGAAGTCATCATTCAGAATTGAATCACCCTTGACAGTCCTTTCAATAGTTTAGGGGAACCATAAGAAAGATGGGGACAGACTTATTTTCATAAGAAATGTTGTGATTACAAGGGGTAGTGATTCTAAAATAAAAGAGGGTAGATTCAGACTAGATATAAAGAAGTTTCTTACAGTGGGGAGAATGAAATACTGGCACTGGTGGTCCAGAGAGGTGGTGGATGACCAATCCTGGACACAATATAGGCCAGGCTGGACAGCATTCTGAGCAACCTGATCTAGTGGAGAATGTCCCTGCTAAATACAGGGGGGTTACAGTAAATGGCCTCTTCCCACCCAAACCATTCTATGATTCAAGACATTTTCTGGAAGTATATTTTCTTTGAAAGAGAATTTATAACTACTTAGATATACTGTTCACTTTTGGCCTTGTGGAAGCCTGTGAAAAAAGCACCTTGGGCAAAGCTGACGTGTTTCAGGCTCCCAGCAAAGACTGCCTGCTCCAGGGCCCTAAGCCAAGAAAATACAGAGAAGCCAGGCTTGTACTGCCAAGATGTGTCCAGGGCAATATTTCTTGTCAAAGGCCTTGCTGCATCAGGGCCAGTGCTTATTATGTGGCATCACACCAATACATTAAGACTAAAAATTAGAGGAGCATTTCTCTTCTGGGGGAGCATACTGCTGGAACTATCTGTGATGGGAGAAAAATCAGACAAAAACCTCTGTGTTTTTCTTTCCAAAAAATCTTTTTAGGAAGAGCTTTCTAAATGTCTGAAAGGGGACTATACAGAATTGTCATCTGTCCTAAAAGGAAAAGAATATGACTTAGTGAATTACTTTCAAAAGTACACCCTGGGTTCCATTTTCCCTCGTGTATTTCTCTGTCCATTTTATTTCAGTATTGGTGCTAGAATTAGTACTCTGGGCCAAGGAAAGTCCCTTGTAACCCAAGGGTTATGTAGGTGCAGCAGGGCCCAGCATTTCTGATGGAGCTCATTTGATACAAGGCTACACAACGCCACCAAAACGAGCACAACATGGTTTTAAGCATCAGTACTATCACTCTAATGCTGGCATGGGAATTTATCATTTTAGGATTTTGGCTCTATGACAAGCGAAATACAGAAATACAGAGAAGACAGAACAAGTTTGACACATTTCAATAGAAAAAAAACACAAAACCCCTTTTTTTCTAGATAGCAGTAAACTCCTTTATTGTTACCCAATTTTTATATAATGATTTTCACTACTATTTGACCAGTCTTACTCATAAACAAATACTTGTCTTTTGAAGAGGGAAAAATAAAGAGCACAGATATATCATTATATCTGTAATTTTTTACTACATAATCAACATAAACCAAGCACAGACCAGAGCAACTCAGTCCTGGCACAGATGAAATTAAACTATTATTTGTATAAAAGACTATAGGTTTCAAAGCTGAAATCCAGAGCCATCAGAGCACAATTACAGTCCCCTGGCATTTGAAACTGTACTATTGTTTTGAATATTCCAATTTGTGGAATTGTTTCAATGAAACACAAATGTAACATCACACAAAGAGCTGAGGCTAAAGAGTAACTATATTACTATGGAATAAAGATGTTAACTCTAGTGTCTAGGCTAAACTGCAAGATGGGTGCTATCTCCTCTCCCTGCAAAAATATCCCAGAAGTTTCAGGTGGAAAATCTTACTTTCTAGGTTATTTTGCATGGGATAGATCCTCCCTGACAATATCGGTTTTCTGATATGCAAATGAAAGGAGTGATTACCAGGGGATTCAGACAGGTTCTGAATAAAGCCAATTGTAGTTCAGATTATCTACCATAAACTATAGAAGTTTAAAAGAACTTTTATATTAGGTATGAGAAATTAAACAGCAGCCAAAGAAATCTCTGAAGCATAACAACATTTTTATTTTTTTTGGTTTTTTTTTTTTGTATCCAAGTGAAAAAGAAGTGAAACAACCATGAATAAACAAATAAACTAGTAATGCAAGCAGTCTCCTGAAGCTAAACTGTTTTCTGAAGTTTATATTACCAGAGATTTCCAAGCATAAACTATATGGGATTTATTTGGCAATAAGCCAGCCGCAAGGCAAAGGAACAGGGAAGACTTAGTATTTTACAGTTTCAAAGAATAAGATTAAATAGTCAAGTTAAAAACATACTGTTGCACTGGATTTGAAGTGTAAATAACTACAATCAGTAGCAAGTACCAACACAAATTTTTGAAAAGGTCTAATCAAGAGTTTGGTGAAGTGCAATACTTTTAAGTTAACCACGCACATTTTTGAAATTACCAGCTCTTCATAACATTTTATTATTATTTGACTGTCAGAATCTGTCTTGATTTCTGACAGTGCTGAGCTACTTTAACTGTAGATAGACTTTCACCACTTTAATGCAGTGCCTGACAAGGTTCTGTGCATGGAACATGAAAGGAAGAGGGTTGAAGTGGGAATAGAGTCAATTTCTGTCACTGGCTCCTGAGGAGAGGGAATAATAGAAGCTGAAAGATCAATTAAATTATTTCTTGAATGACTGTTTAAAAATATTTCACCTCTAGAGAGGTGCAGCCTCCAAAATTGGTGTGGGATATGGAGCTTTTTGTTGCCTGATTATTGGTTAGAATCCCAAGCAGGTCAATAGTGAGTTGCAGTCACCTGCCCTGAGCTCTGGGATAATGGGAAATGAGCAGGTGATCTGGGCAGCTCCTGCAAGACACATCCATCCCAAAAAACACAGGAGATGTAATGAATGTAATGTCATCCTTCTGGAAACAGGACTGAGGAGTTGTGGAAACTGAACAGATACTGCTCCATCAGAACATGTTAAATCACAAGATGGGAATAATACTATTTGTATTTAAAAGTTTTATTCTCTAATTTTGCCAATATGGCACCTTTATAAAAACTGTTTAGGGTGCAAATCTTGAAAGAAGTTATAAATGCATCAAAATCTCTAAGATCCAATTAATGATGCTTGTATTTTGTATATTTGATGTAACGCAGTCAATCTCTATCTTCCCTAACACATTTTCAGTTATTTGCCTCATAAACCAGGGTGCTTTGAAGGCAAGAACTCCTGCACAGACAACCTCTTTATCTACCAAAGTTTCACGTGTCACTACGTTACAATGAAGAAACAAGTTTCTCATGCAATAGTCTAATGTCAGTCATTTGAAATAGGGTTATGTCCCTTGGCATTTATTAATTACACTGAAAATTCCCTTGACTATTTGAACACACCACAATCACTGTTTCTTATGACATTCAGATAATTGAGGCTGCACTGTATTTTATATTGGCAAAATTGGACTTTTTTTTAACTACCTAAAAACTGCCTCTCTCTTGCAAAATAGTTACCTTAGGCCATATTATACTGTTTCAGGACAGAATTAATCTAAGATTTTTGATAAATAGACTATCAGGCAAAGAACAGTGAAAGCAGAGAAAGCTAAAGAAAACCCTTAGGAAAAATCTCATCTCTAGGATGCCAGTGCAGCACTGCAAAAATTACCTGGGGGAGCTGAGGAATCTCCATCCTTGGAAGCCTTCCAGACTCAGGTAGGCATAACTGACCTCAGCCAGGGTTGTCTTGCTTTGAGAGGGAGGTTGGACCACATGACCACTCCAAAGGTCTCTAATGGATTATATTTTTGTCATCTTTCCTTCACTGAGCTATTGCTGGGATTGTTTGGATTGAATTAGTGCACAGAGGCTCCAATTCAAGGAATCACCTCAGAGCAGGCAAGGGGACATGGACAGAGTTAACAGAATGGATTAAAACACTTGTTAGGTAATCTCATTAAATAAGGCCCCTGTAGCCAGACAGTAATGGCTTTCCTATCACCTGTGGATTTAAAAAAACCCCAAACTAAAAAAGCAAAAACCAAAAACCAGAAGCATGAAAGTCGGAGATCAAATGTTAAAATAGAAGGTTACAACCTCCACAAGAATGAAGAGAGGATAAAAGTTTATAATGACCTCCAAAAAGGCACTAATGAAGGGGCTGAGTGGTGAACACAGACAGGCAATGGACATGGGATGAGACACCAGCTCTGTACATAAACAAACTACAAATATTAGGAGGAGAGAGATATATAAATGCATGGGAGGATATAGAAGTAAACTCCATCAACATTTATCCTCACTAGAGATAAAAAAATATTCTAGAAAAATTTATATAGGATATGATTGAACTATAATTGTAGGCAGTAGCAGCAAGTTCACGGAGGAGAACTTTTTCTGCTGCTATGGCTATATTGGTAGCAGTGTCCTACCTAAGATAAATTCAGATGTTTGCACAAGTCTACTGTATAAACAAACAAAACCAACAAAAAATCACCCCAAACTAACAGACAAAAAACCTCAACAAAACCAACAAAGCCTCAGAGAGTTGTAAACAGCAAGTGAACTGAAGCTGTCATTTACTTCTTGACTGCAAATTAAATAAAGCACAAAAGAAAAGACAAAAAGGGAATGCCGTTTCATTAATGATTAAAAATAACCCATCTTCCCTTTCTATCAGAAAGGCTCTAAGGGGAAAACTCCTGTCTGCCACTTTTCTACCCATGGGTGGCTGCTTCCCTTTTGGGAGAGAGTTTCAGGTGTAAACGTTTTAGCTCTCTCCTCATTTTCTATTACTCTCAGCTGCAGAGGTAAAACCCAATTTTTTTGTAGCAGGAGGTTTGCTATCACACTGCTCAGAAGGTTTTTGCTTGCTTGTCCTGAGTGAAGTCTTTCTCTGGCCATGCTCCACCGCTAGATTTCAGCCTCCTGCCCCTTTCATTGCAGGGAAAGGAACTTCAATTTCTGTGAACCAAGTCCAGATTTACAGCTCCACATTAATAACTAGGAAGCAAAGCCTTGGTTCTCTTTCAAAGCTTCTGTGCAGCCCATACTGGAAGCTGCACAGTGCATTGTTTCCAAGTTCTCACCTCTACGTGCCACTCACAAAGCAAGCCTGGGCAATCTTTTGAGGATGATATATAGGGAAGAAAATGTGAAGAACAGAGAATTCTCTCAGCATAAAGGCATAAAATGATGGCTGTTCTCAGTCTTGCAAAGTAGACTTCAGCCAGGTGGCTTCAAATTATGGTTTAGTGGGTAGAACACTGTTCGGTGTATAATATTAAGTATTACCAAGTTACCAGCTGTGGCTCAGAGAGCACAGCAATGATGTTCTTGTGTTGGACTCTTTTCTCCATCATTGCCCCAAGTTCCTTGGATGTATGCCCACTGTTTTTTGTTCCTCTGCTCTATAGGCATAATGCTGCAGATTAAAAAAAAAAATACAGAAAAGCTGCTAAAATAATTACTGGTGCAGTGGAACTACCCAAGGATCATTTTTGGATGGAAAAATATAGACATTCCAAGTCCCAAGCCTGCTTTGACCCTTGCTTGATTGAAAGCAACATCTGTTTTCCAGGTGTCCAGCTGTGCTTGGCTAGCCAGAAGTAGCCAATTGCAGACATGTGTGACATTTCCTCAGCACATTATGTTGACATCACTGACATGCACCTTACTAGAACAATGAACAGCAAAACTTCTCAACACCTTTTAAGTCTCAAGTAGCTCCATCCCAGGAAATCCAAAAACTTTATTTTTTTCCTTTCTTACTTTTTGTCCCACTCCCTTTGGGGATGTTCTGAGCTCCTAAGAAACAATCCTACTCCCTCTCTGAGAACTGTAGATGCAGAGACTGATATTCAATAAAGCTGGCATAAGTTAACTTGTGCACACCAAAAGAACGAAGGAAACCTCATATAAATGGGCTTAATGGGAACAATGCAAAATCAAATGCCTGCAACCAGATATTGTTTTATTTTTCCTTTTGTAAACTGAGGAAGTATAACAGGAAGACAGGAGTACACAAGAGAGAATGTTCATTCTGGAGCCGCAGAGAAACTACACCAAAAAAAAAGGGAGGGGGTTAGAATTTCAAACCTGCACTTCTGTCAGATTTGAAATTAGATCAGGAAAATAAAGATTGAAATATCAATACAATACAGACAGTTCTGAGGCCCTTAATAACAAGTAATTTTAAGATCAATACACTACTTTGTTTAACAGGCTGCTGAAACAGAGGTGTCTGCATAGAACAAATGTGTAAACAGCAACCTTTTCAGGAGAAGCCATTTGATAGCCCCATCTGGGACCTGAGATACTATCAGGCAAGTCAGAGAATGTGTGGTGACAGTAACTTAATTCAGTAGTGAAAGAAAAATAAATGTATGAATACTTTAACATTAATGCCAGATGCTACCCAGTTCACTTTACCCTGGGTCTCCCTAGCTGCAGCTCTTGAGCAGGCAGCAGGAGGCAGCAGCCTGGATCCTGGGATGATCAATTCTGGTAGCCTGGATGCTCCTCCTCCTGGATGCTCAGATTCCTCACCAAGAACACAGCTCTGTGTTACCTTACCCTGGAGTCAGCAGTGTCACTTCAGCTCGTGCTACCTGAAATTCACTGACACAAACCTCAGTTATTTCTGCACCAGGAATTGCTCTGCCCTTTATCCTGGAATACCAATTTCTGCCACTATTTATCCTCTATTTTTGGTGGTAAATCCGGTGGCCATTTTCCCTGTTTTAGTCCTGTCTACCTGAACAATCTGGCTCCCCTGGCTAACATTATCCTGAGCAACCAACCCCTTGCAGTGAATGCAAACTGAAAGTTAATTTTGTGAGCAACTTTCACACATGGCCAGACCAAGGAATGATGTGGTTTGTGCCTAAATTGCACACCTATAGCTAACACAGAGGCAGAATTTGAAGAGTTTCTCTTTTAATGACAGTGAAACTAAGGAGGAAAATTGCCAATATAGGCAGCTGATTCCTGCTGATTTAGACATTATACATTCCACTTTGTTTAATTGTGGTGACTGACTGATGTGGAAACTTTCTTCATTGTCACCCAAGCGCAAGATAATATGTAAAATAGAATTGGATAAAAATAATTCTTGTCACTATGCTCTATTTGGATCTAGTTGGGTCACTTAAAGACAACTCTGCAATTAAAAAGCAGACAAAGGAAGTCTGAGTCTGAGTAGAGTTTCTTCTAAAAGTCTGGGCCTAGAATTAAATCAGTATCCTAAGGATTTTTGACAAGCATAGCACACACAGCCTCACTAGATTCCATTTTAATTTCTGCAGTAAAAAGGCAAAAAAGATTAATTTTTCTTGTAATTCTCAAAAGTAAACACATTCAGGAATGTAGCATTTCCAAGGTTTGGATATCTGTGGAGTTGAAGCTACAGGAAATATGCCAGGTTTCAATAACATTTAAAAAAAGAAAAATAAAATAAAAACCAGAAACCACCACCAAAAAAACCCCATCCAAATCTGTATTTGCTTGTATTACATACATCACCTTTGATTACTGAACTTAAAAGAATGTTTTAAATTGACCTTCCATTTGATCAATAATTCTGCTTGCTTACTTTTCCCATTTGCAACAGAAGTGAAAATAAACTAGCTATTTATACATTTGTTTAGACTTTTGAGTGAGTTTCATTTTCTGCTTCTAATACAGTGTTTGACTTTTATGCACCACATGGGAATGCTTGTTTAAAAATTCATTTCAATTGGAAATTTTATATTCTGGAAGTTGCACAGGAAAATCTGTGTTGGTCTTCAATTAAACAAAACTGCAGGTCTAGCATGATACTGTCCATTTAAATTCCACTTTCTGAATTTTGTCTTATTGTTTACAAAGCATGATGCATTTAATGAGCAGGAGAACCAGCTCAATTTGTCTTCATTACTGAGCACATCAGCAGTGGACCCAGTGGACATCACCCAGTGCATTGGGAGTGGAACAACCATCTGACATTTGTGTGCTCATCAGCATCCAGAAAACTCTGCACTATTCACAAGTGGAGCTGGTGATGTGAAACTTTCCCTTTTTGCAATGATGGTCAAAAATAAACAAACCAGCCTGGGGGATAAAAGCACAGGATATGAGTAAGGATATTTGTGACCCAGCCAGGCACTTCTTAATTGACCCTTAGGACAAATAATTTAATTATTATTAATCATTTAATCCTTAAATTATTTATTTGCATATGTGAGAAAGAATTTTGTGCAGTGTTCAAATATGTTATTGAGGTATGCTCTAGTTAGAGAGGAGATTTACATTCGACTCTGAAAGAGAAGTTTGTTTAATAACTCTTTCTGATAACAGAGTAATGCACAGGGACTTTAGCCTTGAAACAGTGCCACAAAGACAGACATCATGTTACTTCAAAATAAAAATTAGAAAAAAGGTAATACCCTGTGCTAAGGAGCAGTAAGTGAGCACTGCTGACAGAAGGAAAAAAAAAACCCACCAATCCAAGGGAACGACAGAAATTGCAACAGGCAGTGCTCTTAACATGTTAGCCCTCCAACCATTGCCAAGTTATTTATGAGCATCAATTTATTTACAGGCAGCTCTGGGAGAGGCAGCCTAGGATAAAGCTGTTAAGTTTTGAGACAGTCCATGGGTGACAAAGCCTAGCAGAACACAGGAAGAGGAAGGTTACGTTATCAGAATCTGAAACATGACCAAATCTTACTCATGGTTAGCATAAAACAGTGAGGTTATGGATTTGGGCAGAATATTCAACTGCACCAAGATTTAGAGTTGAGCAAATACTGTGGGATCTTTGTCACAAGCATTCCCACAAGGTTTTCCTAGTAATACATTCTCTGAAGGTCCATTATTTCTATTGCAGTTAAGAAAAAAAGAAGAAAGCAAAGCAAACAACTGAAGCAAGTGTCCCAAGTGGAGGTGTAAACAGAACCCACATGTCAGAGTTGTGATCTGGGGTCTCTATAGATACTCTGATGTCACACACCCACCTGTACTTATAGAATAATAGTCTCATCACAGCTCACACACAGCACACTGAATCTCCAGGGTTAAAAGCATGAGTGAAAGTTATTGTTTGCTGCCCCTGACTGTAACAGGCCTTTATGTCCTTGTGAACATGGCCAGAAAAGGCCTTCCAAACCACACTGATGAGATGCAGTCAGCGTTTGAGTAGGAACCAGAAACACCACCACGCAGCTCTGCTGAACAATAATTATCCCCCAAACTGTTCAAATTATGACTATAACGTATTCAAGTACAACTGTGCTCAGTCAGTGTAAGGAATTTAGGAGATTATTGAAATGCTTGCAATCTGAACACAGTCCAGGTTAAAGGAATGAGGATAAAAATCACTGAGCTATCTGCTGAGTAATAACATGGTTGAAGGCTTGCATCTCTTTTGTGAGGTGAGAAACAAACACCATTTGCCAGTCAAATCTTGGCAGCATTTGTTGGATTAACCACTTTCCCTCAAAATGTTTCATATTTTCTGCCTCACATCAAATATTTTGCTGTTGTTCTGACACCTTTGCACAGTGGGTCATGGAACAGGTATTTTTGCAGACTGCACACCAATTTCCATTCTTGATGCATTATCTGAACAAATTGCTTGCATCTAGGAGCTGAAAGTGCTCAAAACAGGTGTCAAAGTTGTAGTGGAAATGCTCTAACACATTTGAACAAATCAAAAGGCTGTGTGATCTAATTGCACTAATGCAAACACTGAAAATTTATTAGAACTATTTATAAGCGACTATAATTTTTAGACAGCTAAACAGGAGTGCTGTCTAAAATTGAATCCACAGTGTAGAATTTATTCGAAAAATGCGCACCAGAGACAGGTCTTTCCATAAAGTCCTTTTAAAAATCAGAGCCTAAGCACAGAATTTTCATCACTTGTATGGATTGCAGTTCATTTGGGCGAGTGTAAAGTCAATGAAATTAAACTGTATTAAAACTGTGAGAACAGAAATTATCTCACAATAGCCCATTAACGCTGATATTTTACTGGAAAATTTAAACCAGGAAACATTTCCCCAAACCAGCAAGCTGGCACTGCACAGTTAAGACTTTGAAAACTGCCCAAGAGATGAACTCTTCAGTTCCAAATTTCCCAATTTCAAATATGCTTAAAGGGAATTCTATCTTCCACTAATCTATTCAGTACAAATTGTGCAGCAATTTGCAGAGTCTACAGCCATCTGGAGACAAGTGGGCTCTCTTGAGCCACCAATTCTCTCCAATTATTGAGCCATCACTCTTCAGAATGACACCTTCAGTCCATAATCACTTCTTTCCTGATACATGCCTGAGCAAATCCCAATATTCTGAAACGTCCAAGTCAAAGAGGTGAAAAGGAATAGCATGTCTAGAAACACACATTGGTACTTTACAAAATAAGGCAAAACTTGTTTACCACAACCTCAAATACAGAGGGTTTGTTATTAGAAGTACTTCTCAACCCACAAGTCTTTAACACCTTTTTGTCATATGAAAACATTGTTCAAGCAACACAGTAATGATTTGTGTTTATAAGCGAAGAATAGCAACTTCCTGTGGCAAGGCAAAACCATAGCCCATATTCACATTTTTTTAAACCAGAATTAGTTCACTAAAGACAAAGGTTTCAAAGTAGATGGTTGTTTTCTTAAATCAGCCCATCCAGGAGATGGGAAAGAAGTTAAGGAAAAAAAAACAAGAAAACAAAACTTTCTTAATATTTGAGCACAAATTCTTCTCAAATAAAAATATTAGAGTCACTGCTACCTCCCAATTAATTGTTATTTACAGAGGACATGCATCAAGCACATGTAAATTCAAACTCAGTAGATTAGGCAAGAGAACAAAGTAGGTTTGATGCAATATTGCAAACACCCTGCACTGGACTGAAGTTCCATTAACTGCTATGGTTAAGAAGGAGCTCCTTCACATTTTCCAAAAAGATCCTATCATGGAACAAACACTGAATTTATGTTCCTCAACAAGACACATTTTTCTGATCTTTTCCATATCAGGATTTACATACACATAACTTGTTCTACTGTCAATCACTAAAATAAAGCCTCAGGCATTACTGCAGGTGGGGCTTTGGCCATTCATGGGATTATTCCTACCATGCCTTGTTATTATAGTTGCATAGATTGGACAAAACTTCAGAGTTCTGCTCACTGGGCTGATAAAAACAAAAATATTTTTCAAGCAATTAAATTAAATCATAAACTAAGCATCATACTCCATGCCAGCACCAGTCCTTTGGAGCTCAGAACACTGCCCAAGAGCATTTCCATTTATAGAAAAAATACAGTGGGGCTGTAAGAAATACTGAGCAGTCATACAGAGATGGAATATTATTTGGTGGGAGCATCTTAAGAAGAGGCTAATTGCAGAAGTTGCTGAGATGGAAATGAAAATTTGCCCCTTCTTTCAATGGAAAGGAAAAATAAATCTTTTTCAACCATACAAATTAAAGGAAGATGTTTGCATAACAACATTGCCTCATTCTCACTGCCAAGAGAGAAGCTGGAACCACTTTAATTCTGTGATTTTGTTCAAGTGCCAAATTATTTGAATATAGCTAGCCTAGAAATGAATAAATAAGCTGTAGGATCAACTTTCCAAATTATTCCATAACCTCTAATAGAAAAAAAAAAAAAAAAAAAAACACCAGGGGGAAGGAAAACAAGTCTCTATTTTCTTGGAATAGGATTTCTTAAATATTTTATTTCAGAGAAAAATCCCTGTTATCCAGTTTTAACTACCTAAACTAGTGAGCTATGTCAGTAAAAGCCTTTTTCCATGTGAAACCCAGTTTCCCTTGAAAGGAATGCTATCTGCAGATCTGGACAGGCACGGAACATTTAAAAATCTGCTCAGGAGCCAGGAGACCTAACCCCTGTGAATCCCTACAAGCCAAACAGCTGAACTTACTAACAACTTTCTATCATCTTCAGTATTGGAGTGGAGCTTGGAACACCAACTTGGTTTGACTCTTAAGTACCTACAAGAAGAGAAAACATAAAAATACTGATGTTTTGATCAAACTGCTGAATAAACACTACAGAAAATATTTGCATTTATTATGAGAATTTAATTGTTCCTACAGCTAAAAGACACTATTTGTGTAAAGGCTGACCTGTTCACACTTCACATTGAACCTTTTTATCAGTTCAGGTTTTCCTCAGGTGCATGTATACATTTCAATAATAACTGCCCCTTTTACAAAGGCTGTCAGCTGATTGAACAACTTTGTGACTGGCAATGTTCCTGTTCCAGAGGATCCATTTAATCCCCCAGTACACAGCATACATTAATGTAATTTTTTTTTCCTACCCCTTTATACCTTTATGGAATTCCCAGAGGAGACATTCCAGCCCTATTGTGCTGCTGCACTCCAGCTGCAAAGGGCTGGGACTGGGGCCAGCCTACGTGAATACTTGAAGGGTCACAGGGTCAGGAGGAATTGGCTGCTTCTGCTCTTTCACTCTCCTCTGAGAAACTGCTCCACACCTCATCACTGAGAAATACACCTCCCACGACTGCTCTAGCCTAATGCAACCAAAACACACCAGGACAGAGCAGGAGGCTCTGGAAGGTTGAGGTCACATTCCAATCAAACAGATGTTGAAAAGAAAGAAAGTACCTTTAGCAAGACCTTGGAAGAGTAAAAACATTTCTATTCTTATTGCTCACGTAGATGTGCTCTATTAAGCAGAGAAGAAAAGCCACAGTGGAAAAGCTCTCTGACTGTGCTCAAACATTAAAGTATTTTCTGTGTGTTAATGTTTTTCTGTTTGTTTACTTTTAATTGTTTGGAAATAATGGCCTTGGCTTGATCATACCTGATTCACAACAACAGTGAAAATAGTGGATGTTAACTCACATTCTCCCCGCTCTTCCTCCATTCCAATCCTCTGCCTTCACAATGTATTTCCTTAGATGTAACCCATTAGTATTTGAACTGGTGGTTTCTCCCGTGGGAAGTAGAACAGGATCCCTGTGTTTATTCATGTCATTTCATAAAAACAGTGCCAATTAAGCGCAGCAGTAATATGAGCAGATTTATATCCAGCAATCAAGTGCATGTGGATCTATTTATTCTTCTCTTCAGTAAAAGACAAATGAATCTGTGCTAGATTAAGGAATATGTCACCTTTCATCTTGAAGCTCTTGGAGGAATATTTATATTATTTCCACTGGTTCATTCTGTAGGCTCTTGCCTACAGCATTAAATGGATACATTTTAATCATACTGCCATATCCAAAAGACATTTTTTCCCCATGTATTGGATCATGCGTGTTCCTGAGTTCACTGGTTTTCAATTCTAAAAAGCTTTCTCTATAAACTTATTCAAAACTATTGTCCAGCTCGTTTGGGTTCATCAGTACTTAACAGTCAATAAATAATCTTTGCTTTCTTGCACTTACATCCAGGAGGGACAAGATAACATTCACAAAAGTTTAGTGGTACTGTTTATTCTTTTTTCCCCAGTTTGTTTTCCATTTGGGCACCAGTTTGGTTTATTGAAGACAGAAGTTGCCATGTTTGGGTGCATGTGTCTCACTATGGGGCAAAATGCAGCTGACTGCCTGCATATCCTTGCAGCCATTGACAGAAAGAAACAGTTCCTTGCTGAGAAGGTGGGGCTAGCTGCTGGACTAAATGTTCACAAGTGGTCAAATTGAGTAGAAATTCTCCTGCTCCAGAAGGAAAGGGGCTGGCTAAAAAACATAATTGCATTTCTGAGTGCAAGGCAGGATTTAAACAATCCAACAAAAGACAGACCCTTCCCTTCAGATTAATGATGAGACTGCCACAGGAAAAAGTGTATATAGGAACAATACTGCTGCAGTAATGAGACTAAATGCATTCATTGGTTAATGACATAATGAGCACAGCAACAGGCCCAAACCATTGCTGGGGCTCAATGGTCAAATGCTTTTGCCAGGCTGCTCCCTCCTCAGCCTAACTGCAGATTAATTCTGCCTCTTCTGAGCTACCTGGCTCCAGTCACCACCCAGGCTTGCCCTTGCAAGCACTGCAGAAACATCTGCCCTGACTTCAGCCTGTCCTGTCTCAGTTAGCTGTCCCCAGTTTCCAGCAAGGAGTTACCAATGCCCAGATGTGCCAGTTCAATTCATATGGATGTTAGCACAAATCATGCCTCTGACTTGAGCTGCAATTGAAGCCGATTCACTCCACAGCTGATTTTGCAGTGCAATAGAGAAAGGAATTGTTGTGATGTGAATTGCTCCAGTTCAGCCTCTGGCACAGCGACTTCCAATTGTGAAGCAGTGACAAAGTACAATGTAAGGCAGCACCTTCAAGTTGTCATAGCTGTTTTCACCCACACGTGGTGTCACTGTTGGTGGCAGGATGTCATCCCTAGTTGGACCATTAGACTGTTTCTAGTATGGTCATGACAAATTTTAATGCCTAAAAGACAGATCAAGGAAGGCTCTTGTGGTTGTTTCTACTGGTTTGAAGACATTGGTTTGAAAATGTATTACAGAAATAGCATGCAAATCCACATCCAGGTGCATCATCAGAAAATAAAGACCAGTTAAACTGTGAAAAACAAGGCCTTCTTTCTACACTACCATGGCCAAAGTGTATTAACAACTGCTGGTTGGCAGTAGATGATTTAATTTTACTCAAATCAGGTTTCTATACAGTACTTTCACTATTACATTTTTCCTCCTAGCTTTTAAAGGTGTCTTCTGAAGACACATTTTCTGCAGTAGAAAGCTTAGTTTAAATATTCCCTATCATTTTGAAATAATTCAGTGGAAAATAACAGAGTGGAAAGTATATAATTTTGAGCAGTTTAATTTTTTTGTCACTTAAAAAGAGGGTTATGTAAGTTGTTATATTAAAAAATATAATTAGAAAAGCAGACACATCCTATCCTTCTCCCTGTATTTCAGGCAAGCTGGCAACTGCTCAAGAGTGATCAGAGACTGGCCTATTTCTCAAGGACCTCAAGAGATTATAAGACTTTAAATCATAATCTTAGGAAAATGCCTGAAGCAATTTTTTAAATTATCTTCTACTACGCGGGGGAGTGGGGGGTGGCAAGAAAGAAAAAAGAAAGTTTTCTGCTCTCCAAACTGGCAGAGAGACTGTAAACAATGGTTTGAGGAAAGCTTGAGACACCCTACACTGACATGGACTCAGGCAAGGCTGAACATCTGCCAGAATAAACAGACTTTATCTGGAAGAGAATAGAAAATTTAAAACAATGTTTTTCATGAGCAAAAGTAAAGCAGTTCAATTGGTCAATAGTCCTAACCAGTCCTGGTCATTATGAACAGGCTGGAAATGAGGTGCTGAGCTTTCCAAATTCCACATAACTGCAGGAACACTGGAGAAAGCCAAGACAAGCCTGGAGAGAGGAGCTCACAGCGCTGTCCATGCTACAGGGAAAATGTCCTTCTCTCAGGGCAGAGGCTGAGGCAGGGCAGGCTGGGAACATTGACTCCAGGGACTCAGCAGATTACATTTAAGCTTTAAGGATCTGCCCCATTTAATTCAGCCCCTGCACTCAATAAGAAGTATAAGTCCAAACTTTCTCTAAACTCTGCAGCGAGAAGGATTTTCTATCTATCATGCAGTTTCATGCCAAAAAGCATCCATTAACATTGTTTACAGAACCTACACCGCTGGAGTATTTGGGGACCAAGAAGTTTGTGATATCTGGGCGTTAATTCCTCTGTGTTAATGCTTTCTCTAAATAGAACAAAAAAAAAAAAAAAAGGCTTGAAACCATTTATCCTCACAATAGCTTTGTGAGGTTAAATACATTGAAGACCCCTTTGAGCACTCACATAAGGCTCCAACATAAAGTCTTAAAATTTTCTTTTGAGACATTTTACCTTTAATTTCTTTGGGGTTTGTTGTTACTAATTCTTTCAGCACGGAAGTTCTCAGCATGAGACACCCACATAATCTGTGGAATGCTAAAACAATTTATTTTAACAGCTAGAAAGATCTAGTTTGGCCTTTCATGTAAATGTCTAACACTAAGTAGTTTTAATTAGATCAGGATTGATAAGCATGAATATTCGCCACTAGTTTTGTTAATGTTAAAATCATAACGTTATATACGTATATATATTTTTTTTTAATGTGGGATATAAATGCACAGATTCTCTCCTTATCTAGCTTTCACTACATGTGGCAGTCAAGTATTTTGGAGTAGACAAACACAATTTTGGTATCTCAACTTCAGTGTAGATTTGCATAGTAGAAAGAGAGAAGTAAACAGAAGGGGAGGAATAAACACCTCTGTAGTGTTACATTTCAAAGAGGTTTAGTGAGGATGATAGATTCCAGGTTATCCACAGGGTTAAAAGTACAAACAACCCTGAGAGACAGGTATCCTTACATCATTGCAAATTTACTGAGTCTGTTCAAATCACTGCATCCACTCAGAAAACTTCAGATTTTTGGGGGTCAAGGGAGGTGTGATTGTGAAGGAAGAAGGTACCTATTTTATAATAAACACTTTAATGTCTGTGTGCAAGGAGAGAGAAAGGATGAATTTTCCTCTCATTGGCACAATTCGCAAACATCTTGTTTTACAACTTCAGTTCAAATTTAGGTCGTCAAAGGACCCAAGATAGCCTACAAAATAATTAGTTCTATTTCTATATCGTTGCCCAATAATTTGCCTTTTTAGTTGCTGAATATTTTTGAGAATCTGATGCTGCATCAATCAGTTTAAAACTTATTTTCCAGGGCAGACTTATACAATTTGATGAGATGAGAGAAATAAAATATTCTCCATATTTCTCTTCTTTTGTAATTTTTGATATTTTGAGTTCTTCAGAAACAGTGAATGAAATAAACTTGCAGAGGAGTTTATTTTAGGCCTTACAATGTTGAAACAGAGAAAGTTTATTATCTCTGTTTCGGACTGTTATTGTCCAAGCTGATAAACTAAGTGAGTGATGTTTTTCCTTGGTGAGCCCTTATTTATGTTCACATTTCATTGATTAATATCAATAGAGGTTAGGCAGTAACAATCAGAATGTAAGTTAATAA
Organism: Lichenostomus cassidix; assembly: GCF_008360975.1. NCBI lineage: Eukaryota > Metazoa > Chordata > Aves > Passeriformes > Meliphagidae > Lichenostomus > Lichenostomus cassidix. The sequence goes on from NC_139490.1 coordinate 17,713,172, forward strand.
ATATTTTGCCAAGCAGTTTAAGATGAAGGTCTGAGCAAGGTAAAAATCCAGAAAAAAAACAAAACCAAAACCCTTTGCAAAAATTCTGCCTTCCCCACCCTCACTTCACAGAGCTTCTCTAGGTCTGATTGAGGTTAATGGTTTCAATACCATTTTCCATAACACCCACATTTGCTTTTTGCTATTGCTGTGACATTAACCACTGCATATTCCTATACATCTGTGCACACAGTCCAGTCAAACCAGGCTGCTCTGTCCTACTGCAAAGAGAAATGATGTGCCTCTCACAGAATACTGTGAAGCCTCATTCAAATACCTGAACAAACTGCTCGTGACCAACAACAGCCCTGTAGATTTCAGTCAGACACAGATCTTAATAAGCTTTTGAAGAACTATCTCAAATTTATGTCCCCAGTTCTGGTAGTTCTGACCATGAGCAAAATAACAGGCCATAGAGACAGAGACATGAAGCATATTCTCCTTGGTCAGTCTCACACACAGAGCTCCCAGCTCAGGCACAGGCAAATATTTGCTTTCATTTTGCCATCAAGAAAGGATTTAATATATTCTTTAGCTAAAATATTAATATATGTGTGAATATTCTGTGTAATCTCAAGTCTCTTCTTATGAAAACAATGCTTTTTGTTTTGGGGGCTCTAAAGCACAGCAACACTAGAAAAGTAACCAGAGAGGTGCTCAGTATAACCAACTCCAGTTTCCTTGCCAGACAGAATTCTGTTTAAATTAGTTATTTGAAAAGTCTACTTACTGTACCTGGCAGAATGAAGTTTAATACAACAGATTTGCATTATAAATATATACTAAATTGAAAAAACAGCAGAAGTTTATTAAAAATCTTTGGGTGAAATCTGTAAGTCTCCAAATATATAGGTTTCTTCAATGACTTATTGAACACTTGAATTTGTTTGGCTTGTTCTTCTGTAAGCCTCTTATTCATCATTGATTTTTCAGAAAAGAAAAGTGTTTACCTTTCTTTTTCAGATATATTGCATGTGTGCAACCATGACTGTCCCCCAAATACACTGTCCTTTACAAATTTACAGAACATAAGAGAATATGTGATATTTTTCATTATTTTGTTTGCTAGCAGTTAGAAGATCAGAGCCAAACACCAGTTATTGGGATTTCAGCATAAGCATTCACAGTTCTTTACAAAATACAAACAGTAAATGATTTGACATCAGCTTTAATGTAGAGACCATGACAGCATCAATTACTGCTTTGCACACCTATCATATATCCCAAGTGTTTTTCTGAAGGCATAAACTCACAGAAGTTCTTGTCCTGGAAAATCTGCTTATTAACTTTAGAGGGTAAGAAAGAAATGGAAAGCAATTGATAACGAAATATTTTTTAAAGATTTTTCTAATTTTTCCATCTTGTAAGAAAGGAAGCACAGGTGAACAGCTTTACTTACAGAATGTATGTGCTAATTTGTCAATGAAAATGAAGAGATATCCTTTACAGATTGAGCAGTATTTTTCCTTGAAATGACACAAATATATACTGTATTGTCATACATAATCAATATCATTTGTGAATGAGATTGATAACATGCCGGACAGAAATAGACTACAGTTTTAAAGTCAAATCAAATGAGGAATAAAGTGCTTAAATAATAAACTGAACGTACCCTACATCTTATTCAAGAACTGTGACAATTTCATTTTAATTAAGTTGAAAAATAATCAGTATTGGTTTGGGTTTTTTTTCTGGCTTTCCATCTTTTTGCAATAGAAGTGAGCTGCAGAAAGAGGGAGACTTGAAGCACAGGTTCATGATGTCATTTCAGCAGTATTTTTACAAATATTTCATCCTTTTCATTTTAAAGTACAATCTATAAAATTGCTTAGAATGAACAATAGGAAAAAAATAGAGATTGCTCTTCATCAGCCTAAGTATGGTTCTTTTTAGTGCTCTAAAAGCTTTCATTGCATCTCTTTTCTGATCTTAGTTAGCATTAAAAATGACACAATAGACAATAGCAAGGAGAGTCACCTCTTTTCTGTGTGTCCCTCAAAGGGGACACACAGAAAAGAGCAGCAGCAATGCACATGTCCTTGAAGCCACGAGAATTTCTATTATACCCTTCAAAATGTCAGCAAACACTGAAGTGTGCAAGGTGAGGTGCCAGTGAGGTAATCACAAAGTAAACCAAAGTTAAGACTTCTAATGTAGATGCTGTAAATATCATTATTTTAATTTCGAGTTCACTTATGATTATGTGTTATTAATTTACAGTTATTGAAGTTCCCGGATTGGTGTTACACAAATAATTTTCATTCACAGATCTCAAAAGAGGGCAAAAGCACCACTACATTCATTTTGAAAAAGGGAATCCAGATAATTTACCCCTAGGCCTTGAATCATCACCAGTTCTAAAGTTTTCAGTTGGGCTCCACCTGTTGACTTTAAACAACAGGTTCCTTTTGCCAGGAGAGCCACTTTCATCCTCACTTTCGAGTGCTATTTACATCTGTAAGCTGAAATGCATTCCTTTCCCTGTTCTATCAAGATTCTCCTCTCAGTGTGAGCTGCCAGACCAGCCCCTCTCCCAGATATTTGGGAAGTGGAATAGAAGTTTGCCTGCGGGACATGTCAGTATTCACAGATATTCTTATTTTGCCATTCCATTTGCAATTTTTTTCTAGAATTAAATTATTCCTACTGCCCCTCAGTAATTCTTATCAACATCACATATGGCACCCTCTCTAACCAGTAAATTTAAAATTCAGTTATTCTTGTTATTGCCCAGAATAGCTTTTCCTCACTACCTTTTGAGCAGCTAGACTGTTCCCTAACACCACCCACCTGTGGAACAGCTGTACGTGGGGGTAGCAGAATGAACCCAGATGCCCTCTATCAAAGGAAATCTCTGTTGCCAGGTTTCTCTCTTTAGTCTCAGAGAAAAGCCAAATATTGATACCTTGTACAAAGTAGAAAAAAGGATTTTCTGAGTTCTCCTTCTTTCACAGCAGGAGCCCTGCACTAGGGAAGGCATGCCCAGCTCAAATCATCACTGCTAGAGGTTGGAGTGAATCTATTTTAAAGGTTCTTCCTATAGCCTACTGATACTGTATATTTTATCCCATTTTGTCTGACCATTCTTAGGAGATTGACAAAATTTAAGGGTGTGAGAAAAAACCCTCAGAAGTCAGATCAACTTGAAGCAGGAAAGTAATTCAAGAACTCACACCAAAATTTTATTAGTAACCGTATATTTTGTTGGAGTGGACTTCAGGGTTAATTAATAATGCTGTATAGCTAATAATTAACCTTTCTCAGATTTGGCATTGCATTACTCAAACAAAGAGATTACTTTAGGGACCAAAAATGTAGGTCACAGGAGTATTCTAAGGACATTTTAAGGAGTTCTTGTGGGATTTCTATTCTCTGAAGTGAAGAGTTCTATCACCTACCCCAGCTGTAATAGCCTTTTGCTTGTGATTCCCCCTCCTATCCACTTTTGCTTCTAGTGGTTATCTTCAAAAAGGTAGGAAATCATTTGCTCTTTGTCTTTTTGGCCTTGAGTCTTTTTCCACTGAAGCCATAGGCAAAATTCCCACTGAAGAGAATAACAGTGAGTGAGATTTACATCTCCATTATTAGACTGTCACATTTAACACCACCTTTCCTGTCTCTCATCTGCCACTGATCATCTGGGCCAACAAGTGCTCTTTTTCATAAAGAAAGGTGCTGCTTGCATGGGTGCAGCTTTGGTGACACAGATAACAGAATAAACTAAATGAAAGCCTCAGAGGTATCTTGGGTAAATAGATCTCTGCTACATAAAAGCTGAACTGGGAACTTTTGTTCCATTTCATCACTGTTTGACTATCCTTCAGGAATATTAATGTTCAAGCCTAGAATCAGGTAATAATAATCCTGAAGAAATCATCCCATTATAAGTTAATGGTTGGATTTTCAGTTAATGGACCAAGCTGAAGACAAGGGCAGTTAACACTATAACAAACTATAGTAATATAACCAATTTCAAGGGGATTATTGCTACCATAAACTGTATTAAATGGTTTGTAAAAGGAATGGCTTGGGCTTTTTTTTTTTGTCTTTTTGAGTTATGTGAAGTAGAGTAAATGAGAGACTGCTTTGTTAGCTAGGTTGCTTCCAACCAATTTTCAAAGCATTTTGGACAACAGGAATGCTGATAATAATGTCACATAATGAATATTCTAAATGCACCAGAGGTTGTTCTTCACTCTAATAGGTGAAGTTATTAACTCATTTTTGTGATGAGATTTCAATGAAGCTGGTCTATAACTCAGCATAGAAAAGAAACACAGGATTCAGTCTATGCTCACTTCCACTGCCAGAGCCCATTGCTTGACCATTTGAAAACCTCATCATCTGCCAGCCAATTACCTTACAAGGCCAAGAGATTATGAAAATAAATATATTGAGAGCCCTGTTCTGCTTTCAGTTCTACAAGTAAACTAGGCAAGTAACTGCCAGGGAAGAGTCAAGTAATATGTATTTCTGCACTTTAACCATACAGTAGAAATAGATTCTTGTTTTTTTTTCAGATATGATGCATTTTTTTCTTCAAGTAGAAAATTATGCTCTGAAGAATTTACACAAGATGTAAGTAATTTATTCAGATAACTGTTCTAGGCATTTCACTAATTCTGCTTCTGGCTTCAGTGACCAGAGGGATTCTTAACTCCCATTCCATCCAAACATACAAACAGCAAAGCTTACACTGACAAGAGGATGGGGGGAAAAGGGAAGAGATCTTGAAGGGATTGTTGAACAAAACAAAACATAAGAGGGAAGAAAAGGGGGACAAATAGCATAGCCCACTGTCTGTACTTCCCCTTATGCCTGAGTCCTCACTAGAATGTGGCAGTAGTACACACAAGCAGAGCACTAACTTCAGACTTTCACCCTTACATCAGGAGAGGTGTAAGGGAATTTTTCACAGTAGTAATAAAATAACAAAATGATGCTATTTCTTCTTTAACTTCAGCCCCACCTCAATACCAGAAGCAGTCAGGAATGATGGTGCACAGTCAGTTCCCAGTTTCCTGCAATGCACTTTCTCCCTGCAATTTGCTGGGCTGCAGTTTGCTATGAGTCTGCCTCTCTTCATTGCTCTAGTCCACCATAGATCATCTTCATCCAGATTATTGTAATGTAAATATTATGAATTGCACATAATCATTTAGGTTACTATAGATTTAAACCTCTTTCCAATAAATAAGGCAGAGGCAGCATTCAATATAAAATACTTGCTCATTAAGAGGGAAGAAATAAGAAGGTGGAATCATAATGTCTTGAGTTATTTAGATAACAACTTGCACATAAAAAAACCTTGAAAAACTAAAGTTCCTGTGTCCATAGACACTTGAAATGGAGTGCAGTTAATCACGTTCTATTATCAGCAACCCAAATATTTTCTCGCAGTGTCTATTTGAGTGGCTGCACCAGGGAATAGAAGCAAATGTCAATAGAAGCTGCTGCAAAGGGCAGTGACTGCAGTGGGCTGTGTGAACAGCAGCACAGCCTGCCAGATGCACAACGGCTTTTGGCTCTTCTCAGAGCTGATAAGGCCTCCACTGGAATACTGTCTGCCAAGGGAGATGTGGCCCAACAGCAAAGAATCCAGAGCACAGAAATGCAACTTCGCACTCGCTCAGAAGATGCAATCAGTATGGAAGGACAATCAGACTTATCTAACATTTAATTTCTCTTAGGCTAAATATTTCAAGTTCTACTCAAAATTTCTATCACTGTATTCTGCTTAGTACCAAATCTATTTAATGGAATTTCAGCTTGAGAAGAGTTTTGAATACTAAGCCAATTATACCAGACTCTCTGAGGCATAGGTGGAACTTACCACAGTCATTGAAAAGGAGAATAAATAGACTAAATGTTTTTGGGGCTCATCAAAAATGGTACTAAGTACTTTCAGTATGAAAGGATAGCCTTTTGTCAGGTAGTGATTAGAACAGAAACTCTGGAAGCCTAAGGACTCTCTGTAACTTTCACTGTGAACTGTCACAAGACCTTAGACAATTTTGAGGCTATGTTTAATCAATCAGCCTCAAAAAATCCCCCACACTGATCCATAAGAGATATGATTTGAGATACAACTTACAAAAAACACTGTTCATTGCAAACAAATTCTTGTTTCGGGTAGCAACATCTTCTTCTAGAGCTAATAACTGATTACTCAGGTATTGCTTCATCAAGCAGCTTTCTCCACACTACTTTACTTGACATAAGCCTGTTATCAAAGAACCACTGATTTATGAATTTACCACTGCCACAGCAGGAAAGAAACATCTTTTCCTTCTTTCCCCAGGCTAAATAAAATATATGGGTGGAAGAATATGTGCCTTGAATCCTACTTTTTCATGTTCAGTATTAGATCAGGATAAATAAGGAGGAAAAACAAAACAAAGGTTCACAGTATTGCATTTCATAAATACTTGATTTCTTTATCAGAGGGTAGTTTCTCATCTTTATAGTGAAGGTAAACATTTGATTAAAGGAGTAATTTTAAAATTAGGAGGACAGAATTTTCTAAATACACCATGGAAGTTAAACATCATCAATATTACAGATTTTTAGTCCTTCTATTGTCTTCCTCACACATTTGTGTGCATTAAAATGGGTTTTTTCTAGTGTTATTTCATTTTAAAATTCTTCAGAATAGGTTTATTCTGTCCTGTTCCTCCAGCAGGTGGTTCATGTCCTTTGTAGGTCTCACATATTAATCTTCTGGTATCCATCCCAGATTTCCTTTTATCTTCAATTTCTGTCCCTTCAGCATTAAGCTTTATACCTTCCAAATGGTTGTACAAAACTCATGTTCTCTCATATCTACAGTACAAGCAACAGTGTTCAAAATAATAGTTTAATGTGTTCTAGTTTCTTTATCATCTTAAATAAGAGTTACTGTCTTCAGCTTATTAAAACCTCGGTCCCATGATGTCTCATTTTATTCTGGGCTAAGCAGGAAAGGAGGCTTTCCCAGGATTTGAGAAGGATGAGAAGTGGTATTCACCACCAGCAGTCCTCTCAAAAACAGAAGAGCCACAAGGATACTCTTCCACATTCACTTAGCTGCAGGCTCTGGCACACTGCAAGATGAAATAGGAGTTGCTGTTCACATTACTGATGGTATTTCCTGCCGACAAAAGGTCTAGCACATATCACACACATCCACTAGCAGCCCTCATTTCGGCCTTTGTTAGTAGTCAGCTTCCTTCTTCCAACAGAATATCTGTGCAAAAGATAATTTCTTCTCAAGCACAGGTCACCCTCCTCTTTCTCACAAATCCCATTTTGCTCTTTTGTGCTCATGTTCATCATTTCACTGTAGGAGTTTGCTCGGTCTAAAGGGCTATTTGCAATTTCTACAATTGGAAGTGCCATTACTATGCTGGTTACTTCTTTTTAATCACAAAAATGGATTTAACCCCATTACCAGCAGTACCCCTTTGAAATACCTCATCCCCAATGGAGGTGCCTTTCAATTATGGACTGTGAACAGGCACATCAAATTCCCTCTTTTTGTACCAGGATAGATTACTCACAGTCAGAAAGCTCCTTTGACTTTCCAAGTATTGATTAGGGGAGATTTGGACCAGTTTGATGCTGCATTACATCCTGTGTATCTTACAGGAATGCATCCATATTTCACTGCAATCTGATTACAACAGACAACTGGCTTTTGAGTCTCCCTACTATGATTTCAAGGCAACAAGCAGTGAGGACCATATGGCGCCATTGCTACAGGAGTAAGAGATTTAAGTCTTCTAAAGAACCAGCCGACCTCTGACTTGCAAATGATAATTTTCTGATTTTTAAAATCTCAGCAGCCTATACTGCATAAAAACTGTCAGTTAGCTTAACAACCTGTACACATAGAGCATAATGTCTTCCAATAACACTGCCTGCCAGGAGTCACCATCTGCACTTCCTCTGCTGGGAACAGCCAAACTGTTACACACAGTTGGGCTAACATCGGGATAACATACAGCATTCCTCAGCACAAATGTCGGGGGGCAGGGGAAAGCTTCCCTTCATGGGAATGAATGAGGGGCTGGAGAGCAGCACCACAGAAAGGGACTTGGGGGTCCTGGCCCATGGCAAGTGGGATATGAGTCAGCAGTGCCCTGGCAGCCAGGAGGACATCAGGCACAGCATCGTTAGCAGGGCCAGGGAGGGATTGTCCTGCTCTGCTCTGCACTGGGACAGCCTCACCTCGAGTGCTGGGGGAAGGTTTGGGCACCACAATACACGAAAGATATCAAGCTGCTAGAAGCGCTGTGAAGGTGTTAAAAGGCCTTGGGAGGAAGCCATATGAGGAGTGGTTGACATAACTGGGTTTGTTCAGCCTGGAGAAGAGGACAGAGGAAACTTGAGCACAGTCTGCAGTTTCCTCACCAGGGGAAGCAGAGGAACAGGCACTGATCTCTGCTCTCTGGTGCCCAGTGACAGGACCTGAGAGAACAGCAGGAAGCTGAGCCAGGGGATGGCTAGGTGGGACACTGGGAAGCATTTTTCCCCCAGAGGGTGATTGGGCACTGGAACAGCTCCCCAGGGAAGTGGTGATGGCTCTGAGTCTGCCAGAGTCCAAGAAGCATTTGAACAATACTCTCAGACACATGGTGGGACACCTGGAGCTGTCCTGTGCTGGGCCAGCAGTCCTTGTGGGTTCTTTCCAGCTCAGGATATTTTGTGATTCTATGACTTTGTAGGTGAATAAAGATTCCCGTGTTTATGCTGTTTCCACCAGGATCCAACAGAGCAAGAGCAAGGAAACCAAATTATGGAACAGAGCAAGGTTTTTAGGAGTGAAAGACTCTTCAAGGCTGTGACAGCTGGTAATATCTTCATACGACATATCTTCTGGGGGAGTGAAAAACAAGACTACCCTGTCCATCAGCCTTGAAAAACTCAGGCCTGGTGGAGTCATTTAGATGGTGGGGCAAGCATATGGAAATTTAAGTCTTGCTTTGACTAATGCAGGGGCAGGTCCTTAGCTGGTATAAACTGATTGGGTAGTGACAAAATACACAGCTGAGGATCTGCCCACATTCTGTTATCTTTGCTTCTGTAAACAAAAATGTCAATGCTCCCTATGCATATGTTCCTCTACAGCAGCTATGCAACAGCAGTTAATAACAAAAATTGCTTTCCCAAAGCTGTTATTGGTCCTGCTGTGCCATGAGTGGATCAGTAAATGCTCCCCATGCTGACTGGCCTGCAGGCAGATCCCTGAGCTGCACAGCTCTGGCAGCTGAGGAGGTCTCAGCTATGTCCCACCCAACACTAAGCTCTCATAATGCTCTGCTTCAGTCACTTGGACAGTTTTCATTCCTCCTCACAGACTCTGGTGCAAACAGATCCCTCTTCTACCTTTTGCTGTCTCCAGGGAAGGATCCTATTGCAGTTTTTCATTCAATCTTTCTTCCTTGGCATTGCTTTATGTGGCCTCCCTGGTGCTCACTGAGGGAGTTACAGCATTCCCACACACAGCACACTGCTCTTGCTGGGTCTCAGGCTCTCAGCATTCTGAGCATTTTCTAATAACACTAGCCAACAAAAGCATCATTATAAAACTTGAGACTGAACCCTAGAAGGAGCAGAGCTGGAAAAAAGAATAATCCCTTCCTTCCTGAACCTCACTATGGCTATCCTAAAGAACCATGGCAATCAAAAGGAGACAAGACGAAGGCAAGAATGACTGCTGAACTCACATGTAAATGTTCTATTCTCAGCCACCATCATCAGCTGCTTTCTACTGGTGTGCATGACTGCTTAGATAAAGGAGCATGTAGGAACTTGCATCCTGCATTTCCACTGCTTTTTAGGGAGGTATTTTTCTGGAGAAGGTAGTTACCTCCTAATGTGTGAAAACATCATCTCTCTGACTCTGATTACACATGCACAGAGTTTCTCTGTTGCTATCTGGTAGTGAAGGAGGTTTTGGGGAGGAGAAAAAGCGTAAACTGTTGGCTCCAAAGACATTAGTCACATTTGATAAATAATGCTGGGATACACAGGTGTTATGTAGAAGTATTGCAAAAAAATGTTTTGATGCCTTTCCTTCACCTGCAGTACCATATTTGCTCAGTGGATCAGTGCACTAGAACACTGATCACTTACAGTGGTTACCTGTACACCATGTTACAGTATTCAGCTAAATTAAGCTTCACTACAGCATTTAGGGAGTTTTGCAGCCCTGGGTTTCATCCAATTTTACAGCTGGGTTGAATGAGGCACAAGTAGGTCAAGCAACTTTTCTAAAGTCACAGACTAAATATATTATTTACTTCTAAAATCAGAAATCCACGACACTTCTACTTTCCGTTTTCTTGCTTGAAAAGCTAAAACTTAGTCAATATATTTTAAACAAGAATGAGATTATGCAAAAAAAATTTACAAAAAATTCTCTCTGATTTGTGACCAAGTGTTTCTATACAATAAATAGCTATGCTAGAAAACACTACTGTTACCATGCCTACTTGCTGCTTTTCCTATTTCATACATTCATGAGTAACATATACTTAAGAAACATATGCTACAGAAGCTAGCAACACTTCAAAACTAAGATTTTAAGTTTTAGCTTTGGCCAGTTACGGAGTTATTCAGCATTTCTCAAGAAAAAGTCCATCTGTGGGACTCCTGGTCCAGAAAATATTAATAACAGAGTCTTCATCTTGAACTTAGTCATTCTAGAAAATTAGAAGTACTTAAGACTTCTTCAGTCCTGCAAGTTACAGCATAAGATACTGACATGCAGAAAGAGAAAAAATATTTGTTTACTACTGGTTAGAAAACTTTTGACAAAAAATGTCTTGAATTTCAACATTTTATACAAAAGTTTATTTTTAAAACAACTATTGGCAAAGCAAAGGAGGGAACACAAAGCCAGCTGTTACTAAATAAAGAGCCAAGAGTTCCAAAAATTAACAAGTCCAGAAAAGCTTCCCACAAGCAAACCATGACCAAGTCTGAGCACAACAGGAGGCAATCTCAAGTGACAAGTTCACAATTTCTTCTAAAAATTACACCTAAAAGAACAATCTTGTTCCTAAAGCAGAAATTACTATCTAGCTACCATGAATTTTTTGCTTCCTAACTGCAGTCAGCTCTTAGTCTGTATCTGATCCTTTAGGAATCCTTAAGAGATCGTAAGGATTTCTAGAGGGCCTAATCTCCCTCAGGATGCACAGTACAACCCATTCTACTAATATTATATGCAGTTTGAATAATCAAATTTACCTTTTTGAACCTCGAGGCACTCTCAGATATTTCAGCAACCACCACTTCTGCACTGCTACAGGTGCAACACCTTCAGCAGGACTTTTACAGGCCTTCTCTGTGCCACCTCAGAAGTCTGCAAGGACTAGGTTCCTCTGAAACCAGAGCACACTGCTTCTGCTCTTTCCCATCTTGCTTCTCTAAGGAAAATTTACCTCACCTGTTCCTCATCTTTTATCTTCTACAGCTGGGCCAATTTTCTACCAGTTAATTATAACTTGAATTAACTCCTTCATTACTGGGAAGTGTTCATTAACAGTGGTAATATTTAGGAAAGTAAAAGCAAACACTGGACCAATGTCCTAACAAATATTGCAAGTTACAGATCTGTTTGTGCTGCTGCTTTAGGGATCAGTCTCTGTGTAAACTAGAATGAAGTGGTCCTGTAGCTGTGCTCTTGACTTCTATATTTAAATTACACAATTCCCATCATTTCAAGGACCGAAGAAGAGACTGCAAGGTGTAAGTATTGCATTTATCAAGATAGTTTTGCCAGCAGGCAACAAACTGAGGACTGATACTTAAGTAGTCAGATCCAGCAGTAACTTAGTGCAGACAGATTTTCACACTCTCTTATCATTTGCATAATGATCCCTAGAGCTGCATTCTGCTCCCCAGCAGTGCAAGGAGCCACTTATTCCCCTAGCAATATTCAGTGGGAATCTTTCAGTACCCCAAACTTCTAACTGCACAGAGCATGTGTGAGGTACTCTAAGTCACGACATATCTTAATTCAGATTTCTCTATCATATTATGAAGACAATTTATTTACTTGCCTTATGTGACGTTGCTTCTACAAACCAATGCATGCTTCTTATAACCCAGCCAACAGGTAGCAACATATGCTAATACACTGTTTGCAACTGGAAGAGTGAAATTCCCAGTCACACATGGGCAAATGTATTATTTTCATGTATGGGCTTGGGATGAGATCTCTGTGAAAGAAGAATCAGAAAGATTGCAATGTTCTGAGATAAATTTCAAATTTTAGGAGGTTAATGTAAGCATTCAAACTGTAAGAGACTTTCCCAAATGTTCAGGCTTGGAGAAGCAGAGTGGAATTTATTTACAGGAAATAAAGTATGCTAGATAAAGGCAGGAATAAGAAAAACAAAGCACACTGGAGAACATCAGAGGGAACTCACAGAGGATTCAAAGGGATAATGAAGCAGACCAAAGAGGAAAGCACTTCCTCTATTGTTTAATTCCACAATCTAGTTTAATCCTACTGAAGGATACTGAAGGATACTTACTCCAGGCAAACTGTAATCAAATCAGGTCTCCATCACCTGCTTGCTAGGCTATAAATGTTAAGAGGAACACCTCTTACAATAATTTCAATACTTTCCAGCCTTTACAAATAGTCACTGCTGGCTGCCAGCATGAGCCACCATTTGCCTTGTTCCCCAGCTTATTCACACAAGCTCCCCCATCCACACTTCCCGGGCTGATTCCAACCTTTGAAGTGACTCTTTGTTGAAGTACTTGAAAGGAGAATGTTCTGAAGAGTCCCACAAATATGGAGATGAGATGGGAAGGATTGCTATGCATCAGAAAAAGTTCATTTCCTGTCATTTTTCAAGGAATTGGATTCCTAAAGGCAGGGACAGTATGAAGTCTGTATTAATGCTTTGATCCTTACTTTATTAAACAATAAAGAAGTAAATAAAATGTTAAACACAAACATGACTGATAGAAAGAATGCCTTACATGAAAACAAACAACACAATATGTATAAACCTCTCACCTTCTGTGGCATCTCTGTAACTTTTCTAATTGCACACATTAAATATAACAGAGTATTAGAGAGCATAAGAGAGCTGGGCTGATGTTCCTGCCCTATGAAATTTCTGGTTTACTATTGTTTCAGTTCTTGCCCAGGACCACCCTACATGGAACTGCAATGCTTTCCTTGTCACAGGGTACTTTTTCCTTTCCGGAGGTTGCCAGGGTTCTTTTGGGTGACTGCACTGAATTTGCTCATGTTTGCTGATTCCCCATTTGCCAATTCCGGTGTTACTCTGTAACTTCCTAATTGGCACAGGCTTCCTCAGTCACTGTCCAAAAGCTTTAATTAGCAGCCACAATATCCACAGGAAAGTGAGAGGAAGTATCTTCTCTTGCTTCTGTTTAGATATCCCCTGTTTCACAGACAGGATTTATCTTCATAAAAACTTGTGATACCTGATCTTGATACATATTAAAAGTTTTGCCCAGGCGTTCTGCCAGACATTTTGTTTGATATCTATATTTTCTCCCTCTTGGCCATCTTGTTGTTATTTTTTCCCCTTCTGGGTCCTTGGCTTTTTTCATAATTACTTCAGGGCTCATTATCTTTACCCAAAGCCATGAGCATTACATACCTTTCCAATCATGGAAATGCAAATGCTGGTCCTAAGAACATTCTGTGAAAAGCGGAAAGAAAATTTCAGAACCATCTAACTGCCTTTCAATCAGGCACCTCTGGCATGGTTGTAGACTCACAGAGACTGTGACAATGATATTTTTTACACTTACAGTTGTAAAAGTACATAGGCCCACATGTGAAAACATTTAATACAATATCAATTTTGATTCTTAAGGCATAGTTTTTCAATATTTTAACAAAAAATCCTGCAGAGTGTAAAGAGAAAGAAATGCTCTCCCTGAACCTTTACTATTTTCCCTTGAGAATTAGGTTTAACCTTAGGAAACTTGGATGATTTTAAAATATGTTCCTTGTATTTACCAACTTACATAGTAATTACTGCTTTATCTCCATTTAAACATTGTGATTACATCTATCTTAGATTGGTTGGTCCTGGCTTAACCTTAATCTTATGAGTTCTACTAATATCAACAACCTGTGGTACTGGTAGTTTTCTGCATTAGTGACCAAAGAGACACATGAAGTACAAGAAAAAAAATCACAAATTACCAAACCAGGACCTTGAAATGTGAGGAACTGGGAAATATCTGTCATCATCTTGCTAACATTTTTGCGTTGATGTGCTGAAGGTATCATTTCATGAATTTCTAAGTCTGCCAAAAGGCAGACAGCATCCAAAGTAATGCGGAGGGAAAAGAGGGAGGGGGGGCAGACAGACAGAACCTTAACCAGATTTGAAAGTTTGGCAGGAAAAAGTTTTTGTCATTTCTGTTCTTCAATTTAGTTTGTCTAGGCAATTACATTAACAGAAATGCAAAGCACCTACTGAAGATCTTGTGGATAAGCCAAAAAAATGTTGTAACACTTTTCAAAGGAAAAGGTGGTGACAAAATACTTTGCATCGAGTTCTAGCCCAAAGAACTTCCCAATCCCATCTACAGAGAAATAAATGCTATCCAAGATGACCTTGAAGTCTGCCTGAGGACAGGACATGCACACACCCAAAATGGGTGCTCAGAGGTCATTAGCAGAAACTGTGGCTTTCCAAGCTTCACACATGGTTGTTGAATTTCAAGAAAGGTGAAGATTTATGCTTGAAAAAGGAGGAAGTCTGCCTGAAGCAAAAGCAAATTAATGTTGTTGACCTTGGCCCTGACTCTGCTCCTGTCTAGTTAACAGAAATACTCCTGTTAATTCCATTGAGGTCTGGTTCAAGGCTCCTGTTGAGGTAAAATTAAAAGCTTTAGTTTAGAGAACTTTCAGGATAACTGAGGTACAACCTGATGGTCCAGTATTGAAGGATTATTATCTCATGCAGCTTGGGTGTTTCCCTATTGATGAGAAAACTTGCAAATGCATCCCAAAAAGACACTGAAATCTAGGGTTAGCTAGAATCTTCATCCAATGTCTCTGAGAAACATCTTTTTTGTTCTAGTGAATTTATAAGCCACGTACTCTGAAGACAAGAAGTCAAATCTTCTGAAAATTGGATAAGAAATTTGTTTTTCCTATCTAAACTCCCTGACCAAAGCTATACTCTGCCTTGAGTTACTAGATAATCAAGGTACACAAGCTGAATAATCCAATTTCTCAGAACTTTCTAGATTCTATTGCCGTATTTCTGATGAGTTTATTCAAACCACAGAAGGTTTACTTGAGCCACTGTACATAGAAGAACAGTCAGAACTGTCATCTGGTATCAGTATTTAAAGTGAATTCAATTTTTCGAAGTAGTATTTAAAGCATCTACCTTACAGATTTTCATATTAATAAAAAATAACACAATCCGTGCATGTTTAAAAACCTTGCTTATGGACTTCAAATTATTATATACACTCTTTAACGTTTACTCATTTTCCCTGCCAAAAGCTGGGGGATTTTTACTATGTTCAAGACTAATCCCATAAAGGACCTTCTTCTTAATCTGCTTTTGTATGAGGGACAAGCAGCACTCTCAACCCTTTTTTAATCTCAGGAATGAGAGGTGTGAAAAGTTGTCTTCTGCCTGTGATCTGAGTGGAGGAAATGACCTATTGTGTGCAAAAATAAATCAACTCCCTCAGGAAGACAGAAACAGTGCCAAACACTGCAAGTTCCTGAGGGAATGGATCCTTCAGCTCGTGCGTCTCGAATATCTAGCAACTCAAGGCACAGAGTATAGCTATGGTCAGGGAGTTTGGACAGAAAAAACAAATTCCTCATTCAATTTTCAGCAGATTTGACTTTCAGTCTTCAGAGTATGTGGCTTATAAATTTAAGTAGATCACCTCAGTGGTTCACATTAACAGAATTCCCTACATGATGGGGATATCACTTTAGGGATGTCATATTTCAATGAAAGCAACTCCTTATTTCATTGCAGTGTTTCAAAACAGGGAAGATATATATTCATGGAGAATTTTTTCCTAAGGAGTAGTATTGGGAAATATGAATTGATGGAAAGCTGTTAAGACACTCAACACAGGAAGAGTCACTGTAGCTTGTGAAGGAGGAACTCAGTACCAGTGACTCTGGTTTTCCCCCATAACGCCAAAAATTACTAATTTTTCCAAAGCTGCATGGATGCAGTGGCTTCCGTTTGTGTCTCCCTCCACATCAAAGCCTTGACAACAGGTAAGGGACAGGGACTAGCATTTCCATGAAACTGGTTTTTTTTTTTCCCAAAAACAAAAAACAAAAAAAAAAAAAAAAACAAAAACAAAAAAAAGAAACATTATGTGACATATACGAAAACATTTCATTATGCAAAAATAAGAAATTTTATATCTGATTAGTATTATTAGAAACTTATGACTGAAAAATGAGCATGCAACAGCTGAGAACACATCATCTCTAAGAGCAAGTTCTTGGAAGCTAGCAAATGCAGTGTTAAAGCCAAAAGTTCATGTTAATTCTGCCCCTACTGCTTTGTACATTAAAATATATCATACAGTTTGAGTTATTTTACATTTGGTATTTATTTACATTGTAAGGAAAATTCTAACTAGCATTTCTCACAGTCTGACAAACACACACGTGAAATGAACATATTCTATTTTTGGTTTAAAGTTTCAATCTCACTGAGATCTAATAAGGAAGTCCAGTTTGAAGGAATTTAATTTAATAACATTAGTCCTGTATACATTTGATATTAGCTGGTGCAAACTTAGCAGTGGCTCAGCCTGACAGGATTAAAATATTTTGGGCTGGTTTGGATGTCTTCAGTCTGAGTAAGCCTTTAACAGAAAAATGCCAGGTGGTTCAAATGGGATAATAATGAAGAGGGGAGAAGTGAAATGAATGCAAAAGCCAATTGCATCTTCAAAAGTGTTGCAGCAACCTGTGTAAGTAAAGGATTTCACCTACCAGAGAAGAAAAAAGCACATTGGTGTTTCCCAAGTCATTTTTCTAGCCCAGAAAACAAACAAACAACAAGAAGGTTGAAACACTCATGGCTTGGTTCAGCTTGTAATTTTTAAGAGGATTCTGAAGGTTGAGATTTAAAGAGAGGGAGCTGTATGTTCTATTTTGGTCTGGTTTTAATTTGGGTAATCTTTCCATTAAATATAGCTATTTATGACATTTGTTAAAAGCCTATGCTGCTAATTTAGCTTTAAAAAAAATCTAATGGAGTTGTATTGGAACTTTTCCATAAAATTAATGTTCCAGACTTAATGGATGTCTAAGGTATCGTTATTAACGGGAATATTCCATAAACTAAAATCAGAGTCTTTGAATTGGTGATCTGATACAGTTAGATCGGAACCTATTGAAAGCTGGAATGATGCCAAAGTACCCAGGAATTCAATTTAAACACCTTATGGAGGTTAATGCCTTTATGGTATTTACTTTAATTAGTGTTTTATTAAATGCTCAATTTCACTCACATACACGGGCAGGAGCAGTGGCCAACCTATGGGTAAAGCAAGTATGACAGAGGTAAGATTACTTTCCTCTCTCTACATCTGTCAGAAATACCAGACTTTTCCATGATTTCTAGGGTTATATTGCTTTTGGCTGTGTTACCACATTGCTGAAAAAGTCCCATAAATTCAGACTGAGTATCCAGGCTGTACCACAGCCAAGCAAGGATACATCACAATCCACAGGCCTTTTCACAAAGTGTTGCTGTACAGATTCACCTGCATCACCACACTCCTTGACAATGCAAATATGGATTATAACTATCCAATATCCACGGGGTGTGTGCATGCTTTGTCTTCCATTCCATGCTGAATTTAAAAGCACCCATTTTACCTGGTTAATTGCACTATGTATTCTTATCCTGTGGGGAAGGAATGGATTGCCACTGAAGCTAACTACTACCTCAGAAGAGGTTATTCTTTCACTCTGGGGCAGGTCCTAGGCCATGAAAATCTGGCTTTGTCCCTGTTGACTGCAATAGACTAGAAACAATTTCTCACTCCTTGTTTTGTCTACAGTAAAAGCACTGAAGTAAAAAATAAAATTTAAAAATGTTCAGAATTTATTTGCATTGTCATTTACAAACCAATCAGGAAGTAAATTGTTGGGCTATGAGAAATTCTGTAACCATGGTACATGTGGGGTGACCATATTTGCCATACTCTTTGGACTCTTGTCTGATCCATATAAAAAATGAACTCCATAAATATTTAACCTTCACATTCACATATCAGCTTTACAAGACCACCATATTCGATTTTCTTTCTTTAATGTGAAAAACATACAAAATATTTCTGTTATTTCTTCACCTCTGGAGTGGAATTTAATCTGTCAAGAGACATCTACTTGTACTCAGTGACGATAATGATTCCAGTAAGAACCAAAGTCAAATTTTTTACAGAGAGAATTCAATAGCTGATATTCTCTCATGCTATGGCACCCTGGGGTTCAAAAAAGAAGTGTACCATTGTATGAAAAGCAAATTCTTAGCTTTCAACTGTCACCTAACAAAGCCACTTACGTAGATAGGTGCCATTATAGTCTATTGTCTTCTGCAGTGCTCCTGAGCTCAGCAACACTTTTAGCAAAACTTGGCGAGCAGGGAGGTAGATGTGTTTGCTTGAGTCTCTTTTCAGGTTCACCTTTTTGTGTCCAGAAGAGTCCACAGATAACACCATATGCACATGCATGCACACATTAATAAATACAAGGGAGGTGAGAGGAACATCATTTCAATATTTGTTTTCAGCACTGGCACACTGGGCAAAGGCACGTGCAAGTTGTGGAGATCACTGTTGGAAGGCACATTTTACATGCATGTGGACACTTTTCATGAGGAAAGCTGCTGAGTGACCTTCTAACATTCCTGCTATTCCCTAGCAACAGCAAAGGATGAAAGAAATGAAAATGTATAAGCCCCCTGATATTTACAATACAATTCTGAAACAGGAGAATATGCACATAGGCAATAAAATTGAGTAGTTAATGAAATCAAGATAAAGTTCACACTCTACCTTATCCCCTAGAAAATTATTCACATGCTAGACTCCACGCATACTCTGGAATTAACTCTTGTCTTCATAAATAATTTCTCTAGTCTTGATCAAAACACTCACAGTGCTGTACTCCTTACATCCAATGAATTAAAGCCATACCTTCCAGAGACGAACAGGAATGGCTACTTCATTCATGGTTAGGAAGTGGCTATTTGCCAAGACAATATTGTATAAATATTTAGATGCCTTTCTGACATTATATCCAAGAGATACCCACACACTCTAGCAATGAAATGGAAGAAAAATTAAAGGGATAAAAAACTTAGGAAGGATACATTTGCAAATTTAAAGAAGGATAAAAGAAGGAATCATTTAAAAATAAAGAAGACATCAAAAAAACCGAACAGCACTTTTTACCTTAAAAGCTAAAAAATTAATATGTGGTATAATACATAACTAATGAGATCAGAAGAGAAGAAATTATTAGGAATAAAAATAAAAAAAAAGGATAAAATCATTTCTACAGAGGAATATTTGCTCAAAGCAGGATTTTTTTTTTTATCTGAAGGCTGTAAAATTCTTTCAATACTACAAAAAAACCAACTGAACAAAGAAACCCTGACACAAACACTGAAATAAACCTCACCTGCAATTACTCTCCACAAAAAGAACCTTCCAGAAATCTTTTTTTTTTCCAAATCATTTTTATTTTCCAAGGTCTGGACACAGTGAGCCAGAAACATTTCTAAATCACTGGGAGTAGCTTCAGGCTCAGACCATTTGAGCAGGAATGCAATGATTTACATAATTCTGAAAGGAAAATGGTTAAGAAAGAACAAGTTAATAGTGAAGGAAACTAATCTGGATCAGATTTTGGCTGCTGGAAATTAGCTTCTGGAAGCACACTGATGTCTTACTTCTTGGCTGGCTCTCTGGAGACCTCAGAATGTAAATGCATTATCTTATGCTTGAGCTTAGATATGATGTATCTAAGTGAGTTATTTGGAGGGGATGGAGACAAGAAAATGACTCAGACATGCATTTACACAAGTCTTTGGGGATGTGCCTTCACCTCTGCTCAGGGTGTCCCTCTGTCCTGCCCAGGAGAGCTCCAGCTGTCCTTAACAAGGGAATCTCAAGTTGTCACAGTCCTGCTTCAGCTTGTGCTGCGTGTGGCCATGACCTGTCTCCAGCCCATGCTGAGTTCCATGATGCTGAAACACTGCAGGGGCCATGAGGGATGTGAGCAGAAACAAAAATCGTTATTAGAAAAATTAGAAAATTCTAAGGTAAAAATCAGGGTCTTCCACCACTGATGGCTGCTTCGAAAAAGGTATGCAACACTTAAAGTGTAAGGTACCTTTCCTTTAGTCATTCCCACTGGTAATTTTTGATGTCTGAACAGCTCTCCAGCCCAAGGATTTGACTAGAAGAATGTCAGGTGCAGTTCTGGTCCATTCTCAGATCCATCTGGGTAGTAGACCTACTAAACAATTTCAGTTGTAGGGGCTAATCCCACATCAATTCCTTAAGTGACCCAGAGGTGTGAAGCTATTTTCTCAGTTCATTATTTAAAAATACTGTAACATTTGCATTTCAGTTCTTATGTTTACTATTCCAGAGCTCTCACAAGATAGAAAGATGCTTTTGAGCCATGCACAGGATCTTCTGGCTACAAATAAACAGCAATCTGACAGCTCCATGCTAGGATACAGAAACACTGCATTTTAGAAGCAGGATACCACACATAGCAGGCAAGTGCCACATCAGCGCCTTTAATTGCAATGAGAACTGTCCTTGCTAGAAATACCTCAAATTTTATGGGATGGAGCAGCAGCTAAGTGCTTAGGCAAGGCTGTAATGTTTTCTTCTAGACGCTGGCTGAGAGCCAATGCTCTTATGGCAGAGAGTAGTGGTTTAGTGTGGTGTGTTTCTACCTATTGACCCCAAGACTGGCTGTTCCAGCCATAACTTGAACAGGCTGATTACATCCTTCCTCCTCAGTGAAAATGGGGAAGTATATAAAATTTTTATCTGGCTGAAGAAGTAGATGAATATCCTCTCCAGGTTTCTTCAACCAGGTTGAACAGACCAGTGCAGGTGAGATTGGTCCAGGACAGGGGCTCACTGGAAGGGCTTGAAAGCAAGCGTGGAAAGGTCTGGGTGTGAGCAGCTGTCCCAGATGGCATTGATATGGCTTGAGCCATGGCTGAGGAGCATCAGGACAATGGTAATAAGGTGTCTCATACCTGTATGGCCTCAGCCTCCCAGGAAGGGCACAGGAATGTAATTGAGAGGCCAAGCAAGTGTTGCACATATCAGCATGACACATGAAAGGCACACAGGGAAGCAGAAAAGAAACTCAAGGATGAGTGTTAATAGGATACTTGCTGTTCTGTGGCACTTGTAAGGCTGGCAGCCCACACTCCAACTCCAGGCTTCTTCAGTAGATAATGTTTAAAATATTCATCTCCCTAAAGCACACAAAAATCCATGCCCTGCTGGTGGCTTTCTTGTAGGTTTTGTTGTTAGCAATGGTGATTTGGCCCTGGGCAAGGTATATTAAAGCAACCCTTGTAAGCTGGATGCCAGGGAACAACAGAGACTGAAAAATCTTCCTCCAGTTAGACAAAATATATCTAATCCTATAATAGCTGGCGTGAGGTGTTTGGCAGACGTCCCAGAGTGAAGGACAGAGCTGATCAATATTAAACATTCACAAGCAAGTGAAGCAAGTGAAGCAAGCCAGCAAGAAAAAAAATATAGGAGGAAGACCTTATTTTGAGGGGAGTGCTCAGGCTAAGGGAAACAGAGTTGCTATATGGACTGTCTCAGATAAATGCAATTTTTTCATTTGGATGGTAAAACTGTGGAACATGATTAACTATTAGCACAGATTTCTACCTAAATGTCTTAGGCCTCTCTGGAATACAGCCTTTGCCAAAGCTTTTTAAATTCCACAGCTGAAATATGACAGTCTTTTTAAGAAAAGAGCTCTACAGATATTCTTTTAGTAAGGCTACAGTATATATTTTCTTCTGTATGCTTTGTGCAAAAGAGAAGAAAAAAAAGGAGAGAAAAAAAAAAGGTAGGAACCTGCCCCATGGAACTTGGACAAAGGAAGGAAAGTAAAATGAATCTATTAAAGAAAAATACATCAAGTTAGTGTCTATCAAAAACGTGTTGCTTTTCAAATGCTACTCCATGACTTCCATCCAGAATAGGATCATTTCTTAATTCATTCACACAAGGACACAATATGGTCCACACCATTCTAAATCCTCAGGACTGTTTATGATGTCTGTCACAATGCAGTTCATCTGTGCTTTGAATTTAATTCTCTATTCCTTTTGAGCCTTTCATTCAAGCAAGCCCATCCAGAAATGGTCTGTAGATCTTAAGTTAGAATTGCTTTGGCATGGGACTGTGTCAGAGCTTACTGTTACACACAAGAGCTAAAAAGAGAGTGAATATAATTAAATATCAGGTGCTAAGAAGTTGGCTTGTAAATCTCTTAACATTCCACCTGAATTTCTACACTTCATTTTTATAAGCCCTCAATTTCAAGTGGAATCTGAGGTTTTCCTACATTCTTCTAATCCCACTGTTTCTAGTGTTTTGGGTGCCAGGCTCACATATTTCAGATGTGTACCTTGCATGCAAAAGAGAGAATATTCAAATAACACTTCAGAATGTCAGCCAAGCACATTTCCCTTCAAACTCATCAGCTCATGTTGTTTCTTTTTCACTCTTCTGACTAAAATGTACTCTACTCTTCCTGAGCTTTTCAGAGTGACTGGAAAACCTGGAGTCTCTCACCTCATGAGGACAGGAATGAGAAGCAAACCTGCAGTCAGCAGCCCCTGAATCAAACAGGGCATTTCAGCCCTTCAGCAGGAATGAGACCAGTATTTCTAATGCAACCTTTCTTGAACAACCTAAAAAAAACAGTGGATGGAGGAGATTCAGGAGTTTTGATGTGAGGAATGGGACACTCCACATTTGCTTTCACCAGCAGGAGATGACAGTTAACTGTTCAGCACATCAGAAAGGGCAGTTGCTTTGTGATGCTCATCTTTACAATTTCCTCTCCATTAATGTTTTTCTCACTTTCTACATAATACCTTTGACTTCCCTCCCCACACTTACCCAGTAAAGGGAGCCAAATTAGAAGACATGACCCAGACTACAGACAGCTTTGTATGTACACTTTACCTGTTCTCTGTAAATATATTGCTGCTTCTATTCACTTCACTTGAGCTAAATTCCCTCCCAGGGGGTAATGACACTCTGTCCCTAATCATATAACTCCTGTGTTCAGGGAAGTTTAGCAGAAACCTTAAACAACCTCTGCTATCTACTATGAAGGTCACTTTATAAAAGAGAAAGTTTCTGTAGTAACTAGTTACAAGTAAAAGACACTTCTCTAGCTTTCCTGTGTCTCCTACTTAATTCTATTAGAGTAGGGAAAAAGTAGAAAGGAGAAAACCAATCAATAAACCCTTAAATCACATAGGAATGAAGGGAGACAAGTGAATGTAAATTCCATTCTGTACAATTCCAAACAAATTGATGCTGTACATTTCCAAAGAAAATTTAAATAAAATAGGTAGAATCCTAATCAATTTTGTTGCTTTATTTCTTGGTGAAGGATAGCTCTGGGAACAAAATTCCAGCATGATTTGTCAGTTAGTCAAAATGGATGTTTATAATTATGAAACAAAGTGAGTTTTAATTTGATTGTCTCAAAACAAATCAGAACATAAATACAAACTTGCATTGGAGATACTGGAGACAGAAAACAAATAATGATTGTTTACAAAGACTCTAAAGAGAACAGGGTATTTTAACGTGATCGTTTTCAGCACTTGAGAGGGTCAAGAGATTTTTATTGACATTGCCTGTAGGAATAATAGATGGGATGTTGGACACTTTAACCAAAGACTCTTCTAATCCCTGCATTCTTGTTTCACCTGAACAGGCAAAATTCACAGCCTGATATAATTGCAATCATAGTGATAATTGATGGAATAACTGTACAAATAGCATATCGAATTTCAGAAAGTAATCCAAAACAATTGGTGCTACCTAGAGACAACTTAAATAGCAAGAATATAACCCTGCCACTCCAAGAGCCCCATTTCTTCTGTTCCAGTGCTGACAGAGTTACTCAGTTTGCTCAGGGAGGTTCCATGGCATTCTATTCAGATATGGAGAACTGCCATAATTCATAGATAAACTGTACACAAGCTCTGTAGAACAAAACACCTGCTCTGTCACCTCAACAATCCCATGAGCTCATTGTGTGGCATATCTAATATTGCCTGCAGGTAGTACCTGAATAGCCTATTTAGTCTGCACCATTCCCATAACT
The DNA here is from genome assembly GCF_008360975.1 of Lichenostomus cassidix. Classification (NCBI taxonomy): domain Eukaryota; kingdom Metazoa; phylum Chordata; class Aves; order Passeriformes; family Meliphagidae; genus Lichenostomus; species Lichenostomus cassidix. Next base: position 17,737,629 of record NC_139490.1, read on the forward strand.
TGCCTGGGTCCTTAAGGGCTCTGAATATTCTAAGAAAGATTCTCTAGTTCTCTTAGAGGATCTAGAAGTTAGAGAGCTTCCAGCTGTAGCTACTGTCATCAGTATTGAATGCTCACCTCACTGCTAAGAGCCACTTCAGAAGTTGAATTTTCAGTTCCCAGTAAATAGGTTGACCAAGACAAAGTAGACCCAATCTCCTGAGCTCTTTGTTCTAAGTCTTTTGTGGAAGTCAACAAGAACCGTAAAACTTGCTCTGAACATGGGAAAAAGCAATGAAATTATCTTGATGAAGGTATGGCTATGCAATTTCCTGGCTCTTTTCATATCTGTTCTCTCCAAGTAAGGTGGACTGCATGTTCAAGAAGCATAAATCATGGCAAGTGTAGTTGGTGGGATTTGGGAACAAGAACCTGGAGAATGCCTGTGGGAAATTCATACACTTAACAGCTCCAAACAACCTGATCTGATACCTTTTAACATAAGATCCATGAGGCCACAGTCCACTGAGATCACTGCTCAGTTCTCAGTCTCCTGGGATATTAATTGCAATCAAGGGACCAAAAGCAGCTTGATTGCTCTTGTAGGGCTGATAAGAGGCCAGAAATATGTCCTTCTCAGGGAGCTCCATTTTTGTTGAAGTTGTCTCCTCAGCACTAAACAGTTCCCTGGGGAACAGTTTTAATCAGCTGTGCAGTTACACAGTGGCTTAGGAAGCAGACAAAGAATTTTAGGCAGGAAACAGAAATTTGTGAATTTCTTCAGGAACTCATAATAATTAAAAACAATACCAAAACTTCAGACATTATATGGCAGAAGATTTAGCTTCTTAGGCAAATTCTGCATTAGAAATTTAAGTTTCACTGCTCTTAAGTGTGAACACTTCTGACAAACTCTGTCAAACCCTCAAACTTTGTGATGAACAGCAGGATGGTGTATGCTTCAATAATCTTCTTGTTTCTATTCTCATTAGTACTCAGCATAGGAAAAATTAACTGCAATGGTCATGTTATATGCAAAACAAAAAAGTTCTACAGATAGAGAATCTTAGCCTTTGGAAAAGTTCTTTCAAGTAAGGAAATCAGCAGAGATTCCTATTTTAATCTCACAAAAAAGAAATACAAAAGTGAGTTTATGCTTCTCCCTGCCACATATGGAAAATATCAGGCTGTTTTCTCTCCAGCACGCTCTCTTGAGACCCTAATCATTCTTGCAGAAAACATTGTTTTTCATGTGCCTAGTAGACTTCCCTTTTCTTAGGATCCTCTCTTCCACCTGCATTCCTGATATTGCACAGATTCCAGCTCCTGGAGCTGAAAGGCAAACTTCCCTCCATTCCCGAGGGATCCTTGACTGCAGCCCCATTAGCCACTACCTTTGGAAATACCTGCAAATCCCTTGGAGCACTTCAGAGCTGCATTTGGCAACAGCACTTGAGGGTCTCCACACATTTCTGGGATGCAATCTCTTCAATCACAAAGCCTTACCCTTTGAAGTGTCTCTCCACAGCCTTAAATGTATTGCTTCAGCTCCCAGCAGACCTGAGATTATTGTACAATAAGGTGAAATCTGTTCCCAGCTGAGTACTAGGATGTTGGCCACTGGACCATTTTGGCCTTTCTAATTTCCATGCAGGAAGTTGTGTGGTTTCTCAGAAATCAAGTTGATTACATTAGGTGAAATACACGTCCCATGTATTTCCTAAAACAGCTACATTTCCTGAAGCACCTAAAACATCTGTGTTACCAGGAGAATCTCATCTACATATTGCCCTTGAGAACTTGCAACCAGTTATTTCTGAGATGTATTGTTTGACTCAGTCACTGATAACTAATTATTTAATTGACATAACAGAAAAATGTGCAGTATGTGTCAGGTATGCACTAAATACACTCTAGCACTTTGAATATTTTGCTAATAAGTTCCTTTTTTCTTCTTAACATGGCTGATCACGATAGATGGATTGATGGTACATTTTTGACCTATCAATAACAGGACCCCTTAGAAATTCTGCCAAATTTTACCTACTAGAGTCTGAGCATATCAATCAATCTCCTCATTTTTGGGGCTTTAATATGTTAATAAATGGCAGGATGTTGCTGGTTTACTCTGAATCCCTCCATTGCAGAGCCACTTCTTGTTTCATCTTCTTTCCCAACAAAAGCAATGACAGTAAGTGTTGCTTGTTTGCCATTTTTAACTGAACTACATGACTCAGGTGGCACCTTTGGAGGACGAATAGTTAATTCTTAGAAGAAGGTGAGAATGAGGGAAAAACAGAGAAGAAAATGCAAGAGTAAAGGAGGGGGGACTCTGATTTGTAAGTGAGTGCACCATTGCATGAAAAAGAAGTTACCAGCTTGGTCATCTTCTTAGACTTATAGATACCTAAATAAAATAAAAACTTAATTTTTCAAATACCAAATATAATTTGAGCAGAATTTATCTTGCAGCATATGACTAGAGACACTGAAGAATGAATTAACACATTCTGAATTTCTGATGAAAACCTTAGCTTATTAGCCAAGAACAGAAACCGGAAAAGAACCATATTTAACACATCTGTAAATCAGGGTGACACATGCAATCATTGAATCCATTCCAGTTCATTGAGTCCCAGCTTGGTTCCAGCTATTCTGTGTACTAATTGCTTATTTACTCTGTGATCTAATGTGATTTCTTTCCCTGTCTAAAGCTTTGGAATGGTCAAAGCACAACTGATCCAGGCTTTTAACAAAGTCAAAAATTATTATTGATCAAAAGATTCTTATAAAACTTAATAATCTTCAATAATTAAACAATAGAGCAACATTTTTTTTCCAGTGTAATACTTCGATGGACAAATCAAATTAAAAAACCCAGGGTGAAAGAGTAACACTTAGGCTAAATATTACTGCATGGTCACACCATTTATTTTAAAAAAGGTCTTTCCTGTTAGTCACCTTTTGTTTGGCAAACTCAGAAGCATCTGCTCTCCTACTCAGATGTGTCAAGAAGTAAGTAAAGCATTGAGATTATTTTCAGGCACTTTTAAAACGATTGAAAATTAACGGAAGCTACTATATACCTGATATTTTGAAAATATCAGAAATACTTGTTCCAGAATAAAGAGACTTGTATTTTATCCTACTTTAAACTAGTTTTTTCTGAGGATGAGGAGATGAAACTGCTTTCATTGTATCTTCTAGATTTTTATCTAAGTGCTTCTAATTGCTGTGGCCTGTGGTTAACCGGACAAAATATGCTATATTTTGGGTCAAAATAAGGAAGTGTTACTCAGGCCAAGTTAACCTTTAATGAGTCAGATCCTTAATATAGCTCACACAAATAAATAGAATCAAACTGATTTACACCCCCTAAGAGCCTGACCAGAAACTGTGAAATGGCAGCTCTGAATCAGCCCAGTAAATGCACAGGGTATGAAATACCCACCTGAGGACAAAGGAATGGCAATTTCTATCTGCCTGAACAGGTCTCCAACAAAGCTGTTTTTGCAATATTAGTTTCATGTTTCCTTCTCACTGCAGGTTGTGCACTGATTATATGTTTCTTTCCAAATATTGAATGAACTGCTGGAATTTGGTCAGATGCTTGATGTATTTGCTGGTCCAGCAAAACGAGTTGAATATAATCAACATAGAACTCTCTTTTGCTTTACATTTTCATTGCTCGAAGGTCCTTCAGCTAGAAAGGTAGCTTGTCATCTATTTAGCTTTGATTTCTTTTCTTTAGGGTTGGACTGACATTTTTTTCTGCCTGACTGGAAAAGGATGCATCACAGCATATTTCTGAAACCAGAGGATATGTACATTACAGCAAAGCACTTAAGTACATAGCAAGCAAGAACATTCCAGGTGCAGAATAAAGAGCTCAGTGGGAAGCAGCTATAAGCGGATCTTATAGGATCATTTCTTTTCCTCCACCATTCGGTGTCAGAAATTGTTCTCCTGGCAGTTTTTCAGAGGGCATGTTAGGATGATGTGTTCTCAAAAGAACCTAGAAAAATAAAAGGTCTGCTCCACAACAATTTTATTTGGCAGATGTAATTTAAAATATTTGCATGTGAGAGGCTTGGTTTAAGGATAAGAAAGAAATGCTGTCAATCAACTTAGTGCCTGGCAGACAATAATATTTCTCTATTTCTTCTTCCTTTTTTTTTTTAGTATATATAATAAATAAGAATCCAAACCACAGAAATTAACTTTGATTTTCTCAAGGACATACTGCATTATGCACAATGCATGCATGAGCCCAGACATGTCCCCAAAGCCAGAAGGCATTGCCAGGAGCATTCTTAGTTTTTAATTTCTGGCTTTTCTCTGAGTAGGACATAATAGGGGATCCAACTCACATGCAAGAAAACGTGATTCCAAAGTACCTGAGACTAAGCCAAGAGTCAACCCTCCTTAGAGCAAACTGTACTTATTGTTTTATTTGCCAGATGCATGAAACTCTTTTTTTTCAGGACTCCAGAGAGAAAGAAAAGTGCTCAATTTGCCATCGTGGTTTGACCCTACTTGACAAGAAAGCACCACACAGTCCCTCTGTCCCTATCCACTTCCCTGCTGCAGGATGGGAGAAGGAATCAGAAGAGCAAAAGCAGAGATGTCTTTGCAACATCATAATGCATAAAACCAAGGTGTTTACAGAGGTTATGGCATCCATTTGAGGAAAGTAAAAGTAATGGCCAAGCCAGGAAACACTATTTTGGACAAATGCTGTTGAGCAAATGAAATTACAATACCTTAGCAGCTAAGGACAATTACCAAGTATTATGTTTTATTCATGTAATTTACTGATGCCTTTGACCAGTCTGACATTATGAAGATTGAGTCAGTCAGAATTTATAGACAACAAGCAGAGTCAATGACAACTTGCCTCGTTAAGAAGAAATGTTGGATCACTAAAGAAATATGTTTAGTCATTTGCCTGTCAAATCCTGGTTTTAAAAAATGCTCTGAGTTGATTTCTCCTCCTGAGTGAATGGGCTTGACATTTATTGTCAGTGTCTTCCCCCTCTGGCTGGAATTGGTGGCATGATGGAAATACCAGGTACTGTACTTTGGTGTGGGCCAGGATGGGCTTAAGGATGTGCAACCACATGCAAGCACACATACTCAGCTCTGAACCAAAGCATCACACCCTGGTAGAGCAATTCATGGAAATTCAGTGTTTGAAATTCAATACCCTAAGGAGCTTCCTTTATACCCATTATTGTGGAGGGGCATTCAGGTCAAGAAAGCAATTGAGGATTCAGATATTTTAGATATAACGAGGTCAGAGAAATGCCATCATGCCTTGAATATATTTGGGGATGTTGCAAGAACACGTTTTAAGTCAATACACAGATTTCAGAATAACTTTGTGTTATAGAACAAATGCTTTATTCATAAGAACTGTAAAAACTTGCATCATCTCCTCTCAAGCATTTCATACCTTCCTAACTCCCTTAAATTGGGGGGGGGGGGGTGTGCCAGGAGAGAATTTAATGACATCACAAATTATTAGATAATATCAGTTAAGTGTATGCCTTAAACTGGAAAACATTACAGATGGCATGAAAAAAAATGGCTGCCAACACAAGTATCTCCAGATCTTGAGATAAGATAAATCTATAAACAAGAGATAATAGGTCAAATATACTGACTAAAAATAAAACAAGCTTCTGCAAAGTAATAACAACCATATCATAGCTGTCTATGTCATGTCCTATATCAGAACACCTCATCTGATAAATTTATCTTCACACTTTAGCCCCAGCTAAAATTGGAGATAAAGAAAATAAACGATACATGACCATACAACAGCACGTCTTGTCTACCCACGTGGGAAGCTTTTTATAGAATCAGGCTTCATTTTCCTTCTCAACTCTAAGAAGTGACATTTAAAGGCATATACAGCATATAACTAATATAGATTAGATTTGTTTCTGTATATATGTATATATATTGTGTGTGTTCATATGTAATGAGCTATAATAATCAAGCATATATCTACACACAGGGTATTTTAATGGCTAAGAAACCCTATTATAGCCAACAGTCAGTTTAGCTACGTGGATAATTTTAATAGACACATTACTTTAGAACAAGCCTTTACCATCTGTTATGCCCTCTAATAACAAATGCAACAGGAATATAACTCACAATTGCATAATTAAAAAGACATAAGGAATTTAATGTATGTCTCTGATCCCCTTTAATGTAGCTTGCATCTGTTATGTTTTCCTTTGCTTTGTACAGCCTCTGAGAAAGCCCAAGGAAAACTTTTTCTCTTAAATTCTCTCCATTTGAGTTTGTTCCATAAAAGGCATTATTCATATAAGTAAGTAAGATTACTGAACATATGTGGAATGCATCAGAACACAAGTGCCTGCCTGTCCCCTATAAGCTATTCTTATATATACACACTTACAGAAAATGATAAACAATCCCTCTAGGTGTCTGGCCCTATGGACAAAGTGCTGTCAGACATCACAAATCAAGAGCAATTGCATTTCTAAATCTGGGCCAGCTTCCATGTACTCTAATAAAAATGTCCTTAACTGCTCCAAGAGAATTAATTGATTCAAGAGAATGAAAGTGAAAACAAGTGAGAAAGTGCAAAATAAGGAGACACAATCCAGGTATGGCAACTCAAAATAAACATACAAAGTGCACTTTATACAGCATATCCAATGGAAAAAGTTGCAAATATCAAGCATACGATACAGGGAATTCTAAAGATAATAGTGCTACAGCAACTCACCCATATAATAAATTCAGTGTTTTTATTATGTTTCTTTGAAAACATAATAAACATAATGCTAATTTAATAAGGAGGAGATGTAACAGGGAAACTAGAGGAGAGAAAACAGGGAAAATATGGATTCATTAGGCTAAACTGATGTAGGTCCCCTAAATTGCAGTTTTAGTCTTATAGAAGAAAGTTCAAAATTTTTGAGATCAAATTGTTCAATTGATAAGTTCTAGAAATGCTGGCTGATTTTTCCCGTAAATGTCAGTCTTGAATCTGGAACAGAGCACCAAGCTGCGTTCTGTTACTTTTTCACTCTTTTATCTTTTTGCCATTCCTTCACACAGCAACAAAGTGCATCCAACAGAGAATACTTTCCAGTGTTTCTGCACTGTCTTGTATACTTTCGGGGGAAAAAAAAATTGTTTTCTTTGTCAAAATTAATAATTAATTTTATTAAAGGATATTAATCCAGATCTACTCCTTTTATGAATATTTCTTAAATAATAAGATGATCTGCCTTAAGCTTCTGCATTTTTTCTGCGGAGTTTCAATTTTCTTCCTTAAAGTTTTACTGAGAATTTTACCATGAGAAAGAAGCTACATAAGCATTTCATATCAATATTGAATTTACAACAGTATAGAGGACCTTTCTTAGCTATATGTCTGCAGTGGAACTAGTTTGGACCATAAGCAACTTTATAGGACATTGAAACAGACGTTTCTGATAAAATTTTAAAAGGGACTGCAATACACAGTGTACAGATCTGTTTTCAAAATTTGGCTGTTTAACAAGATGCCTAAAAGTAAAGCCAAAGAAAGTATTGAGAGCAATGTCTATAATTTTCCTACTGATAGTAGTTTATGGCATGCAATACCACAGAGGTAAAGAATAGAATATTTCTACACGACCCTGGTGAAATCAGTTTCCTTGTTAATGTTACATGCTAAAATGTTTCAATGCAGTCAGAAAAAAAAGTTTAAAAAAAGTAAAAAAAAAATAAAAAAAAATAAAAAGAAAAGAAAAAGAAGCACACCTAGATTAAACAAAAGCTTAGACATTACAGAAAAGCCAAAATACCAGCAGGTGTTCCTCCTCACTTTGTACTCCAGCCCAGGAAAATAAACCACCACACTACATGGAGAAAGTGTGAGTCACTGAACATTGTAAATTTTCCTAATGTATCACAGCTACAGAAACACCTGTGCTAAACACAGTAACATTGTGCTAATCCTCTGTGACTATTTCAACAGCCCTCCAGTGTTTTCTTTCCTTACCAGCATGCTGGGGTGGTCAGTGTTTTTCTTTCTCTTCCTCTCCACACGCCTCCAAGGCTCACAGGTTTGAAGTCAGCCGGGGCGCCTGGCCCCTGCCCTGCCCTGCAGCTTCCCCAGCCATGGTGGCCAGCCCCAAACACCCTGCGTGGGGAGCAGGAGGCCAACACCAGCACTTGCTGCTTCATCTGCAGCCCAGCCAGGCACTGGGGTACCCAGCTGGTGGCATTTTTGTGTGTCCCTTTCTTTCAATGCAAGAAAAGATGCCACAATTTGTCTGGGTGACATGTGAAGGGTGATCCCATCCAACACCACTAAAGGGCACCACGTGAATCACAGGGGAAAACTAGTTTAAAAGGGTTTAAACCAGAAGAAAAGCAGTTTAAAACAGTTTAGAAGAGAAAAAACAGTTTAAAATCACAGGGGACAGCAAGGACTGTCCCTTTCCTGGAGACCAGGCATCCTGTACACTCCTGCTTGACCCACATTCAGGCCATGTCCATCTGCCATGGGGTCCCCCAGTGCACCCACTGCCTGTGGGCTCCTCGGAGTCTGCTCCATGAGGGAGTGAGGAGGGCTCAGGAAAACCTCCAGAGCCCACTGGAGCACCCAACCCCACAGACTGCCCTTCAGCCACCCAGCTGAGGCGCAGGGCAGCAGGGAGGGTAACTGTGAGCCTCAGCTGTGTGCCACCATCCTTTCCTGGGAGAGCTGAGGGGGAAAACCTGCCTTGTGCAAGAGCAGGAAGGAGAAGACAACCCTCTGGGGCTCCCGCGGCCTCCCCAGCCCATCCACCATCAACTCTTGTCTGTTTGATAACCAACCTGGGCTGGGATTGCCATGGCAGGTCATTTAAACTTATACTCAGCATTTAAGCAAATTGCTAGAAATCAGGACAGGCTTGGGAGGGCAAAGGCACAGCTTTGGGCAGTTTGGCCTGGTGGGTGCTGCACAGGCTGCACTAGGCCCACATGGAAACCATGGCTTATCCCAGGGCAATAAACTGATGGAAGCTGATAATCCACACATCTGAGGTGCAGCTGAGGAGGCTCAGTGGGGAGGCAGAAATTAAAAGGACACCCAAGATCAGGGATTGTGATGCTGCTGTTTGTAAAGAGATTATGTGCAGCTAAGGTGCAGTTTACTGCACCGCTGACAGGCTGAGGGCAAAGAATGAGCCAGGGAGCCAAAAGCTGATTTCCCATAGCTCACAAACTTCACAGGTTACATGGCAGCTTTCTTCTAAATTCAGGCTTTTCATCAAACAGAGCTCTGGGTTACATCACTCAAAAAAAAACCAAACAAAAAACCAAAAGCCAAAAACCAATCTCAAAAAAGCCCCAAAAGTTCAGCACTCACAGGATGGGTTACGCCTCAATCAGGTTTAATTAAAGACCATGATCACTGCTGTCTTTTCTCCCTGCCTGGCGCTCCTGGCATTCATTGCCCATCTTGCAAGCCCAGCCCTGTATACTGTCCACATACAACAAGGGAGACAATCCTGACCTTCAAGCCCACAGCTCAAATATATAATGAAAACTAACTCAGGAATTATTGAGTTAAAAAAAAAGGTGCCACAATCCAGTATCCAGGTCCTTAATAATTTTTTTCAGTTATTTTTTTAATAAAGTGCAACACTTGGAAGACATTAACACAATTAATGATATTAAGGAAAAAAATCCAGTTGGAAAGAATACTTTGCACTGAAAAATATTTTCCTTTTCATTTACTCATTTGAAAATGGTTAAATTTTGGTTTATAATAACCACTATGTAGATAATAAATGGTCATTTTTGCCAGTGAACTAAGAGAGAGGAAGAGGTCAAGAGCTACCAAGTGTAAGATTAAATGTATAAGTCACAAATGTCCCTTTTATAATTGTCAACTGTGTGCATTCCAGTTTTTCATTAATTAGGTCTTTAAAAGATGGAAAGATATAATTTAAAAGTTAATCTTACGTTATCAATTAGGTATACTTCTTCACATAAAAAACTTATTTTGTGGTGAAAATTGTCCTGTTGCTTTCTGTAAAATATACTTTCCATAAACCACAACTTGACAAGTCTTGACTATATAAAGCAAATGGCACTAAAGCATGGGGGCACATGATTCTATGACAGCATTTTCAGAGCTGTCTGTGTGATTTATGAGCTTACCTGCATTGCATTCCAGGGTCTGCAGCTACCCCCAGCTCACCACAGACACCTGGGGGATGGATTGAGAGTTGTAACTCTGGTCGTGTCACCTTACTGGACTGGGAGCATCCCACCCTCCACCAGAGATGACAACTCAGAATCTCTACCACTGCACTCATCACTTTTTCTTGGTTTATAGACAGAAGCTGACTCCTTCTGTCATGTTCTGACAGACACAGGAAGCATCTACAATGCCAAGAGTGGGTTCTGATTAAATAAGTAATTCTTTTATCTTCCATTGTAACTCTTACCAAGGAAAAGTGAACCTTTTAAAAAATGCTAATGTGTGTCATAAATTAGGAAAAAAGCCATTTTAACCTCTACCACAGCTGATATTTTAGTGGATTTACAAGACTCCATGACGTTACTCCTGAGAATTTTTTATTCCAAGTGGAACTCAACTACATCCCAAAACCAGAGAAGAAATCTGGTTTATCACCCATAGGTGTTTAATAATTCGCTTCATTGTCTGCTTTCTATTCTTATCATGTCAACAGCACAAAAAATTTCTTGCTAATGGCAAAACCAGTTGAGAATTCAACTTTCTGCTGTCATCAATGACTTGATTTATCTTCTATCATCTCCGTGAAATCTCCAGTTAAAATCCACATTTTTATCCTTATCTTCAAGCCTACTCAGGTTCATTAAATAAGACTTGCAGGCAGTTTTCTCATTGGAGATTGAGTCAGTTAATGGGCTCATCAGAAAACCATTGCCCTGAGTATAAACACGCCTGGTCTATATGCAGCTGTCAAAAAAGGCAGTGGTACAGTCATATTTTACTTGATCAAACTTTTCAAATGCCTCAAGAATTTGGTGCACGTGTAGAAGCAGACATGTGCAAGTGCCCCCTTGAATAAGGAAATGCTAAAAATCTTCTGCTTCTGGGTGTTTCTGATGCTTCAGAAGTTGTTCTGAAAGAATAATCCATATTCAAAGACTTCATTCAAAGGGCTCAGCTTCAGAATTAGTCCTTAGATTCGCGTTTCAGACTGCAACGTAAGAGTGGCAAATAATCAATCACCCAATTGCCATTTGCAAAGACTTTGTTTTCTAAGATAATTAGAGTTCTTCAGGAGTTGTCCAAAGGTATTGACGAAAAGCATCAATAAATCTACTGCTGCTGTTGATTCAGATTTTACTCACAACTTACTTTGCGGAGGTTATATCTCAGTGAACTAGAAACAGAAAAAAATATGACAAGGTCAGGCTGTTGTCTTATCAAAACCTGTAAAGTTTAACTAGGATGCCAATATTCTTCTGTGTCATGTACCTTTAATTACCTCTTCTGAAAAAGCAAAAGCCCCCAAAGAAATTATTATACTGAGTCAAAATAAGTTTCATTTAATCTCATGGCCTCTCTCACTAATAACGTTATACCAGATGCTCCAGCAAGCTGCTCAAGAGCTTGGGCTAGCAAGAGTCAAACCTTAGGAGACTGCTTAACCTCCTCAGTAGTGCACACAAACACATTCTGTAAATGGACTGGAGGCCATGAAGGACAAATACAAAATTTTGTGTTTTGCATTGCTACTTTATGTAACCCTTCGATGCAATAAGGAACATGGAAAAACAGTTTTAAGGACTATTTTTTTCATATCTTTAAGGTGCAACTACAATGGGAATAACATTTTTTCTAAGTAATACACATTGACTGAATAATTATCAAAGCTTTTAGAAAGACACTAAATTATTTTGTTGTCATGTAGTGATTTTCTTTAAAAGTTGTAGAAAACAACATATTCAACAAATCTCCCTTCCTGTGTGGACTTGTGTCCATCTTAACACTGACAGACTGTATTTGAAGTCTTAATAAATGCAAAACATCAAGGCAACTTAGGACCTTGAACTACAACCACTTTTCTCAATACAGCTGGAAGAATGATGCTGAAGTGAGTGGGAGTTCAGCATCTACAGGATGTCAGGTTCAATCACATTGTTGCAAGACAGGTATGGACCTTCTGCAAGACCTTGTAGCTCCTTGTGGACCTCTTTCCCTTGGAGGTGTCGCTGCTCTGCATGTGGAACACAGTCCATCCCTGCTTTTGTCACTTCACTACCAGCTGATTACGACCAAGGGACTCATCCAAGTCCATTCTTATTTTTAAAAGAGCACACTGGTGGATGTGACTACTGTCAGCACATTGTCACCACCACCACTTTGCCCACTGGTAAAATGGTGCTACCCACCTTTGGGAACACCTGAAATACCCCTCCAGGTATGTGACTGAAGTGGTTTCAAGATCAACGACATGCCAATCAATAAATAAATTATTCGAAGCACCAAAGTAATGCACACACTGAGCTCACAGGACAGTTTATTGCACTCTCAGTGACACACAGAACATCATTTTTCACCTTTGGCACTTAGCTCATAAATTCTCCAGTATCTTGTAATTGAGTAACTGAAGCTGTCAAGTGCATACTTTGTATTTCAGTTTATGCTAATATCAAGGGTCCACAGACTGAACCTGATTTTGCTGCAGCCTCACCAGAGCTCACTCAGGATAACAGCCTGACCACCCAGGGTAGGCTTGCATGGAAATCCACAAGAGGAGAGTTTGAGCACATGAGCATGTTACTGTTCACCTTTACTAGATCACTTTTCTTAGGTAACCAACTTTGTCAGTCTCAGGGCTGTGTGTGCACCACCTATATTCACACTCAGGCTTTCCCACAAGCTCCTTTAAGGCAGTATAAACATCAGAGTCAAGGATGGTGCTGCATGTAACTGCTGGGAATTGTCTCCCAGCTGCTCACATGTAAAAAGGTGCTCTTATCAAGGCAGAGAAATAAAAAGCTGTAGTGGAACTCTACACAGTAAACAGTTCAAAGAAAGATAAGAATTGCTGAATATATCACGGCAGTAAGTTCCATTCTTATTTAAGATATTGTAGACACATAATTCAAATGAAATAAAACCCAACACTTCTCTTAAGAGAATTATTGGGGCTAGTCTATGTTTATTACACAAAGCATTATTTTCCCATGCTTTAGTTATGTTTAAGAAACTGAATTTTAAAGTATTTTGGTGATGGAAAGCATATTTTATTCTATTTTATTATTCTTTAAGGGTGTTTCAGTGGACCACCTTATATATTACTTATGTAAATTTTACATCCCCACTTAAACATCAGAAGAAATTTAGTGGTGCTAAGACACAGTAGGGCATTTTAGTGACACTATTCCAATTCTTTTTTTTTTCAGTCCTTGCTGTGAAAATTTAGGGAGAATTTCTTTCCTCTTTCTCCCCTTTATGGAGGCATTGATGATTTGTCCTGGTTTTGGCAGTAATGACAGCAGAATTACACAACCCTTTCACCACTTCAGTTTCCCTAGGATTAAGGAATGTGATAGCATTGCAGCATTCCCAAAGTGGGTCAGTACTGAGTTGAGGTTTTTGGCTGCCACTGATTCAGAGATGAAGCCCTGATGCCACAATAAAGAGGCTGCATTTTCAACAACTGTGACTGCCACACAAATGAGTTTTAAAATTGCGCTATGATATCTTTCAAGTTATCATCATGAGTGCCAAAAATCTTCTGGATTTAAATTGCATGTCACGTATTTAATCTACATAGCATGTGGAAAGGAAAAAAAAAAAAAACCAACATCCCTGATACCTTGATTTTTCCCCAGGGAAAAGCACAGAAATTTTTCCGTGGTAAAACTGCAGGTGGCCATATGTTGAACATTAGATTTCCAGAGCCGGAAAAGCTGAATCCACATTCCAGAATGCACTGAGAATCAATATACATATTAAAATTTTAGAGAGAACAGTTACATTCTTATTCTCAATGGACGTGTTAGTAGAATTTGTGACTTTAAGGACCCTTCTGGTAAAAAGATTGCTGTGCCATTTGAAAGCACTGCAGACATGGCACATGTTGGGGATGCCAAGCCTGGCTTTTTTGATACGTGGCACCACTGCTTTTACAAAAACTGTCCTCTCATTGAAGTTTTTTATCTTTAATGCTCCTCATAGGTCACAGTAAATTTTAGTGCACAAAAGTAATGCAAATAGGAGCTATGTGTGCAAAACTACTTTCAGAATTAGAGCCTATTTTTATTCTTTTTATTTTGCTACTCAAGGTGAGATGTGCATCATGGTAAATTATATTATGAGCATTTTATATAGCAAAAAGAGGCACTTAAACTTCAGCACTTTAAATACTGAACTAAGGATAAATGGAAAATTATTTCCCTATTCTTGTGTTTCTCCTTTTGATTCTCTAGTCCCAGTGAGTATTTTAAGAGCAGATCATGAAATACTTATTTCTTGGAAAATTTAAATGTTTTTAAAGACATTGTTTCTTTGTAATAATTACACTTGAGCATCAGCATCACTAATTCTTTATTTCTCCTCAGTTCTCTTTATTTGAATTCCAACACAAATTCCAGATTAAATCTTAGATGTCTCACACCTGTCAAAAGTTAATATATAGAAATGTTCTAGTTCTACCTGTTTATGAGATTTTCGCACATTTTTCTCACCTTTCTGTCACGGAGTGATAATGGATTTTTGAGACACTCTAAATCCTTAAATATGCACGAAGTGAGGCAGGGGGGCAGTTAATGTGGCTCATTTACATCAACTACAGTACAAAAGAACAGAAATTAATCGTGGAGTCACAGGGAAACAAAGCATGTTATTTAGTGCAAATGATGCACTCCTGCCAACAGAGATAATTATAATTAAACTATAACTTAAAACATTTTCTATGTACATAACTCCTGACACTACTCTATGTCCGACAAAGCATACAAAGATTTATGACAAAAAACTTAATTATATCAAGCACATGAAGATGAATTAATTTTAATATGCTTGGCTTCCTCTATATGATTTTAAAAAGTAGCCAAATGTTACACTTTTAAATATAGCCTGAGAACCATTTTGAATTTATCCACAATCAGTTTTTTGGCATACAACATAAGTTTGATTTTGCTCAATTATACTCCTGCATTGCATATCTTGATGCAGTGTAATTGCATAACATTAAGACTTTTGAATGGAATACATCAGGTAATGATTTACAAATTGGATCAAAACAGAAAAATTTCTGTGTTGATGACCTCAATCATGTTTCTAGTCATGTTTCAAATCCAAATATGCTTCCATTTTCAGTTCTAGGCTTGCCACAACAAATCAGAATGATCTGTCCTGGAAAAATCATCTTCTCAGGTTGAACGCATGCAGTGTAATAGTGGAAATAAATATTTTTGCAAGCCAACTCTCTACATGATATTCCATTACATTAAGAGACTTCCTGATATAATCAGCAAACAGACAACAAAGATTGATTAATCAATAAGTAGGCATGGCCTTATTACAGTGAACAAATTAGACACTCAGGATATATTGCTTTATAGGCAAGATTTCTCTTTTACAAATATTCTCCATAATTGATTGTAGTGACCTTTTGGCAATACTGAAAAACGTCCTCAATTAATAGGCTTCTTTTGCAAAACAGATCACAGTGGGGAGAACCACATGGCTGGCACAGTAAGAGTTCAGAGAGAAGGAGGAAAATGGTTTTTAGACTCGTTCAGTGGGAAGCAGATGAGAGCTTTACTTTCCAAAGCAGTATTTGTTTAATAAAAGCAATACAAAGACACTTTAGCACTGATGCAACTTTTCTAGAGCCACATCACCAGCTGAGTTTGAATTTCTTTGTCCCTCTGTAATGGGAGTACCTAGGAGCAAACTACAACTTATGAATTGTTGCTAAATGCAGATCAGAAGTCCTTTTGTAACAAACACACTGAGCAGGACTCATTGTTTATAGTGCTCACTATATAACAATACCAATTATAAAGAACAAGTGAGAAGATAAACAGGAACATTTGGTAAAAAAGCTTAAAATTTCACGTATGGTCCAGGGACAAAGATCAAAACTGCTTCTATTCTCTGTCCTGGTCTTGTTTGGTGCAGAACATACCCCAGCACTATTTAACACAGTTTTCACTGACAGCTGCACATAAGTCTGAAACAAACTCAATCACATTAATAGAGCTTCTGCTTCAAAGCTTCTTGTTACTCCTCCAAACCTCAACCTTCCAGATTACAAAAATGTTCAGAGTAAATGTAAAAAAAAATGTGCAAACATATCAATTTCCTGCCCAGATATGAGGGGTATCAGCTCAGGCGACTTGCTTGCAGGCAAGAGATGCAAAAGTGTTCGTGATTTGTGCAGTACACTTTTTCATGGAGATGGTAGGCCTGTTTAAAGCAATACGGAAATTGGTAATGATTTGGGTGTTCAACTCTGACTTCAAAGTTGTGATCTGGGAAATTAAAAAACCCTATCAGAAATAGAAAATGAAAAGAAAGAGTACTTTTGGTCAAAGCAGAAGTATAGGGATGAAGATCATGTAAAAATTCCCCCTGCTTTAGACTGGGAAAAGGGAAAAGAAAAACAGAAGGATTGATGCTGGAGTTTTTGAGAAGCAAATGTAACATTCACCTGAACACCACACCATCCAGGAAAGGTCTGTATCTTCCCTCTTCCTCCTTCCAGCACATTTTTTCTCTCCATTTAAAGGGTCAGACCCTCGTTGTGTGTTAGCACTGGAAAAGCTGCCTTTTGGGGCATGGAGGAGGTTTTGTTGTTGTCTTTTGTTTTAACTCAATATGACTAGAGGAAGCCACATTTTTAGATGAAGTCAGAGTAAGGAAAGATCATCTCCTTGGGAGAAGCTGTTGTCAGCTGATCCAGGAAATTTCAAATAAATTTGCAGATCAGTTAAAGACAAACAGGAGGACAAAAGATAAGATTTGAGCTAAGACAATAGTCCATCCCACATACAACCCATGTGAGCCTTGTCTGAGAGGTCAATGTAACTACATTCTCTCCAAGAGAGGCAAATAAATGCAACAAAAAAGTTCAATCCATTTCAGAGTGAGGGAAATAAGTTTTGTCCTCCCCACTCAGCAAGGCTTATATTGATGGCCTTGTGTGTAGCTGTCTATTTTCATTAGTTTACAGGCTGTAAACATTTCAGTGTGGAATGTCCTGAAGGACAGTATGTCTGTAAACTTCTCTTTCTTTCTTTTCCTCTCTATAAATGAAAGCTAATTAGACTTGATTTTAGTCCTTTCTTTCATGAGATTCAAGTCTGGTGGTTTTGTGTTGTAGCTTCTGGCTACACTATGATCAAGTGTCACAAGAATACCGTAAAGTCCACAAGTTGTTAATTTAAACAACTTTTTCTTTCCTGCCCAGCCCCACAACAACCATTCTTTCCATCTCAGTTGACCTCACACAGATTTTCAGGCACAGCATTTGTATAAACTGGCTTAACAAAACCAGAACAAAAAATAGGAAAAGAAAAAAGAGAAAAAGAAGTCAACATAAGACCCATTCCATTCTTATATTAATAGAGAACAGTTCTTACAGGCACTGGTAGAAGTCAAAGTGATGTAATAGAGATTTACAGTTACAGAATCCATTACAAGCTGCTTTGGGCCCTTGTCACATTGCATAGACATACCTAAGATCCATTTGGAAGTTAAATGCTAATGTGAAAGGAGCATTCTCACCATTTCTTTTCTCTGTCCCATCCAGCTCAGGACTGCTGAGGTTCTGCTGAGCAGACACTCCCAGCCAGGCTGATGCATCAGCACCATCCATCACCTTCTAAAGCTGCCACACTCAATCCATTTCTTCCCTTTGCCATGAACACAGCAAACTGGGCAATGACCAAATGAGCAACGAGGCATTACAGCCCACAAAAATGCTTGAAAGTGTTTGCAGAACCAAGCTGGTGATGCAGAGGAACAATTCCTAGAATTTCACACAGTTTCATAAAATAGAAGGGAACCTTCAGCTTGTGCTGCACAGTGACTGTCACAGGACACAATGTGCACTGCAGACAACACTCAGCTCTGTGGCTTGGATTAATAAAATAACCCTCTGAGTCTGTGGATAATTGCCACTCTGTACATAATCCATGCCTCCAGTTTGAACAGATCAGCTCCAAGAGAGCTAAGCTTCTATTCAACTCAACAACCCATGACAACTGGCACTCATCAGAGCTTTTTGGAAGCACAGATGTAAACATCTTCCTCTCCTAGACAAACACAGAAACCTCATACTAAATGTCAAATAACTCTAGTCAAGTTATTCACTGAAATATCACCAGTTATATTCAGTTAGCTTTAAGGCATTCTGTGCTTCCAAGCAAATCAGGAGACCTTTTGACAAATCAAGATGAATTTTGAATAGTGGTGACACAAATATACCTGGCTATACTGTGTTCGTTCTCAGATTTATTTTTCTCTACATTTTGTTGTGGTAATTGCTTGTCTAAGACTATTGAGTCAGAAAGGCCTTCTCTGACCCTCACCATAGAGTTTTTGCTGGCATAACCATTTTGTTAAATAGCCTAATTTATTCCCTTTTAGGTTTGGAAATGTACGTTTGGCTCCAATTTCAACATCTCATTATTACATATGGGGATAACAGAAAAAAGAGGACCTGAAAATGTCTGTCTTTGGTTGCACCTCATCTTTCAAGAATGTGACAAACACAAGCAGATATTCAGTTCATGTGTACAATGCAAAGGTTACTTGAGCTCAGTACATTGATTTTCATGAAGTACTGCCAGCACATACTGTGATATCTTGATGCACTGTATTAAGCACCACCCTGGAATTATACTGAAATTCAGCATTTCCAGAAAGATGCCTGTGACACAAAGCTAAATACTTCATTTGATAAGCATGCTTGTTTTCCTTCACACAACAATTCACAGATACTCTGTCAGATCCATCATTCTTCAGCTCCCTCTGCATTCCTTGCCTTGATATCTGACCAGCTACCAACATTACACAAATTTTATTTAGGGTCTAAAGGTAGACCTTGAAAGTATGGACATCAGACAAATCCATAATAATTGTTAACGACAAAAGTTTTGGGAAGACACAAATTGAACTGCTCATTCTCAAGGAAAGATTTTCTTACTAGTAATTGATTGGTAATAAACCTCCAGAGGAAATTGTTCAAATTGAATAAAAAGATGTATCATATCTTAATGGATCACACCTCATACATCATGTGATAAATAAGGATCCCTTCTTCTGGACTAGTTCTGAAAAAGTTAAAACCAAGCTAAAAGGTATTTGGAGAAGAACTCCCAAAGTTTTAATGTATTTTTCAGCAGTGCTTGCCCGATGCCAGATATTACAGAGTTACAATTATCTGTCTTGCTTTATTGCATGTGATTCTTCAAGGTGAAGTCTGGATACTTTTTGCAATGCCATCATTTTCAGGGCCAGCTGATGTGCCTTGTGAATACACAGGTCACCATGGCTGCATTTGCATCTGCAAACAGGAAAAGCCACCTTGGTGGCTGCTACACAAAAAGTATTTTTAGCAGCTGCTGGTGAGCAGTTTTTGAGTTTCTGTAAGAAAATGAGGAAGACCTGTGGGCAAGCATTTGGATGGTAAAGACATTCCCCAGGATCAGAGTGATGGAAAGTTCTGAGATGTCCCCTGCTCTGAGAAAACAGTCCTCTACACTCTGTCACAAACACACCAAGCCCTGCATCTGGGCATCTGCTCCTAGCTTATTTTAGATTAAAACTACAAACCCAGAGTTCAGTCCAAATATACAACATTTCATTGACATTTTTTTACAATGTTGCAAACCTTTTAATTCTATTTTGATGCCTCATTTGAACAAAACAAAGCGATTCCTCCAGTCACGGAGATTTCAAAACTTCTTTAAAAGTGTGGGTTTATGCAAGATTAAATTAGTCTATTGCTTTTACTGACATGTATTCAGCTTATTACAACATGGCTAACTTCCCTACTGACAGACTCCAATTTTCTCTCTCGTTCAGATGTTTTCTTCCAGAGCCACATGCTGAGGCATCAGTCTGGTTCTGACTCCAAAGGAAGAGTACCACTGACTGAATCAGCTCCTGTGGCATCCTGCATTTTCCTTAGAGAATCTCCTCAGCCTAAATTCTGGACATTTGATGTGAATATAACCCAAAGCTTGATGTAAAAATAAAAAAGTATATAGACATAACATACACATATATACACATGTATACCAAACATATGGAAAATGCATTGCTGCCACATGAGACTGGAGGTTATTACAGCTCTCTTTAGAAAAAAATCCACATAATTTATAAAACATACGTGCTGCTTTCATGCTATTCCCTTTCCTTACCTCTAATAGAAAACCCCAGAGAAAGCAATTTGTGCTTACAAAAAACAGCAGCATCTCTTGTAAAAGATAAATGCCAAATTATATAGTGAACAGGAAAACAGCACCAGTTGTAGCCCAGTAGAAATGTATTTTTTTCCTCAGTAGGTTTTCCTTTTTCCTTTGTTTTTCTAAATACTCTTATCTCTTCCCAAACCAGGAAAACCCTGGAACTTACTACAAAAAAACCCTTATGCATAGACAGGAAAAAGAGATTTTCAATTTGATGAAAATGTAAGTACATCTGTTAAAACTCATGCCTAATGGAAAGCCCTGTGAAGATATCTGCCAATGTCTCCTGTTGCCAGATTAGAAGAATAAAATGAATATCAGGTATCTTGTTTAAATATCTAATAGCAGTTTTGTTTTGACAATTCGATATTGAAGGAAGCAACTTGTTGGTTCAAACTGCCACCAGACTAACAGGGCAAACAGGTTTTCAGTGGAAGTCACACCAGAAATTCAAAAAGAAAGAATTACAAGAAATATAATAGCTCTGAAAAGCCAAGTATTATCTCAGCTCTGATAATCCTTCTTTCCTCATAGGAGATGAGGAGCTTTGTAAGGTGACATTGATATTAGAAGAAATTGGACTTCTCATAATAGAGCTACACAATAATAGTGGCTCCATCCCTAAATATTTGTATAGAATTAAATAACATTCTCCTTCATTATTATACTCCTCAGGAGTCATTCATGATATACATAACAAATCAATAAATCAGTAGGAATGCCTGGCAATGATAATAGGCTTTTAAAAAGAACAAATACGAGGATTAAAATCCTAATTATAGGAGAAATAATGAAGGTGTATGATGGAACACTAGATTATATATTGCTAAAAGTGTCCCATTTAGTTACTAGACCTGCACTTTCATCCACAGAAAGGAAATTTACCTTTAAAGCATTATATTTATCTGACAATACTGACTACATTATAATCCCAGCTAGTCCATTTAATGGTTTCTACTCTGTTGACATTAAACTTGTTGGACAGATTTACCTCTTCCTGTTGTAGCCATTTCACATGTTCAAGACACAAAACAGCCAAAGTTGGCTTTCCTTGCCAGCAGAATGTCTCCCAGATTCAGAAAGGGTCAAGTTACCTTGTTCAAGCTCTTGTTCTAGCTGCTTTTGGCTACACAGATTCCCAAATGCAGTTTGACAGGGAATTTGCTGCCTCTGTGGAAAGCCACTGTGCCATGTCTGGTGGCACTCCAGAGTGAGATGGACACCTCACAAGAAACACAACGAAGAACAGGAGAGCATCCAGCAGCAGCTTAAAGGGATGGCTTACCAGAAAGTTCCCTTTATTTCTGATCCCTCCTCATCAGAAACCACTGATCTTCCTGATATGAGATCCATGGGGAAGAGTTTGGTCAGACTGAAGAAAGACAGAACACAAACCAAACCAAACCAAACCACCCCACAAACCTATAAAATCAAACTAACCAGATGAAAAAGATGGATAAAAAAAGATATAACCTAATGTCTTCCACTAATTTATGTCCAGCCTTTAAAAAATAGTTTGTCAAGCTCTTTGGAATGCTAAGAGGTCCAAATAAATGTAAAGCTCAGGATACAGCTGGAGTGTACCTCTCTAGGGGGTATGTGACATGCTGGAGGTTTCCCAGTTATTTGGAAGACACATGGAAGATTTTTTGTTGGAAAGCCAAATTAAATGAGGAGAAAGACTTTTCGTTTAATACTGTGGGATTATCTTCTTATTTTTTTAATCCAGTAGTACTTCAAAGGAGGTGATACTGCATTTTAGCACCTCCACTTCCCTCTCCTTAAAATAAGCAGATCAATTGAAAATGGCAGAGAGAACTTTAGAAGAATTGACAACTGCCTGGAAATATTGATCATGCATTGCAATTGAGCTGAAGCTTGAAAAAAGAAGTAAAAACCACAGTGGTTTAAAAATAACTATTTTTCTCCTATTTTATATAAAAACATTTCAGTGCCTTTTTCTAAAGAGGTTTTCATTTCAACCTTTGCTTTTTATTGAGGGGGTGGAGAGGAGCAGAGATTATTTCATTTATCAAACTGCAACAATTATTTTTAAATTATTTTGAGGACGATTATAACATTTTTATTTCTCATTTAAGAAATTAAAATATGTTTAAAAATGTATCACAACCACTCAAACAAAATGTTATCTTTTGGTCTAGAATGATACACAAGGAACAAATAATACTGCAGTTTTACACATCAGATTCCTAACATGAAAAGTGTTGGTGTTTTTTTTTAGCTCATTGCCATTTATATGTGGCTCTATTTGTACATATGGCATTGAAATATCACAATTTAATATTTAGTTTTACACTCCCATTTCCACAGAATTTTGACTAAACCTTGTATTTTAACTGAAACCTTATTAAGTCTTAAGCTCACTAGTTGGTAAAGTATTCATACAGCTTAAATAATGATATAGGGAGAAAGAAATTTGCAGGCAGAGATCAAGGAGAGGAAAGAAAAAAACCTGCTACTGTTGAAATGTGATGGCAAGTGAATGAGGCAAGTGAATGAGGCATGGAAAGTGTTTTAGACAAAGCAGCAGTATGAACAAAATTCTGTTAGACTCTGGACAGAGACAGCAGGAATGAATGAGAAACAGTAGGTAGGTGCTAAATGGAGCTGGTTACAAATTCCCATCCTGCCAAAATGGATTTGCTGTACACAGTATTTTTCATTGATGTGTGTTCTATTTTTGTTTTCCCAGTTACTTATACCAGGATATTATTAAATGAAAAGACAAACAGCAGACTTTGAGCTTGACCTTGAGAAGAAAGCAAAACAATGGAAGTTACTAAAGCAGGGTATTTTCAGTTTGCTTTTCTTTGAAAAAGCCACTTTTTTATTTTTTGTGAATGAAAAAGCACGTGCTACAATATGAAATGTGGTTGTTTAGCTCAAGATCACCTCACCAGTAGAGTTTGCAGGCATTGCCCATTTCAAATTTTCCCTTATGCAAACCAGCAGCATTTATTCCTCCTCTGCTCCAGTCCAGCGAGGACAAATAGCTTCATTCAGCATTCACTCCTCCCCACTTCAATTAGTAAATGTCTTGTCAAAATAATACAGCATATACAGTCACAGCTCCTCTCCACATCTAGACAAAAGCTCATTAGGGTGGGATTTTTGTTTGGTGGGGTGTTTTTATTCAAGAAAAACATAGCTTCCTAAACTGATTACTTGTCTGGAGAACACACATCAGTGACGCCCTGGTGCACTTAGTCTCCAAGCCTCAATCTGCTACAGCTGTGATGAAAAGAGTTCCTGATCTTTCCCCACATTGCCCATAGGAGTGAAAGGAAAAATTGTTCATTTGCTTTGGATAAAAGCTCACACATAAGGTGAAAATGCTTTGGTTCCAAAGTGGACTCCAAAGTGTTCCTTCCCACAGCATTCTCTCAGCAGGTAACACCCCACTGCCACAGCCACTCCTCAAAATCCCTTACACCTCTTTGGAAGTCATAACTTGGGCCACAAAACAGAGTTTCTACTCCTAATATTTGTTTCTTGAGTACCTCTTCCTGTCAAAGCATTTGTAAAACCAAAATTACCTGAAAATATTTAGGAAGTGTGGTTTTACCTCCCAATTCCTGTGATGAGTTTCTAGGATCTCACTCTTATTTACATCAATTCCTACTGTCTGGAGTTGGTAAGCCCAATAGGTACATACCGATTTTATATATATATATATATATATATATAAAGATATAGATACATACTTATTTTTATATATAAATATATATATATACACTCTAAAATATGCCTATGAAATGTGCCCACAGACATCCTGGCCAATAAACTCACCTCCTCCCATCTCTCCCCCAGCTGTAAGTCTCCACCTCAAGAGTGATTAAGCCCTGAATGACAGTGAGTGACTTTTTGGCTCTTGAAGTGGATGGGTGGAAGCACAGGGACCTATAGGTTACAGGAGGAATGCTTTAGCTCCCTTAATGTATCCCAAGACACACACAGTTGTTTCTTGCTTTGGGGAATAACCAGACACCTGAACCAGAAATTTCATTGTGGGAATCCCAGGTTGCCTCTCCTTTATTTTGTAGAGGGACCAGTGCAGCTCAGCATACTCCTTGCTTCAGGAAATTATTCATTGTACCATGCTTGTTTAAAATCAAGAAATCTCTAGGAAACTTTTTACCAAATGCAGTTATTATTTCTCCATTTAACAATATTTTTACTGGTGTTTTTATAATTTGCTCAGCTATATTTCAGTCATCACATTTGATTGAAATGGACTTGCCCAGTACATCATATCAGTGGAGAATCACAATATGGACAAAATGTGTTGTTTAGTTGGTGCTGCCTCCTCTCTCCTACTGTTACAGCTGGAGAAGCTGTTATTCCTGAAGGCTGCTGGGTTTCAGACTTAGACAAAGGAAGTAGCTAACTTTACTTTTTATAACTGTATGAATAGTTACAGATCATTCAACAGCATTTAAAACTCCAGTTACATTCATTGTTCCATTTTTTCCACAGCCTAAAGGATAACTTAAATTCCTTTTCATATAAAGAATAAAATATTTCCTTTTTTTGTTTGTTTTGGGTCATTTTAGAGGAGCCAGCATGCCCCTCAGGGTGGTTATGTATCCCCAAACTATCCTGCTATTAAAGCTGACCACATTTGGATGGAAAGTATTCTTTGACTGCAAATTCCCTGTGGTGATATTTCAGAGCATCCAGCCTAAACCTCCTTAGTTTTTTTCTTCAGGAAGCAAATATTATTGGTGAGAAATTATTGAACCTTGTATATCCCAGTTAGTTCAATCCTTATGAATTCAACAGTCAATGTAATTCATTCAATAACCTGAAGAAGCAGGTGTTAAAAGATTTGACAGATTACCTTCAAATACTGTATTTAAATTCAGTTTCTTGTTAGAAAACAGGATTTTTTAGAATAACAGGAACTTGAAACAACATTAATATTTCTAGAGAATAAAATTATTTTAATTTATAGTGGACTAACCTTATTATGGTTACAGGTTCAACAGGCTGTTTATTTGATCAAGTAATCCTTTAGGCAGAACTATTAAATCTTCTAAGTTTGTTTTTAATGGCTTCTGCTTGTGGTAACACTTATGCTCACCCAGCATTTCTGAGGTTTTCTATTTATTCTATAGCCTTCACCAAATTATACTGCTTCTCCTTGTTACAGTACATCAGAGCACATTTGTCCCTCTGCTTAATAAAGATACTTGTTGCGTTTGCTGACTTGAAAAAACATGAAAATGATCACTGGGTGGGTGTGAATCCCATTTTATCATTATCTGTAGAACATATCTTCAATAGCTGTGAAATAATAAACTATTTTCAGCTGAGGATGGATATACAGGTCTTTATTCTGAACAGCTGGTACACCTTTTTGCCTTAAGAAAAGTAATCTCATTCCCAGCCATGTGCTATCCCTTTCAAGGTAACCATATTCTATTTGTGCAATTGTATTGCATTCCATAGCTTCAGTTAGTCTTTGTCAACAATATCTGGATCTTTCTGCTCATAATACAAGAGGAGAAATTCTACTGTTTTCCCAAGAAGAATGAACTCAAAAGAAGCTCTCAGTGCTGAGGCTGACCAATAATGGTAGTGTTATGAACTAACTCTGTAAACGTTGTAAGGCCTTTTGCAAAGAGGTACTTAGTGGTAAAGTCAGTTCTGAAAGAATATCCAGACTTAGCTGGGAATCTTTCTGAATTGGGATGGAGAATACTTTAGTAAATTTGAGGTTTTATGGAAAGCTCAATAAATAAGTAAGGGAGATAGGAGCAAGAACTGCAGAGGAACCACTGGTGCTATTCTGTACAGGCTTATCAGTAGACAAGACTCTAGTGCATAACTCAGAGACACAAATGAGGACTGTATTATTGCCTGCTCCTTTCCCCTCATCTATTTCAGGTAAACACTGCTTGTTAGCCAAGAAATAAAAAGGCACCCAACACTTGTGTGCCAGATGTGCCTTGGTATGGCAGGGCAGTCTACCTGCAGAGTGAGCCTCATACCTTCTGCTTCACAGAGCATGGATGGAATAAATTACACAATGCTCGCTCTGATCTCAGAAAGTCATTAGTGTGAATAAATTTTTTTGCACAACATCAACACTTCAGAGTGGACCCTTGAGTCTCCTAACACAGGCATGACTAAAAGCTTCACAATGCCTTTAGTTTTTTGCCAGAGTATTGTGATAGAAAGGGAAATGTCTCTATCTAAAACACAGCTGGACCCTAAAGGCCCCTCAAACACTACTGGTTTGTAAGATTCTTAGGTAATCAATTAGACAATCCAGTGTTTTTCTTGGAAGCTGTTTGGCCAGGAGGAATCAGGTGAGAGGGATTGTTTCACCTTTCCTGATGAAGGTCATTGACTATTGTCTGACAAGTCAGCAGTAATTAGACAAAAGTGCATTGCAAGCCTTAATAAATAAAGCTGTTGCTCTGCTCTGCACAATTGTGTCTGGCACCCACAAGAAAACCAAGCTGAAATTAAGTCTCCATTCATTACAAAAATAGTCTAACAGTAATTCAGAGCTATGGACTGTCTGTTGTTTGTCAATGGTATTGAATGGTTTCTATCTACTATAACAAATCACTCAACAGTAAAATAAATGGTAGTTGATTGTATGCCAATGGTATATTTAACAGTACTCCATTGTATTGAATGCTGCTGGAAATGTAACAGGTCTTGATAGGGGGAAAAATACATGCTATTTTTAAAAATAAAATATTGATGTAATTGGCTTTTCCCACCCACAGTGCTTCACAAGCCTAGAAGCAAGATTAGTTTTAATAGTTCGTTAGAAAAGTTGGGGAGATTGGAGAAAAAGAATCTTGTTGACTCCAAGGCATTTTAAAAGTATGTAATTAAAAAGAACAACTATCACAGACCTCCTTACAATGAATTCTCAGATTTCCCTCTGCCTCCCCAGCAGTCATAAAAAAATCAAGTAGCATCCTACAGAGCTAAAAGAAAGAATGGAATAGTAATGTTCCTCCTAATGAACACTCTCCAGCAAAGAGGAGCAATCATGGAACTAAAGCTGTAATCATTCCTTACTGGCAGCCAGTTTTACTGCCTGACTGGCAGCAGGCAAGACCAAACAATGGTGGATGGTTTGCATTTACTGCAAACTTACCCTCAGAGGGTAGAATTTTCCCTGCTGTCTTCTCTGTTTGCTGTTCTGCATTTAGGTCTCATTAGGTCACAAGAATACTTTCTCCTCCTTCCCTTTTCTTCACTTTAATCCCAGCATCCTGACTTTTTGTGAGCAGACAAGCTGATGGTTGCTGCAAGGTCCCATCTGGTTCAGTCTTGACCAGCAAAGAGAACTTGAAACTGCTTTTATTTTTATGTCTGCTAAAAGAGTAAGACCCTCACTCTCCCCATTCTTACAGCAGATGAACAGCACAGCTCCAAGAGCACGATAAAGACTTTCCTGTGGGGATGCCCATTCAAAAGATTCTATAGCAAACAAGAAATCTATGAGTATTTTACTTGTAATTTTTCCTTGCTGGCCCATGGAGACTCATGTACTCCTCTGTCCAAAGGACACATCCTGTGTGATGACACAGAAAAAAGAAAACCATTGACATGGTTTACCATGCTACATTTAGAGCAATAAAGGACAACAAGCCCTCCTTCTTTGAAATGTACTAATCAATGTTAGCTACCATCCATCATAAAAACCTCAAGCAGGAGAAAGTGTTTTTTTCCCAGCAGGAAAAATAATAAAACCAAGCAGGATCAGCAACAATGGTAAGATCACCTATTGAAACAGTTTTAAAAATTGGCAGCCAGCTGATAAGTACCGCCCTTTCACCTGGCCCAGCTGGAGAATGGGGTAGCATTTAAAAGGTTCTCTCTTCCCACAGTTTGCATTAATGAAATTTTTAGGACTTAAGTATCTAGGTAATTTTGAGCTAGAAAAACATAATTAAATTAATTAAATTAATTACAAACAAATGACAAACAAATAAGCAAACAAATGTTTTTCTTTGTGTTTCCTTTATAGATTGAAATAACTTAAGTATTTTCAATATACAATTTGCAGGATCAGAAGAGAGGAGGGAAGAAAAGGAGACAAATTCTTACAGCCCACTAGGATCAGTGCCCTGGTTATCCATATGAACACTTTAAATCATACTGTACTTTCCAATCCACATCTGACAAATCAAGTAACTGCCCAATGGGTTCATGTTCACTAAAGGACACTGAAAACACAGCCCTGTGCAAAATCTGGGGGAACACTTGCACACAGAGTCTCTCCCCTCTTCTCTTTTTCAAGTCCCTTACAATAACGTAAAAGTCCTTCACAATAATGTAAAACCAGTCCAATTATTACAGGTAATCATCTTTTTTCCTTCTTCTCTATAATATGACTTTATTTCAATAGTTATTATGAAGTGGTTTAAGAAACTTCTGAGGTCAGGTTTGGCTCAGAACTATTATGCTCAGGAGAACTGGCACATTCCATGATATCAAAAATGGTAGTGAGACCAAGATGCTCAGAAATGAAGTGACACAGTGTGCAAAATGAGCACATGTTATAGGGTAAATCTGATTCATTGATTATATTGACAAAGCAAAATATATTCAAATATATACAAAATAGATTCCTGCCCTCATAGTCTCCTTCTGATCTGTCCATATGAATGGATCCAAGAGTTGGAAGATCTACATAAACACAGGTTTGTGGAACTAATACCGCATTCTTTGTATACATACCTGGGAAAGGAAGCAAGAAAGTATGTTTAAATAGAATTTTCAATGAGGACTTGTCTTCATTTTACTTATTTGTCTGAATAAAAATAATGCAAGACAAAATACATTTTTATTCATACTCAGGTACGTAGCATAGTAATTCATATACTTTCTCAGCAGATTCCTTTTTACACCATTAGAGGATTATTTTGATCAAAATTATTTTTAGATTCAATGTGAGCCATGTGGAAGCCAACAACATAATTAGAATAGAATTAATACAACAACAACCCACACAGTGTCTGATTATATTTCAATAGCCTTTTTTTTTCCCCTCTTAAACAAGTTTCTATTAGTAACATGAAACTGGAATATGCCAAGGGAAGCAGGCACAGTGCTCTGCAGATGAGCTGAGGATTCTCAAAGAAATGCCTAAGTTTATAAACTGCAGAATGGAGAATCAATTTTGCTGCATGGAGAATACTTAATTACAGGAACATTTATGCCAAGAAAATGACATACTGAAAACTCCATGAAAAACTGACACTGGCATCCCACTGAGAAGCTTTTTTTGCTTTCCATAAATAGACTGCTGGGCCCAGCTATTTATTGCCTGTGATACTATGAAAGGAGGAGCAGAGTGAAGGTTTGTGAGGATATTCTGTGGGCTGCATTCATTGAGAAAGTAGAAAATGCATGTCCAACACTTAAAACTGCTCAAAGTCAGCAATAAAGGCTTGGAGCATCTGCCAAGCACACAGATATCTATCTGCGAGCTGGAGGAACGGTGAAAAGAAGGTGAGAGGATGAGGCACAAAGTAACAACAATATTCAAGCTATTTTATAAACCTTTTTGTCAAAACTAGGGATCTCTGATATTATCATGGAAGGCAATTACAAAGGCAGGACTTTCTGAGGCGATGACAGGAATGAACAGCTGTAAAGCAAGTGCTTTACAGGATGGATGCAAATGGATGCAAATCCATTCTTAAAATTCTGTTTTGCCTCCCTGATAGCCCAAATAGCCCCTGGCACAGCCTGGCCATTAAAGGGTGCATGGCTACTACAGAGAAACAGCTCCTTGCCCAAACCCAGCTGAGGAGGCACAGTCCCTCTCTTATTCTTGCTCTATAAAGAGTTTTGGGAAGCCTGGAGCCATCAGGCTGTCAGAGGTGGCATGACAAGGATGCCAGAGGATTTAAATGAAATTGCTATAGTCTCTATGTCAGCTTCTGGTTCTGAGAAGAGTGGTATATGTAAGTGTTGAGGAGGGAAGGAGATAAAGATGACAGTGGATGGAATTAAAAAAACAAGTTACTCCCAAAATCAAGGGAGAGGGAAGAAAAATCAAAAGGGAAACCACAGTGTGGAACCACACCCTTCCAGGAGAAAACACTAAAAGTAACAGTAAATAATAAAAGAATTTTCCTGTACTTTCAAAGAATTTAACATTTATATTTTTCAAGTTTTTATAATAAACTTCTGCAAACTCCTTCGTAATGCTGAAAATCAGCACTAGAACAAAAGTAGATCTTTTGAAAAATTTTATCTGTGACACCTTCACTCCTACACAAATTAGTCAAAGACTCATGGAAGTAAGCAAATAAAAGCTTGTATCTTATATCAAGTGCACCTCAGAACAGGTTAAAAAGTAATATGCAATATGCAAGGGCAGACTTGGCAATCAAAGATTATTAGCCTAACTCAGCAGTTGAAAGATAAAAAGCACATTTTCTGTATGATTATACTTTGCTAAAATATAAGTGCAGGGAAAATATGATCAGCCTCAGGGGTTTAAGAAAACAGTTAATAAAAATCTAGTTAATTTTTTTTTATGATGAAAAACAAACCTATCTTTCTTAATGGTAAAGACACAGTACTCATTGTAATCAATTTTTATATAGCTTCTTTAAAGGAAAACTTATTGATGAAGATAAAATTTCATGCTTCTTAGCAGGCTGAAATTGGCTGATGATGAAAGCTACAGAATTCATTGCTGCAATTAATAAGCAATAAGTTAAGAGCAAAACTCGGCAAAAATTATTTCTAATCGGATTTTTTTGCTTTGCTTGTTGGATAATTTTCAGATCACATTTCAAAGGAGGCATTGTAATAAAAAAAGCTGATTAAATTGAAATATTGTACAACCATTCAAATCTGCAGAGCTCTAGCTCCTCTTAAATAACCCTGCCAGGATGAATGCTGATGCCAGTGTATGCTAATGTCAGCATTAAAACTGAAACTTTGTTTGCTGCTCAGCCCTGCCGCTGGAGCAGCACAGCTGTCAATCCCCAACAGACTGAACACCCTGCCAGAAGAAAGAGCAGCTCCAGCTGAGGGTACAAACTGTGTCTGGAAAGACTTGCAGGGGAACTGCCCAGCAGCAGGGTCACCTCTGAGCGCTGCCTCTCTGCAAAAAGCAAATAATACAGGAGCAGTTCTGTTTACGCAGCACAACCCAAGTGGAAAAGTTTAAAAGATTAAAAGAACTCTTACTCTGTGAAGAAATTCATCAGAAGTTTCTTTGACAGTAATTATTCCCTTTTCAGCTTTGCATGGAGAAAGAATTACTGGAATTTCATTGCAATCCCTGTTATTTAATCAATTACGTTGGTAGGGAGGTTAAATTTACTATCGAGTGAGAATTAACAGGAACTTCAAAGGGTGTAGGAGGAACCACAATAATGAGATATTACAGTGCTCTTTATGCAAGCCTGAATTTGAAGAAACCATTCATGAAAACAGTTCAGATTGCTACTAATTAATCAGACTGATACAAATAGTCTCAAAACCACATCTGACAGCTAATGGTACTTCTCAAATAGCCTGATCCAAAGCCTATTGAAATCAAGGGAAAGACTGTCATTGACTTTGATTGTGCCACACAAATGTAATTCCCATATGTATAGATGCCCAGTAAATGATGTGCATTGCAACAGTCATATTGTGATAACAATATTATTGCATGTTTCTAATGACTGGTCTATCATTCATAAGATGCCAAGCATTTGTTGAGCAGTCTATACATTTAAGAGACACATTTTTAGGGCACAATGCAAAGTTAATGAGAGCTTTTACATAGACTTTAATAACTGATTCCACAGGACTAATTTCAGCACAGGAAGCCAAGCATGAATGAGAATGACAGAAGGCGTTCCTAGGCGGCAAAATTTATTTTTCTCATGTTTTTAAAAATGGTATTTAATTTTGTAGAAATATCAAGTTCTTCCTCAAAGCAACCACCCTCCAGCTGCTTTTCCTAATTTTTCTAAACACAGCCCCATGAAATCAATACAGGCAGGTTCTCTCTAACTGAGACCAAAAAAAGTGCTGGTAAAGGTACAGGGTACTAAGATATCCTTTGATTTGTCTTTGTTCCTTTCCTTCACCCACCCTCCTTTCTTCTTAATTTTGCACAAGGAGACTTTTCCTTTCCTTATCTATAAATAATGATGTTTCCCAGCAGAAAGTCATTATCTTACATTAACCTATTGAGAAACTGTATATTATAGCTTCTTTGCCTGAGGGCAAATTAGAGACTATTAATGGAATCAGGAATACAATTTGGATGAGCAGCAAAACCAAATCAACACACAGCATCCCTCCAGTCCATGGAGGAATTCTATATTAGACACTTGTGGAAGTTAGCTGTATGTTTTTTGGTGGTTGAGAACAGCCAATGTTAAATTATTACAGGTCTGGCAAGATATTTGTCATCAATAAGTCTCTCAGAAGTTACAGAGGATCTGTACACAGACATCCTATCTGAACACTGAAAGGATTTCAGGAAAAAACTGTGCTTGACTCTACCCACAAGGAGACAGGACAGTTACTGGCATTGATAGAAGATCAATATTGGGTAAAGCACTTAAAAATGATAGATAGTAATTAAAAAGATGTAAAAATTCACCATTCCTAGAGCACAACACAATTTTCAGGAGTACATTGCATTCCAGAATCTCCTGTTTTCCAGCACCATACAGAACATCTTATCCACCTCCAAAAACAACAATAAGATAACTACAATGTGTTTAGCTAAAACTAAACCTGTTAATGTTATCATCTGAAAATGAACAAAATGAAAGGGACATTAGAAAGATAGTTAAACCTCAGAAGAGAGTCAGTTAACAGACATACACTTGGAATACTAAATCAGGAACAAAATTATGGCTTAATATTTCATTCTTCTACCATTTCAATTTATTGCAGGCTCAGGTAGTTTTGCATATCTATAGACAAAATGTTTTATAAGTGTCAGTCATGCAGAAAGGTTGTCACAAGGATGGGGGAAGAACTTTTTTTTTTTAGTTTTAATAATCAACATCCTCCCCAATGACCCAACACAATGGATTACTTAATTTACATATACAGTCAATGACTGTGGGACTGTCTCCTTTCTTTGTATGCTTGTGCTGTTAGCAGTGGTTAACTGAAATTAAACTGTCATGGGCTTAACAGAAAATGTCATCTGACATGAAAAGAAATGTGCTGTTTCACTGGGGTGTGAAGCTGGAAACACAGTAGTGGTCGCCTGGTATTATTTCCCTAAGACAAAAAGAAAAAAAAGCAAACCTTTACCAATTTATTTTTTTTTCCCTAGGCTGACATCATCTTCCTAATCCCTTGGGCTTTTTTACTGCTGAGAAGGTTTCTTCAAACTTATCACTAGAAAACCATTTGAAATGAAGCCATAATTCAGTAACTCATTCTCTGTTTCCATTCTGGTGCCAAATGGTTCACGACTTTCCCAAATATCTCTGTTGTAAGCAATTTTTAATGCAGCTTACCTAGTCAAACACTGCCAACTCCCAGCCACACACTGTGAAACAGCAGCAATTAAGCTGCCTCCTGAAGGCTATTCCTACCTGGAAGTTCAAGCTGGGGCTGATTTGACATGCATGCTGACATCCCCTAATTGAAGTGGTTTTGCTGCAGAAGCTTAGACTTAGTTAAAAAAAACCCCAAAACCAAAAAAAAACCATAAAAAACCCATTTTGTCTCTATTTCTCAACTATTTGTCGAAAAGAAGAATAGCAATTCTCTCATAAAATAAAGTTTGTCCAGGGTAAAGGAAAATGGACCTGTCTGAGCAGCAGTATCTGAAAAAAGCTCTACATTCAAATAGCACTAAAATAAAATTAGCAAGAAACATGACCATGGCTCTGAATATGTTGCATCAGCCCAACATCATTTTCTCCCACAATTTTTTATGTTCCATAACATAAGATCTTTTGGAACATTATATACTAAATATTACTAGTGGAGTGAAAGTCCTTTCTTCATATGTAAGACTGAGCCTCTTGAAACATTAAAATTTAAAGAAAATCAAGCAATATTTCTGTCAGCCTTGAGGTAACATTAAGTGTTACAGGAAAATTAAATGAAAGCACAAAAACTTTTTTTTTTCTCTACATAACTGACCTCAAAATACAATAAAACAAATAAAAGAGCACACACCTTCATGGGGGAAGTTTATACTGGAGGGGCTGAAGGCACCATTTCTCACATCATTAGGAAAGAGTCCTGGCTTTAACCCCACTCCCAGTGACACAGGCAGCTGAAATGCTGGGCTTCAGAATGGAGCTAGGCTTTACCCAGAATTATGGAGGATGCTTTGCTTGAACATTGCCATGATGTTAATATATTGTGCTCAGTCCTTATCCCTTTACTTCACTTTATTATTTCACTTTGACTGTTTCTTTCACTCTTTTTCCCCCCATGAGCATTCCTTTACTGTGTGTGCTTCTTTGTTCTCACCACTGCTCTTTTATTCCATGACTTGCAGTCCTCAACACAATTCAGATGGCTAAATCAACATCACCAACCTACTCAAATTTTCTTGGCACAGCAACTATCATTTAAGATTTGTGTGTCCTACACAGCTTTGGGCTTTATTCTGGAAGGTCACTTCAAAGTCATTTCAGAATTACTGAACTGTTTCTTGATCTCCTAATCATTCTGTGTTTGCAATTCTTCAGCTGTCTCTCTTTGTGCTGTTTTGTTATATTAGCTTAGCGATTTCATAAACAAAATAATATTTATGAAAAAAAGAAGATTATAGAAAGGGGAATAAAATCCCTAAGTTGTTCAAATGAAGAGGAGAAAAGTTAATTTCCACTGAAATATGAGGATGGAGATAAAAGTAAGAAGTTGAAGTTTGATCCACAAGGCTGTGGTCTCCTGAACAAAAACAAAGCAAAGAAATAACAGGTTATGGTTTTAAGTAACATGGCTGCAAAGGTGTGATTATAGTGCAGAAATCTCAAACAGGTTTTGCTGACTATATTATCCAGAACCATTTCATTTGGTTTCTTTTGCTTTTGGGTTCTTTTTTTATATACTCCTTGTTCCCCACAAAATGTTCCTGATGATGAATTTAGAGACACCAACAAAGAAAGAGAAAAATATTTCTTTAGTGAGGTACTAACACTACCTCTATAACAGCAATTTGGTATTGATCCTTAAAAGTATTTCTGCTGCTATGAAATAAATTCATCAAATTGAACAAGACCAGAGTTAGATTCACAATGCAAATATTTAAAGTTTTTTAACTACAATTTACCATGTGGTTCAGACAGACCAACATTTTAAAGAGCCAAGATTCTGTGCTGTAATACAGACAAGGTCTGGAGAGTAGCTGTTTTTTTAAAGATGCCCCCAGTGACCCCACAAGTTCAAGTTAAAATAAATGTCCCTGACCTCATTTGTAGTCTCTAGCACACTGCTGGCTATAACTTTTTGCAGGCTCAGCAATCAATAAATATCATCCAGATTTTCAACGCTCCTCTAAAGGGAAGGAACACACCTTTCTGGTCCACCTGAGCAGCTTTACTTCATGAGAAAGACAAGATATTGTACTTTATTTTTGATAACCATTGTTCACTTCTGGGTTTGACTTCATTTGCACACATATTATTCAATACAAAGCTCACAGTAGGACATGACCTAAAATTGCATCCAGACATTTTCTCCTCAAAGGGTAATCAAAGAATCAAAAGGGACCTAAACTATCCATGGTGCATTTTCTCTGCACCAACACAGCAAATTGCACTCCCTGCCTGCTTGGTGTCTATACAGATTTGGCAAACATAACCCGTATATCTCTACTTGATCTACATCTCTACTGCAATTATCAAATAATTTTATAGGCAGAACAGCTACCCATTGAAATGATTCTCAGCACCTCCTTCTGTTTTAACATTGATACATTATGATTTTCTAAGCAATTTTGCATGACCCCATGCTGGTTTAATCTTGATAATTTGCCCAAACTTGCTTCAAATGTTACTGATCTCTTTGTGGTCTCAGATGTTTAGCTTGGTTATTTGCAGCATTTTCAATTTCTATGGGTTATAAACTAACAGGCAATCTTATCGAGCAAATTATGGGAAAAGGAAAAAATGCTGAA
Organism: Lichenostomus cassidix; assembly: GCF_008360975.1. Lineage (NCBI taxonomy): Eukaryota > Metazoa > Chordata > Aves > Passeriformes > Meliphagidae > Lichenostomus > Lichenostomus cassidix. The sequence continues at coordinate 17,774,181 of NC_139490.1, forward strand.
GAATAAGATCCTGAGATGTCAAAAAAAGCTGCAAAAAACTCCTTTGGGAACAGCAAACCAATCATTTGAGGTAGGAAAATTAAAAGCCTCCACATTTGTTTGGCAATGATTTGGAAAACCAATGGAAGTGTTTAATTATTAATGGGCCCAGCTAAACATAATTGTCTTCCCAATAAATCAAGATACCTCTATTGTAAAAATTAATCTATGAACACACAATTGCAGTTATCTTGTACTGTGTAACTGTTTCCACACTGCAATATTAAAAAGTGACAAACTGGAATGTGTTGGTGTGGTACATAAATTGCTGTGATTTTTAATTCTTTTTTCCCACCCTATGAGAAGAACATGGGCTTCACACTCTAGCTTTGGCTTCGGGAACACTTGCTGAAGTCCCTGTAGAGTATCATTTACATCACCATCAAACAAAACCATTTTGTTTTTCTAATGAGCTCACTGAGCCAAGATGACTACCATGTGCAGATAGCAAAAGCACAGGGGTTTTTTTTTGTGTTTTGGGGGTTTTTTTAATGTTCATAATAATTACTAATGGCCTTTCCTGTAGCTTTTGTGGTAGTTATGTGCACAGCCATACATTTTATAGTACAGTTGTTCATTATTGCTGGTAAAAAACCCTACAGAGTTACATGAAACCACCACCTGGGCTGGAGGGTAGTATAAAAATTTCTACATTAGTGTTTTGTTTCTCCTTACTCTGCATTATTCACTGCTTATTCCCATTCTCCATTCTAGTCAACATTTTTATCTTAATAATCTCGGTCTTTATTTATTTATTTGTTTCCATTCCTTATTGCCTTAATACTCATAAGCCCTTTAAATTGCCCAAAACTGTGACTGGTATTTTCCTGTGAAATGATGCAGGAATTTATGCAAAAATTATTTCTTTGCACTGTTATTTTCCTGACTGTTAGAGGGAACTGAATCTGCTTCAGGTTGCAGAAATACCTTGTCTACCCAGAGCCCTCCCCTGTCAAGCTGGCTCAGAGCAGAAAATCCTCCTTCCTCTGCAAGGAGCTGATTCCTCTGAGCCTGACTGAGAGCATCGACTCAGATGCACTCACTCAAGTGCTTAACCATCAGCATTCATTTATTTTCTTTGGATCTGAGGTAAGAGATTCTGGAGATAGAGCCAACAGGATCCATGGAAGGAGTAAAAGAACCCTGAACTTGGCAGAATGAGCCAAAGCTTTCTGAAAGACTAACAGAAGGTTTCCTGCAGTCGATGGAAACACATTCCCTGCAATGGTGTCTGGATCAGAGCACAAACACTTAAACAATAACACTGGATGTGAAGAAAACAAAATATCTCAACAGAGTGATAGGAACTGTAAACTGTTCTAAGTTGTGCAGCTTTTTGAAAGGCTCCCTAATTCCCGCTGACAAAAGGCAGTGATACAAGTAAGTGACTCTACAGAAACACAGCTTATTTTAAATCAAAGCAGATGAGTCATCTGACAATCTAGCTGTTGGGAAACAAAAAGAGAAATGAGAAAATTGTGTCAGTTCATTACTTGATGAGATTTTGTTTCATGTGTTTTATTTTCAGTATCTGATTACCTCTGTTATTTATGTTTTTATAGAGTGCTTTCATTGGCTCACTTGCTGATTTTTAAAGATAAAAGTCTAAATTACAATTAAGTTGAAACTGGATTTGCTTAAAAACAAACAAGAGAAAGAGGAAGAATTTCCTGTGTAATGGCTGACAGCGAAATTGTTTGAAGTAATGGGGTCCCATTTAAATACCAAGAACTTGGCAGACCTAGGAGAACTGAATTTGCATAGGCTGTAAAATCTTAGGCGTACTTTGGAAGCTTGCTGGAGAGCTTCACAGAATATAAAACTTCTTGGCATTGCTACAAATCTTGATAAATTAATAGGAGAAAGCAGAGCACTGTTCACAACCAATTTTCTTTTCCAGGTATGAGGTTTTCTCCTTTCTCCATCTCCCCCTGCTCCACATTTGTCTGCCAAATCTTCCCTCCATGCCTCACAGTAAGCAATTCCCAGTGATTCAGGAGATGCCTGCTGGTGAAGGCACAGCTGATCAACGTGGCTTTTTCTGCTGCCAAACTTCAGCCAGTGAGCTATTCATGGCTGCAGTCCCTGTTTCTGCTCATTAGGCCACTGGGAATTGGATGAATCATTTTCATTCCCTGCCAGGAAGCAACGCCAGTGTTTACTATTACTTATGCAAAATAATTTTCCAGAATCACTTTACAAATGCTGAATGCTCGGTTGACTTATAAAAACTGAAATGAATTAATAAGAAATAAATAAGCAGTCCCAACTGCATGGGTTATCAGTTTTATGCACAAGATGAGTAAAAGCCTTACGTATTTCCACTAAGCTGGAATTACAATAACCCCCTTTCTCTAGGGAGAAACAAAAGCTGAAGTACAAAATTAAGATGTGTGTTATTTTTCCTTCATAACAACGGGGAGTGGACTTGGTTGAATTGAATTTTATGGGGTATGCAAATGATGCTAAGCTATAAGTCGCCTTTAGCCTTCTCTGTTTGCCTTCCTCCTGAAAGGTTTCTCATTCCTTTCTCCTCACACAGGACACAGCAGGGGAATAATGTCCCTGAACTGCACAACTGCATCAGCCCTGAGATGGGGAAAAGAAATGCCCTTGCAACTAGATTAGGCAGCCAAAGAACAAAATAAATATTGACAGGATTGAGACATATAAATAAATAGATAAATAAATGTGTAAATATATAAATCAGAACGATAACTGTTTTTAATAATTTGTGTGTCAGTTAACTTGACTACATTTGATCAACTATAAAGACATTACTGTTAACCCAATAGAAAAGAAATTCTATTGAAAAACAGAAAGAAGTCTTTGTTGGAAAACCAGCAGAAAATTGTGCATAAAACCTGATGGGAGCCTCAAAATAATCTCATTAAAGCGGAACACACTTATTCAAGACAGACAAAAAGGGTTCACAGCAGTCTTAAAATCTGTTTTAAGAATTTCACTCTATCTCTTTCTCGAGTAGGGTTCTCTCCAATTACTCTGTATTAAACTTTGACATTTTAATGTTCTCAGCAAAGAAAGGATTTGTCCAGAGCAAGTAATTTTAATACTCAAGATCCAAACCAGATCAACCTGATAAGGATATACCCAACCCATAAATCTGTCTTTCTGTAACTCAGTATACAGAAAGAACTAACTTCTCCTTGGTGCTCACCCTCTCCTCACAGCAGGATTTCTGCTCTAAACTCTTTGTCAGGGCAAAAAATATGGACAAAGAAAGGATAGGTTTGTTCTGATTTCCTCACTATATTATGACTCATAACTCAGTGCATTATTGATACATTTTTTTTCTATGAAGAGTTTAGTATTTGGGTTTTATTATTTTTCACTCCCTTGGGCAAAAAACAGTTTTAAATTCAGACTAAAAGGCCAGCTGAACATGTTTATACTCAAACACAGGAGTTGTTTCTGTGTTCATGCAAGAATATATTTGTGTTTAACTTGTGAGACCTCAATTCTGTGGGTTTGTGCCTGAAATCCCCACCGTGCTCTACTTTAGCAGGAGGCTCTATTTACACCCAGGAATTCACCTTTCTTCCAGTCGTCAACAGGATCTCAATCCATCCTCCAAACCCCACATCCTCAGCTTCTTCCCTGTTTGTCCCTCTGCCTGCTCTGTGCCAGGCAGGCCGTGAGGAATACCTGCTTTAACTCACAGCACAGCTGATTTCAGCCTTTACTGTCTCCTTGCCCTCAACATAACTAGTAATTTAAAATATTATACTGCTGTCAAACTTGGTCATAACAAGTTAAAGAGCAGAGAATGGACAAAAATTCACTATATTGATCTATTTTATTAGGCAAATAGGACTAAAATAAAATGAAAATATTTTTATTTGGTCTAAAATACTTGAAACCAGACTTAAACTGCATTTTAAAGCTCCTTCAACCTCCCTGAAAATAAAACCAAATTCTAGTGATTTTTCTAAAATCTGAAAATACATTTATATGTATCATGCTCTGTCAAGCAAGGCAGTTAGAGATTTAAGAGCTTCTAACCCTTAATTTCATTCTCTCAGTGCAATGTTTTCTATGAAAAAATTGCAATTTGCAGACTTTGAGCACATTTTCCAATTAAATTAACACTGTCTTTCAATAGATCCTTATGGCAGTGCATTATTTGCTGCTCTGCAATACATCAGTGCCAAATTATCACTGCCAAATTGACCTCTGGGACACAGCAAAGGACAAAGAGCCACCTCCATCCTTCCTTGCCACCCAAAGGTACAAAAACTGGTGTCTCAGCAATTGATTCTAAGGCCATCTATCACAGAACAGCAATGGAAACAGCAGGAAACATTTCCCTCTCCCTTGTCTCTATGGACACCTTGCTTTCTACATTCCTCATCTTCAGTCTGTCCCTCCAGGGCCCCCAGGTTTTGTCTCCCACTGATCAATTCAGGGATTAGCTCACCAGACCTGCTAACAGAAAAAGTACCTGTTTTAGTAGCGACTAGCTAAGACAAAAGCATGGAGCCCAAGACTGCTGTGCCATTTAGAGGAACATGAATGCACTCTACAACTGCTGCAAATTAAAGTTGGAGAGAAGAAAAAGAGAGAAAATCAATTCTAAATCTCTTCAGTCAGATTACTCAGGTTTTAAGGAGGACTGGCTTTGAGAGCCTGCCCAATGCATCATCTTGTTCAAGACAATATTTCCTGCTCTTACACTTCCAGTGACATTTTCTACGTGGCTGCAGACTCCAATTGTAATGAGGCAGGAAGAGAAATCCTGTAAGCCCTTTTTGAAGCTGTATTTGAGAGATGCCCTTCTATTTGAGCAAACAGAGCTCTGAAACACTAAGAAGTATTTCAGAAGTCAAAAATAATATGAGGTGCAGCTCTCTCTTGGAGAGGTCTTTTGGTGGCTGCATTCAGGAATGATTTGTCCTAGGAATGATTTACAAGCCACATAGCAGGAAGTATTGCATAAAATCCAATGAGGTAGATCTAAATTCAAAGGAGCAAATTGTACTTCAAGAAGATGTCCCAAAACAATTAAAGAAATAGGAGAATGCTTTCTTACTTTGGTTTGCTTATTTTTAAATAAAAAATGATCCAATTGCAATTTGCAGATTTTGAGCAAATTTTCCAACCATACAAATGCTGTCTTTCAAGAGATACTTATGGTAATACATTATTTGCTGCTGTCTGATAGAAGGATGACTGCTAAAATAGGATTTTCCCTCTCCTTATTCACACCTTCCTGTAGTCATTCTTTCCAGTCTCTTCTAAGAGAATGTAAATCCAGTAACAACTGAATCAACCATGTATCCCACAAAGCTCAATCCAATTTTAAATACGAAAAAATTAACATATTGGTTCCTAACAACCACCTGATTCCTATAACGTCCTCTGCTGTCAGCTGGACAGGTGATAAAAATTGTACAGAATTCAGGTCTTGTTACTAGCTCAGATCAGTCTCAGTGCCTTTCAGCATTCATGTCTGAGGTGGTATTCAATTGACATCACAGACTAAATTTCTTCATAAAAACAAGGTCTACATTAGCTCTTATTTAATAACTGCATCATATCCAAGGTGTCTGTATTGACTATTCTGCACAGAACTGAATTTCCTTTCTTACCATTTCTTCCTGTTTTTCTTCCTCTGCAAGGACCATGCCAGGGTGAGATACACACAGCCACCTGCAGGTCTGCCTAGAATTTAAGAGGAACACGGAATATTTGTGCTCAAATAACACCCAAAGAGAAATAAGAAGCTTTATAAAAAGCAGAACTGGTGAAGGTTGGCTGAATTTACTAAGAATGTGCAGCTAATCAGTAAAAGCTCCAACAAATTTTCCCATAGTTGGACAATAAAGGTTGTCTCAAGCTTAATAAGCACTGAACACATACTCTCCCATTTTCCTAACCAGGATACACTTGAGATATCCCTCTGTATCATATGTCTTCATTCCACAACCTTTGTGGCATTTCTGAGACCTCACTGTCTGGGTTCAGCTAAAGGGGGAGCAATAGTTCTTAAGGAAATAAAAAAATATCTGAGACATCTCTTCCTATATTGACTCACACACAGCATAAGGTCATAAATCTCCATTTCTAGAGGAAAAAAAACCTACAAGACGGATTTTGCTTAGATTTGTCCTTTGTAAAAGTATGCCACTTATGTAAATTAAAGTTCAGGTTTAGACCTCTAAGTACCAATCAGTGTAAAAAGTAATGCTCCATTCCTCTTTTTGAGCAGCATGTACTGGCAAAATTGAACTCTGCTGAGATGCATTTTATTTATGTATATTTATGATATTCTACCCATTCCAACACCAATAATTTGGGAAAAAAAAAAGTTATTTTTTAAGTTATTTTCAAATCTAAACTTAGTTATTGAATAGCAGCAATTGTTCACAGAAATTCCTTTGCAGTGAACTACTCAAATAATGCCAAAATGAGTTTGAATTTTAATTTTTAGTCCCCTGGTTTCTGTTGACTTTAATTTTTTTTTTGGTCATATAAATGCATTCTAGGTTTGACATCTTAGCCCTGAAGAGCCTTTATTTTGCAGAATATTGAATAATCCTCTGACGATAAAAACCTTCTCCAAAGTGTTAGAAGCTAATTTGGCTTAGTTAAGCATTATATGACAATTGTCCTGACCCCAATGTGAACCTTCCCACACTAATTTCCATACCCACAGTGAGATTTAACATTTCTAACACATTTCTACTAAACTCACACAAAGTATAATTTTCTAATACAGCTGACAAATCATGCTGCTGCCAAGCAACGAAGGTCATTTTAATAAATGATACTCAAACTGTGGACATTTCATCTGGGATTCATGGGGTCTAGAAAAGTAGAACTGGGGGTTGCCCCAATATTAAGTGACATTTCTGATGCTTATTCAGAATCTCATACATTAGATGTTGGTGGAAATGGGAATCCTGGAAACCTGCAGAGTTAACTATCACTTTATGATCATAAATTTGTGCCATTGCTCCTATGGTGGGTTTTTTTTTCTTTCTGTTCATACTCTGAAAAAGCTGTTTGTGTCAGTCTTGATCTTTATATTAGCCAGCTGAGATTTCAGTTACTACAAAGAGAAACAACCCAATATTTGAGCAACTGAGATATTCTAAAAGTACACAGGTGCATCAAAACCCTCAGCCTGTCACATTTATAGAGCTGCTTAAAGAACCTCTTCTGAACACATTTTTTATTGAAGAGTATGAAAGTGTCAAAATTAACATTGTGATACACACACAGTTAATATTGTGATACACACAATTAATAGTGTGACTCACACCACTGCCCTCCACTGCAGTGCTGATATTCCTGAATATATTGGTGTACCATGAAGAAAACACGAAACTCTGCAGGGTCACATCCTTAATCTACTTGTGCCAAAATAACCTGAGAGGAACAGGTAGGAATAACACCACAGGGAATACTTAGGACCCAAAGCACACTGTGGGATGCTGAAAAACTCTGGGTGAGGATGCTTTTAAAGCTTTCATGAGTGTAGCATACTCTCCCCAGGAGTGATGATAAAACCACTGCCAGCAGAAGGGGTTGAGTGGTGGGTTTGAGCTCCAGAGTTTGAGAAGGATCCAAAGAAAGAATTCACATCAAAGTAAACTCCCAACAGATTTCTGTTCCATCCCAAACTCACCATAAACTCTGTGTGTAATCTCAAAGACATTTTCCTTCTCTGTGCTTCATCTCCCCAACTCTCAGACAGGGATAGCAGCATCTCCTTTCCTCCCAGAACCCGTGTGTTCAGTGTGTCAGAGATCATACAACAAGGCAGAAATACCCATGTGTTACCACAGACACAGAGATCACATCTATGGTAAAATCCAGGTAAAGCTTCAATGCCAGAAAGAGAGGAATAGACACATTTTGTCACCCCATGTACTAAAAACCAGAACCAAAAAGGTAGCTGTAAACAAAGCAAGCAGCTTGTACTCTGGCATATTTCCTTGTATCTGGAATTGGAAACAGCACAGCACAAACTATTCATTCTTGGATGAAAAGTACATAAATATAACAGATGAGCCCTTTTAGTAACTCATTGACAACAACTGCCTACTGACTGGATGTGTTTGGAGTATTCAGAGTGGATTCAGGAGAAACAAAGGGCCCTAGGACTCTGGGAATGTGTGCAAACATCTGGAGTACATACAACCTATACCTGTAAACTTAACCAAACAAATCCGCTTGCTCTGCTCCTTATTTAAAACACTTTCCTTTTACAATGCATGGGAAAACCATAGCAATATCTGTTATACCATTTACGATTAAGAAAATCAGGAGGTAGACAGCTTAGATCTATAAAAGTGATTTGATATATTTGGCAATCCAACTTGGCCTGCCTGCAATGAGCTGTTAAATGAAATTTTGCACAGCCATGCCATCAGGCTTTATTCACTTGCCACATTTTATTCTGAAGGGTAAAACTGATGGCTAGTTCTAGTCACCTCAATCATTGCCAGGATTGTGTCAAATTTTGGGATGAGATTGATCCTGTCTTACATAGGGATGGGGAGTGAGTGTGATTCATAAATAAATCAGAAATCACCAATCAAACTGAAGACAGAGGTGGCCTAAAACACCAACAACTTCCCCTTTCTGGGGGTGCAGTAGATCAGCATTTTTAACTATTCAATCTGAGATATTTCATGGTTTTCTTCTAAAATAAATAATAAAGTAGATAAATACATAAAATAGCATAGGGTTTGGGGTGCTTTCCTTGCAATAATTGCTTGATAAAACCTTTGTTCTTCAGAGGAAAGCTTTTCAAACGATAGAGAGAAATGGCTTGATATCCCTGGGAACAGCAAATTTACCAAGAGCAGCACTGGGGTGAAGGACTTTAAAAGTTTTAAATCTATCACAGGTTTTGCCCGAGACTTCCTATACTTGGACAAGCTGCTGAATTTCTCTCATTTCTATGCCCCTCCCAGTTGCATGGACAACAGAAGAAAAGTAACTCTTCTCCAATACTTTAAGAAAAGGCATCAGCATAGTAGTAATTTCAGCATTTTCAGCTGCAGTTATATATTTTTGTCACATTGACTGATTGAAGTGAACATAATGGTGGGATTCCTCAGTGCCATATATGTGACCATGTCAGTCTTCAAGAGCAAAGTAGCAAAACAATTTTAAAAATAAGTAAACTATTAGTTTTTAAAAGGGCAAGGCTGAGGATATTTCTTGTCCTAAATGCTGTAGGGTTTGCCTTTTACAGAACCCAGAAAAGACATCAGTGCCAGAACAGTCTGGTTCACCCAAACTGCTGGTGCTGTTTAAACAATTTAATTCATCATTTCTCGCAGCCAACACTCGGTTGCACTTCTGTTTACATACTCAGCAGGGGCCACCACCTTTGGGAAGAAAGATGAGAACATACTCACATTATGGTATCTGTAAGATTCATTGAGTCTTTAATGATTTTCATGCAGAGTCTTGCTGTGAAAGCAATGAACAAAGTCAACAAAAGGTCCAGATACAATATTCTTGTAATAAAATTAAAATTACTACAGTAAACTTGTAGGTTTCTGACAAAGAACTGAAAAATACAACATATTTCTATATAATGTATCAGCTGATGGCAAATGCAGCACAAGTGAACAAGGCTGGGCTCAGTGAGAACAAGCTGTGCAAACTGACACAGACTCTGGTGTGTGGCATGTGGATGGATGGCTCTTGTTTCATGAACAGATTTTCTTTTCCCAACTTGCTGTTTTAATGACAACAGTACTCAAGACCCAGGCATGGAAGAAGAAATATTGGCCTTAAAATCTCGTGGGTTTATCCACAGCAGTGACTAAAACAGAGCAGGATTTTTTTTATATACATAGAAACTTAGAGACAGCAAGAAATTCATTAAATTATATATACACATACAACTAGACCCTTGATAGGTAGCTAATTCAAAGAGACTTTTCAATGAATATTGGTGCATGGATGCTTTCACTTCACACTAGAACTTAACTTTTGTTTTAAGATTTATTACCTTTTGAATTTTTGGATGACTTACATAAATCTATGTACACAAGGATTTGTTTCTAAACAGTTCAAGTGTTTTTTAAGCCAATTGGTTTGGTTTGATCTTGATAAAGTTACTGAAAAGAGAGAGAATGACACATAAAACCCACTTGAAACTGTACTTGATTTTATTGCGATGATTTCTATGACAGTGGCAACTGCAGAATCAACCTATCTATCAATCAGCACCAGAGAAAAGAAGGATAAAAGCAAAATGCTTTGCATTGTCAGGAAACAGCCTCTGGCAGTTCAATTAGGGATTACTTGCTGTTGCTCAGGTAAATGTTCTCCCAAGTGCACCATTTCCAAAGGACTCTTGAAAGGCATTTCTAGAGAAGTGGGTGGCTCTCCACTCCTCCTCTTCAGATGTTTGCAGCTGTATAGGCAGGAAGTTTCCTCTCATTTCTTTCCTGCTTCTTTGGCAGACAGCTCTCAATTCAGTCTTTTCTGCACCACATAGAGTGGCCTTCCTCATGAAGCCAGGGAAAATTTTCCTTCAGTAATCTCTTTTTCATTAGGCATTAATATTTTGGGGTTCTGGCTCCCTTAAACCTATTGTATATGATTTTCTTTTACTCTTACTTTTTTTACCCTGCCACAGTAAAGTTCAATGATGCCTCTCAAATCAACAGTGTCAAACGTAATTCTATGAAGTCAGTAGCAAAATGCAATGGCCACATGCAGGGTTCAGGGTCAGAAACACAACAAATGGGCAGCTCTGCAATTAAAAGTGGTTGTCCAGAAGAGAAAGATAAACTTCTGAACTGTGGGAGAAAAGGATCTCACTCTCCTTTTACATGTTTATCCAGAAATTAATGCTGTTCCTGAAACCTGGACTTTACCAAAATATGACTTTTGGGAGGCATGGAAACTTTTTGGTATGGCAAAGTATTCAAAAATACAGCAAGAATGGACATTTCCATCCTTTTTCTCCACAAATTTCAAAGTAAACATTTCTATGAATTTTCTCAGAATGTCACTTGTTGATACATCAATGAATTCACCAAGTCTGACAATTCAATGAAAACATTAACAATTTAGCAGGGGCTGTTTTTGACTGAAATTTCCCATGCTGACTGTGAACCACTGCATGCAGCTCTAGATGATTGGATTAAAAAGCCAAGAAAGGGGGTTGTGTTTTGACTAATAAAATCATCAGAGCAACAAACAGAAAGGAGCCACAAGCCTTCAGTTTCCAAAACACAGCAAAAGAAAAAGCAGTAAGAATAGAGATATATAAATATCCTGAGTAAATAGGAAGCCACACTTGTATTTCGGCCATGAAAGCACAATATTGCTGATGCACTAGGACTTTCACACAATCCCAATTTCTAGCTTTCTAATAGCGTCAACTATTCCTTGACAGCACATAGTTTTTCTTTTCTTATTCTAAAATATAAACTGTCAAATACAAAAATATAATCTTTAGATAATTAAATTGGGAGAGATTAATCCTATCCTAAAACTACTGGAATGCATGGACCACTAGGGTTTTCAGTTGTTATCAATGGGGTTTTTTTTTAATTTGTGGAAGAGAGGAGGAAGTATCTTTTCATTTTGGTGATCCCCTTTTTACTCCCTCATAGCTGATACCAAACCCCGGGTTTTTAGCTTTACTCCACTCGTTTTTGTACTCTACCTTTTCCCCCATGTGTCTCTGTCTGCCTTCAATTTTCTGTCATTAAAGAGGGAGAGCTCTTGAGCACCACCACACCTGAAAAACAAACACATTTACATGAGCCCAGAGCTTTTCTTCCACAAAACAGAAAGGAAAACGTGTGACACTGATGTGATATTCAGAGAGCAGCACAGCTTATTTTATTTGTCTCTCACTATCGATTCCTTTATCCCTGGTCTGATTTGGTTAAGCTCTCCAGGCCCATTGCTAAGCACAGCATAACCCACCTCCTTCCTGTCCCCACCCTACACAGAATAACAATGAGCATGTCCTTGAGGGAGCACTGACAAAGTTACTTGGGTAGCACCTTACACTTGAAAAAGGAAAGAAAGAAATAAAAAATTCTTTGGTGTGTCCTACTTGCTGTTGTCATACCCATGCTGAATTCTGAGTGAGGTCCTGACTCATTTCCCCAGTCTGAGATTCCTGCTAACCCCCAAGCCAAGCAGGATGCATTTACTGTACCTCATTTTCCAGCTGCAGACATCTTCCTCTTGCCAGGCACATCGTTTTGATAGCTTGTGCTCAAAGTCACTTGGGGAACTAAGAAAGAAGACTAAAATAGATGTATTTTGGCTAAGATGCTAAGGACACTTTACTGTTTTGAACATCCAAGGACACATGAGGCTTCTGGTTTATTTTTTTAAACAAAGCTGGTCAAGAGAACTAATTTGTGTTTAAAGAAGACTGGCACAGACACTTGACACGGATTTAGTCCAGGCTACAAATAAAACCATCAATCACAGATTGAAGCTCTGAATCCCACCTGTTGCTCAGGAGATGCAGCCACTGCAGTCCAAGGCTGCTCAGCTTCCCCACGACAGCAGCCACAGAGAGATTCAAACACTTGCAGCTCTCCAGCACCTTCACTTTACCCTGCTTAGGGGACTGAGCTCAGTTTTCTTGAGCTCTGCAAGGGAACAGCTCCCAGGGAAGGCACAGGATAATCTGAGCAAGAGAACATCACCTGGCTTCTGCATTCCTTGCTTCATCAATGAATCCCTGCTGCAGTGGTTAAAAAAGTACTCCAGCAACAAAAGGTTTAAAAAGTGCCAACAAACTCATCACCAATGGCTCCCCAGCTGTCAGATTCACTGAATTTAGGCAGGGTGCTTTCAGGTTTCAGTGAGGCAGAGTGAACACAGCAGCTGCCATGTTAATGCAGTAACAGACCAAGGGGAAGATGGGAAAGTTAACTTGGAGAAGAAAGTTTTAATATGGGTCAGTTTGGTCAAGGACTAAACCAAACCAGGAATTTAAATTCAGAGCCAGTCTGAATTTTTAAACATTGAATCTATATTGGGACATAATGGCATGGCCTTTGAAAGCTGACAGAGAACTGCAATTTTGATTCAGTTATATGTAAATTACCTAAATAAAAACTATTGTTTGGCTGATTAAGTCCCTCCCTCCCACAAATTTTAAAAAGTCAGAAGAGAAATAATGAAAAAAAAAATTATCAAATTCAAAAAGATCCCTTTGAGGAAGAGAATTCTGTAATGTCTATCAATAACATTAAAAAGTATGTTTGACTGAAAAATACAATAAAAAAAATCTTAGAAAGCTTTGTCCAAAAGGAAAAAGTGTCCAAACGCTCATGTAAATGCTAGCAATCTAACCTAAATGCACACAATTCTCTGTGCCTACTGGCAGCTTGCTGAAACTAATTATTTTAATACAGATATCATTGCATGATCTGTATAAAACACACTTACCCTGCCATGAATGCCTATTTCCAAAGAGACAAAGTTATTCCACAACAAAAGGGAGAATAAGACACTTGGGCAAATTAGTTGCTTCACTATTAAATGAAAAAATAATATTAGTTGCAAGGCAAGTGCTCAGTACCTGGTGAGGAACACTCTTGAAATGGAAGCAGCAGTTTCACATGGGAAGGATGGTTGTTGAGTTTGGAGGAGAACAGAAGGATAATGCCCTGTTCATGGGAAAAGAGCCATGCTGGGGTGTGCAGGACAGCTGCACTGTCAGCTGAAAGTCTGAACATTTCAATCTACATTGAAAGAAAGAATTGCAAAAGCTGAAGCGAAAATTAAAAAATCAGTGCTTCCGAAGAAAATCAGTTCTGCAGACTGAAAACATGAGCAAAGGCTGTGTTTGCCCAGAGGATGTGTTTGCCCACAAGCAGGGATTTGAGACACAGGAGTGCCAGGTTTGATTCTTGGAAATGGATGTACCCTCTTCTGCACACATTTAAAGCACTTTTCCAGTTAAGCCTGTATTTTATTAGAAATCTTCATTCCTATTCCTACAGAAGACCTATCGTATTTGTAAGGTTGCAATTTAAGCAGTTTTGCCTCTCAAAGGAAGTTTTATGTCCAACATTAATTCCGCTGAATCCATTTCACTAAGAAAATGAGTGATACAGCTGCCAACTTCCATCAGCAAAAGAATTACTTTTTTCATTCTCCTTCTTTAATATAATTTGTGGTAGTCAGTTATAGAGTTATGGGTCTTCAAATACTTCATAAGTATTTTCAGTAGATTTTTTAAGGATATTTTTCATAGCATATCCCGCACCAAGTATTCGTAAGACATGAAATTACTTCATTTCCCAGCAGCACAGGACATCAGCAATCACACCAAAGAAGCCCTTGTAAAAGCTTGTTTAGGAGAGACATATGAGGATACAAATGCCTTCTAATGTGAATTATAATCATAATCAGCAAGTAAGGAAAGGGCATTTTCAAAAAGCGTCTGTAGATAACAACATGATGCAGATAAATGGCATTTGAATCCTCTGAGGTCTGTGTTGCCATCCCACCTCACACTGTGGTATCAAGAAGAGGTTTTGGAAAACACAGGGATTTTTTTTGAAACAAAAACACCAACATGAGCTGTGATAGAGTTACAGTATTATTCTATCCACCTTGTGTGAACATCACAAAAGTAACAAACAGGTATAGTTGAAAGAAAAAAAATGCGAAATAAAACTATTATTTGTTATACGGTATTTGATAAGTTTCAAATAGTTTTCCAAGTTCTGTAGCTACACACTTCTTTCAAAGGGGAAAATGTTGTTTGTATTTTCACTTGTAAGGAAGGTATTTTAGCTTCCATTCATTGTATATGAATTATTCATTGCTAGGTAAAACATCAGGATCTGCTGCATTTCATTTCCTCAGAAGATCCATTAGTTTTAAGAAAATGAGACACTCTTGTTGAAGTAGACTTAGAAGCACAAGTCTCTTTACAGCATCTTCTCATTCCAAAAAAGACATAAGAAAAAAGATAATGTTTTTACCTGCACTGTGTATAAGAGATTTAACACACACACACACACACACATATATATATACACACACATCTATATACATATTCTTTTACAATATCAACAGCAATATTTCAGTATCTAACTTATGTCCTAAGCAACATTCTGACAGCCTAACTACAAAGTAGTAGGTGGGAAATTTGGAGCAGAATAGATTTCAAGAGGAGTAATACAGTGTTTACCTCCTTTTATCAAAAGACCTAGAAATGCAGAAAATCACCAAAAACATTCCCAAATTTTTTTCAATTGATTTAATCTTGCTGTAATTTAAAAACAAAGCTACACAAATAGATCCCAAGAATTATAATACTAATGTGAGTATTGTCAGAAAATATTAATTTGCTATCCTTTCTTTTTCTTGTTGTAAAACCATCAGCAATGTTAGATCTGGCAGCAGTTCAGGAAGTCATTACATGTATTTCTCACATCCTCACTGAAATGCTCTGCTTCTCACGTCAGCCCTCTCATTCCACAACGGCCAATTTCCCATCCTCTGTCCTTCACCACGCTGCCTGTGCTTGCACTTGACCATTAGCCTGCAAGCAAGAGGGCTTTTTAGTGCCACTTTGGACATTAAACAATTACACAGGATGAACATTTGTTTTATGCCTAGATATTACTTTCCTCAGAAAAATCACTCTAGTAAGACCATCCCCATTAACAGCATTTGTCAGAGGCCAGTGTTCACTGACCAGGCTCTTTCAGATGTTTTACAAGTGCAGGGTGCACTGTTTAATAGAAAATTTGTGGATTTGAAGATGGCTGACATCACAGCAGATTTCTGATTTACTGGGGTGGTACAAAATACCTTGCATAAGGGAAGGTTATACTTGAACATATAGATGATATAGATACATCTCCACTGCAATATAGATATATCTTAAATAAGATAACTGAATATCCTAGCTCAATCCCAATTGCAGTGTGATTCCCACACCAGTCTCCAGGAGATGCTCTCTGTCAGGATGCAGGGCAGCCCTAATCCCTGTGCAGGAGTTCCTGCCCTGAAACAGCTCAAGCCTGTTGCTCTCTTCAGTTTTCATCCTCTGATGTTGGTTTTAGGGGGTCTACTGGCAAATCACAATATATTAGCTGCTCTTTTGTATTTTGGCAATCTTTAGTTGCTCATGTAGAAGAAGTTAAATCCTTTGTCAATCATTCCCAAGCAGCATTCCCTACCCATAATATTGCTGTGGTGTCAGATTGCCAGAGGAGAAAGCACAAGGCAACCCACAGGAACTTTGATTTCTGACTACTTGAATTATTTATTTAGTTATCATTTCTAAGAGAAATATCTTGGTACATTCGTTATGCACCGATAACATAAGCCTAATAAGTCAGATGAAAGACAGATTGAAACATACAGCAGAGCACATTATTTAGCAAAGAAAATTAACACACTTCATTCAATTTTAGCATGCAGAAAATTTTAAACTCCTCTGGCATCCAGCTCAGTTTAACTCAGGGAACCAAGAACTAGCCTTTTGTTGAGAATGGTGAGAATAAGGGACTAGGAAACTTAACAGGGAGAAAAAAAAATC
This sequence comes from Lichenostomus cassidix, assembly GCF_008360975.1. NCBI lineage: Eukaryota > Metazoa > Chordata > Aves > Passeriformes > Meliphagidae > Lichenostomus > Lichenostomus cassidix. The sequence continues at coordinate 17,790,757 of NC_139490.1, forward strand.
TATTGCTTTAAGAACTGCTTTACCTAAGAGCTATAAGCAAGAGTAAAATTATCCTGTCTCTCACTCCACACTTTCCACCCCCTCATGAAGCTGGGGTTAGTACCCCAGAGCTAACATGTGATTAATGAATTTCAGAGCCTGTATAGCAAATCTGGAGAAAAAAATCTAGGGCCAAATGAAAACAAATCAAGCTCCACAAAAAGCACAAGTAGTATGGCAATATTTTCTTGAAATTCTTCAGTAGTTCTGTACTTCCAATGTAAACACAGCCACCACCAGCCTTAATAATGACTAGATGTAGTTTGCACTGAAAGGAGATTTATAGCAGACAACCTCACCAAGTCATAGAGCATATCCTGCAAACCTCTGTATTTCAGGGAACGAGAGAAGAGGAATTAAACCTCACACCGCACGACGCAAAAGCCAAACAAGAATTGTTTCTTCTTTTCAGTTGAACAATGAGGAGTTGGACTTGGACTTCTAATGATAAATCAGCTGTCCTGTGTGAGCAGCAGCAAACAACACTTCTGCACTCAGCTGGCTTCAGCCAGCTCAGCTCATATTGTCAAAAGGACATAGAGATGATAACGTTCAGGCAGGAGAAAAACAAATCAACAAAAAGGTGGTCTTCTAATGCCACAGATACATTGAAACTACCCAATACATTTCCAAGTTTTCCAGTTACCCTCGTCCAACATTTCTTTAATTTCATTATCTCAAGATAATTTTTATTTTTCTTTTATTATTTGCATTTACTAATTGTTAAAGAGGGAAGAGAAAGGAAAAGTAAACCTTATTCCTTAAGGAAAGAAGGCGTTTGCATGCTTTTTACACTTGTGATTTAGCAATGACTTTGATGCAAAAATACAGAAAGTGTGCATGAAAATCTATAAACTCTAATTCATATACTTGCATTCATGTGACATATTTCCTACTTCACAAGCATATATTTTGTGCCTCAGCTATATGTTCAATCGCATTGAATTTTTTATTTCTCTTGACTTGTAGATAATCATCCAACAACTAAGCCTCTACATACAGCTATGAAATTGTCACCTGCTTTTTTTTAGTACCAAATTTCAGAGGAAAAGAGATCTCTTTAGGACTTCCCTATCAGATGATTGCATTACTTGCAATCCCATGCTGTTTAAAAGCTATCTTGCAGGTAAAAGCCACTTGTTCTGCTGCCTGTTTTTCCCTAATTTTTTAGACATTCAAAACATGCTGATTTCTTTACCCATGCAGATCACAGAGCATTAAGGTGATGATTTTCTACTCAATCTTCCTCCTCCAGCTGTGAGACATATTTCCCACAAATGCTCTCTAGTGCCAATTTAAAATTTGCTGTGTCAGTAACAATTCCTGCCAGTAATTTTCTGCTGCTAAATATTCAGAGAGTAAACAGCAAACAATTGATCTATACAAATGAACTAATTTTTTTAATTAGCATCATGAGGAATTCTTATGATCCTCCTTTAACAGGAAGAAATTAAAGTGATATGAGTATGTGCCATTCCTTACTTAACTGTGAATAAATAAAATTCTAAAACACCGTTTTGAGCACTGGGAAAAGTCAGTGAAGAGGGAAATCTACACAGGGAAGTGGCCAGTGAAGACTTTCCTTGGACATCCAGACACAAAACAACTTGGAACTTTTGCAGATCACAATATCTTATATTGAATAATTCACATGTTCCCAGCATAACTCAAACAGGAGATTCAAAGGAGATGTTTCTCATAACAGAGAAGAAAAAGTTCTGGGCAAAACAATTTTTAATGTATAAAATTAGCTTGAAAGGCTGAAGCATTGAGTGGTAAATTTATCTAAATTTCATCTTTACATTTACATCATAGTATATTCCATAGTGTTAGTGATTTCTTTTTCCCCAGAATTAAATACTTTGATCCATTTTGTTAAAAAGCCCATCAATATTATCTTAAAAATATAAAATTAGTCATTGATAGTCGAATGGGTAATAATTATTTAGTGACTCCATATGCCAACCAAATTTTACTCCCCTGAAATTTAGGTGATCAGTTCCATCTCCATTTAGTGGTTTTGAACCACCAAAATGAAAATAGAGTGAAAGCAGAAAACTATTTTTGACATCTTTTTTGGTAGTCAATCTAGGCTCTGTGAACAAATACCCACTTAACAAATTAGAGTTCCTAATTATCAGCTTCATTCTTAGCTGCTATCAAAGTGATCAAGATCTGAATTAGCATTTTCATCCTAATTATCTGGTAATAAAATAATGTCATACTAATGAGCATCATTCCTGCTGTTAACCAGGATCTGCAATTCTGAGAAACTCTAGAAACTCAGGTTTCAGTTCAGTGCCTTGCAGAAAGCATTAAATAAGTTCACCCCAAAAAGGAAATCAGTGTCAGGAAAAAAAAAAGGGTTTAAAAATTTAGACTTTAGTGGTAGTTGACAGCTTGAAGTAGTAATGAGTTTCATACCTTTAGAGATTCTAGTTTTAGAGCAATTCATTTCAGCCCTGGCAGAATTAATAGATGGCTCACTCATTTGTCAGGATGGATTTTCCATTCCAAAATGACTCTATTGCAACAGCCCCAGACCAGCATGGCCAGAGAACTCCCAGGGCTTTTGCAGCATCCTCCTGCAGAGGGCAAAGTGCAGAATCAGACCCTGGAGCTGAATGGAGCAGCTCTCTGCCTTCTCCTCATTGCCAAACCTGCAATCAGAACTGGCCAAGAGTCTGAACTCATGATCAGGGGCTGCAGCTCAAATCAGCCACCTCAGCCCAAATCAGCCACCTCAGCCCAAATCAGCCACCTCAGCCCAAATCAGCCACCTCAGCCCCTGCTCTCAGAACAGCCTGCCAAGGCAAGAAGGATGCTGTTACTCCTCAGGTTGAGGTTTTCAAGCAACAATTCCATTCCATTCTCAGGAAATATAGTCCAGTCCCTAGTACAGAATCATTTCCTCCCTCTCTTTAGAAATATTTTACTATACCAGTTCTTCTAAATCTAAGCTGATCATGAGTTTCCATGAAAAAGAAGTAGAGATGTAATTGATGTATTAGGTAATTCATGAAACTACATCCCAGAATAGGATCTTTAGTTTTGCTGCTTGTTGAAATGGGTTTATTGTATGTTGTATAAGGAGAATAAATTTAGTTTTGATCTCAGATCTCTTATTTTAAGCATTTAATGAAGTCCACTTAGGATACACAAAAAAATAGTATAGACATCAAGGGGCTATCATACCCATAGCATTGCCAAAGTAAAGTAAATTCAGAGTTTTCAAATTTTAGTGGTTTGAAAGCAATAACTAAGGAAATATTACTGCATATCTAAGTAGTGAGGTAAAAGTACTTAATTATATAATGTGAATATTAACCTGTATCAAATAATACAAAAGTATTTTCCTTACATGCTATGCATGGTGACAAGTGTAACATTCTCTCTCACGTTTTACTTATTCAAGAAAACTGACATTCAAACATATGATATTCAACATATGTTGAATACAGATTTTTTTTTTGACATCATTCCTTTAGTAGGTATTAAATTTTAAAGCTCTTAATTATAAGTGGAAATGTAACATTCTATTTATAAATATGCGATCATTTATAAAGTACTGAGAGCTGAGAGGAAAGACTGAGATCAACTCTTGCAATGGTTCCTCTCCCCTCAGACATGAAGGATATGGACAGATCTGGTCTAGCAGAGCAGCCTGAAATATTGCAGCCTCACAACTGAAATTCTGTAGAAGACTGCAAGCTTGGTTCAGAGCAAAATATCTACTTAAACCTGTTTTAATAGAGAAAAAAAAATACTTCTGTCTGTCTAAATAACCTTTAAACACTGTCTCTCTTCACTTACATCTGACACCCCAGAAAACATTAGTTTATAATAACAAGGTTGGCTGTGTACCAAGAGTGCTCACGGAGGAGCTGGTAAATGTTTGCAGAGGGGAAATGGACAACTATAACTATAATTCTTTGCATTTATTGAAGCAAAATTGGAAAACAAGAAAAGGTATAATTTAAGAGACACCCATGCAACTGTCTTGGGAGCATTAAACTCTCTTTTACCCTTCGCAAAATTCTTAGAAATTACTCCTAGGATTAATATTTTGGGCAAATGGGCTCCAGGTGTTTTGGGGATTCCATCCCTCCCAGGCCCTCCACCAAATGCTGGCTATTCATTTTTTGTGATTCTGAAGGCCATAAGGTGGTGTTCTTCCTCTGTGACTGAGTGATTGAAACAAAGGAGAAAGACTCACAGGATACAGGAGAGAGCCATAAATCACACTCGTCTGCATATCTTTGGAGCATTGAGCATTTGCAAAAGAATATTGGGCAGCCACCCAAATTTTTGTGAATAGCACTAGCTTCATAGTAGCAAAAAAAATCTTGAATTTTTGAGAAAATTTTTTCATTTTGTTGTGAGATGGATTTTATTAATTTGTACCCCTCAGAACACTGAAGAAAAAGATATGTAATAGTATACTAATCAAGCCAGATCGACTTAAATTGAAAACAAATATTATTTGCTTCATTATTTATCTCTAGTAGTGGAATGTTTAAGTTTACAATGTTCACATGAACTTGAAGACATAAGCATTGAATCATGCATGCTTAGATTCTATGGAAAACCAATTCATTTTTGTGATCACACACACTAGAATGTGCAAAAGCTGAACCGCTGAGCAAAAGCAAGAGCACTCCTGAAAGCAGCGAAATGAGAACCTTTTCATGCTGAAGAGCATCTCCAGGGAGCACGTGACTGAGCCCCACAGCACATGGATTTGGGGACAATCAGTGTGATGGAACACTCAAACACCAAGTGTGAGCTCTGCAGCCCTGCCTGGTGTCCTCTCTGGCAGAGAACCTCCCTGGGAGGAGAGGCCAGCTCAGCACTGCTGGGCTGCTGCACACCGATTCACTGAGTGCTTTTTCTCAGCTTTTTGCAAGCGGATTTCAATCTCCTAGATTGATTTTTTTTTTTCAATTTACTAGGAAAAGTTTTACTAGGAAGCCTCAGGTTGAAAAGAAAACCAAAAAAAGTATTAAAAAGAAATCCCCTCAATTATACCGCCTTTCTTTGCATGTTTATATAATGCCACAGAGGTTTCTTGATTTGAGCGCAAAACCCTCCAACCCAGACATGCTTTGAACTAAGGAAACATGCTTTATTTTTTTGTGAACACGGATTTACAAAAAAATTCAATTAGCACTGTATGTTTATATGTAGGAGAAACCAGGAAATGAGTTTGGTTTTGCATGTCCTCTTATTAAATATACACTCAGTTTAGAGAAGTGGGAGGGGGAGAGGTGATTGCTGAGGAGTTTGAAAGAACTAAGAGAGAAAATTAATTTCAGCACAGTTCTAAGACTGCAAGGAACTTACCCAGGAGAATGAAATGAACTGCAACACTACCATCTCCTTTTGGTCATTTTAATTTAACTTCTGTGACCTTTCACAGTTAAAGTAGATTTTGTTGTTTTGTTTCCCATCTCACTCATACAAGTGAGTGAATTTCTGAGTCCTGTGTACCAAAGCACAACATGGCATCACCAATAAATGCAGGGGTAACATCCCTACAACACTCAGCTGAAAAATGCACTAAACTCAGAAAACTATAAAACAGGACAGCAGAAGGCAGCTCAGCAGGATCACACAGAAATACAATAAATGCTTCTGCAGAATTCTAGCAATTTTTAGTGGGGGACATTGAAAACCCACTTTCTGAAATTTGCTTAGAATGAGAGAAGGATCCAAAAGTTCAATTTCAGAGGTGGCTGCCCTGCATTCCTTGCCTTCTAAGCTGAGCCTGGAACAGTTTGAAAGCCTCCACCACCAAGACAGAAATCTGCAGCTGACCATTTATTGCCAAGACTGAAGATAAATGACACCAGGCTTGCAGACTTTGATGGTTTTGTCATCCAGAGCAAAAGTTTCAAGCAAACACATCTGTGCAATGGTTCTAATGCAAATATTACCCAGTCCTCTCCAACTCAAGTGCCTATTGGCAATTCTCTGAGTATTTCTCCACAATCTTTTTATACACAGCCTAAGGACTCTGACAAACTCTCTCTTTCCCTTCAAAGGCTTGTTAAGTATGTGATGAATAAATCTGTCACTTCCAATTCTAAACTTACCTTCTGTTTTGATTGCTGCAGGATCTTGTATCCATGGCAACTTTTCAGCACTCAGAATCGATTAGAGAAGTGATCGGTTTATCTAAACAGCCGTGCTGACGGAGGCAAGCGGTTTTTTCTGAAATAGCAACCCTGACAGGTTTCCTTGACCAGTTAGTTTTCCAACACAGCAAGTAATGAATTCTCAAAGAACACACTGTGGTCAGCTGGATTTTCAGTTCATTTCTCCTCTCTAAAACAGGTCTCTAATTGAATATCCTGCAAATCAGTATCTGCATTTCTGATTGATGTGTCCTGCTCTGGTTTTAAGCAGAGCACCCGACTTTATAGATCTCACTGGAGTAAAACACAGTTCAGACCCTCAAATACTTTTTGTTTTGGAGTTAAGGACGATCATATTTATTTTGTAAAAGATGAATCTATCAAAAGTTTTCAGTCAGGCATAGATGAATGTTCAAATTGATTACACAACGTGGAAGCCAAGTTTACCAAGAAAGTGTCAAAAGCACTGCTACAAACAGAGGAATGTGGGGCAGAGCAGCACTTACAAAGCACAAACCACTTCTCCAAGTCTTTCAAGTTCTGCAGAACGTCTTTATTCTGCACGTTTTTCAGTGCCTAAAGAGCACTTAATTCACATATTATATGTGAAGCCTCTTGGGACCAAACATTAAAGACCTTAAGCACACACTGGAATTTATAGTGATTAATGTGGTAACACATCTTGTAAAGTCTAAAAAGGCACACGCTCAAAAAAAATGAGGAAATGCTTGAGGGGACGGAATCAATTCTGAAGGGCAATAAATGGGCACGAAGCAGCTTAGTGGGCTTTACATGACAATGTATTCAGATGTGAAAACAGCACCCAGAGAAACACTAGAACTTCAAAGTAAAACTGTATAAAGTACATAGGAGGATTTCAACCGTAATTAAAACTATCTTGCTTTGAAGACAGAAGCCTAACCTGTGATCAATATTAATGACATCAATACTAGCATGAGCCAAGCAGGATGCAATAATAACCCCATGCTACTAACAGAGTGGCTCTATGCAGATTTCCTGGGCAAAAGCTCAGGATTCCAGGTGCAAGATTGTTCACGTTGCAGTGACTCCTGCCAGCTTCACCCAGGGAACAAATGCAACAAGCCCAAGCATGAAGGAGCTGTAATAGGATGCCTGACACCAAACCATCTTCATTCAGATGGTCTGACAGCTGAACAAAAGCTTTGCAATGCATCTGATAATCTCTACCTCTGCCATTCTTCTGTGCTCCCAGGCTTGGGAGTATTTACAGTGCATGTACAATGAATGCTGAGAGATCATTTAGGAAAGTGTAGATAGTGTAAATACTGGTTCTGGCCTGAAGAATGGAGAAGTTTTTCTTTTTGTTTTGCCTACACAGAGAGCTCTTTTGGGTGATACCACTTAGCACCTCTACAAGCATGTTATAAGCATCAGGCTATTAAGATTATGCTGACAGGGTGCTGAAAATATGAAGTCTCCAATAGTGGCAACTGCGTTGGGAAGGTTTTAAATCCTCTGCCTGAAGTGCCAGGAGATGGAACAAAGAGAGGGCAAAACAAAAAAAATTCAAAGAATGAGTGGTGAATGGTGAAGAAAAATGCTGAAATGGTCTGAGCACCTTTTGCTCTCTCAGGTCTCCTGGGGGAGGAAAGGCAGCTCAGAGGAATCAGATTCTTTAGGTCTGTGTTGTGCACTATGAGGTTCCCATTTGAGTGTAGTATGAGGTTACTTATTTATTTTTATGATGTTGTTAAACTGTGGCTGCAAGAGCTGACAGTGAAAAGATTTACAAGGAAGTAATGCACCGGAGTGACAATTAATTAATTAATTACCTTTCCTTCTGCCTCACACTGCCCCACCTTCTTAATACCTTTTTCCTTTTATCACTGCTATACTGTACTGGTCTTCTTATTAAAATACTATGTTGATCAGTGGATGCAAGTTATTTTCTTTTCTTTGTTCATAATATATGCCTCTAACTCAAATACCTCTGCATGGTCAACTGCCAAAGTGTGACATATTCCCCCCCAAACATAAAGATCACACATTTGGCCACCAAAACCTCAAAATGAAGACTGCAGTCTTGATTAAGCACACATAGCTGCTTAGAACCAAACCCAGCAACCACAGAGAATCAGAACTGTCAGACTTAGTGTATATCCTGTTCATACTGCAAGATACAGTAATATAGAGATAGAGATCTCTATTTCTCAATGATTTTTTCCAAACTTCAAACATACACTAAGAATGAGGATCAAAAGAGTTCTGAGCACCTTTTTTTCTTTTATTGTTTTTCTTTTAAGAGACTTCCATTTGACTGTCTTAACTTGAAGCATTATTGACATCACTGACAGAAGAGCAGGACTATTACAATGCTTCAGCAAGGAATAGATTTATAGCTTTTAGTTCAGTGTGCAAAAAGTTATCCACATTTTAAAAATCAAAGACATTGAAAAGGGAAGAAAAAACAGTACCAGTAGTATGATGCTAAGCATATCAAAACTAAATCAGACCAGAAAAATTAAAGGAAAAATACTGATACCTGTGAATGCCTCCTGTGTTATTTAATGTCTAATTTTGTGCTGATAATTAAAAAGTAGTATTTAGACTGCTAATCTCCACTCTCCAATATTTCAGGTTTTTTCCACACCTACTGCTTTGCACTGAATAGAGCCAAGCAAGCATGAACCCATTTTTAACCATTGCTGTAGAGAGAAACAACCTTCTCTGCCAGCACAGGTTTGTCAGCATGGATAAACACTCCTTCCCCAGTCCCTGGCTCTGCTCCCCTCTCTGCTCTGAGGCTTTTAGAGGCAGAAGAACTAAATCCACCTGATTTGAGTTACATTTGGCACTGTTTGTAGGACAGCTGCCCAAGGCTCTGTCTACAATCAACACACAGACAGGGACTTAGGAGGCCCTGGGAATTCACCAAGGGTTAACTGAACTCTTCATCTCAGCAATTAAAGGGTGAGATTAAACTGCATTTTTGCAGAATGTGCTTGCCAGTCAGTGACTCCACCTGTATGACATGTGACTTCAGTGATGCTTTGCTCACCCTCTGAAGGGCAAGATTTGGGCTGGATTTGTTTCCAGCTTGTAGTGAACTTTACCTGTGAAAGATAAAAAAAGCCCAACAAACTCTTGTCCCTCAACCCCATAAAACCTTCAACACACATCAGCGCCATCTGAATTTTAAATAAAAAACTTCTAATAGCCCCATATGAAACTTTTCACACCTTTGCTTTGATCTGCTACACTTAATATTATACAAAGTTTGCATACCAAACTTTTTCTCCTGACATGAGATATGGGAAAGAGCCTAAACCTAATTTTATTTCCTATGTAATGTTATTTATTTATTCTCGTCAACAAAACTGAAAGCACCTTTGGGGGCTGTTAAACCAGCCCTTCACACACAGCTGTTCAGAGCTTTGGATTTGCACCAGAGAGCTGAACTTTGAAGCTGCCACACTCAGAGCTGGGGCTCCAAGATTACAATAAACTCTGGAAACCTTTAACTACCAAAACTAGAGAGTGCACATCATCCTTGGGTAAATAAGACAACCTGACACCCTGCTGCACAGATGAGCAGGTAAAACAAATGTTGTCATCCTCTGCTAAACATCTCACTCCTGACAGATTTCCATTTTTCACAGGAAAAAAAACATGGGCCAAATTATTCAGGAAAAGGCTACCCAGAAGGAGGCACAATGTCTCCCTGGTACACATCAACAACCTTCAATGGAGGAGAAGACAGCAGAGTTAAGGAGATGTTATTTCCCTGGGTAAGAAAACAAAACCAAGGCAGAACCTGAACTCATTTCCCTCAACCTACAACACAATGGTTAATGCAGAGACTCCAGTACCACACAGGAATTATATTCAGTGATCTGAGAATACCCATGCATGCCTGCAGCCCCCCAAAAATAAGGGCAACAGGCAGGATTTTCTGTGGGTGTGTGTATTTAGAAAAGGTTAAAACCACAAATTGATGCAGTTAGCACATGGGTGGCAGAGAGAGAAGCTGTGTTTTAAAACTGAGAACAAAAGTCATTCTACTAAATCCAAATGCTTTCCATATTCCAAGGATGTTAAGAGGAAGGAAAGGAATGAATGGCAGGAGGAAGCAAAAGGAAAGAAATAGGCAACAAGAATCACTGGAGTTTATAGGGAAATAGAATCTATTACTTGAAGGTGGAAAAATGTTGCTTGGCTTAGCTTGTATTATTCCAAATTTAGGCTGTTTTCACATCAGCTGCAGACTTCACAGAAAAAAATTTTAAAAAAATCTCCAACAGTTTAATAGCTGAGGTGCAAACCAGCTCATTAACAAAAAAGAGATCAAAGCCTTGGAGGAACATCATTTCCCACCCCTCTCCCTCAATCCCATGGATTAATGAAGCTCTGCCTCCACCTGGCAAATGGACACCAAAACAAGCCCCTGGTGCAGGGAAAGCATCTGCAGTCTGACACACCATAAAGCTAGGCACAGCCACTGGCCTGGTGAATGAAGATTTTCAGAGAACAAGAGCCTTCACACAGGGAATTTGCTGCAGACTCACATAAACATTGTACCTACTCGATGGCTTCAGGTGAAATGTGTGGTTTATTACTTAGAAAACTCAGTGTGGTTTAGTGCTCAGAAAAATTACATATATCTATAGCTGCTTTTCGAGGTACAGATTGAAAGCTAGAGAAATGGTATTGGAAATAGTATTAAAAGAAGGCACAGACTATTTTATGGGCAACTCAAAACTGAATCTGGCCCAGCAGGTTAGGACTGTGCTGGTATAACATGAACTGCAAATATTCAGTTTTATTGAAAGTAATTGAAGAAGACAGTCCACACAATTATCTCAAGTAAATTTTTGTGCTGTTGTTCTCAGCTGAAAACCATGTTTTATGGGCAGCTTCATATTCATAATTTTTTTTTTTTTCTCAGACAGAACAGAGCTAATTTTATAAGACACTTGGAGCTGAACAAACAGTAAAATCCTAGGTGACCTTTTGGGAGAAAATGACCCTTTGAATTTCATTTAACAGAACATGTTAGAGCTGGATTTAGGACCATTGGGAGAACAGAAAAAACATTTCTCACAGAATTTTGCAAATACAGGTGGCTTTTTCTCTTTCCACCTCGAGGGTTTCTATCTCCATTTCATCACTGGGCAATGGAAGCTCCTCCAGCCCCAGAACACAAGAGATTTGTGCCCTGCTCAGCACCAGCTGCTGCTTCACCAAGAAGTCCAGCTACTAAATTTCCATTTGCAAGGTTTTTTTTACAATTGATCTAACCCAACAAGATGTGCAAGAATATGTCTAACTAGTTATGAGAATAATTCTAATTACTCCAAACCTAATTGGGGTTAGTAGTGGCTCTGCCCAGTTCTTCAATGCAAGCGTTTTCCTGGTTTTGCTGCTCACAGCCCTGTGGCCACAAAGACTTCAACAATTTACACCCATTTGGTGGTAAACTGGACCCAGAAGCTGCTCCTAGGACTGGAAGATCAACCCTCAGCGTTCATTCTTTCCTCACTCATAGCGATATAAGTCAGAAAACTATAAAATATATTTACTACCACATCAGTAACAGCACAATAACAATCTTTGGAGATTCCCAAATCCCAAATAACCAGAAGAATCAAAGGAATAACCTCTACCGACATGACTTCCTTTAGGCAGACACCAGCTTTTTCTTCACTCATATTTTAAAATTCCAGGTGGCTTTTTTCCCTACTTTCCCATTTTCCAATGCATCTATAGAGATATTTTGTGTTAGTCTGTTATCACAATAGAAATTATTCTGGTTATTAGTATTTATATATTATACAAACATAAATATTGAAATATATATATTATTTACATGCTATATAAATGCTATATCTATATATTTTCTATATCAATACATTATTTGTATCTATATCAATATTTTTCAACTTCAATTATAATTTTTCTGGGTTATTTCAATTTCTCAATCTGTTACCTAAATACCTTTATATATTGCTTTCACATTACAGATTTCTTAAAAGTAATAGCCAAAAGGTAAAATAGATACTGTCATCCTTGAAAAGTCTCAGCCATCAGTGATGAAAGTTCAAAGAAGTAGTTAAGTTATAATACCAATAAAAAGTGATCTGTAAATTCTCTATAGTTTTACTGGGCAGTTAAAGACCTATAACCCTTTAAAGATTACAAGCCATAAATAATTATAAAGTGACTATATTTTTAGCCATTATCCATTAATAATGTAACTGATTAACTATATAAATATTTTCATAACTCATTGGTCCTAAAAAATAATTAGACATCAATAGCAAATGGATAGCTTCTAACAAACTAAATATGAAGAAATTTTAAAAAGAGTTCCCTAAAGTTAAAAAGGTAATATATCCTCAAACTGACAAATTAAAAGAATAAATGAAGGGTGTTCCAGTTTTTGCTATGAGCAGCAGCAAACCTGGGCATGATCAAGGTTCGGATTAGGTCAGTTGAAGAAGTTATTCTGTAGCTACAACATTTAACAGAGGGAACACTTGTGTTTGGGCATCTGAGCAGGGATCCCCACCGCAGATCCCAACACACAGAACAGCTCTTGGCTGGGCTGAAATGATTCACTAACAACTTCTGCACAACACTCTCTTCATGGCCAGAATGAAAACCACCCAAGGGTTCGCCAAAAAAGCTGCAAATCGAAGGTCTTGCTGTATTTAGTTGGATTTACTGGAACCCCATGCCTACCCTAATTCTCTAGACCATCCCTGTGGGCAGAAGTTAACACTGACCTTTGCATCTTGAGGGCAAGGGAACGTTTTCCACAAGCTCCCGGCATTGGCACTGAGTAAACAAAGGGATCAGACCCGTCCCAGGATAAACACACAGCAGATCCACACTCTCATACAAATGGAGCATGTATCCTACAGCAGGATTAGCAATTTTTTTTTTTTTTAGCCAAGACACTCACATTGTAACTGCAGTTATTAATAGAGCAGAAAAAAAGAAAACCCTAGAATTATACTTGTAAACTACTCTTGCTTTACTTCTGCAGGTAAATTTATTCCTCTATTTATATGCATCTTTGTCAGTGCAATATGGTATCTAACACTTTGTTTTCCCATAGGAAAAAAACCCCAACAGTATAACCCAAAACAAAAATACAAGAAGTTTTCAACAGACACAATGGGGAAAAGAGTCTTAGATTGTATAAGAATATATTCCCAAAATTGTTAAAGATAGAAGCTATCATTCACAATAAAATACATAACTGCTTCTAAAAATGAAGGAAAAGATAACTCTGGAAATATGATACTACATGATAAAAAGTCTCCATCACGTTAAGAAGTTTCCACTATGGAACCACAGTCAAATAGGAAAAACAGGAATATGGGCAGATGTTTTAAATCACTGCATTTAGCTACATAAAAGACCTCACATTCCACATCAGCTGGCACAGAATCACTCACTGGACAGCTGCTCACGTTCTGCTTTCTCTTAAAGGTGATCTACAAAGCTGCAATGAAAATCAAGATAATTTTAGATGTGCGAGGTGAATTCCCTCCTCCCCCATAAGCAGACAGGCTGGCCTCATACAGGTACCAGCTGCATGTGCTCTGCAGCCTCTGATCCAGGGAAAGCATTTCCCGAAGGATGGAGAATCAGCATCCTCCCCCTCACAGGTGTGGCTATAAACTGAGCTGGGAACATTGTCCACATCAAGCTTCAAGGGGTTTCCAGTCCATATCTCTTCCCATTGAGACCCTAATAATCCAAATATCCTCTGAGATGTGCTTTGATAATAATGTGCCACCTCATTCACTGACCAGGGCCCTAAATCTCCTTGAAATCACTATTACATGAGAAAACATCATCACATCAAAATCATAATTTTCCAGAGTATTTTCAGCAAATTAGACATTCTGTGAAATTTTTACTGATACTGAAGAACTTGCATGTTTTTAAGTTATCTCAAAAGTTTGTGAACACATCCTCCAACTAATTATGCCTCTGTTGTTTTGCAATTTACATTAAGAAGAGGAAAAAAATAAAAAACCACCTGAAAACCCACACACACATTCAAGACTTAAAAGCAATTAATTAGATAAATATATCCTTAATGTCTTCTCAAGGACTTTCCAGGTCTCCAGCCATAAAAGAAAGCTCTAAATGAAGAAATGGGAAATCATATAATCTGCAGGCAGAGGTCCACACTGCACATCCTCTGCCATTTCAAGAGAAGCATTTCCTCTAATGATCTGTGCATAAATTGGGCTGATTGACACTTAGAGCACCAGCTTTTAATTATATTCACATTCATAAATATGCATCACATCACAGATTAGAGCATGCAGCTACCTATGGTGCATGCTCTATTTATCAGTACCTTTATTTACATTACATGTGTAAAATTGCACCAACTTCATCTCTACTGGAACCAGACTCCCCCACCCTCCAAAGCACCACTTAGGTTTTCTCCATTTTCTTCCAAGTGCAAAGCATAATGAGCTCCTTGTGGGAACTTAAGAAGACTTAAAATGTTTAAAAGTAAAGACTTTGTAATTCATTAACAAGTAGGCTGCTGTGAATTTTGTCTTTGAGACTAATTCACACTCAAGGCAAAATTCTTCCCTTAGATCTACATGACTGATCTGAGATCAGATATTCTGCTCCTTTTATAAATGAGCCCTTTTGGAGATTCACATATGTACCAAAGATAGTCACTCAGAGCACAGATCTGGCATCTGCTCCCAAAGGGAAGGGATAAAGCTCAGCATCCTATCTCAGCACCAAATAGCTGCTCCCACACAGCTCTGCTACATTTTCCATATGATTCACATTCTACATGAGACAGAAACCAGGATCTCTGGAGGATTTTCCTCAAAGTCTGTGAGTCAGCCTTGAGAAAGACATTATCAAATTTAGGTCACTCCTTTGCAAATGGAGAGATTCAAATCTTTGAGTGGAAATTTGGAGCCTCAGCACCACACCACAGCCCATCAGCTGATGTTTCACTCACCAGCTACTTTAGAGTATTTGTTTTACCTTACCCCATTTTACTGCTCATTCTCCACTGAGCAGAAGGCCTTCCCCTGATAAAAGATTCTCTGGAAGTGCCAGGTTGCACCTCCAATTTTACTTGGAAACCACTCCCTCTGCTCAGGTTGATATAACTGTAGCAGAGAGCTGACCACAAGAAATTCACGTAATCCCAGTACTGCTGCTGAAGAGTAGAATGTATTTGAGAAAGAGTCTAAGGACAGTACTTTGGAACACAGAACCACACAGCATCTCTGTGTTTTAAGTGGAAATCAAAAAGAACCAGACTGAACTGCTCCTATGGCACCTGGCCCCAGAGCCAGGAGCAGACAGGGTGTGCTGGTCCATGGATCCAGCCGTGGAGCTACTGCCAAAATCCTCATGAACAGGTGTCAGATGTTTGTGTTCTTGGCCAGAATTAGCAATTTCTACCCTAAAACCATTCACAGCTTTATACTCACATACACATCAAATGCTTGTTCCAGGTAGGTAACCTAAGGATACCTTGAACAGAACACAAGGCAGCCTCTGCTCACCTTGTCAGGGGACACTCTGGGAATGGTATCAATTAATGGATGATACCTTTGTCTTCCCCAAATTTTAAGCAATCCAGCATCACTGAGCTGTGTTGATAAACTTACACAGTTTGTTCTGGGTGTTTGTTAGTTACTACTTATCTTGAAGAGAAGCAAAAGGAGGCCTTCAGTTTACCACATATATTGGGATATATTAATTAAAACTGGATAGAGGTAGAGGGGAAAATTTACCCTGTTCATAACCACAGAGTACATGGCTACCCTTCCACACATTCAAGCAGTTAAAAAATTCTGTGCCTCCATTTTATTATGCTTCTATTAGTGTAGATTCTGGTATCTCCCAGTCATGGAGTTTGAAGACAAAGGTCTACTTAATTAAGTTTGTGAGAAATATCTTATAGATGGGGAAAAAAACACTTCAAAGGAAAGGCAGAGGTGTTTGAAATTAAGAAACAGAAGGTGGACATCTACATAAGAAAGAATCGAGGATATAAGGTGAAATATAAGGCAAAGAAAAAAGGAAGATGAAACCACTTCTGACTTCAAATATACTTCACAGAAATGCGGCTTCTTTTCATCAGAAACACATCAATATCAAACATTTGGGTACTTCTAGTAAGACACTGGGATTTATATTGCACTTGACATAGAAATATTTTGATTTTGACTGAAAGATTGTTTTACTCAGAAAATTTTCTTCAAATGTCTTCAAGAAAAACTTAGAATTGTTGTTATTTTCTTCTGAAGTGGCACTAAAATAAAATTTGAAATCCCACAGTAGTGTGTTTAAACAGAAATTTTATCTTAAACAATTTCTATCTTTCACAGAGTTTGACAGCAAAAAATGTTCCCAGCTTCTAGTCCTATGAAAAAATATAGGACAATTCATCTGCTATAATTCCATTACTGTGTGTTACAGATGGCAGCAGGAGGTGAAAGGGATTGGTTGTATGTCTCTTACAAATGATGCTTTTTAGATACACAGGCTCTTTTGTTGACAAGTTTTTACCTGACACTGAAAATGGTCAAACGTGAAAAACTGTATTTGAAAGAGAGTTTACCGACACCGAGTGAGCCATACATACATCTTCATCAGGAGCCCTTCCCCAGCAAGATCATGTTTAATTAATGATTCTGCAGCTCTTATTCTTCGGGAGATAACAGTTATTAAAGTGAATGGATGTGTCTTCCTTACGTGTTTTAACCTCGGGAGAGAATGCTGCCAGGGAGGCTAAACAGATAAGCAGATCAGTGTATCACACTTAAAAAAGATGAATGAAACACTTAGGATTTAGCAAGGTATTTATCAGATAAATTCCACTAAGAATGTAGGTTTTGGATTGCTTTTATGGTCCATTTTCCTGATGGTATCTGGCAGGCTCTCCAGGTATAGCAGTGTGCATCAGGGAATGGTCTCACGGGCTATTATTTTAAATGGCTCGCTGTAAACAGCCTATTGCACATAAAAACCATTCCACACTGAATTTGGTGGATAAGCACAATGGAGCCTCAGACATTATTATTCCCACCAAAAGACAATAGTTGATTTTTCCTCTCTTTCTTTTGCTTCAAAGCTTTGAATGAATTTTGTTGTGAGGCTGTCAAAGCACTTCACACTTGGCATGTGAATGTAATTATGCCATTCACAGGAAAGTCATGTAACGTTGATTACACATGGGTTTACAGCTCCAGACTGCTTTATGAAAGCAAACAAAACAAACACAAACAAATCTAACATGTCTCGCTGTCTCCAGAAGCAGAATCTTCCAGGACAGGTGAGAACTGATGTGTATTTTAGCAACAGGAAGCTCCAGTCAGAGCCATCGCTATTCCTCAAGAGCACTGGCTCAGTGTTACCACTAACAACAAAAGCATTCGGGATGTTTTTGTTTGTATCTCTGCAATCATACAGTCTAATAAAAAACAAACAAAGTATCCCCAAAAGAAATAAACAGCTGAAATAGAACAAAAAACCTCAGAAAAAACCCAAAAAAACCCCAAAAATCACCACAACCCCCCCACTCCCAAGTTCAAAGATTCGATCTGAGATAGTAAGACATCTATTTCTAGAAGTATGTGGAACTATGCTGTTACAATTATGATTGTTCTATCTGACCTTGCATTTGGATCCTGCTAAAACAAATCACCTAAATACAGAATATTGATTATCCTCCCCAGAATTACAATGCCTACCTCTTAAAAAGATGGAGCAAGCCTATGCAGTCCTGTTGTTTATGGTGACCCCGAGGATTCTGTGAGGGTTCCCTTGCTGGGGATATCAACATTTCATATCAAATGGGAGGAGAATCAACAAGTCACACAATATCAGACAAAGGGTACTAACAGCAGCAAAGACAGAGAAGGTCACACTTTGCATTTCTACCAAGACAGCAAGTAGGTGTAAAACCAACAAACCCCTTCCTTCACTGTCCAGTCTTCTACCTACAAGTGAGACCACATGGTGGCACAAAGTAGAACTCTCCAGAACAGAGGATGACCACCCAGGCTGGCTACTGGAAAGAGCTTTATGAACACAACACCTCTTCATTCACCTAAATCTGTACTGTTCTCTCCAGTGGTTTTATTATAAAGGAATTAACTTTTACTTCAAATGACAGAGGCAAAGTGTTAAGTTTTCCAAATCAGGAAACTGAGAGGAAGAGGGAATATGCAGACTATGGTAGGTCTCTTCTTTTAAGGTATAATCCAGAGCCCATTAAAGACTTCCTTTAAACTTAACAGATTTTGCATCAGGCCCCTGGAACTTTTTCAAACTGTTGGGTTGATAATTGCACCTCCAATCTAAGCACATTTAAATTTTAGATTTTTTACTTGTGAAGTCCTTTCCTTCTGCTTAAGTATTACAGGAGTCTGATGGGTAATTAGATGGGATGCCAGGTTAAACATCTGTCCCTCCCCCAAAAGAAACCCCAAAACAAATCAAACCTTCAGCAGTGCTCTTCTGGTGCAGGGTTCAAGGCTCAAAAGGAATTTTGGCACTGGTCATCAGAGGACTCACAGATGTTGGGACTCCTCTCTCTAACAGTTCTCTCTTTGCCCATGTTTGTTAAATGTTTTTCTCTCAGTGTATTTCAAACCCCACCTTTCTCACAGCCAGTGGTCCCCACTGCTTTCACACGTAACATTT
Organism: Lichenostomus cassidix; assembly: GCF_008360975.1. Classification (NCBI taxonomy): domain Eukaryota; kingdom Metazoa; phylum Chordata; class Aves; order Passeriformes; family Meliphagidae; genus Lichenostomus; species Lichenostomus cassidix. The sequence continues at coordinate 17,809,632 of NC_139490.1, forward strand.
TTCAGAGTTAATAGCTTTTTCTTCAACTTATTCACATTTCCATCAGCTCCAAAGGCTGTACCCACAGTAGGTAGGAAATAAGATGAAAGATGAAATTTTGGGGAAGAAAAGCAGTATTCAGGTTTTGCACCTACCCCTGACTTTACACAAAGCTCTGCACACACAGCTTTTTGCTTTCAGAATGAGCTCCCCTGCCACAGCAAACACCTCCCAGTGGTGTTTTTATGAAGGATGCTCAGTGTTTCTCCCACCTACAATCCCACCACTGCCAAAGCTGGGCTGCCTGATGAGAAGAGGGCAGAAGCAGCACAATGTCTTCCCCAATTCAAGTGACAGCTATCTGCTCTTACAGTTTAAAGAAATCTAAAGCAATCATTATCTTTTTAACCTCTCCTCCCCATCAGTAGTGTTTTTGATGGAGTGACTCTGAGGCAAAGGGTTCTTTATGCTTAACGTGAGCAGTTAATTGAACAAAACCTTTTTTCGAAACATGAAAAGCAGCACACAATATCAGCACAGCAGAAGTTTGCTAAAATAGTCACAGTATCTGTATATTATGATTCTGATCATGCAATGAAAATGCTTCTCAAGCTCTTTAAAGTCCTTCTCTAACAAAAATCCCCATGATGGTCAGCTTAGAGCCCAAAACCCCAGTGCTAGATGGAAAGCCTTCCCTCTCACCACCTCCAGCTGCAGCCAGGGGCACACAGAAATGCCTGATTTCAGCTGTGACAGGATTTTAAAGCAGCAGATATCACCCAGATATCCAAAATATCCAAAAGCTGAGCCTGCCCTGTGAGATCTGGCAGCTCCCAGTTCACTCCAGAGCCAGAGGCTGTCACCCCCAGTGGCAAAGCAGAGCAGGAGGCTCTGGACTCTTCCTCCTACTCCAGACCTTGCACGAGAGTTGATCACCAGTTCTTTGCCTCGAGACAGGCAATATCTACCACATCCTGAAGAGCCCCTGATTTAGGAGAAGAAAAATAGTGTGACACACAGACATTAGGAGGTTATTGACCCTGCGGATAAGATTATTGTCGGGGAAATTCCTGGATTAGTTCTGCAGACACATCCTTATACAAAGGGTTTAGTTCACATTTCTGTGATTCAGCTGGTATTTTTAAACCGTGTTTGAGCTCCCTGTATGATTGCAAATTAATTTCTCATTATGGCCCTTTAGAATTTCAAGTTGATAGGAACGCTAACAAAATTCGGACATGAAACTGAAGCAGATCCACACTGTTTATATTTTAGATTGACAAAAACACTAAGTTTAAATACATATAATTTAGCACACAAGAACTTTGGCTTCACATAGATATCCCACAGTTGAATTTCCATCCACAGACACTGATAAAGGTTTGTAACTTGCATTTTTGTAAATCCACTGTTGGCCATTTGTTAAAATAGCCTGTTCAAAGATTTTGAAAAAATGACCTTCCAGACGCAGTTTGGGGTATGTACTGCCTGGTTTCAATCTGGAATACATCCAAACAGAAAAAACTAATATTCAATTAAGGTGTGATAACCAGATTTGATGCCTCTTGCCTCAAGATCTGGTTTCGAGGGACCAAACCACCACAACCACAAAGAGTCAAAACTACAGAATACTACTTCTGATAAAAAAACCCAAAAAAAAAACCCCAAAACCAACCTCACTCTGTTTTTCCTTCTGTTATTTCCACATGCCTCCCAAGATGAAAAAGCATGCCAAGCCCTACAAGAACGCATTTGCACAAACATTCCTCTAATTTCTTCCTAATTCCACTCGAAGTGGCCTTTATTGCTAGAATGAATTCTGCAATTCTGCTTATCTTCAATTTAAGACAAGGTAATTGTGCTTGAAGTAGTACTGCCATCACATTACTAATATACTTCAGGTTTCTTTTGTCATTTGTATGAGAAAGGGTACCAATTAATCTACAAATAGAGCTCATTTTGTGCTTTAAAGGTAGAGGTGCACGCAAGATTTATAGAGAAACATTTATCCTTACAGACAATATGAAGATTAACTCACATAGGACTAGTATTACAAGAATTGAACAAAAAGCCCTCACATGTGAGCAGAGCAGTATTCAACTCCAAAAAGAAGGAAAAAAAGTTTTATATAAATGATAGGGTTACTGAAAGTGAATTTCAGGAAAAACTCAAATAGAACATTCTAATTTCCCCACTCTTATAGCTTTGAGAAAGTATTGAGTGGAGTTTTAACTTGGAAAAAAAATCTAGTGTTCTGGTCTTATCTCTAAGTCTCAGTACTCTCTACCTTTTTATGAAACTGATTTGATTTAGAAAAGACACTAAATATCAGTTTTGAATGAATCAAAATGATGTGCTCTGCTAGGAATTCAGCAGCCCACAAAACAGAACTCATTTGAAAGACAAGGTCTGTACTCCATGAGTCATTAACACAGTCAAGCATTCTGGATGAGATTCAACAGGAAAACACAAAACAAATCAAAACCTCATAAGAGCACAGTGCACACACAACAGAAATAAGAGGTGCAGAGGACTGAAGACGGCAAAATTTCTGGTTTTTTTCTGAATCCACAGGTTTTGGACTCACATTATATTTAAACTATACTGTAGCAGTGTCAGGCACACTTGATTTGATAACACAGTAATCTTCTCATTTAAGTTTCATAACAATGCAGCACTACATTCAACTCAGGATTATTGTCTATCAAATATTCTAATCTCACACAGGCACTCCTGTGCAGTCAAAAATTGATGACCCTGCCTTATCCATCCCCCAACTCCAACCAATGAATCCAAATACTCCACATGTGGACTTCACAGACTTAGAATATGCTTTGTAAAACTAAAGGAAAACGAAGAATACACCATTTTTTCCTAAATATTTCCAAGCCATATTAAGTTTTTTGAAAGAGATTCAGCCTGATGGATAGATTTATGGATTCTCTTAACATCTTAATGTACAGCAAGATATTTCACTACATTCATATTTATACTTACACAAATCAGAGGAAAGTTCGAGAATGGACCCACAAAGCTCAAATGTTGTGACATTTTCCCAAGGTTATAGAGCCCTTCTTCACCTTCTTTCTAAAGAAACTGGTGCTCAGAAAGGCAGGGTGGGTTTTCTGGGACACATTGACATTTTACAGCAATTTGAAGTGTTGCTTTAGCATATTCCCCAGGGAAGAGGGAGAAGACAGTGATGCTAAGTCACAAATCGGAACTGAAATCTTTGGTCCACTTTACAGCCCATACCTCATTTCTAAAAAAAAAACAAAAGCAATTTTATTGCAAATTAAAACACGAGGAAGGAATATAAACACCCAGTATTTCCAAAAAAAGCAGTGCCACTCCTGTGTCTTGGCAAATAGACAGATGGCACCTCCGTTTTCAAAGCAAATGCTGTATAAATAAACATTGTTTACTCACTCTTGATGGCCCAGGTTTAGAGCTGCTGCCCTATAAAAATCACTTCCCTCGTCCAGCAAAGATTTGCCATACAAAAACAGACTGCTCCCCAAGAAGTGAAGTGTTTAATATAATATTCCCAACTGCTAAAAAAAAGGAAGATTTCTCTCTCACACCTCCATGCTACCAGCAAAGCAACCCTGCTGCTCTCACATTCCAAGTTTAAGTATTGAAACTTCAGAGACTGAAACCAAGCAATCAGCTCCATAATGGAAATGCCACTGGGAAACAGGGAAACACCAGAGCAGTGCTGCTGCAGTGGAGCAGAAAGGCTTTGCTTGGCTCACACCTGCACCAGGAGCTGGGCCATGGACAGCAAACATGTGCAGCTCTCTCTCTTTTGAGGCAGAAATGCTTTCAGCAGCTGCAACTTGATCCCTGCTACATTATTGTTGAGTTGTTTGCATTGTCTATTATTTACTCACATGCAGGACATTCAGCCACCAGACATCCCTGCATTGTGCTTGGTTGGGTGAAGAGCTGTGCTTGGTTTGCCCAAAGGAAGATGGAAGCCACATTCATCTCCTTGTACAGCTCCTGTTTGAAAGATTGTGTTTTAAACACCTAGCAGTCAAGTGATTAATAGCCTACCAAGAAATATTAATGTTAGAGTACTAAAATTAATTCATATTTCCTAAATCCTATGAGAACCACAGCATTCATGTTTCACTAAATGTTTTGATGACTCCTAGAAATGCAAGAAACAGCCTTGTTAAAAGATGAAGTTACTGTCTTTTGTATCTCCAGAAGTATACGATACATCTACAACATACCTAAAAATAGCCAATGATAAGTGAACATGATTGGTCCTTTCCCTAGCACAGAGTCATTCATTTAAAACACAGATGCAGTTGGCTTCTCTGGGCCACAATGAAAACACTATATTTTCATTGTTAATACAATACCATCATCATCCATAGATGGTAGCATTTCATGTTATTAATAAAAATTATAGTGATGAAAAAAAATCACCATCATTGCACATCACAATAATAGCTGAGATCAACATAAAGCACCAGCTGATGGCTGAGGCTTTGAACACATCATCATTAGCTGCCTATCAAATAAATAAAAGATATAATTTCATTACAGTCCAATACTGTAAGCTTTAACAATTCACTTTCATACTTGACTTAATAAGAAAATTGAACAAATATTAACACCCCTTCTTTGTGAAACATATATTTACCGAGGTGCTTTTCAACAGGTCACCCTACCTACTACTGATGGGAAGGAAGTGGAGCAACAAAACACCTCCTCAAATACTTTCTGTAGTGCTTTTATACCTTCTGCACATTCCCAGGCACTAACTAATTAATTACAACTCACTGATGCAGGCAATCACTGAAGCAGGCACATGAAGACCAGAATCAGGGCTGGAGCTTAGGAGCATCTGGCTCTCAATTATGGGGCTGCTCTGAGAGAGCACAATGCTCATCTGCCTGCTCCACACAAGGCAGCAGAGCTTATTTATAGCTGCTACTCAGGAAGCTGTAATTTGTATTAAAATATGTAATGACTGAATTACTCTTCAGCGCCTGTACTTGAGAATAACAAAGCGTTCCCACCAATCCCTGCACTATCTAAAGCTGTAGCTAATACCAAGGATTTGTTTGAAAGGCAACCTAAATTGGAATGAAACCTGACCTTTCCACGGCAGAGAACAACTGTCACGGTTTTATTGGGCATATTTCACTAATACCACTAAACAAAATTCTTGCTCATTCATACCAACCCACAGGTGGCTGCTGAGCAGTGCCAGGCCACACAACATCAGGCAGTGGTCAAATGTGACACAGAAGCTCAGAGCCACGCTTGAAAATCTGTACAAACACAACCACCTTCTTTCTGTACTCGTTTGTCCGTTCCTCTCAAGCCCAAGCCATCTTGAGCAAAGTGCTAATCAGAGCTCTCCCTGCTCACTCGGAGCTTTAAAGTGCATCTAAAATTCCTCCTTGCCTGCTACCCCTTTGCTCCACCCTGCTGAGCACCTCACACACCTGGCAGGCAATTGCTGGTTCTCATAATTAGTTTGCAATCTCCACCAGTTACATTATCACCTGCTCTGCCTACAAATCCACGGCCCTCCCACCTCCCCCAATTAACAAGCTCTTGCTTAATCCTTTCTAGCACGGAGCTGGGAAACATAATTTCTATGGAGAAATTAACTCTTTCCTGAAACACCTCTAGGCTTGTTACAGCCAGGTTGTGGTTCTAAATGAAGGAACACAAATCACAGGAATCCTCCAGGCGTGAGATGAATTCTGCACTCTCCTTAGCAGTGACTCTGGCTCTTCAGGCAGGGGTGCACCCTGTTCCACACATGCATTACAGTGCCTAGGCCTTAATAATCCAATTGTAAAAGGTTATGTAAATTAAAATGAGATTACATGAAGTGTCCTTGTTAACGTGTTTGTAGTAGATCTGTACAACACAGCGTCCCAAGGATATTCTGTTCCCCCCAGTAAAACCCATAAGTGATGTGATTGAATAAAGAAGGGATGATTCTGTCATCGTTTAAACACTTGGGAGTTTTGCAAAGATGTTTCTTCTACCTAAATCCCTGCAAAGAAAGCCTATGAGTCATGAACAAGTTCAGTGGGTACAATAACAGAACACAGAGTTACACAACACCCCCAAAAAAACCCCAGAGTACAGATTGAGCAAACAGGCTTGTTTTGCCTAAGAAGAATGACAGTGGATGTAAGTCATCAAGTGTGTGACAGCCTGGTGAAAAGAGATAGGAACAGTCTGTCTCAGACTATACAGAGCAGAGGGCTTCAGATGCAGAAAATAAAGATTCATCTACAGGAAAAAGCAAACCAAAAACCCCCAGCATTCTGATGGAAAAAGAAGTGAAAGACACATAAACTAGGAAGTTTTACAGGGAGTTTTGGAGGGATTTTAAAGGAGTCTATTATGTTTAAAGGAGTTGTCCATTACGTTCACATATGTCCAGAATTCTGCTCTGAATACCTTGATCGTGGCCAGAATGAAAGTTTGTGGTGAAATCAAAACTCTAGATGTTTCCCCACATCTAGTGCAAGTTAAATAACTTTATCATCCCTCTCAGGTGTGCCCATCCAATTCTTGCTGAAATAATCCAAAGACCGTGTCCTGCACCTGAAAGCCAAGCAGGACTGGAAACCATCTAGTGAGATCACCAAGCCTAAATTGCTGTTTCCTTCTCTTTTATTCCCTGTGCTATCATCTCATATACCATTCTTTAAACTTACTTCAAATATCTTTATGGGTAATTTCCAGATTTTAAAAGTTCTTTTACTTTTTTTGAATAATTCTCAGTATTGTCCACATATCTTCTAGCTAAAAGATTCTTTACCCCATGATTGCTCTTGGCTTATCTTAAATATTAAGAATATAGATAATGAAAAAGAGAAGTCACAAGTCTGAATCTAAGTTATACAATTCACCTATTATTTAAATGCCCCTAAGATTTCCTTTTCATGTCACTTTCTAAAATCTGTAAAACTAGGACAAAAAAAACTCACTTTTACTTCCATGCACAACTCACTAGACATATCTTTAATATCTGCATTCCTCTTCTATCCCTTGCCAAAAGTACTTAGGGAAAACATGGATAGAGAAAATTATATTTAAAAAAGACTGTGAGACTCTGCTGCTGAGCCTATTAACTTGTGAGTTTCAGGATACTTCCTCATTTTCATATGGATTGTAGGGAAAGCAGATTCTGATATTGCAGAATCAATAACAGAGATGTTAGGAAGTTATTGCCATTCTATTTCAAGTAAAAAACATGACAGCAGTGACATCTTTGTCTTACTGAACTACATCTATCAACTGTAAGGCAGATATGAGAAAACCTGATCATAGCCTTGGGTAGAAAATTCCTGAAACCTTTTCCCCCCATGGCTGGGAAGTGTTGACACTGACCTGGAGGCCAGCTCTGCAATCCAGTAGCACTTGTCCAAACAAACAGTGCATGCTAGCTGGGGCTCCTGGGCACACCAACTGTAAATATTACACCCCTGATACAGATTTCTCATTTGTTCTTCTCCTTAACCAAGCTCAGGATGCTTGAGCTGAATGAGCTTTCAGCTGCACTGCAAATTTCCACCACAGCTTGTAGATGTGTGGGATGAAATTTCACAATATTACTTGCTGAATCAATAATATTAATACAAGATAGAACTTATTTTACCTGAAGAACAAGGGACAAAAAGCACTGAGGATAACTACATCAATTTCACTACACAACAATTCCATCAACACAGCTTTTGTTTCAGTTTTTGTGACTTTTTATTATTTTTTTTTTCTCCTTGCTTCCATGTGCATAGAGCCTGGAAAAAAAAGAACAGGACATTCAATATTCAGTTTTGTGCCTTTGGGCTTCTGCAGCTGAACCTGAGCAGACCTGGATGACACAAGGTCTCCTCTGGTCAGTACCTGGATCCCAGTTTGGTCCACCAAAGACCCAGTGAGTGGATTGGAAATTCAGAGTTAGGTCATAAGTACCTTCTGAAGTATTGAATCAGGGATTTTAATTTAGAGAAAAGTGATCAATTGGAGCAAGAACTGTATTTAACTGCATATTGATAGATGCAGAAATATGCCTAAAATCACAGTACCATAGCAAAAGTATTGTTTCTTTTGCTTATATGTGAGTTGTAGAAACCTCTAAAAGGTTCATAATTCTCTGATAAGTGTCACAGAATTGTTCACAATGACTATAGAGGTATTACAACCTTTCCATAATAGTTTTATTTTTTTCCAGTACATTTTCCATATGGCCAAATTGTAATATTTTCTCATGCACAAGAGTCTGTAACATTCTCCAAACACATCTGTGGCAATTTTACAAACAATGTTCAATAAAAGCCTTCTCCTGTAAAAAGTTAAATTCATGCATACAAATGAAGGTGGGATGTGGACCTGAAGGACTAACCCTGCCAGGTGCTGATTTCAGCAGGGACTTTGCTGCTTTCAGGAGAAATTTAAGAGAAAAATTATTTTTAATATTTCAAATCTATTTGCCTAAAAGCCTTTGACATTTTTGTGATAAATTTCAGAATTAGGTCTTACTTGAACTTTTAAAGACAGATAACAAATTCTTCAATTGTGACACAGAACTCTCATCTGATCAGAGGCAATAAAAAAGAGACAGAAGACGATTCAACTCTTTGGTGTAAGATTATTCTATGCAGATGAAGCCACACATCCTCCCTTCACTCTGCTAGCCTGAACTCCTCCTGCTTCTGCCACTCATGTTTATTTGTGTTTCTATTTAATCTGAGTCAAGCTATGCCATTCTTTAGTGATGCAAAACAAAACTGCCATTTCTGTGTGCTTCTGGAAGATGTTACAAACAAGGAAGGAAAGGGGGATGAACATGACCTTATCCAAAAAGCCCTGCGGTTTTCCTTCCACCTTGGAAAAAGCTGGGCTTGTGTTTTCTTAGGGTAGAGGTATGTTGGTTTAACATGATGCCAATCAAACTCTACAGGTTAAAAGGGCAGAGCTTGTTTATCTTCAGTTCTGATATTAGCCAGGAAAGGGATTGAAAAGCAGCTATCTGGACTTCAGGGACAGTATTTGAGATGAAACAATTGCAGAATTTGGATAATTAAAACATGTGCCCAACAATTATTTATAATCTTCTACTTATTTTGACAATATTGTTAAACTGCAAATGGATTAAATTACCCCAAAATTTAATAACTCAGAAATCCATACCTAAACTCAGAAAGAGTTTAGTTTTAAGTCTCCTATTTTATAATTTGAAAATTCATTGGAACTGGCATTGCTGACCACAAAATACAGTAGGAAAATTGAAGGTTATGCAAGAAAAATCTGAATCTGATCTACAAAGGACCAGTATTTTGTCACTTGTTTTTATTATAGTATCCATTTTAGACAAATAGTGCATTGACAAATTGCTATGTTTTAGAAATACTTGGGGCTAACTTCCATCCCCTCTCTAGATCAAAAGCACGTGCAGGGAGAAAAAAAAAAGAAATAAAATGCTTGTGTTGAGTTTGCCATTTCTTCTGGTAGTTACCCAGAAAGCTTTAGGTTGGTTTTGTGGGTTTGATTTTATTTTTTCCTTTCCCCTTTTTTCTTATGAAATTAGATAAGATTTATTATCTCTTTTTACAGAGTTCTATGTAAGATCCCATCTTGGTTTTTATCAAGATTTTACTGCCAAACTGACTAGGGACTGCTTACAAGCTCCTCAGCCAAGTCACCAAATTTAGAAGACTCAGAGATAAGTTAAAGATGAAACTATACTAAAGTATATTGGCACAATTACCACCTTTTATCACACATTGTTGATTAAACCATCAGAATGGAAGCCATTTACATTTTCTAGAGCCCAATATTAAGACAGGTTTTTCCAGGGGTCAAAAAATGATGGCACCCACTTACAGAGTTCTCCTTGCCTGTCCAAGCTTCCCAACTGGAAGAAAACTAAAGTATTTTTAACCACAATTTAAAAAATGGACTATAACTTTGCTAACAGTAGTAATTGGAAAATTAATATCAGAGAAGAAAATTATTTCATTATACAAGACCCTATCATCAGTGCCATAGATAGACAGCTTCAGGCCCTGAAAGGACCTCAAGGGCATGGCAAGTGTTTTGACATCTCAGCTCTGGTGATTGCAGCACAGTGGAGTTGAGGGCACCCTCTTGAATTTTTATAGTGTGTCATGTTGGACTGAAAATGCTGCAGTAATCCTGACTGTTTTTAAATGAAGCAACTTATAGAAGTGATCATAGCATCTCTGATCAAGTTTTGAATCTGTTTGAAGCCTAATCAGAGGACAAGTTTCTCAATGATAACATAATCTCAAAATCTAAGTGTCTTTCAAGGACAAAATCTGACATTTTTGTAGCTTCAGCCTTGGCAGGAGGTGGCTACCATATTTTAAACCCCCTGAAAACTCAGCCCTATAGGTCATGTTGAAAGTACCACATAGAATTTTATACATCAGCTGTTATGATACTGATAACCACTGGGATAAGGGGTTTGAAGTCCACAGGAAAAAGTAAAAGTTACTGACAAAAGCTGAAGTAAAATCCCCCCTATTTCCTTTCAGATTTAGAGTCATTTGATAACTAAGCATTAACTACTAACTGCATATGACTTGCTGTTTTTTGCATGGGTGTTTTCTGATATTTAGAAGGAGTTACAAATGAAAACAGCAAAGCATGATCTGCTGGGCTCTACCATGTGGGGAACAATCCATACCCTGCTCTGCAGCCTCTGAGCAAGGCTGATCCTTACAGGGAGGCTGCCATGGCTCATCAGCTGCTCCATGTGCACTCTCCTTCTCTCCAACAACCCTCAGTGGGTCTCACAGCCCTTTCTGAACACCAACATCTGCACTTACCTTGCCTAAGAAAACACATTTTTCAGCTCCTCTGCCCCGCATAGACTTGGTCATAATTCCTTAGTTCCTGTGATGCTCAGGACCCTGGAATGGAAATGTAACAGATCTAAACTCATTGCACTGAAAAGATGAAAGTTTCAGATCAAGAAAACCTTTTCATCATTGACACTACTTCATTAGCCAAGCCAAATAACCAGTCTGTGTTAACCATAACAGTTTGAAAACTACAGGCCAGGCACCTTCAGAGGAAAGGGAGTTCACTGACCTGACTAGTTCATTGAAGCATTTCCCCCTTCATTATGAGTATTAGTTTATTAGTGCCTGGCTTTAGTTGAAACCAGATGTTTCTGATTTTTTGAAGACAATCTCATTGTGATGGCTCTGGAGCCTGGGTTACCCCCCAGCCCTAGGTGTGTGTGCAGTTTGGGACTCAATTAAGCCACAGATCAGCTATGAAATTGTTCATAATTCCTGATATTTGCTGAGCATGAGATTACATCACTCATCTGAGACACTAGAGATCACAATGCCTTCTCACATTCCTATCAACCCCCAATTCCATGCCAGCTCAGGAGCTTTTCACTTGTCTGTAGCAGAACTTGTGTGTTCTGTTCCCTTACAGAAGGGACACATCTCCTACCTAGGAGAGCAACTGAGTCAGTCAAAGCAGCACAAACCTTCCAGAACTCCTTGATATGAACAGAACCTTCACATTTACCCTTTTGCAGCAGAGAAACAGAAATAAGTTAATGACACCTCAAAGAGAATCAGATCAACCACACAGCTCTCATTCCCAAATCCTGGACTGCATCACATGGTGTGAGCCTCTCCTGCTCTGACTGGGTGCTGTTGGACCTTTAGATGCTGCAGGACAAGACAGGAGATTAAAAAAATGCCCAATTTTTCCCTCCTTGCTTGCCTCATGCTGCCCAGAGAGGAAATGACAACCAGATGCCCCTGTGACCCGCAGTTCCCTCGAGGTGACCGATCCAAGTGGAACATGTGGTCGCCTCATTTGGGAAGGAGCCAAAGCCTGCTCTGTTTAATTGGCCGAATGGTCCCCTACAGCTGCAACAGATTAGGGACAAATTCTCTTCAAATAAAGCTGGGCTTTTTCTCCCCATCCCCCCTTTAATTTGGGGGGTGTCGGGGAGAAATCATGCCTGGAGAAACATGTGCACACACACACACACACGAGTGAAGTTAATAAAAGTGTCAGGTAGGCAAACAAAATACCATTTATTATTAAGCAGCAATAAAAGACCACATTGATGTGTATAAGGAATCAGGCAACCGGGGAGCTCCGGAGAGAGGGAGGGTAGTGGTGTCTCATGAATCATTACAAAAGTTTTCTCTGATGTTTAATAGCAGACTCAGGGACTTGGGGAAGGGGGAAGGGTGCAAACGTTTGCAATGCCAAGTCCTAAGCCCCCTCTTTCTAATTCTGCAGCAATTCTCGTGTGAGGGGATGAAAACAGCCTGGCTAGAGCAATCTGCTGCAGAGAGAAGCCTAAGCTGGCAAAGCCATCTTGGAGGGCACTTGCAGGCCTGGCCTGGCCTGTCAGGGAGCTCTGCAGTTATTTTAAAGAATGAAAAGAATATTTTAAAAACTGGAATTTTGAAGATAAAGACATCTTCAGGGCAGAAGCAGGATGTTCATTTACCTAGAGATCCACTATCTAAGACACTTCTGATGGAAGTGCTATATTTAGCAGCCATTCAGCTGGCAAAGTGCTCTGCTATTCATTATAATCTCCAGTTTTCATGGAAAAAAGCTCATTTTCTTCAACTTTGCAGAGGCTGAGTTTTAATGTAGGGGTTTTGTTCCCTCTCAGACTGCTCTTGCTGTGTTTTTCTTCCACTGCTTGGTCTTAACCTTGGGTGTGGAAATGAACACTTGAAGGGACACATGTGGGACATACTATGGGCATACCTTGGGGGAAAGAGGTGCCAAGAGTTCCCTTCCAACAATTCCAGAGCCACAGGCAAATGTCAAACTGTTCTTGCTGTGTAGGTTCCTCTGAATCCTCACAAAAAGCTTGTAAGTTTTTGGAGAGCCATTCATCAAGGCTGATGTAATATAAAAGATCAGTGTTACTACTGAAGCCTGAGGAAACGTTATCTTCCTTTACCAATGGCCCATTAGGAAACAAAATGCAGCAGCAATGCAGGGTGGGAAAATGACTGTATATCAAATATTCATTCTGCACATTTTGGGGGAAAAAAGAAAGAGTAAAATACACTACTTTTGGGAAAAATAGAATAAAATAAAATACATTACTTTTGCCACTCGTGCTGTTATACTTAAGAAAAAAAGACTGATCTTTTATTTAGCCAGTGATTTGATAGCCCAGTGCCATCCACATGATTATAATAATTACATTAAACATATCCACATACCATACAGTCAGAGCAGTTATACAATTAGAGAAAATCTTCCAACTCAATTTTTCTACACACTCCCATGCCGACTTCATGGATTGGAGCTTCTGAAGATAGCATCAGTCATTTGGAAAAAATAGTTCACCTGGAGCTGTTGCTGTGCCTTAAATGGTCATTTGCTTTTAAAAAATAAATTTAAAAAAATCTGCAGATAGATTTTTGTTTATTTGACTGAAAGGAGGAATCTTGGTAAGAAGTTGAGAACTCTGAAGTTGAGAACAAATACCTGTATGTAGGTCAGCAGTGTGTGTGCAGCTCCCAGTAAGATCTGAAAGTGCTCAGAGCCACAGAGTTTGCTTGAAGAAATTTTCTACCCTCAAAAGATTAGACAGAATGAGAAAGCTCCTCTCACTTTAGGGTATCAAAGTGTTTAATTCTCACTATTCTCATTAATTATCTGATCTGTTTATTTCCCCAAAAATATCTTCTAAGGGGGAAGGGACTTAAAGAACAATGAAAAATTAATTGAGTCGTCGTGGAGATATTTTAGAATATTTGAAATACTTTGAAAAAACCCCTCTAGTTCTCTCTGTCCACATGCAGAAGTATTTTATCTCCCCTTCACTACATACCTTGGCATTAACTGGTTTTGCACATGTCCATCATAAAGGCAAATATATATGTACTAGAAACTGTCAAAAGCAAAATTCACAAATGGAACAACTCAGAGAATACTTCTGGATTTTCATTTCCTACTCCTGGTTTAGAACTGTTTTCAAAATCCAGTTTAAAACATGGGCAATGGAAAAGCTGGCATGGAGGCTGCTGTGACAATTCTGTTTCATATAATCACAGTTTTCACAAAAGACTCTGTGCTAACACAATGACAATTTAGAGTCTCCTTACACATCATAGTTATCTTAAGTTTTTCTCATGTTGATATCCAGGCTGAATAACAAAAAATAGTGTGGCTTTGTGCTATTCCTTCTGCATTTTTTTTTTCCTGTCCTGCTGCTGTGACATTGGTTGGATGAATTTGGTAAAACCAGAGGAGCTCAGAAGTCCAGAACAATAATGAGCTTTTCTACAAATGGTTATTTTGGGCACATATGACTCTTGACACATTTTTTATTAGAAATAGAATCAATGTTATGAAAATGCAACATCATATTGAAAACACACTACATTTATGTTTTTGGATTCTTTGATTGTAAAAATAGTCAACTTTTTGCTGACATTGTTGCATAAAATACATTTTTGGAAGCAATTAATTTTGAGTAGTTCAGAGTGTATGGAAACTGACCTGTTTTTGTGGATTAGACTCTCATTCTAACTATTTTTGTGAAACCCACATTTTTTATATTGGATACAAGTGGGGTTCAGAGATGGTTTTGTGATTTTTTTTCTGCTAGTAAAGTCCAAACTTAAATCTTTGGCCCTGCAGTGCTGGATGTGGAGGTGCTTGCCTCAATAAATTGATATCACAGCCATAATTGAGGATAACTGTGCTTTATAGAAAAGTACAGAAAAACTGAGCAAAGCCCACAGACCAAATCCTACACCAGAACTAACACAATTCTTTCATGTCCTCTCAAAACGGTAGGGAATTCTGCCCGCTTCTCCTGACTCTTACCAGTCTCATCTGCCAAAACACCCTCCTTCAAGCAGGTTATGTTTAAATCTGGTTTCTCGTGGAAAACATGACAAAAATCTCCCTGCAGAATCCATCACTTCCTGCAGAATTCACCAGTCTGTAACACTTTAAGGCCATGAAGTTTTGCACTGAGCTCCAGATCAATTGCAGCTCTTGACATTTTTCTAACTTGAAGGCTAGAGAACATACTTTTTGGTTTGATTCCTATCTGTTACCAGCTAAATGGATCAATAAGGCTTTTTTTCTTTTGCAGTGAGAGAGGGTCAATTGACATCTTCTTTTAAAGTTGGGCAGACAGTTTCATTCAACCTGCAATGCTCAGCAACCTCTGATATTCCAGCAGCACCCAGCTGCTCTTCTATTGTTAAGACATGGTTCAAATCTCTATTATAAACCTTTATTTTTAATTAGTTTAAAATGCAGCTGTAGAAATTGCCATGGGATGAACCTTAGCATGCTGAGCTGTTAGCCTCTCTTTCTCTTGTCTGCCCTCCTCCACTCCACTTTAAAATTTGAATTTAGATTTATTCTGCCTGGAGATGGAGGAAGGAAAGCAAGTAATAAAAATAACTTATTCCAAAACTAATAGGCATACACCAAGCCATCAGATATCAGGTATGTGGCTTGCCTATGTATTAAGAGAAACATATTGGATAACACATATTTTCAAGTGCCAGACCCCAAAATCTTCACAGCATTAAATTAAAAGATGTAACAGGTAGGTCAGTGTTAAAGGTCCTACATCTGAAAAAGATGCTCCACCACCAAGTCAGGATTCTCCTGCAGGCCACCAATTCTGCAGTCCCTGGAGCCACTCTGGGGACTGAGGAGGTGCTGAGGACTGAAAGCACTGCAGCAGTGCTCTTTAATACCCTGCTTTTATCAGCAGCAGATCAATACAGCTGTGCACACTGCACATGAGATTAACAGGTCAGAACATTCCTCTGCATGACTGTTTCCCTGCCTCTGCCTCCTCAACAGGGAGCTCACTCTCCACAGCAATGCAAAGCAGAGCTATTAAGAGGCAGACAGTTAATTGTCATGAAAAAAGGTAATAATATGTGCTGTCTGTGTGATGCATTCTCAGTGACTGCCACACTGATATAATCAGCAAACTACACGAGGTGCAGAGTTAGCCTTTGCTTGTGCTGGAAGTAATTAGCTATCAAATTGATCTCCAACTATTAGAGCCTGTGGATAGAATGCCTCTGTCAAGTATACAGCTAGCTATTCCAGCAGCCTTCCATTATGCCTAAAGCACTAGGATGCACTGCAGAGGACCTTCAAATTTCATCCAGAATTTCCATGCTTTTGTAGATTTAATTAAGATTGTGCTTAGTCAGTGGAGAAATGCAACATTTTGTTTCGAATTCACACCCATATTTGCTAGAAGCTATTGGAATTATGAGTATCAAATTACAAAATGCTAAATGGTGATGTCTAAAGTCTTAAAAAATTAGTAGAAAAAAAAAGTTATTTTTCTGAATGAAAATTCCAGAAGTTGTATTTGGCGATGTTAGAAATCTCAAAAAATGTTCTGAAATCTCAGCACAAGTAGCTGTTTTCACCTGGCACACACACATGTTACATACCTCAGGAAAAGGAGCTATTTGTGAAACTTCCTTGGGACCCAGGGACATGGTTCCCCTCACCCTGACAGCAGTAGCACAGTTTACACCATGGTGATCCAGGTAACAGTTGGAAAATAATCTGCCAAACAACAAATTCAATCATAATCAGCATGTGTTTGTCACAGGCAGAAATCCAGCCCTTGGTCTCACCTATCACATCTCTGTTCACTGATAAAAATGAGTTGGCCTTCTACAAACTATTACTGTGTTCTGCCTTGAACAACACCTTGCAGCAGTGAGGTTCACAAGTTAATTAAGAGGACGTGCTTCATTTCACATGTCACCATTTTAAATACATTAAAGAAAACCAGAAGCATTCTCAGTAATATTCAGCTCACACTTCCACATAAAACAGATAGATAAATAATCCAGTTTATATAATTCATGTTTAATAGACTTAATCACTCTCTTCCATCTCTGTATGGGAGAGGCTTCATAACTCGTTATACTTTTCATCATTATTTACTC
Source organism: Lichenostomus cassidix (assembly GCF_008360975.1). NCBI lineage: Eukaryota > Metazoa > Chordata > Aves > Passeriformes > Meliphagidae > Lichenostomus > Lichenostomus cassidix. The sequence continues at coordinate 17,826,587 of NC_139490.1, forward strand.
CTAAACCTCAAAGTTACATTTTTAGAACACATTTTCTGCCTCAGAGAACTCTCTCATAACTTGTTTCTATGAGATGTAAATATTAGTATTTTCCTAATAGCAGTTAAATGCTAAATTATCAAAGCTAATCTAATGACAGTTCTACATGAAATAACTCATTAATTGTTTTTTAGCTGGTTTTGTGCTCTTTATTATACCTTAGATCAAGAGCCCACAGAAGTATGACATCGTGGTGCTTTTGCTATTAAATTCTTATCCCAGAATTTTTATGGCCTGAAAGGATAGGAACAAATTCCCAATCCTTTTCCTTTCAGGGAGTTAATCTAGGACAAATTCCAGTGCTTTCATCTCCTATGTAAAATATATAAATATTGGAATCCAGCAAATAGGGTTCTTTATGTTCTGTGCAGAGGAAAAAGGCTCCAGTGCTGCAGCAGGGAAGCACCAGAGCTGCATGCACTGCATACCAAAGACAGCTCCAAGGGCATCTCTGCTTTTCCCTCTGCACTAGCATGTAGGAACAGTGCACTCTATTGCTAAGCCCCAGGATGCAAGTTAGAGCTAAAGAAAGGCAGAAACCATTACTTCAGCCTGGGCCAAAATACATACGTGTGTATATTTAGTCATAAAGTAATAATGTGAAAGCTTATAAATGAGTCCAGTTGATTTATTTAAAGCTTAGCAGCCTTGGAGGCACAGCTTTGCAGAACAGGTATTCCTCAGGGCAGGGCTACAGCATGGCAAGAAACACCACAGGCTGGAGCTGCTAATTAAGTTCACTTTAACTTTCCATGAGGAAGCTTGGATCAGTTACTCCCAATCCAAAGGCTCGCCACTATTTGGGTTAAATGAAGTGTTCCTTACAGCTGTAATCACGATGTACAACACAGTTTTGGCCGTGGCTGTTTCCTCTGTGTCAGAAATCCATCCATGGCTCCAGTTGGAAGCCGAGTGCACGCGAGGATTGATTTCTTGACGTTTTGTCAGTGCCACTTCTCCCTGCATGACTGCAGATCTGATTAGAGGCAGCAGTGTGCTGGGGTGGAAGGCATGTGTTCCATTTCCTGCCCCTGGCAGCAACCCTCTCCACGGGGTTCCAGCAGCAGCTCCTGTGCAGCCAGTCCCTCCTCTGCCCTGCCCTCACGTAGAGCGGGGAAAGAGGAAGAAAAACTTGTTGGAAAACAAAGAGAGAGAAGAAAATTTGAGTAAACAGCGTAGGAAATTTAATAGAGACTGAGAATAAATCTCCATCCCTAATCCCTTTTCACCTTTTTTAGAGCAAATCAGATTAGATTAGTGTGATTTTACTTTTCGGTGCAGAAGGGCATAAAACAACAAAACCTAAATGGCAGCAGAGAGAAGAGGGGAGAGAGACAATGAACTCCCAGAACTGCTAGAATTTTAGCAGTGTTGTGAATAGAGAGCAATGTTTTCTCAGATTGTGGTTATTGTGCAGTATAAGTGATGCCATCTCAATTTCACTTGCTGAGTGGCTGCAGAACAGACTGCAGAAAACTGGAATGAGCCTCCAATCAACTGCCCCAATGACAGCCATCACAAAACCGGGAAAGCTACTTCCAAGTTACTCCTCATTAATTGTTCCCACACCATCTTTGCTGCTTAACACAAGCTGTTGCAGCCAGCAGCTTATTCCATTAGGTTCTGAGAGTACAAATTAACCCTGGAAAAGAAAGACATTGAGAACAGTAAAATATGGAAGTGGAGGAGGCAAAGACAAGAAGAGAACAGGGACTGAGAGATGAGGAGGTTCCTGAATTAGCTGGATTCACCATTCAGCCCTATGTTCTTCAAAATAAATATCCACAGTCGTTGCTGTGAAGAAAAGGGAAGAGGTGGCACACAGATATCACCTCACTTCTTCATGGGTTTTGTTTTTTTAAGAAGTATTTTAATTAAATTTCTGAAAAGCAGCAATTTTGTTACAAGCATACATTCACATGTTTAAAATCTGCTTTTAATTAAGACATAGGATTTAACAAGCCAAAGTTAAAAGTATTTTATAAATGCAGACACTACACAGAAATCTGCAAACTTGTAGGGTTTTTGATGGCATGAGGACACAGCATATGGCCCTAAAATGCTCTCCCAGTCCAAAGAAGTAACTTGTTCAAAGCTGGTCTGCAGGTTTCTGAAACAGAGACCTGTTGGGCTGGTTTCTGATATATTAGACACCTTTTTCATGGGATCTAGGCTGTGTAACTAGAGATAGGCTGCTCTGGAGAGCATCCACGAGCAGCTGCCTGAGACTGAGGAAAAGACAGCATCTGGAGACACACAGGTCTACTTCAAACCCTGGAAAGAGGCAGGGTTTACTACCTACAGGCTTATTTGGCCTTTGTAAATTATTGGAGCATTCTCTGCCTGCATGAAATAAATCAGCTGTATCTGAGCTCAAGGCTAGAGTGCTTTGTTCACTCAGAGAACGAACAACAATGACAAAACCAGCAGTAATCACACCAAAAGGTATCAAATCACATCATCTGCTTGCAAGTAGTAACTACAATCATGAAAGTGAGAGGGGAAATTCTCTCCATCACCAGATCACAAACCAAATTACAAAATCATAGATGAATACCCACTAGCACATAGAGTTAAGAGAGAATATTGTTTTGAATTCATTCCCAAGAAGCAATTTCATCATGAGTCCCAATTTCCCATTACAGTTTTCCTCAGGTGTGGCAAGTTGGGTGGGGTGCACAAGAGCCAAATGCGAAGCTGAGAATACCAACCTTCCCATCTAAAAATGAAAATATTTTTACTTAAGGTCAAGTCTGGACTGAAGGCAAAAGGTGGAAGATTCCATGCCACATTTCCAATGCAATGAGCCTTATACATCCATACTTAGCATGGCAAGAAAAGAGGGGAAAAAGGAAGGAAAAAATATTGTTCATTAAGCTAAGGTCAGAGAAATACAGCATTAATAAGAAAAGCATTTGTTTGAGCTGCACACTGAACAAAAGAATATGGCAAGGCTGTTCCATTACTACATCATAACTCAATGACTTGTGTGCTCTGACTTACTGGTTTTATTTCATTCATTTCCTAGAGGAGAGCTGCTCTGTTTGGTGGACACTTACTGCAAATGGCAACATCAGGAGTCTTGAGTGGATTATTCATCTCAGAGATGGTCCTTTTCATGAAATTTGAAGGACATAGATAGGATATTTTAAGTAAAATTTTACGTTTATTTAGCCTTCAGATATTATCACTGTTTGTATCTTCTGATACTTTTCATGAATATTAAACCACTTTGAGAAAAAGACTGTTTATAGAAAACTATATATGAGAATTAGGAGAACCACTACTGAGTTACTGCAACAAGATTATATGTCCATAATGTGGAAGCAATGATTGTGCTGAAGTAAAATAATTCTAATTGGTTTAAAGACTTTCAGAATGAATGGCAAATTGATAATAAGCAATTTCGCTTTGATAGCATTACAATGCCAGGGATTCTTCCAGATCAATTCCTATTTCCTCCACAAAAGAGGTCTGTAGATAGTAATTGCAGAAAACACATCTTTACTGTCAGAACAGACTGGCTTTTGTCTCTGAAATTGGATCAGCTCACCTTCTTCAACTGCTATTTCCCACTGAATTTAAAGCAGTACAAGTGTTAAACAGCTGAGGGTGGATGAGACAATGGGGAAGAGACCCCAGGACTGAGGGGCTGTGCACACTAAGTGCCCAGGATGCTATCTGCAACCCTGGTGTGTTTAAGGACAATGCTGACTGAAGCAGGCGTTTTGGACAGGCCTGGAAAATAAACTGAAATTAAACCAACTTTGATCTGTGGAGGTCAAAAGCTTAAAGAGACAGCGTTACCCTTCAGCATGAAGTATGACTGTGCAATATCAGTCTCAGTCTGTCAGGCATCTTATTCCTTTCCCAAGTACATTTGTTAGGACTGAAGTTTTCCAGGAGTGAATCCTTTAGAAGCTCTGAGCAGCCCTTGCTGCACTAACTCAAACCATGTGATACCTGCAGCACTGGCTGTGGGTGATCATGGCAGAGGAGCACGTGTGACACAAGAAGCTCTGGCATGTCAGAGCAGAGGCAATGCCACAAAGCCTTGTCATGTAAGGCAAAACTAGCAGCTAAATGAGAGAAAAAGTAAATAGCAAGAGATATCAAGAAGGAAAGAATAACCAACAGAAATCACCAAGGAGGAAAAAGCACAGCCAGAACGTTTCTGGTGACTACATGGACACATGAATATTTTGAAGGTTACATCAGGAGTCCTCCTACATTTCCCAAAAATTGACAACAGATATTTTTCCCATATACCTCTCTGCATTTGCAAGAAATCAAAATGCTTACAATTATGTACTTCACAATCTTCCAAATCCCTGGGGACTGGCATGATCCAAGATCATGGCAAGTGCAATGTACAAAATAGGAAATGGAGAGATGTCATTACTTCATTGCCCCTCAGAGATAAGGTTCAGTCAGCCCTCAGCAGACAGAGACTGCACCAGCTGCTGCCTCAGAAGGGTGCTGGCTTTCCAGAAGGAGAAAACACTGCCTGCACACAAAGCATGGGGATTTTGACTGAAAGACAGGATGCCAACAAAGCTTTTGGAACATACTGTGCTATGGCTGTGTGAACCTCTCATGCCCAACCTCGGCACTGAATATTTCAAGGCTCTGTGGGAGCTGATCTGTCCCACCCAGACAATCAGGGCTTCTTCACATCATCAGCTGTGCAGCTTGGCCATGACTGAAGCTCTCCCCAGATATCCTTACACACAGTTCTCTGTTTATAGCACTTGCAAAAAGACTAATTGCACCTAAAATCCTCTGAATTCTTAGAGGTTTCCATAAGACTGTGGCAAAGGAAGTTTCCCTTAAATTGGATTTCATGAATGAATCAGCATATCTGCCAACACTGGGCTCTTCTGTTATGAGCTGAACAAGGAACACCATCTACAAAAGTCCCATCATTCAACCCACTTTTTATTCATTTAAAATTGGAAAGAGGTCTGTGAAGGGCAGTGTGATAGAATAGGAGGCATGGATATGTGGTGATGGATACTGTGTGCTCCCACTCTACAGCAATGCAGGAAAAGTTTCTGGCTGGTGACTTTAGGGGGGATAAGAAGCTGTTTTTCTATAAGTTCCATTTGCCTTGAAGGGAGAAAATAAACCTCATACATTACAGATTCTAGCACAACTTAAATAACAGCACTACATAGGGCAAATGTTTTGTCTTAGTAATATAAGTATTTTTCTGGCTGTAAAAGAAAACCAAAAACCTGGAAGATTCTGGCCAGCTCTGCTCATGACTTTCATTCCTTCCATATAAATCTTAGGCTAAGCAAAATATTAAAGTTGTGTTTGACTGCTGAAATGAATGACATTCATTAAATCCCCTTGACCATGCTTTCCCACTGTTGGGTTTGGCAGGAGCACAGAGGCAGGCTGGAGATCCCTACACGACTCATGTGCAGAGCAAAGATTTGTTGAAGTGAGAAGGGAACGAGGTTCCCAAAGTGCAGCACCTCAGAGGCAGTGAGAGAACTGCAGCTCCCTCCCAGCTCCACCACTGAGCTGCTGCACCCCTCTGAGCTGGGGAGCTTTATACTGTCCTGGTTTCTGTCTTGGCAGTTCGTATTGCCCTGCTTTGGGCCACCAATTCTTGCATTCTGTGATGGAATAACCACAGGCAACATCAGCCAGAGGCTGTTGGTGCTACTAGAGTAGCTACAATAGGTAAAAACGGCTTTGCAGTCTGCAGATAAGCACAAATGGCACAGAAAAGAGTAGATAAATGATGCATAAATAAAAATGCTCTTCCTTAGAAGTCTGTTTTGTCAGTATAGCTGAAAATAGAGGGCAGATTTTGAGTTTCATGGAATTCCATTAATTCTATGGAAATCCAGAAAAAGCATTACTGGTGTATCACACCACCAGAAGCATAAAGTATCCCCAGTGAAGTAAATGGCATTAAAATGGACCAAAATGGCAATATTACTGGCTAAGATTGAAAGAAGGTAACATTTTTATCAACATATAATCCCAGTTGCTAATGGTGCAGGTATATTATGATGAGGCTTTGAAATCAGATTTTGAGGAACAAAAATGCATATACTGTTCAGAGTGAAACACAACATTTCATTTTTCCCTCTGCAGAAAGCAGTTTAGGAAGTTCTACCCCAGGCTCCAGTGAGAGTGGATGGCAAATGCAGCATTGCCATGCTTTTAACTCACCCTTTTTTGATCCTTGCAAACACTTCCCAAATCCTTATTTCTACGTAATCCTCCCTACCAGAACAGGACCTGGACCATGATTTGGGAACAGTCCCTTCCACAGTATGGGTCTGCTAAAGTGCTGGCAGAGCTGAGAGACAGCTTAAGCAGAAAAAGGAATTCTAAGGGTGAAACATAAAGGTGAACACCTGGGATGCTATATTGAAGGGCTTGTGGAAGAAGGGGAGATAAAGAAGTGTTAGGTGACAAATTTAAAAGCTAACAATACAGAGAGGTCTGTTAGTCTCTCGATGAACAAGAAATTAATGTGCAGTATTCTGACAAAAAGAGAAAACAGCAGAATTCACACTGCTGCCAATTACCACTGTTTCTTCCCAGGGTCTGCAAATTAGTTGTGCTTAGAAAGTTAAAGATAAATGGTATTGATTTAAGCACATTACTAATAGTACCTTCACTGTAGCAATTGGATTTCACCCAAATTTCTGCTGCACCTAAATTATTCTGTCATTCTAGCTGCTCCTGTAAAAATGCAAATTTGTCTTCTGAAAGTAGGATATATTGTGCCAAATTTCCCCACAGCATTTATGACCAAAAATATTTTATTAAAAATGTCTGGATATTTTCAAATAGTATTCCAATGGGCTGTCAAATTAATAGTGAAAAAAAAAAAACATAATTTAGAGCTGTAAGGTAATAAGAAGTTATGCATGGACAGTTGAAACCTACCAGCAGATAAGAACACAAATCTGGAAAAAACACAGAGCTTTCAAAAGTCTGTTTTCTACCACTGAAATGTAAAATATGTGTTCTTTAAACAAAGAAACCGAATGCCTACATGGGGCAGGGGTAGGAATTTCCCTGAGCAGTTATTTCAATTATCCATCTGTTTAATCAGAGCACTGCCACTCTGCTGGAGCAGCAGCAGGACAGACAGACTGCACAGACCCATTCCTCTGCACTGGGGTAAACGCAGAGCATCCTGCTCCTCTGAGTACCGTTAGTCTGTGGTGTAAATGCAGAGCATCCCACTCCTCTGAGTACAGTTACTCTGTGGTGTAAATGCAGAGCATCCCACTCCTCTGAGTACAGTTACTCTGTGGTGTAAATGCAGAGCATCCCACTCCTCTGAGTACAGTTACTCTGTGGTGTAAATGCAGAGCATCCTGCTCCTCTGAGTACGCTTACTCTGTGGTGTACTGGCAGAATTCTGAGCCTTCAATGGAAGGCTCAAACAAAGCAGCTGCCAAAACCTATGTGACCTTTAGGACAGGATGAGGCTGAAAATGCCATAACAGTTCAAGAGGATTCAAAATCACGTTCAAAATTGACAGTAACAGAGCACAGATGGAAAAGTAATTCCCCCACAAGCTGCATGTGGTTAAGACAAAGAGCTGATGCATTGAGATCATGTGGAATCAGCAGTGACTAACCACCATGCTTATCTTACTTCAACGAGACTCCCTGCTTAGAGCTTTGGGTTCTCTTAATCAGAGATCAGAGTGGTTGGAGCTGCCTCATCACTTTAGTGTTTATACCATCTTCCCAGCTTTAAACATGTTCTGGCCCCCTAGAGCTGCTGAGCTGTGCTGAGGTTGTCACCCTGCCTGCAGCTTTGGGTGTTCAGTCCTTCTGCCTCCTGCAGTCACTGCAGTCCTGGTGACAGTGGCACCACCGTGGGACGTGCAGCTCTTGAGAAGAAAGCAACAGCCTGGGCAATGCTGAGGCTCGTGCTTGTCACTCCATAAGACATTTTTCTAACAAAGGAATCCTTCCTTGGCCATGGGGTATCTCACAGCTGCCCTACTGAAGGAACAAAAGCCTCTGGAATCATAGTTCTGGAGGAGCGATGCTCTAGGGAGTAGTAAGAACAGCTCCAGGGAAGAGAATTAAATAAACGTCCATCAGGAATGGTTTGCCATTGAATACATCACAGAGGAAGGAACAGGAAAGGAAAAAAAAATGTCATAAGCCACCTCAGCAACTTACAGGAAACTCGTATACATCACTTTCCTATTCCTCTGAAAAAGTATTGTAAAGAGGAAAAACTAAATACCCTGTGCCAGATCCTCAATCACATTAGAGGATCAACAGAGTTTTTGTGGTAAGTCTTTCAAATCTAGTTTTACTTGTCTCTAAAGAATCCTTAAAAGGACTTTTAAGTTAGCTCTGCTGCCTTTGGCTAACCATACAGAGCAAAGAATTGATTGCATTCCTACAGAAATGCCCCTAATAACTTCTTGGAATGAGCTGTGGCACTTTTCCACTAATTGTAGAAATAACTAATGGGCACCTTGAGCATGTGTTATTAATCTGTCTGCCAATTTTGAGAGATTTCAGTTGTGAAAAACTACAAGGCAGTATTTACTCTAGAGCACACATTCTGCACCAGTGAAAATAAAATGCACACTGTGAACTGGAAAGATAAAAAGGAATTTCTATCGTGCGACTGCATTATTACTGAAGGTACAAATCCTGTGTCAGCTCCCAAAGAGCACAGGTTTAACCTGAGTTCAGTGGCCTTGCACAAGTTCTCAGAAAAATGATAGGAGCCATCAGACATTGTATTCCAAGGTCCATAACCCTCTGAGGGAGTGATATTACCCAAGTGGATTTGGGTTGTATTTATATATTTCACTTGTTTCAATGACCAAAAAAGAAGGAATAGCTGCAATTATGCTTTTCTGCTGAGTCACCCCATGGCAAAGATATTCTACTCTACCATATTTCAATTTTTTTCCTAAAGAGGCAAGATTCAGAATATCAAACCAAAGTAAAGCACAAGACCTTGAACAAAATTACAAATCCTAGACAGAAATGCAGGTCTTCTGTGACTATGCTTTTCTGAAAAAAATTCTCTCACTCCCTTATTCTTCATTTTCCCTACCCAGATTTTGGTTCCCAGGTTCCCACTGTAAGGAGTCTTCCTACAGTGAGTAAATTTGGTATTTCAAAAATGTTGGCAGTCACCTGGAACAAAACAAAGACATTTCCTGTTTTTCACAGATGGTTTAAAGTCCTTTTCTCCACATAGCTGGATGGCTGGGACATCCAGGATAGGTGTGAGAGAGCAGCTCCAGCTTCCTGCTTGCAGCCATTTCCTCACACTCCAGATTCATTGTCTTTATTGCCAGGATGACAACAACCGTGTTGAGATGACCAACTTCCAAAATTTCTTATTGGAATTCTTTCATTATGTATAAATAAATGTGGAGAAACCAGACCATGAACCTAGATATGCTGTGGAAGATTAATGACTGAAAAATTGAGCAGTGGGTTGCAAAAATTTTATCTAAACTTAAATGTTCTCAACACAAGTCCAATTTTACCAAATCAGCACTGTATAATTAAAGAATGCTATTGGCAAATTTAAGTGAGACTTTCTTCATTACATTATCCTCACTCATCTCTGAGTTCTGCTGGAGCTGAATCAGGTCCAGAATCAGCATAAGAATAGCTGGGATTGACATGAAGGCTAGTTAAAAAGAAATTAAAAGAAATTAAAGATGAAAAGAAAAACAACAAAATCTTATTGCTGTATTTATAATCACTCCACAGGTTCCGTGCCAGCTTCGACTGTGCCCCCAGGAAAAACAGTAATTTTTCGATCTGGAAAGATGCCTTTCCATAGGGAAGAATATCCCAATACACTCTTCTTGTAGAATTTCTGTAAAAAACCCCAAAACCCTAAAGATGAACAAATAAAGCAACGCCCCAAAAGCTGGGGGAGTGGGGCTGAATGGGGCACTGTTCTGCTGCATGATGGATGTTCAGGTACCATATTTCTTCCTCTCCTTCCCTGAGTGCAGCTCCATAATGGGTGTTAACAGGCCAGCTTTAAACACTAAGGAGTGCATTTGCAGTGTAATGTGCAGAGATTTGTCCGGGCAATTTCCCATTAACACTAATGTGCACTGCATGCTTAAATCCCTAAACACCACGTGGAAAATTTCGTTTCAAAAGTGCCCATTACGTTTGGGTGTTGAATTCTTTTGAAAACAGTTGTTAGTCTGTTAAACACTGATTGCTCTCACACTAGGCAGACAGAACTTTTCCCGTTTAGACAGTTAATCAGAAGATGTGTTTTTGCAAGAAGTTCACATACTAAATGAAATTTTTAAAATTAGTCTTTAGAGCTGACATTGATTAACGGCTTCAGAACGCCTCATCTAAAGTTCTACTCCTAAATTCTAAAAGCTTCAGATAAACTATGGTATAACTACAAATTTTGCTCACAAAGGGTGTTGCTCACCTGCTTACAAGCATAGTAGGGACCACATCAAACATACTTTTTGTCACAATTTTTCTATAATAAAGTGAATGCATGCGTATTTGTCTTGAATTTGGTTTTGTGTTTTTTTTTTTTCCTTTTTGTAGCTAGGCATGTAAAGCATTAACAAGAAAAAAGGAATTTGACACTCAAGATGTGAATGCACATAAAGCCAGGTATAAAAAGGAGGAAGAATGGAAGCAGCAGGCAAAATTATGACTATAACCAAGTTCTGAGTGACAACAATGCAAATATTAAAAATAAAGGATGGAAACAAGTTGGTCCCCATCTTTCCTGCTGCCCAGTTTAAGTGTGAGTCTGGTTTGTAAGTCATGAGGTGTTAAATGAAATGTCTATGCACAAAAGGGATAATCTAATTTTATTGTGAAAAGGCACACACACCATTGGACCAGGCTTTCTGCTAATTACATTGGTTAAGGAAAGCAAAGAGTTATTGGGGTGTTTGCTGGGGGACAGGAGATGAGTGATAGAAATAGAAATAGATATTTTACAGAGGGAGCTGATATGAAATGCCACATGCAACCAGCAGGTGATTTTGGATTTACAGATACATGGTCTGGCTGGGATTTATGGGTGGACACAAACACACGAAGCCCACTACATTTACAACAATTTGCTTGTTCTTTTTAGTGTCTTTCAGAAGTGGAAGCTTGCCACTACACACAGGCATTTAATTCTTCAAAAAGCCCAGTTCCTTCTTACGAGACAATAAAGTACTTCCCCTTGTAACAGCAGGTAAGCACTGAAAGCATCCTTAAAAATCTAACCCCAGTGTGCTAAAGAAACTTAATAATCTTTAAACTGCACACAATGCCACTTCCTCCCTGGTACCAGGACGTTGTAAAATGTCTGATTAGTCCTTATAATAGTGCTGACACCTCCACAGCACATAAAAGAAGGCTTTTAATTTACGAAAGACAACTCTGGTTGTCCTGATTTTTACCTTTAATTAGACTGTAAGACAGAGCTCCATTTGGCTCTTAACCAACATATGAGGTATAGGCTTAGTGTACAAGGTAGATTTGTGAGGCTTTTTGGAAAGCAATATTGTAATATTTTGAATAGATTTTTAATACACACTATCTCATGGATTATTTAACTCTCTAATGAGGTAGAAAGAAATATTAAAGACAATATTTTAAATGTCAGGTAAATGACTCAGTTCAAGGCAAAAAAAAAAAAAAAAGGACTTTTCTGTTGATTTTCTTGCAATGGTTCCAATAAGTGCCTAGATTTTGGAAATTATTTTTTGATGCTTAGATTTTATATTGGTGCAATAATTGTGCGCAGTAGGGTACTGCACCTAGCCATGAAATTCATTTAAAAATGAAATAAGAGACATGATGAAAAATACAGAAAAGTCAGCTGCCCCAAAGGAATTATAAATAATTTTGAAAATAAAAGTGTTTCTGTGGCAACATGAACTTTAATAAGTCAAAATTTGCAATCCTGGTAAGCTGTGCCCCAACGACAGGTAAATGCATGTGTCTGAGTAAGGGGAGCAGTGGAGCTCATGGTCACAGAGCTGTCAGAGGAAATCAGAGGAAGTCAGCAATTCATGTCTGAGCACTTCATAAAAATCCCCACCCAGCTCACATGTGACACAAACCCCAAAATAAGGGGAAATCTGCATTGTGATACATAAGGAACTTAGCATGACAGTCAATGTGCACTTGCCTCACTTTGAACAGGACAAAGAGGGGCAGCCCAATAGGTGCTTCTTTTTTTTGCTTTCAGCACATCATGAAGAGGAAATTGGGAGTTGGCTGCTCCCTCCCTGTAATTCTCTTACCAAACAGAAGCTTCAAGAGGTCTCTCTCTGCATCCTTCTGTAATGAACACAACAAAACACATGACAGAGTCAAACTTCTGGTGAAGCTCTGCACCACAGGGGAAATATAAACAACACATCCACCAAAAGTTACCTGAGTACAAATCTGGGGACAGCAGTAAAATGGCCTCCCTGTTTTGTAAGAAATGCATATGTTTGGGAAACAGAATGCCTGCCCTGCAAGTGGAAAGAAAAACACCCAAAAAGGTTGGGTTTTTAATAATTGAAAAACACACTTATCTAGCCTAAAAGGACTAATTAAAAATTTAGAAACTCATCATGATCACCTATTCATTTCAAGGGAGAATTCTGGAAAAGAGACAGGAGAGAATTAAATATAAATAAATTAAAATAACAAAAAAACCCCTCTTTGAAGTATGATGATTGTGTTTGCAGTGAACACCAGAATTCCAGTACATGTCATAACCTACAAGGATGAACATAAAACTTTCTTCATCCCATTACCAGACATGTAATGCATTCTAGTGCTAATCTGTGCTTTGGTTCCATCTGAAGACACCTTCAGAGTGGTGGTAAGCCTAGTCTTAAAGTTCATGGCCAAACTAGTGGGCTCAGAAAGAAAAACTAAAATAATACAAGTAAATACCTCAAATATGAGAGACTGACAAGAACAGGAGTGATTTCTGTGGACATAAGAAGACTCAGCAAGGCCTGAAAGAAATACAGAAAGGTAAAGCATGGTATAGAAAAGACTTCTGGGGAATAGCTGCATTGCCTACATCATTATAGAAGAGCATTAAGTGAAAATAAAAAGGTGAGAAACTTGGTTAATAAGCTTTCCTTTTCATTACAGATCATGTTACAGAGGTCACCAACATCAAAACCCGAAGATTAAAAGTATATTTCCAAAAGCATTCACGAGGCTTCACCACATAGGTTGATTAATGACAGTTCACAGTTCAGAAGAAAACAAGTTCCCCAACTGTATAACACCAGAATGAGAACCACATAAAGACAAATCATTTTATTAAAAAACAAGCAACTCCCACTGATGGCTTGACATTTGTATTTGAGACATATGAAGAAAAGCTTAAAAATGGGACATTCATCATTCATAGCTGGGAGCAGTGGGTCAGATTTGGAAATTCAGATGGACCAGCTAAAGATGTTCCCAGAGGGACAAAATAAAATAACTAATTGTCTTAAAAAAGCAGGTTCTATCAAAAAAGAATTGAGATTGTTTAAGCTTCAGAAAAGCAGCACAGAAGACACAACCCTATTCTTCAAAACAGAAGTTATTGTAAAGGGGATACTATTTATCTGTGGTAGACAGGATGAGCAAAAATGGGTATGAACTGCTGCAACAAATAAGAAAAACCTTGTCTATATAAAAAGTTAGATGCTGGAATAAATTTCCAAGGATGTTGCAGTCTCTCTTTCACCATAAACCTTGAAAATTACTTGAGAAGTATTTGCAAGAGATGAGATAGCTGGAGTTATCCCAGGAAAATCTCAAAACTTCTCTTATTTTATATAGTCCGGATTTCAACAGTAAAGATGGTGATTTGTTTTAGAAATGTCAGTATTCAGCTCACATGTCTAAACCCCTTTAAACCCCTTACAGTCAGTCTGTGCCTATGCTTCTAACCCACTTAGGCAAATAACCAGCACCTTTTCTGCTTCTGCTACTTCAATTTACAACGTGATTGTCTCTGAGTAATGGAAATACTTATTCCAAGACTCTTCTTTTCAGAGAGAGGAACACAGCTATCTAGTTTTCTTCCCTAAAGCTGCCTTTTCCACAGAGATGTGGTCTTAAATTGGCTACAACTACCAAGCTTTTACTTTTAAATAAAGGTAGATTGTTAACAGATGTTCTAGAGAAAAATATCTAACAAAAGATGACCCCCTCCATTCTGCCTGGCTGCCAGCCCAGCAGTGCCAGGAAAAGGAAGGATGGAAGCCAGAGCCCTGGCCAAGGCAGTCTGCGTGGGGCAGGATGGACAGGGCAGGAGGCAGAGTGTCCCAGCCCAGGCACAGCTCTAATCACAGCTAAATGGCTGCCAGTCTGTGCAGGAGAATGAGTTCTGTGAAAATCTCATTGCAATCCACCTGGAGCAGAAGTGCCAGCACTGAGCCAATTTAAAATGAGAATCACACTTCATCTTCCTTGGCTCAGCTGGGGCATGCAGAATCCACTAACCAAGTTGCCTTCACATTCCTCCTTCCTCTCTCACACTGAAAGGTTCAGTTTGGAGTCCCAGGCTGTCTCAAACCATAAACAATTTGTTCACTAAGAGGAGTAAGTAAAATGAATTTCATGAGGACTCTATAAGGATGTCTGAATCATTCAAACAGCCACAAAGCCCAGAACACAGGTTTTGTTCAATAAAGATGCATAAACCATAAACTCTGTCGTTCTCTTCCCCATCCTTCAGATGTGGATGAACCAGTCTGTGTCATGGGTGAAAGGACACAGACATTGTTTGCTCTAATGCCCTGACAGTATTCCCTGAGAGATTGGCCTTTTCCACTCTTTCCTTCCTCCTCAAGAGCTGAAGTCTCATTTCCCATAAGAGAGATCAAGAGGGCACAAACACTTGGCTCCCAGGTGCCACAGCTCATCATCATACAGCTCTCTGCGGAGACTTGAGGTTAGTTATCACTGCCAGGAAGAAACAAGGAGACATTTCTCTCAGAGCAAAGTGACAATCCTCAAACAAACTGTTTGCTGCAGAAGTTTCTCTGTGGTCTCACATTTCATTCAGCTTGCCAGCCAGAGCACAAAGTTTTTAGCAGTTCAGTTGAATGTGCTGGCAATATATTGAATTTATTTGATTTTGGTGCTGGTGATACTTCATTTCACTTTTCATTTACATCTGGGCAATGCTGTTAACTCCTTCAGCCAGGGATTTTATTCTTACTATCTAAATAAAAAGATAACAAAAATATTTCAATCTCTTTTTACAATCAAGGACTACATCCAGAATTTTTGAAGAGGTTTAAAAGAGGAAGAGGACAAAAGGGCCAGAGCTGTTCTCTCTTACTGTTTGTTTGTTTTAAAATTTTTTAGGGGTAAGTACTTTACTTGCTAGGCCCTTACATAAAAAATTATTCACATTCCCAGCTGTAACAGCCACGTGCATTTTTCTGAGCTTGTTTAAGTCAACATGTACATTAACCATGGTCTGAGCAGAGTCTCCTGCTGGAGCAATCCTGCCATGCAGTCATTTCTGAATTGTGTTGCTACAGCAAAACTTCTCAGGCAAGGATGCTACCAAATATGCCAAAAATCAGAACAAGAAGCACTGATGAGATTTTTAAGACAGGAAAAAATGACAGAAAAATGAATAAATCGTCCTCCAAGGTCTCTCCCAGTAAAGGCTGATTTTGATTTATTGCTTTTTTGAGGTTTGGTTTGGGTTTTTTTTTGACCAGCCAGTTCATATTAGGAACTAAGTTCGTAATTTATGAAGGAGTCCTTTAAGCTCCCTAGAAACTCCCAGCTTCATGATTTACTTGTTCATTACAGAGAGGTGATTTCAATATCCTTACATTTCTCATTGTTTTGCATGTAGCCATCCATTACTGCAGAAGAAATTACAAAAATCCTGGAAGATATTATCATTTTCATATCTAGTAAGCCTGATGAGTTTTCTATGAGCAGGATGCATGACACAATGAATAAGGAAACTGGAATTACAGGAAAGAAATAAAAATATGGAGAAAGAGGACGAAGAAAGGTGAGGCTGTTTTACGTACTGATATAAAAATGAGGGTAAAAGTGCTATTTTTATTTGTGAAGGTTACAGCTCTCCTCTGAACTCATTAATGATTCATTGCATATCACAGAATTAAAATCAAGAACCATCAGCAAACCTGAGCAGGTAGACAGGTTTCTCTCTTGGAAAAGTCCTACTCTTTTTTCAGAAAACAAATCCACATCTGCTTTTCTACTACATGTTGACTTCCAGGTGAGAAGAAGAGGTCACCCAGATCCCTCACCTGACAGCACAGACACCCTGTGGTTGCAGGAACCCTGAGCTCTGCCAGGCCAAGGGAAAGGGGCTGCAGCCTGGCCTTGGCTTTGGAGACAGGGAATTCCCTCCCACACCACACCTGATGACAACTGGGGCAGAATTGGGATGGAGCGCTTATTGCTGAAAGTGCTTTGCTTTAAGAATACTCAGATGGGCCTTTATTCATAATTTAAATGCTTCAAATCAGAGGTCTACACCCTGCTAATGTTCCCACTAGCAGCAAGAGGGCATTTCTCAAAGGCTTCAGGGGGAACCAAAATTATCCCTTAATGATTTTGCCATTACAAGGCTTACCTATTTGGCTATTGCAAATCATAACTCACAGTTAAATCAACAAAATGTTACAGAATCGAGGCGCAGAAACTCAGGAAGTCTTGGAAATCACCACTTTTGTCTGCCGGAAATGAAATGCCCTTCTCCAGTTTCAGTTTCTGCTGCTGCAGGCCAGGTTGGATTGCAGCACATGCTGTTAAACCAATCACACTGCAAAATACATTAACACTGTTCACCCCCAAAAGGGTGGGGTGTATGGGTTTTAGAATGACCATGACACAAAGGAATCAGAGTAGGACAATTCCAATCCAGAGCTAATGCTCCATCTTCATCTCATCACATCCTGATTTCCTTCAGAGTCACAGCCCAAAAGGAACTCACACATTCCATTCTGTTTTGTCTCTTCCACCACATCCATAACAAGGGTACCACCGGGTCAAGCTTCTCAAAGGGGTAAACCAGCATGTTTTATATTTAATTTCTACTTACTGTCTTATTCTGTGATTCTGCTGTGCTTCTATGCCAATTGGATAACTCAGAGAAAGCGTGTTTTGTTGTTGCAGTAAAAATAGTGAGGTGTGGTGCTCAGAGATTCCTTCTCCAGCAAAGGGAGGTGTCCCTCAGGAAAGCTTCAGTCGTGTCCAGGACAAGAAAGTGAAGCTGGTTCTCAAGATTTCAGCTCTCCACTGTTTGGATCAGATCCCACCTGCATTCTGGAAAAGAGATACATGAAATGTTAATAGATCCCATGGGGTCACTCCGCCCCACTGAAAGCAAGATGCTCAGAGCTTATTACTGTATAGAGTTGTCCAGGTACATTTAAATGATTCATCATACACCTGCTGTGTTAATTAATTACTCAGTGCTATACAAAACCTTTATTGTATATTGCTAGATACATGTTATTAGATCTGATTGCAATATAGGAGAAAAAAAAAAAAGACAGATAACTTCTATTTTTTTAAGTGAAATAGAAAGTTGAGATGCTCAAAAGTTGTGCCTACATGTCTGCAAACCCAGCAAAACATGTACAAATTTAAAAAAAAAATAAAAATTACAAAAGCAAACTTACATGAACAAATGGAAAATTCAATTAAAAACAGGATGAAGATGGATTCTGTGCATTTTTCAGGATCAAGTGACCTGGAAAAAGACAGAGAAAACTTGAGTGGATAAAAAGTGTTTACTTTGAGAACAAACGAGAAAAAAACCTGAAGTTAAATAACAAATGTAAGTAATTAAAAGTGGAAAAGGAACTTAAAAATATATTTTAAAAGAAAAACTATGGAAATTATATACCAAATTATATTTGACACTTTATACACAGACACATAATTTTTATACACAGACACATAATTTTTCCGTTATTTAGTGCACATTTTTTCCTCTTCTACAGTCCCCCAGTGGCTGCAGTATCTCAGACATGATAACTGCCTTTTCCTCTTCTGGTCAGCAGTGTTTGCATGGCAGTGTCCTGTATTTGTACTGGAATACCTGCAAAGGACAGCAGGTATTGCTGTTTCAGAGAGGCAACAGGGTCAAACCCCGACAAGCCCAAACCCTTTACCCAGCACAGACATTCTCTTTTCAGAAGGAAAGGACAGACAGTGAGTGAGGTGCTCATAGCCAAAGCTACAGGACTTTATTATGTAGAGGCATCACAGCCCTTCCCCTGCCTGTTTTGAATGGCAGTAAAACCCTCCTTCTCTCAGGTAAGCCTGTCTTTGGTCTAGCATGCATTTCCACAGGAAAGCTTTTCCATGTTTTCATCCTCATGCCATTCTGGTATTACTGGCATGGTTCCCATACCAATTCAAGAATCTCTGAATTTTGCCTGAGTTTCTGAGAATTCTGGACTCCAAACTGTAGCACGGAAGGCAAGAGAATTAGCTCCTATTTCTTTCTCACAGCTACAGAGCAGCATTACTCACTTCAGTTTTCCCTGATTCTGGCAGAGCAGGGCACCATGAGTCACTCACTACCCTCTCCTGCCAACTACTGTTTCGAAGCACAAATCTCCATAAGGGGAAATTAAATATTTCTACAAACTTACCCTCCAAGAGCCAGGAGGACTGTGTTGCTTCTTGACATGACACACTGAAAAAAACCCTCTACTAATCACTGCAGAGCAATCAGAGGATTTAATCATATTCTAGACCTGTCACTTCTCCTGTTTCTGAGACAGGCGAGTACATTTGTGGCATTTGGGGCCTGTTTCTGCTGCCACTGAAGTCAAAGGCAAACTCTCCACTGGCTTGCACAGGCACAGAGCCACTATTATGTGCTAGAGAAGAGCTGGAGTAACAAAAGTGAGGATCTTCCTTGGGAAGATAATTATGCTTAGCTGAGCTACTGCTCTTCTCCAGCGATTCTGTGAGATAACATCTGAGGTTTCATAAAATGCAGAGAGACAAGCAGTAATAGGATCAAGAGCCACTTCTCTTGTGAGAGGGACCAAATCAAATTTTCCTGATTAATTTGCCTTCCCTTTTTCCCCTAAGTAAATAAATAAACAACACAACGGCAGAACAAGACAGGCTCAGTCTAGTGTTTAACTAATTAACAGTACTAATTAGTGTTTAATGGCAATGATAATTATAATCATATCCCTCTGAGTCGATTGAGGCTGCCACATCAGATGGATTGCAATGTTCTCCCTCCCTCTACAACTTTAAATCAATATCACTTCAAACCTGACAGGGTCATTTCATGAAAAGTGATTAGAGAGTCACCTTTATTTTCTGTGTTAAACTGAGAAATTCAAAAGCCTCTTTAAGTGGTGGAAGAAGAAAGGATGAAGCACCACTTTGAGTTAATGAAATCAGCAATTGAAGCTCCTTGTTGTCCCACATAGGCATCATTCTTTAGGTTTTCATTTGAGACAATCCCAAAGCCAATATTCACAAGCTCTGTGCCACTTGCCCATTGTGTAGAAAAGAATAACTCAAGTTAGGAAGGACCTTGGTAGTCCAATCCACCCCTCAAAGCAGTGCTACCCCGGTCAGCTCATGCAGAGCTTTCTCCAGCCAAGCCTTGAATATCTCCACCCTCTGGCTACATGTTGCAGCCTTTGATCACCTTCATGGTAAAAAATCCTTTTCCTTATATCTGTCAGGAATCTCTCCCAAACTGCTGTTCAGCCAGGGAGAGGCATCAGACATCCCCTGCAGCTCCAGCTCTGGAAGGCAGCACCCTCTCATGGGGTCCCATCTGAGCTGATCCTCTGATGTGCCAAACCCCTCAGCTCATGCTGGATCATGGCCCTGGGCACAAGACACTACCCCTGGGCAGTCTGACGCAGAATTTCTGGGCCACTGTGCCAAGGGCTGCTGCAAGCAGTACCTCTGTGCTGGCTCCAGGCTGGAGCTGGGCTCTCACAGCAGTGCAGCAGTGCGTGACTTCCCTGCACAGCTGGCAGCTGGAGGCAAGGGCTGCACAGCTCCTCACCAGCAGACAGCCAGCAGAAGCTCTCTGCTAGAGCTGACAGGAGCAAAAGCCTCTGGAAGCTAAACCTCAGCGTCAGCAGTGAGCCAGGCGTTCCCAGCCGGTGCAGATATCAGATGTTCCCTGAAGCTCTCTCCAAGAGAAGGTTGCAAAGTGCTGCCTTTTCTGCTAGCCACCTCTGCTTGCTCTTCCAAGCCCCAAACCCTCATGGACAAGGGATGTGCTTGTTCTTTAAAGAAAGGTCAGTGCAGTCTTTGGGAAGGAGCATAAAAAATACACAAATGTAAAGCTGTTGGAAGAAAGCTCTTCTGAGTTTACCAGCAAAATATAATCAGAGGGAGCCAATACAGAGTCTGGGAAGTTTCTGAATTGTGCTGGTTAATATCCAGGCTCAGCACCCAGCTGAGATAACCACAGGATATAAAGCAGACAAGAAATTCTGCTAAGGAATGGCAGAAGAATGCTGCAGCAATTTACTCTGTTTTACACAAGGCCACCCCTGACCATTGCAGGAGGCCAGGGAAGAAATGCAGGACAGCTATGGAGCAGCTGAACAGTGACAGCAGCATGGCATGGTGCTGAGATATATGTTCAGATATAAGGCAGGGCTTTACACAATAACAAACACACACAGCAAATACTCTTACGAGCATTATAATAATGAAAACAGCATGCATGAACATAAAAATCCAAGATAACACAATCTGGAGCATCCAAAGGTCAGCATTGAATGTTATTGGGACTCTTATTGTTTCCAATGCCAAAAGCAGAAGCTCACTACAGCTGAGTCTCAGAGTGGCTCTTGTTTTATTAGCCCTAAACATTCAGAGGAATCTCATAAGGGAGAGACGACTACCTAGGGAACACAAGCTTTTGATCCATCTTAGCCAGCCATTCTGCCTTATTGTGATTTTTTGAATAACCATTAATACTAAGAGAAAAACTTCCTGAAGCCTCTCATTTTGCAAGAAAAATTGTCAGTTCAAACAAACACATGAGGGGCAGGGATTTATCCCTGTTCCCTGATCACCACTCTCTCTCCATCTCCCCAGCTAGGAATATATCGTTCCCTATATGTTATCTTAAGTCCAGGAGGAAATCAAATATACATTTCTACTAGTGACTAAGGCTCTGATCCCACTATTAGTTAAACACAAGCTTAATTTTATGCATGTGAGTCATCCCATCAACATCCCCATATGCCAGAGACTTTGTGGGATTGATGCCCAAAAATGAAACCATATAATGAATGAATTCCATTTCCAAGTTGCAGAACAGGGGTTGGAAAGTACACGAAGAACTGAGATACTGGAACATAAATCCACAGTATAACATGGGCCAAGGAAGTAAACACTTTAAAAAAAAATTAGCTGATTCCTTGCTCTGAAAGAAAAAACCTCACAAGAGTTGATGTTATTAATTAAGAAGTTTCATTCTCGTTACCCAACAGTCAGTGCTTCTCCAACAAAAACATGGCAAAATGCCTTGCTTTAAAGAGCACATGCCAGACTTTGGATTTAGCTCTGCCTGCTTTTGGCCACCACAGCACCGTAAATTTGCTACATCTTGCATTCTGCCCCCATATGTTAGGATTGTGTCTAAACCAAACTACTCTACTCTTTTCTACACGGGCAAAACAAAAAAACTTCAGCGATCCATAGCACCAATGAAACCCCCTAAGACATACTTACATTTGAAAAACTCTTTGAAACATTAACTAAATAATTACAATGAAATATAAGTAATTGATACACTAATGAATTATTAATGTGAGTACTGTGTATGCTGTTTAAAATGGCTGCAGCACTTCAGTAATGAAATGGCTCATTACAACAGTGGCAACTGTTTGCTCTATTGCAGGAACATATGCCAGAATAAGAGTTGTGGTGTAAAATAAGAGGATAGAACAATATTTAACAGCTCGGAGTAAAAACTCAGCTCTTACATTGCTGGCCATGTCTAGAAGCAATGTGCTCAGAATTTCTCTTCATTGGCATTTCTGTCACCTGCTAAAAGACAAATGTATTGGGAGATTGCTACTCAAAAGCAAATATGACTTATAACTTCAAAGGCAGTGGGATTTTACAGTAATATAAACAGAATGAATCTTCTTCAGTCCTTTCACAAAGTATTTTATAGAAGCATCCTTTCCTGTGTACTAAATCCACTTTTTTAATATTCATTAAAGCATATTTCCCATAAACCCCGTGCATGCTCAACATTTAACATCATGTTTTACAAAGAGTCATCGTCAGAAGTGAGCAAATAATTTCTTCACAAATATCAACACTTTGTATTTCCAAACTATCTGAGGCTTACCTCTTTCTCCAGACAGTTTGTAAACACAGTGCTCCCAGGCTATGACAACAGGGGATTACTCTCATTTGAACTTGCATAGTAAAACCTGCTTAATTCTGCTTCTCCTATTAAGCAGATTAGTTGAAAAATATATATATATTATTTGATTTTACAAAGGAAATTTTTAATACCAAAATATGAATTCAAAATTTAGAGTCTGCAAATATTTACCATGCTCTCTTCTCACATTGTTCCAGATAGCAAACTTATCCCTGACAATATTCATCTCCTGTAAACACTGGCAAAGCAATTTCAGAATTGTTATTTCATTGCATATTCACTAGCTGTTGCTGGAGGTATTTTGTTCAGCTCTAATTAGCACAGTTAATAAGATCAATATTTTCATTACTGAATGCTGCAGTAAGGCAAAACATGCTTAAAAACTTACATTTACAAAATCCCAAGAAATATATTTCTTGGAAAATCCAACTCATTTATTTCAAAAGCAAAAAGCCCTCAAAAACTGGAGAAAAAACACTTATGGTGTTTGTCTTTTTGCTGAGGACAAAAAATAAAATTAAAACATCCATATTAGTTAGGGGTGCATTTAGAGGCAACAGGAATCTTTGTTCTAATTGGTTTTTTACTACTATTTACATGTGTCCAATGGCTTTTCCAGGAGAAATAAGCACTGCAGTTGGACTCCCTTGCACAGCTTAGAGTTGACACCATCACTCTCCTTGTACCCTCGCCTGACTTCAAAAGAACCCAACAATAAAAACCCAGAAAAAGGGAAAAAAAGGGGGGGGAAAAAGAGAGAAAAAGGGAATACAGACATCAGCTGTCCTGGTTCCCACATATCTGGCCTATTTTAGTTAATATTCTTCAAATCTAACAAAGGGTCAGAAAAGGATTCTGACTCTATAACTTCTTTTTCCCCTGAAATGCCTTTCTTCTTTTTTAAAGAGAAAAGCTCAAATTCGTCCTTGGAAAGCACTCTTCCATCCATTCACTGAACTTTTTTAATGAATTGACAACTCACTGTGACTCTACCTCTGCAGAGATGTCACTCAGGAAATTGTCAGTGTAAACTACCCTAAAATAATTCCATGCTCATGTTGAGTAATTATTTTAAAAACTGTTCCTGCAGAAAAATATGATCAAATATCAAACGGATACTGTATAATTAAGCAGCAAGACACATCAGGGAGTAGAATATAGGTCTAGGTGCTTTATTAAGCATCAGGCTGAAGGCAGGGATTGTCAAAACAGAAAGGCTGTGCATTATATGGCACAGCTTGTAACATAAATCTGTTCCCTGGGGTAACACATCCTGCACCTGTTGAGGTTTTGCCACCCACTGTGGCCACTCAAATTGGTTTCCTTCATTTCCATGCCCATCTTTTCTACTCAACTGGTTCTACTTCCCCACCAACTACCCTGCTAAACTCGTAATTTACAGCTTTGGACCTGATGAGATATTCACAAGGCAAAAGCACAAAAGACAAGAAAAATTTGGCATAATACTTCTAGGAAAGGCAAGTGAAAATGCTGATGAAACACACTAGGCAGCTCCCCATGCATATTCAGTTTGCTATTAGCAATATGAGCTCTCATAAAAAACCTGTTCTTTTAGGATGACAATTATAGCAGCAAGGCCAGCTTGATCTACTGTCCAAATATGAAACACTTAATTTAAGAAATGGAGAAAAGCTATTTAATAGGAGGAACATAAAGAGGAGCCATTTGGGAACTTATCTGATCCGTAAGCTTCACATACTCATTTTCTAACAGACACAAATGCCTGCAGTAGCTTTAGAATTATAGGAGGTAGTACATGTGCTGCTCACACACTCAAATGAGAAAATATTTCAGCTGTACTGCTGTTTCTGCACCAGCAAAGAGCTGAGAGAACAGAGTGTTGGAAAACCTAAAACCAAACATGCAAATAAAGAAGCTCGCAGGTGGACATTAGATCAAGCCAATGTCCTCCCGCTCATTTCTTGATTCTCCACTCTCACTTGATTGAAAAATTAGTTAGAATCTTATCTGCAAGGGGAGGAGTTAAAAAAAAATTAATTGATTCCTTGACTGGACATATCACTGGGGCAAGATGCATCATTTCTCAATATGACAGCAGAGATGAGCAGCATTTCCAGAGGTAGCCTTTTCTCTTTTTGTAAAACAAGGCTGGATTTTAGTAAAGAACAAAGACATCCATCATTAAACCCAATCCCCTGAAAACATGTGCCAGGGGTTGGGAATTCATCACTTACTGATGCTACCCAGGGAATTCTCACACACTGCAAGTCTGTGGCCATTTCAAATCATGACAAAGGAGAACACTGGGTCACCCCATCGAGGAATCTCAATCCAAAACAGTACTGAGAATAACTCAGGTTTATACTGCAGCATTTCCCACCTTCATTATGTCACACAACAGATTTAGAGACTGTTGTACTCCCTTGTCTGCTCTTTTTACTGCCTCTGTCACTAGAATGAGACACCCAAAGCATAATGCCAAGTGCAGGCTGTGAAAGATATTAATACACTCAACTCCTTCATATTTTATAAGTTAATTTGCCAGGCGCTTCAGCATGCTCTTACAGGTTGCTTCACCTGGGAAAGAGAACAAAAGTAGATGGACATTCTTATCCCAGGGCAAACCCAGCTTCAACAGCCCCAGATCCTTACTGGGAACACCTTTGTGCCATGGGCTGTGCAAACCACTGAGCAAGAAAAGACCCAAAATAACACATGATGGTCACCATTTAACACTCTGTCTGTGAGACCTTTTCAAAATACAGCACTTAAGGGTGTGCAGGTTTATATACATATGCATGCATACATGCAAATACATACATCCACTCCAGAAAACCACAAATTCTTTGACTTCCTCAGGTGAGGACAGTCTATAATGCAGTGTTAATACAGGAGACTCTTCTGCCAAGGGACAGAGAGAGAAAGTGAGAGCAAAATAAAGGTTTTTTGCTTGGGTCTGAAGTAGACAATTGCTGCTGTGGAGGAGTCTGGAGACTGTAGCTGTGGCTAAGAGGGGAACAGCATCAATTTCTTCTCACAGCATTGCTACTCAGGGTCTTATTAAGCATGATTTGCAAAGAAAAGCTGGAATTTATCTTATATACACAAAACCCAGTGCAACTCTACTCCAAATCTTTGGCTACAGAAACCTAAACCAGAATTATGTTCTTAGAGATATTAAAGAAAACCCAAAAAAACTCAAAACCAGAAACCCAAAATATTCAGAACAACTGCCAGGAATTTTGTCTCTATTTGTTTGTTTGATGGTGGTCTGTGCCTAATAAACAATGCATCCTCCTAAGCCATTCAATTAAATCAAGACCAAAGAAAGGACCAAAATCCATCCATCTCTTTCCCCACCCCCATTCACAGGAAAACTTTGATCTGTCATGCTGGCAATAAAACCAAAAAAACACCCAACCAAAACATTCCTATCACTCCACTGCATTACTTAGGCTCTGCTAGTTAAACTCCATTCAAATAATCAGTTACCATTTATTGGTTCATTTATCTCCTGGCCTCTGCAATCAAATAAGAAACGAAAATAATGCACCTCAGGAGCAGCAAGGCAAACACTGTTAGGCAGGGGCTGTGCTATTTGAAGGTCAAGAAAAACAGCTTTTGGAGTCAAGTGGCAGTCAAAACCCTGCCTTATTGTGTTGCCATTGCCGAGGTTTGTGCTCTCCATTTCACTGAAATACAGCTTGACTTCCTCTGGAATTTCTGCTCATTTACACCAGAGTAAATCAGCAAAGGTTTTGGATCATAGGAATTAAGCTCATTGATGACTGAGCTTAGTCACATCACAGAGGGATACCTGTGCAGTCTTTAATCAGAGAGAGCTTAGCTCGCTCTTATGTATAAATTCTAGATCTTCTATGATACAATTTTCTGTTCTGCCAGTGAATCATGGCTTAAAGTTTGCTTAATTCTACCACAGCATGTACCTCATGTAATGGTCTCCCCTGCAGACAAAATCTCTACCCAAAACACTAGACTATTTCAGAAAGAAACCACTCTTATTTGCCTGAATTGGTTGGTGTGGTACTTAAATAGCCACATTCACCTAGTCATTTCTCTAAATGCTTGTTTTCGAATGCTTTAAATTATTTTTGGCTCTGTTAAAGTTAGAAAAAGGTTAGGTAATTACAGCAGTAAGTTTCACGTAAGTTTTAGAACAGATTCATATCAATCACATATTCAAATTGGGAGCATGTAAAGCAGCAGACATTAAATTCTGCACCACCAATTTCTGTTTCTAGGACTAGGAGTAATACTTTAGTTAGACACAGAGAGACCCAAGTGAGAATGAAAAAAAAAAAAAAAGAAAGAAATGAACCAAAGGGCAGAGGGACTGTGTAAATCCTCAGATGGTTTTGACATTTAAGTGTATCAGTTTTCAGATAAGCCATGGACTTTGGATGACATGTGATAGAAGGAGAGAACTCAGCGATGGAAGAGAAGAATTAGCAGGGCATTAAGCAGCTCTGTTCCAGTCTGACGGAGCTGTGTGTTTTTAAAGGCCACCTGGCATATCAGGCATATCCCTTTTCAGGCTGTACAGGTTACAGGGCTGCAGACCTCAGGCAGATCTCTGCAGTCTTTAGCCATTTGGGATGAAAGATTGAAGAGTCTCAAATCTCCTCTTCTCCTCCACCATGACCCATGGAGGAGACCCCAGCTGAAGGTCAGGTTTTCTGTAAAAGGGCTGCTCACTACTGGCTAAAATCCTTCACTACATTTTATCCTAAATTATCTTTAAAACTCTCTAAGTGAGTCTTAGGCTCTGAGCCCATCAGGGCATGTTTAAAGCATGTTACAGAAGCCCATGGATGCAGTTCAGTGGTCACTGAAGCATAACTTCCACCCGGATGGCACAGCAGGCAGTGGATCCTGAATCCTCCCTGAGGGACAACAGCCCCACTGAGACCTGAGCTGTGCTGTGGGACCCATGGAGCAGCTGTGTCATGGGTAGTGCTGTCCTTGTGTCCTGGGCAGTCCTGTCCCTTTGTCCCGGGCAGTGCTGTCCCTCTGTCCCTGTGTCCTGGGCAGTCCTTGTCCCTCTGTCCCTGTGTCCTGGGCAGTGCTGTCCCTGTGTCCCTGTGTCCTGGGCAGTGCTGTCCCTGTGTCCCCCTCGGCACTGTGGGGCACCCCAGGGTGTGTCTGGGGACTTGCTGCAATTAGGATATTTAGCGATGTGACTGTTTGGGCACATTGATTCCCTGGCCCCACACCCCCTGGTCACAAACTGAAACAGTTCAAGTGACCTTCACAGCCTGCCCAGCCCTGCCTGATGCCCCAGTGAGAGCTGACAAGATTTACTCCAACAGGAGCCAGGCCTGACCTTCCCAAAAGCAGGTCCCTGCCCTCTGACCTTGCTCCTTGCGCTGGGCAAATTCAATCCGTTATTTTACGGGCAAAGAAAGCTCTTACCCACCTTTCTTCATCCCTCACAGGGCTTTGAGCAGCCTGCTCTAGTGAAAGGTGTCTCTGCCCACGGCAGGGGAGTGCACTAGAGGATCCTCAAAGTTCCCTTCTGAGCCAAACCAGTCAGGGATTCCCTCAGCATCCAGCCTTCAAGTCAGCTGTGCCAAATCAAACATGAGAAGAATTTATCGAGTTTGCTAATGACACTGACCTGGTTTTCCTTCTGACCTTTCCTTTATTTTCCAGTGACTGCCTTCCTTCACAGCCCTTAATGACATTTAGAACCAGATTTTTAATTAATGTGCCCAAGAAGCAGATAGTCAATTAGGATTTTAACAAATACCTCATAGGCTAGGCATATCAGCTCTACTGATGAGGTGGGCCCATAAATGCTTTTGAAAATCAGTCAGACATCCATCTGCAGCTTAAAGCACCTAATGACCTTACAAAATAATCCAGCCTTCAAGTTCTAGATATTCTAAAAAGCTTTTGTTTTTTAAGATGTATGTCATGCATATATACAGAGGGAATATTTCCCAGTCTCTTTCAAGCAAGAACAGCAAACATTGAAAAAAACCCACAAAACTCAATCCTTTGAGCCTCATAAACTTTCTAAGGAAATTAACTGTCCTGTAATCCTGCTGGTAGAAAATGAGTGCAACTTGCAAGCAGTATTCCAAAGCACAGTAGCAAGAGTAATTGGCTTCGCCCTCCATCCCAAAGTCCTTGACCTTTTGCTCCTCATTAGGGACATAAAACATTGGGAAAACAGTTACGTTTGTCATATTTCTTGTAAAATTATACAAGTAGAAATTGAAATAGTTAGGAGTCAATAAAGTGAATTTGAAAAGCTGCCTGTAGGAAATTGCTAAGAATAGGATTCTTCAAATCCCCTTTAAGTGATTCTAGCAATACTTGTGCCACATGCACTTGTACGATGCACTTCAAAGCATTAAGACTCTAACAGAGTGAAATTATAAACAAAGCTGTAAAATTTAAAGATGCTAACACATCTGCTACTGTTCTGGTATTTAAACCACAGATCCTTGTGAAATAACAGCAATCATACAAACACCTGAATTTAGAGACTTTCTGATCCCTGCTTTTCTCCATATAATTCATTACTGGCATTAAATATTTCATTGAGAGATCTGCAGAATTGAAACATACTGTCACCTACACATTGCTACTCACAGGCTTGCTCCTTCTGATTTTGGTGGTATTTTTCACCTAAACCCATGCAGGAGAATATCATCCCAGCTAGGTTCTACTGCTATTGACAAAAGTTTGTAACTCGCTGCTAAGACAGAACAAATTCAAGCCCCAGGATTTCAGAAGTAAATAACTTTAGGCAACATCTGACAGTGTATTTCTGGCACACATATTAGCAAGTACATTACTAGAGGCAATAACGTTGCCTCAGGCAGAAGCGTAAGAAAGCAATATTGATAATAATAATTTAATTAAATAGGGAACATTAAAATAACTGATGTATCAGCACAGAAATGTTGCACTACCAAAACTGCAGTAGAACAATGCGAATTTTCATGCTGTGAATCAACAACGAAAGAAACACAGGAGTTGCTCTAAAGGAGCAGGAGAGAGAACTCCAGTCAAGGGTATAAGAGTAATTGCCACTTCAATCTACCACTCCTGAGTAATTTGCAATAGTCAGTCAGCTTCTCTGTCCTCAGAAGTTAAAGCAAAAAGGCAAGCAAAAATAATTGAACCTGAAGGGTTTTTTACATGACTACTGGTTCTTCATACAGAGTTGTTCTGTACACATACATATACATATACATATATATATAAAGCATATATAGTTCTAGAAATCCCAGCCCTACAAATATAAATTTAATTGCAGTGAAGGATAATGCACAGATACCCAGCATGGTATGTGGGAGACAAATAACATCCCCTGCTAGATATCTGTATGTTAATGAAAAGATAAATTACCAGCAGGGCAAAGTATCATAATATTTAGGAACCCCACAGAAGAGAAAGCCCAGTTTTGACCTGTATAGGATGTATAGCATCTGGGTACTCAAACTTATTCTTTTTTTTCATTCTTTTTACTTATATTCTATGTGTTTCTCTATGATTTCTCTGTAGAAAATATCTGCATTCTTGTGTTATGTTTCTTCATAAAATGCCCCATTTCTCTCTCTTGCTCACTGACACAAGTAAAATAACTCATGTAATCAATTAGCAGCACAAATTTTACCCTTTAAATATCTGACATATTCGAAATTTCATTAGTAAATTCCAGTAATATTCCATTTATTATACTCCATAATTAGCAGACACATTTGCTAATTGTGATTTAGGAATAAAACCTGAGAAACAGAAATTATATCATTTCATTGTAACTTGTTCTCTGATTCACACATAAAGCCTTCTATTTATTTACAGTACCGAAAAAATAAGTTTAATTCTTATAGTCAAAACTGGGCTTGTGAAAACTTATCTCCATTTCTTAGGAGAGCAAATATAAACCAACAGAAAGGCCTATTAAAGATCTTTACAAAAATGATGGTTGAATGAACTTTGATATCCAGGTTCATCACTAGTTCTGTTAAACCTACTACTTTAAATGTACAGAAATCTTTCCAGAACATCTTCTGACGTTTTGAAATTCATTTATTTATTCTTTACCAACCTGCTTATTAAACAACTTCTTTATTTAATTATTATGAAATGAGAGGTTTGCACATCAAAGATTGAGAGTTTCGTGAATTTTTTCAATATTCTTTGCTGAAATATATTAACAAAACTGCCTTGTGCAGACATTTGCAAACATAAATTTACAAATCTCTTTTTTCCATCAAGGCAGAAGTGTCCATAAGCACTGCTGTGGTGTGGCCAGGGCTCCAGGCTCCTGGAGACTGCGGTTACAGACCTCCAGCATAGCCACATTCTTCTTGTCTAGCCTTGTAATTTTTTGCCAGGTACTCTGTACATTAAGTTGTTTCATTTCAATTGCCCTGAGGGTTTCTTCCTCACTAACTAATGGGGAGCTTGATGCATCATTACTTTAACATAGAACAATGTGATAAAGCTGTAGGATTCTCCAGTAAAAAAAATTACTGGTTCTGCTCCTATTAAATTAGTTCTCAAAATATTCAGCTGTGCCTCAGCAAGGCCTTTATATTTAGAATGGTATTTAGGAGAAATATTTTACTGGGCTCCACTAATTTCTATAAAACAAAGGATAATTTCAAACAGTTTACCTGCACACACAAAAAATATATGGAGACAGGGTGAAGATGTGAACTTGCTTCACACAAAGAACACAACACTGCATATTCATAAATGTCAGGAACAGGTTTGTTTGCTTTTAATAGCCTAATTAAACTGAAACAACACAGGAGACCTTTGATTACAGTCTACCAAACCTAGGGTTGTTTGTAAATGCAGAGGTTTTGCTTTTCATTCTGTAAGGCCCTGATCTGAAACCTCAGAATGGCCTAGGAATCATTTCCCAGTCACTTACACAGAGCTGAGGCAGTTCAGACCAAAGCTGCCAGGCTGGAGACAAATCTCATTCTGTCTGCATTCCCATTGACTCACTTCCCAGACTTGCATTTCTCTGTATTTTGCATATTCTTTGGCTAAAGTTTTTAATTATCACATTCAGGTTTTCCCTCTCACAGCAATCTCAATGGGGAGAGAGCTTCTTAAAATATATTTCACTGATCGTCCTTTTCCTCTTTGGTGCTGTGTGTTGGGATAACAGTTTTGGTATCTCCTATTAACTTACGCTATCTACCATATCCCTTCATCTGTTTGAATTTCTCCTAGCAATTTCCTTACTGACTCCTGAGCATCTCTGCCTATGACCTTTTGTCTAAAGATTAAAGATTAAGGTCTCCCAAATGCTTTGACAGACATAACTGATGGGGTTTAGAACAGTTCTTGCTATTGTCAAATCCTACCACTGATCTAGAGCTGAGTACCAGAAGGTCATGGCACTGACACTTTAAACAAAGTCTCAGTCCCTCACTTCTTTATCATATTGAGTCCAACAAGATTCTGGGTGTACAGAGCATTCAGCAACACAGACAGTACAATAATTCCTACTTCTTGGCAAAAAGGGTGATGGTTCTCATTCTAAATTACATTGCCTCCCAAAAATACTTGGTTTGTAACATATTTGATTTCTTCCAAAACCCTGAGCCCTTATCTGTACCTGGGGAAGAAAAAACAGTCATTTAAATAATTGAAAGGGATAATTGCCAAGTATATCAGTAAGATATTGATAATCTACCTCTTCATGCCCCACAGTTCCAGTGGAGCCTTCCTGCATTGTGTGGTTCAGTGGACTGGAAATCCTGAAATCCTGGCTGTGTTTGATCTGCCACAGCTCTGCAGAGAAGTCAGCTGCTTCTGAACTTCCTTTCACACAGGATCTGTGCTCAGACAAAAACCCAAAAATATGGGTTAATATTTCAGCAATTGCACAAAAAA
This sequence comes from Lichenostomus cassidix, assembly GCF_008360975.1. Lineage (NCBI taxonomy): Eukaryota > Metazoa > Chordata > Aves > Passeriformes > Meliphagidae > Lichenostomus > Lichenostomus cassidix. The sequence continues at coordinate 17,858,889 of NC_139490.1, forward strand.
AATATGATGCTATAAGGTCTCACTCATGTGTAAAGGGGCTGATCTGGTCCCAGGAAAATCAATAAAGTTTTGTTATTGACTTTGCTTGGAGCAGCATTGATCTCTCAAGGCAACAAATGCATTGAATTAGGTTAGTAAATTACTGTTCCCACGACCAAGTTAAAAGACAAATGAGTAGTTAAGTGAGAGTCTGGTTACAATATCACATCACAGGGCTTCCTGGTTATTTTCTTGTGGAATTCAGACAGCAGAATTTCAAAGAAAATATTCTCCAATCAGTACACACGGGAGTTTTATATAAAAGAATATAAATCATTTACAAATAGAAAGATTGTAAATCTGTCCCATACCAAAAGTAATCTAAAAATCAAAGTCAAACACATCCCATTAGAAGGCTGAAAGAAGATCAGCTGATTTCTTGACTTAGAGTTTCACACAGTTCTGGCTAAGCACATTAGAAAATACATTCTGTCAGGACTGAATATTTAATTTACATATGTTTTCAAAAATTCAGACTATATCTTGATTAATGAAGCTTTTCTTGATTAATGAAGCATTGCAAAAAGTCTCTGTGGGAGAATGCTATGTTAAAATGAAGAAGCTTTTAATACAGACTCTTAAAATTTTTCGAAGTGGATATTCACACAGGTCTTAAGACTTGCATGATCCATTTATATGCACAGATTAGAAATGATGGCATTTCCTTTTTGCAGGGGTCTCACGTGCCTGCTCCCAGTGATTACATGGCAGAGGCAGGCAGTTCTCAGAATGAAACACTCCTCAGAAAAGATGACCTATAATGCAATAGGTTATGTGCCACAGAAGACAGCCTATAAATATTTTAAAATGTTGAATACATGAAAAAGCATATTTACTTTTATTTGCTGTCTCATTCCAAGGGCAGAAGCACCTTCATTTCAAAAGATACCGACTCTGCATTGCTTAAATATACATAGATATATGAATAGATATTAATACATAGTAATACAATGAAATGAAATTATTCCTGTGTTTGTAAAATTGCTCCTCTAGTGAACTCATTGGCAAGCAAGCACTTGGCCAATAAGAGCTCTTCAGTGGATAAATTCTTAATGATGGAAAGTAGGCTAACACTGAAATTCTGTTCGCGTATGACCTTATTTTCTTTCTCCATTTCCTTAAACTGGAATATTACCATTTTTTTTCTGCAAAATGCCTACTTAAACTTGAGTGCTACAGAGAAGACAAGCCAGTGCAAAGCACTTAAATTCCTAAACAAACAGCCTGGACTCAATGTAAAACTGACCTTTTTGATTCAAGAACTTTTTTTGAAAATTTAACATGACACACATAAAATCTTTATTGTCAGCAGCCAAGCAGTTCAGAGCTAGTTCTGTAATCCCAGTGTGGGACCTAAAGTGCACACAGGAAGCTGGATTCAATTTTTCACTTAATTCCAGAAGTTACCCATTATCCTTCCTTACTGAGTAAAAGGGTTACTTTTCCTTGGCAAGCTCCTTGGTATGCAGAGCTAAAATTGGGTCTCAGTCACAAAAGACCTGTCAGTAGACATTAAATTATCTAATTACTACTGAACATGTTATTGAACAAGTCATATTTAAAGTAGGAATGACACAAATCAAAATCCATTCTTAAAATAGCCCTAAGTGATACACATCCCCCAATATAGCCTCAGCATTCTGCTACTGTCTCATCCACGCAGTGTCCAGTGTGAGTCACAACTGAGACTTGTGAAATGCTGCATCCTCAATCCTTTTGGCTTAATAGGAGATGTGGGGAGAAGCAATGCAAGGCAAATAAAGCCGTCCAGTCAAGATTATTGTTTTTAAAAGACAACAATTTCAGCCCGTGGGGGTTTTATTCATCAATAACAATTGCAGCGAGACCCAACAGAGAAAGGAGATCTTTAATATCAATAACACAAAATGCTACCTTGCTAATGAAGACATACGAGTTTATTGATTAGTTGTGCAGGAATGTTTATGTTGGTTTTGCTTCTTGTTGCTCATATATGGATGAGCTCTTCAATTTCACTGCATCTGCATGCAAGGACTTGCAGAAATGGTAGTAAGGGATTTATTGTAGCCCTGCTCCCATCTTTCTCACAGCCTGCATTTCCCCCTAGCTGGGTTCTGCTGCACTAGGCGTGTACCAAGCACAGGCAGAGAAAATGCAGGATCATGTTGAGCCTATGGAAATCCACTCAAATGAATCAAGAGTGGTTTTAGCAAAGGTCACTGAACCCTGACCAGGCTCTGCTGCCACTTGGCTCTGCCCTGCCAGGACCTGGGCTGCAGGACCCACAGACACCCTCAGAGCAAGAGAATGCAAATCCATCAAATATGCAGAGAAACTCCAAACACTCCATCAGGACAGCCCCTTGAAGGATATGACCCACAGGCATTTGCCTGTCCTTGTTGTGGCCAAACTGCCCCAGAAGTGCTCACAGCAGCTCCTCAGAGAGCAAGCTGCACAATCTCAGGCCCTTGGAATAGAAAAGAATGTATAACCTTCAAAGAGCATGAATGAAATGAGATTTAATATACACATTTCTTCTAAAACTGCTTTGATTTTTCTTTCTTTTTGCTTGGTTTCTTATATTGATATGGACCAGATGCAAGGTTCACAGCCTGATCCAGCTCGAAACCTATGAAGTTTCAGAGGTGTGCAGATTCAGCATTTGGTTTTGTCTGACTTCTAGAAGAAAATATCAGGAGAGATTTTCTTCTATTAAGACCAGCTGCTTCTGCTATAACTGTCAATGGCAAATTAAGATTTTTGTACCTTTAGATATGGAAAAACTCACAAAATATCAGCTTTGCTTAAGAGTTCATTCTTAACATTTTTCTTCTGAGATCCACAGAGGAAATAGAGAGGGAACAGCTTTTAATTACAGTATGTTTTCTTGCTTGTTGGAAACTTCTAATTTTACTGCCTGTAGGCTATCTGGGAATTAAGAGAGAAAATCCTACATTCCAAACCAAACCCAAAAAAACTACAGCTCAGTACAAAACATACAGTGTAGCAAATTTCAGCATATAAGCAGAGTTTCTTCTGCCTTTATTTAAAAGCATGTGCCCTTCTCCATAAGGAAGCACAGAACCACTCCAGGAAAACAGAGCCTGCTCATTGCTCACTGCTTCTGCCTACATCAGGACTTTGGAGCAAACAGGACATTTCAGCCACTTCCAGATGACTCCAAAGATCTCATCTCTCAGTTTGTCAGTCAGACTGAATAGAAGTACCCAAGGACATAGAAGTACAGAAATTTCCACAGGCCATTTCAGTCCTGACCACACTTCAAAAAGCAGGGCATGCTACATTTCTGTCACTGCCTCCCCATAGCTGTCTTGTTTTTATTAGGATCCCTTAGAAACTTACCAGGATCTTCAAAGTACACCAACCAATCTCCCAATTTCATAAGTCAATACTCTTATTCAATTTTCAATTAAAAAAAAATTAAAATAAATGGATCCAGCAAATAAGACAAGAATGTGATGAAAACCTCATTAGCACTGTAGTAATTAAGCACCAATAATTGCCATACAAAAATAGTTATTTAGCCAATTTTGCTTGGATTCTATATTTGTCTTTCAGGACTCTGGTTCTCTGGCTTTCTTTGGAGGGCATCACAAGAGACCAGAACTCACCAAATGCAAGACAAATTACACCTTTTCCTTTCTTATGTACAATGCATGATACCTACAGAAAGGATTTAGCAATCTTAAATCCAATCAGATTTTGACATAACATTCTGTTTGGTTATTAGTTTTGGTGTGTTTCAAGAAGCTGCCATTAAGCTGAACACTCTAGAATTCCCATGAATTTTCTACCTTTCCACATTCCAAAGATAGGCATCAAGTTAGGCTTTTTTCAATGTCTTTGATTGAATCATCTGTACTGCATAGTGAGTTTGAACAATGACCACTAGCAGCTCTGACGGTATTTCACCAAAATCTCCATGTAATCTAGGATCACTGCACATTTATGGGAATAGGTGGCCTTGTACACCAGGAGGAACTATTTAGATTGATATCCTTCCAAATCCCACCATCTATTTAGTTATCTTTTACAAATCTGACCCAGGAACTAAATCAGAACTGTTAGGACAGTGAGAACTCCTTTCCTCCTTGAAATTCAGAGACACGAGCCAAGGGGAAAGCATGGTAAATAATACAGTGGGCAGCCTTGTTTTAAAGTTTTAATAGTAAAATTAGTAGAAAACCTTCTTGATTAAAACCAATTTTAGAGAGAAATCAATGCAGAAGTTATCTGCATTGATATTATAACTTATATAACTTATTCAGAAGTTATTTTCTGAAATATTTACAGGAATATTTATAGGCAGAATAACTTTTGCATATATTACACAACTTCAGTTCTAGACTGACAAGGATGGAGGCTTAGTGGGACTGTCCTGTCCACATCTACCTTGATGTCTGCCTAAAAAAAATTTCTCTGACTCTCATTGATAAAGAAGCAGCTGTCAGCCCTAATTTCCACACCAGTTGTTATTCTACCAACACATGGGCAAAGTGTTTACATTCATAATTATCTCCTTTACATTCCATGCCGTCAGAATCCATAACTACTTTTTTCAAACATGTCAATAATGTATTCAACAAAAGCTGTGGGTGTTCCTCCAAGAAAACAGTGCAAGCCATCAGGAGGCTGGCTGTGTTTAACAGCTGGCTCTATAGAAGTTACTTTGAATATCCATACAGCCCATGAGAAAATGGTGCTCTATCTATACTACTCTAAGCTAAATGTGGAGGAGCCATGACCCGTTTCTCTGGACAGTAAATACTTGGTCAAAAACTGATTTTCATTACAGAAGAAAACAATTAAGAAAAAAAAAAACCCTATATAATATTTTTTTTAATGGAGTCACATACTATTACATATACTATTAAATTAAAAAACAATATTAGAGTAACCCAAAAATGTTCAAAAATCGTGCTCTTATTCAGTCCCTCAGAAACTGTGATATGTAAAACTCCACAGGGACTGTCTTTCCAAATCTGCCATCTCTTCCCTTTAAAAGCATTTAATATATTTGACATGTGTATGTACAGAAGAAATCATAAAAAGTGTACCTCCTACAGATATAACCTAGAAGACACCATCATTGCAGATAAACTATTAGGCCATTAGTACAGCAGGACTGGATTTATGTGTCCTCAAAATAAGAAAAAACAAACATTAGCAGTAACCCATCATTCAATGCACAGGCCATTTTGCACATTTCAGGACCTTGCAAACAAGTTTAAAACTTTTATCCCTGACTTGTAGAGACATTCACTTTGTTTACAATGCATTTAATGCATTACAATTACATATATATCATCAGTTGCATTTCAGATATCAGTCATATTTAAAGCTCAAAAGATTTACCTTTCAAGTAGAAAATATATCTAAATGAGAACTAGCAGTGGGAAAATACCTGAAACTCTGATCTCCTTTCTTTTAAAGATGTCAGAAATTAAATATTTGCACTGATATCAATGGGGCATTAAATCTGTAACTAATTCCATATGTGTGAAAGCTGTAAGGATTAAAAGTGTAGAAGGATGCTGTACAATAAATCAAAACCATAGCAAATTCTGCAAGGTTGCTGAAGTGAGCCGCTCCAGGCAATCAGGATATGAAAATTAAATCAATTTATGGGAGGAAAAACCGTACTTACCCTCTAAGTATTAATTATTTCTAGTACAGTAGCACCTGGATGATTCAATCCCTTTATTCATGCATTTTATTCCCTTTATACACACATAAATAAAGGGAAGGTTCTAGACCCAAAGGTCTAGACCTTTTGGCTTAGTTTTTAAATGCTCAAAAGACTGAGTCCACTCTCACTTTACTGGGCACAGAGGAGAATGATTTATACAACAATTTCTAACTAAAGCTCTATACAAGTAGGCTGAAATCTGGGCTTATTTCAGCTAGATCAGGTTGCACCTGTCTATTCTCCATAATGAAAGTAAGAAAACTTTACACAGATAATTGCTGCAATAAGATTGTTAGTACAGCTTGTAACTTTTATTTATATTCAGCTCTTCAAAAAGACTATGATGATGAAATGAAGTAACAGAGAAAATGGTCTCATGGTTAATTTATCTCCTTTTAAATCTTTTTTTCTACAATCACCAGAATTAGGTTTGATACCCACTGGCCCCCACATGACCTTCACTGGCAAAACCTTTAAGTGATAAATTTCTTCCATCAAGCTGTTGTTTACAGACTGTATCTTGCTCTGGAGTAGACCCTCAGCAGTGGGGACTCCATGCCAGTGGAGTTGAACTCAAATCAAGAGATAGACTGCTGTAGCAGCAGAACAGATATGCTGCTAGCCAGCCACGTGGTAAAAAGTCCAGATTTCCAGTTGCATAAGAAAGCTCTGCTATCCTGGTACAGAAGGGGCAGCAGAGCAAGCCTCTCCTAAAAAAGCCCAATGAATTTCTTGAGCTGTCTTCTGGCATGCTTCAGCCCTGTGAATCAAATAACTGAGGAAGGCTCATAAAAATGAGTAAACAAACATAAAAGGGTGGCCCCGAGTGCTATTGTATTTCAGAGCTGGCTCGCTGCTCTTGTTAAAGGGCTGCTACAGACATACACAAAGAATCATATGAATAATGCTGGAGCCATCTACCTACAGCACAGAAACGTGATCTTTTCTGTTCAAATGTGGCTGAAATTTGTTAGAACTGGAAAAAAGATTACTCTTGCCTTAAAAGGCCATGATCTCATGCTCAGTGCCTTTTTTTGATACAGGGCTCAGAGGTGAAAAAAGCCTAAAAATCTATTCAGCTCTTGCTGGCTTAATAACTTTAACATATTATTTCTGATGAAGATGAAAAAATCAGACTTGTAAAAACCGATCATAAAAAAGAAAAAAGAGGCTTTAACTAACAAAGGAGGAAAGGAAACTATGGGAGGCAGCTTAATGCTTCAACATCGGGTAACAATACCAAAGTCTGAAGTCTTTAACTCATTAATTTGAAAGGGTTTGGCTCCAACTCTTTATTTTGGCTTTTCATTTCTGTTTGTTTGTTTTTCCCTCCCAAAGGAAATCTGGACTGTAGATGATTACTTTGAAAACAAAGCAGTACACAACTGTGGCAGAGAGCCTCTCTTCAAAAGAGATAATTTGAGGAGTAAAACATGCTTTAAATTAACACTCAGTTGCAACAGTGCGGGGCCTCAGGGTTTGGTGACACAGCCTCACACTAATTACTCGCTAACGGAACGGGATTGTCTGCAATGCAACACGAGGATAAATATTAGGATAAGTAGTTTCAAGAGGTTAGGCTAAAAGAAAGCCTTTTTTTTTGACAGCAACATTAAGAAATCTGGGGAGGTTAAGCACAAAGTTGAAACTAATACACATAACGCACAATACCCTTTTCTAATTAGCATGAACCTCTGGCCAGGGATCTGCTCACAGCAGAGCACTAGAGAGAAGACAGCTGTTAATGTCCACAACTGAACAGGGGAGATTTTTAATCTCTAAGAAAGATTTTTACATTGGAAGCAGCAACATTAGTTGATCGCTACTTTACAGTACAAGATCTGCTAAGTTTTCCTAGAGCTACAGACTGATTTCAAGTTACCCTCTGTGGGGATTGGAGCTGAACTCGTGAAGCACTGCTGGTCAAACAGGATCTTCACAGACCACAAACTCCCTGCTCAACCTTTTGAGGAAGTTTGATCATTTAGATAATGTTCAATAAGATATGCTGTGAGCTACAACTGTGTTCCTAGGGAGAGTTCTAGTGAGACACCTCAGAGGATCCTGGAGAGCTGCTCTCCTCTCACACATCAGGGCACACCTACAGAGCATTGCATTCTCCAGGAGAGTCATTTTGATTCAGCAGAAGCAGCAGCAGCACGATTTCAAATTCACTCTGTGATCCAGATGGAGAAATGAAGCTATTTTCCCTTTAGCTACTGCCTCAACCTCTGACAAGCCATGGCTTAATTATGTTATCACCTTTGGTAATGTGCCTAGTCAAAACTGTCTTACACTATTGTGTATTTTTAATAAACTCATTACAGTTATACAGGAGGAAAATAGATTTTTCTGTGATCAAGATCTGTGCTTTACAGCAGAATGGGAATCAGTCAGAATAGAGGTGCCAGAGGCCTGCCCCTAATCTACCCCCTGGAAATTCCTCAGCTAGGGAAGGCTCTTTCATTATTTAAAGTACAGCTGCCTATTAAAATTTACATTTTAAAGTGTCACCTCTTTATCTTATTTTTCTAGTTGAATGTTTTGGAAGGCAGATAAAGCAATGCACTCCTCTGTGGATTAAGAAGATGAAATTGAAGTTTGTGTTGGAGGAACAGAAAAAATGTTGGAAAACATGTAAAACCGCAGCTGAAGAAAAATCACAATAGTTCCACGCTGTTCTGTTTGCTGAGGCCATCACTCTTGTTAATTTTTTCCTTTTTTCTGCTATCTCAGAGTGGACTAGCCCTAACTTGTGCAAAACTCAATGCAATTCCAAATTGTGCCCTTGCTTTCGGTGAGACCAGGGGAAGGGTGCAGGGGTGTTAAGTTAGCCAGAGAATGGAAACACGAAACATTTCACACTCTTACCTCAGCAGTGAAATACCAACTAGAAGATTACAGATGCAAGAGAGGGGAGAAGTGGCAGGCACCAAACATCCTCTTGAGAAGTATCCTTGAAAAGCACCCTCTTCAGGACAGCAGCTGTTTGCTCGGAAAAATCCAAGTGGCCACTCCCTGGGGTCACCTGGGAATGCCAAGGACAATTCTGGAAAAAAAAACCAAATAAATGGAGAACAAAATTGAAGTCTACCACCCAGTGGATATTTTCTTCTGCCAAACTAAGAAGGTGTTTAGGAACATGGACAAAAATAAACATTCCCTGGCTGTGGAGGTGGGGTGCTCTGACTTCTATGGATTTTTAGAATTAGTTCAAGGAAAAATTAGCAGAGTGCTCCAAACACTCCAGGTGACCTGTGCCAAATGGAGCAGCTGGCATTAATAGAGTAAATTAGATGATTATATTAAAGATGAATGGCACAGCATTACAAAAATAAATACCTAACACTGTTTAGAATTCAAATCAGCTCTATTAGGAGCAGTCTTAACGGATACAAATGAACCTAAAATTAAAGTGTGGTAATGAAAATCAGAGTCTCCATTTACTTTCCCACCATGACCAGAATTCAGACTTTGGGAGTGTATAACAAATCTGATGTCATTTTTTCAGGTTTTGCTAAAAGAAGACCCTACCACTGCAGCATTTCAAACACCTACTGACATCTTGTCACCTGGGAAAGATTATACTGAGATCAGAACAAAGGGACAGCTTGATATTATTGGAAACCAGAATTCCTTCTCTAAAAAGACCTTGATGCTTTACTCTGTGGTAGAATGAAAGCAAAATGTTTGGGGCTTGGGGGGCGGAAAGGTGAAAAGACTTTCTCAGAATTGGAAATATCCCAGTGCTTACCATATTTGCCCTAGACAGGGTTCTTTTTCTGAAGGGAACATCTGAAGCTGCATCTCCACATCCCTGTGAGAATGCCTCAATCTGTGCTACTGAGCACTGATCACTCTCCTGCTCCAGAGACTCTAAACTTGGCCCAAAAGGACAGTACTTTCCTACAAAATATTCAAATCTTATGTGGATGGCAGGGGACAAAAGCTTCCTGGAAAATGCTTCAGCAAGTTCTGGTTCTGGAGCCTTTCTGTAAATGGAGTATTTGTGTTGGCAGTAATAGGATTACCTGCATCATTAAAGGTTGCAGGAGCTCTCCCTTGGCAGGTGCAGTAAATGAAGAAAATGACTTTCAGAGTATTTGGTTTATAACAGAAGAGCTTAATTAGAGCTGCAATGAGGCTGAGCTGCACAGATCACAGCGATCAACATCAGCTCCGAAAAACATAACGTGGTACATCTGAGGATGCTGGCAGCAGCACTGGGATAATGATGCGTGGCAGCAGCATTCACAGGGTCTGAAAAGGAGAGAGAAGGCAGCATCACACTTATTCCTTCCCCATCTAAGGATGGTTAAGGAAAGAAAGCATCCAATGTGCTCTCAATGCAGTCACACCAAGTAGGCTTCACATGGGGTCACACTTCTGCTGAGCACTGCTGCAGCACGCCACTGAAAACCATGAAAAGCCCCAGGACACTGAAGACCCAGAGCCAAAACCAGGAGATCTGGCTCACTGTTATGGAAGAGACTGTGGGAAAGAAAAAATAATCAATTCCTAGCTAATGGAAGGCATTACTTTTAACTTGTTCTCAATCCTGAGGCTTCAATTTGGGGTGAATTACCTTTCTACCCTCTCTGTCTAAAGCACTTTTTTTTTTTTCAGTGCACACAGTGTGCCACTTAGCTAAGTCTATTTAATATCCCAATTCTAAAAAGTCTTCCTCTTACCATCAGTCGTATTAAAACCAGTGGTTATTCAATCAAGTGAATATGATGACCCAAAGAACCATGGCTGGTCTAAGATCTAAAAGGAAAAATTTTGCCTAGAGCTAAGTGACTATCAGAGATTGATCGTTAAGACAGCAGTTGTACTTAGGCATTTGGCCAAAGGCCAAACTAATAAATATAATCTTGAACATATATATATCTACATGTATATTTTCCAGGTTTGTTTATTCAGGTATTTATTATGTTTGAAACAATGCCAGTATCAACATGGAGCAGTGACTAAGGACATGATCCTGCACAGATCTGAGGATAGTTATAAACTTTGCTAAGTCTATCTGAAAAGAAGAAATGGGGATTAACTGTACTGAATACAAGTCTGGATTTGTACTTGCAAAACTAGGTCAGGCTGCCACACAAATCCATCAGAAGAGGAGTAAGCCTTGTACAGAACTCTAGGGTAGAATTCTCTATTATTTCAGGTACTTTTGTCTGCAGAAGAGCTTACTCACAGGCAAATGCTGAAGCATCCAAGCAGCCTGGCAAGGTGGTGATAAGAAATCCAGCGGAGAGGACTCCCTTGCTCACACAGCCCCCGAGACATCTGCACAGCTGATGCACTGCAAGCCCTGGAGTGCAGAATAGCCCTCATTGATTACCCTGAACAACTCACACATAATAACAGCTCTGAGCCTTACACTTCCCTTCTGCTCCCCGTCCTCACGTGGCTTTGTACCACGGAATGTCTTTCACAGGGAACTTGCCTGTGGCAAAATCCATGGACTACAACACTGTGCAGACGCACGCTGCCTTTTTCCTCACAGATCCTCGCTCTGTGCACTCATTTGAAGACGTGCCACGGAGTTATTCCTGTGTGCACAGTTAAGTGTAAGAGCAGTATTTCCTGTGCTGTCCCTGCCAGGGAAGCACACATGCAAAGCTGTCAACAGGGCAGGCAACAACAGCTCGGTATGAATTCAAGGAAATGTAAGAGATGCCTTATAAAAGCTACTAACAGCTATTAATGACAGTTCGTAAGGCAGCCCTGTGGCCCAGGGTACTTTGCAGAACACTTTGCATCAAGTGAGTAGGGAGCTTTAAAGCCTGTGCTTTAAATGCTGTGATATTGGGACTCCAATCCCTGCTCGCCAAAATAAGGCAGCAGTGTCTGTGTAGCTCAAAGTGACCACCAGAAAATCACTCTGGACCTTCCTAATTTGATTCTCTTGTTGAGGGGAGAAGGATTGAGCAAGATTAGGTTCCCTTTCCAGTTTTTGCAGTAATTCTTGCATTTCAGGGGGTAGTATGCAATGATTTTCCCATCAGAGCCTATTCCACCTCAAATGGTAGTCTTTTTTTCAGTTAAAACACCCTGATACTTTTAACATACACAAATAGTCTGACTCAAAAGATCTTGGAATCAGAACTCTAATTTAATTTTTGTGGATCAGGTGATTAGAGGAAATTATTCAGAATAAACAGCATTAGATCAAAAGCAAAACAAGCTTACTAAAAAATTACTTTTATTTTTCACTTTATTCCATACCCCATCTGCTTCTGATGACTTCATTTCTGCCTCTCAAGATCTGGAGAGATCAGTATTCATTAGAAGAATCTATACCAGTTCAACATTCGAAGACCTAATGCTATGGTACAAAAATATAGACAAATTGAATTCACATTGGTAATGGCAATTACACAATTGAATTGTTGTATATTTATAGAAGCAGGCTCCAGAAAGTCCCAGCTGAAGCAATACTGACAGCAGCCAAGATGGCCTTTATAACAAGCTGGGAGCTGGTTGGTTCCAAGACTGCCAGCCCTGTCCTGGGGGTACAGCAGCCACCTGCTTCCAAAGGATTCTGAGGAGTAGCACACAATTCCAGACAAATGAGAAACATTGATGCAGCCACATTTTTAGCCTTACTGCTGGTGGTACAGATTACTCTCCAAACTAAAATGGCATAAGGTACACAGTACTGTACTTCAGTGCCCTTCCACAGTGTCCATGCTGGCTGCTTCTAGAGAAAGGAGATGGATCATTCAATCCCTCTCATAAGTGTCTTTTTCTTCAAATCTAGTAGAACCAGGCTCAGGGTGGGATAGTCTAATCCAAGTATGGAGTTTATGCCTTGCATTTCAAGAGTAGCGTTCAGTTTTGGAGACTGCAAAAATTTCATGGCTGTTCCATCCATGGGGAGGAAGCTTTTATCCCTAGGGACTTTGCATCTTGTTTCAGAGAATTCATCTGCTTTGCTACCTCTCACTGAGTCCTGTTCAGATATTCTCTTTTTACTGTCTTCCTTAACGTACAATACTGAAAACACTTTGGGAAAGGATTCATACTTTTCCTATTATCTCACAGTTTTTTTCATCTCCACCTGAGTCCATTTATCCACACTAAGGCCACAGCACCTTCAGAATGGGCTATTTCTAGCAGTGTTGCTGCTACAGCCCCTTGCAGTGCAGGAATATTATAAGCCATGTCTGTACCAGACTGGGGGTGCTGCACAACTAACCTGTTCAGAAAGGAAACCCAAATCATACTGGAGAATTAATAAACCCTCACTGGCTTGCATAACCCTCAGACCAGGACCTGGACAAGACATGCAGCTGTTTACTCTGAATTCTTCTGTTAGCTTACAAACAAGACAGGCCAAAAGGATGATAAACTTGCATTTAACACAGGGTAGCATGCAGCACAGCAGAGCAGCTGCATTCAACACCCTGTAAACCTCACTCCATAGCCCTGGCTTTAAGAAAGAAGTGAAGAAAAAAAAGGAGAAGGTGCCCTTTGGCCTTTGAAGGATGTTCTCTTCCTTACACAATAACTAGACTGATTCACGTATCACTCTTCTGGATATCTTGCCAGCCCAGGGCTTGGCTTAAGCCTTGTTTACCTTTTTAATAACATACTTAATATTAGCATCCAGGTGTAAGCAACAGCAAATAGAAGCCAGCATAGTATTTCTGCTCCTGCATGTGTTTTAGGGATTCCTGAGTTTAGCACCGTATTGTTCCTAGAAGAAACAGCCAAACTCAATAGTATGAGGTTTGATTATTTTCATGAATTCTGCTCTTTCTAATCTTCTTCAGTGCTGTCAACTGCCATTTCATAAATCATTTTAGACAGGCTCAGCCTTCATGCTCACATAAACTTTATGGAGCGACACATAAAGCAGGCAAAATTTCAGGTTCAGCATGAGTTTTTTCTTGAGCTATGACTGGCTTTCAAATGAAAATGTCTTTACCATACCAAAACTGCATTTTTTCTCATGCTACACTTCCAAAGCTTGCTCTCCCAAAGCAGCTGATGTGCCTCTCCCTTTATCTTGTAATATCAGCAGATCCACAAGACTTTAGGTTCTGCTGATTTTAAAAGAAAAGTGACAAGATCTGGATCTCTGTTTAAAGGCAATATCAGAGTGTTTCAATCAGATTAATGGATTCTTAATTTCCTTTAAATTAAGAATGTCCAGACATTTCTTGCCTAACTGAGAGCCCTGCAGCTTCTGCACATTCCAGTCTGAACAAAGCACCTTTCCCAAACATCTCCACAGTGACTGTTGCTCTCTTGGAAAGGAAATTCCCAAGGTTAGTCTGAGTTCCCAGGTTTGTCATGCAGACTGAACCTTCCAGTAGTAGGTGAGAGGTGGAGGGATATCTCCCCACTTCCCCAGTTTATTAGGATGGTGGGTTGACATGTATCCAGCTGGGAAACGGAACAATTTTTTGTTCCTGACCCTGTACACAGAGTGTGACTGTTGGGGACTTGGGCACTCCAGAGAATGTCACTGACTCTGAGGACCATCAGCATCTTAACAGATTGCACTGTAAGGCATTTCAAATAATTGTTTGAACTTGAATGGGATTTTCAGTTGACTGGAAAAGAGAGTAAGTTGTATATTTTACAAACACCACAAAAAATAAGCTTATTCTTACTTGCTTTAGAAAGAGGCACTAAAATAGACCAAGAATATAAACTACAATAATTTATCATGGCCATTCAGAGATAATTTCTATGAGGAAGAAAACACAAAAAGCTGAGCTTTAAGGACACAAAATTGCCTTGAAGTATCGATAACAATTAACATTTACATTCATCCCAGTATCTATTGGAATGCATACTTCTCAAAGCCATAATCAGAAGGCAAACAAACAAACAAAATTCATCACTGTAAACAACCATGAAATTTGAGTGTTTGCCTTCCTTCTAATCCAAGCTTAAGTTATGCTAATGTCTGTCCTACTCCTTCCTCAGCCCTAACAAAGCATAAGTAAAAAAAACCACAATTAATTGTAGTCAAAAAGTGGGAGGGGAAAAGTTACTTTTAGCTTTAGTCAGAAATCCTGTATTTTAACAAGACTACTTCCTTCATATCTTTCCTTCACATACCAAGAGAACAGCACACAATGAAGTGTGACTGAGCTCAGAAGATTATTGTATTTAGCATTTAGCATGTATTTGTGTAAAACTGTATTTTTTTCTAATTAAATCATAATTTCATTACATTTAAGCATTTACATAGAGTTCATGTTTATCTCCCTTCAACTTTCAAAATTAATTAATTCCAGAAAACATATTATGATATGCTCACCAAAAGCAATCAAGAAGTACCTATCATGATATCCCTTAAGAAATAAATATTAACAGGGGAGAAAGGTGCTGGAGGAGAAGACTTGACTCTTTCTCTGCTTCTACCACAACCAACACAAACAGCATGGGTATCAATCAGCATGCCGAAAGTCACAAATTAGATTTTATTTTGGATTTTAGTTGGACTCTGATTCATGTTCATTCAGTCTTTCTCATGATACAAAGGAAAACATTGTCCATCAGAGGAAAAATTTAAGTTATGATCCCAGGAAACTCACAAAACCAACAACCACAAGAGTTCCTATAGGACCACAAAAAAGAATTTTAAGCCAAAATTTTAAAGGTACAAGCTTCAGTCGTTCCTAACCAGCAACCTAACACATTTTGAGGATATTAGTCTTCATACCCTTGCTTCATTTTCTCATCTGCTAAATGATGATAACAATATTTACTTATCCATTAGGGTTTAACTGCATTAAAACTGCAGGGTGCCCTGATAATATGATATCCTAGCCATGTAAGAACGTAAGATTATTCATAGGTTTGACTGCAGTCCCTGTCTCAGGAAAATCAGCTGGAATTTTGTGTAGAATGAATATTGATGAGATATCAATTTTATTCTGGCTGAGTACAATTTTGTATGGGTGATTTTTACTTTTTTATTCTCATCTGGTACCGAGTCAAAGTGTAAAAAACAGAATTCCTTGGAAAGTAGGGCTGATCAAGAAAAGGCTTTACACCTGCAAGAATGCCAATATTTCAAAAATATTTTCATCCTAGTTTTGTATAAAAATGAAGTGATTCAAAGATATTCCCAGGAATGCTTTCCTCTCTCTGTGCTTTTCTCATGTAAACAATTTATAGTAACTCAAAAACCCCCACAAGAAACAGCTCTTCCCCCCCTGTGTGTTGGCCAAGGGACCTGACATGTAAAGGTCAAAGGTAAATTTTTCTGAGTTAAAAATTAAAATTTGGAAGATTATATTTTACAGCACCACCTGGAAGACTGTCTTGACTGACCAGATATTCTAGAGTGTTTGTTTAGTTTTTTACTATATGTTTATCTCCTCTTTTGGATATAGAAAACATTTTGGTTTAAACATTTAACCCAACCAAATATGTCCCCATGAAAACTTGCAGGTTTCATCTCAGAGCTTGGGGGGTGATTTTCTTGTTATTTTTGGGTTTGGGTTTATCTTTGTATTTATTTATTTATTTATTTTTTTTAAACAGAAAAGCTAAAAAAGCCCCTACATTCATTAATGCTCTTAAAGCCTGAGTAATTTCTGTAACCCTTTTTCTTCACTTTTCTAGGAGTTATTCAATGTCCAACGTTTAGGGAGGAATTCTTGTATTCTTGAATGAGTATTCAGGCATGAACTCCATTGTTCACAGAGTTTATACATTTGCCCTAGAGAGCAAGCCTGGAAATATTTCATTATAACACTGCACATGCAATTATGTGGTGGGAAACATGATAACACAAAACTGGTCAACAGCCAAAACATCTTTCCGAGTCAAAAATTTAAAAATTATTAAGATATGACATCCAAGCTGTGGAGTTAAACTTCTCACTTTCCTTCCCCCAGTTAGGTCCCATTGTGCACTGTTCCCTCAGATCCTCCTTAATAATTTAAAGTCCTCAGTATCAGAAAGCAGAAACTCCATGATTTTACCCTGGTAGATGACCACATTCCTCAAATTTAGAGTACCAACTCTGTCAAGCCAACAGCAGCTCAAAAACCTGAAGGCACATGGTGAACAACATGAATAAGTTCAGAAGATTGTGCAATCAAGAATTTCCTCTGTTCCACCCCTGCCTCTGCCCTATGAAGAGCTCCAGAAAAGTAAGGATGTAAAAGTGATGGACATTATACACCAAAATCCCTGTATAATTATAAACACTGAACCTGCCTCATGGCAGTGAAGGTTTACCCCTGGAGAAGCATTTGTCCACTAAAGGGTGATTTGTAAGGACAACTTCACCTTACAATCCAAGCATTTACATTCTGTCCTTTGCTAACTGGGACCTTACTGAGAGGCCACTGAGCTATGAGAAAGTTTCAGCTGATGGACTCCAGAGGGCTTTGGATCAGAAAATCCTGGCATGTCTATAGCTGCTCTTGAAAGGGAACTGAAAAAGTCTTATTCTGCCATACAAAATGAAAAAGAACAGCACAAAAAGGGGTGAAGAGTAATCCAGTGGTACATAGGTGCTCTTTAAACATCTGATGGCCTAAAAAACATGTGAGGGATAAATAACATATACTTTCAGAAAATTTTACAGTGACAAGCACAATGCCATTTAGTTTTAATATTATCTCCCTGTCAACTGCAGACCCACAGGTACCCTCAGGAAACGTTACCTTGTTTCACTCATCTTTTAAAGAAAATGAGATTCTTTGGGATTTCTATCTCCAATATCCACCCAGATGGGATATGGAAGGTCTGACAACTGTCCTGACCTCTTTAGTCTCAGAGACTTGTACAGTTTCTTCCTCTGCCAGAAGCCTTCTCCACTGTTCTGAGCCCACAGGAAGGCAGCCTAAGGCAGCCAGACCCTGCCTCTGGCCATTTGCACCAGAAAATCATCTCTGCAGCTCTCTGTGAACACTGTTTTCCTCAGAAAAATCCACAATCATCTGAAACTTTACCAATACCACCGACAAGCACTTCTGACATTCAGTCTCGCTGCTGCCTCTGGGATAGCAAAGAAAAAATGATGTGTTACACGCAGGACTAAGATTCAAGTTCAGGTTTTAATCCATTCTTTGCTTTTCCGAGCCTCTTTCAGGCCCTTGGCATGATGTGTATTGACTGTGGTCGGGTAAACAGAGCAGAACTCAGCACATGGGAGTGATTTAAACTGTGTCATTAGCACATGGCAGGGGGCAGGGCTTCACTTGGATAGTTCACACATACCACACAAATTCTTTAAACAAATAAAGAGCTGTGCTGGGAGGGAAAGGGAGGGGACCTATACAACCCCCAGATTTTCCATGCTGTCTCCCTCTGGTTTGGAAAGCTGATTTTTCTCCCCCACAATGTGACTCCCCCAGTCTATCAGAAACTCCTCTCACTGCACACACTGAGGTGTCCCACTGAAGGTTTTGGCAATGCACAAGCAGGTCTAGAACACGTACTGAGGACAGAGAAAGACAGTCTCATCTATTTTTTAATAGATGCAGTCACAATTTCACATGCAGTATATTAACCCTTTGTTCCTATGAATTCTTGACAGAAACAGGTACTGTAGTGAGCAATGCCCTCGGTAGAGGCAGAGGAACAGAGACAACATTAGGCTGGAGAATGCCTTTCCCTTTCTAAAAAATTAATGATGCATTTTTGTGTAGTTGCACAATGAAATGCAGCTCAAAAAAAGTATTTGTCAAAGCTCAAGCTGACACACCAAGCCATTAATAAATCTGTGTCCTCACCTCTCTGCAGGTACATGGCACAAGGCAGGCTGCTGGGCTCTGATGCAAGCAGCACTCACCTCACCTGTGACCTTACTTTCAAGGACACAATTGAAACCTAAAGGAGAGGGAAAGTACTGAAAGAAGGTGGCATACATGAAGGTGGTTTTATATTGTTTAATAAGACATTACATGATTCTTGATTTGATCTATTTGCCAGCTTTTTAATATGGTGCTAGTCTACAACACGTTTCATATGGATTAAAACTAGTAGTACTTCACATATGTTATTTAGTCACAGCTTTCTTAGAGATAGGTAAATAAAATTCCCTCTTCTGCTTTTAGGAAACCTGAGGCAAAATTATTCTAGATCAACTTTACTCATCAAAAGACACAAATATTTCTTCATTGAGTTCCCCAACAGCCCCACAGTGCCCAAGACCCACTGATTTCAGCAGTCCTTTTGAAACACCAGATGTGTTATCTTGAAGTATTAAACTGTTCTAAAAATTAATGATGGTTTCATTCAGATCTGTGTCAGGAACAGAATTAAAACCCAGGGGCCTGAGAAGGCCAGGTGTGCCTAGAGAAACAGGGGGCAAAGCTGATCTGAATCAGTCTGGGTCTTTTGCTCAAACCCTTTCTGTTTTAAAACCTTCGCTGGGCAGGCAGCAACAGGCCCTGCATAACAGCAGGAGATGACAACCCCTCAAGGATGTGGGGCAGACTCAACAGAACATCTAGATATTTATGTCACCCGGATCTGCAGCAAGCAAGAGAATTGATTTACTGTCCCAGCAGCTCATGGAGGAGGAAGAGTTATTGCTCAGACAGGGAACTGGAGCAGAAAGAGGAGTGACTTCCTTACAACCCCGCAGGAAGCACACTCTATTTAAGCAGACTGCAGCATCACATTCCATTGCCAGGTTAATTTTACACAAAGATTAGCAGTTTAGCAGTTCCCACAAGTGTTTGTAGCAGCAGCAGCCTGTACCTTGCTCTCCAGGGTTCTGTCCCAGCTGAAAGACAGACAAGCATAAAGGATGTGAAGGAACTTTCCAAAGATGCAGACAATGGCTAGCTGTCAAAGCCCACCAGTGAAAATGAAGTGTTTTCTGAAGTCTCATCAATACACATGGAACTGGAGCACAAGAGTACTGGGGGGATTTAGAGTTTGCCAGATGTGATGTAAAGGAGAAATTAATGTATCTGAACAGATCTAATTCCTGATGGATTTTTAGAACTAGAATTCAATCCATATTTCTTTACAGAATTAATACCACCCTGCACAGATAGTTAATAAGTAGATTTGCCTTCAGTATTAAAAGGTGAGAGATTACCTTCAGATTTCCATCCTCATCACCGTTTCTACCTCTATCTCCAGCCAGTATCAGTGAGACTTGTCCATTTTTAGAAAGTATCACCTGAACAAGTCTGGAGGGGAAGGAGTTGAGAACACAGCTACAGCAAGAGAATGAAGAGCACAGTTGTGTATTCAAAGACTTACTCGTGATCCCCTAGTGCCACCTTTGGTTGAAGCTCTCCAAGTACCAAGAAGCTTACAGCCATTCCCAGGGGAGAATGAAGTTTCATTTGCTTTATGTCGTTTGCAGGCAGGCAGTCCTCCTGGATTCCTTATCTTCTTTTCAGGAGAAAATCAAACACTGAATTTTTCTACTAGAGTGACTGAACTGTATCTCCTATTCCCATGCTATTTCTGAAGCTTCCCCAGAAGTGTTGGCTGGAAAAGGCTCACTTGGTTTTTGTGACAGCATTTCCATGTAGCATGGGGAAAAGGGACATCCATGGAACCTGTTTGGAGAGCTTCACACAGTAATGGCTGAAAAAGGAGGAGAAGGCACCAAAAAATCCTTCTGCTGTTTCTGTGAGCAGACATGCCCTGTGGATTTTTGTGTTCCAGCCCATCCTTACAGCCACAAGCCTTTCAGCCCTTTGGGAGGGATGTGTTAAAAGCAGAAGATTGGAGATGAAGATTGTAAAACACCCTCAGTGCCCTTGCAGCAGGGAGTGACCCTTGCTAAACCAGTGTGAAGAGCAGTGATCCCCCAGCATGGCCAAGGGGAATGGTACCTGTGTCCCTGTCGTGTCTATCTCCATCTCCTGTGCCAGGGAGGTGACAGAAACACATTTACTCTCTGTGGTTTAGCCTTGGGCTTGGAGCTGTCCTGGCTGCCAGTCCGTGCTGACTCACAGCAGGCCAAACCCTCAGAGCACGGAAAATGCTGCAGGAAAGTCAATGGAACAGTTTTCAGCAGGGTTTCAGCAATTTGCTGCTGCCAAGAATTAGGCCCAGGAGCATAACAAAGACAGTTGTTTAACCCCATTAATAAGAGTGCACTTCTACCACCTCGTACCGCAGCGGCGACTGACTGAAAGCCATTTCAGACACACGTGTAGGTGGTCTGCTTCATGATGCAGAAAGCAGAGAGGAAAAGGAAAAGAAAAATTAAATGGGTTGTTATAGATCTAGCTATAAACATGAAAAATGTGGTACACAAAAATATATGCAGATACATGTATATGCATACTTGCAAACATACCCCTATGGATTCACATAAATACAAATATATGTATGTACATGCAAACACAGCACACAGAGGAGATGTGGACTATTGTTTCAACAGGGCATAAAGGGCTGTATTATAAAGCAAGCCAAAAGCTTTATAGTATACAAAAGTCACCCTTGAAATATCAAGCAAAACAGTCATCAAGAAGCTCATGGACCTGCCAGCTGCTCTTTTAAAGCTTCAAGTTAACGATTGCTGAAAGAGGCCCTTCAGGCTTCCTTCCCTGCTGAGAATCAGACAAACCTCAGGTCTAGAGAGCTTCAGTAGTCAAAATGTTCTTCTGTAGTGGTAGTGTTGCACCGCTGAAACAAATGGATTTACTTCAGTGCTAGTACCACTGGGTATTTAGGGAGAACTTGCTTTTGCAGGGTTATTATCCACCCTATGTTGCCAGAAACCAATTTGTGGTTTTTGCAAGAATAGTCATATTGCACCATGGGGTTTTCAGACAGGGTTAAAGAGTCAAGCAACAGCTCCTCATCTTTCTTCTTCTGATCCTCCTCTTAGCATTTTTAATCCCATAGTGAGGAAGAGGAAGTGGATATGGGAAAAGAAGTATTTTTTTACTACTAATGTGTAGCAGAATGTCATTTGCAGAACGTATTATCTGTAAATTAACCAAAGCAGGGATAGTGCTATTCCAGGTGTGCCTTTTCACATCCTGACAGAAACACCTTTGCCACCATTTTAGCTCCTGGCAACTTCCCTTTCCATTCCCAGGCTGTTGCCCTTTGCTTTCCCTTCTCTGGAGGCACCAGTTCCATTGTGCCTCACAAAGCTGCTATCCACTCTCTTCCGTCTGTTCTCCTCCTTACACAGCACTTCTGCAAAATGTATCCTAAAGAAGCCTCAGGCTATTTTACCTGGTGCCCTAGTAATGATGTTCTCTTATGTGAGCACTTGAGAAAGATGACAGGTTGACTCTAATCTACTCCATGCAGGTGCCATTTGAATTTTAATTATCCCAGCTAAAAAATTCCACTTTCAGGCCATCCTTCTTTATATTTGAACTTAAGAGGACAAATTTCATACGAGGAGATTCATTCCTGGTGACTGCAGACAGCTAATAGAGACATCCAAGTTAGGATGCTAATCAGCAGAAAGAGTAGAGTATTTATCTCTCTCCAGAGGCTGCAAGCAGGGCACAGTGAAGGGCCTGAAGCTGGCTCAGGTGAACCCAGGCTGTATTCTCTGCTTCTCATTTGCACAGGAAGAATCCTGCCTGGGAAGAGTTGTCCCCTCAGAAGGCGTTCTTGGGGAAAGTGGAGCTGGAAGAGGACACTGCTGCTGTCAGTGGCACAGCAGGGCACAACAGATGGGAGGTTTTTATGGTCAGCTGCAGAGTAACATCTTTGTCTCACCATCCTCAAGTTATCACCAATGTGGTAACAGAGCAAGCAATACAGGGAAGCACAAACTGTGGTGCCATTGAAGCTCATGGCAATCCAGACACCATAAAACATCTTATTTCCCTCTCAGCCACAGGCAGCCTCCTCCAAGGCACCTTGCACTGACTGTAGGCCTGCAAAATGTGGTCATAGATTCAGCTGAAATGCAGCTAAAATGAACTATAGTCACTATTGCCAGCTTCATCTCAGGGAAGAATTTAGCAAGTTTTTCTTCTTTTTAACTTAAAAAAATAGGTAATGCTACTTCTGTTAGTGATTCCAGCACTCCAATATTAAGTATCCAGTTGTCACTGTTAGATGCTGTATATGAAATAGAAGCCTGGGGGAGGTAAGAATTAAACCAGTTTATAATAATTGATATTTCTAGACTATAATCTTGGCATCTCTTTAAATCAATTTATAATTGTTTGCTACCTGTTCCTGAATATGAATAGGTTATTTCACCCGTGAAGGGTGAGTGCTAAGTTCCTTCCCTGGTTATGAAAGATCCATAACTCACAAAGGCTGCAAGGCCAGAGTAAGTGGCAAAGATTAGTCTTTTTTTTTTTTTTCTCCAAGTCAAAGAGCCACAACCACCCTTCGTGTATGAGACAGTCTATTTGCTCTTCTTTGTTGTATTTCTTTTAAATTAAGCTTTTAAAAAAGGGACTGAACCTGGCATCAGATAGTAAACAGAAGGCTGGTGACTGGATAATTAGTACTTTGGGGCTTGTTGGATAAGCCAAAAATAATTAAAAAAATTAAAATATTGCATTGCCAACATTATTTGGGTTTTTCTTTAGGGCATATTTTCATCACAGTGAATAACAAAAGTAATACTGAAGGAAATGTTTTATTTGATTAGACATTAAATATATTGTTTCACTTGGCACTGTATTTACAATTTAATTTTTTAAAACCCTAAATTTTAATCCAGCATTTTATTTCAATGGCTTAATCTACACAGGAGACAAAGGGAAATGACGCAAAGCTTTGCAAGCACAGAAATGTGAATATCAAAGGACATCTAATCACTGGCACAATCATGGTAGGAGAAATAAGCACAGGTGTAGAGGCAGAAAGGGGAAATAATGCAGAAAGTCAGAAACATAGAACAGGTTTCATCAGTTTGAGGCTATTCCTCCCACCTTGAACAAACCAGTGCAAAGCAGCCACATCACCCCAGAGGAGCTTACACAGGAATGCTGGCAGCATAACCAATCCCAAATCTGGGATATAGCACTGTCCTGTTCCCTGGGAATTCACAGCAGAAATACTCTCAGATGATGGTGCAGACACCTCCCTGCACAATCCCAGTTCTCTTAAAATAACTACATGAAAATGCTACCCCTGAGATAAAAATCAGAGGCAAACCTTGAACTGTACTTACACTTTTGACTTTGCATTCTGCCTATTAATCCATTTCTGCCAGAAGTATTTTGAACATGTCAAACATCCAAGAGCTGCAAGACGCTTAAATTTATTTTGCCACTTTAGCAGGTTTCCTCCTCCTCACCAACATCTCTGTTACAGCCTTTCTCTCCTTGAGTTGCAATGGCTCCAAATGCTGAACCCAAAAGATTGAGTGCTGGGTTTAAAAATCAATATTCTGTCACTCTGCAGAGCTAGAAACGGGATCCTTTCCCTCCAGTGATTAAATGTTGCAGCTTCCCAATGGGCTTCAGCGTGTTTGTTTCCAACCCTGAAGGTCTCAGGATTTTAAAGAAGTGGCATTTTAACTATCCTTACAGGAAATGCATATTTCTCATATGAACAGGTTTTAAAACCTCAGGGAGCACATCCTGAAAGGATATCCATGGCTTTTAGAGCACAACAGAGTGGTTCCTGTTAATTGCACTATCAGTTGTACACATCAACCAAGTCACCTGCTCTCTCTGTCTGGCAGAGATGGCACTGGGAAAGATCAAGGGTGATTTCCTTGCAGTGTTTTGCAGACACATAAGTGTTCCCATAAAAAATTAAGGTATTTGTCAAATAGTTTACTTCCCAAATAGTCTATTAGATGAGCCAATGGAATGTAAATTTTTGTGCCAGTAATAACACTGAAAAGAACATTGGCAAATCTGTAACCTGCACTTCCCCTTTGTTATTTCATCTTCAGTTGTCATTTTGTCATTTGTAACTTCGGAAAGCTTTTACTCTTTAGGTGTAATCTTGGTCTAATTCTTGCTCATAAGTAGTTTTGGAATTTAATAATAGGAGTAGAAAAACATACAAGATAAAATATAAGAAAAACATACAAGATAAAATTTTTGATTATTAGAAAAACATACTAAAATATAGAAATATTAGAAAAAATTTATGCTGAGTATACAGCAGATAATTGCCAGCACAAGCAAACAGCTCTTAGCTCAGCAGTTTTTCTATTTGCAACAGAACTAACAAAACTTAGATTTTTATAGTAAAATAGTTTTGTATAGGAAGGGTTTGTATCCTTTACTGCAGCCAAAGAAAATATAAAATGGCTGAATTCTTTCTGCTCTCTTATCCCTGAGCAATAATTTGTGTTTCTTTCCTCTACCTAGCTACTGGTTTCCAAATTCTAAACCACTACTACAGTTAAGTGGAATTCAGACATGCATTACTACAAATAAAATAAAAATGTTTTGCTATAAATCTCTTTTGCCTGCCTTCACCTTCAAAGGACTTGGAGTTGGACTGGTTTTACCCTCAGTTCCCAGAAGTAATTGGGATCTGTAAGTGCCCTTCAATTCCCATAATGCATTTATATTAAAATTATACTAAATCTCAGGTTGCTCTGTGGAAATGTATTAGAGCTGATATAACAACCATCAGCCCAGGCAACAAGCACAATCTATCCATTTCTGTTGCTCACTGCTGCATCAAGCAAAAATGAGAAAATTCTACCGTGGAAGTAAGATATTACAACATTTCAAATTTCTTGAATTTAAGAAATTATTTATTATTTTTATTATTATTATTTGTCTCATATAGAAATAAAGGCTGAATTTTTCTTTATTTCTGAACCAATTCAGGTTGTTAGTCTGAGCTCATTTTCTATTCATAATTATCAAATGAAAAAAAAAAGGCAAATAACTCAGACATACCTTGCAAGATATTTTGGAAGTTTTCCCAAATAGTCAAGGATTCCCTCAAGATAAATCTTCAACCCTTTCAAAAAGAAGTGTAGGATTTGTATGTATGTATGTACCACATGTAAAATGTGGATTTCTGAATGTCTGTGCCAACATTATTTCAAAAGTCTGCTGAGATCTCCTGGAAAAAAAAATTTGCATTTTAATTTCTCTATGTATTTCCTTTCTTTATTGCAACATGAATTATAAATAATAATTAAGAATTACAGAACTCCTGTTTTTATTAAAGACTCCATGTCTAGTGAAAACTAGAGCCAATCTAGCTTCTTGCTGTCAAAGCTCCTTATTTGTGTTATCTCAGCAAACTGTAGTGGAAATGATCACATGAAAAGGTAATTACTATTTTTATTTTCTTGAAATTATAAACAGGAATGTGTTCGTTCCTATGAAATAAAAATCTTATAAGCATTTTTCTTAGTAACAAACCTCTAAAGATGTAAGCATGGGTGTGAAACAACGTGTTAGACATTTACATTCTTCCCTCCAGAATGGATTTCTGTGTAGAATATTTTTCAAAGTTACACCAGATATCAATGATATCAGGCTTGGGCCCTAGAGCTGTAGGCTACCTTGCCATTCACAGAATGAAAATTATTGTTATCTGTATGTACTGGGAAGAATTAAGAGTCTCAATTCACTTCAGGCACTGCTTGCCAGACTTCCTGCAAGCAGAGTGTAATATTTTTTAGATGACACATTTTAAGCTTGTGGGTTTGAAGAAACACATACCTCAGGCAAACAGGCACAGAAAGTAGAGCACAACTTCCCATCTCATTAGAGGACTGTATTTCTGAATCCAACCACGTCTTCCTTCTGTCATGCCTTTTCTTAGGATAAATATCCCCATTCCGGTCATAATGAGACAAACAATTCCTAAATGTGATTTTATTCAAATCAGAGATGGTCCACCTCAAAGTTCCAGCTACCAGCAGCACGTTTTTAATGAGAATGTTTGATTTTTCAAGAGCCATCTGACGTACGAATGTGATGAACAGATCACAGGGGGATATTTTTTGTTAATATATAAACACAATGATTGGGAGTTAACTATGTTTTGTTTTCTTCCAAGCATTTCCAGCTTAGTTTTACCAAAAGAAGCAAATAAAGATGTAAATATGAAAGTTTCTTCTGCAATCTTGTCAGGACTTGGCACTTCTATTTTTCTCCTTACCATTTATGACCAAAATTACGTTTGTGGAAAGTAAGGCATTAATTTTACACTCAATATCCAGGTTCTCCAGACTGAGCTCTCTCAGGCACCCTCACAGCACCACACTGACTGACATGGTGTACAATGGCACTGAGCAGCCAGTTGGTGTCTTTAATTAGGCACTAAATATCCCTAGATGTGGTGGTGTCAGGATTAGAGGGCTGAGGTTGGACATTGATCCCATCATGTCACACAGGCACAGCTTGATTTATGTGCCACACTGCTCAGCTGTCACTGAGCTGTGCCTTCAGACAGGCCAGCTGGAGAAACCAATTCCATCTCAACATCACCAGGCAAATCCATTCTCACTGCCTTGTGCACAGCAAGGAGACTCTCAGTTAATATAAGATCTATTTCCTAGTATTTCCTAAGAATGGGCATTTCTAATAATCTCAGATCATGTTTTCTGCACTTCTTTACCAAAAGGTCCTTTTCTGAATTGCATCTATCCTCATTGCTTTACTTTTGATTTATATTCACATGGTTACTGTTATGATTTTATATACACATATATAAAGGATAAATGTTTTACCAGCATAAACAGCACCATTACATGCTATATTTATTACACTAAACACTTCATAATTGA
Source organism: Lichenostomus cassidix (assembly GCF_008360975.1). NCBI lineage: Eukaryota > Metazoa > Chordata > Aves > Passeriformes > Meliphagidae > Lichenostomus > Lichenostomus cassidix. Next base: position 17,886,230 of record NC_139490.1, read on the forward strand.
TTGCTAAATGCTACATAGTTAAATTTTCCTTCCCCTGAACAGAATCATGACGTTCAAATATAGATTTAAAAATAGAGTGCTGCCAATGGTTTTAAATAAATACTGTATAGCACCAAATACTCATGGCTGGCATCAGCTGTAGTTTACTTTTGTTAAAGGCTGTTTAAGCTTGTTTTTAAGAATATAACCAGTTTTAAAGGAATTAAACAATTTCCCAATGGTTGTTCCCATGCCAGCCAGGGACAGTGTTAAGCTTAAAACGTTTAAAAGGATTTTACAAGAAAGTTTTATCATTGAAAAGCAATTTTTGGCTATTACTGTGATAATCTGGATATCAGACACATACACAAACAAATCCGCTCACAATGTTCATACATTAGATTTCCGTAGTCATCCCCTAAATTCTGTTCTCTTTTCAGAACAAGCAATTGTAAAAACACAAAAGTTAATTCAATTCCAAATCGTAATTTTGCTATCACAACACGAGGTATTTCTAGACACAAACACAGAAAAGGCTATTTGTGCCTTAATTGTTATTAGCATACAGTAGGAAATCACCTGCTGCTTGTACATGCTGAGGAACCTGTCAGAGTGTGTACAATTGCTAAAGTATACACAATAAGGGAATTTACATATGATTCAAGCACTTCCTTTCTAATTTCTTTACTGTATATTCCATAAATCCCATACTACTGCTTATTAAGGAATGCCGTAGAGTTGCCAGAGGTGGTAGCTGTAATCAAGGATTATTTATTTAATGCAGGAAATTATTGTGAAGGCTAAGAGAATACTCACCACTGGACTTGTTTAGCTTGTTGGAATGATTCTAAAGGATATTGAAGCAAAGAAAAGAAAGTGTTTGTTTTATTTTGGTTTTTTTTCCTGTGAAAAAATGGGGAGGGATGAGAGTTATATTACTTACTTGAGATATCTGGTATATGAATTTTATTTTCTGAACTGCTGTGCACTTTTTAAAGTTAATTTTGCCCTAAATCAAAACTATATCATGCATTTAAAATGTCTAAATATGCTCCAAGTGTAGACTCTAAAGAAAGTTATCCTAAATCTATTTGCTGAGCCAGATCTATGAATTGATCCCAGTCCTCTAAAGATGAGAGTGTGGTTAAAGGAATGCTTTTGAGTTTGTCTGCTAGGCCTTGTCAGGCAAACTAAATAATATATGTATAGTAGAAACCCTAATTAATGCTTCCCAGATAGAAACTAGGATTAGTTTTCAATCAACTGTGCAGATTTTGCATCATCATTTGAATCCTCTTGCTGAAGGTTGTTGTAAAGATGCTTCACTAAAATACATCCAGTTATTACCATGTGGAAAATGTGGGGAAGTGCAGGGAGAGAAAGCAGCAAACAAGTAATAATGTGGAATCAGCTTGCCTGGCATCTGGGACAGATAAACACCCAAAGCTCCCTTGTGGAATTAGTCTGGTCATGCAGCATGGCAATTTCTAGCTGGGCATCCCAACCATTCTGAGCTATTATAAAAGTTTCCCTCTTGAGAAGCAGAGATCCAGTCATCAATATTCCTTCCTTTCGAAGACAAAACTCTGTCCTTGTTTCCTGAATGTTCCCCTTTGAAGGAAGAGGGAATATCCTGTCTGAGGGACCCACACCAATCAATGTCCTAGTTAGTTAGCATTCTTTCATTGAAAATGATTTTTCATTTTAGAAATGCCATTTCTTTAAAAATCAAAGCTTCTCTGCAGAAATGCATTGCTTTCAAATAATTAAGGTCTGGCATGAATTTACTCAGGGCCTGTGATTAGCTGAAGGCCTAATGATTGAGGCACTTCCTGAGGATGTGGAAGATCCCAGCAGAAACCTAGCCTGCCTGATTCAGACCAGGAATTCAAACCCCCCAGTCTCTCATGTCCCCCGCAAATTCTTCACCTTTTTCTCTGTTCTGCAGGTATAACTCAGAGAACTGCAGGCCTGGAAAGTGACCTGTGCCAAGATGAGAGAGTTTAAGGCATCTGCCATGGCTGTGTTTGGTCAGGTAAATCTGAGTTTCTCACCTAACTGGGCAAGCCAAAAGCTTGAATGTGCATTGCCAAAGTGTTCAGTGAATAAAGTGAGTTGGCTGAATACCAGCTGCTCTGAAGGAACCTTCTCTTAAAACCGCATCCATCTCAGTTAAATTTTAGATGGATTTTTGTCTAATTTTTATTCTTATGCTGAAAATTTTCTGCAATACAAAAACTATTGATGGATTAAGTCAAGTACATCTGAAATACCTGCTCAGTGTGGTCTCCTAGTGTGGCTTTGTATAGACAAGAAGGGAAGTTAAAAGCAACACTGCTTCAGAGTTAGCTACTAAATAATGTCAAGGTAGTTCTAAGGGAGAAATCAATCCTATACACTGTGGGTCTATAAGGTTTGCAGTCTAACCAAAATACATCTGGTTTACCAAGTCAGGCTGCATGTGTGCACTAATAATAACTGTGTTTCATTGTCTGACTGGCATCAAAACTGTTTTCTGCAGGAGAAAATTACCTAAACCAGCATGTCCTTGAGGACAAAACTGCTGCGAGCTCACTATGGGAATCCTATGGTATAGTTTACTACCATTTGTGTCATTCTATTTAATTTGCTATTTCTTCCTTACACCATGTGGGTAATAATCACAGCAAATTGATTCCCATGAGCTCCTTGGACAATTAAAGCTATTTGGTTATTGCCACCTGCCTGCTGTTTTCATTAATGCAATTTTCAAGACGTTTTTTTTCCCTTCCTGCTTCTCACCCCAGTAAATTCTTTGCCCAGTCTTGACACATTGCTGTGCTGCAATTAGAGTTAAAAGGCTGTGGAGGGCATCTGTCCCTGAATCTGATCAGTCACACTTCCAAATATTGCTTTGTCATATGCAAATTTAGTTTTGAGAATTGATGAAATTTAGCTTTTTTTTACATGCACAGTCTAAGGGAAACATACAGTTACTGACATACTATTTTAAATCAGATTCTGGGTAGCTTGGCTATTATTTCTGTAACCATTTTCTTCTCATAATAATTGTGAAATTTACTAAATTACCTGTTAGGTTCTAACTTCTCTGTTAAATGTATGTCGGAGAGAGGAAAATATGTGTTGTATTTATCTTTGTGTGCACGTGTGTGTGTTATTCCTGTTTGTCATGTCCTTAACCTTTTCTTTCTTGGAGTATTTAGGCTTTGCTCCTCTATTTCTCTAGCTCACTATTAGCCTTTTCAGATCTGCATTCTCAAATGAGCAGTATGCCTTGTGTTGTAATCTCTCTCTTTTTCCAAGATCAAACTGGCCACTGACTTTTGTGGAGAAAAAAGGCAAAAAGCAGGATAAGGTCATGGATCATAGAAGTAAAGATGAAAAAGGGGAAGAATGAAATGTAAGTTTTCAGTCCCAGTTCTGTTCTCAAGGAAAATTGAAATTGTGCTTTGTACGGAAGATAGAACAAGAGCGAATCTGAAACTGATTTCAGCTTCTAAAAATGCAGTCAAATGGAACTAGATTTCCTCATTAACCTCCTTTAACTGCTATAGTCAGATCACAGAATATTGTGAGTTGGAAGGCACACACAAGGACCATCAAGTGCAACTCTTTAATTGAATGGCCTGATGCATTTGCTATCCATATCCTGGGTTCTCCACATGAAATCACCAAGACAGAATCATCCTTGCATCATTCTGATCACCATAAAGAGCTGATCAACTTGCAGACAAGCCCTATGGACTCGCTGACTTTTCACTGCACAAATGTGAGCTTACAGTGTTCTTCACATTGCTGGTGGCAATGGGAAAAGACAAAACTATGAAAAATAGCCTTGATTTTATTCATTGCTATTACTCTTTCTTCAGTCAGTCAAGGCAAGTTTGTATCTGAAGGTATTTAGACCAACAGCCTGAGCACAAATGTGGATCCAGGTAAGCATCCTGCAAACTGAATGTGCATATAGGACACAAATTGCATCAGCAACAGAGAGAACAGACATCAAGCCAGTTCCGGCTTTGTTCCCCAGCAAACATGGCAGAAAAATTGTGACTAAAAGAAGCAGCAGGAGTCACCAAAAAAATCCTAATTTAGGAACCCACTTTTTTAAAATTCCCTTTCATTAGATAATGTTCCACTAGATCTTAAGCACCGGGGTAGAATTTCCATTCTTTGCAGATCATCTAAAAGCTTAAGGGATTACCAAACCAGTCATTTAAAATGACATTTTCACTGTACAAATATTTGTCTATTAAATAGGCTGTATGGCACAGGACCTGATCAGCCTTGGCAGTATTACAGGTTCTTCATACACTGCAAACCCCACTGTTTCCTCATAAAGCTGTCAAGTCTCGGTTTAATGAAACATATATAAATTCAATGATGTTAGCCATGTCTTGGCAAGTTAATTCATTTTGTTTTTTTCCTGTTGAGTTTCTCCTATTAGGAATTTTATCAATTTATCATTTTAGGAGCACCACAGCAGGTCTCTTGCTGGCAATGGAATACAAGATTGAAGAATAAGTTTAACTTTCAAGCAGCCAAAATATTTACATATATAAAAATATGTCTTGATTGACCATTAGTGCATTAACTCACAGACAATGAAAAATTAGGGACCTTTAGTGAGAAAGATCTGAAATGACCCTAAACCTCTCCTTAAGGCTTCCTCCTATTCTGTGAATTCTTCCATGCCCTATGCTACTTCATTTGTAATTAGAGCCAAGGGATTTCACTTCACATTCACTTCACAGGCTCAGAGACTGAATGATCCACAAGATAAGAATGGTTTTCCCAGAATGGTTTCAGTTGGAAAAGATCTCTAAGATCACTGAGTCCAACCATTCCCCCAGCACTGCCAGCCCACCACTAGACCACGTCCACATGGCTTTGAAACACCTCCAGGAATGGCAACATCCCTGGGCAGGCTGTTCCAATGCCTGACAACCCTTCCTGGGAAGAAGTTTTCCCCAGTAGCCAATCTAGACCTCCCGTGGCACAACTTGAGTCCTGTCTCTCATTATCTGGGAGAAGAGACCAACCCCCAGTTCTCTATACCTGCTCGTGTTTGTAGGAAACAGTGGAAACTCCAATTGAAGCAAACAAGTTCATTCATTTGAAAAATATAAATACATGGTGTTTTCAAGTGTACAATGAAAACCTGAAAATTTATCCACTGAATTTGAGATGAATGCATTAAATTTCCTTAAAGATTCTGAACAGACACATTTAAATGTCTGAGGTAAACAATCAGTCTATTCCCAGAACAATTTGTAAGAGAATTTAAAAGACAAAAATAACCCAATGCATTAATTCTGTCAAGTTATTTACGAGGTCCCATTTCCGATCCTAGTTCAGTTTAATTACCTCCATAGAGAGTTTTGAACTAAAGAGAGAAATTACGTCTAAAAAGAAGTTTGTATGTAATCACACTGTGGCTTTTTAAAATCTTTGTCTCCAGGGGTTCATATGAGCAAATAACGACTCCACACAGAACAAAAAAGGCAAAGTGAAGACAAAAGTGGGACAGTCTGTGTGCTCCAGTGCTGTGGGGATCAGGGAAGAGGGCTAGAACCAGCAGTGAGGTTCAGAGAGAAATCTGTTAGAACTGATCTTATTTTTCTGCCAGAAGCATGACTGAGTGAAATTAAATTAAAAAAAAAAAAAAATCAGAGCTATCAATAAACCTTCTCTCATTTTCCATTACCCTTCAAGAGATTACTTTGATGGGAATTAGACAGCCCCCTGTAGGAAGCTCTTTAGTTCTTGTTAAGTCTTTGCACAGCATGTTTGTTGGAAAGGAAAGCTTGTGTTTGATGCTGTTCATCACTATTGCTGCTGATTTTCTGAGGTTAGCAAACATCAGTGTGTTTGCTCCCCTTTTGAGGGCTGCCAACGTGAAGATCTCACATGAGTTCCAAGCTGCTGGCTGCTGTGTTACAGCACATCCCCTTAGGCAAGCCTTCATGCCAGGCTGAACAAGTTTCACATATCAAATGCACGTTTAAGGATCTTCAGGAGGTGAAAATGCTCTTCCTGAAAGGGACAGCATGTGCTTGTGCTAGTGTTGGTCTAACTGCATTTCTAGATGGTGTTTGATAATCATCAATGAAATCTTTGCCCCTTTTGGACTGTCTGGCATGACAAGTATTACATTATCCACACCCAAAGGGGAATTCTTGCCCTCCAACAGAGGCAGAATTGGTTGTGGATTGTTGTTTGTTTGTTTGTTTGGGGGTTTTATTATTTCCAGTGTCTACAAAGCATATGTGTGTGTGTACCCCTGTTTCACAGAATAATAATTTGCTATTATAACAGAGTGCCTCACTAAAAATTGAGATGCACTCTACATTCTCTTCTCCTATTTTATTTAACGGTGCATCAGGGTTTTGTTCCCCTAAAATTTGCTGAGGTATAAGCACAAACCAAGAACCCACACTGCAATTCCCCTGCCTTTTTCAGTAAATCACTCTTTCTCCTGCTGGAGCCATAACTGTGTTTACCTTTCAGTTCTTCCCTCCAACTTTTCCTGTGTAGAGTCAACCCAGTTTCGTTCCCTGACCTCTTCTCCATTTGCTCTTTGGTTATAAGTGTGTTCAAACAAAATGAGTCTCTCTAAGACTATCATTACACAACCAACCTTTGCCTCTTTGCTACTTTCACTTCCTATAACACTTCTGAAAATTACAGAGAGCTGATAAAGTCTGAATCACTTTTATCACTTATCAGAGGTTTAAAAAAAATGCACACTCAATAAGGCTTCACCACCTCCTTTGGTTTCCTATTTCTCTCCCTTTAGTCAAAGTGTCTTTGTATTAAGTGAAAAACTGCTCTAAAACTGTCCTTTATATCCACCAGATCCTATTATGTCTAGGCACAAGGGCAAAACTTCAGTGAATCTGGATCTCTTCCCTTCCTGTCAGGCTCTGCTCTGCTGTTGTTACCAAATTTGGTCCCTTCTCCTTGTACACAAAGGTACAGGAGTGATTTCCAGCTGGGAAAGGCTTAGCACATCTCCTCCTGGCACAGGCAGAGGAAGGCTTTTCTTTAGCACACCTTTCTGAAGGCTTTGCCTGCACATGGAGCTCATTAGTGACATCTGTACTGAGTTCAGCCACCATCCTGCCAGAAACACGGGAGCAAAATCCACTCAGCATCACCAGGATCTTCAGCTCCCATGCCAAGGAAATGCTGGCTCTCCTCATGGCTAGTGGCAGATTTTCCTATCCCTTAACCTTTCCTGTGGATGAATTCATACAGCACACCCTGTTAACAGATCAGCTTTCATCTCTCTGCTCATCCCTGCTCACAGGCACAGCAATTTCTCTTTTAGCAGCTGTGAATTCAGCACCTCTTTGATCCACAGTCATCCTTAACACCTAGATGTTAAGTGGCATTAGAAATTTGAGTCAAAAGCATCAGTCTTCAGTGGTTTTGTGACCAGCCTGTCTCAGGTGTCTGATGTTTTTCTGCAGAGGATTTTTAGTCCATGGTTTCTTCTTGCTACTTCTGATCAACTGGGAAAAAACCAAACCAGGACATGACTTATTATGGTCACTGTGATTCACCAGATCTATTTGTCTGATCATTCCTGTCTGTCTGTGCCTGGCAAATAAAGGCATTTGTGATCAGATAGGTATTGCCACCACTATTTATATTAACACAAATAAAATGCTCCACACAACACCACAGACCCCCCATGGACACACACTGATTTCACACACATTTTCCACACATTTCTATTGGCTCTGCTTGAGACCACATATTAAAACCCACCAATCTTCCCAGCAGACTGATGAAAGCCTCAGTAAAAACAGCTGCATTTCACATGTGGTTTAAGTTAATGTCTCATCCTGAAAGTTTAACTCTAGCTGGCAATGCTACTTTTTAATATTCACAGCCCTCTTTATCTTCACATTAGAAGGCAGGCATTCAAGCCTTGAAAAGCACAGAAGAATACAATGAGGCTGGTAGCACTTCATTTCTGGAGTGTCCAAAATCACTTTTTTTATTGCAAAGAACATGAAGAGAAATTCATGTTTGATAACCTGTGAGCACATAAACCAGTTGCATAGCACTGTTAAACAGTGTAAACAAACACCCATCTGTCCACACAGTAATATTTCCTTTCAATAAAAATGAAGCACTACCAAAAGTAAGTAGCATTGCACATTTTTTTTCCAGACTGAGCCTAGTATAAAAAAAGTAATGTAAAATGCATCTCTCCTCCTGGTTGGCCTAGAAGAAAAAAAAGTTACAAAACTATTTACTAGAAGCTGGAACACGCTTGAAAACCAATAGCCATACATGAGTTTATGTAACAAGAGTTTAGAAGACTTTTCATTTTTTCCCCTTGAACCTGGATAAGGTTCAAGATCAGTAATAATCTCACACAAAAAAGAACAGTCAAAAGTTCCTCCTGCATGAATGACTGTTCCCAGTAGAGACATCAATGCCACCTTTGTTTTTTTTTCCAGAAAATTCACACTTCAGGCCAGGGAAGCCTTCTCTGCACATGACGTCACTGCAAGTTGTGCCAGAATCTCATGGATTGAAAGGCAACAGATTAGTGATGCCACAGGTTAGTGTACATGGTAATACACAGCACACTTTGGTTCAGCCTTCGCTTTAAGTAAATCAATGAGATCAGATTAAAAAAATCACCTTCTCGAACATGTTAATTGTTAAGGCTATAGGACACTGTGGAATAGGTTCTCAGGACAATCCATCCTTCACCAAAAACAGTGACTAGAGTCTCTGTGTGAGGATTATTGACTCCAGTTTCTTCAGCTCGAAGACAATAATAACTTCAACCGCTTAGCAGAAAGCCCTCCCACTCTCTATTTAGAAGCAGGAATAGAAACCATCAAATTTCTTTCACAATTCCACCTATTTTCCCTTCAATCTGAAATGACAGGCCTTATCACCCGGGAGGTTCACTTTGCAGGGAGCACTACAAGCCCATTACACCTAATGCATAAGAGCCTTTCATTTCAAGATACTGAAAAACATTTCTTCCCTAATATTGCCAACAACAAGAGCAAACCATAAATGTCCAAACTATGTGCAGATGGGAGGAGTGTGGAATAAGAGGATAAGAAAGCAGTTTCCAATGTCACAAAGCTAACAGAAGGTAGTGACACCAGCTCATAGCACTGATGTCAAAGACAAACTCCTGAAGTCACAGTTTGGCAATTTCCTGGTTAAGTGCCAACTGCCTTTGATAGCCTCAAAGGTATTTCTCTTCCATTAATTTGCCTAATTGTTTTTGAATGTGCTGCAATTAATAAAGTGAATGGACAACAGGATTGGCAAAAGGTCGCTGCTGACAACTGCCCAAATCTTTGATGGGCAAAAGGAAAGAATTTAAGAACACTTTTCTCTCTATCCCTACTCCCTATGTGGAAGAATGGATTAGGTCAGGCTCAGTGCATCTTCTCCTTCTCTCTCTTCCTGTGAAGGTGCATAATAACTAAAGGCAGTCAACCTTAAAGCCCAGGAAAAGGCCATGTCTGATTCTCAGCTGATGCATACTTATGCATACTAAAACTAACTCTTGAGCACAGTGGAATTATACAAGGATTGAACCACCAGCATCCCAAGGTCAGAGTTGCCAGCCAGTACCATCAAACCATGAAACCCAATTCCCTGGAAACCAAAAATAGGACAGATCACCCCCTAAACTGTCAAAATTTACTTTGCTGCTGTTTCAACAGCGAAAAACAAAAAAAGTGGCAAAGAACAAAGGGGAAAAAGAAAGAAGTGATGTGACTAAGTGCTCCCAGTGGACCTTTGCAAGCAAAAGAAGAAAGGCAAAAAGAGCAAGAGGTCACCAAAGTGCATGTGATTAACATAATCAGTGTGAGAGTGGTGTCAGCAAATTAAAAATAGAGTCCATAACCCCCAGAAAGTGTGCTTAGGGCAATAACAGGAAGAGCCACAAGGTATGAGATGTGAGACTTTGGAATGAAGCTGAGGCAACAGGACTTTGTATAACTGAATGTGTGTAAACAGCATATGAACAAATCCCTCAGCTGGGTTTCGGTCATTAACAGTCAAGCTAAGCATTTTGCAGACATTTATGGTATGCAAAGATAAATTCTGAAGACATTCAAAGTCCCTCCCTCTCCCATCACCTTTCCTGAGCAGTTCCAGTGACAACAGAAATCGTCCATGGACATGATTGTTCCAGGAAACTCTTGAAGGACAGAGACTAAACTCCCACTTCAACAGGAGCAGGGCTGGACTCTCAATCCCTCAGGTGTTTGGTGAAGCAAAGCTTCGGGATGAAGAGCAACTCCAGGCTTGGAAATAAGGCAAATAATTTACCAGCATACAGGAGCACATAGATATATCATGTGAAGCAATGTTTACCATTCAAAACATTTGGATCAAGCAGGATTGTCTTATAATAACTCTGAGTTATTTTCCTTTCTTGCCCATTTCCACCTAGCTACCACTGAGCTACCTGAGGAACACTCTAGTATGTTCTGGGTTTTTTGAAAGTCTTCATAACATTTACTTTGTAAAGTAGAGTTAGGGTATAATTTTAAAGTTTTATTAACTTCTAGTATATCCATTAATTACATTATACTACAAAACATGCTTCCTTTCTTTGAAAAGAAACCTTGAAAATTACCAAAAAGGAATTCTTCAGAAAAACTTAACCTCTGCAGAAATCAATTGCATAGACAAATTCTACGAATGGTATGTGAAACACCCCTGCCTCTGGTGCCACTGTCCCTCATCCTCCCTCGGGTACCAAATCAAAACCCTTTGTGCAAGAGGAAAATAAATCATCAGATGTCTTTAAAGCACTAATAAAGATCAAGGGTCACTGAGAAAGGACAGCTTCAGGCAACTTCATATTTTCCAAAACCTGACAATAAGAACATTTTTGCATCCAGCAGGGAAGAGTCATTGGAGCACTTTGATTTGGCTTCCTTGAGCTTCAGCTGTGGGACTGACTCCAGCTGCACACCCTCTGCATGTTGGTCCAGGAGCCCCACTGAGCTCAGGTCTGGGTCCATGTTCCTGCCTGCTCTTCCATCCAGGAATACATCCATTAAATTTGGATCCATCATGTGCTAGGTCCTGGCAGGACAAAGATGCATCAAGCTGAGGAGCCTGAGCCAGTGTCTGTCCCCTGGAAGCTGTGAGCTCCACAGTAGGATGGCTGCGTAGGATGTAAAATCCCCTCTGTTCACTTGGCTTGCCATATTAAAAATAAATTAAATTAGCAGCTCAATAAACTCAGTTGTAAGCTGCAGTTGTTAAACCATTCTTGCCACGGGGGCAGCAGCCTTGGGGAAAGGCAGCCAAGCAGAGCTTCACACTCCTCACTGAATCCTTGGCACCCAGGAAACGAGGGAGAGATTCCCATCCCATGGAACGCCATTGCCCTCTGCCCACTTCACTCCATAAGAAGGGCAGAGAAAACTGTCCTCATTCTTCCCAAGTCCGTCAGCACCCTAAAACTTCACCCCTGCATTTTCAGCTGTTTCTTATTCAAAGTACAGTTTCATAATATTGGAGGAGTCCTAGTTATGATTTCTATTGTTTTTACCTGAAAGTCTGCTTTTCCCTTCAGTCACAGAGAAAGACTTCTTTCAGCTACCCAAAAGCTTCCTATTCCATTTTGTAATACATCCCTAACGTGCTAACAAACCACAAAAATCAAAACCCAAACACACAGCCTTGAACCACAGCATTTTGGATTTTTGAATTTCCCAGTATGGGCAAATAAGCCAGTCCTTATCTCAGAGGCCAAGTACAGGAGACAAAGACTTAAAAGAGAGCTGGGTTCCTGTATTCTCCTGACTTTTCAAGCAAAGAGGATGTGTCCTGTGCTGCCAGGCACCCAATGCCAGGAGGGGAGCCCTGCCTAGCACAGCTCCCTGCCTTCCTGCCCGCTCCCAGCTGGGGATGAGCCTCTTTCTCCAGCTTCCCTGCACAGCAAAGACAACAAACAACTCCCTCTCACTTTGCATATTCCAATCTAGCATTTCAAACGGAGCCCTTTGCTTTTTATCCTAAAGTGGTACTTGTTAAAGGAGCTGTGACCACTCAGGCTATTTCCTCTGAGGATGATAACGCTGCTGCAGAAGCTTCATTATTATGCTAATGGAGCACAGGCTGAGCAGCTTTCATAACTGCCACATTAAATCATCTACCAAGGGGAGGCCTCGAGAGCCATTTACATTGCACTGGATGCATATTAATGAAGCCAGGAGCAGCAGAATTGTTTTTGAAGCAAATAGTCAGGTAAGATGGGGGGGAAAAAAAAAGACATTATACTGAAGGTTGGAAAAACCAGAGATGGTTCAACTTCACAAAGGTTCAGTCCTGAGGCTCGGTTCTGCTGCCTGTAATTAGGACTGAATAACAGAACTGAGCAGAAAGCTGCAGCAGCCTGGGTGTGCTGGAGGTCTCTGTGACAGACTGTGATGGCTCCACTGTGTCCCTGCTGTGCAGCACAGCCTCACCCTCAGCCCAACACACACAGAAGCACTTCTGTCCTCCTCCTGCTCTCCTCACACCCTGCCTCCCTCCCTCGTGCCCCAGGACACCCACCTGTGCTGCACCTAAAGCACATTATGCCACCACAACACGAGATAAATACCTAGCAGCGTGCCTTCAGAGGAATCCAGACACATCCATCAGGACCAAGGACATAAAAGCAAACAAGCGACATTTCCAGTGATCTTGGGCTGACAGCTGAATATAGATATACTTTTCCCCAAAGATGAACCACGTGGAAGTCACCACAGATGAAGGGGGATGATACAGACAGGTTAGGTGGAAGAAGGAGCAGCAGCGATAATCACGGCAGTTCACCTGCCCAGACAGTGTCATGCTGCTTTATTTCACACATGTTCTAGAAAATGTCTATTGTCAAGAGGGAGTTTAAGGGCAGAGCAGTGTCATTATTGACAGGAACTGGGAGCTTTTCCCACTCGTATGAGAAAATTGCATAAAGGAGAGAGCTCTGTGGAAAATAAGGATGATGTTGGCATTGTTGTTGAAGCAAAGTCAGGACCTTTTTATCAGATCACAGGTTTGTTTAGACAGTTAGGCATATTTTTAAATGATTTATAGGTGAATATTAGTGCACTGTGGAAAGAACACACACTTTAGAAACCTGGCATCCCAGGAAATGTTTTATTTTATGATTCAAGCCAAGCACTCTCTTCCATCACCATGTTCTGTAATATCAACAATCCACTTCCCTATCTTGCTTCTGCTACTCTCCTCCCTGGATATCTACCCTCCAGACCCAAACAGTGCTTGACAGCAATCCTTCACATCCTCAGAACATCACTTTCTCATGCTCCCTCCTTCCCCACACCTCTTGACTCCAAAGGGATCCATCAGGAGAAAGCCAAAGTTTACAAGAGCAAGAATTCACCTGGAGCCAGCAAAGAATGGCTTTTCTATGTGGTTAAGAAGCATTTATCCATATTCTCATTGGAAACCCAAGAAGATATCATCATCAAAATGTGTCATTTCATCATGAATGACAAGATTTTTTGCACACTATCACTGGAAATGTCACAGGGAACCTTGCATATTACATATGTGCAAAAGTTTGACAAAAAGTCAGTCACACAACCTTCCAAGTAAGCCTTCGCAAGCCTTTACCTTCCAAGAAAAGACTAGAACTAGAATTAGGAAAGCCTGTGTAGCTTCCTCCATCTTATGAGCAAAGAGTGACTGGGGACAGGGTGGACCTTCAGAGAAATGACACCAGCCAAAGGGAAGAGCTCTGTGCCAGCTTTGCACAGTGCTGAAGGAAGGCAGACGTTGCTGCAAGATGGCTTACCCCATTTTCCCCAGCCTAAAAGAAATTATTCTCCACTTCAGCCTTTAATTGACTTTTGAAGATCCACAAACTGACTTTTGAAGCAATTCCCTAGCCTTGTTTTCCAGTCATTTAAAAATGTTTCCTGCCCTGTTGATTTTTTGACATCTCACTAAACAACTAATGTCCATGTTCTCATGAAAACTGCTGTCCCTACTGAAAGCAGGAAAGTTTGTTTGCCATTTTCTTGACTTTCTCTTCAAAGGCTTCCTTTCCCAGCTCAGTTATGTTATCAGGACCACCACAGGTGGCACATCTAAACATTGTAATGCCCCTAATTCACATCTTATCACATATTCCAAAATACCTAACTTTAGAGAGAATCTAGTATATACTGCCCTTGGAATGGAAAGAAAATATTTATGTGTATCTTGCAATTCAACAAGTAATAGTAATCTGATAATAGATAAATGACAGAACAATGTAACACAGGTATATAAATACTCCTACAAACATGAAGCGATATAATGGATACATATATGTAAATAGATCTTTTTACAAAAGGTACTTGCATACCTTGCATGTATTAAGAGTGATAATTTCACAGGTTAATTTACTTTCATTATCAAAGAAGGAAAAATATGTGTTAGAAATGTGTTTGCTTGGAAGCTCCATGAAAGGGATTGGTTTGTGTTGTAAGCAAATTAATGAAACTTCACCTTTTAAATGTGAACAGATGGCGGAAGAAACAGAAATTCCATTAGCTAATAAGATAACAAGTGTACTCAACAAGGTAAAGTTCATAGTCAAGAATCTAGCCTTGTACACACACAGAGATCAGGAGATACCCTGAGAGCTCTGCACAGTTCTGATTTGTACAAAAGCCCCACAAGTCTTCATTCCTAATCTCTGAAATCCTGACATTAAATTAAACTTATAGACGTGGCTTTGCTGGGGGTGGGATGAGGATGGAACTACTCTATATATTTGCTAAATATTATCAACAGAGGGGACATTTCCCACTGCTGATACCCACGGATTCCACTTTGTTGCTACTCTGTGAATCACAAGCTCCCAAACCACTGCCTGTCTATTCCATTTTAAGGACTATTTTACCCAACACATTTAATGCCAGTTAGATCCTGTAACATGCTGGTTTTGCCCTTTGTCATTGCTATGTCTGCTTTAGAAATGGTTTATTCCTGAAAGGGAAAGGAAGTGAAAGCTTCCCCAGAGCTGTTCTGCACCCTATTACTGTGTGTCCCTGAAGGGATTTTTTTCTAGAAGGTTCTGAAAGATATCATTGCTGTCACTGCAGAGCTGCTGTGTGGAGTCCCACAGGCACTGGGTTAGCTCTGCTGCCTAGAATGCCATTAGGGGCAATCAGGAGAGCTTCCCACTGTCACCCAGGGATGGAAGGGATGCAGCAGATGTGCCTGTGGGACCAGCACTGCCTCTGCCCCATCAAACTGGGTACTAAAGTGCAAGGCAGCATCTGAGTCTGCAGGTAAGGCTGAACCACGGCTGGCTCCTGCTTTTCCTTCATGAGCCTACACAAAACCAGAAAGGTCAAAATGCTCTCTGGAAACAGCTTCTGATTCTCAGATAGATTCATCACTCAGTGGTTAAGAAAACTAAAAAAAAAAAAAAAAAAAAAAAAAAATCCTCTTTCCTTCATTACAGAATAACTGCCTGATCCTTCCTACAGTGTAGATGACAGTTTTGGAGCTCCAATCTCCATAAGAGCTCCTCTTTTGGAAATCAGCCATCCCCACTTCTCTCTGGCAGGCAATGGCAGGGAAGAGAGGATACTCCTTCTCTTCCAGGCTGGGGACAGCAGCCATCAGAAGGCACCAGTGACACCAGACAGAGACCCTTAGAGCTGAAAATCTGCAAGCTGCTCTCCTCTGACAGCCTGCTAGGAATGCCACAGGCAGGCAGACAGCCTAGGAGGGGGAATTTGCTCCCCTCCTTCCTTTCTTATCATCTGTAGCTGAAAGCCATCAGCTAGACGTGTTGGGAGAAATATATAGCCTGTGTTTATCTTAAAATACAACACTTCTGGTAGCTCTACAGTTTGTTACTTCCACTCAGAACATTTTTTTTAAAATGATGGAGTTCAAATTGACTATGTTTCCATGTATTGCTAATTAATCATCTAATCAGCTGGCCTTAGACTGTCATATAGAAGCTGAGGTAAAAAAAAAATCACAATGTTCAAAGAAAAATCTGTTTCTTTATGGACAAAGCAAACCATATACCCAGGTTAGAGGAATCTGCATGCATGTAACAACACTTCCCAATTTTGAAAAGTGAATTAATTCTTTGTGGGGACAGCTTAATACAATAGACCTGGAGTGCACAGACCTGGACCTCTGCCAGCACCTGTCTGTTCAGGAATTTCATCCACTTTAATAAGCTCTCTGGATCTCAATTAACCAGGCAAGCTGGTGCAATTGTAGAGAACTCAAAAATAAGAGAGAGAAGATTTCACAGATCCTCCATCTGTAGGCCTTCTGTAAGCATGACACATACAAATAGAACCCAATATTGTAGGTGACATCCTTAACATTATGAATTACAGTGAGGCAATGAGAGGCTGGTAGAGAAGCATCAGCATGAGGCCCCAGAACAAATGTTATTTTTCATGGCTTACTTCAATCATTGTCATCAGAAGTCGGCATCTGTACCAAGCACCTCGTTGATGCCATGGCTTGAGAGGAGCTTGGGATCTGCCAGGCCTGCAAACTGCTCCATGGATTAACCCCAGCTCCAAGTGGGCAGAAGGGTTCACCAGCATGAATCTAATTACAGCATGGAAGACCACACGTGTGCAATGACAATGTAACTACCAGAATAGAGATGCATCACACTGCTTGAATAGCCCAGTAAATCATGGAAACTTAATGTTTACTTTGTAAGAGTCTCACTGGATTTAAAAGAAATGGAACTGATAGATTCCTAAATAAATTACAGTAAGAATCCCGCAATGTTTGCTAGGTAATTGTATTCTTTCCGCATATTAGCCAACTTTACTAGAGAAAACTTTGCAGTAAATTTTTTTTGCTTATATGTGTAACCCAGAGATTCCTACTAAATGCCATTCCATTGCTCACATGCACTTTTATTCTTTAATAATGACATAAAAATGCTGCTACCCTGCCCCATAAAACAGCCTGGCTTTTACTACAGTCATTATCTGTCTGGTCTGCTGGGACTGGATGCTTTTAGGATGGGATGTTCAGTGGAGTCTTATCCATAGACAACCACAAACCATAAAAGACAGCTGAAAGTGGGAAGCACTACCAATGTATAAGGCAGGCAAATAAACATCAAGGCTAATCAGGAATGTAACCAGAAAACCACACAAACAAAGATACCAAGAAAAAATATTTGCAGATTTTATACCTCAGTATCTCAATATTCAATAGGTCTATTCATAGCCCAAGTTTTTAATTCTCTTCTGTGATGCCTAATACAAACTGGGTATTGAAAAGGTAATAGACACCCATCATACTACATAAAACACAAATTTGTAATTTACAAAACACTAAAAACTGTTCTTCAGTAACTAGTCCAGTTCAGATCTTGGCACGGAATTCACATTTATATCCTAAGGAGATGAATGTGGAAATTCAGTCTGAGGAAGGAACTGAGCATTAAAATTTCAAGTCAACACAAATAAAAAGTTAACATTAGTTTTTAATTAACTGACAGTGTCCCTTGTGACGGAAACCAGGAACAAGCACCTTCATAGGCAGTGCTGATCTCCACCCTCAGATTAATACATGTTTTGAGATTATAAAAAGACAAGGAGCAGAAGCCTTTAAACAGAGGTGAACTTTCTTTAAGAAGAGTAGTACATTAATTCTCTCTTATAGCTTTATCACTGTTCTTAATATAAACAAACCAGTTTTTCTTCACCTTTTTTTCCTCTTTCCCAGTGCTAGAGGTGCAGCAATACATATGCCTCCTGCCAATGGAATAACTCTTAGACAGAAGAATCATGAGCTTCCCAATTATCTCCTTTTGGTTGATCTTTGGACTGTTTCACATTAAATATACCTCTGTCAACATTAGCACAGCACAGCCGTGTGATCCCCACCCTCATCCCAAGGAGTCCCAAACCATTAGATTGTCACACTCACTGCCATGACAGAACCCCATTCACACTGCAGATCTTCCCCGGCAGCCTGGGGCCAGGCTAAAATAAATTGCATCAGTGTTATCTGTGGGATCAATTGATTGCAGGCTCTAAAATGGCTAAAGTCTAGGAGAATATGTGAATGCTCCAGACACAGGGCAATTCTTTGAAATCAATGACTGCTTGAAAGGCTTGATAACTAGGGGCTTCAGGCTATTAACACCAGCTGGTCATTAAGTCCACACAAATTGTTATAGCTTTTATAACCTTTTCTTATCTCAAGAAAACAATTAAACATTTTAATTACATTACAGGGATGACAGAAGATAATTGGAGTTATCAGGAAATTATGTAGTCCTGTTAATGTGAGTTACTATGTCATTTCCATTGCTTACAAATGTACTTGCCATCTAGATAAAGTAAAACTAACTTTCAATTAGGTCCATATTCAAACCACAAAGATGGAAGAAGACAAAATAAGTAACCCAAAGTCAAATGAATTCTCATATTAAGATGGTATTGTCTAATCTTTGAACTATTGTCCTGGAGAGAGGACATGGTGATGGAACCTTAGTTGAAAAAGCACAGTTGTCACCTGTGGAAATAAATTACTTTTCACACCTACCTCTATTTTAAAATTGCAAAGTCCATAGAAGAACACAAAAAATTCTATGTTTATACAGCTTCTGTGAACGATCCTGCACTGTTTACAAAAAAAAAAAGTACCATCAATACAGTACCTGCCAAAAGTTGCTCCTTGTATTACTTCATAAAGACTTAGCATCTTCAGACATGTTCTGGTTATGTTAGGGTCTTACAAAGCTCCTAATTCCATAAAAGCAGGTTTGCCCCATATTTCTGTACATCAGTTCTTCACTGGGACTGGGCTATTATGGTGAGATTTCTGAAGGACTACAACAGTGTCTACGTGGGGAGCTGTCACAGTAGCATTTCAGCCTTTTGAAACATGGAGAGAAGGTGTAGAAATATACCCCTTAATTTTTTGCTGCCAATCTTTTCTTGCATAAATTCCTAAGGCTGAACAGCAGGCACAACAGCAGTTGCATTAGTTCCCAGGGAATTCCTGGTCATGATGTGCCAGTCTGTTGGACTTTGAAGATTTACTGTTTTGCACTTAAGGGAAATGTATAAGAAAATATTTACAAGTGCTCATTAAGGCTAAATTGTGTCCTTATCCTGTGCAGGTTCCCTGGGAATTAAGAAAATTCTATAATGAGAATGGATGTAAGGCTGTCACACTTACACAGGAATAGTCTCTTGGACAAGGGAAGGATGAAGAGCTATACTGCAAATACAGTACAGGGCAAAGTTTAGTAGAAAGTGAAATATGAATCACCTTCATTATGGACACAGTCATAGGGGATGCATAAACAGGAATGTATTCTGAAAATATTATGTTAACTAGCCTTTTCTCACCTCCAGCGCCAGTGAGGCTGCAACTGCAGCACTGTGCCCAGGTTTTGCTCTTGTACTTGAAACAGGCTGCAGAACACAATTAGAAATGCAACAAGATTTATGTCCCATCATGTCTAGATGATTCAAAGGGAAAGACTGTCCTGCGAGAGATTTATGCAGAGAACAGGATTCCAATTATCAATTACAGAAGGGATACAAATGAGATTGGCACATCTGCAGCAGAAAAAGCTGTAGTGGAGGAGCCTGAGGCTGGACTAAAACATGGGAGCAGATCAAGCAGGTGTCTCACAGAGCCTGTGGGTGACAGCAGGCACAGGTGACCCTGCTGGGCAGACAGACAGGGACAGTCAAAGGGACTCACCCACATGATTTATTGTGGTATCTTTTTAACAGAGTACCACTTCAGTTCATCACTGTATTGCCAAGGGCTACGTGATGATGTTTCTCAAAGAAGGAAATTAGTGAAAAATCTGAATAACTATGTAGGGAAGGCTGAAAGTCAGAATGGGCAAAGAGCTGCTCTTCCATCCTAGCCAACACCCCACAGGATGAACAATGGCCAGTCCTGATTTATCAAGACTTTTACTACACTAAAAATAAAATCAGGTCCCCTGGTTGGGGACTTGGCCATCTCACAGCAGAAGTGGTTCTATAATGTTACTGATGATGCATTCTGAAAGGAATAAGAGACACTACTTTGAATTTATCTGACAGAAGAGCCAGGAGATTCTGAATCTGATTCAAGTTTATGAGGTCAGGTCTTGCAAGCAAATCAGGACTTGTAAGTCTCTACTTGCAGGTCACACATATGAGGTTGCACATTCCAAGACACAAATAATGCCAAATAAACCTCGCAAAAGAAAACTTGGCACTCCTGAATTTTTTGATCGGGATGGATTCAAATTAAATCTATGAGCTTTCACTGGCAGGTATTTTCATTGTAACCACTTTATTTTGGTATAGTTTGGTTTCTTAATGTAAATCTCTCTGAAGTCTACACATTGCCTAACCATACAGAGGAATTATTTGGTTTGTTGAAGATGATGTGCGCTCCCTTATACCAAAACACAAAAGTTTTAATACTTTTTACAAAATTATCCAGTAATTTATCCCCTCTCTTCTGAAGTTTGGCATTTTACACAGACCACACACTTAAGTTTGTTTCCATTGACTTATTTGACATTTTTACACATAAAACCAGCTGGAATTAGACACTAAGGGCTTCATCTATTTTCCTAGATAACTCAGCAGGCTGTCCCTAAACATAACAGATCTACCTATGACAGCAGCATAAATTCAGCTGTCCTGATATCCCAAATTTCATCCTAGCAGAAAGGCACACCTGCAGCCACTTGCTGTGTTAAATGCAATGAAAATCCAGTTATTCTTTGGGGTGGCAGTTCACAGAAGAGCCATAATCCCTGAACTGATACTCTGCTCAAGGAAGAGCCAGGGATACCAAGGAATTTTGGTTACAGCTACACAAAGTCTCAGATGGTTGCCATGCAAAAATAGGCACAAGCTGTTCCGAAGGCAGATGCTAACTAAATCTTCATAGCAAAGCTGCTCCTGAGGGAAAAAAACCTCATGTCTATCTCAGAGTTCCACATTCACCTCCACATGCCAACCTCAGCCTACTCACAACAAGCCCTGCCTGCATGTCCAGCACCATTTGACCATGATCGTTTGCTCACTTGCTTTTTCAGCTCTTCTCCCCCAGGATGTACCATCTGTAAAAGTTTCCAGGGGTTTTTTCACAAGGTCTCTGTGCATATGTGGCCTTGGGGAGCAATCCACCACGTTAAACAACTGCAAATAGTTCTCCTGCTCTCCATGACAAGCTATACTGGATAAAATGGTGCTGTAAGGGGAGAATTATTTAAATGTGAAAAGGGTTATAGCTCACCAGGGAAAGCAGGAAAAAAGACAATGGCCACAGTATCACTGATGATATTGAGAAAGTGGGACAATATTATAATTATCCCCTTATCATGGCTCTCTTTTTAAACAAGACGTTAAGATCTGATAAAAACACCTAAACAGAAAATAGAATTTCCAGTTTCCCTTTCTTTGCCTTTCTTTTTTACTTTTTTGTGTCCATATTCTCTTTTTAGAGCAAACTTCAATGTGTCCTCCTACAACTCTCCAGCTTTGCTAAGGATGAGAATTTGAAGAGGACTCAATGCACTTTCACCATGCAGGACCCAGTTTAAATTCTGCTTAATTTAATAAAGAAACCCAAACCACATTCCCTGAATATTTTATGGAGGCCAAGTCCAGTGTACATCAAGAGCCCATAGAAGTGCAGGCCAAGATCTGTGTCTTGATCTTAGACAGGTTTTTTATCACTCACAAGGAAAAACATCCTGTATGGAAAGCCTCTGCAGAGAGAACTACTTAAATATAGAGTGACAAATCTTTCAAATGCTAAAATGAAGATGAAATAGGGCTATCAATAGAGCAGCTATGATGATGACAAAAATCAAATCAGCAGTTTTTGCTATTTCAAAAACTATTTAAAATACCAACTTTCAGAGTGGTATTTTTCATTTTTGGTTTTATGATGCATCTAAGGGAAATACGTGCTTCATATGAATTCATGGTTATTACACCACTGCTGCAGCACTTTAGTGTGTGTCAGCATTTTCATGGTGAACCTTGCAGTGCTGGGTCTGTAACTTGTCCATAAAAATTTGCCCAAAGCAAGAACCTGACATAAAAGCTAACATAGGTGCATTATTCTAAGCTGGGGAGGATAAAACATTTTAACCTTAGATAAATTAAAAAATTATTGATTAATGATTAGATTAATGATAACTGGATTTGGACACTTTCTTAAATCATATTGAATACATAACCCAGGGTGATAAATAAACCATTTATAGTATCATTCTAACCTTCCAAAACTGAGATATTTTAAGACCTCCTTATTATGTAAACAGGGTGTCTCAATCATTTAAGAAAGGTGGTTTTGTAGTTCTTTATCTTCCTCAGTTGCCTCATAAATATGCGTTCAGGACATACACTTCTCATGCAGAAACATTACTGTTTCCACATTTTAGATGGGAATTGCAGCTCAGAAACATGCCAAAGGTCAGGATGTGTGTGTCAGAGTAAAAAATCAGCCTTCTACCCTAAATCCTTAGCCTTCACACCAATCAGAAGCACAGCAGCAACATTCTGATCTCTTCATCAGTGAATTTCCAGCAAGAGCTTATTTTTTTTATTGAGATCTCTCAGTTCTAAGTCTCTCACAATAGCAACTATCACTTCTGTAACAACTGGACTAGAAGCCAACTCAGATAAAAAATATTCTGAGATTAATCCTACCTCATCATGCATATCCTTTCAGCAGCAAAATTACAAAATTTATATGGAGATTATTCTAAGCTCACATCTTTTGGATGACTGTGAGCACTGGTGATTGTGCTGTGAACCTAGATTGAATGTTCATATGCACTGAATATATTTATGTTTTTGTCTGGGAGGGACAGTGTATCTTAATGATGATAAAGGCAGTTAGAAAATCAGCTTGCCTCCTCATTCCACAGTTTATAGCTTTGAGAGGAAAAATACGATATCCTATGCAATTTGCAAAGCACACAACCTGAATTTGAAAAAGAATAAGATTATTCTGTCAATGAAGAGCTGCAAGCACAATGTAAGATGACTGAGACTGAAAGGAAAAGGAAAAAACACCACAAAAAGCTGTTTCATTAATCTCAATAATAGTAGAAAGTCTTTGAACTCTAACAAGTCACAATCTTGAAGGCAACTCCCACATTAAAAGAGAGCTCTGGAGTCATTTGCTGGGGCCCAGCTCAAGGTTATTTTTGAAAGTCAAATGTGTGCAGTCTAGGCTGTGGTGCTGTTTTGATATTGGCCATTTTGATAATGCAAAAGAGAAAGCTTTAAGAATAATGTAGCACTCATAATAATTATGTTCTAGAGCATTCTATAGCAACATGTAACAGCATATAAAATACACTAATGTATATTGTTTTAAAAAGATCTAAGCAAAGTATATATTATTTGGGATCTAAGTGGGTAATTCCTTAGAACTGCAGTCTCCAAGATAATAACTTAAACATTTGGTTCCCCATTGAGTCTTGCCAGCAGTTCTTGTTTGTTTGCTTTATGTATTAAAATATGACTTCAGTATAATTAAGTACCACATCATATTCAATATCTACAGAACAGAAATAAAAATATCCTTATTGCTAATCACCTTATAAAGTGGAAAAGAGTCCTAATTGCCTTTATCTTTCAAACATCAGAAATTTCATATTTTAAATATGAAAAGCGTAGGCAGTGGGTACTAACAGTGTGACTGAGAAAAACATGAAGATCCTTCTCCAAACCCACGCTCTGTGTTTGTATATTAGCTTCTAATATTACAGGAAAATTACTGTACAGTGTGCTATAACAAAGAAAGATATATATTATATACAACAATGATAAACTCCGATTCCACTGGCCTTGATTCATCACTTAAGCAGGATGAGAAATTGAGGCTTAATTAAAAAGGTACACCATGAGACAAAACACAGAGAGCCCCAGTCAGACCCCAAGAACAGCTGACTCATACATTTATTTTCTCAGTAGAAGGGGGTGGTTCTGTGTCATTTATCATGCAAGAGGCTCAGGACTCTGTAGTTTAAAAGAGCCAAATTAATCAGTGTACCGACAGCTCTTTCTTTCTAACAAGGTTTTTCCTCACTTAGGTAAGTTCATTTCCAGACATTAAAACCTAATTTTAGTTTGAAGCTAAACCTCAGACTTCTGTGATACCAAAGGCCACTGTAGAACATCCCATCAATGTATTTCCAACCTATGAATTTGAAACAAATCTCCAAAAGGAAGTGCTCTGCTTCAGAGACAGGACCTGGAGAAGGAAGGGGAGGCATTTCCCATCATCAGTCCAGGACGGACTTCCAGCAACATTTTGGTACTTTGGAAAGCACTCACATCCCATTGTCCTCTGTGCCACAGAACCTACATGCAAAATCTAACCAGGGCTGCACATATGCAGATACAGTAACCATTTAATTGTTTCTACACATTCAATATTTGTTACACTTTCTTTCTTTTCTTTTTACTTTGTACAATTGTATTGGTTTTCTGAAAGATTAATGCTCATTTTCCAAGATGTTTATGATAGTGTTTCTCAAGGAATGTCCTGGGATCTCTCATGACACCCAAACATGGGAGAATCAGGACAAGAACCTCAAAATTCTAGGGCATTTCTGAGTGAAGTTGATGCAAAACTAGATGCAAGTTTCTGTTCTTCTGCAAAACCTCTTTATTTTGGGCAACCAGACCTTGTTTCTGAGGGTTTTCTGCACTGAGCCCTCAAAGCATGAAGCAGTAGGAGTGGAAGGAAGTCTGCCTTAGATCATTAACAAAGATCAGCTCTGATGGATGCCTTGGGCTCACAGTTTTCTCCCCAGGCTTACCCCAGTACTGCTTGACACTTTATCTCTTGTTAAATGATCCCACCTTTCAGTACAAAAGGTCCCAAATACCATGTCTCATTCAGTACAAATAGTCTATGAGCCTCTGCAAAAGCTGTTCAAGTCAGAATGTTTCAGATAAATATGTCTGAATATCTGTGGCAAAATTTACTTTATCATGCCAAACAGTTCCAGTACTCATGTGAGGCTGACTGAAGTGGGATATGAGAGAAACATATCCTGAAACAAACTGTGATTCTTTGTCAGAGTCAATACCCACGTGAAGCAGGGGGAAAAAGCTTTCTGTAGCCTCAAAGGACGCAACAAATGGAAGCAATTCCACAGGAGGCTCCACAGAATTTTATCTGTACTGAATCATACACTGCAGCGGCCAAGCCCTCCTCTGTGCCTGCAGGATCTGAGACTCTGTACAGATTGAACTCATACAAAACAAATTTTAAAGCTAGTCATTCCCTAGGTTCACTGAGATTTGGACATTTCATAAATCCATCTAGGTAACATGTTCTGACAGAAATAGCATTGCTACATTTTGACACGAGGGATTTGAAAGTGCAATTCCTTAAACAAGGATCATTCAACCTATTGTTTTCACATGCATTCACTCTCCAGTAAACTCTTAATCATACATAACTGGGAGGTGTTGCCTTTCTTTTACAAAGCTGAGAGCAGACCTAAGGTTCACACTGACAAATCACACTAAAATAATGCACCATGCAAAGGGCAGCTGAAGCAAATGATTCAAATTGCCTAGTGGTTCACAATTTTCTCCATGAAAGTCATTAAAATCTATTTGTAAAAAAACAGTAAGATTGAAAATAAGATGACAAAACAAACTCTGTTGGCAGACCATCTTCACAGGAAGTTTGAGTTCTTTTCACTCCAAAGCATCTCTCAGTCCCTCAGAGCACTGCAACCCACACAACTTTATAAGAACATTCAAGAAAACTCAGACTTTTAACATTTTCCTTCCAGCCAAACTGACCTGCAAGGTGCTGTGTCTCCGAATGGCTTCACCCAAAGTATGTGCAGTATTGAAGGAATACCAATGGTTTAAAACTTAAATGGTTTTCAAGGCAACTTCACACACGGAAGTCACAGACACAAACCTGGGAAAATAATAAGGCCTTGGGATTTGTTGGCGTGGGTTTTAATTTTGTTAGAATGGTAATGCAGGAAGGGTTAGAAGAAAATATAAATCCTAAATCAGATGCACTGGGGAGGAAATTGCGTCTAGGAAGTGGCAGAATATGCTCAGCAGGCCAAAGAAATGAAGCTTTAGAGGTCTATCTGCCTATATAAGACCTGGATTCAATATTACATCCCAGTTTGACAAAACACCTCAGCTCAGGCTTAAAGCTAAGCCTGTGCTTAACTTCACTGAAGACAAGATAGATTTTTTTTAAGATGTCAATCACTAGAGAAGCTAAAGGTTTTAAGTTCAAATACCCCAATTCTCACCTGCAGACAGCAGGACTCCTGAAACAGAGAAGTTTTCTCCAGCACACCTCACTGTTAAAGGAAAACAGTTATTACACTTTCCAAACCCTGAAGTATTTAAATCCCAAGCTAGGTACATAAATAATAAAGCTGCATGACTTTCAGACATGCTGAGTTCCCATTGATTTTAATGAGAGTGATATATGGTCAGATCCCCTCGAAGAAAAGATTGTTTAGATACCCAAGTATGAATGAAGCATCTTGACTTTCAGATAAAAACAGCTTTCATAAGAGCCAGTAGGAGTTTTTTATTGCTCACTGTATATGCCTGATTAGGGAGTCTGGCTCTGAGTGATTATCAACTAGTGTGTCCACAGGAAAAGCTGCACTTTTTTGTGTTTGCAGTGGGATGGTACCCGAGGTAGAAGCAGGCTGCCATCCACCCACTCAATGGTGAAGTTAAAACAACAATTCAAACTGAGTTTCTTCACTAACAGCCCCATGCACACCAGGATTTCCTAAAAAGATGGCAAGGAAATTACAGCATCACAAAGAAATTTCATGGCTTCAGACTTCTCAGACACGGCAGGAGCACGATGTATTTTATGGTTCTTTGTTTGTAATGCATCTTTCAGTACACATCTTACACAAACCAGCTTGGTTGAGAGGTTTTCTCCATCACAAGAAAGAGAAGAGCTTGAAATCTAGGACCAGTCAAGCTACTGTACACTTCAGCCAGCAAATTTCAGCAGGTCACAGCTTCCCCTCCAGTTGTATTTCCAAGGTGGAAGGTTGAAGCCATGCACGACCTGTATGAAACCCTGGTTTTGTCAGTTCTTGAAGCTGGGCAGCTGTGAGACTCCAGCTATTCAGCACTAATCCATACAACATTGATCACCACCTCCAGTACCTTCTTTGTCAATATATTCAGTGGTGGAGGCAAAACACTGTGCAGTGCTTTGGAAGAGATTTTTCTGCAGTGTCTGGGGTAGAGCTGGCAGGAGAGAGCTGCTTATTGGCGCTCACACGATTAAAATAATGCATGTGGCACAATCCATCATCCATGGCAGACATTAAGCACTCTCTAATATCAATTACCAATTAAGAGCTGACAAACAAATTTTTGTGATTAGCAGACCAGTATAATTACAGTCTGCTGGTAAGGAAGAGCCTCACCTCATTTGCTAGGCTTACCCAGCCAGCCCATTCTCTAATAAAGAGAAGGAAATTCAACAGTTTGAGAGAAGCCTCTGAAAAACTGGGGGAAAAAATTCTCCCCATGATTTTCAGATATTTACAGAGTTTTTTACTTTCATTTACAAGTTCATCACATTTCCCAGTGCCACATTGCATTTTTTAGTGTAAACAACATGATGGGTAAGATCACAGCAAATCAACAGGGAAGAAAACAATTCACATCGCTGGCAGAGTTTGTATACCTGCTCATTACTTTCAGCAAATTGCTCATAAGGACACAGCTTTTTCAAGAAGCTGTTTATTTAAGTGCTTAATGGATATTCTTGTCACAGTAGGCCAAGAAAAGTCACATCAAAACCTCTGACACATCATCTGATGCTATTTTATATTTTAAGAAATTTGGCACGCATCACATTACAGTGCAATGCATTATTAAGTGTCATTCCAGGATATGAGATAATCAATCAGAAAGATCCTTTGGGATCAAATGAAATTGAATAACTGACATTTTGGCATGAACAGAAGTGCAGGGGTGATTGAAGAAGTTGCCATTTGAGGAACAAGCTGTTCAAAGAAGCTTAATTATTTCTATTTCCCTTTTTTCTCTTCATAAATATTCCTAGTAGGGTTGCACTGAGGTCTCACATCCAAGGGCCTTCCTCTGCACAGTCTGGATTTCCCACTATCTACACTGTGAGTCCTGGAAAGCCATCAAACAGAGAAATTCTCTGTTAAGAATCTGATCATGTTACTCAGACCATTTGGCCTTGTGCTTGCATTCATTGTATGGAATGGAACACAGGGAAATGCTGTGAAAGCCAGCAACAGAGGGGATTAGGGATCTCTTTGGGTCACTCACTCACTTCCCACCCCTTCCCCTCTCCCTCTGTCCCGGGTCAGGCTCCTTTCCCAGATCAGTCTGTGTGCACTCAAACACAGTGCAGACTGATGGAGAATGCTGCAGTAACTGAAACCCCCTCTGGAGCAAAAAAGAAAAAAGAATAGAAAGTGAAAATAAAGACAAAATGCTGTTTATCTGAAACAATACAAACCTATTCTGATGGGTATAAACAGTCATTGGAAAAATGACTTTTGTGACCCAGTATATCAAATCCAGCATTTCTGTTTGGCATAGGCTTGGCTGCCTCAGTCCAGAAACAGTCCAGGCTGGGAGAAGTACATGTCTGTCACACACATAATGGCTCAGTGCTCTACATTGAAATAATTTATGAATGCCAAGAGGGCTAGATTCTGCAGCCAAGGTTCAGGAAAAGGCACAGCACAATATATTTCATAACTTCTGTGATTCTTTCATTTCTTTAGCTGTGAATGCCTCCTTTTGGTCATTTCTCATGTATTTCACAAGCCTGCACATCTAATCCCTGGGCAAACTATCCATATCCAAGAGGCAGCTGTTGAACAAAAGTAGCCAAAGAAGCACCTGTAGACTTGGATAGAGACCTATGGTACATTATTGGGACACAAAATACATACACACAAACACAAATGCCCAGTGAATTTATGACATATTTAAAATATGTCACTGGCAGAAATTCTCAGCAGCATTTTTCCAGAATGAGAGAATTTTTGTGAGAGAATTCTCTCATTTCTCCAGGATTGGAGAATCCATTTCTCCTGTCTCACATCTCAGAAAGCAGCTTGCTTGATTATTAAAAAAACACATTTTAATAGGTGCCATTTAATTCAGCACTATGTAAGCAATTACATGACCTCTGCTTCACAGACAGGAAGGGGATTTTTAAAACCAAGCAACCTTAATTACTTTCAATTTACTAAACACATAAGCTAGCAGTAGGATGCTTAAAACTGACCAAATTACCAGCTCTCCTTTAATTATCCTCCACTAAGTAGCCAGCTAAGGAGATATCTTCAGAAGCAAATAACTGAGTTGGGCTCATAAATCCCAGAGTAGGATGGGATTTAGTAGGATGTCAATTCCTTTGGTAGGATGTCCATCTCTGTAGCAGCTGCTACAGGAAAACTGTAAGCTCAGGTGTTGCATTTTTCTGGCTGACCACACAGAGGTGAGGTCAGAAAGGATCTGGGATAAAAGAGCAGAAGGGTCGAGGAGCAACCCAGTCAGAGAAGCAAATGCCCATTGCAGTGTGGGTAATGCTTCCCTAGGGACACCTTGTCCTGGCAGAGGCCAGGGATAACTGCATGGCTCTGCTCACAGTGTTTTGGCCTCCCTAGGCAGTTTCTAAAGCTGGAATGTCCCTGGGGAAGCAAATAGTAATATTAAGTTTCTTAACAAAAGAAGTACCCTGTGCCAGTTAGGCATTACACTGATTTTGTCCTTAGGTCTTTCTCTCAATATCACATCATCAATATCACATGAGGAAAATCAATTTTCCTTTTTTTTCTCATTGGGAATTAGTAGAGAACTGCAGCATGCAAGCAATAGGATCATTCAAGAGTTCCGTTGAATATGTTCCCGTCCTAAGGCACAATTACGTTAAACTATGTATTTATTCATCAGAATAATACAGTAACACAGGCCATCTTCCTAAAGACACAGTTTGACTTTGTGAGTAGCTGAAGCCAAACCCAGCAGCTCTTCCCTGATGGCACACCCAGTCCTACACCATATCAGCATCAGTCAGAACTGGGGCTGAAGAGAGAATACAGAAGCAGTGCTCTTCAGAACTCCCACAAAAATGGGGTACATGAGAACTCCTGAGCAGCAAGGGGTGCAGTGCTGTGGGCAGGGAGCTGCATCTTGCTCCCACACATCTAAAGGAATTCACAGCTTCTGACAAGGTCCTATTTTCCCTCTTCTCAATTTCATCCCAGAGACACACAGTTGCCTTAAAGAGCCAGAGCAAAAGAGCAATTCAAGGAGAGCTCTTAAGCAGTGGTCACACAGCCTAACCTGCCTGAAGGTTTTCCAGTGCAGTTCAAAGGCCACAAAGGGGACCTCCATTCTTTGAAGTACAGCTCCCCGTAGTGTTTCTTCCCATAAAGAGCAAAACATATGCCATAAAACTTTATGATCAAACTTACAGGAATCTGGCTAAGAGCCTGGGAGTGCAAGGAAACTAATTAGTTCAAACCACCCCTCCAGTCCCCCTGTTACTTCCCATCCAAACAGTAGCAAACCCAACAGAAGTTAAAAAGCTTAATAAAAGTACAGCCAGACCACAAGACACCCGTTTCTCTTTAGGCAGGGCTTTCTTTTTCCTAAAACAAGACACTACAAGAGCAAGGAAACAGTCCCTAGCCAAAGTACATATCTTTCCAATGCCTGGGAAATATCCAGTGATCTATGGGGGAGAAGGAACAGATTGCAGCTTTGCCCAGGTAACAGCAACATGGTATTTTTATATCTACCTGGATGTACTGTTAGAGCAAGTGCAGTATTTTAGTGCTGTTTTCCAGGTTATTCAGTAACATTACAGAGATTTAACTAGAAAAGAATAAAGGGCAGTAGTAGTACAAGCAGCCAGCCCAGGCAAGGGAAAACGAGGTGTCTGCTCATGGCAATTGAGACATTTACATGAGTATGGGAAAGATATTGTGGTGAGAATTGCAAAAATAACTGATTCCAGCAAGAGATGTCACAGCAACACCAAGCTGTAAAGTGCTTTGCTGAAGAAGTTTGGAGCTGATGGAGGCAGGCACCAATCCAACAATCTGCCTGCCCAAACTGCAGCATTAAGTGTGATAATGCTGACATTTCCACAGTGAGGAGCACAAAGTTAAACAGATTGACTGCATCCTCTCACCTGAGGATGTATGTCACTGCAGAGCCTGAAAACTGGAATTCTCCTCTCTGTGAGCACAGAGCAGGATGCCCTGCCTGACTGTGGCCCACTGAGCAGCAGAGCAGACACTTTCAGGACATGTAGCTAAGTTAGACATGGAATTTCAATATTGACTGTTTTGGTGGGAGGAGGAAGAGGAGAACAGTGACCAACCATCATTCCCATTTTTTCCCCCATATTCATATTTTCCCAAGTCATTTCCTGTCTTACCTTGCATTGTGTGGATGAGCTGAAAAGGCCATTTTTTGCAGCTTCAGATGCATTTTTACAAAATGTGACATCCACAAAACTTAGCTCCTGTATCCCTCGATAGCTTCAATTATCTTCCAGCACTGTGCCATGAATTTTCCCCTATATGAAGATCCCACACACAACTAAAGTCACAGAAACCTGTGACCACTTTAATTAGCAAGGGCTATTGGCAGGAATGTTTGTGGGCTCAAGACCTGAGAGCACAAACACTCACATCCTCTCACACAGTCATTTCATTTTTTATATCATTTGTGGGGAAGAAAGAGCAATTTGCAAAGTAACACACTTACTGCACTGTGATTTGAATTTGCATAATAAAAGCATTTGCCTTTTAAAGCATATATTAATGCTTAGAAGGGAGAGTAAGAGAATGTTCTGATATAATTCAAGATAGCTAGACACAGTTCCATTATTTTAATTTACATTTTATTGGGTTTTTGCTTTGGTAAAGAAACACATGTTATAACTAATCACAGTTCTAATTACTGCCTGATTCTATCTTTTATTACTGCTAAAATTTCTATTAAGGGAATGAAAGAAACTAATAGGATCATTAAAAGATCAATAGGAAATATTGCTTACATAGAAGTTGCAATGTATAAACTTCAAGTCAACAGTTAGGATCAAAAGAATTCCTTGGAAAGAGAGGATTATGAATTCATTCCACTTAGGAAAGAACATGAGCTGATTTAAAGCCTATCCACCAGAAGAATTCTTTTTAATTTCACTCCTCTGAGAGCAATAGGCAAAGAAAAAACACAACAAAATTATGACTAACTTTCCACCTCTAAACTTCTAATACTCTTTCTATAGAGTCTGAGTACCTTTCAGGCATATCATTAGGATCTGGAATGCATGTGACATTTCTGAACATAAAAATGGGGATGCGACTTGTTTAAAATTGTAACCTCATAGGCCAGATTCTTATTCTTAAAATGATGCTCAGGTAGTTCCCAGTGACTATCCAGTCCATCTAAAACCTGTTCTTCACTTAATTTTGTCGAAAAAATTATTCTTTTACTTCAAGTCACTACTCTGTCTGAAGTAGTTAACCAAGCATGAATGTCATACATAAAAAATAATATTATGGTCAGTACCTTTTCTCATATGACAATACCTACTTGGCTGCACCTTCTTACCTTGGCTGTTATAATTTTCCATTTCCCACAAGGAGCTATGAAAACAAAGATCTTACTGTTTGAAGAAGGATTAATACTTAAAGCCAAACACTTGCTATGTTCTCAAATCATATGGCCTAGAAAACTAATAAAGAATATTTTAGAAAAATAAATCATATCCATAAAGAAGTGGTACATGGCGGGCAAGTCCTAAATCACATTATCACCAAAAGCATACACAATAAAATTCATAAGACCCCAAAAAAAGGGAAAGAAGATTTTTCAGGTCACAAATGTACCTGACTGAAAGCTCAAAAGGAGTGAAAAAAGAAAAAAAAACAATACATGTGACCTTTTTTTGCTCCATCTTTAGAATTAAGTAAAAATGTTCCAAAGTACATCATAACTGCAGCACAGGAATAACTTGAGTTATATATTTTTCACTTATAAAATTCACCTGCATGCACAGTGTGATGATGTAGATGTTTTGCTTTACACTGAGAGTGTTGCGTTTTTTTTAAAAACGGGTTCATTGTGAACACATACTGAATTTCAGTAAATTTCTATTTGAATTTCAAAAGGGATTGCTGCTTTCTTTCCTAAACAGTTCCCATTTCTTAAATACTACATGACAGTGTGGAAAGCAATACTTCAAATTACATTTTGCAGCAAATTATGCTTTGCAAAGGTCAAGGGGATACTTTTCACAAAGCTCTGATTGGAATCGTCTTTAATACAGTCTCTCTTTTACGTTACAGTCTTTCTTCTCATATCATATTTAAAATCAAATTCTGTTTTCTGATTGCAGGTTATCAAGCAGAGCAAATGCAATGTAAGGAGTCAATTAAAAGAAATCAGCATCCGATTAACCTGAAGCCAGTAAAGTTTACCAGAAAACTGATTATTTGGAAAACAAAGAAAACTCAGGTTTGACAGTCTCCTAACATCCCTTTTGGCCAGTCAAATCACCAGAAAAAGGACACAAAATGTTTTCATTTTAAAACTATATATTTTGTTTAAGCTCTGCTCTACAGGGACATTATATGGCTAAAAATATAGTGAGATAGTGAGATATAGTTTATAGCTAACTCACAAGACTTTCCAGCAAAGGAAAATAACACTTTTCTCAGTGCAATCCTTGCTCAGTGACAAGGCACCATCAGGTGTGAGTGCAATTCCCTGCCCCCAAACCATTTTTTACCCTTGTTTATGCTGTTTCTCTACAGAATCCTCCTCCCAACACTGTCCCTGTTTATAAGAACCAAGCAAATTATTGGCTTCTGTTTGTGTCTCTGAGACATCTGTTTTCTCCTTTTGTCACTGTATCTTTTTTCTTTTCAGGATTCAGTTGCCTGGAACCACGACAAGATCTGGTTTCAATCAAACCAGTGTATTAATTTACTCCAATAATAATTACAAGGGATTTTTGGGGGGTGGAGGAGAACAGGAGTGGGATGGATTCAATATCATGCACCATTTCAGGCAACACCCTACTCTACTGGTACAGTGAGCTTCACCTAACATTTCATCATTATCTAAACAGTACTTCTGTAATCATTGGTTTTCTAGCAACAAAGAAATGTGTGAATGAACACAAAATGATGACAAGGACTGCACTTCAGCCTCTTTCTATTTCCTGGCATTTGCAGGATCACCTTGCCAGTCTCTTAATGGTTACAAATAACATACTAAGGCACTGCTTTGTGACCAAAACCTGTTACCTCTCTACTTGGTTTTGTTCCACATTTGGATTACCCAGGGATTCCCCCAGATGTGGTGACTTTCATGCACTGGAAATCCCTTTGTCCTTCCCTCTTTCCTGATCCCACCATTAACTCTGTCCAGTTACTGAAGTCCATGGGTGCAAACATGGCACCAAACACTTCCCTGCCATGAACTGGCACCAGTTTCAGATGTTGCCCTACAGAAGGAACCTTCAGGCTGTATTGATACTTGTTCAACAAAAAATTCCACAAGATGGTTGAGATTAGAACTGGACATGGCACATTCCACAAGTCATCTGCACTAATGGCACTAACAAGAGTTCTTATTTCTAAGGGATGCTCATGCATGGATAGTTATTTTTAGGGGTTGTTTTGGGGGGTTTTAAGTTTATGGGAATTACAGAGACAATGTTTTTCCAAGGAGATGATTCAATAGAGTGGGTAATGTATTTTAGCTACATAAATTCTGCATGCAGAGCCTGAATGTTTTGCATGGTTTCAATGATCCACACTGTAACAGCTTAAACAAAGACAATCACATGGGCTTAATAAAGCCAGTGGTAATAAAAAAGAAAAGCTTGACTTTAAGAGGAAAATATTTATATTGGAAGCAATAATTATATAGTACTTTTCATCCCCAGAAGTGCTTTTTAAGTGTCATCTGGTGGTTTGCTTGAAAGACTGAGAGCCAGGATTGGATTTCTTCTCCCCACTGCCACCAGCTTGCTGTGTGGCCCAGGACTCATCACTTAGTGTTGGATTTTCAGCAATTCCAGGCACCCACCCATCCTACAGGGTGCCACTGACAAAAAGACCAGCAATGCTCTTGGGCCTCATTTTTTCCACCTGTACAATGAGATTAGTTACTCTATTTTGCAAGGCTGTCATGCACATTAATCAGTATTTGTAGGTTTTCTGGAGATCCTCAGATTAGAGAGAGCTACAATAACCTGGCTTCATTTATGGCAACATAAGATTGTGCCCAAGCCAAGAACTGCAGTTGCTCCCTAAGGTGGAGCAGAGCTGTCCTTAAGTGTAGGAAGGAGCAAGTGGGATAACAGCAAAGGAATGGTGTTTCCCAGTTATTAGCAATGCTCATACCCTCCCAGCTCCATTGGAAGAGCTCCTGAGAGCCTCTGTGGGAAGCAGGAGGGAAGAAAAGTTCTTCCTTTCACTGGCCACCTCCAGCCTCCATCCCACAGAGCAGCAGCAGTGGATCAGGCAGCTGCTGGCTGTGAGCACTTTGTGTTATTCTCCTTTGGAACTGTTCTGTTTGCTTCTCTGGTGTCTCTAAGAGCAGCCCATGGAGCCACCTCCTTGTCTCTGTCATTTGTAAGCCCTTTGGGAGCTGTTCTGTGCCCCTACACTCTGAACATGAGCACCTGCTGGCTCCCCAGGGCAGCAGCCTCGGGATGCTGTCAAATATTAATGCATTAAAGTCCTTCTCAGCTGGACAAGGGCCCTTCTCCTCACTGCCCTGCAGCAGGAGCTTTGGCTGGGTAATACCTCACACCTATCCCAGCACGGGTAACAAGCTGCAGGAATGGGGAGAGGGCTCAAAAAAAGCAAAAGGGAACACATCAGCTCATCACAGCAGAGAGAGCATACAGCAAACTGAATAGCTGCCATATGCACTGCAGGTCTGCCAGAGAGATCATCTGCTGAGAAACTGCAGCTCTGTTTCTTCAGGACCTCACAAATACACAGAATGGGAAAAACAAAAAAAGAAAAAAAAGAAGCAATAAAATATTTTGGGAAGATCAGTACACTCTACAAGGTAAGAAAGGGGTTAGATCTAACTCTCCTACGCAGACTCCTTTAAGAACCCCTGCTCCACAATAAGGCAGACTGGGAAGAGGGCAATGTAAAATAAAAACTAAATGGGAGCTAATTAAAATGCAACTCACACATGAGGGCTGCTGAAATGCCTGGGATCAATTTTCACTGTCATCACTATAGTAGGGCCAGAGAACTTCAAATGCTTTTTATCAGATTCTCCAACTTACACAAGAATTGGGCTCCAAAACCACCTTTCCTAATTCCTCTATCCTCCCAGGAAAGTTTGGCATCCAAATATGGACTCTGGCACTGCAAAGACTGTATTCAGTATTGATAAAATTTCTACTGGATCTTGCTCTCCTGTTCTTCCTCCAGGCATAGAAAAGCACCTGATTTGTTTAGGCTATTTAATGAACTTCCAACCACTATCTTCTTCCAAGTTCTAATTCCTTATTTCCTCTTCTCTAAAGTTCAAACAATTAATTCCCACATGTCTAAACTGCCCAACAGTCTATTCTGAGCTTCTAGCCCATTTCAGTTCTTGCTAAGTACTCAAGTTGAGTTGCTCTTGCCCTGAGTGATTGGGAAGTCCTCTCACACCCAGCTGCTCAACGTTGCAGCCTGCTCCTTTCACTTGGCAGGAAAAGCCTCTGAGATTAGCTCCTTGTGCCTGACCTACATTTCTGGAGAACTCTGGAGTAGAGAATTGGTTTCTACAGTAATTTCTGGGGATGTTCAGTAATCTTTTTCATGACAGTTTAATAGCCATATATACACCTCTCTATTACTCTGATGTCTATAAGTTCTTGATTCCTCAAAAAACCCCTGCCATGTTAAATATCCCAGTTATTTAGCACAAGATCTTCTGTATACAACAAAGTGTATTTGAAACCACAATGACTTGAAATGACTTTAATAAAAGGGATACTCAAGGCTTATGAGGCTTTGATTTTCATTTTCACTAAGGCCTTTACTTACTCTGGCAGAATCAAATGGGAGTAAATGGAATACAGACATGCCTTACACTCACTTTAAAAAGCCATTACACAAATGAGGAGTCCCCCCTGTCTGGTAAAAAGAGAAGTTGAACCATTTACCCCATTATGACAAGCAGCCTTTTCTCAAGCAATGAAAGTCTATTACTGTGCTTCACCAGCACCTCTTAGCAAGTCAGTGAAATTGCTGTAGACATGATGAAAAGCTCATCCTGAAGTATACAGCATCACATATACATCTCCCTCAGAATTTATTTGTCTCTTGCAAACACATGAACAATTTCCCCATGCCTAGTTTCCTACTCTCCATAGAAGCTAACTTGAAAAGGTCTTTTCTGCATATTCTGGGAGATATACAGCAACTTGTAACTTGCTATTGCACCTGCTGTTTCAGTTTGGGGGATGTTATTGTGTTGCTAAAAAAAACGCCAGCAATGAGGGAGTTGGTGTGACAGACATAATTGGCCAAAACTTAAAATGCAGCGTTGCTCACTGAAGAGATGTGTCATTTAAATTATACACACAAACATCCATCACTTTTCTGTGGGCACAAAAAATAAGGGATTCAGTCTTTGAGAAGTGCCATAAAAAAATCATCATTTCTAGTAACCAGCAATAAGTGGTCACTTAAAAATGAACATTTTTATAAGATCACTTACATATACAATCTAGAATATCCTCCTTATATTTGCATTCAAGTTCAGCTATTAATCAGTGTATGAAAACCAGCTGTTTGTTGACTGACAACTTTAGGAAAAGATTCATTTCTCTTTCATACCTCTGGAGTTTGTGGGGGGGAACCTTGCTTAAAGAATGCAAATTAACTGTGACGTCAATATTCTTAAAAATATCTTCTTAACAGAAGAACCATTTTAACAGGTACAGCCTGAAATCCCAGAGAACAATGGTACCTGTGAACTTTAAATTTCAATGTGACCCCTCAACTCCACCCCATTCCCGTATGACTAGTGACATTCACTTCTAGGAATTTCCAGTGTCCAAGGGATGATTACCCATCTCTGATCAAAGTGCTCACCATAACATGGCACAATCCAGTTCACACTGGAATGTTGCATTATTTTCACCACAAAACATCAGTGCAGCCTGGGATTACAGGGCTGCAATTTTTTAAAGCCTGACAAGCAAATCCTCTCTCTGCTTCTTGAGCTTTGCACTCATGAGAACAGCACCTCACCCTGCACCCCCTGAAGCACCAAACCATCCTGTTTGAAAGTAGCAGGAAGACCACGATTTCTTGCCCACAACATGGAATTTATTCCTTCTTGAATCAGTCTGCATTCCTTCCTGCTCCAAAGGCACAAGTGAAGCACTGCCTTCCTTCCCCACTGCAATTCCACGTCCCTCACTGCAGTGGAATTACACAGAAATGATACTAAGCTCCAGAAAGAAGAGAACAAAGCCCTAAAACTTCCCCTCCTCCTGACCACAAAGATGTTCAAAAATTGCATTTTCTTCCATCCCTTTGAAACATAATTCAGTTGCCTTGTTAATGTCAGGAAGATCATATTTAAACTCTTTCTTTAGCAGCTCAGTGCCCAGCTGGGAGGTGAAAGGCTGTGATCGATGTAGTAACCATACAACAGATGAGTTTCAAGCACTACACATTAGGCTTTATGGATTTCTTTAAAGTGTGCTTTAAAAAAAATAACAAGGGAAGAAATTAAAAGACCCATACTACCATTTCAGCTTTCACAATCCGTTACACAATCCTCATTTTTCAGAGCTAGGAGAGAATAAAAACCCAGCCTTTCAGACCTTGGAAACAGGTGAGTGCATTAAACAGCTGAGCTAATAAATGTCATACTGTCCCTCCATTTTCCCTAAAGGCTGTGCTTAGTTCTCAAACACAACAGGGAACTGAGATGATCTCCAAAGCAGATGAATTCAAGCTTTGGTGACACTCAAGAACAGAGCAGAGTGAGATGGATCCTGACAGGCTGTTACTTAGCCCAGTTGTTTTACTATTTGCTTAACAGCTCTGATTTTCAAAATACAACGCACTACTGAGGAAAAGTTAGGAGCAAAAATAGGAGCTCTGAGTTGTTTCATTTGGAGGACAAAATTCCTCAGAAGATGTGTTTTTCAGAGATTCTAAAAAACTGGCTCAGGGACCATGATTTCCTTTGCAAGTGCCCCCATATTTGCATTAGCTGGGGCAGTGCAAACAGAAACTCGTAATTGGATGTGTTTGCTGGGATTGCATACATATAAAAGTGTGCATGGATAAAATCCTGGCTTATTAAAGCTTCCATTGTGACACTGATACATATCCATGAAGTGAAGTTGTGTCTTGTGCAACTTTAAGTATTAGCAAGGGCTTTTCGTTATTCAAGCCATAGTTGAGAACATAGCTCTGGTGCAGAACATGTGAAGGTAAAATGAACAAAACACCTAGAAAAAGAAACCCCCAAAATATGGCAATGGAACCGAATTGACACCCAAGCTGTGTGAGGATATCAGAAACACCAGTGCAGGAGTAAATTTGATGCTGCTTTGACAGTCTGGCTCTGTACACTGAAACACAGCATTAAAGAGCATCTGCATTCCCACAGTCATTGCCCACAGAACTGCATGCTTTACCTTCTGCTTTATTTCTTTATAAAAGAGAAAAGCCTGCAAGTACCAGGTCCATGTCTTTTTCAGTTTAATCTGTTACAGGATGTCTATATCACACTGAGGATTTCCCAAAGTGCAGCACACTCAGGAGATATTTCACAACCATCCCACTCACAGAACCTCTGTGCCAGCACACTGCATTGATTTCTGATTATCAGCACAATGAACAGGTTTCTTTGGCCACAGTGAATGGCTGCAGACACCCTGGGCCATATCAGCAGTCCTGGAGTTCTAGATGTAAGGAGGGTATGCAAGGAGCAGTACCAACCATATAAAACATATATCCCCTCCCATGCCATTCTGTATCCATGTGTACAGAAACAAACTGAGTTCACTGCTGCTGTAAGGAAATGCAGCTTTCTGCACTCAGTGGAAGGATTATACATCTATGGAAGGGGAAATTACATTGCTCATTTTAACTTATTCCTGCTGCCACTGAAAAAACAGGAGCTGTTTCAAAACAACTCGGTCTGAACCCCATTGTAATCAGTCTCAGCCTTTCCAAAGGAAGAACTGAGCCATCTACAAAAGGAAAAAGAGGAAAAAATCCCATCTCAGAAAGCTGGGCTGTGGATGTAGTGTCAGCAAGCTGGCTGCAGCTGCACAGTGAGCCTGCCATCCATTGCTGCTTTGAGCAGCCAGCAGCAAGTGCTGAGAGAATACTGATCTAGGGCCTGAGCCTCAAAAGAGCTGTGCAAATTCAGCTGCCAGACTTCAGCTGGGAGATAATGCATAGCATGTCTGTGGGAAGCAACCACTTCAGAGGCAGAACTAAGTGGCAATGTTAAGTACACAGGTAAAAGAATAGATAGCAATTATGTAATGCTCAAGAGCTTTCTCCAAATTCAATGGAGTTTCTCTGATTTCAGTGGCCTTTTCAATGAACCTCAAGACCACAAGTTATTAAAAAATAGAACTTAATCAAGTAATTCTGCTTTCTTGCTGATTTAATCTTCTTTATCCCCTCCATTTCTAAATAATGAGGAACCAAGTGTTATGAGTCCCATTACTTTGCTATTCAGAGGAAATCTAAGCCTTAGATTTTGTTGCTAAAGAAGTAAGACTCTAAAGACATAATCCCCAGTACCACTTCTGTTAACTGACCTAAATATCTTCCTTACTTTTCAGGTCTTTGGTCAAGCAAATTGATTTCAGTGCTTCCCTCTGTGATAAGGCACTCACTCCCAAAAATGTCCTTGGTCACACAGTCCCTGCCCATGGTGTTTTTAACACCCCCACGTGCTTGTGCAGGGTCATTAGAATATTGAGAAGACCTGTATCAAGTTTAGTTACTTGCTGATATATCTGGACACACCTGGACTTGCACTGAAACAGTGTTTGTGTAATAGAGTTACAACAAATAAAATAATTGCCTACTCAGTATGCTTTTTTTTTTCCAAACCGCATCATCCATACAGGTGTATTTCATACACCAAATGTGCTGAAAGAGATTTTCAACTCCTCTAACAGTGAGAACATATCAGATTTCTTTCTATGTAGTCTTCATTATCAAAAAGTAACTGAGGCATCCTGTAAGACAACATGAAACCTGTTCTGCTTCAATAATTTCTACATGTTCTCTCTTTTAGTCCTCCTTTAGTATTTTCTTTGTATTTCCGTATTTCCTTTGGGCACAGACACTATCTCACCCTACACATCCCATCACACTGGAACTGTGATCTCAGTTGCATAGGCATAGGCCTTAATGTAATAAAGCAATAGCAAAGCAATGAAATAAGAATAAAGATTGCTGATTCACAGTGCTGATTTCATTTGCAAATACAACATCCAATGAACCAGGACCCAGTGATAGCTCAGGGTAGGTTTAGTTTCTACAGCATCTACATCCACACTAGAAAGGTCAAGTCATCACAGGGATGGGCAGAGTATAAAAAATCACAGCAGAATGGTTCAGGACTAGGACCAGGAAAGGGGTTGGCTTCAGTTGTTAAAATCTGCTGCAGTAAAAACTCCAAGAAATATTATAACACACAGAGAAAATCCTTACATCTTCTGGAAGGACTGGTATATTGGAGTTTCCTCAAAACTGCATCAAATAATCCTGTACCAGCTCTGATCCAGCCAGCAACATGGTGCTTTTCTTCTGTTTATTTCCCTCCTCCTCTTGTCCCAGACTCAAATCTCATCCACCTTGTACAGCATGGCCCTTTCTATGCTGTATTGTCTCTTCTGGCCCAGTTCTGTATATCCCCAGCCTTTCTTCAGGTGTTAATGATGCATTTTTCTGGTGCAAATATGAACTGTTCTAAAACAGACAGCAAGGATGGAGCTGTCACTGTGAGTTTAAATCCTCATAGAAAACAACCATAGAGAATAAGCTGCTTTAGCAAAATGTTCTTGCAGGTAATGCAGACTAGAATTTACCAGAGACATCTCTCCCCTTCTAAGCCCTTCAAATATGACAAAAGTGTAATGGTACCTGAGATCCCTTTGAAGAGATACAGTCAGTGTTGACAATAGGGGTGTTGACACTAGGGGTGTTGACACTTCTAACTCTGTGGTGAAATTTCTGACAGTACAAAAAAGGCCTTTTTCTAAAAACATTAATAATGCTATTAAACTCAAGATCTGTTTCTGTTTGAAGACTGCAACACAATGCCAAAAGTCCATTTTTGATACCTCTGTAACATTAGTAGGGGACCCACACCATGGCTGATATCCAAAAACTTCAACCTCTGCCTGAACTTTCAGTCCTTTGTTCTCACAGTTTCTAGCAATAGTAGTCACTTGCAAGATACACTGTTAGAAACAGTTATTGGTTTTAAAAATATGAATGATCAAAGATCAATGCATTTTAAAATAGAAATTTCTTATGCAGATAGACAGTTGCATCAGACTGAAAAATTCAAAAGCTTGGTAAACCTTATTTGCCCTAATGAAAAGCCTGGAAATTTGGCAGTGTGTTCTGTCCATCATGTACATTAGCATATTTTTCTAAGAAGGCTATTAGGTAACATGAATTTTACTAACAAAAATGGTGAATACAAATCAAGCATTTTGAGAGATACTGCTATGCATCATTGGCACATAATTCAATGTTATGATGGATTGCTGGTTTTCATACTAATTTCAAGACTTTTGAATCACTAAAGTAATATAGTTGGTCAACATAATACATTTCATAAATCAGAACTTGATAGATTAATCCATGTGGATTTATAAATCATGTCAGGGTATTCCCTCCCAAGCAGAGCTTGCTCTCTACCTATTTTTCTTCATGGATTTGCAAACAAAACATTATGAGCTTACATCTCCAAATGATGTGTTAGCCCTCCAGGGCTTTTCCAGAAAACACTGCAAGATCACAAGAGCAAAGTGTACAGATGAGAAGAACTTGGCAAGTTCTCTCCTAAACTCACAGAGACTGGAGCAAGTGTAAATATTAATGCAGTTCACACACCTTTAAAGAATGCATGATCACAAGTCCATCTGTAGCTGACAGTCAGCTCTCAAACCCTGAGCAGTGAAGTCACTGTCAGCACCAACCTTCTCACAGATTTGTAAAGAATTACTTATTTCTTCCATCTCTTAAGTTTATCTGTTTCTTAAAGAGGATTATTCTTCAATATTTTTCTGTGGGAGAAAAAAATACAATTCATTTACTCTGTACCAAGAAGCTCTGCAAACAGAGCTGTGGTGAAGTGTGACCCAAGGTGCACTGGCATGGCTTTGGCTGTTTCTCAAACACAGGACAAAAATGAAACCATGCTGAAGTACTTCAAGCAGAGCCAAGGACACTGGCAGTAAACCTTTCATGCAGCTACCCCTGGAAGACACTCTCAGGCCAGGTGAAAGGGACACTGAGGCTGGCAGAGATCAGTTTCCTGGGTTAATTAATGAGAGCTCTTGCAATGTGACATGCAGCCACCCAGCAGGAACTGACAAAAGATTCATGTAAGCCTTTCTTCCATTGGTACAGTTCAGGTCTTCGTTTCTCCATTTTAATGCCAAAAAGAAAAGAATCAACAATCCTAAATTTCCCTGGGTATTTAATAGA
Source organism: Lichenostomus cassidix (assembly GCF_008360975.1). NCBI lineage: Eukaryota > Metazoa > Chordata > Aves > Passeriformes > Meliphagidae > Lichenostomus > Lichenostomus cassidix. The sequence goes on from NC_139490.1 coordinate 17,930,007, forward strand.
TTCCTGGCTGACAGCAGCACCCCAAACTGTCCCTGTTTAACCCCAACAGGCTCTGCAGCAGATCTGTGAAACTTCCTGAAGTCTGTGCCACAGGTTCCCATGAACTCCAGCAAATTCTACCTCTCGAAGATCAAAAGCAACACTATATTTCACAGGCTATCTGCACAAGCATATTTCCTTACCTTTAAAGACCTGAGAAACATTTATGCTGACTTCTATCCTTTCAAGATATTTTAACTCCAGCTTACTGACTGTGCTGATTGCAGGTAACAGACACTGACTTTCTGTGAGACTTCAATTGTGCTGTATATTTGAGGCAATGGAGTGGGGCTTAGAAGCTGTACTGCTGTGATCGTTGTGGAGAAAAGAATTTATCAAAATTCTTAACAATTGAATATGGTAACTTTCCCAGACAAGTTCTGTAAGACTGAATGTGAGAAGCTCCACACATCTCTACACCTTGGTAATGGTTATGTAAAATTATTAGATCCTGAAGGCCTAATATTGAAAGACAATATCACTCTATTTAATATCAGTATTCTTTCAATTCTGGCCTAACAATGACCAAGAGAAAGAATCAATAGGAATTTTAAGGCACTTTTATCAGTGGATATTAATATACATATTCTGTTATATATCTTCTCCCTCCCAGTCTCCTATAAGTGTCAAGTTTTGAACACTTCCACACAGGATATGATATGATATTAACAACAATAGAAATGGAAAAGAGGCCATCATTTTCAGTCAGGGGAAAAAAGGTCAGGAATGGCAGCAAAACAATTCCCCACACATACAGGTAAATCCAGGCTTAATATTCTAGCAAGTTTTCACTGGCCTCATTTAATTCAAACTGGAATCCTTTATAATCATGGGAGAACTTCCTTGAGACTTCTTACATGGCCCTATTTTTAGAGTGAACATGAGCCATTCTGGCAAACAATTTTTCACTCTTGAAGTGCTGTCATGAGGATTCGCTGATCTCCAAGATATGAGTTACAATGCAGATGGCAGCTTGGGGAAATCCAGCTCTGATTTGGAACATCCCAAAGCTCCGATCCCTCCCTCCCTTTATGCCCTTGTGAGCTAAACAACTTAGCTCTGTTCACCTGTTCCTGAAACAAGTAGCTCCTAATCAAGCAAAGCAAAGCAAAAAGGAAAGGAAAAAAAGAGTATCATTTACCTTTGCTGTTGTCTTTAATTAAATGTATTCCACTCTGGTGCTGCCACTTCGGCTGAACCTTTTGCTATGCAAATTTCAAGGCTAACTTCTAGTCAGAGAACAAGTGTACACTTGAGAACGAGTTGGCATTTTTTCAGTGCTACTCGTGTTCAAGTGCTCTCTCAGGTGTTTATGTTATCCTTCACAATGGCCTCTTCCCTTTCCAATTAGAATAATTAGAGAAATGACAAGAAAAAGATGCTTCGTTTCTTTTTACCCACAATAGATCATTGAAGACTGCATTTCATTCTGAAAACCAACCCCTCTAAGTTCCTGCTCCAGGCAGCCTCAGCACCTCTATTAGTCTGGTCTATTTTTTTAAGAGGCATCCCTAATGTTGCTCCCAGCTCCAGTTTCTACACCTCCAGAAGATCCTCACCCCTTGTGGTGCTGCTGAAGCTCCACACAGGAAGGCATTTCAGACCCTGTATTGTGACAGTTTTAAAGGACAGAGGGCATTGCTATTTTTACAGATAGCCCAAAATTTGCACCCAAAACTAAAAGCACTTCATGTTTGTGCCAAGAATTGAAATCAGTTCCAAATCAACCTGGAGGGTTTTAGAGTGTTTCTGAACCAGAAGAGAGAGTGACCATCAATCACTCTCCTTGCACAGCATGATGCAAATCCATTTGTAATCCTCTTCTCATTCACTCTGTCATGAATATAAGCAGAATTTCTAGTTATTGTTATTATCCAGTAAAAAAGATGAGTTGTTCCCTGAACATATTTCCTATCCAAACAGGAAAAGGCCAAACACTGTAGCTTTGCCTACCACACAGTAAATTCAACATACTTAAATCTGTGTTTGAATTGAAAGAAAAAGAAAATTAAAAATTGGTCCATCCTTACAGGCACTCTCCTAGTACTTGTAAGGATGAGGTAGGAATGGGAGTTTCCACATTGCCTCCAAAGTGTGCTTCTTGCACAAGCACAGCTGAGTGTGCCATTGTAAACAGGAGTAAGACTGAACTGAGGATCAGCTCTAATTATTCAATGATTACAGAAATTAATTCAGATTTTCATAAAAACTTCCTTTCTGAAAAAGACATCTACCTGTTAGAAACCACAGAAAGTTGTTTATATGTGTACAACAGTTTCTTCCAGTCCAGAAAATCACACCTCATTTAGTGCTCTTTGCATTCCCCAACTTATTTCAACCTTGTAGTTGACTCACACCCACTTCTTTAAAGAACAGCATGTTACCAAAGTTTGCTTTATGAAATAATAAAGAAAAATAAGTAACAATGGACACAAATTACAACTGCTTTGGTAAATGATTTTTCCCTGAAAAGAGAAAGTAGAAAAAATGTGAAACAGACCAGGGTCATTTTTCTCTCCTCAAGACTGCTAGAAAATGCCATTTTGATAATCTCAAGAATTATCCACATATTCACCTGGGATTTGCATTGGGTTAAAGATCCTGAGTGAAAAAAGAATTAGATTTACATCACTGACAGAAGATATAGTAGTCCTGCATTTTGCTCGATAGGGTTGGTGTTCATCCAAGTTCAAATCTAATTTTTATCTGAATAGAAAAGATCTGAATACTTTCTTTGCACTTATCAGAAGGAAAAAAAAAAAAAAAAAGAACTTTGACTTACCACCTCCCTCGTGAGTGCTCCTAACAGAACTTGAAAGAAAGAGACACCATATCCATCATATCCTTTCATCTTCCTCCCAGTGGATTCAGCAATGTTTCCCAGGTATTACAGGAAGGCTGCTCGTACCACACTGCTTCCCATAACAGCAGCACAGCCTGGATTTCACTACAAATTGTGCTGCGTTCAAAATGGAACCCAGAATTCTCTGAATGCACAGGTCGAGTTTGCAGCACTCTAAAGTCATGTGTGTAAAGGGACAGATGAGCCAATGCAACCCTTGAAAGATTATCAAAACTGAACTGTGTCAAAAGCACTGCATCCAGGTGAAGCTTTTCCTGATTGTCATTCCCTGTAGCAGTTCCAAAAGCCCCAACCTGTAGCCCTGTGCAGAATTTGCTGCACCTCATTTGGTGGTGTGGCTGTCCCACAGTGCACTGGAGACATGTCCCCTACTTGGCTTTGGCACAGAAATTCATGACCCTATAAAATAAAATGGCAAAAGAAGGAGAGGCCTTTGTGTTCCCACTGACACCAGGGCTAAGGGAAGGATTCAGAGCATAATATCACAAGTGTTTGAAGAAATGTAACTGAGACCTTGTCAGGTAATGAAACTCAGAAAAATCCTCAGCACATAAAAATTGCTTTCACAAACATCCAAGCCCACTAAATAAAATAAAATCTGAAATGAAACAAGATACTCTGGAATAACCTTGAGAGCTGCAATCTTCTATTCTGTCAGATAGCTGGAGCAGCAAATCACAGAAACATGATCTACATGTGCAAACTGTCCCATCTACAGACAAAGACTTGCAGCAGCAGGGTCCCCAAAAGAGGCAACATGAGCCTTTTTCTGTCAAAACCTTCCTTATTCTAACATATGAGCTAAAAGCCAAAGGAAGCTGTGCAGTACACTACAAGCAGCAAATGCTGCTGAAGGAATCTTGACATGCTGAAGCTTTCAAGATCCAAAAAGACATTAGACTGATATCAAAGCTGGACATCAGCAATCTAGAGGAAGTCAGAATCTTCATCTCCATTTCACTGAAGCACTGTACTGCTGCTTGTACTACTCTGATGAATTCAGCTCTAGCTATGCTTTGACATTTCTTCTCTGCTTTTCCCTCAACAGCAACAATTTTCCCACCACCCAAAGTGACTGTCAGTGCCCTTACCTTGCTTCTGTTGGGAAAAATTCTGTACTGAACACACACAAACTTTGTCAACAACTGAAAGACTTTTCAGTTTTCAATTAGGATTAAAATATGGCCCATAATTTGCCTGTGATCTTCTGCAGACATTCAAAGAGTTGGGAAAAGAGTACAAACATCCCAGAAAATCAGAACCAAGGCAAATACACTGTTTTGCTGATACAGATTTTGTACACAAAGCATAGGAAGATAACTGAGCTGGTAATGAAATACTTTAATAAATGCCCAAACTTGAGGACTCTTGAGCTGCCTATATAACACTTACTCAAGCCTCTATACTGTCCAGACAAGCATGAAAACATTTGGTGACAAACACTTCCTCCCTTCCAACTGATAGAGAGGTATTTAAATTAGCAGAGGTTTTTAAATTATGGTACTAATGCTTGCTGCTGTGTTATCTGCACAAGTAGTAAAATGGTTTTGCAAATCCAGAATAAAGCACAAGTGACACCCTGAGCTTACATCACAAGGATCACTGTGATCAGTATCTCTGGGTTTGATTTCCTTCATGAGGAAGAAAGTGATGGTTGATCTCATTTCAGAATTGAAGCACAGTAAAATTGCTGTAAGAGAACAACTCAATCCATCACTATTATATGTTCCAATGGTTTTAAAAGAGCATGGGACTGATTATGATCTCAATTATGCCAGCCATAATAACTTGGCTGCATTTGCTTCAACTGATAGGATTGTTTAGATGCTCTGTCAGTACAACTCCAGAGTTACACCACTGGCTTGTGTAGGATTATGACTAATGCATGCTTGTAACAAGATGAGATGTGGTAGATTTCTAGATAGTTTTATCCTCTCTATGCATAATTCTGCATCTAAATTCACTGCAAGAGTGTCCTTTAAAGGTGATATCTCTTTTATTTGAAATTTGTAGTGTGAAGCTGCTTTACTTGCAATTGGTCATTATTCTTAATAGACATGCAAACAGAAGATCCAATAGTTTCACACATCAGATCATAAATGCTTATTACCTCAAGTATGCCTTTGGGAACAGCACTGTGGATTTCCACAATGGACACAGGAATTACAGAACTATAATACTGAACACAAAAAGCTCTTGCAGAGGGGAATTATCTCTAAGCATTTACTGCAGCTGCTTTGCTAACCTATGTCTATCCATCACTTTCAAGATGACTGAAATAAGCAGATCAGCTACTTCATGGCACTAACAACTTTAATGGCACCTATTACCGAAAATTTCAAAAATTATCAAAACTTTTTAAAATGGTAATACTTTACCTTTCTTTACTTTCTATGATGTCAAAGAAGCCTAATAGGCATTTTAGAGAGTGTCTTCACTCAACACAATGTGCCTGTCCTTGGGCTGAGGCACAGATTTCAGTCTGACTGGCTAACTGGGGTTGTCAGCTCCTGGTTTCTGCTGTACACTCATTTCTCTTGACCACATTTTCCAACCAATTAAAAGTCTTGCCATCCCATAAGAAACAAAAATAATTCCCACTTTTTTAGACCAAATATAGGAACTATTTTCAAGTTTCCTGTAATAGATTATAAAGGTAAAGCATAAAGTTAACATTCTGCCAGTTTTGTCTGGAAACATTTGAGGGGCTTCCTAAGCTGGCTACCATCTTTAATTTACTTCTTTAAAGAGCTAAGGATGAAGTTATTCTTCCCTTATGTTTTATGGGTTTAGTATTATCATCATTATAATTTAAGCTTTTCTGTTAATTTTTCCTCCAGAGTCAGAAGATGCCCTGAGAATCAGATTCATAGTAGATGCATTCCCACATCCTACCTGCAATTTAACAGCACAAGTGTCAGTCATCTGCTTCTGCAGGCGAAGCAAAAGGAAAAGCACTTCCAGAGACAGGCTCAGAAGAGTAAGTTTAGCTTCAGTTCCAAGTTCTGCTGTAGAATTATAGGAACAGTGAGAAAAAAATCCCTGTCTGAAGAAGCCACTTTTCCATCATCCTCTGTTCCAAAGGAAAACAAGGTAAGCCTCCTTTCTTAGGAAATGTCCAATACTTTTAAAAGCAGCTTCATGATCTTTTCCTGACTGCATGGGTCTGACAATTCAAGCTTCCTTGATTTATTCTACTTGCATATGAGATCTCAGTCTTTATTTTCTCTCATTCTAATCTTTTCCTTCTTGTGAACAACTGATAAATTGTAATAGTGTTCTGTTACAATTGTCTGTAAATAAAATTCACTGTTTTATCACTACCCTGTAAAGTACTCTGGAGTGCAGGATTATATCCTTAAAGGGCAATGGCCTTTTTAAAGAATATTCCCAGGGTTTAAAGATACTGATTTATAGCCAAGAGAACTCCCCCTAAAACATGATACAGAGTATAATGTACACAGCACAATATATTTAGGGATTTTTTTTTTCCTCTGGTGGCATGTATGTACTGCTGTGCCAGAACTTCAAGTCAGAAATTAAGGAGTCAGCTAAAAAAGTTATGAAAAGTAGCTTCATTTTCTAATGAAAATGTTACAAAACACACTCCCCAGAAAACTTTGGGAAAATCCTGGAAGTAATTTGGACTCTTTTTGTGAAACACAAACTTTCAAAAAATGTCAGTGTTTCAAGGAGGTCTTTTTCCTTTGTTCCTTCCTCTCAAAGACACACTGCACATAGAGAAAAGAGAATACCCTATTGGGAAGCCTACCCTGTCAAGCCCTCATCACCTGTACAATAGCTCCCTGACATGAATTACCTGACACCTCATACAACTGCAAAAAAACTGTGGGATTTTAGTCACTGGGGAGAAAAAAAATCATTTAGTCTTAAAGTGGGAAGAAGAGAAGGCAACAAAAGAAACCATTATAACTCATTTTTCTGATAGATCCTGAGTAAAGCAGCAAGAGTAGAGGGAAGGTTCACATCCAGCTCTGGGTCCCAGCACAGCACCTAAGGCCAGCCTGGATGAGGCTCTGACAGCCTGGGTGGTGTCCTGCTGTCTCTGCCCATGGCAGGGAGGTTGGCACCTGGGGAACTTGAAAGTCCCTTCCAACCAAATCCATTCTATCCTTTTGTCTTTCTTCCAAAAATGTCCTGCAAAGTTCCAGGGAAGATAATGAGTCTTCTCCACAGATGAGCCTTATCCTACAGCTTTTTGAGCAAAAGGCAGCAGTGAGCACAGGAAGGGTGAGGAGGGCAATCTGCCACAAGAACAGTGCTAGAGACAGACAGAAGAATTACCAACTCCTGCAAAATAAATTTTATTCCTTTCCTTCTCCTGTCACAGTTTGTTTTTTCCAACCCAGCCAGCAATGACTTCACACCAAGAGTGAAACACATCCTGCTTTTCTAAAGCATGTATCCCATCAGCCTACCTACAGTTTTAAAATACCATTCCCAACAGTCCTGAAAGGTCACACAGCACAGTTCTAATAATTCTCACATTCCCATTTGACTAACGTTCTGTGCATTGAGAAAGATATTTCATGCCCATGAGTAGACAGCATAGAACAGACTCTTCTCATGCTAATGTGGACCTGGAGAAGCTGAAATGGATTCACTGTAGTTAGTCCAAATTTACTCTCTGGTCAACATGGCTGCATTCCTCTAGAATTAAACCAGAAAAAGAAAAAAGAAAATACACTTATGCTGCAAAGGTACAATCTTTCACCCAAGTGCTATTGAGGTGAGACGATTCCTGAGCATATTCCATACTCAACTTGATTCCCAACTTGATCCCTGGTCCAACTAAGACCCTCTTAAAACCACCTCAAGCAATTCAGCACTGTTTTCATACACAACAGGATATCTCCCTTCCCCTCTTTTACAAGACCCTTTGTTGAGAAAAAGGGTGCAGAATGAACTTCAGCACCAAAGTCTTTAAGCTCCCAGCACTTTAACCTGAGATTGGCAGTGAAGAGAGAAAACAAGTTGCTAAGAGATGAATTTCTCAGCTATTTAACTGCCAAATATTTGGTACCTCAGGGTTAACTTTTTAATACTGTCACAGGCTCCTTTCCCTCCAAAACTGCTGCCCTGTGGAATGTTTCTGTGTCATAAAATATGAATACAGGTAAAACCTTTGCTGCCAAACACCTGTGGGAAAAGCTACAATAGAACTGCACAAAAAGTTCTCTGATTTTCATGTCTTCAACTTTGCTGTCAGCCCTTGTCCTTACCTGGAAGCCACTCTGCTTTCTGAAAATTTAGCCTCTGAGTCCCTAAAACTCTCACATCCTGAGTAAGGAAAGTGGAACAGAAGATTACTTTCAGTAATTAAACTTCTGCTAAGTGCAGTTATTTTCCTGGTACATAGGGTCACTCCTAACAAGAAGCCAAGAACTGATGTTTTATAAGACCTCCATAGATCTGCCCTTCTGAGACCAGGGAGTGCAGACACTGCTGACACAACTGCACAGAAATCCTACAACTTCCCTGAGCTGTGTACAAAATTCACTTCAAACAGCAGTGGATTTGCTTACCTCAGTTACCATCAGCAAATGCCTTAGGAATACCTTATGGACCACTGTGGTCATAAACCAGATCCTGAAACCTCTTGTTTGAAATTATGTGTCATTTTACAGTGTTACTAGGAAGCTGACAACTAGTTTCTCCAGTAGTTAAATTATTTCCTGTATTGAACTCTAGTGCCCAGTTTCTGGCCCAGAAAATAGCAAAAAAAATGTGTTCAGTGCTGCAATGAGATGGAGGATCAGTTCTGCAACTGCAAGTAATTTCCTTTATATTAGTAGAAAAAATTCAGCACCATCAACTAGTTCCTCTAGCTGTCACTCATGGAAGGAAATGTGTAAACACATAGGCAAGGTATGAAGAAAAGTTTGTCCCATCTCTGCCACAGTGAGGTCTTGGAAAGCAGAAGACCATTGAGAAACATTTCTAGTTTGTGGGGGGTTTTCATTTCTTAAAATACATTTCTCCCTCTTTTACTTGACATTGTATTGACCTAACCTATTTTATAGTGTCCCTTTCTTCTGTCTACTTAATTACACATCATATTTGTGTATGGGAATGTTCAGTCTTAGCGAATGTAAGAGGGTTCTTTTCTTTGCCCTCAGAAAGCAGCAATCTCACTGTGCTGAGGATAGACACGAATAAATCAAACCCAAACAAAATCTTTATGGAAATAGGGAACAAATGCGCTGCCTGGAGAGTCCAGTAAAAGACAAAACATGAACAGCAGGGCTTTCTTAAAATCTTCACTTATGTTGATACAATATTGTATGTATTGAACATAAGTCAAATGACAGAATCCTGCTGTACAGCTAGGAGGGCTCAAACCATTCCATATCAAAACTATTCAGCTTCAATAAATTCTTAAAAAACCCCAGTTTTAACTGTAAAAAATGAGATTTTATAACACTTAAGAGTATCAATGTTTTTTAATGATTAACAGAACATATTTTCCTTTCCCCCCATAATTTTCTGGTCATTTTTTTAAGTACGTGTGTCAAACATTCAGCTTGTCAGATTATATGATAATAAATGGCATTCAATAACTGCACAGTACTCAAATTTCATCCAAACTTGGCCAGCAGAACTAAAAACATCTAAACAAAGGAAACATCAAGGGACAGACTATAAGCAGAAGCTACTAGGGATAACCTTTGAAAACAATAGTGCACTACTAATTTATACCAGCTGTGGATCCACAGGGAAGGAGCAATAGTGGTGGGAATTAAAATATATAGACAAGCGACAAAACTGATGGAAGGTTTTGTGTATCCTCATGGAATCCTTCAGAAAACATGAGAAGGTGCTGAGCTTCCTGTCTATGTTTTCTCAGATTCAGTGCCTGGGAGAGATCACATATAAATATCATCAGTGAACAATTGTTACAGGCACAAATACAGGTTTTTTGACCATGTTGGGGCTTTGTTAGTAAAATATGAAGTATTGAAGCCAACATGATATGAGAATATGCAAAAACTCACTGAGATCTTTTTTATACCAACAGTGAAATAGTAAAAACACTCTTGAGCTGCTTTTGCCAAAGGTACTTTCAGCAGGCAGTGTAATTCAGCAGTTTCTCTGGGCTGCCTCATGGAAACACAGCACAATAAGTGCATGTGAAAGTTTGCCATAAGAATTTATGTTTATAAAATTAAAATTTGTATTTATGTGGCTCTCCCAGGAACTGTGTTTCTGGTTATTTGGTTTGTCTGTGTCCTTCAGCAATAAACAGCAGTTCTTGGATGCATTTCCTATTTCCTGTTTCAGATAGGAGCACGTTCTCCAGGCTTTCCTTTCAGCAGGGATGTGTCTACACCAGATCATTGTGATAAAGAGCCCCTTCTTCCCTTCCCATGAACTGCTCTACATGGTGCTTCTCTCCACTGGGCATCTCCTGAAGCTTTATTCCCATCACTGATACTGAGAACAGCACAGACAAGGCTGTTGTCTCTGTTTATACTCTATTTCAATCCTTCTAGGGACTGAAGGGACCAACTACCTCAGTAAAAGCTAAAGGCATTTGAGACTCCAGTTCCTGCAGGCTAGACTTATGAAAGCTCCAAGCCACAGAAAAAAAAAAACTCTATAAGAAACCAAACAAATATTTTTGTGCCCTTCTAGATCAACAGATGCGAGAAATAAAATATTTGAGTAAGAATAAGGGTAAGAATAGCAAAAACCCAAGCTCCTTCTCCCACAGCATGATTATCCTTCTGTTTTCTTCACAAACTCACTTCTTTAAATTGGCAAAATTCACACCAGGATAAATGTTATCTTCTTTCAAAATTACAGGTGTAGCAAGCATCTGTCTTAAACAACCTGTCTTTACTTTTAACTTCTGCTAAGACTCTAACTATACTAACAGAGCAGAGCATAACAAAAAACCACTACAAAATGGTTTGCCTTTAATTTAGAAAGTACTAGTAGGAGCTGCTGTTCAACACAGGAATTTTTTGCCTAATGACTGCTTTGCCTCTGCTGTCTTTGTAAAATTGCAGGGTTTATAATAAATTATCAGATAAAGATATTAGATATGTTAAAAAAATAAAGTAAGAACCCATAATACTGGAATTTATAAGTGATAGACAAGGTAGTTTATCCTAAAGTTCTCAGTTCTTTGGACTTAAAACTTGTAAAAATGTGTAGTTTTCTCAACTTTCCATTGCAATTTATTAGTTAGAGTTGTCTCAGATGTTTTCAGATTGCATTAACTGGAAACCAGAGATATACAATAGATGAAAGGGACTGAAAGAAAAGTCACCAGAGATCTTTATGCTGTGAGCACAGAGTAATCACTCACAAATTCCACTGAAGAGCGCTGAGCATTTCAGCCATGAAAACACAACCAAGCAGAAGAGATCAGCTCCAGTTTTCTCTGGCAGCATCCACCCACAGTGTGAGACACCCAGGAAACATGAGGAGCTCAGCAACCCAGCTGGACACTGGAGCTGCAGCTGACACTTCTCCCAGTTTCTGCAAGACAGAGTGACTCGTGGCTGGCAGCTGCCAGCAGGAAAAGGCTGGATTAGAGGCCATTTCCTCTCTGACCAAGATGAACACCAGCCTCTGGCATTTGCTCAGCCTCAGGCGTTTGCTCTGGTGTGGACTCTGATGATTATACTTAATTAGACTAATTAGTTCACACTAAGCCTCCAGCCCTGCACTTGTGAACAAGTAGGAGACAGGATGAGATTCCCTCTGTTTGCACTTGACAGAACTCAGGTGAGACATTCCTTTCTAATGACAGAGCTCAAGTTTAGTTTCTTTTTCCCCCCTTTCTTGTGAAAGATAATTTTTACCAACACATCCTAGGAAAAAAAAAAAATCTCCAATTTAAAAGACTATTTAACTCCTTCTGCAGAGCATCTGCTCGGGAAGGAAAAAACCATGAGACTAAAGGCAAAGGTAGCTTCAGCAAATAAGGATAACTTCATAAATTAAAACTAGTGTTCACTTTGAACACCAAGCAAACAAAGTACCAGGATGGAGGAGGAAAAGGGAAGATAGCAGTTGAATGAAACAAAGAAGGCAATTAGAAAGAGCCCACAGACGGCACTCAAGAATATTTTTTCTTTCAGGTCCTACAAGTGTATTTTCCGTGGCACTAACAACTATTTGTCAGGGATTATAACATACAAATCAGTTCATTGCATACTTTCAGGACAATCCTAGCAAAGAGGTGCAATATACCCAACATTTGTTGCCTGTATCACAAAGAACAAAAGTCATATAATACTCCCAGAGAAGTTTCCAATAATCTTTAAAAGTAAACACATATATAAATGCACATGAATATGAAAGCTGGGAATCTTGGAAAGAACTATAGTTACCATAGAAGTCATTCAGCAATGTCAAGATCAGTCATTCTTGCTGTCAGCTTTGACAAAACTCACACTGCAGGTTAAGAGCAGGCAATTTATCAAAGAAGTGCCCATCAGACAATCATTATGATGGAGTCAGAAATTTCCCTGCAAACCATCATTATCACTTAGTACATCAGCCAGCAATGTGAATGCTATCTGAATTATCAGAAACTCTGATAAATGGTATGGCAGAGCCTTCAGCCAGCAAACCATGGTGATAACTCTGAGTCATCAACTTTTTCATACTTCCTTCTGGTCTCCAAATATTTATATACCTTTACATTCCCAAGCATTCACAAGAACCATTGCTAATGGCAAAAAGACTGGATCATTTATGTAAATTTGATACAACAACACAGAAAATGGAAATAGGGGCTAAAATAATCAGGATCAACATTTATATGCGTAGATAAGAACAAATTGTGGAATGAATGTTTAATCCCATGTTCTTCTGCCATGGCATTAATCAGTGAACGGATGGCAGTGAAGAAATTGCTTCTGCCCATCACTCACTGCTGCTGCTTTTGAAGCAAGAATTGAACTTTCCCTTTCCTGGCAACACCTGTAGACCCTGTCATGCCAATAATTGCTCCTACTGTTTGCTTTGACATTTGACACGGCAATTCCTGCTGTTGACCAGATACAAAGAGATTTAAATTTAATTACCAGGGTGGCTGCAGGTAAAAACTACCCTGCTTCTTGATGTAAAAGCTGCTGTGTCACCACAGTCAGATAGTATCAAGCAACAGGAATTCATAACACTTTACCCAAAGATAATTAATAATGCCACAGAACGCTGGAAAAAATGTTCACGTGAGACCACAGATACACAACTGGGAGTAAAGGAGTGGATACAATATTTACAGACAGATTACATAAGGAATTCAAGCATACACACTTCATCCTTCAATGGGAAAAGCACATAAAATGTATTTTTAAAGGAACAAATGCAATCAAGCTGACCTGCCCAATTTTTTGACCATAAATTTCTCATGGCAGTTAAAGAGAAGGTAAATATCATTTTCTTCCTTTTCACAGATGGAGAAATGGCTGGCAGTGTCACTTGCCAAATAACACACAACTCTTAGGAGAGCCTGGAAGAAAAATAAGTGAGACTTTCTGGTCTCCTTCAAATTAATAGGAATCTCATGGAGTTAAACAGGTCCAACCTTTCCCTGAGAACATATGAATCTTATATTCAGGGCACTAGGATGTTGTAACATTATACAAAATAATCTTTCAGTGAGCTGCTATAGCCTTATGTAACCAGCCATGCAAAGAAAGAAGATTAAAAATTGAATTAATACTCCAGTTTTAATCATACCAGGAGTCGCTACTGCCACATAACAGCAGCAGCACAAAAGGTGAGAGGGGACACAGCTGTAACTGGCAAACAAAAGGCAAAAACTGTCTTTCTTATTCATAAGTAGATTAGTGGAAAATAAACCACTTAAACACCCAAAGCCTGCTTTATGAACTCGGGCATTTATTTACATAAATGCTGGATGGTTGCTGGTATGAATTGTTTTCATCTGGGTTATTTAAATGTGAGGATCTCTAGCATGAAGGGCAAGCCACCAGGACAGAAGCAGTGTGAGACTCTGCCTTTAAACCCATACATGACTTACTGACTGGGGATTCACTAAATGCTTAGGTGGATCTGACAAAAATCACGTAACAGAGAAGTGCCAAAGCCTCCAGTGTCACTTGCTATTGATGGTCCTTGGGATGCAAAAACCTCAAAGTGAAACAGGGCTTCAGTCCATTCAAGAAAACAATGGAATCTGAGGTATTCTATAAGGGAAAAAGACTTTTCATTCAACAAAAAGAACTTCAATTTTATAGTCAGTTTAAAATAGAACATTTCCAGTCTTAATATTGGTCACAGTGAAAAATATAGATCTGTATTGAAGTATTTTAGAACTGCCTTGTGCACACTGGAAAGATTGTAACTTGACCACTTTAAATACTTCCCTCCCTGGAAGCACAACCAAGGACCTTCCTTTCAGGGAATGTCAGGAATGATCTGAACCTGCAGGTTAGTATTTCTGAGGATGGGAAACAGAGCTATAGCACATTCCTTACTGACTTGTGAGAAAAGTGGGAAATGCAAAATAGAAGGAAAATTGGCTTTATTTCTGCAGGTAATACCAAAGAAAGGAATAAAAAATACCTTATCAATATTTTCACCAGAGAACTATTTCTTTCCCTCAAAAGAATGTGATGACACACTGTCTCTTGGAAGGTGTTTGGGCAATCACATCCACACTGAGCAACAGCAAGGAGCCTGGGGAAATCAAAATGCAGCAATCCCAGTCGCTCCCAACACACACATACATACACTTGCCTGAGTCTCTCTCAGCTGTTTTCACAGTTTTACCCTGCGTGATCAGTGCCCAGACACAGCACCAGGGGAGGAAAGAATGGGAGCTGAAACACTTCTGGGAGTTGAAAAAAAAAACTCCTGCTGGTTGCAAATGCCTCAGCCTCTAGCTCAGAGTAAATCCAGACTAAATATCCTACACTATCCAATTCCATGCTGCTACCTCGAGTGAGATGTGGCACAGCTGTAAAGAACAGGGAAACCTAACTCCAGGAGTGGGAGGTGAGAACATTTCAGCTTTCTTTCCAGCCCCTTGCTTTCAGTGTCTATTCCAAAACTTTTACCATAAAAGAAAGTCCCTGCCAAAAGCCACTTCTGGTAGAAGAGTTTGAACCATTCGTGAACATCCAATAGAGCAAATACTACAATACTACAAATACTACAATTCCTTCCTGCTCTTCCAAAGCCACATGAATTAGTTCTTATGATTCTGGAAGGATTGCATTTATAAGGTTATGAATTTGGATTTTTTTACCCTATCATATTACCATATAGATCTTGGGCATTCTACACCTGCCGTGTCTGGATTATTGACTTCACGCCCTATACAGAAGCAATGAACAGGAATGTGCACCTTTCTTTGCTGTAAACTAATTTTGCAGCTAATTTTGTCACAACTTTCCCTCACACAAACACAATGCAAAGTGAAGTGAACCACACAAAGTCGTAATTTGGCCCTCTGCATTCAGAAACTGAAAGACTGCTAAAATAATTGTCACAAATGTAAATAAGAATGATTTGTCAGGAATTGGTGAAGATTCTCATCAATACTAAAAGCACAAGGATCAAGAGCAGATGTTATCCTTGCGCAGGAATTAAAATGAAAGAAGATGCCTAACAAAGTTTCATTCATGATTTTTTTGAGCTTGACTGGTATGAACACATGGTGATCACAATTACAATGAACTGAACCCAAACTCACAGTACAGATACTGCACTAAAAATGGGAAATCACACAAGAGGTTGCTTGCTCACAAAAAGACAGCAGAAGAGGCAAAACTTGATATGCTCTATTTTCTGAAATACCAAATATTTATTCAACAAACCTCAGTATGTCAATATTTTGACTGCCCAGTGACTTTTTCTTCCTTTTTGTATCCACACTCTATGATTCTTTAGAGATGACAAGGGAAACATTAAATTAATGATAAATGTCAGTAATCAGATGAAATAAAAAAATGTTTAGAGTCATTAATGTTAGTTTTTCCAAATCACTGTTTCATACTGTTTAAAGACACTTCAGAGAAATAATTAAATTCTCAGTACTTCTCTGTGAGGAAATGAAGTCTTCAAAAAATAGGCATTAAATCATTACCTATGCATAACAAATACAATAAATCAACTTAATGAAACATTAGGCACAAAGTTCTCACATATTAGGCCCCAATCCACGCAGCATCCATTAACTTGGTGCAGCAGACTGGCTCTGCCACTGACACTGGAAATATTCTCTTGTCTTTAGTGACTCAGATTGGGAGGTATTTGTTAAGTCAAACTCTACTGTTAATTTCACACCAGAAACACATTTTCAACAATATATGGGTTCTGCACAGATTAATAGTTATCAGAGATGTGAAGTGAGAGTAAAGGAGACTTGGAAAAAACAGAATTTGTCCTTGAGACAGGGAAGGATTCCAGAGGTGCTCTGATTTTTGATTCGTGGCACTCCCATTTCCAGAGGCCAGCTGAAGCCTGATCAAAGGCACACAGAGGCTCCCACGATCTCATTCAGTCTTTTTAAATCAGGGTTCAGACAAGCACCTATTAATACACAGGTTGTTTTTTTTTTTTAAAGAAAGGAGCAGTCACCTCCTTTTCACTTAATTAGGTCATGATTATTTAGCTTCACACAAGAAAAATCTTACTGCAGCAAAGAGTTTTCTATTAACCTCCTCCATTCCTTCCTAGCTGTGCATTCAAGCTGTATGTAAATGGATTGTATTCCTCAATGTCACAAGCTATTACAGAGACAGGAAAGCAGGCAGGATTAAAAGATGGCTGTGATGAGACTATCTAGAAGAATAATTTATAAGGCTACCCCATCAGCCTTCACACTAAGAAGGTGAATGCCTGGCACTATATGCCTAAGGTTAGGAAAGGGTAATATTGAATACTTGCCCATTGCACAGGTTGATGCTTTTTCTGAGGCAGCAGAAGATAAACCAGTTAGAGCAGTGATCTAATGAAACCAAAGAGTTTACATTTCCTTTTAGGAATGGGGAGAAATTATTTTGCTCTTCATTTTACTATTTCAGAGTCAAGAAGGCAACTCTCATTTCCCCTTGCACTTATATCTATAAATCCTGCCCTTAGCTCTTTGGATGCAAAATGAGAAATACTTTCAATCAGTGTTTTCACACTGGCCCAGTTCTCAAACACTTTGGGGTGGGAGGCTAATCTAACCTTAGAAAGGAACAAAGGAGCTTTGCAACTGGTCACTTCCAGCAGAAAAGTAACCTTGGCAATTTTGAAAATAATGAATTACCAGAGAACATGCTGAAAGTCTGTCTATGAACACAGTCTGAAACAAAACTTTTTGTATTACCTCATTTTTTAAGATGATTCACAGCTCACGAAAGTCAATATGAAGATCCATATTGATTTTAGGAGGCTTTGAATCATGCCTAGAATTGCTCTTTCATTACACTTCCATCCAACACAGTAAAACAAATCCTACAAATCAATATATTTCTATAAACACAGCAGTACAAGAATGAATTATAAAAAGTTATAACACAGCTAACCACGATTTGTACACATAAGCAACAAAAAACACTACTTCTTCCTGGGGTTAATTATCTCTTCACAGTTCAAAAAGGTAATCACCTTAAATTACATTGGTCTTGCTAATGCTTTCTTGAGTAATTCTGACATTTTAAGGTAGGAATTTATGTAGAGCAATTAATGCATGAAATAGTTGCAGCAAAATTAAATCTACTCAACATTTTCCGCTTCCTCCAAAAGACAACATTTTGCACATAACTTATTACATGAATAAATATTTCATCAAAATTGGAAATAAGATGCTTTCCCCATTCCCTCTGCAGAAGTTTTGCATTTCTGTGTAGAACTATTTGCAAGGAGAAACGGTCTGAGCTTCAACAAGCTTTTGGTGGTACTTGTCATGTGCCTCGGGTCAGGTGAGTTTGGATTCAGCGGAGTTCACCCAATCTCATTGTGAGGATTAGTAGCTGCACTTTCATGCATTTTTTTTCTGAGAGAAAGCTATATGTAAACACTTCTTGTGACCCACAGCCTAGGCACCTTCTCTGTGTCATTTTTTTCATAGTTGTGTTTCTTCAAACACAAGTTTTTTGTTGAAGACAGAATACTGCCCTAATGGGGAACATTGAAAAAGAAACGGAGATCTAAATGCAAAACATCGGTGGGAAAGGCAAACAGGAGCCCAGACCATTTTGAAAATAGAGGCTACTTTTAATTTGTAATATCCTTACAATTTTTTGCAATCCCTTAGGTCAAAGCAGTGCATTTAATCTCATTTACAAGTACTCAAATAGCTGTCCCTCTTCTTGCACACCCCTTCCCATTTTAAAGCCTCTCTGGCGCTTGGCTTTTCCACCCAACTATGGCTCTGCCTCTGGGAGAAAAACCAAACTGATATATCATCCAAGAAAGAAACCATTGGCAGGAAATTCTGATGTCCTTGAACTGCTGAAATAGTGTAGAACTGAACACTACCCAAATTGCAGCTATTACATGAAAACCTGTTCTAAGAAATTGTCTTCTTAAACCAAGATTCAGGATGTGTTGATTCTTAGGGTACAAAAACTATTCAGACAAGTATTCAAAATCTCGTACAAAAAATAAAATAAAATAAAAAAGCATAGAAAATCAAGGCTGAGCTTGAGAAACATTAATAAAATATCACTTTTTCAATAAACACGTCATGCAGAGTTTTGATCATCATACTGCAGTAGCCTTTTCCTAACAGTTCCTTCATTAACATCCATGTTATTGCAGAAGAAAAGAGCTTTGTTTGCACTTTAACTGGCATTTAAAACATGTTTAAGTTTCCAGTACCCAAAGGGTTCTGCAGGAGAGCTGGAGAGGGATTTTTGTCTAAAAGCATGTCATCATAGGACAGGGAGCAATGGCTTCAAACTGAAAAAGTAGATCTGGATTAGAGAGAAGGAAGAAATTCCTCATGAAGGTGATGAGGGCCAGGCTGTCCCGAAAAGCTGTGGCTCCCTGGAAGTGTCCAAGGCCAGGCTGGATGGGGCTTGGAGCAGCCTGGGATAGTGGAAGGTGTTCCTTCCCATGGCAGGGGTTGGAACAAGGGGAGTTTTAAGGTCCCTTCCTACTCAAACCATTCCATGATTCTAAGAAAATTGTTTTGGACAGACACAGTAGGCACACATGGATTCTCAAACCATGTCTAAGCTCCATATCTAAAATCCAGAAACAATTTCCCAAAACCAGCCTCAATATGGCAGAAGCAAAGCTTCTAACAAGAATGCTCACAGTTAGCTATACATTTTATTTAACTTACCACACAATGACCCAGGCTTGTCTTTTCCACAATGATTGCTCAAATATATTCACCATAATTACAGCTGGCACTCAGGTGAATGTTTCTTATCTTGATATCAATCCACGTGGAAAGATGAAATGTGTTACTCTAGTAAACTAGAGTGTTGATTACCAAAAGAATTTCTCATTCCAAAGACTAACTTTTGTACTTTACTGATCTTGAGAACACTGTGATAAGGAAGCTCTGAAGTGTTTGTCATTCAGATAATATTTGTTTCATCCTCTCTTAGTCATCCAGAGATAAGTTCAAGTGTGATGATAACGTTTCAGTAGGACATTTTTGTAAGCAGACACCATTAATTTAGTTGCAGATTCTGGGAGGAATAAATGGAATCCATTCCTAGGTGACTCTGCCCCTATCATGGAGGGAGAATCTTATTGGAACTGTAAATACCACAGATCCCCACTTGCTCTAACATTGTAACCTACATTTGGGAGAGTCTCTTTTGCAAAACCCCTTCTCACATGAGGTACCAATGAGCAAACTCCAAAGGTTTGGCACTACCAGACCAAGTCCAGCTTTAGCAATGCTGTTTCCTCTACAATTTTTACAATATTTGAAAGTTAATTTAGAAATCTACCCTGCAGGGGCTCTCAGTATTCAAATATTTAAAGTACCACAAACCAGCACTTTTGAAAGGAATGAAATACAGTGTTTAAAGCCAATAATATAGAACAGTAAAGCAAAACCTACATCTACACATACAACCAGGAAGTTCTCCCACTCCAAGACAGTATGGAAACATTTAACTAGCACCAGGCAGCACAAGTTCATTGCCATCTGCTTGGTCTTTGTTTCCATTTCCAGGCTGAGCTACACCAATCTCATGGATACTCCCTGATCCAGTCCACACTGCACAGCACTTCCCACTTCTTCCTGTTGATTCATTCCAAACCCTCTCACACAAACGTGTTTTACCACATCCAGGAATGTCCTTCCTCACCATGCTCCAGAAAGAAACAATCCCTCAGTTATTTCTTTACTACTTGAGAAGCAGTTATCTATAATTACAATATAACACAAGCATGACTTTTTGAGATGTACTGTTTTAATTTGGAAATTTACAGGTAACAATTAATGCTTTACCAAACAGTTGCAACCAAACTTAGCCCTTTCCTATATGCTAAATAATCATAGGGAAATTACAAGGGGAAGAGCCACACAACATCTCTCTCCGTGCATAGCCACCTTCTCTTTCCCCACACACAGCATCTTGTTATTCACTAACCACTCTCTCCTTCTGCAGGATGCAGTCTGCTAAGGATTGTATTGTATCTGCTCCTGAAAAAGCCTGCTGGAGGAAGTGAGAAGTTTCTCAGGTATTTATTACTCCCACAAGTGTGTACAAAACAGATAATACATTTATTTTTTGCTGGCTTCCAAAATGCAAGATAAAATCTGCACAGGCTTTTGTGACTCCTTCCCATTAAAATCTTTAACTTTGCAAATTAATAGTGAAGACATTCTAGCATACCTCCTTCCTGTGAGTTAATGTAATTCCTTTACACATTTATATCCTAGTTTTAAAAGGATTTCTTTATGGATAGCCCTGCCACAAACTGTAAAGTCATTCAACTTTATAGCTAAACCATGAGATGGGTATGCAGGAAATTATTCTTAAACTGGTCTAGTTTTGGCTTGTGAAGCATAGTCCAAAAAGCAAATTTTCTGTATATAATGGTAAGGAGATAAATGCTGAGGGTGAAGAAAAAAAGAAAAAGGCAAATAATTAAAAACCCAGAGTAAACAGTGCAATTGCACATGTGTTCAAAAATTATCTCTGTAAGGATGAATTAAAAATTTGATTGTGCAAAATGAAGAGTCATAAATGCAGCAATGGAGCAGGTGTTGCAAAGTTTATTAGGAAATCTCCTAATTGCTTCCATAAAAATTCAATAGTCCATTGTATGTAAGACAACAAAATTATATTTCATGGAGAGCTGTTCTCCTGCCATTTAATTATGGGACGGTACTGCAGTCTTCTCAGAGCAGCTTTCAGACCTCAGGTGATAATGACCAGACAAGGGTGAGGAATTCCCTCTCCACTGTATTTAAGAGATTTCACATGATAGCCACAGGAAATTAGAAAGCATGGTATTTTCATGAAAAACACTTTTCAATTACCTTTGTATCCAAATAATGTCACATTTGTATTCACAGTACTGCAAGGTTATTATCTAGACTAAGCAAAATGGAAACAGTACCAGAACTTAACTGGAAAGAGAAAATTGGAAAGTTCCACAGCACAGTTGCTGAATAAGTAGAAATACACAAAATGAAGGGCACAGCTGTTTGCTGAAAGGCACTGCAGTAACAGGCAGGGCTTGGAAAGCACCTGGAAGGTTCCCTGAGCTCAGGACAAGGTGACCCAGAGCCTTGGCAATGCCCCCCCAGTGCAGCAATCACATCCACAATGACAGCCAAGGAAAGCAGCTTTCCCTCAGCCCTCACTAAAGCAGAGCTCCAGCAAAGGACTTGATAGGTTTTGATTGAAGACAACCAGTAAAAACAAGAGTTAAAAGGTATTCTTTACCTAAAGTCAAGGTGAAGGTTTAAGCACTTTTTGATTGCTGAAGTTGCTCTTCAGGGTGTTGGCATGCATCATTTGAGACAGGTTTTAAAAAATCATAAACCTTGTTCTGTGTGTTCTGCTTCATATTTTGTAGCAGTTATATATATGAACCATGCACAGTGCATTACATTTTCTGCACAGAAAGTGGGCACAACAAAAGGAATCTAAAGTCTGGCTTATTTGGTTACATGAGAAGATGAAAGAAGAACAGTAAGAATCAAGAGTTACTCACACTGTACATTGATGTGGGCTAAGATGTGAACTTAGGCAAGACTCTGTGGTTCAAAAGAATACCAGGACTTTTATGTTGGCTGTGTCAAATGCCCTCCACCTTTTTAATAAAGTTATAGAACCAGAAAGACTTAGGAGTTTTGAAAGTGAAACTTACTTCAACATTAGTTAGAACAAATTTTCTAGAGAAAATATAAATGAAAAGGCTCTAGTCCTAGACTGATATTTCCTTTTGACTCATTTTCTACTGCAAGGACTTCTAGGATGACAGCAGACCCTTCACAACCCACATGAAATCCTCAGAATGCAAGACCACCAGAACTGTGGGGCTATCCCATTGCTGTTCTCAGCAAAGCCCTGGTCTTCCTGCTTGCCATCTTCCTCACTCCTCTATAATTCCTGGGAAAAACAATTCCTTTTCCCTCCTGTTGAGTCCACTTGATGCAGTTTACAGGAACCAGCATGAGACAAGCAGCCAGCCCAGCCTTTACTGGTCATTCACAGCCCAGGAAGGGAACAAAACATTCCACACTCTCACACGTGTGGAATTTCAAGGAAATACTGAAATTAACATGTTGTATATGTGGTCTCCTTCTTTATAGAGGAATGTTTTATGGAGTGGAGGACATCAGAGAGCTTTAGAAATAGAATTTCCTGTGTTAGTGGCAAGCTCAATAAATCTCATGGCCCAGGAAATGCTTTCCAGTGCCATGTATAAGAAACCATGCTGAAAGCTTTCAAAGCTAGCTACAAGACCTCTGACAGCCCTGTCCACATTTCCCAGAATCACAGAATAGTGGGGTAGGGAAGGGACTTCCCAAAAGCATCTTGTAAAACCCTACAGCTCAAACAGGGTCAGCTGTAGTAAGTTTCTCAGCACCTTGTCCAGTTATGTTTTGAGTATCTCCACAAATGGAGTCTCCACAGCCTCCCTGGGCAACCTGTCTCACATTCAGTCACCATTGCAGTAAAGAAGTAGCTTTTTTCTGTTCAGACAGTGTTTCCTGTGCTCCAGTTTGTGCCCATTGACTCTGACCTTGTGATTGTGCACCACTGAGCACAGTTTAGCTCCCTCTTCTACACATCCTTCCATTAGATATCTGTAAAAAAATTATGAGATTTCCGCCCAGTCTTCTCTTTTCCAGGCTAACCCATGCCAGCTATCTCAGCTTCTTCTCATATGAGAAGTTTTTCAGCCTCTTGGACTTAGAAAAGGACATTTGGGGGAAAAAGAAAAAAAAAAAAGGAATGGGTTTTGGAGACTATTCATTTTGGTGCAATGCAAGTGGAAACATTTTGTGCTTTTCATCACATGAACAGCTGTCCAATATTTGCTGCCTCAATTCCTTCAGTGCTCCAATTAAAGATTGCATAGATCCTGGGCTGGAATGTGTGGAAATGGGAAATGCTAGGGATATAAAAGATTACCAATCCCCTTTAATTTATGCTTTCAAATGCTTAACACAGAGCTATAATTGCAATTTTAATCACATGTGTTCTGTGTGTGCATTGAATACCAAGGTCTCCATGTGTCAACTAGCACCCAGTAAAGCTGCAGGGATTTTTTCCACTTTAATGTATTCATGTTAACATGTAAAAAGATCCATTTTAAAGGCTCTGGAAAAAAAAAAAAAGGTAAGTGACAGCTTCAACTATAACTGTCAAAAACAAGTGGATATAAAATTCCAGCTTGCCTCTAATGGCAGGGTACTTTTTTGTTTTGCCTTCAAACACTTCAAAAACAACCTGCTCAAGGTGGGTGGCAAACTGCTATTTTATGCCCTATGGATAGGTGTCACGAGTGATGCCACCAGATTAGCTAAGCAGGTCTGCTGGGAAGAGCTGAAAGTGAATGCAAATAATTCCAGGTTTTTGAGAGAGTTTTATACTGGATTTTATGTTTTCTGTTTTAAGTTGTCACTTTGACTAGGAACAAGACTTACTTTACACAGCAATTTTTGTGTTTTATGAAGTCTGATTTTGAATGTTTAAAACCTTCAAATACCTGAAGTGTTCTGCACCTCTTGCTTCAATTTCAAACATGTTTTCCTTTATTGTAGTGTGGTGGCAATTTTGTCAGAGTTGTTTAAATAAAATGGAAGAAATCTCAGGGTAAAACTCTGCTTTCTGGGACTAAGGGTTGCAGAGGCTGATCCTAAACTGTTTCCAAACTGACACTTTCACACTTGCTGTGGAAACCTTGAGCTGAACACATCCATAACCTTGAAAGTGTCTCAGTTACGTTTAGGCTTAAAATATCAACATCCAAAATGGATACAAGTATTGTCAGGAGCTAAGATATGATTAGTTGGAGACAGTCAATAGCATTTCACAATTAACCTCCCCCTTTCCTAAAATATACACAACTGCCTTGCATGTAAATAACATCAACCAGTCTTACAGATAAGGATAGAGTCAGGATGTAAGATTCACCCCAGCCATGGCAACAAAATTTCACTGAAGATAATGAAACTGGATGATTGCAAATCCCTTTGGGAGATCAGAATCTCATCCAGTATTTCCTGGCAAGTTTTATCTTACAGCCCAAAATGAATAAAGAATTAAGAATTAAATCAGCAGTATAAAAACCACTTAAAATAAATCACATATTGAGAAAATTTAATCATTAAAATGGAAAAAAATATTATTTTCTTTTAAGACATCAATAATTTATCTAGCAATATTTTCCTGCAAGTATTAACCATGAATATTTAATATGTACATGTAAGCAATTTATAAACAGAAACAAAAATGAAAATGTTTAAACCGTCCTGGATATGCTGCTATAAAGAACCAAATTGAATCATATCACCAAACCAGTAGTAAATTCAACAGCTAGAAGCCTACTCTTTATGAAATTGCACTCCAGCTAGTAGAGCTTGTAAGTGCATTTTTGTTCAAGAGCATAGTTTTATCTATGTAAAATCTTTTGCAGTTGTATCTATTTCAATTTAATTTCTTTTGGAAATATTTGAGAGCCCTCTTCTCCTCATACAAGAGGAAGAGATAGAAACAAATAGCTCAGATTTGCCATCCAAAATAAACTACTTCAACAAAATTCTGGTTTACAAAAGCATATCAGAGGTCTTATTTTCCATCCCAACAGGCAATGTCATTATCTGTCTCCTCGGGCAGTGCCACCAGGAAGCAATAGAAGTATAAGTGGATCAGCTAAGATGACATTTAGTTTAAAATCATTTGGAAGTAGCTACACAAGGTGCTTTTCACCCAGGGCATCTTGAGAGGAGCTGATCTCCAGCTGTGAGTAGTATCAGAGCTGACCTCACCATCTGCCTGCCTGCTCCTGGAAAAGCTACACTGGAACAAACTCAGAACGAGTCAGCTGGGATTAACTCCATCCAGCCCATTGCATGGCACAGCAGCAGCCACATCTAGTTTTCATTAAAATCTGCTTTCAGCACCTCTGGTACCTGAAGCTCCATCACCTGTGCCCACCATTGCCTCTGTGCTGACCACACTCAGCTCCTCTCCTGCTCCACGCAAGGACTGGTCATTCCTGGTTGTTCTTCACCTTGCCTCACTTGGCTCCAACTCGTAATCCTTGTGTTCCAACTTGTAATCCTTTCCTTCCCCTCAAGGGAACAGAAAATCTCTGTACCAACCCAGGACTAATTATGATTTATAGATAATTCACTGCTCCTGAATTTGATGGCATTTTTATCATTGAGTAAAATCTTTATCTGAGTTTTATAGCAAATCATTCTTTACATTTCTTTAACCATCACCATAGATCTAAAGAGACAAGTTTATTGATATAACTGCACAGTCCTAAATTTCCTGTTCCTTTTAGCTCATGGCCAGTCCATGTCAGTCCCTCATTCCCCAGCAGTGGGGCAATGCCAGGGCACTCTCTCCAGCCAGGAGCTGAGGGGTCTCACTAACTTCACTGCTCTGACAACTCATGTGCTCACACTTCCCTGCCTGGATTTCAAGATCACTCCTGAGCTGAAGTGCTGTCAGCAAAGAACAGAGTGCCAAAATCATTTGGCCCACAAAACCAGAAGCAGGAAGGAAGCAGTTTGCAGAGGAGGACTTCCCGAGATAAAGTGAGAGTTATCCATGCCATTACTCCCCACATCACTCCTCCTGAGTGGAGGATTCTGCACTCCTTGAAACACAGCTGCAAACACCACAGGTTGGGAAAGACAAAGGATGTCTCAGCCAGGGCTGGTGGAGGACTGGCAGCTCAAGAAACAACGTTGTGGAAGCCAGAAGGATTATCTGCTGTCTTTGGGGAGAAGGAGGGCAAAAAGGTGATGTATCTGGGGTATCCTGGCAGCTGAATTTCCCACCACCTCTATGTCATGTTGGGGGATGTGACTGGGAGCTTGTGTCTCCAGTGTTCAGATTGTTCTGCTAGAGGAGAGATTGCTTTTATATTGCTAGAGAGATTCAAGTTATTTCTTTGTTCCCCTCCCTTTTCATTTCTGGTTTCAGGTAAACAAGGCTTGTAATCACAGGATGTGCACAATTGTGTCTGTGCCTGTCTTTTGCTGGGCCTGTTCAAGCCTTCTAGCTCCTCTCTAAGTTCTGAGCACACAATTTCATTCCAACAGACATCAGACACATCAACCATGAGGCACAAACATTGAGTGGATCAGGCTTCATGAACCCTTCTGCTCTCAAAATGAACACACTGGCTTTGCCCATCCTGTTCATGCCAAGGTTTCTGTAAGGTTTTCTGCGTCCCCAGTGGTCAGAGGTTCTCATGCATTCATTTAACTCATGGCCCATCTGACAGCTCAAAGTCTTTTGCTGACATTCTGCACCACAATCAAATCAAACTTCCTTCCCAGTTTACTGCAGACACTGGGTTTTGTTCTACATGAAAGAATAGCCCTCCAGCTAAACAATGTATTGTATATATACAGCACATGAGTCTAAAAATATATTTCCTTTCCTGTCTGATTTTTCCCTAGACACTATTATTGTTATTATTATTATTATTAGTGTATGCCAGGGAACTTTTCTCCTACCTTGGAGTCCCTACAAAACAGCCTCTGTTGCTACTTCAGGAGGGTGCCCTCACATAAAGGTATTGTGTGCCAGAATAGGTGCATCCCTCTGCTGAAGAAAATAATTATTCAGAAGGCAATGAAAAGAGGAAGTTTTCCCTCCCCTGGCATAGCTGTAGCCCCAGGAGGGAGTTTGCAACACTGTTCTGAGGGGTTTGAA
Source organism: Lichenostomus cassidix (assembly GCF_008360975.1). Classification (NCBI taxonomy): domain Eukaryota; kingdom Metazoa; phylum Chordata; class Aves; order Passeriformes; family Meliphagidae; genus Lichenostomus; species Lichenostomus cassidix. The sequence goes on from NC_139490.1 coordinate 17,957,241, forward strand.
CACTTCCTCTCCTCAGCCAACACACAGAGATATTCTACAGCATAAACCAGCCTGCAAAGCTGGGGTCTTGGTTGTAGTGAACAAAAGATCCTCCATTCAGCTCTGAATATTTAGTGTTAATTCCTTATAATAAATTGATATAGCTGAGTAAACCTTTAGTAAATGTTACAGATGTACTCATGATCTCTGTAAATTTCTGCTCCTTTTCTGGTTTTCCTCATTAATAATTTCTCCTGTTGCTGCTCCTTGCCTCTGTTCCCAAGCCCTCTTTTACAGACTGTTTTGTTGTTTTACAAGACTTAGCCATCTTTCCCAAGACTCAATCCATTTTCACATCAGCTACACTAATTGGCAACAGACCTGACACATTTCTTGATTACAAGTTAAAACACTTAGAACAAAGCTCTAAACCTTTTTGAAAAAGAAAAGGAAAAATGCAGTAAAGAAAATGTCCTCAATTAAATACTCTTTAAATTGAATTCTCCAGGAAGCAAAAGAAGAGGGAAACCAAATTGTGAAAGACCACCCTGTTGTAGTGTTATTTAAATCCCTGGGGGTTTTATTTAAGAAGCTGAGTGTTCTGGACTATAGTCTCAAAGTACTTCAAGCTTTTAAAGATATACAATATTTGTTCTATTGCCATGTAAACAGTTTCTCTCTTCAGATAACTTCAAAGTAGTACAATATTAGTTCTGTTGATAAAGATGCTGACGTTTAAATGTTTTCACAAGTTACGATAAAATCTGTATCACACATGGTAAATGTAATTTCTTCATTGATTTGTAACTCAAAAGTTAGGAAAGAAATATACATGAGGAATCACAGGGGGATTTTTAAATTTGGTATTGATATATAAGTGTAACATTACTGTGTACTGTTGCAAAACACAAATGAAGGTGAGTTCTTTCTGCAGCTGACAGGCAGTAGTATTGCTTTAGGAATGACATCTGGATGGGCCATCATTTTGATCATGTTATTATCAAATTTTCAAAAATTACCAAAATTTTGTATTGTGTTATAATATAAAATAAAACCAGCTAAAGAAAATGAAGCACTTAGATTTGGAAGTTGAGTTTAGGCAGCTGATATGAAGGTTTGTGGAGGTTTTCTGAGGAGATTTTTCTTCCCAAAAGTATTTCAGGTTTTATTCCAATTAGCAATAAAACTGATGGGGGTTGGCTTATATTTTTTGTTGGTTTGTAGGGTGCAGGGTAGGATGCAAACAACAAAAACCATCACCAGGAGAAATAAGATGAACCAATTCAGCTAAAAGAACCTTATTTTTGATGAGTTTTACATCAGGTTTCTTCACACCATAAACGAGTGTGAATCCTGTCTATTACATCATGTTCCCAGCTGAGAATCCAGACCAAGCAGGAGGCACTTGTAGGCACCCCAAGAGCTGGCACAGGGTCTGAGCTGTGCCACCCTCTAGGCCTGTAGGGCTGTGTATGTTTGATCTTGTCCCAAGTGAAGAAGTTAATTCTTCAGCTTAAATCCAATTTAAATCTGTTTCATGCATCTAAAGACAGTGTTGATGTTATCATCTCAGTAAGGCTGGAGTTGCTGTTAGTTTAGTTAAATGGCTCACCAGTTTATTTAAATATTTTCCATGTATTTCAGACCACTAGGGGAGGAAAGTAGCCAGAGGCAATCCCATGGCCAAGGACTGAAGCAATATTGGGTTTGCTGTACATGTCAGGCTGACTTTTCCCTGCAAAGACAGTGCAGTACAAATGCTGCCTTTGAACAGGAGCTTGCAGATGCACCAGGTCAGGGTTTGCAGAGCAGCCCCGAGTGTCTGCAGCCAGCCAGGAGCAGTTTGGTGCCACAGCAAGGGCTGGGGTGCTGTCAGGGAAGGAGAGGAGGGAATAGGGAGCAACACTTCTGACTCCTTGCAGCAGGGATCCATTCCCTGAACTGCACCCAGGGAAGGGTAAAGTGCTCCTGAGAAGAAAATCAAAGAGAGTCCTCAGCACCACATGCTTAAAAAACTGTAAGATTTCTCCTCAAAGAGAATTCACTGCCTGGAGCACCTACACCAATACAGATATTTTGGACCATGACAATATAGATATATACATATTTTTTTGTTTGTATACCTTTGGGATAGCTTCCCAAACTGGAAGATACTACACATGGATAAGAAACATGTTCTAAGATTGCAAAGTAAATTATGTGAACAAAGAAGTCAAATTGCATTAAAAAATACATTGAAATAAGCAGAAAGTGGCTAAATTAACACCTCTCCTTCCCACTCTTTTAATTGCCCCAATCCCTAAACCCTCTCCTCAGTACTGCAGGAAAAATAGTACCAATTTAAACAATGCTGAAAGGACCATTGCAGCAAGATTTTCTGAAGTAATGCAGAAGTAAATAGAATAAACAGGAAGCTTGATAGACTTTAAAAACAAATTTAGTAAAAATAGGCTACAAATCACTTTCTACATTAAGGTATGATATTCTAACAGTTTCTGCATTAGGAAAGATGGTGAATGAAATTATAATGAAAATATTTTCATTAATTCTACCCAGCAATTACAGGGTTGGTTTTTCAACAATACAATGGAACGTATCGAAAAGTAAATCCTTCCCTGGCAATATTCTTTAATGGACAGCTTTCTACTCAAACTTAAACCTTGATACATTCCCACATGTCTCAGGAAATAGAGAAACATGATTTGTATAGTTATATAGATCTGGCCACCAAGTATTTATTCCACCTGCTCTCTCTGATAACCAGCAGCAGGACCCACACAAATGGTTCCTGTTGTTCTCTCCTCTCGTGGAGACAGCTTTGGCACAACTCCAGTTTGCCACAAACTTGGTTTGATGGAGCACTTTCAGTTTTCTTTGGATAATCTGCTCCTTTGAGAATAGAATGGGGGCAGGGAGAGAGAAGGTTGCCCTTGTTATTTATTATTTCTGTGGTCATCTTCTTGGAGACCCTTCAGAGAACAGCTCTTACCTCACTCAGAGGTGCAAACAACAAAACAAAGAGGAATTTTCCCCAAAGGATCCATAGTCAAGAACGATTTATGCACATTTCCTGTATGCCATAAAATCCCTTTTTGTTTTCCATCATTTTAATACACATTTCATTTTTTTGCCTCAGGCAGGACCCTTAGAGGGTTTGCTTCATGCCACACCAGTATCCTGTGGTTAACATCATGTACTCCTAGCAGATCTCAGGACCATCAGATCCAGCTGGTCCCAGAACACACCCCAGCATGAAAGCTGACAATGTTGAGGAACAATCACAAAAATGTCTTAAAAAAAATACTAGAAAAGTAATGGAAATGTATTAGAGCAGAAATGTAGCAAGTCCTTTCAAAAAAAATATTATAAGTCTTCTATTTTGAAAAGAAAAGAAAGAAATGTTTGAAACAGAAATTATCAATGTGTCTTCCTTTTTATACCTGCTCAGGTTGTTAATCAGAAACTATACCATGGGGATTTTCGAGCTTTTGCTCTGGTGAAAACTCAGTCATGAGTACTTTTTCCTCATAAATTTGGTGATTAGATGTCTTTTAGGATTTGGTTTTGGCTTGGTTTTGCTCAAATCGAAGTTGGTTGAACGATTCTTACCCATTTCTACTGAGACATATTATTATTATTCCTATGCTGGGCACCACACAAGATTCTATCACCCATACATGAATTTAAAACACTGTTTATCAACATTTCAGTTAATTAAGTGGTATATTCTCAGATTTCTGCTTTTTAAAACTTCCATTTATAATTCCACAACACAACTAGACAGAATTCTGAGCTTTTGTTAGAATTCCACCAGATGGTTGATGCAAACCTGGAGCTACAACCTCATTTGCCCCACAATTCTTTCATAGTTTTCCACACAGATAATCAGGCAAATGGCACCAAACCTTCCAGTGCTCTCCGTGTGTGTCAGACAGCATCCCAACAGCAGCTCAAGGAATTGCCAATTGACTCGAGAAGCAAAGAGGATCTCCTATGGCACTAGAGCCCGAACCAGGCAGGACAAAGGAGAAAGAGTGACCTCTCCTGGCACCGTGGAAAATCTAAAACTGCTTGCAGTAGGAAACAAAAGGGGTTGGAAGGAAGGAGCGAGTTGGATTTGAACAATTTTTTTTTCAAATGTAAACACTGTTCATCTCACAGGAAAATTCAAATCCTCACCTGAGTTTAGGGGTTCCATAACAATGAGCAGGCAATGAGATGACAGTTTGGTAAAGTTTAATGAGGATAATTATTAAAAAAAACTAGCTAACATGCCCTGAAAAAAGCTTTCTGTTGGGCTTTGTGTGATCATTTGGCCTAATTATTTTTGATGTTTTGCCCATCAAATAACGAATGTGCAGCTTGTGAAATGTCAGATATAATTAGAACAAATAAAGCTGTAGCATGAACATCCAAAAAGCCTCCAACACCCATTAGCAAAAATTCTCCTCAGGAGCCATTTACAGAGCAGCAGCAGCAGCAACAGAAAAATTTTGAAGTCAAACAAAAGTTCTTGAGAGATCACAAACAAGTACCAGTGCTCTCTGCTTTGTTAATGTTATCCATTCATGGATCTTAGATAAGTGCCCTAATTTCACTGGGATTCAGTGACAAAACAGAGCCATACAAATAAGATTTTTTTATTTCTCTTATCATCGCCCATAGAGTAACATAGGCAGCATCTCTGCTAAGTTAGATAATGATTTCCTGAATCACTGCTGGAGTCAGTTAAAGGTATAGAATACATGGATGCAATACAGGATATTGAACTCACTGCCTCCATCAATTTGCTCTCCATTGCTGTGGGGTTACTGCTCCAAGGCTCACAGGTTGCTTAGAGGACTTCCCTTCTTTCCTCTCTTCAGGAATGTTCAAGACAGCATCCCTGTCCCCTGAAGCAGAAATTATTGGCTCATTTGCACCACCACCTGACCAGCATTGCTTTTAATTAACTGATTACTCCACTTGTATTCCTGGCATGCTACCAGGATTTGTTTGGAAGAGCACAGAAAGGCCAGGTTAAAAAAATAAGCATTACTCTCCTGTGGCTCTGTTTTTAACCTGCAATGGGAACATCTGGGAATTTAGATCAAACAAAATATTCAAGATATTTTGAAGCAGTCAAACTCAAGTAAGGAGACACATAAAAAACCCTATGATGTCAAAAAGTGCTGGAGCTATTTAAGAAAATAAGGTACCTGGGGTTCAACCACAGAATTCCTCATTGAATACCAGGCTCTGAGATCTAGACAGAACATAACAGTGAGAACTTAACAATGGAAGAAGCTGTGGAGCTTGGATTTGAATCTTTTCCATCACAAATCACAGTGCTTACAGACAGATTTTTGATTCAGTTCAAGAAACACCTTTTTCTTCCTTCTTCCAAGGCCAGGCAAAGATACACATATATTGTTATGGTAATCACACTTTTGGAGAAACCAAGGCTACACTTCAACCTCCACGGCTCCAATTAGTCTCTTATCCATCCTATTTTGTTCTACAGGAAGTACCTTTCCCACTTTTTTCACTGAGTTTTACATATTTCCACAATGATCCCTCAGCATTCAAGGAAAAATTCTGTGACCCTGTTCAGCTTGGTCAGCAGGTTCAGAACTCTATTTTCTGGCACCTCCTGTTGCTGAGCAGCCTGCAGCACCCACCTTGCACTGGTGTGCACAATCTTGGAGGTGCAGAAATTCAACTCATGCCCAACCAGTGCAATCAAAAAGCCATTCAGGATAATATCGTTGGGCTCTTCAAGAACTCCACCAGAAAAAAAGCTGCTATTCTGGCTAGACAGAAAGTCAAAGAATATTGCCAAAAGAAGTAAGAAATCAGACTGTTTGAAATGCTAATGGATGCACTCAGATTCCTGCCATTACAGATAGGAATCTTGCGGTCAGAATTATATCTGGGACCAGTCACCCTGATTCTTAACAGAAATGGGGAAGAGGGGCCAAGAGGAAGCAAGGAAAAGGTGTATGAAGATAGAACTTTTCCATTAGAGAAAAATACTTAACACTTGCCACTGGAAAAATATTATGAAACAAAATGCCAGAAATCTTTCCAAAATTGTCCTGTCACATCATAAAACACAGGGTAGATCACAAAGCAGGAGAAGCCTTCTGTCTGCGCTGTACCCTGAACAGCTACAGTATTTTATCATATTCTTCAGTGCTGCTAGAAATCAAAAATTGATATACCATCCAACCTAAACAAGATGCAGCAATCTGCATGCATTCAAAAACTATTTTAAAAATTATAGAGACCAGCCGTAGATGACAAGAGGTACAGATTGATATTGCTGCCATCAGCAAGAACTACAGCTAAACCACAAGAAAGAAAATAAATTGTATTAAAAGCAATCAATCAAATGCAAAATCAAATAAAGAAAGCATATTACTCTCACGCTGCCAAATTCAGCCTGTCAAGCACAGAAAGTTCTAATGCAGGGGTCTGGGCTGAAACCAGCTGTGATTCCTATGACTCTGAGATCCAGCAGGGATGGGGGAAGATCATCCCTGTCATTTGCAGTTGCCAGAACAAATCTTGAGCCAAGAGGAATGAAGAATGTCCAATAACCAGGGCTTATCCAGTTCCCCCATTTCTGGAATTTGAAGATAGTATTCTGGTCTGTTCAGCTTTGTCTCTTCTCTGTAACTAAAGAGAGCTTTTCAAAGCAGCAGTGACTGCTCAGCATTGGTTTTCACTGCCAATTTAGTCTTCTGCATCTCTGTAGTTACCCAAAATCAACGTATCAATACAAAATTAAGGTCATGTCCCTATGCTGTTCTTGCCATTCTACACTGAGTATTTGGAATTAAGCATTCAGGAGTTAAAGTCAACTGCTATTTAGCAATTGTGTAACTGCATAGGAGAGAGATTTCTCTCCAGCTCAAAATGAATGCTTCTCCCAAAAAACAATGCTAGTCAATGTTCCCATGAAAAAGTCTGTGTGGGGAATGATCTGAATGAGTGGATCCACCTCACAGAATATCCTACATTTTGAGTCCATGTCAGAGAGAAGCAGCTGCTTTCCCAAAATAGCTAAAATCATGCTCTGGCACTGCTGCCTCTTCCAAATGTTTCTGTGATTTTTGTCTGCTTTTGATCTGAGTGATGGAATAATTCTCAGTGAAGCTGTTGTAGTAAATTTCAGCCCTCCCTTGTTTGTCTTTAAAATGTGCCATCTTTAAAACCATACACACTTTCCAATAAGGTCTTTCAAAGAATGCTATTTTATTTGTTTCTTTATGGGATTTTTTAATCCCAGCAAGGAATAAAATAGGCAACAGATTTTTAGTACATTTTATCAAAGTAGGAATAAAAGAGCTAGAAAATTACCTGTGATATATCATAATTCTTTTCTGAGATAATTACCAAAAAATTGCCAGGCATTCAGGTAATTTCAGATTCCCTAAATGCATACAGATGGTTGTCTCTGAGCTACTGCACTTTGAATTTCAAGGAAAACTGCCTCTGTTTGCCCCCAACTGCTGCTCTGCTCACAGAATATATTAGATATCAAGTTTCAGATGCCTCTTTCTTTAATAAAATGACACAGGCAGTCCAATCCAGCAAAATTCTGCACTTAATGGCCTCTTTAGGTATTCAGTGCTTTATACAAAGTGATCAGGTATATGTGAGGTGATTCCCACAGCAAAAACAGTCTCTCTGGCAATTTGAAAAATGTACTTTTCATTCAGAAGCCAAGAAAAGACCATTATTTCACCAGCCAATCAGCCCTGCAGCAACTGAGAGCAAAGAAAAGCAGACTCATCACACCTTGAGGCGTGGCTACAAATGAGTGACAAAACCTAGAAGCAGAGAAGCACTTCCCTAAGCACCAATATCCCTTCAGGATTTGGAGGGCACCACTCACACTGCTGCTGGGAAAGGAATGACCATGCCTGAGCAGAAATGTGGGCTGCAGAGGTTGGCTGCTGGGCCAGCATGGTTCTAACAAGGATATTCAAAGGTGTTAAAATGCCACAGAGTCAGGGGGAATGTCCAGGGTTATGATCCTGATGCTGGAGGGATAATGCAGAGGTGGGTGAAGTTTAGAAGCCAACAGTCCTCAGACATGAGGGGTCACCCAGGTCAGTAAAAAACTCTCCTCCACTAGCACTGCACATTTTGCTAAGAATGCAAAGGGGTTCTGCAGAGCACAGCCAGCATGAGGACATCTGACCACTCCAGCTGCTGAGAGGGGCAGAAGCACCATGGTGAAGTTTAATCAGCCAAAATAATTGGGCCTTCTGCCATGACCAAATTCTTCTCTGGATATTCCACAAAACTGAGAGCTACCAAGGTTCAGAAGACATTTATTCTCACAATATGAATCTATTTCATTAATGCGACTCACTGTGTGAAGATATGTTTTCTGTGAGAAAAAAGTTACAGTCCAGTTTTTCTTTGTCTCCTGTAGCAGCAGTATATCATGGACCAGGCAGAGCAACTCCAGCCTTTGTGGAATTGCCTGGATTGCCAGACAACTCACATGACAAAAAACCCATTTCTCTCTCAATTCACATAGAAAAAACCCATTTCTACTGTGTGCTGCATTCTGGTGCCTCCCACCAATGCTAACTCCAGCCCCTGGAAAGGGCAGATCAATCCTGCTGCACTCCAGACCTTATCTTCTCATCCCTAAGGCATGAATGTGAATATCTGGTGGGTGGTAAGTGGCTAAATTCATTAGTGGTTACAAAATATGTTGTGATACTCAGCTGGAAAGATCTGTGTAACTGCAAAATAATGTATTATTTGCTTTGGCAATAGCACTCCTATTTTGAATCTGGCAGTGAATAATTGGCAATTGCTTGGCCAAAGATAGACAGCCAAAAATAATAGCCATCAATGCCAAAAGAAAACTAGAGCAAAAGAACCAGTTATTTAATCACAGAAACTATTTTCACATAATGAAGAAAATATTTAAATAAAATATATGATGGAAAAGATACACATTTGAAGGCATCCGTGATATGAGCTTTGGTCATAATGAAATAGATATGAGGAATTACAAGTATTCTACTGTATTTGTTGAGCTGCAATGATCTTTATTTTGCTCTGCTCATGTTGTGCTGTGCACATGCCCTCTAAACAAGGTCAGGCAACTGCAAGAGTGGAGGATGCCCCTCACTTCCCCAGCCCAGGTTCTCAGCTTGGTTTAGACAGATGAAATTTCACTTTAATTGTCATGAATTTATGTCTAAATCATTCGTTTGTCATCTAATTTAACTTTTATGAGGAATCACTTTAAAAACTGAAATAATTCACTTGCAACTTGAATTTCTATGAAAGATTAATGCTGTTAAGAAAAAAAAGTTCAAAAGATAGACTGGCTCAGAACTGTCTGCTTAAGATTATATAGAAATCAAATCAGTTACATTCTCTTCTCAGACTGAACCTGCACCAAGTTTCCCAATAACTTCCTCAGAAGGTTTTATTTAATCAAGAACAAGTTCCATGGAGCCCCAAAGGTCACAGTTTAGAAGGATTATCTGACCTAGACTTTGTATAAAGCAGATGGCTCTGCTTTATGGCAATTAGTAAGCAGGAACTGTGGTATCTGGTTATATCTTCTGATTCTCTGTTTATATGAAGTTATGTGAAACTGGAACCTCTTTGAAAGTCAAGCTGTGTGGAAACCATTTAAGACTATTTCATTTCTAATTATAGGCTTGATAAAGCCATTTTCATGCAAGAGTAGGATCAATGCAGAGCCTGTCAAACTTGTGAACATCCATCCATTGGTAAGTGCTCTGACTCCTTCAAAGGCTATCACCAAGATAACCTTGACATGGGCAATGGAAATCTCACTTCAAAGAAAATGCAAACCCTATCTACAAAGTTTAAATCAATCTTCCCCTGCAGCTTCAGAGTGGCAGCAAACTTGCATATTTATTAGCAAAAACAGAGTTTTAAAATAATAATTTTTTTACTCCCTTTCGTTTCCCACTCATCCATAAATACATACATTTTCCATTGCCTAAAAGAGGAAACCAAACTGAACTCTTGCTGGGTTCCCACACAGATGCAAGGTGGGCTGGTTTGCCAGGGCAACCACAAACAAAAAATGGGCATTTTTCTGCCCCTGACCTCAGGGCTTGTGTGGTCAGCTCTGCCATGTGTGTCATAAGCCACCTCTGCTCCAAAGGAATGGCACCATGCTGGAATGCCACCAGGCTTGAGCTGATGCTGTCTGGGCTTCCCGTGGGTTTTGTTATGTTCTCATAGTGCAACAAAAGTTTTCATATTGCAAATCTTAGTTTTTCCCTCCAGAAGCAAACAAAAAAAAAAAAAGCATTAACTGCAATTTAGTCAGAGTTATTTACAAAGCAAGTGGGAGGCTTTACAAATGAAAATTGCCTTTGCTCACAGGCATAAGACATGCTCTATGTAGAATTCTGATATTTTCCAAGCAATCAATTATGTTTCAAAATCTAAAGAGACATTTTTTTAACTCCATCACTGACCTAAAATACATTCTTGTACCATTGTAGGCTTTAGAACCCATTTCAGAAAAGAAGGTGCAATACAGACAAACCTGACTTTTATAAAAGTCACATACACATCTAAAAAACTTCTAAAACAGAAGTTTTCAGTCTGAAAATATTATAGGGAAAAGCAGCTGCAGAACTGCTCCTGTTGTACAGGAAAACAATTAGACAATAGTATCACAGTAATATCTGAGATAATTTTTTAAAACTAAATACAACACTAAAAATGTTCCCACTGGACTAGGACAGCATGGTGAGGAGTTTGCAGAGCCCTAAACAAAGTGGTCTCCTCATTTAAGGATGGAAATGTGCCAAAAAAAAAAAAAAATTTCTAAGGTGCCCAGAACTGTTTTTCCTACTGGTGCAGAACTGCTGACATCTCTCTGCCAATTGATGTTTCTGTTACCTTCACAGGCAAGCAGAAATATTTTCCTACTCATGGAGTTTCACTCATTTTGCTGTATCTGATTCTGAGCCCACTGGGAGCTCAGTAAATTTCCTCTGCAAAAACAACAAGGAGTTTTCTATCAGGCCTTGTGAGACAAGTGCAGCACCAAGGGAACCCTTTCAACACCATCAGGGAATGTTAACTCTGGATGTCATTAGGATGCAGAGATGAAGTGTAAACATCCTGAATAGATGGTTAAGTGATATATTGAGAGAAAGGTACCAACAAGAAATTATGAGCAAAACAAGTTCAGGAAAATTTTTGGCATACATAAAAATGCAATCACTTTTGCAGCATAATCAATAACATGTATTCCTAACACATTAATAACATATAATAACATTTTTATACAAAGGCAGAAGACAGCTTAGAATGGACTAGAGAAAAAAAAAAATTAAGTAACTCGGTGATTGCAACCCATAGTGAGACTAAAATGGCTGATGCTGATTATGAATTTCACCTAAATTTCTTGCAAAGTACATCAAAGTTCCTAACTAAACCTAGAAATTACATCTGATCTTCCCTGTATTTCCATGTGATCTTATTTCTGCAGAAGACTTGGGCACAGACACAGCTGAAATCAGTTGAGTCTCCCTAGTTTAACATTCCTATCCACTGTTGAGTCACACCAGTGAGTCAAGAGGGCTCTTAACCCACAATCTTTACAAAGGAAAAAACTTTTAAGAGTACATTTTATGATCATTATAATCTACCATGGCCTGTTTCCCAACTGGGAATTGGCTAAGAGCACATGGGAAGAGGAATTATTTGGACTGACCTATTTGTTAAAACACAGTAATTTAAACACTGCTCACCTTGTGACTAAAAGTTGAGTCAATGTGAACCTTGCTTAGTTTTCTTCCAAATCATCTAATCTCATTTATAATTAGTTAGATTATTAGTTTTGTCATTTGTTTCACCTATGCAGCTCTCTCCTTCAGAGTTGTCTCTCCTGTATTAGCACATGTAAGCTTTCCTGACATCCTGTGTCTAATGGATTCTATCACTTTCTGCTGGCTTAAGGAGTTTCTTCAATTACTCTGAACAGGAGGAAAGGTGAGACTTCCTTTGCACAATGGGTAGGAATGAAAGTGAAAAAAAATTTAAAAAAGCTCTCTATCACAATATTCCCAACCATCAGAAAACAGAACCCACATTAAACAGAACACAAAACCATAGTCCCCCAATTTAAGTGAGGAATTAAGTCCCCCAGTTAGGCAGTGAGGAAAAATTTGGTTCTGGGATGAGAGCAAAGAGAGAAAGAAGAATGTAACCTCTGGTTGGTTCAGAGAAATGAAGGTGACTGCAATACTGCCCTGATATGAGGTCTAAACATCTGCAGCTCATCACCTCTTCACAGAGAGTTCCACACATGTCCTCTGTCCCTTGGCTTTGCTCAGCCTGGCCCTTCCCTGCTCTTTCTGAGCTCTTTAATGAAAGATGACTTGGTCAGTTTTTGAAAAGTACCTGAAGATGCAAACTGCTTTTGTAAGATCGATATGGGAGCCAAGCCCTGTCTAACTGCACATGCAGTACCTAAAGGAGGTGCCCAAAAACTTGCCATGCTTCTCACCTGTGCCTTCTACAATATGCAGAGTGAACACTGACTCCATAAATTGCAATCTGCACCCTGAGCACTCCCACTGCAGTCCTGGTGCTCCAAGTCACCTCTGCCAGTGGTATGAAAACAACATTCAGGTGGTACAAAAATGATATTCATGTGCTTAAGTGCTTACAGGCTCAGGGACCAATTTGGAAAGAGACTAAACACCTTGGATAAGGGATTTTTAAAAAGGGAGAGGCTTACAATGGAAACTTCAATCAGGATGTGGTTTTCAGCTGAATATTTTCCTTCTCCCAACACTGCCTTGCTGGGTGTTGGACACAGGGCTTGTGGATTCCTTGGGCAGCAGTTGAGTTCACAACACACTTACTGCAACCCAGCACTCCATTGGATTGTGGAAGGTTATGCTGCTGAGAGTCAGAGCATCCTGACTGAAAAAGGGACGAAAACGACATCTTCAAAAACAGAGAGCAACAAAGGCCAAAAGACACCAAAGATCTCCAGTCTCCTTCCAAAGGTTGCTATATTTAAGTTCACCTCATTGCAACCAACTCAATATGCATCCCTAAGACTTAAGGGGAGGACACAAATCAAGATGCTCAGCTGGTGAAAATGAGTGGCCAACCTCAGTGACAGTTCCATGACATACAGCAGGTCAGCACTTGCCTTTATACCTCTAAAAGTAAGTAAATCTGATCAATAGACAATTTTATTAAAAAAGCAACCAAGACTAGGTCTATTTCTAGACTAAACTTTCATTTCTAAAAAGGGCAGATACTTTTTTCCCAGGAATCTGTTAAGAAATGGAATAATTCAAACTATATTTTAATTTTCCTTCACAAAGACAGTGCATATGCTTTAATTAAATTTCTTTGATAATTATACTGGAAGGTTGGAACAGATCAGAAAATTTTAAAACCATTTTAGGATAATATGCACTCTCTCCCTTTTACCCAGCCAGAATGGAGACGTCTTCCTGCGTATCTGTCCACCTAAACATTATTTAATTCCAGTGAAAAAAATCAAGCCTTTAGTAGTGTTTTCAAGCACTGTTTCTGCGTTCCAGTTTCCAGTGTGATAGTTTGGTAGGAAAATAAAGTCCCTTTCTGCTGGCATAAGCCTCTCTGCATGTAATGAAAAATAGAAGATCCCAAGTCCTTGATACAGTTTGAGTAACACTTAATTCTGGATTACTGAATGAAGTTCATGGCTTTAAACGATTTTCCTTAAACATGTTAAAATACATATTGTATTTTTTTTTACAAAGAACAATTCATCTAAACGCTAAAGTTAAGATTTTCATCCTATTAAAGCAAAATATTCCTTAGTTTCAACTTTCCTGTACAGAATATGCACAGCTAATACACAAGAACAAGTGACAGATTGCACATAGTTTCCATTTTTTCCAAGCTATTTCCTTTATCTTCTCCTGAGCCAAATTTTTATTGGCTAAAATTAATGGACCCCAAAATGAACTCATCCTAGTTAGCAACAAATATTTCATGGCAATTTCAAAAACAAGTAATATCCTACTAACTCCTCAGCACAGTTTATGCAAAAATATGGGTTTTCACCTTTTGTTCCAGTTTGACATTCATGATCCATTTTTTTTCCTTAGTTGCTTTAGTATTGGTAGGAGCTACACATGAAAACCTCTGCATGTACAGAATTCCTTCTCTGTGTTTCTGAACTGAAACTAAATAAGATGTGACATCAAACCTTGCACAGTTTCTCTTCCCATGTTGAATGCAGTCAGAAAAATGAACTCAAAGTAGAACAAGCTTTGAGGGAAATGTCAGCCAAAAGACTCTCTTTATTGAGACTTCAGACACCTCTTCTCATGCCTAAAATGTGGATGCTAGTGGGTCAGGAAGCAAGAAGTCATTATTCAAACAATCCTGTGCCCATTACTCACCACTCTCAGAACATCTCTAAGTGCTGCCTCCATAAGTACTTTGACACTTAGAGATGGCCCTAATCATTCTGATGAACACTAAGGAATTCATCTATCAAAACACATGGCAACTGAATCAACATCACCCTGTTATCTGTGAGGAAAAAAAGCTAAAACCAGCTCTGTATATATAAATTTTAGAGAAGGAGGGGAGGCCACAAAACGGAGGAGGGAAACCCTAGAAATAAAAATGAACTCTTTTCCCGAGCCTTAAATCAGATTTGAAAACTGTCATTTGTTCAATTAACACAGTTTATTTTTGTTATTCATTTCCATGCACTTCTGGGCTCTGGCAAGGATCATCAAGACAAGTATCAAAATACTTGGAAAATATTGTATATACTTCTTGATTGGAAACAGAACCTAAAAGAAAGATCTCAGATTTCTCTACCTAGCTCTGTAGTTTCAGACCAAGATTTTTCCACAGTGGAAGAATTCAACTGGACACAAGAATCTCAACCAAGATTTACCAAGTCTTTTGGTTCTCCTAGCCCAAGTTAATTGTTCTGAATTTCCTCAAGTATCCATGCAATAGCAATGTAATAGTAAAACTTTATGCATTGCAAAAACAATTGCAATCAGGGTTTAACAGACAATTCACGGTAACTGAACATAAGACAGGGATGAGATAATAAATTAATTGGAAATTAAATAAATAATTGAACACTATTCCATTATTCCATATGGATTTTATGCCTTATTAGTAATTAACAGCAAAGCGCTAGTTAGTATCAGTGTAAGGATGAATTAATGCTAACTGATTGAGAGAAAATGCTTCAAAATCACCTGTATCTCTTCCCATATGAATTTTCCTTTACTGTCTCTTATCATAACACAGACTCAGCCCAAATTTCTGTAGCCTTACTAATATCTGACAGAACATAGCCTGAGGTGGTACAAGAGCAGACTGAGAGGAATGCTCTGCAGCTCTAGCCACACAAGGACGTTTCTAAAAGGCAAACTATATTTCCTGTGTTTCAATGAACCTATTCATTTTGGGGAGATGGAGGGTGAACGCTGAGAGAATCAGACAGAGTCAGTTAGCACTGCCACCTCTGTGCTGCACTCTAGGACTGAGACTTGCACTGCCAGGCATCTCTGCAAAAAGGATGCTTCCCCACAGTGTCCAAATCCAGCGGGAGAAAGGGATTTCTCCTGGGCCTTTGGGCAATTTAGCAACTGTGCCCCTGACATGCACTCTCTGGTTATCGCCTGCCCGGGGTTAACACAGCCTCTCGAGGAGTAAAGCAGTGCTCTCTCAGGAGCTGCAGGGAATTTTGGAACGAGTCAGTGAGCTCCTGAGAGACAGAGCCCAGCAATGCACAGTGCCATTAGCACAGCTGCTTCCTCAGCAGCGCTGTCACTCTGCCTCGGGCTCATTGCAAGCACAATAGCTGATAGAGAGCGGAAAAACTGCAAGGACATCATCGATCTGACAACACTCCTGCCACTTGCTTGAGTTTCTTTCCACTCCATCAGCAGAATCCGTAGCAGCTCTCCTTGCTGGCTTTCCCCTCTGCCTTTCCCAGGCAGGCTGCTCGTTCCCTGCCTCCAGCCCAGCAGCAGTGCAGGGATGCAGGACACGGCTGGCCAACTCTGATTGATGATCCTCTGCCCGAGGAAGCAGCAGCGAGTAATAGAGATGGCCTCAAGACATGATTTATGGGTGTTTGGCAGTTCAGACACACACTCACACTGCAGACTAACTAGAGACAAGGCCAGGGAGAGTGGATGCTGGTGATCTATCAGAGAGCCTCTGGCTCAAAGCCAAGGACTTGGTTAGTCAGCTCAAGTCAGAGGGAGTTGAAGACGGAGCAATGCAGCATCAGAACTCAATACAGAGATATATTTTATTTTGTGCTTGTTGAAACTAAAAATTTGAAGTGTTTTCAACTACCTTGGAAAAAGAGTAGTAAACAAAAGAAAAATCATTCAGAATTGAAAAAGTACTGCTCCTGAGGAATTTTTTAGGAAATTAACTTAGAAAACAAGGGATTAAGACGTTAACATGACTGAACTCACCAACAAGATAAAAGAGGCTTTGTCTTTCTGCCATAAAGAGAAGAGGAATCTGAACTTAGACTCTCACAGAGGTGAGACTGCAAAGACTCAGGTAAGGAAATAGTAGGGCATCATCTGTCACTCCTTGATTGAGGTATGGCATCTTCTAGGCCACTGTGAAACACAGCCCCAAAACCAGAAGTTCCATTCTTGGTTCTCTGTTTGGTTTTCTAGGTAAAATCATTTAAGAATGTGATTAAGATCTCGCTGCTTCAAACACTAGGGGGATTTTTGAGTAACCAAGCTCATTTATAACATGTTCTTTGCTCTTCTCCAGGCTGGGGTTCAAAATTACTGATCTCTTCTTTACTGATCTCTTTGGCTTGTATATCCAAACCAAAAGGAATTTAAAAATTTTTAAAAAAGAAATTGAAAGCAATCCACTAGGGGAATGAAGTCATTTTAGCCACTGCACAGATACAACTCCTCTTTTCCCCGCCAGCAGCAAATGAATCTGAATGGTCACCTTATCTAGTCCTCTTTGGATATAATAAGAAATTTCAGAGCCCCTGGGAAGCCAGAACATTATGTCCATTGCAAGACACCATCTACACAAAACCTAAAAAATGTGAGCCCAAAATGTCTCTGCTCAACATTCTTATTACATCTAAATTGTCACCAGGTCACTGGAAGGGTTTGGGCAAATGCATATTCAGTGGACAAGGCTCTACCCAGCACCAAAATCCCCAGCTGACACCTCCCCCATCTGAGGGACAAACCAAAGTCTGATGTTTTTACATGGAAATACAAAATAGGCTACATGTTGGATTTGTTTTTGTATAACTCCCAGTTTACTGTGTGGTCCAATATGAAATCCTTATTCCTGTGAAATAACTGTTTTCTGATCTCTCTCCAGAAAGACACACAGAGAAACATTTTCATGGCTAGAAGGAATTACCAAAAGATTTCATCATGCCTTAGTTTATGCACATATGTAAGACAAAGGATGACTTAAATCAAGCCTTTCATTCAGCTAAATTTTATTGTGCCCAGCAGAAATGGTATTTTTCCTATCTGAAAGTAGTGTCACACAAACTGTTTGGCTTTGGCTTAATTGAGAAAACACAATCCATTTTTTAACTACATTTTGATATAACACATATGCCTAAGCATTCTCGTTTGCTTTTAATTTTTCAGTGTAAGAGTTCTTAGCATTTCCCTGTTCTCAGCTGCATATGATCTAGCCAAAGCCAGTCAATCACAATTCCTGATGTGGTTGCATTCCTTATTTAGTTACAGTCTGACTGCTATCCCAGACAAGATATATTTATGTCAACGTTTTACTTGCATTTCTTCTTTCTTCACAAAAATTTTTACCTGTGTTATCGCTTTACTTTAGGTAGAGCTACTCCTGGGTTTTATTGAGACATAGTCAGAGGAGAATGAGGCTTAATGCCTTTACAATTAGCTGGAAGAGTGTGCTAAACCCACTTGGGAAGAGTTTCAATGCAAGTGCAGTAAATGCATGACTTATGTTGGGATGAGCACTGTGTTTCGAAGGAAGCAGTGTAATGTTATCTCATGAGAGCAGTTCTTATTAATTGCAAGTTTTGCGTGGCTTGGATTTATTAAAGCTCTGAATCTATTGCCAGTTGCTGCCATATGTAGTCTATAATTTGTGAAACACAAGGCTGTACATTTCCCAAAGACATTCCCTCTAATCATTTGCGAATTTAACAACTTCAGCACGAAGGGATGCTTCCTAATCAGGACCAGCAACCTGGCCACTGGCAAAACCAGGGTACAGGCAAGAAATTCTAAATGCATAAGTGCTTTTATAGATATGCATATATATAGATATAGATCTATAAAAGCAGTAATATTGATCAAATAGATTTAGTAATATTTTTCAACTGTTCCACACCCCTTTGTTCTGGATTTTTGGATGCAGTCTGGGTGTTCTGTTTGGACAGAGGAAATGCTTCTTAACACAACAGCTGTGGGCAGAAATGGGAGGAACAACTCTGAGGAGCTCTCAGGGAGGGCAGTAAGAGTTCCCCACACCTCAGCAACACCACCCTGAGACACTGCAACACCAGGGCAGGAAATAAACACCTGCTGTGTTGCAATTCAGAAAAAACTTCATGGAGCAGAAAATGACTGCAGGGGCAATAGGGTAACAGCTCACCAACAGCACTTGCAGGTAGCTTTAATGTTGGGAAATCCCTCATTCCTACAGGGATGCCCACAGTGTTGACAGGCTGCTGGATGAAGCCCACACAGCCTAAGCTTGGCATCAGTGTTCACCAAAAGCCAGTTATTTTCCTCACCTTTCAGTTAAAAGTGGTTTCATTTGTTCTTCTAAAACTCCATTCTACTACCTACCATGCATGAATCTTTACTAGATCTAAGTCAGTCTACCCCCACATGCTTCATGCTATAAAATTTAACTGAAATGACAGAAATTTAACTGATTGCATTTCATCTTTTCTAACTAATTTAACTTTTTTTTAACATTGACAGTAATCTTTTCTTACAGCACAGAGACTTCAATACCAGTATTAATATTTCATAGCAAGAGATGTTGAAAACAAAGTGAATTAACTTTTCTCCATAAGAAAGTAGCTTTTTCCCCCCAGTTCCTCTTAAAGAATTTTTAGCATTAGTTATTACAGGACAGTGAAAGAAAATGTATATGCAATGTAGCACTTCAAGGTTTTCAGAGCATTTATGAGATCATGTAGCCACCTCTGCCTTGTGTGTCTCTGACAACATTTCTAAGTGTATTTCACCACTCTTTAGACAAAGTTCCTTAATGCAGGACCTCCTAATGCTGCTCAGCAGGTCAAAGGCTTTATCCTGTTGGCTTACATGACTCAGCTCAGAGGTTTTTCTGAGCTTTCATGGCCTGGGAGTAACCTCACTTTTGTTACAAGGCTGTGGTTTACAGTCTCAGAAATATTATTGCACCCCAGATTCTGGCCCCAGTTAGATTTCTTTCTAAAGGCAAGGATGTTCGTGCTCAGACTATGCATAAACCTCAGCAATAATACAAAACTTCTTTCCTAAAAAAAAGGGTTTGGAAAAATACTCTCAGTAGATGGATAACATTATCCTTTTAAAGGGAGCAGTTTCTCAGCCTCCTGTACTGCAAGCATCCATTAAAAGGAAAGCAGTTATTTTGCAGAGAAATTACACAAATACTCCATGTCAGGCCTCCTCAACGCCCAAAATCAAATCAGCACAAACATAACCAATAACAAATTCAACACCATTAATGGCAAATTATTAAAGAAGAAATAATACCTCTATAACTCACTTCAAATTGATTATATTCCCATTATTCCTGGAGAGACCTCTGCCCAGCATATCAACAACAGTGCCACTGGGGGACCCAGGGAAAAGACCTTGGGAATCCCAGGTGGGAGTGACAGCAACAGAGAGCAAAGCCTGGAGCTTCACACGAGCTTTATGTGAGCACTGCACTCCCTGGCTGTGGGCAGAGCTCAGCAGCTCCAGCTAGTCCAGCAGCAAGCCCCAGAATGCCAATTCCACACCATCATCTGTTATTAATAGACACATGGAGCACTGCAAAAAGATGGCAATGGGTGTAATATTTATGATCAAGCTTCAAATCCTTTACTTCCTCCAAATTGTTTCTGCCTCAATATATACAGCCTACCACGTTCTTCACTACGTCAGGTGATTCCTATTTTATTCTGCATTATTATGAACTCCTACTTCTATATCATATAACAATGCAAATTGAAAGATGTCTTTATTTTACAAGGAGGTATGTGAAGGATTTCTACATGAGCAATAAATACTTTGCCCACATTTTCTAGATGCATTTATGGTATATATTCACAAGCGTATATATTTCTTGGTTAGCTTGCAAAATTATAAACCAAAACAGCATTTATTTGAAGGGAAATTTACATTTTCTTTGTAGTAAGCAAAAATACATACGTTGATCCAGTAATATCCTCAGGAAAAAAAAAATAAAACAGTTACACCAAATATGCTTAATCTATGTCTAGGGGGAAAAGAAAAGGGACAGAAAAGTCCAGATTGCTCTGAACAAGGCCATGTTTGATGTGCATGTAAAAGGAGCATTTACAGCCTTCACACCACTAGTTCATATTGATGGACAGGAGGTTTAGACTTTGAGCTGGACTTGGAGGAATTTACTTAACAAAATGCATCCCCTTGCCTCAGAGATGAAAGCCATTTCTCCTACCACATGATCTCCTTCTGTCTTTTGTGTGTTGCTGTCAGACAGTTCAATAACTCTGTGTGTCAGATAGGCAAATTTGCATTGATGGAAAATGTTGGGGAAAAAAGAATCAAAGTTTTCTAATTTAAATAAATAAATAGATAAATAAACAGCTCCATAAAATTCACCTACACATTTGTTAAATGGTCAGCCTATTTTTGTAATCTCCATGAAGCTGCTTTGACTAACACTGGAATGCTTTTCCAATATTCTAGACACCCAAATAGACTCTGTAATCCAAAGTCACTGAGGTTTTCATTGGTGTGCCTTCTGAAGTTCACTGTTCAGACTGTGAACATGAAGCCTCGAGGAAAAACAAAGGTAAAAATTCAAAGTCCTGGCAATCACCTGACATCAACCTTTTTTGTACCAACTACTACATTTTGGCTAATTTTAATATTTCCCTTCAACTTGAGCTCTAACAGTAGCATCTGGAAAATTGCCATGGGCCTTGCTGTACCTGGTGGAGTAGAAACAACCATTTCCTCAGAAAGATTAGGATCTTCAGAGCCAAAAGAAGTGAAATTAAACATGGTTATGTGTCATGCTCAGGGCTTTGAATGCCAAAGGTCTGGGTTCCAGTCCTGTTCTAGCCTTACTCAAGACCAACCTACCTTTCTACATTTAGAAAACCAGAAGACTTTCTTATTAGCACTTCAGCCTTAAATGCAATGCTAAATTAAATATTACCAATATGTAATATTTTGAAGTAACTGAATTGCAAAAAATTGATGTTATAAGTAATTAAAACAGGGAAATCAGCATTTTTTTGCTAATATACCAGATATTTTTATTTACCAGTATACCCAAATATTTTTCCAGAAATTCACAATCCACTCTCAGACAAGTATCATAGTATGTGTATAGTACTATTTCATACTCTTTGTGCAACAGCAAGTTAAGCTGCATCTCTAGGTTATCACTGACTAATTTTTCCTTATTTAGCAAAGGAGGAATGAATGTAGCTAAGAAGAGAAGGCCAATCTTAAGCCCACAGAGTGTTTTATGTTGGCAGCAGTTTCACAAAGCTGTGGAAATAGCTAAGGACACATGAAATCTTCTGTCCTTGAGCTACATTTGCCACTATCATGATTCTGGCAGAGCAACAGAATGCAGCTCTTGACTCCTAGTACTGCTCTAGTGACTTCAGGCTCAATAACATAACATAAAACTGTTCTCTACTGCTGGTATTGTCTATCACAGTATGTTGCCAAACTGACTCCCATAGAGTAGGGGTTTTGTTGCTCTTGAGACATTTTAGTGGAGATTCCAAGAACAAGTGAACTCTCACAATTTCAATTGTGTTTCTCTGTACCCATGATCTCTATAAGGATTACCTAAAGTGTTGCTAAGAAAAGAGTATTTCTAAAATACTTTTAAAACAAAATTTTTTTCTCCACACAAATTATATATGCGGCATTCCATATACTGGAAGCATGCATGTGGTTTTTTAATTGTAATTATTTCATATGCAGCAGTGAAAAAGTGAAATTTTAAAAAAGCTAATCAAACATATGACATTTGCTCCTCTTCATCACTTCTGAGATTCTGCCTTTGGTGAAGGCTACAATGATAAGGCTCTGCAGTAAAATGAAGAGGGACATTAGTCTTCCAGTAAAATAATCCATAAAATGTAAAAGAATTGCACAAGGGGAATGTTCCAGTGATACATATATCACTGGAACATATAGGAAAAATAGGACAAAAATGATTTTGCAAACAACTCCTCATCAGGTTCAGGGATACTTTCTTGCCTTCCCTCCTGCCTATATTTTTCCTTTTATGAATTCCATCTCAAATTCCTAAATGAATGCATTGCCTAAAAATTCAACACTTTGCATGCCAAGTGGAGGAAATAAATTTTTGAAACTATATTAATCTTTTGCATATCACTTTAAAGTATTTCTCATGTACTCCTGTTTTTTCCTGTTTTAAATGGCTCAACAGGGGAGCAGAGGTATGACTCAGAGGGCCAAGCACATCACAAATACTGGAAGAAACAGGCTCCACATATTTTAATGTCTGTATATATGCCACACGTGGTTTGTTTAAAAAAATTAAAATGCTTCTTTTGAGAAACTTCATGTCTCATCTCAAATTCTATTGCTAAAGTCTAGAAACCTTTTTTGAAAGGCAGTAGTTAAAAAAATGAGTCATCTACCCCATATTAAAAGTGGATAAAGTAATTTTTTTACAAGCAGCTTAAGTTGCCAAATTTATAATACTGAACTACAAAATTTAGATTTATCATTGGAAATACTATCCAACTCAAACACAGACTGATTTAAAGAGGAAATTTTTCTTTACATTTTCTTATGCAGAAGATAAGGCAGAAGTTTTGAAGGTCCTTTAGATACATGTAGTGTTCAAAACAACCAATCTATGCATTCTTCTAAGATCTACACAACCACATGTTCTCTCACTGTGCCCAGAGAATTCAATCCTTCTGCTTACTCAGTTGTGGGATTTTCATTTATGTTTTGACTGAAGAAATTCTCAGTGTAAGCCCCATTGGACTTCAGCAGACAGGTACCAGTAAGAGGCAATGCTGACAGAGCTGTCTGCAGGACTGGGGAGGTCAGACCCACAAGAATCAATCAGAAAGAACATCCAGACCTTTTTTCAACCTTTGAAAGTCTTAGATTTCAAACTGCACTCAGTTTAATTGATCCTACTGACTGGCTCCATACCTGGATGGAGCTGTGCCAGAGGAACTGCTACTGTGACAGCCAAGCAACAGCATTCTGCATGCTCACAGTAAAATACAATATTCTTAACCTCCTTCTGCTCCAGCTGTGTGGACATCAAGGCCTAATTGCAAATGCATCCCAACTGAGGTGAGTTTTTTCATTGACTCAGAGGCCTTTAAATCAAACCCTAATCTACTAATTCAAACCACACACCTGACCCCTGCCCTGCCAGTAAGAATTGATGAGGAAATTGAACATATAAGATAATATCAAAAAAGTAAAAGTAAAGCAAACAAAGAAAACCCAACCCAACAAACCCAACAACAAAAATTCCCAACCCAACCCTGAAATATCAATTCCTGTGCTTGTATTTGGAATTGGGACTGCTGCTCCCACTAGAAGTTCACTTTCAGCACAAGCTATGATGTAATAGAGTGTACTGCCCTGAGACTTTGTTGTAGTTCCTCTGGGAGGAGATATCAAATTTGATTGACATTTTCTGTTTTGTTGGATTACCTAATGATAATGAATTTAGCGTAGAAAGATTCAATTTAAACATTCAGGATGCTGATGAAGCTAAATCAAACAAGCTACACAAACAGAGAGTCATTTTATGTAACTCTCACCCAGCCCAGAGCACACCCCAGTGGTGCATGAAGTCTGTTATTTATTGATCATGGAGAATAACCAAAACCAGTCATTTTCAATTTTGCCTCTTATACAACTTAAACATGAGACTCCTAAATAGTGTGGGTTTAAGGTTGTCTAAGCACATTTTAGAGGAAAAGGTTTCTGCCAGGTTCAGTCACTCTGTACACAGAGGTTTTAGGTCAGTGCAATTAGCTGAAGACAAGACACTTTTAATAGCTTAAGTCTAAAAGCACTCAGAACTTCCAATCTTGCAAAAAGTACACGTAAAACACACGAAAATGCCTCCAACTGACTTCAACAAAATAAAACTAACTCCAAAACCCCCTTTGTAATTTCCTATTACAATAAACTTTCTAGCCAGCTATATGTAAGCAAAGTGCCCCAGCAAATGCATCATTCAATGAATTCAGCACACATGGAAACAACACCAGATAGAAGACACAACAGGAGCATACAGAGTGTTTGCCTTTAGATATTGTAGCCTTTCAGCAAAAAGTGTGTGAAATTCAAAGGAAACACAAGCACTGGAAAATCACAAAAGCTTTTTTCATGAAAGACTCTAATCTATAAAGCTCAAGTTGTCATACAATTATACATATATATTTGGTCAGCTGTACCAGCTTTGAATCTTGGCAATTCAGGCACCTCACAGGTCAGGTGAGCAGCAGCTTGCTCTGGCTGGCTTGGTGCCCCATCAAACACCCAGGCTATCACCAGGGCATCACTCTAATGAAAAACCACAGCTTACAGGAGCTCAAAGTTACACTGAGAAACAATCCATTTGGTAGATCTGCCCAAGACTGGCTGCCAGATACTTTACTGATAAAATGTCAGCTCATTTCTGGAACAAGAGTCAATCAGTATTAAATGTTAGAAATTAATTTTTTTTTATAAAGTTTGCCACGCTCATCTTTTAAAAAGTAATGCAAAATAATCTGCATAGGCCTTCAGCTCCAACACAGGTCTACAGCTGAGTGCTGAAATCAGTGTTACTGACCTTAGACCTACATTGACTTATCTCAGTTGAAAATCTGGCTCAGGAAGTGATGTCTGAAAAAGATGTGAGAATCTTTTCTGAGAATGGGATTCATTATTCTTTCTCTGGAACACAGAAAGGCTATCTCATTTCCAAGAACACCAGCCTCCAGCCTCCAACACATTAACTGGGAAATTCCTGGCCACACAATTCTGGTAACTGTCCATCTGGGATGTCATCACTTTGGGTGTATGATGCATTCATCTGATTATGTAATACTGGCAGATCACTGGATTTTCAAAAAAGTAAAAATAATATATCAAGCTGCTCTGTGCAGTAACTCAAATAAAAGGAAAGAAACTACAAAAAAGGTATAAGTGGCAAAACAGAGCATCTCACAGTAGAAGACACAGAGCTCAAACACTTTTCTAGTTCATCCAAGAGACAGAGATGCCAATCACAGCGCAGAAAATCCTGGTCTTATGAGATCCTTAATGCAGTAGAAAGTCATAATGGGGAAAGAAATGGCTGAAAACAGAAGTCAGACAAATTCAGTATTAAAATTAACATAAATTAACAGTTTCAGTGGAAAATTAAAAGAAACTACCAAGAAACCCTCCACCATTTGATGTTTTCTACCATAACTGTATGTCTTTTTGAGAGATATATTTCAGCCAAAATGTATATTGTAGGCCATAAATCAATAAAATCAACCAGTGTGCAACACAGTGTTCTTGTAGAGCCTTAAAAAAAACCCTAAAAATCTATTCACTGTACTGGCCAAGCAGACAGAAAGGCCTCAGAGCACACACAAACACAGTGCTTGCATGATGGGATGAAGCAGGCTTTTTACAGAAGCTGGAAAGGATGGCCTGTGGACAGAGAGATGTCTCAGATTTGCAGCTGCTCAGAAACCAGAAATACCATAAAGGAAATCCACAAAATCCCAACAAATATTTATGTAGCTACTTCTTGACTTACACATTCCCCAGAAGTGCTTTTCACAAAACGAATGACCTGAAATCAGGTTAGAAATCCAATAATTCTGAGTCCAGTTTATTAATTAGAAGCACCAGCAGAGGCAGCTATTAGCAGGTTGGCTGCTGGGCAGGAAGGAGCATTGCTCAAAACACATCTCCTGTACCACTGCAAGTTATTTTTACCGGGTTGTCTTTGGCCTATTAAATAATAAACATTGTAAGAAGGTACAGTTTCATGTATCTCCCATCAGAGCCAGCAGCTCAACCTATTTATCACCCAAAGTGCCTTCATTCCTTAATTTAATGCTTACTCAACCACTCTGACAATAGCCGGAAGAGAGCATCCATTTGAAAGAACAGATTCCAACTATGCTGCATTCCAAAATGAAACTTGTTCTGCCCTGAAACATCCATCTTATTTATCTTAATAAAGCATCCATCTCTATTTATCTTAGAGGCTTTATTATTAATGTCTGATCTGGATTAATTTAAAGGGAAAGAGGTTACAAATGAGGTTAACTGTGATAAGGCAAATCAATCTTTTGGCATTGTGGTGACGCAATCTCATTAAGAAATAAAGCATTCCCCTTTATGCTCTTGTGCCTTCATTTCTATAAACATGGGAGCTTTGGTGTCACATTTTACCTTGATTTCTCTGCCCCACAGCTCTCACTGTGGGGATTCTCTGCAGTGACTCAGGGTGGGGTAGAGTAGGGGGTATGAAGGCTGAATGTGCCACTAAAAGTGTGAATTATAGAACAGCAACTTCTACTTCTTTAGTGGTTCGAATTAAAAGAGATGGAGGCATCTCCCACATCAGCACAGTGTCTGTCACCAGCCCTCCACTGAAAACTGAGCAGACACAGATGGGTGAAGGAGAAAAAGTAGAGGGAAATCATTTAGAGGGGATGAAGGCTCATCTCCTGACATATCCTCAAGGCTGGGGAGTGAAACAATTTCCTTTGCAGTGAAGTTCACCAGTGACACTCAGCACTCCAGAGAGTGCACAGACCTGCAGGTCAGCACTACCTGGACAAGAGGGCAAGTTCTGTTAGCAAACCAATTTAACTGGCTACACTGAACAGATGAAAACAAGTCATTGTCCTAAAACAAACCAAAATCAGTAAACTAATGAACAACCACACACCCAGGACAAAAGTCCACATCAAGAGATACTGCCAGTCACATTCTACCTGTTATCAAAAGGAAACCGAGAAATAGGAATTGAGGATTAAATGGGAAAAATGGTTAAGCATTTTGATGCATTTCACTATCATAATAATTTTGGTAGCAGTAGTAAAAGTTGTCATGAGGATCAAGGCTAAGCAGCTGTTCGGGTACAAAGATCTCTCTGGCAAGGAGAAGCTTTAAAGTCAGACAATCTCTTGATGTCTAAGTCTTGAATAATGTTACCTGTATTTTTAATAACTCCTCACTCATCCTTCTAAGTCATAGAATATCATTCATCCTTCTATATCACAGAATATGTGAAATACTTGAGGAGTGTCTTTAAGATAATCAGGCGTGGAATGGGATAGGCAGAAAAAAGCCCAACAGAGAGCTAGGAGAAAGGAAGGCAGTTTTGTTCAGACTAAGCTGGATCCCACAGCAGTGCACACACCACAGGCACACACAATCCTTGGCTCTGTTTTACTCAAGAGGCGGCACCAGCTCTTATCCTAGCTGGTTTGATCCCAATTATATGACCTATGGCTCATAGGAACTTCCCTTTTTTCCCCAATAAATTAATGGTAATAAGGTGAAACTAATCAATGGAACCATAAAGCCATATGGTATTGTGGTCCTGGATGGTAAGTTTATACTCTGAGAATCTGCAAATTAGCTGTGAAAATATAAAATTTTTAAAAAACCCAAAACGTTTAAAAATAGATCAAGCAGAGATAAAAGCCTTGGAACACATTGTAAAAATTACAGATTCCCAGACCCATTAAAGTGAACTAAAAGCAAACGACAATGTGACTGGCTAGCAACTTTATCAAATTCAGTAAAAAGTCCATTTCTTTCTTTATCCAAACAAGGGTCTGCGATCATGAGCACCCCACAATGTCATATGTTATCTAGAAAGCCATTCTGTGTCACCAGCTGATAACCATCACCAGGAGTCCAGTTTCCATCTCAAGGGAAACTTCTGGGACTATCTCTGGTTCATGACTGGGTCAGGTCACTAAAAGTTTTCACTGACCTGAACCTGATCTAAACCAAAGAATTGAAATTCCTGACCTGCTCACCCCAAGGAACAGCTCTAATGAAAAACTGATACAGAATCATACAGTACAGCAAGAGCATGACTGGAGAGCAGCATCTGTCAGAGACAGCTTCAGAACAGCACCTGTCTCTTTTTATCAGGAGATCCCCTGTATTACCACGGTGTGGACTTGAAGTGAGGCTTGTTGTCAGGAAGCTATTCTGCTCATTTTATTGAGTTAGTCTAATAAAAGTATGTGAAACTGAACTGCGTTTTCAGGACATGCATGGTAATTTGTTTGTAAAACCTCACTTCCTTAGTGCTCTTCCTTGAAATCAGTTTTTAAAGCAACCTGAAACCACTTACAACAATAGTGCTATTATTTTTCATTAAAACAGAGAGTGATCTAACTAAATTTCTGGCAAATTCTAGCTCTCTGTAATATAAATTTCCTAAGGCAGTCTTGCAATTTGACATGCTGGCTGCTTCAACAGCTCTGCACTGCCAGTAAGAGCTCACTGAAATGCACTTTAATCTCACAGAGACTTAAAGTAGACACTGCCCCAAAATGTGTAAAGATTAGGCAGATTTAAAACCAGCACAGGAAAGATGATTCCAGGTGAAACAACACTGGAGCATCCATAAACAATTCTGTCATTGTCATACTGAAGAGGATTCAAATATTGACTATGGGTAACATTTCTGTGGGTTTTGTCCCAAACTGGGAAACAAGTAGGTGGGGGAGTTGGGAGGTGGTTTTGGTTTGTTTGTTTAAATTCTGATTAATAAATACATAGCTCAAGACTATATAGAAAATGAAAGGGCTACAGGATTGATCTCTGCTGGTAGCCTGTGGCACACCTCTGCTCCTGTAACAACATGCACCAATTTACAGAGCAAGAAAATTGCCCTTCCAACCTTATGCTTTTGATGGTTCTGTGTTCCATCCACCTTCTTTGCTGAACTTGATGCAAAACTGTAAAATTACTAACACAACACAAATGTATCATGGCATAAATGGATGAAATATAGAAAAGACAGAAGGTGGTTTTACAATAAATACATTATTTAATGTTACCTAAGGTTTTTTTTTCCTCTTTTTTTCAAGTGTGTTCTCCCTATGACACAGAGCAGGGAAGGTAGGGAACAGCCACTCCCAGGAGGTTTATTTAAACACTTGCTTGGTGACAGCGTGCAGGACCCCCACTGCTTTACAAATACAATTTCAGCTGTGCAACAGTAAGAAATGTCATCCTTCATCAGCAAGGTTCCTTGAAATTCCCCATCCTTTGCTTTTATCAATCCTTTGTGATGTGATCTCCAGTTAAATCTGAGCTTTTCCTGTTAAATATTGCTCCCCTTTGAATTTACAAGTTTATTTGTCTGTGCTCCTTAATTGGCCATATTTGAGCTTCTTATTCACAGGAACCCTTCTAATAATTGATTACAATTGACTTTCAAGTAGCTTTAGAATGTGTATTTATGAGTCTGTGATCATTAAACTTGTTTTCTTAGGCCTGTCTTATACCAGGAACAGTGAAACAAAACCTCTAGGATGTTTGACACTAATAAATTGCTGCTTGTGTTAACAATTTAACACAGCTTTCCTTAGGGAATGTTCAAAAATTTACTTATTACAGTAATACTTTTTGCTTAGTACAAAGGCATGTGAGCAGCCTAAAATTCAGCATGACTACTTAACATATGCTACACATGTAAGTATAAAACAATGCATAAAAACCCTTAATATTAAGATAGTTTTACTGACTCACCAACATACACAGTCCTCAAAAAGTCATCATTGTATGATGAATCTGACTTCCACTTTCATTTCCAGCAGCAGTTCCAGGTCAGTGTTAATTTACTCATGGTTTCATCCATCATTCATGACCAGAACCATGTTATTGCTCATGAAATGAATTCATTTTGGGAATTATTTAAATGAAAGTCTTAAGAGCAACCCACCTATGTATAGAACATATAATTTCTAGGGAATGGCAAATGCTTTCAGATTGGAGTTCTGCAAACAGTGGCTCAAAAGATGTTACTACATTGAACACTGTGCATATTTGTATTCCTTTTCATGGCATTCTCATCCTGGATTTGGGAGGGCTTCAGAAGGGATGAGCAAGTGAAGGCTGAGTGACACATACATTCAGGCTCCAAGAGCAGAGGGAAAAGTACAGCACAAAGAACAACTCTTGCTATGGAAAGACTAGAAAGGAATGACTTTTTTTCAGTGTGCTGTAGAGGGAAAAGAAACACAGCAGAGTTTTCCTCAGTCTTGTTGCTGGAGTGGATTTTGGAAGAAGCAGAAAATTGGATAACACAGTGTAAAAGTTTGGCAAATGAAAGGAAGAGAAGAGTTATAGCTATAACAGAAGTGAAAGCAATGGAATGGAGAAAGGAAAATAAAGTTCTGACAGTATCAATCATTTTTCCTTTTTTAAGAGTTAGGGAGTAATTAGCAAAACTGTAAACTTGAAAATGTCAAGAGATTAAGCTTAGTAGGAAGAGTGAAGTACTTTGGGTTCTCATCCTGGCTCCGACCTTCACTTATCCTGCACTTTAATTCTCTCTGTGAACAGTTTCACAATGGCAGCACTGTGCTGTGGTTGTGGTATTACTGCTGGAGAAAGCCTTCTAACTTCTCATGAGTAAGAGAAAAAAAAAATCTAAATAGAAAAAATCAACAAATATTGTGAGATTACAGGTGGGGAAGGATCCAGCCAGTCTAATAACCGAAGGGTTTTGGGGGGAAAAGAAACAAAAAACATCTACCTAAAAAAAAAAATAAACTAAAAGAAAAAATTGCATGTCTCTATTGTTACTTCTTGCCACCAACTTATATTGACATAGATTTGTAGCATACTGCCTTGGGAAACAGTCCTCAGGACTATCTCTGCTTTTTCTGGCAGATGAATTTAGAGAGCTTGCATTTACTCCTTTAACTGTAATAGTCAGGAAAATATCAACTGACTTTATAAAGCAAAGTTTTAATTTCACATGGTTTTAATAATATTTAAAACATTTATATAAAAGAGGCATAAAAAAATAACTGCTGTCAGTTTAAATTCTTGTTGCATTTGATATAACTGCTAGGTATAGGTCTCAATGAAGGAATTCCAGCTGAAAGAAAATGCTCCTTGAATTAAAATTCTTCTAGAAAACTGTGTACCATTACAGAATTCAAGTCCCCCATCAATAAAATGATGAATGACACCCTGAATAACAAAATCAAGTATGTTTATTTGGCCACTTAGTTCAGCAGACACATGACAAATTCTGCATGTCCTCACTGGAAAACACTGCCAATATTTTAAGTCCCAGATTCTTTCTGCCAGAATATCCTCTGCTTCATAAAACATGACTGCAATAATTGGGAAAACATCTGTGGTGATCTCTTCAGACTGAGGGAGTCATCTCCTGAATTCACTGCCTTGACTGACTGCTGATTATTATGTTAAGAGTAGATAAATAAACTTTGATTTAAAATACCACTTTCATTCAAATGGTCTAACAACACTAATGTTCAGCAGTGAAGAGCAATGATCCTCAAAGTCAAGTTTAATGTTTGATGCCAATTATTTCTTATGCTGCTTTTTTATGTTATAAGCACTTAAAGGTTTAAAGGTAAAATATTTTTACCTTCTAGTGGTTAAGTCTTGGAATTCACCACAGACAAGCAAGATACTGGGTAACATTGCAGTACAGATATTAAAATCCTGATGGGGCCAGTGCTTTAACCCCTTTATTTTTGATGAATAGCAATTAAAAGATCATGAGATCACATGAAAAATACCTGCTCATAACCCCTCTTGAAGCAGAAGAAATCAGACTAAAGATTTACTTGGAAGCTTCACATATCAGGAAGAAATGCATGAGTACCAATCATTTAAATGTTTATTTACAATACATCAAGAAGCCACCTCCCCTTGCTTCAAAGCAACAGGCAAATATCTCACCTCCCTCAGTTCCAGTTGTGTAACGCATCTGGGGAAAGAAACAAACTTATTTGTGCTCAAACCTGCCCTGTCCCATGATTTCTCCAAAGCATATCTTTCTCTATTGCTTTACTCTTATAAAGCCCAAATCCACAACTGAACTCGGAAACAATTGCTAAGCAATTGACAGGACAGTTTTACCCTTGCTACCCAAACTCTCTACCTACAAATCTTAGCTCTTGAAGTCACACTCCTCTTCAAAAGCTATGGAAAACCTGGCAAACAAGCTGCCAGCTACCACCATCCCAATATGCAGATACACCAAATTTTTCCATCCCAGAACTTTTCCTTGAACAGTTCAGCACATCACTAATTGAAAGTAAATAAAGGTTTTAATGATTCAAGCCTGTATAAACCTTTTCCAATTCAAAAGCTAGAAGTCTCTTAAGGATAAAAAACACTTGCATAAAATCACTGCAGCAGAGCACAATCAATCCCTCTATCTCCATTTGTTTGCTTTAGCACTTTACAAGGTTCCCTCAATTCTCAGGTCCAGATCAATCATTTGTTAAAGAAAGAAATGAACAGGCTCGGGTGCCTCAGCAGAATACTGATAAGGAACAGTGTCAGCTCATTTTAACTGGGGACAAGAGCCAACTTGGAGATTTTGGTTTTTACCGCTTCTCATGCTTGGTAGAAGACTTTAGAAAATCTACCACCAAGGTGAACAGGACAGAAGAAAACAAAAATTATGTTTGCTAACAGCTTATTTATGCTCCTTATGTGGCTTTTGCTGAATATTTCTTCTTTGGAATTTTTGTATTGTCAGATACAATGACAACATCTTGTTCTTTTAGTCTAGCTTCAGCATTACTGGTTGAACATTTATTTGAGACTACACCATTACAAATTTTCTGATTTAGTTTAACCAGGTCAAGGAATGTGTGAGGGAGGTACAAGTTCATCATAAGCAAAGCACTAAAGCAAAAACAATGTTAAGAAAGAGCAACTTGGATTACAGTTGCTTGTAGTGCTGAGACTAAAGGACAAGCATATTATGAGTTATGAGAGCTGTAAATAATCACAGGTCTTTCATCACTACAGTATGGGGGAAAAAAATGTTATTTCCATTATTAAACTTCTTAACTGCTTTCATTTACATTAATTACCTTTATGCCAATGACCTCACTTTGACATCTGCACCTTGCAACACCCCAGTGCATCAGTAACTTTCCAGCATTGACAAAACTCTGCTTTCAACCACATTTAGAGATCAGCTAAAAAAAAACATTCAAAAGGTAACAGCACTTTAAATAGAGTTGGGAGCCTGATGATGGGGTCAAATACTATCTGACTGGTACTGTGTGAAAGGTGTTTTTTTGATAAAGGGAATTATCTAGGAAATGCTACAATACACACTGAAAGTCACTGAAATCACATCCAGGGCAATGCTTAAACCAAAGCTTTACTGGTATCACTTTACTCTTTCTGGCACACATTGCTTAATGCCTTATCTCCATTCACTCCTTGCCATTACAATTTATTGCCCCAGTCAAAGGTAACAAAATACCTTGG
Source organism: Lichenostomus cassidix (assembly GCF_008360975.1). Taxonomy (NCBI): domain Eukaryota; kingdom Metazoa; phylum Chordata; class Aves; order Passeriformes; family Meliphagidae; genus Lichenostomus; species Lichenostomus cassidix. The sequence goes on from NC_139490.1 coordinate 17,990,987, forward strand.
CTTTCCATGGAATTTAATGAGTGTTTCTCCAGCCTTTCCCAATGAACCTACATGGAAGTTTCACTGGAACACTGATTGATATGCACTAATTCTCTTCCACACTACAAAGTCATACGCATTTGAAGGAAGCTATGCTATTTTCAGATGTGCCAAGTGACTGACTGTGATTCCACTTGAAGACACCAGAATGACATAAGAAATATGACTTCCACCAGTTAACAAATTCCCCCAGGTCCTGGTTTCCCATCAAATGTTCTTTTTCTGATCACAGGGACAGCAGTTTAACCTTGTCTGAAACAATAGCCAAAGAAAACAGCCAGGGGGTATCAGAGAGAGTCAAGTTCCTTGCCTGCTTCTACCAACATTCTTATTCCTGTCTCTGCAGCAATGAGGGCTAACAGAGTGCTGCTCTCCAAGAGCTGCATCTCTGAGCCTCCTCTCTGTAAAGTGACATCTGTGCTCTGCAGAAACATCTTTACTTCTGCTCAGTCTTCTCCCCAGCAGACTCTGTGCAGCAGCTCACACACACAGAAGTGGCTCAGCCACGCTCTGGTTCTCCCCCCTCAGATGGTGAACACGACCTGGCTCAGCTTCTCAGCATCCATGAGGAACACTCCAGGCAAAAGCTTCCCCTGCATACAATCCACACATGCAGAGTACATTTCAAACACCTAACATTGCTGAATGCTACTTACTTAACTGATGTTCATTAAGTAAGTAGATTAATGTTTCAGTCTAGGTATTAAGTTAGATTCTTCTCAAGAGATTCTTCCTACATTAACTGAATTCAGCTTCATTTTCTATGGGGATGTACCAGCTGCAGGAAAAAGACAGCCTCAGCCCACTTTAAACTGTCTCCCATAGCCTGACCCTCCTTTTCATTCTTCCTCCCTTCTTTTTCCAAACTAGTTTAACAACTCTGTATCACTTTCTTAGGATTATTTTTTTTAAAGTAGAAGTATTAAATTGTAAATGCGGAAAGAGAATTAATTAAAAATTATACTTTGCTCTATGCACACACACAGAGTCACCACCTGTACATCAGAAAGTGTGTGACAAATGGAAAGGGCCCTGGCTCTGGGAGCTCAGCATGACCAATAAAGAGCTGCAAGGGCTTTCCACCTCACTGAGCTCCTGGTGCTGATGCTAATACCTCCTGGCTGAGTTATGGGCACAAGCAGATTTACTTGCCACAGGTGGGCTGAATTTGTGTCTCATCCAAACCCAGCTTCTGCACTAGAAGGCACAGCTTCTCTGCCATGTCAGCATTCCTTGGGAGTTAAGGTTTCTGCCCCTTTGAATTTAAGGCTGAATGACACATTTTCCAAACCCCTGTTCATCACAACTACACCTGTGCATTGCCAGTGGTGCATGACACAGATTTACAGAATTCCCACAAATGTGTGCTTTTGGTTATTCATAGCTTTTTTCCTACTTCCTCAAACTAAAGCACAGGGAATCCAAACTTCTGTGCAGAAAACAAACACATGAACCCAGTGCATTTGAAGTGCTGCTAGAAGATTAGCAGTTTTAAAATAAATATTTCTTTTTAATTGCAAAACTCAACAAGGTTTGACTGAGTGACAGGAAATATTTTCATTGCTAAAATTTTTGTGCTGGGGCAAGAGGAGAGATTGTGTTCACAGAATATATCAGAAAGTACATATGTATATTATACATATATGCAGAAACACATATCTACTGGATTTTTCTGTATCCACAGAGTTACATTTTAGCTTATTTACAAGAAGGTTTTGGCCATCAATGACTAATGGAGAGAGATTAATGCACTTGGCAGCTGGGGAATTATTCTGTAGAGGAAGCTGCCATCTCCATGCACTGGGGCTTTCAGAAACAGCTTCTGAAGCTCCTCTGCAGCCCTTTTTGCCAAAAATATGGTTTCTTTGTCAAAATGAAGATCAGTGGATGTTTAAAACAGATGTTTGCTTATTCAAACAGAAACCAAGGCATTATCCCAGCCACCTGCTTTTGTTAGATAAATGGACATGAAGGCTCAAAAACTTGTATGAGCTCTGAACCCTCTGTCTCTCAAAAATGTTGTTTCATTCCAAATGTCACTGACTGCATGTCCTGAAGGTCACAGTCTCAAATCCAAGAAACAAGGACAATTTCCCATGATTGAATGTTTTCCAGCCAGCTTTACAAGCAGTGCATTTGTGCCTCAGTGAAGCTTTACTGGACATTATCCAGACAAGTCAGTTCTTTCTCCAAGGTTATATGTAATAACAAGGAGCTACCTATAAATCAACCAAACAAGCTTTAAAAAATTTAAAGCAAACAAATTGATGAGTTGTGTCAGCAGTGATCTTACTGGTTCAGGTAATACCTATTTCCCAGACTCCTTATTTCCTCTCACGAGAAAAGCACTGTATATTCAGCATGTAAAAACCAGGGTTATTACACTGCCCTTTCCTTTTCCATTTCCACAGAGGCTTATAAGATTAATGAGAAAGAAAAAAAAACCAAAACAAACAGAAAAAAAACCCCAACAAGCATACAAAAAAAGGAAACCAACGAAAAAAATACAAACAAATAAAACAACATTACAACAATGGAGCAAACAAATTAGACAGCAAAAACAAGTCAAACACATTCAGTGTATTCCTCTCTTACTATTAGACACTGAAAATCTGGCAGCTGACTTTCACGGCCAAATTATTATGAAGCAAAAAAAAGAAAAAAACCTTAATCCTGGTAATGGACATTAATTGATAGGATAGCTAATTTAGTGGAAATTATTGGCCTATGAAGGTGCTCAGAGAAGCAAGACCAAAGCTTAGCCTAGCTAAAGAGCAGCAGCAGTATTGGGGTTTTCATTTTCCTAGTCTGAGATGGTGTTCACACTTGCCTACTTAGGAATGATCATTTTTGCTTGTAACCTGTACTCTACCAACAGAGATAAGCTTAGTTCTCGTTATTTCGTCCATTTCATCATTCATTCAGGATTTCATTCACTATAAAAAAAATTTTATTTGACTTAAAGAAACAGCTATTAAGTTGCATTTATCAGATTTCAAAGAAAGGCAAGCTTAGATACTCAAATCTAGAAAAGTGCAGTTGAAATGGGAAACATTAATTTACCTTGTTAAAGAATATACACATTTTGTGATAGGATGGAGGGAGATAAGAAGAAGAAAGGGTTTTGTACACAACCTCAGCAGAAGAACAAGTTGCTCACTCCTTCAACCAGCAACCTGACAAGTAATGACAAAGCTACAAAGATTAAAGCCACCAGTGAAGGTCAGGGAACTTAAAACCTAAAGCTTTAAGGAAAGTCTTCACTCCAAGTTTCCCTTTCATGGGTATTCTCCCCCTTTCTCCTCCATTTCTCTCTGCTCCTGTCAGGAGGCAGTTTCTGTGCTCTGCAGTAACGAGAGCTCTGTTAATTGTCCTCCAGTGCCTGCCTGTTCAGCATTGCTGCCCCTTGATTGGTGCCCCCCAGTGTGGTACCCCTGGAGCAATTAGCCAGTCTGCTAATTTCACTTTCCTCTGAGGAAGGTGGATTATGGAGGAGAATCACTGCCTCTTACAACACAAGATGTGGCAGCTTTGCTACATCCCAAACCAGCATCACCACCTGCTCCACCAGTGCTGTGCAGCTCAGTGTGAAGGGATATTAAGAGCTGCTGGAAGTGCTGCCAAAGCAATTTGGACCCAGCCCAGTTTTCAGGCCCTAACATTTCCTGCAAATCTGTCCTCTTTCTGAAAATCTGAAAGTCCAGGTTTTGATCCACTCTAGCTTCTGCTTTGCTGCAGAGAACTGCATGTGCTGCTGGGAAATTGGGGTGGTGAGACCCAGAAAGGGATGTGGATGACAGCAACAAAAATGGTGAGAGAATTACCCAGGTTCCCACTTCTCCCACTGGGCTCAAGTTCTGAACACCCTGAGCTACTAAAAAAGGGATTAACTGCACTTTCATATTCTTTGCTCTATCACCACCCCATTCATAACATATCTGGAAAGTACTTTCTCCAAGAAGACGTCAAACACAAAGTACACCAACACGGGAAGACCACTTTTCACTCTGCTCTGCAACATTCGTGACCAGCACATCAAACTGCTCACCCCAAGAATTCTGCTCAGGAGGAGCTTTTCCCTCTCATTCTTTTAACCACAAACCTCACAAGCCCCTGGACAATTTTCTGCAGCCTCTGCAGTACTGTAATTGGAAATTACACCTCAAAAAAACAGCTCTGGGATTAACAACTGTCACATCTCGGTGTGGAAGAATTAACTCATTAACACACTGCTCTATTGAACCATTACCACTGACTGGAGCAATAACCAACTGCACCACTTTTAGCTGCGTCTCCAAACCTACTGGAATTGCTGTCTTTCCTTTAACCTGGTTATTTAAGAGGAACTGACTTTTCCCTATGTTTCATTTAAATTCTCCAAGCTAATCCCAGTGTCTTGGATAATCAAACCTTTAACTGAGTCATATATTCACGTTCTCATTCTGAAAATAACAATAGTGCATCAGAACAGCCATTAATGCTGCACATTTGGTAGATGCCCACCCTCTCTGCACCCACTGCATACAAACACACATTCCATAAAAACACAGAGTTAGAAAAAGAAATGTCTTACTGTTAATTAAACCAGACAACCAGTAACCAAGAGGGGAAAAAAAAAATCTTGGGATACTGGAGCAGAGACTGAAAGAATTAAGCAATCTACCTGAATTAAAAAGAGACACCATCAAGTTGCCACCGTGTGGCAGCTACACTCAGTGACAAACTACACACGAGCTCTTCCAACCATGGCCAGGCCCAGACTCTTCTGGAAATGGACAGAGCACACAGTTGGGTACTGCAGCTCAGCTAATAACCTTTAAAGACAAGCTACATTCCAAACCAATCCACCTCAGATGTATTTTTGGATAATGAGTCTGATTTTTTTTTTTCTTTCACAGGACAGCCCCACAAAGTTTGGGGTGATTTTCTGCTTTGCAGTGTAAGTCCAGTTTGAAATTCTGCAAGGAGATGGCTGCTCCTAGCCCAGTGTTTCCCCTCAGAAAGTGTCAGTTCATCAAAACTGAAGAGAGCAGAAACATAGCAATTGAAAATAGATAAGACACATTACTTCCACTGATATTGCAACAACAGATTAAAGCCCCTAGCCCAGCCAAATTGCATGCATGTGAGAAAGTCATTTAAATTCAATTTTTCCTTCTTACAATACACACAAAAAAGTTACTGACTCCATCAGCAGGTTTCTGAACTATGCTAATGAACATAACTACATAAAAGATTTAGGTAAATGTTACAAATTAGCCATATATTTTAATGCACTGTACCATGGATTTCAGAGTGAATCAAACACTCCCATGAGACAGGAAAGGGACACATTCTTTGTTTACTACACTCCTTGTTAACAATTTAATGCACTGTGTGTAACGTAACACTTAGATCTAGAGCTTTGAGAGCAATATTAACACACTTTTCTGGAACATAAAAAAAATATTGCCAGTAACAAGCCAGGAAATCAAGTCATGAAATCAATATCTCTATACAGAAAAATTCCCAGTCTTCTAATTGAAATATTTTATTACTTCAGTTGATACAGATACATTTCAAATACCAAAAGTGCAAGACTGTGCTTAAATGAGCATCTTTAGAAGGAGAAGTCTCTGCAGTGAACAAAGCTACATCTAGATCCCCATGAAAAATAAACTGCTTTAACAGTCAAGCGCAACAAATGAAGAGATCTGATTCATGGAACTGCCCTACACCACCCCAAAACAGAGAGCAACAGCTGCTGACACCATTCCCCACCACTACAAGTTCAGAAGATCTCCAGACACAAGGAATAACTCAGAGAAGAACTAGAACCACATGAACAGAAAGAAAAGCCAGTTATCTGAGTTTCTGAGCATACAACCTTAGTCAGCCCTACAACAGACTCCCAAAAACACCAACAGTTTGATCCAAATTCCACTAAGTCAGTGGAGAAGCTCCCTTTAGCTTCAACAGTCTCTGATTTAGACTTGTACTGAATTTTCTGTTCTCCAGGGTTTGCATAATTCCTAAGCACTAATTTTGAGAATATTTGTCCAAGACCCACAAGCTACACCAGTTAAATAAAAAGTGCAGTTCTCAGACAGTAGGAATTCATGCTCTGGGTTTCACAAGTCATCTCCTGGTGTGACTTCTCACATAACACAAGCCACATCTAGAAAAGTCTGAAGAAGCCCTCTCAGAATTTCCAACTCCTTCCCACCATGTTTTTCAGCTGATGCCACTGTTTTGCAGAATGTGCTTCAAAGTGCCCAGGCACAGACATTTGCATACACCACCTCAGGCAACAGCAGCTGGTGAGCATTTCAGTCGCACTGCTGACTTCTATTTAAGAAATCTGACAGCAAAGGGGTTTGGTATACATTTATTTAATCAATCAATAGTGGGCATTCAGACACTGAAGCTGTCAAACAGTAGACATAAATAGAAGTGTAACTGCACTTCATTATAAGGTCTCATCAGACTTATTGATGCTATTTGAATGAATGAATGCACTTCACTCAGTATCCTGGTAACAGCAGCTCGAAAATATATTCTTTAATTTGAGATAAGCTTTTCCCACACAGGAAACATTTCACCTTCTAAGAAGGTAATGAACTTAAAAATATATTCAGCCATAATGTGTAAAGAAAGGTACAGTAAGCTCTTAGGTGTTCACAGCATTTTAAAGTCTGGGTTCTATTCCAGTTACAGTATCTCTATCACAATGGGAGAGTGTCATCCTCACCCTGAAATCCTTGTCTGGGATTGCACAATGTGCTCAGTAGATCCAATACAACTCCACACAGACACTGAAACATTTTCAGGATTTAGCAACAACTCTGTAAAAATATATCTGAAGTGGCCTGGAACACGCATAGCAGGGTTTTAATACTTCCTTCCAACTCAAATCAGAAATAGTCAAATTATTTTTAATCATCACACAGTATTTTATTTAATAAATTGATGTAAACACCAAATTAAATTCTCTGCCAATGAATTAAATTGAAACAAATGAAAATGCTTTGATGAAGGGAAGTTGGACAAGTCATGCAGGACAAATATTCAGACTGAAAGAATTAAAAGCAAGCAATAGATTTTGGTAGGTTATTAAAGGTTTAATTAATTGTCTAGTCAAAAAGTGTACAAGACTAAAACCATCTGTAATTCTGAAAAAAATTAAGGAAAAGGAAAGTGTAAAAGTCAGTAACATTTTCATTAGAAACAAATCCCTCCCATATACACAGAAGTAAACACTTACAACTAAACCACAGAACACAGCACTTCCATCTGCACCAGTGCTCCTGATACAAGTATTGAGAGTCTTGTCTCACTCCATATACAAAGAAGAAAAAATTTAAAAATAAAGAAGCTAATGTAACCCTTGAGTGCTGCATGTCTAATTCAGATAAGAGTTAGACTTTAAACACAGAGGGAAAGGTCTCATTTTGGAGATTGCTGTTTTCAAGTGGGACTGCTTACCCTTGAGGAGTTGCACAAGCTGAGTTTGTCAAATGCTCCAGCAGGGGATGGTGGTTCCTATCTCCAGGCAGAGATAGTCTCTGGAGGTCATTTCTTCCAAAATGAGAATTCCAGAGTTCTAATATGTTCCAAACCCGTTGTCCCTTCACATCAGCTCACAGGGCTGAAGTTGCAGGGTAGAAGGAGCCCTCTGGATCACACTGACAGCTGCTATCATGGCCAGGAAATTGAAATGAGAAGGCTTCTGGTGCTCCATAAACACAGCTCCTTAATGCCTACCATCCATCTCATCAAAAACTTCATTAGGCAAAGAGACTTATCATAAGGGGGATGCAAATAAAAATAAAAGAAGTCCTTCAAATTAGTTGTATTTTTACTTCTGAATTTCTTCTTGCTGGATTTCTCCACCAGTGGTTTAAAATCCCCATATGATAACATGCCTGAGCAGGGAGGTATTAAGAAAACTGCATTTATCAAACTAATGGTGGACCACTTTCAAGTTTAATGCATATCTATCTGTGCTTGTTAAAATAATTACCTGGTCTTCTTACCACTTAATTGATCATTTACTCCTCAACAGGGATATTAAGAGTTATGAGAGCCAACACCAGGAAAAAGAGTCTTGGAAGATAAACCTTCTTTTTCAGGCTTTAAGGTGCTCTCTGAGCAAAGCAGATCAGGACACAACCATTAAGGGATCAAATTTTGCCACCTCTATTTATTGAGAGATTTCCTTCTGTGTTGCTCTTTAACAGCAACTACCCATATCACAGAGTGATTCAGTAAGACAACTTCCAGTGGTTTTTTTTACTAAACACCTTTTGTTTGGCACAAATACTCTGCTGGGGCCACAAGCAAAGCATTAGACTTGATCCAAAGGGATACACAAAAAGAGTGAAGGAGCTGAACTACCAGCTTTGCTCTCACATCCTTTATATCTTCGTTTCTGACCTCTGTTCACTGGAGAGACAATCCCTGTTAGAAGGAAGTGAATGAAAGCAGGAACTGCCTCAATATGCACAACTGAGATTCTCACCAGGTTAGTCTCATACTCCTCTGCCCAAATACCCACACAGGAGGAGGAAGAAGCTATTATTTAACTCATAGTTATTCTAATTTTTCTGTCTCTTGAATGTAGTCAATCCACTCTCTATTTCAGAGAAAACTGGTCACAAAGAAAGCACAATTTAGCACAGAAATACATATATGCTGCCTTTGGGGTTTGTTTTTAGGCTGTCTTTTTTTGTTTTTTCCAATGTCTTCCCAAAAGAAAGGGAAACACTCGTCCCTTCAGTAGCTAGTGGAAACGATCCATAATAGCCATGGACTGCTAAAATGGTAATCGGCTCAAAAAACTACCAGACACAGCAAGACCTGGACTGGGGCAATTGGCCTTGGCTGTCCACAGTTCACAGACAGTTCTTTCTGTGCTCACAGGCTTTGTAACACAAAACTACATAGCTGATCTTTAATCCTCCTTTCTGCCTTCCACGTATCCTCTATATCCTCATCCTCCATATATCTTCATCCATCCTCTACCAGAAACAGCTACTTGTAGAAAAGCTGCCTCTTATTTCAGATGAAAAATGGCCTAAATCACAGTCTTGCTCTCAGCATTTTATTTCACGATACAGAACTCAAAAAAAAAAAAAAAAGCCTTTATGACTACCACATCTGGAGCATGGGCAGGGGAAGAAACCAATGGTAATACCAGGAAATTCCCTTGCCAGATCTCTTGGAATAAAACTCTCATGTTCCAGCTGAATCAGCTGCTTTAAATGAGCCATTGCTTCACCTAGACAGTAATTCTCTGACAGATTACTGCACCCATTGAATAGCATGCAGATTATTAACTTTTCTTTGAACATAATGTCCTGGAATGGAAATTCCTCACTTCACTTCTGTACAATAGAAACATGTTCAAAGGGAAACACCACCTGTTCCTAGCAGATGGTAAATTAGCATTGAAAAGGATCACCTGTGCTGGAAACCCCATTTTCTATTTCTACCACCAGGTAAAGCAGCAGTGTGAGTCACAAGGAGGCCTGTGTGATTTAGCACTGTTACTCCAGGAGCAATGCCTGCAGTGCACACTACTGTGTGTCCATTCTATTTCACTGGTGCCCATTCATCAAATTCCCAAGAACTGTGCCAAGCCTGCAGCATGGCACAATTGCTTGGATGTCAGCCACTGCATTTACATGTATTCATGACCCTTGCTGAGGAACTTCAGTACCTGATGCACTAACCCACTGCAGGATTTCCTTAGAAATACCTGTTATTTTTCTTCCCACATTCTTCCCTTTGCTCTTTTGAGGAAACCTCCAGAACCAAAATTGAGATTGATGCAATCGCTGCACTCATGCTTGATCTTCATCTGTAATGCCATCTGACAGTCATGTGTGAACAAAAATTGAAAGTAACCATGAACGATGTCAACATCATCAATCTTTAATGAGGTCTTAATATGTGAAGCTTGTACTTGTCTGTGAGTCAGAGACCATATCCCTTTTCCAGCAAGCTCCAGCCCACAGTGAGTTAGAATGCTTTTAATTCTTTTCATTGCTATTAAGGCTGCAAGAAAGAAGGAAAGATGTTTCTGCACTTAAGGCACTTTTACTTTATTAAAAGCCTTTCTAATGTGAAAAACGCTCACACAGTCACTCATGTGGCAGTTGCATTACCATTATTTTCACCACTCCAAATACAAAATGAGATTATGAAGGGGGTTCAAGAGCTGGATTTAAATCCAATTCTGCAGCTTCTGAACGTGTGTTAATGTAATATTGTGGGATTTGGAGGTACAGACCTCAATATCTTAATCTACAGCTTTTTCAAACATCTGGGTCATTGGCAATGTCAGTGGTGCTTTTATTCTAACTAAATCAAAGGGATAATCAGAAATATAATCCCTGACCAGTTACTTGCCTGCAAGTCACCAAAAACACACTTACAGCAATGAATCTGCCTTGCTGTGGAAAGCCTTGGTACAGCAGCTTGTGTTAACCCCTTCAAAATAAGGGATTCACTGCTAAAGGAAAAGCTGATGTTTTCAAGTCTGTCTGAATGGCTTCACAGAAACAAGGACTAGAGATCAGAGGGGGAAGCTGGCCTCAAACTGCCACAGTAAACACCTGCCAAGACTGCATTCAGTAAGGGCAGAGAATTCTTAAAAAATATGATTGCACATCTGATTCAGGCACTGCAATGACAGGCTGAGCCTGGGTTTGCCAAGATGCAGCAGCCCCAGCTGAAAACCCAGCTGTGGCTATAAACCAGCCTTGTGTTTGCCACCTGCAGGCTCCCTGCCAGCTGCACATCTGCCAGGGATAAACCCTGCACCTGGGTTCACTCTACAGAGTGCTCAAACAGGCAGCAGAGAGCTCTTCCCTCAGGGAAGTTCTTCTGCCTTGCTGTGATAATATCCTTTGAACAAAGGATATTTCTGGATTATTCTGGGGTTTTTTTCCCTACCTGATTAGGAAGGCTATCAGCAGTGTCACTGGGTTCTATGTCCACACATGGGCACAGAGTGGGAAAAGCACATCAGCTCCCTTATAACTGAGCTGTGGGACTGACTATGAGATGAACCTCTCAACCACTGCAGACCTGAGTGTTTAGGCAAATACTTCTAAAAGAAGCAAGCTTACTAAATCAATGCAAGAAAGCTTAACTTCCTAATGTCAGCTAAACCACAAAACCCTGATTTCCATGAACACACAAAAATCCCTTCTCTACCTGTCCCAAAAGCACACCAAGTATGCTCCAAAGAGTAAGCAAGTACTGCTAGTTCATTCCTCCCTTTTACTTCATCTGGTTTTCATCCATTATTCTGCTCCAGAGCCTGATAAAAAGAAGAGTCAGGCAGCCTTCACTGCTCATGTAATTCTCCATTGTCTTTTCCCTCAGTCTCCTTCCCTGTCTTTGCTCTACCACCAGCGCTGCTGTTTGCAGGACCTGCTCTCAGCTGCTCCCTGAGCCCTAACCGGTTCTATTAACTATTTCAAAATTCTGTAGAAGAGGAAGAAACAGGCCAGAAACAACAGCTCCACCAGGATAATACAGCTGTGCCACGGCTCAGTGGCTGTACAGTGATGGAGCACACCAGGGGCCCAGCCTGTTCCTGCTCTGGACAGGAACAGGGAGCTGAGAAATCAGCAGCAAGAGAGACACTCATTTCTGTTTCAATCCCTTCTGTTTTCCATCTTCCACTTCAGGGTCTTGGCAAAGGATGCCTCACTGAGCACATTATTCAAAGAAAGATTGACTACACTGCCATATAAATACTGCTATCATGTTTTATGCTCTTATCTCCATTTTATGATTTTATATCAGCCTAGACCCTGTGGTTTTTATGGTCCCTAGGCTAAAATGAGGTGCCCACATGAAGATAAAATTGATTCAATACTATATTTGTACAAATTGTACTTTCTGATATACTTTCTTCTGCATTAGTCCCCATTATATCTCACCAACAAGACTACATTGTGGTTTATTTTTAACCTTCCCAGTGAAACTGAGGTAGAGGTAGCACCTTAGAATTCATATTGTATAAGGGACTCACACTAAAATGCTTTCCAAGGCCTCATCTCTCTGCACTCTCTTCAGATTGAAACGATATTAGTAATTATGATTGACATAATTGACCCTTCTAATATTCTTCTTTAGTGAGACAATCTTATCAAAATGGCAATAATCTAAAATCTGAAGCATACCAACCTGTGGAAGTTGATACAAACTTCTGCATTGCCATGTTCTCTCCCAAAATGCAGATGAGGGAAGTTAGAAGTGCCAAAATGCTCTAAGTGCCCAAAATAACAGAAATCAAAGGACAAAACTATCACTAGGAGGGAAACAAACAAACTAAACCCCTCTCTTTCAGTTTGGTCTAATCAGAAACAAGAAAACTAAATACAAAGACTGATACATAAAAACTATGAATTTATGCAAGTGGTCCTGTAGCAACACAGTACATCATTAGTACAGCAGCTTGTTAATTGTTGCTCCCATCATTTGTCACCTTGTTCACACTGCAGATAATAATGAACTGCTTGATTGGAGAATGATTCCATTCCTACAGTATTAAAGTGGTTTGGCAACAACTTCCTGAATGTTTTTGGTCTTTTCCTTTGGTTTGTGGTAAAGGTCGTCAAACCCTTGATGTTAAAATTTCTGCACAGATCACTTTTCTTCCCATTAAAAATTTCAAATTTAAGCCACATGCACCCTTTCCTTTCAGGAAGCAGGAATGAGAGGGCTAGAAATTAAAAAACTCAATATTCCATTTATCTCATTTTAGCCTTAATAACAAGGCTTAGGCAAAATATAATCCCTCCTGTCTACCTTTGATTGGCTTCATATGACACAAACCAAACCGAACTCACTAAAAAATCTCTTGCCAATTCAATATGCTCCTTGTTACCTACTAACTGAGCATCTTGTTGCAGCTAAGCGTTTAAATAAGAAGTTATTCAATATTTGAACAATCTGAAGATACCAATCCAGAATGAAATCCTGTAATGACAGGAAACATTTATTTGAGAGAGAGATTGATTGCCCTTCTGTGCAAATTGTTAGTGTTTTATCAAGAACTGTTCCAACAATGGACTTGTAAAGCCTGGACCACAACCTGAAATGCATTGCAGCCTTTACTTTCTTAGGAGAAAACCCTTGAAGTTTTGCCTTTTGCAAAGTTGGTCTAGAGAAACTTTTCAATGAGTGCTTCACTGTCTCACAGTCATTGCTGATGAACCATTCTCTTCCAGCTCAATTCCTACAGAAGAGCTATTCAGGAGACACATAAGAGCAATGGGCCTTCCTGTGGCATGCCTCAAAAGTCTGGAGTTCTTTATTTTCAGAGAAAAATAAAGTTACATAATTGTTATGAGACGCTATCAGAGACTAATTTCAGATATTATCTGTGCCTTCCACTTCTGGAGGACATTAAGGGAAAGAGGCCTTCCCCACTGTGGTAGCAAGGCATTGGAACTAAGGCAGAAACTCAGCTTCCTAAAGTCAAAGGAAAATTAAAGTCAACATTAAAATGCATGGCATGTTAGGGAGATGAAACCCTTTCTGATTCTCCTTGTCAAAGAATCCCAGAAGCTGAAAGGAGCTCTGGAGAACATTCATCTGAGCCAGCCCTGTGCTCAGAGCATGGAATGTGATGCAGCCATAGAAGATTAAAGGTTTGCAGTGGGCCTCAAAGTCCATCCAGTCCCAACCCCTGCCCTGCCAAGGGACACCTCCCACTGGACGAGGCTGCTCCAGACCTTATCAAACCTGGCTTTGAACACTGCCAGGGCTGGGGCAGCCACAGCTTCTCTGGGCAACCTGTGACAGTGTCTCACCACCATCACAGTAAGGGATTTCTTCCTGCAACTGAGTTCCCCTTAGCTACCTGGTTCTGACTGCTAAACACTGACCCTCAGCTCTACTCAGCCCTACATCTGCCATCCCTGAACTGTCTCCTTTGTCTTTCTCTAATAGTCTGCATATAGAATTAGAATTACAAACCTATTCATTCTCTCTCAAGGTGAAAAAATTTAATTTCCTTCATGCATAACCCAGCATTCATACATGAATGAAATATCTCTGTAAAGAGACAGAGATTTCAGTTTAGGCTGCTTATGTCCACCCACCAGTAGAAATGATGAGAAGTACAACTTGTACATCTATACTCTGTCACACAGATCTTTTCATCTCTAGACATTTCTCTATTGTAATTTTCATCTCCAGAATCCTGCCTATAAGCCTGCCCAATATTTCAAATAAAAGATTTGTTGTATTAAAGTCATGCAAAGTATCAAAAAAAAAAAAAGTAGGGGGAGTTATCCCAATAGGTCTCTTTTGTGCAGCACAATGCAAGTGTAACTCTGGAATGCCTTCCACCTACTCCATCACAGGTTTGAGTGGCAGCTGCTCCAGTAAAACAATAGCAGCTCTGCAGATGCTGATGGCAGACAATGGCTTGACACGCTGAACCACAGTTCAGCACAGCTACATTGTGCTCAAAATCTGATTGAAGTGATAATATTGGAATGACAGTTGGAATGCTTTTATCCTCTTTTCTTACTGAGTTTCTACATAACTTCTTACATTACCTAAGTTGAAACTGACTGACCATCCTATAGGATTGCAATTCTAAAAAAGAGGGTTTGTACAATGACTTTCCTTGCATTGTAAATCTCTTTAAGGTAGATTTTCAAACCCTCCACCCAAGCGGGCCTCTTTCTTCAAGTTGCTGTTTAAATGCCTTTTATTGCTTAGCTTTCTGAGACCCCATAGGGCAGCATTACTCTCACATCTTGGTCTTGACTGGGCAGAAAATACACACATTTCAAGAAAATAAAACCTGGCAAGACCTGTTACACCTCTGGGTAATGTCCCCCTCTAAAAAAAAAATCTCTGTACTATCATTGAGTCTCCTAAGACTTAAGACATCTGTCTGTATGTAGACATATTTATTGCCCCAGGTAGCAAAGAAATTATGCATCCAGTATATAAACAACCAGCATTCAACAGTAAGAGAGCACTAAATACGAAGAAAAACTTTCACAAATGGAAGTTTATCTACAATGTTTCTGTTGAATTTTGATCTTCTGATTAGAGTTTTCTGTTGAAGTTTTCATAGAAAAGTTAATCTGGAACATTGAGTTACGCAAGATTCAAATACCACTTAATTATAACTATGATGAATAATCAAACCAATACAGTGTTTTGACTTTCTTGAAGAATGCTACATTTTGGTGGAAAAAGTGCTTTTTCTTCTAATTTCTCAGTTTCAAGAACTCTTTTTTTTTTCAGCTTGTCCGTATATTGTTTTTACCTTTACTATACTTTAAGGTCAAATAATTACCTTTTTCTCTGATAATTTTGTTTTGTTTTTTTAAACACAACAGTTCTATTTTGCCTACCCAGTAACAAAAGGGCTTTGACTTTATGACCTTCAAAAAAAACCCCAGTACAAATTAAACCACAAAGCTTTCCCTGATAAAGGTAATTAAAAATAGGGACCTATATGCTCAAAGGAATTGAGACTCTAAGCTACCACCAAAACTAAAGGAATTTAAAAAACAGGTAGGAGTTAGCAATTCTGGGCCCACTTATCCTTTTAATCACTGATGAAGATAAAATAAATTAATTCATTTACCTGATCATTCAAGCCAGCCAGTGCTAGAATTATGACCCAAGTCTCCTGACATTCTTTCAAAACACACTGCATTTCAATACTATCTTTTCTTCACCATTTTTAGAAAAATATATACAGATTAAAATAGATGAAGAAGCTTGTAGCCATGTTCTGATACACTAAGATCCCCAGATGGATAAATTATGATATACATAATGTATAGATGTCGCTGTTGAGCCACTAGCAGAGAAAAGGACCCAATTTCTCAGTGTGGCAAGAAAGAGAGTTTATTTTGATTTCAATATATATATAGACTTCTCAGAGGTCGCCCAGATTGGTCAGCCAGAAACCTCCCCCTAGGCCTGATTGGCCAGGCCTGAACGGTCCAAATCTCGAGAAACTGTTTGAAAAACATCCAAACTTTATCTTTGTTTATAAAACACAGTGGAATGCTCTCACAAGAAAGACCTGTGATAGCCACATGTATAAAATTGCACAAGGCCACACCAAGCTTTTTAAAGCTTGAGCTAACAGGGATGCACAGCTTGGCTAGGTCCTGCTAGAGCTACTGTAATCTAACTATTAGACCAATAAAAATGTAAGCCTCAAGCATAATTTTTGGTTGCCACAGAGATCCCAGGTTCATTTACCATCAGATCCAGCCACAGGTTCCACTTACTCAGTATTTACTGAACAATTTGCCTGAGTTTGGTACTGAAAAAAATTGCAGAAAGGAGATTATGAGGGGGAAGGGTTAGTTATTGATGCTATCTTTCATTCCTACTTTTCAGAAAGAAACCCCAGAACTGTTCCTAGGAACTTTTAAGGGTACATACTATAAAAGAAAAAGGCAAGCAAGCAGCTGTGAACTGCTTGCTTTACAAGCTTCTAAAACTATTGCCAATATTTCAGTGACCCAGAAAAGAAAACTTTTACTGATATGGACATTTCTAAGAGCAGCAAAACTGACTCTGCTCTCTGGGTTTTTAAGAAGCAATCTGCTACCACACCAGGCTCTGCTCCCCATGCCACAAGACTGAGCTCCACATGTTATGTCTTTTCACATACATTTGGAATGCACCATATGGCAAAAGCAGCTTAGTTGTGGAGCTGGATTGCCCTTTTCTTCTCCTTCCCTCACACACACAGACACATTTTTCTCTTCTTTTTCCCTGTTATTTGTGGAAAGACATAGCAATCCTCACAGTACTGCATTCTTCACAGCAAGAATCCTGTCTGCTTGCAAACGTCAACTGGTCTGTTAGCACAAAGAGAAAAAATGCAATACCATCTGATTGGTTAAATAAATAAATGCCTTTTCCACAATTCTAAGCCATCCATTCCATGTGAAACTGCAGAGACCACCCTTCTGCTTGATTTATGATACCGTGTTAGCCACAGAATTACTTAGTAAAATCAGTTTGGCTTGATGTAAAATTCTGTCTCCTCACCAGGAGAAAAAAAATAATGTAAGCCCCACAAAAAGAAGACATTAATTTAGGAATAGTTGAGCTATCATTGACTTATCAAAATAAAGCTAGAGACATAAATCAATTCCACCGCCTGGACAAAGATAAATCAATAAAGCTCAGAAAGACATTATTGATTCCGTAGCCATCACTCAAAGGCTCTTCATTTGATTCCTCAGCCATCTGTTTAATTGAAATGATAATTCTGATAACTTCTGGTGGGCCCTCTGCATGTTGACTTTGATACAATGTTATTCAATCAAATACAGATGGCTGTGACCTCCTGTCAGTGAGAACCCTAAATGTGTTATCCACATGGATTAGCGTGGGTAGATACATTTTGCTTTAAACAAGATGCCTTTGTCTAAACTTTTTCTTACATGACCCTGAGCAAGCAAGTCTTTTGTTCAAACCATCCTCTAGTTCCAGATAATTTCATCTCTTCACGTCACCAGCAGCTGGAGAGTAAACTAAACGGTTAAAAAATGTGTTTGGCATTCATCCTTCAAACATCCTTCCTATCTTAATTTCTGCACAGGGAATCATTTGCTTGTATCTTCTCCTTGGCTTGTACCTATTCAGAGCAAAGACAAAAGTAAAGAAGCTGTGAAAAGTGTCTTTGGTACAGACATTTTGGTGGTTTTATGGATTTCTTACTCAAAATCTAACAGAAGGAAAAATACTATTCATCTGCAGTCTAAGAAAGTGGTGTGTTAGGACGTGTGGATTAATGCTGTAAACCTAAGAAAAAGTATTATACGAAATTACACAGTGACTCTACAGCGAGAACATCGAACTAAGATTAAATTATTTCCTCATTTTAGAGAGGTTCCTTGTCGAGTACTAAAATAGAGACCCAGATACCTTTCTGTGACAACATACAAGGGAGATATTTTCTAGTTTGCTCAAAAAGCAAAACAGAGCTCCTGGTGCACTATAGAATCTTATTCCTCCATAATTAAGCAAAATGCACTATGCTGCACTGCAGGAAGAAAGCGGCAACATATTGTACACCCTTCTTCTGGTGCTATAATTAGACAGCAGAACAAAAATGCACATCAGAATCTGAGGACAACGACTGAAAATTGTTAAGCTGTCAAATGCTTTTGGCACAAGCCTTCCCCACCACAGTTAACTTCCTCCTAAACTAGAAGAGCTCGAAGGCATAAAATAAAATGCACCATAATTAAGACAGAAAGGTCAAAATTTGCAATTCTGCTTTTTTTTTTTTTTGCATTCTTTAAGTACACAAAAACCAGGGCTACACTAGCCTGAAAACCAGAGAAAACAGATATATAATAAATCTAAACAGAATGATGTAAAGTGACACTAAGTTCTAGATTAATGGAATATATAGAAACAGTATGACAGTGGAAATAGTGTCCTATTTCCAAATAAAGGACCTAACCTAAGTAAAAATTAAAGTATTGAATCTCCAGCTCTAAATCTGTATCACAAAATTGTACCCTGGCAGCATCCTTCTAAAGGACTGGAATTTGTACTTTCCACATTACAGTGCAGCAGAACTAGGCAGGGAAAGTTTTTCAAATACAGACATTTGCTTGAAGAAATGACTTGTGAGTAGGAAGGAAGAGCCAGTGGTGATCTCTGGAAGCAGCTGCCTTCCCTTCCCTTCAGCAGGAGGACTCATCTCAGAAAGCACTTAGCACAGCCGTCAACGGGTCAGTGCCTGCCTGAGCAGCCTTGGAGAGAACATCCTGGAATCCTCCCGTGCTGCAGACTGCCCATCAAGCGTGCAAGCACCTGCTGTCTGTCAAACAAGGAATTCCTTGTAGCTGGGCTGGGCAGCCCAGAAAACTGTGAAGCAGAAAGCTGTACAGAGCGAGGGGAGTTGTGGATCACAGTTCAGAGGGCAAGAGAAGCTTTCTGAGCAAAAGTCAACTTCAGACTTATATTTGGTTGCAGGCTTGTCATTCCTGCTCAGGAGGAAGTTGTGGTGAAGTTACAGCCCTGTCTTCTCCAAAGTCATTGCTATGGACAACATACTCCTTCCAGGAAACGTGGAGGAAAGGATCCCTATGCACCTTAGGACTTCCACTGTTCTCAGAACAATGAAGTAGCACCGAAGCAATGGGCTCTTTACACAATTTCTCCCTTTCCATACCCATCAAAAAGTCAGAAGGCACCAAACTTTCAAACTTTCACAATACTCTTTACAAGAGGACTGAAAGAAGGTTTTTTCCTGTAGGAAAAAGGCTCTAGCCTATTGGCAGGAATTTTAGCCTGCACTGGAGCCAGCTATTAGATACTGTTGAACTAATCTTACTTTCTTATGTCACTGTCCACTGTAGAGCCCCATGTCAGCATAAATGGGAAATTATACTTTCTGCAACGATACTACATTTTAACAGCATTTCCTGGTAGCAGCAAATACAGTTAGAGGAGAATCTGCTTAGAGAAGCAGGGACTGAAAAAACCTGCACACTTTTTCACCCCCATTTTCAGTGTCTGTAATTGAAGTAACAACATTTCAGTGTATAATGCTGGCCCAGCACACCAATAAATTTTGTAGCTGGAGGGTAGATGATAACTTAGTACCATAGCACAAACTATTTGCAACACAGCCACTTCCCATTAACATCAATTAATGTGCTATTTACAACAAGCAATACACTTTACTTATAGAGCTGAAATAACTAAACCAAGTCATGTAAGGAGGCATTCTTTTAACAAAGAAAATATCCCTGAGGAGTTTTTAATTTCAATCCTAATTTATTTGTCTATCATGATGAAAAACTTGAAAGAAGTTATTTTTCCATATATGAAGCCTATCAGCTGTCTATTCCTGACAGTTTATGATTTTTAATACTGCTATAGTTCATCAGGGAATAAAGTGTCTCAAAGATGGGAAGGGGACAGAACACTATATAATCAGTATTCTAAGTTAGTACCATTGTGTTAAATAGCCTTCTCACTCTCTTTGGTATAGAAAATTGAATTTGAAAAGCAAATACAGAGGCAGAGAGTAGCAAAAAATTGTTCTGCCTAGAATGCAGAATGCAATCATATCCAATTAAAGTCAATAAATATCATTTGGTGATGCAAGCCTAGGAAAGAACAATTTGTACAACAAACATTTTGATAAATAATTTTTCATATAAATTTACCTTTTTCTCTAGCAATTGATTACCATTACAGAGCAGGGAATATTGACATGTGCATGAAACCATAACGAGCTAAAATCAAGTTTCAGATAGAGTATCTCTGGTTTGTCTCCGTGCTTGGAATTAAACAGAAATGCTCAGGTTCTGCAATAGATTCTGTAACTGGCTCTACCACAGAGCTGTCAAGGTTGACTAACCATCCAAGACATCATTCTGCTGTAATCTCCCTGAGAAGCTGTGACAGTGCAGAGATGCCAGGCTGTGGAGGGGATTTACCTCCCAGCCAGGTTCTGCTGATTACTGAGCTTCTGGGCCACCCTGGCCTCGCATACAAGAAAACAAAAATCACACTAGAAACTTTAAATCACACCAGCTCATTGGCAGAGATTGAGGGATCAAGTTTTCTTACTGCCAAAATCCTGAGCTTTACCTCTGTTTCCCCATTTGCACCAGGGCCTGGGGGA
Organism: Lichenostomus cassidix; assembly: GCF_008360975.1. NCBI lineage: Eukaryota > Metazoa > Chordata > Aves > Passeriformes > Meliphagidae > Lichenostomus > Lichenostomus cassidix. Next base: position 18,011,679 of record NC_139490.1, read on the forward strand.
TGTTCATCTTCCATAGGATAAAGGGCCTTACCATTCAAAATTAAGGTCATAATGTGCCATTTAAAATTATATTCTTTGTACACACAATCCAGATTCCCTGTCAGTTCTTCTGGGGGAAAGAGAGCATCTTCTCATTTGTTATTTATAGTAAGTTCACGACAAAATACTTTGAGACTCCTAAATTAAAAACTAGTAAATTGGTAAAAATTCTAAAAACTTTAAAAAACACTACGATATGTTGAGAATAATTTTTCATAAAGATCTCATGAAAAATAATTCTTATGTCTGTTTCTATAAATATTTTAAGAAGGATTATGAAAATTCGTCCACAAATGTTGTTTCAAAGCAAAGTAGGATTTTAACTGTGAAAAAAACCTTCCCTTTCTAATTCACGTGACCAGATGAATAGCCAAAAAGTATAACGCCAAGCTAGTCTTTACAGACCCAAAATAAAGATAGAATTTTAAAAAATGAACACACACACAAACAAGAACCAGAGGAAAGAAAACAGAAGGCATTACAGAAGCAGTGACTGTCAGAGGAACACACCAGTACACTGATTAAGGGAAATGTAGTCAAAACTTGGTTTACAGAAAACATTCTGATTCTGTCAGTCTGATCCTTTCTATGAAGAATAATATTCTCCAGCCTTTCACATGGGTCCTTCTCCTCTTTCCAGCTCTTCTGCCCAGCAGGCCTGGTGAAGGAATCAGTGAAGGACTTTTGGCACTCTTTTAGAAAGGGTGCTAGCGGAGCAGAGGCCTGCAATTAATGTCATGGATGAGCTAAGGCATAACATGTTCTCATCATACATGCCTCCCAAAGAAACCCTCCCCAGATAGCATTCCTGCTGCAACAGAGGAAGCTGAGGTGTTACACTGCTAACAGAGCTAGAAATCACAGAAGCACAGAATGGTTTGGGGTGGAAGGGACCTTTAGAGGTCATCTGGTACAAACCCCTGCAAGGAGGGACATCTTCAGCTGGGTCAGGCTGCTCAGAGACCAGGGATCTCCATGTGATCCATTTCTGTTTGAAGACACAGATTCTGGAGTTCCTCCTCTGCCACACCAATAATTGCCATGCAGATTTGTGCTGTGTTTCTAAGCAAACCTAAAGACACTGAAATCCATCCCTCCAGCTGTCTGATGAGTCTGTTTGGCAGGTCACAACATTTAAATAAATGCGTGGTGCTTTAATCTGTGCCTCACAGTGAACTTTCTGAGATGTAGTAACCAAGGGATAACCCCAGGCATTCACAAAACCTTGGATAGTTTGCCGTTCTACTTAAATTAAATATTCATTTATTCAAGTCTTAAGCTTTGGGAAGGTTCTTATTAACAAGAGCAAACAATGCAAGTACAAAATTGAACTGAGAAGTACTGATAAGATGGGGGCATTTTAAGCCCTGTATCCCATTTAAATATGACCATTTCATGACCAAACTCTAGAGTTTAGTTTTGCCCTGGAGAATAGGTTCCATATTACACCTACATATTGCAAATATCTGACAATACAAGAATATCTTATGAGTTTTCAGGAACACATTCATTTCACTGATGTGTATGGAATTACAATTCTGTAGAAATGCTTGGATTCCAGGCTGATATAATTACAGGATGGGGGGGAATATCTTATTTTTTAAAAAAAGCATAGTAAGTAAAGCTTGGAAATAAATTCAGAAAATAGGGATAATATTGTACAGCTGAGGTGATCAGACACACCACATCCCACAGCAAAAGACAAATGAGGAATTGCTGTGGGCTAATACCCTGTGCTGGCACACAGAGCCTGGCTCAGCTCCTGCAATACAACAGACCTCTGACAAGTTACTGAATCTCACAGCAGGAGAGTAATTGGGAATTGGCTGGCTAGAAAACAATTCCATTGGTGGGGGAGACACGGGGAATAGTGACAATTTAGCCCTTCTTTTGCTCTATCAAGACAGAACTGAGTTCATTGCAAAGGCCAGAAAGACACACCCGTGTGCCCCTCAACAGCCTGAGGCTTTGGCACTCAGGCTCATGTGGAGGATGGAAGTTTAAGTGATGTCTGATTTGAGCCTTGAAACTCCAACTTAGCTCATGTCACATCTTAATGACCAAATTCTGGGTTCTTCTGAGCCTCCCTTTCCCACCACCAGCATCCCACCTTGATATCCAGACATAGTTTTGTTCCAACAAAGCAATGACAAAACCCCAGGAGAAACCTCCTGTAATCAGTCACTGAGTCTTTGCCTGGTGTCTGCCCAAGGGCACTCAGATGCCATAAGAGTACAAACAGCAAAAGATGCCCAACTCCTTGGTAGCAGTTAAAAAAAATTAATTCTGAGGAACACTGTAAATATAGACAGAGTCACTGTAGTTAGGATGAGCCCATGTAGGATTTTTCCAACTGAGGAAGTCAAATCCTTTGGACCTTGTACAAATTATATACAATTTCATGAGGTCTGTGTTGGGCCACATTAATTATCAAAATGTACAAAACACGTACAAGAAGGCTGCTACATGGTTTTTAAGCCTCAACATCTGAGACTTCTCAAGACATAAGGCCTCCTATCGAGCTCTTTCACAACTGTTTATTCAACAGCAACAGTCTTTTGGGATTCTAAAACTGGTTTTAGGACTGATTTTAAATTTTTGGCCCCTTTACAAGATTATTTCCCACAATGTCACTTCATCTCTGAGAATCACAACTCCCAGAAAGGAAATCAAAATTGAACTCAGTTTATTTTATCTAATCCTTTGACAAACACTGATTAAAGTACTCTTGGTCCCCATACATCTCATATTTAGGATTATGCTGTCCTTACCCATAAATAGACAGAAGTTGACCAAACCATCCTTCCTAAAGATCTCCAGACCTCTTCAGGGAGCAGCTTATCATAAAACAGGCCAGTCACAGATGGTAGAGGAGACATTGGCTTGAAAAGTCAGTGCCTCCTGAGGGAACATACAGGTTCCTAAGTGCCCAGATTTTCAATTAGCAGCTGCCCAACATCAGTACATTTATTGTATGCAGTGAATAAGCAGCATAAAATATACTAATCAAATATATCTTACGCCCCAATGTGATTTCAAGGCCAAGCCTAGAAAAGGACATAAACTCTTGTTATTTTTCAAGCAAATGTAAAATGTGACATTTCCTCTTCGTAAAGTAATGTCCCAGAAGTAGAAAACTGCGCAAAAAGCTGTGGTGTGGTTTATTTTGGGGCTAGTTTAGGGTTTGGGGGTTTAAATTAGCTTAGAAAACGTATAAGGTATGCAGTATTGAAAATGCTGGAAAGCCCACCTTATAGGGAAATTTTCTTTTTTTTTATTGGAAAAGAAAAATAGAAAATTGGTTCATCTTTTTGAGGAAGCCTCACGACTTAGCAAGTGAATAGTTTATGCTTGGAGAAACCCAAACAATTTCCCAGAAAACAAAAGCTGAATGTGTACATGTGACACTGCCTCATCTGTTCTAACATTTTCTTTATTTCCATAATTACACACCATTTTTCAAATAAAACAACATGATCTGTGCCTTTCTATAGCCTTAGATAAGAGCACAGTGTCTACTGCTGGGGTCTGTGCTGCTTATTCCAGACAAGCAGAATTCATTAGAGCTGTTTAAACAAAAAGAACACGGGCAACAGTTTTTACCTGCAGCTTAAACAAAACAAAAAGAGTGAAAATTTGCAGCTTTTTGTCACCTACATAATTTTGAAGCCAAGTTGACTCTGCATTTTAAATGAAGGTGGCTCTGCTACTAGCGGAAAAGGAATTTCACTCTGTTAATTAAATTATTAAAATAAATATCTTAGAGCAAAGAGATCTTATCCTATAAAGAATTTAACTTATTAAAAATATTCTGGACTATTATTAAAATGCAAATGATGTAAAAATACAGGCTTTGGAAAAAATTACAAGATGTGGCATCTTAACATCTATAAAATGGATATTATGTTATACTCTTGTTTAATTTTGCCAAGTCTTCATGTTTGACAGTGTAATTCGCAACTTAAAATTTTCACAGCAAGTGGAATTTGTGGAATTTTCCTTTTCTTGATTTGAGGCAAGAACATCTTCCTGCCAGAAGAGTTAATGGTCCCCTTTCCCCGACTCAGCCCCACATTTTGGTTTTTTCCACATGATCCTGACAAAGACCAGAGCCTTGAGGGGCATCTACCCACCTCTCTGAGAGGACAGGACAGAAGGAAGTATTTCATGCATACTAGAACATTCAAGTTTACTTTTCATAACTGCCCCTTTGGTATTCTTGTTTCAACACATTTGCAATGGATATATCTGAAATATTTAAATCAAGATGTTTACGGAAACAAATACAAAAACAAGATCTTTCCATAACACAGAAATCAGTGTGAGATGAATTTCTGCAAATAAACTTAGCATGTGGCCTCCTCCCATTACAACATCTGGAAAAAACCTCTTTCCTAAGCTCTTCTGAATTTCCTGATCTTTATTAAATATCCCCCTTCCTCCCACCATACCCTCCCCCCAGCCCTTAAAAATTCTATTTGCTAAATTTTCCTTTTCTTTGGTCTGACAAACATTAGTCAAGGTGGATTATAGATTACTTTATTCCCTTCTTTTTTAAGGGACTTTCCTGCTGGCACTTGACTGATGTAATAATGTTGGTCAGTCTTAAACTTTAAGCCTCTAGAGAACACTGTAAAAAGAAACATCAACTTTCAAAAAGTCGTATTTAATAAAGAATTTAAAAGAAAAAGAAGGCAGGGGCTATCAGAAGGGCTAAATTGAATGCTGAGACACAACCATCCTCTGAGAAGCTACAAAGCTGGTGCCAATCAAAGAGCAGGCAGGATGGAAAAGATCCATCTGGAATGTCAATGCAAACATAGCTACTGCAATTAGAAAATCTGGTAAGCACCATCACTGCCCAAGTGCAGAAGGAACAAGTTTCCTCATGCTGCCACTCTGCTGAGGATCAAGGTGCTGAAGGGCAGGTCTGTGGAGTGCCGTCCCCTGGTAACAGGCCCTGCCTTTCCCTTGGATTTGCAGTTATTAGCACTCCCCAGCAAATGGCCCAGGTGGTTAATCTCTGCCTTTCATGATGCTCTGTGTGATGTGACAAGGAGGAATGTTACCAAAATTTAGGGACAGCAAGGATTATGTGAATGATAGTGGTTTAAAGGGCCTTGAGAAACCTCTTTATAATGAAAAGAGCCTCCCAAGACTCCCAAAATCCACTACACCTATAGAACCATAACTTAAGATGGTAAAATGTGACATCCTGTACTTACAAAGAGCTTTGGATGAGTTATAAGGAACAGAAAAAAATTACATTGATTTCACTTCAGTTTACATGTTATGAAAGATGAAGATTATGTTATGAAGAAATTGTAGGTATCCTAAAGTGCTTCACAACTTTCAGATAATATTAGTGCAGTGTGTAATGGTTATTTCTACTAAACTTTCAATCAAATCAGATTAACTTATATTTGAGAGCATATTGGGGGTAGGGAAGAGGTGAACCTAACAAAGAAAAAATGAGTAACTAGGAGTACACCATAAGAGTATTGAGTCAGTTAAATCTGACTCCTTCCCTAACCCAACTGAGCAACTCTCCCACTGTCATATGTTTAGTACTCATCTGAATTAATTCCTTTCTCACTCAAAATTTGTCAACTTTGTCTTGTTACTGGGAGGTCTTTCAGTAGCTTCTATGGGTCCATTTTCATTTTTTACCTTAGTAACGTTCTTTTCACATTTTACCACACTGAGATTGATCTATGACTGACGAAAAAATCCTTTGAAATTTCAGTGGGTTTTTTTTTTTAATTCTGTTTAAAAGGCATCTCTCCACGTCAAATATGTGTGTAACACAGTATTTCCATGTCTCCCACATGGTTTCATAATTAGCCTGCTCTACCAGAATGAGCGAAATATATTGCAGGTTTTCAGCCACTTAACAATCTGCTGTCATCAGAGGTTAGGCTAACCTCTGAAAACCTAATTTTTGCTGCCCAATAGTGCTTATAAATTAAAACTGAAGCTGTATTTAAGATCTGATGAGACTTCTGACCATTTGGTTTTTCCAAAGAGTTTTATTTTCTAAATTTCCTTTACTCTTTTCGGCACATAATTCAGAGACTAATCAAGGAAATTTGGTAGAATGCATCAGCTTTCTTCAGTGTCTAAATTCAATATGGTTACTGCAAAGTATGAACTTCCAGAGGACACATTTATAACTTGCAAAGTAAAGGTCCACAGGTCCTGTGAATTCACCACAAGGTGAGTCGCTTCAAGAAAATATTATGGCCACTCTTGTATTAATTTAATAAACATGCCACTAAAATATAAGAAGGTTTTGCCTCACAGCAAGAAATTTAACAAATTCCATGCATCTCATTAATCAGAAGATACTGAAAAGCATTCAACAACAGGGAAAAAATTCTGATACCAGATGGTTCTTGAAGCACAAAAAATAGGAAAAATGAAAGCTGAGACCTGAAGTGAGACAGGTTTCCGTAGAAGTAAAGTGTTTCTTTTCAAATTAGCAGCTGGGAAAACTTGGCATTGGAATAATTTTCTTAGTGATAAGGAGGAATCTCTACTATTCCAAGTCTGTACAAAGAGAAAGGAGTAGCCTGGAAGATGTTCACTCTGTTACACTCAGTTCTCACAACTCCATCACCTACTTCTCCTTGTCCCTTAAATAAAATGGATGTCTAGTGGTGACTTTATACAATGCTACTTTCTACCACCTTCAACATGGAACGTTGAGACCCAAGATTTACAGATGGCTCTAAAATACTGAGGCACAGACAGTTTGACAGCCAGGCTAAGGTTTCATGTAGGTTCTGTCATGAGCTTCTTAACCAAAGTTCTATCTCTATGGGGAAAAAGAAAAAAAAAACCAAATTTTTTTCTTTTCTTTTCTGAATGACTACATACTTACCTGAGGCCCAGATCAGAATTATTCTTGCTCTGATGCCTTTGAACTTGCACAGAGTTCATTTAAAATATTCCAAATGAACACTGGGATAGTGGGGTAAAAGAGGGCAGAAGAAAAGAAAGTGATTTTGGAGAGTTCCCTTTGCTTTCAGGGTGAAGAGAGAATCCTCTGGATGACAGACGTGTATCAGTATTCCCCTGCAAGAGGTCAGGCTCTTCAATTGCTCCTGTTATCTTCACCTTTATTCCCGATCCCCATGAAATACTTTGGAATACACAGAAATCCACATGAAAACAATGCTCCTGGGTTTTCACATCAGCAGTAGAACTGACCCTTTAATAAAACTTTTTCTTCTAATCAGAATTTGACTATTCTTTTTCATGTCCTAATATCAGTCAAAATAGCATTTTCCTAGTGCCACTGTAGCACACCTACAGTTCTGTCAAGATTTCCAATGTGGAAGCAATCACTGGAGGCTTATATCTCAGCTCCTTTCCAGTCACACAGGGTTACAGTTGAAATAAAACTTGTCAGCCCACATGCATGTTCTGTGTTTAAAAACAAACAAAAAAAAAAAAAAGGAGAGGTGGGGGAGGAAAAAAATGGTGGGAATTGAATTAACTGGTCAAAATATTTTCTTGCAGTAGAACTTTTGAAAGAGTTTTCAGGTAGTTGCAGTTATGTGAGTCATGACAAAACTCCAATGTTTAGCAGTTCTCAGAGTCCAGCACAGATGTGCTTTCTACACTTAAAAACTAACAAACATTAAACAGCAACAGGTCTGAAACCAACCTCTGGGTTCTGGCATTTCTGACATGCAGGTGTGTGTGACTGTGGTGCAAATCCTGCAGCCAGAACCTGCCAGACCACCACAACCTGAACAGGTCAAACCTGGAAGTAAGAATCCAAATATCTGAAGATGTGGGAAAAACAAATCTGAGCTTATTGCTAGAATAAATGTTTGTCTTCATAGAGATATGCAGCAGAACACCCTTATCATTAAATCTGTTATTCTATCATACAACAAATTTACCCTATTTGAGAATTCCTTTGATACTAGGAATTGTTCTATATGGAAACAATTAAGCTACTAGCTGGAGTAATTTAAGGCAGTCCTGAGACTAATCTCAGCAGCATCAAGGGCTACAAGACTGCTCTTGCTCAAAAGTACATTAAGTCTACTTGACATACTTGAAAGATTAGCCCACAAGCTACTTTCATATGCACCAAGCTGCTCCAAAAAGGAAAGAGTTAATTACTTGTGCCCAAGTCACTAGACTGATAACTGTGTTTTATTAGCAGTAATAGACCACAATCATTTGTGACCTGTCCAAACAGCTTTTTAACAGAAAGGAGAAATGTTAGATGGGACACAAAGCTGCTCTATTGACTTCTGAATTTTGGCTTTCTTTTTACAGCTTCCAGAAGTCTATAGGAACAGTATGGAATGAACCAGGAAAAAGACTATTGTAATGAGTACCATATTTAATTTGATTTTTTCCTCCAGTATTCAAGGGGATAAGTGAGGAGAGTTCTCAGAGAGAACAAGAGGATATTTAACCAAAAAGTGTCAAAATTGCTCATCTTTTACCTAGGAAACAGAATTCAGCATGAATTAAAATATTTGGAATTAGTGGAGACTTTTACTGACTTTAAAAATTGCCTAAATAATTAGATACCATCTAGTGAGTAAATAATGGACTCAAAGGACTGCTTGTCCCCACCTTTCATGAAAGCACAGTTACAATGGATCCACTGCTATCACTTTCCTCACTCTCACCCTGAACCCACAAATACTTATTATGCCAGCTCCCATTTCCAGCAGCACAGTTGCCTTCAGCCTGGCTCTGATGCTCAGAATGAAGCTCTCCCTCTCTGAGAAGCAGCACTGAGCAGCAATTCTCAGACTGAGCACAGCAGTGCAGTTAATTCTCACACAGCCTCTCCATGTTTCAGATGAACTCTTGGGCCTGCAAATGTCTTGGCATCTCCAGATTCAAGTGAACATTAGTCCAAAAATAACTGCCTTCCCTGAGCATTTGGACACTAATATCCATGAAGTCAAGTTGCCATCTCCTAAGTGAATACATTGGCAATCCAAAGCTACCAAGAGAAAGAAGAGAAGAAAAACATTTCAGTCTTGAAGAGGGAGCTGAGCTCTAATTGCCACCCAGCTATTAAGTGATCTTGGTGCCAGATCTTATGGTATCCATATGTTTTCCCACTGTCAAGACAGTACAGTAATGCCAAACTTTTCAAAAAGTGCCTTGAGAACTACTGATGAAAAAGGCAACATAAAAGCAAAGTGTTTATTATTATTACCGTTATTTGAAAGTAAATATGGTCCCATAAGATATTTGTTCCTGTTGAGGAATTTTAAATTCTTGCTGTCTACTGCCAAATCTATGCCACCTGGGTTTTGTTTATTAAGGAGGAGTAGGTATGAGAGGACTTAAAATAAGACATTTTCCACAATAAATGACAGGCACAGTATAGTGCCTGATTTATAGAGCTCTAAATTTCTGACACTCCTAGGAAACATTAAGGAGGCTTGGCACAAGGAGGAAATACTTTTAAAAAAAGAAAAGCTGTTGGTCAGAAAACAGAGTGCTTTGCTTTGGTTGCTGGAAGTCACGCTCACAACTCTCTTTCAAATGAAGTCCTGTTGCAGCAGAAGATGTTCCCCCAAAATACCAAAATACAAATATATGCCACCAGTGAGGTTCTTTGCCTTCACTGTCTGCTGTGGCTGTGGTTTAACACAAGTTGGTTTGGGAGATTTTTGCTTTAGAGAAAACTAGAAACAATTATCATGAAGTCGAAAGTGTTATACAGATTTTAAAATTACTAAGATGAGAATCCAGGCAGTTGGCTTATTGATATGAGATCAAAGAGGATTTTTGAGAAAGGAAATACAGAGAACATCTGAAAGGAAATAAAGAAGCAGCAAAGAAACCAATGATTCCCAGCTTCAGAAAATAAGATGTAAGGAAGGACAGAAAAAAAAATCTAAAAGTTGAAGTGAAGAAAACCAACAGCTCTGTTCAACAATACTTCATGAAATAACCAGAGAATGGAGCATAGCTGGATTGTTTAGGCAGCAAATCTATTGTTCAGTGCTAAATTCAGGGTAATTTAATCCCCAAACTGAACGTGACTCTGTAACAGCAACTGATGCATTTCAATTAACTCATTCATTTCTCTTCCTGAGCTATTGTTCACAGGAAAGTGAAGATGTTGGTATCCCCCCAGCACATCTGTTTCATGCAGTAAAAGTGGCTTCATAGATGATCCTCAAAGTTCTCACACAAAACATCCTAATTCTCTAAGTTATGATTTCTTAGAATGTATCAAAAAGCATAGGCACTAATTCTAGATCTTCTTAAACCACACAAGCATATAGACCAATGAAACTGAAAACTTTAATTTAAACATCTCAGCAGGAAAATAATTCCAAATGAGATTCCAAAAGGTATTTCCTTCGTTTTCACAGATATTTTCCTGCTAAGGGAAGAGACTCTGCTCCTGGAGAATTTTCATCTAAATGCACCCACTCCTACCTTCTCCTCATAGATCAACAGTTATTAAAAACAGCAGCTAACACTTGCCCAAAGCAAGGCCACATATAACCTAACAGAATGGGCATGGAGACACTGCCAAGAGACAATAAAATGTCTACTCCACTCTGAGTCAAACCCTTGTTTTCCATTATGCAAGGAAACTTTTGTCAAAACGAGAATGTGTGTGGCCTCATGAACACAGAAGGCTGTGAGTGTGCTCTGCCCAGTTCTTGGCAAGGTCTCTGCACACAGGACTGGGTGACATTACTCTAGCTGTGCCACATCCAGGACAGTCCCCTACCAACAAACAAAGCAGGAGTCAGTCTCTCCTTAGAAAATATGTCCAAGGGAACTCAGCTGAAATGGAAACATCTCCACAACATTTCTTCTGCTCTAAGTACTGAGATCAGATCTCAGTACTTTACACTGAGGACAAATTCCTATCGCTTTTACATACAAAAAAAAAAAAAAAAAGTAGAACCATGTTAAAATGGCACCACACTCAAAAAGTTCCAGAGGTTTATGTATTCCTTTGGGATTGGTAAAACATTAACAGTTTGAAAGGGAAGAACACACAGGGTGTGAAGGTCCTCCGGGATCAGTGCTTATACCACGTAACAGGAAACATCTTGCTTATGCACAAAGACTGCAGTGGTGAATTAAGGAGTTTATTTTTTGCTTATTTTAAAGTGAAGTCTGCAGCTGTGCCTCAGCCAAGACTTGCATGCATGTTTCTGTCTTGGAAGGAGGAGGGAGAACAAGAAAAGAAGCAAGCAAGCACTGAGATGAGAGTCAGGCAACAAAACATGTCTGCCTGCATTTTTGTACTGATGCCATTTTTTCAAGGGTTAATCTTAGCAGCTCTCAGGATAACTGACTCATTTGTGTGGTCTGAGCAACTCTTTAGCTACCTCATTCATTGCACTCAAGCCATTGTGAGAGCAAAAATGTCAGATCAGAAACCACATTTGTAAAAGGGATAATCACATGGAGAATTTTAGGGGAAAATGCTAAATAAATGCCCTTATAATTGTTGCAGGCAACAAAAATTTTTTGTACGATTGGGTGAATCCCTTATCTCTATAAATTATAGACACTGACTACCCATGGCTGGTGCAACTCCAACTTTCTCCAAAAGACAGCCCAAGCCTTTCAAAACCAGTTCACAATTCAGTGTGATTCTGCACACACCTAGTGATCCAGGTCAAGGTGATATGAGTGAGGAGTCTCCATTTCAGCTTCCACATTCCATACAATGAGCATCCTTAGTGGGTGATTCTTTCATGCTCTGCTAAGACTGCACAGTCCCCAGCAGAGCTTGGGCTGGGGAGATGGCTGCAGACTCACCTTCCTGCTGCACTGCCCTGGGAGGAGGGCCCAGCACACTGAAAGAACCTTCCCCTGTCATTCTTCCACACAAAATGCTTAAAAGACATCTCCTTCCCTTAATAGGAAGGCTTTCCATAAGAGTGCACAGCCACACACACAGCTGTGGCTGAAGGAATAATACCTGAGCTCCTACTGCTTCTCACCTTCTCTACCAAAAGTTCTAAGCTGATATTTTCTAGGTAAAGCTCTACATAGCCCACATGGGCCTTTGGACCAAGGCACAACCCCTTATAATGGTGACACTGGCTGTTTTACTGTCCCACTTCCCCTGCAGAGACAGGTGACACATTCCATAGGTGGCACTTTGTCCCTCTCACTCATCCTCTCATGCCTGAAGGCAGAACTACAGCTCTCCTACCCAATGAATGTGCCCCATCTCTTTGCAACACTCTTGTTTCCACTAAACTTCAAGGAATTTTGCAAGTCTTTGAACTCTTCCCACTGCTTTTCCACCCCTTCAGCAGAACAGAAAAAACACACTGTTCCACAAGTTATAAATGGATTCATAAGAGAATCCTTGACTTGCTGTGGCGGAAGTGCTCAGACTGAGTAGCATTTTTTTCTTGCAGGGGAAACACACCTTTTCCTAAACTACCTCAGTGAGACTCTGACTAATGTATGACCACTTTTCAGAAATTAAAAAATGGGGTGTTTTCATTTAAAATGTTAACTTATGGCTTTTGGCAGCCCCCTGAACTTCTGAGCTGCAAACACATCACTTCTTTCACATGAGAAGCTCCTCAGAGCTGTTTTGTGATGACTTTTGTGAGCAATCAGCAGCACAACATGCTGCTGTAAATCCAGGGCTAGAGCTTTGAGTCCATCTAAAATTACAAATAAAACAGAACTAGAGGATAGAGCAATAACAAAATCCACAGACATGATTACCACATGTTTCCAGTTTGTAGGACAGACAGAGGAGGATACAGAGCCCAGCATGAATACAGAGCACAGCTATGGCTGTCTCTATCCCATAGCTCTGCTCTCTTCCCATGCTAAAGCTTTACTTATATCCACAGAAATTAAAAAACAAGTCTGTGTTCCATATGGTTAAAAGGTCTCCATATCTAAGGATTTAACCTCGGCATGGCACAATCTACTATTGCATTTCAGCTGAGGAGAAACAATGCTATCATTGTAGCAGAAGTAACACCTTGGTCCTGCAACCTGAAAACGTGCATTCCAAAGCTGGTGTTAAACTCCAAGAAATGAAACAGTGGAAATCAACTCATTCATGGAGCTTCTGCTGCTTTCTGTAGGAAAAGCTGGAATACCAGCCACAAGTTTTCATGAATTTTCTCCTACTGAAAGGACTTGTTTTGTTGTTGTTGGGTTTGTGTTGGAATGGGTGATTTTCGTATTGCTTTTTTTTCCCCCAGAAAGTTCTCATGCTTGTTTCATATTCTGTTTTTCTGGGTAATAATCTAATAAAAACAGGCTGAATATCTAGTTAAAACAGTGCACTTGGCCATCTTCAAACACAGATCATTGCTGAAAAAGTCCTGGTGCACACCCAAATGTTATTAATGGCTCCAACATACACCAGAGCTCCCATTTCTCCAACCATTAAAGGCAGATCTTGACTGGGGATGTGAAGGGTTTTGTTCTCTGAAGAAAAATACAAGGTTTTTTTCTAAACAACAGGATGAAATGAAAACTAAAGAGATGAAGTGTTGAAATCTACAGAGCAGTAATTCCAGCTTTAGTCACTGACTTGCGACTCGCAATCACAGCAGTTATTGGGAATAAAGCCACATTTTTGATTCAAATTCTTCCCAATTACACTGTAGCTACATCGACCCCTGTAGAAAGGGATGTGTGAGCACATGGGAAAGAAGAGTCCCAATTCTTGAGACAGCTGCCTTATAAATCAGGATGACTTCTGAAGTGCTGGATGAATGCACATAAAACTGACACTCGTGTGAAAAGGAGCACATTCTTATTAGAGAGGAAACACTAGCACAGAGAAAAAGACAAAAATCACAGGGAAAAAAAAAATAATCACTACAACTTTTTGCACTGGTCTAACCATTAATTGAGGAGCTGGAGTAGATTTTAATTAACTTTTTTTGCCATAACCTTTTACTGCTTTTTGTACCTGTTTCTTTTCTGATCTCCAAAGAGGAACAAAGGACCTAAAATTGCAGAGTATTCCCACTCCATTTAAGAGCAGTTCCATCCACTTGTGGAAAATGAAGCGATTTGCGAAGTTAACAGAAAGGGTGACAAATGCTAACCACCTAAGAGCTCAGTGCCTCAGGGAACTGTCCATCCCTAATTGCTACCAAAACACATTCCTACATGGGCAAGGGCACGAGAAACAGCAGCAATTCCCTTTCACTTAAGTACTATATTACCAGAGAATTGCTATGTTTTAAAAAATAGTTACCTTTTATTAAAAAGCACATTCCTACTTTGTTTTATATGGCTTAGATCATAAAAAAGGTTGCTCAGAAATAAATCCCATAGCTTGAACTTGTAGAATCTCTAAACAGGCAGAATCTCTAAAGCAGAATTAGATTATTCTTTTCAAGTAACTAAGAATCAGGTTTCAGAGACATTTTGGGTAGACCCTAATGCCTAATGACACCAATTGGTGTCTTGAAGGGGCTCAAAAATACTTAAGTTAGATATCTGTGGTCAGGAGTGTGAAACACTGAAATTCTAAAAAGCCTGTTCGTGTGCCTTTTTCTCAGGTGACTACATATTTTGAAAATCTGTCCCCAAATTACTTAAGCTCCAGGTCCATTTGGAAACAAATGGAGCATGATTCTTAGGAAGCTAAGCAGGCTTCTCATTCAATTTTTAAACCAAGGCTTGAACCATTAAAGTTATTCATGCTCTTCCAATCCTGCAGGCATTCATGCACTATTTCTTCATGGGCTTGCTTCCACAGTACAAGCATTTTGAGGTGTAAATATTCTTTCATATCTAAGCATTTAAAATTTCATACAGCACTAAATAGCTGAAAACCTGCATTTAACAATAATGCAGTATTTCTTTTTAAACTCAGCTTTAAAAACCTAAACATCTTTAAATGTTATTTAGCCTCTTTTACTAGGGGGTCAAGTAAAAATCTGGAACAATTCGCTGATACAGACTAATTTTGCTTCTATACTTGTGTTACAGCATACTTTGCCAAACTGTAATACTAATAAATGGCAATAAATTGTTCCTTTCTGATACTGACAGTCCCAAACATGAGTTAATTGAAATCTTACTACACATTTACATTCACCTTCCACAGATTAGTTTTTCAAAAGTGGATGATAAAAAGAAAAATAGAACTTGTCTTTCACAACGTTCAAAATGGAGGGGGGAGGGAGGGAAGGAAAGAAGGAAAGCTATGAATTGTTCTACCTTTGGATAATTACTCTGAAAACACTGAAATCCTGAACGTGTAAATACTTCTGCTCCTCAACAGTTTGGTTTCCAGGAGGACAATGAAGAGGCACCACACCTCCCCCCAAAGAGGCTACACATCATCGTGTTAAGCTCTTTAATACAATTTCTGGCAACAGGACTCCAGGAGATCAATAGCACTGCTTCCTAGGCTCTAAACCTGCTTTTAGTGATTTACTGTATCATCAATGGCCACTAAACCAAAATGCTGACGTGTCATCTCTTCCACAGGAGATTTGTCTCTATGTTTTCCTTTCACCCTCTTGAGGAAAAAGCTTTATGAATGGAAAACATGCATTGTAAGTAATTCAACCTGTCGATCTCAAAGCAGATAAGGAACATGAAGGACGTTCATTCCAAAAGAAATGTATGCCTCTTACATTAAGAATTTCAAACACTAGCAGGTATGGATGTAACTCAACATCCCACTGCCCATCCCATCAGTCCCACCTTCAGACTGGGTGGTGATCATGGGCCATGTTATTCTGTGTGTACAACTATGAGAAACAAAAACATAAATACCAAAAAATACATATACTAACTTATCTTAAAATTCAGTCTCACTTCTGCATTTGTACCACAGCATAGAAATACGGTAATTTTTTAATATTAATTTTAGGAAGCTCAAAACATCACAGGATTTCATTTGTAAAAAAACAAAAGTGTTCTTGGTATGTAGTCATACATTCACAAACTATTTTAGCAGAATTTAGTTGAGGGAATGTAAAGCCTGTGTGACATACTTTTGGAACATAAAGCTCCCTGCAGAATTTAACCTAATCAGCTAACCAGGCAAGAGTCTGACAAACAGGTTAGCTTTTAAAATGCAATGATAGGAAGTGTGGGGAAAAAAGTAATTTCCTACCATCTCTGTTCTGCCTGCAGTGCTACTCTGCAGAGGGGGGAGTGCCAAGCAAGTCTGATGACACTTCACAGGATAGCACTTCAACCCAGTGAAGAGCATAATTCAGAACCCCTGGACAACCTGTTTTTTCTTTACAAGTATTTATCCAATAACAGGTGAGTAGCTTTTAACAACGTGGTAAGAACACAATCACTTTTTCTAATGAGGGTGCACTTTGCTCTGACAAGCAAAGCTCGACTCTAAAGCTTGTTTCAGTGTCTGTGGCAGCTGCCCAGTATTAGCAATCTTATTTTGATTATCACAAACCCACTTTGGACAAGGCTTATATATAACAAAACCAAACAGTCCTGGCAGGAAAATAAGCGGGTACAATGGAAGTATTATACCTGCAGAAACATGAGTGGGTATAATGGAACCATTCCATGAACACAAGGGAGATGGGGTCTGTGTTACTTGTATTGTTTTCTTGAGGCTGGAGTTTTGCTTGGATAAATTACAGAGAGGGATGGAAAACAGAATATCATACTGAAAGACAATGAAAGTAACTCCAAAGTCCTGGCCATACCTGTAGCTGCTGGAGGATTTCACTTACTCAGACACTGAGATAATGTGGTGTATCTTGAAAGAGTCTGCACCAGTTTTCTTGGTTTCTACTGAAAATATTTCATCTCTACAGCTCACTTCTGCCTTTCCTTCCTGCTTTTGCAGACTCTTCTGCAGAGACTGCAAAAAATAAGGAATGCTCCCCCAAATTTTCTGGAAATGGGGAAGTTAGTTATCCCTGCTTACAGAGCAAGCTAAAAACTTTCCCTTAATCTTAAACAAAAACTAAGGGTTGAATTTTTTCACGATGGTAAGCCCTGGCTTAATTCTGCTCCCACTAGAGAAGTTTATATCATTGTATTCACACAAGGCTCAGTATAAATAAATACCTTTAAAATCCAGCCCCCTGATTAGTATAGACATGAAAAGAAATGTGGAAAATGGAAGTAATCTAAGGAAGCAATACATGTGAATCAATAATGCCAACCAGTATTTATGGATCTCATTATCTCAACATGTGCTTTTTAGGATCATTTTAAATTACTATTAAAAATAGCCATAGGTACATTTAAAATTAATATTTTAGAGTTCAAATGGTCTGCATTTGCCAGTGCAGAGATGCATTTGTTATATAGCTCTATTAACTAAAGGAACAAAAGGTATTGCAGAATATAATAGCATTCTGTGGAAGAAGAGATTTCTACAGGAAAATGATTCAATTATTCTAAATCAATTATTACAGGAACAGCTACATAGCTCTATATCAATCTCCTTATGTGTTTCTAATTCTTTTGTCTGCTACCTGTGGATATTTAATTGGAATTAACGTAGAAAAATATATCCCGCTGGGAACAAGATTCAAATAGTTTGGATCATTTTTCTTGCTCTAAACTTGTCTCTGTGAGGCACACACAGGGCCAAGTCAAAGGCATCACTTTGTGCAGCCAACAGCAGTCAGCAACAAGTTTTAAACAGAGCTCCAGGCTCCTCCGTGTGGGACAGCTGGATTGGTCATGGACATCATCACCCTGGGGAAGAAACCCACACTAAGTGCAGCACCAGAGCTCTATGTCCAACAAATCTGACAGCCATTATTTGATCAAGAGTCTTCAAAAAGAATAGCAAAGCCTTTCCAAAAGGAAAGCGGACTGTTCAGCCCTGTCAGCACAAGAAGTAAGGGTATTTTTCTTCAGCGGAATAGATGCCGACCATATGATCAAGAGGCGTAAGAAACACCTCAGACAGTATTTCTGCCTCTGGAGCCAGCTTTGCAGGTTCCTGCCAGACTCACCAGCCACAGGGACATGTTCATCCAAAGTCTGTACCAAGAGAAATGAGATCCTACTGTATCTGATAGGCATCTGCCAACAGAACGCATGGAGAGCACAACAGTGAGCACTTCCTCTTTCTTTTATCAGAAGAGATTGTCTCCAGGCCTCTCCCAGACCCTCCACTTCTCTGGAAGCATCAAAGGAGTTATGAAATGAATTACAGAGACAGCTGCTTCTTGGCTGAGAACATACCGAGGTCCTGCTCTACCTACCAGCCACATACAGCATGAAGGATGGGGGAAAGAAAAAGAAGGGGAAAAAAGCTTTATACAGCAACAGCTCATCCACTTCCATTTCTCTAAAGAGATCATATTTTATTCCTGTTGGTCCTTCTGTCAGTCTCAAGGGGTGAAAAAGAGGCCTTGATATATCTCTGGCAGGCCTCATGATGAAAAGGCTCTGTGAAATCCCCCTCAGATTTAGGGCATTCCCAGAGGGCTATGCAGCAGCAATTACAAGTGGTTAAGAAAAGAAATAGGTAAAGAAAGAGAGAAAAGAAGATGAAGGAAAGGAAGCACTAAGGAGACAAAAGAGCAGTTGAAACTAAAATGGTATTACTCATTTGCATGCTATACAGGAAAATCTCAATATTTCTCTGATGTCCTGAAGTAAAAACAACAAAAAAAAAGAAGTAAGGTCTTAGGTTGCATCATTAATGTAAACACTGAAAAAAAGCTTGTGAGGAGGGAGAGAACTAGACACCAATATGTTTCAGTCAAGCTGTGTCAATGCAAAAAATATTAGAAATTACTAGTTGCCTCTAACAGAGGCATGTATAGATTCTTGTGGTCTCATCTGCCTTCTAAAGGGACAGCTGACACTTAAAAAGTAGCATCACCAACAGAATCAACAGGGTTGCAGTGAGAGAGACAGGCTTTGGATGGAGAGTATGATAAAAGGAGAGACTGGCACTTCTATCAATAGAGCCTTGATATTTTCCAGCCTGCAGCCCCCAGTCCCCTGGTGAGATGAACACCCAGCCCTTGCCACATGTACTGCTGTTTGCTGGCACTGATGGCTCCATCCAGCACACACACTTCCAGCCTAGTTTTAATTTATGCCACAACACTTATTCTCAGAAAAACAAAAACTTAACAACTTCATTCACACCACACTGAAGGAACACAAGCTTCCATGAGTCTAAAAAATACCATGCTGGTGCTCATATTAATGAAGTTACAAAATATTTCATTAGCACATGTTGGAGTATGAATAATTTCTCACAGAATTTCACTTGGCAGCCTCCTCCTCCCATGTGGCCCATCAAGATAGTGCATTATCTTTTAACTTCTAGAAAATGGGACTTGCAAAGGATGATTGAAAGGCCAGAGTTGTTTATTCTGGAGGAGAGGGTGAAGGGGCTGTGTGACAATAACCTTCAAGTGTACAAAGGGCTGGTGAACAGAAGGGGATGTGCTGCTTCCCATGTGTTTTGTGTATGAAACAGTAAGGAAAAGGATTAGACATAAGGCAAAGATTTCTAAACACAGGGACAGAACAGCACATTGCTTCAGAAGTTTATGGAGCCTCCATCATGGGTAATCTCTAAAGACAGCTTAGACAAACAACTGAAGCAGTGCACAGTTCGGTGGGAGCCTCCTTGGACTGTACTGTTTACTGAGTTCCCATCTTTTCATCCATATTCCTGTAGAATCCATACAACTTTGTCAGATAGTGGAAAAAGTAGCTCTAATTAATTTTTACTTAATGGCACTTACATAGCAAAGTAGTCAAATGCAAAAAGCAGAGAAATGCAGCCTTGTAAAGATACATAAATAAAAAGCTCAGGGGCTGCATTTCTCTGTACATAAACACATTCTTCAATGTGCATGATTGCAGTGTTGTTTTCCCCTTCTAGGCCATCACTAAAACAGGGATTGCAGTCTTCCACTTCTCTTTCAGACCAATTGCACTTCCCATGCATGTCACTCACTAATCACCAGCTGCTCCACTGGCTTTTCATGGCCTGATTCAGGCAGTAGATAGAATACCCAAAACATGGCACTGCACAGGATGGTGACAGTATGGCTCATTTTTCTTCAAAGTATCTGTTCTTATTGCAGAGTTACAAAACTCTTCGGTATGTGTGCATAACCACAGTCCTTATTTCCCTTCTGAACCAGTCTAGGTTTGCATTCATTCTCCTAAAAAATTTCATTTAACAAGGGATGAGGGAAGAAGAGTCGGTATACAAATTAAAATGTTTCTAGCAAAACTTTATTCTCTTCAGCACAAGAATGAGTGGAAAATCCAGTGAGCTCCAGCCCACATCTTTATTTGACTCCACTGTCTTATTTAACCTGAGTTATTGGAAAGAAATCCAAATTAGAGCATAAAGGCTAACCAGGGATGTGTTCATGACCTCACAACTCAACTGCACAAATAATTGAAATTGGCACCACATATCCTACCCATTAGAAGCAGGAAAATTATCTTCAAGCATTTTGGAGTCCACAATAAAGCCAAATACCAGAAGCCAGCAGCATCCAATGGGACAGACAGGCATCATCCTGCTGTGTCCTTTCTTCTCTCCTCTGGCTCTGAAGTTTTAATGTGTAACCTCCATTTAATCATCACCTTTGTCTCCTCTGCATAAGGGAATGTCAAGAACAGCTTTTATTACTGCAAATTTATTTCCCTCTTGATAAGCTCTCAGCCAAGAGGCAAATCAACAATCTGAGTTTGATTTCCCTTCTTCACCCCAGACTAATAGTACTATAACTACAGCCAGGTCCAAACCTCTATTAAAATTCAATCTACCCCTGTGCCCAATAAGTGCCTCCAGCAGGACAAAATAAATCTAGGTAACTATGAGTAATGAAATCATGCTGCAAAAAAAATTTGAAAATACCTGTCAGTCCACATGAACAAGTGGTCTCTCTCTTGAACCCAATTCATACACAGTCTCAAGCCACAAGGATTTTTTTGGCTCCCCTTCAAACCTACTTCAGCAGCAAAACAGACTAGAAAATTTCTGCACCCAGGAAAGCAGAAATATTTTAAATTTTAAAGTCTTTTTTTAACCTTCAAACCAAAGTTCAGAGAGGTTGTCTGGCCTCACTCATTTCCTACAGCTTGGCAAGTTAGAGATGCCCCATGCACTGAGCCCAACACTCAGAGCTGCTGTGGCTGTGGCACCCATCCATCCATCCATCCTCCCTGGATCAGAAGCAGCAGGATTCTCCTCCATGGGCAGAAAAGAATCCTGGCCACATCCACACTGCTTTCACCAACTGCTGCTTAACATCCAGGAATATCTCAGCTGTACAGGGAAACTGCTACCAGGGAGAAGAAAAATACTGAGCTTTCTAACATCACCCAACAGGTCCTGAATCAAATGAAATCTTTTCCACTGCTACAAAGGAAATGTGAAATAACTCAAATATCTCCTATAATTGCAAATGTTATTCTAACTAGAAAATTCACTATAAAGTCACTTGTGACTTGTAGGATATTTTATGTCATGCCATTGTAATAATTTTTACTACAGTGCTCACATAAACACATACAGAAAGTTTAGCTTTTTTTTTTTACATGTAAAACATGCCTTACTAGTAAGTTTTCCACCCCAAGATGTGGAATGTTCATCTCCCTGGAAAACATGAGGTTAATCCAGCTCTAGAACAGAACACAAAAAAGAGGAGAAAACAGAAGAGGAAAACAGCCCTCTGTGACATGCAACTACAGGGTGTGAATAAGTGAGATCTGGGTTACTTAAAACAGCACAGTGCTGCCACTTTGACGCATTCACAAATCATGAACCAGATCCCTAGGAATTCCAAACATGGCTTAGGAATCATGAATTTTACAAAATTAAAATAGTGTGGATTTCCTGCTATTTCCCTATATGTACTTAAGCCATAGGGATCATATTTCAAGCTACATTTCCCTTATGGCACTCTTGGCTAAGAAAGATTTCTCCTTTATTTTAGCTTTATGCTGAAAGTGAGACATTTCTGCACTCACTCCAAGGGCTGGCACCATGGCACAGATGTGCTTGAGAAAGGGAGGTTTGGGAGAAGACACCTCTGCTGTTTGGAAAAAAAAAAAAAAATGAATGAAACAAGAAATGAGGAAATAAATCCTTACAGGAATAATCAAGCTTCTTGTTCCTCTGCCTGTCACCGTGTTGCAGCTTAAGTTTTAATTGTGTGAAATTATTGCAGTACTACAGTTACAAATGGTGAACTAAGCAACTATGCCAGGGACAGCAACAGAGACAGGACCAGTCCCCAGATGGCTGGTGTTATCAGCTAAGTCCTATAAAATTCACTCTGTCTTGTATCACAATAGGTTTCCTGGGGAAAATGTTACAAAGAGCCCCAGAGGAAACAACATGTGTGTATCTGCTCTGCTGATACTCTTTGTTCTAAGCACTCACAAATAGTTTAATGGCAAAGAAGAGGTTAAGAAACAGCATAACTAAACCCTCAAAATTATTTCCATGAAACTCAATTTTTCTTAGTTAGTAAGAAAATAAACTCTTAATCAAAACCAGCATGCTTGTGCTTTTAATTATATCCCCTAACTGTGAGAAGAGCAATTTAGCATCATGCAATACAATATTAGACTGACCTTCAGAATCAAAATTCTATTAAGAGGTAATCAATTTTCAAAGACTAATTAAGGAGCACTGAGAAGGTGCTCCTTGGGTGTGTAAATAATCTTCTTGCCTCTCAAAAAAGGCAGCTATTCCCAAGGGGCACAGACTCCATCCCCTCACTCACCTCTGAGTCTGCATTTGTGCCCTGCCTGCTCCAGTCCACCTTATAAAGGCAGTGGTGTTGTCCCTTCATTAGAGGGGACAACCCAATGCATAAGAGCTAAATCCAAAAGCCTACACATTTCATGCACCTAAAGCTCACCTGTGACCCTTGAAGTTGTACAAGAAACAGCCTGAATCAGAATCAGCACTGATACTTTCATCAGAAGCTCCAACCCACTTCTGAATTTGTTTCTCACATCTAAATAATGCCATCAGATGTGTGGGGCATCACTTATGCTTTTCTCAACATCTTGAAATCTCATTTCTATACTGATATTATCAAGATATGACATGTCTACTGAGATAGTGCCTTCATCAGCCAAGTGCTGACTAGAATTTTTAGTTGAGTAAATACTTGCAGCTGACTAGTGTACTTCAATCCAGCCTTCAGAGATCATCCTTGGTTAAATCAGACATTCTATATACTTTCAAAACACAACCAGGCATAAAGGATGCCCAGGTGCTGACCGCTGAAAAGAAATAAATGCAATTTCTAATGGCTAAAACAGACGGGTAGCCAACATATTTTGTGATAGAGAAAATGGCTGGGTTTCTCTGGGACAGTTCCATCCCCTGGAGTCATTACACACAGACATTCTTGTTACCCTCAGTACCTGGTGTTTTCACATTCCATGAGGAATTTATTTAACTGACATCTACAAAAATAAACTATATCACCACCAGCCTGAATACCTGGCTTTGAATTGTCTTTCATTTTCCCAGACCTGCTACAAGAGACACAGAATGAGGTATCAACAGGCATGATGAGATGGTACAGCTCACAGAAAGTACCTCTTGAAGAGGTGGTGGCATTTCTGCTGTGCCAGACCACACCAAATTAAACCCATCAACCCTTCAAACCTGCACTCCAAGGAGCAGGCAGGCACCTTGCCACTCCAGCAGATGGGCCAGGAGTGCACACAGCCAAGAGACATTGTTATGTGCTTTAAATGTTTGTTGAGGGCAAGGTTTCCAACCTGGAATAATGAATAGCTACCAAGGATGCTCTGCCCATATGCAACAGGTATCACGTAGGCCTGTAACAGCTTAGCTTTTAAAAACAAAACCTCATAGTATCTATGAGAAGCAAAGGAGAGGCTAAATCCACCATGGCAACAAAGCCCTGTGAACACACATTTCAAACATCCTCATTCCCCTTGAGCTGCCAGAAACCAGGTGTATTGGAGGAACACAGGAAAAGTCCTAAAGCCAGATCCACTTACTGTTTTCTGGAGTAACATAAAAACACTCAGTGAATAAATTCAGAGTCACCTGAAGAAATAAAAAGAAACTACATTTTGGGGGTTGTTCTTTTGCATGAGACTTATTTTCATGGTATCTAAGTAGAGTTGAACAAAAGCCCTTGTTCTCATCAGTGATTTCAGTCCATTTGCACAAGACATTCTAAAGCAGGCAGATATAATTGCACAAGTGTGAGGAATCCACATCAAGGAAAATGCAATTCTACCATTTACTCATTGGAAGTTAGGGTCACACAATGATTTTGCACCCAGAGAGAACCAACTCCTTTAACCCATGTAAACTGCTCCACAAACCAGGGAGCTCTGGCACTTCCCTACTTCTCATCTTAACTTATTCTTGGGGTTTTTTTCCCTTTGGGGAGGACTTCAGGTGTTCATTTCCCTTTACCTTGAATTTCCACTTGTCTCTAATTCCTCAGATTCCATCACTTAGATTATGGTAACTGTAGTGTGTTTAGAGAGCCCAAGTGCAAGACTCATAAGACCATTCTTTTTGTATGGACTCCATGTCTGCAGACAGACTTTTACTGTTGGCAAAGTTGGACAAAAGCATACCTGAATACTCTCCAGCTACTGAACTTGTCAAAGGATTAGTGACAGTAGGTATCACAAATGGTTCTGTGTGTGCTTAGAAGCATTAGGAAAACAGTCAGCACATTACTTACAAAGCATCCGTGTTTTTCCTCGGAATTATCAGGGTTTTTCTAATAAAGTGCTGAGGTTGACTAAATTAGTACAATTTATCAAATGGCTGTGTTACAAACATGAAAGCTCTCCAGGCACTATATTTAGGCTCAACAAGCACCAGACTGCGATTAGCAAACGTCGCCAAACCTCATCACAGTGGAAACATTGATTGTGCCCCATTCCAGATGTTATTAATGCTTTCTGGAGGCTTGCTGCTGCCAGCCAAGCCAAAGCTATTCTCTGCAGTGTCTCCATCAGCTGACATGATATGGCTGCAGATGTTCCAAAACAGCTGCTGTTTTACAAAGAACTAACTTTGTCAAAACTACAGATGTTTTTCACCTTACTTATAAGCAACTCTTGAATATAGAGCCTGCTGTGTGTTCTTGCGGTTAGTGACCACTTGTGCTGCATAGGAAATTACTCACCCCAAAAGAATAATAGTTGATTTGCAGAAAGCAAAACAAATGTAGTCTCACATCTACCTGTCCAGTCTATTCTATTCTTAGATGTATTAGCAAAAGGGATGGCCAAGGAACCAGAAAATACATTTGCTCAGTCTTTGGGGCTCCCAAATCCTCAAGGCTGCTCCCTTTACTGCATGATTACTTACTGAAATCTGTACCTAGACTTCACTACTCCTTCCACAAAACACCCTGTGGCTTTCAGCTGGCAGGGCTGGAATCCCTTGTTGGGACTCAAGAACATGCAAGGATGGCCTGCTTAGCATGGTCTCCAAAGTCTCCAATTCCTTTGTCTTGCCCTGAAAACTTCAGGTGCAGATTTTCCAGCCAGGATCTGCAGTCTGACAGGGCTTCTGACCAGAAACTCCGATACTGCAATATTGAAAAGTAACTCACAGAGGTTAGCAAAGGCTTAAAGAAAACCTATCTCCACTGCACCTTTTTCCAAGCCTCATCTGCTATGGTATTTGCCATATCAGATCTATCTTTTGAAAATGTGCTCTGATTTCAATAGCAGAGAGAGAAAACACAAAATGTTATCACTAACCACTACTAATTACTTCATACTTATTATAAGCACTAATTTGACAAGAGTTGCTAACATGCAATTATTACACACAATTCTTAGACTTTAATGCAGAATTGCAACTCAATGTAGGAGTTTAATCCATGAAAGAACAGGATCCAGGGAGGAAGAACTTAGACAACAAGTCATAGTCTACAACAGGTGGAAGAAAAGGTGTCAAGATTCCTTCTCACCTCAGGCAGATTTCCTCACCACTTTGGCAGAGCACAAGGGAAGAATAGAGACATAAAATGAATTTGAGTTTCTTTGTAAGGTTAAAGGTACAAAAAAATCATGAACACAGCATTTTAATTTTGATGGTCAAACAGTTTGACTGAAAGTCTCCCAATAATTAAGACTGCTAACTATCCATCTATAACCCATTTTAGATTTAGTATAACTTTCCCAATCCTTTTGGTCACGTTGGTCAGGCAGAACAGGTCTGAATGCTGGCAATATTTTCCTGTCAATGAAGCAATGAAGACACAGCAGAATTCATGTTGGACATCAGCCAGAGAAATTACCAGGATGCAGTACTAGTGTTTTGTGAAATGAAGACAAGAAGTATCTTATTTCCTTCCAAGACTATTGCATATCAGTCTAAAAACTTATAGAATTAGGGCTTAGCAGTAGAGCAATCCAACTGAAACACATGATGCAGCTGGTTTTGTGATTTCACTTCTTGGCCAGAAGGTTTTTTGCAAAATCAGCCATTTCTTAATAATTAAAAATCTTCAGCCAGTCACAGCAACAGATTAGATAATCCAGGTGCTTGACATTCCTGCAGGACTTCTTCTAAACCTTAGCAAAATAAAATAAACTAACACATTTTTTTTCCACCAGAACCCATTGTAGATCTGTCTTCCAAAAAGCACTTATTACTAGAGCTTAGGTTTGTCAGCAGTTGCATATTAAAAAATGCCTGTTAGAGACAAAGTGTTTTCCATTTCCTATTCCTGCCTGCACTGAAACAGGAGGCTCTGCCAATGGAGTAAAGTCAGGGATTGGATGTGGTCTCCCCAGTCTTTGTGGCTAGACCAGGGGAATGCACAAGCTCCTCTGACAAGTTCCATGCTGAAAGAAGGGTTTAGCCTCTCTGTATTAGGTATTTTATTTGCAGATGGAGGAGACAGGTAATGAGCTGTCCCCCCTTTCCAATACTTTTCTGATTTAAGCTTTTCACATGAAGGAACCAATGTATGTGCTGCACACATTCCCTGTGTTTGTCATGCTCACTTTGGTGACACCAACCCCTGCCAGCCTCCCACCCTTCCCACCCACAGCCTCAGTTTGCTCCCGCAAGCACTTCTGCCAAAACACTCTGCACCTCTTCCTGTCACACATTTGGGCTTCAAAAATGAAATTCCAAAAATTCAATCAGATACTTAAAGTCCTATTTCAAGAATTAAGTGGGGTACCTTCATTTTTGTTAGTCTTTATACTACCATGCCCTCTTCTGAGTTATCTGCAACATAATAAGGGGAAATTAATGCTAAACAGGCTCTCAAGTTCTCACATCTTTAACAGAAAATGTGCGTTGCTTAAAGGAAAAGAGTTGGGGGGGCAAGGTGGGAGAAAAGGCTGACATACCCATTCTGAAAAATCCTTTTACTTACCTGCTGAAGCTGAGCTGTTGAGGCTTTGCATTGCCTATTGTATTTGATGACTTCCCTAACACCTAAAGCACTCAAAGGAATGCAGCTCAGGGCTGTTTCAGGTGTAATTTATGCCACCAGCTATTCTAGGGAAATCAGGGGAGCGGGAGGCCCTGAACTCAGATCTTGCAAGGTAAGAAACTTTCAGTTCTGTCTTAAATAACAGTAACCTCAAAGGACTTAGAACTCTATTGTTCAAGTCAGTGGGAGCTTTGACATTGAATTTTTTGAGAACAAGCCAGGGTCCTAGGAAGTAGTTAATTAACATCTCTACAGGAAATCTGAAAACTTCCTTTTTTTTATGAATTTCACAGAAGTCCATTGAATGATTCTCAGATTTCATGTCTGCATATGGAGTATTCTCTAGTCTTTGGCAAGACCAGAGCTCCATTGCCATTGCTTTTCTTTTTTTCCTAGCCAGACATTTGTCTTTGTAAGCCTAGGAGAACTGTGTTTAGGGCTAAATATTGTGAGACTAGCAAATTCTCAGAACAGAAAGCTCCACTGAATAACTAGAAATAACATTTTGTACTGTAGCTTTGTTTTTCATAAATCAAGAATTAGGGCTTGGAAATCTGAATCAGAAGTGTTTGAACTGCAATTTTCCCGCCTCTCTTCCAGTCCCAGGCAATATTCTTGCTTGGTTTATGTTTTCTTGGGGTAAAACTCTGGCCCCACTGAACTCAGTGGGAGCACTGCCATTAATTTCAGCAAGGCAAGCACTTCCTTTCCAGTCCCTTGGAAGCTTCTGTGGGGTACGTGCAAGCTCGCCTCCAACAGCAATTATCTGTGCTTCTCCCTTTCTGTAAATCATTGTGACTTCCCAGCAGTACACAAACTTCAAATGTTTCTGCTTTTTGTCTCTCTTTAAGCTGTATAAAGACCTTAATAAATAACCAACTGATACAGTGTGGCAGGAAACTCCTGTGAGTTTAGGATGCAATGGAAGTTGTGCCTTTAAACAGCACTAAAACCAGCAAGTCCTTCGAGCAGCCACATCAACTTGAGCACAGCCTTCTTTCCAGGCTCCTGGAAAATGAAGGAGATTGCTTCCCACCCATGGTCAGCCACCCTTTCACAGCAGCAAGGTTTTCTAAAAGGAGCACCTGTGTCAGAGGCTCTGAGGCCACTGAGCAGATACAGCTATATCAGAGACTTTGGCAGGGAGACTCAACACACACAACTCCATGGAACCAAACTCCACTTCCAGGGAACTAAAACCCTGTTTTGCTGATCGAACCCAGAAAACCGAAAAGCCTGAGACTGAAATGGATTAAGTTGTGAACATAGCTGGTTCAGCATAGCTAACCAGGCACAAAGTTGATGCTGTTACAATCTACCACCAAGGTGACTCACAGTAGAAAATACTTGTTCTGCTCAAGCATCTAAAGCATCAGGAGAGTTGTGCCTCATCTCACTTATTTAGGCAGCAGGAAAAAAAAGCCTGCAATGACTGTTATTGAGTTCTGGTATCTACTGTGTCATCATCCAAAACCACCTTTACCAGAGGTCATCCTTCAATTCAGTCACCCCAAAACCACAGTGAACACTCATCTGCCAATTTTGTTTGTCTCCTCCTCAGCCACAGTGACCATCTATTCACACTTCCAAATTATAGTCTTTTTGTAGCAAGCAGTTTCTCCCCACTGAAAAGATGAACAAACAGCCCCTTATTTTTACAATTACACCTTATTCAATGGCCTTTTCATAGGGCTCAGTGCATTTAATGAGTAAAAATTCAGCAGTATTAAAAAAAAGACATGGAAATAAAACAGTATGATTTTGCAACTCTTCTCTGCACACTGTTCATCAGGTCTGATGCTTCAGTCATAAAACTGACTGGGGTGATCTCTGAGATGTCAGGTTCAGTTTAGTTCCTGCTTCTTGAGAGGAGAGTAGGTACATAAGACTCAACAGGATGTTAGCACTTTTGAAAACTTCTCCTCTCCAAGCTAGAGCTTACTGAAGCTAAGGTGTACAAAATAAAACTCATGTTTTACATCAAATTCCATGCAGAGAGTTTGAGTCTTAGGTAAAATGATCCTACACTGTGGTGAGATGGAGGGGAATTCTGCCTCACAGATTTACTTACTGAACATCCTGTTGGACAAACAAACTGGCAAGGAACTAAGGATGAGACAACAAATCAGCCTAAATCAGAAGTGAGCCTGAGTCATCCAAGACAGTACAGTAACTATTTTGCAACATTTCCTGTCAAAATACTCAAAAAAAAAAACAAAAAAAAACACTTTCATTACCTAGTCACTAGCTGTTCCCTAGAGTTATCCTTTCTTCTAAATACTTTTTTTATATTTCAGAGAATTTGTCTCTCTCAAACATGGAACAATACAAGCAATTTTGCAAATCTTAATGCAGCAGGTTCCCACATAGGTATTTTGGGGTTGCTTTTGAAAATATGGCA
This sequence comes from Lichenostomus cassidix, assembly GCF_008360975.1. NCBI lineage: Eukaryota > Metazoa > Chordata > Aves > Passeriformes > Meliphagidae > Lichenostomus > Lichenostomus cassidix. The sequence goes on from NC_139490.1 coordinate 18,041,508, forward strand.
GACAACAGCAAAAGTCAAAGGTAGCATGAGGGAATTGTGCTTTCACTGCAAGAAACATCTGAAAAACTCCACAAAGTCTCATTAACTTGGATTTATTTTTATGCAGTCTTATATAGATCAAGGATATACATGCATTATTCCACCTAATTAATATATGACACTTTGCACCAAATTCATGCACAGAGATATTCACAAGCTGAAGCTTCCTCAGAAAGACCACCTTCCACTGAAATAACTACTGATTCAATAAAAACATGCCTGGCTTATGTATGGCAAGTGAAGTTGAAACCATAGAAGTCAGTAATTGAGGTATTCCATGGACCAGTGCAGAAATATGATGCTTATTTTGTGGAACTGTGAGTTTACTAATATTATCTGATTCAAAATCTGGGTTCAGCTATGTGTATTCAATTAGCCATTATCTGACTGAAATCTAGTTGAAGACAATGGAATTTAATGAATTTCATATTTGTTTTCTCATTCTGCATACAGCACCTGCATCTCCAATCTTTTTCTGTGTTAATTCAACATCTGGAGAGGTTAGACATCTGCTGGGAGGCAGAAGCTCATAATGGTCTGCCATTAAAAAAAAAAATATCAAAATTTGAGCAATGACATTTAGTTTTAGAAACAGAATGAGAAAGGTTTTTCTGCCCCTTTTCAAAATATTTTACCTGCTTAAATAAGTTCTACAGTTACAAGACAGGCTCAAGTCTGAAACTCAGTCACAAAGTTGAAAATCAGAGTTTGTGAATAACCTAACAGACAAAAAAAATAAAAGGAATACATATATTTCAGGGATAAAAAAAGGCTGCAGCTCCTATTTTATGGCAGAGGAACAATATTCTCTAGGAGAAGAGAGTCCCTGGTCTTTCTACCAACAGCAAGACGAGAAACTGACACTATCAACTTCAGAACCATCAATGACAGAAAATGTTAAATCCAAGTTACAATTTAGGCATTAAAACTTGCAGAGATAGATGGGATTCAAACAGAATTACAACTACAAGAGATTTCCCCTGAAATTTTATTCCTACTCCAAAAAAGTATCTTTCATAAAACATCCTCTTCTCCTATACCACATGCACTTCTAGCACCCAGGCAAAGGCTGCAGAAGAAGAGGAAGTCCAGATCTCTCTCCCCCACCCACACGTATTTTCTGTGAGTTTCTAGTTCTTAAGTCTGTTATATTGTGAAGAAAAAAGGGTAATATGCCCACAAGCTCAGATTCTGAAATACAGTCTTTGAAATACTCTAGGAAAATTATCATTTGAGTGTTCATAGACTGATTCCAAGGCTCTCATGTCCAAATAATATTCAACTTCCAGACACCAGCAGTAGGCTGTGGGAGAAGTTCATTAGTATTGGAAAGTGGTCATTTTTTCTGAAAAGCCATTAAAAAATGGCACACCCATATAGTATATACATCTGTTATGTGAAAATGTGCTTTTTCACAGGTTTGAAGAAGCATACATTGAAGTACCATGGAATGCAATATTCCCAAGCACTGACTGAACATCATATAGCAGCCTTTCAAAATCTGTCTGGACAAAAGACTGGAGAACTAACTGCACAAAAGAATCCTGCTTTGGCACATTTGTTCCAATGATACTTCATAGTCCCTTTCCATCTGTAATTTCTAGGATTTTGCAACTGTTTAGGGATTCTAGATTCATAAATTCCTTGGCCAAATTGGCAACAGGCTGCAGCAATTTCCCACCTTTAAATCAACTGCAGACCACAGAAACCCCTGGGAACAGTAGAGGGGAATTAGTGTACCTGAGAACTAAACTTACAAGGGGATAAGGTGCAGAGTGCAGGTCCTCAGACACCTCCCATTTCCCTCCAGTGATGTCAGCACAGGAATGTGGGGTGGGACAGCACAGTTAGGGTTCAGCATGTCAGTCAGTGCTTCAATACAAATGGTCTGACTTTCCAACAAAAGCATTTTACAAAGAAGGGAAGTGGTGTTTCTGTTATATAAACTCCGACAGTTATTGTGCGGTACTGATACATTAATTGACCGTTATTAATGAAATACTTATCTAACATAATTGAAGGATTCAATTTGTTTTATGACAACTTTCATGCCAATAAAAGCTGTGCTTTCAGAGGTACAAAGGAAATTAGGACATTCAACAGAACTCATTATGGAATTATGATCATCCTTAAGGTTAACTCTTTGCTGTGTAGACTTCTGCTCACCCCACAAAAGGGGCATTAGACAGGAAAATTCTGCTCCTTTATGCTGAAGGTTTCCCCCAGCCCTAACACTCAAGAGAGGGTAGTTTGACTTTGTTTTAGAGAGAGAATAGGACAAGTAAGGAATGTAACAATCCCCTGTAGCCAGTAAGCAATCTCCTCACCACAGGTCCCACATTAACACACGCTGTGTGTCAGGGCAAGGAGCCCATCTGTAGGGTCCACAGTTGCAGCAGGCTCTCCCCAAATCCCCTGCTTGGGGCTTTGCACATAACTCCACTCACGTTAATATTGCTTCACGAGCAGAAACTTCACCCCCAAGTACTTTGCTCAATCTCCTCGGGGCTTCATTACTGCAGTCCACAGCATTTGTCATCAATTATATTGGAACAAGCAAGCACAGAGCACAACAACCTCCCAGTAACTGCACTGCACTGTGGCCTCTGCAACAAGGGTGAGCAATGCTTGTACCAGGTCTTAGAGGGCCTTTGAACTGGGAAGGGGAAGAACTATCAGTTTCTTTAATCACCAGCAGTAAGTTTGGTTCATTTTGGCTTAAATACACTTCACTCACTTTCCCTCTTTAGTCTTGCTACATAAAAAAAACATGTAAGACCATAGAAGCTGACAGATCCAATCAGTCAAAACACCATAGATGCCCACAGAACCATACAGAAGAAGGGAAAACATGCATTGAAATGTTCACTAACACTCACAAAAATTTGTGCAGTCAGGACTCTCCAGTCTGAGGCACTTCCTTTGCTTTTCGTTTTTCTTGAGAGATTTTTCTTTCATGAATGACGTGACTCTCCTTTTTAAACCGTGTCAGTTTTTTCATATTCACTTAATCTTTCAGTAGGGAAGGCCACAGTTTAACATCACATTATGGGAATAACTCACACTGTTTGCTTTGAACTTCTCACTTCACTTATATAAGTTCCTGTTAGTATCAGCTACTCAATTTAAGTCACAGCACAGGAAGTGATCTATTCAGGCATACTGAAGTTACAGAAAAGTGACTTCTGTTCCTTACTTAAAGGAGAAAAACCAAAACAAAACCATACATACAAATTAGGGTGCCTACACAAAATCAAAACAGGCAGAAGGCACTTGTGATATGGAAAATCACTGTATGGAAATAAAATTATATGATATGACACAGTGCAGCACATGTCCTTGGCACATAGGTGTAGGCAGTAAAACACCAGTGTATAAAGAGTACAGACAAGTTATTTCTTTTCCCCACTACATTTTGATGCCATAAAATAAAATGAAATGTACTTTGTCATTGCTATAAATACCAAGGAGAGAAACAAACAATAGGATTAGCATAAGAATCATCTTTAGAACTAATGTAGCACTTAAACACATCTGTAGTCTTCTGTATGTCAAACATTAAGAGGAACCAGCATTTAAATCAAACTTAAATCCATCAAGATGATAAAAAACTATCTCAAGAGAATCCACAATTTGTTGCTTAAAATGGTGACATTAAAGTGTCCTACACATTTACCCATCAGATCTCAGTGTTTTTCCTGGAACTTAAATAAAAAAGCCCAAGACAGTGGAAAAAAAAAACACAACATAAGTAGAAAAACCTGAAAATGCAGGATCTCTTAGCTAGCCCACCACACAATGCAGCCCACCTCATAAATTATAGTTTAATAATACTTTTGTATATGATGATATGGGTTATTGGTCATGGGGTATTAACACAATGATGCCTGCAAATGGGAATTTTACGATCTCTTAAAATGCACTTGTCACTTCACTTGGTCCAATTCATTGTTCCTTGCTGTTATGGATAATTATGGGTGCTGTCTTATATTAGGCAAAATTACAATTGATGAGAGCAAGGATTTTGATCAAAATGAGCCTGAAGTTTATTGTTCTGTTTTACTTCATATAAATTGATGCTAAAATTAATTAAAAGGGGAAAAGCAGCCCAAATAACAAACAAACCAAAAAATTAAACACCTGTTCCATTCCTGGTCCCAAAGAATTCACATCAGCAGCAATTTTTTCAATCACTCTCAGTGAGTTCCGGGCTGAACCCTTACATATGCACCTGCTACTGAGCAACACTAGCAAACACAAGTAAAGGAGCCAATATTTTATTCAAGGATGTTCTCCTGAAATCTGAGGTCACTACTCACTTTAGATATCTACAGGTACAAAATCATGACAAATTCTGTGAGATTGCTGTAGTCTGCACCAGCATGAGCTTGAGCCCAGGTGTTTAATACTTCATGTTCATCATTGAAAGTTTTGCTTGTCCTAATCTGCCAGTGGATTTGGCTTTGGAGTCAAGAGCACTTGTTCCCCACCATCCCACCCCCCTTGTAACCCAAGCACCATTTGCTGGAGGAAACACGTGCTCTGCATGTGGCTCAAGCTGCCAGCCAGCAGCAGGATGAATGTATTTACTTGCACTCCTCTAAAGTTATCTTCTAGAATCTGGTTTTTATGTGGCTTGGTAGTCTTCCAAGTGCAAAGGATTAAATCACCAGGAAGGGCTATCTTCCCATTTTCAATTCCATTTTAAAATGTGTTATTTTGTGATGCCATCGGATATCAGTAGTGATGCTTGGCAACATTACATATTGCTGTTTAATTGCCTTAAAAACTATTTCCCTGGTAGTATCATTAATAATACCAAGTCTAAATTGGATTAAGCACTACACTGCTATAAAGTTAATTCACTGTGATACTAATGAAATGTCATGTGAGGCTTCCTGTAAATCCAGCTAAACAGTTGCTGCCAAGGATCATTAAATCAATGGCACATTCAGCTATTCTGCTTAGAAAGTATTGTTTTAATTGCTAGCAGGTGATTTTCATTAATGCAAGCATCTTCCATTTTACTGACTTTTTAGATCTGATGGCAATAGACCCTTTAGTAGTTCAATAATGACAATACTTTGCCATTTCTAGGAAAGGAATGAAGCTCACTTGAGAAAGTGGTGGAACAGGAACGGCAAAATTTTCAATCAGAATATTCCACTGCATATTTACAAAGCACCCAAGTAAAAGACCTGCTATAATGCTCAAGCAAGTCAGCAGGCTTTGGCATGATCATCATCTGAAACAATCTGAAGTGTTACATATCTTCAGTTCCTGCAGGAGATTCTCCATTGGACAGCCAAGTTTAAAAACCCTCAGCCTTCACCTCTCTGCATCAGCCTACTCAGGTAGAAAACAGCAATACCTTTTCCCTGCCTTTGTGAAATATTTGTAATTCACTGGGGAAGGAGTGCAACTGACACTGGAAGCGCTGGGCTCAAACATTGCTAAAAATGCTTGCTAGGTGGTTAAACGTGTGCCATGATCTTGACCTGCACATCACGTTGTTTTAAGTTTGTTCATATTCTCTGAGGGGACTGTCTTGAAATTTAGTTTTGCCCCTGATTTCCATTGGGTTTTGCAGCTTTCTCTCTTACTTCTCCAAAATTATAAGCATGTGAAAAACAGCCTTTCCAAGCACAGAGGATCCTCTGGCTCTGAGCTTTGTTCATAGCAACAATTCAGAATCTGAAGATCTTGGCTCCAATCTTAAACAGACTCTCAGATTGCAAACAATTGGGGCAGAGGTGAGAAGGAAAACTTCTCACTTAGAGAGAAAAGTAAACAGGAATGCCCAGAGGAGCTCAAGACAGACCCCACACACCAGCTGTTGCACTTTTCAGATGTATAAGGTAAGAGATGATACAGGTCCATTCACTGTGCAGAAGGTAAGTAGGGAAAGGGAGGATTAAAGCCAAAGGTGGTTCCACCCATCTCTGAGACAGCTGGAAGTTACACAACAACTCCCACTGCTAAAGCAGCTACAACAGCCTCTTTTGAATGTCCAGGAAAAGAACATTTCCCAAAATCTCAGCATTGCTTACTCCTGTGCCAGTCAGAACTTCTGGAACAGGCTCTCTCTGTGCAGAGTACTCTGGGCAAGGCAAGACAGCTCTTGGAACACAGCCATGCTCTGCAGCGCCTGCAGGGGAACTTGGGCAGGTCTCAGGGTCACAGAGCTCCTCTTTCCTACCAGCCATGACAAAAAGACACAGAGTTTGGGCAATGATTTTCCTTGTATCACACCATATACTACACACAAAAATCTGACTTCTGATCTCTGTTCAGCCACATATACATTCAGATCTAAGCGAAACAATAAATAATGTAGTGTGGAATTATAGAAAGTACTGATCACCACTTATTTATTTTGGTCCATGCATTCTATAGTTTTGGTTGCACACTAGATAAAAGGATGTAATTCAGTCTGAATATTTTATGAAGATTGGTGGAAGAAAGCAAGATTTCACCCCACTTCAGTGATATTGCACAAACAACGCAATGAAATCCCTGTCTCTAAAGGAGAGGCCAACGGGGCAGAAATCTTAGTGCCATTAAACTTTGGTTGTAAACACTCCTTTCTTCTTAGCAGCTGTTCTGTATAATAATTTTCATTCAACTCAAGGCAAGAATAGAACCTCATTTCAAAGAAACTCCATTCAGGGTCACTTTTAGTAATGACATCGCTTTAAATCTTGTTAATCTGACACATAAAATCATTGCTAAAAATCGCCCTTTTCTTTCCAAGATATTCTTCAGCAATACTTACACTACATGGCAGCATTCCTTCTCTTCTCTATGACCCTGCCTGCCCAAAGTACAGGTAACATAGACAAGCAGTAAATCAAAAAGTATTTCCCAGTCAGATCTCATTCCACCCGCTCTGGTTTGTAGCCAGATTTCCCAGGAGCCATGGGGTAATTCTTAGGAGCAGGGAAAGCATCTCTGAACCACCTGTGGTGGATTTACAATTAAGAACTAATACCTTTACCAGTTAAAAACTAACCCTTCTGTTAAGCAACAGAACACAGACCTGGCATTCTATCCCCACAATCACTTGACAACTTTCAGAGATATTTTAATTTTACACATAATACTTGATTTTTAAATAATATTTTTAAGGATTCCCCTGCAAAACTGCAGATTAGCCCAGAACACCATAGTCTGAAAACCTCTCATACCACTTCTTTGCTAATAAAAGTCCTTCTGGTTAAACTCCTGCCCTCTGATTTTATAAATCAACTGATGAAGGTCACAGGTTTCCTACAGCTGAAGCCCAGTTTGTGTCAAGCACAGCAAAAGTGTCTCAGGGACTGCTGTGGCTGTTGTTACAATTACTGCAAGCTCTCTGCTGGTCTGTGGATGTTTAGCTTGTCTCCTGAGCAGTCAGCACAGCCTCTTGTTATGAAGAGGGCAAACTGAATAACAAGGAAGTCAAGGACACCTTAAAGGAGACTGAAAACAAGTTGCTTGGCACTGATTTTGACATCAATACTCCTGGAAGCAGAGGGTGTAAATATAGCATCTTTGCCTTAGCTTTCACTTTATGAAGCTGTTAGGTTTAGTTCTTGCTTATAATAGACTATGCAAATGCTGATTCTCCTTATTGATTTGTATACACACATACATGCTTTCTCACACCAGGAAAGTTAATTCATAAGATTCTAAGCGTTCAATTTCAGCACAGTGCTTTGACCTAAAAGTCCAGATAAGCTGTTCCTTTTGACAAAACTTATACAATGGCAGTGATGTTTCTATTCTCTCACTCTTTTCACCATGTACCTCCAGATCAGACTTAAAAAGCAGTTAGAGCGCTCAGAGTAAACACAACATCTATTTGTGTCCTGGGTTGTCACCTCTCCATTTTTCTGCAGCAGTGATTCTTTTATCATGAATGGCTTATCAAACGTCAACTCCACATCTCTCCAGACAATTAAAGGCTGTAGATCATATAACAAACTGCTCCACTGTCAGCTGGCATCATAAACCACAAGGAGCCAGTTGTTCAGGATGTCATCCAGCCTCTGACCAGAGGCAAGATGAAAGCTGAACTCTGACCTGGGTGAGTGATTGAGAATATACTGTTTGTCACTGTCTAAAGAAAACGTGAACTGCCTCCACTGGCATCCAGACTTGCTAAATTTAGTTCCATGAAGCCCTGAGATTAGTGAAACCTTTCAAAGAGGAGATGACAACACTTTGTGTTTTACCCAAGGACAAAGTTAATCATGTTCCTCCCCAGGGAACCTTATAGCACATTTCTAATATCATAAAATTGCGGCTGTGTAAATTTGGACAGGAGACAGTCATTGAGATTTTTTGCTCGTGTAAATGGGATCAGCAACCTCTGTGTGTCAGTTCAGGAATTCAGCCTCCTAAAACACTCCAGCACAATATCTGGCAGTTTACCTTCTGATAATTATGGTGCTCTCTCTATGTATTTTCAAATACTGGCCTTCCATGCATATATTTCCCACGTTCCTTATGACTCAGGAGTAGCTGCAGTTATGAAAACATTCTGGTGAGAGCTGAAAGCTTGGTGGTGCTGCTGCTGCGAGTGACTGTCAATACCTGTCAGTCCTTGCTGGGCTTTGACATCATTTCCAAATGCCCTATAAGAGGATGAAAATGCAGCACCTCCTCTAAAACAGCAATTCTTGGAAGCCTCTCTTCCCTCACCAGCACACACTGGGAATCAGACACTGTGGTGCTCTCCACCCCACAATTCACAACCTTTTCAGAGGGGAGCCTGCAGTCATTCCACACCAGAGGAATGTTTGTCCTCTTAGCACTGCCTCTGATCCGTTGCTTGCACCTCCCTCTCTGACATAACAGTGTTAAACTAACTTTTAGCTCAGTATCCACTGCTGTAAAACATGGAGCTCAAGTCAGAGATGGAATTGAATGTGGTTGTTCCATTTCCTCCCACACAGACAGGTCTACAAGGCCTCAGTCAATGGCCAAACAGCAAGGCTGAATAAATATTAAGCTCCTGGATCCTCATCTGCCCTAAACTACCCCACCTTGCACATGGAGCTTCAGCTCTCCTCAGTGAGGGCAATGAGAACATTGAACTGTTTTCAAAAGTCCTGGCTGGGTGCACCCTTAAAGGGCATCTTCTCTGTGAAGCTTTCCAAAACTGACAAAAGAAATTTCACTGATTTTTTCCTTCCCTTTTGAGCCCAGTGTTTTCTGTTCAATCCAGAAACTAGAAAATATGTACAGAAAAACATCTAAATTATGTACATTTTAGGCCACGAAGCCCATTGGAACTGAGTATTAATGTTTCCATCCTCTTCTGTTGCTGCCTGCTTGTTCAAGGGCACACTTCTGAGAGTGGAATATCACTCACAGCAGCGTCACAGTAAGAAACACCACCAAATACACACCTTTCTGCACACTTATGCCATGGGCACTAACATCTGCACGGCCCTGTGTGACTGCAGGAGTCAGTCAATATGCTTGAACATGAAGGAGTAGAGCTCCAAACATCTAATCTCATGAACCAAACAAATGGCCCAAGGTCACAGACAAAGCCTCTGTCACTCTGAAATAGAGGTTAAAGGGTCCTGACTAAATTCCTTGAGCTGACCACCCAGCCATGCTTCATTTCACATCCTTCTCAGGAGTCATTAAGTATTTCTTCAAGTGCAGCATAAAATTTGCTGTATGCAGTGCCTAGTTTTTATTCTCAGACCATATTTATCAACTCTCTAAATGAAGTTTTATTAGTACTCATCTCCCTCACAGAAAAAAAAAAAAAACACCAAAACAAAACCAAAAAACTAAAAAACAAAACCAAAACAAACCCAAAAAAGATAAAAAAACCAAAACAAATCAAACAAAAATAAGTAATTTATTTCCCCATTATATTGGGAAAAAACAAAGGATATCTTCTTCCCCATAACATATCCACTACTTATATACACTACTAATTTAAAATATTGATAGAAATATTTTTTTTGAAGTCACAGCAAGAAAAGATGACCTTGCCAGATTTAAATTTGTGTTTGGAACTCCAAAATTGGTTTGGTGAACTCTTAAAAGGGATTTCTGATAGAAAAAGCCATTGCAGTGATATGACACAGTATGTAGGAAACTGCTATGTTGCCTAGCAATCTCTGGCTGCTTCACCATTAAGGTTTTAAACATCATTTCTCTCTGTTTGAAAAGCTCAGCAAAATCCACAAGCAATGAAAACTGAGTCAGTTCAAAGTGACTTACACTGTGAAATGTTTATAGTTTTCCACACATCTACAGAATTACAATATTTTGCTTTCCATCTTTGCAGTTTTAATTACAACACTAAACAGTTGTATAAAAAACCCAACAACAAATAAACAAAAAAATAATTATGTGCTTCACAGCTTATTGTAATGCAATTACACCTAGATGACAGGAACTGAGATTCCCTCTGCTAATAATTTTACCATAATAGGGAAAGAATTTGTGTATATTTACTGACTCAGAAGCTACTGACTAGATCAGAGCCACAGTATTGACCAGGCACTAATTTGCTAATTCCAGGCTGCAGCACTGGGACCACTGCTTTGCATACCACAGAGCTGTCTGCTCCTTAAGGCAGTAGAGTCTGAATAAGTGGAGTACTAAACCTCACAGATTCCAGCACACACCTCCTGTGGATGCTCAGAAGACCAATTCCTTCCCATCTCCCTTTTTTCACCCTGATATCCTGTTCCTCACACCAGCACCACCCTCTTATTTCATGACACAGCATGTATCCAGTGCAAATTCATATCCACCACTCAGCATTTCCCATCTGGAGCTTGAAAGATGCAGTGGATGTTGCATAAAGCCACAAGGGAAAAAAAAAAAAAAAATCATTAAGACAATGATTTGGTTTGCAATCCAAGCTGTTGCTCCCCATCAGTAAAGTAACACCATTTGCAGTCAACATTGGTTTATCTTTTTACCCCCATTGTGGGCAGCAATTTATTGTACCAGCACAGAATGAGCAGATTGATAAAGAGAGGAATGAGAAGAATTTCATCCTATGCTGAGAGGTGGTCAGAGCTAACTGGCCAGACCTGAAGGTCGACTTCCCAGTGAAGGATGCAGCCCCCTGCTTCAACCAGTATGTTTATTTATAAATGTACACAAAATTTTCATGAAAATTCATTAATGGGAGCTACATGATCAACAAAATAAGGTTGATCAGGGCAAACAGTTGCAGTGATCAATTTGTCTAACATTTTTAGCCACTTCTGTGCAAGCAGTCTCCCTTTGTAAAGGCAGATTGACCCATTTCATGTTCAGACAGCATTTTAGTTTTTTGAGCTCTCATGCAGGGGTTGCTGTGTTGCCCACATGTATTCCTCATTTGTACATGTGACATGCAACTGGTTAGATAAACTGTTCTCTGGATTTGTATGACATCTGTATGAAATTTTCATACAAATTACTTCACCTCTCCACAAGCATGACACATGACCATTCCCACAGACAAGAAATAAAACAGGACAAAAAAATCATCCAAGGAAAGATGTAATCCTCATGCAATGCATGTTAAATACATCTCTAAAGAAAGCACACACTTGTGCATCAAAAAGCTGGATACACCTTACAGGAAGGTAATCATCCTCCTCTGGCATGCCCACATCAGAGGAAAATGCTGTCCTGCAGCCTCAGCCAAACATCACAGATGCTCTAGAGCTGCAGTGACTGAAAGAAAGACCATGTGTGGGTAGCACCCAAACTCAATCCGTAATGTCTACCAGAAACCACCAAAACTTATACAGTAGTCAAGAAAGTAATATTGCTCTGAAACAAGCATTTTCCATACCAGTCAGGCAGCAAAAGGGAGGAGTTTTGAGCAGCAGATCAGCTCAACCTCCTTCTGAAATCCCCTAAAATGGAATCTTCTTTCTCTGCCCCATGAAAATATTCCCCTCACCTTCAAATCCCCATTCCTTTCTAAAGAGCTGACTAACCCAAACAATGGAGACCAAGGGTATACTGGCATCATGGATTCATTTGGAACATAAGTATTTTTAATTAAGAGGAAATTGCTTTCAGACAAAATGGAGGCATGAAGGAACTTGGCAGGGGGAATGGCAAGAGGAGAGGAGGAAAAAGAGGAGGAATGATGCCCTAATAGCTGTCCTGTACTGAGAACATCTATCCTCACAAAAGGATTTCCTGCTCTTCAAGACAGAGCTCTTTGATTCATTTTATCACTAACAAAGCATAAATATGAGCACAATATTTTCACTTCTATACATGCCTGCCATAATTACAAACCCACTAGGTTTACTGACCTTAGCAAAAAGGATATTGAAAGGACGGGAAGAAGCCTTCCTATTTTCTCACTTTCACTCTAGTACATTTTATTAAATTATAGCCAGGTACCATTTGTAAAAATTTAACCGCAGAACCCAAGAATATCAGTTGATGCCTGAATTAATTTTTCCTTATACCAATGACATCATTTCTATTTAGGATGTTGCTACAAATTCCAACAACTGTAGTGTTTGTCCTAGGCATCACCTCACTTACAGGTCTGCCATTAAGCTCCTGACATTTTTGTGCTAACCTCCAACAGTGCTGCTAACCCCACAAATCCCTAATGCTTAGCTGTACTATTGGCAACTTTAAAAGAAAGGATTGACTTTGGGGAAGCAGGACACCAAACAAAAGTCTATTTTTACCTGTAGAGAAAATAAGAAAGTGCAATAAAAAGCATTTGGGTTCCCCAGCAGCTGTTCAATATGTAAGGTACCAAACTCCATCCACTTACCTCGTAACTCATCGGTTTTTGTGGGCTACTGCCCTTTGTAGAGGCTGGTGGCTGCTCTGCAAATTGTATTTGGGCCCTGAGGGTGTGAGCTACTCCTGACCTTTCACAGCTGACACAGGAAAGCAGAGTTGTCTCTCTTACTCACACACAAACTAGTCCAAAAGCATACACATATAGTTATCCCTCTCTCCTCAGCGTGAAAATATCACTAAAAAATAATTCTCTTGCTCCAGTAAGTAAACATTCCATATTTTGCTAACAAAAGCTTGATTGCCACAAGTTTTGTAGAGACAGAGCTCTCCTGTAGCAGTGGATGAGGCCTGCCCTACTTCTGTGTCTTTTTATGCTGTAAACCAGGCTTTCACCATTTCTGTATTTTATGTCAACAGAAATATTCTGTGGTATGCACGATCCACAGATGTTCTTTGCCTTTAGCCTATCAAGAATAGCTGTTACAGAGCTAGAAAACTGCTCCAAGTAACCCAAAACACACTTCCAAAGGGCTTCATTTCCAAGCCTGGAGAACAGAAAACCACTCAACAACACTAAAAATGAAAGACTTGACATTTCTTTTGCTTCTGGTTTGGGTCCCAGCAGACTGTGCCCTAGTGTAGCACATAATAGCAAGAGGTTCATTCATTGGTACTCAAAAGACACCACACAAGACCCTTTTTTTCCTGTTCTCCATAAAAACACAACAGGGAGGTATCAAGTATTGGGAACCTGCTCCACCAGCAGGAAACAACAGCATAGAGATGCAAACTTATTCTAATATTTTCTGTACCTTTATTCCAGAAGCATTACAGCAGCTCCACCGCTGACCTTGAAATCCCCCTGGCTTTGTGCTCCCCTCCTATCGATGGCCTACAGGAAAAAGGTGACATTAAAGCATGGGGTGGGTCAGAATCATCTTATAAAATGCAAAGCCTGCAGCTGGAGATAATAAGGCACAGTAATTAGCAATAACACCAAGCACCTTGTTTCTTCCCTTGCTGCTGCTTTAGACACAGCCACCTTCTGTAGGGAGAATTAAGCACAAACACCTGTGGGGCAGGGATTGAGGGTTTAACAATAAGGCCAGTAAAGCAAATGCTGTAAGTCTTATGGTCCTTTTCCATCACGTTTGTAGAAAACAACCAAACGATCTATTTATTGATAAATCAGACACAGACGTGGGCAGGTCCCTGGCAGCCAGAAACCCAGTGCTTGCCTTTGCAGAGATTCCAGGGACACCTCACAGCCCCCTTAAGATCTGACTTGGGTTCCAGCTGGTTCCTTAAGACCAGGTCCTCAGCACGCATAAATCATTCCAAGCACCAGTGAATTCCTTGTAAAACCACCGTGATTTACATCAACAGAGAAACCAGCCCCTTTTACCTCTCCTTGCAATCCCAAGTGTTTGTTTCCTTTTCGTGCAGCAGTTGTGCTGCTGAATGCTAATGAGATGAGAGGTGATTCATTCCCAATCAACCATCTCCAGAATAATTAGCATGAGCATCTAACCTTCACTCCCCCTGCTTTTGCAGGTACTACACATCCTGTGCTATCCACAGATACTGGGATGCAGCATGGAGTATTTCAGCTGCATCCCAGCTGTAATTACTTTCTCAAGTATTCAAGGCATTTTGAAGAATCACAACCACCCCTCAGTGTTCTGATGGAAATGAAGTTGTTATTTTTCTATGTAATTATTTCATCATATTTATTACTTAAACCATCTCTAAGAACAAAAGCTACACAGCAAAAGCAAAGCTTCATTTCACCAGGTGCTCTCCTGACAGTTTGAGGAAAGCTATTTAGGAAAAAAAAAAGACAGGGAAAAAAACCGCTTTTCTTTTAACATCACTGCTCTGACAACCACAAAGGCTGCCTGACATTCTTGATAGCTCTATTTATGATGTTACATTATCCTGCAACTGTGAGGAATGCTGTTTCTACTAACCAGGCTTAGGTCTAAATAGAGCTGTGAGACAAACTCTTTCTGTCTTTCCAGCCGTGTGACCTCCTGGAGAGAGAACAAAAAGGGGAATTGGAAACTGCTGAAGGGTTGCAAAGATGGAAATAGTCAGTGTCCCACTTGGTCCCCCACCTGGAGGCCAGGGTGTCTCAGGGAGCCTCAGACTGGGGAGTTTCCCTGGTGGGGAAACAGCAAATCTATCACCCAGCTGTGAACAACTGCAACACACACCACATGAAGAGAGCCATTTCAGCAGCTTGGATTCTTGCTTTTATATTGCTTCAAGTAGAAGAGGTCTGGGACATCCATGATGAATTGTGGCCTTTTGGAACTTTAAGACAGAAAAAGTAAGGCAGTAGATTCCAGAACAAGAGGATCAGAGCCTGTAAAACCCCAGGTGTCCAGCTGTCTGCAGTTACCAGATTTGCTCTCTCTATTAGGCTTTTTTCCCCCCTCACCTCCCCATCAAATCACAAAATCATGTCCAGAAAGTTTAGAAGGAGGTTCAGGATTTTCTCAGTGCCCACATTCACACATCATGTTCCTTAACTTCTCAAAAAATACAAATATGGTTGCATGGAGCTCCATCCTACAAACAGCACAATAATACCTGCTGTTTGTAAAGAACTTGTCATAAATAAAATATTTACAAAAGACATCATAACCATTATCACCATTTTACAAATGGAACAAATGAGGTAAAGTGACTTCCTCATGGCATGGGGGAGGTGGAACCAGATATTCCATGCTCCCCCTTGCTCACGTTGCCAAATACATCCCAGCAGAGACAACTTTTTGTTAGTCTCCAGGGGAAGTTATAAGAAGTTCTGTTAGGAAATAAGGTGGCTAAATAGAGCAAGTGGAAAGGACTAAGATTTTAAATCCTCTAGTTTTAAGGACTATGAACTGGGGTTTTTTGGGCCACATTCTTTAACTGGTTTAAATCAATTTACTAGGTTTTTTAGCCCAACTTCTTAATAGAAAATATATAAAATAGAGCTGGTGCAATTGTGCTATCTATTCCCTCTAACATTCTTTGAATCTGCTAGTTAATTTAAACCAAATATAAAAAAGGTGTAGAAGTTTCAAAGGTAACTATATTCCCATAGATCTTAATACTGATCCCAGATAGGGCAGAGCTGGAACCAGATTAGTCCTGTCACTCTAAGAGCCTGACAGAGATGGCAGCAGACAGAACTTACAGAAGAAAGATGAAAAAACCATTTAAAAAATCTATTTTTGGAGTTCATTTGTTAATTTCTCTTCAGTTTTATGTTGCTCAGTGAATGCATGAGTTTGCACTTCAGTGCAATGGACAGTTCAAACACAGAGAGCCTGTCTTAAAGTACAGCAGGTTTTCGGTTCAGAGCTCTGTTTCCAAGCACACTGAATTTCATGCAGATGTGTGGCAGTAAAAATAACAGCTTTTAGCAGCTATTAACTGGGTTTCTGGATGATTACTATCATTAAACAACTAGTTCATCAAATTAAAATAATTAATTGATCAGATCAGAAATTTCCAAATAAATGAACTTTTAAAGCTTTTTCTCTTTGGTAGTTACAAGACAACTTACTACCAACTTTTCACATTTTTTTTTTCCATTATGTTCAGAACTTCAGGGACTAAGTCTCCAGTGTATTATAAACATTTGGCCTTAATTTGACCAAGAATTTCCAAAATTATCCTAGAAAGCCACCTGTGTCCTGGGCTGCATCACAAGCAGCATGGCCAGTGGGATAAGGGAAGGGATTCTGCCCCTCTGCTCCACCCTGGTGAGATCACACCTGCAGTGCTGCATCCCAGCATATGAAGGACCACTGAGCTGCTGGAGCAGATCCAGAGGAGGCCATGAAGATTTATCAGAGAGCTGGGGCACCTCTGCTAGGGCGAGAAGCTGAGAGAGATGGGGGTGTTCAGCCTGGAGACATGAAGGCTCCAGGGAGGCCTTGGGGCAGCCTCCAGCACCCAAAGGGTTCTACAAGAGAGGAGAGGACTTTTGCCAAGGGCATGTAGTGAGAGGACAAGAGGGAACGGCTTCACACTGACAGAGAATAGTTGTAGATTAGATATGAGGAAGAAATCCTTCCCTGTGAAGGTGAAGGCCCTAGCATAGGCTGCCCAGAGAAGCTGTGGCTGCCCCTGGATCCCTGGAAGTGTCCAAGGCCAGGTTGGACAGGGCTTGGAGCAACCTGATCTGGCTGAAGGTGACCCTGCTCATGAATGGGGGTTGGAGCAAGATGACTTTTAAGGTCTCTTCCAACACAAACCATTCTACAATTCTATGACTTCTGTGGAAATCTTGTGAAGCAGTAAATTTTTCGTTTTCCAAACCCAAAGACACTCAGTCTAATACCATCATCTGAGGCTGTGTGCTCTGGTATGCTCTGCAATACTGATACAGGTAAGCTATTTGCTGCTTGGGTAGTTGAGATGCACTCAGCAGTTCTGACAACAAGGTGAAGAGTGGAATACAGATGTAATAATGTGTTCATGGACTGAAAGGAAAAAACGTGGCTTGTAGAAAGCACATTTTGCTGGTACTTGTTTCTGTAGTGAAGTCACAGACATTCTCTTTGTCTGGTGACTACTGTTCCAGAGGAAGTGACAGAAAAAGAGTTGATCAGTGACATTTCAGCTATGCCAGACAAATGGCTTGAAAATTCACTCCAGGAAATGATCCTCTATTGACAAGGGAATGAACTGTATTACACAATGGGGTAGATTCTGCTCACTCTTATTTGCATTAACACCAGTGTTGCTGAGATAAAAATATGACCCCAAGGGCCATTTCCATCTCTCCTTCTCATGATCTATTTTCTTGCAACAGAGCTTTAAGGTTATGAATACAATCACTTATCTGAAAGAGAAGCTCCTAGAGACAATGAAGCAAGTCCTTATTCAAACACATGGGTCTTCACCAAAAACAGACAAGGAGAAATTACTGTCAAGCTATTTGCTTTATAATGTGCTCCATTGTCTCTCAGAAATAAAGACTCCACTTTTCCACATTCGCATGTGCAATTTAGCCATTACTGTATTGTACTTGTTGGAATGCCAATTTAAGAATCTAAATTTGTTATTTTTCAAATTTTTTTTAATCCCGGGGAAACAAACTTTCTGTTTCTCATAGTTTCTATTTCCCTTTTATTGCCAATTGCTCAATTTCACTGTAACTCCAGTTTTTTGTCTCAGCCCCCAGAAATTCCCTGTTGCTCAAGGTTATCTTGTCCTGCCATCTAGCGAGCCCTGTGCAGGATAACACACTCCTCATTGAGCCTAGGGAGATGGAGAGCTCAAACAAACAGGGCAGGGGGCTTGAAAATCTTCTTCTCCTATGCATTTGTTCTTTCACAAAACCTACAGGTTAAAGGTCCTATCGTGTTGTAGATTAATGTATCTTTTTCCTAAACAGCTGAACCTATTATTGTAATTTACCATTTGATTTCAAAGAGGTTTAATATGTTCCCTCTCGTGACAGGCAGTAATTTAAGTGTTACCCACAAGTGTGTTCTAGGAGATGTTTTGGTGCAGGCATGAGTGTCTCCTTCAGTAGGAGTATTTCTGGGATGGGGACTTGTGGAGAAAAATTCTGTTGTGCCAAGGTAATGAAATCGCCAGGTTGATGTTTCAATACATACCAGGCTACATCAATATTAACGAGAAAAGCTTGAGGGTAAAAAAGCAAAAATATTCCCTGCTACCAACTGAACTTCCCTTTGGTTAATAAAGCAGATTTCAATCTCATTTGGACCAGGTGGGCACTGCTTTTACTGTGTTAGATGACTTTGCTATACACACAACCCACTAATGAGTATTTCTTAATACACTCACTGTCAGATCCAAAGCCCTTTGCAGTCAATGAAAAGACTTTCAATGGCTTTAAACTGGCTTTAGTCCAGGGCCTTATTCACTACAGAATTCTTAATTGAAAATTAAAAGATGCAAGTGAAAAAAAACAATCAGGCAGGAAAAGGGGAGAGCATTTTTCAACCAAAGAAATGCTACTCAGGTACATGTTAGGATTAGATTGGAGTTAAAACTCCATGAATAAGATGATCATTCACAGGAAGCAGGGTCAGCACACAGCTTAAAACAAACACTAACAGGGGGAAATACACAGTTATTGCTACCATTGCAGAAACCTTCTCTAAACAACACAAAGTACCTAAGAAAACACCACAGAAAAAAAAAAAATTCTACCAGAAGTATCTCAGGTTTTCTACCTCCTAAAAGTGAATTAACTTGCTTTGCTTAGAAGGTCCATGGCCTTGGTCAAGAGTAGCAATTTCCTTTTTCTGTTTGTGTGTGACTTTCAGAAACACACCAGGCAATGTTTGAATTATTAGTATCATTATTACTATTAGTTTGGATGATAGGTGGAAAACAAATAATACTCTTAAATCAAAAGATTTGGTAATTTCAGAGCTTCATTGCCAAGTTAGCATAATGCCCTTGGGGTCTGCCATGAAAAATTTGTTCACTTGAAAGTATTTTCTGCCTTGAAAAAGATTTTATAAGCAAAATCAGATTTTCACTTGCTGCGAATGGCATAAAGGTTTCTATCTACATGGATATGTATTTTTCCAAGTCCTAAGAGACATAATATGAAAAGTGTACTTGAAAATGTACTTCTGAGCTACTTCCAGAAATGTAATGTCCCTAAACTGACTGCCATAGTTCAGTGCAGTGCAAAAACATAAACCAAATCCAGAAGCAAACATCCATTTATGTGGCAGAAAAGTGCCTTACATTACACCTACTGCAAGCCATTCAGAAAAGCAAGGTTAATCTCAAATCACCTTCCATGTAATTGTGCTCTTTGTAATAATGCAACATACAACCGTGAGTAAAAATTACTTTGTAGAAATGACAGCTACAGCCAGTAATAAACGGGGCTCTCTTCTTTCTCCAGTTTGAGGCTATGAATTTCAACGTCATGTTCTTTCATAATGACACCCAAGACAGACCCCACTGCAAATTTTCCTGCATCAAGGAGCTCTGGTTCATCCAAAGCACAAGTGATTTTCTAAAATCCTGAGCTCATGGGATCATATTCTAGATTTACTTGTCTACCTGTCTCTCCACTAGTAAGTGCTGAACTCCTTGGTCAGTTTAAAATTTGACAAAAAGGTTGGAATGCAAATGATGTTAATCTCTTAAAATTACACCAAACCCAGCTGGAACAAGGAGAGATAGATTTATCATTCTGGGGAGAAAAAGACTGCAAAAGGGATCTCAGCGTGCTATTAGATATCAGCTGCTCCACCCCATGCAGGGCATAATCCTCCCATGGAGGCCATAAATCTTGAGAAAATCAAGTCTCATCAGCTCTGCTGCTGACAGGCACCATTTTTCCCACCCTCTCACTTGTTGTGTGAACAAGTCTTTCACACTTTGGCTCTGCCAGTTTGTTTGGTGGCAACACTTGGGGTGCAGCTGAGCCACAGACAGGCCCTGGGGCAGGGCTGCAGCTCAGGCACCTGGGCTGGAAAGCTGTGTGCAAACCGCAGCCAGGATGGAATCAAACACTGACTAACTGCTGCCACTTCAGCAGCAATTCCTTGTGGTAGATTGCACATCCATCCACAGAAAATCTCGGAGCCCCACCAGCCAACAGCTGTGCCCTAAGACACTGCGGTTGACTCGGGGAGATGGAGCACAGTGGGAACAGATGCAGAGAGGATCTTTCCAGAAACAAATGCCTGCTTGCTCTGAGTGGAAAGTATTCAACACAGAACTCTGCAGTGAAACTAAACTACAATTCTCTTCAACTTCCAAACCACAAGGATTTTTCCTCAAAGTTTAACTGTTAAAGAGATTGGGCATGAGTATCAGAGACTACCTCAAACACAGATACAGAGAAATAGTGCTTTGTCTATCAGTATTTATTTTAAATGTGGAATTGTGTAACTTTAATTAATAATTTTAGTATTCAAGTATTTATGACTGTACAATTTGCTTTGTACCCATGCATTTGGTGAAGAGTCCCAGATCTAGTCAGAGATATGTATATTTACAAGGTGTTTAATTTCTAGAATTTAGCCATTTATTGTTTCAAGTTTATGGAACTCAAGGGAAATCCTGGATTTACTGAAGTCATTGAGGAAACACCCTCACACTTCAAACTATTGCATGAACAAATAAATTTTGATATTTATATCAAATATAGATTTTCCATATAGGAAAATTTCCAAGCATATTTCACGTAAGGGAAATCAATAAATATGAAAAAGGCTATTCTGGAAAGAATTCCCTCATCAGGTAGAAATAAAGATGTATTCATTTTACCATTCTCCCTTAACTTTCAGCAGATTTGGTGGTGCCAAAAACCATTTACTCACCTTTTAAGAATATGAATTGTCTGGAGGATGGAACATGAATTGTCTGGAGGTTGGAACTAGAAGATCTTTAATGTCCTCTTCCAACCCAAAACCCATATGATTCTATGATTTTATAGTACTGGAACAGAAACTAGAATTTAATGTAAAGTATTCATACCAAATATTCATTCTTGAATTCTGGACAGAATGCAACCTACTAAACTTTCTATCTGGAACTGGAAAACAGAAAAAAAAAAGTAGAAAAAGAGAGGCAGAAAAGGAAACATGGACAGAGGGCAAGGGAGAAACATTTGTCTCCTGTCTTCTTCAAAGTATAACATCATGTAATGTCAGGACCATGCCAAGGTGAAAGTTGGCATAAACAGTGCAACATATCAATCATTTTCTCAAAATCACATTACCTTTTCTCTGGTTTTTCTCTATTTCAGTATTCGTATCAAGAAGTCAAAATATATGGAGGCTATGCTTAAGGGCACTGTCACACATTACGAGTTCTGTTGCAGACAAATTTTTATTGATCTTTTGCTTCCTTTTATATATATATATACACACATACACACATATATATTCTTACAAATAACTTAGAAAATATTCAGTAATTTTGTAGTTGAGACCAGAATAGCATGATTACATAGGCTTAAAAATTCTTATGCAACTACTGTGTGGCTAGCAGAGGTCTTTCCCATGAGAATTCCTTTTGTGTTTTATAAATAAAGATAAAGTTTGGATGTTATTAAAAACAGTGTCCCAAGATCTGGACGGTGCAGGCCTGGCCAATCAGGCCTAGGGGGAGGCTTCTGACTGACCAGTCTGGGTGACCTTTGAAAACTCTATATATATGATGAAATCAAAACAATAAAGGTCATTCCTTCTTGCCACTGAGAACTGGGTTCTTTACTTTGCTAGCGGCTCAACAGCGACACTCCTGAGCTTGTTTTGTACCATTGTAAACATTATCAACAGCAGCAAAAGACCTGAAAGTCCCTGGTCCACACTCACATCCTCACACTTGTCTACTGACAAATAGCACAGAGTACATAAAACTTAGCCAGGGGCTCTTGGCAGGTTATGTCCCACAAGAAGCATCCCAGGTCGATTTCAGGACAACAGGATGGTAATCGAGGCATGTACAGAGATACCAGAAATCCCTGTGTCTGGAATATCTGGTGAATAAAGAAAAATCTGTGCTAATCACCATATATATAGGAGAGGGGAACAGGGAGAACAAAACCATCTGAACTTTACCCAAGCACAATTGCTGGGTTCTGTTTCTTCCCATGCCCAGAACATGAGGCTGGTCAGGGCTGACAGCAGTGAGCAAAGGAGGAATCTCACTCCTTACAAGCCCTGTAACAAGAGGGCACAGCTGCAGTCCTGCTGTCCCAAGGAGGTGCCAGAACTCCTGCCCTGCCCAGCTGCAGCCCAGGCACTGAGTGTGGCTGTGCTCCTCAGATGAGCACCAGATTTATGCTGAACAACATTTTAGCCTGGGGATTGCATTGTGGTTTCACAATCTGCCCCAAAGATGAGAAGACACTTCTGAAAGATGTTTGGATGTTTTGCTAGCAGATTGTTCAGATAAAAGAGCTCCTTTGTGCAGTGCTGGAGCTGCTGTGGGTATGGAAATTTTCTGAAAATGCTGTTGTAATAATTCCAACTTGCTGGCACCAGGAACTTCTGTCTTGTAGAGATCAAGGCACTGCTGAATGGTGATACAATGTCTTTAAAGACTACTCACTTCACTGAGCTCAGAATGAAGCTTTCACTGTCCAGGCAGTCCCAGTTCTATACTTCAGATATGGGGTACTCTGTACCTTAACTCTGCCAAATTTTTGAAACTTTGAGCCAAAAGGTTAAAAAAACTCAAAACTAAATAAAGCAAAAAAAAAAAAAAAGCACACAATGTACAAAACTCCTGTACATTTTAATCCAGTAAGTGGCTGAAAAACCCTGCATCACCTGAGCAAGGCACAGGACAAATGTGGAATGCATCCTCAGAGCAGAAAGAGCTGCTGACACAGCACATGAGGTCATTGCTGCCTGAGGAGATCCTGGCCAGACTCCCACTGAGAAGCTGAGAGAGCTCTAGTTTCATTCTGATTGCTCATAGCAGGAATGTAAATCAGGGTGGGTCAGGAAAGGTAAATGAAGTCACCTGCAGATCAGACCCACACAGAGATCACACTCAACACTCGCTCTCCTGTCCTCACCCAGTGCAGTGGAACACTTCACAGTATTGTGCTCTCAGTGTGTCTCCTGGCTACACTCCCTCCCAGGCAGGCAATTTGGCAATCAGTGTGAACCTTATCTAGGAATTGCAATTTAAATAAGACACAACCATCCTGTAAGTCCAATGATGGATGTGAGCCTGTAGCTCCACTAGGACTGCGTTAGTTCAGTGTGTTTGCAGGTGTTTCAATGCTCTATCATAGCAATGCAAAAGGAGAGCAGAACTAGGTGGGAAAGGAGCACAGTGAAGTGTAAAATAATTTTTTACAGATCAAAATACTGATACTTCAAATCAGGGCCTTCCACACAGTGGCAGATTTCACCCAACTAGCTGCAACTTCTGAGCAATTTCAGGAAGCCTAAACATTGAGAATTCATCCTTTCTATCCCACAAACACATTACAGATTCTATGCTCTTATTCTGAATTCCTAAAAATTCAGTCTAAATCTTGAGTTATCCCAGCAGCCTGTAATTGGAATAAATAGTGTTTAAAGGACCCTTCCAACCCAATCCATTCTATGATTCTGTTTTAGCATTCCATGAGGCTTTTCATAGTCCATGTGTGCTTGATTATTCTCTAAGATATAATCTGCAGAAACAATTTGAATGCTGGCAAGCAGGAACAAAAATGCTCCATTGGTTGAGGTAGAGAAGATCTAGGAATGGGCAGAAGGGAACAGGAGGAGTGTTCATGTAATGTTCACTTAGTAAGAGCATGCCAGAAGAAATGACTGTGCTGAAGCCAGATGTTTGTTAACAAACAAAACACCTTCATCAGACTGGCCTTAAGTGTGATTTCCACACAGATGTTCACATTTCTTTCGTTTTTCTTCTTTTTTTTTTTTGTGTTGAAAATAAAGTTTAACAAGAAAACAATACCCCTTTGACTTCATAGCAAGGTGAAGTGCATCAGAGCTTGAAGTGGGGAACCAGACTGGTGTACCCTACAGGTGAACAAAATAGCAGAGCCTTCCCCTAAAATGCAATCTGCAGTCTCTGCTGACCCATACAGCACTTAGCTGACTTCCTGAACCACGTCCATATTCAAAAGTGTTTTTAAACATGTGAGCTTGCATCTACTACTTCATGCCTCCTGAAGCTACAGTCATGAGCTGAGGCAGTAGTTTGATCAGCAGCTTGCAGGAACAATAAGCAGAGAGGGAGCCCTGCACAGCCATGACACTCCATGCAGGGAAATTGATGGGGTTTAGGCTGAACCAAACAGCTGGCAGCTTCTCCACTAAACATTTTGGCTTCAAGGAAAACAATCAAAACCAAAGTCCCAAAAGAAAACAGAAGAGTGCAAGTTCTGCTTTACTGTGTTATTTCAGAAGCCAACATTACAATTTTAATAGTGCTGTTGAGGAAAGAGAAGAAACCCTAGAGCTTTAAAATACGTTATTTCTCATGTTTGTTGCAGGGCACCACCTGCTTGAAGGGTAAACCACTGCTAAGGCTTTTAAAAAGTCAGGAACATCAGGCCCTTCTGAGCTCATCACTTGCAAGCCACTACGCACACTGTGCATTCCCACTGATTGCATCTCTAGCTTTGTTTTGTTTAAAATCCTTATGTTACCACATTATCTATAGCCTCAGACAGCTTCTTGGCCCAGGCTCTGAGACTTTTGGAGGGTCAGGGCAGAGCAGCAGAGCTCTTTATGGTTTCATGACAGACCACAAAAAACACTGCAGGGCTCCCCGCTGGTTCTGTTTACACATTCTTTTAAAAATGCATAACAGCTCCCGTCTGCTGCACTGCCTGTGCTGCTGAAGGTGTGGCTGGTGACATCCCACACAGGCCAGGAATCCCAGCTGGGACCTCTGAAGAGCTCTCTCTCATGCTGGCAGAGGCTGTCACGACTGGAACAGCAGCAGTACAATACAGGATTGCAAAATATGTGGTTTGAGGGTGCTTATTCTAATATAATTCCAAATAAAAAAGAGGGTGAAAGCCTGGATCCACTGAGATTACAAAAGGTTCTTGTCAGACTCCAAGAAGGGCCAGGCATTCCCAGGCAGCATTACTTTAGTTCACCAATGTAAAAGGATATCCTATAGGAAATCAATGCCATGGAAGATTTAAGACAGCAGTCAGTTTAAAAATCCAGTATAGCAATGTCTCATGTCCTTCCTGGTCTGAAAGGATGTTGCTGGGTTGGGTAGACAAAACTGGACCAAAGGCACACATTGCTGCAAAAGCACAAGGAGACTTGGCTCTGCCAGAAAGGGAACAGCCTGGAACACCACACTGTGCCAGGGGTGAGGGAACCACCATGGAACAAGATAGCTCAGTGGTAGCACTAAACAGCCTTCCTCTTACTGTGCAAGGTTTGTTGGATAGTTCAGAGATATAGACTGCAGCTCAATTCATACCACACAGGTTTGCAGTTCTCGCACTATCTCAGTTATTAAAGGCAGAGCTAACCAAAATATTTAAAAAATCATTCTTGTGGCAGGTTTTGATTATTTAAATTTTTCTGAAATTCATTTGTAGCCAAAAAAAAGCAAAAAACAAAAACAAAACAAAACAAAAAGCCCATTTTAAAATCAAGACTCAGTTGTTTGATTTAGAAAACATAAATATGCAGCATGCATGTCTTACTGCAAGAATGAAATCAGAGAGAGAACAAAATTCAATGACACCCAGGCTGATAATAATCTTTCATGGAAGATCAGGCCTTAAGAACGTGCTAATATTGACTTGAAGGGGGGAAATCAATGCAGCTGGAATGCTATTGCAGGAATGAAAGCACATCAGAGATCCCCAAAGCGATGGGGGACCATTCTGCTGCTTCAATGTCCTAACAAATACAAACCTCAGCTGAAGGAGTCCCTGCTCAGCTTGGCTGGGGCAGTGCCAGAGGGGGAAAAGGAAAATTAGAGCCCAAAGTAGTGACAAAAAAATGGAATTTGCTTGAGGTTGTAGGAATAAGCAAAAGCAAAATTCCTATTCTTTGTGTACCACATACATGCTTGCAGTAAGTTGGTTAAATGGACCTAGAATTAAATTTTAGTAACAACAAAAAAAAATTAAAAATTATACTTTTTCACCTCTGAACTTTCAAAAAGGTACAAAACCAGACAACATGTTAAGTATTCTCAAACACTGTTATATTGCCTCTCTGCCCTTTGGAACAACATACTAAAATATTTCACAATTTTTAATGTCATGCTGGGTGTTCAAATTCTAACAGCTTTCTCTGAGAGGCCATGTTAATGACTGAAGAACATGAAAGATTTACTACTTATTGCCTCTCTTTATGTTCTGAGAATAAATTGGCTGGGGGTGTCTTGCCCATTTTCAAATGTTCCTTTTCAGGTTTATGCTATTTGCCTCCCTTGTTTCAGGAGATCATTTGAATATGGGATCTCATCAACTTTGTGTGTTCAGAGCTGTGATCCTAATTAAACTTTTGCAAAGGTAGATGTTAACTTTTACACTAGCTATAAACTAGAACATAAGAAAAATGCATTAAAAAAAAAAAAGAAAACAGGTGAAACTATAAGAAGAAAGAGTACCTCAGGCATTTCTGGAGGATGTGCTCATTCCCACACTGTGCTTCTCTTCATTTGACACCTTTCTTCATGCAGTAAGAACTGCTTATTCCAGTCAGCCTTCTTTTGTGCATCTTCATGGAATAAGGCTACCCAGCCCTGGATGTCTCTTCCATTTCACCTGGGCTTCTTCTACACACTTGGAGCTGATTTCTGTTTCCTTTTGCCATTTTCTTTGTGCCTGACAGCTCAGAATTCAAAGCGGAGCCATGCTGGGGTGGTAAAAAAGAACTCAGACTTGCTAAGGAAGAATCACCAAAAGATTACAACCTGGTCAAGGAGTGGAGTTATCAGAAATCTTCTGTAAACATCAAAAGATGCTTGCAGGCCACACACAGCTCATGTTTAAAAACAATAAAAAAAACAAGCAGCATTTTCTTCAAAACAGAATAAAAGGTAAAAACACAGGGAGAAGTATTCTTAGCAATTTTGTGTCTTGGTGCAATACTGTCATCTGCAGGTCTGGTAACTTCACTTGAAAATTAATCACTCTAGCTTTTAGTCTTGTTTGTTTGTTTGTTTTTGTTGTGGGGTTTTTGTTTGGGTTTTTTGGTTTGGTTTGGGGTGAGGCTTTTTTTCTTTTTTAGATGTCTTGGTTTGAAAGACAGGTGTCTGCTCAGGAAGGTGGAAACCTCCCTTGGAAAGGAAATATGACCCACCTCCCTCCAAATTATTATAACTTTGAAATTAAGGGGCTTCCAGGCAAAAAAAAAAAAAAAACAAAAAACAACAAACCCTTGAAAAAGATGGGAAGAAAAGAAATTCTCTTATGGAAGAGTTTTACTTCCTTTTAGAGCTTATTTCAAGCACAATAATTACCTCCATCACCCTCAAGCCACACTCTAGAATCAAAGCATATTTTTCAGCTCTTTTCTTTCCAACCAGATATGCACATCAGTGTATGATGATGCTACTTTTATATGTAAGATCCAAAAAACAAGCAGAAATTACTTCAGAAACATTCTTCAGGAACATTCCTTTCCTGGATACTTCCACCAAATCTGCACCTCGTCACATAAGATACACAAAAGAATTCCATTAAATATTGTCTAGAGATGTATCAGAAACTCCCCAAAATGCTGCATGAATGCAGGGATGGCATTTGTCCAAAAGGCCCAATTTTTACTCTTCCAATTCAGTCTCACAATGGTACGAAAAGCTCTACATACCTTTACCTGTCTGGATCCTGAATCTAGTTCAGTGTGACTGGTACTTGTTAAGCTTCTGTAAAACACAGCAAGGAAACAACTAGGTGAACCAAATGATGCATGAGGGATTTCCAGTTTTCCAGCCCACCTGATGGCACTGCTCATGGCATGGCACTTACCCACACAACCTCAGAGAAGCCTTCACTAACCAACTACTGCTCTTGTGTCAGCCCGGCAGCTGAAAGGCACCAAAATTGGGTCATAAAGAGCACAAAAAAGGAAAACAACCCCACCACAATAAAAAAAAAAGGTTGGAAAAGCCTTGAAAGGAAATAATGAAACATCAGCATCTGTCATTTTTTTGATTGTAGTGTTTCACTTGAAAGCAAGGCTGCATGGAGTGCACCTCCTCAGCACACAAGGATCAGCAGGCCTCGAGTTTAAAAAGGGAAAATAATTGATTCTACTGCATACTGGGATAGCACTTCCACTTATGATCATAGTAAGTCATCTGCTCTCTAGATGACTGTGCATATCCTGTTGTGTTGATAACTTTAATCAGAACACTTTATTTTTTTAGCAATATTTGCGTTTATTTTTAGCAATGTGCAGTTCTCTGGGCCCTACAGAAATTGTTACCAGGCGTGATATACCCTTGTGATCTGGGTTTAGATATGATCAGCCACCTTTTTTCTGGCCGAGGGACTGCAGAAAGAGAAGTGGGATACATCAGACAGACTTGTAACACCTGCAGTCACCCAGTTCAGTGTCCAGCAGTGTTGATTGAGTTTGGAAGCAGAGCCAGAATAACCAGCCCATGCTCCCCACAGAAATCTCCAGGTACCTCTAATTCCTGGATTATGCCTGGATTTTTAAGCTCTTTCCTCCCCAGAAGAACAGGAAAGAAGTAAGATCTGTTTGTCCATTTATCTGCCCATCTGCAGGGGTGGGAGAGGTGAACACAGCCCAGCTTTCAGAGCCAATATTCAGGTTCAGTTAGTTCTCAGTAACCAGCTACAGAATCCTGTAGATGCTCCATCAAATGGGAACAACACAGAGAGAAGAGGGGAAATAAAATCTTGTTAAACATATTACCTTTTCCCAAGGACCACAGAGGTTTGCAATGAGGCAGATCTACCACTCCTCTTGAACTATGTTACCCCACAGGCAGGTTACAACTGCAAAGTATCGATCTTGACAGCTTGACTAAAGTCCACTTGTGTTTAGAGGCTAGTTTGGCAAGGAAAAAAATGGCAACTTAGTCTTCTAAACCCTGCAAAAAAGGTTTCAGATGTAAACAACCTTTTTTTTCCTGACAGAGACCTGGAAAAACATTGCTCTTAAAATAGGATGTCTTTCTATTTCAGCTTCAGAATTTCCTTGGGTCCATAATTATTCTAAATTCCTTCCAGGGGTGGACACTTTCAGAGCAGAAGGATTGGATGTAATTAGTGCTGATGTAACACCTTGGTTATTAAAGGTTCCAGCAGTTGAGCTGTGCTGCATTTTCATGACAAATATGGATTAACTACAGCACACAGCATTTTGTCCCCTATCTCACACATGAATTTTAGACCCTCACAAGGTATGTCTGAAGATCTGGAATAATCCATCATGAAACTCATCCATCAGATACAAATTATTGCTCATCTCCAGTAAAACAAATGTGCTTTCAAACAAGCATTTTCCTTTTTTGTCTTCATCAGTCTTTGTGCAGGAAAGGAAATATGAGAGTAATTGCAATCCTTGGAAGATCAAACAGAAATATATTTTACAGTAACTTCCAGAACATATAAGCTTTGATGGAACAAAGAATCAGCCTAGGGCCTGTCTAAAAATACAAGATATCATTGTTCCCCTGCTGTACTCATGAAGTCAAATTTATCAGCTGAAGGTTGGAATTTTAAAGGCTGCAAGAGAAGCCCCTTACAACAACAATCTGCCTCCAGAAGGCAGATGCACTGAGCCTTCTGATCATCTTACAGGTAGTGTGGTGTAAAGGCATTTTCAAGCTTCTCCTGACAGACAGTACAAGTGGGCCAGGATAAAAGCCTGCTGTCCACTAGTGGAAAACTGCTTGAATTTACTTCAGTAGGATAGGAAACCTATCTTGGTTATTGGGTTTTTTTCCTTTTCCTTTTAAATATCCTCACAAACAACTATGAGTTGTTTCAATATTTACAGGAATGTGCATATAAACTGAAGAGACCTGTTGACCAAAACTCTCAGTAGCCCTTCAGAAAGTTAGGTCCATAACTGTTTTCCCCAGGGGAGAGGGATGACCAATAAATAAATAAATAAATAAAGAGCACCACCTGAAAACTTTCCACACATTAGAAAATACTCTTTAAGAAATAATTTTCTCCTTCCTTCTGCAATTTTCTCAACGGGCATCCAATTCTTTTTTAAGAAATTACTCTGCTCTGGTGACACAGCAGGCCCAACTTTCGGATGGATTACAATCCTCCTCGTTTTTAATGACTCATTAGCAATATGCATTCCTCCACATCAGCTTGTCCCCGTGGCCACTAAGCCAAAATGTAAATGTTAAGGTCGGTCATATTTACATGTCACCACTTATGCTAATCACCATCACAGCACCTCACTCTTGAAGGGATGTTATCAATCATCTTGAATATGATTAAGCAATAAAGTGAACAAACAGCTCACAAGGTGATCTCCCCTACTCCTCAGTCAATTAATGCTGCATTGTACTCCATCTGTTTGGAGAAAAGCTTCCTATTGAGTATTCCATGCCTCCCCTCAACACACAAAGAAGTAAACACGAATTGCACCATTTTGTCATTATTCTTGATAGCACAGACATGCACCTCCAGCAAGCTGCAGCTCCCTGAGTGTGTGCTTTCCCAGATGTAGTCCAGATGCCTCCTAAATGCATATGGCAGGAAATTCTTTGCAATCTTTTCTGTTTCCCGTATATTATTGGTTTATAATTGCTGCTATCCATCATAATTTTTTTTTTTTTGCTACTGACTACTGCCCTGCTCTGCAGGTGTGTGGAAGAAACACAGGCCTAGCACATGAGCTACTTTTACATCTGTCTTGGTGGGGAGCAGAATAGCCAGTCTTTAGTGTTAGCTTAAAGGAAGCCTTTTTGGCAAAATCTAACATAAACAAGGTTAACATAGAATCGCACAGAGTCCTGAAGAGAAATATATAGTGCCAAACAGACAACTAGGCTGATTTCCTGATAACTGAATCTATTTGACTGTTTGGCTGGAATTGTGCTCACCCAAAGCTCATACCCAGTGGCTGACAAGGAATAACAGCACAGCAAAATGGCACTGCTCAGATCCACATCCCAGCTCCACCTGGGCACAAATGTCTGGGGTACAACACACAGATTTCAGTGCTGCTCCCAGCAGCAGGCTGTGTCAACGTGGGGCTGGGCTCTGACTAATTAGCCTGGCTCTAGGGCTGACCCAAGGATTCTCAGCAGATACTGGAAAGTGATATCTGTCCCCAGAGCACAAGGCTGGGTTGTTCTTGTGGCTGTAAGAGGCAGAAGGGAAGAGAAAAAGGACAGTGTTACTGTGCAGGTACATCCTGAATGCAGAGCCCTGGAGAGCAAGGCTGGGCAGCGCTGGAAATGGGAGACACAGAGGCAGAGTTTATTGACAAACCCACCACAGCTTCTGAAAATCTGTGGTGTGCCGAGCTGGATGTTCCCAGTGGAGTACACTGAGTGTTGTCCTAATTTACCTTGGGCCTGTTTGCTTCTGAGTGTTCTGACCCTGTGGTTTCTCACACTGGTGCTTTGTCCTGTAGCACACAGTACAGACACACCATGGAAGTTAGAACATGGCCTGATCAGCCTGGAGTCCCTGGTGTCCTCAGCTTATTTTGTGACCTTTAAAGTTTCCCATGATTTCTGCAGAGCTCTGCCCTGAAATGGTAAATTTCAGGGATGTAGATTTCAAAGTGCATTTCTTGTACTTGGAACCTAAAAGAGCTTCTCAGACAATTTTACTCCTGTCTTCTCTGGAATGCTTCACTAGATACCTCACCAATCACTAAGATTTGTAACTATGGATTAAGGGCAGCTCATCCAGTTTTAATTGATAAAAAAAGGGTTGAAAGTCTCACCAGGTCGCTCTAAAATTCTCAGCAACTGACACTGCTAAGCACAACAGGCCAACCCCACCAAAAGCATAACAGAGAAATATCCAGAAAATAATTGACAGCAATAAACACTAAGACATCCACTTTGCTCTGCTTTTCTATTCTGCATCAAATCCTGAACTAGTTCCAGTAAATAGTTCTGGCTTACTATCTCTGAGAAAAAAAAGTAGATCAGAAGGGTTTGGAGCGTTGGAGTTTATACTCTTTTTTCCCATTGCTTAACTCTAAAGTTTAGCACCTTTAGTTGTGTCAGTGTAGTCCTTACAAATCCTTCTCAGGCAACAGATTGGATAAAAACCGAGTGAGGACATGGGATGATTATTAACCTTGCCAGGACCTTTAATCTTGCATGACCACAAAGGTTTGCATGACTAGTGAAGATTCTTTTGAAGACTATTAATCCAATTAAAAGAGACTAAAAAAATCACCTCACTCCATAGAAAATCAAGCACTGAAAACTTCACAGAGTCCTTAACAGAGACATTCAATATCTTAGTTAAAAATGCAACAACCTCTACAGCTCTGCTGCCTACCAGAACAATACCTGCAGAAAATAGGTCTTTATGAATGATCACTGTCATCGTTTCTGTTTTTAGTGATATTGATTGGTTTCAGCAATCAGATAGGATGGCTTCAGTACTCAAAAAAGATCATTCACTCTAGCAAAATAATGCTCATGAATTATAAAGAGAAATATATGTGTATTGATTGCAAATCTTTATGTATTGTGGATGTGTTTTGCTACAATGACTTTGCTCCATGTTGAGTTAACACAGGAACATTCTTCCTTTGGGGATCAGAGAGTAAGAATGAGTTACATCCTGCTCCTACCATGCCTAAAAGATAATGAATGCAGCCAGCAGCCCCTCACCAGCACATATCCCTTGCCCTTGCTGGTTTATACTGTCCCACAGGACCTGCTGCATGACAGCAGTCCAAGAAAGCTCTACCCTGCTCTTTTGCCCTGTGGTAAACTCTGCTACAGCATCACTTCGAAAAAAAAATTAAAAATCACTATAAGTAAGAAGCATCTTTGTCTGTAGACTCACACTCTTTAAAGGTAGCGCTGCCCTCACAAAAAGCAGATTTACTCAACAGCTGCCTCTTTCTGTCCCTAACAACCTCATTTCTCATCCCAGCAAAAGCATTTGTACAGCGCCATGGCAAAACAGATTATGTCGCAGATGGAGAATAAAATCTGACCAGTCAAAAATAGCACTTAATTTTAACTCAGACTAGTTTCCAGTAGTAAATTCCAGCTAAGACTGCATAAGAAGTGACAGCCTCAGTCTTCCAGCCAAAACATACAAAGACAACATAGACAGTTCTTACCAGCATTTCCCATGAGTTAAGGTTTTCTAACGGAAAGAGGTAGACAAGGAATAGAGAAAAAAACTATGCTGATTCTCACTGTTCATTAGAGAGGTCCTAGTCCCCTCTACTGAAATCTAAGTAAACTCCCTAAGAGATCACTTGCAGCTCCATGCTCTGAGGATGCTGCATCTCATGACCTGGGGGTTTACAGAGTCTAATCTAGGGGAACTGATTTCAGTGCCAGGATTAAGATCTTACACCTCTCAAGCTATTCCTTAAACTTCCAAAGTTATTTCAGGAAACGTGAATATATGAGTATTCCACAAGCTCTGGTGAGTCTGCACCTAAATGCCATAGGTGAGCTCTCAACCCAGGCCACAAGTAAGAGTTATAAGAAATACTCATGCACATCCATCCAAGTTAACATACACAAAGCAGAGATCATATATGGCCTTATAAATTTCCCTGTACAATCCCAGAAGAAAAGATAGCTTCTTCAGAAGCAATTCAAAGCACTACTAGATTTGCCCTGCCACACTGGTGTCACTCAGAAGTTTCCCTCCAGCCTGTCCCTGCTGCTTTCTTCTTTCCTTAATTGCTCAGCAATGTTCTCCTGGTCATGCCACTGTAATGTTTGCCAGCCTGATTGTGAATGCCCCTACCTTTTGAGCCCTTTATTTAATCTTACATCCCCTCAGTCTCTTTTCGTCTTTATAGCTCTTTGGAACTTTTATCCACACCCTAAATGCACTCGGTTCTGCTGTCTGCTTGCCCAGTCTCCCATCTATCAGCTCACACATTCTCTAATTCAGCTGCACACTCTCTCATCATTCATCAGTCCATTTACACATTCTTCTATCCGTCCTCACATTCTCCCTCTCTCTTCTTCTCACTCGCTGTTCTGTCACCTCTCTCATTTTTACAGAGCTCTCCTGCCTGTCTGCTGTGGGCCCTGCAGGCCTGGCTGTCCCAGGGTACCAAACACTGTGTCATTGTATACCATCCTGCACTCAAAATTGCCATGAAACACTTCACAGCTCATCAGACCTGCAAACCCGAGTATGTTTTATACATTCAGTGGTCCTGATTCTGATTTCATTCACTTCACAGTAAGTTAAGTCAATGCTAGTGGGAATATACAGGTGTAAAATTAGTTTAAGTAAGATGAAAAAGGACTCATATTTTCTACCAATAATGTAAGTATTAAAGGGCTAAAAAGGAAGTTGGATAAGTCAAAATCCAGCAACTGATCTTTTGAGGAGACTGAAAGACCGTGGAATATTGGAGGACTGTTGTTTTCTTAGCAGAAGTGTGACAAAGAAATACTCCCTGAGCTCATGTTATTTAGTCCCAGAGACTGTAATACAATGGAATATGTCTTTCTGAATACAAAAGACATGAGAAAGACACACTAAAAACAGGTACAAAATCCAGCACAAATACAATTGACTCTACAGAGGTCCCTCTCAAGGTTCACATGCAAGCACCCAACTGATGGAAGTAACAGGCAGAAACAGTGCTTGTATCAAACAGGAGAATCCATGGAAACAATGGAAAAACAAAAGCAACATGGACAACTTCAGTCATCTGAACAGACGTTGCATTGTTAACAGTCAGGCAAGGCATGAAAATGTCAGGCAGATTCTCCCCCCAGACACAGATAAAAGCTCTTGCAAGTGTGTTGATAGATTGGACATCCACCAGATATAAGAGACTAGATGAAGATTTAATTTGGTCCTAAGGAATCAGATCTGAAAAGGGTTGGTCTAATGGTCTTCAACACAGAGATTGTCACTGAATTCCATTTGTACCAATAGAATTAACCAGGGACAAGAATATTCACTGGAAATGTGCAAAGAAGAGAGGTTCTGTGTGCCACCCTCAGACAGAAGGAGGAAAAAAGATCTTTTGAGGGAGCTGCTAGGGGTGTAGCTGGAGTGAGAAAAGGACAATCATCAGATGAATGGGACTGATGATAAATGAAAATCCAATGAGGATGAGAATGCGATGACAACATCCAGAGAATAACAACACTCAGGAGAAGAAATGAGAGATAAAAAAACAGAACATAGTCTTAGTCTAAGAATGACCAAGAAATAATGCAAGAGAAAGACACTGAGCACCTGTCCAGTTCCATCTCTCAAGGGCAGAAAACTAAGAAAAACCTCAAACCACCTAGAAACAAAAAACTGCTCATTATAAAAACGTGGAAAATGCCACACAATAATGAAAAAATTAGACAGACCCAGAGTCAATACTAGATAATCACTTATCTTCAGGTTAAGAAAAGAGACCTGAACAGACATTGCAGATCCAACTCCAAACACTGACCATAACAAGCATGTAGAAGTTCCGTCCTCCCACTTTACTCATCTCAACAGTTTCACCGAATTGAGCAGAGTTTGGCGAGGCAAAAGCATGAAATTCAAGCAGTTCTTTCATAAAGAATAGAGAAAAGAAACCCATCATTACCAGGAACACCAAATGAGGAAAATCAAGACCACAAAGAGACCTGACAGAAAACACTCAAGAGGCCAGCCATGATCACAAAAGAAGAAATAACATGATTTTGCTTTCACAAATAGCTACCACATCTTGGAGAGTTTGAAATGCAGTTAAGTGGAACCCAGTGGAGGCCACAGAGAGGAAGAGAGGGCAGTGGAGGTTATTTGAGCCCAGGAATATGCATCTTAACTGACATAGAATCATGTTCAGCAAATGTTTTAGAGGTAATGGAATGCAGATTTAAAGATCATGGAAGAATTAAGGGGCAAATGAGTTCAAAGAGACCTCATTGACTCTGCCATTCATTCCTGACCTCTGAAATACTTGCAGCATATGATGAAAGCAGTGACATGGGCTTTGCCATAGCCTCGTTAATTAACTAATTATCTAAGGCCACAATCATAATGAGAACTACACAAACAGCATTCAGAACATATTGTCATTCACTAGATCAAGTTACAGTCACAGAAAACTATTTTTGTGGCTTATTTCCCCCCTTCCAAACTCCTACAGTATTATGATGATGTGTTAATGGCTTAAAAGTACCTTTAGCAAGTTGGTACAAGGCTCAGCTTTCTCTGATAATCAGCAGCTCGAATGAGCCCATAATGATGCTTTAGATTCAGTTCTGGGCCTTTCCCCTCTCCAGAGCATTCATATGGTTTTGATCTCATTGCTTTCTCCAGAGGAGACTACCCACAGTTTGCAGGGATGGGGAGGAAGGGGGTTAAGAGTGTCATTTACATTTCCAGGTGGGAATTTTCTGGGCCAAATGTTTCCTAAGCCTGCACTTGTCAAATGCAGTTCAGCTTTTGAATACAGAAATGAATGGGGTTTGAAAAAACTACAACCACTTGGAAGGAATAAAAAACAAACAAAACCACCCAACCCCAAAACTCTATCAATGCATACCTCTGTTCAATGTGCATGAGTGTTTAACAACGAAAATCTGAGGCTGGCTAGGGGACTGTAGCAATATGAATATTAACAATATTGCAATTGCATTGGTTACCATTTACTGAGGAACATTCATGTTCTGCTTATGCTATGGAATAAACAAAATTAACAGGATTGCAAAGGCAGTGATGGGTATGACCACAGAAATGAACAGGTTTCTAAAGACAGATCAGAACATCCATGTCTCCAGTGCAGCTTTTCCCTACCAGTGCCAGACAGAGCTCCACAAGGGGTGGAAGTGACTTCTCTCTCAGCGTCCCAGCAGCCCAGGCAGCACACACAGCACAACAGCAACTGGGCCTCAGCCTTGGCACTTCCGAGGGAAAAAGCCTCAGCACAAAGTGAAAGGGTTTAAACTCAAACAGGGAGCAAACAAATGCATGCTGAAAGAAATGGAGAAACAGTTAATAAACCATCTGAGAGACCAAGGAGCTCTGCTAGAGGCTTTTGCAGTACACAAAACAACTGAGTTGAACCAAGCATAGAAGCAAGGATCTACCTTCAACCACTATAACAGAACTGGGAAGGGATGGGAGTGAGGAGTTTATTTAAACTCTTTGGTTTACATCCTGACTGACTTGCACATTACGAATTTTGTGTATTTACACGTTATCCTGGTTTGTATTGTAACAGAACTTGTTTGTTGTTAGCTAAAGCCTTTGAGAAGAGATTATGACAGAAGGTTCTGGCATCTTTCTCACAAAACTTTTACCAACTTGGGCCCTTGTCGCTTCCCTTTCCAATAAGAAAGATGTCTGCAAGCCTCCTCTACAAGGTCTATGGCATTTCATTTCTTTGCATATATTCTGTAATTGATGTTTTATTTTAAATGTTCTTTTCTGCTGTATTTCATGGCAGAGGTTAAAGGGGGACAACACTTTCCTAGAATTATGGTTGAAAACCATTCTCAGATTTCTACTGCTGCATGTGACAGATGAAATAACGGAGACGAAAGGAGGCTATGGGAATTTTGACTAATGAGGAGAACATGAATTGCAGTTAGCCTGTGGAAATACCTTAAAGCAGCAAGTCTATATATTACACTGTGCTCTTTCCTAGTAACACACAGTTTCTATACAGGATTTACCACTACATTACCTAAGCATTTCAAATACATCATTTCCACAGAATTTTTCTGGGGCACACCTCACTTTACTTGTCCATGCACACCTTGGACATGGAAGCATTCTGGAAACAGAGCCTGGGCAGTGTTTCTGAGGAGAAGGACACAGCTGTTCCATGAGTTTCCCCCAGGACACCCTCAGGGTGCTGCAGGGCATTGCTTACACCACCTTTCTGCGAGAGACACAGGGACATCCTTGGGACACTCAGCAAGCACAAAACAAAGCCAGAAATAAACCTCCAACAGATTTAATTAGAGGCTGGTGTTTAAACTCTCCTTTTCCCTGTCATCTTCCTGACCAGTGGCTGGGATCAGGCATGGACAAAAAGAGAGGTTTCAGGGAACAATGAACAAGCTCTCACTCTGCTACCTCTCTCCATGGCTAAGGAGGCATATCAGCAACATAAATCTATCCAGCTCTCAGGTTCTGTTTATCACAACTTGTTTGATGCTACTCAAATCACCTTGGGAAGAAGGCATACTAAAAAAAAAAAAAAAAGAAAACATAGGTATTTTCTGAGAGCTGCATCTGCTGTGCATGGTCAAAAGAATCTGGTCTCCTACAAGCTGTCAATACAGCAGTTTAAAATAAATGTTTTTGTTGTTATATTCACGCATTAGACTAAAAATTTTGGACTGGAATTCTAAATTTAAACCTGAAATGGTACACTGCTATTCACTGTATTTCTGACATCTCATTTTCAGTGGTTTTTAACAAACTCAGTTTTTGTTCTCTCTAAAAGTCAGACCTCTCAAAAGTGCCAGAACATCTTGGCTAGCCAAGGTCCTTGGCTGCTTTCTACACTCTACATCCAAGAGCATCAGTACTAAATTTCACATTTCTACTCACGCAGGCCACTGCTTACATGACTATGAGCATGACAAGGCAAGGAGTAATTTAACAATTCTCTGAAAAGAAGCAAAACTTTCATCACCTTTTCCTCACACTTCTGGTAGAGACTTAATGAAATAGCTAGAATTTTCTCACCACGATGGAAATTCCTTCAGGAGAATCAGCAAAAATATGGACTGTTTGGGAGGAACAAGCAGCTTCTCACTCCATTGCTTCACTCTCTTAACTGAATTCCACAATTCTTGCACAGTGACTGTTCTTTCAGGCTACCAAAAGGTGAATTTCATCTCTGTCACTGAGACAAAGCATTGCACTGTCCACCCTGGGCTGCCATGGTTAGACATCAAATTTCCACATCTGGACACTTGTGTAACACTAAATCCTTGCCACATCATCCAAGAATACAGAGCCAAAGTTATACAAAAATACTGGGCATGCAGACAGTGACAGAGAGCAGCCACAATGTGAGTATAATACAGCACCAGTTGGTATCTAAGCTTTTTTTTTTTCATTTGCTCTGTTGCAAAGTTTGTATTTTTGTCACTCAGCTTCCTTTACAGCCTTGGGGACTGCATGCCAGTTGTACTGAATTTCCAGCTGCCACAGCCCAAACCAGGGCTGTTGCATGTCAGAGTTTAGAATTAAACATGCAGAATGCAGGGAACAGTCACAATACATCCTTTATGATGCTAATGAAAACATAAATAAGGAAATTAAAAAGCCCCTGTCTGAAATAAAAATAGCAGTCACTGCCATAGAGACTGTATGAGGCAAAATGAGAACTACATTTCAGCAAAACTGCACACACTCCTGTAGCCAGACAAGAAAAACCTTCCCCTTTGCTCAGTGGGATATTAAACTTTATAGCTGTACTTCTTATTTTTAGATAGTTCTTTGAATGCATAGCTTCTGGCTTCCTTAATTTCTTTTGTATGCCATACATTTTCTTTTTATTTCTAATTTTCCTTTTTTGGTTTTTTTTTTTTTGTTTGTTTGTTTTTAAAGAGCTGCACTGCCATAAATCAGTCCAGCCTGTGGAGGTCTTAAAAAATGTAACAGTTACGACTGTACCATTCATAAATACTTTTATTATTCCTTCTAGGCTTTGTGGAATGCCTTGACATTCGTGTCTCTGACTTGGCACAATACCCACATGTCTTTGGGCATGTACAAGTACAGACACACACACAGACACACACGTAGAGAATTTCTCTCACTGTTTAATCGAGAAGAGCCTGTGCACAGCCCTGGCTGCGCAGCAAGTGCCACCAGTGCTCCGGTGAGTGTGTGACACAGAGCAGGAAGGCAATCTCCGGCTCCTTTCCCCCAGGGAATTCCTGTGAATTTCACAG
Source organism: Lichenostomus cassidix (assembly GCF_008360975.1). Taxonomy (NCBI): domain Eukaryota; kingdom Metazoa; phylum Chordata; class Aves; order Passeriformes; family Meliphagidae; genus Lichenostomus; species Lichenostomus cassidix. The sequence continues at coordinate 18,081,789 of NC_139490.1, forward strand.
AATGGCTACAGCTGGATTCTGTGTGGCTGGCAGAGCCCTCCTACACCTCCACGGGATCACCCTGCTCCTTCTAGAGAGCTCAGCACTTTGGGGAGCCCCGCGGAGCCAGGCTGATGAGCTCGGGAAGAGACAGACATCATCACGCTTCCCAAAACGTGCTGGCTGATGATCTTTCAGCTCCACCAGCCGAGAGGATGCAAACGAGCCCGAGTGCAGGAGCTGTGATCCATGGCCAAGGAGGCAGGCAGGGGGCTGAGGGAATGACCGCTCAGTTTAGGATGTAGTGTGGTAATTGATGGGTGTGTTTGTAGCTGGGAAAAGAGGATCTGAGTCGCTGCAGTGCACGGGATTTGCAAGTCATTCTCAGGAGACTGGAACCGAGTCCCTGTAGGAAATTTCAGTGAGTGCAGCCAAGCGTTGGTTTTCCTCAAATGTCATCTTTTCCACTGGACACAAGTGAGCACAGGAATGGGTCTGATACCACTGCAAGGTGAGTCTCTCAGCCACACACTATTAGATGTGAAGCTTCAGACGTAAAACAGGCTCATGCCACAAAACCACACCTACTACTAATCCTTTTACTGCTACTAAATGAGACATTTCCCTAGTTTTCAGTCAAGCTCACTCGGTTCTAATGAATGCTTTGCAGCTGTGGAAAACATCTGAAAGAATTAGTGGCTGTTTTGTGGGGATCTCAGACGAAACATTCCACATGTGGTCCTTGGAGACTGCCACACAGCTAAGACTGGGAAAGGCAGAACACCAAAGGAATGTCTGTGGGGGCTATGGACACCTCACACGGGATGCAAGGTGTATTGGCTGTTGCAGGACTCACAGAGGGCATGGATCAGGTCTAGCAAACAGCTGGAATTAGCTGGGGAAAAACCCAAACACTACATCCAGCATTTGGAGAAACAACTGAACCCCAAAGACGCAATGCACAAGTTGAACACGACACACACACACTACCATCAGCTATCCCTTTAAATCAAAAGAGTTGAGGATCTGAGTCTGGGTTTGATTGCCACCACAATTCATGGGCCAAGTCAGGACTAGTGCTTTGATTTAAGGCTTATAATACCAATTTAAGTTACTTCCATGACATTTGAGCACCACAGAACAGAAGTCTTGAGACTATTTATGCTTATGAAGTAATTCAGTGGAGTAGAGAAGACTTTCTTGATTTAGGACTTATGTGAATTGCCCCAAAATTAACATTTACCACTGCAAAAATCAACTGCAAATGCCATTGAGGAAGTATGAGACACTTCTAACTATATTGAGAATGCTTTTGCAATATAATATTGGTGATATTAAGGCTCCTATGACACAGTGTTAGTATATATAAGACTTTCTATAGAAGAATTACATAGGATCAGGGGGAAAAAGTATGAGATTAGGGTTCCCAGACTTGGCTGCATTTGCAATTCATGCTGAATATGTTCACTGTCAAGCTGTCATTTTATATTAGGAGTTAATTTTCCTGCTATCGATCCTCTCTCTGCTTATTCTTTTTCTCATTCTTCAGCTGCCAGGATTTTGGAAAACAATAACAACCGAAACTATAACAAAGAACTTGAAGTCCCAAACAAATTTTGCACATATTCATTCCATAACCATCAGCCAGCCTGACTTCTACAGCCTCATGCAAATTTCCATTAAAGTTGCCATGCATCTGAATAATGAGTCTGTTCAAGAATAAAAGAGGAAAGGAGGCATAGGGCATTTACATTGAAGAGGAGTTGAAATCAAATAAAAGTACTTCGCTGGGTAGCTGTTTATAGTATTGTAGTTGCTCTAAAGAACATACCATTTTTCTGAAAACAAAACCTGACAAGGACAGAAATAAGGCCCACAGATTAGGCGTTGCATTTCGGTAAGCAATGAATGAAATACCCCAAGCAGAATAGACTGTTACAGAAACAGAAAAGAAAAAAGAAGTGTGGTAGGTACAATTCCCCCAGTACCTTTGAGCTTCATTCTGTGCTCAACAGCAGGACTTGTCAATAGGAATATCCCTGAAAGTTAAGTGAAAGAGCCATGTGCATAGTCTTTCCACCAGCCTTCTAACACATTATTCTTTCTATTCTTTTTTATTTACTCTCTTCGCATTTCTCCCAGGTGTTTTTGGCTGAGAGATGCAACATTGGAAAAAAGCAGCCCAAAGTGTGTGCAAGCCTGTGTAAGATCTTTCTGGCACGCAGTGATGGGACACCCTCTCCTGGAGAAACAGACACACTTCCTCTGCTCTAGCATTTGAAGGAAAGGAAATTGGTGATATTCCTGGGATCTGGAGACAAACTACCACAACAAATCCTGATGTAATGGCAATAACTAGGAATGCTTCCCCTTGATATACACAATATTCTTCTCTGGACTGGCAAAGACACTGTTAGATAGAGCACCCTTCAGAAAAATCACTCATTCACATTTAAGCAATGAATAGCTATATTAGAATCATAAAGAGAAGAAGCTCTAGATGAAATAAGTCATGATTTTTGCCTCAAATTCAGATATTCCATGAGAGGGATCCCATTGGTGGATTGACTCCCTGCATCACTAAATATGTCACTTTGAACCTGGCAGAATATCACCATTCACGTGGTTACCTCCTAGAGTTAAAAATTAAAATAGCTCAGATGGAAACACAGGGTCATTTTGCTTGTCTAAAAGTCCAAGTTCTACACATTTCCTCCACTAACTTCTTTAGGATGACATGGTTTCACACCATTATGGATTATAGCAGTTCTCACTAATCCACTATTTGCTTAGAACATCATCTGCGAAATTCATAAAAGGTAAAGCTATGAAACTTCTCACAGGAGTGCCTCCAAGAGGCAAAATATTAATCAACAGGCTAGTGCCTGTGGATGAATAAGAAAGCAGTGACTAGAGCAGGGATTTGTGGTGCAGGTGACCAGGCTACAGGTGACAGTGTGGGAAGTTCCTGGCTGGCTGCAGCCTTTGAAAACAGAAAAACTTTACAAGTCCAGGGCTGCCAGATGAGCAGCCTGGATTCCAGCATGGCATATTTACACTGGCAGCAATATCTCAGACACACAGGGGAGCAAACACCTGGGGGATTCATTTCCCCCTGAGGTGGTTGGCAGCTCTGCTGTGTGCAGAAAGCAGGACAGCTTCTGACCTGGACACTGCTGACTTGTATCTTCATTAGATGCAAAAGAGAATGGGAGGAGAGAGAAAAATCACAGTTCAGTGTGGTCACTGATATGAATTTTGAACTTCAATTGACATTGCTAATGTTGTTCTCATTTGGAGAGCTTCTAACCATGGTCTCCTGTGCTATGACAAGTTTGTAATAAATTGCAAATGATCAAAATGCAGATACCTCTCTCCGTTTGCAGCCCAATTTAGAAAAAATCAGTGGAAGAACAGTAGCAGCACACGGCTCAGGCTATGCCTGATCAAAGGGGAATTATTCCTCCCAGCTCCAGGAGCATTCAGGCACTGTTTATCTCCAGGCAGGAATGAATAGCAAGGGTAAGGCACTGAAGCCCCTAGGAAGTCCCTGCAGCCTTAAAAAGTCCGCAGAGAAAATTTCTAAGATGCATTAAGCACAAAGGTTCTCAGTGCCCAAGGCAAACTGGAAAATATTCCTTCCCTCAAGTCACTTGAACGCTAAATCATCACCTGCAGGCTCAAGCTGTCATTTCACACTGAGTCGTATCTTAGAGTGTCAGGAGCTCTCCTCAAATCATTTATTCTACCCCTCCCCACCCCAAAACACACAGTGGTTTCTTACACAAGCATTAACAGAATACTGAATTAGTTTTAGGAAGGAGTGTGACTTATATTAATATATAGCTTACATTAAAGCTCTGATTAAATTCAGCCACAGCCTTCCAGTCACTTCAAACAGTTCTACATTCAATTATAGTTTGGGATTTATAAAGAAAAAGAAAACTCTCAGCATTTCCTGGTGTGAGTGTTAGCCTAACAATCTGTGGTTTCATCTATAAACAGTAAGAATGGACCTTCAAGAATGAGAGAGGCAAGATGCAAATTAAATACAACCATTTCAAAGAGGCTCCTGTCCTGAAGGCTTTATGGCATCCAACTGGCTCTGGGGGGAACAGCCAAGGTTCTGGTGAGGACCAGGGAGACAAGACCTTTTTCCTTTCCCTGTCTAGTCAAAGCACTTTGCCCAGTTCCTTTCAGTAAAAGGGTCATGTCTCAGTGTACACACACTTGCATGGTTGGCAGTGGGATCTAATCTCGTCTGGCTAAAAATAAATCTCTCATGACTAAAAATAAAAACACATTAAAGATGGTGCTCATAAGTAAGGAATTGAAATTATCCTCCTGATCATCATCAGAGCTGGATTAACGGAGAAGAACCAGAGGAAATCATTATCAGTCTAGGGAAACAGGAAAATCTGAGTTACACACAAGAACTGAATGCAGTCTGTAATGTTACTCATCCAGTATAAAGCAAAAATTCTGGATATAGATATTGGAAGTCCTGACCTGCTGTCAGGAGTAGTGTGTAGTTTGTGAATCCACAGAACAGCGAGCACTCACTTGAAGAGAAAGCAAAGCAAACCTCTTAACTCTGCTACACCATTAATTACAAACTGCCTTCCTGAAGAAAAATCCTCTAAAAATTTTTAAAAAGTAGTAAAGCCACAGTCTTTCAGCAACCCACCATGCAACACTTAACCATGACCCACAGAATGACAGCCACTGGGTAACGCCTGCAGTTACAAGAACACAGGTGAGGGATGGCACACCCTTGGCATCACCCAGCTGCAGATTCCCTTTTTTCCCTGCCTCTTCCCAAAACAGAGGATGAAAGGCTTTCCATTCCAGGTACCCATGCAATGGGAGCACGTTATTTCAGAGCCCACATACACCTGACCAGCAGACAGGACTCAGCAATTGCTCCTAAATGAGTAGCACGTTCCCTATAATCAATAGGACCTTTATGCTGAGCTACTTTTACAAGGAGAGCTGATCTCAGCTTCAGGACACCTGACTGATGAATGTACACACTGATCACATGTGTGTTGATGTTTTAAGTTTTGGCAAAAGACACAATTAAGCATAAAAATTTAGCACCCCCAAAAAGTTAAATAATCAGCCAGGCTGATAAAAAAAATCTCTTCAAATAGTATCTCATTTCTGCTGCACATTTTATCCAGAGGAATCCTGTAGGACTTTGAAATATGCAACAAAGCACAGAATAAATTATATAAATTATATTATCATTTCCCTCTGAGATGAGCTGTAGCACCTGCTTGACACTGAGCAGCATCACTGCACAGCAGGCTGCAGCTGGGAGCCCAGCAGCTTTTGATATGGAAACTGCAGGTGGAGTTCTGAGTCAACATAATTACAGGTTCTGGGATTTCATCAGAATGCTAAGGATGAAACTCCTTTCACTACTTCTTGTGAAAGTCTGTAAAACTTGAATTAATAAAAAGGTTTTCCTGCAGCCATTCTTATTTTGGATTGAGATTTCTTCACTCAGCTCTCCATTTCAGCAGTCAGGGACAGACCCCTCCTGCTGGAATGAGGTCAGGATTTTCAATGAAGGTGCAGGGGAGCCTTTCCAAAGTCTGCTTCACCTCTGTGAAGGGGCAATGCTCATTTACTATTAACACCCACCAGGGAGATGCTTGTGTCATTTCTTAATGCAAACAGCATGCTAACATTTCCAGCAGATTCATCTGAAATAGTTTCTTCTCTTGACATCAAGAAAGCAGGTTGCCATGGCAAGAAAAAACCTTGAAACTTACCTTCCTGCTCTCCTTACAGAGACCTCTGTTCAGGTTGGCTATCTGGGAGTATGAGCAGAACCTCGAAATGGTGCTTTACCTGCACAACATTTATGGACAAGAGTCTATTGATGGAAAGCATTAAGAAAAAAGCAGGTTCAGGATTTTAGAAGCCTGGTGTCTTGCATTTTTATCTCACCTCTGATCAACTTCAGTGTCTTCAGAATATTCTTTAACTTCCCCAGAGAATATCTTTCCTCTGCCCAGTCATATATTTGCACAAAATCTGTAGAGCTTGGTGACTTCTGCATTCCTGACAATGTTGTTGAAATGCACCCAGGTTCAAAATTTACCAAAGGGAAGCCTCTCCCCAAATCAGTCCTAGATGTGATTACAAAAACCTTCACTCCTGCATTAAGATGCTGCCAATAGATAAGATTCAGTCAAGCACCAGATTAAAGAACCCAAGCTTTGTGCTCTTTTCTCCCACACACCCAACAGATCAGTGATTTACAGAGCCAGCCCACCAGGGTAACAGCAGATATTGGCATTCTGTCAGCCTGAGAAAAACTCTTCAATGGAGAAGACATCTGCTGAGAGGGTTTGATAAGAACACTTCACTCTCTTCCTCTGGCAAAGTCATTTTCTCTTCCTAACATCTGAACAACCAATGGCTTTGCCTATCTTTGTGCAGATAAACTATAGAAATCCCAGAAGTTTTGCTAGAAACTGGAATTGATAATTGTTGTAACAAGCTGGAAATTTCAGACAGGTGTTTAACAGGACTCTAATCTCCTCTTGCAGGGAAGTTTTCTCATTACAAATACTACTCTCCATATAGGGAGCCTTGCTGGAAAAACACATCAAGAAATTTTGAAAATTCACATTTAGGAGGGCCTGGGGAAAGAGAACAGTGCACACAGAGCAAAGTGTACTATTCAATCCCAATTCTGATTTAACAGATTTCAGATCTTGGCATCAATAAGAAACAGTGAAAAAACCTTTATGAGAAAACTCTACAAGATACTGTATTTAAATGTAGGCACACAAACAAATGGACATGAACTCACAGGCGCCATTTGGATTCTGGAAAAGCCAAACTTTGCAAGAAGATTAAATGAGAAGTTTAAAGTCAGAAGTTTGTAAAATTTCTAAACATAGTGGATCAGAGATCCAATAAGGCCTTCTAAATTCTGTGTCTGGAAAAGAATCCCTCCCACACACACCAATATTTGGAAGTTGGCTGAGTGGTCACTGATTTAAGAGAAAAATATTTCAGCTTCTTTTGAAAGAGAGAACATTGGGAGGGGAGGGGAGAGGATGGGTAGGAAGGAATTAATGAAAGGTAACAGATTAAGATGATACAGATTTTTCCCTGAGGAGGTTTCTGGCAGGAACCCAGAAACAAAATCTACATTTGCACACTCCTGTGGGAACTGAGAGAAACCCCAGCCCTGCCAAACTCTGTGGCTTCTTTTGATGAATGAAAAGGCATTAGATAGCTCACTGTACATGGCTGGAAGGCATGGGAGAAATGTGCAGCTTCTAAATACCCAAATTCATGAGTAGTTTGCCAGGAGGCTACCACAAATACATACCAGAAGTGGTGGACATTAGGAAAGTATTTCCACAGAATCAAAGAAAAATAAAGGATGAGAGAGACTTGGAAATCACCTGTTCATCTGCAAGTTACAAGAAAAAAAAAAAAAAAGATGAGAGAAACCTTCAAAGGTATTTTATTTTAACACCATTTCCTACTGATGAAATAATACCCTTAAATGTGCTTGAGAGCTCCAGGAGGCAAAAGGAATTGTGACTGCTCCAGTGATAAACTGAAAGCTTAAGAGAATGAGGATGAAACACGCTTCATCCTCAATCCATATTCATTATTTAAAAGCACATAGGATTGAGAAAACATGACCTGGATGAAACAATGCCATTTAAAAAAAAAACTAAAGTAATACTACATTTCCTATTCTAGAGCAGTAAGTACATCACTCATAGTATATTTAGAGTTGGAATTATGCACAATGAACCATTTACTAATCTATCATTTTTCCATTCTCAAATCAACTACACAGGATTACAGAACAGTCTGAGCTGAAGGATCATCAATCCAACTTCATATTCTAAGGGCCACATCCAGAAATATTCAAAGGGATTTCATAACATATTGCGGTTTTGAGCTTTCATGCAAACTGTTCCCTGCACCTGCTGTTACCAGTGGTTAATATTTGACATTCTGTAGCTTTCTCATCGACTTCACAAGCTTTTAATATTTATATTCTCTGATCAGACAGGTTCCAAGCCCTCCATATAACTACCAAAATATCTTCACAACAGCCAATGTGGATGAAATCTATACCATATTTATAGGGAAATAAACATTTCTACAACAGCTGATGACTGACAAATGTGACAGTGCTGGCTTACTCCCTTTGCAGATACATGAGAGAAAAAATACAGGAAATAAAAAAATCATTTGAAGCTGGGGTACAGCATCAGCACAGGACATGAACTCAGCCTGCATCCAAACTCCAACTAAAACTATGTGTACACAGACTCAGCTGCTTGCAAGGGCTGCAGGCAGCGTTTTTCAGTGCTGCTCCCCAAAAATCAGAGGATGGCAGCAGTGAAAAGGGCAACAGCTCCACAGCAGGAGCAAATTCCAGGACTGGACCTGGAGCAGAGCAGCAGGGAGAAGATGGGGCAGCCACGAAGTTGCAGGGCCAGCCACAGCTCCAGCCCAAGGAGCCCATCAAGGAGCTGGTGAGGAACAGAAATGCTGGTTTCACTCCTGCCATAAGCTTCCAGGATTTGCAGAAGTTTTCCTCTGGGCCAAGCAGGCAAAGTGAAGGTGTGCCTCCCAACAAAGTGCTTTACAAAAATGAAGGCTGGCAAGCAGTCAGTCTTTTGTGAAAAGGTGAGATTCAGTCAAATCCCAGGTTTCACGTGGATATCGGGACATGTGGATCCTGCTGTGACAATTACCTTCCATTCCATGCCAATCAGAACAAGCAGTGCCAGAAGCAGCCCAGATGCACAAGCCCTCACAGCTAATGAGCCCCTGTCTATCTGTGTTTAAGCTGCAGCCTCCTCCTTATAAACACCACTTCAGAGCAGCACTGCCTGCTTCCAGGCCCCTATTAAAAACAGAAGTATTTTTATCCCTCTTCAGCAAGATGATGCATTTCAGTGCTCTGTCCTACCAAAACCCCAATTACCACATTGCAGACTCAAGTTAAATATTAACAGGTAAAACTTTCCCTAAACCTGCTTAACTCTGGGCTCACATCTAAGGGGTTGAGAACACAGCTGAGAGCACACTAATTGCTGACAAATGTCATCTTACACCAGTCCTGTTACATAGTCATGGACATCATTTAATCCCCCTTGGAAGAGGTTTAAGCAAAAAGACACCTCTCTGGTGCTTGAGATAGGACTCAAGCCACTATTGTTGTCCACTTGACAGCTAAAAATGACAGTAGCTATTAATCATCCCTCAAGATAAGCCTGAGTTATGCATGTATGAGTGTAGCAGAAAAGCACTGCAGCCTGTTACTTATAAGGGTTTGACTGCTGAGGGTTTTTAATGAAAAAGGCACTGAATTGGTCAAAAGCCTGTTATAACTGGCATTGTTAAAGAAGAACATTAAGTATGTGACCAGCTCAAAATGGAAAATGAAATTAGGAACCAGGGAGCCAGTACTGATTCATCAGGAACCAGGCTTGACTCCATCTCTGTTACTCACCACTTTTGGGGGCAGACAGACATTTTATCCTGTTTTTCAAGGACCTACAGCAACAACTTCAGCTCAAACTTCCCCCCTGCCATCCAACAACCGTTTTACAATGGCATCTTAAAGGCTGCCAAACAGATGAAATTTTGGTTCTACCCTACCATAAAGACCATTTTTAGAATGAGATCTGGACTGGTTTACATTCCAAATGGCAGCACTTTCCTTTCACCTTACCTTTTAACTTTCAGCAGAACTAAAACTTAATGCTGATTTTTGTCAGGATATCCTAAAGAAATAGCTGAAGTGTAATTCTAAATCACTTGTGGAAATGGCTCTCCAGAACATTTGGAAACAAAGGGCTTAATGGCATTTGATTTCAGTTTGAAGGAACTTTACAAAGCTCAGACTCTGTCACATCTCAAAGGCTTGAATAAGGACACAGAATTCTCATGCAGCATAGCTCCTTTATTGAGAAAAAGGGGGAAGAAACGAAACTGCAAGGCAAGAAAACAGAGACCCAACCAGAAAACTGACAGGGGAACATACTCTGCTTTATACTTCCACATAGAATAGGCTTTACTAATTGCAAAAACAGCTCTGCTGAAAACTGTAGGCCTGAGTTTAGCCCACAGGATAGCAGAGCTGTAGTGACCTGCAGAACACACCTGTGTTCAGTGACAGCACTGACTCACTAACAAATAACCATCACTGCTGCCATCGTTATTCCTTCCTCACCCCACGCGGGTTGGAGCCCCTCACACAGAGCGTCCCTCACACAGAGCATCCCTCACACCGGAAGAAGGACTGTCCCTCAGCCTGAGGATGAACTCCCTCAGCCTGAGGGTGAACTCCATCTCCCTTTCCCCGCTCCCGAAGGAGGCCTGTCCCTCAGCCAGAGGGTGAGCTCCATCTCCCTTTCCCTGCTCCCACAGCCTTTCCCTGCAATCCCGCCTGCAGTACCGGGTGCCGCCACGCGAGGGCGCAGCAGCCCCGCCGCGCCTTGCCGGGCTCCCCGTCCCGCTGCCCTGCGGCACCATCAATCCGCCTTTCCGCGCCTTCCCTCCCTTTTTATAAACCAACAAAACACGGCAGCTCCAGCCCAGCCATTGGCACTGCCCACGGGCAAGGAGCGCTGGGAACTAGATCTGTCACACGGATCGGAAATGGTACAAACGGGAGCGAGGAGCGGGCGGGGAGGGCGCTGGGCAGTGAGCTGGCTTTGGGGAGGATCACCGCGCACGTTTCGCTCACACCGTGTTTCGACATCGTGCCGTGTTGAGCACACAACAAAACTGCCCGTCCCGCCATCGCTTCCGAGCCAGCAGCAAGATCTCCAGCAGCATTCCTTAAAGCAGCAGCACTTAGTGCGGCCCTATCACTTGGTGTTATAACTCTGCAACAGCGTTTCCCAGTTGGTAGGGCTAATTCATCAGTGGACCCCTACAGAAAGGCTATTCATCAAGCCCAGGATAAATAAATTCCCACCCATTCCTCTTGTCATTGTTCAGGTGGTTACTTTTATTACCTTAATCCAAACAGAAATCCACTTGAAATTGCAAATTGAATCATAAATTAGGTCAAACTTCAAAAGGTAGTGATTGATCAGCTTCAATAATGCAGTTTGCTTATCACTTTATCTCCATAGGCAGGTCCAAGGTTTGTGAGAATGATCTCAGCCCTGCAGCTCCTTCCTTCAGCAATTCTGGTGGCACTGGAGATACATCAAGTCTTTCATTGCTGCAGATCCTCTCTGTGTGTGGCTTAGAAGAGATGAGTGTATCCTAATGAACCAGGCATACACAGAAGAATAATTACCTTTTCCCTTTGTTGGTTTTTTTTTTAATTTATTTTTACATTAGAGATTTGGTTCTGCCCACCCAGTGACCCTCAAACATACAGGTGAGCAGGTGCTGACAACCTGAAGGTGTAACTGAGAATTTAAATTCCGGATTTCCTTAAACTCCCCAGTCTGGATTTCTTGTCAGTGCTCTGACCACAATGGAGGCTGTTTTGGCTAAAACAGCTATCAGTGTTCTTTATCACAGCAGGACAAGAGAGGTGGAGCTACTGGAGAGTCCCCACTGACAGCCAAGGTGAACAAATGCCTGGAGCACCTGACGTCAGGGTAGAACCGGGACTGCTTAGCCCAGAGATGAGAAGGCTCAGGGGAGTCTCGCCGATGTACATGAATATCTGAAAGGAGCTATAAATAAGAGAGATCTTCAGTGTTGCTCAGTGACAGGAGAAGAGGCAGTGGGGGCACAAACAAACACAGGAGGCTCCACCTCAACATAAAGGAGAAGTTTTGGGGTCTCTACCTTTGCTACTCATAGCGGGCAATTGGTCCTGTTCACCTAATTTCTACAGTGAGTTCACCTTTCAGATTCTCTTCTTCGCCCTCCAGCACACAAAACAGGGATGATGGCAAGCAGAACCAGTCTTTCAGGCAGAAAGGGTACCATTCCAATGTGGTACAGAAGCCCCAAATATTCTATCAGGATTTCTAGTTCAGTGTTCATGAAATGTCTCCTTGCTCCTGCCCAGACTGGGGCCCAGGACAGATGAAGTGCAGAAGTTACAAATGCAAAAAGCAGCTTAACAATACGCACCTTGTTCCTGCAAACAGCTAAGGAAGTCACAACAAACATAACACACAAATATACAAAGAGACCCCAGAATTTTATTTAAAGAAACATGTTCAAATGCAGCATTGAAAACAGAGAGAGTGGGATGCCAACAGTCAGAGAACTTATGCTGAGTTATGTTTTCTTTGACAAACTAGCACCATTGAATCACAAGTCACAGACTAATTTATTTCTAGAGGTTAAAAAACCTCCACCATTATAAAATTTCTAAGAATTCTATTAAAAATTGGTTCTCAATTTACTACTCCTACAGAGATGAAAGCAGTCTGAAGTACAAGTTTTCATATCTACTTGTTGTTCAAATTACCCATAAAAGACAGTTTATTCTTAAGTCTAAACATCCTGATCAAGGGAAAAAAATGTCTAAAAAGTGACCTCCACAAGTCTTTACAAACTAAACAAGTAAGAAATATCTACTGTGTTATAAATACACACAGTACAATATGTACAAGTCTAGTCTTACAAAAGAAGAGCTTCCTAGTCCATAAAAATACTAATGCAACTACAAAAATTTTCTCAGTATTTAGTCAAGCTGACTCCAGCAGTCAGTCTAGCAAATTCCTAAAACACTGATTTGTTCCATAGCACAACAGCTTGAACATGTTCACAGTGGGAAAGAGCCCAACACTTCACCATAAAACTGATTTCTAATCCTAATTTCCCACTCAGGTTTAGTGGTGCTGTTAGTGTTTGCTATCTATTTTAACATCACGAGACCTTTCTGTATTTCTAGACTGTGTTTGAACTATTCAAAGTGCTGAAAGTGCGATCAAAGAGTAGAGTTTTGTATCCATTTTCCAGTACACCCTTCTCTGGCACTGGCAACAACAGCCAAGGGGTTCTAGCTCTGTGAGGTCCAAAAGGCACACGCTCATTTCTACATGCTCAGGGAAGTGTTCACACACACATGCACTTTGCTTCAAGGACCTGCCCCACATTAGGAGGCTTCCTCTGAGTAAGGAAATTCAAAAATTCCTTACAAATGCCTTCATGCAGACACCTGGAATTCATAGTGACCCTAACATGAACTGCTTAAAATGACTGTGAGACGGTGGTGGAAAAAAAAAATAGTTTTGGCTTTAATATTATGATCTCCAAGTATTGCTCTGGAATAGAGAAAAAAAAGTCTATACTCTCTCACTCTATCAAGTGAGGGCCAGGTTACATTCACCCACATGATTTATCACAACAATTAACAGCATTTGTGAGCACACACATACACATAACCCTTGGCATTTGTTCTTCTACTGAAGGCCATCTGCAGCCTGAATGAAAATAAAACTATTTGAAGAATGTTTCAAGCAATACCCTCCTGTACTTACACACACAAGTACAAGAAGTAACAAAACTGAACTGCACCTCTGCCAGAAAACAGATCTCACTGACCCATTTTCCACTTCCCTTCTCTACAGTGCTCTCCTACGACATGCATCATAGTAGCTGGTACTGTTAAAAATCAAGAACATATCCCTCTTGACAAAGTTGACAAATTTCTCTAGTGGGCACATTGGCTTGCTGGAACGTTTGTAATGATCCTTGCAAAAGGAGGTCTGGAATGTGACATCAGCACCGTTGTACAGGATGCGGATAAAGTGTTCTTTGGGCCTCTTCCCATCCTGCCACAGCTCAAAAACTAACCTGGCAGCAAACCTAGGAAATCTGGCCTCTGTAATGCCCAAGGCACTGAGAACAGGTGACAAGGTGACATCGTGTGCAGAGTAGAGAACAAACACCTCTTCCTCCTTGCCTTCTGCGATACGCTGCAGCCGATTGACAGTCTGGTTGAGGAGAGGATGAGTAGCCAACAGTGCATACAAGAAGTAAAGTTTCTTTTCCTGCCTCTCTCTCTCATCCTCCAGCTGGTGTCTCTTGATCACTTTAAAGTGTTCCATACCAATGCAGCCAGTTTTGGTACACGGAAAGGAGACGTTATGGCAGAAATAGCACAGCAGGGAATCTATTGGGTTAGAAGCTCTCAGCTGCCTGGTGGGAATGCCCACAATCTTTGCCATATCCACATATATTTTCTCCAAGTCGTTGTTTTTCACCCGTAAGCTGTACTGCCTGCGCTGCTCCTCCTCTAGGTAGTGGTTTCTCATGGGGCAGTCGCAGCTTCCCGAGCAGAAAATGGTGCTCCACTGGTGCCTCATGTTAATTTTCTTCCAGTCAAAATCTGGCAAAAAGGTGTAGAGCAGAGCCAAGGCGCTCTGCAGGGTTCGGCTTTTCCCCGTGGTCTCCAAGTAGAGCTGCTTGGCTGTCCAGTCACCAGGGAGCAGTTTGTGTTTGTTGATGTAGATTTCTCGGAGCAGTTGTCCATTTCGCAAATGTTGTACAACCCCTGCATTTTGAAAGAAATTGCAACACATGATTAGAATCTTTGTAATAAAAAAAAAAAAAAAAAACAAAAAACCAAAAAAAAACCCAAAGAAACAGCTAGCAGCCTTACTGATAAATGAACAGTTTGTTAAAAGGTTATGAACTTACAAAACTGAACTTCACCTATTATTGACTATTAGGAAAACTGTCTGAAACACGAGGAACCTGCTATTCTTCAGTATCTCTCAGATTCTAGGAACTAGCCTTAAATACAGAAAGAAGCTGGTTCCATAGGATTTGTTCAAAACCTTTGTGGTTTAATATTTGTTCCTTGGTCTAAGACACAGACTGAACGGGTCCAACATGACTAGGACACAGAATGGTCACCACAACTGCTGCCACTTTTACAGCAGAGACCCCAATATATTATCTATATCCCAGCATAGCCTAGGGTAGGACCAACATAATAAGCTGCCATAAAAAAAGCCTTTATTTCAGTATAAAGAGAAACAGAGGATCCCTCTTCAAGCAGAATGTATTTAACAGAGCAGAGGATGAGGCAGAGCTGCTATGGGAACTCACCTGTCTGTGTCAGCTCTCCCATTTCACACAGGGAATGGCTGGGGAAGCGAGGCAGGCTGCTCAGGGAACCATCCATTTGGGCTGCAGACCCTTTGGACATATGCTTAATGAAGGCTTCGAGCTGAGGATGAGAAGGTTTCCTAGAGAGGCAAAAAAAAAAAACCATGAAAACTTCCAAAAGTGTATGGGAAAGCAGCTCGAGAGAGTCAAGTATTCCAAGTATGTCAGCTCAGAAATTTCATGGTGTGAGGTTATTTCCCACAGAGACAACATCTGCTCTTACTCAGGACTTTTGCAAGTATGGAAAAAAAAATTCAAACTACTTACTATCTACCAAAGAACTATAGGGAAACAGATGTCTTGTGATGTTAAAATTATGATACCTTTCAGTAAGTAATTTAGAACAATTTCTGAGGGTTGCTTTGAATTCATTAATTAATACTGTTAGAAATTAAAACTTAAAAGACATTAAAAAATCCTTAAAAAACCCTCCAAACTTCTCTTCAGTTTATGAAGTACCAATGCTCTTCAACAGCACAGCCAAAGGCAATAACAATCTAAAGGGGTTCAAATAACCAGTATTTAAGTAGATGATCTTGAAGAAATTCTCAGATTCTGTAATGTACAATGCTGATTACAATCGCAGCTCTTATTTCTACTTCCTTCAGCTTTCCAACCAAACAACACGAGTAGTCTCGATTCCGTGGTACTGGAAAGTAGCACCCAGTGGCCCCATTAAAACTGGAATCATTGTTTTGGGTCCTGAACTTTTATGCAGGAAGAAAGAGGCCAACACTGCTGGACACACACACAGGTAATATCCTCCCACTATGCAAGGGATGAATGCAGCTGGAAAAGAGATATTCACAAAAATGTCTGAGTTAACTCACTGAAACAGAGTTCAAGGCAGTGAAAGAATGCTTAGATCTCCCAAACTATGCTGAAAATTTCAAATACACCACGGACTCAGCTCACTGTGGTACTGCCGTGTAGAAAACTACAGCTACAAAAAAGCCCACAAACAATGTAACTCCAAGGGATGTGAACCTTTAAAAATAAATCTGTGATCATGTTCCTACAGAAGAAATGCATCACATGAGTGGGGATTTCTTTGCTAAATGTCAACAGTTACCAAATGTCACACAGTCACCTCTCTGATTTTGTGCAGAGCTAAATCAGAAACTGTTTGACAACCCAACTCTGCCCCAGATGGTTCTTGTATTAATACGATGTTCAGCTTGAATACAGTTACTACACTTTCATGCTGCTTAAAAAAATAGAAAATACATAAAATAAATTTTGTCAAGGATCTTTTAGAAAAGTCTGGGATTTATGTTTACTGCTTATATTTAGATTTGTTAGAATGCTAAACTATTTTGGATATGAAAACCTCAGGTCTTCAAAAGGAACCTGAGTTGCAGGACCCAGCAGAGGGAGCAATAACACCACTAAAGTAGGAATGAGCGTCTGGAATCAAAGTTTACTGGGACAAAGACCTCCACGTTTACACAGAAGAGCCAACTGTGGACCTCTTGCAGAGCTAAGCTCACAGCACACACAGACAGGAAGGCTCATAAGAATCAGTGTCTGTCAATAGAAAGGTAGCTCATATTATTCCATAAAATTTGAATTTTCCAGTATTTAATTCACCTTCAGAAAAAAAAAAAAAACCTGGCATGAGAATATTATAATTATGCCACAACTGCCAGTAAGGAAAAATTGCAAAATGAGACAAAAAGCATAATAAGATTAAAAATCAGACGTATTTTTTTTCATTTTTACTTCAAATTGAAGGAAGCCAGCCAATTTATGACATTCTAAATCCCCAGCTTCTTCTATATACTGTAATTTTAACACGGCAAATGAAGATTAATATTTGCAAAGCAGAGATACATAAACCAGGCTTTGCTCCTCTCTCAAGCAGTGGAGGCTTCCTGTTGTACATCAGGAGCTCACTCCAGCTCCAGAAGAAAATTTCCAAGAGAACATTTTGTACATTGCACTATTTTCACAGCCCAGCAGTGAAATCTAAAAATGGAAGAATTGAGAAAATTAAATTACACCCATTAGCAAATGGCTTTTTAAGCTTATTACAGAGGTAGCAGGCCGAATCACCAATTTTCTAAATTTTGCACTTTACAAAACTCTCCACATGAATAAACTGACAATCCAAATTTTCCTTAAACTCTGTTCACTTAATTAACAAGTTCTGCAAATACACGTGAAAGAAAACTAAAAGGACTGCATTATCCATTCTGATTCTTTTGCTTCTTTGAGTACAAAAGCCTGAAAGAATTCTAATGGAATCAAACCTGTGCTGATAAAACTGCCAGTAATCACTTGTGGAAAGAAAGAAAAAAGAAAAGTATTTATCTGCACCTTATAAAAGGATTTTTCGGAAAAAATGGTAGGCAAGATAAAATTACAAAAGGGCTAATAATTGATGAATTTATATTCTAGTGTATTAATAATACAGATATGGAGATGCAAGTTACTTAACTTTGGATTACACTGTATTTAAAGTGAGCACAAGATAAGCACATGCCTGCAGAAGTGCATTATGAAATATGACTGTTAGACACTTTCTGAACAGAAATTCAAAGCTTCCTTCTTGTTCCATATATATATATATATATCCCTGTACAACTGGGCAAATAAACAGCCATTTTTCTCAGCAGCAGGATTTCCAGCAGCACTCAGGCTCCCAGCTGACAAAGCATTCCCCCTCCTGCCCCAAGACTTGGCTTTTATTTAGAATATGAATCCTCCTGTTGAATTGGCCAATTTACAGATGCTGCAGGAGATGGAGTATCCAGGCAACACGGCTGAGGCTGCTGGGGCTGGCAGAGCAGGAAGCAAAGGAAATTGCTCAGTTGTACAGTTGAAAAGACTGAATTATCCTTAAAATTTTATTTCCATAAAAGTCATCAGAAAATACAAATGGGCTAAAAAGATATCCTTCTGTCATTTTCCTGGCATTACAATGGCAAGTCACCACATTTGCCAAAGGTATTAGTACAAAAAATATTTCAAATTTTGTCAGAAAATTTCACTTAAACCCACTAACAATAGCCACACTTCCTTATTTTAACATTTGTTACCCTTATTTAAAATCTGTTGATTTGCCTTTTAATTATTTTATTTGTGTAAAATAGAATACATTTTATCTGTAACAAAACTGGGGATGTTTCTTTTCCCTCAAATAATTAATTCAGCCAATCTTTTTGTTATTTACAAATGAAACACTGGGGCAATAGAACCCAGATTTAATACTCTGATTTTCATACAGTAGAATTAAAATGGACCAACATTTAAATCCTTAATCAACACCTAAATATCTTATTTGCAAAGGTCTTAAAATGCTTTAATACTGAAATATCACCTCTTTATTGCTACACTGTAAACAGTGAACGTGGAAAGAAATACTGCACAGCTATTTCAACTGTATTATGCAGTTCTGCCAGGAATGGAGCTGACATCCCTCAATAAAATTTCCTTTTGCCTTGAGGAGTTGATACAAAAATGAATGGCCAAAGCTGAGAGGAGCAGGCTTCTCATAAGGAGTTGCAGAGCCCTCAGAGCATCACACAGTGAATAAATGTACCACACCAGGTTTCAGCCACACAAACATGACCTTTCTGTAAGCAAACAACACCAGGTTCTGCCAACTGTACCAAAAGCAAGTCCCCTTCTCTTTATTTAAAATGCAAAAAAAATTAATTTTATGACTTCAAGCAAAAATAACATGTGTTTTCTGTGAAGTTCAAGTAGGCAAAAAAACCCGTGTGAGATCAAAGGGCTACACTGTTTCCTTATTAGAAGGCAAATGAATGGAAAGAGCCACTAAATGCAACAATAGATCAGTGTAGTCTACAAAAGAGATCCTAAGGCAGTAGTAGTACTGTTGGGGATTATCTATTCATGAAGGTCTCACAGCTTTTACATTTTTATAACAAACTCCACAGTGCTGCCCTGGCAGGGGCTTGCAGTGAGAGGATGTGTGAGGTCCCTTCCAGCCCAACCATCCCATGGCTCTGTGATTCCATCTTCACTGCTCTCTGACTCTTTCAAGTCAGCAGAGGCCTCAGGAGACCTTTCTTCACCTGATTCTGGTCTGGATGCTCCTTTTGACCTCACTCCAAGTCAGATGCACACCTCCCTTAGCTCATAGTATGATACTTGTCTCATGTCCCACCTCCCAGCTCATTTTTGTGGCAGTTTCAAAACATGTGCATATTGAACCTAAAGTTTCAGTATTTGTTACTAAGCTTCTTATGATTAACATCAACACCTCTCAAAATGTCTTCAACTATATGCTAATTAACCCAGCTTACTATCAAATTACAGCAATCTTCTGAAATCATTTTAGCATCTTCCAAAATGCATTTCTTCCCTCTCTCACAAACAAGCTCAGTGAAGAAACACTGCATATTTTTTACTTTTGACACTATAAATGTGAGCTACATAAGGAAAAAAAATGTGTGGGATTAATTTATTTCTCCCCTAAGCAAACACTACAATGAAAGGATTTTCATAACATCATTCAAGCCATTTTCTTGAGGGAAAAAAGTATGTGTTGTTCGGTTCCCTTTGGAAATTTGCATCTGGAACAATAAAAATGATAATAATAATATTAATTGAAGTTTTAGATGGAAGACATTTCCAAAGCATTTAATCCATTTGCTTATATTCATTCCACATTTATATGTCACAATCCATAATTCACAAAACCGAAGCGTGACCTCAAGGCTATTTTGCATATCCATTAGGAGTCCACGGGGCTGTGGCATAATCTGCTTAATTAATGAATTCCATCAGCTGAATGCCAAGTCAAATAAAGAGCAGCCTGCACATGAGCAGCTTGCTTATCTGATGTTGTAAGTCCAGGAAGCTTAAACAAGCCAGGCTTTCCATCAGACATCTCAACTGCACTGTACAGCAGCAAGGAACCCTCAGTTCAAAGGCAGGGATTACAGACCTGTCACACTCCCCATATAAATACATTTACAATCAAGCACCACATTTACATCACAAAGGAATATAACTCTGACAGCCAAACACAGCAAATAGCTTCCTGATGCTGAAGTAATGAATGCTCCATTCAAAACAATGGCTGAATTCTACATTTATTCATTAAGGTCAGCCTTAACACATCTGGATGGAATGGTGCAGAGCCAACTCCTTTAATCCTTCTGCTGCCCTAAATTAGAAAAGGAGATGCTACTTTCCATAAATTCTGTTCTTGAGGAGACCACGTCTGTCAGTGGCTGAGGCTGGTAAGGGATGTGTCATTTCCACACTGATGATCTAATGCTTCATCAATCAGTGACAGCCATGGGTATCTCCCCCTCTGGCCCCTCAGAGCCTCGTAACTGCTCCACTTGGTCATTCTGTGTCAAAGCCACACTACTGCCCTGCTTTTTATGGATAGTTTTTCTGACTCCAGGGCCTTCATGTTGTACTCCTTGCCTGAAACTGAAGTGGAAACAGCTATAAAAGCTCCTCTGACAAATACAAAACGGAAGTCTCATGTGGCACACTAATATTGAGAAACACAGCTTCGCATCCAACGCTGTCACTTGCAGTTAGCATCTTTTCAATAAAGCTTTCTCACGTACATTGGAACATGACAGATATTAAGAAAGATCAAAAGATCAGAGCCTTTAGGAATTCCAATAGAAATCTGGATCACATTTCTCTGCTTAGTATTTCATGCTGAAAATAATCTCACCCCTTATAGGCAGATCATTAAAAACGTTATCATAGCTATTAGCAAACGATTCATTTTCCATCTTGTTAGGAAAATTAATTGCCCACTCAACTCTGTGGCAGAGATAGCTGGAGTTTGGTCTCCTCTCTGCAGTCTCAGGAATGCACATCTCATTTCAGGAAGCCACTCAGTTTGCACTGGGCACAGAATGCCTCTGGGGTTAGGTATCTCTCAAGGAAACCCAGATTCTCTGAGAGGATGTTGGACCAGACCACTGCATTACACTTCTTGACAGAATAGGCATTTTGGTGGAAGGTGAGGTGTGAATACAAAAAAGCAGCACCAATGTCCAGTTTTTCATGCAGCAGAACCCCCAAGTCCTCTGGGGCTGTTCTCAGGGATTTCTCCCAGTCTGCTGAGGGGACAGCAGCATGAAGGGGGAGATTTGCCCACAGGTTTTGCTAACATATTTTGGTATTTTTCTTTTAATTGTATCAGTAGGTTCACTGATAAGTCTTCTGCTGGAAAAACCATCATCATCCTACTTAAAAGTACTTACATGTAATCAGACAAGCCATGGCAAAGGTAGGGAAATTACATCATTGCTGGTTTTCTTCTATTGCTGTACACTATAATTCATTTGTATCAGTGAGTAAAATCTAAACAAAAAAGAAAGGTTCTGCCACAAAGAAAAGAAGCAATTCTGATCATATCTACAGCTCAAAGTGATTCAGGTGTGAAAACAGATATCAGCAGCCTACAAAGACATGAAGCACTACACTGAAACAGAAAATATTTTAAAACATGAAAATAGTTTAATGGCAGTTAGACACAAATAACTTACATGTGACAGTTCTAAACAGTGAGTGGTAACTACAGGAAATGAGTAGTTTTCAAGTAGCAAACAGTAGCACTTTCTATTAACTTGTATTTTAATAGTTCAATGTGAAACCCATTTTTTTCCTGAATTTTGACACAAATCAATAATTTAAGGAAAAACTCTGATAGCCTGTATTTCTAAAGAGTGAAAGAAAAAATAGTAATACAAAATACAAATAGCCATTTTCTTGTGGTAGTACTGAACTGCCTGAGAGCTTTTTGTATTCAGATGAAGGGAAGCATGCTGAGCTGAAGTGGAAGAGACCATCTCAAACAATGCACCTACAATCTGAAAATGCAGAAACATAGCTAAGAGGAATGGCAACCTAAATATCCAACTAAATAGCTTTTGCTTTTTAAAGAAATATGAAGAACTTAGTCTGGTCTGAGCTGGTAGCATGTAATAGTTCTTGTTTCAAAGAAAACACTGTGCACCACTGATACAGGGGTTGTTTTTTCAAACCATGGCAATACACGATGGTCAGAAGTCACAATGTACTTCAGGCTGCACAAATTGTTTCCTGAAGAGGAAAAAAGTGATTCTCAAGCTTAAAAAAAAAAAAAAAAAAGAGCTTAGTAAAGACAAACTCCCAGAATTTTACCTGCTGGGCACCAACATACAGTCGATGTCAGGTCTCTTTGTCTTGGGAATGGCATACAGAGCATACCTATCACCGTGGCGAATCAGCACCTGAACTGACACCAGCTTAAAATAATGAGGGGCATGACCTAAAGTGAAGAAAGGGAAAATTAAAAAAATGTTTAAAAAAGGTTAAAAAATAAAAAAAAAAAAAGACAGAGAAAAAAAATGTTACCTGCACACACTTTCTTTAATAAAAATATCGGGTATAATTAGCCTGATGGCTCTGGTATTGCAATGAAAGAAAACATCCCTAAGAAATTACAACTTATCAACCCAAGAAAAATTTCACTTCAGATTGCAAGACAAGTTATACAAGACTGAGGTTCTCAGCACATCTCCACAGTACATCTGGAGTGCACCAACCACACAAAACATTATTCAAGCACTGAACTCTGTCAACCTAATAAGGTTATTCCGCTTTTATAATGCCTCTCTTCCAGTCCCCATCATAATGATGGATTTTGCAGCATGTCTAATCTGGATCTTTTTGATATACCAGTTTGTAATTTATCTGATAAGCATTAGTAGGACATGCTAATAAAGGACTTCATTCAGACTCACTGCAGCCACTGTGGGGTAAAGAATGCAAATATGCCTTCTAGCTGACCATGTCTAATGGCTTGGAATTCCAAAATTAATTACTTCTGTGGGGTTTTCCTTCCAGAATTCCAAGCCAACTGTTTGAAATGCAGCTGACTTGTAACAAGAATTACACTTCAAATATTAAATATCTATACCTCTCCCAACCCTTTCAGTTTTAGACCTATACCTGACCACTGGCTAGAGACAACCATTTCCAAAAATCAAGACAATGGAGAGGATACAAAGGGAAGGAAAGAGCAGCAGCGTATTTTGAATTATTTAAGGTAATTTGGCAACCAGCTGGCATTTGCTGCACCTTCTCCAAGTAGCAATGACCTGACAATGCCCAGAGTTACCATTTCCAATGACAGCACACAGAAACAAGCAGCTAACCTGAGGTTTGCCCTCCCCAAGCCTACCTTCCATGCTGCGTTCAGCAATGCTGGGAATATTGCAGTAAACATGAGCTTCATAAACAGGGTCTATGGCAGGAGGCTCCGTCAGCAAATCAGGCATTATTCTCTTCCGGCTCTTGGGATTCAACCCATCTTCCCTGACAGGGTTCACTGGGATTAAATGCACTGAAAGATACAAAACATACACCATACACCTTCAAAAGAGTTTAGGGACATATCGGATTATGAATTTTATCGTTATTTTTAAGTAATTGTGCACAAAGACTATGGTTTCCGTGAAAGGATGTCTTTTGATAGTATCTAACAACTTTGTTTTTAATTTTTCCTGATTTGCACAGCCTAGAAGAGCTCTTTAGCAAGTGAATGCTTGGCCAAGACTTCAGAAGCAGACCTAAATGTAAAACAACTCTGGGTTTTACACTCTTCTTGAAGTTGCTTTTTCTATCAGTCTCCAAGCATGAACCACAGAAAAAGGGCCACAGTAAGTCCAGCTGTCTCTCATCATTCAAACTGAAAAACTGACATTGAAGGACATCAGCAAAAGACACAGCACAGTTATGATGAGTGTAGTACAAACCACTGGGAAAACAAAGTAGTCAAGATTGAAGGACTGGATTATTCATCATTTTCCTCACTAACCCCTGCCCTAACATTGCTGCCTTGTCAGCCTTAAACAGTCTGGCTTATCTAAAAATCAAAAAGCACACAAAATTTATTTCTAGAAATGAAACTGAGACTACCCAAAAAATGTGAAACACAAAGAAATGCAGTAAACACACACAGAGGAGAAACTCACAGAAATACCACCGTCTCCTGTCATGTAGATGAAAGTTGAAGCATATCTAAATGTCAGGCCAGAGTTGCAATGACAGTGTCCATCACCATGCCTTGATGTGAAAGCATCAGTTAATTTATGAGCCTTACCAGACTGCACTTGTAACAACAAATGCCTCTATTCTGTTTTCTGGTATTTTGATCAGAAGCTTTAGATGTGAAAAAGAGGAGAAAAAGTGTTCATATTTTTACCCCATTATTCTTACATCTTAAGATAAACAAAAAGAAGAAGAAAAAATGAGAGAACAAATTTCAAAGCTAAATCTTTAGTTATTCTTCTGTGTCAGTTCCTCCTTCCACCTTGACTCCCAGTTCCAACTGCAGAGGTGAATTTGCTCCACAGTAGTGAGTTGTGCAAACCAAGAAAACTAATGAAGACAGCAAACCAAAGTGGGTTTTAACACGTAGGTTTTAAGAACACTTTGCCAGTAATAAAATGGCAAATAAAATAATAAAAATAAGACTCTTCATTCTTACACTACAATACACTACACTTCCAACATTTTTATGTGGTTACTCTTTGTCTGCCAAAACCAGAACCCAAGCGTTTTCCATAGATTTGCTAGTGCTGTTGAGAAGGCCAACACCTGCCATGTGCAGTGACTTCAAACTTTTCATTAAACTGTTTCAGATTTTGCTTTCAACTGTGCTTGGTGAGAATATTAAACTGTAATGTTGACTTTGGGCACTTGAATTGTGGAGCTCAGCTGCCATTCCAGCATTTACCTACCAGATTCATTTTTTAGCTCCTTGCTTAGACTCACATTGTTGTGAGAGATTGCAAAGCATTGCCCAAGAAAGTGGCAGTAACACAGAGCCTAGTCAATATCTATCAGAAGCTGGGAACTCTGGGGCTTAGGGCACGTTTGTATTTGGGGTATAAATCCCAAACCCAAGAAGGTGTTACAGCAATGACTGCACTCTGCAAACAAACAGCACTACAGACAGCAGTTGGCCAGAGTAGAAATGGCAAATTACAGGTATGTTCTATTGGCCAAGTTTCCGAGACAGCAAAGGTTACAGGCAACAACTCTCAGCTTTCTGTAACAATTGCCTCTAGAGCAACCCATAGACAACGTGGCTACTGCTCCCTTAATGTCACAGAGTTGGCTGAAGAACCCAAGAGGTCATGTAACTTAATTCAGCTTAGACACACCAGTGTTTCAGCAGACAAAGGAAAACAATCCCCAACAGCAAAAACTCTGGTGCTAAAATTTGGTTGGGCAAGTTAAGAGCAAAATAAAGACGCTAACCTTTGTATCTAAGGTAGTTTTATCCACAAAAACCTGAACAGATCCCATTTTTGTACTGAGACTATCAACAGCAGAAGCCAACAGATGTATACATCAGCTTATTACAATCAAGTGCTTATGATTCCTGAGGCCAAATACCTTGTTTGCAGAAAGCAAGTCTCATTTCTAATCAAACTAGTTTAATAAATACCTTAACAATGCCAGACAAATTTAAGGATAAGGAAAAGCACTAAATCTTAAAGAGAAGCATCTACTCACTTTAAAATATTAAAAATTAAATTGAATATTAAGAATAACATTGAATACTAAGAATAAAATTGAACATTAAAAATAACACCTGCAGGACTGCCAGAATATAAGTTTGTAGTTTAAAAAGCAACTGAAAGAACACTTTTAAAGGAGACTCTTAAGTCAGCACAGCAGCTATGGGTACAGCTTAAGAATATTTAGTAGACTAGAAATGGACTCAGAGATTAGCAATAATTCATGTAAGAGCTGGTAAATATTGTCATTACTGTACCGTGAATATGCTTGGCGTATACCAGGGAAGAAGAAAGAACATATGATAAGCAGTATTTGCTTTTAGCACACTGGAAATAATACATATTGGGTGAAAATAATAATGACAAAATCAATCAAAGTACCTATGTAAACACCTGGGTCTTCTATTTAATGTAGTTATATAGAAAAAGAAATTACATGAACTGGGCACCTCCTGGAAATCTCCACCAAGTGTATATACATGAAAATAATAATTTCAGAGTTGGGGAATAGGGATGGGAGGGATGAGGAGCAACAGGGGAAAATTATGACAGGAGACCAAGGAGAGATGAATCCCAGCTGGAGCTGCCTTCTCTGCTCAGCACAGTCACCCTGAAGGGCTAGACTGGTCCTCCTTGCCCCTTGTTAAAGCTCCCCAGGAGCTGGAGCATTCCTGCAGTTTCAGAGCTTTGGGACAAGGATCTCAAGGAACACAGCCTCTCTCTGTATTTCTGCCTGCTCAAACAACAGAGCTATTTTCCACACTCTTAGCTGCTTCTCAATTATGTCCTCATCTCCTGCCATTCCCTGGGCATTGTTAGTGCCTCGTGTACTTATGATGTTCTCTCCTTTCTCCCTCCCTTCTCATTCAACTCCTTGGCCCTCACGCTCCCTTGCTGACTCCATTTATCCCACTTCCTGCCTCTCAAGTCCTGCTTTGCACACCTCAGCCTCTCCAGCTCCCTATGCACAGGAGGCTCAATTGTTCCTTCATTTTTGTACTCCCTGCACCACACAGAGCACTCATCTAAAGCTCTTTGAAGAGCTGACTGTCTCTCTGTATCCAAGGATTTCCCTGCTGAAAGTCCTCCTCTGCAGTGTCAATCCCACCTCTGTCTCCCACGTGGGTTTTCTGGTCTGCTTGTAATGAGCAAACCTACGGTGTTGGACTGATACAGCTCAGAGGAGGAAAGGGAAAAAGTAAACAAAAATAAATTTTAAAAAGCCTCTCACATGAAGCTGAAATTCATCTTTTTTCCCATACTCAGTTCTGCTCTTCCAGCTGTAAATCATTACAAGGTCAGAATTCTGCTACACAGTTTTCACATTGTTTTTTATAGCTTAGCACTATTTTATATGACTTTCTCGATTAGTTCACAGTAACATGCACTTGCCCAAAACAGAAGTCTGCCAGTGTGCACATACTCATACTTAAATCTATGATTAAGAGAGGTTTTGAACAGGATTTTTCCACTGCTGTGCTTTTCAAAGCTCGTGTTTTATTGTGACAGGCATACAACAATGTAAACCAGAAATGGAACAGATGATTTTGATGTGCATTTACCACAGCCAGAGCAGTTAATAAAATAGATCTGAAACATATTTCATCGTCTAACTAGAAGCTTTGCCAACACTGGAACTATAAAGAATATGGACATGTTATTACAGAGGTAGTTTGAAAACAGAGGGAAAGAGAATATATTTTATTTCCCAGTATTCATAAACTTATTTTTATAACTAAAGAAGCTACATAAAAACTACTTTGAAACAGTATTTTTGAAAAATTTATAGCAAGGAAATAAAGGAGATTTCAGAAATAATAAAGTGAATGAACTCAATGCAACTCTTCCCCATATCCCACCAGGATAAAATTGTTTGAAACATGAGTAAAACTAAACACATGGGCTGGTATCAGACAAAAGTAAGACCTGACTGAAGAATCAAATAGCAAGTGCTGCCCTGCGAGACAGAGAGGCACTGGTCCCACAGTGTTAAACCTAAATACTGCTGTAGAATCACTCCTTCCAGAATTCTTGCAGCTCCAAATTGAGATCATTTTTTTAAGTCAACACAATTCAGAAGAAATAAAATCCAAATTCTGATACTAAGTTTAATTAAACAAAAGACCTCCATGAACCTTTAAGTCGCAGCACAGAACCTGACAACGACGTTCCAAAATGAAGTCAATACCTTGACTAAGAAATGCCTTTAAGAACAAACCCAGTGGTGTCTCAAACATCATGAGTATGGATTTATTTCCAGTGTACATTAAGTAGGACTTATTTAAGAGCAAAAAGTTAATCATCTGACTTCCATACACCCCCCAAGTTCCCGAATGCCACAAATTATATAAAAACACCCCAAATATTAGATAAGAGGTTTCCAAGCAAGAGAGACAATTGTTCAGAAGTGCTTTCAGTGGAACAATCCTAACAACTTCAACATAGCAACTAATCCCCTCTGGAAGAATGTCAAGTTTACCAAATCAGCTATTGTGCTCAGAAGCCCAAGCAGGGAGGCAGATATGCATTAGGGCTACAAAACTGACATGAATTTGACAGAATTCAGTACAGCAGAAAACCAAACACAAACCAAGTGCAGTTCATGTAGAAAGAACATGAAATACAATGCTAAATCACTTCATTATCAATTTCTCTCCCTCCTACAGTCCTACTTTCAGCTTGAGAAACAAAAGGTAGCAGCACTGTTTACCAAGAAGAAACACAATTTTCCATGAAAAAGAATCAACAACATTTACCTAAAATCAGAAAGATAGGCAATAATACCAGTTTCCATTGCTGTTTTCCCTTGTAGCTCCAACCAGCCTGAGAAGCAGCAGCACAAGCAGCCATGTTAGTCTCGATTTTCTGACTAACCAGAGACCTCAAGTTTTCATCTTTTATAATACAGAAGGTTCTTTCAGCCCCATAGCAAACATACTATTTAAAACAGTCAAACAGAAATGCAGCCACACAGCAGAAATGAAAAACAGCAACCCCACTGTAGGTAACCTTATGCTGATGGGTAAAGAAAAGCAAATGCGCATGTCAGAGAGCACAAAAAGTTATTTATCCACTTCCACCTTTCCCCCCACTCCCTTCTAATCCCACCAGGGCACTAACAAGGCTGCCTAGCATGGAGTAGAACACTCAGGCTTCTGAAAGTCTGGTGATGAATGTGGACTTCACAGATTCATAGACTCATTAAGGTTCTATGAAAAAAAGAAAAAGACTTCCAAGATCCAACTGGTAACCCAGCACCACCATCTGCACCACAAAAACCTGTCCCCAAGTGCCACATCCACGTGTTTCTCCTCATATCCAATCTACACCTCCCCTGGCACAACTTGAGGCAATTTCCTCTTGTCCTGTATACCTAGGAGAAGAGACTGATCCCCACCTGGCTAAAAGCTCCTTACAGGTGGTCATAGAGAGTGATAAGGTCCCTCTGAGCCTCCTTTTGTCCAGGTTAAACACCCCCAGCTCCCAGTTCTTCTAGTTGCTCTCTCCCTGAAGAAAATGGACACTAGAGCAGGAGCAGTGTAGAGAAGAACAACCCCAAAGAGGCAGGAATTCTTGAAAACAACTGAGATGGGAGAAAAAAGGCCAAGAAAATCTGGAAAAAGTAGTTGAGGCACACGTAGGATGAAGAGCACATAGTGCAACACTGAAGTGGGAAAATGAAGCAGCCTGAGCACAACACAACTCTGACCCCCTGGGTCTGATCCCTGCAAACCCCCTGCATATGATCCCTGCAAAGCCCACACTCATCCCTGAGCAGCACATCCCCAGGCTCAGTTTTACAGCTCTGCCTTGGATTACAAACACACATTTGGGCATCAATGAAGTTGAAATGCGCCTGTGTGACACACAACCCACCCTTGCTCATTTTCTTCTTTTGTACAGCTAAATAAAGGCTTTGACTGGCTCAAAGGTAAGATCTGTATTACCAGCAAGGGCCTTCATCCATAATGCATAAGGCCACAATCACTAATGTGCTGTATTTGAATGCTGAGTAATCACACAAACAAAAAAAGGCTTATTAACCTCACACTGGTCAAACTATCAAGTGCTATTAAGAAAAATAACCATAAAAGTCTTTTAAAAGGCTTTCTAAGCCTGTGAACATAAGCTTCTAAGCATCACATTTTGTATTTATATAAAATATAAATGAAGCTACTAAATTTTTACAGTCTTAAATTTTCACTGGCTTTTAGTTTATTAAGAACATGTAGTTTAATTAAACAAAAAAAGGCCTGTAATTTTTACTTTATATCAAACCTCTTGCCCTACAGAATGTGAGCAAGAATTTTTTTCCATGTAAGATCTGTCCACACTGAACTTACAAAAAAGTGACAATCCTCAGTGTCTTTGCAGTCTCTATCCTTTAACTACTTCTTCACCACATCCCTGCTTCCCCAAGCATTTGCCCTTCCATTTTCTCCACTTTTGCTGTGTGTGCTGCCTGTTGAGCAGGTGGAGCAGGGATCCCTCGGGCACAGATGTGTCCATGGGCAGCTCCCTGTGCAAGCACAGCCCCCTCTCTACTACAGAACAGGCTCTGAGCTTCAAGGTTTACTTCCCACAGAGCTGTTAAATTCTCTGAGCACAACTACTGAGAGGGAAAAAAAAAAAAAAAAGAGTGAAGGGAGCTATGGGGGAGGTGGGTAACAGAGGGAAGAACAGTGGGGGACAGAGGAGGGCACACATTTAAATTTAACCTGGAATAGCAAGAGCAAAATGCTCTGCCTTGACAAACTCCTGGGAAGATGAAGAAGGTTGTTTGGAGCATAATTTCTCCACAATAGTTCAACCTGTGTGTGTTTCAAGGTGACACAGGTACAACCTGCAGATTGCAGCTGTGGCAGGGCAGCAGAGGTGAGCACTTCCCTCCTTACACATCTGAAATGTTGCCTACCCAAGCTCTGAAAATGGATGATTCATCAACCTCAGGAACTTCCAAGCTCACAGCATTCACTGAGCAGCCAAATGGGAGCAAACAGAAAACAGAGACCACAGATCCCTTCCCTGTGTTTCCAGCAGTTTGCAAACACTCAACACCAGGGGTGAGTTATGGGCTGAGACATGCCCAGACACATACACCTATTTAACCCAATCCATTTCGTGACTGCTTTTCTTCCTTCTGTAAAAAAGATCATGGTAATTTGGAGACTTTTCAAGCAGCCTTACAGCACAGTCCTACTGTTAGCACCCTACATGTCCAGTTTTAGGACAGACTTTAAAAAATATTCACAAGGAGTATTTAGGTGTAGTAACCAAGCAGCAGATATTACTGAATAAATATTCTTTTCAAGCCAGTGTTTCTAATCAAAAGTGCTGAAAAATGCTTGCTACAGCAGCCTTGAACATCTGCATTTCATACTGCAGAGCCACAGTTTTGCCGTGGCCTTCAGCACAGCATATTTTGACACCAGAAATTAAAGTACACTAGAACAGTTCTATCGATCCTATCAAATAAACATGGACATCTCCCTTCCTACAGCAAAAAAAAAAAAACAATTACTTTGGAAGATCATGAGGAATGCTGCAGCAGACTTGTGAAACAGAACATCATATTTCAAATTCTTATACAGAAACTTGAACCTGTCAAGAGAAATTGATTAAGTTCACAAAGTTGAGGAGTTGGGTGGGTAGAGGAGGGGCTGTGTTCATTTCAGTGCACTCATCTTTGTTGGGTAATTTTTGTGTTACTTGGGTCAATACCAGAAAAATACTGCTTTTTAAATTCTGCTAAAGTGCTATGTTTGTATTTCCTCATGTTCTTTAAACTACTTCTTTGGTTTCGTAGTGAAGACACAGAAGCTACAGTCCCCTTTCCTCCCCCAATTACTTCCTGTAATTTAATACAGAAAATAGGTAGATTTCTCTTTTATTTTAGCCTTGCAGATTCAGTCACCACAGAGACTGAAGCATCACATCCCTTGCTGCCCTTCTCCACCTGGAGAACTCAGCTACAGTCAGTTTTCAACCCAAATATGCTGGAGATGGGAGCAGGGCAGCCAGCATGAGGAACCACTCTCCTCCAATTGGAAAAATACCCAGGAGAAATTTGAAATAAAAATGCTGTTTCTCTGTTTGAAGTATACGAAATGTAAGTTTTCTGAAGCATCCTGTATATGGCAGGTTCACTGACAGCAAATGGGAACTCAGGGTGACTAGGAGGCTGCAGGTGTACCTCAGCTAATCCAGTGGAAGTCAGATCTGATTGAGAGGAAATGAGGGTGAGCTCTTAAGTATTTGCATTTTTAACATCCATGTTTTGAAGAAAATTACATACATTAGGATATAAGGGAAAAAAACCTAAAGACGTAGAAATGCTCTCCTGCTATGCACAAGCAAAATGGAAGTCTACACATACACCCAGTGTGAGCTTCCTCCCCACAGTCCCTGCTTTCTCCCCAGAACCATCACAATACAACTGCAGCTACAACTTGTAAGTGCACCTTACCTTTTCTAATCAATCCTGCTAACATCACATGAAAGGCAACCAAAAGCTTATTCTTCAGTCTAATGCCATTTGGGTTTTCAGCCTTCTGAGTTTTCAGATCCCTAAAGTTTGCCATTGGAGATGCAAATGTTCCTATGGACAAGTGAGAGCTACTATAAATAGGCTGCTCTCCTTAGCTGTTTTTCACAGAGTTGGACAGAAATAGCCAACCCTCCCACCCCTTTCCAGGAGTGGGGCAAAGCCTATTTGTCTGCCTATTTTCTGGCTCACAAGCTGTGAACTTCCTTAAAGGTTTTCCTCATTGGAGGGCAATTGCCAGAAGCAGCCCTTGCCCACAGAGCCACAGCTCACAAGTACTGACCCAGGGCTTTATTCCATATCAGAGTCAGGGCAAAGGACCAGATTTCAGTACTTGTGTATTCATGTTCCAAGGTAAAACAGAGCAACTACCCACAGTCACTATGCCTGGTAGCTTACCAGCTTTAAACCACTGACACCAGTATAGCAGAGAACATGTTTCTTATTTCCAGCTGTTTTAGCTGCATGCCTTGCAGATTTTTTTACAAGGTCACAATTGGACTTACATGAGGAGAATAAATATGTTAAGAAAATCCTTTTTGCACCAAACACAACATGGCAGGCCTTGTACTCTTGTGTCTGAGACTTAATTTAAGCAGATACATTAAATTATACAACGTGTGCTTGCATTTATTAAGTCCAGATGTGACTCTGAAAAGAGCTTTATAGTTTTAGGTTTTCCCCCACCATTGTTTTTCACTGGACAATTCAGAAGGGCATATGGCACTGCTTAAATAGCTCCCAGGATTTTCAGCCTGACAGCAATAACACAGCAATGCTGACTGCAAATCTGAGCCTTTTCAAGCTCTAGAGATGACAATAATTTTCCACTTCTCCTCCCAAAGTGAAAAATGACTTGCTGTATTTTATAGTATTTTCCTACTACACTGAAACGCTGCAATGCTCACCACAAAACAGATTTATATTTTCATCAATTTAATGTACTACTTTCTTTAAAATAAATACACATGTGTAATAAAGCTTTTCCTTTCCAGCATGTCACTAATTATCCCACTCGGTCTGGAGGGGGTGGGGAGGTTCCCACAAGACATCGAGACAAGCAGACAGCTTTGCTGCCCTATAAACACATTGTTCAAATCACATGTTGCTCGTTCTCCAGGCTGTTTAGTGACAAGATGCAAAAGGAGGTTATAAGACCAAGGTTCTGTTGTCCCTGGCTCACCACAGCCTAGCTGGGATTCCCAAATCAGAAAGGGGCAACAAACACCATTAACCACCATGCTCTTGAGTCCCTCCTACTGCTGAGAGCTGCCCTGTCTCATCAGGCTGTGAGATGACTTCAGATATATCAAACCAGCGTCCTAAGGGCCACCAAATAAAGCTTAAGTACACAAGTACTAAATGGGGGGAATTATGGCCTGAGAGCATGATTTTTGTAATTATAGGAGATCCAGACACTTCTACTTATCCAACATCCATGAGCACTGCAGTGAGATTTTAAAGCACTGTCCTGCTTCTGTCTACAGAATTCAGCAACTGCTAAATGAACTAATCCAGCTGAACTGTCTGGGAACAGATTTTCAAAACAGCTTTTATCAGCTGTGTTCACAAACCCTTGGCAACTCTTCTGATTTTCATAGTATTGTCTCAAAATGAAGATCAACATGAAAAGGTAGCTGCTTTATACTGACATATATGCTGAATGTCACTGCCATTCTTTTCCAGGCAGTTGGGACCTTTGTTTTTTCTCTGGGGTTTTTTGTTTCTTTGTTTTTGTTTCTTTGTTTTTTTCCTTTTGTCCTGTATGATTTTTTTCATCCTGTACAATTCTGACAAAAACTGGAGTGGGAAGCTGTGCAGCAATGATTACAACATGACAAAAAAAGATGCTTGGCAGATTTCACATGTGAACTGAACACCAACATAGCAGCCAAGAAGATTGAGCATAGCAGAAGAAAACACAGCAAAAAGTGTTTTCTCAGGAACACACACTACAAATCCTCTGGCTTTAGTGATCCTTTCATCTACAGCAGCTGGGAATGATACAGTAGAGTAGAGTATACAGGAGAGTTCAAAACAGTTCAAGAGTTGCTCCTGTTCTCCCACCCAGCAATCTGTTGGTGACAATTCACATCTCTGACATGGGCTCTCTGCAGCTGAAGCCAGGAGTGCTCCCTGCACACAGGGGGATTGTGCACTACTGTTTTCTATCATCCTAGATGCCTCATTTCCTTAGGGTTCTCCTCAGACAGCATCCCAGAATATTCAGAATGTCTTCTGACATTGAAGTCAACTGTTATTAGGGTGTGTACTAGAACATCCAGCTATTGAAAGAGCAATCTCAAAATACACAGGTAAAACAAAGAAATAAAGGGACTTCAGAACACACCTTAGCTCTGCCCACCCCATCTTGACAAGTATTGCTCCCCTGGGGTGAAAACCCCAAATCAGCAGCTTTTGGGCTGCAACAAACTACATCTGCTCACTGGTAAAAGCATCTCCTGATCCCCTCTGCTGAGCTGCTCCCTGCACTTCCCCACAGCATGTCTGCCTGCACGCCTGGGCTGGAAGCAGAGAGCTCTGTCCCTCCAAGGGCTGCCACCGCAAAGGCAGGGACACCCCTGTGTGCAGCTCAGGCACAGGGCACAGACTGCTTCGTATGTTAATGGCAGCACTCACACACAATCCACAGACAGCTGGCACTTCTCTACAGCAGTGTCCTCCCAGGATAAAAAGCCTTACAAATTCAAATCAATATTTTCACTGCTGCATTAAATTAGCACTTTTCTGTTTTGCATCTAATCCCAACTGTTTTCTGTCCACAAACTGACCTGCTCTGGGAAGTGATCTCAACACCATATGCCACTGCTTACCCAAGCCAAGCCAGCTCACTTGTTTGTCCTTGTCAACACCAGGGCAGGGCACAGAAAGCTGCCATGGATTTGCCACCAGCAAACCTCAAAACAACATATTTAATACAGTAGAACCTGGCAGATTTTTGTGCTGGGGAAGCCTGCCATGACAGATCTAGTCATTAATCTCAAGAATTCAGAACAGTGCTCTCTGGATCAGAGAATTATTGGTGTCTTTGGGACTCTTGCCATAAAACAGCTTAAGGGAAGACAGTGAGTTTTATTTCTTGTCTTCATTCAGTATTAATGTGCGCAGTTGGTAAACCCAAAATCATACCATGTGTGTTTCCAGCTCTTTTAATCCAACCATCTCTCAAAAATCAGGAAGGGAGATCACTTCCACTTTACAAGACTTCGTATTTCCCTGCAGCATGTCCACAAAAGCCCCAGTCTTTTAAACACTAACTACTTAGACCCTGCCTCATTTAAAATAAACCACAATGCCATTTAGTATGTGTAAGCACTGCTTTTCTCTCAGTGAGTGAGCTTTGAAAAACTAAAAGGGAACTAATTTTAGGAACAGGGATTACACTTATTTTTAAAAAGGCAATAAAAAACTGCCTGGGGACATTAAAATCTTCAAAATCAGTATGGTTTGAGATACCTTATTAATCACAGAAACTCCACATGCCCAAGAACACACAATAAATTTTTCAAAAATCTTCACAGTCAAGTGACAAGACACTTCAGATTAAGTCAGTCACTGTATCGTTACAGCAATGAAAGCCCAGCAAAAGCACAGATAAAAGAACAAAACTGCCTGAAAGATAACTCACAAGAGAAAAATTAAAAGGACTAAGAAGAAACATGAACAACTGTATGAAGCATATTAAGCATTTCTATTTCAGATACACACAGTGGAACCAGCACATCCATAAACCTGATGGTTTTCAACTCAATTTGCAGCAGCACAGTGGGGATTAAGGCAGGCACAAAGCACAGCTCAGAGAAACAAACCTATCATCAAACATGAGGTTTAAGTAGCCCTCCATGCTTTTCAGAAGACTGCATATGGCCTAGAAACAGGGAAAGCACAACTGCATTATACCCACTAACATTAAGGTCGTTTTCCTGGTCACTGAACCTGCTCACTGAACAAGGACAGAAGGGAAATTTGGGTCATCCTCTGATGAAGATGCAGAACCCAAATCTCAAGCAAAGGAGAGCAAATGATTAATGTATGATGAACCTATTTGCAATTAATAGATAACATTGTCCTAAAAGCTCTGATAAAAGTAAAGCAGAAGGGATAAAGCTAATAAAGTGTGACTTGATTGTGAATTCTCAGTAAACTGTTCTAACATCAGAGTGGTCAGCAAAAGATTAACAAAAGGCTCCTTTTAAAACAAAGCAGAGTGACAAGGCTGTGTTTACCTTCTCAGCTCAAGACATCCAGGTTCTGTTTTGATGCCATCATCTCTGTAACATGAGAAAAACAGAAGTCCAAGGCAAGGCATCCCTATAGCAAGGGGATGAGCAGCTGAGAAGTTGCTGGTGGAAAAGATCAGACCTTCAGGGATGAGAATCACTGCCTAGTGCCCATGGACTAACTGTGAATCACCAAACATTTATAAAGAATGGAACAGCTGCACATTAGAACAAGTATTTTCTCTGCTATTTCTACAAACAAAATAGGGTGAATTTCCAAATTTAAAAATAATGTTTCAGTTGTTCAAACACCGGTTAGCCCAGTATACAACTAAGGTATGGAAAAATGCTAGGAACAGGTATTTTGGCTCTAAAAGACAGACAAGCCATTCCAAAACATGCCTTCAGTGACCTGTAAGGCAGGCTGACTCAGCACTAGCGAGCTCTGAAAAAGGAAGGGCAGAGAACTGCTTTAATTACAAAACAGAATTTGCTAAGACATAAATAAATCACCTGACCCACCCCTGCAGAATCAACTGTACAGTAACCTTCAAACATGTGCTTTAACAGTTCATATTAATTCTGCTTAAATACAGTCCAACTAACCACCATGGAAGAAGTCAGAATATACATTTAAAGAAGAATTATGAAGTTCTGTAGCCTGACAAGTAACTTCTGTTGGTCAAATCCTGTTTCAAGCAACTTAACCTGATCTATATTTAAAGCAACTATTTTGAAATGATTGCTCTATTTTTGTAGGAGAAGGTAAGACTGTCCCATAGTATCATTCTCAAGCATTCATCATGTCTCCCTTCCTTTCAAGGGTTTTTTTTGTGGACTGATGCATTATACCACCACTTTTGAGAATCACAAAAATGTTATTTAAATCCCCAGTTACAGCATAAAAAGGATCTTTAACAAAAATCTCTATATTTACAGTTTTCTTCATTTGCTACTAAAATGTACAAAGCCTTGGATTTATTATTTGTGGGTCATTTTTTCCTTTAATCTTAAATTCAGATTAAATTAGCACTTCTAAAAAGAAAAAACCCAGAGAGACCTCTCAAGAGTGGAAAATCTGCCATGCTTATGAGCTTGAAGGCAAAATTCATAAAGGGAGATATCTGCTCTCCTTTTAACTTCATATGCTGGTAACACATGACAAAAACAAGTTCTCTACATCAAGAACTCTAAAGCTGTGGCTTTTAAAGTCTAGTTAGTTGTCTACATCAGCAAAATGCAAAAGCCACCCGAGCAGCCACTGGCCCAGGGCTTTGGCTCCCAGCAGGGGCTGAAGGAAGCCACCCTGAGGATCCCAGGCTAAGCCCCAAACACCTCAGTGTTGCATATGATGCCCACCCTGTCCTCTGAAAGTAAGAGCTGCCTGCAAAGCTCAAGCCAATAAAAGGAAACTCTACTGCTTTTCCGTGTGGAAAATCCCCATTTCTGTTTCCTGTGACTCATCTTTAAAACCAAAACCTCCAGTGCGAAATCAAACGACAGAAAGTAGAGGGAAATTATTACTGGAACTGCAAAATGTCATTTCCAGACACACTGATACACCAACACCCAAGCCTTAACCATGAAGGCAGAAAAAGTATTTTTAAAAAGCTCCAAAAACCATAAACCAGCTCTCCACACTTTACACAGGAACCAGCACCCTGCCAGGGCAGTGGCCAACATCCAAAAAGCAGTGGTTGATACCAAAATTCTTTTTATCAAAAGGCAAGGCTAAGACACTGATGAAAGCATCAAAGTATTTAGGAAAACAAACTCTAAACCAGCAGAGAAGCTCCATGGGCAAGAGCTGCCTGAGAGCCAGGGCCTTTGGAAGGACAGCATGGAATTGATGCCAGCCAGGGTTAAAAAGAGCTCCCCTGTGAAAAGGGATGCTTTCCCACTACAGATTTAGTCCTCTTCCCTTGACTGTTACTTTCCTGAGAATTTGAGTAAATAGAAGGAAAAAAACAAACAAAAAAAAAAACCCAGAAGTATTTACTTCATGGAAAAAATTAATTTACATGGTGCCTTTGATAATAGAGTAAAAAAATCATTGTCAAGCAAACTTTACAGAATGTACACATGGCATCCTAGCAGCTAGCTTTTAAATTGCCTTTCAGTTTGGTTTATTGAAGGAAACTCATGGATAAATAGTTGAAACATTCCAAGGAGACCCACCTCGAGGCTCCCTCAGCCAGTCACAGATGTTCCAGTGCTGTGGAAGGGCTGTGTTTGCCCAGAAATTGGGTGCTCAGGTACCAATCTTTGGGGGAAAAGCAAGCAGCTGCTCAGGCATACTTGCAGCCTCCTGTTCTTGAGCTGATCTAAAGGCTAACCAATGCAATTAACATTTACAAGGTCCTCAATTCTGTCTTTCCTCCTTAGTGTGAGGCTGCAGGACCACAGCTGGATCCTGACACATCCTTTGAATGCACTGCACTGCCATCCTCTGTCCCTGAGCTGCAGGAATTGCCCACAACCCTGCATTTCCCTTCCCTCTGCACTGCTCCAGGCATGTCACACAGCACAGAGCAGGAAGAAAGACCTCAGCCACCCCAACCTCTGCTTCTGGCAAAAAGAGAATAAAGTATCCCTGCGTGTATTCACTGTGTTTGTGCAGAAGGAAACTGCTTGTTTTTAATCACCATCATTACGGATAATATTTACAGAGACAAAAACACAGCCCACAGTCCAGCACAGGTCATTTTTCCATTCTGCAGTTTTTCTGACGAAGCAAAATGCTGAAAACTCTAGATAAAAACAACATAATTGCATTTTAGAACAGCCTTAACTGGCAACTCTATCAAAACCAGCTCTCCTTTTGTCTCTAATGCCGAAGTTTTAAATTGTTTTACAACCATGACCATTTCCATAAACAAAGAGGAGAAAAATAAAAACACGTGTGGAATAATAAACACTCTAAGAAAAATACATCTCCACTCTTTTCTGTAGCTCTGGCCCCAAACATAAAACATGAGGGAAACAATGTCAATTCCCAATAAAACTTTAATCTGCCAGTCATATTTGGTTTGGAAGTCAACCAGTTTCCCTATCCAATGGGTTTCCCAAACAAAAACTCTCCATTGATATAATTATCCATCAGAGAACGCCTCTAGCCAGCAATGGAACAATTTTTTATTGTTAACTTTAACCCTGTCATTTTCCTATACTATTTAGAAATTCAAACAGGTACAAAATCCAGTGGCATTCATCATTCAAGAGAGGTTCCCTCTATTGCTGATTGTTCCAGGTTTCACTCTGCACAATGCATTAACAGCCAAACTGAATTTGAGGGCACATCTGGCCCCAGCCTTTTGCTTCAAAGTCCATGCCACTCAATTATATTAAAGATGCCTAGAACTCTCAAGGCTTGTATGTTTTCAGCAAGCATAAACTCCTTTTTAAAAGTTTTCTTTGTGCCTACTAGAAATTGTACCAAACCTGGCAAAACTCTGAATAGGTGTTAGAATATTCTAGAAAATGTTCAAATGTGTCTCAAATGCAGTTCTCCCTTCATCCACCAGGTATGTTCAGATTAAAAACCTCAGGCATTATTTATCTAAATAAATACACACAGCTTGAAAACAGTAGGACTTCCTGAAGAAAGTTCCCTTACCCTACTGCTCCAAATGAAATTCCCAGGAAAGCAACCATGGGCAGACAGAGGTCCTACAGAGACCTGTGCCTTTGGCTCCTGCACAAGGACAGAAAGAGCAGAACCTGTCAGGTTGTCATTGCTGTCAGTGGGTTGTCATTGCCCAACAGGTACAGGACAGAGGACCCTGGCAGGAAGGAGGGTGTCTTACAGGACCCACAGAACCACATCACCTTGCAGTATGACTGTCACAGTTTAAAAAGAGTCTCCAGCTGTGCAGCAAAGTGCAGTCTGCTCAAATGTCTCCTTCTTCCCAGGACAAGGAGATGAAGGTGCAGCTGGCATTTGATCCAGCCAGCCAGGCCAGCACACAGCATGTGACAAACATGAACTGACTGCTCCAAGAGCTGCCTGCTGCATCCTTTTTTTTTCCTTTTTTTGCAGCTTCTGACCTGGATCCATGCAGCTGCTCCATGTCCATCCACTGAAACTGTTGGTGGGAGAGAATACTTCTAGCATGCAGAGCTGCTGTTTGCTGTCAAGAGAAACACTGGGGGAAACTTTCTCCATGATTTACCCTGTAAGCTGAACTGTTAGTTTCCACAAAAAGCACCAGCCTGGTGGTGAAAAC
Source organism: Lichenostomus cassidix (assembly GCF_008360975.1). Classification (NCBI taxonomy): domain Eukaryota; kingdom Metazoa; phylum Chordata; class Aves; order Passeriformes; family Meliphagidae; genus Lichenostomus; species Lichenostomus cassidix. The sequence continues at coordinate 18,122,401 of NC_139490.1, forward strand.
AACAAAGGAAAGCAGACTACAGAACTCAGAAACCACAACAGAAGAGAAAGGGACCAAGAACAAACAAACATCAAACCAGGGGACACAGTTTTCTATCAATCCTGGCTCCATCCCCAACCTATCAACACTGAAGATTCCAAGGTCCTACACTGGTTGTTTTCCCCAGCATTTTTCTCCCTGTGTCTAGACTCAAGATGTGACAACTATTAGATCTGAAACAACTGCCTCAGGAGTTTGTCTTACAAGCAAGGACAGACTTACTGGGACTGCTGACACGACTCCCATCACCTCCACTTCATCGTGGCTGGAGAAATCACTGCTCATAAAGCAGTTCCAGACCCTTCCCAGCACAGTCTATTAAAGTAAACCAGCATCCTTTTCTGTTTGACTGGGTGGCAAACTGCTGCAAGCAATTCCTGAACCCTCACAGCTCAAGCACGAGCCAGACTGTGACCTTGTCAGCCATCCCAGTGTGGCTGTTTGCAATATTGAGTCAGAATCTATGGAAACTCAGCTGAACTTGACCTTTAGTACTCCCTTCACTTCAGAGTCAGCTACAATTCACAACTCTGGCTTCACATGCCACAGCTCCACGTGTGAACAAGAGGGATAAAATATCAAGCATTTATAGGAGTTATGCTCTGCCCTAAAGTGGAAGTCTGAACAAGGAAGACATGTACCACTTGTACAATTATACAGTTAGTGTTACTGTTTTGCTTTTATAAACAAATTTGTCGCAGAAAGGAAGAGACATTTTCAACATTCCGTGCTTAGAAAAGCAGTAGCATGTTTTAAAATTACCAGCCCTCCTCCACAAAGCTGTGCACTGCTTGCTAACAGAGATTCACAATCTCACAACACCATAAAACATCCATTTCCACTCCAAATGCTTCAGGAGGTACCTCCCTCCAAACAAAACAAAATAAACCAGTGGCTTGGGCATTTTCCTGAGTCTAAATGTATAAACACTCATTTTCATTCCATGACCATAAATCATATTATCATAGGATCATTTAGGTTAGGAAAGACCTCTAAGATCAAGTCCAACTATTAGCCCAGCACCACCGTGTTCACTAAACCATGACCCCAGGTGCCACATCTACATGTCTTTGAAATCCCTCCAGGGATGGTGGCTCTACCACTGCCCTTGGCAGCCTTTTGGTGAAGACATTTTTCCTAATATCCAAACTAAATCTCTCCTGGCACAACTTGAGACTATTTCCTCTTGTCCTATTACTTGTTACCTGGACAGAACAGACTGATTCCCACCTTGTAAAAACTCATTTTGGTAGTTGTAGAGAGTGATAAGATCCCCCTGAGCCCCCTTTTCTCCAGACAAAACACCCCCAGCTCCCTCAGCTGCTCCTCACAAGACTTGTGCTCCAGACTCTTGCCCAGCTGAGGAATTAGACCTCACTATGTCTTGTCATGAGGGGCCTGTAGCAGGATGCTCTGCCTAAGTGAGGGTAAAAGGGCTCAAATTTTACCCTATTTGCAAAAGTTACCAGTGATGGATGGAGAGGGGGTGGTCATGCTGATTTCGGTGCTGAAGAATGCTGAGACCAGTCTGGCTCAACAATGCCAAAGTCAAACATTCTGAGGATGTGAAAATACAGTGTTTCCTGACAGAAACAGGCACTGGTGAGGATGTGACAAAAGTTCCTGATAAAGAAAGCAGCGACAGCACTGGTAACTCACCTGGAGCTGCTGAGCTGCAGGCTGCCCAGCTGACACAGCTTGCCTAGAAGTGCCAGATGATCAAAGAGAGTTTTGGTTTTGCTGTGGAGATGGGCTTTGCTCCACATTTGGACTAATTGCTCTACATCCTGAAGCTGGGAGAAGTTAAAGGATCAGGCTACCTGTGTGTCTTGGCTCTCACTAGACTGTATTGCAGTTCTCATCCTGTAAAAGTTTCTGTATCAGTGCTGGTATTGGCACTGAGCTTCATGCTGGCTTGCCTGCTGTAGCTTTCGTGCTTTTTAAAGCACCCCTCAAACATCCTTATCTCCAGCAGAAATGTTATGCTCTAATTAAGTAGAAAATAATTTTATCTTTAGATGAAATGTGATTCACTCTCCTAAATGCCTACCTCCTCATCCCTAAATAAAACTCATTTTAGTTAACAATTCAGTTTCATGTTTCAGCTGCAGCTCCTCCAGGACCTTCACCCTATGCACAATTCATAACCAACCCTACAACATCAAGGGCAGAGCCATAATGAGCCTAAAAGGCAAAACAAGCTGCAATCAGACCCTCTGGCTTGTGCCCAGAGGAGGCTGAAAAAGCAATTCAGAGCCACAGGTCCCTTTATTGCATGCAGATGAGTTTAAACACACACAAATAATAGCAGAAAACCACAGAGTTTCTTTCATCTTTTTCCTTTCTAAGTTGTCCATCATATGCAAAAGACACATTCTAAATCCAGCATAATCTTTTGGGTTTTGGAGGTTTTTTTACACTATGCAGAAAAAGCATAGCCCAGAAGGACAGTGCTCATTAAAACACAATGAAAGATGACAACAGCAAATAATATTATCCTATCCTATGGACATACACTTTTCCTTGCCCTTTTACAGCAACTCATGACATTGCTGTGCATTACTACAGACCACATGAACACAAAGCATGTCTTTTTCAGCAAATGTTCTCTCTCATGAAGCAGGTGATAATCAGCCCTAGGGCACAATGTTCATTTGTCACCTTCTCTGACCTGCCTCCAGCACCACCCTCCTGCTTACCTACAGGGACATGAGGGACATGCACTGACCCACGATTAATTCATGTGTAGCACAACACAATTTATCTGCTCTTAAACAAACCAACCACGTGGGATGAATCAATTCAACTGTCTGAAGCTTCCTGATGTGAGGGTACAAACCAGGAGAAGTTCCAGCACTCAAAGCTCTCACAGCAGTTTCCTCAATCCTGTCTGGTCTGATGCAATGTAAAATAGGAATTGCAGCAGTTTTCACTCCAATGTGGTTTGCCTACTTTCATGGAAGGATTCAATCACATTCAATTACTTAACTGCACTACAAAATGCAGATTTTTTTTTTTTAATGAAATAGCCTGATTTGAACTCTCTAGATTGTATAGATTCTTATATGGCACACAAAAGTATTTTTCTTACGTTTTTTGGAAAACAAACAAACAAAACCCCTTACAAACAAACAAAAAACCCCAGAACAAACCCCAAGTATTTAAATACAGGACGAATGCTTAAACAACATGTAATCATGGCCATTTTTAAACACACCTATAGACCACCATATGTGGAAAACAAAGCATAAGGACACTTACAGAATTGTAGACTGAGGCTCAAAAAGGCTAATAAGGCTGCCAAGGCCAGCAAGAACAGAAAACGGTTTCGGAAAAGCATTATTATTCACTCTGCTTGCTCTTCATGGTTTCATCTTCAGATATCTGTAGTTCCTGCAAGCAAGAAAACATTGGCAAATCTATATAAATACATATTTTAGATGTGGAAGTATCAGCTATAGCAAAGAAAATTCCAATATCCCTTTGAAAGTGTCAAGTTATTTCTTAAAGGCAAGCACACAAGGCAATTTAAATTGGCAACAACAGAATGGATGAGTTGCCTTCACCCCACTTATAAGATTAACTATATTTACATAATAAAACTTCCAGATAAATAAAAAGATTGCCATTTCCCATAAAAATAAGTTTGTTCCTGCTAAGATAGGGTTAATACTCACATTCACAATTCTTAAAACAATAAAGAGTAAGAAAAGCTGTCAATACCACTAAACAGAAAACAGAAAAGTAGTAAAACCTCAGAACTCGTTACTTGCTGCAGAAATAAAAACACAAAAAACCCAAGCCCTCTCCTGAAAACATCCAAAAACACTTTTCCTCGCAAAATGACATTCCAAAGAGTACAGAATTTGCTGAAGTGCCCTGTTTTCACAGATGTACGTTTTCCTGTGGAAAACTGCTCTATATAAGGGATGAGGGGGGGTTGCTCTCCCCCCTCCATGGCTTTTTTTCTTTTTTAAACAACCAGCTGCTCTTATGTGCAAGAGATGCCTCTTCCTAGCACTGACAGCGTGTTGCAGGAAATTGGTTAGTCTTGAAAGAAATCTTCTGAGATTCCCAAATCCTTTGAACTGAGCTCTGTTTATGACAGAACATTCAAACATGTTGACAGAAAATAACTTTTTTCCCCCATCACTGTTTCTTTTTGCCCCAGTACTTATTTCCTCACAGAAAGAGACCTCTTTTTCTTTTTTCTTGTTTTTGAGAATGACAGGGCTTACATACATGTGTAATTAATACATATTTACTTACCAAAACTCTTTGGACTCCAAAACTAACCATCTTAGCAAGATTTTAATTTCTGAGTGCTGATAAAATCACAACCTCAAAGTTCTGGTTTTTTCTACACACAACCCAATTAATTTTTTCTTAGTAGTATTTGAAAAGGTCTCATGAATCACTGAAGTTATTTTATGTATTGGGGCTGATCTTGAAAAGAGTCATGGGATCTATGAGGTGCCCCAAGGGGACTTTAGCAGCACAAAGCAATGGGACCCATGAGCACAAGTGGTGATCACAGAAATGAAGGCAATGGGGCTTGCAGTAACTAAAATCCATTATGCATATACATTTTGCAGGATTGAGGTCTTTCCATCTCCTTTTGACTTGGACAGCTACCTTTACAGCTTCTGGAAACTGTGGGGAAATGGAAAGATCTGGAGATTCTGAGATGCAAGAAACCAGAGTCATTACAGCATTTTTCCCAAATGCCAACAGCACCATAAATGGCATACGCAAGCAGTAATAAAGTAAAAATAAAAAAACGAGAGAGAGAGAGAAAGTTGGAAGGAACAATTTTAACAGACTCAATTTCACAAAGTCATAGCTCATCCTGGAACATCTCAGTGAAAGGCAGGCAGAAGCAAAACTGAACTACATCACTGCAACTCAACAAAGCTGTGAAGGATAGAAGGTAAAAGGATTAGTTTATACCAAACACCAGGAGAGAATAAAGCAGTTCAACCAAACAGATGGGAGAACAGAAGGGGAACCACAGGAAAAAGCAAAAAATAGACTTAGCAGGGAGGAGAAGGTAAAATCTATTAAAAAGCTCTCAGGAACAAGAGGTCTTGTGCACAGTCTACGCTCATTAATCCTGTTGTTGCATAAAATAAAGCTGCCACAAAAAAGGAAAAATTACAAGACTGGAAAATAGGAGATCTTACATACCTCAAATTAGCAAAGTGTTTTAGTGAGTAAGCTTAATGAGCTTTGAGCCTTAATTGAAAGATCAGGAGTTTTAAAACAGTGAGTGTGAAATGCATCACTCAAGAAATTACAAACAGGGTGGAAAGATTTTTCTTTAAAATACACTTTGGCTTGCTAACAAATTAAAAGTTGCTGTGTTGCGACTCATGAGGAATAGGAACAGCTCCTGCTGAGAAGCTTTTAATTAAAAGCCTGTCAATACAATTTGCCATCAGCTCCTCCTTGGTAAGAAGCTGTGGGGAATCAGGTGAAGCTATGTGAGACTGAGTCCTGAAGGCTCTGCTCCTCCAGGCTGGCACACGAGGTGCTCCCAGGGCACAGCAGCGCTTGGCCAGCACGTTTAGTGAAGGCAGGACAATAACTATTGTGAGCACTCACTGAAGTGAGCACTGATAAACTAAAAAAGATAAAACGAAGCCTGGAGGGGGGAGAAACAAAAGGAAACCAACCTTACCTTCCCACAAAACTATTCTTACATGCAGATGAAACAAAACAACAAACCACACACAGCAAAACACATTTAGGGTGGTCAGGATATACTGCCTCAGAGCAGGAGCACTGCAGAGAATCCACTGCCAACCTGACATTCAGGCACTGCTGATCTTTGTCTGTTTGCCCAGGCCAGAGTGCAGGTTCTGCCAGAGCCCCAACATCTCCACACTGTGAGCTCCCAAAGGGCAATTCCACCAACAGCTGACAGCACCACCTCGCTGGGCTGCAGCAGTGGGCCCTGGCTCTGGATCTGGAGCCCAGGAAGTATTGACTGAATTCAGAGGTGAGTGAGCACCACACCGAGGTGGAACTCAGTGCCAGCAGCAGCAGCTTCTGACATGTGCCCAAAATGCAGTGATTGTTCATCCCTGAGACACAGAGGTTTAGATTGGACATGAGGAAAAATTTCTCCCCAGAAAGGGCTGTCAAGCATTGGAACAGGCTGCCCAGGGCAGTGGTGGAGTCACCATCCCTGGAGGTGATAACAGACCTGCAGATGTGCTGCTCAGGGACAGGGTTTGTGGTGGGTTTGGCAGTGCCAGAGGAACAGCTGGATTCAACCTTTTCCAACCTAAACAATTCCACAACTCTGTTTCTGTGAATGCAGTACTTGATAAGGATGACACAGAGAACTCCAAACATTTCAGTCACACTAATTTTAAATGTGACACACTTAAACAGTTTAGAAATTCATAAGGCTAGTCATTAATAAAGCATCCTACATCGAAATGCAAGTAAGTAAAAGGCTACCTCTGAGTCACCTTTTGCACCACGCCTACCTACAGAATTTAGCTTGCCTACCTACATACCTACCCACAGAATTTAACTTGTCCTTTTAAACATGATCCAATATCTCAACTCATCAAAACATGCCAGAATGACTCAGAGCATTTAAAGCACCCTCAGTTCTTACCTAATCTCACATGTGTGCTGGTCTAAGGTGCTACTGCATGCTCATACACAGATAAAAACAGCCTTATGGTTGAAAAGCAGGCCAGGGAATCAGGAAGAATTAACAATTACCTAGAAATGCTGGGAGAGAGGCAGCAGCCTGGAGCCCAGGCGAGGCACGAAGCTGCAGAAGAGCAGCTGGCAGCACTAACCTACTTTCTGCTCAGCACTGGGGCAGTGCCAGCCAGGGCACCACACAGAACCTCCCCCTGGCAGCCCCAGCTCTTCAGCAAACCAGAGACAAGGCATTTCTTGAAGGACTGACTGGCTAAACTATTTCTTTTGTTTGTTTTAAGTCAGGCCCTGAAAATAACTTCACATCAATGCTTCCAAAGCACTTGTGAGATTAGATGTGACGCTAAACCAGCAGTGCCAAACTTCCGTGCCAATTGACTGATACTGTGACATCCTCTAAATCACTAGTATCCATCTATAATACAAACCTACTCCCCAGCATAAAGCCTGAGCACAGAAATATACTGACTCACCATGACAGCTTAAATGAATCTACTTGATTAAAACAGCATGTCTCCATAAATAATCAATAGCACTCCTCAATGTCTGCCTCAATAAAATTACTCTATTTATCTGATGTGCTGCATCAAAATGACATTGTCTACTGAAACACAAGTGAGCAAAAGTGGTCACAATGAAACAAACAGCAAAGACAAATGGTGATTTTGCCCCAAAAGGAAGGTAGTGCTCAGTTTGTACATTCCTCTATGCCAAAGACAGAGGGAAGTATATTTTGCAGCAAGTTTACAGAGCGTAGGATGGAGAACAAAAAGCCTAAAGACTATATAAGGTTGATTTGGATTAACATTCATAGATAGTTCTAGAAGAGGTTACAGAATAACATAGGGACCAACCCATTAATCTGATATCTCTACACTTCATAAGAGATTTTAACTATCATTTCTTTTTGATATCTCTTTTGCTTTTCATCTACATCTGTGGGCTTGTTTTCTGACAAAGCCTGTTTTGAAGGCATCTGAAATGAAGGTGACAGTTCCTGATTCAATTACAATGAAAATTCCTGCTTTGACTTTAACTCCTGATGCTCCACCAATCACTCCCCAACCAGTGGGCAGCAGCCTACCAGGCAGTGCATTTTTCATCTACTAAAACTCACAAGTCCAGCATCCAGACAACTTCAGACAGTGACCTCACACTCTTGAATTGGCAACTGCAGGAAATAGTTGTGTCAGCAAATGGCACAAGTCAAACCTTGCTTTGGCACTTCAAGGGATTTGCCTTTTTTCCAGCAGGAATGGAAAATCGTGGCTGGGATTTTCTGGTCATGACCAAATCGACCAGCGCTATAATGATCCATGGCAAGCACCAGAACAGAGTGGAAATGGGAACACACAGCAGAACCAATCCTTTGGCCAGCATGACCTGCTTAGCTACTGATGCTTGTAATTGTCACGGTGAGGAAACCCTCACAAAACCCCTGCAGCCACTGTAGCAGCAGCAATTTAAATTGGACATATGATCCCTGCAACACTGAGGATGCATTTTGCATGGCACCACAAAGTAGCACAGCATCTGTGGTCCTCTTCAGCACAATTCTCCATTTTCCCATTGGAAAGAAACAAGAAACATAAAATTTAGTCACTTTTTCTCCCAGAGACCCAGCCTGGAGACAGCTTGCTGCCTTCATGCCCAGGCTCTGGCAGCACCCTGACAGCAAAGGCATTTCTGCTCCCACCAGCTTCACAAGTCTATTTATACAGAACATCCAGTGTTCCCATCAGCCAGGACACAGGGGTGACAAGCCCCTGCCTGAAGGAACTTAACAAGAGTCTAAATTAGCTCTGACTGTAAACAAAGAGAAAAAGCAGGACTGCACATAGAAACAATTACTGAATGTTTATTCCAACCTGTCTGCAGTCGCCTTTATGTTCTACTTTCTCACAGATTTAGACATCTGTTTAGATCAGAGGACAAAAGCGTGGTCAGCAGCAAAATTCACTCTTGCCAGCTCATACATCCTCTCCTTTTTGATTGGTACTTTTAGTCACACTTGGTAGTCACTGCTGCTGTGTATCACTGCACTCTGGGGGCTCAGAGCCTAGGCAGGAACCTCTGCACCTGAGCTCTGCTCCACATCATGGAAAACACACAGGGAGAGCTCCACGTGGCACCCACAGGAGCCTCTGAACTCCAGTCCCTCAGCAGAGATGTCTCTGGCACACCAACACTGCTCTAAGGGCTCAGAGAGCAGCACAACCTCTGAGGATGGATGTGGGTTTGAATCTGAAGCTGCTTTTCGGACAGAACATGATACAGCATGGACTGCTTCCCCCAAACCACAGAGATGCTTCACTGCTGTGTTACAGCCTACCAATAAAATCCAGTCTATAAAAAAATCTGTCAAGTTACAAAGCTCTCAACAGTTTAAATAACAATGGATCACAAACCATTCCCCTTTTTAAAAAGTTCAGACTTCATGGCATACCCAAATCTTAAGCATTGAAGAGACCACTGCAGTTCCTTTGCTAGCTTAAAACCTCTAATTTTCTTATTCCTTTTATGGGTTGTTGAAAGTATCATGCTTTGGCCTTTGGTTTTGCAGCTATGATTTTATAGGTCTCACACGGTTTACTCATTTGAGCAGCAAATGTATGAGATCATGAAATATTTCAAGGAGTAGGTGTCCTTAACTTTGGTTTCTTTTGGTCCATAGAAACCCTTAGTTCAAGAGATGATTACAGTCACAAAATTTTCAGTAAGTGTTTTGATCTGTCTTTAATTACCTCTTTTTGGTTGGAAATAAGATCAATGTCCTGCAGTTGTACATGTTACTGTGTAGATATCTTCAGAAAGTTGAAGTCAATACCAACCCACCAGTCCAGCATATTACTTTGGAGACTGTTTCAACCAAATTTTAATATCTAGGAAAATCTGTTACAAATCCAATTCTCTGCTATCCACCTCAGGAATGTCCCCATATTCCTACTCCTTTTCCTATGCAATAACAGGTCATACAAGCCTCTGAACTGCAGAGAAAGTAAAAACAAAACCAAAGGAAGTTCTTCTACTTCCTTAAAGGAAACTGAGCAACTCTTTTTTAACAGTATTATGAGAATTGAAAGAAACCTTATGATTTTGATGGCTCCAGGCCAGAACTGAATATTAACTGGCAGCAAAACCATTCTAGAACATACAGATAATTAAATAATTCTTAAAAAGCAGCACCAGAATGTAATTATTTTAAACTTGCAATTTTAAAACGATATACCATATGCTCATAACTATAAGCATAGATCTTAATCACCCCCAGATCACAGCCAGTGGCTGATCAGATAACATCACAGCTCCAAAAAGCACACAAAGCCAAAGTACTTAACGTGCTTGAATTGTTAAATTATTTCTGGGATTTTCTTTTTATGTTAAGGTTTTATTTTTTACAGTTTTCATTGTTTGAACAACTCCATCTCCTACTCTAACACTCCCCTCTGCATGTGCTTCCTCTAAACAGGAATCTGCCTCCCTCTGCCTCAGTGTCAGGGGTTGTGTCCTGCAGCAAATCCCTTCTTCTGACACTAACTTTGAAAGCAAACATTGCAGGGATGCACTCAAAGCTAGTTCTGATCAACCAGGGAAGACAAGTTGAATAAACAGAGCAGTGAGGAAAGCTCATAAATAGAAAAACGCTTATTTTCCCACAATGAGTCAAATGTATGCCATCCAACGTTCAAGATTAAGTTAGTATTAAGGACAGCATTTTTTATTGCATGTCAGCTCTTCCACTCAAGTTAGATTTGGCTTTGAGAATGTGATCTGAGTTCCCAAATCTGTACTTCTTTTGATTCCAAATGACCTTACACTGGGTCAGTTTATGCCCTGCCTCACACATACATACTCTCCTGGTGAAAGGTCACACCCCTCAGGTTATCAGGTTATGTGCTGATAGTATTCAAACTCAATGGAATCCCCTTTCTCTGGTCCTTCATCCCTAACCCTCTGGCAAACTGCCAGAATCTGAACCTACCCAGTGCCCCCAGCCATTCCCCCACAGCTTGTAGCTCACCCTAAAATGCACCATTTCACATTTGGTGATTTGGCCACTATTGAGAGCTTTCCAGGTAGTACAACCCATTTTACTAAATTAGCAAAATTATAGATGTGAAAAATGGCAGTGCAACAACCTGATGTTAGAAGAGTTTGTGCAAGAAGGATAGGAGGGATGACACTGACTTCATCGCCCATCACATTTCTACTCTATCCCATCCTCGTGCTCAAGCTGTATTTTGACCCTCATCCCCAAAGACTTTTCTTCTGCCTACAGCCCTGCATGACATCTGTTCCTTCCTATGCCAGGTCACCCAAAATTTCCACATTCAACCACCTCCCTACAATCTCAAGGATTCCAAATTACAGGGTAGATACACACTTCAGTTCCAAATGGAACACTTGTGCTTCTCCACAGATTCTACTATTACCCATTACAGCTCATACTGGAGAGGAAAAAGAAAGACTAAACATACTTTATTCAGCAGTTTTGCCATCTTCCTGCAATCTAACCCCAGAATGGTGATGACACAGATGCATTAGCAGACAGTCAGCATTTTCTGCTGCCCTTCCTTCCCCACAACACTGCACAACTGCCAACTTGCCTGGCTGCTGGAGAGCTGAATAGGGAATAACACAGGCAACATACTGGGAAAACTGCCATGCTGCTGGCAAAAGGGCATGCCTGGCTTTTCCCTGGATCCTCATGGCAGCAGCACAAGCTAACCACTAGGAACACATCATCTTACAGCTAGAGACAGCTGAACACACAGGTGCAGGCAGGAGAGTTATTGCTTCAAAAGAAAAAATAAAAGTAGGTTTAGGTAAACAGTGCTGGCATTAAACATCATGTCCCAGCATTTCCTCAGCAAGGCCCTTTGGCTACATTTCTGTTGCTTAGTTTTGTTGCTTTAGATGCTTAGCTGGTTTTCACATTTTATCAGCCCACAGAAGCTCCTCATGAAGGCACCCAAAGGTCTTCAGAGAGAGAAACAAGCCTGTGCTCAGACTCAGGAGCAATCAGCAAACCAACATCGCAACCACAGACACAGGGAAGATGAATAACGCATGAAAAATACACGGCAAAGTGCACGAACCAGGGCCAGCATTGCTTTGTCCTTTCAAACAATCGTTCAGCACACAGTGTACCAGCTGTTTGCAGGCTCCCCAGCCAGCACTGCCAGCGCTAGGAAGCCACAGCACAGCATCTTCCACTACGCAAGTAACTGGGACATTTATCACTGCAGACACTGACACAAAGTTGTGGTGTTTATTTTTTTTATTTTCATAAGGGAAACCATGAGTTCTGTGTCAATTTCCGGGGGAAACTGACTTCAGTCTTGGTTCATGCTGAAGTTTTAGGTGGCTGTAGAAGCTATGAATGGATCAGCTGGAAAACAGCCACTGATTAGTCCTTCCAGACAGCAGTTCTGAATGTGATTACCATGTGGCACAAACAAATAAGCCTAATTATTTCAGCTTCCAAAAATCAGTTACTTTTAAGAAATATGCCAGCTGTCTAGCTTTTCAAAGCCCAGTTTACTTCTGTAATCAATATGAAATAGCCTGTCAATCATGCTCTGAATCCTCTGCCTGTCATCAGAACCACTTAGTGCATAATCACACACTTACCATCTACCTTTGTAGCCCTCCTGGCAAATGTTTCTATTATCAGCTTGCACAATGCAAAAAAAAAATGCTCTTTCTTGCTGCTTAGGATGAACCATTACATTGATGATTCAGGCATTATCTGATTTTTTTAAAAGAATCATAAATGCCATTTGTCACAATACACCTTCCCACTCTTGTATTTCTTCACTGAACAAGAAAATGTCTCTCCCAGCTGTAATCAGAGAACATATTATATTTTCAAGACAAACAAGAACATTAAATTTCAATTCTAACCTAAACCAAATGGCCCAAAACAAGCCCTGTGCAAAGCTCACGTCTTCCTACGCTGACATAAGTCAAGATTCACGTATCCTCCCCTACAAATTTTAGGCAATAAGATTTCCCTAACTTTTCTGCCCTAAATCATGTGCAAAGCCAAAAGCTTGCTTCAGAGGACTCTCTTTGGGATTCACCAAAGTGCAGCCTGATTTTAACAGAATATGAAGTATGTCACAATCTGTGCAGCATTCCTAGTATCTTCCTGGAAAACTGCTACAGAAACCTTCAGTCATCAGCATCCTTTACGTAGCTTTATGATCAACTGTTTCCAATTCTGTTTCTGTGTAACTTATGCCATACACTGGCCTGCATTTCCATTCCCTGTTTTGGAAAGCATTTTTTAAAGTATTTCAAAGAAAATAAGAAAATACGTATTTTTGAAGCACAATATTTTATCAGTACTGCAATATTTTAATACAAGTCCAGTAAAATAATCATGACGCTCAAACCCATGCAAGTAGAAATCTTGCATGGAATCTACATTTAAAGTCTCCTCGCAAGCATTTGACATTTCTTCTTTTTGCTGCAAAATTTAAGTTTTCATTTCTGTATATAATTTACCACCCAAGCCAGAGTATTTTTAAATACACCCTTCTGAATGTGAATCAATGCATCGCTCGCATACTGCCTCCCTCTCCCAGAGAGCCAAGATTAAAGGCTTTGTTCAAACACTTCCCAAATGTGACTGGGACTGGCCAGTTTTGATTCAAACTACACTCTTTGTCCAACATTTGGACCACTGAGGTTCTTTTTGAGCAGCTCTTTCCTCACCCTTGGGGCTGCTGTCCGGCAGTGTTTGTGTGTGTTGCTCCAGTGCCTGCCAGTGTGGTTGGGCTGCCACGCTGCCTTTTCCTGCATCTTGTTGGTAACTACCCAATACCTCCCAAAACTTTCCTGTATTCCCTATAGCACACTTTATCTTCTTTAATCTTCTCGTGCTTCCTTCACCAAATGATTCTCCCAACAGCAAAAGCAATAGCTGTGTATTTTGTGCTCATTCCCAAGCTCCTTGGGAGTGCACCTTCATGCTTTGGGTAGAGGCAGACTGGAAGACTCCACCCTCCTGAACAATTAAGGTGCTACCACCTCCTTTGTAGCATACATCATAGATCTAAATCATAAAGCATATGTCAGTAGGTGGTTTAACATTTAATTCCTATGCTCATGTGATGTATGTTTGTGAGCAACACATATCTCACAGTGGTTTTGCACTTAATTAATTGCCAACATGCTATTGTTAGTCAAAAGATAGAATTGTAGGGAGATGATGAGAATATGCAGCTAGAACTGACCATAAATCCAGATAGAGGCCACACTTAGGAACACATGAATCCACCATTCATCTTTTGGGCAGTAACATGCAGACACACTTAAGACACAAAGCCTTTATACAGAAAAGAAATATTTTGTATTTTTTAAGTATCTGCAACTTCAGCAGAAAAAGCATCCAAAAAAATTCAGCTGAAGTCTAGATTCAAAGGACTCTTATGAGATTGTGAAAATAAAGAAAGAGCTACGTAAGAAACCTCACAGGACACTTGAGGTTTCATTCATCTAAGGAGGTTATGGTATGTAAAAATATACACCCCCTTGTAAAACCACTGGAGGAAGCAAACTTCATGGGGGACAGCGGTTTTGCACAGCAACAAAGCATTGCTTTTTGTGTTTCTTCACTCCAAGATGCCCACCTATAAAACAAAACCAAAATAGCTCAGAAGACAAAGCTGTTAAGAGAAAATGAAGTTCCCAGTCATGAAACTGAAACAATTTTAAGTAAATGCCTGCAGCCTAACCCGAGGCACACCTCTACACAGGTACAGACACAGCCTCAGTTACACCAAAGCCATTTTACAGCTCTCTTGTTGTCAGACCTTCCTATGACACCCTGCTATTCCTCAATGCTTCCTCTGCCCCAGAATGGGGAGCTTGTTCGGTATGGATTGAATCTTATAAAAAGTAGTATTTCAGTACTACAGAGTTTACATAAAATATTTAAGATACTACAATTAAAAACCATTAGAGAGAGGAGCATATGTGTTTTAACCATGTGCACTACTTGTAGTTACCTTTTTGAGAAGATTAAAATTAAGCAGCTTTTGCTTTTCATCCCACTCACACCCTCCCACTACAAATTCTGTCTGAGCTAATCCTCCTTCTAGAGACGTCAAAACAGGGCATAAGTATTACAGCTACTTACTGCCAAAATGTGCTGGTTTAATATCCCATTACTATTGTAATACTGGCACAATAACTTATTATATGTGACAGCTTTTGCAGTTAGTCAAGGATAGAGCCACTTATTCAGTACAGGGTTTTTTCACCACATAAAAATATGTTTGTAAAATTTGTAGAAGAGAAAATTTAAGGTTTGTGCTCAGATGCTCATCTGAGACTATGATGCCAGACAAAATAAAATGCTTATAAAATCATTACACATGCTCTTCTCACCCTGTCATTTCTACTGTCAAAGACTTTATGTAAAGTGATCTGTCCAGAAATTCAGGTTACAGTGCTTCCAAGTGCACTGTTTAACTCCTTACTTCCCGGCATTTTAAAATACACTTTCACAGATTTTTTTTTTTTATTATCATTATTCTTTTTTGAGGGCCACACTCTTGTGTGAGGGCCAAGACAATGTCCATCTCAGTGCACACTTCCAGTGAGAAGTCCATGCTTGTCAAAACGTTCACTGTTATTTTTCAGGAACGTGCAGCACAGACATACACTAAGAAGGCTGTTCAAGGCTCTAAAAAGATTTAGGTTAAGTACGTGTGATGAAAAGGATGCTACGGGACACACTAAAGACAAGAAGCATCAGAAAAAAGGCGAATTCACAAAGTTACTCCGCTCCGGCCACAGTGTATCCGCCAACAGCGGGTGACAAGTGCCGCTGCCCGGAGCAGCTCCGCACCAGCCCTGCCAGCCAAGGCGGCACAGCGAGCCGGGCTGGGGGCGCGGGGCTCGCAGGGCGACCAGCCCCTGCCGGACCGTGCCCTGCACCGCTGCCACAGCCCGGCTCACAGCCCGGATCACTGCCCGGTTCACAGCCCGGCTCACAGCCCGGATCACAGCCCCGCTCACAGCCCGGATCACAGCCCCGCTCACAGCCCGGATCACAGCCCCGCTCACTGTCCGGCTCACTGCCCCGCTTACAGCCCCGGCTCACAGCCCGGCTCAGAGCCCTGCTCACAGCCCGGCTCACTGCCCCGCTCGCACACACGGAGCACACACACCGAGTCTCGCACACGCCCAGGCGCACACACAGAGTGGCACACGGCTCGCACGCCCCGAGCCTCGCACGCCCCGAGCGCACCCGCGCTCCCGTCCGGCTGCAGGGCTGCCCGCCCGAGGCCCCGCCGCGCCG
The DNA here is from genome assembly GCF_008360975.1 of Lichenostomus cassidix. Taxonomy (NCBI): domain Eukaryota; kingdom Metazoa; phylum Chordata; class Aves; order Passeriformes; family Meliphagidae; genus Lichenostomus; species Lichenostomus cassidix. Next base: position 18,138,440 of record NC_139490.1, read on the forward strand.
GTCTGGCCGAGGCTCCGCGCTCCCGCCGCCCCTCTGGAGCCGGGCACGGGCCGCACCCCCGCTGTCCCAGGGCGTCGGCAGCGACCGCCCGCCTGCACGGCCGAGTCCTCCCACGGGAGCGGAGCACCGCGAGCACCGCCGGGGACACCGGCCCCAGCGCTCCCAGGGCGCCGTCCCACCTGCCTGGGGGGGCGCAGCCCCGCCCACAGCTGCCCCTTACCTGCCCCGCCGCGCTCGGCGCCTTGTCCCGAGGCCGGAGCCGGAGCCGCAGCCGCCGCCGCCTCCTCCTGCCGGGGCCGTGGCCGGAGCTGGAGCCGCTGTGGAGCCGCTGTGGAGCCGCTGTGGAGCCGCCACGGCCGCGGCTCCGCGCCCGCCGAGCGCCCGGCCCGCCCGAGCGCCGCCCCCCGCGGCCACGCCGCCCGCCCGCGCCCCCTGCCGGCCGCCTCCGCTCCGCACGGGACGGGACAGCCGAGGGCAAGAGGGTACGGGACGGGACGGGGCGGGACAGGAGGGGACGGGCGGGTCCCACTGCCGGGCGTGGCACGGGCACGAGAAGGGACGGGACGGGACGGGACGGGACGGGACGGGACGGGACAGGAGGGGACAGGCGGATCCCACAGCCGGGCGTGGGACGGGGCACCCGCTGCCACCCTCGGCATACGCAGCCCGCCCGCTAAGCAGCCGGGAAGTGTCAGCCCTCTGGAGCCGCCTTCCTTCACTGCCACAGCTGCGGAGAGCAGCGAGAGGCTCCGGGGCGAACAGAGCGCACCCGGCCAGAGTTCCCCACGCCCCAGACCTGCTTTTCAACTTCCCGCTGTTTTCAGCTCGCAGCGTCGGAGTGGATGGCCGTCAGCTCCCCGGAGATGCGGCACGACCACCTCCCGCAGCTCGGCGAGGTGGGTACTGCCACTGACTCCGCTGGCACGTTCTTATCGTACATGACTCACCGGGAGAACGGCTGGGAGCTGGCACGGCCCTTCGGAAGAAATGCCACAGATGTCAAGACAATGATAAAACAAACACACCCTCTTGTGCAGCTGATAAAAGTGAATTCATTCCATAACTTGCACTGTACTCACCGGGATTTGCTCCCAACAAAGCAGTTCCAAACTAACCAGCCTGTCCTCTGACAGGAGCCAATTCTGCTCCACCAGTGGGAGTGCTTGTTCAATCCTACAAGCTGATCATCTTGCAAATACACCAATTTTCCACATATCCCTACACAAGACTCTAAATTCAATTCTGCAGATTTGGGAAATGCCCTAATTGCCTTTACACACCTACTCTGGCATGTCGATGCAGAGTCTGTGTGAATGCTGGGTGATCAGAAGCAATGCACTGACACTAAACATTTGGCACCAGTGCCTATGGCAAGTGGCTGTCAGGGGTTTTGTTGCAGTTAGGATGCATCTCGAAGAATGTCTGTGGTTCTCATACTCCCGTGGTTCCACTTGCAGCCTTGGACTTTTCTGCCAGCTTCCAACTGTGCTGTCACACTGCTCTGCCAGACCAGCAGTCACACTTATCTCTGTGGCCTCTATGCTTGGGTCATGGTGACCAGTGGTCACTGCCCTGCAAACAGCAGCGTGAAGCCAAATTATCTTTCTTTGATGTTGCACATCCACAGAGTCAACACACCTAGCAAAAAGATTGGGCATGTTTTTCTGGCTAAGCTTGTACTTTTGCATGACTGCTATGATTTCACCTGGAAATGTGCTGAGGTTCTCCAACTTTGTGTTTGGGATAAGAAGTAGGAATTAATCTAGTTTTAACCAACAGGGTGCAGAGCAGTGTGGGAAGGGGTTGTCCAGCTGCAGATCAGAAGAATGGAGCCTTTACCCACTGCTGCTCTCCAAAAGCCATCCCCAGAGCTGCTCAGCAGCCTGCAAGCGACTGCTGCACATCAAACGCAGGCGCAGCTGTTCTTCCCTGCTACCAGCATCACATCAGATTAGAGCTAATTGATCATAACGATTTTCTTATTTTGTATAAAACCAGTGCCAACCATCTGAGAAAGAATGGCTTGCAGAAGAGTAGAAGACAAACTACGGGCTCCTAGATGTGGACAGTGAGAGTTCTGACTGCACTTCACCAGATCACTTTAGGGCATGTTGGGATTGCAAAATGCCCAACAATAGCACAAAGAAATCTGCCCTTCCCCTGCTCAAAAAGCAGAAGATACACTTTACAGAAAAAAATTGTCCCCATATGGAAACAGTGATTTGCCGTGATGGCAAATGCTTGCCAGGGCAGTCACATTCCCACCTCCCTCCAGAACAAAGTGCCGTTCAAAAAGGATTTATTATTCAGAAACTGTCAATCTGTTCTCCACAGAATAAGCAGATTTAATTTTCTTTACAGGATGTTTTTGCTTTAGAGAATAAAATATGCTTGCTTATACACACAAAAGAAATCAACTTTCTTAGAGACAGTCATTGTGATACTTATAAAACAAATTACTGTGTACTCAAAAGTTGTTAATATCCTGAAAAATTCTCTGCAGAAACCACATATACTTAGATTTCAAAGATGAAATTAGAGGAGACAAGCTGAATACTCACAGGGCAGAGCAACTGCAGCTCCTGGCCTTGGGGCAGACTCTGAGTTACTCAGAGCCCCACCAGATCACCTCACTTGATGTTCTGATCAATTGGATCAACTTTCTGCTGTACACACCACTATGCATCAAATGACAGTGCAAGTAACATTTCATAGCATCAAGATTTGCTCTTCTGTCCTTTCAGTAGAGTGAATTAGCTACAAACTAACAAAAGTTTTGTTGCATTACCCAGACAGTAACTGTGAGCATGTCTGGATGTTAAAAGTGTAAACTCATTCACTACCATCAACCAACCACGACCAAGACAATCCACTGTTACATATGGTCAGAGCATGGCAGTGCTCCTCTGGATGACCTCAATCCCAAGAGGAAAGCTGACAACCTGAGTTAGAGATGATAGGTCATGGTGAAATGCAGCCCCACCCTGCGAGGACAGTTCTAAACTAATGGTTTACTTCAATTTTCAAGCTCATGGCCATAATATTGTTGTTGTTGTTGTTTTGGGAATTATGTATATGCTAACAGGTAGTAGTACTGTAAAAAACAGGGGAAAAAAGAAACAGTAGGGGTTTTTTCCCTCTCCTTCATTTCTAGTCACTGAGTCGTACCAGCTACACATCCTTCTGTTTGCCAGCTTTTGAATTGGGAGAAGTACGAGGTTAGTTCAGAGCTGTCCTGCAGACAAATTCTAACACACAGAGTACACAGTCAGATTTCACAGCATAAAATAATTCAATTTTCTGTGTAATCCAACAACTAATTCTTCTGAAAGAAATGGGAATCATGGAGTAAGCCCAAAGACTTTACCTGAAATACCAGCCAGACCCCAGCTACTGCTTGATAGATAAGTTTGCAGTCAGTTTTGTGCATATATAAGGGTTTGGGGCACTTCTAAGTTTTTATACCCTTGAACTGTGTGAGTATGAAGTAGTATTTGTATGTGGTTGTTTCACTTCTAGGTTTATTTCTTCACTAACAGTTTCAGACCTTCTAAGTCTGTGGGTGGGGGGTTTTTCTTCTTTTAGGAACCAAGGAGTTTCAGTGGCCTGAAGCATTCTTTCAGTTCCACTGTTTGGCTTGGGCTGGATTTCTCAGCTACACACCTGGATGCTTCAGAGTCCTCACTCTCCATCTAGTAAAAGGTGACTTTCTTAGCAAGTACTACTTTCATTTTGCTAATTACTGGCTGAGATGCTTTGTGTTTCAGTCCTACTGCTTTTAAGTATATTACAGAAACTGACAGTTCTGGAAGGAAACCCCTTTGAAAACAGTTATTTATGCCTCTTTTTGCCACCACTTACCTCAAGTCTGATGTCACCTCTTTCAGCTGTTTTGTCCATGTTCTATGCCATTCCAGGTGTCATGTGGTGTATCTGTCCACTGCCTAACAAAGTTACCCCTGCTCTGATAGCTTTGAGTGCCTAGATAACTTATGTATATTTCAGAATTATATTCCCATGACTTTCTGGGATGAAAATATTATTACCCGTTAAATTACCAGACTCTAAGTCTCACTGGATCTTTTGGAATCTCTTAATAATGTTGTAACCATTGGTCTGGATATGGTGCCACAGCCACTGGTAGAGATTTCTGTAACTCTTCTGTTGCATTTAAAGCAGCTTTTGTTTTCCTCAGAGGCTGTCTATTACCTTATTCATCAGTATTTCTACATATATGGCTTTAGAGCATTTAAATTATCTCTGCAGGGAGTCATTCAATCCAACCCTCAAAGATGCTATTTTGCAGAGTATCATGATCATGTTAAATGCTATGTTTTCATCTCCTGCTATCAGGCTTAACTTCCTGATAATATCATCACACTCAGCCTCATCAGTTTCAGCAGTAATCAAGCAATCAGTAATTAAAGTACATACTAGGAATATTACCACATATCTCATTATTTTCCTCTACTCTTCCATGGGTTGATTAAATCCCAAATAATAATTACAAATTCTACATTGTTTATGGGTGAAGAAAGAAAGAGATGAATATGTCTTATCTGGCTGTACATGCCAATATTGCCCTTTCTTCTGGATAGCACCATAGAAAACCCCATTTATTTTTCAGAGTGAACAGAAGAGTGCTGTTTGCTCATGACTCTGTGTCCTCGAGGATATAATACTCCCTCATTTGGAAATACACTGACTTATTTGCAGGAATTACAAAATAAATTAGGACCTCTGAACAACTATAACTTACACAGTTACTTTGGCCCATTACTTTCTCCTCCTTTTACATTCCAAGTCCCACTGCCATGAACCTGGATGGATACCAACCTTTGGATTAAAACACAGGCCTCTGATCCCAACAGGTCCGGGTTTTATCCCAGCAGGAGCCACAAGAGTCTTACCAGTGCATGGCAGAATGACAAACACCACTGAAGTCACCCAACAGCAATTCAGTTAGCTACCTACAAAGGTAGTTTAGCACTCATGGGACAGGAATCACCACATGGCAATGCTGCCCATCACATTGCAGTTGTGATTTCTCTAAATGCGCAGAGTGACATATTTTGAAGAAAGGAGCTTGTTGTTGCTTCTTTATGGAGAAATTGCTGCAAGCAGCAGAAACCACAAACTTAATTTGGGGTTGAAGGTTTTGAAAGAGGAAGTGTGTGTAGGATCACATCGGGGGGGAATGTATGCAGTAGAAATTGGCTTTATACATAGACTAAGAAAACACTCATAATAATGTATTGCTGGTTTCTCCCCAGCAGAAAACCAAATGCCATTTCCCACTTTGCAAAGGTTCAGCAGTAATTTTCATAGCCAAATTTCTCCAGCATGGACTTGCTAGCATAAGACACAGTAGGGGAACCATAGCTCTCACTGCACTCAGTGTCTCTGGAGAGAAAGCTTAAGTGGCTTCTTTATTTTGGCATAATGCCTTATGACACATCATACTTCAGTTCTGATCAAAGGGCTCCTGTTCATAACTCACACTTCAAAGCAGTTTTAAATGAGATCCTACACTCATTTAAGAGCATAAACAAGTGACTCAAACTCTAGCTTTTGCTACCATCTAAGATCTCTTTTAATGAATTTCTGTTGCATTTGATAATCAGTAATTATTTCATAGATTTTTATCCAGGTGTTATTCTAAATGTCTATCTAGGATTGAACAGCACATATAATGAGGTGTGACAGACAACTTCTGGAACAGCCTTAGGCCAAAATTAAATGTTAAGGAACTTTCCTCTTAGAAACCCTGCTTTGCCTCTCCAAATAGTAGAACGATGGGATGGAGACTGACTTGGAGAGAGCACCCACCTTTGCCTCCCTGATAGGTGCACTATTTGGCCAGCTTATTATTTCACCTCTTTAAAGCTCCATTTAGCAATTTTCCACTAGAATGAGCTTCTGAAAAGAAACTCCACAAAAGGCTCAGCACAATCCTCTGAAACACAGGTCTCAGGTTGTCTGAATATGTATCATTGCTTTTATTTGCATTTCAAACAATGCACATGAAAGTACAAATGCCCAAAAAGGCGGCAGGTGCATAGAAAAAGCCTCAAAAACAACCCTTAAAATAACTGCATACATCCACAGCTACTCTCCAGTGTCATTTATGATCCCAAACAGCTCCTTCTGTCTCCCTGGAATAAGGCAAGCCATTCTTCCAGCACTTAATTGGTTCTAGGGGTAACCGAGTCCAGCTGCTCTGTCTCGCAAAGCAGCACAGCTGCCTTCTCTCAGTCCAGAGGAGCTGAAGTAAGGGGAAAATGGAAAGTACCCACCACTTCAAGAGCTCCATTCCCAGGGTCTCACAAACCTGACTAGAATCCAGATCAGAATTTTAAACAGATCCTTTAGGAGCAGCAATCAGCTTCCTAGGCAACCAGGGTGGCCGCATTGCTGGCTGCTAGCATGGAGATAGGAGGAAGGGGAGAGGGTGTGAAAATATATACATGTACATATATAAAATGCACATATATATATAGATATAAGAGATTGCCCTTATATGCTTACAGGAGGGTTTCCTAGTTCATAAATATTCTTGCTGCAAGCTGTGATTTTAGTTAAATTCAGACTCAACTTGCCAAAGACGTAGGCAGTAAAGTTATTCAGAGTGACAGCTCTTAGCCCTTCTGTTGCCGGGCGAGTTGGGAGCAGATGGTGAGATGCCAGCAAAACTGGCTTTAGAGTGTCTGAATGCTTCCTGGCTTCTGAGGAATTCCCAGGTATCTTGCTGGGGAAGATTTCTGACCCTTCTGGCTGTAAAAAACTGTAAAAAAAGGTTGTCCATAAAGTTAGCAAAAATTTAAGTCCATTGTATTATTTTCCTGTTGTATTTAGTTCTCAATGAAACTGCTAACTTAAAAAGTATAATTAGAGAAACCTACCTGGATAAATAGCCTTCAGCACTGATAACATCACTTCCAGCTTCCTTTTTACCCCATTCTCTGATATACTTCAAACCAGCTTATGAGGGACCCGAGCCAGACATGAAAATTGGTGGCTCTTTCCTCCTGAGTCATTGTCCTTCCATTAAAATCAATATTGAGAACACTTGTATGTCCCACACTGCTGTCAAAAATGTGAAGTTGGGAAAGGCATTGGAATATTTTGTGGACACACACATGCAAAAGTTGGTGTTGACATAGAGATATAATTCACACTGTATTCTTTGTCACCAGAGGGGCAAAGAGGTCATATGGAACAGGAATGTCAGCCTCTTTAGGCTGTGGGCACTAACACTGCTTTGCATCAGGGCCAGAAGGTACAGCTCCTTTTGGCATCCAGACCTGATGTTCCATCAGAAAAAATGCATACATCAACACAGATAACATGGGTGGGTGTAGAAGAAACAACATTCAAATAAGAATATTAAGTTATTGCTACTTGAAATATAAATAACACTGCATAATTTAAGTATATGAGTATCTTAGCATCCTATTTCTGTGCACAAATCTATTGGCTGAGAATGCAAGACACATATAGTCTGGAGCCATGTCCTAGTTTAAGTAGAGATAAATAGCACTGCAAGATCCACCGTCCCAAAATTTTAATTCTTCCTGCTCATAATTAGCACTGACTGACATATTGTGAGTCAGCAGAAGACTTCTACACATGAACATGCACATCCTGCTGGATCAGATGAACCTCCAGCAGGAACACATGTAATTGCTCCGAGGCAGGAATAGTAACATACTAAGCAGTTTTAAAGCCATACTGTTCAATATTATTTATTTCTAACTGCATTTAATAGTCATGTCAGAATACACTTCACTTTTAGGGTTCAATTCTTCTGCACTGACATACAGAAGGCACTACCCCAGTGTGTAGGAACAAATAAGAAAGTGTGTAGAATGTAGAGAGTGAATGAGCTGTGGAGTATTTTCTCTGTGTGTCAGAGGGAAAACAGTGTAGCAAAGCCAGACTTCTCTGTTTTACACCCACATTCGGTGAGGATTTCAAGATTTAATTTCCTCCTTGCTACTTTAAGTTTTGTCAAAGGAACAAATCCAGCAACCTTAAGAGTAGCTCCAGCCTTAGGAGAACTTGCTTTCAGACAAGGAAGTGAAAAAGCCATATTTTAATACTTGATTCAGCCTGGAGGATCCCACCGTGAGCACCAGTTATAAGCAGGCAACAGACAGTATTCCCAGAATATCTAAAAAAACACAATTGTAGCACCGCCTGATTTCTTTCAGCTTCTCTGGCTCTTACAGATCTTTGCCAAGTACATTCTGGGAAGACAAAAAATCCCCCATTCTACTTGATACCTGCAGACCCTTTAGGCAGTTAATTCCTAAATCTTCTCATGTCTTTGGGTTGGGGACACCTGGTAAGGCTGGTCGGCATCATTAGGGCCCCTTAGTGCCCTCAGGGCCACAGCAATTATTTCCTCTCCATATAAGCAACATTTCTTCTTTACCACCATTCACAGAGACACCTTCCTCAGTGAATTGTGTGCTGTATTAATCAGTTCTTTTAACATTCTACAAAAAGCATCCCTGGCTCTCAACAATCAGCTTTTGCAAGATTTCCACTACCAGTTCAGATACGTGGGAAGCATGGCAAACACAAACAAGAGAGGCAAGGGCCAGGATGCTGATGTGGGATGCTGAGCTGGGATGTGATGCTGGATCAGGAGAATGACACTTTCCCACAGCTGAAGCTCCAGCATGGGCAATGTGATGGCAGCAAAGTTTACTTCAGTGGGTCTGATGATTGCTGGAAAAAAAAAATGTAGCTTTTGGAGTGCTTTGTAAAGTTATAGATGCTAAAAGGGCTACTTGGAGATTACCCTTTATTGCATATGTCATGAGGGGAAATGTAATTTTTATATTTTTAGTATATTAAAGACAGTGTAATTTTTTTTAGGTTAAATGAACAAATATCAAGCCAAATGATGGTCTTAGAGGTCACCTCTATCTGGCTGAATGCAGACTATCAGCATTCAGCTTTAATGAAGAGTGCCTGCCAGTATAAATCATTTGTCATTGTCATTCTGAGGAATCACTTTTTTTCTCCTTTTCAGAAAAACTGTGATGTCTTTGTCTTGTTAGTTTTTGCATACAGCTAACTAGCATGTTTCAAGGGCAGGACAAGATCAAGCAAAGATGGGAGGGTATTGAGTCAGGAATGTGAGAGAGACAAATAATGTTGTGCAGTGTGTGATGATAAAAAGAGACCATTTGATCATAGTCACTGCAGAGAATAGCTAAATAACATAAGTCCCGTGGATGAGCATCAGATTGCCCATAATGAAAAGAATTAGCCAAGCAACGGCCTAAATGCTCATTAGCTCAAGTACATGTCTGAAAACAAACATATCCATATGCATGGAGCTGTCAGGAAGGATTAATCCCACAGTCCCAAATGAAGTGACCCAGCTGCAGCACTCTGAAGAGCTTCATTTTCAGCTATAGGACAGACAGGGAGAATTTTACTGCTGCTACCCAGAAAAAGCGGCAGGTCCCCTCAAAAATGAATTAGGGAACCACCCGGGGGATCACAGGTCCTGTCTAGGGATCAAGACCTAAGGGATCCACCAAAATACTTCCTTATGTGTAGCATGGTAAGTAGTACATGCCAGGGGCCTTACCAACCAGACAGACAGGCAGGGCATGAATACCCTCAGTGTGACACTTAGACAAAGGTCTACAGACAGCTCCCCATTTGGGACCTCCTCCCCATGTCTGTGCTGTGGGAGAACTGGGGATGGGATGTGTATCCCAGCACCAAACCTCTGTGTATGTTGTGAGCTGTAGCCCAAGTGTGGAGAAAATAGAGCAACTTGCCTCTCTCTCACTGACTGTGATTAAAGTGAGCTCTGGCTGCTTTTGCAGCTGCAGGAAATCGGGGGCTTGTTTTCCTGACAGCCTCCGAGTGAAGAGAGTTTTCTATTTTGAGAATTTCATTCCCCTTCCCCACTCCCAGTAGTTTGATATTTCTTTTCAGAAGGTTGAAAATCTTAGCCACTGGAATTTGTCTATTTTTCCCCTCAAAAACTGAAGTTCTAAAATTGAATTTGAAGTTGAAACAACATTTAAGGGCAGTTTTTCCCTGTATGCATCCAGTGACAGTCTTAGTAGATTCTGAGAGTTTTTCAAGTAGTCTACATTGGTTGTGCTTATTTTGCAGGCTGATTTCAGACACACAAAAAGAGCTCTGCCATTCCCCAGTGACCTCAGTGGGTTATTTCAGGTTTACATCAGCATGACTAAGAGGAGGAGAATTAGCTCATTTAAAAAGCCAGATAGCAATACAAGCCTCTTGCCCACAGTCAAGTGCAAGTTCTGAATGAAGAAAGCATTCTTACATTTAAAACATATCTGAGTTCTACTGAATTATGCTAAAATTAGGTACAAGTTTAAAGACTTTTTTTTTAAATCCTTTAAATGGGCTCAGATACAAAGCATACTGCCTCTTATATTCTGCTTTCAGCTATACTGGTGTCAGATTTACTCCACCTTCCTGTGAGAATTAAAACCAAGACAGGTGGGAATTATGGAGATGAGGTGAGGTGTCTCAAAGAAACAATCAAAACTTGGCACACCAACTGTACCAGGTAACTCCAGGAAATCCTTTTAAGAGCTTATGGCCCTTTAGAGGGATCATGTGCAGCTGGGAAAAAGGACAACTAAAACCACACCTGCACAGAGTGTGCTACAAAACTTTAATATCTCTTTTTCTGGCTGCCTGTATTTAAAGTAAAACCACTGTATAAGTCTCAGTTGGGTTTATGTATTAAACCATCTCTGAGTAAAATGAGATTGCACTGTTTGTGGGTTTTTTATTTGATATCTTGCACACCAGGAGCAAATGCTTGTTTCTTAGCAGACTATACAAAAATCTGTGTTTATCTAGGGCTACTGTCTAATGTTTAGAGGCCCCTATTTACAGTGCACTGTAAGTATGTTTTCTTTTGGATTTTTCTATTCTGGCAGATTAGAGACCCCCTGCAGAGGTGAAACTATTTAACTGCAGATTTTTCATAAGCCTTCTGATGTGGTTTAACCTATCCCAGCTGAAACCAGGGCACCTCCAAACTTTAACACTGAATACATTTTAATTAAATGTCGCAGCTTTCAGCGTATTAACATCTTCCTCACTGAAATTGGTAAATAGACAGGAGAATTGGTAAAAGACATCATTTCCCAAAAGTCTAGCACTAGCAGTCTAGAGTATATTGTTTTCCCTCCCAGATGTACATAATTATGTACATACTCTTAAGACAAATGTGCAGTTCATGGTCCAGTCAGTATAGGGTTCACTAGGCTTTAGGTCCTTGTGATACTGGATCTCATCATTCAGTCCTTTAAGATCCAATTCATCTCAGCACTTGTCACAGCAGGCAATATTGAGTTATGTCTGCTTTGTCCTCAGCCAATAGATGGGTGGGGTATTAAACCACATGGAGAAGAGAAAGCTAATTTAACACCCTGCATGCTTAAACAAATAAGCTTATTAAAAGAGACAGTGATTTTGCGTGACTTTCCTACTGCTGCTAAATAGAAGAAAATAACAGTTTTCCTCTCCAGTTTTGAAGCTAAATATTTCAGTTCTGAACAAAGGAGGTGGGTAAACAAGTGGCTTTGAGGACAGGAGGAAAGCATTGCTATTCTTTGCAATGAATGCCCTAAAGCGTGAAAGCAGAGCACTCTCATTGTATCCATGATACTGCTGTGTCCCCAAGGCACAAAGGGATGGCACATGGGCTCATACAGCTTTGACTGCAGCAAAGGAGCAGGGATCCCAGCGGAGTTCCCATGGAGCTTTCATCAGAAATGGAGACTCACGGTGTGTTTAATCTCGTCCCCCAAAGACTTTGCTCTGTGTCAGATGGCAGCGGTGCATAAAGATTAGAACAGCAGTCTGGCAAACTGGATTTAAAGTTGCACAGTTTGGTGTAAACTGGCAAATACACACACATCCTGCCCCCCTCCCCCAAAAAAAAATCAGGAGAAATTGAAGAAAGATCACTCTTCAATTCACCAAATACAGAGTCTTACAATGCCTCTGCCTTTACTCAGCAAAACATTGTTATTACAGGATAAACTCTCCTGTTGGAGTTACAGCCTGTTTGTCACATGTGATTATGTCCAGTTCTCGCCCTCAAAGTCAACAGAACGTAGGCACAAAGGCATTCATTAGAGAGCTCCCTGGTAAAACACAGATGAAATTTCACACAGGAGTGGTATATTGAGGAATTTCTTGCCTGGAGAGGAAGAGACATTCATTGTCTGACTGCTCTAAAAATCTGAACATGATCAGGTCAGACAGCTCTGCCCACAAGGTTACTGTTTTATCTCATAACATCCCAGGCAGTGCCTCTGAAACAGCTGTTCTACAAATTTTCTCTCTAAAAGCAGTGTAAAAAAAGACTCCCCTTACTATCTCAGCCTTGCCTCTAATTATTTCATTTTCTCTTTGTATATTTCGCTCTTCTGATACAGGTTACAGCTGAGACATCCTTATGTTAACCCAGAATTTCACAGGGTTGCCAAACTCGTCCTGTCTATGTCGTCTTGCAGAATTTTACCTTCAGGTAATTTTTGAATGGATGCAGAGCAGAAATATTACTTAACATCAAGTAAGGATTAGTTTGACTGCTTCCTGAAGAGTGTTAGAAGAAAAGAGTTTAATTCAGCCTTTATTCCTGTACATTTTAAACATCTTTTAACACATTACCCAATCTGGTGTCATACACACTTTTAACTTGAAGGCTTTTCAAGTACAACTGATGGCAAACATGTTTCAGCTCTATAATTGCTTTCTCTTCTTTGTCAAAACCAGTGACAGAACACAAGTCCCATAGCTGACAAAACTGATATTAAAATGTGCTGTAAAAATTTTTTTTTAGGCTGATGATTCTTGTTACTCTGACAAGGGATTAATTCAACACCAGCCAGTTATTCTGGCTGTAACAATAAATCTCAAATGTTACCTAAGTGTCTACAGTGGACACAATATACTCTTCTTTCAGTTTTGCCTCTTGCATTTTATCCTTTCATTTTTCCTCACAAGACAGTGGTAAAGAGGATCATTTAGTATTACCAGTTACAAAAATATTTTGTTTTCAGTCCAGTGCTGCTTTTTATTTTGATGACATTTTCAATTCAATTCTCCAGCTGAATTGTGTGAAAATATTTTTAATTTTACACATTTTGCTTGAAAAAACCCCAAGTTATTGTGTGGAATATGAGAAATCATTACTGGAAAGACTCCTTCAGTCTAAAGACTTCAGTTTTAGACAATATTTTCTATTCCCAACATGAATTGCATAACCTGAATGGTGTTCCCAGAACTTTTTAACCAAACCCCTGGGAAACTAGTAACCAGTACTTTGTCTGTCACTGGTGATCTCACTACAAGTGCGAATAAGACACACAAATCTCCCTCAGATCTGCTGGTTTCTGGTACATTGAGAGAGAAATCATCAATAATAACTATTGATGCAAAGTCTACCCAGCAGTCAGCCACTCCTGGTGTCCCCCAGGGATCAGTGCTGGGATCAGCACTGGCTAATGTCTTCATTAATGATTTGGGTGATGGAACAAAGTGCGCTTTTGCCAGGTTTGCAGATAACACAGCATTGGGAGGAGCTGTCAAATGCTGCATGGCGGGGCAGCCCATCAGAGGGACCTGAACAGCCTGGGGAAATGGGCTGACAGGAACCTGGGGAGTTAAACAACAAAAGCAAATAAAAATTCCTGCATCTGGGATGGAATGACCCCTTACAACCCAGACAGGCTGGAGCCAACTCTCTGGGAAGCAGCTCTGCAGAAAAAGATCTGAAGGTCCAGGTGGACAAGTTCACATCAATCAGCAGTGAATCCCTGGATAAAAAGAACTTAGGAGGCTTCAACCTGGGCTGTATTCTTGTGGCCACCAGGCTGAGAGAAGCGATCATTCCCTCTGTTAGGCACTTGTGAGACCTCTCTGGGATTGGTCTCTCCAGTACAGCACAGGCATTGACATTCTGGAGTGAGTTTGGTGAGTGGCCACCAAGATGGTTTGGGGGAGGAAGAGGAGAGGCAGAGAGAAGTTGGCCGGTTGAGCCTGGAAGAGGAAACACTTGCAGGATGTCCTTACTACAGTCTGTGCTTCGCTGATCAGGGGATACAGGGAAGACAGACTCAGATTCTTTTTGGGAGTGTGCAGCAACAGCATAAAAGGCAGCAGGCACAAACAGGAATACAGGAAAGCAATTGGACATAAAGAAAATGTTCTTAGCATGAAAGTGCTCAAATGCTGGTGCAGGCTGCCCAGGCAGCTGTGGAATGTCCCTCCCTCTTTGCAGGTGTTTCAGGCTCATCTGGACAGATGCCACCACAACCTGATCTCATTAGGCTTGCTGTGAGCACAGAGTTGGCCTTGGTGACCTCTGGAGGTCACATCAAACCCAAATTATTCTATGACACTATGATTTCTAAATAGAGAGAGAAAAGCTGCAGGGAGCTGTTGACAGTTAAGCTGCACATGGCTGGAAAATAACAGCAAGATAAACAATCTAATCAACTATGAGCCTCTTGGCCTATCTTCAACGGCTTTTAAGATTTTAGGATATGTTTTCAAGGTAAGAAATACTGAAGATGAAGTGATGAATGGACAATGAGATAATATCCTGGATCAGATTACCAGTAGCACACCCTTGAGATCATTCTAGTATTTTCCTTGATAAGAAATTCCAGGTAGTTTAGACCTGCTGTGATTAAATAGCACTTTAAGTTTTTCAGTCTGAGGAAAACATTTAGTGCAATAAGTGTAAAGCAGCAAGGGATCTGATAATTTGTGCCAGAATGAGAAGGCTGAAAATTGGTTCCTAGATGGTCTCTTCAAGGTCTGAAATTGGGACTACATCTCTTTAATATTTAATTTTACCATTATCATTAAAAAGATGCAGAAGGTGATATTTGTCAGTGTCAAAGGTGGGACATGTTATTAGCATCAGAGAGGATTGAAATATCCTCCAGAATGAAATGAAAAATCTTTGGGATGACAGCATAGGAACTGGATGATATTTAATTGCACAGCATGCAAAGCCATGTATTTAAGGAATTGCAGCCAGCTGGAAATAACTAAGGAAAAAGATGTGGACATGCTGGCAAATCACTTTCACTCTGTCTGGTGTACAACACAAAAGGCTGTAATTTTTACTGACTTTTGTGATGCTTCTAGATTTCCTACCAGAGAGCAACTGTGAATAGTATACTCTTTTCCAGAACAAACTTTTAATTTTTTAGAAACCTTTGGGTTCCTCATACAGCAAAAGGGAAAAGGAAAGTATGCATATGTGTGCACAGAGGAAGAGATGGAAAAAGAGGAGATGGGAAAACACTGAAGCACAAATATAATTTTTAGGGTTGGGATTTTCTGTTTGAATAAACAGCCAGTAATTCCAGACATGTGTCCAAGGACTGCCTTTGAAAGCTTTTGGCATCCTGAGTTCCACTAAGGAGGGCACTACTCCAGTTAATGCTTTTGGAGGGATAGCAGGTGATGTCTTGCCAGCTTTTCTTTTGGCAGGGTTATTTCCATGCTAGACCTATCACAAAGATTCTGCATGCTTGAAATATTCAGAAAATGTTGTTATTAGGCTGTGAAAGTCAGAAGTAACAATTTTCTTACATTGAAACATATTAATAAGTTCTCTTATTCTGCTCTGATAGTTTCTTATTTTATTATTATATACATTATTAACTATGCTAGCAGCAGGACATAACAAATGCAAAATACTTGTTCAGGAACACTACTGTTTCCAGTAGGGAATAATTAAGAATGCATGTCAATAACATTTAGGATTCTAATGAATAAAAGATAACTCATGCAGGCAACTCAGAGACCTGCATAATTTTCTCCAAGGAGGTTAAAATGCATGATGAGTGCCTAATTCATAGGGAAGCACTTTTGGGTCATATATTTCAATAGCAGACAGGATGAGATCAAGGTTCAGGTAATATATAGGTTTGAAATTTCATCTTTCCTGCAGGAAGCCTTCAAAAGGATGTCAGAAATCCTCAGTGCAATTCATCTGTAAAGCAGAAAATACCTTAGAAAGGTGGAATTTTAGACCTTCAGCACTTAGCAAAGAGAATATGTATCAAAATCAGAAACTTTACCTCTCGTTCATGGAAGCACTGACTGCATTTTCCCAGCTGGATCTGAGCTGGTAAACAAGTGCTAAGCACAACTGTGCTCCAATCTCCACAAGAGCAGCATAATGAAAGCAGTAAAGAATGTGACCATCCAACTGGCTTTCTTTCAGACTCTCCACCATTCCCCTAATTCTCCTAATTGCCAGAGGCAGCTACTTAGTTTTACATCCCAAAACTGGCTTGATTTTATTTTTCCTAGAAAAATAACAAATGATAAAATATGTTTCTCTGGCTCAGTCCATTTAGACCCTCTCATTTGGTTTAAACTTTGCTGTCTGTGGCAACTGTAGGCTGTAGCATTATGCCTGAATCCTCTTGGATTCCACACCATGAGATTGTAACAGTGTGTCTAGAAATAACTCCTATCTCTTTAGTACTCTTCACTTCACCTGGCATTCTGTAGGTATTTTGGGGCAGGGGTGAGATGGGGACTGTGGGGAGGAGAAAACAACAAAGCAAGCAAGTGCAAGGGCTGGGATTGCACAGACCAGAGGCTTTAGACAACCAGGACTCAAGAGGCAGGCATTGGTACACAGATCCACTTACAGTGCTGCCTTTAAAACAGCAGATGTAGAAATTATCAGAAATTCCTAATACAAAAAGCACAAACAAGATTAGTTCGCTAGTTTGGAATTTTTAGATGCCTCTCAGTCACTTTGATAACTAAATGCTGAAGTGCAGTTGATGTTTTGGCATTACCTCCTCCCTTGTCCAACTGAATGGTTTTTCCAAATTTTAAAAAAATCCTCTTAAAACTTGAACCAAACCTAGAGAATATAATTGGTTTTGGATAGGTTACAACTGCCCTCCCTATCAAGCAAGCAGACAGCAGGCAGGACTCTGTGTGAGGCACTCAGAGGTTTCCAGACTGGCAATAGGATCTGGGAGGCACAGCCAGGCCTCTGCTGCAGGCTGGGGCTGCTCAGGGCTGGTGTGAGGCACACAGAGGAAATACAGGGCTTTGTGTGGCACATTTGTCACCTACAGAAGAGAACAAGAATTTTTCTGCCACTTTTTGTCAGTGTTGTTCAATTTAATTTCAATTAATTTCATCTCCTAAATCTGCTCACCTGGCAGCCCACCTTGCCTTTATACATGCAGGGACAGCAACTACCTAGCTTTGCTCCTGTTCCAGGCTGGGGTAAATTACAACAGAGCAGGATTTTAGGCAGCTTTACCTCTGCCTCTAGACTACAGGAGACAGACTGAGTTTGGTTTGGCTTGGCTTGGTTGGTTCCTGTGATGGATGGCACAATGGCATCTCTTCCCCCCTCTCTGGGTGCTTCTTTCCCCATCAGCACAGCTCCTTCCCTAAGCCAAGCCCTTTCCCTTAGCCCACTGCCATGTCATGTGTAAAGAGCTTGGCTTTCTTTGTTATAGTCTCACCACCCCATTTCTTTCTCTTCCAACCTGGTTTCTTCTTCCTGTTCTGAAGGAAATTAAATTTCTGTGTCCAATTTTACAAGCTGTATTTTTCTAAAAGATGATGGAATATTTCATCCATAGGCAGTGATGTGAATTTAAGCTGCTGATCTCCTGGTTCCAGGGGCCTCCAGATTTCCAGAGCTAGCTGATGCATTTCTGAACTTTTCCAGCTCTCGTGGATTTAGAACAAAACTTAGAAACATTATCAGAGCAAACCCTACATTTAAATGCCAGGGAGTGAGCCAAAATAGACCTACAAACATTAGTTTAAAACCCTCAATTAACATGTTTGTTTAAAGTCACTATTCAAGGTGCTGCTTGGCCACAGGAGATATCATTAAAATAGTGTTTCTGACAGGGAAAACAAAACCCTTCAAGTTGGTCTCTGTTACCCAGGCTTGCTAACTGCAATGATTTAGCCCAGGGAATATGGGATGATACTTTTATATCAGAGCTTTTGAGGGTGTTTTTTAAAGAGCAAGCATGTGGTGGAGGTATATCAGGCAATTTGACGTTGTAATATTGTCTGATCTCAACCAACCAGACTCTGCAACCAACAGCAGGAAGCAGGGCATCAGCTGGCAGCTCTAAATTCATATTCCAAAGGCTGAGGTACATTTTACAAGCCATCTGTGGCCTACTCTCAGGGGGACAGAAGACACACAGGAGTGCTTTGAATTCTAATGTGTGCATTGGCTCCTCAGTGCCCTCTGCACTGGCACCTTGCTTCCCTTCACGCTCAAAGTCATTCACCTTGAAAATCCAGCTAAGGATCTCTGCTAAGTCATCACTGCTCAGCTGAGGTGCAGTGCTTTCTGATATCCCAACCGTATCCCTGCAACTCTCCTTTTTCCTCCCTTTCTCCGAGCAGAGTTTCTTGCTTGGAATTAAAAATCTAATGAGGATGAAGAAAGAGCCTCTTTGTTAAAAACAGAGTTAGAGAGGTGCCAGATAATATTTCTCTAGTTTCTGAGAAATGCTGCACAGCACAGATCCTCTGACAGCACTTACCAGAGGCCAAGTAATAACTTGCTTGATTTCTCTGTTTTTCCACTGACCAGTCTATGGAAATCATGTAAGATTTGTCACTCTGAGCATTTCCTGGAGGTGCTTTCATAGGAAATTGTTACTGGTCCTGAAAAATATTCTGCAAATTCCAAACAGGAAAAGAATGAAAAGAGAGGAGCTTCACTACAAGCAGAATAATTACATTAGAATTACCATGGCACAAATGAAGACAGTGTTTGGCCCTGAGCCTTTTGTTTAAGGCTGTAAGTCCAAATGTCTTTCTGCAAACAGCAGTTACACTACTTTCCAGCAAATTAGGCAACATTCCAGGGGGATACTTGGGTTTACTGGAAATGATCTTTTAATTCATTGTAAATGAAGGACTAAAAATTATGGTCAGGTCAAGAGACAGAAGGTCTGGGGTGCACTTCAGAATGTAGATCAATAGCCAGAAAAATTCAAAATAGACTCCCAGCTAAGTGTCAGTGGAGATTTTCCTCATGAAATGAGTAAAGTGCTACTCTATTGGCAACCTCATTATTCACTACTTAGCAGATGCAGTAATGACTTTAGGCAAATGTGAATATTGAACCTGAAAGGTCTCAGTACTATAAGCAGGAAACGAGCAGAAATGACAGTTGTGTTGTGTCGCAGCCCCTCAGAGAGCCAACAGAGCAGAAAACAGGAACTCAGAATGTGAGCAAATTGTTCTTCTAAGGCAGAGCTGTTCTGAGAGTAGAGGGGTGGAAAGTGAAGCAGAAAAAAAAAGCCTGTGAAGTACTTTCCTTGTTTACTGTGCCTTTCTTTCCTTGACAGAGCAGGGGCCCTGTGAATGTGACACATTTCTAGTAACGTGCAGGGGTGGATGGGTCACACACACTCCTACTTCCCTGCTACAATAAATCAGAGAAAGAAGTGAGAAGCAGAATTATGTCCATGTTCGTTACTATTTTTCCTCTCTTGAGGTAAAAAACACCTTCTTTCTTTTTTTTCAGGAGTTGGCAAATCTATGGACAACTAATGGAATTTGAAGTCATCAGACAAGGAAAAGTGAGGAAGGCAATAATTTCTGTGGCCCTCTTAATACACTGTCATTTCATTGTAAAATAAATCTTATTCATAAAATAGGTCTATTTTAGGTTCAGTGCTGTAAGCAAAGGAAGATATGAAGAAGTATTTCTAGAACTAAATGATGCATCATGGAGAGGCTTAAAATAATTATTTATTGTAAAGATATATTGAAAAATCTACCACTCACTGTTTGTAAGAAGTTGTTTCAGCTTCTGACAGGTGAATTTTTTTCACAGGAGTAAATATTCATCTTCAAAGACAGTAGGTTTTAGGCAATATTTTAAACTGTTCTTGGTCCATTTGGTCTTTGTTGTTTGGGGAATTGGTTTTTTATGTGGTGAAGAGGATTCATGCTATTTCCAAGACGGCTGAAGTTTGTGAATGAAGGTCAGTTGCCAGGTGCAGAAAAAGGATGTAGAAAAAGTGAAAGTTCTCTGATTTAAAACCAGTCCTAGCACCTCATTCATTCAACTTAAACCTCTGCCATGATTCTTCTTACCAGATCAGAAAGACCTGAGGCAGTGAATGCAAACACTTTAACTTTAAAGAATTGTACTCTAACTGCTGAGATGTTGAGGAGACTCTCCTCAACACTGCAGTTTAACACACCCCCAGACTTGGAGGACAGTGACACTGCATAACAGCAATCCCCAGGTAACACTGTGCCTGAGACAAGATGTCACTGTGCTTATAGAAAAACACTGAATACTATGGAATACATAAGCAAAACTTAACCGAGCAGTTCCTTTAATCCTCTGGCAAATCAAAACTGAATTTCTAGTTGTGCAACCCAGCCTGCACAAACCAGCCCATTGCCTGATGTTTCATGGGATTCTTTTATATTAACAGTTTATTTCCCTCCCATCACTCAGTTTGAATAAAATTAAGTTAGACATGAAACATTAACTGAGTAGTGAGATAAAAATCTCAGTGCCACAACTCAAGCCTTTTGTATTTCAAGCCTGGGAAAAAAAAGTGAACAATTAATTTCAATGTCATTACCATAGGCAGAAGGACCTGTCACAACCCCCAGCACTGATTCCCAAAAGCAGCATCCCTCTGCCAAACACTTTCATATTCTCAGACCAGGCAAATTACAGGGAAAACTGAAGTAGCTGAAGGCTACTCTGAATTCTGCCTGATTCTTCTTTGTTTGCAAGTGAAAACTCTGGTTGCATTATGGCACAGAACTCTCCTCAAAAATGTTCGATGGGGTTGTCATTTCACAATAGACTGAGGGAAGCTGCTCTGGAAGAGGCTGTGTTTTAATGGCATCTAAATTACTGTCGTGAGGGGAATGTGTTGCAGATCTTGGCTTGTGTTCAATTTAAAACTGGAAACACCAGAGCTATAGTTAATTTAGCTAGGAGGAAGCTATAGTAAACTGTACCTTATAAAAGTAGTTATTTGTATGATGTGTGAAGGGGATCCTTGCTGTTTGCTTCAACCCTACTGAGCAGAGAGCTTAAAAAAGAAAGAAAAATGTGCACAGGGGAAAACAATTCCCAGCCCCCAGCAGCCTTTGTGATTGCCTCTCCTTGCATGTAAATTTTAAATGCTTTTTGAAGGTCATGGCATGGAAAAACTGAATGGGACTGGTTTTGTGGTCTCCTAAAAACCACAGTGCACATCACCATTGCTTCATCTGTCTCATTTCCTTTGCACACCAGCTACTGTTCAACTCTGCTTAAAAAAAAAAAAAATTAAAAATCAAGCATCACACTGCTTTAGTAGACCTCTGCTCACTTGTTTATAACCTTTTTCTGTGTCTTTTTCAAACACACCAGGAAAATGAGCCATCAGTAGGAACAGGGGCTCCTGTTTGTTGTTTTTGGATGCGACAAGTGCAGAAACACTTGGCATTTTGTGGCGTTTCCCCTCTGACTAAAGCTTGCCTGCCCTGCCTCCCTGTGGTTACTGCTGTCCCTGGCACATCACAAAGTGTCCTCACAGCCTAGAGCAAATCACCTCCTGCAAGGGTTGCCCGAGCAACTCTTCGGACTTGTTCAAGCCTGAAAATATTTTGGAATAAGCCAAAGGATGCTGTGGAGGCCAAGAGCATCATCAGTGGCAAACAACCATGTCAATAGTCCTGGTGTTTCTCTAATGCCTCTCTGATTGTGAAGAGATATTAAAAAATACCACATAAAGTAAGATGCATTCTAGTGTAAATTAGCTGAATTCTGAGCTTGAGTAACTGAATTAAATTTATTCTAAATTAACATATTTATCTTTCAGAGTGAGGCTTTTCAAAGGAAGCTTTTATAAATCTTTTGGCTACAATTTGATTAAACTTCTCTTTTTCCAGCCTAAATCCTGTTTCTAACACTGATGTATTATGCATGTTTTCTTTCTAGGATAGAGTAAAGGGTATTTGTTATTAGCCTTTCCCTTTGCTTTACAACAAAATACAGTGGATTCTGAAGCACTTTGGGCACTTTAGAACAATTTTCATTATTATATATATTAATATTCATTATTGATTACATAAAACAATCAATTATATTTAGAACATTTTCAAAACTCATCAGCTCTCTTGGTTCACTGGCCCTTGAAGTGCAGCTCACAAGTAGTGATGATCTATGCAGCTGAATTTTCAGTGTTTAAATACCACAAGTGGCTTTTAATATTTTTGACAGGTTTTGCAAGGTCTGAGCTCAGACTCGCTTCTCTGCACCACTAGAGGGCAAAATGTTCTCATAGAACTGCTTAAAAAGAGATAAGAAATATGTTCAAGATGTTAATTTTGAAAGTATGTAAACTGTCCTGAAAACAAGAGGATTACAAAAATAAGAAAAAGAGATATTATTGTGCCCAAAACTTAGACCAAAAAAATATTTTCACCTTAGAGAGTTCTCCCCAGATGAGGATAGGCCAATAAATACTTATGGATCCAACAGAAGCAGTGAGAAATCAGTGATAATTGCTAACTCAATATTTATCATCTATCCTGGATTTTTTTTCCCCAGTGCTACCCAAAATATTTATCATGATCTTAAGGCTTGAGTCCTCATTGAATAGTTTCTTCATTCCTTTTCTGTAATCAATGTAAAAACAATACATGGATTTTAGTAATAAGTCTGAATTTCCTTTCTTACACTTTTACTGTCTCTGTGTTCACCCATGAAGTTCTACAGAAACTTTGAACATGTAAAAGTAAATCTACAGCTGCAGAGTAAGGGCAATCTTTCTCCTTTCTCCATCCTAAATACTGGGGGTGGGGGGGAACAGAAGGAAAAATTCTAACACAAATAAATATTTTGCACCTGAAAAAGTAATAGAAGACTCTTTCTCAAAGGAAAGTGGCCTGGAACTGATGCAGGTGCTCCCTCATGGCTTCACTGGGCAGTCAACTTGTGTAAAAGGGTGAGTTAGAATGATCAGTTGGAATGAAATTTTAGGTGTAGCAGTATAGGGAGGAGGACTGGGTTAAGATGAAATCCTATTCAGTCTAACTTAGTAAGGTTTTCCATTTAAATTGGTTCCCGTAGTAATGGTAAAGGAAAAACAACCACATCTAATGTGTTTAACAATAACCTGTATGTATCTGATGTTTAATGATGTCTGTTAGTCCCACAAAAGGGTCAAAGAGTTTTCAGAAGTTGCAAAACAACAGGCCCTGCATTGAGAAGGAAAAAAGAAATAGATTTCTTTCTCTTTACAAAGCAATTTTGCTAGAATAATTCCCCTACCAGTGCTTTTGTGAGTGGTGTTCTGTGAAAACTGGTCTGAACTGGCTCTCAGTCGTTCACATGTCCTACTTTGAGCTTCTCTGGCCATGAGATTGAGTGCATCTTTTAATTAAACTCTGGTTTTAATAATTCACTGACAGATTTCTCAGGAACTGCTGGTACTAAGCTCCTTTCTACTGTATTACTCATACCTAGATCAGAGATAATTGATGTCCAGCTCCATCGAGACAAGCTGTGCAAACAGAGATGACTTGCAGTTTTAGTGGTCCAGTTCTTCACACTCAGAGTGCTGGATGCTACTTCAACACTACAGAACAGCCAGAAGCCTAGGTGTCCTGTTTATGTGGGATGCTTTCACCAAAAAAATAAAAATTATCTTCTAGATGCCTCATGAGATGGACTGCCCTGCTGATAAATAGTGCAATACAGAATGGATCTCACCACTGGCATGCATGACGAACTAGTCACTCCAAGTACAGCAAAAATGCAGCTCTGTTTCACCTCCTCCTGCAATTACTGATGTAAGGCCCTACAACATGAGGCATAACTGTTGCCTAATTCAATTTGAGTAACTCCTTAGATGCTTTTCTGCTTCCTAAATCTGAATCAGAGGAAATAAAGCTGTGTGAACATCTGGTTTTCTACGGCTCTGATATCTGAGTGAATATAAAGAGAAAACATTTTGAAAAGTATCATTTTGCTGCTATGTAAATCCTTGCTTTCCCCACATCTTAAGTGCAGCATGCAGCTATGGTGTCTGCATTCCAAAGACATAAATTAATTAAAAGAAAGTAAATATAAGGAAAACTAAGGTGATCAGAGGGGTGTGTGGCATTGTTTCCCAAGTGTGCATAATTCCTAGAGCTACAATGTTCATGTACAATTTTTATAACCAGTACTATTGCCCTCTGTTCTTTAACACAGCAGGGAGGATTGTTTGCTACCTTACTTGATAAAAGGAAAGTATTTCCACAAGCATAAGACTGACCTGAACTTTGCTAAATCCTTCCCTTACTCTGTCTTATTTATGTAGTTTCCCTAATATATGTATCTTCAAGGCCTGACAGCCTGTGCTTGATTCAAACTGTGTGGTTGCTTCATGAAAATTCGATCTCATTAGCTTAAATCAATTAAAAAGAGTGGGAGTTCTAAGGGCGTAATGAAAACCTTGGAGTAAAGCGATTTTTTTCCTGAACCAACAGTGTCCCTTTAATTTGTTTTCCATTAAATTACAGTATTTAATATTAATTACTCAGATGGAAAAAGGACAGAAGAATACAACTGGCTGAGCTGAAAACCACTCCCATGGAAGTGTTACCAAGTGCCAATGATTTGAGTTTGAACAAACTTGTTTTCTCTAGAACACACATTCTACATGTTCCTGCATATTTGAGGAAATCTGACCCTCCTTTTGAGAAGCTGGATATTGGAAATGAAAGATGCTGTCACACAGAAGTGGATCCGGTATAGATAAGTGAGATCCAGCTTCAACATTTTCTCAATGGCTCATACCTGCAGCACTACCATTTTCTATTTCTGTTCCACAGTGCACCCAAATGTGTGACTTCCCTCAGAGCTGGCATGAACCCTTTCCTGATGAATGTTCTTCACAGAAAGGAATTGTTCTGCCAAATTTATAACCCTTCTTAAAGATACTTCCATTTTACTTTTAGGAAAGAAAATAATACAGGGAAGTTTGAGATCCAAGATAGGCCTAATTACTTCTGAAGGTCACATAACTGATTTTCTTGATTTAAAAGAGGTGGCTGCAGTAAATTAAAATATCTGTAAGGTTTTAGGGTCTGTATCAATGAAGCAGGAAAACAAAACGCTGGGAAGTAGCCAAGTGAATTGTCCAGAGACTCTGCAGCCGTGACTGAATTTATGAACACTACAGGAAATTCTGCTGTCCTTAGGCAACAGCTCAGGTGCAAGAAGTGAAGTATGAAACCCAATTACCCTGAGCTTGCAGGGCCCATGGCATCAGTCATATACTGCCTTTTAGAATGTCCATCCTCCTAAATGGATTAATTGCAGTGACTCAATTTCTAAACCCCCCTTCAACAGTACCCAAATTAATATGCAGACCCGTGAATTACAGGAGTAGGCCAAATTCAGCACTGTGAACTGGGCATAGCTTCCAAACTTAGTAGAGATCTGCAACAGCTATCAAGCTAACACTAGCTATCCTCCATTAATTTACTATTATAAAACAGGTAAGACAACCTCAGCACCTGGACATGCTGGAAACTTGTGATGGAAGAAGAATTAGGCTTACACACACAACTTGTTTGTTACTAAGTCCAAATCTTGGTAGTTGTTTCCATTCATGCCATTTATGCTTAGTAGTGGCAGCAGTAGCAATATTGTAATAGGAGTAATTTCACTCTTTTTAATGCATATTCAGTAGCCAGACGGTACTGTTGCAATGCTTTTGTAGCTGTCTGCTCAATATGTGCCTTACCAATCTCAGGGGTCACAGTGTTTCTGTTTTATTCACCCGGGTGCTGAGAAGCCTTGCAATATAACACCTTGTGCTTTCACACTGCCTTCCCCAGCATTGCTGATAACAACACAACAGGCTGGTTTTCATTAAAGGGTTTTTAAAGAACTTCTACAACACGTAATTGCATTACTGCTTTTAAAAGGGCTGCAGTTTTCAGCTCTGCCCTGCTGGAAGGCAACATGAAACACTCAATAAAGTACATGCTTGTCTGCTTCTGGTCAAATACAGCTCTCCTACAACAAATCAGTTTTAGCCCCTTTCTACCACAGGTTGGGCCTGCTTCCAGCTGAAGCTGGGCTCAAAGTGGGTTGGTAAAAGCCTGGCAGCTCAAAGCCTGGCAGGGAGGAGCTCAAAAGCAAGGTGGAAGACAAGTCAAACAGGTGAAAGGTGGGGAAAGCACATTAGGATTAAATAACCAACTAAAGTGAGTATGTCAGTAACTTTACGATGGTTGGTAGTTGAGAGCTCACAATCAACTACCACATTCAATTTGTGTTCTTGAGTATTTGTTTGCTTTGATGAGAAGCTGAAAGGACTTTGATAACTGCCTGAAAAAGACTATTTCCAGTTCTGCTTTGCCTTATCATGAGCTGTTGACACAACAATTCTCTTCAGAGCTGTTGCAGGTCAGACGGGGCAGTACATCAAGGCCAAATCCAAAACCTTCTGCATGTCAAAAGGAGGGGAAGACTACAGTATGCCTTTAAGATTATTTCTAGCCTAAACTAGAACTTCTGGATTTCCATTTTGTAATTTTTTTTAAAAAACTGGTTCTTTCCCATAATCTCTGCATGGT
This sequence comes from Lichenostomus cassidix, assembly GCF_008360975.1. Classification (NCBI taxonomy): domain Eukaryota; kingdom Metazoa; phylum Chordata; class Aves; order Passeriformes; family Meliphagidae; genus Lichenostomus; species Lichenostomus cassidix. Next base: position 18,165,104 of record NC_139490.1, read on the forward strand.
TTTACTAGATAAGCTCTAAGATATATTTCCTGTTGAGAAATGTTTCCATCTAACTTCAGAGTGAAATCCCAGCTTTACACAAACAGGCAATCTAGCTCCTAAGGGAACTCATCACACCACATGGCAATCAAATCCAATCTTAATCTCAGCTTTATCCATATCAGACTCAGAACACTTTGTCCTTCACCTCTGTGATTTTTCCAGGCAGACCATACAACAGCTCTTTCTCTGTCCTCCTCCAGTCACAGCAGTGGTATTTTCAGCCAAGCTTTTCCCAGTGCAGATGAAAGCAGTGGGCTTGTTTTGCACTGCTACCAAGGATCTTCCTGTCAAGGATATCAGCAGCTGTTAGTGTTAGCAAATCAACTGTCTCCACAGCATTACAGTTCTCCATAAATTTGTCTTTGATCTTGAAGTCAAACAAGTTAACCAAAACAAGGCCTCCAGCTACTGTTTGCATCAAAGAGCTCTCCATTTTCTCTGAGTTTTACTTGTTCTCAGGATTCTCAGCTAAAGAAAACACTTTGATATATAATCTCTCATATTGGCCATGGTTCCATAAAACAAGTTCTGTTTGTGTTAAAAATTGAAAGTTCACTGACTGTTTTCTATGAAAAAAATACTTTCTCTCTTGAAAAGCAAACAATGCAAAAGTAATTTACCAACAAGAAAATAAACTTTAATGAAAGTGAAAATACTCAATGCTGTAAAAAACCCAGCATCCTGGGCTTTAAGCTGTCTGATTTCCTGTTAGTTCACTACTTGATGTTTTCTCTCTCTCTGAGTTACAGAGGTTATACCCAGAGCCTGCCCAACATTACCCAAGCTGGCCTCTTCATCATCACATGTTCTGGCAATTCTGTCACTTAGAAATGACTACAGTCTATAAAGGTTTGGGGTTCTCAGCAGAAGGAGTACCAGCAGGGAAAACTGCTTTTAGAGAAGTGCCACAGCACAGATTGTAATAACAAATGCACTGTGACATCAAGACAATGACAGTGTATGGACAGTAGAGAGAAAGCAGCAAGAGCAGGGGGAAAATGTGGAGTAAATCAATGTTTTATCAAAGTCCTGCTGAAAAACCTACCAAGTTTTGTACCTTCTTTCTCTGAATACAGGGCTGAACCTGAAGTCCAACAGAGCAGTGCAGTGACTGTTCTCATGTTGCTGTGCACTTCCTCGAGGAAGGAGCTGGCTGATGAGTGTGGGGACAATCTCCAAGCACTCACCTATCCTAAACTCACTTCCAGCCCAAACGCTCACCATGCACAACAGCTGGTGAGTCCCAGCATGGCCACAGACTGCAGCCGAGTAGAAGAGGAAGACAGGAAGGAGAACAGTATTAGCTCATCTGTCTTATCTTCTTGGCAGTGCAGGCTGGTTCTCTGTGTTTAATAGGGTTTTAAATATTTCTTAGGAAAGCAGAACCTTCTAACTGAACCCAAGCCTTATGGGTTTTGCTGATAACAAAAATAGTTTTTCACATTTTTCAAAGCACATCTCAACATAACTAATGGTACAGCACTAATCCTCCTCTCCCTTGGCATTCATACCCACCAGAGATCTACTGACAGTGTATTTACACTCCGTACTGCACTACAGCTTAAAGTCTGAGCCAAACTCAAACTTTGCTCTTTAGAAATCCTTACTATCCTGTAAGATATATATATATATAGATATAGATATAGATATAGATATATAGATATAGATATATAGATATAGATATATATATATACATATATAAAAGAATTTTAATAAGAATATTTGCTTTTAGACTTAAATTTCCAAATATCAGACTGGCAGTTTTAATAATACAATTAAAGACCACTAAGTCATTTTTCTGCCAGGTTTAATATACCATAAATTCAGGCATACTGGATGCAAATACATGCCACCAAAATAAAATTTATCACAACCCAGCTGAAAAGCTAGTCTTGGATATTTTGATGAAAATTTGGAGAAATACCTTTAATGCTGGTCATTAATCAGTGTGAAGGTCTGACTGTGTAAATGCCTATGACTCATTCAAAATGCATATTTTAGAGGACTTCATAAAAAGGGCATCAAGCAATGGAAGGAAGAGTAGAAACAGACTGCCTTTGCTCTGAACCTTCAGGAGGAACTCACCAAGCCTTCCCCTAAAGCATCTGCACAGGTATGGCTTTGGGGTCACCAGATGTGCTTGAACCACTTCCTTGCTAGTAGGAATGTTTCAAAAAGTAAAATGGGAAAAATATTATCCATTGAGTTATTCTCTTCCAATACAGCCACACATTGATGCTGTTATTGCAACAACACTTCCACTGCAGGCAATAGTTTATGTAAGTTAGTATTAAAAGAAAAATTTCCTCCAGTTGTGGAACTTCATAGTTTACTGCAGTTTTCTCTTTGGTCTGGATAGCAGCTAGCAAAGAGTTAAAACAAGGACCATAGACAGAGCTCCAGGCAGTAGAAAGCCAGTTTGCCCTGCTAATTCATTTGGAGACTCTGAAGGCACTATTTTGTCTTCTGCTCTAATATGTTAAAATAGATGGATGTGTCAGGCATTAAACATAATCTGTGCTCTTGCTGTAGGCAGTTCCACTTGCAGGGCTCAAGCAGAAATGTTGCTGCTAATGGGTCTGCATTTGTCCAAACCTTGCCTGCAACACTGACTAGGCACAGAAAAAAGCAGCTTTTTGCTTTGCATACTTGTCCTAAGAATGGAGAAAGGAACAAATGGGGAGAGAAGAAGCATAAGTGCAGAGACAAGAAGGCTTTGATTGGCTCAGCAGCTACAGAAATGCAGCCTGTCTCTGCTCCTGTCAGGAGGCTGGAACAGGAGCTCCTGCCAAGCTCTGTACAATCAGTAAGTTTCCACTCTCTAGCAGCATGAGCATGCATTTTTGTCTCCAGGAGGAATGTGAGATCATCATGTGAACAGGAGTGGTGCAGAGTCCAAAGGGCTCCAGCAGAACAGCCACTGATATTGATAAAAACAGCGTATCTAGAGAAGCTGAAAACATCAGTGATAGGAAAAGGATTTTGCTTATCAAGATAAATACAAGAAAGGGAACTCCTGTCAGTTACAACTGCTCCAGTTCCAGGTCATGGAAGCACTCAGCACTGAACCACTTTTCTGAATCCAGCCGGTTTTATATGAAAGTAAATGGCAAGAAAGGAGGACAAGCAGTATGTCAGGCCTGAGCTTAGCTGCCCCACTTCACCCTGCATTCTCTGTAAATTTAGAACATTGCAAAAGCTGCCCTCCACTTTTATAACATCTATTAACTTTGCTCTTCAGTATGGTAAAACTGTAAGTTCACTGGTTAGGCTCCCTGCACCTGAACCTCACTATCACATTCTCTCTTTTTTTCCTTTCTTTTGTTACGGCTTAAAATTATAGGAAATGGTTATGGCAGGCACTGCTGTCTATCTTGAAACACCTGAGCTTTTTAATATTCTGCACTGTGGTTCCTGTAGGAGCAAGAAGCTTTCAGCAATACCAGACATAAAGTCTTGTCCAGCAGAATTGGTCTTCTAGTGGATGGCTCAGCTGAACTGCCCTATGGCATGTAAGTGTTTCACATACTGTGCCATATGTACATTTCATACACAAATGTCAAATGCATTTCTGGGTGATAATTTAACCATTCCAAAAGTTACCACTCACTTCCTTCTGAAGTTCACCTTTAATATTTGACAGCATTAGCATTATCATTCCAACCTGCTTGTCTGGAGCACTCCTAGTGAGAAAGTGAGAAGAAACCTTTACCTCTAGAGGCATTCCCTGATGCTCACAATGAACCACTACCACAGCACTGCAAAAAGGCAATTTTGGCCTTGTTTCCTGAACACCCTCTCAACAACAGAAGGTGAATAACTGGGCAGTCTGGTAGTGATTTGAAAACCTTGAGGGCTTATATCAGTTCTGGGACACGCACGAGTTATCTGCAATTAAAATCTGAACAGCTACCTGACGTGTGGGGTGATAGTGCACATATGGAAAACTGTGGGTGGCAACAAAGTGAGCAACCAGGCTCTGGAGAGGTGCTGTGCAGGAGTCACACTTCTGTCACTGGTGTTCTGCTGGCACTGTCTGCACACTCACAGAAGGACAGAGTCAGTTGCAAAGCAAGGAGATGGTTTCTCCCACCGGCCCTATAAAGTTTGATCACTTAGTTCTGTCAAATAGTTCTATTGAAGCATTCAAAGTACTGCAGATGACTTATCTCCAGTTTGTTTCTCCTCAACTACATCCTTAAGAGCAATTTAAAACTCCCCTGACATTGTGGCAAATCTATTGCAATACATTTAGACTGAAATATATTGCTCAATATTTTGAAGATGTTTCTTAATCTGCACCTTGTAGCTCCAGTTGCTCTGCCTTTCCCATTCTTCTGGGCAGGCTGCAGGCAGTGGGACTTGCTGCTACTGCACCAGCAACTCAGCTCAACTACCAGAAAGGCCAAATGGGAATGAATAAGCCAGCTCTTCTGGCTACTACTGTCACCAGAGGAGCACAGCAGGAACAAAAAGGAAGCCAAAAGGGTAGAAAGCAGGAACAGAGATAGGTGCCAAAATGTCAGATGCTGAGTGCCCTATTTTTCTGTTACAAGCTGGAGTAAAAGGAATTGTATCTTTTGGGTCCCTTTCTACCTTTCTTCAGCTCTTCCTGGAGTAGGCAGAATTTCATGTACCTAGAGAACTACATGTGTCAATTTAATATTAGGCAATTTGAACAGTGCTCAACACATCCTGACTAGAAATCAAGTGAGCTAATCTAGCACAGGGATAATGCAGCACTCTATGTGGTCTCTTAAGTCTCAGAAGTACTTAATAAAGCATGTTACAGGCTATAGGGGAAAAAAACACAATCTGCTTGGCTGGTTCTCTAGGACAACCCTGCAGCAGAAGGAAGGAACCCTCCATCTCCCAAATCATGTGGCACAGCAGTGTGTGATGTCACATAGCAGAATCTGTATTCTTGTGTCTGCTTGTCGGTATTGTTTCCAGCAGGCCATGGCTGGAAGAAAGAGAACAGCTAAACTGGGACACCACTGCCTAACTCATCTCCTGAAATTGGGACTCCACCTTTCAACAGACTCACTCATAGATTGGCTATGCTAATGTTTATAGCCCACCCCAAACCATTTACAACTTCCTATCTGGCTGTTAAGTTTTCTTGAACTTGTTTTACAATACATGCAGAATCCCTCAGCGTGTAGGATCCCTACTGTCTGAATTACTTTTGTTGATAGCAGTAATATCTGTCCCTCACAAACCAGTCTTCGCCAAGACAATGGGACCTACATTTTAGCAGTGCCAGTTATCTGCAGTTCTACAGCTTGAATTGAAGATTTGTTTAGTGTTTCTAAAAACTAACATCTCCTCAAGGAAATACATGTGATACGTAACAGAGAAATAGAAAATTACTAGTCATATGCATGTGATTTGTTCTAACATGACCTAGAAGAGATCTGCCCTCAAATGTTACAGTTTTTTTAAAAGTAACTTTGGAAGTGACTGGGTACCATTGGAATGAAAGATTTACAATTATGACTACCAACAGTATTTGGCTTTGCAAACTTTACTGCCTTCTCCCTCATCTGAAATTCTCTGTGCTTGCTTTAATCCCAGCAGTGATTTTTTTCCCCTTACTTACAAAAGGAAGAAAGAGTGTTATGGTACATTAAACTGACTGTAACAAGGGAAGGGAATTTGTTAGGAAGATCCAGTTATCTGTCTGCAAATTACCTTTAGTGCATTTCCTCAGCCCTCAACAGCTCTTAGCTGTGTGCACTCTGGGAGCTCAGTTCTCCACAGCACTGTTCTGATTTTATGTTCACATTAGAGATTTAATAAGGCTAAAACAGAGACAAGCCTTTTTAGTCCCATTGTCTCTAAAAGGCAGAAGATTAAAGGAGGCAGTTATAATAGAGAGTAACAATCTGAACATTAAAAAAATCTCCTGTAACTCACACCAGAGACAGCAGTCCTTTTACACATGCTGGCTATGAAGATGCCATGCGCTCCAGCTGTCCTGGGAGATACTGGCACTCCCTGATCTGTTCCCAGTCCAAGGATTCTGCTGCTTGGAATCAAAGCACTGCTGAATGAACTTTCTTCCCTCTACCTGATGCTACAGCAAGCAAGCAGGATCCTGGCTGGTGTCTATTCTCTGCTTTGCTGCAGAGGCTTAGCATGGCAGAAGCTCTAAGCTCATTTTGCAGTTTTTCAGTGCTGCAGCACGTGAGAGAAAAACATGGCATCTCTCTTCACACTAAACTTTTCTGGGTGCTAGTAGTGGCAAGGTGCCATTGGGGAAAAGAGAAGAAAGTGGGATGATCATTTCAAGTTTGGGAAAGAGACCTGCAACTCCTGCAATATTCTTGAATTCAGAATGGAATAATCTTCAAATACTTCTTCACTATTTACTGCTTTATGGACTTCAGTGCAAGAAAACTCTTTTATAGTCATAAAGTTAACACAAAAACAACCAATCCAAGTGAATTTATCTACAAATCCAGACATCTCAGTGTGAATAACCTTTGATATCATTCACTCAGCCTTATTTCTGACTGTAATTCTGTACACAAACCTCTCTCTTGGGTGTGGAAACATATGGGGCTCCATCTGTCTCACAGCTGGCTCTGCCTTCTTGCAAAATTATTGTGCAGTATCCAATGCAATGTAGGAAATCCCCATCAACTACCAGAGTGTGTTGAGCCTTTTGGCTCACTTTTCTAATAAGGTTCCTGTAAATCTTCTGAACTACAGCCAAATTAATACATCTGTTGTTGAGCAGCACACAACCCCATAAAGCTCTCATGTACTTCTCTCCTCTGCAAGCCCAAGATTACCAGCTCTTGGAGTCAGAACAACCTACTTCCTAGTTTTAAGGACAAACTCCCTGCCAAAGCACTTCTCAACGGATGTTCTGATTCAGCATTTTCTTTTCCTGTTAAAAAACAGTCTCAGCAATGGCACCTCTAACTACCAGAGGTATCACTGCTTGGGGCCTGTGAAACAAGGCTGGGAATCAAAATACCCACACAACAAAAACACAGATGAAATCATGCTAATTATCAAGTCTATTGGATTACAAGACAGTAGAGGAAAAGAAGGTATTTACATGAAACAGACCAGATTTAAAAGGTCAGTGGATAAATATTGTAGTTCCACTCACCATGGAAATGATCATTGTTGACAAAGACACTTAGGAGATAGCACAGCTTCCATTAGAGCCTCAAAGTGACATGTTGAGATTTGCTCAGTTTTTTCCAAACTGAAGTATTTCTTTCATCCATATGCGCATCACAACCAGCTTTCATTTTGAAAGTGGAAGTCATGCTGAAATAAGTAAAATAAACGCTGGAAAATTAATGAGATTGAAAAAAACCAAACCACTGCCTTCCGTAAAGCAGGTTTGGACATTGATGTTTTCACTCAAAATCTACACTCTGTGTTCTATGAAAGAAGTTTGAGCACTGAAGTTTTCACTGGCCGTGTCTGTATTATATTATAAACATAACCAATGATTTGGCTGCATTCTTTAAAGCTAAATTCACACTCCCATTTAAGAAAGGGAAATGCTATTGCACTGGAAGAAGCCTGTTGTTTATCCTGCTTTTAATTGATGTCTCCATTATCTGACCTCTCAAAAAGGCTACAAAAACAAACACCACAGTATATGTTTCTGACTTGCCTAATCTCTCCCTGCCCAGGCTGATTTATTGATTGCAGTTGAAGATTAGCCAACACTGAAGAGTAACTGATTACATTCAGTGTGAATTAGGTTCCACGCAGTCTGAGGAGCTGGAAATGTCACACTGTTTGAAGATGGCTGTTTTATTCCAGCTGAAGTAATTCCTTCACACACACACAAACACCTCCCAATGCATCACCTCCAACATAGTGGGAGAAGACATTTGGCCAAAGATCATTAAAGCCAATTGCGTCGAGCCTCTATAGTGGCTGCAGTCCCAAATTCCAGCTATTGAAGTTCTCAGAAACTGTAGTCAAAATAGGGGATATGCTTATCTGACCTGGTGGAACATAAGCTTGTCTTCTGATCACCACACAGTTTTGGTTTTGGGCTTTTTTACAGACTGCTGCTTAATTGCATATTCTTAATATTATGGCATGTGCTCCTTTGCAGCATTACACACCAGTACTGTTTAAAAATAATGAGCAACAACCTAGTTCAGCAGTCATTTTCTTTCTTCTAAAGCAGGCACAAAAATGAGGAAAATGTTGGATCTATATTTCTAAGCTATTCTTCTATCCCTTTCCTGAACTAGGCTGAGATTGAAAATAAACTTCCACAGCAATCCATTCTGATATAGCAAAACCAGCTATGTTTCTGAAATGGCATCAGCAGCTGGCAGTGCTGGCAAATCTTTCATGCATACAAATTTCAGGATATATTTGCCATCTGATTTTAATTACAGTTCCTCTAGTTATAAAATATCACTAATAACTACAAGCAAAAAGTGCAGAAGAAAACAATTTTCAACATATCCTCACTCCTTCACTCACTCCTCTGTGACTAAGTGACTGGGAAAAAAAATTGCATCCTAGACTTGGTCTAGGATGGAATTCCTAAAGGCAACTCACAGAATTAGAAAACAAAAATCCCATCTGCTCACAGAAACTATAAGTTATATGACATTGAAAGTCTCACTTCTATCATTTAACATATGTTCAGAGCTCAGGATTCCAAACCCACCCCCCTCCCCAATAATTTAAATATATCAATATATGCAATATATATGCAATTGGTTTCAGTAACTCAAATACTATGGGATGACTGCTTCCTGTAAATATCCTGGGCCCTTTTTCTTGTAACACTCACCAGTGTATTTCGAACTCCTTTTCACACCTACATTTCAAAGCTGGTTTGAACACACTCTTAATGAGAGTTCCATCAATAGCTCTTTTACAAAAGTGTCAGCCTGATAATTGTAGGGGAGTTGAATTATAACCTAGAGGCTTTGTTTCACTGTTTTTTATAAACAATAGGAAAGCAGTGTTCTTATTGTGATAAATCCTCGGTACTTGTCAAGCCCTGAGAATAATACATACTTAATTTATGTTTACCTGAAGGAAGCAGCAAATGTAATAACCTTAGATCCAACTCATCATTAGCTTATTTTTCTGGAAATAATTGTTGCAGAATGGCAATTAATTTTTACTCCAAATGCCACAAATTCAGATTTCTAAGGAGGAAATTTTAAGAAGGAAATTTAAAAATCCAGAATTTTTCAGAAGATAGTAGAAGTACTACTATCGGAGTACTGTGATTCAGTGCTTGTTCCTTAAAAAAAACCAAAATAATAAAAGACCAGAGGATAAAGCCATTCAAAGAGACCTTTACACATTTTTAAAATAAAAACCTGTCATTTTATTACTACCTTTTTTCTCAGAACAAAGTCAAAATGAGAACCCATTATCAGGATCTCTACCACCATCCCAGAGATACAGGCTCTACATATAAATTTGACAATTCCTTGAACAAAGTTGGAATGCTTCCCCTCTCCATCCTCCCTTAGATATTGGGATTATCCATATCTGTTTCTGAGGCTGATTTCAACATCCAGAACGATGGCTTTCATCATTTGAGTATTCTTATTCTTGACACCATAAAAATCAATAAAAGACTGTGGAGGACAGTGGGAAGGAGAAGTAGGAGCTGGGTCCTACCCCACCTTTATTCCAGGGAGGATGTTCCTTCCTTTCTTTGCAGTGACAGATGGTGGTTAGGAAAGATAGCTTGGTTTATGGTAACTGGTAGTATCTTTAAGAAAAATAATTCAAAACATCTGCTCTGGCAGAAGACAGACATAAGCCTCAAGTTACACAGCAAACCTCCCTTCAGACTCCACTTCATGGAAAAATGTGGTCAAATATCTCAGAATTTCAACACTGTGCTCCATTCTGGATAAAACACAGTGACAGAGAAGGAATCAAACTTCCACTAATCTGAGCTCAGAAATTGTAGGACACAGAAAACAAAGTCAGTACTGTACTACACAGCTGGATTTAGGAACATTTGAATTCTGTTTGGAGATACTTGAAGCACATGTCTATTGCATAATCTCACACAGACTTGGCTTTGTGAATACATAGACTTCTGCTTTGTGGCAAACTAAAATCAAGATAAGATTCAAACATAACTGCAAGTAAGAATAAGGAGTATATTCTTAGCCAGAAATTCTTGTCTTTTGAGAGATGGAAATTGAAAAGAATCTTTTTAAAAAGAGAGATGGAAAGTTTCATAATATGATTAAAAATAGGGGGGTTGAAATCTAGGTCACCATTGACACTGGGTTACGCAAAAGTTCTATTTCATTTATGGGGATAAATACATCATGTTTTACCATGAAATAGAGATAATAAATTCAATATCCTCATCACTTCATGTCACAGGTAAAAATTAAATATAGTTCTTCCCACCACAGTGACTAACAACCTAACTTCAAATCCAGTCAAGACTTGAAAGATTGATTTGTCAAAGCCACCTCCATCAAATCTCACTCATTTCCCATTACAAAAACCACTGCTCTTTCCACAAGGCTGATAAGATCAAATTCCTCCAAGCTGCAGTTTCATCAAGGGTAAAGCACATACAGCATGTTATGAATGAAACTACTTGAGGTTCATTGTGTCTAAACTCACAAAAAATGCACAGAAGATTTTTCAGACGATTTTCAGAGAACTAGGGAAAGATAACTCGCTGCATTTTGATTAGAGAACAGGTTAAAAAAATAAGTGAGCTTGTGGCTCACAGGAAAGGAAATAACAGCACTGAGAAATGAAGAATAACCAGGGCTTTGTATCCAAGACTGTGATGTATCCCCAGAACTTACATGAGCCTGCTTGTGCTAAGCAAATTCCAGAACAAATGAGGATTTCATCTTTTTGACCTGATGCTCTGTTTTAGAGCCATTAATTGCTCATCATAATCTTGTTAATTTGTTATCAAAGGTCAAGTAAATTAGTATTCCACAAAGTCTTGAATAAAATAGAGCAGCCTGTAAGTGTTCTTTTTTGTTTTGTTAAACATATTGTAAACTGGCATTGCTTACACTGTAAGCAGCTTCTTTCCACTTCTTAAAGAGCCTTTTCTAGGCAAAGGAATCATTTCCATTGGCTGTTCAGGGGCAGAAAATCAATTACAATCTAACCCTTCAAAAAAAAAGAAAAAAACAAACTTTGTTCCCCCACCATTTCTGGAAGTAAATGAGACTGTCAGAAGAATCTGGAACACAAGACATTTCCATAGCCTACAGGAAATAGCGAAGGCTTCACACAATGAAAATAAAATTTGAAATAATATTTGCCCAATTAGGATAAACAACCAGTTAACAATAGCCAACATTCTCCCTCTGTAGCAGAAGCTGATTTAAGAGTTTTCCTTCTGGTTATGGTTTCTATGCTTCAAAATTGAGGCTCTGAGCTTTGTGTCATGTGCACAATATCCAGGAAACAAACTATACTGCACAGCTACGCATCAAAACTTCCAGTGAATTATCTCTTGCAAAAAACAAGGCCTCCTGGCAATATTTCTTTAACTGGTTCATTAGCAGTAATGAAGCTTATGTCCCTAATGTACACCTGGGTCAGCAAATTCCTTGTCCAGGCTTAGACAAGCTAGAGAAGCAACATCTTGGATGGGCATTAATTATTAAACCACATTTATCAAGGGAGAGCAGCAAGGTAACTGACTCCCCAGGCAACTGGCTGGCCTGAAAACACTTCCATAGCCTCCATGCACATCTAGGATGGCTGGGTTTGCTGAGTTGTCCAAAGCAGGCTGCTCATGTAAAACACTAAAGGCCAGCACAGCCCAGAGAGCAATGTGTGCTGCTGTGATCTCCCCTGCACACAGACCTGGCTTCTCCCAATAAACACAACAGACAGGGGGGTCAGTGGCCACACTGCTGCTAAGTGTGGCTAGCACAGGCTTTTCCCATGAGAATTCTTCTTGTGTTTTATAAATAAAGATAAAGTTTGGATGTTATTAAAAACAGTGTCCCAAGATCTGGACAGTGCAGGCCTGGCCAATCTGGCCTAGGGGGAGGCTTCTGACCGACCAATCTGGGTGACTTTTGAAAACTCTATATATATGATGAAATCAAAACAATAAAGGTCTTTCCTTCTTGCCACTGAGAACTGACTTCTTTACTCTGCTAGCTGCTCAACAGCGACAGCTAAGCTCCCTGGGTTTGCTTACTCCGGCTTTGCAAACCCTATGCAGACACACATTCACCTTTCCTAAATGAGCCACACTTCCTTCTGCCTTTTGATTTAAAAAATGGAGAAGTTCTGCTTCATTTAGAACTGAGTAAATCTCTCAAATATTTGAAGCTTTTCACATCAGGAAACTTATCTCTGAATCATGGGACATTGTTCACACAGCTCTGTCAGAGTAAGCTAAGGGCAGAAGCCCTTGCTATGGTGATGGCTGAGACAGAATTGCACCTTGGATTCACACCTTTCAAAAGAGGGATGCCTTGAAAGGTAACCCACCCATCTTCTCACAATTTGAGACTCAACTGAGCACAGGGTGCATACAACACTTGAAATCTTTCATTCTGCCCTTCAGGTGCTGTAGAAAATCACATCAGAGCATCTCACATTTTTTTCCTCTACCTGAATTTATGCATGATCTCCTGTGACTCTGCTAATATTGATCTTTAGCTTATGTAGTATTTTACTTCTCTGGTCTCCGTAGTTTATTCCCCTGACATATTTTTTCAGCAGAAATTATATATTTTCTTAGCCTTTATTTATCCACTCTAAACAAAACAAATCTTTTAAGTGTTCTTTGATATGATAAGGCATCCATTTTCAGATAGTCTGAATGTGTCTTCTGTACACGATTCAGTCTAAATAAACCTGTCATAAAAACTGATGGCTTAAGTCACTCAAAATGCTCACCATGGCTGTCATGAGGGCCAACCATGAAAGAATTAACTATTTCCTTTTCTCTGTACTAAGTACCTGAATGTTCCTGACTGTAAAACCAATATACCACTCTCCCAATCCTCATTTTCATGATACTGATATCCCCACACCTCTTTTAAAGATCAACTGCTCCTCTTTTCTACTTTCCCTACTTATTTTCCTTTTCCCCTGTCCTCTTCTCATTTATCTTCTGAATATTCTGTAAGCTACAGACTTCAGATAAACAAGCAAATGAGTAATAGACTTACAAATATGTATTTACAAGTGTGCATTACAAAGGTTTATATGTCCTCAAGGAACAAAGGCTGCTCCATTCAAGCAAAAGAAGGCCTACACAAAGTATAATGACAGTTGTTTATCACACATTCTCACTGGGTTTTTTGGTCAAAAGGTTATTTCTAAATCCATCACTGATCTGTCCAATGGTTTTGATTGAACATCTGTCTTGTCTCATTCTGTTTCCTTGTTTGTGAAATGGAGTCAAAAATATAATAAACAGACTTATAGAAGTGTATTAATAACATCAAGGCACTTCTTCAATCTCTCAGAGTGGTCATTTTTGCTAGGAGAGAGTAGAAGTCTTGTACTTTACACCATTGCACAAATTCACTTCTACCTTTTCAAAGGAGCAGTACAAACACACTCATTTGGTTCACTTTCAGAATCAGCACATTTCATGAGCTAAAAAACATTCCTTGTAATATCTTGCTATGATTCCAGATTTGCAACTTAAAATATTCCCAACTCTTGGCAGCAAAAAACCCCAATTTCACCACTTATGTTGATGGTATTTATCCATGGAGTCTGAGTTGCACAAGTCAGAAAGCAAGTTATTTATAGGACAGTGTTAAGATTTTGGGGTTTATATGTCTACAATTCTTTTCCCTTCATTGAAAAGCTCTGTGAACATATTAGCAGCAAGAAAAAGGACACTGAGAACAGTTTATGGAAATGAACTAGATAAAATATCAGGAAAATGGTATTTAAAAGGGGAAAAAAAGCCAAAAACCACCCCCCACTCCCCAAAAAAATCTCATATATATCTCATATATATATAAAGAAACCCGTCCCGTTTCTTCCCAGTGGCTTACTTGAGATTTAAATTTAACCTTTCCGCCAGGTCTTCATTAGCAATAATGAAGCAGCTCAATTTCTCAGCTCATAATAGGAATGAGCTCAAGTCTCATTTTGAAGCCAGACATATCAGGAGATTAATGCTGGCTTCATCCACTTACAAACGTTGAATCAAATTGCTTTTAAAAATGCCTTCCATGGAACACAGAAAATAATATGAAAAAAGGAAGCCTTCATCACCCACCATTCCTTTCCCAAAGCACAAAAGTTGTAATTTAAAGTCTAATATTAGCCTGACTTCCTTGTGAGAGCAGCTCACTGTTTTCCCTGTTGGAGTAAGAGCCCACTCACATTTTGTTGCTGCCAAGTCTTTGAGCTTTATCTCACTTTGTGTACTTGTAATGATGCCTCATCTTAGCTGCCCCTCCAGAACCAGCTACCTTTAGCCATCCCAGTTTGGGGTGTGTTCCCAACACTTCATCCCCTGGAATTTACAACCTATGATCGTTCTTCAGGCATAGACACATTGTAACAGTACTAATTTAGGCCCTGCAGCTGAGTAAATGTTAAGCACTGGAAAACTGCTCCTGTCAGAGGGAATATTCCTTCTCCACTCCCTCCTCATTTCCTGTGCAGTACATGATATATTCAATCTTACTCCATTGGAAAGAAATACAGGTGAACATCACACATCCTCAGGGTAATCCACACCAAGTGCAATCACACAAAACATTACCTTATGAAATTTAAAGAAAATATGCTGTAGTGTCTGACAGTTTCTCAGATTATAAATGTTGAATTCCTAGAAATAAAAAATACTTAAAGAGGAGAACATTTAGTGGTCATAATTTTGTCTACATTCATTAGCTCTTCTAGAAGCTCTTGAAGAATTAGAAAGACTAAAGAAAATTAATAAAAAATTAACTTCACAGGCTTGAATTCTGAGTATTCACAATTTTTTTTATTTTCAATATCTTGTCATTCCTGAATGCATGTGTTTAAACACAAGACATCTCTGCTAGCTTTTCATGATATTTGGAGACAAACAGAGCATGGTGAATGGGATGATCATTTGAAGAAGGCATAAAGGAGATCAGGAAGAGAGTTCCTAGAAAGAAAACTAAGCAGCACACCACAGCAGGGCCTCTTCCTGTGCTCTCAGCAACTTCCATAGATTTCCTTCTCTAGGGAGATTGGTTTTTCCATCTCAGGGCCAGCAAGTTCACAATAATTGCTGTGCTTCCTGGGGCCTTAAAAGAGAGGCTGGACTCTGCCTCCACTCTCAGGAGCACCACAGGCTATCCACAGCCTGCTTTATCCACATGGTATTCCCTAAGGCAGGCCCTTGGCTGAGCTCTGTGCCACTGTCTGCTGCTCCTCAGCCTCAGTGCTCCATTCACCAACAGGGAAAGGGGGTTGGCTTTTGCTTGGGTTTCTCATTTGGTTTTGTTTGGTTTTTTACATTCACACAGACTTGAAAAGTTTATTGGACTGAAGGATCCTACTGACTTTTCAAGTCCCCTGGGGATACAAACTTCCCTCTGTCTGCATGAGCATGTAATACATACAACCATAACTGCATTCTATCAATAAATAATTTTCACAAGGCAGGAAGATTTCATAAGGAGAAAGAAGTGGATTAAAATTGTTCAGAAGCAAAATTCCCAACTGGATAAGCCTTCTTTTCCCATTTCTTGAAGAGAGAAAATATATTTCTGTGAGCTTGTTCAGGAAAAGAAACAATGTATCACTTAGATAAACAGAGCATCGAAGAATGCTAAATACTTTAAGTAGGTTTTTTAGTACAACTATTGTTTCCTGTTGTTTTATGAGGGTTAACCTTGGCACTGGTAAAAGACAGCAAGTGCTTTTTGTAGGAATACTGTAGGGTAAACAATGCCATGACTACACTAAATCCAGGTTTCAGATGGGGAGTTATGGTCCTATTTCCTGTATATTTTAAACTTGTGAAATGTGGTCATATAAATACTAGAAAAATTGAGGGTCATTATAACCATATTAAGAAGGATATGAATTAAAAACCATAGTTCTGAAAAGAAAGACAAATGTAATTTTTGGCAACCTAATTGGAAAAAAGGCAGTAGAGATTCTGCTCCTTGGGAAGAATCTATTCTCTGACCTTAGGCTGCTATAAAGGAGCAGAAAAAAACCAGCTGTATCAGGTATTCTAATATATTCTCTTGCTCTTTTTACATAGAAGGCCAATGAAAGCCACACCTTAAGAAAGGGTGAGTTCTGTTCCAAGGCTACATGTGGAAAAGTGCAGCAGGCGCTGTGTGTGTCCTCAGAAAAAGTTAGAAAAAACTGAAACAAAGTCTTCAATTTTTTGTTACATGTTTTCTCCTTATGACATCTTTGTTGAGTTCTATTACACCCCTAGCTAACACAAAGCAGAAGAGTAAAACTAAGTCAAAACCCAACCAAAAAAATTCTTATTAAATTATTAATTCTAAGGAATCAAGGGGTAAAAAAGACAGAATATTAAGTAGAAGAGTTACTCAGGCTTTTGCAATAAAAGTACGGAAAAACAGAATCTTACAAAGACTTGTATGAATGAGATCTTTTGAAAATGGGACTTCATACAATTTGGCTGCTTTTATTTATATTCTGGGGTCTCAGATGTGATCCCACATGGCATTTCCTCTCCACACTTACCCTCATGGATGAAAGGGAAAATGAACTGTAAGAATCCACATCCTTCAAATATTATGGGATATGCAGTCCAGCCAGAAAGTTCAGCCTAGCAAGGAGAATAGAAGTAGTATTAAAGACAGCTCTCAAGAAATACTGCAAAATTATTTTGAATCAAAGTGCTTCAGACTCTTAATAAAAATTGAAAATATTTCAGTTCAGGTCTTTTAAACATTTCAGTGGAATATCTAAATTTTCTATATGAAGATACATTTTTCAAAATTTCAAAGCATCTAATTATGTAAATAATAATATTTCAATGGCTCTATTTATTCTAGATTTTCAATAAATATTCTGGAAAGTCATCACATCACATTTTTTCACGTGTCACAGTGGAAGCCACGGGTGTCAAATGAAGTTAAAAGCTCCCAGATTAGGAATTCACCTATCCATAGACAGAATAAAGCAGAGCCTGTGTCTGGTAGTGAATCTTCTTTTGAGTTTACTGGGACATGTGCTCGCTGGATGGAATCACATGGCCTGCAGAAAACACATCTTCTGTTCCCTTTTAAGCTACTGACAGAATTTGAAAAAAAAATGGACCCACAACCTCACATGAAGTATTTGGCATATGATCATCTTTCATGTAGGATTTAATAAGATCACTGTGGGAGCTTTCCAATACTTTCAAAAGAATGTATCTGTTTTAATTAACCTGCATATATTTACTCTCTCTGTGTGAAATCTTGTGCCAAGCAGCACATAATCCTTTCTCACTTTTGAATATTAAATTTAATGTATCTCATACACATATGCTATAGGCTTGTGAAAGTATTGCATGTCTTTCTACTCTGGAACAATTATTCCTCATCCATTTGCTAGTTTCAACTACATGCTGTGTCGAGGGGCAACGCAGAATCCCAGCTGCAAAATCATTGTCCTACTTTTACTTGTCTCAGTTCAATGTGACAACTTTCTCCCCATCATCTCCACATCTCACACTTGTCCAAGCCTTCTCCCACCCAGCCTCCTCCTTAACTCCTACCACACTTCCAAAATCTCACATTGCACTTCCAACTTGCCTTCCACATGAGCTCACTTGCTCAGAGGAGCATTTCTTGTTTAAGAAATAGCTTTGAAAATGCGGTCCTGTTTTACCAAAAACTGTTCTGCTGTTATGAAATAGCTGCGAATACTTTTGAATACTTTTGGGGAGGGGGGAGTTTTGTGGACATTCATGAAGACTTTAGCTAGTCATTTACTTGCCTTTAGGTGCTTGGATTTTCAAAATATCAACTCTGATGACAATTTTACACGTGATGTTAATTGTTCTCCTGTTTAGCCTTATTTATTTTCCCTCACCTATATATTTTTGAGGAAAACCAAGATGGAAGCCTCTCCCTGAGGCAGGATCCTCCTTTTCAAACACACCCAAGGAGCAGTGGCTGTGTGCCTCTTTGGAGAGATGCATTGCTTCAGAAATGAGGGTATGACCCAGAATTCAAAACCAAGAGGAAACAAAACCCAAGGCTACCACACACCTCACTAATGCTGCTGCTTGGGGGTGCTGAGTGCACGGCGCTGTTTGCCATATCCCTTTCCCTCATGTTTTCTGTACTTGCTGGATGTGACCTCCCCAACTCCAGCGGCTGCAGGCATGACAGAATGGGTCACGTTGGAAGGGACCACAGCGGGGCATTTGGTCCATCATCCCTCCCTCAGGGTCAGCCCAGAGCACGGGGAACAGCGCCGTGTCCAGAAAGTTCTGGAACATCAGGCCTGCCGCCCGCCCAACGCGCCCCAGCCGCGGCCGCCTCACAGCAAGCCAGGGCAGTCCGCTCGCCAGGCCTTATGAGGCAGCGCGCGCGTGACGTCACACCCCGCAGCCAATGGCGGCCTCTGTTTACTTGGGGGGGCGACGAGAAGGTTCGTTGCATATTCACGAGGCGGGCCCAGTGTCCGCGTGACGTCACTCCCCCTCAGCCAATAGCAGCCTCTGTTTGCTGGGGGGGGGGTGCGTTATATATTCATCTCGTGCATATTCATAGCCGCGCGCTATCGGTGCCGCAGCCGCCTTGGCCAGGGGCGGGCAGGTCCCGCCCCGCCCCGCTCCCTCACGGGCAGCCTCGGCCCCGCCCCGCCCCGCTCCCTCACGGGCAGCCTCAGCCCCGCCCCGCCCCGCTCCCTCACGGGCAGCCTCAGCCCCGCCCCGCCCCGCTTCCTCACGGGCAGCCTCTGCCCCGCCTCGCTCCCTCACGGGCAGGCCCCGCCCCGCCCCGCTTCCTCACGGGCAGCCTCGGCCCCGCCCCGCTCCCTCACGGGCAGCCTCGGCCCCGCCCCGCTCCCTCACGGGCAGCCTCGGCCCGTGTGCCCGCGCAGCCCCGCCGCCAGCGGAGGCGGAGCCGGCCCGCCCCTATTTATGCTGAGCCCTGCCAGCAGCGGCGCCGTAAGCGCGGGGCGGAAGCGCCCGGCACCTCCTTCCTCCCGCCCGGGTGCAGGCGACGAGGATGAGCCAAAGAGACACCCTGGTGCATCTCTTTGCTGGCGGGTAGGTGAAGCGAAGCTCCGGGGACGCCTCCTGCGCTTTCCCGTTCTCCTCTCCGGGCTGCGGCTCTGGCCCCGCTCCTGTGCCCGCTGCTGGCTGGGCTGGGCTGGGCTGGGCGCGGGGGCGGCGGCGGCCTGGAGCGGCTGCCTGGGGACTTGTCGGCAGGGCTGTGAGGGGCTGCCCCGCACCTGTGTGCCCGAGAGGCCGCGGGGGGGAGAGAGGGGGCCGCGCTCTGCTTGCCGCCCCGTGCCCTGAGGCCCTTCCGGCCCGCTGCGCGCGGTCGGGCCCGGCCCCGGGTGTTGCGTTGTGTCACGGGTGGAACGCGGGCCCTTGGGGAGGCGGGGGTGGAGGCTTCCCGTAAAACCACCGCGGTCCCTCTGATCTGCCGGGACTCCCTGGCTGCTCCGTGGGCTGGGGGCGCCCCGCTGGGCACGCTCGTGTCCGAGGGCCGCTGTATCCATGGAATGCTTTTGAGCGCTCCGGTGTGCGCTGCATGACCGTGTGGGGCTTTGGCACGGTCATGCAGCTCTCCACCCACCAAGGCAGAAGAAATGGGAGGGAAGAGTGTACCCAGAAGTAAAGATGCAGACTTAGTTAGGTTTGAGGTAACTTTTGTACCTTCACAGTTATTAGTGAAGTTTCAAAATGTATGTTTTTTAGTTTCAAAACGTATGGGCTGTTGTATGTGGTTGCTCAGGCTGTGGTTCTTCCAGGGGCACGGTGGGAAGGGCCCCTGGCTAAAAGGGAAAGCTGAGAGTCCTCATGAGCCTGACTGTAAAAGTCTGTTTGGGCAGTGAGCCTGGCTCTGCAGAAGTGACAGGCTGAGGACATGCCTTTCATCCCACGAG
The DNA here is from genome assembly GCF_008360975.1 of Lichenostomus cassidix. Taxonomy (NCBI): domain Eukaryota; kingdom Metazoa; phylum Chordata; class Aves; order Passeriformes; family Meliphagidae; genus Lichenostomus; species Lichenostomus cassidix. The sequence continues at coordinate 18,185,174 of NC_139490.1, forward strand.
AGAGCCTGAAGTGTGATTTCCCTTTGTGCTCTTCATTGACAAAAATGAGCTTGCTTGCTTCTGGACTGAGGTGTTTGAAGTGGAAGAATAGTGTATTGACTCTGAGGAAGTCTGAGTGACTTGAGTGCATGTGAGTACTTTCTCTGCTTCTGGCACACTTTGCAACACTGTGTATCTAGTCTAGGGCCTGTGCAGTGGCTTTTTTTTATCCCCTGAGTTTCTTGCTCTGTGTTTTAGAGGAGAGTGGTTATGCAGAGGGAGGCCCAAGATGGAGTAGTGTGTACTTTTTCCTTCAGACTTTGCATACTTATCATCATTCAGAAAAACAATAGCAGGAGCTCAAGAAAGATAAGGAGCTGCTGGAGAGGGTCCAGTAGAGGGCTACAAATATGATGAGGGGTCTGGAGCATCTCTGATACGAGAACAGACTGAGGGAGCTGGGCCTGTTTTCTGGCTCAGTCTGGAGAAGAGTGAGAGGGGATCTCATTAATGCATATGAATATCTCAAAGACATGCCAAGAGGATGGTGCCAGACTTTTTTCTGTGGTGCCCAGTGAAAGACAAGGAGCAGAGGCCATAAACTGAAACACAAAAAATTTCAACATTAGGAAGAATTTATTTATATTGAGGGTGGCAGAGCACTGGATTAGGCTGCCCAAGGAGGTTGTGGGGTTCCCCTCTCTTCCAACCCACCTGGACATGTTCCTGAGTTACCTGTTCTGGTGCCCCTACCCTGGCAGGGACATTAGACAATATGATCTCCAGAGCTCCTTTCCAGCCTTCAGGAATCTGTGAGTGTTGCCTTCTGGTAGCCCATCAGCTTGACAGCTCTGCACAAGAGCTCTCTTGGGCAGAGCTGTGTGTTATGTCAGAAACAGGTTTATAAACCTGAAGCTCGAGAGCAGATGAAGATTGCTCAGCTGCACTTGCTCATTCCTATTTATCCTAAGCAGTCTGGTCGATGGGTGGGTGCTGGCCAGCTGGGTCAGGGGTTATGCTCTGAGGAAAAGGCTGAGTGCCAGCCACATGTTTCCTGTAGCCTTAGTTCAGCTAAGCTAACACTGTGTGTTTGGTCACATTTTGCAGTAGAAAAGTTTTTTGGGGTCATCTCGTGACTTTGCAAGCATAGATCACCTGAGTGACCTTTAGCCTTCAGAAACTTAGAGGAAGAGAGCTTTGTTTTGCTTTAAGCTGCACCAGACCCTCTACGGAAACAACATATGATCTCTATCTGCTGGCTTTTGGGTTTTGTTTTTTTTAACGTTCAAGTTCTTTCTTCAGTTCCTCCTTTCTTCAATGAACTTTAACAGATGACATTGCTGGTGAAGTAACATAAGTGGGGCCATCCTGGGATTGCTCTGTAGCTTCCTAGTCTAGGGGTTTTTTGTGTATCTTCTCTTTTTCCACAGCTTAGTCAAATAGAACTGTTGTCACTGTAGACATTATGTTGGTAGTGTAAACTCAGGTGCTTTTATTCTAAACCAGGGATGCAGTTGAATATTTTCCATTCTTAAATTAAAAAGTCATGTGATTGAAATGTAGGCTGTAGATTAACATTTTTGCTTCAAGTAGTAAGTTGTAGTTACTTCTCTAGTTGTTAGACTCATGTTAGAAAGTAGTGGAAAACCTTAATGTTTTGCTTTATAGGAAAGATTAACATGTTTTGGATATACTGGCTTGCAACCATGCAGTGGAAATTCAGGTTTTCGCTACAAAAATAGCATTCAAGTTTTCATTATTTCCAGAAAGCTTATGACAGTAATTCTGTATCCTACCAACTTCCACCAGAGCAGTGAACTTGCCTGAGCATTGTTTCCTCACCAAAAGGAGGAGTTTGGGTTAGGACGTGGACAGCTGCTGTTCTGAGTTCGCAGTTGGATAGTCTCAGGTTTGCTTCTTTTCTTCACTGTTGGTGTTTCTTGTAGAAAATTGGGAAGAGTCTTTTTATTTGTCTTGATTATAGAAATGTCTGAAATTGGTCTGTTAATGAAATCACTCTGTCTGACAGAGGTCCTTAGCAAATCCCTGGCTGAAATGGTTAAGATGCAGAAAATGTATTTGAAATAAATGTTTGAATTCTCAGCAAGATCAGACACTGTTGAAATGTATGAAGTAAAGGTAAGAGACCCTTGGGCTTTTCTGATTTCAGAAGATCATTAATAATGTGTAGCAGGTATTGTGATGATGGGGGCTTTTTTACGCCCTTTCCGAAAACAGCCACTTGAGCCATAACTGAGTTGCCAAGTACTCAGCTCCTCTCTTCCCTAAAATGCATTCCTGGCATAACCCTGGATGTGTTTCAGAACAAGTGAGAAGGAGGTTAGTGCCTTTCTCTCCAAACTTGAGGTTATTTTTATATTCAGATACATTTTTGTGTGAAATAAAGCAGTGTTTGTTTAAAGCTTGTGGTTTGCTCCATGAGGTTACTAAATTGCATGAAAATTGCTGTCAGTACTTGAGAAACTGTGCCACTGGTATTCTTCTCATATTTCTTTCTAGATGCTTTGAGCTGTTTTTACCTAATAGAAATGTTATTGTAAATATTGATTTACCCTGGCTCCTAATAGAAGTTACACTGTTCATGTTGATGTTTATTTTGGATAATGGAACCCAGTGATGCTTAATCCCCTGGTGGTGTTTTTCCTGTTTTCACTTGTAAGTTTCTGTGTGGCAGCACATCAGGAGAATTTTATTTTGACACTGCTAATTAGAAATAGCAAGTTTGATTAGTATTTGTAGATTAAGGATGTGAGCTTAATTTACACTAAGTTTCAGCAAAGAAACATAACTGGTAAGGGTGTTAAGGGTTTCTGGCTGCTGTTACTCAATCTGAACAGTATAACAGGGAAACCCTGAAAATTCAGGATTAATGTATGCTGTTTCTTGCTGTTTCTGAAAGCTGTACTTGCTAAAGCCCTTCTATACTCTCTAAAGACTGACACTGTACACCTAATATCCAAAGCTGTGACTTTGTTAATGTAGAAGTAACTCTGGTTATAAGACAGCTCCATGAAACTGCTGTTAGATTTGGGACCTGAACTTGCAGTAAGTGATGAGGAGGTAAAAAGGTGTTCTGTTTGCAAGTGGCTTGGGTACTTTTTTTTTTTGACAGAGCTTTGAGCTTAGTTTTCTTGCTGTTTCTTTTGACAGCCAGTGTTTGCATTGAGCTTTCATTTTCATACAGGAAAGATAAGTAGCTGGTAAAATACATGAATGAATGTAGACCCAAGATAACAGGGTCAAGGGTTATCTTCAAGTCTTTAAAGCTGTGGTTACAAATACCGTGGAAGGTAACTCTGAAACTAGCACTAGGCAGCTATGGCTTTGTTTTTATAAAATACATCATTATCTCAAGGAAAAAAATTTGCACTGTTTTTCAGTTCTGAGTCAGCTTACACTGGCATTTGGAATACTAGTCTGCTTTAGAGCATTTTTACACAATCCAGAGTCCTTTGTCCCTACTGGAGCTCTTGTTAATTGCAGGATGAAAGGTAACAGAAGATACAAATAATACAGGTCTGTCTGAGGAAAATGGCTGTTAGAGCTGTATCTGTTTAACTGTTAACAGAATTTAAAGCCTAATAATTCCAGGGTTCTGTTAATGCAGTGAGGTGATGGACTTCTAAATGGACATTTTGCATCAAATTAAATGTGTTGGGGTGGTTTGGGGGGGGTGGTGTGGGGTTTTGTGGGATTTTTTTCAATGGGTGCTTCCAGGAGGAGAAATAGTCTCCTTAGTTTAGGAGAACATTGCTGTCTTCCTAGATTCTTCTGTCCAAGTGATGTCAAGTAGACAACTGTTCTTCATTTCATTGTTTTTCTTTTAGATTTATCGTGATCCTGCAGATGGTAACTATATCTTATCATGTCCATCTATCTTGTTTCACTGAGTGCGATGTCTCTTAAACAGTACAAGAAGGCTCAAGTTGAAAAGTTAATTTTCTAACTTGACTGTATTAATAGTAGTGGGATTTTAGTCTTCCTTTTTTAACCAGTGTCTTTATTTTTGTGTGTTTACCTACTGGTCTTTGCTTTTTTTCCCTTCAAATGACTTGGGCCCTACAGGTGGATTCTCATACCCCTTTATGATCAGGTGTTTCTGATGAAAGTCAGCTTTTTTATACCCACTTGGTAAAGCTGAGGAAGGCTTGTAGTAAACATTGATTAGAGGCAAATGTCACATTTAAGATAGATAAGATGATAGATAAGTGGCCTTCTGAACAGCAGTCACTGGAAACTGCAGTAAGCATTCAGACACAGGAGTGTCTCAGGTCTTGCCATTCTTCACTTCCCATTTGCACTATGTCAGCAGGAGTGAATTTGCTCACCTACATATTCTATCAGGTGAAATTCATCTAATCCTGGAGAAAAAGTTACATAATTAGTAAGTGTTCCTGCAAGTCATACTTGCTGGGGCCTAGTGCATGCATGAGGAACTCAAGCCCAGAATGGTTTCAGATAGTAGAAATTTCTAAAGTAGTTTACAAAATCTCATCTGCATTATCAAGGAGAAGAAATCTAATAATCTTCAAACTGTTAAAAAGATTTTCTGAACTATTCTAGTTCTTAATTTGTGTTAAACCACAAACTGAAAATACTCCCCCTTAATTTGAGCCAGCGAGGAGGGGAGCAGGAAAGGTGGCAGCAGTCTGCTGGCAATTTATAGAGCACTTGTTGTAGGCTGGAGCTGGTGGCTGCCTGTTAATGACCTGCCAGGATCTGAGCACAAAAACGTAGCTGTCTCTGATGATATTCCCAGCAGTGTGTTAAATAAGCAAGGCCGAAAATACATTTCCAAGTAAAATACACTGTCATTGATGCTGGTGACAGAACAGCTGCTGTGCTTCTTGGAACTTGCTTATTTGTACAGAGAGCATATTCTTGAATTGTTTCTCTTTGTTTACCCACAGAGCTCTGTTTGCTGACAGTTTTTCATAAACAGATTTTTGTCAAGCCTTGTGGTGTTTATCTTAAAGGTCAAGTGACGTAGACAAGTCAGGGTAGTTACTGGATTGTGCCTTCATTTAGTAATTTAATTAAAACTCTGTGGATCTTGTGACCATTGAGAAAGTTCTGGTTCCTCAACTATCAAGACCTTTCTTTCACTCCTTCAGTTTCAGCTTTTGTCTCTGTTCTATGGGGCTTTTTGAGGGCTGGGAAAGTGACGTATTACTTTGACAGAAGTAGAAATTGGGAATTTTGCCAAGACTCACATTACATAACCCCATAGCACTCTAAAACTTTTCAGCTTTCTTCGGCTCTAAGTAGCAATTTGAGATCTTGAAGATCAGGGACAGAGAACAAGTTTAATTGAAACTATCAATAGTTAGTGGAAAACATTGAAAATATTCTTGGGTTTAGTTGAGACATCTTAAAAATTGTTTAAGAAAAGCCTAAACAAAGACAACAGCAAGAAACTGCCAAGGGGGCTGATTATTTGAAGTTACTTGAGTGGCAGAATGTAGTGCAGGTAAAGGCTCTTAAAGAGAGGTGGGGGATCTGCTGCTTCCTTAGGATGGATGTGAACATAGTGCTGGCTGTGATTACATCTGCTGCCCAGTGCGTGCTGTAGGCAAACTTAGTAAGAGCATGCACAGAGTAGCTGTATCAGCTCTCCTCCCCAGTAATCCATTTCTGAGTGAAGGATGTCTGACCCATCCACAGTGCATGTCTGGCAGAAGTGCTGCAGTCGGCATCCCTCGTGATTTGGGTGTGGTGTAGGGGAGCATGCAGAGCATGAGCTCCAGGTCAGGGTTAATCTTCAACTTTAGGAAATTTTTCTGCTGTGGTGTAGCTAGGGGGACTATTAAGGGCTCCAAACTCCAAGCTATGTTCAAGAGTGCAGGTCAAGTTTTTTTGCCCTCATTTCTGCCCCACGTCCATAGCATTTCTCTTGTTAATATAAATCATACCTCGTGCTTTCTCTTGTGATTTCTGTTGCTTGAAAACAAGTTATTTTGTAACCTGTCCAAAATCAAACACAAAACAGTTTTCAAGAGAGTAAGCACAAGGGTAACAGAAATGGAGAGATTGCAAGAAAGGAAATAAACTCTAAAGCCAACTTCCTTCATTGCCTGCATAGGCACATTACCACGGAGTGGAGTCTGTTTTGAAGCAGGGAACACAGCAACTTTGTCTCAGAGCTTTAGAGCTTCTGTAGCTTCATGTCAAGTTGTTTTGAAAGCTGACCTACCTGTGCTGCTCACGTGCTGTTCATGTCATGAACCTTCACATGTTACAAGCTCCTACTGCTTCCAACCCTGGCTAAAATAAATATTAGCACATCTACTCTGTCTTTCTGCAACTCTAATTTTAAAATAAGCCTATTTGTAGCTTACTGTTTAAGCAAGTGAATTGCTCATTCAGAGCAGGCTGCTCTAAGGTCTGTGTCAGGCTGTAACTGCATGTGTTCAGCACGCACTGAAAGACTGACTTTCATCTTCCTGTGATGACACTTTTTTTCCAGACTGGAAAAGAAACTCGATATCTTTCCTCAATTAAACTTTGGAAGAGAATAGACTTCAGTCTAATGCTGGAGTTAGGGATGGGTAAGATGCCTTTAGGCTTAGTAATAGGATACCTCTAGGTCACTGGGTTTAAATGGAGTTAAGTGAACATCATCAAACTTGGCAGCTGTACTCTCAGTTCACTTCATACAAACAGATTAAGTTTGTAGGATGCAGTGCTGTAGTTGCACAGCTAGGAATGTAGGTATTAGTGACTGAGTTCAGAAGAAGCCCAGGAAGGCTCTGAGCAGCGCTGTGCAGGGCAGTGTGTTCCTGGCTGTGTTGTGCTCGAGCAGAATGCCAGGAATTGCTCTGTCAGCACAAGTCATGCATGGCTTGCCTTGGCTCACTCTCAGAAACAAGAGACAGACTGAAGCAAGCTCTGCAAGTCTTCACCTGCTCAGCCATGTGAGCTCTTTTAGCTTTGCAGGTTCTACTATACAGTGTCTCATCTGCTTTGCAGAAGTGGGCAGAGCTCAGGAAGCACTTGGACAATCACTGCTTTATGGTACAATGACCAAAATACAATTGGGCTCTTGAAGATGTTATTAAATTGCCACACCACAGATTTTATCAGTTTTTACGTGTAGCCCTGTGTGGATAGTGCATAAATCTTTTCTGCCCTTAAGGATTTTTGGCACCTTGTTTGTGGTCAGGAGCACACTACACATTAAAAAAAAAAAGTTAAAATTTACCATAAGAAGTTAAACATTTAAGCTACTGAGCTACTTTCCAGAACTGATTTGAACAGCATGTACCGAAGACTATGCACTTTCACTGGTTTTTGTCTGTTTAAATTTTCACTTCAAGTTGTGAGGTTTGCAAACTGACTTAACAGTTTGCTTGCCTTCAAGAGCAAATACCTGTCATTGTCACACATGTTCCCATTGGTTCTTCACTTTTTGTAGTGACTGTGTTGAGAATAATGTCAATTCTGTGTGAATGTATCTTTGCAGTTAAACATGGGATGATCCTATTTATCTTTGTAGATGTGGAGGTACTGTTGGTGCAATTCTGACATGTCCACTGGAAGTTGTAAAAACACGACTGCAGTCCTCCTCTGTGACTCTCTACATCTCTGAAGTTCATCTCAACACTGTGAATGGTGCTACCGTTAACCGAGTAACCAGAGTTTCTCCTGGACCTCTCCATTGTCTGAAGTAAGTGTACCTGGCACAAGGGTTTGGGCTCCTTTTGGGGAGGGAGGAGGACAGAGGTGTGTTGGACAAATCTGTATGAAAGATTCAGACTCTTAGATCTGTCATGTTCCCAATGAAATTACTTCCCATATGTTGCCTTTTAACTGTGTTTCCAGTTTTTTGAGTGTCCTTTGTGCTTGAGCTTGTATCTTGAATTAGCCAGAGCATGTATATTTTGTACGACTCACAGCTCCAAAATTCGCTGGGAACATCTAAATGCCAGACTCTCATTTTCATCCTGAAAAAGTGTTAGTATAAGACTTTGTTTGACTGTTTTGTGTCCAAATCATAGAAGCTACTGAATATGGAGGCAATTAAAATTAACTTAGCTTCTTAGTCTCTTTCAGCTTTCACCATCCCAGACAGTTTCTGCCTTTTAATGTCTTCTGCCGAGTGTGTGACTAGTAACACTCTTTTAGAGCTAGCTATAAAATAGCTAAGGCCAGCTTTTGCAGTGATCTGGAATGTCTCGTTTGTGTATTGCCTCACTGAATGGGGGCTGCCTTTCCCCTTCTTGCTGCCAGTGCTTGTGTGGTTCAGGAGCCAGCAGGAAAGTTGTAAGGCCACAGTTAAACTGCCTGTACAGCCCACAGGAAGGGTTCATTTCACCCTGGGCGACTCAAGGTTAGCTGGTTAAGGGGAGGGGAGGTACCTTCAGTATTTGGGACTGAGGGGAGATTTCCTCCAGGAAGGACCTGCTGCTCCTCACATTAGAAAGTTGGTCGTTTTGACAAATTCTATCTTCTATTCCCAATTAGTGAGTAGTTTGTAGAGAGCCCCTTCTGGCAGCTGAGGTGTAGGATTTAAGCTTAATGTGGTTAGAGGATAGAATTTGCTTAAATGGGGCTTGTGCCCAGATAGCTCCTTGAATGAAAGGATCATTCTTACTGTGCAAGTTTTCATTTGGAGCCTTTTCATGTGTGAGGATCTCATGGATGAACATGTTGGGAACAGGCGTGTGGGAAAGAAAGGCTTGGATTGTGGCAAGCAAGGAGAGCTTCATCTAACGCACTTGACTCATTGGCTTTTCTTGATGGAAGTTGAGCCCTTCAGCTTCTTTCTGAATGTTTGGTTATGAATTTATTTTCCATGTAGGAACATACATAAATGAGTAGCAGGTTGAATAGATGTGTGTTTGTTATGCTTCTCTGCTAGAAGCCGGCTATGCTTTAAATGCATCCCTAAAACTGAAAATAACTTGCTATTCCCAGGAAGCAAATTTAGATTGAAGCAGAGGTAGTCCATGATGAACTTCATTGGTAGGGCTTATTTTTTTGGTTTGTCTTAACAATTGCCCTCTTACACATGTTGTCTACCTGTTATACAAGAATGTGTCTCTTCTGCTGCTTTTGTTCTTTGCTTAGATGTGTGTTCTTTTAGATCATTATCAAAGGGCTGAGATGCAAAGCCTGGGTTTCAAATTCTTTAAATACAGTAAATATTAAAAAATCCCAAGTGACATAGCAGTGGGCTGTGACAATAAAAATACTTAGGTGTAGGACATAATTACCCTTGGTACTAGGGCTTTTTAATGAGGAAATAAAACTGGACTGCTTTGTCACTGTCATGCCCTTGCTGTCACTTCGTATTTTTTGACTCATAGTTGACAGTTTGGTTGTCTCATAGCAAATTTGGTGCAGTGCTCCAAGGCTTGCATTACTTAGTCTAAAAGCAGACTGAATCAGGCAAATTATGTCAGAATTTTCAGTGAACTGACTGCTGTGGAATCACTTCTGCATCTTAAGCATCGGTGGAGGTGACTTCAAAGGCATCTGTGTCAGGAAACAAACTCAGAACAGATTATTCTCTGGCAACAAAAGCAAGTTATTTTTTTCTTAAATATCTGTGTTGCATGTCATATTACATATTCTCATCATTCATCTTGTACAATTTTAACCTGAGGTTTTGCTAATGGAAATCTCGCCAGCCTCCATGTGACATAAAAAGGTCAGTTGAGGTTATATGGAGCACTTGTCCTGCTCTTCCAACCATGGATTTGCCCTTAACTGCTTTCAATAAGTGCAGGCTCTGGGATCAGCTCTTTATGCAGAAAGTTTGTGTCTTTATTTTCAGTGCAGTCTCTGGTACTCTTCCAGCTGGTGTCTGAATGCAAAAGAGTATTAGTATCTACCTCCATTATAGTCCTGTCTGTTGCAACCTCTCTTTAGCTCATTGCTGCTCTGTCAAATTCTGGGACTCTAGATCCAAAAGAAACTAATAGTCCTGGTACCCGTCACTCCTAAGTTTCTCTTAAGACACTGAGATTCCTGCTGCTGTGAATACCTGTATATGCTATATGTGCATATACACATGTGTAACACATGTTGTGGTAGTAGTGATGTCTAAGGAGTGGTTTAAGTGGACACAGATCACATTAATTTGGTTCAGCACTGCAAGGCACAAAAATGCTTTCAGGATGACAAACAGGTCCAAATAATTTGAATTTCCAATGTACCTTTGAGTATGTGTTCAATATTCCAATTACTGCTGTGGAGCAATGCTACTCACATAGTGAAATGATAGCTAAGTGTTATGGAGACAAAGCTAGGATGTTGCTGGACACATTATATATCAGCATTCCTAAACAGCAGTGGTAACTGCAGAACCACTGTTTGATTTTTTGCTTAGCAAAAGCAAAGGTAAAGTTTCAGTTTGATTCAACAGCAGAGCAATGGTGAAGCAGCTGCTGGAAGTCAGAATAGGCTCGGAATCTCCTTCAGTGCTATAGATTACTTACACTTCACTTGTTTGTTCTGATAGTAAATTCCAAACAAAATGGCCATTTATAGAAGGGTAGTTTACTTTATTGTGTAATTGAGTTGTCATTAACCTGCACGGCTCTTGGAAGATGAAATATTTTTGTGCATTGGCCAATGTTTCTAAATCAATAAGCACAGGGTTCTGTTTTGCAGCATCTGGGAATGTAGTTAATTCTTAACTTTAAATCTGGTTCTAAAGTAATTGTTAGAGCAATTTGTAGTAATGGATGCAGGTAGTCCTTGTTTCTCCTCCCATGTCCTACCATACTTTGTAAAATGCCAATGTGATTAGCATCTAAATTGTGGGGCAGATTGATTTCACCAAAACTGAATACAACACATAGTCTCTAACTGTGCCAGGGTACCTTGCTGCATAAGGATTTTTAACTCTTCCTAAAGTCCACAACTACTTGGGATCTGTATTGCAAAACGAAAGGATTCATAATGCCTTATTTGGGGCCTCAACTCACTGCTTGTATCCCTGCTTCTCTGTAAATTCCATAAATGGGGAATTTACTGCTGCCTCCCAGGCAGTGTTTCCTGAGCTGTGTTTGTAGTAGGCATGGTACAGGAGATGTGAGGACTGTGCTGTGGCTGTGATTCTGCATGGGTTATGCTCCTGTCTCAGCTGCTCTCAGTGAATTGCTTTGCATGGATAGATAAGGACTGTCTTTTCTGGAGCAAGTCAAAAAGCACAAAACCACTGGCTCCACAGCCCAGCAGCAGTGCTTGGGTAGGAGCACACAGGCAGCAGTTCAGAACTGATAGGAGAGAATCCCTGCTAGCCTCCAGGGAGGGCCACTTCTCACACTGACCTTTTCAATTTCCTTTTACTGTAATCACCATGTCTTAAAGAATAAAGCTAAGAATGGGCTTCTAGTTGAATACTTAGTGGATTTTAGTAATTTATGGGTATGAGGAAGGCAGGAAAAAGAGGAAAGCAGCCCTCCATATAGCAGCTTCTGCCATGCAACTTAGTGTCCTGTTGGGAATCTTGTGGAATCACGCTGGAGTAGCACATGCAAAGCCATGTTGAGGTTTTTCTCTTTTTGACTGGAGGAGATAATAAATTGCCCAAAGTGTCCCTGACTGGGTGTTGTAAACAGAGCAACATCTTCTAGAATGCCTCTTGGACAGCAATGGCTCAGTGAAACTGAACTTCTGAAGTATCTCTGCTCTGCTTCTCTCTTGCCCTTTGTTCCCTGGTCCTCCCACTCAAAAACATTCGCAAACATTGGGAGCTGAAGGGTGGTGAAAGGAATGTAGCATAGAATAAAGTATTTTTGCTTCCTGAACAATCTACAACCTACATGAATGGGAACCTTTCCATGCTTAGTATTTTCTGCCTGATTCAAGGACACTTCAACTTCCTAACAGACACCCTTGTGCATGTAAGTGTTCCTATATAGAAGTTAAATCTTTATTGACATCCTAGGTCTTACTTCTGCATTTCATGTATGGTTTTCATGGTACTTGGAGCAATAATGTAATTTTTTTATGCTGCTTCTAGGAAATTACTAATATTTTTGTGGTCAGCACTGTATTATTGTCAGTTACTATGAAGGTTTCTCACATGATGTAGTTTTGGTGGTTAGTGCATTCCTTAATTTTGCTCTGAATGTTACAGTAGTATCTTCTTCTTTTCTAGGATGATCTTGCAAAATGAAGGCCCTCGTTCTCTGTTCAGAGGGTTGGGTCCTAATTTAGTAGGTGTTGCTCCTTCCAGGTAAGTACAAACATGCACAATAAATGAAATACATTAAGGCCTTTAAGGTGTATTTGAAACAAGTCTTGCATCTGCAGTTGTAAATACTTAATTGGCAGCAAGTAACCTTTGGGGGAAGCCTGTTCTGAAACTTTGGAAAGGGTGAGACACTGGGTAAGGCAAGAGGCTCACCAGCTGTCCCAGAGAAAGCAGATCAAGCAGTGGGCTTGGCTCCAAAGGGTACTGGGGCAGTGCAGGGGCTGAGGATGTAAATCTGATCTAGTTGGCAGTGGTGTTGCTGTTGTCTGTTGCTCTGCATCAGCACAAACACTCCAGCTACTCAGCTGGTGCTGGCAGGCAGAGAGAGGAGCAGATTATGCCAGAGTTTGAATTTATATTTACCTTGAAGTGTTAGCTGAAGTTCAGTCTAAAAATAGGAGAATACATAGGAAATACTATAGAAACAAAGCTGTGTAAAAGTAATATAGTTACTTAATCCTGGGTTAAGATTCTTGAAGTTTCTTCCTGGCTCCTATTTTTTCTCTTCTATTTAAGAGAAGAGCCTTTATGCATAGGGAATATATTCCCCAAAGGTTTTATTCTTCCCTTGACTTAGTGCCTTGCTTTTGTTTATGTGTTTTGTTTAAAGAGAAAGCATTCCAATCTCCTGCACAATCAGTTGCAGAGTATCTTAATTTTGCTGGTTTGAGGTATTTGGGTGTTTCTGAAAAACATTACTAAACTGAGCTTTAGATCTGATGAAGTAATGTTCTGTAGATCCTCTGCATAAATACGAGAAAAACATAATGGAGGAATTGGATTATCTGTATTATAGCAAATTTTTTAAGGGTTTAGGAATACCTGAGGTATTTTCTGAGCACTAACTTAGCACTGCTCTTTGGAAAAGCTGAAGTAAATCCAGTAGCATTTTTGTTCTTGACACCTATGGGATATCAGCACTTCCTAGTCTGGAGAGCCTGTACTTTTGTAAAATAGACCTGTCTGTTCTATCAAATCTTCAAGATTGATATCTGTTTAATAGCAGTTTTTATCTAGGAATGGGATCCATTGCGTAAGTGACTACCCTCCGTGAAAAATATCCTTCATTGAAAAAAAAATATTTCTTTTCAGTTAATTACATGTTAAATCTTCTGTTTCCCTTTGCTTCTCCCCCCAGGTGAAATACTTAGCTTATTTCCTCCCATCCACCATACCAAAAATGTCAACTCGATGTAGTGTGCAAACCTTATTTATAAGCACATCTTTATTTCCCTCTGGCTGAGTCTGTCTTCATCCACTACTTCATTTCAATTAAGCATTAGCTAAGTGGGTTTAACATCAGCTCTTTGTTTAAATAAGCTGTAGAGAAGCATGTTTCATAACACATGCAGTGTACTTAACTGAGTTCAGGTTCCATTTTGGAAATTACACCCATAAAGCAAGCACTTTATCTTTTTTTTTGTAATAAAGAAAAACATGTTTGCACAGCTAATGAGGTTAATGTTCTGCTCAGGAAAAGCTGCACGTTCACTTTTTCCCTTGCACAGGGGCACCTGTAGATTTGAAACAACTGAGCTGCAACCTGAAATATGGGGTTTAGATGTGCCTGAAATAAGTTGGTTTTTTTTTCTTAAATGAGCAAAACCAAGCACTTTTCATAATATATTGGGATGCTGACTTTGGCTTTGTTTTGATACCAGCTCACAGACATGAGTGTAGCACAAGTTTGTTTTTCATGGTGTATTCAGAGACAAAAATCAGTGTCTATTATAAATGCTGAACTCTGGAAGCAAAATGTGAAGCTCAGCTTCACAGCTGTTCTAGCATTTAAGTCAAAATATTTATAACCATAAGTTATCAACATTTACATCTTAAATGTTATAGTAACAAGAATGTGGTTTGTTTTTTTTCTAAGGAAGCTACATACTTGCTAGTTCTCTTTTAAACTGTCCTGCTATTGAAATGAGTTTCGGTCCATTAGAAGAAATTTGTTCTGTTATTAGTGTTGAAGAATACTGGAACTTTTTCCACAGTCTTCTTCCCTGGCTGAACTTCCTGGTGTCACAAAAATCATTGCCACATTTCAAACTATCTGTCCTCCCCCTCACTAATTGGTGACTGGAGGTGTTTAAAAACAAAAAGCTCCAGTGTCACATTTTGTTTTTTCTTTTCCATTCCTGGAATAATCCCACTACTTTGCAAGAGTTAATTGTTGAGTAGTTCTTTGCTGAGAAAGGAAGTTTTAGCCCATGATCCCCTTCAGTCAGTGAATTTAATGGCACTGCTCAGGATTTTGACATGTAAAACATAACATAACTTGGATTTTGTTCTAATTTTAGAGCAATATATTTTGCTGCTTACTCAAACTGCAAGGAGAAGTTGAACAATATTTTCAGCCCAGATTCTACCCAGGTACACATGATTTCAGCTGGAGTGGCAGGTAAGGATCTGTAACTTTTTTGCCTCATCCTACAGTCATATCTGCAAATGAGAGGTGACGATAAATGTGAGGAAAAAATCCCCAACAAAACAGCACATTTTTGGTAATTGAATGATGTCTTTTTAGTGGTTATTTGCCTTGGCCTCTCATTAAACAGGGTCTCTGGAGAATATATGCATGAAACTGCACTGAGTGATAAATAAGTGTGTGTGAACAGTCTTCTCTAGAAAACCTGCATGCCTGCTTTTTCAATTGTAAATTCATGAAATGAAAAATGTAATCTTTCAAAACAGTAACTTGTTGCTCTGTAAGCTATAAACATTGTTTGCACTGACTTCTGGTTTAATTATTTTTAATCAGTTTTTTTACCACCACTTTCTGCTGCATCTTCGTATATTTGACTGATTTTTGTCTTTCAGAAATATGCCTGCAGACATTTGTAAATTATATGTAACACTCTCCCCTCCTTTGTTCATATACCAGTCTATGGGAAGTTTACCACTAAAGAGACAGAGAAGAGCAGACTTTTCATAGCTTTCATCTATTTTCATCTCTGAAGAAATAATTCCAGTTTTATATCTGCAGTGTAACTTTGGTATATTTTAGCACCTACCAACATTTGTTGATTTGTATATTCTATGCTTTGGGATCATTTACAAGAGGGAGTTAAAGGCAACTCAGCTGAGTTATGGTCATGGGCTTGTGCTGGGAAAATCAAAACCTGGGCTGGCAATGCTTTACCTGTTGTTGCCTGTGCTTTTCCTGCACAAAAACAAATTTTCAGATTTTTTTGTAGGCCATAGGCTCTTCACAGGTGAATCCTGACAATTTAATTGTTGAAGTTCCTAATTCCTGGCAAATTTTACAAGTCTATAGAGTGTGAGTACCAGCAGTGAATGAACTTGACAAATGTGTGATGTCAGAATAAAGAATAGGATTTGTTTTCTATTTAATGCTTGCTAATAATCTGATACAAAGAAATTTTATATAGCATATGAACTATAAGTGACATTAGCTTTATACTTAAATGACACTAAAGTTCATCTCTGGCACATGAAATGTTGTGGTAGTTTTTAATCTTTGAGATGCCAGGAAAGCTCTTTTGTTTTGTCCAAGTCAGACAAGGAGGATGCAGGGTTTGGGGTTTTTTTATCATCTAGAAGTGTGTGGTTTTGTTTGTAGTTCCCAGCATGGGGAATGGGATGGAAGGGGAGTTAATGAAGAGTTCATTTTTCTTGATGCAATTAACTGATTAGGATGAACTCTTCAGCTCCTTATAAAGGGAATACAACATGTCTTTAAATTTAGGAGCACAGGGAAGTATGGGTGATATAAACAAATCTGTCCTCAGTTGAAGGCAACTTGTGCATCTTGTGCAATGCTGCAGACAAATGAAGGTTCAGACTGTTCCTCATCTTTGGAAGTTCCTGCCCTCATTTTGTGTGAAAAGCACATTTATGGAGATTTGCTGTGGTGCCTTTTCCTGAGTGTTTGCAGCCTCAGGCTGTAGTTTGTCATGGAGTTCTGTAGCTGCTTCCCTTCCAGAAGGTTGGTGTTGTGCATTTGTACATACGACTGCAGGAGACTGGTGAAACGTTGAGCTTTAATTTCTGTTTGCCTTTTTTGCTTTTGTATGCAAGTTTTAATATTGAGCAGCTCTTGAGGCTGCTAACTTTCTCACACTTCCAGAGTTCTGCAGTTGTATTTCTAAACCACAGTCAGTAAAACAGAATGCTCAGTGCAGGCTCACACCATAGGTCTTGGCAATGGCATTTGGAGTACAGAAATTCTCAGGTTCTTTGACAAACCACATTTCAATACACTGTTCTGGTGTTCTGATACATGGAAAGGACTCTGCAGTTAAAATTAACAGTGCTTTCTTGGCAATGTGCTAACCATGTTTTTGTAATTCTAATATATTTCAGAAAATGCACTTAAACCAGCTATTAACAGTTTTACCTGTGAGGTTTGTATTGCTGTATGATGCAAATCACCTTAAAGACATGGCAAAATAACAGAGACAAGATCAAATGTGAGCTCTTATTTGGTTAACAGGTTAATACAGAAGATCATTGCAATATTTGATTTGGAACTGAAGGTTTTAGAATTGGCAAGGTAGATAAATACTTCAGAATTAGCAAAAAATAATCAGTATTGGTGTTTTTCTTTTTCAGCTGCCATTGGTTTCAGTAAGGAGTAATTCAGTTTTAAATGAGGGTTGTTGTTTTGTTGGTGGTTTTTTGGTGGGTTGTTTTTTTTTTATTTTTTTGGATATGACCTTTCTGTTTCATAAAGTCTAATACCTAATTAGCATGAAGTGGGATTTGCACTTGCAAAGCTTTTCCTGTAGGTTGCAAAATACAGTAATGATGCAAAAATATGTTTTTTTTAAAAGACAACTGTAACAATGTTTTATGAAAGTACTGCAAATAGTGAACTCTGGTCAACTTTAAATTCTGTTTATTTTTGTTATGTGCTAATACATGTCTCAGGCTAGATTAACGTCATTGTTAAATAAGGATTCTTTTATGCACATGGAGTTTTTGGGAGTGAAAAGCTGACACACAGTATTTTGAACTTTTTTTTATTGTTGGTTGGTTCTAGGCCTGATTTTTCCTTCTCACAATACATATTTATGGTTTTAAGATTCTTCTACCAAGTTTGTTTTATTCCAGGGAGAATGAATTATATACATATTAGTAACTGATGCCTTATGCAAGTGGAAATGAGTGCTGTCCTCTTGCTGTGCTAGTTTCCAGCATATAGTTCATGTCCCCTCATACCTAAAATATCTCTGACATGAAGAAGTGCTCAGCAGTCCTTTTTGCTTACTCCTCAGCATATCATGGTTCTCTTTTTGCAAACTAGGGCAGTGAATATATCTGAGCTTGCTACAAGACTGAGAGTGTTTACTTGTGCGAAGAGAGTTGATTCCTGAACATTTCCAAGTTAGGCTAAATTCTCAGATTCACTATAAACCCAGCCTTCTCGTTGCACTCAGCCTCTCTCACCACAGAGAAGAAAAGCTGTAGAAAACTGAATGAGATACTTGATTCCTGTATGGCTTTCTTGTTTGCTTTTTTAATGATTCATAGCCTCAATCAGACAACATGGTTGCAAATCTGCTGCAAAACTACTTTGCCTTGTATGCTGTTGCTGATGTTTCTAGAACTTTGCTGGCAAACCAACCCAAAGGCAGATATTTTTTTTCATTATTTCTTTATTAAAAAATAATTGGGACCATTTTATTACTTTAAAATGGTAAGTTTTAAAGAGTTAGTTTTTAAAGAGTAAGTTTTAAACATAAGAGTTACATTACTTTTGTAAGTTTTTAGTACTATGTACCCAGTTAATTCATACAAAATAAAATGAATATTTAGTTCACTCATCTTAGTGAGTTGATTTCATAAGGCATCTATCTTTGCTTTTTCAGTCCAAAGCTAGGCTAGCTTTTGTGAGTAATATTTTCAAAGGGAGTGGGGAAGGAGGAGGGTTAACTTGTAAATTTGCTATATAGGTAAGTATTTGGAGATGTAAAATTGAACTGCTGCAAATGAGCAGAAATTTCAGTACTCAGTGCATTTTACACATATTTTAATATCTGTGGCCTGTTGTGAGTATTTCTTTCTTTTTTCCCTAAACTTTTACCTGCAAACAGTTAGCTCTCCCAATAACTAATTGACAAATCCTTCCGCTGGGAT
Source organism: Lichenostomus cassidix (assembly GCF_008360975.1). Classification (NCBI taxonomy): domain Eukaryota; kingdom Metazoa; phylum Chordata; class Aves; order Passeriformes; family Meliphagidae; genus Lichenostomus; species Lichenostomus cassidix. The sequence continues at coordinate 18,203,484 of NC_139490.1, forward strand.
TCGATTTGTACACTTGTGTCTGATGAGGTCACTGCTTGTTGTTATGATACAGAAAAGCCTGTGTCTATTTTAGGCATTTACTGTACATTTCTCCCGTGAAAAGAGTGAGATCGTGTCATCTCATGCTCCCCCTCCGCAGGTCACTTCCTGCAGCAATATGGACTAACTTAAACCTCGTGAGTACTGAACTGAGCGTCTCTTGCAGCCTCTAGTGTAAGAACCACACATTGGGTTTGTAATCTCTATTGAATAAACAACGTAAGGGGAAGGCACTTCTAGCTTGAACTCAGATGATGTGCATTGTGCAAAGACATCACTTTTCCTTAACTCTGCTTAGAGTGATTTTTTTTTTTTTTTTAATTTTTTTTTTCCCCTGTGCAGTTCAGGGAAAGGTAGGAAATACCTTTCACTGAGAGCTGCTACTGTACTTAGCTCTGGCTAATTGAAAGCCCCTACTGGGTTAAACAAGGCATTTTGGGGGTTTTTTTCAGTGTCCCAAAGCTGCCTTTAAAATGCTGCAGCTGATATTCTGTGTTGTCACATTTATTTCAAAGACCTCGTTTCTTTTTCTTTTTTAATATGTGTATATAATCTCCTTTCTGTCTTTCTGTTTACTCTTTTGGTTTGTTTTTATTTTACTCCTTTGGATTTTGAATTCAGCATTCCATGTTCACGTGTGTCTGTATCAATTACATTGGCTTATAGATAAAAAAGCACCAACCCTATCCTTTGAAATATGATGCATAATAGGAATACCTGGGATCTTACCTGTCAGTAGCTGGTATAGCTGAAAAAACAGATTGAGAATTCTGTCTGAAACTGGGGTACAATAAAATAAAACATAAAATCACAGGAGTCAGTAGTATTGCCCAATTTACCTGTACTTGTCATGAATCAGGATCTTTCTTGAGGATGCAACACATTGATAGGCATTGCAAAGCATTATAAAGTTTATCAAAGCTTTTTAAAATAAAAAAACAATTGATGGAGCTTTGTGGTAGTTGTTGAAAGCTTCCAACCTTTATTTCTTTAACAAATATTTTTACTACAGATTTTCTGCATTTAAAAATCAAAGCTTGTCTTCTCAAGGATCCCAAATGCTATGTTTCATGTTTTGGAGGGCTTTCCTTGGTGTCAGCATCACTCAACTCTTAATTCATTTTTCTTCACTAACTGCATTTAGTGCATTAGTTGTAAGAATTGAACTGTCAGTTTAGGCTTACAGCAGCCCTAGGGTAAAGAATTGGCCATGTTGCTGAGTGTCTGATCCTGCTGTTGGAGGTGCTGCATTTAAATAATGCTTAGAGTGACCCAGGGAGTGCAGTTTTGAGCAGAGTAGGGGCTGCATGCTATGCCAACCACTCTTCACTGGAAATTTCCAACATACTCCTCCCAGCCAGCCTAGAAGTATCAGGCTGCTGCTATTGGTCAGTACAGTCACTGCTGTCACTCAAACACTGCCACTGATGGTACCTTTGCGTTGCCTGTTTCTGATTTAGGATCTGCAGAGACCCTTAGTTTGGGTTGAATAGGAAGGAGGAAGACTGTTATGTTACAGTCTAACAGTGACAAAATCCCAAAACATGAAACTTAAATAGGAATGAGAGACTTTTTGGCTTTATTCACTTGTAATTAAGAACTAAGAGAGACTTAAAAACTAATTTTGGCTTTTAGAGAAGTCTTTCCTGGAAAATATGTTGTTAGGGGAAGTTAATTTTTCCCCACCCTATTTCCAAGCCTTTGTTGCAGTTCTGTGTTTGTCCTAGTGCCCTTCACTCCACAAAGATTCTGATTGGAAGTCAAAGAGAACTAAAACTTGCTTAGTGCTAGTGTAAAGACATTTAAAAATGCAAGAACAGTGTTTCTTTTCAGTGTAGTTGAACTTGGGCTCAAGCCCTGTTGGAACCAGTTGATTTTCTGAGACATTAAGTGACAAGTCAGACAGGCTCTGGCTACTTGAGTTACAGAGCCTGCTTTGCATGAGGGAGTGTTTTAAAGCATCCCATGCCTTGTTATGGCAGAGTAGCTCCCCTGTGCCTTGAGTTTTTACATAATTATTTACCCCCATGAACTAGAGTTATAAAACACTTGGCTAGTTAGGATTTTACTCCAGAATCTCAAGGGTCCATATGTACTGAGATATAGGGAAAAAAAAGAGTAGTGTATCAGGAAAAAAGAAATCCAACTCCAAACCTTTATTGTCTACCACAGGAAGTTGCTTAGTTTAGAAGTTTGAAAATAGTTTTAAAATCTATTTAATCCAAAGATTGATAACCTCAAATGTGTTTTTGTTCTTCTGATATAGAAAATCAGCTTAATCTGAGTAGCTGTCACATCTGGTAATTTGTTTTCAGAACTTGAACTGAAAACCATAATGACCTGTTTAAGATTTGGGGGTGGGCACAGATCAAACCTTAGAACAGTTAAGATCCTCTGGCATTTCTGAGTATTGCAGACCTTTGTATGCAATGTAAACCTAGACTGTGATTGAACAGGAGTAACTGTGTGCAACCAGTTCTGCTAAATCTATTTCTGTGAGCTGTTACTGATCTGATAAACGAGCTTATCAATAGCCTGTTTGCTGGATAAGTGCTGTGCCCCAGACATGCACTGAGCAAGGTAGCTGTCCTTCCCCACAACCTCAGTCCATCCCCTTTGCAGGAGGGCAGCATGTCTTTGTAGTGATAAACCAGCCATGTGTGTCACTTAGAGAGCCAAGTGTCTAAATTTATCATCTCTTGCCTGGCCATGTTCCAGCTTTTCCCTTCTCCTATTCTCTCCTGCAGACATGACACCTCATTGATGGTGCATGTGTGGTATTACAGCTCGAGATGATTTTTTTTAATTTTACTTTTTTTCAGAGCTGCCTTTCACTCTGCTTTCTCTCTCTCTCCACGACTGTGCAGAAGTAAGAGTGATTCTTACTTCTTTTTTTTTTTCTTTTGTTTTTTTTTTTTTTTTTAATTTGTTTCCTTTTCTCTTTTTCTTCATTTTTCTTTAGTGGACTGAAAATCAAAGCTTTAACCCTTGGCCCTTATGCAAACCTGACTAGCTGCTGTCTGTCTGAATAGTTAGAAGTCATAGTATTTACTTTAACAATTTAAACACTCATATGCTTGTAAAAGTATTCCAAGGCCAGCCAACAATTCCTGCTTTGAATACTAAATAAAAGATTAGCATTCAAATTTAACTGCTCTTTATAGTTCAGTATTAAAAGGTCTCTTAATTTACAGTAATAAATGCCTTTTAACTGCACCAAAAGTAGTATTTATTCAGTCTGCATGCTTTTAAACTCGGATTGTATTTCAGGTAACAACATAAATTGAGGCAATGTTTTATAGCATCTCAAATTGCTATTGCTGTCTCTGCAATGCATTCTTATTGATACTTTTGCCCAATTGGCTGATATTTGTCTAGTTGGCATTGCTGTTCTGTGGTGTCAAAACAGGGTTGGTATTAGATAGGCAGAGAACTGTACTTAATTTGGCTTACTTCATATGGGGCAACTCTTGCTAAGAATCAAATTTACTCAATATTAATGTAAAATTGAAAAACAAGCTAAGTTTATTGGCTGTATGGATTCACAAAATGTCAGTAAAACGGGGACTTCGGAAAAATCAGTATAGTCCGAGTTTTTGCATCCACTATACCTTACTGTGTGCGTTTGGAACTTAGATGCAGCTGTTCTTGTTCTTATCACATCTAATTTTGTTATTTTTACATTTTTTTAGGCTTTACTGCGATCACAACTACTAATCCCATTTGGCTGGTAAAGACACGATTACAGCTTGATGCAAGGTAAAGTGACAATGGGAAATATCACTGCTGTGATAAGGTTGTCCTCAAGTGTGTGAATCTGTTCTGCATCCCAAAATAGAATGAATTTTTGAACGTTCAACATTTCAGATGTGGAAAGTTGATGCTGTTCTTTCTACAAGTTATACTGTCATTTCTCTCTATTTCAATCCATTCTGAGACATGCTTGAGGCACTGTGGTAGACTGGCCGGTAAATTTGGAATTAATTACAAGGTTAACTATCTCATTAAAATCATGTTCTACCAGCCATATGCTTACGTTTTCATTCAGTAATACATTAACTGTTGAGCTAAATGTTCCTGAAATATGGATTAAGTATTATAGCAAATCTTCAGAAAAAGGCCTTAAACATCTTCAGGGCTTTTTTTTTTTTTTGTTTGGGTTTTTTTTACATACAATGAGTTCTAGCCTATAAAAAGGGAAAGACTTCTTTCATGGATAGAAACAGGAATTGTCCTAATGTGGGATAGTCAACAAATTGTTCGGACTTATGACAGAATTGACTACACAAACAGTTTATTATGAAACTTGTAATGAAGATAGAATGTTACACAAATAGGAAGATAGACCTCTATATTCCCATGTATTTAAAACTGCAGGGAGAGACTGATATGATGCCATGACATGTGTCCATATGAGTTACCATAACTCCTTTAGAGGTTATTTGCTGTTTTATTCTGTGACTTGCTCACTCAGACCTCTGCTGGCGCAATCCGTGTGGCTGCACTTGCAGCTGTAGTGAAGCACATCTCGTGCAGTGTTGTCATGGCTTTGCATAGCTGTGTACAGTATTCTAACAGCTTCAGTATGCCCAATTCAGTATGCTTAATTCAGTGAGCAAGCTCAAAATGGGAATAAAACTTCATTTGCCAAATATTGCTTGATAAATTCATGTCTAATGAGCGTTTTCCTTGACATCAGCAGTGGCTTAGTTCAATCAGCTACCAGTGTTGCTGTGGTTGCTGTGCCACTTGTTTGTGGAGAGCTGTAATGCTGAGGGCTGCTGTTTGAATCCTTAGCCACTGAATGCTGTGGAGCTCCTTACTGAAGCAACAATTAGGGCAAATCCATTATGCAAAAGGAAATGGTCATTTTCCTCATGATTTGCTGACATTGATAGCCCATTTGGGAGTCTGTTTTCAGGCAGTTGAGTCCTTTATTGCAGAGGACTGGGGAGGCCTAGAGCTGCTCAGCATTTCTATGTGATAGTTTTTCTTTAGTCAGTGTGAAATTTGGTTTGAATTCCACGTAATGCTTTACCCGCGTTTAGTGCTGAAGGCCTTTGAGATTTTCAAGTTGTGTTTCCTTAGCTGTATCTGACTTGGAGCCCCTCAGCATCAGTGTTGCATATTTCCTAAGTCTTCTCATCACTCCAAACCTGTTTAATTGTTTTCCAGTCTCACTGGTTGCACCAGTTGATATCAGACTTGTTTTCTCCTTTTTAGGAATCGTGGAGAAAAGCGAATGAGCGCTTTTGAATGTGTCCGCAGAGTTTATCGCTCGGATGGTTTTAAAGGCTTTTACCGAGGAATGTCCGCATCCTACGCAGGCATATCTGAGACTGTTATTCACTTTGTCATTTATGAGAGTATTAAGAAAAAAATGCTGGAGTATAAGACTGCTTCTGCCTTGGACAATGAGGATGAATCGGCAAAAGAAGCATCGGACTTTGTTCGAATGATGATGGCTGCTGCCACTTCCAAAACATGTGCAACATCAATAGCATATCCCCATGGTAAGTGGGGCATGTACAGAGTCAGATCCATCAAAAGGAGTCTTTTCAGTGAGATTTGTAGCCAACTTTGGTTTACTTGCTCAAGAATATTTCCCTGTCTAAAAATCAAATCCAGCAGGTCAACGTGAGTATAGTATTCAGAAATGGGAGTCTTTCACAGTGAATATCCTGCATGGCCTTTTCTTAGGTAATGTTTATTTTGCCAAGAGATTTGCCAGGGTATGGCCCAAGGTACTTAGAGATACTTTTTCAGTTGGAAACTTTCTATATTTCTATATATCAGCAATTTTCCATAATTTGCCAGCAAGTTCTTGTCCCCCTTCTAGGGAAACAGGTTTTCTGGTTTGTGTTTCGGTCGCACTTGATCTTCCTGCAAAGCAATTGTGTATACAGTAAGTTTGTTCATGGGTACTAAATTAGGGTCAACTTCTAAGCTAAAATGTAAGCCCAAAGATTCTGGATTGTAGCTAAGCAAATCAATTTGCCTTGTTCAGTCAGATACTTAATACTGCCAAAAATGTCACTTGTTCTCTTCTTACACACCTTTGGTTTGCTACTCTGTTTGTCTTCCTCCTCCTTTTTTTAAAGAGGACTTGTGAGTTTGAGAACTTGCAGAGGGGGATTTTCATGTAAAAATCACTGAGTAGCTGGGAAAAATAATGGAAAGTGGTGAATGTAACCACTAATTTTTTTCTTTTTTTTTTCCACTGGTTTTCTTTTTACAGAGGTTGTACGAACAAGACTAAGAGAAGAAGGAACAAAATACAGATCTTTCTTCCAGACACTCTCTTTGCTTGTGCGAGAGGAAGGGTACGGCTCCCTGTACCGAGGCTTAACTACACACCTGATCAGACAGATTCCAAACACTGCTATCATGATGTCCACCTATGAAGTTGTGGTCTACTTACTTGATGGATAGCAGTGTGACAAGGCTTCCTGGAAGAAGGTGGAAGATGGAAAGACTGGAGTGGACCACTGAATGTCAATGCCAGTGTGGTGGGCAAAAGGAACGTTGTATCAGAAACAAGCAGCTAAGGACAAAACAGAAGGTTGATTGTGGGCAACTCTGAATAATTTTGCTGCCTTTAATGTGTGGTTTCTTGTCAATGTGACTAATGGGAACTGCCCCTTAGGGAATGACTTCGTACATCTCTTAATTCAGAATTATTCCTTTCTTTTCATCTGTTAATCTAGACAAAGCCATTGAGTCATCTTCAGAGACCTGGTTGGTATGGGAGGGGCCATAAAATGTGTTCCTGGGCAGCCCTATTCACTTCTCTTAGTGATTGTTCTCAACTACATTTTTGTTGTTTTGCTGCACAGGAACCTGTTGGAAGAATGGGCAAGACTGTACTTTTATAGCTTTCTATACCTGAAACTTCCATTTAGTTGCTCTGAAGATTCATGAAGAGACTGAGGTAGTAGTCAGTGTGTAAAGTTCTCCATGTTGCTACCTCAAGACAAAATATGGTGCAGGGACCCAGAACAGTTACTTCTTCACTACAAAAGGTGATACCTTGTGTAGCTTTTTGGTTTGGTTTTGGTTCTTTTTTTTTTCCTTGACATTTGAGCAGTGTTGTAGGCTAGTAAGAGAGGGTCTGATGGTTCAACTCTTTAGGTTATCAGTCTGGTAATGTTGGTTGATGTGGACTTCTAGTCCTGCTGCATCATCCTTTTTCTGTTCTGGAACTTAAGTAAGAAAAACCTATGAAACATTGTCCTATATCATCAGTTTTCCTTGCCAATCTGCTCAGGTCACTGAGACAGCTAAAGAAGAAGTTGCTGAATGCTACTTTGTAGCCTTTTCAATGATTTGTAATGTGATGAGAAATCTCAACTAGTCCAGCCTCCCATATGTGAAGACAGGATTCACTCAGATGCTGTTTCATGCTGCCTAAGCACAAGCTGTATTACCTTTAAATATCTGGCAAATTCTGCTTTGGATTACCAGGATTTGTGTGAGTACTGGGGGACAACACATATCACTGTGGCTAGGGTGAGCAGAAAGCAGAAACCAATTGAAGTTGTGATAGATCTTGTCAGTGCAGACAGCCTCTGTGCAGAAGGATGGAGAAATTGTAATTGAGATTTTCTTGAAAGCATTCCCCTTGATAATTGCTGTATCACTTCTGTCAGCTTTAGTCTGTGTACTGAACTGCAGCTGGCAGTATAACCTTGTCCTCCACATTGTCTGATTATTCAGGCATTGTTTTTGTTCTGCAAGCCAATTGCAAAATAATGCCTTTGCATTCAGCAGTGAGGCTTAGCTGGTTTATTCTGTCATAATTTACAGAGTTTTCCAAAATCATACAACTGGAGTGTCAAGCAGTTTAATGTTACAGGAAGTTTTACAGCTTTCCAGACAGGTATTTTCTCAGTCTGCATCCATTATCCTTATGAGGAAGATGATTATTAAAAATTGGGGTCAATAGCTTTCTCCATATAAATGCTGCTACACTGGCATGGACAGAACTGTGCACTCAGCTCTTCCAGTGTGGTACTTCAGTACACTTGAACTGTGCATCATGTGCAATGGCTTTATTTTATGAATGACTTCTTATGCACTTTGTGGCCTTCTTAGGGCTTATGACTTTTCTTCCTCTTACTGATTATCTGAAATCAAACTGTGTTTGAAATATGTAGTTTGGCTTTAAACAAAGCATGTGGTTTGATTTCTGTGTAAGCTCTGCAGGGGTTTATGCTGTAAATCCATAGCATCTCTGTGGCAGTGGTTCTGTAGGCTCTATGTAAAACCTCAAAGCTTGCAGAACAATCAGTCTGGGTTTTCTCGTTTGCTTTCCTTTATTTTGACCCTTGTCATGTTCTCCACGCAGTGTCAAAGCATTTGAGTATTTAATGTAATTCTCTGTATTAATTGCTTGTCCTCTAAAAGCCACCCACAGTAAGTACAGTGACCTTGCAGCGCTGTATTGATTTCCCTGCTTGGAAAATGTTCCCTTTTTAAAGACATAGCATGGTCTGAGGTGTGACCATGGTGAACTTGATTGTCTCAGAGAAGTGAAAGGAGTGCTTAAATGTGTTTTAAAGTGGGCTTTTTCTAGTGGTCTCTCTAGGAAAAGACTGGAGTACTTATGACTGACCTAAGCCTTGATGTGATGCTTTTGTTCAGGTAAATAAATGCAGGAATAGTGACTTACTGTAATTTTTGTGATGTAGAAAGTGGGTCACTCTTCAGGTCATCCAGTTTACTCAGTTATAGCCAAAACTTAAACTGGCAAAGACCATACTCAGCTTTGGAGTTCATGAATACAGTGAACACTTGGAGTAGCCTAGGCACATGAGAGTTACTCCTGTTTGAACACATTGTCCCTTGGTTGTGTGTTTGTCTCCTGTTCCTGGGTATTCCCTGGGTCTTGTGTGTGTGCCTTCTCTGGGTGAGAGCAGAGCCCCTGGAGTTGATAAGTAGGGCATGTTAACCAGGACAGTTGAATATGGGAGACAGCAGCTAAAAGCAGACAATCAGCTTATTATTCCACCTCTTTATGGGTGTTCCAGCTTTGTTTTAAACTTCAGGGGTGATCATTTTGGTTTCCTTTACATAACCAAACATAACCTAAACATTTCTTGGGATTTTTCATTATTTTTAAACTACAAATACCTGCAAAATTACCTCTGATATATTTCCCAAAGATCTTTATTTATATAGTTTTGTTGATATTTATTATAAAAACTCAAAGGGAATAACAAGATGCTTCATTCAGTAATACCTTTAACTACAGGGCTGAAAGCGGTGCATTTAAACTTTCAGTAGCTTGGTCGCCTTGCTTTGTGTCTGGATGTCATGTATTTGTCCCCCTGTCTGTGCTAGAGGCAGAGGATGTGTGAAGAGCTCTCAGTGATCAATCGGTCGCTCATTTCCCTCGCTGAGCTCAGCCCGAGGTGGTGCCTGGTGGGTTCGGCGGGGCTGCAGTTCCCCCGCGCGGCCGCCAGGTGGCAGCGCAGCACGCGGGCTCGGCGGGACTCGCGGCGGGAAAAAGCCACGGCAGTGATTGCCGGGAATGCAGCTGCTGAGCCCTCCTAGGCCGGCAGTGCTGTGCGGGCTGTGGATCTGCCGTGGCTGTCCCCATTCCTGCTCTGGGTGCCTGGCAGCGCGTTTGCTCGGGAATGTTTTGGTTGTTGCAACTGAGACATCACCTGTCCACTTAGCCATTAACGCTGCCCCATCTCTGTTTACATAATGCACTCCACATCTTCCCTTGCTGATTGAGATATTAATGACAGCCCATTGTTTGTTTGTTAATGACAGTTTCTGCTATTCTGTTTTTCTTACGACATCTGTAACATTCCTCAGACTGTAGCATTGTCCAAGAATGCTTCCAGAGACAAAAGAGTGGAGAGCCTTTATAAATGTTGCTTCCTGTTTAAACTGTTCAAATTTGGAAAACAAGCTGAATGCTGAAGTGTGCCTAGGTAAATGTACTATTTTTTTCAACTTTCTGTCTGTTAAGACTGAGTTATGTAAGTTTTTTTCAGTTCTTCTATTTAAGAGTCTGCCTACCCTGCATATGTGAACTTAACTATGCCCTCAGAGTCATAGCTAAACACTCACAGATGACAGATTGAGAATACTTCAATACTCTTGTGAGGTTTGCTATTATTCTTGCATACGTGTAGTTGGCTGTAAACTATGTGCATTTACTCTGTATTTATAGTTAACTTTTTGTTTGGATTGCTTTAAACTTCAAAGCAAATTAAAATTATGTGCTTCTATTCAAATGTTGCCTTCTGTGCTAAACTATACACTGTTTTTAACCTTTTAATTTTTCTATCATTGCTACATACCAATGCCTGGATAGTTGTGATTAAAAATGAAAATTTTTTTTAGGAGATCCCAGTGAATCATTTTATCTTGTGCCATTTTAAAGTAGCTGAAAGTAATGTGTGTGTATTGTACCTTTAATATGACCTTTTTGGAAGGATTCATGGATGACTTAAACTACTGCTATGTGTTGTGCAGTTGGATTTGAACACAGTTATCTCTGCAGAGCCAAGTGGTCCTGTCTGTCAGCTGAGATTCAGGAACTGGTGACCATAAAACTCATGTCCATTGGAAGTGTCAGCTAGCACAGGCCACTGCTGACAAAACTGAAGGGCAGTAATTCCTTAAAATGCTCGGAGTTAATTGCATGTGAGGTTATAACCAAGTCCTTGAACGGTTTGATCTGAAGTGTGTTCACAGCTTCCTCGCAAGTCATTCTGGAAATGCGTCCATCGGGTTTGCTTGGTGACTGTGTGCTGTTTTTCCCCCTCAGTGTGTGCTCTGGAACTGAATCTTTGCAGCCTCTAGTATGGAGGCAGGCTGGATGTCTGATTTGATTCTTACAGCTATTCAAAACTACTTCAAAACTTTCATGAAATCAGCACACCTGTGATAACCTTTTTCTTTCAGTAGGTGTTAATGTGAATTGCCCTTTACCTTGCTGTACTTTCTAGCTCCCAGGCCAGCCAGGCTTAGAGATGATCAGTCCCGTGGAACCCTGACACATCTGACATGATGCCTCTAACTGGCATAGCTGTAATTGTCTCTAATTGATCTTTCACTTTTACCCTTCGAAGGAGGCACTTTGTCAGGGCAGAGCTCAGGGTAAGTCTGTGGGGATGTTTTGATGTTCATGCTGTTTTACAGCCCCTTCTGCTGGAGGGGTTATGTTGAGCTTGCCATGGTCAAAAAAGGTTGCATGTAAAATGAAGGTGTATTTCAAGTGCTAATTGTTATGACTTGGCATTAATGCAGCACTGCAGTCTGACAGAGATGCAACCTAAAAGCATGTGAGGCTTAACAATGATGCCTTTCACAAAGGAAAGCCCTTGAATTTGATAATGCACTTACACTAAAATAAAATGTATTTCCAAAGACAAACACTCCCCTCATCTTGTATGTGCTGCTGCCAGCCACTGTGTTCTGTGCTGACTCAGAACATCCTTATCTTCCTGCACAGCTTCTGTAAAAGGCAGAAATGCTAGGACTGGAATCCAGGTTTCATGAGTGAATTGATGCAAACAAAATGGTGTCTTGAGCTGTGGAAGGACTGGAGCACAGGAGCTTCTGTTTGTGTGGATGGAATATTTCAAGGAATGCTCTTAAGTCTGGTCTCTCTACTGCAGACACCTCAGTGATGATCTTGTGTGAAGCTGACTAGAAGCTTTTCAAGACAAGCTCTAGATGGTGAAACTTGCTGCTAATTCTGGTTAAACCTCTACAAAGACAATGTTTTCTCCCTTAACTGTGGTAGCTTTTCCTAATCCTGCGCTGTAGCAGACTCTTGGGATGGGAGTGAGGTTGTATGTGTTGGAATTGTCTGGAGTGTAACCAAAATGCAAAGCAGTCTGTTCTAAGACTTGGTCATGCCTTCAAACTTCTGAAAAACAATGTGCAAGTGAGGCAGTAAATACTTTAAGAGTTCTGTTAATGTGGGACTAACTACTAAGAGTTCTATTAATGTAGGACTTACATTCAGTTGCTATGTAATTAGAGACTAGGTAACATAGAACTAGTATCTGAAAGGGATATTGCAAGTTCTTGATGGCCTCTGTAGAAAACTGGTCTTGATATTGTCCAAATCATTTGGTATGGTCAAATTTATTTTTTATCTATATAGATGCAGATATCTTTAAGCAGTTTATCACTTTAATTGAACAATGTAAGTTATTACATTGCTGATCTGAATCTTTGCTGGTCTAGTGCCACGTGATGCTTTTCTGCCAGCATTATATTTTTGTCACTGTCTGAGCAATGACATTGTGATTAGCTGAGTTGCTAGGAGAGAATATATGGATTTCATAGGGAATGTCCTTCTGTACTGGTTCACCCTGGTGCATTCCTGTTTGTATATAGTGAGGGAGAGTTTCTGCATTAAGCAAGGGTGTGGGTGGGGTATTGACTGGGGGAGGTGTGTGGGCATTGTAAAATTTTCAAGGGAAAACTTGTGAGAATTTCTCACTTGGTGAGAAGCTGTCCTTTCCAAGTTACAGGCTGAGAATTTATCTGGAAAGAATAAAAAACTGGGAAGAATATACATCTGGAAGCTGGACATATCTGAGTTATAGAAATCTGAGCAATAGAAAGCAGTTTCCTTGCCATAACAAGAAGAAACAGGTAAAAATACAGTGGAAGAAGTGAACGGGTAATGTGATTGGGTTTGGTTTTATTGTTTTTATGATCTCAGCTTGGATGTGTAATAATATTTTTAAATGGAAAAGGTGAGGTGTCCCCTTTGTCAGCATTTCTCACCTAAGGGGAAAAAGCTCTCCAAGTACAATTCTGCAGAATTTTTATCCCTATTTAGCTGTGCTAGATGCTTCCATTGAGAAGGTAATATTATGGATACTTTTCAGAGCCACAGCAGACTGTGCTGTTTCTAGCACAATCTCAAAACCTCCACAAGAATGCCCAGTAGAAAGGTTTGTGAACTCATCGCTTTCCTCTAAAGAGAGAAGACCAGTTCTAGGACTGCTCAATATTCTCTCAGGATAGCCTTTGGCTAAAATGAGCATCAGCAAGAGCCTTGTGGGTGTGGATGCTGAAAGGAGAGCTCAGCTCCTGAGAGAAAGCGCTCCCAGTTGCTGTAGTTTATCCTTTGGGCAGGATAAGGAAGTGAATGCTGAAGAAAGAACAGCTCTGTTATTGCTAAGAAAGCCCAGTAAGTGTGAGTGTCTTCCCAGAAGTGGATCATTCTTCAAGGAATTCTGTGAGAAGTCACAATGGATTTCCCCAGGTATTCTCTTTTCAGTCCATCCAGGAGTGAGGTCTGCTTGGGGAAGAGTTTCCTTCTTCATTCCCTGGAAATAGTTGAAGACATATCCTGCTGTTAAGACTTTCACTGCCCACAAATGCTGCTTCCTGCAGAAAATTCTTACTGATGTGCAAGTAACTTTTTTTCCTCTGGTTGCTAAAGAAAGGCAGGCAAGCAGAATTAGTTTCTGAGCTGGTAAGTTTTCATTGCAGTTTACAGTTACTTTCATTCTGTCATTTCTGGAGGTATTTGTTTCCCTTCTGTCTCTCCTGGAATTCAGCTAGCACCAAAAGTTTAGAGTTCTGTTATCCTGCACTGCCACTGTAAATGTTTCTGGCCTTCGCAGTGCCTTGCAAGCTGATTTGGGGAGCTCCAGCTGGATTCATGCTGGATATGCTTAGAGACTTGGAAATATGCTTTGAATTACTTGAAACAGGCATGATCTATTATCATTCACACGTTTCCCTGAGAGACTACTTGCGGGGAAAATACTGAAAAATGACAACCATTCAGCTCTGCTTGTAGGGTGGTCCAATATTATTCCCTAATTCATTCAGGCAACAGACAAAGATTTAAAGTGCTTTCTTTGCAATACTAAAAAAAAAAAAAATCACAAAACCAACATAAATATTAACCTTTCCCCATTAGGGAGAAGAATATCTGCCCTAGTCCCTAATTGTTATAAACCAGGGAGAACATTGCCAAAACTTTATAGCTTGGATGTAAATGGAATATTGCCTCTCAAGTAGGAGCAGCTTAGAGCTGTTAAAACCACACACACACTTGGCCACACAGGGCTGAACCAGTTAGAGCCAGCATTCCCCAGAGCTCAGGGCAGCCAGAACTAAGCTTTCTTCCCATCACCTTCTTTCCTAGGGTAAAAAATTGTTTCCTTATGGCAGGGCAGGGACACTGGAGTGTTCCTCAGGTATGGGATATTTCTGTGGGACAGCATTCTTGTAGCTCTCAGGGTCTGAGATTTTTTACTTGGTGGGCTGCCACTTATCTCACCCTTCTCCCCCTCCACAAAAAGGTGGTCAGAATTAATTTGGGAGGGATGGGGTTTTTAGAGATGACAGACGTGGAAAGATGCTGAAAGCTGAGTGAAAGTATGAGAATTCTGGCTTACCAGAAAAGACAAAAAGATGTGGCCACCCACTGCTTCCCAAGTAGCTCAAGAAAGATAAATCTTCATGAAACTTTGGGCTTTAATCATCTCTAGCTGTAGAAAGACCTCTATTGTTCAAATGGAGAGTTGGCAACGTGTGGTGGCAGTATCTGCCAAGCTTCCTATTCCTGAAGAGGAAATAAGATTGGGATTCAGCACTGTAAATCCCTTCCTAAAAAAGGCTTCAGGCAAAGAGGTAGCATTTGGAGAAAGTAGGGAGTTGCTTTGGTTTTCAACTGCTTCTCTAAGTCCCTGGGATAAACAAGGCTCTGAACTGTATTCAGTGTTACACAGCATATACACCTTACTCAATTATATCCAGTCTTTGGAGTTTGCATGTTCTGGACAATGAGTAGAGGAGCTTTCCTAGCACCTGTTTGCTCCTCAGCCTCATGTCCACATGCAGCCTTGAAGGGAGATGGAGCAAAGCTGCAGCATTTCCCAGGCCTGTTGCTGTACCCCATGTCAGCCAGATATAGAAGAGAAATAAAAGATGACTTCCAACTCTTAACAAGGAACAAAAACTGTGCAGCTCTCCTGATTTGAGTCAGCATCTCTTTACTAGATGTTTACTTCCTGATGTGTGTTTGTACAGCTTTTCTTTCAGTTGTATATATTTGATGATAAAAGCGGTAATGGATGGAGAAAACTATTATCTCACTAAGTACAGCACTTTTTCTACAAGAAAACTGAAGTTAGCATTGCAAAAAAAAGCTTCTAACAGAAACATTCACAAACATCCTGAGCTGGCAGACTAAACAGCATTCTTGGGGCTGAGCAAGAAACCTGGCAGTCTCTGCTAAAGGCAGGGTAAGTGTGGAATGTCAGCAAAGTCACCCTGAAAAACAATAGGTGGGCTGTATAGAAGAGAAGGATAAAATGGATTGGGTTGGAAGGGGCTTTAAATTCATCTTGCTCCCTGCCAAGGGCAGGGACACCTTCCACTAGACAGTGTTTTTCATACTGAACCCAGCTAATTCACTCTCTCACATCAAATTAAGGCAAAGACAAAAGGAAAAGAATTGAGGTATTAGTCAGCCAAGCTTTGCATAAGGAAAAATGAGTTATCAGCTCACTCCACTGCAGGGAACAATTTAGCAGTAGTGTTCCCAAAATGGTTTATTATGCTTAAGTAGGTTTAGAGATGTGTTTCTACAGAAAGGACTGATGAGATGACCAAATTATGAGATGATTTAAAACCTCACTGTCAGCTGTAGTCTCCTATGGAATTGTGTTGAGGGAATTTGGATTACAATGATGATGATCATTATTGTAACACTGAGGACTGTTAATCATGAGCAGCCTGGGCTAGTGGGAGGTGGCCTTGCCCATGGTAGAGGGATTTGGAATGAAATGATTCTTCAGGTTTCTTCCAACCCAAACCCTTCTGTGATCAGGACCTCTTTGTGCAAGCCACAGTTGGGCACCTTTGGCATGCCAACAGCCTTCTAAGCAAGCCCCAATTAATGCAGAATATTTTAGGTCTCTACTTATACATGCAAATTAATTTTCTGCAAACTAAGTAAGAAAAATAGCATAGTCAAACTAATTCTTGATTTATCTTTCTCTTGGTTTAGTTGTCGAAGATTTAGGAGTGGTAGTGGGAAGAAAAACATTTCCACCTGTAAGATCTGATTTGATTTAACAGAGCTGTAATTTAGCCCATTAATTTGAAGTGTTACCAAGTGGTTCCTTGTGAAAAAGCAGTGTAAGTCCAGGCGACCCGGAGGGACCAGTGAAAAGATGCCTATTTTTGTAAAAGGTCATTCTGAACTTTTGACTCTGAAACTGGGGACTTGTTCTTGACCTTGGCATTTCTGGTCTCTGGACTGAGGGTCCAGATCCAGAATATTGAAAACAGAGCTCTAGAAGACTACCTATTTTCACTTATTATGGAAATTGATAGTTTTGCAAGTATGTGAAAATTTGATCCACTGTACAGTTTGCTTTTTCTGCCAGCCAACCCTCCTATTCACGGTGTAAATGACTGCACTTCCCCTCTGGGCAAAATGGTGATTTTACTCAGGCCCAAATATGTCTTTTCACGATGAAACTTTACCCTCTTCTATCAAAGGCAGCTTTTTTTTCATACAGTAACATGGTTTTCCCACTGTTTTTCTAGTCATAAGAATGTCAGTGCAGAAACAGTGGTGTGGTGTTATGGGAATTGCATACCAGCTAAAGCAATTCCAGTCATTGTTCTCCCAGCTGTATTTCCACCCCTCTGTGGACCCCCTGCTTCAGCTTTTCCAGGTTAATGGGAAGTCAGTAAGACAGAATTAATGAAGGTAAAATTACATGAATGCCTAAAAGATTAATTTATGCTGATTATTTCCTTGTTTACATGCAATCAAATATCTCCTAACATGAACAGAAAGTCTCTGACATAGTGAAAAGCTCAATACTGCTCAAGAAAGCACTCTGAAGGTTAAAGACAATGTTAATATCTTACAGTCAGAATTATGTGCAGCACAGTAGGGTCACCAACAGTAAACCATGAATGGGTCATAACACTTACAGAACAGAAGTACCACATGAATTCACATTCATAAATAACATCTGCAGTCCTCTAGGACAGGAAAGGAAGTATATTTGAGCTGTCTTGTACTTTCCCTCAGTATGTGAAACATTATGAGAATTACTTCTTATTTAAGGTGACTAACTGTAAAGGGATGTACATATAAATTGCAAAGATCAAGCTCTTAGGGTTGAATTGTAAGATTTTGTTGAGCTTATGATTGAGGATTCATATTATATTTGTAGTTTCTGATTATGTCAACCTATTATCAATCAAAATCTTGACCCACACTGAGTAAGAAATTTTTAACACCTAACAGCAAGTTTTAGAATTAACAAATCAAGTGAACTATCTACTGTACTTCCCACAGAGTCTATTTGCAGAGCTCTTTGTCTGAAATGTCCCTGCCCTCCAGAGATGAGGGCATAGGGCACTAGAAAGAGGTGTTTTTTATATAACTAGGCAATATAAAAGCATGATTTAGACTGGGAATTCTAACAAAAAGCACTAAAGCCAAGAGCCAGGTCTTGAATAGCCTGGATAGATCTGGAATATATCAGTGTATAAAGATGTTAATGCTTTTCATCACCCAACTGATAAATGTTTGGAAGTGGAGACATGGGTTGAAAGTCTCTAGTGGGTCGCATTTCTAGTAAAGTTTCCTTGTTGATATGTTCTTTACAGGTTGATATTAAGGAGAATTTTTGTGGTTGATAAACCTGGTAAATTCTAGTAAGTCAGCAAGTTGCTTATGACATGAAACTGTCTAACACCTTGTTGTGCTGTCTGTGGCACTGCTGTTTGTATAGATCATAATATAACTCCCAAGGATTTATAAAATTTGCAGAAATGGGACCTTAGTGTGTAGGTGTAATATTACTACTGAGAAACAATGTAATTTGCAGGTGGTTTATGGCTTAAAAGTGGCCTAGGAATGATGACAGAAGACTACGTAGTAGAAGATTAAAGACTGTTGAACAGGTTAATCGTTTATTCTAGTTCAGAACTGTCCTTGCCCAGCTCCCCAGAAGGGCTTTGTCCCTCAGCCAGCTTGGTGTGAACCTGGATTGTTTCTGTTCCATGACTTTTGTGCAAGGCTGGAGTAGCAGCCAAGGCAGCTACAGGCACATAAGGAATTAGTCTCCTCTCACTTAGCAATGCAGGACCAAACAGGGATTCTTGTGTGATTAATTCCCAGTCCTCTTTGTGGGAACTTGTGGCTTATACCATTCATAAATCTACCAGGCTTCATCTTTAAACTAATTAGGTTACTTGTTCCACTGGGAGGTTGCCTCAAAACCTGGCTTTCTTGTGTTGAAACTGTTCTAATTTGCCGTCCTAGCCAGAATCCCTACAAACTGACATCCCCAGTGACAATAAGTGCCAACAGCTCTCTAAAGAGTCACTTGTGTCATAGGTACTTTGTATGGGAGACAGTTTCCTTGTTTTCCCTTTTTCTGCTGGCTTTCTTCTGCTTTTGAGTAGCACAGGGGAATATCTTGCATATGGAAACATGGCCTGGGTTGCCTTGTTCTTGGATTTGTGTAGTAAAAACTCTGTCTTATTTTTATTTTAAAACAGTTCATCATATTTGTACAAACAAGCTGAATAATCAGCCAGCTATTGTGTCTTACGGTTAGCGAATGGCACAGCTGGCTCAGCTTCTGTGCACCCCAGCAATTAGTTCAGACTGACTCTCTGGGATTGTTTTTGCTGTATCTTGGCTCTCAATTGCTGGTTTGCAGCAGTGACTCACACATTCTGTACAAGTTTTTCTATGGCTCTATAGACACTAAATTTCCTTTTGGTTATATATGAAATTATGACACCATTGAAATACAATCTCATAATATTTTTGCTTGCATCTTTCTGTGGGGCTGATTCTGCTCTCCTAACTTGCCTAAATAAATCCTGCTCTTTTGATGCCATCATGCCAGCCTATTACTGCTTTTTCAGCAGCACAGTGCAAGGCTCTCCTGAAAAACCACTCCAGTGGATTTTTAGCTCTCCTTCATTGCTGCACACCTACAACTGCTGCAGTAACTTTGGGGAAGCTGTTGTCCTGATGTTATTGCACTGTGTGTGTGTGTCTGACCTTCAATTCTCCAGAGTCCTTCAGTGGTGGGGTTGTTTAAAGCCACAGGAGAGTCAGCACTTCCATTCCTGGCTCTGCAGCTGTGCACAGCCACCAGTAAATCACGTTCTCCTCTCGGTGGGAATTAGCCACACACTGACAGGCTGTGGATATAAATAACAACGTGTGTGGAATGTAAGGTGCATTCAATTGATCTGTCTGTTAATAAAATAATTCAATGGCAGCTGGTCTTTATTACAAATTTCATCACCGTTACTGAAAAAGCTGGGTTGTTAGCCTCCTTTTTTTCTGAGAAAGTTTTCCATTTCCCATTATTTCCTGCTGGGAGCTATATAATTCATAAAACAGGTGACTGCACTGTACTGATTGAGGCTAATGCCAACAGAAGGAGTTTTGAAGGGGTGAAAAAAGCTCTTCCTGTGGGGGAGAAAGCTGTTCCTGTAGAGAGTTAAATTGCTGAGTCTTATTTTAAAAAAAAAAAAAAAATCTTTGTTTGCACTACTCTCAATGCTGAAGAGAAGTAGATTTACAGGTATTTTAGTGAACCACAAAAAACTGTCTCTTACTTTTCCCTTTGACAGAAATAGCTTTCTGCTCATTTCAGAAAGACCTTCTGTGGACACTGTACTTAGCCTGGCTTCCTGGATTCCTCTAGATGAGAGTTTGTTTCATTCAAAAGGGATTATACATCCTGGGCTCAGAGAGCCTTTAAATTAGAGCTGCCTAAGTGTAACTTAATTTATGCCAGCATTCTCTGTTATCTTGTGCCCTCACAAAGCTCCAAGGTACTTTCACCTAACCAACTGCAAGGAGACTTGCATAAGTGAAGCCATTAAATTGACAAGACCCAATGGGGAAAAAAATATTATAAGTGTATGGCAGTCAAATTATAGACTTAAGTGAGCCAAATCATAGTTAATTTTCATTTTTATTATTAGAATTTTGTTTGGATTGTTTGGGGATTTGGGGAATCCTATGAAGCTGAGGTAAATCCTTTGATGTTTAACAGTTTATGAATATTTTCATCATGACATCTAATTGACATACTCATGCTTTGAGATTTTCTTCATTATGTGAATTTAGTTTATCACTGAAAGAGTATAAAACCCAAGTAAGTAGCAGGTTCTGTTATTCAAGTGAAGTGCTGTGCTGCTTTCAGTAAGGATTTTTCTTTGTCATAATTCAGTTGAGATTTTGCAGATGAAAACCTTTTGCATTTTTGCCCCTCTTATGAGACAAAGACAGAGGGATATTTTGATATAAGCAAAAATTGCTTCAAGATCTGTGATAAGTGAGCACATTGGAAATAATCTTTGCTTTCTCAGAAACAGAACATTTCAGAACAGGACTGGCTTTTGTCTGAAGCAGTGCATTGTCATCAGGTCTCAGCACATTTCCCTATGCTTCTCTAGGTCAGACACTTCTAAGGACAGAAAGTGCAGGAAAATGAAGAGGGATGTGGCTGGTGAGAGTGAGAAGTAACCAGAAGTATTGAAAGGCATCACACCTGCTATGGACACAGGACAGCTCAGCAGCTCCATGGGATGGACTGCAGGGAGGGAGAAGGGGAGCAGCTGAACGGATGAGTATTCAGACTATTTATAGGTTTCCTTCCAAATCTTGGTTGGAAGGCTGGCTTTCTTCCTAAATCTCAGTGAAGCTATCAGATCAGCTGTATTACTTGTAAGGATTTTTATTAATAGAACTGCTGGAGAGACTGTTGGTTTCTCATGCCAGAATGTAAAGGAACTCTCACCACAATGTAAAATGAAAAGCAGGCTTTTTAAAATCACCACAAAAAACCTCAATGGTTCTGAAATGAAAATAGAAGTAAACCCAGAGAACAAGTATAAAGCATAAATTTTGTTGCATCAAGCATGCTGTTCTGAAGGGGAGCTGTGAATTCAGCTTTGAATATTTTCTTGTCATAGGGGTTGCTGTGACCTTCACAGCAGCGAAGGGGAAGGAGATGTAGATTGAAGGGAACAGGGAATTCTTTTCCTTGCATGAGCGTCTGAAGCTCTCCAGTTTTCAGACTGGGAGGTTGTGTGTGACCATTCTGCACCCAGTTCTGACTGCCCTGCAAGAAATATTCCTGGAGCTGCCCATTGCCCTGGGCTGGAAGCAGCAAAAGCCAGAGATGGGACAAGCAGCTGAGGAGGGCTTTGGAGGGACTGTGTGTCAGTGGTCCAGGCACCTGGACACACCTGCAGGTGGGTATCTCTTAAAGCTGTCCTTTAAATGTTACATTTTCTTTAAATACTTGGTTCCCATTGAAAGTCATTCTGAAGGTCAGGAGCTGGGTGCTTTAACTCCCATCTGTGTCTTTTGAAAGTCTCCACTTTTAATTTTGCCAGTGTGCTGCAGCATTAAAGTCCAGCAGGCCCAGCTAATTTTGAGATACTCGACATAAGAAAAAAATTTATAATGTGAAAATGCTGTCAAATCTTACAAACCTGCTTTGCAATGCAAAACTCATTCACAGCAAAGAAGTTGAATCAAAGGCTCACCACTGCCAACTAATTATTTAATGTTCTCCAGCTAATGTTGTTATGCTGCCAAAAATTTGTGCTTCCATCTTTTTCTTTTCTCATTAGAGGAGGATAAGCTCATAAATTATTTTTCTGCTTGAGTTGTTTGATTTGGACTAAATTTTCTTTTGTGAAACTATATGTCTGCTCCCTCTGCTCACTAGCAAACTCGGAAAAAATGGCACATCATCTCTTTGTTGCTGCAGCTAGAAGCAAATACATTTTAACTGGGTTTTATCACACTCTTCAAACAAAATATATTAAAATTTTTTATATGGCAATCCAGAAACCAAAATGAACGTATGGCTGCTTGTTTCTACAAGGCTTTGACTATAAGGGTACAAAATGAGGAAGTGGTTGATTGCTTGTCAAAGACTTGAGAGATATGCCTTCAGTTTGTGGTGTTGTAAACCATTATAGGTGCTGTAAGATTGCTGACAAGTAGCTTAAAACAAGTTTTCTTGGTACACGCAGGAGAACAAACCCTGGAATTCAGGTGCAGTTCAGAGTTGTTCAGGGTAAAGCAGGGAGTTTAACCCCTGAGCACAGATGCCCCTCAGTACCACCTGCCACCAGCTCAGCGGGGTTTGCTGCACACCAGGACTGAGCAAACGCTGGCATTCTGTCCGTGTAACCCAGGGGCTGCTGATGTGAGTGCAGGTAGAATCCCCTGGGTTTGATCCTAACGTAAATTCACACCAAATATGTGCCTCCTTGTTGCATTATCCAAAGATAAGCATTTTCTAGTACAGGTTTGTTCTTTGGATACAGCAGCTTGTAGCTCTCCCTTCTGGAGCCAGGATTTCATCAGCTCTTTGCAAACAGTGTATTTTGGTCTGGTTCAGAGACTGGGAAAGAAAGAAACCCCAGGATGTTACTGCCGTGATTTAGTAAAGAGTGCTGTCCTGTTTCAGTGCCAGACTGTGCTTCCCTCAAAAGGCTCCGAGTATTGGTTGGTTACATTCCATCAGGACTCAGTTTCCTGACAGCACTTACTCCCACCCAGTCACTTGTTTGTGGAGACCTCAGTGGGATCTGTGACTGACAGGTCCCCCATGAGGCACCAGACAGCTGCTCTGGGCAAGGATTCCAGAGACCCTTGCAGGCCAGACTCCCAGCTTCAACTATCACCGTAAACAGACTTTGTTCTCTCATTCTTGCACCAGGTTCTGACTAACCCTCTGTGAAGCCTACCGGATCCCTGGAGATCACAGGTGAGGAGAATGTATCCATAAGGTGATGTGGCTTTTCAGTATTTCAGTGGCACCAGGGCACAGCAGTGCAATGGTTGGAAACAAGGGCAAGACACTGGGAAAAACAGGAGAATTGTCATCCCTTACATATCCTTAGTGAAGAGACAGCTTGCACTGGCCAGTTTGCAGTTCAGCTAAAGCAAACCTGAATTTATTGAAATAGAGCTGTTTTATGAATAGGAAGCATTTGTATTTGTTTTGAGAAGTAAAGCCAGCAGGAGATCCCTTTGGGCTTAGAGTCAAGGTCTGAGATCTTCAAACTGAGGTCTCATGACAAGGCATTTCTGAAAATGTGTAAATAATCAGTCTGTCAGATTTTTTGGCAGAGCTTTTGCTTATGCCTCCATAGTTGAACCTGACAGTTTTAGTGCATGGAACTGGTCAAAGAAGTAATTGAGGCATTAAACTTTTGTACCCCAAGATATCTCAGATCTGTCATAGCTGGATTCTTGTTAGCTAAATTCAGCATACAGCAGGCTGTGGAAGTAAATGTCTTCAATGCCATCAGGGAAAATGGAACACAGAGAGGGTGAGCTGAGGTATTGTTGATGGTGGTGGAAGAATCTGAAGCAGAACCTGGCAAAGCTGTATTAGAAGCTTGAATTTATCAGATCAATTTCAGCAAATGGATGTGTGAGACAGTAGTCTTAATGCTTGAATTTCATTGGGGAGAAAAGAGAACTTAATGATGAATTTCCATAGTCAGGGAGATGTCTCTGGATCTCAGCTGACTTCACGTGTGGTAGTGATCCAGTGGGAATCTAAAGTGTGGCAGGGAATATCAGATTATGAGTTGAATTCCTGTCCTGACGAAGGCATGAGTAGGGGTGGTTTTTTGTTTGAGTCTTGTTGTGGTTTTTTTTGTTGTTGTTTTTTGGGTTTTTTTGGTTGGGTAAACTGTATTTTTGAATTTATTGCTATTTTCTGGCTTCTGAATACACAATATGTTTAACCTCACACTGTGTAGAATTTGTAAATCAGATTCCTAAGTGTTCTTGGCCCCAGTGTGGATGTTCTGTTGCAGTTTGTTGTAGTACAAAAGGGAGAAAGATGCTACAGATGTTTAGATGGCAAGTTAACTTTCAGAGAAGATGTTTTCTCTGTATCATAGGCAGCCTTAAAGACCCTACACAGCACCTGCCTCAAAAGTCAAGCCTCAGAACTCTGGTGTTCTAACAATGACTGAGATGGTCCATGCCTGAGCCTGTTCAGTTCTGGCTCTTTAGGGGCATCACAAATTAAATCACAGCACCCAGGAGAGGAGCTTGAGTTGAGTACCCTGAGTACAATCCTACACCATAAAAACCTCCTGGCAGCATGGCACAGACCTGGAGTTTTGATCTCTTATTCTCCAAGTCTCCATATCCATTAAGCTTCTCAGCTGGGACTACACGCGCTTTTCAACAGAGACAAACCAGAAAATGTTCAAAGTGGTACAAATGTTACTCTGCATTCAGAGGTTGCTGAGCTTCCATTACCTATTTGCCTTCTTTGACCAAGGTCCTGCAGGCATTGAAATATGGCTGTGTAGCTGGGAGGGACTGAGCAGTGCCTGCAATCAAACTTTTTCCACCTGTGTTCCTGGCATCCAGACATGCAGTGATGAAATTCAGGGGAGTGGAGGTGACTTGCAGGGCTGAGCAATTGGGGTCCTGGGCTCATAAAGGTGCATTCACATTCAGCATGGATGTGTGACATCCTCAGGAAAAACACTGACCCTGAGAAGAGAGTACAGCAATCCTGTATATGCAAAAGCAGAGATGAATCCCCCTTGGATGTATCCAGGTCTCTTGCCAGGATTTAACTGCCAACTTCCTCCTCCTCAACTTCATTACAACCTTTTCATTGCAGTGGCCTTTTCCATATCTAACAATCTGAGTAAAATGGTCTCTGTGCAGTGGATACTAAACAGTGTAAGCCCCAGGCACTGAGTCCCCATTTAACCACTCTTCAGAAGGCTGAAGGGAGTCTAAAAAGAATTTTTAGAGGAGCTGCAGTAAAATCATTCAGAGCTGTCTTATTTGCTGTCCTGAGGTTCTCCTGCTGTAACTGAAATACTGCTCTTGCTCTAGGAGGAAGTGGCATTATTCCAGCTTACAGAATGTTTCCCTGAGCTGGTGCTCCTTGGTGGGTGGTGACTAATGGAATGATATCCTGAGAAGTGCCACCGTATGGCTCAGGGACACTGAGAACCATCACTGGGATCAAGAACTGCTCACAAGTAGCTCTGAACGTAACAAATGTTTCCATCAGGGTGAGTGGGATTCACCCAACTGTGCCCCTGATGAGCTGCTGTGAACGTGCACTGTGAGCTGTGATTTAAATTGACAGAAGCATCTAAATTTGTAATGAAGAATTTTTATCTTCCATCCTTTTTACTACATGGCTGTGTCCCATATGCCTGCCTCCCAACTGCACTTGTGGCACTTGGAAATCTTCTGTTTCTTCCCAGCTGAGAATCAAGTAAGGGGGTGAAAATACTGAGTTACTCTTTTTTCAATTCTTGCATTTGTTTGCTGTAGCTCAGAAATGTGTTGTGGTATTTGTTGCTGATGTTACTTTTCATTTACAAATGCACTCTGGGTAGAAGCAGCTAGTTTTAAAATGCATTAAGTAAGACATGCTTTAAAAAGAAATTCAGAAATCATTGCAGATGATGACTAAAGAATTTATTTTGTAAACTGCATGCTTTATTTTAAAATGCTGCCAAGTATTGATTACGGTCTAAAAAAAATCCAAAGGACAGAGAACCTAAGTCAGGGAGAGGATATTAATAGATATGTTATCAGGTACAAATAACAACTAATGTTTGGGTAGAGAAGGCATTTTCCTGTTAGTTCACCAAATGCCCTATAAGCAATACATTAAACTCATCTCTTCTGTTCTCTTGGCTTTCTGGTTTGCCACATGTCTCCCTAGTGCAACCTGCGAAGAGAATGAAAGGCAGAAATAGCTGTAGGGTTTGTACCAAATCCCTTTGTGCCTTTGACACGTTTTGCTTCAGATTTGTGCTGTAGTGTTTGACAGAGATGACAGTCTGCCTGCAGGTAACATAACAGCCTAATGCTGTACTTAAAAGTGAATGTATCCTCTGTCTGTGGCGTTCAGAGTGAGCGAGCAGGGGAGGGATGGATTGTGCCACTGCAGGCAGCTTCCACGTGTTTCATTGTACAGCTTGCATTGGAGGAAGTTGTGCTGCTGGGAGCTCCCAGAGAGTCTACTCCACTGCAGTTGCTTTCAAGGAGAAGTGTTTAATATGGTTTCCAGCTGTCCTTTGATGTGTGCTGAATGGTACTAACAGGTAAATCCTACAGAGAGACACAGTGTTGTGGGCTGTCCCTTCTCTGTGGGCTCCAGCCAGCCTCTGGGCAGAGAATGGGAATAGCTAAAATTGTTATGGCAACATATCCAGGCAGTGAGTGTTCAGGTCTCTCCACTGCAATCCTGTCAGTCTTGTGAAGTTGTACAGAACATCTCTGCTGTTACACCAAGATCTGTAGGGAAACCATGTTGCCTCCAAAGGACTTTTTGTTCTCTGGCCTCTTAGTTAGCCCTTCTTTTGGGCAGCTTTTCTTGCCTGGAAATGTTGCCGTGTGGTAAGCAGAGGTGGAAGATCTGGTACATCTGCATGCACTGAAGCACAGTCACTTGATAGATAACACATTTGAGGTTTTATTTAATTCAGTGTGGTCTGAAGTATAATTCAAAACTGGCATGAGCTGAGTTTAGGATGGTGGTGTAGACTGAAGTGTCAAGGTCAAGAGCAGAGTGGGTCCATTAAGGGTCTGAAAACTTGCAAATAGCTTTTCCCTGCTAATAGCACATATGGTGCTACTTTAAGACTATTCTGTTTGACAATATTGTAGTGGATGGCGATGAAAGAGGATTATGCTAAAACTGAGGGCATATGTTATCTAATTAACATTTATACATATAATTCTGTGGATTTCCAGTTATTGATAAGTTTGGGACTATTTTCAATTTTCCTTTTAAGTTAAATTAAGTGTAACTATCTTACTCTTTAGAATCATGCACACTCATTTTCACGTACAAAGCTTGTGCATTTTAACCAAGAAAAATACATTTGTACAGACTGAAAACTCCTCCTGAACTGAATGGGAGTTTTATCTTTGGAATGACTGTGTAACACACAGAGAGAATTTCTGCAGGGAAGATGTCAGAATATTTCATTTGTGTGAACTCAGGAAAATGTATCCTGGATAATGTCTTTGCTTAGGTTTAAAGCTGGATCTTAGAATTGGCTTTCAGAAAAGGACTGAGGTACAAAGAATGAAGCACAGACTGCAGATTTTCAAAGACTTTTCACTTGTCTATACTAGCATCCACCCATAATTTACACTTAACTTTAGTGGAATGAGCTGGAATGAGGTTTTTCATTGCTGGGGTTCAGTTTACAGCATGGATACTTGACACAGTTCTGGCTGAATTGTGTATGGAGTTGTGTGCTAGGACAAGTTGATGGTGTAGCGATGAGTCCTACCTTACACTTAGATCTTTCTACAAATGCATTTTTAACAGTTTCACTTTTACTGGATTATGCTCTTCCCTAAATGCAGGGGATGGTACCAGGTCTACACAGACTTTGGGGGAAGCTAATGAATTCCCATTATCCTTAACGTCTGTCTTGTGTCTCAAATTGCCTCTACCAATCCATTTCTCTCCCTGTTGGCTAATTTCTGTCAAATTTCTCTGAGGCAACAGTAAAACTGATGGTCAAACAAGTTCCTTCCTAGTAGACATTGTTTGGGCAAAGGATCTCGATGAAATGCCCCTGCTGAGGGGAACACCACAGGGTGAGTTTGCACCTGCTTGGGCATCAGAGAAACCACCACAAAGTGAGCTCTCTGCCAAAGCTTCAGTGAAAGCTCTCAGCTGTGGGAGATGGAGCAAAGTTCAGTAGTTCTGCTGCTCACAAAGCCAACTGGCATCACTCTGAGTTTTGACTGGTAACACTGGATTTTGTCTCTGTGGGTTTCTCAGGGCCTGGAGACTTCCAGTAGCCATCCTGTGGAGCTGAAAATCACAGTAATTAAATGCCTGAGTAAGATGGTGCTGTTGGCACCATGACAACAAATGTCTTTCACCAGAAGAAAATTTGTTTTCCGAGTTTGTAGTTTATTGGATTTAGTGGTAACTTGATTCCTCAACTGCTTTGTGAGCCCTTAGTCAGAAAAGCAGCTGAGACTCTGAATTTCTGCCCATCTTTATTGCATTAAACGAGGGGAAATTTCCCTAAATGTCCATCAGGTTTAACAATGACTAATCTTCAGAACAGCTGGAATAATGCAGAAAGCACTTGTTATGCAAAAATATGCAAACAAATGGCAAGTGCAGTTCCTTGCTTCTGTTTCCACAGTTGAAAATGAGAAAGCTTTTGCAAAGTCATGGAAACAAAATAGCTGTGCTAATCTGGAAACAGCAGCCCTGCATAGCTTTTCAAGGAGAAAAGAAGAAACCTGATGCTTGTGAATGGCTGAGTCTCTCACGTACCGGTTTTGGACTGGCAATTTAGTGCTTTTGTACCTCTTTCCCTAATATTCCACATGAGCCAGTGGTCCATCAAAAATAGTCTGCCATACTGCTATCCTTTGAGAGGAGAAATTCAAACGCATCTGGCTGCACGTTTTCATGCATTTGAAGAATATACTAGAATTAGCCTTGTTATTAAGAAAATCACTCTGTGTAGAGATACAGTACCACAGCAATCCTTCTTCCAGAAATACACACTTGTAGTTCTTTGGGGTCTAGTTTACTAGTCTCTCCACTGCATGTGGGAAAGACAAATGCGTTTTCTGATTTCCTCAATGACAGCACATTACGGATGGCTTAATAGCTAGCAGGGTTTCAAGATGGAACTAATAAAGCATCAGACAAGCTTTCCATCCATATTTCCTGTTAGAGTGTCACACCCCAGAAAGGTGACTATGAATAGAGGTCAGTAGCACATACTGAACATGGGAACAGTGCTGCAAGAACAAATTCATGTGGCTGCATTTGTGGTAAGAGGGATCCTGATTCTTCTTTTCTGATTCACATGCAATTTATGTGTAAATTCTCATCTTGTCACTGGATTTATGCTGAAATGAAGGTGAGGATGTATTCCCTCCATCTACAAACCATGGGCAGCAGGTTTATATGCACCAGTCACACTAGATGTGGGCTCAGTGCTCTACTTTTATATAGAGATAACAGGGGGGAAAAAAGTGCATGTCAAAACCTCCCTGGTGAAAGAGGCATTTCTAGTGATATAAAGTAAGATGGACTCAAACCAGGAAATAAATACTATTTTCTCTTTCTGCAATTGCTATAATTTGTGCTGTGGCAATGGCTGAGGTCCCACTTAGTTGGTCACTGAAGAAATAGACAGCCTCCTGAAGGTCTCAGTCCTGCAACTTTTGTAACTTTCCACTTTCTCCTTAAATGGTTTGTAAAATTGGCCAAATGATGAGAAAGTTTCTTATAAGTGAAACGTGTTTTAAATGAGAGAAATATTAATGCTGACCAACATTATTCCTGTTTTATGATATAAAGGAAGATTTAAAGTAGTATAACAGAATATTTTTCAGCTCAAATACATCTTCATACTTTTATGGTCTTGTCAAGTATCCCACTTGCATGTGTGAATCCTAAGTAGAGAAAAATGGAGTGTACAATAAGAGATGTGATTGCTCCTTTGAGAATTCCAGTGTGAATTCTTCTTGAAGTGATGAATAAATTAGGAGATGAAATCTGGGTGCTATTGCATATATCTGAGGGGATATGCTTTGTCACGCAGTGCAGAATCTATAGACAAATCAGTCTGCCCCTCAGAATTCATGCATTTCATTTTATGGTATTCTGCTTTGCTCCAATGCTGTCAGACAGCTCATGCTGTCAGATGACACCATCGAAAAGTAGAACAAACAGAAAATAATGTCATTACATAATGTCTCTGCTCTTTTCCTCATCTTAGAAAGTGACTTTGCCTCTGCATCAGACTGGAGTGTTTGCATCTCCAATTTCCTTTTAAGAAATAAATAGGTTAGTTTTCTGCAACAGTGTGGAAAGAGCCAGTCATGTCCATGGTATTGCCACAGGCATGATTACTTACAAAATACGATTATTAACCATGTAATTATGTGTTTGTCTACCATATTTTTCCTGGGGTGGTGCTGTTCAGTATTCTGTTGAAAATGTGCCTGGGACAGCCTAAAGGTTCTGATAACAAGGTTCCCTGCCTGGTGATTCAGTCCTTTCCAGTTTCCTCAAGGTCACCTCCAGCTGCCTCCCTGTTCACGCTTCAGTTTCTCCCAGTTCCATTTCAGTGCTCTGTGCAATAACAGGTTGCAGAATTCAGTTTCTTAAATTGGCATCCTTAAAAAGCCCTGCTCTGAAAATCCAAACACTTTAATGATTATGTGAATCCACTCTGCAGACTTTTATATAATTTTGGTTTTCCTCTTGTTGACATTCAAGCACTAAAGCAGAGAATCAAAAAAACAAGCAATGAATTCTTCCTGTTCTGAGAGCTCTTCAGCAATAGCTACTTCACTCCAGGAGCTTTCTTTTGTGATACCCTCAGAGCACTGCCCAATTTTTTGAAATGGCACTTCAGGCTTGATGATAAATTGCATTAATGTGTCCTCCATCTCCAGAGAAGCAGGATCTATGAATGGAGCCAAACCAAGCGACAGGAGTGGCTGAGCAATCCTGACAAGTTGGCTCAGAGGAAGTATAAGTCTAGTTCAAGTCACATGTTTTCATGATTACATGACTTGCAGTCTTAAAATACTTCAGACAATTGCTTCATCTCTGGTGTCGTAGCCAGGTGAATGCTACAGAGTAAAGTCCTTGTTTCTCTTTTACTGAAATCTTTAGATAAACCTATACCTTTGTCATCTGTGAAGGATTTTGTTTCATGATGTATAGAAAATTTGTATCTAATATCAGTAAAGACTCTTTGCTGTTAATATGCACTAAGGGATTCACCAAGGATGGCATTTTCAGCATCCTTAGGTCAGCACTCTTATACACTTTTGTGTGCTTAATGCATAGACACCACGATTCGAGAGACAGATTTGAACATGGCCCTGTGCCATGCACTTTTAAAATGTAAGTGCCTGAAATCAGCTGTAGGCTTTGGGATTTATGTTATTTGTGAATATGATAATAAGTTCAGAGTAGTTCTGAAGCAATAGTTATTCTGTGAGGTATGTATGGGAAACCTTTCTGTTTGCTTACACTGATGTTATGTCTTTGTAGTTTTTGTTTTCCTGGGGCTATGTATTTATCCCCTCTGCACAAGGCTTTCATGTCATTACTAAGCATACCTCAGTGTAGTGGTTTTTTGGTTAAAATTCTACAATATTTCAGATGGCTCACACCAGACTAAAAAGACTGTACTGGGGAAAGAAAAAAAATCTAGGTATTTTGGTTAGCCTGTCTCTCCCAGCAGGAAGTGGGCAATCAGCGAGTTTGTGGGTGAAACTGGTAATGTCAAAACAGAGGAGTGACAAACTTATAGAAGGAGGTTGTAATGAAAAGTTCTGGTCCATCTATGTCATCCTTTTGACTCACTACAACACCTGATGTTTTGGGGAAAGAGAACAGCAGGCTTTTTGGAGACCTAGACTATATGGGCCATCTCTGAAAGTTGAGAAGTGGCACCATGCGTTTATCTGCTTCAGACCTCTTGACCAACTTCAATAGCATTTTTCATCTGTCAGCTATGAAATTTATTTTTAAAACTGAAAAGAGCAGTTTGGAGAACTTGCAGTGGATGTTTAGAGCTTTAATTTCAAGGCACCTTACCATCTTAAAATGCTTAAAGGGACCTAGAGCCATTCATATGGCATGTTTAAAACTAGCTCAGATTGGTCTGTGCTGCACTGTCACCTGCATTAGAAATATCACTGAGGCTGTGCACTGCTGTAGGTCAGCCATACTTCCTGACCTCCTGACCTATGGGAATTTCCATTAGGATTTCTTGTCCAAGTCATGTGCCTGGACACAAAAATATTTTCTCTTTCTATGTTCTACTTCTGTCCTGTTTCTGAGCAGACACTGTAGTAAGGTGCCAACCATGTCCAGAGAGTGTGGTGGGCTGGGCTGAGCCTCCTGCTCAGGGCCTGTAGGATGAGCTCCTGAGTCTGACCTCCATCAGAGCACAGACCTGGCAGAGCTGGACAAACCCCTCAGCTGGCAGCTCCATGTCAGCTGTTCAGTGAAGTTTTTTGCTGCTGCTGCCTCTCTATTTTCTCCTTATAAAGGTTTGAGAGACAGACTCAACTCTATCTGGGTATGCTGCAGTTAAGGTAAAGGTGTCTTCACTGAACAAGAGTGATGTTACTGACAAAAATATTTTTTAAATAGTAAATATTAGGGAATACTCTGATAAAATGACATCTTAGCATATATGTTCAAATCCTAAAGTCATTTATAGAAGGAAGACATCCAGAATTAATTTCTCATTACAGATTTGGAGACTTTGAAGCTCCAGACTTCTCCTGTGCCATAAAACCAAAGCGCTTCCCTGACAAAAGGCATGAACAAGACAGGTCAAGTGAACAATACAGAGCACTGAATAGTAGTTCTGGAAGAGAAACAGCAGGGAAAATGCCAGAAATATCAAAAATCAATTTGCCAACATACAGCTCCCAAAGCTAATGTCTATTGGGGTGAGGTGCTGACCTCATTAGAGTTATCAGGAGCGCTTGCAGTGGCATCAGTGCAGTTTTGCCTGATGAAATGAGGATGAGTGCATGAGGGTGGGTTGAATTCAATTGATATTGCCTTTATTTCTCAGGTTGCTCTGAGGTCTAGCAGAACCAAGGGAGGAAAAGTGGTGAACCCAGAAGGGTGTGAATTCCTCAAGTTGGAAGCAGCTCAGCCAAGGTGCTGGAGCTCAAACTGCTTTGTATCACTGCTGCACAGGGATCTCCTTATCCATACTCCCAATTTCCCTATGAGGCTCTGTGATTCCTGAAACGTTCCCCAGGGCTGGTATCACTGAATCTCCACAGAGGCCTGCAAACCTGACTTTACTGTGCTCTAAAAATACTTTGTTACATTTCCTGTGCAAACTCAGAGCAAAGCAAAACACTGCATCTGCTTCTTGGAATAATTTTTTACATATCTAGAACCAGAGTTGAAATTATTTTTTAAGTTATTGATTTAATAGATATTGCTTAATATATTTTATTGTAGACATAAAGTCCTTCAATTACCAAGTTACTAGTTCCCAAAGAAAGTGTGGCAAGTCCTAAGTAAAAAAGTGAATTGCTGCCCAAAGTTGATAGTTTAATAGTGGAAATGCTATTTAATTTCATTATTATTCAAATTTATGTTCAGTTTACTCAATTAGCATATAAATACTATAAATCACTTATATGGAAAAAGCCTTATCCTGGGATATTTGTAATGATTATAAATTGCTGGGTAAGGCAAAATCTTGGCTAACACATAGCAGTGAACACAAATTAGGCTGAACAGGGTTATGGTACAGTGAAAAATGTTCGTTTTCTCCAACTTAATTCCTGTGGGAGAATTTTTGGACCCTTATGTAGGGATTAGAATCTTTCCCTCTTAAATCTACTCATGTGAAGGAGTAACCATTTATTTTATATGTGTTTATATACTTTTTCTAAATTTGAAGATTTGCACACCCATTCTTTAACAGAAGCCTTTTTTTAAGGATCAAGCTCCTCTTTGGCATCTTTAAAATTGGTGCTAAAAGGATACTATTCTTGTAGCCACCTTTTGCCCAGCATAGGTATAAATTAGTAATGCAGTTGAAAAAAATATGCTAAACCATTCTGCTCTCTCACTAGAAAGCCAGAGTAGAGACATAGCTTCAGCAATGTGGATGTTTATAAATGCTAAACCATTTTAGATCAATGAAAGGGAAGTGACAAAGCCAATGAAAAATGGTTAGAAAAATCTGTTTCCATCCCCATTTTGTGTGTGTGGCAACATATTCTGTTACAGAAGTAGGAGTAGGCAGCTTTCAGTTTCCAGTGTTTTTAGGTTAAAATTAACACCTTAATCTTGTTTTTGTTCTTAGCAGACAGCCAGATTAGGCAAAGGAATATCAATTTAATTTCCTCCCACAAAAATACTCAGCCTAGGAAGTGACCTATTGATACCATGTGTAACTTTTGACAAGGAGTTATCAACCCCTTTTGTAAAGTACAGTGCAGTGATCTGAGAGCAAATCCCCCTGGAGCATGTCAGGTGTTGTACTTCAGCAAGGGCAATTTGAGCCTTGAGTAGAGCTGAAAGCCAGACACTGGCCCCTGCCAAAAAGAGGCACTTTGGCTGCCAGAGGAGATGCAAGCCACCTCACTGCTCTGGATGTTCCCCTCCCTGCAGGTGAAGGACATTCTTCCAAGGACCTGTTCTTGTAGGCTCATGTAGACCCTTGCCCTTTGCAGGTGACACACACAAATCATGCTCTGCATCCAAAAGGAGCATCTGTGATTTGTAGTGTTCCCTGTTCTGGTTGTGCTGTGTTTTCCTAACAGGGGCTGGGAGCCACCCAAATCTCAGAAGGAGTCCCAGTTCCACAGGCAGATCCTCCCAGAAACAAGCCAGATACTCTCTCTGCCATCTCTTTGGGCTTTTGCATCAGCCTTATGTCATTTTTCAAACTGACTCTCAGGCTCTAAGAGTGACAATCCTTGCCCTAACTTTCCTTCAAGCCTTTAACTGGTTTGTTCCCAGACCCTTCCACTGCTGGATCTGGGAAAATGGGTATTGGCACTGATTTCTTTTGGGTGATATGAAAGTTTGGGAGTTATTTCTCACATAGCGTGCATGGCAATTGCCATTTGAACAGCTCTGAATTCAACTGTATCTGCTTCACAACTGCTGCTGCTAGGTCTGGTTTAAAAGGAAGAATAAATACTTCATTAACAACCGAGAATTAGATGTTGTTCACTCACACATGCATAAAAATGTACTGGTTAACCATACAAGGCATAGAGTTGCTGGGTCCCTGCCAAGCAATTGTTTGAAAGTGTTTGAGTATTTTGAACTGAGGTTTTTTTTCTTCCTTGGATGCTTTCTTAATCAGCTAAATGGCTCAGAATGACCATTCTGCCTGTTCAACCTACTTAAGCATCAGTCATCTCATTTTCTTGAATCTAACTATTTATAGTTATGACTCTTACAGTTCTGCATAAATTTTTAACATGGGATTGAACAATTACCTAGGCAATCTAGTAGAGCAAATACATATTTTTAACCTCTTTCTGGACCAAAACCAGTAAAAATAAAGTCTTTGTGGTGCCAGTTTTCCAGCCCAGCACAATCATGTTTTGTCCTGGTCTCTCAGCTGAATTAACTGCACTATATCCTTGTATCCCAGGTACTTTTGCCAGGAATTGTAGTTGGATGTGCTCTAAGGTGCTTTGTCTGGTTTATTGGGAGTTCAAGCAAAGACAGTGTGCATCGTGTTCATGTAGGAGCTGAATGGGCTGCTGACAGTTCCCTGCCTGGTGTGTCTGGGCTGCACTGTGACTGTGTTTGTTTGGGAAAAGAGGGAAACAAATGCTGTGTTTGATCTGGCTGCTTGCAGGGTCAGTGGGAATCATTAGGGATGTGTGAAGCATGTCCAGGAGCTCAGGTGAGCTGCTGCTTTCAGAGGTGGGAAACTTCTGTCAGTCCCAAAGTGCTGACACTCTTCAGCCAAAATCAGACCAGGGCACATTCAGACCTTCCTTGTGCTTTTTAACCACCTGAATTAGGAAGGAGAACTAATTAAAGATGTACAAAGCTTCATGTCTAACTTTATTATAAATGCAACAGTGACACAATTTTTCAGGTGAAACCTACAATGGAAGTGATGAAAACATGCATTTCAAATGAGAGCTCAAGATAAAAGGCAGGAGAGATTTTGCCTAGGCAAATTAACCTACCTACCCAACTCTTGTGTGCTGGAAAAATTATTTTTAGCATGCTTGTGACATGTTTGATAATTACTTTTTTCTGTAATCAAAGGCTGTATTTAACAAAATAGAGATGAAATGGGGAGTTCAGCATAAAGGGAGATGTGTGTAATCATCTTTATCTGCTCATGTTAATGCTGTGGGAATGCATTGCCTCAGAACCTGTAGTTACACTCTGAAAGAGAAGCAGAAATAATTACCTGTGCTGAGTGCTTGCTAATGTCCACTGTAATAAAGGTTTAAGTCACTGGTGGTGGATTTGGTCCCAATGAGTGCTTAGTAAGCTGCAGAACCAGAAAAATGGCATGTAAATGTGGCCACCTGCTTTGCCAGGTAGCTTCTCCTCCTTTTCCACACAGGCATCATTTAATATTGAGATACCATGGAATTTCCTGAGCTGAGTCAGCTCCTGTGTGGTGCTTCTGATGGGCAGTGCAGCCTGGATTGTCCCCAGAACCCACAGGGTGAGGCTTGCAAGAGCAGAATTGTTAGGAACTCCAGCACTGGGGTAGGCAGGCTCTGCATTAAGCTAACAGAGCTGAAAGCTGGCACAGCAGCCAAGGGCCAGGCAAAGCATCTTAGGTTTGCTTGCTTGCAAAAGAAAAGAGCAGCTTGGAGGGGGAAGAACCACACAAAAGCCAAAAAAGGATAAAATGTAGTAATTCACACAAAATTATAAAATTGATTTTAAAATTAGCTTGAATTTTATATTATTCCATGTATCTTGTCCATTTAGGGGTTTTGGGGTTTTTTTTGTTAAATTAATAGTGTTGAAGTAAAATGCTGAAGAATACTTTGACTGGAGAGTTTTGTAATGAAATGACATTTAATGTGTAGTTTGTCAGCAACTGGGGATAGAATTTCTCAAGCCCCATGTTGCTGAGGGCATTTTCTCTGTTGTTAGTCTCTTTCTGATCATCTCTGCTGCCTGAGAAAGGAAAAATCTATATTTTTATTAGCTGCACTGAAGAAATTGAGTGACAGGGCTTTTTTCCATGACTGACTGCTGACTTAAAAAAGAAGTCATGGCTGGGTTATGATTATTTTCTCCTGCTGTGATGAGATTAGAAAAAGTCGAAGTCAGCACCTAGTTGGAGACAGTCATCAATACAGATGATATACAATAAAAATGAAATTGTATTGTATTTCATTCACCATTCAAGCAGCAGCTCAGTTTCTGTGCTCACTTCCTCATTAAGAAACTTCCCTTCAAAGAACCATCATTAAATTATATTTCTCTACTTCTTGGGATGACGTGCACTTCCTAACTTAGCACTTTACACAGTAGGAAAGAAATAATTAATTTGGAGCTTTTCAGTTCTCTCCATTGTCTTCCAAGAGGAAAAAAAAATGGAATTGTTCCTTTCTGGTTTGAAAGAGGGTGAGATATACTTACCCATCAATATACTTGTACAGCATGTTCTCTACCATGAACATCTATTGTGTTCTTATAAAGTTTATTACAAACTTTGTAAAAGTTTTAATATGTTTAGCTTAATGGATTTCACTTGAAAAGTAAATGTAGCTACTTAAACTGTATTTTGAAATATCCAAAGTGAAAACTTGGAGTCCAGTATATTCCCTACATTGTGTTAAAATTCAGTGCTTTCACAGAAGGTATCAGTTAGAATTATTAGAAGGCTGCACTTATGTTTCAAGGCTTTACAAGTCAAGCATCAGCCAGATGAAAATTTATAAGTGGAATATAATTTTCTAAAAATAAACATAATTTGAGCCTGCCACATCCCTGTGCAGCATCACATGGGCACCCTCAGTTGCACACAGCTGCCTGTCCTGGTCTGAGCTGATGAAACTACCTGGCTGAGCTGTTATAGGATGGTAGAGAAAGCATAATTAATAGTTAAACACTCTATTTTTAACATTCATAGAATGGCCTGGGTTGGAAGGGATCTTAGATCATCTCATTCCACCCCCCTGCCATGGGCAGGAACACCTTTCACTAGATCAGCTTGCTCAGAGCCCTGTCCAACCTGAATTTAAACTTCCAGGATTGGGGTATCCACAACCTCTCTGTACAACCTCTGCCAGTCCCTCACTGCCCTCACAGTAAAGAATTTTTTCCTATTATCTAATCTAAACTAGTCATTCACAAGCTGTTTAAGAGCTGTACTATTATTTTACTCATTTTAGTTTAATTTTGACTTCATGCTCATTGTCTGAATGATTCTCTTCACTGGAGGAAATGGAAGGTAGCTCATTCTGTTACTCTGTGAAGAATCAAGTGGGAAAACTTCACCAGAGGCATCAGGTATTTTATTAACTATGCATTTGAGCACATTAATTTTCTCAACCCTGTTTGCTGAGAACAGGCAATGTTGCTGTTACTGCTCCATAATCCAAACATTGCTCTGGTTTGTACTTCCCAGCCTACAGATTTGTCACCAGACTATTGTGTTCTGCTCCACTGTTTTTTCTAATTACACTATATACCCCTCTTCCCATGGCTTCTATCCCATCCAAACAATACATTTTAATTATCTGATGGAACATTATTGTATAGCTTCCTCATAAATTCTGATTACCAGTATTATTTCACCACACAAAATCAGTTCAAAGTTACATGTTTCAGCTTTGATTAGCAGTTCTGCTTTGCTTAGTTCTCCAGGAAACATACATTTCAGCTGGGCTGGCTTTTGCTTTGAAAGCTGGGCTTAATATTATGGTATATGGAAATGAGGAGTATAACAAATGTGAGCGTGACAAGTTGAGTTTCTGCTTATTCCATTAACATTGCACTGTTGTGTTGGAGTTTGGTTGCTGTTTATTCATGGAAATAATCCATCTTTTCCTCAGCAGCTGGAGCACACCTAATACCAATTACAGCTTTTACCCTGTGTCAGACTGCTTTGAAATCCATGTTGTCATATTTACTCCTCACCATTTATATCTGGGATTTGAAATAAATAAAAAGTATAGGTCAAGAAAGCAGAGAAAGGAAAATATACCTGTTGAGTCAGAGGGCTCAGTTGTTTCTGATGTGAATTGAAGAATTCCAAAGTGGTACTTAGTCATCTAATTGCTCTCCATCAGTATTAATGTGCAGGTTATTATAACTACGCATGAACCATTTGGTGTGAAAAGCAATTAAGAAGTGAAATCATAAACCCTAAACCCTCAGGGTTCAGGCCATTTTATTATAACCCACTGATGATTCCCACACAGACTTGACTTTCCATTCAGGTAATCTAGTTTACAAGCTATTTGAAAACTCATCTTCAGTTTATACCTGATTGTTCCACATCTGAACAATATTACTTTGCTATTTTCAGATTTGGCTTCATTTATGATTGTTATGTAATGACATCAAGATAATTAAACCACTCTCCATGACAGGATCTGTTTCAAATTTCCTAGTGAAGCATCTCAATATGAGCCTGTTGTGTTACACTGTGCAGGAGAAACCTAACCCTGCCCTCATTAAAAAAAGAAAAAGTAATTTTGCTTGAAGGAAGACAACATAATATCAGAGGGAGCAAATTACATATCTTGCATTCTCTTAATTTCTCAGACATTTGGAGTGGGGGAACTCAGTCATTCCGCCTCCATCAACAGTCCCAAAGTGCTCTCAGGCATCAGACATGTAAAGGGAAAATCCCTGCAGCACAAAAGCCACGGAAGGGTTTCATTAAGTTTGCCAAAGCTGTCTGGGTTTCAGAGTCCTGGTGCCTGTAGATGGTTTTCCTGGGTGTGCACAGGCTTGCAGCTTGTGCTGGACTGGTGTGGTTAAATCCACTGCCTCCTCCTCATCTGGGGTGTGGCTGAAGGACATTCCTCCTCTCCTCAGAAACCTCTTCCACTGCAAACCCAGCCAAGCCTGAAATTGTCCTACCAGATGTACAAAGCTGTGCCTTTGTTGAGTCCTCCCCCTCCCTTCTCCCCTGCCTACATGCCTTGCAGCTTCACTCCTGGGAGAGCTCTGAACACACAGAACGATTTCTGTGGAAGAACAGAAGAAGCCACATCATTTTCCATACATAGCTAGGACATAGAATTTTCTTATCTTGTAGATGAGGAAATAGATTTGGCCTCAGGCAAGGTGCCCTGGGCATTATGTCCTGGAATGAGATAGTGAACAGAACGTTTTCATCTCTTCCTCTCGAGGTGAATTTACAGATGGCTTACTCCTGCCTCCATTTTCAGTAATTTATTCTTTCACCCGAATCAGCAAATTAAAATATGAGTTCTCTTCCTGGCTGACATTTGCATATTCATAAAACATTTCATTAAATTATTTCACAACATTTTTAATGATGCTCACTGACAGCTCAGGATGTACCTATCTCATGGCAATCTAAATTGGCAGAGCTGTACCTCCGACTTGAAAGGGCACCACCATTCCTCCCCACTGCTGCATTTTGGCAGTGTCAGAGAGGGGCTGAACTTCCAGCAGGCACTTTACCATTGCAGACTGTCTCCCCTTCAGTTCCAAATTCCTTTTAAATATTTCCATATTCAGCAGCACCAAAATTATCTTCATGAGCATACAGGCATAATAGGAATGCTTATAGGTCCTGGCATGTCATATTCTGATTTATATTCATGGGTTTGACACTAGGGTTTATTTTATATTTGACTCAAAGACTTTGTTAATATGAAATTAGCACAAAATGCAGTCCAATAATAGGACTGTCTTTTTAAATTCTGACTTGAACCCTTCTGGTGAAGTCAACATTTTCTAGAAAACACCTTTATTGAATACACTGAATTATATTATACAATCCTGGATTTTTAAGGACATCTGTAATAGCTGGAAGATTAATCCATTCAAATGAGAAAATAAATTACACTGGTATTTTATTATTTTGACAAACTATGTGAAAGACTGCGTTTTCTTGGGTGTGACGTAGAAACGTTGATTGTGTGAGCACTGCAAGGTGAGATTTGTGTAATCACAAGGTAGTTGCTAATTCAAAGAAAAATAGCAAAGTAATAAATCTTCATTTCTTCACTCAAATGCTTATTGATTAATGTTTATTTTCTCATTTTGGTTCAATACACATTTTGTGAAAAAGCCAACTGCTCATGACAAGATAGCATATATGATTTGGCAGTAAGCTAGTTTGGCACCAGAAAGCAAACTTGGCACTGAACAGAGTTCAGATCACAATTTTAGATATGACACAAAATAAAGTTGGGGCTGTATGACTGAATATTAAAAAGTTATTCCTATAAATTCACTAGTGGCTCCATTTTTCTCTAGGTGCCTAAGTCCCTGAAGGATTTACAACTGGCCCTGTCTTCTAGAAGTTTCATAACATACTTAATTGAAAAAACAGTATAATAGAAATATTTGTAAACCTTTAACAAAAAACAGCTCTGCCTGTTTGGCTCTTAACAGTTGTAATGAAATAGATGGCAGTAGAATAAATATGTAAAACAAATGTATGTTTAAGTCATATGCATAAGACAATGTTACTGTGATAAATTGCATGTAGCTTTTCTCCAGTGGGATTTACTGATTGTGAATACATGTGACCATGTTGGAAAGCACAGATGAAAACTGGAGGAATGTGAATTATTTCCTTCCTCAGTTAAAATGTGCACAAACTTAAACTGTCAGAGATATGTAAATAACCAGAATTTTCTAGAAGGCTTTTCTCTTATTTTCTTGCCATAGCTCTAATTTTGTTAAAATGCTTTAAAGAAACATTGCAGGTAGTAGCTTCTAGCGTTGGAAAACAAATGTGTAGCTTTCCTAGAAATCATATATTATATTAGAACATTGCAAAGTCACTTGCAATAATATCATTTTGACTGGAAACAGGTTCCAAGGTTTTATCTCTACATTACTCATGCCTAAACTTGATCTTTAGGGATGATCATGTAAATATAAATCAAAACTAATGTATCAGTAACACCACCAAAGATGACTTCAGGAGCCTATTTACAGCTTTCAATAACTTGGACAAAAGGCACATTTTCCCAGGAATGGTCTGGGCTTCTGACACCTTTTTTATTCATGAAGTGAGGAATGGAATAGATTTATTATGCCAGATCAGTAACAAGCAGTGGCAGGATTTGTGAGGCTTATTAGTACTTTGAAGTTTGTTGCTAACAAACTTTTGCTCAGGTTCCAGAAAAACTCCTTATTGCGTCTTTAACGTGGCAATGGAATATTGTGCTAAACCCATAATTGTATTTATTTTTATTATGTACAGAAACTACAGTGACATGAGCATTTTCTAGAATTAGGAAATTAAACAGGTTATTACTCTCTATCTGAACAAAATTATGACTGTCACTGCAAGGCTATTATTTCTATTCATTTTCAGTGCAACAAATTGGTTTTGCAAGATTTCGTTACTCTTCCCTCCCATCCCCCATATCTGTCTTATCTCTGCTGAGCTTAGGTTAATGAAGAGCCACATGAATGTTTTCTACGCAGAAAACATAGATCTCACTTTGGGTTCAAAAATAATTTTTCTTACAAAGAATATCAATGATGTTATTAATCACAGAGTGCCTTTTTAACTTATGTGCTAACTATTTTTGATGCTTACTCTTATGTTAGTTTATTCTTTTATGCCTAATTATTCTTTGAATAATAGACAAAATGATGCATGCATTTATTCCTTCAGATTATTCATTGGTGACATTTGAAGGCTTCTGTTTCCTAATGCAAGTATACATGATTGCTCTAGATAGTTTTTAATCTGATTTTTGTCAATGACTAGTGTTATAATTATTATTAAATATCAGGCAAAAAGCCCCAGCAGTAACAAGACTTATAGATAAGCCTCCTGTGCCTATCACTGTTCTACAAGTCTGTGTTGAAGAACAAAGAAAGTTAATTTGCTCTGACAAATGCATGAGCTCACTGCAAGTTAGAACAACTATGAAAATAAACTGGCATACTTGATGGCACTGGGAAGGTTTGTGATTGCTGGTTTCATTTTGCTGGTTTCATTTCTATTCTCTGTTGTCCTTTCTAAGGTCATCATCTGGTATTTTCTTTTCAGCAGGGAGATGCTCTAGGTTGTGTCTATGAATTAAGTCTTAGGATGAATCTCTAGGCTGGACAAGCATTAATAAGGAAAAGCTGTCCATCCCAGGTGGGACAGGTGTCTGGTTTGGGCCCGCAGGTAAAGCAGGTGTGTGATGAGTTATCCTGTGCCAGGCCTTCCTTCCCTGGCTCAGCAGGAATGCTGGGGACAGGAGGATGTAGCCCCACACTGCATGGGTGTGCTGCTGAAGCACACACAGGTCTCAGCAGATGTAGAGATTCCTTGTGCTTGTGAAAACAGAACATTTTGTAAATTGTTTAGAACACAAGCTCTGAGTGTCTATTAAAGAATCAGGACTAATTTATGCAGGTTCTTAATGTAAGTGTATAAAAATTACATAACCTGCCTATACTTCCCCTCAGCATGTATCGCATTTCCTGTGTGATCGCTGGTAACTTTGATTTGTGTATTACTTGATTTTTTCTTACACCTGAGAGGGCAAGTTACAAAGCAGACAGATGTTCACAACTCGCATTTACAAGCTTAGAAACTTCCTACCAGATGCCAAACCATCCCATACTCCCAGATACATGCTCCAGTACCTCTGGCCCTTCTGTTTCCGTGTGTGAGACAGCTGCCTTTCCACGGTGATCTACAGCAAACTGTTCAGTAAAACTCTCCACGGTCCACACCTGAAAGCTATGCATATTTCACTGATGTTTGTAGGAGCTCTAAATGTTACCTTAACGCTATTTTCTGTGAGAAGTGAACCTTCAGCAAGCACAGCCGAGCGCAGAAGGCTCGTTTGGCCGAAGCCGTGCCGGCTCGGGAGCGCTGAGCCCAACGGCGGAGCAGCAGCGGTGCTCCTCGGCCCGGGCTGTGGCCGCCGCGCCGGGGGTTGAGCGGGCGCGGGGCCGTTCGCTCCGCGGGCCGGGCTCCCTCAGCAACGCCTGGCA
The DNA here is from genome assembly GCF_008360975.1 of Lichenostomus cassidix. Classification (NCBI taxonomy): domain Eukaryota; kingdom Metazoa; phylum Chordata; class Aves; order Passeriformes; family Meliphagidae; genus Lichenostomus; species Lichenostomus cassidix. Next base: position 18,247,223 of record NC_139490.1, read on the forward strand.
CCGGCGGGCCTCTCAGCACGGGCACACCCGGGACCCTGGGCCGGACCCCCGAGCCCCGAGGGGTGCGGGGAGCCGGCCCGGCGCTGCCCGCCGCCGGTGAGTGCCTCCCGCGGGCTGGGGCAGGCGGGGGGCCGCGGGGCGGGCAGTGAGGGGAGGCGGCCGGGGCTGCGTGGGGTGCCCAGGGTGTGAGGGGGATACAGCACAGCCAGACTCTCGGTGCCCAAGGTGTGAGGGGAGCAGAGCACAGCACAGCACAGCCCGGCAGTGCCCAAGGTGTGAGGGGAGGGGAGCACAGCACAGCCCAACCCGCGGTGCTCAGGGTGTGAGGGGAGCACAGCACAGCCCGACCCGCCCGCTCGGCAGTGCCCGCTGCCGGGGAAGGGCACCCGCAGCCCCTCAGTGTCCCTCAGGCACCACCGCTGTCCCCGGCGCGGCCCCAGCCGGCTCCTCCCTGCCCGGCTCCTCCCTCCATCCTCCCAGCGCCTCGAACGCTCCCATTCCGAAACCTTCTTGCCAGCTGTGTGCTGAGTGCCTCCGAAATCTGGGGCGGAGGCACTCGATGCTGCCTATTTAACCACCTTTGTTTAAACTGCACTTTATCGACGTTGTCTGACGTATTTTCTTCTTGTTTCGCCTTGCTGCTGGCGCCGGCTATGTTTCACCTGTTGTGTGAGGCAATGTGCCATAGCCGAAGCGCGGGGAGGTCAGGGTGTGCTGTCCCGGGGTGCTGTCCCGGGATGCTGTCCCGGTGTGATGTCCCGGTGTGCTGTCCCGGTGTGCTGTCCCGGTGTGATGTCCCGGTGTGCTGTCCCGGGGTGCTGTCCCGGTGGCAGCGGGGCTGCAGGCGCTGCGGCTGGAGCGCTGTGGCAGCAGCAGCATCCCAGGAGCAGGGATTGCTGCGCGGAGCGATGAGCGCTCGCTGCGTTATTCCAGCACCGCTAATGAGGAGGCTGTGCGGCTTTGCCCCGCGGTGTCACGGGTGAGCTCCTTTCAAAGGGCTGGCAGCGGCAGCGTCTCCCCGGGATGGTGTTTTAACACTCGCTCGAGCTCGTGGCGAAGTGCTTTTCTCGCCGCTCCATTTCTCCCTCAGCGTTACACGCGCTGCTAGTGTCACACCGCACAGCTTGGCGCTTCCTTCAGCACAACGAAGAGATGTACAATTCCATTCGTAGTTTTCTTCACTCTGTCATCTCAGCTGGTGTAGAGCGCTGGGCAATGAAGTCAAAATATCTTAAACTTGTACTTTTGCGTTGTTTCTGGAGACACAGAACCCAAAGGGCTTTAATAAGACTGTTCAGGATAAAAGGAAACATTTGTTTCTACTGTATTGCAGATGCATCTTATTGAGCAATCCTGGTTTTAATTTTCCTTTTGTCACAATTCCATACCTATGACATTGTAGGGGATTTGGAAGAAGCAGAGAGCTCCAGGTGGAGTTCCTGGTCTTGCATTAACTGGCCTGAGAGCCTAGGTGACTGTTGAACTGTCTAACAGGTTTTGTTGAGCAAAGAAAGAAGTCCTTTGGATTTTTGCCTTTCTGTGGGTAGGGGTTTGTGTGCTCCTCACAATGAGTGGCTAATGGTGGCACCAGGGGTGTCACTGCTTTCTGTGTGGAGAGATGTCACCATGAGTGTATTAAAACCTATATACGTCTTCCTATTCTGTGGCAGTAAATGAAAAAATTGTGTATTTAAGTAAGTACCTCTTTAAATCAATCACAATTAGGCTCTTCATTAATAATGCTTTAATGGTTTAGATGTCTCTGTACCATTGGGACAAAGAAGCTGTTGTCACAGAAGACTTACTCAGACTTACACTCACATCTGCATCTGACGTTAGTGGCATTTAATCCTTATTTAATTCTGGAAAGCTTTAGAAGTTAAATGCTGTCACAGAAGAATTTGTAGAAGAGCTCAGTTTTTGGGTGACATTTTTGTTTTGATTCTGCATTTATCGAATGAAAAGTGAGTTTCACTGGTCTTTATAGTGACAGCAGGACCCGATCTGAAGAGGAGAGAGCTGGGCTTACTGTGTGCTCCACAAGGATGTTCTTATTGATTATAACCCATATTCATGATAATGCAATGACTGTGTACTGAGGAGGAAAAAGCAGTGGAGAAACAGGCAGGAATTCTGTTGCTGCACTGTTATTTTTGAGCATTTTCACATGGCCAATTTTGTAGCTATGCAATAGGTTTTAAAAAAAACTGGATGCTACTGTTTTGCAATGCTGGTTTCTAGCTCTCTTAAGCGTGTGAGGCTGTAAGTTCTACTTTCTTGCTGCCTTAATTTCATAAGGCTAAGTAGTGAATTTGCTAAACCAACACTAATTTATTTTGCAGATGCAAGCCTGGGACTGATATTTTCTGAATGTTAACCAGTCCTAGAAGAATTAGAACTGCCTGCTCAAAGTGTCAGGTTAGTTGTCATCAGGACATAAAAGCTCTCCTTTTTCTGTTGCCATTTTGCTTTTCCTTGTGCTCATGTCCTTTGCTTTGGCTTATAAATTCAGGTTTATTATGTAGGCTTGGTTTATTGTATGAGTTTACCAACTACTGGTAAAATAAATTAAAGTCATACATTAAAGCAGTGTAAAGCAAAGTATTTCAGCTTTCCAGCAGAATTAAATATTTTATTCTGACTTTGAACATTCAGGAGTTATCCACTTTTAAAATATGAGTGCTACATCCATTTATCTTTGGAATTTCTTCAGCATTTGAGACACTTAATGCCTGATTTTAGGCTGACACATTTTCTTAATCTCCACAGACAAACTTTACAAGCACCTCTGAGTGCCTGTTCCAGATGCTGGAGTGAGAGATCCCCAGTAATTCAGAACTTGCTTCTGGGAGGGGTCATTTCTGAATGGGATGCATCCATCCAGGGATTTTAGATGATTTATCCAAATTACCTTAAATTTGCTCTTAATTAGTGTAAATTAAAGCTACATCCCTTTAGTTTGTGTTAATTTTAAAAGCACAAACTACTTTTATTCTAAATGAGAGCAACTACATTGGGATTTAACAAGCTCACTGGAAAGTGGTTTTGCCTAATCAGAAGTGTTGCAAGTTTGTCAGTCTAGACAAATCTGACGTTGAAAAGACTGATCCTTGTTAAAAAACGCTTCTGGTAACTTCTCCAAAAGTTTCCATCTCCACACCAACACGTTGACCACATGTTAAGCAGCCCCTAAGACAGTATTCCATTGGCAGTAGTAAGTGTGAAGGACAATTGATTTTACATGGAACATGGGCAATATAACTCAGCTCTCAGTGCAAGCATTCCAATTATATAGGTTGGTTTTTCTTCCTCAGATAAATATTGCTTGTATTCAAGGCCCTGATTTTGAATATTTTACTGGGCACAGTAAAATACATGGTTCTCATGTCTTTTTTGTTTGTTGTAGTACCCATATGAAGTATGTGCTTCCAGTAAAGTTACTCCAGATTTTCTTTTAAGTGGATTCTGATGAGAATTTCTATATCAGATCCATTATATGAGAGGCAGGCTCTGATAAAATGTGTACAGACCTGACTGTGTCTGTGATAACAGTTAAATGTGGTTTTGCTGCAGCACAAAACAAAGATTACAGCAGAGGTTTCCTAAATTTTTCTGGAGACCTGGTGCATTCCCAGTAGTTGTGTAGTGTTAGTTGAATGGTTTTTTGGCCTACTCAATTATGGGCCTCTTAAACCCAAAAGTGCAATTTCTTGTTAAGAATCTCCTATTGTCTATTTATAAAACTGCCCTTTAAAACTCTGCTGAGACATGGACTGGTCACAGGGTGCTGGTGAATAATCAGCTTTATAGTCTGCAAATCCATTTTAAACATCTGTTGAACAACGTAAGTGTGAAACTTACAGCCAAATATGCCCTAGATGCTTCCCTTCTGCCCTAGAAAGAAACCAGCTTTTTAAGTCTTTCAGCTTTGAGACAAAGGAACAAAATCACTTCATTGCACCAGAGTTGTATGTTGTTTTAGCAAATAGGATATGTTCCTGAAAGACCAATTAACCTTCATATAAACGGACTGTGCTGTGTTGCGTAGTGTGCTTTGGAAGCTCTGTTGAAGTTTGCTGATGCTTACAGTGCCTGCTCACAAGGATAATTAGATGTTAAAATGATGATCCTTGGATATCCAGGAGGCTGTAAAGCATTCTCAAGGAATCAAGGCCCTGCAGAAGGAAAGGTGATACCCTGAAATCTGAGGGGGAGGTAGAGCAGTGCTTAACCAATACCATTCATTCTTATTTTGTTGGCTGAGAATAATATCCAGTTCAGAAATAGTTGAATGCTTCCTGATAAGTAGGGGGTGCATTTTTAAAAGGTGGTTGATAAGTCCTAGGTTGTTTCTTTGCACACCACTGCTTCTCCTAGGAGAATGAAGAGTGAAGGCAATCCTATGTCAATCCTGCTAACAAGCCTTGCTGCTGCCTAGCCAGCCTGCCTTAGTCAGTGCCTATTTCTTCTGTTTTGCATAAATAACATCGATAAGTTTTGCCTTCCTTTGAAAACTGTTATAGCATTTTTGATATATGCATATCTGTATGTTTTCCTGGGGCTATGGGAACTGGAGTGAAAGTCAATGGGATGAGGGGTGGGCTGTTGTCTGTTCACACAGGGAGCCTGATCAACATCCAGGAAGGCTGGGTTTAGCACTGTGGGACAGAGGTTCCTGTGACAGCAAATCCTGCACAAATTGGGTTTATCCAAAATGCTACATTAATTCAATTACAGCTTGCATGATGCTTACTTCTGCCTATAAGGTTAAACAACATATTATTGGCTCTTCCTGCGTAATTTCATGGTTTCTTCTTCCTTTGCCATATCTCACCTGGACAGCTGAAACAGGTTTAACACTGTTATTTGTTCCACTGACAGCAGAGATGATTCTTGCAGAAGAAAATGAGCTGTGTGCACTCTCATCACAGAGAATTACCAGAGTCCTGTTTCATCTGACTTCTCATGCAAATGGGTGTTTCAAGTTGTTTTTTTAAGAAGAAATTGCTGGATGCAATTTTCTGCTTTGATGACAAATGTAAGAAAAGAAACTCTTTGGGAATTATCAGGTGCTTTGGGAATTATCAGATGCTTTTTCTCAACAGCATTCTGGCTACTTAGGACAATGTGAGCAAATGGAATTTCCCCCACAGCTCATTCTGTTGTCAGTGGACTGCATGTGCAATTTCCAGCCTGTAGTTTATTGAATTCTTTCATGCTTTACTTTGCTACTGAAGTGTATTTTGTATGGATATTTAATTAGACATGAAAATACCCCCCTTTATATCTTCTTTTTACATACAGATGTGTTTGGTGTGTAGACACAGAGTGAACAAAGTTATTATTCTGTGTGAATAAAGCTACTAAAATCTTGGCTGTTAAGTGCAAGAGATGTAAGAATTATGAGTTAATGTTCACAGATCAATATATATGGAGGTTTTGGGGGTCAAACGAATTACCTCCTGGTGCATTCAGATGATTGCAGGGCATTTATTCTAGAAATATCTCAGAAGTGCTCAGACTTGAAAGACTTTTGGAAAGCAGAATAAAGCCCAAGTTAATGAAAATAAAACATTCACTTCTCAAAACTGTACATCATGAAATATTCATAGTTGTTCTACAGACAGGATATAGTTTGTGGAGAGGAATAAATAATTTTGTTACAGAATTGCAGCTTGATGTATGCTGATTAACACTGGAATGTAATTATTTGACATAATCAGAAGGGATAATATTTTGGGATAGACGATGTGTGGTTTTGACTGAAATGTTGATTCCTAAAGATGAGGGTGTCCTGCCAGCATTCTATGGGGTCTCTGCTGGTGACTAGGTTGAGAATTGGAAAAGTACATTACTGTTTCATCCCTTTTACAAATATTTCCACCATGAGAAACATTTGCTACTTCAAATGCTCTGAATATACTCAGCATCCTGTCCTGGTTTTGACTCTTTTTCTTGTTACCACTCCTTAAAATGATTTTTAATAAGATTGGTTGTCCTGCTTCAAAAATAATTACTTATCCTTAATTTTCTCTTTCTGGAAAGATTGCCCAACTTCTGGTGCACTACTACTTTAGACTTCTGGTCAACAGGGCCATTAGTCTTACCTGACTTCTTTCCTGTGCTTGTCAGCTCAGTTTCAGGTTGTCAGTGCCAAAGGAAATGCTCTTGGTGGTGGGGTAGTGTAGAGGGAAGTGTTAAAACCTGCTCATAATGGAGTTCCTGACTTCTTACTGCTGCACAAACCCACAAGGTTTTAGAGAAGAGCTTGATCTGTATCAAAGTTGTCTTATCCCCACTTCTTTGAAATTTTGCTCAGTGTGTGTTAGACTGAAATATTGTGTCACTTCAGATGCTGAAATTCTTTGTTGTACCTTGTGTGGTTGTTTAGAGATGCCATTTTTTCCCTCTTGTATAGGCTAGATTGTCAACCAACTATGCTGCAATAAAAATGCACTAGGGAGGAATGCATTTATTTTGCCACTCTAAAGGAAGTTGCAGCACAGCTAATTTGCAAATGAATATATTTAGAAATTCTTCTGTTCAAATCTTGTAGTATTGATCTCACAAGCCAAGTCCTTGTTCAGGGTATTCTTTTGAACCAGGAGGAAAAGTGAAGAGGCAGTAATTGCAACTGTGATGATCTGTGTTAATTTGAAACACTTCCAAAAACACCTTAAAAGACCTCTGAAAATCAAGTTCCTTCAAGTAAGGACTTTTCAAGACTTTTTAAACTAAAATGTGAATTTTTATTACTTCTAAACTGTCACTTCCATTTGTGAAGGGACTCAAGATGCCTTTGTTTCACAGCAAGCAGGTAAAGATAATGAGCTGCCTGTAGGTGTTAGCTGAAGTTCTTGACTGTATTTGTAAGACACTACTTGGAAGTGCAATAATTTGTTTTATGTCAGTAAAATAGGTGCATCCAAGGCACCACTACAAACATCATTAAGGTATCAAATACCCACCCTCTCTTTTCTCCTTTTGTTGAAGTTACTTATAGGTGGACATAAAAACAGAGGGTAAGCAGCAATATATTTTAAATAATCGTGTGACCAATCCAAAATCAGGTTTTTTCACAACAGTAATAAAGCACTGCCAGCCTAGGGGGTTGACAGCTATTGATCCTGACTTTTATAAGTTACTCAATTTTCCTCTGACATTGTGGTCTTGGAATTGTATCTGCAATTATTTCCAGGTCCAAACAGCACTTATCCAGAAATAATTTTTTCTGTTGTAGAGCTGCACTATGATATGTAGGCTTTATTTCAGCCCCCTTGCAATCAATAGAACCTTTTCCTGGTGACCTCGGTGAGTATTGGACTGGACCCATGATTTACACTTTCAGACAATTTTGGCAACAAAATCATATCTGCTGAAATTGAGGCAATTCCTCAAAACCAGGCTAACTTCTGCTTTTGAAGGTTTTTTTGGAAGGGAATTCAGTGACTGGCTGTGGAAACCAGTGAGTGGTTTTTCCTTCATCCTCTGGGGTTATCAGAAACACAGCAATTTTCAGCCATTGTCAGGTCAGGGTGGCATGATCTATGGTTGCTTCCTTGAAAGGAAAACTTTCTCTGGAGTTCAGAGGAGTTCCTGCATTGTGCCTGCTGTGATGAGTCACAAGGAAAGAAACTGCTCCTTTAGGGTAGCTCTGAGATTTTTTTAGCTATAATTTGGGGTTTCTGTTTGGAAACCTGTCAGTCCACAAAGCAGTTGATTTTCTCTAGCAAAAAGCACTGTAACTGGCTCAGGTGTGATCAAAGGTAAGGGGAAAATGGCTCCTGCTTGTAACAGAAACAAAGTGGATTTTGTTCTCTGAATCCTCTCCCCACAAATTCAGTCATGAAACTGTAAGGGTGCCTGTTGTAGGTTTAGCTGGCAGACACCAAATATTTGCAGAAACATGAAAAGCCTCAATGTGCAGATTTAAATGTTGGCAAGACAAAAATCCAATGTCTTTCTAATAGATTGTTTACCTCAGATGAACTAGAAACTGATTGACAACTTGAAGTCACACTCCAGAAAATATCTGAAGTACTTCTTTATTCTCAAGTAGAACTTTATTTAGAAACACTTTATTTAGAAACATGCTCTGGTAGAAATTTCAAGATTTATAAATGTCCGTTAATCAAAGGGTACAGGATCAGTGAAAGAGACAAATGGTTTGGTATCTCCTATGTGCTGGAGTAGAAGGAATGACAGTTGGACAAGATATACCTTTTATGTGCAGCACAGTGGGCCTGGAGCTGGAAGGCAGCATTATTGCTGTAGCATTAAGACTGATGCTTTCCAGTGAGCTGTGTCCTTTATGACTTTGTTCAGGAGGACTTCACAGTGAAATGTTTATTCTCTAGGATGGGCTATGAATGGCTTCTTTGAAAAATACTAAAAATCACATTACAAGTTAGTGGAAGGAACTTAAAGTGTTCTAAAAAGCAGAAACACCTGCAGTTTTCTTTGTACAGTTGCTTGCCTGCATTAATTCCAACCACGTAAGAGAAGTGGCACTGTCTTCCTCTACAGAGAATAAATAACTCTGTCAGTGATAGGACTTTCTGGAGATTTATTTTCTTTGCAAATTCTCAGTGTTCATGAGCATATAACTGCCATGACTTTCAGCATACTTGGTGTTTGTAAATTGGTTTGTAATTAATATTGGCAAGCCTCAAAACATGGTCCTTTGTACCTTGGTTGATGCAAATCAGATTCTGGTTTGCCTTGTGGGAGGGTTTTGTGTGTTTTCATATTGTTCTTTGCTTGTTCACAGCTGTGAAGGATATAACCTTGGAATTAGTCCAGTGATTGTTTACATAATGACAAGATGTGGTTTTCACCCAGCTCATCTAGGTGAAGAAGTCAATACCTATGGATTGTTTAGTCTATGGCTTCTCCTGTCTCAATTTTCAAAGATCAGAAATCATAGGTTTTAAATCTATAGTGCTGTCTTTAGTTGTGGTGATTATGGTGATGAATGTATAATTTTTAAATTATTACTTTTTCTGAAAATTACCAGTTTTCTGGAAATGTCACTCTTCAAAATAATGTCACTATCTTTAAACATTATTCATAGCTGAAGCATCAATTAAAGATGACTTCTTCCCTAACCAAGATGCCGAAGAAGGAAACCGGGACAGCCTTTTTAGATGGAAAATGTTGGTCTGTGACATCCAGCTCTAACTCTGTCAGGGAATTTAACAGAGTTTGCCAGATAAAAATTATTTAAATCTTGAGGGGTTTGGAGTCAAATGTGGTTAAGAAACTACATTTCAAACCATAAGTGCTGTGTCTACTTCATCTTCAAATGTAGCATGGCAAAATAGTAATTTACTGTATTTGCCTGTGTTGAAATGCCTTTAGTGTACTCATCACTGTTATCTCCACCCACTTTGGGAAAAGACTCACCTGGGAAAGAGGAAAATCTTGCAAGAGTACTTAACAGTTCAAAAAAAACTGAACAGAGAAGTTTTAGACTATCTCCTCTTCTATATGCCACTGCTAGGAATATTTTTGGGATTCCATTCCTGGATGAAATAGGGATATATTCACATTCCTGAAAGGAAGAATGAGTAATGGAGAAGATGAGCCTTGGCTGTCTTTGAAAGAGTTTAAGGGAGAGACAGTGTGACAGTCATGAAGCTCAGTGTGATGAAGGACAATAAATCCTTGAAGGTGTGTAGAGATGGTGAGCACTGTGCTCTAGGAAGGAGGAGTCAAAATCTCCAGGGGAGGAGCTGCTCCTCCTGCCTGCAAATACGGACACTCTCAGCTCTGTGTTTATACTGAAGCATGCTGTAATAAGTCCCAATGTGCTCAGTGCCTCAGTAAAGGACCAAATTTCCAGAAACAGTGGCAGCACAGTAGTGAAGTAGCACAGTTAGCTCTGTCTTGTGTTCTTCAGAACATCATGAAATTGCATTGGCAATTTCTGGATTCTGTTTCACATTCTGACTCCCAAATCCGATGAGGGCAAAGGAGGGAAGTGAAGGGAGCCTGCAGTGCTGTGCAGACACAGAGGAAAGATCCATCACATCCCATAACTCAGTGCTGTGTGGACTCTGCTTGTCTGGAGGCACCGGGGCTGGGACTGCATAGCCTCCTTTTGGGGTTTAGTTTGGGTTTTTTCTCACAGCTTTGTGTGTTCAGGCAGGGCAGGGTAGCAGAGGGCACAGTGTGGAACTGTGCTACCAAGTGCTGGCAAAGTTTTCCAGATACAAGAAGCCAGAGAGGTAAGGTCCAGCAATTACTCCTGACCATTTGGACTCTTTGGTTCCCAAATGCATCTTTTAGAATTTGGCTGCAAAAACATAAAAGGCCTGGTGAAACAGTCCCAGTTCAGAGCAACAATTCAGTGACTTGGGGGGTTGGGTTTTTTTCCACAAACTGGCTTAAGGAAATTTTAGAAAAATGATTAGTAGTCTCTCAGCCAATTTGGTTAAAACAAACACAAAATGGATGGAGCATTTGCACTGTAGAATTGATCTCTGAGGGCTGTTCTTACAGCATGTGCTTTGAAGAGAAATGTGCTGTCAAGTGCAAGCTATGCTGTATTTTGGGAAAGGGATCTGTACTTGGCATTTAAGCATGTTTTTCTCTTTTTTTCCCCCTTGTTTCTAATGGGGAATTAATTCAGCACAACTTTTTCTATTTCTTACTGCGCTCAGTTAAACTGGTCTGTAGAGGGTATGTGTACCAGGCTGGCTTCCTGGGGCAGAACTAATCCAATCATTTATGAGTTTAGCAGATGTTTTTGCATTTCAGGCCAGGTGTAATCTCATGCACCTTTTTTAAAATTCTTCCCTGGAGAAAATACTAGCTAGGCTAATGGCCAAAAATTTAATTACCTCTTTTCTTTTTTTTTTCTGTTTTCCTTCTAGATGTGTGCAGTGTCACTTTACATCAGACTTCCCTTCTTTTAGGACCAGTACCATGATGCATCTGTTCATACTTTGTGCAGAAAATTACCACTGACTGCCTTTCCTTTGCAATGGCATTTACTGAATTGATTGTGTCTGGCACACTGTTGGGCTTTGGTCACAGAGACAGATTTGTGTTGTATACCCTAATGGAAGGCTTTTCTGTTGTATTATACTATATATACTAGTTATATATACTATATATATACTATATATATACTATATATATACTATATATACTAGTTATATACTGTATTATACTATATATACTATATATACTAGTCTGCTTACTGTGCCAAGGATTTAATTAATCTTTTCTTTACCATGGTTTTACTCTGAAGTCAACATGAAACTTGGGTCAGAACTGGGCTAGAAAGGGAGACATCAGGGCTACAGACATGGAAGGAATGCTGAGTTGCTCTTTGGGAAGCCTGCATTTCTCTTGAGCCATTTGCTCATAATGGGGCTGTGTTGCTGCTCATTGACTCTACCAGTAGTTTGACCAGAGGAGAAAAAAAAAGAGTAATGGTAGCAAGAGGAGTATTGGACTGTTGGGAGGCAGGAGTGGTACCTTGGGGATCACTGTTAGGACTGCATTGATAAAGCTGTCTTTTGACTTACCTGGAAGGAGACACTGGCATGCCAGTAAAACTTCTAGAACTCATTAAATCGGAATAACTGTGCACCAGTGTCAAGCTATACAGAGGTTGGAATATGGACAAATGATAATAAAAGCCTAAAAACCACATAAAATATGAAAATATTGCCCATGGAGTCTGGAAATCCTTTGCTCATCTCTTCCCCTGACACACCTCAGGTAATTGTAAAACTTAAATGAAATAGATCACAATTTTTCAACTTTGCTGGAAAAAACAAACTGCCAGTATCAGAAAGGAGGGTTTAATTTTTTAAATACTGAATGTGAGTGCTTTGCCACAGAACTTTCTTGCAGAGCTGTAGTGGGACAAGAAAGGGGAGTTTTCTGCTCTCTTTTCTGTGCATGCAGGAGCCTTGGATGACATGGTAATTCCATTAGCCAAAATATCTTTTGCCGATCCATCTGATTTTGCTGGAGAAAGGATGTGTTTGCACTGTGCTGGCTAAGGGGTTGCACCTAGAAATGGCTCATGGCTTACATAGGCACAACTAAACAGGACAAAGAGCTAGAATTGTCATACTGGCAAAATGATACTGCAAAGAGCTGCCATTGCTTGGTTTAGGAAACAAATTTTAGGTGGTTTGATTCACTACTATTTTTAACTAAGTTTACATAATAAGCTATGGTCCCTAAATGAAAATCTTGGTTCTGCTGGCCTCCAAACCCAAACAGACTGATACTTTTGGACTCTGATCCAGCATTTTGCCAATTCAGGTTTGCTCTATAGAAGTCTGTTTGTAACTGATGTTCAACCACTTTAGTTAGAAGGTAGGAAGTGTGTAAGTAGGTGTCTGTGTTTTAATCCCCAGATGTGAATCTGGTTCATTGAGGTTGGCAGATGTGCTCTTGTAGTGGCTCACCTGCTGCTGCAGCATCAGGCAGTGTGTGCCTGTCAGCCCAGGAGGGGACAGCTGCTTCCTTGGGCTCACCTGAGGCCTGAGAAAAATCTGGGATGGTAAACTAACACCCTGTTGAGTTTATTCCTATCATCAAAACCAACACCTCTATTCCTAACACTTTTAACCATCTGGAATCTGAGCAAATTTGTTCTCTAAATGAGCAAGTACAGTTTTGTGGAGTTGCTGTTGTTACTACAGGCACTCAGCTGTCAGAGCAGCACAGCTTGGTGGTCTCTTATGTGCAAGAAAATTCATTGCCTGAACCAGTGTCAATTTGCAGGACATGTGGCATTTTAAAATGTCAGTAAGTTAAGTGGGGTCTGTAAACATTTCTAGGCAGGTTGTGGTTCCTTGGCTTATGGTTTGACCATTTTGAATGGAAACATCCGTGTGGTTTTATTACATCACGGCTTGATTAATTACAGCCTGTTGAACACTAAATTACAGCTCCAAGATACCTAAACACTGAAGAGCTTTTAGAAGAGAGAATTCTGAATACTGACAGAATTAAGTGTGGCATTTTCTGATTAAGATTGCTGTGGTGCAGATGTTAACACTGCCACTGCTGATTAAAACAAATTGTAAATAACACTTGCAGAAAATTCTGTGAAGGCTGCAGTTGCCTTAGTGGTTATTTCAATGACCAAATGTGTCCATTTTAGAGGACACTTAAGGTCTCCATTGCTAACTTCAAAAAATGGAAATAGAATAGATTGCAGCTTAATCAGCACCTTCATTTCTCCAAGAGCAAATATTCTTCAAGGTATTTAAGATGGAAATGCTGAGTCTCCCACAACATTTTTTGGTTTAAACTTAACTTCTTTTATGAAGGTGAAAAATACAAAGGATCTCAAGGCACAGTAAAGTCGTGGAGAATCCCAGACATTTTTACTTGCCTCTCTGAAGCACAAATACAACTGTAAAGGGTCTGATCTCTTGGCAGTACCCACTCTGCCATTAGGGCCCTCTTCCCATGAGGCTGGACACAGGATTTTTGAAAGTGAAAGCAGGATTTTTAAAACTGAAAGCATCCCAGCTCTGGTGAGAAATAGCAGTGCCTTTGAACAGCTTGACCCATAGCAGCAAGCACCCAAGGGAGTCTGGCACTCTGTAAATTTTCACTGCTTTCTTTGGAGATTTTGGGCTGTACCTCAGGTCCTGCTTTCATGAAGAGTAACTGTGCAAATGCGGGGTTTGTTTCACTGATAGAAGCCTGATAGAACACTGAGAGAAGTGTTATATAAAAAGCAGTTCAGAAAAGTAATAACTTTGAGTTGATATTTGTTTGAAGAGTATGAAGATTATAAGGGTGTGTGTGGTCCAAAAAATGCTGCATTTTTTGCTGATTAAGAAATTTGGCATTATCAGATAATGAATGGTGCTGTGTGACTCCCCATAACAAGCAGAATTTGGTAATAATAATTAGGTAGGGAGTTAATCTGTTCAGTTTCAATGGCAGTGCCATAAAAGGAGGCAGTAAGTTTAATGTGTGAAACTAGTAAACTGTCAGGTGTTAAATTAAACAGCATAACTCTCCTGCTGATGGGGATCTTAACTTTTTAGTGGTGGATATAAAACAGGGTACAACTTGATGTAGTTTTTCCACATATACCAATTTCAATGGAATTTAGCAGCTGTTGCCTTGGGAAACACTGGAGTCAGAGATCAGAGCTCTTAGACTGTGTGGTACCTCCAGTGCAGGGTGCAAGTCATGGCAGGTAAATGTCAAAATTGGATCATGCCAGTATGGAAGGGCTGGGCTGTTAAGAAATGTCATAGTCATGTGCTGAGACAAGGTTTCAATCAGTGGCAAACTTGGCCATTTTCTGGAGCAGCAGAAGTTTATTTATAAGCTGTGCTTTAATAGCAAGACAATTTTAAATCATGAATATTTCTGAATGGAAAAATCAGTTTTGAGTTTATTAGTGATAACAACTAATGCTTTAAATGCTTTCCCTCCATAAATAGAACATTGCAAATATATAAATAATCCCATTGCTTTGATGCCTAGATATGGTTGTGTCTTATAATTAATTCATTTCCCAATAAGAAAACCAATTTTAGAAAACAAGTTTTACTTATCTGCATTTCTTCAAAAGAACTTAATTTCACAGTAATTCAGTTATGTAACCATAATTAATTCATTGTTAATGTTAATTAGAGTAAATATTTCTAAAATAATTGGATAACTTTAAGTGTTGCTAATGATTTTGACTATTTTACTTTCAGAATTTCTCATTTAGTCAGTACTTCAAATGAGTATGCCAACAATACTTTCATGTTTTCTATTTCTTCTTTTGGTTTCTGTGGGTTTTTTTCTGTTTAATTTCTGTTCTCTTTTCTTAGACATGAAATCTAAAAAGTGTCAGTTATGACGAGATGTTGTTTGACCATCTCCTATATGCCCTTTTAACCTATTCTGTAGAGTTTTAAAACATTCATTCTGTAACATTGCAAAAGATACCTGTGGGGGCTCATTTCCTCTTGTATTAATCACTGCTAGTGGAGCAAATTGCAGTATGTCAAGTGAGGCAGATGCCTTTTTATTTAGCATCAAAGTTTAACTTTTCATTTCTATTTCAGGAAGACCTGTTTATGGTGATTTTTATTTTTAAAGGGCAGGTATGAGAGCAATGTGAGAACTTGGAAATGGCCTCAGTTTCTCATTAAACCAACTGAGGTGGAGTATTTCCACAAATCTTTTAGTGTTAGGCTGAAATTCCAAACAGAAGAAGAATCTTATCAGTGCAATAAACATGCTATGGGATAGACATGTAAGGCAGACTTGAAATCCTCCCTCACTGCTTGATTTTCAAGCAGAGAACCAAGAGGCAAGAGGTGGCTGTGGCTGAGGCAGGGCAGGGCTGTGCTGGCAGTGCCAGGCTGGGCACAGCTGGCAGGAGAAAGGTCCTGCAGCACCAGGTGCTCTTGTCATGCACTGAAGGCACAGCAGGATTGGTTTGGTGCTGATTTGTTCCAATCCCTGGCAGCTGATTTGTTTGGTGCTAATAGTGGGGGGACAGCCAGCCCTGGGGCTTAGAAACCCTGGAGTAAAAGACAGTAATTGTTCAGTCCCCAGGTATTTTCTCCAGCCTATCTCTGGGTGTGTCAAGCACTATCAGTTTTGCGTTAGGTGACACAGCTTAATGATGTTGTATAAAGCCAAAGAGGTATCAAAGTGCCTTTTTTGGTTTTTTGGTGGAAAAAACACTGTAAGATTTAGTAAGTGCTGTTTGGAAAGGGTAATTGATGTGCCTCATTTGTGTGGCAGCATGTTGCTGTAGAATATGGCAGAAATTTGTATTCTTCTGAGGACAGGGACAAGTTCACTTTCCTCTGTGATGGAGAGCTAATTGCCACACACAGAAGGGAGAGCAAATTAAAGCAAAAGTAATCAATAAAGCTTGAGTTCAATTTTGGTTTGGTTGGTTTATCTCCAGAAAAAGTACTTGACTTACAGTTCTTTGATGGAGAGAAGGTTCTAATTGTTGAAACTTTTCCTCATTCTCTTCACCCTTCACAGGTGCATTTCTAAGTACTTTTTATCTTGACTGAAAGTTTTATTTAGTTATTCCAAGGGAATTTTCTTTTTACCAGGTCAGAGATGAGGAAAAAAAAATCAATTATTTTCATTCTTAGAAGGTAGATGCTTAAAGAGAAATCAATAGCAGTGTCTGAATGAGCTGTTGGCCAATTGCCAATGTAATAGCCTGATTTTGGAGAAAACAGAAAAATGCAAAAGACAAATAAATTATATTGGAGGGAGATTAGGTTTAGGATAAAGATAGTTGATTTGAAAGCTGATCTAGCAGGCTGATGTTTTTTCCTAACATAATCTGTCATATAAGTCTTAATCTTTACTATAATGTGTGACTTGTCATTTTGATTTTTTATTTGTAAGGATTTTAATGAATTCTTAAAATCCTGTTTCTAATTAACCCTTCTTTCCATATACTTCTGCCCTGGGAATACCACTGAGCTAGCCAAAACCCATTAGTATTAGTTTTTAGTATTAGTCTTAGGAAAAAATATTATGCTAATTGTGCTGTGTCAAATTCTTTAGCACTTTTTCTGGGTAATGTATCAGGTTCAAAGTGAGCAAAAAATATTCTAAGATTCACCATTCATGGAATGATGGGAAGATTTAAATCAAGGAAAGATGAAACCTTGGGGAGCATCTTTCCCTTTTCTTCACCACTGACTCCAGGAAATTGAAGCTGATTTTGACTTTTCTGTGTATATGTGACTGGCATAATATTTTGATTCCCCCTGCACTCCTCATGCATCACGTGGCTTGGGAAAACCCAAGGATGATCAGAACATTGGTGTCTGTTTTAACTCAGCTGAGTAGTGTTAAAAAATACATGCAGCCAGCATAGCTTGTATTGGTTTTGGTTTTTCTGAAAACAAATGTCTTCTCCTCTATGTTGTCTGTCTAATAGTTATGCTCCAGTTTAGAGCGGTTTATGCAGTAAATTCTATCAAATACTGTATTCCAGAGGATCAGTGATAAAATCCTTGTCCTGTTAGAGTTGATGTAGGTTCTGTGACTTCAGGAGGATTAGAGTTCAAAGCCTCCCAGCTGAATGAACAGGTTTCCTTCATGAAATGGGTAGAAGATGAGACAGCATAATTACTGTGGAATGGATTCAACTGGGCAGATGTTTGCAAATCTTCTTCATTTGGCTTGTTACCAGAAGGAAGCCCATTGCTCTGCTGCCAGCTGGCACTTCAGTGAGTCCTTCTGCCTCTGCAACTCTCCATTTTCAGTTAAGCAAGTCACAAATGTACATTGCATAGAACAGCTCTATCTTGGCAACATCAGGAGATGTTGGCATCACAGATCTTGGGCTTGTAGTGATGGGCCTGTTTGCCAGGTTCCACAACTACAAACCTGGAGCTGTATGTATGTTGTCATGCAGGATAAAATTAGAATCTTCCTTTCTTATTTCTCCTGTAAATTTAAAGGCCATGTGTTATTTTTTTCTCTGTTCTATTAGATATAAATATAAATATAAATATAAATATAAATATAAATATAAATATAAATGTAAATATAGAAGGTATGATTTATAAAAGCAAGGTTTCAAATGGACCTCAGGTACCTGATGGATTAATTCTAGGAGTTTTGTTCCATATTATCTGGAATTAGGAATTTGAGGATAATTATTCACCAGTCCTCTTTAGAGAAGACAATGTAACATGGAAGAGAAACTCTACCTAAAGGTATTTTCCTTCCTTTTCTACATTTAAAAATTTAATTTTTTAATATGAAAGCTTGATTGATAATTGATTTACCTTGGTAAGGTATGATGTAAAGGCACCTCTCAGTTTCACATCTGAAGTCTTTATAAACTGAAAAGTCAAAAAACGTTTCCCTGGAGTATCAAAAGAGATGCTTAGCACAGGGGCTTAGTTAACCTGATTAGAATAAGCTCTGGACTCCAACCTCTTTCTTACTGAGAATCAGCCTGTGGCCAGGCTGGAACAGGGTTCAGGCTGTAGTTGAGGCCCATGGTGTTTGATGCTAATGGATTCTTTCTCTGGGAAGTTAATGTTTGCTTTGAGAGAAGCAACTGGTGTGTGGGGAATAAAGTGATGTCTCACAACTGTGGCAATCAGCCCTGGAGAAATGAGACTTTGTGCAGAGTGGTTGATTTTTGTGAACAACTTTTTGTAGTGTTGGCTTCTTTATCTGCAGCCAGGCAGATCCATGTCCACATTTCAATAATTAAATCTCTCTGTTTAGTCTTTTAAATCCAATTTGGGCTGTTTTTCAAAGACCATGGCTCCTTTGTCTGACATCTGAATATTTGGTTTATCTGAGCTCTGAGCTGGTCATGTAAATTGAGTGTCTCTGGTTTGGATCTGCTTTTTTGATGGGTAAATACCTCCTTGCAAATGGACTACGGATCCCTGGTTTGAGAGCTATGCTGAGTTTATTTCTTGATGTTGATTGGTTTTGTTATGGGTTTTGTCTTTTATGCGGATCAGGAGGGAGGCTGGGGAAGGCAGTGAAGGGCAAACAGTTTAAAAAAGTAGTATTGGGATATGAAATGTGTATCCTAAGGTGTTAAGAGCTATTACATAGATCTGCAACATTTTTGGTACCAACATGGAGTAATTACACTTCTGTTTATGTTTGATAGTTCAACTTCTGCCAGTGTTTCCATTATTAACTTCTGTTTTCATGGAATTGTACTACAGGCAGAGTCTGTATCTGGGTAATTTTATTAAAGCAGTTTTCAACAAGCTCTTTCGCAGTGCAAGTATGGAAAGAATATTAAATTAAAATAAAATTCTGAACCCAGGGAACCTAATGTTCTGATATAGGATGTTAAGCTATGTCATCACTAATACAGTGTGTAATTTCTGTTTTACTGTGTGTAAAGTCAATGATTTTTCAGCATCAGTAGCTTCACAACCAAGTGTTTTAAACATTGCAATATTAGCCTGAAAATCACAAGATCTTAAATAATGAGTTGGCTCTCCACTGCCTTGCCTTGCACTTTGAAGGGAAGTTTGACAACCAGGAGTAGCTGACCAGACTGTGAGCAACATATTGCTCGGAAGGTCTTCAAACACAGCTTCTGTGTGACTGTCCAAATGCTGGTACTGGTTTGCAGTGTTTACAAAGGCTATTTAGAATATCAGGTATAGATGTAAACTGAAGACACCTGACCTAATGAATTAATGGTTTTTCAAAGATGATAGCTGGGTAGTGATATCCTCAGTTTTTGTGTCTGGGCTTAGGCATAATCCCAGGTTATGATAGTCTGTGTGGGGGAGGCAGAGTAATCTGATAAAGTCCCAGCAAGATCAGTGGAGATTTTGGCTTTTTACATCTTCATCCATGTTTGTATGAGATATAATCTGCGATGACAAATCTGAATTATTTCATAAGCCTCGTCAGCACAGTAACTGGGAACTGCCTAGAATGCCTCCGAAAGACTTTTTTTATTCTCTAAATGAGCGTAAAATCTGGGAATTTGGCTTTGATTTCAGTATATTGAATGTGAATGAAGTTGCCTGATGCAGAGCAAGAGTCTGTGATGAATATAAATGTGGTGCTGCTGGTCTTTGTTAGTGCTGAGGTGCCTGGGGAGATGAAATGGGGGAGACCCAGAGTGCTGATCTAATGCTCACCTCTTGATGAAGGATGTTTGATAACTTATTATTTGAGGGTTTTTTTGCCTTTTTCTCTTCTTTTTAAAAGATTTAATAGAGCTCCCAAGTGATCTCTGACTGTAGTACTCCACAGCTTATTATTTTACCCTTTTTTAGATTAAGGGTTTAGTCAATTAAGCCTTCCTCCTTTCTAAACAAAGGAAACTTAAAATTTCTAATTTTTGTTTCAATCTCAAGACTTCCAAGTTAAAACCAAAAATCAGTAAGACAAGAATATATCAGAATTTCACTGCCTCTCCCCCCTACACACCTGGTACCCCACATTTAAATATAAATTATATTTCAGTTCAGATTAGTTAACTGATAAGAAAGATATAGAATTATGTTGTGCATTTTGCAGTCCTAAGTAGTATTTAGTGTATTTTTGGGGCAGTTATTAGAGCTGACATGAATTTACATTATTCCTTTTTCAGACTATACTTGACAAACACTTCTTGACCTATTTTTTAAATATAAATGTAATATTTATATTGTTTGTATATTCCTCCATAAATTGCAACTACACTCTGTAATTGTAAACATAGATTCTGACAATCAAATGATAGGTTTTTCATGAGTGTTCCAGTTTATTTTGGTTTTTCACAGGAGCTTCAGGTAATTAATTAACAAAAAACCCCAAACTATTTCTTTTCTCTCTCAAATGGAAAATGAAATAAATATAATCAAAGGAATTTTTACTTTAACTTGGAAGTTAAACAAGTGTATGCTGTACTTTTTTTTTTTAAGCACTGAAAGTATACAGGCTTCCTGCAGATATTGTCAGAGGAAAGCAAAGGTATTTTGGAGGTAGAATGGAATTCAGTAGATCTATTGTCACGTGAAGGATAGCAGGAATCCTGGAATAGCCTAGTGAATTGAATGGTTTTGCTCATGCTATGTATTTATGAAATGTCCCATGCTGCAGTCAAACTGTTGTCATCTGAGCTTCAGAATCAACACGTGAATTTAGAGCAATGGTTTCTTTATGAATATTTCTGGTAATACTTGAGATAACTCTCACAGAGTTTTGGGTTGTCTGCCTGTTCAATGGGAGCCTTGAGTTCTCAGCTGTCCCTCATAGTCAAAAGGAGTCTGTGATGTAGAGGGACTTGGGGAAGTCAGCGCGAGAAAGCTGGGACTGCACAAAAAACAGAATTGTAAAACAGTCTGTAAACAGAGGTGCTGCATGCAGAAAGAAGATGGAGGAGAAATTGTATTCCAACACACAAAGTTTCCCTAAGAGTTTCACAAGCACAACATAAAATTACAAAAAGTCTGCTTATTAAACTCTGGGAGAATTTTATTGCTTGTAGAACTGCAGTCTGAATGTCACAGCTGTTACTAATTACAACTAGGAATAATTACAGCATTGAAGATTAATGTAACTGTACATTTCAGAGCATACAGGATAATGGGAACAGAGTGGCTGCACACAGGGTGATGGAAGTTTAATGTAATGCACACATTCTTAGCTGATTAATAATAATTTGATGCCTTCATGTAATACCTTACATGTCTTTACCACTTTACCTGCCTCTAATTCATGAGTCTTTAAAACACCCCAGGAAAAAGAACTGGCTGAACATCCCAGGCTGCCGCTATTTTTGGATGTGTGTTAGATTCTTTTATTGGTAACTCCTTGCTCTTTTTTCTTCATAATGTATCTCACCTTGGTCTAGTTTTGTGGGTTTTCCGTGAAGTTTTCCAAAGCAGTAGATCCTAAGAGCTACTAACTGTGACTAGGTGATGCTGTGTTTCTATTTTTCGCTTTTTTAAGATACCGCTCTTGGGTTTTAGCTGGAAGGGTTTAATGTTTTGATGGGGCTTCTTTCACCATGCGACTTTTTGAAATTACTTTAACTAATTTCTTTGGCAATTCCATGCTGCTTCTAGACCCAGAGTTATGAAACTCTGGTGTGCAGACTGCTGGTACCTGCTGGGCTGGGGGAAATGATCTGCTAGGACAAACAGCCTATAGGGCCTTTTGGGATGGAGTTTGATGAGAGGGCCTTGCTCTTTGGGAAGAACCAGAGCTGACAGAGGAAAACACATAGCAACACTTTTCTCATGCTGTTGAAGCCAATGTATTTTTATTTTATATTTCCCATGAGCTAAGAACATTGGTGCAGTCAGTTCCTCAGGTCTGGTGGTGTCTGGTAACTTGTTAAGGAGTAGTAAATGGGTCACCTGCCCACCATTTCACCTAGTTTGTAACATGTTTTCTTGGTTCTATCTCTGCTGTGGACATAGCAAATCACCTTTTGAAGCTTTTCCAGTACACTTGGCATGGCAGTAACAGCACACACTCTTTGATGCCCAGATTTGGCAGTTTCTTGAAGGTGTTTCACTGCCCCATCTTCTTTTTAAAAGATGGATTTCATAAAGCATGATAGACTTCACCTTTTTTTCTCTTTTCAGAGCCAGACTCCTCCTTGTACTCAGATAACTTAGAGCCAACTGTTTCAGTGGGAACTTCATGCAGCTTAATTTTGTTACTGGCCCAGTCAGCTTGCAAAGCGCCACTTGACTTTGCTTCCCACAGAAGCTCTCTCTGGGAAAGGGAACTTTAATTTCCAGCTCTGACTGTCTCAAGTAAGCGCCTTGCACAGTGTGCTCATCCCCAGCGGTGGGGAGCAGCAGTCCAGGCAGCATTCCTGGAGTTTGGAGCTCAGAGTGCATGGCCTGCAACACAGCAGAAGGGAGAACCACATGAGGAATGCCTGCTGTGCTCTCAAGTGGCTGATGGGAGAAGCCTGGCAAAGCTCCACTCGCCCACACCAGCAGAACTGGAGGTGCTGCTGGAGGGTCCAGGTGCATCTTTTCACCCATTTTACGAGAATTAATGTAAAATCTCCTCTCTGTATTCTGGTAATCATTTTTATTTCCTTTCTAACTTGTTAAATTTTTTTTCGATCTCTGTGATGGTGTGAACCTCTCACACCTTATAGGAAAAGGATTTGGAGGACCTTGCCCTCCATGAGGAAAATGGAGTACCCCAGCTGTGCTTCCCAGGCTTGTTACTGGATGCGTTTTATTGTGTTCTGTTCCAGTGCCAGAGAATTTTGTCAGGCAATCCACAGTGATTGATTCTAGGGAAACAAAACACCATTTCCTTCTGTTTTCAGTCTTGAGTCACGTAGCTCTCATACCAGATTTTTTTCCCAGTAATTCCAGAATTCATGCACTTGTCTACCAACAGCTGTACAAAATTAACTGAAAATAACTTTCAATTCTGGTCTTCACGCCTAAAAATTATTACTCAGAGACTGATAAAAATGGCCCATCATCCTTCTGGATTTTTTATGGAACAAAAAAGGCCATGTCCCAGACAACAGAGTTTCTGTAACTTCTTGAGTTTCATATGGTTTTTCTTGATGTAAGGCGCTCCAGTGCTGTGTGAAATAATATTTTTTCTAACTGCTGGTCACCAGTAACAGAACTTGAGAATTTGATGCAACATTTACAGTTTACTTTGTCTTATTTTCCTTGCAGATGAACCTCTACAGAAAAGCTAGAAAGAAAGAAAGATCCAGAGAACATGAATGTTCTTTCCATTTGCAAACTCTGTAGGAAGCCAGTGTTCCATCATTAGTTGAAGCTGATATAGAAATATTTGCAATGGCAATACATTGCTCTTATTCACACATTTCAAGTGTGTTCTGCTAAGTAACAAAATGACAAATTTAAGCAGTGGCTGCAGGGGCCAGCATGCTGTCTGCTTAGCAAATTCCCCCTTTGTGACCATGGATTCACTGCACTTCCTAGGAATGCTGCTTCTCTTGAGGATCACACCCATACAGTTCTCTTCCCATTGGCATGCTCCATTAAGATGTTTGAAGTCTCTTGCTTCATAGTGAACATCTTTTATTGTGTTATTGTGCAGAACAAGTTGCGCGTTGAGCATGAGAAGGGGGGGGAGGATGAGGAATGGTTGGAAAAGTCTGCTGGGACAAGTAGGTTGAATAGAAAAGAGGTGATGGGGAGGATGGGTCAAATGTAAAAAACAGTCAGGTTGGAGTGGCTTGATGGCATGTAGTGAAATTTTGTAAAAAAGCTATTCCATAATGTAGCACATCCATTTTCCAAAATACTGTCATCCACGAGGCATGTGAATCCCTGTAACCTGACAAGGTGAATCCATGGCACTCCATCCTGCCAGGGTTACACTGCTGCCTGCCACAGCCTAAAATCCAGCCAAGATGTATTCACCTTTCCATTGCAATCAAATTCCAACACTTATTTCAGATCATGTTCTCATGGAACAAGAGGGGTAACGTGAGTTACCATTGGTTAATTTTATCCTAAATAGTTGGAAATTTACTCCTGACTTAGAATATTTGTGCAGTTCACTCCTCCTTGAAAAAAACAAGCAGCAATAGTAGCAGTACACTGTTTCTAGAGCAATTTTAGTTCTGTGGGAAGATCAGCCATGCTATTTGTGGTCCACCACATCTTCTGATGTATTTTATGAAGGGTTTAAGCCTTCGGTATTTCTCTGCTTTTTGGTTTAGCTCCCTGTTGATTCGTTTTCAAATTCTCCATGAATGAAAAGGCAAAAATTTTGTTAACCATGCTGTCATAGTATAATACTGCATTATGTAAAATGTAACATTGTTACACTTCCTTCATGGAATGATGAAATATTTTCATGCTCTTAGAAGTTTCGTCCTTTGGATTTTGTACCTGGTGCATTTTCCCAGAGCACTCTGGCTATGCAAAGCCAGCCAGCTTCCTTTCACAGAGCACGGTTCCATTGAGGACCAGTTCACTGGGGCTGCATCTTTGGCTTGGTGCAGACAGCTGACCTTTGGGTGAACTTCTAGTAATTTGCTTTTTCTATTTGTTAATGATTGGAGATTTTGTAGAGGATTTGTATGGCAGCAGAACAGCAGATGAACAATAATGTATGTCCTCATTAAGTCTTCAGTATTTCTTTTTCATTGGACTTCTCTTTGAGTGAGAAGAAATAAGCCCTTATTCAACAGTTAATGGCATCAGAATTGTCCTTCTTAAGTGAGCAAGTGCCTACTGTACTTCTTAATTTGCTTTTAGTGAAAGGATTGCACAGGGCATTATCTGGAGCTTAGCAGTGTAGCTGGCCAGTGTATGTTTGGTTGGGGTTTTTCTGTTTCCCCTGACATGGCTTTTTCCCCTCTCCAGGCTGATGGAAAGTTGCTTCATTATATGCTGTCCAAACAGCCTAGGAATAGCCAGAGGTCTTTTTATCAGTTTTCCAATACATTCCCACACCTCTGTTTCCCACTGATAACCTACTATTTTGTCACTGCCTTCCATGTTCCTTATGTAAATTAGTATCAAAAGGTTTCAGAATATTTTATGGAGCTTCTGGCACTTCTCCTTTTCTTCCCCACTTCTGGAGACAATATATTTTGCTGACTTCTACAGTGGTTTTAAATTTAAGATCCTGTTGTTTTTCTTTCCCCTTGTTTGTTCTCCTCACTATCCCATCCTCCTTTTTTATCCTATAGCAGAGAGCATTGCATTTATCTTTTAGCTTATGTTGATGATCCTCCATTGGCCTTGCTTTTTTATATAAGCATAAATACATTTCTGTGCATCACTAATGAGTGGTGTCTGCTGCAAAATCATTGTTTAGTTAATATTATGAAATTACTGAAACTTATATTAAAGTGTCTTTCCATATCATGCCACACTTTTCAAAGTGAAATTGCAGACACTGGGGAAGTTTGAATTCAATTCTGATGTGACATGTTCCTATGCATTTAACATATGGCAGCAGCTTTTCTTTGTCTGGCTATGATCCAAGCCTCGAGTCTCCTTTCCTGTTTCTTTGCTCATTGAAATGTCCATTGGCTTTGGGTGGATTTAAGGAAAGGCTATTAGGAAATAAATGGCAAAATAATGGTTAATGCAATGAAATGCAGTATAAACTGGATAATTAACTGCTTTCTGGTGCTCTTCATTCCTCTATCATCAACACCATTCCAACAGGTTTGGTTGCTTTTTTATTTCATTTTGAAAAGGGTTTGGGTTTGGATTGTCCTTTTTCTATTGCAAATGAAACACACTTATTTTTGATGGTTTTGTCATTGGTAACTTAAGAATTTAATGAGATGTTCCTATGAATACCTGTGTCCAATTACTGTGTGGTATCTCCTCATAATTTCTCACATTTAGATCACTTCTAGGACTGTGCTAATGAACAGCCTTGTTTGCATGTAACTTCCTATGTTATCATAACATGACAGTTCATGAAAATATTTCTTTTAGAGAAACTTCATTTTATCCTCTGTGGATAAATAATTACAGCACAAAACTTTTTTTTTTTCCCTGTAAACTATTGCATCCTCCTTTACAGCAAAGCATTGATTTTAAACCATACCCCATACTGTTTTCCAAAGCTTCTTTCTCTGGTTCTTCCTTGAGTTACTTTGTCTTTCTCTTCTGCTCAAACAGCTTGATGCACATGGTAACTTTTATGTCAATGTCAAACAGGATTGTTCTGAAAAGATCCACTGACAGAGTGAAAAGGAACAAACAAATCCATCAACTTGCTAAAATGAGGTTAAAAAGCCTGGAAATGTTAGCATTTAAATTTACAAAATGTTGGTCTCCTGCCAGCCTTCTACTTTCTGTGCTCAGTTCATATGAACTGGTAGGATATCAGCTGAGGCAAGTTGATCTCTGAGGCTTTTAGGGGGAAGCTATTTTGTCTCCTTCAGTTCCCTGCTTAGTCAGGGGGAAGAAGCTGGCAGGTTGAACTGGGAAGTGCATATTTTGAGTGGACACATTCTCAGAGTGATTTTACTTCCAGCTCTGCTGCAAAGTGAAGGATATATTTAAATACTGGTTTTGAAGGAGCCATGAAATAATCCTTCATGCTATGTTATCCTACTGTTAACGGAATTAGAGTACCTTCAAGCATTTATAGACAGGATGTGCAGAAGGCAGTGATTTGCAGTCTTGGAACCTGTTAAACTTGACACTTTCACTACCAGAATCACCAGCTACCCAAAGAACATGAGGCTCACTTAAAAATGACATAAGAAATTGTTATTTTCAGTTGCCTTCTATTCTGTGAGCCATTACAACTTTTAAAAGGACATCTTGGCAGTCATGAGAGCCAGAAGCCTTACTTTAAAGGCTAGGATGGTCATGTAAATGTTTCACTGTGTAGCTCACACCTGCCAAGGAGGGCACTGAATCTTGTGAGACCCTGCAGTTATTGGGAGCTGGCAACACTTTGGTTCCTAACCAAGTGGCATGAAAAATGTCCTTAGGCTGGTTAAGCAATGGGCCAAATTTCAATGATGGTTTTCCTTGCCATTCCTCAGTGATGTACTGCTTTGTCTTGCAGAGTTCTGTGAGCTTTGGGGATCACTGCAGGAATGGCAAAGTAAAGCATACTCTTCTATTTTTGTTATAATTACTTTTGTCTGGTAGCAATTAGGAAACCAGAGAGGCTAGACTGGTTTGTAAGTGGCAGGAAGGCTATGTTTGCTGAGATTTTCATACACTTTAAAATCAATTTTTCCAAGAGATTTTTCAGGGAGAAATCTTTAAGGACAAAGATAAACTAATGAAACTCAGACTGCAATCCAGTTGCTCTACCAATGTGTCCTTATTGCTCTTGAGAACGAATAATCTTCCATCTTTTGCTCAATAGCAAAAACCTACAGGGTATTACCTTGCAGTAGTATTTTCGTAGTCTGCATAAACATCATTAACAGGAAAATGTAAGAAGAATTGCATTATGTAGTTGACAGTTTGGTATGAGAGAGTAAATGAAAAAACATCTCTTTTATGATTCCTCAGCTGAGCAAGTTGCTGCTCAGGATGCTGAAAGGTCAAAGCTTCTGTTTCTTGGTGATGTGTCAGAGCTCATTTTGTTCTGTTCTCTTTCTTTGGCCACCTAATTATGGTTTGCCTGCAGAAGGGAACTGGGTGATCCATGATGAATACTGTGCCTTTGGCAGATGGGCATTGCTGTCATACTCTTGGGCTTTCATTTGCATGTTTCTTACATCTCTGTGTTTGCAGAGGAAGATTCTTAGAATACACATAAGTTTCAATTACTTGTTACATAGCAAACCATTTTAAAGACCCACTTCAGAGTTTTACCATGTGGCCAACACATAGCTGTTGTTTTTACACAAGGTGAGCCACTGCAGTGCAGACTGGGATTGTACTCCTATTTTTAACTGGCACCACACCTCAGTAACCCTTGTTTCTCAGCTGTGTATGCCTCAGCCTGGTTGTTGGAAAGAGGGTGGAGCATTCCCATCTGTGTGGAAAAATTCCTGGTGCATATTCATGCTGGATGGCATGAATTTCTCCCAGCATTGTCAAGATCACCATCCATCCCTCTATAGTGTGTGTATACCCAGTGCTGCTGATGTGCCTGGCCTCCAGGGTCCCCCAGTGTTACTGCTGTCCATGGTGTGCTCCCTGGGGCTGCCCTGAGCAATTCTGGTGTCACCTTGATGTTATTCTGCACACCATCAAAATTTGCACTTCTCTCTCTGTCCAGAACATTTTTTTTAATGCCTAAAAAGGCCATTGTTTGTAGCCAATGTTGCCATAGAAACCCACTGTATATTGAATAGAAAAGGATGAGCGCTATAGCAGTGAGCTGAACCTAAATGTTGGATGTGAAAAAACTTGCTGATACAGACTTGCTGTCTGTAGGAGAATGTTAGTTGAGGAAACACAGGGATTATTGCACAATCAGTTGATGATATTCAGATCATCCATTCACATGTATTAGAACTGTTCAGTTAATTATGAAAAATAACCCAGATGTATGATTCACGGGTATTAATTTCCTTAATGTAATGTTATGAAAAGGACTTCATCCAAAGAGATACAAGGCTGTGTCTTCCAGTCAGCAAAAAACAAACCATGTTTAAGTGACTTGCCGAATAAGAGTTTATTTAAACATATCCATAAATGGCTTAAAGAACTAGATGAATGTGTGTGAGTGTAAGAGCTGTAATTGTCTTTGAAATAAAAAGCAGAAATCTTCCAGACTGGAGTGAAATAAACTCCAACCTTCACTTAAATGCTTTTGGTGACACACTCGTAAGAATAATCCAAATGTGAAGATCAACTTGCAAATCTTGACTGAATGTGGAATATTTCAGAAACAGGTGAGCAGAGAAAGAGACTAGAGCAGGCAGTGAGGACATCCACAGGCAGCACAAATGAAGTTTGATGGGACAGGTTTCTACCTGGGGGCTTCCAAAATTCCCAGCACAATGAGCATTTTTTTCTCTCCAAGCCACAGCTATTACAGTGAAGCTGAGCCTTTCACAACAAAACCTGTTTCTGAACTGAAATAATCCATCCTGCCGCTGCTTTTCAGGGTGGAAATGGTGTGCAGCAGGAGGGGAGGAAAGGATTAAATGAACCTTGACTTAAATGCTCAGTGTTAGAATCCAGTTTAAAGGAAAGTAAACATCTTATCGTTTTGGTGCAATTATGGACTTAGAACAAATTTATGTTAGGAGTGGTTTTATTTTTGTCTTGAATTCAGTGTTAAGAACTTTAAATTCTCTTATTTGTACCCATTACCTTTTGTTTCCCTTGGCACTCCTTGTTTCTGTTGAGCCTTGTAAGTTTGTAATCTGTTGTACCTTTACATCTGTCTAAACACAAATGGTGTTTCTGATGTTTTTAACACCCTGAAGGAATTTATAAACTCTGACCCCATGGTTGACATGAATGGTTCTGACTGGCCGTGGTTTGTTTTGGGCTGGCTGTCCTTTGAGTGCCTGGGTACAGTAGCACTGATGTAGGGGGCTGAGACACCACTTTCAGTTGTAGGATTTAAGAAATAATTGGTTTAAACAGGAGTTTTCTTTGATGTTAGCAATAAAATGGGCTGGCAAGCACAGTGCTTCGATGCTTGTGCCTATAAATAGAACAATTTTTCCTTTTAAGCCTTTGATAAAGACTTGAACCAGCTGAAATGCCTGCTTTCTTATGTTCCAGCCACTAGCAATGAAATGGCTTTAATATTTAAGTAACTGTTTTTATTAGACTCTGGTAGGCTTTAATAGGTGTTCCTGGAGTGCTGTTGACTTGCTCTTTATTGGTTCGCTGAGAGAAAGAGCTTTTATTCTTTTCCAGCAGGACCCTCAGGGTGTCATTCAACACCCTAGGGCAAGATGCTGAGCCAAACCCAGCAATAGGAGGCAATGATAAATCTGGATTTGAGGGAAATACAGCAGGTTAGGCCTCAGCTGCACTCCCAGTTTGCTAAGTTCCACTTCTGACACATTCAAAATGTAACCATCAGGTTCTGTTTCCAACTGATGGCCATCAGAATATGTTTATTCACACGAAATAATTTCTGTTGGGCTTTGAGCTGGTCTAACTTTTACGTGAAAGATGGTTCTGATAAGTTGTCTCCTTGCCTTTCATCAAAGACAACTTTGTCACTTTCAAACAAACATTTTGAACAAATAATGAACAAAAGAAAATTTGAACATAAAACATTAGGTCTTGTGTGAGAGTAGACCCTGGAGTGAGACTTCCTGTCCTACGATCATAATGCTGCTAAGCATCATTTTAGCAGGAGTGGATGTAAAGGATTTTCATGGTAGACTTGAAAAACAAAACAGAAATGTCACTTCCACTGGTGTATGTTGAGTCCTTTGCAATGTAAAGTGCCATCCTTTTGTTGGAAGGTTTGGGAAAGAATAAAAAACTTCTGGCTTGTTTAAAACCCACCACCACAACAACAAAGTAGCAATAATCTTTAATATGGGGGGTGTTGAACTTCGTATCTTATGTTTGGGCTGCTCATTTAAATTAAGGGAGAAAAGTATATGTGGACTCTCCTAAGTTGTAGGACCCCCATTTGCTAGATAAATACTGCATTCCAGTAAGGAATGTTGAAGTATCATTTGTTACAACCCCTGTCCACAGAGATGTGGTGCAGGACTCTGGCTAAAGCCTGTCTGGAGGGAAGGGAAATTCTGCTGAGGCTTGAGAAGTAAACCCAAAGCAGCCACCAAGGCTGGTTCAGTGCAGAATGGGACTTGGGAGGTGTTTGCACTTGTCAGAGCATTGTGTTGATATGGTGTCCAGTCCTGGGGCAATTGCTAACAAAATAAATTATTAGCATTATTCAACTTTTTAGGCAAGGCTGTTCAGAAAAACTAGGCCTATTTATGGGAAGGGGTTTTTACATAGAAAATAGTTTACTGAGTGCTTACAGAAACTCAGTTTTGCTGAATTTGTACCATGGAGATGCAGTCATTTGTAAGCTACCTGAACAAATACGTAAGCTTGATGCATTATTCCATGATCCAAAGAAAATTAATGCCATTTTAAAATTTTAACTTTATAATTTAAGCCTTTCCCTCCAAATTACAGGGTAATTTTTGGAGTTTTTGCAATTTTACTCTAAAAGTCTAAAGTAGCAAAAGTATTCTTGTTCAATTAGGATAATTTAGATATCTTTAACACATCTTTCTTGAAAAAGAGGATCTGTAATATACCTTTGCAACTAAAAGACTATTCCAATTGATTTTGCTGGAAATACTGAAAGTATCCTCTTATACACAGGATCTGGCACAGGAAATACCACCTGAAAGAAGATTTTTTTATAGAAAGGTCTAAGCATATGTATCTAGGTTATAATAAAGTAATGACAGTATTTGCTGTCAGATTCAGATTCTAGAGTGTTAAACAGTCCAGAACTGAGAACTGAATGTGCATTTTTCTGTGTTTTCACCTTGTTTTTCTGTTATTGCTTTCAGCAACTACTGTTGTCAACTGGGCACTCAGGATATTTTTTCCCCTGCATAGAAGTGTTGATGGGTTGGGAACACTGCTTTAGGGTTAATTTTCTGAAGTGATGTTTTGAAGTGTGGTTATTTTTGTAAGTCACTAGTCAGAGTAAAGCAGACAAACTAACAAAATGTGAAATATTGGGGCTGCTGGGGATGGATTGAAGACTAAATATAATTAAATTGAAACAACAGGATGAATGATGTCACGCTCAAAATAGAACTCACATAATTTACAGTCCAATTTGATGTACTTAATGTTTCTTGCTTGAGCAGGTCTAGGACATTGAGCAATGGGCATGTAGTGGTTAGTTTTTAAAACATTACTGAAAAGAGGAGTTTAGTAACAGGATTCATTGTTTAATGTAAGGGATACAGCTTGATATAGAAGCTAAATAAGGTGAATCTCTACTTGCTAAACATAAAAAAGAATATATATTTACTTAGCTGGGGGGAGGTCCAAAGACATGGGTATAAATACGTTGTCCCTTTCAGTAACCATCTCTTTAGGATGAGATCAGAGAAGCAGAATCCTCCATGACTGAACTCAAGAGTTTTCTTGCTCTATGCCTGAGAAGACTTTACTATCTTTTCTCTCAGCAGTCACCTGTAGTAGAATGAGTCATGTGCTTGTGTAAGCACCGTTTTTAACAGCCCTGGAGTATTTTATAACAGCTCCTTCTCTTTCAGCTTCTTTCCTGATACCTGCTGAGTCTGTTCTAATCCTGACATTTTGAAGGCAAAAAGCACTTTCTTCTGCCCTGAGTTATAAGGTAGGATTCTGACTGTTATTAAGATGTCTCAGTGCTGCAGTGTAAATTAGGGATAATCACAACAGCCCTAAACTATCTCCAGAGGTACTGGATGGAGCCCAAGGGCACCTGCACCAGTAATTGCTCTTCCTGCAGTAACAGGAGACTGGGGCACTGTGCTGTGGCTGCATGTCCTGGTGTTGGAAGGATCAATTCCCACACACTGTGGGAGCTGCAGCTCCCTCAAAGCCCATTTCTCTTGGGTCTTTTGCCCTTTATTCTGATCCTTGTCTAACTGTGCCAGCAGCACAAAGAGTTGCTAATCCCCACGAATTTATCCTTAACTTCATGGATACCACAGTGGATTGACTTGTACTGAGCTGTGTGAGGAATTCAGGATCATCTCTGGTTATTCAAAGTACATTTATCTCTGCCTATTAAAGATGACCAATAGGAATTATCTACAGATAAATATGAAACCTTTTGTCAACTAAGGCTACCATTGCAAAGATTAAGAAATCTGATCAATTTTATATATATAAAAATAGAATATAAACACTGTGTTTTATGGACATTTGTATATTTGCATGTATACATTTTTAAGTTTGCTTCTTTCTTATTGTGGAATTGCTTGGAAAAAAACAGTTGATTACTTTTGCTATAAAAAAGAAAATGGATGAACAAACTTCTAGAAAGTTAGAAAGATTTGTTTGGCTTTCAGTAAGAATAAACATGTCAAGTTAAACATCCTAATCTAGGCAATTTAGTTCAGCTCTGACATTTCTGCCTTAGGCACTGATTGGAAAATTGTGGTTTATGTCACAACCAGCAAGCTAAGCTGCCTAATTTTGATCTTGATATTTTCATGATCAACATGTTTTGGTTTGTTTCGTCCTTGAAATTAAAACCTTTTATACTCTGCCTGTTTTTTAGCTAATTAATATTTTCCACTCTTCCAAAACATTTATCCTTACCATGAAGTAATGGGGAACTGGACCTTTTGCATGGGAAATGCAATTAATTTGAAATTTTTATTAATGCTGTGGGGTTTATTCTGAATTCCTCTCATCAGCTGAAGGAGTTTCCTGGAAATTCCCCATGTATTTAACCAAGCAGTCAAACTTACGGGGAAAAACAGTGTGCCATTCCTTATGAAGCAGCAGACTTTTCACTGTGAAAGGGTGAAAGACAAGAGACCTAAACTGAAACAGAACAGGTTCAGATTGGAGAAAATCTCTCTCTTTTTTTTTCTTTCTTTCCTTTTTTTTTTTTTTAATATATGAGAGCGAGTGAAACAAGTTGCTTTGAGAGATTATGCAGTCTCCACCCTTTGAGGCTTTCAAGACCTGACTCTATAAACCTTGAGCAACCTGATCTGACCTCCTAACTGACCCTGCTTTGAGCAGGAGTTTGGACTAGAGACTTCAGGTCTCTTCCAGGGTGATTATTGTGTCAATTCACCCCATTGCTCTGACAAACATGCAAACCCAGCCTTTTTTATATATAAGGAATAAATATGTATGTTACATAGGAAACACATGGTCTGAAAGTCAAAATTTCTGAAAAAGAGCTGTGCCTGAGACTTCAGTAGAAGGAGCAGTTAAAATTGTACCTGTTTTAGAAATACCTCCAACAGGCACTTGCTTCCCTTTTCTGCTGTCTATTTTTGGGAGCTTTTCTGCTTTTTTTTGCCCTAAAGACCTTAAAGTTGCCTTCATCCTTTCTTACCTGCTTAATCAGATGTGGAAGCACCTGTCTCAGAGCTGGTTGCTATTGACAGCACATTACAACTTGAGGCTCCTTTTTCATTGTATGAATAGGTTAAGATAAATAATCTGGGATATGCCTGAGAAGTTGTATTTAGGTATTGAAGCTGTTTCTGTGCAACCAATAAGGAAAGAATTACCAAACTCGAAGAGAAAGATACAAGATACAAATGCCTGATAAGATGATTACAGAACAGGAAAGAAAGCAAAGGGAAACTTAAAAAAGAGCACCTCTTTCCTAGGAAGGATTTTATCTTACTAGTGTTGAAGGTTTTATTTCTCACTCTCAGAGCTTAGGATTTCTTGGCTTGCTTGGAAAATATCTGGTTCTATTCACAGACTTTTCTTTCTCCATTACATGTCTCTGGTCATTATTTAACATCAAGCTTCTACTAACCCTCTGTTTCACTGCTCTGATTCAGCTGCTGCTGGGAGAGTTAAGCTCTAAGGTAGGTTGAGAAATCCTGTTTTAAACTTTTGAATGGGGAAAACCAGTGCAGTGGTAGTGGAAAAGGGGCAGAAGGTCACAAAACAGATAGTGATGTTTACAGCTCTCAAGTTTGCTTGTTTACAATGCACAACTGACAACTTAACTGGTCCAGTAAAAACAAATAAAAAAGCTTAAAATCAATGAATTCTCCAGCAGTCAACACCAAACCAAGTATCCAAACAAAAAAAATGACCAATGGAAAACAAACCCACATTTCTTAGTGCTCCTTTGACTGAGAGCAGCTGCAGTGGTAGCAGCAAAGCTCTGCAGAGGCTTGGCCTCTGACTTGCACAAATGGCAGGCTGCACAGGGAGTAACCTTGGAGGAAACCTGTCCTCTTTTCCATCTCACAAATCCCTTGTTTAGCTTTACAGTTACTTATTTAGATATGTTTATTTTTAAACTCAAAGTTCATCCCAGAGTAAGAAATCCAATTTCAGGTTGCCTCATGAATACCCCAAACAGTTTTGTGATTCCCAGGTAGAGCCTCTTCTGCGAGCTTTGAGTTATTTGTTCTCCTATCAGGTAAACCTTTGATTTACACTGATGAAGAAAATCTGGCCCCTCCTCTAATGCATAGTGTAAGGATATTGTCTGTAATGGCTGAGCAGACTCAGACCCCACATGGCTCAGGTCGTCATATTGTTCATATCCAGTGTAGAAAAACCTTGCTAACCAGCATGAAAGCAAATATTCAGTGGTCTGGGAGCTCTATGGAGAACATTAACCATAACACACTGTAAATGGATTTAAAATAATGTCATATCAAGAATATGGAAAGAGAATGTATACACAAGTTATTACTCATCTATAGCCATGTTTGATGTCTTTCCATCTTTGAGCTTGGATGGGATGGATTCTTCATTGCAAAGATGTGAAGGCCTCACTAATACAGAATTTTACTGTGATTCTGACATGAAAGAAAGCACTTCTTCTGAACCTGGGAAGAAGAGAAGCAGTGCCTTCAAAGTACTGTTGTTATCTGTGTTTACCTGAGCATGGCAGGTCCTGTGCCCTGTGCTCAGCTGTAGCTTCCAGGGATGAGAATTGAGTGCCTTCAGCTCTCAGTTGTGAGCACTTCTCTTGATTCTTTTCTTTTCTGACCCTTCTTTTTTGCCTTTCTTATGCTAAAAATATTTACTTTTTAAAAGCTTTTAACTTAAAAGAACATACTTCATAGAGAAATGGTAATTCTAAAGCCAGCTGAAAATGCCAACAAAAGTCCTGCAACAGCCACATGGCCTCTGCCTTCCTTTGTACACAGTTGCAATTTGGCCTTTAGGGAAAGACCAGCATTTGCAAAGCACCCGTGGGGTCTTTTGTGTGGCTGGGACCCCTGAGTGATGCTGGATGTGAGCTGCTTGTACCAAACTCCTGTGCCCAGTGGGGAGATGGATGAGCAGTGTCTGTGCTTCAGCTGCTTGCAGGAGAACATCCTTTGTGCTCACAGCTGACTTGGCAGCAGTGAGCAGACACTTTGTGGGATCCAAACCCCACCTTCCGGGCTTGTGTCACTGCTGGGAATGGAATTGCATGCAGGTGTAAAGGAAAAAAATCTGTGTTTGATGTGAGGATGGTTTGCAGAAAACTGATTAAAACACAGCTGATGCTGGAGTTCTGTTGTAAACTTGCGTGGAGTGCCCATGATGTTATTTGGGAAAGAGAATGCAATGCTGAGTGTGCCTGAAAGAAAAACCCACAGAAAGGAAATAAGCTATTAATCCTAGAAAACAAAGAGAAAAGGACACAAAAGAGACACTTTTCTTCCAAGCTACTTCTTCAAAGTGATTCTTCTTTATGCCATCTGATGTGATTTTGGCGCTGGCTGAGGTGATGTTTCTAGCAAACCACTTCACTCTGTGTTTTGTTTTCGTCTTTTTCATCTCTGATTGACAGTCCCACCAAGAAATAACAATGAAAAATTCATGAGGTCAATCCCCAAGTGATTCAGAAAGGACTTTCATGGGATTAGATAGAAGCAGTTAAATTTCCTGGGGCACAAGTGTGTTTTGAGGAAAGGGATAAAAGTGTATTATTCTCTGGATAATCCTGGCTGAAATATAAAGGACCATTTTTGGTGAATAATTAGAGAAAATGTCCCAAAAATATCTTTAATTGGTATGGCATAAAAACATGTAGGAACAGAGATGAAAGAAATATTTTTGCTTTGGCTCCTGGTAAGTAAATTGTCTGTAGTATTTTACTTGCATTGGATTGTAACATTTATTATTGGTTCACTTTAGTGGCAGTAGTGACTCAGTAATTCTGACTGAGTCAGAAGAGCACAGTATTATTAACCGAGTACTAAGGTGAATTTTTACTTTATGGCATGATTTGTATTCTTTTATTTTCCTTCATTTTCTTCCTCTGTAAGGAAGAATGTTTTATTTTCCTTTGTTTGTTTTTTAACTGCTCACAAGAAAACATCAAAATTATATGTATGATTGGCATTAATTTGTATTTATGACCTGAATTGCTAGGAGGTAAGAAGCTCTTTGTTCCTATCTATTGGAAAGTGTGCAGAAGTAGAGCTCCAGAATTAAACTATGCAGCATTCACCTCCCTCGTGTTGTGTGCTGGGAATCAGCCACAGGGCCGGAACAGGAGGAGGTAAAAATGTCCCAGGAAACCAAACACTTTTGTGTGTTGATCTGCTGGTACTTACAGAGGGACTTTCTGAGGGCAGAGGCAAAGGAAGTTCAAGTCCTGTAATGACATGTAGCCAGAGAGCAGCCAGCTCAGGAGCTCTGGAAATACCCAGTATTTCTCCTGGTGTGTGGGGAAGCTGCTCTGCTCACAGCTTCTCAGGGCTACTGGGAGAGCACCAGCACCAAAGCACATGTGCTCAGGGGTTGGCCTGGATCCTTGGGTGCAGCCCACAGGACAAGGCTGCTGAATCCTCCCTAGAGCTTTGGGGCTTCACTTGGATTGTCATGTTGAGCTGAGTTTGGACAGGTGTTCTTGTCCTTTGTGGAATGAGATTTACCTCGGTCTTGCTGCTTTTATCCTGTGTGCATTTTCTCTGTTTCTGTGGCTCATTGTAACTGCACTGTGTCCTTCTGCTGGGAAAAGAGGAAGCGAAATTACAAAATCTGCCTGATTTTGATAGAAGCAACATGCTTTGGTGCTTGCCAGTTTGAATAGTGTCAGCCGGGTCATTAGCACATCAGAACCACAGTTCAGAAGCATTGTCCTCGGATAATTCATTACCATGATAGCTGTAAGCTCTGAGCCACTGCTCTGCCTGAAAGAAAAACATAACATTTATAAAGAGATGTCACATGGAAAAGTGGTACTTAT
Source organism: Lichenostomus cassidix (assembly GCF_008360975.1). Taxonomy (NCBI): domain Eukaryota; kingdom Metazoa; phylum Chordata; class Aves; order Passeriformes; family Meliphagidae; genus Lichenostomus; species Lichenostomus cassidix. The sequence continues at coordinate 18,284,951 of NC_139490.1, forward strand.
AAGAAAAAAAATCTGTACTTTTTATTGACAGTATTTTAAGTAATTCAGGCAGTCAAGATATATTGTGACAAAGTATTTACCTGAAGGTTACTGCCTTCTTTGTGTTTTACTGATGTGTAGGTATACATTTACCTATGTGCTGAAATAGGTTTTGTGTCTTTAAAGTTTTAGTTTTATTTAAAGAAAAAATGAAAATTTTTTTTAAAAAAATTTCAAATCATTTTGAAAAAAGATAAATATGCCCCCTTAGTCTGATGTCTTGGCAGTGAACATTCTCTGTCCATCTCATTCACACTGGGAATTGTCTCTGCTCTCCAGTGTGGTTCTGCTAAGATTGCCTAATTTCAGTGAATGATTTATAAATAGCACTGAACAAGTTTGGGGGGGATTCATTCGTATTGGGAAAATTTTGGGGTTGTACGGAAAGAAAAAATTACTAAGTAACTTTACTATCATGACTCACGAAACTTAGTTTCCATTATTGCTTAGTTTAATTAGATCTACAGATAACACATACAAAATTAATAAATTTCTGATTAGGTCATGAATCCTTAAACTCTCAGAACATTTGGACTGCCTGTTGCTGTTTTACCCAAACTCATTTTCTGCCTTTCAGCTTGTGCTTCTGCTGTTTTTCCAGGGAAGAGCTGAATCCCTTTACCTTTCTGTAACAGCCGAGGAAGCTGACGGTATGAGCACTTTGATACTGTGGGCATTAACTCAGCTCTTTCACAGAAAGCCTCTGGAGAGCGATTGGAAGGACTTGGAGTCTGAGATTCCACAGTTGGGTGGTCTGTGAAACAGCCCACCGAGAGTCTGGGTGAGATGGGAAAGGAAAGAATGCAATTACAGCCTAATTAGAAATCCAGATTCTCTTCTGCAAAATGTGTAGTTTCCTTTTCTGCCACAGAAGGGAAACAGACCTTTAAGGCACTTAAAAACAAATGCTCCAACAAAGAAATTACATAGTTCAGAATAGCCAGTAACCACTGGTTAGATTTTCTGTTTGATTCAACTCTGCGATCTCCAACCATTTTCCTAGTGGCTACTCTGATGGGAAAATAGAGCCCAGTCATTACAAATCCCTCCTACAAAACCTCTTTGACATGGGTATATTCCAAGAAAAAGGTTCTTTTTTCCCTTCCTCCTTCCCACACCCCTGAAATGAGTATATTCTGACTAGAAGACTTTTTTTTACTATCCCTAACACCTATAACTAGCAGCTGCTGAGTACTTTTTTTGTTGAGGACTGAAATAGTGTGCTCTGAGCAATGTGGGAACTGGCCTTTCTGGAGAAGTGGCAGTCACTTGTGAACATGATTAATGACAAATCCATGCTGTGGTGCTGACTGGGTACTTGCTCTGGGTGGTGTCTAAGGAATTTATTAGTGGGTAAAAACAGTTTGCAGAAAGATCAGTTTACTAAATGGGTCTAGCAGAGGTTTTTCTTTAAATTTACTACATGTTTTAGGATTGCAGGAAAGCATCTCTCTTCAAATGTGTTGTTAGATTCCTAGAGGAAATACTTGTCAGATATTCACAGTCAGATTTCACACCTGATTTAATCTCTACATAACTGTTAACTAGATTTTATTGATTATCTATGTTAATTATACATTTTAAAATGTCAATTCCCTTACTGCAGAGTTCTCAGATTATTTAAAGCTTTATTTTTCCCTTGACTTAGTCATGTCTCTTGAATCTAACCGAGGAAAGCAGGAAGCAACATGGAGCTGTGTGAATCACTCACACCAAGCAATATTTGACCTTGGGGTATCTTTTCTTCCCTTGCAGTGACTGTTTCACTGTCAAGGGATGAATTGTCCATGAGTCCTGTTAGAACCAAGCTGTGGATAATGAATTTCCACAGCAGAGAATGACTCAATACTTCCCAATGGCTGATGCAGGAAGGAGCAAAACAAATGAGGAAGATGTGCTGCAAGGCCCAGGCTCCCCACTCTGAGTCAGCTATGTCTGCCTTTAGCTTCTATTTCAGTATCCTTTTAAATCATCTGTTCCTCTGCTGGGCACCATCCGCTGAGGTCCTTTACAGTAATGCAAGCAGACTTTGTGAGTTGGGCCCTCGAAACTGACCTGGGATGGGGAAAGATTGCTGCATAAACTGGGACAGGAGTTCCACCTACATGTTTGGAAGATATAGTGTTGATGAAATCAAGTTAAAACTTTTTGTTTTACATAACCGTGGGTATTTTGTCACCATGCTGATGATTGGTATACTCCATATTGGTAACGGACTTTTTTGGGAAATAAAAATGGAACTCATCAAAATATTTCAAGGCAACGATGAGGACATCATCTGAATGCTGCTGGGGCAGGTTGGGAACAGAGATAGCAGCAATCCCAAGCCGTAGCAGAATCATGGGAAACAGGAAGGTACAGGATTTACGAAGTCATTTAACCTACTTCCCTGCCCCTGGGTAGGATTAATTTCATCTGGTGGAGTTTCAGACAAAATGCTACATGAAATGTTCATTTACAGTGCTAGGCAGAATTTCAGTTTGCCTGAGTTACAGAACTAGCTGGTGAATATAGCCTGGAGGGGAGGAAGCTCTGCTCAGAGTACTAGGCTGCGATTTGATACCTGAAAAGCGAATTCTGTGATACCTCGGATCACTCCGGTCATTCTTTCTCCACTGTATGTGTGCAGTGTACAAGAAAGGACTGAGCTGGCTGCCAGCACCTCGTGGAGCACTCAAATCAATGGGGCCATACAAAGACACCAGTTCTCATTGTCTGAAAAGCAGCGTAGCCCCGGGGCAATGAATGGCCTTTACTAAGCCCTGCTGGTGGGACTGTGCTGCTTTGTTTTCCATGGCACTCGGAGCTCAGGTGTCGTTTTACTGTTCTTTATCACACGATGCGGGTGAGCTCTGTCCAGTACCGGGAGACTCAGGAGGACAAGGTTTGTAAAGATCTCGGATCAGCTCACACAGAGAGGCACTACACACGAGTGCACAGCCTTGCTGATCACAGGTACCTACATGTGCTCTGTATGCCTCTGCCTCCCTGAACCTGGACATTTACCAGAGCATTTGTCCCTGTCCTGCTGGATTTTTTATTATTCCAGTACATGTCCCGTCTGTGGCATAAAAGTCGCTTTCTCCTCTCTCGCCGTGGTGATTGCGAGGTACACGGTAACAGGGAGTTGACAATACCCACAGGAGACAAAAGTTCAGCGTATCTATACCGGCGTAAGAAGTCTCTTGGGTCGTTCGTCCTTTTGCTTGTCTGAAGTTTTTCCAGATTTATATCATCCTGGTGGAATCATCAAGTCTGGGTTGGACATAACAGATGAATCTAGCACGGCTGAAAGGAGAGTCTCGAAGCTCGAAGCTGTGTCGGCAAACTCCCCCAGTTCAGTCCCAGGCACAGTAACCCCAGTCCCGCACAATGCCAGTGTCCTGTTTCACTGACGCCGTCGGTCCCCCTCATCCCGTCCCTGCTTTACATTTTGTCAGCCTCACAGGCAGCTCTGAGGAGCGTTTGATCTCTGGTGTTTCCATGTGTGACACTTTTCCTAAGGCTATCACAAGGAACAGAGAAAGGCATCTGCTCATCCGTAGCACATCTGAGCGCGGCGGGGCGCCGGGCTCGTTAGCACCTGTTAGCAGGGACAATGCCATTTGCATTTCTAAGGGTAAATGTGCAGAGCTGCGGTGGAGTTTGGGTGGTTTGGGGTGTTTTGTTTAGAATTCTTTGCACATGCTAGCCTAGTTTAGCTTCTTTATGTTGCTTTTCAGCAAAGAAGGTAAAACAATATTGAACTATCGACCAGGGTATTTAAACTGCTAAGTACCTTTGGATCTGTTCATTGAAGTCTGCTCAGTTTGACCTAAATCTGAGGCTCTTCTGCCCCATTTCAAGTTACTTTTAATGAGAATATTTTATTTCTTCTGCATTCATTTGTTTTAGCCTCTTGCTGTTGCAGTATGTTTATATACGTGTTGTGTCGGACCCTATAAAAATCTCATTTTTGAGGGCTTTAAAGATGACAGTACCTTATGAAACTGTAGTATGGTTTAATCACATTTTTCTCTTCTTAGTCAGCTGTCACGGGTTCTGCCACACGGTCAGATTACTGTCACCATTCGTCCAGAAATCTTGTGTTCTTTATCCTCTCTTCCTAAATCAGGGTACCCTCTTCTATTTCCTGTTTATATAACAGTCGTCTTTGAGAGAGCTTTCCTTTTCCAGCACTATTGTCTCTCTTAGAACCAAACGGAAACTGCCCCGTGTTGGTGATGGCCCATTAAGCACCATGGGCACCACTAAATTCAGCATATGCCAGCAGTTTGCTGCAGTTATGATGCAACTCTGATGAGAGCAGAGCTTGCCAGCCTGGTCCAGGCATTACAGAAACTCTTCCTGTTACTCACTGGAGCTGCAGCCTCCCTCTCAGGCTGAATTTAGCTGGCCTCAAGTGTCTTCTCTCAGCCTTTTTAATCAGACATCATAAAGTACATTAGTAAATGACTTGCTTTACCACTTCCATGGTTAATGAGCACAGGGCAGATCGGTGGGTCCCCTAAAAGCTCGCTGGTGAACGGATTGATTTCAATCCCCTTCGAAAGAGACTATTTTGTAACGGTGCCAAGTGAGGCATCTCATTCTGACAAATTCATTTAAGCACAGGCAGTTCCTGCAGGAGCCACATTCTCAGCTGACACACTGCTACAGGCTGGTAATGGCAGCGATATTAGGAGGTGCATTTGAAGGAGCTTAAATCCTGATCCTATCTACAACTCCCTGTGAGAGAACAGATTTGGCAGTGGACAGACAAGGATTATGTGTTACAGCAGTAATTAATGTGCTCCCTTGAGTTTTAAGAGTATATCCATGGTCAACGGGTATTCTTCTCTTTTTTTTTTTTTTTTTTTACCACAGCCATTACATATGAGCAATCCAAAAATATACTTTAATATGCCTCCAGTCTCAAAACAAAACCAAAAAACCCCACAAACCCCACTAAACCAACTCAAAACAGCAACAAAACATCACCAAAAACCCTCAACAAAAATAATATAAAGTTTCAAGATAATTTGTAAGCCTACAAAAGGTGGGAGAGGGGGATTGTGGTAGGGGTTTTGTTTGCTTTTTTTATTTTTTGTTTGTTTACATTTGTCTAAAATCTGGGATGATAGGAACACTTCAATTTTTTAACTATATACCAATAGTAAATCTCAAGACATGAAATCAAGACAGAATTCCCACTGCTTTTCCTAGTTGCCATTATATTCCAGGCTAGTCAGAGTAAGGTAAGGAAACTTGTAGGGAGCACTGAGCAAGTCCTAGCTCTCAATGTGTCTGAGTGAGATTTAAAATAAGAAACCTGAATTTCTTGTGTTTTTTAATGAGTATGACTTCAAGACAAGTTTATAATAGATAATAGTTTACTTTTTTTCTTATGCTCACAATATCTTTATTTCCTATATTGACATAATCTTGAGTTTCTTCAGTTATTTCCCCTTGATTCAGTACAGGCAATTAATGTCTCATATTTTTGCTTGCAAGCCTCAAGGATTTACATAATTTTCTGGGAAACACAGACCAGCTCCAGGCAGGTTTGTGAACCTTAACACTAATTAAAGAACAGATGATAGAAAATAGGAGTAAAATAAAATATCCAGCTTTGCTGTTTCACCATCAGATCTCATGGCATTTGTGGCCTGACTCAGCGTCTTTGAACACTTGGATCTGATAGTACTGCACCATCCAGAATATGTCCATGAATCAAAAGATGACAGTTAAGAAAAGCAAACAAAGAAAACCCCATAAACTGTTCATTTAATTTGCACTCCATGTCTAAATTTTAAAATTCCCTTCTGTAGTGGTAAAGAGAGCGGTCAGGAAACATTTGAGAGCATAGTGGGTCTTGGCAAAAACAGTCCTACTCTCACTTTCTAATAGACATTGATCCCAAAAAAGGCTCAGACCCATGTAAGCAGTTTTAGGTTATGAGCAGTGCTCTTGCTCCCTGTACAACATTTATTATCAGTGTATGTATTTCCCCTCCATGGAAATCCTCCAGCAATAGTCAGATTAGTAAAGAGGTTAATAAAGGATGAACTCCTTCCTAGCAGGCAACGAGTTACCAGCAGAAATTTTACTGTTATTTAATATTTTTAAAATTTAAATGCATGCAAATACATGGAGCAGGAAAAAAAATGTATAACAAATATTTTTCCATGTGCTATTTTCTTTTCATGTATAGCTTCTCCCGTAAAACTTTTGACATTCCTTTGCTTTTTTAAAAAGCTTTAAAAAAAAAAAAGGAGAGCAAATAGGAACTTTTTCCCCTCATTTTCTACCCTAAGCATGTTGATGTGCAGTTTAAATCACACTAGCTCCCCTTTGTGTGAACTTTCACTGGGCTCTGATGCAATCGGTAAGAACAATTAAAGTCCTGTAAACTACAGATTAATTCTTATTGATTGCTCTAGTTTGAGAGCCCCACAGGCTGTACAGCTTTATCCTACAGACAGTTATGCCCATGTATATCTGTACAACTTCTGGGAGAAGTCACTTTGTCATGTGGCTGGAAACGTAAAAACCTCTGATGCTCCTCAGCAGCAGTGGCTTGTGTGGCTTCATTTCATATATATATATATATATATATAATATATTCAGCAGCGTGTAGGTAGTGCTGTCTGAACTGGCAAAGGGCTCAAGGGTGGAAAGGGTTAAGGAATGAGATTTTCCCAGGCCACACACGAGCTGTAGCATTCCCATGTCCCTGTCAGCCTGGTGCAGATAGTGAAGGGACAGGGAGAGGTGTCAGCCTCCTGCCAGGGCTAACCCACAGCATCCTCCCCCTCTTGTTGCCAGCCTGAGGTGGCTGAGGAGCTCCAGCCAAGGCAACACAGAGGCAGAGCGAGCCTGGGGATTGGGACGAATTTGAGAAGCAGCTAAGGTTTATTTGGATTAGGACCTGTGGAACAGTTATGTGTTTTGGATGCACCGAGGCAGCGCTTGTCAGTTGGTGTTTCTGTATCACATTCTTTCCGTGGTTCCAATAATTGCGAGGTGCTAAAGCAGCCCAAATATAACCATCTGCATTAAGGCAAACCATATGAACTACTCCTCCCTTTTTGGGCACCTGCATTGCTGCGGTGGTGGTGGCTGCAGTGTGACCAGCTGACAAACTGGTTGTCCATATGGTGTGACACTTGGCTGCGTGCTGGTCGCTGGAGGAATGCGACCATGAACTGCCCAAATGGATGGATATGTTTAATGGAAAGTTTTCAGAGTTACAGAATTTTTGTCTTGATAATATATCAGGAGATTTTTAATCCCTCACAGCGTTTGCAACTGTTACTTCCCCAGAAGTCTTAGCAGCAGTTCATGTCATGAGATGTGTAAACCAAGGAAGGAAAATGAAGGCATAGGTGAGGGGAAGATAGGAATTCTTAAGGTAAGGGGGAAATTATCCTTGTGTGTGTGTGTGTGTGTGTGTGTACAAACCCTTTATTTTATTTATCGCTAGTCATTTTTGTGACAGGCAGATTTACAAGAAGCTCATGGGAAATATGTTGTTGTGCAGTAATTGAGATGTTCAAGATGGTAGTAGTAGTGGAGCACAGTGCACAGCCCCTGGTTTACTCAGTGTTGTGTTGCTTGCAGAATTTTCCATGCAGAAGGATTTGAAAGAAAACAATGGGGTTAGTTTTGTTTGGGGTTTTTTTTTGTTTGTTTTTTTGGGTTTTTTGGTGGTTGATGGTTGGTTTGGTTTTACCTTTTTTCCTATCCTTTTCTTCTTTTTCTAACACCTGTATTAATACCCTTTTATGCTTAGGAACCACATACTAGTTGAAAATAAATCCCAGGGACAAATCTAAATTTCACATTGTTTTCAATCATACTTTTGCAGACGTTGAAAACCAATACCAGTTCTCTCTGGAAGAGTTTTAAATCTTCGTGTTTCATTATTTGGGCGATGTTCTGCTGTAAATGAATAAGTGCAGTTGGCTGTGCAATCTGGAGCTGATTGACAGTGCACTTAAAGGGACTCTCAAATGTTAATGGCCACATGCACTCCTTTATGCATGTGAAAGAGGTGTGTAATTACCCACAGTTAGTGTGAACATCGGGATTCTTGCTTTCTGAGAGGACTTGAGAGTAAATTTTATGGTAAATATATGATGTTATTATGAATTTTCCCTGTAATTGTTCACAGGAAATACCACAACATGAATTAATGTTTGAAATTCTAAAACTATAAATATGTCCATTCTTTAACACAGATTTTTATACTCCTTCTGTTTATATTTAGATGGTACAAATGTTGTCATTTTCCTTCTTAATTCCTTTATTTTCATGGGTTGATTGATTGTGTGTCAGATGAGTTATGCCATGGGAAACTGACTCGTAGGCAGTTTTATTCCAGAGAAATCCGACTGAATTTTTTAACATGAAATCATTATGCTAGGCTTGACATTGAGCAGGAATGTCTTATGAATTTGGAAAAGGTATTGTTCTCTCCTAGAAATTTTAAACTTCTCTGAAGGAAATGTATTCACGCAACAGAATCCTATTACATTCTGTAGGAGAGTTTTGAGATAATGCATAAAAACCATTCCGTTTTATAATAGTAATTTTTATTAAGTTTGGATAACATATAGCCCTCTTTCTACTTAAAAAATAAGAAAATTCAAATTTAGCCATGTGTGTGATTGATGGTCTACTTGTCCTTTGAATTAAATTTAGTATCTAAAGTCTTTTAGTGAAAGTATCAGTACAAGAGCATGTTGCATCAGCCTTAGTTTTAACTAACAGAAAGGAAAGGTTCTGTTAATAATTATGCACTTGAGGAAATTAATCTGTGTAGAATTACTCAGGTAATGCTAGTAGATGGAAAATTGAAAGGAAGGGGAAACCAAATGGACTCCAGTCACCAATTGTGTAAACAGTGTGCTCTTATTTCTTTTTTATTTTTAACAGCACATGGTGAACTTAAAAATTGTGGGTATACAGTTACATGACATAAGTTGTTCATTTAAATATAGTTTTTAAGGAATCTTGTAAATCTTCGTCTTTATGCTATGGACTTTTTAATTTGTTTATACAAATGTTGAAAGTTTAGGCTCAGTTCAGCTGGGTTCAGCTGAAGGTGATGAAAATTGTAGGTTTGTTGTAAAGGACTTATTTAATGGCTCTTTTTTTATATTTATGAAGTAGACATCTTTAAATTATTTAAGAATTCAATCTGAAAAGTTTCTTTAAAAAATTTGGAATGATATACTGTGGCACTGATTGTCTAAACTGGGATGTTATTGATTGTCCCCTGATGCTGACAGAACTGTTTTTCTTCCTTTTGTGGCTTTTTCACCTTCAGAACTTGCACAAGGTGACTCAGATATCCACAGCCACATTCAGTGATATGTAAAATTAATAAATAATGAATCTCCAAGCAGAGTCTGAAGTTATAATTAAAAGGAAATGTTGGGGGGTTTTTTCACCCACAGTTTGTAGGTATTCTTAGGTAGTCAAACATGTAGAAATTAAGTTTTCTGAGGTTTGCCATCCAAGGGCTGTCTGTGCCACAGTTCAGAGTCCACAAAACAGGATCTCTTCTTTTACTACTAAGACACAAAATGAATATTTTTAAAAATATAGTCTCTGTTAAACATGTTTATTATATGACATAAATATACAGTTATTAATACAGACTGCAAATACACAACTGAAAATCCCTTATTTAGTTGTACTTTTGTGCTTGGGTAGGAGATGCTCTAAATTTAAAAACAACAAGCAAATGGAAGAAGTAAACAAGAAAATAATCCGAACTCCTTCAGCCATCTGCTTGAAATACCATATTTGAAATCTATGTAATGGGAGTTACCACTATTTGCTTTTCAGACCAAATACCATTGTAACACTGAATAAATTAGCAGTTCTGAGTTAGTGAATGAATTGTGGCTTTTTTTATCTTTCTATTTCCCCATTGTCCTCAAGCAGACTGTGGACCACTTTTTGTTTATTTTGGTTTTTGTTTGTCATTCACAGGTTATTTCAGCAAATTATTGCTGGTTGGCAAATCATTTGAGTCCCTTGCTGTGAAAATTTGCTGTTTGTTTTGTGATGGTTTGGGCTTCTGGTTCCACTGTGAGCTTCATATGTGTAGGATTCTCTTTAGTTTGATGCTTTTACATGAAATTTTGGGAAGAGTGCAATGAGAGTAGAAACTGAAATTGATATCTCAAACCTGTCAGAATTGAGTTACATTTTACCTCAGTTAAGGTTATGGGACCTTATATACCTACATATAGTTCTTGAAAGAACTGTAGGTTCGTGTAGCCTGTATAAAATCCGAGATAGAATTTGTCAGAGGAAAGGAAATGATGCAATATATTTTTCTCTGTTCACTTATACTCTGAACTACTCTGGAATCACAGGTTATTGTTAAACTGCAGAAATAATTTATACAAATGAAAATGCAAAAATCTTGATTCATAGCTTTTAACTAAAAAATTTTCATTTAGAAATAGCAAGGGAAACTTCTACATGGATTTCTCCCAGCACATCTGCAAAGAGTGAGGCAGCTAGTACTACAGGTGTTTAATCATAGTGCTTCTTATTTTATAGTTACTGCTGCATATTTGGAGGTTTGGAGGGTGAAGGAAAGAGTTTGTACAGCTTGATGGAGCCTCAGCAATCATTACAATCTATGTTTTGTACTGGGAATCAATAGAGCTCTCTTTTTTCTGTAGCAGATGGGGCAGATGATCAATGGTCTTCACCTCTTTCAGGAATTGGTGTTTTAGTTTTCGATTTGCATTCTGGCTGCATGAAGCACAGGAGTTTCTTTCATTTGCTGTTTAGATAGAAAAATACGATTTAAATATTGTGTTGGGCTTTTTCTTCATAGCAAAAGGTGCTTTTAAGAACACAGCTGATTTGTGATGCCCTTTGCTTGGTATCTGCTCTTGCACAGCTACTCTCAGACTCCTGCACAGCTACTCTCTACCCGGGCTGTAGCTGGTGGCAGAACTTACATGCAAACTAGGAAAAGGTTTACCTTCCTGAGGGTTGAAAGAGCTGCTAAGACCAAGTGGCAGGAAAAGAAACTAGTTAATGCCTCTGCAAAGAGTTGTACGCTTTCTAAACATTTGAGAAATCGTGTTTGTCAACACTCACAGGGCACAGATGTGAGAGAATGGGGATGATTCACTGGCAGATCTCTACCGGAGGCAAAGCCCAACTCAGCTGCTCAGCCAGGCTTTTGCTCTGCCCTTTAGACTCATCCGTTTGGATGGTGCAGCCACCAAATTCTTCATCTCCCACACTCACACTTGTTTACAACTATGAAATCTATTTCATTGAGATGAAACATCACAGTAGTATTTAGAATATTATCTTGTTATATTGAGTATTAGTGGTCAGTAGTTAACAGGTAGTACTTCTGCTTATTAGTATTTAGTCTTACAATCTTATTGTATGGATAGTGTGGGTCCAGAAGTAACATTTGTTAAATGTATTTACACTGCAAGTAGCTTCTTTGGACAGTAAGTGTCACTGATTTTCCATTCCATATAGAAAGTGGCACCAGGTTATAAAAAGTACCTCTGGAGTAAAAGTAATCCTGTTTTAGTATCTGCTTGATACAGTGGAAATTAGCTTGCTTAGGGCTTACTTTGCATTTAAAAAAACCCAAACAACCAAACCAAGCCTTTAGTCTGGCAGAAGTGTCCTTTATTTCCATATATTATTGATTTAAAATCTCTCAGTAGAATAACATGGATAGATTCTGGAGGAAACACAAATACCTGCCTGTGACAAGTTGACAACATCAAGGTGGTGAAGGAGAAACACTTGTCAGGAGTATCTGCAAATGCTTCCCTCACCTGCAGGTTGTCACTGTGACTGTCACCATCAGCGGGTGTGGCCAAAGAGCACCAAGAAAAGGTCCGGTGCCATGAGTGAGCACTCTGTCAGCAGTGAGTGTGGCACACAGGCACCTCGTTCTCTTCTCGAGTAAACCAGATTGCCTGGTGTAACCTACTTGTGACTTTCATTTGATATGGCAGGGGTACCTGTTACAGTCTCAAAAACTCCTGTGTGATTATGTGTTCTTGAGCCGAGGGTTAGATGAAGATTAGGGCAAACATCAAAGCTGCAGTTAAAACGAAAAAAGATGAGTTAAAGCCGAGTCATTAGAAATCCCTTTGAAGTGTTTACAGATTAAGCCCTGTCTCTTTTAAGTGGAATACTTATCTGCCTTTCAATATTTAAATAATAAGACATGACAGGCAGTGCTTTTCTGAAGGGTTATTGTATGGCTGTGCTGTGCTGAACGGCATCAGGCCAGAGGCAAGTGACTTCAGTCGTGGAAAACCTGTAATAATCCTTTCAATATCTCTCTGTGCTGATGTTAAGCAGACCTTTTGAAGGCGAGAAGACCACACAGTAACACACTTCCAGATGAGTGCTGTAGATGACGATGTGACACTGGCATTGGCCAGACTTGGGGGTGGCTTTGAATGTGTTGCTTGTGTTTTAGGACAGATAATAGATCTTTCTGTAAGATCTTTTAATGACATTTTACAAGAAACAACTTCATTGTCTCTTGATCAATTTGAAATTCTGCCTGTTCCTGCTACCTGTGCTAATCCCTTTTGGCCTGCCAATCTTACTGCGATTTTTAGGACAAGCACAGAAGACCTGGTGGACTGGTACTGTGCATATGTTAATGCAAACGAGGGCAAAGTGCTCAGAATGTTTTTCTGCATAGAAAGGGCCAGCTGGCTCTTTGTGTGTGGATATAGTGGATATACATATTGAGAAAAGTCATGACATTCCACTAATAATTCTAAATATTCATAGCTATTCCCAGAGTTATTACTCTTATAGTGTGAAATAAAAAATTGTGGTTTTTTGGTTGGGTCTCTGTACAAATTGTTTTCCTTGGAGAACCTGCAGTAAAAGGGTTAATGGAATCACAGAATAATTGATTTTGGAAGAAACTTCTGCAGGTCATCTGGGGTAGCTTCCTAGGATGAGCTATAACAGGAGAGAGAGATGGGAGGCAGGAATGGAATGATCAATATAAGTGCAAAAAGTGTGGAATTTTCATCCAGGTCCATCCACTGCCACTGGATGCAGACTTCTGTGTATTAACAAGTGGTGGTGAGTTGTGACAAATCCTTTGAGGGACAGCTTGGTCAATAGGTGCACTGAGCAGTGAAAGGCACTGAGCAGGAATGGGAGGGAAAGGTAGGCCTGTTTCTGCTTTTCATTGTAAAAAATGTATTCACCATTTTATAATGTTCAATTAGCATTCCATGGAAGTGTTTCTGTGCTTGGCTTTAAAAGCAAGAAACTACCTGTAAGCAGTGGAATGAAATACACAGTTCTGTCAAGTAACAGCATTTACTGGAGAAAAATAATCATAATAATGGCATTGGATAATTGCAACTATATTTCATGGCAAGATGGTACTCTAAACAAATATCTTCTGTGCAGTTTTACTGCAGCCTGTGTATTCATCCCTTCCCCTGAGAGCTGCTGCCTGTACTTTCTGTCGGGGCACCTCACAGGCTGTTGAAGAAGGGAGTGTTCCTGTTGGTAGTAGTTGATCTGCCATAGGAAATTGGAGTTAGATCAGGTGTTAACCTAATCTGAGGTGGGGGGAATACGTTTCAGAGGGAGTTGTAAAGTAAAGCTCCCTCTGTTTGAATGAACCTTGAACACCTACAGATGCCTCTGGTGGGCATGAACCTGTCCTGGCTGCTTGTCAGCAGGGAACTGGATTCCATGAGAATCAACTTTGCTAAGGTTCAAACCCTCATTTCCTGATGATGTGAAGATACAGCTCTGAAAACTGAGGTATTGCCAAGCAGCTGGAGTGCTCCCTTGCTTCCAGGGTCTTTTTCAAGCAGATGAATACTGCAAAATGATTATCTGTAGGTGTTCAGGCCTCATTGTTTAGTCAATATGCATCATAGTTTTTGTAGGTCACATCCAAAAAAAAACCTTGGCAGTCCATACCTTCATTTTCCTATTTATTTTTTTAGTGTCATTTACAGTACAAAAAAGGCAATTTTATTTTTACAGAAGGAAAAGATATCTTTTTGACATGGTGCCTTTCAATCCACATCTGATGCCTTTTTAGTGTTTAAAATTTTACCACTAGAATTACAGATCATTCATCATTGTCATTGCTGGAACGGAAGGTGTCTAATTGTAGCGCTTTTAGTATGACAAAGACTGACTTGCCCCTTCCCTGCTACATCACTGCCATTTTCTACCAAGATACCTGTGGAGTTTTTGTCAGGGCATGCTGAAGCAGCTGACTAAGTGCTGAGAAGCTGAATATTTTCTGTGTTTGACATCTGGTTCCGATATAAAGCAAAATGAAAGAAGTTACACAGCAAGCTGACTAGTTGATTACATTTAATATGTGTTTCTGATAATGTGAGAGGTTTCTAGGAAAAAGTGATTTCCCAAACTTCATGGTGCAGTCAGAGGAACAGCCCCTGTGGCCCAAAGCACCTGCCCAGGTTGGGCCAGCTGTGCTGCAGCTGGATCAGTGACAGCAGTCCCAGCCTGGGAACCTCTCCTTAGGGATGTGTCTGTCTCCCTGTGTGTGTGGAAGCTGTTATATGGTCTGGAGCTCTGAGCCTGTGGCTGTAGCCACGGCAGTGTGGGTGGTTTTCTTCTTTTAGGGATTTTTCAATTTAGCAAATACCCTTTGCTGAAAGGTTCACGTTAAATTCCAACCAAAATTGCTGTATGGATTGTATGAAGTCCCCTGTGGTTTGTTGTGGCATGAGAGCTCATGTGCAACTAGCAAGTACTTTCCTCTGGGCAGAAGGTCATTTTTCGGTAATGTACACCTGACACGTAATTGTCATGTTAAGCTGTTTTCTGCTTGCAACAGGTAAAGGCACAATATTTGGCAGCATTCCTGCTAAAAAATATACTATAGAAGATTGCTTTTTAATGATTTTTTTCCCAAATGCAAAAATTTATTTGGATTATAAATGAAACAAAATGTACCTTTATAAAATACATTTGGAAACTATACCCAGACACAAGCTTCCAGCTTCTCCCTGTCAAACATAGAGTGCCAAGACATCCTGTTAGGTGAGGGAAATGGATACAAAAAAAATCACAGAATTCTTGCAGATGTTTTAAGGGGTATTGAAAGGTCTCCACTGCCTTTTGGGTATCCGATATTGTGTTGTAGCTTGTGTGAAATGTTGTCCTCTAACATGGAGATAGCCATCAGTATCACATAATAGGAAAGCTTATTAATCATTCATGAATCTTGTATTGACTATTTCTAAATGTACCTTCATATGTTATCCAGAAGACACAGGCAAAAGGATTCTGAAGAAGGTAATAATTTATGGTGAGAATTCCTATTTTTGTCTGCCTCAGGTTTCCAGATTGCTGTGAGCTCTCCTTGCACAGGGCACAGCTGAATTGTTCTCAAGCAGTTTCCTGACATGTATCATTTTCAATTTCAATTCTTTTTGCCATTTCTCTCCAAAATTGTCAATATTTTAATTTTTTTTTCCTGTGGAAAACTCCAGAGTGTTTGTGTTTCTTTGCTAGGTGAGGAGGACTGGTAGATGAGTTGCCTATTATGTGTCAGGTGAGAGAAAGCTCAGGCTGAAAAGAGCAGGAAATAATTGCTTGATGAGAGTAGCTGTACTGCATGGTGGGACATGAGGGGCTTTAGGTTGGTCTGCCCGAGGTGTTTGGGTGGGAGAACACTTCCCTGGAATGGTTATTAAGAGTTGGGACTGTTGGATTGAATGCAGAGTTTCTATTTTAACTTGCTCTGTTTTACTGCTCAGCTCTCTAACAGGATGTAAGTGAGGAATGCTGTCTATCTGTATTCCAGGTCCCAATCTGTTTGGGATTTAGCTGTTTGGGGAATGTACAGTAGATGATGTTATTGAAACAGAAAGTTTTCCTCTCTTGGTGCCTTAGCCTCATTGTTTAGGAACTAATGGAGGATGCCGTTTACCTAGCCGGAGCTTTCTCTTCCAATCATATTTCTAAAAACGACTTTCACAAACATGTCAGACTTATATACACAGTAAAACTGTTCCCTCAAATTATAGCTCACGCTATTAAAGTATGTAACTCCCTCAGATCCATTTGGTCTACTTGCCCCTTTTGTTTCACTTGGCAGATTGAAGGTGGTAAGAAAAGTCTTTAGGATAAATCTTTAGATTGGAGTTGTCAGAATGGCCTAAGGGAATTCAGGTGTCCAAATCTCTGCCCCAGCCAGAGGCTTTAAAACAGTATTTTATTTCTGCCTATCAGCTCATCAGCAACCATGGGGCCAGATTAAGTCTTTCCATTCAGTCAGGTTTTGTGGGCTAATGTTTACTAAGTGTTTGACTCTAAGCCACTGGCTTTTTTCTACAGCACCTGCTGATACACCCCGGGGATTTCTCTCTCAACCCAAGGTCAGGCCCACCTTGGCTCCACTGTAGGGTCAGGTAGGTCCAGGCCAGTATGTGATTGTGAAAAGTATCATTTGCCAAAAATACTCTTTTTTTTTTTTTTTTTGTAAGATTAATTTTTCCACTATTGTTTTTTATTGTAATGAGAAATTATAGTACCTAAACAAAAACTAGTAGTGGTTAAAATAAATTAATTTTCCTCTTGTTTATATCGCCAAGGATTGTGCCTATAAAATTTTTTATTGACTACAGCATTGTGGATGTCTCATTAAAAACATTCATCATTGTATGCTGGCATCTTTTATTATGTCATAAAACTGCAATGCTACATAATGCCTGATTTTTCACCCTGCTCTGGTATAAAGCTTAAATGCTGCTTTCCTTTTGAAAGGTAGTTAGGTAGTTTTATACTAGCAAGATTAGAGCTTAATGTTACCAACCTCAGCCATATTCCTCAGGGAAAGCTGAAACAAAATTCAGTGAGATGGTTTGGAGTTGGAATTCTTCATTTTAGTCATATCCCCTACCACTGATAGGTAGTGTAGGACAGGAAGTCTGTTAACTGACTTAAAGAAAAAGAGCTGCCTGATTTAAATTTAAATTGTATTGTTCAACAATGTTGTGTAATTAGATGGAAAAGCAGCAAAGTCCTTTTATTAGCTATGTCTTTGTAGACAGTAGCCATGAAAGCTGCAGTGGTTGATGCTAATTACCATATTTTGTTTAAACTTCCATCTAAATGAAAGGATCATTCAATTCCGAAGCTGCAGCCATACAAAAACCACAAGTGCAGTTGAATTGCTGCTGCCAAGCAGATGGGGCTTTGATCAGAATAAGTTATTTGCAGCTTTATTGTCTGGCTGCCAGGGAGGGGCTTGTATTGAAGCACCTCGCTCAGAAGAAGAGGAAGGGGAGAAATGAGTCTTGCTGATCTGAGCTAAGTTCATGGGAGAATGAATTTTCCCATTCTTAGATTATTTTTGCAGATGAAAATCCAGGCTTGAAAAGAACAGCAGTAAGGTACTCGATATTGCGCTGCTGTAACGTGTCAGATGGGTTTGGTAGGATGAGATTGGAATGTTTACTTTAGAGGAACAGAGGGGGAACACAGAGTGTTGGACACAGCTGACTGCATATTTCTCCGAGGTCAGATCTGTCTAGAGCATACGGGCTAAAACTTGCACTCCTGTGCCTTTTCACTGATGTGTTTCACACTCTTTGGGATGGACAAAAACTGAGCAGCCTCACACATGCGGGATGCTTCCAGCAAAGACAGTGGTAGAGATGGGTCAATTTACAAAGCCATCGAGAGAGCAGGGCTGGGATGAGTGAGAAGAAATGCAGGAGAAGGGACTGAGAGTTCAGGGGGTTTTGGAGAATTGTGGGTTTTTTCCCAGCGATACAATATTTAGTCTGTACATAGTTATATAGTCTTATTGCTTAAAGACCTGTGCAGATGGCCACTCCTTCCACTGATCTGGAGCATGAAGCAGGAGCTGACACTGCAATTTGTTATCTTGACAGTACAATGGGCGTTGCAGTCTAATTTGCAGTTTTAAGAATTAATGGTGAAGCGATAAGAGGTGATAAAGATCATAATCTGTGTGAAGCAACAAGGAGCAAGACAGAGTTGTGTCATTTACTTTGATGCAAATAAGGCATTTGTTCCGCATTGCTCTGGTAGTTCAAATGAGGTGAAGCAGATGCAGAAAATCTGAGAATGAGGGTTTGTATTTACCATACCTGGTCATTTACCACCAAGCCATGCTAGAGACCAATATGTCTCTATTTGCTGGTTTAAATCTTTATCCAAAGATATTCTGGGTATATTTGAATATATATTCAAAATATATATCCAATATATATTTGGATATATATATTGGATATTTTTATCAGAACAAAAAAAATTTTGGTTAGCTAAAGAGAGCTATACTCAAGTAGCTTGTTTTCTTTTGGCTTTGTTTTCTGAAACTTCAAGGTATTTCACGAACCATTATCATAACAACCTCTTGATTCACAGGTTTCTGTTCTTAATGATTAATTAAAAAATAAAGCATGGCAGCTTTGTGGCAGCTGTAGTGATGGTTTGAAAATAAGAAATGCAGCATTTTTTTTAACCAGGAAAGAGGGAAAGACAAATGGAATTCCTGATCATGTGCAAGTAATCTAAAACTGGCAGCAAATCAGACAAGAACTTCCCAAATTGTTAAGGGTGGATTACAGCCATTTGGCATGTTTCCCTCGGTTGTGCAATGACATGTAATACAGTAGCTGGATGATTTTACCATTTTTTGGGGGGCTATGTAAGTACTTGAAAGCTTTCATGTAGTGATTTCAGTCTTTTCAGCCTTTCAGGAAATAGTTCTATTTTTGATACTGGGGTTTAAATGGTCTCTGTGAAAAGCATTAAGGATTACTAAAGCAAAAGGCTCTGTGGGTTATGGATTTGTGTTTCTTGGTTTCTGCAAAGCTGGTGGTGCATATTTGGGTGTTTTCTGATTTATCTGGGGAAATGATAAAGAAGCCCAGGTTGAGGGTGAAATCACAGTGTATTCCTGCTGTTGTACAGAGCTCCCACCTTTAGACTCTCCCCTGAGGCTCAGAGGATTTCCACACAGCTGTAAGTAACACTCAGGTATCCCCAGCAGGTGATTTATAAGGTCACAATAATTGTCACATAACGAATTGCTCTCTGGAGGAGTGTGCCCAGATCCATAGAGAGACACCCCTTGCTGCCCTGCAAGGAGGAGCGCCCAGGGAAGGGATGGGAGCTCTGTCTGTCTGGTTTTGGACGACCAAACCTTGGGAGCTCTGGGCTCTCAGCCACACCTCGGCAGCTATGCTTGGTCAGACTTCCACAGCTTTTGATGACCTCATTTTATAAACACACCTGTTAACGCCTCTGAATCACAACCATCTCAGAACCTGTTGATGTGGAAAGGTTGCTCCATGCAAGATTTTAATCTCTGTGATGTGCTTTAATATACATTTTGTCTATTGAGTGACCACCAGTGTCTCCATGTGCAGGGAGTTGTGATGGACTTCTGTTTTCTGCATAACAGAACTTTCCTTACATCATGTTTAAAGAACAATTTTTGTGCAAATATTCCCCACACACTTAGCAAATCTGCCACTCATTTCAAAGTGAGTCTACTTACAAAACACATGTAATTAAGGAAATAGTTTAAAAAGTTCCTATCCTGACAGTTCATAGTAGTTTTGTAAACTTTCACCAGAACATGAAAAAATCACAGGGAAAGCTTCAGCAGGGTATCAGTAGCACATTTAATCTAAATGTATGGTTCTGTGATAGATGCATGAAAACTCATGTAAATTTAATTTTCTAAAAACAAGAAATAAAACTTAAGAGATCCTAATCTAAGAAGAAGGTTTTCCTCCATCTTACTAAAACTAATCTATTTCAGAATAGATTCACTAGAACACTGATTAGTTTCACTAAATTGATCCTTTCTGTTCTGCTGTAAGAAAATCTGCATGATGAGTTGCTTAAACAATTGTAGTTAACCCATATTTTCTTCTAGAAAGAACATAATTGTGCGTTTAACCAATTTCAGGATGGTTTTCTTATTTAGAGAGAGCTCTCCTTTTGCAGAAGAGCCCTGGAAGGACAGCCTGCAAAGGAAACAGGGAGAGCTCCCTCCAGGTTGTTTTGCTAAGGAGTATTTTTCCCTTACAAGACCTTCCCCTCCCTGTTGGCTCAAGGTCAGCAGTGACTTTCCTGGCTCGCTTGAAGCACAGCAGTAATGAGAACACATTTCTCTGGAAATGTCTTTGTTGTCTGTTGCCCTTGGAACTCGTCCTTCAGAAGGGGTTTGTCCTCTAAAGTGTGGAGGAGAACCATTCCGCCTTAGCTCAGTTCCTTTTCCTTGGATTCACAGGTGGTGGGATTGGAAGCTGCGCATGTTCCTTGGGCTTTGTGCAGGTTTGTGCCTCTGTCCCCTGCCTTTGTGCAGGTTTGTGCCTCTGTCCCCTGCCTCTGTGCAGGTTTGTGCCTCTGTCCCCTGCCTCTGTGCAGGTTTGTGCCTCTGTCCCCTCCCTCTGTGCAGGTTTGTGCCTCTGTCCCCTGCCTTTGGGCAGGTTTGTGCCTCTGTCCCCTGCCTCTGTGCAGGTTTGTGCCTCTGTCCCCTCCCTCTGTGCAGGTTTGTGCCTCTGTCCCCTCCCTCTGGGCAGGTTTGTGCTTCTGTCCCCTGCCTCTGTGCAGGTTTGTGCCTCTGTCCCCTCCCTCTGGGCAGGTTTGTGCCTCTGTCCCCTGCCTCGCTGACCCTGCGGGGCTGTCACCCTGGGGACAGGCGACAGCTGAGCTGAGCTGCCTCCGCCTTAGCGCTGCTTCTCAGGGCTTGCCAGCCGCAATTCTCCGGAGCTGGACGTTAATTAAGACTTTGGTATATTGTCTTAAAGATTAGTTAATCCTGTCATTGTTTTAGCGCTGACTGCTAATGCAATTAACAGATATCAATCCCTGCGCTCTTTGAGAAATGAACAATAATAGATTTCCATATCAGCTTGGTTTTTGCTAGCATCTTTCCTGAGCTATTCCTTTATGGCAAGATGGCACTAAATGGAGCTATCTGCAGCTCCACTCGGTTGAACAAGTCCACCAAGAATTAGAAATGGCTTAGAAGGCCCTAAAAATACATTTGAATTGTGGTCACCTTCAGGTGCCTGTACCAGATATCAAGGTTTTTAATTTTTATTTCTTTTTTTTTTCTTTAAATTTCCATATTCTCAAAGAAACATTAATTTATGAGGTCTGTTGTCAGCAACATGAATTAATGCTCTCCATCAATATTCCTCTGTAACATAATTTTCAAAAGCCTTCATTTTGCCATGTTGCAGTGAAAACGAAGTTGATGCCTTATTTGGCAAAATGATGGCTGACGTTTTTATGTATATATTTTGGCTACTTTTCCATTTCTTTTGGCTTGAATTGGTTATAAAGGGTCCTATGCTTAATATTTTTGAAATTTTTTCCCATCAACATTTTAAGCTACTTGCATCATGGTTTCAATGTCACACAAGTAAATCAGATCTTGAAATGATTTAATGTAAATTTTCACAGATATGTTTAGCATCTTCATTTTAGAAATTTTGTAAAGAGATTATCTTTTACTGAGGGATCAAAAAAATTTCTGTAATTTGGTTGGTACAAGTCTGTAGATTTTTATAGGGGTTTTCCTTACTGGAATTTTTGAGGGTGTAATTTTGGGGTTCTGTTTGTTGGTTGGTTTTTGGGGTTTTTTTTTTGAGAATTATCAACACTTTTTTTTGTTTAGCCAACCAACCTTTTTCTGCACTGAAAATCTATAAATATATGTAGCTGAACTAACATTTTGAAATGTTGATTGAATTGTATTTAATTTTTTTAATTATCTGGATCCACTTTCAGGAAAAAAACCCCTGAGAATGTTCTCAGGAGTTCCTCATTCAAAGTCAAGTGTAACTATCTCGAAGCCCAGGGACAGAAACACATTCACAGGGAACCAGGTCCCAATAGCAAGGCTTCGGATGATTCATTGGCAAACAAGCAATTATTTAAATAATAAAACAAACACCTGCTCCTTAAAAGCCAAAAGCAAAGAGAATGCAACGCCCCCTGCAAGCCCCAAGGCAGACACACACTCCTGGGCACAGTGAGTCACTGCCTCGGCAGTTTGCTGACGTGAAAGGCTTCCCAGCTGAACAATACACCCAAGCTTACAGCATCCTCTTTAAATAGCTCTGCTTTGGCGAGTGCCTCTTTACTGAGCGTGCTTTTTGTTGGTTTGGGGTTTTCTGTAGCATCCTCCTCTTCCTTTCATCTCCTAGAGTTTGAAAGCATTTTTGACAGTGTGATGTATTTAAAGAAAACAAAAAAAAGGAAAAGCTTTATGCATCCTGTGTGTGTGACTTTATTATTTTTTTTAAACCTAAGAAAATTGTAAAGGATCTTGTCAAAGTTGAGTTCTTTGTGTTGATCTAAAGAACTTGAGTTAAAAGCTTTTTGAAATGTGTGGCAACTGCAGCAGCAATTTATATGGACGGGAGATCCATATAATAAATAACTAACTGCATATATATAACTTCTGAAAGCTTGCTATCTTGTCTATTAAATAACTTTATTTTTAATTAAAAAGGCCTCTAATTAAACATGTGGTAATGTTGAGGTGTGATTAAGGGAAGTTTCATTTGAGCTAGAATCCATTTATTTGCCAACAGTTTGACAACATATAATTTAACTGCATCTCTGACTTGAGCTTTCTGCATGGCAGTATTATTAGTTTAATGACAGAGCTGCTGAGTTACAATTCAGTGAGTGTGCAATTACAGAGCCTCCTGAGCAGCCTGGTCTCCTCCCTGCCCCACTGGCAGAGATTCCTGGGGATGATGATCCAGAGATGGCTCACACTCCATGCTTGTGGTTCACTTCAGCATCCCACAGTGGCAAAACATTTGGGAGAAGAGAGGCCTGTGTTCCTGAATGGTTAGTGGAGGGAAGGATTGACCACTCCACCCCTACTCCATTGTATCAGGGAATGCTCAGGTTCTAAAACTAACAGGCAACAGTGAAGTCTTCCTCCACAGCCTCGGCCATCACCTCCTGTGACTGTGTCCTCAAGCTTTGCTTAGCTTTCTTCCTGCAGAGGTTAGGG
Source organism: Lichenostomus cassidix (assembly GCF_008360975.1). NCBI lineage: Eukaryota > Metazoa > Chordata > Aves > Passeriformes > Meliphagidae > Lichenostomus > Lichenostomus cassidix. The sequence goes on from NC_139490.1 coordinate 18,308,040, forward strand.
ACAGGGTCTCCATGAAGGATCATTCTCCATCTATCTCAGAACAGGTGGGTGGTGAATGCAGTTTCATGCTCCTCTGAGCTGCCTCAGGGGCTTTCTCGAGTACCCAGCTCCCAGAGAGGTCCTTGTAGGGGGTGGCAGGCCTGGTTTTCTTTCCTGCTTCCCTTCCCAGTCCTATTATGCAGGCTCCTGCTGGAGGCACCTGCAACTTCCTGAGAGCTCACAGCCAGCCAGTGCCAAACCCACGGAGGATGCGCTGCTCAGACAATCCCTCAAGCTGTCTCTGCTGTCCAGTGTTCTGCTAATGAATGTGATTGTTTCGGTCATGTAGAAACACACACTGATTTTGTGCTAAAGCACCCACATAGTAGAACTCTGAGCATCATCTGAAATTTAGAAGTAACAGAAATTCTCTTCTTATGTGTTTTTGGATTGGACTGATTGCTGCCTGATATGAGAGGGGAAAAAAAAATCAATTTGACCCTCCTTCCAGAGGGTTTAATGCTAAACTTTGGTTTCCTAACCCATGATTGAAATAGTTGCCTTTAATGCTCTCCTCATGTGAAAAATCTGTGGCAAAAGCAGTTAAACACATGATCTCCAGTAACACACGAGATATATAATTCAGACTTGGCTTGTGCTGATGCTGTTCTGTCTACTGTGAGAAAACAAGGAGAGGTGACAAGATGACAATCTTTTTCTCCCTTTTTCTCAGCAAAGAGAGTGGTTTCTCCATATGTGTTTCATACATAACATTTTAGGTCCCATGTCTTTTCTCATTAAAAGTTCACTGCCTTTTTGGTACCCCTGAAATAGACTACAGTTTTGGTTGGTAAGGAAGGCAACTGACTGTCCAGAAGGTGTAAGAAAAGGTCTTTCTGAAAAAAAAAGTCGTGGAAGTTTGGCTTAAAACAGGGAAGTGCAGTTTTATATGCGTGTTTATATATATATGTATTTAGGTGCCATCAGTGATGTGTATGTCTGCTTTGGCAAGTCTTCTATTTCTGTTTTGCAAGAGTACGACATGGTGGGCAGCTGCTTTGGGCTGGGATAGAGGTAATTTTCTTCCCAGCACATCATCAAGGCCCTTTCTGCTTCTCACCCCACCAGAGAAGAGACCTGGGGGTGCACAAGGATTGGGAGGAGACACAGGCAGGACCCCAACTGACCCAAGGGAATTTCCATGTCATCATGCTCACCATGTGGAGCTGGGGGAAGAAGAAGGAAGGGGGGAACATTCGGAGTGAAGGCATTTGTCACCCATGATGGAGCCCTGCTGTCCTGGGGGTGGCTGAACACTTGCCTGCCTATGGGAATGACTGAATGAATTCCTTGCTCTGCTTTGCTTGCACGTGTGGTTTTTGCTTTACTTCTCCAACTGTCTTTACCTCAGCCCAAAAATTCATTTCTACTCTTCTGATTCTCTCCCCCGTCTGATGGGGGGAGTGAGCAAGCGGCTGTGTGGGGCTGAGTTGCTGGCAAGGGTTAAGCCATGACTGAGGACATCTCAGATGATGGCAGGACAGGCCAGAACCACATAAGTCAGCACCTTCTGTGGCACTGAACCTTGTTCTGTTTAGATCAAAACTCAGCAAACGAATTTTGGGAGCGTATTAGCATTTTTGGTACTGAGGGTTTTTTAAAATGGTACTACGTAGGCTTATAAAAACAGAAAGGGAGTCTGTAAGTAGTATCAGCTTTCCCCAGAGATCTTGCAGAGTGAGTGGGTTTGCTTTTTGGGAAGGCAGTTCTGATGAAGTTTAGTATTTTGCATGTACTGAAGATGGGGTTTATTTTTCTGGCACTACAGGTACATCTGACTGCTTGAGCATGCTGTAATTACCAGTCAAACTCTGAACTCAGGCACTGAACAACACAGGATTGCTGTTACATGTCCTCTTTCTTTCTTGGCAAATAGATCTTCTGTCATAGGACAGAACTGGGAAGAATTTACTGTTCAAACATACCCATTTTTCTTGACAGAACAATCTTCAACTGCAGATATTAAACATTCCGTTACATAGCATGTATATAGAACCCATAAGATATTTTATAATATATTTTGGAGTATACTCTGAGGATATAGGTATATATCCTATCTTATTATTATTAGAGCTAAACAATGACTTTGTTTCCCTTGAAGATGTCTTGATAAGTTTCTGATTACAAGAAAGAAGTTGTTTTCTCTAAAAAAGTGAAAGCAGTTGTAGTGCTTGGAATTCAGCATTGTGAAATCCATAGTACCATGCAATTATTATCTTAGATACAAACCAGCTAATCTTTCAAATGAAAGGAGCTCCTGGCATATCCTGTTTCATGCCCTGGCTGCACTTCCTTGTGTCACCAAGTGAGGTATGTGACAGCACTCCTTCCCAACAGGAAGGAGTTAAAATCTTTGGAGTCTTGTTAAAATCTTTGGATCACAGCATCTAGGAATAAATTAATTAGAAGTGAATAGCTTGTAGGGAGGAATGCTGTGTTGCAGGCTATGTGTTGATCCAAGTAACTGGAGGAAGAAAATTAGAGTTTATGAAGTCCTTATTTAACTTCCAGCACACAAAAATATTAATTTTTCCAGTCTTGCTCCCCACAGTTTCTATTAAATGTCTTTTCTTCCCAGTGAATTCAAGGAAACTCAAGCTGTTAACTGGCTTGTAGGATGGTGTTTGGAGCATGGAGTTTGTCTCAAGCTAAATGCAGGCTAAAATTTGGAAACTTAAGAGACAACATATAGAGTAGCATTAACTCCTAAGAAAACCAGGTTGTTATAGTGGAAATTCTGCCTGACTCAGCTACGTCGACATGAACAGGACCATTTGATTGATGACAATGTAAAACTCCAAAGGTGAAAAAACAAAGGTATCTCCAACTGCACACACACTTCATTTTCATTTCTGAGTGTTGGAGTTCTGCTGTGACAGAAGTACAAAAGAAATCCTGGGTCTCAAGGTTTAGGGGCCTTTGCACCAAAATTGCAGATAACAGAGGGGACTCCACATTAGCCCTGAAGAGTTTTTTCTGCTTTCTCTAAAGAAATTAACATAGCCCTGTTTGATTTCTTTTTTACATCTTTAAAGTTGCATTGTGTCTTCTCTGTGCTGATATGGTAGTGACACATTTCTAAATTGGTGCATCTTGATCTCATCCAAAATTCCCATGCTTCCTCAATGTATTCCTCATCCTTATTCTTCCATGTCCTGCTGTACTGGTGTCACAGCTCAGCCCCAGCTGGAGACTGAGCCCCACTCAGCCCCTCACTCACTCCCCTGTCAGATGGGGGAGACAATGGGAAGAGTCAAAGTGACAAAATTCGTGAGCTGAGATCAACACAGTTCAACAGGTAAAGCAAAGCAGAGTAAGGAATGCATTCACTACTTCCCCTGGGTGAAATGTTCAGCCATGCCCAGAACAGCAGGGCTCCATCACATGTAGCAGTGACTTGGGACAACACCACCATCACTGGGAATGTTCCCTCCTTCCTTCTCTCCCCCGTTTCTTTGGGGTCAGCTGTCCTGGCTGTGTCTCCCCCCAGTCCTTGTGCACCCCCAGCTCACTCACTGGTGGGGTGAGAAGCAGAAAAGCCCTGACTGTGTGTAGTCACTGCTCAGCAGTTACAAAAACACCTCTGCATTCTCAACATTGCTCCCAGCACAAATCCAAACTATAGCCCTACACAAGCTACTCTGAAGAAAATTAACTCTATCCCAGCCAAAACCAGCACAACTTGTGGGAGCAGCTGTTACTACAATACCACTTTTTTCCCCATCTGGCAGGCAGATGGGCTAATCCACAAAGAACCACTATTTGTTCATGGATCAATTTTCAGAGTCTAAAGTGAACAACTGACAACCTTTCCAGAGATGCTGAACATGTCCATGCCTGGGCAATGTTTCACAAAACAAGAAAAGTCTTTCAAGACTTTTAAATATTCCTCTCTCTCCCTCTATCAGAATAGGAAGAAAGACAGACCACAGTAAATTCTTTTAAATTAGGAGGTTGTTTTGTGTGCCGATATATGCAAGTGCTCTACATTTTTTAATTTCATTCTCTTACTTAAGAGAGAAAATATTACAAAAGGAAAAAGAAGGACTTTTCTCTCCTAGACAGCGACAACTGCAGTAGTTTAAGTATTTTACAAATTCAGAAAGGATTGTGCCTGATCAGAAGACTCATATGCTTGTTTGTATTGACCTATGATCTCTTTGATTTTTTGCTTTTCCTGCTGACATTCCTGCTCTTTATTTAAATGTTTGTGCTTTATTGCCTGTTGAGTCACTGTATCCTTGCTGTTTAAATAAGATGTAAAACATTTTATCCTCTCCTCTTTAATTTTTAGAGAAGTACAAGATGGGCTAGAAGTCCCCTTGGTATTTCAGAGTTTAGTGAGCAGTGGGATGTATGCCATAGTATATCTGACATTGTATAAACTGCAATGGGAAAAAGCTCTGTTGGAGGGCAGCTTATTACTTTATGAATCATATTCTCAAATCAATCATAAAAGATTGCTAGATAAGTGAATGTTGAATGTGTCAAATGATGCAATTGTTTTCTCTGTGCTCACTCGTGGAGCTGCAAAAAGATTGGTAGATAAGTGAATGTTGAGTGTGTCAAATGATGCAATTGTTTTCTCTGTGCTCACTCGTGGAGTTGCTCTTGCAGAAGTCAGCCGGTGAGCTGACAAACAATAAGCCAGAGCAGATCTGGCTGCAGCCTGTGTTGTTTTCCTTCACAGAGGTGCTACCTCTCTGGTGAGCATTGTCCCAGGTAGGGCTGGCAATACTTCAGGGACAATATTAACAGCCAGTTGCTGCCCTGTAGGACCACACTTTCACTTCACAGCACAGGACGTCACAGGAATTGTAGCAGGTTTGAAGGGAGGAGTGGAAGTGCTCTCCTGGCCCACGTGCATTGTGTGCTTTTCACCTTTGTTCACCATCTGTCCTTGCTGGAGCTGACTGCCATCTGAGGGCTGCCTCCCTGATGCTTAATTCTCCGATTAGATGCTTATGGCACCCTCAAAAAACCCCCTCAGAAACCCAGAGACAATCGGGTGTCTTTGTAAGGCACACACTTCCCTATCCCCATGGTGCTTTTGTGTGCACACCCTTCCCAACAGCCTTTTGTGTGTTCAGACCCCAGATGGTTGCCTGCAGTCACAGCCTTTAGCAGAAGAATCATATCCTAATTGTCTAATGGATAATAAACAGTACTGACTTTGCTTTTGATGTGAATGGATGTCTTCAAGTTGGAGAAACAAAAAATCTCCTGGGGAAAATTGCTGAAGATATGGATCATTGTAAATCTCAAAGTGGGGAGGGAGGGAAGCTGAATAAATTAAAACTCCATATTGGGTTTGCTGAGGAAACAAGCACTGCAGAAGTGGAAGATTAAACCCCAGAAAATATCATAGAATTAATAGAGTGTCTTTTAAATCCTGCTTTCTAGGTTATTGCAGCTAAGCAGCTAATACAGCCTTCTTTCTATCTTCTGAATTCGCACGGGCCATATTTGATACCTGGAATGCTTAGCAATTTATTTTTACTGAAACAAAATGCTTTCAAGACGACTTTACAGTTGCTAGAGTATTCCCAGAAATTTCCAGTGGCAATAACTGAAAACCTTTGAGGCTCTCTTCCCTCCCTTCTGCCCTTCAAATCAGGGAACAGAAAAATGTGACACATGCTAAGAGTTTCAGATGGAGTTTCCTGGAGTTTCAGATGGTGGTAGTCAGTCTGAGCAAAAAAAGAGCCCACACCAATATTAGTCAGGCTTAAGTGTTAACTCTGAGTAAGCATTCCAGGCTTGGAAAAGAAAGTTGTAGGATTTTCTGTTTGATTTGGTTGTTTTTTAATGTGATGAAAAAATGTGTTAATGTAAATTTTTTTAGCCTTCTGAGGCATGCCGCTAAGACATGTTTTTCTACTATCTAAACAGAGATTTTTAGTCTTTTTTGAAGTAGTAATTATCACCAGACTTTTTTTAACACAGAAAGTAAGATTATGAAAGAGTAAAACATTTAGGTATACTAATAGCTCCAGAATATTATATATACATATATATTTTTTAAAAACCCTGTAAATCAAAGGTGAATGTCTAGAATGTGCTGAGTAACAGCAGAGGTATATTTTCACAGGAACGACTGGAATAAATCCATCTTTGATACAGCTTCCATAACTTTTGGAAAATGCAAGATTTTTCTTCCAGAAGCAAGGCTGAATGCAGGATGAACTCTGGCTTTTCAAAGAGAAGGATCTTTTTTGGATCTACCTCTTCATTTGTCTGACAGTTAGATGTGGAAATCTCACAGAAGTTACCCACTAGGCAGTTCAGATATGCAGTTTTGAAACAAAAGGAGTCTGTTTCAGTTCAAAAATTTCTGGGCATGACGTAAGAGAAATATATTATTATTACTTATATGTCCAGAAATACATTGTGGGGAAATCTGGGTGACAGACCTACCCACATGAGCTCATGACAGGATTTGAAAGAACGGCTAATGTGCTATGGTTCTGCACATTCAGATTGCCTGTGACCAAAGTATGCACCTTGTGGCTTTCCACAAGTAATTATTTTGGGATGTTGTGTTCACATTAAAAGAAAAAAGATAGGGGGAAAGATCATTGCAGTCACTTCTTGCTAACTATAGTGTCAAAACTTTCCTGTGGGAGGCCATAAAGACCTATTGTCTCACTGGCTCAATGGACAAGAACCAATATTATCAAAAGTATCAATAACATCTGACTTTCCTTCACTTGTGCAGTAGCTGAGGTAACAGAATGAATACACAGGGACCAAATGTAGCCAGGAGGGTTGGATCAGTCGTGATTTAGCCTAAATCATGCTGAGATGCTATTGATGCATCAAAAAGTCTTAAGTGAGCTAATGAGGATCCACTTGCACCCCAAACTTGTTAGTGTCACTGTCCTTTAGCAAAACCACCACATTATATACAGTGTCAGTAGTCTTTTATACTGACTTGGGTTTAGGTGTTCCTGTGGCAGCCATTGTCCCAGACTCTATATCCATCTCTCCCAACTGAAAAATTTGGTTTTGATTTTTCTCTTGACATATGTGTTCCTCTATTTGCATGTGATTGCTGCAAAGTACTCCAGGCAGTGTGATGTAGTAATACCACTTGAAATTACAGCTAGTGCAATATGTGATTATGGCCATTATTAGAGTTCAAAGCAGAGACCACAGAGTCTGGGATGTGAATTAGCCACCAGTCAGGTTCTGATGGGCTTTGTGGCACTGTAATGACTTAAAGGGTCTGATGTAGTTTCAAATGCCTTTATGACCTGGACTGCAGCAGTCGGTGGATGTACAGGCTCTCTGAGCTTCCCAAACAGGAACTGCCACCTCAGAGGCCATTCTCAGACAGAGGTTTCTGTGTTTGAATTTAACCACTGGAATTTGCTCTTTAGGTTGTGCAGAACCCAAAACAAGTAAGCAGAAGCTTTGGATTGTTTTCAATACTGTAATAACAATTTCCATTGTTTATCAACTGACTCTGTTGCATCCTCTGAGATATCCCTACTCTGTTTACTGCTGGCACAGGCCAAGGAGTTATTACAGTGTTTGAGAGAAAACCCTTCCCTTCAAACCTTATATTCTCTTGTTTCCGTGTTGGTGGAAACTTACGGTTGTCAATGTCCAACTAAATTTTGCCTGAGGGAAAAATGTGAATACCAGCTCCATGGGGAAATTAGCTCCGTAGAGAAATCAGCTCCTTCACACAGTCCTTGAGACCATGCGCTCTAATGGAGATAACACAAAAGGAAAATAAAAGGGAAGTTGAGCTGCTTTCTTCTTACCTGAGTGTATTGTGTGTGTACAACCTGAATTTTTTTCCTTATCTGATGTGTTTGAGAAAGAGATTTGACTGTGTTGTAGGACATGAAGTACATAGTAGGCTTTGGAAATACATCCGAGAGAGTAGGTAGCTCTGCTTGTGGATAGACAGACTTCTGACATTTTGAAATACTCTACATTTGCATTGTTAAGTATTTCTGAATGCCATCCTTATTCCTCAAATGCAGTGTGCAGGATTTCTATCCTCTATTAAGAATCTTTGAACTAAGGAGACATTTATGCAAGTGCTGACTTCCTAATCTCTGTGGGTTTTTGTCATTGTGCTTGTAGGGGGATGAACTCTAAGAAGGTAAATTCTACCTTCTGCCCAATGAAACATCTCGGTTTCAGAAGCAATTTGTTAGTTCATTAAGACATGCAGTATCCTGGCTTCCCAGTTAATGGTTTTGCTAGGCTCCAAGGAGCAGAGGTAAAGTGTGAATTCATGGCTACCAGGATATGACCAGGTCAGAATGGAAACAGCTGTGCAGAGAAGCTCTGCCCAGACAGTATTTTGAATGGCTGGAGCAAAGCAGATGATTCTGTGCTTCTCTGGTACTTTCATACAAATGTCCAGTGTTCATGGTAGCAGAGCTTTAGGACTGGAATACTCTTAAAGTTTAAACATCTTGTGTGGGAATATTCTGGACTTCAGACTACTGTAGTTAAGGTCACTTTTTCACATGTAGATATCTCAAATGCATGATTACATAGATTTGCATCATAATTTTCAACTTTGGCTCCTGTGTAGGAATGATGACTGTATAAGAGGGTTGTTAGAAATAATATGCATTGCTTAAGCACCATGAATGGAAACTATAGTGCAACAAAACACAGTTCTTTACAAGCCATTTGTTTTCTTATGGATTTCTAGGTGAGCTTTGTCCACACTGTCCATTCAGCTGATAACCTTTTCTTTGTGGCCTCACTCAACTCTCCCCTCTGCCTTTATCTGGAGTTCACTCAAAACTCCAACCTGCATCTCCCTAAACGGGAAGAATTCCAGGGATGTAAACACACAGGATATAGAAGCAATGTCTAAATGGTGTTTTGTTGCAAGCTCCTTCTGCCTGTGCTGGGAGACAGCTTTGTCTGGAAAGCCAGGCAGCTGCAGGGCAACCTGGACTGTAGCAGAGCAGCTCAGCCTGCTACTAAAAACCAGAGATGTAGCCACCCCAAGTATAGGAGTGCCCAGAAACCCAGAAAGGTGGAGAAAATATTAGTGATCTGATGGGATATTTAGAAGGATCACAGAATCAGGGCTCAGTACTTTTGTGAGTGTGCATAGGAAATGTTTCCCAATTGGTTCTGAGTGAAGTTAAGGGTGTAGAAAGGTTCACCATGCAGTAATGTGGAACTTACCTTGAAGGTGAGTTTGAAGGGGAGGAACAAATTCAGGAAGTTACATTTTTTTGGCCTGTTAGCAATCAGATAACAAGATACAACTTCAAACAATAAGTCTCATGTGAGACACAAGTAGAAAGCAGATTACCATCTTCTTGATCTAAAACAACTCTATTTTTCCTAATTTCTTTTTCTTGACTGCACTTACTGTTTCATGGGCAGCAGTGAAAAACTTTTACTCTCACCTGTCTGCCCAGCAATTCCAAGGTGACTAGGGAGGCAGGTTTCTCACCCGGCCCTCACCACCTAGCCATGATGTTTCTCAGTCAAGTATAAAGTATATTATTCTTAAGATTTCCTTTCTGACAGTGATTTTTATTTTGTGAGGTAATTTCAAACAGTGGAAGACTTTGGGAAATGTGAGTAACGCACAGTGCTTATGATACAGCCTGCGTTCTGCCCTTTGTGATGCACAGCTCCAGTAACTGTACCAAATAGTTCATTTTGTTGACTTTGTGTCGAAGAGTTTATCTTGAAAGATTTGTAATGTTACACAAACATGTGCCTCTTCCTCCTCTCCCCAGGTATTGTATTTTGATCAGCTCAGAAGAGCTGGCTGTATCTGTACCATGCTCCAGTCTGTTTTAAAATCATGTTAATATTTTAAAATGTGATTGTTTCCTATCCTTTTACATTCTCATCTATATACAAATAGCATGTTGTAGCCATCATTAATCAAAATGACACTTTCTACACCCTCAAGTGTTCTCACATTTGCACATGAAGTGTGTTCCCAAAACTCTGTGCTGCCCGACTGATCTCTGTATTGTGCACTTTTCAGACCTATGTGTCTAAAGCTGGCTGAAAAGATACAAAGCTTGACTTCTAATGTGATTTCTTTAATCTCCTTTGGTAGAATTAGTACTACAAACTATGTAAAAAGTCTTTCCAAGTTCGCTTTTTGCATCAAGCTTGGCAGAGGCACGAAGGACCACATCCCATCTTACACTGGAAAACACACTGCTGGCTGCCAAAAGAAGTGTTAGGAGACACTGCTGTTTTGGGAAAGGGTGTAAGAGAAACAAGGCTGTTAAAAACTGAGGAAAGCAAAACATCCTCCAAGTCACAGGCGTGCCCCACGGACTGTTCAGACGTGGCTCTTTCTAGGGCTCCTCTCCCAGATGAGTGCCACAGAACAGACATTAGCCGGTGCTCACATCCAAGAGAAGAATTTAAATTCAGTAACTTGTCTGCTGGTAAGAGCACAGATGACTACTCATGTCAAGACTTCCATGTATGTATATATAAACCAGACAGAGACTGCCTGAGGGAATGGGAAGTGGCAGAAAGCCTTTTCTAGGCATAAAGAACTGTGGAGCAGAGAGAAAACTCCCATTCATCCTTTGTTTTCTATATGCTGTATATCCCAAAGGCGGTGGGGACGGGTGTGTATGGAGGCCCTGGAGAACAACTGGAGTTTCATACTCTCTTTAAAATATTTCATTGGTGTTCAGGAGTGTCTGACCCCTGGGGGCACCTCTAGGTCCCCACAGAAGGGGTGCTGCCATTATCTGACAATTTTTCTGCCCACATGGCATGTGTGAAACACACACAGTTTTACTGCAGCTCGTATGGAGGATTTCTTGACTGAAGACTCTCAAAGAATTTGCAGAATTTCCTTTCCATTTTTTTATGGTCTGAGCACGGGTATTTCTCTTGTCTGGCTCAGTTTTTTGCTGAAAACCTGCCTGAACATTTTAGTAAAAGAAATAAAAATAATGTAGAAATAAGTAGCACCACGAAAGTGGAGGGGGAAAAGATTTTGCCCTCTCCATCCCCAGAAGTATAAAACATAGGCATAACAGCAGAATTTGAGGAAAAATACTAATGTAAGTTTTTAATCTTTCTCAGTTTTTATTGTCTTGTCCTAGAAGAGGCAGTTATGTCACCTTTCTGGACTGGTCTAAGGTCTCTAAGAGAGGATAACTGAGCATAGCGTGAGGAGAAGCAGCATCTCACATTGCCTGAGTGTGGACCTAAGCACTGTATGCATGACAGAGAAAACACAACCCGTGTGTGAGCCTCTGTTGGTGTTCCTGGCGGGCAGGGAGGGCGATTTAGGGCCGGAGCTTATTAGGGTTAGAAACCGCTGATCTTGAGGTTGTTATTTACTGATATTAACGAGCGCTGATGGAAGCGCCTACCTTACGACTGTTTTGTAAGTTCCACTGGTTTGACAGGACTTGCCTTGTCTGTAGCCTTCTAGAAGACGTGAAGCTGACCTACAAGTGTGGGGCTGGTTTTGGCAGCCAAAAGGATAATTAGAGTTTCACCCGCACGTATCTAGCTTACAGAGCCCAAATAATGCAAACCTGCCGTGTCCTGCCGGCAGCCCCAAGGAGGCGAGTGCCGAGTTTTCATGGCACTGCCCGATGCGCGGCACTAATCCCCGTGCGATCCCCGCCCGGCTCGGCTCGGCTCGGCTGTGCCCCGCAGCCCGTGAGCCGCCCGCAGGGACTCGCTAGCAGTACTTTGGGCACTTCGCTGTGGCTTCCATCGCGAGCGGCACGCCGGAAGATGCTGCCGAGCTTTGCCGGAGGTGCGAAGCCGCTCGCTCTGGCCCGCGGGGCGGCGGCGATGCGGGCGGCAGGCGGCGAGGCGAGCGCCGAGAAAGTTTGCCGGTGCCCGAGGGTGAGTTTCACGCGGGAGCGGCGCGGCCCGGCTGGGCGGCCCGGTCGAGCGCGCCGCGCTGCCCTCAGCGGGTGCCGGAGCCGCGCCGCGTCCGCGGGGGCCGGGCCGGGGCGGGGGGAAGGGGCGTCGCCATCTGCTGTTAATTCCCCGGTCATTGGATTAGTAACCCGCGGTGATGAGATCAGCGGGATCGGCTTTCGCGAGGGGGCACGGCGCTCGCCGCGCGCCCCAGCTGCGCCGGCTCTCGCATGAGGCGGCGGCGGGCGGCGCAGGGGGAGGCAGCGCGCACAAAGCCCGGTAGCCGCCGCAGGCCGCCGCCCCCGGGCACCGGGCGGGGCTCCCGGGCGGCCCGGCCGAGCCCAGCGCAGCCGCCCCGAGCCCCGCAGCCGCCCGCAGCCCCCCGGGCGCGGCGCCCGCCTCGCTCCGGGCCGCGGCTCCCCCCGGCCGGCCCCGGCTCCCGTCGCCTCCCCGGGGCAGCCGGCGGCGGGGAGCAGCCTGTGCCGGGCGGGCGCGCTCCGGGCGGGGGGCACGGGCTCCGAGCGCCGCCAGCTCGGCTACGGCGCCTCCCGAGTTTGTTTACTTGTGCTCCGCGGCTCGGCCGCGGGATCCCCTCTCTGCCGGCGTAGCGGATCGGTGGCGGTGCCGTGCTGGGGGTTTATGGTAAGTTTGCGGTGGGCGAATCCTTCACTTCGTGGGAATTCGGTGTTTTGTTGCAGTGTTTGTCAAGGCGCGTTTTGGGGGCTTTTCTTGTATTCTTTTTAGTAGTGCTGGTTTTCAAGCTGGTGTTTAAGGAAATACGCTTGTGAGTCGTTTTCTGCTTTATGATGAAACGATTTACAATAGAAATTAATTTCATGAGGTATGTAAGAATTATTTCTAGGTGTTGGATAACTAGAGATGTACATTTCTCATAAATCGAATGTATCTGACTTTGCGCTGGCGAACGCAAACCCTCTTGCCTAATGATTGCCACAAGCTAATGTTTTACAGTGCTTACTTGGGTGCTTTTTCAGGCAGTAAAAGCCAGACCTCAGTTCAACTGTTTAGTCGGATCTGAAACACTAAACTATCTTCTCCGTAAGAGGCAAGCTGAACCTTTGTCAAGACAAGCCTGAATTTGTATGCGAGACTTGTGTTTCAACAAAGGAAGGTATTGACTGAATTTGCCCTCACATTACTTGTAAGAACTCGGAGCCAGGCAGTGGGTTTGCTGTCGCTGGTAGGAAGCTGTTCCTGCCGGAGGACCAAGGGCAGGAGAGCTGTACGCTGCCCTCGCAGCCCCATTCGTTCCTGGAGGGGCTCCGGCGTTGATGTGGCAGCGTCCGTGCTGGCAGCAAGTAATTTTTATTTCTTTGTGCCTAGGACTAGAACTGTAGACTGCTACAGGGTGGAAAGTGTCCTATATAGAGAGATGGCCAGCTACCACTTCAGCTGCTGGTTTGATGTTGGCTACAGCCCTTCGGTGCTTAAGTCATACCTGATATTTTCACAGTGCTCTGTTTGCCTTCCGGTGACAGAAGCAATCCCTGATAAGCTCTTTTGCAGAGTGCAGATATCTTATCAGGAGAAAAAAAACCAGTCCCAGAGAGTTGATGCTTGTGGCTCAAACTGGCCTGACTTGTGTAGTGTATCTCGAAGGATGCTACATTTTTAATGTTGTTTCTGTAACTAAAGCAGCCCGTCAGGGACATGAATATCAAATTGCTGTTAGATTATTTGGTGCTGCTGACAGAGAAATGCCAGATACTGTATGTTCTCCTAACAACAAGCGGAAGTTTTATAACTGGACTTAGTCATGTAAGTCTGGTTTCCTTGGTAGCTAATGTGCCTCAGTGTCTTGCTGCTAACTCCGGATGTCCTTGGATGACCGTCCTGTGCCTCAGTGTCCCTGCCAGGGCTGAAGGGAGGCCCGGTACTTCCCTGCATCACCAGGATGAGAAAACTTCCCAGCTCCGTGCCTTGCTGAGGCCCTCATGTGGGTGTTGCTCTGGAAGTACACACTGGTGCTGTTGGGCTCGGAGAGCCCTGTGTTCACACCCATCCCATCCCATCCTACCGGCCTGTTTGTCTTTGCAAATGTCACTGCAAAGCTCTGAAACACCGCGCTTCCTGTTCAACAGGCTCTGGGGCTCAGGACTAAGAAACCAATGCCACCTTTTTGCGAGGAGCTTTTCAGAGCTGTGAATATTTTAATTTATTTTGGGCCTTTTTTTCTTTTTTTTTTTCTTTTTTTTTTCTTTCTTTTTTTTGCGGAGAGGGGGGATTAATTGGGGGGGGGTGTAGGTTTTTTTTTTTTTTTTTTTTTATTTTACCAGAAGCATAAACCACCCCATGAAAATCACTAATTGGATATTTTGTTTCTTGAAAGAACCAATACTTCTGATTTTTGGTTTGATCATCTTTATGACTGACTCGTGTTTGTGCAGCATGGGAATTTCTGAGCGATGGGACATCTCTCCTGTGACTCCACAAGCAACAACTCACTAACTCATCAGGGTTCATTGTTGCTGTGTAAACTTTTGTAATGGATTTTCCATGTACCAAGAAAAGTCAAGGAAGATATTTTTGTCTTGTTTTCCTTCACAAGCACTGTTTTCCCCTCTTCTGTGTACAGAACACTGACCTCTTTTTGTGGGGAAGGCAAATAATTTTCACAGTGGCAGTCAAAACCATGTCACAGGACTGCCTGGGATGGTTTCTTTGAGTTGGCTTCTTCTAACTGAGACTGGAGAGTTTTCCTTTGAGGAGCTCATTTGCTTACACATTTGATATGTAGTGACAGCAATCAAGGAAGAAGGCATTATGTGATTTTCTGAGATATTACTGTTAAAAATACTTGGCTAAAATGATTAGCTAGATCATGTTAGATACTGAACTATCCCATCACTGTAATCTTCGTGGCCAAGAAGAGGAGAGGGTGGAGAGAGGGATGCCTCATTCAAATTCTGTAAGCCATGCTGAGTTTTAGCTGTCTGCTCTCTTCAGCCTGCTTGGCTGCTCACTACTGCTGCACTGACATCCTCTGCTCAATTCTTTCTGTGCTGAGGCGACTTCACTTCAGAGTAAACTTGAGGCTCCTGCAGTGGTAAATCCCAGGTTGAATAATGGTAATGCAGAGTGGTCTTGATACATCTGTTTCCTGCATCAGTTAGTGAGGATAAATGCACTCTTCCTAATAGAATATCCATGTAGAGGAAATCTAGATGTGTTTTCTTCAAAGCAGGTTTACCCGCATAGAGGATGGATGTAAATGTTGCTGGACTTCATAAATCCTCTCTGAAGACTGAGGTGAGGCTGATGGTGGAGAAGAGTGGAGGCTGGTACTGCTGGGTGCCTGCCTTCCTGGCACCATCCAGGAAGCAAAGCTGGGCTCATGGCTCCAGGGATGAAGGGCTCCATGCTGGCAGAACTCTGGATCAATGCCGTGTAGTGTCTCTGAGCTATGGCAATGTAGTATGGACCTTGAAGCTAGTGGAGATGCAGGCCACACATGTTGTCCTGGGAATTTCAAGTATTTCTAAAGCCAGAAGGGATCCATTTTATGTGATGAAGGCATTGCTTAAACCTGCCTGCTTTAACTTTTAACCAGTTTTTGAAATCAAAACTCTCTGTAAAGTTTCTAAGTATGGCTAAATATTTACTAATAATTCTGGAAGTTGGTGCTGTGGGACTGACGCTTTGAAAATAAACAAATGCTGTGGATTGAAACTTGGCAGACCAGATGGCTCCCTTGCCCACTGTAAATTTCATGGGATTGTGCATGTGTGGTGAACCTGTGTCACTCCCTGCAGCACACACAGCCTTCAGGGGTGACTTTAGGCTGTCCTTGCAACTTCCAACCCAGGCAGCCCAGGGATCGCTTAGCTCACCATAGGTTGTGCTGTAGGATAAGAGGTTAATGCATCACGCACTTCCTGGAAGGGCAGTTCATGTCTTCTGACTTCCTTGACTTCAGTCAACTCATGCTCAGGTTGTTTGTGGGGTTGGTTGGTTGGGGCATTTTCCTCTTTGCTTTGAAAAGGTGTGTGTGCATCACTACCACTGGTGCTGGGCAGTGTACTGCAAATGCACTGCAGACTGCTGCTGCAGAAGGGCTGAATGCAGCTTCACTGATAACTTGCCCAAAGAGCAGCAGTTGTCTTTATTTTGTTAGTGTCCAAGCTGCTGTTGCTTGAAGCCAGCAGTGTAGTGAACTTGACCTGTGCTCTCTCAAGAGTTAAAGTATTTAAAAGTTCTGAATCCTGCTTTCAGGTGATGTTCGGAATGATGTCAGGAAATGCCTTTTCCTCAGCTGTTTGTATAGCTCTGCAGCCCACAGCCCTTTAGATTGCATGGTGATAACGTTAGTTTTGGTTTGTTTTTTTGTGTTTGGAAAGCTGACAGTATAATCAGTAGCATTCACAGCCTATCAAGGAAAAATCCTTGCCCTGAAGAGATTTAACAGTGTGCTCCAGTGGCCTTGGTTTCAGCATGAAAAAATGCATAAAGAGGAGAGGAAGAAAATATGGCTTAAGTTTTTTGGGAGCAGTCGTGGTTAAGAGAGATCAGTGCCCACAGGATTCCAATGGCTTCGGGCTAAGAACTACCAACTGACTGGCAATAATTGATTAAAACTTGATGACTCTATTTGGCTACTTCTGTTGTTTTAAAGACTGGCCCATCAAGAGTGCTGGGTAGAGCTCACTACTTTTCTTCCTCTGGCTCCTTTTCCACCAAAAATGGAGTAGTGTCAGGTTCTAGTCTATTGAAATGTACATATGTATATGTTTGTCGTTTTTATGCAAGTGTCTCTTCAAAGTGGATGTCATCTTTGCCTCAGAGACCGGTGTGGTGCAGCACTCAATTTCTGTAGCAATTGAAATTCAGAAATTTTACATAATTTGCTGTGGTTTGGCCAAAGTAAAGAAGTATGTGAGGGGAATTTATATCTATTTCCATATTTAATAAGAAGTGAGGTGCCTGTACTTAAATATGGGTGCTCTGTGACCTAAATCTGTTCATAGTGAATAATTTGAACTTAGACCAATGCTGAGCAGTATTCTGTATAATTTTTTGCTTCTCTGTGCTTATTTTGTGTATCTTTGGATTGAACATCGTGGGGTAATCCTGCTCCTGACTGGCGTCAGATGACAAGTTTTATTGTGTTGCATTGCAGAGTGTGGTGACTTAGCAACTTTATCTTTGAGGATTTGTCAGAGGCTGAAGTGACAAGTAAGCTTTGGTGTATGGCGTGAAGTGCAGCAATGTATGAAATCCATCTTGGAGCTGATTGCAAGCTAATTCTTTCAGAGCTGTACAGCAGGCTCCTTAGTTGAGTTTGCCTTCTTGATTTAAACTTGCATTTCCAAAAGCTCATTCTTGTACTGCCTTTCCTGACCTGTTGTTAAAGTCTGATGTCCACTTGCCTGCTGTTGTGCCTTTCTGCAGTAACAACTCCTAAGGAAAATTTTGCCAAGAGATTTTGCAGAAGAGACTGGTTGTATTTATAGTGTCTCGTTAGAGGAATGAGGATTTGCTTCCGACAGAAATGGGTCCGTGCCTTGGGACCTAGCCAGGGTCCAGACTGCAGCTCATCTCCTGAAAGCTGTCCTTGCTGGGGTAGGGAGCTGCTGCGGGAATTCCCTGTGGAGGGCTGGACAGCCTGGGACGCCTCTGTCCTGAGGCAGCAAGGCACTGCTGGCAGCTGACTTGGCTGTTCTGTTTCTTCAGTGGTTTTTCTGCTTGGCACCTGAATATGGCCCAGCTCTGTGTGAGAAGGCAAAGTCAGGCTGGTACCTAGAGGCCAGTCAAGCTCCTTCTACACCATGTAGCAGCAGCAGCAGCCTCATGTAGCCTCTGTTAAAAAGGGTGTTTCTTGAATGTTTAGAAATCAAGGTATTTAGAATTGCTTTTTCAAGGAGTATTAATTGTGTGAGAGTGCTTGCATAACTTTAGGCATGGGAAAAGTGGGATTTTTCAAATCTGATGAAAGGTTTAGGTACTTACTTATAATTTAATTTTAACTGCTTCTCCTCTATCTCTTCTTCAAATGAATGCAGAAACAAATTGCCTCCAGTAGAAGGATACCTTTTTTCATTAGATATTGGAGGTCATACTTTTAAAAGAAAGGCTGCTGCACCAAGTATTTACATCAGTACTACGTTTCATGCTGAGAATGTGCTGTCCACAGAAATCTCTAGGTGGGGATGGTAGGTATAGTCATGATCTGCGTGTTCGTTCTTTGCTTTTCTATAAGAATATTCTAAAACATAGTTTTGCTTCAGAAGGATGCAAACAGCTTGGAAGAAAGTTGGCTGTCTTTGAACACTGAACTAATTCTTCAAAATGTTGAGCCTGTTTTCTGATTAAACTATTTCATGATAGAAGCCACACAAAATTAAGCAATAAATTCACAGTGTTGTCAAGAAGGATTGCGTTTCTTCACATGTGAGAAAATGCCATGACAGTCAAATATATGCATAGCCAAGGAAATAGTTGGTTTAAGTGGTAAAGGGTATTTTGAATTTTGAACTATTTTCTGAGTTACTAGTGAAATTATAAATGGTTTCTTGTTTTGAAAATGACTTTAAGGGTAGCTTGGACACACACAGTAATCTGGGGGCCAGTACCGGTACTTGTGAAACTTTGTTTTCCAAGTGTTTTAGACTCAATTTCCAGAATAAGCTCGGCTGTCATTTGCTTTTTACAACAGAATCATTGCAGTATTATGAAGTGAATGGTTGCTTTAAAATCAAGTTTAAATGTCAATTCGTTAGTACTTTTATTCCTTGCTCAATGGTGTCAATGCATGTAATTTTGTAGCGTGCCCTGTATTTTACTCCATTTATGTGAATTGCTGACCAAAGTGATAAATAATCCCAAAATCCAGTGTAGCTGAGCTGGGGATTTAAGAGTTAAAACTGACACCTGGTCCTTATGGTGCTGTTTGTGGCTTTCTGGCTTCACCACTTTCTGTCTGAGACACTTTCTTGAGTTTAAAAAAAAGCCTGTTAAAATTTAACTACTTCATTTGTTTGATTATCTTGAAAGTTTATCCTAATTTAACTTGTAAAAAGGTGTACTTGTAGATGCTTCAGATTTGTGTAACATTTTTGCATGGGGAATTGAGTATCTGTTCCTCATGGCTTATCACTAGTTTGCTTGGATTTAAATTGAGGAGGCTGAGAGTGTGATAGGAGCACATGCTGAACTCTTTCAGGGACTGAGGGTATTTTGAGGCTCCAGCTGGTTCACTTGGGCAGAGCCATTACTTTATTCTTTGCCGAGGAAAGGAACAGCAGCAGTGCACCTCTGGGCAAGTGCTAAATCTGAGACTAATAAATTAAATGAGAATTATGTCAGGCTGATAATTTAAATTCTGACCTTGGATATTTTCATTCCATTCTTGAGCAACGTCCCTCTCTGTGGAGCACATTTCGGGGGTCTGACCCTGCAAGGAGATTTAGGTGTATTGTCATCTTGCTTTCAAAAGTTACGATGCAGCATAAAGAAATCAAAATACTGTTTTCCTTGTTGTTGAAAGCTGTTGTCAGGCATGTCAGAGATGACAGAAGTTGTTTGAACTAAAGATGGTGACACATCAAAGTCTCTAAAAGACAGAAACATAGCTATCCCAACCTCATTTTACTGTTACTGCATATTAGTATTACATCTGGTTTGTACCAGCACCTGACTATCCCTGCATTTCAGTACCATCAGCCTCTGATGCTGTTAACATCTGGGTAATACTTGCTGTGATATTCTCACTTCTAAGTGTACTGATCATTTACTAAATATTTATAGAGTCCTTTGGTTTTGATGTTGCAGGATGAAAAGGGTGGATTTTCTATCATCTTTTGTATTCAAAGGCAAATACTGCACTGAAGCTGGTGATTATTTAAAATATTATCACATCAAGAAGTTCCTTTGTACTTTGGTCAGTGCTGATGTAACTGTTTCCAGTAGTCTAGAAAACCTTGCACATAGTTCACTGAGGGCTTGTTTAGACTAAGATGCATTGTTGAAAGTGCAGTGATCATCTACCAGAGATGTGAGAATGCGCTCAGGAAGAATTTGTTACAACATGTGTAGTATCTTATCCTTTGAGGTTTAAATAGAATAAGATGTATTAAACAAGCATGAGCATGAGACCTGGAATATGCCCTCGTTGTTTTAAAATTTTTTAGCATTCGTATTAGTGTTACTTGAAACAAAATGTGTGGGTGGAGAGAATGAAGGCAGGCTCACCTGTGAGATCTCTTGGTAGCAATATTCTGAAGTGTGGACAGGGAAAGAGAGGAACATTCAGCAGCAGTTCTTGAAGATGCACCGGGGGAAAAAGGTGATTCATTGGTCAAAGGGACTAAACCTAAGTATTTGTCAGGATTTAAAAGATGAAACAGAGTGAAAACAGACATCACAGGCAGGGTGCACAAAGGGAACTGTCAAGAGTTGCTGCAAGATCCTCCTGTGATGCTCCAACTCCTGTGAGGGGTCAGCAGTGATGTGGTAACAGAACTTCCCTCACCTCAGTGAGCTGCAGTGTGTTGGGAGGGAGTGCATGAGACTGCTGCCTTGAGTTCATGTCTAGGGGTACAGTGGGCTTGCAGTTTAAAATAATTACTTTTTTTCAGTGAGTCACCTTCAGCATTGATAACTGGCTTGCATTTCCTGCTCTCCTACCCTGTAACAAGAATCAACAGTTTGTTTTTGCTCAAATACAGGTCTGTCTAGCAATGCTGAATAGTAGTGCAAGGGAAGAAAAGATTCATACATTCTAGTTCATCACAGTTTGACTGCTGGAAAGAGACACCAAAGGGAAATTCAAGCTGAAATGTCTCAACACTCTAGGGACCTGAGAGTGACTGATGAGCTCATTTTTACTCCTTTACTCCATCCACATCCTGCTAATAGAGGACATGGGAGCAGGAAGTCTTCATCAATGCAGAAGCCAGTCCTCTCTCTTTACTTTATTTTTAGATTTTGTTTTGCCTGTGATAAAATAGTTCAGAACCTGAGAATCTGGGTGAGCAGTGCCCAGGGTTAGACAGAAAGAAATGTGACTTAGCAGTACCTGCTGCCTGGTGTGCAGTCATTCAGGAGATGAGCAGAGACTGCTTCTCTCACCCTGTAGCTAGAGGTTGGGGATGTAATTCCAGTGTGTGGAGTTCTGACATCATGTTTTCTTCTGCACATGGATGAAGATAGTGAATTAATGCAGACCTGTTTTTCTTTTTGTTTTGACTGTTGGAAGAAGTGGAAAAACCACTGGCTAAACCTGGCATCTAAATTTAGACATCTGAATTAGCAATGCAGGAAGCAGTAGCGCAGCAAACAGCTCAGTTCCTCTGGAGCACTGCTGGCTGGCAGGAGAGAAAATCTGGGTACTTCACAGATGCAGGCATCTCTTTACACCTCCTGGGAAGAATGTGTGTGGGATGCTTCCTCTGGATAATCCTTATGCCAAGGCTAAACTGGCAGTTTAACTTCAGTCAGAACTCCCAGTGAAGGGGATTTCACAAGGGATTTTTTTACTTGTAATATTTTTTGTCTGAATATTTGCATATAGTGGGGTTTGCTTCCACAGCTGTTCTGCATTTGGTTTCCGTAGTGGTAAGGAATGTGGTGTGCTGAAATCAAAGCTGTGCGTAATAGTCTATTGTACAAATAGGATTGTAAGGAAAAATTCAAGCAGTTACTTTATTACAGCAAAGATGTGTGGGTTGATGGTCTTGGTAGAATTCAGTTCAGTCTCATGGTACAAGAAGAAATTTCATTACATGTAATAATTAGCTTTTGAAATAAAGAGGATTATCTTTCATTTTAATCACCTTGCCTTAATAGCAGGGAAAAAAAATCATTGTTTTATAAGAGTCCCAACTCTGTTTTCAGTGTTTTCTAGAATGACATTTTAATTGAATTTTATATTTATGGGACTGATACTTAAAACTTGTGATTCTCATGGGTTCTTACCCGTTTCCCCCCTGTATATTAACCAGTTGTATTTTTAAAGAGTGTAAGCTACTGTCCTGCTTGTCTTGTGACATAAACAGTTCTTTGTAAAGAGAATTATTATTTCTATTGGTCATTTTTAATATGCAACTCTTTAATATTCAGCCACATTTCTTTTGTTAACACAAAACATTGTATATATTCTTCATATCCAGTATGTGAATAGCTTGTAAATAAATTACAAAAGTAGGTTTAAATTTCATGCCTGTACTTAGCCAAACTAATGGATGGTAATCAGTGTAATGGCTGATGATAGATTGTTCTGTGCCAGCAGGGGAACTGGCGCCCAGAAAAAGTAACAGCAGCTCAGGAATGGCTAGAGAGTGCCTGGTGAATGTGTTCTTCTCCAGATGCTTTTTTAATTCCTTCAATTAACTTGATTAAGCAGCTTAGCTTAAGTAAGCGGAATTTGTGACTTGGAAGTTGTCCCATGTAGTATTTTCCCATTGCCTTAGGAATTAATTCCTTTAATATTGTGTCTGTGTAAAGCAGGCAGCCGTGGTCGCTCCTGTCTCGCACAGACAGGAGATGGTGTGTGCTTAGTATGAGAGGCACACACAGGGGTGGTGTTTCCCCTCTCTGCAGTTGGTTCTTGGCAGAAGTCATAAATCACAGTGATTTCTGCACAGTGCAATTGAACGGAGCCTCACTACCTTATTTTTTTATTGGTGTTGAAAGTTCCCCCCTGCTTAGCTCACTCTGAATCCTCCATCAGTAGAGAGGAGCACGCCCTCTCCTCTGTGCCTTGTGGTTCCCAAACAAGGGAATTGCTCTCAGGGACCACTTTGGAATAAAACTGAATTTCCTAACTGTACCACCAGTGTCCCTTCCAGGTAACCTGCTGCATGCTCTTTTCTTGCCAATATTTTATCTTCACAGCATGTGTCATTAGATAGGAGCAGGGATGTTAAATAGGGAGTTAGATGGTAGCACAGAGTTCTGGTCCATCTGTTTGCTTTCCTTGAAGACATCTCCTCCCTGTCCAGTAAGGATGGTGGTTATGTTACAGTATCCTGTATCTTTCAGAGCACAGAAAAGTGGCCTCAGCTGGAGCCAATTTCTGTGTATCCTACAGACCCTGGTGGTACTGGGGAACCTCCCCACTAGTAACCACTGCAGCACAAAAAGGATTGGCTGCTGTGGCAGACTGCAAGGCTCAGTTCTTGTGTTTACAGCTGCTGGCCCAACAAATTGTTGTTTTCCAAATGGTAAGTCTTTTGTTCTGGATCTGGCTTGCAGTTTTTTGTGGAAATATAAGTCTTTCTGCAGTATCAGAAGTTGCAGTGTCTCACACAGATTGTCATTTAATCCATGCATTTCTAAATTCAGAAATTTAGATCTGTGTTTACAAGTATTTTTTAAAGAGAATTTCAGAGATGAGCCTGACACTACATCTACTTTTTCTGCTCCCCTTGATGATACTGTGTTAATCAGAAGTGATTGTGTGTTTTGATAAATACTCCCGAGTCTAGATGGGGACTGAACCAGGTATCAGCTACCTAATGAAAGGTGAAGGTTGAGTGTGCTTCCATGATGCTTCTTTTTCTAGCAGTGCCAGGTGAAGAGATAAATGTCTTAAAAGGATGGTAAAAAATGGTTGAAATTTGAAGCCAAGTGTGGCTTCCCAATATTAAGAACACTGACAATGGGATGTACAGGAAAAGGAGGGGAAGGGATGACAAGGAAAGGGAAACTAGAAAGACTGGGCTTGTAACAAAAGCCCATTGCCAGAAATCTGTGATGAAGATGATATATGGGACAATTGAAAATACTTTCACTTTCCATTCCTTCCTTCACTGTGGAGGAAGATGTCTATTCATGAGAGAGATTCTTCAGGTAGTTAGAAGTGTTAATAGAGTTCTGGGTTTTAATGCTCCATTGAACTTACATACTGTATAAATTACTTTCTTCAAACTTGACTATTTTTGATCTCTTTACTGTAAATTGTAACAGAGTTCATGCTAAATATGGAAATGCATGACTGCTCTTGATCCCATGATTCCCGCAGTGATTCCTGTGTCTGCACAGCGCTTCAGAGAAAAGTGTATGTCAGTTTATCTGTTCAAAGAATGGTTGGAATTTAAACTCCAGTATCCTTAGGTACTTTTTTATTTAACCCATTGGCCAAAAGGCTTCCTTTCCTCCTCTGAAAGTATTTGTAGTGTTTGTGTAGTATCCCATTCAACAGTGGTGTGGCTTGCATGTGACTTCCAAGTCTTTTGCAGCAGTAAATGATGGTTTGATAAATACAAATTTGCATTTAGGCGCAAGTGAACATCTCGATTAGTTGTCAAATGATTCTGGAAGGATCTTTGTATAAATCTACTTCATTTTATGCTACTCATGCCGTTCTTGAGGATGTAGTAAACAAAAACAAGTCTAGCTTTAATGAAGTTGGAAAAGGAATAGTTTTGCCTGTGTTTGTTCAGGAATGCAGGACATGCATGAGTGTGTTATAGTTTTTATAACTCAATGGGAAGATGACTTGTTTTCATGGAGATAGTCCTTCACTTTTAAGGATATTTCTAAATGTTACTTTTTTTTACGCTGGAAATCAATATGATCTATATATCCCAATGCAATCGAGGGTTTTGTTTTTCCAGAATTAAAAACTCCGAGCACTTTGTTTTCAATACATTACACCTGTTGCTGGAGCTTAGCTTGTAATTACTGATGTGCTTTCTCTTTGTCTAAAGTACAGCTGATCCAAATTTAGACTGAACACATTTTTCTCCTGGGCAGAACAGGTCCCTGCCTGAGTTATTGGAGAATCACAGTCTGGCAGATTTAGATGATGTCTCAGAGATCCTTTGCAATCCTAGCAAATGTGGGGGGTTTGTGCAAAGATTAATTGGAATATGCTCTTTTAAAAATTTTTAATACAGCTTTTGCAAGGCTTCCAGAATGTGATGTTACTTATTTTATTTTAGCAGCAGTACACCTAAAGATTAAATGCCAGTATATTTTTATCCCCATCAAAACTTGCATCCTGGTACAGTTTTCTTCCAAATAACTTTCAATCTTTCTTCCCCCCCATTTTCATCCAATGTATTAAAGAAGGAAATATAGTTAGTAATTAATTGTTACAAATAAAATGCTGCTTAAAAGAAAATTCCCTGTGGAAGACTGCTTAGCAGGGGGAACTAGAGTGTAAAGTTATTTTGAGAAATACAGACCTTGTGTTTGAGCTTATAGATCACACTCTGTGTTGAGTTGTCCTGTAGGCCGGCACAAAGCTGATTTATTTTTATCCATACCTCTGTTAGGAAGTCTAGCACGGGGTTTTTTCAAGTACTTTCCTGTGCTTAAAAATACCTGGAATTGTTGGCACTTGTAACATGAAATTCTTTGAGGATGTAAATTGTTAGGTTGGTAGTAGAAGGATGTAAATGGTTCTCCAAGTAGCAACTTCTTTCGCCATGGCTTTTCCTAGCTGGAGGCTGTCTCTGATTTTAACACTGCCAAGTCTGGGATAGCTTTTCTCTATAGAACAGTATTGATTTGAAAAAGCACCTTTCTGCTTAATCTGGCTCTAGGACAATGAAAAAGCAAGAAAGGAGATAGCATTCCACACAGCCAGCAGGGCTTCACTAAGGGCAAACCGTACCTGATAAATTTGTTGACCTTCTATGGTCACTTGATGGATAGGGAATTGGCTAGAGCAGGATGGCCAGAGATTTTGTGGATGCCCCATCCCTGGAAGTGTTCAAGGCCAGGTTGGATGAGGCTCTGAGCCACCTGGACTAAGGAAAGGCGTCCCTGACCATGGCAGGGACGTTGGAACTAAATCATAGAATCACAGAATATCCTGAGTTGGAAGGAACCTGACAGGATCATCCAGCCCAACTGTTGGCTCTGCACAGGACACCCCAAGAATCACACCATGTGCCTGAGAGCATTGTCCAAATGCTTCTTGAACAGGCTTGGTGCTGTAACCCCTTCCCCGGGGAGCCTGTTCAGTGCCCAACCACCCTCTGGGTGAAAAACTTCCTGATATCCAACCTAATCCTCCTCCAACTCAGCTTCATGCTGTTACCCTGAATTCTGATGATCTTTAAGGTCCTTTCCAAACCAAACCATTCTGTGATTCACCACTGTGAGACCCATCCTGGGTTCTCATCAAGGTGTCTGTGTCTTCGGGAGTCAGGTTCTTGACATGGGGACATAACTGTCTGTAAATCTTTAACTCCTTAAAGCCTGTGCCTTGTCCCAGCCTCTCCTGTGTTACCAACTGCCCTATTTCCTGAATTAAAAGCAAACAGACACAAAGACACTACTCAGTAAAATAGGAAAGCTTTTATAGCTTAGGGAAGATCAATTTTGTTGCTTAGAGCTTAGGTGGTTTGTTTCTATGATATTACTTTCTCCATCATCCCCATTTGTCTGTGCAATTGTTCTCTACTGACAGATGTGCTTTAGCAGTGGCTGGTGTTTGAAACAGATGAAATTCACTGCTGTTGCTTAAAGAAGGTGGGGGTTTTGAGTAAACATTTATTTGTTTAACAGGAAGTTGTTTTGTCTTTTTGTCAGTACTCCAAAGAAACTTGATTTGTTGCCTCACCAGGGAAATACAAAATCATCTGTGCAATCTGATTCTGTGATCGTGCTTCCTGAACATATGTAAAGTGTGTTTACTTAATTTCTGTCCTTTACAAGAAGGAACTGTGGGACTGATGAAGCATTGCTTCCTGGTTTTGTGTCTTGTGGCTGCCTTGACATGACATCTTCAGGTCGCTTTGCCTGCAGTTACAGCTTTGATGTGAGCGCATTCTCTTCAGGGTTTCTTGGCAAGATGTGGCCTTGCAGCCCAGCCTGGTGTTCCATGTGCTCCCTTCTGGGCTGTGTGTCCTGTCCTGTAGGAAGAGTTATCCTTGAGCCTGCTGCTGCTCCGTCAGATTTGGCTGAGGGTGGCTATTGACTGAAGTAGCTGAGGGGGAAGGGTTAGGAGGGATGCAGATGGTGTGATTGTGTAAGTCTATTTTCCTATTAAACAAAAGAATACGCTTTTGTTCAGGATCAAACTTGTTCTCATGCATTCATCTCCTGCATGTTTGTGCAAGAACAATGGCTGGGTTCCCTCCAGCCTTGCCCTTCCCCTCGCACTGTGCAGCCCTGAGTGGGGGGAATGGCCTGACCCCCTCGTGCATCTACATCCTCCATGGTTTGTCGAGGACAGCCTTTTGGGACATCTCTTCTGCACCAGTCTGTTCAGTTCACTGCAGGGGGAAGAATACCTTCCGCTCTTGTCTGCTGTGTTTGGCCAGAGGCATTGTGTGTTTGTGTCACTGGAGTTTTGCAGCACTGCTGGAAGTATTAAAGTCATCCATGTCACATCAGGAACTGCCTCTGATGAGCTGCTTCAGCTGGAACATCAGTGGGTTTGCTTCCTGCCCACCAATAGTGAGTGCATCTCCCAGGTATTGTCTGTACGCTGTTCCTTCAGTCCAAATGGGAATTAAACAAAGAAAGGCTTGGATGCAAAAGAAGATGATGAAAGTATCCTGGTCATTCCATAAGCACTGCAAATTTTAAGCTGTCAGTGAATGTCTTTTTATAAATTATACAGAGGCGAAGCCCTAGAATCATCCACTGCAAAATGTACAGACAGGCACTGTGAGAGTGGAGCCATCTCTTGTGGAGACTGGCAAATCCACAGCAGCCTTGTGATGCTGTAGATGCTCACAAAACTGCTAGTAGGTGTTCCTCCATATCCCCATCCTTACCATGATGCTGCCCCTAGAAAACCAGCTGCAGACCAAGGCTCCCTTGTGATTTACAAAGACTTGCCAAGCTTGGAAAACACTGACACAATCAAAGACTGAAGCTTGAGCTGAGGGGCCAAATTTTCACTGCAATGTGTTCTTACAGTTCCTGCAGTTGCAGTGAAGTTCTGGTGAATGACTGTGTCAAGCCAGAGGAGCTCTCATCAGTCTGATTGTCACTTTCTACCATCTGCACGCCTTCCCTCAGTCTGCTCAGGGATCATCTCTGGCACGTTCCCTGGGATTTGCAACTGGCTAGACTGAGGAATGATGCTTTCCAGGAGTATTTCTCTCATTTATGGCTTTTTAACTTATTTCATTTTAAAGGCCAACTGGCCCCAATATGCATTACAGCAAAAGGAACTGCAGTAAAAGAAAGGCAGTGGGAATGTATTCAGCCACATTTTGAGGCCATCACTTAATGGATGTTCTGGATTTGAAATTGAAGCTGTAGGGCTATTGATCCTCTACAAAGATGTAGAGTAAAATGTAAAATAAGTTGTCTAAAAAGAAAATGGTTAGGCTGGTGAAAAGTAGTAGACTGGTGAGAAATTGCAATATCAAAACTTAATTAATTCTTGGGCTTTAAATCTCACGTGTGTGACACTATTGGTATTACTTACTTGGTGAAGCACAGTGAGCAGAAATGTGAAATGGCAAATGATCCAGTAAAATGCAAAGTGGAGCTGAAAACATAATTTTCAATTTAGTGTTAAGACTTTTTCGTGTGTTAATTTGCTCTTTTAATATAACCCTGACACTTGAGTATTAGAAATGGTCACATCAGCTGTTTGGGAAAAACAGGAAGTATTCACTGTGACAGAAGGGTGGCTGAAGGGTGAAAGATGAATGATTTTGTGCCAGAAGAGAGAGGCAGATGTAAGCAGAAGCTCATGCCTGTGCTGAATTCAGACATGAAGTTCAGCTGTGCCCCTTAGGGCAGCTTGAAGTGACTGTGGAAATTTGTTCCATGGTTTGGGCTGCTGCCTAAATAGATGGTTCTGCCTTTGAGCTTTTAATTTTTTTTCTTTCTCTCTCTTGCTTTTTGCCAGAGCAAGTATTTACATAACTGTCTGATATTCCAGATCAGAGGGCTTATCCACCTGAAAATAACCTGGCAATATAAAACTAGATTTTGCTCACTTTAGTTTTCTGAGGCAGACCCATTTCAAGGCCATTTGAATGCAGGTGGCTGAAGACAAAAGGGAAGAATGACTAGGAGGGAGTGGTAGAAAGGATGTAGCAGCTTGAACATCTGTACCCTTATGGTAATTGTGGGATCATATGGGTATTCCTGTTAAATACCCTGGAAAGAAAATTACTGTTTCCTTTCAGGAACTTTGGAACTGAAATATTGCTGGTTTTAAAAGTACTTGCACAGTAAAAAGCAATTTTTGTTGTATTGTGTTACTATATTTGTTTTTCAAATTGCGTTGCTGTATTCTGAGAAGTGATTACGCCGAAAAACTGTTCACAGAATTGAAGTGTTCTCAGTCATCTTTCATGTTTCTTCAGAATAGAAACGCCTGCATCTAAAACCAGCTTTCAGTATGAAAGGGGAGAATTCCAGAAACACATGCAGAGAGAGGAAAGCATAAAGCCTACCCAAAACCCCAAGTGAGCTCTGTTCCAAAGTGTACAGTAGATGGAAGTATTTAAAAATATACATTCCACTGTATTCATGGCTACTCAGGATTCTTTCTGCATTCTTCATCATATGAGTAAACTGCTTCTAAGTCGGGTGGTACAGGTGGTGTGGTATTTCAGATTATTATAATTCCAAGCAGCTAAATGTACAGTCTTTTTTAATAACAAGCTTATCCTGAATTTTGAAACAATTGCATTTTTGTACCATTACAAACCAAGTTACTCTTTACGGAGGAATGTCCTTGGGTTTTCAGGATTTGCATTCCTTTCAGGAATTGAAGAAGTCATGACTTACTGCTGCATTGTTCATCCCACATATTAAATGTCATCTGCTAAGTGTGCATGCAGCATAAAATTTTGTCTGTAACACAGGATAGCTTAGAGTAGCCAAGCATTTTTGTCTGGTTGTATTGTTACTGCGTATTCCCAGTTTGACAAAGGAAGCCAACATTGTTGATTTATTGCCCATTTTGAACAATGTTGGATACCAGGATCTGTAGTTGAATCCAAGCTAGCCAGTCTTTTTAAGGTGCCAAAAATGTGCTTAATTCATTGTCACCCTCAAAACAGTGTTGTCATGGTTATGGAGCTGTTTGCACACTGGGAACAAAGTTGATAGACACTGGGCCTTATGCCTTTACATTGTCTGGGTGGGGGTAAAAGTCCTTGTCCTTGAACATATAAATGCTTTTCATCGATTTGCCCAGCACAGCATATTATGTGTTTTTCTTCTTCCAATCCCTTCTGTAAGGGACTTTGGGACTGGAGTTACATTCAGAGTGTTCAAACACTGGGGGCATCTGTTCTCTTCAGGCATGTGGGGAACGAACAGTTTTGGTGCCCACAGAGGAGTGGCCTTGGTTCAGAGCCTCCTGCTGCCTCTCTTGGCATTCAGGAGTCCTTGCTGGCTGGTGACAAAGCCCACGTTGGCAGGGGAGGTGGCACTGAGGTCTGGCTGCAGGAGGAAAAAAAAGGAATGAGGGCCAATAGCAGAGTGAGAACTGCTCTGTAGGCACTGGGAATGCTGTTGGATAGAGGCATCTCCTTGCTTCCCTGCTTTTCTGATAGCCACTTCTGCTGGTCACTGTCATTAGCTGGGACTCATCTGCTGCTTCTTGCTCTTCGGGTAAGCGTCAATTTAGCAGGATTAACCTCAGCCTTAGCGTGTTCCTAATGTAGTTTTGAATTGTATTTGTGTGGTGTCATTTCTTATGCATGTTTGTCAAGCTTCCTGCACCTCTAGTTTGTGATCCAGAGGGAAATGCAACTATGAATGCTGAAAGCTGACTTTGCAGAAAGTGTGTTTCTTTTATCAGAGTTATGTTCTAATGATGCCAACATACCAAACTGTTTAAAAATGCTCCCTATTTAATTACAGCAAAGTGATGTCCCTGCAAGCCTTCCTCTGGTAAGTATAATTTGTGGTTTTATTGTGAATAATTTCCCTAAATATTTTAGCAGTCTGAATGAAGACACTGCTAAGTGACATTGACATACTTTTCATGTTTGGAGTTGTCTTGTTCCTGTACAGTACATTTAGTCTAATCGTAGCCTGACAAAGCTCGGCATGAATGGGAAATTGAGAGACAGAAATTATTTGGGTTGCAAAAACTAAGTCTCCTCAATCAGAGATTTCCAGGTGGTGATTATTTTCCACAAAATACCTTTTGTCTCAGGGATAACTGGTGAAATTTCGTGTTAGTCACTAAAGCAGTGTAATGGAGAGGTCATCTATTAAGCCAGTTTGAAATTTTTTTTTTAAACTCCTGTAGTGGTTTGAAATTACTGGAAGAGCTAAGATTTGGAAAAACCTTCAAAGCAAAACTATACAGAGAAAATTCATGTTCTTTCTATTTCTGAATACTCACGTCTGGTGAGAAGATTTAGGCAAGGAAATCTAAGTTTCTCTAAGAGGTGTAAGATTGCAAAAAGTCACAGCAGTCGAATGACACTGGGCTTTGGCAAGTTTTTATTAACTCAGGAGACGGTAAGAAGGTTTTACAACCAAATATTTCTGTAAATGGATTGAACAGTAATGAGTCTGACAGGAATAATCTGTCCCTAACCTACAGCTTTTGCTAATGCTGGGTGGTGTATTCATCCAGTGCTGCAGACAGGAGGGAGACCTGGGGTACCTTTGCCAGATGAATTGTTTGTCACTCCACTCCCCTTCGGGGGCATGTGCTCAGCTTTCTGAGAAGCTGCCTGCATGTCCCCATAGTAGTAGGGCAGGTAGGACTTTGCTGAGTCTTCTGTGCTGGAAGTGTGACCTGTGGAAGCAGGGAGGGGATGTTTGATGGTGGAGACAGGCAGGGCCCTGGGGAGCTGTGTCCCTGCAGCAGCAGCTGCTGGTGGGCTGGAGGCAAAGGGATGCTTCTCTGCTCTTCTGTGCCTCAGTTGGGCCTCTGCTTGGTGTGAAAGGACAGGACACAGGCAAGGGAAGGCAGCAGATGATCTGGGTTTTGAGACATGTCGCTCCTGCAAGCACCCAAGGGAACTGTTGTGAGCTGCCAGGAGGGCTTTGTGGGTGAGTTGCTCCCTGTGGAGCTCACATTGCTGCTGCCTGGCTTGCGAGGCAGGGCTGCTCCTCACATAAATCTGCTCCTCACATAAAGGCTTTGTGTCAGATGCTACTCAGCTCCAGCAACCAGAGCTGCGTAACTGCAAGATTTTTCCACTGTTGTTCCATCCTATGTCCATACAATGCTCTTTAGCAAAATATTCCATTATTTAATGAGTTTATATGGTAATGCTCATTTGTGATGCAAGACCTTATATCGTAAGATACAGTTTCAAGTCAAAGTACTTACTGAGGCATCCCAGAGTGCAGGCATAGTTGTGTGTGTATCACGGTGATCGTAATGATGCATTTTACTCCACTGAATTACTGATCTATCTATTAGCAGCCTATTTATGTTACAGTTTGGGGCACATGAGGAAGAATGTCTATGGCTTGCCAAGTGAGTCAATTCAGTGTTTATAATTTCTTGGTGACTTGCCAGGTAAACATCTGTGCCAAGTTTAGTTTCTCATGTGATCAGGAAGTGATACAGCAGGATGCACTGAGGACTTCCCCGGCCGTCTCCCCTCAGCACCCTGACAGGAATGTGGCAATTGTCTTATGCTTTAAAGTAGAAATTTTCAAAAGCACAGAGAGCAAAATCTCAAATCAAAATCATTGAGGTTCCCTTTGAAACTGTGACGGTTTCCCTTTTCATTTCCTTTCAAGCTCAAATAATCACCTTTTTAAAGGAACTACCCAGTCCCTGAGCACATTTCCTTCTATGAAAGTTTGCTTACAACATTTTCTCCTGTTGCTTCCCTGTGTGTGTATTAGTGTCACTATTTAATTTCCCCTGGGATTATTATTGTGAAATAAAGTACTGAACTTGCTTTGCTGGGCCAAATTGGCATTGTAGCTTTGAAACAACCCATGAGTGCTTCTGCGCTTCTGGAAATGGGAAGCATCAACTAAAATGTAATTGCTGTTTAAAGTTGTGGTTCCTCTTCCATAGTTTGGAAAGGAATAACGGGGATCATTCATGTTGATCTCACATGGAGAGCTCCTGTGAGTTGTGAATCTTCCTGCAAATGTGGTAGGAAGGGGTTGGATACTTGGGTATATTGTTGTATTTTCAAAGATTAAAATTAGCTGTAATGAGTTGGTTCTTTTACACTGAGGTGTGTGCCTATGCCCTTGTGGGAACCAGTCACCAGAAAATATTTTCATATAGTAACTTAACTGTCACATGACTTTGAACCATTAACTGTCACATGACTTTGAACCATCCGCTTTTTACTCTTTTTTTTTTTCTTTTTGTTTTTTGGAAAGAAGGCTTTCACCTAACATAGATGTGGTTTAATACATGCAGAAAACACTTTACACAGTATTTGCCATTTGAAATAGTATAAGGATTTCTTTCACTTCTCAAAATCGGTAAATTTTACAGGGTTTTTTCCTAAACTTTTGTTTCCTTCTATTCTGCATACATGTTTCTTATCTTCTTTCAGAAATTATCTTTGGAAGGGGACAGTGTGTTTGGAGTAGAAGGTCTTTAAAAGGAAGGACATGGACTTGACTTACCAAGTGAAATCTTGCAGGATGTTTTTTGCAAGAATGTTTCTACCCATCTGCTGTTTGGTGACAGCATTTTATGACAACCAACTGTCACCTGGGCTCTTCAGCCTCTTGAGCGTGTGGAGATTTTTTGCTTCTTGAAACACTTCATCACCCTGTCAGTAAATAAACAGAGTGGGTCTACTCAGCTATATTTGAGCATTCCTGGACTTGGCACTGATTTTGCTAGAAGACAGAAATATGTCTGCTACTGCAGGCACGCTGTTTGATCCCATGTCAATCACCTATTTGGGTTTATAGGACTTTGTTGTCATTTTTATTCCTTTAGTACTTTTAGAGGTTCTTGATTTTCCTCTGCACTTTACCTGAGCTCTAAAATGTGAATAAATCTAACTTAACCAGGCCGCAGAGAAGCGCTTCCTGGTTCTTTTTTACCATGTTTTTCTATGGAAAGAGAGAAGTAATGCATTTTAAAATCATGTATTGCCCTTAATGTGTCTTACTGTGTTCCAGATCAGTTGAATACTGAAATACAGGAACTGTGGATTAGCCTGCTGTCCATTAGCATGAGGAACATCCCCAGTTGCAGTAGCTGCCCATTAGAAATGTCTGCCAGAGAACTGAAACTGCTGTTCTTCATTTGTCCTTTCATGGCTCCTCTTCCTCACTCCTTTTCTTTTTTTAGCTCCTTTATAAGAAGACCCCTAAGCCTTGATGAATTTTTGGTTGTTTTCTCCTTTTATTTAATGCCAGGATAAGTTAAAAAGAAACATTTACATTTTGCTGTACATTACCATTTACTGTTGACTTCATTTGTTTTAATAAGGGCAGAGAAGCTGAAGTCTCTGTCACCAGGGCCCAGGGCAGAGCTCGTCTGGAAATAAAGGGAGATTCTGACCTAGTGCATGTCTGAGACTGAACCAAAAGCACAAGTGAAAGTGAAGCTGCTGCTGCACATAAAGTTTATCACTGTTGCTGGGGAACAGCGTCCGCCTGCTTCAGGCCCGCTGTGAACTTGGCTAGACAAAATAGGTGGAAGGGCAGAAGGTGGGGAATGTCTGCATCCTATTATGAATTGGAGGAAATGACTGTCTGCGCTCTGTGCGCCGGTGGGCTCCGCATCCTGCCGGCAGCCTGGGTAGCGCGGCAGGACACTGCGCAGGGAGGAGGGAATTGCAGCTCTGGTGTTTAAAATAGTTCCCAGGGATGAGAAGAAGCGCTTCAAAAATATGCTGTGGGTTTGCCATTGGCTTTCTTAAACTAACTAAAAACTTTCTGCTTTCTTCCAGGAGCATTTTTTACTCTGAAAACACTGCTGCTAAAAAGCTCCGAACAGGAGGAGCAAATCCAGTCAGCTTGTCGGGTCACTGGCTCAGTGTAACGGTGCTTTCATGAGGTGACGTTGGGCCAAAGTCAACTCTTCCTTCTCCTTTGTAAACCTGCAGCCAAGCAATGGGCCAGAAAATCTCAGGGAGCATCAAGTCTGTGGATGTGAGGGAGCCCCCGTACAGACCGGTGAAACGAGAGCTGCGAGGCCCGGATTTCTGCAAGCCCGCGCGCCTGGACATGCTGCTGGACATGCCCCCCGCCAAGCTGGAGGTCCAGTACAAACACGCTTGGAACAACGAAGATCGCTCTTTGAATATCTTTGTCAAGGAAGATGACAAACTGACTTTCCACAGACACCCGGTGGCCCAGAGCACGGATTGCATCCGGGGCAAGGTGGGCTACACGCGGGGCCTGCACGTGTGGCAGATCCACTGGCCCACGCGGCAGCGCGGCACTCACGCCGTGGTGGGCGTCTCCACGGCCGACGCGCCGCTGCACTCGGTGGGATACACCTCCTTGGTTGGGAGCAATAGCGAATCCTGGGGCTGGGATCTGGGGCGCAACAAACTCTACCACAACTGTAAAAACCAGCCCGGGGTCACGTACCCTGTCTTTTTGGAACCAGATGAGTCTTTTGTACTCCCAGACTCCTTGCTGGTGGTATTGGATATGGATGAAGGGACGCTTAGCTTCATGGTCGATGGACAGTATCTTGGAGTGGCCTTCAGGGGACTTAAAGGGAAAAAACTTTACCCCATAGTCAGTGCAGTTTGGGGGCACTGTGAAATTACAATGAGATACATCAACGGACTTGACCGTAAGTGTTACCACATTTCTTCATTACCCTCTCAGCTTTTCTCATGTAGGAGTTTTTCTTTCTGCTTTTGCTGTGGATGGTTTGCTGAGGGAGCAGACTGTTCAACTCTGAGGAGATTGCACCCCATATTTACTGCCCACAACTAATCTCTGTTGTGTCTTCTAATGATGGTATGGATTGTATCAAAATACTTTCCTCTTTGGCAGGCAGAGTGGCAAGAATTCTATGTCCAAAGAAACTGAACCGGCTGAGAAAAAGAAATTGAGAAACTTTCTGGGTATATTTAACAGTAAAACTCTTGTTTACTGGAGGATATGTTTTAAATCTGTGGTTTCCAAATAGGATTTGCGAATCCTGTAAAAATTTCCTGTAGTAGTGGAAACTCTTACATGGTGTGCATAAACATACTTGAACGCAAGCCAGACAACTTTCTTTCTGTAGTTGCCTTCCCAGGACCCTCAGAAGCAGCTGTGGATCCCCAAGAATCTGGAAACTCAGGTCAAATACTGCTTTCAGCAGCTTTTCTGAAAGAGAGCTCTGTTCCTTAGTTTATTTCAGAAGGTGCTCTCTCAGGGTATTTTCTTGTCCAGAAATCCAGGTTTTTGGACAAGTGTGAGCTATTTCTGATCTGACAGGGTAATACCTAATGAAATTTTACATAATAAGGAGCAGCATGTTGCTGCTGTGACCTCCAAATAGGGCCCACCAGCAGGTGAGTTGCAGAAGTGGGTCCTGTCCAGTTTTCCATGCACAGGAAGGCATAGGCTCTGCTGGGTCTGTGCCCAATTTGCTTGAGCCCAGCTATTCACTGTCAGCTCATTGGCTGCTGGAAACTGGGGAATAAAAGGATGGGCAAGGTGATGAGTGAAACTTGGTTCTTGTTTAAAACCATATTTTCTGAGGTGTAGTAAGAGCTACAAATATCAATATATAGAAAAAATAGATAGCTGGGCAACATTTTCATGTTATTTTGGGGTCTTTGAATGGAACTTGGTCTTTAAAAAGAGAGCAAGTGTTCAACACTTGCCTTTCAATTAGTAATTTCTAAAATAATTTACTCTTCTTTTCCATTAGGATGGAGTGGTCTAAATTTTTTTCTGTCAAAAATTAATTCTCTGCTCATTAACCTTACATCTACATACCAAGTAGAAACATAATTAAATAGTTTGACCCTGTTTAAGGTTACCTTTTCCTAAACATCTGTAATGAGCTCTGGGGGAAAGACTTTTTATCCACAGAAGCCCTGCAGGTTTTACAGCTAGATGCTAAATGGCAGCTTCCCAAGTGCTTTCATACAGGGGAATATCTGAGGATCTTAAGTATTTTGCAATTAACTCACTCATTGCAGAATGATGTGCTGACAGTCTTTTTTCTTTTTTTTTTGGATGGTGGGGGAGAGAGACTTTTGCAAACTGAATATTTGTTTGTGAAAGCAGTTTTTATAATACTGTAAATATCTGCCAAACTAAGCAAAGTACGGCTCAGCTTGGTCCACCACGTCCACACAAGGAATTGTTCTGCATTCCTTTTGTAGCTTTCACAGGGCTGCTCAAGGGAGCTCTAGAAGGATGAAAACACAGGAGGAGGATGTGAATGAGTTCGGTAGAAATTATAAAATAAAAGGGGCTAAATGGAGAAGGATAGCTGTGGTCTGTGAGATGGCAGAGAGAAAAATTCCCATCCGGTTTCTCGTGGGATACTTTTGCTGGAAGAGGCAAGATAGCTTCCTAAACTATCCCTGAGAAAGTCAAAGTCTCTATTTTCTTTTTCTTTTTTTTTTTTTTTTTTTTTTTTTGACACGTAAACTGATGAACTAAACTTTTATGTGGGCCTGAGTGTTAATCTGACCATGTGAAGAGGAAGTTTAAAGTCAGTTCGCCGTGGGGCAGTTTGACATCCTGGAATCACATCATTTGTTATCACATGTTCACTGATCCATTACTGTCCTGCAACAAAAACAGCATTCAAGAAACCAAATGAGCTTGTTTAGCTGGTGCTCTAAAGCAAACACTGTCTCTTTTCTGCTGAAGGTGTTTCTATCCAGCCAGCCCTTGTGCAACAGTGCAAGTTTGGCTGTGGCACTCTCCATGTTTGCTCTCACTGCACTGTTGATTGCAGGTTTTTATAATTGCTTGTTCTTGTGAAAAGCAGTGCAAGTGTTAAAGAACAGTTGTGTTCACAAATTTAAATATTTTTCAACGTACATGTGTGTAGGGTGTTGTTACTGTTTGGTTCCTTTCTAACCTTACTAATTACCTCTTTTATTTCCCCTCTGCCCCCTAATCTTTCCTCCCATTCCCTGGAAGGATCTCCTCTTCGTGAGTTCAGCTTTTAGTAGATTTGGCCACAGCAACTTAGCTGGTTTTGAAGCTGCTGTCAAACAGTGCCTCGTAACTTGCTATTTAGTGATTGATTGTTGCTGCTCAGAATGCAAACCACAGCTTGTGCTGGTTGTTTGTGTGATGTCCTGCAGAGCAAATGGAGACCTCCACGGCAGGGATTTCTAGTGTTTTCAATACTTTCTGTTTAAATGGAAGACCTCTGAATGCTTTAAAGGCCCATGTATTTCAGTTGCTTGGCAAAGAGTGAAAGGCTCAGATGATGGGCTTTCATGCAGCTGCAATGAACTTAAACATACGTCACAGATGATGCAGACTTCCAAGTGTGTTAATTACTGCAGAGATGGCAGATTCACAGGAGGATAAGGCTGCAGGTCAGAGATCAAGGACCTGTGTGCCCTCTGGACTCTGGATATTGCTCCTAGAATAATGCTGTAATTAAAAGCAGTTGTATTTCTTCCAGCTGCATCTGATACCCAGAGTATCCTGCTTCAGAAACTACTTTGAACATCACATGAAAAGTCACAGATCATCATCATAAGATCTTTTTTTTTGCCTTTTTTTGAGAGACTTGGAGTTGCAAATATTTGTCAGGGTTTGGGAGGAAAGGCAGAGAGACAGGACAGAGAGTGCTCATAGTAAGTACATTGAGTTCTTCCCAGCACAGACTCCTTTGATCAAATACTATCAGTATTTACCACACTGGTGTTAGCCGAGCTTCTAAGCTGGACAGAATTTTACATCAGCCTTCGGAATTACTGTGTATTGCAATAATTAGAAACCTCCAATAACATAAAAGCAGTAAATGTTACTTTTCAGATCAGGGTATGTGCTTGTTTTACAAAAAGCTGATCTATTTATATCTGGTGTCTGATGAGGAGTCCTGGAGACTATTTATAGACTGGAACAGAGAAATAGCAAAACCTTCTGTGTAAATGTACATTGCAGATCATGACTGATCCATTAGTGTTTAAACAGAGCATTGGGAGGACAATCAATATAACAATGCTGTGACAGAAAACTTGGTCGTTAAGTAGGTAAACTGAAGTTGTTGCACTAAACCTCCCATAGCCCTTACTCAGTTCTGAAAATAATGGTTGAGCTCAGGAAGCTGGGAGCATTTGTTTTGGAAGAGAAGACTTTACTTACAAGTATAACTTATGGAATACATTTGTCTGTACCTATTTGTATTTTAACCTGCAGATCCTCCTTGCAGTATTTGGCTGTCACCAGCGAGGGTCCCTGGGCTCTGTGTCAGCAGTTACTGACAGTGCCATGCAGCAGATCCACTGCTTTTAACATCTGTATTTACAACCCCAGATGAAATAGATGTACTATTCAAAATATCTTCTTCAAACTTACCTACCATGAAGGAGTAGGTGGACTAAAGATCATCCAAACAAAGTCTGGCTCCCGTTTTTGTATGCCAGCAGCCTGCTTGCTCTGCCTGCGAGTTGGCTCAGTTCAGGGAGTTGTGCATGCTCCTGTGTAGGGGCCCAGGAGCAGTAGTTGATGCTCCTGGATCCTGGGTTGCCTGGGGAGAGGCTGATGATCCCTTTGGCTCCTGCTGGGGCACTTGCAGCCCACCAGGCAGGAGCTGGGGGATTGTTCTGTGCTGCAGGTGTGAGGAGGAAGGGAGGGAAGAGGAGGCTTGAGGCACATCCTCTGCTCGCTGATGGAGCTACAGAAGGTTTGGCATGTGGGATCTGCTCACACATTTTGCCTTCAGCTGTGCAAAGACCACAGTGTAACCCCTGAAATTCTTTCTGGCGTGGGGCTCTGTGAGTTTAGCATTTTGAATTAAGGGGCAGAAGACCACAGTGTAACTCTTGAAATTCTTTCAGACCTGAGGCTCTGTGTGTGTAGCATTTTGAAATAAGGGTGATGCTTCTGAGCTAAAATACCAATTTTGGAGCAATGCACAACTTCTCTCCTGTTTCTTACTGTTATCAGTTTATTTTAATTTGCATTGGTCTGTTTCTAACATACCACAATTGCTGATTATAAACATACTCTTCATCTTGGAGCCTTTTTGCCATAAAGAAATCCAAGTCAAAATTGTGGCAT
Source organism: Lichenostomus cassidix (assembly GCF_008360975.1). NCBI lineage: Eukaryota > Metazoa > Chordata > Aves > Passeriformes > Meliphagidae > Lichenostomus > Lichenostomus cassidix. The sequence goes on from NC_139490.1 coordinate 18,347,952, forward strand.
TAACAACTGCCAGGAGAAATCCATAATCTCACATCAGACTCTGGGTTTTCCCCCCAAATGGTTTTCAATTAGAACTTCTAAATGGATTTGTTGTTTTGTTTATCTAAACCCATTTTATGCTATTTATATAATACATGACTCTGGAGACTGCAATGGAAATAATGTACTCTGAAAATCCAGTATTGCTAAACCTTAGAAAGGATTTTCCCTACAGACATGCAGTGAGAGCATGAAGCAGCAGCAATTAAGCAGCCAGTGCTGTGAAGAAGCAATCTTTAACTTTCAAGATAATTTAACAGGGAACAGCATTTTCAGTGCCTGCTTTAGGAATCAGATAGCTGTTGTTGGGGGTTTTTGTCTTCTACATGCACCTGCCTTCCCTGGCTTAAGTGCATTTTTTGTCCTTTAATCCTAATTTGTTGACACTTTCTAATTAATTCCCAGCATTTTCCCAGCAGGTTGAAACCACTGTATTGTCACTAGAATATGCTACTCTGTTAAGTGGCTTTTCACCCAGCCACCCCCAGCCCCTTCTTGGTGGTCTCTGCATTACAGCTGTCTCCCAGATAGTCCTCATTTATTCAGTCCCTGTTTCTTTCTTCCCTTCCCCAGTTGAGTTTCTCTTCTGTTACCACACTAAGCAGTAATAAATTCTTACTTATCTTGGTTTTTTTTGCTTTGTCCCTAACTTCTGGTAGGCATTTTTGTTGCTGCTAACTGTAGAAGATCAGTGCAGTATCACTCTTCCAGAGAAGGACGTTTCAGATTTAAATGTGTGACTTTAGCTGTAATGATAAATGGGTTTTCTAATGGTCCTTTTGGGTGACTGTTGAGTATTTGTTTCTGTCTTTTGAATAAATTAATTGTAATTATTCAGAAAATCCTCTGATTACCTCAGGTTAATAGTAAATAGCTGCTTGTGAAATTATGTAGCTAGAAAACCTTCTCAAGCTCTTACACTTGTAGCAATAGCCTTGACAGATTTTATATGACTTTGTCCTGTTACGACCTCTAATGACAGAGCCTCCTCAGACAACCTAAAGCACACATCAGCTTTACAGATATCAGGTTTTTTGGTTTGGGGTTTTTTGAGGGTTTGTTTCCTTTTTGTTCCTTAGAGTCTTGTAGAATTTGTTTATTGGCAAGGAATCCAGGTATCATTGGCCTAGCACTTCAGAAGGTGCTGGGATGCTTTATTTCGAGCTCAGTAGTTCCTAAGGCTAAGAACAGGCATCAGCAGTCCACAGCTGTGTTGTGGCTTCTTCACATCCTGACATACCTGTGCTTTTTCTTCCCTCTCTGGCTCATGAAGGTGCCATGGCAACTGCCAAATCTAGTTTTCAGGAAAAGGTGCCTAATAATGTTCTGATCATGTTTCCACTGATCTCCCATGTATCCTATTTTTAAGACATAAGAACCTTGAAGAGCAGTGACTACACCTCTGTTCTTAAAAGTGAAATGAATGTTGCAGTCTAAAGTTACAGTGTGATTACTGTACTTAGTACACTAAAATAGCAGCTTGATAGTGTTGCTTAATTCTTTTATGAATTTGCTCAAGCTATGATGCTGGAATTGCTCAGCAATGTGAACTAATTCTCACAGATTTGTATTAGAAGCGGAAATTTGTAGAGGATTTTATTTTTCGATTTGCTCTATTTGTATTGGTTTTGGGAATTGCAGATTGTAAATCCAAGTTTCAGGGCAAATAATGATGCTTCTGTCATTCAGTGAAATATTTATTTTATTGCCGAAAATGCACATGCTTTTTTCATTTTGACTGTTTTCATACACATTTCCTCGTAAGTTATATTTCTCCTTAAGACACTGCTTTGTCTCTCTACCCATGGAAGTTTCTACCCTTCCTGAATCACAAGCTCTTTCTACAGATGGCCTCTTTCTCTTAAATCCAGTGTAGCTTCTCTATGCAGAGAAGCAATTAAACAACCTGATTTCTAGTTTGAACTCAGAGAAAATCCCACTTAGAAAAAGAATGTATTGTGGTGAGTGGCAATTCCTACACCAGTCTTCATATTATGGCAAAATCCGTATTTTTATGGTAAATTGACAGTCAATGAGCCTGAAAATGATCCTGCCCAGAGCTGCTGCTTTGTTCTGCAGGTGGCCACTGAAAGCAGTGCTGGTGCTGTCTGCCTCCCTGTGTACATGTGAATGTTTTAACACTATGTGAAAATAGTGCTGAGGCTGTGAAGTCAAGCACTTGGAAGCTGGCAAATGGCACAATGGGATTTGCTTTTTTGCTGCTGTAATTCTGAGCTGGGCGGCCTTATGCTGCTTTCTTGAGATAGTGTTTCAGTCTGCTAAAAGGTGGCTAGTTCAGCTGCAAATCATCCTTTTGTACACATTCTTTCCTTGACTCTTTTCTCCCCAGTCCTGGTGTATTTTGTAGTTTTCCCTGGACAGTCAGTGTGGAAAACCCCAGAGCATGACAGTCCCTGTGCTCTCAGCTTCAGGTTTGTGTTGCTCTTTGAAGATAACAGCAGAAAAGCCCTGCTAGCAGGACAGCATGGGATCAAAGCTCTCGCTCATCTGGTTTGATTTGGCAATATACCTTCAGTCTTTCACTTTAAACTGCTTTGGGGTGGGACTGATGATCAAATCTGTCTTCAGGTCTGTTACCAAACCTGATTTTTGCTGACATATTCCAACACTAGAAGTGTGAGATGGGGCATTTCAGTCCAGCCCTGGAGCTCAGGGTTGAGGCAGTGGAGATGTTATGTTAGAAGTTACTGACAGAATTGAACTTCATGTACAAGAACTGAGACGATGTTTTCAGCTGATTAAATGTTAGTTGGTGATGAAAAAAGATAATATGATGACACTACAAAGCTAATTTCTGTTGGTAATTTCCAGTGTAACCTCAGATCACTTAGTCAAAGCTATACCTGTCTTTTCCATGGTCATGCTTAGGACACCACAAGCTTCATTTTCGTGCACGTGTTAAACTCGTGTAATGAATAACAATATAAGAGTATATCCCTGCCTTCTGTGAGCATTTCTTTCTGAAAGTAATGAACTTCCAGACATAGGATGTCTTTGAGCTGGGTTGGCTTTTTTTCTCTTTACTTTTTTTTTCCTAAGAGGGGATTGTTATCAGCCAGTCTCTTATCACTAGTTGGCTGAAAATATTGCCTAGTTGCAGGGAAGTGATTTGTACGAAACCAGAATTTATTGTGAGCAATATAGGTAACATTTAAAGGGGATAACTTTTGTTTGAGAGTTACATTTCTCACAACAGACACTTTAATTTTTGCAGCCTGCTGCATCCTCATTGGAAATGGCAATTCCATTTCTGTATGTGTTGGTTCAGACATGACATTTAAAGATGTGGTGCTTCTGCTTTTCAATAAAAAGTAACTATAAAGTTTATAATATTCTTATGTATGCCACATATCTGCATGTCTATTCAGTGTGCCACTGAATAGACCACAAAGGTTTGAGATGGCATCTTGAAGCTAAAAAAAATCTGCTTCCTTCTCCCTCTAGTTTCAGCAAGCTTGACAGCTACAATATATTTGAGCACGACAAAGTGATTAATTTCTTTTAGATCCTGGTTCTTTTCCTCATTTCTTGTACTGTTTACCTTTCGTATTTTGGCATTCTTGTAAGCATAGAGCCTGCAATTGTTCTCAAAAATACATTCCTCTGTCCATCAAAACAAAACTGAATGTGGGTTATACTAATGCCCTGTTCACGTGTTCAAAACTGAAACACTATATGCTTCTGAAAACACCTCATTTTCAAAGGATTTGTACGATGTAAAATTTACTACTTGGAGAGGCTTTTTAAGAGATCTTTATAAAATTTAAAATAATTTTTACAGGCTTAGGAATTTGGTTTGTGTAGAAGCTGATCCTCAAACAAACGCAATCCGGCAGCACATTTGGGGTTTGTGTACTGTCAGCCACAGCTTCTCTTCCAGACCCACTTTTTGAGCTTTTATATTCTTTGCTCTATTAACTGCCACCCAGCTGAATTAGCTCATGCACTTAAAATTTTGTAATATTTTGACACTGGTGATGTCAAAGGCTGCCACTTCTCATGAAACAAGCAATGCTGGAGTCAGTGACTCAGACTAGGTTGGTGTGGAATGTGTGCCTTGGCTCCTGAAGAAATACCAGTTAATTTCTTGGTTTGTACTGAGTTTCACTGCACTGGAAGGTCTCCTCATCACGTGTGTGGACTCACTCTATCTTTGTTGTTTTAACTAAAGCAATTGCTTTAATGTGCTGTGTTGTAGCCATGACTCCAGCTCTGCTCCATGCATGCTCGCCATATGTGTAAACAATTTGCTGATTTTAGTGGTATGACCTGCTGGCCTCTGCCTGTATAAACAAATGAAGGCCAAAGTTCAGAGAGATCAGAGGGGAAACTTTAAACATCCTGCAAAATCTGCAGTCCATTAAGTGTAGGTTAGTATTTGGTTACAGCCAATCCTTTTGTACTTCTGGGTAATTTGTTCATGGCACGTTTGGGAAAGGAGGGATGGCTTCACCTGGGGTTTGGGCTTACACTGAGAAATCAGCTTCAGTGGTATTTTCTTGACTTGGGAAGGGAATGCTAGCACATGCTTCACTTCTCATTCAGATTGCAATTCGAAAATTAAAGTTGTGGGGATATTGGCCAAAGGGCTGTAGTGTGCAAAGGATGAAGGATATCATGAGAGACCTGTGACCCACAGGCAACAGAATGAAATGTGAGGCAAGGGAGGAGGAAAAGCAAGAAGTAAAGGGAGAAGTGGCAGCAAGACCTATGAAGATGTACTTGAAAGAGCAAATGTGAAGGCACTAGTGCTTGAAAGGAAGAGAGAAGGCAGACAAGACTGGAAAGAGTGTTTAAAAAACAAAAAGATGCTGAGATTTTGACAGAAGGAAATAAGCGTTGATGTAGTAAGCCAAGTAGCACATGGAAAAGAAAGGTCAGGACTATCCAGACTCCTGAATGACCAAACATCCCTCCTGTACTTTCTTTACTTTCAGCGCCAGTTTTTTTGGCAGGAGCTCTGATTCCAAGCCCCAGCTGTATGGTAGGGAATGAAAATTCACCTGGCTCCTCCTGGTGTTCAGCACAGCCATGCTGAGCTTTCCTGGTCACTTCTTATAACTGCTTGTTCTTGTAAATCAAACTAAGAGCCTGTGTAAGTCAAAGAACCTGACAAATGTTCCCTGTGTTTTCAGTATGAACTTTATAGGAATCACTGTGATGCCATTGGCATCTCCCAGCAGTTTTTGTCATTCGTGACTTTACAACTGGAGTTTTCAATTTGAGTAGAAATGAGCAAGATGTTATTATTTGTGGATCTGAGAGGCTGAATTAATCCTGCATATTTTTGAGTGAAATATTCTTAATTTCTGATGGACCTTTATAGGCTTTTAAAATTCTTTTTCCTTTCAGTTTTCTGAACTTACTGTAAATTTAAATCTGTTACTTCTACATAATAGACCTTGTGTCCTTTAAAATAATTTGCTAAACTTCCAGGTGTAACTGATCATCAAGTAGATGTTCAAGGGTTTTATGATTTCATTTCAATAATTAAGCAGAAACTAAATAGTCGGTGATGCAAATGTTTTTGGAATCTTGCATGTAACTTTATGTACTTAAAATACTGGAGTTCCAGCCTTCTAGCATCATCCCCAGCAACATTTCTGATATGAAACTCTGATAACATTTCTGGAACGAAACTCTGATAACTGGGCAGCATCTGTATGCAAGCAGCAGCTTCCTGAGAATGTGATTTTTTTTCCTAAGTCACTTATGCAGAGGAAGTTCCAGGCTTCCTCTGGCCCATTTTTTCCAAACACCTTTAATACACAATGCACATATAGGCTATAATCTTAAAATGTTAATGAAAATGAGTTTGTCTTGAAAACAGAACAGAGGTGGAACAAACCAGGATGGTTTGGACTTTGTTCCAAAAAACAGTGATGCTTTCAGCAGCTTCCCTGGCCACAGAGTAGCAGTTCTGTGCTTCTGCTTCTTGGCAGGGTTTGGCTGGTGTCATGAGAGGTTCTCTATCAGAGGGGAAGCAAGAGCAGCCATTGCACTGTTGTGGTGGATGGGTTTCTCAGCAACCCACGGAAAAGTGCTGATCAACAAATCCCACAGCTCCCAAGAACTTCTCATCAGCTGGAACCACCATCTGCTTTCTGTTCCCCAGGTTTCTGTGCTGAGAGAAACTTCCTTAAAATGGAAACACCGAGAAACATTTTGTGTATGACATGTGAGCAAAAAATCTGAGGGTCACTTTTATTGTGGTGCACTAAATCACTTCTTCCCTGTTATTGTGAATTACTGTAATTTTGGTTTAACAGAAATTCACTTGTTTGCTTTATAAGGCATCTTAAGCTGTTGCAGTAGGCATCTTACATTAAGTAAGGCAAAGGTTTGCTTTCCTAGGTAGAAAATAACAAAACATTTTGTAGAATTATTTGTTTTCCCATCGCTGACAATTCCTTGCAATAACAAATGTCATTGTTTGCTATTTTTCCCTGTTGTGTGTTTAGCTATAGATCCAAAACCCCATAAATTTTAGCGTATTCTAGGTATGTTTTCTCCTCAGTACACTGCAAAATTGCCTTTGCAGTGGTAATTTTTAAAAAAGAGATTAGGCTTTTAAACTAGAGCTTTTGGCTAACTCTGTATAATTAGTTTTTGAAGTAATGCATGAATGGTGGTGTTTGGTAGGAGCTGCTCTTGGAGCAGATGAAAATTAAAATCCAGTGTTCTTTCTACTTGGGAAGTTGCTCAGTACTAAGAAAAGAAGAAAACCACATTTATATAACCAATACAAGAATACACATTAAGTGTACAAAAACTTTAGTTTTCATACTTTTAGGATTGAGATTTTGAGCCAAAAAGGCAGATGGTAAATCCATTTCCCAATGCTAATCTGACAGTAATGTTCTGATCCTCTGTGGAGCTCAGTAATGCCTCATGCTTCTCCAAAATCCACAGGCTGCTGGGAAATGGTATCTCCTTGTACAAGGAAGTCTTCTCTGCTTTAGCTAGAAATGGAGGAGTGTCTCCTTTTAGTGGGCAGGTGGGCAATACTGTTTCTCTGCAGGTGGTATTACAAAATATTGTTTTTTCAGGAATTGGGGAAGAAGAGTGCTTTGGTGTCCTTCTCTGAGTGGCTGTAAGCTGTCTTTTACTCATTCTTTCCTTTCTTTAGTCTGCAAATGATACTGTCTTTGTTTGTACAGATTTGAAAAATGGCCTGTGTTCAGCTGATTCTGCCAGTTGTTTTGTAAAAACAGTATTTTAAAACAGTCTTTTGAGATAAAATGTGAGAAATTACCTTTGAAGAAACTGGGGTAAATCAAGTGAGTCATACAAATGCAGTTGTGCAAAGCTGTCTAGATGTGTCTCGAACACAACTAAATTTTACTTGTTCCCCTGAATAAACTCTAAATTTCTTTTATTTTTAAAAAAGAACAATTTTCTTTGGTTGTCAAGAAGTCATTAGTTTTGTTTAATGTGGAAAATAATGATAAAGCTGATTCTATTGCAGAGCACTCCTTTAACCTTGCTGAATAAGAAGCTGCCAAAGAGATGGATTTTCAGGTGGTAGGTGGGGGAGGTGCTGACTTTAGGCCCTTCTGGATCTTCTGGCTGCCAATGTTTAGAAGGACTTGTTTTGCTTCTCTCTGTCAAAGTTAGTCTCAGTCCCAGGGTTTTTTAGGAGCTGTTTCACTTGGTTTGACAGCTTGTTATTCTGCTCTACCTAGAGTGCAGTAAATGGGTTACCCTTTTCACAGAAGGGCTGATGTTCTGTACTACATGACACTTCCAAAGAATGAAGTGTTCTGGATTAAGCAGGATTAGACCTGTATTTATTCTAGATCTTTATCTGTTTTTTAGGTAATAACTTCTACATTTAGCTGCATTATAATTTTACAAATAAGTTTCTGCAGACAAAGCCAAACTGTCCATGTCCCCAGTGGACCATCCAAGATAAATTTATGTATATATTTGATATATGTATATATCTCATTCTTACCCATTTTAAGGCCTTTTGAAATTCTCATGGAACACATTCAGCCATTTTTGGAAAAGTGAAACCAAATCCTTTATTAAACATGTAATTGTGTGGTGCAGAAAGCTCTCTCCAAAGATGCTACCACTCCTTTTGCCAGGTTAATTGTAGCAGGGAATTCAGTGCCTCCCAGGGCACTTCTGCCAGCAGTCTCCAGTGGTTTCCCACCTCTGGGGGAGAACAAATGAAATGAAGTAAATGATTTCTGGTTTTAATTAGGCTGCCAACGATGCATGCCCTGAAGTACATTAGAAGATGCAGTCATTAAGTGTAGTGTGTCTCTGAAGGCATTTCCTGCCTGTGCCTTGGGAGCTGCATGTGTCCTGGGATTTGCTGGTGGGCAGCATCTCCTTTGGCTTGCATTGCACTGGTGACTCTGCAGCCCTTAACTGACATTTTGTGTTCAGGCTGCAGAAATTGTCACAATTGCTCCTGTTGACACCTCTTGATACCTGCTTGGGCAGTGCTTTTCCTTTTATCTAGATGTTCCAACTGAGAAATCACCTATATTTTCAATTATCTAGTCAACATTATGTACAACAGATTCCTTTACAGAGGGCACCTGGTCTAGTTTGTGCTTCCCATTGATCCAGGTTGGAGATCTAGTATTCAGATAAAGATTAAAGAAAAGTTTTAGCAAGAATTTGGGCTCTTGGTAGTAGAAATTATAATAAAGAATAGGATGATTAGACAGGTGAATATAGATGATGCTTATTAATAGAAAGAATTGTAATTGGTTTTAGTTCTCAGAAGGTGGTAATGCAAAAGGACAGTCCAGTAAGTTTTGAAATTTCTGATACTGCAGGGAACCTGATGAAAGCATCCCTTCTGAGAAACTTGTATGTTGTTAAATGTGGGCAGTTATTTTGGGTATCTTTTTTAAAAACAGGCAATAAAAGAGAAAAAATCAGATTCTAAGTTGGGAGCAGATTATTAGTGGGGTCTCTGCTGGGATCTACTCTGCTCAGTATGGTAACAATGAATTGGAAAATAAGGTGAGGTAATTTACACACAGTCTTTCAAGGTAGATAAATCTAAATTGGGCTCTGAGCAGAGTCCTGCAGTGATTAACTTGACAGTAAAGCAGTAGGTGAAGTTTGGTGATGTTATGTGCCCAGTAATGTGCAGCAGGGGATGGGGTGAGGGCAGCAAATCTGCCTCTGTGTGCTGTGTGAGGGGTTGTTTGCACAATGAAGTGTTGCCATCTGGGAAGAGATCCTGTAGATGTTGTGCATAACGTGATGAAAATGTCACTAACAAGTGACCCACTAACGAGTGACCCACAGGGTGCATGTGGTGCTGTGAGCTGGGACAGGGCAGGGAGCCTGGTGGTGTTACTGTGGCCAGCTTGTGCCTTGAGTACTGCATGTTCTTGTTGTTCCTACCTGCCTTCCCCTACCCCTTCTCCCCAGATGTAAAATCATGCAAATAAATACTAAACTAAATAAATACTAAAAATATAATATTTTTAATAAATACTAAAAATTACTAGGCCGAATAAGAATAGAAATATGGCTTCTGCACAAGGAAAGAATAAATAAACCTGGATCTGACCAATAGTCCCCCTAGATGTGTATCCAGTCCTCAGCAGCAGCAATTAGCAGCTGGCTAAGGGGCAGTATGGGAACTGGGTAAGCTTAGAGACAGAGTGATCCCTTTCTTTTCCCTGATTCCTCTGCAGCTTTATTTCATCTAGGTGATCCCTTAGCCTCTAATCATCTGGATTTCATACTTAGCCAGATGTATATGTGTTTAGTAACCCTTAATAGTTAGTTTCCTAAACTTCTGGTCTCCTTTTGTGGAGCTGTGTAAGCTTTTTGCATCCAGAGCACACTGTGGCAGCTTACATATGTGTTATGTGACAAAACACCTCTCTTGGTTTGTTTTGGCTTAACTCTTCAGCCTGAAAAAGAAATAACTGCAGAGAATATTAAAAAAATGTCTGTGCATTCATAAATGTCACAGAAAAAGTGACTGTGGAAGGTTCTGTGTCAAAATCTGACGACTGAGGTGTTTCAGTGAAATAGCAGGTGCCCTATTTAAAAAAAAATACATTGAAAAAATCAGTCCTATAAATTATTCCAGTGAGATTATGGGAAAATCAAAAGTATAAATGGGCTTGAAAAGGGATGAAATATATTTGTAAAGGATCTACTGATACTAGTTGAATGTGGCAGTCCAGTTACATCCTTCAGCATAGGAAATGTCATTTAAACAGAAAACAAAATAGCACCAGGCAAGCTATCATAAAATTACCTGCTCATAAAAAAAGTTGAAATTTTATATGGTGCTTCCTTGTATATTAAAATAAATACAAGATTTAGCTGTAGGTTTTTTAAAACACCAGAAGGTAGCGGAAGTGAATCTGTGATATGCACATTCTGTCATCTCTGACAGGAGAGACAGGATAACTTGATATTTAGTAAAATGTCAAGTATTTCTGAAGAGCACTAAAGCTGCTACAGGAGTTGCAGCAGGGATTACAGGTTTGTCTGGTCATGTAAGGTGAATTTCATTTCCACTCTACCTCTATGAATAAGATGAAAATAAAATATGGAGATACTACTGCTAGAATTATTTGATATTCTGTTTCTCACATGTGTTTTCCATTACCAAGTAAATGCTTAAAAATAGTTCCAGGAGACTGAAAACAAGTTTTTGTCAGACACAGTTTATAAAATAGTTTCAACCACTTAAAATGGAAACAGCTTAAAATGGATTATTATAGGTAAGCCTAAAAACTGCCCTCAATAAAGATTAGACCATGGCAGAATTCCTGCTGTTGCTTGGTAGTGAAGTTAATTCCACCTTTTTTCTTGAGTTGAATATGGGCATCTGTTCATATTTAGGTAACCTTTAGACCGAAAAGAAAGCTGTGCATGTTGTTTGCAGGTATCCTTATGGCTACTCAGCAGCTGTTCATTCACAAGTGGTCATAACAAGCACACTGTAAATGTAAATCCTCCCCTGATGAGGGAAGGCAGCAAATCCTTTGCCTTCTCTCTCACTGCAGAAAGCAGATGCAGCCTAACCTGTGAAGAGGGACAATGTTCTGTTTAGAATGAGGTACCTTATTAGGCCTGAACTAAAAATCCAGCTGTTAATTCAAACCCAACTCCAGTGCTTCAGCTATTTTATAAGAGTTGTGTTGCACTGATCAAATAAGTGATATGGTATCTCAAATAGGAGTTGTATTCAAAAAATTGGGAAAAATGGGTATTGCTAAAATTCCTGATAGGTATCCTTGAAATGGCTCACCTTAGGCAAATTTCTCTTGACTTAGAGCAAATCTGCCCTTTCCAGTCTGCTCATACTGTGTATCTGTGGATTGAGTCCTTTCAAAGATGGTGTATTTCTATCCTAAATGTGTGGTGACTGACATAGTCTGCCCTGCCCTGTTTCTGCATACAGCTGGAGACTGATAATCCATGATACATCCTTAAAGCATCATTCAGCATGGCACAAAAGCTATCTTTTGCCTCACATCCTTGCAGTGCTGTCACTCCCAAGTGTTGGTGCAAGTTGGCTCTCAGTGGGCTCAGTGGTTGAGGAACATAATTGCTGCTGAATCTGAGGGCAGGCAGTGAAGTTGGTGTGACTCTCTTTGTTGGAAATCCTCACCTCCACCAAAGCACTGCCTAAAAATACATCACTGAAATAGTGTCCCAGTGGAGCTATCTATTAGCAACACTTTGCTGTCTAAAAAAGATGGATTGTAAGAAAAAAAAAACCTGTTTGTTTTTAACTTATCTCTTTTTTAACCCCGAGAAGTTTATTGGAAAAGATATTGAGTTTTTAGAAAAATTAGTTACGGATACCTTGAATCCCTGAACCAGCTGGGAGTAGTTCATTTGCAGATTGACTTATCTGCCAGCAGCCTTAATCTATTTGACATCCATTGATCCAGTCCATTAAAGAAGGTCACTTTCTTGTTATTGCCTGAATTGGAGCTTAAAATTCCAAACTGCCCAACTTTGGCAAGGTCTTACATTAGGTAACGAAGTCTTCTCCCAGCTCAGAATGACACCACCACCCTCTGCCTTGTTTCTTCCACATTTTATCCTTCAATAGCACCAGATGTTCATGAGCTTATCTTTTCAGCAAACCTCCGGGGCCTGTTTATTGTCAGACTGTTGCACTGCAGTGTCAGGGAGGTCAGCAGTTGACCTATTAAAAAAAAAAAAAAAAAAGTTGATTTCAGAGGAAAATTAAATGCCTGAGGTGACATGTGAAAGCAATGTGCATTTTCAATGTTTAATTCTGTGTGAGAGAGTGAGTGAATGAGAGATGGTTTGTTGTTGGCACCTAGTGATAAATTCTTGAAATAAAAAAACCAAACAACTAAACTGTGGGATTTAATTAATTGAGCTGGAGAGCCTGCAGTAGCTTCTGCATGACAGTTTAAAACCATACCACAAGCTTGTTTGGTCTTTTTTTTTTTTTTTTTTTTTTAAATTTGGTTGGTTGATTTAAATTCAGTGCATTTCCCTGCAGAGGTAGTGTGTTGCTGAGGCAGGGATGCAGTGGCTCACCCCTCAGCTGCTGGGGTTGTGCTGCTGGTGCTGCTGCAGCCCAGCACTGGGCCAGCCTGTGTTAGGTGAGACCTGGAGCAGCTTGAGGGCCCTCCTGAGCATTTCCCGTTTGGCTGAGGTTTGCAGGGTGTTGTACAGGCCACTATGGCAAGGCAAATTCAGCTTGATACCTGCTTCACCCTTCTGGCTTTTCCCTTCTTTGGTTCAGCCCATGGTTTCAACATTAAAGCTCTTGGAGTTGAGTGTGTGTCCTTCTAAAGGAGTTACCTGAACTCTGTATCTCTTCTACTTTATTATTTTTGTGTCTCTTAAATGCTCTTTTTTTCCATTTATTATTTATTAAGCAGTGTAACATGACAGCGTGGTCTGTGCAATCCTCTTTTACACTGTCTGCTGCTGTTCTACTGAGAGAAAGTGACCTCTTTGAAAACAGCAATGTAACAGTGCTGTGATGATGTCAGGGCTTTGAAACACTCAGTGTTCTTTCTCAATATTAAAGTCTCAATAAAGCACCAAAAATACCTAGGAAGGGAACTGATAACATGTTGTGCACATCACACAAGGAACATGGCTGTGAAAACATTGATTTCCTTTTAACATTGATGTTTAGTGCTTATTGCCTGGGTGCAGTTGAAAAAAATGGTGATCTACCCCTTTCCCCCCCTCTTTCTCCCCACCCTGCACTGTGTGTACTTGGGGTCACTTTTGGAGGTCTGGCCATAGTTTGGTTTTTCATCCTTTGCAAGCATTGAATTTGCTTTCCCTTGGGAAAGTGAAAATATTGGAAGTAAGCAAACTTGGACTGCAGTCACGAGATAAGAAGGGACTTAGAGGGTCAGTGTTGTCCAATGACATTTAATACTTGACTAGATTGCTCCCAGAGCATAGGAGCTAAGTTTAGATTCTGGGGCTGTGTTAAACATACTGAGTTAAGCTTCAAGAAAAGCACATGAAACCACACAGCATAATTCTTTGCGTTACTTATAAAGCTCATGTTCTCAAGTATCTGGGAGAGTAACATATATTTTAATGAAATTGTAATAAATCGTGGAGTGGAAAGAAAGGAGGGTAACTTCACAGTATGGTTGCTTTGGGCTACAGGATGATTTTGAGGATAGTCTTAAGTATGTTTTCATAAAGAAAATTATTTGAGCTTCATATTGGGATTGACTCCCATTTATACAGATATCAGCATACTTAGAAAATCAGAAATGTGAAAAATGGACAGAGGATAAAAGAGGCTTTTGTATAGTAACCAGTTTTATCAGATGCTTTTTCTTGTTTATTTTTGAAGCATTTGTTGCATAAGCTCTCCGTGCAAATTTTTATTTGCTATTAGAATCTATTACAAAGCCCTTTTGACTGGAGTATTACTGTATTAAAAATACAGGCTCTGTCATTAAGACACATTCTGCTTGACATTGCTTTATTACAAAGGAACTTTTTGTGGAGAAAATGGTTGTCTGTCTTGCTTTAGGTAGCTGTGATTACTGCAGCGTTAACGTGGCCATGTGCTCCTAGAAAGTTCATAAGGCAAGGGAGAAAGCTTGGCACTTCTTGAGCTAAAGAGCTTGTGTTGGGATGAGGCCAAGCTAAACACCTCCAGGTTTATGATTTGCATCTCTCTTCAGCTGTTGGGGTTCCCTGGGATTTGTACCATTGCTCGGGGGCTGCCTGAAGGCACTAGGGATCCCATTATCTTGTAGAACAAATACATGGAGTGCATCTGGGGAGAAATAAAATTCCCATTCTTTGACCTTTTTAAGAGAAATTTTACTGTATCTGCCTTGACAAACAGTCCCTGTAGGTGTGTGATTCCTGTTTTCCATGAGGGGAAGTGTTGAGAAATGTGTGGGTGAATCCATGCTTTTTTCCATTGCTGTTTAAATGTGTACTTCAATGGCAGATTTTAAAAGTATGTGTAAACCAACCAGCAAGCCATAAATCCTTATTAGAACTTACTGAAACTGTTGAAATGTGTATTTTTCTTGAAATCACACTCAAGCCTTATTTGCTTCTTTGGTTTTTGTTTAAAAAAGTTCAGAAAAATTTGATTTTCAGAAAACTCCACATCAAATCCTATATCAGATTTTTCTCTCACTCTCCATACACCTACATATTTTTATAGGTATAAATAATAACCATAACATTCTTGAGGTTGAATAACCCTCTTCTTAGTCCATCAGAGAGGAGGTTGCCCTCTGTACTCGGCTGTCAGCTGCCTTGCTCCCCTCCCTGCATGGTTCAGTGCTCCTCGCTGAATGCTCCTCCAGCCAGAAACCACATCATGCTCTAGGAGTTGGTATTCAAGGAAAAAAATGAGAAAGAGCTCTTTGAGTTAGCATGTGCAGGGCCCAGCAGGATCTGCTGGTTAGAAGGAAAATATGAACTAGAAGTTGTATGTTTGAATAGTGCAGGTAATTTATTATCCTTTGGAACACTTGATCAGGATATGCAGTAAATTGCCTGGTTGTGTGGCTCTTTAAATTTAGGTTCAGCTACCTCAATACAGCTGCTAATTCTGCTTCCTGGATCAGATGGGGGAGTTGCAGGGTGATCTTTTGGCTGTGCAGGGTTAAAGTTGGGTGATTTTGGCTCTTCTGGATGAAGAGAAGCTGCTGAGATCCATTCAGTCACAGCAGAGGCGAATTCTGCCTTGGCTTCATTCTGCTGCAGCCAGGCAGCTCTGCTCCTGATTTTCCCGTGGGAGCACAACTGATCACCTCTGGAAATGCCCCCCTGGCCACTGGTGTAGTCTGTAGCTATGGCAGCCAAGGTGACTGGCCTGTTGCTGCTCAGAGCACGTTTATAGCTGTGACAAGGCACATAATGTGGCCTTTGTGTTCTCCATTCTGGAAATGGAAAAGCAGCGCAGGCTGGGGATCTGTCAGTTCCTGGGCACATGCAGGCAGCCGCTCATCCCTCCCTCCCTATCAGATCTGGAAGTTGAAGGTTTTCAGGAACACATGCAGCAAAGTAACCTCTAATACTGGGTGATGTCCCTGGCCAGCTGGATGAAGCACAAAGGCTGTGACAGATTTTTGGTGTGCAAAGCTCTGAGGCCCTTGAGTAATGCCTGGCTGGCAGCTGCTTCCATGGATCCCTGGGCAGGACGAAGGGCTGGCGTGTGAGATCTGTGCCATGGGGTTCTTGTCTCTTTGTCATTAAAAATCATGTACTTACTAACATTTCTTTCAGACAGCAGCTAATGGAATTAGGGATATTCTATGTCATCTCTGCATCAATAATGCAATATGGGCCACATCAAGAATTGATTTTTTTGGTGTGTGTTTGGGGAAGGAAGCGGAAAAATAATTTAACTCTCGACGGTGAGAGATTTCTTACTATAACTCCAGTTTGATGTAGATTCTGGTTGTGACCTTGAAGTCACATCTGGAAGCAAGGAGGCTAATTAGTAGAATTTTGTAATTACTTCGGATGACTCCCTAAATTACAGCCATGCAATAAAATCAATACCCCTGGAGCAAAGCAAGTTGTATTGTAAAGACAGGTTAGTGTGTCAGGCTGCTCTGGTTGCATTGCTGTGCTGCAGAGGTTGTAATTACAGTATTTTATTGTGTCTGCAAACTGGGCGTTGGTTACTTTTGTTTGGTTTTTTGGGGTTTTTTTCCCCATGGGGTAGCCTGTGAGCAGAATTGTTAATTCTTCCATGTGCTATTTCTACGCCTGCTCTCCTTCAGTGAGAGAAAAATCAGTATTTTTGTTGGCTGGTGCCAAGTTTGCTGTGTCCTTTGAGAGGATCAGTGGCGTCCTCTAAGCTGCTTCCAGAAAGGAAGAATAACTTGAGCCTGCCTGTGCCTTTGCAGATGGCGAGGAAATGCTGTGACTTAGCAGAAATAATCCAAGGCAGGAGCATATCCAAAAGGAGATGGCAATTCCATGGGGCAGTAGAGAGCACTGGCAGTGTTTGCCACTTGTAGATAAGCAAGGAATGGACTCTTACAAGCTGCAGGTTCGGTTGACAAAACTTCCCCTGAAGGCTGCCAGGAAGCTTTTAATTCAACATTGAACAGTTCAGAAGTCTGGAGTTTGCATGCATGAGCTGACATACACCTGCTTAGGTTTGTTTGCCCAGGGTATTAAGTATTGAAAAAACAGTATTGATGTGTTTATTTCAATAATTTGATTTTTTGTTTGTTTTGCGCATTGTAAATATATATTCAAACATTTGTAGCAAACATGTGTTTGGGGACATTGATGTGTAAGAACTGATGTTTTTAACATGGAATTGTTTGTTTGTTTTTTAAGGAGAAAAGTATTTCAGATGAAGTTTTTGTTTATCTCTATGGTGCCAAAAACTTCCTGTTAAAGATGCAGCATTTCTATGTAGCAAATAATTCAAAAGTCTTATGGCCATTAGTGTTAATTCATAATTCTAGTGCAGATTATTTGCTTATTTGTCAGTGGAAGGGTAGCATTCCGGTAGCATTTCCAGATTAATATCTTGCTTTTTACCTTGTTTTATAGGGTGATCAAGATAAGTGGAATTTCTCTTCCATGCTGTTCTCTAGTGATTTTAAGTAATTCCTTGAATTTGCAAATGGGGTACTAAGAAATGAGGAAAGCATTTTGGTGCTGAAAATCCCCCTGCATATATAGTTCTTTTCACAAGAAGGCTTTTTGGTAGGCTAAACCTTGTGTCTTGATAGAGAAGCTTAGAAGGTCCATTTTGATTTTAGACAAGGGCTTCAACCATAAACAAGCAAACTCTGTAGCTGAAGAGACATGAAGTCAATATGAATGTGTTGGATGCCTGTTGCATAACACAGAATATTGTATTTTATTAAAAATTAAAGGCTCTAACCCTGTGCTGGGATACAAACAGCTCCAGGGTTTCCTAATATTTTTCAAGTTCATACAGGCACTATTTGTATGTTTGGCCACCCAATGTTTCAGGGCATTGGTGTAGCACAGAATTCAAACTTCAGTGTCCTCAGGTTTAGTTTAGCAAAGGCATTTTGGCTCTTTTTGTTATGCAAAGTGCTCAAGCCATGGCTGTGTACTGAGTGCCACTCCCAGCTCACGGCATCACCTCTGCTTACCACATTCTCCCAGTGCCTAAATTTATTGGAAGTCAATACAATATAGGTACATGCTTAACTGTACTTGAGGACCTCCTGGTGCTTAGCCAAAATCTGTAGAAAGAGCCTGAGCTACCTGTGGCAGAGGCTGGTGATGAGCACATCCTGCTGAGCCAGCTGATCCATCATTACTGATGGAGCTTAGGGAGCCTCCTCTTGGTACACCCTGCATTAAGGTAATAGGCTGTGATTACAGACTGACTTAGCCAGTTTGAAAAAAAACAAACCCACAAGCTCTTTTCAGCCTTTCATCAAATATTCTTCTGCTGATGCTGACAGAAATGAGAGCAGGCAGGCTATGAATACACTTACTCTCTCTAAATTTGTCTGTGGCGATGCAGACTCGCATCCTTGCCCACTGACACACGGAGCAGACGTGCTCCTCGCCTGCAGCCTTGCTGAGTTGACAGTCTCTGTCACCAGTCTGTGCTATCAGCCCATCATCTGGTCATATTTTTGTTCTGCTGGCAAATCTGCCCCATCGAGATAGTTGATGGAAAATGTCATTTTTTAGTTTCTTCTGACGCGTCATCTTCCTGTGATGTGTTTATGATAATCGATTTTTCATTTATTGCACACTGTTTAATGTATGTGGCAAGGAGATGTGCACTCATGGCACTGGGATATCAGCCTTTGCAAGCACACAGGTCCTGGAACTTTGGTAGGTTTACATGTGCCAAAATATTAAAAGTAATATATATTCTAGGATTATTTTGTGTTGTTGCATACATGACTAAAGGCTTGCATTTTAAACACAGAGCAAGGTCTTTCCAATTCACCTCTCCCTGCCTCCCTTGGGCTGTCATTCTGTCTCCATCCTCCTTTGTGTGGTTTCAGCTGAAGGGGGAAAAAGGATGAGTCATCCATCAGCTTATTGTAAGACAGTGTAGACAGCTGTAAATATATCCTGTCTGGAGATTGGATTCTAGTAATCAGCACAAAATAACCATTGACATCACACAGGGTAACTCAGCTTGTCTCGCTCAAAAAAGGGGGTGGGGGAAAGGGATTAATGGTGCCAAAATAGCAAAGGGCAATGCTCCTTGTGTACATCGTGTGTGTGTCCCTGTGGTGTTTATGGCCTCCACAAACTGCATAGGAACAATTAACTTGCAGACTGTTGCTGTGGGCTGGGATCTTAATATGGCTTTCTTTTAAATTTTAAATCTTTCTTTTAATATGCTTTTCTTTTAAAAAGTATTAATATTAAAAATCTAGACACGAGAGTACAGCAGTTTCTGTAGCTAGGGCTAAACTCGTGGTGTGGGGAACAGGTACATCATGGTACATTTCCTAATTGTAGACAACTTGGGTTGAAATCTTGAATTCCTCTTGCAGAAACATTTGAGGAGGATGTGGCTAGAATAGGATGTGTATTTAATATTTATGAGCATGGCTTTTGTATACCTGTGGTTCAAGGCTTATGACTTGCATGTCTCCACTTGAAGTCTGAAGTGAGTGAAGTGAACCAGTTTCCCCTGCATATCTTGTGTTTGTTTATTTGGAGTGCTCAAAGCTACCAAGGCGTTAAGGCAAAATAGCTGCTTCCAAAGGCAAATGAGAAACATGGCCAAGAGCTAGGAATAGCATGAAGTCTGGCATTATTTTCTGTCTGGCTGAGCAACAGCCAGGGAGACAACAAATATTCAGGATAGATTGAGGAAGAGATTGCACTCTCTCAATGTCACAATGGCCAGCTGCTGTTTCCTTCAGGAATAGTGTTTTAGCAGTATGAGTCTTTATTAAAGCCACTTTTTCTTTCTGGAGTTAGTAGAGTGGTTAGGCTCACTCCATAATAACCCTGCCCAAACCAACACTTACAATTGATATATTTTATTTTACCTACCATTATGAGTTTCATAATCTTTTGAATATGTGCACAGTGTAAATTAGGGATTTTGCATTCATTTGAAAAAGGCTAATTTGTAATGCCTCATGTAAATCAACTCTTTATCAAAAAGTCTCAGGGAGCATGCGTATAATTTGTTTTCATGTCCTTCTCAGATGCATCTGTAGGTTGGAAGCTTCCACAGTACAGACCAGAAGAAGCAGGTCTCTGCCTGGCATACGGAAACAAGATTTAAGAAATCATTCAGTGATGCCTAGATTTGCTGCTTTGAAATGGAAATCGGTTGCAAAACAAACATGTTGGTTTTATATGGGTTCTGATAGTCTTGCTAGTGCTGCTACAGGAGGCAGGAATGAAGTGAAAGATATTAAAATAACTAAACCACCAAATCCTCTTTTTTTCCTTTCAGCCTAGCTGTATGTAGTCAATGTTCAAAGAGCTGTTGCTTCTGTTGGAAACTTCTCAGAATAACACAGAGTCTGTAATTCTATTAAACAAATGTTTGAAATGTTCACATCACAGGTGCAGTAGGATCTACATACATAGATCTGGGAGTGAGTAGCCTGCAAATCCAGCTTGGCTGGTGGCTCCCCAAGCTCCTGTGCCTTCAGGAGGCCCCGAACTTGGTGTGCAAGTGCTGGCAGTCCTGGGCCTCTGTGTGTGGCTGAAAACCAGCAGGAAATGGAGGTCCTAGATTGGGGATTTAAGATGCTTAATGTCCTGGAAATAGTGTCTCTGTGGGAGCATGTATGAATTAATCAGTGCTATTACATTGTTTGCGGGGTTTTTTTTTTTTCCTTCTCCTTGTTTTCCTCCAAGTTTTTAGAACCTAATTTTATTAATTGTAATTTTAGTTATTTTAGTGTGTCTCTTCCTCCTTGAAGCAGCAGCAGGTGTGCTGTACCTGCTGTTGCTGGGGACAGAGTTCAGGTGACAATGCTGCTAATGAAGAGCAGGTCTTGAACCAGCCAGAGCAGCAGCCCTTTCTCATACATACAGTACAAATAATGAGAAGTTTCCTCTTCTGATTCAGGATTACTTCTCATGCATTAAAAATTTCAAAAGAAGAGGGGGGTGGTGACTGTGTGTGGTCTGAGGAAAGAGATTTACCAGTTTAATACTGAAAGATGTGCCATAACTGCTGAATCATCCTCTTGGGGATCCTTTGAACTTTAATGTGGCTGGAAAGAAGTGAACATACTGTTTGTGTGCAGTATAGCAAAAAAGTGGTGTCTTTCTCTAAGGGCATGGTATTTAATGTGAAATTTGTTATTTGCATTTAAAAATTTATTCAGAAGTTTGTAAATAAGCAGCTCGGGTTAATTGTTGGAATTAGCATGTGCAAAATGCATGGTGTTTCCCAGAGGGAATGCTGGATGAGCTCTTTGAAGTTTATTCCTTGTGCAGCTCCCTAATTTTTTTCGGATGACCTGAAAGGCTGCCAGCATCTCTGCTGATTCAGAACAAGCTGATAGTGTTCTCTGCAGAGCTGTCTGTGTCTTTGGGGGCTGGCCTGAATGAATTAACACAATGTTTACGGGGGAAAAGTCTGGGAAACCACGGCAGAGTCAGTTTTAGAGAGTCTCTCTTTTCATGTAAAATCAAGCAAACCAAAATAGAAGCATATTTCATATACGTGTAATTAGGCAATTTCAGCGGGGTGTGTGGTGAGCGCTGTGCTCTGGAAGCTCATGCCTGGGTGGAGATCAGGAGCTTGTGTTTCTGTGTGTTTTCTAGGAATTCATGCATCAGCTCAAGCTGCTGACACAAGTGGTGTGGTGGTGTGCACTTCTTACAGCTCTTGGAATTGGTATTACAGGAATCACTGTTCCTGTGTCAATGTCTCATTTAATTTGGAAAAACCCTTGACTTGAACACTATATATTCTGTAAGATAATGGAGAATATGCACAAGGTTGTTGTAAACAGTTGCATGCAATATGGAACATCAAATTCTCTTTTATTCTTGATTCTTTTCCTTTACTTTTCTGGGATGAGGTGATTGTTTTGCTGTATTGTGGTCTACTTCCTGCCTTAAAAACCTAGGGATGAGTTGCAGCCAAGAGCAGAGGAGAATTTCTGTGGCTTTGCTTGGACCTGGTGTAATGCTGGAGGAAACCCTGGGCTCCCTGCTGTCAGTAGAGTTTGCAGGACTTGGTTAAAGTTAATTCCTGTAGTAATTTCACCAGTAATTTCATCCGCTCTTCCCCGAGGGCATCTTGCCCTTTTTCTTAGTGTTTCCAACCCCTCAGCCTTTTGGTTTCAGCTGATGTGCTGTAGCTCCGTATATTTGGAATAGTGTTTATATTCTGGCTCTCCAGGTGTGTTGCTATAATCGAGGGTAGCTTTTATCCTTTTGTTAACCAAGGAAACAAGTTCAGAAGCATGTAATTGTGTCACATTGCAATTTATAAAAGAGAAGTTATCAGATTAGGATTTACAGGATGGTTTTTCAAAACGTATTTCTTTCCACTTTATTTCTGCTTTATTAAAAATCTGATAACGATACTTCTGCGGGAAGTTTGAGCACAGAAATAAAGTCAGTGAAATGCAAGAGCTGACGAAGCAGGAGCAGCCTGTGTAGAGAAGCCATGCTGGCTCCCAGGAAGAGTGGTGTTCTGGCCACTGGCTCTGCCCCGGCTAGTGGTGATCCGTGATGATGGAAGCCCATTGGCAGACTGCTGCAGACTGTCGGATTTTTTTCTTAAAATCTTTGCCTAAGAGTATGAGGAGAAGGAATTCAATCCAGGCCACATGTGTGTGTGTGAATAATGATCCTCAGCAAGACAATGTTGGGGAATAAATCTGTTTTTTATGAACAAGCACCTGTTGCTCCTCATGGAAGCGATAATCCTGGAGCAGCTGCTGATCAGGACCAGTGGTATCAGCTCTTGGCCCTGCTTTAGCACAGTGTGTTTCAGCCCCCTGTGTGGACTCACTGATCTGCTTTATGATAAACACAGGCAGCCCTTGGATCACGAGGGTTGCCAAATGGAAAGTCACAGAAGGCTCCTTGTTGCAGCTCCACATAAGTTCCTTTGCCCACTTGAGGAGGCATCACTGCAGGGCTCAGTCACCTCCATGCTGCCCTAGGCACTGCCTGCTCCTGTCCTTCCAGCTTCCCTGGAGCACAGAAACACCCACAGTGTTTTAAAGGGAAGAAATGGGTATGTTTCTGTTTCTTAAACTTCATTTTTGGAATGTCACATCATAGAAAATTGCTGGATTGTGGTTGTGCTGCTTCTCTTGTGTGCTGAACTGGCACTGACAGGGAGACAGGACTTCAGGAGGTTCTGATGTAACAGGAGCTCGGAAGCCTGGTGGCACAGATGAGCCCTTAAAAACTTATTTTTAGACTGGGAATACTGAAGACTGACAATGTAGTCCTTTGGGATCAGTCTTTTCCCATCTTTCTCTGTAATGCCAGCTCAGTGGCTGTTTTGTGTGCAGAATGTTTGCATAAAATGAGGGGAGAAAACCAAACTCACAACATTTTAAGCTCTTGTAAAATCTAATAGAGGCACAGAGTTGTTTCTCTGTAATTACAGGGAGCTTGCTTCTGAAACAAGTCATGTTTTTTCATGTACCTTTCTTTCTTCCTCTTAAAGCACCTGCAGATGACTTTGCAAAGATGCAATTGCCCTTGCAAGGGCTGTGCAACATTTTGGTAATGTCATTTATGTAAACATGCATTAGAAATTACCATTTTTTAATCTATGTTCATCACAGTGCTTTTTGGAAGCTGGGAGGAGGACAAGAGGAACAGCAGTTGCCTGTTAGATGGCTGCAGCCTAAAGCACACAACTAGCTCTGGAGATGACCAGACATTTATTCATCCTTCAACTTCTTCCTGTTTAAAATACAAAAGACAATTTTTAAAAAGTCTTTGTTCTGGCTTTTGCTGTTCAAGTATCATTTGTCAAGCTCAAGCAAGCGTGGTAAATCCATTGGCAGAGGCTTATCTGGGCCTGCAGTGCAGCACCAGCAGCACACTGAGCCCTGGGCCTGGGCCAGGTGCTTGGCCAACCCAGATAGGTTGATAAATGTTGATAACCCAGTGGACAGTGAGGCAACTTCCTGCATTTGTCAAGGTATCAAATATGTTTTTGGCAAAAATCCTGATTACAGTATTTTTAGGTGTGCAATACACGCTAGCAGTTGTATTAATTTTCTTTCCTCATCACTGCAGGTTTTCCATTATTCCTTCTTTCACAACTGATGAACTTCAGGGTTTCCATGACTGAGGATATAACTTCGTTAATTTTTCAAAACATTTATCACAGTATCGTTAGCCCCAGTGACTGAGACAATACACTTTGGAATGTGCACAGATGGATAACTGTAAGCAATGGGTTTATATCAGCAGAAAATAAAATCAGATTGCTAGCTGAGGCACTGGAGTGCCCCTTGCACAGAGCACAGCCTGTCAGGAGCCATCTCTGTGTCCTGTGCTGCCCAGTGTAGGAACACCTGCCCTTGACAGGACATCTCTGGCTGCACACAGCAAGGCAAGTTGGTGGATGCATCTCCTGAGCCTTAGAAGTGATAGCAAGATGAGGCCACATTTCACAGAGCTTTTTTTAGGTCCTTGTGGCTGTTTGCCTGCAGAGGATAAGCGTTTGTCAGTCAGCACTGCTGCCATGAAGCTCAGTGATGTTGTTCTGCTGGCTGCAATAGCAGCAGATCGAGCCCCCTCATGTTTGTAACAGCTGAAGCTCCGTTTTCCACCTCACTTCCCACTCTGGCAGCATCTGGTGAGCATCTGCACACTCTGTGTTGAAGCCACAACAATGAGACTTCTGTTCCATGGAGTATTTTGGGAGAGGAGGAGGCTGTGTGAAAGTTATCTGGGGGGGGTAGCAGCTCATCCTGCCATGTTTCCCATCAGCCGTGGGTTGGTGCTGCTGATGCAGTGATGTGTTGCCTGGTAAGGAAAATTGAGCAACTTTGTCACAACAGAAATTAAACCTTTGAAAAAGAAATAATTCTCTGGAGCTGTTTGTGGCCTCCTTAATGGGTGGGAGCTGGGATTTGGGCAAAGTACAGAATAGGGCTGATGAAGTGAAACTTTCCCTGACTTTCATCTCTCGTATCTTACAATTCAACTATGGCTTTTGCATTCAGTTATTTCATTTGGTCTCCTGCTGCAGCCAGGTTTGGAGACACAAGCTGATTGAATTATTTACTAGTAATAGGTCTGAAGCACTCACATATAAATTTACAGGAATATTAAAACAGTGAAATGCTGTTCCAGGTGGGAAATAACATTTGAGTAGACAATTCATAATAACATGAGCTCCTAAAACTTTCTCAGATTGAGGGACAGAAGGCAGTTTGTAAAAACAAACTCGAAATGTCAAGTTTATTGCTTTTGTTGTTAATATTTATATATTATTGATAATAACTTATACTATAACTGTGCTATGCAACCAAGTTACTGTTTTCCAGTTAAGCAAAAGGGTTTAGTGTCTGATCAAAAAGCACAGTGCAAAAGAAACCATTAAAAGTCTGTGCTTATGTTTGCTCTCAGCCTCTTCCTTAATAACAGAAGTGGCTCAAAGCTGTTTAGGTGGGCAAGCTGGGGGTGCTTTTTGTTGTTGGTTTTGCCCAGATCTTTCGGTAGAAAAGCCTTAGGATTGAGAGTGGGGATTCCTGTTTCTGGATTGCCAGAGGGCCTTTCTGCTGGTCACACTGCTGTCCCTGTGTCCTCATACTTAACACGGGAGTGGGCACAGTCTGTGCCCACCCAGCCTCTTCGTAGTCTAGTGTTTCAGTCACAGATTGCTTTTTTAGTACACATCAAAATTTACTCTAATCCAGCTTTTAAGCAGTCACTAAGATTCCTACAGATTAATGTTTTTAACAAAGTCAGAACTGACAAATACTGGTTTTACACTGAAGGCTGAGCAAGTTTTACCAGAAGTTAAGAAAGCATGACCAGTGATAAACCTGCTTAATGCGTTCATTCCCTATTTACTGAATGTTATTAGCTGTTGTGTTTTTAAAAGGGGAGGGACTGGGCAGCCTGGATGAAGACTGTTTTGTTTGGTGCTGGGCTTGCACCCTGCCAGCATGTGGGAGCCGGGAGAGGAAAGGAGTTACAGTTCCTTCCTCGAAAGCAGCTCTGTCTGCTCAGCCACGGGGGTGGGAGGCAGCCGGACATGAGCCCAGAGGTGACCTCGAGCTCAGCAGGACTCGAGTGGCTGCCAGAAGGAGCAGGAAGCTGATGCACGGCCAAGGTCTGTGTCTCTGAGGCAATGGAAGAAACAGCTTCTCTGTGGAGGTGTTGGGGGAATTTGTTCCAACACGGAAAATGGCCGAGTGGATTAGCAAAAGGCAAGCCAGACGACAGGACCTCACTGCCAAACCATGGCAGGAAGTTTCTTTACAAACCCTAACTTGAGTAGTTTTACCCATGGGAGGCGAACTTCATTATTTAACATTTTCTTGTTCTAGTTTGTTCTGATGAAATGAGGCTTTGAAAATGGGTGTTTCTGGCATGCTTACTTTAGGGCAAAGGTTTTGAGAAATTTTTCCCCAAATATTTGCAGACCTGCACATCCTTTCCTGTGGATCTCCAAATATTAAGGGGCAAGTAAATTTCTTGAACTAGAGTGCAATTTGAAAAATAACCCTTTCATGTTACCAACCTTCTTGTTTCATATTTAAGCTCTCTTTATTTCTGTGAATAGAATAACAAGCCAAAGGGAATGTATTTGCTCTAAATATTTGAGATCTGCAGAACTGGTGTATGTGATGATGAAGCAGTTGGATTCAAATATTACACAAGATACAGCAAGGAAGGTGTTTGAGGTGACACTTGCTAAGGAGTTTAAAGCAGAGCTTTGTCATGGGATTTAATGTCTGTATGCTCTGGAAAGGAGGGTGGGATTTCAGAAGGGAAAGTAGGCTGCATGGAGCAGTGGAAAGGTCTGTGGTGGTGCTGTAATGTAGTAGTAATTCATCAGTCTGGCAACCTGCAAAGGGATCGTGTGGGGAAAAAAAGCTCTTGGCTGAAATGATGTTTGACAGATAAGTGCTTTTACCATACATCTACAGAATAATAGAAAAATTTTACTGGAAAACTCCTTACTTTTATAGTCTTAGTTAAACTTTGAGTGTGGGAGATCTGTCTGGAGCAGCCAAGCATGTTGCTCTTTTCTGTCCCCATCTCTGGGTTGGGCAAGGCTGGGGGAACTCTCTCTGGCTTGCCCTGCCTGCAGAGGAGCTGTCAACAGCAAAGAAAGGGATATTGTGGGGGAAAGTACAGCTAAATCTTCTGTAAACAGTGAAACTACCAATGCCTCTGTCTTTGTCCCAAGGTTCTGGAAGTTGCAGCTGGGTGGGGCAGTGGGAGCTGGGGTTGGTGCCTGTGTTGGGGTGGCTGTGCTGGCAAGGGACAGTGTGCAGGGCTGGGGGCAGCTTGGAGCACCCAGGCAGCCTTTGGAGCCAGGGAAGAGGGAAGCTCTTAGGCATAGAAAGATAAATAAGCAAAGAGGTTTGAAGCATTAAATATTTCCCTCACAGTAAGGGATTGGGCTCACAGTTTTTGCTTGTAAAGGAATCAAAAACCCTACTTGGAGCTGATTTGCAGAGCACAGTGAGCACCATGATTGACTTACAAAGCAATGAAAAACTGAAGCCTCTTCACTGGCAGCAGCATCCCCAGCACGGTGTTTCTCATGGCTGTGGGGAGGGCAGGAGGTGGCAGGTGATGCCCTGTGGCAGCTCCAGTGTGTGGTTGGAGGGACAGTGGAGTTGAGAACCAGCTTCTTTGCAATGCTCTTCATGCTGGGCACAGCTCAACAAGCAATTGTATTTCTGTATTTCTGCCTCGAGAGCTTTGCTGTCACACACCCACCGCAGGCCAGCCAGAATGGACCAGGATGAGCCTAAGGCTGCACAGAAAAGGAGATGCAGACAGTGGAGGAGGGGCATGCATAGCCAAAGCAGAAAATGGGGGAAGGAGGGAAGAATCAATAGTTCATCAGATTTATAGAGTAGAAGGAGAAAAGGGATCGATAGTTCATCTGCTCTGGAGACTCTGCTTGTGAGATGTGGGTGGTTAAGACAAGGACGTCATGCACCAGCTCATATCAACATATGGCAAAGAATGAAGGAGAAGTAGGAATCAAGGACAGCCAAGTTGTAAAGCCTGGCTTAAGGGAGAGCACCCCCTTAAAGACAGCTTGTTGACAAGTGTGAAATAATTCTTTGAGGTTCTTCAGCCTTCCTTCACCAGCACTCTCTGTGGCATGAACAGCATTGCTCAAAATTCTGCAGTTTTCAATTAGGATTTCAGTGAATGTGAGGTTTGTCTGCACAATTTAGCGTTGTGGTTTTAATAGTTTACAGCCCAAGTAAAAAGTAAATACTGTATTGTAACAGACAGATTTCAGACATGGGTGTGAAATTTTCTACAAAATGAGCTCACTTATTTAACACATATGGACTAGAAGTAATGCAGTCATGCAGTTTCCATGATTATACTGTAGAGAAATAATAGCTACTGTACTGAGAGGGTGTATTTTTAGAAAGAAGGTTGCAAACATGCAATGTTAGCTTGGACTGGCACTTCATAGAGGATGTAAATA
The DNA here is from genome assembly GCF_008360975.1 of Lichenostomus cassidix. Lineage (NCBI taxonomy): Eukaryota > Metazoa > Chordata > Aves > Passeriformes > Meliphagidae > Lichenostomus > Lichenostomus cassidix. The sequence continues at coordinate 18,376,081 of NC_139490.1, forward strand.
GTTTAGGTGTAAAGGGCTGCTTTTAGTACAAAGCAGCTATTTTCTGTGGGTTTATTAATTTCAAGGATTGTGTATTGGTCAGCATTAAGTGCTGATGGTCTCATTAGAGCCCACGAAAGCTCTCTCTGTGTAAGAGCCACATGCACTGACATCCTCTAGTAACACAAGAATTCTTTCTTGCCTTTAGGAATATCAGTTGGCTTAAATATTCCTTCATGTTTCCTTGCTGTGCCTGGGGGACAACAGTCAAGTTCTGCTGTGAGCTCTGCAACAGAAGCTCCTGCAGTGCCTGTGAGAACCAGAAGCAATCCCTTTGCCTACGTGTGGCTCTGTGGGAGATGGAGCAGTTAACAATCTTTTGCTCTCAGATAAAATAATGCAGCTCCCCTTTTTAATGGCTACAAATCATGGGAGCTTCAGATTTCGAGTTCCCTGTAGCCCTCTTAGCTGAGTGTAGTCCTGTCCTCCATGCATGAATAATGGATGACCTCACTGGCTTTAGTAAGATACAGTTAATTCTCTTGGCCTTTAAGGGCTTTTTCTCTCCCTGTTACTACTTAGCTGCCATCCTGTTGGAAAAGAATGAATTAACCACAAGACTACAAATGCTGGTGAATTCAGGAGGCAATAACATTATATGGATAAAGCAGCTCCAGAGTTCAAATTCTTCAGCAGAGATTTGTCTCTCGAGACTTACTAAACATCTCTCTTGTGCTGTGGACACAATTGGTCTGCCGATATTCAGCTAATTTTGCGTGTAAAGCTTTATTAGACGCAGTGAAAGCCCGTGGGTGTTGCTGTGTGGGCAGGGTGGGCAGGGCAGAGCAGGGAGCTGCACACCTCGGGCAGGATCTGCAGCTGGTCCCACCTGTTCTCCTGGCCTTGCCAGTGAGTGTGGCACTGAGGTGCTGGCAGGGTGCCCTTTGCTGTCCTTTTTCCACGTTTGATACCATTTCTGAAGGTCAGACAACCGTTGGAACACAGATGCCCCCTTCTAGGGAAGAGAAACCTGCCTTTCTGGATTTGTTTATCCAGATGGAATATCCTTTTGAAAATCTTCAATCTCTTTTTCTCCTATTTACCCAGCATGGCTGCAGGGAGAATTTTGGCGTGGTCTGTTCATTTTAGTGACATGTTCTCTCCATGTTGAGTAGGTAAGGCAAAACTTGAGAATGGTAGGGATTGACAGAGCACCTGCTAAAACAGACTGCTCTTTATAATCTGTAATTCAAATGTTTATTTTAAAAGGAAATACTTTGGTTGGCAGGCTGAGGAGTGTGTGATGATAGCTGAGTAAGCCTCAGCCTATCTGGGTAGCAGGAGGTAGAGCCAGGTCGTGACATGTTGTGCTTTTTCTCAAGGCACAATTTCTCATCTGGTTAACTTGATGTGCTGACCCCTGTGAAGAATAACTGAACCCTAACAAAATGATTTTGAATTCATGACAAGCTGTAGCTGGACTGGCAAATCAGGAACATTTAAAGTCTTTTGTAGTATCTAGTGACATTTATATACAGTCCTAAATGGTTGGCAGTAGGTGAGATTTTTTGGCATAACATGCTAACAGCTCAGTGCTGGGTCTTACTTTTTATTCATTCTACAGTGAGAAAGGGAGGTGATTTACATTGTTTCACAGTACAGGAGAAAAATTTTAGGAAAACAGGTGATGGTAAAAGTAATTTAGGCTGACAAAATTGTGTTATTTTCTATGCTTAACTGGTATTTTCCTATAAAAGAGAAGTGTTATTGTAAGATAAGATTATTTTAAATCCACAGATGCTGCATGTTATAAGCAGTATTTATCTGATTTAAATTTTTGCAAGTTCAAACAATTGTTTAATTGGTGCATAAATTACTTACATGTCTCATTCTCCCTGACAGTGTTTCACTGAATTTTGTAAAGGCTAATTGCTGTCATCCCCAGTAGAGTTGCTCTTTTACATCAGCAATTATTCACAACTTACTAGGTGCCTGCAGCTACAAATCAGTCATTTAAGCAACTCTGGAAAGTGTTTTATAATTTATTTTTCACATTAAACAGCCCATCTGGTAATGGCAGAAGCTAATAGCTCTAACCATATTATCAGCCTGAAATCCAGCCATTTCAGAAGTGTCGTACTTCCCAGTTCCCTCCGCCAGTGACAGGACTCAGAGTGTGCACATGTGCCACTCTGTGTGCAGAGAGGACAGCAGCTTTTCCTCTTTTTTGTCTGCCTGAAAGACTTCTAGGAGGACAGAAGTGATAATTGGAGCTCTGATGTGAAGACAGGTAATATGTACAAAATCTAAACTAAAGGCCACAGCTTTGTTCAACTGACCAGGCAATCTCTGAAAGGATTTAAAAGTTCCGGGAAAACAGTTTATATCTTGAGTCCCACCTTGTTTGAGCTATCCCTCTGTCCGGAACAGGGCAGTGACAAGCTTTAACTTGGGAACTAGTCACTCATGCATCAGTTTAAGAGTCAGTGGAGGTGACTTCCAGGAGCAGGAGTCAGGTTTGGCCAGCAAGAAGAGCCACCTGTCCCTCAGCCCTGTGTCACCTGCCCCTGTGCCTGTGCTCTGGCCAGAGGTGCCTGGGAGCTGCCAACCAGCACAAGCACCACGTGGAGCCTGCTTGAAAGGCATATTTTGCATTGGTCCATGGTAATAGAGGGTATATTTTATAGCAGGAGTCAATTTCAAAAATAAAAATAAAAAAATAATGAAAAAGGTGTGTGTTGTTGGGTTCCTCAGCCATCTATCCAAAACCAGTTTATTTTAAATGGCCTTTGAACGGAAGCCAACTAGAAGTTTATTGCAAAAATGCAAAGTAACTTTCCTGTAGGTCCTGTAGGAAACAATATTTCTCTTTTAGCTGTATATTTGGTGTTTCATTTTCCAATGCCTGTTGGAGTAATAAGAGGATAGAAAATAAAAATTTTTACTTATCCCTTTTCCAATTTACCCAGTCTATTTCTAGATGTTTGGACTGACCTTTTGCTACTTTAATACTTGTTACAAGGGAAAGGAACTCAGACTGCTCTAAGATAAGACTCAATCAGCTAATTAATTAGTGTATATTGCATTATTTAGAGCAGCAACATAGTAAACTCAATGAGCCTTTTGTTTTATTTTTTCAAGGCTTTTGTTCATCTGCCTGAAGGTTTTGTTGTTCTGGGCTGAACGGTTTTAGCATCTTTCCCCCCCACACCCCCATTCCTATTCTGCACGTACCACATGATAAAACTCCCATACTCTGGCTCAGGAGGTTATTCCACTGCTCATTTCTGGTATTCATCTTGGTTCACTTTTGTTTCCAAAGTTGTAGGATTTCCTGAGCAGTTGTTCTTCATGCTGAGAGCTGCCACATTTGATTTTTGTGTGCCACATCATCTCCTCATTACAGCTTTCATTTTAACAAGTGCTGTGGTGTGAGTTCTTTTAATCTCCCCTCCTGAGCTAAATTTAGTCAATTTTAAATCAGGCTTAAATGTTGCATTATTGCATACAAGTGTTGGAACATTAGAATTATACTAATGTAATGCAGTCATGTACCATATACTACAATTTAATGGTTCTGCACCAGGAAACTGGATTAGGGATTTCATTTTACACCAAATTTGAGAAGCCGAAGGCTGGTTTTTTTCTTGCAGTGAACTGGAAGGAGCGGGAGATATGGCTGAGCTTTGCCTTGGACTCACTCTCCATAATTCACTGCTGAGAGACACTTTGTGTGTCCATCCCCCTGACATGTTTTGCTGCCCAGTCTCAGAACAAGCCATCTGTTACGCTCTCGTTATATTTCACAGTCACTTTTATTCAAATATGCTGAAAGCTGCTTAAGAAAGAGATTTTTTTTCGGACTCTTAAGTGTGACTGCGTGGAATGAGTGATGTGTAGCTTCGTTCTGCAAGAGTGAATGGTTTAATAATGGAATTAGGCTGAGCACATCCAAACCCAGAGCGCTCCAATGTCATTCCTGCCCACGTGAACAGCCACTGTGAGTCTTTCCAGCTTGTCATGATAAACCAGGCTAAGACAACAGTATTCATCCTCTGAAAAATGAATTTGACAGCCACTTTTGGTAAATTAGCACTGGGAGTTTTGTCAGCAGTGCCCAGGCTGGCTCTTGGTGCTGGGAAGTGAGTAACCTCATCTCTTGGCTTATTTGCAGGAACTGTTGGTGCTTAGGTGAGCCTTTCTGAGAAGAATGCTCCAAAGGCAGTCTTGTTTGGTTGTTTTCTTTTAAAGCTTGATTTGGTGATTTTGCTTCAAAGGCAGGGATGCTGACAGAGTGCTGGAGCTGTTGGTAAATAATGCAGGCCATGGGTTGCCACTGGGTTGTGGAGCACTGTCTCCATATTATACCCTTTATGAGCAGTAATGAGTTAAGGGAAGGTGAAACTTCATATATAAATATAATATATATATATGTGTATATATATGTATATATGTATATGGTCCCTTTTTTAACCTTTAAGGAAAGGTGAAACTGCAGAGTAACCTGCAGTGAGCGAAGCTGTGGGGCCTTACAGTTCCTGGCTTTCCTTGCCTGCCCTGCAGCAGGACAGGCAGGGCACGTGTGCTGCTGGGGGAGGAGGGGATTGGGGTGTTCCTGGGGTTCCCACCATTCCCAAAGCCCTTGTTCCCTCCCTCCTTGCAGGACAAGGTGGTTTCACAGTTTGCTCATTGCAGGTCTGTCCCGTCTGTCCCAGTAAGGTGGGGTGTGTGAGCCAAGTGGATGGCCCAGGCTAAGTGTAATAAACACTGTAGCTCCTCAAGAGGTGACCAGATGTTACAGTTCATTTATCCAGCTTAGATATTGTAGCATCTCTTCTGGATTCTTGAAAATTGAAGTATTTAGGTCTCTATCACTCATTTTTATTGGTAACAAGAATGAAACAAGCATGTGATTTAATACGTGAATTGTCTCCCTCCCTGTTCCTCCCAAGTGGCACAGCTGGTTTGTTTTCAGAACTCCCCTCTCTGGTATTGTTTTTAACTGAGCAAACTTAATTTCATGGAGGAGGCAGGTGCTCGTTCTGTTAATATCTTTATAATTTTCTTCACTGTGTGAAAACTGCTATAATGGAAGCCAGCCTGGCAGAAAGGTCACCTCCTTTTAATGACTTGGTTTTTTTCTTTTCTTTCTCAGTAATAGGAACAGGAGAACCTTTGGAAATTGGTCTTTAACATATGTGCTCTGGGAAGGAAATGTTTTCCCCAGTGAGAAAGGCAGACCATGAGGATGTGTTGTGAAATATTGCTGACAAGATAGAGGTCCACTAAATGGACCTCTCCTGGTGATAAATTACAACGGTGAAGAGATGGTCAGGTGACAGCAGGAGATTGTGGCAGGAGCCACTCGCAGCTCCTGCTTGGCACAGGCAGCTCAGGCATCCCTCAGCACAGAGCCCATGGCTTTCCTGTGCCAAGCAGGAGCCACTGCTTTGAACTGGAGTGGCTTCTTGGATGTAAGTGCTGGGTGACAGATCCACCAGGCTCCTTGTGTGGTTCTGTGAGGGTGTTTGCTTCTGGACCAGGCTGTGGACCTGGCTGAGGTCATTGCAGTAGGATGTACTTTGTGGTCTTTTATTGAAATAGGCAAATTTCTCAACTCTTCAGGCCTGCATTATGCACAGACAGGATTTCCCAGGGTTGCCTGCCAGTTTTTGCCATGTCTCATGTTCAGCACATTCCAAGCAAACACTGCAAGACAAACACTGCACCTGGCACAGCCCCTTGGGCTGTATCTTTGCTGCTTCAGACAGGACACAGACAGGAGCCTCTGCATCTAAATGTTCTCTTACAAGACGCTTTTAAGGCACAGCAAAATGGTGTAACTCTCCTCCAAGAAGCCCCCCAGGGATGTGTCAGGTCTCAGTGCAGCCCAGCTGTGTTAGCTGGGACATGGCTCAGTGCTGCAGTGCAGCTCCACGAATCCAGCTCCTCTCCCTACGTGCAGCAGAGCTCACTGATTGCGAGAACCCAAGTGGTGTGGCCAACCTTGTGTAGGAAATGTGGCAGAGTCCTCTGTGACTGCCACACTCACACATGTGCTGTGGTTTGGTGTTCTCAAAGCCTCCAGACTCCCAGAAAAACACTGGTGGTTCTTACAGTGTTGACTTAAAGATTTTTGTAGAGTTTTGAAGGTTCTGGGTAACCAACCCTGATGTGTATTTACACCAGATGTCCATGATCTTAAAGTGATGCAAGATGATAATTTCTTTCTCTGATGTTTTATTAGTTAAATGCATCATTTTAAGTTGATGACACTGTATTTTTTTTCTTACTACATATGTGAGCGGCAACTTCTCAGTGCTCTTTCATTATACATCTAAACACCAAAGTTACATAACTCAAAATTTGCTGACAAACAAGTAAAGTATCACTGGACCTGAGTGAACATAGCTCACTCTCTCCCATGCCTTTCATGTTGTTTTCCTAGTTAATTTCTTTCACTGCTGACGGGAAATAAAAGTGTGCATCAGATGATTAAATCATCCTTTAGTGGTAAAGAAAACTAGTGCACCAGTTTGATGCCAGGTGAAAGCATTTACCTTCAGTTTGCTGGAGTGTCTACTGGCTTAAGAACTCGGCTCTGTCATAATGCTCAGCTTCAGTGAAAACTTCCATTAGTAATGCACAATCTTAGTTGTACTTTATTTATTCCTTTCCACACATCATTTTATAAATACTTTGAGAGCATTTTTTGCCTTATTTGTAGCCTACAGTGGTCTTGCTGGAATAAAAGATTCGATGAGGAGATTGGCCTGTGAGTGTACATTCCTTTATTAACAGAATTGGTGTGTAGGAGAAGCTCTTGCAGGGAAAAATGTACCTGCTGTCATGTACCAGAGCTGCAGCACTTGGAAAGGTGCTGCCTGTTGCCTGGCCACAAGTCAGATGCTCTTACCCGACTTAAAAAAATACTTTGCAGTTATTTAACAAACCATTTTGGAGCTCATAAAAGTGAACTGTTCTTTGCAGAGTGTTTTGATGCCTTCCCCAAAGCTTTCTTGAACTCTTGCAATATTTGTTCCGTTTCAGATGGAGCAGGTTTCCATAATAAGGGCAGGTTTAACTTCCTCTCTCTATGGCTGTTAATCCATGTAACATATAATTAATGTAGAAAAAGCAATATATAATTTGTTTATGCAGATGGACCACACTATTTTATTTTAAAGAGTCTAGTAAAACTTGATGGTTTACCACTTAGAAACATTCTTAAGCATTCAGAGTCCCTGGTATTTCCCCAGAGTGATTTATAATACAGCAAGAAATGGAAAGCTTAAAAAAAGGGAGGAGGGTTTGGATGGGAACACTTAAAATTTCTTGGCAGATGTTTACTGCTAGGGAAGCTTAGGGTTTTTTCTCTTTCCTTCTGGGAGTGAGAGACTTCAAGGAGGAAATGGCAGATCTGGGTTCCTGAGAGTGTTTTCTGAAGGCATGCTGAGGGAGCATCTCATTTACATGGCAGACCACATCCCTGGGAAAGTGGAGCCTGGGCTCCTCACCTGGGCTTTGGGCAAGGAGCCCCAGCTGTCTGAGCAGCGTGGCTGCCACTGCTGCCTGCCTGGGGCTCCCTGCACTGCCCACAGCTCATCGGGGAGCACTAGCAAACAGCCTTTTTCTCCTTGGAGAGAGTAGAGTCACAGAGGTGCAACTAGAAATTTAAATTATTGTTTCTGAAACCCAGGGGTTGCATAAGATTTAAACTGTTCTGGCAGTGCGTGAGCAGTGCTATTTTGCTGTTATCAGATGCACTTCAGAGTTGTGAAGTGATGTTTGAAATTCTCACAAATGGTAAATGCAGGGCATCGTGATATTTATTACATTAAAACCAAAACCCATCAAACAAATGAATTTCCAGCATTATGCATTGTTTATTACACTTGGGAGAATAAGCATTATTTAAATTTCAGATAACAGTTAATAGTTTTACGTTCTTCTGAGCAGAGCTTCCCAAAAACCTGGCTGGCAGTAGGCAGAGCTTCTCTGAGGCTCTGCAGGGTAAAGATCATACCCCTGTTAGAGCTGCAGAGCACAGCTTGCACAGAGCAGTCCTCAGAAGAGCTGGAGGCTTCAGAGAGCTGCTGATTTGCTTACTTTTTGCTTTCTTTGTCGTTCTTTCAACTCCCCTGCTTTGTGGGCTCTAGATTACTTTGTGCATGAAAATATAATTAGTTTAAATGTCAATGCTAAAGTTTTAGTAAGGGGTTGGAGGTTTATTATGGACATGTTCCATCTGTATGGCAATGGGTTTAGCTGTACATCAGCAGTGTATTTGCTGTAATACTTGTATGTCTAGTGCACCATGCTGCCCAGGAGGTGTGTTTTGGGAAAACAGGAAAGACAAAGCATGGCAGGTGTCATCGTGGCTACCTGTCAGCCAAAAATAACTTTGGTGTTGCCCTCTCCATGTGGTGATGTTTGCCTTCATTTTCTCTGCAGTTCAGCTCTGGCTTGGATAGGCAGTGGAAAAGAAATGCCAAACTCCAGAACTGTGACTCTGAAATGTGTTTTCAGGAAGGAAACAGGCAGTAGCTATTTAGAACAGCACTGAAATGCCAATGTCTATAGGGAGCCATCTCTGACCTGAGGGGTCACCAGGCATTGGGAATTTAGGGAAGACAGAAATTCATGTAAGCTTGCTCTGAAGTCCTTTTTCTCTAAATATTTTGTTAGTACTGATAAATCCCCTACTACTCCTCTCCCTTCCCCCTCTGGTGCATTTGTCCTAAGGAGAACCACAAGTCCTGGGCATGGTTGGAATTCTGGTGGGGAGTGGCACAGTTTACTCTAGGAGCTCAGGGAGGAACTGAATCCATGCTGCCAAGAGCGTGGCAACGAGCTGAATCTATCATCAAAACTGGGTAAAGCCCATAAGGAAAAATGTACCTTAAATTAATTGAGCTTTGCATACTTGGAAGCAAGGATTCAGTCATGCTGTGATTACTGAGCAGTGGAAAAGGAAGAGACGAGTCTGGAACAGGCAAAATTTGAGACCTTTCCTGTCAGTGGTAATTGCTAAATCTGTATGGACCATCCCAGGCATGAATTTGATGAAATTACAAGTATCATGCCCAACTGACTTCTAAAATAATATGGGATGCTTCTGAGAGAAGTGGATGAAATGTTCTTTATTGGGTATGTGTTCTCAGGGTGCTGGGAGGTTACAGACCCAATGTGCCCAGTCCCAGTCCACACTGGAGATCTCTTCAGAAGGGCTGTGGTCTCCTGGCACTGCACGGGGAATGTTGCTCTTCCATGAGACCCTCAAGCAGTGATACAAGTTGCTCTCTCTGAAGTTTGCTTGTGCCCAGGCAGAGAAGTTCTTGTTCAAAGCTGAAGGGGAGAGAGGTCTGGGAGTTTGGAAGAATTGTCATCTGGCTTTGTTGTTTTGAAGGGAGAATGTCCTGGAAGGTCAGTTTTAGTTGGTGTTACCTACCAAGGAAGGCACAGTGATGAATAATATACAGTCCTGCTTTTTTCTTTGGAAGATATATCAATAAAAGGAAAAAAAATAAAAACATTGCTCTTTTTACTAATCTGGAAAGTTACCTTACAGACAGTGAAAAGTATATTTCAATTGGGTACCAGGATCCCAAATATACAAAGCCCAGAATTCTGGTTTTATGTCAATAAATAAAAATTGCACTACATATTATAAAAATATTTTGTTCAGAATATGAAACCCATGACATCAACATTCAAATATGTCATCATAGCAGAGATGATGAAAGCAATGCACTGAACAGAAACACAGCTAAAGGAAAGCCTTTTTTATTTTACTTCGTGCATTGACATTTTTCCACTGATCTTGGTGTGGTGCTGGCCAAGTTGCTTTTTTTCTTTGTCAATTGGTAATATTTTCCTCAATCTCCTGATCTCTCAGCCTTCCCAGGAAAGGGGTCAGCAGGAGGAAGCATGCTCTGCCTCCCTGGGAATGTCTGCAGTGGAAAGCAGGAGGGACAGGCAGTGGAGAGCTCCAGAGCTCCCCTCCATCACTGCTGCACAGAGCTGCATTTTGAGTTCCTGGGGAGTGTCTGGGTGGTCACAGACCTTCTCTCCTCATCACCTCTTGTAAGATGCTTGGAAGGATAAAGTCAGCCCAGTTCTCTTTGCTTTGGTGCCCCTTTAGTTTTTGCTTCTGTCTCTCAGCTCTGAAGGAAAGCATCTTCCCTGATGTGTTAATCTTTCCTATTGAAGAAATTTTTCTGATTTTTGAAAAGACAAGGAGATGTAAAACAAGTCCCAGCACTTTGGGAAGTGAGATGCATCCTGTTTCTTCCCCTTAATGCTGGACTACAGTCTGCTTTGGGGTTGTGGGTTTGATTCTCTGTGGTTGATTAAGATGTAACACAAGCACGAGGTCCTGCTCTCTCCTGCTGGGGTAAATGCATATCCAAAGTAAACAGGGAACTAATGCCATGGGTTTAGAGGATGGGTTAAATGGAATGCTCCCCAGGAATTCTGCTCTGGGTGGTTGTTCCCACCCCTATGAAGGATGGTTTTGGAAAGCTCTGTGTAGCTTTTTGCTCAGTCATTGTCTGCATGATTAACTTAATTAGTTAAGAAATATCCGAGGCATCAGAACGGCCTGGGCATGTTCTTACGCCCGAGGGGTCAGTGTTTATCTCAGAACTGTGAGTACTGGGAAAAAAATCCAATTAATCTTACAGGCAGATTGACTTGGCAATCAGGAATGACTTGGCAACAGGGCTAAAGTGAAATATATATGGATGGGGGACCCCATTTAGCAGTATTTACCCTGGCAAAGATCCCTTTGGCTTTGCTGACAGTGCTGGTGGAGTCAAAAAGGCTGAGTCGCCTGGGACTGGAAGGAATTCGGTGGGAAGCATTCTTTTGTGCTCTGTGTAATTCTGAATGTGCTTTTAATATTTTGGGGGGGTTGTATTTTGCATTAAGTACCAAGTTAAAGAATTCAGGTTTATAATGTAGCGTTTCATCTGTTGCACCAATGTCACCTAGATTAATACAAGCAAAATATTCTGAGCCACAAGTAGAAGGGCTTTTTCTTTTTAAAACCCAGTTCACTGAGTGACACTGTGTGAGAATAGGAGATTAGAGGATAGGGAAGAAGATAACTGATAAAAGAGAAAAATAAGACATGTTTAAATGGTTTAATAGGTCAGAAGATTTGAGCGGAGGTTTACAGAGAGAGAGAAATAAAAATAATACGTATTTATATCTGTCACAGAAACATAAAATGGGATTGAAATTTGTCTCTTACTTTTTGGTTTTGTAATCACATTAATAAAACACTAAAAATTAGTGGTCAAAATATGAGTCTGGTAGTAAAGGAGTCTGTCCAGAATCTATTATGGATAATTAGAATCAAATTGATAGTCCGCTAACTGAAAAAAACTAAAACAGGAATTCCCACTATTATTCCCATTGAAGAAATTACTGTGTATGTTTGAAATTCATATTCCAAACTGTAAATAAAATGTCAAAAACCCAAAAAATTACCAAAAAAGCCATCCCTGTTTTAGGGGCTGGAAATGGCCTCATTGTGTTCAGTAAGCTGTGCTGTCTGCTTGGCACTGTAATGAACCAAGTAATTTATTGGGGTACCTCAGGATGGCATAAACTCACTCACTGTAGAAAACTGTAACCTGCATATTTACCAATGCCCAGGTAAGAAAATTGACCCTACTGGAGCTAAAACCACGTTGAAAACAGTTTATGTTTTGTATTAAGAAATTATTATGCATCTGCCCAGGTTGTAGAATTCTAGAAGTGTTTTTTTCTGTGATATTAATCACACATATGCATGTAATAGTGAGCTGAGTGCCTCAAGCTCCTGCCTGAATCTCTTCAGGAATCTGAAAACACAAACACAGAAACAGTGATAAGGTTTTTGGTACATATTCAGTTTCTTCTATCCTAGTTTTTTATTGGCTATCAGCTGTATTGGTGGGTGAATGGGGCTCCCTTTCCTACAGAAATCAGGCATGCAAGTACATGAAAGAGGTGGGTGAATTGCTCGGCTCTGCTTTGTTGTTCCCAGATGCCTTTTTTAATTGCCAGCCTCACAGATTGACTTTGGGACCTGAAATTCTAGATAAATCTTTGTTCATAATAGCTTTTCTGCCAGGCCAAATGATGCTTTCATTTACACCTGTGCAAGTGCTGCCAGCTGGCAGCTGGGGCAGAGCGAGCTGGAGCAGGCTGTTTATGGCCAAGGCGTGTTTGATAATGAATCAGTGCAAAGCAATAAACCCAGACCCTCTGTGGCATTCTGTAGCTCCTTCCAGAGCACAGCCACACCACTCAGTGCTTCAGCTGCTCCTGGCTTCCTGCTCTGCTTGTCTGACACAGTTGGCTCCTGTGCAGATGGTGGTCATAAAACCACTGTGGGGACAGAAGGACCAAGGTAAGCTGGGAGATGTGTGAGGAGAGGGCTGGGGTTAAAGTCCCCCTGGTCACTTCTTGCTGCCCTTCCCTTTGTGTCTGAATTCACTGGAACAGCAGGGGAGCCCCACTGGGAGAAGAGTCATGGTGTGGAGTTTGAGAGGTCAACAGGAGCTGTGTTAGCTGGATCTGGTGGGCTGCAGAGGACGGGGAAAAGTCGTGAGTGGTATTATGCTGCAGGCCTTGTTTTCAAAATCTATTAAGCAGTGTTGTGAGGAACAGGCTGTTGGCTGGCTGGCTAGAAAATGGCAGCAGGTTCATCACAACTCCCCCTTTCAGCTGTTCTGGACAGAGAAGACAGCTCAGAGGGGGCTCCTGCTATCCATGTATCCAGCAGGATCAAGTACAGGAAAGTTTTACTCAGTGAAGAAATTCAGTGTGAGCAGAACTCGAGCTAGGTATCAGATTCTGGGAATCCTGTGTGAAATTCCAGGGGGTGTTTCTGTGAGTTTTAATGTTTGTACTCGTGTTGTATCACCCTACCCCAACATGCCCAGGGACAAGAAAAGTCACTTCAGTGGGCAAACCACTCCCTAGCCCACCTAAACTGCTCCCTATCCCACCTGCCCTCTCACCTCCCCCATCCTGTCAGTGGGTTTGTGCTGGTGCTTCAGAGGTTTAGGGGGTGATAACACATCTCATACAGTGGCTGAAAAATGCACAGTATGGAAATCCTCTTTCCACACTCGTATTTCTCACAAAATAGGTTTGTAAGATGACATGGCAGGAGTGCCGATTGTAGGTGGGCACTGGGGTGTGACGTTTCAGAGAGAACTTTGCCAGCGTTGAGGGATGGTAACAGGAGGAGCTTGTGATTGAGAAGAGCTAAGCAGTGATGAGAGGTGGCAGCCCTGTGTGCTCCACCTGTGCTGTGAGAGTGCATTTGTGTTCAAACTGAATGCTTTAGAAATGTGTTCAAAGAGCATCAGCTGTGCTTGCTTGCCAGGAACAATGATGAATCCTCAATTCAGTGTGAAAAGAATTCAGATCATCTCCAGTACCCATTGTCTGCTGGTGAAGATTATGGTACTTAAGAAAAAACTCACTTTCAAGAAGTCCAGATTATCAGTGGTACTAAACTAATGGGATCAAATTCATTACATGATCTTAATTGCAACTTCATGGCTCCAGATTTATTCCAGTGTAATTCTGTTAATATCAGAACTAGAACAACAAAGTGATGAGTCAGGCCTATTGTTTGTGAATCTCCACTAGAGATCATTAGCTTGTATACAACTGCATTAAAATTTAAATGACATGCTGCTGTCATTTTTTCGCTTGGTTTGAGAAAATGTGCATATATTGGAGCCTCTGGGTAATTTAAATTGAAGCAGTTGAGGAAATGTCGTGTAACGATGATATGAGGAATGTAGTCAAATATTAACTGTCTTAAACAGCTCAGCACAATTTGTATTAATGTAAGTAGGAGAGTCATCAATTCCATTACCCTGTCAATACGGTGAAACTTTGAAGAAAGCTGCAATGTGGTGCAAAAGATGCTTTGAATAAATTTAATTGCTAGCTAGGATAGATAACTTTAGTATAACACCAAACAGCCATACAGAAAACTATTGTGAGAGGTTCCAGCTGAGAGTGGGAGTTGTAAGCAGTGGAAGTCTCAAATGAGGGTTTGTTATTTCGGTATGGTAGTGTGGAGAAATTCTGGTGAGGCTCCAGCATGCTGGGCACAGTACATGAGAAGATAGCAGGGAGTACTTTACTGTCCCACACAATGAATGTGTCACACAATGCAAGAGGTAAAAAAGAGACCAGCGGGAGAAGGGCAGAAGGGGCAGTCAGGCAGCCAGGGACCCACTGGGTTCACATCATTTTGGTTCTTTGCATGCTTCTCATTCATTCTCTTCCCTTTTCCCTCTCCCTTTGTCATCCTTGATTAGCTAACCCAAAATAAAAAAAATGTGTTTAAGAACAGCTGTGAAAATGTACAGGTTTGAATTTTGGAATGTTTTAATCAGTGTGATTAGGTTCCCCACCAAGAAATCTCATCTGCTGTCATACTATTAAGGCAGAAATAGGAGGAGGTTCACCAAAAATATCTTTGACTTCCTGCCTCCCTTTCCTGAGCAATAAGGACTTGTTCACAGCCATAAATGTGGTTATAGGTGTGTATCTATGCATGCTATTTTATATGCCCTTTTATGAAGCACATCTCATAAAGAGATAAAATGCAAGGAATAGTTTCAGTGTGTTTCAGTCAGGATTTTGCTCGCAGTGTGCTGGTGCCTGTTGCAATAGTTGTCTGCAGTGGTTCGTCCTTGAATCTTGAACTTTCCTTCAACTTTTTCTGTTATTACTTTGTCTATAAATCTGTCCATAACCCCTGAACAACATTGTCTTTGAATTTCAGTGCATCTTCTCAGTGAAATTTTCATCCAAGCTTTAATCTTCTCTCACCTTGATATATTTCAACTTCCCTCTTTATGGGCTGGCACACAAGCTGAATTTAATGGTGATAAATGTGTTTCTGAGATTAAAAGCTATAAAGTATACATTACAGATTAATCTAAGCCAAATCTTCATTCCCAACGTGGTAAACTTGGGTGAGTTGGAGCAGGGTGGAGCCAAGGAGCCTGTGGTTGTAGCTTAGGCACATCTCTGATGTCAAGCACATGGGTTTTTTGTTGGTTTTAAAGACCATGTATTAATTTTTTGTGTCTTTGCTACTACAGAACATTTAAATCATCAGTGAAGCAGCTGTCCCAATTTACCTTCACACTGTGTTCAAGAGCAAAGCTTGAGATGTGGAAGTATCTGAGGGGAGGAGAACAACAAACAAATCAAGGCAGAAAAGAAATCTTTCCAGCCCATCCTCCTTATTTGCATTTTCCTGATGCACACAGGGACTGAAATCATATGTCTCCTTCCTCTTTTGGAAGGGAAGTTGACACTGTTTTTGCTTATGCTCTTTGTCAGCAGGCAAATTTATCAAGATATGGCAAAACCAGTTTATTACACAGCTTTGCTCCATTTTAAACAAAGCCTCTTGTTTGCTGTTAAAATTAGTTATTATCTGACTCTGTTTTGCAGTTTTGGCTTCATATAGAGAAGTACAATTTAGTAATCTAAATTGTTGAAATAGCGTATTAAAATGTTTTAAAATGTGAGTCATACCCGTGGTTTTGGTGGTGGTGATGGAAATTGAATTATTATGATGCATACATACATTTAAATTAGCAGTTGTAATACAGAAAATGAAGATTTTCAAGTGAATTTCCACCGTGAAGTGTGCTTGTAGATGTGGCCTGGGCCAGACTTTGTACTGTGCCTGTTCTTCATATTAAATGTGGTGGATCAGGGTCCTTTTTGGGTGGATGGTAAACCTATCTGGAGGGAAAGAACTACAGAGACCCCACGGAGCCTCTCAGAGGAGGCTTGCTGCAGGTATAGATGTGTGTATCTATAAATATAGCCTTCCTACACATGTACACTGACAAATTACTTTTCTGAAATGCTCCTGTAACCAATATGATTTAAAAAATGTTTAGGCCTATGCTTAAGTGTACTAAATTGAAATCTTTAGGAGTAAATTTGAAGCCTGTGTTGAATTAATTGAATTTAGGCTCTGGTGCTCGTGAGTCAGGACCAGAGTTGTCTGAGCCTTGTGTCCTCGCAGGAGATGACAAACTCTGAACTGCAGAAAAGCCAATGCATGGAGGTGTGTATTTGTGCTCAAAGGATGGATTCTTTATGGAACCCATAACAAGAGGCCACTGGCTTTAGGGCTTGGTTTTGGTTTGTTTTCATTCTGTTCTGCTTTTCACCCATTTTCCTCTCAAGAAAGCACAGCTGGAGAGCATTAACTGAAAACAAATGATGTTGCAGAATATCTGCTTGTTCACTGCTGCTTTTTCAGCTTAATTCTGCTAAATGCTGCTCGATTGGAAGTTTTGAACTGCCCTTAACTGCATTTAACACTTAAAAGCCAAAGGGATCTGTAAACCAATCCTCCCTGCCCAGCCCAAGGCATGCAGAGGAGGGGGAGGGAGGGTTACCCCTGAGTCCTTCCCTCCGTCCAAGCTTTCTTGCCTTCCTTTCTCCCTTTAACATATTAAATTTCAAGTGCAGAATTTTTGCGGGATGCGGCTGAGCTCAAATACAGGGCGGTGTTGGTGTTGTTTTTGTATTTCACCTTCCCCTCCGTGCCTGCTGAAAGCAAGGTGCTGGTGTGGACAGCACAAGGCTTTATTTGTGCTGGCAGACAGCTGCTGGAGACAGTGGCTCCTTATCAGCCGTGCATGATAGCACAGCATCTCCCCATCTGCCACCCGGGACGCTCTGCAAACGCGAGTGTGAAAGCTCCCAGCTGCCGGCAAGGCGGGGGGATGGATGGAGAAATGTGGGACTTAGGGAAACATGGCAATGCTCTCCTTAAAACCACGCTGTGCCCTTCAGAACTGCAGAATTCTTGAGAGAGGTGATTGCTCTGGATCGTCCGGACCGTGATTTAAATGTGATTTCTAAGGTGCTTCACTGGGTTAGGCTGCAGAGCTTAAAGACATCTGGGGGGAAAATAGATAAGTGTTATCCTTTGTCCGAGTTTTCATTGCTGTTAGGAGATTTATTAGCATTTTTTATGGCTGGTCATACCCTGTGTTCTTTAATATATTATTTGCAATTTCCTTTCTCTAGATTGTGCCATTTGAGGAACACAACTCAAATTTTCCATCAGTTGCATCAGGGAAGCCATAAATATGTCACAGGGGGTGTATTTATGTACCCTATTATGCGTTGGAAAGAATTTGGCCTGTACTGCGTAAAATTAAAACAATAATTAAGCTTTGACAGAAAGGTTGGAAGGAAAACTCCTGGCTTACATATATTTGTGTGCTTATTGTGTGTGATAATTAAATGCTAGTTAAAAATTTCTGCATACTCTAAATCATCCTAATGGAAACACTTAGGCCACGTTACTTGCTAGCAGGTGTCTTAGTACCTGGAGGAAGGGTGAAAATTGAGGAAAAAGGATTTAACAAGAGTGTGCTGCAGTCTGTAGTACAGTGGGCACTCTGGGGGGAGGGACACAAGATTGTCCCTTGGAGCAGGTGGGTGTCAGGGAGGGTGACAAGCCACGGAGAAGCTTTCCCTTCCTGCTTTCTGGATGTGGGATTCCCATCAGAACAGGCCCAGTGCAGGAGTGTTGTCTCATGTCCATATTGCATCCTTTTCTGTCCTTTGGGAGAAGGACATGTCATGGTATTGACACGAGACAATACCAATCTTTTGGGGATGTGATGCTCACTGATCTTGGCCCAGAATGAGGTAAAAATGAAGCAATGAAAGCAGGGCAGGGCAGAACTGGAGTGCTGCTGACTTACAGAGGTAAAAACTAGGGGCAGGAGGGGAAAAAGCAGGCAATAGCCACAAAGTACAGAAAATACAGAAAACCTTGGGGCCAGGTAGGATATGAGCAGTGGCATCGGGATAGGAGCAGTGGCATTGGAATAGGAGCAGTGGCATAATGTTTTTTCCTCTTTTCCAGACTCCTCTCTAGAGCACCAGGCATGCAGGGCTTCTGCAAGAGGTTACTCTATTCTCTATTTCCTGTTCTTGGGGTATTTATTGTGACTTCAGCTCCTTAATGAGCTGGCTCATGCCTTGTGGGGAAAGCAAAGTTAGGACTGCAGAGATGTCCTCCACTTATTTAATGATGTGCAGTCACAGATCTGGCTCCTAACACTGTATTTTATTTATTTATTTATTATTTTACTGACTTTAAAACTGCCGGTCAGCAGTTGGAAACATTAACATGGATCACTGAATATAAGTGCTTTTTAATAAGTTTAAGGCGAAAACTATGGAAATATAAGGTAGCTTAGTGTCTTAGGTATGTCTGTAAAACAACTAAAAATGTCTTAATTTTTGGCGCCATCAATTCTTATAAAAACTTCGTCTTTCACCCAGCTCTAATTCTGATTGTGGTTCCCCCTCCCAGTCATCTCTGCTTTTATAACATGAGATAAAACTATGTTTTTCATAGATTAAGGAAAGCCATGAACATAATGTGCTGTTAGAGCGTTACAAATTTATTTTAAAATACAGTATTGTCATTTGGCAAATAAGTGTTGTGTGCTAAGAGCTGCTCTTTTGTGTGAGCCTTATGTAACATTGCAGTTAATAACATTTAGTGTTATCGGCTGCTAGATGACTTTATCTCAACTACAAAAGCCTGTTTGCAGAGAGGAGGCAGCCTTGCTGGAGTGCCAGATTGTTAAATAACTACAGGTTGCCAAAACTAAATGAACTTTTCAGCTGGTAATGATGTGCAAATTGCTCTCAGAAATGTATGTGCACTGGAGGAATGCTCACAAGCACAGGGTTGTGTCTGCTTACAAACGTTTCTTTGCCTTTGTCCTTAACCCAGCAGTGACACCATTAGAATGAATGCATCTGTATTGTATAATAACACAGCTATTTTGTGTTGTTTATAGCTGAATTGTTACTAAATAGCTGTTTTAATTAATGTAATTAACAATATAGATATTTAGGCTATTTTTAATTTATTAGCTGTTATGTTAAATAGCTGTTTAAGCTGTATTGTAGCCCACTTGGTTAAATGCAGTGAGAGGAGTGGCTGGGGTTGTGCTCCCAGGTGTTCCCCTGGGTGTGACTGTCCTGTAGGGAAAGCAAGGTTTGCTAGTGGGCCTTTTTCAAAATTACTGGTACCAAACTGGGAGACACAGGAATTAAACTCTGACATGTCAATTATGCAGTATTTTTTTATTATTATTATTTTTCTTTTCTTGAAAAATACTTTTCTGTACTGTGGCAGATATGAGGAGCTACAATGGGTGAAGAGGTCTCAGAATAAACTCTAAATGAGAAGGTGATTAGTTAAAGCAGGTTCAGGAGGGTGGCTGGAGCTGGCCCAGGTGTGGAGCTGTGTGACCCAGGAGCTGCAGTTTCTCTCTGGGTGCTGCTGCAGCCAGAGGAAGCACTGGGTTTCCTGCCCAAAGCTTGCTCCCTTGCCCTGCAGTGTCTCGCCTTGGAGCCTGGCTGGGAATTCAGTACAAAGAGCCATTCTTGTGAATCGTGTTTGAATGTTTTCTTTGCAATTTTGCATTCCAGCTCTGCAATTCATTCCTCCTTTTTCTAATAGAAAGGACATTACTGGAGTTCACATAACTTTGGAAAAATGGTTAGTTTAGGTTCTTCTGGGGCCTTGGGTGTTCTATTCTGTTGGGGGTTGTTCTAAAAATACAACTCTTAGTGTACCTGATATGCATGATAAGTAGTGGGATGTTCTGACAAACAGTTAATATCCCCAAATTTAAAAGTTTTACAAAGTTAAATATTTAAAGTGTGAAAGAAGGGATTTTTCTGTAGCCAAGTTAAAGCTAATATTGTGTCATCAGAGTATTCATCTTCCCAACTCTCGCATTATTAGACTCTTCTCAGCATTATTTGTATGATCTCACATGAAAACAGCATTTTGAAAACACTACTTTGAGCGTTTGAATGTGCTGTGGAGTGTTTTGGGTAAATCAAGTCTGTGTGTGTGTTTCAGGTGAGGTTAATGGTAACATCCTCAGGTTGAACCAGAATTTTTCTCTCTGAAAGGACCGAGTTGCTCCTGCTTTGTAAAATATGTAATAAAAATGTGAGATGTGGTGAAAAGGGAGTGTCTGCATTAAGGTACACACCAAATGGGCAATAATGCTTCAGTTGAGCTAGGCTGCCTGAAAATTGTCAGTCTTTCATTTTAGAGTTCTACCTTTGTCCCATAAATTATTTTGTGACTAAGATTATTTCTTTTTCTGAATTCATTTTTTGTTCATTCAGGACTATGCACAGTTACATACATTTTTCAACTTAAAATGCTATTATAATTTTTATCAAGCTCTTACAGCCAGCACCCCAGAAAACACAATTTTTATTTAGTGTTGTAAGACTAACCTATTCTGAATTTGTTGTAGGTTTGAAATGCTGTTGGGTGGAATAAAAAGAATATAGTTCAATTTTCAAGTTGCAAAAACACATTTAGTATGTGCAATTTAGCAGCTGTTGCAAACACTTGAGGGCATTTTCTTCAGCATTTGAAAATTCCCTGTAGAAGTGAGACAGGAGACATTCATTTAGCATTTCAAGCTTGAAAAATAATTTAACCTTTCCTTAAATTGTGTTTTGAAGTTTGGGATTAACGCTGTGCCTGGCTGCACAGATGGTTACATTTTACATATTCCTTTGTCTAGGAAAAAAAAAGGAGACCACATGGTCAGTTAATGACTTTAAACACTCCTAGTCCTCATTTTATATCTTCCTAATGGGACCTCAGAGATTGTGGGAAGATACTCAGAAAATTGTTGTTTATGGTGTAAGACTTGTAAGATGTGCTGTATTCTGTGTCTCAGAACTCATGAGCTATTTTTGCTTCTGCTTATTAATCCTGGTTAATGAATTTTACAGCTTCATCCCTTAAGATTTAGCATTCATAATTCTGCTATGGAAAAAATGAAAACTAAGATCACGGATGTATAAAAATGTTGCTTTATTACTGGATTGTGAGGACTCTTATTTTGTAATTTTTAATAGGTGAAATTATCAATGAGGTGTATTTTTAAGAAGTAGACTCCATATCGAGTCACTGAAGTGGGTTATAAGCTAAAAAAGCTTTTTAGTCTTTCAGAATGCTTTCTAAGCTTTTTTGCAGCCACTTCAGGGAAATATCATAGTGAACCATGGACGACACAAATCAAATGTGATGCTGGGATAAATGATGGAAAATCCATTAAGTCAGTGGTGTGTCACCAGAGCAGACAATTATAGCACATAAAACCAGTGCTTAATTGGGTATTTTGTGCTTTGTAATGATTTTTTTTTTCCAAGCAGTTTTAAAAAATATCAGCTAACAGATTGATAGATGAACACATGGGATCATAGAATAAGGTCATGGAATGGTTTGGGTTGAAAGGGACCTTAAAGGTCACCTGGTTCCACGCCGTGCTGTGAGGGGACACCTTCCACTAGACACAGTGGGTCTAAATCTGCATGTGGCACATGACAGAAATCTTGATAAAACCACTGAGTGCTGTACCATGTTGAGCACTTGTAAATAATCTGTCAGGTTTATAAAATGTTACCACTACAATATAGGCATGGTGCTTTTCCCAGCCCCTTAATTTGAAAGTGCTAGTAAGGCTTTTAAGGCTACTGCTGTTTTGTCATGTAAGGAGGAAGAGTTTCCTGTAATCTGTTAAATTCTTACCCCTTTAAACTAGCATGTGCAACAAAATCCATCTGGTTGGAATTCCTAAAGATAGTGGTAACTGGTACAAGACTTCACAGCTTTATTCCAGTTCCTCTGGCAAAAAGATTTCCATTGCCAACACTGCAGTCACAGTTGTGATTCTTGCTGCTATGAGGTGGAAATTTTACGATGTTCCTGCAATTCTGTGTGACCTCTGCAGGCCAGGATGGGATACAGGGGTGGGATGGTTTGTGGTGCTGTGGATGAATGAGTCTCCAGCCTTAGGTGCTGTCAGTGAGGTATTTCTGACAGATATTTAACTCACCTCTAATAAATTAAACCTGAGAACATCTGCAGATGTTGTTTATGTATGTGGGGGGTGCTTGTGTATTTACATTTGAGAACACACACCCTGCCTTTCAGTCAGCCAAATCCTCCTCCCCTAATTTATTCATGGAGGAAAAGGTTATGTTTCCTTTAGATTTGGAGGGTGTTTTGTTTAGTTTTTTCTTGCAAGGAACTTCCTAGAAAGAAAGGCTAAGGGAGTGTTGCAGGAAAAGCAGTGTTGACTGAAAAGTTTGGTTACCCCTAAGTGCCATTCCTAGTTCCTAAGATGCAGAAGGAGCTGGGATGAAAAGGTCAGAAGTTGCCAGTGTAGTTCATGTTAATACAACATGACAAATGTTGTGTTATAAACACAGTAGAAACTCTTTGTCTTGTTGGAGATATGGAAATGTAATAACTTGGTAAGCCTGAAGAGTGGTTTGGCATTATTATTTTAAACCTCACAGATAAAGAAGCTGAGTGTGAAACTTTGCAGCCCCTTACTATGGCTGAAATGTAGAGAAGTCTGCCTTGGCTTCTATTGATTATCTTAATTGCCTCAAGATATCAAGGTTTTCCCAATACCATTACTATCTTTGTGACTGTTCGATAGAATACAGAATATATGTTGATAAATAAAACATTGTCTGTAAATGGAGATGCTGAAAAATTAACTCTTCCTTTTCTCTCTCCTGTTTTTGCAGCGGAACCCCTGCCTTTAATGGACTTGTGCCGAAGATCAATTCGTTTTGCTCTTGGCAGAGACCGCCTGCATGACATAGAAATTCTACCTTTGCCTCTGTCTCTGAAAAATTATTTACAGTACCAATAAGACATCTAGAACCCTCTGGCCTCACATTGGACTTCATCAATGCAAATGGCAGAAAATTGTTTACAGCAAAATATAAATCTTTGTGATGGACACTTAAGTGTTATTTAATTTTTAATATATATTTTTTTCTGAACCAGTGAAAGCAGATCACTGTGGGGGACTACTAAAGAATGTGAAAACATTGATTTGATCGAGGTTCATGTGCTATCTGTTGCCTGTTGTGTTTACAGTCCTGAAGGCTATAATTCTCATCTTTCATTCATTGGTTTATCTTTGTTGCCTCTGGTAAATGCCAATAGAAAATCTGACCTGCAAGATTCACTGTCCTGCAGGACAGAGCATTCTTCAAGACTATGATTTTTTTTTTTCTCTCTCCCACACGTCACCCCAATAAATAAAAATAAATTAGCAAAGGAAAGGTCTTGACAGTAACTTTTGAAAAATGTTTAAACTTTGTCTTTGGTATGCAGAGTTGTTGAGAGTTCTGAGTGTTCGGTGCTCAACATAATTAGGCCTATAATATCTAAAAGCTCTAATGTTTAAAAAAACCAGATTAATGTCTAGAAGAAGAGTATGTGATTTAAAAACATGAGGGGACAAAAACCAGTTTATGTGTCAGATCAGTTTCTGGACTTGGTAACAGTAAGGTGCAGTTCATTTTCAAGACCAAATCTAGTCCCTCCAAAGTTCTGCAGTTTATAACGAAGTGTTCACTGTCCCAAGAATTTAGGATATTCATATTTTAGAAAGCTTGTGACTTTTTTTTTTATTTGAACAAATTTATAATTTTTATGTGGTATGAACTCTAAGTACTTTGTTTTCTTTTTAATGTATGTGTGGTTATAATGTTTATTTATCTGTTTAGCGTCTGTGGAGTTCTCATTTAACTGTTTTCCCATCTTGGGGTGACTGATTTTGGTTTTTCCCCCAACTCCATCTGAAATGTATCCATTTTTCAGGCTCATCCCTTTTTTTTTTAAGATGCTGCTTTCTATTTGCGTTTCTTACATGTTTCAAATTATCTGCCTGAATCAGTTATCTAGTTTTTAAACTGGAAGTTGTTGTTACGGCAGAATGTCAAATGTTTAGACTGAGCTGCCTTCAGCATATTTTAATGTGAATTTACTGATGAATGAGGAGAAAATTTCTAATAAAGTCTACTGTCCAAAGTAAAACCCCTATCTCTTTTGATGAAGTGTTAAAGCTGCTCATAGCCCAGAGCTGAAGTTCAGTTCCTTGTGCAGCTTTGCAAATGTTTCTGTTTGGCTCTTCTGTGGGATTGCTGCTCTGGCCTCCTGTGTGACAGACATGGCAGGCAATGTCCTGTGCCATTCCTGATTCATCCCACTTACCCTGAGTATGGCTGTGCTCTTGCTTTTAACACCATTCTGCTCAGATGCCTCTGAACAAAACCTCACTCTGTGCCAAGCTGCACTTTGGGACTTGCTGCTTTTGAGGAAGGTTGGAGTTTGACTGCTGTGCACTGAGGATCCAGGCAAAACCAGTGACCCACAGATGGCTGCCCTGCTCTCAGTCACTCCTGGGAACAGAATTACAGTTCAAGCTGGAAAAGAGAAATGTGAGATAAACAGAATACAGCAACACAAGCAAGAGTGGAAGCAACAAGTGCAAGGTAGCACAGGGATGTCAAAAATTAAATAGCTAATATTTGCGTGTCTGGGCTTAACTGTAAGCTGATGCCTGCTTCAGCATGGAATTATTTTGGACTTGCTTTCACTTAAGGTGAGAGGAACATACTGCATTCTTTCCCTTAATCTTACAAAGGGGAAAAAAACTACAGCTGGGATCCACATTTCTTACTTTTCCTGCTTGCTTTATTTCATTTAAACATTTTGTCTTAGTAGGTACACAGGAAGAAGGAGCTTTAAAAGTATAAAAGCTCACACAAAAGGCAGAACAAAGCTGTGTCAAGTAATGTGTCATAAGAAAACTAAGCAGCTGCTCAGGAATGGCAGAGCAATCCTGGTAGACCTTATTTTTCCACCACTGAAGTCCATGTTAGGTAAGCATTTCCTAAAATTAGTGTTCTACTGTGTGTATCTAGAGACGTCATGTTCCCTTGAATAACTGCAGTGACACAACTGTTCTTTCACTTCACCCAGGCCAACAGCTTTTTAATGTTATGGTAAAGTGGAAATCGATACCATAGGACAAATTAATGGTGCCTCTGTATATTAATTAATCTAATTACATTACAGTTGCATTGGAATTTCACTTCGTGTCCCTTCTGTGGTGATTCCTCTAAACCAAACATCCTTATTTTAGCTTTCAAATATTTTTTCTAACACGTCTTGCAGGAGTGCTAATTTCACAGGAATGATAATTTTGTTCTTCTACTGTTTCCTAATTACATCTTGTGATTCTGTGGATGGTAGATACACTCCTTCATATGGGATTAGGGCCATGTTTTTGAGGATCAAAGTTTTTTTGATACAGTTTTCTTGGTCCTCAGAAGCCTTGTGATGAGAATGCTCCATGGGGAGTATTAATTTTACTTCAGTGTTCTTCCTAATCATCCCTGTGCAAATGGATTCTCTTCCAAGAGGGTTTATGGGAAACACAGAGTACAGGTAAGAATGAATCAAGCATTGAGGCTAAACAAGTGGTCAGAGATCCTCACAAAGTGTACCAGGAAGAGTCTTCTCTGCCAGTGAGCTCCAGCCTGGCTGTGTCCCTCACATTGATTCTCCAGGCTCCCTTTACCAGAATGCAAACCTTGTTTACTGTCTGCTGCAGGAGGGCATTGAGCAATAATTTATGAAGTGGCCATACATTGGCTTTTGCCCAAATCAGAGGTCAAATATTAAGTTGTTACCTTTCTTCAACCAAAGCAGTTAAAACGTCTCAGAATCACTATCCTGGCAATCTAAATGCAGGAAGATCCTTACCCAGAGGTCCACTCTGGGGAGTGTCTGAGAGAGGGGATGATCCCTTACTGCAGAGCTGCACTGCGTCGAGATTTGGAGTGAGATCTTCCTTGCCTCTGTATTTTTAATTTCTAGCCACTTCTGCCTTTCATCGCATGAAAAAGCACAGACAATAGGTGTGATGGTTTTCAGCTTTCATTGTGTCCCTGTGCCGTAGCAAAAGGAGCAGAGCTTTTCTAGACATGATCTGGAAGTGCATTTCAGAATCCCAGAACATTCTGCGTTGGAAGGACCCACAAGGATTGTTGAGCCTGACTCTCCAGTGAATGGCCCATATGGGGCTGGAACCCACAGCCTTTTATTAGCACCTTGCTCTGAGCAACTGAGCTGTCACACCCAGTGTTCCCATGGCTGGTAAACTAAGGGGAACAGAAGCTTTGTCATGCAAAACACAGGAGTCTTTATCATATTATTTGAAGGGAAAGGGCACATGCCTGGGACCTGCAACCAAATTGCAACCTTTGTAATGGGTACTTGCTAGTTAGTGGGTTGCAATAGGAAATATTTCACTTACTCTGCACTTGGTTCTCTAATGTGGCTCCTTCGTAGGAATTACTGAAGGTTTCAGAACCCTTCTGTGGTTAAGACTTTTGGGAGCATGCATCATAGCTTCTCTTTACTTTCTCAGTATTGCCATTCTCCCTTCTGCAGCTCCTGTGAGGGAGGGGAATTGATTCATCCCCCTGGAGGTGCTGCTTTGGTGATCACAATTCACAGGTGCTTTAACCTGAGTGACAGACTCAGCTTTTAGACTTACTAAAGCTGTAATTTTATAACACCTACATTTGGAGTCAAATTTGAGAAGCCACTGTCCTTTGGTGTAGCAGCTGTCACACACATATCCCACTACTAGGCTGACAAAATCTGTTCTACAAAAGCTTTATTTCTGCTTCTGATTGAACCACTGGGGATGTGTTGAAATGTCTGCGTTCTCATCCAGAGACAATATAGTACAATCTGTAGAGAAATCATGAAGTTTCATTTTAGTCTTCACATGTAGTCTTTCTGATGCTCAAGTTTTTATATCAACAGATCAGCTCTTGCTGTTGAGGTAGGACTTAACTTTGGATCAGTTTCTCAGTGTTCACTTGAAGCTGGGAAAAGCTGTTACAGAGCAGACATGTACAAATCATTTGAGTGTTTTTGATAGTTATAAAAGAGCAGCAAGCCAGAAATGCTATAAAATTTCCTTCTCATCTCCATTACAGTTGGTATTGTTAAACTATAACCATATGTTCTGCTGTCAGTCAGCGGCCGGCGCTGCACAGCGAGCTCTGCATCAGCTCCAGCAGAGCTCATTCAGGTACAATTCCCACTGACATCAGCGGGAGATCTGCCTGAGTCAGCACGGCTGCTTTTGGTTCCCATGTACAGATCCCCAAACATTTCCAATACATTGTATTGAGCCATACTTTATTATATGTAAGCAATGTCAAGCAGATGGTTTCTGCAGCAGTTTTTCTAATTTGGCAAAACATGCTGGCAAGTGTAGTTAGGTGAACGCTGTGAGAAAGTTGAACGAAAAAATGCATCTCGTTGAGGCTGAGAGCAGCATTCAAAGGGGAAGCCAGACTTCTTGGCTCCTTGGTGATGGTTTTTCATTTATAAACCTTTAGATTCTCAGTGGTTTTTATTCTGTATGCCTAAAGGAATGTAGGATCTTTATCCATTCCTGTTTATCTCAAAAGAATGTCTGGTGATCATGAAGTGGAAATCCCTTTGTTTGCTTGATTCAAAAGGACACCAAAAAAACTCCTTCCTCCTTGGGAAATGTTCTCTGTAGACACAGAGCCATGGGAAATACACAACACACATCACACACATCAGCCTGGATGTCCCCCTTCCACCTCCCTTTTTTTTTTTTCTTGAGGTAGCAACTGTTCCTTCAGAGATCTCAGTGTGTTCTGCAGGCATTGTCTAAAATAGAAATGTTTTGAAACGTCTGCAGCAAAGCTGAACACCCTGCTGAAGGTATGTTGAAGCAAATTTGGTTGTACTGTGGTGGGGACAGAGAGCAAAGAAACAGCTTAGGACAAGTGTGTTTGCCTTGCTTTCTTTTTTTAGCCCCACTATAGAGTACAAGTAAATTCAGAAGGGAAAGGGATAAAGAAAAGTTGTTCATGCTTTCATCACCAGCAGGTGTTTAGTGTTGATGTTTAAAGCTTAAGCATCTTTCTTCCCCACTAAATCTTATTTGCACGTCATCAAAGCTCTACCATCCCAAAGCTCTACCACTGACTGCAGGTGCTTCAAGTGTCTCTGAATGTCTCTGGGCTCTGCAGCTGTATAAAACAGCACCCAATTCCACAGCTTGTCCTGTTAGAACTGGATTCGTTTCCTTCCAGGCAAAGAGCACAGCTGCTCTGCCATCATTGCCACTGCTGCAGGAACATGTGGGGTACCCAAAGCTGCTCCCATCCTTGGCAGGGCAGAGCTCAGTGTGGGGCAGTTCCTGTGCCAGGAGCAGCAAGACAGCAGAGCGAGCACATCTGCAGCCAGAATGAATGGCTGAGCTGAAGCAGGGCTGCGTTTCAGCTGGGAGGCAGCTTTGCAAATCCTGTTTAAAGCAGGCATCAGGATTAGGTACTTGCACACTTCCATTTGTGTAGCTGTGAAAATTTGTAAGTTACATAGGCTCTGCTTTCTGCAGGTGACAGTAGATGTGAAGCAGAGCTCATGTATTTAATAACTTTAATGTATTAGAGGTGCTTACAGTGGAGACAGCTATGTTGGGTTTTCACAAACTGTGTCTCTGCCTTTTGAAAGCTACAGCACAAGAGGCAGGTGTCTTCAGACTTCTAAGGAAAAGCAAACAAAACACACAAGTGAGCTGATCTTTCTGCCAGTCCTTGTGTACAACAAATGCTACTGCCAGTTTTGAATACCACTCATAAACCAGCATCACAGAGGCACTTAGCTGAGATCAGAATCTTCTTGATGGTGCCTGCATCAGTTTCCTCCATATTTATCTATTTTTTAAGGAGAAAAAGGTTTTAAATAAAGTTATTAAAATTGCAAGCTTAACTGGAAAATGCAGTCTTCTAATGAATAAAATGCTTATATCACACTTAAGCCTTTATTAGCAGACACACAATAAACTGCTGCATACATGCCTGGGAAACTAATGCATGTTTTTAATGGCAAAATGGTTCAGCCTTTTCTCATTTTACTGAGAAAATCAGTTTGGCAAGTGCATTGCTTCTCATGTAGCAAAATGTGAACAGCTCTAAGGCATGGGGCCAGAATTTCAATGTATATATTTTGGAAGTGTCTTCTGAAGCACAGTAAAGGTACCTGTGGCATTATTTTGGGGACTGAAGTTTTACTTTATTTGTAGATAACTTTTAACTTTTGGGAATTAATAAGATACAGATCCTTCTGAGCTAAATATTCTATCAGGGCTTGTCTAGAGATGAAACAAACCAAAACCAAACTCCCTTCACATAAATTAAGCTAGCTGGGTAAACTTGGCCTGGCATTAGGTGCTGCTGATATAACTATCAAAAAGTCCTACCATCTAACTGCATAAATAAACCTCCATTTGAAAAAGCCACCTAGAAAAGGAAAAGATGTTTTGAGTGTTAGATTGGCCTCCAGAAGGTCTAAGTTGAAGTCCAATTTGTGCCAGAAACTCTTATGTCCTTAATTATTTGCTGATTCTCCCTCCACCCCTGCCTCTATAATTTCCTGTGTACATCCAAGACAGAAGTCCAATTTTTCCAGTTTTCCTTATACAAATAAAAGCACTCAACTAATTTATTCATAATTTTTAACCTTGCTGCATCTTTTAGCTCACTGGTATTTGGGACTGGGTCTGTGTTTCCCAAGCTAAGCTTCATGGAAATCCACCTTGTAATGTCATTCTTTTCCTCACCATTCACACCGGGGAAAGCGTCTTTACTACTGAACTGAGCTGTTCATGACTCCAAGAGCCCACTCCAGAGGATGCTGGGTTATGTCACAGTAGTGGCTTGCAGTTGGACTGAACTAATTCATTCAGTCCAATACAGTTTTTAATGTAATAACTGTCCAGTTATTAAGTCCAGTGTCCCCAAATGGCCTCATTCTGCACTTACATACAAAGACACAAGAGACCACTCCTAACCTGCAGCTAATACACCTTTTGTCTTGTGTATTTGCCTTTTATATGCAATTTCTCTTGACTCTTCTACTGGGCCCTCGTTCTGGGAAAACCACAGTGGGTGCTTCAGCCCTCTGTGAGCCTCGTTAAATTTGCCTTCTCAAAAGGATCAACAGTATTTAAAGTAAGAATTTGTTTTAGATCAAAGTTCTTTAAACTGTCATTAGAGCATTTCAGAAGATTGGAATAAATATGAATTTTAATAATAGAGCTGCTTAATGTTGAGGTTTAAAACTCCACGCTTCAATTCCTCTCACATCATTAATTCTCCCCCACTAAGGAATGTTACACACAACTTTACTATCAGTGATTACTCTGACATAAAAATAAAATAAATAAATCTGTAGTTGTATTACAGAAACTTCCTCCTCTCTGAGATCCATGACCTCCAGGTTCCTGCTGGATGTGAGCTGAAAAAAAGAGATCTGGAGAGGCTGGTTCCTTGTATTGCTTGTGTTCCCTTCCCCCACAGAAGTGGGAACAAATGGTTTTAATTGTCAAATAACAGATGATAAATGGACAGCTGTGAAAGAAACCTCTCCTAGGATGTTGTGTCTTGTGGACTGAAAGGTGAAATAAGAGATTTTTTTTCCCCAAAAAACTTTTATCTCCCCAGAAAGATCTCCCAAACGTTTGTTTTCTAAACATGTGCATCCCATTGGGCATGAGGAGATGCTTCTAATCCTTTTGAAATACCTTTTGGATCAGGGAACTCTGTGACTTGGAAAATGGGAGGACACTTTAGATCATGCTCTCTTTTTACTTCTTTTATCTTTAGTTAAGGCTTTGAAGTTTTCTTTGATTTCTAGGTTTGGAATGTATTTGTAGAGATATAAAAATATTCTTTTTTTCTTCTGTGAGTTTCCATACTGAATCAATGAGTTTTTATGGTCTTGCTATAATTAAAGTAATTGGAGGGTCAAATGATGTCTTTTATGAGACCAACTGATTGAAATTCAAAAAAAGAGACACTTTCAGGCACAGAAATTCTTCACTGAAATACAAACACCAGTTTTCAAAATTCTAAGAACAGTTTAAACTTGATTTCACTACATAGGAATTTGAGAGTTGATAAATGTACTGGTTCTGTACCCTATTACAATTTTCCCCATTCCTGAACCAGCAGCAGTTCCTGTGTGTTCTGATGAAGCCACCTTTCCTCTCTCTAATGGCTGAGTCTTCCCTCGTTGTGTTGCAGGTACAAACCTCTCTGATGATATCATTGATTAACTTGTGCAAGCTAAACTTGTATCACGAGTTTCAAGCTGTGTTTTGCCTTGAGGATCAAAGCTTCAGCCTGCATATCCTGAAAGCTGGTCTGGCTTTTAGAGTATAGCATTAGTCACGTTAAAGATATTATCTTTGTAAATTCAGCCCTGTATATATCTTGCAGTAATGGTGTTATGTTCACACCATCACTTCTACAGAGAAGGTAACTAAAAAGAGCAGATGTCATATATTTGATCAAGATCTTTCCCTTTCATGAGCTTCCTGTTTAAAGAAAACAAAGATGAATGAGTTCTGAGAATTTGAGTTCTCTGCTGTTTGCACAGAGCTCCTTTTTGAATGTTTTTGTAGGCTTACACCTACTCTACTCTCATGCAGAAACACGGCAGGAGTTTACTAGGAATTTCTGTAATGGAGTAAAAAGAAGAAAAAGACCTCCAAAGCTCTCTTTTAAATACAATAGAGAGAAGGAAAAAGCAACCACAGCAAAATTGCTAATTTTCTGGGTTTTTTACCAGTTAGAAGGCCAATAGTGAATTAACAATTTGTATGCAATTCTTTTATTTTCTCCCAGCCATCCCATCCACTTTCAATTCTCTTTTACTCACCTCCCTGGTTTGCCCAGGCTTCAAAGCAGCCAGCTGAAGGTACTTCTCTCCCTTGCAGTTCATGTTGTTCAGCCAAAGCACAGACTGAAGTCTCGCTTCCCTTGGCCTGTGCAGGGCAGCCCCATCAACTGTGGCCACGTTTCTTGGCCTAAAGCTCTCTCTGTTGGTCTGCAGTGGAAATGGGAGTTCTCTGCCTACAGGTCCTGGTGAGTGAAGGTGATTTCTAAACAGGCAATCCTGGCTTTTGGTAACACAAAGTAGTATAGAAACAGACAAAACAAAACACATTTTCCGAGATCTTACTTTCCATGCCACCATGAACTATGAATAGGGGTTTTTAAAATCAGTGTTTGGGATCCCCTGACATTTGCACATCAAAGCTTTTATTTAAAATTGAAGATTTTTTCCCCACTTTTCAGCGTCTTAGCTTTTGGTGAGAAACTGTCTCCTGGCAGAGAATATGCCCTCTCTGTTCCTCTCTTATACTGTCAGTTCCTGGAATTTAGAAATTACTTCACAGTGATTTGTGTCCTTTTGTTCTAGAGAAACTCCTTCACTCTAATCCTTTCTGCAAGAAGAGCAGCACGAAACTGTTGCCTCCAGTCTTCTCAAGAAGGGCAGCTACTCTTGATCTATTAGGAGGAGTGTGAAATGGTAAGAGGGAGGCAAATCAACTAGAATTTAGAAATTACAGATATAGGTTCTTCAGATCATAAACCCTGCATGTCTTGGCAAGTGCGAAGTTGGATGAAAAGTCAAATTTCACTCGTACTCGAA
This sequence comes from Lichenostomus cassidix, assembly GCF_008360975.1. Classification (NCBI taxonomy): domain Eukaryota; kingdom Metazoa; phylum Chordata; class Aves; order Passeriformes; family Meliphagidae; genus Lichenostomus; species Lichenostomus cassidix. Next base: position 18,408,563 of record NC_139490.1, read on the forward strand.
CTTGCTAAGCAGTGCATGGAAAACACAGCTCCAGAGACATTTCTGAGTTCCTATGTCAACCTTAAAGCAGATTTTCAGCTGTCTGGTTCCTAACTCAATAAATTCCAGGCAAGCAAAGCTGCCCTTGGCTACCTGTTGCTCTCCCAAGATCCTTCTGCCTGATGTTCACTTTCTCTGCAATACAAGCACACCAAGGACATCCCAAAACATCATTATCTGCAGTACACAGTAAGCAATGAAGAGAAAATCTGTTTCTGTGGCAAGCTTGTCTGTACTGCTTGCCCTGGCTGGTGAAGGGAGGGAGAATAATGAAGATTTTCTTAAACAGCTTTTTTTCCTTAGCACCAATATGGGAATATAAGGGGGAAAGAAATTACATGTTTTCACAGATTTTTAGGTCTAATAGGAATTCTTATTTCATAATTTTAGAAAGAAAGTCATAACTTAGCAAGCCAAATTCCTTCTGTTGGACTATGATGAAACACTTCTATTGGACTATGATGCTTAGCTAGAGAACAATAAATGTGTTTTTCATTCACTTTTTCTTATTATAACTTGTTCCAGTTCTGGAAAACAACTGCAATTAATGGCAAGAATTAAGTTCTTTCCCCCACCTGAAATTATCTACCTGGAGCTCTGAGCCACTGGTGCTGGTTCTTGTGTGAAATTTAAGAATGAAGTAGCACTGAGTATTATCTTACCAGTCTGATGCATATGCACTGTCAATTAGTCACAACTTGATCTTCTTTTGATGATCTAACCATACAGTGAAATCTAAAATTGTAAAGAAACATCTCTAACTTTTGCTAAAGGTCAAATCTCTCTGTGCCAGATTCTACAATCTCTTTAAAATGGTTTTATGAGTCAATGGTCTACAGCCAGGTAAAAAAAATTCTGTCTCTGGCCGTCCTTCACTTCATTTTTGATGTGAGGAAGAGATTATCCCTTGCTTTCTCTTTCTTTCCTTGTTTCACTTGCCGTGGAATTGCTTTGAAAATTTATATTAGCTGCATGTCTATTGTGACCCACATGTTTTTTAGCTTCTACTTTCTGAAATAGTATTTCATAATTAAAACCTGGTAATTTGTTCTTTGATATATATAACTTTTTTTTTCATCAGCATTTGAATGGGTCTAATTCTTCAAGTTGTCCCATTTTTTTTTGCTGTACAACTGCCTTGTTCTCTGTCATAATCTCTCACCCCATCAGTCCTATTTTTAGTCTGTAAATTTGATAACCTGTGATCTGAGAGTTGCAACCGAATCACCATGGAAACTTCAAACAGCACCAAACTCCACTGGAAATACTTTTCAGTAATGATCACCTGTGGATGACCTCTTCAGGGGTTAGCAGCAGTCACAGCTAATCCACAAAATGGGCACTTTGCTCAGGGTGCTGTCATTTCCTAAAATAAGCCATCAGGTACTGGGTCAGATTGTTCACCAAAGTTAAAATAGTGCTTTCTTTTTTTGCAGCTTAAAATGAACTATGTGAGGGAGAGGTGGAACAAAAGAGCTATGTGAGGGAGAGGTGGAAAAGACTGGTGAACGAAACTGTGGAGTTCAGGAAGGGAACCAAAAGAGAGAAGGCAATGGGAAAAAAAAAAAGAGAATCTTTGTTCCAAATAGAAGTATAGTAAAGTTTCCTGGTGACCTAATGACTTGACACAGTCATTGTGACATTCTCCGAAAAACATTGAACAGGTTCTTCAAGGTCATATGGTTATTTTTCTTTTAACAGCAGTTTGGGTTTTTAAACTTTTCTTTGTATTTCAGTTATGCTCATGCTGTGCACTTTAAGTTGTTGATTACATTGTTTTATTTATTTTATGTGTGTGAGTTTTCTGACTAAAATATTGAGGCATTGTCAGTTCTCTTCCATTTGACTGTATTCCATGAACACCTTTCAAAGCACTGCATAGGACAGTTTATATTAGTGATCTGATTTTGTCCCATGTTTCTCATGGCTCAGTCTGTAGGCAGTGTTGGAGGTCGAAAGGATGTGAAGAGTTATTGCTGTACAAGTGATTGCCTCAAAAGAGACTTGCTGAACTGAAAAAGCATTTCCTGCAATGCACTTCACAAAGAAACCATAATCACTTGCTGAACACACAGTGATACAAGTTCTCTTTCTAGTTTGGACACAGACTTGACTCTTCTTCATTTATAGATGTTTAAACGCAGTCACTCTTTCCAAGGAGTTAATAAGTGAAAATACTTTCTCTAAATGTATCAATCTCCGGTGCTCCAGACGTACTTGGAGAGATAAAAGGACAATGAAAATGCTAATGAAGTACTTAATGTTACAAAAGCACCACTGGGGTAGTTTCCATTAAGCATCAGTTTCTTGGTCCTGCTGATGGACTTATAGTAACGATGCTGGATCAAGTTTTCAGGATTTGCAGTAAGTTGCTGTGACTGACCTGTGCACACAGGTTCTCAGGAGATGCCAAGGTCTCACAGCCTGGCAGCCTCAGGTGTATCTGCTCAGGAAGGAGTGCATGGTTTGGCACCCTGGCAGGTGTTACCCAGGCTTGGCTAGCAGCGCACATTGGGAATGCGTTGGGCTCATTAGAGGTGATGAGGGACAGCTGGGGGAGCAGTGCTCTGACAATCACCTCACACACCTGGCCTCGAGTGCCATTCGCGCTGCCACAGCCCAGGCAGGAGCATCCCAAAGTGGGATTCTCTCCTCTCACAGGAACTACGAGCAAGGTTGCCTCTGAAAGGTCCTGCTTGCTCCCTGCCTTTCTGTATTAGGACTCAACATGTTATAATGTAATTTATTTCAAGTCAGATAGAACGACTGTGTAAAATAGATCAGGAAATGCAAAGCCAAACCAAAGCTGCCATTGCCTTTACATCCTTGTAAAGAGACAGTTCTTCTGCTCTCCAGGGGTAAGCTAATCTGTCTTTTCTGTCTTAAAGTTTCTGCTGATTTGTGTATTTTATATTGTGTTTTATTCACTTGATGATACCAAAACCCATCATTCCCTGGCCCTGCTGGCACCTGCAGGGTGAAGGTGTGTGAGGGCTGCTCACCTGAGGGACAGTGGATGAAGGTGAGTGAGGGCTGCTCACCTGAGGGATGGCACAGTGAAGGTGTGTGAGGGCTGCTCAGCTGAGGGATGGCACAGTGAAGGTGTGTGAGGGCTGCTCAGCTGAGGGATGGCACAGTGAAGGTGTGTGAGGGCTGCTCACCTGAGGGATGGCACAGTGAAGGTGTGTGAGGGCTGCTCACCTGAGGGGATGGAGTGGTGAAGGCATCTGAGGGCCTCTTACCTGGAGGGATGGTGGATCAGGCCCAAATGTGTTTGTTCCTTCCTTGAGGGTGTTTTTTCTCTAGAGAAGGGAGAGCTGGTGGAGGTGGGAGGGCAGGATTTGCCTCAGTCCTGTCTGTGGGGACCGGGGCAGGCAGCCCGGATGGTGGTGGGAAAGAAGTGGTGCCTGAATCTTGGAAAAGACAATCCCCAGCTGAGGGGAACCCCTGAAACAAATGGCAGCAGAGGGGCAATGTCAGTGTAACGCACGTGCCAGGGAGGGAAACACAGCTCTTAAGGTGAAGAAGACAAATATATGCTCTCCCAGCAAAGGGTAACGTGGCAGGTGCTCCTGAGGGCTGGCCCTCTCCTCAGGGGTGATGGTCATGGTGCCAGTGAGGTGAGGAGCACCCTGCAAACCCCAAAGGCTTAGCTGGGGAGATGAAACTGTCCCAGTAATGGCCTTGGTGATGTTTGCTCTGCCCAGGTAACACAGGGTGGGTGTGATCGTCTGTCCTGAGCCACAGGAAGGGTTTGGCTGAGCAATGGCTCAAGTAGCATAAACCTCTTCTAAGGTTTGGGTGTATTTTGTCCCTTCAGCCTGGTCACCCTTGCTGGGTAAAAGTAAATACTGAAGGGGAGATGCATGCGTAATTCTTTGCCCCTCAGCTTAGGCCTGGCACAGTTTTCATCTGTCCTTTTCCACAGCTGTGTTTTATTGATCATCTTCTTCTGGCCTTAACTGCATTGTTATGTTTTGGTGTATTTCATGTTATTGATGTATTTTTCTGTGGGTACATATGTATAAAGTGAGGAATCCAGTTTTGGTTGTGGTTGCTGACATTGCATTCAGTTTTTTTCCTGAGTGAAATCATGATTTGCTGTTAAATAATTCAAACCCTATTCAGATTGATCCATTTTACTGTCTAAGACCTGCAGAGATCATGTGATATGGCAGGAGGCCACGAGCTTATCAGTTAGCACAGAGGGGAGATACCTGGTGTTGGCACAGCATCAGATGTCAGCAATTCTAATAACCCACCAGCACCCACTCAGGCAGACTGACAGATATTTCTGGGCTTCTTCTTTTTGTTGTTGTTTTTCTTTTTTTTCTTCTTATGGTGTCCTTTTCTGATTTCTTTTAAAAGGCTATGCTATGATAATTGTGCGTTACTAACTTTTGCCTAATTGCTTCAATATTCTGAATTTGACTTTCTGTTTTACAGCACCCCATTCATAGATTATTGCATGATGATTCATGTCCTGTTGTGTTGGTTGCTAAATTAACTCAAAAGAGTGAAGCATAGCATGTATTCAGCACTTTCTGCACAGAAAATTTGTGAATGCACTCAGCTGCCTGCCTTGGAAAACTGATGCCAAATGGCTTGTGATGTACTTTATTGCAGCTCTTCCAGCTGGGTGTTTCAGGTTTCTCATAATTCAAAGTAATAGAAAAGATTAGAAAAATGTGGTTATTCTATGATCTTACTTTCCCAGGTTTGCTGTCATAAATCACCCTAAGAGCCTGTAGCTGCTGATGAAAAGGGTAATCCAATCTCTCCCTCTAATCCCCAGCAGTGACTGTGCACTGCCTTCCCTGTGTGGTGGCAGCAGTTGTGTGGCCATGCAGGCAGCAGAAGAGGAAGAAAATAAATAAACTTTCAGCTGTTTCAGCATGTTTTCTGACTTGCCACATACCAGTGATTGCTGGTGGTGACGCAAAAAAGGGCAGGAGCATACAGACATGAGTGTGGGCTCCAATGGGTTTGAAGTGATGATGAAATCACATCTGAAGAGCAGCACAAAGGGAAGAGGAATTCATCTTTTGTACAGATATGCTGTGTCTTTTTTTCCCCCCCAAACTAGCTATTTGCAAATAAGAAACACTTTCTCAGTTTTCATCTGCAGTTTTTAAAGCTTCCTCTTGAGCTGCTCATCCTGTATTCCTCAGAACAGCAGGGTGTTTACTGAGCAGAGGGAAGTACATTAGCTGAGGAATCATGAGATTTTGAGTGGAATTCTTTTGGTAACACTCATATTTCATGTCAGCATGTTTTTGTTTTCTTTCTGGCTTCTGTTGATCTTAAAATGTATGTAGACAGCTCTTACTAGAATATGAATTATGCCCATTATGTATTTTTTAGGCTTTCAAATCAATCTTAGTGCAAGTACTATTCCTGTTATCCTGGTAGAAGTTTTCTTTGGACTTTTTTTTTTTGGTTCAGGTTGAGCAGACTTGAGGTTTGCTCTGTGTTTCAGGTAGTTGTAGAGTTCTCTGTTTCAGAAGGCTGCATGGGGTTTTTTGTTTGAGTTTTTTTCCCCAGAATGTTACGGGAAAGCAACTCAAAGTTACTGGTTTAGGCAATTATTCTTATGAGAGCTGTGTAGGTCATAGGTCATAATGTATTTTCTAGGCGTTCCTCAATTCTAGACTCTTCCTCAGGAAGGTTTTAATTTCCTTATTTTCTCATTGTTCACTTGATACTGAATGCTGTGGGGAGGGTTTGTTTGTTTGGTTTGTTTTCATGATATCCGTCTTACTGACAAATTGATTTATAGTCCTCCTGCTTTTAGGGCAAAGTCCTAGATAATCTAACAGAAAGATTGTGTTTTTCTTTGAATTTTCTTAAAGAAATGTAAGGATTTTCTAATCCTCTCTTAAATCTGGATGGTGTTTGAGCTGTAGATGCAGAATCCTTCCTAAATGCTTTATCTGAAATCCTGTACCCTGGCCAGGTAAACTGGTGCATCAGTGGGTGAGCTCTGGTGAAATGTTTCTGTCCTGATGGGGATCTTCCGTGTGAATGTTGAGGTAGTCTCTGTGATGCTGTGGCTTCAGTGAAAGCCCACGTGGACTGTCACTCTTTAGTTTGGGTTTGTTTTCCTTACACTGCCACTCAGCGGTCAGTAATGTGCCATCAGGAGACTCGGAGAGCTGAGAAATTACTCTCCCAAATGGTCAGCTCCTTGTTTTGGGCGTTTTCCTTTCGTGGTGGGATTGCTCTGGAACTCTCTCAGGGTTCAGAGGAAGCCTTGCTACATCACCAGATAAAATCCTGTTTAACTACAAAGTTTTCAAGCAATGCAATTGAATTCCATGCCAAGAACTTGCTGTTCTGCTGTAGAGAATCAAGATTGCACTTCCATTTAGAGAGAAGAGAATTAAATAAGAGGTTTGCTTTGGTTTTTTTCCTATTCTTTTCCTATTGCTGCTCTGTATGTCTTGAGATTTGTCTCACTTAGATGACTCATCTCTCCACAGTCCAGTAAAGAAATGGGAACATCTAAAGGGCAACCCAGCCTAGCCTGAACTCATTCCAGTGAAATGAAAAAGAAAGGTGTTTAGGAGGAGAAATGAAACGTTTTTCACATCCAAAAATAGAGGCATGTAATTTAGAGTATTTGTAATATTTTAAAATTTAAAAGTATTCTAATTCCATATGGATAATTGGATACATTTAAATTAAAAATGTGCATTTACAGATAATTATTTCAATTGCAATGCTTACTTTTTTAACAGTTTGATTAAATGAATTGCAAAATCATGAATGTTTTTGATCAAGTAACCAGCTGGAAAATTTTGCTCCTCTTGGTTTTCCAGAACCATTTCATCTTCAATGTGCATTTGGTGTGTGGTGGACTCTTTCATGGGATGCTGCAAAACAGATGTGGCAATTCAGTTTTAAATGAAAAATCACAAATGGGGTGCTTTCATCCTTTTCTCTGAATGTGTGAGGAAATCAATGGGACCTATCTGTGACCTATTTTTGAGCTGAACAAACATGGGTGTTCTCTAATACTTTTCTATGATTATTTTTCAATCTGTAGGTTTATTGAAACATCCAAATCTTGTCATTTGAATTCCTGTTCTTTGGTTATCTAAATCTCATGAAATAATTTTTGCAGTCTCTGATTGCATAATAGTGGCATCTTCCAGCTTATAAATTATTAGGTAGATAACTTGGATCTCAAATTTAAGTAGCTACAAAATGTTCCTGCAATGAAAGGTGCTTGTGAAAATTAGCACTTGTGAGTGCAGGAGGTTCATCAGACTGGCTCAGGAGTAGGGCATGTGGTGTGTGTGGTCACCAGTGAATTGGGCCAGACAGGACCTAAATTTTGCTGGTATTTTTCAGTTAGGAAAGTTTGAAAATGCTTGGAGATGGGAAAGTTTAATTTATGATGAAAGGTGCAGTTTGAATGCTTCCTTCTCTCTCTGTGTCCTTTACTGGCTGCGTTTCGCCATGGACTTTGCAGAGTAGGGATGCAAAGGGCTCCAGGTCAGATATTTGGGTCAGATTAGAAGGTGACTTTCTGCCTGTGTCTTGACAGCTTAGAAGCAGCAGGGCCAAAGAGAGAAGCACAAAATAATGGTAAATTTCTCTCCTTTCTGAAAGGAGAGACATTTTTGGGAAAGTACAGTACAAGTGATGGGCTTCAAGAACAATGACCGTTGACTGAGCTGGAAGAGGACAGAGCTGATTGTAGAAACATTTGATGCTATTAACCTTATTTCCAGGGTCATCATTAGAAAGGGGGATGAAAGGAAGAAGAAAGGAGGGCACACTGGATGATAGGGAGAAGCAGAAGAGGCAGCACTTCGCCATGGTGTGCAGTGGTTGGGACTGCTTTGGGCTGCTGCCATGCAGTGCTGGATAGCATCACTGAGAGGCTGGAATGCTCAGCAGTTAGGATGAAACTCAGTCCCAAAACATCAAGTTAAAAGAATGTTTAAAAGAAATGCTGCTTTTTTAATCCCCTGCTAGACAATACACTTCAGGGATAAACTGAAAGTTTGTGCTTTGGAAAGAGAGAGGATAAAGCAGGTGGAAGCAGATGGCTTGTGGTGGTTACCAATTGAAATGTGAGATGGAATTAAATAGAAAGCCTGGGCTATGTATTTCTGTGCTGAAATATGACTAAGCCTGCAATTCAGCAAAAGCTTTTCAAAACCATCCCCAAATCCAGCTTTATTCAACAACGGCATATTTTTTAAAAATGCCAACCTGCAAGTGAACAACACTGAGTCTGCTAAATTACTTGTGTGCTCTTGAGAATGTCACAGCATAACATGCAAATACTGATTCAGGAAGACATCCCTACTAAGCAAAGGGTTTAAACAAAGGGTTATGTCCATTTTGGAATTAGGAGAGTTAACATTGCTTCCATGACAAATTTCTTTCCATAAAGCTTAAGAACATGTTTAAATTTAAAGAAAATTAAATGGTCTCTTGAATTAGGGGCTAGCTCAGCAGAAGGAAACAGCTGAAGCAAGTATTATAAATTGATTGAAAACAACCAGAAATTGTTTTGGGAGGAATGTGACTGAAAATAAGGACTATGGTTTTAAACTAAGCTGAAAAATATTGTGATATTAAGAAAATGTGTTAATTCAACCTTTTTACTTTACGTTCTCTTGTGCTGTGAACAGCTGTAAAAAAAGCCCTATTTTACGCCTATGAGGTAGGACATTTGCAGGTTCTGAGGATGATTAACAGTATGCAGCAGTCTTTGGCAGGAATAACAGAGGAGTGAGTGAGAGTGATGGAGTTTAGTGTCTTGTAATGCTGCTGGTGCTCTCCATTTAAAACTTTCTTGCCTATTATTCATCCAAATCAGTACAAGCTATCTTCTTTCAAATTTTAGGCTTTCACAGCTCATTAAAATGTGAAGTTAGTCAAGCAAAATAATTCTGTCACCACTCAGTAACAAATCTTTAAGGATTGTTGAATACATTTGAAAATAGTCCAGCAGAACAGCTGCATAAGATTAATCATTCCAAGGATAAAACTTGATTTTTCCAGACCTGTATATACACCTCTCAGTTTCTTTTTCTCACATGAAAAGCCTATTCCTATTGAAAAGCTGAAACAAACCACGCAACAATCACTTTTGACAAATTTGTCTTCTTTTCCAAACAATCAGCTAATAAAAATCTCAGGCAACGAGCAACTCAGTGCTGAGCCCTCTGAGTGTGGGGTTTCATTAAATTCCAGCCTTATCACTGCACTTCCACCCTCATGTGGAATCAGGCCTGTGCATGGAGGTTGGCAGCTCCAGGCCTGCCTGCCTGGTTCTTTGTGTGAGGCTTGGTGGTGACCCCAGGTCTGAAGTGTGTCAGGACTGAAAGGGCTCTTGAAGAGGTCTGGAGCATCTTTTCACGTGGTTGTGCAAGAAGCACGTGTCACCACTTACCTTATATCAACCACAGGAATTTAGCAGATGTCTGCTGTCTGTCTCCTGGGTTACCAACTGAGTGTTTCTCACTTCATACATGTGCCAAAAACAATAGAAGTTACAATTTATTCTTATTTCATCTGGTTTTGTTTCCTTTCACTAAAGGGAAGCAAATAAAAAGTTTATTTATTACAGAAGGAAATAATATTTTTGCAAAAATTCCATATTCCAAATTGTCCTCTGGCTTTGTGGACATCTACTCCAGGATGAGAGTTCTCTGTCAGCTCTTCTCCGGCTGTAGCTCTATCAATATTAATAGAAACACTGAAGTCTGTGGAGCAAGATCTGCCGTGTAAAGAAATGTCCCTTTAATGAAACAATCATTGGTCTGGAGCAACTTATACTTTTGGAAAAAACTGATCTCTGAATGCCCAAGAAGTCCCCTCACATTTCAGCTAGTCTGTTGAATTTTGCATGGTTAAAGATGAGCAGCTTTTTTTTGGTGTGAGAAAATGGTGATGGGTGTGGTGCATCTATAAGTACAGACAGCAGAGGTACAGCAAACTTTCTTGACATTTGAACATTCTACCTACATGAATTCTAATGTTTATTTCATGGAAACATATTCTTTTTTGAATATATTCATAAAGGCTATAAATTTGAGATACACTGAATTTTCAGCAGGTGTGAGCTTAGCAGTTTGGTGATGGACAGAATGAACAAGCATTCACTGGGACATATTTTCTTTAGAAAGCTGAACTCTAAGCACCTGATGAACCTGAAAGCACAGTGGCTCCAATTAAGAACTGGTTGGCTTTTTAGTGAGACAAACACTTTTTGGTGTTTACTGTAAATAAATAGCTAAGGTGCTGGAGACATAAAAGCAAAGAAGCACTATGATCATGTGGCAGTGGTGTGGGGTTTTTATTCTGTATTGTAATTAATTTAAATATATTGAAATTAGAAACACATACACTATATATATATTTCTTACAGGCCATAAGCCTGCAGTTCTGTGTATATTCTTAATTGTTAATAGTTGGATATGGATTTTTCCAGTTTATTTCAAGGACCAGGAAAAAGAAAGATGTTTAAGTAAGGGAGCAACATGTGAGCATTGCTCAAACAAGCTTGCTAGATTTTTCCAATGGAAACAGGAGGAGATCCCATTGGAATAACTGAACATCCCATCCGCCACCGCAGTGATTCTGGGATTCAGCAACCGCAGTGCACCTGGCGCCAGACAGTGTCTGCATTTGCAGAGTGTTTCTCTGGACAGGAATGGCCCAGCTGTCAGACACTGAGTCTGGACGACTGAAAGATGACTGTGGTACAGATGGACAAAACTCTCTTGTCAGATTATGTTTCTGAAAGAGCAAAGTTTAAAAGAGGTTGTCAAAAATAACCACTGCATTTTTGCAGGACAAAAATAAACCTCATCATTTTGGGAGTAAGTCAAATACTAAACAGGAAACAACTGTTTATTTTTAACAGTGAGGAGTTGGGATAAAACAGGGTTGCATGAAGCCACTTGCAAACACATAAATTATTAAGATGTGTTGCAGCTATTACTCAGATGCTCAATAGGATGAATTAAAACTTGCCTGTAAGGAACTAGGCAGGAATCTTTTAACCCTCCTACTGCTGTTTAGAAATTGTGATCCGTGCTTATGGCTTCTATCTCTGGAAAAGGGATGGGGATGGGATGCTTTTGTGAGAACTGTTACATGACGCTTGCTTTGACAGGAAGTTGTTTAAGTTAATGAAAGCCAATTATTCCACTGTAAACTTTTTTTTTTAGTATTTACACCAGTGTTTTGTGGAGAGCAGTGTTCTGTTCTTCACCATCATGCCCTTTGTAGCTTGAATCTTGGGTATTATTGTCCTAGTTTTATGTCCTCTGCAGCCCACCATCAAAATGGTGCCAGTAGAGAGTAAGGCTCTTTGACAGGTGCATGAATGTTCATTCTGCTGTAGTAATTTTTAGTTTTTGGATATTAAAGTACTTTTCAAGGGAGTTATGTTTATGCTATAGTTGGGGATATTGAGGCCAGTTGCCTCCCCAGGGTCACAGCAGCAGAGCCAACACAAGAACAAAGCTCTCCTGATGGAAAGCTGATTTCAGGCTTTACTTACAGCTGCAAGGGGCACAGATCTCTGTGTTGTGAGCAACTGAGAGCATTCATGCTCTTTTCAAAAAACATTTTATAGGCAAAACAGATGAGACCAGTAACTCTCACATAATATAGTTGATAGGCAGGTTTAAGTTAATTTCCATTCCTCATTTATTGTTTATTCAAATAACATCTTTAGCACTTAAACTTGGTGGGAGCTGGAAGCACTGGACTCAGAAGCAAATTGAAGTGAATTTCATATAAAGGACAAAACATTTCTAAAGGCTGTCCAGATAGGCAAACTTTGAATTAGTTCTAATACATACTAATAACTTTTAAATGTTCATGAATCAGAGAAAGGTTTCCTTAAATAATTTAGTGTTTGCTAATGTCTGTGCCAACCAGAATATTAATATATCCAAAACTTCATGCAGATATAGTGACCTTCTTGTCTTACTTTAATATTTACGCTGTTTACAGTCAGGTAATTTATGGGCTGTGGTGTTCATACTATGCCTATAGAGTAAATATTCAATAGAAGGAGAGAAACAGATTTTTCTGTTAATCCTTCACAGGAGGAATATACACCTCTGTAAAATGGAATCCTTTCAGGTATTTATATAATCCTATTCAGGTATTTATATGGTGTTCCATTTCTTCATAAACCAGCTGTTGGGGCTTGGTTTTTTTTCATGAAAATGTTTTGAAACTCCTTGCCTTGTATGTTTGACAATGCTGCTTGTTTGTGAAAAACTGAAAATGTGATCATCCCCACCAGTATGATCAACAGCCTCACTTTGGCTCTCAAAATCAAGTCACTTACTCACTTTGAGTCCTCTAAATTCCTCTTTAATCAATGAAAAAAGAGTCTACAGAATGGCCACTTTCCCAAACCCTAGATACTGATATTAATGGGAATGTTGGATTATTTTGCATTATCTGGCCAATATTAGTGTACCATAGAGCAAAATGATCATTGTAGTTATGTAAGATTAAAATAATAAGATTAAAATATATTGTAGGATTGTTTCAATGAGCAGTATTTAGGTCTATATCTTGTGCTCAGTTGTAGACCAAGTAATAATAAACATTTACTTTAAATAAAATAAATACTTACTTGACATGGTAAAGTCTCTGAGGTGACAAGGCAAGTTCCTAACAGAGATTTCAGCAGGTGTATGGTATATTATCTGTGTGAAGTTGTCCCATCTAGATTGGTTATGAACTCAGTTTGGTGGAAGAAGTTGAGGTGGAAAGTCTATGTGATCCCATGTTTCTACATAATTCCATTTCTGCTATTTCACTTCTTTTTTCTTTTTGCACCTGAACTATTATTTGATTTCTTGATTTATGGTAGTTTTTCTTTTCAGAGATGGGTGGCTGCTAGAAGGCAAAGCTGCATTTGTAGTCCCCAGCTTCAATTTCTCAATTTACCAAATGCCTTCATTGTGACCTTGAGTGAAGTAAATCTCAGGTATCCAAAGGTGCTTCTGAGCACATGAGCAAATTAAGGTCAGTCATGTTCTACTTCACTTCCCTGTCTTCCCCATTCATTCCAAAGTGGTTCTGAAGGTAAATAAACAAAGTAAAGGCTTTGTGGTGTATTACTGTGAGAGCAATTACAAGAGTACTTGAGACAGTGAAATTATAATTCCTTTCTAGACAGTCCTTGACAGAGTCCTCGAACACTTCCCTCCCAATGTCATTGTGTGCAGTTAATGAGCTCCTGTAACAGAGCTGTGCTTTGGTACTTGAAATTCGGGGACATTCTCCAGCCATAGCAGCATCTCAAGCCATGAGAGCTGTTATCAGTGTTAGCAAAATGCCACTTTCCTCGCATCCAGAAAAGGCACATTGGCCATTAGCAACAATCTGCCCACCTGACAGTGGATTTAGTGCACAAATCCACACAATCACTTGCACTGTATTTCAAGGTGATGAAACACCACTGCAGAGATGGCATCCAGGAAAATGTTATCCTTTGCCCAAGCTGTCAAGTGGAGACTGAGTATTTGTTATTTAGTAAAAGGGGACATACTTATTTTTGTACCACATTCCTGAGTAAATTTTATGGCTGAATTTGAATGATGGCTCAAATGTTACCTCAAGCAAGCTCTCTCTTTATGTCAAAGAATGTAAATCAAATCAGGTATAAAAATTCAAGAGCTCTTGAGAGCACTATGCAACTGGTACAAAACAAGAGTAGCAATAAGTAGGCACTCTTTATTGAAAATGTTTTCTAGTAGGAGAAAAGGAATGTTTGCTTTGAAGTGAATGCTGAAGTGAATTAAGCAAGACTCTCTCCAAGTCACAGTTAGCAATGTGGTTATTGGGCTCTATTTTTATCTGTTTACAGATAAAATTTACAGATACATTTACAGATGTTTATGGTTATAAGTAAAACACTTACTAGCCCCATCCTTGGTAAGGCTGAATATGGAAACACTAAACATGAGAAAATAATGGTCTCCAGCAGACCGGGTAACTGTGATCTAAAGCAGCAAAATATTTTAAGAAAAAAGGGGCAAATCAACAAGTGTTGAAGGAGGTAGAAAATACTGGTAATTAAAAAAAAAAAATTCTGTTTCATTCAATGAATTATTTCCATATCCCTACAGTTACTATTTTCATCTGATGTGGTAACAATTATCTGATGTTATCTGAGAGTCATACTCATGAGGGTTTGGTAATGTGTTAATTTCCATAGTAATGTGCTTCATTTTTCTTCCTGTATTACAGAATCAGGTTTCTGTCAGTCTCTGGAGGAACTTCAGAAATGTAAGTTGGAAATGAATGAACACTGCATCAGTCACATTTTACACTCTTACCATGAGAGAAAGGCAGTTGTGGACTGGGCTTCAGGTTCCAGTGCTGTAGGTGCTTTTCTTGACATGTAGATAAATCATGTCAGTGTTGTAGGATTGCAGGAGAATATAAAGTCAAACAGATTAATGTGAGTGCCTAAGATTGCTGATGCATTTGCAGGAAGTGTCAAAAACATTAGCAGCACTACAGTTTTGCTTACAAAAGCGACAGGTTAGCTAAAATGGAATTGCTGTACCTTGCCTTAGCTGCATTATAATTTTTGTATGATTATACGAATACAAGCGAGTGACAACTGTGCTGACTGCAAAGCACTGCTGCTTGGTGGCATTAGAGAATCAGCTCTATCACTAGTATTGCTTCTTTCTGTGAAAGACTCCCACCTGGGCTTACAACTGCTGTGATGACTGAACTGCTTGCTGTCTGATTTCTTATTTTACCTTTCTGTGATATGGATGAGTTCACAGTTGTGATTGCCTGTGATTTTCCAAACAGCAAACATAGCACTTAATTTTGTAAAAAATCATGAGCGTGAAAATGGGCACAATAGCAGCTGTTATTTGGTTTAGTTTGAAACTACATTTAGTTTCAAAGTAACACACAGATTTTTGAATCATTAGTGAAGACTCCTGTCCTTCTCAGGTAGTAGGAAAGATGTAGTTTACCAGATACTGTTGTCTTAGCCATTCCCCATCACCATATTTTAGAAAAAAATGTTAAGTTCCTTAATTTAAGCTGTTTCTATGATTGTGCTTATAATCTGCTAATTATCCCTACCAAAGAGAACTTGTTCTTTGTTTGTCAAAGGACCCAGGTATGGCTCATTGCTTCCAGAGCAAAAAAGTTGCTACCTTAAAACAACTCATTTGCCTGGTTTAGTACAGGTCCTGTATGCTCCAGAGAAACTATTTTAGTCACACACCACTGCCAGGACAGGAGTGGAACTGTCAGCCACAGGTTGGCCCTGGTGGTTGAGCAAATCTCATGCCTATAGCACCCAGTCAGGCAGGTCAGTGAATCCTCTCCTCTCCCACTCATACTGGGCTGTTTAGAAGACCAGCTTTGGCAAAAGTGACCTTCCTCTGAGTAGCCCTCTTGTGTATTTATGCTCTGTGGGCTCATGGTTCATCTCTTGTTTTGTAGTTCTTTTCGTGTATGGTGGAGATTGTTTTGTTCCTGTTTTAATAATTACAGATTGCATATTTTGCAAAGGTTCCAGCTGCTGCTGCCATCTGTCCTCTTCATACACCACATAAAACATCTTTTTAATCAGTACTTGGTCTCTGTGGCCATAGGAGCTGGTGTGATGCAGACTCAGTACTGCTAGGACAGGCAGCCTAGCAGAGGGCAGAATGAATCCTGAATGGTCCCTGTGGGGCTGGACTCAGCATATGGACTGTTTCTGTCAGTCTTACAGCTTGTGCCTCTGGATGAGAGCTCTGCAATGGGCTGTTGCTGACAGGAGCACACAGGTCAGCCTGGGAGCTGCACATTTGCTTTAGTAGTCAGTGGGGTTTGACATTCTCTGTAAAGACATCCTACTGAAGCTGTGATTTCTCTTGTCCTGAGGGGTCTCATCTGTACCTGTCATTGCCTCTCACACATGGTAAACCTCATTCACAGCATAGTAAATGTGCCCCTGAAAATATTGATGACTTCTTGCTCTGAGTGACCTCTTCATCTGTCATTACATTTAGTTTTCTTGTCAGTACCTTTAATCTTTAGTTTTTGGAGTGACCAGAGATGAATGCTTCAAAGCACAAAAGAAGATAAAAATCTGTTACATCAAGTGGGACAGTCCCTCCTGTCCCAGTAACCAACAGATAAGTGTGATGTGGATTTATCAGATCTCGCTTTGCTTTATTTTGAGTCATAGTTTCTTTTTAAATTTTTTTTTAACTTTGGGGAGAACAGCACTGTCCTCTTCTTACTTCAGGTGCAGAACATGGACTATCTGATACAGCAGTTTCCAAACAGATGGTTTATCTCTTTCTGTGCTTCAATGCAATTTCTTTTCATTTTTCATCAATATTGTAGCATAAGGGAGATCTCTACAGAAAGCTGATAAAATTCTCCTTGACTTCTATTACTGTAATAACCTAGGGGGCCACTCTGTGATTTCCAGCATTTTTCCTTTCAGCTTTCTGCTATCTTAGCCAAATTCTCCTCTGTGAAGCTCTCTTGCCACTATGCTCTTAATTGAAATACTTTGCTCTTAATTAGCTGTAATAATGTTCAGTCATTACAGTGGCTCAGTGGCCAGTGTGGCTCATTTATCTCAGTTAAGGAGTTATTTATATTGCCGCTGATTCCAGCTTCTTTCAGAATCAGAAAAACTGGATCCCAAGATAAAGATATTCTTTCAAGGAGATAAAGATAAATTAAATTTTTCAAAAGACATTTTAGAAGTAGTGAGTAAAATATGCACACTCCTGTTGTTACCTTGATTTAACCGAATCTAAGAATAATAGGACTCTGGTTTAAGACCCCCTTAATTACTAGAACAAAAACTATAAAGAATAAAAAAAATATCTTACATTAATCCTGAACTCAGCTGCTCCAATGCAGTGAGCCATTGAGAAGGAAGAGATAAAAGTGTGAACTGCAGATTTAGATGATCATTATGAAAAACTAATGATGTTTGGAGAGAGACACATTTAAATAAGAAGGTATGGAGAAATTTACTAACTCCTTTAACATTTATATTATAAAGATTCCTTAAAGACTTCCATTAAATTCACCTTGCCAGGCAGTTGGGCTCAGCATGTAGCTGGAAAACAGAAGGGATGAAGGGAGTGTGTCGTGGAATCTCATGGGGATTGCACAAAACCTCTCAATCCTGTTGTTGAAAAGGGGCTTATCAATTCAGTCTATGTTTTTACCTCTCTGCCAGCTAGCAGAGCCTCCATTTAGGATGTTTCTGAAATAGCTTCTCAGGTTTATAGAAGGGTAAAAGTGATCATGCTGTAAAGCCACTGATCTCCCTTGCTTTGCTCAGCGGTAATTCCACCTCTCCTGGAGGAGTGCTCCATCTTAGAAACTATTTCTTTAATGTTTTTACTTCCACTCAGATTTTTAACAGATGTCTAAAGCTGCAGTCACTATGAAGGGTGAATGGAGACCATGTGTCTGTTGGCTGATTGGACGTTTTATTTATTCCATGTGGAATAAAGAAAAAATGTTTAAAGAACAGTATTTTAGTGCTGACAACTGTGTCAAGAAGAGCTTATCTAGCAAGAAGAGCAGGAATGATCTGTGTGAACTCCTTGGTGGCCTGCAGTTCTGTCTGGATGAAAAGCAATGCAAACGAACAAAAAGTTTTGAAGAAAAATAACTTTGCTTTATTCTTTATTGCTTTGCTAGTTCTGTTGTGCTCAAGCTGAAGCATCCAGGGAATCATGGAATCATTAAGGTTGGAAAGATCCTCCAGGATCACTGAATCCAATCTTTGACCAAACGCTGCCACATCAGCTAAACCAGAGCACTAAGTGCCACACCCAGTTGTTTCTTGAGCACTTACAGGGATGGTGACTCCACCACTTCCCTGGGCAGCCCATTCCAGTGCTTAACCACCCTTTAAGGGAAGTGGGAAGGTGATGGGTTAAGACAGACTTGTGAGATAAGTAGCAAAGAGTTGACTCTAGTTTTACTTGAGTCCCACCATGTGTGCCATTGTCACTGGGAATGTCATGGCTCTGGCACCTTGCACCTCTCTTGCCTCAGGCAGGCAGCCTCTCAGCCAACCTGGGAAAGAGTACTGGACAGCAACAGGACTGACAAGTGGTTTTGGTATAGCACATGAGTTTGGAGAAAGAAAGAAGTCAGGGAACGTGTTTAGTTCAAGTTTTTTTCCCAACCCTGAAGTTCTGTTGCAGTGTTTACAGATCAAGGGTACACCCAAACTCAGTCTCAGCTGAATTTTTATTTCAGAAGCTACTCTGTTGTCTCCCCTGAATCACTTTATCTGTTCATTTGAATGTTTGGTAAAGGGAAGTGACCTTCCACACTCACTGATGCTTACAGGCATTGTTACTAATCAAGATTTATATTTATTTATACTTCTGGATCATAACATCCATGATGTTTCTCAGGCTGTTGGATTCATGTGACCTTCAAGAGAAGGAGAAAGATGAATTATTCCTATGCAATGTTATTTCTTCTGTCTTTGTGTTGGCTAAGTATAGGGCTGCATTGTTGCATTCAGAAGCTCTGTATATTGCATATTTCACACTTTACTCTTAAATCTCTGCATTATTTGGTTTGTTGCCCCTTGTAATTTATGACACTGTTAATGAAGTCAAATCACATATCTCTGCACACCTTTTCCTTTGCAGAGGTGCTGCTGGGAAAGCTCCACTTTTCAGAGGTTCTCAAGTATTCTGTATCCAATTAGCCTACAGTCATGGATAGATAAATTTCTCTTTAATTTTTCCACGCTCAAATTTAATGTGATCAGATAAAATATTAAACCATCAGAGAACTCAAAAAATGTTTTGCTACATTGGTTTTCTACAGTTACAGAATATAATTAATGAATTTGATGAAATTAATCAGCAAAATGCCTTTTTGAGTCTTGAGAATGAGGTTTCTTTCCCACTACTTCCCAGTTCCATTCTGTCACCCCTGTTGTGCAGTGCCTTGCTGTGCAGGCATTCCTGTGGAGGTGTAGGTCTGGGTAGATCAAAGAAGGTGTTCTGCCCCAGCAAGGGTGACAGAATCAGGCCTTCTGTCACTTCACTCCAGGCTCAGCCATTTAATCCCTGTTAATAAATGTGTAACCATGGAGGGGATGACCAGTTCTGTAGGAATTGAAACTTTGAGGAGTGCCTCAGGTCCTGAAGAGAGCAGAGTTAAAGGCTTTCAGTGGGAAGGTCACCCACTGTCTGTCCCCAAGTGTGCCATCAGCTGAGGGTGAGGAAAACACATCTGTTAGGGACTGCCTTGCTTGCAGGATTAGCTCTGATACACAGCTCATCTTCAGATTGATATAATTAGTTCATGTTCATTCTGTGGGCAACTCATTGCTCTGATAACTTACAGCTCCGATTCATTAAAGTCATAATTGGTCATCATATTTATTTAATCACCAAGTGTTTTACATAATGAGTGAATACACTTAGCCGCTATTGGGAAAGAGTTTGTTAATCTAATTAAAAATGACACACATATGGGGCTTATGAACTTATTAAGAATGTATAACAAGTTCAGGAAAGGTCTTTTAAAGCATAAGTTTGTTAACCTTGACCACAGTGTCTTTTCTACAATGTGATCTCCTTTTTACCAAATAAGAATGTCAAAAAAGAACACATCCACACATCAGGAGCCACTGGTCCAGGCAAACTGCGGCTAACTTGGTTTTAACACAGATGAGAAAATCAATTTAAATTCTTTTATCTCAACATTTTCAGTAGACTTTTTATCCTTGCTTTTAATTTATAAGAACATTATTTTCCCTTCTTATTTCTCATGTAGTATCAGAATTTGCTGTTACTTGCCATGAAGATTATTTTTATTTGTCTATGCTGTGTATATAAACACCATATCTATATTTAATTAAAAACCTTAAATATATTCATCTGTAGAAATATAATGACAAATTACTACGAACCCTAGTTTGATGAATTTAATATGCACAAAGTATGTTAACTTCATAAAACAAGTTTTATACAATGAAAAAAAAGAAGCATTTGGGAACTTCATTGATTCTGTAATGAGTTTGCTCTCCTCAGAAAGAAAGCAAGTGTTGAGAATCTGATGGGATGGCTCTTCAAAGCCTGCCACAATTGTGATGTTCTAATGAATATTTTGTTCCAGTGCTGCAGCACTTCAGAAGTGCAGAAAGATGTTTTAAAAATAAAGGGGCCTTTTGTCATCAAAAAGCACCATCTAGTGTTGGTTTGTAAAATTTTGGCCAAAAATATGAAGAATAGTGGGGAAAAAATGCACTTCAGGACTTCACTGTAATATAAATAAAAAAATCAAAAAGGAGAAATAACACTTGCTCCACAAGTGTTAGTTCATGGGAGATAGAAGATTTCATTGGCACTTGGAACAATAAATTCCCTCTAGGAGTCTTCCAAGATGTTTTGAATAATCTCTGAGCCTCATGTATTTTGATCTCTTGCCTTCCAACCTGAGGTACAGGGCAGAACCATCTTGTTGTGACCTAGGTACTTGTAAAATGGCTATCTGTATTTTGTGCAGAACCTAAGAAAGAAATTGCTTCATTGAGCAGGCAGGAAGCTGTAGGGAAATATGATGGTTTTCCTCCTAAGTATGCTTTTTCTTGTCACAATGTCAAAGCTTTTTTTCTCTGCTAGATTACACATTTTATTTTGTTGGCCTGGATTGAAATCTATTGACCTGTCATGCAGTGCTCCCAGAGAGACACTGTTTGCACCTAGCCCCCAGGGTAGCCCAGTGTCTGTGGCAATGGCAAACCTCGGGTGATCAGTGCCCCTAACTTGTGTGATTCAGGAGAAAGCTGAAGTCTTGGTGGGGTGAAAGTGAGCAGAATTAGCAGTAGAAAGAGGATTCTCCTTTGTTTGCCGCTCACATGCCTGTTAGGGCTGCACAGATATACCTGGGCTCTTTGCACACCCCAGTGAGCTCTGCACAATTCCAACAAACCACTTCAGACAGAGCATGAGAGTTCCAGCAGAGACTGCTCAGAAAGACCTGCCATTGTATTCCCTGTAGCCCAGGGCTTGGCACAGCCTCCCTGAGGGGAGTGACAGCTGTTTATCATGTTATCACATTTTACCTAGCAAGGAAAACAGATTCCTGCTCACTGGATGAGTAGATCATGTGAATGATTCTTGAAGCTGCAGAGTACTAAGAGTCTTCTTATCTCAGTAGAAGCTCTAGGTGTAAAATCTCTCCAGGAATTGCTGATATATAACCACAGAGTGGTGACTGCTGTAAGGAAAATATCTGAGACATGGCACAGCAAATGTGGCATACAATTATCTGTTTTGGGAAAATGACAGATTGAAAGTTAAGGTTCAGCTAGAAGAAGGATGGAGCAGTATTTGGCTGGCCTGATCTCTCTTGAATCTGTAATATTTAACATACATCGGAATTTTAAATTTCAGTCCTTGGTGACCAAACATGGGCATAAATAATTATCAAGAATTTGACCTAAAACCCACTGGAATCTGGAAGATATTGCAGTAACTGCTGAGAATTTTGGATCTGTCCCAAAGTAACCTGTTTGATCAACAAAGTAAAGCATGTGATAAAGAAATTAAAGGCTGTTAAATAAAGGAATATATAGGGCAGCCTTCACAGAATGCCTCAGTAAACGGATATCTTTACAGTTTAAATCAGCTCTAAAGTTCTAGAGAACCATTTTTCATGTGTGGCAAGATTTTGCTTCTGGGAAAAAAAAAGGAATAAAAAAGGTCTGATGTCCTATGGGTCCTTAAAAGAATCCTAATGAAATAAGCAAGTGGTAGAGGGAAAAGAAATACAATATTTTCAGAACTGGGGGGCAAAGAAGATGCTATAGAAACCATCTGAAAAAATGACAAAAAGTCTGTGCAGTGAAAGTCAAATTTACTACAGACACTAGCAGTAGATCACTTGTATTGTTGCCTTTACTGTGGTAGCTATTGCTTTAGAATAATCTAGTTGTTACTTCTGAGCAAAACTTCCCATGCATTAAGCATGTAAAAAAAAAATTGGAAAAAATGTGTGAAAGCAACATGTATTGCCCTAGACCAAGCCAAAGCTGAACCAAAATATTAAAATACGATGTTTCAGAATATTTGAGGGGTTTAAAGTGAAGTGTTATCTTTCTGCACTAATCCATAGGGGTTTTATATTGAAAGATTAATTAACTACCTTTGGTTTTGGAGACATCATTAAAACACAACACTTGAGAAATACAGTATGACTGATTCCAAAACTGGTGAGGTGATCCTTGCTTTCCCAATACAAACCAACTTTCTTAATGCTCCAACTTCATAAGTCACAGTTTATATGAGAATCATAGATGTCTCAGTGCAAAATTCAGAAGCTTTTCAAGGTAATAGCACAACCTTAAAAAATTATGGACTTTGTTAGTAGAGAATTCAGAAGATGTCTGAAATACATGTCAAAATATCTCACTGCGTTTAAGACAATTTAATGACTTTTGTAGATGGATTCATGTTATCAGAATATCAGGAGGGGGGATGTTTAAAAAGGAAAATAGACAAAATAGTCTGTGTTACACCTTGCCTTCTGCTTGCATGGAAGCTAAATGCTTGGGTTTTATCCCAAGGCTCCAGGTGAATTTTAGATAAAAGGTGACTTCCTACACAGATAAACACTGTGTATATGTATAAATGTCACTATATGTATATATAGTGATATATAGATACGGCAGATATGGATTTGGACATGCATACAGTGATTCATCAGTATCCTTTGATGTATTGACCTGTAAAATTTTCCCAGAGGAATGAACCACTAATTGAAAATTTGAGCCTGATGAAAGTGAATGTAGTTTATAGTGAGGTTTTGCAGCCTTCCCAAATAAATTCCACGGACCTACTGACACTTGGGAGGCTGGATTTAGGTTTAAAATATACCTGTGGGTACATGATCAGGGCACTAGATGGCAATAGAATGACATTGGAAATATTTCTGTGCCCTTCTGCTTTGAATGCAGTAATGATGAAATGAAGGACAATAAAATTACTTTGAACCTGTGTTTGAAAACGTTGATCAGTAGGAATTGATATTTTGCCCAACCAAGCATGATTTTATATTGAGGAGGGCTCAGGTTTTCATGGACAGGAGAGTTTGAGAAGAGATCAATGAGAAATTACCTCAGATGTTTGATTGTTTAATTCTGAAGATTCAAAAATAAACTTTGAATTGCATTGGTAGCTGTATTGATATTGGTTGGA
This sequence comes from Lichenostomus cassidix, assembly GCF_008360975.1. Lineage (NCBI taxonomy): Eukaryota > Metazoa > Chordata > Aves > Passeriformes > Meliphagidae > Lichenostomus > Lichenostomus cassidix. Next base: position 18,431,833 of record NC_139490.1, read on the forward strand.
GCTCACAGCCATCTCTTGTTAGCCACAGCCTCAGGAAAGCATGGAACAATAACAAACACACCTGCTCTGGTCAGGAATAGCACAGGGAAGAGCTGCTTCAGCTGGCAGTGCCCAGGCTGGGCAAGGAGAGCAGCACAGTGAGTGCAAGGGCCCAGGGGTGTGCTGGAAGCAGCAGGTATTAGAGTGGAGGATCACTGGTTTCACTGGTGCAGCTCTATGGACCCAGTGGAGAGGGAATTTAGGTGTCTCACTGATGTTTTGCAGAGTTGCTCATGCATAAGTGTGTGCATTCCTGTCTCTGGCATTAGCCAGAGCTAAACCTAGAAAAGGTTATGGTCTAGGAAAAGTGTTAACTGTCTAGTGGCCTCAACAATGTATTAAATATAAAAAATACAGAGCTATTATTAAAAAAAAGATGTGTTTGTAATGGAGATTTGAGTTAAATCTGCAATTCTGAGTGAATGTGTCCTGTTGTCTGAAGCCCAATTTAAATTTATATCTAAAATGGCACAGAGCTCACAAAGATGAGAGGTAATGGTGCCAGCAGTGAGCACAGGGTTCTGAAAGTGGGACTCCAAGTACAACTGGTTTTATTCTTTGTTGAAGCTTCTCCCCAGAATAGCCTCAAACTTAGTTTTCACAAGAACATCTATTTATAGCCATTTTATCCAATAAAGTGGCAATTGTTTTGTTCTGAACCAGTAGAAAGAAGATTAACTCTGCTGTGTAGGCTTTTATATGAGATTTTTGGTGTGTGCTTATGCAGCCAGGGGAGGCTGGTGACTCTGCAGCTATCTGAAAGAATTAGATTCATCTTCAGTCAACAAGATGCTTTCTGCCTGTTAAAGTCTGAAAAAGCCAAAGTGACACTTGCTAAATTATTCTCACCATCCGGTTGAAAACTGTTTTCTCATTCAATGTTTTTTTTCCCTTTTATGCTTGCAAGGGGTGCTTGCCTGTGTTACTTACAGAAGCACAGGAAGGTTGACAACCTTGTTTCATTTTCATCTCAGCTAAAATGATTTCTCCCCTCCAGAGATCTGTGAGGGATCTCAAACTGAGAGTGTAGAAATGTGAAGTTTTTCTGTTAATCAAAATGTGTCGCAGTTGCAAGTTTTAATCCCAGCCAGGATAAATATTAGCCTGTGATTGTATTTAATGTTGAAGAAGTAACCAGATAGCTGCCAGCCCTGTGAGCTAAGAGTGCAATAAAAGTTTTAATCATGCTGAATTTTGGCCATGAATCAGTATAGTATTTTACAACAGAGTCTTACATTGATGTAGGTGTTTCTGTGCATGGGAATAAACACACCCATGCACATCTCAGTGGGGACAGTAATGATATATCTGTGACTCTTGTGGAAAAGTCTGCAGTGTGTTAGAACAGAACTGGTAGCAACTTAATTGGTAACATCTTTTCAAAGGAGACATCTGGGTGCAGTAGAAAGTTACCTTGAATCTATAGCAGTGTTTAAGATTTCAGGTTTAGTTAACAGATGGCAGATAGGAAGCTGTAAAAGAGTAAGACTGAATTAAATGCCTATAACCCATTTTGTTTCCTCTAATAATCTGGAAGACCTTGGCAGAGGTCTGAAAGCTCATTTGATTGCAATAGACTAGGTGATATATTCTCTGAGGTACAATGGGGAAAACATTTCTCAGTATGTCACAACAGTAATATTAAGCTGCAAATAACAAGGCAAACTCTGAATTTAGCTACTGGTGTACGGTTTATGTATGATACTCTCCACTTTTCACAAAGGACTTTTTCTGGTCCAGCCTCAAGCTGTAGGGAATTGAATCTCTCATTTACTACCTGTACTACTACTTAACTGCACTGAGATAGTGAGAGAGTGAAAACATTTACTTCCCTTCCATTATATTGAAATATCCTGTTTACCCAGAGGATGGAAGCACCTGACCTCTGATCTCCAGTGAGCCATTTCTGTTTGTTAATTTAGTTTTCTTGTTAAACAGACACTGTGTGGGGAAGATAGAGGGGAAAAGCTCCTTGTGTTTTTTAAAAATCAAGTGTTCCTTGTTAGATTTGGATGCAAACTGATCTACATTTCATTGTCTTTAATTTTGTTCCTGACATAAAATTTTTCTACATTATTCTGGCAAGTGAACTATGTCAACATATAAACTGCACTTTGAGCTTACACACTAATGGATTTTCTTTCCTTAAAGCCATTAGAAAATTGTACCAAAAAATGGAATGGGGATCAGCAGTGCTTCTAACTGCAAAGTATATATTGAATCATCTCTTGTCCATTTAAATATCTATGGAAAATCTGTTTGGTCAAGATGGATTTGGCCTTGAGACACATAGAGACTGAATGGAGAGAAGGAGGAGTGTCAGATTTGCTGCTCAGTTCTTTATTTCCATTTTGATTTATCACATAGTTTTAATTTCTAGTTTTATTCTTTCTAGGCAAAGCTGGACCTATAGATTGACTGTGGTCAAAAGCTTATTATTTTCTGACCCCACTGTTACTAGAAACATCTATCACCTTTGTGGCATTCTGAAAAATGGATGCTATGGATGTTTGGTAATCTTTACTAAATGAGATGAACCATCTTCAATTAGAAGAGCTGAAAGGGAATTCCATTAATACAGGATCATCCCATGGCCACTGCTTTTGCTTGAACAGTTAGAGACTTGGTGCTGCTGTTTAGGAAATATCATTTGACTTTAAAAACAGAGGCAAATCTCTTTTGCCAAAAAAAGGCTATTTTCCTTTTCCAGTTCCTTTTACAGTTCTACTCAACAGCTTTCCATATTCATGGCTTTCATCACTGCCTCTTGTCATCTTTCTTAATCTTCATTGTATATAGATAATCTAGAGCAAAAAGGGTGATTTCACTGCCTCATCTATACTTTTATTCTCTGTTTCACACTCTGAGTTCTGCATTAACATATCTACAGTTGTGGGCAGTCTCATGACCTGCTGGATGATAAGAAAGACTACTGATAGGAAAAAATCACAGCCAATAAGACACTTGAGTATGAAGGCCAGTGAGAGGAGGAGCTATGCAGATAATGCCATTTCATGTAGCAAGATTCCAGAGGTGCTTCATATCAACCTTCTCCAGTCTGTTTTCAGTAACTCCAGGCTATATCTGCACAGTATGATGAAGGCAAGCTAACATGCTTTAAAAAGCAAGGAAACCAAAGCACTCTATATCACAGCAGGCTCTAATTTAAACTTTGTTAAATGTCATTGTATTTCCTTGCAATCTGAATTTTCAGGGTCTTTTTTTTCATCTAGAAGATTCCTATGTTATTATTCTGTCAATATACCATATGAAAAACTTCTGTAAACATTTTTTGATCTGATCATTATCATCTTCAATAATAGATACTGCTTTTATTGTACAGATGGAGGATTGAAACACATGGTTAAACAGCTTTCCTGAGGTTGCCTTATTCATTGCAAAGCTGGGCTGAGATGGTACATATCTAAAGCAAATGGCTCTTTATGTATGTAATAGCTGTTCATTTTTCACAGAATGTATTTCTCTTTTTCAGCACTTTCAATGACACTAGGAGCTTGACATTATAATTAAGAAGTTATCTAAGTACCCAAAAGATTGTGTTGATTTGGGTTTACAAAAGCCTTTTGGATTCAAGGATAAAGCAGTATCTTTGCTGGGAAAAAATGGAATTACCAGTTCTGTCAAAGTGCCACCTTGTGAAGGCTCTGAAAGGCAGTGGTGTAAGTTAGGGCAGGAGCAGTGACTGGTGAGGGGCTGTTATAGGAACAGAGAGACTGCACAGGGCTCAGGTCACAAGAGAAGTGGGGATGTTGAGGAGGAAGGGCAATTGTGGTGAACCTTATGAATTTAGGCTGCACTGCTTTCCCAGGCACAGCAAAGGAAAATAGAGCAAGGTGGATGGGCATCTTTCAGTGGGACTTGAGGTCTTTGTAGCCCTCCAGGCTGGGTATGGTGAATCCTGGACCATACCTTTACAGGAGTGTTCCTCCTGATGAGCACAGGCTAGTGCTTCTCCTGCAAGGAGGTGAAGATGGGATATTTGTTAATCATAAACACACTGGGTTCATGACAACCAAGTCTGTCTTTGTTACTTGACATATTTTGGTCAAACTCAGTTAAAAATGGAGTGTACTTAGAGCCTTGGACAGGGAACCAGATATGGTTACCAACTGGAATGGATCAAAAATGGATTGAGAGGATGCTTTACCATCTGTTCTCACTTAAATCTGAATACAATTATGCATCATAAGAAGCACATGGAGTGTACATGTAAGCTTCTAGTATGTTAAGGAGAGTAACATAATCAAGCACTTTTGAATGACTGAGGTGAAAGGGCTACTCCAGCTACTGTCACTTGTATTTTTTGAAATTTCAGCTCTTGCAACTGGGGAAACTGATCCTGGGGTTTCTAGGTGACTCTATTATTCTGAAGTGTTTGTTGATAAACGAAGAAAATATCCCAAGTTGTTTTAAAAGTTTGATTTTTAGCTTTTGTCAGATGTTTACCATTCCAGAGGCTTGCTGGTCTATTATCTACCTTCCCTTGGGAGCTCTGAGGTGTTTAGAAAGAAAATAACAAATGGTGCAATTTCTGTGTCAATTATTTTTGTGGAGAATGTTAAATGTTTGATAAACTGAGCAATATTTTCAGTTTTCAAGGGTCAATATGATGATCATTCTCATGATATTGCACAATCAATGAAATCACACCACATATATCAATGAGATTAATTTGCATACTGATGAAATATTTGCTAATCTGACTTTGTATTTGACCAGAACTATTGTGGAAAAGAAAAACATCCCATAATAAAAAATTTGTAGCCACTGCCTTTTATGTGTAGCACAGGATTAATTGTACAGTTTGATGAAAAGCAAATTGAAAAATAAGAGAGAAGACTATATTAAGAAATAGATAGGATAATGTATCTTGGAGCTAAATTTACAGTGTAAAACCAATAGTGTACATTGATAGCACCTGAGAGTAATGCATGTACTAGAGAAAATTATATTGCAATATGCCTTGATTACCATCTGCTTGATTTTAATTAATTTCCTTAATTGGAGAACAATGCATTTTCTAATTACACATGAAAACACCACTAGCTATTGCAGTCTTTATCTACTGCACCAAGTCTCCTGGTAGACCCACTGCCTGTCTAATTTATAAAGCCTCATCTCAGTGAACACAGGCTGTTTGGCAGACCCATGACAATTAGTCAAATTAATTACATGTGAAGCAACATTCCAAACTTGTAATTTAGGTGCAATAAAATTCTAACTGTGAATAACTCAGCTTACATGGATATAAGGGTGAAACCTCCACCAGAAATGTAATTAGAAAACAGTGCAGTTGAAGCTAGAATCAAATTCAAAGTGAAATGTACCATCTGAGTAAATGCTTTGGAGATAATGGCTTTGACCACAGGAATGGAAATTAGTCTTCTTACTTTGGACCAAAAAGGTAGTATAATATAAAAATAACTTATCAGGTAAATAATAGAATATTTAAACCACCAAATCAAAACATCAATCCCAGAGACAAATTTATTCTCCTTGTAGCTCTATTGAGATCTAACTTAGTTACTGCTGAAATAAAATTGGCTCAGTGATTTAAACTAGAATTTCTTCACATTAAATGTCCCTTTTTTCTGCAAACTAATGGAATAAATCCATCAAGGTATTTCTATCTTGTGGCTTAATCTTCTTTTGGCTATAGTCCATCACAGTTCAGCAAGGTACCCTTTCACAGATTCCCTTTTCCCTGGCTGAAGCTCCAGAGTGTCCTGAACAAGAGGGGGGAGTGGCTCTTATCTGAGTTATCACCTGTCTGTTTTTTGCAAGATTAATTCTATGCCAGCTATTTGAGCTGTTTTGAAATGGGATCACATTTAGCTGTATTAAGTGATCCTGTCTTCAAGGGCAAACTAAAATCTGGGCAGTGCCTGGGGTGGGAAGAGGAAGCAGGGGGTTCAGGCAGAGAGCTCCAGGGGTTTGCTGTTCACCTTGAAGGGAAGCAGTTTGCAGCACTCCTGCCAAACACTGCCCTGATGAACATCTGCTGTCTAGTTGTTCATTTGAACACACTTTCTACATGTACTTTGGGATCAAAGCTGCTAAGTGACACATTTCTGAAAGTTTGAGATGCACAAAAAAAACCCAAACTACAAGTCCCTGTTCAGAGCTTGCCGAGTAGAATATCACTGATGTGTAATTAAAAATTTCACCCTGGTGCAGAGCTTAGCACAACCTTTTCAGTGCATTTGAGCAATACCTACTGGACATGAGATCAAGTTTCTATGCATGGTTTTGATCCTCCATTCTCTAATACCACGATTAGATTAACAAGTTTTGCACTGAATAGGATTAACTTGGCTAAGAAAGACAAAAATAGTTCAAGTTGCAGCATATGCAAGGCCTGGAAGAAGCATCAGACAAGACAATTTGTGGCTAGCACAGGTTTTTCCCACGGGAACTCTTCTTGTGTTTTGTAAATAAAGATAAAGTTTGGATGTTGTTGGAACAGTGTCCCAGAGCTTGGACAGTGCAGGCCTGGCCAATCAGGCCTGGGAGAAGGTTTCTGACTGACCAATCTGGGTGACTTTTGAAAACTCTATATATATGATGAAATCAAAACAATAAAGGTCATTCCTTCTTGCCATTGAGAACTGGTGCTTTCATTACTCTGTTAGCTGCTCAACAGCGACAACAACTGAGGACAATAATCAGCCAGAGGGCGACTGAAAAGGGTTTAATTTCCAAGGAGAGACTGAACAAGGAATTTGGGAGGAGCTGCTGCACAGGTGAATGCCTGCCTTACACACAGAGGGGAGGAGAGAGGGAAGGCCTGATTACTTCGTTCTGCAGTTGTGTCCCTGACTGAGAGAGGAATTTTTGGAAGAGCTGACATATACATGATTGCAATATTTACACAGCAAAGGACATGTTAAGTATGTTTTCCTTAGAAAACAGAAAAACATCTCCAGTGCATTCTTAGGATCACAGTTTCTTGTTGCTTGAGTACAATGTGTTTGGAGGCTTTCCTGTGCAGGTCTGAATTTCTCTGCAGTTATTCTATTGTCTTCATTATATGAGGTCTATAAATTTGTTTTAAACCAAGTTTAATCAAAGAAAAGGGATATTTATTTTGAGTCTTGATGTGCTTTTTATGCTACTCCCATACTCTAAAACACTTCATTCATCTGTTGTGCATCTGTTTGCCTGTGGCACTGATGACTGAGTGTCATTCCTTCAAAGGAACTTGAATGGAGCTCTTTGAATGTGTCAAAATGTTTTCAATTATTCAGTATCAGGAAAGCTACAAGGATATGGGAAATTGATCTTTGGAAAAAAATTATCTGATTCAGGGAGAAGAACTGATTTGACTCAGAGCTAATCAGCCAGGTTGTGGTTTTGGGTTGTTCTCTGATAATCCAGTTTCACAGCTTTACAGTCCTGTCTATTATTTATGAATTTATTTAACCTTTTGTTGTCATGCTTAAATGCAAAGGCTGAGCCTGGACCTCTACCTTCAAGGACTGTTGTTACCTGAGGTAAAAAACCCAAGGCCTCCCAGAGAATAGATATGGCAAACTGATAGTGTTGGCACATATTATTTCTCTCTTTATCCAGTAGATAGACTTCCCTTGCTGAAGTTAGCTCCATGTAATCATTTTGCTCTAACTGCTGCATGAAAACTGTGTAACCTATGGATTGCATCTCCAGGAGCATTGGAAACAACTCGCAGAACATGGGAGAGAGTGATGTAAATGATATGAACTATGTGGCCCTGTACAGAATAGATACTGATATGATAATGAGCTTGCTGAGAAGATCTAACATGAATATATAATGATGATATGAAATTTTCCACATAGTTTTAAAATGAAAAGAATGACAATAGTCCAGTTTCTCTTGTGCCTTCGTTTTTCTGGGTGATACTGACTCTTGCTAGAGCAGTATTTTGTTTGACTAGAAAACAACCCCCTGTAAGTCTGGGCTTACTTTGCATTTTGCTGATTTCATCACTGAACCCAATGAAGTTGTCTGATATCAGCTTGAGTGTTGTATTACAGCTGCACTGTAATGTGTGTCCAGGTTATCCCTTTGTGGGTGTTCACAAAAAATGCACTTGAAAACTTTCTGGCAAATAATCCCTTCTGTTTATGTGAACTTTTTAATTTTTATTAGTGATTAGAAACTCATTATGTATTCCAGAGTTCTCTGGCAGCTGTTACCTGCCCTCCTTATTCTCTTTCTATCTCATAGATGTTCTATTTTAACACTATTATTCACATAAATAAAGGTGATCTTTTTTCAAAATGGGAGACCTAAGTTGCTGTTAGAAATATTTATAATGGTCAAATAATAGTAAGAAAAACTTTTATATGTAATTCTTCTGTATCTGAATTACAGAAAACAACTCAGGAGAATATTATTCTCCTGGTTTTAATCATTTGCCTCATACCCCACCAAGTAAGAATGAGGAAGATATTCAGTCTTTTCTCATAAACTCACGATAAATATTGTGGTTCAAATATGTTACATACAGATTTCAGGAGGGATTTTCTGGGCCTCTTAGGTGATTTAAAAATTTCAGTCACAGGAAGTACTGCATTTTATTAAACTCCTGATGCTAATGTAACTTTCAATCATTTTAGAATATTTAAAGAAAAATTTAATTGTTGGAGAAATATCTCATTCCTCAAGTTTGCTCTCAAACAGTCCATCACCTCTGTGTGGAGCAGGGATTCCTGGCATTCTTACACTTGTTTCATCAAGGTGTTGCATTGGATTATTTCATGTAACTCTCAAGCACCCTAGACCAAAATATAAACAAAATGGGCAGAAAGTTATGGTCTTTACATGGGATTACACTTTTTACAGCAGTAGCAGTATTGTCAGAAAAATGGGAGTGAGCAAATTGAAGGGAGTAGAAGTTTGTTTTAGGTGGTTTAAGTTAGTGTGCTAGGTGTAAGTTGATATTATCTCTGCTTCCAGTCTACTAATTTTTTAATTTAGGAATATAGTTAATGAGCATGCTGTAGCTGACAACTCCTCCAGTCCTTGTGATGCCATAAATATTTAGGTTGAGACAGGACAGCTTTCTCTAGCTGAAAAAGCAATCAGGCAACAGAATCTAACAATGGTGATGTGTATCATGGAGGAAATGAATTTCTCCTCAGGAAAGTTCCATGGAGGAACTGGGCATTCCAGTGCAAGGCAGTATTAGGGGCTTCATTTAACATCTGTACCTAAGATGAAATCTCTGTATGAGTATTTGAGGACTGCCTTTCCCTTTCCCTGGGATGTTTTTGACAGCATTTGGTGGAATACACAAAATTTGTGCCTTCAGGTGACAGTTGCATGATGCATTTTTGACAGAATGCTTCTCCTCTTTCATTGACGACTGGTGGGAAGCCAGAGAGCTGCAGTGCAGCAGGAGGGCAGGACTGACCTGTTTGCTGGGTGGTCCTGAAGCAACAATCTCATCTAACAATGATCTGTGAATTTCTTGTCAAGTGGGTTTGTACAATTACCAAACCCATGCTAACTTTGACAGCAAAATCGTGGATAAATGTCTCTACAGTCTTTTTTTGACATGTGCATGTAAAGCCTGCCAGCAGTAAGGATGCAGGAATGCAGACTTGCCAATGTATCTTCAGAGAACTGATCTCGTGAGATTTAAGCTGAAGGGGATGATTAGAGAGTGGCTGTATTTTAAATGGCACAATTCTAAATTATCTTCCATCAGCTTTTCAAGAGTGGTTTTGCAACAATCAGAGTATTGTCTATTAACTTTTTTTTCCTCTGAGAATGCCTTGGGTTTTGTTTCTAAGGTCAGTGTCTTTCAACGATTTTCTGCTGAACTATTAAACTTTCTGACTCATTTCTCTCTGAAGGAACAAAAGATAAAATTCCAGGGTAGGCTGCAGAAGGGCTAAATTTCTAGAGAGCAAAGAGTAATGATGAGTTGTGTGCAGAATGGCACTGGTCCTCTTGCACCCTTCCCTTGGCAATTTCACTCTCCATCTGGATGTTCAGTTGCCTAAAACTATTCCAATATCAAAAACGAGGAAAGCTTTCCAGCCTGGAGGTATATGATATTTCATGTCAGCAACAGAAGAAAATGGATTGACATGATTAGCTACATTTTGTATCCAGCAAGAGTTTGCCAGGAAGATAAAAAATGTTATTGATGATCAATTAATCTTTTCTTTTTGAAAGCCTAGGATGGGAAAAGTCCCCTTAGGGTTGATTTGCAGGAACATATAGGCACTAAATCTTCTTTTAGATGCCAGTATTTAGATGTCACTGGCATTCACAAAAACCTTTACTCAGCTCTTGACTGACCATGGGGCAGTTGTCCCTCAGCACTGAAGTTTTTTCTGGTAAAGCACCTATAAATCTTCTTCTGCTGTGTATTTGTGTAATTACTTGGTACCAGTGTCTTAGCCCATCCCTGAGATGTGCCAGGATTCACCAGCAGCTTTGTACCCATGGCCAGAGGCTCCTTTAATGGACAGTGGTGCCTCTGGGAAACGTGAGAACTGTCCTGCCTTTGGCTGATGTGGAGTGGGGATTGGAGGGTGGACCTTCCACTTGTCCTGACAAAATCTAATGTCTGATGCAGAGAATGTTCTGGAAATAACCCCAGGTCTCAGTCCTTCCTCTGGTTCCAGTTTATGTAGAAAGTGAAACATTTCTTAGACTGTACTTCCAGCTGAAGTAGCCATCAAACTGTGGAGTCACTCTCAATTTGCCACTGACCCAAAACTTCCTTAGAAAGGGACAGATGAAAGCTGTAATTTCTAACAGAACAGTCTGGGTGGGATCAGCCAGTCACATCACTGCTTTTGACAGAGGTACAGTGGAAATTGTAACTTTATTTTAGAAACTTTGTTTGTTCTACATGTATGTGAACAAGAATTTAAAGAAACAATCATTTACATAAATAGAAAAAGATAGTAAACTGCACAAAAGGATTTGTATGTAGGGCTTACATGTTCAACTGCAGTTCCATTTAGTCTATCCAACTGCTCTTAGACACTTCTCCAAGAGTGTTTTTGTCTTTTAGGAGTGATTCTGAAACAAATAGTTTAACTTAGTCATTGCTTCTAATGGCAATCCTTTTAGAGAAATGAGAGAAAAGAGAGAAATGTGCACAAATTGCAGTACTGCATAGGAGAAGCTAAGATTCTACAATCTGAAGGTTAATGCTGTTGGTAAAATATTACATTTTAGTACTCCCTGATGCAAATTTAAGCACAATATTAGGCTCTACTGCTCTATCACTGAGATTTCACATTTTATTTTGAAAAAATGTATTTCTCTTTTGAGAAGTACAGATGGCAGTGTTGAATAAATTACTGAAGCTGTATCTTCACAGAAAATATGGAAATTTAGTTTTTGTGCTGATAATCTAAAGCTCAGTGACTGTCTCTCTCATTATTCTCCCAGGTCAGTGACCACCTCATTGTATTATCTTAAATAATTAAGAGGGTAAAGCTTCTGCTAATACTGGAGAAGAGCAAAGATTTTGTATCCTGTATAAATTGAGCATGAGTGAGGTGCCTGCCAGGTAGTTAATCAAAGGAAAGGGCAGCATTTTGAATCCAGCTTTTTAGTTCATCTAAAATGGTGCAGTTCTGTCGATGCATTGAAATTATGCAGATTACATTAGGCGTGAATTCATTGAATTCATATTTTGAATTTTTTTCCCTAAAATGAAAATCTCTTCTGTTTTAAGCAGAATTATTTAATAATTAGATGTTCCTTGAATTTAAAGGCATTAAAGGGACTTGTTGGCTTCCCAGCTAGGTGAGGTCAGGGGCTGGCACTGCTGCCCTGGGTGCTGTGAGTGTGAGCAGTGCCACCAAGTGCCCTGAGAATTCCAGCATGAGCCCCACTCAAGGCTCTGCTCTGAGCTCAGGGGTGTTCCCAGTGCTGCAGAGAACCCAAATGGCTTTTCTCAGCTGTGACTGAGGGAGCCTGCTTTCTTCTGGAGTTGGGCATCATAGCTGACTGCCTGTTGTGTTAAAGAAGCCCTGAATGAAGTCTGTGCCAGAGTAAAGATGTACAATAAAGTGCTTTATTTCATTGTAGTTTCTCTGGCATCTAGCATGGAATATTTTTAAGTCTTCTATCTTATGGTTAAGCTTCAGGGAAACTGGCCAATGAATTTATCAGGGAAAGGCTGAGCATTTTTTGTACATATAGTAGGAAGGACCCAGCTTCCCACAAAGGAAACAATATGTGTGGGTGAAGAGGAATGCTCAGAGTATGAGAGGGACCAGGACTGCACCAGCTCTGTGCAGCTCTGTGTCTTCTGCTTTGGGGGGACATAGAGAAGTGCAACAAGTCTAGAGGAGAGACAAACTTCAATACAAACTCTGCCCAGGCAGGAGGGCTCACCTTCTGCTGGTGGAGGATTGCCATCTGTCATCACCAGGTACATGCTCTGCTTTGCAGTGTCATTCTGGGGCAGTTCCTCCTCGTGCATTTTGTCTCTCTCCATGTCAGACACATAGACGAGAGGCTAGGAAACAGGCAATAGGGGATGCTACAAACACATCACCATTACCTCTCTTCTTATTTCTATGGACTTTGTTCACTCTGACTGACTGAGATGTCTATACTCATTTTTTTCAGTTCCAATTACTCTCCCTTCTTCATGAACCAAGGGAAGTTCAGGCCTTTCTCTTACAAGTAAACAAAGTAATATGTTTTTCTCTAATTTTGTCTTCAAATTTGACTGAACCTGTTGTGCTGAGGTATTGCCAAAATATTCATCTTGAAATGGGGCCAGAATTTATCTGACAAGATAGTGCAGGAAAGCACTGGTTGACTTTTAACACAACCAACACCATTTGCATGTAAGTGAAATGGGTCTAGGCATTCAAAAAACTGTGTGAGTTTAAGGAAAATAGCTGTGTATTTCAGAAATGTCAAATCTTGAACTGCTGTGGATTGAGGGTTTTACCCTGTGAATTCCACAGTCACACTAGAAGTATGTTAATGCTGGCAGAAATGTAATACTATGACTTCTGTTCTTCATTGCACTTATCTCCTCCTACCTCTCAGCCTACTCTTATCTGAAGTGTCTGCTGAATTGTGCTGGAGTGTCTCATCCACAGATGAAGCCAAGGCAAAGCGCATAATCCCATGTCTTTGTCAGGATGTGTTGCGTTCAGTGTGCTCACAGCACTTCCAAGGAAAAGAGCAGGAAAGTGAGCAAAGGCAGCAGAGTTAGGAAAGGTGCTTGGCATTTAATTCTGCTATTTTATGAAATGTGAGCATACAGGACAAGGAAAAGGTGAATATTTTCTGTTTACATGATGCCCTGCTGCTAAGACATAAACCTTTAGATTACTTATCTGTGTCCTGTGGAGTGCCTGATGGCTGGGGAGATATGTTCTGAAGATCAAACTGCTGTGATTTTTACATGCAATATTTTCCTAGGCAAAGTTCTTGTTTTCCTTTATAATTGCATTTGTTGGATAATACAGTCATGCGTGGGCTGGCTCACCTGCAAACACAATCACTGTCACTATCACAGTTACATAGAAAGTGAAGGGCTTTATTCATATCTACATCAAAGCTTCCCCAGTCTTTTTTTGTGTTTTAAAGTTGCAATAAATATTATTCAAATCTCTTTATACTGTCAGAGTGGGATGAAAAAACCTTACTGCATTATGAGAATCTGGCTGATAGTGTTGCCTCAGCTCACACCTGGGGACAAGTCTTAGAATGGTTTGAGTTGGAAATTACCTGAAAGATTCTATTTGCATTCCAACCCCCTGCCATGGCCTGACAGGGCCACTTTCCACTGTCCCAGGTTGCTCAGAGCCTCATCCAGCCTGGCCAGGAACACTTCCAGGGATCCAGGGGCAGCCACAGCCTCCCTGGGCAACCTGTGGCTCATCAGCCTCGCAGGGAAGAATTTCTCCCTAACACCTAATCCAAATCTTCTCTCAGTTCTCTCAGAAGCTGTTCCCCCCTGCCCTGTCGCTCCAGGCTCTTGCACAAAGTCTCTCCATCTTTCTTGTAGACTCCCTTCAGGTACTGGTAGCCCATAATTAAGTTACACCAAAGCCTTCTCTTTTCCAGGCTCAACAATCCCAGTTCTCTCAGTTTTTCCTCATAGCATAGGTATCCCATCCCCCTAATCACCTTGGTGGCCCTCAAATCACATTATGCAGAGCAAGAAAATACAATCTATTAAGGATTTTAATTTTTTTTTGCCTATATGCTGATGGGGTTTTGCATTCATTTTTATATTTAAATGCCACCTTTTTGTCTAAACTCCTCAGAAAGTAAATTTTTGGTGATTTTTTTTCCTCCTAAGTCATTGTAACAGAAAGAAATCTGTAGAATGACTTGTGAAAAATCAGTCATTTCAGAGGTGGCTCTCTGTGTAAAGGGCAGCTTAGCTGAAGGGAAGGCATGCTTGCATGAGAAGCTGACAAATGGGCAGATGAGGCTGGGAGCTGTGCCCTGAAAAGCATCCTAGGAGAGATGCACATGCTCGAGGAGGTGCTCTGGGAACTCTGAGACTGTACTGCTTCATTTATCCTTGGAAATTAAAATGGAGCAGAAGATGCTGTGAGCAGCTCAATATGATTATCATTTGTGACATGCTGCAGGACTTCAAATTGCTTGTGGCTGTGGCCTTACCTGCTAATGAGTAAATGCTCTCCTTGGTTACACCTGTGCTGCTCCACTGACTCCATGGATCTGTAATGGCAAACTGGGAGTGAAACTGGAAAAAAAGCACTTAACATTCACAGCTGTAACTGAAATGCTGATCACAACAGTAAGCATTTTTAGAGAAGAAATTATAAGAAACAGGCACCTATGTTTTGTTTGTGTTACTCATTTACAGTCTACTTCTCTTTCTCCTGTGAATAAACTGTAAAATTATCAAAAACAGGCTGGATCGTAAAAAAAAATAATGTGTGAACTAAACATAATGAGTTTTGTTCCTTTCTCAGAAGATTCAAATGAGAAGATGCAAAGGCTGCTCTGCTATATAACACATGTTTGTGGACACACACAGGAATTCTGTGTGGATGGACCACACTGATGTCCAAATTGGCTCAGAAGCTGACATTATGGGGTTTGAAATATTTGAAGCTGAGGCTAGGACAGTTTCCTCCATTAATGTGGCTTCATGAGTTAAAACTCTACAGTGTTCTGTTTGATGTTAATTGCTCTCAAGAAGCCCTTGTTAAAAATTTTGCTGGTTTTGACAATAAGATAGAAGCCCCCTAGTGAATGGTATCTTTTAAATGAAACAGTTCTGCTTACATCACCTAATAGCAACTTTGTCTGACTTGCACTAGTTTTTCATCTTCTGTGTATCTTCTGTGTGTTTCCTTTTGCTCAAGAGTCCTTCCCCTCACTTGAGGTCAGAGACATTTGCCAACCTTCTGCCTGAAACTGCTTCAATGAATTTTCTAAGCTTAAGTACCTCAGCTATGTGACTGATGAGCTATCAGCTCCTTCAGAGAAATAATATTTAGCCACTGGCACTGCTGAATTAAGACAGACATGTAAGAACCTCTTTTTAATTGTGGTGTCATAAGAATTCACAAAATTACCTACGTGCAATGGTTAGTGCTCACATGTGGGAACAGGACATCTTGAAATACTGAGATTACACAGCTGAATTTAGCCTAGTTTAGAAATAGCTGGAGTTGTTTGGTGTCTACTCCTTGGTCTCTGCAGCATGGATAAGAAAGTTTCCAGTGCTCAACAGCCAAAAATTTGGGTCATTCATTAGTTGCAGCCACTGTGGTAACTGTAAGATTGTTGTAACAAGTTAATAAGAAATAAGGTGGTAATGAAACTGTCATATTTAATTGGATAGGAATAAGTATGGTAGATAAAATGCTATTCCCAGCCCTGGAAGCAGCCATTCCAGAGCTGGACTGAAGCACAGCAGTACACAGGACCTGCTGTTCTCTGCTCCTCTACTGATAGAAGAGGGACCTGGATTCCAACATCTCCAGTCTGGCATTTTTCACAAATATGAATAAAGCATTGGCCCAAAGGAGTGGCAATTTGAAAGGAGTTCAGTATATGAGTTTTATGCAGTTGGTGTTATGGTTGGTAGGAGAGTTACTTGCTGGGTTAATGCCCAGTGGACCTCTCCTGGATTACTGCTCAGTCCATTTGGCCTGTTAGATCTCCTTATCACATAATTCCCCACTGGACCAAGGAAATTTTCTGTTGAATCTGAGTTTTAAAATAATGAATCAAGGTGGATTACTGTTAAATACATCCTGATTCTACCAAGTGGTGTGATGGGCAGTGTGACTGTTTGATAGATGTTTTATTTCCGAAGTAAAATACCCCTGTTGGTGACACCCTGGCTGTTTCCATCTGGGATGGGTGCCAAGGGGATTCATTTTCCCTCAACCACACAAAGCTCAGCTGCCTGAGGTCGTGGACTCTCATCTGCCCTGGGCATTGCAACCATAGTTACATTTTCTCTACTTCTCTTTGGGTAATGCTGCAGGGGTTGAACCCATTTCTGAGAAAGAGTGTCCTGAGTTATTCTGAGCTGCATTGCTGAAAATGGTGTGTGCAAATTTTGATAAAGAAGCAATTTCCTGGCCCTTTGTGTTTCACCACCTTTGCAGCTCTAGCCCAGTGAGCTCAGCATAGGAAGGTTTTAACCAAGTGTCTCTGTGACAGGTAGATTGTTTTCAAAATGCCTGGAGCTTTAGTTCAATGTGGAGATCTGCAGAGAAAGGTGTAGCAATGCTGTTTTACTGTCGATCATGAAATAAGTTTGACAAAGATGAATTACTAAATTGATGTTGCCTTGAAAATGCTCTAGTATTTTCTTTCAAATTTCCTGTTGGGTAGAAGTTTATTACTTCTGAATTGAATTTCATTTTATAGCTAGAACATCTTGAATGCATGTTAATTGTGCTATATCAAATGAGCCATAGATTTCTGTAAATGTGTTAAAATAAAAATATATTCAAGAAATAAAATGCCGTATGTCCCTCTCCCTCTGTCATAATGCCTATAATTCCCTAATATTTTATCATTGTTTCAGCAGAATTTCCCAAAATTACTATAGATAATGCTGGTTATGACAGGCAGATTTTCCCAGTACCTTTTCCCAAGCACCTGGGGTGGAAGTTCATTTGAGTTTCAGCATGTGAGAGAGAACTAAGAACTATTACCTTTGCTTATACAGTTTCCTGATTAAATATTAAATTAATCTGATGATTAGTGCCTGGTTTAATTCAACTGCTCCAGGTATTTGGACTAAAATATTAAGTTGATGTCACCTGGAAACAACAGCAGACATGCAGCTGAGTGAGCACGAGCTCACAAGAGATAGGGGTAGATGAGCTTCTTGTGAAGAGGGATTGTGGAGGAGAACTACCAGGACAGTCTGAAAAATATTACCAAAGTCTTGCCATGTGCCTTGTCATCTCACCAGGGTGAAATATTTCATTTCCCTTCTCTAGGATGTTTGTAACAAGAGACAAGAAAAAGCGGGATCAGGTCTCTGGCTCCTAGCTGATAGCTTGAGGACACCTAAGGCAAGCGGGGAACAGATTGTGGAACCAAGAATGTTGTCAGTAATAATTTTAGGATGATTTTAAACCCTTATCTTTCTGGTTGCTGGAAGTCCACCAAGGGTATATCTACACATGACAAAGAGCCAGCTGAGCTCTCTTTAAACAAGGTGCTTTCAGGAAAGGGAACAATACAACTTTTTTATTGCGTCATTATATGACTTTTATAACATATTGTGAAATGTGAGTAATTTCAAAGAGGTTGTTGGTAGAAAGTTCATGTTATTCTACTGCTCTTTCATGGGAGTATTAATATACACATCCACATGACTAAATTGTTTATTTATTTTAATAATGACAGAGTTCTCAACACAAAAGAAATGTTTTACAACTTCTTTCTATATACATACACTCATATGTTTTCAAGTCTCCTTTTTTCTTTTCAAGGTATTTTCTAGTTTCACCTCTCTTTCTAATTCTCCTTAGCTGGCAGGTGTGTTTCTGAACACTGGTGTTCATATTCTAGCAGCTTGTGAACTGTTCCAAAGTTAATGTGAATTAGATTATATGTAAGAAACTAATGAAGAATATCCCTTTGGATAAAAATCAGTAGTTGCTATTTGGATTATGTATCAAATGCTGATTTTAGTTTTTTGAAATGCAGAAAAATAGAAAATATATGCTACCTGTAGAGGTTTCTGTATAGCATATTTTTAGTGTTAATTCTGTTATTTTCATGACATTCATCCTTCACTTCAATGTTAATGAGGTGGCTGGCAATAGGGTTTCTAATCATCCAGACTGTTTTTTCACTGCCTATTGAGACGAGTCCTCCTCCCATGGGACAGGCACTGTTTGGTTGATTGCCTAGCTATTTGCATAATTATTCACTCAAAAAATAGTGTATGTGTGGATCTCAACAGCAGAGTAATAGGTAACATTATTCAGCCTCATTTATTAATGCATTATTATTTACTTATTTGAAGTATTGAATTAAATACTTAAATACATAAATGAAAGTAGTAAAAGTATTATAAGTAGTGCATTTGTTATGAGCAAGCAGGTCTACTCTCCAGCTAAATTCTGCTTTCCGTTGCTGTGATGAGACCTTTGGATTTAAGCAAAATTAACATTTTGCCTGACTAAATCTTTCTTTTCTTCTTCCATTTTTGTAGTCTATATGGTTAAGCTGGGAGCCATTTTAGCATGTGATGACCCTCTTTGGATGTTAATCCAATCTTTGTCTTTAATGTAATTAGGCACAGTGGTGGTTTGTCACAAGTAGTAAGATGGGCCATTTTGGTGGATTCCATAGTTCCGCCTTTTTCTAAGGAAAATATAGAGCAAACATTTCAATATGACCAAAAATCCCAAACAAATAAACTTCAGGAGGGAAAAGTGTGCGTTGGTCAGATGCTGAGGAAGAAAGAGCAGAACTATGGCTGTTATTTAAATTTATGGTGGAAAGCTGAATGGGGCAATGCTGCATTTAGAAACAACTTTGGGGTCTGTGGCAACATGGCCAAAGGAATGTGTGAGGGATTCTGTGGAACAGCTGAAAGCACTGAGAAGCCCAACTACTGTACTCTGTTTTTCATGCAGTCATTGCAGCCAGGATTTCATCTTTTTGGCATTTTTGCTGATGGTGACAGGAGGGTTGGATATTTATGCGAGGGAGACCACTGATTAGGGCTGTGGAAGGGAGCTCGTGTTTTGTCAGGGTATTAACACAGCTCAAGGTCCCTTGTCACAAGTGTTTATGGTGATGAGACAAATACAGAGCAATTACAGTTGCTGGGTAATAATTTGGCAACATTTTCCAAGTGGTAAACAGAAGTGACTGGAGTAATATATGAGTTGGGGCATCATCCCAAAAACCCATCAACACTAATTACAGATTCAGTGCACCAGGTGATCATTCAGCAAACATTTGCAACTCTTATGCTTTTTTTTGTTTGGTTGTTTCCATGAGATGCAATCCTCAGCATGGGACCATAGCTTTTCCTTGCCAGTCTCCCACACTGTGCTTTCCCTGCTTCCTTTTGCAATGGATTTGCCATTGAAATATGAGATATTTCAGAATTGTCTGGGCTGGAGAAAACCTGCTGCACCTCATGGGCTATCTTTCAAGGATGAAAATGATACTGTTAATAATTGATATACATGTTAGTGTTTCTAATGAGGGTAATAAGGAATGTATTTAATTGGGAATTGTACATGAGACACTTGAGATCTGTTCTCAGCTCTGCCAGACTTTCTGTGTCAATGTTGGTTAGTGTGCTCGTGGTTACATCTCCTGCTTTTAAAGAGGAAGAATATTTCTGTGTGAGGGTAGAGCGTGTGCCTGTGACTGAAGGCAGATACCTCATCATTCAGGTGTATATAAATATCTAGAATAGATGTGAAATTGTCAGACAATATAGGTCAGAGTTGTGCTTAGGGATTGCTTTACTTGTACAATCAAAATACTCCAGTAATAAATACACTGATATGTGGCGAGCACAGACCTTTCCTGTGAGAATTCTCTTCTCTCTTCTTCCTGTGTTTTATAAACAAAGATAAAGTTTGGATGTTATTAAAAACAGTTTCTCGGGATGTGGGCAGTTCAGGCCTGGCCAGTCAGGCCTAGGGGGAGGCTTTGAACTGACCAATCTGGGTGACCTTTGAAAAGTCTATATAAGATGGAATTAAATAATAAAACTTTCTTTTTGTTGCCACACTTTGAACCTGGATCTTCTCTGCTAGCGGCTCAACAGCGACACTGATAGGCATATATTCTTAATGAATGACTGGGGGGGGCAAAAAAATCCAATAAAACCAAACCTTAAATACACAACCAAAGTACCCCCACTAAGAATCCTAACAAAACAACTGAACAAAAGAAAAAAACAAACCCTCAAAATAATCCAACAAACCAAACCAACAAAAACCTAAGAGATTTATTATGGCAGTTCTTACACTAAACCTTTAAAGCAAATTTTTTCCAGCAGACTGAACAACCTCATTTTCAGCTTGTTGCTCCCATCTTCTCCCATGCAAGAAAACTGTGTGCACAGGTGAGCTCAAGCACAGCAGCAGCTCCACTGAAATTAGTGAGGCTCTGCATCTGCTTATCTGCACAGGCTGCAGCTGGGCTGAAATGGGGACACAATTAAAACTTTTGGTTCTTTCTCCTGTTTCCTGGGATCTTTAAACACTTTTACATGGCATTCACTCCCTTGTGAAAACAGGGAGTATAGTGGCAATATTGTAACTACTTCAGATTTGTATTCTTCCATGCATTTTGAACACAGGGATAAGGTGAGAGGAGCTTTAAAGGGTGAGAGACTTATACTATGCATTTAATCTTTCTTTTGGGGGGCTTTATTTTCAAAAATACATCTGTTTAATGACTGTGTTACTGTACTCTGTGTTCTGATGTCTGAAGGGGAGTTTAATGTTCTTGTACTTTGGTAGGTTTTTCCTTAAATTATTGACGGAATGATGCTGGTGGGAATGCTACTGCTTGAAGGAGATAAAGCACTACTCTGGCATGTTTTACTTCTAGTCTCACATGCGATCAGCCTGGTCGTTGAGCTCTGGCTGGTGACAGTGCTTCAGTGTGGCACTTACCCTCTTTTGTGGTGCAAGGCCAGCCCTTCCCTCCAACAGACACTTGTTTCTAGGTTGTCCCCTCCTCTGTGGCTTTTCTACATCACCAGAGCAGCCCCTGTAAGAACATGGTCTAAGTGACCTTCCGTGATGTGATTTTCACAGTCTCATTAACTTTCTTTTCAAGCCTAGTCCTGAACATTGAATTCTGTAGCACTTGTCTGCATGCTCTGCCAAGGGAGCTGACACTGCATAGAAACATTATAGCTTCAAGTGCCAGTGTGTGGCTTACTGTTAAATCTGTTAGGAGCGCTTGCAAGAGCCTTGCTGAAGCTGAAAAAAGCCCTCAGAACTTGTAAAATGCTGTCATAAATCCGTATTTCTTTTCATTTGTAAAGTAGGTAGTTTTTTAGGGTAAAAGCACAACAGCTGGATAGCCTCTCTACCCTTCTCCAGGCAGTGTGTTTAGTTGGGGGGGGGTTCAGACTTATTCAACAAGGTGTCAAGATTTTCAATTTATGTTAAACAGTTTAAGAATTCTTTCCTTGAAACTGAAATAAGAGCCAGGGTAGTCGCCCAAGCAGCTGCCTTCTCTGGGTGGCTAAGGATGCTAAAGCATTTGACCTTAACTTCACATTGCAAATTGCTGGGATTGTTTCTCGACGGTTTTTGCAGGCAGTCTGTATTTATCCTGCCTTCTGGGAGTAGTGGAGTTGTGATATGAAAGGGCTTTTTGGGTTAATTCTGACATTCTCAAACAAGTTTCACTCTAAACAGGTAAAGTTGGTTAGTTGTTTAAACTCCAAACGTATTACTGAGTATTCCAATTAATGATGCAGTCATTTTCTGTGAATTGGGAGGACTTGAAGTTTTAGACCTATGGTAGCCCATGAAGTGGTGGTAAGATTTACTGAGTAAAAAAACATTTGCCCAGTTAGTTTGGGTCCTTGTGATTATTCTGGCACTTGTTCAAATCACTGGGTTTGTTATGGTGTAAAAAGTGGCAGCCCTGTAAGTGCCTGAACTCTCTGCTAATGAGTAGTACAAAGCATGTTCCTGCCTGTGGTTTTTTATTTTCTTGTGACTGCAGGATATACAGTGTGTTTCCATAGTGAGTATTTTGGACAAGTGTGCCTCTATTTGTTAGTAATCCCATTCAGCTCCTGTATTCTGACTGAAATTCATCTTCTAGGCTTCAGTTGTTTGACAAAATCTTCTGCTTTTTACCTCTGGCTGACCAAAATTGTTGCCTATTACCAAATACCGTGGAGACTGGCAGGATCTGTAGAAGAACTTGTGCTCTCAATTAACCCTAAATGTGCTTCTGAGGATGGAAGAACAGCAGTAATAGAGAGATCCACAGCCAAAGTTGTGGCCAAAAACTACTTCAGAATTATCAGCTCTAGCGTTTGGTTTGGCTTTTTTTGTTTTTTTGTTTGTTTGTTTTTGTGGTTTTTTGGGGTTTTTTTGGTTTTTTTTTTAAGTGACTAGAGGACTTTTGAAGGTTTGGATGAGAGTTTAAATGTCTTCCAAGAAGGAGTGGCAAGGAGGGTGGAAGCTGCTTGGTTTTAAAAGAGAGAAGTGAGAATGTGAGAGGAGGATGTGCAGCATCCAGAGGCACACAGGAGTCTCTTAGGGCCCTTTAAACAGAAGCTCAGAAGTTTTCTTTTGCTACACCTTGGTGGTTTTGTTATACTTGCACTGTAATTCACAGTCATCCCACACACAGCCCGGTGTTGCTGTGCTAATTGAAGATTTAGTCATCCAGGAAGATTAGCCCAGTGTACTCTTTGAAAATTGCATATCATGTCATTAAACTGAAGTTAATGCTGGACAGTTTGTTGCAGAAAGTTAATCATTTTGTCCTCCACATCCTTGGAGAGCCATGAGGAAAATTATACTCCTTTAACTGTTTTTCAGAGTGGAGTCTGCATATTATTTTTCTGGTGCTAGTGAGTGTTCATTTAATCCTCATGGTGTTGCCTTTTTCTTCTCTTACTCCATGACCATCACAAAATACGCAGCAGCAAAATCCATCAGGAACCAAAGCTGCTGCATTCACCAAGAGCCTCACATTATGTTAGCCACACTTTGCTATTATCAATTTATGAGCAGAGATTAATAAAACATTACACAATTGAATACTTCGTATTATCAATTGCTTCTGATTAGCAAGCTCTTGAACAGTGTGGAAAAATATGATAGGTTGAACACTCTTCAGTATTATATGTGATATGGAAGGGCAAACCTATTGCTTTAGGAAGTCATAGCTGATTTGGTGCAAATCACACATTCATTTAACAAGTTTATTCTTTTAACCAAACTGATCATAAATAATTGTTATGTCATGACTTGTCAGCAATTAGTTTATATTTTAACTGGTGCGCAGAAAGTTCAATTTTTCAATAGGTTTATTCCTGCATTATTTATTTGGGTAACTTTGATTAAATAATTCTCAAATTGACCTGGAGGGGATTTCTCAGTAGGAAGACAGTATTTATTGTATATGAAAAGATTTTATTCATGTATTCTGGCTTCAGAAGACCTGTTTCCTAATATGCCTATCTTTATAAAGTATTTATGTGGCAATTACATAATATTTATTTATGCCCTTATGCACCAAAATAAGCCAGATTGTAAAAGTCTCACTCAGGCTGCTGAGGAATCATTTGCAAGAGAGGATTGAGCAAAGACAATCTGACAGCACTAATGTCACTTCTAAAAGCTGTCCCTTTCCCGAGTGATGGAGATTTTTCTCCTCTCAGTGTGTTTTTTCCCTGCTCTCCATTTTAAATGCTGTATTCTGGTACTGGGGAAACTCTAGGAAAAAAAAGTTATACTAATTAAAGCACACCTCCTCTAGACACCTTTCTCTTCCATTTGTAGCCCTGAAATAATAAATCTCCCTATTCAGTCTTCTCTCTTCACTGCATGCTTTCAGTTTTCATTTCTTTAAACATGGATATTATCATGAGTCATGAATTAAAACTTACCTATTATGAATTGAAAGGGTTTTGCTCTTCTCTGCAGTGTTCACTGTAAAGAGAGAATCTATGTTCTCTCACAGCTTGGCTCACTTGGGAATTCAGCCACTTTTCTGGGATTTTATATAGTCCCCTGTGGAATTTGGTGACCATTCTTTAAATAGCAATGTATTCTGTCATCCTTTTCTGTTCCTTCAAGCTATTCTGTTTGTCCTGAAATGCTCTTCTATTTGTTGTGGAAATTCCCTTTCTGAGAAAGGGACAGGTAGAAAAAGGTCTTGATAGGAATTCTGTGTCTGTTGATAATCCTGCAACAACACAGGGCACAGCAGCAGGGGAGAGCTTAGGTGGAGGAGCACATCTCAGGGAAATGAAAGGTAACTCAGACAGTCCTTCCCTCTGCTCCACAGTGTTCCTGTCATGGTGCAGTACTGATCCAATCTGTGCCATGTGCCCTCAAAAGCAGTCCTGGAAAATGTCTGAAATAAGGCTAACAAGCAAAAGATGAAATGTAATGACTTTCTTTTCTTTCTTCTAAGTTTTTTTTTTTTAATATAAATGACTTTAAACCTTGATAGGTGAAGAGCCATTTAGAATAAAGTAGTAAGGCTTAATCAAGATCCATGAAGTAATTTAATTTTATTTATAACATCTTTTAGCCTACTGATACAATGTTAAACTTCTATCACAATCCTAATCATGATCCAAATGAGAAATTCAGTACAGATGTTAATTCCCCTTGTTTACTTAAAATGGTGGAAACTGCAGTTGATGGTAGTGTAAGAAGGAAAATACCTGGAGGTAATTCTTTCAAAAGCAATCATTCGAGAATGTCTAAACTGAACTTGTTTGAAAGGGAGGATGAGCAAACATTTACATATGAAATGTAAATTTCATACACAGTAAGAGTGCCCACAGTAAGAGAGCTCATCTGCATTTAGAAGATTATGAGAGAAGTAATTTTTTACATAAATGAACTATGTAAAGTAGGTGCAAACAAAGAAAGACAGAGTTCACTGAACTCGGAAGTTGTGAAAGGAGAAAGGAAAAGCAAATTGTTTTCAAGTCAAGTTACTACCATTAATACTTTGAGATTTTTTCTGGAAGAAGGCACTGACCAAGAAGAATGAATTTTTATAAAAGCATGGCACAGGGAATTTTGTCTTGAGAAAGTCAGAGATCCCTTTCAGAGGTAAAACTGGAAAATTTCGGTCCTAAGAGGTAAAGGTGAAATCCTGGCTGCATGAAAATCAGTAACAAAAGTTGTTACCTTTTTGGAAAGAATCAGGATTTTTCTCATTGTGACCTATTGGAATAAGCACTGAACTAAGAACCAGAACATTCTGGATTCCAGACTGCAGGCACTTGAGATCCTTCATGTGAATACATATATACAGGCATTTGTAGTTACATCTGTATTGTTTATGTATACATAAATATATAGATCTGAAGAAATCTGCAGGTTTAAGGGACCATTTGAATGAAAGTTTGGAAATTTGATAGATATTCTCTGACTTCAGGAAAGCACTTAAATGTGAAAGTTCTATGAACTTCAATGTGATTTATATGCACTCAGACTTGTACACGTGCTTCAGTCAGGATTGTGGAATGCTTTTGGCTCTCTGATTTATAAGTATGGCTTTTTTCCTGGTATTTTCAGTAAATACTCTAACTCAAATGTAAACCAGATCTTAATACAGTAAATTGTTTCCTAAAATGTAAATGTGGTTTTTTCAACTACCACTGATTTTGAATACTCAAATAGCAAATGCTAAAGTATCTATAAATAATACACCCTACCCAATATTTTAGAATTTAAAATTTAAGTATTTGTACAAATTTCTGGAAGAATTTTGGAAGTGCTTCAGGGCTTGAAAATATTTTGAAACTAAACTTCTAAAAATATTTGGTTTGTTTCCCCATAAACATATTTTATTATCAAGATTTAATTAATTGACAACGATTTTGTGTAAAACACACATTTCTCTATCAAAACTGGTTAGAATTTCCCAGTATTCAAGTTCTCTACCACTTTTATGGTACATGCAGGATTGTGCTTAAATATTTTCACAGGGTTATCAAGCATTGACCATTCTCTGACACAGGCAGCCTGGTTTGGATTCATATTGCTGACCTGCAGATGAATGACACCATATCCAGTACAGCTAGAAAATATCTCCAAAAGTATTAATCATATAAATGATTGATGAATTTTTCTACAGTTCACTGAATAATTTATTTTCATGACTGCTATTCAATAAACTCTACAGCCAGCCTTAAACCTGCTCTAATAAGTAGGCACCATCCATCACCTGTCCATGGCCAATGCAGCACCCCTGCCAGCCAGGCCCCATAATTTTCCATTTTAAAGGGAAAAAATGGTAAGTGTGGTCACCTCTTCTTCAACCTTTAAAACCTCTTCTGAAGTTAAAAAAATTGGATGCTTGTGTGAACCTCTGTGACAAGTCCTTGCAGACTTGGTGACAGCTTGCCCAGTTGTGCTCTGGTGGAGCCGCAGCAGTGACAGTGCCTGGCGGTGCAGCCGATCACCGTCTGGCAGTGACAGTGTTGCTTTGGGACAGGGCAAAGCAGGTTCTGAGCCACTCCTGCAGGCTGCTCCTCACTGACGAGGCTCTCTGGGTCTGTACCTGTTACCTTCCTCAGAAAGCTTTCTGATTTTGGATGATTTTGGATGTAGCTGTCCTCTCCCTCCCAGCCCGGCACCTGAAAAATGTGGAATGATCAGTAATTCTATCTGACATCCAATATAAATTTGTTTTTTAGATGTCAGTAATAACTCCCATTTAGGCATCCCTTTTTCTGTCTGACGCAATACTTCAGTCACACAAGTTCTCCTGGAGAAATTTAGAAAGCAACTGTTTTTGGGGTGGTGATTTTTACCCAAAGTCATGACTGTTTCAGTTTGTACTAATTACAGATTCCAATATTGTTGACCTCCAGAAAGATTCTGGCAGATCTGATGTAGCTGACCATGACAGTGGGCTAACTTCTGAGGGTTTTAATCTACAGCAGAAAAAATGAAATCAATCACTATGTTTTAAATCAGTTCCTCTACATAATAATCTCAAGCAGCTGATGAGGCAGTATTTATGAATATTTTCTTCCTAGAGGTGTTCCAGATGTTGAATGGTACCATGTGCAGGTAGTTCTTTCATGCTATGTGTTACTATGAGTTACTCAAGAGCTATGTCACCAGCAGGACAGAGCCTTCTGTGATGAAGTGTTTTCTCCCATTTGGAATGTCATTTTTTCTTTATGCCTTTAAATTTTGGACTTCCAGACTTGGAAATTGAATGATCTTCTTTCTAAAATGATGCACATCCTGAATTGAGAGATAGTAGATGGGATAGAATACCCACAGGAGCCACAGTCCATCTGTATGCTTTTAGCTTGTGTTTGGGTGCCTTACTTCAGCTCTTCCTTTGTATGATATTTTTCATGTATTAGTACATGTTACTCAATACTAAGAAGAATTGGGACATTCAGAGTAAAGGGATAAATTTCAATTAATGAGAATTAGTGTCAGATTTAGTGTTTGAATTATTGGGTTTTTTGTTTTGAATCAAGATTTATTTAGTCAAAGCTGTGTTCATAGAAAGTTAACTTAGATATGTATATGTTAATAATAGAACAATGGTTGCAGAACAATATGGTCTTTCAAAGAGGTGTAATTTCTTGTTATGTGTGTTAAGTTACACAGGTAGGACAATTACAGAAAGCTCTGAGTGGACAATTTTAAAGCACTGAGCGATTTAAAATTAATAGCATGAGAAACCTTTTGGATCACTTTGAAATGCAAGAATATTTATGAAAGCAATATTCAGCTCTGAAGGTTCTTTGAGCTGTCCTTTTTCATGGGAAGAGAGGATAGATGGGCAAAGTAGCAAAGCCATCTCTGACATCCCTGCGCAGGTGGAGATGGGAATGCATTTGGGATCAGAGTTTATCAGTGCTGGTAATAACGATGAAGAGAATTGTTACCAGACTGCCAAGTGCTGCTGCAGGCCACATCCATTTTGTATCATGCTCTGCCTGCATCACATCAAGAATAGTGAGTAATATCAGACACAGGACCCAAAGTTCAGTGCCTGTCTCAGGAGCTGTGCAGTTTGCAGATCTGCATTCCATGACATAGTGAATTGTACTATTTCCTCCTCTGTAATGTATTTTCTTCGCTATGTAAGAACAAACGTTGTTTAGAGTTTACTCTCACTATTATCAAATGAGCAAAAATTTGGACTTCAAACCTAAATTCACCAAATTAAGTTAAAGAATTCAATATTTTCATTTTCTTTTTTTAATATTGTAGCCATTCCAATTTATGACCCTTTTCCTACCTCTTGCAAATTCTTTCTGATATTGTCTTTGACAAATATCTGCCATCTTCCTAATAAAATGTGCAGTAACTTCCTTTATATAATTGAGAGCCCTTTAAAACTTATTCTTAATTGCTGAGGGACTGCTTCTGTGACTGTAAGATATATTGAGATTTATAGTTTTATTACTTTTGCACTTTAATACTGCAGTTTTCTCCTATTCGAACTGCCAGAGAAATTGGTGGAAATATTTCAATTAATACAAAATGCCAGTGCTGGAGTTATGACTTGCTTCAAAAGTTGAAGTATGTTCGTGCTATTCTGAAACTTTTTATAATGACTTCTGGTTCAAGCCTTTTTGCATTTCAAGACTTTTCACTTGACTTACAGAAGACCCTTGTTGGACCTTAAATTTGCATAGTTGCATGATTTGTCCATCCATACTTTTTCACCCTCATTTATGCTTTACTGTCAGCTTTGCTCTGTGCCTTCACTGATGAGCTCTGCCTCGATGTGGTCAGTTCAGGGGTAGATCTGTATTTAGCTTGTGCTTCCAGTTTAGGACTACCTTTAATGTAAAGCAGGCTGTGTGGTCATCTCCGTTATAGCAGGGCCAAGCCAAGGTAACTTCACTAGATTTTATGTTTGGAACTATTTTTCATTAGTTGAGTATCAGATTGACTGCCTGGAATGAGTTTATCATTTTTACTGCCATCGCATTTGTTTGTTGATCAGTTCCTCTAAAGTGCTGTGTTTGCTATGCAAGGTGCAATATGCTCCATGCTGTGGAAGGTCAGAAACATTTGTAAAGTGCTTAGCCCAAATATGGCTAATTTTGAGAGTCTATCAAAGTTCATGTAGCAACACCAAACCAGTGTGATCTCCTTTTGCCCAACTGGGCTTTGGGAAGGCCATGAAACATTGATTGTTCACAGGCTCTTCTTTGACCTGCTCATGTGGGGATGGCTCTTTTCAGCCATAACCTCTGAATGGCCACCAAGAGACTCCAAGTTGATGCAACTTTTCCTCATAGTGTTTTGCCATGAGAATATTCTCTTGACTACACAGATGGAAAAGGAGAGGTGAATTCTTGAGACTGCAAAAACTCCATGAAAAATTGTCCTTCCATGATCCTTCAGTGCTCAAGATAATTAGCACTGAGTGTTGCTCAGCTTGAAAGGGATGCTCATTAGTATTAATTGAAAGGCACAAAAAAGAAAATTATTTCATACCTCAGGAAAAACATAATGTCAAAAGTTTAACACATTTAAATTTTCGAGATTTCCAAAAAGTGAAATTATTTCTTTTTTTCAAATAAAACCACCAATCTCTTAGACATTCAACTGTTCTCAGAAATGGAAACCAGGAATTTTATAGGGCAATAGAGACACAGTAAAATCCCCAGCAATCAGACATCAGGAGTTTAGATGAGTCTCCTGGCCTATCCAGAACATGTGAGGCACAAATTCAATAACAGGAAAGGGCTAAAAGGTCTGCTGCACTTCCTCCTTAAATACTCTCTTGTTTGTTCCTCCAGGTCATGGAACACAGGAATAATTGTGTGTTCAAGGCAGCCAGAGCAGCCCTGGATATGACCCCCAGGAACTCCAAGCTACCGTGAACCATAGCTGCCACTATCAGCTCGATTCCAAGAGGAAGCTTGATGCAGCATTGTCATAAATGTTAATATGAAATAAAATAGGACAGCATAGAACAAAACTTGGGAAAGAAAACAGTGTCCTTTGAGCTGTTTCTACCATCTTCATTCTCTCTGTTATTCACAGTAATTAACTGAGACTTACCAAAACCTTCATCAGGAGTATTTATGTATTTATCCTAGGCTTTGTTTAATAAAGTAGTGATTATTATACCATTTAATGCATATTCATATTTAAGTACTACCAAATTATGTCTTCTCATCTGTGTCACATTCACTGAATGGGAAAGTTACAGATATAAATCCTTTCAACATCAAAAACTCTACAAAACATACCTCACCATGTGCTCATACCTTAACTGTTGGGAACACCTCTGTGAGAGCCCACTATTAACACTTTCTTTTAGGAAAAGAGAGTCACAACTGGACATGGATAGTGACAGGATTAAAAACAAATCTTGGATATTTCTACTGCTAATTTATTTTAACACAATTTAAGATGGAAGGCAAAGAGGAAGATCTTAAGGTGCCAATCCCTCTCAGAGCATAGTCAGTTTTGAATTTTAGTAAATGATAAGAGTGGTGGACAAGTGATTGCAATGTAGTTGTACATCAGCAGGGCTTATGTAGATGAAATAAGGTGCTTGTCTATGTAAAATGTTTGGTGTTGTTGATGGTGGCATTGGCTTATCTGGTGGAGTAAGGATCACGGAGCTCAAACATAAGCTTTTGTTTTGGTCATGATGTGATAAAGTTCTGTAAAACTATCAAGGTTTGAAGCAGTTAAACAGAGGATGAGTATTCAGTATTTCTAATTATTCTAGAGATAAGGATCACCTTACAAAATTGTTAAGCCAGTGTAAATCAAACAAAGTTTGGTTTTTTTTTGATGTTCAGGAGGGATCTGTGGAAGCTGACCTACAAATCAGCTTCAAAAGGTTAGACATCTCTTTTCACAGTTACCAAACAACACAATCTCTACCTCATATTTTTAAGTGTTTTTATTTTAGAAGTAGAAAAGTCTAATTTAGCTGGCTAATAGTAGTAGTTTGCTCTGTTTTCTATACTTTTCCCCCAGTCGTGAGGTTTTGGCCACTACACCTTAGTTCATGTTCTTCATTTAGTGTTTTGTGTATATTTAAGATGAGACTTCTTAGTTCTGCTAATTAGAAAACTAATTTTGTCTTAATGTTTCTTCTCTTAAGGGTGAGCTTAAAGACTGCTGAATCCGTCAAGATGATAAAAATGTCAGTTAAGCATCTGAAAGAGAACAAAACTATTCTGAATGATTACATTAGGAAATGAAAGAGCTGGATGCCAAATGTGTTAAAGCAGGTAATGTGTTACTTCAGGATGTCAGAGAATGAAAAATCTGCTATTTCTGCTGCCCAAATCTTAAAGCACTTTTCTGCTGACACTGTAGTCTAAATTTCAAGAAAGGACTGAAAGTAAAGGATTTTGATATTTGAAAGTAATCTTACAAAAAATGAATTTAAAAAAATCAGCATGCATTTGGTTATCTGTATTTAAAGCCTAACTTCAACTGGCATTGTACCCAGGTGTGCAGAGCTCTCTGCCAAATCAGCTCAGTTTCTCACAATTGGCTTATCTTGCTTTGATCTTCAGCAGCTCCTCAAACTCACACGAGTGTGATCACAGCTGTTTGCAGATAAAGGTCTGTACTATCAGCCAGATGCCTTGTGTTGGAAATGCAGTGTACAGCTTGTCTAGGAGAAGAGAACACCTTGTCCCCACAAGGGATGAATCAGATGGCTGAAGATCACTAAAGGTTGCTCCATCATTACGTGCCCAGAGTTTGGCTCCACAGGCTCTGATTGTCAAAAGCAATATATATATTTCTTTGATTTATGTGTTTTTAATGGCTTCATCTTGTGCTTTCACACTGTCTAATCATATCACATTCCAAACATGATGCAATGCAATTCACTTTTTTGTGTCTCTGACTAAATTAACAATGAAGAAGAGGTATGGAAAATGCTCTACAGAATAACTTATTCACCTTCACCTTCTTAGCTTTCTTTTAAACTTCTGCAAGATTATTTTGGCTTTCCTTACAAGTGAACAGCTTGCTCCCTTGAGCCATTTCCTCAGGGAGTTTTCTGTCTTCTACCTTGCCATTTATCATTATTACTTTCTCCACTTGCACTGTTTCTTTCTGCAATTTCTTTTTCTGATCCAGTTGTTTTGTATTTCTTTGGTTTAGGGTGGTTTTTTTTTGTTTTTAGTTTATGCTTATTTAGATTTATACTGTAGATTCAATTATCTTTGCCAGACATGGCAATATTTTGTGATATGCTCACTCTTTTTTTTCCTTGAAGATTATTCACATTAATTCCCACAGTTCCAATCTCAACTGACTGTTTTGATCAGTTATTCATCATGCTTTTATTTTATCTTTCACTGTCTGTATCATTCTGTTTTGAATAGTTTCCTTGTATATATTTGTTTTGTTTTTTATTTACCTCCTTCTGCCTACAGCCCTCTTGCATGCTCAGTCATCTCTTAAAAAATGCACAAAGTAAAATTACTGACCTGTAGCTTTTTAAAAAAAACATATCCCAGATGGTAACCAATTATAAACTCCAAAGTTGGCATCTGTTAACAGGACCAAAATGCCTTCTGCTCTTGTCTGCAGTTTGACACCTCTAAGTGCAGACTGATTTGCCAGACAGGCAAATACTTAATACAATTACTGCTTGAAGTTTTCTCTCTCTGAAACACAAAAACCTTCTGGAGGCTTGGGGGACACATTTTAAAATGTTAACTAAATACAATGGTTTTATAAAGAACTTTATTGATGCTATCATGTGTTATTAAATTCATATCAACAAGGATGTCCAAATGCATAACAAGGATGTCCAAATACATTAGAAGTAATCAAGCACTTACTGAAACTTGATGAGTTCTGTAGCCTTTTCTCAATGGGTCCTGCAGCAGCTGTACCATTATTGATTGCTGCACTAAGTAGTTTTTAAATGTTTGCTGTCAGCATTGCAGAGCTCATAATTTATGAACTGACATTTGCTTTGTCCTCATTTTTACCTGTTTGGATTCAGCAGCAGAGAAGCTGAATAATTAAAAAAATATTTGTGTTAAGTCACTCAAAATTTGAAAAATTTGTTCTGAAAGAATCCAGATTTTATGTTCATTTGTGCTGCAATATCTTGTATGCTGATTTAGGTCACAGACTGTGTTTCCTGTTTTTTGGTTTTTTTTGGTCTGGATTCCTCATTAACTCTTAGTTTTTCTTTAAATTACACAAATAGTCATCTATATAGTTTTTACCTCTAGCCAAACCAGATATTATTACAATCAATATAGTGTAATATTCTTTTTGATGATTCTTCCAAATTAAAAAAAAATTCTCATTTTAAAGTTCAGTTACCCAAACCAGGGACAAATAATCAATCAATCAATCAATCAATCAATCTATCAATCTCCATTTTGGTGGTTTCAATTTCTTTTTTATGAATCTTTCTGCTTTTTAAGTCAATGGATGTCTAAAACACCTACCTGCTCCAAATAATTGTTGTTTGTTGTGAGAACTCTTGTGAAAAAGAGGTTTACAAACGAACTGTACAAAATAACTGAGAAAATGATCGCTCATCTTTCCTCCTTCAGTCTGCTACACCTTGAATAGTGAGGATAGGTCACTGCCTGCTTCCCCAGCCAAAACACTTGAAAAGCAAAATCTGTGAAGTTTTAAGACTGAAATACTCATGTTAGGAGTAACTTTCCTTTAAGATTGTTTTTTAAAACCTAGATGTCTTCTTTGGTCTGAAAAACATTGTTAAAGTCATTTTGAAAAAGTAATCTGTTGCATATGATTGCTTATTTTCTCTTAGAAATAATGGATCACTGACTACTCTTAGATGACTTTTGAGTCATGCATTCTTTGAAATACAACAGGCAGAGCTGGTGTCTCTGGTTTTGATTTAAAGCAGCCTCCAACCTTTAGAGAAAGATTGGTGGTCCCTCTTGAACCACTCCATGTTGCTCACCCTGGCACAATTCCCAATCTGCAAACTGCACTGTCACTGTGTAGATAAGATTTTGCAAAAGATGTTAAAGGAATTAAATGCCCTCTTCCTCCTTGCATTGAATTACACAGAGTTTTAGATGCCTTATGCTTCTTTGGCAATAAATTGATGTTAATACAAAGTTCTGCATCCTTGAGATAAAGTGAATGTAAAGTTCACACCAGAACACAGGGTTTAATTTTTACCCCAGCTAGCATTTTGTTCTCAAAATTGCAGTATGATGGTCTTGCCTGCCCTTAGATTTTCAAAGTCAGTGTTTCCTAGCTCAGGTTTATTACCTCTTTTCTCTTACAGAGTTAGAGCAGTCTAGCTGAGGACTGACCTACCTCAAACATCCCTCTTGTCTTGTAGTTGGCTAAGCAGAACTTTTTGACCTTGCTGAAATTTAGCATCTTGACTAAGATTTAGCAACTGAAAGCACACTGAAGATCCCCCACAGACATTATTCCAAGCAGCTGAAATCATGACTCTTCCTTCATTTTCCCATTGCCTTTGTTTTCATGGGTCAGATGTTCCATGTCTAACTAGGATCTGACATGACAAATTACATAAGGCTTTTTCCCAAGGTCCATATTCCCCATGTCCATACCAGAGACTACTGCCTGCGTCACAAATTTGATCCACACCAGAATTCAAAATCATATATTACCTTCTAAAGTCCATATTTAAAAGAAGACTCTGTGTATTAAAACCCTTTCAGATTGACTTTTTATTTCTTATTTCAACCTTTCTTCTTTCAATTAAGCATGACTTCTGTAGTTTGTCTAGTGAATA
The DNA here is from genome assembly GCF_008360975.1 of Lichenostomus cassidix. Classification (NCBI taxonomy): domain Eukaryota; kingdom Metazoa; phylum Chordata; class Aves; order Passeriformes; family Meliphagidae; genus Lichenostomus; species Lichenostomus cassidix. The sequence continues at coordinate 18,466,780 of NC_139490.1, forward strand.
TTTAAATGTCTTTGAAGACTTTGCTAATATGTACATAGAAGTCAAGTACCTTTGGGAAAGGTGCTTAAGCATATAAATGTCTGTCTCTCCTTTTTTAATTTGAGTGCAACCAGGCAACCTTCATATTGCTGACCTGCTTTCCTTTGTTCTTGATGCAGATCCTGTTTGAGTCACAATGTCTAGCCCTGCAGATAATTGGTTTATATATTTCTGGGCAGCTAATGAATTCTTCAAGATGACAAAAGGTTTAGACCTTTAAAAAGAGAAGCTTCAGGAACGTTTCCCAGAGTGCCTTTATGTGTTTGATAGTACCAGTATAAAATTCAAATAACTTGAGGCATTCTTTAGTATGTTTGATACGGTCAGAAAACTATAGCAATAAAACCTGGGGTGAAAAGAATCAGGACAGTTAAAGACAGAATTACTGGGAAAGATTAAAAAGCCCAATTGCTAAGCAGGTTTCCTTCATGGAGGGAAAAACAGAAAGAAATTAACTGTGATGAGAATAGAAAGAAAAGTGAAGAACCATATCCAAATATTCAAATAATTATTCACATTTGAACATACTGTATTGTGCACCTTTGCATCTCAGTAGTTTGGAGAAGCTGCTTATGAAAAAAAAAAAAAAAGAAAAGGTGTAGCAAAAAAGGATTCTCTGCTTGTGGCAGTTTTGCAGAGCCCTATCAGCTTTAGTGCATCTGGGCCTGTTTGCACTGTAAAGCATTTGCAGTCAGACTGATGCATTATGTCCCTCCAAGGTAGCATGGCACAAACTTTAGCTTCAGGATTTGGCGTGAGCACACAACACAATTACTGATGCGCAGCTTTCAGCAATTACAGCCACATTCCTGCCTCCAGCAAGTACTATGATGTACCCTGCTGTTTTCCCTTATAAATTAGTGTTAATTAGCAGCTTTACCCTTCAGCTGTCTTCTTCAGAAGCCAGTAGCAGGATAGGTACAGTACTTTAATTTTTTTACTTTCCATTTTTTTTTCTTTTTTCTCCTGGTAGGCAAAAATATGGGGCTTTAATGCAAACTCAGAATGAATATTCATCATCTTTGTTTTGCAGCTTTCACTTATCTGTAGGTGTTAAAAGTCCCATATCAGTTCCAACAGTGGAATAAACTTTTCTGTCTGCATAACTTTGTAATTTTCTCAATTACTTTTAGGATGGGGTGTTTTCTCTGGGTTTTCTTGAGAGAAACGAAACTAAACATATTGTTTTAACTGTCCAAATATTTAGCTTCAAACTGCTGTGAGGGAGTGCTGCGAAATTTCCTCATTGTGCTTGAGCTGAGCTGCGTGAGAAGAGCTCATTGTTCCCAGCTGGGGCAGAAGCACCGAGAAATGAGCTACACCTGGGCTGAGTGAGGGGACAAGGAGCTCCACACACGGGGAGCTCACACAGAAGGTGCTCTCGCAGGGAGCTGCTGAGGAACAAATAAGGTAGGCCACAATTTCACAAAATATAACTAAATATCTGCTTCGGGGAATATTATAATGCTTTGTTGAGATTGAAAGGGTTTGGAATATGTGTTTCTTCAGAAAAATGGTGGCCACAATGAGTGTAAGAAAGCTGATAGCAGCTTTTGTGAGCAAGGAACAACTGAGAGGGGAAGATAGTGGTTTTCTGTGTGGTAAGGTAGCACTGGTAATTGTACAGATATCCATCAATTGGTTGTGGTGTTTGTGTTCATTGTCAGGTTTCACTGTTGCCATAATACGTGAGAAATAACAGTAGTTTCTCACTCCATTAACTGGAAAAATGTGAGAAATAAAAGCAAAGTGCCTGAAAGGGAAATGTTCTCTTTTAACTTGCTTTCCAGAACCTTCTGTTACTGATTCAGTTTCATACTTTATATCTGTATTAAGGATATGTCTTCTCTTTTTTGATAAGGTTTATTGCTTGCAGTGTCTTATTAACACCATCATGCTGCATTTTATTCTTGTTTCTTGAATTGTTCAAACTGTGATACTTTTCACTAAAAAGTGCTTTATCAGCCTCTTCCAGATCATATGTATGTTTTTGTTAAAATACTCAGTGCTTTTAGTGCTTGAGGCCCTGGCAGCAGCTTCCCCAGTCACTAACACAGGGTGTATGCTCAGCTCCCGAGGGAGCAGCTGCAAAAGACACCATGAGGGAACATGGAAACATTGGCCAGGGCAAGAAGAACATTTAGAGACAGCGTTAAGAGCTGAAATGTCTCAGTAGCCAGGACAGGTCCTGTTTGGTTTGCAGAAGGCACCTGAGCTCTGCCCAGCTCCAGATGCTCAGCCTCTGGTGTGGGTGAAGGAGCAGAGGGGAATGGAGCTACTGTGGTGGGAAGTACTGCTGCACTCACCAATCTGGGGAATTTGGACTGTGCTCATAGCCCATGCTAGTTATGAAAGCATACATGCAAGTTTAAGGAGTTTCAACAAGCTTTACGTTAATCTCATGCACATTTCACAAAGATTTAAATCCAAAGCTTTTCGTTTGATAATTACATGTAGAAAGCAAGTTTTTACTGCAGGTGATTGTAATGGAGGTTTTTCCCAGCTGCAGTTAGCAATGAGATTGGCTTCACCTGGCTTAGATTATAGTCCTAATTTTTTGACAATTAAGGTAATTCTTTGCATTTGGTGGGGGATACTTGAGTTATATCAACACTTTTAGTTACATGTCTTACAGATTGGTCAGCCTTCAGAAGTGAATGCCTATGGAATGCAGAGATAGCCAAGATGAATGGCTCTGATTAGATATTAGCTTTTAGACACCTGAAGTCAGATACCCATTCCTAGGCACAGGCATTGCTGGTATGTCTTAAAATGCCAGTTGTAATGTATTGCTCTTCTTGAATACCTTTTCCTGCTTATTCATCCTGCTTATTCACCCAAATGGGTGGAATAGCCTCTCAAAAGATCAAGGCTCTGTAGGAAGTCCACAATTTCTGTGGGAACACAGAAGAAATAAAGCAGCTCTCAAATGATAAGTAAGGAAAGAGGTTAAAATGAATTCTTTATAGTAGCTATGACTGGTAAATTTTAGAATAACTCTGAAACTGTTGATCCAAACATAAGGGTTTCCAGAAATGAACTTTAGGTGGTATTATTTATTCCTGTGCTGAAAGTGCTACATATCATGCTCTGTACTGTTATTCTGTTCCCAGCATTTTTAGGGATAGAATGAACTGCAAAGAATGTATTCCCAAATAGTGTTCTGATGAAAAATGGGACATGATTTATTGTCTGTTGGAAGAGAGGACTCATTTAAATATTAATCTGAAGTGCAATTGTTCTGTAAAGCTTTTAACAGCTAACTGCACACTGAAGTTACAGTTTTCTGCTAGTTCTTGTGAGGAAATGTGTGTGCACTCAGCTTCCAGGGAGGTCTTCCCCAGTATTTTGGCTGACACAAGCATTTGTTGGTGGGACAGTGACACCAGAGAATCAATACAGAATTAACTTCAAATATGCTTTTCATCAGCAATAGTCATTTAAATAATACAGGATATCTACAGTGTCAGGGATAGAAAATAAGGCATGATTCAATGCATTTCTCCCTCCTGTAAGGCTGAAATGAAAATGTACTGGAACTCTCACAAGGTAAGTGAATTCTAAAGATAGTTTTGATGTAGGTGTGTGTTGTGAACTGCTTGTCAAAGTGCATTTTAGACTTTTTAGGTGGGCAGATGACTGCAGTTCAGTATTTACAGTCAACATGCTAAAAGTAAGGAACATGCCATGGAAAGAAAAGGTGACTTTTATTCCTCTAGAATAAAGGTCAGAAATGGGTAGCAACAGAGAGTCAACGTGTCAATATACTGCATCATGCTGGAGTGTGACCCATTCCTTCTAGAACAAAGCTTACAAGGAACTAGAGTTAACTTCTGTCTAAGTTAAACTTTGCTTGTAATGACAAACTATTACATGCTCTGTTGGTGTAGAAAATGGCATTTTCCTTTGAGCTGTGTTACTTTTAAAACTATTTGAATAATGGTACACTTATACATCCAAATCAATTTATTAGAATAAGTCCATGCTCTTGAAACAAAGTTGACTTGTTTAAACGTGTTTAGTTGTGATTGAATTTTATTCTTCCATTTAATGAACACTGTTCAGCCATAGTGTTCAATTGCTAAATTAATTAACATGTCTGTAACTCTAATTGTGCATATGTCAATCAAAATCAAAGGAAAAACTGACAAAGAATTTGCCTGGCAAACAAAATAGGCCTATTATATGAAGTGAAAGTAAATGGAAAATTTAAGTGAAGTGTGTTTATCTACAGTAAACAGGAGTTATTTTTCTATTTTTTGATATGTTTTAATTTTTTTAAAAGAAATCATGTTAATATAATTTGTTAAATCTTTTGTGCTTATATTGACTGCCAGTCTATGACTGACAATATGTCCACCATTCCACATAATCTATCCGTGAATCTCTGTTGTAGTAGAGGCAAAGTACTCTATTGAAAGGTGAAGTTCTAATTTTAAAGGGATGAGGTTTATTCTCAAATATTATATAATAGTGTTATCTTATGTATGTTTTGAGGTAGGGAAGGGGAGGAGTATCTCAAAGTTTTCCTCATAAATTACTTAGTAAGAGTTTTCATCAGACTCTTCTGAATGTTCTTCTGTCAATCTTCTTGTCCTAATTTACTTTGCTATTTCACGTAATTAAAACAAAACAAACACATTTGAGTTCTTTATGAGTATACTACCATGAGTTCAAAAAAGTAACACTCAGATCATTGCATTCAGTTACTCTCTTCAGACTGAAAATTTTTTCCTCTGTAAATAATTGCATCGAAGTAAACCAAGACAGGTTGGTATGAAGGATTTACGAAAGAAGAGGACATAAAAATTCCTGGCATTTTGCAAAGCAGCCTAAGTAATTTACCTTTATCAGACTTGACTACTGCAAGCAAATAGTAAAGGAGGCATTAAAATGACTGCTTGTCCTGAGCAGCACAAACTGCAGGACAGACATATGGGAGAGTTGGGGAGATGATCTATTGCCACTAATGACTGAATGACTGACATTGTCAGTCGTGGTGCCCTGTGTCCCTTCAATAGCACTGTTTGCAAAGCTGCAACAGAGCCATTACCATGTAAATTAGAGTATTCCATGAAATGCTCCATGTACCTTTTATAATGTCATTGGCAATAACCCATACAATTTATATACCACATATGGTTTAATATCCCGTATCATCCGAGTGAGACATTACACTACAAAAATGCTCTCAAGTAAATTAAGATTACAAATTAAGAAGATTGAAGTAAAGAACCAGAGAGTATGATGATCACTTGCTATTCAGAAGCCCTTAATGGAGAAATTGCACATGCTGTTTTGTAGAGGAGTGAAACTTCCTGCCTGCCTTCAAAATCCCAAGAGTTTGAAATGAGCTGCAGTGTGTTGTGAGGATTTGCAAACAAACCCTGCTCTGATTTGGGGCCAGCCTGTCCCATGCCCAAGCTGGGCTGCTGCCCTGGCACTGCAGCTCTTGTGCAGCACTGCAGCTCTTGAGCTCTCCTGCTGTCACATGTGGATTGTGCAGCACCCCTGCAGCACCCTGTGTACACAAACACCCTGCACAGCCCCGTTCTGCACAGCCTTTGCTGGGGATTGCATTGTAAGGGTAATTTAACTGCAGCAGCAATCTTGTCCCTAGCTGCCCTTAGTCATGCTAAATCAAACACATAATTCTGATAGTATGGATCACCCACTATGGTTTCTATTATGATACTATAATGTCATTGTCCTTTACTCACACGAGGCACTGAGCAGGTCTGCAAGGAAAAGTGATCAGCGGTAGTTAGGAGTAGTCCATCTACACTTTTCTTTTGCTCTGGTATTTGGAAAATATGACCCAGAGGTCAGAAAAATTCCTGTTATGGGTCATTGTAGCCTGGTGTGTGATCAACAAAAGGTAAAAAAAGAAAAATATTACTATTTCTGAATATTAGAAACATAATTTAAACAACATGTACTTTATGGACATGTTGCATGTAACCTGGCTGTTGAAGGCAGCCAAACTTGAGAAAATGGAATGGGGACTTTCCATAGGAAATGCTCATGGAATTCATCCAGGTGATGAGCTAAGGTCAGGATCAGCTGGGAATGATGCTGGAGGTGTTCCTTGTTCTATACACATGGCATCTTTCCTTGATATACCTCAAAGCCACTTGGGAGGAGAGTGTACAAAATTGGTGAACTTGTGCTTCTGACAGTTTATACAGCAACCAATGGTTCTTTCTTATACAGTGCCCATTGGTTCTTTTTCCATGCAATGTCTTTTACTTCATTTCAAAATGCACTTTTCCTTGTAATCCTAGAGAGTGAGTAAGTTTCTTAAGGAAGATGAGAACTGAGATGTACTTAAAGAACCATACTTGCAGAATAAAGTTAGACTTTGGGTATGTGCCATCTGGGTTTTGGTTGGGGAAAAAAGGTCTGAAGTTAGAAGTCTGAAAATACAAGCAATTTAGTTTTAGGCCAAAGGTGCTGCAATCAAATCAAAAGCTAAGATTTTAGTAGATGCTGTGAGCACAAGTGGTCTGTTGTCATTGATTTATTTGATCTTGTGAATTTGAGTTGTCGTATTGAAAATGAACAGGAATACTCAAGTGTCTTACTCTCAAATCTGATTGGATCTGTGTGGTACCAAGGTTGTACTTTCTGCAAGAAAGGGATTTACTTGAGCACAAGTACAAAATTGACAGACAATACACTGAACTGAGGGATTTTTCTTCCTAATTAGTCAAAAAATAGCATGAGGAAAAATCACCTTATAGCCATCTACCAACTCTCCAGGAACCAAAAACTAGAAATCATAGCAGTTGCTTTAAATGAATGACAGCTGAAATATCACCATGGAGCAACTTGCATGTCCAACCTAGTGACAGTTCTTTAGCCCTGCTGGTTTTAGAATTGCAGACACTATTAATGAAGTAATTTTGTATTCACAAAAATGTCTTCAGCATTTCTGTAGTTCTTAATTCAATTTCAGCAACTCTGCAATGCAAATAAGTAACACCAAGTTTGGAATGGAAAGAATGCCAAAATATTTGTTTCTCTGTTAAGAGCACATGGCTAATGCCCTTGAACATGGCTTGGAGAGTTAATTTTTAAATACCCATAAGAGTGGGGGGTTGCCCACAATGTGAAATGTGAATTTTCAGGATATTTCAACAACATAAAAGGTTCACAATGGGTCTTGAAGGTCACAGCTAAAGGGAGGAAAACTAGGTAATGAGCATACAGGATTTCAATGAAAATGCTTGAAAATAAGATTGAATAAGTACTTAGAAACTGATAATCAACTATTTATCAATTATGAGGGGAAATTAAATTCTTCTTGACATAAAATAAGAATTGTATATGTGCTTAGCTCTATATATGTGTTACATATATATGTGTACATCTATGTATATGTGTTACAGCTCTATTAAGTAGCTCCTGGTTCTGCCTATGACTAAAGTTCAATTAATGTCAAACTTTAATTTGGTGACATAAACATGATAGGTCCTCAACTTGTTGAAGCACAATAACATTCAGTATAATTCTCAGTTTAAAGCACTATGCTGACCTGTATATCACGTACACATGATATTCAGAAAAAGAATTTCACCTGTCTCCTCTCAAAAAAGATGAACCAAAATACAAAATAACCAGATACAAAACTTGAATGTTGGAACATTCTGGTCCAGTTCTATATTTAGTGCTGCACAAAATGAAGCAGCCCAGTTTCATGCTGTATAAAAAGAAATGGGCTGGGTAATGAAAGCAAAATTACTAAATCAGCAAGGTATCCCAGTGGGGCTATATTCCTGTTTTTCTGCACTGTGCCATGTAGACCTATATTCTGTGCCTGGGTTAATACACAGTGCTGGAACTGTATTCCAGAAATGATTGCTGAGATAACGTTCCTTCTGTGTCTATTACTTTTGTCAGAACAAATATAGATGTAGATTGATTTGAAGTTACAAAGCGTATTACTATTTATTCCTCCTAATAGCAAAATAGATATTTGCAATAAATAAGAGATGACATTCCTTCCCTCTGTGCTTTTATCAGAGTAAAAGAAGTTTAAAAGGCGCTGGCTAGTCCATAAGGCAAGGACGCAAAAAGTTGTGCTATTGAACACAAAAGGACCTCTTCTCAAGTCCTACAACCAAAAACTAAACAAGTCTGGGCAGTGTAGCAGAACTTAATTGATCTCATTGTGCTTGCCATAGAGAAAATATATCAGGCCACTGTAGAATAAGAATAACTCTTCATAGTATTTTAACACCTTCCAAATGTCAGTATGAAGAAACTGCATTTTCTGGCTAAGTATATAATATCTGAATTGTGACTCTTTCAATAGAAATGTTATTCAGAGTAGTTGCTTATTCAGTTACATGTGTATCCAGCCAGACCCACCAACTTGTGCAGTAGCAGAACTTGATACGATGACCATATGTCCACAACATGATATGAATGAAAGACTGAGGCTCTATGGAAGCTTTACATTATTTTCATTCATGTTTTATCACCCAACTAACATCCAACCTATTTGAAAACAAATAATATTTACACATTGCAGGTCTGTAAATAATATAATAATCTTCCTTTATTATCTAACAACTTCATTGTCAGACCTGCAAAAATAGCACTGCTAAAGTTACATTGCTTGCTTGAAAGGCAGGATGTTTTCAATTGTGCCAAATCAGCAGAGTCTGGAAACTTTTATTTCCTTGTAACTTAAAAGAAACTTTTGGAATTATGTTCATTATGATGTTCCAGAATATGAATGAAATCTATCATTATGTATGTGAGAGATTTCTTCATTCCCCTCTGTTTTCCAAAACTTGAATGCTTTCTCTGTGCCACCACTATCAGTTCTTGCCCTCTGGCTACAAGATCAAAAAGCAAGTGGAATAAAAGGGAATAGAATAAAAATAAAGAATACAAAAGAAAGATGAACTGGGAGAAGAGCAGAAGAAATGATTAAAGAAAGGGAAAATAAGAGAGATGACAGATGTAAAACTGGTATGTAACAAGGTTATGAATGTTTTCATGCAACATTTATGGGGACAACCAAATGAGTTTATTTCAACTTACTTGAAATTCTGTGTGCATGTCTTGAGTCAGCAGTGTGAAAGTAGTCAAATGCTCATTATCTGTCAATAAAGATCACATCCACTGTGCAGGAAAGTCACAGACTAGTTTTTCAAGGAAGAATGTACTAATCTACCACTGCAAAGCAAAAGGCTTCAAGGGGCCTCTCTCTAACCATCTGGCTGTCTTGGAATACAAATATTTAGGATGAATGGTTTCTGTGGAGGAAGAGACAGCATGGAAAAGATATTAGAAGTAGTTTGCTAATGTCAAGTGCTGCAGTGACTGTGTCATTGATAACCACTCCAAGGTCCCTAGGGGGAGCAGAAAGGGTGGGCTCAGACCAATCCAGGGAGAAGCATCACAGCCCTGTGGAGATGCAGGTGTGGTGTGTGCTCAGCACAGAGCCAGGCTCGGGCAGAGACACTGCCTGCTCTGGGAGACAGCCTGGCACCAGGAAAGAGCTGACTAAAAGAGTTAAGAAAAATGAAAGCATTGCAGTAACTACTCCTGACAGCGTCCCTGTGCGTTCAGAGCTCTCCTGGTTTACTTGGCTGCTTTCTCTGGGTGACAGTGGGTTTTGTTCTGTACCAAGCTAGTGAGTGTGCACCATGATATTAGTGTGAAAGGAGGGATGGTGCACAGTCCACAGGAGGGAGCAGTCACTCCTTCAACGGTGGCTGATCCAGTGTGCTGTAGTAAAACAGGGATCCTCTCAGGGGATTCAGTGTGAATGCAGAATCTGCACTGTCAGAGACCTGTATTTAAGCTTTTTGCAAATTTATTTTCTACGCAGTTTTTCAAGGATCAGTCACAGTCTAACCCTGTGGAGAGACATGAACTAACAGTTTTTATCTTCTGAATATCACTCGAGTTTGGGAGACCTTATCAGCTGTGCTTATATCTTTATTTTCTGTGTGCTGCTGTTCAGCAGTTCAGCCTCAAATATGCAGCTCTGTTCTGCTGTTGAGACTGCCCGTAGATAAATTTCTTTCCCTAGAGAGGTGGTTCAGGTAATCCTAGGAGCAAACTTCAGAGGGATGAGTAGAATTACTGGCAACAGCAGAGGTAAAGCAGCATGACTCGGTAGTTTTCCTAATTTTCATGTAGAGCATAGATTTGAGCTTTAGGTGGTCACTGTTGGCTTCATAATAGAAGCGGGCATTGTAGTGCTTTCTGCTGTTAATTCTGGCTGATGCTTTGCAAACATTTTTTTCTATCCGAGCTCAAGAGGAAAAAAGTAATTAAGTAATTAGGGTGTTTGAGGTCATAATGGGCGCAGAGAAACCTGTATGTTGAAACTTGAATAGCTTTCACTTGCAATCGTACAAAGAAAGACTTAGTTTTCAACCCTATTTAAAGACCAAAACAAGAACAATTTTCTTTGTAACAGTATTACACCAGCATTTGAATATGAAGTGTAAAGACGACTTAGAAGTTTGCAAGAAACTTGATAACCCTGCTGGATAATAATCCTGCCTAGGAAAAGGGACTAAAGTAAGGTTTTGAGGCTCATTCTAAACTGGTCTTGCAAACAGGAACAGAAGAAATGCGGATTTTGAAAGTTCATTAACTGCGCCTCTAAGGTTATTATTTCACCGTGCAGAAAACAATTAATTTGTGTTGATCTGCAAGTGTGTATTTATTAAAAGTATGTGCTTTTAGGTGTATGTGTCCACAGGGACTTCCTCTGGCAAATGTAATAAATTGTGCAGTGGGCTCTATATTAATTTTACTTGTTAAAGTAATTTATATACTTTATATATAGTTTCCTATAACAAAGGTTTGGTTTTTTTTAGCTTATGTTTTTGTCTCTTCAGTAGTGTGCTTTGGAAAAACATGGATGCAAGCATCCTTACACAGTGCATGCCTTGCATCTGTTGTGAATTGGCAGCTCTCAATTGTTTTCTAACTTATTTGGACTCTTAGATTTAGCTTGGTGTGGTTTTTGTTGTATTGTATTGTATTGGTTTTGCATGGCCTGGTTTTTGGGAGTGGGCGTGCTGCAGGGGTGGCTGCTGTGAGAAGCACAATGCAGCAGGGGAGTGACTCCTCTCCTGAGCAGTGAAGGAAACACAGGTGATGTTCTGACCAAAACCCCCACTGCCTGTCTCTCTGCACCGTTGATGGGAAGGAGGGAGGGATTTTGAGATGATTATAATCTCAAAAGGAGATTATAATCATCTCAAAGGATTGAAGGAGCAGGGGAAAAGGTGTTTTTAAGGGCTTATTTTACTTTTCATTATCCTGCTCTGATTTTGTTGGTAATAAATTCTCTTTATATCTCCCAAGTTGAGCCTGGTTTTGCCCTTGATGGTAATTGATGAGTGTTTTCTCAGTGTTTATCTCAACCCATGAACCCTTCATTATACTTTGTCTCCTCTGTCTGGTTTCAGAGGAGGGTGAGTGAGAGGCTTTTGTGGGTGCCTGGCATCTAGCCAGCGTCAAGCCACGGCACTTGGGTAGAAAGGGAAAAATTCCTTGGGCTGTGCTATCAGAACCCATCAATAACTTCACACATTGCAAGAACTTGTCATTCTCTCCTCCCTCTCCACCACCACCACTTTCTCTCTGCTCTAACGCTATGATTCCCTCTGTATCTGTAGCCATTTGTAGTGTTTTGTGGGAAGTAAATCCAGTCACACAGGCAGGAGCAAATCCAACAGTTTCATTGGCAGAGCCCCAGCAAGCCTGTACTACATTCTGCAGCAGCTGTTGCAGCACTGCTGATTTCTACCCAAAATGCTGGGTCCTGAGCTGGATCTTCATTATCTTAAAACAGTGCTATGTGCACTGCCTGTCATTATCTTCTGCTGAAAATTAAAATACACGATAGCAACCACAGAGGGATATTATCATTCTTTAGACCTGGAGTCCATCTACCTCTTCAGAGATTATACAGAATTTGAGGGGAATGCAGAAGTTTTGCCCAAATCTTCACCTTGAAAGCAGGGAACTGATAATGACAGTTACCCAAAACTGCTGCCCCTTCCTCTGTAGTGATCAGCAGTCAGCTGCCATCCCTGTTTGGATTGCACTGAGAAGGGCTTGCTGTACTTTCCTCTGCCAGGGACAGTGGCTCAGGGCACTCAGATTCTGATGTAACTTGCTGATTTTTAAAAAGGTAGAAAAGGGCTAGTTTCTTGTTTTGAATTTACTGTGCTTATAATGTCACAGTGTTGCATAGATTTTTGGCAGCTATATCCCTATAGGTAACATGGGTAAATATTTATAGAATACAGGAACAGTGATGTGAATTTCCAAGGGGACTCAACACCCTGTGACGTGAATGCCTTCTGGTATAGCAGGGAGAGTCTCTTGGGATGTTTTGAAGTATTATAATCATCTCAAAATCTGGGGGTTTTTTTCTGATGGCTATTAATTGGCTTCAGGAATGGACCATGGCCAACAGTGTCACATTTTGCCAATGGCAGTGCAAATCGTGCTACTCTTTCTCCGAACTGATACAGTTCAAAAATACCTTATACCACTTCTGTGTTTATTTTCCTCATAGCTTGGGAAATCACGGTCTCTTTACTGACCAATCCTTCCTTTTCCACTCAAGATTTCTTTAGAAAATAAGAGAAGTCTTGAGATCTTGCTCTTTGCAACTTGTTGTTTTATTAGATAATATGGGAATTTGAACTGGTGTGACAAATGAAAGTTCACTCCTTTCATTTAATATTTTTTTTAGTCCATATGGCTTTAAAGAAAAGCTGTCTAGGGTTTTTTCAAGATAGCTGTAGCTCTTGCGAGAGATGTGTGACCCACATGTTCCTTTATATCTTTCAAAAGACAGACTTTTTGAGGCTTCTTGGTAACTCAATAGTTTTTTTGTGTTTGTTTTTTCTCTGTAATCCAGTTCAGCAAATCATTGTGCAGAACACACTAACCTCTCACCAGTTTTATACACCAGGTCACATCTGTATCCAGCTTCTGTGTTGCTTACAGTCACATCATTAAGTGGATTTTGGGTACTTGATGGCCAGCACAGTGTAATTAACACTGTTTCCTAGGAAGGCAGCTTGATTTGTTATTTGCTACCAGTCTTACTGAGACCAGCAAAACCTGGCTCTGTCACCTTAACACATTAATCTGTTACTGGCTAATAGGAAGCTGAACCCAATTTCCAGAACTGCTGAACTTTTGTGACTTCAGTTGAGGTAATTTACATCTAAGGCTCTTAGTGTCTCTGAACAAATTAGTATTCAGGTTTTTAACATTGCTTTGAGGAGGTCTTTAGGAGTTAGATTGGTTAGATTGGAGTTGAACAGTCAGACCAATGTCTCGGTGAGAGCACCAGAATCTCTTGCAGAGTGCTCCTGGAGGTGCTGTCATCATTATGGCTCATCTTCAAAGGAGTATCTGATTACTGGGAGGGAAAAGAGAGAACCTGAAGTTACTTGCTGTGAACAGTGCAAGTGGGCAGAAGAAACGCTTCAGCAGCACAGAGCACAGCCAGAGAAAAATATGAGGTAGCACTTATTGTAATTTAAACATATTTTGTATAAGTCCTAGTATAGCATTTAGACTGCTCTTGAGAAGAGAGATTAGTCTCAGGAGAGCTACAAAATATATTTGCATCACAGAAGACACATGCTGAAATTCTAATTATGGAAGTTCATACTGTTCTCCTCTGGACTCCATCTAGGGGTAAAACCTCTTCATTATATGGCTGTCTCACTGGTATTCCATCCCCATGTGGTTTGTGGTAAACATTTTGGTGGTTCCCGATGGACTCAGGATTTCAGCTCTGCATTAGGTGGTGAAAACAAGTTCAAATGCAGAGACATTGACCTGCTAACATGATAAACCCAGGAAGAGCACACATTAGTGTTTTAGCCAATCCAACAGGCTAGAGATACAGAGATGCAGCTGGGTTTAGTCAGTTTATGCTTCAGCTGACTGACAGATGCTACATCCTGCACTGTCTGTGCTCCATCACAGCAGTGCTCGTGGAGGCAGTTCATCCCCTTTCTCAGTGCTCTGAGGGCTGTTCCGGGACATGTGTGACTGAGGTGGAGTTTCTTGTCTTGAAAAAAAACAGATGATGTTTCAACTAAAATTAAGTATTGCCCTGAATTATTAATTAAAATTAATGGAATTTTCCAATGATCTTACTATGTGATAGCAGTAAGATTACATAAAATCATTTGTTTCCAGTTTTCTAAAAGAAAAAGCCCAACACAGATTCTTCTTAAGAGAAATCATTATTCTTCCCATCTGTGCTCTAGGCAACCATATGATCTGCCTATGGGACAACCTGCATTAGCAGAGAAAAATGAAAGTTATGCAGGGACCAAACCCAAAGCTGTACTTTGGGAAAAGTGCTATAAGCATTGGCATGTTCTTGAAAGTTTCAGCACATTTTGAAAAAAGTCCAACAAGCACAAACCCCACAAAAGCACAAACACAAAAATCAGTTTGCCAACTACAAAAACTCTGGCTTCTTTCCTCTCACCTTATTTATTTACCACAGCCTCATTAAGCACATGAATTGGATGACTCCAAGGGCAGTTTTTCTGTAAGGCAGGCTGGCACAAATTTGCAACTTGTTCCAAGAGCTCCCAAAGAATCTCAGTCAGAAATAATTATTGAATAAGCAAGCAGAAAGTTTTCAAGAAATAACTGTACATGCGACAGGAGAGTTGTTGCAACCTATCTCCTTGTCAGAAGATTATTAAGCACTTGTTTCAGTGCTGAAAATTAGTTACTTCCCATTTTCCTCTTCACCTGTTTGTGAAGTGATGATTATGAGAGGACTGTGGCTAAAGGGGGTACTTTGGTAAATGTAGACAATGCTGTGATACACTTAGGAATGAATAAAAAGGGTTTTCAACACTTCATTTCCTCTCAGATTATGTCACCTGCTTACAAATAAATATCCCAGCTTGGTCAGCTTGAGTGTCCTCCTCCTTCTTTCTCTTGCTCTGCCTATTGCTCCCTTCTAACTCCCATCCAGAGGCACTTGCTGTCTGCCTCAAGGCACCTCTACCATCCTCTGCATTGTCTGCTAAACACTTGTGTATTTGTCCTGTACTACAGAGGTGCTGACAGTACATCCACAGCAAAGACAAGGGCTGTAAAATCATACCAGATGTAAATGGTGCAAGAAATGAAGACAAGGTGTAATGACTGATTTGAGTTATGTTCCTCAGAAAGGGTGAACAGTCTTTAATAAATATATTTTTCTAGTTATTCTCAGCTTATGCCTTTTCTTACTCCATAGAGAAGTGATGTATTGAGCCTTGCTTTAGAGGTAAAATAGGAACTGAAGGCATTGAACTGCCTGTGTTCAATTTAATATTTCTAAATGCAGATGTACTGAATCAAGCAGGTGCTGCCTAGAGAGCCATGATGTTTTATGCTACCTATTGGGCCTTTATCTTACCCAGAAAGAACAGTTCTTTTCTAAAATAATAAATGAGCAAAAGCTGCAGTGTGTAGAATGAATAAACATCCATGCATTTAACCATGTTAGAAATTGTGTGCTTGTCGTATACAACTGTGTTAATGTTATAAACTTTACAGAAGATCAGTGGTAGAGCTAATAATGTACTTAGAGGTGAAAAGGTAAAATAATGTGTTCACTGGAAAGGAAGGGCAAATCATAGGTCTATATTCATGTGTCCTCAGGTTCTTTAATTTTCATAAATACATATATTTAGACAGCATTTATGTTTTTAGGTTGGGTTTTCTTATTTTGGTTTGCTTTTTTTGGTTTTGTTTGTTTGTTTTGTTTTGGGGTTTTTTTTTGAGAGGGTTTGTTTGGGTTTTTTATGTCAAGACACCTCCTAATACAAATATCAGTTCTCTGAAAAAGAAACTCAATCAGTACTATGGACAGATTCCATTGTGAGTCACTTGAAACTGAAAGATTCTAAACGCAAGAAGAGACAAAGTTGTGGCTCTTCCTAGAGATGTTTTAGTATTCCAAAGTGGACTATGACAGTGGTTTAGTTGAAATGGGTTTAGTTGTAGCTGAAATGGGTTAGCTGTGTTTCACATCCCATTGTCCTTTTGGGTTTTGCTGGATGAATAGATTCACCTGGTTCCAGCCAAAGTGTTCAGAATCAACTGCAATGCTGGGATGAAGCTTCATTTCAACACAGGGTTCCTGTTGTGAGGTGTAATCATCTTTTTTTATTATACTTTGAAATTTAATTTTAAATATTTATGTTTGGCTGGTTGGCCATTCTTGTCTGTTACTTGCAGTTTAGAGAATCTGAGACAGAAGAGAGCAACCTAAATAGCCCTGGCAGCAAATGAAATTACAGCATACTGAAAAGGTCAAAGCAGTGCTGCTCACAATGGTAATCTACAGAATACATGAGGCATTCCATTTCAAATACATCATTTCTCTGTCAGAAATTGCAAAAGAGCACAGCAAATGACAAGAAATGAATCCATAACTGTTGGAATGAAGTTGGCAAGAATTTAGACTTAACATGTTCCAGATAAAAAATAGCCATTTGTACCTCATTCTCAACAGCTGCCCTTGAATTACAGGGAGAGCTGGCTCCCCACTGTAGACCTGTATATTGCTCTTCAGCAGAACAGCCTTTCTCTCATTTTGCAGTGAATACTGGGGCAATCACAGAATATATGTGCAGCAAGGGTATTTTAAGACCTGTAAATTGTTCCAGAAACTTAGGTAGCATTCCCAGTGGAACTTGATCAATTGGGGCAAATGGTAAACTCTTGCTGCAAAGAAAAGAGGACAACCTGATGTCTGCTGCCAGGGCTGATGGATGGAAGCACATCCCACAGACCAGGCTGTGATGCTGACTGATCCTGTCATTTCAGTGGGCTCCCTGTCCCATGTGACATTTGGTGTTCCTGTTATTTTCCTTTGCAGCTCATATTTCCCTGGCTGGTGAAAACATATGAGGTGTAAAATGTCATTCGCTTTTGGGGATACTTAGCTGCTACAAAGAGGAAGTAATCAGGTCAGGGAAATAGCATGAGCCAAATTTTTATAGGGAGAGAGACAAGAAGCGATGCTGAGTGGTTCTGTCACAAGCCATGATGCTTTCACAGTATGCAGAATTTCCTGAGACAGTGAACTGAAGGATGTTAGCCAGTAGGGATTAGTAACTTTTAAAATATGTAGTGAGAACTCTGTGCAAGGCAAGCTCTCCCTCCAGTGCTGTGTAAGGCAGGAGGACAGAGTGCTTCAAGCAGGAGTAATTGGCAATCCCTGGTGCTTAAAATGAAGTGGTGCCTTTGAAGCCAAGCACACCGGAGCATATCTTTGCATTTAATTCATCTCATCAGTCTTGACTGCAGTTGTCAAAATTTTGCTGTCAATGGGAAGATGATTTTCAGTTTACTTAATAGTGATGGAAAGAAGGCAATGATAGAGGTTGTGTTTTGTCATCCTTGTTGTTTGCTAATCCCTTATTTGGGAAGCAATTCCTTGCATGGGGCCCAGGCTTGTGCAAAGGGAGTTAATGTGTCCTGGTAGTGCTTGTGCTCAGTGCTTGGTGGGGCAATGCTGGACATGCTCAGCACCCAAAGAACTGACCTGTAGAGCAGAGGCACCTGCAGGGTGATGGGTCATGGCAGCTGCTAGGCCACCATGCCTTCCTCAGGGAAACATTTCCAAGTTGTTTCTTTTCCTACAAAACCTTCCTCTTTATCTGTTCTGCATTAAAACTTCAAGGCTGTTGGAAAGCCAAACCCTTTCTGCTATGGGGTTTCCAGATTAATTCCTGTCTTTATGTAATGTGTGTGCATTTATTAACTTGAGGGATAACTTTTATATCCAAATGATTTGTGCCTGAGTTTTCTCAGTGTTTACTGTTCTCTTTTGGCTTCCAAATAGTATTTCTTGGAGTTCCAGGTAAATGGTGTAACTTCCAAAGGTGCACATTGGTTTTGTTTTGCTTTTCTGTGTTGAGTGGTTTACAGAGATGTAATTTTAGATGTAGGTGACTTATCAAACTTGCATTGTTTTTGCTTCTGGGTAACATCTCCTTGTCCATTCTGCAATTACTCAACCACAGAGGATGAACTGACACTGTATTTTTGTATTAAACTGAGCACAGAAGGATTACAGTCCAGATACAGTTGTTCAATACATCTCCTATTTCATTGTTTGACTTCTCGCTAAAAGTAATGACAATATGTACACAACACTGTCATCCTCCTGTTAATTTTCAAATTCTGATTTTACTTATAAGCAACTTCAATTTATCACTTGAAAAATTTAAAAAAAACATTTCTCCGATCAATTTTTGGAGGTTAAGTGTGCTTATTAAAATTTAGAATGTATTTTCCTAATTAAGAACAGGACAGTACATAATGCAGACTTTTTTAAAGAAGAGGAAAATTATAAGGAGTTGTGCTTTCAGGGCCCTTGAAAATAGGGAAGTCTCAGGGCTTAATTTCTAAACAAGGAATATGCAGTAAAGTCCATGGAGTTTTTTATTACTGCCCCTAAAGAAAGAATCTCAAAAGACAGACCTTCAGTGCTGCTTCTGGAGAAGGAAGATATTGATCCTGCAGATATTTCCATTATCTCTTCATTGCCATAAAGAATTACTAGGTCTGCATGGCCACTGTCAGCTCCAGCTTGCTATATAATAAATTTCCCCCTTGGAACAGTCGAATTTTCTCCAGCAGGAAGTGTGGAGAGTGACCTGGAGAGCATATCTTGGTCTGGCCTCTGCCTGTGGGCAGCTGCATCCAGTAAATCCCTGACTCTCATCTAATTTCCTGCAGAAATCCATAGCAATGGAGATGGAGCAATCAAGTTCAGTGGCTCAGCTGGAAAGTTTTCCTGGGATCTGACCTAAAGGCTCTTTCCTCCATAATTCCATTCCATGTTATCCCTTCCCCTGTGGATAGAGAACAATTTCTGACCCACCTTCCTGCAGTAGCTTTCAAACAGGTGATAAGTGCTACCTCCCCTCTCAATAATCTTTTCTCAAGCCTGTAAAACCTCAAATTTGTGTTACGGACTAAAGAAGTGTTGCTACTTCCTTAGAAATATCTTTTAAAAGTAAAGTACAGAGTAATTAAACTACTGAAAGCAGACAGATCTGGAAAGATTAAGTAATCATTAGGAGAAAATGAAACTTGTATTGGCAAGTAGTACAGGAACACTGAGCAAGAGCAGTGTTTAAACCGAGGAATAATTATGTACAAACTTTCCAAGAGTGTGCTTAGGCTGGAAATCAGAACATGGGTTATAGTCTTCACACAAACGAGGTTCTAGAACTACATTTTAGCAGGGAGGAAAGAGCCCAACTAGTTTTTCAGAGGAGCTTGATCAGTTTAAGAAGGAGATTACACAATGTAATTGTTCATGAGGCTACAGTGAACTTAATAGTCAGGGCAGTTTCTTCCAAATCTTCTGTTTCAGCTCAAGTACCTTGTTCAAAAGTCTCCTTAGTCAGCCTGTCTCTTGGGAAGATGGAGTGCTTTCTGTCATCTGTTTTATCCTGGGATCCAAAATATAAACTGAATAATTTAACAGCGAATAATTTTGTTGTTACTTCTTTCTTGGTCAAAACTCTCACTTACATCAGAGGGAATTGTGCTGAGTGTGACTAGCTGGGTGTGTTTCCACATAATAAGTTCATGCCCCACTGTGACTGAATTTTCACTGTACACAAAAATAAATTAGAAATTGGTTTTGGGTAGATGAAAGAATGTCAGATGCAAGTGCTTTGTTAATGCAAGCAGCAGTCACATCCTTAAGGTGTGTTGTGCTGAGAAATTTTTTTCCAATGATATGGGTTTGCTGTTTTTTTGGGAGACTGAAATTTTCAATAGCAGTGTCGGTAGTGACCCATGGAGCTCGTGAGAAAAGCTTTAGCAATAAGCATTCTCCTAAATGCATCAGCATCATTTGTAATTTAGAGGCTGTTCTTATCAAG
This sequence comes from Lichenostomus cassidix, assembly GCF_008360975.1. NCBI lineage: Eukaryota > Metazoa > Chordata > Aves > Passeriformes > Meliphagidae > Lichenostomus > Lichenostomus cassidix. The sequence continues at coordinate 18,486,756 of NC_139490.1, forward strand.
GCATTATTACTTTTATTCTAATTGGTTTTGGCTGGAGCTTTTGTTTCTGAAGAGATTTTTATATGGGGTTTTTTTTGGGGTGTTTTTTGTTGGGAAAAGGAAAATTTAAATAGCTGCTGTCTTATGCATTGTACTTTAAATTTCTTGTTTGAACCAAGGATTAAAATAAAAAATGAAATATCAGACTACAAAAGGATCGTTTGAAAGTAGGTCCGCTCTGAAAGTTGGAACACTTTCCCCACATAATTTAGATAGAAATGATATTCAAATTCAAAACTATAATGAGAAAATATTCATAACCAAGTCTTCAAATTCCTTCTCTGAGATTGGGTTTAAAATGCCACAATTTAAAATGCCACAAAATATGAAAGGGGCAGATCCAAGTATTGTGACTCGAGTCTATCAACAAAATAAGTTTTTCTGCTTTGGTGAAGATTTAGGTTATGTTGGCAGCTTCCTCTAAGCATTCTTCTGTATACAGAACAGAAGTTCTTCTAGAGTCACCTCAGGGACCTATATTTTAAAATTTGTCCCAGTGTGTCATCATGAGGAAGCATATGATGAACTTTTAAAATGCTTCATATTGCAATAAATGTAATACTAAGCAGAGATCATTTATACATTATGTATGGTAATGCCTCAGGAATATCATTCTAGAAGAAAGTCAGAAAGGAGTGCAGTAGAATACTAAGAAATCTTTTCAGATTAAATTCAACTTTATCACTTGCAGGAGACACCTCCTACTGAGGTGAGCAATCTCCTCACATCATTACATTTCTATTTCTGCCATTCCTTCAGCAAAGTGCTCATGTGGTTGGATTAAGCCATCTCCTCCTGTTCTATATTTATGTGTTAAACCTTTGGTCATATTTTCTGAGAGAAAACTACAGATGAGTCTGTGTGTGTGTGTGGGCAGTTGATTCTGTGAGATCTGAGACTATTTTCTCTCTTTCTGTCTGCAGACCTTCTAGTGGGACATGGGGAGCTGTCACACACTTACTTGAATTTAACTTTCTGCAGACTTCTGAAAGTTTCACTCTTCTCTTTTGGTCGACTCCTACTTCAGAACTTGTCAAATCAGATATTTCTGAAAGGAAAAAAAGTCACAAAGGTGAATTGTTTGAATATTGTTAAGATGGCTACTTATCCATGTTACCATCTGGTAAGCTTTCTCTTCTACAGGAAACAAGCACATAAAAGGAAGGACAGGAAAGAACATCATCTATTGTTTCTTGCCTATATAAACCAATATTAGCCATGTCTCCCTGTCCTCAGATGCCCAAATGGTCAGGCTTTATGTCCATCTGTAATGGCAAAATAATTAAATTACTTCAGGATACATAAGGCAAAGAGGATGGTTAAGAATATGTACAAATCCATACTAGGAAAAGTGAACAGGCCAGGTTTTTATTAGTTCATATACTTGTGAATTTTTATTTAAAGGTGATCAGTACATGTTATTCATCATATACTGCCACATTTCTCTTTTTAGCAACTAATTTTTGTCTACATTTTAAGACTACTTAAAGGAGTAGCAGTAATGTCAATTAAAAAGCAGCAGTTGTATGATATGCCCATTTATTGAAACTTAGTGCTAAATCTTTGTTTTGTTATTAGCACGTTTGGTATTAACTTTGCCTCCTCACTTCGAGTTCAAATATGTGGGTTCATTCTAGAAATAGCATAATGTACAGGGATTGTGATCAGCCATTCTTGATTTTCTTCTATTTAATAAAAGGGCAATCAGACTTATTAAATTATTTCATTTGGGGAAGACTCCATGTGAGTCATTCTGCTCTCTTCACTCAGTACTGCCAGCTCTCCACTACCCACAGGCTTGATTTCCTCAGAGCTCTGCCAGCCAGCACCTCTTCTGCTTAGAATAGAGGAGTCCAGGCAGCTGATCAGCTGAGGGAGGTTAGATTGCAACATCCAAGAGAGGATGGAGAGCTGAGAGAGTTCAGTTTCATCAATTAAAGAAAAGGAAGGTGAAGCTCCTCATATGTTTTGCAGTCAAGGGAGAACCTCTGCTTTTCTACCTTTCCCCTACATTGCTAACTCCAGATCAACTTTTAATTTTCTCAGTATTTCTATTTCTTACTGTTTATGAAGTCATGTCAGTCAGTCTGTAAAGAAAAGTGAATTTGTATCTCTCATTAGTTTTGCTCCTTTTACCTATCTGAATTTGAGAAACCCACTGAAGAGGAACAGATTATTTTCACGTTATTTTTCATTTCTAAGAATACTGAAAAGATATTTCCTCAGTGCTGGTTGAGGTGAGGCAAATCTGCCAGGCCTGCCATGATTTCAGGTGAATTTTATGCAGTCAGTTAATTCCTGTATGCAGAAGCCATCCCAATCTAAAGGCATTGCTTTAGCTAGGGAGGGTTACAGAACACAGTTCCATAACTGAGGTACAGACTGTTCCACAGTAATACAGGATTTCCCCTTTGAGGAAATACAAAGCTTCATCTCTTAGCCATGGAATGACAGCAGTGCTGACTCTTTGCTGAGTTCCCTTGACATGGGTAGTGCAAGGAGTCCAGGGCTGAGGAGGCAACAGCAGCATCTCCTGGAGCCAATGCAGGGGTTTGGAAAGCACACCCAGCTCTCTGGGAATGGCAGAGCACTCCAAGATCCATAATGGCCATCACAGTTGTCATATCTAGAACTCACATTTTAATATCCCTTTAATTACACTGAATTCAGTGACTATTTAATTAAGTAATTAACTATTTGCTTGAAAGATATCCTAATACTTCTGCAAATTGAGTAAACAGGTGATCTGGGAGCTTCTGAAAGTGCATCTTAGGGGGTTTATACATAAATATATATTATAGGTGTGTACACATATATATATCAGGAATTAAGCAGGAAGGAGATGTGTATGCAGAATGCTCTAGAAAACATTTGTGGTGCTGGACTGTGACTTATAAATTGCTGGAAGGAATGGCTGAGACTAAGGAGTTCCCCAGTTGTTTTCCTTTAAATACTAAGGAGGCCAGACACCTTTTCCTTAATGCTTGGGTACAGAAGCAAATGTTTCTATGAGGCAACATATATTGGCTTTTGAAGTGGAAAATTATTTCAAAATGTTTTGAATAAAATATTTTGCTGTACCTAAGAACACTCTCCACTTCATTTTTTTCCCAGCTTGTTTGGCAGAAATATTCTCTTTAATATTCAGTGAAAAGTCAATTATTTCAGCAGGGATTTTCATAGTCCTTGTTTTCAAAAGATTGCATCGTGCTCTTGAAATTACTTGAATGTCACTGTAGTGACTAAATTACTGCATGGGAAGTTGTGCAGAAAAAATCGGAAGCATTCAAAAACCAGAGCACAATCAAATTTATGTGACTAATACAACAATTTTGTTTTGAACTTTCTTCCGGTGTTTTTAATCCCAGATGGTAACTTTCTAACGTAAATGATACCAACCTGGTAATGTTTTCACAAGGCTGAATTTGCACCCAGTTTAAGAAAAATCAATGTTTGTTAATAGAAGCTATTGTTTGTTTGTCCTTCAGTCAGCTAAACAACCAGCATGGGAGCTGGCTAAAAGCTTAACGAGATAAAGAGATAGAAGGAAATGAACACAATAGTGTGAAGAAATAAACACAGAAAAATTTAAAATAACTCTATTAGTGATGCAAGGCATGGGGTTTTCTTTAATTCATTGATGAAGCTCTGAAGCAGCAGGAGAGCAGTTGTGGCATTGCTGTGCTGAAACTGGATTTGAGAGTTGAGTCCCTTTCATCTTCCTTGCAGGGTCTGAGGTGTCAGCTATTGGTAAAAGCATTTCTTGTCTCCAGTCACTGTGACAAGGCATTGCCCAGTTTAACTTGTGTGGTTTACTCCCTGCTTGTAATTGCTCTACAGTCAGGGACTAGAATGTTCTTAAGCAGAGCTGATCTAGATTTTGCCAAAAAGACTGCACTCTTGTCAGAGAGTCATTTTGGCACTTGTCTTTTAGCAGTCCAGCGCTGAGACTTCCTTGAATTTTCTGCTAACATATTGATTTTAAAACATTTTAGGATGTTCTCAAAGTCAAAATTGTCAATGTGTGGGAGAATAGCATTTATAGGGTCATCGTTTCAATGTGTCTGGAACAATGTTTGTCAAGGGCTTAAATTAAATAAGCTGCAAACTGCTCTCCACTTGGGGATCCTCTGTCTGCAGCCATTGCTTGACCATTTTGCCTGTCCCTTCCCCACTCTGCTCCTCGAGGTCTTTGCCACCCCATTGTCCCATATCCTCTCAATTTTAGCTTGTTTTGAGCCCTGCAGCTTCAACCATGCATTTAACCTTCCACCTGTTCTATAGTGCTTATTGGGTGCTAAACATTTTTGAGTTGTCTAGTCCTGTTTAATTTAATTAAAAAAAAATAAGGTTAGAGGGTGTGCTGCCAGTTTTTTTCTTTTCTCAATATTATAAACTCTTTGCATTGAGTTTATAATATGTAACTGAGGGTTTGCTGGTGCTTGAAATCAATGGATACAATCAATCAGTAGGCTAACCTGGAGTACCTCATTAGCTGCTCTGTGTTAATTGCAGGTGTAGGTACTACTCTTCTGCTGTCCTCAGTGATTGTCACATTAGTGCTGGACAACAGATGAGTCTTCCCAGGGTGAGTAAATTTGCTTAGATTCTTTGTAGGTTCTAGGAAACCAAATAAACTTATATGTGTCCCACTTTTCCTCACCATCATCTTTCTGTGTACATAATGATGCAGTATCTGCTTAAAAAAATTCTGTTATTTGGTAAAAATTTGTGTGCATTCAGAGCTGGGGTTTTTTTCTTTATCTCAGTTATAGCATTGTGGTGCATTTGTAGCCTCTATGCTAACTTGGTGTGGTAGTTAATTTTAATTTTGAAAAGAGCATTCTTTACTGAAATACCTAAGTTTTCACTGCAGTAGCTCCAATGAAAGGCATTTCAAGTTGTCCTGGGGAGAGAAAATGGGAAATGAAAAAAAGCAATAGACTCTGGCATTATCTTTTGTTCACTGACAAGGAATTCTTTAATGTTGGGTTGTGGTCATAAATGGGATGGGAAAGATGCTTCATGAATAAAAGATACATAAATATCTGCTTGACTTTGGTTGGAGAGTTTTTCAAACAGTGATGCATGTTTTGCATTTTATGGAACACTGATTATTGTACAGTGATGATAATACAGCTCTGATATCACAATACATATAAAGTCCACTAGCAAATGTGGAATGAAACAAAAAGTAATCTTTAATCAAAGCTTAAAGTTTAGACAGCAGGTGATAATTTTTTAAAATTACTCCAAAATATGAGAAATAGGTTTTCTTCAAAATTGTTAACAACGAAATCTAAGCTGCATTAAACAGGATGGAATGTTTTCCAAACAGTTAGCAACTCTGCCATAATCAACCAAACTGCTGCCCCATTTGGAGGTACATTTTCCCAGCCCAGAGCACTGCAGTGTGTTTTCATGGCAGTGCAGTGCAGTGCCATGGAGAGCTGTGCAGAGGCTCCTGGCAGTGCCTTGGCAGTGTAGTGCTGCAGCTAAAGCTGAAACTGCCTGCTGGATTTCTGCTGTGGCTGTAATTTCATTACAGCTATGCAGGGAACCGCCTTTCTGTGTTCAAGGGAATATTGCAGGCGTGCCTTGGAGCAGAGAGCTTTTTCCAGAGAGTTCAGGGGTCTGGCAGTCCAGCAAAGCTCCTGGTGGACTTTTAAAAGAGCTGAACTTATTTATGCAAGTAGTAAGGTTTTTCCATTAAACCTCAGCTTTAACAATGGCTTAAATGAAGGAAAAAACCTTACCCCATATAGCAGCAATAGGGTGTAAAGAGGGACTTGTGTGCTCTGAAAGCTTTCTCATGTGGGTTAAATAAGTGAACTAGATCATTTCCACAGGATCTGATATGACTAAAAATAGATTGTCTCTTAAATGAAGCTGCTTTAAAGTCCCTGTGATGCACGTATATGAAATAAAGCAGTTTGAGATAGTCTGAGCTAAGGGGATGAAAAAAAGGAGAAGCTCCATGTGAGAGGTGGTTTGGTGAGTGAGGAGAAAGGCCTCAAGGCCGTGCACATTTCTGTGGTCACTCAAGGCACAGAGTGGTAAATGCTGGAACTGCATGAGCAGAGAAATATGCCTTTTAAATGTGAATGAACCTGAGAGAAATATGCAATATGTATTTTTAATGACACTCGACAGGCAAAGGGTTTAATAAGCCAAATAAGCCAACTTCTGGAAGAAAATGGTAACAGAAATTCTTAGACGAGAGGAAATTACATTATTAGATTTATCTATCAAGATTCTTTATCCTACCTTTGTGTGTGAGTCACAGCAAAGGTTTTTGTTCATCTCCTCACACTTCTGCTTGTTCTTAGTGGCCAGCAGGTCACTAGAATGGCCTCTGTGCAAAGCCAAGGCAGACATTGCACAGTATCATATATTCTGTTGAGGATCTGCAGTACAATGTTCCCCCCTAAAATCTCTTTTCAGAACCATCAGGTTTGAGTCTTTGCCACAGAGCTTCAGACAGAGTGTGTTATTGCCAAAGACAATTCCAAAAATAAAATTAGACATATGGTACTTGGTAATAATGAATGAGCATCCAGGATTTCAATTTGGTTTTGGTAAGTGCTCAGGAATCTGGGTGTTTATCTAAAATAGAATTAAGCAGATGAAAAATGGGTTGGAAATTTTCCCCAGATGAACTGTATCAGAGACTTTTAATCTTTTCTGGTCTTGCTAGGAAGAGTCATCTTTTATTCTGCAGTCTTAAATAATTATCAGATAGCCTGTGTTTTGGTTTTTCCTTCCTTCTATTGAACTCTGAGCAAGTTACTGTTTAATTCTCTGCTCTTCATCTATTTTTAAACAGGTAATATGTCCTTTGCTTCATAGGAGCATTGTTAAAGACAAAACTCCTAAAATTTCTGAGCAGCAAAGTACTACAGTTATGTAGAAGAACTGGACATTTATCTCAGATTTCATCTGAGTTCCTGTGAGAATGTTGGTTTTAGTATTACCCTTGGGTTTAAAATTCTAACTTTTCAAAGAATTTGATGTTGTGTACTGAAGGGAAAGAAATTGAAAGAAAATAAATGGACCAGCTTCTGTTTAAGCTTATGACATCCTATGGTTTATTCATGACCAGCCCTTATTTAATCTAAATTAGTTATTTCATCCCAAAACTTTAGTGAATATCAATCTAGTAATTTTAAAATCTGTTTTGTTACCTTCTTGTGCCGTGCCCTGTACTTGGCATTGTTGTTCACCTCAGCAATGCCCATGTGCACTAACATGTTTGCCAAGACTGAATTTAATTTTGGATCACAAAGTATGCCTTTATAATAATAAAAATGATACAATATATTTTTACGAATATGGACATAAATACATTTGGGGAGTGGAAATAAAGGGAGAAAGAAAACATCAGGTCAACATAATTTTAGTCTTTTTTGTTGTGCATGACAGGAATTGTTAATAAATAATAAAACCAAAAGCATGTTGAAACAGTTTTACATTCAGTAGATGCATCAAAGAAACAAACAGAAGCAAACCAGAAATTATCAATAAACTCAAAGTTAGCAGCTTGTCCACTGCATCCAGCAAAGCATAGCTGATGGATGAGCTGATGGAGGCAGGAAAAAAGCCATGAGAGAGTTCTGAGATTTCTAACTTGATTTTGGAAACAAAACTGGTGTGAGCAGGTTCATAATCATAGCACATATTCTGCATTAGATAAGCATCTAGAAACCTGATGAAAGCTAATAGAGATCACTGGTAGGAATTAAATAAAATAAAACTGAGCTTTTACAGTAGTAAGTACTAATAAAGGCACAAATAGAGTTGCTATGCAGTAATTTTTAGTTTTCTGGAATGACAGTGCAGAATTAACACATGAGGAGAGCCTGGCTCCTTGCTCTGTGACTGCACTGCCAGAATCCTAGGGCTGGTGCATGAACAGTTGTGACAACTATTTCCCTACCACTTTTTCCAGATGAATTTTAGACATGAACTAATAAATCCTGAACATATTCACCAGAGAGTGATTATAGAGGAAGTCTAAATTAAATAGATGTTTGACAGCAGTCCTGCTCTGAAGGCTCTTTCTGATGATACTCTGTCATGTCCATCCTCCAGTCTACTTCAACCAACTCATAAACTGCAATTTTCATTTTGAGCATTTTGTGAAATCAGTTGGTCACTGGTATCAAGCTCTTACTTTGATAATTTTAGTATTTGTCTTTAGGGAACTAAATAATGTCATCAAGGCTGACAGAAACCTTTTCTTCTGTTTGTTATTGGTCAAGTAAAGCTGCAAACACTGACAAAAGAAGTCAAGACTTCACCAGGCAGGTCAAACACTCTAACATCCCATTAGGCACTGTTTTTCTTTCTTTCTCTCTCTCTTATTTTTGTTGTTGCTGTTGTTTTCTTCTGTCAGTGCTAGTGAAAACATGCTTTGGAAAGATTCCAAAACGCCTCAAGACTAATGCTCTGGGCTGTGAGAGATAAGTGAAACATATGATATCTTCAGTGCTGACACTTTCAAATGCTTCTCTCTAAATAAATTGCATTCAAATTGACCTCTGTAAATCCTTCTGTACGTTAGTTGTTCTGGAAGAATCTGCCAGTTCACAAAAGTTTTTTTTCCTTTCTTTCTGTTTGTTTTTAAATTTTCTTTTTAAATTTTATACATGAAAAATCTGGTATTGTATATATGGGTAACATGTCAATGTGTTTGAAAGAATAATTATTGCACTTAGTAATTGACAATCTGAAAACAAGCAATTAAGTAAAAAACTCATGAAATGTTTTTGTGTTTTTATACTATACTTTTTGTTTGAAATACCTAGGTTTATTGTCTGGATTAATAATTTTATTTTGAGAAAAATGCAAAAGGCTGATGTATGGGTTTTGTTGTTTTTATTTTGTTTTTTAACTGATTTTTTTTTTTTAATGCACACAGCCTTTGGGAATGAAGAAGCACTTTAAAAAAAAACAAAACCAGTTTTGTGTAACTGTGCTTTTGTTCTGTCTCTTTAACTGTCCAAATAACTTATTGTCACTAAAACTCCAAAGGGCTGTAAGAGAAGCTGGCTTTTAAGACACCTGTGTTAGGATAAAATGCCAAGGGATTTATTGGAATAGTTCAGGCAGATGTTTTCAGAATTGCAATCATAAGAAATTCCTGTAAAGTGATAAGCATTTATTGAATTGGACAGTGACCAATGAATGTGACATATGATATGTAAAGGGAAATTAATTAGAAATGAATTCACATCCCATTTCTCAGCAATGGGCCAATCTATTAGCTTATATAACCACATAAACTAAAACTCAGTGCTCTTTGAAGTACTGATTTCAAAATGAAATTACCTGCATCTGACCAGACTGTAGGAGTCCAGCTTGGGTGAAATCTGGACAACAGGCACAACCTGCAGAGTCATATGATTTTTGCGTTTCCTTTATTCTTATATTCAAGAGCAAGCAAAGAATTTTAGCCTGAGATTCATCAGAGATCACAAGATTTATGCTTTTTAACCTTCCTATGGATCATGAGATTCAGTTCACTTTGTGAGCTTTCTCACTCGGAAGTTTATTTTCAGTTACAGTAACTTATGGCATTGCAAATCTGAGTCTCTGCAGCTAATTTCTTTTCGTATTGAACATTTCTAGTGCAGACATAAGGTTTTGTGGCAAACTTTGTGGGTTGCACCTGTGCCTGGTGTGTAGGCATCAACATTTTTGTACTTGGTTATTCAAACAAAAACCCAACCAATGGAGTGGGAGCAGTAAATTGGCAAATTTGAAGAGGAGACAGGTAAAGTGGAAAACAAAAATGCATGTTCCTGGGATGTAGGGAGTGGTTCAAGCAGTGGAGCTGTTATTCCAGCTGCAGTGTTTTAGTCACATTCCTGTTGCACTCCATCAGTTAAAGGCTTAGCTTTACAATTTTTTCTCAGTAGCCATTAAGGTGATTCTGGGGTTGTACAAACATGCTGTCGTTGGGGAAGTTACAGAAGCAGCCAATAGATGATTTGAATGCTATCTTTGAAACTACCAGGGACAGCTGTACTCTCAGTTTCTGTGTAGAAGCAGATCTCCAATATCAGCCCTTGGCTAACAAACTTTATCACTGTCTCTTTTCAAGATTAGACTGAACACAGTGTTCTCAGGAAGGTGTTTGTGCAGAAGAGCAGCAGCTGCCTATATTGGGCGCTAATTGAGCAGCACTGCAGCACAACCCACTGTGTGGATCTGTTGGTATTTACCACCAGGAAAGGATTTACCAGCTGCACCTGCTGTTCAAAGAAACAAGTCAGGGGAATAAAGGAAAAGATTAGGGCTAGAAATTATTTACTGAAGCTCATATGAAATCTAATTCATTCCAGTTCATCCACTGAGATCCACTTAGCGTTGATAGATTTTTGTTGTTGTGATGGAAGTGCCACATTTTAGAAGTAATTTTATGACTGTGGGAAATGTAATCACTAGGTAGATAGCTAAGAATTTCCTAAAATGCCTTTCAACACTCATGATTGTAGTGGTTTTTTACTTAATTTAATGAATTGGTATTTTTGCAAATAACTAATTTGCTAATCTGCTGTTCAGGATTGCAAATAAACACCCCATCTTTCAAGCAAATAGAGAATGGACTATGAGTAACTTGTAAAAAAAAAAATGTAGCTGGTTAATTGGAATATTTTTCCACTAATTGCTTCTGTTGTTAGCAGAAGTTTCTCATTTGTTGAGATGGTAAAAAGCGCAGAAGAAATTCCTGATGAAATATTTTCTTGAGTATGTACCAGAACTTCTACAGATGAGGGAGGAGGAGCAAGAGAAGTGATTTCAAAATTCACCTGTTGGAAAAGCCTTTGCTCTGTCTTACTCAAACCATCTGACAGTTTAGTGATGTGGTTTCAGACCTCCTTAACCTTTACAAACCAACTCATTTGTTCCAGGAGAGAAGTGCTAGTGCTCAGTGCTCAAGACACCAAAATAGGCAAAGTCTTTACATGTCATCTTGGGAGCTTTTGCAGTCGGGTTGTTGGTGACTGCATTATTAGTTTTAATAACTTCCGTAAAAAAAAGCACTAATGAGTATCTCAGGTTTTATTACACTGAACAAAACCAACATGGAAACATCACTCCCTTCAATCTTCTCCAAATTCTCTTTTTTCTAAAGCTCTATTTCAATTACCCAAAGAGTGTGAGCAAGAGCAATGAACTCAAGGGATTAGTCACTTGTGTGTGTGAATGCCTTGTGGGTTTTTAGTCAGACTCCTACACGAGGGGTCTCTTCCAAATTCAGATATTCCTCTCAGTTCACATGCATTATGAAATTTGTAAAGACTTCTGGGATTTATATCAGCAGAAAAATAGTTCATTTCCCTGTAATCTCTTAATGTAAAGGTTAAAGCAAGGGAGAAAATCAAATTGTCACACTCCAAAGACAGTCCTTGATTTGCAAGTATGAATATAGGGCCCTGCTGATGAATATTGGTCTGGGTTTTTCTCTTCTGTGCCATTTTTGTGCTTGGTTGTTCTGATGCCCCATCAATGAGTGGTGTAGTTGCTGCTGAAATCTGCATTTCTGCTGAAATCTTCTTTTCTATATGGCAAACAGTAACGCAGAACCTAGAAAATTGATCTTTCAGTAGTAGCAGCAGAACTTGCAAAATGCAGTATTTATGAACTCTCAGCAACATTGTATTTTACAAAACATTTACTATCTCACTATTTGCAAATATCCTTACGCTTCTAGAAATAATAAAATTTCACAGGTCCCGCTAGATGTAATATTTACACAAATCTGATATTCCTGTTTTGTATTCATGTTTGCAAAATTCCTCAGCCATGTACTTTTAAATTTAGGAAATAATATTATTCAGACAAATCTATGGAAACTGGGTATGGAACTTTTTCCCTGTGAAAAACATCACACTATCAAATTGAGGTAAATTGCCAGTATCTAAGTACTATCTGATATTACTTCCCTAACTAATAATCCACCTACTTTCTTAGGCATAAGATGACATTAGTTAGATTCATCTTTCATACATATTGAACCTCTGTCAGATGGGCATTCTGTTGAGAAACAGCTTTTTCTCAGTTCCACTCATATGATACTTGCCAAGGTCATACCTTTTCCCATAGAGAAGGCTGAATTCAGGGATATTGACAAAGGATATCAGCTTGTCACATGGCAAACTGTCACATTCCTTTGGAAACAGAAAGCACAGGCTGTCTGTAGCACTGGCTGAAGGTGACACAATGTAGTGGTGCTTTGCTCAGGTGAGGAACTGTTGGACACAGTGGACATTCACCCACCATGGGGTTGGAAAAGGTAAAATTGGTTAAGGACGGAGAGCAAAAATCAAATCACAGTTACAAAGCCACTGATTCTATAGCTGAGTTATGCAAGATTTTTTTTTTAAATTAAGTGAAAATACGTAATCATGCATAATATGAAAAACAATATGGTCCAGTATAGACAACATAGAAACCATAAGTTAGTAAAAAGCACAAGCAGAATCTCAAAACAAAAACATTATGACAATTATCTAAAAGGCTGAGACAGGCAAAATTATTCTGCTTTCCATCTTCCATTTTCAAAATGGTCCCTCTTTCTGTGTTCTGTATGCTGCTGAGAAGGATCTGCTGCTCCTTACATTACCTATTGCTGGGGAAAAATATGTTGGCTGGGCAGTTACTGGGTGGATTTAGTAAGTGTAGTAATTCAGTTAATTACCAGGGGATTTAGCTGGTATATGAGCTCACTGGTCATTGTCACTAGTGTTCCCAATCCCCTCCAAAAGAGAAGAGAGGTCTCCTCCCTGATTTATGGCTTCTGTTTCTCACATTAAATGGATGCTCAAGCTGCAAGAGAGCAAGCTCCTGTTGTCCTGTAGAGTTAAAAAGCCATTTTCTTTTTATGATTTACTCTCCCTTTAGTTGCAAAGTAGGTATTTGTTTATCCTTAATGTCCTCACACTTCTGCAGTTCTAAATTCTTGTCATGTAGCTTTTCTCTAGCTGCTTGAGGCAGAATGATCATAGGAAAGTAATCAGATGCCATTGTTGAGTTGTGACTTTCTGTTCCAAAAGCAGCAAACTGCATCTTGATTCAGTTGTTGAGAGGACGGAAGAGTGAAAATTCTGGGATATATTAATTCATGCAGCTTTAAAGACAGCTTTAAAATGAGTTCTGCTTCCTTCTGGCCAAGAATCATGGAATGCCTTTTCCATGTTGGCAGTGCTCTGCTGCACTCTGGGGCAGCCCAGGAACCAGCTGGAGCCATCTGTGTCCAGCCCAGGGCAGCCCTGCTGCCATCCCCTGCCACCCACACCAATGTGAATGTTACTGACAAGATGAATACCCTTTGGTGTTTCAGGAATATTTGGGGTGCCCCAGCCCATAGCTCAGACTGGCAGTGCCAGGCATGGTGCAGTGGCAGCATAGGTGGGTGATAAGCCTTGGAACACCTGATTCCTGCAGAGTTTGTCCAAACTGCATTCTCGTTACCTCAGGATTTCTTGGACTGCACTCTATCCTACTCATTCTTGGAAATCAAGTTGAAAGGGACTAAGGAGAACATTTGACATATCAGTATGCAATGAAACTCAGAGTTTCTTTGGTGTGCTTTATCTGGTGATTCTCAGCAGCACGGTGAGCACACGGACAGGATGTGGGCTGTGCAGCAGCAGGGAGCAGCAGGCAGCTCCAGGCACAGCTTTCCAGCCACAGGGTGCCACCATCGCTCCAGCTGATGGAATCTGACAGCCACAGAGAATGCATCACCTGCAGACTAATAGGAACATGAACTACTTCAGTCTAGTTTTTGAGTTAATGTTTATGCATTTATATGTTGTAATCACACAATAATAATTTTCTACCTCTGAGAAAGATGTGTAATCTATTTAAATTAGGGAAAGGAGTCCCTAGAGGATGTAACAATTCCCAGGAAGCAATCATTACACTTCCCAGCTTCGTGTTGGCCTGAGTTTGGTGCCACGTTATGCCCATATCAACCACAGGAACTCCCAGACTGTTCACTCAAGTAACCAAGTGATGGGGTGCAGATGTTCTGTGAAGTGACTGCGGTGAAGGGATATGGGTGGCCATGTCTGGTAACGTTTCTGATCAGCAATAACAGCTGCCAGAGTGAGAGAAATCAGCCTGGATGCTGTGTGGCACCTCAGCAACATTTGAAGTTGCAAACCCGAAGATTAAAGATTGCTTTAGGGAAAACAGAGCTTTGCCTCAGCCGGTGGCATCCTGAAGCAAGAACTGTTATTTGCAGGTGTACTGAGTGAGGGTTGAGTAGGTTGGGGTATTTTTTTTCCTGGTTTAGGAATATTAGTTATGGGTGTCCGCTGGAGCTAATGGATCTTTGAGAGATTAGCCTAAGGACAAAAATTTATTCCTTGTGTTATGAAATCCAATTAAAATTTGGAAAGTGCATGAAAATACTGTTGATAGCTATAAAACTGAAAGAATAATGGAGTGCAGGAAGTTTTTCTGGATTTCAAGGACTGCTAAATGGTTTTTCACTTAAAATTAATTGGATTTCATGCTAAAACAGCGTAGGGAGCCAAAGTTAGAAGTCAGGACACTGGAAAGGAACTTCTATTCCCACTAGAATACAGAGTTAGGCATTTTATACTTTATTTTGGCCCTTCAAGCCTTTTGTATCCTTGTCTGTCTTCATTTATAAATAATTTGCTGATAAAGATATCCAGGAATTAATTCTGGTTCATTCAAACTGGTACCTTTATTTCAGGGTAACATATCTGAGTGTTAGTTAAAAAAGTTTCAGGTGGGTTAGATGTTCAGGTAGTGAAGGCAGTGACAATAGCCCGAGGTCTGTCGCCTCAGGTTTTATTACAAGGTCTGTTTTATTTTCTGTTTAATCTCTGACACTTACTTGTGAGGGTAATTTTGTAGGAAATATTCTATCTGGTATAAATAGCTTACTGATTTAAGTTCACAAGAAACTGTGCTTCTGTTTCTGTTCATGTAAAAGGCCATGTAAAAGAAGAAGCAGCACTGCTTAGATCCAAAATTAAATGAATAGACTGTTTTTAATAGGTTGGTGGTTTTTTAGTGTAACAATGAGCAAAAGCCTAATGGCAAAGAGGTTTTCTAATAATTGTACAGCATCACAGCAGTTTCAAGTCTGGGCTTCAGTTTGCAGTGGTTTGGAATGTGAAACTATTTTCCAGATGTGAAACTGGCAAACTGAACTGGTGCAGCAGAAAGGTGTGGCAGTTTGCTGATAAATGGCTACTGGAGACAAAGCCTATGTGACTGTCCAGCCAGAAATTCTCTACTGCTCTGACCAACCAAAGAGTCCCACATAGCCCTGAAATACACTGCTCAGTCTTTATCATTTGGGTAGAATCCAGTCCTTTATATCTTTAATGTACAACCTCCCTTCAAGAAGAATTCTTAGTTTATTTTTACCAAAACTCATTTAGTTCCTGTGTAAGGAGCAGAAATCACCTTGCAGGCAACCTAAAAGATGCAGTTTCATAGCATTCATATATCTCATACTCAAGAAAGACAGTACTGTTGTCAACTATTTTTTTTCTGTTCTGAAAAAAAAAAGTGTCAAAATGCCTTTCCTGCCACCTTTAAGACCACCCAGTCTGTGGTCTAGTATATGCTGGAACAAATTATGTGAGGGGAAAAAAGATATTTAAAAATTTCTGCCTTTATGTTGTCCTAAAATTAATGAGGTCTTGAGTAATAGAACACTGTGTGTGTGAGTCTGAAGGAGGAAATCTTCAGCTGTCCACTCTGATCCTATAGATGGAGAGAGGGTTCTGTGTGACTGGAAGGAGGCTCAGTTGGAGCATTTTGCACTGACTGTGAGTCTCGTTTGGAATGCTTTCTTTTCTATCTACCCCACAAGACCAATACCAAGATCGGCAGAAAAATCAAAGAGGAAAAAAAGAATTCCTCACCTGACAAACCCACAACCAAAAATGCAGAAAACATTATCCCAGTTGTCTCCTTAGTGTCGTGTTCTTTCAGGTTTGCCTCAAAATTTAGGCTGTGTCCATGGCAAACTGTTGTGCTCCACCCTACTGGCATATATTTGGAGGCAAGTCTGGGACTGTGCAAGGTTTATACACTTGTAAGTTTTTAAACTTTAGGTCTTTTGGTTACAAGATTGATCAAGATGTCTTGTAGCCACTTGAAATATAGAAAGGCTTCTCAAAACCCTGCATTGTTTAGTGTGTGACTGTGAAAATCACACAGTGTGCTGGGCCCAGGAGCTGTTTCCCCAACCTAGAGTTAGGTTTGCATCAATGTGAGTGGAATGGATTATCTGAGAATGAGTCTGGAAAAATGACTCTCCAAAAATTTAATCAGTTGCCCACCTGCTGCAGCAGATTTTGTCAAGAGTTTCAGTTGAGAAATGTGTTATTTCTGTAATTTTTACTACTCTCCTTAATGTCTGAAGCAGATCTTAGACATTGTGGGAAAACCTGTGTTTGAACTAAGTCTCCATAGCAGAAATTCAGCCCAAAGGAGTTTTTCATGGAGAAATTATAAAGTGCTGGAAAATAAATTTCATTTTGAAAATGTGGATTCAGCCTTCAGTGGGACAGTACTTTGCTTTCCCCGTTAATAATGTAGTGACCTATATGTGCAAAGTTTCTTCAAGTATTTCTTGAGGCAAGTTTTTTCTGCTCTGGGTAGGAAGGGATTTATTATTTTATATAACTCACTTGGCTCCAGTAAGCTGTGTGATTAAAGACTTCTGTAACAGGTGCAGATGCCCAGAAGTAGAGCTGATAAAATCAGGGAGTTCTAGAAGTCCCTGTAGTTGAGTCATGGGAAGACTTTTAATTGATGCAAGTGTGCACCCCTATAAGCTAAAGTCATCCCGTATGTATTTTTTCAGAATGGTTCTATGGAGAGTAACACTGTGCTTTCTGTAGGGGAAAAAAAAATCTCCAAATCTATGTAAAATGTAAAGTTTTTCTGAGACTTGCATAGAGGGCGAAAATTACTGTGTGATATGTCCTATGGGAAGAGGTCAGGCCAGAACAACTCTTTTCACATGGGCTATTTATGAAAAGTTAAATCTGTCATTTTCTTCCTCAAGTTGATAAGGACTATAGGAAGTTAAAAAAATCTCCATACTCCCATATTCACTCAGTTATGTATTGTGTAGCACCTTTTGTATGCAGCTTGACATGAATGTATGCATTCATTGACATGAACGAGCATCTTAAAGGAATCAACCTATTGTGTATAAAATAAATATTTATTTTTTATCTGTTTAAGAGTAATATGGGAGAAAAGGATGCATGCCATAAATGGAGGATGATATTTTGTAATGAGTCCTTGCAGCCAGGGGTTTTGGCCTGTTTAGTTAGTTAGTTCAACCAGAAAAAAATGATAAATCATGTCAAGATGGAGAAGTACTTTCACTGCTTCAAAATGAAAAGCAAATCTGATTTTAGAATGTCAGGTTTAGGATTTATGAGTAGAATTCCCATAATCAGTCACTCAGAATGAATCGTATTATTTAAGATGTATTTGCAGGCAGACAAGTTGAAAATATTTCTGTGTACAATGCCAAGTCAGTTTACACTATCTCTCACATCTAAATTGCTTTTTCACCCTATGCAGATGGAAACACACACATAAACATGGACACACAGTTTGTTAGTGCCGAGTTCCCCTATGAATTAGTTATGAACTCTGACAACACTGCACTACACCAGAAGGGGAGGGAGTTTGAGGTTTTTTCTGTGGTATCAACAGGGCTTGCAGACCACTGAAGGTAATGGGCTCAATGAAACCTATTATAGAATTGCCCTAAATGATAATTAGTAGGGATAACACTTAGAGGGGGAGCACCTCTTAGGAATGGGCCCTAAAAATGGGTGTAATATGAAGTCTCATCTTTCAGTTATTGAGAAATATTACAATCTTGACAAACTTCCATGAGAGGGCAGGAAGGGAAAGAGCTGGACAGAACTTAACAAGGCAAATGTCTTTTTTCAGACGTGCCAACTTTTGTTGTTTAAGAAAGGGAGTTTCCTTAATTTTGTCTTTTGCATATCCAGTTGTGGCCCACAGTACTGCAGTGTAATAAGTGAAATGTGTGCAGTGAAGTAAATATGGAAATAACTATAATAGCTGCAAACTGTAAATAACATACATTAGACCACAGTGTGTCAAGCTACTGGATTGTCTAACTTCATCCTCTTTCAGAGCATTTTTATACTGATTTTCCCTTATCCTTTTATCCTTTCTTTTGACTTTTTGAATGGGAATTTTTTCCCAAAGATCATACCCAGCTCTCTGGAATCAGAGGTCCAAACCACTAAGGTTTATGTTCTTTGGGAGGATAGGAATGATTATGAGCCAAATCAGTGCAAGAAATGGCATGCCAGCTCCACCTGTCTTCATCAAAAATCTGTTTCAAAAACCTCTTTCCAGTTTGCATCTCTCCTTGTAACTGATAATGCAGAGATTTTAAGGATTAACATAATCCTACACATATCTGTGCAAAGTGATTCCTGTGACAGTACAGGGCTGAAGGTGGTCTGAAGCAGGAGGGTTGAGATGAGTTCATGCTTTCAGAAAAGCATGTATGGGGGCACCTACAAAAACTGCTGACTTTGGTGAGTGGACACTAAATACAGGTTCCAAATTATGGAAAAGTTAAACCCAGGCAGGGAGGCATGTGAATTGGATCCTGATAAAAGACAAGATGCAAAGGATAAGAAAGCAAGGAGCAGGGCAAAGATTAGATTTGGGAACACCATATATGTGTTTGGACATTTAATTTAAGGACTCTTCTGTTCAAAGGACCTTACCCAAGCAGTAGTCATGCCTTCAGATGGACACACAAATTCATCTGAGAGTTGGGGAAGGAATTCTTGCTCCAGGTTGGAGAACACTGTAAAGCCAAACCCAAATAAAACTCAGCACATCAAGGAAAAGTAGGAGGTGGAATCTTGGGGTGTCATGCCAGACCTCACAGTGCTATCACTGCCTCCTCTTCATGGGGGCAGAAATGGGGAAAGAATCTGTCTCTGATGAGATGACTGAACCTTGCAGCTGAGAATGTGCCTATTCTGAGCTACAGCTAGGATAGATCCATGAAATAGTGCCAGTCCCAGAGTGACAAAATTCCAGAGTAAAACTCACTACGTTTTTCCTTCCTGAAATGAGACTCAGCACACAAGGAAGGTAATTACATGGAAAAGAAATCTTTGCCACCATATCTCTCCATGCTGCTCTGTATCACTATTTCCCTTCCTATCTCTCAGTGTTCCTCTGTATCACTCTGCTCAAATTCTATTTCTACACCTGCAGCTTGTGAGAGTGGACTGGAGGTCAGATGAATTTTCTTGGCTCACTCAGTTGCTCCATTTCTTCCCACTGCTTCTGAGGAAGCAGAATTCCCATCTTGCTCTCCTTGCAATAAATGAGAGATCCCTCATTTCAAAATAAGCCAGGCACTGCTAAACTTTTTGGCACATGCACGTATCTCCTGGTCAGAATTCAGTATACTCTTGCCTTCTCAAGTATGCTACTAATTAGATGAGCCAAAATTTTAATTTATGCAGAGCTATGGGCTCAAACATGTGCATAAGTTACTTGAGAGCAAGTCTGCTTAACACCCATGCTTAGTATTCCTGCTTACTTCAAGACCACTTTGCACTTTTATTCTCTTACTGAATTCTAAAGGTCAAGCCTTTTAGCCAGGTACTCAAACTTTCACATTAATTTTGTGCTACTTTCCCTTTTAAATTTATCAACATGTGTTTTCATGGATCTTAAGTTACTGAATTGGTGAGAAATCGGAATGTTTCCAGAGGGAGGTAGAACTGCTCCAACACTGCAAAGTGCACCATAAAATGTGAGCTCTGTTTGGAGCCAACAACCTATAACCAGAGTCTTGTTGGTTGCTTTCTTTGTGAAGAGCAACAATCTCCATATGAATTATAGAACTGGAGGTAAATAGTATGTGAAGCTTTAGGGTGTCCTGTAGCTGCTGCCAGGACACTGATGCTGGAAAACACAGCTGCCAAGTCAGATGCAGTTTATTTATGAGTTGGGAAGCATGAGCCCGTGACAGCAGCATGATGTAGCAGCTCAGTTTGGGTTCATTTGTTCTAAGGGGCAAACAGGAGAACAGCAGCACCTTGATAGAGCCTTCAGCTGTCTGTGGGAGAGAGGCAGCAATCAAGAATGAGGTGGGGAGGGGGAAGGAACTGCTGGATTTTGAAAGCCTTTTAACCTCTGACTTCAGAGAAGAATGTGTGTCAAATCTAATGAAAGAAGGAGACAGATCTGGAAGGGCCTAATGGTGACACTTTTATAAGGCAGCAGACAAAGAATCTGTCTTTGCTGAATGGAAGCTGACAGTAATTTCTCTTTTCGCAAAAATGGCAACTTGCTGCAGAAGAAAATAAAAATGGTGATGTGTAGTTATATGTGCATCAAATCCCCCTGACTCCTATGCCTATAACACTGCAAAATGGTAATGCTGGTGGCTTTCCATCATTATATAAATCTATCCACACTCATTGAGTTTCCTTTTAAACTTGGTGTGGTCCCTTTTATAGCAGTACTTCCCTGTCATAAACCAGCAGAAGGAAGATAATGTTACAGAATATACTGTCTGTTTTAAGCCAGCTATACATTTTCTTAAAACAGGGAACTTCCACTTATAAAATGACTTGACATTTTACCTATCCTTCACAAACTGGCCTTGACCTCCTTTTCTTCCCAAGCAATGCTGAAACTGTAAGTCTTACAATAATTGTGTTTACTGCTCAGTTGGTGTTACAAAGATGCTGGGTTTTTTAACTGGACTGCCAAAACTTAGTCAACATTGGACAAAAATTTGCCTGTGATTAAATCTATTAACATCAATATCCATATTGAAGTGTGAGAGTAGTTTCCCATATAGTTCTGTATTCTCCTAATTACTATAAAAACAGCAGATTCTTGCAAATGTTGCTAAAATACCTGCTTTTAAAGGCTTAATATCTAATAAGTGACATTTTATGTGGACTTGGAGAAGGGAGATTGCAATCTAATGTCACAAATACAGAGAATATTGGGTCATCATATTTTAGTTGCACAATGGGTAGGTAAGATGTTTAGAAAAAATGCTTGGAAGTGGTAGAAAGGTTTAAAAAAAGAAATTATTAGAAAAGACGGTTTTGTAAAAACTGAAACATTTCTCAGTGACTTACTGTCCATGAATCCAAGGCAAGGCCTTAAGGGACTCTGCATATGTAGTTTTTGATTTGCCTGGAAATTCTCTGCAGACATCAGTTTCTCTGAACAGGATCAAGTTCTGAATAGCTTTGTGTTTACCTCCATTTCATTTTTATTAATAGCACAATATCAAAGAATAGTAGGAAAATTCCCTGTGAACTCAAATCTCTTGAGGATCAGTTGTTTTTACCTTTTCTGCTCTGGGGACGTGAACTAAAATAATCCTATATAGACGTTAAAGGGAAATGGTGCATGAATAATTTTAATTCTGGCTCCAAATTTTTAATGAGAGTTGAGAAGCCTTTTCTAGATTAAAATGAAGTCAGATGAAGAAGTGAATAAGAGTTATGGTCCTTTATGATACAAGCAAAGAGCTTCAAGGGTAGAAATGCTTTAGTCAGATTTGGCTCAAGAAGAATATTAAATATCTTAAGCTGACACTTAGGTTCTTGGAAGGTAAACCCCCATTCTCTGCAGATTATTTCATTTAACAGATTGCACTGTGATATAAGCAGTGTTTGATAACTAAAGGCTGTGCTGAGCCATCCAGGCTTCAAGGGAGAGCTTTTCACAGAGCTGGAATTGTGTCCCCAGCTACTGTGACAGAGCAATGCCACTGCAAAGTGTGATGCATTAGTGTTCTCTGTACTCTCTGCTGCTGGAGAAACTCTACAGACACCATAAGGCTTCTCCTCCTGAAAGGTGTGACACAAGTGGAGAAGATGCTTTTACTAAGATTTATAAGGAATTAATATTAATTTGGGTACTGTGACTGTCTCACTCCCTTGACTGCAGTTTCTGAGTTGTATCAGAGAAAGCTTAACCAAAGCCAAACAAGAGGAGCCAAGTGCTATTGATACAGGAATGAAGATTGAGCTGAGGTTCCACATTCTCTGAAACAGAGATCAGAGAGAGACCATAAGGCAATTAAATGTGCTCACACACAAGTCTTCTGGTAATAATCTTGAGGTTTTTTTCTCTTATAAGAACAAGCTGCAATATAAGTAGGATTCATCAGATGCTGCTGCTGCTGCTGATTTACAGATATCTTTTCCTGAATGCATATTTAGGTCTTGGTGTAAACGTTTCATTTTTGCTTATTATACATTTTTATTACTGCTAGCGTGTGTGCTATAAAATATGTTCTGGTTTAGAATCATAGAATAAACTGCTTTGGAAGGTACACCAAGGACTTAGTCCAGCCTTGTGCTCAAACAGAGCCAATAAGACCAAGTTGTGCAGGCTTGAAACCTCCAGGTGCTGGGAAAAAGTGTTAAGATAATTGAGAGGACAAGTTGTCCTCGATTCAGTGTACACCTGTAATCAACTCTCAGGAGATCCTTATCTCCAAGACTTCAATAAGATGTGCTAAAAGCATATAGCCTTTTACTGTGAGCACTAGTAAGAAGAAAGGTATCAGATATCCTGTCAGCAGTTTGAAACATTGGAGCTTTGGATTCTCTAGAAGATAAGCTTTAACTATTTCGTCTTTAATCTAAAAACTTTGTTCTATGTGCAGAGTGGCACTGTGGATGGCAAAATTAATGGGTGACAGGATGGTTGAGGTGAAAGATTCCTGAATACTTAATGATAGAGGCATTATTTTAACTTAAAATGGCAGAGTTCTGAGAGTGCTAGGTCTGATACAATATTCTCAGGATTTACAGAACTGCAAAAATTACCTTGAACATATGGAATAATGAGATTTTAAATAAAATCTATATCTCTCTGCATTTTCTGAAGGCTATTTTTGCATTTCCTTATGGCTTGATTTCTTGTGGGCTGGACTTGTGTCATGATGGAAGACAAGGGGTGCTACATATTGACATTTCAGCATGTGGTGTCTTACATTTTCAGTTAAAAACTGATATGGCTTTGCCTGGGTACAGTTCCAATGACTGGAATATTAAAAACTGAGAGTCTGGCACCTGGACTGAGGGGCTAAGAAGGCAGCCTGTAAATAAGAATCCATTCCCTGATTTTCCCCAGTTAATTGCTGTTTTTTAATTTCATGCAATTTCCTGCCATTTGGATCTGAAAGGTTGGAAAGCTGTTCTTACAAGGTTTGGTAGTAGCAGAGTTGTGCCTGGAAAACCTTCAGCTAACTTTTGACAGTCTGCCTTTGCAAAACTATTCAAGCTTCCAAAAGAATTGTCTTCCAAGATAAAACAGCAACAATAAAAGCAAAGCAAGAGACTTTGCTCCACAAAAGATAAACAGAGGAAGGAGTTTTTCAGGAGCACAGTGAGTTTGCTCCTAAATCTCTTTGCTGTTGTGATTTGTGCTCCTGAATCCAAACCTCTGAAAATCTCTTATCTTCTATTACATCCATCATTTGCCATATTTCTAACAGCAGAAGAAAATGAAAGGGAGAATCTTTTGGGAAATAAGTGTCCAGCCACTGAGGGAGATAAAAATGTGGATTTGGCCTTTATCTGGTAATATACCACCTATTCCCAATTGGAGGCTGAGACCTTGTAACATGTATTTAAATATTCTTTTTGTTTCTTTGGTTGTTGTTGGGGTTTTTTGGGTGGTTTTTTTTTTTGTTTTTTTGTTGTTGTTTGTTTTGTTGGTTTGTTTGGGGGGTTTTGGGTTTTTTGTTTGGTTGGGGTTTTTTTGGTTTGGTTTGGTGGTTTTTTTGTGGCATTTGTTTTTTTTTTTAAATCAATTAACTCTCAGGACATATTCTAACTTTATAAAGATTTGCAGCCACTTCTGTTTGTAAACTTTAGGAAGTTTCCTCAGTGGCAAGTTATGCCTTCTACTAAAAATTATGATTTTTTTTTTTTTCCCCCCCTCCATGATTTGTTTGTTCAATCAGTTCCTCATTTACAAGCATGGAGAAGGAAGTTTTTTCTGCCATGACATCTAATGCTGTGCCCTACCTGTTCACTTAAGCTGATGCCATATGTGGCCAAGAGCCTTGCATGGAGTGAAAAAGCTGGAATTTTGTATTTCCCTATGGGAACAAGGGCATTTTATTTTTCTACAGCTGGTCTGTAACAGGAAAAAGAGATTGAAAAATTATTCTTTCTTTCCTCCCATCTTAGGCATTAGTATTGATGTCACTTTATGATTAAAAGAAGCTAATTTTCCTGCAAGTTTATGAACAAGAGTTTAAACAAAAGGCAATCATCCTCGCTCTGATCTTTCTTCATTGCTGTACTGCTGGTTACACACAGCAAATTTGCCATGCTGTTTGTAAGCTGCTATTGGTTAGTGTTGCACTGACACTAATGGAGTGAAAGCTGCTATTTAAGGAAAATAAAAATAGTTTTGAGTTTGGGAAAAGAATCTCATAATCTCTGAATACTTTGTGAAGATATCTTCCCTTCACTCTGCAATAAGTTATTAATTCTGTGTTAATTCACAGAATTCACAGTTCTTAATTCTGTGTCTTAAAAGTGAGACTGCAATATACATTTCTAGCTGACCTCTGCTGCACATTTTCTGAATTCAATACCCCAGGAAAGTCTCTTTTCAGCAGTCTCTCTCATTACTAGGAAGCGAGCTCATAGCAAAACCAAGGTGGGAAAATAATGGCAAATGTAGACATTGGAAAGAATAAAGTTGGCCACAGCAATATTATTATTTTGGGCTGTGCAGATTCCTCTCATTCAATCAGGCACCATTCCAGTTATGAACTCCACATTTTTCTATCTCTGAGGACCTCATCCAAGGATGTCTTAGACAATCCTTTTTCCAACTCTGTCCTTATTCTCACTGCTCTTTACTCGTCCATTACTTCATTTGTCCTTTAAAAGAAGATTTCAAAGAAGCAAGTAATTTTAGCTGATACTTGGAAAATACTCCATGCATTTTTATTGGTACTGGAGCTCAGTAAAAATGCCATCCCACCCATTCATGATGTGAGTTGCACCAGGAGAGGTTTAGATGGGATGTTAGGGAAAATTTCTTTACTGAAAGGGATTTCAAGCTCTGGAACAGGCTGCCCAGGGCAGTGGTGGACTTACCACCTCTAGAGGGATTTAAAACACATCTGGATGTGGTTCTTGGGGACATGGATTTGTAGTGGGGCTGGCAGTGCTGGGGTAATGGTTGGAATTGATAAAGGTCGTTTGCAACATAAATAATTCCATGATTCTGTGAATGTCAGGCTCCAAACCAGCTCTGGAAAGCACCAAGGGGGAAGCACACACAGATTTCACTTGCTGGCAAGTCATGCTCTGGATCTTCCCATTTGACCTCTGTCAAAAGAGGCTGTGAGGAGGTCAGACCTTTGACAGATTCAGTTTAATCATCTTGGTGTTTTTGTATGTTTATGATCCAGACAGTGTTCCAGAAAGAGAAATGTATTTTTAATGATGAAATACCAATTAACTGATTGACATGTCAGAAGTGTATTCACCATTCCGACATATTTAATCACTGCAAGCACTTGGCTTTTGAATTTAAGAATGGAATATTGGTTAGGTACCTCAAATGCTTCTTTTTCATTGCTGCTTCTGGTGCCTATAGTGCCCCAAACTGCTTGCAATTCATCAGTGGTGTCTGAAAAAGGGTTTTATCAGAATTCTGCCAGAACTCCCTAATTAGGTGTAATTAAAATGTTCCACAGTGATAGCTAAGTTAAAAATGTTCTGTAAGCAAGAGAACTAATGAAGCTTGGTTTTGTGAGGATTTATCTTACATGCCTATGGAAGCAGTTCATTTCTTCGTGAGTCCCTCCATTAAATTGCTGTGTTGTCCACCCTTTCCCACTTCCCCAGGATGCTCTCCAGGCTGTGCCCTGAAGCTGCTGTGATGCTCTGCTCCTCTCCAGGTCCCACGGGGTGCCCTGGGCAGGAGCAGCTGTCCTTGGCCAGGGCTGTGTGTGTGCTCACAGCCCAGCAAGCAAATCCAATCCAACAGCTCCTCTTACACTGCACATTCCTTCCCTTTATCCATCTGGAGATTCTCGTAAAACTCAAAAAATTCCCATCCCTGACCCAAAAACCACCCCCTCACCCCAAAAAACAGTCCCAAACCTCAAACCCACCAAAATTCTTTCTGCCTTTGAGATCTCTTTCAAAGTTTGTGATTTGGCCGGTAAATTAGGAATGCATGAGAATGTGAAAGATGAACAGATGATGGGATTGTATAAGTCTACTTTCATTAAGAAACTAGGGCTGGAAATTCTGGTAGAGCCTTGCTGGAAGCTGCCACTGCCTGGATCTGCTCTCACACAGCCTGCTGTGGTTAACAGATGATGTATCTCCCATGCCTCCAGCTCTGATGCAGCCTGTCAGAAACCTGTTGTGGAGAACAAGGAAAAGTATTGATTTTTTTTATTTTAGATGGGAGCAAAACAATTTTCAAAATTCTTTTTGAAATATGTATGCCTCGCCGTCCATTTCCAGGAATCTTGCTTTCTGGAAATGTTTGGGCATTGTTCACAGAAAACAAAGAGGTGGGGTACAAATGTCAAACTGCCACAGTTTCTAATTTTGAGAAAACAGTCATTAAAAAACATGACTGTGTTGGGTTCAAGGTTCATGGAAGTGTTCTGAATGTTTTGTTTGTAATTTCAAAAGAACAAAACCAAAATAAGCATTTGAGTGGGCCAAGAACTTCTGGTAATACCTTTTTTCAAGGAATGCCATAGTATGAAAATGACATATATTTAAGAGGAAGTTATATGGTTATGTATGTATCTGCTTTTTTGTTTTGTTTTGAGAATCATAAATTTGCTTAGTAATGCTTTTTTATTCCCTAGGTTTTTGTGGTTACTTCACTTTTCTGTACTGCATAGATTCAATCCTACCTAACTCAAGCAGTGCTCTTTGTAATGAGTGCTCTTTGAATGCCATCTGGGAGCCTTCATTTAACTGCAGGATCAAGTACCACTTTTACACCCCTTGTCTTTAGATCTCCTCACTGCTGATCACTATTTCCTCTTTGAGAAGTTGCAATAGAATACCCCATCTTTACTCCCTGCCCTCTTTTTCAAATTACCATCCTGTTTCATGCTTATACGTCTGAAAGTTCATAGCATCTAAAAATAGATGGGAACAATCCTTCACACTTGTGCTGCTGTCTGTAATTGATGAGATGATTGTGACTTAATTGTTATTATTATTATTATTATACAAATAGACACTGCTGTCTAACTTGTAAGTGCTTCATATGGGTCATCCTTACTCACCTTGTATCATCCTACAATAGTTATCTTAAAAAAAATAATCCTACCTTTATGAATCATATCTTACATAATTTGTGTCGTGTAGAGCCCCTCTGCCATTTCTTCTGTTGAAAATATCATGTCTCAGCATCTTAATTTAAGGTAGGTTGCAAAGAGAGAGCAAAAAAATCTTCCACACAGCTAGAAAGGTTTTTATCTTGCCATAGCTTTATTTTTATTAGGTTTTTTTATCTTTTCTCCTTATGTTTCTGTATATCAGCAGCAGTACTGAATAATAATGATAAATAATGTAGGCTCAGCCAGTACTCTGCATTAGGACTGTAGGCACTAAACTGCTGAACTGTTCTCTGTCTCTGTGGACATGCTCAGGAGGCCATGGTACTTTTTCCTAAATATTTACTGGTGTGTTGTTCTTCCCCTACTTATACAGGTTAAGCCATTCTTTTCTTATTACTTATAGATGCTTTTTAGTCAGCTCTGCTGGGTGAGGGGAAAAAAAGTGGAGGTCAAATTGTATGAGAGGAATTTCTGTGTTAACTTATATTCCCAGCATAGCTCTGGTCTGGTAATAATTTGAGTGTAACGCATTAATAGAAGCAGAGATAATTTAAAGGTGGTTCATTTAACACAACTGAAATGACCCTATTAACATTTCTTTTCCACTATATCTTTTCTCCCTTTCAAAAGTTTAGTAGGTGGTACCTGTGAGTCACCAATGTATGATTCTCCACCAATGGGTTTAGTTTCTTATCTGGGAAAACTGTAATTTCAGCACTTGAGGGAAGGGAAGAAATTTATCCCCAGTGATAGGTACTGACATCTTCTTTGGCTTTGCTCAAGGAATTCTCCCTGCTTTTACAAGGTACACAGTAATTCATTCACTGACCAGATCATGAAACTGGGCTCATTTGAGCAGATAATGCTAATAACTGCATTAAACCTTGCAGCTGAAAGTAGAATTTAGCCAGGTGTTTGCAGAGCACTCAAACTCATGCAGAGAGCTGCATGTGTGTTGCTTAGATTACCTCTGAGTTATAGGAGCTGTGTGTGGTGCAGAAGCAATAAAATTGCTTCTCCTGGTGAGGTTTGGATAATGCTTTCTGTTTAGCAGGACTGTGGGAAGTACTGCAGAGCAGCTGAACAAGCCTGGTGGAATTTTTATTTCCGTATTAAATGTCTGATTGTGTTGATTAGGCTCTGATTTGATAACATCTCCTCAGGATATGATTACATTTCATTTTATCTTAACATCCCCCCACACCCTCCACCCTCCCCCGAGTTTTTGGGTGTATTTAGCAATATATTTCTTCTATTGCAGAGGTGAGGGGGGAAATCACCTAATAATTGTGCCATGTAAAGGTGTGAAAATTCAACTGCTGGCTGCAGTGAAATGCCAGCATACTTTGGGAGCACCACAGCCCTGAACAGTGAGACCACCTCCCAAAGTATAAAGAAATAATAGTGATTATAGAAAATCTTGGTGCCAAGGACTCTTTAGAATGCAACCATGACTTTGTCTGGATTAGAAAACACATTTTTTGAGCTACAGTTATGAAATGCAAAGGGAATTCTGCATCAATGTGAACCTACATCCTTAGGATAAAAAGAAAATTAACTAAATGCTTATATGTTTTCCAGGGATATTCCCCAAAGTTAATGTACCAATTTTTAGTCTTAATTGCAGCAGGAAACTGGAAGCAGTGTTTTCAAACTCAAGTCATAGGGATATTACAGAAAAAATGTAAGGAATTACAAAATGGGTTTGGCCATTCAGTGAAGGATCTCTGCATCAAGCAGAGAGGAGGGCATTTGAGAAAGGGCAAGGAAGAGAAGGCTGAGGGTTGTAGCCACTTGAAATAAGAATCATACATTCAAACTAGTTGATTGCTCATTCTTCCATCCACCCCTTTGGCTAAAAATACAGTTTAAAATTCAGTATGCTCATTTTGATGATGCTTGCCTTTGATGCTTCAATTAGGGGTGGGCAGTATACATGAATCTGCCTTTCATTTGGATAAGAATTCATGCTTTTGAAGAGAATATCCTCATTATCTCTGATGCTTTTGTTCCAGAGCATGCCAGTTCGTTTGCTCTCAGATACAGCTAAATTAGAAGATGTGCTCAAAGAGTTCACCTGA
The DNA here is from genome assembly GCF_008360975.1 of Lichenostomus cassidix. Classification (NCBI taxonomy): domain Eukaryota; kingdom Metazoa; phylum Chordata; class Aves; order Passeriformes; family Meliphagidae; genus Lichenostomus; species Lichenostomus cassidix. The sequence goes on from NC_139490.1 coordinate 18,516,297, forward strand.
GGTGCCACCACCATTAATGAGCACTCAGGTTATAAATATAACAAAATAAAATCCCTAAATCACATCTAGTCTGGATACTGCATTCTTAGCATCAAGAGCTCACCTTCCACAGAGATCTGCACTAAAATTCACCAACTTTGTTGGAGACCTGGCAATGGATTTTAAGTTAGTGAGTGTGACATGAGGGAAATGGATCTCCTTTTCTCTCAATAGAGTATTTCCTTTTGGGGATTTTCACTCTTTTTCAGACATGAAAAACATAGACATCCCCACAAATAAAAAAATTATTTTACAAAAGTATTTGAAAAATAGAAGCAACTTAATTTCTTGCCTTTTGGTCAGTTAGTATTTGTCTGAACTGTGCAGCATAACTTCTGTGCATTTCTTGATTATGGAAGCTTTTACATTGCTGTGAAATTGCACTCAATTATCTTTTTCATCCAGGAATAAATGCCAAGGGTCAAGGTGTTTGAGAATTTCTCCTCTTTCCTGCTCCCTAGAGCTGCCTAAAAATGTCACCTTTTTGAAAAATTCTTGGAGCTTCTAATGTCAACTGTTATTCACCTTAGTTACAAATGAGAGCCTTGGGGTCATGTTCTAATAAAGTTGGAAATGAACTAAAGACAATTCTCAGAGTTCACACTTGCTAAAGAAATGAGATAATTTTAAAGAGTGCTTATACTTAAACTTACCATGTTTTTAGTGATGAAAATGAAAGAGGCTGTTCAAGGTAAAGTTTTGTTACAAGATTTTCTCATGAGATTTGTCAAGACAGGTTTACTACCTTAAGTCAGAGAAATATTTCTACTAAATGAGGGATGTAGCATAAAAAAAAAAAAAAAGCAAAATGCTTTTCATTTCTAAAACTCGACAACAATTCTCAGAGTCAGAATTGACTGAGCTCTTTAGAGGTTCACGTTGCACTTGTAATGGTCATTTCCGAGTGCCTGGGAAGCAAATCTGTGACCAAATTTAAGCAACTTTCTGCAAAAATAGTTCGAAACCACTTTGAGACTTGGCCCACAAATATTCACTCACACACACACATATAGACACACATATAGGTAGTGCCTGTTATTTTTTTATGCATCCCATGAGAGACAATATTTAACAGGACCAGAATCTGAAGGTGAAGAGCAACCATACTGTAATAACTAGATTATGCAGCTTTTTAGCATGACCAAGAAAATAATCACCTGGTCATGACTTCTAGTGATATATTATAGACAATAAAGAATTCTCTTACTCATCAGTGAGAAAACTCCTCTATTCCCCCCAAATTATTTTACATTACCATACATCCAGGCTAATTTTATAAATGATTGCAGGGAGATATCAATATTAATAGTGCAAACCAGACAGAAATGGATCACCCACATAATTGTTTGTGACAATTTCGGTCTTTTATAAAGGTCATAACAAAACCAATCAGCTTCTTATTTTTATTTCTTATTCTATTTAGCATCAAGGCTGGTCTGGCAACAAAGTATTAAATTTTAGGGAAACAAAAGTGCCTTATAGATATTTTACCAACTCTGTGATAAATTCGGTGAATCCATTATATCATATCTTTTCCACTCAGCACTGCAAACAAGCACGAGGCAGGCTGGCTGAAACACTCCTGTGAACAGAACACTGCTGGTTACAGGGATATCCTGAGGCACTTGGAAACTGAAGTAATGACTGCAAAGGTTAAGTGGTCACATTTACCTCTAAAGATTGCAGAAAACAGTCCCAGGGAGCACAAAGTACCATTCAGGCCCCTTACCTGTAGTGGTACCATAATTAGAGCTACCCAGCTGCAGAGCTTTTTCTGTTCCAGGAGATCATAGATCACTTTCCCAAGCAGCAGCAGAGCTGTGCTCAGGAATTGGCTCTTTGGGCAGCTCTGGGAGATGTGTTATGACCTGGAGGGTCTGTGGGACAGCAGGGCCTTTAGGCTGTGTGTGCTAAACCTGCGCAGAGTTTACAGTTTGGCAGGAGTTGCAGTCTTTTAGATTGCAGACTCGAGTGTTTTGTCTGCCTGCTGAACTACCAAGAGTAAGATCAGTTGCCCATAGCCAGGATGACCCATCATTGTCCAAGGGCACGTGATTTTTGTGAAATGTTTATATCCCTGCACATTTCAGAAAGAGCTGCCATGTTCCTGTTGTCTGTGTTTGTATAAACCCAGACAAATTTGACAGGATGCCTCCACTAAAATTAACAGATAAAATAAATGCATTTTTGCAGTGCCGCTAGATTCCAGGAGCTTTACGTGTTCTAAAATTATGGTCCAGTAAAAAGGAAACTAGTGCAAGGTTTTAATTCAAGAAAAATCTCCAGGGGACCAAAACTTAAACTCCAAGGAAGCAATCAAGGAGGTATCTTATCCATCCTATTTTGATCCTTATTTCTTAATAGCTTTTGCCCTGTTGTCTTCTATTGCAAATACTGAATCCCTTCCTTCCACGTATTTATTGCTTTGGTCACTGCAAGGAAAAACCTGAAGCCAGTACTGAGACAAGCATGTAAATACTTGAAAGTGTTGGAAGTCAAGTTGTAGCAGTTTTTTCTCTATTAATGTGAGTCTGTGGCTGCTTGCTGTAATATTAGACAAATATTTGTTACTACTGGATCCTCTGTTAACACCTGAGCTCTGTGGCATCCAGCTTCCTCTTGGGTAGTTTTTGTGCTGCTTTCTTGTGCAGTATTTCATGGTATTCTTTTTAGCTGCTAATACTTTATGGATAGTTTGCAAAACTTGAACAAAGTTTTTGCATCACCATAGTGAGGCCAAATTTATTGAAGACTAAAAAAAGTAATCAGACATCTGGATGGGCAGAAGAGAACAAACAGTGAATTAATTTAGTGTGCTCCGTTCAAATCAGCTTGTTATCGTTGGGCAAATTCCTCAACCATTTACATAAAAGTGGCAAATTTTAGGAAGGTGTACAAAGCATGAGTAATCTGCCACACACCTATAAAAGAGCCAGAATTCAGTGCCTCTCAATGGGAGTCTGATAAACAACTTTAGAATTGCTTCCACTGCAGTGTAAATCAGATTATCTACCTGTTATCTGAAAAGTGCTGTGAGGGTACAATCTGCCAGGGACACTGAAAAATATGTGCTACTTGTGAATCATTTAAGGAAGAACTTTCTATCATTCATGGCCTGGAAATCTGTGCTAGGAAAATATTTTAATGAAGGAAGCATTGAAAGCTAAAGAATGTTATTGTACGTGCTGCACACAGGGCAAAGAACTCAGCAGGGTTTTTACCTTTGTATTCCTGTCCTTCTTAACTATTCAGACACTGTCCTGCTCCCAGCTTGTGCCTGTGATCATTTGTCTGCTTTCTCACTCTGAATATTTACTCTGTGTTCCTCTTCCCCAATGCCATCCATCCAACAGTGCTGACAAGAAAAATGCTCCACCACAGTGGACATCAGTGCCTTAGGAGATGTCCTTTCAATTAACCCATGTCAAGTGGGTTGTGTTTATTCTAGGGATAGGTAATTTACTATTGAGGAAAGGCTTTCAAACTATAATTCACAGTAAGAAATGAATGGGTGTGATGCTCTGCCTTCAAGCCAGTGTCATATAAATAAAAAAGGGGATGTTTGTACTAAAAAAGTAGACTGAACTACTGGGGAAGACACTTTTTTCCTTCTGCAGTACTTTTGGATGGCTTTGAGCAGTAACATAACCAAAGACAAGAGAGCTTCCCCAGCATGTAGTATGACTTTGCTCAAATGCCATATCCAGTAAGCACTAGGCCTGTCTTGATGGAATGTGTGTGGCTCTGAGGATGAAAACACTCTGGATCACAGTGCTTCCCAGGAAGGATCCTCCCTGAGGAACAGGGTGTGGAGGTCAGCCTCTTGTCGCCAAGGACCTTCTGAAGATAGTGTGGGAATGTGGGTGTGATGGAGAACTGGGTGAATGATAGACTGTGTATGAAGGCTGACCATAAATTAGGAGCAGTCCCAGGAAAAACCTAGGATCTGAGGGTCCTCATGGGCACTGTACCAGATTAACTCCTTGCTCTTAATGGATCTTTGGGGCTGTCTGTTATTTGGGGGGAGGAGAGTTATAATTAATTTCTTATGTTAAGTGTTGTAATGACTGGGAGGTTTTTGTGGGTCTGTAAATTCCCATGAAGCTTTCTGTGTTTCTAACAAGAAACAGGTGTTAGATGCTTTTGCTATGAAGGATATGTGTTCAATATCCCTTAAAATATCACATTCACTGTTATTGCCTACTGTTTGCCTTAGTGCTGATAACCCTGACCTCTTTTTCTTGGTTTCTGTAAAAACAATTTTGGGTAATATACCTATTTAAATAGAGAAAATCTGCCAGAAATGCATCCTGTCTGTACAATTCTCATAATAGCTATGATAAATGCTGGTGCCAGCCCTGGATTAGAGCAGGGATCCTGAATAGCCTGTGTTGTACCCTCTTACAGAAACTCTGGGTAGAGCTTAATTTCGTACAGGCTAAAGCAGAAAAACCTTAGCTTTATTAAGCATGGTTCTCATTTCTTTATGGATCATTGCCCAACTTGCAACTCTTTGCAGTTTTTCTTTCACTGCAGAGCTTTTATAGATAATTCAAGAAAATTATTTAGATCATTTAGAAAATCCAGCTCTTCCCTGTTCACTCACACAGTCCCTGTGCTCTCACCTTCTCTCCCCAGCTTTGCTGTCAGCATTTAGTGCCTACATCTTACCCTATTTCTTGAAAAATTGTATATTTGCAACAGTTTCATATCTTTCTGTATTTCTTATGTAAAAAAAAAAATCATAGTTTAATCAAAAACTGTTCCCTGTGAGATAAGTGTAACTTCACATCATGATACGTTTTACAGGTTGTAGAGAATATTTGCACAGGATGGACTGTGCATTTAGAAATTAGTTTCTTGTCTCTTGCCACACAAATGGTATCCCTGCTTTCACTGGTTTGCATGTGAAAATCCAAAGAAACTGTGAAGACATTTCTCTTTTAAAAAATATCAGCAAACTTGCAAAAACGAAATGCACAGCTTTCTGCAGTGTGTCAGCTCAGCAGTAGGCAGTGCATGTCTGCTGCTGTAAAAAAATAGATGAGATTCATGCCATTACTTTAGTTAAAAGATCAAATAAGTGTGATATAAAGCTATTATTCTGCCATATATTTATGCAGAAAGTATTAGATTTTAGATGATACTTGACAGTGACTTATATTTGTATGATCGTAGAAGTTAATGTCTTAATATTACTTTGTGTTTAATTGCAAAATCTAGCACTTCATTATTGGGAATTGTAAGTTTTCTACAATTTCAAATGGAGCATAGCACCAGGGTCCTTTCCAAAGACTCCACAGTAAGGTTGGTGATTACATATCTGTAACTCCAGCAGCTTGGAAAAATATTGTGTGGGATTTTCTAATATGAAATGCATCTTTAAAGAATTTTCCTAACACTCTTCTCTCATGCACACAGTCTAATGCAGAAGCCATTTTTATAAAAGGAATCAGGACCCCCCTGCACTGGGCACTGACAAACCCAAGCCAGAATAATAGCTACTTCTCTCTTTCCCACAAGTATTCACTGAAAGATAGAATTTACCTGATAGCCATTATTCACATTGCCTTAATGAACTAACACTACCTATTTGTATAACTTCTACTTAAGGCACAACAAATGAATCCCAGAATATTCTGAGATCCACTAGGATCACTGAGTCCAGCTCTTAAGTGAATGGCCCACAGGAGGATCAAACCCACAAGCTTAGCTCCAAGGAGTTTTTGTAGGAAACAAGATCTCGATTAAATGAAGCTACATAAACACGTTAAAATAGCTAACCTGCCTTCTAACTGTACATCTTTGTTCATAGTGGTTCCCCACCTTTCTCTTGTGAGAAATTTTTTGGGTTTTCTTGTATTGTCATTTCCGCACACACACAACACTGCAATTGCAAAGCAGAATTTTGTTATCTGGCCCAGCCCAGCAAATCTATCTGTAGCACAGCATGCAGCCACTTGCAGGAACTTTGCTTGAGCCAAATTTAGTGGTGTCATAAGTGGTGTAAATTACATGCCAGTGAATCAGTGCAAGTCAGCATGAAGCAATTTAGATACTAGAAAATGTAGGTTATAATAGGAAAGGATCCAATTTAGGTATGTAATATAATGGAATGTCGTGTAGCTGATCACTTCCATAAGTTATAAATTTAGGCTCTAAAGCCACAGTGTGGAAGGCTGCATCTAATGGCATTCAACTTAAAATGAGCTTTTTTTCATGCAAAACACCCAGAAGCTCCATAGGAGCAAAAGAAGACGATTTTTAATGATGACCACAACTGCAGGTACAAAACAAGGGAGCACAAAGGGAGCTGGAGGTGTGGTGTGTGAGCTGTGTGAGAGTAGGGAAGCCTTGTTACATATGTTATTTATAATGCTAAGCAGATTGCTTGACTTTACTAATCTGCTGATGAATTCAGCTTTTCATCTCCATTTGAGAACTGTCCTGAGATACTGCTTTATACTCTTAATTCCCCTAATTAAACCCATTGCTTTTGTATCTACTTTTTTTACCTAATAACTTTTAGACTAAAAAAATTATTCAAAAAAAAAATTGAAATGGACAGATTAAGCACAAAGCATGATAGAGTTTTAGGTAGTGCAAATTGTGTATGTATTTCACCCAACTTTAGGTCTCTATTCCTCCACAGACCCTGAAGGGAAATATCTGTCTCCTGAGGGTGATTCTCCCTCCTTCCTGTGGCTGAGCCCAGCTTTCTCTGTTCACTTCAAAAGAAGCTCTGATTGTTCATGGTGCCTTTCACATTTCCAGGCAAAGGCCTGTTCTAATCCAGGTGATGGCATATTTGACAATTTGGTAGAAAACCATGGGTTAGGGAGCTGTTAGGCTTGTGTTTACTGCACTGAGGCAGGGCTCAGGAGGATGATAGAGGCTGTAGCTACCTTAGCTTGAATGTGGGATAATAAGAGCAGATCTGTGGGGTGAGGCAGCTGGCACTGAGCATCCAGTGACCCCATCACAAAGCTTTTGTGAGGCTCTCAGGCTCAGCTGGTGAGAGCAGTGCAGGTGGAAGGCCAGCCTGACAGGAGGAGGTAATGCTGTGCTTTGGTTAGTTACACATAGCATCAGCCAGAATATTCCAGCAGGGCTAGAACTTTCAAAACTTGGAATGTTATAAGTGTTCTCTAACGTGATGGAGGCATTGTATGCTCCTGCTGATGAGGAAAAAAGCTATTGAAACCTCCTTTTTCAGTGGTTCACTCTTTGCTAAGGTGAATAATTCAGAGAACAGGATTTCCTATTTGTGCCTGCAACCAGTGCTGTGATTCTAAGCCAGGATAGCAGTCATTGTCTATATTTAGTTTTCTGTCCCTCTTTCTAATGCTATTTGGGAGGGTGATTTTTGGAAAACACTGCAACTTTGCCTCTCATATCCATGATTTAGCACTTAGAAATAAAGATAAAAGTCTGCCCTTTTGGGCAGCCAGCTGGGAAAGGATTATCACAGACTACACTCTGTGAACTGCTAGAGTATAAAAACGACTTATTTTTTTCCCCTATGCTTTTATATCATTTATTCTTATCACAGTTTCATGTGACAGTAACAAACTAACTACAAGGAATTTATGCTAAGTTTTAGTCTTCAGTATTTAGCAACTTTTACATTCTCTCTTTGAAGTGGCACCTGCAGCAAATTGCCAGGCAGGTACTCTGTTGATGACAGATGATGGAAGAGGAACATGGCTAAAGCCAAATAACAGCAGGGCTCCACTCAGGTGTCATTGTTGCCATGTCTGCCCAGGTGTCTCGTCAAAAAGGCCGATTCATTTTTGGCATTCAGCTCTTTTCTGTGAAATGTCTGTGTGAGAATTCATGATAAATGAGGCTGAGGGTTAACAAATGTTCACCATGAGGGAAAACACAATCTTGTGAGTCAGAGCCCAGCAGCAGGTAAAGGTCAAGGAGAAAATGTGCTTTATTCTGAGAGCTTTTCATGGGCTGACTCAAAAGCTGCTGGTCTGCCGCGGTTCAACTTTATGATGTCTTGTGCACCTTGCCCTGCTCTGCCGTCCTACTGTGGCTGAAGGTGTTCTAATCCACAGGTATTTTGTAGAGAAAAATGGCATTGTTACACAGCTAAAGAAGCGTCACTGCTTAGGAAAAAAACCAGCAAAGACATAGTGAGAAAAGTGTAATTTCTTTTGGCACCAACTGGTTCCTTGTAAGTCAAAATAAATGAAAACTGAGAAGGGCAGCACAGAAGAGAAGTACAGTCAAGGTGCTGCTGCAGTGCTGCTGACACGAGCTCTGACCTCTTGGCCCATTATTGTATCTTTACAGGTCTTGTTTCCTTCTTCAGCACATAAGGGCCTGTTACATCTATGAATAGCTGTATTCATTTGATCAATTTGGCTGTTTCTCAGATAAAAACATCTGCTGCTTTCTCCCAAAGCTGAGCTTTTGGGTAACTTGTGTGATTGTTAAATGCCTCTTACAAAATTGTAGTATTTTCTTCTGTCATCTCAATGCTTCATCTGCTTTTGGTACCTACTTGATATTCTGCTTTCCATGTTGGGGTTTTTTTTCTTTAAATTGTGGGTAAAATCATCAGGAAAAATATTAGATTATACTCACTTTTTTGATAATTGAAAATGAAGCTTATCAACTTATTGATAGGGGAAATACCTAAAATTGACTTTCTAGTTATAAAAAGAAAAGGCTGAAAGCATAAAATATGAGCAGTGATGTTAAATGAAAGGATGTGGACAAATAGAATAAAATACTAATATTTGTATGCTGTCTATACCAGTGAATGTTGATTTGGAAGGCTGGCAGCAAATAAATGTTGATTCAGCTATATGCCATTGATCACTTCAATAGAAATGGAGTTTGGCTGGAAAAAGACTATTGCTCTTCATGAAAGATGTGTTCTCAGTTCAGCCACAGGCAAAATATAAGTTTTTACTTTTTTGACAACAAAATTAGCACTTCTGTACCAAAACATTGAATTACAGAACAGGAGCTTACACCAGGGTCCTCCTCTGATAACCAGTGTGCCTAAATTATTACATTTTTCTGACTGTGTTGAATGTCTTCCTGTTCCAAATAGGTCTGTCAAAACTGTAATAATTCCTTGAAATGCTTGAAGTTCAGTAAAAAGGTATATTTTAATAAAGGAAAAAAATTGTTTTTCAAATGAGTCATCTATTGATGCAACAGAGAAAACAGGCCCAGATTTGTCAGTAATGGACACATTAATGTTCACTGCCTGCATTTTTGCATGTTTTTGACTGCTCTTTACTGATTTTTAAGGGGCTGGAGAGGGTTGAGTTGAATTTTAGTCTGTTGTATTTCCAATTTCAACAGTCAAGGGTATCACTGATTTAAATAAATAGAAGAATTAGCTGAAGGTCTTATGCAGCTTCATAAAGCTTTTTTGAATTCCTTGTGATTGATTCCTGGAATAATTTCAATTAAGTCACACTGGCCTTTTTCTTCTTCTTCTGCTGCATCTGTTAAAGTATTTAAAGTAATGAAGAACTAATTTGGGCTTTTTCTGAAGGAAGTCCTGGCTTCTGGAATTTAAATATAATTTTTAGATTTGCCAACCAGTATTTCAACTGCTGATCAACATTTGTACATATGACCTGAACTGAACTCAAACACAGCCTAATAGAGATTGCTGGACCAGCTCAAGGAGAAATTTGATTTTTCAGCTATGTGTCAGTTCCTATGTGACGTCCCACTGAGGATTGCTGGAAAACGTTATGCTGTGTTTATGCAAGATTAAAAATGTAAATCCTGTTGCCAGTCTTTGCCCATACAGTGAGATTGTGGGCAGCTGCTGCTCTGATGTTATGTGTTCAGAGAGCTTCATTCCTGAGCACTCCTTAAATGGCAATAATCTGCACTGTTTATAGGGTCATGGGCCAGGGTTGTAGTGCTGAACACAATCCATCTTGTCACCATCCAATTCGTGCCAATTTAAATGGCTTATTATTTATGCCTTGTTGCACGCTCTTTACTTATTTAGCATGTGCTTTTTTGGCTTATTACATATTTTTTACCACTTTGGTGAAAGGCACTGTGCCTCAAACAGTGCCAGCTGTAGAAATGAGCTAACTGCAAGACTCTCAATAGACATGCTGATTATATTTAGCTTAGAATCAAAAGAATTTTTTTTTTCCTATGAGAAGCCCAAAACTTGCTTGTTTGGTTTGTATTTTCTGTTTGCTTCTCCGAGCAAGATTACTTAAAGAAAATGGAGCTAAGAACATGGTTGTTCTTCAAGCATGAGTTAAACTGCCATTGGTAGTGATGTGAGCTTTGTTAATTGTTTGAGTGGTGAAATAGAGAACCCCTGAAACCTTTCTTAGAAAGCCACATGTCTTTGCTCATGTGGGGAAGGCACTGAACTGATGCTTTAATATTGCTAAGGGTAGTAACTATTTCTGGGGAAAAAAGGTTTATGATCCTGTTCTATTAAGAAATATGGGACTCTTGCACACTCGGAAATGAGTTTAAACAGAATCTGCTGAGGGAATGAATCAGTTGCTGTAGCTGCCACAAATTCTCACAGTGAGGGCAATCGACCCTTTCCATTTTTTGCTGGATGAGGTCAATCTCTGCATCTCCTTATGAAATACTGTATGCCAGATACTGCTGCCCTATGTATATCTGGTCTTATAAGTGGCTTTTTAATTTTTAGATATGCCATCCAAAAACCCCCAAGCACCTAAATGGACTAGATATACATCCCTAGCAGGTTTAATATAAACTGGACAACAAAATTCCTAATAGATGTTTCCTCCAAGCATACTGAGCCTCAGGGCAGAGGAAGAAGGTCAGAGAGTTAGAGAAAAATATAATCACCATTCTTAGATACATTTCTGCAATTACAACACAGTGAAGAGAAAATACAAGTTTGCACGGCTCTAAACATTTGCAATTGATTTAGCCAGAATAAATACATTCTTCAGTACGTGCTTCAGTAAGAGTCAAGTTTTTATGACATACGAGACAGAACTATAGTGATTTAATCAACTACTTTACTGTGAATGCCACTCACAAGGCCAAATGTGCTGCTGGTTTTTGTAATGTCAGTATTTATCCAGTAAGGGCACTGGGGTTGCTAATTAATTGTATACAATAAACACAGGCAGTAGCAGCTGCTGCTTTTGATTTTCATCAAACTCTCCACAGATACACGCTGAAAACTGTTTTCTTCCATAAACACACTGAGGATTTTTATTGCCTTAATTTGTGGGCAGTCTGAAGCATCTTGAAGTCTGATTATTTTTCGGTGGGTGGAATAGTCAGCACTTTCCAAAATTCAGGGCCCTACAAAATCATTTGATGATTACTGAAACTGTTGGCTTGAGATCATGGTTTAAACAGAGAACTGCTTCATCAGAAATAGAAGTAATTAAAAAAAAACCCAAACCAAAGGCAACATCTCTTTCATGTGTTTGCTCTTTATTATGGTTCCATATGTTTTCTCTCTTGCTGTCAGGATATGCAGTTTAACCTCTGCCTGTGGTTTTGTATCAGTGACAACAGCAGTTACTTTATGGTACAGAGTAACTTCATTAATTAGCTTTCCTCTTCCCATGTTCCATTAGAACATGTCAGTGCTAATTTGATGCTGCAGTGATGAATCCTTTTCCCCTGTAGGAACTGTAATAGTCCCTAAACTGTGTCAGAAATGGGCTGGCTCTGCTGAGGTCTGTTATTGAGCACTCCAGTGATGTCAGGTGCTGAGCTTTGGCACCATGTTGAGGTGAGCTAAGGCTAAGCAAAAAAATCTGGTTTGGCTTCTGGCAAAGTGAAAAAAAGTGGAAATAATATTCTGTTAACTGATTTTTTGAGGGGTCTAAAATTAGAAAACCTTTGGTATTGGCACTGGCAACATGTCACAATGTTAAGTATTCCAGAGATGCCAGAAATTATATTTCTGGAAACAAGTATAAAGTATTATTAAAGTTTTCTACTGTTTTGTTATTTTGGCTCCTTGGATTTATCTGCCATAGGAGTTCTGTCTGTTTAAAGAAGGAAATAATGTGTACTGAAACCTTTAGTCATAATTATTTTGTTCAAGAGCCTTAATAGTATTCAGAGTATTATCCTGGGTTCAAATGGCAGCTGAAAAGCCCTAAACACAGGGTACCTGAGTAAGAGTCTTTGCAGGGGACTCTGTCACCTGCCAGCATTATTGCAGGCACTGATTTCACTGAGGGAGGATCCCTCATGCAGTGGAATTTCATCAGGTTTTCTGCAGAATAGGTGAGAGCAGAGTTCAACAGCCTCCCGTTCCAGCTAATGGTTGACATCCCTTGCTAGCAAGACGTCAGTAACTTCAGTTTTGAAGTTGACTTCATTATCTGCAGTACAACTTTTAAAACTGGGGACATGATAGCCACGATATTTGGGAAATTTTATCCTTAATCACTGAAGGTCTGTTTTGTAGATACCCTGGGTTTGGTGTCTGTTGGAAGAGCTGCTTTGTCTTACTGAGTAGCAATCAAATTAGGAAACGGAAAACTGTATTGCTAAGGCCTAATGAGGGCATTTTGTGCAAGTTCCAAAGAATCAAAATGCTGCAAACAACCAGGTTATACAGCTGAAATCACAAATGAACATCAGCTCAAGTGCTGAAAGATTGCTGCTGCCTGACTTCCCACTGAACAGTTTATTGTTTACAAAAATTGCACTTTCACGTCCCACTTTGATGTGCTTCTCTTTTCATGTTTGAATAGTGTTTACTATTGCCTGTTTCCTCAGCTGTGCCTAACCTTGTCTGAAATTTTTAATGCAGTGGTTCTTGCCTTTCTCAGGAAATACATCTCTTAGTTTTTTAACTGTTAATTCACACCAAGTCCTGGAAACTATCTGTGCTCTCACCTCAGCAGTGTGAATTTTCCTGCCATTATAAGTCAGTAACACTAACGTTGCAATCTGTCTGAAGTTGCAAATTTCCACTAATGCTGTAAAATGGAGCAGCAGGTCACTCTCATCTCCCAGGAATCTCTGATAAATGTGTAGCTGTGTATCTCCTCTCAGCTTTGATGCTGCATCACAGACAGCAGCCACATTCCTTGCTAATACCACCACCAGCAGTATTTTTAAAATTTTTTTTAGAGCTAAAGGGTGATGTTCTACCATACATAGCTATAAGTACAATTCGCTGCTCACCAAAATTCTAGTTAGAATGCTTGAACTTTGCTCCTTTATCTACCTTCTTAAAACTCTTGCACCTCAAGCCATTTCTTACCATGTGGACCATTTTTGCATATCAATCTGCAAGTGTACTTTTGCCTCATTACTTTGGTATCAGTCTCATATCAGTCTCCAAATGTCCTTTATAAGGAAAATGAGCATGGGAGCAGGTTGGTTTATACTTCCATGACTGAGGCAGGAGAAGGCCATGTGAATTGTGCAGAAATAGACAATTTATAGTTCAGTGTTCTGGGTCTCATAAATAGTTCTGGTTGTATCAGATCCAAGTGAATTTGACTAGATACTCCACACAGCCCCACGCTACAAGGCTGACAAATATCCTTCCTAAACCCGAAGAAGATTCCCCTGGATGTATCACTGGTGTGTGCTGACGTACTGCTCTGCCACCACAAATGAAGTCTCCTTCAAAGTACTCAGTCAGCAGCCTCTCAGCAAGTTACTCTCAGTTTACACCCTGCAGCACTTGAAGAAAGTGTATATTTAGACAGTGACAGAACAGCAGTTTTAGATAGGCAACTTCATCTTGGTGACTTCCCTAAGGCACCAGATTTGCCAATTTGTTAATGCCCTTCGCCTGTAGCAATTTCATACTTGGTTTGTCAAGCACATTTGTTATGTATGTTCAGGCAAAGACTGCAATAATGAAAAATACCTTATCCTGCAAGTTCTTCCATCTCTTCAATTCCAAACTTAGAGCTGAAGCTTTTGCATCCCAGCAGTAATTGATATTTAGCTCTTAGCCGTTTTTTATGTAAAGATACACAAGACTTGCAAGAGAGGAAAGCAATGTTAGTGAGGAGGAAGAAGCAAAAATATCTAAGGTTCAGTGGGGCAAAGGTCACAGGAAAAGGCAGTGCTACAGACAAAAATGCATAGCAGAGAGAAATGTGTTCTCCATGTGGAATAAAGGTCATAGGGGACATGAATGTCCCTTTGTTAATGGCTGTCCCTGTGTTAATAGGAGTTGTGTATATAATCATATATATAATGTATATGTTAAGTGTATATATGTAGTGTATATAAAATGTGTATATATGTAGTGTATATAAAATATATATATATTCAAAATGCAATTGCATTTTTTGATTTACTAAAAATCTTAATTTTGCCCGTCTTTGCATTCAAAACAAAATGAATAGGGCAGGCTTCCAATGGAGGAGCAGCAGGCTTTTGGGGCAGTGTTATTACTGGGATATTGCAGCAGAAATGGACTGGTTTTAGTGTAATGACATCAGGGTTGGAGTATGAGCTAAACCCTTACTGATGTGAGAAAATAAGCAAGAAAGGAAACTGCAGAATTGTTCAAACTGGGCCATTTGCTTTTTAGCAAAGGTTCATGTCCAGCAAGGGTCAGCCTAATCCAATGGTTTGGGAAATTTAGGAAACACATTAAAATGAGTTACTTCAGCATAGAAGAATATCTAATTCTCCTAAATCTTGAGTCCAGAAATGGCAATCCAATAGCCAAGACTACATTTGTGGCACTCTGCAAGAGCTTACAATGGATTAGTTCATCCCTTGAATACTGCAGAGGAACAGCTTCTTCCTAGAAGAGAAAACAGGCCAATGCTCTTTTCCAGGAGTTTTTCTGACAAGCTTGTTTGGTGTTTTTTACCCAACCTTTACTTCTGAGTAAATTGTGAGTGTGCTGATCTCAAAGAAAGCAAGGGACTCTTGAGATAATTTGCAAAGAAGATTGTAAACTGGAGCCTGGCAAGTAGCACTCTCTATCCCTGTCCTGGCAGTAGCCAGACAGCCATAGCAGCATGTGCTGTTTGTGTTTGCTTGAAATGTGCAAAATGCTTGGAATTGTTTGTTTACACGATAGAATTTTTCTAAAGCAAGGATTATCCCAGCTGAACTGGTTTAACAGAGACCATGGGTATTTCTGGAAGTATTTTGCAGTCCACTTGGGAAATATAGATCTAGAGATAAGTTAAAATGAGTTAAATAAAGAAAAAAAAAAAGGAAAGAAAGAAAAGAAATTCTATTTAAAAAGGAAAGAAGCAATCAGACTCACTACTGAATGAATAGGCCCAGGATGTAGAATAAGTCATTTCAGTTCCTTTTGCTCAGTTATTGCTTTTGTTTCTCTTGTCTGTTCTATAACAATATCTCTTGAGATTTTCACTATGCTGTAAGGAGCTCTAGTTGCTCCCAATATTCAGCATAAATGCACATTTACCTTCCAAGGGCTGGTTTGTGCAGGTAAAAGCATGCTTTGAGAGCAGCTATTGTTATTGACTGACGTTAGTGGATTCAGACTAGCAGTCCCTGCTTTAAATGACACAATAATAGTGCCTCATCTGCAGCAAAGCAGTATTACCAACATTTTGAGAATTAATAAGATCCTGATATACTGTTTATTTTTTGGAGAAAAATAGCTACTTGAAAAGCTCTTGGGTCCAATTCTCAGTGGGTTCAGCCCCATTCCATTGATCTTAATGTTTCAGAGGGAATGGAAGCTTTGAGACACTGACAACAAAAATCATCCTGTGCAAAGACTATTCCAGATGAGGCAGTTGTATAAAACAGGTTAATGAAATATAACAGTGGTTAATTATTCTGTTTGAAAATTTCATTCTGTCTTATGCAATCACTTACTTAACATGCTCTCCCACTCTTCCTCCTTCTCTTGAACTGCCTAACATCCTTAAATGAGTCACTTATGATTCCAAACTCATGGATTCAGAAGAGCTGCCTGGATCTGGTGTTATGGTCAAACTGCATGAAAATAAGAGGAGAAGATGAAAGTACTGACAAGTGATCTAACAATTCCCTTTTTGTAACTCCCATTTTACAGCAGCTTCACACAGCTCTGGCTGCACTGCACCAGCTCAGAACAGCCTCTGAGGGAGGGGAAAGAGATCTCATGTGCTGAATTTCGATTTCATGGCACTTAATCAGTGGAGGAATGTTAAGGCAAGCTAGTCAGGAGACAAGGCACAGTCCTGTTCCTGACACTATCCATGTGCTGATTGGGAAGGAGTACCTTTTGCCAATGAAAACAAGAGAAAAGTAACAGAAATTTGTTTTCTTAATTTACCCACTTCTATTTAGAGTCAATATTAAAAAACCCCCTACCCACAACATTATCTAAGGTTCACAAAAGGCAGTGTAAAGATGTCTGATGTTTCAGCATGTGTTCCAATGACACCCAGAGGCAGCTGCCTGGGCATTCAGTGGCCTTATAAACTGCTGGGTTTCGATTATATTTGGAAAGAGGAAAGTATTTCAGCATGACTGACCCTGTAAATATTCTTATCTACAAAAATTGCAGGAAAGGGTTAAGAAAATGGCAGCTCAAGTGGTGTTTTTTATTGGAATATGGTATTAGTGATATTATAGAGTATGACATAAACACTGCATAGATCAATTGATTGTCCAGTCTGCAGCCTCATCATTTTTTGGTGTGATGAGCTGTTTGTTTCGTGGTATAAGCCCTATATCAAATGCAATTATCACTTAATCAATCCTGAGCAATATAAAGTGTGTAAGGGGCTGCTGGATCAATTAGGAAGTTACATCACTTCATCAATATAGCAGTGCAAGATTATTTTAAAAACTGATCTCCTCTCTTTCTTATAATGTGCTTCATATGTCTGAGGCAAAACCAAGGTCAGGCCTAAATTATACATGAAAGTATTTTATTATCAAAGCAGCAGTCCTAAAATTGAAATGAGGCTATTACTGAGTTATTCAAACAAAGCCAAACATAATATAAATAAATGTTGGTGCATAATGCCATTCTTTATGCGGTATTTGAATCAAACATTCGTTCTAATTAATAAAAACTTTCTAAGCAATTGCCTGTTGCCCAAATTCACCTTTTCCTACCCAGAATTTCTCCTCTTAATTTGAAGAAATGCAGTTTATCAAAGGATGTTGGAGCAGTCTGTTATTGTGAGAAGAGAGCACAGTTGTTGGTGAATTAATTAAAAGACAATATCTGCAATTGCAAAACATATTATGGAAATTTTAAAGAGAACATCAGAATGCTGAGTGGGGAAAAGATAAATCACTCTGGAAAGGGAGATATTTTAAATTAGTGGGGGTTTGTGGCCTTTGAAATTGCTACAAATGAAGCCTTTGAATGTCTTATGGAATTAATATTGGTATGGTGTGGTTTTATGTGATGTCGTAACTGTAGTAATTAATCTTATTTTTAAATCTTGTGATAACATTTCTGATGGTTTTTCACTTTGAAGTAGCTGCAAAGACCCTTTTTTAATGATAAGAAGTTTCAAATTAAATGCAGTGCATATATAGCTAAACAGTTGCACAGATAAACCTGCAGGAAAATGTTACAATTTTGACATAAACTAGTAAAAGCAGTGGAAAAAAATCAGCCAAGTCAGGAACTGTTTTCTTGATGAGTAGCACTGAGTGAAGTTGTCAGGAAGGGTCTTAGTACACAACATGCTCTCCATGGACCTGATTGAAAGCCTATTTATAAGGCAATGGGAATCTTTCAATGGAATTCCCAGCTGACTTTGAATCAGATCCAATAAGTTTTGATATATTTCTCTGGAATCTAAATTCTCTCATGTGCTAGTGTGTCTTAAGTTTAGCATTGTGTTTAAAATTATCTAAATATTATTTCTATCTAACTGTCATTAGGCCTGTAGCAGCCCTTACATAACTTTATTTGCCACTGATAAATCTCAGAAAACCAAAATTTTTTTTTAAAAAGGAAGTATTATAATAGACAACCACACTGATTTATTATAAGATATGCAGGATAGCATAAATCTCACATATGACTTCTGTAGTCCTTTTGCTGTTTGAATATCTGTGGGATGTAAGAAGTAAGGAAACAGTTGGGGTTTTTGCATACCTCACAGTTTTATTCTTTGATTTGAGCATCACAATCTTCTCGAGAGCAGTTCTTTTGGCTGCAATCTCATTCAAGATCTTTTGGAAAAACACTTACCTGTTTGAGCCAGATGGTTTGTTCCATTTTTTTAGCTTTTGCTCAGCTTGGAATGATCTTTCTTTTCCAAACACAGCTCCCATGGATGTGTTTTATAAAATTTCCTCTCTTAACTGTTTGGTAATAACACAACAGTTGAGTTCTACAGCAGGAGGGTTAAAAAGGGAATTAATCTAGGGAGAATCTACAAGTTTGAATCTCTGGTTTCACTGTTTCAAAGTGTGGACTTTACTCATGGGCTCTGCTGTAGCATTTTTATCATTCCATGGCAAAGCTTGGGAACCATCCCTGGAGGGTAAATTACCCTCATGTGCAGTGTGAGAGTATGAAAGAGATGACCAGTGTAAGAAATATATGAACACCTGATGTTTAATGAGGTTTTGCTGTCTGGATGAACAAGACAAACAGAAAATTACTCTACAGACAAATAGAAACAACTTCTCCCAGTCCAGTGCAAAGGTCTTTTATAGCTTCTGCATCTCCTGAATGATCAGGTCTGAGCTGGGCAGAAGAAATCCTTTGTATGTGTAGTTGTAGCATTCAGTGGTATTTGTTTATACCAATAGATATGTAAAAAGCTATAGAAGAGCAAGAATGACCAGTGTTAGGGATAATGTAGAATGTTGAGAGTCCACCAACTCTCTCAGATATTGGGTGGAACTAAGGGATTCTCACTGAGGTATAATTGAAGAAGATAGGAATAAGCACTGCTGTCAGACAGACACGGGAATGATGTTCTTATATTCTATAAAACAACCCTTTTCCAGTGTTATACCCAAAAGACTGACTTTGGAGCTTGACAAGTAATTCTCACATCTTTTAGCATTAAACCTTTCTGCCACTGAGCTATTTGATGGGTCAGATGTGCTGCTGATGGGTGTGAGTTGGGCATGGTGGTGTCCATTCCAGGCAGCCCAGGGACAGCGATGTCTGGGCAGTTGCAGCTGCTGGAGGCTGGCAGGATGGACTGGCAAATGCTGTGCTAAGGGATGCCTTGTCCTGCCATGCCTTTTCTCAGGGAGAACAATCAGCAAAAGCAGTAACACATCCTTTCTGCAAGGAACAGGAAGTAGAGGTACTTTTTGGTTCCTAGCAAGCCCTCGAGCATCACAGCTCCAAGAAAACATTACAAATTATCAGCAAAGGGAACTTTAATAGCAAGCATTGGCACATGCACTAGAAGTCAGAATTACCGAGCCATCTAACATGTAGAAAAGGTGAACTGCAGTGAACATGACAAGTGCCATGTGCCTGAGGACTGTGTCATGGACTCAGCTTGTGTGTGCTTTCCATGTGAAGAATATCTTAGAGAGTGGGGCAGTTTGGAAAGAAAAATGTCATGACTGGATTGGCAAAGAAAACCAAATGGAGCATATATCGATGGCAAGTGCTAATTTTGGAATACAAACAGAAGTAATTTAAAATACTCTGATGTTTGTAATAGTTATCCAGCAATATACTGCTTCAGAAAGATCAGTGTCATTTCTATACTACATAAAGGAGCCAGTTGGAGCCAAGTTTAATTAATTATCTATACTGATTTAAACAGTTAGAAGTGGTTAAAAATACATTTACAAAATTCAAACCCTTATTCTGTTTTGATAGCAGTGAAATGAAAATATGACCTGCCAATTAATTTGGAAGACTCCTGTAGGAGTAGAATCTTGAAAGTGTTATTATTTCAGGATAAAATATTTCTCTAAAGATTCAAAATGACAGTAGCTTCAGTTTCAAATCATATATTATCCCTCTCAATACCAGTTGATTCATCTGCAGACTCAGTGTTAACAGGAACATTTCAAACAAAGATAAATACTTGGAAGAAAAAGCTTGCTGCTTAAAATGAGAAACACTGTGTATTACATTTCGTTTGTCAAGGAAATTATGATAAATAATTCCTAGCTTAAAGCAGAAAAGTGTGATTAAGTGATCTGAACAACTAGTGGCAATATCCATCCTAATTACCTTGCCTCTGCTTGCATAATCTCTTCTGAAAGCGTCGCCTTGCTCATAGTGAAATACAGATGTGATAATTGACATTTTCAATCTAGGGCAGCAGAGACACCTCGGCAAACAGCCCTGATCTCAACGGCTGCAGTGGAGCTTTGGGTGTGCATGGATGTTCTCATGGCATATGGCAAGGAAATGCATGTTTCCTGTGGTTCTTAGAAGCATCAGGTTTGCTCCCAGAGGGAATGATTTCTGGAGAGGGTCAGGCAGCCATGGAAAAGCCTCTGCTTTCTCTTGCCCTCACCCAGAACAGCAGGAAGGGGCAGGAGGGAATCAGTATCCTCGTGTTTAAAATTAATATTTGCCAAGCTACAAAACAAATGTAGAGAGAAGATCTCACTGTTTTCTCTAAAAACTTCAGGGATAAACACTGTGGAGGTTGGAAGAGCTATTGCAGATGATGAACAATGCTGGCATAACAAAAAATGAGTCTACAGTGCCCCTGAACAAATTTATGGTGGAAATTAAGAAGAACTATGAATGGAATTAGGATCTGGAGCAGCCATTCACAGGGGCAGAGGGGACATTTGGTGTTAGGAAGGATTTTATTATGCTCAGAGTTATGTGATGTGCTTGTCTGCAATAGCTGATTGGATGGCTCTGTTATGTCTGGAGTGCTTTACCTCATCCTTTCCCAGAGTCATTCTGCCTAAGAAAGCAGCTGCCTTGGGACATGTAAGCCAGGAGACAGTGACAATTTTTTAGCTAGGTTGAACTTAATGATCACAACTGTAATGAGGCTTTGAGTTTAATCCAGTACTTGATAGGTAAAGGATGACATGATTTAAGCATCAAAGCCATGCCTGCCTTTCGTGACAATTCTTTGTTGATAGGTGTGTTAGTATATCAGTTGTGAGAAAGATGACTTTCATCCTGCTTGATTAAAAAATAGATATTGCAGATGAGCATTGAAACCTTACCAAGTTATTAATCAGTAGAATATGTAATTAAACACTGGAGATGTTTAGCAATTTAAGGATCCCACTGAAATCTCTTAAAGAAAAAGCTGATGTCTAAAACAGGAGAAACACATTTTGCAGTCTATGTTATAGTGCTGGTCAGATCCTGCTAGAGTAATCGCTGGATCCTATGAGTCTTTCATGTATCAGAGTTTGTGAATAACTTCCTCACTACTAAAACAGGTGTCTAAATTGCTTCCTATTTCTAGAATTTTAACTGATATTAAGACAGAAATTTAACTCACAATTTTTGGGCAGAAAGTTTGTTCATATCTCTCACAAGGCATCCTTTTTTATTAACAATTAGAAGACTAATACAATTCTATCAGTGGTAACCATTTTCAAATGCCTCTTCTGACTGATTTTGAACAGGAACTTTTAGCTCACTATTATGAGTTACACTCTTGAGCTAAAAGATCTCCCTTACACAAAGTATCTCACTGTTACCATATCTAATCAGACTGATGTTTGGCATCACACAGAAATCCCTTTTACATGGTTTTGCAGCTATGGCTCCTCATCTTTATGTTTACAGAACAATGTACTTTCATCATCCAAAAATTCCTTCAGCCGAAACTTGGACATCTCTTTCAGAGCAAAATAAAACTTTTATCAGATTATCACTTGTCTCACACAGAGAAATTAAGAACAGAAAAAGTGACAATGGGGTTTTGTTCCTTGTCTGGAGAGGAAAAGACTCATTCTTGAGAGGTGCATAAAACACTACCTTTCCAGGTAGGAAATTGATCTGTTGAAAGAGTTAATTTTAACTCTGTTCTAAATGGGGGTTTTTAAGAAAATCAGTAAGGTGGAAGGTAAAGGTTTGAATATGAATAGAACCATAAGGAAGATCCCAAATTAGGATCCTTTTCTCATATAAGTTCCAGGATACAGGATTTTAAGCTGCAGTCATCAGAGCCAAGGTGTCCTAATAGTTTAATAGCTGCTGAAAGAAAGAAAAAATAGTTATGAAATATTAAAAAAGTAAAAAAATATATGGTTTTCCCTTTATTGTCTATGAAGCTGACCCTAACCTTTGGTAGCAGCATTTTCTGTATTTGGGTGGTATCAGAAAGTTGTATTTTTGGACTAATCACAACTGCAGCTTTCACCTAAAAAAAAAACTTTTCAAGGAACTGCTCTAATTTAGAAGTTAAAGATAATTTGGGTATGGTGAAATACTATGTACCCATTAAGTTTTTTTTCTCTGAGGTGGTAATGTTATTTTGAGTGGAAAATTTGTTTGAAGTTCGTTATAAAAGATGATTTTTTGAGAATTGACAATAATGGGAGATGGCAATGAAAATTAATTGCACGTTTCTAAGTGTTAATTTCCATTGCAGCTTGTGAGAATAATCAAATTGCTATTATTCCTTGAGCCATAAGGACAGACATTTTCCTAACCCGTGACCTGCAGTCTTCTCAGGGGAAGCTGAGCTCATGCCTGTGCTGCTGTAAATAGACCTTAATGCACATGGTGGAGAGGAGCTCCTAAGGGAAAGAGTTTTGCCCAACTCTCTGTTAGTACATGGTAGATATAAACATCCAGATAATGTTATAAAATATGTGTTTTCCCAGGGTGGCTTATTTGTTTGGTCAAATACCTGTCTGGCCTGCTGTTGTTGGGTTGTTTTTTTCTTTGTATATATATACTGTTTGTTTTCTTTGTACCAGATCTTTAACTTTGCTTCAGAATTTTGGCTTAGTATGGTCCTTGGCTTTAACTTCAAGTCTCACAGCATAAATCCTGTTTTTATCTCCCTATTGCACTTCGAGATCTGCATAGTTAAATGGAATGAGGAAATTAAATGTCAGTGCAAAGAGCTATATTGACCTTTACAGTTCCTTTTTTCCTTCTGAAAATCTGTTTTCATCATGTTGCTCATCCACAGCACCTACCCCCAGTAGATCCTCTGTGCTTGGTTATTGACCAGTTGATGTTTCTGCAATGAAATCTTCATGCTTGCAAGGCAGTGCAAAATTAATTAGTATCTATGAAGGAAGGACATAGACCTATTAAAGAAATAATTTTTTAGAACTCTTGGGGAATCTGTATTCTATAAGCTGGAAGGGAAAAGCCTACCAGAAACCCAAGTGTAATTTCAAGGAATGAGATATTATGAAATGAAGTTTGAAGGTACAAATTCAATGTGACAGGATTCTCTAATAGGAAGCCTAGAGACAAGGACATGTAGGGATAGGACAAAGGGTGGTGGCTTTAACTGACACATGGCAGGTTTGGGTTAGATTTTAGGAGGAAATCCTTCCCTGAGAAGGAGGTGAAGCCCTGGCACAGGCTGCCCAGAGGAGCTGTGGCTGCCCCTGGATCCCTGAAGTGTCCAAGGCCAGGCTGGACACTGGGGCAGTGGAAGGTGTCCCTGCCCATGGCAGGGGCTGGAAAGAGATGAGCTTTCAGGTCCTTTCCCAAACCCAAACTATTCCATGATTCTGTGCCTTGATGGACATCCCCATTCTCAGTAGCTGTAGGAGGAAGAGGAGAATTGAAACATTTTGCTCTTAGTCCCTTGTACTGGTGAGCAAGATTTGTTAGGGAAGTTCCAAGTGCACAGAGATTTCTGTTTCTTTTTGCTCCTTCCTCTGAGTGCTCCCAGTGCCACAAAATTAATTTGGGTTTAATGTAAGGATTTAAACTTAGGTTCAAATACATCATTATACATCATAACTCTCAGAATTACTTTCCTTCTTGAAGTCATGGTAATTTTTTTTTGAGAAAGGAATAGCATAATTTGAATTCCAGTGTGTGACACGCTGAAATAATGTTGCATGGTAGATTACTCCTATATGCATTCTACAGAGTTGTCACATATCACACATCCTGGGAAAGAGGCTATAATGGGAAGGTTGCAGATGGTAGCCTATTAAAATATATTCTTTATCAAGCCTGGCTAGCCAATGAAACTGAGCCAAGCAATGTTCTCTCGGAGAGATTTTTGAGCTGAAGTTATTTACCTTCAAAAGAACAAAGTAACAAGAGAAAGTAGGTTGTACCTGCCTCTTGAGAAGAAAGACATTTACAGGGTTTTTGTAAACTTACACCAACCCTGGGTTACATACACAGTCCCTGTGTAAGTGAAATTATAAGAAAGGGAACAATACATTACAGCTATTGCAATATCTGCTTTTGGGGTTCCCTGTGCTGGGCAGAGCTCAGTCCAGAGCAGTCAGTTCATATTCTGCTGTGGAGGCAGGAGGAGCCTGGGGGAGAGAGGACTGAATCAAACAATCAGGAGAATACTTTTTTTTTTTTTTTTCATAAGGGTTATTCAGGCTTTATGATAAGGAAAATGAAGGGTGGGGTTTTCCATTCCCTTCTTTGAAATTAAACATTGAATGTGTAGTGATTGTTTGCTAGATAAGTACAATTAGTCTTCAATTACCATGAAATTGTCATCCATTCCCTTTCAATATCTCTGGCACTTTCTGTCCCTCTAATCAATGTCGTGCTGACGAGTTTCACGCTGGTAGGACATGAGATAAAAGCCCTTGAAACAAGAATATTTTTCTGTGTTGAGTACCAAGAGTTGCATTTGAAATTGGACTAATGATACAGCTGGCTAGGATTTGCTTTTTTAGGGTGATGAAATGAATGTTTTAGGTTTTATCTTTAGTTCCATCCTGCCCTTTGTGCAAAGCTTACTTGTGGAGTTTTGATCAGCTAAATTGTTCAAGGTCTAGCCTAAAATGCTTTTCACTGAAACACTGAGGAAATGTCCTCAGCTTTCCATTTCCATCTAACCAGGAAAGGAAATTGAAATAATGAAAATGTGATTATATAACAATAGCATCACAGCATAACAGATGTGTGGTTCAGTGGCTCTCTAATGTATTAAATTAATTGACAAGTAGGTGTGAGTGAAACTTTGAATGCACAAATTGTATGGACTTGCCAGAGGCAATGTAGCTTTTCTAAATTTTAAAGGCTCAGATTAGCTCTGGTCTTTGTGCAGATAGAGACAATGAAGAATGTAGAAACCTTCTTAATCCTCTGTAGCTGCACTATAAAGCTTAGCAATAGTTTCTTCCTTCTGAGGCATTGAGATAATGAATTGTGAAAGGGAGAATGACCATCATCGCCCTGCCCTCCCTCCATGCTAAGAAAAGGACACCAAAGCATTGCAGAGGTTGCAGCATCCTGAAGCTGAACTGTAGCAGCAGAAGCTGGTTGTTTTTCCTTGCCTTTCTGCTCCCTCCTCCTGGTCTGTGCCTGGGAAATAAGAGTTGAGCAAACTTGCCCTTGGCTGAGCAGATGAGCTCATGTTTGCCCAGGATTGATGTGTTGGTTGTCTCTATCCTTCAACAGGTTCCAAGACTTTTTTTTCAGAGGGTTCTGGTCTGAGCAGAGACAAGCAAGTTCTGTAATTTCTAAGGTTAATAAAATGTTAATTACTGCATTAACAGCACTCTGAGTTTAGAATATCCCATTGAACAGGCTGTTTTAATGCAGTACTGTATGAATGGGGTGTCTCTAAGGACTGTGTGTCTCAAAGGCCCTAAATCCTGTGGTGCTCAGGACAAAAAAGCCCATAATGCTGTCCTCAGAAGAGCATTTTCAGGTGCTGTATTAAGTACCACAGGTGCCTCTGTTTGTGAAATATATTTGCTGATAGGAAAAAGAAGTGATTTAAATTTAAGAGGGGGCAAACAAAACTGTGAGCAGAATTTTCTGATTGAGCATCTAAAGAAACTCCGTGTGGAACATAAAACATGCCTGTAGCTGAGCAAAATTCCTGGTGAGTTTGTGGATGATACACAGTAATCTAATCTGGAGCTTTCTGTAGCCCCTGAAGTTTCCTGAGGTGCACAGCACAGTTGGTCTGTTG
The DNA here is from genome assembly GCF_008360975.1 of Lichenostomus cassidix. Taxonomy (NCBI): domain Eukaryota; kingdom Metazoa; phylum Chordata; class Aves; order Passeriformes; family Meliphagidae; genus Lichenostomus; species Lichenostomus cassidix. The sequence continues at coordinate 18,542,279 of NC_139490.1, forward strand.
TGTTTAATTAAGAATAAACTCAGCTGAGAGGGCTTTTTTATTGTTTTATCTACTTTTAATGTGTTTAACTAAGTCAAATGGATGTTTGGCTGGATAAGCTTGTGATGATTTGATTTCTAGCTTTATAGGAAAGCTGCGACTTGAATGAGTGCTCGCTTGAAATTTATTCCTCTGAGCAATACACTAGGAAAGTGTTTGACGAGAAGAGATCTGTACAAGATAAAATCACCTGAATTTTTACCAAATTTCTCCATGTTGTGATGGCCTCACCCACTTCTAAACTCCTACTACAATCTCCTTTAGGGTAGAGTCATGGAAGTACAGAAAATGCAGAACTTGCTTCTGCTTGACTCTGAGAAATTACTCCATGATTTACTCTCTAGATAAATTTCTATTTTATTTTTCACCCATGACAATATTTTTAAATTTCATTCCCTGAAATGAAATTTTTGAAATGTAGCAGGTAGAGATAACTTGTATCATGGAGTTTTCAAAAGAATTATCTAAGGCATTTTCTTGTTCACTTGTCTACTTGTGAATAAATCAGAGGTGAATAAGGGAAAAAATTAAATCTTACAATGAATATTACCTTTTCCATTTCAAATTTCCAAATATCACCCTGATAAGTTTTTAACAAGATTCACTTACTTTCATTTGGCACTTCTGTGAGAAGGTCCCTTTGCAGATGCCTTATTTTAGTTCCATTTGAGCAACTCATTAGAAATGCCTTTTCCCATGATTCTAGATATTAATAGAGAAGTTAGACAGTAACAGATGCTTTATCTGGTAAAAAGAAGTTTTAAACATCAGGTTGGTATGATGAACTTCTGAACTCAGGTTTGATTTTGCTGCCTGAGAGGGTGAAACCCCTGGCATCATTAATTTGTATTTTCTTATGATGTTCAAAACAGCTTTGAAAAGTTGGTTTCTGGATGGTTGGCTTTTCTCATGACCCCACTGTGGCTTCTCACCTTCAGATAAACTGTTGGGAGAACAAGAGTTAAGCCATTCAGAGCTGTCTGTGCAAATCAGGTATATATTCAGTAACATTAAAATGAAGAAATAATACTTTCTGTGTAGGCTTTCTGCTGAAAAGCTGAACATTTCAAAGGGTGAAATTGCCAGAAAACACAATGTCATTTCTGCTCAGAGTGTTTGCTGGGGAAAAAATGTAATCCTAGGGAAGTCACTGATGTATCTAAATGTTTTTGAGATTGCAAACTTTGAGGGTCTTTTTTAAATGAAAAAAAAAAATAGAATGAAACCTTTTCTCCTTCAGCTTATGAGTCTTGTGAGATATTCTTATTGCATTTGAGTTACAGTAGAATTAATGACTTGATCTTGGATTTACTATGATTTGTTTCCTGCCATGAGCTGCTAAAAGCAAGCAATGCAAAAATCTCACGGTAACTAACACGTTAATAAATGCAAGGGCACGTCCAGGAGATTTTTATTTGCAGACCCAAATCCCAGAATTTATAGAGTCTGTCTTAGTTACTATTGTGAAGAAGGAGAAAAAAATGCAGTGAACTCTATTAAAAAGATTGATGCATGTCTGCAAGAGCTCTTGGCAATTGAGATTTCTCTCTGAAGTGTTGTTTAACATATGTATGGCAAAAGAAATGCAGGGGAAGGAACCAAATTTTCCGATGAATTTTTGAAGCACTTTGAATCTAGTAAAATAAGGAAATGATTGAAACACAAATTCTTTGCAGCCAAGAAAGCAAAATATTTCTGTTTTACGAAGCAAGAACTCGTGCCAGGAAAGAGAAGCAAAATGATTCCCTGGGTATTTGAGCTGCAGGTGCTGTAGATGGGTGTGGTTGGGCAGGTCAGACTGCTGTTCTCCTGCTGAGTCACTGGCTGGAACAAGAGCTTTCAAGCTGATAGGTGACCTTCCTGTGATATGCACATCCTACTAAATGTCCTTTTAAAGATAAAGTTCTCCTTCTCCTGAAGCTGAAATGTTCCTTACTGGATGAGATGTGTAGTTGCTCTCCTGTGCATTCTCTCTAACACTGGACAGCACTGCAATCAGTTTTGTCCCTGAAAAAAATTTGCAGAATGTAACATATTCACTGTAATTTAAATTTTGTATAACACCAGCTGCTTAGGTGAAAGCAGTCATTTCTGAGCACAGTTGTGTCATGGTACCTGGCAAGTTTTCCTCTTCCTCATGGATGTTTACACCTCTCGGGCAGGCTGTCACTTTCTCCTTGCCTTGCTGTCACTTAGATGGATGCTGAGAACTTCATTCTCTTACATACATTAACTTTCCTGGTAATGTTAGTGAGAGCTTGAGGTCCTCAGTAGCATAACAGACAAGTTAATGTTTAATTTTCTGCGTAAATTAATCCTCTCTGATCTCCAGTAATTTTGTTTGTCTTTTACTATCTAGAGTTTACCATTCAGAATTTTGTTCCAGTTCCACTTCTGATTCTGTTTTCTATGGCAGGAGCAAGTAGCCAAAACCCTACATTTATGGGCACATGTTTCATGTATTTTTAAAATTTTTATTTGCTAATATCTAGTCTTCTTTTTTTCATTTTATTTGAGTTCTGCTTATACTTGACAACTATATTATCCAGATGTTTTGAACCTAAGATGCCTTTGGGGAGACTAAAAGTTGTGTGTTTGCATTTTGTTAAAAAAGAGACATTGTTCAGACCATTTTGTTAGCTCTTTTTTTCATTTTTGTCCTCTCTTCTGTTTGCAGAACCTCCAAGTTTTTAGAATATATTTCTCAGCAGCCTTAGATCATAGCATTACAGTCCAAAACAGAACAGTTTTAACAGGCTGGTTTTCTTTATTTATTAACAGGCTCTGCTTTATTTTCTTAAAATACAGTGATTTAAAATAATGCTTGTAGTTGGATAATTCAGAATTTCAGTTCATCTTTCAAGTCACTTTTTTGCACACTGTACAGAGGTGCAGTGTGAGATTCTTCACATTCCAAACCTTAACCATTTTAGAAAATACTGGGAATATTTTCAGTCAGAAGTGCCAATTAAACATTTGGGCCCACAAAGACCACTACTTATTCTCATGTAGAAATAATGTCTGACATAGGCCAATGTGCTCCAAAGTTCTGTCACAGTCTTGGAAATATTCTTGAAGAAGACAGTGCAAATCCTTGAGTAATATTTCTATTAATTAGTACCTGTTGGGTTAAGCTGTAAGTGGATGATAAAACATATTCTTACCTTGGGTTGACATTTGATACCCAATTGTCTCTGGGGTTTGCTAAGCAGGGTGGGTGGGTTGGTGGGTTGGTTGGTTTGTGTCACTGAGGGTTCACCACCCCCATTTCTGCCCTCCCTCCCACCTGCCAGGTGATTTGTGATCTCTCCAGGGACTCAGAGATGTCACTGGCGGTTCTCTCTTATGTTGGTCTTGATTTCCTTGTTTAACAAAGAGAGGAACCATCATCACAGAATATTTTCTTTCAAATTATCATTATTTGCTTCAGCCCAACTGTTTTCTTGGCTTTGGAGGAGGTAGTTTCACAGCCACCTTTATTCTTTAATGTTTAGTTCAACAGGGTTGGTTACAGATATTCCAAGAGACAAATGGTGGGAGCTGAAATGATGGTTCATCTAATATTCGATTACATGTATGTCTGTCATTTGTTCACCTTGGCCACCTGCCCAGCACAAATAGATGCTTATTGTTCCCTAAATAAATTATGTTGGTCCTAAACTTCTCTGCAATTTGATGCAAGAGTTCTGTGTTTATTTGCTGGCACAGGCTGCTCTAAAAATATTCAACCTTCTGTGGTTTGGCTTCTGTTATACTCATTACCTTGAAAAGTAATTATGCAAATATCACATTGCATTAAACACAGGCAGGTTTTTACTTATTTATAAACATCTCAAAATTTCAATTTCTGGGCATGCAGCTGAAAAAGGTCTGCTTGAAGTGAGAGATGGTTCTGCTTCCCCACCCATTGCTGCAACTGAGCAGCAAGCAGTAGATAAGGAAAATTGTTCCATTCTTTGCCTTACCTGCTTATTGAAAGGAGGAGTGCAGTAAATTGGGCTGTAGACATCCAGCCACCAGGGGATTTGACTGTGCTCACAGTTCAGTGCTTGCCTAGTGCATGTGAAGAACTTCACACATTTTTTTTTTCTCCCATGAAAATAAAGAGGCAACCCTGGAGAAAAAATGCAAAGAGAGCTGAGATAGAGATGTTCGAAAGGTAATTTATTTGAAAAGAAACCTAGGCTTCCAGCAGCCCCACAATAATTAATAAAAATATTAAAGCTTGTGGCTTTGGACAGATTCTGATCTCTCAGTGATATTGATAAAACATTGCCCTATTGAAGTGATCTGAGTCAGTGTTTACATGAAGTGGGAATTGGGAGCTCAGTTTGGCTGCTGCACAGAGCTGTGCATGCAAATGGCATCTCCTGGGCACTGCTGGGTACAGAAGGCTGCTGTTACCAAAGGATGGCCAGGGGCTGCAGAGGGATTTTATCCAGCTCATCCAAACTGCAGTCTTACCCATCTACAGAGAAACAAACTGAAAGGGATACCAGATGGGTGAATATCTGGGGAACTACAGACCACCAGCAAAAACTCACGTCCTTGAAAAAAGTGGAAAATGGTTCTGTCTGGGGAAGGGGTTTAAAGAACCATGAGTAATGGAGGAATAATTGGGCTTTACTATCTGGAGAGCTGGCATTTAGATTTCTGTAAAAATCTAACAAAAGTTTTAGAGTACAAGTGTGATGATCAGGTCCCTTCTAAATATTTCAAAATAAGCTTCTCAAAATTAGGCAATGCTGTAATCGTTCAATAGGTTTGAAAATGCAAGCTTTTTTAACAGCCTGTACTCCTACCTAAAGACTCTGTTGAAAGGAAAGTATGTTGTCAAGGGAAGGCTGCACAGAAGTCTTGGCATAAACTGAGCATTAACTGAAGCATCACTAATACCTCACTGACTAGCACAAGACAGAGACCTTAGCACTCTCAGTTCAGATTTCAGTTTTGCTGCCTTTTTGTTTGGACTGTTTTACCATGTTTGCCACCCACAAAGTGCTTAGAATATTAGTACCTTGCAGCAGAGCTAAAGCACAGCTTCAGAAATGAAAGGTGCAATAGAAAAATCATATATTATTAATAAATATGCCTAAGTTTTATTGCTTGCCTTAAGGAAGGTATTAGGAGGTTCATTTCATGGGCAGTATTCATATTATGTGATTTTCCACAAATTGTTGTGTGCTGAAGGTAAGACACAGACATACAGTTTAAAAGAGCTGGTAGTGACCTTATTTCAATTCCCATGTGAATGGCCTACTTGATAGGGAAAAAGGGAATCCAGCCTCTAAGAGTTATCTGCAATTTACATCTGAAACAACTTACTCTCTTGAAATAGTAAAGGAAAGTAACATCTATATTGTACATATTCAAGAACACTGACTTCTAATGCTGGTTTCTCAACTGTAACTAACTAAATTTTCCAGAATTTAGCAATTCAACTTGTGTTAGTGGGTTAATGTGTAATTGGGAGTTAGTTAGACAGGTCTTAGCATAGTTTATTGTAACAGTTCCTTTGAGCCTGTTTGCTCAAAGTCTGTTCTGCCCAGAGAAATTTTAATTCACTGCTCCAGAGCCCTGCAGCCCGTAATGGCTGTGTCGTTACGTGTAACCATTTACATGATGGGCCATAATAGGTTCTTTGGAATGGTTATAAGCTATTGTGTCAATTGGATTTTCATGCATAAGTACTGAATTTGTGTGGTGAATAGCTTTCCATAGCATAACCTGAACCCTTAATGGGTGTTATTTATTCCCTTTGTCTTTCCAGTTTAATCAATGGTAATGCTTTTTTACTGTGCATATTTAATTTTGGGGTATTGAAAGGCTTTTGAATTTGATCATTAGGAATGATGTATCTTGTGATGCTTGTCTGAATTTCTTTTGCAAAACATTCATGAATACAAGTGGAGATTTTTGAGGAAGGAAAGTTGGGAGAGTAAGAAACCAAACAAAATGTGTGTCTTGTGTATCATGTGCTGATACTTGGACACCCTTTTCCATTTTGACATAAAACTGAGGTTAATAGCAACTTGTGCATATATCGTTCTCAGTAATATACTGTTTTTTCCTTGGATTCTGTGTGAATTGTGTTTTTCTACTTTTCTTGGACAGCTTTGTCTTCTGTCTCATATAATTCCCATGACTTAGGAAATAGTAGAATTTACAATATTCATTTTTTCTAATTTTCATGAGCCTTATTGTTCCTCCTTCATTCAGCTTTTTGCCTGTAGGAAAATGGCTGCACTTGACTTATGTTTCTAGCAGCAGAAGTACTTTGATAGCTTCTATTGAAAAAAGGCAGAATTGATGATATTCAAATCTCCACAATCACTCTGCATCTCTTCTGAGCAGGAATTTTGGTTATTAGGGAGACACACCAGAGGCAGCAGTCAGAGCAGGGATGGTGATTTGATATCAGGTTTAGCATCTGATAAAAACAAACCCCTGGTAGCTTTAAGGCTTGTTCATTGCTCTGAAGTAAGAAGCATATAACACTGAGCTGCAGAAGCCTTTACCCCCAGATAAAGAAATGGACGATAAATTATAATAAATTTCCACTTTTTGCTTAAAATAGAAGGAATGTAATCTGATTTATTTATGTAGTCACTCCATTGACCATTTAATAAGGATTTACACTTTGTAGTCATTCAAACTCTCTTTTACTTCAGAAGTATTTCTAACTACTATATACTACCAAAATTACTGACTGGGAATGAGAAATATTGTAGTTGGGCAGTATATTATTTGAGTTAGAGGGAGAACTAAGACTATATGGTGCCAAAGGAAAGGACTCTCTCATATAATTTTGTGTATTTCTTCACTAGCAAACTTAGCTGAGATCACAGAGTAACACAATTAGCACCAGAAATAGATGAGCTGTCTAGAATAATATTTTTTAAAAGATGATTTAAATGAACCTAATATTTTCCAAGTAGCAGGACCTAATAAAATTGGCCCAAGAAATATAAATATCTGAAATATTCACAGTGGGTTTAGTTCTTTTTTGATAACACATGAAAAATGTTGGAAAAGGTACAGAACCAGATGAAATTTAAGCTTACACAGTTTAGAATAAAACCTAAAAAAAAAAATCTCATTTTGGTGGAGACACATTTCCCCCAGAACAAGAGCTTTGTAGTGCTTGTGTGACAGAGAAATCACAGCATTTCATTCCCCTTTGCAGAAACCTCAAAGGCATTAAGTGAATCTCTGTAAGATGCTTAAGAGGGTCTATTTTTCATGGATATTAAGAGCTACAACAGCACACTGTTACCCTGGTCTGCATGATAGTGGCACTAGGGTCTGAATGCATCAACTTTTCCAACCTATTTCTTATTCCTGCTGTATGGAGCCTTGTTGTCTTGTGTATTACTGTCACAAGGTGACTCCTGTCATTCTTTGGAACCTATAAAAGTTATATAAAAAGTTATAAAAGCATTTTACAGAATGACTGGAACTACTAGCTATGTATTATCTGTATTTCCCTGATTCCCCTCCAGCCCTCATGTGCTTTGCTCTAATCCTGGTGGTCACACACATTTCTTGATGTGTTTTGGTTGCTGGGTTGGCTCACTTTTTTTTCCACTTGAATTCTGACTTTTTGAACTTGTTTATTCCCAGAGAAAGGGTCTTCCTCGCCTTAAGGTGAGGTGTGTCTGTGCTGCTACTGAGACTACAGAGAAGGAACCTCAGCTCAAAGCAAACACTAAAGCAGTGTTAGAACAAATGTAGCAGCTGCTAACCAATACATTGAAAATTTAGGGCCATGCTGCATTAAAAGGTGCTGTACTGCATGTTAAACAACTGTCTGTGGTTACAAAACAGCCAAACTCATTTGAGTTAGTTTGAAAAAGAAAAATCTGTCACAAAAGTGGACATTAATAGAACTGTGCTTGTTAATGCCCAATCTTTGCTGTGGTCTGCAGTGACAAGGGGAATTGGTGATTAGGCAGTGCTCACCTTCAGACTTCTCTGTTGCTGTACCTGCTTTCCCAACCCTAGGATCGAGCTTCAGCCTCACTTTTTAGTCTGTTTTTCATTTTTGTGTTGGTTCTCTGCTGGACGTCCTGACTCCTCTCCTGATTAGCCTGGCTCTAAGCAGTAACGAGCTTATATTAGGAGGCCCAGCTGAGAAGTGAAATATGTGCTAATAACTTGGCTCTACTTAAAAGGAAAAAAAAAAAGAAAAAATACTCTATCACTTACACTGCCTAGGGGAAGAGAGGAAAATACAAATGAAGTGGGTGGAGGTGAGAGTAAAGGCTTTATGGAATAAGCAGTGGTAAGCACAAGGAATTAAAGCTGTGGTAAGCAGAAGCTCCCTGTGATCAGGGAAGAAGTGAAGTTTTTCCTTCACCCCTGAAATTCCTTCTTCTCACCAGCTGAGAAGGTTTATAATATACTTAAAATAAGTTGGTTTTAGAAGAACTTGTGAATAGGGAAAAAAAGGGCTCCCAGCAAGGAAAACAAGAAGTGTAAACACTTCATCTGTAATTAAAATCTGAAGATGGTGTTTGCTGCTCATGTACCCCTGCAGAGAATGGGGAATATACCTGCTGGCATGCACTGCACAGGTGAAGAAACTTCTTGAGCAAAGCTGCTTGCTGTGTGCCTGCTTGCACTTGAATTAGGGCTGCAACTATTGTGTCACAGACTGGAAACTTTCCATTTTACTGTCAGTTTTGCAGATCTGGGATTTTTTTTCTCTTTATGCCCCTGTCCTTACCGTGTGCTCACCTCTTGTGGTGGGTTCACCCTGACTGGGCAAATCTCTACCAGATTTCTCATCAGTGGTAAGGTCAACGATGCTCAAGTCTGAGGAATAGCATTTCACACTGGAAATCCCAATTTTTATACAATAACTGACTGTTCCATATTGCAGTTTCTTCTGTTTCCTATTTCAATTTTGGACATTTCTCTGTCTAGTGTTTTGGAAACACTGAGGGTTCTCTCTAAACCTCCTCTGTCCTTCTTTACATAACACAACAGGAGTCAACAAAGTTTTCCACTGTCAACAGTTTTTTATTCAATTACTTAACAGGGATTTAGAGAGTGAATGTTTCTACCTAAAGGCTTAGGTTGCTATACCAACTATTTAAATTATTTTCCCCCTGAAATATTCTCATTACTGTATTACAGTAGGGCACCGAAATACATCAGTGCTTTTGTAAGTGAAAAATGAGGCAGCATTTGCAATCATTTGGCTTACATTTAGAGGTGATGATAATGGTGATTATAATTAAATGAATTTGCTGCTCATTGTTGGCTGCAGAAAATGCTGTGCAATGATTATCTAGTGTGCTCCATGTCTGCCTCAATTCCTGATCCACAGACATTGTGGACCTTACTAGCTACACATTACTTGGTGCAAATAGATGTAGTATGCTTTCCACTAAAAAACCTGTATGGAATGAGTCCTCTTTTCTTCAAATTAATTAATATGAGTTGGCCAAGAAGCTTGTATTGCAAACTCCAGTGTATACCATACCTACATGCAGTTCATTTGCAGCAGGTACTACTTGGTGGGAGAACATAATGAGCCACTTAAGTCACAGCTTTTTTCCCCATCTCCGAATAATAAAAATTTCCAAGTAGGAAAATGAATTTGCAATTTTGTAAATAAAATGGAAGTGTTCAGTAGTGTGCAGTCTGGTTTCCACAGGGATCTGTTCTGATACAGAAGGAGGTATTTCTAGAACAGCAGTTCAAGCACAAACACTGCACTGAGTGATAGTAACAGTATGTAGAGGAAAATTGCATTTGGCACTGCATTTGGTTCTTGGATTTGAAGACCCATCATCACAGTTTTCCTGGTTGCCACTAAAATAGCAGTGCTAAAAGCTATGGCTTCTGAAATGTATTGGCTTATTAAGATTATTACAATGGTACAGTTTGGATTTCATTTGATCTCAATACTGTCTACAATATTTTGCTGTGAGAGCAGTCTGTTCCAAAGCGTGATTCCTACACTGAGATGGAAGAACTGACAGAGGGAAACATATGACAAGATGACATGCTTTTTAGGTTAAAAATAACTGTATCATACAGTGAGAGAGACTAAGCTGTTATAAAGCTTTGGGAGTAGAAATAAGAGTGTATAGCTGAGCCATGTAAAGAAAGCTTACTCCAATAACAACTGGATTATAAATGAACAAAATGTTAAACAGTGGTCAATAATTCCTCTATCCTCTTATGGATAACTGAGCAATGGGAAAACAAACTGCAGTTTGATCTCCAGCCCTCAGCAAGTAACTTAATGTTACTGTGCTACAGATTTGCTACATAACTGGTTTTAGAATATGGGTTGAAAGTCTTAATTTTTAATACTTTAACCTCTTCAAGATTCATTTGCCTAAGAAGGCTATATATATGCAAAGGGTTGTTGGAGTAAATTAAGTCAAGAGATTGCCTTATGTTGAATCCTACTTTTTTTTTTCCCTTTAAACAGTAAATACTAGAAGCTGTTCCATTTAATTAGGATGTCAGGCAGTGATCTCACCTCCTGAGATGCACTTGCTGTTTTGCAGGGGATCCCCACAGGAGGTAGCAGTGGTTTCAGTGCTACATTAGCAGCTAGCAGTAGAATACTGATGGGGCAACGTGGGGTGCTTTGCTTGATGTAGTGGAGTGAAACCTTAAGGTGTCACAAATCTAGGTCTTTCTGTATTGATTGTGTGTATTTTGGATATTTCCTGGATAGCTTGATGTTCTCTTTTTAATTAACAGTCAGTCTCATAGAAGGCTGCACCTGATTGTTTTGTTATTAAAAGTGGAAATGTGGTTCAGTATGATACTGTAGTGTTTTGTATACTTTATGCTCTTGGGGTGTCATACAAACTAAGTAACTTCACAGGTTTTTTCTCTGTAATCTTTCAAATTTTTTACATAATCCCATTACTAAATAAGGAAAAACATTCCACATAAGCCAAACCTCTGTGAGTTAAGGAGCTAAATTGCATTCAGTGATGTGTATCATGTGTCTGACTTCAGCAATGGTGATTCTCCCTTTTTTTTACACTTGTCTTCATTCAGCTGGCTTTTCTTTCAGTTTTTATCTTGTTGTCATACAATTCTAATGACTGGAATCTCAAAGGAACAAATTATGAAAGCTCATATAAATAATTTTCTTTCAAATAGAAAAAAAAAAAAGCTCGTTTTTCCCTGTTGTTTATGAAACTCCTTCTATATTCTTACACAAAGTAGCTGGTGGTCAACTCTTTTATGTTCATTGTCTGATCTGGAAAAATCCATCAAACAATAACCAATGAGTAGAATTCAAGCAGAGAGGGATTAACAGCAAAAGTTTCTGGATGCTGCAGAGTACAGTGGGCAAGGAAAAGATCTCAGTTTTCCTGATCCATGAGGATCAATGACAATGATTGCCATGAACCTGACACTGTTTCCTGCAGCATTCTTCTGGAGAACCTGGCAGCTCATGGCTTAGACAGGTGTGTTCTTCACTGGGTGAAAAATTGTCTGGATGGCTGGGCCCAGGGAGGGACTAAATCCAGCTGATAGAAAACTGGGTATTCAGATCTTTTGAGTAAGATACAAATAGTAGAGCATGTTTTGGTAGTTTTGTCTCTAGCACAGTTCTAGTCAGCAAAAGATAATCTTTCTTCTGCATTTTAGGCTGGATTCTTTCCTCCCTCCTCTGTGACATCTGTGACTCCTTAGCACTGGAGATGTTTACTGCTGAAAATTTACCCTGGTTTATTGCAGCCAGTTTTGTTTTATTGAAATCCTCCCTCTTTCCTTGTGTAGCTTTACTTTTATTAGGCACAATGCTTTTGCCTTGGAGGGGATAAAAGTTGTTATACCTTGTGGAAATAAATTCATTATTTGTTATAAAGGAGCTCCAGCAAAATCCCCAGCGAGTGGGAGGAACACCAAAGGTGTTCTTTGTGTTCAGTGGGACTAGAATAGTTTTGGTTTTAAAGCTGGTAAGTTTGTGAGCCCTTTTTGTGCAGACTATAAGCCTGGATATTGTCAAGAAGACATTTCTCCCTGTGCTAAGGGAGTGCTTGATTTGCTGTTCACAAGTGATATTGAGAACATGTGGTGTTGAACAAGGCAAGTTACTGCCCCAGAGTTGCAATTTGTGTGCTACTAGAGCTTGACTAATTAGCAGACGTCAGATCAGGGTTTTGTCTTAATTCTCATTTATTAGTGTTTATTTATCCCTAGAAAGGAATTAACATAATTCTTCCTTTGTCCTAGCCAGACTTTTTTTTTAAGTATCTTGAGCTTTGTGAAGGAAAAGGTTGCATTTCCACATAAAAATGTCAATACTTTGAGTTGTCCTTACAAGGAGGAACAGAAGGGAGTATTCCTTCACCTAAATAGCAGCAGAAGAAAAATCAGCCCAGTGTCCATCACACGAATATATCTTCATTTTGTTGCAATAAATTTTTCCTTCTGCTTTCATTTTCTGCTGTGTTTTTTCTTGAGAATTTGAAAGCAGCATTTTTGCTACCACACTCAGAAAATCAATCAGATCCACCTAAAGAAATAACTCAGACACCAAGCAGTGTTTACAATAATCTTTTTTCCTTTGAGAAATCTGTTGGAAACTTCAGACTATGATTATTGTTAAACTTACAATGGGTAGATGGGATGATTTTTTTATTTTTATCATACCTTGAATAAAACTGACAAGTTAATACCAGCTTTGCTTCTATTCTGCAGGCCTGTTTCTTGGGTAACTTTGAACAGAAATTAATGATTTCAATGGCATCTGCATGTGTTTATACTGAAGTGTTTCCCTTAAGTTTATTTGATAAAACAAGCATTATTTAGAGCAAAGAGCATTGCCTGCTGTTTGTCCAAGCTTGTTATGCATTACCAGTAGTGAAAATATAAGAAATAATGTAATGCACTACAAGCAGTGAGGAGGAATTGCTGCATCCCCACCAAACACTGTGGGATTCTGTCCCATCTGTCCTGGGGGAGCTCAGGCTCAGCTCTCCGAGCTGCCAGCTCAAAGCTGCTGTGCTGCATTGATGCTCCAGCCTTTGTCTGCTCCCAGCTCAACTGTCATTGCAAACCAAGGTGTCAGCAGGACTGAAACCACTCCAGCTGCACTAGTTTGGGTGCATTCTGCAGTCCAACACTTGTTTTGGGTAAAATGTTTGATTGTGCAGGGTATTGAAAATCGTGCTGCAGAGAAGCACTAGAGAAGTCGTGAAGCAGCAGTCAGAAACAGTGCTTTTAAGGACTAGAATTATGTAGGCAATTATATATTATTTTGCTCACTGTGTAATTTCACTTGAAAACCAAACCAAAAAACCCCTCCAACAAAGATCAAACAACAGTGTTTAAGATGGATATGATTTCTTAAGAGCAGATTCTTTCAAATTCTGAGGCTAGAAATAGCATAAACTAAAAGCCATCAAGATGGGCAGGCTCTAGCAAATTCATTTTCTGTTGTATTGGTGCAATGTGAGAAATATGAAACAATCCTAGTGCTATTTTCTTAAACAGAGAGTAGTCAGAGATTTAACTGCAAGTCTTTTACAGAAATATAGATTACTCAGGAAAGGCAGACTGATTTTTTTCTTGGTACAATATACAGATACTGATTTCTGTGGCTTAGAATTTACAGATATAGGTTCATTTTATGCTCTCCTTCAGAAGGGTGTATGAGCTACCAATGTGTGTCTTTGATAAAGTCTGACATTTATCTTTCAACTTTCTGAAAGAGATGGAAAAAAAAAGTGAAATTAGGGGGCAAGCTCACCTACTACTTGCAAAAAAGGAGTTAGCACTTTGAAAAGCTAATATTTTATTTATTGAAAAAAAAATCTTTATCTAGGTTCTCTAAAAAAGTAGTTGCCCATAAGCTATTGGTATAGCAGCATTTAAAGTAACTTTCTTACATCCTCAAGTTGTGGGGTTTTCTTCATTTGATCTCTTCAAACTTGCTTAACAAGAAAGCAAAATCAATTCTTAGAGCCTGAAGTATCTTTATGGAAAACCAGGTTATGGAATAAAGGAAAATTCATTAATATATATCTGGATCTATAGTGGTTTTATTAATACAGATCTTCAGTCTTAAAATGAGTTTAGTATTTTACTTTTTACCCATTTTTTAAATAGATTTCAACACATTCTGTTCATTAAAAGCATTTTGCCACTAGAATACAAGATCATATGGCAGAGAGAACTGAAGGTGAATCAAAACATATGGTTTCCCTTTCCTCTCACATGGGAAGCCTGGTGTGCATAAAAGCTCTGTGTCAGAAACATCAGTGAATTGTGATTTGATCAAAGCAAATCTGTTTGCCAGGAGCTAATTTGTGCAAAAAACTTCTCATGAAGTTGCTATGATTAGACCTCAACTCAGAATAAAAATATGATCTTTGCAGTCCTTTGTATCTCAGATTCTTGCCAGGAACATTTGCTTTAGTAGCTGATGAGACAGTTAAATCTGTTTGCTGTAAATGTAAACAAAGGAACTGGGCTTGTCTTGGGAGTGTTTTGATCATTTAGAAATTGTGTTTATCCCTGTAATTATTTCATCTTCAGCCTGGGATAGCAGTGATTTGTTCTTCTTGGTACAAAGCTGACAAAACTGCTGCCACACGGAGAGAGAAAGCTAAGAGAACAGTGTGTTTCCTACCATCCTCAATGTGGTTTATCAGTATTCTAATCTTTCATGGCTGTAGTAGAGACTAATATGTAAATGTGGGATTATGGGCCAGTGTGGTCAGCAAGAATGTGAGTGCAGGATGTCTGATTGAGCAAATCAGTTTAACAATTATGTGGGGTCTCCACTGGCTTTTGTATCATGGACTATTTAGCAGACAAGGTTATGAGGAGACTGAAGGGTATTCCTAATGACACATTTAAAAATGTGTCATTTCCATTAAACTGGAAAAAATCTGACATAATTTCCAGTCACATAAAGAAGTATCAGTTTGTCCGAATACTTAACTTCCACATTCAGTATCCTTTCACCTACATGTTTTCTCATTTTGTAATTTCATAACAATGAATTATATTTATCAAATAAATTGAAGGTACCTCCTGCTTTCTCAGCTTCTCTCTGCAGATTGATTTCCCTCTGAACTCCTCTTTTGTGTTGCAGTATTTCCATTTAATGCATTATTACCAAATCTGATACTATTTTATTCCAGTTCAGAGCAGCCTTTCCTGCAAAGGCACCAAGTGCTGCCTGTGTCAGACAGCTGAGCACTCAGTCCCCATTGCAGCAGGATGTGACCTCTGAGGCAGTGCAAGCAACTGTGAAGCACAAAACAATTTGTTTTGCTAAGTAGCTGTTATAAGTAATTGTTTGTACTCCAGGGGAGTCTGGGGAGCCCAGGCACAGACTAGGACACTGCAGGAACCTGGAGCTAATTCCTCACTGTCAGGAAGAGTTTGGCTTGATGATGACCTAACAGAACCAAAGTTCTGAAGATCTGGAAAATAGAATGGGTGGTAGTAGACCTCAGCATTTGTCATGGTATGTATTTGTTCTTCATGAACCACTGCAATCCCTTTCATTCAGAAATTATGCTGAATCTCTGAAATTTGGGGATGGAACATATGAGTAATAAATACTGGCTGGTGTAAACACAAAAATAACATCCCCAAATGCTGTCCATATACTTCTAACGTTACAATGCAATGAAATTAGATTAGAAGAAAAGTCTACATTGTTTACAAGAATGTTTTGACTTATTTTGGCTGAAACTTACTTTTCTCAGTTTTTCTTAGGAAGATGCAGAGAAAATTACTGTGAAGGCTTTTCATGTTGAGAAGCAAACTGAACAGTCTCTTTACATCACTGTAGGCTGGGCTGTTTTGCCAGTTTTTCTGCTGAGGGGAAGATAGTAATTTTTTCAAAGGCTTTATAGTGTGTGACTGAATAAACACTGTAGGTGGTAGGCAAATGCAGTGGACCTTGAGAAAGCTATTTCAGTGATTAATCAACTTCATATTTCTGACACCTCTGATTCCTTGGCTCCTAAATATGATAGAAAGAGGTATGTGAACTGCAGTTGGTAATGGTTTATAAAATGTGAGCACAGTCCCAGGTTCCATGATGCCTAAGCTGGATTCTTCATCTTCACTGCATTTAGGCAGGCGTTAGACAGTAAGTTGTCTGCATGGAGTGTGAAACCCATTCCAGAAATTTTAGAGAAAAAGTAAGGCCTAAATATATGGGAATAGCATTGCCAATGTGTGTCAAACTGAAAAAATGGCTTTTAATGTAGAGCTAAACACTGAGTATTTACTAATTTCTGGATATTAACTCCTTTCCTACTGGCTGCAGCTGTATTTGTCTAGTAAAACGTGGGGAACTGTACATTGGAATGCAGATCTGGGCAGGTGGGGCAAAGAGGCATGTTGGTCTGAGTGATGGAGGCTGTGTGCTGCTGTGTTATCCAAACCCTGGCTTGAAATCTCTTGCTAAGGAACAACTGCATAAGTTCTTACCTTCAGGTTTAACATCTACAGAGTGCCTGCAGTGTCTGTGCCTGAGCAGGGGTTTAGCTGCTCTGCTGCCAGTGACTCTGGCAGCTCTGCCTGGGACTGCAGTGGTAGCTTGAGCAAAACATTTCCTTGGACAGCTCCTTCTGATGGTCAGGAGGGTTTCTTTCTTCTGATGGATTCTTGCTCTGGGTGTGTTTCTCACTCCTTTATTCTGAAGGGCTCACCTTGTCCCCTCCAGGTGGAGCAGCTGCTGCCCAGGCGGCAGAGGGGAGAGCTGTATCTCACTGCCCCATGGCACAGAGCAGCACTTCTCTCGTCCTTTTATACTGTTTCAAACCACTGCTGGCACTGAACAGTGAGTCTGGCAAAGATCCCCTTGCTGATACACCAACATGACACTGCTCAGCAAAGTAAACAAGGAGTATCTTTTCCTGTTACCTAGGCATCACCCTGAAATATCAATATACACACCTCTCCTGTCCTGACAGCAAACCAAGTAATTTCCAGGTTTACCCTTTTGTTATCCTAATATCTGACTTAAAGATCATACTGTGTTTTTTTGGGAATACACAATCCATGTACCCACAATGAATACTTAGCCTTCAAATTAGAGCAAAATCAGGAGAATTCTGTTCAGAAATAAGAACCTGGCAAGGAAATATCTCAAAAGACTGGAAGGAAGAAACCATACTTCTCTTGCTACCTCATTCAGGTGACCAAGCATGTAAATTTATCTTTTAAAGGAAACAAAACAGTGAAACTGTTGATAGCCTTGAAATTAATGATTTGTGCATGTGTATGCACACATACACCAACAAACATACATGTTTCATGGAAATACATTTTTAAAAGTCCAATTTATTTCAAACATTTAAAGTTACATTATGAGGTGGGAAAGAAGAAAAAGAACACATGAATAGAAGATTCTAGCATTCAGAGTTGTTAGTGTGACAAACTTCATAAATACTGTGTGGCTTAGAAATACATAACAGAACTTATAAAGCATTTATGGAATTCAGTGACTGTGAAAATTGCAACTGCTGGTATTTTGAGTAGTAGGAGAGTTGTAACTTTTTACAGAAGATGACATTTTTATTGCCTTTGCTGTCTATAACCATTGTTTTGTACACGAAAGAAAGAAGCATGTCTGTAAGAAAAGTATAAGGCTTGAATAAGTGTCTTGAGTGGAGATGATGTGAAACATTATATTTTATCTTAAATACTCTACTTGTCAGTAAATTATGATGTAGAGGTTATTTTAATTTGGTTAATTTTAAACTCAAAGTGGGAAATATTCACATATTCCTGTCCTGTCCATAACCTGTGCCATACATCTGGAGCCATTAGAACTCCTAATGTGGAGTTAAGCAGCTCGTAAACATTTCTTTCTCTGGATTATTGCTTTTCTCTGTGACAACAAAGTTAGTGCAGCACACAGTGCTTGAAGAAACAATGTCACTGGATGAGTTAGAGAGGTTGGAGCATTTGATTAATTTGAGAAGTCCCCACATTAGTTTCTTCCATGGCATTGCTGTACCAAGCAGATTTTCTGGGAATCCTATTCCACCCATGTGGAAAAAGTTTCAGAAGGAGTCAAGATCGAGATCCCTGTCCCTCCCTCATGTGAGGATGGTTATGCACAGTTTTCAGAGTGATGCTGCTGAATGTTGGACATGTGGAACACCTGACACGAAGAATATATTTTGCTTTGAAGAAGCCAATGCAGAGATAAGCAAAAAGGTCTGAGTTTCTCAGCAAAGTGCCTTATCCTCATAGCTAAATAATCATCATCCATGATTATTATGGATAAAGCTAGAGATAGGGATATGGATAAAGAAAAGAGAAATGGGGAGAAGGAATAGTTTTGCTAATGTCCAAGGCAGCAAAATTAGAAATACAGTTAAGACATTGCTATTTCAATACCCCATAGTAGATCCTTGAATCTTTTCCAACATATTCTGTCTTTTCCCTCACTCCTTAGCTTATCCCATCTCTTTGCTTTGTAAGGTTTCCAGTCTTGTCATTAATTCTGTTTCTGCACAATGCCTGGTACCATAAATCCCTCACCCTGGCTGAGATCACAGTGTACCACTTCATTTTGTTTTGGCACAGAGTAAATACTGCTTTTATGCTGAACAATGACTGTATTTGCCAAACAAGTAGAAATAGAGGGTAGGGAAGACATGCTCCATTAAAATCAATGGCCTTGCCAAGTGCTCTTTCTCAGGCTTAACAAGAACACTCAACTTCTCTCATTAAAAATCTACCAGAGACAGTCAAGGTGTCTTGTGAAGGCAGAGACGAATAGCCTGGAGATAGTAAAGGCAAACAGATCACCTAGAGCTGTAGCATGGTCCGAGATACTGCTTGAACCTTTTATTTGTCTATGAAGAGTAGGAAGAACGAAATAAAAAGGTGGAAATATTGATTTTTCTGGACATGGACTGTGCAGGCTATGGCTGCCCACAGTGCATTCTGCCTAGCCCACAGCTTTCTTCTCTCAGCAGCAAATTCCCCACAACATTTGTATAGCACAGTAATGAGAAGTGTTTGGGTTTGGGTGTTTTATTTTTTCCCCTCACTTTAGAATTAATAAATGGTAACAAAAAAATGTAACCTCAAAAGGGATGAAAATAATTGTTGCCATCTTTCAACCCTCTGTAATCTGTATCTAGCTGAAAACTGGGTTGTCTGCTTCCTAACCTGCATTTTGTCTGTTTTAGAAAATATTTCTGCTGTTCTGAGTTGTCTTTGGTTGTAGCTAATTTTCAGTGGGAGCCCTGCAGACAGAAGGAAGCATTACATGGACTGAGCTGGGGCATATTGACAATGAAAAGAAAGCACAGGGTCAGCTTGTGGTGACAGCAGGAAGGACTGATAGATCACACAGAGATGCACCTTTTATTCTCTAAGAAAATTGTGTCCTTTTATCTCTTGCCATGTATTTCTGACCCTTCTGCTGCCTTCTGCTACCTGGTGCCCTGACTTATTTCCTGTAGTGGCAGCACAACAATAAGGATTTTATTAACAGTAATGTTCATCTCCAGAGTTTTGTGAATTGGAGGGCACTCTACATCTACTAATCTGTTTTCTTTCCTGGCAAGGTGAAGGACTGCAAGATCTGAATAGATGTTTTGCAGAAGAAACGCAGAATGGAGGTGACATAAAACATAAGGAACTGAAAAACATGGTCAGATACAACCAGTGCACTAGAACAGCAAACACAGTGTTTGGAATTCAGCACTGACATCACGGTATTCTTGAAGTAGGGTTCCATGAATTCTCTAATTACTTTATATGTAGAGCAAAATGCAAACAAAGAAATCAGAATGATTTCTGACATGCTCTTTGACTGGTTTGAACCAAGATGCACAAACATGCATCTCAGAGATGTACTTTTTAAAAAAATCAATCATATCCATTGATAAATTCTCCAAGACAGTCAGTATAATTTGATTTATAACAATGTAGCATAACTTGAATTCTTGCCTGCATAAAAAAGATCAATGTAAAGTCGCTGTTACAAAGATTTATTCATGGGTACACAATAGTTTCTGTCTGCCTAATTAAATCTATGGTATCCAAACCAATTCTATTGGGTCAAAGTTTGTGCACAGAGTAGCTGGCAAGTGCTGCATCTGCAGTGCCATTTAGTTATGGCAATTTGTCAGTGGCAATCCTAAATGATGAGATGCTACAAACACAGACATTCCCTTAACATTGACAATGTCATTTCAGGCATCCTTAATGACACTATAATTTTTACTGTTGTTGTTTGTTATTTTCTCCCTTCCCAGAAATGCCTCTGAGGCTTTTCAAAATAACACAAAACTCAGAATGTAAAAGTCACTCAGAATTCTTTGCCTGCTTCCTCACAGCTTTGTTGTCTATAGAAAAGCTTTGCAAAGGAATAGAGTTTGCCTAAAGAAAATTAAAAGGTATGTCAAGTTGCTTATCTGAAGTCCTAGTTTAATGAAACAAAGATGAAGCTCTCCATTTCAAGGACATCTATTCAGTTTTTCAAGATAATTACTGTGATTACATGTGTGTGTCTACATAGTGAGTAATTTTCTGGGGAAAAGGAAAGATGGGTTAGAAACAGTAGGTGTCATAGCTCAGCAGGAAAAAAAAAGAAAGTAAAGTGTGTACAATTTTATTCCTTCTGTACACAGATTCCTATGGTATCTGTGTTCAGCTGCATGGTATCTGTTTTCAGCTTTCTGTCTAGTTCCGTCATTTTCTTGAAGGGAAGGAAATGCTGCTTGCAGCTTTTCAAGAAGGCTGTCTGCTGAGTTGTTTGGTAGCACTAAGGCACCACAGACGACCCAGTTAAGATGCCATGTAGCTTTTTGAAAGGGTGGAGGGGACAGCGGTATTTCTGGGTGGTTTTTTGGTTGTTTTTTGGTTGTTGGCTGGTTTGGGGTTTTTTTTTTTTTGTTGTTCATTGGTTTGTTTTTTTCTTTTTCTTTGTTGGTTTTTTTTTTTTAATTTTTATATATTTTAATAATTTTTTAACTGTCCTTCTCTTTCCTTGTGTCTGCACACACTGTGTGAATTCATGCTGACTAGAGACTGGCATGTGATCTCCTGGTGAGGAGACAGTGAAGTTCCTGGTAGCTCCCAACTTAGTCCTGAATTTGTTGGATTTCTGGCGATTGCTTTGTCCCACTGCTCCATTAATTTGTCATTGAACTCCTACCATGAGATTGACTGATTTTCAGCCTCGAGATTCTCACAGCAATGAATCAGCTTGATGTTTGGGTTTTTCCTGGCATGCTGTCCCAATGAAATGGAACATTTCCCTCACACCTCCTGTGTTTCATCTGAAGGAGGAGAACTCACAGCCACTTGAGGTGAGAGGGACATTGAGACCTCATGGTTTAGATATCAGCTAGGGCTGATAGCTGCTTTTGGAATCCATTGGAATTCATCAGGAGGAAGGGAAGATGAAACCAAATTGGAAAACAGAGTCTTAGGATGAAGTGGTGTAGGACGCTTCAGGAGCAAGATGCTTTTCAATTAGTTTTTCACTGATGTGACAAAAAATATGAACTAAAAGAGTAAAATAAAAATTAATAGTAGATCAGGCTTGGAATTCAATTGCAAGAACTGTATTTCCAGAAAAAGCTATTTTTTCACATATTTGTTTGTGGATAGTAAATAATGTGTTTTAAAAAGCTCCTGGAGCATACTTTGTGACAGACAGGACTGAGGCACACAACGTGAATGTGTTTCAAAGCCCCAAATCTGTCCACTTTTGTTCAAAGCCTCTGGAAATATTACTGTGGTCACTATCACTGTTCTTCTAAAGAATCAGTGAGCATCTTCATTTATTGGATCAATGACATAGAAGTAAAAGAAAGAGGGTATTTTATTTGGGGAGTAATGTGATGCTGCTGCAGTCGAAGCAGAAGAAAGGTAACTTTTATGGCATAGGTAACTATGTCTATGCACTAAAACTATATTTGTGCCTCAAAATCTTAGAATCCTATGTGTGTGTGTTTTACACATATTTCCTAGGAGCTTTGTAAATCCATTTCTGTGTGTTCTCTGTTGGAAAATTGTTGGAAAAGAATTGCAACACAAAAGGAACATCTTTTGAGTTCTTTATCTTTCTATAGGTGTGCCTTTGTTTACATTAGCTGTCTGAAACAACAAACTAGTTGTCTGAAACAACAAACTATTCATATTGGACAACACATTGTGTTGTCCAATATGAATATTTTGGTATTCAGGTATCCTAGGTGATCATAAGAAGTTAGAAGATCCCTGTAATTAGACCCCACCTAAAAGTTATTCCAATTTATTATTCCAGTAGGTAGACTGGAGCAGTTCAATTGGATAAAACCTACACAGTCATCTTGTCCTACTGCCTGACCATTCTTGTTTCATTCTCAAAGTCAATTATGACATTTTCTGCAGGTACTGTGCTCAGTAGGAGCCACAAGAAAGTGACTAAAAAGATTCCATTTAACAGAAGGTAGATACATGACTATTTAGATTCTTTGGAATTGTCCTGCTGTACTTGGTTGCTGCTCCCAAAGTCGTAAGGGGAAAATGTCCACGTGGACTAAGCACTGCACAAATGTGCAACCTGGGCCAGTTCTGGGGAGTTCATAACCTAAGCAAGAAATGAAGGGGAAAAAGGTTTATTAGTCCATTAAATTAAGTGCAAAAGCAATATTTATGAGCTGTCCTAATGTTGAGGACTATTATGTAGAGGCAATACAAGGTTTACTCAGTATTTTGAAAGAAAACAGTTGTTGTGGTGTTTTATTCCTATATCAGTGGCTTCTGGATCTATTTTTATCTGTGTTACAAATCTCTCTCAGAATGGTAGTATTGACTAAAACAGAGATTACTTATTCTTTGAATTTTTATTCTTTGAAAAGGAAGATAAAACCTCTAATTGATTTCCTACACAGAGTGCTGACAAACTCCTGCCAAAATCATCCTTTGTTAGGCATCAGCTCCAATGGTAACTATTAGGTTGAAATCTTTCAGATGAGGTGTTTGCAGGACTTTGTTTTTGTTGTTTTGATAAGCTCTGTATTGTTTTGTACAGTTAAAACCAAGCTGCAGTGACAGAGTTTTATAAACCACACCTGTTCCTCTGTCAAAGATGCTTTGGCATACTTGCAGCAAGCCCTGGGATAAAATTTCCACTTTACAGCAGGCACGTGGCAGATAAAGAAATGCTGGTTCCAGGTGGCAGCAGCACAGGACAGTGCAGCATCCAGGGGTTAAAAATTGGAGCTTTTTAATACCAAAATAATTACTAAAATCTTGATAAATACGTAACTTTTCAGGGCAGGTTGAGGGGAAGAGGTATTTTTCAGCAAGGAGAAGTGGGCAGTAGGATTAAAATGAATTTTTTTTATTGGTCTAAAGTCTTATTTGTGAGTGCAAGTGTTCCTGCTCCTTTTTTGACAGTATCACTTGGGAGCACAGGAGCTGCCATGGTGCATCAAACCAGTCATTTGTCTGCTGCAGCACAACCTTGCCAGCAGTGACTGGAGTCAAACGCTCCAGAAAAGGCCAGGAAAACTTGGAAGGAGGCCAGAGTGGGGAACTCTGATCCTAAGGAAAGTGGGGAAAGTGGCTTTTTCTCCCTCCTCCTCTTGTTTTGATTTTACCTGGGTGAAATGGATTTAAATAAAGCTCCAAAGCTGTCAGCTGTTTGGGATGGCATTTTAAGTGTTCGCCTCTGATAATTCACCAAAAACTAAAGAAACTCCTTTATAAGAAAGCAAGGGGGAAAGGTATCCAGCTGCATGAAAAACTCCATCTAATCCAGTGTAGGAAAAGTATTTGTCTTGTTTAGCATACAGAAAACATATGTACTGCTGCATCTACCTCCTGCCTTCCAGCCCAGCCCTTCCAGCTCACCTCCTCCACAGCTGATCAATGTCTGTGTGCCTCAGTGTTCTCTCAAGGTGCATTTCGATTCTGCTTCCCTTGCATTTCCAAGGGAGGTATCTCCAGGAATGCCTGATGATTTGCCCAAATCTAGGGCAGATTTAGGCTGTATGTAGCCATAAATACTGAACACATCTTGTTATGCAGAGCCAGCTGAGTAATTCAGAGGTTTTCCATCAACGGTGCAGTAGCATGTATTGAAAGTCGATGATGACAGTACACTTAGAGTTGAAGACAAATATATTTCTCTTACAGATTCTTTTCTTCCCTCCACTCTGAGCCTTCATTATCATATTTACAAGTTTTTAGAATACTAAACAAACCATTGATGGAAGGTAATTAAGATCTCTACGTTGAGCCAAAACAGGAAGAAATAGCTTATTTTTCAAGGAAAAATCTCGTAAGACTGATCTGTGGATGTGGGAGACAGGAAAAAAAGTGTTTAATAAATCCCTCTGGAAAGGAGTAGAGTGTAGGTTTGGTGACTACCATGGGTCTTGTTTCAAACTGAATAGGAGTAGTATCTACTAGTGAATTTATTGGTTCTGGTGCTAACACATCTCCATCATTGCATTAAGATGCTGCAATAGTTCTAACTCTTACAGTGAGAAGTAACCAAGCCTCTGCCTTTTCAAATGAGGATCCTTAGAAATTGGGTTGAGAACTACTGCTCTGTATGTTGCCCGTTACATCTTGAACAAGATTTTGGTATTGGGCACAGAACTGGAGCTTCAATAGCAACAGTGATCTTTGGTCAGCTGGAAAATATTAGAAGAAAGCCAATTATTTAATCTGGAGACTCTGGTTGTAGGTGGCATCCTTGGTGGTATGATGCTGACATACTTCTCTCTTGTAGACCACAAAGAGCTGTCCTTTCTAATATGACTTTAAATCACCCTGAAACACAGTGGATTTTTAAGTAGTTAATGAATAGTGAAGAGATTGATTGAAAAGATTGCAGGGCAAACACAGGCAGAGAGGAGGGATAGGACTGAAAGAAAAGATCACATGTGCAAATAGGTGGCAAACGAAAAAATCAGAGAATATAATCAGGCTAAACCCACCATACTACAGAGAAATACAGTACTGGTAATGACTTACATTCCTGCAGCATCTTTCATCCAGAATTGTCTTCAGACACTGCAGAGACTTCATCATTCATCCCTCCAAAAAAGTCACCTTTCAGGTGAAGGTGAGAAAAACAGATTAGAAAGATATGGAGAAGAAATATTGCTGAAATCTAGGGAAAGGGAGGCAGAATAGGCAAACCTATTTTTCAAGAATGTTTTGCAGAGCATCCTACTCATAAACAAGTCATGGTCCTGAGCTGAAGGCATCGATATCCTATAATAATTTATATTGTGTCTGGGACCTCATCTTGGGAAAAATAGTTGATGTCTCACCTACTATGAAACTTGAAGGCACAACTCCCTCTGTGCTGTATTTTGGGGCTGGTCCTGCCACATGAAGGCATCATCTCCTGAGCATGACCTAATTTCCCCAGGGAATGGCCATGAGGGAGCTGTGATCTCCACCCAGTCCCTGGCTTGGACTGAGGATAGTATATTACAGAGGAAATCCACAATTCTCTTCAGTCAAAAATGTAATTTCAGTGATAGTTTAGGACTTAAAATACTGTTTTCACCTTTTTTAAAACAGGAAAAATATTAAGGCGACACCACTTTCTGCCTATTTTTTCCAAGAAATATGACAGGCTTGTGAGTTGGAATGGTTAAAGTTATTTCTTCGCATTGGAGGTACAGGATCTTTCATCTCCAGAGCCCCCACAGTTTGAAATCGTCTCAGGTGCAGTGAGATACTCAGGTGGAACTGCAGATAAAGGCAGTGCTGTCTGGAAATAGAGTGTGATGGTATAATTAGATGTACATTCATGGCCACAACTCCTAAACACAGGCAGGAGGACTTGCTCTTCCTCTCTCTCTTCCCTCGCTCTTCCTCACTCTTCCCCTTTCTCATTTCCCATTCCTGCAGAGCAGATTTTCCCTTTGCAGCCACGCAGCCAAAGCCATCTCAGACTGCAGGAAAGAGAGGCTGTTGCAGCTGCAGCTGCAGCACTTCAGCATGGCAGGGAAGGCATTAATTCAGTGAGGAGCACTGGCAGTTTAATGCCCTCTCACTGGGCAGTGCTGTGAGCACTGTGAGCTGTGCTGTGAGCAGCTGTGCTGTGAGCAGCTGTGCTGTGCCCCGTGGTGCCACAGGAAGGGACAAACATTTGCTCTTGGGCTGGCCTGGTTTCTGAGTTCCTCACGTGCAGCCCAAGCCGCGTGGGCTGCTGCAGCAAATTCCATCGCCGGCGCTGCTCCGTGTCTGGCTGCTGAGTGATTACACTGTCACTTCTCATCTTCAGACAGCTTCATATTAACCTTCCCTGCTAGAAAGTGGAGTTCCCTTTCTCAGTGCCTCAGGCGGCATTTCTGAGAAGACACCTTATGTTCCTGCTTTGAGAAAAGGCAGGAGGATGTTTAACAAAGTGCTGCCAGAGGACTTGAATCCTCTCCACGTCTCCTTGCCCTGTCCCCTACTGCCGTTCTTCCATCAGGCAGATATTGTGGTGTGTAATTCAATTTTAAGGAGCAGAAGCTGCATAGTTCTCATACACCCAGGTCAACTGGTGCATGAAATCAAGATGCATGCACAGCCCAGGAGAGAGATGCACATCCTTTGCACCTGAGAAAAGCAAATAACTGTTACCTATGGAATTATTTAAAAATTCCCACTCTGTCTTCCAAATTTCATTTCACTCAGCTCATTCGCATTAAAATGCTCCCTTCTTGTGCTTCTGTATTTACATAACTTCATCCTTGACTCCACAGTAGGTCTGCTGCCATTTTTGACTTTTGTGTTGAGCAGCATGAACACTTTCTGTTTTCCTTTTGTCTTCTGGTTCTGAGATTTATTCCCATTATCACTATACTGTTAATTTGATAATTGATAGTTTACATCATCTGACCTGGCATTCTTTCTCTTTATTTTGTACCCATTTTACTGTTATTCCTTTGACTCCTGTGTTTAAGAGCTCAACTAAGAATTTCTGTGATAAATTAAGCTGAAAATCAGACTGGTCTGTTTCAGTATTTCTAGAAAGATGCAAAGCCATTTCCACCAAGGACTTCCACCCCAAATCTGTCAAATACACCATTATCAAATGTACCCTGACCTATCTTATATCCACCCTCTGTGGTGCTCTTTTCTTTCCTCACAAGTGCCAGGCAGGAGCAGAGCTGGAAAGCTGCAGTTGCTACCAATGTTTACATGTAGATGGGCAGTTCTGGGCATCCTTGTAGAGTGGGAAGATAAGTAATTGGAGCTGAAACTGCACTGCATTTTACCAGAGCCAATCACAGAAGAAAATGGCTCAGCTGGCATAGCTTTAATCATATCAGGATCAAAGTAGTTATTGGATTTATTAATGACAATCATTAGCCAGCAGTCAATGAAGTGTATATGCAGGATCACTATCAGCAATACAGCCTAATAAACCATAATGCTAAATGTTTACAGAATGATCATAAATACAGATTTCTCCTTCTATACCTAACCCAAGCAATTTACAAGAGTGCCAATGCCAGCAGAACAACTGCTGGTGTTTTCAGACCAAGGTCTAATGCTGCTCTCTTGCTTTGTCTCTTTCCCCACTGATAAATATTTCTTTGCTCCTTTTATGGTTCTTTCAATCTGTCTTCTAATTTGTCTCAAAAGTGGCTCTGTTACAGTTTAATGAGGCTGATGATTGTCCTTTCCTCAGTGTTACAGGTCTGGGGGGGTAATGACCTCTCAGGCAGTTTGAGCTCTTCTTTTATTTATTCCATTTTTTTTTTCCCCCCACAAGCTCATTATGCTCCCACTCCTGACTTCCCATCCATTTTTGCAAAGGAGGCTGTGTGAGTTTGCCCCCATGTGCTGTCAGAATAGGTGATCCCAGCCCTAGGATCAGAATCAATTCTCCCTCCTGTCTGCAGAAAGGAGGCTCCTTGAGCAGACTGGAGCTTGGATTATTTTTGTTTATCTAGCTCTGTGTTTGTCAGAAGCCTTTTTCTTCCCCCAAACACATTTTTGCTGCCTTGTCTCTAATTTATTCTATGCCAGAGGCTAAGTATTAGATGTCTTTTTTTCTCTTTGTGATGTGAACCTTAAAAAAAAAAAAAAGATTATTCTATTTCCTGGATAGAGGTTATTGAAGAGCAAGCAGGTCAAATTCCTCACTAGTCTTTTCATGTTCTTGGGGGTGTGGATGGGCATGATGACCAATAAAATTCCTCAAAACTTGGAACTGGTGATTTATATTCTTTTCTTGTAGACATGCTCCAATTCTCTTTTGCTTGTAATTCTCTATTACAGGGCGTGTGGTTGAATAGAAACACTTCTAAAAGCTTTTCCTTCTAAAGCTGTCTTTTAATTCTTTCCTTGTTTACAAAACAGGTTTCCAGTGTTATCAAATTGTTAGAATTTCTACAAATATGTGTGTTGCTCATTACAGAGAAAAGTAATAGCCTTGTTTGTGTTCTAATTAATCAGTAATTACTGTTACAATATTTATCCATTTCCTATCCATCATCTGTCAGAAGTTTCCTGAGTTTGTGATAAGCTCTGGTCTATTACTGTGTATTTCATAATACAGAGGATTTGGAGATTTTCTGCATTAGGCATCACAGAATTTTTGATATCAGTGGAAATCAGGAATTTCCTACCATAAACACAACCAGCCCAGAGTTTCCAACTTGTGGATTTCAGGTCTCATACCTAAGCATCCAGTGTCTGATTCTCAGGAGTACTGAACAGTTAACCTGTAAGAATCAAATTTCCAGTGACAGTTGTATGTAATTTTTTCATTTGTTTTGCCCTCTACTTCATGTATTTCAAATTGAGAACTTAGAAATCGGAACACTGGAATTTTTTTTTTATTATTTTTCTCATGTTTTGTCCATATTCAATTTTTAAAGTTGGAGATGAAAATGAAATTTAAAAACAAAATGAAATGGGCATCAAATAGAGTTTTCCCAGGCCCATTTTGCTCTGAAGGGATGTATCATTACTTGCTCTATCATTCACCAAGGCTTTTGCTATCTAAGCTGCAACTCTGTATTTGGAAATGTTAATGATGCAAAGGTAAATGCTCTTTCCATTACTCTTAAAAAGGACAGGCATTTATGCATCCAGATTTTTGACATTGTGTACAAACAAGTGGAAATGCAAATATGTTTCTGTAATTGTGAGTCATTTGAAGCTGCAGTTAACAGAACTATGGATAAGATAAAAATTATGCTGTAATCATCACCTAAAACCAAAATTACCCAAAATCTGTGCAGGGATTGTTTGTTTGTTTTTCAATTGGGCATGACAATTTTTTTCCCCTGTTACTGACAGACAATCATCTGTCAGTGTCCACTGCTGTCTTTCTCTTCATTAGCTGGACTCCAGGTTTAAAGGAAACTTTTACAGAAAAATGTGTTTGCAGTGTTGCTTCAATTATTCCTTGTACATCAGCATGTTTATAGTAATTTTTCCAACAATTTTTTTTTCTAATGTATAAACAAAACACAGCTACTTGGATATCTGGAAATACACCCAAGTTCTAGTGATTTGCTTATGAGTAATGGGTTTTATTCCTCTGTCCTCCTTGATTTTTTTCCTCTGTTATTCTTACCTTCTTTTTATCATTTGAGTGCCTGGAGGAAAACTGTTCCAAAGGCTTTCTTCTGGCATGATGGTCAAAAAGAACCTTTCAGCATAAAAATCGATAAGCTATTTATAACTATTTACATGTAGGGCTTTTCTTCTGCTTTGGTAGTCAGAGGGCCAAGTACAGGTCTCAGATCCCCTGGGCAGCCAATTCAGAGGAAGTTATATAAAAACTGACATAAAACCCCTACAGCTGTAGTTGCAAGAATTGTCACCTTTTGTTGGCTTCAATCAGCAGGACAGCCTAGAGAACAAGGTGAAAAAATGTCTGTGCTGTGTGGTGACAGTCAGGTGCAGTAAAGTAAATAGATATTTTATGTCTTCCCTTAGCTGCTGTTTCAGTGCTGGAAGCACCTGGAATCTGGAGATAGTTCTCCTTCTGTACCATGTGTTTGGAGATAAAGCAGAGTGTGATAATTCATAAAACTCACCCAAATTACTGCCTCAAATCAAAGTCTGTTACAAGAGCTGCGTGTTCTTCAGAACAACAGCAAGATTAAAACACGAACAAAAAGACAAATTGGCATGCACGCTTCAAGATGAATTAGAAGGTTTGTGAGATACTGTAGAATAGTGCCTGTAAAACATAATCAGAGTGACATCCACTCCAGCAGGGCATTGTGGGCATGGAGCTGACAGGGGGGATATTCTAATTGCCAGGAATCAGTCACTGCTCTCTGCTGAGGGGATACACATTGCTGGCAGAGCTTTGCTGAAATTACTGACTGAAACACAGGAAAGCTGGGGAAACTCTGCTCTTTGGGGCTGTGTTTGTTAGGCTGTGTACTTAATGCTGCAGGGGGTCTGGGCCATGACTGCTCTTGCAGAATGTGGGCAAGCCCAAGGAAAGCTCTAAAGGCAACAGAGCCCATTGAAGAAATCTGGGGGGAAAAAGACCTAAAGAAGCAGAGAGTCTTAGCAGGGAAGGCAATCTGCCAGTCTAACTAAGGTGGCAGTATCCATACTGCCAAAAGGAGCTGGAATGTCATCAGTGTGGTAAAGATTCTAACAGAATATCTGGTTTTGTTGCTTTTTAAGCGAGGTGCTGATCAAAAGAAGGATTTAAATATTTCTCTGTCATAAAAACCTCTTCTTACCTGCAAGGGTGGAAGTGGCAGGTTTCATCTGGATGTATGAAAAGCCTGGGATGATATATTAGGTTCATGCAAAATTAAAATTTCCTATGGGTAGATTAGGAGCATTCGTGCATTTGTAACTTGCCAAATTACTATAAAGTCTGCAGAAGCTACAACAGTGTGTGTTGTGCTACAACAAAAATATATTCCTAGTAAATATTCCTCGTAGCTAAGGTGGAAATGAGTTCTATCATGTGTTCTATTTTTTGCTGATTTTACCTGTATATGGAATGTGAGAGATTTCATTTGGGAAAAAGTCATAATTTCTGTCTGCTTCTATGCATGGAGTCTGTGACATGAAAACAAGAACATTGAACTTTAGGAGTTTAATGAATGATCACATACACTGAGTTCTCCTCAACCCAAAGGGCAGACACTGAAATTGTGTGTTTGTGTTGGATTGTTTAGAGCTTTTAAATCCCTCTGCTGTTAAGGATGTGGGGGAAATTTGTGAGATAAAAGTAAACAAGGGAGAAATTCATGGATTTCCTTTGTAGTAGGGGGTGATATCATGGCCATTTGGTGTTACCCCAGGCTGTATTGAAGCCTCCTGTGCAACAGGGAATGGAAATGTCACATGGTTCTTACCATTTGAGGAGACAAACCAACACCTCAGTCCAGCAGCATGAACTGACAATATTCACATTGCAGAGCAAGCCAGTGATAGTGTGGTGTACAGACCTTGGCTGCAGATTCTGTTCCCATCTCCTCAGAGCTAAAGCATCACCAGGGCTCTGTGTTGGTGGCTTTCTGATAGTACAAATGATGTACAGTTCTTGTAACTCACTGGATAACAGCAAATCCTGACACTAGATGAGCACTGTTATGTGTGATGCCCAAAAACAGCATTTGAAATGTATAGGACTGGATCCTGGTCTCAGTTCTATTTGTGTAAAGTCCTCCAGTGTTGTAAGACACAGTTAACAACAGAAGGAAATGGTTTTTCCAAGTCACAAAAGCTGCATCTGGCTTTTTGTCCTTGAACAGTGAGGCACATGAAAGAAGTTACTGCCTGTTACCACTGGAATTAAAAATGCAGGCAGAAGTACAGGTCCTAAACACACCAATTATTAAAGTAAAACCTTAAAAGAGAGGATCCAGAGCTATTGATTATCCCTTTTCCTGAATATAAAAGACTTTCTGTAAAATGACTGCTTTTGCCTTTCCTTTCAGTGGCTGTTTATCAGCGTCTGGCAGCAGCATTTTCATTATCAAATTCCAGCAGACAGAGGTGTTGGCTCATCAGGATGTCCCTTGGGTATTTCTCAGCCATGTGATCAAACAAGGCACTTTTCCCAGCTTGCCTCCTTTGATATCACAGGAGGTATCATCCTTTGGGGTCATATTCTAGCTTGCAAGCTGATGAGAAAAAGGATTCAGCAGGTGCCCAGCAGCATAGGTACCTTGACTTTGGCTTCAAGGGTAAGATAATGCCAATAAAAATCAGGCAGTGCTCTCACTGTGCCTATCACTGGCTTTTGTGTGCAGTTTCTGAACAGAATTTTCTCAGCTGAGGGGAAATTCTGTAAGGGAAGGCTTAGAGAAATCTGAGACATGGCTCAGTATCTACACAGATCCTAATGAAAATCTACCTTAAGGTTATTTTACTCATCAGAAATTCTCTTCCCATTACACTTGCATTCTGAGACCTTAGACAGACTTCATTGCTGTCCTGGTTCAGTAAAGTACCTACACAGCCAAAGCTTTGGAGTAGCTCCATAGAGGAAAAAAGTCACAAAACTGTTGAGCT
The DNA here is from genome assembly GCF_008360975.1 of Lichenostomus cassidix. Classification (NCBI taxonomy): domain Eukaryota; kingdom Metazoa; phylum Chordata; class Aves; order Passeriformes; family Meliphagidae; genus Lichenostomus; species Lichenostomus cassidix. Next base: position 18,574,766 of record NC_139490.1, read on the forward strand.
ATTTTTGCTTTGTATCCATGTGCATTCTGATTTACAGCTCAAATGGTATAAGGAAGTCAAAATGAAAGAAAATGGTTGACTGTTGAACTAAATGTTATATCACAGTTTTCAATCCATCAAAGCTGTTAAAAGTGGTCCAACTTTCATTTTGGCAAAATCTGTGTGCTGATGTGATTCTGCTGTGTTCTTATCCATGCTGGAAAGTTTTGTAGTCCAAACCATGTAGAAACATGGATTAAAGTAATTGGGTCTTTTATTTCTCTGTAGTGACTTACCCTGACTAACCACGACAGAGTTCCTTGTTCTTTTTGTGCAGAACTATGATAAGAGCAGTGCTAACAAGCCCAGCAGAACCTTACAATGACAAACCCCCTTGTAGGGTTTTCATTCTGTGCACAGCATGCACAGTATAGGAACCCCTAAGTAATATTTGCTTCACATGGTGGACTTTCAGCAGCATAACCTCAAAGATAGGTGGAAAAAAACAAGGGGGTAAAAAGGAAGAGAAAATAATTTTTCTTAAAAGAACTTTCCATCAACCATCTCCTATTCATGTCTTGCAGTGAAGAAGTGCATAATGTGTTCATGGTTTGCAGTTCCTTGTTGTCTAAGAGGTAAATAGTTCACAGCATTGTGTTTCTGGGGATGACATGTATATTATTGGCAGAGAAAAAAAAACTATCAAGACTGCTCTTTGGCTTTAATTAAAAAATAACACCCAGAATGTTACACATCTCTCACTTCATAAGGAGAGGAAGTGACACTTCATAAGGGAAGTGTCACACAGCACAAATTATTTCAACATTTTCTTACACTTTGTACAAGCAATTACTGTTTGAATGTGTTCCTTTGCGAAGGAGAAAAGAAGGAAATTATACCTCTTAGAAATTTGCTCATGTTATCCCAGAGCCCACCAAACAAATGTTAAGGCTGCTTCTCTAATTTAACTATTACTGTCAGAATTTTGTTCAGACAGAAATACATAAAAACTATGTAGCTGGAGGGATATAATTAGGTTGTTGGTGTATCTGTGAGGTGACTCCTTTGGTCATAGGAGCATACATAGAGTCGTCAATGGTAGCTTATTATGTGCATCTTGAAATTAGCTGGAGATCCATGGTCAGGAATGGGCTTCAGTGGCTGCTCTGAGTGCTCTGTGTTTTGGCTGTCTGACAGAGCCTGGGCAATGGGCTGTGTGCTGAGCTGCTCTCAGAGGTGTCTCTGAACTGCTCAGTTACTACTCAGTTACACTCAGAACGTTCTCTGCCTCAGGAGTTCCAGAGTGAGGATATACCAAAGCAGCAGGGGTGTAACTGAACAGGTGAATAACTTCATGATGGGATAAATTTAGGTCAGAAGTTCTTTTGCACCCCTGTTATATTCAGATTTTTGTGTATTTCTCATACATGGCTTCTCTGCTGTAGAAATACACGTGAGGACATGTACAAGATGTGCTTGCTATGATCCTGTGTTGTTCATGTTTGAGAGAAGGAAGGTCTGTGTTCTTTTCCTACTTTTGATGTCCTGTTGCCAACTTCTGTCCCTCAGGTTCTCAGTCTGTAAAATGAAAATAATTTCATTGAGCCTCAATCTTGACACGTAGTCAAAAATTTCCAAAATAGCCCTGAAAGTTTGGCTATGTTGCAATCTATTATCTTCAATCTGAGTTTTTGCTCTGTAGTAGAAAACAACCCTCAGACATATGAAGGAGGTTCCTTTACTTTTTTTTTCAGGTATCAGGATGATAGGCTCTTATTCAAACAAAATCAATATATATCCACCAATCTCATTAACTGTGACAAGTATTAAAAATTGCAAATTACAGAGGACACCAGCAGATGTCTTCAGAATATAATCCTGTGTCAAGTTCTTGTTAAAAGAAATTGCAGCAAATCCTGCATTGTGTGGGAAAATGTCTGAATCTAGTCCAAAGGAAATCCTTGCTGATGCCCTTGGGAATCAATACTGTCAGATTTTATGCAGGTCCAATTAAAATACAGCACAGAGGGGATGCTCAGGCATAAAACCCACAAAGTTGATTTCAGTGCTGGTGCAGTACCTTATTCATTCTTCAGTGCCAGGTTATTCATGAATAATGGATATTTTATTTGTTATTTAGCTAAACAGTTTTGTGTCTGCACCACAATGCTCTGCTGCTGGTTCAAGTTGTGAGAAGTTGCTACATGAAGTTAAATAGAAGGACAAATTAGCAAGGTCTTTTGGCACCTGGAAGAATGAGGGAAAGCTAAAGCAGGGAGAGCTTCTGAGAGATGCCTGCATACAGTTGTTGGGGTTGGCAGCAATTTTGGTACAATATAAGTAGATCAGCAATTTCTCATCTAGAATCCAAATTTCAAATGCAGTTGCAGAGGTAATACTTCCATGGATTTTCTCTTTGGCAGTGAAGAAAACAGTGTCAGCTCTCTTCTGTCCATCTCTTGTTAAGCTTACATGCACACTCTTTGCCTTCATGCCATAAAGTTAGAAGAAGTGTATTAAAATGGATCTTAGAAATAAGTTTTGTCTCCTTTTCTCATTGAACTGTCCATAAAAGTGTTAGTGAAGCTGTGTGTGCTGTTATTAAATCACTTATATATTGGTCTAGCCTAAAATTTGGGATAATAAAGCAAGATTACTTTTTCAGAAACTCGTTAAACTTTACTGAGTTGTATTATACATGCAATAATTCTGAGTCTTCTGCTGCAGAAGTAGAGAGGAGCAGTTTGTTCCTCTGTGGTTTAACAGTTTCTTTATTTCTACGTATCTGGTTTAGCAAGTGAGGAAGGAAGTGGCACATAATGCCTCTAGGGCTTCTGAAAACTTGGAGTTTGCAGAAGATACACTTAGAAAATGAAATGAAGGAATGACTGGATAATGAAACGGAGCCAGCATGGGCAGCAGTGTCAGGATACTGAGATGTGAGATGGATAATTCTGGAGTATGGCAGCAGTTCTGTAGAAAACCTTGTTCCCCACAGTCTGTGCCTGCCAGTGCCTTCTGTCTGGCTGTGCCTTTTCACTGTCACACTCACACACAGGCAGGTGCAGCACCCACAGCCACACGGCACAATCCATTGGCACAGTCATCCATTGACACAATCATACATTGGCATAATTGCCATCAGCACAATCCATTGGCACAATCCTCTGCCATAATCCATTGGCACCATCATCAATTGGCACAATCCTCTGCCATAATCCATTGGCACCATCATCAATTGGCACAATCCTCTGCCATAATCCATTGGCACCATCATCCACTGGCACAATCCATCAGCACAGCCCAGCCTCAGTGTGCTGTGTAGACAAGCTAACCACTGAGAATTTAGGAGCTCGAAATTTAGAGCTGCTTTGTGAGTGCAGAACTCCTCTAGGTTTTGCCCTATAATCCTTTGGGCTTTAATTCTGCCTGACAGGGTTAATGATGGTTTTTTAACCCAGATTTTGAATTTAGTCCTTCTGGCAGGGACTGCCTTTAATAGAGTTCCACTGTCAGCAAAAATGTTGAGATGCCTCTTGATTAGATGTGATGAGTAACATACACACAATGCAAATAACATTTTTTAAATTTCTTTCCCCTTCAGCCAAGGGAAAGCATTCTCTCCTATGTTTTTTTGTCTTTTCATAGAATGTGTTGAGTTGGAAGGGACCTGTCAGGATCATAGCAATAAAAAGTAAAAAATCTGCATAGTAACTGAAAAGTGTGTCCCATAAAGAGCTGCATGAAATTATTCTTGCAAATGTAATTTGAAAAATGAGACCATACCCCTTCTTCAAATATACACCTGGTTTTTCAAAATCCATGTGTTTTTAAAATTATAGCAAATAACTAATGCCATGGCACATTATTAAAAAGTGACTTGTTTTCATAAGAAGCTGGAAATTAATTTTATAGGACATTATTGTTGGTTTTGGTCTGATGCAAACAGGGTTATTGTACCTTTATGTGTCTGTTATATGGAGCAGAATTTAACTTTGCAGGAAACAAACATCTTATGTTCTAATTGAATTGAACAAGTATATACAAGAAACATTCATTTCTTTATTATTGCTTTTTCCAGCAATAGTTGTCATATGCAGGCATAACTTTTATTTCCTTCTCTCTCTGACAGTTTTAGCTCCCTGTCTCTGGGGAAATAAATCAGCAGAACATTGTCTTTGCTTTTTGGAAGCTCAAGACTGGGAGAAAAGAAGGAAATGCAGTATTGCTTCTGCTGGCTTAGCTGACCAAATCTTTTTCTTTCATCAATTCTTTTTTTCTCATTCTTTAAAGATGTCTGTTGACCTGCTGTTCCTCCAGCTTTCAGGCATGGAACACACAAAACACAGCCCTGCCCTAGAGGGGCTCTGCTCCAGAAGCCCTGCTCCCATGCGCTTTGCAGGGGCAAAAGTTCAGAGTTTTCTCCTCTTAATATCAGAGTTTCCTTTTTTTTTCTTCAAGGTGGATCTTGTTCAGCCATCCATTGCAATACAGCTTTTGCTAAACTTCCTTGTGTTCATGCAAAAATTTCTTGGGTGAGAAATACTGATTATACTTGATTTATTTTATGTTGTTGAATTTTTGGCTTTGAGTGTAAACAAAAATTAAGAACATGATGCCTGGAGATGCACTCACTTCTGAGATAGCTTGTTTTGACAGCTTTTTTTAATATACTCATCTAGAACTAACCGTGTGGGGTTTTCTCCTTTTCTAGTAGAGGTTTGTCTTCATTCGTGGCAGCATGATGTAAAATATCAAGAGTAATTATTCAGCCCTTGCTAAAACCATCCTGAGAGGTCATTGGCCATCCAAAGCAGCCATGCAAGGAAACACACAAGCATGTTGTCAGTAAGCTTTAGGGAGTAAAGTGCTCAAGGAATCTACAGAGTCTACACAGCCAATTTTACTGCACATAAGCACCACCTTTCTGTAGCCTCAATTCCCTTGAATCTGTTTTCTCAGTGATTTTGTTAAATACTTTTAGTCTTCTGGGCTTATAGTTCTGCCCTTCTCCTTTATTACTGACTTGTTTTAAGTACTCTTAATGCGAAAGTTGTTGTTTTTTCTTGTGTTTTTCTTTGAGAATGCACTTTTGCTCCATAGGATGAAAGGATTCCTAGAGCAAATCTCTGCATGTGCAAAGTTTGGGTTCTGTGATCATTCATACCACTGACATTTCATTCTGTTTGACTTCAGGGTAATTCTATTTTGAATACAAAAAGAGAGTGAGAAAATTAATTTCTCAAATAAAATATGATAAATAGCTTGTCTTAGTGTATAACACACTGATATTGCTAATAACAATAATCCTAACAACCATGCCATTGCACAATTAGATTCCAAAGTTCCTGATTTTAAAACAGTTACATAGCTGAAAGTCAAGGAAGTACAAAATTGCTGGGGAGTTTTCTCTCAGCCAGGATGAAATTAGGCAGGTTACTCTGAAAGCTGGTTGAAACTGTAAGTTTAATTAATTAACGGTCCAGGGCACAAGACTTCTGATAAAGCAGACTCTTTGTGGAGAAGAAAAAAACAATAATAAAATGAATTTTTATTTTCCCAAGAAAATTAATTAAGTACTGGTTGCTTTTAATGGATTTTGCCCCTGCTGCCTTGCCCACCCTTACCTGATTTCCTAATTAGACTACATGTCATCAGGAGATGATCAAGACTCCTTGTACAAGGAGTCCCTGCAGAGACTGTCTGACTGCCTTAGGCTGGAAGTTTTCAAAACCAGTTAGAAATAGTGCAGTCAAATAAAAAGATTGAAGCTCAGGAGAACTCTAAATGAATGAGCACAAAAAGAACATGGATTTTTAAGCAGTTCAGGTACTACGATGTGGGTATAATTGTAATATTTTATTAACCTTCTTACTATACAGTGACTCTTCTTTCTTCATCATCTTTAAAGATATCTGTCTGTGTTCATTAAAGTCAACAGACAAGCCTTTACGTGTCAAATTTGTGAAGTTTGATGAAACCAAGAAAGGTCTGGATGATTGGAATGAAGCACAGAACACATGCAATTTAAATGGCAGAAAAATTCAGTGAGAGTGAAAAGGAGAAAAGGAAAATCCGTAAGAGCAGTGCAAGTACCCTGGAGATTCCAAATCTTCAGTTCACCTGTGGTGTTTACCAGGCTCATATAAACCCAGACTTTGCAGTCTCTTTTTGTTTTTCAAATTGTTCAAGTTTGTTTAGCTACCACAGTGCAAAACTTGTTTAGAATGAACCTGATCCATAGAAATCCAGCAGCCCTCTGTCCCACACCGTGGTCAGGATAATCTGCCACAGGCTGATCTTTGTGACAGCCACTGAACACAGATCCTAGCAAAGTGTTGGACTCGATCACCTCCTAGACAAATGAAATTAAAACATTATTGAAACTCCCTGGAAGGGAAGATTAAACTTTTTCTATTAAATTGAACTCCTTGGTCCAAGGAGTGGAAGATTCAAAGCAGACGATGTATCAGTGGTTAGAGAAGATAATTATCCTTGAGGCAATGAGAGAAAAATCATAGCAATTGAAAAGTTTTACCCCAGAGAACAAAACTTTTCCTATTAGAAAATCTTTTAGTGGCACCTTAGGGATTAGAAGAATGAAGTTCAAATACAGCATAAAGATGATCTTGTGCTTCTCTGCACTTTACACTTTGTGATCTTGTAACACATTAATTCTTTTTTTTTCCCCATGCCTTAAACAATGTGGTAAATTGCAAGGGTTTTTTTGTCTTACAGTCTTCCTCCTGAATTAAGAAACAGTTTATGGTTGGATTTTTCTGGGGGTGGTCATGCACACAATAAGGTGTGCAGTTTTAGTACTGTACACAGGCAGTGATGGATTTGGACATGGTTTGGATGTACTGCCCTGATTCTCTGCCCTTTGCACCAGTTTGGTATTGACAGCTGAAGAGTGATGCTCTCATACTGCTGTCCCTTCAGGCTAATGTGCTCAAACCCCTATTAACCTCCCATTACTGAGGAGCCTGTTTTCTTGTAATGTCTACTCTTTCACTGGTTTAGCTCTGCTGATGACAGCAACGTGTCAAGTGGTGGCATTTGAATTGAAAGGCTATTCCTGACCAAGCCACTTTGTCCATTGCTTCCAGTTGCTCCACACTGCATTTCCATTTTTGATCAGTGTGAGGACAGAAGGATTGCCAGCTCTCCATGAGAACATCTGTGCAGGAACATTCTTGATTTTTGTTCTTTTTGTTCAGTTTACTCCTTCTCCTCACAACCTGAAGCAAATATTAATCTCAGCAGTAGAGTCTGCCCAGGCAATTCAATCACCCTGGCTAAAAAAAGTTCTCATGTGTTCTTTAAGGCATATTACCATGTCCAGGTGCATGTTTTTAGCTCTAGCATTCTGATTATTTTATTCGGCAGATGACAAATAGCAATTTACTGCTTGTTCTGTCTCTTTGGATTACTGGCTGAACCCTAAGAAAAGAATTTTATAGTTGAGTATTAATCACCAAGTTTATGAAGGCTTTAGAACCTGATAGAAAGAAATCAGGAGCAATTGGGTACCTTTTGAATTTATATCTGCAGATTTGCCTAGATCTCTACCAACAAACTGTTTTTGACCTATGGAGTGTAGCTTCATACCTCTGTTTCTTACCATGCTTCTGTACCAGGACTTATTACCAGAAATATTCCAGCTGGCAACGGGGTTGTCTGGACATTTTGTTTAGATCCAGAACTTCACAGCCCTTTTAGGAGAATCCTGTCCTTCTATGGACCCAGACCAAGCTTCAGGGTTCTGCTAACTGAGAGTGTCTGCCACGTGAATTCAACAGTGTGAACAAGCTGCAGTGTCTTCAGAGAACTAGTGACCAATCTCAGTGTTTGGTTGTCATGGGAAAATGCAAAAAAAAGGATAATTATTTAATTTTCATACTGGAGATAAGTAGGAAGGAAAAATATGATCTTGGTACTTAGTAATACAGTGGAGTTTTCTGCAAGGTGCAATTTTCCCTCTCAAAATAAGTAGCTCCAAGTAATGCATAATAAATATGAGTGTGAGCTGTGGAAGCAATGAGAGCACTGCTGAATTAGAAGGGATATGCTTTGCCTGTAAATTTGTTTCACTCATGATTTCATTCTTTCACTTATAAATCACTGGATGTTTGTTAAATATTCTCTTATTCAAGCACAAGTAGCTTATCAAATACCATACATAATGTGCCCACAAGCTGCTTGTGGTCTTTTCTGCATCTGAGGCTTAACATAAAAAATGTCAGAAGAAAAAAATGCTTTACATTAAACTTGGGGCTAGAAATATAATAGGCTTTCAGTAATGATATATGATCAGAATTATGCAAAGATGATGAAAAGATCCCAGTGGATTTTTGTTCAAAAATGTTTCCCTTATGGGAGCGTCCTATGAAACCAATTAAGAATAAACCCAAGAGGATTCTATTGAATTTGTTTCAAAGAGATACTGTGTGTAATAAAGAGCAATTGCTCTTTTCGTAAGGTTTTCTCTTTTTTAATCATCTTTCAGAAGATCATGAATAATTATACCTCTGCTAGCAAATCTCAGAGGCTGGTTTTAAAAATCTGCAAGAATTTCCCAGAGGAATGAATTGTTTTGTTCAGTATGATCATATTCTTTAGGACAATTACTCATTTCTTTTGTGATACTTTTGAGGATTGAGTGTTTTCCCAGAGGCTCACCAAACCTTGAGGTAGAAGAGCTCCATTTTGGTTCCTTCAGAAATCCCCTTCATATCTACACTTGAAAAATCCCCTCTACTGTAATGTACCCAAAGAGTTGCCTGGCTAAAGCCAAGATGGTGATGGCTTACAATTCTTCTTCTATTGCTAAGAATACCCAGAATATCCCAAACGTTGTCTGTAGTCATCCTACTGGGTTGTCTGATAAAACCAGTGTTCTCTGTTTGCTTTTTTATCAGGATTGTGCCCAGTGCAGCTCAAATCTGTGCACAATTAAGAGAGATGTGTTAATTAGCCCAGTGATGGAAATGTTGTGCAGGCAGACACAGCCAGGGAGCTGAGTCCTGGACTGACTCCATGGGCAGCATGGACCTGACTGAGAACTGATGGCATCTACTTCTTCTAAAAGAGTTTCAGAGGGTAGAGTCAGGCCAGACCCAGTAAGATGAATAGCTACATTTAAATAATATTTTGGGTTTAAACTATACGGAAAAATATCCCTATGTGCTATGTCTAATGATTCTATGCTCCTCATGATAAAAAGGTTTTTATAGGGCAAAAGGATTAGATGTTTTTGTGGTGGTTAACAGTTCTTATTTGGAAATTGAGCAGTTGGAAGCAGTTGTTTAGGTACTAATAGCTCCCTGGGGAGGAGAAAGGGTGCTTTCCTGAGCCAAGCTTTAGGAGCATAGGGTCTCTCCTACCATCCTTCCTGCACATCTTCCCAACTGATTCCATTCCTTTATATTCTATAGATCTTTTAATGTTAGCTTATTAGTTTTAGTTGCTGTCTCTTAACCATAAATTCCATATTTCTTGTGAAATCTGTTTTTGATATAACCTGACTTGGATAAAGTACACTATTAGGGGACTTCTGTCAGGCTTTGCCACAGAGTAACTGCGACCTTGAGCAACCTTTGTAGTCATGTTTTGTTTCAGGTTACTTATTTAGAAAGCCTAGGTAACTGTGGATTTAACATTGGAGGTCTCTAGAAAGGAGCAGATGAATGGAAAACTTAATAGAATTAGGAGCTTCTGGGATTAATAAAATACAGTACAAGATTCAAAAAGTTGAGACTTGAAATATTTCTAGACTCTCTGCCATGCTGCTGTTCAAGGGGCAGAATAGGCTGCCTCTTCTTAAAGTATTTATGTAGCCAAGGAGTGTGACTGGAGGTACAGGTGGCAGTTGTGTAACGAGAAATGAAGAATTTAAGCAGTCACCATCATAACAAACGTGTCATGGAAGGAAGGCAAAATTAGTCTCAGGTGTTAGGATCTGGTACATGACAATGGAGCTGTTTGGAAGCAAAGTACCCACAGAGCAGTCAGGGGACACTGGGCTTTGAGCCATTGAGGGCCAACAATCCCTTTACAGACACAAGAAAGTAGGAATGCTGTAAGTATTCTACTAAAACAGAAAATAAACCTTTTCTTGGTGTGCAGAAAGGACAAAGCTAGGTATGACTCAAAGACAGTTTTCTCCCATTTGTGAAAGCTGAGTAACTGGAAGCAGACCTGGCATTTGGATAGCCTCTTCTTGGAACTCCTTAGAGGTCAATCACAACTCCTGTAAAGTGGAGTTGACCCCAAAGAATGCATTTCAACAATTGCTGGTGCCTGCCAGCCCTAATCAAGCACCATGGATCAGTCTTATCCTGCACTAATTACTAGTTACACACCCAGTGCTTGCTGCTGGCCTCACAGACCCTGCTGGAACTCTCCTTTTACCCAGCTGCTCCCTCAGCATCCAAACTCCTTTTCTCTCAGCTCTCCGTTGTTCTGAAAACTGTCACCTTTTCCCACTAAAACCTCATTCTTTGTATGCTCTTGTGGACCCAGGGTACTGCTGGAGGGGAAGGGTTCCCCTTGTCCTGCTGGACATGTGAGCTCAGAACCAAATCACTCCAAGGAGTCATTCTGTGGTAACTTCCCAAGAGTGACACCCTCTGAGCACATCTCAGACCCTTACAGAGACCTAGATCTGACCCTATTTGGTCTGGCTTTGGAACAAGGGAGATGTTGAGGCCAAAACCAAGGCTCCCACTTTGTCCTGGTCTTGCTGTGAACCTTCTCCCTGTGACAAGCACACTGCTGCTCTCAGCTCCAGCCAAACCTCTTGCTGTACAAAAGCAATCCCTATTAAGGACCCGATGAACCAGAGCTGCCTCCCCATCTGTAACTTAATTGCTTGTCAATTTGTAGCCTTTGCATCAGAGAGGTAGCTCTCCACCAGAGAGCTCTGTTTGTGAGAGGATGTGACACCCGTAGTGTCCTTGAGGGAACAGGCCAGGCTGACGTGCAGGCTGCTGGCTGACCCAGGGCTGTGCATCCCTGTGGAATCCACAGGAATGTGGCTGCACAGCTGCTGCCAGTGTGAGCTGCTTGGGCAGGACAGAGCTCCTCTGGGATGTTTGGCTGGCATCAGGCACCTTGAGAGGACTGCAGGAGGGCATGGAGCGTTTGGCAATGGGCAGAGCTAGTGCAGCACCTGGCAGGGCAGGACAGGTTGGAAGGACTTCCTCTTTAACCAGCAGGTTTGATGCTATGGACTTCTAAAAACTGTGTCTAAGTGTGTATTTCAGGGCAGTGTTCATCAGCCTTTTGTCTAAGCTTGAATCAGGATAAGTTTTATTTACAGGGGAAAAAAAAATCAAATCTGTGAGGGGATTGTGGTTCTAAAAGAGCCACCTAGTTCTGAGTTGAATACACAGTGGAAACAAATGTTCTTCCCTGTCTTGCTGACACTTGTAGGAATAAAAACATTTGTTGTGTTTGTCCTTCAGCACTTTATTGAACTTCAGGGCCCACTTCACTTCGAATTCATGCTTAATGAAGCATGACTTGTATTAATAGCAGCTATGAAATCTAGATAGTGTAATAGAAATTTCAGCTGGACACAGAATCTGACAAAGGCTTAAGTAGCAAAGACTGGCAAAGCCCAGTTGTGATGCACTCCAGAGATTTCAATTCTCTTCCTAATGACACTGCCCATGAATCACTGCCCACGTAAACAGAAGACTATTTCTGGATAAGAAAACCTCTTTAAACGAGCCAAAGGATGTCTTAACAACAGCATCAGTGAGACACAATGGACAAATACTTTCAGACAAGCATGCTACAGAAAATAGAAAAAAATTCCGTATTAAAAGTCAGCCTGACAGCTTTGAAAAGCTAGGAGGATACTTTTAATAGTCAGCTCTTCATTTGTGACGATATTAGAGGGGATTTTGATATCTTGTATACTCCAGGGGCTTTTAGTAGGCAGCAGTGAGCCTGAGCTAATGAGCTGTGTGCAACACGAGGTGACTGTGTGGAGCACTGCCCAGAGATGCCCAGCCTGACTTCACACACAGCAGCTCAGGCTCAGCAGCCTTGGCCAGCCTGTTCTGTGCTCTGCAAACACATCTGCTGGCTCTCCTGGCACAGCAGCGAGGCAGTGCACCTGCATTTCCTTGGCAGCACAGCCGAGGTGCTCAGCCCTTCCCAATCCATCTGCCTTTGCATCCTGGGAGCTGTGGTACTGTTTATTCACAGATAAACGGCTAAACTGCTAATCTGAGTTGATTGTGCTTGTCAGTCAGACAGCTTGAGTGCCTTACATTCCCAAATCATCCTCTGTTCCAGGAGAACCAAAACACTTTACAGAGTTAACTAATCAATATATGAAGTGCATTAGACAAGCAACACGTGTTTTGTTTCATCTAGTTATTGATCTTTGCTTGTTGACTGAATGAGAGCCTTAGTTTAAGACTAGATATTTACTGAGTGCTATGGGAGAAGGGAGGAATAGTATATAAGAGATATAAACTCTATTAAGGTAGGTAAATCTGATAACCCCAGCTGATACAGTGCCTAATTTGGATCCTCCAGGTTTTAAAAGTACAGAGGTCCAGTATCTTGCTTACACAACATTTAACACTCCCACAAAACAATAAACAAAACTGGAGCAAGTGGGTTAACAGGTGAAATTTAGACATAGGGAAACAGTGTGAGTTCTGTCATTCAAGAGGCTCATGAGGGATCTCATCCAAGTGTATAAATATCTCAAGGGAGGGTATAAAGGAGTGCTGGGCCTTTGCAGTAGTGCCCAGTGCCAGGACAGAAAGCCAGGGGCACAACGTGAAACACAGGAGGTTCCCTCCGAACTTCATGGAACAATTTTTACTGTGAGGGTCCTTGAACAGTGGCAAGGGCTACCCAGAGAGGTTGTGGACTCTGCATGCTTGGAGGTATTCCCAACCCAGCTGCAGTGGCTCTGGGCAGCCAGAGGTGTAGGGACCCTGCTGGAGCAGGGGGTTGGTCAAACTGACATCCTTCCAGACAGCCACTCTGGCATTCTGTGACACATCATCACTTCACTGCACCAGGGCAACAGGAAAAAGGCTTTCAAACTGCAGAGTCTCACCTGAGGTAGTGAGGAGTACATTGTGGGGCTTGGGGAATATCTATGGCTCATACAAATTCCCAGCTAGGCCATGGATCTCCTGGTGTAGTTTGGTCAATGATTTTCAGGCTTCCTTGGATTGTAAACTTAACCAGATGAACTCTTTCACTAAATGCTAAACTACTAAAGGTTTTGCTTATATTTGTGTGAACTCTGTTTTAAGGATGATTGCAATAATGTGCCTTAATATTTTCTTCCTCCCTTTATCTGTGATTACATTCAGGGAAGTTATAATTTTTCTTTCTTTAAGGTCAGAATAGAAAGACATTTCAAACCCTCTAATTTAAAACACAGAAAACAACCCTGGTTTTCCTCAGTCCAAGGTCTCTAGTGATTTTCATGTCTTATACATGTCTCTGTCAATGTCTCTTTGTAACACCATTAACTCTATAGCACATGGCATCTTACAAGGTCTTGGGAATTGTGGAGACAGCTGTGTGTTAATTTTATTTTACCAAAATCTTATACGCAGATTTTTTTTTCTCCCTGAACTCCTGCAGCAAATTTTCTCATTCATATATGTTTCTGAATCCTTTTTCAGTGGTGTTTTCATTTGAGCAGACATTTCTGATTGAGGAATTAGTGGGATTTGCAGAAGTCACGCTGAAAAATTTGCTGTCTCCAGGAGCTTCCCAGCTGCAAGGCACTCTTTGATTCCCTTGGTGAGCTTCCCTCTAAGCCCTTTCACAGAGAAGCAGCCAGGGAAATTTAAAAACTGCCTGTGGTCTTATTTACTAATCTGTCCCATTTTTGTTGGGAAACATCAGACTGTAACTTCTAACTCAGGGAGAGTGCGAGAAGAGGTGTGAGGGAGAGAGAGCTGCTGATCTGGTCAGGGAGCAGTGCTGAATGCAGGGAAAATATTTGGTATTTGTTTTAGTAAGGCTGCCATAATGGTAGGAGGCACCAACCCTCACAGGCTCCAATCTCTCCTGCCAGGCTACAGGCAGTGAATTTGTTGGAGTCAAACTGGAATAACTTGAAATCACAACTTCTAGACCAACAAGCCATTAGTTTACTCTTGTACTCGAAGAACAATCTTTATCATATCAGGAAGGCAGATATGAATCTGTTGTTCTTAAATCTGTTCCTGCTTATGTCTTTGCATCTCAAATGTGTAATAGTATATCATTAAATCAGCTATAACTTTTTAAAGCATTGAGATCTATGAGCATTTGCCTATATGTGATCCATCAATGTATCACAGAATCACAGAATGGTTTGGGTTGGAAGGGACATTAAAGCTCATCCAGTGCCACCCCCTGCCATGGGCAGGGACACCTTCCACTAGCCCAGGTTGCTCCAAGCTCCATCCAGCCTGGCTTTGGATACTTCAGGGATCCAGGGACAGCCACAGCTTCTCTGGGCAGCCTGTGCCAGGGCTTCCCCACCCTCACAGTATAGACTTTTTTTCCTGATATCTAATCTAAACTTTCTCTCAGTTTGAAGCCATATAGCAGATAAGAGCTAAATCCTGGTTTCTTTTCCTGGCTGTAATACTGCTGCTGCCTTATCTTGCACTTGATCTTGGGACTAACAGCTGCTCCTTTCATGTTTTCAGTGTGGTAGAGGTTTAAACATTGTCAGAGTACAAGCAATAACTTGCAAATAAATGAAAAAAGCCATTTGCATCAGTTAAAACTTAATTTTCAATTTTTTATTCCTAGTGTATCTTGTGTGTAACTAAGAAAAAAACACTTAAGTTTTGTGCATCTGTGTTAGGAGGTTTTCAGTGTCCTAAACTGGGAAGATGTAGCAGAATGTCTGACTACTTGAGACATGTTTTTAAGTAGACTAAGCCACCATGATTTGTTGTAGCTTTTCCAAACTCAGGAACAAAGATCACAGAGGTTATTAGAAAACCTGCAAAGGGAACGAAGGTTTGGAATTATGAATGGAATAAAATTATGAATAGAAATTGTTTCTATTCATAAAATAAGTAAAAATTGCTGGTTTTTATGTAGTAAGAAATAATTCTTTCCAGAGGGTTGTGGAAACCTTAAAGATGCACTAGCTCATATTTCTGGTTTTTCAGGAGCTCTTCAAGAAATCTCTAAATTAAATATATGATCATATTATTACTTGGTTATTAGCCAAATTTGTTTTATTCTATATATTTATGACTAGTCAAAAAAGGAGGAAAATTACAGGGTGGAAAACTTCAGACTCTTTTTCTAGAGAACCTGTGACTTATTTTGTTTCTTTGAATCACTGCAATTTCATTATAAGTCATTAGGTTTAGACTCAGGACTTGTGAAAAGCCCATCCTAAATTCTCAATAGGTTCTAAAGGCTATTTAAATTGCTAGAAAGAAAATGCACAGTCCAAGCCTGCAGTGACTTTTCAGGTCATTGCATAGCAGATGCATATTTCTTATTAAGAGAGAGTACCAGGACTTAATGGTTACTGTGCTTGGGACTAATGTGTGATACAATTTTCTTCCCTTCCTCTTTTATTTTGTTATCTAATGACACACAAAAAGTAAAAACCTAGATTGCACTGAGGGATGAGAGGAGAGAAAATGCAGTCAGGAATTGCTCTCTAAGGAGGGAAGGATAATTAGATTTAGAAACTTTTTTTCTATTAAGAAAGCAGGCCTTGCGGCCATGCAGGCTGATGATGGGCCCAGCCTTGCTGGTGGCACACTCAGCTCAGCTACTCTTAACTAATATTTCGGACCCTCAGGAAGTTTTATTATTAAAAAGTGCAAATAGCCATATTTAATCCCTTTATACCAGAGGGAATTGCTAAGGCTGCTCCAGTGTCTGGATGTGAAGTGCAGGAAACAGGGACTGCTGCTTGCAATCTGTGAACTCTCACACCACTCTGTAACCAGGACTGGACTCACTGTGTAGGATGTACATTTTCTCTGGTTTTCCCAAACTCCAGCCGGCCATGGGATGCTGTGCCACTGAAACAGGAGTGCAAAGTCTGGCGTTGCCTTCAGCACTTGCTGTGTTCAGCCTGGCCCAACAGTGATTTGGATGTTCAGGTTTGGCCTTTGCTTGTCACTGACACTGGTGAAGCAGGAGGTGAAGCCCTCTGGAAGCTGCAATGAGCTGAACTGCTGAACAGACAGCTGATGGTGGGTATTGCACTGAGGGGCTAAAGCAGTGAGCATGGGGAGTCTGTGATGTGTCACTCAGACTGAGGTCATCAGTGCCACCTGAGACTGAGCCTGAGGAGCTCCAGAGAGAGCAGAAGGCAGAAAGCAGTCAGGGACATTCTGGGTGTGATGAGCTCCCATACATCACTTACATGTGCTACTGCGATTCATAGGTGACTCAGAATTATGTTTTCCCCCTTGTACTATTTCATATTTTATGTGTGTAATATGTGGTATATTCACCCTTCTCTTCAATATTTTATCATCTGTTATCACACCAAAATGAAGGGGGGAAATAGATGGCTATTAAATGTAAATACCAACAGTTCTTCAGAAAGTTCCCATTCCCTTGGTTCCCTTTCCCTATTCTCAGGATTCAGCAGGATGAAAAGTTGTGTGGATGCTCTACAACCGGACTGAGTCAGTTGACACGTGGAATATTCCTCCCTAGGAATTAGCAAAGGAGATGACAGATATGGGCCAGATATTTAACCTTTGCCACCAGAGGTGTGTTAGTGTTTAAGGGTTATTGTTCAGGCAATGAGAACATCCCAATAATCAGTGAAATAAAGATTACAGAGCATTACCTTTTATGTGAAATTCTAAAATTATATTTATTGGCCAATTCACAGAAAGTGCCGTAGTGACCACAAAAATGACTGGCTTTATACATGTACAGATGTACAGAACAAATTTTAAAATAACAGATCTATTTTGGATATGCATTTAATTAGTCATGTGGAAAACATGGATACTAACACTGTTGAATTCATAAATGACTGTGCAAATTGACATGGCTTTTATGAAATACACCACTATGCCATGGAGGGGTTTTGTACAACTTCTTACTGTCTGTAAAGTCAGGGTTTGTGTACTGTCTGTCAAAATTTACTGTACATTTTCATTAAGAAAGGGTCAGGTTTGTTTTTCTTTTTTCAAACGGCTGATTTGTATCTGTTCAAAAATAATTTCATATTCACCTTTTTAATTGCATATAGTAATTTAATTCATCATACTGCATAAATTGTATAGATTCATGCTTTCAGAAATGCATTTAGCATCTGCAACAAGACATTTCAAGATATGGTTTATGGTTGTTTCACATCAACAATAAGGAATTTCATGTAAGAGCATCTTTCCTGGACTGAACAGTCTGTTGGTTTGAGACACATTTACGGAGTACAACCGTTGTATGTACAACCATACAGCATATGTTTATTTAATCCCTTCTCTGGTATATTTTTTATTATCCACAGAAGTGGCCACAACTACACAGAATTTGGACAGCTAGGAAGCAATCCCAAGCTACAAAATACATGCTACCAACTGCAGCTACTGCTCCTCAACAAGAACCAATGCACGAACATGGAAGCAATCTGGGAAATGATGAACTGTGAGTAAAAAAATTCTACATTTTTGCAGGCAGATGAAATATCATTTTTACTGTCAAGAGATGATGAAATATGAAATAGAATTGTCCCAGCCAATTAGAGCACAGCTGTTACATTCAACATGATGAGAATGTTTCTCAGCTCTTCAAAATCCTACACTCTCGGTAACATATAAAACATTTACTAACTGTATAGGTGATTCTAACTAGAACAACCCCTTTCACCAAACTGCAGCAATATTCAGGGTGGATGTCTGATTCCTGCTCTGCTGCTCATCACAAGGCATGTTTGACAGCTCCTTGCTCAGGAGTTCCTCTTCTTTTTCCTCTCTGTGTTGCAACCTCACCTTGCAAGGCTCATTCACCTTCCCACCTATCAGACTGGTTACTCCTCATGGCTCATTTTGGAAAGGTGGGCAGAGAAGTGGCAGCAAACTCAGCCAATGCCAAGGCAGTCCTTGTTTGCTCATGTGACTGAACCCATCCTGCTGATCCATCATTTCCTACACTATAGTTTGCACAATTTACACCTCCTAGGGACAGAGATGTGCTGAGGGAAGTGGAGAGTTCCCTAAAGCCACCACTGGAATCCTCAGTGTTCCTGCTCTTCCCTTTACACCAATCCTTGCAGACAGAGCAAATGAAGAAGAAATGAGGGAATTCTATCTCCCTTGGATCTTAGTGATGCAGTGACTCTTTTGAGCACAAGGATTTCAGTTCTGGTTTGGTGTTTAGTACAGGAGGCAGGAGCAGAAGGAAACACATCAAGTAAAAGACCCAGCCTGATTTTTGTCCATCCTCCCTGTTGGCCTGTGTGGCTTCTGTGCCACAGAGCACAGGTTTGCTTGGGGCATGCTTGAAAATGAACCACATTGCCATCATGCCAGCCAGAGACCAGAAATGCATCACAGATTTGCAATATAAAGGTAGCCATGGCAGTAATCAGAAGAGTTGGCACAATTCTGTTTCTTTGCAGCAGTTAGTGCCTGGCTGGAAATCTTGAGCATTTGTTTTAGAAAGCACTGCATTCTACCAATGATGTTTGAGGAGAAGCAACATAATTTGTCTTAAATGAAAGTACTGGTTAATTGTTGCTGTTTAGTGTGGGGACACTTAAAACATGGGCACATGAATGACCATGTCTGTTTTTACATTAATGACAACAGTCCAATTTTTAACAAATGATACTTTGTATTATTGTTTGGCTGGCTCCAGTGTTTATTGGTTGGCTTTGTGAAGTCATACCGACATAAAAGACACTGCCAAATTCATATCATACAAGAACTTACCCATAGATTACAGAAAAGATTTTTTAAAAAATCAAGTTTCAATTTAAATTTATTGTTTAACCTTTGACAACTTGTGCAGTGACACATAGCAACACAGAGCACCTCAACAGAGTGAACTGACTGTGACTCTTTAAGGAAATACCAGGGGATTTGGTTTGTGTATTAATGACATTTCATGAAAAGGTAAGAAATACGAGACTGAAGGAAGGAATTTGGGACGAGGAGGGATTCACAGCTTCTCTAATA
The DNA here is from genome assembly GCF_008360975.1 of Lichenostomus cassidix. NCBI lineage: Eukaryota > Metazoa > Chordata > Aves > Passeriformes > Meliphagidae > Lichenostomus > Lichenostomus cassidix. Next base: position 18,593,905 of record NC_139490.1, read on the forward strand.
AATGACCAAAGGCAATGAACTTGATAACTATCTAAAAATATTCAAAGGATATAAATCATGGTTAGAGGAACTATTTAGAGTGGTGCAAAAGGGTATAACTGGGACTAATGAGATAAAAATTACAAAAAGGATTATTTTAATTCATTTTCAGGAAAAGCTTTCTAATGGTGAATTCTAATAGATTCTAGAAGAGTCTCCCAGGGGAAGCAGTAGAGGCCCCAGGCTTAGAAACATTTAAGTAGGTTGAAGCACCCCCACCCCTAACACTAAAAAATATATTCTAGGGAAGAATTTTGCACTGTTAGCATAATACTCTACTTGCACTACTTTTTCCTTTTGTCTACTAATCTTTATTTCTAGGATTTGATAAGTCTAGCATGAACTTCTAAACACACTGAAACTGAGTTGAAACAGTTCTTAGGAAGCTGACCCATAGTGTATTACCCTGCAAAGCAATAATCCACTCTGCTGTATCTTCCCACCTCTTTGAACAGAGCTGCCTGTTAACCACAATCAAAAATTTACTCAGCTGGTGGTGCAGTATTTGTCAGAGAATACATATAAAACCCCCATCTCTTTTCAGATGTACCTCATGCTTTTAGATCAGTTTGCAAAGAAGCCAACAATAAATGTGCCAATAGTTGATTCTGAGAATGGAGGCAATAACTTCAGCTCTCAAATTGGTTCAGAGATGGTTGTTATCCTTGAAAAGTTATGTATTATGTATCAGGAGTCTTAACTATGTGGCCACTTAGGAGATTGTAGCACTACAAAAAGTTTACTCTTTTGTAAAGGGCCTTGGCAATGTGGAGGAACACAGTCTGCCTTGGGTGTCCCCAGCTCCTTATCAACCTACAGAGTATGTTTGTTGCAGAAAATCCCTAAAGTAATCAACACAGATGTCTGTGGGTAAAAGTTCCACTACTTTCCTCAAATTAAACTTCATAGGACTCTACCCTCAAACTGGAGGCCAGCAGACAGAATGTTTGCCCCAAGTGCCCATGGGCTGCTGCCCTTGGCTCTACATTTTTCTATTTAATGTGCCCACAGTGTAGCAACACCTCTCACGGCCTTGCTCCCTTCCCAGCTCTGCTGGAGGTGCTGTAACTGGAACTAAATGGGGCAACTTCAGCATCAGGCTAAAGCCAGCAGGGTCTCCTTCATCCCCACAGCCACCACCTCCACATGGGAACCAACAGGTGAATTTCTTGTATACACACAGATATATGTATGCACACACATATGTGCATGTATGACTGTCCATCTCAGAACCTTTCAACATCCTATATTCATTGTCTTTCTTGTTCACCATGACAGTGTCAGTTCTGGGCACAAAACCAGAAAATGTTTCCATTTTCTTACCATTTGACACTCAAGTTTTTAATATCTCTTTCTTTTCTACAAGATTAAATTTCAATCTTTTTCACATCAGCTATAAACCTTAACTCTTCCTGTTATTCATGCAGTATTCTCTTCTACCTTCCTGTTCACTCTCCCTCAAATAATAACTTGATTTTCTAAAGGAACTGACTGTAGTTGATCCATTCCACATTGCAATGAGCATACCCAGTTAAAACCACCATCCACCTTCTCACCTACTGCACACTAAGCCCTTTGTAGGCAAGGATTTATTGCCAATTGGTTTGAATGTCATTGCAGTCACAGACTTGGTCAGGGTTGTCTGATCAAGTCTTTAGTGTCTGTTTATATATTTAGGGGAGGCAGGAGTAGAAAAGGAAGACATAGTAATTTTAGTAACTTTTTGCCTTTTTTCCCCCTTAGTATGTCCTGAAACCTTTGGCCAAAAAGAGTTTAATGGGTTAGTATACCAAAAGACATCTGAAAGAACTTTATACCCAGTTGGGAAGTTAAAAACCTCTGAGAACCCAAGACTGTATCCAGATTTATACAAAAGGAATAGGTAGGGCTACAGAAAAGCATTTTACTCCCATGAAATTTTCTGGGTTTCTAAAGTATGAGGATGGAATATGGTTGTAAAATCTTTGTTCCCTATTTGGAGACAGCTTCTCTTTGCAGGCTTTGTGCACCTTGCCCAGGGAAAGCTGAACTCTTTTATTTTACAAAAATGTACTTAACTGGGAAAAATTCTGCTGCTTGTTCTCAGCACAGACATAAATAGTGACACTACAGAGCCATGTAGCTTCAACAGCTGATGAATGCATCATTTCCCCATGAGTTAGTGCTGAAAATAAGAATGAGGGCTTTTCCTGAACTCTGTTTCAAATGTTTGCAGTGCTTCATGCTGCTCAGTGTTTCTTTATAGGCAATAAGTAATGAAGCACCAGCTCAAAGCTCTTGACTGCAACCATTGTGTCATTCCCTCTGCACGTGTTTGGAGTGCTCCACAGGCAGAGCTGTGAGCAGAGCTGCAGGAGAATTATTGAACCATAGCACCACCAAGCTCTTTCCCAGAGCTGCTCATCAACAGCACTCTCAGTGCTTTCCAAAGGATGCCAGCAGCACTTTCCTATTGCCAGCAGAGACATGGAAACCACAACGAGCAAACCACTGGCAACACCTACTCCAAAGGCAGCAAAATGCCTCTAGGGAAAAAGGTTACCTGCTCTGTGCCTGCCTTTTCATCACCAGGAATGAAGTTGTGAACATACTAAACTTCCTGGATTCATTTTATTCTGCTAAATTTCAATAATGAGAGCTACAACTTTTTATGATTTTAAACATCTATGTTAGACAAAAGCTTATGAAATTTAAGTCCTTGCTCTCTTTTCATTTTGCACTGTTCAAGTTGTCTATTTTTATTTTATGGTCATGTCTCCTTTGGAGAAAAACAAAACCTAAAAAAAACATACCAGGTTTGAATCTTGCTAATCCTACAAAGGTGATGATATAACTTTTTGAGATATCACTGGAGTAATTTTCCTGATATATTTAGCAGAAATCTTTCTTGAAATTGGGTGTGTTAAGAGAGTATGAATTTTGCTCTGCTGTAGCTTTAATGGTCATCGTTATTCTCTGTGTCTTTATTGTCCATGCTAACAAAATAGAAGCTGGATACCAGGAGAGACTAACATCCAAAGTCAAGTCACTGGATACAAAATCTGAGACATGCAGCATTAGGGAACCTGAGCCGGTCCAGTTTACACCACACTGCTTGTTATGCCTCTCTTTATTTTTTAAAAAAAACACTTGACCCAAAGGGACAAAGACTGTACAGGATCACAGCTTTTGGGTGCTGTTAAAAAGTCTTTCTTTTATATTACAAAGTGTTGCATGGTTTGGTGGATGGAGTGTTGGTTTCTTTGGGAACACGGCGCTCTTTGAGGGCTGGGCTGGCTGCTATTGCTGTGGCTGTTTGCAGTGGCTCTGGAATGCTGGGAGCTTTGCAGGCTCTGGGGCAGTGGGGCTGGGCAGGAACAAGGTCTGGCAGGAGACACCCATTGCCATTCTGTGGTTGGTGATACTGCATGGAGCATGAGGGAGAGTATATAGCACAGCATTATGTACAATCAACAGGAACAATTTTAGTGACTTAAAAGCTGGTTGGATGTCTTTGGCAATTTTTTTCATATTAGGTTTTTTGTATTTTTTTTTTTCTCCTATCTCCTTAGATTTGCCCAGCTGGTGTAGAACTACTTTAAGCAGTTGTTCTTTAAAGGTCAGCAGCTATAGGGATGGTGGATTAATCCCAAGACCTGTTGTCAAAAGTCTAGATGGGGCTACTGCATCATCCAGCTTCCCCCAAATATTTCCATGATTTTTATTCAGTATTTTTATCAGTGCAGAAACTGATAAAACTTGATATCCCCCCAAGACTGGGGATATCCTGGTTTTGAGATACTTATTCTGGTCAGCATGTGTTAGGGGACGAGGAAGCCCCTTAGAGGAGATGTACTCACAGTTGTATTTCCTCTCCCTCTCTGAGTATCAATTTCTTTTTGCAAACATCCTTAATCCTGCTATTTTAATTTATATTCCAGGATACCAGGAGCAGCTCCATCCCACCAGACCTTCACCTGCTCTCCCCCCAGCAGAGTATTTCCTTCTGCTGTTCTATGGAGATGGAATGCTGAGTGCTGGCACCACGACATTGAGAAGAGGCAGAGTTATGTCCAACACACTGGGACTCCTACCAGGTAAAAGATTAAAGCTGCCTCTGAGGTTACAGCTGGGGACAGAGACACTGAGACACAAATTAGGTGCAGGGCTCAAAAGGCTTTGCCACAGTGAAGCAAGGGCTGCTACTGCATTACCCTCTGCCCATCCTTCACCTGCAGCTGCTCATCTCCCATGGCCTTATTTTCAGTTTAGGGTCAGGCAGGGACAGCTCAGCAATGGAGACAATGGATTTCATCCCCACAGCAGGAACTTTATGACCCTCTGATCCTTTCTGAGTCTTATTTTGTGCCAGAATCAAGTAAGGATGGTGCACAGGTGCTCAGCAAGCTCAGCACCACCCCATGCCAGACAAGAAAATTAACTGCTCCCTCCCATAACGGTGAGGGATGGATGATGGTGAGGGAGATCATCACCAGGTAAAAAGCAGTCCGACCACCAGTGCAAGCTATTATTACCTGTTTGAATGAACAAATTGCAACAGTTTGCTTTAATTAGTATTAAAGTTACCACGAACCCTACATGTCTAGTTCTAATTTGAACTGGTGTCAGCCAATGCAGTAAATATTGAGATTAATCTCAACAACTGTGCATTTAAGGTTCACTTGCTAAGATAAAACACCTGTGGAGGGGTTAGAAGAGAAATGAGAGCTCTTAATCACAAATAGCCACTTAGGCAGTTATATTAATTCAGATAACATCTTCAATTTGCATTTGTAGCTTTTGCAGTTTTTCCCAGCCTCGGATTAGCATTTCAAAAATTTAAAGGTATAATTGATGTATGTCATTTTAGACCTCTGTTGTCACCTCTGGAGTCCTGATGCCATGGATTGTGGGTACCTCTTCAGAACTGCTTTCTTTGGATACACTTGCTTTTTGCTACTATAAAAAAGCCACCTCACCACAGGATAGACATTGAGGGTCTGGAGTGAGTGCAGGGAAGGAGCAGAGCTGGGAATGGGCCTGGAGCACAAGGCTGAGGAGGAGCAGCTGAGGGAGCTGGGGGCTCAGCCTGGAGAAAAGGAGGCTCAGGAGGAGCCTTTCCACTCTCCACAACTCCCTGACAGGATGCTGTAGAGGTGGGAGTTGGTTTGTTTCCACACATAACAAGTGACAGGACAAAGGGAAACAGCCTAACTTGGGCTGGGGAGGTTTAGATGGAATATTAGGGAAAATTTCCTCAGTGAAAGGATTATGAGGGATTGGAACAGACTGTCCAGGGCAGTGGGGAGTCACCATCCCCAAGGGAATTTAAAGGCGTGTGGCTGTGGCACTTGGGGACATGGGTTAGCAGTGGGCTTGGCAGTGCTCAGTGATCTTAGAGCTCTTTTCCAACCTGAATGGCTTTACAATTCTAAACACTTTTTCAGGGCGGAAAGGAGAGACATTTTTGGCTTTTGATTAGGGGCAAAAATCCCACCACCTGTGTGTGTATTTATGTACCTATGTGTGTATATGTTCTGGTTGGTTTTAAGCAAGTAGGTTACATCAAACAATAATTGCTTGGAGGGGAGGAAATATTGTTAAAATTATTTTAGAAAAAGTGATATTTCTCTGATTTTCTGTTAGTAGTTTTGCTCAGGAAGCTTTTGCTGTCAGTGCTATACAAATATTCTAGGGCCCATTTTGTGAAGAATTATCTCATTCTCACTACCATTTTGTGAAAAGGATGTTTCTATTTATTTGAATGGAAAATGCTGCATAATGCACTCCAATGAGTAATCTAAAATAAGTACAGTGATACATTTTAGTTTGCTGAATATCTTACTGCAAACCAAGTTTTAGTGATAACACACATGCCTGTATTACTTTGCTTAGGTTTAAAAATGTAAGTTTATTTACAGTAGAGAAAATACTTTGCTTGCTTCTAGTGTAATGTAAGAGTACAACCTGAAAAGATTTGCTTCCAGTAACAAAAAGACAAAAGTCTATTAGCTGGATAAACACACTGATGAATTCACAAACATGTAAAAGAATTAAAGGCTGTCAATAAGGTTGTAACTTGCTGTTTTTAAGTTGCCCTAATGTTTGCTATGATAAAAAGAACAACAATAATAATAATAATAAAAATCAGGAGTAACAGAAACTTAAAAATAATTTAAGTCCAGTTTTAAATCTGAAATTGACTTTTAAATATCTACATTAAATTTTAAATATTTTTTTCTGAGCAGAAAGGATTTGCTGATATGTGCTGATAAGCATCATGAAGAGCCTGCTTCATGTCACTAAAAAAATTAAAACTAGGAAAGATCTAGGATACTAGGATGGTAGGAAATGATCTAACATAACATTTTAATTCAAGATATTCAGAAATATTAATACTAATTTTGTATTAAACAGAAATTGTGGATATTTTTACAGTTGTTATTCCTGCAGATAAAATTTACTTATGTGGGCTTGATTCTGGAAATAGTCTTCTAAGTTTAATACATGTGACAGAATAAAATTAAAGTTTGATAGCAAAAAAAACCTCCTGTACTGCCAGTCTTAACAATCCTGTGACAACACGATTGCTGGCACAACAAAAAAAGTATGAATGGCTCTAATTTTAAAACGAATCCAGATTATTTTTCGTTTACTTTCTAGTTATTAAACTACAGGGCCTAGGTGCTGTCAGTATTTCCCTTCAGCTATCAAATGCAGAGACTGGAATTAAAAGAACCCCCAAACACACTATACATTCCCTACATCCCAAGACATTCAGGAGCTGTTAATAACCTGTTCCTGAGGGAGGTGGATCCCCCAAGATTGCTCCAAGTACCCTTGGCAACATCAACCACCACAGGGTGCTCAGGAAAGTCCTGGTGTGGCAACACTGACTGGGAGAGTGGAGAAGAGGAAGCAGCTCATTTGAAACAGCAAATTACAAAAGCAAAGGTCAAAGATGAGACTGCAAAGAAAACCAAGTGCTCAGGAGAAAACCCAGACAAGCCACGAAGCAGCATTCACTTCCATGCCATTTTGTTCCTATTAGAGCAGCTATCCTAGCAAGAGCTGCAGCACTGGGGGAGCAGAGCAGTTGGAGATGCAAAGGGACTTAAGGAAAGGGGACAAAACCACACCACACAGACTTAACACATTGTATACATAGCTCTGCTTTTTTTCTTTTTTTTTTTTTTCCTTTTTAAACAGTGTTTAAGAAAAATATGCTGTGTTACCATAACAAACTAAAATACTCTCTCAACCTCTTAAGAGTTTAGTTTTTGTTTTCAACTATTTTGGTTCCACCTAGGTTTTATTTTTCTTTGTCTACTTTACAAAACCTTTTCTCAATATTAATGGCTTCAGGAAGAAGAAATAAGGGAGAATCATGAGCACAGAAGAGAGCTCACAGTGTTGTTCCTTTCTCTTGTGCACTACAGGCAGGCAGGGGTACAGAAGAAATAGGGCATAATGTTTTTATAGACTACAGTCAGACAGGAATTCCAGCTGGCATTCACTAAGCAAAAGGGAACATTTTCCTCATCTAAAATAATTGTTTAAATCCCAGCCATACATAGCTCTGGAATAATGGGGTCACTTATTTTCCACTAGTTCAGTAGGATGCTGCAGCAGGCTAATGATTCCATGAGACAGACGGTTTAAAGCATCGATTTGCTGCAAATTGCTCAATCCATAACTAATGAGCAGCTCTACAGATTTTCAGTGAATCAATCCCATTAGAATTTACAGTTTGCATAAGATCATATTACTCAATCTGTGGACACAGAACGAGCTGGGATTTTTTTTTTTTTTGTAACCTTCAGCAGCCCCTTGTTGTTGCTGGTTTTTTAAACTCATTTAAATTTCTATTGGTAGGTTGGCTAAAAATCCCTCTCTTGAGGGTCTGACAACATGCCTGAAATAATACACTATCCACTTCTACATAGGCACACATGCATCCCCTGTCAAGCCCTAGATATTCCATTGTAGCAGACAGTTAACATCCAAAAGGCAGGATGAGAGGACAGATGGGATTCAGTCTCTGTCCCCTGCAGCACTGCAGCCCTGCCCCAGCTGGGAGGTGGATTATGTTTTTTACACCTGTAAGAATGTGAAGTTGGATGGCAACTATTTGGACCCACAGAAGTAATTCTTCATAACAAGCTGAAATCTCTCCCGTGTCAAAAAAGTAGCAAAGGCAAAAAACCTCTATGGATCAAGTGACAGGACTTTTGTCACACATCTGCAGGGTAGAAACAGGAAATGGAGAACTACGCTTGCTAACAGATCGAGTTCTGCATTACTTTATTACTGGGTGTGCCAGTAGGTTTGTACCACATTTTCCCCAGGCTTTGTAAGGAAAGGGTCAGTTCTACCATTATCAATTACTACAACAAGATCATTTCAGGCAAAACAGTTACAGGCAAGCAGAAGTTCAAATCCTGTCAATGAATTCATAGACTCTGAAAAAACATTGTATTGGTTGTTACAAAAGAGCTGTGGCTGGAAGGGTGTTTGTTAGTAGGGGAGTGTGGAGTCATCCCACTCCAACTGCTCTTGCCTGGTGGCATTCTGTTTGTCTCCCTTTTGGACAATCACTTCCTCCTCCTCGTCCTCTTCTTCCTCCTCTTCACTTTCATCTGATTCAGCACTGGTTGTGTCTTCCTCTTCATCGTCTATGTCTTCTTCCTCACTCTCCTCTTCTGCCTGGTGTGGCTTTTCATATTTCTACAACACATTTAAAGAAATGAAAGAGTGACAGTAGCAGAAAGGTGCCAGCCAGTGGCTGCCACAAAGGAGCACTTAGTCTACTTTTAGAAATGCTAACATGCTGGGGAAATCTGCTTTCCATCATTATGTGATTATTAGGCACCAAATCTCATACGCACTGGTAGCAAACAGTCGAAACCTACTCTAAGAAGAATGGAATGTCAATAAGCAATCGCCTTTGTTAGTCATGCTGCCAAAATTTTAACCTTCAACATCAGCTGGTTTAAACTGCTGATGATTTCCTCTCCTTTTAGTGTATAGGTGCTTACATTAAAAGGTTAAAACCAAAGAATCTACATCATCTTGGGTACCTACAAACAGACATGGATGGAGGGGAAGTGATGCTGTACCCAAGAATTCTTTACCATCTTTAATAATTACACATGGCAAAAAATCTGAAGTTCTGGATTACATCTTATCAAGGTGTGCAGAGCTGAGAAGTGAGATGAGTCCTGAGTGTGCCAACACACAACTGAACAACTGCACCCTGAAAGAGGCTCAAAGCCTGCTGGCAGCCCATGCAGTGCCTCGTGGCAGTGCAGGACAGTGCTGTCCTCAGGTCAGTACCTCCATGGGGTTGACGGTGATGGTGAGGGCAGAGTCATCCCAGTCCATCTCGCTGTCCTTGCCGCCCTCGTGCTCGGCGGAGCCGTGCTGGTGCGCTGTGCGGATGCGATACACACCCAGCGTGATGACAAACACCAGGATGCTCACACAGATGATGATCACCATCGTGGCCACGCTGGGAACAACTGGCACACAGGGTGGGAAAGGGAATGGGCTTAGATTTGTGGGACAAGTCACCTAAACCCCACTAAACACCTGGTCAGTTTGTAACCCACAGCACCCCTTCGTTTGGACTCAGGCTCAGGACAGACACCTGCCATTGCCTGGGATGACAGACAGTGGTGACAAGTGCCCACCCACAATACAATTTCTTCCTCTAGTTTAGAAAGGAGTGGATAGAAATTAATATGGTATAGGAATACAGGTGTACAAAGACAATATGAACCTAAATATTATCCTTCATACTATTCTTTACTAGAAACAAGACATTTTCCTTTTGGGGTCTGAGTAATAAAACTTTAAAAAAAGGATACCACGTTTTAATTACAAAGTACCTCTTTGGACAGAACAGTATTTGATGTTACCTTCTTTCACACCTGTGCAAAGGTCTCTGTGAGGTTACAGAAGCTGAAACAATGGACCTCAGGGCTTTTGTCTGTTGACCAGGCTGAGCCACAAGGGAAACACTGACACACCTGAATCACTGGGAGCAGTCTCTGTGAAGGTGTCACATACCTGAGTTGTGAACTGCACTTACAGTCCCCTCAGGGTGCTGAACAGATTGGAGAAACTGGGGTTGGACTATCATGTGATTTACATGGTCCATGAAGTTGGAGTTGGAACTGTGTAGAATATTAACCTGGGACAAGAGAAAATAAGAGATCAGATACTAAAAGGTGTTTTATACTCCATACCTGCTGGCTCCATATATTACATTGGACTGTGATGTTCATCAGCAGACAGGAACATTATTACAGAGATGCTAAAGGCCAAATGAACTCTTTTTTTTTATGCCAGTGAAAAATACATAGCTTAATATATTTCTAATTTCTAGCATGAAAAATGCTTTCTAGCTTTCTGGCTATTGACTGTGAAGTGGCACAGAACAGGATTGTTTTGATTTACCTGTTTGGTAAGTCGTGATGTTTTCTTCTCTCTATACTAAACAGCTTTTAGGTGTAATTTATTCATAACATTATTAAATAATTGTTAATTTTATTAACAATTATTAATTGTTTTTATAAGCAATTACTAAGTTTTGACCCTATTGCTAAGTAGGTCCTGCAATTTCCTCTAGTTACCTGGTGCTGGGTCAGAAAACACAAGTCAATCACTGCTCACCTCCAGGTTGAACTCGTTGCTGGTGTAGCGCCCGTTGAGCTCAGAGCACTTGACCCTGAACTTCCTGTCCGAGGTGGCCGCGGTGCCCCAGTTGCGGTAGCGGAGCTGGCGCAGCACCTGCTCGTAGCTGAACATGCTGTCCACACCTGCAGGGGGGAGGGCAGGGACAGCCTCAGGGACAGCCATGGAACACTGCTCTGGGCAGCACAGGACAAAGCAACTGCTCACAAAACAAGGGACTCGGCACAATGGGCTGGAAGTGACAGTGCATTGAATGCTGCCTGATACTCAATTGTGGGAGAATAGTTGGTGGAATTGAATGTAAGTCCCTAATGGAGAGGGATAAATACAACAACAAAGGTACAGAATAAACTGCTTAGTGATCAGAAAAAGATGGCCAGTGTGCCAGCATTACACAGGAATAATATATATAATTTACTGAGGAATCCCCTCATTCCCACAGTGATGGACCACAGGAGTCCCACTTTAAAGAAAGCAGTAATGCTGTTTTCCTTACTTGGGGGGTAGCAGGAGGGATGCTGAGATCCCAAAGGGCAAACACAGCACACCCAGAGATCAAGAAGCAACTGGGTTTTTTAGGATACAGTCACCCTTGGGATATTTTTATGGCTACTAAATCACAGATTTCTGTCTAATTTCATACATATTAGAGCTTTTATTCCAATATATAACTGATGTGGCAAAATAAGGGAAAAGAAATTTCATTAACTTACCATAGATTGAATATCCTGCAGTGGAGTTTGTGGCATCTAGATGTTTTCCCTGAAGCTCCCTATGATCCAGTTCTAAACACTCTTGTTCAGGGTCTAGTTCTGCACCAATGACCAAAATATCACAGAAATCCAAGTTGTGCAGCATTTCCTCTACCACCACTTGCTTATTGGCTGTGAATCCATAGCATGTACCATGAAAAAAGAGAAGGAAACGAAGATAAATGATCACAGAACAGCTCATTTTATGTGCTTTGCATCAGGGCTTTCAATTTTTGCCAAGATGGCTGAACTGTTTTTGCTGAGATTAAATCCAGCAAACTTGAAGCAAATCAAGAGAAGTGCCCTGTCTGTTCAGGTGCCTTGATGAGGAAGGCCTACAAACACCCAGTGAGATAGACAGAAAATATATTCCTCTGTAGTAAAACACATCTTACTGAAGTTGAAAACTGAAATTTGATCTTGGAAATAAATTAATGTAAAAAAATCTGGGTTTCAACACTGTATCAATACCAGGGTTCTCAAGGAAAACCAAACTGGAAAAATACACATCAAACACATTTATGCTTGGATGATTCTCTCAGTTACTCTATGCCCCATAAACAATTTGCATTACAAAGACCTGGCCACCTATCCAAGAGCAAATGGCAAGATCCTGTGCTGTGTGACTTAAAGAGATTAAGTTAGAAACTGACTGTCCTTCAATATGTACAAGCAAAAAAATAATTCTGTCACTAGAAAAGAGTAGCATCTCAAATTAATATTTAAATTCTCTGATCAACTAGGACAGAGTGTGTGGCAGAACTGCTTAACCAGCTCCCTGAGGGCACCACAGCCACAGACACTGCAAACCTGGAGCTTCCTGCCCATTTTGTGAATTTAACTGTGGAAGGTGTATTGGGAAGGCAGGCACAGCCAGGAAATCCTGATGCCCTAGATTCCCAACTCCTGCTGCAGTGAATTTGGGTGCCTGAACTCTAGCTACAGCTGTAACATACCCAGAAATGAAGATCAACTCAAATTTGTAGGCTTCTGGGAATCCATGCCCTTTAACTTGCATATCATTACCCATTTTCTCTTCTTCAGAAATGTTCATTTAGTTGCTGCTTATTCTAGTCCAACAAACAGTGTTCAGAATGATTCCTCAAATTAATAGACATTTCATTAGCCTTGTACACAAAGATCCAAAAGGAAGGTTCCTTTACAGACAATGATTTTAAACTTTATCCTTTTGTACATTCACTTAGTGTTGAATACAGTGCTCAGGATTAGAATATACTGTCATAATTGAAAAGAAATCTTTTAAAATTATTATATTTGCAATTTGTAGGTGGGAAACTGAGGTGCAAGATTACTTTCTCAATTATCACTCAATTATCACAAGCCAGTATCAGAGCTGGAAACATAAGACCAGACTGAAGCTTCAACTATTGGTCAATTACTGCTTTTCACTTTATCAGCGCAATTAACAAAATTCTGTAACAAGTAGAGACATTCTAATGAAAATATCCTACCTACCCAACAGAATATGAAAAGATGAGTGGAAAGGAATTATTTTGAAGTATACTGAGACACTAAATGGAAAATCTGCTTTTTTTGAAGCATATTCTGATCTGCTGCTATTTAACACATTTTTCAATGTGTTGAATTGAATTTCTTCAGTATAGCATTACTGTGGCTAAATTAATGTGGGTGAAGTGACTTTGTGTTACTTGTTCGCACCAACCTTTGAAAAATATGAGGAGATATGTAACAAAATGAGTAATAATATTTAAAAGAAAGGCACAAACCTCTGTCATGTTCCCTTAAGTCCAATGGATGCTCCATTTTAGTGACTGTGCTGACAATCCTGATGTCAGGGAGCAAAATAACACCTCTTTCACTTTCAAACTGTGCAGCTGGTCGAGCAAAGTGGCCCATCCCAGTTATTGTAATCTTGGGCTCATTGGCCTGAAACACCATTACATAGGCATCTATATCTGGGATACTAATGCAGACATCTTCACCAAAACATCTGAAAAAACACATTATTCATTAACTGCATGTAGCACATTGCAGATCAGAGGTGTGTGGCACTGGCACTGCCCCAAACCCACCTGGTGGCTCTCAGATCAGGCTAATTCATCCTTGGTCACTGCCACACATAAGGACAATATTCCTGTACCACCAGGTTCACAGGGCAGCAGGGAGAGGAACAGCTCCATCCCTCCATCCCTGCCCACCTTCCCAGCTACTCACACTGAGGCACAAGCTCAGTCTTTCCTAAGGTCACTATCAGAAGAATATTTTAATGGTTAATTGACATTTATCAAAGTGCTGAATGGTTAAAAAAGTTAATTAGATGATAACAACCAACTTTAGTAAACTTAGCATTCAAAAGTGATAGCTAATGAAATTAAAAGGGCCTAATTATCCATTTAAAGTGGTCCCATCATGAACTCTTTCTGGCACCCTCCAGATTCTGCAGGAGAAAAAAGGTACTTGGACTTCCATTTTCATCTGAATCAGCACTGTGCTTTGGAAGTGAATCTCCTGACAAACTCTACCTCATTTCATCTTGGCACAGGAGCTGGGAGTGTGCAAGCTGGACTGCATCCAGTGATACTGCCTCGGGAGCTGCTCCAACAGCAGGGCAGCCCAGCACCGCAGTGCCCCTGGCACCTGGGGAGAGCTGTGCCCACGGCAGGTGACAGCCACCAGACCTGCTGCTTGTTTTCCCTGCAAAGCCCTCTCCCTGCTCTGTGCAGAGCTGTGCAGGGGAGCCCAGGAGGGGCTGGGGCTGTGCAAACACCCCTGTGCAGCCTCTGTGACTGTGCTGCACGGACAGGGCAGGACAGAGCCTGCTGAACACCCTCCACCAGTGCCTCAGTGACACCACACACACACGAGGGGACACACACACACAGGCTATTTCAAGCACACCTACAAATAATGTTTTTGCAGATATGTCCTCTGCTAGATGGAACAGGCCTGCTTTAAAAACTCATGGCTCTGGCTATCTCAGAAGAAACTATAAATGTTTAAAATTAAAAGTAAATAGGATTGCAATAAATGCAAGCACTGTTCAGTCCAGACTGCATCCAAACTATAAAGAGAATGCAAGTACATCACATTAACAAGCAAAGTTTCTTAAGAAGATAATATCAAAAGAAAACAACCATGTACATTGGCATAAAAGTATATTAAATTAATCCTTTAGGTTCAATAACAAAGCAGTATGATCTATCAATTTAATTCAGCCAAAATGATTCTTTTTATGTGGCTAAAGAAAAAAGTAATTCATTAAAAATGTTCCTAATCTGTTCAATTCAGCTGAAGTATAACTTACTGGACTTTAGATGAGACTTTGAGACGTCGTACGCCTGCAGTAGGAAACTGTCTGGAATTGATGTATGAGACCTTTTGGAGAGCTTGATTTATATTCTCAATGTCATCTCCTTCCATGACAAGGACTGACTGGGAAGGGTTGAAGTGATACTAGGAGAAATGCAAATAATTACTATTTAAGGCACCCAGGTACAGAGTACAAAATAATATATTTTTAAGGACTGTTGCACAGACATGAGTTTAAAATTAAAGGATTTAAGAAAAAAAATCTTGGTAGCTATCACTGGCTGAATCCACATGTTGTTCCCTGAAACATATACTTGTATCAGTCACGTAAATAACTACTGTTATAATTAATTTTGTAGTAAATTAATCCAGATTTGCTGTATTTTGCCCAGTCTTATCACCCTTGCTGATACTATTTCTGCAGCAATTTCCAATACAATTTATTTTTTAACTCTGTAGACTTCAAAACCTTAACGTACCACCAGATTATTCCCATGTACTCTTTTTAGGTTAAACACATTCCCCACATAAAAGCATTGCCTTGAGCCAGCCTAGCAGAAGCATATTTTGGCTCCTTCTGTGTGGTTTTATCCTGGGCTACCTTTCTGAGATATATTTCAACATGAACAAACAAAACAATTATAACATTTGCCTCCTACATCTTCATTACCATCAGGCACACTGAATGGGACTCTCCATTGTGCCTGATGATCAATAAGGGTGCTGTGATTGAAGATGGAGCTGCTCCTTGCACAGAGCTGCTCCCTTGGGCCAGCAAAGCCTGCAGAGTCACTGCCTGCTCTCAGCCCCAAGCCTTCTCTGCTCCTGCACCGAACACAGATCAGTCTTGATGATCAAGAAACTTTGCCACCATGGTGACATAATCAATGACTGATTTTTGTCTTCATTGTAATTAATCCTAATTCAATGTTTTGTCTGTTAATTGGTTCAGTAAGCCATCTGCATTGCAGAGAAAACCAGCTTAGCCCCCTTGATGTTGTGCCCTGCTGTTGTCAGCACAGAACACAAATGCACCCTTCTCTCCTGGGTAGTTCGTCCCCAAAGCAGGGTATTGATGTGAAGATGTTCTGTTAAATGCAGACCATGGCTGCCTACACTTCCTTACAGGCAGAAAGGTTAAAAAGCAAAACATCAAACAGCCTGGGAAGGACAGGATGAAGCACAGGGTTCTCTGGCAAACAGAACATGGAGGACTGGGTTTAAAGTTCGTGCAGGGAGGTCACAGCACCCTGAAGGGTGTTTTTTAACAAAGAGGAGGACTAACACGAGCCCCAGCCTGCACACACTTGTTTTTCCTCTCTTTAAGCTAGCAGTAGTAGAGAATGAAATTAGCAAAAGGAGACTCTAGCTAGCTAGCCAGTTAATAGCTCAGCTGCCAAAACAGCTGGAATGCTGCCAAGGGGACTGGAGAAAGCCCCAGTCTGAGCCATTTTTGTCTTTCTCATTAAAAAAAGCTAAAAATAGCAACAGTTTAGACAGCATCTCAGAGAGCTGTTACAGATACCTGAAATTAGGCTGCAGCCCAAAAACGTCCAACACTATCCTGTCACAAACTGCTGCTGTTTCTTAGGTGGTTGGAGGGTGAATCTCCATGATCCCAAAGTGCCCAGAAACACCTTCCAGCATCGGTTTGCCAACACTGACCCTGCAGACAGCACGAGAACAGCCCCACAGAACCCATCCTGTCACCTGTCACACAGGCCTGTCTGGGAGCAGCTGTGTATATTCTTGACACCACAACACCTTTCTCTCTCATTTTCCTGTTCAAGGTCAGGCAACTGTTCTGCTTTCAGCTGAGCTGCTTCCTGCCAGCCCCTGAAGAAACCCTTCCACAATCTGTCTCTGGCTGCTCCTTTCATTTTTGCCTCCTGCTGTTGCACTTACTTGGCTTGCTGAGGCAGTAAAAGCAACATCAGTAACTTTAAAAAACCCACTATGCCTCATCTGTATTTCAGAAAATGAAGATGTTTTGAAGGTTTGCAAAAGCATGAAAAGGCAGAAAACAATCCTTTGTCTTCCTTTCTCCCTCTGCACTGCCAGTACTGTAAGGCAGGCAGTCACACATGCTGGAGCAGCAGTGGGTGGCAGAATAAGGATTTTCCCTAGCCCATGACACTAGGGTGGCTCAAATATTGTCAGGCTTCAGAGTGTAACAATAGGGGAAGAATTACTGCTTTTAAGCACCACAGACCAAGTGCACAGTGCTTTAATTCATGGCAAATCCCAGCAAAGAACTTATTATTAGCCATACACATGTGGGTTCCAGAAATCCCTACCTGCTCCTTGTATGCATTGCCCTTCAGAAACAGCTTTTACCTACCCCTGTGTGATGTTGCTGTGAGAAGCAGCAATGTGAAATTCTTAATGATGTCATTGGTAGGATGATAAAAGGAAAATTCTTTGGGGTCTTTCCTCATATGTAAAAGTTAGAGCTAGCAAAATTCCTCCTTACCTTTGCACTTTCCATTTTCATTTTCACCCTTGTTTTCAGACTATGTATCAATTAAACTATACCACTGCAACCTATCATCACCTGGACAGACATTTGAGTGTATCTTAGGGCAGTCTGTACAATGGAAAGATTTAGCTAATAAAATGTCCTATGTGGCATTCCCACTGAATGCTCCAGAGAAGTGTTACAGCAGCATCCTCCTCCCCCCTGAAAATCACCACACTGTGCACTTTCACAGGACACACTGTCAGCAGCCAAAGGAAATTCCTGGTTTGGGTTGGAAGCTCAGCTCCTTTGGCAGTTGCATTTGTGTGCCAGGAAACAGCTTCACAGTGCACTTAGGCTAAGCACCAGAGCACTGTCACCTAACGATGGTGTCAGGAGAGGAAAACTGACAGTGCAGCTCAGCATTGGAATAGCCAAGATCCTACATGAGTATCCAAAGAATGGAATTTGTCTGAATGAATGCAAAGCAATCTGGCCAGGTCAACTGGTCAGAATTTACCTGTCAGTTGTTCTCCAGTCTTAGAAAAAGTTCTACATTACCAGTAGTCATATGTATAATGAAGATGGATAATGACTTCTATTCAAATCTAAACATTTGATTTCTTGACTTTAGGGGTTTTTATTGTTCAGTTTTCATGTACCATAAAGTCTTCCTCTTTGAACACACTGAATTTTAGAATGCTATTGCATTAGGACTTATGTATTCCCCTGCTTTAAAACTACTTGAGATCAAAATTCAATAAATCTTTGGAATCACGTCTATTTCTGTAGAAGTAACAAAATAAGCACGAAAACACAGCATGGCAATTCATACAGACTCTGAAATATCAGCAGTGCATTACTTTCTGATCATCTAGCTTTGCAATAATGGAAACATTTTTCTTTGCAGTGTCACTGCTCTTCTACTGTTCTGCTTTTTCTTTGCATGATTTTATGGGAAATTACATTGCTTCTGGGAGTACATTTGTACTGTGTGTACTCTACCTTGGGCTCTCCACTTCATAAATCAGATCTAAATTTTTATCAAAGATGATGTCAGTTCATCTCTCACCTTTATTCCTTGGCCAAGACTCTCAAGAGAATTAATATCCAGACCTTCCTTGCAGGCCTGCAAACAGGAAATCACTTTCTGACTCTCAATTTTCCCTGGCCGGATTGTCAGACTGGCCAGGCTGCCATGGAAATACTGAGCAAACCTGGGCTTGGTGACTTCACCTCCTGCAAGAAAGAGAATGCAAAATGGTTATTGGTACCAACACACAAACCACACATCTAGTAAATCACTTTATATGTTTTAACACATTTAAAGAATTTCTATCCATCTTAGCCAAACGTATTGGAGATCCCATTTATTGTGGTACAGTGGAATGTCCTTGTGGGTTGTGGGGTGATACCTGGTAGCAGGCTGTGTCTTTCTGATTCTTGTTTTTCCAGGATTCTATTCAGGTGTTTATAAAGCTGTGATAGCAAACCCAGAAGTGAAACATAGTTTTCCAAATATATACAAGGAAGCATGTGATTTTTAAAAATGAACTTATTAAAGTAATCAAACACCAATTTAATAACAATTTATTTATCAAGAAACTGTATTCACAAGTGTTCCATTCACCACAAGGTCACTCACCTCTGCCCTTCTCCTCCAAAGCTCCCAGCAGCAGATGAGCTGAGAGCTGTGGCTGTGTGTTACACAAACTGCACACTGCCTGTGCAGAGCTGTCTGAGGCCACGCTGTGAACTCCAGCAGTGAACATGGACCTCAGCAGAGCCCTTCTCTAAAAGGCTGAGAGCTCTGTCCCTGACCCACAGTGGCTCATTTGGTGCCACATCAGCTGCTGTCACTGTGCTGCACGAGCCCCTCTGGACACGCTCGCTTTGGTCTCACTCCAGGCAGCTCCCGAGGAAGAGTGATCTTTAGGAGCTGTCAATAAAACGTGATTACAGACTGCCTGCTCCAGCGATCAGAGCATCTCAATTACTCTTGGGACGGGTTAGTGATTTACTCATCCTCCTTTAGGAGACTTTTTAGAGCTTGTCTTTCCTGCAAGTGTTATCTCTCGCAGTGCATGTGAATTACTGCCTACCTCGAGCCTGGGAGGACTAAGGGAGCCACACAGCAGTGAGCCATGCAGACTAATTGGATTAGCAGTTGATAAGCTGCTGATAAGGTGTTGTAATTGGTAGATAACTCATCTCTACAGTGTTTGTAGCTTCCGTGTCAAACAACCTGGTTTTGCCAGGCAAGATAGCTCAAGCTTGAACTTTCACTGGAAGATCTGTGTGTGGATAGGGATGTCAGGAGTTAGGATAGGGATGAAGTGGCACGTTTTCTTTACACTGCTGTTGTTACCTAAAAGCCTGAAAACTCTCCCTTCCAGTCCCTGCAGGATGAGCATTAAGAAGACTTGAGCTATTTTATATAGTGAAGAAAATACACACTAGCGCACTGACAGGAAAGAGGTGTCCAAGCAGGCTGTTTCTTCAGAGAAGTAGGCAGGTTTTGTTCTTTTTTTTTCTTAACATTGCAACATAAACTGCTTCTCTTTTTTTTTTTACCCAAAAGAAAGGTTCCCAAGGAGAGATTATTCTTCTGCTCTCTCATTCATTTGTCCATTACACAGGAAATTTCCTCTAGGCAGAGTTCTGTTGAGATTTCATAGAAACTTTCATATATACAACAGCTGAAGTTCAGCATTTCTGATACTTACCAAGACAATTATTTGGTAATTATTTGGTAAATTGATAGTACATTATGGGGACACTGGCTTTTCAATCAAAATGCTGTTATATTTAGCTGTTGACATTGTCTTTGAAAGTAAATATTGCCACTAATACAGCAGTAATGTATCTGGACAGAAAAAGGTAAGCCTAATTTAAAAAAAAACAAACAAAAGCAAACATCTTAAAAGGCGATAAAGAGAAAACCAATTACAGAAGGATTCACATTTAGTTTGAACCTTCACATGCTCATATCACTACAGAATTGTGAAGACAGCAAGTTCCAAAGCTAAAATACCAATACTAATCCTGGAGCATAGAAATTTAGAAACCTATAGTGAATCTACCATTAGGTCTTAATAGCTCTGAGGAGATGCAAAATTAGAAGCAGGCTCAGATCAGCAAATGTATTTAAATGTGAAACACACTTATGAAAATGTATATAAAGGACCAGACAAGAAGCTAAAATAAAGAACTCAGTGCTGTGGCTTTGCTTGACAGAAACAAACAGGATAAACCAAAGCAAAGCTGCAGACCTACATGGCTGATACTTACATCCATGAACAAATTTTGGGGGCTTTTTCACTTTGGACTAGTTCTTCTCTGGTATTACTGACAAAGCACTTACATTTTGAGGTCATTAGCAGTGATACAGTAATTGCCAATAAATCACTGAATACAGAGGGTATTCGCTGTGCCCAAGCCACACTTTTAAAAAATGCTGGTGCACAAGGAGGTATTACCACCTTGGAGATGTATAGTTCTTCTTTAAAGTCACCTGTCTAACCACCAACACAAAAGCATGGAAGAGAATATGAGTATTTCCAGGAATAAGCTTTTAAAATACTGTGAAAATACAGGCACTACAAAAATATTGAGCATTGAAAGAACAAGGCTTACATACCCTGTTCACAGGAATAAGGATGGGGTTTGTGCAGGTGCGTAGATTGATGCTGGACTGTAAAGGAGGTGATGCAATCTTTGTTTGGGACAGGCTAGCAACTATGATTTAAACAAAACAACAACAAAAGAACAAAAAACAAAACAACAACAACAACAACAACAAAGAAGTATTTCAAGATATGAGTGAAAAACAGCTAGGAGGAGCAGAGCAAATCTGCAGAGCATGTCCATGGGGATGCCAGGGTGATCCAGGCTGGGACTATGCACCTGAACAACTGAGAGCAGAGTCTGCAGGGACACTGAGGGTGAGGCAGTCTGTCCCCAGCCCCAGGACAGGAACTGCTGTACTTAATCACTTCTTGAGAATATTGCCTGAGCTTTCAAAACTCTGCTGAAAACAGGCTCCCCAAGCAATGTACTCCAATGACCACTGACCCTCCGAGGGGGATGTTTATTCCTAGCAGGAATGTCAGCTGTCAGAATACACCTGTATCAGTTTCCTTTGCCAGGCTCAACGAGGACTTCTCTTTACATCTCCCATCTAACACCACTGACTGTGAATATCCCTGCTGCTCTTCGTGGAACTTCTGCTCTTATCTGAAGTACTAACCATGATGTAGTGTTCTTGCTATTGCATGTGTAAAACAGGATGTGCCTGTTCATCCTGGGCAGTGAGAACTCCAGCTTTTAATCACATGAGAAAACAAGAACACTTAAAAAGAATACTACCTTATACTTTAGCAGGAAAAGAAACCAGATTGCTAAGTAAGCCTTCCACAAGCACCTTTCACCAGTGTTAAAGGCAAAATCATATACCTGCCAATTCTGAACTGGAAGGTGAATAGAAGTCATTGTATCTGACTCTTCTTACAGCTGCTTGTAACTGCAGCATGCTGGCATTTTGATATTCTTCTGTCTCAGCATTTCAGAATCTTCTCAGCTCAGTGGGGTATGTTAGCTGCTGATGTTTCCATTGCCAATAATCATTAGATTGCAAATGGACAAAATCCAATGTAATAAAACTGGGAAGCAAAAACCAAAACTCTCACTAAAATTAAAGGAATGGCCTAAAGCCAGTTTCCTACAATCCTGCTTTCTAGCTTTGATAAAATGTTTTATTCATACTTGGTTCTACTGTATTAGTGTGTTTGAAAGCTGTCTTTCCTTCTGCTTCTGCAATCTGATATTCTTTGAGTATTTGACTTCAGCTTCTCAGTGGGTGGAAATTTAGCCGAGGATGGCCAATCTCCAAGTCCCTAGTCACTCTAAAATTCTGAGCTCCCAAGACTAGATGAGCATAAATATATTTAATCTGGCATGAACACGATAATTCTGTTGCATGTTTCAGCACAATGGATAACTGTACCTAATGCTGACAGCAACATTTTACAGAATATTATCCAAATTCTTCTAATTACTGATTTTTCAAATACACATCCTTTGATCCTGAGCATGATTAATTTCAGGCTCCCTATGTAGCTATAGGCAGCTCAGTCAGTGGCTTCACTGGGCAGGAGGATGCTCAGGTTCTACTGCCTGGATTTGACCCAGCACTAAAGTTATCCCTGCTAAGAAACAACTGAGAAAAGACATGAGCTGCTCCCAACATCCCTTACTGCTTTAAGACACTTAGAGCTTTGGTTCTGACACCAGACTGAGCCTAAGAAATATTTTTGGGATAATGAAGAAGACCTAAATAGATTACACAGAGAACAAACTGGAGCTCCAGTGATGAAGGTCATGAGGTAATCCAAGTATACTAAAATTTGTAATGGTTCTGTAACACAGCATCTCCAGTTTCTCTCCAGAGATCAGCACATCCTGTTAACCTGGATTGCTTCAGCGAGTTTCATGGGACTTCTTTACTGCCAGGGTCTTTTTGCCCTTTCCTGTGAGTGAAATACTGCTGGGACACAGCTCATCTCCATGAAGATGTTGGTGAGTTCTGAGAGACTGAGAAAACCTACTCCTCAACTGTGCTGCATCTTGTGTTTCACTCAGCACTGTGTTTATTGATTGCTATGGATTAATATGCTGTGAGTGCTAATTCTTGGGGGACAGTTAAGTAGTTAAGGCTGATGGATGATATGGCCAAGAGAGGAAAACAGAACCTTCTACACTGTCAGGGAATTAAGTTAATGTCATAACACAAAAAAAGACTGAAACAACACCATAGAACATCATCTGCTGTTCTTTTTACAGTTCCTTCCATGACAAATTTTTGAAGCTACTGATTTTTTCCTCTTCCTCAAATGTAAATGTTGTGGTTGCCATAACAGTTGTGAGGGAACACAAGCCACAGGGTTCAGAGCTTGATGGTAAAATTGTGCATTGCTTTTCATCCCTGACCCAGCACACACCAACACTCCTAAAGTCTGGCAGATACGGGAGGATGGATGTTGGCTTTTAGCATTCATTCAACCCTCATAAAGGGAAGATGGTGCCAACAGACTGTGGAGGTGTCCAGAGGAACCATGACACCCATAATTAGTCACTGTAATGCTGTTCACTCCTTAGTCATTGTCAAAGTAGCATGCAGCACATCTTTCACTCGCTAAAACAATTACAGTTTTCTGGACTGAGATTCTTCTGTGCTGGTTCTGATGTCTTTTGCTGCTGGAATTATCCAGACAGCAAGAGCTCTCAGGGTATGCACAGTCAGGGAGGACTCAGCCAGCAGGACACAGCCCCCTCAGAGGGGAGCGATCAGGCTGCCAGTGAAAGCAAGACTTCCCAGTATCAGCTGCTGCCTGAGATTTCAAACACACCAGACCAAATGGAGAAGGGCAACCTACTTAATTTTAGCTGAGAATGCAGCTCAAGTCTGTCTTACTTGGGGGCAGCTCAGTTGGGATGACCCCTTACACACATGGAGGAAAACAAATGTTTTGTTACAAACAACTGAAGACCCCCAGATGAACAACAATTTAGAGGGGTTAAGACCTGTTACCTGCAGACACCTTCTGATTACAGCCAGGAAGAGTTTCTGCTAGATATAACATCCTGTATCTGTTAGATATAACATGGGAGAGTCCAGGGGAAACTGAAGAGTCTCAGGGTTCAGACTTCACAGGGTTAAAATGCATTCATTAAAGAAGCAGAGTCTGTTTCCATGACACTTCTGTTTTGTTTTTCATTTCACAGTGAGTTGATATAAAGTGTGACAGAATTTGATTAGCATTGAATTTTACAGTTGTTGGTTTGACTACACAGATGTAAAGTGCTGTTTGCATTCCTTACCAATCTCCAAAGAACAATCAGGCACGTCAAAACAAGTGACTCTATTGAGCCCACAGATTTTGTAGGCTTTTTGCTCTATCCTAATAATGAGCAAGTAATTATCAAGGCAGTCAAAGCACAATGAGGTTTTCATAGGAAATGGTGAATCAAGAGAATTTCCAACTGAGATGTGATTATTTTAAGATATTCTAGGCTCTGGTTATACGGAGCCAGATAATTAAAGAACAATTGATTATTCAGGGCCCCAACACAAAGACTGAAGTGAATCTGGGAGCAGCCACAAGACATTCTGGCTCTGAAGTCCTCAGGTCCAAGCCTCCAAATTTATCCCATCTTTTTATTATGGCAGTTTAGGGAGCTGGGCTTAATTCCCTGACAAGTAGATTGGCTGTTAAGCAGGATGAAACTTAACATATATTTCAGGAGTAGCCCCAATTAGTGACTTGACATTTTATACTCCCAGAGCTTCTCAGCACAGAAAAGTTTTAGTGGGGTTTTTTATACCACTCAGATAAAAATTAATCAGAAATTGGTCATCAAACACAGCCCATGTTAAGTCTGTCCCTGCTCTGGGTAGATATCATAACCCAATAACCTCAGACAGCTTTAGGTTTTATCTGAAATATGAGAAGTTCGGAGAACACTAAGGGCTCCCTGCTCTTAAGTATCCAAATGCCAACGTGTCTCTGTGCAATAGATCCTTAAACCCAAAGTGGGTATAACTTACATTACAGAAGATCATTTTTCTCAGGATAATAAAAACACTCTACAATCTTTCACAATTAAGCCAATACATAAATGTTGCCCAAAAAACTTGTATTTCTATTCCCCAAAACCCATTTTTGTGCTGGTGCGTAGTGCTGCGTGCACAAATTCAGTTAAACAAGTGACATATATCTAGGCTGAGTGGGTGACAGATTTGAATGCCAATTCAGCTCTCCAAGAAAACACCCTCCTAAACTAAACCTTCCACATGTGTGTATATTTCCACTACAGCTGAAATTCAGCAAAGATCTGTGAAGTGCACTGAAATCTGCTCCATCTTTCCCTTGATGAGAAGGACAGTGCAGGAAGAACACTGCTGTACCCATGGAAGCATCAGGACATGGATAGTCAGCAGCACACACTGCTGAAATCTGCCCAGGTGCTCTTGCATGAAGGTGTGCTTCATGGTCAGGTTTGTGCAAGCTATATTAGCCCCTTGGCACAATCCAGGAGTGTTGGATGCACACTAGGGGGAATCCCTATCTGTTGGAGACCTTAGTTTCTGGAGGGAGTCCAAGGCTGAGTGATACAGGCTGCTGCTACACTGCCCATACTGTCTCTCCTTTCTCTGACCCCTCTCCAACTTTTAATTATTAAAGTTCTTCTTGCCTCGAATCATCTGTCAGTTCTCTGTCTGCACTGGGTGATTTCTGTGTCAGCAGAGGGTTGGCATGTGAGGGTAATAAGGTTATTTCACAGAAGGACTTTATTGCAAACCTCGTCTCTCCAGCAGAGATTACTGTCATTAAGGAAAATGACAGTAGAATACAAAAGAAAAACAGAACAGAAAACAAATTCCTTAGAAAACAGGAACTACAACAGCCTTCTCCTGTATCCAGGATGACAAAGTTGCTGTTGACAGGCTGCTCCTAAAGACCCTCCCTGTGCAGTGTCCAGCACAACTGCACTGTGAGGCTGCAGCACTGCTGAAGGGTGGCATTATTAGAAACAGTGACTCACAGCCATGGTAAACTACAGCACAACCTTGTGACAAGCCATTAACTTGTGTCACTGTGCTCCTGACAGAGCTTTAGGAGTGATACACAAACTCCTGCCCTCCCAAAATGCCCTGAATGAACTCAAGACCTTATGTTTTCAGAGGAACCACAAGGAAGTCTGTTTTCTGCCTCTGGTACAAAATAATTATTAGACTATCAAATCACGTATCACTTGCTCCCTTCTTCTGTCTGCTTTTGCCACTGAATGTATAGCAATAAAGGGATCAGAGTGGGAACATATAAACCTTGGTTTATTAGGGAAGAAGTTTCTCACTCTGTAAAAGGGTTCATTTCCTACATCCTCAGATAAACTGCATCAGAAATAATGAACTCAGAGGAGAACTTCCTGGGGTAAGCTCTTATAAAGTGTGCTCCAGGACAAGCTAACGATTTGTTTGCATTGCTCAGGAGAATGAAACAGGGTGGAAAAACCTAAAAGGGAGAGTAAGAATAGAAGATCATGAAATCTGATTCTATTCTTGCTGTGATGCAGATTTTTTAAGTGGCCTGAGGAAAAATTGGCTACCCTCTGGATACTGCACTTTATCCTCACAGAATAAGCGTGACTCTCCTGCCTTGCTGCACAACTGTGTGACCTCTCTATGATTTGAAAAGATCTTGAGAATCTCAAGGTAGAAGGGCAAAGCTGAAGCATTTATATTGCTAAAGAAGAAGAGAGTAATAATGAGAACCAAAGTTGAGCCTTGGGGAGCTCTCTCCCATCCCAATGGACCATGTCTGCTCATGACATCCCTTCAGGGAAGAAGGGGTTTAGAGACAGAGCCACTTCCCTCCTGTTCTCTTTCGTGTCTCTTTTGTTCTGGGAAGCAGACATGCAAGCAAGTCAATTTTGTCCTTTAGATACCCTGAGAAAGTCATTTTGCCTGAAAATTTCTTTCACCATTAGAGACAGAACAGCACTTTGGCCTTAAATAACCTGACCTACATCAAAATCACACCCTTGACAATCATCTGTGAGAGCAGTGATGTGAACAAAATTTTAAAGATGTTAAGATTAAGTTATATAATTAACCCTATGTACCTGCAGAGAAAGCTGTCAGACTTTCCCAGGGCACAGAAAGACTTAATTCCAGGAACAGCTGAACCAGCTGTTCATTTCTGCCCACGGTTAGTTCACTATGAGTCCAGTTTGCTCAGCTCTATGGTCAGTATTACCTTTTCCCAGGCCTCAGGTGACTGAAATCACAGCTAAGGAGTGAATTGGGATTTGCCATGCATGAAGGTGGAATTTTGCTGGAGATGGATTCTACCTGTCACTGCTCCTGGGTCACATGTAACCAAACCAGCAAAAATAGTTTATCCTAAAGATAATGCTTAAATTCCCACCCTCAAATAAACCACCCCCACTAAAGTACTGCAAAACTACACAAAAAATAATTCACTCTATGCTAACCATTATGAAGGACCCTACATCAGTGAGGTAGCTCTGCTCAGATCTTCCTTTGAATAAGCTCCCTGAAGGAAGAACCAAGGTTTTTAAATAAAAAAGGAAAATTACACAGCTGTAACATCCAAAAGACCTAATTTTAAATAGATGAAGCTCGTATTGATTATGCCAGAACAAATCATGCAGCTCTCCTCATGCCCACATTAAAGCTACTCCCCAATTAGGCTTGGTTTTCAGTAATTGGGCCACTTCCTGGGCTGCAGCAAGCTTGACCCAGTGTCTGACAGACCCTGGGAAGGGTCTCTTCCATCACTTAAAGCCTGGCTTTCTGCTCTTTCAACTACCTTCACTCCCTACTTGCCTCCAAGAATCTGCCCTTCAGGAAAAGGCTGATTTTCCCCCCTTTATAAAGAGTTCCTAGTACTCAAATTATTTAAAGAAATTTTATGTAAATCAGGAACAAATAAATCAGGAAAGATTTTTACACTGCCAGGGAAAGGGTAAAGACGTGGGAGAGATTTGTCTATTCTGCCTCAAATACTGACATTAAACAAAACAAACACAAAAAACCAAACCAAGGCACAGCGAGCAGCACATCACAGGCTAAAGTTTAAATTTGTCACGTAAGCCTGAGAGATTGCACATTTGGTTTGTTTTCATGTTATGGTCAGGAGAACAGCACTGATCTTAAACTGCTCTTATATTTCACTTGAGCAGCTGAAGGTAGAAATAAAAACCAACCTAACTTTTCATAATGGATGCTATAAACAAAGCTATAAAAGTCAGAAAACAGTTACTCAGGCATTGAAATGTTATTAATAGGAAATATGAATCTTAAAGAATTTTCCATGTCCAAGATTCCTGCAGGTTGTAACTCTGAGAAAGACAAGGAGGAGGTGCAAGCATGATGTTTGCTCCATATGCCCAGGATGAGCAGCAGTGTCACTGAGGAAAGATCAAAGAGTCACTTGGATCACAGAGGATGCTCAGCTCCTAGAGCAGCAGCAGAACAATTCTCACCTTCCAGAGCAGAACTCAACATTTTCATATAGGAGAGGGTAAATCCCTCACAGAAGTACCAGATTTTCCTATTAGTGCTAACAGAGGAAACTACAATTCTTGTTCTTGATTTTTCACTGTCCTCTAAATCCACTCTTCTCTCTCCCTGCCAGTTCTTCAGCTGCCCCATAGCCACAATGATTTTGTTTTGGCTGTCAGCAAACCAGAGTCAGTGTGGTAAGAAAAAAAAGAATGCTATTTCTTCTGATTCATTTAGTTGTCTGAGATTGTTTTTCAAATAATTTGACTTTGACAAACGGATGCTGTGGAGTCAGAACTGTAAAATGGTTTAGCAAAGACAGAAAACAGGTCTTGCCCTTTCTGAGGGAAGAGGTTGGAGCAGTGTTCCTGTTCTGCCAGTGATGTGATGAAAAGGAAGGAAGCAGTCTTAGCAAACCAGAGCTGGAAACTCCTCATATCCTCTTAACAAGGACCCTCCTGAATGGCTGATGACACCAAAATCACTGCATATTTTACTGGAATAAATCATAGATTGTTGTAAAGCAGCTTTATAATGCTTTGAAAATGTAGTGGTTTGGACTGTTCTTACTGGCCAAAATGTATTAGCCTAAGCACTTATTAACAGCTCCACAGAAAGTATTTAGAGTTGAAGTACTTATTTGATAGAGCCCCTTTTTCTTGAAATATACAAATTTTGAAAATTAATGTTTTGAATAGAATAGATTGGTTTTCTATGTTGAATAATCACTATTTCACAGACTGAGCCACAGTGCTGAATCTTATTAACCAAGTGACTTTCCACACCATTCATTTAAAATAGTTTGAGGTGAACAAAACAAATGTATTAAAAGATAAGCCTTGTCAAAAGCAATATCTTAAAATCTTGTTTCACATTACCATTAAAAGTTTATCTTTTTGCACGACACATGATAGTTTATCAGAATCTTCAGCACACTGTCTTACTAAATCTTAACATTTTCACGAGGTGGAAAATTGGTTTCCACTTTTGCCGAGCTCCAATTCTCTCACTATTAAAAGAGCAATAATGTAATATTGCAGTAAATATTAACAGCAGCAATAGGCATGATTTCAGTAGTTTAAATCAGGTGTTTCACCAAAAAAGAAAAAGAATCTTATCCTGAATGGTTATTCATTAAGCCATCAAATTATCCCAGGCAAAGATAAAAACGTTTGAAAACAATTGCAACTTTCTATTTGTTTAATAGCTTATAATCAAGAACTGCTTCCCACTGCTCCAGGTGTGGCATCTGCAGCAGGAGTAACTGGAGATTCAGGTGAGGGCAGTGAGCTCCCACCAGTACTGAGACTGCCAGAAAAAAACCCAAACCACTAAAGACTGCTCTATGAGAGTAACAAAAATACTAAGTGGATGAAAGAAGCTAAGGGGCAGAAATAATATAAATAATGCACAAAAATACTTATGTAGACCTATGCAGAAGAACCTGGTGTAAACATGAAGTAAGGGATTAAAATAAAACCTTTTTAGCACACCTACTGAGAAATGCTGATTTTTCAGAAGTCAATACTCCATGGTTATTCACAGTCTCTATGGCATTTGCTCATGTGTGGAAAGAACTAAATTTACAAATGACATTTGCATTTGCTAACTCTGTAACTTTGATCTAAAAGTACTGCACCAATACTACATAACAAAAAATCAACCCATGCAAACACCAGCTAGACAAGAAACAGTCTATACTTCTGCAAATATATGGAATTACTGCAATACTGACCAGCTTATCATACCTACCTCACTGATCAATATTCTAAACTTAACAAATCTTGTTTTTAGGATTAGTGAGGCTTCATTCTGCACGTTATCATCAAAGATTGGATCTTTACCCCAAGGTGTTCATGATCTAACAACAGCTGGATTTACTTTTAGTACTATTTACACTGAACAGCCCTGCCACACGTAAGATGTTCAAATTTTGCAAATAAGCAGAAATCGAATTGGCAAACCTGATGATAATGGAGAAAGTGAGACCACATGAAAGTGGGGAAGAAACACAATCTATTTTAAAGCATTTTTTCCTAATTATAGTTTCCTTCAATTAATAATTTGCTTTAAGAGGGAACAAGACACAATGTAAATAGAAAATCAACATGGAAGGATAATGGAGACAACTTTCCAGAAACAGACAAGGAGAGAAAAGAGGAGCACTTCAGGTGTGAGGCAGAGAACAGACAAACAGTGGTATAAGGACCAGGTAAAAAGAGTATGAGTGGGATTACAAAGGGTAGAAAACAGAAATAGCTAATATTTGAGCAAAGACCCATATGGATCAGGTGGTTGGATTTTTGGATTTATTTTACTCTCACTTTTACCTCTGGTGTATAACAGGGTGAATCAAATAAATTAGTGCAATTGCTGGTGACATACATCCAATGTGAAAAGCACAAGATTGGGCCATGAGCTGTGAAAGAAAGCTGAGGCAGGGACTGAAAAGAGATAGCTAGAGGTCTCGAACATTTAGATAGTTTGCTTAAGGCTGGAGAACAAGGGGAACAATTAAAAGAAGTGAAGACAAAAGATAAAGAAGACAATCTTTCACACTGAATAGACAAACTGTATCCAATACTTATTCAGGTGATGAAAATGCAAAGCCTCTTAATGTCCTGTCCATTTTCCCCTTGGACTTGATTCATTAACAACTCTGGATTTACATCTGATTTTATACCATCAATTTTCCAGCAGTCTATTTGCTATGCAATCAGCCAGACCAGTGAGGTTTGTTTTCCTTGCCTGTGCTGTGTCAGTGCTGTGCTCTCACCTTGCCAGCAGGCGCCCACGGTGAGCTGCATGGCGATGTGCGAGGGGTGGATGGGCCAGTCGTTGGTCACCAGGTACGGCTCGTAGGTCGTCCCGTCCATGTACAGTGTCACCACGGGGAACTCCACATTCACCACGTAGTAATGCCACTCCTTGTCACAGATCTGGGGGCACAGCAAAACGGCAGTTATCTCTTCTGGGGACTGGTTTTTATGTCCCATATGGCTTTTTAAATTGTGTTGTTTCCAAGTTCCACTCGTAGGAAATAATAAAGGTATTGCAATTTATACATCTCTAATGAAAGCTAAAGCAATGTTGATAAATACTCTTGGCATATTTGAAAAATATATGTGATAAAGAGAGGCATCTTAAAACGCACTGTGAAAACAAGACGTGGATAGAAAATAGAAAAATCAGACAATTTGGTATTTGCTCTGTATTTTCACATTTCCTAATACATAATATTAGTTTCACAATGTATCTACTATTGAAAACACAACATTTTGTGTCAGATACACATACTTAGGATGCAGTGGCATAGTTACTGGGGAGCCCTATTAGGTTCAGATTAAGAAAACATACAGCCCTTAGTCACTAGATTGATGAATTACTGTCAGTCAACAACTGCCATTATTAACTTATCACATCAGTACTTAGAAAGTCATGTGCAACCTGCCAGGACCTCTACAGTGCTTCCAGGACCTGGCCTGTGCTCTGTATGACACAGAGGGACCAGCAGTCTGTGTCCCACTCATCTGGGCAAGGAACTCACATCTTCTCCATCCTTCCTCTTCTGGCCTCGAGCTTTTTCCCAGATGGTGGGAAAAATGAGGATCTTTAGGATCATTATGGTTTCACTGATACCCATCAGCTTTGAAAAGCAAGGGCCACAGTTACAACATCCTGTCAGGATGACAACATTAGTGCATATCACACATGAATTTCTGAGCTGGACAGCCAGAGATTATTGCAGAATGGCCAAATTCAGCTTTAGTTCAGAAATTGTACAGCTGGATGAACCTGTGCCTCTGGAGACAGAAGTCTGGTGTGCAGATATCAGCGTCTGCCCAATTATTTTTTTCTGTTGTTGTCTCTTTCCGATTTAGAAGCTCACATGAATAAATCACAGCAAACTGGTAGGATGGGTGGGCTGTTTTAAATACAAAGCAATAGTTACAACAATGGTACTTTCAGCTCTGGAGACATCCTTGTTTTGATGTGTTAAGAAATGCAAGTGCTTGAATGCAGACATCCTTGCTGTTTCACAGAAGCAAGCAGCAAGTGATGTTTAAACAGAACACTTTGTCCTTGGCCAGGTTAAATGCTATCTGGTGCAGTATCTGCCCTCTGAAAGCAAAAGCTAATGTTTTGTTCCAGAAGACATTTCAACAAGCACTTAATCACTTCCATTTCAAATGGATACATTTATTACTGCAGACATCATAGCTCCTCAGCACCAGATAAATGCAGCAAGGGGCTGCTGGAGGGAGCTTTCCTTCTGTAAGCAGCAGACAGCACAAATGTTTTCTGAAGGTTAAATGAACTGAAACCAAAATTGAAAGTAAATAAATTGGAGGACTGGAAACTTTATTGAACAAATAGCAACCACCAATAACATTATGCAGCTTGCCAAGCCCCCTGACCTGCTCATTAGCATGTGATGCATCACAGCCACATGCAGCTGACATTTATAGAAGACAAAACCTAGTTTTGAGAGACCTTGCATGGCCAAACCTGCAGGCATTAAAACCTGACACTTTTTGGAGAATTGTTTCACACTATTTCTGATTTGCAACCCTAAACTGCATCACTCAGGATGCCCCAGTTGCACCCCAATGAGTGAACAATCCTCCTATTTAACTAAAACAAGAGCACTTTCATAGAGCAAACATTTTTTGGCATTACATACACAAAGAGCACAATAATGTGTAGCCAGTCTGGTTACTACATTAGGCAGTTACATTTTTCAAAGAAATGCTTCCTGAAAGCGCAAGATTTCATAAATTCCACAATTTAAATCTCCAGCGACTGGGCTCAAGTGCTGCCAAGAAAAATGCAGAAGTCCAGCTGAGGATTTCCACAGAAAGTACTCAGTAACGTTTATTTTTTCTTATACATTCTGGAGCATAAGATAATGCTAGTGCAGACAGCTTGGTGAAGTCCTCAAACCATCACTCACAAGCATTTCCTTAAATTTCAACAGATAAACACATCAGATGTTATTTTAATGGGAATTTACACACTGAAGGCCTCAGCTTGGCTGTTCCTGAGATTTCAAATGCACCTGTTGGTCAGTTTAATTGCCACACGATTTCAATTCAGCTTCAAGGACAGAACAGAATGTCTGTTCCTCCAAATGATCTTTCAGGATCTGTACTGAGCCCCAGTGTAAAAACAAATATTCTGTAAGGAAGCAAAAAGTTACTTCCAAACTCTGGAATACATCCCAGTCATTCAGCAGCAGGTAGCATTTCACGGCTGGCCATTTCAAAAGCAACAAAATAATGAAATAAATAATTGTGGTGTGTAATTTGTTATGCTGTCATTTCAGACATCTTCTTTGCCTTCTTAACATAGGAAGCCAATTTTTTCCCTGCATGTATTCCACAGTGGCAGTGGAATGTAATATGAAACAGTGAAGCCATGAAAAGAAAATTATAAAATATACTACACTGGCAAATAAAGAAATTTTAATACTCTCAAGTTAGAAATTTGTTAGAAAAATCTAATTGATAAAGCCCTCTTAATGAGAAAAAATTACAGATGAGTAAGCTGGGCTTTCCAAAACTGTTAGATGGCTTGGTCTAATCACTCTACTACATCAGTCTGCCTCTAAAAGCTATTAATCAAATCACAGGGAACTGAACAGCCCAAAGTCCTAATGCTGATTACAAGCCATTACCTTGGAATATGCTTTTCTGAAACAGCTGAAAATAGACTCCTTGTAAATCTTATGGAGTAGGTGTCCCAAGCTCTTGGCATCCTCTAATGAAAAGCAACAGAAATTTCTGTGGTTTATACTGGAATGCTCAGGAAAAGACTGAGCCCAAAGTTCTTGCTCTGAGAAGCACGTGGTGCTTGGAACCAGACTTTTGTGTCTCCAAAATGCCTCATTTTTCAGCTCTGGCCACACAGGCTTGGCATGGAGCTGGGAGAAGCTGCACTTTCCATCTCTCTGGGACTCCCTGGGTCAGTGGGACACTGCTGCAGTGTGGGTCACTGTCCCTGAGCCTTCCAGACTCAGCTGGACACTGCTGCAGTGTGGGTCACTCTCCCCGAGCCTCCCTGGGTCAGTGGAACAGTGCTGCAGCGTGGGTCACTGTCCCTGAGCCTCCCTGGGTCAGCGGGACACTGCTGCAGTGTGGGTCACTGTCCCTGAGCCTCCCTGGCTCAGCTGGACACTGCTGCAGTGTGGGTCACTGTCCCTGAGCCTCCCTGGCTCAGCTGGACACTGTTGCAGTGTGGGTCACTGTCCCTGAGCCTCCCTGGGTCAGCAGGACACTGCTGCAGTGTGGGTCACTCTCCCTGGCTCAGCTGGACACTGCTGCAGTGTGGGTCACTGGCCTGGCTGCACACCCAGTCAGCCTGCTCTTCCCAAGTGTCTCAGGGAGGATCCATCCATGCACCCCAAGCCTCAGCTGGGTTCCTGCTGTGCCTTCAGTGAGCACAGGGAGGCTGAGCAGGCCAGCAGCTCTGCTCACCCCATCAGAGCTGCTCACTGCACACCCCGAGGTGTCCCTCAGGGCTGGGAAGGCACTGCTGCTTGAGGAAGTGCTCTCAGAACACACTCAAACATCCTCAGCAAAAGCAGAGAGAAAAGGAAAGCAAAGCAAAGACAGCTCTCAGCTCACTGCAAGTAGCACCACTTAACTGCAGGTAAGAGACAAAACTCCCTTTCTGCCTGAGTGCTCTGAACCACTCGTTCCCTTGACAAGAGTGCTCTGACTGAACAACTTGTTGGAAGAAAGCACCTTAATCCAATGTAAAACACAGAGCATGTCACTGTATTCATTTCTCAGTGCCTTTGTAGCATCTTAACCTGCTCTGAATCCATCACCCACATCCTTAAACATTCATCAGAACACATCTGAAACACTGTGCCTGCTTTGGGCCCCTGAATACAAGGAGTACTCAGATCAGCTGGGGTGAATTCAGTGCAGAACCAAGAGAAGAGCCAGCTCAGATGGTTGAGGAGAGGCTGAGGGAACTGGGCTTGTCTGGCCTGGAGGGAGGCAGTGTTAGCCCTGCAGAGCCCAGAGAGGTGAGCACAGACAGGCTTTCAGAGGTGACAACTCTGCATTGTTATGTCCCCTCACTAAAGAAGGCAAAAACTGCAGGGAACCTTGTGCTTAATGGCATTAGCATTATTCACTCAATAACAATCCCACAACCCCCAGGTTAACCCTCCTTCCTAGCTCTGAAAGCAGCCATAAGATTTGTGCCTCTGCTTCAAAGCCTGGCCCTCCCTACCCTGCTTCAGAGCACAGAAAATGGATGATAATTGCATGGGGAGAGTTTAAAAAACACCACCATCTCTAAAAAAATCCTTCTCAAAGAGCTTAAATAATTTACAAAGTTTGGCATTGTTCTTTTTCTGTTGATTCCAATAATTTTGAAAGGTTTTTTTATATACTGTGACATAATAAAATATTATGTACTTTGGACATATTTTATGGTATTGAGAGAAAGCATTGCACTGCTTACAAACAAGGAGCTAAAAGGAAGGTTCTGAAAGACTTTCATTATATTTTGAATCAGGACCTAAGGAATAGTGCCACTGTAAGCAAGGAAGCCTCAAAATGACATTACTTTGGAATTGGCTGGCAGTGGATTTCATATAAAATTGAAAAAGTTACATATATTTGCAATTTTTCAAAGAAAAAATCTGTATATTTACATATGTAAATTTTAAACAATTAGGCATTTTAGGCAGTGGAGTCATTCTGCAAGAGATTGGTAAGTTTTGCATGAAGGCAATCCACAGGTGAGCACAGTCAGCCTTTCTCCTCTCCCACTCTGGGCTTTAACATGGCTGTCTCTGAAATGGGTTCTTTAAGGACATTGAATGAGCTTTTATCTGTTACTTTAGAAATTCATTTATTATCTTAATTGTTTTCCTAATGTCAGTTCTCATCCACAGACATCTGCAATTAAGGCATGTTAGTTTAAATGAAGAAAAGAAGACACCTTGGGGCATTGCTGTTGCTATAACTGCTGCTTTCTTTGCATTTCTTCTAATAAATCTTTGCCTCAAATTTCAGGAGCTGAGCTACCTGCAAAAGCTGATTAAGTGGTATAGGAAAAGAAGTCACGCAGTTGACTTTTGGAGCTCTTTTTCTCATTGTCTATAAACACTGATGGTTTTTTTAATCATCCCTACACCAGCAAGAACAAAAGATACACTGCTAAAAATGGCCTAGTGTAGATCTCAGGTGTGTAATTCAGTGTGCAGATATTCAGTGGGAAGGATGGCATTGCTTCACTGGGTACCTGGGTTACCTGGTGCCTTTCTGTTTTCTAATGCAATGAAGAAAAATCTATTTCTGCTGTGAATATGTGGTTTTATGGTAAAAGTCTGCTTTTGAGGGAATCAACAGTTATGCTCTTGAAATTGGCTTTGTGCTACAGTACAGTCTGCCAGCATATTCATTTTGGGGAAGAGCTTTTGGAAACAAACAAAAGCAAAGTGCAAACACTGACTAATCAAATCCATTCAGCCACATCAAGTGCTGAATGCTAGTAGCATTATTTATTCTATCTCAGTAATAGGTTCTGCATTAGCACAGATTTGCCACAGTGCTGGCTTTACTCAATCTAAGCATTGCTTCACTGGAAATGATTAAAACATCTCTGGAAAAGAGTTTGAATATTCTTGACCACTAAGTGAAGGTGTGCAGATTGCAATTAGGTCTCAAATATCTCCACAGCCTCTCCAGAAAACTTTAAATAAAGCTCTAAAATATTCATGTTATGTACCAGATTTTTTTTTAATACTCTCTTTGTGTTTCATGTTCTACATTTATCCTCCAGGAGACACTTTTCCCCCGTCTATAAAATCAATATACCTTGTCTCTGCAGTGCCAATAGATAAAGTATGTAGGCAGTAATTAAGGCAGGATAGAAGGAAAATATACTGCATATGGGAAAAGGAGGCATCAACAAACACTCCCATCACTTAAATTAACAGGTGATACATCAAAGAACATCCTCACAACCTACCACAGCAGTGCTTTGTCCATCAGAACACTGCTGTACACTTAACCTCCATGGAAATCTCGCCGTTTGAGCCTCAGCCTGCACAGCCCTGCTCCAACATCATCACAGAGTCCCTGAACAAGCTGCTCAATTCTGACAGCTGCTGGCTGAAGGAAAAACCTTCAGTGAAGGAAAAACTCCAACCAGCCAGACTGCTCTGCTCTGGAGCAGCTCTCCTGCTTACGGGACTGGAGCATCACACTCTCCCAGCTGTCAGCAGCAGTGGGTGTGGGATGGAGTCATTTGTACTCCTTGGTGAGGACACTTTCCCACAGCTAGCAGAGCTGTATTGGAACATGGACATCTCTAGTACAGATGCTGATGTGATGCTACAGCTTTGTGTACAGAGAGTTATTTTAGAAACTTAAATAACCAGTCCTCTATAGCTGCATTTGTAAAGGACTGTGTGATCAGTCCTGGAACAAAGGAGATTGAGCACTGTGCAAATGAATCCCCTCTTTCTGGAACCTCAGCTGAGGATCAGAAGAACATTAGCCAGAGAAGTGAGCAAAAGATTCTTCCCTGCTTCTTATGCAAGTCCTAAACAAGTTATTGCTTCCTCACAGGATTTTGGTGCAGAATCTGGAACCACAGCTTGTATTTCCTACCCTGGCTGCATGGATGAAACCTCTTTAGCAATCACCTCCTGTGATTATCCTGAGGTGGGCAGAGCCACAGGGATCTCATTTGTCAAGCCCTGAATGAAGCCCCAGTTCCACTGCACAGCCACTGGGAAACCCTGACAGCTCCTTTCAGATTCACTGCACTGACACCTTGTTCAGAGAGCTGGGCAAAGCAAAGGCATTTTCCACAACTGGGTATTTTCAAACAAACTGGAGGTGAAGGATTGGGAAGCACTTCCTTGCCCTTATAATCTCACTAATTGAAAGGATAATGCAGCTTAATGCTGATTGATTTAAAATTATAGTTTGTAAAACAATTATTTCTTCAATGAACTATTCAGTTGGATAGTTTAGAAAACTGTCCATCAGAAAAACCTGCTGGAATTTCTTGTGTACATGCTCAAGTAAATGCTGTATGCAAATGAGCACACATCTAATCACAGTCTTTGCAAACTGGTATTTTCAACTATTTACTCACTCTCTAGTACATAGCTTTTTCTTCTGCTTTATGTTTATACAACTTCGACATTTAAAAACCCCAGATTTTTACAGGAAACAGTGCTAAGATTTGATATTTTAAAGAAAATATAGATAGAATATGTTGTTAAAATACCTTGAGCCCTGCAATTTATTATGCAGTATGATTTATTTCACATGTCAAACACAAGTGTGGATGTCCATTAAATCACTCAGAAAATCTGGTCAGGAAAGTGCCATCTTTTAACAATTTCTTATCTTTTGAGAAATACCCAAGAATACCAACTCATCCAAACTAATTCCTGGAAAACATTTATAAAGCATGTTTGCCAACATTTTTATTGCCAACTTTGTAGCTACTGATGTTCCCAAAGGAAATGCCTTGTATTTTATCAGAAATTCTTCTTTCCTTTGTAGTGACAAACAAAAGTAATTATTTTTTCCCACCTCAGCCCTTTCCCCTCCCTGTACATTCAAATGAATACAGAAGGAAGAGCAAGCACCTAAAACAGGTGAGTCTGTATTTAGCACCACACTTAGAGATGTAAGACATGTTTTGAT
This sequence comes from Lichenostomus cassidix, assembly GCF_008360975.1. NCBI lineage: Eukaryota > Metazoa > Chordata > Aves > Passeriformes > Meliphagidae > Lichenostomus > Lichenostomus cassidix. The sequence continues at coordinate 18,632,902 of NC_139490.1, forward strand.
CTTTGATTTTCCTGAGATTAAAAACCTGAATGCTGCAGAACTCTGCAGTGTGTTTTATCTGGAGGCTGACAGACACAGCCAATGCCTTTCATCTCCAAGAGGGTGAACACAGACACTGCAGTCACCCTGTGGCAACTGGGGCAAATTCCTCATTACTGAGAGCTGGTTTTGTTCTGATTTGTGCATCATCCTCAGTTTCAAAGAGCTAAGTATACAGATCTGACTCTGAGTTTTCCAGGATTTATGATCTGGTTGTGTGTAAGCTCCCTGCCCCATATGCTGGAGAGAGGATGTTAATTGTGGCATTGACCTCCCTGTTAGAGTGTCCTCCCCTCCCGTGCTGCTGGCGTTCTGCCAGGCTGAGCACATCACTGCCTTTCATCTCAGCGTCTCTGCCCCTTTGGAATCATAATAGCCACTCCATTATTTAATGAAGCCAACTTCATTCCAACCACACAGGACATTCGAGTCGTCTGCAAATGAGCCTTTGGTGTGTAAAAACAGAAAGGATTTAAGCAATCTCATGGTAAACCTCTATTCATTAACTGTGGAAAAAGAAAGGACAGGGAAGGAAATAATAATCAAACACATCTCCTTAGCTTCTTATTCTGCAGTCCCATGATGGGATCTTGCATCACCACAGTGCTGGCCCTTTCCCATCAGAAATCACTCTCATTTGAAATTTATCTGCCTGTTCACCTGGACAGACTCTTATCCTGTCTTACTCTTCGAAGAGACAAGTCTGTCCTGTACCTAAACACTTTTACATTACTCTAAGACTGGAAAATGATAAAAATAATTCCCTGGTCCTTTACAGCTTTTAGTGGTACATATATACATTTGAATACATGAGATGTATAAATATGCATGTGCATACATACACATAACTTTGAGGGGTTTTAATTACAACCTGGAGTGAAACATTTGAAAACAGGGTTGTAGAATAGTTATGTATTTCTAAAGTTTTAAAATAAAAAGGGAACACTGTTTTTAGAAAGTCAACATGGTATAACCACTAAAATGCATAAACTCAAACAGCTCATAGCGATGGGAAATTTTTCTTAGACCAGTTTGTGCTATTCTACCAATTGTAAATCTTCTAAAAACTTCAGGGTACTTTCAACAGCTTCTATCAGAATAAATTCATTTTAAAACTGTTAAAGAAAGAGAAATTATCAGAGCATACAAGGACAGAAAAATTTTCAGAAACTAAGTATTTAATAACTGAGTTGGCTGAAATTGAAACTAAATTATTGAAGTGATACACAACTAATGAAAACTGATACCTGCCAATTCTACTATTAAAGTAATTATTTATATTCCTTCAGCTACTGAATAACAAAACTTGGTAGGTAATAGAAGGGAAAATAATTTGCATAAACTGATATAATGGTCCTATAAAGAAATGTGCATGGGATTAGGATGAATGTTGGTCAGTCCTCAACAGTAAGGAGATTTCTCCTGGCCATTAATCTCTCTCTTCCTCTCTCTGTCTCATGTAAATCAGCCCAGTTAACATAATTTGAATGTGGTGCTCTGGGTTGGGCCATCCCTCTTTGCAGGTGTTCTGGGCTGAGGGATGCTCTCCAGAGGAGAGCTCTAGCAGGGCAGGGCAGTGATTCCCTGCTTCACAAGCAATGCTCCTTTCTGAGGCTGTCACCAACTGATGTCCAATGAGGGGAGCACCACTGCTGCCAGCACAAGTGACACAGCCAGCAGGAGAGCAGAGCACTCAGAGTGGCTTTGCAGGTTTCTCTACTGTTGTTCAAAAAAAACAAAACAACAACAAACCAAGTAATTGCTATTTTAGCTGCTCTTTGTTCTTATAATATTTCACTGCCTGTTACAGGAAGTTTTACTGAACGGTAGCTCATCCAGGTAGTATTATTTCCCTTTTTTTAAAATTCCCTTTTTTTTTTTCCCCTACTAATTAACACCAACAGATCATGAATTAACAAAAGGCAGAAAAGTCTCCTGATGTCAGGGTTTAAAAAGAATAAATAAAAATATTAAGGATAATGAAAAGAACTTTGCTTCAGAAATGCAGCATGGCCACTGCCAGCTTGGATTTGCCCTTGGAAAAGTGCAGCTGAGGAGAGCAGGAACAGCAAGGGAGGAGACACACTGCACCTCCCACCACGGATACTGCAGCTTGTCAGGCTCAATAAAATATTGCCTTGGTCCTATCAGGGTGGAAAACTGCTCCAATCGAAATGGAAAGGATGATCAATATTCTGAGATGAATGCACTTTCTACCTAGCAATGAAACATGGGGACTTTTTTTAGATCAACTCGAATCAACCATTCCCTAACTGAATCTGAGGAACACAAAGATCAACCAAAGTCTTAGCCAGGATAAACACTACAAGCTTAATTTCCTGCCTCCACATTTAAAGGGCTTCTACGACTATTTTATTTATATGCCAGGTATTGATCTGCACTGTGATTTGTCAGTATTAATTTGTTAAATATCTCTTTAAACTACAGAAGCTGCTATAAATTTTGTATGCCTGAATGTCTATACATATGATCAGAGATTAAAAAATGCAAACACTTGGGGAGGTCATGTCATTAGGAATTATCACAAACAGAACACATTTACCACTTAACAAATAAGAATAATATTAAGTACCCTAAACCAGATCTTTTGACCTTCTATATAACTGAAACAGCCCAAATACCTCCTTTGTTTCAAAGTCTGAGACCTGATAGATGATTGACATGATTTCATTGAAATTTTTAATTAAATTTAAAAAATTTGATTATTAATGCTTTTACAAAGCACAAAAATGTTTTATTTCCAAATATTCCTGAGTGCATCAATGGGAAGGGAGCACAGAGATCAGGGATGTCTTCATGTACATTGAGGCCCAAATTGCGTTAGTCTTATTTCCTGCATTATTAATGTCCTTTCCAAAACTGAAAAGAAGTGTGGGCTTTTGAACAACCTGACTTCAAAGAGAGTTGAAATGAGCTTTTGGTCTGTGAGTTTGTTCCCTCCTCAAGACAGCACACATCGAATTCTACTTCTTTTCACTCACGAGGCACCATCATTCATCTTTGAGTCTTATCTGGAATTTAAATCACTTTCTCTCATCTCCAAGATCTGCTGCCTTCTTAGGTGACACATGCAGGGATTCTACCTGTTGGATATTCCTGCTAAGAAATTTGTAACTAGCTTATTTTTCCCTCTTTGGATGGCTCAGTCTGCAAATGGAATTGTGGTCATAAACCAAATGAAATGCCTGTCTAACACACCTCCTGAAACACATTATTTGCTAGACAACCAAGCAAATACTTTTCAGTTTATTAATAGTACTTAATTAAAACACAGACTTAATTAAAAAAGAAAAAAGACTGAGTGTTAATAAAAAACAAGCCTTACTATTCTTTGCAATTACCTCTCAAATATTAATATACTGGGGTTTTTTTTCAGTTTGCTTTCTAGAAACCTGCCTGAAATGCTAATAGTCAAATGTGAAAGGTTCTGTTTCTGCCTGCTGCTCCAAGGACAGACAATGCAGAGCTCTGGCCACACTGCTGAAGGGCACTCAGTAACTGAGGAGTGTTTCTGAGCACAAGGAGGCTGCACCAAGAAAAAGGAGGCTGTCACTGTTCCAAGCAGGATGATCCATCCTTCCCTTGCTGCTGCTGTCTGAGCAAACACAAGGCTCTGTTCAGGCAGCTTTTAGGATGTTATGGAGGTACAGAGTGTGATTAATGCAAACTAGACCCCAGAGACAGAGAAAACAGGGTGGTTGGGGCTTGTTTGCTTTGGAGGGCAAACACTTGTGCTCAGCTCTGAGAACAGCTCCTGACCAGAGCTCCTGTCTGCTCTCTCTCCCAGTCCCACCTACCCACACCCCTCACGCTGGCACACCGCAGGACTGCACTCCCTTATCGATTCCAGTCCCACAGGCAGTGCTCGGTGCTGCTGGGTTAATTCATTACATCAACACCCCTACAATGCCTCACTCCTCAGCCTCCACCTGGAGACACGGCGTTCCCAGGCTGCTCTGCACACAGAAGGAAGCCCACCTGCACTCTGCCTGGGGCTGCACGCTGTCCTGATCGGGCTCTTTGAAAGCTTCCCATCACCCGGCAAATCCCTCTTCAAAGGCTCCTATCTCTGAAGGAAGTGCTGAGGCTGCTTGCCAGGGCTGCTCTAAACGTGCTCAGCAAATGCAGATGGAGCTGGCTCAGCTGTTAAACACCTTTCAGCATCCCCACGTTCGGGGAGAGCTGATCCACTTGAAAGATGGTTTGCTCTGTTCAAAGTGCACGGTGCAAATCGGGGATGAAAGAGTCGCTGCTCTTACACAACTCTGCCATTTAACGGAGAGGATGTCTCCAGGGAATCGCAATGTGAGTCACGAGGAGCCCAGAAACCACTGCTAGGGCAGCTCTGGATGCTGCAGCACTCTGAGCTGGAGCTCCACGGCAGCACAAAAGCACAGCAGAAATAGGTGCTGCTTCCCCATACAGATTAGCCTTGGATTTACTTCAGTTCCAGCAGGCAATTAGGACATAATGCAGGGAAAAGCAAATGCTATTTTGTTTTTAATGCAGCTAAAAGGTGGCAATGAGTCATACTTGGCTACCTTAATAATTTCTGTGAAGTGAAGAATGGTTGTGTGTCCATGCTTCTGTATTTATACACAGAGATAAGTCAGGAAATTATACAACCCAAATATTATGCATAGTCTCTTTAGTGAAATGGGGACTGCTGGGACTTTAATTACAGAGCTGGCATTTTGCAGACAGGCTGATTATATGTTATATACCATACTAAGGTAATTAGTTATCAGCTGTATTTGTGACTTTGCCAGAGAATGTTGTTATTCAGTCAATATGCAGCTTGCTTTTAGCACTAATCACAATCATGTTCTTAGTGCTTTTATGGGAGGAAACAAGTCAGCATTGAGGGTCTGCATCCCAGAATAGTTCTGGGTTGACATTAGGGATGTGAAACAAATAGACTGTGGGAAGACATTTTCAATATCAGTGTTGCACAAACCCTTAAAGTTTTATGGATCTCATTAAAGTAATTGTTTAAAGGCTCAAACATTTACTCTCAGTTGAGTTGTCTGAAATTTTCCCTGTGAAACACTGTTTTGCTGATTGGTAAATGGGTACTGAAATTACTAGTCCTAGAAATGGAACAACAGGTTCTTCAAGAAAAAACCCTAAACACTGAAAAATATGCCTTTTTAGTTTTGCCAAACACTTTAGATGTTCACTTTCAAAACTGTAAATAACTTAAAGAATAAAAAGTCTGAATATTAAGGACAAAAATTCCAATATGCTCCCCTAAAGTACTGGACCCAGGCCAAGTCATATGGAAGTCTTACATGACATGAAACCACTGTAACTGCAGAACTAGAAACAAGTCTATAGGTGAATTGTGTATTTTGGAAATCCAAACACAATCAGTCTACTTGAACTAGAAAGTGATAGTCAAGGGAAGCAAGAGCAGCTCTGCAAGGAATCCAAGGAAACGAAAGCAAGAAGAGTTCTGCAAGGAATGCAAGTGTGACATTCAGCAATGTCTCTTATTACCTGAAGGAAAGTGGACATTTCCTGTCACCTCTGCACACAAAGGACTGTGGTCTGTTGCATACACTCTGGAGTCAGATTAGTAACATAATTTTATGTTTGAATTGTAATAAACTTAACTGTGAACCCAGTTCTCCTCCTATTTACTTTAGCTGAGCACTGGGTGGTAAGTTACTGCAAGAATTGTCATTTTCATAAATCAGCCACATTTGGTTAAATATTCATCATACAGAAAATGAAGGCTGAATTTGAAATCAGAGTCTGTGCTGGCCGTGGAATACAGCAAAGCCATCCTCGGGAGTGCATCCAAATCCAGGGATGTTGGCAGAGGTGCCTCAGGGAGAGAGGGTGAGGCCACTTAGGAAAGAATAAAAGATGCCATACAGGCCATGCAGCCAATTACAGCAACAGGAAATTAACTGAACAGGTTTGAGTCTGCAGGTTAATTGCAGTAAACAAACTGAAAGGGAAAAGATGGAATCAGTAATAAAAGAATCATTTTAAGATTGGAAAAGAACTCAGTGAGACTCTGAGTAACTGCTTGAAAAAATGCAGTAAATTTCTGGAGTGTCTGGAATACCATTGATTGTCCATTTGGAAGAACACTGGAGCAGGGCTGGGAAGAGCTGTGCAGTATCAGTCTGCAGCTTTTTGTCTGTTTTCAAGCAGGTGTGAGCCAATTAGAAATTGGAACTTAACTGGCTGCTGTGAGGTTATTTTAAAATGGGAAGGTTTGTTATAACACACTACTGGAACTTTGTGCAACTTCTATGCCATAGTGATTCTTCTTTTGGGAGCTTTACTTGCTGATGGAGGCTTGTTATGACTTGAATATGCAATTACTTAAAAACTCTCTAATACTAAAAAACCTCACAGTTATCAATAATAACAAGAATACCAGGAATTCTCTTAAATGATGATTCAATAAACTTGAAATTTCTAACGTTAAAGTTGCACTTAGAATTTCATTTGAAAACAACTTCTGTTAATAGAAAATGCAAGTGAGGATCTTGCTTTTGCCTGCCTAGGAAGTTTCTGTAGTATTCATCACCTGCTTATAAAGAATAGGCAGCTCTGAAGTAAAAAAAGCTTTCAAGACATGAAAGTATTCATAAGGATTTCCATTTTCTAGCCAGCACTAGTACTGCTACAAAACTTTAAACGGATTCACAATTATTTGTAACCTAATCAGGTCACAATTGCTAATGAGAACAGTTAATGCTAAATTTCCAAGTAATCCTGGCTCTGCCATGCTCTGGCAAAGCTCATGGACCCAAGCACAGCTCAAAGACTACATTTTTAATTGGTGGCACTGAACTGAAAACCTGCTCAGTTACCCTGAACTTATTTAACAGCTGCTGATTCTCCTTTATTCTTACACAGTGAATATCCATTTGGTAAGGAAGCAAAGGGTTGGAATCTCAGCCAGTGCAGATTCACACCAGAGGAAGCCTTGGCTCATCAGCTCTGCAGATGCCTAATGCAGCCCCCAGGAATGTTTTACTCTCTGCAGCACATAAACACACTAATAACATAACAGTTCAACGTGGCCAATAGATATCAATTCTTCTGAAAGCCTGGTGAATGCAAAGAGTGGTTTTTAAATCTATGTCTTAAGACAGTCAATATCTTTAGAAAAGTAGAGCTCTTTATGAAAAGTGAAATTGATCTTTCTTCAAATTCATGTAAATCACACATTGGGTTTACCCACCACAGTCATTCCTAATACATCCCAGGAGCTCTGTAAATAAGAATATTGATTTTGATGACCTAGGGAGGTGGTACAGTGAGAACTGACAAATCCATACTACAGCTAAATAACTCCTATAGTCTTAGGTGGGGAGTTGTTTATATGGCTACTTTCACATGACAAATGACTGATATAAGTTTTATTAAACCATTAGCAACCATAATAATATATTTTTAGAATATTAGGCATTACTTAGAGAGTGATAGGTAAAGCTGGAAGCAATTTTAAGGGATATATATCAAGTCCATCTCTCTCTGTGCCAAGGTTGTACCACATACATCCACTTTGATTTCAATAATAAATATAAAAAAAATAAAATTTAGTGGGTAAAGTATAGAAAGGGAAGATTAGGAAACCAAGTTCTTATTGGGTGCAAGTAAATAACTGCATTAGAAAAGAAAACAGCTTTCAAATAAGAACCTTCCTATTTAAGGTACGTTCATTGTGGCAACACTGCAGTGGCAGGAAGAGTTTGCAAACTGATTTGCATGCAAGCTGTGAACTGCTTTTGTAGCCTTGAAACTCGTAATGTGTAATACTGATTTTCACAATGGGTTTCAAAAATATGGATGGCTTAATTACAACTTTAAATAATGAAATTGCTTAATCATGCTGACAGATAAAGCACATGAAAAGCCTGATTATGTACTGTAGCTGCAGCATGTCTTTGTGCTGTCATGCTGTAACTTCCAGGTGTCTTAGTAAATTAGATCAGTAGTTCATTCACGATGAAATAATTCTATTATAATCCACCTTTCTTGTTGCTAAATTGCATCAAGCAAATATGTCAGTTCAGTAACACTTGATGACTGCAGTTAGGCAGCACCCTGCATTTAGTTTTTAACTGCAGAGCTAGAAAGCTGCTCAGTTTTGCATTTTTATATAATTTTTCATCATGCGCTTGAACATATGCCTTTCTGGGCTTTGACACTGTCAGGAGACTACCCAGATGTTAAAAGTAAATTAGTGGAAAAACACCACCACACTTTCTCCCTGAACTGCAGACATCCAGAAACCCCAGCTCCAGGCTGGAATAACCAGCTCATGCACATGGAGAAAGGAGTTTATGTTTACTGATAACACAACCTCTTTGTCTCCTGACCTGCCTTTGGAAGGATAACAATGGCACTCCTACCCTGGGGAAATGCTTCAAACACCACCTGAGTGCTCCAGAGCCAACCTGCTTCTCTTCAAAGACAAACAACAGAGAGGCCCCAGGAAATTGCCCAAGTGACAGATGTTGAACATTTCCAAAACCATTTGTGCAAGTTTTGTACAAATTCTGGTGGCATAAATGATAAATCATAGACGGGGAAAAATAAAAGTATTAGAAATAACTGACAAATAAGAAAGCAAATGTGACTGTTCACATTCACATCAAAGCTTGGTTGGGAATTTCAGTTCTAGGCTTTACATTTCTGGAGTTCCCAGAGTGCTGTAGAACCAGGGCTTTAACAGACACCTCAATCAGCTTGTTTAGGTGTATTAATAACTCCACATCAAGATATTCTCTAAGACATGAAATTATTTTGAGGGCCTTTCTACAGTATGCTTTAAGAGAGCTATACTTCCTATTATTTCACAGCTCTATAGCCATTTTAAAATCCCTTTTATTCTATGCAGAATTCCCTTCCTTTTTCATTTTCCCTGCTTTGATCAAAAAATGGGTGTCTTAAGGTCTAAAGGGCTTGGTGGTTGCACCAGTTCTAACTTCCTTCAGGAATGATCATCTAACCAATGATCAAACATATGGGAAAACCAATTTCCCCATGTAAGACCCACTGGACAACACACAAGAGGGATCATTTTCAGAAGGGTCAACCCAGATCATTTTAAGTCTTAGGGAGCAATAGCTGAGCATGAATAGGTGTCAGAATCCCATACTAGTGCAACAAAGCTGTAATGAAACAGGCCAGAAAATTGCAAAATAGAGAACAGAAACATACCAGAAAACGCCCACATAATTTCAAGGAAATGCAAATAGAAAAAAATATAAAATATTAAGCTTGGTTGCTCCTTAAGGTCATAGAAGTTTTACAGAAGCACAGAGCAGTCACTGCATTTCTCACCAGGCTGTACTGCAGAAATCAGAAATGCACAAAATACACCAATTTGTAGGGAACAATTCAGAGGTGGCCCAAGGGAACTTTGGGATGCCATACAGCAAGTTCTGGACAGGCACTGTGATTGGTTTGTCAAGATTTTGTTGTTATCAGTGATAGAGCAGTTGCATTAAAAACTTCTATTAAATGAGCTTCTTTCAGTTGGGATCTCAAAGAATATTTTTGGCATTTATCATCACTGATGACTCATCCTCATGCAACCAAAAACTGTTTTGAAGCAAGACACTGAATAAATATTTGTCAAAATAGCATTTAAAGATGGAAACTGGCAATAAACTGTCAGAATAGACAGGGCTGTAATGGAAGGCACTTGAGGTGCCAGGGATGCTGCAACGACTTTTTAAGGCCTGGAATTATTTCATCTCTGTTGTAGAATTAGTGAGATTCATTTATCATTTATCTCTTACTGGCTCTGGAGGCAAACACCTAACTGATTTCTTTCTGCACTTTTATTAAAGGTGTATGCATAAAGCAGTGGAGGCCTGGCACAACAACCTCTAAAATAACTGTTTAAGAGCATAAGAAACTCTTTGAGCTTCAAGTAATAAACAACTAAACTCCATCATAAAAAAGAAAAAAAGAGGTAACTTGAAATAGAGCATCATGTTGGAAAGAATGGGACTGGCCAGCCTGGGGGTTATCTAGAGGAGAAATTTCATGCCCAGAGATGATGGAAGCTTGCAGCATCCTGTCTCTCTGTGCACCCTTACCCCCTAGGACAGAATATTTGGTACTTCCCAGAAGTGTTCACTCATTTTCACTCTCTCTGAGTCTCTCCAGAGGGAGGCCACTCACAGTTTTCATTTTATGAAGGGTGGGCTTCTCAACACTAAATGCACACAAATAGAAATTCTAAACAATGTCCAACAATCCAGCACAAAAGAACAACTTCCAGGCACAAATGCTGTTATTTACTGGAACTATCAAATTTAACTATATTAAAAAAAGAGTCCAGATACCAAATAAATTTCACTTTGCCCTCTTATGATGTAACAATTTTTTTCCAAAGTCAGTTGCTGTTCTACCAGGTCCTTGCACAGTAGCTCATTTTATGAAAGGAGCTGGGAAGGAAGGGCTTGGCTGGGATGACTTCTCTCCCCAGGGAAGCCCCTGCTGAGTGTGGCCACTGAAGTGCTGAAATGCAAGCACAGGCCTTGCCTTGATCCTGCAGCAGCTCCATGCCACACAGACAAAATGCACCACATTTCCATTTACCTAAACCTTCTCCTCTAGTTCCTGCCAGAAAAGTTATTGTTTGGGGCTTTTCCGCAATGAAAAGCACCGCAGGTTTATTTTGGATGAATCAAAGCAATTTATCTCATTTTAGTAAAGAAACAGTAACTTTCTGCATGTTTCTCTGGTTTTTGCTGACTTAGAATGACTCCACATCATGCAATGCATTCCCTGTTTTTAATGGGATCAATATGAATTTTGCCTGTGGGGTGAAGACTGTTTGCAGAATGATAACATCCTAACATGATGTTGCATTGTGAATAAAGTACCTGCAAAATATTGATCACCCCTGGCTCAGATGCATTCTCCCACTAAAAAATGGGTTCCTATGCTATTGACTTAGGAGAAGGAAAAACACCTTTTGGCTTGACTGTCCTCATATTTGTATGAAAAGTGTTAATATTTGTGATGAACAGAGTGTGAAATTCACTTCCAATTTAATGTTATGTATTCCTCTGTCACCAAAGGCTTGAATGCCTTGGCTCATCATTCAAACTACAATTTTGGTTTGGTTCACAGCGTTCCAAAAAAGTCAAAGAAGTAGTTTTTCTATTTTATATGTTATTCTCAGAGAGCCCAAATGTACATTTGGCTGCCTAAATAATTCATTTAAAATCACATCTATGTTCCTATCCATTTCAGACTGTAAGATGACTTAGGTGCCTTTTAGTGACTTTGGTAACCAAACTTTTGGTAAAGTCACGCCTGCCCAGGGCTGGGGCACTCTCAGCTCACAGATCAGCACAGAAAGTGAAAAATTCACCTAGCAAAGGCCATTAATGCAACAAACAGGGCTAAATAAACTGAAAGCCATACTGGTAATAAATCCTTAGGTTTATGAACTGACTTAGAGACACGATTTTCCCAGAGCTAAATCAGCTAAATCAGCAGACACTATCACATGGAGGTTTCAGACACTTCTTATGCAAAGCTGTTTGGTGTCAGGAGGCTCCAGGAGCCCTGCTCAGGTGCAGCTGGATAAAATGTCACATGGATCCCTGGATCCAGACAAGGATGGAGCTTGCAGCTGTGTGCCATGCCCGCTCACCCACCCCAGAAACGAGATCTAGAAAATCCAATTAAACCTGAATGACAATGAGCTCACATTCCTGGGCAGTGCCTTGGAAGAATGAGGAGTCTTGTGGAGTAGATAGAGCCCAGAGCAGCTGCTGTCATAAATGTGACTGTTCCTCAGTGAGAATGATAAATGACTTCACCAGTTCAAGCTCCACCCTATTCCAAGGTCACTGGATTCCTCTCACTAAACCAATCTCAGGACTGTGCACTCATGAGGTGAGCTCAGCACCAAAGTGCTCTGCCCTGGCTGTGCCTGGCACCAGTCCCTGGGGGTCCTGCAGGGTCACTGCTGCCCTGTGCTGTCCCCCAGGGCAGGTGGGGCACAGCTCAATCCCAGGCTTCTCTTACAACACAAACACTGCAAAGGAACCTGAGATTTGCCACTGCACAACGAACTCTTCTGAAGGGGAGATTTCCAAGGTATTTCTGTGTCTAAATATGCAAATGATCAACTTAATCTACTCTTGGAAGTCTAGTCTGGCTTCTTTTAATACTGAGAATGATCCTAACTTGTTTTTGATGTGGTTTAAAATATCCTGTGCTTTCTAAGGTAAACCACTCTGGGTACAGAGTTAGAAGCTGACATCATTTTACTACATTAAAGTAAAAATTTCTCACTGCCTTGTCTTCAAACCCATGCAAGTTCCTTACCAGCCCATTATTCACATATGTTTTATTTTCATTTTCTTTTAATTTACTCTACCATATAGGCCAGATGGAGCATGAAGAAGAGATAAAGCAGCGATTTTTATGAGGTCCCTTCATGACAAAACTTACAACAGTATCACCATGACAATATAAATTTATCTTCATGGAAGTCTGGGCACACAACCCATAACAAACTTTATTTATACTTTAATCTTACTTTCTTTTTCAGCTATAAACAACAGCTGAAAACATACTGTGGAAATCAATTGACAGCAGCAGAATGAAGGGAAATTAATCAAGTGACCTAAACCAATATTTTCTGTCTCTTGTTTCCATCATGTAGGAGTTTTCAATAGTAGTTAGGAAGGTTCATGGTCAAGTTACAAGAGTCAACACAGACTTCATTTACTGAGAGGACATTGGCTCTTTCTCATTGTAAGGACATAGAAGTTGACTGCACTCAATTTTCAAAATCAAAACACTTCCCACAAACTTCGCATTATCATTGATTTAGATGCTTAGTACAGAGTGGAGAAACACAAATCCATCTTCAGCACTCAGAACAGCCCTATATGAGGTGGTATCTGTTACCCCTGACTTGCAACCCTCAATAGGATTTAACTTAAATGTGTTTTGAGACATTGTAAGATTTCATATCAAGTACAGCAGAAACTGATTCCAGACTGGTTAATGTAAATGCAAAGCAAGAGCCATGACCACCCCATGCTTTCTTACCTCACTCATCTGACAAACATGATGAAGATCTCATTTTTATACACATTTAGAAGCTGAATTAGAAAAGTAAACATTCCTATACCTACATCTTCAATAGCATAGTTTGCACTCAAAGATAAGAAGAAACTTGCTTTGAGAAAATAGTACTTTGCTGAAGTCTGTCTTCTTTCATCCAAATGATCCTTATCCTGCCTAGAATTAATAAATCTATGAAAGGCAACTCTTATCTCTTTAATAATAATTTTCTTGCAATATACTCTTAATAATAAGGAGAAATTACATACAGCAGAGCAGATGAAAGAAAGGGTCTGCAGACTGGATTTACAATATAATAGAAGTGTCTTTCTGTGTGTCAGCATACTCTTTACTGAAAAGGTTTCCATCACTTCCATTGTGCTGATGAAGCAGATTTTTAAAAGATGATAAATGGAAAACTTTGAGGGAACTGTATGCAACGTCTTGTCTCTCTCCACTGCCAAAGGATATAAACCTCTACTTACCACTTAAAGAGACTCAATTAAAAAAAAACCTACTGCATAAAATGACTCAACAAAGTTAACTCGTTTCTCTCTCTTTATGTGGATCCCAATTAGAGACATAACAGCTGCAAGCTGCAGTGTAATCGCAACAGATTTCAGACAGAACTCTTGCATCAGAACAGTGGCACTGGGATCAGTGTGGCTCCCTGTGCTTTGGAGGGGTGAGGAGGGAAGGGTGATGGCTAGAGGAAGCAGGAGGTACCTGGTCCAGTTTCCAGTGGAACTCGGCGGGGCGGAAGGTGTCAGCCTGGTCGAAGTCCTTGCGCAGCAGGAACACGAGGCGGCAGTTGTGCACGTAGAGCGCGTAGTGGTGCCTGTTCATCTCTGCGGGGACAGCAGCCAGCTCAGCCCTGGGCCTGACAGCCCCACACACCCACAGACCAGCCAAACCACAGAGACCACAAGGACTGAGTTTTCTCACAGATCATTACGGTTCTTGTGGGAGCATCTCCTTGAATTATGCCCCATCAGCTTTGTTTTTGGAATCATCCTGCCCAAGCTAATAAATCAAATCCAAATATGTATTTCATCTAGCTACTTTCAGTGAAGAATTGTTTCAGTGAAGTACTGTTTCCCCCAATTTAAATAATGAAAAAGAATTAAACATAATTTAGTTATTTCATCACTGAATTCCTATAACATCTCTTCTAGCTGTGTTATCCCAGCTGTGTTTGAAATGTAGGGACTCATCAGCCCCCTCAATAAGCTCTCCAGTCAGCAATGTTTACAGTGGCACCATCTGAGCTTAGTAAGCTTTTTCTCAGACTGAATTAAATGAGGAAAGATGGCAACACTCTGATAATGTTGATGTTCCCTTTGCACAACCTTTTTCCATACACAGACTCACCTGTCTTGTCAGAGTTGCAGAGAATAGTTTCTTTCTCAGCTCTTAACCCAGGACTAGGTCCATGTTTCATCCACAGACTGATGGTGAACTGGTCAGTTAAATTTTTTGGGACTATTCCATCTGGGATTTTGGCTCCTTGCTTTCCATCAAATTTAAAAATTATGTCATTGCTGTCCATGAGCAGCCCAGCTGTCCAGTTGGTTGTTGCACTGGGAGATGGTAACAGGTCAATGGCACCTGAGGAAGCTCCTGCAAATCACATATCATGAATAACAGGATGAGAGACTAATGAAACACTGTGAAGATTAAGTTAATATAGGCCAGGGTTCTAAGTCACACTCTTGAATTATTTTACCCAAATGGTCCTAGCAGCTTCAATGCCAAATCACAGAAATGTTATAATATACCAACCATCGTAAACAGCACGAGTTTCTAGATTAAATGTATTGCACAGAAAGCTATAGAAAATATTATAAAGTTATCTTTCTTGGAAATTTTCATTATTTTCTGAAATTCATTAATGCCATTTCTTCATCTATTTCTAGAGCTGCTAAGAGTAAAACCAAATTTTCTGCATTTATCTTCCCTTGCTGACAACATGAAGATTTGTGGGGATGATGTGTTGTAAAATACAGCCCAGTGGGGATGAGTGCAGGACAGCTCACACCATGTCCAGCAGACAGCCAAGGATATCCACAGTCATGTTGGGAGGAATGTCAGTTCACAGGGGGAATTCACCCTAACCAGATAATATCACTTTAATGCTGGTTTCTGGTACATTCTTGATGGTTGTAACTCCATGTGTTCTTTAATGATAGACCAAGCTGGAAAACACTGTGGTGCCAAGATCTGATAAAGCAGCACAGTTCTCCACAGTCCTGTGTTTTCTTACAGCTCAACAACTGCCAGGCACTGCTAAAAGTATGTAAGGAACCACCCAGAGCATTTACCTACTGGTGAAAGACAGCATTTAGGAGAAAATAGGACTTCAAGAGGAAAAAGCACAAACAAGCTTTGTATCCCTGCTGCTGCTTTGTTAGGTGACAATATGGTGAGCAAATCATGATGGCATAAAAAATCCCCTGCTAAGATATTCTACCCTCCTTCCCCATCCAAGGAGAGAGAAAAGATCCCAAATCTCTGCAGGAGCACAAAATTTTAAGGCAAGAGTGTGTAGAATTGTTTCATACTGCCTTTAAAAATAGGAAAAAAGTATTAGGGTAATGATTTGAAAACATTCACGTTATTTTGTAACAATGTCTTGGATTCTCCTAAATTTATTACCATAAAATGAGCCTATATTGAAGTGATATTTTGAATATCAAACCTAATGCCTACATGTTCATAGTTCAAGCATAGAGACAAAGTGTGTTTTTACAAACATGTAAAAAACATGTTTGTAAATGTTTTACAAACATTACATTTTACAAACTGTAATTCTGAGTAATACACAACTCTGCATTATACAGAGATGTTACCAACAGCAATACATCAAACTCAGTTTATCCAGATGGCACAATTTGGGATAAACTCAGTCCCAATGCTCCTGCCATGGGCAGGGCACCTTCAAGCCCCATCCAACCTTCCCTATTGCTCATTAAACTCTGCAGAGTGCTCAGGTAAATAACCTTATTTTCCCAACTTAAGGTCAGGCTTGTCCAAGAGCATTTGTGTAAGCAGCATCAAGCTGGTTATCACCACTTTATCTCCCTATATCTTTATGGAGATTTACAGCTAGGTTTGGAATCTCATCCTGTTAGGACATTTCAATCATGCCCTGAGAAAAACCATTGGATTATGTGTTTGGGAGATCTGTCTGGAATAAATCATGCTTTTTCTATCCTGATCAATCCAGCCAGAGGCCCAGGCTGCAGACAGAGCTGGGGCCATGCAAACAGGATGGACCTGGAGGTGTTCCCAGAACAGTCCTACCATGCCATGGGATCAGTGCCCTTCCAAAATGTAGCCCCTGATGCCCTTTTCTCCTAACATGCTTCCAGAGCAATGCAGGAACTGCTGCCTGAAGCTCAGTTTGGGGCCAAGACCCCTGAGACACCTCTTGCACATGAAGTGTTGGTTTTCACTAGAGATTTATGCATTGGTCCCACCTCCTCTCCCAGTCCCCCAACCATCCTGCCAGGACAAGCACACAGTGATGCTGCTTACTGAGCCAGGCCAGACTGCTGGCTTGGCTGGAAACAAATCATTCAAGTAACACCCAGCCCAAATTACACATCTTCATCTGATCAACTACTTCCTTTGAGCCTCCTGCAGTGCTACACAACCCAGGATAATGGAGAGGAGCAGGATCTTAGCTGCAGCAGGGCCTTCAGTTTGAAAGTGTTTCCCTGTCTCAGTTTCCCATCTGCCACATGCAAGAACTAGAAATCTCATTATTTTCTATTTTATCTGCATTCAGAGGGAAAGGAGACAGCACCAGAGACATCTTTCCACTATATTTTTGGCTCCTTAACCTATGTTTTTTAGTGTGATTTATTCTGGATATGTTTTGGCAGTCCAAATGGTGTCTTTTAGAGAGTCTGTATTTTTATTCCTGTCAGGTGACAAGGTGAAAGAATACTTACTAAAATGCTTTGAGGCACAACACTAATAATTCCTTGACTTTAAAATGACTCAAGAGTAATTCAATCATTTAAGCTGCCCACCTTGACCGTCCAAGGGAGTACAAATCCCTGGGTTATTGAAAAGCAGGCTTAAACCTTCCACCATATAGAAAATTAATTTTAATTCATCCTCCTTAGCATCTGCATTCTCCAGATTTCCAACAGATAAATTCATAAATGAGCACAGGATTTGTAAACTGGATCTTTCATTATCCAGACAGAGCCTTGCATTCCACACAGTGCACATCTGTCTGTGACTGCTCAGGTCTGCACTCTGCAATTGCACCGTGCTTCACTGGTACAAAAAAATTCTGTGTTTTCTTCCTTTTCAGAGGATTTTGTCATCCAGCCATTAGTTACAATAAGGTAATTTCTGGGAGAAAACTGATTTCCAGAAATAATTTAACCTGCTTTCATAAGAGCTCTCTCTACATTAAGGATGGCAATAAATACTAAATAGCAAAGTGCAGGCCAGGCTAAATGCAATTCTCATGTAAAGCACATTGTCACAACCTTTTTATCCTATTACAAGTTTCTACCATGTCTGCTCTCTATGAAGATATGGAAGACTTGGATGAAAAAGAAATTCTTTCAGCAGTGAGAATTTTCCCCCTGTTTACATCCACTTTCACTCTCATCTATTTTCTCAGGTGTCTTTCTACTCGAGTGTCAGCAGGTGAGGCAGCCAAGCCACAGACTGCAAACTGAGCCCCAGGGTTTGCTCAGCCTTCCTCAACTAAGGAATCTGACACCAGCAGAAGGTGCCTGCTTTCAGCCCTACACTAGGAATGATAACATTTGATTTCAATGTATAATGTTTGATTTCAAGGTAGTAATTTTGTGGTTTAGGTCTTGTTTGTGGTGATGTGCATTGAGTGACTGTGCCATTTGCAGTTCAGGTCTGTAACAGCACAAAGCAATGCTCTTTTTGCTGCCAGTTCAGGTTCCTAGAGGAGGCAAAAGTACTTGACTTTAGCTGTAACATATTTATTTTTATTAAAATTCTAGTATTTTATGAAATCAAGCCTTGCTCAGCCTCTCAGATTTGATGTCATTAACACAATTAAGATGCATATTGGGGCAGATGGGCTTTCATCTGCTCTTCTAGATCCCAGGCAGTTGGATAAGGACACAGAATTAAAGTCATAGTTATTTCTGTAACCTTAACTAAGCAATTTTCAAGTTGAAAAAAATTCAGATTTTATGACAATGCTACTGCTCCCACTCACCTTTATCTCCCTTTCTCCATCTCCACTGATAATTGATAATCACAACTGCCAACTATTTTTCCGTGGAAATTGCTTCTCCCTTTTTAATAGTTCAGTAACAGTGGCTGAAACTTTTCATTTATAAAAGTTATTTCCTAAAGGTTAGTGTATTGATCTCAACACACCTGCAGCACTGCTGTGTGGTTATAAAAGCCCATGTAAGCCCTACACCAGAGCACCCCAAACCAAAATCCACCCATTTAAATGGAAAAAAATCACAGTTGCCACTGTAGCTCAGACAGGAGCCAGGCAGAGAGAGATTTCAGAGCAGATGGGAATCAATGTCCACACCATCAGGGCTTCAGAGGAGGACTCTAAAAACAGGATATTAGAGGAGCAGGAGAGACAGCTGATCTCAAAAGATAAAGGGATTATTGTGTGGCCATTGCTTTGCCAGACACAGAACCTTGAAGTCAGAAAAAGATACAGCAGTATCTTCAAATATTTAATCTGCCTTTCAAAATTAATTTGTGCCTTTTACACTGAGTTACCAGAAAGCACAAAAAGGGAGGAAAATAACTAGGAAATATTTCTCCACCGTGTCAGCTCTTATCTGAAACTCATGTTTCTTAAATATTTTTGCTCAAATGATTGCCCAAAATATTCTTTTACTTTTTGTCTGTCTGTCCTCTGGCACAGCACAGAGCAGCAGAACAGAAAGCTGAGTCAGGAGGACTGAAACACCACAGGGAGATTCAATTCCCTTCAGACTCGATGGTATTCCTGTGATGGCAAACCCATCCTGGAAATGTCACCACATTGTCACACCAATATTTGCAGAAGAGGGAAGAAAGAAGGAGAAAAAGGTGGAATGAGGAAGAAGAAAATATAGAGAAGGGAATAGGAGCAGGAGAGAAAAAAATTAAAGGAAATCAGGGAGAAAGTATGAAATAGAGTGAAAACAAATGGAAAAGAAGAATGGAGCAGCTGTCAAATATCAGCACTCTCTCCATATGCATTGCTACAATCCAAGGGGAACTAGCTGAGCTAAATTCAAGTGCTGCATGCTTACAGACCACAAGAAATCCCTCCCTTCAGCTGGAAGAAATATTATTTTGGCAACTGCAAACCATATTCATACCACATAATTTCTGCAGAGATTTTTCTGAGTAGGTTTCACGATCACAGCCCTTCCCAATGTAGTTGGTCTGCAGCTCAATGGTGGTGTGGATGGAGGAGACTGGGCCATCACACGTTTCCAGATGGATGCTGGGAAACAAGGGAATGCTGCCAGAGCCAGGCCTGTATTCAATCCGTTTGCTCCAGTCTGCAGAAACAAGCAAACAAACAAAAAGCAACAAGATTCAATGGTGGGTAAAAAAGGGAAGGGAGTTATATAATTTTAAATGACATATTATTCTCAAAGGTCACTGTCCAAGGCAAAAAGAAGAGTTTCTGAACTTGGCATCAATAAGCTACTGTCCTAAAAAAATTGGATTTTGGCCCTGTTTTTCTAAGAGTGTCAGGCTCAATTAAGTCCCACCAGTGCTGGTTGAGTCACACAAGGCTGGGGTGCACACACCTCCTGACAAGAAGTGCTAATTGGTGTCACTCTGCAGCTCAGTGGCCATGTTCCTGTGGCAGAGACAAGCCAGCTCCACAGGGAGGAGGTGTCTGCTGCCCCCAGCTGGGTCCGATTTCCCAGCGCTGTGATCAGAACAAACACCTCCAAGCACCAGGCTACACACGTCTCACAGAACACCTCTGTGGTGTCACTGCTTGTCTTTGAACATCTTCCTCATTTTGTGCAGCGTTAATGACAGAAGTTCCAGCTGAAAGGACAGCTCCTGCTCCCAGCCAGATCTGACTAATCCATGCACATGCAGATGCCTCCCAGCCCACAACATTTGAACAATCCCCTGCCTCAGGCAGCCACCTGTTTGTGCCACACATACCCCTGTGCTGCTCAGCTGGAGCGCTTAATGCTTTAAATCCAATTAATTACAGCGTTTGCAACATGCTTCAGAGAAAACCCAAACGAGCTGCAGTAATTACAAACATGTATTTTAGCTGTCTTTCCAGTCTGCATTTTCATGGAGTCACAGAATGGCTGCAGTTGGAAGGGATCCTCAAACATCACCCAGCCCATGCCCTGCCATGGCCAGGGACACCTTCCACTGAAGGTTCCTCCAAGTTCCATCCAACTTGATCTCAGACAATTCCAGGGACGAGGCACCCACAGCTTCTCTGGGCAACCTGTGCCATGCCTCTGCATCCATACAGGACAAAATTTATTTCTTATATCCAATCTAAATCCAACTTAAAGCTGCTGCCCCTTGTCCTGTCACTACAGGCCTCAGTAAAACGTTTCTGTCTTCCTTATGAGTTTCCTTTAAGCACTGAAAGGCCTCAGCAAGATCTCCCAGGAGCATTCCCCAGCCTGAGCAACCCCAACTCTCAGTCTGTCAAAGGAGGGATGCTCCAGCCCTCTGGCCATGTCCATGGCCTTTCCCCTCGTTGCTCTAACAAGTTCACATCTGTCTAGGTAAAAGAAGACTTCATAAATGGAGAAGTTCTAGGTCCTGGCAGCCAATGAAATCTCTGAAAGGAAATGCAGAGACATGCTTTCTAAATATCAGTGAAAGGAAAACTAATACTTAATACATATATATGTAGATTTAGTAGGAGTTTGGTGTTTTTCAACAGCTCTCATTTTCACAAAACTTGAAAAATGGTGCTCTCTCCCAGGGTCTTAAGCTGCATTAAACATTTCTAAGAAAATCTGAACATCCATGCAAACACTTTGAAGTGCAGGGCACTCATTAGTCCTGAGTCCAGGCAAAGAGACTGATCTGCATTTCAAAATTCTTCAAAATTTTCTTCCTAAAAAACCCAGTTGGTAACCATGCAGCATATTTTGTTATCAAGAGGAAGATGAGACTTCATGGAACATTCTGGAAGTATGTTTAGTATCTATTTTTACTAAAATCTTTAGGATTGTACATCACGACCAAGACAACCATGACTACATGACTGCCTGGGCACACGTAACTGAGTTGCTATTTCAGTTGGAATTCCCAGGTAATTCCCTCCATTTGTTCCATATTAAGTTAGATTTGATCTACAGTATTGCATAATTTCTCTGCAATTGTCATCTTAAACAGTTCCATTAGAATTTCAAGTATCACATAGGGGACATCATTACAATAATAGGTTTCTGTTCCCTCTCCATTTCAGAAACTTGAGGTTAACACTTTCCCAGCAGAACAAGAAAAGCAAATTCTTTCAGGTACTTCAGGTAAAAAGAGAATAATTTGCTGGTTTTATACAAGCTAGTGGTATATGACTTGTTGATCTTTATAATCTCCTATTCAAAGGTTAAGACATTATATTCTTCTGTCCAAAAGGGAAAATAAAGGAAGTCTTACATATATCTGAAACTTTTCTATTTCTGCAGCTTTCAGCCCCATTTTCATTTCTCAGCTATATGAGATGAACCAGCACTCATGCAAAATGCTCATTAGTGGATGTGAGACCTGAGTGAGTTATGAACTGCAAGGTATCTGCAGCTGCCCATTCACCTCCAGCTACACGAGGAATGTCCTGTAAAACCCACACCATATGAAATGCCACTGCTCACAAGGAAGAATAATGGGAGCCCTCTGTTTCTGCCACAAGAACTGGAAGAGGTATTTTGTTTCATGGGATTACCTTTCATCTTGGCAGAAGTGGGAATTTGTACCCAGAGATCATAAACCCTGCACCTCCTAAATTACTCGCATTTATCTCAGCCCTAAATCATAAAACATCAACTAGACTTGAACCAGTGTCTTTGTCCCTTGGTCCATCCCATCACCACAGAGCAATCCTCATCCCAAACTGCACCAGCACTTCTTTCAGTGACTCAGCTGAACTCAGCCAGCACAGTTCCCCCTTTGCCACCAACCTGACACAAGTCCTGCTACAACAGCACACTGCTCTGCAAACTCAGGAAGGTAAACACTGCCAGGGTAGAAGACTAACCCCATGGGGAAAGTCTGAATAAAACTAGCACTGTGTAGTCCTGCAGCCTCTGTCTGGATTTTTGATTTCAACAGGCTTTTGCTTGCGACTTGTGGCATAAAGCTGCTCCAGACCATGTAAGAAGCCCCAGCTGGATTATCCCTACAATACAACAGCAGAGGGTAAATACCACCATGCCAAGATTGTGGCTCAGATTTCATCAATTATACAGCCGCTATGTAAACTTGGATCTTGATCTCCGAGAAACTCAAACTATCCCAAGATCAAAATGGATCAAACTTCAGTGATAGTTTGAGCCTTTAAAAGTAAATCCCAACGCACTAAATAAATTTTCCTTTTAACAGGAGGATAATGCGAAGACTTTCCTTGATCTCTGCACTTAAGGTTTTCTGTACTGTCTTTGTGATCCATGTTTTATATTTTAATTCATTGCTAATGCTAGATGACAGTAAGAAGGATTTAATCTGATTTTTTTCCTCAAAGGAGATTGTGCAGAAGAGGTATGATCTGATTCATATCTCCTACATGAGCGTGGCCATAAACTCTGATTCCATCTCATGGTGTTCAAAACGATGGCAATGTAATTAAAGACAATTGTGACACAATGAAATGCAAAACTTCTCTCCTGTTGCACTGAAGATGAGCATCTTGGCAGCTAAATGTAAGATAAAATTTATGTGGTGCTGTTAGTGAGTCTCTGCAGCATCCCTACATAATTGCTGGAACAGAAGGTTCCCAGAGCAGTGTAATTGGTATCTCTTCTGTTTCCTCTGCAGCATCCTCACATCTGTGCTGTCTGTAGGCTGGAGACTTGGCTAAAGGTTACTCTGCTGCCTTTTTAATGGGAAATAAGATGAGTGACTTGTTAAGGAAACGATAATGAGGTCTGACTCAGTTAAAGGGGCTCCACAGCAAAGAGAAAACTCAGACTGATGTCCAAAGCTTTGCTAGGATACCCTGGCTTGCTAAGAGATTTGAGTGCACATCTCAAAGCACAAACATTCACATAAACCTGCTCTTTCTGCAGCTTGTTGGTAGTTAAAAAAAAAAACAACAACAAACAAAAAAAGTCAGAAATTTGTGCTTAGTACAGGGCAGTGAAAAGGCTGCTACTGCAGGAGTTGTTGAACCCTAATGGAATAACTGTTGTGCCTGACCTACTGACACTGAATATTCCATCAAGTGATAAAGTCCCCAGCTCTAGTAGTGCCTAATTATGTGAAATAAACATATAAGAATCTAAAAACCATGACAACAACAGCATGGGTTAAGCTATTATTTGTTGAGAGATCCCATTTGAATCAAGTGTTTGCTGCAGTGTCAGAGCCCCAAGGGCACTAATCAGCCCTAACGAAGCTCCACAAGCTTCACCTGGGGCCTCCCTTTTGCCCCCATGAGCCTGGAGCTCTGATGGAGCTCTGGCCTGGCAGAGCCTCATCACCACGGAGCTGCCCAGGGACCTGATCCTGACCCTCATCCATGGATTCACTCCCTGCAACCTGCCTGCTCCTGCCAGGGCTGCTCTGCAGCTTGCCTGAGCCTGACCCCTTCTCTGGCTCTGCCCTGCTCCCCTCAGCAGGGTCAGGGGTGGCCCTGGGGGGTGAAGGCTCTGCCAGCTGTTTTAGCATTACAATTAGCTCTTTGCTTGCTTTCCTTCAGGAAATAACCTTGTTCTTGCCAGGTTCGGATTGGTCACACTTCTGGTGTCTGCTGGAGAGGCTGCAAAGTGCTTCTCAGATTCTGAAAGACAAACTCTGAAACACTGCACGGAGTAGTTACCCAAATCAATGAATTGAGTATGTCATAACTTGTGTGGAAACTCTTCCATTTTTCAGCCCAAGGTCTAAGAATATGTGGAACTTTTTACATGCAGAGAAAAGAAAAATCATAAGGAAAAGCTTCAAAATGAACTGGATACCCTGCAGTGCTTTAACTTTTGGGCAGAGGAAACATTAATGGGACGATGCTGTCAGCTGCATCTCAGAGATAAGACACTTCTCAATGAAATTATAATTGCCCCAGTGAAGCTCAGGAGGATCTTGCGGTGAAAATTCAAAAAAGAAAAGACTGCTTTTGTAGTTGTAAATGAAGAAATGTGAACAAAGGAGGTCTCTTCCACAGAGGCACATGGAAATAAGAATTTAGTCACACAGGTCTAAAATGAACGGAGGGTTTGTATTGCTTGAGATGGGAAAGACTGGCTTCAGTATCTCAGTCCTCACAGATAAGCAGAACTGTTTGCAGAGAGGGCAATAATGGGTTACTCTGAAAATGTGGAGTTCATGGTGCACAGGGAGCTAACTGGTAATGATCCCTGTGAGTCTGCCTAGGGAGGGTTATTTGATATTTCCATTTGCAGTCTTGGCACAAGACCAGGACTCTGTTAGTTGCTGCAGCCAGCAAAGAGAAGGAAGTGGCACACCAGAAGTCAATCCAGAAAGAGAATATCCCAAGCACAGAGAGAGCTGACCTTGAGAACTGGTGTCACAGCAATAGTGCTTAGCAGCAATGATACAAAGTATCATGATACAAAGTATCCGAACTTCAGCAAACTGCTGAGAAATCACAGGAAAACGACAAATGGAAAAAGAGCTGATTCCATTAAGACAAGAACAGCATTTCCACGGGCCACCAGTCTGATACTGCCAGGCAAAAGAAAGGCAGTCGTGGAATATATAAAGCACTGTGCTCTCAGTAAGAGGCCATGGTAAAAAGAAATGTGAAAGCACGTGGAGTGCTCAGGGAAGATGCATTTAGCTATAACGGAGACACAGAACTTACTCAGGAAAGGAGAGCATATCTTAAAAATTAGATTGAGGCAGGTATGACTGCTTTCTCTGAGTATGTCTGGTAGTTAGAGAGAAGTAAAAATAATGTTGATATAAGTAGAAAACCAAGTACAAACTTATGTAAACTTTAAGCTCAAAACTCACTAATACTCAGGAGTTCAGTTAATTTTCAAATGTCTGGAGTGATTATTTAGAGTGGGTATTCTGCTAAAGCAGTGCCATTCAAGTTAATAGCTGAATGTAAATATTTCATTCCGATTACCCTGGTTGAAGGATGTATGGCTAAGGCATGCACAGCAGTGCCAAGCCCAGACTGGCATAAGGACTCCCTGCTTCACCATAAATTTCATTTATAAAAATATGGCTGAATATCTTACAGCTAAGACAACACAAGGATGCTGTTTTAAGCTGCTAGGTATGTGCAGAAGAGCAATACAAATTGATTTACATTTAGTGCAGAAAATACTTGGCCCTTTACAGTTGTTCCGGAAGACTAGGAATATTATCCTCATCAGCAAGGTTTCTGCACTTGACCACCCTCCTCCAAATAATCAATTGCCTTAGTAATCATATTCCTCCTTGTTAAAAGCACTGGCAGAACGAAAGCCAATATGGTTTTGGTTTTCTGCAGTAATTGGCTCTTGCTAGAAAGCCCCCATGAATAACCATTCTGAAGTCACTCAGCATCTCCTGCAAACTGCATCTGTGAGGAATGTTGACTCAGAAGTGATCTAAGATCACTCTGCCACTAAAATAGAAGGTCCTGCCCTTCTCTATACCAAAGAGGGATTTTATTTCAGCAGGAAGAGCAAGCTGATCTGACTGCACATGGCCTCAATGATCATTCAACATTAAAGAGGTGGTAGGAATGTGCCTGTTAGTGGTAGCAAAGCCCCAGGTCACCTTGGTGAGCCCTACATGCCTTAGAAAAGAAGTGACATTGAATATCTTTGATACATGCACTATATTTATTAAGTATTTTTATAACCTATTAGGTGAATAAACAAAGAGAAACTTTCATTTCAAAACTGTTTTTAAGCAAACACTATGTAGAAAGCAATTGAATTTTTTGGGAATATTTCCTCTTTCAAGATGAATTTTTAAAGAACTTCAACTTTATTCTCTTCCTTGGGTAGTTGGGTGTGGGTGCAAATGGGCTCTCAGAACTTGGAAGATAAAAGTAAGAAATCTTTCCAGATTGTTAAAACACCTGAGGCTGGATGCTGTGAAATCCTGTTTTCCAACCAGAGTCCTAATTGTCTGTTAAACTGCAGGTTCATCACCATTGCTTATTCAAGGCCATATTAAATTGGGCAGGAAAAAAAGAGTTCTTCTTCCATGAGGAAAGACAATGTGACTTTTGAGTTTTGGACTGTTGTCTTTGCTCCATACTCACTCCCCAGGAAGCAGAGCCAGCCTTCCCTGTTTATTTCAGGGAAGCAGAGCTCTCTGACACTTTCCTGGGGTGTTCCCCTGGTTGCTTTAGAAAGGTTTTTTTCTTTTAATAACTACTTTCTGCCTGAAATCAATTGCATTTTAGGGAGCAACCTAACTTGTGGTTTAATTGCCAATAGTTGAGCAGATCTCTAAGTCTCAAAACATAATTTTTAGGTTTTGGGTCCATGATTCTGCCCTTTTTTGAGGCTAAACTCTTTCTCCACACTGTACATCATTCACCAGAGAGCTGATACAGGAATAATTGTTTTCAATTTTCTGCTATCCTGCATCTTTCAGTACATTGGTTTGTATTTCATTTCCATTTCTTATCCCACTATGGCAGGATAGTAACAGTTTTGTGAAAACTGATCCTAAAAGTGACAGAAATGTGACAAAACAAGATTGCAATACCATAAACGAGCTAAAGGAAACCTGGCCTAGATTGCAGGACTTGACCTTGTCTTATTTCACCTTGTACTATTTAATGAAAATACTTTCTGGATATTTACTACAGTGTTGCCACAAGTCTACAGCTCTGCTTTGAATATGGAAGATATAACTTTACAGAAATCAATATTTGTGGCATTAAAACAACTGCAGTGAAAGGAGCCACACTGACAGTGAATCCACAGGAAAAATGCAGTTTGTGCTTTGTGTCCCCAGAACTGAAACCAGGCTGAGCCCTGCAGCGAGGGGCAGAACCCCGGGCAAGGTGTGGAGAGAACCGGTTTGGGCTTCCCATGGAAACCCCTAATTGTGCTTAAAAGTGTTTCAAACCAAAAATCAAAGTATCTTCAACTGCAGATCTAGCCATGGTGATGTCAGGACCATCATCACCATCCATCTTTTCCCGGTAATGTGGTTCTGTATTTACCTGGCAGGACATGGTCACTGCATGATTTGGAAATCATGGACATGAAAACACAGCTGCCATGAAGAGATTTTGTAGCACAGCTGCAGAAGTCATTTAACAAAACTCACTAATGAGAATTTCCAATTAAAATAACTGATTAGGAATTAATTCAGCTCATTGATTCCCATTTGCAGCTTGCTCAGGATACAAATAACACTTCAGAGTGATCTGCTCAGAATGGTTTGATGTCAGCTTGGGTCAAGTTTGTTCCTGAAGTCTCCTCTTAATAGAGAGGAGGCTTTTTTGCTGAAAATGTGTGTGTGGGGATCTGGCTGAATGTGGATTAATGTCCATCATCAGAGAGCAGGGAAGCAGCTCCTAGATTTAATGAAGACTTCAGTGCTATTAGCCCAAGGGAATATTGATTAAAGGAAAGCACCTTGGCTTGCAGAGCCTGATTTGCTCTGCCACACATGTCAGGCACGTGCAGTTGGCCTCGAGAAACAGGAATCATTTGGAATTG
The DNA here is from genome assembly GCF_008360975.1 of Lichenostomus cassidix. Lineage (NCBI taxonomy): Eukaryota > Metazoa > Chordata > Aves > Passeriformes > Meliphagidae > Lichenostomus > Lichenostomus cassidix. The sequence continues at coordinate 18,660,867 of NC_139490.1, forward strand.
TTTTACATAAGCCTGTTCTTCCCTGTCCCAGCCCTGCACAGTGGAGGTTATCTGAAGGGCATCTACACTGAAATTTGCTGCACTAAAACTTTTAATACTGAATTTGCATTAGACTCCTACAATCTCTATTCATGATAGTTACATAGTGTTTCAAATTACAAAAGCCATTAACTTTTAGGAACTAAGTGCCAGTGCCATAAATTGAAATTCCAAGTATTTGTTTGTTCAAGATAACACTAAAGAACAAGAAAAAAAATCACGTATTTTAGTAACTTCGATGTTATAACCAAAGACTCAGAATGTTCCTCTTTTCTGTCAAAACCCTCCCATTATTTTACTTCCTTTAGTCATCCAATCTTTACAAAAATAGCATTATTTCAAAGAAGATGGAGCAAACCTGCTGGCTGCCCCTTTGTGGGGAGGTCACAGAGCAACACACACAGGGAACAAAGAACACTATAAATACCTTCCATTCCTAGTCTCCAGGTTTCCTCTTTAACTGCTGGAAATACTCTTGGAAAGTTTTGCTTATTTGATTTTTTTTTCCCCTAGCAACAGGTAATTTTTACAGATACTGGCTCAAAGTGGAAAACAACACCTACACGATTCTCCACCTTTAAAAACAAGTAGGCACAGAAAAATCTCATTAAGAGAAATGTATACATTTCTGGAAGTATGACGTTGCAGCTCATTTCCTAAGTACAATTAATGACTTCATAATTAAGAACTGAAGCCCCACCTACCCAACTGCTTACCCAAAGACTCTACCCTGAGCAGGAGACATCCCCTTGCACTCTGTGCTCTCTGACCTGGGGATGTGCAGGGAGCTGAAGCAGTCACGTTTGACAGATTAAAAAGTACAACTAACATGAACAAAGCATCAAAAAAACCCCAAACCCTGACCAAAGCCGAGTTGAGGTTGTTCCTTTTCCACTTTTGGCTACCTGGTGTTTAAACCCACCTGATGGGAGCAGCAACAACCACCTGCCCTGAAATGCTATTTGAACTAGGAAATAACTATGACAATATTGCCAATACAAACAACACCAACACTATCTTTGCAAAAATTATTCAGCCAGTAAAATACCTAAATCAAAATAATATGAACATTTAAAAAACCCCAACCAACTACACCTATTTTAACACAAATTCCAAGCTAATTTGGGGATAACTTAATTTATCTGAGATAACTCCATAAAATAGAATTGGAACATTTCTCCAGCGTATGGAGACTGTAACTGGTTTTACCCAATAAATCACTTGAACAGTAAGATCAGATAGAAAATGTGCAAATAGTTCCTAGATATTGTATTTCTTTTACCCAAAACGCTCTTCAAAGTACTCAGGTACTAATACATCCCAAAAAACTGAAGCATGGCTCTGCTCTAGCGAGGGCTGTGCAAATGGATCCTGCTATTGCAAACATTTCATTACAAGCTCATCTAGACCAGGGCTTCTCATTTTACAAAGAAAACCTTTTTTTTTCTTCTAAATGTCAACCTGCAAATTTACCTTTAAGTACAACAGCCAAGCTGATTTTTTCCTCCTCAATCACCATATTTAAAAATTACATTTATGAAGGTCAAATTAGTCCTGAATGACACCTGCACAATGTGGTCACATCCAATTGCTTTGTCCTTACTCCAGCCCTCGTTTTCCTCTTAATTCCTTATAATTAGTGGCATATCTGTCTTCCTAGCACATTGTCAGCTGGGGTTTTCTCCATTCCAGACAGGGTGTGGATCCCTTACAGTCTTTTTAGAAAATCAATTCCTACTGAAACGTCTCAATAGGAAGACAGGAATCAGCTTTAAAAATACTTTTCACTCGCAGTGAGGATGCCTTGGCTCATGCATGCCTTGAAAGCCAATTCTGAACATCTCCAGCTCACAGGCTCAAGTACCTTGCCATGGTGGCTTCCAAAGCTTTCCCTAAAGGAATAGTACAAGAGTGGCAAATCAGCAGCATTTTTTTCAACCTTCCAGTACATTCAGACTGTCTTGTAAGATTAACTTATTAGAATAGAAATTTGTCTTATTTCTTTTTGTCTAGTCTGCTCTTTGTTCTGACTAGAGAAGAAGCATGGCAAATGGACACAAACATGGGATTATTACCCACTTTGCTAGCAGGCTTGGAATGAAGCACAAGAAAAAGCAAATTTTCCACACTAATGCAATAAGCACCTGCTTCCCTCACTGCAAAGTAGAGGAGAAATACCAAAGAAAAGAGATTGAAACAAAAAATTAAAATAGCAAAGCTATGAAACCTTACCTTGCCAGCCTGGTTTGCACACTGGTTTGACATTAACTCGTACCAAGACATCTTCTGTTGCATGTTTCTGCCCACAGTCAAAAGCTGTCACCATTATCTCATACTGGTGCTGTTTGTCAAAGCTCAGTTTCTCAGTGTTCCTGATGTTACCTAGAGATTCAACACAAGGAAGCATTCAGAGGTTTATTCTTGGCTAAGCATACACAGACTGCAGCATTTGGGTCCTGCTTCATCGTGTGCTTTGTGACTGTGAGCTCTCTGAAGCATGTGGGACATGCACAGGCAGCACAGCTCTGAGGAACAGGAAGAAACTTCTTTCAATCCAGCAGAGAAATAAAGATTGTAGGCAAATGTAAGATGGGAGGGATATAATGCAGGCATGGCTATTTGAAAAAACATCTGCTCAACAAAACTTTCTAAAGTAAGATGGGAAAATTAATTAGCAGTTCCATCCTGATATGTAAGATATGAGTAGGTGAACACTCATGCTCCACATTTGCCACAATACTTTGCTTTAACAGGTCAGCCACATTCCTGAGATCCACTACTGAACCCAAGTATCTTACTGCTGTCCTATTACCCTTTAGATGAGAGACATTTTAAAAATAGAAAAAGCTCCTGAATTACCTCCTGCATTACAGTGCTTAGCAGTATTTGATAGGGCAGCACAGAGTCATCACATGGAAAATAAAACCCAGCAACAACAGGGTTTATCTGCTGAACCTGACACACATATAAAGGTGACAAATTACCTGCTTTGGGAACAAAGACATCAGAACTTACAGAAGGAAAGGGGAAGGTCTCTCTCAGGACTGGGAGAGTGCCATGCAAAATGTATGGGTTTGCTATTAAGAAATTCAGCATTTTAATTCTGTCAGTTTCTGCTGAAATTTACTTTTTGCACAAGTTGAAACTTCAGCCTGTTTAATCCATTTCATGCTTTTGCTCAGGGCTGTTTGTTTTACCATCTCTTTGAATGATGATTTTTGTTCTGGAATTCAAGAAGCAAACTTTGCAGCAATGCTACACATAACAGCTTTCAAGGAATCAGCGAAATTCAGTTGTTTGTGCTAAATTTGAAATTCCATATGCTGGAATTTAGTCAAATACAGTGAACTGATCCTCACAAGTGCTGGCCAAAGTCTCTTTCATTAGGCACAAAATGTTAGGCTTTGTTTGGACATTTGGGTTTCATTTTCTTTTTCTTTTCACTCAAATGAATGTGAGACAGAAGAAAGCAGACAAATGCAACTTGTTAGAAGTTTTTCACTAAGGCTCCATCAGTTTGACAAGTAAAGACTTTTAGCAGGTGTCTCTTTGCTGCACACTCCTTATCTTGTCAGAGCTCACCACTCTGCTTTCTACTAGTACTACATTAAAGCCAACTTTAGGAGTTTAATTGAAATGGATGCAAAGCTCCTCAGGTCAGGCCTGAAGAAAGGCTGCTTTTTGCATTTATCACCATCTTCAGGTTCAAAACCTGTAGCTTAAATAGACTCTTGCATCTGCAGTTGTAAGTCAGGCCCAACATCCCATTTCCTGTTGACTCTGAGTGTCTCTCTGTCCCTTTCTGAGCAGGGCACAGAGGAGGACAAACCCTTCTAATATTCTTACGTCTCAAAAGGAGAATCAGACTGAGCTGCTGAAGGCTAACATGGGAACAGGACAGTGTCCTACAGCTCCTGGGGTTCTCTCTCTGCGGTTCCTCATCCTGCCAGGCATCTGCAGCTCTGCCATGGACACAGCTCTTTCCTTCCCACAGGCAACTGCAGTAACAACACCAACTACTCCATTGGTTTTTGAGTTAGTCATTGACAAAACAATGCAATCACCCATTTTACTATCTTGAGTTGCCTGATTAGTGGCTGCCTAAGAGGTTTTAATGAAACACTGCCACTGTAAATACTTAATTACTGATTTTGTATCTGCTCAGTTGTTCTTTCCTTTCTGCATTATATTATTTCTTACATGACTCTTTATATTTGCCTATTTGGTTCTCCTTGGTACTATTTTAGTCCGTGATCAGCAAAGGTAATTGTCAAGAAACCAAAATTGTCCAAATCTTCATCAGCAGATCAATTTGTGTGGCACATTAACTGTCCTGTAAGATATATAAATTTTTACAACATATTTACATTTCCCTAAATCTATCTTCCAAGATTTGTATTTCATTTCAGATTTGGACTACAAGGACTCTGCCTCTTAGGTGTTATTCTGGAAGGTCATTTGGATGACTTGCAGATGTTACCCAACAGTTTATTGATTTCCTAATAATTTTTTTCTCTTACCTCTGATGCTTTATGATTCTTTGGGTTTTTATAATTTAATCAATATGATTAAAAAGTAGACACAGAAGGGAAGCACTATAAACACAGACTAATTAAAGTTTTAGAGATGATAGTCTGAAAGGTTCTATTTACATCTCACCCACAGACATAAAAGTAATTAATAACATTAAAAAGAGAAATTTTTAATGGGAGAAGTAAATACATTTCTACACAGTTCAAAATCAGGCCATAAATAATTTTTCTTTTAGTCTTCCTAAATACCTGCCTTTTCCTGGAAATACCCACAGCTATAACAAATTTTCAAAAGACAAAAACCACATCAGTGACTATGGGAATATAAAAAGTCCTGCCTGAAGACACAGACATTTTACACCTGTGTTTCTTCAAGGTCAGTTTTAGGGAGAGATGGAAGTAGACATCCCTCTTTTATGGCTCTTTCACCTTCCTTTAGAGCAGTCATGAGTATGGGGAAAGACCTGACTCATTTAATATGGCAACTCCCTCTTAAATTCCAGTTATTTCCTGTGTGCACAAGAAGTATAAAACTGTATTACCTCCCAACCCCTGCAAGAGCTGGGGGCAGAGATGTGAGTGCTCTGCCTCCAGGCTGCTCACAGGAGTGCCAGGGCAACATTCCCAGGAGCTCTATTTGACCCTAAGTCCATCAAAATGTTAGACTTTCTTATCAAAAAGGTTTGTTTTTAACTGGCAATAGAAATAATCTGCCACTTAATAAATATATAAATATCAAACACAGATGCTCAGCTATGAAGTTTGGCTTTACTTTTCTGGCAACATGAGGTTTGCACAGCTCCTACTGCAGCTCTCAGTGCTGCACAGGGGATTTAGTGGGGTCCTGTCCTGTCTGAGATGTGTAACCCCATAAAACCTGCACTGACTGGACAGGTCACTATCTCATCTTCACACTGAACAGTCTGAACAGCTATTTGTGAAGTGCTCCCCAGAGGTGGGTGCCAAATAAGAGTCATCCCCAATTTAGAGATGAGAGCAGATCAGAGCTGTGACACAATTTGTATCTTTACCTGAGCTCTCTGACCATCTGACCATATTCCCTGACAAATAAAGGCACAACATATGTGAACAGAAGTGGGTTTTGCTGGCCTTACACCAGATCTGTGCATTGTGGTTTAATTTTTCTGTCACCTGAAAAAAGCCTACACAATATTGATAGAGTAACTGACTTGATCTGGATTTTGTGCTAAGGAGAAAACGAGACTAATCTGCATGCAACAGTACTTTAAAACATATTATACCTTATACCTTTAATCACAGTTCTTTGCACAGCAAAGCATAAATTTGTCCTCTGCCTTTACATGACTGTATTTTATGACTAAGAGTTCATTACCCTCCAAGTTGGGCTCATCATATACAAGAGTGAATTTTATTAGTGCTACAGTTTCAGAACACAGGGTAATTTTATTCACAAGGAAATTACATACCAAGGGCCAGAGCTCCCAAATGTATCTGGGAAGTTTTATATTACCTCCCCTAAGTGCCTAAGTTGGAAGGACCTGTAGGAAGCAGCCCTGAGCTGATGCTGTTTCCATGTCTCCCACGGAGTGGGGATGAGGCAGCCTGGGCACTCTACCTTTCTGCAAACGTTCCCCAATGTGTAAGATAGATTTTCAAGATCAAAAAATGCTCCATGAACAGATCTAGGGACAAGAAATAACATTGTCTAACAAGACAGTGACCTGCCAAAAGAAAAAGAGCTGATGGAATAACATGTTCAACCCCTACAGACCTGTGTTTGGGGTTACTTTTGTCTGTTGGTGGTAAAAAAAATCCACCATCTGGAACAGACAGGGGCTTGTTTTCCTCACAATTTCCCCCCACATCCACCTTTTGGGGCATCCTACAATATTTAGATTTGATTGTAAGGTATCTGGTTAAACTCTTTCTGAGCAACGAAATTCCACACTTAGGTGACTGAAAAGCATAAAAAAATTGTAACCAGCAGAAGACCAAGAACCTGGATTTGTATTTCACAATGGCTAAAAAAGCCCTGTTAACAAAATCCTAATTAGCACAGTATTAACAGACAGTCCCAGGCATCTCATACATCTATTTTAACCATCCCATGGGGAATAAAAACAGGCATGTTTCCAAAGAATTTGCACCAGAGAAAGTTTATATCAGCTGCCATAGAGTGACATTCTCTGCAGTGAAATGTGTTGGAACTAAGCAACATATTTCTGTCACAAAATAAAAGTGTAGCCATCTATTCTAACTTTGTCTCTAATCCCAGTGGGTTTAAGCAATTACCATTATCTTAAAAAATTGCAAATTAGACTGCAATTACTGTTGGTTGTGGCAGCACTGTTCTTTTAGTGAACAAATAGATCAAAAATATTAATTGAATTCAGGACCAAGAAACTGCAAGTATTACAACCTTATACCAATTATTCACTGCAGGCTTTAAAGTCACATTTAAATCAATGATTTTCTCATTGCCTTTGCTGCAAAGCAGATCCCAGGCACATGAGGACAAAGATGTAACCAAGGATTGCTGACATTTCCCATGCTTTTGATCATGTCTGTGACTGTAAAAAGACGTGATCACTCCTGAGGCAGCTGCTCTGTGTGATAGCAGCTGAAAAGGCACGAGCAGTGGAAAGGACTGCTCTGTATCACACCAATTTCAGGGTATTTATCCCTTAAAACTGTCACAAACCTGGAAGGAAATTAAGAACCAACCTGTGACTTCTGTAAGCACCCACCCTGCATACAGGTAAGTCACATGGAGCTGACAAAAAAAAGATTTGGAGAGATGGAGAACTTTATTTTATGACAACATGGGAAATCTCAGAGTCAGAAAAAACACACAGACGAAAAGCTTCTAGGGAATTACTCCCTAATATCTACTTCCAAATGCCCACTTACTGTAAAAAAACCTGTATGCAATTGTCTGGATTCTCAAGAATCCTCAGCTGCCCTCGTTTACCCAGGCATGAACATCTTCCTCATGATTACACTTCCTATACCACACACTTGCTTCCCAGTGGGTGACAACAAGATGGGTTTTTCCCCAATGTCATTATAATTTATTGATGTCACAGGTTATTGTCCTCTGATGCTCATCTGTGCATTGGGCAAGAACTGCACAAATACAGGTGAATAATTTGTGAACAGGGTAAAGGGTTTTTATAAAACATCCCAACATGAAAATGACTTCCCAGAGGAAACAGGAGCTCCATACACGCCTGCATGTTTCTATTTCAGTTTACAGCTTGGCCAAAATCAGATTTAACTTCTGAACTGTACTCTCCTCCTACAAACAACATGGATTAAATGCTTCTGCTAGGAGAGAGAAATCAGAGCAGTGATGGGTGTGCACACAGGGAGTTCCTTCTGGGGAAACAATTTTGTATTCTCTGAAGCAAGCGGAGAATGGGAGGAAGGATCTTGCACACACTTCTCATGCAGCTCAGGCACCATTCCCAAACTCAGTTCCATGTTCTGCTCCCTAGTGAGAAGCTGACAGGGAAAAGTAGGAAGATGACATACAGGGCCACCAAGGTCAAAAACTGCTGCATATGGAAAACGTAATATGACTTGGCATTTTACCTAAAATATACATTTTATACCCTAGAAAAACAGCTAAAACAAATAAAAAAACAAATTAAAAAAATGAGACTAATTCTCCAAAATACATTTTCTTCTATATTGGAATAATGGATCCACTTCAGGAAGCACCACAAACAGGCAGATCTGTGTACCCATGATCCTGGAAAGCTCGAACAACCGATAAACATATCCAGAATATTGTTAATTAATACTGTTCATATATCTGTGCTCTGCTTCAGGAAGCTCAGAGGCACAGGATTAGCTGTAATGCAGTGAAAAAACCCTGCATTAGGGCATCCATGTTGCACTGGGGAATGCCATCACCTGGATGGGAAAGGAGATCTGAGACAGTTCAGAGAGTGGACTGAGTGACCAACAATCATATTGCTCACCTAAACCTGGCTGTTGAATTTCCACAGTAAATTCCTGCCTCGCTTTCTGCCCAAATCTTTCACAAAGGGGATGGAAACCTCCCTGTGAGGATTCCTTCCCCATCAGAGATGAGAGCAGGAGCTCCCTCTCCAGCCAGGAGATCAGCCCCTGCCAGCAGGCACTGAGCCCCTGCAGGGGCAGAACTCACCGTTCCTGTCGATGGCAAAGGGCACGTCTGGGGTGACAATCTCGTAGTTGCAGATCTGGCTGAACTGGGGCGAGCAGTCCTCGTCGATGGCTTCCACCTGCAGGATGCTGTCGTAGATCTTGCCCTCAGTCACTGTGGCCTTGTATACACTCTCCTTGAATGCTGGGGAAAACTCATTCACATCCTTCACCTGGATATGGACTACTGCCCTAAAATAGGGACATAAAGCATCAAAGAGAAAAATTAATTTATCCTGACACCTCACTGACAGTTTCTTTTCAAAACACCTAGAAAAACTGACAAAACGTATCTAGGAAGCTCTGTAAGCACCTATTAAAATGAGATATTATTGAATTTCTATGTTTAATTTGCCCAATTTAGTATCTTACTGTGGCCCTAGTTAAAAGTCTATTTTCATGGTTTGTAGGGAGAGGTTTTCACTGTGCTCCCTATTAAAATCTGCCTCTAAAAATGAACCCCAGCAGAAAGTCAATGATATCATTACAGGGTAAAATGAGCAAAGAGAGGAAGAAAAAAATCATGGCAGTCTTATATATTCACTACCTAAAAATGGTCAGCTTACAAACATTCTTCCATTGTAAATGTGGCTCACACCTTCTACTGATTATACTTAACTAATCCTTTAATTAGTTCCAACACTGTACCTGTAACCCATCAAGGCCTTTAGTATTTAGTGGGTGAACTCTAAAGGCCTTGCTTTGAAAGGATTTGGGTTCTGGTTTGCTAGGCAGGGTAACAGAGGGACTCAAAGGGAATGTTCTAGATCAGTGGCAGAGCACAGCAAGGGCTGGGATCCCAGAGAGAGGAACTGAGTGTGTGCTGCTATACAGATCCTGGTGTCACTGGGCCACATTTCATCTAGTCAAGATTAGACCAAGATTTTCCACAAGTGGAATGTACCAGGTTGTTACTGATGTGAGAGGGGGGAACACAAGGAAATTGGATTTTGTGAAGCAAAACCTGTTTCTATGATCTGATGGTTATCTGATATTGCAGCCTTCCTCCTAAATCTGTATTCTTTTTAAAAATCTGGAAAGCTTCAGCATGCATTATAGACCTAATTAAATTTTTAATTGTCATGTGTCCAGGATGAGCAAAAGGAAGAATGATTACTATAAATCATTTATGATAACGGCTCTCAGCAAAACGAACAATTTGTAAAGCACTTATACATCTACGTGAGTTAAATTCATCTTTAACGACAAATGGTCTGGAGCTTAGTTCCATGAATTACAAAGGGAAAAAAAAGGCACTGTACCACCTAAGCTTATGCAGGGAATAAGTAAAAAGTACCACCTACTGGCCTTCAATACACTCCTCTTCAGAGGATTTTAGTTTCTCTGAGGCTCACTGTCCAAAAGCTGAGGTCAGACACACTGTTCAAACAGGACACTGCTCAGCTCATGACATGCATATACTAAAAAAAGAGGATGATTCCTCTTTTCTTACCATTTGAAAAGAGATGAACGGAGAGAAAACCCATTTAAAATTTGTGAATATCAATTGAAAGCCAGCTTCCTAAACCAGGATGTATTTAACATGAAAGCAAGAATGGAAAATATAAACCAAAACCCAGATGCATTTGTCTGCTTGAATGGGGATCCTGTCAAAAGTTTTAACTGAAGCAAACAAAAAGAATCTGTTTTCTAAAAGGGAAAAGGAATGATAAAATGGGTGGAATATTGCAACAATGGTTCTTCTTCATTTTATTTGCTTTCTACCTGACAATATAAAAAGAAGCACTTCAATAGACTGTAGAGTGAATGTATACCAAAGCAAAAAAAAATATTTCTGCTCCTTTTCACCCACTTGTGAGATTTCTTCCAGTTTGTTCCAGCTGGTCCTGATCCACAGTCGTAGGCCTGGATGATGAATGTGTATTCCTTCTGCAGCTCACAGTCAATAGGGCTCTTTGCTTGAAGGCGACCTTCCCCAGATGTCTTGTTCAGCACAACAGCCTCGAAGGGCATTTCTTGCCCGTGGATTTTAAAAGCACATATTTCACCTGCGAGGAAGAGCACCAAACAATCAGAACTGGGGGTGTCTAAGTGTTACACAGGGCAGTGGCACCTGCAGAGTTCATTGGTATTTCACCTGCTGTTCCAGGGGAACACAGGCTCAGGCAGCAGCTCATTCTGCACCCAAAAGGAGCACAGAGCAGGTGCTTGTGCAGTGGGATGTGCTGAGTGCAGCTCCAGGCACACACCCCCCCTCCCTCTGTCAGTGCTAAATGGTTTCTGAAAGCCCCAGAGACCATTCCAGATGGTACTAACAGCAACGCTGAGCTCAAGTATTTTTGAGCTAAATTACGAGACTGTGTTTATTTAAAGAAAATAACAAAATGAAAAATAGCTAATACTTTAGAGGTGGTCTTTTTTTAACTGCTGTCACTCCTTGCCTGAGCCACTTGAGCTGCCAGGTGGTAGCAGATGTGCAGATTCTGGCAGTTTAGTTTCCCAACAGTGGAAAAACTAATGGTGCAGAACATGGGCACATTCAAAACACATCGTGCTTTATTTACAGACATACATCATCTCTGGAGCAGAAGTAGCTGGAGGAACACAGACAAGTGTCCCTTTTGGACATCTCAGTCACCCACCCACACTCACACTCTCATACACCAGTGCCTTCTTAGCAGCAGCTCACTCTGCCTCCAAACTGTTTCCTGATATCACAGATCCATAGCTTCTCTCAGAGGAGTACTATAGAACAAAACAGATGATATGGCAAGGACTAAAAAAAAATTGATTTGGTCACAAAAGACAACATAAAGAATCTTGTGAGAATACAAGTCTGGAAAGGGAAAAAAGACCCAGTTTTCTGGTGTTCCTTTTTTTATCCTTCATACTGATAGCAAGGATATGCACACTGAGTTCATTTTTAACCACTCCAGAATCCAACTTTAAAAATGAAATATTTATACAAAGACCAATGTGACTTAAATATTTTTATGACACATTAAACACATGCTCTTTTATAAGCAAGTCAGTCTCAGGACATGCATTATAGATTCAAAACTGTCTCCCACGCACATAATCCTTTTCCATTTATTTCCAATTTACAGTTGCAGCCTTTTGGAAATCTCCTTGCCAATCATATCTGAGCCAAGTGCCAAATTCTAAATTAACTCTGAATCTATGACCTCTAATTCAGGCCTGGCTCCTCTTTCTCTATTATAATATAGTGTTTATTTTTGCAGAAGAGAGCAGACAGTGACTTTATAAAGTGTTGGAGTTCATAATTCCTATTATGTATGAAAAATTAAAAAATGGCAAGGGTGTGTGTGTGCAGGAAGGGTGGGGATTGAGTTCACTGAGAGCATAAACACAGCATTTTTGGGATATTCCTTTAACTACCATCACACAGGTTTCCCTTCGTGACCACAGGAGCTAAAGCTTTGCTCAGCTACATCCACTGATATTTAGGCAGATAAATCCCACACTTAACAGTTGCAATCAATCCTAGGAAAGCCTTTCCAGGATACGCACAGAGGCGTTTTGGTAATGATGAGGCACTGAAAATGTACATTAAGCATTTGCTTGGACACTTTCCTGGTCCAGTCCCTTCCTCCAGGGGTGTGAAAGGGCCCTGGAGGTTCCCAGGACACAGCTGTGCTCTTTCCCAAGCTCTCTGTGGTTCACCCTCAATATCTGGGCTACAGCAGAGGGAAGGGACTTTACCCTGAGAACCAGATTCTGCAGAAGATTAACGCTTTGCACACCCATAAAAGCAGGCTGCACCATGGGAATGAACTGGGCAAAGCATGAGATTAGGAGGAGGCTGAAGAGAAGCAGCTTGTTCAGCTTTACTCATGGCCACTGATTTGTACTGAAAAAACTTACTTGAATATCCTTGTAACTTCAAAACAAAACGTTCATATAAAATGATATTGTGGATTTCAGTTTTATTTTAATTGAATACAAAAAAAAAACCCCAGTGTAAATGTGAGAGGCTAATGGAAAATACTGTTTGTTGTGTTCTGTAAGACTGGCCTTCATAGTTTCTTAATAAAGTTTTCCTCAGATACACAATCCATCAACAGAAATCCTAACTTCAGTGGTTTGTGTTTATTATTTTATTGATCCACTGTTTGATTGCAAACAATACAGCATTTGCAGACATCCAAGCTATGGTTCTTAAAAACAGAAACAGCTCCGGGCAGAAAAAAGTTCTCTCAGCCCTAATCTAAATATTTATCATTTTTTCCTCTCCAAAGGCAGAGCTCTAATGCAAAGCAATCATAGAAGCAGCATATGCTCCAATTAGTTCTCATCAAATACTTTAGAAGTCTCTATATCCTGCTCCTATGTGAGATGCTCCAGCTTTGCTTTCTATATAACTCTGACTTTGTCTCCATATTCCCATGTGCCAAAGATAATGGCAGCTGCCTGGATATGGTGAGATATTTGTAAACACACAGCAAAAAACCCACATACACTTCCAGAATGTGGCCACAGCAACCTACTTATAGGAAAACAACTGCAAATATTTTTAAAAACTGGGTAAGAATTTTTTCCAAAAGAAGGGTTCTACTGCTGTTTCCAAAGAAATGAGCCAACCCTGTCAAAAAATTAAAATGTGTAGGACCATAATGTTTTTTAAAAGGTATCTTAATGGCCACATTGCAGTGGAAATGGTAAGAGTTGTAAGAGCTGTAACAAAGCAGAAAATTAATGTCTACTGCAGGACACACACATTGACAGACACATAGAACTACTACCATTAAGCATTACAAACAGTGTTTTTAAAATGTAACAGATACTACTGCTCATTATTAAACAGAGCTGCAGGACTTGAGCTCAACCCAGCTGAGCTAACCCCAACCTGCATGATGCCAATGGGAATTGTGCCAAACTGATCTTACTGCCTGCAGTCTGGGGTAAGTGAGGGTTTGTAACTCCTTGCAGGAAAAAGGAGGTTTCTCCCCTGTTCAGCCTCACCACTGCAGCTGCAGGACCTTGGTACCACCTTCCTCCCTTCTCTTCTGAAAGGCTGAGATAATGAAAGGGCAAACTGGGACATTGTTTTTCTCCCAACAGACAGCACAGCACAATATTATGCTTTGTTCTTCATGTCATTGGAATGGATTTGGGAACAGGGGGATATAGGATTTGGTGATCACAGAAATGGTGGTAGCACTGAATTGCTATAAAAAGGATAAATTGGTGATACCATGTAAAGGTAGAAGCACCTGCATGAAATCCTATAGCAATTGCCAGGCCAGGATGTACATCCTGAGGGTTTCCAGCTGCTCCCTAAAGACCTTCCTGTTACAGAGTTGAACTCTGCTGCGAATTTCACTTTAATATGTGTTTGAACTAAACTCTGGGCATGTTTTTTCTTCAAATCATTCAGACTAACATTAGCCATAAGCACCTATAAATTTTGAAGTTTACATTCTTTTAAGTTTGAAAGCCTTGGTAGAGATCCATATGTTACTACTGCAGGGATAATAATTATACAATTTCCTCTGTAAAGATTATAATAGCCTGCAAAAAAGGTACTGAGGGTTCATAATTTCTGAAACATAATCAACAAATTTATCCACTGTTTGAAAATTGATAAAGACAATGTTTCACATTCAGTCACATTTACATGCAAGATTTAGTGATTATAAGCTTTAATCAATAAAACTGTATTACAAATTACTGCCTTTTACATGAAACACCAAATTCATGCCTCTTTCAGTAGAAATAATAATCCCCAATGTTACTCCTTTAATAACTACACAGCCTCATTCACTTGAAATCAATTTCAGAAGTTATTAAAAAACACTGCATGCTTATTTGGCCTTTCAGAGCTCCCTCTGCTACCTCCTCAGCCCTCACCACACCAGGGATACTGAACACCTCAGATGGAAAGCTGGGATCTCTGACATTTCATCATTGGCATCGAGAGTTAAAAAAGGCAACCGCTGCATGTGAATCAGAAATCCCCAAATGCTGTTTCACTCGGGGGGCTGAGGGTCACAAGGCCAAGAGTTGGGTCCCAAGCACCCTGCAGGGCTCCAGGCTGGGAAGTGGCCAGCAGGAAAGGACCTGGGGTGCTGGTCAGCAGGGGCTGAATGTGAGGCTGCTGTGCCAGGTGGCCCAAAAGGCCAATGGCACCTGGGCTGGACCAACAATGGTGTGGCCAGCAGGACCAGGGCAGGGACTGTCCCCTGTGCTGAGTCCACAGCTCAGACCCTGTGCCCAGTTCTGTCCCCTCACTGCAAGACAGATATTGAGAGTCTGGAGTGAATGCAGGGAAGGGAACGGAGCTGGGAATGGCTCTGGAGCACAAGGCTGAGGAGGAGCAGCTGAGGGAGCTGGGGGCTCAGCCTGGAGAAAAGGAGGCTCAGGAGCCTTTCCATTCTCCACAACTCCCTGAGAGGAGGCTGCAGTGGGATGGCAGTCAGTCTCTTCTCCAAGGTGACAAAGTGACAGGACAAGCAAATGGCCTCAGGTTGCACCAGGGCAGGTTTGGATTGGGTGTTAGGAAAAATGTTCTCATGCACCAGAGTCACCATCCCTGGAGGGATTCCAAAGATATGAATGTGGTACTCAGGGCCATGGGTCAGTGATGGACTTGGCTGAGCTGGGTTGATGGCTGGGCTCTATGATTTCAAAGGTCTTCCCAAGCTCAGGGGTAACTGCATGCTCAGGCAATGCCATGGTTCCTTATGGAATGGAGATTACACTGCTGTGCCCAGGACACAGCTGGCTGTGTGACGTACACACAAGGATTTGTTCCCGAAACCATTTGTTAACTTCAACTGCACTTTAAAGAGATGAATTGTCTCCCTCAAGTGCTATGAAATTATGCAGCTCCACAATACAGAGATGCTACAGAAGAAGCATAGGGGTGACAAAGAGGTCACATCCCACTAAACAGCAAACAGAGCACACAAAAGTGTTCTAAAAGTGCTCAACAAGAATAAAAGCTTCAGTTCTATCTTGTACCTTTTAGGTAGCAGTAAATCAAATGTGAAGCTCAAACCTGTAGGAAACCAGGCTTCATTAGTTTGCTGCTGACAAAATTACTAATTTACATTCATATCCAGTTCTAATTTTATTACTCCCTAGCCTTTTATTACACTTTCATGTGTGTTTTTCTCACACACAAATCAACATAGATAATCCTTTATTTAAAATTAAGGCTGCAGTTTTATACTTCCCGAGGTAACCACAGAGTCCCTGAAAGATCCTGAAGTGCCTGAGAACCAAAGCCCCAGGATCACATGGCAAATCCACTCCTACCTTTGGAAAGACAAACACCCTGTTCAGAACAGATGTATACCAAGCTTTGATTCAAAGAACAGGCAGAAATGCCATGATCAAGGTGTTACAGTGACCTCTAAAGCTTTGCACACCAATGACAATAACACACCTAACACATAAGCTTTTCCTTAGCTGTGTTCTCACAGAACTTAATACAGCTCCATGGATCCATCAAGTCAGAACAGAAGTATCTGACAGCCACCACTAATGAATCTTCTTCATGTACTACACACCACTAGCAGGCTTCCCAGACTTTTATATAACCTATGGATTTGCTTGAGGCATGACTTCCCTCTTATTCTAACTAAAGGTTTGACAACAAAATTGAAGTACTCTCCATCTGAATCAAATCTGAATCTCTAGCACTTTACTTGTAGATGGAAATCTAAAGACAGGCACTCTGCTCTTGGAAAATTTACCAGCCCAGATCTCTGTTGGATGGACACCTGCAAATCAGCACCCCTGCTCACCTTGCTGCTTTCTCAGAACCACAGCACTGACCCATGGTGTGCTGTCAATGTCAGACTGCCCAATAACTTTTTTTAGAGATTTCTATTTCTCTCTTTATTTTTTTAATCCAGCCTTCCATGATAACAGCTGTACACAAGTTTCTCTGCTGGAATCCTGCAAATACCTCCTGCAGTGCAGAGCTGGTGACCTTTTGAGTGTCTCTGTGCCACTGGGAAGGTTTACAGCTTTGACAAGTTTTTCTATCACAGGCTGTAGTTACTGTTTAAATAATTACAGAATGCAGAAGGTTACGTTCTGAAGGAGGAAAGGGCAGTTGTTTGGGGAAAGGAGGTAAAATAATAATTAGAGATATTTTACATCTGTAAGGATAGGAAAAAAAAATTAAGGTAGTAACTACTGTATAGCTTTTCGAGCTCATTTAAGTCAATGCTATTAAATTCATACTGAAATACTAAATTGCAGGAAGCAATACTGAAATCATAAACAGAGGGATGTATTCATGCCTTAATATAATACCAAAAATTATTATTTCCTCATATCTAATTTTATGGGCAACATGCTCTGCAAAGCAAGAGCATAAATCCACCGCTACCCTTGCTGTTCTGTGGATTTGAAACTGGAAAAGGGGGAAACTGCACTTGCACTTCAAGTGATTCACTGTTACCATAAGCTCACACCAAATGAACCAGGCTTCATCCTTCTGCTGAAGCACGGACCAATAGCTCAGGATAAAAACACAGTTCTGTGGGCAGCATAAAAGCAGCAGTGATGTCTGGGTTTCCTCCTGGCTCCATAATAAGTTTCCCTACTCTACAATTTTGTTTACATCAATCTTGCTTTAAAGGTGTGATTTTTCTGGACAAACTGTGATTCTAGTGAGATATCTGACCACATTGCTCTGTGGGAATCCCCCCACGGCTGAGATGCACACCACGTCCCACTCAGGTCTGCACTCCAGCTCAAATGATGGAGAACTGATGGATGTTTATTAGAAAACTGCAATAAACATAGAGGGGGATTAGAAAAATATGTAACAAGGAGATGAATGTTTGTGCACATAAAGATGTGCTTAATTAACTACTGACTGTGCATTTCACAAACACCCTCTGTTCTAAAAGCATGGAAATATAAAATATCATCATTCATTCCTCCCATCAAAACCTTATCAGATTAACACTCTATTGCAAATAATTTTAAACATTGCTTAATCTTCTATTCTTTCTGAAACCTGCAAGATTCAAGAGAGAAAAAACCCCAAGAAAGTGTGATTTTAAGAACAATGCCAAAAAAAGTATAGTTTTCTAATTAAAGTGTGGAGCTCCATGCCCACCTGCACCAATGGAAGGCTTTGGCCAGGCTCAAGTTTCACCTTTGGAAGTATCCCATGCATTCATCATGCTTGGAAGTTTCAGGATTGGAAGTACCCCCTGGATTCAGGGGTCACACAGCCACACACCCAGCACACAGGAACAGCTGGCCCATCTAGCCACAACATGTAGGGCACAGCACAGTCCCTTTAACAGTTACACCAGCATTACTGGGAAATATTTACCCTGGCATTTTCTAGAATACCACATTATAATGAACTATTTGAAAAATTAATCCTGCAAGAGTGTAGTTAAGCCTGAAAGAAAAGCACATTAAAAAATGGAACTTTATCCTCCAGGAGCCAAGTGAAGCACAATTCCACAGTTCCTATTTGGGTCATTCTCTGCTCCCCCTTGTCACAGGTGTCAAAAACAATCCCAAACACGTCTGGGGTGTTGTCTTCACACACCTTGCCTGCATTATTTGGGCAGTGCTCACTCGAGGCTGCAACATCTGCACTTGTGGCTGCAGCAGCTCAAACACCACTTTGCTTCAGACACTCATCTCCCAGCAAACACAGAAGCCCAGATGCTCCCACTGCCCTAATTCCACGTTCGTGTCAGGAAGATGGGTCACAAAGCTATTCCACCTCTAGATTAGTGAGGTCTACACTGGGAAAAACAGGAGATAACTTGCCTTATGAGGCCCTGACCCAATTCACTGTGGATATCCTTTAAAAAAAAGGACCTATTTTTAAAAGAGCGACTAGAGGTCTCTGCACGTAAGATTAAAAGGTTATTATAATTCTTGCAATAATTTCAAGCCACTGAGTATTACTGAGCTGTTAAAGAACAAATGCTAATAAAGTATGTGAAAATCACTAATGATGTATAATATTCCTAAGATTGGCAAATGAAATAGAGAGCTAGAATTAGCAATGTTGGCTGGCAAATGTGTATTGCTTACAGAATTCCTACAGGCAAACCTAACACAAATATTTCCTGCAGCAGGATAGGTGCTCCAACATGACCTGCTAGATTTGGCTCTCTTGTGGGATACACAGACGTAAATAAAAAAAATGAACATCACCATGTCACACTCAGAGTAGAAAATCAGCAGCTGTTTAGTCTGCAGAGGACTCAGCAGACTGACAGAAAACCTTACTTTTTAATTAAACTACTTTCCCTAGGGCCCTGTATCAAGGCAGACAATTTCTGAGGTAAAGCAGCTTGGAAAATGTTGGATTTATTAAAATTATTATTTCCCTGACTAATTTTACAGGCATTGTTTTGGGGCATAGTTAGCTAATTCAAAGCACACAGTGCATGATCAATTAGTTTTCCTGTTCCTTTTGAATCAAAGGCAGGAGTTAGCTCTAACTTGAGAACTACACCAGGAACTTTGGACTGGCTAGCACAGAATTTAAACAGCACTCAGCCATGCAAACCAGAGGAGAGGCAAATGCTAGGAGCTAGGGCTGCCCCTCACTAATAACAACCTTAAATAATTGCAGTACCTTTGAGTAATTGTGGAACTTCCATGGCACTAGCAGCCTGGGAGATGAGTTCAAAGGGAAGGGATGCAGTTTGGATCTCTTCAGTGACTTGTACACTCTGGTTAGCACACCCAGGAAAATATGTCAGAGATGCACTGGGTGTCTCAGGACTCTTCCACCTTTTGCCCACAAAACCACACATGAAAGACAAGGCACTGAGTGAGGTTGGCAAAGAGATAAAGTGCTCACACCCTCAAGTTTTCACTCAGCTCTTCACTCTGCTGTGGCCTCTCACTTACAGAGCAGATTAAATAAAAAATTTAGGAACATTAATTTAATCTTGGCACGGAGCCTGGACACAAGGGATTAGTCTGTGCATCCTGCAGACACGCAGCAAAGTAGAGCACTGAGTTTTATTGTTACAAGAGTACCATATGGTTCCTCCTGATCATGGCTTTTTGCATTTGTTTTTACTTCCACTTGACTATCTTTGAACAATCTGAAATACTCAACTCCTAATGTAAAGTCATAATTTGGACTGGATCTCTAGACAGGATGAGTTACTTTGGACACAAATGCTTCTGGTACAAAGCATCATCACAAATGAAAAGCAATACAGTCAAAATTACAGCAGCTGGCTCTTTATCAGAATGGAAATCACATGTAAAGATAACAAAATTCATCAAAAGAAAAAGTAAACACAAATCTTGCTAGAAAAATCAGTTGAACTCTAATTTGTTTGGACACTTAGAATGGCTTTTTCTATTTCTAAAAAAATAGATTCAGTTCATCCTATTCCTCTGAGCCTCACAATCTCCTCTTTTGCTGTGTTTAGTTTAGTATTTCCTACCCCACAAAGAGAAGTGTCAGTGCCTTTTTATACTGTGCTGGCCTTTAGCCCAAGGCTGCTCCCCCCAGCCCAGCAATCCATGAGAGCTCCAGAGCTGTGTTTTCATGCAGAAAAGGCTTGCAGAGGTGTGGCACCCAGGCAGCTCAGGAGAAAGCCTGTTTGGCAGACACACAGACCCAAAGCACAGCTCTGTGCAGGGCTGCCTTCACCTGCTCAGTATCTGACACACGAGAGGTGTGAGAACCTGAGCTGTGTGCCACCTCAGCACTTCAGCTGCCCTTGGGCACCTCCTGCTTCAGACTGGGCTCCTTATTGCCAGCTTCTCGTGCTGCTAACAGCAGCACAAATGCTTCAGCAGTGCAAAACCTCAGATTTTTCTGAGACACTGACTTACACCCACTCATAGCTAAGCGAGATGCTTGTTTTTCAGTGCAAGAGTGCCAACCTCAGCAGGTCCTGATGGATTCTGTGATCCAGGTGGGACTCCAGCCCCAGAACAACTCCATGGCACAGTACTTACAATGGCAGGGGACACTGTGCTCCAGTCAATCTCTGGCTGATTGCAACCATGGCTCTTTCGTGGAATGGTATGATTAGCAGTAGAATAAAGTAACTTTTCCTATATGGAAACTTAAATTAAGTTTTTATACTCTCACTGACATGAAAATAACCATAATGGATCTACAAACTGCAGCAGTGCTGAGCCTAAAGATCCAGGACAGCCATTAAGAACTCCATTGTAAAAGCAGGGGCTCTGTCCCTTCTAAGATTTTACAGTGAGATATCTTACTTATATTAATTATTCAGCAATGCAGAGAGCTTTGCTTTCAAACTGTAAATTCAAAGCCACAGTGAGCTCAACATGCCGGAGTTTGTGCTTTTTATCATCTAACCCACTGAAAAACCCTATTTATTTGCTCTGTGTCTTAGATGTTATCTTATTTCTTGCCCTCTTGAGCAGGAGCTCCACAGAGGGCAGAAAGGGTTGTTCAGCAGCTTTGAAGACCTTGTTAGCTTTTTTTCCCAAAGTGAAATTAAAAACTATTTGAAACTTTTCGTGAAACACAGCGGTATCAAAATAGTTGTTTCTAGAGAAAGGTCAGACTTGATTCACTCCTCTCAAAAGCCCCCTCAGTCTTGCAGAAACATTAAAACATCCACAAAACACTGCTACTTCAGTACAATTAGATTTTTACAAAACCATATTTTTGCTGGCTCCACTGTAGATGTTTAATTATTTCCTTTAAATTACTTAAAATCTTTGCTTCTTTAGCCATATTTTGCATCTCTAAGAGTTAAGACTCCTGTGGGAGTTTTGAGAGGTCTGAATTGAAGTATAGACAATAAGTCTTTGCATAGCAAACCCTTGAAAATATCTTACAATGTGAACTCTCCAGGACAGTTCTGTATCTGTTTTTTGAGCAAATGAGATCCCACATTAAAGACTACCTGAAAATAGAGCTGAAGGTAAAAGTACAACCTAGATCTTACTGATTATTTACAAATTCTGCCATGATATCAATGCAAAAAGGCAATCCCTTGCTAAGTACTGGTAAAATCAGTAATTGCTAAAGGCTAAATTAACCTTGGGTAACCAAAGTGCAATAAAACTTAAGCTTGTAGTGCAGAAATGAACACAGATCTCACAGTTACCAGCAGCTGTTATGAATAATATCACAGTTCTTGCTGAGATTATTTTTCTACTTAGTCTGTATTCCACCCCCACTTTCATTCTAGAAAGTGAAGACCAAAGCTTATTTTTTATGCTTTAGGAGCTATGGCTGAACTTCCACTGCAATTTAATTTTTAATCTGAAATTAATGGAATGAAGGATGCAACTATTAAAACCAAACATGTGCAATATAAAGCAATAAAAAAGTAACACCATGTAAATTCCACAATAATAAATCATTCCAGCAATTCAGAAAGTGCAAATAAATATCTATGTAGTTTCTGTTTAACTGCTCCTCAACAGTGTAAAGAAACAAATTATATTTGCAGTTTCTGAAGTAAATTATAATATTAATTTGAATATATCTGGTAGGAAACACGAAGCATTTTACCAAGATGTAAAGTTAATTCAAAGCCAGTTTTGTGGTTACCACTCAACACTATTTAGTGGCATTTGCATTTATACCTTCACTGCTGGTCAAACAGAACTTGGCTGTGGCAGAATTCCTTTGGGAATGCTCAGCTCTAGCCCTGGGAAGCAAGTGCTGTGTCCACACTGCTTTTAGAACAGACATTTACAGACCTGAATTTTTGGGTTACAAACGTGTTTTTTCAAGGAGGAGCTAAATAACTGCTTATCAAGGCTTTTGCTGAAAACAGCTTCTCTGTTAGCTTTCATTCCATATATTTTTGAACATCCTGATTTCATTTAAAAAGTGGTATTTTCCCTCAGTGAATAGAGTGCAATATTGTGTTGTAGCAATGATCACCAATGGCATTGTTACCTGCACTGCTTTGGTTATTTCACTCCAAGTCACCCCTGCTTGCTCTGAGGACACAAATGCCACCCAGAGTCTCACAACTCACACTGAGTGAATTGGGTCCTGCTTCTCCTGCCACTTCATTAGAGCCTTGCTTACTGAAAAACTCCTTTCCAGATGCATGGAATAAATGCTGCTCCTCGGGAATTCACTGCCCACGGCAGGTGCTTACAAAGCCTAAGGACCAGGCTGTCTGTCATGGCCATATTTGAGCTAAATAATGTCATTGTACAAGGAATTTTAAGGGCATATTCTGAACACAGAGGGATCAAAGAGTTGTCAGGGAAAGCCCAAGGAATCTTTTATTTACAGTAAATACTTAGAGAAAGCATTTTGTCTCTGTAAGACTGGGCTGTGTTTATAGATGTAACAGCTTAAAAAAGCTGGGTATTTGTTTGCAAACAGCACAAAGGAAAAAAAGAAACAGAGTGACAAAGCACTACTTTAAGAACTAGAAATAAAATAGCACAGGGAAGCAGCCGTGCTGGTGCCCAGGCTCTTGTCTGCAGGGCAAGAGCTGCACACCCTGAGGTGATGGGGGACATCTCACAAAACCCAAAAAACACCTGGGAACAACTGGGATTGGGGACCAAAAACTGCCCACTTGCACATTGCACTGATCTCCTGGCATGGCTCTCTGGGCAGGGTGCTCTCCCAGGGAGTAGAAAAACCCAGAGAAGCAGGGTGCTCTCAAGCAGGGAAATCTCACCTGAATGAAGCTCTTCAAACACTCCAAAAATGCAATCATATCAGTTCTGTGCTTAATGAAAAACAAGCAGCCTCAGTGGGCAAAAAACCCAGCAATGACCCTCATCATCCTCCCAGTGCTGCTCCATAATTAGAACATCACGGCTGTCAAAGTTACTTATCAGATACAATGACAGCTCACTTGGCAGATTATAACTACTTAAAGAGCCATAATTGTACAGAGATATTCAGCTGAGGAACCCTTGAAGAATTTTGAATATTACAGGTCTGATAAATTGGATGATAATGAAAGGAAAGTTATTAAAGCACTTCTCATTTTTCACAAGTTGTGATTTTCAAATTACCAAGTGTGCCAACTTTCACATCTACAAACCACATCCTGAAAATTGGGGAAAAAGAGCTTCCCAGCTGGGGCACTGCTCCATCACAGTGGTGTGTGATGAAATCTGAAAGGAATCCATTTGGCCTATTTCAGGTGGAGTGGCAGCTCCTTCTTCCTTCACCAGAATTCTGGGGATTCTCAGAAGAGCTGAGTGTGTGTGGGTATGTGCACTGTAGAGAGCAGGTGGAAAAATACTAAAAAAACCCAAACGTACAAAAATTTCCTGGCTCAAAAGAAGATTTAGGTACACAGGCTGCTTACACCTTTGCCCTCTGCTCTAAGCAGTCATTTTAGAGACTTCCTTCACCCCCCTCTTTTTTCTTTTTTGTGGGGTTCTCTTGGTTGGTTTGATTTGTTGTTTGGCTTGGGTTTCTTTTTTTTTTTTTTTTTTGGAGGGGGGTTGTTTTGGGTTTGGGGTTTTTTTGTTTGTTTCTGTTTTTTGGGTTTTTGTTTTGTGGGATAGGCAAAAAGAACCAAATGTTTTATTAGAACAACCAGTGTTTCTTTTTTACAGTTTTACATTCTGGGTAAAAGGCAATCAGGTGACAGAACTAATAGAACTAATAATGCCTTTTTTTAAAAATTATGAAATCGATGATGAAATAGATCTCTCTCATGAGAGTTTATTCATAGCATTGTTCTACTGACCGCAGGAAACTGTTCTCTGTTTTTATAGCTGGAAGGGAACAAAATAAGCACAGTAATTCCCAGTGACAGCTGTAAAAGAGGCATTTTGAGGGGAAACTCCAGAACATTAATTGTGCCTTTTTAAGATCCTTTTTCTACTGTGAACAACACACCAACATTTATAGTTTCAATAGTGCATATCCACTGTAAGTGTAAAAAACTGCAAGAGTCTGTGTAAATTCACTGGAGAGCTCAAAAGCATAATTGGAAAGTCATTTTTACTGGTAGCAGTCACTAGTGCTGTGACCTAGAGATCAAGGATACAGGGATACAGCCCCAAAGTGATTCTGTTGGCCATGACAGAGGAACAAACTGGTTTTAAACCCACATGTGTATCCACAGCATCGGCCCTGAATTATATTCTCTTAGCCCACAAACAGAAGTAAAACCTGGATGTGGAAAGGATTATATTAAAACACAACCACAGTGCTACTTTGATAGGAGCTTGGGAAGGATGCTTGACAGGTTGTGCTATCAAGGAATGAGAGATCCCTTTGTTTTGCTCATAAGGCAAAAAGAAAACAACAAAAGGAATTAGAAATTCTTTAGGTAATACTGGATTTGAAACAGTGAAAGCACCAATTCAAAATCACAAGAGTGAAGTTTTCACAAAACTGATGTCAAAACATATAAAACACAGGTAGAGCTAGCAAAATCAATATTCATTATTCCATGAATTCATTGCTCTCCAGAGAAGGAGCTCCAAGAGGTCTCTGCCCACCTGGCAGCCTAGGTTTTGTTAGAGTATCAAAAATATTTAGTTTCCATGACCCTCACATGTTTGATTTCTGCTACTGAATGGTATCATTGGTAGAATGACAAACTAGGATTAAGGTGGACAATAGTTTGGCAACAATTATTCTAAGATACTCCCTGTGTTTTCAGCTCTGTTCAGTAAAACATATGGCTTTAAAAATACATATATTTAACAATTCAGCGTGGCTTTATGGATTCTCTACTAAAAATGCTACTGATGCCAGACAACAGAGACTTATTTCAAGTGAATGAGACAAGTTCCTCCCTCCATCTCTTCTAAATCATTCTGTGAGGCATGGAATTGCATCAGAAATAATAGCACTGGATGAGACAAAACAAGGAGCTAAATAATGATGAAAGCAAGGCTTCCAAACCAGACCTGAGGGGTCTGTGGGTGAACAATGACCAGGTTATCAGTGAGGCCTCAGACAGTCAGGTTTGACTCCAGCAAGAGGCTGATAGCAAAGAGAGGCCAAGGACTCCTCCAGGCTGGTCACACCTTCATGGGAATAAAGAAACCTGCAGCTCATGGTGCCAGTCCTGCCTCAGGCAGGTCAAACACCAAATTTAAATGCTGTTAGAGACATCTGTCTCTTGGAAAGCACCTTTGGTGAAGGAACTAGGGAACAAGGTGTGTATCTCTGAGCCACCACACTGTTTCAAAGAAAACACAGATTTTCGAGTCAGAGCCAGCAAAGCTATCAGAAATACACCATGGCAGGAATTGCACAGTTTATTCTAGCCCATCATGGTTTCCTGAATACACATACGCGTTTTTGGAACTAAAAGTTCCTACATGTACATATATCTTTTCTTTTAACACCCAAATTTTGCATGTTTTACTCCAGAAAAAGAAACTTTTTTTTCCTGCTAACTTCAGCATATTCAAAATGGAAATTGCTGAGGCACAATAAACATTAGAGCTGCATCTCCAGTTTTACAACATCATTATTCACACAATGACTTTTCTTTAAAACACTCTTAAAGAAGTATCTAGGTTGATCATAAAATCTGTGCTATGGCCATTATATTTCTTAAACAGTAATTTTTGTTGGATGTTTAAACTTGCAGTGGCAACAATGATGATTAAAGGTGAAATGGATTATGTTGCTCTATGACATTTGCTACGTTGCCTGAAGAATTCTTTAGGGCCATCTTAGACCCAAGAGCTGAAATACAGCTCAGTGCTTCCCTGCATGATGTTGTCTAATTCTGACATGTTTGAATTTCTTCAAATGACTTTGCATAAATGAGAGCACTGTGAAAATACCTGAGCTAATGCCTTCTGCTGGACACTTGCACCCTCCTGTTGGTAGCAGAACAAAGCTCCTTTCCTGCCACTTGTCCATGCCCCGGCTGCAGTCAGAGCCAAGATCTGAGAGGAAGGAGCCAGAACTAATCCCCAGGTCGTTAGACAGAGCTGCCTTTTTAAGGGCTCTCATAAAAGGATATGCTGTCCTGTGGCAAGATGGGAGCACATAAAAGATTGCTCTTTCTTGCAGAGGAGAAGAACGACACAGACATTATCCTCTCCTCTGGGTGAGGGACAATCACAGCCACCTGGCAACCTCACTCCCTGTGAGCAAGTCAAGTTTTAATGAGGAGCAGCCTTTCTTGCTCAGAAACAAAACAAAACAAGCTCTACAAATGAGGAAAGGGATCAGAAAGACAGTTTAAAAATACAGGGGAGGGGAAAGACTAAGCATCCCCACTGGACCTATTCAGTCACAGCTTCTCTACGATAGATTAAGCAGTCACACATTGATTTGTTGGTTTTTAGGTAGTGTTTTTGATATGGTGTTTGATTTGCCAGCTCGTCTCTCTCTGCTCCAGCTACCTAGTTTTCTGTATCTGTTCCTCCTTTGTCTGATGTCAGGCAAAGGATCAAAAGCCTGACAACGAGGAAAAGAACTGGAGTGCCTGATCATACGCAGTGCATGGCATCCAATTATTCCATGCAGCTTGTTTAAATTATTCAAGTCCCTCTGCTGTTGTTTATAACCTTGTGAAGCTTTCTTTCCACAACAGTTTTTGTGGGAGCTGATTTGAAAGCTGTAAACACAAATAATGGGGTGATGTAGCTGAATTGAGGAGTGAGCTGATTGTTCAAAGCCTGACTTGTTAGAGTATTTCTTATTCAAAACCACCGAGTTCAGCGTGAATGGAACAGAAACAATATCCCCCATGTACCAGAGGACTGAATCAGATTGCAGAGGAATTTAGTTGCCTACTCCAAAATGATTTTGTTCTCTGTCAGCATTAACTTAACAGCTGGACCTCACCATTACTTTTCAATCCGTTTGAGCTGACAACAGTGAAAGGTGCTAATAAAGAAGCAAAAATGGGTGAAAAAAACACATGGGATATAAAGCAGTCACAGCTCAAAGACTTGGATTACTCATTATGGCTCTGGAAATAAAAACACCAGTTGTTTATTCTCTCCCAAAAAAAAAAAAAAAAAAAAAAGCCAAGAAAAGGAAGTTTGAATGTTGAATAAAAAAAATTAAAGTGTGCACAACATTCCCAGTCAAAATGTCCTGTGGAGATAAGGAGTTTAAATATAACGATAAATAGATGATATGACACTTTCTTTTAGAAAGTATTTTTGGGCCATTCTCTTACCCCTGTCTTTTATTTTTTTTTAATATTTGTCATGGTTTAAGAATACTTTTAAAATACTTTAGATAGTTGCTTTGAACTTGCATCATGTCCAAGCCCAGCACTGAATTCCCAGGCTGGGTGGACACCAATCTATGTGCTTTGAACCAACTTCCCACCTCTGGGCATTACAGATCTGCAGACCAAAGAAAGGCTGCCTCTCTGCAAAGGATTCTTGTGAGAATGCATTTTAATGACTCATGAAAATTGCTTTATAGGAAACTCTGCCAACCGAGCTTTCCATTTCGGAACAGCCACCAAATAGGTCCTCAGGTGGGAATGTCATTAAAAACCTCATTTTTCAGTGTCAGACACAAAACATTTTGACTGCATGTAGGTGTACATCTTCCAAGAAAAAAAACACATCACATCTCTAGGAAAGAGCACCCCTCTTAAGGTTTCTTTTTAACCAACTTTCAGCTTCCAACCAGTATGGATTTAATGTTCTCTTCAATATTACCCAAGGCAGTAAGAAATATATTGAGAGTTTTTCTTCAGACAGAACAGAATCATCTTCTTCAAAGAATGATTCAATTCTTTCCTATAAATACAGTTAAAGTAGCAGTAAATGCATCTTATCAGTCCAGCTACTCTGGATTCATTTTTCAGAATAGATTTCTGCTTATAGAGATATTTATTTTCTGGTTCTCTGTAAGTTTTCCTAGTGAACAGTTTGCAGTTTTGAATCCATTTACTCATTCCAATTCCCCATAAAAGACTGTCAGCAATATCTTGCAGAATAGGAAGTAAAATACAGCATCAATGACTTGAAATTAAATGAAGCCACAAGAGAAACAGTGAATTTTACCCAAATCACTGCCACCACAACTGCATTTTAAAGCTGTTGGATATTTGCTATTTCAGAACAGATAATTAAAAGAAAACAAACAAACAAAAAACTCTTGGTCTCATTTGCTGTGCTAAGAAAGTCTCTGGTCAGAGAAAGTATCTGAGACAGATAAAATATTTCCTAATGTCCAGGCTTCCCTAGACCCCTCATGAGATGTTTACTGGAAGGAAAGAAACCTGGTCTAGCAGGTGGTTTAACTTTTAAATGCTTCTAGGTGTTTAAGATGTATTTATATACAATGGGAAATAGGGATGGTAAAGAATTATTTGTCAAACAGGATCTTGGATGAAACAATAGTACTTTTTCAGATTAAGAGCTGTTTTCACTTATTGAAACCTAAAATGTATTCTAAACCTCATTTCCCAATTGGCCAGTTCATTAACTGAGGGAAAAAGGCATTTACAGGCTTAATACATAAAACAAAAGTTCTGTAATGTCAGTGGCCTCTTTTATATATATGGACCATGTATTGCAACTTAAGGGTGCTATTTAAAGAAATTACTTTAAAAAGGAAGCAAAAATTTGAAAGATGAAGTTATGAAAACTAAAGGTAGGAAGAAAAATAAGGAAAAAAGAAATAATCATGTATTTCAATTATTTAATTAGATACTCCACAATGAAAAAGAAAAGAGTTCAAATATGCAGTGCATTAGGGGAAAACTACACACAGTTTCAAAATTACAATATGGAAATATTAGATTTTTTCCATCACTATGCAGTTCAGTCTGCACAGTAATATATATTTTAGTACTCAGCTTCAAAGGAGTGCCCTTAATGGCAGCATTTCAGGATTTTTCAGGAAAGACAGATGAGGACTAGATGGAATGGAAACATAATGGGAATTCTGCTATGCCAAAATATATATAATTCAATTAACACACATGGCTGAAACCTCAAATGAAACTAATGAATTGCAATGTCCAATATGCCTTTAAAACAAGATTTAAAACTAAGTCATTATTAATATAGTAATTAATGCTCCTAGTAATTGACAGGCCCTACTTTTGTTGCCATTAATTTATTCATTTACATGACAGGCTGTTCTTTAGTACAGGGAGAATGATTTTGAGGTGTTCTCAAATACAAATAAAACCCCCAACCTGATGCAATTTCACATCAACACAGCACATTTGTTTGCATGGGGAAATGCAGTATAACGTGGCTGCATTCCCACAGATGAACCCAGCTTCTTTTCACATCAACTCCAAATCCCAGAGAGAAAGATATTTCATTTGTGAATTAACTATTCATAAATGGAATATTCATTTATTAATATAATCCATTTCTAACCGTTGTACTACTGAAAAAAGTAGTTTGAAAGTATAGAAATCATCCATGAATTTTAATTAGAATCTATCAGACTCCGGGTTTCACTCTTCACCTTTTATAAACTCAGACTAAGTCGCTGCTCTCTCAAAAAATGTTAGAATGCCTTGGTTCAGACTTGCACAGACCAGAAAAAAATGAAAAGCCTGGTTCATGGACATTTCTCCTGCAGGGATTCGGTGTCCCTGGGTGTTGTGGGGCAAAAAGGCTTTGCAAAGGAGGGCCTTGCTGCCCCTGTAAAATCCTTGCTCACTTCTGTTCCTTTGGCTAACTAGAAAAGCATTCTGGGAATGACTCAGCTAAACTAGAGGTGAAAAACAAGTTCCATAATTGTAAAATAATTATCAGAACCACTAAGTGCTCACACCGTGGGGCTGTGGTTGGTCACACCTGATGCTGTTCCTATCCTGGTCTGTGGTGGCTGGTTGAGCACATCTGTTGTGCCTCACAAGCATGGAAACTCAACAAACTAACAGCTGAAGAACGCTGGATTTTTGCAATAAAGTGTCTTCACCACACCGCGGTGGAGATGGTGTGTTTAACGTTGCACAGGTTACAATTCCAGCGTGAGCTGTGGCCAATCCCAGGCAGGAAGCTGATCAGGTCCTGAGCAATGCCATGGCTCCCTTTGGCTGCAGGGCAGAGATCCAGAGGCAAACTGACAGGTGAGGAGAGAGAACTCATCCACACTGTCCCTGCTGGGGGAAATGCAAACCAGCTCGGTTTGCCTGCACTTCTTTACTTCCCTGGGTGATTTTGGGCCAAAATCAGGAACAGCTGTGTGACTAAGACAGGGCAGGTCCACCAGAACTTCCCCAACATTCCCCAGGTATGGAAATACCCAAGTTGCCATCCTTTTTCAACTGCTGTTACAAACAAGTTAATCTCTGATGGGAGTTGATCTTACAAACCAGCCCTGTATTTCTAACTGAATAACAGAGTTTGTACATATATTAACATTACTGGGAGAATTTCTAGGTGTCTGTGTAATGCTAGAAAACATCTACCTGCTGCTCATGGTAAAAGGGTTTTTTTCCCAGCAGCTCTACATAATGAATCATATTGAAATATAATTTGTTTTTAAACCCTGACAAATCTGATTT
Source organism: Lichenostomus cassidix (assembly GCF_008360975.1). Taxonomy (NCBI): domain Eukaryota; kingdom Metazoa; phylum Chordata; class Aves; order Passeriformes; family Meliphagidae; genus Lichenostomus; species Lichenostomus cassidix. The sequence continues at coordinate 18,691,960 of NC_139490.1, forward strand.
ATTCCCTCTGTGTTGAAATATATCATCAAGAGGTCATTTCTCTTGAATATAACTGTGTGGGAAATAAGGGTTATTTTAATATTGCCAGGTTCTCTGAAAATCAGTGAACAAAAAGAAAGTGCCCAATGCCCAGAAGTAAAAAGTGTATGATTCTTGGAAAAGAAATGTTAAAATACAGCCTCACATTATGGGGAAATATTTTTCATTGGGAATTCATTAGCTCCTGACACACACTTCTCGTGTAATAATTTACATCTCTCTCCAGTTACTCAAAAGAAAATCTGCAGAAATAAACCATCAATACTTTAATTGGCTTTTGTGTTGCTGGCTGAGATTAAATATGGAAAGTAAATGGGAAAAGTTATTTAATGCCAGTAAGTTGATAATTTTGGATCAGCATATTTTCCTGCAAATGCCTTTTGATATGTAGAAATAGAAACTGAAATAATTCTTTGAAATTTATGATTTATAGATTTCACAAAAACCTCCTGAAATATTTATCTGTTTACTACTCAAAAACATATAGTACACAGGCAACTTGCAATTTACTAGCATAGTAATAATATCCTTTTGTTTAAATACCAGGAAATCATAAAATGATTCTGAGATAAGTTCAGATTTTAGCTCCTCTTTCCTGATTGACAAAAAGGAGCAGATATGGAATAAGCATTCTCTTCTCTCATTATACAGTCAGTTAAATCTGTAAGCAAAATCCAGCATTAGTAGCAACCTTCCCTTGCCCATAAAAGTTTTCCATGATTTTATTACTGCAGAGAACCAAAGCAGCCATTCTTTTTCTTAATTAAAAGAGAGGATGAAAGAAATCTTTTGAACCAGCTGAAAAGATCTGTAAAACACTCTTACAAAACACTATGTGAAAACAAATGTAAAATTATCAATAACATTATTTATTCACCTCTCAAATGTGCTCCATGTATGCAGGATTACCTGACTGAACTACCTTTATTGGCTTTTGCCTTTCCCCCTCCTGCACCTAAAGCAATATACAAATATATTGCCATTTCTTCAATCTGCCTGGATTTCCTGCTCCAGCACATATGACCAGATTTAAAAGCACAGTGAAGTCGCTGAAGCCAACCTCTCATTTCAGCACCTTATTTGTCCCAAATGAATGTTTAGAGGCAGAATTTGTCTCTGAAGTGCCCTGGTGAGGTGGGAAGGCCCTGAGATGACACCAACACAAAGCTCCTACTCTCACCCCGTGCTACCCATGCCTCTTGCTCAGTTGTTCACACAAAAATACTCATGGGAATGTGTTGTGAAACAGATTGTGAGCTGAGCCAGGTTAAAAATAACTCTTAAAACCAATGCCAAGTCTCCACATTTTGACACAACCCTCAGGGGCTTGGAAAAGCCTTTTTAAGGCTGTTTTCTCATCCACAACCAACCCACCCATGCAAAAGCAAATAGTGGTTGAGCTTTGCCTTTTGTTCTTCATCTGTGGTTCTGTTTCACAGACAAAGAACCATAACTTGAGTTTGCAACCTCACTGAAGACTCTGAGATTAAATCTAAGTATAACTAGAGGTAGAAAATGAGTGTCTTCTCTCAGGAGCTAACCTAGACTGACTTTCAGTTTCCAGGTCTACACAGAAAAGCTCAGGGGTTTTTGGATGCCTTTTCATTTGTAAGACAGTTTCCTCATTTGTTTGGTATGAATTGAGATTTGTTGGTGGTGCCTGTGGAACACAACTCCTTTTTTTCAGAAAAAATGTGGTTAAATTCTCTTCCCCGTAAGAGAAAAACTGGATAACTTCAACTGAATGGTTGCATCATTTTATGAGCCAGAAAATGTAAAATGTATCTTCTCCCTTTCTCCCTCTTGATGAAGGGATCACAAATTATTTTTCCCCCTGCTTTTCCTACAATGGTGGTCTAAAGACAAAGGGAGAGTATCCTGCAGTCGTTCTTTAGGGAGTGGAGTCAGGTGAGGAGAGCAAGAAACTGTACAATTACTGGGGGGAAAAACAAGCTGAAATATAATCCACAAAGGAAAAGCACTACTCAGAGCGGGCAGCTGGAGTAGTTCAAGATAACTTGGGGTCACTCCCATGAAATGAGATTGGCAGGTGAAACCTAACTCAGAAAATATTGCTATTCTCAAACCATACTGGTTTTCGCAGGTGTTTCCAGGTTGAAGCACCCCAGCTCCCTCAGCTATTCCTCATAGGACTTACAGTAATGCACCTTCTATGACACAAGCTGTACTGCCAGGCAAGAGTGTGCTCTGTTGTTTACATGCACAACGTTAGAAACATTCAAGGAAATACAGAACCACTAAAAATGAAACAAAGCATGAAATAGCAACAGCGCAGACACAAAGTTCTAGCACGTTGAGTTGTTTGTTGCTATTTTCTAATTGCCCTTAGAATGAAAGCAGCCACAAATTATCACTGAAGAACTATTTCATCAGGAACAACAACAAGGATGGGTAAGAGGAAGAGAACAATGCTGTGAGGCACTTTTGGTGCATTGTTAGAGCTGGTGTTGAGTCCAACAGGTCTTTGCTCCTGCTGAGCTGTGCTCTGGGAGTCCTTGCGGCGCAGTGTGAGGTACCTGTGCCAGCTGTGCACTGCTCCAGCCCTTCCCTCCAGCTTTGCAAACTTCAATCAACCCAAAACATTGTCTTCATTATTTTCATTTTTCACCCTTTTTTTTTCCTTATGGTCTGTGTTTGTAGAGACACAGAGTATTTAAGAGAGCGACGGACTCCACAGAAAAGCAGTGGCAAGTAGACGCAAAAATATATCTGTGTGCATTTTCTGTCTCTCGTAGGTAAAAGCAACATTTAATCACAGTGATTCCACAAGCAAATGCAGGGCTTGTCTAAAGGCCAAAGATTTACTTGATATACAGAGAAACCAAGGATGATTTCTCAGAAGTATTAAAAAGCTTAATTGGGTGGTGATGGTGGAATAAGAAGTCCTTTCAACCACTTTTATACCAGCAGCTCCTAGCAACCAGAGTTATTCCAACCTCACACTCCTACCTGCCAAGGCACGGATATGGGACACAATCTGTGATAAAGCTCGTAATATCCAAGCAGGAAATTGCAAAATTATGGGCAATTCACTTCCTCTGTGCAAATAGCCCTATTTCCAGCACCTGCAATTTTGAACTGTAGAATGATGGTGTGCCAAGTTTGTGTCAATCATGGGTAATTTTGGGACTAAGTAAGTAACAGGGGCCCTAAAGGCAAGCATAGGCTAAAAGCTTAACATAGTTTTGATTTTAAATGTCAAATCACCCAGCATTTCCTTAGTGAAAAACTTCAGTGGTATTTTGAAGCAGAGGCATTATGCTCTTTATAAAAATATTTTTTCCTATTGCATCTTCCTAATGGAAGTCATATTAGAATCATAAGTAGCATTGTCTTTCTAACCTTTAGCACTTAGAACCAAATATTAATGTAATTGCTGCCAAGTATGTGATAGAGGGAATCAAGAGTAAGTCTTCTCAATTCAGCAAGCAAAATGGACATGCAGTGCTCCATTTTAAAAAGTACTTTGTGCCATTCTGGTTTTCCACACCAGCTAATTCTGTGACAAATGCCCCAATTCTGTGACTCACCTTTGACACCCTGACAACACCTAACAACATTTTCCCTTCCATCTCCCGTATTATCAGGAGAATCTCACAGGCTTTTTTACTCTGCTATTCTTCTGTCCTTGTCCCCTTTCATCAGAGATCACAAAGCAGAGATGCTCCTTTATCTACTCCTTTTATCAGCCTGGATATCACATCCCATCATGTCCTTTAATGCAAATTGCTTGCCCAGCCTGAGGAGTCTCCATCTTTCCTCTTGCAAGGTAAGACTTACTACTTTTCCTTGCCTCACAAAGAAACCAACCAAACAAAACCAATCCACATCCTCTCCCATCACTTGCCTATCCATACATTTCCAGGCTACCTGGTGGCCTTGATTATTCCACATGTTTCTTAAAGCCAAAAGTCTTGAAAAAAATTGCACCCCAGATATTCCCAGCATTTCTTGGGGTCTCACAAAGCCAACACACCCATGTCCATTTAAAATGGGGAAGGGTTTGCTCTCAAGTCCTCATGCAGTGCATGTTTGAGATTCTGCAAGGGCCATTGCAGAATTTACACCACAACAGACTCAGGTTTCATAAATTTGCAGCATTTCCTGAGTTTGAGATGTGACTCTCCTACTAACTTTTTTTACAGCTAGCCAAAAACCTTCAGATAAACATCTGACTTGGCATTAAACAAGTATAATCTGAAATGTTATTTAATTTTATTTTAATAATTCATTACGCAACATTAAAATAATTACCAATAACCTCAACTGTATTTTACACAATGCAAAGAGCACTGAAAATATTATCTGTGTGTTTTTACACCTAAGAGTTAAATACAAACTGAATATGCACTTTTTAGTCTCAGCTCAGTTTAAAGTATCTATTTCATAATGCTATGCTGATTGCTCTGTGAGACTGAAGATAAAACAACAGAAGCCAATTTTTCCACTAATGGACACTTTTAGGTTGGGTGCAGCAGGTCCTGGGATATGATTAAGAGAGACAATATTTGCAAAGTGCCTTATAAAATTCTTTCAGTTTTGATAACTTCCTCACAAAATGTATTATTCCCAATGTTGAAAAGCATGTAGGTGGCATTATTTTCATTTTTATGTCATGTCTGAAGGCTGCAAAGTCTTTCTGGTTCAGCTGAAAATTAAACTCTACTTTTGTTGCGGCAAGTTGTGTGAAAATTCTGAAGGGACTCAATAATACAACTCAAGTGGTTGTGCATCAGAGGGGTTTGTCACATGCCCTGCACTGTCCCAGGGCACAAAGGGGTGCTGTGCCTCCAGCACATCCCTCATGCTGCACTTTGTGCTCTTCCCCTTTGGTTACCATCCTCACACTTATAAAATGAAGCAGCATTTCTGGGGGGAGAGCAACACAATCCAATTCTCAGCCTGCTGAGGAGGCAGCCTGCCAACAGGTGACACTTCACAAGTCCATGGATGCACCTCTGGCTCTCTGTGTTATCACACCCCTGCTGCTGCCCTGAGACTGAGGAGCAGGACTTGCCCCTACTGATTGTGCAGGATGCAGGAGTTTGGGACTCAATGGAACAGCAAAAGGCTGCTGCAGCCACACTGCACTCTGTGCAACTAGGAAATACAGATGGAGAGGAAAAGGGAAAGCTAGCAGAAATGCAGACAGAAGTTTGGCACACAAATGTGGTTCTACAGTACAGAAAGCAGGTGTTAGACTTTCATCTGGCCTTTCATCCTACTCACTACAGAATTTTACTCAAATTACAAGCTAAATGTTGTTCTCTTAACCCCCCTTTTCAACTTTTTTAAAAAATTCCTCAAGTTTGCGTATAGATTGTACACCCAGTGGTTACACTATAACAATATTTACAGCTGGCTTAATACCAGACTTTTAATTGTCAGTCCTTGGTTCAAAATATCAACATTGCATGGAGAAAATGAAAAGATTTCAATAAACAAACAAACACCACCACTATTCATTAGTCAGATGAAATTCATTCAAGAAAAAAGGAATGATTGATGAATATTCCAATCAATATTCAAGATCTGAGGTACTTCCTGGGTCACAGAATGGACTTGAGATTTCTCACCTCTCTCATTTCCTAAGTGCAGGCAAGGAAATATGCAATGTGCTTTCTTGGACAGGCTGTATTTCAATTTTTACCTTACACAAAATACTAGAAGTAGATATGCTGCAACTATATATGCTGAAATTGAGCAAAAAGTGTGACCACACAGCAGTTCAACATCTCTTAAAAGATGGGAAGATTTTCCTGAAGAGGCAAAAAATATTTACTATTTTAAAGGATGTGCAAGAGGACAAAGGATCACTATGTTATTAAGAAATTTTATGGGATTTTATATATTTAAATTGTTATGTCACCAGTAGAATGGTTGATTTCCAGTAGTACTGGACCAACATCTATTCATTCCAATCCCAGAGAAAGAACCTGATTTTGCCATTTTCGTATTTTTGACATAAAGAAATGAAGGTAATTTTGTCAAATCTTATGGAACAGTGGATCTGAGGGGAGGCAAAATTGCATGAAATAGCAAACAGTTTTATGGGGAAAAAACTTCAAAGAAACATTTTGAGTAGTTTCCCAGAGCTCTGATGAATACCATAATGAAAGAAAATGAAGGCAGACACCACAAAACGGAGTCATCAAAAACCCAGATGAAAGCACATCCTGTCTCTTTGTTAGAGCTCTACGAGGAAGCAGAGCACTCATTTTCCAGCAGGAGGGGCATGAGAGATCCAGTTTTGGGGAGTCAGGAGTCATTTGGAGTGACACTGAAAAAGCATGTGTAAAACAAGGAAAATATCAGACTGAGAAACAACAGAGCACCCTCTAATGATGGATTTCAAAGTGCTTTGTTCAGCAGTGGTGAACAACTGAGTTTATGGAACAAGATATTGTCTGGAGCAATTTGGCAATTGTCTCTCCTGCATCTCTGCAGAGAGGCTAAAATACAGGTTATGTGGTTTTTTTCCCAAACTTGCTCTAGGAAAAACACAGGGCCTGCTTTTACTTTTTTCTATCCAAAATATGCTTAGAACTCATTTTGCAAGAGTCTATTTTGAAGATACTGCTGTGGTCCTTCCTTTTTTGTCTTGGGCCTCTCTTTATTCAAGTATTTCTGTTAGGCAGGGAACTCATTCTGCTAAATAATTAACATATACCATGAAAACTACTATGGAAAGATTACACAGGTTTCTACTCTGGTGCTATGTACATTTTAATAATTTCTTCACCTTGTTGGTAAGCTCTGTCACTTCCTATAGTATTTGACAGTATGCAAATATTTCTGGGTGCAGGAAAATCAACTGGCTGCTGGAAGCTCCCAGCTTTATTCTCTATGACCTTTTATTGTGTGCTGTCTGCAGTAAAACACTGATGCTGATGCATTTTTAATCTCCTGTCCTACAAGGCACAGAGCCAGCAATGAACAATTTTCTGCTGTGGGTGTGCACACACAGGCTTGCTGTTCTCCTCTCTAGAAAGCTTGGAAAGGGAGAAGAGCCTTCATGCTTTCAGCAGCCAAAAAGGTGTCTCGTGTCTGTCTGCTCTCAACCATGAATCTGCTCAGCTCAGACACTGTTTGTAATGCACAATCAGCACGTGCAGGGTGCTGAACACTCTGCATATGTAACCCAACAGTTTATTGTGCTTCTCTCCAGTCCATATACACACACTGCTGAGCCAGGGAGCTGCACAGGCCTAGGGCACTTCCAAAAATGACACTGGCAAATGGGGAGGCAGCAGCAACAAGGCAGCTTTCCCTCATGCTCATAAATAACTTGATAAATGTTCTGCTGTCACTTCCAGAATGTTTTTTTCTTATTGCCCTTGAGAGACTGAGCTCCAGAAACAGCAGTAACTAACTCTGAGCAGTGCTAGTGTTTTCTGGATTAGAAGCCCTGCAATGGAGTGGGTCCAACTGTGCCCTTATTGCACATATCTCCTTCCCAGGGCAGAGTGAGCACTAGGTGTATCTGCCTTTCTCAGGCACAAAAAGTGTCTCTAAGTTGCTTTAACACTTGGTCATCTTTAGGTACTACACAGATTCATCAGGTGCTACTCAGATTAAATTTAACACTCTCAGGAAGTGTTGTCCTTTCATCTCTGCTGCCACAAGACACCTTGTGTTGCAATCCTACCATCCTGTTATTCAAGTATTGTTTTATTAGACATAAACACTTTTCAACCAAGAAAGGCTGATTCATCAAGAGTTATCTGGAGCAAATACTGCAGAAGACAATCCTGAAGTAAATAATCATACAGAAGAAAACTGTTCTCCAGCCAACAAGATTAAAGTTGCAAATAACTGCTAATGAGAGTCCATAACTCAGGTTCTCTCCCCCTCTCCTCTGTTCCAAAACGTTCTTACAGGAACATGGCATTTTGGACCCTTCTGCAGCACATAAATATCTCAAGTACATCTCTGCTCACTATCACCTGCAGTCAATCACTGGATTCTGCATGTTCACCCATTATTTAATTTAATTACCTTTTTAATGGCCTCTCTATGCAGAAAGAGGAAATTATGCTATCAAAGGAAAAACAAAAGCCTACTTGAATATAAGTAATTATCTAATGAAGAAAAAAGCACATCAAGCAGCAACAAAGGCAGTCCTAGACACTTGTGTTTGGTAGATGCAGGAGAAAATAACCCAGTTTTTGTGAAGACTTCCTACGCTTACACTTCATTTAGCACTGGAGAACAATCCTCAATAAATGACAGCAACAACAACTGAGGAGGGAGTAAGCCAGTTTACCATTGAGCACATAAAGCAAACAAGTCCCTGATTTAATTTACCAAAAACAAAGGGAACTATAAATTCTGTATCTGAAACACCAATCTGAGGCAGGATGTAATCTCTCACTCCCAGGACTCCTATCTGCAGTACAGAGTTTAAAGTCAAGTCCCTTCTCCATAATGTTTGATGTGGTCACATTCCAATTCCTTGTCCAGCTCGTAATGGCATGGAGGAGGAAAGGCATTGGGAGCTTTGCAAGCCTTGTGCAACACTAAAGGAGGAGTAAAAACTTTCTCCCATCAACGTCCAGGAGTTACATCTTGTATTTTCCAGGTCTAAGAACTGAGAGATTTGGACAAACCCCATGTTAAATGCTTGGGTCCATCTTTCTATGAAGGCCCAGTGTCAAATAAACCCCTTTTGTTTGCCTCAATTAACAGCAGTAAAAATCTGTCAGCTATCTGCATTAACACATTTACAAAATTTTTATCTCAAGTAAGAATTAAAAGTATACCCAAGAAGCAATGAGCATACAATCTTTCTGAATGGCAAATCTTTCTTTATGAGTCCATAAAATATTTAGACAGTGGAGTGCACCATTGAGAGAGCAGCATCTTGCTTTGACATACTTGAACAGACCCTCCTTGAGACCAGGGTGGGTAGATAACATTCTCACACAGCAGGAAATAAAATGTTCCAGGACAGATGAGTGAATGAAAGGGGGTGGAAAAGGCATGTACTGATATCTGACCTCAGATGCACTAATCTCAATGGGGTAATGAGTAAAACCTCTGTTAGCAAAACAGTGCAGAGTCCAAAGGGATAAAACAGAATGAATCCAGCTCTGGTGCCACCAGCACACTGGGGTGGTTTCCTGGACAACCCAACTATCATTAAAGTGCTCTTCAGGGACTTAAAACAGAGGTAAAAAGAGACTTTTTCTTCCCTGACAGCAGTAGCAGACAAGCTAAAAGATGAACTGTTTATAAACACAGCTTCTTTCATATCCACCACGGCTTTAGATAACATTTCCCAATTTTAGACACGTTTCCCCCTTGTGCAGGATGTTCCTGTAAGTGCAGCAGACTGTGCTCAGCTGGCAGGGCTCCTTGATCTCGCTCAGGGATGGTGCAGGAACAGCCTGAGCCCAGGTGAAGCCCAGAGGTAACAATTCACACATCCAGCTCTGCTGTTTCTCCACACTCATGTTATTCTGAGTGCCTTTCCCTGCCTCCTAGGGTGGATGTTTCTGTTGGGACAGAGACCTCCTGCCAGTGAAATAAAGAGGGGGCAGGAGGCCAAAGGGAAAGGAAACCATGGAAGTGAGAGAGAACAATGTCCAGCTGCTGCTTCAGGACCGTGTGCTGTCCAACCTGCTTGTGTCTGTAGGGGAAGCACCAGCCTGACAGACACACCTTTCTGGTTAATAGCATCATCAGTGATGTGGGGGGACAGCATTTGAGGCTTTTGGGTAAAAACAGAGCAAAAGGATTCTACATCAGTACTCTGACAGACAGACATTGCACATACAATATAGTCTGAACAAGACAACACAGCCAGAAATGTATCAAGAGCTATTAGAATAAACACACACAAGAATTCCTTTGGTATTCCAAGAGTTTAATGACCTCCAAAACTCCAGTAAAGAGCAAGCCTCCTGTACACAATCACAGCACAACATTTATTTCTAAACCTAAGGATGAGAGCTGTATTCAGTGTTACTCAGAGCAGGACAACTTAAGATTAGAAAGACAATAAAAGTAACTCTTCCCACTGGAGTGGCAGTAATTGCTATATTTAAGACCAGAAAGACTGAAATGAATACAATACCTGGAAAGTATTTTTGTTGTGAATATTGACTGCTGGAGAGATAAACTTACACAGCTTAGTATCTATTACATTGCGAAATTTATCCTGCAAGGGTATAGGTTCTTGCGTAAAAGCTACATTTTTAGACTCTGATCAAGCAAAGTGTTTTACACAAGTTTTAGCTCATGTAAGTAATCCCATAGCTGCCATTTATTGGAAAAGAGAATGAAAATAATGCTAGGTTTTCTTCCCTTATATATTATTTTAAACATTTAAATGAAACAAAATCTCATCCTATTCCTCCACACAAAGTAACACTGACACAATTTCCAAGCATATAAAAATATGATTTCCAGCTGTTTCTCATGTGCTATTTAAAGTCAAACCACTGATCACCTTAGTACAACAGGTAAACTCATTAAAAAAGTTAAAGCTGAAATCTTGGATATTGTACTTTAGGCAGTGCTAAAACTAGGTCTGAAAATAAGGTAAGTTTTCTGTGTAAATGAAAAAAAAATCAAATATATTTAAAGGAAATGCATCAGATACGTAAATCCCTTGAAAGAAGCAGAAGACTCAAGTGAGCAGGAAATCAGTAGACTGATTAAGGCACTTGCTTAGTGAATTAAGTTGTGTTTTCTCATTTGCATTTTGTACTGAAGGCTAAAATAGTAACTTGCATTCTATAAATTTCTAATTGTATAATTACTAGAAAATAATTATTGAATCTTTGAAAAAACTGTAAAACAAAGAACCTTTGAGAAAAATCGTACCAATTCTTTAGTTATACAGAATGAAAGTCCCTTTATATGAGAATTACTTCTGAATCCTCCTTCCTCTTCAATGTCTAAGAAATACACAGAGGGAACCACTCCAAAATGATATATCCTTACCAAAACTATGTGCCATGGCTGGGATGATGAAAACATAACTGAGTGCTGCTCCATTTATGTTCCACTTCAGTTCACTAATTCAAATGCTTCCATCAGTGTCAGAGGAGCAATTAAGCCAACTTTAGACAGTTTAATTGACCCCCTCACACACTCCAGGGAAAGAAAAAATACATCCAAGTGTCTGTGCAGGAGTTAGGAGCAGAGTCCCCAACCACAGTGACTCCTTCATGCTGAGGGACACACAGCTAATGGTTCCAGAGGGGGAATAATGACTCTGAATTAACTTTTGAAGATGAACTTATGGTAAATCCATACAGGCAGGATGTGAGGAGGGAATCAAACACACTCAGGGGCACAGTCAATAGCATCCAACTCCCTGGCTGATGGCTGCTTGTTCCAGAGCATTCTGCACGTCAGTAAAGAAACACAGCCAGCTTCACTTCTCTGAGCTTAAAGCCATGCAAGTTCTGCTCTGGAGGGGGAGGCTTTGTGCAAGAACCCTACTGCCACCACCCATTTCAGAGAGCAGCAATTGGGGTAAACCACCTCTCAGACACCCCCAAATATGTCTAAATTGCACATCTGTCCACAGAGCTGCCTGGGAGCTGGGATGAGAAATGAGTGACAGCAAAGGCTGCTGAACATGATGTGCACAATGCAGGACAAACAGAAAATTATCTTCAGCAGAATTAGGGATGTACCCAGGTTCAGAAGCTATGAATATAATCCTACATAAAAATACACTAACTCCTCCACTGCATGCTGGTATAGCAATAAAACTACCCTGTAAGAACTTTTCTTTCTTATTAGACATTTATATGGACAAAAACTAGACTTTACTACTCCATTACTACTGCCTTCCTATTGTTTTTACATCTCCTCACTATAACTACTGAGAAAAGAATGGATTTTTACAGACCAGTTCACAAAGACCCTGAACTCTTCAATTATTTAAACTATCAGAGAAGTGACCTTAAGCTGTAATCCCACAGTGAAACATCTATTTTATAAAGTCAAGGTATGTGTACCCACTCGAGTGTGTCTGATAACTACAAAATGAACTGATAAAAGGAACAAGATCAAAATGAAAAAACAAAACTAACTGATTTTAATAACATTACACTTTAGACTGAAATCCTCAGTGCAAAGAAGAAATTCATGGAAAAGATTGACGCTTCAGATTATGTCATTGAATAAATTTGCTGCTTTTAATTTTTTTAGGATATTTTTACTTTTTGGTGCAGACAAGATAAACTTCACATATTAGATTCTTTTTATCATTTCTGATGCTTCAGGCACCAGCTGGAGTTAGGAAACCTGTGAGGTATTAATGCATGGCAATTTCTACCCACTGCCAAAAGTTCCCAAGGATGTGGAGCTCTTGGGTAGCATGGAATTCATAAATGTGTCCTGAAAAGCGACTCGGAGCAAACTCTGATTATTGCTCTAATGTGTCTCATGGGAGCACAGCATTTTCCACAAAATCCCACTGACAAAATTTCCATAATAGCACTAAACACCATTCCATGCTGCTGGACATGTTCTCTGAGCACACAACATGTACAGGCTGCAAACTTCTTGGGTCCTTGGAACCAAACTCCCCCTTCATCTTTTCTAGGATACCAGAAGATAAGGAGGATGACTGGCTAGTTAGGACTGGGAATTAATGTTATGACTTTTTCTCCCTACAGCTATTGCTTTTCAAGATTCTGCTGTAATAAAAAAACACCTCAGAGACACCTTGCACACTGTGAAGGCTCTAAAGGAGCTCAACAGAGATCAGGAACTCCACAGTTTTCCTTCAGGAAAAGAGTCAGGAGACAACAGTGCACAACATTTCAGTGTGCAGGCTATCCCAGATCCAAACTTTCCCCTGCAGCTCTTGCTTGGTCTGCAAAAATCAGTTTCAAAAGCCAAATATTTAAGCATTGTGTAGGCAGTAATGGTACTGTAGGTAATACAAATTTACACAAACTGCTTTTTCATCAAGCTTTCAACTCCTACATATTTGAAAAAACCAAAACAAAACAGGACATATAAATGCTACAAGACTAATAAAAATCAAGTTAGGCAGATGTTTAAGTAGTCTGGTGAAACGTAAGCCCAAGATGCCATCTGATAGCAATTTGCACAATTTCTTTTTTCTGCCCATTACTCTGATTGGAATGCATAGAATTTATTCTTCTTTCTGGCATGAACTGGCCAGGGCAAGACTGACCAGAAGAGCAATTGTAGTCATTTGTTATAATTAGCAAATTGAAGCAAGAAAACCAAGTCTAGAGGTTTGGTTCAGGCTAAAACACAACAGTTCTTTCTCTTGCCTAAAGGGATAAACATAATGGTCAGGAAAAGACAAAAATAAAGAGACAACAAGACATCCTTTTGAAAAGCACTTGCAATAAAGCAAGTTTGAGTCCCACAGGGAGCTGTGCACCAAGAGAGAATGGAAGATGCACAGCCATGTGCCCTGCTTTGCCCCCAGGTCACAGAGAGAGCCTAATTCATCTTCTCTTTGCCTGCCTGAGCCCAATGACTCCTATAAGCTTCTGAATGAAGATGAATTAAAGAGGGATACTGAGTCTATGAGTCTGTGTTCCAGCAATTGCAGCTCTTCTGCTTTCCTGTTTCAGTCAAAGCTCACCAATTCTGTCACTTCACCAAACCCTGTGACTTTCCTACAGATATTTGTGTTCACACACCATCCATGGGGCAAAAGCAGCATTCTCCCACTCGATTGAACTCCAGTCCCAGGGTGTGACACATGGCACCAAACCATCCCAGGAAGCTGCACTCATCAGCTCCCCAGGGAGTAAAGCTCATGTGTTCATAGAGATCAGGTAGAGACTGGACAAGACTTTAGCTCACTTGCACTGAAACCTGAATAAAGAAAGGAACAGTTATCATAAGTACATTTCCTTATCTCACAGCCTTGGGGACATTTATTTGTGGTTTTTAGGTCTGAAATGTCGTGTTTCATGGGCAGGGTTGCAGGTGGCCAAGTGGAAGCTCTGGCAGTAGGTGGTAGATTGGAGTTTTTTTGCTTTTTCTTACTGAAGATGAAAACTGTTACACTGCATTTAAATTGTTGTGAAGATTAAAATCCATAGATCCTGTGCAGTAAAAGCTTAGCTAGAAAGAACTTTCACCTTTAGTTTGTAAGTGTGCAGTGATGCTTCTTTCAAAAGCTTCTTAACTAAATGGTTTTAACAGCACCATTATAATATATAGTTTTATATCCAGAAATCAAACTTGCAGAAGTCAAAATTATTTAAAATATTACCTTGAAAGGTCATCAAACCTCTTAAATATATCCACAAAACCAGTTTTACTGACAATTAAAGGAATGAAGAATATATAATTTTCCTTGGCTTGTAACGCCAGGCACATGAGCACATTGCTTGATGCAGGAATTCATGAATGACACAGGAACTGCACTGCAATACACACAGAGCTGTGACAATTGTACACAACACTTCCATTACATGCCAAGTAAGCAAAGAATTACATTTTTTACCCCTCTGAAGCAAATTCAGACATTCCGATTTTAAGTGATAGAAAAGTACTTCTATAACTAATTTTTTCCTTTATTTTCTTCTCTTTTACAAAGCATCTTCCAGGATTTACTTCTTGTTTGTCATTGGCTCCCACCATAGGGATCTTAGCATATCCTAAATGGATCCTTCCTAAGGAGTCCATCAGTAAGTAACTCTCTAAACTCAATCAAATAAAATGCCCAATTTCACACAAAGTAAACAAAAACTATTTTACAAAAAGTGGAATCTAGAAAAATACAATCTAATCCCATCATAGTCTGCAACACAAATGATGGAGCTTGGATATCAGGCAGAGAGAATTATTTCTGCAGGCAGATGGGATTAGGAAGGAAGTAAAAAAGTGGAAAAAAGCAAGCTCAAGCTGTGAGAGACTGGACTGCAAAGGCTTTAAGATGCCAAGTGGGAGAAGGTTGGAACAAATCTCAAACCAGTAAAAGAAAAACATCAGGTTACAATTTGTAGCAAGGCAGTAAAATAATTAAATGCTAAACCGTGTTATTATCACACCCAAAAGGTCCTCACAGCATCCACCTGCATTCCCTCAAAGGTACAACTTGGGATGTCACTCCCTCATCCCTGACACCAAAGACAAAGTCTTCAGTATTTGCCTTTTCTCACCTTTTGGGATATTTTTTCTTTTTATTGACTACAGATGGATGCTTTGGAAGAAAGCTGTCAAAATGCAACTCCTTAATTCGTTACGCACTGCAGGAAGAAAAGCCAACCTCGACATTTGAAATTTCCACATGCTAAAAGGCTTTCCATTCTGATCCTGTCAAGCTGGATGAATTCAAATGGAGCAAATTAAGGCTATATCTGGGCAGGTATTCATTTAGATTTTTGCTTTTCAGTAATGTCCCTAGACAGGGAGGGATTTTTGTCTGATTTATTCACACACCCACTCCCAAAACCACAAAACAGAAGGTGGCAGCATTTCAGGGGAAAAGAAAACCAGGATGATAAAGGATTTAGAGATTCAAAAGGTGTCTTGTTTCTTTAACTCCAAGATTACTTCAAGAAAATACCTCAACAGAGCCATGCTCAGCTAGAGCTCCTTGTAATCTTTGGACCATTTGGAAATTCTGCAACAGTGTGAGAATCACAGATAACCTTTTATTCCAAAGGAGATTTTCCTTCAGTCTTTACCATCATGCAATGCAGAAGTACCAGGCTGCTGAAAAGCTCCTGGGAATAAAAACCATCTCTTCCTTGATGTTTTTGCATCAGTGAAGCCTGGTTTAATCCAGGGCCATTTTAGAAAGGACATTTCCTTTACTAAAAACAATCCACAACAAAACAAGGGGAAAAGCTGTGAGTGACATGGCAAAAAAAAACAAGGTTATACAGATTATGAGTTTTCTAGGCATGGAGAAAAGTAATAGAACTTTTATCTTGCATAAAAGGGAAGAAAAAGCATCAGCAATAGAGAGAACAGAAAGGCATATTTTACAGCCTGAATAAACTCACTGTAAATCACACCAAATACAACAGAATTTATTGTTTCAACTCTTCAACAAAATGAAAGCTTTCCAATAAAAAAAAAGTTGAACTGTCTTAGCCAACCTGTGTTAATTGAATAAAGACTGAAGCCTTTTTGCTTTTAAAAATTCCATTAAAAGAATCTCAAGCCTTAAGGCACAGCAGTGGCCAGACAGATCCACTTAGAAGGAAACAAAGCAGTTTGCAAATTACTGTTTACAAGAGCAAGTTTGCAATATGTCTCCATGAGAAAAACAAATAACAAGAAATGCAGCAACAGGTTTGAAATGGCAAGAGAATCCTTGTGTTCCTCCAGGCACAGGAATTCAGTGCACAGAATATTCCCAGGCTGTGTCTGGAGCTAATCCTGCCAGCATTGCACCTTTCAGAGAGAGGGTGGCTGGCTGTTGGAGCGTCTAATACTGCAGATCACAAGCAGCAACAGTTGAGAAGTTTTTCATAAGGACAGATAGTTTGTACAAACTAGGGAGATCAAAGAATATTTCACCCCCTGACTAGGCAGAATTTTTGTATCAAGCAGCTGTACAGTAGCTCACTCAGCTATGAGTGTAATTACTTTGCTTTTTTTTCCTCAAAGTGTAAATTCTTCATTAAATATTTCAGGGTTCCTTTTCTGCCCTAATTCACGCAGGAAAATCCTGCTAGATGAGTGCCACAGCTACAGAGGCAGAAGACCAAATTTTGTATGCAAATTTTCTGCACTTGGGGTTCTGTTTAACAGCAGTTCAAGGAACATTTCTGGATTTCAAACCCTTGGGTAAAAATTTTACTATCTGGACCAGCCTGGGGTTCCTACAGAGTGAGCATTTAATGAGCTGCAGGAATGACAAAACATTCCTCAGAAGATGCTCCACAACACCAGCAAAGGGATTTTCCAGAGCAAAGACATCAGCTGCAAGGAATCCAGAGAATGAAGAGGTTCAAAAATGGAAGGATGTATCTCTCTCAAAATGGCATCTGGACACCCAAATTAATTAGTTTGTTCCAGTTCCACTAGAATTCTAATAGTTAGTGCATCTGAAAAGGGAAAGGAGCATCTGGAGGGGAATTTTCCCTCTAACCCAGTGAGATGCAGCCTCTGGAGCAGAGTTTAGCAGATAGCACTTGGTATTGCAAAGAAAGGCAATTCCCTTGAAGCCCTCAGTGCTTACAGAAGTGTCCACCACTAGTCTGTCATTCATTTCCCCCTCACCTGTGCCATTTATCTGAGGATACTAATGCACCCCAGGAACAGACCCCCTGGACCCCTCTGCCATTCAGTGAAATTCCAAAGTTTAATGATTCATATGAGAAATCAAAGAATATAAGTGCCATGATAACAATACCCCCAATTCTGCTCTCTGATTTTGGTTCTTTTTCACTCTGCAACGCTGCCTAACGTATCTGGGCTCCCTTGGGATGAAGGATGACAGCAGAAGTTCCTCCCATGCCCAAGGGAGCCCAGAACAAGGAGATGTGTCTGTTTTTTCATGAAACACACACCAGTGCTGCTCACCAGCCTGTACAGCACATGCTAAGAATGGCCAAGCAAGAACAGAAGCTGAACTTCAGCTATTCTGCACGTGTATTCCGACAGAAAAAAATCCAAACCCTAAGAGAGGGTTAAGGCAATATGGCATAAGGAATAAGCCAATATGTTCCAAACAGAATCCTTTGGGGAACTCTACTTTCCCAAAAACCACTTTGTCTGTTGTTCACACATCCTGCCATAGACTGTTGAACAACTGACTGCTCTACATGCTTCTGGTCAGCCTTTCATCCCTCTCTTCTCATAGCCCCCTGAAACACCATCCAATTCTGGAATGTTTAAAACAGAGACTGGGGATTTCTCTGCTCAAGGACAAAGCAAACACCTTTCCCAAGCTGAACTGGAATTCACCAGTGCTGTGATATTAAGTCAGGTTGGCAAAACAAAGTTATCAAAAAGAAATGAGCGACAAACATTTTTGTCTGGTCAATTTGGGTTCTCCCACAAGAACTAATTAGCCCAGTGTCCTGGGATGCTGCAGGCTTCATAAGTTATCTGAAATCCATTTATTCTGTCATGTTTTGAGACTTGACAGAGATAAACTGTCACAATGCTGTAACAAAGTATATTTGGATTTGGTGTTGGGGTTTCTTTACTGTGATTTTGCTCTTCTGAAAATCCATGGGGTCACCAAGCAGTGCTGATTATAGAGACTCACAAATAGACATTCCATGGGTTGTATGCAAAACCCCCTTGGTAAAAATTTTGCTTTTCCTTTTTTCCTCCACTACTGTTGTCACACATGGAGCTTTGGCATCCAGTAGCTCATTTGCTGCGTCTCAGTTTATTATTTCATTTCTTTATCTGAAAGGCAACTTGCCACAGTTGAAGACAGCAGAATAAGCAAGCTCTGTTAGAGCTTTGTGTACCCTTACACTTCAGCAATTGTTAGAGCCTGTCATTTATGGCAGGGAAAAATAAGGGATTTTTTCCTCTTTGTAATTCTAAGGAGTTGCTTTGCACATTTCAGTTTTGAACTTTGAGAAAACCCAGCTGATGAGTAGCATTTTTTCCCAAAGCTGTGCCTCACAAATTACCAGTGGCAAGTAGACAAAAATTTAGAAAAATGCAGAAAGAAGGGACCCTGTGCAAAAAAAAGATGTTTTGTTCAGGACATCATTAGTACAATAAGAAGAGAATATTCATGTGCATGGGGACACTCACTGAGGCAAGATGAAAAGGTTGTTTAGCAGCTTCCATGATGTTTCTGTCTTTTTGCTCAGCTTATACATCCTGCTTACAGAGAATCCAATCTCACAACAAGGCTCAAGCTAATTTATAGAGTTTATAAAAGAAAACATTTGCCATTAATAAAGGGTAGGTCTATTTTCCTTAGGCACCTTAGTATACAGGTGGAATTCACCACTCCTATGCAAACTGCCATGCAGTTGCTGCAATGGTGCATCCCTCATCTTGGAAGAATGAGGAGTACTTGGATTATTCCTCATGTAACATCATCCTGCAGTCATTCACTGCAGTTTGCTTATCTCTGGAGCATGCAGCAGTAAGCAGCTTATGGATGTGGTCCATTAAAAATATGTTTGCTTTATTCTTCTGTACTGTATCAATAAGGAGATACAGATTTAAAATCTGGAGCTGGAAATGCAAACTAAATCATCCCTTTCAGCCAAATTAAAAGGTGAACCTCTTATCTAGGTTATCCAGGTCCTGTCAGTTTGTAGAGGTGGAGAGGATGTAATCCTCTCTTGCTCTAGCAGATCTCAAACACTAAAGGCTCTGTAGCATGCACAGTGCCCTCTTAGAGTTTGCAACATTTGATTTTGCTCTAGTAGAAGCCAATCAGCATTTTCCCAGCCACTGTCAGCACAGCAAGGGCAGACTTGCAATCATCTGCCTTACGGAAATCTACTCTATAAATCTATATATTGTGGTGTTAAATCTTCAATGCCACATCTCACACACACTTCAAACTCCAGGCACTCCGGGGGCACTAACAGCAGGCTGCACCCTAAATGAGTTCTGGGGCAATTAAACTGCAACTGTAAACAAGCAAGGTCACTAATGAGCTGAGACACAAAACAGAACTGCTGGCTGCCTTTCAAGTTCATACGAGTATTCAAATGGACGTGTTATACTTGAGAGCAGAGAACTAGATCAGTGTAATAATTAATTCATTGTTTATCTGAAAGTTGTTAGAAATTTCAAGGGTAATATCCGGAATGCAGGAAATTGGAAGCTGTGTCCATTCTGTGATCCAGTATTTATCACAGCAGGAGAGCCAGGAGCTGTCACTGAGGTCACAGCTAGACACACAAATGTGAAGAGACAACCAGCTCCACACAAAGAGCCACCACACATTAAAATCTACTGCAAATGCATCAGAAACACAATGTCATGTTAATCCATGTGTAAGAAAATTACTTTGATGCCCAGAAGTTGTCTTTGGCACCAAGGGGAATTGCAAATGGTGTCCTGCTGACATTTGTTTCTGTAAAAAGAAAAATCAAGAGGGGACCAAGGCACATGCTCTCTATTGGGACAAGTTCAAAAGGGGAAAAAAAGGCAATTATATAAGCAGAAATGTTTTGACAGATTAGTACAATTTCTCTATACCCTGAAGCAGTAATCTTGATAAAAAACCTCTGAATTATTTTTGCCAGGTCTGCTGGCCAGTGGGAGGCTATGGAAACACATACACATGACCTTCAGCTTCAGATTACAGGCTGACAGAAGAATATGGGTAGACAGACATGATGAAGAGTTAAGGAGTTGCTCCCTGGCCCAGTAAGTCACAAAGTTCCTATTAAGTCCACAAAAAAAAAAAATTTTCCTCTTCATTTTTTTAATATGAGTATCCAAAAAGCAAACCCAATAATAATAATAATAAAAAAATATATAAGTAATTAGAGATGTTGACTAAAGTCAGAACTTTATATTCCTTTATGAACACCTTGCTACGTGTCAATGTGTTCCAGTGTGCCTTTCCAAAGGGAAATATAACTGGTCTCCAGGATGTGGGGAAGGGTTCTCAAAGAAAGCACAAGGGAGATGCTCTGTCCCAGTCACCTTCCTCTCAGATGGGCAAACATGAATAAACTTTTAATTTCCCCTGTGAATCTAAAGACTGAGGCACCTGGTTTGCTCAAGCAAATCACAAAAGCCACTTTGTTTAACCTGCTGCTCTCCTGCCCACAGAGCAGATCTGCCCTCCCCTCCTGGGCACCATGGGATCTGTTTGAAGCCAGCCTGGTCTTCATGAAGTTCACCAACATTCAAAGTACATAGCAATGTGCCCATTGCTGTCAGGAACATGCTTGTTCACAGCACAGATATACTCCTGATGTTCTAGCAGTGTTTGTAGCACAAACAAGCCTTTGTCATTCTTATTTAGTGGTTTTTAAATAAACACCTTGTTGACTAGGCAGCCAAGAGGTAAGGCAGCATTTACTGCAGTAAAACAGATAAAGAGCATGAAGGAATCTATTTTTTAAACTTGACTGTACTATTACTGCTTGCTAATTCCTTTTAACTCTCCCTTACCATAAAGGCAAAGCTGGGGATTCAGAGCACATTAGGACTTAACCTGTACTCCAGGAACTCCAGCTGTTAAGGTGATCCTAAAATTGTTCCATGAGTACTGAAGTAGCACTATGTATTTCATTAGAGAAGCAGTTCCAAACCTCACTCACCTTCAGAAAACCTTAATGTGCCCACATTTCCTGTAAGTGACACAGGCAGCACTGGGAATCTTGTGCTAATGGGAGTTTTATGCTAAGGTCAATGTTATATCTCTGTTGATTTGGAGTGCAAAATCTAAGCACAGCAGTTGAACTGAAAAATTATGTATTTTTTTCTTAAAAACAAAAAAACCAAACCAACACCACTGAAAACAGGTGGGTCTCTCTCCCCCCCCACTTGTTGAAACAAGTGCTCTGATTTATTGTTTTGATATTTGGAATTACCTAGAAATACCTGACTACATGCCCTTATGCCTGTGGGGTCTTATAAAATTTGACATTTGAAAGCTGGTAATAAAGTATTTAAAATTATTTGCCCCTTAACTAAAGATTATATATTTCCATTTAGGCAAAGTCAAATTCTAACAGTTGTATAATACACATCAGCTGCAAAATCTGATCCTGAAAATCAGTTCTTCCTCAGACTATGAAGTATGTTTATTCAGATGTAGACATTGGTTGACTTACATGCTGTAAGAAATCAAGGCTAGAGACAATGAGGCAGCTCAAAATAAAATGAAATATCAAAAAATGCTTGCTTCCCTGAGTATCCTTGTATTTTCTCAGCTATGGTATGTTAAATTTCCATATTCAATCTGCAAGTTTGAAAGCTGATATTACACTTAGCTTTAAATCCTTGAAAACAGAAGTTTGCTAAGGAAACTTTGACAGACCTTGAACACCAGCACCTCACAACTCCTTCCTAATGCAAGCTGACTGCTATTGATTTAAGGCTGCTCTGTATTCCACTTAGCTCTGCCTCTTCATTTGAGTTTCTTGTATTATCCTCATTAATTAAACTGGCTCTGTGGGACTGCAGTGACAGCCGAGCAGAACCTTCTTTGCACACTTTTTGCATTTAACAGCGAGCCCCAAGTTTTGCCACACTGCAAAGATATATAATTGTGAGTCCTAATGATTATGGTGTAAAATGGTTTGAACATCACCCATTAATAGGACCAGAATTCATTTCATTGCTGCCATGGAACTGTCTGTGCTACACCATGATAATAACACTTCAGGTTCTGTGGGGTTTCTCTCCCCCAGCACTGTGGAAGAATAACAACAGGGGCAGCTAAAGAGTATTTAAGCAATAAACATTCTTCAGGGTCATTGAGCCAATGAAATATAACAG
The DNA here is from genome assembly GCF_008360975.1 of Lichenostomus cassidix. Lineage (NCBI taxonomy): Eukaryota > Metazoa > Chordata > Aves > Passeriformes > Meliphagidae > Lichenostomus > Lichenostomus cassidix. Next base: position 18,714,385 of record NC_139490.1, read on the forward strand.
CTGTTAAAGGATGGGATTCCCATTATATTTGATCAATTCTCTTCAGTGCAAGGAATATTCTGATGTTAGCATTTTTTACAGTACTTGCAGATAACTTTGCTGGTATCAAAATGAGATTTTTTTCATCAAAGTCTTTAAGTTAATTCATTTTGTTTGAAGTTTAAAGGAAAAAAATCTATATATCTCAAACACACTATATGAAGAGTCTCCAGAACAACTGAAAGTTTGGTTTCCCATGCCATTTTCACAGAATACCAGGGGGAAAAAAAGGTGTTGGTCACCTTTAGCTACTTATCTGGCCTCTTTTCAACTAGCTTGAAATTAGCAGGAAATGAGGATAAATCTTGGCTTTTAGCAAGATTTAGTATCTATTAGTCGACTGTGTCTGAGAAGCTTACTAGGTGAAAATGTACCCTGAGAGAGTAAAATAACAAAACAAAATCCTTAATAAATTTCCTGGCACATTCCAGAAAGAGAAATGTTATGCTACAGGAATTATTTTGAAAAATATAGAATTTAATTTCATATTAGCACTTCATGTCACATCAGGAGCCTGTGTTAGACAGGAATTTCCCAATGCCCCCATCTTCCCTACAGTCCAGTTCCCATCACACAGTGGGTTCAAAGCTGGTGCCAAAAGCAAAGTTGTGTTCCATACTGCCACTTGCACCCCCTCAGAATAACTCTGTCATTCCCCCAGTGTCTTGTCTCACATGAATTCTTTTCTAGTCTGTTTGCTTCACCAGCAGCTGTAGAATCACAGTGCTGGAGAACCAGGAGTGCCCCACAGATGTGCACAGCACGAGCTCCAGAACAACTAATGCCAGAAAGCTGCACAACAGGGAGAGCTCAGGTGACCCATTTTTCACCAGGGCAATCTCAAAGGATACAAAACTAAACTGTCATTCGAAGAGGAATGATCTTCATTTTAAAGCAATTTCTTCTTCTCATTGCAATCTACCTTTCCTAATTTATTAATTTATTTTAATGAGAAGGACTGGGGGGAGTGAGAAAGAATAAAATCACTGCAATTACTGGTCTACTATTAAAACATGGTGGGTTTTAAAGACACATTGCTTCAAAAGAAAAGCTTGTCTTTATCTGAATCTCAGAGCACTCACCCTTTAATCCTAAAACATGCAGTCTCATGAGGAAGGTTTAACATTTTCTAGGCAGTTTTGTGCTAAAGATCTCACCCTGCCCAGCACATCCCAGGCATGGCATGTTCTGGCTCATAGCATTTTGAGCACTAAATCTGTATCACAGCAAAGGGTCCACTCTCTGCCCATCTGTAGCCACTGCAGTCCCTCACAAGCTGGGGGACAGGAAGAAAAACATGGATTAAAGCATATAAGCAGCAATACAATTTGCCCTACTTTGCTTTGTTTAGCCCCAAAGAGCAAATCAAAGATGATGTGACTGTAATGCAGCAAAACACCCAAGGCAGATGGCAAGATTTAGAGATAAGAGGAAGGCTTGAAGGCATGGAGAAGAGACAACAGGAAATCATTTATCCTTGAGTAAAGCAAAATTTGTAATTATTTCAGTAAGATTCTGAGTCAGGAAAACATGTAATCATGGTTGGTCCTCAAGTGCATTGACGGTATGCTGAACCAGGGGTTGCACCTCTGCAGGGAGGCAGAGACCCTTCAATCAGTGCAAACGTGAGGTGATAAGAGGAATTAATATCATCTGATCTCTGTGTGTAAAAACTGCTAAACCTGTTTTACAAGCCATGAGATTTCACAGCATTGAAACATTTTATACACTTATGAAATGCTCAACCTTTCAGCTATCAGACTGAACAAGGTTCTTCCCATATTCCCAAAAATAACACCAGCAGAATCAATGCACTCCTACAACACAGGGAAAGGATGATCCTTACAGAACTTGCCAGGGAGGAAGAAAGCAGCACTGCACACCCCCAGGGGCAGAAGGGCTGGAAGCTCCTGAAGCAGAAAGGGAACCCTAGTGAGAATATGCCTTGCTGGATGTGACAAAGTGGTGCTGAAGGATTCTTCCCCAGCTCCACGAGGAAAGGTCTCCCCTCCTCACAGATGTGGATCCTCCTAGCAGCTCAAATCCCTCAAATGCATGAGCTCTGCAGTCACTGCACAAACGAGGGCCGAAATCCAAACACCTCCAAAGCAGGAATAAAACTCCTCCAGCCTGGAAATCAGTGTTCCTAAGGACACACGAGGCTCAAGGTGTGGCTGTGACAGAGGCTGAGCTCAGCCCCAGTGTCCTGTGGGCAGGAATGCCACATTCCCAAGTGTCCCCAGCTCCCCAGGCAGAGGCACAGCTTGCACCCAGCATTGTGTGTGCCCTGGCTGCAGTAAATAACCAGAGAACAGCTTGCTGACGCTGCTGCGTGTGCCATTGCCTTAAATCACCCTCACATTAAAGAACAAGTGGGAAGGAAAATCTGCGCTGAAATCCATGAAAAAGCTTCCTGCCATGTGGTCCTTCATGCCGAAGGGAGAGCTGGGCTCCAGATTTGTGTGTTAGATATTTTTATTTGATAAAGCTGATCTTTAATTAGTGCAGTAGATGAGCCACAGTGAGGGATGCTGGAATGACTCGTAAAGTGTCCTTATCCAAAGTGTGCTCTATCAAAGGAAGAACAGATGGCTTCATAAACAAACTATTACGCAGCACGAGGATTTTCCACAATATAACAATTCTCTTTACTATTGGAATTATTAATTTCCTGAGACATTTGTGATCAAATCCAGTTAAAAACTTGGCAAGGCTAGGCATTCATTTCCAAAAAATTGTGGCATCTTTTAAACCCAGTTCAAAGCTGACTGCAAGAATAAAGCCTGGCAATGCTGTTCTAGAATCCTCCTCCAGCTCAGGAGCACAGCTTTGATAGCACAGGAGAGCAGGAAGGTGCTTATACCGTTGGGAACAGATGGAGATCACAGCCTTACAGCAAATTCCTTGGGGATGAGCTCTCCAAGGGATTCTTTGAGAATAGAGAACATGGTTATTTCTAGAGGCTGTGCATTCTACTTTGACATAAGCCTCATTTCTAAAAAAATATATTTAGCACATCAATGAGACCTCAGTTCAAGTTTTTCTGGTTCTTATTACCATTGTTGCCATTAAAGTCACATTCCGTAGGTTTTAGAGACTCACAATGAGAATTTCCTTCTTGCAAAGGGACCAGAAAAAAATTAATAAAAACTAAGGAACATGGCATAGAGGTTGTCCCAAAGTGAAGTTTTATGAAATAGTCTATTAAATTCCATCCAGAAATGAAAACACTTCTCTAGGAAACACCTACTTTTTTAACTATAAAATTTCTTCTTATCTTTCATTTAATTCTTCAAATCAGACTGAAAAATCTGAATAAAGACTCTATATACTCTGTTTGGTCTTTTTTTCCAGAAATAAAAGTAGGTTCTCACACTATTTTGAGACCTGAACAATGACCTCATACACACAGGATATTTTTCACTCACAGATCTCTATTTCCAAAGGGATGTCATGACGAGGAATATTAACTGTACTCCAGTTTCCACCTTCCCAGCTGCTGAGGTTCTCAGGAATTAAAAGATTCCCACAAACACACAAATAATCATCATATATCACTCACAGCTAAATCTAAAAATGACCATATTTGAGCAGGTGCAATTAATTCTAGCAAGCTGATGCTGTAAAAATACTTCCTATCTTTTAGCTTTTCCTCTGAAAAATCTGTACATGCCTAAAACTCTCTGTGGTGTTACTGTGTGCTGCCTATTAAAATAACAATTAACCTGTGAGAAGGGGCTAAACAAGGAAGGAGCCTTGGACATGGCAAACTTTTCCTTATCTTGCAAAGGGATGAACTGGCAACCAAAAAGATGCTTTGGGGGAGGGGGGAAAAAAAAAAAACAAACCAAACAAAAAAAAGAAAAAAGAAAAGAAAACAAACAAAAAACGCCCCCAAAAACAAAAAGAAAACAAAACCACAGAGATAGGGGAAGGAGTAGAAAAAACATCATATTAATTGTGGGCATAAATAATTTGATCTTGAATATCACCTCTGACTCAGAAATTTCTCAGCACTGGGCTCAATGTAATTCTCTTTTTCTTATAAATTCTTCTGCTAAAGGTGGATTTACTTGCTTGATTTTGAGGGGAAAAAGATAAACACACTACAGTCCACTAGTGAAGGCACTTGTTTGGGATAGAGGAAGAGAAGGGTTCAATTTGCCACCCCAAAAATCATTTCCTATTTCTACAAAATAGGAAGAGGACAAAGGAACAAAACCCACCTTCTTGAGCAATGTGCCTGTTTTGGATACTGAAGATCCCACCTGAGTCCTTCCTAACAAGGAAATCTCCCAATCCTGATCCTGCTGCCCCCAGCCTGGACTCACCCCTGCATGTCCTCCATGTCACAGCTCTGTCCCCTTGGGACCAGGAAGGACAGCTTGAGATTGATAGAACTGTTGCATTTAAAGTAGAAAACTGCCACTGCAGAATGAATCTGCATAAAATAATCTAGGGCTACTGAATAATTAGATACATATGGATCAGACTTTGAACTCGTCCTACAGTCTGGAAAACTCTGTAAAATTCAATAAACTACATTGATTTGCTTCTACATCAACTATATCAATCTAAATCTGATTGATAGGAGAGCTACAGGCTGCTTTTCCCCTCTCACTCTTAGTACAGAATGCACCTGCTCTCACAGGTACTGAAAAAATATTCTGTTTCTAAAGATGTTGCTGTTGTTTTTCCCATGTGTAAAAATTCTAAATACAGGAGCTACATCATCACCTATTCTCAAATTATATCTAAGTACTGAATATACGTAGACTGTTTGCTCTAAAAGTGTTTCTGGAGGTAGGCAGCCCAGAATAATTAAAAAAAATATGGTTCCTGTTCATTTCATTAACATCTGGTAAACACACAAATGTTAATGAACATTAAGCATTTGGCAAAACACTGGTAAAATGCCTTGAGAATATAAATTACCTAAAACAAAGAAAACAAAAAGTAGACAAAAATTAGAGCCATCGAGTATGCCAGGGAACAGTTCTGAAGAGGAAAAGGCAACACAGTGAAGATTAAGGATAAATACAGGAGAACTTTGCCATAGCAAACACTGCCTTGTCCTGATCCTCCTTTCCAGGCACCTTGAAAAAGAGAAGGCAACAGCTGTTTATTCTGCCAATTTCTAAACCCTTTTATATACTTCCAGGTCACATCTATGCTGCACTTCCTTTGTAACTGCAACAGGGAAGAGGAAAAATTGGATGTATTATATAAAACACAGAAAAACATCTAAACCTATTAAATCAAGGTAATAAGAGATCTATAAACATGCATGTTCACTTTCAATTAAGTCACTTTCAATAACAGTCACCTCTATATATTCATTTCTCTAAGGATTATGAGAAAATTCTGTATCAACAAAAAAGATCTGGACCACCATTAGTCTCCCTATCATTTTTTTTAAACAAAACCACATAAGAAAACTATGTAAACCTAATAACAATCTTTCAACAGAAGACAGACCTCTTTTCTGTATCCAAGCAGTGGTCTAGAAATTCATGAGCAAAAACATTTTTCCAGTGATTTAAAAGCGTAAATGTTAGCAGCTAAAAATAGTGTAAAGGAAACTGAATTCAGAGTCCCCAAGTGAGATGCTGGGAAGAAGATTTTCTATTTTCCCCCTTTTCTTCCTAGTTTTACAGATAAACAGAAGTCTTAACAAAAGATGATAAACCTCAGCTTTACAAGCCTCATCAGACACTGTAAATATTGTCATCTAATCTGTATTTGAGACACAACCCTGGGAAACAACAGAATAGGGGAAAAAGGGATGAGCTGTTTATAACATTTTCTTAGGAGAAACTGAACAAAAATAGAAGTAAACAACAGAGTGACCAAGGTCAAAATAAAACCTGTGGTTCAATGAATACAATTTTACAGAGGCAGCACAGGGAAGCTGGATTGATAAACCCCAGCATCAGCTGCAGAACATGAGGATTGTTTTAGCTGCTGGTGCTGCATGGGAGTTTGCTGGATGATATCCCAACAACAAATGAAAGCCATAAACAGTCATTTGGAAGATGGTGCCTGCAGAGGATCCACTCCAGCTATCAAATAAGCAGCATCAATCCTTACTGCATGGAACTGAGTGCAGCAGCCCAGAAACACTGAGAACCTTGGATTACCTTAGAGACCTCAGCTACAGAGTGGCTGGTGTTCAATGAAGGCTAGAAATACCCAACACAACAGGAATGTTCTGACACAAGCACTGAGGACTATGCCAGCTCAGGAGCTTTAGGAGTCCTCCTATTTTTTTTTTTTTTTTTTTTTTTAAATATGGCCCTATGTCAATATATTCTTTTTCATGGACAATATGTAGAAGAACAAGAAGTTCCTTCTACAGTAACTTAAATCCTTGAAATACTTGTGGTTTCTCTTTACTATTTTCTAACTTATTTTGCCCCAGGGACTGGATAACAGTGTGGCATATATTTACTGCAAGTATTTCAGCCAACACGATGACAAGCCAGCCCACTTTTACTTAAAATCAGCAGAAAATATGGAAATTCAATTCACTATTGTAGACCAGAGTACACACTAATTAAATTATAATGTCTGTGAACTTTATAAGTAAACATTGTCATGCATAAAGGTAGGTTTCTACATAAATATTAACGTTCAAATAATTGTTTGCTAAAACTATATTTCTATGCAGTAATCACAGACATTACAACTCCTGAACTCCATTTGGAAACACCCTCTTTGAACACAGAGCAAACCACACCTGAACCTTGTGTCCATTTCCAAGTTCAAGCACCTGTCCCAGTTGGCCAACACTACCCAGCTCCCTTGGAGTCACTTTCAAAATGCCAATTTAATTTCTCATATATGAATTGGCATTTTGCTTTCTTTTTAGTTTCTTGGGGCTTTTTGGCTTAGTTTTTTTTTGGTTTTTTAATTGTAGTTGTTGTTTAATTTATGAAGTGCTGCTATCAGATACCTTCCTGTCCACACTGTTTCCCCAAGATTTTATTCCCAAACTGTGTGGTGTTGCTGTGCCTCTGTCCAAGAAATACATGAAAGAGCAGCACCAGAAGATGACACTGCAAGGCTCTTATTGTTGAAGGCACATTAACAAAGTAAAGCAGCTAAAGAGGATACACCAGATAGCTTTGGCTTCAAGATTCCTCTCAGGCTTTGATGTTTAAATGCAGGCAGGACAGAATCTGAGTAACATTCTCAATCTGCTAGAAAACTGTTTTCAGCAAAAGTTGCTAATCAACCATAACAGGATTTTGAAGCAGAATTATAATCTTAGCAAATGAGAGCCCAAAAGAGAAACAAAGCTTATGTGTCCAGATTAATAAGATTAGAAAAAAATAAAAACAAGAGAGGTGTTAGTACAGTAGAACAAAACCCTATTATGCACCATAATTAGATGTCAGCACACATTCTGTCAGCTTACATACTAATTTTAATTTCTAGGGCAAACTGTTTCACATGTTTAGACATTTAAATTGATGCTTTACAGTCTAGTCATGAGTATCAGATCTGAATATTAACCTCCTCTGACAGGCTATTATTTAGGAGTTGATTCTGCAACCACGAGTGAACCATGTTTGGATCCAGCTGCAGTTAGGATGGAGAGAGCATTTCTCAGCTCCTCTGGCACACGAACAGAGGCAGGTACAGCTTGGCACAAACAAACCCTGGGAAGTTTCAGTTACTTGAGGGATGACCGTGATTTACTTCATGGACTCCAAATCAGTGCAGTTTAGCAGAGTCTAACAACTGCAGCTGTTTGTGTTTGCAGGATCAAACTGCACAAGTGCAACAGGCTGCAGGCAGGATCACTGGGGCTGCTGCTGCTCACACTCTGCTGCTGAAGGAAGAAACATTCACTCAAGAATCCCCAAATACTGGAGTCACCCCACTCATTTGAGTAAGCACATCAGCTGACAAAACTACTGACATCCATCTACTCCACAAAAGATCACATCCCACTGCACCAACACTTTTCTCTTGAGTGCTAAGAGAACTCATTCTTATTTGTACAGAGTATGAGATCTCTGTCCCATTAGATTGACTGACTTTTTGTTTTCTATGCCCTCTGAGCATGAGAGTATAAGAAAAACTTGAGCAGGAATATTCAATTTATCTTTTTAAGTTCTATTTAGAGGAGAAAAAATTTTCCACTCCTCGTCCCCATTAGCCCCTGTAACTTTATTCTGTTTTCATCTGAGTATTTCAATCCAATGCCTATGTATTACATATAAATTTACTGCCTACAGGTAAGTATGGTTCAGTTTTCCTGGTATTATAAAACACTGATGATGTTAATTTATAGCATCATTCAATAAAAAGGTACTCTGAGACGATGGCTGAGTGGCACTTTAATTTCATACAATAAAGAAAATTCTAGGGTGCAACTGGAGCAAATTTAAATAGAAAATTATTCCCAAGCACAGGAAAACAGTACCGTGCCATATTCTTTCACCCAACACAGACATGAGCTTACAAGAAACTTGGATTTAGCTTTATGCAAGTACTTAAACTGATTTTAAAACAGCTTTGAATTTATGAACAATCATAAAAGATAAAATTATGGGTACTTTAAAAAGCAAAAACCAAAAGGCTTTTTAAGGCTGAGGATCCTACACAGTGTTCATTTGAGAATTTTCCAAAGGCATTGGAATGAGAAGCTACTTTATTCTGGCTGATGAAAACTATACTTGCTAAGTTAGTGATAAAATGCCTTCATAAAACCATCTATTAATTTATTAGATTTATTATTTTAATCAAATTAGTATTTTTATTTCATAAAATTAGTCTTTTATTGAAGCCCCCATCACTGTGTGGTTTCATGCATGTGCATGTTTGCTGTTTGTGATCCTGAAAACACTCATTTGAGACAATCAGCCGAGTCCTCCCAAAGTCCTCAGAACAAACAACAAAAAGGTATCTTTACAGTGTATTGCAATAGCTCTGAAGAATCAGGACTATTATGGAACTGTGAGTTGGATTCCATCTCCAAATAACCAGGATATTCCAGCTAAGTTTCACTTCCCAAACCAATTTCTTGGCAATGGTGCATGAACCAGGAGAACACAGCTAGATTTACATCTCAAGCTGAGCTTGTAGCACTGGCAAAGCAACAAGAACAAGAAAACCAGAGGTGCTTCACTTGTAAATTAAACAAGTATATCCCAGAACACTTGTCTGCAGCACACATCAAATGCTGTAATTCTGCACATTCAGTTTTAGGTTATCTTTCATGCTCAAAAATAAAATGCATTTTCCTTGTGGAAAAAGCAGAACTCAAAAGCAGACAACTGGTCTACAGCAATGGCTTCTGTATTCTACTGCTGCCCATGGTAGAAAACAGCTCAAGTCAAGAGTTAATCATCCTTTCACACATAAAAAGAACCTTCATTATATGACTCCACACTAAATCTCAGAGAGGTAATTTATAGTAGCTGGTAAAAATTGATGATGCCACATGCCCCAGGATGTTGTTTTGTTTCTGAACCTAACTGGAAGCCAGAGCAGTGGAAAAAAATTCTGAAAGAGTAAGAAAGAGATTGAAGAGATGACAACAAGGCAGATTATGTGAACTGAAAAATTAAAATCTATTTCAGTGACTGGCTTTACTCAAGAACCTAAACTTACTCAACTTTGGACTTAAATGAACTCATATGTATGGATATCATTCATATTGTTCCAAGTGTCCTTTCCAGGTCACCATCACTGAAGTGTATTTGACCACAGTCTTTGACATGCAGCTGCTTTTAAATAAAAACAGTTACACAAAAGGGGAAAAGAAAAAAAAAGCAAAATACCCACTGGTCTGTATGGGAGTCTAAGAATACCCAAACAAACTTATTTGAATTATTCCATTAATTCAGTTATGGAGGCAATAACCTAGGTTGGAAGAACAATGAACATCATTTCAACAGCTGTTTTATTTTATACCAATTGTCTGTGTAAAGAAAAAGAAATGATATTTCATCCAAATGCTGCAGTGTCCAGGGATTTGATCTGATTTCAGAGGACTGAGCCACTTTTCCTGTCTCCCTTCTAGCACTCAGAATGAGAAGTCTCCCATTTCCCCCACAGAGAATGGCAATATCTCTCCTATCTCCCTTCATTTTCCAAGGCACAGCTGCTCTGCAGCCTCAGCTGCCCAGGAGAGCTCCAGCCACGGAGACATTGGTCATCTCTTGCACCTCAAGATTTCACTCTCATCTAATGCTGGGTCTGCTCTTTTTAAATTAACTCTCATTCTGCAGCACAGGTAGCAGAAGATGTTTTTAAAAAGCTATAACACAAATTGTCTCTGCATATAACAACATTAAGGGAAAACTACTTTCATCACTTCAGGGCACTTTCTTTTGTATCATTATGAGAATTATCTTATTATGGTAATGTTTTGCTCTGAAGTTCTAATCCATTGAGGATCTCCAGAGTGATACTGAAAGGAACAAACAATTAACCAGCAGCCAGAAACGTTTAGGTATGAGGCAGAAATGAGAAGTTCTGGGAGAACAGTCTCAAAAAAATTAACAAATCCATTTATATTGATTGAAGCAGCAGAAACGAGAGGTTTTTCTCTGGTCTCCCATAAAATAGAACTTGCCCCATTTAGAAACATATCATTGGAAGCAGAGGGGAAAAAAACACCTTTGAGGATTAAATATTAGAGTTTCTGCTCTGCATTTTATAAAATATCTCATCATTGCAGCACTGATTAGACCAATAAAGACACCACAGCAGTAATAAAGCTCTGAATGAAACAGTGGCACAGTTAGTAATTAAGGATTTTGGGGATTAGGATATTTTTTCCTCCATCAAGCTCCTCAAACAAAAACAAACACAGAAAAACCCCCCATTCTCCACATTTCTTTCAGGGAAAAATAATTTAAGATTATTTCCTAGCAGCCTAATCTAGAACTGGAATCAAGTTCAACAAAACAGAGAAACATTCATGTTTGAGAGATTTTTACCACAGCATTTCTAACACCTGCATAGGAGAAAACCTTGGTAGAGCCACCAGCAGTTTTTTGGTTTGTTGAGGTTTAAAGAAAAGCACAACACTTGCCATGAATAGGGTAACAGAGAGTTCAAAGTACTGTACACAATATATAAGAACACTCCTTAATTTTGACACCAGCTGTTCTGAACTCCACCGAAATAACGATTACGGGTTGTTTAATTGAATAAAGACTGGTTTATAGTAGAAAAAGAAATGGCAAATAATTATGTTCATTTAATTCACTTGGGATTCAGCTTGTTTTCTGCTTCCTTGATATTAATGAAAAGAAATCTAATTTGTTCTACATGGCAAGAGATGTAATTTAGATGCTTATTAATGCACAGCTCTGGTAGCAGCTCTCTGAGAAATGTAGTCTTTAAAATGTTTGTTTTGTAACTCCAGGAAGCTGTAAGTGTGACAAAATATGTTTTGCATCCAAGTAGAATAAAATTGGAAAAAACCCTGTTTTTCATTGCGTGCAGGCAGACTTTTAGACTTTACCAGAACCTGGAAAGAGATCTTCTGTAACACCATGACTTTTAAAATATACAAGTCAATACAGTATTTTTTGAACTTTACTGTAAATCTTGCTTAACATTAAGAAAAAAGACAAAATAGTTCTCTGACCTCTGTAACATTTCACAACATTACACACACTGAACACAATCACAACCTCCTTGGAATAATATTACTAATTGGTTTTGTCCTGATTATTTAAGAGCAATCACATCTGTTCTAAGCAGGATAATCCTTCCTGACACTGCCTGCATTGCTGCCACCCAAAGAAGACTCCTGTTACTTCTGACTTTTCCTGCTGCATGTGTAGAAGGAAGGCTGCAAGCATTATAGAGCTTAGCTGCACCCCAGGTATAAATACAGGGGAAAAATAAAACATCATCAAATAATGCCCTGAAATTAGGGAAACAGCAAACAAGCACCACTGCAGATCCAGCTTGTGATCTACCCAGGACAAGGAACAGAAAAGAACAGCAGGACAGCAAAGTTCCTATGATCATACCCAGCTTCTAGCCTGAAGGGAACTAAGGCTGAGGAATCAAAAGAAATAGATTTCTTAGGCAATGCTTCGTTCTCAACTTCATTTTTCACTGCTAACAATACAACAAAAGGGAGGGTGCACTGTGGAGTAAGGGAGAGAAGAAAAAGAACAGCAGCTCATTATTTTAGATAGGCTTAAATACTATGCTGACATCACCAAATACACAGATGTGAGAAAATCGGTGTGGCATCAAGCAGTAAGTGTTATTTTCTAGGCAGTGATAGGTATGACAAGCAACCTCACTCCTGCTATAATTACTTCTGTCTGTACAAATGAAATGTAAAGCATGCCTGTTATTTAATATGGAACTCTGACTGGGGAGTTAAGCCAGTGGAAACATGATGTGCAAGTCAGTGACAAATTCCATCATTTTGCTGTAAGCTCCATTTCAGTTTGACTAACAAAATGATTTGCATAGAGCACAAACTAAGGGAGACTCCTCGATGTGATATGATGTGGCTCCATGGCCTCCCTGGCAGGACTTCATCTCCCAAGAGAGACCTGGTCTGTCCTGAGGCAGCAGCACCAGCAATCCAGAGGGATGCCCAGGAACTGAGAGGCAGGAGGAGACACCACAGTGCAAGTGTTGATTTGATACAGAGATGATCACTACCTTAAACCCACACACACTTGGGTGTGCAATCACTCAGAGCAAACACATGGAAATAACACCACCAGCACTTTAACTCTGTTGGTCTGAGGGACACAAAGAAATGACATTTCCCCCAGGAAAAACACACAATTTCCATCAGCTCATTTCAAGAGCAAGTTGGTTTCCTTCATTCTCCTCAATTAACTTCTGTACATGTCAGGCACAGAGATCACATCAGGACCTCTGTGTTGGACAGTCAATAGTTTCCTTCTAGTTTCAATTTTAATGTCTTTGCAAACAATGTATGCACCTTCAGAATTATCTGAAGTCAGTACATTTTTAGCTTTAGGGTGGGAAAAAAAGAGGAACTGTGTCAATGAGATAACATTTGAGAAATGTGCATCACAAGCTGAGTCTGTTTTTCCCTCCAAGAGTTTTTGGTTTCAAAGCTGATAGGAAAGAAAGATTGCTAAGAAGTGTCTTTTCTTTACACTCTTGGGGGTCTATTCTTGCTTCCTATTAAATTTTTCTGATTGTGAAAAAAAATGGATCTGAACTTGATTCCTTTTCTCCTTCTATAAGACTGAGGAACCATTTAGCTTCCACTATGGCTGAAAGCATTCATCAGCCACAAATTTATTCCTTGGTAGAGGATTCAGCTGCCATGTTTCCACACCTTCCCCAAGGCATGGATTTGATGGCACAAGGCCCTCTTGATTATTGCAGCTAAACCTCCTGAAGATGAGGAAAAAGAAAACAAATACATTCTGAGTGCATGTGGAGATACCTATGGATCGATAATTCTTACTATTTATGTCTGTTTTTTTCTTTCAAAATGATATCTATAAATATTATCATAGAATCACTGAGGTTGGCAAGGGCCTCTAAGGTCATTTCCTGATTTGAGTTTAATTTTCAGTGAAAGCTGGAGACACAAGGGGAAGGAGGGACATGAAATAATCCCAAAACTAAGGAAAAAAAACTAACAAACCAAGCAACACTTTCTCATTGAAAATGTCTCTTTAAACAGGCATATGTATAAATATATACTTCCACACATGTAAATAAAAAAGACTTCAGATGAGATGCACAGAGCACTCCCATTGTGCTGCCAATTAAGCTAGTGTATTTCTAGAAACTGAAACTTGTTTTTAATGAGTGCTACAAACTTTTAAATTTTGTTTCTCAAACTCCATTCTATTCCAGCTAATTGTCTAGTCTGCTCACTGCTAATTAGCTGCAAGTCAATAACTGAAGTTTCTGTCAACAGGATTTGAATTTCAGCTATAAAGCAATGAAAATTCATTTCCACAAGCACACCTTAGAAATTCTTCCAATTAGCTGCCTTTTGTCCTGATTTATTCCTGTGGGATGAATACTTACAGTCCTGAACATTATTTGTTGCTGTACATATATAACCAGGATTATTTTCCAAAAGTCTATTAATGTTTTCTTTTTATAAATCACATCTAATCTATTTCCACCAGGATGGCTGCCCTTATAATGTTAAGCAATTAGTATCTTGAACAGCATTTTGTAATAAAACTTAATTTGCAATAATTAGAATGTAACAAAAATAAATAGTTATCATTAGATACCTACAGGCATTTTGCTTGGATGGTAAAATAATGAAGCTATAAATGTTTTCCTCTTCGAGGTAAAGATCCAACATATAGACTCTTCAAAATTATAGATGAAGACAATATATTTTAAAATTGAGATATTATTAAACTTTAAGACACAGTCCAAAACTGCAAACAGAAAAAACACAGTTTCACTTTCCCTTAATGCAAACATCCAGAATTCTGAAGGCAAAATTTATAAGCTGGTAACAAAAAAAGTCATTTTTGGGTTTTAGATTTCTCAGGTATCTTTTTCACTCACATTAGATCTTGCAAGGATCATAATATATGGAAAAAAAATTGTAAAATATCTTTGCCTGTAAATATAAACATACTGGACCCATTTCCTTTTTCCATTTGCTAGCTTTAGCCGGAAGTCCTTCTGAGGAGACATTTTATGGAATGAGACTAAAGAAGACAAGATTCACTGAAAGGGCAGCAAGCCTATCAAAAGCATTGTTTCCTAGTGGAAAAAAAGAATGGGAGAAAAGGCTGGAGAAGCATTTTCTAGGCTACTTTATTGGACACTAGCTGTGCTCTGGGTTCACTGCATCTGATGGGCAGCTTTGGGGTACCATGGGAAGTATTGCCTTGTACTGGCACAGCTGAACCAAACTGCAGGAGATTTACCTGTGCATGGCATTTGTATAGACAGAAAATCAGATCAATGCCCATATTCGACCAACAAAAAGAAAGAGATGCACTTCAGGTGCAAAATTATAGAGGGTGGAGATTGTGCTATTCTATTTGCACACTGTCAGCAGAAGCACTCACAAACCTGAAGGAAAAATAAAAGGGTTATAATGAACTTAGGTTTCCCTCTGATAAATTACATGAGATGCTTCAAAAGTGGAAGATTTGAAAAGAAAACAAGCAGCACATGAGACTAAGCTCTCCAAAGAAAAAGAAGGAAGTTCACTGGGTGGAAGTCCTTCCTGTGAGATCTCCAGCAACAAATCACAAGCAGCTTGCATCCAGTGCCTCACAAAGTTCTGAGAAATGCCTGAAAGGGCTGCTGGATACTTCTAGACACTACACTGAATGCTCCTCAACACACAGCAACTGTTATCTGTAACTGCACTGATTCAGTGCCACTAGAATGGTGGTAAATAGAAGAAGGGGAGAACGTTAATTTAAAAATTACTGATGGACACATATCTGGATAGATCAGAGCTGGGCAATCACCAGCTGCAGGGAATTTAACAAGAGCAAGTGCAGAACTCCCTGCCTGGGATGGGATAATCCTAATTATAAATACAAATTGGGGGATAAAAAACCCAAACAGACAGCTCTGGGAGCCTCAATACAGAAAGACAAAAAACTGTAAAGAGTGTCCAGAGGAGAGCATGACTGAAATAAAAACCCCCAGTAATAGATTATCTTAGCAAAGGATAGTTTCTCTCACTCATAAGAATTAACATAACCCAAAAAGGACTTTGCCACTTTCATCAGAGAATAAAGATCCTCTGCACAGAAATACGAAAGTATTGTAAAAGCATCTGTTTGTGTTACAGAATATGATGGCCCTCTGCTAGAGAGAGAAAAACTATCAAGAAGGAATTGAAAACAAAAGCTGATCGGAAAGCAGCCCTAGAAAAATATTAACAGCAAGCCTTTGATAGCAACTCTACATTTCTAGAGCCCAGAAGAATCCCTTGAGTCGGAAATACTATAAATGTAAACACAAAGTCTGCTAAACTCTGCTCTGGGTGTTTTGGATGAGCAGTGAAGACAATGCTCTGGACAGCTAATCCAGGAAAGGCTGAGCTACACATTCTACTGTGGCTATTGTGCACCCTTCAAATATGAAGTACAAAAAATACTATTTACCATTCTTCAGCTCAGCTCACCCTAAGGTCTCAACAAGCTTTGCTAATATGACACATTTGCATTGCACAATGTCTGTGTGTCTCAGGAAATCAAGGTTTATTTCTCCCAGAGCTGCTGCAGTCAGCTCTACACTAAGGACTGCTAGGGAGCCAGGCAGCTACTCTGGCCAAAATCCAGCCCAGAGTGGAGACCAGAATAACACACTCTAACAACCAAAAAAGCTTAGCATTTATTTGTTATTCAATAGATCTCTCTGTCTTTAGCATACCTCCTAATACCAGTATTGATCAGAACTGGACTGCTGGATCAGAATCAGCTGACTTTCAGGGACAACTGTTCTTCCCTTAAAGATTGTCCCCACACAAGAAATAAAATTGCACTTTGTGGAAGGTATTGATCAAAAAAATTAAAATGAGAAACAACTGTTTGATTTGGCATTTTTCTCATGCCCTGGATTTCAGCCAAAGCCTGTGAAGGACTGAACAATGCAATTCAGGGCAGGAGGAAGGCAGGCACTGCACAGGAGTTGAGTTGATGGAAGTTTTATCCATGCCTCATAATGCACTAAAACTCCAAAATGCCAACGCACAGGAAGAAAAACCCTTTTCCCCCACTGCTTTTGATACTCAGAAATTCCTCCTTTTCATTAACTACATCATCCATTTGTTTTTATTGCTATCTTAATCTTCCTCAAAGCTATTCCAGCCTTTTTAGGAGCACCAGCAAAATCTGACACAGCCCAGTCGTGCCCAGGAGCCTCAGAACATTGATGGCACTGCTCATTCTGAGCTGCACTCAGCCTAGGCTGAGGACTGCAGATGCACTTTTCCACAAGATTAGCCACCAACACTGCTTTAATTTCCCATGCTTCCCAAGGCACAGAGAAGTGAAGGGTGTGGAAGATAGGCAGACAAAAAGATTGGTTTAGGCTAACCTGAAACCTTACATTTGTCTTCATGTACTGTCCCCATCTGTCTTGGAGGAAATCAACAAGAGCTTCAGCATTTTTACACTCCCTTCTCTACCACTGAGCCACAAGTTATTACAGCAACCCAATTTCCAGCCAGACCCACAAAACCTGATGGGCTGTGCTTCTAACGTGAAAAATGGATGAAGTGGCTGAGGTCAAAGACACAAAGGAATTTTTATTTTAACTGGTTTCTTCGCTTTAAAGGCCTGTTTTCAGATTCCATCCAATTTCAGATATACTCTGCAGTACAGAAATACAACTGGGAATGTCCCTAAACCAATTTTCAGCACTTGGCAATCTGCATTGTTGATAATGCCTTTAAAATATAAATCATGCCACAACAAACATTAGTTCCTCTAGGGTTCTCTTCAAGACATTATCTCACACAGCTCAGCAAGGTTTAATTTATCTCAGTCATCTTTTTAAGTTAAATCACAAGTTTGTAAAATGTGCCTTCCGATCAGGACCTTGGATTACTCATATGATTAGAGTTAGAGCCGGAAACAAGACTCTTGGCATTCCAGTTATGACTTGTTTAGGAAATTGATATTGGCATTTTCTGCATCATTTGCTGTTTCTCCAGTGAATTACTTTCCTGTCTTCCACTCTCCTAAAGAAATTCCAGCCTTGTGGGAGAATAAAACTAATTAAAAAACCTGGTAAATTTAACTTCAGGCAGAGAGTCTGAGCTTCCTGTTAGAATTAATGTACCTATTGATCTGTTAAAATAATAAACTAAAACTTGCAGTCCATCACATAAAATAGTAAGGTGTTTGAGATCAAACACCAATTTATCCTTTAAAGAAGAGTATAATATATCTTATATCATATATAGGTTAACCTGGCAGCTTTCCAAGATAGGCTGAGAAGAAAAAACAGGAATTAGGCTCTATGAAATACGCAGGGAAACAATCATATTAAACATTTTTTTTCTTTACACAGCCAGAACTCCCCATAACAACACAGAGATAATGTAAAGCATTTATTCTTCTCAGGGACACCTTTTAAACTTCTAGTGACAAGCTGGTGGGGTTTTTTTGGTTTTTGGGGTTTTTTTGTTGTTGTTTGTTTGTTGGTTTGGGTTGTTTTTAAGACTGTTAGTTAACAAAGTTTATTTTAAAGTAGTCTTAATTCTTCAATGTACCTTTTGTGAACTTTTGTCCTCTTCCCCAGTCTTTCCTGAACAAAGCAGCTGCTATTACACAAGTTAGGAAGAAAAGGTCTGCTTTAGATTTTCTATATCAAAGTCAAAACAAATCAATTCTAATTTTTCAGGAGATGAAACCACTGGTGCAGAAGGTCATTAAATACTGTCTGCTTTTCAGTGGCACTGGAGCCCAGAATAAAGGATCTTGTAACACAACATTCACTGAGATTGAGAAGACACAGAGGAGAGTTTCTGCTCAGGAGGGGGCAGTGCATATATTTACAAAAGGGACATCCCCTTTATTAATCCCATATTACTGATTATCCCCTGAGTACCTGGGTGCTATCACAGTGATGCAAAATCTTACACAATATAGGAGTTTATGATCCAAAACTCCAAAGCAAAATTAATCTGGTGCTGCCAGCTGTCCTCCACTAGCATCATTATGTACCTCTACCTTAATTTTAATTTAAAAAAACACAGAACAAACTGATATTTTCATTTCAACCAATTCAGTCATCTGTTTTTTTCTGGTATCTTATGCTATAAAATCTTTATCACAATAATTACCAGAAACATATACAAAATCATCAAAATTCTCATAAGTTACTGTGTCAAATGGAAGCAACAAAAGTATTGCATAGATGAAGCCCCAGGAGCAACGTGAAACAGAAGAGCAGGAAATCTGAAATTGGCATCTATGATTTAGGTCTGACAGTGGACCACAATCTGCAAAGGTGGCACACAGCAATTTACACACTAATTCTTTTTTTGCAACATTTGGAAAGCCTTATCAGCATAGTTGCCACTCCCTTAGTCTTGTTGGGCTCTTCATAACAACCCTGAATTTATATTTCCCTCAATAGATGAGATATTCATCACAATTTTAAGTCAGACCTAAGAATATTTGTTTGGTTTACCTTCCTTATTTGGTTCATTTTCTTTCTCTACCTATTGTCTTTCCTTTTCTCTTTTCGTTGCCTTTTGCTTAGCAAGTATCAGGTTTGTCCAGACAAGACCATTTTTCACTGAGCCTGTGACCAATGAGGCAGTCAAGAGCATTGACCTAAACAGTTCGATGTTAATTCAAGTTTGTCAGGTCACAAAATTCCTGAGAACTTTGAGCTGAGCCCATGTTTCTGCAGCAGCAGTACTACAGCAGAAGCCTGAATGGAAAACAAACAAACAAAAAGGATTTTTTTTCCCTTTTATTATTGGTTTCCTCTCCTCTTCCCTGCATTTGTCTTCTCTTCACATAAAAGGAGTAGGCTTGACTTCAGTAATAGCTCTGGCCCTTCTCAAATAACTGTCTCTATTAGCTCTCCCTCAGCCAACCATCCCTACAAGGAACATTTTATTATCTCAAAATAGATTGTGTCAGTTGTTGTTACAAACAGCAATTCCTTTTCCCCCTGTATCTTTAGAATTCATTTAAAATACCTGGGATCATGCACTGCCCTAGGGATCAACCTGGCCACAGGTCTGCCCACTCCAAGCTGGCCAGGGGCACAGGCTACCTGCAACGGTCTGCAGCTCTAACTGTATTTGTACTCAGGGTTTCTCCCTCCAAAACAGTGCTGTTCCTCTAACGCAACGCTACGTAAATTAACTTTCAACATCTACATATTTAAACCAGGTAGCTTGGTTTATTTTCCTAAACTCCCCATATTCCACAGCCTGAAAGCAGAAATGGATACTCCAATATCAAGTTATCTTACATAAATGCTTTAGCTGGCTCATTAGTCAATACACATATTCACTTCCAAAAAATGTGCATGGAAATTAATGTGTAAATGCCTTCAAAGTGAATGAACTGATTCTCAGATGTGGAACTAATAATAAAGAGTTTTACCCACACTACAGTTGTTAACAGAACTGTAATTAGGATTTTAACAATCAGAGTTACTATCTAAATTTCAACAGTCATCTTTTTACGGTCATGTTAATTAGAAGAACTTTACAAGGTAAGCAGTAACATATGCTTTCAGTGAAAAATTATTTTTTGACATTATCTTGCCTTCAGTATATAACACAATGTTGAAAAGTAGCCTTTCTAAAGCAACTTGCATACTATCAAACTTCATGTGATACTTTAAACTTTTGAAAATGTAAAGAAGGATTTTCAGATGCTCAATATTCAGTCAGTGTTGAAAACTTGAAAGTTCCCCCAGTATGACAACGTAGCCTGCCCAGGTCACTCTGGAACTCAGCCTTGCCTTGAGCACAGTGACTGCACACTGAACATGGCCTGGCCAGCTCTGAGCTCAGACTCAAAACTCACACAGGCTATGTTCAATTTTGGATCAAGGGAGTGCTCAGGCCTTTTGTGAACTACTGAAAGCTGATACTGCATTAACTGATGGGACATCTCTATTACAGGTATATTAAATATTTTTGTTAGCTATTCAATGACAAAATTTAGATTCTTGTGTGACAAGTAAATAAAATTTTAGATTGACTGTATTATCATAAAGTCCTTTTGAACAGCTAAAAGCAAAATGCAAATCTGTCATCCAAGGCAATTAGTAAACAACATTTCTGTCATTCTAACTGCCTATGTGTGTTTTGCATAAAAGTCACATGCAGATCACCTGTCATTCTCCAATATCAACATCCATCAAATGGCAACATCTTCCATCATCAACTGTTTGCTATAATGGAAACAGAGTCCCTGAAATACAACATTCTATAAGGATAAATGACTTTCACTTGGAAAATAAATGCCTCTGCTTCACCTCACTGTTTACCTCCCAGTGCTGAGGGGATGCTGAGACATCCGTGCAGCAGTGGGAGGACATTATCCTATTGCAATGTTCTGTTCTGATATTTTCTCTTAAATAATCTAAAGTCTATTATCAACATCCCTGATCGACAAAGCTTCATATTCCAATATGTGAACTGAGTCCTGGAAGATACTGACACAATGGAGCTTTTCAGGGAACCTTGAAAAAGCTTTCACCATTTAGTGGCCTTCTGTCTTTAGCCATTATCAAAAGTGCAAGAAAAATGGGACACACAGTTTTCATGTTTGATTCAAATAAGGGCCAACACCAAATCTTTAATCAGTCTGGTAATCTGATTTTTGAAGGCTTATGATTGTGCTTACTTTAGGGTCATAAATGTAAAAATCAATTTATTTATTTTAGTGCTGCGGAGATATTTCAACTCAGAAAACCATTCTGTGAGCCTATAGTTGTGCTCCCACCTGCAGAAATAGGAGCAAAGATGCAAGTCTTCTGTAGGATGAAGCATTTAGCTGAATGCTTTCCTCTGAGGTAGAATATAAGTGAGTCCAAAACACTGTAAGTATGCTCAGGGTGTACAATAACATCACCATTTCAGCTTCAAAAAAGGCCCTGACCTCCCTTTCATACCTGTCACTTTCAGATCCTGAGAAATTGGCCTAAATGTTCCTCTAACCCCAGACTGTCTGCAGGATAAGGGTCACATTGACACAATTGACAGAAAAAAAGAAAACCTTTATTCCACCAGATACTGCAAGAAAAATATGGTACATCTCCTTGAAGGAAGTCTGTCAGTTCAGTTCTGGGGCTTATTATCAAATAGCACCAGAAACAGATAAAAGGGGATGGGTTTTGTCACAGAGAGGACATGGCAACACAGACCTAGGTGGGCACTGCCCTTTCCTGCTTTTCTCATCCCAGAAAACAGGCAGATTTATTCATTGATGAAGAACTTGAAAACAGGAAACACAAATTAGGATCCCAGTTAAAAGACTAGTGAAATGAAGACATAGGAGTCTGCATCTGTTTGGAAACATAAAAATCAAATAGTATCAGAGAATAGGAATGTTAGGAATAACATCTCAATCCCCGAATGTTTTGAACTCTGAGCATTTTCCCTGTTCATTTCTGTGTTTTTAATTTTCCACATCCAGTATCATGAAGTGTAGAAGAGGTGTCTTCTCTCTTTAGGTTTAGTTGAAAACAACCTCTCAAATCCCCTTGGAGTCTTATTTCTCTGATTGGTCCTACTTTAGTGTTAAAACCTCCTTAGTTGAAATATTTCGTCATTAAAGCATTCCACAATACAACTATATGTCAGTGATTATTTTATTTCTAAGGTTTAACATTCACCAGCAGTTCCTACATAACTGGAGTTTCAGTCTCCAGATGTTTCCAATCATTTAATATCAGAAATTTCAAATCCAATCAACCTGGACGTAATTTCCAATTAAAAAAAATAATAATAATGTGAATTTCGTATTCACAGATGACCAGAAAAAAAAAAAAAACCAACACAACAAAAAAAACCAAAACCAGAAAACCAGAATAAAACCAGCAAAGATGCTGCCACTGAAACAACATCAAGATTTTTGCCTGACCTAGAAGTATTTTAAACATATGCATTCCGTTTGATGTGTGCATGGAAGTATACTTGGTTCAACAGAATCTCTTGAAAGTTAGTATAAAACTTGAAACTATTTTTAGGTTTCTGCACACAGGAAAATCTTTATACTCCTCTCCTTGCATTTGGCAGGGGAAGTCTTCAAGAACAATAGTTTGGCAAAAATTAGAAAATTTCACCCAATTCACTGATGTTGTCAAAAAGGAAAAGAAAGGCCTAAACCAAGGAAATGGGCTGAGGCATAAAACACCAACATCAAACTGATTTTCCAAGCACTACATGACAAGGCAGCTGGACAGAAGAGACCACATCTTTTGCTCCGTGGACTGAAATATGCAGCATTTGTGTCACTAGAAAATCACTGGAGATTCTGACATTTCAAAAACTGCTCCTCTGCATAAAACATCCTCTTTAAGATTTACAGCACAGTTCTAAACTATTGCTTTTTTCCTTAGGATTTCTGTTGTGTCTCTAAACTCAACTGTCATTTCAAACTTTCTTTACCAGTGCTTGACCCACAAGTAAGTCTATGCTTGAAGAGATCTACAAGAAATACTATAAAGAATTTTAAAAACCTGACCACTGATATTTATTTTTGCAGGATGGACATCATTCAGGTACTTTGTACTTCAGAAATCAGCTATGTCCATAATACTTGCTTCTTTTCCCTGACATTAACAGTATATTTCTATAATTTCCTAGCAATGCTGACAGTGTACAGCCACAACTCCTGTGAATTTATAACAAGACTCTGCAGCAAAGTGCTTCTGAGAGATCATGAAGGATCACATCAGCATCATGCAACACTCCACTGAAATGCAGCCACCTCTGGGATAAACAATCATCAATTTAAAGAGTTCATACTCTGCAAAGTAGTTCAAAGAAGTTTCCAAAAGTGCAGTGACACAGCAGCAAGCTGAGCTTAACTGACCTACCATCTACATCCTTGCAAGCCTCAGCACTGATTAAGTGTGATAAATTGGTGTTTATAGGGCAGGTTCCTGGGACAGCAGAAACCAGCTAAGTGATGGGGTTCAGCTGTGGTCTCATCACAGAACACAGACATGAACACTTCTGAAAGCACAAAGGGCTGAAAGCACTGACCACCTCCAGCTGTCAGGGGGTTACAGTTCACATCCAGCAAGGGGAGGATAATTTTAGCAGGGAGTGGATAGTCTGCACGGTGAAATATGCCCCAGGAGCTCAAAACAGAATGACTCTATAAATGTCACCATCAGACACCCAAGGCATGCTCAGGGCACACCTAAATGCAGAGGTATGTGCAGAAATACTAGGGCTGGAAATAGGTATTTTATGACCCCTGTGTTCTTACCCTAAAAGCAAGCAAACACCCCAAAGGTGTCCCATGTAACCACATTCCCCTCTGCTACATTGGGAAGCCACCAGCACCCAACTCAGGGCACACCACCAAGCTAAATATTTATATAAAACTTCATTAGCAATTCAATGAATGCAAATTGGAAGATAATTTGTAAATGTTCCTCCCTAATTTTAAAGCACCACACAGCAGCACTATGAATTATATGGGTAAATCTGGGCTATAGCTCAAGGAGAAAAGACAATATGTTTACATAATTCTGTTCAGATCAATAAGGCTTGAATAATAACTGAACCCATAAAGACATAAAGAGACTTCAGGGAACCTACTTTTTCTATTAAGGAACTGCCTCTGAACCTAATTTAAACATACAATAGACAAACTATTACATTTCTGGGATCCTTGTTAATTGTTTTGTTATATAGTTAACATTTGTAACAGCTCTCACAAGTACAAAATTAATAATTGATTATCCATTCTTTGGAAAATAACCTAAAGTGTCTAAGATATGTATACTTTGCCCATACAGATGTATTTTCTTTTTAATAAAGTATTTTCTGAAGTACTAGAGGAGCACCTTAATTTTCATGCTTAACATTTAGTCTGAGATTAATAAAAAGCATTATTATTAATGCAATATTATTAATAAAGCATTAATAATGTTACATTATTAATGCAATATTATTAAAATCAATAAGGTTAAAAATGTATAGATAAATAATACCTCTTACACTGCTTCCTGATATTAGGACTGTACTTTTAGCAGAGAAATGTATTAAAAGGGGTAAGTTACAAATAAAATGAATCATCTTAATTGTTCAGTTACATATTCCATTAGGACTCCACAAAGGACACTTATGTACAGCTGAATTAAGCCTAAAATTCTATTCTGTTTTAACCTTCTTATTTTTCAAGGTGAATTTTTTCCTTGAAGTGGTGCCAGGGTTAATTTACAGAACAGCACTCAGAGAGAGACACTCACCCCCTAAAAAACCCCAGACATTTGCTGCCACACCTGTTGTGTTCAAATTCTTCACAGCTCCTGCAACCACCACCATAATTACCATTTTTGCACATTATAAAGGTAAAAAATTGCCAATAAGTATGTTGTAAAAATTTGGCAGCTTCAGATATCTTGTTGCTTTTTTTCCCTCTTGCTAAAGATTCCAACTTTTATTCTTCCCCAGCTCAAATTCTGTATTTGCTTGTAGCAATCTGTTATCCTTTCACTGCCTTTTATTGAGTTTTACCTCACACTCCAGGCAATTTGCTGGATTTGTGGCTGCACCTGCAGGGCTCCTCCATCCCTCTCTCTGGGATATCGTGTCCACCCTGACTCCACCGATCCCATGGCAGGGGAGTCAAGAGCTCACCTGCTGCCACAGCCAAGCACCTGGAGGGCTTTTTGGCAATCAGTCACTTGATAATCCACATGCTGAGCTGTTTGTACTCAGGTTTCTCGGAGGAAGCCTTTGGGCTGCTTTTGAAACATCATCCCTCCAAGCACTGCTGAAGCTTTTAAATCTCCCTAATTGCCAACTGACAACATGCAAATATTTTCTTCCTATTTTCTTCACCAACCTTCCTGATGCTGTGGCTGGGGGAGAGGAAAGCCTACTCTGTTCCAAGTCCTCCTCCAGCTTGTCTCACAAATCCCACACAGAAGGGATTCTCCCAGGGAACAGCAGCCAGAGGGAGCCCAAGGTGATTGCTGCCAGGTTTACTCGTGTTTACAAAAGTTTTTAAGGCGCACTTGGTTGATTTTAACCAGAGGAAATTGATGCCACAGGTAAAACCGAGTGCTGCTTAGCAGAGCTTGCTCAGCCCATGGCAGAGTGCCCAGAGCACAGGCTCCCAGCTGGAAGGGGAGCTGCTCAAGGAGATGATGAGGGTTTGGGATGGAGCACCTCAGACACACACTGCGCTGTCCTGGGCAGTGGCACAGCAACATGCCACACTCTCCCACATGCCTGACACTCAGCTCCTTCTATTTTCTTCATAAGGAAACTCACAAAGGCTAAAATTTTGTGACATTTTTGAAGGATCCTGGGATGGCTCTAACTTCAGCCATGCTACATCTTGAGAAAAACCCCAATGAGCTCCTGTGGTACTGCTTGTCTGCAGACTGCACAGGGAAACCCTGCACTAGACACACTCAATTTGAATTAACACATACATTTTCTGTTCAGCACCACGGGCTGCAAAATTCCTAGCGTTGAGAAAAAACCTAGAAGCAGTTGTCAGATTATTCAGAGGATGTAGCGGAGCATGTCTTTTATATTTATTCTGCATAAACCTCCACAGACATAGCAGGCCATCACATTCCAGCAAAAATATCTCAGTACAAACAAGATTGAAACAAATAGTCAAAAGGAACATCAAAGAGCAAAGCAGCAAGAGTTTGCTCTTCTAAAGTTATCAGTTTTCATTACTGAAGGAGAGAGATGAGAGACAGAAGAGGAAATGCCAGATGCAGTCATGTACACCACGAACTGCAAGCTATGGGTGTGGGAATGTAAGATGGCCAACAAATGCTGCAGTTAGCAGAGAGACAAAGACTGTTGACTGAAATAGTAAATTTCTGTCTATTTTCACATTAAATGTTGGTATTTACTCACGCTTACCACTACAGGTGGTTACAGGTTTATTCTAAAAAAACCCAAAACAAAAATCCACCTCCCCCAGCACATGTTCAACTGTTCAGATTGGGAAATGGATTTACCTGAACTTCAGTTCAGTGTTGATCAAAAAAGGCTTCACACAATGAACAAAGAAATGAACTTCCCTGCTTTGAATTTCGTTGGTGAACAATAACACAACCAAGGTCCAAAGCTGTCAATCAGTTCTTCACAAACAATTACACCATCCCATGAAGTCAACACATCCCTTCACTGTGAGCACAAGAATTATCCCAGAGCACTCCAGGGTACCTTCTCATCTAGTGCAATATAATTATTTTAACATTAATTTTGTTACACATTATTAGTACTGCGAGAGCACCAAAATTAGAGTCATGTGAAGCCACAGAGAGAATTTCTCCTGGTAGATATAAAAGCCAAATTTTCCAGCACTCATAATAGGCCTCTGGTTCAACATGCCAGTGTGGAAACTCCAGCCTCATATGCCCCCTGCAGAGCTGAATCTCTGCTTCTGTTGTTGCCTAAGTCAACATACTAAATGGTCTGCAAATTGCATTCAAAATTTTATGATCATTTTAAACAGTTCTCCCTCCTCCTTCCATTAAAGATGAAAGTATTTAAAATCTACCACACAGCTCTTCTCCTTAAACCATGTTCATCTATAACCTAGGGCTGGCAAGATGAAGAAAAGCCTGCAGAAAGTGCAAAGTTATGACACATTTCCCTGGGAAGCCATTTAAAGGTTCAAATATAGCACTTCATCCATTTTAATAACAGCTTTAGGAAATTGAAGTAAAAGTGAAAAAACCCTGTGCAACTTTTAAAATTGAACTCTCTCATAACCTACAAAACACTACTATGAAACAGCTGTGCTGCTTTTTCCAAGAACCACTCCCTTTCTCCCTTTTCAGCAACCTAAATAAAACCAAAAATAAGGATGAAAAAGAAAATGCAAAACTGGCACACATTAAATCTCCCTCATTTCTACCCTTTGATTCTCTTTGTGCTTAACATATTACTGCTGACTACTTTCTCATCTAAGAGCAGCCTTCTCTTGTCCTTAAAATGACCGTGTAATAATTATGTTAAATTTAAAGCTCCTTGAATTGCAATGATAGGTTTGCTTGTACGTTCACAGTACTGCTAAAATAAACTAGCAAGCCTGACTTTTTCCTGATATTTAACGAGGAGACAATCTACTAAGAGAGCAGATTAAAAGAAAGGCTCAAGGGAGATGCTGAGGGCAAGCACTCATGCTGAGCTTTTCCTTCAGACAAGACTGATAAACTCTGGGGCCACAAAAGTGGAGAGGGAAGCACTGAGCTCTTGGCTGTGCAAATGGAGCCAGAGAGCCCCTGGGCACCGTGCTGTGGCCAACTCTCACCCCACACTCAGTCCTGGGGCTGCTCCTCCCTATGCTCCCAACTGTCCCAAGGAAGAGAAGGCTAGAAAATAACCATGAGGACTCACCCAAGGTGCTGCAGAGCAGTCCAGTTTCATGAGGTTCCCCACACGTTGTGCGGCAGGAAAGCTCTATCCCACCAAGGAGGGGATTTATTACCCACAGGAGCCCCAGCTGGGGGCAATTGGCTAATTAGTTAACTGCCAATCACAGCAGCCCTACCTTGGGCATTTGGCTAATTGGTGAATTGGCAGCAGCTGGCACTGCCCAGTCACACCTGGAGCAGAGCCTGCAGAGCCAAGGGCTGGTGTGGCACAGGTATTTCCACTGCAGACACAGGTGAATCCCAGAACACCTAGTAACAGCCCAGCCCAGAAAAGAGGGGAGAGGAAAGACTGAGAAAACCAGTCCATTCAATTAGCACAAACCTCCTGTTTGCTTCGTTTGCCACATCTGTGCTTTACAGCAAAGCCACCGTGAGGGTTCTTCAGGTAACAAAGCTGAAGTTGGTGGCATTTCCAAGTGGGCAGGTGGTTAAACATCTTTTTTTTCCCCAAAGGAATAGGAACTAAGAATTGAGTATGTACATTTTGCAATACCCATCATGTCTGAAAGCATGGAATGGGAGGCTGGAAGTGCCTTAAGAGCTGTAGGCTGTGCACAATGTAAGCAATGCAGTCCATGCCCAATTGCACCAGCACCATGCTGGCTCTGAGGGCCAATCCCCAAAAACAACCTGCTCTGGGCACTCTGGGCTGCAGCAGCTTCTGAAAAGATCCCAGGTGCTGTCATGCAAATGTAAGATAAAGATTTTTTAACTGATTTATATTTCTGTTTGGATGAGCCAAGCAGAATGGCTGCATTCACTTCAGAATTACACCAGAACTGCAGACGTGGCTTGAGCCCTGTGCAACAAAGGGATTTTGCAATAGGGAGGTCAGTGCAGTCTGTGGATGGGCAGGTTCTCCAACTCTTAAGTCAGAATGATTTTATATATTTCTACAAACACTTAACAGCTCACTGGAAGATTAAATTAATTTCTTACTCCTCAAATATCCATGTGTCACATACCTTTTGTCTACTCTGAAGAGAGCCAAGTATACTTTACAGCTTCCAGACAAGACATACACTGAGATATTTATTTAATTTTTAGAACTGCAGTGAGTAAACATAAATTATTTTATTCAGGTTTCTTCAAAAAGAAGCCTGACTATTCTAAATGGTCTTTGTGGGTTTAGTGTTTTTAAACTTTTACACCTCAGTGGAATTTGGTGTATGAGAGGAAAAAGCCCTGCAAGGTGGACCCAGCTGGAATCAATTCACATTGTCACAGCAACACTTTGGCTAAATGTGACAAACAGGTGAGCAGTGGGGCACTTCTAAGGGGGGTCAGCTGGCTGGCCAAGGCAGTTGCTCTGTAAATGATCCTACAGATGTGGATGTCATTCTTTTTTCATTTATTCTTCCCGGGTTCTTGCCCTTTTGCACACAGACTAAGTGCAATTTTGTTGCTGTGTTTGGGCACAGAGCAGTTCTGCAGTGCTTCTCAACAAACTCCTCTCAGCATTTCCCAGCTTCCATACAGTTATGATTGCCCCTGTGAGCAGGAGGGAATCTCAGATATGTTCATGGGCTTATCTGTAGGGAACTAGGGGGCATTTGCAGGAAAGGCTCTCCAGTGGCTAAAGCAATACCCACAGATTTGTTCCCACTTGCACAGCCTTCCTTACTGTGGCAGTCTGAATGCAGCCAAAGGAAAAGCAGGAATGACAATTCAAACTTTTTTTTTTTTTTTTTACACCACAGCCCTAAAATATTCTCCCTCCTGCTTTACAAACCTGTGGTTTTATACAGAGAGCAGTTTTGTTCAGATGCAATGTCTACCTTTCACTGCAGCTCTAGCTCTAATGATGGTTTAAAGGAAAGTGGGTAAATGCTTGCCTTTGCATTCATTGAGTACACTGGCTAACAGAATTCAGTTTGAATACCAAGTTAAATCAAAAAACATCTCTAAAATATACATGGTGTCCTTCAGATGACAAAGCAGTGCAGAAAGGCAGCAATTCCCAATGAATTGCCTATAAAGCAGACAGTTCTGGCACGTATGAAGGAACAAGGCCTCGGTCTCTGATGGAGCTTAATTTGCTTTTGCTTACTGCTAACTCAATTTCATAGGAATGATTTATCCTATGCTCAGAAATGTTCTGTTGAGAAAAAAAACGATGCCTTTTGGCATTTGAAAACACCAGAATACCTCATATATACAGATAGTCCTTCCTCACAATTCTTTATGCAAAGATAGATAACTCTTTCCTATGCAGTGAGATAAAGGCAGGTGCCTTTTCACAAGATAGAAAAACTCCCTTTTGCACCTGCCTTAATTCAGACATGGAATCACAGAATAGCTGACAGGACTGCTAACAGTCTCTTTAAAATATGACTTGTTCCATCAGTGATCCCATCAGTGATTGTCAGGTGCTCAGGGTCAGAGCAAGATGAAGAGCTTACCTCCCACACCAGCAGCTCCTTGGCACACGGGACAGTGCTCAAGCAGAACCTCAGTGCTGCAGTTTAACCTGGCCATTTAACATGAAAAGTGAAGCGATTCTTTGCTGACAGTCATTATTTCCATGTGTTGTGGAAGATACAGAATGCTCTGGTTCTCAGCTGGAATAAATAATTGCTCCTCCGCCTGGATTTCCCTGGGCTGGTGGCAGCACTGCAGGAGCTGTGTGTCACAGCATTCCATGCTCCCTGCACACAGGGGGCTCTGAGCTCTGCCTCCCTGAGGCACATTGGCCTGTGGAGGATCAGCCAGAGCGTGGCTGTGGCAGAGTTGTGACAGAACTTCCAAAGGGAAATCACCAGAATGATTGGGCAGCAATTCATCAATGCTGAGCTGCTAACACAGTGCTGCTGTGACTGCAGCGCTCAGTGCAGCTCTGAATCAGGGCTGTATCCCCACCTTGGGTTAATAAACAACACACACACTCCCAATACACGTGGAAAAGCTGATAGGAGGAAATATTGATTTTATTGTAACCCTTGCTCCAAGTCATTTAGTGAGGAATAATGCTGTGCTGAACACATGCCCCAAACTCTGCCTTTCCAGGTTCCACCTGTCTAAATTAATGTCCTGGGCACTGTGACAGCTACACAGCTTAGCTCAGGCCATGCAAATACACTTCACTCATTCAGGATTCTCCACAGCTCTTTGCTTGAGGGCTTTCCCCCTTCTGTGTTTTGTAGAGGAAAGAAAACACAAGTATCATGGGGCACTGTGTGATGTAGGATTTTGCTGTACCTAAAGATTCTTGCCTTTTCATGAGCTTAGAACCCAAAATATTGAGTTGTATATATAATAATATAATAATATAATTGTCATTATTTTAATTTGGTTGAAGCAACCAAACTCAGACCTTTAAAGTGAAAAGTGGATGGGGGAAATAAACCCTATTCCTCAAATCTGTTTCCAGGAGAGATGGTAGAGAAGCTAAAAAGTCACTTCAAAAGCTCCAGCCCACCTTCCGTAGCATTTGTTAAACTTGATTCTGTCCTATGATCAATTAGAGGAACGTTTCAGCTTGATGCCTGTTGAACATGGTTTTGTAGAAACATCACTGTAAACACAAAGGCTGAAACTTCCAAAGCCATACAGAAACCTGGACTGAATATTTTAAAGCTGCTTACTGTCCCTCAGGGCAAAATTCTTTCAGGAAGACAACAGGAGTTTTAATGCACTTAACTGCCTCTGGCTATGTTACTACTTCTTCAAATTCAAATGGTGTAATTTCATTTAAACCTCTAAGATTTTGTGATTTCTGGCCTAAGATGGTCATACTGACAATGACTTCATTTTTCTGTGGTCAGTTTACAAATCACGACAAGAAACATAACCTGAAATGGCACAAACACTAAAATCTTCAGTAGTCCTATTTATATTGAGTAGCTTAATTGACCTTTTTATCATGCATTAAATGTAATACATATTTCATATTATTATTTCTAGTAAAAAGTTTCAGGAAATGAAAGCAGATATCTGCATTTTTAATGACACTAATGTGCATTTCAGTTCTGCCTGTCAGTGCACAATTAATTCAAAAGGGTCTACTAGAAGATACAAATAATAATCAAAAGACCAACAAGGTGATACCTTAAATAAAGGCAGATAAACCATAATTTGGTTAATTGGACTGCCTATTTAGGCAGAAAACTTGTCTTTTCCCTGGCCTATGCCTTTATAAAACTGCTAGAGATCCCTCTGAAGAGCAAGCACAGAATGAGGGGGTAAAGATGCTTGGAAATGAATCTCTTCGGGAGTTATAAGAAAATAACACAGGAAGCAGGAGATGTTGAGAGGCCTGGATATGTAGACTTGTGTTTTCTCAGCCACTGATTCTGCTTGGTTTGTACCTGTGCATCAGTTATGCTCATTTTTGAAAAAGATGGTGTTTAAGGCAATTTGGCTGTTTGCCACAGGCTCAGGGAGGCCTTAGTGACTGATGTTGTGATTTCCTGGGTTGTTACCTGGGAAACAGCGATGCAGCCTGGAAATTATGATGTTCCTGTGGTTTGTCTTAGAAGAGAAGTAGCATAGCCCAAACTTGAGAAAATATATCTAAGTCTTCTAAATCCACTGTTCCTACAGTCCACTGCCATTTGTCACTGAGAGGGGTGTAGGACCATGGGGACAGTGTTCTGTAATCCAAATATCTTTAGGATATTATGTTAAAAGACCTTTTACAAGGGAAAAAAGGAGAGAGGGAAACAGTTGGTCATATCAGATTTTATAAAACCTTTTCTCATTCCATCTCCTTGTTACTCTATTAAAGGAATTTATCATTGTTATTATTATTTGTGGGGCAGGGCTGTACTTCAGCCAGTTTCCTACAGTGTATTTCAGGCATGTTCACTGGGATGTTAGAAAACACTGAATGGTCATCCTGAAAATCTGTTCCATGTGAAAGATTTTAACTGGTGCCAGTTAAACCAAAACTCCAGCTCCTCCATGAGAACAGTGCAACCTGCCACTGCATAGAAACAAAAGGGAATTTACATTCAGGTCCTAATTCATGGTCTACTTGAAAGCCTTCTGGCAGCCTAAAAACTTGTCAGAGTATTAATACCTCCTAAATGGCCTCACTGCTGAAGTTCCTGCATTTTCTGTTATTCTTCTTTGCTTTCAGCTCATGTCCTCTTGTAAATGTCAGCCTCAACAAGAGCACAGCAGTGTAATACTCAATGAGATCTTTATCAATAAAAACAAAAGAAAAAAATCCTTCATATCAACAACAACAAAAAAAGGGAAGATGGTGGTTTTCACAACTCTAATTAGAATGGTATCAATGCTTTATCTCTTCCCTCTATAATTTTCACTTCACCATTTTATTGCATCTTTCTATTTTCTGCTTGATTTTTTCTCCTAATTAAATTTATTTTCTGTTTTATCTTTCAGTTACATCTATAATTTACAATCTCTCATTTCAGAAGCACAATTTCTTTGCCTCTCTCTATTCTCTTCTGGCAGGTTTAGTATTAGAAATCATAAGAAAAGGGGAAGGAATATAATGACAATATCAGGCAGATGATTTATCATGAAGATTATAGGCTAATAGGCCATGTCAAAACCTGTAAGAAAATGTATGAAACACTCTGTGTGTTTTACTGAGCTCCAAATGTTACATTAGAAAAATTATGACAGGTGATAATTGACAATATTAGTATGGTGATAAAACTAACTGGAAATAGGATGACAGTGTCCTTAAAGGTTACACTCTGAAAACCAGGATTCAGACAGAAAATAGCCTGAGCTACCTGAGACTCGCAGTCAATGAGTCCAGTTTTCTTTTTTATTATTTTATTTTACTCTATCCTCTGTATTCAATGCAAAATAGGACAGGAAAAACATACAAGTTAGCCTTCAGTGTGAAATCTTTCAGTCTCTCTAATGGTACAGGGAGCTGCCAGCAGAAGCCTGTCTGAAAGATGTTCCTATGAGGGAAAATCTCCTGTAATGCTTCAAACAGAGCTGAACCAGCCAATATCTCCAAGTCTCCTGCAATGGATTTTAAGTGGGATACAGAAACCTTTTATCCCTGAATATCATATTGCAGGTGTTTGGCCTTCATCCCTTGATTTTTCTGGTAATTCCTAATAAAGGATTATCCAGTCTGTAAACCCAGCTATAAATGAACACTGAATGTGTGAGCAGCTGGAGAGCTTTTCAGTGGCTTTATTTAAAGATAATTTTGTCTCCACAAAAGGAGAGGAATGGGGCATCCAGGCAGAGTTATTGCCATCTACATGAAGGATGCCACGTTCTGCTTCTTCATTTCTCTGAAGCACAAACTAATAGTTCTACCAAAGGAGTTTGACTGTGTAGAGGAACATCTCCCAAGCTCTAAAGCACCAGGTTAATAACTCCAGCTCATCTTTCTAACACCAGATTCTGAGCTTTACCACTGTGATATTTATCAGAGCCCTGGGAAGAGAACAGAGGAAGTTTCTCTTCCTCCTTCTGCAGCACAGAACAATATTTTGCTAAGGTCACACAGAAGTCTCTCACCTGAACCCCAAGATCCAGTGCAGGAGCCCCAAAAGCTGCTGGCACTAAGTGCCTTTTGCATGCCCCACGAGAAGGAGAGCTCCCCAAGCACAGCAATGCTCAGTTGGACACCATTGTCCCCAACACAGGCACAGCAATGACATAACAGAACCTCCAAACTCAGTCTGTGTCTTCAGCGTCAGTCTCTGTATCATGCCAAAATATCCTGAGCTCACAGAAATGGCACCTGGATGAACCCTAGGCAGGATTTTTTCAGAGGAAAAGAAACAAACCTATTATAACCATTAATGGTGCTCTGAAAACCACACAGATGGGGGAAGTTACATGAACATGAACACAGATGGGGGAAGTTACAATTAATTTCATTTTCAACTATCTTAAAAATAATTAACATAAAATAGAATATCATACAACGCAGAAACATAACTCTAAAATGTCTCCACTCAATAAAGAAAGGCTGATATGCCTCATTTTTCTAAAGCACAGTAGTTCATCCTTTTTGCTGCTTTAATATCAAGTATTGTTATTCTATCATTCAGTGCCCACTGCCCAGCCTAACGTAAAGTCATGAAGTCTAAAAATAAGGCAGAACCCATCAATCTTCTCACTTCTATTTTTATTCATTTTTGAATTTAAAATGAATTAAATACTCATATTAATTTAATGATCTCATAAAAGGGAATTTAATTCTTTTTTCCAAATTAATTAAACCCTACTGAACTCATCTGCTGCCACATCAGCAAGGCTTCAAAAATTCATAAAAGCAGCTGACAGTCCTTGTAAACAATAGCTGTTCCTCATAAGACCACATTAAGCTCTCTATTCAGTGAATTAAGGAGCATAAAATAATTTTAATGACAAAAGTTAATATTTAAACAGAATTACCATACCAGCATTTTCTCTACCAGTGGACTCTCTCACTGAGCTTGCTTCTGTTCTTACAATCTGTCCAGCAAATTAAAAGGAGGATCCTGACATTCAAGAGATGTGATATTAAAATATTTGGCTTAGCAGATATGAAGAATGCAGTAAAAAATAGATTACAAAGAATTAGGTCTCAATAGTTGTTACAATATGGTATTCTAATGATAAAATGAATTATAGATAAACAGAATATATAACAATCAATCTCTGTCATTTATTCTTTAAAAAGGTATTTTAAAACTGGGTATTCATTGAATAAACAGCTTTGATGAAGAAGGAACAGCTAAATCAAGCACTAGGGCTGGCTGCATTTAATTTTGGTAACATTGTAAAGTATGTGTGTATGGAAATGTTTATATTAATGTACCCACTCTCTGCAGAAAGGTCATTAGAACAGAAATGTCAGGCAATATATGGAAGTGCAGCTACTGTGGTGTGTGGGATGTCTGTTATCTGCTGCAATGCTTGCCAAGGCCAAACACCATTTGGCCATCATCCCTCTGCATCCATAGAGAAACCCCAGGACTTATGTGTTTAGCAGTGGTAAGAAGAGCACAAATAAAAAGGCAACCCCTAAATTCAGGAGTTTAAAAATGGCAAAACTACAGACAAAGCAAATAAGCTTTATTTATTGGAATAAAAAAAATCTGTGAAAAACAATTACTACAATTTTTAAATACTAAGGACTCACTACACTCTTGCCATGTTATGAATCCTACAGCACTTAATGGTTCTGAAGCACTTCTCATCAGGGAGCTGGGAGTCATCAGAATCTCATTACTCAACCAGTCAGCATCCTGATTGCTATCATCCAACAATTTACTAAATCAGATATGAACATTCAGTGAACCACTATCATATAAGTGAGAGCCCTCAGGGGGAAGTATCCTTGCTATTTACTATAGACAGAAGAAATGCTGTTCTTTTTTTTTCCCCTTGTATAAAATATGTAAAGGTTTCTGAGTCAGGGATTTATAATGCATTATAATTTATAAGCAACTGGGCTGGCTAGCAGCTGTCAGAAAGATTAGACACTTGCATAATCATAGTGAAAATCTAATCAAGTCCTCAACTAGTATCAATTAATTCCAGGAAGAGTTAAGAAAAATGTGAATGTTAGCGGAAAAATATATATCTAAAGAATAAGACAACATAAAGAATAGAAAATAGAACATAAAGAAAGGTATTATTTACCTTTCATAAGAATTACTTTAGCTCCAGTTAAGAGGTAATTAGATGTATGAATAATGCACACCTATTAAAGTCATGCTAACAAAGCTTGAGACTGTGATATTTAGCTACAGCCAATGAAAGGGTCAGGAAATAGCCACAATGTCCTGAATGGGTTCTGAACCTGGACCTCATTTGGGTCAGAATCTGAAAGTTTGTGCCCCAGGGAGTGGTTCACAGGCTCCTCACAGCCCCAGGGAATTCCCTGCTGTCCTTACTCTGCAAGCTCTGGTTCGCTGAGCTTTGGTTTGAATATGACTCAGTTTTTTACCCAACTGTATTAGTTCTTGAATTGCTCAGTATTTTGCTTCCTAAAGCAGCTCAGTGCAACATCACCCAGCCCTTATTCATCACTCTAGCTGTGCATTTCTCCCCCTGGGTCATCCACCACCACTCACACATGTTCTGGCTCTTAGGGAAACACAGACCTAAAGCAAACACACCATATCATCCACAAACTCATTCTAATCTATGGCAGTAATGCAAACCACATTCTCTAGAGTCCAGATAAATATAAGAGATTCCAGAGCTGCCAGGTGCTCATTGCCATCTTAAGGCATCCCTGTTACAAAACCTATAGCCTTTTGCCTTATTACTCCCCATCATAATCCATGCAGTGCAGCTATTTGTGATCCTGGCAGGATCTGTGTGAACCTTGCTCTGCTCCTCACCAAGCCTCAGCACACACTCAGAAGGAATCAGCCTCCTCTACTTGGAGCACAGGCATTTCAACAACTCACAGAAATTTGGTTTATGTCTTGAAAAAACAAACCCTCAGCCCTCAACAGCCACCAGTTTTCCAAAGAGCTGATTGAAATGCAAACTGATACTGTGAGAAAGATCAAAATTTCCATGTATCTGTGGCTGGACACTTCCTGCATCTCCCTGCCAGTGGCTCATTTCCTGAAAAATTCTGCTTCTCAGAGCAGGAGCTGGAAATGCAATCTGTTTTGTCATCAAATGATGGACACTTTGGTGACCAGGGCAAGAGATACCTATACTGCAATCCCTGCTCAAAGTAAGAGAGAAATATAAGAGTAAATTGGAATTCAGGTGGACATATGAATGCCCTGATGTCAGGATGAGTTCTTTGCTATTGGCAGAAACTCTTGCATTTACATGGAGCATCATTCTTTATTGAACAAAAAGGAAAGGAAAAGAAGGCTTTGCAGAATAAATGCCAATCATGAATTGTCAGCCTGAGGTGCTCACATTCAGTGCCATAACCCAGTGCCTCCTTTGCCAGAGAACTGTGTCCTTCTGTCCCTCAGAAAAAACACATCCTGAGCACATGTGGAGACCCAGTGGACCAGCAGCAAATACAACACCTTTCAAATAGGATATCAAGCTGTTGTCACACTGGAAGGCCTAAAAATAAAGACATTTAAAGATTCTGACACTTGAAAAATAAGCCTGGTGAAGTTACACAGGGCACTAAGAGCACACCATGCCAAAGATTTCTATTGCCAGGAGCCTCTCTCTGAATACTGATAAATTCCAGACCTTTCTCATCTTTAAAGACCTCAACAGATTTCACTGACTATACCTGAGAGCGATCTAAGGTTCCAGAGAAAACTGTATCTCCGTCAACAGTCAAGAATTTGGGGGCACAGCTGGGCTTTCCCCTTGCACACAGAGTACTCACCAGCCATAGTTTCAATATCAGGGAATTAAGAGTAAAATACCTGTAAGCACAATATTTACTTCTGGAAAACCTAAACAAAACTTAATGTTCAAGGCACACACTATGTTACCGAACATGCTTATGGTGGTTAAGAGATTTTAACTTCTAATTTGCACAGAAAAAGACTGATGTAGCTTTTCTTTCCTATTTACTTGTCTATTTCATTAAAGTATTCAGGGCAGTTTGTCTTCAAAACATGAGCTCCTCAAAATGAGAGATTAACAGCTCATCTTACAGAGTGACAAAACAGGACAAACACAACAAACAAAAGACAGTTACATTAAAATTAGATTGCCCACGAAAGAAAAACAATGCAGGTGGAAATATTAATGACCTTTTATAAACTTCTTAAACAGAAGAATAGTATCCATCCTAAGGACAATGAGATGCTAAAATATCCAAACAGTCTCTCTTAATGCTTTAAATTTTTGTTTGTGTATCATCTGAGAAACTGGAAACAAAACTGAGAGAGGATGCAGTATTTACATTTTTTTTATAGTTTCTTGTGATGTACTGACAAGAGTTTTCCATTAAAAAAAAAACTTGTTTAAACAGTGAGATTTCAAACTGCTATTTCTATTCTTGACATGGAAATTGCATTACTTGACACCACACTGGAGACTTCCTGCCACATAATTTTAACCCTTTAATAGGCTGGATGTCAAATCCTTTATAAAACAACCAGAAGCAGGCTGGAAGGGCTAATAAGCAACTATTTACTCCAACTGGATCTCTAAGCAAATATATATATAACTCAAACCTTTTTCTACTTAAAAGTTTCTAATAATCTACTTAAAAGCTCCTAATAATAGAAATGCCAAAAGTTCCTAACTCCTCTAGTCTAACAGTTAATCATCCTTAGTACGTCACAGGATTTGATAAAATAAAAATAGCAATGGATCAGAAATTCTCTTGCTCTGCTGTAATTTCAAAGTACTGCTCTTTGTTCTAGTCCTGGTAAGCAGAGAAGCATATTGCTACCTTCCTCTTATCAACCCTTTCATGTACCTGAAAACTCCTTTGTTCCAGCAGGCCTCTCTCCAAGAGATCAAATAACCCACATTCCTTCTAAGATCCCTTCTTGGGGTCTCTGCCCATGCTTCTGACAAATGTGTGTGTACACAGAAAATAGCTGCTGATAAATAATGGGCACAGCAAGAAGTCAGGAATCCCTGTGTTTACACAAGGAAAGGCATAATAGCTGTAAAATCCAATTATTAAAAGCAGTCTTTTCATGTTTTATCTTCTTTGGGAAAGGTATTTGAAGAGAGTCAAAAGTGAGAAGATTTGATCCTACAAGCCAAACCCCATTTAATTCGCTCAGAGAGCCTTTGAACAGCAGAAAAGGGACTTTTCCTTGGCCTAAGGTCATCTAATCACAGGCAAGGTTGGCAACAGGGAAGGTACAGCAAGTGGAATCAGGGGTTTACATGAGGAGCAGCACAGGCATTTGATCATTTATGATCTTGAAATCAGAGTTAATTTGCAGGCACATGTAAGTTAGTCGAGAGTTGTATGGCAAGGATGAGCAATGTTAGCCCTGAGAGTCAAGTCCAATGTGAATTCCAACAGGAGGCTTGTGCCTCCAGCTCGTGTTCTGTACACTCCTCTCCATGAAATTCCTGCTGATTAAATGAGATTGAGGGAATCAGGAATGCTTGAGTGGTCAGATTTGCTTGTCTTTAAAAAACTATTTCCCTGGTTACAAATATCAGTGTGCTCTGATTTATTGTCTTGGGACATGTCAGTATTTCAGCCAAGTGCCACTACAGAGACACACAACTATGGAGAACCTTTGCCATCTCCAGCAAGGATTTTATTGTGAGAACTATTCATTTCACTAACAGAACTCTTTGTGGGAAGATGTATTCATCAATAACACCTCACAGTGATAACAACCCTCTCACCTGCTTTTGACTTCATTGCTTTTCCACTCCCACAAATTCATTTCAGAGACAAGTTTAAAGGAGGATTTTTATGCATTGGTGTTTGCTCATAACTTAAGCAGCTGAGCAATTCCTAATTTATGTAGCTGTTGGAAAAACATTAACTCTGAAAGAACTGTGTAAAAATGGGAATTGGATTTTATTTTCCAATAACAACAAAGTACCATTTTCAGAGATTACTGTAACTGATTATTTTATAACTGCTCATTTGTGGCCAGCTATGCAATCCTTTGCAACCAGCATATTTTTGAACTACAGCCCTAGATATTTTAGTTCAATATTTTAGACATTTAGACAACAAAAAAAGTACAAAAGGGAACATTTATTTAATACAAAAGGGATAAATTATTTTTGCAGAAGTATAAAAGAGTTCCTTGAGTAAAAGTCTTTTTATTAGGGATAATATAAATTCACCAACAGGAGGTCAAAACCTGCAGGTTTCTAACTAAACTCAGTAACCAAAAAAAATGTTTCTGCATTGCTAAAACATGTCTAGAGTGTATTAATATTACAGCTATCAGTTCTTAAAAGGATGCACAGTTATATACCTTTATTTTGTACTGAAGCACTTAATACTCTGAGAACTGACAAAATGGATTTGTAATCCCTATTACTTTTTGACATCTCATCCATATGGTTTATGTACAAATACTCAATGATATTGATTACTTAATGAAAGCCTTTATGTGAATATTCAGAAATATCCTAGAGTTAAGGACCTCAGCTCTACGTTTCATGAAGATGAATGTGTTTAGCTGTAAATCCATCTGCATTGCTTCACACATTCAATTCATAAAGCTAAAATTATGAACCAATAAAGTCAATAAAATTTGCTATGTCAAATTTATAGCAAGAATGAATACACACATTTAAACACTAATAATTCCTGCAAGCATTTTAAGCAAATAGGTATATAAAGAGCTAATGCTGAGAGCACCTAGAGAACCAAGTTCAAGTAAGTGGAATTCATTTAATTCTCTGTACGCCTGAGAAGGTCAAGGTAAGATTATAGAAAGGTACAAAGTTTATTGGCTGTGTGAATATGTCACTTTAAAACAAAAGAAAAAGAAAAGCAGTATGTTTAAAGAATTCTCCTCAGTACATTTCAAGAAATAAAGAACCTCACCTTGTCAAACCCCTGAAAGGTCTCCAGGTAAAGAACTATGAAGATCTAAACGTAAAAGCAAAGAAATCATCATCTTAAGCTTTGGTATTTTTTAGTTCCAGCAAAGTGATTCCAATCTGTTCTGAACATTTAATTATACATCTACATGAATATTAAAAAAAACCAGAGAGACCAGCCTACAACAAAGTTGAGATATAAAATGTCTGTAATTTCAACTCTCATACTAAAAGGAAAATATGGTAGAGCAAAACTCTGGATGTTTAAAGCTTCTACTCTGTTTTAAGGCTTTTATTATTATACATTATTCACTTATTTCCAGCAGCATTGGACATCTTCAGGATCCTACTCCTTATTTAAACTAAGAATGCTAATCATACTGAATTTTGATTAATGCTTTTCAGGCTTTACTCTGCTGATGGTTGTTTTCCTATGTTGGCATCTTGACAGATATTACCATTCATATTTAAGTAAAATAATTAACTGAACTGATTTTCCTCCCCTCTGGAAGTAATTTTGTTTATGTGCTTGCTCCCCCCAAATCATAGCCATAAATGGAAGCATTCATCAAAAAGATTGGCCACTATGAATTGTAAAATTAAATATTTAGACATCTTCGTAGAATGGATTAAATGTCAACTGTGTCATCTAATATCAGGAAATATCTATTAAAAATACATTTGATAGCAGATATTTTCTCATAACACTAAAAAGCTAGGAAACAAAAAATTCTTAGAGTGTTGCCAAATTGACAACCATGCATAATTCAGCACTCAAATTGAATTTTAATCTTTTCATAATGCTTGGGGAAATATTTTATACTTATGAAAACTAAAGAAGATAAAGAACATTACAAACCAAATAAGTGGTTTTATGCTCAGGCAGAAATGATACAATAGCTAACAGAAATAGGTTATTTGAAGCAGTGAGAGGAATTGGAAGCATCCTGGCCATTACAGATTCATATCCAAGTTCACACGACTGTTGAAGGAAATTAAAAGATATGGTATGAGGAACTCAGGAAACTTCTCATCATAGAAGGGAATAGTGAACCCTTTAAGACTTTAGACAGAGGAAAAGCTGACAGAAGCAGCTGCCCATGAGCAGCCACTGCTGCCCTTTGCTCTGGTGCTCTTTAGATCCCTCCTTAGCACAACTCCCTCCCTGCAAAGGGGTTCTTGCTGCCTCCTCCAGTGCCCAGGGCACCAAATGCTGCTCTCCAGGAAAATCCTGGCTGTCTTGCAGACCCAAGGGCTAAGGGGGTTCTCAGCCTGAGGGCTGTAAGGGAAAATACTTCCAGAATCACTGCCTTTAGGGTTGGTAGAAGGATCACCACCATCAATAAAAAGCAATCAAACAACAATCATGACAGTTGGTGTCAGCACCAAGGAGAACCAACAGAAAGAGCCAGGACAGCATGTCCTTCACACTGTGAATGCACAGGGTTTCTGTAGGGATGTCATAACGATGCTCTTCTGAGAATTACAGCTGCTGATTCTCTGACATGAATCAAACTAGCACAGAACTATCCCAGGATCTATGTAAAGGACCATTCGACCCTTCAGTAATCCCTCACAGCTGATTCAATAGGTCTGCAAGAAGGTGTTTGTAAAAGGTAAAAAACAGTTTCACTACCTCATCCCCTTTAAAATACTGGGAAACACCTACAGGACCTTCTTCTCCTGTTCCTCCTCAATTTTCATAACTTGGAATAAATATTTCTTCTCATTCTCATTCCCTTAGGTACTTTGCTACTGTAGCCTTGAGCTTACACCCAAAGCAACTCCTCAACATATGGGGTCATCTTTAGCAGCAGGGAAGGACATCTAGCCCTTCTTCCACTCTCTGGCCCAGGTATTTTTGGGGTCTCTGATGTGCAAACCAACTTTCTGTGCACGCTGTGTCTTTGGGAAGAGCTGGGGACGGTGTCCCTGTGTCACCCAGAGCAGCCTGAGCATTAGAGTGCTGAGTGAAGCACTTAACTGCTGGTTGGTAGTGAGCAATGACCCTCCAAAGCAGGGTAACTGCTTGAATTTACAGTGTCTGAGATTTCCATGCCGTGCAGTTGCCACTCATCCTGATGCAAACCCCAGCTCAGACTTTCTTGGATATTACTGCTGCCTTCAGCAGATGGCTGCACATTTAGAATTAGTAATTAGTCATGGTGTTAACAGAGAAGAAAACAACACAGAGTGGGGGAAAAAAATTGTTTCTCTTCTGCTATTATTTTTGCTCATTTTCAGCCACACTGAAGATCCTGATCTCCTATCAGTGATAAAGATTAGCTGTTTTTCTGCAAAGGTTGATTCATTTTGCTTTATAGGGAACTGGATTTTGTTTGATAGTCAATTTCTCCATTCTTCAAGGGCTAGAAATTAGGAAGATAAGGTCCATCAGGAAAGTTAGTCCCTATTTGCTGAGCACAGGAATAAGATTATGCATTAGAAATATACCATTTTTACAGAGGAGACTGGGAAAAAAGCCAAGGAACTGCTGTCAGCATTTCACTAGAAGAAATGAAAACTAGATCCAGGACTTGAGTCATCATTAACAGAGCAGTGGGTTCAAACAGCTCTTTAATATTTAATTCTGTATGTATAATTTTAAATCCATTACACTTTTGATATTTGCAGATCTAACAGTCATTTATTTGCTGCGATAACATGGCCATAATAATGAAATAAAAGATGCAGTGCTATTCAAAAAAACTGGAGAGGGAGGGAAGGTGGTTGGGAGTTTTGGCTCAGATGAAATTTTTGGCTGTTTCTGTTTCTCAGTAGCAGGTGGGATGGTCAGTTTTCCCCAAACAGCACTATTTTGTGTCACACACTTCACACAGACCAAAAATAAACACTGACATATTTGATCATTATTGGTTTTACTCATTAGGGCTCCAAACCACTGAAGATTTTTTATTTATCAGTGAAGCAATTGCTTCCCCTTGGAAACCAAGAGACACATTATTTAAATCAGCCACAGCACTGAGCGATTGCAGCTGTCCTCTCTCTCTCGCAATCAGATCTATTAACAAAAATAAGTTTAAAAGTACACATTTCCTGCCCTTGTCTCTGAAAAAAAGGATTCACTGACATCACAGAATGTAGCCTATTATTCTTGTCAATTGTATAGTAAATACGAAGCCATTAAATAAATTGATTTTCTGATAATCAAAAATACCCTTAAAAGAGCTTTTTTAAACAAAGCCATTTTCCTGATTAGAAAGCAGAGTAAACTAGAAAAAATTATTGGGCCAGACCCATGTGTGTCTCATTGGGCCAGACTCATACTGCCTTCGCTTTTTTGT
This sequence comes from Lichenostomus cassidix, assembly GCF_008360975.1. Lineage (NCBI taxonomy): Eukaryota > Metazoa > Chordata > Aves > Passeriformes > Meliphagidae > Lichenostomus > Lichenostomus cassidix. The sequence goes on from NC_139490.1 coordinate 18,759,153, forward strand.
AGAGCAATGATAACTCATTGGAGATGAAAACCTGACGTTATCATTTCAAACTGATCGTGTCCATTTTCTTAATAAACCAGAGTTAATCTATTAAGTGCACAAATGGCCTCTGGACTATTCCAATGCCAAGAATAAATGGAGTGTCTTAATGAAAAGCTTTTTATTTTTCCTTTCCGAAAAACATTCAGAAAAAGGAAGCAACAGAAAGCAGCAGCTGCCAATAGGTGCAACCCTGACATGAGTAATCCCTTCAGATGTGTGTCACTGCAAGTCAAAGGTTCTAATGGCAGCGAAGATATCATTATTGGATCAGAAATCCTAGGACAATTTCTATGCTGGGTGGCAAGAAAAAGAAAAGAGACAGGAACCAGACCATAAATAAATACACACACATGTTTGTGGCATAGCAGAAAAGCCAACTTCCACTTAACCTTAAAAGCTTACCAAATTAAATTAAAACTGTATTTCCATTGCCTATGGTTAAGACCACTTGAAACAGACAAAAATAGAAAAAGCCTTTGTGTATGACCTCTTGGACAGCTGTTGAAGTGCACAAAAATGAAGAGCTGAGAACTCATTTTTGAGTTCTCAGGAAGGGCTTAGACCCACCACATGCAGCACTGCACTTTGCAGTTTCTTGTCCTAACGGACTGATTATCTGGAATAATTTGATTGACAACAGCACATGAGAATTGTGTCTTTAAGTTCTATGTCAAGTGCAGACTGTGATAAACAAAATGGCAAGAAATCGAAAATTAAATGCTTTTCAAGTGAGACAATTGAAAAATTTGCAATAAGCCATGAGCGGCAAACAGCTCCCTTTTAGGACTTGGCTACCTTTTTGAATATCACAGTAAATAAAATGAAACACTGTGATGGTTTTAAACTGCCAACAATTGGCTCTTGATGTTTCAGGAGATGGATCTACAGAGCCACACATCCTTTGCACACACCCTGATGGGAAGGTGGTGTCTATGCCTGTACTCTGACCAGTCTGGACAGCTCTGAAACCAAAGCGAGCATGCTTTTGGGAAATGGGAGATGGCACCTTTTAAAGCCAAAAGGAAATGCAAGGCAGAAAAGGTTCAGATAACTGCTGGAATATGAAAGAGGAAGGATTGCATACATTACAGTCAGCAGGTTTGTACAAGGAATATGAACAGCAGCAATTCTATAAATAACAGCCATTGATTTCAACAGATTCCTACAGTTGTGTTCCTTGATGTTGATGGACACCAAATAATGAATGGTAATCAACCTGGGCACTTAAGTGACTGCCCAAAATCTGTGGCAGATGAAAGAATTCAATTTTGATTTCTGAAGTCCTCTGGGCTTTAATTCCTTTTAAAAACAATTGCAGATACACAGCCTGGCTCAAAGAAGAAATGATAACCATTTATAGTTCTTAAATAACAACATAAGCTGAGTGAGTGGGAAAGCTGGCTGACAGGTGAGATGGAAACAGAAGCTATCAGATCCCAGCCTTCCTTGGCCAATTCAAGTATTCATTGGCAGCTAAGGGAAGAAAGGGAAAACTCCTCTTTCACTCCTTTTCTAAGTTGTTTCCATTGTCATCAGCAAAGCAGCATGCAGTGGCTTAAGTGCAGAATACTGAAATATTAATTCCTGTGCCCTAGTTCTGTGCTCTGTGCACCCTCCTGAAGTGTGGTAAGTTACTTATTTTGGTTGCCTGATAAAAAATTGATTCATTCTGACCAGGGCAAAGCTCCTAAAAAGCCTGGTTTTACTCAAGTGTGAGCTAAAGAGCCACAACAATCAAAGCAACGTGGGGGCATTGAAAGAGCAGAAAACCACAGTGAAGTATCACAAACCCAATGGAGTTTTCAATAAGTCATTCATTCTTTACATGCATTCTTTACTAGCAGTTCATTCTTTACATGCAAAATTTTAAGTCTGAACATTTCACAAGATGAAGACAAACTCAAAATAAATATTATGACAGCAGCATTCACAAAACTACCTGAAATGCTCAGCATGTCTCCTTCTGTGTATTCAGCCTTCTGTTTCCTAGAGTTTACCTACTGACTTATCAATCTCAAAAATTAATTATAAGCCAACATTAATACAGCTTATTTCAACACCTTAAATTATTTCCCATTACTTTTAGGAAACACAATGACTCAGTTTTCTCTTTTTTTTTATTCAAAGCTGAACTTTCATTTTTTAAAAAATCTACGTTCACTTCTTTTCTGATGTTTGGATTTTTACATCTTTATCACAGGAGCAGAGTTAAAAACCTCACATTTTCATATTAAAAGTATCCCAGAATGAATTAATAAAAATTTGATGTTATTTATGTAGGATTTAGACTTGCAATCCAAAGTCAAATCAGCATCCTCTACAATTAAGAGTCAGTTTCAAGGCTGAGTGTAAGACCTAACTTCACCTTCAGTACAGCAATTTCAAAAACTCCTAGGAAATTGTATGCTGTTTTAAACAGTGTATTTATTTAAGCTAAATATCTGTACTTCAGTCTCTTCTTCTGGATCACAAACCAATTCATACAGAAATTGCACTGTAGGCAAAATATTACTGAAAATTCAGATTAAGTTAAATAACAATGCAATTTTAACCACTACCTTAGCTGCAGCATGGCAGTGCTGTCCTAGAAGCTGATTGCTGAAAACCCCAAAATGTACACAGCCTGTGGCTCCAGATGCTTCACCTACTTATCTAATGCTCCTTATTCAGTATGATTTCAAACCATAGCAAACATCTGTGTGGCGAGGCAGCTTCAGGTATGCCAAAAGAATTAACATCTTTTAGGATGGTCTATAGCTTTCTGACTTGTTAAGAGTTAATTCACAACCTTTAAACACATTTTCAGAGTTATTTAGGTGTTTTACTCTCAAAGTCCTCTTTGTGTTCTGAGCACCTCTCCTTTTTTTCATTTTTCATCTCTCAGGAAGTTAGGCCACCACTTCTACACCTGCTCAGTTACAGCAGCAGGGCAAACACACGTGGAAGGGTTCATCCCTGAGCAGTTCATTCCCTCTCTTCTGGGGAGATAACACAATATTGAAATGAAAACTTGACAATAAATCAGCACAAGGGGGTTATTTCTATACCTAATTCTACTCAACAAAGCCCACAGTCATTGGCAAGAAAAGTTCTCACCCAATTAATTTTTACCTAGATGTAAAGCCACACCAAGTAAACAAATTCCAGGGGGACTCTGGAGAAAGCTGTAATTTTCCTGCTGTGCTTTCACATGCAGCATATAAAAACACTTTTCAGTAAAGAGTAAGCAGAGCCTGCTACTGAAATGCTGCAGATGAAAGCACAGGACTGTTTTGTTCTCAGCCATCAGCTGCCGCTCAGCCCCACACCCAGCAGCCCTTGGCTCCTCCAGTGACACTGATCATCTGCCATATGTGGCACATCCTATAGCAGCACCCCAGAGAGGCTGGACCTGGATCAACACTGTTGTTTTGGGTAAAGGGCATTGAAAAGCTGACAGATGGCAACAGCTGGGGCAAACTCCATTCAAGGAAGGACTTTTTAATCCACAATTTTATACAAAATGTATGGGGCTTTTCATTGCACATGATTTCTCTTTCATTGCACATGATTTCCATTGCCTTTCATGCTGCTGTTCTAGCAGGCAGTTCCCAAAAATAAGGACAGCACTGAGGTAGCAGAAATGGGCAAACATCCATCCGAGCCAACAGAGCTGCAGAATTTTGCCCTTTGCTCTGTCCACAAATTTTTGTGACAGGCTGCAGAAGTGAAGCCCTGGGAGAAGAGGCCAGGCAGAAACACAGCTTCAGCTCCAGGGACGTTGCCAGTTAGGACGCAGAAGCTTTGCTGTCCTAAATAATGTATTCTAGTCCAAAAGCATCTAAAAGCTGATGCTAAATTACTGTCATCCTTTCAATTCTAGCATGCCTATTAATTACAGTGTTATATTGAATTTAATTTCTGCACTCTGGATTCCACATCAAATGCATTTCGCTGCTCCTGCCTTCATTCATGACTTTTTTCATTAGCACACCTGGAAGCTCTCCAAGGCAGGCATCAGGAAGGAGCAGTCTTGCCAGAAATATCCATTAAATCTGTCACATGCACTAACAAATCAATCCAGTACCAATGAGCCTTTCAGGAATTTTTTGAGCAGCTGGTTAAAAAGGGACCCACCTGACTTGAAAACTTTTCAGCAACAACAAAACACACTAGGCATGACATGCTGTGCTTATTATATCCACTGCTGCAGAATCACAGTTACTTAAATTTCTTTTTCATATGATGGGAATAAGTTAATTTTAAATGTTTGAATTAAATTTAAATCTAATTAATTAAATATTAAATCAGTGAGTTAAATTTAAATATATTTTTCTTATGGAGATGAATTTCTATAATAGGTTGGCAATTGCTGTCTTTTGTTAATCCAAACTATTTTTCTGTTGTTTTAAAATTGATACAAAGGGCAAGCAAATTATAGTACATTATGATTTTTAAAAATCAGGAAAAATCCAGAAATTTAAAAATTCAAATAGTTTACATTTTAAAGGCAATATAAATCTGTTCTGTAGTCTGTTTATATCACTATACTAATTGCACACCAACTACCTGGAGTTCCAGCCAATGAAGTAAGCAAAAAACAATTACTTTCAAGAACTAGTTCTTTTTCTCTCAATCTTTGCATCATTTTCTAAACCTCACAGAGGAGCCAATGCCGTAAGTGAGGCAAACTGAGCAGTGATGTCTTTCTCCAGAGCAGAGCATCCCTGGCATATCAAGGAGCTGGGAGCAGCCCCAGCCAAACTGAGCCAAACTGGGGGAGCAACTGACTTGAGCATCATTTGACATTCCAGTTCCATTCTTATTTTCCCTTCCCTTTCTGTTTCTCAAACTGTCTTTCTCTCAACCTACAAATTCTGCATTTTTCCCTGATTCTCTCCCTGATCCCACTGAGGTGGGGCATGAAGGAGAAGCTGTGTGGTGTTTAGCTGCCTGCTGGTTACACCACAGCAGGAGCAAGAGAATGTAAAAAGGCCAGGAGGAATATCATGTGCAGTAAAAAGTCTGTTATATCTGGTAATAAAATCTTTCTTTTAAAAAGCTCTTCAAAATCAAGAGTAAATTAATATACTGCAATTAACCTGCAACAAAGACAGATGTCCAACAGCATGACAAGTCTGAGTCCCCAGCAAGTCTCACAACCTCTCCTCCAAATATTTGCTCACAATTTGCTTAATTTTCTTCTTCACAAAATACAACCCTCAAGAAATTATTTTTTATTATTATTTATCATTATTTATTTTTATTCTCAGGCTCAACAGCCACACCAATCCCATTGGTACATCCCCTATAAACAGACCTGTATCATAAATGGTTGTGGAACAGAAAACAGCTGAGAGCAGCAAATCCTCCTTGTGCTGCTGCTGCACTCACAGGTGCTCAGTGCTCCACAGTCATTGAGATAAAAGCACTCGAGAGATTCTCTTTTTTATAATCTAAACACACAGGAAAAAAGGATGGTGGAGGAAACCACAGGCCAGGAGAACAAATTGGTTTGATCCATTTCACACAGCCAGAAACAGGAGGATTGAGCAGAAAATCGATGACCTAAACCACCTGTCCAGAGTTAAAATTCTTTACATTCTCCTTCCCTTTTTGCTTCATAAAAGTAGCATCACATGCATTTTTCAGGTGGTCCTAGCAAGCAAAGGGATCAACAGCACTTTCAGGCTATTGGGAGTGTTTGTTTTAGTCCAGAAGAATAAAATCTTTTCAGCTGTGAGTGGAAAGATGCAGTAGAAAGTGGGTTTTTAATCTATTCTTTCCACAAGTGAACTGTTGACCAATAAGCACAAGGAGTTCTAAAGAATAAATAATTACCTATTTAGGCTGTTCTTTTAAAATGTTTTTAATATTTAGAAACCATTACAAGCAAGTGACGTGTCCCTGCTGCTTCACACGAACTCAAGCAGTTCCATTCTGAGGAATACATTTTAAAGCTTTTTGATTTTATATTGAAAGCAAGCTGGAATCCTACACAGCCAATTTTGTTGCAGTGAACTTTTAAGTGGTGAATATTCCAAGTCCACTTGTTACATTACTAACACATCCTGGTATTAGAAATTATTTTTCTAAGTCTGTATAAATAATGCTTCATGCTTTTACAAGCAATCCTCTTTGATTTTCATCATCATTCACCTGAGAACATGACAACATAACAACACAACAGCACAGGAACAGACGTAGAAGGAAATATTTATGTAAAGGGAAGAGGTGTAATTGAATTAATGGGTGGAACAGAGATGGAATGAAATTTTGAAGGAAGATACTACACTAGAATTTGCATTATTTGACTCAGTTTATTCCTTCCTTTGAGTCTTCACACCACTCTTTCAGCCCTCCCTGAGCTTTGCTTAGGTTCTTGCAGCACTGGAAGTAAAGATGGGAGCAGATTTTGGATTCTCAGGTTCACACACACTGGAGAGCAAAAATGAGCAGGTCAAGTTTACAACTTCTTGAATATCAAATAATAAAGAGAATTAAACTCCACAACAAGAGGAAATGTCCCAGTGGTATCATTCTTGTTTGCTTTAACTGGCTCACTGTAACTCTTGGAGTTATGCTTGCTAGCATGGCTTTTAAAATAATTTAATTTATAATAACACATGCTAGAAAATGCTCATTTCTACCCGAAATTGTAAAAACTTAAGCAGTTATGATATCCCCTGCAATCTTAAAGACGAGGGTTAGCTACAGCAGTTTGACATTTTTCACCTGCTCACTCCTATTTTAATGTATGAGCCTGTTCAGACCTCAGGCAACCCTGCATGTATCACTCAAACCATAATAACAGAACTATTCCTCATCCTCTTTACCCCCAAACAGACGTGTTTCCTATGCTGTCCTTCCTGTAATGTTCAGAATCTGAAGTCCTTGAGGAAACATCTCTGATTTTAGAGAAAACTAAGAAGTGTAGAAGCCATGGTTAAGTATATAGCAAAAATTACATCTCAAAATCAAGTTACAGTCTTAATTCGCACTAAAATATTTCATGGCAGGAAAAAAGAAGTTAAAATAGTACCTCAACAAAATAAATTACCTTCTGCAGCGTTTAAAATATTTTGTTGAAAGGAAAAAGGTAATGGATATAGTTCATTGAAATAAATTACTTCATACTTCAAGTGCAGATTCAGGCTGATTGTTCCTAGTGTACTTTTTAATAAAAGCAATGGCTCTCATATAGCGAGGCTTCATTAGTTTCAAGGGAGTTTGACACAAAATCTACATCCATACTCAGAGCATAACAGCAGCTACATTTTTGTGCCTACAGGCTTAGGACTCCCAGTGCTCCCCCTTGGGTTTAAGTCCTGTGCTCTGAATAGACCAGAAGTTTAACAGCTCTCCCTATTTTCCTGGCAACTTCCGTTATAACCTGTTTTAACTAAACAATTTTTTATTTGGATGGTTATTTAGTACACTTCAGGGTTATAAAATGCCACATTCTCTCCCTGTCCCATTGTGCAGTTTTGCATGTCCACAGCAATATCCTGCCCTATTTTTCTAAAGATCAAATCACATATAAAGAAAACTACTCAAAAACAGTTCCCACTTATTTCAAATCAATATTTTCCATAGGTAGCTTTAAAAGTCCAAGTGGATATCATCAGACTGGAATAAGTTGGATATTTATCCTTGCTTTTTTCTAGCTTGAAGTAATTTATCATATTTAGGTGTAATAAAGTTTATCTCAACATTCCCATTCATTATTGGTTTTATCTTTTGGAAGGAACTCACATTCACTCTCCTGCATTTAAGTCTTATTTTCTTCCTCCTGCAATGACAGCAGCTGCTAAAAGCTCGACTAGAACAGCCTGAATCCTTGAACCTTCAGTCTTTTGGAGACATTGATGCCACCTACTAGTATTTCACAGCTATAAAAATGACTGAGAAAGGCAATCAAACTCAATTGGCAAAAACTTTGAGAACAAAAAATAACCAAAGCCTAAAGCCCTCAACCCCTCATCTCTGAGCTACAGGGACTAGCAGAGGTCACTGTCAGACTGATTGGTTTTTTGGTGCATTCTACATCTGAAACCTGAGCATGTTTATCACTCTTAGCTTTACTGGATGAGAAGCAGCACCCCTTCAGTCTAAAACAGCATGTCCAGAATTAATTGTGCTATTACCAATCTTTTTTTTTTACCTTAGATTAGGATCACTGTGAAGAGATTGGGTTTTTGCCTTTGAAGGCTAAAGTCTTAACTAATTAAGCTACAGTAATAAATTAAATCTTCAAATATAGAAATTAAAAATCATTAAAAATTGTTAAAAACAACTGCAACACTCCATGGCTTCGCCTGCAGTTTATATTTCTTGATCATGCATCATTTCCACAGAGAAATATTTAACACCAATGAATTCTGGGCATCATGAACTGACTCATGTTCTAAGTCTGGCTGACAGTGAGTAGAAAGGATAATATTCAGAATGACAATTTTAAAATAACTTCTGTACTTTTAATGTTGTACCAAAAGGAGAGTTGCTGTTATTAATGCCACTGCTTATCAATACAAACAAACAAACAAGGAGGCTGGACAGCTTCACAGTTGGAAGCAGAGAAATGGGATTTTGTGTTCAGCCCCTGGGTGTCAGTGGACTGACAGCTACTGGATTTGCTGTGGTGCAGCTGAGAGTACACATTCCTCTGAACTGCTAAAATACCAAAGAAGATTTGGGAGAGTTTGTGGTTGCAGCTTGTAGTTTAGTGAATATTCAGACATCCTTCTTGGCTGGTTTTATTGTCTCCTTATTCTTTACAGGGCTTTTAGCACAGCCAAAATCCAGCCAGAGACTGGGACTCCATCTGCCAAGGAAGTGTGATGTGGAACTGCTTCTGAGACACAGATCCCTTGTCTGGGGAGAGCCAGACCTCTGACCTTGCTGGGAAAGGCTCTCTGTAAATTTATCAAGAGCATAAAAGCAGCCTGAGGTGTAATGGGCCAACTCACTGTGGTACAATTATCCAGCTCAGCCTCACTGAGACACTCACTGCAGGTTAGCAGCCCAATGATGGGACACAGGGACAAGTTTGGCTCTTCTCTCCCAAGGTGACACAGGGCAGCCATCACCTCATGGCTCTGAATGTCACCTGCTGTCTCTCTGCTCCAGGTGACACCACACACAGCAGGAGCCACCTGCACCCCGGGCTGTTTGAGATGTCACAGGGCTTTTAGGGAGCAACATAGAAGGCTGCTACTGCAAAAAAAAAAAAGAGTGGGAATAATCTTCTCTGCCTAGCCAGTGTGGACAGGACTAAAACTAATGGGCTAAAATCACTGCACAGAACGCTCAGAGCAAGCACCATGACAAACCAGGAGTATGGTGCAGTGTGCAATAGAGTGCCCAAGGAAGCTGTTGCATCTCTGTCACTACAGAACTGTGAGATTAGGACAGAAAATTATTTATCAGGAATGACGAGAGACCTGCCTTGGGCAGGAGGATGGACTGGAGACATCCTGAAGTTCCTTTCAGATCTAGTTTTGCACAGCATTGCTGATGAAACGTAGTTGCTGTTATTGGAATGCAGACAGATGTCTTTTCCAAGCCTTCCACAATCTCCCAGCATTTGGTGAGGGACAGAATCCTGGCAAATGGATTCAGCAGATCCACCTTGTTTCTAGCCAAACCACCCCTAAGGCTCCAAGTCAAATCCCTGCAGTGGTTACCAGCATCCCCACCAGAATGAGAGCTGCCTGTGCCAGTCGGTGAAATTGAACTGAAGTTACATTCCTCCTTGTGGGTGCCTTTTATTACATTTTTTAAAGAGAGATTGCTCCCATGTATCTCCCTAGAGGAACTAAGTTCACCCTACACCTACACAATGCTCTCAGTTTATCTGTGTTTCTTACAGGGGTTTATTTGTTTCAGGGTATTTTTTGGCCAAGGGGAGGAGAGGAGGGTCAGGGAATGTGTCTGATCCCCTGCAAAAGGCTCCAGGCTGCCATGGTAAGTTTAGTTAGAGCAGATGTATCTCAACACCAGCCTGTGAAAATCCTTTTCAGGCCTGGACTTGAAAAACTGAAATATGGAAAACTGCTGATATTACTTCTCACACTTACAAGCTTGTAATGGTATTTTCAAGCTTTCCTTCAAAACTAGGAGACAAAAAAATGCAATTGCTTAAAAAAGAGAAAGTGAGGTATGTTTACAGCACAATAATTTTAAGAACCAGGACTTTACTCATACTTCAATTACTCACAATAAATTCATAAGATAAAGAGACACCCAAAGCAATTCACTGCAATCTTGTGAAAGTCTTCATGCTCCAGTTATGAAATATGCTGATCACATTTGGCAGTCAGCATTTTCACATTAGCCCTGTTAGTCCTTCCTGGAAACACAGACCTGTTGGGAGTGTAACTGCACATAAAACTCCTTTTTCTCCTGTCATCACCCTTGATGTTAAACATTAGACAGAGGTGAAAAAACCCTGCAGATTGCAGTAATTTTCCCCTGTGACCATTAAGGTTTGCTGTGCACCATAATGTGTGTACCCCTGGAAGGGACTGACAGACTTACCTTAGTAGCCATGGTGATGAAAAAAGGCATTAGGAAAAATGTTCAAGTTTCCATAAGTGAAAACAAAAATACCATTTGCAGTTCAGAGTAGGCCTGTAGCCACAAGTAGCATTTCAACTAAAAAAATAACGTGACAGTGGGTACAGAGAACAACCAAAGTGCTAATGGCAGGTAAGAATCCCTGAACAGCGAATGCCTCTTAATTGCTTAAAGTAAACCTTCAGTCTTACTGCAGTTTGTTCCAGGAGATGTAAGCAGATGTTCCAGCATGGATCAGAAACTGCCCTGATGTATTCTTCAATCTGGGCCCATTAAAAAAACAACCAACCAGCCAAACATGGAAATCTTTCCAAATACTATGATTTTTTTCTTCTACAAAGTTGAAAAAAATACTGAAAATATTAACTGTCATTTATATGATAAAGGAACTGTTGGAGCTCTGATTCTGTGTTACAATTGAAGACTGATATATTATACTGTTCAATAACTTTTCCCCATTTAAACAAAATATGGCCATGAAGGATATTCCACATTCCCACATTATTAAACGTACAGCTACTGAATATGTTAATGTTGTAGTTGTATCTATTTCAGTTTTCTCCTACTAAATACATGATGCAAATTGAATTTTCCATAAACACCTTTAATAAATTAATGATATTATGAAACCAAATAAAAGTGCATGATATTAAAGCAAAAATTGCAACAGAAATAATAAGTTCCTCTAACAATTCATAAAGGTAATAGTTTTTTAAGAAAGTGCACAGAGGTTTTTCCAAAAACAGGGAATCCAGGTCCTTCAAGGGAATGAAGGATTCAATCAGTACTATGATATTATGCCTAGACTGCAGATCATGAGGCCAAATATTATCAGGAAATGAACTACTAATATCAGGAAATACACAGAAAGTATTTTCCCTTGTAAGAAGTAGATACTTCTTGCAATATAAATAATTCAAATCAATAAATGGAGAAGCTAAATTAAAACAACTATCTACTGTAACCTTTATCAGAAAAGCCAGTCTGTCTAAGTTCAGTATTTCAAAGGATGATTTTCTACATGAAAAGTAAATTACTATTTAATGAAAAAGGTGTTGATTCTCCCAATGTAAAAGCTGCAGAAAATAATTAGGCTAACAGATTCTCAGTCAGCAGAGTTTGCAAAGTGTCAGTGACAGCAGCATGTGATTAACGTCCCTGAAAGGATCCTAAGGGAATGCAAGCAAAAGAACCAAATATACATGGAGCACCTACAGTGACAGAAGAATAAAAAAATGAAAAAAAATGAAAAGGGCATTTTTTGACTAGGAATTGAACTTCATGCAACCAAGAATCACTGGGTGGGCACCATGAGTGCCAAAGAAATTTTGATATTAAAATGGGGTTTAGATACAAAACCCTTTGTGAACCCCTGTTTGGCAGGATAGGAGTTGAAGCCAGAATAAGCTTTTGGGGAAAGTGGCTAATAATTCTTTCCTGATGCTGTAAAACACTGTTCAGGACAAGCACTTGGACTTGTGCTTCCTGAACTTGACTTCTCCATGAGAACAAGGATACCTTTACCAGTTTCCTTCCTTATAAAAAGTGAACATCCTTAGGCAATATTATCTGTTTAACAGCTGCATCTTTTTAGGATCTTCAGAACAGCTATGAAGCTTTACTATTCTCCCTTTTCTTCCAGAAGTATTTTTAATGGAACAGGGAATTTAAGAGAAAACTTGCTTGATGTGCAGAAGTCCCATATTCTGCTTAAGGGACTCATAACAGGACAGAAAAAGCATCAGGAAAAATGGACTTAATACAGATGAAAACTCCTATATGACATACATCTATCATACAGCAACCTGAGCAAAAAGTTTCAAAACCTCCATTAAATTTTCTGTCCAAGTCTTGACAGTTATGAAGTACTCACACAGTAACACATGATTTGAGCAACTTTAAATATTTGTCACACAGTTTGTCCACAGCCAGGGAGCAAAATATTAAGAGAGAAAGCAGAAGCTGTTATTGCTGAACAAAATTAACTATGTATTATTACCTTAGGCAATTACAATGATTCATTTCTATAAAAGCAAATTCCAATTTAATTGTATAATTACTGTGTTTTCATTAAAAATGTGTTGATAGTGGGTGCCTGCTATAGTATTCTGTTTATAATGTCTTCTGCTTCACAACAAATAGTCAAGTCCTGAGCACTCAGACACATCCTTTACACACATCCTTCAAATCACACTGGAAATTCCTTCCTTTCACATGCTCAGAAATTCAAAATGCACTGCATAGGCTCAAATGCTGCTGCTCATGTACATTCCTACCTGCAAAGGGAACAGGTGCATCTTTATCCAAAGCCACCAGGGGAGGATCCAAAATCACAGTGTCATTGTTTTCAGTTATGATTCCATGGTACGACGTCTCAATCCAGGGTTTGTGTTTGTTCACTAGAAAAGGAAAAAAAAGCAGTCTAATTAATTTGGTTTGTGTTTCACATCCATTCAGCTCGTTTTATCTATAAAGAGAAATTATTTAACATACTTCCAATATTCGTGGTATTACTCAAAAGCCACTAACAAAATCCCAATAATAAGCACTCAAATATAAAAGGAAAATGACATGCACATTGTACTGCACTGATGAGAAAGCCAACACTTACAGACATCCCTTCAATTAAGACTCCAAAATAAAAAGGCAATTTGCAAAATATTCTCAACTGTCAGCATAATTAGGTTCAGACACTTTTGAAGGAATTACTTTCAGTTGCAAAGCTCTGTTGCAAGAGAAAGGACATCCAGAGAAACCCAACTTGACAAGACACGAAGGGAAGCAGAAGGGTGGGGGAGAACACTTGACTCTTGGTCAACTTCTCACTTTATATTTTCAGAACAATATCTAAAATTACTTTTGTGATCTGTACATTGTAGGCAAAATTTCAACTTCTACCTTTTAATCACTTTTATCAAAGTCTCCACCTCTTTTCAATTTAACCAGCTTTAGTTATGCTTAAATGGGATCTGAAGTTCATTCTGGAAAATTCTGTCCTTCAAATGCAGCTTTGAACATTTGGATATCTGGTCTTGAAGCACATGGGAAGAGCCCACAATAAGACACTTTAAGGAGAGGATATATCACTTATCCTCAGATTGTCTTACTCCTGAACCCTTTCCATCTCCATCCCTCTCACTATCCATCTCCTACTCACTGGAAAGTATGAAACCACAAACTAAAGGAAGGGGGACATGTAAGAGGCTTAGCCTTGCTGTGCTTACAAACTGTGCTTTCCTCCTGCAGGCACAACCTGCATGTTATGTCTCTGGAACTCCTACATCAGTAACACAGTGGTGATAGCTCAACAAATGTCAGTGTGAGGAATGCACTCCCCAGGCAGGAGGGAGCACTGCCCCAAGGAATAGCCACCATGTCTGCAGCAAACCCAGATGCAAGGTCATTTCTGCACCTATTATTTAGCTGTGTGTACTGAATGCTGAGGAAAACACCTGGTGAGTTTACAGAAATCACCTCAAAGATGGGGAGTTGACACTTAAAGTGAAACCAAATTGAACCAGATGAGATTATTTAAAAAATATAATCAGAAAACCAAACACAACCCACAGATATAACCCTGAACTCTTTCCTGCCTTGTCTTCTGTAAAACCCCCAGACATCAATGAGATTCAAGTTTCTCCCTTTGTGAAGAAAGCAGCAGAAACCACCAAGACAATGGAGAGGGCTCTGGCCACAGGTAAACCTGGGCAATTAACAAATTATTTTTTCCACTGGCTATTTGGAAAAAGCAAACAAATATATTTACGGCAAATTGAGGTTCATTCTTTTCCTTTCTTGCTTCTTTGTTTGACCATTAGGAAATTGTGGACTCAGGAAGACCGATCCTTTTAAAGCTGAATTATTTCATATTCTAGCAGTAATCTGGGAGCTTTGAGTTCATTTCTATGTTGCAATATATCTTCTTGCAGAAGAAAGCATACTTATCTTCACAGTAGTTGGTTTTGCCCATTTTTGCAATAACTAAGCAACAGGAAGATTAAAGTGGGGATGTGTCAGTGAAAGGTGAAATGGAAAACAGGGATCTCAAATCTCTTTATCTTGTAATGACTGTACAGCCAGAGGAGAGATTGGTGAGTTTATGTAATAGATGAAGGCCAAAAGTCTTGTCGATGTTGAAAAATGAGAAGTGATGGATGCAATTTCAGAGCTTTTTATGGCATTTGGGATTCTGGTTTGCAGGGCAGTTGAAGTATTCTGAATTTGTTATTGGAGTACGTGAATTGCCTGAACATGCAGACCACAAATGTGCTCCACTGGCACTGGGATGGAACTCAAAGGCTCTGAATGACACACCTGCTCTGAGACAAAGGTGATCTCTTGACTGAAGGCAGAGACAATTTAACAATAATGAAATAGTAAATAGGGACTCACATGAAAAGGAAATCCTTATGCAACCAAAATTTAAAGTACCAAATGCTTTTCATTCCTCCCAATTCTGTTAATTGTCTGAGCTCTTAAAAACCAACCAACTAAACAAACCCAAACAAGCAGACAAACAAAAACCCCCAAAACTTTCCTCCTAGAGACTCTCACAGAATAATTCTGATGGCATTTTTACTTAGGAAATAGCCTCAGATACAGGGACTGCAATTCTACCAGCCTCAGATTTCTTCAATTGGTGTCCAATGAGCAATAACAGCAGTCAAATGAGTGACAGCAACATCATTCCTTAAATTATATTGGGGGGGAAGAAAAGAAAGTACATTACGAACAAATGCTACAGACCTAGACCTTGGAGACTGGGATTAGGAAGAAGAAAAGAATATAGCAAAATCAAAATAAAATAAAATGTCAAATGATTTGCAAGCTCTTATCCTGGAGGATATCTCGGAGATACATCTGCAAATGTAAAAAACATGACTATACAAGCTTCACGTAACCCATGGTATGGAAATTTTACAAATAATGGAAAATATCCACACTTTGGGAGTGCAAAGCAATTCTTTTGCATCAGATGGTCTATCACTTTGAAGTATTTTCTCATCATTGAAATTATTGATCCTTTTACACCTCTTCAGATCCTTGCTTTAAAAGAAGAAATCTCTAATGCTGAATGAGTAGCTGGTGTTCTGGTTGGGGGGTGTTTATATTCTCTCTGTTAAAGGCTGGTGAAATATTATCCTAGAATTCAAGCAGAAACCACTCTGTAAGCTTTCATGAGGTACTAGATTCTAAAAGAAAAACCTTCAAATATCATTATAAATGAACTCTCTAAGTGTCTTACTCCAAGACAAAAGGACAACTACAAAATATTAGACTGGTTCAAAGCAGTATTTATCCACTGCTTAACACACCTCTCAGATCTCTGATATTTTCCTATCCCTATGCAGTGTCTCCAAAAGAAACAGGATTTTAAATATTAATTCAAAAGTGTTTTGACTTGTCTCATTTCAACTACTGATTCTACTTCAAAATGCTGGAGTGAGATTTTAGGTTTCCAAAAACACAGTAATGCCACACTGCATTTATTCAAACACCACAACAAAAAAGTTTTACCATACTGTCTATTTCAGGCTACATGAAACTGTAGGTTTAAATAGAAAAGAAACACAAAATTCATATTATTTTAAAAGTTCTATAATTCTGATTACATACAGTGCTCGTTAGAATATTTTAAAGATTAACATGCACCTTTCTGGAATTCCTATAAAGTTTTAAATGTGATGGGAACTTTTCATTTTACCTTTAAAATGGAAAAGGCAGGAATAGTTAAAAAAAGTATTTCAATGCCTCTTAAGAATGCGTTCAAATTAACAGCATTCTGTAAAATAAAGTGATGGGCAAACTACTTTGGTTTGCATTTGCCAGAGATGATGGAAGAAATCTAGACACAGATGTGTATGTGAAGTTTCGGGAACTAAAAAAAGCAGAGCACTGCATAGCAAGCTAAGCTCAAAAGAGCAAACAAGCTGAAAAATCAGCAGATAATAACCACAGGAAAAAATAATTTCCCTCTTAAAGTATATTAGGTTGTAGAACACTTATATTAACTCTAAAACTAGAGGAGGGAAAAAATGGTTTTGTCTTTTTTACAAAAGAGCTTCTCTGGAAGCATTTCTTGTCTCCCTTTTCCTTGCCTTTGTCTAGTTGGGTGGGAGCTGAACTCAGTGCAAGGCTTTCATGAATTCAAACATGTTTAGTTAAGACATAAAGATGAAATATACCCTTGCTGTGGGTTTTTTGTCCTTTTTAAACTTGCCTCCCTTCCTGTAATTTATTAGTCATTCATATAAACCCATAATATAAATAATTTATAACATCTAGGCTAAGGCAATTAATCTTCTTCCTTTATTACAGTTCGAGGTCAATCCATTAAAATTTGTCTGCACCATTTACACTGCATTTTGCCAGCCTGTCCCACCAAAGGTTGTGATTGCAAGGCTCTGGATGCAATGAAAGCACTGTGCTAGACAAGTGCCACTCCGTGTTCCTCTGCTGACACGCTTGGCACGCACAGCAACCCAGCAGAAAACAGCGACAGAGAACCAACCAACCCCTTCAGAAGAGCCTGCAGGAACCTCCTGCCCCCAGCACTGCTGCCTCAAAGGCAGTTTAAGGACAAGCCCCAAAATGAAACCACAGAAATACAGAGCGAGGCCCAGATGCTGTTCAGAACCCCAAAAATCCGCTGCCCTCCTGCACTGTATTTAAGACATGCACGGCACTTTCTGAGGGCAATCACAGGCTGTGCATTAAATCTCCCAAGTCTCAATGCCTGAGAGCAACAGAGCTGCAATTTGTCAGAGCAGAAGCATTGTTATAACAGGACTGCAATAAGGACAAAATCTATGAGGACATCATCTCATGTGGAGAGACAACATCTTTTCTCTGAGCCAAGATAGACGCTTGTTTGGGCGGGGGAGAGGGGAGTGGGTGGGAAGCAGCACGTGCTCAAGGGACACAGTACAATGGTATTTGCAAAATTCAGATGGTTTCTGACTCAAATCATTTAGAAAATGTCACTGATCCAAAAATAACACATTATAGAAGAATTGTGAAAGAAAAAAAAAAAAGTGACTATTAGAAGGTTTAACTCCTGACACTAGGGCAGATTCAGTATTATCAGTTGATTTACCTGCTGATTTCTAAACTTCAGGCACCTAAAACCTGAGCAAATTAGGAGCAATTTAGGAGCAAATTATAATGGTGAAGAATTGCTTTATGAATGCAAATGTTTTCTTTCTGTCTGTTTTCCCCCAAAATAGCACAATGGATTTGTTTTCCATTTAATTGTGCTGATAATGGGTTCCCTCATCTCTAGTTTAAAGAGATTGGTGATTTCAGACAAATTGGCAGGAAATTTAGGCTTTCTTACCACTTATTTTAGCTCTAAGTCTTTTCATCTGCTAACTTCAATGATCTTCAGCTGAGCCTGTTGCAATCCTGTGTAAGTGCAAAGGCCTTGCCCTCAGCACCAGCCAAATTGAGGATGCTCAGGAAGCCTTTTAGACACAGGCAGAAAATCCCATTAACTTCTGCAGAACACAAGAGGCTGAACTTCCTGCCTTGTGCACTCTGCCTGACCTTGCACAGCAGAGAGATGCTCCTAGAGCCCTGTCAGGGGCTAATGCTCAGCAAACATCCAAAGGGTGCAGCTGCCACAGGAGAGCTGCCAGGCACAGCCCTGGGGCTGGAACAGCTCCAGAGCCCAACAGCGCTGATCTGGCAGGCACTCCTCCCTGGGGGCAACTCTTTCCTGGGTAAATGCCACAGGGAGACCTGTGGGACCAGCAGCGGCCAGAGCTCTGCCTCATTTTTCAGATGTTTCAAAGGGAATGGCTACTGAAAATACAATTTGAATTCCTGGGACCTGTTCTCTGGAGAGTTTAACAGCCCTGAGCTCTGGACCAAGGTGGGGAAATTACAGAGAAGAGGGTGAGATCAGAAGATGATTTTGACTCACAAGGGTGGCTTGTGCCATGTTCATTCTTTGATGACCAAGCAAGCAGTTTTGGAAACTCTTATCCTGAACAGAAATTTGCTGGAGTCTCCAGTAACTCCAGTTTCTGGTAACTGCAATATTTCCAAGGTTGTTTTTACTAAGCTCACGTGGCTCATACACCTGAGCATGTATTGTGCACATGAGACTTCAGAACAGAGTAGACCTTAATTCCTCCAAAGAATTTCTTGAGATAGAACCCTGGATTTCCAGAATGAGCCGGGAATAGAAACCAAAGATAGCAGCAAAACCCAAAATCTCATAAAGTAGCAGCTAAGAACAAAAATGTTCAGAAGACAGGCAGATTTGGGGGCTTAGGTCACTAAAGAAATGAGGATTGGAGCTTGAGAAAGAATTTCTCTGGAAGGCAGAGAAAACAAGGACATGGATAAATGCATTTTTGAGGAAAAATAAGCTAAACAAGAAGTGGAAACTGAAAATGGCTGGGAAGTGGGAGAAGTAAATGTATGTTTGCATTTTACATGATTAAATCTTTCTCAGCATTAGGGAAAAAACCCCATTGAGTAGCTCTATCAGCAGAAACAGTATTTCCCTACCTACAAAGAACCCTGAAAATTTTCCAGAAACTTTCACAAATAAAACACATTTCATATGCTTGGTCAAAGACAAATTATAAAGAAGAAATTTATTCTGTCCCACACAATTCTTTCTCCCTGTGATGCCATTGCCTGAATTACTGAAATTCAGTAGTTATGTTCTGCCTTTATTTTTAGATAGACAACTTTAAACCATAATGCTTTGTGTGCTTTTACATAAAATAATAATGTGAAACTCCCGCCCCAATTAAGGCAACGTGAGTTTTGACACTAAGCTGAGTTAAAGCAAAATTGATATGATTTATGATGTGTGATGAAGAGATGTGAACTCTTTGGAGAACATTTTAACTGAGCAATACATTATGTGCAGTGCATCTCAGCACCAGTAAATTACTCACTGGAGCTCCTGGGGATACCTTGGCTTTGGGGTGATTGTGTTGCACAGCAAAGCCTGTTCTGCACCAAGCACACTGCACTGAAAGGTTTTATGCCATAAATACATTTTCTGGCCCCCAACAGAAGGTCTTTCAGTAATGACAGTTCCCATCAACAAAATTTGTTCTTATATTTTAAAAAAGTGAACATTTGAAAGGGAAGACTTCTTTTCTTAGTAGCTAATTATTATAAGCTAATTTGACCAGAAGCATTAAGTGACTTGTTTAATTGACTTGATAGTATCAGTAATTACTCACCTATTGTCTATTCCTAAAGTAAAATAACGTATTCTGTACTTATTCTGACATATTGAGATGTTTATGCAGCTATAAATATACTTAATTCTCTTGTAAATCTGCTTGATTGTTTGCTTGTTTGTTTGGGGGTCTTTTGTGAGTGGGAGAGAGAAACTTCTCAACACTGACGAAATTAATATTAAACATTTAACAAGAACTTCTTAAATGCTTTGCTCAACCCAAACCTGGGCTGTTCAGGAAAAATAACAACAAATTTCATAAAATTCCACTAACGATACTGGTATATAAAAATTTCAGCAGCATTTTTTGGTTTTGCCCCTTATTTCCCAAAAGCACATTTTGAATTTTCGTATGCATTCAAGAATTCACCTTTGCTGTGTGTCTCACTGCCATCTTTTAGGTAAAGAGCCACAGAGTTGTGGTCTCTGAAGTGGCTTTAAGCTCACAAGTTATTTTTATTGACACAAAAGACTTTTCAACTCCTTCCTCAAGATGTCCTTATAAATTTATCTATCGATAGTAGTTGTAACAACCAGACTGCAGGGAATGCAGAGCTGAACTCTGAGCTGCCACAGTTTGCAGGCCTCAGGATTAAGACCAGGAAACTGCACGTGCAGCATATCTAAGGAATAAAATTGCAATTAGAGGATGAGTCTGTCCCACAGCTATCCATGGGAACTTGAAAAACATTAATTACTGATTACATCATCAGACATGAGGTTATACAGTTAAAAATCTTGAGGAAAGTATCTAATGGTAGAAAAATGTTTTTATTTGTGTCACAGAAATGGCACAAAAATGTCACAAATGGGGCAAATGACAAAAATGTCACAAACAAGTTGTGTTTCCTATGCCTTTCATTGTACTCAAAAAGCATTTAATTTATCTTGCTTACCCATGCTGATCTTTAATTCAACATGAATTTCTCGTGAACAGCTTCATTCTCATTTAAAAATACACAAAAGCTTGAGATGCCCAATTCTTAACCCTTCTGTCATTTAATTTAACTTTCTTCAATATTTAATAACTCCATGCTCACTGGACGAAGCTGCCCCAGTTTGACACACTTTATCTCTTTTGTTTGGACTGAAAGTTGTTCAGAACATGGATTTATTTTTCCATTAGAAGCATTAAGAGCATGCATTTTAAATTAACCTGACTCTAGTCCTTAGTCCTTAAATAAACAAGAATGGAGTGTCCTCTGCAGGTTCTGTCAGATCTGAACTGGGCTTGCAGCACAGTTGTTTCCCTGACTGGATACCAATGCCTTGCAAATACTCCAGATATTTCAGGTAATGCTGAGGAACACACAGATCTCTGCTAAACAGTTTTATCAAGACTGTGTTTTTATGGGAAGAAAAAAAAAATAAAATTCAATGGCTGTGCAGAAAAGCAAGAGCAATCCCCTAACAGCAGCACAGACAGAGCTCACTGAGGAGCTCCAGACCTGCAGGATGCCCTGTTTAACTACAGAACAAATTTGTATTTATAATCCCCTCTTATTGCCTGAAATACCAAAACCAGGGGATTCCAATTGCTGCTATTTCTTCCTATGAATGTCTCAATTATGACATCTCTAAAGTGAACATTGCAGCCACTACAGAACTTTAGACATTTTAACGCTGGCTGAGCAGCTTTCCAAAGGTTTTTCAGCACCTTATCGTTCAGATTAGCAGGTTTTGCTTTGTAAATAGTACCTGGAGTTGAAGTTTTAAAAAAGGATATTAAAGTAACTTGGGTTTTATGCAATTATGTCTCAAGAGTTTCAGCAATACTCTGTAGCTGAGAACAGTATTTTGAAAAATTCCAAGTTAAAGCCCCTATTAGATTAGGAGGCTAAAATAAATGAAAAAAAAATCTTTTAGAATTGTAGCCTTTATGAAATTTCATGCCATATTATTTTGATAGCACAGACTCAAGTGCTATCACCCATTTAATCTTACTGAAATCCTATGCTCCTACAGATAAGCCTACACATTTGGAAATCTTGGGAAATGAGATAAATCCTAATGCCATGGATTTTAAAGGAGTAAGTAGCTTCTTTTTTTTTAAAAAAAAAGAACAAGAAAGTATTGATGTTCATCTTTGAACTACTTGGGAAGGATAGGGCTGAAGGATGTTCTAGGAGAGAGAAGCTGATCATGTGAAGGACAGGTATTGCTTCAAATTCCCTGTCCTTTACTTCACCCAGAGAGCTGGGGAGCCAGGATATCTTGAAAGAATGCAGTGATCTTTTTTCTTTTTGATGGCCACCACTCTTTCCAAATTAACCCTGTTGGTTTTGAAATAGTGATTGCATTATGGAAGAGATTCCCTGATGAGAACTAAGAAACTCAACTTCCTAAAGAGGGAATAATAGGAAAAGTGCATAAACTGGGAGAGACTGATAAATTCTAGGGAGGTTTATGTGGGCAAAGGCTCATGAAGCTGAAAGGTTAAGGGAGAGACGTGAAAATGCACAGAAATAGAGAGCTGGGAGCATAAGAACCATTTAGAGTATCAATGCTGTGGTTGTCTTGGACCATGTGAGGATTCCAGGCAAACCACAGGTGTAGTGCACATGTCACATTCACTGTTCCACTGTGCACAGGTAGGATGGCACAGCTCTGCTCCAGACAGCTCACAGCTCCATCACAGCCTGGCCAACAGCCATGGACTGAACCCACAGATTAAACCATCAGGTATAAAAATAACCACCAGTAGTGCAGTGTAAAAATAACCACCAGCGAAACACAAAATGAAGTCCATTTGCCAGTATTTACTCATTTTGTGTTCAGATGTCTCTTAAATCCAAATGCACCTCAAAATAAATATATTAACTGACTTTCCATCTTCATACCAAACTTTTAGAACATGCCTTCAAATACTGACATTTATTATGTGGTCCCATACATCAATAAAATAATGACTATATAGGTTTTGCTGCCATCAGTGCACAAGGCAGAGGCCAGCTGATGGTGTTGTCCTCAGTCCCAGCAGAAAGCAGGAATGCAGTAAATCACACACAGGGAGGATAAAGATAGCACTGCAGTTCTATCCATGTTGGTCATTTCTTACAGATTCTGTATTGTCTCCTGAAGCACAACAGTTTTTTGGGACAGAGTCCAATTTCTTTTCACTTTTATACAATGCCTCTTACTAGTTTGTGGTTCTGGCTGAAGTTTCTACACACTCCAAAACAAATAATGACCCGTCTACACCCCAAAAAAATTGATAGGAATGTGGGTGCTCTAGAAATTCTAAGAGTCAAGACCTCAGTGTTTCAGCTCGAGGCAAAGAACACATTTAATTACAAGGGCTATATAATCACCATATGGTGAACACGCTGACATCCTGCTTTTCATAACAACACTATATTGTTCAGACATAGTCTAGCTACACTTTAATTTTTTCTACTTCATTTGTTTTCTTTTAACGGCTTAGTCTAGACCTAGGAACTGCCTGAAATAAATATGTTTTTAAGCTTTGATGCTGTTTCTGATAATAAGCAGCTCTGACTTTATAACATAATGTTTAATTTAATTGTCTTTTATGCACCTCCTCATTATCAATGCAGTCTTTATTTTTTCCGAGGCAATCTCTTCTCTCAGTACATTTTCTACAGATTTAAACCTAAAATTATCACTGATCCTATTTGAATGGTTTATTCTTCCCTCAAAACTCCCTCACCTCTTTTTTTGCATTTCAACCTGGAAACAGGTTCTTATTTTTCTTTCTTCCCTCAACATCCTCAAGTGTCTCCTAATTGCTGAGTGTTTTGAAACATATCAATCTATTTACATAGAAATTATACTGCCAACAGCCAAGTTTTAAAATGCAATTCTTACATTAGCAAATACTCCTTCCTCATATCCACATTTATGCATTTAAATGACAAATGCTGAGTACAGGTGGTGTTCAGAGCAGAAGCGTGGCAGAATTTGCCTGCATCAGGAGCCAGAGTTCCCAGAGCTGCAGCCAGAGCTGCACCATGGCACTGCCCCAACAAATAACACATTCTTGTCCCCATATGGCTCCAACGACAGCCCCAAGGTGCTTTTGGTATTTCAGCCTCTTTAGGAATGAGAACAAACTATCAAATTCCACAACAACATAAGACAGCTTTCCAGCTCTCTGAAACCTTGACTGAATCTTGACTGCAAGAACCCCCCTGTACAAGTCTCCCTCTCATTTCAGCCTGATCACATAAACAGGGGAGGAAGGAGCTAGCCCAGTACAGCAAAGCAAACCTAGAGATCCCCTGAATGTGCTGGTTACCTTTTCCCTCCTTCTGTTATTAAACATAACCAAAGCCAGGGTTCTGGTGTCTGCACAGCCTTTCATCAGACACCAGCATAAATATTACTCCAAGGTGTCTTTGGGTGTTTTTCCTTCTTCAAAAATTTCTAGTTCCTGCCTGTGTTTCTGCCCTACTTGGGCAATGCCAAAATGCTTTTAGAGTTGGGGCACACTGTACAGGGGACCCAGAAAGGGAACAGAAAACTGTGGCAGGACTGACCAATCCTCCTGACCATATAAAACCTCCTGCTCCTCACAAAAACCACATCAAGTTGACAACTGGGTCACATGTGGGAGATAATAACCCAGCAGGTTGCTCTGCTCTGCTGTGGGATGGAATATTTCACTCACTTGCATGGCAACCAAGTGACATCTGCTGCAGTGATCCCTGCTTGGCAGCTCTTGCCAACAGGCAGAGAGATCCACCACCTCCTCCTTGCCAGCTCAGCCCTGCTGCCTGTCAGGTGACACTGCCAGCCGGGGAACAGCATCCTGTGAGCCCCATGGAGTCACACATGGCTCACGAGTGATGGGCAGCGCTGGGGCAAATGAGGGAAACCAAATGATGATGGAAAGGTGCTGGTTTGGATCTGGATGGAAAGCATTTGTCACGTTGTGTTCCACGCTAGCAAGCAGACAAACGAGTGAAATAATCAATGGTCAGCCAGACAGGAGCTCCTGCCCTTGGGCACCACGATCCCAAGGAATGCTCACTGCCTGGGAGGTGACAGCTGCATTTCTTCTCCAAAAATGAAAAGACACATTTGGAGAAAAATCTGGTTTTGAGAAACTCTGAAACACTAGATGCAATCAGTACTTTTTTCCTCCGAGAAAGGTACTATATAATACTAGAATAATTAGTTGCTCACAAGAGCTTGATATGAGCACTTGCATAGGACACACTCTTTATGTCTATAAATTCATCCATTTCTGTCTAATCCTAAAAACAGCTAAGCTTCCATTCATTACTTATTAGTATACCCTGATAATTAAACAGATCATTTCCTAATTACTGCTGTCTACTGTAAAAAGAGTTTCCAGGGCTCAGGCCACTACAGAAAAAGTTGTTTGTCAAACAAATGGCAGAATGATGGAAGAAAACTGAAATTGCATCTTCTACACATTTTGGTTTTTTTTGAAATTATTAAGTCTCATGACTAAGTATCAAACCCTATTTTCCAAAGCTTCATCACTTGGCCCCTAATTATCAAGCACCTCCATGAATTGCTAATATGAATGATTTTGACCTGTGACATCTCAGCTTTTGTCCTACAGTATTGCAGATGGAACACATTTTAGTGCAAATTTTATTTCATGCTTTTTATTGTGAAAGGTATGGAACACTGAATGGTAATTATATATTTTACAGTTCATTCATTTCAAACTGATCATTCCATATTCATTACTCCAGTGACAGACATGTCCTGTCAGTTTTACCCCTCATTATGCACGTAATATCTGCACTTGAGCAAGCAACAGAATTTTGAAAGGAGATTGCAACCAAATTTCCATTTAAAAAAAACAAAAAAACCCCACCAAAATTCAGAAAAGCTCTGCCAGCTCATCTTGTTACATTAACTTTAGGTGCTGCTGTCAAAGGAACAGCTAACTAAAATCACATTTCTGATTTTTTTTTTTTTTTGCAACCTGGTAAAAAAACTAGGTTTGGGCATAAAAACATACAACTGTATAAATCATTCCTATGAAATCAAAAGAAAAGGTTAAGCCTCCTGGACATATTTTCAAGAAATGAACTTGGCCTTCAATTTTTCCCAATATTTCAGATCTCACAAAGAAATCATTATTTTTTTGTATTTCAAAAAGTCACCCTGGTGATAGCCAATGATTACTTGAAAATATTTGTGACATAAAGGAGAATGTTATTTCTGTGCTTCCTAAAGCAACTACTCCAGCCAATTTCTGTGTACCAATTTTAAGAGCTGTATGGATACTCTTCTTTTGAGGCTCCTTTCACCAGAAATAATTGCTGATATTCATAATTTCTTCATCCATTGATTGCATGTTCAATGGCACATTCAAAGGACACTCTGCCCTTGCAAAATGTGGGTTGCTAATAGAAAATTGTTCTGCTCTTCCTTTTAGCATCCCCAAGAAGAGGTTCTGGCTCCAAAATAGGAAGGTATGGTATAAGAAATATGGCATGTTAAATAGAAAATATGTGGAAGGAATGAGTGCAGCTGAAAAGCAAGCACAAAACAAGGCAAACCAGCTGTACCTGAATACAATCAATAGAGGGTAAAATGCAGCTTTGTGACAACCACGGGTGAGCCACAGCAGTGACAGAGCATTGACACTGGGTGACACTAAGTGGGACCAAGACAAGACAATCTGTTCACTGCCCAGCCTGCTGAGAACCTTCTCCAGCAGTCTGTGCAGCACAGGCCAAACCAAACAGTGGTACACAGCAGAGCACACAGGTTTTCCTGCCAGAAGCCAAGATCTCTACAGAACAAATCAGCCAGGGTGCAGAAGAAATTGCTTACAGCTATTTAAATGCAGAAGTGACACCATATCCTAAGGTAAGGCAAAAAATATGTATTTTTCAGGGGTCAGCAATGGCAGTTGTTTATTAGCTGATTGGGAGAGACCAATGCTTGGAAGGGTAAAAGAAGGAATGAATTCAATCACAGTTATAGGCTTTATTTATTTACTTGCACATTGCAAATAAGTAGAAGTCCTAAAGACATCACCCTGCATGGATTAGCCCCTGTGCCATGGCAGAAAGGTCTGAACATGTCATGTCCTCAGCTGAACTGCACAACATTCACAAGTTGTATCTGAACTAAAAGTACACTTGGAACTGTCCAGAGTCTCCTGTGGATAAAACCCAGAAAAAAACCCAACAGAAAAGCTACACAACTTCAAGTTTTTTGTGACGTTTAAACTTCATTCATTCAAGATCCTCACCCAGTAACTTGACAGTCACACTTAAAACCACTAAAATTGTTATATATTAAAATGCAACAAGAATCAGCAGAGTTCCTTCAATGTTTGGATCACGCTTGGGAGCCCAGGAAAGTGCCTGCAGCTACATCAATGAAGAAATGACACCCCATAATCATGAAAACATGAATTTAACAAGGCTGACGCAGGGATTTGGCAATTGGCTGTGTTTATATCAGCACATCTTCAACACTGCTCATCAACTTTTACTGTTACAGCAGAGATTAAAAGAGACAGGTGAAAAAAAAAAACACAACAAAAAATCCATACTTGCCTTTAGAAAAAAATTTATTTTATGTCATTTGTGTCAGTAATAGAATCTCCAAGCTCAATTAACTAAAGTCACCTGCCTGGCAAGGGTCAGAGGACTGCTCTGGTTCAGCAAGAACAGGCAAAGGGGGAACTTGTGTTTGACTACTCTCATCTCTGGGTACTCCCCAAACACAAAGGAGGAAAAACCCTGCTGTCAGATGGGACATGTCATCGAGTAGGGCTTGGCAGCCCTTCAAAAGTATCTTCCTTTCAAAGCAGTGCTTTGAGTTCCTTTACATCAAGGCTGCCAACCTGGATCTCCCCAGCAGCAGCAGCAGCAGCAGCTCCGTGTTCCCAGTCCCCGGCGGGTTTGATCCGAGCTGGGATCACAGAGGGCAAACAGCAGAGCTAAACCTGGGAGAGCTGAAGGGCCCTGGGAGCCACTGCCTCTGCCAGGTACACAGCACACACCGTTAGCAGCACGGGTTTGGTGTGGTTGTACATTTTAACAAGATGCAGATGACAGAGGGAATGGTGACAAGCAAGCTGCCCTAACAAATGCTGCACATATTTTCATCAGTCTTACCATTGATACTACATTGCACATTTGCATAACAAAGTGTAAAAACACACAGGCCTCGTGCTTATGTCATTGTGAGGGGGAACATGGAAAGAAAATCACTGTCTTGGCTTGGCCCTTGTTAGTTAACAATACCACAGATAAGAGCCATGCTAACCAAATAATTTATCTGCTCTCTCCTATCTCATACCAGCAATAAGTCTTCCTTTCACTGTTCCTTGCTAAAATTAAAACTGAATAAAAAGGAGAATGTTAAGATTATCATGCAGATCACATTCTCACTGGTGCAACGAGTCAAACAAGAATTTAAGAAACTGTTTTAAAGGCAACAAATATAACCACTATGAGCTCCAAAGTTTGCCATTCTTGTGGGGCTGGAGTAGACTCACATGGCTGAAAGTCCTCTGCTCTGCCTTTTGCCCCACGTTTGTGACAGATAACTCTGCTCCCCCAGGCTGGCACTTGGCATCCAACTGGGAACCAGCCCCTGAACTACTCCAGATTTTCCGTTCAGTGCATCAAGTTAGGCAAATCTCCCACCAAAGTCGCAGCTCAGCTATTTCCCACAGTCCTCCCCTGGCCCACAGCCCATCACTGCCATCGAGAGCCACCAGCATTAGCAGGCTGGGATGGGGCTGAAGGAGGAGGGAGGTGGTTGAGATTTTTTTCCCTCTTTCTCCAGGGATCAAAGCTGCAGTGGTTGGTTTTGTTTGATGGTTTGTTAAGCAGTGCTTTTAGGAACAGAGCCTGTTGAGAGAGCTCAGCAGAGCAGAAGCACTTTGAGCAGTCTCTGGTGTTTCAGTCATACCTGCTACACTTGCAGGGAAAGCACTGCCAGAGGAAAGCTTTCTCCTTTCTAATAGTATAATGCAATGCCAGTGTTTATTTTGCGCAGGCAGCACTGTGCAGAGGTCCTGCCTTTTTGGGGGACAGATCTGCCAGTTACCTGCAAAATCAGAGGGAAAAGGCAGGTCATCTCTGCACTACCAGCTTCTAGTCTGCCACTGAATGAAAGATGCTGTCCAAAAAATAAGTTTAGAGAAAGAAAATGAATGTCACATCAAATATATTATAACCATTGAATTTAAGAGGGGGGGAAGTATTTGTCTGTAAAATTACTCATGACAGTTGTTCCATTTGCTTTATTTTTTAAAAAAATCAGTAATATTCTATAGAGAAATGCTGTGGTAATTACATTTTTATCAGAAGCAGGAAGACTAAACCTATGCAAGTCATAATTTGATGGACACTTGAAATCAGCGTAAGTCAGCTCTAATGCCAACAGCTTCAGTGGATCCTGCATTTCTGGAACCAATCTCTCATACCAGCAAACCAGCAAACCAAAACAATGTACAGCAGTGAAATCCTCCCACACCCCACACTCTCCCCTTGCAAAGGTGGGAAGTCGACTTCTTTTGGAGGGTGTGACAAATATCTGGAGCATTGTGCAGATTCAGAAAGCTTCTGGGCAATAAACAGTGCCACAAAATTCCACATCACAACTCTTCAGAACAATCGGTAATAGTATCACAGACTTCAATGAGATTATTCCTGTTTTAGGCCAATAACCTACCTTGGTCTTGTTTGCACATAGCTAAGAGATAGGATTGAAGAATTTTTGCTGAATTAATCCCAGTAAGACCCAAAGACTATAAATAAATTAACTTCTCAGTGTTAATTTCTATCAGCTTCTGATACTACTTCTGGGTTTATTCCATAGTCATCTTGTACCATTTGCAACAGAAAGATCATTATGAAAAAATAAGAGTGCAAATCATCAGTTTCAAATGCAGTGGTTTAAAACTCCCCCTGGGACAGCCTAAACATCAGCATTAACCAAAATGTGTACGTGGATTTTTTTCTGAACCAAACAAGGTTAAAATGAAAGCCCTTTTTACACAAGAGATTGAGAGTGATGGCACATGGCTGAGACAGGGTTGAGCTCCAAAGAACATCACAAGTGTTCACAATGTCATTTACAGCAGAACTCTGCCAGCCCAGAGAGCAGGACACAGGAAAATATCCCCACCACAATGAGCCTCACAGGACTGAGCGTGCAGAGCCACAATCACCTTTGCTACTTACCACTGTTTACACAAAGCAATTCCACAGCAAGTTAAACATCTAGTAAGGTTCACAGGTTGGGGCTTTTTTTGCTTGGTTTCTCTTTTTTTTCTTGCTTTTTTCTTTTTTTTTATTTTTTGTTGCCTTAAACTTCTAGATGGTAAAGGCAGCGAACTTTATTCCTGTACATCTGTCAGTGTTTGTATTCACTTAGCTGTTTCTGGTATCGATCACAGTGTATTTACTTTTTTCTTTCTTACTTTTTACATCAATATTTTCAGTAATTTCTTTTTTTATATCAGTTTTAGCATCATTTTATATAATGGCCACAATATATCGATACAAATTTTTCCTTCCCAAGGAATGGTGAGCATGCAGATGCATCAGGCTGAAGCACATTCAGAGCTGGAAAAGACAATGGACAGGCAATAGTTATGAACACACTTTTAAGAATCTTCATCTGAAGCAGCAGTTACTACAAAGGGCCACACAGAGACAGAACAGAACTTTTCCCAGGTCTTTCCCTCATAATTTCCTTCAGGACATTGCTCAGAAGGCAGGATGATAACCATAACTGTATTACATCAAATGCAGATCTAACACTCTGAGCATCTCATGGCAATGCTGAAGTGAGCAAAGCATTTATGAATAAATATGCTTCTAAAATATGAAAATTGAGAGTATATTGCAATCTTCAGACTACAATACACAATCCTCAAGGTTTTAAAGAAATCACTTGAGCTGTGACTTATGAATATGAATTTATGAATGCTCCAAGCCGTTCCAGAGCAAAGCCAAAGCTTTATGAAATCATCAGTACTCATGGGGTCACTTATGCCTCAGTAGGGAAGCTGCAGCCACAAGTGAAGGCAGAAGTTTCTGAGCCTCATGGCAGCTTTCAGAGACCAAGTTTCAGCAGCTGACAGAACTAGCACAGACTGAAACCCAGCAGAACAAGGCAATCTCTCTAAACTCAGCAGACAGCAGCATAAAAGTGACCACACCAAACACTTCTGCCTGATGTGGGGATCTGACCACAGAATACGATTTGGCAGCCCAACCCCAGCCCTGAAACATGAGAGTAATTCTTAATGTGGCCTCAGATTTCACCTATTTCTGTTATCAAATGGGCAAAGTCTGGACAAGAGAACAAAAAATCTGAAAGGAAAGCAAACCTGAGGTGGCTCAGAGGCCTCAGCTGAGGGCAGAGGTACCCAACAACCACATGCCTTTGGTTTGGTCTTGTTTTTAACTCTATTTAGTCACTCACAGGGGCTCTCAAAACCGTAGCCCAGGCCTCTCCAAATTCCAAAGCAGCATGAAAATGTGTGAATTACATTTCAGTGGCATGATACAGACCCTTTGGCTGAACGGTGACTGGAGCTCAAACTCTGGAATTTCCATTTGCAAAGCAAACATAAAAGAAGTGACCCATTCCTCACCACCTCTTTGCCTGCCCCACACACTCCACTTTCAAGTGTCCAGTTTAACCTCTAAAGAAACACCTCCACAGCAGCCCTTGGATGTATAATAAGAAAAAGATCAAAATTAATTCATCACAATTCATCACTGCATCACCTCCTTGCTCAAGTGAAGCACAGGCAGCAGCAGTGGCCTTGCTGCTGGGACTGTACCTCTGCTCTTCCCCCAGAGCACTGAGCACTCCCCAGAGGAAAGGCTAGAGGCTCTTCCCCCTTTTCTCTCTCAGTTTAGACTCCTGTTTTTCCAAACGTGACTTGCAGGTGCATCCATTCTAATCCCTAGAGAAGCTGGAGGTTCCTTTTTTATTAACAATGGAAAGGCAGGTGCTAGTAGCCTTCAGGAGTGTTTGGCTGTGGGGCTGCCCTGGGCTGGACAAGGTAATAGCTTTGTTTATTTTTTTAAAACAGTTTATAATAAGCAAATTGAGACTATAAATCCATTTTAAAAATTATTCTTTCTCTGTATAGCCACCCTATTTCAATACAAACATTGTCCTTACTCTTTTGTTTGAAAACAGCACAAACACCTTTGTGGCTGTTCGTAGTTCCTGCCATTCTCCTCAGAAATTTGCAGACCTCCTCACCTCCCTATAATTTAAGTATTACTCTTTACACCTCTTATAACAATGAAAACAGAATTCTGAGCAACATTGCAAGGTGTGCACTCAGCAGCCCTCAAATACTGCTTTAAAATTATTTTGTTCAGACAGCCTATTTTTTACAGCTTTATTTGTACTCATAATTCTCTTCCTTTAAGCAGTATCATCTCCTTGACTTCCCTGCAGGTGTTGACAAATGAGGTTTTAAAAATTAGGAGTACAATGCCAGTCGGCTTCATAAGAACTGAAAGTCTTAATTCTATGGAAATATATGGTATTTATAAATTATTCTTGTAACAGTCTGTTTTGTTATGTTAAGCAGCAGCAAAAACTAATTCTATTTCTATTTGTTCTAACAGTGGCATGGATTTTCTTTTTCTGAGATGTGCAAGAGTAAAAGCATAAAGACTTGTCCATTTGTTTTTTTTTTTACCAACATGAAAGAATAGAGCTGTGTCACGAGTGAGGAAAATCTCTATTAAGTTGTCAGTTATGATATAATTTGCCTTAATAATGTGTAGCAACTGCAAGCTCAAAAAGTGACAGATAACGACATGTCACAGATGTGAAATACAGAATGGCAATTAGCATGGAATGAAAGAGCACGGGGATGAAAATGAGAAGGATTAATTCCTTTATCCATAGATACAGGTGGATACTCTATGTGCAGAACAGAAAATCCAAGAAAGGATCATGGACATTCTGTAACCTCTGCTTTGACAGTAGATTGCTCTGCCTGCTCTGATTTTGCCATGGACAAAGCCCTGCCTTTGGGTTTCTCAGGGCACTGCTGCTAAAGATGGTGTTATTTCCATTCCTTCTGTAGCAAGGGAACAGACAGGGACTGGACAGACACTGGGAATTTGCTCCTGGAGACATCCAAACACATTTCCCATGGAAAAAGAAAATGTTTGTAGGTAACACGACATACTGAAGTCTGATGTGTAATGATTTCTGGCTGACAGTGCAGGTCCTTGCTTTCCACCTGGTTTTCAGGTGGAGGAATTAAACTTTTTCATATGCAAAGTGACAGTCACATGAAAGTATTCAGAGTCTCTGCTTCCAAAACGAACAAGATTATACAACACAAAAGTGTACAAATACTATTATCTCTATTACTCTCCTTATAATAACATTTTTGAAATGTGTGAGTGACAAATAAAAGCAGCAACTTGCAAGAACTTTTTAACTGAATTTAAGGAGTAAGGATAACAGTCTGTCAGTGTTAAGTCTTATCAGTGTCTAAGCTACATCGTTCTTTAGAAAATATAACTGAAGTAGAATGAAATGTTGAACTGACAAAAAGATCTGACATCCTTTTTATAACAGAGGAAACAACTCAGCCAGAGGAAAAGATGACCACAGCATCTACTATATACTGAAACTAATATAAGAAATATAACAGTCCAAATAATTTCAAATTATTAAAAGCAATGACATTTTAATTATTTAAGGGTTTTTTAGCTTAAAACTAATACTTTGAAAATTAGATCTTTGAAATGTGATGTGGCGTAAAAGACAAGAGGACAAGTGCCATCTCTGGTACACATTCCCAACTGAACTAACAGCAATAGTTAGAAGTAAAATAAAGAGAATATCAGATCCTACCTAGATTTCACACAATTTGGATTAGATACAGTCAATGAAAGGGATGTGGAGCACACTCAGCAGTGAAAGTTCTAGTCTGAAGTCTTTAGGATGAGTTAATTGACTTATGGGTATCCATCCACCTGTATATTTTCAGCATATTAAAACAGATGTATTTGCTGGTTCAGTATGTGCATAGATTATCTGCCATGTCAAGTGCCAAGCTGCCAAATGCAGAAGAGAAGCCTGTCAGAAGCAGCTCTCCTTGCATCAGCAGTAGATACAGAAGTGTCATTTGGAATGAGTCCTTCCTACTGGCTACCCTCCCTGCTAGATTGCTTCTTGCTTGGTTTTCATCCAAAAGGCAGCACAGAGTACCCTGAGATAACTTTTCAAATGGAGAACAGAGGTGCATACAAAAGCAGAGGCACTGACTATGTATTTAAACTTCAGGAAGAATCCTGTAAAAAACAAAATAATTCAGTAATTATTCCTCATCTGCTAAATTATGGAGAGTCACACCCCACACCTGCAGCTGGCCAAAGAGCACATCAAAACAAACCAAAAAATTGCCAGAAATTAATACACACAATACAACCTATGCATTGGTTACTTCAGCTCTCTCCAATGCACTAGAGTAACTGCTCTGATCTCAACACACCAGATGGGATTTTAATGATGTACCAATACAAAAAATGAGCACAGCCACATTAAAATCTATTTCCATGCACTATTATCTGAGTAGGTTTACAGAAAAGACTTAATTTTAAGAAGGAAGTTATTTTCTCTTCACTAACAAGCTACCCCTTTCATAGCAGTCACCTTTAGAAATGAATTCAATTATCCATTCAATTATTCAGTTAGTCACAGTCACACTTTGCTGTTTTTCCTCCAGCAGAGGGGTGTTAACTTTGACTAAATCTACCCCACATTCACACATATTTTCCACAGGGACAGAACTGAGTACATATGGCACTCACTGCTTGCTTACCCCTACAGGGAACCATCATTGCATCACGCTGTGAGGTCACACTGTAAGGAGATCACTTAAATTTCCTCAGGACCAAAGTAATTCCTCATTTAAAAAAAAAAAAAAATACTGAGAAAGTGGTTTTTTTACCCACAGGATTTTGGAATCACATGGAGAGCACAATTTTATGTGTGGAATTTGTGAAACACAGATGAGACAGTTCAAGAAAAATGTATATTAAACAAAGCTGGGCAGAAAAAATTCCAAACTAGTCCAGCACTTTGACAATAACCCCACAGCAAAATGAGGACAGTACAGGAATGAAATGCAGGAACAGGAAGTACTTGCTCACAACAAGAACTTTCCTAATCTTTCCCACTGATAAAAACATGTTGGAGAATTATTTCTTCAGAGTGTCTGTGGTGCCCTTTCCCCCTGAAGCCCCACTGATATTCAGTCTGACAATAACAGATTGCTGCAGCCTGAAGCTTTTTAACCTCAGCCTGACTGCAGAGACTTTGTGCCCCAGGGGCTGCAGTGCCCAGGTGCCCCTGTGTCACCCAGCCTGGACCATGGCTACTGCACCAACACCAACCTGCACCTGCTTTCAGCCCTATTCCAGCACTCCAGAGAGAGCTGCTGATACAACTCCTTTTTCAAAAAGAATGAAAAGATAGATCTACTTCAGAGTTACAAATAAACTCCAGAATATGGAACCGAAAGAGATTATAGCAATTACTAATTTCAATTTACAGCCCATGCTTTAGGGGTAATACTAAACTTGATCAGTTACAATTTCATAACTAATTTAATGCCAGCAATGTTTTTACTCAAAGGAGCCTGAGATACAAGTCTGGAGTTAGAGACTCCCACTGCACATAAATACCTTGTACATGCACCTATCTGCAGCAATGTGCCTGTAATGAAAATGCCTTTGTGCCCGAGGGGAGGCACCTCCCTCTCAAATCCCCACTCCTTTACTGTCGTGAATAATTTTCTATAAAATATCAACTATGATGCTTTCCCTTGCTCAGCCTGGCTGAGGTGTAATTTGCCATCCCAGACACCTCTGCAGCCCATAAAACTGTGCCTGTGTTCATATTACTAAGACTTAATGCCTACATGCCAAAGCCACAAACACCCAGTGCTCTGGGATTACCTGTATCTAAGAGCAGTCCTTCAAAATAATGGATGCTGTACATCACCCCAATGAAAAATCCATAAGGAACTGTCATTCAGGAAAGCACTTAATCTGAGGGGATAGAGATTTAGTGTCCTCGTGTTTGAGGCACTGCTTCCCATGTTGGCCATGTTTGCCAGAAGACTCGTTTGCATGCTGGTTTTGTTGTTTCCTGGGTGGAGAGGGGAGTGTCAGACAAGCCCTTCCCTCTGGTGGCAGGGGGACAATCCAGGGAGCCTTGGGCACACGGAGCAGGGGACACAAACCCTGGCTGTCCTCCACAGCTGCAGGAGCACAAGGGAAACCAGGCATTGCAGCACCAGCAAATGATACAAGAGCCATAGAAAGATGGCAAAGAAACAGTTAACAGATTTAGAAAAATGCTAAAAAAATATTTTCTCTTTTATATCACTAGAAAACCAAAGCATTTCAAGATTTTTTTAAAAAAACAAAAACCAAACAAAACCAGAAAGCTAGACAACAGCGCAGATGACATTGGGAAGACAGCTTTAGCATGAAGGCAGCTCCAAAATAATCAGCTGGGATATGAACAACTCACAGGAGACTCCAGATCCCACATATGAGGCCAATATATTAATCTCTAGTCTATGGGTTTCTCTTGGGGGTTTCTCTTTAAAGTTATCACTTTCATCAGTGACCTGAGGAAATACTCAACAAAAGGCTCATCAAGGCTGGCATAGTTTCCTGTAAAATTTCACAGTCAATAAATCAGTGTTTCTGATAAAGCACACTGTGCTGAAAAAATTATCATCTTCTCTTATATCCTTCCAGAGGATAACTGGTTTCTGCAGTAATGGGCTTGCTCTGTCAGGGAGAGCAGTTTCATTAAAACTTTGTTTTTATTAGTGCTGGAAGGTGCTGAACAGCTCTGAGGTGCTGTGCCTACTACTGGCATAATGCAAAAGCACTTAAGGGTCACAAAGTGAAAAACAAGTGTATTCAAAATTCTGAATATTCAAACCCAAAACACACACAAAATTATGTAAGCACATGACAGACAGAGATAATATGGTTTTCCAGGCCTAAAACAAAGCATAAATCAACCTGATGGCTCTTGCACTGTCACCACTGCCCTCTGGCAGATGTACCCTGCAAGGACTGAGCTCTGGGTTGATATCATCCCCACCTCTCCTTGAGCCCAGAGTCCCCAACAGCCACCACAAAGTCCCAAAGCAGCACAGTCTGTCTGAGTTATGCCCCCCTGCCTCCACTCCTGATTGATGGTGCAGCCACAACAGTTAAAAACTGACAATGGAAAGAGCTACATGAAAATTGCAAGTGATAGTAAAAATGTTTCCTAAGAAAGGAGGCTGTGTTTGCAAACAGGTAATTTAATTTCCTTGCGCTGCTTTGTAAACTGAAGTTTGTGAAATTAAAGTGAGATTTGTTTTCATGCTAAAATCCACTGGGAGGCTGATTATGCTGAAACACACTTCAAGTGTTGAAGGAACAAAGAGGAATGCAAAGAATGTTTCAATATATGGAAACTGCATATTAAGTAACTCCTTGATTTTCCTAAATGAATACACTAAAATGAAAAAAAAATTCTTATAGAGCCAAATTAAGATTTACCACAGAGTAATGAGTAACTGCAAGTGAAATTATAGCTCTTTAGCCAGCTCACTTTATGTTAATTTCATTGCTAAATACTTTGACGAGAATTTCTTATGCAAGAATTGTGTTGCTCTCCTTCCATAAGGCAGGTGCAGGTAAACTCATGCTGTGGATCTGCCCAAGTCCCAAATAAATTCTTATCCTCATTGCCACAATGATTTGACATTATCTTCACATCCCAGTCACCCATTTTTCCACCAGTTTCATCCACTTATATATATATATAAACTATCAAACCATTAGATAAACCAGAACAAGAAAGTTCATTTGTCTCCAAGACTTTATCCATCTTCACACTAAGAAACAAGTTGGTCTACTTGTAGGTATCAGTCATCTGGGATCAAAATGAATACAGAAAGGCTTGAACCTAGACAATGATGCATCCATATTGAAATGATTAAGTTCTGGAGATTTCTTCTCATTTGAACTTCAAGAAAAACCAGGAAAGGATATGGAAGAACCAGCAACAACTGCATGTTTCACTTGAGCTAAGGCATTCAGTACTGTAG
Organism: Lichenostomus cassidix; assembly: GCF_008360975.1. Lineage (NCBI taxonomy): Eukaryota > Metazoa > Chordata > Aves > Passeriformes > Meliphagidae > Lichenostomus > Lichenostomus cassidix. Next base: position 18,797,060 of record NC_139490.1, read on the forward strand.
GGGTACAACAGGTTAAACACTTTATGGCAGTGCATCCTCACCCATAACCTGTGTGGAGCTTTTATTTTACAATCCTGATGGGAATCCTTTTGCCATTTCTCCCTCTCTCTTTCAATTATTGATGAGAGGGGGAAAAAAAACATCTTGGCTTACCTCATGAGCAGATCTCAAAATGACATCCAATTCAAGGTGCATGCATAATAATCTCACATGATATCAAAGTTGTTCATGAATGAAAATTTCAGCAAATATTTTTGGTAAATTTCTATAAATGTGAAGCTTGGGGTTTAGTTTTAAAACAGTACGTTTTGAAATACTTCTCTTGGAAAATGAGAAAAAGTCCTCCCAAGAAATGTTGCTGGGAAGTTCAAGTCACAAAATAGCAGAGGTGTCTTACCCTCAGAGTTGCAAGAGATTCAGCTGAGGGTATTTCCTTTCAGAAGTTTTCCAAATCTCAAATGAATTAACAGGCAAATGGTGCAGGCATTAACCCACTGGAATTCTGCACTGCCTGGGTGCTTCCAGCAAGCCTTCCCAGAGTGCCCTTAGGAACCTTATCCTAGCAGATGGATTTCACTCAAATGGCCCCATCTGTCATTTCTCATTGGTGTGGCTGCAGCTTGAACTCAGAGAACACCTAGGGCACATTTTCATCAAAATGCCTGGCTAAGCAATCCAAGAGATGAAAGAGATAAAGAAGATAATGCTCCAAATCTTACACTGAGCAGAGTCTGACCCAAACAAAATGAAATTCTGCCAGATTCGCTCAAGTTAAGAGATGGGAATAGAATATTCCCCCCTGCTCCCTTCACCCAATGAGCTGCAGAGGTATTTGGCAGAGGGAATTTTCTCCTTCCCGTCATTTCCTATTTTCCAGGGTTTGGCCATCTGTCCACTATTAGGTCCCTTTGAATGAGAAGCCAGTTCAGAAGCACAGAGTCATTTTCACAACTGTTCTCTTGCAGGGCAGATAAGGACAGAAAGGGATGATTAAAGCTTTTGCTGGCTAACAATAAAATAAAGCAGGAGGAGGAAAAAAGAGCTGATCTGATTCTTGCGAGACAGAGGATGGTTTCAGACTACTGCTGCCCATAATTAGCCTGTCTGGAGGAATGGAATCCACCCCACACTTAGCAGCACAGCAGTTCCATTTCAAATTTAAAGTACCTGCATCTATTACAATGCCGTCATTCCAAGCACATCCAGTCAGATGCAGACATTCAATTTCCAGTAAAGAAGGTGAATAATACAGATGGTGCACACAGCTCCAGAGGACAAAGCTCCACCTTTTCAGAAAGGGGCACTTGGGGCTCATCTCTCCCACAGAGTTCTCCTCTTTCACAGTCAATTCAATATGCTGGCACCTAGCACAGACTATTTTTTCCTTTTCCTTTATTTTCTTTTTTCTCCTGAGAGTTTCATCAATATCAGTGCAGCCAGTTATCAAATGCAGCAGTAGGGAAGGATAATACAAGTTTTCTGATAAGGCAGTATTGTCTGTCTGTATACACTGTATTGTATTAATGTAATAAAAAAAAAAAAAAAAAAGATTTCAATTGACCAGAAAAAAGAGCTGTGTTTTTCAAAAACACATTAAAAACATGAAACACCAAAACCTGTTGAAAAAGCAGTGCTTTTCAGAAACGTAATTAATTTAACAATAAATCTGTGAGTTGCCAGACAAAACCCAACCAGTTACCTGGCCAGCCTTCACATCATTATGACTTTAAGCAAACATCTGTTGTCTGATAAGTGGCACAGCAGATCAACAGTTAGGAAGTGCAGGCACTCCCTTTGGAAGGGAGCTGGCCCTGAAGGAGCCCAGGCAAAGCACGAGGCAAGGATCCTGCACTGCTGGGTGCTCAGAGCAGAGCAGGGAGCTTTCTGCTACAGAGTAGGGACTGCTGGGACACAGCACTTTACAGTTTACTCCTCCTTGCATGGGTTGACAAATCCCAAACAGCATCCATGCATCTCATGTTATGCCAAAGCACCTTTTTTTCTCAGAAATGAGCTATACTCAGATTCAAACCACATTCTGACACCAGTCTCTGACAATCTTTTTCCTTGATCCCCTAGACTGGCACCCTAACCACCCCCTCAGATTTGAATCTACACACCACAAAATGTGTGCTCTTTAATATCAGCTGGATGATGCAAATATAAATTCAGCACTTGTGCCATGCTGAAACTCCAAGGCTGTAAGAAAGTTGCATCCTGAAGAGAACACGATAGAAAGAAGTGTGTAAGAACTCTCAGTGGAACAATACCCTCACAAAAAGCAATTCCAAATGCTCTGCATTAATGCAGGGAATTGCTACCAATAATGGAATTTCTGTTGGCATTTTAGAGCTATTTTATATGTAGAACATTTTACACCGACAGATATTAGACTATAATCAAGCCAATGCCAGGAACACTTTAGTGTGACAAGATCAATCACAGGAATCCAATAGCTTGGGTAATCATTCTGGTAACTCCAAAGCACTGGCAAAACTCAGTGGCTGTGCTTTCCCCCAACTTTTTATCACTAAGCCACAACATGATACAAAGCATCTTGTGATGCAGAGTGAAGATCACTTTCATAAAGATGAGAAGCGAGATGAAAAATAGGTAGAGCAAGAAATTATGCTGAAAAGATCATGAAGAACTGTTGGAACTGCACAAAGAGCTTCCAAAGCACTTGTCTGCAGTAGGCCTAATCCCAGTTAGCAATATCTTAGTTTATTAATGGCAAATTCCCCTCACACTTAAATAAAATATTTATAGCAATTGATTAAAAATGTAACTCTATATAATGTCCCTCTATATGCACATATATTCCATATGCATCTGAAGAGGCTGCTGGTGACAGAGACACGAGATTCACAACACTGAGGTGAATCACTTACAAAATGTACTTCTGAGAGCACAAGAGGGAATGCCTTGAGTGGTGGTAATTGCTTGTTCCCTCAATAGGGCTGGATTTAGAAATGAACAGTAGTAATGATATTCATAATGAAAATCCCTTAACTCTTGAGAGACTTCTACTCTGCATACTATTCACTAACTACTGTATTAGTGATTTTTCACAGGACAGGGAGTTTCAGCATAATTTTTGTTAGAAATGCTGCAGTATTTATTCATTTAATGGCTACTTTCATGCCCTCTAAGCAGTCAAATCAGTCTGGGGGAAAAATGTTCATCCAGGAAAGCTACAATAATCACACAAATTCATTCACCATTAATTTTGGCAGCATATTCTCACACCTGGAGGACCTCTCAAGAGCCCAGGAGGAAGAGACAAATCAAATAGCTGAGAAGTCTGGGCCACTAGCAAAGTCACTGGGCAGATTTAAGGTAACACACTGAGACAAGGAGAACAAAGCTAATTAAATCAGCTGTATCTCATCTAATTATTTCATTCTCCCACTTTTTGTTTTTAAGCATTAATTTTTCCGTGTGTTAAACTCAACATAGCTAAAAAGGACATTGTAATGGCTTTCATCATTCAGTAGAATAAAAAATATAACTTAGAAAGAATATGTTTCTCAGAATCAACTGTGCAAGAATTTCACCAACATGTTTGAAAACTACTTGACTGTAATTTTGTGATTAAAAAAATTAAAATTAGCTGGAAAATGCTATCTATTAATGGCAACCCAAAACATTATTTTCACAGACAACAGAACCTCAGTGTGTCACACAGGTGCAATAGAGGGTCATCCAGTAATCAGGCCACTGTTGAACCAGATACAGGAAAGATGATAAAAATTGAATTCTCTCTCATAGTCCTGCTATTGCCCTCTGAAAAAGCCATTTTTGGACAGAATGGTAATGAGGCCAGACCTTCTAATCTTCCTGTTAAATTAAAAAAAATAAGTAAGCTTTACTGTGCTATTTTCAACATGGAGAAAATGTGACAAGTGTACCCATTAGAGGTCAACCCTGTTAATTACAGCTCCAAGAGCCATGTGAACTAGGAGTGGACTGTGGTGGCACAGCTTTGCTCTGTGTACCTGTTTGGGTCAGGCTGTCAGGATGTGCTGGGCTGAATTCAGCCCTTCCTGGCTCTCAGTGCAGCCCTTGCTGTCCGAGATGCCACTTGGAGACACACCTGGCTGGGCAAGCAGCAGATCAGCACAGCAGGCTGAGGGATGTGACATCTGTTGCTGTGACAGTCTGTGCTCCAGCCTTAGTTTGAATCTTCTTTCTTACTTTGTCAGGTCTTTGAAGAATAGAAGTTCCAGATAAGCCAGGGCTGGGTGTGTGCACACTGTCTGCAGCCAAACTCACCAGGATACAAAATCTATCATTCAGGACTGGCTGTACACAATGATATATTGCTATTTCCTTTATCATACTTTGAAAAGCACCACTTCAGTCCCTCATGTAAATTTATTTTGATCCCCATTTATCAAATGGCAGCAATGTCCCCTTCTGCTGAACTAAACTGCAGTGGGTATCAGCTTTCCCCTCAGCACACAGAGCAGCCAAGTGAGCTCAGTCCAACAGACCTGATCCAAGGAGGATAAAGGCTTTACCCCTGACATTATCAAGATAAAACTTTGAGATAGAGCAAATGGATAGTTTTGCTTATACAGTTTGTTTCCCCCTTTTTAAGGACAAGATCTAGAACAAAAGATTAATTGGAACAGAAATGGCAGGATGCTGATTAAGGAAAAAATTATCTAAAGCAGGTGTAATTGCAAAGATTTCAGGATATAGGTCTAAGTCTTATATCTGTTTTTTTGTGTAAATAAAAGTAATACTGTGATTCCAATAGCCAGTGCAGAATATACTGAAATAATTTTCATTAGCACAATATGAAGCTGCTATCAATACATTTTTTTCAGCAAACATCTCTTTCATGTTCAGCCTTTCCATCTTCGAGGCACTAAGATAATTTTCTTCAATAAAACAATTTAATTTAAAGGATTTTATCCACATTTCACAGTCTGCTCATGACCTACTTTGTATTTGAACTAAAACTAATCATATTTCCCATGCATTTTACAGAATAATAAGATCAGGAACCGAATATTGGAGAGACTGGAAAAATACCACAAAAGATGCTTCCACAGTGCTTCAAACAACCTTGAAAAGCTCCATCTCCAAGTCTGAAACACGAAGTTTCTACTTTGGAGGCACAGATAGCTTGAGTTTTGAAAATCTGCATAGGTTAATTATCACAGAACATGGCCTAAGCAAAGCCCAGCAGCCAGAGGAGAGTGGGAAACACTTCACAAATATCATTCCTGCAATCACCACGAGGGCAGAGCAGCCCTGGCAGCCTTGAGCAGTCCTGCACCTCTGACCAGCTCTCCTACCTCTCCTGATTTCTCAAAATTGCTGCTCCAGCAGTCCCCAGCAGCAGCAGCCCCAGTCTCTGCCCCCAGCTCCAGGGCTGGACACCAACATGCCCAAAGAGGTGCAGCATGGAGACATAAGCATGGCTTATCACCGTTCTGCAAAGTCTCAGCAGACTATTAGCATTCCTAATCAAGTTGAAAGGTCTAAACCAAAAACTTTGCAGAATTTGACATTCTTTCATTTTCCAAAGGGCTTGCCAGTTAGGAAATTTAATGGGGTTGCAGCCTGTTAAACAAACAGACAATTTGAGAAGAAAATCTTGCGAGGTATGAAACAGCATTTTTCAGTAGGGTATGCTATAACAGCAGTTCCACTGTTAAAAATTTAACTAAATAAATTATGCAAGTTTGCTAGAAAAAGTAGTAAATATGAGAAATGTAGTTTACAATCCAGGGTTTTTTCCAAAAATAATTCCAGTGAGCAAGTCCAGCTGAGCACCTTAGTTTCAGCAGTGTCAACAGGCAGCATAAAAGCATAAATGCTGCTCTCAAAACTTTCTGGTATCTCATTATCTGATATATAAGACAGCGGGTTTTTTGAAGGATGCCTTTGTTTCTTTAAAGTAGACAAACTAGCAATCTTGACATTTTAGATACAGCCTTTGTCAAGTTGATCAGAGCAAATGGCCAGTTTGTTGATTAGTTCCTGGTTTGCTCTGATGATCTGAAAGGCTGATGATTTGTATGTGCTGAACCTTTACTGAAAGGCTCCCCAAACTTCAGACCTCTTAATATCTCTAAAAAGAGCTTTCAGATATTTATTCATTACTGCCTACATTCTGCACACCAAAATGCAGGGAATTCTGGGTTCTTTCAAACTTTCTGCTCCTGCCAAGTCAGACTATTAGCCTTTCAGAGCACCGTGGTGATACAAACTGCTGTGCATTACCACAGTGGAGTGAATGATTTATTCATACCTCAGGCTCTCTTTTTTTTGCCCTGTATCAAGCCACAACAGAATCTATACTGGATTGCAAATCATAATGACCTATGACCAAAACCCAAGGGCAAACCTGCCACTTTTATAGATACATAAATGATTAATAACTGGGAAAGGAGAGAATTGCATGTATTATTTGCTATATTAAATCATCTTTCTAAAGTGTGTTGTATTTCAGGTTGCAACAAGTGAAATCACAGAGGAATACAAAAATCTGAGCCTGCTATTACTGCAAATGTGAGAGAGAATGAGAGCCCATGGACCTCTAGATTCCACATCACCACTCATTTTCACAATGCCAGAAGAACAAATCCTTCACATTCCTTCAAGCCTTCTCTTTAGCCTTCTCCAAAGAAAAATTTTAACAGCAAAAATAACAATCAGTTCAACAAGAAATTAAGCATTTAATGAAGTAAAGCAAAGATTGTCTTAGATTGGATAATTTAAGTAATTTACCTTTTGGTAATGCAAAAAAATGCAATTCTCTCCATCTCTCTATCAGTTTTACCAGTGTGTGAGCCTGAATTTGTCAGGAAAAGTGACTTGATGTGCTCTGTCTGAAGCACAAGGAGCAGCACTTGCCATTTCAGCACTGCACAGAGAGGTCAGCTACACCACTGGAAGAACTTACACCAAGAGCAAGTGCTCATCATCTCACTGCACATCATTTCTCAGCAGCTTGGACTGTACCAGTATAAAACAGCATATTCAAATAATTTTTTTTAATTTCATCGTGTTCACAATTATCTGTAAACTATTTATTCTTTGCTCCAGTCAATACATGCAGAAAGTTTAAAGAGAACACCACCGAGCTGCATTAGTAGGTTTTTATCCTGTGGTGTGCTACAAGGATGCCTACAAAGCCCTACTAAAAGCTTTTATTATAAAACTGGAGCTTTTGATCCAAACTGGCAAGTTGCAATGTTTCCAAACCACACAGTGCCCATGAAAACACGACTGGTACAAAACCAGCAGCAGCTTTCATTTTTAATCAGTTCTGTTTGGCTGATAACTCCCAGCAGCCTTTCCCACCACTGCAGCTGATACCACGCAGGCACTTGCTGAGCTCCCTCATTACAGATTTCTCCAAACTCAGCACAGCTTCCTCTGGCACCAGAATGCAGGAATCACATCCCACTGCTCCCAGACAGGGATGGGGGAGCAGCAGTCACATGGAGCACAAGATTCATGAGCTGTCTCTCCACTAATCAGTGCAGGAACATCATATTAATCAAAATACCAGCAACAAGGCAAAACATCAGACCAGGATCCAGATGGTAACTCTGCAAAAATGCCAAAATGCGTTACCTGTTTACAGGGTGGCACTGCAATGTTGTGCTCAGAGAAAATGGGTGGATAATTCTATGCCAAGATAGGTTAAAAATCCATGTATTTCAGGGAAAATTCTTCTTTTCCCTGAAAATAGAAGCATACACATGCAGAACAGTGGAATTGTACTTGCCAGTACTGGTCTTTCTTCTGCACTACCCCCAGTCATTCCACTCTGGGAAAAAAAAAGAACCAACTTGATCATACTGTGTGCCCTTATCAATGAAGTACTAAGACATTAAGGTTGTCAAATACCTTTGTTTTCTAATGGAGAATCATCACCTCTCCATATTAATTAACCTCATCCCCACCTGTAATCCCAAACCAGCAAGTGAAGCTAAGAAATACACACAAATTTGAGGGATGTGGCACCGGAGGAAACAGGGAGAACAAGTGCAGTTGTAGATTGCTAACAACCTATTCTCAACCACCTCTCACTTTTCAGGGTGTCATTGAAGGGATAATGATAAAAAGGAAAAACAAAGGGGGAAATCCCTACCCAGCCATGTGAATTCAGGAGTTTTTTCCCCAAGACACCAGGCAGGTGGGATGGATCTCACCCTCATCAAATGAAGGATGTTGGCCTTTGCATGCCCTGCAACCATCCAGGGAAAAATTAGCCACTGTAATATTCTGCTTCCTCTAAAACTTGGCAGTGGCAATCACCTCAGAAATCCCTCTGCAAAGCTGTTATTACTCCTTCAGCAGTTGGCACGAGTTTACTCCTGAGCAGCAGCTCCATCTGAAGCTGCCTCTGCTTTGAGCTTTGTTCAGAAGCTTCTTTCTGTTCCTCAAGGGCTTTTTTCAGTTAATCCTACCTCGTGCAGAGGGACCACGCTCACCTTCCACAGCCCTGACTCCCCCAGGTAGTGATAATCCACCAAAAGGAGGCTGTTTGGATTTCAAAGCACTCAAGTTTCAAAGTGCTAGCCTAAGTCTGCCAAATTCAGTCCCAGATGGAATACAACCAAGCTGAGCCAAGCTGGGAAGTTAAACTGCAAATCTATCCCCTGCTCTGCTGGGGAACAGGTCACAGTTAAGTCCTATTACCTTGAAATTGCCAGGGTTTTATTTCAGACACCAATACTTACAGGCCTGTAACACAAGTTTAGAGTTTAATGTTTACTTAAAACACACAGATTCTCAAAGTCTCAATTATTAGAAGTTTTTTCCTCCCCTTCTCTTTTTGTGTTTCCAGCTCCCAAGGAGTCCAAGTACTGCTTCTGAATCTCTAATCCTTTACAATTCAAACCATGTTGAGTGTGCCAGTCACAAAATTAGTCTGATTTGCAAAGGAGGCGCAGCTCAGAAGTAAGAAAAAAGCAGCATGTGAAATGATTACTTCATTTAGAGAGGAGGTGGGCAGAAATGAAAGTTACCACAAGATCAGAGAACTTTTTATATTGATTAGGGTTTAAAAGGATAACAAGAATGAAGAAGCCTGTGAAGAGTTATTAGTACAGGGTAATCACCACTAATGAGTTATCATTAGAAGATGCATTCTAATGTCAGGAGGGATCTCAAGCACGGAGCTCCAAGCACAGGGAGGAAGGAGGATTTATGGAATATGGGTATTCAAGCAATGGGGAAGTTTACCCACCTCAGTACTGGATTCCTCTCTGAAGAATAATTAGGTGATTTCCATTTCTTTTTTTTATCTTTACTCTTACAGCTCTGAAATTATTTTAGGACAGCTATTCTCACAAAGCCCCAGTAAACAGAAGCACGTGCCTTTACGAGTTCCATCATTAATTAGCTTTTACATATCATTACGATTTCAGCACACTAAGCAATTGCTGCTAACATTGTGCAAAGCAGATCAATGTTGCCTTAAGGTAAAAATAACTGATCAGCTCCAAAATCTGCATTGAGTTGCAATGCAAGGCAAGCAGCTTTTATGCAGTGTCCTTTAGATTGTGCAATGCCCTGGGAGGCTTGGATGTCAAAATGCACTTGGGTTAATTAAAACCAAGGTCAAATTAACAGTGTTTCTAGTTTATTTTATAACTAGGTATTACATCAAATTTCCTAATATCAGCAAATTGGGTGTCTAAATTTGAGCTGCAAAATTAGTTCTAAACTTCAGATAATTTAATAAGGGTCGTGGAGAGGTTGACATCTATTTAAAAGAAGAAGAAACTAATAGTGGGTGCTACACTTTCTCCTGAACCTCCTATACTATGGCTGAGGTTCCTCAGCTTCCTTAGCACATGACTCTTTTTCTTTCCTTTGTAGCAAGAATTACAGGTAAAAACAATTTATAGAAAACAGTGCCATGTGCACAGACCAGAGGTAATATTTATTTTGCCAGTACTCTTGCAATAATTACTAGCAGGGAGAAAGGAATGAGTGCTCTAAAAAGTAAAATACAATGTAATTACTGGCTTATTTTCCTTCCCAGGAATGCTTCAGAGCCTGGTATAAGCCTGGCTTTATTTCTTATTGTGGCAGTAAGAACCTGCAGCACAATTAAAGGTCTGCAAAGCCCTTAAACAGTCAGATTGCTGTGGGCATCATGCCAGCTCTGTCATGGGGGAAACTCAACTCATATAGAAAGTGTTGAATGGGCCAGAGAACTAATGCCCTTCAGAATCTGGGGAAAAGAGCTCTTCCTGAATAGATTTTACTTCATAAATAGATCCATTTAAATCTCAGGTTTGCTGTGGATGTACCCCAAATCACAACAGGTTGGACAGACTTGTAGCTGTGAAGCTTCTTGATGGGATTTGGTGAAAGTTTGATCTGAGCGCTATTTGCAGTGCACATTCAATGCTTTCCTTACATTACTCACATTAGTCACCTGCAGTCAAAAGCTCAGGAGTGGCTGCAATTACACAGATTTGAGTAAAACAACCTTGAAGTTTTCTGAGACCTCTGAATATAGAAGGAACCTTAAAAACTACTTCCATTCAAATTACAAACTCAACTAGGGAAGGAAAGGGAGGATAGCCTGTTCTCCTTTTCTGAGGCTTCCTTCATTAGAATTAATGACACTTAGCCCAGGTATTCATAGAGAGACAAAAGCAGTATACTTTTCTCAGAAAGGATGCCCTTTAGTGACTTGTGTTGGACAGATCTTCAGATCTTTAACCTAAATCTGCAATTATAAAAATAATGGTCCATCAAGGTCTAAAAACCTGACAATTCATTACATTTGTCTTAAGGAAATGCTCATGATACATTAAAAACTCAGAGCACAAAACAACCCTCGAGCTGCACCCACACAAATCGTGGGAGGTCAAAGGACTTGTGCTTCCAGGGAATGCTGCAGACACTCTCACTTCCTTCATCACTTCACCACCACCAAAGGCTGCTCTGGAAGGAGGGCCAGGTTCTCCTACATCCCATTTTGGGGTGATGCTGCCCTGAAATCCCACAGAGATTGGGTTTTTCATCAGTCTTCCAGCCTGGGATGTTTGTGACTGATGGGTTTCTCCCTCACATCCACCTCAAACACCTTCCTTTCTTCCTGCTTCAAAGCTTGGGTCATAGCTTGATGTCTCTTTAATTTTGTTTTGGGGTTGGCTCTTTTAAAAAACTCCCTCTTTTCAATCCTAAACAATACAAGAAAAAAACAAAACCAAAACCAGAATCCCAACCTTCATATACCCAACACCAGAACAAAGCCTCCAAACACTCCCACCTGTGAACTCTGCAGTGCCTTCATTCCCCCTCACACCCCAGAGGTGATGTCTTGGTTTTGAGCTGCTATTCCTGCTTTCATGTTCTTTACAACAGCAAATATTTCTGTCATCGTTCAGCAGAATCTAACTTCCCTAAATTTACAGTCCACAGCAGAAACGTCACACGAACGTTCTGCCGATTTGCTTTTCAATTTGAAATTCATCACTCCCAATCTCATTCTGAAGCCCTCATTCATTAAAGCCTCTTCATTGACTTCCATTAGACCAGTACTGATCCTGTTTCTTCCCTCACAATTCCACCATAATCTGGTTACTTCACACTGCAGCCATCATATTTCTCCTTTAAGTACTTAATCCAACAGGAAATTTTAAATATTTATAACACACAGACTAAGCAGTTATTCAAATGTGAAAAAAGGAATGGAAGAAAAGCACAGTATTGCCTGTTGTTCTGAGCAGTGCACAAAAGCCCAGAGCCTCACTGTCCCTTTGGTTTCCTCAGGTGTTGGAGACTCATGTTTAGCACTCTCTTCTCCCAGTTCAAAACAGATCACTCCAGTTACCATCCCCACTTCAAGGATTCAGCTACATCTTCTGCCCCTCAGCAACAAAGGCTCCTTTCTTACAGCATCTTTCCCAGCGCCTTCCCAACTTCAGTTTGAATGTTTCAGGTAATGACACTTCCCCTGAGAAACTCCTCAGCAGCACTAAAAGCATCTATTTACACTTTTTTTTCCCCCCTTGGTGTTTGTATTAATGATACATCTTTACTGCTCCCTGCCCACTGCTGTACATGAAAGAAAAGTTGAGTTCTTTATCTGTGCTTACATAGAAATAATATGTTGGCAATTCATGATATTACACATGTTCTGCTTTTCATAGTTCCTTTTCCTTCTAGTCCTCAAAATTTACCCCTTCCTTTTTTCAATTTTCTGTAATTTCCCCCTTATTTTTGCTGTAAATCTGAAACTGAATGCAGCATTCCCATTGTGAAATCAGATCTGCCTACAATCTCATCTCTAAGTTAAACTTGTGGTCTGTTGCATCTGCCAGTTTTTTGAATGTTTCTCTCAGAAATCCCCACCTTTCTTCTGTTTTACTGCTCACACATGGATCCCTTCAGTCCCCCAAGCTGTTCTTATCCATCCACCATTTTTCCCCCCAAATTTTCCATAGATCTATTAGGTATTATATTTTTCCAAATGGTGAATAATTTTGATCCCTCCTCTGATAACACTGACACAGCTTGTGATTTACATTCACTGAAACATTTGTGCTGTGACACACATTCCTTCTTCCAGATGCTTAATAAACGTATGAAGTGAGGAATCACTTCATTTAGCATGTCACAAGACATTCCTGAAACCCCACCAAAGCACCTTGCTCTGCCTGTGCTCTGTCATCTGCTTTTCCAGAAATGAAGCTGCCAAGTGTTGGATGAGAAGAGCCAGAGCACACCCACAGCCTCGAAAGACTCAGAGACCAAAGGCAGCAAAATGACTGGTTTTGAGACCAGGAGTAGAGAATCAGAAGCAAATACTGACAGGTTCACCAAAAAAGCATGGAGATTTTGCATGCATTTCCAAACATGGAAAAGAACAATGCATAAGAAAAGGGGATAATTTTTTTTTAAAATTATTTTTACTTATGGCACAGCTTTAATTCAGCTTTCCTGCTCTTTAATCCTGTGAGCAAAGATGGTTTTAAATGGACTTAACAGCTTAAAACTGCTACTCCCCCCTCCATGGATTTACTCTACATGTTTACAAGCTGCTGGAAAACCAGCAGAAGTAGAGAGAAACACAAAACATAAGGTTCATCCTCAAATATTCCAGCAATTAGAGCAATTCCAACCACCTGTCACTCTTTAATGAGTAAGTGATCAGAGTAAAAGCTGTCAGGGTGCACGGTGACCTGTCCCTGCCCCTCTGACTGGGGAGGAGCTGGGGATGTCACCCTGCTGGATGGGTGGAGTTTTCTGATGGATGATCTCTGCTGTGGTTGCAGCAATCAAAGCAGCAGTGCAGGCATTGCTGCATGGCTGCTCCTCACACCTGCTTGGAGCCAGGCAAGGGCAGCTGCCAGCACGGGGTGACAGCAGCTCCACCCAGGAGACACCTCCACAGCTCTAACCCCATTCCTTGGCTGGAACTTGCTGCTGTGCTCAGCCACAGTGCACAGCAATAGGCTTATTAAGCCAGGAAACAGACAGAAGTTAAAACTGATTTACTATTAATTAATAAAAATGTGTCACAAAGCAGCCTGCAAAAGCATCTATTTGCAAATGAAACTGAAGGAAGTCACTGGGCACATTAAAGCCAAGAGTCCTGGGGACTCCAGGGAGCAACCATGAAGCCAAGTGCCGGGGATACAGGGAAGTGGGAGCTGTAGCAGCATGTTCTGAGCTGGGCAGGGCTCTGAAACCTGCTCTGCTGATGTTCTGAGCTGGGCAAGGATCTCAGACCTGCTCTGCTGATGTTCTGAGCTGGGCAGGGCTCTGAAATCTGCACTGCTGATGGTCTGAGCTGGGCAGGGCTCTGAAACCTGCTCTGCTGATGGTCTGAGCTGGGCAAGGATCTCAAACCTGCACTGCTGATGGTCTGAGCTGGGCAGAGCTCTCAGACCTGCTCTGCTGGTGTTCTGAGCTGAAGGACAAGGACCTGCAGAACCAGTGGAGAAGTAAAAAACACATTGTTCCCAGTAATTTCTTTAAGTGAAGTCACTCCTGCTAGATTTTCTTACAGAAATCATAGAGGTCTTGTTATTCAGTTCATCAGGATATAACTCTGAAATTATAAAATGCATTAACCAAATTATGCTTCAAACCAACCAATTTGACCCATTTCTATTTTATGCCTCTGATTTAGAAGCTGTAAAGATGTAACACCTTTTCAGTGTAAGTGAATACTCTCACTGAAGTATAAAGCTAACAAAACAATTAATCTTTTATAGGATCAAAAAGTCAATTCTAAATTTAAGTTTTTAATTTAAAAACTGAAGTTCTTCACTACACCAGGTTCAGCATTTAACATCAAACTAGAGACTGCATCTTCAAATCTTTGCTTTTCTGGTATCATCTTGTGTATCTGCAGTTATGTAATTGGATTTATTGACCTGAATGACTAGAGTGCAAAATATGAAGTTGTCTGTGATTGTGATATTCTTTTTAAAAGTGTTATAATTTAGTTGGTAATAAAACGTGTTTGTACTGTGAAAACTTTAATAACATTCCAAAACAATAAATGTCTACTTTCTCAGCAGGTAAGAGTCACCAAACGACAAGGTATCATCTGGAAGATATTTTAAGATTAGTATTTTATGGAAAGTAAGAACACAAATTTCAAGAAAATAAAAATATTAAACTGGAAGGTTTGTTATTATTCTGTACTTAAATAAAACAATCATCTTTTCCCTCCACGTGCCTCTTTCAGGACAGGCAAGGAACACAGTCCCTTCCCAAGCATTCCTGTCTCAAAATTTAAAACTGTACTTAATTAAAAAGGAAAATATACAAGAAGATTTTGAATTTTGAAGACTCTCAGAGAAATACTCCTTGTTTTCATATTCCCAGTTCAGGCAGATAACCTTAAAGTAACACTTCTATCAATTAATTGCTCCCAGTCCCAAACAGCAGCTATTGGAAATGGGCTTCTTACAGTCCTGTGCTTTGCCCAGCCCCACCTCTGGTTTTAGCTGCACAGGAGGGTGATGTTCACCAGCTGGAAATAACTGGATATGCACCTACTGTCTGAGCATCCCATTGCTAAACTTGCTGGAAAGGGAAGTTCACTTGTGTATGAGACTGAACTTGAAGATTCAACCCAAAACCTGCACTCCATTTAAAAGGTTTTTTCCACCTGGATTCCCAGCTAACCAGCTCAGGTCTCAGCAGCTGCCTCAGGCCACTTTCCTCAAGTAAGACACAGAATGAAACCTATCATGGTCCTGGTTTTGAATATTCTCTTTTTGGAATGCCCAGCCTTCGAGGTTTTTAAATCAACCAGGTGCATTTGGCAGCCACTTGTCATTTGCACCAACCCCAGGGACACAGGCAGAGGGCTGGGAAGGACTGCAGAGCACAGCAGCATCCTGGGCTGCACAAGGAAAGCACCAAGGAGGGAAAGCTTCGTTTCCTTTCAGGGATAACATGTAATATACCTCCAGGATATTCAGATAAAAGCCATGCTACTGACAGGCTGGCTCATTGTAGTTCTCCCAGAATCTCAGGGAGATTAAGAGGTTGTCAGAAAGATATCATGGAGTTGTTTTCTTTGATAAGGATTTTACAGTTTGGATCAGTTGAAAAAGAAGTCAATTTTGCTCAATATCAATTTAGTCTCTGGCAATCTCTTTAGTCTCTAAGCACCAAGGTAAGTTGCTTAGTTCATCTTTGCAAGGAGCTAAGCAAATGTTCTTTGATAATATACTAATTATGAAGGTTTTAGCACGACAAAGAATCTGTAAGGTTATGTGGCCCTAAAAAGTTATTTTCACACAGCAAGTAGATAATGATTACTGAGTTCAATGAAAAAAAACTACCAAGAATTAGTTAGAAACTATGCAAATTATTTCCATTTTCATGGAATAATTAATGCCTATGAAACTTTCCAACATTCATCATCACTTCAATGTACAGTTAGATGAAAGGATAACAAATGCACTGTCTGAAAGGAGGAAAGTTCTTATAAATCATCTCTGAAGTTAGATCTAGGCATGAACTGAGTTGTTTGTGCAGTAGATTTATGTAAGAACAAAATGTGATGTCTTTAACTTTTGTCCTATCAAAAACAACATGAACAATATCAATTTGGATAAAAGCAATTATGTGCTTTCAGTAATCCTGTCTTTCCTAATATTTGGAGGCGTTTTTCTCTTGCTCATTGGGCTTCACACATTAGAACAACAATTCTCAGGACACTGGAAACTGGAAGGATGTAGCAGAGGAAGTGATCATTCTACAATCATGTTTTTTAATTTAAATTTTTTCCCAAAGCACACCCCATCTCAACAGGCCTTTGGAGTAACCCTTGATGTTCTCATTCCAGAGGAGAGCAGGAAATTTCCCCTCAGGAAGGAGCTGAAGCATCAGGGTTATGTGAACAGGGAAGCTCAGGCTGTCGTCCTTCATATGCACTCCTGAGCTCTGGGCTTGGAGGGGGAGCAGACTTCAAGGGAGAAAAAAGAAAATCCATTCAGCCTCAAGCTATGAGGGGAAACTGCAGCTTGAACAAAGGCACAGGAGGATCATCGTCTTTCCAGGATTAACTGGGAGAGAAATCAGCAGTGGATGGAAAAGGAACCTTTATAAGCAAAGTCACTGCATGAACACAGAGAAAAATATTACAAAATACAGTGAGGCCCCACTTGTGTCAAAGGCATACACTGTATTAGCTAGTTTTGACTCTTAGGGTTTTACATGCAAATTACCATCAAGAACCTACATGAGTTCATTGAAGCCCCTTCAGTTAGGAATACATGTTAAAAATAAAATAGCAGCCAAATTAATCAATGTTTTATAGTAAGAACTTTCCTGCTGCTAATCCATCCAGCAGAAATTATCAAGAATAAAATTTGGCCCCACATGTGTTTCTGTGGAAAAGAGAGCACTGCTGAAAGCAGCAAACTTGTTTGATTGTATGAACTTTGATTGCCCATGTCATTCAAGTAGTCCTCAAGCTACTGCCTCCAACCAGCTTTGTGGAGAACAAAAGCAAAACAAAAGCTAATTATTTCAGCAAGGCAAAAATAGTATTTTACTAATTTCATTCTTCTGGAATTTTTTTTAACATTAAATTTAGTTTTAATTACACAACAGGAATTGCTCCTTCTTTGAGTACCCACTGCTGGAAAGGGCAGTCAGTAAAGGTCAATAAACCAGGAGTGACAGATGAATACCTGGGAAGTGCTCCATTCAGGAGGATCTCCCAGCACTGCACTCCTGCTTGCCCTACCTGCCCACTTTGCACCAGGAGAGAAAACTCACCCAGGCCCAAGGCAGCCCCTCCTCAGCAGAACCCGAAAAACAGAGAGGATGAGAAGAGGGCAAGAGAGCACCCATCTACCAAACAGCCTCTCTCGTCCCATATTCCCTTCCTCCACTGTCCCTTTCATGCCAGGAACACTTTTTAATTTACTTTGATTCATATGGCTTCGATATGATCTAAATAATGTTGTTAAGTGTTGTAAGATTCCTAATTTTCTACTAATTCTTAAAACAAGTACTAGGAAAATAAAATGAGTCATTCTGGCACATATTTGACTTGTTAAATGTAGTTTTGGGTATGAAACACAGTAACCTATTCAACAGCTTTCATCTTCTATGGAACAAGGTGTTGATGAGGAGCAGTTTAGCAGCTTTGATAGCAGGGAACACAAGAAGTTGTTTATTCTGACTCATGTTATGTAAATGGCAACAAGAGATGGGCAGAGCTTCCAGCCAGGGAGCTGGGACAGAAACATTCTGCTTGTGAAGTCATTAACAGGTTTGCAAGTCCTAAAAGCCAGAAATGAGACATGAACAGTATAAATTGTTTGGGGTATTGCTGTTTTCTCAGGGTATTTTTGCTGCTGCTGTTAAAACAGAGATGCTCAAAAGGGACAGAGATTTCGAAGGGAATTGCAGTGTTATAAAACACTGAAGAGGATTTCTAAGATGGCTAATCATAAAATACACATTTTGCCTTCAGATCCTACAGACCAGGTGCCTGTGTTAAACCATACCCTGCATCAATTACAAACCAGCATTATGAATTTGAAATCTTCACCATTTGGACTATTGGTATCTTCCCTAGATTTACATGACTAAGGAAAGAGTATCAGTGTCTCACAAAGCAGGTAGGTTTGACAAAATTTGGTTCAAGAGCACATTTAAATCTAGGCACACAAAATTCTTCAATTCTTCATGCAGCAACCATCCCATAGACAAGAAACTTTAACCTTCAAACATCATTTATGGAAAAACCTGATATCCAACATAACCTAGCAGAGCTGTTTGTCAGTCAACAGCAAAATGTGTTTGCGCACAGAGTACCTGAGTATTTACCATTGGTAACTTGATGCTAAAATCCAGCTGGTCCCTTAGAAACTGATCCACCAGGCAGTGGGAGGATGTTTTCTGAGGGGATTATTCAACCTTTTGCAAAAATGAGCACTTAACTCCATGACCTTTTGCAATATTTTCTTACCCAACTGCCAGAATTACTATTTTCTTTTGTCTTTTTCTAATATACCCTTTTATCTTATGACTTCTGATCTATTTGAATTATAAACTCTGTAAGAAGAAAAAGAATTAACTACTTCCTCTAAATTTCATTGTGGTTCTTTTCATGTTAAAACCCTATCATTTTCACAATTATCATCCTGGAACAATCAAAGATACAATTGAAATATCCTTTTCAGAGGAGTACAAAAAGCTCAGAATTCCATAAAATTAAAGGTTCAACTTGAACTGTTCAAGACTGAACAGAAATCTGTACGTGTTTTAAGCATTTCAGTTTCAGAGTTTCAAACTGAAATTAGAGAGGAACCTAAAATCCCTGCCTGCCCAGCTCTGCCAGCCAGGGAGGAAACCCATTTTTGTCTGATTAAACCCCAACAGAATGCTGGGTTGGCATGTCCCACTGAAAAGCACTAGAGTAGAGAAAGAGTCTACTTAATTCTATTAACTGGTTCTAATATCCCCTCATTTCAATTTCTGATTCAACTTCAAATTGTAATAATTGAATCCTATTACTGCTTCTGGGTTTTTTGGTAGATTAGAGAGCTGCTATCATGAATCTCTCTCTCCTCCCTATACTGACAATTGTATAACCAAGTGACCCTTTAGTTTGCTATGCTACAGAATGCCTGAACAGACTCAGGGGATTAGAAATCTCAGTACAAAGGACTTTTCCTGCACCTGTCTCCAGATTGGAAGGACTGATAGCTGGATATTCTGTTTCACATGAGAACTGTTTATTTGGGTTAGGGTATCACAACTCCTCCTCTGCCTTCCCTCCATTTCCCCTTTCTAGATAAACTGCTAAGAATAGGTAGGACAGAGCATTTTTGTATCTCAAAGATGTCCTTTTCCCCAGAGGATGCAGCTGCCAAGGCAGGAGGTGCTGCAGAGCAGCCTCCAGCCAGGCCCTGGAACGCCCCTGAGCTCAGCATCCCTGTCCCTGTCCCTGCCCAGGGGATGTCACCAGCAGCACCTTCAAAGCACAAAGCCTCCAGCAGAAATCTGGGACAAACCTCGACAAAGCTCACAGTTCCAGAGTTGTCTGTAACAAAGCAAAATAGCACTAGGAGCCACACATCCTGAGCAATCCTTGCCTGGGGAACTGAGCTGTGCTTTGCCTTCTAGCAAATAATCCTGATGGATTTTCCTACCTTCACTAGCTATGCCCTGCAGTAGCAAAACAAGGCTGGATTAGTGACTGAGGGACACTTTTCCTTTGCAGTGTCTCTAGAGAAAGACAGTCCATGCATCAAGAGGGCATTTCCTTCCCAGAGGTGCCCAAAAAAGGGGCACTTCAGGCTGCACCTCCCACACATATCAGTTCTCTCCGTGCTTCTCACAGTGCTGAACCCTTCCCATGTTCAACGCCACACTGCCCAGCTGTCATCCAGCACGGCTATTCCAAACAGCACCACAAAGCATGGACACAGATCCATGGAGAACGTTCTTATTGGGTCATATCACGAATAATTCAATCCCTCCTTTTTTCCTTCCTTCCTTCCTTCCTTCAAAAAGAAATAATTCATGACTTGAAAAGGCACTTTTGGGAACAATCCCATTGTAACTTCACTAAACTTCTGTAGCCAGCAGAGTGCACTATGGCAGGCATGGATGCACTGGGCCACATCCAAAGCTACTTTAAGTTTACATGATAAATTGATTTCTTATATGTTAAATGAGCAACTGAAAGTACATAGAATTAGATGAAACTTATAGTATGAATCTTGGGAAAAAAAACCCAAACCAACAATTAGTCTTCACACAGAGCAGCTGCTAGCAAAACCAAGCTCTTGGTAAGGAACTGTTTACTCTTTTCTAAAGATCAACAAGTGTTATTGACAGAAGTATTTAAATATGATTTTTTTCTGTTTATTGGCAGTTATTTTCTGTAGAGCAATTAAGACAAAGCTTGATTGCGAGGAAAGCTTAATTTGGAAAGAGAAATACATATTTCATGAAAGCTGATAAGGTATTTCTAATTGTGGAAATTGCCTTACCTCCAAAAAATGCTGTAATCTCTTCTTTTGGGGAGGAGAGAGATATTTTTCTATACCCTAAATATACACTTCTATTGAACTAATCAGTCGGTGATGCATGAAATTAGACTTCACCTGTCAGGGTGACCTTGTAAAGGTGTTTTGGAACCTATCCTTTAACAAACACTCCAGGATAATTCATCAGGGAGGTCACAGAACTGGACCCAGAGCTAACTCACACCTAATGAACAAACATGTCTAGGCTTTTTGTAGTTTCATATTATTATAGGAGCAAATCACTTTTTGAGGAATCTTCCATTGAATCTTTCATATGGCTTTAAAGAGATAGAAAACTAATTTATATGAGAAGTCCTCAGCCTTTCAATAGGAAAGATGGATATACTTTTATCTGTAGGAAACAAAAAGGAAGTGGCTGTCATAAATGTAATTGCAAACAACAAAACAGAACAGCTCAAGCATCTGATACAACAGATAAATAATTAGCTAATGAGCAGGTGTCTTTGATCTGGATCAGTGGATTCTTGCTGGTGGACACAGGACACGTGATTTTGACAAAACATACACAGCCTTTGGTTGCAACACGCTTTTACTTTTTCAGTGCGTTTCCTCCCTTTTCTGTGCTTCTGTATAATCTGACACAAACTCTGTACAGTTGTTTCTATCTACTTTAAAAGTTGTGTGTCTCCTATGATTGCAGAGGGCATTGAAATACCAAGGGAACAATCCAACACAGAAGGAATGTGTATGTATGTACATATATATATATGTATATATATATATATGATCTCCACTTGTCCTTAATAAAAAATTAAGAACTCTACAAAAGGAAACACAACTATCTCAGATCATCCACTTTCCTCATAAAGCTTCCTACTTACTGAGTTTAATGCACAGCAAATTGATTTATAAACTAATCAAAGGGTAGCAGAGGAAGAGAGAAGATAAATAAGCCCTGACAGCTTTTTCTTATTTTTTCAGCCTGGCAACCCTGTTTCTCTGCAATGACCCATCCATCCCAGCACATGAGCTGCAGACTGTGACCAAGAAGATGAACTTCAGTATCCACAGCTGAACATGCAGCTTAACCAACAAAGTGATGCCTGATGATTTTTGCCTTTTCTTTTTTATATACCCTATTATATATTTTATATACCCTTTTATATATTTTCTGTACCCTTTATATATTCTTTGTACCCTTAGCCTACATGCTTGTAATTTTTGTAGCCTAATATTCTAGCTTAGTTTTGGGGTTCTGCAAGGCAGGAAGACCAGACATCCCCAGTAGGATGCTAGTGAGCTCTATGCTATGTCAAAAACTCGAGGTTTCAACCTTGGTTGAAATCTTCTCTCTGGAATATATTTTGTAAACTGGGCTCTAGCCTCATCTGAGAGGGGAGTTCTTTAGAGTAGGGGGACATTACTTCATTTATTAAGCTTCTTATTGAGAGATCCTAGACAGATACACTAATTTGTAAGGTCTATAAGAATTGTATATGCATTATGCAGCATGTGTATCTCAGTGTGTTCCACCTTTGCAGAGCTGTGCACCTAGTACCCTATTAAAATACCAAGGTAAAACCCTTTTACCCTTTGAACCATGTCTGCCTCACAATTCTAAGACCAGCAACAGGCAACATAACCATCACCCCTTCTTCTTGTTATGATCTTGTTGCAAGCTGGAGCTCTCTGATCAGCTGTGATGCACCAATAACAGGTGTGATTATCAATAACCCACATTGCTGCCATGAGATCTGCTGATCCCCATTAAACACTGGCCATGTACACCATCATCACAGCACTGAGCCTAAGCTGCAGTTGTTTCTGCAGTAAGCATTCTCCAGGAGCCCTGTGTGCTCACCAGGTGTCAGACTGATGTTCCAGGTGAAGCACAGCTCAACTCTCAGGAGCAGCAGCTCCGTGAACTCAGCTCTTGGTGTTAGTGCAGTTCCAGCTGGGCACCAACAGGATCAAAGAGTCAACCTGCAGACACTCTGCTACTCCCAGCCACTCTGTCAGGCTCTCTCTCTTCCCCCAGGAGAATGGCTCAGAAGGAGCCCTGCAGGCTGAGGCCCTGGCTGTGCCAGAGGCTCTTTCATGATGAAAGATGGCACTGACTGTGCAGATGGCCATTAGCAGGGTCCAGGCAGAGCACACTGCACTAACTCACCTTCCTGGGGCACTGACAGGGCTTAACTTCCAGCACAGCAGAATTTACTCAAAGAGAAAACGGAAGAAAGTGGACAGAGTTTGGAGCTGGCTGGATTCAGTTCAGCACAGGCAATACTCTTGACAGGAATGACAGAACTCCTTTGTGACAAAGGAGTTTTGAAAACATTGATAGATATTTTGATCAACAGAGCTTACTGCTTTCACCAGCTCCAGATGTGCTAAAACATCCTGACAGTTAAAACGTGCACTCCAGGAAAACACAATTTAAAAACTAAAAGTACTTAGATTCATTTTTTCATATGTTGAAGAAATTAAAATGCTTTTATTTCACTCCAGGCTAATAATACAGAGTCTGTCAATGATCACAGAAAAACCCCCAAAAACCAAAAAAAAAAACCAAACAAAACCTGAAGAAATTTTAGAACCTAGCAGTGTTACAGAATCTCCATAACTCCTACAAATCCTCATTTTTATTGACTCTTGCAGCAATATCTTTGAAGTACGGCCGCAGAAAAGTGCAAAGAAAGCTGAGTTTCCTTATAATTTTCAGCTAGAATTGGGAATTTTCTAAACTTACTGTACTTACCCACAGGGGCTACAAGAAAAGCCAAGCCAACTGTCTGGTACTAGGTGTCCTTGCACTCTCAAACGCCAGTGGTGGCAGAACCAAAGGCAGAGCAGAATCAATTATAATTGATTATAATTGTAAATTATAACAGCAGAGAAGCTTTCACTTCAGTGTTTCCTTCACAAACTAACCACATTGCAGACTTTTCATTTCTGGGAAAAGGAATGATGCTACATTCTTAAAAGGCATTCCTGTGCAATTTAATCTCCAAGGTAAAAAAAAAAAAAAACCAAACCAAAAGCAACAACGCCACCACAACCAAACAAAAACCAACCAATCAAATCCAACAAAAAAAAAAAAAAAAACCCAAAAAAACAAAAAAAAAAAAAACAAAGGCCACTACCACAAGAAAAAGAAAAAAGCTTCAAGGAAAAAAAAAAAAACCAGCCATGTCATGCCCCCTCACAAAGAATAATTCATTACATTTCAGTAAATTATGGCCTTGAGACCACTGAAGCAGTCATGAAATTACCAGGCTGTATTTATCCTCCCCATTTATGAAATGGAGGAAATGCTGCAGTGCAGAAAGGCTTTTCTGTTCAAGGCCTTTTTACATTATTAACAAATAAATGCTGGGTTTGCATTTGGAATTTGATAAAGATTACCTGTGTAATTTCCCAGGTTTCCAGTGGCACATCCAAGAAAGCTGTTTAACAGGGAACTAAGCTGGCATTGGGCTTGCAAAGCCTTTGAACTAGCGACTACATTAATTCCACTGCAAACATCCTGAGCCCACAAAGGCTTATGCTATTGTTCCTGAATTATCCACAAGCTTTGAATTAGCACATGAGAGACCTCCCAGAGGGTCACACATCACTGATTCTGCCCAGACGAGTCTCGAGCATGCTGATCAATACGAGACATAATTGGAAGGTCTCGAATAATTGGAAATTTCAAAGGACTGCTGCAACCTCTACAATACACAACTGGTACAGAAGCATATAAAAATACCAGAGTCTGAAGGGACTTTAAAATAATGCTCTAGCTTCAGTTTTTAGAGACTTTGCCCATTCAGAAACATCTTTCTTCATCATTAGTAGCTGGCAATTCCACCCATAATTTTTTGAACAAAATTACTTCAGGTTATGAATATTTGGGATTTGAAAATTCTCATCTAACTTATACTGGAATAGCACTGGCAAACTTCTGGGGGAGAAAAGAGAAATAGCAAATATGCTTTAAGGATTTTTTTTTTCCTTTTTTTATGGAGCTGGCAAACTTCAAAGTTAAATCAAATCCATATAAATGAGATTACACATTTCATACAAGATTTACAGTACATTCTGGTCTTACTGAAGTATAAAAGTTCTAAGAGTAATAATTTTCCCTGTCCCTGCTCTGCCAACAGAAGCTTATCAGAGCTTTGAGCTCGGATGACATCTGGGATGTGCGGGTGGTGCTGCAGGAAGCACAGGATGTGAATTCCCCCACCATCATATGCTATTACAAAAGTGCAAGAACACCAACATCACGGGGGGGTTGGAGGGGAAAAAACCCAAGCTGCTGATGAGGTGTTACCTAATTCCCCAACAAACTTTAAAGGTTGCACCAATAGTGTGGAATGAGCTACTATTCAATCCTGTTGTATCTCTACACTATTTCCACATAAAGAAGAAAAAAAGCAAAGGACTAGACTGTTCAGTTCTGGACTTTTTACTGCCTGTAGTTTTGATGGGAATGATCTCTCCTGTCAGTCCCACTTCTAAAGTGCTGCTCTTCAGCAGGTTCTTGGTTTTGTTGTGAAAGCCTCAATCCTTCCTCAAGAAGATCAGACAACTGCTCATCATCTGCTTGAATGCAGATCGTCCTGTGAAGTAGGGATTAATTGCCAAGGAAAACACTGCACTTTAAGATGGCTCATTTCATGTTGAAGTAGACTGACAGGAGAAAAGAAAAATTTCCAGCAGTGAGCTAGGCAGAGGTCAGATCAGCCACAGCATAACCAGCCTCCAGTGCAGGTCTTATGATTTGTCGCGCCGACAAATGAATATTTCATTCTGCCTGGGGGTGCCATCAGGAGCCAGAGTGCTCCAACGGTACAAAACACTTCTGTCCTAAAAAACTTCCTGTCCAAGATGTGGCAGCTGGAAATGCAGGCAGGCAGGAAAAGGTGTGTGAGGCACCTGAGGGAGCCATGCCAGGCAGTGCCAGCCTGGCCTCCCTGCCTGGGCTCTGGGGGCACTGAAGTGGGGGAAGGAAAAACACTTTTCCCCCTGCACTGAGAAGCACTGGAGCAGGTAGGGGACACAGGAAGTCTGCAGGGAGCTGAGTGTGTTCCCAGTTGACAGCTGAACAAGCCCTGGGAAGGCTGTCAGTGCAGCAGTGAGCAGTGCCCTGTGCAGGATGTGGAGCTGCACACTGTCTGAAGGCTCCTTCCCAGCTCCTTCCGCAAGCACCCCGAGCGCTCACATCCACCAGGCTGTGGAGTAAGAGTGCTCTTACATAAGAGTGCCAGAAAGGAGATCCAGCTCCCCACAGTGACAGAGCACAGGATGGAAATGCTGTGCTCCACAGGGCAGTGGCTCCAGGCTCTCCATAAATAAAGCTTTCTCCAGAGTCAATGGAGGGCAAACCATGCTCCGAGCTCTGAGACACAAAGGCTGTGTCCTCACTTCACATCCGCCACCAACTTGGCACTTTCTTCCCTCCCTCATATCAGAAAATGAACTCTCCCCACAATATCATACACATCATATATAACAACGCATTGCTGGAGAGCGACTTGGCAGCAAATATAGGTCTTTTTTTAATAAAATACATGAGAGATTACATCAGTTAAATATTATATTCCACCCCATTCTAGCAATAGGACTCCAAGAGAAAAACAGACAAGCACTTCCAATACCCTCAGAAAGAAGAAAAACAATTCATCTTCTGGAAAGTTCCTAAATACTGTGCTCAACTGAATTTTTTGCTGAACTATCCCCTCTGGAAATCACATTTCAAAGAACTGAGAGGATACCTAAAATGAACAGCTTAAAATACGAACCTTGAAACTCAGCATTTCTTCCATGTTTAACCATCATAAATTAATCCTAAAATATGAATCAGTCAATAATGCAAAGTAAGTCAGTTGCGTAACAGGGAGGAAAAGAGAACTGGAAACAAGGCCCAGAAAAATCAAAGAAATATAATATTTTTAATATGACGGTGATGCATTATAAAATATTGAAAGGTAGGTAAAAAAAATAGCCCAGTTGTTATTAATTGTCTTTGAAACCATAACCATGTAATTTTTACACATTTCCTACCAAACCTTTTATTTAACCATTTACACCATTTTGCAGCTTCTCCCTCTGATAAGTTTTAATGCTCAGCATTTCACTGTGACAGCTGGCAAGAAAACAGCTGTGAGTTTTCTCATTAAAAGTAAAGCTATGTTACTAGCCAAATACTTCAAAATGTGAAATGTTAAAATGTAATGATGGTAAAAAGAATTGTTCCAACTTTACAAAAAACTCAGAACTTGAAGTTTGTCAGAAACAGCAGGAAAAAGTTGTAGACATTTAAAGGTTTATCAGGAGTTAAATAAATTGCCAAGAAGTTGAGTGTAAAAGGTCAAAAAGAACAAATAAAGAATCATACAATCACCATTTGCAGGACATCTCTAGGCTATGAAAAATCATCTTAAGCCTCTCTCACAATACTTTTTTCTGACCAGAGTCTTTTTTCCTCTGGCCTCTTATGGTACAATTTATTGTTCCTATTCTTCTTGTGTTGGTTTTGTTTGCACCAGCTCACACTGGGGTTTCCCAGTGAGACAGGAGCTGTAAAAGCACACAGAGCACTCATACACACCAGGACAGTTTATTTCTGTGACCAACAGAACAAAGTGTATGCCAGCCTCAACAGGACCAGGGCTTTGTGCTCAGCACAACAGCGAGAGACAGCTCTTAATACACACAGGAGGTTCCAACCAGCTGCTTTTTCCCTTTGAGGGTAACCAAGCTTTGGAGCAGTGGCCCAGAAGGGCTGTGGAGCCTCCTTCTCTGCAAGCTTCAAGAGCCACAAGGACAAAGCCCAACCAAGCTGAGCCCAGAGCTGAAGCTCCTCTGAGCAGAGCCCTCATGGCTCTGTCCAGCATGAATGACCCTGTGGTCACAATTCAAATTTGGGAGCAATGCTGGATGTTGAGGAGTCAAGGTGGGGTGTTTGGGAAGAATCTGACTGTCCTGAGGTCCTGTCAAGGCACAAGAAATGCATGTCTACCACCTGAGAGGACAGTTCAACGTGCACTTATTGGTGACCCCTACCCTCCCTCAGGGATGTGGAACCACAGTTTGCCATTCAACTTTCACATCAACACTTCCAGGTCAAAGCATTTAGAGAATTCTCCATCACAACAGCTCCATTTTTCCCCCAACTGATAAATTTCTTTTACCGTTTTCAGTTTGTTCCAGTGACATACTGAATTCCTTTCATGGACTTAATACTAACATTCTAGAGAACCAATTAAAATAGACAAACAAAAACTTAATTATTTTGCTTTAAATGTGGTATGAAATATTTTAATCTCCTGGAAACATTCTAGAACAAGCTTCACTTTATACAAATTAACCTATTTTTCCCCCTGAACACAGCAAGAAACTTAGTTTGCTTTTTTTTTTTTTTTAATACCTTTTTATGTACGGAAGAGCTCAATTAGAAAGAATTCTTTAAAATTCAGCTGGCCATTCAGAACTGGAAACTGCTTAATAAACAAAATAATCCTTCTTCACCAAGGCCCAGAGATGGGACCATAACACAGAAACCCAAGGGAATGTGAGGGTAAAGGAGGAGGATCAGCTGGGCTGCAATTCTCAAACACAGTGGTGTCAATTAATTGGGGAGAACAAGTAACCCACATAGCAATTCTCCAGGAATTACAATTCTAAGTGAAACAAGCATCTTGAACAGGCTGCTGGAGGAAGGGAAAAACACCAAAGCACCTTAAGAAGTGAAGCTGAGATTCCTACAGAGCACAACATCTCTGTTAGCCACTATCTCCCTCTCCATGTTCAAGAATCTTTGATCAAACATAATCAAGGAATAAGCAGCATTTGCATTCTGATATTTATTTCTGAAAATAAACTCTCTTCAGAGAAGTTTTCAAGTCTTATATTCTGAGTAGACAGGGGTTGAGGTCAACCAGAATCAAGATTAGAAAAGCAAAATTCTGAGAAAAATGTCGTAAGAGACACACTGCACTTTGTATGGTATAAAAATATGAAACATCTTCAAAGATTTGCTCTGTAGAAAACTTGTGAGTGCAAGTGCTCCTGGAAGGACCTATTACCAGAAGATATCCCATTCTAATGGACATTCACTAAATCTTTCCCTCCTAATGGAAAACATTGCCTTTGGGGGACATGCTTTAATAGCAACACTACTTCTCCAGAAATAAAACTCACCTCATTTTTCCTTTAACAAAGCAATTTCACTTGTGCCTGGTTTTCTTCAGGTGGAAAAGAATAAAAGGCGACTAAAATATTCCAATCACCAGAAGAGTATGGTGCAAGAAGTGCTAATCAGGCATAGCCCAAGCCATGCAACATTCCACCTCTTCCCAACACAAATGCAATTGCCCTGTATTAACCACCATGATTAAATATTCACACAGGTTATACATTTGGTCAAGTTTTATGCACCCCAAACTAATGTTTGAAAACAATGAATTATAACTTCATGTTGCTTCTGCCTCTTGCATCTGATACTAAGAATGCAAACATTAAGGGAAAGCAGGATACAGTTCAGAGACATTAATTCAGGTGACAGAATCAATAGATAATATTTACTGGTCAGCAGAGTATCAGCCTGAGCTTTACGACCAAAATCAAAATTATTGACAACAGCAATTCACATAACTTCACCCCTCCCAAGTGTTAGTGGAACTTGCTCTCCTTTGGCATTAATTTCTTTAATGGGAGCCTTGGGAGTTCTCAGATCCAGATGGCTTATTTAGGTGTTTAATTTTAGGCACCTGCACTTGCTGTGATCCAGGCTTTGACAAAGATCTGTGTGTGTTTGCCCCAGTTCACTGAGTAGGGAGCAGAATGCTTTGCAGTAAGTGTTTACAGGAACAAGCTCCAACACTGGCATTCTCATTCTAATTACGATGTCTAGCTCAACACACTCTGCCCACTCAGATTTTATAGTTCTTGGTTTAAGAGCATGAGTCCTAGTGTGGTTTGCCCAGCACCAAGCGCTTCAGTCTGTGCTCAGACATCACGGCCTCAAGGAGTTCCTGAGGCACAGGGTTTCAACAAATCCACACAAAAGTCACCTTTAGTTTTCCACTGTCCCTAAGTGTATCTACTCCATCTATATCCCTGAAATAACATGACTGCTGTTCCCACTTTTTCCCCTCCCTGTCTCAGTTTGCTGGGTACTGCCCTGGTCACATCCCCTCCTGCTGAGGAAGGGCTATCCCTGGCTGTATTCCAGATAGCAGAGCACTCCATGTTCAGCTGCAGACACAATGTCAAAACCTGGGAAGTTAAGTCTCTGCAATATTTCCTCAAAGGGACAAGGTTTATTCCACACTTGTGTTTCTCGACAGAAGCTTTATCATGCTATTCTGTGTGGTGCCTCTCCACAGAAAAACAAATGCAGTATTTAAGATTAATCCAAAACACATTTTTTTATTCACAAAGAGATTTTCTCAAATATTGCTTATTTTCAGCTAAAACAGCATCTTCCTGTTTTTTTCTGTGAATTTTTTGGGTTTTTTTAGCTATGGAAAACAACTCATAACAGGTAGGTTTTAAATAAAACTCTATCATGAGCCCCAGCCTGGTGTCCTGCTACTTTCCCAGCCTCCACCCAGAGGGATTATCTAAGCAGCAGAATGATAAAATCACCCAGCACATGTCCAACCCAGCCTGCTGCAGGAGGCACAGCTCAGGAGGAACACGACTTGTGTGAACTTAGTCATCAAGATTTGTCAGGTACAGTACTTTGCTCGTATCTGGCATTAACTCAGATAAATTTTTATTTTTTAAATCCAAATGTAAAGTCGGGATTTTTTTGTCTGGATAATACAAAGTATTCAAGAATCTGGGTGGTTTTATTAAAAGGATATTTTATACTCCAGATCAAAACCTCAACAGCTTACTGTGAATAAGCTGAACCCTGGCAAATTAATTGCACAACTTTTTAACTTGCAACAAACGTGAAGCAAATTGACTCACCAAGAAACTACAATGCCCTTGCTGAGGAAGTTGACAAAAGTCTTGAAAAAGGAAATGCTTATCTTGAAGAATTCATCTCATTCTTCAGATATTCTACAGCATTCTTTCCCTCCCAGCACACCCCTCCTCCAAGCACCCTCAGGTAGCAATATCCTCCCTACATTTCTCACCAGTACAGAGACAGAGGTTAGTGTACACATGGCAATATACATATATTTGTCTAGTTAGCTTTTGCCAAGTAGATTTTTTTGTTTTAAGATTTCAATCTACTTCAAGTTGTACATGAATGAATGCTAACTATAGATTTTACATGATATTATCCCCATTAAAATCCTACTTAATGTATCGAGACATCTCTGGTTCATTAGGTTAATTGTTATCTGTGTTCAAATGTTCACAAAACACAACACTTCCTAGAGGAGCAGACAGAATATAACCCAAATTTAAAATCCTTTACTATCTACCAGAGTAGATTTAAGCTAAATATCATTTGGACTACCAAAACATGTTTAGTGCTATGTGGGAAGTCTTGCCCTGTATTGAGTCAGGTAAAACTAAGGTAGCCAGAAACATGATTTTCCAGGATCAGGCTCTTAATCCCCTTATTTTTGGTAAGAAATACCTATGACGGGGATATTCCTCTGCCTTCAGGAGCTCCATATCCTCACTGTCACCTTAGCCTGCCTTAGGTGATTCCAGCCCCCACTTTGGGCTTGGGGCACACTCCACTTCTGCTCCTGAGCTTCCATATTTCTGCACTGGAGATTGTACACTGAGGCTCACAGGGATGGGGTGAAAAATAAAATGGGATTGCAGCTGTTCTTCCAGTGAGGACACATGGATCAGACTGGCAACCCTGGATGCTGGACTTTGCCTGCGAAGTGAATTGGCCAAAAATCACAGAAATGCAGGAAGAACAGCTGGGATTTACAAGAAGTGACAAAAAGTAACAAAAGTGTTCCTTGTAACAAAAAAACTGAATACTAAGTATTGAAAGCACCAGAGTAACATAGTCTAAGTGCCCAGCACTGCGATCCCCAGCTCAGCCTTCAGAGCTCTCCAAAGATGCTTTGGCTGCTCAGCCAGCCTAGAAAGCCACTTAGGAAGCACTTAGAAAGGTTTAAAGCCTAGAAAGCCACTTAGGAAGGTTTAAAGCAGGACATGCTGGAGAAAGTCACAGGACCTGGATTTCTAGTCTCAAGTTTTAACCATGAAAACATAGCTATTCTTCAACACACAGCACCACACATTGCTGCTGCTTCTGCTCATGATTTACAAGTGTTTTCCTATTGTTAAATCACACAGTTTGCAGCATGCCAAATGTGCACACATGGCAGTGCAGAGTTTCCAGCAGCTTTGAACAGTCTGCACAATTATGAGAGGAAGGGCTGATTATGTTTTACTACAATTGCTCTTCCCAGCAAATGCCTCAGCAAACTGCAGTGGTGCAATTACAATATGTTGATGATCAAGTCATTCGCACCATCCCAATGTGTTAGGAAGTTTCACCCATTTGTATTTATTCTGTTAGGAAATGTGTGAGCAATGTAATTATTTAGCCTCCTTTTGTCACTCCAATATCAAATTAACTGTTTACCCCAAAAAGAATACCATTCTGTACATCTTTTCTGTTTCCCTGCTCTTCAACTTTGTCAGCCCAGACAGAAGAAAGGGATGGGAGCTCCCAAAAGCATTTTCTCTTTCAAAACCACCAAACCAGCTCAGCCAATAAAACTGTTATTGTGGTTTGACTAAAGGGTGTTACAAATTTGATCTTGTCAGTTTTTAATGTAAATGGCAAGGTACAACTAATGCAACATTTAAACCCAAGTCAGTTTTGAAAGTTGAATACACTTGCTGCTGGCAGTATTTTTATACATAGGAATATGGAGTCATAGAATGAATTAAGTCATAAAGAACCCTTCAAGGCCATCTGCTGCAGCCACCTCCTCAAATCAGGAGCTAAACACACTTGTTCAGGGTCTCACACACCCTGTTTTGAGTATCTCCAAGGATGGAGATTCCACACCCTCTCTTTCCCCTCATCTCTCTTGTGGGAGAGAGGGAATCTCAAGGGATTTCAATGTGCATCATTAGACTTCTCTTTGCAATTTTACATTCAAATTAGACACAAAAAATACATTTTTGGGGTATTACATTTGGGTATGTGGCCTAGAGACACATGTTAGAAACTCATGAAATGTATGAAACTGCTTCTAAAATAGATCTCATTTTCAGAAGCAGTTTAAATTCACTGAGGCAGTGTATTAAGATGACTGGAAAGCAGAAGAGGTACAATTCTGCCCACAACTTTACTGTGCCTCATCATCTTCCAGCAATGAAAACGTTGTGCTGGTGGAAGGATTGAGTTTGTCTCTAGAAGGCTCTGGGATCTTATCATCTCTCAGTTCCACGAGGTGAACATTTCCTCCCAGAAACAGAAGTTGTTGTGATAATAAGAAGTGTTGAGGAAAGTCACCTACAGGGTTAGGGATGAAGCATGCAGGAAATGTCTGGGATTTTAAATCTTAAAACAGAATTTAAAAACCCACTAAATCCAGACACAGTCTTTTATTTTGATGTTATTGATTACAGAAGCTTGAGAACAGAATCTTGAAAACTAAAAAGGCATCTACTGTGATTAAGATAAGCCTGGATCAGGTAGCAATCCTTCCTTATTCCTACCACACCCCAGAACTTAATTTTATGGCACCTGCTAATTCAATTGCATTAAAATTTATTTTTAAAAAAATCCATAAAGCAGTTATTTACAGATGACATAATGGTTTGAGATGCAAAAATTGCACCTTTTCCTGAAGGATACTGAAGTAAAAAAAAATCCCCAGCAAACAAGAGATCTGCATTGGTTTTCATTTCCTTCTTTCTCTTCTCTAACATTTTCCAAGCCCACAGCTCCCCTCCCTCCCCATGGAGACTCCATAGCCCACTCTCCTCAGCTCTGTGAGGCAATCTGGTGGCACTCTGTGCCCCACTGCAAACACTCCTGTCCTTGAGGATGGAGCAGCACACACATCCTTCATGGCAGAGCTCCAAATCCCCTCCTGACTCTGCCCCATCCCCTGCACAGGGCTTGCTTTTCTCCAGTGTCCTTCCTCTTCTTGCCACTGTGAGCTCACAACATCTGAGTCATGTGCATGAGGTCAGTCTACGCTGCTCCACATTCTGAATTTGCAATTTCACTCATCCTTTTGCTGATTCGGAGGTGAAGGACAAGATAATTGGATCAAGTTTGGTTGGAATCAAGTTCTAATTTTATTTTATGTCTATTAACGTGTCAGCAAACACTAAGATTAGATGTCAATTCAAAAGCTCATTTTTAAAGAACAGATGGCAAACCAATCAGAATCTTTGTGATTTTTAGTTCTGTGCTGAATATAGTCCTTTTTTACTTTTCAAAACAATCTAGCTCAGCTTAAACAAAACTAAAAATGTATATATACATTATAATCAGGTTACCTATTGATTGACCACAGCTGAAGTTTTATGTACAACCACTAACACTCAAAACCTTGTTTAACCTCTCCTCCATGCATACAATTCCAGTATCTGCATCACAATTCCACCACAATGAAACTTTTAGTAACTACATGCAAAGCCAGCAGCTTCCTTCATTTTGCAATAAATCCTGACAAATTTTGTAAGTACTTCTCAGTAAAACAGCAACAGCAAACAGCACCTAAAATTAATGCAAAACCATCATTCCATTCAAATATATTAAATAAAATTACTTGAATTCTTCACGTGCATAATTTTAGATTTGAAAAGGCAATAATCCATTTCCTTTTGTCTTGTCACCACCAGAAGCAGGACAAATGTTTTCAGACAAATGTTAATAGAGGGTTACATTAGAAAAGTTATTTTCTTTTTCCACAAAAAATTATTTTTAAAATTCTAAGCAATAGAGAAAAAAACTCCAAACTGTAAAAATACTTCAATCCTCCTCCAACTAATGTTTAGGTGTAGACTGGTATGATAATAAATCACTAAAATCCCAGCTGATGCAATTTCTAGTTTGAAAAAACCTTGGAACATAAGTGAATCACCTTCATTATGCAGTTGTACCAGGATTTCATACATTTGGAGCTCATTTATTGCAAAGGATGAGGTTCTTCCAAGTCAGTCTTGCACAAGTCATCATTTCTATACATTATATACTCCCTCATGTCAGGAACAACCATCCATGACATATTTATCTGAATTATTTGGAGCCATTATGAGAAGAATTCCTGTTAGACCTGCTTAGGAATACTTTTCCAGGCCATATGCTCTCAAAATAGCCTCTTCTGTGTCGAGACAAGTACAGCACAATGATTCAGTAGAAAGGTGAAACAAAGTCTACTTGAAATTTGTTGTGCAAATGTCCTCATACCATGACAACATCACTATGATTGGATACATTAATTAATATAAGTTTTGTATTTGTGGCAACAGTGGCCAGAAGAGTCTCTTTTGACCCAATTTTTTTGAAATTCAGAAAATTTATATAAATGTTTTCCTTCGTGTAATTTCACACACAAAGTATAGATTATTCCTCTTCATACATCCACAAGAAAAAACAGCAAGTTAAGTCAATTATTCATGACTCCTAAATCCCAAAGACTGTACTTGGTTTGGCTAAGAAAACACCGCACAGAACATCATCTTCAAACATTTCATTCTGGCAGCACACAGGATGCAGACAAAAAAGAAAACAAACAAAAAACCCCAAAACCAAATATACTCAACTTCAACCAAAGCCTCTCTGAAGCTGTTGATGATCAGGGTTTGTTATACTATCACTTCTCCAGCCTTTGAAAATGAACAAAATGACAACACAATTGTTCAAGAGCAAAGGGTGATGTCTAATGTAGATCTTTGTCCCTTTTGTTTCAATGGGTTCTGGAATCACTCGATGCTGGGAACAGCCAGGTAACACCTGCAGCACTGATTCAAACCTCCCGAAAATTCACATACCAGGCATTCACTGGATTCTTTGTTAGTGGTTTTCTCATCACTGTTGCATCACTACTTTTACTTGGCAAAAGCCAAGATTTAGAAGAACAAGTCATATTTGCTTGTTAACTCTGTCAAGTGCTCCCCCAATAAGAAATATTGGATTAAAACTCACAGGGTCACTTTACTTGCCTCTAAACTCTCATTTTAAAAGAAAAGCCAGATTACCACTTATTAAAATTCATTTCAGCTATGTAATAAATGCAGTTTATTTGCCCGACCAAAAAAAAAACCTGAAGGGGTTTTGCAGTCAAGATGATAAATACACACACAGAGGGTGGCAATATTTGCAGCTTTATCTTTATAGCTGCTGAGCACATGGCAGATGTTGGAGAGCAGAAGTTGGACTCTTCCAGCCAACGGGAAACCAGAGAGGATTCCTGATATTCAGGGAGCAGAGAAGCATTTCCATGGCTATCTGCACCTCTATCCCACAGCAACCCAAGACATCCCACACCTGGGGCTGGGTTTGGTTTGTGGCTCTGCCACAGAACAGAAACCATCAGGTGTCTGTCTCCCCACTCCTGGGGATGAGAAATCCCATAACATGAAAGCACAAGTGAGAAACCATATGATCATTTTTCCAGCACTCCTCTAACTTTAGGTTACCACTTCATCTTGCTTGTCTAGTACTCCTGTATATGAAACTTCACTGAAAATACTGCCAGGGATTTTCTGTGGAGGGAGAGAGGGGTTTGCCACCTCGTTGCCCATTTTTAGCTTCCTTAAGGCCAAGAATTAATTTAGCAGTATAAAGAGAAAGCATGAGATTCAGGGTGAAAGCAGAGCTTGGTTTAATCCATGCCTAATGCTCTGCATGCTGTTTTTCAGAACTTTAAAGGATAAAAAGTCTAAAAGACTTTTATAACAAAACTTTTACAAGAAAACAATAAATTTAACTTACTAGAAGTAACAGTATTGGCTTTTGGATGAGGAGGTGTAAAGTGTCTTAAAATGATGGTACTTTATTGTTCAAAAATACCCATTGCTGGATTATGCATAAGCAGAATACTTACCTGCCCAAGCAGTCAGTTGTATCTATGGGTATATAAAGGGTAAAACTTTATATACCCAAACTGCAAACTGCTGCATTACATCCCCTTTATGTACTTATTTATCTAACCAT
Source organism: Lichenostomus cassidix (assembly GCF_008360975.1). Classification (NCBI taxonomy): domain Eukaryota; kingdom Metazoa; phylum Chordata; class Aves; order Passeriformes; family Meliphagidae; genus Lichenostomus; species Lichenostomus cassidix. The sequence goes on from NC_139490.1 coordinate 18,833,645, forward strand.
CACCTCCATTTTTACTGTTCCAGGAGACAAACTCACTTCAGAAGAGCTTTGGCAGACCCTGGAATAACAGATGGATATTCTTCAGGCTTGATGGCACTATTCCCCATCAGAGACAGGTATGTCAGCTAATTATCCCAGAGAGTGTGGCAGGGATGTGGTTAATTGTCGTCCCTCCTGCTGGGCCTCAGTGCTGTGTCTGAATCGTGACTGAAGCAGCCTGACACCACAGCAGAGTTTGGGCTGCTGCTGAGCACTCCTTGCACATCACTGGGGCTTTTTCCCTTTCTCTCCACTCTGCCCCACAGCAAGCAGAGGTGGGGACAAGATGCAGGGAGAGCACACAGCCTGGACAGGGGACCTGACCACCCTGAGTATGAAATTCAAACTGCCTAATTCAGCTCTGTGTGCTGCATCTGTGCCTTGCACAGGACAAACCCAGCACAGAGAATGTTCCAGTTCAAACCCCAGCTCCACACCCGTGCTACACCTTGAGGCCAGCAGGTCTGCATGGCCAGGCTGAGCTCCACACTCCCAGCCCCGCTCTGGAGCTGCTGCCGGTGGGGAGAAGGGAGAGAGAGCTTCCCGACAGGAGCAATTCTGGGTGGCTGCCTGTGAAAGAACGGTGACACAGCTACTGCAGCAGGGACAAAAGGCATGAAAGGAAACACAGCAGCTCCAAGGCTTTCAGGGCAGCTCTCAACACTGGTACAGTCTCGCTTTCCAGAAAGGTTTAAAAGAAAAAGAAGGGGATAAAAAAAGTCTCGGAAGACAGCCTGTTCTGCAACCCTACACTTTCTTCTTAAAGACAGGGGCAGGAAGAAAGGTTTTCTCCCCCAATATTCCACAAGTACAGCATCTTTATCACATATTTCTTCTTTCCCCTTTTCTACAATACAAGTGCAGTCCTTGCTCCCGGTAGTGTTAGGAGCAAAATGAAATGGGAATTAGCAACTATACCAAACTGTCTCGCTCCTCCCTCCACCAGCCAACCTGTAACTCACCCCTCACACAGATGCTGTTTTCTTTCTCAGCAAAGCCAAGGGCCAAACCCTCTCTTCAGTTCAAAGGCCCAAGCTGGTTTTGACTCAACACCACCAGCAGTGATTTTCAGGTTTGTACTGTCATTAACACAAAGTTGTATCTTGGTGTTACAGTAACTTGCATAAATATTTGGTAGATTACACTACAGGAGGATGACCTTTCCCACCACTAACCTCCCCACTGTAATAAAACTTCTAATTTGAATTGGCAGTAAATTTGCATTTATAGTTGAAAAATACCCCCTTCATCTTGGTGTAGAATTTCTTTCTTAGATAAAATATCCTACCAATATGCATTATTGAAAATATTGCTATTTGCCAATTTCAGAAGATGGAACATTACAGTAACTTGAATAGTTTTTGTAATGACTTAGCATCTTCTTAAACATAGAACTTAAGCTCCAAATGAGCAGAGGTATAATCTCCAAGGGAAAAACTTCATTATAATTTACAGAAAGAACTAAAACAAAAAAAAGTCCCATACATACTAAGCATGTAATTCTGAATCTGCTAAGTACTTCAAACACTTTTTCTACTACTAGGGCTTTCACGGTACATTTTCATAATTCTCCGTTTTAAAGAAATAATGAAATATTTGTTTTAGAAAGTGCAGTGCAGCAGAATTTATTTCCAACTCCCTAATTTTGCCAGTGTCCCTCAGTGAGGCCAAGGCTGTCGCTGTGCTTGGCTCCCAGTTCCCTTTCCCACAGGGAGCTGCTGCTGGACAAGCAGGGAGCAAACTCCTCTTCCTCTGGAGAATCAGCCTGGACAGAAGGCTCACAGCAAAGCAAAGCTACAACTTCCAAAAATCCCTGGCTCTAGAAGCCAGGTCAGCTCCTCTGAGGCTCTAGAGGCTCTGACACCACTGGAGTCAAAGCCCACGTTGCTGAAACAGATTATCTGTTTAAATGGTGCATACACAGCATGACAAGGCTGAACCAGGAGGGGATTGTAACCTATTTTGCATCAGCTCAAGAAAGCATTTAATTTCTGAACCCCAGAAATTTCTTTTCTGCATTAAAAAAAGAATCAGACTAAACCAGAGAGTATTACCAATACATCAAGGTCATATGAATATCAATTTCCTCCCCATCATCATGGATTTGGAGGTCAGCCATTGGAATCCACCCATTCCTGACTCATTTCAAAGAGACCTTAGGAAGCTGTGATTTATTCCCACACCTCACAAAGTGAAGGAGGAACTGGCTGACCTTAGATGGCCACAATGTGATTAGGCATATTTGCTTTTCCCTTTTCACAGCCTAATTGCTTGAAGGAGAAGACGAGGAACAGAGGAGAGGAATAATATCTTTAATGCAGAGTCCTCTCTCTATGGAGAGACACTTTGAGATGTCAAAAGAAAATGACAGGCAAGCCAAGGACAGTCTCAAGACATGTTAATGAGGGAGAATGAACGGAACATTAATATACTGCAAAACAATTTTTAAGTACCTGCAGGAATCTGGAGCCTATTATTTTGTCTGCTAATAGTATTAGTTCCTGATCTGGACCATCACTGCAGCAGAAATTATTGTTACAACCAGTCAATAATTAGATATATAAGGACCTTGGCTCAAGAATATCAAGGCACTTGAAAACAGGGGCTAATATGAAACCAGGGGATGGGGGAAACCAAAACAAAATCAATAGGAAAACCAAGCTAACTTTGATGTCCATACTTTTAATTCTAAGATAAACCAGTGCATCTTGACCAACCACCACTCATCTAACAATAGTCAAAACATATAGCTATTACTACCTAAATGCATATTTTTAGTGAATCCTAAAGAAAACATTTCACTAACTGTGTCTTTTTTTTTTTGTTTCTCAGTGTTTTTCTGCAAGACAATCTCTAGGTATGTTTGCACAAACTCCAAGTGTAACACTGATTTTTGGGTTAGAATACTCACAGATAGTACCTTTAAAAAAAAAAAAAAACCTCCCAGTGCACAGTAAAGCCAAAAGAATGACAAAACTGGGATACATTTTGCCTCTACAGTGTCAAGAAAGGTTACTTTTAGAAGGCATTCCAGTTAAACAGGATAAATGATTTAAAATCCAGTTTGATCCCAGTAATTATATGGGAGGTATATTTTGCATTTGAGAATTAGTTTGTAACTGCAATGATAATTAGACCCTTCATTATCCTTGTACAGATAATTTTAAGAGGTGCTTTAAACACATTCTGACCAAGACTGTGCTCTCTAATAAGTCGCTGAAGATGAAAACTGTAACACAGGGAGAACTACCAAATAAATTTTCCTCCAAATGTGCAATTAAGAAAGAAATGTAAATATGAGTAATGTGGTCATTAAAAGCACAAAATGAAAGGCCAGTGCAGCTCTCCCTGCAATGAGCAACAGGAACACAGGGATCTCTCAGCTGCAAGCTCAAACTGACAGGAAACATCATCATTTACTGACCTCTGCAGCCTCAACAGAAGACTTGTGGCCCCTTTAGTAAATGAAAGCATCTCATTCTCATTCCTCTTTTTCCAAATTATCTGTCACCTCACAACAAACTTGTGTGTTTTCCAAAGCAGCTGATAGATACACTGAGACTTCAACCAGAGAATGTTGCAGGTATGCAAATGCCACGGGCATTATTTTCTGCTCTGAGAAATGAACACCCATTTTTCAATTCTTCTTGAAGATGTGGAAAACAAACAGTTCTACAAATGACAGCAATAAGCCTGTAGTCTCTTGAATTAATACCAAGGTTCTTTTTTTAGTTATTAAATTTTGATTTGTGTGTGGGAAGAAAAAGATATTCTTAATTTACATGTCTGGATGTGTCTGGGCAGCTGTTCCTGCACATGAATGCTGCTGCCTTACAGAGGGAACACCAATTTTGTTTTCACATTCACATGAAATTTGTTACAAATACTGCAGTTCTGTAAACAGTGCCTTCAAAATAGTTTTGATTAAATTTCTCCAGAGACCAGAACAGGATTACAGACTACTTCACAACTCATTTATCTGTCATTTAAACAGATCTACACTGAAATAGGTTCTGGCACAATACAAACAGACAAAAAACATGTAATTTGAACAGTATTTCTGGCAAAACATTTATTTAGTGTTTGCTCTGTTCCTTCAGGTGCTTTTTATTGATTTGAAGAACTATTTTAACTGCTATGGGTGAAGGGTGAAGATGTGAAATATGCTACATTAATAAAGTTCTGGGTTAAACATGCACCACACCAGTTTCAACACCAGCTGAGGAAATAAAGATGCTCAACATCACTGCCATGAAACTATGAAATGATATGACACATAACCCAGAGACATGGGAGGAGAAGTAGGAGATCAGTGATACCACAATACCTTTTCATCTTACAACTAGGAAATCAATTCAAATCTAGTTTTGTGGATTTTTTTTAATATGCTGTTTAATGCTTCTCTTTGAAAATGTGTTTATATACAGTGCAGAAAATAATTCTGAGTAGCTTCCTGCCTTTGAGCACATCTGCCATACTTTCAAGCACAAGGATCCTTCTGTGGCAACAGGCATGCAAAGGCAAAATGTAAAAAAAGCCAAAGCAGACAGGCACGTGTGCCCTTGCCTGGTGGAGGCAGCAGCAGATTGCTCACCACAACAGAAAGCCTGAGTTTCAAAGCAGAAGGTGACTTTTTGGCAATTATTCAAAAGAATTACATCCTATCGAGGGATCTAATCATTTCTCTAAATATTACTGGAACCTCCTTCACCTCACACATTAGTCATAAGTGCAGAAATTCATTTGATGTCTTGACAGAGTAAAGGGCTTGAAGAGCAGGCAGCTGAGGCAGACAGGCTGAGAGTCAGCCTTGAAAAAGTTCCAAGTGTGTGCAGACATTACAGAAGAACAGGGAGCAATTAGGCTGAGCTCCCCACTCCAAGGGTGTTAATAACATTGGCTAAGTAGGCTGAACACAAAGGTGACAAAACCGACATCTCCTTTATGCGTGTGAGGCCACACACAGCTTCTCCAGGAGAGCAGAGGAGCTGCTGCCAAGTGAGAGCAGCGCTGGGCTCACTCCTCCAAGCTCTCCCCGGGCTGCCAGCCCTGCCTGGCTCTGCTCCTCAGCACCAGCGGCCCGCCCAGCCTGGCTGCCAGCCCATCCTCTCACTCGGAGAGAAAACGGGCTGGGAAAACATCACGGGACATTTTCCTACGGGAAGGTCCTAATGAACAAGTCCTTATTGCAGCTTTAGCAAACAAACCAAAGCTCTGCACAAAAGCATAACTCCAAAACATGCTTTAGCTGCTTGCAATTTGTTCCAATAGCTGCTCACCTTGCTAAACTGTCACTGGGGATTCTGACGTGCCAGAGCTGCCAAATGGGGGAAATACCCATCAAAAGAGGGAGCTGGAATTTTACAGAAAAAGTGCTAAGTAGGATTGGACTTGGCTGTTGACTGCAAAAACGTGTCCCCAGCAGAATCGTTCACCAAGCCTTCAAAGCAGGGCGTTTTACCAAAATACTGTAACATATGCTTAGGCACTTTGATAGGGCAGGATGGGGTAACTGTAGTGAGCAAAGAAAAGTGAGAGATTAAATCTATCAGATTTCAATTGATTTAGGATGGCACAAAGCTTCATTTTAGCCACAGCTCTTAACAGGCCCCCAGTTACTAGAAATGGCTAGGAACCAAGGCATTGGAAATCTTATGACATCTTCTAAATTCTGGGATTCTAGTCAAGGCAAGCAATGAAAAATCATGCAAACTTCAAAAAAAGAACACCCAAAAACCCTAAGAACTGAAATCTGTTCCTTCCCATGTCCTCCTGTTCTCTCTGCTGGGAGATTGCTGCAGAGCTGCCTGTCCCACTTGTCTCCAGAAGTTACTGCAGAACTCCACATTGCTCCTGGCACACACCAAGGGAAGCTTTTCAGATGCTCACCACGTACTGCCAGGGACCACCTAGATACATCAAATACTCATATTTATCAGCTCGTATTCTTTAGCAAAATCTAATTTACTTGAGAATTAGCTAATCTCAGTTAAATGAGCTGTTGATGGTTAGTCAAAGCCAACAATAATTTTAAAAGCTATAAAAGAAAAAGAAGAAAAAACAGAAATAAGTCTGATAATGAAACTCATTTATAGGCAGTTTGATGTAGCATTTTGTTCCTTTTACAAGGAGAGACTGCAGGTAATAAAACTAAGCAGATGCTTTCATTAGTGCATATTCTACTTCTCCTGGAAATATATACATATATATATATATAATTCTTGTTAAATATGTCAAGCATTTAAGTTATTTTTCTATGAACTATTCGCTGCTACATTTGGCACAACTGCTGTGGTGTGTCTGTTCTACAGCAGAGATGAAAACAGCATTTGAGAGCTGTCCCAGGGAGCTCTCTGAGCAGGAAGGAGGCAGTGGAAGGGCTCAGGATTGAGCACCTCATGGGCTTCTGGGAGCTAACAGGACCAATGGCTCAGGCAGTGTTCGAAGGGTGACACCTTTGAAATTCACAGTTTATCCTCAGGAGGAAAGGGAGAGGAGGAGCTCTTCAGCAAACTCCTCCACAGTGTTTGAGCCAGAGAACATCACAATTACCAACACTTCTTCCAATTTCCTTCCATAGATTATGGATCACATCTTCCCAATAACCTCTCACAAGACTGACTGACATTATTTGAAGGATTAATTGAACCCTAAATTATTTTGGTTTACTGAGAGCTTCACAAATACAGACAGGCAATCCTATTCCATAGGATTGAAGCTGGCAAATGAGCATTTGCAAAAAGGTGCTCCAAAAAAGTCTGAATAGCAGGTTTATTTTTTACAGCTCTCTCAGAAGTAATTCTGCAGAACACCAGCATCATCATAGGTGAGTAGCATGTCAGCTGAAAGCCACAACACTGGTTGCTTTTGAGTGAAAAGAGCTGAATAGTGTTAGCAATAATATAGTATTTATTACTCCTAATTTAGATTTCAACAATTTATTTATATCACAACATTCCACTGGTACCTGAACATCCCCTTCATTCATAGCAATGCACCTTTATTAGTAATTTTCACCACATGAAGAAAAAAAATGTGTATTTTTCTGCTGTCAGTGGAACAGAAGTGATGTTTCCTGTGCATTACAGGACAGGAAATGTCCTTTCCACAGGACACATGCTCCAATTATCCCAGGACTTCAATCACAGCAGGGGCAAGCCTCGAGTGCTCCTCAGCTCTTCTGTTCTCCCTGTTCCATCTATCAAAACACAGCGAGGAAAGCTCGTTAGAAAACAAAGGGTGAGAGGGCTGTCTAGGATTAGCTCCCTTGTACTTGCTACAGACAGGAGAAACAACCAGCAAAATAAGGATTCATGGAGCTATTTTGGTTTTGAGGCAGTTTTGCAGGTAGGCTTTGCTTGTTCCTAATCAAAAAGAGGATTTTGAGGGCAAAAATGGATAGAGCCAAACACGTATCAACAGACAAATTTAACTCAATTTGATAAATGCACTCTGAAGGAGAAATACTTCAGATTTCTTAGGGCATAGGATTTAAGTGCTATTTGTACAAATCCATGAAGAACTGGAAAAAAGGCTGCTGTTGTATCCTTGAAAAGATATAAGTTATTACAAATCAGAAGGGACTGAATGCATAAGAAAACTCTTTATAAATGTATTTTAGTGATGAAAAAGAAGATGACTATTTCATCTATTCGGGAAAAGCAAAAGTGGCAAGGCAGAGAAAGAGGTCTATGAAAATGACAGCAACCAATCAAGATGGTACATAGGGAAAAAAGCCCTGGACACAGTATTTTAGGCACTACAGCCTGCAGAAGGTTTCATTGACTAAGTACACATTCATTGATGATACACATGGCTGAAGGGGCAGCAGATTAACTTTACATTGCAGCAGAGATTGAAGATGGCCAAGGAAGACACTACATGTAACGTGTTCCAGAGGCTGACCAAGCAGCAAGGAAACTGCAGATGAGAGGTTTTCATTGAAAAGAGGTGGCAGGGTAGACAAATGTAGGGAAGTAGCACAAGGAAGTACTGGAGGCTCTTTCCTGAGCAAGGGAACAAGATTTTACTTCTGGATGGTCTGGCATGAAAAGCAGATCTGTTCATGATTGCCCTTCCACGCAACCTTTGCAAAGATAAGGAATTGAAAGTCTAAGTTATGATCACCTGAAAGGACATCAGGTCATCACCACCTTCTTACATATTGCTAGGACTTTTCTTTTGGATTTTCAGATGAGAGCTCTTCCTCCTTTCTCAGCTGATTCCATTGAGGATATTAAATGATATTAGCACCAATTTTGAGAAGAAGGAAAAGGAGTTAACTCTTGACTAGGTGTTTATTTACCTTAAAATCCCATAGCCAGGTATTGCTTCTTCAAACAGTTTAATTATCAGCAACTAATTTCTTCAGGCAACTCCGAAAACTGAATTAGCTCTTTATATTTTCTAACATTTTTAACAACCATCAGTGATAATGCCAGGGATCCTACTCTACAGGAGACTGTTTTTAACTTCCCTTTCCCAGATTATCCCAAGACAAAATCAGAATGTCCCTTTAAGATAATTTCAGACACTTTCTTAGCTCTACAGAGGAAACAGTTGAAAACAGTCTGTTCCACAGGGCAACTTGGCCTGGATATGTCAGAGGTATGAAATAAGAGGATAAAATACTTCATCAGCTTTACCTAGCACAGGCTCAAGAGCAAGACTGGCAGCTGTGGGGACTGAACCAGGGAACCATTCAGACAAAAGAACAAACTGGCATCAGCTAGACCCATTGTGAGAGGGTACAGACAAGACTAAATTCAGGGAGCTAAGTAGTCAGGCATTTCCTGGGGGAATAATCCATGTAAAAGACTGAAAAATTACTTTGGAAAACACTGGGAAAACAGAAAATATAACTTGCAATCAAGAGCAAAAAACCAAAAGATCTAGGTCTGTGTGTCTTGAAGTGCATCTCAAATTGTTTAGGATGTGTCTTAGCTAAATACAAACTATGCAAGAAAGAGACAGACAAGGAGCTTCACTGTGGTTACAGCTTTCAAATGTTTCGTTTTGTACAAATCCAAGTTACCCTTGGAAAGGTGTTCTGATCACGTTTTCCACTCATCCAAAGTTCCAGCATCCGTCAGTGTAACAAAGAGGTCCAGAGCTCCCATGGAACAATTGGAAAGCTCTGCTTTCCTCTGTAGCTAAACTGTGCCACAAGCCACAGGGAGTTTTTTGATCTTTGGTGATATTTCAGTGAGAGGATTTATGTTTAGATGGAACAGAGTTCACTGACAAGAAAAATAACTACAGTTGAGGCAGGCCAGACACCACAATCAAGTTTTCCCCTGCCTCCAAGACAGCCTGGTGCCAGTGATTCCCATGTGAAATACACTGATCCCCCACAGCAATACCAACATGTGCCTCTGAGCATTAATTATCATAAGCAAGACAAGGTAACTACAAAACAAAAGATACCAACTTTCTACATTTCTGATTTCCAAATGTGCCACTGTGGGTCAAGCTGGACAAACACATTTCTCAAAAGCAGTGAATTCACTGAGAAAAATACTAGCTCTTTCAAGAACTTGGAGCTACTTAGATGTTGCAAAATGAATTTTCTATGTAGCTGGACAATAGGTGGGATAGCAGATTATCAAAAGAGTCAAAATACAAAGCTCTGATATTTCCCAAAATATACTGAAGGAACTCACAATAAAGTAAAGTGACAAGCTACTAAATGTACAGAACTGGAAGTCCATTTCACTCCACCTGCATATAGGACAGTCAAGATGCAAGACACACTCAGCTTTCCCTCACAAGTTCCAGATCTCCTCTAAAAATGTAAATCTCCACATTGTATGCAGTACCACAACCACTGTGCAGTACAGGGCCCTGGGACATCCTGTTCTCTTTCCTTCCATGGCATCTGGGCACATTTGTAGCAGTCCTTAAATGCTCAGTGGGACGTAAGAAATGTCAGTAAGAAATATTTAAGTGCTGTAAAAACTTACATGACAATACTGCAGTTTGCACTGAACTGAGTTTAAAATAAATGGGACCCTCTAGAAGCCACTGAGTGTTTAAATACTTTCCCTCTCCCCTTTTAACACCACAGAAAGAAATATCCACGTCTTAAGAGGTCCTTAAATGAACCTTCATATAAATCACACCACCTGAGATGCTGAATAATGACAGACCACAAAAAAATTATAAAGTGACTTCAGAAATCTGGATTTCAAGGCTAAGCACAGTATTAAAAACATCAATAATTTTTTCACAACTTAGAACATTCAAACCTAGAAGCATAGCTTGAAATTGTTCTTTGAACATATTTTAGAAATGTATGAGCTGAGAACAGCTGTTGGACTAAGAATCATCCTGCACTGCTGCTAGAGCAGAGTCTGACATCACATTCCCAACATTTCCCATAATAAGCATTTCCCAGGGCAGCCTCATCACAGGTTAGCCAGGCAAATTCCAGCTGTGAACGCCGCTGAACGAAGGTGCATGAGATTATCAGAAAGAATAATAGGTTTTATGCAGAGCGAGCACAGGCTGTGTCCCTGGAGCTCTGTAATCCCAGTGCTGGACAAGCCCTAGGGTGTAGTTAACAATTCCAGCAGTGCTGCCTGCTCTGACAGGGTCATGGTCCAGCAATGCTCCTGAGCATGGGGTATAATTAGCACCATGAGCCAAACTGTATTTGTCTAAATCTCTGTGGCTCACCACAGGGTGCTTATGTTAAGAGAAGCCTTGCTTGTTCCTACATGGAAAAATAATTTATCAGTGTAACCTCTGAAGAGAGTCCTGTATCAGCACACACCAACATACCATAAACAGCTTTATTCTCACTGCTGTGATTGCAAAGCATTGCTTTCTATTAATACACAACAGTATTTTAAACTGATTCCTAAAGGCTCATTTATTTAAATACACTCATGCTACTATGTAAATACTCATGGTTCATGAGTCTCAGGATTTTTTTCTTAGACTTTTTTTTTTTTTTAAGATTAATCATGATAGCTTTCCTGCCCCTCCCAGCCCTGGAAAATACACTGGAGAAATTAGAAGTGTGCCCTCCATTTATGTCAAAGAAATCTGGTGTGCAGTTACTGCGAGCTCACAGGACCCTCTGGAAGTGTAGCACAAACAGCTGTCCCTCAGATTTGCAGAACAAACAGACTTCAGCAAATACAAGCTGTACAAACCTCCACACACCTCCTGTCTTGCCTGAAGTTATCACATCTATTCCCTGATGTCTGGGATCCAGGGATTGTGTGTGACAAAGCCATCTTTTCATCACGTTCTTCAGAACAAACACAGGCTTAAGTTATTATTTCTATCTTTGTCTGATCTGACAAACCCTAAGCCAAGGTTTGTATGCCTACAAAGTTACAGGAGTCCTCAAAGACCACTGTGCATCAATTTATGCAGCTCCACTGCTGAACTTAAGCCTTCCACCTTATTCCTAGCAATGCATTTCAGACTTTCAAAATTCACTTCATCGTTTTTGTGTAGCTTCTTGTAGTATTGATAATCATTACTGTTAATTCTTCACGACAGCTTGGCTCCCCACTGCCTGTCACAGCTCTCAGAGGCCATTCCATGCCCTGAATATTTGAATTACACACTGGCACCACAGCCCTGTTTCGGCACGTTGGGTAATATGGAATGGAGGTCTTGCTCTGCGGCTACATAAATCAGTGAAGCATTTCAAAAAGGTAACATGAAAGATTTATTATCCCATTTTCAGGGTTCACATATATTGCTTCCTAACAATAGTTTAATAGTGGTATATAAAATTCAGGTTTCGGAAATAATTCATCATATTCTGAAAGGACTTTGGTTTGCATTCCAGACTAACTAAAATCTCAGGCTCCACTTCGTACTGAAGTCTGAACACGCCTGTCTGCTCTGAAATCTGGTGTTTCCCATTTTGAGACCTTTCCTTGCACACCAGCTCCCATTAGCTCCATGAGTGCTTTCTGCAAGCAGCTCACAGCAAAGTGTCACCAGTGGTGTGGCTGACAAACCACAGGGACCAGCAGCATCCACACCGAGCTGACAGCCAGGATCCTGCTTGTGCTAATAGCTCATGATGTCTCTCCACAAGGGTGTCTTACAGCCAATATGATTTCCCTCTGTTCAGACAGGCTCTCCATCCAAATCAGCAGCTCCTTGTGATCTTTTGCATCAGAAGGGCAGCAGCTATTATTTTCCCATGACTGCCTGAATTGAAAGCAACACAACATGGGAGCACAGGATTGGTAGCAATCATCCCATACACAACTGCACAGCACTCTAATGATCTATCCATCATTCCAAAATCAATTCCAGAGATGTGCTGGCTTTAAAATGAGGCACAAAAGTCACACATATGAAAGTTTTAAGTAAACAGCTAAAAGCCTTGGGTTCTATAAAACACATCCTTTTTAAAAATCTCCATACTTCCTTTCTCTCTTTTTTTTTTTTAATCACAGATTAACTTAACCCATTACAAACATATCACCTTAAATAATCACAGACCTGTTGGATAAACTTTAGTTAAAAACTGAAGTACAAAAAACTGTCTCCTCATAGCCTTGAAGATTTCCTGAACTTCTCACCTACTGTGCTGGGCACAATAGGCATTGTTCCCTTTCTATGGCAAGAGAAACAGGATTGAGACAGCAACAATCTGAGCAAGCCGAAGGACCAGAGTACAATAAAATAAAGAAATTCACAGATCTATACTCTCAAGAAGTATTTGGGGATAGTGAACATACAGAGAAAAAAATAAAGTCTGAATCACTGTAAAAGCCAGGTGCTTTCTCCCTTCAAGAGAACTTAAGGGACTGCAGCCTAAACAGCAAGGAACCAAAGTTAACACTGGAAACCAGACTTCAAATACATGTCTACACTTACAAAATATATTGCCATTTAATGGTTCTGATAATGCTATATTGCTATTATTGTTATAAAGAGGTGCTGCAGTTCAGATCAGTTTACCTCACTGTTTTTCAGACACACAAAACTCAATGCATTGGGCAACACATAAATGGCCTAAAAATGTATTATCATGCTTTTTTGTAGGCTTTTACTCTTCTAGCAGCAACATATAATTTCTGTCTGGAAAAGATCTTCCTTGAAGTGTGTTCAGCACAACAAAACTCTTCCCTGCAAATCTGTGCTCCAGTACATGACTAGTGGAAGCATTTCATTGCAATACTTCACCCAGCCAATATTTTATGGCAATATAGTCTCCTGTCAAAAACAGGGAAGGTGTGCAACTTGAGCTCATCAAATGCAGCACCTAGGTTAGAAATCTAATTTATTTTCTACATCTACTGAACAGAGATGGGAAAGGGTTCAGCTGGGTGAATAAAGCATTTATTTTGTTGTCCATAAGAAAACAGAGTAATACTTCAGGATAATAAAAAACTACATATTCAGTTGCTTTGACACTGAATAAACTTTTTGTCTACCAACAGGAGCTGAAGATTCACACTTGTTCTGCATCCTCAGTGAGTCTATGAATGTACTGCAATCAGAACTGAGCTATGAGATGCACAGACTGGATGATAAAATATGTTCCACATTTTCATGAGCATTGCTAGATTGACAGCTGGACTTGATGGTCTTAAAGGTCTTTTCCAACCTAAGTAGTTCTCTGATGCATAGATCTGAATTCTACTGAGAATCACTCTTTTCAGGGAAATCGTGCAGAGCAATGTTGTACATTATGAAAACAGGCTCCTGTAACTCGGAGCACACCTGAATTTCCATCACAAGTTGAGGTTGCTGCTAACTGGAAGTGCTGGGACAAATCCCCAAGTGCCCAGACAATATGGTGCTGAGCCATAGCAGGCAGAGACTGCAAAACAACAATAAAGCCATCTGCTGCTCCTGGGGAAGCCTATGATGAAGCAAGTAATATTCCAAGGAATATCCCAGCGGGGAAATAGCAGAGCCCTTGCTCATCTGAGACAGTCTCTCTACTTAAGCAAACACAGTTGAGTGTTAATCAGGCTCTCCTCAGCCTGGGATTTTGGCAGCCAGAAAAATGCTCTTGTATTTCTACTTTATCTTGTTAAGTGGCACCTTAAAACAGAGAGAGCCATAGGATTAATGGTTATTTTGCTTATCTACCCGAGGGCAATATGCACAATGGAAATGTTCTCAATAACAGGAGGAAGCTCAGCAGCATATTTCAAGGTGGCCTGGCTTTGAGGCAGGGTGGCTGAGATGATCAGGAGATTTACATCTCAACTAAGATGTAAATAAATGCTGATGATTTAATCCCCAGTGGTTGTTTTGAATAAATCAGCTCCACGCAGCAGATATTATTTCATTATACCAAAAAGCCCCCATAATTTATAGTAACCCCCTAAATGAACACTTTGGCACAAAGGATTCTCCTTATATGTCAACTTCACACCTTTTCAGAAATATTTTTATACAAATTAAAAAAATCAGACTTCAGATCACAGACTCAGGAATATAAAGCTTTCTAAGGTTTTTTCTTTGCATCACACATTAGATGTGTGTCATCTTGTCCCTGTAATCCTACACTTGCTTTGAACCCAGGTCATAGAGGAAAGACCTGTCTTCCTTTTCAACTGGACAATCACTGGATGAGCCAATTTCATAGTTTTAATCATCTTTAGGGGCGGATTCACCTATTTACCTACCTGATTTACCTATTATAGCTTTATATTGCAGTCACCTTTAAAGATACCTCTCAAGCAAGACTACAGCTGCTGGAACAAATTTCCCAATAGCTCAAATGCCATCTTTTGGGAGAACGAAAAGCAAACAAAATGTTGCAACTGGCAAAAGGAAAACTTATGGGAATGTTAAGCAAGCCACTGAGGCAAGATCCACTCACTGATGTAATTCAGAAATGCACCATATATGGGAGAGAATAAACAGTTACATCATTTGCTGCATAAAATTCCAAGGATTTCCTCCCATCATTTAAGCATTCCTTCCTTTCAGCAGCTAACAAGCAGCTAATTCTCATGAGACCTAACATTAATGATAGGATTTTCTTTATTCCTCAGCAAGAGCCCTGAAACATGCAGGATTTATCTTGCTGGCTCAGTAAAACAAGGGCAGTTAACATTCTGTGCTCTTCAGTCTTTCACCTTCCCCAGACTGACATCTTCCCCCAAAAACCCAACCTGTTGCTGATGTAGTTAATGAAACTTCATCCCTGAACAAACCATGCACAGTCTCCCTGGCAGCTACAACCTCCATTACAAATAAACTAATTCTACATGTTGATTCTGTATGTTGATTCTTGAGCAAATTAGCATAAAATTGACTCTTCATTAGCAACATGACAAATAATCCCCCAGAATTTTGCAAGAGGTAGCACTAACAAAGCTACCCACCAGCTAATGTACATCAACACATCCTTTCTGCAGTGATATAAACCACATTTCTTTGATTTAAGTACATTCTTTGTCCTGATGATCTCAAAAAATATCCTTCTACTCAGCTACAGTGGAAGATTTTCTCCAGTTCTTATTTTTCCTGCAGCACACCCACGTAGATGAAAAGATCCCTCCTCCTAAACATAATCCAAGGAACGAAACTTGCATAGAAGAAATTGGGATTCTCCCCTCTCCTTCCCTTCAGCCAGGCACTGGCAATGTAACACCAGCCTGGTTCAATGCTCTAGGAGCACTGAGAGCAGGGACACCAACAGGTATTTGTAATTTCACCAAGGCTACTGCACCTGTACAACTTTGTTCATGATTCGTTCTGAGTCCACATGCCATGAAATTTAGAAAAAAAATGTTTCTAAGTGCTTTTTAGTAGACAAATAATGTTCCCAAATATTAATCCAATCCACTTTAAACTACTTTTTTTTTTTTTAAATATTAAACTTCAACTCCTCAATCTTCTTTGAGTCCCACTTTTCTAAATTTATAGGACTCACCAGTGGGCTGGAAATCAGTAATAGACAAAAATTTCCTTTGCCTTCCTCTGAAATTTACTGCTCCGTCGCCAGGAAATCCTCAAATGCTTCATGACAAATGGGCCATGACTTAGTGGCATTTTCACATACCACGAGGGTTGAAGCTGAAGGCTTTAAGCACTGCTGAGTCAGCAATGGCTCCATTAAAGATTTAGCAATCCAGAGCTGTAAACCACAGTTTATTCATTTCCGAGTCACAAGTTAAATACCAATGCCTCAGCTCTGGATTAGAACACTAGCATTAATAATATTCATTTTATAGTCTGAGTTGTTTATCTGTTGCTTACATGTAAAATTGCCATCAAATCCATTGCTGAAAGGTCAAAGAAATGGAATAGGGTAGGGCTGAGCATTCCGTATTTTGAGTTTGAAAAATCAGCGTATTTTCCAGCAAAGCTGAAATAATTTCAGCCTCTGAAAAGGAGCGCATTTTGCTTTCCTTCAAGACCAATCATTCATCTCCCATTTGAGCAAACCTCAAAATACAGAGAGATTTAGCTGGAATGAGCATTCATGGCACTGTGATCCTGCTAGCTGGCTACAAATGACTTTGTGGGAACAGAACTGGTTTGGGGGCTGCACACGTTTTGCTATTTGCTTATTGCAAGTGATTAAAAAATCTCACACTGCAGAGCCACCTCCTGCCCACTTGGCTGGCTTTTAAAAGCATCAACACAGGCACTGTTCCTGAATTTGGGATGAGAAATAGCTGCAAATGCTGCATGGGTAGCACAGAAGACACTGGTAAATGCTTCCCACTTGTGCTCAACAACAGCAATGCTGTGCACAGGTCAGACAGAAGTTGCGAGATAATCAAGCAAAGGAAGGATGGAGCACAATTACAGCATGAGAAAGGAATAATTCACTTGGCTTTTCTGTCAGAGTTGTGCAGAGAACTCATTTACTGTCTTGGTGTTTCTGAGCCCTCACGTCTCACAGTCCACTCGTGCACCAGATACCTGCTGTGAGGACTCATCACCAGCATGAGAGAAGCCAAAACTTAGAAATTACTTTATAGGAGCACTACAGAGCTAATAAATGGATATTTACCACTGTTAACACTCTCAGATTCTGGAAAGAAATTATACACATACAGCAATGTCCCTTCTTCCAGTGTTCTCTGATTAAGAGCTGACAGATGTTACAGAGAAACAAAGGCTGATGCATTATTGCTGCATTATTTTGCTTTATATGTACCTTTGCAATATTCTCAGTTACAAGGCTGAGGAGAGCCAGTAGGTTTGCCAGTAGGATATGAAACAAGTAGGAAGTAAATTGGTGCAAATGCTTTGCAAATACAAAAAGATGATGAATTTCAGCCACCAACATGCTATGAGACCAACTGAAACATGCACACCTACTGAAGAGAGAACCAGAATCTGCCTGCAGCAATGACATGAATTCCATTACAATCATGCTACTAAAGCAAACAAACAAAGTTTTCTCTAAATCCATAACTATTACCACAAAACACACAACATGAACACTCCATAAGTGTTTATTTATGTCACATATGTGCTCACACTGAGACACAGCACACTCAGGTTCATCAAGAGGCTTCCACCAATTCCAAACACCAATGGATGGTGCATGAAACAGGAGCACACGACAATTCAGAAAAGCTGGGCAAGTCATCATTAAATATTGGCGCATATCACAAAAGATTAACTGTCTTTTGGATGTGCAATAAACATTCCAAATTTAATTACTGATAGTCAGCTGTGACATGATTTTGTCCTATCAGAATTATTAAAAAGATGAAAATAGAGCAGAAAACAAATCTGCTTCAAATTAAAAAAAATCTGTCTTGGAAACTAAAGTGAAATCAACAAGTGGGGAAACAAAACTGTACATCTGAACCACCAGCTCACTTTCTTATACATAGGAATATAAAATTACACTAAACCATTACGCCTATACACATAAAAAAAGTCTAGTTTTGTGCATTTGCATGGTAAGCAGTTGTAGGAATAAAACCTGAAATAGTTATTTCAAATATTTCAGAGTTCTAACTTCTCATGTAGCAGGTCAGCAGTAAGCCATAAAATGGGCAGCATGGAAATATTACTGCACGTCCAGGGAGAGGACACAGAGGCACAGCAGTGATGTAAATCTCCAAGTGCATAATTTGCTCATGTTGGTCACTGCAAAGTAAGAGTGGCTGAGGCACAAGGCTGCTGAGGCTCCATCCCTGGGGAGCAGCAGGGAGCTGTGGGGCACAGACTGACATTGTAATGCTGAGAGAATGCTGTGGGGAAGGAATCAGTCTGGGATCAGAGGGTAAAAAGGCAGTCATAAATTTAGTTCTGCCTGAAAACAAGAAATATAGGAGAGATGCAAGAGAGAAAAGCAGGACTGAATACTAATGAAACTGTGGTAATGGAATAAGACCAGACAGGAAGGTTACTAAAAATAGCTCTCAGTGTTATCTTCTGAAGGTAGTTTCAGATTAAATCATGAAAATCATTGCATAAAAATTCAAATGCTCATCTGACTGGAAAACAGAGGAGACAACATCACAACACCACTGATGAACAGAAACAATGCTATTAACTCAGGAATGAGCAATCACTGATCTGAGGATCATCATACACCTTTGCAAAATTTCTGCCCCCAATGGTCTCTAATTTGTTCACTTAAGGCAGCTGCTAGAAAAAGAAGGAAATATAATAAAAGCATTATAAAATTCTAGGAACTCTTAGCAGCAGCTCACTTTGCATTATCTGGATCATAACATGCTGGGAAAGCAGACCATTAATACCCTGCAAATAGGACTGGGTGCTGTTTTATTGCAGGCTGGTGTTCTAATTGTCCTTGCTGCTGGAGCAATCATTCATACTGGAAAGCACTTAGCCCAAGACTAAATAAGAGACAGTTGCTCTACTAAAAGCTGTGAAAGGTTTCTTTAATATATTTCTTTTAAACAAAGTACTTGGAGGAGCTAATGTGAAGCAGATGTTTTTGAATTACCCCAGAGAATACAAAAAGACCTATTTCATCATTATATGAAATAAGATATTACCCAAGGCAAATGCTGGTAATAAAATTTTCCCACAGGATTCTTGTTGATATTAGGGATATTATCTTACCCTAAATATAACAAGAACTTCATTTTCATAAATGAAGCAAGTACACAAATTTGCTGGAAGGCAACAGCAACACATTAAAGCACCTTTGAAAAACTAACAGGTTTCCTAGATAGTTTGCAAGTCGCAATGGTTTCCATAATGTCTTTGAAGAGCTTCCACAACTCCAACAATTCCAAAACTCAAAACATTTTCTTTCATATTGCCTAAAAAATGAGGACTGATGTGATCTTATTCACTCCAAAGACAGTCCAAGAAGTGTCACATCCTATCCCATACCTTCCTCAAGTCTCCTGACTTTGCTGTGCCAATATTAGATACCATCAGGTAGTTAGCTAAAAAAGCTAAAGCTAATTTTAAGTCTGGATATTGTGGGAAATCTAATAACAAAGCATGGCCTGGAAAAGTTGATGTGAAAGGAGTAAGCAGCAAGGGTTTGAGGCAATTCTACACAAGCACTTCTAATGAATGCTACTTTTTTGTTGAAACTTGGTAGTTTGCAGTAAGGGAACAGCCAAGTCAGGCAGTTTCTCCCTAAGATCTCGAAGAAACTTGGAAATTCTGTGAAAGAAGCAGATCCTCCCTTGCAGCCTGGGTACCCAACAAGCCAAGCACAGAGCTGTGCCAAGGAAGGAAGTCACGAGCAGCACCAGGGACACAATTACCTCACCCTCCTGTATGGTCATGCTGAGCACATCTGAGGCAGCAGACAACCAAACCAAGGAATTATCCTTTAAAAAAGACAAGGCATAACGACTGACTATATCATCCGCATAAATCAGCTGGAACAGGTTTTATTTGATACTCTGTGAACAAATGACAGTAATTCTTTGCTCTGTCAGAGGGCACTGCTGCTCACAGAGCTAGGATTCTGCAATTGTCTAGTAGGCCCAACATCAGTAAGGAGATTTGGACCAGAGAGGTCATCTTAACTTGAATTTTGGTTTAGGAAAAACAGAGAGCAAGGGATTTCTAAGTCTAGCACTGAAGCACAGAGATTACACCCATGTTACACATCATTAGTACAGGACACACACATACAGCACCAATTGCTCCCAGGCATCAGCCCCCCACCTGCTTTCACACCTCACTCATTACTTCACTTCTCCACTTATTTGCAAATGTAACTTTATGTTATAAACTGTTGGTTTTGATCCTTAAAATCCACTGACATCAGTGGAAGCCTTTTGAGTCCACAAAACATTTCATGAGAGCTTTGAAACCTCCACAGAAGCACTAGAAAAGCAAACTCTTTCCCTCCATTTCCAACAAGCAGAGAAACAGTTATTGTTAAAATGGCTTAAACACTTAAATGTTCTGTGTCTGTAAGAATTGAAAGGCATCAGCTGGGACGTGGTAATACAAGCATGGAAGAGAAATATAAAATTGCCAGGTAATTATTTATGATGCAATGTTTTATTCTGCAATTTGAGGGGTGTTAGTGCAACTCAGAAGAGTGATTGCTGCTATATTGCTGCAGGAAAGTTCATGTGACAATCACAGCTTTGTTTTTATTGTTCTCTGCTTATTAGGGAAAAAAAATCCCCTCTTTTCTTTTCAACATGTTTTTCAGCTGAAAATATGAAAACCAAAATGACACTTCCATTCTGAGATTAATGGCTGGGTATTTTTGAACAAACAATTCTGAATTTTAATCTGAATATCTCAATGCATTATTTATATTTATGCAATCACTTGAAAAATACTCCCTCACTCCTAACCTAAGATTTTCCTAAAGCCAAGAAAAGCAATATTTCAGAAAATTACTTTGTACTTCTAATAAAGAGACATTTCCATATTAAAAACCTAGGGAATGGCTACAATCACAACAGAACATTTTAAGGAACTATTAGCTATATTACAAGAAAAAAAAAAAGAAAAAGTTTGCCTTAGAGTTAAATAAGTGAAAAGTTTTAAGAATGACAGTGCAGTTTATTATGAAACAGTCTACAGCCATTTCTCTTGCATACAGAGATGTTGCTGATGATCCAACAGTGAGAGGCACTGATCATCACTTTGGGCAAAAATTTATTTACATTCTTAAACATCATTTGCCTATTGCACCGTTTATAAAATACCTGAGTTTTTACTTCCCTCAGATCTATTCCTTTGAAATCCTATGATCCTTTGAGTCATTATTCCCATCATATATGAAGGCCTTAAAAGTAAGAGAAGGCAGATTCCAACATAGTTTTTGTCCTTCCTCTTGAGCTCTAAGCAAAAACCATCATCTCCATGGAATGGAGAATTCCTGGTTACACCAAGTCAGTCACAGGATGAGCTTAGTAGGGATCACTAGGAGATCTAAATAGAAGCATTTATGTCTTTATTTCCCCTGACTAAAAATGAACATGTAACTTCCATTGTCTGGTGGAAAGGTAGAAAAATTCACAGATATAGTCAAACAGAACTTTGATTTTAGAACTTAATTCTTCAAAAAAAGAATTTTCAATACTCCAAAAAAGCATATGCACTGTGATTACCTTGGGACCTGCTGTGCTACCTCCAAAACAGATGCTAAATTGAGAGCACTAATTACAGAGTAAGTGCCCACTAAATCAGATCTGATGCTCCAGCACAGTTGTTAGTGACGTTCCTGTTAGTTTAAAAGAGAAAAGTACATTCCTAGCAGGCAAATCATATTTTGTGCAGTGCTTTCTACCTCTGCATGGTTGAACTTAACACCTTAGCACCATTGACTAGTAAAAAAATCCAGCAGTGCCATTGCCCTTCCTCCTTGGCTGGTTTCTAACTGGTTTCACTCAGGTAACAGGGATGATTGTGCACCTTACACGGTGCACTTAGGAAAGGCTACTCTCAAATCATGGATAATTGAATAACAGCTCTCTGTCAGGTGCTGACATACCTCTCAAGTCTCACTTGAAAAGCCAGGAAAACATTGACTCAAGTGTCAGTGAGAAAGAAGAAACAACAATAAAGAAAGCCAATGAATTGAAACTCTTTCTAGGGGAAAAAGCCAAGATAGTCAACAACAGAGATTCTTAGAATTTCGTGTTAGAAAACCTTTTCCTGTTGTCCACATACATTCACATTGTTTTTTCCAATTTTCAGCTCTAAACAATGATGCCATTGCCAGAACCACTAATCCCATAGACACTACAGCACAGTTTCTTCCTTTATAAATTGAGCCTAAGGATTTCCCACAACCACAGGTCAGACAGTAGCTGACAACATTTAATTAGGCAATATGTACTGCAAATGGAAAACAAAGATTTAGAGGGGAAAAAAAGCAGCTGCTAAGCATTAGATGAGAAGTCATACTCATTTCAGCAGCAGCCAAAATCCTATTTCTGTCTTCCCACTAAGCTGTTTTCTGGAAAGCAACATCTTTAAAGTACAGTTACACTGCAAAAATCCAACACACACAGGAAAAACAATGATTAAGACAGATCACACCTTTCCATCCCACAGATTCCCAAGCTGCTTTATAGAAACCAGTCCTACCACTTGAATGAAATGCATTTTCCTATCTAGAAAGTGCACAGTGCAGAACAACAAAGGAGCCAAAGGAAGTTCTGGCAGAGGACATATGGACTCTGTGTTTACACACAGCAGGACTGATGGGACTGAGAGGCTTGTAGCAAAAAATATCAAATAAAGCCCATTCTCCCTTAATTTCTCCATGCAGCCTTTCTTTATCACTGGTAAATTACTTTTTCTTGTGCAAACTTACCACTAAAGAAGGACTTGGAATACTTTTTTTGAAACAGCTATTTTGCCAGGCCACCTTTGTCTGATGTCCTTGGCTAGAGCTGATCTGTGCCCATTCTCCTGCCAGGATCCAGATGGCCAGAGGGAGCATTTGGGAGGATTCAGTGACATTCTCAGTAGGCACAGCCCCCTGCAATCAGTCTCTGTGCTCCTCACAGCAACCCTCTCCTCCGGCTGAACCTGCCAGTGCTGACACCAGGGGTCTTAGCAGACATCTGTTTAAATTAAGAGACCCGAATTCCTGCTGATTAATTACCTTTTTCTGTGAATAAACACAGAGTATCATGAGTTAATTAAGGTACATGTTCAATTAATCTGACTGCTGTCAGGTGCACTACTCCACATCAGATGCAACGAAAGAGAAATCCTTTGGCACCTCAGTACAGAGCACACACATCCAAACAGACTGGGCTTTATCTGGGCAGACACTGAGGTCAGCTTGGGCAGCACTCTGCACACACTCCTGCAAACCACAAAATCAAACCATGCACATTCTACATTTACCCTAGCACACATTCAAAATCTTCTCTTCCAATGAACACAGCTCAGCCTTAAAGCTTTGTGACTTCAATGTGTTGGCTTTGAAGAATTAATGCAGTAGTGACAGAAAAAAAAAAAAAAGCAGTTTACTTCTTTGAATATTCATGACCTGAACTATTAAGGAAAGTTACTTTCAGTCTATTCTAGGTCTCCAGCCTACCCCGAGGAGCTCCTGGCAGCATGTGAGCAGTGCAGCTGACTGGGGGAGGAACCCCAGGCAAGCACATCCTCTGCTGGCACACATGGCTCGCTGAGTCACACAGGACACAGCCCGGAGCTCTCCTGCAGCTCCTCTGCTGCTCAGCCCTTCCTTCCACTGCACCTTCAATGCCATCACCAAATAATGGCACAAATTCCACCCCAAACATCATTCTGGGCTATAGTCATCCTATCCTCTTCTGTACTGAAGAACATCATAAAGGGTTTGGTCAAGGACATCCACTCTGAGAAATAAAATCAGACTCTCTGTTAGTGGCATTAAATGTACAATGTCCCTCCAGAAAGATAATAATTTGAAAATCTTGTAGAGACTGTCATGAGACATATAAGAAAATGCCAGAATTACATGGACTGAATGTCCAGGGACCCATGCCACTCACATGTAAGTAAAATAATATCAATCTTCAAAACTGATCTACTTCTTTTGTACAAGCCTTAACTCAGGGCTGGAAGCTGTTTACAGCTAGAATGTCAGAGCCAAGAAGTCCATTTGCCAAATAAAAACAGAATTTTAAACGCTAGAATGAGCAGGAGAGCTTATAAAGTTTATAAGCAAGTTTCAGAGGAGCACATTGTCCACTGCCTGCGGATCACTGGGTTAGATTACAGCAGTGCAGGTCATTATTTCTACAAGGCTGATGCTGTAAAACAAAAGATATCACTGCCATGATTGGTGTCAAAAAGACCAACAGAAATGATAACTCAATATTAATAGACAGGAAATGTGATAAATCAAGAACAGGAACAAACCAGAACCTTCAGTCTGGAAAGCCCTGAATTTCACATCCCTATGGTCACAAAGGCTCTTGGAGTGCAACACAGCAGGTGTTTACTACAGTCTGGAGAGCTCCTTAATCCAGAGGTTCTTACTGCAGTGCTTTGCATGGTGTTCTTGGCTACTGTTGTCTCATCCTTCAGATCAATCAAAAATGGCTTCAAGAAGCCATGTTTGCAGGAGGTTCACATGGATTTCTCTCAAATTTTGCACAATTATTACAAGTCACAGCAGCTTATGACAAAATTAACTCACAATGTAATTTTCAGTCTACTAAATAGAAAACTAAAGCATTTTACACCATTGTTGGCTATTCCACTGCTCATAGCAGGTTTTGAACCATCCTTCTGGAAATGAAACAGTATCAATATAAAGATGCTTAAAAGCATTAATATAATTGTGTTTCTCTAGTTAATCGGCAGCAGCAGAAAAAATTGTTCTCATAATTATGCACAGCCTGCTTTCAATGCCAATGCTAGATCTAAAATCTTGGAAAACAGTAGCTGGAATTACAGCCAGTTCAAACCAGTCTGTTGCTCCTATCAATCTTGGCATCTTCCAAATACACCTGAAAGAGTCCAAGGACATTTAATGCCTCCTCAAATTGTGTCCTTCACTCTTTAGTCCTCCCACTTTGTAAGGCAGACATCCATCTCTTTCACTAATAGTTTTTCTTTCCACATTTCTCCAGCTACAAAGAGCCCTTCTGCCTCCCTCCTGTTGGCTTCCCATTGCTGTCTCACCTCCAGTCCTTCCAATTACTCATCCATCAGCCTCCTCTCTCCCAGAAACACAGGAGCTTTCCTCCTGACTTATCCTGAATGTCTCCTCATTCCCAATCCCACTAAATCCTCCTCCTTAAGAGAAGCTGGTATCCTTGAACGAGGTCCTGCCCTTATCTTCTAGAGATATTGGTGCTTGATTTCAGCAAACTGAAGGATCTGGCAGTCAGTTGAGCAAGAAATGACAGAAATATGAGAGTACCTGTTTCAAGGTCTTTTTCTATCAGCTCTACTATCCCCTTATCTTTTACAGTCTGTGAGTGGAGCAGTCACAGCACAGTTTCAAAGGGTAACCCACAGAAAGGTCGAAGATGCATTAATGATCTGTGTCCATGCTCAGTGTACCCACTCAGCAGAAGGGCAAACCACAGCACTGCCTCCAAAGGGGATGAACAAAGGACTGCAGGAATCACAGGGTGACACACAAAGTTTCAGTTCCAACAAGGAAATGAGAAGAGTGAGAAACAAAGGAGCAGATTACATTTCCAGTTGGAAGGAGAAAAGCCCTTCCCCACCTATTGCACCCCAGGGAGCTGACAGTTTTCCTCATACAAGCATATTACACACCTTGCTCCCATCCTTATCTTCCCTCTTTGGACCAAATCACAGACCTCACACCCAACTACCCCAAACTGCTTCTGAGCTACTAGAAAACAACCAAGTGGTGTATTTGACCATTCACACGGTACTGGATGCTCACAGAAAAGGGTTCACTCCAGTACAGTTCTCTGTGCCACTTACCACAGCAAAATAATATTGACTAAGTTCTGTTCATATTCACCAGATAAATACCATTTCATGAACTGAAACTCAAGTGAACCAAACTCAGGGAACAACTATTTCTGTAAACAGGAAATTTTCATATCTTCAATTACAAAATCAGGATTATCCTCAATTAATTCATATTTTATGCTGAGCACACAATGCTTTTACATGTCAAATGCCTTTTCAACAGTATTGAGAATGAGATCCCCGATTGGCTGAAGGCTGAATTATAAAGAAAAAAAGCCCAAACCTTAATCTTTAAAGAGCATTACTGCTTTCTAAATCCTAGTATGGGCTAATAAATCCTTTTATCATTTCAAATATAATTTCTGTAAATACCAAATGAAAAGATATTTGAAAGTATAAGAATATTCTTTTAATAGTTGTGCAAAACAATTCAACGCATCTGCTTATTCACTTAATCTTGTTAACTTCTAGCAAAAGAGAAGGAAAATTTCCCCAACTGTAAAGAAAATAGTTCATGAAAGGCCTTTTGATTTTTTTTTATCCCCAAACTACCAAAGTGTTTGAAAGAATTGCATCTATTTATTTATAATAAGAAGGAACCCATAACAAACCAGGCAATTCAGACAAAGTCGTCTTGAGAAAAATTCACAGAACCCAGGAGCTATCAGCCAAGGTGTACTAATTACTCATCCAGCAATGCTGGAAAGATAGCTACAGTCTCAGAAATTACTTAACAGCACATCATGTTATCCAAGAGAATCCTTCACATCTTTCTCCTTTCAGCGATGAAACAGTTTACTTGTATTTTTTTAGATCCTCTTGATCAAGAATCAATTTAATTTGAGGGGGAAAAAATTAGGTTTTGCTCTGCCCCAGGTACCATCATAATACACATTAATCATGTTCCTATTGCACAAGTAAATTAAATTTTTGTTTACTCTGTTGGATTTTCACAAATTCAATTAAAAGTGGGATATTTGAGCACAAAAAGTTACGATGGATTTCATAATGCATCTTAAGGAAAAATACATATTTATGCCTTTTTATTTCCACCTGAAGAAACTTTACTTTGGAATCCATGCAGGCTCAAGAAATTAAAACGAGTCTCCAAAGAGGCACCATTGCTTAGCCCTCAGTGGTTTTATACTAATGGTGGTGTTTGCAAGCATTCTGTCCCTGCATTGAGAGAGAATTCCAAAGAGAGATAGAGCTGCCAATAGATATATCAGTGAAGAGCAGGGAGAGAAAAGATTGCTCTGAATTGTGAAACACTGCAGGAGAAAAGATCATGGGGAGGTTAACAGAGTGCAGGAGTCGCTGGATTGCCCCAGGAACACTGAGCTCCCCCAGGAGCGAGCTGGAGGCCATCGTGGCCCCAGGAGAAATGTCACAAATCCTGCTCTGCACAAGCCCTGGTACTTCCCTGGGGCCAAGCTGGGAAGCTTCTCCTCCCAGGTCTTGAGGAAATGCACAATTCCTGACAATCCATGTGAAATACGTTTCTCCTGACTACAGAAGATCTTTCAAGTTCTACTTCCTGTCCCCCTCTCTGAGATGGGAAGAGAGACAAGGTTTTCTAATGAAGGAACACAAAGATTCCCTCTGTAACTGAGGGGATAAGACATGTTTTCCCCATGCAACTAGGATATATAGCCCAATATCCTTGAGTAAAGAAAAAAAGGAGATATTTTGGAGTATATCTCTTAGATATTGTGGGGCAGCTGAGAATCAAAATTGAATTTGAGGACAGAGGAATTTACGCTGCATCTTCATTAACATGGTGAAGCTCCTTTAACTGCCTGGACAACTTTAATCCTGAGTGGGAGACTGCAAAATCCAACACTTCTCACAACAACTGTCCCTCATGGAATTTAGGTCCTTTTGGATGATTCTAAGTTCAGAGAAACTCAACTCCTCTCCTTCAAGTGTGCAGGAAAGCATTCAAACACTTGAAGAGCCAATTATATCTTTTCTTTCTCCAAAATTAATGCGAAAAATGGGTATCTGTTCCAAGCCTCTTAGTACAACAACAGGATAGAGCTGGAAAGGAGGAAAGAGCAGGCACAGAAGAAAACCAAAGAGCAGAAAAATGCAAATCAGTGCTCAACTTTTTATCTTAAACATGCAGGTAGGACTCAAGCAGCTAAAACAAATGCAAGATATAAGTTCTACAGCCCATGGCACAGGGAAATGGGAACGGAGATAAAATGTGAGGAAGCCCCTTAGAACTTAATACAGAACCATCAGACTGTTAAATAAAAATGGAAATATAAAAATGTAAGTGTCAAGTGCAGCAGATGAAACAACAGAAATCTTAAAATAATTTAAGAAAGATTGAAGTTGCCTGGAGAGCACAGTAATCTCAGTCTAGTTGACAGAAAGTTAATAGATTAATTAGCCTTTAACAGGTCTGTGCTGAATGTTTCTATCACTGTTTAAGGGCACCCAGGATGGCTGGGAGCAGACCAGGTCAGGGAGTATTTAGGATAAGCTAACTGATAACAGAGAGGCTGACTTGGAAGTCACTGCACTTTTTTTTTTTTTTTAATATGTTCTTTTAAAGATTAATAATAATTAAAGGTAAGTCTTGAAATTCGGTACCACACCAGAAAGTCAGAAGGTCACAGGGGCAAACATCAATACAAACAACTAATTATGTAATAGAAGAAACACTGATTTATGTTCAGAACTATCACTGAGAATAAAAACAGGTTCTTGGTTCCACATAGGAAATGTTCCTCACACAATAACAGCTACAGAGCCCTTGGTTAATAAAATTTTAGATAAAATAGAAGGAAAATATACAGACCAAAGGAGATAATGCATTTACAGTCATGTGATAAATGTGTAAATACAAGGCTTCAAATGCAATTAGGAACATTCTGCTATTCTTTGAATCATTCTGTTATTCTTTGCAAAAATCATTACTTTATGTGGGTTAAGGCTTATTTCTAGCATTCCTTTTTTCTTCAAATACGAAAAAAAATCCATATTGGATACTTGCCCCTCTTCCATCCTCTCCACACAAAATTTCCAATTGAAAGAGGAACTTTGTTTTACAATGAAAACACAGTAAGAAAAATGCTTCTTGCAGATGCTCATAAACAAATAAGATGAAGTTATTTAAAAGCCTATTCTAGATCAGAGAAATGAGCAAGAATTCTAATTTGGAGTGAAAGCCTCTCAGCTTTGACTGAAATACTGCTCAGGACATGAGGCATGCAGAGATTTAGTTGACAGCCCCACCCAAGGGACTCCTCTGATCCACACTCATCCTCTGAGCTGTGCACACAGAGCCACTGTAAGAATGACCTGATTGCCACACTCCCTCTGCTCTCACTTGGGCTACCAAAACATCTCCATGGACAGACCATTCCTTCTTGAAAGTGTATTTTGGAATTCCTAGAACAACACTTTTGGGTTTTAAAAAAAGAAGCCCCAAACCCTAGGATAAGAACTTTAACTACTTTCAGTTTAATAAAGCTAACATTAAAAATTAAGGGCTCTGTTTACACACAGATGGCAAGAGAGATCATACACCCAGCAGAATTTTCTGATTTAAAAAGAAAAGGCAAGAGAGAAAAAAATTAAAAGAATCTATCTTGAGAAGACAATGTATGGGCAAGCCAGCTAAACAAAGTCACCCCAAGGAAAAGCTTGTACAATTTAAACAGAAAAGAGAAGTTAAAATCTTATCATTTTGCATCTGGAACACTTAAAATACCTAAAGCATAAACATTATGAGGAAGGACAAAGGGGGAAAATGGAAACTAGTATTGCCTGGGAGATGAAATCATGCTCAAGAACAAAGAATTATCATAAAGCTCTCACACAGCCAAGGAAACAAGAACTGCCCAGCCCTCAAACTCCTATGATTCCTTCCCACTCAGCATGCCAAGCATTTCCAAGGAGCACAGGATGCTTTCAGTACAGCCAAACATTACTTAAACCTGATTTCCACTGGAGTTAACCACTGATCCGAGAGTAGGACAGCCATGGCCAAATTCTGAAAATCCTACACCTGGCTGGGGAGAAAGCACAGCGACACAATCTTTACCAATGTTCTCATTGAATCCTCTCCACTCTTTAAAAGCCACCCAACTCCATCCATGCCCTCCAGGAGCTGCAGCTATTTACACATCAGAAAGAGACATGGAATCCCTACAGCAGAGGGACAGCTGACAGCCTTGTCCTGGCTGTAAGTCTTCAAAAAAAAAAACCAAAACATTTCAACCACAGACCCACTGAGGTCTTTTTGAAGCTTTATTCACGTGAATTTGAAATCCAGTTGAGATATGGCTGCTCCTCCATTCAAATAATTATCCTTATCAAACCACAGTAAAAAAAGACAGGCAAATGTTCAGTCAATAATCAAGAGAACAATGGACATTTCAAGCAGAATAACTGATACAGAAAATGATGTTGGTTTACTTTCCGAAGGAAAAAGAGCACAAAAAAGAAAAAGAATGCAAAGGAGTTATCCATCAGGCTTAAAGGAAAGCTTAGGCATGTTGTTAGCAATAGATGTATCGAAAAAGCTTCATAGAGTAAAAGAGAACATTTGCATGAAACAAATAATACTGACCTGGACATAAAGTGTCTCAAGTGGATAAAATCCCTTCCACATAAGGACAAAATGCACTCCTTTTTTAGGGGGAGAAGAGTGCACATCCAGCCTGTGTACTGCTTTGGGCTGGAAAGATTCTGCTGCAGTTACACAGCTAAAAATGTTTCCTCTGAACAGCCACAAGACAACTGCAAGCTCTGGTGTTTGGGTGGTTAAGATCTCATCCAGCCTCTGTAGTTTGCATGAACAAATAAATAATTCACTCATTTTGGGGTGAAG
Organism: Lichenostomus cassidix; assembly: GCF_008360975.1. Lineage (NCBI taxonomy): Eukaryota > Metazoa > Chordata > Aves > Passeriformes > Meliphagidae > Lichenostomus > Lichenostomus cassidix. The sequence continues at coordinate 18,864,312 of NC_139490.1, forward strand.
ACAGGAAGTGTTTAATCCAGCTAGGACCAAGACAGCAGGTACAATTCTCAGGAGTTGTAAAAAATAAGAAGTATACATTGAATTACACTTCCTTATAGCTAAAAGTTCTCACAGAGGCAAATACAGTTACACACATCTATGTGTGAGATTTCATTGCAGAAACAAGTTTAAAACAATGCATTATTTCAGAACAAAATACAGCAACCTGAATGAGCATTCTAGTTCACTGAAATCTGCATGCCCAGGAAAGCAGTTACTTGCCAAAAAATCTAAAATTGTAGTCCACCTTTCTACCGGTACTTAATTGAGCTTTTTTTTTAAAACTCGGCATTTCAATTTCATATGCTATACATTGCAAATTATAGGAAAAAAAATGGGTAAAAGGAAATAAAGAATGCCTTTTAGAGGAGTAGATATGAAAAGTTTAGTGGATGTACACTATAACCCAGGAAAAAAGAAGATACCAGAAATACCTGACATTACCTTGAAGAGCTGCCTGTGAGAGACTGTAACAACTTTGTAAATAAAAGTATAATAATAAAATATAATAGTAAAATAAAGAGGGGCTGGGATTAGCAAGAAGAAATTAAAAAACCTGACCACCACACCTACCCATTTATATTTTCCCCATGAGCTGTAGGAAAAAAACCCACAAGATTTCTCTACTCATGCTTTACTGTCAGCTCAGGTGCCTCAGGTCAACAGCAAAGCCACAGTTGTTCAGAGAGAGACACAGGAACAGGAGAAATGACAGCAGAGTGGGAAATGCAGCAGTGACCTCCCAAGGGAATCACGATTTCCTTTGGTGATTGAGAAGACAACAAGGGCCAGACAATTGTTTAGGTTGACAAAGAACTCTAAGATCAGTGAGTCCAACTGCTGCCCCAGCAGTGCCAACATACTGACCCTTGTCCCCAAGTGCCACATCCACATGGCTTTAAATCCCTCCAGGGATGGGGACTCCAGCACTGCCCTGAGCACTTCCAATGCTTGACAACCATTCCACTGAGGAAATTATTCCTAACAGCCAATCTAAAGCTCTCCAGGCTCAACCTGAAGCCATTTCCTCTTGTCCTAATGTGACAGACAATTTGTGCAAAACAAAAGCCATTCTATTTTCAATTCAGAAAGAGGGCTTTCAGTGACCTTGCTTTTCATATCCAGCATTTTTTTTATCCAAGCTGCATCAAAGATGTGCAACCCTCTCTTTCTTCATCCAGGGAATAAAATAAATTTTAGTTAAGAACTGTAAACAAAACATTATTCTTCAAAAATATTTATGAAGTACTGAACAGCTGTATGTCCTTTATAAACCATCTCCATAATATTTTTCATCACTTTTTTATTTTTATGTTTACAAAAGAGATTTAAAAAAATTTTAAAAGCTACTATATAGTAGCTTGGAAGGTATTCTGCAATATAAATCTCCCATATGCTGAGTATTAGTTATCCAGACCTTACAGAAGTGTGGTACGAAAATATGGCCTCAGATAGCAGATGAATAATAACAAAAATTAGTGTGCAAGCACCACAGCCAGGGGTGATCTCAGTGTATGTCTGCAGCTGCTGTCGCTGCAGTGATTCCTGCTCAAGTGGAAATTCCCAGCCTCACTTCAGAACAGTCACCTGCAGCTTGATGGAACAGCTTCTCAGCAGGTCCCTGAGCTGCCCTGCAGCATCCCAAGGTTCCTCACCGAGCTGCAAACAAGGCAATGGATCCAAGGGATAACAGCAGCAGCACGGGAGAGATTCAGACACATCAGGGACAAAGTGCTGTCCCTAAAAACACCCAAAGCTTTGAGATTCCAACCACAGTTCAAGCACGGAGATGTCATCCCAGCTGCAAAGATGGATTGGAGGGTTCAGCTCCTTGTCTGGGCAGCTATCCCTGCTGAGTTTGGAGCTGTCCCAGAGCTGCCACACCCTGCAGCAACAGGAGCACAGCTCCCCGGGCAGCCCAGCTCAGGGCACCAAAGCCAGGTGCTGCTGCAGCAAACAGCACCTTCCCAACCCTCAGCAGCTGCTCCTGCGCCTCTCCCAGCAGCCTGGCAAGGGAGCTGAGCTGTCCAGCTGCTGGTCTGCTAAGAAGAAATGTCAAGGAGACAAAAGAAAAACAAGGGAAATCTACTTGAAGTCATTTTTCCCTGTCATCTGCTCATTTCTGTTTCTCAGCTGGTTTACAACTTGGATAACTTGTTTCCCTAAGCATTGCTAAGACTGAGATAAATACAGGATTTCAGGTCCCTTGCTTTGCATTGACAGAACATGATAATGTATGTTTCCTCTGCATCCCCAGATAAGTATTAAAGTTAAGATCCTCTGAATTAAGGGAACACCAGCTTGTAGTCTTTAATATTAATAAAGTTAATTAGGCAGAAAAAAGACTAACTTAGAGCACATTAAGGGGGAAAAAAAAAAGGCTTTGCTGGCATATTTTCCCTGAAAATCCAAGCTAACATTTCTCATTCTGTGTGAAAAGCTTCTTTTCATGTGTATATTCAGGGACTTTAGTAGGAGAATATTGCAAATGTGGTAAAGACAGTGATAAATTTGCAAGGACAAGCCAAGAGCAATCTAATTGTGTTGTTTCAACCAAAGCCAGCTCAATGACTAAGCTCTCTAAGGACATGGGATATAAAGCCTTTTTTATTTAATGACTGCGCTTCAATTTCTGCCACTGTTGGTCACCTGAGGAAATCCCCAACAATGCAAGATTTCCCATTCTGAAGACAATAAAAAACAGGATATGAGTCTTACCTCTCTTAGACAAAAACTACAACAGTACTGAATGAAGATTTTTCAAAATTTGGCTAAGGAAATAGAAGGGTTTGTTATTTCTAGCTGTGTGAGCTCAGATTTCTGTGGTTCGACTGCAGTCAGTGCCCTGTATTCAAACATTACAGGTGAAAAGGCACTAAATCAGATCAGCACCTACTGCTCAAGAGATGTTCTCTTCCCAGCTTCCACAGCAGTCACCTTGGCTTACAGATGTGTTTATGGTCTGTAGAGGACTAAAAGTCTCTGCTGCATATAGTCTTTATTATTTGCTATATTTCAACAGTGAGGTTGCTTCATGATGGGATGACTTCATCTCAGCTGTTACCTAACCACTCATTAGAATCACTATGCAAATCCAATAATACATTACACAGGGTTGGGGTTTTTCAAACCTATTCATGTTCACAGTTCAAAATGCCATTAATTAGTAAGTACATCGTTTAAATAGGGTTAGGGAATGTGCAAAGTAATTTTTCCTTAATACATTCTACCGGCTTTTTTCCTTCAAGAAATCTATCAAGTGTTAATTGCTGAGTTTTGTGTATCCAAGGCAGCTCACTGAATATGCTCTCAATTTCCTCAGTCTGTGCAACCCTCTTTAGGTTTTTTACAACTTTGCAGACATATTTTATAACTTTTCCAAAGTATCTTTTTCTTATGAATTCTACAATGCAGTGAAATATGACATTACAGGTAAGACGCACATTATTGCTCTCTTATACAATTCATTTACAAAACTGCACCTTTATTTTTCTGCCCTCATAAATGAGAGTTCTTCACTCTTTGTGTCTCCTGTCCACACCATTCATGTTTTATCCTTGCTCTAAAAATGATTTCTTCATCAAAGGACCTGTTTGCGACTTCAATGATATTCAAGAAAAAAACTACCATGTACAAAATTTTTTTGGTATAGAGGATCTCATATCTACTAGTAAAATTATGTCCCATCTCAAATTTCATTGCAAAATTTCTTCTTTAACAGGAGAACAAAAAGCTTTTCAAAACCACTTATGGACTAAGCCAGAAAGGGTATTTCACAAAACAGAAGGAATTCAACAACCTGACCTGAATTTATACATGACAAGTTTGCAGCTGTGAAAGTGGACTACAGGTCTCATAATTATCCTGATTTGTCAAAACTCTAGGTTCAGGTTTCATCTAAAACATTTTCCAGTATTGTATACACACACAGAGCACACATAATGAATTCCTATTTTTGTTCCTGCATCTCATGCTCCAGTCCTCCATCCAACACCTGGCAGCCAGACACTATTTGTTTTTCATGCCTAGTCCACAGTAATATTGATTCTGAAATAATGCATTTCATTTATGTTTACTCTTAATTCTACAACAGAGCAAACAAAGAGGAGTGAAGCCCACATCTAACAAAGCTCTGTTCACCACTGGTTATTGATATTTGAAAACAATTATGATGATGTCTTGCGCTAGTATTAACTGAACAGTCCTAAATGCTTTTGTTTGAGGGTAAACAGCCTCCAGGAAAAAAAAAAAAAAAACTGCTCCTGATTTTCTGTGACAACCTAGCAAGGTTTATAATACTCCTGCTACCTGACAGTGCTGGGTGGCAAAAGAGTTCAGCAGCATGTGGTGATGCATTTATTGTGCCATCAGTTCACTGGCGCTGTGCAACAGGAATTCCCTCTGGCCTATGCACATGTGCAGAGCACACGTGGCCCTTGCACAGCTCAGGGAAGGAGTCACAGTCTTGCTCTCCAATACCATTTCTCTAAGATTTTATTTTCTTTCTTTGCATACAATGCACAGACATTTCTGGGCTGGAGGTCCCAACTGATCGTGGCTTTATTTCTGTACGTGGCCCTTCCTGCATGGAGGCAGTTTGATTGCACACCCCTTCCCGTGCCTCAGCAGCACAGCTGTGGGGACAGCACAGCCCCATCCCAAACCCTGCCACCAACAGCAGTGCCCACCAGAACAGCAAAGTTGGTCATAGCAACAAAATCATTTTTCTGGAGAGCACTTCAGGGCAGGAGTCCATTAACTAAACCATTTGGACAAGTTTTCCCATGCAAAAAGCCCCAAACACTAATGCTCTATTAACTTTAATACTTCGAGCACATGAACAACAGCCACAACAACAGTTTCCCCTGGTTTGTGGTAAGTACAAATCAGTTGGTGCTGTTGGCTTGGACTCCTTACCCTAACAGCCTTTCAGATTCCTGGGAACTACTCCATCTTCCATAATTTATACATCAATAGGTAAGCTCCCCTGCTCTACTTGGAAAAAAGGGTCAACAGTTGTGCTTTTAGATTGTTCTTTGATAGAACACAAAGCCAGGCTGCTCTTAAAAAACCTAACACACAATATCAGTCCCTCCTTGTGCTGGAATGAAAAATTAGCCCAAATAATTTTACTAAGAAAGCCTTAATAGTTACCATCTTCTAGCATGAAAAGTTATTTTATTAACAAAATTGGTACCACCATGTTTGTGATATGCTAAATTCAAGGATTTGAGGGAGAGGCATGAGACAACATGAAAAATCCAGGTATGCACAGAGTCAACATAAGATTCCAACTATTTTTAAGCCATCTAGAATTTTCTACATGGCAGATGCTTGGAATTTGATTCTGTGTTTAAAGCAGAGGAATCCAGATTATCTCAGAAAAATTTTTTCTTTTTCCTAATTTCTCCCTTTTAATTTTCTTATTTTAACCCTGACTCTATTAGCACTCTCTCATGGTAGTGCTTCAGAGTAAGTGTGCCCTTCCTTTATGGCATGGCTTGATAAAAACAAAGAGACAAACCTAGTACAACACCCCCAGTTAGCTGAGATGGGATAAGCTGTCTGGCCTTTGACATGATACCAAGAGCCAGGGAATCCTACTGAACTGAGCAGCTCAATTGCTCTGCACAGAGCTGGACTTGAGATGTTTGTCAACAAAAAATTATTCTCCTCAGTAACCTCCCATAAGCATAAAGCAGAGTGCAAGGGCAGGAAATGGGATCTGATACCCATCAGTCACTGCTCCTCTGCATGCAACCAGGACTCTGCAAAATACAGAGAAATAACCATTTCCTAGACTGACTTGAACCAGCTCCACTCCTCCTCTCCCCCTCAGAAGGAGCTCAGTGGTCCTCAAATGCAGGATGATATCACAGCTTATCCCCTAAAAGCATTATTAGTTTCTTTAGCAATGTAACAGAACACTAACATTGAAGGTGCAGCAGCAGCAAGGAATTTAATTCTCTAATGCAGTTCAATACCAAAATTATGGACAATTACAAATGAACTTAGTGAAGCTACACCATTAAAATGACACAAACACCCAGCCAAACACTGCAGCATCCATTAGGAGCTAAAGACATAAATCTTGCAAACTTCTTCCCCCTTCATGCAGTGTCATCACTCAGCTGAAACCCCTTTCACCTGTGTTACCTGCACATGATTCCTTTACTGATTCCCTTGCTGCTGTTGCAGGTATGAGATTGTACCTGAAAATTAGTGGCAAACACAGCAGATGACTTTGTGTATTGGCAACAGAGTTACAGAACCTATTTTGTTATTCACCAGCTCTTCATTTGATTCTCAGATTAGTGGAATATCTTCTCATCCATCGCAGTTTCAGGTTGTTGCTAGTTCAAACACAGTGCAACTAAATTAATAGGAAAAAGGATGCAGGAACTGACAGCCACTACCTAAAACTCCCAGATTTGGTTTTGAGAGATTCTAGATGACATTCTCAGCAAGAGATTGCAGAAATCACAGCTGGAACAGAGCAACTGCATCGTTGCATTGTGAGCACAAGTAAAACAAAGAATACCAAAAGCAAACACTTCTTATATCACATAATTGCAATATGAATTAACTAATCAAAAATTACTTGAAAAACAGCACTTAGGGCAGATGCTTTACTTCTTTCTCAGCCATTTTCCAATCTGCCAGAAGGCATGAGCAATGAAATCTATTTTCAGAGACCCTTTACAATACCAAATATAACCCCTCATTCCATTTCAGATAGGGAAACTCTCAATACATTGCATTTCTGAACCATCCTATCTGATAACATAAATCCCTTATTACAGTCCCCAGACAGGCTGAAGTAGCTCCCTTCTCCCTGCAATATGAAAACAGGCACAGTACAGGCAGCCAACTGGACCCAAACCAGATACAAAGAGCACATTACACTGGTTTTTGAGCAAGACTGCAGTCACATAAGGGTGGGGATTTTTCTACAGAAAATTGAATGACCAGCTTGGCATTCAATTCGCAGTTCATTAAGTTTTGTCAAAAGACAATAGTCTCTCAGATATAGAAAGGGAAATTAAAAAAAAAAAATCAATTTGCTAAACATCCCAAACCACAAGACACCTCAGAAAGTTATAGAAGTGATTGGTTATAATGATGAGGATCTCCAAGTTGACTGATGTCAATTCAATCTCTTGAAAAACTGAATTTGAGGAATTTTTTAGAGGACAAGTTATGACATAAAAATGGGAAATACACAGCAGTTTTTTTACAACTGAAAGAATGGATATTTCATGTTTCACATCAACATTCAGAAATTAATAATCACAAAAGTCAAACTATTATGGACACCTGTAATCATTCCTGCAGCAAGCTATTACACTTCAAATGAACACAGTCACTGAAAAGGGAGAAAATGTGGAGGAAAAAATAATTGCATAACTGTATAAAAGAGTAGAAAAAGAAAAACTGGCAAGCTATCAAACAGCATCGTTACAGTAATCTTCCCCATGAAGAGCAACTCACACCTCTGGTATTGGTATTTCATCACCAATCAAAAAACAAGAATTCTGGGAAAGGGGGGAAAAAGGAAAAGAAAAAAAAAGAAAAAAAAAAAAGGTGAAGTTTGTATCTGTATCATTGGTATCTATTCCAAAATGTGCTTTAAGAGAATATTTCTCTGCAGCTGCATTGGGAGCTCCACTGAGCACAGAGCTCACCCTGAGGACTGCTGAAAGGAACCTGTCCTGTGTTCCCTTCTGCAGCAGCCCAGTGAATGAGGTGCTTCCTTTGCATCTGTGCCTGTTGGGAGAAATCACAACAAGTCTGATTGCTGCAGCAGAATTGGATTGCAGCAGTTGGCACAGTAATAAAAACCTACTAATTACATGATCAAACTATATCACAGGCAGAGAAATGCCTGTCCATTAAAGCCTTGCCAGCTTCCTCTCTTAGTCATTTCACGTGTCCCACTCAGATTCCTTTTTCATTCTGTTGCTGTTTAAACAAATGCTCATTTTGGTTACAAATCTTTCCATCAGCTTCAGTTATCTGAGGGCATTCTACTTGATTACAGATATAAAAAAAATCTACGTTATACAAGGCAGCACCAGAAAAAACTTCTTTATCAGTCCACCTAATCTTGAGGGATGTTCTTGGAGAAAGTATAACTTTCTGACTGATCAGCAACGAAATAAAACCCAGACAAACTCAATCTCCAATTGCTCTTAAAAAGACTCAAAGCTACACTTCAGAAAAAGCAGATATCCTTATGAATGTAATTAAAATTGATCTGGCAAATGTAAGAACACCATTTAAAAGTGTGAACTAACTGTGTTCCTTTTATTAGTCTCTCTAACCTTACAAACCACTTAGGTCTTCTCCATATTTAAATTGGAATTCAAGTGCAAGACATTCACTTTTCATTAATGTCTTGTGTTCCCTGAGCAGAAAAAGAAATCTAAAGTAATAGAATGTTAAGACTGTACTGTTGTAGAATAGAAGAGGTAGCTATTATTGCAAACCTTAGCAGACAGTTCAAAATATGGTAAATATATGACTGATAACAAGTTGTACCAATTACTGAATTCACTTTACTCAAAGATTTCGTTTCACAACATTCTCCTCAATTGTTATTTTGTTCTGCTGGTACAGAGTCTTCACAATCATTGCCATTTTGGAAGAAAAGCAGCCTTGAGGACTCCAGCTTCATAAAGTCAGGTGCTGGCATCAGCCCACATGTTATGACAATAAAAACAAATTCCATAATTCCACTGTTTGTTTCCAGGAAACATCCAAACCCAACCCAGCAATTCAAACATGATGTCCCTGCACTGGGACTGATTAAAGTATCTGATTAAAACAAAACTGATTAAAACTTTGAAAACTAGGAAAAAAAGTGAGAACTGTTTCTTTCAAAGCAGATTTGGGCACACACTCTCATATTGTATTAATGTCTTACACTCTGTTATTGTACCTACAAGTTATATCTGGATGCAATTTTGCTTGAGATAACTCTCACTAAACTCAGATTTTTCCCTGAGCAGCATAAGTTCCTAAAAATACTGATTCTGACATTCCCAGGACTGTAAGGCCAGGGCAGAGCTCTGTGTGACAGCAAGACTCCTGTATTTTTATTTTTATACAGTGCATTTTCCCCCAGCTTATCAATTATTTTCCCAAAGACAGGGAAACACCGCAGGTATCAAACAAATAATGAAAGTCTGAAATTTACACCAGCAAAATGACCTTTAACAAAGAATTCAGGGAGCCATTTGTGAACAGGGGTTTCAATGTCTAGGAACTAACACATATATAATGGTGAATTATAATAAATCCTTTATACTTTTCACAGCATCTGGCAGGAATAGCAACTAAGCATAGTTAATATGCAGTTTTATGACACATTTCAAAAGAATTCTTAATGAGCCTACACTCAACATTAACTAAACTCCTTAGGCAGGGATAACCTTATGAAAATAATTTTTTTTGCCATCGTATAATAAATAATAAAGCTTGTAGTGAGCATTTATCTTTCACCTCTGTTAAATCTTTCATCACAAAAAAGGCATTAACACCTAGAAGTTAAGATCTTGTACTGAAGCAAAACAAAACACTTACAAAGAAAAAAACCTTTCAGAAAGACAGTTTAGACTGCTTTGTTTCAAAATCCATCAAATCAGAAACAAATATTAATTAGAAATTTAGAAAACTTTTCATTTTGGGGGTAAATGAAGGCCTTGAACTGACCACTGGTGGAATATTTTAAATAAAGCATTTCTCCCCTCAGAAACACAGGTCTTGCCCTCAGAATTAATAAACATTTACGCCACGTGTTTTCTGAGCAAAAAGTGAGAAAGGATTTGTCACAGTTTCACTGACTGGATGCTCCCAGTGTATTCAATGTAAGCTTTGTATACACAAGATTTATTTCCAACCTTCTTTGTCCTCTTCTCCCCATCAATCCCTGCCACTGTAGGATGTGTCACCTCTTTGTGAAACACAACTGCCTCAGCTATCTGAGCAGAGAGGAGAGCTCATTTCTGTTTAGGAGGTGAAACAGGAGGTTCAGAATCATTTCAAGACTGTATGTACAGGGGGAACACAATCTAATTCAGTTTAATTTCATCAGTTTTGACCTCATCTCCCAGCTCAAGCCTACCTTAACTTCACCAAATTGAAACAGAGCTGTGAACCTCTCTAGACTGGTAAAATAAATCAGGGCAGGGTTAACCCAGCATTCTGTTCCTCGTCGAGGCAAGCTGTCCTTCTAGTCCAGTGTCTATCACAACAGACCTGGCTCTCTGCAGTTCCACAATTATTCCACAATTGCAATCATATTTTCAGCTGGCCCTTGGCTGTTCTAGGTTTTAAAAGCATCACTGTTATCCCGTGGTGCCCAGAACTTAGGACAGACTAATGAAATAAGCCTCTCCAACACTCACTCCAGTCTTTGAATAGGCTCTCTGCCCTTTCCTCACAGGGAATGCTTCAGTCTCTCATAGATGAAATTATTTATTCAGCTCAGCTATCAAAGCTGAAGTCACAAATTTCTTCATGAGGCTCCAAAGGTCAAAACCATGTCTCTTCAGCTTGGGTCACTCTTGCTGCTCTTATATTGCAAATCAAGGTCAGAAAACTTAGTTTCCTCTCATGAAAGAATGAGAAACAGTTAATTTCACCACTGACAGCAATACCAGATGTAGGAAGATGGTAAACAGTGGCACTTTACAAAATGTGACATTTGCTTCTCTTCCTGAAGATCATTTCTGGTGGTAAAGAAATATTCTGTATTAAGTTACAGCCTTCTTATGCCACATAACCAAAGTTGAAATAAACTGATCTTCTTCTTGTTTAAAGAAAACATTTATCAACATTCTACAAAAATATTTCCATATTCTAATTCTTGTGTTTTCTCACGCAATCTTTTACCTAGAGCACTTCAATTTCTTTGCCCTTGATTATAAATTATAAACAAGCAGTGCATGTGAACGAAGTTCTCCTTCCCTCTCTGAGAAAATCAATCTGAATAATTAATTACCAAAAACCTACACCGTTGTTTCTGCAGCAGTAACATTCTGGGCAAGTTCAAAATTTCTCAAACTCACTATTTCATAATCCAGACTTAAGCCAGGATCCAACTCCACTTACTTTAGCTGTCAAAAAGAATAATTTGTTCCATCTTCTCTAGATGAGCCTTCCTCTCTTTATAAATATTGATTAGAGAAATAGCTTAGAGACAATTTCTAGACAGCTCAAGTTCATAAAATGGGTTCCTGCTGCACAGTGTGCTGCCTAGGACTGACTGCATGCCATATGCAGTTTTGGCTGAAAAAAGCTCAGTAATTCCAGGATCTGCAGAAAAAAGGGAATTCAAATAATCATTGACCTCTTTCCCAGGCACTGTTTTGTCATGGAGAAAGTTAACTGCTGAGAAAAGCACCCATTTGATCCTGTAGCATTACAGACAGAGGAATACGCTACATTTAGCATTGGAAAGGAACAGATTTTACATACAAATTGGGAGCTGAGGGTTACAGTTACACTTTTCTTCTGTTATAACCATTTTCACTGCAAGAGCTTCTTTCTACTTCATATAAAATTAGTTACTTCCACTGAAGAACTTGTTTAAAATCTTTCTACACTATTTAAACTCATTTCCTCATGATACACTAGAGCAACAAAGAATAATCCTTCAGCAAGGAAAACATTCATTCTCCATAAATATCTCTGCCATACTTTTCACACACACAGCTGTGTATGAACACATATATATTATGTATACATGCAAGATACAGGAGGGAGCATTAAAGAGTTGTGCTCAAAGCAGGAGATGCATGTCCCCAGCTCAGGCCACTGTGCTGCACAGAGCAGCAAGCAAGCCATGCAGGTTTGTGACACAAAAGGTGCACCAGTGTGTCCATTTCAATGAGTAACTCACACACAGCACATCACAACTAACAGACCTGCACTGCAGTTTGCATATTGATGGACTCAAACACCACCATTTTAGTTGATTTTCCATCAATTTTCTTAGCTGTGAACCAGAAAGACAAAGCCTAAATATCTTAAGGCCTTCTCCTCGTGAAAGCCAACAGGACTTATCCTGAGCCTATGGATATCAATCACCAGACAGCATGGGACTGCATAGAATACCTCTTCACTTTTCCAGCATTCCAGTTTCTGGATTGGATAAGCAGCTGCAAGAGCACAACACATGATGGAAGGTGACTGCCAGCCACTCAAGACAGCAAAGCTGGCCCACAAATAAGGTGTGAGCCACCCCAGATGGCTGGAACATCATCTTCATCGACTCATTTCACAAGAGAAGTGCTGATGGTGTCCACACATGGACATAAATATAGTGTCACATTAGACTGCTGTAAGATTTCATCTGAAAGAGGACAGAGAAATGTATGTAATAGAACTGCTAAACTATTGCCATTCCCCTTCCACTCCAAGAGGATGCTATAAAATTAACCTCTTGTGCAAAAAACTTCCAATGGAAGTTTTTAGATGGACCTGAAAAGACAAGAGAACCACTCCTCACTGACTACCTTGACATTTTCAGACAAAAAGTTTTCTCCGTTCATATTACAATAACTTTGTAGAGCTTTTGTTAACTTCAGTTCTTATGTTCTTCTATTCCTTTTGATCACATCATGGCAAAGTCATTCAGATCAATACATTGCCCAAGAGGTCAAAAGAACTCCAGTCAATGGGTTATTTGGACCTACCACTTACTATTATTAATTAATCCTCAGAAAGAAGTATTCTTCTACTCACAAAGCAGAGATAAAGCAGAAATAGCTGGATCAAAATTCAAAGAAATCATTTAGTCCTTAAAGTTAATTAATTGCTTCTCAGTACTTTCTGGGGGCTTTTCCTACTACAGCTGACCACAGATGACCTCCATTATTTCACATGATTAGAAACAGTCTTTAATTTCATGAACATTTTATTTGGCAATGATTAAATTTTAAGTCTTTTGTGGTTACCCTTCTACTCTGTTTCAGGAAGGTTTTAAGAATAATGTTCACCCTTTCCAACAACTTTCTGACCAGGCAAGGGAAATAGAAGCTCATGCCAGTTCACCAATGAGAAAAGAAAACCATGAGACAGAAGGAGATACCCTGAAACAACCAAATTAGAGTTTAAGCCTTTATAAACATCTTTATGTCTCCAAAGAATGTCACATACAGTTGTAGCTTTTACCTAAGCTTCTGTAAAGCCCAATAATACTAAATAAAGTTTGGCGTTATGAAAAACTGCAAGTCTGCAAAGCACCTCAACGTCCTTAGTATTTCTGTAGAGATCTATTTATGTTATGATTTACAAGCTGAAGTGTGTATACAGCTTTTCAGAAGCAAACTGGAAATCTGCAGACCCTGCTTCTGTACCAGAATTAAATTTTGATTCTTGAACTCCTCTAGAAAAAGGCTGAAATTACTTTTTCCAATAAAGAGAAATAAATTATTTGGTACCAAAAAAAAAAAAAAAACCAACTAGTTTGGATTAGTAAACAAGGACTAACAAAAATCTCAAGTAGCAACAGTTTTACTGAGTTTTCCAGATGTTCAAGAGATAGACTCATATTTTCCTTTGGCTGTGTATCCATGAACAACAGCATCCATGTTCCTGCTTTCAGAATCCCCACCAAAATCTTAAAGCTGTAATTACTCATATCCACCTAGCAGAAATTTTTAATTCCTTGGAAAACTTCCTTACTGATTTAGTCCCTGATTGTTACACAGTTAAAGGTTTTTACTATCTTCCAGTAAATATTCTGATTCCAGAGAAGAGCTGTGTCTTATTGCACAGAATATTCTGAGTTGGAAGGGAATCACAAGGATCACAGAGTCCAACTCTTACATGAATGCCCCACACAGGGATTGCACCCACACTGTTATTAGCTCCAACTGAGCTCATCTTATCCTCATTGTTCATTTCATGCACTTGGACTCCTTAACTCTGCTTTTATACACATCAGCATCAAGAGCACAACTGCAGCAACACTGTTTGGCAATCCTGGTTCACAGCTGCAGAGCACAAGTGGTACGAATAATTGTTTGTTTAATGCCACTGCCAGAAAAATGTATTTTGGAAGAGTGAAGACCCAGCTGTGTTGGGTGCTGCACAAGGACCAGCCAACAGCATAAATAATCCCATGAAAAACAATGAGGCAATTTACAGTTTCTTGAACTAAGATCAGCATATCCAGAAGGCCTGAGCCCCAAGAGACACAAAAACATAGAAACCACAGCCATGCAAGAGGCCTCTGCTCAGACATTGTCTATTCTACTTAAACCATTTAAATTCAAGTGCAAGTTACCTGGGCTAACTACAGAGTGGAAATACACACAGTGGAGAGAGCAAATTCTTCTTTTCCTTCCTATTATAGAACCAGACTCCCACAAATTTCATTTCTCTTTTCTACTATCTTTAGTATCTTTGCACCCCTGAATACTTTGCATTTATACCTTAGCTCATCTCCACACAGAAGACAATGATATTCTGTTGCTGTTTTACAGCAGTGCTTGAACTACTGGTATGAAATTGAGGATCATTTCTGATACAAAACTTTCTGTTCTGATTCATGACAAACATCCTTCCTGAAATTAAACTCTCCCTTCAGAAACTGCAAGTTTTGCTTGAATGAAGACTACAAGTAATCCTCTGCCATATCAGGTTATATAATATAGGGCACACAGCACCTCTAGATAATTGTAGGGCAGGATACAAATGGAGATTAATCTTTTTCACTTTGACATGAGGCAAACAACAGCTGCAGGTTTAAATTATACCATCAAATTCCACCAGGCGGTGAAAGCTTCACAGTATCAACACCAATTTTCAATCTAAGTGAAATAGTATGTATTCACTAAGGCACCAAGAGATTTTCACAATTTAGGGAGAGATGCACCTGATATCTTATGCTTTGCTCTTACTACTAAAGCTTTTATTCGTCAAACTCAATTGCAATTGCCTCTGCTTCCACCCCTCCTCAAAATCCTTATACTGCAAGAAACGGTTCACTGACTGCAGCTTGTTAAGCAAAAGAGCACCTAAAGTACACAGATTCATATTGGGAAAGCAGCTAAACAATTACACGGGGATATTGATTACCAAAGACATTTACTTTTATTAAAAACATTATTCAGATCTGAACACTGACTGAACATTTCACACTGTGTTCAGTCACCAGCAATGTTTCACCTCCCGGTGGGCTACAAGCTAAGCTGCAGCTCCATGGCACAGTGTGTGGCAGAAGAATCTAACCATGGAATTATCCCATTTATCATCCTAATTATGCCTCGGAAGCTGCTGCATTAACATCAATATCTGCATCAAACTCCAGGTGTCACTACAAATTCTCAGGCAATGAGCAATGTCAGCATGTTAAAGATGGAACTGCCCAGGCAGAAATCAATGGGATATTATTTCCATCCTCTCCTCCCTTCAGGGTCCTGGCCAGATGAAGAAATATCTGTGCTGGATCCTAACACTTAAAGAGGGCCCCAGCTGACACAATGTGCAACTCCACGGAGCTGCTTGGAGAACCCTGACAACAGCCCAGATCAACAACTCACATTCCCTCATTGAGTGCCAAAAGAGCTGCCTGCAATATTTTTACCAGACATGTGAAAGGAGGAAAGGAAGATCCCTTGCATAGTAAGTATTCTTTTAGCAGTCTAAATGTAAACAGAAAAGCTATCCTGTAAAACGTGTAATAAGAATACACAGGTGCTGCTGGATCACTAAAGTATGGCCAGCTATGACCAACAAAGGCAGCTCTCGTGACAAGGTCACAGCACCCACAGACTGCCCCCACAGCGGTGAAACCACACATGTCATGGTAAAAAAGGTCAGTGGTAAGAGAAGATTGCCAGGAGAGCCATCCCACAAACCTGAGCTGGAAGCAACCCCGAATGCAGCGTGAGTGTATGGCTTTGTGTTCACTGCGCTGGAATGTGGACACCAGCAGAGCCAAGCACATACCTGAAATAAACCTGTGCAGAACCTTTTCAAGGAATAGCCACAGTGACTGCCAAGAGAACTAATACTGACCCATATTCCTCTCCAACACACAAATTGTGTTTACATCCAGCATGGACACCGTCAGTGTGAACCCCCCCAGCTTCTTGTTCCACAGCTGCAAACATGCAAAGCAGCAAAACAGAGAATTAGAACCCTCACAAAGTAAATTTTTTACTGAGGAAAAAGTATCTTTCCCACAGATTAAATGCAGTCTTTGATTCAGATCTTTACATTTAAGAGCAACAGATTTCTCACCGCATTTATATTAATGCTCAGATGGGAAGCTTTGTTGATTAAACATTCAATTGCTGTTGAGTATCACCACAGCCTTATTATCTCGTGGTGGTGGCTAAGAGTGAATCTAATTCTAGCTCAGCACTAGCACTTGTAAATTTTTTCTTGACTGAATTTGCTTTTTCATACTTGTGCAAATGACTAATGCACTCAGCAGTAAAACTTCTTTCCTGACTGTGATTAAAAAAAAAAACAAACCACCAAACCAAACCACAGCCAGTTTAATCAGAACTAGCACATCTCACAGGCCCTAAAATGAAGGGCAAACGACTGGAAAGAGGAAGAGCAGCTTTCACTTTTTATTTAAATACTATGTTCAAGTTGTCTGACTTTGGTTTTTTTGTTACAATTTAGGCCTTTCTTGAGTACTTATTTGAACTGTGATGGTATTTACTTGATAGAAAACTATCTGAAATACAGGAAGCTCCTACCAGAATCCATCAAACCCTTTTAAAAGTCATCTAAAAGAAGGCTCATGTAAACATGATACTCATTGGTTCAACCACTGCCACTGACTGTATTTATAGTATCAGAAGGTCCTTCAGAATTACTGTGGCTTTTTGTTTAGTACTATCTATTCCTAGCTAATGGAAGTTAAATGTAACAGTAGCATTCTGATTGCAGAACAGTTGTCTAAATGGAACAAAGCAATACTATTCCACTGATATTTAAGTATGAAGGATCAAAGAGATCCCCTATATGAGGGTGGAAAGAACCACAGCCTTCTGCATTGTGTCCTCTAACTGAAATCCTGCACATTAATGGCACAGAGGAATCTGCCAAGAGAGCAATCAGTGACATGAGCTGGAATTTAAGGTAAAAATGCTCTGTTCTCAGACAGACCAAAACACGAAAGAACGTGCTGCAGAGAGATGCCTTCTCCTGCGAGGTAAAGCAGCATCACATTAAAACAGATTTATTTTCATTTGAATGAATTTTATGATACATTTTGACAACAATAAACAGCCAGAATGGGGAACAACGTCTAAACTATTAAAAATATGAATTGACTTAATTTTATTCTTATGAAGACTAAAATGAAGCTTTGTCTTAATTTTGTTCTGAGCTCTCTTCCCAAACAAGCAGCAGGCCCTGCTGTTACACCCATGACTTTTATTATTCCCCTTTGAATTTTATGAAGTAAAAAAAATGAGTAAGAAATTATTTGTTAAATGGCTCACACTTCATCTTAGGTCGCCTTTTTCACCTTATGAAATGCTTCCCACCAATCTGGATTTCACAAAAGGACAAAAGGAGGTAAAAAACAATGGAGACATTATTCTGATTCCTTTTTTTTTTTTTTGTACATGAATGCAAACAATTTAGATTATATTTAATGTTTTATCTGTCATCCACTCCTAATATAACATGGCGTTTCCATCTGAGCAGTAGTTTCTGTCACTATTGCTTTTTCTATATTAATATTTCATGATATTTAAAAAAACCCCACAAAAACCACAAGAACAAAGGCAGCAGTAAAATAAAATACAAGAGAGACCAAAGAGTCACTTCAGACCTCATTTTCTATTCATGGTGTATAGTTTAACAAATAATGTGTCTGTGTTTGATTTTATTATGTTACTGTGTGACCTACAGAATCTCAGGAGACCAGCTAAGAAGAGAGATGACCATTATTCCATTAGTGAGAAAAATCAATAAGAGTAGTTACACACTTTATGCAGTCTTTTGCAAAACTTCTGTTTTTGTAAAAACCTAATTCATATTGAATTTTTAAGGAGAAGAATAAATAAACACCTCAAACAAACAATAAAGTTTCTCCAGCCAAGAAAGTAAAAGAAAACTGTGTTTCACTCAGAATCAAGGCCAAGAATCTGGTTGTTCTGCCTAAATACACCAAATGCAAAATAAATAGTATCTATATTACAATATAAGGTTGCTGTTAGGGTCTGGTGGGTGGTTTTTTTTCCCCTTTCAATCCATTCTTATCTATAATTTCACACCTATTAAAAATAACATCCCTATTTTACAGTAGCTAGAAATGCTAAACTAAAAACCTACACAAATGGAAAGTAGAGATAAGAGCCAAGTGTTCTGCCCAGGAAAGAAAAAAAAGTAAAAAAAATTAGCCTGCAAGTTTTTCTCCCATCTCTGTTTTCTGAGGCTCCTTTAGTGCTTTTGCCAGCGGAGAAAGAAACATAAATTGGGGTGATAGAAAAATAGCAGCACCCTAAGAAAAAATAATATTTTTAAAGCCCTGACCAGCCATTTCCAGCCACGGGATAATCACTGCATGGTAACCTGAATATTCCTGCCTTGGGAACGACAAGACACCCCTCTCACCAAACAGGACCCTGCAGTGCCACAGAGGCTCACCTGCCTTAATGACATTGTAAGGGGATAACAGGCAAACACCAAGGAAGGGCAGCTTGATGCACACTGCAACAGCAACTCACAAATCAGTAATTACCAGCAGGATTCACCATGCATTGCGATTCTCCTTGAAACACTGTCATATGGTAATTTAGTTGAAGGAACAAAGTGCAACCTATTGGTATCAGAGCCTAACCAACAAAAACCACATTTCTCAGATGGTGTGGGGATGCTTGGAATAATGAATACCCTTTAAAAAACCCTGCAAAGCAGAAGGATGTGTAAGCCTGGAGAAAACACCACAGTGCTGAACACACCAGAGTGAGGGGCCAGGAAAGCACTCACAGCCAGGAGTGCCCTGCTGATTGCCCTGATTCTCAGCACCCTCTGGGTTCTGCTCACAGACAGAGTGCACACACCTTGCTGCACTGCCCAGCGGTTCTGGGGCACTCTGAGGCAGCTGGCAGAGCCCTTTGCTTTGCTGAATGAACCAGCAGCATGCCGAGCCCCGAAACACAGGAGCTGCACTAACACACAGCTCCAGGAGGAGCTGCATCCTCTGCACCATGTGGAGAGCAACAAGCCAGGGTGCTGCTCAAACCCTGGAACAGGCAGCAAACACAGCTTTCAGCATCAGCTCTGTCCGAGGCTGGGAAGAGGCACAGGAGCTGGAGAGCACTGCAGGAAGGATGTAATTGTGCTCTGGCCCAGGGCAGCATTCAAGCTAGGCACACTCTCTTTTTGAGGAGACCAAATAAATAAGTAAACAAACTCTACCATAACTAACCATTTCAATAAAACATAATTCAGAAGGGAAAGTATTCTTTAAAAGCTACCAGAGTCAGCAAAGGGAAAAACAAACTTACAAACAAAAACCCCACAAGCCAACCAACCAAAATATTGGGAAAAAAATAAAATCAGAAACTGTTTCCCAGAAATTGTACAAAGCCCTGAGGGAGAGGATGGGAAGAACTGTAACCTGGGACTTAAAAACCCACGGTGCCAGTGTTGCTGCTACAGTCTAGATCCTGGGTGAAAATGCATTTGAGTTACTGCACTTCCAAGGGCGTCAAGTGTGTGCCAATAAGGACAGCTGCAGACTGTTAGACAGCAAGAGGAAAGAAAACTGAAATCAAGAAAAGAACCAGCTTGTTTGAGTACCTCCCAGCTAACTAAACCTGTTGGGATAGGGCATTTGGGCTGTGGAAGCAGTTTTTTTGTAAGTTTTATAGGGAAACACGTTTGCAGCACACTACTTAAAAACCAAGGTACTCATTTCACGTCTGCTTTAACAGCAGAGCTGAGCACGAATGCCAATGTCTTTGTTCTACCACCACCCCCCAGCTGGTTTATGACAATTCAGAGATCATTTTGCCCATTCACAAGAAGAAAAGGAGCCAGATAAAGCCATGTTTTGGCTCCATACTAACAGCATGCACTGCTTGCTTTCCTTGCACTCCACCTTGTTCCTTACTCAGCTACCCAAAGTGGAAAGATCTGGCTTGGGAGCACAGAACAGTTGTCAGGTGACTCACAGAATATGGCTCATCTCTCAACAAAGAGCAGCATTTAAAATAGAAAATGCATCACAAAGAATAAGCAACGAAAGAAAATCAACTTCAAGCCAAATCCTGTCCATGGAATCCCTCAGAACCAAGAAGGAAGAAGGAAGAGCAAATCCATGGTTTCTCATGAGTGATGTCAGTCCTGAGCCCAGAGCTTTCTTTCCAGTGCCACATTTTGAGACAAATCCTTATACAAAGTCATCTTATTGTGAAATATGGGTTCATAAGCTCCTTAGAAAACCAGAGCATATAGTTTTGTACTGCCTTGGACACTAATCTTGATCTGCAGAATATGCAACTATGATTGCACAACTGAAAGCCCAGTTTTGATCTCTTTACTTTCAACTTCATTCACAAGCCACCCTGCTGACTTCAATGATCAGGAAAAATACTAGGGAAAGGCACTAGACATCATAATTAAACGGATTGGAATCTGATGCACATCATTCCCAAAGCCATCTGATTACAGAACGAACCTCAAGTATTGTATAGCAAAACCACAGACATTACTCAAGTTAAAAAGCTTGTGTTTTCACCAAGTTATTAAGAAATGCATAAGACATATTTGGATTTTCTGCACTTCAACTATTTACAGGTCTTGCCTGCAAGAACAACAAATTATATTTAAGAAGTTAACAAATGCACCATTCTCATTCACAGAAACAGTGGCCTAAAGCTAATCAATCTATTGCTCTATAAATCCATAAAATCTACTCCTAAAATGGAAATGGAACAGTTGAACTCCACATGCAATCATTTATTCAGAATATGCAGGCTGTGTACATAAAAAAAATAAAGGGTATGTAGCAAGGATACACAATATTTTTAAAGAACTTTTTACAATTTGCTCAAGTGCTCATGTCATATTACAGTTCTCTTCAAGAAGTCAACTTAAAATGGCAAACATTTTTGTGAGTCACTCTTCCAAATACATCCAATTTAAAAAGAGCTAACAGCATGAAAAATCCTTCTCTAGGGTACAGCTTTTACAAATCACTTAAACACATTTAAATTCTAATGAGCAATAAATACACCTAAAGTAAGCCTAACCTTGGATTATGTCATTTCCCTCAGTTGCTGGTGCAACGTTTTGCATGAGAAGTTTGAGTTCAACACAAAAAACTACAAAAAAACACGTGCAATGAACTTTATCCTGTTATCAGCTGCATTCAGATGGGTTGGTGATGAGATTTTTTTCAAATCCATCTTCCCTTCAGAAGTACCATGCTGAGAAACAACTCTGTCCATCAAACAGCATGGATCCTATGCTCGGAGTGTTGAGCAAATCAGCTGCCTTCTTAGTCTTTTAATAACTTTCTTTCTATCTGCAAGAGCTATTTTAATAAATTCCACTTAGTTTTAATATCCTTACCCCTTGCTTCACAATATTAAATATTTCTCTTAGGATGCAATCAAAAATTTGCTCGCATGAGTTAGGAATGACAACAATGGTGTCCTGTGCAAAATTCTTTGCTGAGTTTCTCCAAACTCCAGATGCAAGAATTATCTTAACTGATTGAAAGGACTTGCAATTAAATAGATAACCTGCCCAGGCTGTAAGCACCTTGAGAACAGGAGAAAGTCAAAAAGGCCTGGGTGGACTAAACTGCTTTTTCCAGAAACACAGGGAAAATCTGAGCCCCAAGCAAAAGATTTTCTAGTACACTCTCCAAACTCACACAGTATTCATCTCAAAGACTTCAGAAACAGGGACAATATCATCATTTTTGTCATCTCCTCCTGCACATTACAAAACTTTTGTTCAACTGAACAGTGGCTAAAACTAATGCATTAAAGACACATGTCAACACATCAACAGCGACCACATCACTTGGTCAGGTAGCAATTTGCTCAAGGCAAGATTTTTAGAGATTTACAATCCTGGCACATGCAGGGATAATCTCTTTTAATAAATCAACATTTTTATTCTTTTCTAGTTCTCTAAAATTGTTAAACTAAAATTTTACTCAAGTCTTAAGAGGCTATGAAATATGCAAACACTCTCTAAACATACCCCAGTTACCACGAGGGTATCAAGAAGCCCCAGGAGACTTCAGCTCGCTTACTCATACTTTGCATCTGAACAATTCAAAAGAGGCTGCAAAGTCCTCTAGACTGAGCTGAAGACAGGTTATTTTTAAAAACTGAAGACAGAAACCAGCTTTACAATTTGACAGGAAAGGGAAACATTAGCAGGAGAAAGAATAAAGTCAATTATAATTTTTAATTAGCTTTCCAAACTATTCAGTGAATGTTGGTGCTTGTGAATAGCAATCAATACTGCATTCCAGTAATTTGTTATGCAAATGAAGCACTTCAGCAGTATTATCCCAACCAAAAGTTAATACTCTTAACAAAAACTCAAAAAGAAATTAAAATCTATTTGCCCTTATTATAAAGGCAAAGGAAAGAAAGAACAGAGTGAACTTTCCTGGAATTTGAACTAGTTTTATAAAGGTACCTGTTTACATTCTGGAACAATTCCCACAGTTTTGAAGATGTTGATACACGGATGCTTTTGAAATACCAAACCCAAATTCACAAAATGAAGTTTGTTCAAGAATTAGAGCAGAAAAAGTGAATCATTAGCATATGTAAAAGCAGTTTATAGCCTTTGTAAGAACAAAGTCAATATCTCCACTATGAATGAAAAAAAAAACCCAAACCACTGATAGTGGTCACATTGAAGCCTGGTCTGAATACAGAGGAAGAATGGCCAAACCTTGTGTAATTCCTGCTATAAAAGCTAGGAAGACAAGATGCAAATTTTACCCTGGAATGTTATTTTCATTGATATTTGAAAATGACATATCTGCACCTGCATGGCAAACACAGCATACATAGCAATTCTTAAGTAACATCAAGTTAACCCTAAGATACTGCAGCCAGCAGCTGGTGAAAACTTATTTTAACATCAAATGCACTTTTGATTTTTCTCCTGCCCAGACAAAGTCTGTGGTGTTAACGGAACATATTAATCTGAGCAGCAGTCAGGTGTTTTACTGCTCACACAGAAGAGTCACTTTATCACACACATACCTAGACAAAGTATTGCAAATCACTGGAAAATCCTCTCCATAATTTCTGCCAACACAAAGGAGCATGATCCAACATGGTTTGTTGGGTTTTCAAGGATACTATCTACTATGTTTCTATTTCAGGCCACAAAAAGTGTGGAACATCACTTCCTAAATGGGCTATGAAACATGGTGAACACAGTTTCTATCAGACATTCTGAACTCCTGTGTGCAAATTTGCAGATTACCAAGGGTCTGCACACATGGACTGACTCAACTTTCCCATAGTTAGGCTCCATTGATTTCATGTGAGCTGATGTGAGCCAAAATACAAGAAATTCAGAACAACGCTTTATTAAAATGAGCACACACTTTTTCTCCAACTTCTGTAAAATAAATACTGCATGGAACTTGCCCTGCAGTAAAGGTGTCTCCAGTTTAATCACTGCAATGAACAGCACAGCAACTTTGCAGGGTCACATTCTTACAGAAACCATTTGGATACATAAGCTGCCAATGACATCTCCATCCCCTTTTTGTGGTGATCGTGTTCACTCTCCATCAAACACATCCTTGAGAAAAATACCACTGTGAGCACATGATGCAGCAGCTCTTGTGCACTTTGACCAGCCACAGGGGAACTCCTTATCCTCCCAAGGTAGGTGTGATTGTTGTTCTGAGCCAGATTATTTTGAAAAGTCTATGAAGAACCTTCCCTTTGAAGGACAGAAGTCACTCTCAAAGTTTTTCTACAAGCACAGCAAAGTTTAGCCAAAGCAAGTTACCCACCTGATGGGTCATACAAAGCTGGTGGCAATTAATTCCACTTAATCATGGGAACACCAAATGTCAAAGGATTTATTACTAAAGAAATTGAAGTTGTATCAATTCTTCCACATTTCAGACCAAATTCCTGCAACAACAAGCACTAAGTTAGGAGCAAAGCCCTACCTGATAAGACAATAATTTCAACATGGCTGAGAATGTGAAAGGATACAGGTTCTATGTCATTTTCTTTCTGCTATCCAGATCTCACAGAGTGCTGACTTTTGACAGGCTCACTATAAATCCCAACAAGCATCATGAAAATATTGCCTAGTTTACAAAGTTCTTACTTAATTTTACATTTAGATGTGAGACTTGAAATTTAACTTGTAATAACAAACATGAAACCAGCTACAGTATTACACGCCAACCAGGAAAACACTGTTTTTCTGTAACCACAGAATCCTTCAGTTGTTACCCGGCCTTTGCAGCCTTAGAAGGCACTGCATTTCTTATGAGGCAGAGAAAAACCAAGAGCAGCATCTGATGTCCCTCATGCTCCTATCCCTTTCCTCCCTGCGTGAGGAGGGACTAACACAGCTATTAGTGCTACCCAGGAACAACACAAAATAATTCATAAGTAGCATCCCACCGGTGCTGTTTTTCTAAGAGTTACCACTGTGCATTTCCTTGCTTGCCTTGCCTCTCCATCATCAAATTTCTCCTACTGTGCATGCAACAATAGCTGAGAAAGAGATCTGCACATTATACACAGGCAAAGGCTGCAATCAGCTCCCTTTCCACAGATTACACCAGACTTCTCCAGGTCCTGGGTGATTCAACTCCCCTATATATTTGGCCTCCTTTGTTCCACACAGTCATTATAATCAGTGTAGCAGAAAAGTGAAAAGGTCAGGAGGTCATAAATTATATCAGAGTAATTGCTTGTGTGGACTATAAGTTAATTCTCTAACGTGCAGTCAGCCTAAAAGAACTGGGTTAGACAAGATTGCAAAAAGATACCCAGGAAACATTTTGCAAAGATAAACTCAAAAATCTCAGAAATCCTTCACAATTATGCTACAGTCAGCACTTTGTAGAAGGTATTTTAGTATAGAAGGTGGTGAACTTAAATACAGACTAAAATTAATTTTCCTTCTGTGTCCCAGTTTACCCTTCAGCTATTCTCAAGGTTTCACTAAATCCACTAATCTGCCAATATTGGCAAGTCTTGCAAAAATACATTGGGTTTTATTAGCTTCCAAAGAAACAGAAGCTGGTCTATAATTAAATATCTATAACATACCTTATTCCCTTGTCCTAATTTACTTTTAGAATTTGTGGCCTCATTGGGAACTGCTTCCTGAAATACAGTCAAGGCCACACTACCAAAAGTTTATAGAATTCCAAAGTTATCCCATCAATCTGAAATCTTTGGAGAAGACTCATGACTCAGAGCTCCTTTCCCTCTGTTAGGGTTTGCAGTGCTGAAAGTGCTGAAGCCTTAGAAACCTCAGAACTTGATTTGCCAACCATCTTGCTTATCAAAATACCAAACTATTTTTCCTCCTCTGTTGATCCTGCTGTAACTAAATCCTCTCTATTGTACAAAATAAGATGTATTAAAGACCCTCATACACAGCCTCATTCTGTACAGAAAGCATTTACATTGTTCACCTTCAAGTATTTCCAAAGCAGGTTAAGCTAAACCATGCATGGATTTAGCTCTTCATGTGAAAATGGAGAGTTTAAGAAATCATTCTTTAAAACACAAAATGTGGAAAGGCCTTTGTGTAGCACAGAAATGGGCAACAGAAGGTTTTGTGCCAGCTGGGTCCTCGTTTACCTCAAATATTGCTTCCTGCCAGATGTAACCACGGAGTTACATCAAGTTCAGGGCAGACTTGCAGCTCACAAAGCCCAACAGCAGCAGGTGCCAGCAGAGATTTAAGAAGCTTTTAAGTATTCAAATTTTAGAAGTATTTATAAACATGCAGAGAACAATTAAAGATTGCAACTTACAAATTAGTTTGAAGTGATTATTATAGTCTTGGTAAATACTTAGTGAGTATTTAGCAAGACTGACATTTTGAAACCTGCAAGAATTATATTCACATTCCCACAGATATAAGTAATTTAAAAAGAAGAAACATATTGGACAAAATAACATCTTTTATTATTAGAAACAGTCATATATGTAACAAACAGACTGACTTTTCTGAGGTCATGTTGTTTCCACCAAAAATAATCTCTCTCAGATATTTTTGCTGATGTTCACAAGTAGCTCCAGTTCTTTTTGATTTGTGAATCCCTACAAATTTAGATGGACAGCTGAATGGTAATATGAGCCTACTGAAAATAGATGTGTTTTTCCTGATTATGTTTTGCAGCCATTGGAATAGGCCCACAGATCCCACGACACCAAAGACCACCATTAAAGGAGGAGTGCAGGGGAAACTAAAAAGGAAATCAGTTTCCCAAAATAAGCCTCAAAATATGTCTCTTCAAATTATTTCATTACAAGAACTCTGCCTCATCTTGTGCCTTTTGCTTCAGCAAAACATTGAAATAACTGCACTTTGATCTTTTAATTTTATATAGTCTTTATGCTTTTTTTGAAGGATAAAAAAATAGAAATCAACTACAATTGGCTTCAGTAGCCAATGCTTTTCCCTTTCTGACACCAAATCAGGAATTTGAGTATACCTTTTCCATGTTTAAAGACCACTATCATAATGCTGACTTTTTAGGCAGTTTAGCATAAATCAGACGTTTAAAACCTTTCTAGCTTTCATTTTTCAACACAAATTTAAAATTCTGTTAACTAAGGAAGTAAAAAATGAACTTTTAAGAACTAAGCCTGACAATAATGGCAAATACCATCTGTTCAGCTGTAGCTCAGAAATTTTTAAAGTAGCTCTCATAAGGAAAAGGGAAAATCGTCCTTCAAACACAACTGCTGTACAGTTTCTTCAGAAATACCTCAAATATTATTGCCAATGCATTCTGTCACATATTGACCTGTGCCAGTAGCCCTTCTGAAACCTAACTCCAAACCAAATTTCAGAAGCCAGCATCATCTACTGCACAGAAAGCCCTGAGAGAGAGCTCAGAGATTATTTTAACTTTGTTCCACCAACCCATATTTTACAAGCTCCTCTTACAACCAAGAAATTCAACCCAGTTACTGCAAATTTGCAATCCAGTATAGGCAAGGAGTGTAATACTTCCAGCTACAGTCAGATTTTGGTTGCATTTCCAAGAACCAAGTGTAAGAAAAAACAACCCCCCCAAGTTATGAGGGAAATATTCATTACTTCCTCCCTGTTTATGAGTTTTTGTGATTTACCTGCATGACCTTTGCATTTCTCCCTCACATTCGAGGCAGGGTTTATTATTTCTTTAGGGGATAAAGACCACATCTTCTCAGATGCTTGATTTCAGAAGCTTGGAGTTTAAGGAGAAAAAAACCCAAGTATCTTAAAAGTCTTTAAGTCCCTGTAAGCTGAAAATGGTCAGAGACACATGCAGTACATATATAAACACACAAACACAGTATTAATAACCATGTGCATATTTCAGTGAGAGGAGAATCTACACAAGTCAGAAAGAATGAGGAAATCAGTCCCAAAATAAGTAGAGTCTATTTTTTCTCACCTACTTTACTTACTCTGCTAGCAAATGAGTGACAAATCAGTGTTGATCAAAAAGCAGAATCTTAATATTTACATTTGATTGCAATTTCCATCAAATGAAATAAAAGGTGTCCCACTTGATTTTAATCATGCTAAGATATGCACAGTAAAGTAGTAGCAAGGTAAATTAAATGCCATTCTTAATAACTGTTATTAGAAAAACAGACAAGTACTCTCTATATTTGGGATATGCAACTTCAAGTGATTGGTCTGATTTAAAACAGCAATAAAAAACAGCTCCACAACATGAGTACAACCAGAACCTTGGGAAAGTGCAGCATTGCTTGACTTTACCACACTCACAGTATTCAACCAGGAGCAAACAGGAATCATGGGGATGGAATACAGGCAATGAGCAAAACACACAATGAGCTTCAATACAGGTATTCTGTGAGCCAACACAGTGAAGAATGTCCACACTTAAACCTGCAGGACACCCACCCTGGCCAGCACTTCACTTGAGAGTTTTAAGGTGAATGAAAAGCACTTGGAAAAGAAAAAAAAGAAACAACGAAAAAACACCTTCCAAAACAAACCAACAAACAAAAGTCACCAAGAATTGTTCCATTGTTTCAGTGAAAGCAGTTATACCACAAAAAGTCGTAAGGTGAAAGAGATTAAATCAAGATTCCTCCTGTTTGGATAAAGGCAACTATTAGCAGAACAACATTAAAAGCTTTGAAATATCTGTTTACATTTATAGGAAAATACACAAAGGATGGAACTCTGATTCCACCAAAATACACTGCGAACCTCACATTGATTTAACGAGGGTCAAGATTCCACATACAAAGACCAAATATCTAAATAACAGCATTAACTGCTGGGAAACTGCAAATCCATGCAGAGCCATCTTTAGGATCAATACCGAGAGAAGTCACATTAAAATAAATTGTGATTCAGCACATACACTTCTATTCTAGTGCAGAAAATACTTTTAGATAATAGGCAAAGGTACCCTTTCAAGCCCAATAACCTTAAACAATCAATTGGCCAACTCACACTCCATCTGCATCTTGAGGACACTCAGTCCCATAAGGGCCCAAAATAACCTGAACCACTTTTACAACCCTTTTAATTTCTGCCAAGCTTGACCATCTTGTACAGTCCCCAGCTATACCCAAAAGCCAACAGCATCAGCCCTATTTCTCCACCAAGCACCATAAAAGACTTACATGAACCCCAGCAATTTTTTAAAAGATGGATCCATCTTCCACGTAAAGCAGGATTTCAGGGCAGGGAGGGTAAAACCCACTAAGACTCAATGTGTCTTAAAGACAGATTTCTTTTTTTTTTTTTTTTTTAAATATCAGTTATTGAGAACAAGTACCAAATTAACTGATGCAGTTAGAGACACATCCAGAGCCTTTAGGCTAATTTTCTCAGGAAGTCACTTGAATTTTGAGGCCATATTATAACGCATCATGTTTTAACAACTTGCTCTTGGTAAGTCACTCCCTTACTCTACATCTATAAGCAGTCATCATAGTCATTTTTCTTGGAATACACACAGCAAAGAATTGGGAGGCATTTAGAGTGAACTGTCCTCAAGTGCACTTTAGAAACAGACACTCACACATTTGAAATTATTACATTTCACTCATTAACCTACTTGATACAGTAAATTTGCAGCTCACAAAAGGAAAGAAAACACCAAAGCATTACAGGCATCCTGTAGATTGTGCTGAAACCCCCTCCAGGGAGAGTACACAGCTCTCACCAACTGGGTAGAGCTGCTGGGTGTTTGAAAAACTTCTAAAGAAAACTGGGGTCCCTTGTAAGTGTGCAATTTGGCCAGGAGAAGGTGTACCCAGATATAGATGCACCCTAGGAGTTCAGAATTAGTCACTGCAAAGAGGAAATTTTAGCCAATTAATATAAAACTAAAACCAGGAGTCCTCCCTCCCTGTTTTCTCAGGCATTTGAAAGAAGTCAAATCACATGAAGAGAGTTCCCAAAGATGTAAACAACGTTAAAATGAAGGCTCAGGTCTGTCTTTCTGTTGAAAACCCTATTGTTGGCAGGGTTTACTCAGACAATCCCATCACAGCACACTCAGCAAGCCCACACTTCCCATTCCAGGATCCTGGAATGCACACTCCAGCCTTGCACCACTGCCTCTGAGAGGTGGCATGCACAAGGAATGGTGACGTTTCCTTTCAGGTTTGTGTCACTCCTCCCACCCCCAGCCAAGCATGCAGGCACATTTGTACGGACAGAGAACAGTGTTCAAAGTAAACACAGAGCACACACATCCATGTGCTTCTCTCTCCACATTTTCTGCACACTCCATAAATCATGCACCAGCCGTCCTGCTACGCTTTCCTGCAAGCGCTGACTGGGAGCACAGGGAAGTGTATGATGCTGCAGAAAGCACTTGATGTATTACAACACCAAGTGACAGACAAGTAATGCTGCCTCTCCGTACAGTGACAGATTTAACAGCTCCTCAAATCCCGCCACAAGTGGCTCTTGCAAAATTCCTTCTAACTTATTTTTACAAAGACTCTTTCCCAATCATGGCAACTTCTCTGTTTTGAAATAATCACAACATACTAAATTCATAGATGAAAGACTAAAGGCATCAAACCACAATCTTTAAATTTAGTCAGAAAATATTTTCTTTCTGATCTAAAAAATGCATCTCAAGTTTGACATTAGGCTTCTTTTTCCCACTTCTTCAAACTGTTTTCTCATTTTACACTTATTTTAGGCTCATGCTTTTCAAACTAGGTTCACCTGTTCTCCAGTTCTCAGCTTTAACCAGCTCAGATTCCAGACTCATCACCTTCCTCTCTACCTCAACTGCAGTTACCAAAAGTACAAATACAGAATTTATTATGGGCTTGCCAGTCTACTACTTAAAACCTGGATTTGTGGAAATGAAAAGAAGCATGACAAGTCTCAAATAAACCAGAATGGTCTTTCAAATCCAGCATAAAACCTGTAGCAAAACCCTCATTTTGTGTTCAGTACTTACTCCCAATTTTGTCAATCTCACCCATTCACATTTGCTGGGTTGCTGGGTGAATACCCCAGGAAAAGTCAAACTGTAGAAGAACAAGGGACAGATGAAGCCAATATCCCTGCCTTGGCCAGCTGGAAGTGCCCAGGAGAAAGAAAAACCACACTAGGTAGTTTGAAACTGAGGTTTTGGGATGATGTTAGGAGGTCACTGCACCCCTTCTCCTCCCTACCAAAATGTCTGGTCCACTCTACGTGCTAATATTCCAAGTTCCAACTTGTTCTTACGGCTCTGCAGTTAAATGGACTAAAAGATCATGGCAGCAGCTTGTCCTGTAGCCTTGTTCACTCTCTGCCCTGCCCACAAGAGTACGAAGAACATGATTTCAGCCTCTCCTCTGCAGGAACCTTTTATGTACCTGAAAACCATTCGCATGTTCCTCAATTCCTTCTCATTCAGTCAACATCTCCTTCAGCATTGCCAAGTCAGATTTTCTAAACCTCTCAATCTCCCTTTTCTCTCTTGGAATCAACTCCAGCTGGTCCAGGTTCTGCTTGAAGTGCAACCTCCAAACCCAAAATTTTTCTCCACCTGAATTTCAGAGAAGGTATGTATCTTCTAACTGCTGTGTTGTGATTATCCTGTTAAAATTATTGCAACTGCTTTGAAGATTATTTGTTCCTGTTAACTTCTGATTAATAGATTAAAAGGAATACGATATTTGAGAGACTGGGGAATCACCATTTGAGCACAATCACTGGGAAAGCCAGAGGTAAGTCAAAGATCTCATTGCATATGTGCCTTCTACCTGTTATTTTCAAACTGCTCTTTTTTCAGGATACCAAAGACAGAGGGAAAAGGTCTCATAGAAGAGCTACACTTAGTTTTAAAGTATCTGTAACAGATACATTTAAAAGTTTTAAATGTATCTGTTAAAATTACACTTACACAACATTAAGCGACATTCAACACATTTTGAATGTCAGGAGTTGAATATTTGCCATATTTGCTAAAACAAACTAGAGACAACAGGGAACTGCACTTGACACCAGCAATTATCTTGCTATAGAAACAATGCATTTTCTCTTTCATTTTGCCATTACTCATTTCACTGCAGGGGAGCTCTCCACACTAAATGACGTGTTAGCTACACCACTCACACACTCAAAGGGAGCTGGGCAAGCCCTCTGCTGCCTTCTGGAAGCAGAACCTTCCCAGAAACAAATGAAACAAACACTTTGAAACAACTCAGTCAAAATGAGGACCAAGAGGAGACCAGGGATGAAAGCACAAGGGAAAGGAATTGCATTTGAAGCTAGAGTTAGCCCTCTGAAAATACTTTCCCGAAACAGCCTGTCAATCTGACAGAGAAAATCTATGTATGAGAAAATCCATCCTCTAACGTTTTTATGGGATATTGAATAACAGTGCCATGAAACTGTAATTTCAGGAATCCTAGGAGTAACATCTTTTTCATAACACAAAGCTATAACCATATACAACTGGTAATTTGCGCTCTGATTTTTAAATGCCTAACGGATGCACGGGAGTATCAGATCATCAATATATTTTTTCCAGTTAAACAGTAAATAACCAAAATAAAGGGACAGCTCCTCTGAGAGCTTCTAATCATCTTTCACACACTCCTCCAAATCATTAAAAGCTGGAAAAAGAAAATGGAGGTCCCTTTTAAGTGTGCAGTTTGGCCATGAGAAGGTGCATCCAGATACAGGTACAACCCTCAGAGTTCAAAAGCAGTCACTTCCAAGGGGAAAGAAAAGGGGTGAAACTCTTACTGCTTACAAGCCACTTAATGGCTTTTGTGGTGACAAAAGACCACTTGGAGGGTGTTCTTTAAGTGGCACACTCTGCTTACAATTAAAATATGCTTTGGAAGCTTGGAAGCTCTTAAGTTCCCTGTTTTGGTAGCCTTCCAAGTAATGCAATTAAAATTGGGAACAATATGATTCTGACTGGCAAACATTCTCTAACTTCATAATGACAATTTAAATATAGTTGTCAGTCTTCTGTGCTGAAATACCTGAATACTAAAGCTGTTATCAAATACTCTGACTTCTGTCTTTTGAGACCTCTGAATCATTTCATTATCTTGACACCCAGACTTCATAATCAGATGAATCTTTTATCCTGTGAGACATAAATCAGTTTTCATGAACTGCTTTTCAATCAAAACACTCTGGAAAAAGAAAAGTATCCCTTAACTCTATATATTGATAAAAAGAAACAGAAATATGAAATAATTTACACATCTTTATTGGGATTTATTGGTGATCCAGAGGAAGCATCAGCAACAGAAAGGCACAGTTGCTTCATCTCCCATCTTCTGACCTAAGCACTTGCCAAACATTATTTCTCATGCATTTCGGATGAGGTTGAAAACAAGCCTTTTTTTTTTTTTTAACGTCTCCTATGAACTGATAATGAGAAGCATTTCATGATTACTTACTATAAAAAGAAATACAAGAAAACACAGCATGATGCAGAAAATTTCAGACACCGGGATCTGTCTGGTGTGTTCTCAAAGATTTTCCCTCACTTTCTTCCCCGCAGGCTCTAAGGTTTCTCGTACAGAGAAGATGCTGGCTCTGTCTCCCTGGGTTAGTTGTTTCTCTGCTGCTGATAGTCATATCTGATGTATTCACATAATAGACTTGCCAAGTGGGACTGAATGTTCCATTGATTTGGAAACGTCTGCAATGACTAAGACTTCAAGTTTTGCCCATGTAATTAATTTAATTGGAATCAAATATTCTTAGTTATTTAGATCACTGAGAGGCTTTCAGCCGTACTTAAAAATTAAGACTAAAATGTTGTTTATGGTAATGATGAAGTTCAAATACAGCGAAACTTAATAGGTTGATTAATTGGGTCTTACAAGAAATCTGGGTATGACTAAAAGGGTTTTTTTAGGGCTTCACTGAGCAGTTTAGTAGTACATACTAGAATAAGACAAATTATTTAAGAGATCAGCCTTATGCAGAGATTTATGCAGTGAAGACAAAAAAAAAAGTGCTGTAGGTTGAATTGCTCCCTGCCTGTGACCACAAGGACCTATGAATTCTGAATATGATGGGAAAAGAAACAAACACTTATCCTTCAGCATATTCTATTTTCTATAACTGAAGACCACAATAGACAGTTCAGATAATCTCCAGACATCATTAATGCAATTCCAATAATCTAGAAATTGTGCCTCTCTGTCTTATTGAACAACGCTAGCTGAAAATACTTAAAAGAAAACATTTTTCTGTCCAAAACAGTGATTTTTATTGGACATTATGATAGAAATCTCAGTGTCAACAACCTGGTAGAAAGCTAACAAATTGCATGTACATATTTAATACACACTAAGTTCTGCAAGTAACCACTTAACCAAACATTCTGATGTTGCGTCATATTTCTTTTTTCTTTGAAAACTTTAGAGAGTCTTGTGGGGTGGGGGAAGTCCCCTCTTTCTATTGAGAGTAAACAATTTTTGCAGCCTGGAGATATTTTGTGAAAGAAATTGTTATTTCCTACTGAGTGAAAAGTGACAACCAGAACTGTTCCCACAATCATTCTCCCATCCTCAAAATCCTGTGGGAAAAAGGAGTGGGGGTGGAGTGGGGTTGGTTTTGGTTTTGGAAATGAGAAGCAGCAGAGTACGGCAAAGCAGATGAGATAGGCTGAGAACTGAAATCATCATCTTTGCTTGCCTTTGATCCTCTGTACACAAGGATGCTCGAGGCACCAGAGGAACTCTGTACACAGCACATCCTACCTCCAGCTCCAACCAGAACGCACCTTCAAGCCAGAAATCCAAATTATGGTTACAGTACCAAGCTTTGCGTTTGTGTGCACGAGATACCCACAAAATGCCTTTAGATTCAAAACTTGCTTGCTGTTGAAAAACAGAGAGCAAGGAGAAAGTAGCACGAGGTTCTTGCTGAAATAAATCCTTTTTTTCTTTCCTCTACCGATAAGGTTGGGGGGAAAAAAAAGTAATTCAGATATTAACTGCATGCAGTGCCAAGATATCTGACTTAATTTATTAATACCACATCATAGCCTTTATCAGTATCCAAATTTTAAAAACAAGGTATGTAAAGTAATAAGCAAAAACTTAAGGCCCTTAAAGATCAATATAAATAACCTTAAAATGCCTGTTTTTGAACACTAAACACCGGCAGATTGTGGCTACTGTTATCCAAAAATGTTCTCTGCAGCCCTCCAGTGGTCAAAGGCACAGCAGAACCCAACAAGACAACGACCCCGTTTTGTCTGATGAACTCCCGGCAGCGTTTAGAAGTCAATTCCCACGAAATAAGAGCTCCCATGCTTGTCTAAAGAAAAGATCCTTGTAAAGCAGATAATTACCTTAAATCACATCAGAAAATAAGAAGGAGGAGAATAATTTTCCCCCATCAAAATGTTGCGTGTTGTATGTTAATCTGCCCGAAAAACACTGTATTCCCATTAGGACACCAAGGTACATTGGGTTAGTAACAGAAGGAGCAATTTGTTTCCCAGTCACTGTCTGCTATTCATACAGGCAAATGTAAAGAAAGTTAAGTAACATTTGCCGGAAAGAATCAATTTCCTCACAAAAGTTAGGGCTCAAGCAGTTGTTTTGGGTGTTTTTAAGAAAACGAACACCAAGCAAACAGTGAAGTTTTCTCTCACGCACACATGTTCACAAATAAAATAAACGGCAAAGCCTCATACAAAAATAGGAACAACCGAAACGTCTTAAAATAATATTAAATAAACTGAGACAGAGTTCTCAAAACTAAGTTTCTAAAACTTGGGGCTTGAAAGCCAGTCCAAAACATGGGAACAATGCCAAGAGAAAAGAAAACAAGCAGAGGCAAGGAATGCCCGCCACCTGTGAGCCCAGAGCCTTTGGAAGGGGCCGGGCTGGTGGGAGGTGGGAGCGGCGGCCGGAGCGCTGCGGAACGGAGAGAGCCTGGCTCCACCTGCGGCACCGGCGGGCGGGGGTCAGCCCGTGCCACGGCCTCCGGAGACCTCCAGCGCCTTCCCTCTCCTCCCGCTCCCTGCTGCCGGCGCTCCGATGCGGAGGCGCAGCCCCGAGCCCGTTCCCGATCCGCGGCTGTCCCCGCGCCGGGCTCAGCAGCCCTCAGCAGCAGCGGCACTCCCGCCCGGCCGCTCCGCATCGCCCCGGGAAAGTAGCGGCCGGCGAGCTGCGGACACCCGCTGCCGAGCCACGGAGCCCCCGCCCTCCCAAACTTTGCGCCCCTCTCCGCCCGGCAGCCTCGGCGGCTCCGCTCAGCCCCGCGCGGGGCGAGGAGCAACCCGGCTCCGCTCCGCTCCGCTCCCCCAGCCCCGGCGCTCGGCCGCCGTCCGCGGGCAGCCGCGCCCCGGTACGTACCTTTGGCGGCGAGCAGGCTGCCCAGCCCCAGCGGCAGCAGCAGCAGCGCCGCCGGGCCCCAGCAGCAGCAGCGGCGCCTCCGCATCCCCGGCCCTGCGCGACTGCTGCCGGCCGCGGCTGTGTGCGGGGCGAGGCGGCGGGCGGAGGCTGCTGCCGCGCGCCGTCATTCGCCCTCGCTGCCGGCACCGGGGCGGCTCCGGCCCCCGCCCCGGGACCGCGGCGACGTCACGGCGAGGGGAGGCCCGAATATTCATGAGGCGAAGCGCCGAGGGGCAGCGGGCGGGGGAGGGAGGCCCCGCGCACCTGGCCGCGCAGGTGTCACCTCCGCTCCGCGGGGCAGGGCGCGGCGGGCCGCCAGCAACCACAGGGGACAACGCTGGGCACTGAGGGGCACGGCACGGCACGGCACGGAGAGAGAGAGAACGAGGCTTTGGTCAAGGATGCAAAAGGGCACCGAGAAAGGAAGGCACAGAGGTGGTGGCTGGAAGACAGGAACGGAGGAGAAGAGATAAAGTAACAGTTCAGCAAAGTTGGAGGGAAATAGGACACCTTGGAAACCCAAGGTGGGAAGAGAACATAAAATGCTTTTGCTGGAGGAAAAGGACAAATTGTACAGGTTTTGTTAAAGGGGAGACACGAGCGAGGAATGGGCAGGTTTTCATACCTCAGGGATGCAGTCCGCACGGCCGAGGCTGGAGCGCTGCACACAGGCTGGGGGCTCAGGCTGGGAGGGCAGGGACTGCCGGGCCGGGGGCTCAGAAATCAGGCCCAGGTGCAACTCGTTACCGGCAGTGCAACTCGTTCCCGGGAGTGCATTCCTGCTTACCGGTTGCACCTGGGCGTCATTTCTGACAGCTGGGATCTTCTGGAGGGAGAACACCAGCACAGGTGAGGACACTCACATTGACATTACACATTATACTGACTGCAAGTTATTAGCTACGAACAAGCTGTGAGAGCTACAAGGAATTATTGCAGGGTACCTTGTCCATCCTACAGAAACGCCATGTAACTTTTGCACCACACACATCACAGTCATTGAATACAACCGTTGGGGTTCGGGTCTCTATCACTATTCCTTTCCATCATCTTGCTCTATATGTAGCGCTAGAAGGATGATTCATTGAGCAAATTGCTTTGAGTGGATGGAATGCAGGATTCCCTCCTCCTTCTGTCCACACACACAGAAATAATGGGATGGGTACAGAGATGAGAACCCAAGCACTTTTCCAAACCAAAGACATAATACTTTATCTGTTAAGAAAGAGGGATGGAAATACACATTTACTGTTCTATTTCATTCAGACCAAAAAAAAAATCTAAATTATAACTGTTGGGACAAACTTCTGAAGCTCTTTTTGGTTACTCAGCTAATTAGTTAAGGAATCAGTTTTCCTGTAATCTCTGTTGTGAGCTTGAACAGAACAGTGTATAGAAAAAACAGAGAAAATCAGCAGTAAAGTAACTTAAGTTACTTTAACTTAAAGTAAAATAAACAGTGGCAAGCATATATGAAGTTGGTAACACAACATCCCACTTTATGAAAGGTGAGAAATATGACCTGTGGACTAACACTCTGAAATTGTGGGTATATATAAACACAGCATCATTATTCAGAGGAGGGTATTTTCCTACAGGGAGACAGCAAGTATTTGAGGGAGCTAAAATTGGAAAATATTGGGGTTTTAATATAAGCCTATTGTTAACAATCCAAAATACAACTGATTTGGTGGTGGGATGTAGAAAGCAGCTTTGTAAGGCAGATGTTGTACAGGAGGAAGTATCTCCTCAGCCAACTTATAGTCTAAATACCAGAAATGAAAAGGGACCAATGCTACCCCACTCCATGGGCAGGGAGCTGAAGTACAAAGGATGAAGAGGCTTCACCAACAGCTAACATTATATTGGTGTCAGAATCAAAAAGGAATTTTAGCTCTGGTACCTTAATCAAAAACTCCTAATTTCTGCCTGATTGTGTTTGTTTATTGATATGACAATCTGGGTGTTCTACAGTCTTCTGCTGGTGTCTTACCCAGGTGATGGATGTAGATGGATAAAAAGGTTTACAAACAATAATGATGATAAATTTAAACACTGAGAAATTTATAATAGATAATTGCCATTACGTCTTCTATTTTATGCTGCTTTGTAAGCCAGTCCATTTACTCCTACAGCCTTCCCTGGAGCTTAAGAAAGCAAGTGGAAAATACTGATTTTTTTCTTTCTTTCTAATCATTGCTTAACTGAAAGAGTGTATCCTTCAATTTTTCCTTGCATACATTTTTGACAGAACCATTACAGCAGGGAGATGTATTCTTTAGCCCCAAACAGGAATGTGCTGAAGGATTACCTCTGACCTGAGTTCCATCCATTCACATGTCTAGAACTGCCACTTTCTCCTGACATGGTTTATTGGTCTTGTAAAATAGAAATTCTAAAACAAGGGGGAAAAGGTCACAGCCATGCATTCACTGCGAATTATTGACACGGACCTGGCACCAGAGGCAGTCAATCAGAAAGATCCATTTGAGTCTGGAGATGTAAAGATTATTTTTATCATAATTTCCCTAGTGTGGATTCAAGATACTGCTGGAGGCCAGGATTTAACCCTGACAGGCTGAGTTTGCTGAAGAAATCTGGGTTGCTCCAAGGTCATGGTCGATCCTACCCCATGATATATCAGGACATTTAGCTGGGAGTTTTAACTATTGGGATGTTCATGTTTTCTGAACAAAAGTTCATAATATCAAGGTGAATATTAGATTTTCTATGTAACAAAGAAGAGAGAATTTAGCAGTGATATTCAAGTATAAAGTGGAGTTACTCTATTGTTAAGTGCATTAGACTCCATTAGTTAAAAAACAACTGAAGCAACAAAAATAAAGGAAATAATGAAAGAAGAATCTATTTTAACATTATAAAAGTCACTTTTTCATCCATAAAAGAGAATTCAGTATATAAATACACATTCTAGAGATCCTAGAGAAAACCCCATTGTAGCACTTGTTATAGCATCAGGGTCTAAGGTTCACCATTCTTTATAATTTTATTTTAGGACATGTTTATATAACAGCCAAAATGGGAAGCACTTAATCTGACTGGATGCCTATAGCCATGATTCAAACAAGGTTGAACTTACTGTATAGTTTAAAATAACCAACTACATCACAGGAATTTAGGTTTGATTTAGAAGACATTTATGTATTACCAAAGAAAATAGCAGTATATTTTCATGTTGGAGAAACAAAAGGAAAAGTAGAATACATGTCATTTTAAAGAAGAAAATGGATTTAAACCACAGCATTGTAGAGCATGCATTTTCATATGATACACAGAAGCTTGCTATTGCAATCACAGGGTAGAAAAATAAGTATCCACTTTCCCAATAGAATGGAAGTCAATTTTGGCGTTGCTGGTGAAGATAAAGTAAGGTTTTCCTGTGTGCCAAATGCAGCAGCAATAAGACTGATGTAATTTATGTTTCCTCCCAACAAGCATGAAGTAAGCCTAGGGCCATCCTGAATATTTGTTTTTGCTTCATGGGTTTAAACTTGCTCTAGACATCAGAGGACATGAAGAGAACGATGCAGCATTTTCCTACTGCTACCACAGGTGCCATTGCCTCTCTACAAGTTTGCAAGCATTTCTGCAGACTTAGGCAGGTCAGGAACTTTTAATAAATAAGTACGGTGGCCATCAAGTAGAACAAAACAAACAGCCTGAGAAATGAGTATAAATATAAACATTACTTTCCCTATATGCTGCAACTGCTAATGTGTTAATTAAACAGAGGAAAATGTACTTAAATTATTTATTCTTAATAAATGAACCATCTGAATAATAAATATGTGTGTTCTATAACTGTCAGGAAGGTTTTTAAACAGAAGGGCCTTTTGCAGGAGGAAAAATCACATGAAAGGTGGGGAGAGAACTGTATTTGTTTAAATACCATTAAGAACCCAACCAAAGCCAAATAGCTGTAATGGTGGAAATTAATACTGCTGACAGGCTATTGCATTGTCTCATACAATTTGTGTACAATGCTGTAATTCCTGTTTAAGAATACAGATTGGAGCTCTGAGAGTGTATTTAACCCTACCCTGGCTAATCAGTATAATGGAAAATGTGCACTCAGTTTTTCAGCTCTGATATTAGAATCCTTAATATTGAACCCTGCTGCCTTCAAACTCTGCTTCTGTCACACTCCTCAATTTCAAAGATATCAGTCCTATTTTAGGCTCCATAAGAGGCACATGATTTTAATTATTGTTTCAAAAGCAGTTTTTTGTTTAAACATGTTATGAACCTTCCTGGGTTTTTATGGTGAGAGATCACTAAATAAAATCATGTTACATGTTGAAAGTTAATCTTGCTCAATCACATGCAAAGAGGCTTTTGATGGACAGCTTTGTAAAAGACTTGTGTCTGGAAAACAGTGAAGCTGGGAATTGGGTGGGAGACATGGCTCAGATCTGAGCCAACATCACCACCCTGCTCCCAGATGTGCTCTGGAACAGCTTGGGTAACAAGCCTTGACTGCACCTTCTCTTTAGCAATCCGTCCTTTGGGTGGAAGATCCTCATTATTTTGCACCCAAATTCCGTCCTGGCTGACTCTATCCCATCTACCTAACTACTCATGAAGTTTGAGTTCCCAGACACAATGACTGTATGCACAACAGGGTGCCAAATCTCCAAAAAGACAAAGAAAGCAACACTATTGAGGTAACCAACTCATGGAATCCCCAGCGAAGTGCCTAACTCTGTATTAGTCATTTAATTGTTTTCCTTTTAACAAAACCAAGATTCTTACTCTCTTTTAACATTAATCAATGAGATAACACCCACTAGATGTTTGCCTTTTCAGGATAAGGTGAACTACTGAGTACTATTACCCTTCTTCTGTGCCAACCAGCTTGGATCTTTCATTTAAGACATTTACATTTAAGACATTTTACATTTTATGTAAACAAACTAGAATTTGGAAGTAGAGATGACATAGTTTTTATAGTATTAATGTGATTATCAGCAGAGAACAAGAAAATTAGCAAATCTTTGGCAAATTTTTTATGATGGTAACACAGGGTTTCAACCTCAACATTAGATCTAAATTGGGAAAGATACAGTTAAAATTAAATATTGGAACTGAATAAGTGTTTTGCCTATAGACAAGATGTAATATCAAGAAAATTAAATCAAGAAAACACTGAATAAATACTTTTTAAAAATTTTGTGACATCTGACTTAGAATTAGTTTCTGATGCCTCTGTCCAAAGGTATCCAAACCACTGGGTGTAAATCACAGCTAGGGCACTGTCCCAGATTCTGACTAGACAGATAGATAGAGAGATTAATGCCTCCAGCAGAACTACAATTGGAGCTTCCCACATCCTCACTGTAAATTATTTCCCCTTCTAAAAGTATGGGCAATTTAATCTTATATTTACATTTAAACTGGTGGCTGTTGTTTTCAATTAAGTTGCTATGTTTTACCTCTGTGGGTTTTTTCCCCCCCTCATTTATACTTTTTTACTTTTGAGAAAGATTTCAATGGGAAAGTAATGAATCATAACAACATAATTTCAAAACACCTCAAATTCTCCCCTATTTCTTTTATGAGGGTGTTCTCAGTGTCATTCCTGCTGTAAAAATAACAACCTTTCTCAACTCTCCAGTTTTGCATTAGCAATTGAGGCCCAGAAGCAAGAAATGAGTTTTTATTTGGTTACTGGTTAGACATTGGATGATCAGAGCTGTCCCAGCAGGACACAAGACCGAAATCAGAGCATGAGAAAGGTGACAGATCAACACCTGCACTGTGCCTTACACCAAACAAAATGAAAAGCAAAGGGAGGGTGCCTGGCACAAGTGTATAATGCTGTTTTCAGGTTATTAGATCATGAAATTGGTGCTGCTGTACAAAGTGCTGAACTAGGGCCTTTCTTTGGGACTGTTTTCTCTGCACTCAGAGAGCCAAAACCGTGGCCTTGTGGAACACCAAGTCAGCTCTTCATGGCATGGACTTCATGCTTGCTGAACTGGGATGGCAGCACTTTGAGTAACTTAAAATATCCCCAGGAAATGAGAACATCAACATAAGCACAGAACTCCTAGTCCTTGGGAACAAACACTGTCACCTGAAGGAACAGTAAGCAAATTCTTTAACTCTTCAAAGCACTTACTCCTCCTTCCTCATATTACCTGCCTTCAAACCAACTCAGAACAGTCTGTAAATAGCACAGTGAAGCTGGAGATGTAAATTGGAACCCCATTGCAAGGTTTATAGCCCATGTTAATGCATTATATTCTCCTTCCTGCTTTGTATAGACTTTAGGGAAGATGGGAATCCATGTAGGGACATGAATATGGCTATTTGAATGTGTGGAGGGGGAATAACAATAAATATCCAAGGTGACCTTTGAAGCCCAACTAAAAATGCGATTTGACAAAACTTTAACGGTACTGAAGAGAAAAATTACAGCACTTCTACCCACCCTGAGTGCCCTTTATGGCTCCCATCTGACAGCACACCAAAATTTCTATAGGATGTTTTTCATGCACCATGCCTTCTTCAGAACTTCCTCAGCTCTCATACCTTTTCCTGTGTTCTAGAACTTCTAAATGAACACTTAGTTTACTTCACACCCTCAATATTTTACCTATTAACTTTTCAGTTAATCAATACTTGCTGTGCCTAATTCTAGTTTCTGTATGTTTTCTCAACACTTCCTGAAGCTCTCACAAGAAGTGTCAGATTATAAATTAGTGCAGAACAGCCTAAAATCTATGAGGTTTTCACATAATATTTGTAAAATACATGAGTCATTATAAACTAACATTTAGAGAGCTTCTATTTATTTAGCAAGGCACAGCTTCCCTTTACCAACTCATAGATTTCAAAATGAAAAAAGCACACCTTCGCAGGAAAAGAAAATTCTAATACAAAAATGCAGTCAGAGCTTGGAATCTCTACATGGCTATTAACATTGCTGTAGCTGCTACCTTTCCTGTAGTTTAATTACCATTATTACATCAGGCTGAATGTCAAAAAATGTTGATGCAGATAAAGATTTTCCGCTCACTGTAAAATTTCCTCCTCAAGCTAAATTTGAACCAGTTACTTTCAATTGCTGCTCTTCGTTTTTTTGATTGATGATAATTCCTTATAATTTCCTACCTTTCTCCCCATGTCTGATTTCTCTTGATTATTATAATAACATAATCTCATAGCATATCTATTTTGCTTTCTTGTAAGGCGTATTTCCCGATAGTAACCATTTTAGGTGTAATGCTGTTTGATTTGAGCTGCCAAGAGCTGCTGTGTTTTGGCTGATTGCATAGCCAGACCTGATATTTCCAGGAGCTCATCATTTCAGTGGGAACACAGGTAAAGAGTGCCATCCAGAGACACACAGAGCTCCAGGCATTCAGGAAACGGGGAAGAACCTGCATGCTGGGAGTCACAGCACTGGGGGATTTCTGCCCCACTCTGGGAAATGCAGTGCAGTGTGGATTATTCTGTTGTTCAAGACCAACATAGATTGTATCTGCATCCTGGAAATTTAGAGTTCCTGGGTTGTCAGCAGTACCTGACATTGTGAGGTGGTGTAGCATACAACTTCTGCTGTTCTAATTGTGCCTGTTTCCTTTGCAAGAGCTGAGCTCTTTGTAGAAGAGAAACTACTGTGATTTTTGTGGGTGACTGTATCACACGCAGATGAATGAAAACACTGTTTGGAAACCAGTCAGAAAAGCTGTTACTGAAAGACAGTGTTTCCAAGAATGATAAATAATGGAAAAATTACATCAGAGAGATTCAGTGCTGAAATGCATCCACATAGCTATCCATGAATCTCTGAATTTCAGCAAAATTCAGCTGAAACCAAACAAAGGAATTGCAGTCAAGCCCTTCTAAAAAATGAGTTTGAGAAGCCCAGAGCGACTTCAGAGAGGAATTACATACACAGGGCAGAGATAGCAGATTCATCATTCCAGGAGCCGAGATGAATTCTTAAAAATATAACCTTATTTGTTGGGTTTCTGAACCACAGGAAATAAAATCACTAGAGTTCATATCCTAGAACCATTCCAAATGCCGTGCTATCTCTGCAGCATAGATTTCGACAAAACAGCAATTTTCTTACAGGAAACTCTAATACATCCAAGGACAAATAAGCTCCTGATTTAGTCATAGAAG
Source organism: Lichenostomus cassidix (assembly GCF_008360975.1). NCBI lineage: Eukaryota > Metazoa > Chordata > Aves > Passeriformes > Meliphagidae > Lichenostomus > Lichenostomus cassidix. The sequence continues at coordinate 18,908,570 of NC_139490.1, forward strand.
AGATCTCCAAATCCAGTGTCCACACTGCTGCTTGCTAACTGATACAGCAGCTATTGCAATATCCCACTTACTTATGCCTTAGCTCACTGTAAAGGCTTAGAGTTCCCAGAATCACTAATCCTTTCACTGTGAAGGTGATAAATGTTGCAATTATTCTCAATTTCCCCAAAAGATACGTTTTAGTATATAAATAAAATGTGAGCAAGGAACCTTTTCTCACACATGAAGTGGTTCAGAGCAAAACATCACAAAGGAGGCAAAAAGGATTCTCCTAAATGCGTTCTGTGAGTGAAATTTGTATTATTCCTCCAAACTATCCTGCCTTGTTTACCAATACCAGGGGACACATTAAGTGGCCATTACCAACAGTAACTTGCAGAAATAGTTCATTGGATCCCAAGGCATCCTATCCCATTCTCTAAAAATCAGAAAAGGTTTTGGTTTGCTGCCTGAATGAAGTTACACAACTTTCCATGCCCTTTTCATCCACTCAACTTCTGGCAACACAACGCAGGACTCCAGATAAAGTATATTCATTTTTTTTGTATAAAATATCATTAGTGAAACTGCTCTGGTTTGGACAATTACATTTTGCTACACTCCCATGGACAGTGCTGGTCTTCCAAGTAATTGAGAATTGACTATTTCGAGGATTGTAAACTTCAGCAAAGCTTGTGGTAGGCAATGAATTTAAAATGATCTTTTTAGCCCACTAAGTGACCCAAATTCTAGCGTAAATGGACATTCAAAATAAAAAGGAAAAGAAGCAGAGTTTTTTCACAGGGAGCTGCATTTTATTAATATATCAACAGCCTGGCTACAGAGACGGCAAAATTCAAAAAATGAAAATTTTCATCAACAACACTCAGTAGGCAAGGATTGTTTAGCAGTTGCCCAACAAATGTTTGTCATTTACATTTCATCTGTCACTGGCAACAACAAAGTGAATTCTATGTTTTCACAACTTAAACTTGAAAAAGCTGCAATTTAGATATGATAATATGAAAAGCCATTATTGGAGTACAAAAAAAGTTATTAATCTCTAAAATATCCTGGAATTCAATAGGTACAAATTAACAGATATAGCAAAAATATTGTTAAAATACAAAACCAATTAAGCAGTATGATATTGTTTCAGCTGCCCATGGATCAATAAGCAATGGCCTGTACCCTGAGCAGGTTAAAGCTGTCCACGAATCAAGAGGAATGTTTACTTTCCCTAAAATGTTTTTTAGTAGGCACATCCTCATGTTTCCCCTTTGATTGGAGGTTTGCAATGTCGATAAAGTTCCTGGTAACCTTGCTCTCAATTTAAGGTGAATGTAACTTCACAGTAAAACGAACTCCCCAGTCTCTGATCCAAGAGGGCCTCCAGCTCCTTCCTAGCCACATGGATCTTCCCCCAGGAGCCTCCAAAGCAGCACCAGGACAGCCTCAGGCAGCAGCTCTGTGCCTCAGCAGAACCATCCCCTCCACAGAGCCCATGGCAGGCTGAGTGGGAAAGGAAATCCCTGCAGCTGAGCCACAGATGCAGCCCCATTACCAAAGCTGTGTCACAACAGCATGAGCCGTGGCCTGAGAGAGCAGGAGGCTTTGCCTTGCTCCCAGGAACAGAGAGAGTGCTCCAGGGTACTCTGTGCTGGGGATGGAGTCCTGGAGTCCCTGGGACACAGCAGCTCAGACAAAACACCCCCCACAGCTCATCATTCTGCTCAAGTGACATCACATTGCACCGTGCCAAGCACATTGATTGACAGATTGTTCAGAACATTCAAAACAAGCTTTCCTTTTCTCAGCTGTTCCCACCTTACTAAATCAATCAAAAGAAGTGTGATTATATTGTATATTAAGCACATCAAAAGTCTGCTGTAAGATTTTGGTTTGTTTTTTTTTTTATTTTAAGTGCAGGATCAGCGGCAAACTAGGTAATAAACCCATTAAAACAAAACAAGATTTTGAGAAAAGACAGCTAGGAATGAGCAGGTTGCCACTTTAATTTGACTCACTTTGCGAACAAAACAAAACAAGCTGTCCCAGCCCACCATGCCCTGTTTACACTGTGGAGCAAATGCAGAACACAAACTGGATTCCTGTCAAGTGACATCAAAGCAGGACATGTGGTTTCTGACCACACTTAGTGTCCTCCAGCTCTTCATTGTTGCTCAGCCCACAGGACCAGCCTAGGGTAAAACTGAAGATTGGAGTTAAATGATGAAATGTGATAGTGTGAGCAAAGGGCTCTCATCCTAGCTGCAGTCATTCCCTTTGCTCCTATTGCACAGCACACATCAGCAGAGCACGCAGACATCTAATGGGATTTAGGGGCATGTAGCTAATTTCAAATATTTCACTCCAAACCAAAGGGCAATTTGACAAAGATTTTTTGATTTTTCGCAATCAAACATTTCAAAAAACTGGAAATGGGCAAATAAGACACCTAGGTATTTCTACTATTGTATAATCATTCATGATACAGCCTATAGTCCCTTCTTCACCATTTTCCTTTTCTGATAAATCATTTTGGGGGTATCATACAGAAGGACCTCCTTTGTGGTTGTAGAGTTTGCACTGATATTTCTTTTCTTACGTTCACATTAAGCAACACTTGTGGATGTTCATCAAATCCCAGAATGGTCTGGGTTGGAAGAGACCTTAAAGATCATCTCGTTCTACCCCCTGCCATGGCAGGGACAACCTCCACTGCCCCAGTGTCCAACCTGGCCTTGGACACTTGCAGGGATCCAGGGGCAGCCTCAGCTCCTCTGGGCAGCCTGTGCCAGGGCCTCACCTCCCTCTCAGGGAAGGATTCCTTCCTCGTATCTCATCTAAACTCAGCCCCTTTCCGCTTGCAGCCATTACCCTTTGTCCTGTCACCACTCAAGATGTACAGGGTGCTGTCAGGTATTGATCTGATCCATTTAATTGGTTTTGTATCTTTGCTCTGGCACAGCAATTTAGTAATCCCATGCTGACAAGTATTTCTGCATTCTATATAACTTGAATATCGTCCAAGCACCTGGACATTTTAAATGTGAATATTTGAAGTTCAGATTCTACAAACCTTACAGTGATTTAAACGGAATTTCCTAATGTTTGTAGGAGTTAAACAAAGCAAACTTGAACTATATTTTCCATCCAAAAGAATAATGGTAGAAGTATTTTTACAGTGGTAATCCAGCTTTGCCCATTTTGCCTTAGTGAACATCAACAATGCACCATGTAGGCAACAAGTCTGCTACCAATTTATTGTATATATTTTCATGTTTTAAATAAATATAAAAGGATTTTGCATGGTTTTCAGTGCATTTTCAGAAAAATTAATCTCTTGAGAAAAAAGAAAACAAAAAAAAAGCCTCAAACTGAATTAATTATGAACAAAAGACATGGATGGTAAATGCAGCACAGGCTGCAGTGTGCAGAGGAGTACCATGGCCTTTGTTTAAGAAATTGTATTCAAGTCACTGTCTTGTTTCTATCTATATCTTGTCATACAAATGACTCTTTGACAGAGAGCTGATATCTCATCAAAAACTATTATAAAACCATAATTACTACTTCTGGATCATTAATCTGAAATAGCAATATGTTTCTGCATAAATGGAAGTGAGTTAGGAAATTCTGCCAGTCTGTGGTCCCTCAGATGTGTTATAAAACTGTTAATTAACAGAACAGAGACCTATCTAGAGGCTACATATTCTGCTATCTCCATGAAAAAAGCAGGACTTGGGGCCAGATTGTAATTGTGGCCATGGTACCACTTCCCTGGGAATTTCAGACATCCATTCCCTGCTCAGCTGTCCTTTCCTTTCCTTTGTTACTCAGCCTACTGTGAGATGAGAACCTGGGCATGACCTTCCCTCCTCACTGCAGTCTTGTTCTCACTGGGATGTTCAATTTCTCAGTAATGTTTAGTTTGTGCCTAAATGCTTTCCAAGGAAGATAGAACACAACCTTCCCCCCACTCTTCAATATTATTTTTATTTTAATCTTTCTTTTATTTCATATTGCCATCCTCCAGTATCTCCATACTATGCCATGAAAAGAAAGTTCCATACAAAACCTGGCTGTGATTAGTTTTGAACATGAGGTAATTACTGGATGGTGAAAGCACCACCCTGCCATAATATTTTATAGTTGTGCTTTTGTAGATTAGCATACATAAAAAGGCATCTGATGGAGTAGCACATTATGAGACAACTCTTGGGAATGACAAAGTAGAAAGGAATGAGAGAAAAAATTAGGAAAACTGAAGCCAAGGAGATCAGAGGTGAAGATATATTGCAACTGTTATTCATCTTTCCAGATCAGGGACAGCTTTACATGTGCAAGAGCTACAAAATCTGACCCTGAAGAGAATAACAATACATTAAGTTTAGAAAAGAAATGTGATTATTTAATAGTGAATGCTACTAGAGTTGTCAAATACAGGTTATTTTTTTCACTCTGTTCTGCTATTGCTACTGAATTGTCTACAAACACCTCCACTGTAAATCTCCTGGAGGGATATATAAGGAAAAGTAGCAGAAGATGCTCAGATCCTCCATCAATATGAGAGCTCTAAAACTATGAAAATAATGGAACGTCTGCAGGAGCTACCTAAACTAATCTCAGAATTATCAGGAGATCCTGTTTAGAAGTGATGCTGATTTCACTGAGTCCAGGTTCCAATGGCTGCAGAATAGAGAATATTTCAACTCAGATGTTGAAATATCTGATTAACTTCTAGGGCTTTCACACGAGACTCAAGACTGGTTAGATTACACAAATAGTTACAGCTTTCAAATTATATATCGTATTTCATATAATCAACTATTGATTACTTAGGGCTTCTGAGAAAAAACCTGTTAAATTGCTTCTCATATGAGAAAATATAACTATGTTTTAGACTTTAATTCCCACAGTACTCTATAACAACAGGAACAGCAGGACAGAAAAATGAATGGTGTAATCCTACTCTCCCACCAGTTAAAATCCTGATTTTGCTCTCCAATTGCTAGCATAAAAACTATAATATTTCATTCTATATTGTTCCTTGCTGTTCTAAAAAAAAAAATGTAAGAGCTCTTGTAACACAAATATTGAAACTGTAGAAGTCATTTATTACAGCACTATCTGTAGTTATAAAAAAGCTGGGGATGAGGGTTCATTTCAGAGCCATAGACTCCATGGGATCAACCACCACTGATTTCACCGAGTTTTGCCTTAAAACTTAATATCCAAAGGCTCCAAGCAAAACTTGCAGTGACTTCAGTGAGGCCAGGAAATCACATCTCTGATGCAGTCTGAATTAAATCATATGTGTGAAATATGGAAGAGTTAAGAATTAAGTCCAAAACTTCTTTTTCAACACCACTTTCTGTGGTTTTGTTTCACTTTGGTTGGAGTTTTTTTGTTTGTTTTTGACTCACTCTGAAAGTTAGGAGAAGACTCAGAGTGTTCATTGTACTGAAGCAGAGAGCTGGGACTTTGTCCTCAGTGCTGGAATAGTTCCTTTGGGATGCAAAGGCTCAGGCTGAGCCCTGGATCACAGTGCTCCCATCCCTGCCCTGATCCAAATGGGTCCAGCAGAGGAGCTCAGGCCCTGGCCAGCTGCTCACACATTGCCCATGGTTTGCCTGCTGCCCAGCCCTTCCTGGGCCAAGGCACAGCTCCCAAACTGAGGGTACAATCAGAGGAACAGCCATGCCAGGGATTGTTCCCAGCAGCCACAGGGACACCAGAGGAGATACAGAGCCAACAGCTCTGGGCAAGCCACTATTTATTCCAGAAATAACCATGTCTTAGTTCATCCTAGAGATATCTTATCTGCCTGCTTTTCTCTACAGAAGATTGTATTACAAACTGCTCTTTTCTGGTATATTCCATCTTAAAAGGTTTTGGGGTTATTTTTCTGTATTCCACCTGAGTTCCTAGTTTCTGTGAGTTCAAAGAAAGCTTTACTAGTTTGCTAAGTGTTTACTACTCTTACTGCAGCTATCAAATATCTTTCTTCTGTTTTCCTTTTGTCTGCTGCCTGTGATTTGTTCCTCTTACAACTGCTTGCATTGTAAACAGCATATTGCCTTAAAACTTCTGCAGTTCAATGAATATAGATACTTTACACAGTTAATTATTGTATGTGTAACAAGTTAATTATTTAAAGGTGCAAAAAATTGCTAATTAACAGAAGACTAAGAATTAGAAAACTAATATATGAAAAATATATGTAAATATTATCCCATTATGAGAAGCAAAAATATGGATATGTATGTCAGCATATAGGCTGCCAAAAAGAGATTATGACATGGAAATGCATTTTAAAAAGTCAATTATTTCTTCTCATCTGACCAATCTTTACATCAAAAACATTACCTACATTCTGAGTCATGTTTGCCAGGGAAAAAAAAAAATATAAGAAAGTAAGATCAAGACAAGAACACAAATGAGTTTGAAGAAGGAAGAAACCTAAATTGTCTTTACAGAAATCCAACAAAGAATCAGCAAACAGTCTGAAAAATCAGTGATCACACTGCAGCCAAGGCACAAGGCAGACAGACTGGAGAGACAGTCTGTGTCAGCAGGGCCTACTCATACACTTTTAATGAGCAGCTTGGTGCAGTTAATTGTCTAAAATAAGAGATGAATTCAAAGATGGAGAAATTTTACAAGAAAATCCTCATCCATTTCTTGCCCTTTCCTACCTGTTTCCATAGAATCTCTAAAGATGCAGGAGATTAGGAATCATACTGTTTATTAATTATACAAAGGCAGCTTCTTCTGAAGTATTTCAAAGCATCTTGTCAAACATCTAATTACATCTCACAGTTAGCCTCACTTCAAAAAGGTGTTAGTGCCTTTTTACACAAGGTTTGTTGGGAAGAAGAGGTTTCAGTGCCCTGGGAAGATTGCACTGCAGAATCCTGATGGAGCTGAATCGATGCTCTCCAAAGGGAGAGGAGCAGGACAGGCAGCAGCCATCCCCAACCTCCTCTGTGCACTGCAGGGGAACAGTGACCCTGATGGATCCCTCCTGGAAATCATCCCAGCTGCTATCAGAGACCAGCTCTGGGATCTGACAGAAATGTTGTGCCTTTGGGCTACATGAGTAGCAATTCCCTCTCTGGCTCTCTGGCTGGCACTGCTCACAAGATCCCTGAGGCACAAAGAATTGCAAGTGGGGCAGAGGGAGCTAAGCACGAGCTGCCACCCCTGCGCAATGCTCTAGTCATGCTGCCCTTGCACACTGGTGTTTCAGCACCATGCCAGGAAAAACTGGGGGAAACCTTCAGAGGGATTGTCAAAAAGCTACAAAGACGTCCAGAAACATAAAAAATATGCTTTGCACACATCAAGCAGGAAATTCAACCTATATATCTGGTTAAAACACGTTAAGCGAGTCAGGAACCATTTAATTTATGTATCTGTACTCTACGTTATGTGGCCATTTAATTCAGGTGACAACATGAGAAAAAATAAAACCCACCAAAAGCTGACACTACAAATGTGATATTTTTTCTCAAATAATTAATTACCTATTGGAATAGATTACCAACAAAGCTGATGAATTTGCCAACGGCCAACACCTTTAATGGGAGGCCAGCTGCATTTCAGAAGAAGAGACAGCTGACTGGAAGCTGAGAGTAGCAGTTTAGGTCAGCTTAATGACTACAAATGATCTGATGTGACCTTAAAGCCAACAAATCACTATGAAGCACATGATTTCTGTGCAGATGCTTCCCAATCAAGAAAATGTTAAGGGGATTTAGTTATTTGGTCAAGCTTTCCCGCCTTTTCAAAAGTTGCATACCTCAAAAAAAACCCCAGCATTTCAGGAAAGGCATCAGGAGAAAGTTCACATTAGTGAAGAGGTAGAAATTTCTCATCTCTGATTTTTGCATTTCTTTTCACAATAATTTCTTTTTCTTTAATAAAATAAATCATTAAATATAAATACTCCATTGGTCATTTGTTAGTCACAGTTCTTAGCTTTCAGTCTTATCAAGAAAATAATTAACTTTTAGTTCCTATTTCAAGTCATTATCTGCATAACCTCGGAAAGCTTGGTAAGTAAAAACTGAGGGAGCAGAGTTTTCAGTCAAATCCATATGGTTTGGAGAGGTTCCACTGATGAAAGTCATGGTCTCAATATGCCACTGTCTAACAGCCCAGGTATTGGGAGGCGGGTGGACAAGACAGGCTATGAACAATCCTTCTTTCTTTTCCTTGGCTGGTGTTTGCCTTGTCTCTTAAGAGAAAAGTTCTGCCAGATTTCCTACCAGCAGTTTCAGACTTGCCACCAGTGCAGGGCAGAACCCTTTGTGCACAGTGGTAGCAAAGCTGACACCAGGGAGGGGAGGACACTGCTGCCACCACGAGCAGTGCCACTGTCACAGGAATTCCTGCTGGGGCAGCAATGGGGCCCAGCTTTGTGCTTTGCTCCCAGGGCAGGAGAAGGGCTGTGCTCTGCTGTCCCCCAGCTGGGCTCTGTCCCCTCAGCAGCTGCCATGTCTGCTTCACTCCCCGCCAGGACTTGGCTGCCTACTGACCCCAGCTGAGCCCACTCCCTGCCATCCCACTGACCCCAGCTGAGCCCACTCCCTGCCATCCCACTGACCCCAGCTGAGCCCACTCCCTGCCATCCCACTGACCCCAAGCTGAGCCCACTCCCTGCCATCCCACTGACCCCAAGCTGAGCCCACTCCCTGCCATCCCACAGAGCCACTTCCAACACAATCCCTGGAGCTGCTATTCACATCAGCTCGAGATGGATCATGCTGTCAGACAATGCAATGTGGGTGAAGGGAAAGAGCTGCTATTTTTGCCATTTTCAGCGAGTGTTTTGAAGGTACAGATTTGCATTTGGTGATCTCCACGGGCCCATGGAAAGGGAGAGCTACAGTGCTTGTCACCTGGAAAACTCTCCTGGGCACCCAGAGAGGCAGGGAATTGGCTCACAGGTGCAATTACCACAAAATTAAAGGAATGGGGTAAAGAAGAAAGCCTGAAATGAGTTAAAAAATATAGGTAAGCACAGAACACACATTTTGTTATGCCACAGTTTCTCTTCACAACAATGTAAAAATACTGTAAGGATTACCTAACAAAAACTAGTTGAATGTTTGTGCTGGTTTGGGCTCTCCAAATCTGCCATTCTATAAGAGTTGAACTGCTGGTAATTAATGAGTGACTTTATTCAGGGCTTTGACAAAAGATTTCAATTTCACATTAAAATTGTCCATGTGGCAACATTAGACTTTTATGCTGCAGGGATGTTACAAGCATATTTTTATTCTCGCTGCTTAAATTTTGGTTAATATGATAATCCAGAGTCAACTTTCTTTGAAATAAAATACAGGTATTACAAATCTAAAATGATTGCAAGAGAATATCCTAAACCAAGCTATGTGAAATAATTTAAATGCTTTCTTTCAATATTCCATTTCTGAATTAATCTATTTAGAAATTACCTTGAGAAGAAAGAATAATTGTAGTTCTTCCAGTTTATTAGTATTCCTGTCAAATACACAGCATACAGGTGATACTGCCCAGGAACTTCAGTGTGGAAGAGCAAAGGATGGAAGAGTTTGCATAACAAAGGAGCTCATTCTACTCAGAAGGATAAATGAAAATTAAAATAAATGGAGTAAGGACTAAGTCTAGACTTGAACAGAAGACTTGAATTCCTTGCATTCACAGACCTTATTTTGTACATAAAAGAACATTAGTTTTCAATAAATAAAGAGGGAAAATATTTTAAAAACATTTCTGTAAAATACACCAAGAGTTCTGCAGCAGGAGCAACAATGATCACATCAGTCTTGAAACAGTGCTGGGACTTTCCTCTCTGCTCTTTATATTACAACCTCAGGCAGTGTTTTCTGCAATTGTCACTGGAAGACCTGAATATTTTTTCTTGTGTGAGAAATACAGGAATTTTGTTTCTTAGCCTTTTCCTCAACCTTTCCAAACAACAAAATAACACTTTAGTTTCTATGGTCAGTTCAGGAGCATCTTGGAGCTTCCATTAGATTTGGAGATTGCAAAAGAACAGAATCTGCCTCCCCCATCCGTGGGCACTGAGGATGTGCTGAGGACCATGGAATGATAACTCCCCAGCAGCAACATTTTATGGCTCTTCTTTTCCATCAGGACAGAGTGTAGCACTACCCACTTTTAGGCACAGCCAAACCTAATATCTATCTTGAGAAATGAGTGAGTTCACAAAGCCAGGCATAAATGAATTTCATAGATAGGAGAAATAAGGTTACTAAACACTGGAAGAGAAAAATATCCTTCTCACTTTCCCAGTGGAAATCCACTCAACCCCATGACTACACTGATCCAGAGAGGCACTTTGATTATGTGGCCAAAACACTCTGAAATCAATGGGAAGGGATTTTTACAAAAAGAAGAAGGGATCATATCTTGAGACTTGAGCAGATGTGATCCTCCCTTTTCTCAGTGTTGGGCTGGTGATTGTCAATGCAGGATTCCACATCTTCCTTAATGTCCTACAGGGTGAAAGAGTAAATTTCCTGAATTTCCCTTCTTAATTTGTATTCCCCAGTTTAACCTCATTGATCTCCATTAAAACGCTGATAAAGACAAGCTGATAGTCATTATTAGAAATCACTATTTACATTCAAGCCTCTTAAGGATCTCCAGATTTTGCTTTGTACTCAGAGACCACTACTGGAGAGAGGAGTTGGACATACTGAGAAATAAAAATAATCAGTGGGATTTTTCCCTTTTCACAGTAACTAATGCTAACCTGCCTCAAAAGATTTGAGAAAGGAAACCTGCTTTCTAAACACAGGAAAGATACTTGAAAGAGATTAAAATCTTTTTGATTTCACAGACAAAAATGATTAATATGCATTTTGCTTTCCAGCTGAGATTTAAAATTGATGCACAGTTCCTTATGAACCCAGGTATTCACACTAATTTAAAATTCATCTCTCCATGAGCACCAGAATCCATTGCCCTGAGTGAGCAGAGTAGAGGAAGCAGGAGTATAACCAATTTGTCAAAATAATCTTCAAGTGTAATTTTTTATGGTTTATTATAATCATAGCCATTTCAAGCAGTGTGATAAATCTGCAGACGTGGAAACCTCTGATTCCAAAGAGTAAAACCCAATAGGTTACAAATACTAAGCTTCAGAAAAAGCATTTGCATAGAAATACAAATCTTTCTAAATAAAAGTAGGGATTCCTATAGTTAAGAATATTACAAAATATGTTCTCATAGCTCTGTTTTTAGAAGCCTTAATTACCTATCTTTTTTTGGCGTACCTGAAAAGGGTCTGGAGATGAATTTCTGTGGATTTTGAGAAAGTTTTATCACAGCATTTCAAAGATTTTGGTTACTTTTACCAGATACTGCCAGGGTCAGTACATGGAACATGAGAGCAGGGATCCATTCTGTGTTCTTCAATCTGCCACCTCCACTCCTAGGAAGAAAAAGGAGGAGAATCCTGAGCTGGCTGGGAGCAGAGGCTGAGGCAGTTGTGATGCAGAAGAGATCTCAGTGCCCGCTAATGGCATGTTAGCTAAGCTGTACTACACAATGAAACTACATTAAGTACAGGCAAACTTAATTCCAGTATGTATGAGCATATTAATATTTGACTTGGAAACTGCAGGAGCATGATGGGTACATGTGGGAGCAAAAGGAACAGAAAGAGAACAGAATAGAAAGGAATGATATAATTATTATTTAGCAATCCTTAGATCAGGTTGAAAGTTGCTAAGCACTGTAAAAACTCAGTGTAAGTGACAATTCCTGCATAAGCATTTAGAAATCTCAAAACGTATCACAAGGAAAGCTGTAAGAGGCAAAGCACTTAGTTCAAAGCCCTCCTGTCTATGTCAGTGGCAAAGGAGTACTTTGATTTGCTTTATGGGCAATAAATAACACAAAAGCCTAGAAGATGCAGCAGGACTGACAGGACTGTGCAATCCTCACAGGACAGCACACACAGCTAATCAAACACACTCCTTATTGCCTCCAGAGCTCCTCTGCCTTGCAGTGCTCTCCTACACCTGAGTATTCTGGGCTGAAAAAGAAAAGGATGAAATTATAAATCATAGCTAGAAATACAATGGGTTTGGCACATCCCACACATTAATTCATGCAAAGATTTCACAGAGCTACTTGAGTACCTAAAGAAATGAGCAAGCAGCATCTGCAAATTAATATTTCTTTGGCTGCAGAACATTAAGTGCTGCCTTGCAGAGGCAATGAGTCCTGAAGGATCATGATGCATGAAGAACATCAGGTCTCCTACTGCCTCACATGAAACAGCCTCTCTGACTGCAGGTCACCATTCCTCACAACAGCAACTAGCTAGCAAAACCAGAGGTAACATTGGATGATCCTGATCCTATCTCCACAGAAAAGGGGAACTTTGCTCCCAGGTCCAAAGGGTTCTGAACTGCACCTCCCTCTCCTGCTCTTCAGTCTCATTCCATTACCTTGGGTGTTCTTGCCACAGCATCGAAGGTGAGTCTCCTATGGTCTTGCAAGGTAAATATACTTCCCTGTGCACTACAGCAGATTAGGTACCATCACATTTTATTAGTTAAAACTGCAGCTCTGCATACCTAGCTGAGAATGTGTTTTACACTGCAATGTAATATTCAGTGATGGTATGTTACCAAACACCGAGCAAGCTGACAGATACATCTGTTAGAAGTATAATTACACAGGATAACTTGTATTGGTGTCCCTCTCTGTTAAAGAAAACAATGGATTTTCATTCAGAGGGGCACCTTGGAAGATTAATGGTAGTAATGAAGCATGAAATATTTCCTTCTTAGTGTGGTTAATCTGAAACAGAGGAAACAATCATTTCACCCTGGAGGGATAATCCTTTGAGGAAAATTTTCAGTGAAATAATGTATTGTCATATCTCATCCCACATATGTCAACAAAGAAACTATCAGTATTGTGCTTATTGCAATAAAAGCCAAAAAGAACAAAAAAAAAAAAAAGGAAATGCAATCAGCACAGTCCAAAAACAGATACACAGTGGGATCAGCAGGAGGTAGAGAGGAAGGCAGGAAAACAGTGACAAGAAAAAACAGTATAAGGAGCAGAGGAGGACAGAGACCAGAAATTCAACCATGGGGAGAGAAGATGGAAGGAACTGCTTGAATAAAAAGAACAAGGGAAAAATATTTGGGGGCAATTTTGAAGTTAGCCATGTGAAATGTTTGTCAGAAGGAAGTGGCCATGAGGCAGGTGCTGCAGGTGGGCAGCAGCAAACAGCAGCAGCAGCAGCACCAGGGCAGGCACTGAGCCCAGAGGTGCCTCCTGTCAGCCCTTTGGCCAGACTCTGGCAATGCTGCTGCAGCAGTGCTGCCCTGGAGTCCTGCCCAGCCCAGGGGCAGCTCCCTGGGGCACAGCACTGTACCAGGGTCTGCCTCCAAGACACCCTTAAAGTCAGAGCTGGGTGGCCACAAGCATTTCTTAGACAATCTATACCTTGAATGGGATCATCCAACAAACACACAGTACACACACATGCGTATACACAAGCAAAACAACATTTAAAAAAATATACACGTGTATTTTTTTTTCTTTTTTTAAGGAAAGCCTTTTCAAGTAAACACTGGTCTCCATATAAAAAAAAATCCCTTGATAACAACTTATTAGAATCATCCCCTCAGATCCTTACCAATGCTCTATCTTCAAAGAACACTCACAGGCCTTTCATTTTTGGTAGATAAGCCATTTGATCAATATTTTCAACACTAATCAAGGCCAAGAGCAATTTCATTTCTACCCTTTGCCTAAATTGAGTTGGAATCTAAGCAAGTGCATCACTCAGTTACTTTGCTTATGGTAAGCAGATTCAGCTGAAGGAGATAGAAGCTTTCAGTGGCAACTAATGCTGTTCAACTGATAATACTTTATATTTATCTCACATAAACATCAGTACAGCAGGAAATGCTAAACTTTCTCTAGGAAAAAAAGCCCCATTAAATAACTATTTCTAGATTCTTTTTTTAATACCTAAGTGCCTTTTTATTACTTGAACTGATGACTGCTGTTGTCCTGATAATTTTTTATTCTGCAAGATGTTTTATGCTCACAATATTCTCAGTGTGAAGCACTAATTAGAATCAGGAACTGGCCTATTCTCATAATCTTTTTCCTGTCCATATTTATTACAGGAAATATCTTTCTTGTAAAAAGCATACCTTCGCCCTTGTTGTCTGGGAAGCTGGGTGAGCATGGGGACTGTCACATCAAACTGCTCAGTGCTACCAACAGTGAGTTATTTCCACAGCCCAGACAGCAGAGGCTGTACCTCCTGAGGCACAAATGAAACATTCCCTAGAGCTTTGCCTCCAGCCCATCCTTGTGTGATCTTTTGTTTGTTCAAGTCATACAATACTCATGGTGCCTCCCGTGCAGCCTGAAGGGCCAGCAGAGCCCAAGATTTGAGGAAGCAGCACAGCTGCAGGCACCACTTTTCCTTGGCAGGAGGTTTCCAGTCTCTCTAATTGGACACCTTCTGGAGCAAGAATAACTCAGTTTACCCACACTAGGCAGGTCTTTGCTGTCACTGATAACCTTGTCTCGATGTGGCTGCAGCCACAGAAACAGCTCCAGTAGGATGCTCTCACTACACACTTCAGATTTTTGTGTCATGTCATGCAGCAGTCAGTACTTTGTTGCTGCCAGGAAAAGAATAAGGAATGAAGTGTAGAGAATATCAGTGTGACTATAAAAATGCACTGCCATACTTCACTTCACTGGAGGAAAATGAAGCTCAGCTATTGTGAGCTCTGTAGCAATTGCACAGACTTGCCTTCGGCTTTGAGAAGGCCATTTTGACTTTATCCCTCTGCACTAGACACTTTTAAAACATGTCATACAATCTGGGGTTTTTTTACCTTTTGTTTCTTTCCCTGATATTACAACATAAAACACACAAAAGGAAAAGTTTCCTTTCCCGAACATCTCCAGAGCTAACAGGACCTCACTGAATGCTGTCTGCTGTACAAACACAAATTTAGGACAATTTTATAGGGCCTATTATTTACCCAGCTATAACAGCGTCTTTGTTAGAGGATAGCACTGTAATTATCTGCTTTTATCATTAATAGCTTGAGTCAGTGGTTAATGCAGAGGTGACAAATCACTGAAATGCCTGACAGTTTATGGCTTTTAGCACTAAGGAATGTTTTTTTTTTATTTCCTATCCCTTGTGTATATCGTATTTCCTTTAGGTGTCTTCTGTTCTCTTCCATACACATCTCCATTCATAATTAAACATACCTGATCATAATTTATTCACATGCAACCAATTACAAATCTCTGTTGTTTAGTGATAGTGCTTATTTGGAAAGTGGTGGAATGAGAGGGATGTTTCTACTTGAGGAGTACAGAGTAAGGTCTCCAGTCTCTTACATCCATCCTGAAACATCAGCAGCAAGTAGAGAGAAAGCACACATCTGCTTGACTGTGCCAGCCATTGGAAGGATGGGGGAACCACCAGCACCCTCAGCTACACTCCAAAAAAATGGAATCAAATGTTCCAGGCCAAAAGCAGGAAAATTCTCTGCTTTCCCTACAAACTCAAGTAGCCATGTTCCGCTTGCCTCATGTTACAGACATACAGGCACACAGACCTGTCTCCAAAACTCGTGCTGCCTGTGCACACCAGAGTGCTGCAGAGCTCAGGCCCTGTCCTGCACATCAGGATGAGAATACAGAACATACTGCCAGCTTTAGACTGCCCTTCCCCATCAGGAAATGCAGCAGCTTGTGACATCATTATTTATACACAGACCATATCACTACCCCATAGAAGATTCACCCTATGCATAAGTATAATTTGCCCCATACAATGATGTTTAGTTCCTCACTCTCTGCCCCATGCTCACAAAAGCACACACACCCTGTTCAAAATGAAATTTAGCCCCTAGTGCTGTAAGAAGTCAGTCACTTTTGGAAGCAATGAGTAGCAACTGTTAAAACAAACCAAACTCCATTTCAAATCCACCGTGAAGCAAAGGAGCAAAAAAAAGAATGAAGCAGAAATGACCTTATCCATAACTACAGCCATAAGGGTAGTTAGGATTCCTTCTGAGTAAAAAATAGAGAAGAACAACTGGCAAATGTCAGCCTCATTATCATGAACTCTTTTTAGTAGTGAAACAAAAATTACCCTTAGATCTTTTTTCAACAGCCTAGACCATCTCTGTGTTAAAGGCCTTTCTATTTCTTTTGAATAACTATCAAATTATGGCAACATCTTTTCTCTTTAGTACTAAAAGCACATGTTTCAGCCTTAATGACTATATGTACACTATATTTGTCTTTCCACAAACACTTGATGTTAAACTAGTTGGGGCATAATGTTGTGAAATGTAGTGAGATGAAAAAAAGGGGGTGAAGATGAGCAAAAAGAACATTGAGTTCAAAGGTAATTGCTTCTCTGTGATATCTGCAGTTTTTTACATTTTCCTTTAGAAATACTAAAATATGGAGCATTCCAGCTCCATAAAAGAAATTTTGAAACAATTCAATGTAATGCTCATGTCACTGTTTAAAGATTATACTCTTCAATCTCAAATGTCTATAGATAGAGAACACAGTTGTCCTTAACCTGACAGATGTCAATGGGAGTTTTCCAGAGTAATAACTTGGTAAGAAGTCAAGTCCTAACCTGCTGCAAATTTCTGAAGCTCCAGTAAAGTTAACAGAATTGTGCCATTTCATGTGAGCCAGGGCTCTGGCACGATGCAATTTCACCCAGACACTTTAATCTTTCTAGCCAGCAGCTCAACTAATGCACATTTTTACAAGTCACTTGACTGAAACAAGGGCAGTTTCTTATCTTGGCTTTTTTGTCTCTTGTATAGTTTTGGCAATTTATTCTTTGACATTCTTGTACCCCACCTCTTCTTCAAGACCAGGTTTGGAAATCTGCAGTCATTATCTCTCCCAGATACAACTCAGCACTTACTGGTTTCTGGGACAATGAAGGAGAACAGTTAATTTTCCCTATTTGTGACATCATAATTTATCCTTTATGGGAAAATATATTGTTCATGTATCCATATCATCCATAGGCAAGGCTCAGAAAAAAAGACCAGCTGTTGGTTTTTGTAGTGAGTTGTTGTGGGGTTTTTTTCCTCTTTATGTCCTTATCCTGTAAGGAAATCTTTGATTGTGATCTCAGGTCAGGATTAGTTGTCTGAATCCTTCCCCAGCTCCATTTGTCCAGCTTCCTGAACTGACACAAAACTGTGTGGTTTCATCACATTCATCTACATGGCATTACTGAACCAGGAGTACAGAGACATTTGTTTCTCATGTTTCTCATTTCCCTGGTAGCTGCAGATATGAATGTGAAGCTGAGTGTTCCAGGTTTCTATGCCCTCCAAACCTCACATTTAGCATTGTTCCCTGGAAGCCCAGTGAGCTGCACCAGCTTTGTGTGTCTCATGAGCCTTGGTACAAATACCCTGAGGCTTATCCAGCAATGAAGGCCCTGCTGCTGCTGCTGCTTCCCAACCTCCACTGGGCTCTCTGGGCTGCAGAGCTCAACTCCACATGGATGGGGACAATGCTACTGGAAATAAACAGAGATTTTGAATAGCTGAACAGGGAGCAGCAGGGAAGAGAAGGCATTCTGCCTCGAGCCTCATGCACAAAAGATCCCTCAGAGTCAACTCCAGGCAGCCAAGGCCATCTCACATTGCCCGTGATTCCCCGGGGAGCAGTGTGAACTATAATCACCACCTGAATGTTTTAGCACGTGAAGCACACGAGGATTCCACTCAGCCACAAGTTTAAGATCAGAATATGAAGGCTAAACAGAACATCCCATAAGATACAGTAAAAGGTCAAATTTCATATTTGAAAAAAATGGGAGTGATGATGCTTCCTTGCTCCAGAGGGATGTTATGAAGCTCAGTAAAGTTCTGTGTGATTCTCCGACATGCCCTATCAATGCCAAGTGTTATTACCTCTAAAGAAAGCAACCCTCCAATGTCTCCTGCCAGAGTATGATTTATGGAACACAGCACAGAGCAAACCACAGAGACAACTCTGATAGATGCAGAAACAATAGCCTGTAACACAAAGGGTGCTGCTGGCAGGGAGCTAACAGCCTGTAGAAATGGCTTCCTGCAGAAAGCAGGAGTGGATCTCAGAACACCTGTCCTGACTTTATGAGGATGCTAATAAATCTTCCAACACTTTCCCTACTATGTTCAATGAGCATCTATCCTACACCTTGAATGCTTCCTGCAAATGGCTGCTTTTCACCTGGACTTGCAGATAACATAATCAATGTATCTCCTCTCTCACAACAGCCTCCAAGAGAGTCACAGCTGAAATCCCAGGGAGCTTCTTGAAGTTCCTCCTCTTGCTGCTTTAGCTCAAGGCAGCAATAGATCACTCAGGCTATATTCCTGAAGCTTCTTTTAAAACATTATTACAAACATAGAGGAAAACGTTTCCCATTTTCTCCTGTGAATCCAGGAAATTCAAACACAGAGTCAGCTGAAGAATATAGCTATCATCCTAAACACTCCATTCCTTAAATATGATGCTCATTGCTATTTCAAGTTACTTATGCCTGATACTCCATCAGAAAGCAGACAGATTCAGGATACATCAAATAAACTTCATAAGATCAGAGAAAGATTCACAATGATGATACAGCATTTATAACAACAACTGCCAGAAATGAAAAAATCCATAGTGGCCTAACTCATGATGAGAGTCAGTAATAACTCAAATTCAGTGCCAGGCAGAGATGCTATTAACTTGTGACCCAGTAAGCTAGCAGCTGTGAAATAATGTGTTCACCTAAAAAATAAAAAAGCCAAAAAAGCAAACCCCAACAAATCTCACCACAAAAAAAAGAAGAGACTGAACATGTTGCTTATAAAATGTTTACACCCAGTTTACCAATTTGTGCAGTAATGATACTTAGTTTGTTACTCCAAAATGGCTTTGATATGGCTAAATGCAAAACAAGAATTAGAAGACTTGAAAATAGAGCATATAATTGCTACCAAAAAAGAGATGGCATCAGCATATCGCACACATCCAATGACATCCATATGGCCATGGCTATTTTCAGCTGTCTCCCTAAATTCTGTTTTGTCCTTTCTTCAGAGTTGATGTGTTCATGTTCTCAATTACATTTCCTGTAACTGTGTTTCATGGCACAAAACTGGGCCACACTGAGCTCAGGAGGGAAGTAAATCTGCAGTTTGGCAGCCCAGAGCCTCATCTGGAAGAGGTAAAGCCCAGAAATAGCAGGGAAGGTTGGGAAGCAGCGAGGGCACAGTGCTGGCTGGGGTTAGAAGGTGTGAGAGGGTGAGGCTGACATAATGGCACTGCTTTGTGGTAGGATGAACAGTACAGAAAAGTATCCTCCAAAGCCTCCTTATTGAAAGATTTCTAGATTCCAAAAGGAACAAAGAGGCCTGGATGCAGTGGAGTTACCTGAGTACATGTCTGACTTAATGGGCTTTTCAGTATATTCCAAGAATCACTGCATGTCACAACCCTTTTGACATTTATTTTTACAATTCTGTCAGATTCCTGTTCTGGAAACCTTACTTCCCCCAAACTTGACTTTAAAACTCCTAAAAACACCTGGTTTGCTAGTTTATATCAGTTTTGTCAAAGACTGAATGGAAGAACTTGGTTTATCAAAAAAAAAAAAAAAGGCAAGCATTTGTTTTTCTTCTGATTTTGTTAGTGTTTCTAATAGAAAAAGCTAATCAGATAGTATTTTCAAATATTTTAAAATACAGAAAACCCATACAAAAAGCCTTGTGAACATCATATGGATTGGAGTGTTGGAGTTTACACAGTGTCTAAACACAAAAATGGGATATTGCTGTTTTTTCACCCATGAAATCTGACTTTCACTGTAGGACCAACTATGACAAACTCTGTAAAGCAAATGGATTGAGGTTAAACCCTCCCAGGGTGTCTGTTCTGATGGAGTTGAATGGAAACTCCTGCTGATGTCTGATGAGGAGGGGAAACTGGAAATGTGTGTCCTCATGTCCATAATGCAAAATGGAAGAGATGCTGCCATGGAAGAAGCTGTGGTACTGTGATGCCCAATAATAATACTAAATATAAGAACAAGTTGTCCCAAGAACAAGAATAATTAACCAAACTGAAAACTGACAGCTAGATCTGAACTTTCTCAGATGAAAGCTGGTGTTTGTTTTACTCATTAGCTTTTTCTAACCACAGCTAATGAGAGGATCAGTCTGAAATTTCCAACGTGGCAACTTTTTGAAGTCAAAAGCACAAACAGGTTACAGACAAGGAGACTTGTACAGCTAAAGAGGATGTGAAATTTCAAGTTTTGAAATATTAACCAAAGACTTATGCTCAGTGTGAAAATGCCTTTGATGTGACATCTGATGGGCATTGCTGGCAGAGCAGAAATCTGGGGATAGGAGAAACTCATCTCTCTCCCTCTTTTTGTCTTTCCTGAAGAAGCCTCTAGCCCCACATAGCTTCCTGGCTTTTCTGTGGCTGCAAGGAAAGCTGAAAACTTGACATTTTGTCACTAGAACCCAGTTTCACCTTGTTTGGCCATGCAGAGCTGATTTTATATACACAGATATGTCTCTCAAAGCATTGCCAGCTAGATCATCACCATTGCCCACAGAAGGAATTCTATCAGGCCACCAAAGTGCAGGAAGTTTAACATACTAAATAGCTCAGTGCTCCAAGAAGATGTAAAGCTTTGGAGGGCAATTTGTAGCAAATGGCCACACGCCAAGCAAACTGCTGTGCAACAAGTGATTGATGTCCTTGCTGATATTCCCTATTTCTCTGCCAGGCTCCTGCAGCAAATCCTGCAGTAAACTGGCAGCTCCACTCAAGTGAACAAGGCTGAGGTAATTGATATGTACTGGGAATCTGCCTCTTCTCAGCTATGGATTTCTTTGGGCAGCCACTCACCACTAAAATCTACTCTTGGAGAACTGAGGCAGCTCTGTTTCACACATAAATATAGCCACTTAAATTTGTCTTCCTGTCCCTCAAATTATAGCAGTACTTAAAACCAGAATTCTGCTGAGCTTTTTTCAAGCCAAGGAGATAACACTTAGAGCAGCTGGGCACCTAGACCTCCCATAAAAATTACAGAACTCCTAGGCTGAGCACCAACAGCCTGTAGGATGACATGGGGGGAAAAAAGAAATTTAAAAGAAAAAAAAAATCCAACTGCATTCCTCACTATTGGGACTGAAGGACTTTTGCTTCTTGCAGTAACTCTTTAAGGTGCCAGTATGAAGGTCTTGTTTGAAGGCCTGGGCAGGGGACATCAGTGGGACAGCTTGTCACATTCACCCAGCAAAGCTGAGCAGAAGGCACAGGTGGTGTGATGGGAAGTGCAGTAGACACTGCTGGAACCAGAATGACCTCCACTAAACCCTGGGGCAGTCAGTACCAAACCCAAGTGCCCACCCAGCAATACACTCATGTCATGGGGTTCACTTGCTGGGTTAAATGGACAAGTTTCAATCCTTTGGCCACTGAACACGGGCTATTAGAAAAATATATTAAACATAATGCTAAAATGCTAGTGCAGATAGAAATGTTTCAGAGTGAATGACAATAAATAGAAAATAGTGATTAAGATAAAAGTTTCCTTTCCACTTCATCAGCCACAAGTACCATATTCCCCAAACTGCCTTTTAAGGGAGCTAACTTCTAAAGAGAAATCATTAATGCTATTACTTCTACAGCATGTACTTCTATGTAGCAAGTACATGATCTGTGAAACACTTGGAAAGAGAGCTCAGGAGTCTGAACCACAAAATATGGTAGAAGTATGGCACATAAATAGATGTAAAAATATTTGCTGTAGTTTCCAGTTGTAAAACATTCCATAGACGAGATTCAGAAAGGTCACTCCTCACTTACAGAAGCTTAGTTTTAAAATAGTTCATTAAAAAAAAAATTAGAAATAGCATGAAGTTATATTAGAGATATTGCATTACTTACAAATACATTTCTCAGTAGAACTGGAGAGCCCAAACCATCTGCTCAAAGTGCCAAGGACAGCCACTTTACTTCAGTAAACGTAAATAAAGCTGTGCAGAAAGACAGACCCACTGCAGTTTAGTAGATCTGCTGTTAAAAAGTGAAACCTGCTTGGTTTCCAAGCACCTGGCTGCTGCAGCTTTATGAATGAAATGAGTGAGATAACAGCATTTACTAATGAGTCCTCACCACTAATTTGATTGTTTGTTCTTGGTATTTATTAACATGATTACCCCTGAAGGGAGAGAAGAGAAATATTTATTTTTTATCTAAACATTTCACATGGGTTGTGCCAAGTCTATGAGTTGCCAGTTGAAAACCAGCAGAGTATTTCGAGCAGTCTCTAACAGCAGCCACAGCTGATGGAGGCTGCCCTGACAAGCTGCTGAAGTTTCTCCTTCAATGGGTCTTAGCTAAATTGTAATGCATAAAACATACCTTCAGCACACAGCAATTTGGGCTTGGGTTTTTCCTCCTGTATATTAGACTTTGTTGTATTTAAATACAGCATTTCAAGTCCCTCTACTGAATTTTTACAAAGATCTAAGAGAAACAAAACATCAACCTGAAAGATAAAGACAATACTCTGTGTCTGTTTCTATGGTTATTTTAAATCAGTTTTATGCTGGCTTTGACAGGGGTCTATTAAATCACAAGCCAAAGATTGAAGTGGCAGTTGCAGTAGAATTGAATGAAAGCTAAAATAACTTCAGTCAAAGAAAGGGTCAAAGCCTATGTACTGCTTCAAGAGCAACTTTCTTTTATCTGTACCAATGATTTTTAAGGTGCTAAACATCCTGAGCACAGAAAGATGCCACTGAAAGGTGCTGGACTGAGGCCAAATCCAACGGGAGCTCTTCCTGACCTCAATGCCTCTGGATGCAGAATTCCAACCATTAAACTTGTCCACAGTTTTCTCTAAAAGCCCTGTGCCCTAAGTGCCACCACGAGTGACTTTGGAGGGAGGGACATTCACCTCTGAGGAGGCTTCACTCCCCCTAATTTCAGATTCCACCTTGGCTACATGAAGAGAGCACAGGAGTGAAAACACGAGAATGGCCTCAGCTTGTCAGACATGGTCCACTTAGCCAAGGAGCTGATTTGCTGTAAGAGATGATTCAGGAAAGAATATAAATCCAAGAAAATGTACTCTTCTTGGGTTCCAGCCTTAAACAATATCAGCTTTTTTGAGATAAAATTCAGATGGACACAATGGTGTTTAAAAAATCCCTCTTGATTCACCGTAACTTTTTGAAAGGTACTTTTTTTTATAAGACTGTGTTCTGATAACTCAATGGAAAATCCTCAAGGCTTTTCTTGAGAAACACTGATATTTTTTCTGTAAATATATTTCTATTTAATTTTTCTTTTTCTTCATGCCATTATTGATCTCAAAGACCTCATATCCTCTCACATGTGAGAATTTAAACAAGCATGTGCAAGACAGTGATATTCTGAGCTGTGAATGTGTCTCCCTTTCATGGGAGTCCTACTTCACACTCATTTAATGACAGCTAAAACTGTATTAAGAAATGCTACAATAGAGCAAAGACCTCAGCATTTCAAGAGAACAGGTTGTCCAATGGGAGAAAATGTCAAAATCAATCAAATAGATTCCACTGCTTGCAAAGAAGCAACTCTGTCAGTGTGCTGCTAGAACTGATGAGTTTACAATAGTTACTGTCATCATCTACAAGAACCTGATGATCTCCTGGTGAAAATGATCTCACAGGAAACCTTGGTCAGGATTGGAGAGGAAAGAGAACCAAGAGTAGAGTATCTTCCACATTTATAAAACCAGTGCTGGGCTTCTTTATAGCATCTGGCTAATTTTTTCAATTCCATAAAAGATGTGGTAAGAAATAAAATGAATTTCACTATGAATGAAAGACTTTCTTCAGCATAAATGTTTCCCAGCTTCACACCACTCACCTGGTCAAATGTGACTGTTGACCACTTTGCCTTTCCTTCCAAACCTCAGCCATTTTCCTCTCATGCAGAGACCAAGTGACCTGGTTTTGTGATCAAAAACTTCAGTTCCTGATTTAGATCCAAACTGCAACAGCTCTGCAGTTACCTGGTTTGTGCTGATAAATCACATCAAACTAATTCAAACTACTCAAGAGAAAAAGAGTCCAGACCAGAGTTATTACTGTACATTTTACACATGATAGTTTTCTTTCTTTCTTTTTTTTTTATCCCTAAAATCTGAGGAGGACCTCTAGTTATCACCCATTTTATCACATTGGAATGGGGGAAAGGAGGGTTAGAAGGAGGGAGTTTTAGCACCCTGTCCATCAGGCCAGAACAGCAAAGATGTTTTCACAGCATCCTTCTTAGGGACAGCTTATCTCTTTCATGATCCAAAGAACAAAGAAAGTGCATAAACCAAAATAACTAGAAAAATATAAAAGAGAGAAAGGAAAAATACATCTGAAGCCAAAAGGTGTTATCCAGAGATTACACTGGAGCAGAGGTAGTAAAGAAGAGTAAGTGTGTAACAAAACAAGGATATAGCTGAGTAATTTCTTTGGAGTTTTTAAACGGTCAGCAAAATGGTGGAGTTACATAACACAAATGAGTTACAGTCAGTGACGGAGATAAGAGCATTGCAGCTCAGGATTAGGGGAACTTTTTCTGGGACAAGGAAAGATTTTTCTATTTTCTTACACAGAACATTTGTTTCTTAAATTCCCAGGCATTCGAGCCAAGCACTGAGCTGCTTAATCCAGCTGTAGTGGGTTTGTAATATCTCACCCTCAGTACTTACACTGTTATGAATGTCTTCCCCTTCCTTAAAAAAAAAAAAAAAAAAAAAAAGGCAAGACAGGAAGACTCTGGGGTGCATAAGAAAATGCCTCTTGAATTTTTCTACTTAAATGTTTTCTATTTAAAAGAGCAACTAAATGACAATAGCAGCTGTACATGGGTATCACCATGCTCACCAGCTCCCCTCATTCCCTCTAGGGTGACCCAGGGAAGGTCAGCAGCAGCCAGAGAAAGGTTTTCAGAAATGGATTATACTTCAGAACTTCCTGGACCTCTCCAGATTTCCCAGTAAAAATCTATGCATAAATATGGTCATTTTCCTTTTCAAGAGTTGGCTGGGAATGCACATAACCCCAAGCTGCTGGGGTTTTGGGTCAGGATGCAACCATAGCTGTGCAGCAATCAGTGATAGTGCAACCCATCCCTGCATGGAGGCAGCACAAGCAGGGCTCTGCATGCTGGACACAGGAGTTTTCCAGCTCTCCTTTCCCCAGGATGGAAGAGAGAAGCACAGACCTCTCTCCTGGGCTTGAGGCTTTCAACAGCCTTTCAGAGCTTTAAGTCTGACTGTGCTGTTGTGTCTAAGTGGTCAAATGGGAGATAAGAGACCAGGGGAAAGGGAATAGAAAGGCCAGCCTAGAAGACAGAAGTAAAATTGATGTTGCAACATCTCCAAAATCTCCCTCTGCCTCAAAAAGGTAAATATTTTAATAAGAATCTCTAAGGGAGCATCTCAAAGTCACAAGTTAGTGTTCTGTCTTTGTTCCAAAGGTCCACAAATAAACTCTACCCAGTTCCAGAGAAGATCACTGTCTCAGAAATTTACTTGGACAAGAAAAGAGCACCAGATACTTCCAAGATTTGATGGTTATGAGGTGAGAAGATGCCTTTCTGGAAATACTCTGCAGTGAGCATCCCATCACTTACATGAAGTTTGTAGAAAGCAAAGAAAGAAAGTCAAGTGACAGAAGGAAAGTGAATTCATCCAGAGATGGAGCTGCAAATTCAGAGTATATTCAGTGAGCTCTGGCACAAGCACTGGAGCCAGCAGGAACTCCTGATATACTCCTCTAACATTTTATCTTGTGCACAGAAGGCACTGTTGTAGAGCAACCATGTTGCTTGTGCTAATTCTGCTCCACCTGACCAGCCCCCTTACCAAGGAAACAGTGCAAAAGAAAGCAAAAAAAGAGTAAATGTGTAGTATCGAGACATGAGATATTTGAAAAAACACTTTTTGTATGTTTATCAAGTGTACCAATTACTTAAGCTATGCATTAGTGAACTTTAGGCATGTTTAAACAAAATATTTGAAGGGATCTAAGTAATTTTATCATATTCACAGTACAGATAGCATAAGAAATCCCACACCAGCTTAACAGCAAGTGATCAGGGAACAAAACAGCAGGTAAGATTTAGATTAAAACATACACAGGGCCATACACACAGCAAATAATTTCTTAGCTCACTCACATAGCCTGGCTGTAAAAGGAAGAGCTGGGTGGCAAAGGTGCTGTGTGATCCTGGCCCTCAGGGCACTGCAGCACAGCCGTGCAGTGCCTCCCTCATGGACACAAATATTGGGATGTTTCAGCAGCAGCCCAGCAAGGAATATGGAATAGGAAATACAGAATGCACTGGGCTACTGCAGGGCCTGGAGGCTTCTCTCTGCCCCCATCAGTAAGTTCTGGTCTCCACTACACAAAAAAAGATTGAAAAAGTGAAGGGTTTCAAGCACAGATAAAAGCAATGCCAGTCAAAGGAGAGAGGAGGAAAGGAGCGAAAATGCAGGGAGTGCCCTGCAAACAGGAGCAGAAGGGAGGAAGAGTCCTCTGGTCATCTCTCATTAAGATGAACAATCCCACCAAAAGGAATGCTGGGGAGCACAAAGCTGGCGCAACCTCAGTGCTGAAGGGTGGCAATTAGATCACAAAGCAGATAATGAAAAGATTTCCTTTGATCTTAGGTAAAGATGAAGTGATATTATTCCAAAACATTAATTCTCTGCTGTGAATCAGGATACACACAGCCATAATTATTCTCAACACTGCAAATTTCTGAGAGTTTCCAGAAGAATTGTCTGTTGCTGGAGACCAACAGTGTGGGCCTGTGGACCTGATCACCCTGATGACAGTGCCTATGTACTTACACAGGAAATCAAGAGACAAAAAAGTAAAAACTAACACTTCCTCAAAATTTCATCTTAGAATAGTGCTTCTGTGCCATTCAAAATGATACAGATCAAGCCCCAACTTTTTAAAAATGACCTCTCAGAGACCTTGCTACCTTTCACACAAACCTAGAAAAGTTTTTGATACAGCAGCCCTAGAAATATACATTAATATCCAAAACCTGTGTTTCAAGACAGACAAAAAGGAAAAGGGTTTTGCCTTCCACCAATAATTTTCTGACTGAATTTCAATTAGTTTTCAAACAAAAACTTGATCATTTTCATTCTTAAATAGTGAATGTGTTGAAAATGTCTGCCATTGCCTTTCAATTGTACCACAGCAGCTTTTCTATTCCCCTGAGTTTAACAATAAACTGTGTGTGTCCTCCCTCTGCCTTAGACCACCACTCCTGATGGAAAGAGAGGGGGATTGGTGCAGGTTGTTTCTCCAATTCCATGTTAGATCTGACAGGAGGAAAAACTATACACTTGTCATCCTATTTCACACACTTTCTCCTCTTATCCCAAGGCTCAGATGCTTTTCATTAGATTATGCTTCTCCTACAGCTTTGATCTCCCTTTACAAAAGGCAGAATGCTCCACTGTACAACCATGTGAAAAAAAAAATCCTGGAAAAGAGCCTCTAAAATATTGTATCTTCCCTCCCTACTTTTATTTTTATACCTCCTATTCTTTCTGTACTTTGCCATAGGGTTCCTCATAAAATATCTGGACAAAAAGTAAACATTTTCAAATTAATTTCTCACACTGAAAAGTCCTTTTTCCTCAGACAACCCTAGGGCACTAATAGGATCTTTTTATATATTCCTGCTTGTCTTCCCTTCCATCCATTAAATGTCTAGATCAAGGGTTCTTGGACTCAGCTTGCACAATCTTATCATGCTGTTTTCTTAATTTAAATGCTTGCCTTCACTCCACAGAGTCTAATACTTCATCTGTTCATTGCAAGTCTCCTTAATTCACCGAGTTGATTAAACATTTAAAAAAATATATCGATTAATTATTCATGAGAGTCAGTTGTGTGTGTCCCCTGCCCTGATTCCAGCCCTGGAGAAATACAAACAGTCTGTATGGTTGATTAGTGCAATCATAAAGGCATATTCCTCTCTTTTTTCCTCTGCATCAGAATAATTGTTTAACTTTTCACTGGGTCATATCAAAGCATTTGTTCACTTCTGCACTGGTCTCACCTGTGGCCATTGTCCCTTCAACACTGCCCAGAAGCTGAGTCACTGGTGTCAGCCCAGCCAGGCTTGCTGCTGCCCATGGTAACACACCTTGATCTGCCTCCTGAAAAACTGGGGAGGCTGTGGTTACATCAGGGCAGCTGGGGGAATGGCAGGGTAATAAAACTAATTTCTCTGGCTGATTGGCCTCCTGGCTGAATACCAGTGAGCAGGAGTTACTCAGAATGGATGGAGGTTCACAGAGAAAAACACAAATATTGGCCAAGGCTGAAAATGCCTTGGCACACAACACGGACAGGAAGGGATGTGTGAAGTCCCAGGATGGAACTGGGATGGCTCTGTGGATTCCATGTTCTTCCACAGGCAGCTGTGGCAGGAGCAGTGGCCGCCAAGAGCAGGGGAGTCATTCCTGAGCTGCCCCAGAGATACAGTACTGCCAAAAACTGCTAATTGCCATCCCCTAAAATCTGCTGTCCTAAGGGGCACCCTGTCACCCAAACATGGTGTGCACATCTGGCTTTGGCTTCAGGGAGACTTTCAGTTGATTAAAAACCACTGCCTTACTCCCAGAGTATGATGAGGAGCTGGGAGAGCTGAGGAAAGACAGACAGCACCAAAGGTTACTCAGACCCAGCAACCCCCAGAGTTTATCCTCCAATTCCAGCACAGTTATATTCAAGGAAATTTCAGCAAAATCAGTGGAGCTAAATTTAACCCAGTCACGTTGCTGAAAGGTGCGATGGGAGGAATGTTTCTGAAAATGGGTCTGGATGGGCTGACCTGTTTTCTGACATAACTGAGTGCACCAGCAGATCGTAAGCCTGAACTACAGCTCCAGCAGAAATCAAAGGGAGTTTTGTCTTCAATGAAAAAATACTTCCCCCTCAAGCCTTCAGCAGTGCTTTGTAAACTATGAGGCATCTGACCAGCTGTTCAGCTGCTCCAGCTCTGGTCATCAAAAACAGAATGAAAGAGGGGGCAGCTTTATGCTCTTATGCTTTTTATTTCCGAGGGCCGCAGTTCTGGGGTTTGCTTTGGAGCAAAACACAAACTAAGTTACAAGTCATACAACCTCCCTCTTGGGAAGTGGCCTCATTTCCTAAGCAGAGGGAAAAGCAGGTAGCAGAGAAGAGCAGAATTCCTGGAGGTTTCCAAGGCCCTGCAGGAGACATCGTTCATGCCTTCCAAATTCCTCTTATCCCAGGACTGACTCCTGCAGTCTGGTCAGGGAACTTTGAATTCAACTTTAGCAATTGAAAATATGGTTCTATCTTCCTCCCACATAAGAGACTGTAAAAAACTTTACCTTAAGATAGAAAACTTTAAACATTATATACCAGAGTTTTCATCTCAGTGGTTTTTTCTTAATGAAAAGATTTATTTCCAGCAGAAACAGTTTAAAAATATATTCTTGTACTTCTAAAATATTTCTTCTTTTTTTTCCTCTTTTTTTCAGTAAAAGATAATGATGTCAGTTTAGGAAGCTGGATAGAAAAGAATTTCCTTTGTACTGACACTTCTTTTATTGTTGCTTTGAATCCCAGGGTCAAGATGTCCAGTTGCCCTTTAGAGGCAGTGAGGGTCTCAAAGAGCCCCTTTGCAGGATCTGCAGTGCCGTGTTCCCTCACCCTGCTGCCACAGTTTATCCAGGATGGACACTGGACACTACAGAACTTTCCATTCATGGTAAAATTCAGTGTCTCCAGTGAGCTTCCAGGCACTATTACTGAATACTGATGTCATGTTTAAATAAGTCCTGTACTAAAGCAGCGAGGGGCTTTTGACTATTTCCAGACTTTGAGGTATTTTCATACTGCAACTGTAGCTGCACTGTGAACACCTAATTAATATTTCTCTTCTGCTGCCACCTTCTCTCCTTTCTCCTCACCCCTTCCTGCTGCTGTAATTCCTTCCCAGCTGCTATCCCACCCAGCTCCCTCTGATTTGGAGGCACCACCTGACAGAGGCAAGCTTTAAAAGCTGAGGTTGTCTTTATTTTCATCAAGAGAAATCACAGCTGCAAGTTTCAGTACCCACAGAGGCTTTTAACTGTGACTTTTTATTAGAAGTGCTAAATTGGGAGTAATAAAAACCCCCAATTTAATAGTTTAATAAAAAGAGGAAGCTAAAAGCCAGCATGGCTGTGGAGGAGCAGCAGTGAGACTGGAGGTGCCAAATATTTGGGTTTTAAATGGCTCGGCTTTGCCTGTGTTTTATGATTCTAAAGAAAGGCTCTCCAGTGAGCTGCTCTGGGCACAGACAGATTCCTGCTTATGAGCTGGAGAATGTCACTGTGTACTCTGCACTCACACAACACAGGGGTTACTCCTCAGATGCACTGGGACTACACTGGGGTGCCTTCAGCACAGCCACTGCAAGGAACAAGTCCTGCCAGGCATTTTGTGATGCTTCTGCAGCCAGACCTGGGGCCAGGCTCTTTGAAATAGCAAAGGATTTATCTACAAAGAAGGTTTCCTGAGCTTTGGAAACTGGCTATCCCTATCACAAATATTTAAAATCTGAGCCTTATTTCTTGTAAGAAAGTTGGGGGTGTTTTTCAGAAAAAAGGCAGGCTTCCAAAGTTGGTTTGGAACAGCAAGAGGTAACTACAGAAATTCAGTGGAAGTGCAACTGGAAGTTTCTACCCAAGTAGCCAAAAGTAATCCTTATGCCACCTTATGTCACATAAAAAGGCCACACAGCCAGATATGACTATTGCCATATCTCCCCAAACTGCTGCCTGGTAGCATCTTGTGCTTTCATTATTCTGCAACATCACAAACATTACAGGAGTTTAGTTTTATTTTCAGATGTCAGAATTTAAACTGAACTAAAACCAGTAATTCCAGCATTAAATAAACCCACTAACAAAAAACCCCAAAATAAAAATTCCCAAAAAACAAAACAAAAACACAATGTCCCCCAAAAAACAAAACCAACCAACCAAAAACAGCTGTAAAAACACCCTTCCATCCCCCCTCTTTTTTAAAAAATAAAGTTCAGGAGTCAGCATTGTGGTCCCTACAAGCCCTAATATTGCAAGCATTAAATAACAACGTAAAAGTTATTTTTGAGAAGATCTGGTTTGGTCAGGAGTCATGCACATGCACAGCTACACATGCTAACTTCAGAAAAATTAGCAAAGCCCCAAAGAAAACATGATCTAAATGACAAAATAAGTTTTTATATAGAACAAACAGACAACCCTGCAACATTTATCTAAATAAGGACAATTCATTTCTTATTCTTGGGAATAAAGGAAGGATAGGCTTTAGCTAGATTGTGCCAGCTGTCCTTGTCAGTATTAGGAAGTGCTCTCAGTACACAATCTCTGCTTTAAAAAGATGCTTTAAATGTTACTTTTAATTATTTCCATATGCTAAAGCCAGGCTTTCTAGATTTCAGACAGTTGCTCTTCCCCGTACTGTAAACTAGAGTTTTTAACCTTTGGAAGGTCCAGATGAAGCAGTCCTAAAATGTTACAGAAGGAATTGTACAGGTTTATTAGCTGACTCCATTAAAAAGTGCTTACTACTGTGGGAGTACACAAAAGTTAACAGGCAGAAATGATTCCGAGCTCTCTCGCAGGCAGCATGAAGCACTATCAGCACATCAAAACAACAATCGCTGCTGGATGCCACCAGAAACTTAGAGGAAACTGTCAGGGGAGAAGGAAATTTGGAGGAAGACTAAACCAAGTGCACATGCCTTGCATCAGTCCCCAGGGTCAGGGAGATGTGAGAGGCAGAGGAATGAAAGGATGCAAAGCCTCTCTGCTCAGGCAGCTCTGCTGCTGCCAGAGTTAGCAAATTCCCCTTCAGGGAATGAGCAGCTCGGATGTGGTTACTTCTCCCAGGCACACTTTCTGCTTTAATTGTCAAAATCCTGCAAGGATCTGTTCCCAGCACTATCTCCAAAGCTCTGTGTGTGTGTGTATATATATATGTATGTACATATGTATATTTCTGTCACTTGATTCTTCCCCATCCAGAAGAACATTCCCATCCAGCCCTACTCTGAAAGCATTTGTTTCACCCATTTTAGTATTGTCACTTGAGAAGTTGCTGTTCCCTCCTCTTCTAGCAACTGCTTGTCAGGAACCTATGTTAGTCCCTAACCTTTGTAATTCCCTCTTTGATGGCATCTCCTTGGGCAAGGAAGGCAGGCTGGATTTCAAAACATGCCATCTACATTAGCAATTCCTGAGCAAACAGAATAGGATCAACTGCTGCAGTGAAGGAGGGAGCCTGCAGAGTGCCTCATCAGAAATTTGGGGATTACAGTTATTGAAAGAAGAAAATAGAATCAGTAATACTTCTTGCATTTGTTCCACTGGGTTCCTTTCAAATCCACATAAAAGGGCATTACTCTGTTGCTTCTGAATTTTACAAAGCCTAATTTCCAACAAGACTACAGTTGTTGAAATTATTTTACACAAATTCCCTAGCCACAGATATTTGATGTGTTTCAAGAAATTCTGGCATCTCTCTTTTGATGAGTTTTGGTGTTCTTTGCTTGCTTCTGGGAAATCTTTGCATAAATGCTTTGGATTAGAGGATGAAGTTTTTGATAGTACAACGGATTAAAGTTCTGTTTCAGTATGAGATGAGTAAAAATGGTTAGGGATTGTACAAAGAAATATTACTTTGTTGAAACAAATACTTCCTTACTAAATTTTCATAAAAATTTTATCAGAAAAGGCTTCTGAGGTTCATGATTAAATTCAAACTTTCAGAATAAGAAGCTGTGTTGTGATCCCTGAATGACAAATTCAGACTTAGATTTATCCAGAATGAAAGAGCTCCCAAGGAAAAGGAAACCCATCGTTTCTGGGTGAAGACACTCCCTGTAGCCTCAGACTCTGAGGTTTTGGCCTTAGCTTTCCCTCAGACAGACAATGGGCGCTTCCCCATTGCTGGTACTCTCTGCTTAAAGCAAGAATGGCAACATCATCTGCAGTGTTTTGGGGCTTTTCCTCTGCACCAGACAATACAAAATATTTTCAGGTTTCAAAAAAAATGCCAAACAGAATTGAAGAATTTTTAAAAATCTAAAATACTTTCTGAAACCATTTTTTGGTGATTTCTCAAGCTCATTGAAATTCTCCCACCACTCTTGTCCATAGACATACACACTACACACCCAGGTTCCTTTCCTCAATTATCCTCATTCTCAGGGATGATTTTCCAGCTCTCAGTTTCTCAGGCAGACTGGCCTGACTCCCAAAAGGGTGTTGTTTCCTACTGTATCACATTTTATAAAGCTTTCTCCACAGCCTGCAGTAAATGACAACTGCTGGATTTCAACCTGTAAAATTTTTGCAAGCCTGGCAAGACCATTTAATTGATTTGTGGTCGTGGATGAGATGCCAGGTGGATCTGTCTGGAGGAGGACAAATTTCCTGGTGCTGCAAAAATGTAAAAGATGGAAACACCAGGGACTGGTAATTCCACATCAATAAATTTCAAGGTCATCTAGAAGCGACAGTAGATTAAATTAAAGAGCATAACTGTACCACTGGCAACTTGATCTCAATTAGAATTCCATCTTAAAATTGTTTAAATTAAAAGGAGAATGAAAAAAAACTGCTTTTTAAAATCATTCTTTCGAGGAATTTTTGAGGTCTAGTCACAAGCTCGCCAAAAGGCCTGATTTTCCACCTCCGATCTCCTCTGTTATTTACAGCTTGGCCATTTTATTTATGCACAAATTCAGCTCTCCCTGTTCCTTCCCCCAGAGGAGTGCCTAGTATTTAAAACATGCATTAAAGGGCTGCTGATACGGTGCTATATCTATTTCAGTCCTTGTAAATACTGCTTTGCTCAGGGGAGTTGAAGCATTTTGGAATCCAACTTTATTTGGCATTCCTATTTTGGAACAGGAATAGTCAAATGCCAAGCATGACATGTGAGCAGAGCAGGAGTTCCCTCCCAGTGCTCAGCACCAGGATCACACTGAGGAGGATTCTCTCTGTGAATTGTCCTTCAGAAACAATCACTGCTGCCACCTTTGCCTCAAAATATGAACAATTTACAGAATGAAAGGCAGCACAATGTGCTTCTGGAGAGAGAGATACCCCTCACTCCTCTCAGAATGGCTTACACAGCAAGAAAGTTTCAGAGCAATAACTCTGTAATAAAGGTGGATATAGTTTATGGAAATGTTGTATCATTCATTGTGCCAAGAGCAAGTAAACTGCTGTTTCCTATCATTCTTTTCCTTTTGTGCCTTTTGGCACCTGCCAAAGAGCAGGTGAGCTCTGAGTGAGCTCCCCAAACTTCTTGGCTTTTACATTTACCTCAACACTTCCTCCAGGCTGCTCCCTATGGGAGCTTATCAGACTCAAAGCCTCTACTGGCTCACTCTTCCCCTCAGAGTTTTCCAAACTGGTTTTCCATCTGCTCCTACATATTTTTCTGAACATTCCCATTCGTACTAAATATTGCCAGACACAAGGCAGTATTTTAAATGAAACAGCATGTGCAAATGCATGCGCATATATTTTTAGCAGACTGCTTCTGTTTTTCCATGTAAATAACCAAGCAAAACAAAATTTAGGAAGAAAATTCAAATGCTGTTAATTAATTAAATAGAAACACAGAATGTGATGACAGGAAAAGCTATTAGTGCACTGGGAATGATCCTGAGAATTTGAAGAAAAGGTCTGAAATACACAGGTGCAACTCAGTAAGGATAAACACAAAGCACTGCAGTGAGGACTAATCCACTCCAAAACCAACAGAAAAACCCAACAACAACAAAGATACAACAAAAAACCCCTCAAAAAAAGATGGAGGAACAATTCAAGCAGCACAATTTTCCAGATAAGGTTATCAGTTTGGTAGATCACCAATTGAAATCAGCATTATCATATCACTACTCAAAACCAAACTACCATAAAGTGCCATGGGTAAGATACAGAGGTGCTTCCTCTGTCCAGCTCAGCAATGTTTCTGCTGGAATGGATCATCTGAGCACTGAAGGTTCACATCAACCACAGAGTGGCTATGAGAGAACAATTACAACAACCAAAGACCCACTGATGATGAGACACTATTGATGTCATAGAGTCGTAAGTCTACTGAACTGCCTAAGAAAAGGACTGAAACAGGACTATGTGTTCTTTGAAAACCCACATTTCTGTGGTTCTGGGTCCAAATCTGCATGTACATGATGCAAACAGGAAGAGAAGGAGTTAATAAATTGTTTATCCTCTGTGGGCAAAAGAAGAAATAATGGGTTCAGCATTGAGCAGGAGAGATTTGGGCAAGGCACTGAGAAAACTTGTGCGGTGAGGGCAGTGGAGAGCTGTGATACATTGCCTTAGCACTGAAGGCTTTTGGAGAACATATTACAGGAACATTTATCAGGAAAAGCTTGGTAGAAGTTATCTTGCCTTGTGAAAAAGTATAAACTAGATGGTGTCCTGAGGTTTTTTTTCAAGACAAACCTTCCCCATAATTTAGTATGATGCTTTCCAAAGCTGTCTATTTGTCTGCAAATTTCAACTTTTATTCCCATCGGCGTTAGTCAGATTCATTTGTATTTTCTTCTTCACTTAAATCTTCTCTCAAAGCCCTGTGCCATGGTCACCCATCTTTATGGCTGACTAGAAAGCTGTCTGGACACTGTAAATATTTGCCCTTCTCCAAGACTGAGCCCAGCACCCTCCCAGGAATCCCAGCCTTGGTAGCACAAGGAGGAAGGAGTTGTGACTGGAAAACCAATCAGATGGAAACCTTCCACTGAGACTGGATGCTGCACTTATTTCCTTGGAGTGTTAGCACAGTCATAATTCACAGCTATGTTCACTGGAGCTGTGTAAAGCTTCTTGACTGCTTGCAGGGTTTCATTACAGAACTGCAACCACACAAAATTAATCAAATGTTTCAGCAGACCAGAATGTTTTAGTATTAAGATTCTCTAATTAAATCTGGAGGGGGGAGAAATGCATAAAGGAAAAGATTTTAGGTAGGAATTAACCAAAATGTGACCTGATGCAAAACCACTTCAACCACTAGAACCTCTGTGTTTTATCAGCAAAATGTATTAGAAATAGGCTTGAACTAGAAACTGGAACACAAATATCCAATTTGAGAGGAGCTGGCATGTAAAACTGGACTTGGATTTTCATTTCACAATTGCAGCCTCTCTCTAGTATATCAAGCTATGGGTAAAATATATGAACTTTGCAAATTTCCCTACTTAGAGCTCAAAAAAAGGAATAAATATTTTAAACCACAATTTTCAAGTTCCTCTCTTCTTCCATGTGTCTTCCTCTGGGACAGTTGTCAGGCCTTCCATTTTCCTTTCTATTTCCCCCAGTCAACACAGACACTCTCTAACAAGCCCTGCACCCAAAATGCCAACCTGGCCATTCATTTCTTGAGAGAACTGGAGGAACTCAAGCTCTCTGTTCACCTTCCTGTAGTACCCAGTGACAGAGCTGCCTCGGAATACACAATCTCCTGAGGTTTTCAGGTTTCACAGCAATACAAATAACTTACGACAGTCCAAATCCACCAATCATGTCCTCCTGCAGGAGGAAGTTTGAGTCATAAATCCTCTCCACTTTTGCTCAGAAAATTTGTTTGATTTTGCTCTGTCTCATACATCACATGCTGTCTGCTGAAGTCAAGGGCATTTTCCAAGTGGACATTTTTAAGTAGGCCAAGGAACTCTTAGACAACATGATAAAGCTAAATTAGTCAACTGCACAGCAACTTTCAGCCAGAAGGTAAGAAGAGAGAATGAGGTTTTGGGGTGTTCTAAAAATTAATATAAGGAAGCATATTTAGAACAAACAAAGGTATAAATGATATCCCAACTTCCAAGCCTGGGTTTTGTTCTAAACCTGATAATTAGAATGATAAGATTACACGAATTTTGAAATTAATAGGCAGAGGGAAAATGATGAATCACCTGATATGAAGTGCATTTGAGCCACATGTATAACTGGAAACAAAACCAAAACCTATTCATTTTTTACTTGAGCTATTTTATGGTCTTTTAAAACAAATTCCAGTATAACTTATTTCAGTTGAATTTCATGATTTGCATTAAAAAAGTCCAAAGCTGTACTGGTTCCCAGTACCATAACAGTATTTCATAATAGTCATAACTGTATATTTCCCAGAAATTGATTGTGTTTGGCTATTTTTGGCTTTTTTCTAGAAAAATAAATTAGTTAATTAAAAAAACCCCAAACAATGTTTACATTATTCTCAGATTCTAGAAGGAAAAAGCATTCAGAGTGAGCAGAGGGAAACTCAAATCATGAAAAGGGTTCACAGCCAACAGAACTAACATAAGTTCTGGGAAATTAGATTAACTGATTCTCTCTTAAATGAAGATATCAAATCTACCTCTTGGCATTTCTGCTGCAATCATCTAATTTCACTCTCACATAAAATAACTAATCAGATTTAAAAGGGTTAGACAAATTCTAATGATACAGTGCAAATCAAGTACTTTATTTATTTTATATATTCATAATAAATTCGAACAGTTTAAATAACAGCTTTACCCCAGACCCCAAATCCATATTAGTCATCATTAAAAATCAGAATATAACACATTAACTATTCCCTTAGAGAAAAAGAAACCAATCAGGAATTGAGACAACACAGATCTTGATAATAAATGATGCATATTCCTCATTCTGTCATCATTATATTTCTCATCCTGTTGTCATTTTGCATTGAAATTGAGTGATGAAAATACACTGAAATTATTGTTAGATGTAATTGATGCAATTGAACTGTATCAGAATTCTAACTCTGAACTACTTTTAGGAATAACCCTTTGGTGATCAGAAAGAAAAAAAAAATAGAACCCCAAGCATGGCTTCCTTCCCATTCTCTGACCAAAGCCCCATTTGTCTTTCCACTTACAGGTGCAAAAGCTTGACTTGCTCTATGGTAAAGATGCCCAGAGTATTCCTTAGCAATCAAGGAAGGGAAAGGCTCAGAAGATGCCTTAAAAGTGTGTGACACTCATTATTTCTCTGCTCTCCAGGTCACATTTTTAAGCCCCCACTTAATGAAAACCACCTCCACTTATGCCTCTCACACTAAAAAGGAGAACTGCTACATGAGTGACCAGTCACACCCCAAACACCTGAACTAAATACTAATTATCAGCCCTCTCCAGTACAAAAAAAGTCCTAATAGCAGCAAAAAAATCAGTTCGGTAGTTATAAATAATGAGGCATCGTAACTTTTTTATCCCCTAAGATTTTGTGAGCAGAGAAAGAAGCCAAACTCACAGTCAGTGCCGAAGAAAAGCAAAGAGACAGCAAATTTTACTGTCTATCAGCTTTTCTTAATGCATTCCCTCTACTTTAATGATGACACAGATAAATCTCAAGTGCTCCTCTTTGCAGGCAGTGTGCTCGTGCAAGGTGGAGGAACTGACTCAATTAAACCTTTTACCTCAAAGCACACCCAGAGCTCAGTTTGATGCTTTAGCCTCAAACAGCAAACCCAAGGAACGGGAAGAAGCACCACAGCTGGTTTACTAGGGCACCAGAAAGGCATTTTTAGTTCCCCAAAAAGGGAAGAAAAACCAGTCACTGCATCTATATTTGAAGAGCCTGATATATAATCTCCACCAAAAACCTCTGTAAAAGCTCAGCTGGTCAAACATGCTTCTGTTCATTGTACTTTTTGTCAAAACAATAAGTCTTTGAAGAAAAGGCTTTGATGCACTGAGTTTAAGTGTCCCATATTCAACAGTTCAGTCAACTGGAAATTATTCGTGAAAAAGTATTAATATTAACTTTTCCCTACCTGGAGTTAGAAAAAAGTGAAGTTAATATTAAAATAATCTATTTTATTTTTGGTTTGTATAAAATTAGATACAATTTAAGAGCTCATTCCAATCAAGCACGGATGAATTTTCTTAATTGTCAATTTTCTTTCTTGAAACCCCATCTTATCCAACTCCAAATTAAGTTCCTCCTGCAGCTTCCCATGCCATAATTGCTGAGTTGCTGGGGCTGATTTACCTATTCTCAGAATATTAATAGAGAATAAGGAAGTGCTGTAATGTTCATACTGTGATTAATCACTGCAGGTGGGTTTCAGTAGCCTTACTTTCACATTGCAAAGGTCATTAACAGCCACTAATTGCTCTAAGCAGCCTCAGCCAGGCCCTTCTCCCACATGCTCTCCCACCTGTGGGCCCAGGAGCTGCACCTAAGCTCCAGCCTGGGCCTTTGGTCTCAGCTTAAAGCCATTTGTAGATTCCTGCTGTTTCTTCTCTGTTCTTTTGGTGCCTCAATCCGATATCCACTTGTAGCTTTGCTTTATTTGATGCCCCAGATGGGAAAAGCTGCTGGTGCCACCCCTGTGCTGTCCTTGTGTGGCTCCAGCACTGTGGGAATGTGTCCTGCAGGGAGCTCTGGCTATCCTTGGCCCCCTGCTTGACTTCCCTTTTGGAATAACTGTGTCCTTACTGTCCTCCTGCACTGCTGGCTCCACACAGACATCTGAGTACTCCTGCATACCTTAATCCTACCTTCCAACCTTTTGTGTCCTTTCTTGCTCCCTGACTGACTCCAGTGTCATTACAGAAGCACCTCAGTCTTCAAGCAGGCTCAGGAGTCAGAGCTGAGTTCCTAAATAACGACCTCTAATGGCACTGTCTCTGGTGTGTCCTGGCTGTATTCCCACTCCACAGCATTTGGGGCATTGAGCTCTGCAGGGAGTGCAGCAGAGCCTGTGTGCTCACCTCAGGACTGTGGGGAGTGGTGCACTGCAAATCCTAACTGCTTCTGCAGTCCCTAAATTACCATTCATCCATGGCTACACTGCCAGTGACAGAGGAGAAGAATTAAGTCCTCTCCCTTGAGTGACAGGTTGTACTGCTCACTGAGCTCTGCTTCTGCTTAACTTCCTTGGCAGAGAGTAAGTTTTGCCTTTCATTTCACCACTCAGTCCAAAAAAATGGGCTAAAATCAGGATAAGGAAATCATAATTCTGCTTTAGCAGATCAGAGGATTTTTTGCATGGAAGCTCTAGTGGCTGATTTTTCTGTGCCTGCAGAAGAGCAGGAGGCTCTGGGGACTGGTAATGGGGTCTTTCAGCACTGGGTCACCGCTGTGAATCCAGCTCAGGTCAATGATAATGGCAGCTTAGTTGCCTGTGTTAATTGTGCTGATTGCCTCAGTCGAGGTCTGAAGAGGATCAATAGCTACAAATAGCCCATCACCACCACTGCCATCATTCAAATAAGTTCAGCAATAAATTAAACACCAAACAAAAGGTGCAACAAACCTTATTCTCACTAACAGGTTGCTTCTAAGACAAGATCTAAACCTATGAGTGGAGTTCTTGTAGTCAGAAAAAATATATATTTACCCTTTTCCCAGTGTATCTACAGCAGATAAGCAGCCATGATTCCATCACTTCAGCATAGATATGTCTTTGATTAAATCAAAGTTTCATCTTATATAAACAAATAGGAATTGTTTTGAATAGGGAAGGATTTTTCTGTTAGCTTTGAGTGTATTAAAGGCTGTACAGTTAAATATAAGATCTCTCAAGATTTCTTTGGTTTCAGTGAAACTGTAGGGAAAGAAGTGCACAGGGAGACAATATAAACTGTACTATTTAAGGACAACATAACAGGATAAATGAATAGATGGACATCACCTCTGACTCAAAAGCCAGTTTCAGACCATCTAGCACCACAAATATTTAACTCCATCATAATCACAGTTCTTCCACAATGTCCTGACAGCACAAACGAAATTGCATGAGTGCTTTAGCTACTTTTTTTTTCTGAATTGTTTGGCTGCCTTTTGAATATAGCCTGAGCTCTTCATGTGTAATATTTGTTTGGGATATATAGAAAAACCTGTGCTGTGCCCAGTCTTCATGACATGTTCAAGTCCAACAGGAGCTCCCTTTGCCTTGGCAAACAGCCTGAGCTGTAGAGCACAGCTGAGCACCAGCAGTGCCCTGGATCCATGCACAAACATGGAAAGCACTGAGGCACTGAGGGCAGGCAGTTAAGGCTGAATGTTTCAGGCCTAGAAGGAAAAGTCAAGGTGCAGGTGCCAGAGTGAGAAGGATGCATTATCTCTTAACTCCAACTCCCCAAGCACCACGAATGAACACCGGGAAGGCAGCATTAGCTGTTCCAGGGGGATGGAGAGCTTTGCACTTCTGCTAGAGTGATCCCATCTGGCCTAATTAAATGATCTGCATTGACAGACTTCTGGGGAAAGTCTCATTGTGTTCTCCCAGCTGGAGGAGGAAAAGGCAATTGAGGCCTGCTTGAGGGAAGTAATATGGAAGAGTCTCCCAGGGAGCAGAGATGTATCTGATGGTTTTAAAAATGCAGGAGCAGCAGGTGAAGAGAAAAATCTAAGGAAGCATCATCTCTAGTTTTATGAAAAGCAGTGACCCACTTTCTGCTTCAGATAAAGGTATCACCTGCGGGTCTAGGGCCTCCTCAGGGCACAAGGCCAATGAAGAACCAGAAAGGAAGGTTTCCTGCAGGATAAATGGTACTGAAACAGAATAGGAAGCACCGAATGCAAATTAAGCTATGGCCAGTAAGATAATGAGTAGCTGAGAAGAGCAGCAAAATGAGCAAATGATAGGCTAATTATGACTGAATATGAAGAACTGCCAGCATCATGCACTCAGACACTGTAAGTCAGTCCACTAAATGTGGAGCCTTTTCATCTGCTGTCTCCTTTTGCTGAGCTCTTGGAATAATTTTGTACTTTTGCTCTAACTCATAGCAAAACCTGCTTTTCCCTCCTAAGGCTTGACTGCCATTTTAAAATCCTGTCCCATGGTCCCCAAAGGGGCTGTTTAGTGGGGATGCTTAGCCTGGTACAGGGATGTACAGCATTTCTCTTCCCTGCTTCCCCCAAAGGTGTTGAGTGCTAGGAAGTCCACAGATTTGTCTTTACACAGACAGGGAAGCTTTTGTGTTTGCTTTTTAATATGACCCAATACAGTTAGAGGATTGATATATTTAGATCATGTAGCTTTTCAAGTGACATTCCCACCTGTTCAGTGGTAACAGCATTCAAGTAAGTCTGTCAGTGAATTCAGGCAAGAAAAAAAATGTTCCTTTTCCTTTGTATTAATTAATGTCTTGTTCTCATCAGTTAACTCTGAGGAGTTAACTCGTCAATTGGATTTTTTTAGAAAATGTTTTGCAAAATACCAAGAATAGCAAATCCCTTTAGACTGAAATGCACTACATCTGCTGTAAATTGTTATAGAGGTAGGACCCTTTCCTGCTGTGCATGCACACAATAGATAAGGTTAAAATGTTCTAATTGAGAGACTTCAACTGGAAGAATGATAATTTGTTAGGCACTGCGACACAGAGTAAAAGTTATTAAACTAATTCTGAATTAACAACTAATGTGAATCACATTCAGCTTAAAGATACTGAATTTAAAATTGGAAGCACAGAGCTCTAATAAATTAATTAATCCACCAGTATCATAGCACATTATGTGAGTAATGCAAAATCACACAGCACACTGACCAAGACCTTTGCATCTCACAGTATTTGTATTACTTTGCATTCTTTTACCCGTTGCGCTGTAACTCTGAGAAACAGATTTCTGTTAAAACAGATGATCATAGACCTGGCTCAATCTGTAATTTACACGCAAACTGTGGTTTTCTGTGAATTTAAAATTAACAACATAATGTTACACTTGGTAGCATTTTCCCTCATGCTAATATCAGCCTGAAACACGAGCTTCTTCAAGAGGTCACCGAGTTTCATCAACTGTCAAAAATGTGAAGGTAAACCCCTCAGTACATCTGCAGATTGGACACGTGTAATGACATTTTTTTTAAACTGCATTCTCAAGTAAAGCTCTAAATCTGATTACATACCTAAATCTGCTGTGTAATCTGGATGACAGGCACATTCAACCCTAGGCATCAGATTATACCTTCACTAACAAGAAATCTGCTTGTAGGAACCTCAAGTGATGAACACATACTATTACTATTGTTCTTCAAAGATCAACCCTCAGGATAAGGAATTTGCATATGTATATGATGTTTTACCTTGTGACTGTGTGCTGTATGCACACAGAGCTTTAGGAGGCACATCTGTACTATTTTTAAATTCTTTTCCTGTGTATTTGGCTGTCCAGTTTATCACAGTTCTAATTTAACCTTTCTTTCTATCTGTTTTAATAAGAAAGTAATTTTATAATTCCCCCCCTGCCTTTTTCCCCTCAGCAAAGATGCAAGTTCTCAAAACTGTAAAGAACATGCCATCAGTGGAAGAGACATGGATCTGATTGAGATGACTTGATCCAAACTCCCAGCTGTGACTGTATTGCTGCACAACCTGTCACAAGTCAAGTCATTTCTCTGCATCTCTTCCTTACTAGTATTTCTCTTCTCTTTGCACACACATTTGCAAGGCTTCTACCATGAAGAGATCTGGGAACTGCAGCACCCACAGCATCTTAAAAAATTACTCAGACACAAAACACAAAGCAATTGTATCCCACGGTTGTTTTCAATTTTTTTGGCAGTATCATCCACCAAGTCACAAGAAGCAAACTGAAAAACTCCCTCTAGTGCACCAGTTTTTGGTTCAAGTGAAATTCAGAACTGAAATTTCACTACACCTTTTTATTTTTCTACACCACAGCAGTGATTAGAGCCAAGAGCTTTCTTTCAATTCTTTCTAGAGTCAAAACTCTCAATATTTTATAGCAAATCTCCACTTGATGACACCAGTTCCAGGCTTTTTTAATGGCTTTAATTTTTTTTCCCAGGTGCCTCAGTGATGCAGAACTCACATTTGCCCTGCACATCCTCTTGCTGTAGAGATTCCTCCCCTGGAATTATGAGAACTCTTTGTGTGAGCATCACTGGTGCCACAGCCAAGTTTCCCTCTGCAGTTCTGGTTGGTTAGTGCTGAAAGGAGGGAACTACACAAAAATGTGCCTGAACTGGGAAATGTGAGACCAAGGTCAGCAGCAAGTAATTGAGTAGGGAGTGCAGTTTTATGGAGCTGCTCTATTTACGGCTGTTATACCTGGGACTACAAAATCTATACCTACATAGAATTATTTAAAATACTCCAGAAAAGGCCATCTGGCTTCTTGTGGCATTTCTGCTCTTTAATTACTAGCACAAAACCCCCAAAACTATATACAGACATCCACACCTATGGTGATCTAATATTCCATTCTTATTTTTCTTTATAGTGGCAATAACTACTTCCAGATCAGACAACCCCTGTCATTTAATGACCTCAGGCAATGCCAAGAGCATTGGCTCCTCCAGCCAGTCACCAATTGCCAGGAAATACCTGTTCCTGAATGTCATTGTCCTTAAATACGAAGCATTAGACACAGCTGTAGAAAGAGGAGAGGATGTTGCTGTATTTGTTTTCAGAACTTCAGCTTTGAGATTTACTTGTTTCTGTAATTAGAATATGTAACACTATATGGGCAAAGAAATCATGAAAACACTCCTTAGAGTTAGCATTTACATTTTTTTTTCCTAGGGCATTTCTCCCCGGGTGTGACTTACAATCCAGGCAAGACTGCAGTCTCTGTGTTAAACTGGGACTGCTATCAAAAGTATGTTTCATCAGTGGTTTGAATCACTTGTCAGATTTTGTGGGTACACAGAATACAGTGCTGGGTTTAAGCCAAGAAAAGGCCTTTTTCTTTCAAATACTGTAATTCTGATCCATAAGAGAATTTGATCTGGGTGCTCTTTTCATTATA
This sequence comes from Lichenostomus cassidix, assembly GCF_008360975.1. NCBI lineage: Eukaryota > Metazoa > Chordata > Aves > Passeriformes > Meliphagidae > Lichenostomus > Lichenostomus cassidix. Next base: position 18,953,496 of record NC_139490.1, read on the forward strand.
TGAACAAGATGTAATGATAACATTCTCCTGAAATATTTTTGACACACACTTGTTCCATCCTTGCTGATGAGTTGCATGAAACCACCTCATTATATTAATGCTCAGAATGTACTGTAATGTCCACAAGCTTCTTCCCCTCTGCCCTGTCGAGGAAGATGCAATTTGAAGTGATAATTGGTGGGAGAATCCCATCTGAGCCTCTGCTGTGTGTAAGCAGTGCAGCTACAGATGTTAATTTTTATAATACATTACTGGATTTAAAGATCTCCAAGTATTGAACACTTACAGTAATTGCACCAAGTCCAAAAAAACTATTTAACCTAAACTACAATGTTGCATTAGGAGAATACATTTGCACATAATTAAATATAGGAGTTTGCTTCCAGTTTAAGAACATGAAATCTATTTTAGCTTTTTTTCTACAAACACTACTTATGCAAAGAATGAAAATACCTAATTGAGATATTAACAATAACTTCCCCTGAAGCACAGCTGCCAGGTAGCATCTGATTACCTTCACTCACAGCTAGAATGCAGATCCAGCACTCTATGGGGCACTATTATTATATGAACATGAAAATGACAACAGCTAATTCAGTGGCTCAAAACAGGATGCAGCACCAGCTATTACAAAAGGGTCCTGAATGGATCCTTGTTGGCTCTGCAGCATTCCAAAGAGGTGGCCTAATCTGCAGGCACCCCAAAGCACAGCTGAATTTGCAGTCCAGGACTCTGCACTGCCATCTGTTCAGCATTCTGAACTGCCAGCCTCATCTTCTTCCAGCCCAAAAATACATTTTTTATGGCAGAAACGTATTTTCCTATGAGCAATTAAGGCAGCTCTAGGAGATGGATTATTACAAGATGCACTTAAGTCACTGAAATGTTAATTGGATATTCTGGACCTGCCAAAAGAAAACAAGTCTATTTTCCAAAGTTTAACTGATTTAGAAGGCCTGGTAAAAACAGCCCAACCTACTGTCCTCAATAAAACAAATCAAATCCTGCTCTCCTGGTTCCACAAGTGTGCACTTTATCTCAGCTATATAGCAATATGCATGCAGATTACAAAATTACCGATGTGTAGTAGTACCAGAAGCAGAAACTCATTTGGCATGTTTCATGGAGAGTTTTCCACAGACACTGCCTGCTCTGTCATGGAATGCTTTGGGCTGGAAGAGACCTCCAAGATCATCTCATTCCAATCCCCCTGCCATGGCCAGGGACACCTTCCACTAGACCAGGCTGCTCTGAGCCCTATCCAGCCTGGCCCTGAACTCTGCCAGGGATGGGAGTATTCTGGGAACAAAGAGGAAAGCAGGGAAAGAAGTGGATTAGAGTGAATTGTTATGAGCACCATATCAACAAGAGAATTTCTTTTACAGTGTAACTGGACAGGGTAATTTCTCAGAGGCACAAGCACTAAGTGCACCAATAGAAAAAAGAAGTATCTTTTGTGAAGCCTGATTTCACATGGCACACGTCTGCTCTAATAAAGCAGGTATAAATACATATATGTTGATATACATGGTAAAAATATAGCAAGTTTCTCAGTATTTCTGAGAACTTTTGGACCAGCAGCACCTCCGCCAGCTGCCCAAAAGTGAGGAGTGAAAAGCTCTGGAATGGTTTACAAGGCAAGACATAACTACAGCAGCAGCTCATAGAAGCTCTGACTCCTGAGCAAATTCCCAGACAATGTGGTAGAAAATCAACCAAGTTTCCAGTGGAAATTGTTCAACAACTAGAAAACAATTTATCAAAACTGTGTAAACAAAGTATTTCTCGGTTAGATCATACCTCTCAGGAAGATCACCAGGTGTGGTTTTCATTCCCCCATCTTTCTTTCCCTCCAGAGCCCTACTGGATGTGTCATTTCCCTTTGGTACCATAAAGAAAATTCTAGATTTTTTGTACCTGACATGCAGCTAACTCAGCACCTTTTATAAGCCATGACATTAAATGCAGTTCACAGTTTTGGTTTGGGAGTTGAATCTCTGCTTCCCCATATCTTTGACTGTACTAAGTGCATAAATCCTCTCCTCCCTCTTCTTTCCTAGTGGATGTTGGATTTGGGATCCAGCCAGGCAGAACTTGCAGGCAATTGCAGAAGTGATCTTTGATAAGTGCTGTTTTTCTAAGAGCATAATGTTGTATAATTGCCATTTTTGTACATCATCTTGGAAATCCAGCCTGGAGCAACAGGGTAATAATTGGCTCACAAGTTGGTTTTTTTTAAATCTGGAAATCAGAATTAATACATCAGCCCCCCCATACATTCCTCCCAAGTAATATCCATTTCACCTCTTTGAATATATTATGGCTTCATTTTCATTTTTAAATCACTCTTTGTCAGCTCTTGGCTATCAGTCCTCACTTCAAATATTCAGAGATATTAATCAGTTTCTTTCATCACCTACCGAGTGTTTGTTCTAGAAACCACTACTGTTATAGTTTAGAAACCTACTTCAAAAGGGGCTTTTCTTTTTTCTTTACTTTTAGCAAAAGATAGCTTCTATCAAGTTTAAGATCACTACAGCAGAGAGAGTGAATAAAGCAGTATAAAGAGGAAGATTGCACCGCAACAAATTCCCAGCAAATCTAAGGGGGTTACTATAGGAGGCCATTAAGTGGAACATTCATTTCCTCACAGTACTGCATTTGCAGAAAGATCCCATTCTGTAAGAAATCCATTTCTGAAACCAAGGTATCACCTACCTGAAATGCTTGTCCATCAAGGAGTTAACGTGGAGCCTGAACAGTTAGGAGAGAGAAAGCCAAATCAATAGGCTTTGTATCTACAGCTGCCTTTCATTTTTCCAGGCTACTGTCTTCACCATTAACAGCAGTTTTACTGGCTGAAAGAAACTGTGGCACACAAATACTACCTATCATTAAATAAAAACAAAAACAATAAACAACCACCAAAAAACTAAAAAAACCCAAAACAAAACAAAAAAAACCCAAACAAAAAAACCAATGCACTAAAAACAAACAAAATTTAAAACCCAACAAACCCAAGAAGAATTAAATTCTGCCACAATGTCCAATAAACCAACTCATCACCTGATAAAGTTGGGTAAACTTGCTGGGATTCAAGGTTTGGTAATTTCACTTGGACAGCTGTCAGATGGCTACAGATTTCTCCAAAGGCAGATCAGTCTGCCCACTACTAATTTATGAGAGTTAATTTTTAATTTTTTAACAAGCTCGTTCCTTTCCACAAATACCTTTATGTTTGTTTCTAGTCTCTTCAATTGCTGTATCTAAGACAACATGAAGAGCTGCTCTGCTGAGTTAAGGCTGATTCTGGATGGGAGGTGTTTCTGGCATAGCAGATATTTGGTTTGACTTCTGCATTTTAACTTGACAATCTGCACAGGTGGTGTTGCAGTGTGAATGTGAGATAGTAGGGATAAAAAATTGAGGGAATCCAATGATATGCAAAGCTAAGGTTTGGCATTTCTACAGAGTTGTCAGATTCTTGCTGCCTGTAAAAGGAATTCTACATATCTCCTGAGGAAAATGGTAACACTGCACATTATCTAGGGGAATAAAAGCTTTCTAAATTGCAAAACAGAGCAAAGATCAAAGAAGTGACAGAGGAAAGGGAAAGCCAAAAAGATTCACATGTAGAATAGCAGATTGAGAGCTGTCTAAGAGAGACTGTGAGAGAAAAATAGAAGCACTGATCTTTACATAGCAAATTAGTAACAAAAATTGTAGAGAATTTACAGATAGCATAAGACCGACATTAATTAACATTAATAAAGAGAAAATTCCATTTGAAATGCCTTCTAAAATTTTTATTAATTAGCACTACTGATCCCATCTTGCCCACAAATGCCCCAGGTATCTCACAAGGCATGTGAGACTTGTGAGCTCTGTACTCCAGGACTCAAGGCTGAGATGACAAATTTGAAACACAGATGTATTTTAGTGACAAGGCTTTCCTGCCTCCCTGAAATCAGAGGCTGTTTGGCAAGCAAAATTACTTCACTGTAACATTTTAATTAGTTTACTTCTTCTAAAGCTTTCTGACAGATGTAGATTTTAAGGAGGGATTTGAATGAGAATATATCTGGCAATAGATACTGCACCTAATGAGTCTGGAATCTAATATATGTTGGTTTGCCACAGGACATAAGCTCCTGAATCCCACTTCAAAATTCAGAAGCAGTGAAAAGAAACCTCATCTTGTTTTTCAACATGCCCTCACTTTTCAGAATATTACAATTTCTCAAGATCATCAAGTGTTTATGCACAATGTAAATATCACACTTCTAAAATTACAGTGATTATGTGGCCCTAACACGCCTGCAGGGAGTTTTGTCCTTATGTCTACTTCCTATAAAATACCTCACCGCAGCTCCTGGTCAGCCCAGAACTTCTCCAGCCATCTAGACAGTGAATCCAACATGATGCCTCTTGGATTAATTTAAAGCAGAGAACCAAAAGAGGTTTCAGTCCACAGGTAACGCAAACATATACCTTGAATCCAGTTTTGCAGAAAGAGGAGCTACAAACATAGGCAAATTTTGCTGATTCATTTCCCAAACACTTGAAAGATTTGCCAGCATTTATTTCCTTTTAATTAAATTTTGAGCTGGATGCTGTGACAGATTCCCCTTGCTATGTCTTGTGTACACACCTTCTATATTTTTTAAACCTCTTCTCCTCCTTCTCCCACTCTCTACAGACTCACCAAGACATAAAAGGAATCCAGAAAAAAAACCCTGGCATTAAGTTCTTGTCTTTGAAACCCCAAGGGTGAGTGGATTTGAAATCTACAGTTAGTTTTACAAAAGCTGAACATATGGTGATACAAAGTTTTAAGAATGTGTGTGAAGACCAGCTCTGCTCTCTCCAGCAAGAAATGTGAGGAGTATTAAAATACCCATTTTTTCTTAACATTCTCCTTCTATGTTGTCTTAGGAGCAGGCACGTTATACTTTTTTGTCTAATAAACAGTTTTAAACCACTTCCCATTTCTTACATCCATAAACCTAGGTGCTTTTATTTCCTTTTCCTCTTAGCAAAATGAGCTTTTTCAGCTGTCACTTAGTAGCTGGATGTGAACCTGACAACCGAACTGCTCTGTACCTGCTGCTATTGCCACAGGAACACTTGTCAGACTACAAAAATGAAGAGATTTAAAACAATAATTGTTTCCAAACTCTCATTTGCTCCATTTTCAGCAGCCTGACATCTATTGCCATGGAAACAGTCAGGGAGCAGAGTAGCAGGGATACAATCTGACCCTGAGGTTCTAGGATTCTTCCGGCTCCCATCACAATAACAATTTTCAAGAAGTGACCTCTCTACTGCACCTTTAATAAGAATCAGGAACACATGACTTACGCAGTAAAATTGAGCTAAACTAACTGATTCTAATTTTTAAGCTGGACTTCCCAGTCCCATTAGATTAATGAATTTCCAGGTAGATGATAACACAATCTAGCATCTTCAGTAGAGTGACCATCTCCTCGCAGGGTTGGAAGAGCACCTGCCTCAGGTGGGGATTTCCCCCTGCACAGTTCACTCAACCTGCACTCAGCTGCTTCCTTTCCTTATGCCCATTTTGCTTCGTTAAGATCTGAACAAGACAGAAATAGAGCTGAGCAAACAGAACCAGGTAGTTTTCAGGACAGCAAAAGATGACAGCTGTCGTGCTCACCAGGAAAGGAAACAGATGCAGTTAGCCAGAGTGCAAATGAGTAGTCTGGAGTCAGACCCAAAATTCAGATACCAGCCCTGGAACAGTTTCTGCTAAGCACCACTACTTTGCCATCAAAAGTTTTCATATATTTAAATATTCATTAAGTAAATCTTAAACATTTTAAATTCTATACCACAGCAATTATTCTGGTCTTTCGATCACAACTTTTTACTTTTGTCCCTGTATTTCCATAAAGCCTCAAGAGATTTGTACCTACACCTTCAGTGCTCAGCTACCACAGTGTTGATTTAGACCAGCAATTCCAGAGGCAAAATCCACAAGGTTCAGGGATGATGGTTATTTTCCTTAATGGCTGTTATTTGGAGAACCAATATCATGACACAACTGGATTGCAAAGATGCTATTTCTATTGCATGCAATAGAATACAACACAATGTTCCATAGATGTAAAATTGTACTCAGGGCACCAGCTGCAACTTGAACAGCAGATTGCCCATGTAACATCAACATCATACTTCCATTCTGCACTGCACTGGTAAAAACTTTGGAGAAGACACCAAGAAACTTCTAAGCTGGGGAGAGACTTTTGGTACTCAGGCTATTTCCATTCTGATTTTAATCAAAGAGAGCTACCCTAAGTCTACACTTAGGACCCAGGGAAAGGTCGTCCTGAGTTTCTTTTGGGGATGCTCAGCAGAGAAGTAGCACTTTTTTTCAGGTATTTTTTTTTCTCTCGATATTCAAGTTTTCAAAAAGCAGCTATAAAACCTCCCTGCGTTTTCAACATGGATTGCATTGTGCACTTCAGAGACTTTTGCTGCGACACTTTCATGCAGCTTGCCAAATGCTTTGAAAGGTCTCAGAGTTTGTGAACTCAGGTTCAACTAATTAGAGTGAATGGAGAATTCTGGATTCATGAAAACCATAGGACATCAATAAAACATAAAGCCTAGTACGTCAGTCCAGAAGTCAGCAAGTCCATTTGGCAGCCACTGAATAATGAGGAGGAGGATGAGGAATGCCAAACAGCAATGGGAGCTTGTGGTAAAAACAGTCCACTCAGCCACACATTCACTGTGGCACAGAGAGATACCCAGATTGTCCTTTGTCACCAAGTCACTACAGACTGAGACTGTCTCTTGAATGAGCACTTCTGATGTGTCATCTTATTTTCTGTGCCATTCTGCACCCACTAACCACAACTCTGGCTCAGTAAATAGAGCACTGGGATGGTATGAAGGAGACTGGAGTTCTATTTTTTCCTAAAGTCCTTTAGCCCAGTGACACTGGCAAATGAAACGTTTCCCCATGACCCTGCAAAATCATATTTATCTCTGCAGAGTGAGATTACCTGATGGAAACAAAAAACCCAGGAGTTATTTTCTTAGCAGGCAACTAAATAAATTAATCATCTCAACTGCAGGGAAAAATATTGTGTCACATATTGTTGTGGTATCCAACTGTCCCCACATCAAAGCTATTTTAATTGGAAATTTTGAAGGGCAGGAACTTTCCTGCAGCTCACAATCTGAAAAAAATAAATAACAATTATAAAGCAGGTAGGCTCTATTAGCCCCTAGCTCTTCAGCTCAGCTACTGACCAGAAAGAGGAAGGCAGCTATTCTGTTTTTCGGCGTGTAATCAGAGCTCTCCAGCAGTGTCTGGACCAGCACCCGGCCCGTGGGTGGGTGAGTACGGCTGTCTGGCGTGCGGAGGCGCCGTGCTCTTACATAATCCTGCTGGGAACGCTCCTAGTGGGGGCTGCTGCCATGGACAACTGCCCGGCTTCCTTTTCCATTCCAGACTGGCAGCACAATTTGCTCACCTTCTCCTGCTTATCTGCCTCTGAAACACTTCGAAGAGTTATTTATATCCTTGTATTTTTGACAGGTTCTAGCAGAGGATGGGACTTGTACTAGATACTGCACAGACATAAGTAAAGGAATTCTCTAGCCTTTAGGAGCTCTTGATCAAAACAGACAACACATAAATGGCAAGGAAAAGTCTTCTTATTTCGAGTTGCTACTTAAATATTCTATCTCTGTATCCCCCAAATCCCTTGTTCACTGAGGTGTGTACACTGCATGACCTCGGGCAGGATTTTGTCAAACAAATCCACCGTGCAAATGGTGTGACAACAGGGCAATGCTCTTGGCTTCTCACACAGTCACGTTTAGCAGCAGCTCAGAGCTCTCTGCCTTGTGCAATTCACTCACTCAACACCAGTATCTGAGCTAAAAAGTTACCAAAACAACTCCAAGTGAAACTTCGGGTACTGGAAAGAACTAGGAAATAATTGTCTACAGTTAATCTAAGAAAGAAAAGAAAAGGTGATGAAGAGAAAGAGATACAAGAATGCAAAAAAAGTGTTAATTTCTTAAAGCTAGCTGGATGAGATTTTGATAAAAATCACAATGTAATTGGCTATTACCAGATTCAAAAGAGACCTTATTTGTTGAGAAAATACTGTGTTAATTTATAAGTTTGGCTGCATTGAGCAGCCCGTGAGGCTGTTATTTCTTCTTTGTTTCTGCTAGATGATGAGGGGAGAAATAATCAGAGGTAATTACTACGTGCTAGTAAATATTGTAGGTTATCAAAAGCGAGAAATGAAAAGCAATCTACACACATAGCACATTTCTCAAGAATATATCTTCTCAGGGCCAAGACCACGTTGGTGCACTTCAGCTACCATCCCTAATGACAGGCACGATCCTTTTACACACTGCCACGACATCTCACATTTATTGATGCTAACAAACTCAGCAGAAATGGATCATTAAAAGAACACATGCAAGGCAGTCCATAGACATCAAAGTCTGCATGGAGAGCTGACAGAAAACAACACAAAGAAAATTGATGTGAGGAGGCAGCAAACGAGCAAGAGCTCCGATGGAACAGAGGGAGGCTGCTCTGTTCAGCTGCACTTCTGTGCTTTGCATTGACTTTTCACCAAGGTGAAAAATGGCTTTAATCAGGTCCTTGGGGTCTGCACTTGGCTCTATCAGCCTTTCTATTGACAGGTTCACTTTGCTGGGAAATCAAAGTGTGGGGTGGAAATGGCAAGATGTGTACCTTGAAACCAGAATTATGGGGACTCTTGGCCAGTGTTGTCAACAAAGTCTGTCTCAGTTCCATCGCTATAAAATGATAAGCCTCTTTGCCTGCTTGGCTGAAAGAACATTTCTCCAGAACACTCTTGCTCTCACTGAGCTGGGGATTTTTCCCACATCATCAGTTGCTAAAAATGTAATTCTGTTTTGTTGCTTTGCAATGAAAACAAAGCAGCACAATGCCAGCTACAGAGAGGCAGATGACACAGGAGAATGATAGCCTCCAACCGTGGCATCTAGCCAGGCTGTTTGAAGCACTCACAGCCAATCTGGCAACTTGAAGCATCCATCCTGGATCAGGCCATTATTCTGGCAAGTCTAAATGTTTGCCCTTAGCAGCCAGAAGCACCAAATACTTCAGAAGGAGATAAATCCTTCCTCCTTGAAACAGATAGTGAGTTGTCCTCTTTTAAGTTAAAAATTCCACTCCTAACTTCAGCCTGAGATCACTGGAGCTTAATGTTTATATTTAATCTTGAGTAATTACACAACCAGGTACTCTAAAATCCTTTCAAAATCTTACATTTGTTTGAAAGTGAGAAGTTCCCCACTGAACACCTACGTCAGTTGTTCCAGCAACCAAAAAAATTGCCCATAGCTTGGTACACAGAAGAGAAAGTATTTCCAGTTATTTCTTTAATGTTGACCATCTTTGCTTTAATACTTTAATCTCTGAGATTTCAGGATCTCTTTTACCATATCTATGTTTGTGAACCTCTACATATATAGGTTTTTAAAAATCTATAGGTTTGCAGTAGTTTTACATGGCAGACACAGATCAAGCACAGTCATCTCCCCTGTACTGTAATTCAGTATATTTGGGGTGTCCTTGGAGAGGGATGGGACAGATATTAGTTTTTTTCCTTACAGTTTTCCAGAACTTCCTCATATCCAGGGAGCTCTGTGGAGTGCAGGGCAGTGCAAAACTTGTGCTTAGAGTTGGACTTACAAAAGACATACATTAGATCCTCCTGAAAACTGAACTTAAATCTTGTTGGCAGGAAGACCAACAGAATATTGATCGAGCTGAATTTTCCAACAGCCAAGATTTAGGTCTACTTTAGAAGAGAGGCAATTACTAAAAAAGAATGAGATCAGAGTTCATGAAGAGCAGCAAATTAGCCAGCAGTAGGAACTCCCCAGTATTTAGATTTATCCCCAAGTTATATACTATGAATCTGTACAGACAGTAGAGATGTGTCTATAAAGCAAATTTTTTGAAAATTGGAAATACCATGCCCAACTTGGGAAAAAAAAATCCACCATATATGACTTGTAGAACAGATATTTAGGTGTAAGAAAAAAATAAATAAAAATTTGACCTTTCTGTTAAGGAAGCAGATAAGATAAGCTCGAGGACCCAGTCTGCAAACCGATCAAACTACCATTCACCTAGCACAATATATTAGCTATAATAGCATGAAAGTACTAAAGAAAGTTGAAGGTTGGCTTATTATTACTTGAGAGGTGATGAAGAATAATATTCCACTGATGTCTGGCCGTCTAACTACACTTTTTTGTCCAATATATTTCTTCCAATCTCCAAATAAGTACAACTTAGGGAATGCTTTACAGAACTCAGATATGACTTTGAGTTAAAGCAACATTTTTTTTCTTCTAGAGACTGTCACTGTAACCAGCTGGAATCAAAAATGTTCACATTTTTGGAATCATTTCAGTTTCAGGAAGATTCATCACTGAGACAGCTGACAAATTCCTAAGGCCATGAGAAATGGGCCTTTTTAAATGATTTTGTCTTATTCTTTTTAAGTTATAGGCAAGTGGAAACCAAAATTTCTCCATATGGCTTGTTTTCTTGGTGAAAGAAAATCTAGAGCTGTGAGGTGCTTGGGGTTTGGCTTTTGTTGTTTTTAACAGGCACACAAGCTTCAAATCCCTCAAGGCTGAAGAATTTCTTTGCCAAATTTCAGCAAGGACAAACTATTTCATGTCCAAAGTATAAACCTCAAAAATTCAAACTTGTAGTGACAGCAGATGTTATAATAATGGAAATGCAAAATGTTAACACTGCAATAAAATACCAGGAGCTATCTTTTCACCTCCTCAATGGGGATCAAATGTAGAAAAATATAAAAGCTTCAAATATAACCTTTTAGTGGATTTATCAAGACATGAGAAAGACATGAATTCTCAGTTTACACACTATACTGTTACAAAGAGGCTGTAGCTCTTCACCAAATTAAAACAAACCAACAGAACGAGAAATTCATGTGTTTACTATACAAAACCACTCAATATCCGAGTGCACAGTTGCTCTGTTCACTGGCACAGGGTGAGACGGTGCAATATATTTACTGCCTTAGCCAGCCTTTTCTTACAAACATTTGGTTCCTCCTGCTGGTCAACTTGCCCATTTAGTTTCACTGTCTGCCATCATAAAGGCTTTTCCTAATAGTTGCTCCTGTTTTTCAAATCATAACAAGTATGAGAGAGTAGGAACTGACTTTTCCATTCATTTCATTTTGGAGAGCTGACTCAGAGGAAACCCAGATAATCCTTCCCTCCTTCACTCTTAAAACTTTGAGGCTTGAATTTCCTACAGACAAGACAGAACCAGACAGTGGGAACAGCCATTCATAGGGACTTAGCTGGAATTTGTGCTGAGAGGAAACACGTATGTGTTCCCTATTTCCACCAAAAAACAAAAAGCAGACTCTCTCAGTAAAGCAGACTTCAGCTGTGAAGGTCATGAGGGGGACATTAACTAATTTTCACCATTTATCAAGTGACTGGTGGAAAATTTTTCCAGGCAGGTATCTACAGACACTAGAGAAGGACTGATATATAATCAATGTCACCAAATGCACAGGGCATACTTTAGCAGCAGGAACACCCCATTTCCATCACAGAAACTCAAATATGGTTTTTAAAAGACCAATAAAGCTTCACACTAACTATTAAACAAGACAAGAAGAGAAGAAATCACCTATGAGTATAAACTGGGAGATTTAATGTTGCAGGCAACAGCACTTTGGTAGTTGCTTAATCATTTTAAATGGAGTAGTTTTGGAAGTGAAGTAGGTCATCTCAGTGTATTTTTTTGAATTCTCCATCATAGGTTCACCTCACCTGGAATATAATAGTCAATGAAATTCAATCTGTCAGGAAAAAAATACTTCAAGTTCACTGAATTTTTTCTCCCCTTCAATTTTCTTTCAGCCGGTTTAGCTACACTTTTGAAATGGAGGTGAAATATTGTTGGAAAAACTACACCAGAGCCACCTTTCAAACTGACTGCAATGTGTATAGCATACCTCTGGCTGCAGCGTTGTAAAATTATGATAAATGACAGAAAACACAGGCAAATGCCTGTAACATTATCCCAAAGATAATTTTAAATAAGAAAATATACTTGTGACTGTATTTAAAAGAAAAAGACTAACAGCAAACAGGAAGAAACAGACTAGTGCTGCCCCATCTCAAACAGCACTCAGCCTTACATTTCATTTAAAAGGCATATTCTTGCCTGTTTAGGGATTATTCTTTTTCTACCTAATCCCCTTCTGACTACCACAAATCCGGCATTTGAATGTGAAGCCAGCAGTATCCCCTGCAGAGGCTGCAGCTGCCACTTCTGCAATAGCATTTCTTTGGAAATCAGTAAACAGCCTCACCTTTAACAATCTGTTCGAGATGGTATTCCCGGGCTGCAATCTATCCCGGTTTATGTGTGATCATTGCCCAATTTGTTCCTATTATGTTATTAGTGCTGAAAGATGTTTTCCATTAGAGGGTGCAAGCTTTCAAGTTCTTGCTGGCTGAAAGATGAAGTTAAAGGCTTTCAGCTCTTAAGGGAGAGACATATTTGCAAACATTTAGTTTTTCTGGAGCAGATCTCTTTTGCACAATAGTGTTTCTTTTTGGATTTTCAGGTGTCATACATGAAATGAAGCTCCCAGTCTACCCAGGATCTTCCTGCAACAGCCTTAACACCGTAATACTTCACAAGAAAAAGAAGTCTGATCAATGTGTTTGAAGTTATAGTTCAAATATAATAGTAACACCAGCATCAGCTATAGAAAAAGCTGATTCACAGGAGGAGAGGCTGGTGCTGTTTATTTCAATAAAACATTGGTTTCCAACCCAAAGGAGGTCTGGTAGCAGAGTGGCCAACAGCTGCTCATTCCTTTTGGTTGCTATTCAATGCCAGTGTGAGCAGAGCTTGGGCAAACCACAGTTCAAAGCAGACTCCCAAATGTACTTGTCAGTGAACACCTGGATTGCCAGGCACATTCACAAAGTCTTGGAACAGCCATGGAAACAATGCCTGTTGTATTTCACTGCACCAAACAAACTGGGTGCTGTCTGTGCTACTCCTCACAGAACTGCCAGGGCCATGAGCCTCCAGGCTTAATCTGGCATTTACTATCAGGTACAAATCAATAATACAAGAATTAAAATGTATCTTCTTAACTTGCTGAGGAATTCCTTATTCATACATTGAGCTGTCATTTTATTTCACTCACTAGGGAAACAAAACCTACATCACTATGCCAATGCCCTTTAATTTGCCTGTAAAGAAACCTGCACTGTTAAAGAACATACTGCTCCAAGTCCTTCACAAACATGTTCAGTGTCTCATTTTACAATGACAGTCAAACTGAGGTGACTGCCCAGTACCACACTGAATCTATAAAAAACACAGAACTAGAACCCAGAACTCCTAAATTCTTGGGTTTTGTGCTACATTCCTGATGGAAAAACAATTTGGTAGCAATTTTGTAGGAAGACCTCTCCCACCAATTGCTAGCATAAGCAATTGTAAAGAAAAATTGTCACGCAATTCATGCAATTCTGTGCCTATATTGAACTAGACTTAGGAGATCAAACTCAAAGTTTTTCCATTTCTAGTGACAAGAATTATTTTTTTCTAACATTAGGACCTTTACTCGCAGAAAACTGAGACAAATACTACTGAACTTGAGCAAAACACAGTGTGCAGATGTGGAAACTTGACTCTACATGCTCTGCCCTTTGTAGGAGGGATGTAGTTTCTGCCACCCCAATCAAAACCTGACAACTGTGTCAGCTTCCAAGTGACAAACACAAATGTCCCCAAATTTCAGGTTACACCAAGGCAATTCCAAGTGTGAAACCATCCAATTATGAACTGCTATTTCCAAAGTACAAACCTGCTCCTTGTATCCATTAGAGCCCCAGAGAGCTTCCTCATTCCCTCCTGGAAAATGTGCTCAATTGAAAGGAGCTGTGACAGCATCAACAGGAAGAACCTGGTTCTCACAAACTCATGTAGTTCTATACAAAGAAATTAGATTTTTAATTTTTTTAAAATTTATATTATTAATCAAGAGAAACATCTTTTTTCTTTGTTAGTTGATACAGCACATTTTCCCAAAGCTTTAATTTTGGCTTAATACCTAAGGGGTAAAATGTAATTTTATACTGACTTTGAAAGTTACCAATCATTTGTATGATTTTGAGACTTCACAGGTAATGAGCATTACCTTAAATACAAGTTTCAGAGGATTTACTACAAGCTTTACTATGTGTGAGATACATATAAGATAAAGTAACTTGATAACATGAATACACCTCTTTCCCCCTAAGTTTACTGATTTTTTTGGTTAGGTTTACCAGGCTTCATGAAACAAACTATTTCTTTATTCTCACAGAATTTTTGGAATTACCTATAGTAATAACAAAATATTCTATCAGAGTTCATGATTAAACAGGACACCTCTATCACAACTTCAAAGCAGAAATACAGAAGAATATAATTTTAAAGTCATCTTTCAAATATATACAATACAAAGTGAATGTGCAAGCCTATGCTGTCGCCTGTAAATTTTTCAAACTACTTGAGCCACAAGTACCTCATCATTAGCAACAGAAGAGAAGGACTTGAAAAGGTACACATTGTTTGCAAGGCAAAGACTTAAATAGACTCCAAAATGGACCATTTAAAATAAATAGCTCAACTGGCTTAAAACAATCACATGTAATCATGCAAAATTGTATTTTTAACTTTAAAAGCTTAAACAAGTCACAGTCAAACAATGCTATTCCTGTCTTAAACAACAGCTGCTGCCAACACTGAGGGCATTGGGTGCTCCTTCCTACTGCACCATCACTTGGCTCTGGTAATTGCACTGGATAGTTCTCTCTACTTCAACACACAAACTTGATCAACCTCAGTTATAAACCCTATTTAATCTTAGGCAGCTCACAAGACTGGGGCCAAACCTCTCAAACTTGTTCCTGTTGTTGGACACTTTGCTACAAACACATGAGCCGAATGCAGAGTGTCATGCTGCCTGAGCTGTGCTCAGCCAAGGTGAGGCTCCTCTGTGCCAGCTGCACCAGGCACAAGTGTTGTGGGAGCTGTTGAGATGGCTGCTCTCATCTCTTGGCAGCTCTGTGTGCAGTCATACACTGAGCCCTGCTCTAGAAGCACTGCTTCCTCATTCCTTGGCTACCTAGAATGGCCCAGAGAGGAATTCCATTGACAGCACAACATTTATCAGCTAAAATCTAATCTTCTTCCATAAAATACACTAATATATAAGCAAGGAGATCCACACATTGATCTATTCCTAAAGGAATTGCTAACTACCAGCCATTTTTGAACCATTTTTCCTTGGCTCTATCTGCTTTCCTAAAAAGGAAAGGTGTATGAATATTCAAAGAAGAGTGATATTTAAGTGTCCTGAAACTTAGGGGACATTTAAACAATGCCCAGTAGTGTATGATCCACCTGAAATAAATTTAAAAAGCCATTTAAGTCACTATCCAGTAGGACAGCAGAACCTAATCCTAAATGCAATTAAAGGCACTTATATTTTTAACTCTGAAGTCACTGGATTGGACCCTGTGGGTAGGGAGATGGGAACTGCGAAAAATCAAAATTAATCACTGCAGTGATTCTAAGCAGACAGCCCTTGTAAATCAAGGAGTTACTGATCCCCTTAACAGCTTAGCCCAAGGAGGCACAAGCTGGGCCAGGCTGCAGGTACAGCTTAACCTTCAGGTTTGTGTTGTGCTGCACAGGAACCTCAGCAGCAGGATGATGGAGGAGGGTCGGGGCAGCTCCCCCTGCCTGGGGTCCTTGCCTTTGACTGCAGGGCCACAAGAAGTCCTTGTGTGAACATTAGATTTGTTTGAAAATGGAAGTATTTAATAGAATACCCTCCTTTTAACAAAGTCCTGAAAGATCTCAAAAACCCCAAAATCAAAGGGCAAGTTTTCCACAGATGGGATCTGCCTGGCTGGAAGTGCACCTGATCTCAGACAATTTGAGACTCCCAGTGTCTGAAGGAATGTAAGGTTTTTTGAAAACGTCTTCACAGAGTCCAAGTGCTCTTTTTACTGGGATCATAATGAACCATAACTTCCTTGTGCAAAACAATGACATGGGAAAAAAGAAACCCCTCAAAGGTTTTCTTCCAGAATTCCCAGTATCCAAGTGTTCCCTTTGGCTCTAAGCTTAGCTATATCAAGTGTACTGACTCCTGACTGCTTGAGTCATCATCCTTACATAGAAAGCCATGTTTAAATGCTTTGCATTTTTCACACAAAACAATAGTTACCTATTTCATTGCTGATATTAGATCTGAAATATTCAGCCATGAGTCTAAATTTAGTTATGCCAAAGGAAGTATTCTATTTTCATATTCAGAACTGGAACAAAAATATGTCTCCAACAGTTGTTACTGCTTATTCTAATGTGCTCCAGCTTTAGCAATACTTAAATACAAGAAATCCCTGGTACTGTAGGCACTCCAAACTCTGTCTGGTTTCAAAACTCTTGAACTGGAGAGGAAGCAGAGAGCCTCAAACAAAGGCTGAATGGTCAATCAACTCACACTGCAGGAAATGAGCATCAAGAAGAGCCTGAGTTTTATATAAAAATCACCCTGATATGGTCACTGGCTATAAGTACAAACCAGGAGGCATTTACTGGAGGAAAAAATTTAGTAGTACCAATGCCAAGATTTTAATTTGGTATTATCTGTGATTGTCTCAAAAAGCAAAGAGCTAACCCAGTAGGTCATGCACCTACCTTCACATTCTAAATGCAGAGCCTCATTCCTATGGAATGGATTTTTCACCTTAGTAGTATATCAGATTGTATTAACCACACTCAGAAGTGAAGTAGGTTGAATCTATTTTAGCTCCAAACTCTGATTATCTCTGTATTGTTATTATTTATTATTTAATTCCTCCTGGGCCATAAGAGTCAAAGAAAATAAATTATTATATATTTCTAAGTGTTCCCCTATTTTGATATACTATTTCAATAACACAGTAATTTTATTTTATCTCCTAGAGAGATATAGAACTGAGTGTAGAAGTAGAATATAAAAACAAAGAAATGAAGGAACACAGAGTCATAAGTTAAAAAATAAAAATATAGTTTCAGCTTCTCAAAGCCTCAGAAATTCTGAGGCTGTCTAACACAAGTGTTCAGAGCCACCATTATTTCCTAATAATTTCTAGAAGGCATCAACACAAACTCGTACTTTCTCTCTTCTTCTGAAGGAAAAAAAAAATCCAAAACCTACCTTATTTCTGAATCCTTCCAGTTATACTCACTATTAAAATTTGCATTTCCCATTTTAATTAACTACCCCAGCAATACCAAAACCCTTGTAATTTATGAGCCATATTGTGATCACGTTATTAACCCCAATGAGTAGCTTCTCATTGAAATAGCTCTGTTCAGGTCAGTGGAATCACTTGTGTGAATGCTTTACCAGACCATAATCTGACTAAGTATCTCAAAAAGCTCTGAGAAACCTTACATGTGTTAATACTGAGCATGAAGATGTGATGGATAAAAATTTATGATGTAGAAATGCAATATACCCTATTGAATACCTACTTCTTAATATATACATTCAGATAATGATCTCATTTAGAGCCTTATAAAAACCTTTATGGAACCAGTTAGCATTTAGAGCAGAGCCCAGTGCAATGCTCCCAGCAGTACTAATGGCCTGTATTGATCATTATAGATGTTTGAGGTAACTCTGTCAGACATTCCTCAGCCATTTCCACTCGGATATTCTGATTTCCAGTGTGTTCTGAAAGGTTAAGTTCTCCATATCTGAAATTTTCTTTGGGTTTTGGGAGGTTTTCCTTTAAAGGTCAAATAAAACATGGCCTTGTCATTTCTGTGACTATGTTCTGGGAAATTTACAGGGTTGGGATTTTTTTCTGCTTGTAAGAATTCTTTTGGAAGATCCTGAGCAGTTCTATTATTTGGAACACAGAATAAAAGCAAGACAGGACTTCTGGTATCAAGTCTGCACCTGTCCATATGAAAAAACATGTATTTGAACACATTTTTACCTTTAGAAACACCTCATTTTATATATATATATAAACTATAACTATAAACTATAACTATATATATGTAATGAACCACCTCCAGTTACAGCCCAGCTAAAGAGCAGCTATTGTCCATCACAGAACCAACTTCATAGTCATTTTTTGACTAACAGTCCCTCACCTATGTGGGTATGAAGGATTAGATGAATATTCACTTCATCCACTCTAGACCCCCAGCACAGCACATATAACCAGTCCCATAGTCTCATCATCCCTCTCCAGCATATAACCAACTAGGAAATAGCCAACTCCAAATGATGAGGATTCATCTTGTAGCAAAAGTTATTGTAATTAGTCTCTATGTGTTTGACTTTGTGCAATTAAACTTCATTCCATTTCCATTAGTCAAGTCTACAAGGCCATATAAAATTTGTGGATGACAAAATGAGAAAGTATTGCCAGTCCTAGAGGAACACTGGATCATAATTCAGAAAGAATTATTCCCTTAAGTCTATCTAATCCTTCCTAAATTATGACCCAGTCCTCTTCCAAAACTGGTAACACTTTCTGACTTTGTGTCAGCCACAAATTTTATAATTGCACCCACTTTGTTCTTGTAACAAGGTGACTAATTGAAATATTAGACAGGATTGTTCTCCAGATCAAACCCTGAGAAGCAGCACTGGTAACCTCTCTTCATTCTGGGAACTTTCCCTTCCATATAAATTCACCAAAGCTTCTACTTTAGCAACCTCTTTATCCACCTCACAGTTTTTTAATTAATCCCCATTTTCTCATTCCTTAATAATAATTTCCCCAGAGGAACGATGTCAAATACTTTGCTTAAATTTAGACAGTTTAGGTTCATTGTATTCCCCTTGTTTAAGAAGTCAGCTATCTTATCAAGACATTGTCTGATAAAACCTGCAGTCAATCAAACTGCATCTCATGTTATTCCATTTACCTCTGAAGCCTTGATTGTTCTTTCTTCCAAAACCTGGAGATTTTGCATATCATTGGGGTCAAACTCATGAGTTCATGCATTGCCTACAACTTTCACTTTTGTGAACATATCTCTTTTCTTATTCTCCAAGTTATGATATCAGTGTCTGTAGTGGGACATAGCAGCAGACACAGTAGCAAGAGACAGAGATTGCAGGCAGGATCAAGGCAAAGATTTAACCCCAGCCCTTGGCCTCCCAGACCTGGACATTAGCATGAGTGACTGCTATATAACCCCAGCACATCCTGTGACACAAGTGTGTGCTGCCTTTAACATTATCATCCCTGAGCCCTGGTTGTAAGGACTTGTTTCTATGGAGATGTGTAAGAGCATGATGCTCTCACTGCACCTTAGTGTATCAGGAAGTGCAGTATTGTAGAGGTAAAAGATGGTCAGCTTCATGCAGTGGGAAGAATTGCCTAAAGATGTGAAGAACAGTGAGGCTGGTGAACCTCACCACAGGCAGGATCTGTGCAGCATGTCACAAGCAGCATGGAGGTCTCACACAATGCTGCATACACCGAGATTTCCAGGTCAGAATTGCATATAAATGCAATCTGTACTGCAAAAACAAACCTTTCCTACTATTTACAGTGTTCCATCAAAGCATCTGTGATTGACCACACTTTTCTTGTCCAGATGCCAAAGGAACTGGTACTACCCCAGTACAAAACAGTAGCACACATCTGGAGTAACTTCTACAAAAATCATCCTCCAGCTTCTATTCACCCTCACAACCATTTGCCTGCAGACTTTCTGAAGCTAGAGAAACACCAGGGAAATATAATGGAAGATCACTCAAACATTGTTATGTTATTGCATTGTTATGACTTATTTTGATGCAATCATATATATTGCAGTTAATTTTTATTATCTAAATTCTATTTTTAATGAACAGGGCCCCCCTTAGATTGAATTTTTGAATACCATTAATTTTTTTCTGCAGTAATTTTCTCCTTCCAGCATATTCAGCTGACACTACACACAACCAGACATAATAGTTTCATCTACAGTGGACCCATGACTCTGCTGTAGGATGTGCTCTGTGATAAAGTGACTTGAAAGGAACAACCACAGCTAAACTTAAAATGCAATCACTTTCTGTAGATACTCTAATATCCAGAGCTAGACAGAAGTATCTAACCACTCTACAGCACATAATGAGTAGTTTCTACCTGTGGAAAATTCTGTGTGCTCAGGACAGAGATTCTTTATGAACTATGGATTGTTAAGAACAAGTCACCCAGAATAAAACAGATTTTGTCATAGCCTGCATGAGCTCAAGAGCTCTACAGGTTATTGGTATTGATTTGACATTCAAAAGAACACTACCCTAATTCTTTCAAGAGAGCCTAACTCAGCAAGAAACACAGTAAAACCATTTAAGTCAGGCTTGGAACAGTATAATAATAGCAAGGTTCCAGTTATTTCAATTCCTGTCATTGTCAGTTAGAAGCACTAAGCACAGAGAGGCAAGTGAGGAAGGAGAGAGATTTTTTGAAAGATAGGAAGACTTGAGATACTTCTTGACTTCAGCCTACTCATTATTAATTGGTCTTTGATACACTTAAAAGGTAAAATTCAACCAATGACCAATTCAAAGCTGATGTGTGTTGATATCCTGGCTGAGAATCATTTGAGAAAAGATTAGAAGACACAAAGTGAACCCAAGAGGATGAAGTAATCCTACTGATGACATGCTTAATTCATCTGAATTCCCACATGTAGAAAGGGTAATCAGAGATATGATATCCATCAGAGATACCTTATTAATGCCAGGCTCCCTTTCCATCTATATTTTCTTTTAGTTTTTCATCACTTATATTTTTTTTAAGCAGGGATCGTTGCTTCTCTGAAAGTTTACTTGCAATTTGAGAATGTATATTATGAGCATAATACCTTTCATGCTGATGTTTCACATAAAACCCCCAACTTCTACTAATTAAGTAAGTAGAAATATTAGAAAGCTTTTAGAAGTTTTCCCAGTGAACCTGTCATTTTCTGTATTGGTTCAGATAAGTTGTTTTATACCGACTTGGAAAATAAACACAGCCAAATTTGAAAGCTTAGAGCACTTCCAAATTAAAAGTTAATTGATTGCACTTCAGACTGGGGAGGGAAAGAACATGGTATTCCTACCTAGAAGCATCCTTATAGCCATTAGCTGCACAAAGGACTGCTCCAGAGGCACCTGAAACAAGCAAACCTTTCCAGTAAAATAATGAGGAGTTTTGAACAGTTATCTGCTCCCTAATGAGAACATTTCAACCTTTATGAACACAGCAGCCACGGATCCTTTAGTCCTGCCTGACATATTGCCAGGTAGAAAATCACACCATATGTGCTCTCTGGAAGGGGAGACTTGATCAAAACAATGAAAGACAACTGTGCCAGGGGAAGCCTGGGGCAAACCTGCAGAGAGAGAACCCTGCTCTTGTAAGGCCAAAAAACCCACTGTCTCAGACCTCCGGGGGAAGCAGCATCTAAACCCTTTCTGATCAGCTCACTAACAAAGTTATACAAAATATTTTTTAAAAAAACCATTTTTCTCCCAGTTTCATGCCATGAATGTACCAAACCCGACAGAATACAGAATTTTGAGCAGCGCAAGATGCTGAGAGCCAGGTTCACTCCTGCTCTCTTGCTCGGCTCCCTCTCCTGGTGCACACTGGGTAGTTCAGCCCTTCAGCAACACCGAGGGGTTTGCATGGCCTGAACTTCAAGCTTTATTCCTGATATTCTTTCATTCACTCCCTCCCATGAAATACCATCTCCCTCATTCTGAAACTCCCTTCTCTACAAAAAAGAGATAAATTTTGGCAATAATTCAGAATAAAACACAATCCATCCTCAGCACAGGAGCCACATGGACCTCCTGGAGCAGGCCACAAAAATACTAGAAAGAAATTATAGGAAACTTTTTAGGAGAGCGTGCTACAACAGGACAAAGGATAGTTTGTAACTTAAGAGAGGGTAAATTTTGACTAGATGCAAGGAAGACATTATGTACAATCAGGCTGGTGAAACGGGAACAAGTTGCCCAGAAAAGTGATGGATGCCCCACCCTCGAAAAAATTCAAGGCCAGGGCTCTGAACAGGCTGGGCTAGTTGAAGATGTCCCAGTTCATTGTATGGGAGGTGAACTGGATACCTTTCAACCCAAACTATTCTATGATTTTATGTCCAGCTGCCCTTTATTTGTGCTTTTTTTTTCCGATTTCTCCAAACATGAAAGAAGTGGGGATTTTTGGGAGGTAAGGGGAAAAGATGGTGTGGTGAAAAGATTAAATCCTGCACATTTTGGGAAGAATTCTAATCCAGACTATCATGAGAAGTTGAAAGACACAGTTGGACAGTAGAGAGTAAGAAGAGGATCCCCAGAGGATCCTTAGAGCCACGAGATTTGGGGATGGACTGATTCTGCTGCATCCCACACTCAGGGAATAGAGAAGTCAATGGTAATCAGAACAGGGATTCAAAGTCTCTATTACTCACAATTATTAAGGGCAGCTATAGGAAATCTTGTCATCTATCCTGTCAGCCTTTCATATCACCTTCCTCCACTTTCAGATTTTAGAAATGTCCAGAGTGCAAATATTATTTTCAGTGTTATCCAGCAAAGATAGATATGACAAAATTATTGTTTTCCATTTGACACAAACCATCTATTTATGGATTATCAATACTTAGCTCCAATTGCTGAATTATACTGTGTGATTTGGAGGATGGCTTTCATCAATCCCATCTGGTCTTCAACTTTTTTCTGTCAGAGGAATCAGGAGTTACAGAAATCCTCAACAATAATCAAAAGGAACATGAGGCATGAGTTACTCAGTGATACAAAAATAAAGGCATCTATTTCTGGGTTTGTGATAGCTCCAGAGACCATTTCCCATGGCTAAGGATCTTCATTTCCATTTCTAACTCGGGTGTGTTTTCTGTGTCAAACTTCACTTACATCACCTCAGAGTATCAGAATTTTTCTGTCCCAGTTCTCAAAGAAAGGAAATTTCCATTGTGTTCTGTAGGTGTTTGGGCTCTGGTAGCACCAGCAATGGGGATCCATTTTCCTGCCTTAAGGAATGAGAACTTCACAGTCGATCCCACTACAGTCCCACAGATCTGGTGAGGACTCAGACCCTTGCAGATGACTTCAGCCTCCTGAGGCTGTGCAATCTGAGTTCTCTACTCCACCCTCCCACCCAGCCCGAGGTTTGCTCCATGAGTAGCTGCTAGAGCTCAGCATTCCCATCTCCCTGGCATTCTAAGCATTTTGACACAACATAGTGAAAAGCAGCAAACAAATGCCTGATGTTGCATTAAGTGGAACTCTGCTCTCTACCACCAGCTGTTCAGAGGGAAAAGCTCTTCCTGGCACAGCACAGAGTGCAAATTAAAGCCAGAGCTTCTCTCCAGAAGGCACAGAGGTCCCAGCAGTGCTGGCCTAGTGACCTGTGCCCCTGACCTGAGCACAGGAATGAGAGAAGAGATGGGATGGAAGGACAGGAACAGGGCACAGAGCGGGGATGAGCAGCCAGGTGTGCTGAAGTGGCTCTGGAGCACCCAGGCTCTAACCTGCAGGCAAGTTTCACTTCTGAGCACAGAACCTGCCTTACTGAAATTTATTTAACCTTTTAAAATCTAAGTGCTGTAGTTTTTGATTTAGCAGTATTTTAGAATCTCTAAGAGATGTGATATGTACATTAAACTAAACAGCTTCCTATTAATATTTATTGTTCCCCTAAAGCAGCACAAGCTGCACAGAGAGCTCTGTGCACTCAATACCAATGAAAACCAATCAATATGCAAGCAAGAAACAACTTCTGATTTCAGCTGTAGCAGGACAACCTCACATAAGTGAGATTATGCCAGATGCATTCTGACATCAGAGATATGAAAGATGAGATTTGCTGACACACTCCATTGGCCTGAGCCACTGTGGCAATGCAAATCACCTTCAAAACTGGAGAGCCCAGGGAACAGCAAGGACCTGATCCTCTGAATCAAAGAGGAGCAAAGCTGCAGAAATTTACTGGTGCCACTGAGATAACACAAACTTCCTCAGCTCTATCAACAAACTGAAAACAACACACACTGAATGCAGTATTCACCACAGTTTTTGTGGGGGTATTTTTGGTTGTTTGGATTTTTTGGTGTAAAGCTGGAACATTTCTTGTGTTTTCCAATGTGGGCTGTTCCCTCCAGTCACCACCTCATCATGTATTTATGAGACTGACTTGTTTGCTTCTTCATCTCTTCTGTATCACAAGGGACTTAGTCTCAACATGGCTCTAAGGGAGAGAGGAATAGGCATACTGATGCATAAAGGAAGTCAAGAACAATATGTATTTTCAAAAAAAGACAATGGAAAATATCTTATCAAAGGTCCTAAAAGGCAAGCTGAAACAAGCTCTTATTTGCAGAAGGCAAAATACTTAACAGATGTGAAGTCTTTCCTCCTTTTATGCAATGATCAATAATATTAGTTCCCATGGATCAGACCAGGATTTCTTCTTTAGAGAAAAAAGGCTGGTTCGAACAATATCTCCAACATTTAGAATGGATAAATATAACTAAACACAGGAATTTCCTTAGAATTACAATAGATAATTTTGCCTCCATTTTTGTAGAAATCTAATATATTTAAATAGTCCTAATATTTTAATTTCACATACGTAAATCAAAAGTACCATTCAGCATATGACACCCTTCCTTATATTTTTGAGTCATTTCCCAGGATATTCTGAGTGCTTTCAGCAAGAAATAACTTGAACAAAACATGATGTTGCAAAGAAATTCTGCAATAGGCTTTAAGCTCAATCAGACTTTGCCTCTTCATCTCTCCCAGTAGTCCTACAAAGGTCCTTCCCTGCATTTATCACAGCTGCTGCAGCAAATTGCTGAGGGATGCCCTTTGAAATACCTTGCAAAAGCCCCAGGACTAAAGCACAAGATCTGCAGTTGAATCTAAGATCAGACAGATGCCAGTGCAGCGCTGGGAACTCAGCTCTGTGCATCTCCCCTAATTCAGCCACTGATCCTGGCTTGCTGAGCTGAGTTGTTTTCATGCCTGTGTGGAACAGCCCAACATTCCGGGAGCTGCAGCAGGAAAACACACACAGCAAAAGGGGGATATCTCCAACCAGAAACGGCTGGATGCACATAAAGAGGGGTAAACAATTTTCCCAAGTGATGCAGCTGGTTAGGCCAGTTTGCACACCTGTATTTGTAAATGTCAGTGAAAATCTGGATGGATAAAGCAGGAAAAATAGCATATTCAGAGAGGAAAATTATATTAAATAGCTCAAAAAGGAAGAGGCAAATATATTTACATCTCTTATGGCAGGACTGTGCTGCTTATGCCAACTCTTTTGGTATGGGAACAGGGACTTGTCAGTATCAACTGAATTTGAAGTTGTTAACAGCATAGTCACACATTTATTAGGAGCACAACATATTATTTGTATCTGTTAAGATACAAAGGGAGAAGTACATTTGTGACTCTTGTGCAAGAAACCAGCTGGTGACATCAGATCTGGAGAGAAACAGTGAAAGACCACACACCGAGCACAAAACAAAGTATGAGTTCGCTGGTATTGTAGGAGCTTTCTCTATTTTCAGGGCAAATTAACTTCGTCCTCTCACTTTACCATCCTTCTCACACATTACCACTGCAAATCAACAAGGCCAGCTCTGGCACTCACACTGAGCTGCACAAGGATCTACATGAAACACAAATCTGTAACAAAAAAAAGTGATCATTATTTCTTGTCCCGCTCACTTGGGCAACAGCAGTTTTAGCTCACTTTTAGGATCACATACTGCCAATGCAGACACTAGAACTGGATTAGGGAACAGCACAAAAGTGGCCCACAGGGGACTTCATTTTGGAGCACCAAAGCTCAGCCATAAGGGGCCAAGCCCCACAAACACTGACACAGGAGCCCACAGCAGGAATGACAGCTGTGCCTTTTCTACTTGGTGTTGAACTGCAGGCTAAACATCACAGTCACCTCCTTACAAAGTAAATGTATTTTTGCAAACCTATATTTCTCATGTATTCAGTCTTCTCTCAGAAACAGCTTATTAGTGCTCTGTTCTCCAGTGCGTGAAATCTGGCTTTTCCCCGCTTCATATTTTCTTTAGTTACGGGCTTTTTGGAACAATTGTATGGATTTCTTATTAGCAGTGCCAATGTTTCATTTAAAATAGCACTAAAGACAATTCTATTCTAAATGTGTCAAAAATCAAGCTGTACTTTCCCTGCTAATCCAGTAAGTGTATCTGAGCAGCAAATGGTCACTCACTGGACTTCATGTATAGAGTTCACTTCTGGCACCAATGCAGTGCTAACAAGGATTTTACTGATTTATACTGACATTTATTCCATCACAGACTCTACAGAGGCATTCATAATACTTGAATTTTTTTGGTGGGGTTTTTTTTCATTCTCACTTACATGAAAAGAAATTATACTTTTTAGACAGTTCAGTTTGGTAGGCAGTAGATAAAGCTGCAGAATAATACATGTGTAGAAAGCACCTACCAATAAGTTTCTTCCTAAAAACATCTGGTACAATTTCCCACTAATTTTTATATCAGTTGCCTTAACTTTTCATAGTTTCTCTCCTTTTTCAGTATTGATTTTAGGTATGGTGCACTGCACAGCTAAGGGAGAGTATTGAATTACACAGATCAAGAATTCTTTGACTTATAACTGCTAAAAGCAATGACATGACTTGGTTATTCTTTATTGTGTTATGTGCTTCTGTATCTGCTGGTCAAACCTATTTTAACCCTTTCTTTGACAAGGCAGGGTCAGCCACATTTTACAACAGCTGCATTACATTTTCTGAGATTCCTTCCTGCTTCTAAGCCTATCCTGACACAGCTTCTTTTCGAGAAGGACTTTTAAAAATCCTTTTTCACAATTGCTGCAGGAAATTCTAGTTATGCATCTCAAAAATATTTCTATAGTTTATTAAAGAAATGCTTCAGAGGAAAATGAGAAAAAAAGCATTTTTTACTGACACTGATGGCATCAGAATGTCACCTTCCTACAGAGAGCCTGATACCAGACATCTACAGAACTTCTGCAGGGCACAGAGAGTCCTAGAGAGTTGGCCTGAGACACAAACTTCTATTATTTCAAAAATTTTCTATTTTACCTTGGCCAAACCACACAAACCCAGGCATTCTAAAGTTATCTGGATGCTACAAACTAACCTACCTCAATAGAATCTGTATCCTTTTTCTCCTCCTTTACTTCTTTTTTAAGAAGCAAAGCCTTATCCCATACAAATGAAAAGCTAATACGCATTTTAAAGACCATCAGTTTCTCTGTAACAAGTGCCAGTGATTGATAGCAGGAAAAGTTACCCAGGTTTTTTGAAGGATCTCTTTTGAAGAATTCGTATTCTAACTTAAGGGCAAATTCATTTCTTGAATAAAGCAGTGCCAATGTCATTAACCTCACTGAATAGCAAGTCTTGGCAAAAAAGAAAACCACCTTTCCTACTACTTCTTAGAATGTAATTATTCATGATTAAAGAAAGCCAAATTAGTAGGGAATGTGAATTCAGTCCTATAAAGCAATTTCAGAGATATGAGCACCTGCACCCTCACTGCAGACAACTGTAAAACAGAACCCTTTACTGCCTGCTCACAATTCAGAGTTACTGTGCATGGGCTCAGGAAGAATAAATGAAATGTTAATTACGTTTCTTTTAACCCAGCCCTCCTTTAATATACCTATTTCTAGGAATAACATATCCACAGATGGTTGAACTGTTCTTGGGTTAAGAAGCTTTTTTTCAGATGTGAAAAGATTTAAGTCAGGTATTACATTTCCTAGCTATTAAGTCTTTCTTTTTTTATTTTGTTTCTGGGTATTTGTTTAAGACTCCTCTTAAGGAAAGTACATTATCTATGTAAGAGCATCGGGCATACTTTTCCTTATTCAATCCTGTTCACCTCATTGTGCCATTTCCTGCAAATTGCAAAGAAATCAAGTTGTTCTAAAAATGGAACTACCAAACTCACTCCCTGCATTTCAATGTCAACATGCATTAAAGTTATCAGGGTTATTTTTCCTCCTCTTTTCTCCTGGTTTACTGTCTGATTTTCCTTACTTTCTGAAAGAGGCCAGCCCGTTCTGTAGCTGGTCAGTTGTATATCTTGTACACATAAACAACAATTAGAGGTTAAAAACACAAATGTTTTATTTAACCTTTCTGCATAAGCAAGTAATCCTTCCTCCATAGAGACCCTGATATTCTCCTACCTTTTTAACTAGTTCTTTATTCAGTGCCATGCTTTACCTTGAAGGTTCATAACTTTTATCTTGCAAAGAAGTCTGTCATTGTTTCCACTGGGGTTTACCATATTAAATTCCAAAAAACTATTAGCCCTGCAGCTGGCACTGAAGTTGGTCACTTATGCAATTCCAAGTGCTCAGTGCTGGGGTCACACTCTGCTACCAACAAACACTACTGGGAGGAAAGCAGAGAAACTGCAAAAAGGAAGGAATGAAATACCAGCTTCCAGCAGTACTGAGAGGGTGTGGACTTCCGGGAGCTTAAAAAAAAAAAACAAAAAACCCAAACTATTTGTGTTGAGTCTCAACACACCTGCAGAAAAGTCTGGGTAGGACAGAAGGATGAAGAGAGGTTTCATACATTCTGTACTTCACTTTTTCTATCAAATTAGCAGCACAAAGAAGTGACACCACAGAAAAGTTACAACACTCTATGTAATGCATTTCTGACTCTGCAGGCACCAGGATTCACAGAGTCAGACATGGCCCACGTGTGCAAGGGTTAGTCATGGACAACCAATAACAGGATTGAAGCTCTGCTGAGATATAGATACTGAAGCCTGGAAAAGCTCAGGGGATGACAGGACAAATGGGATCACTTGTTTGGATTTTTGTTTATTTGAATTACAGATGCCTAAGCGGGAGAAAGAAGCAAGCCAACAAGTCTGCTCTGCACTTGATGAAAGTTTTCAGTAGAATTACTGGGTTTTTTCCCCTTCTATCCTTTTCTAATCCAAGAGGTATTTAGGAAAAATCTTTTTAAATGGGCTGAATTTCCTTCTCCTGCTGCTGAAACAGCTACTAGCTAACACAAGCCTTAGCTTTTAATTCTGACAAACAAGGTATGCAAATCATGATGTTCCTGTCTGTCTTACTGCATTACAAATCTCACATATCATTATGATTGCACAGTTAGAGAAGTTTTCTTATTATAAACGTCTCCTAGATTAGCACAAGCAGTCATTAGAGGAAACCGTGAAAGTGCTCAGTAGAGCAGGAGGAAAGTGAACCTGAAAAGAACAACAGAGGTAATGTGGATAAGCAAAACCATAAAGCTCAGCAAAGAGACTGGGGCAAACCGCAAGCACAATGAGAGCTGAGCTAAAGAGGGGTACTGAGATATCTTCTCAGTCTCTCTTGGGTCCCCTGCAGACAAAGTTTTATTCAGGGGCAGAACTCAACCACTTTGCCCAAGAACCAAACTGGCAGCAGAAAAGGACACAGGTTTCACATCAAGGTGGAGAGAAGTGTGACTAGTCACACCTTTCCCTCCCCTCTCACCTGAGATACTGAAGCCAATATGAGGACACACTGTCCCCAGACATCTGAACTACCTAAGGACTTCCCCCAGGACTCAGAACTTGTGAGTGGAATTCTGTCTTTTCTTTCAGAGAACATGAGAAAGCTTTAGGAGCAATATCTCCCTCCTGAATGGCTTTTGATGCAAGAGACAACCATAGCCTGAAGTACAACTAGACAGATGTGGCCTTATGCTGAGGTTTATACCTGCAGCTACAAAAATATGAGCTAAAAAAAATCTCAGGGACTGAGCCCCTCCTTCGCATCCAGAACATTTCATATTCCAGCCAGTTCCCCCATTCTCTGATCACATCATTAATCATAAGGGCCCCATAGCCAACAAAATATCCTCTTCTTCCAGAGGAACAAAACAATCCTGAAAGGTCAATAGAAGTACCAGCATGAATCATAATAGCAGGCAATTACATCTGCTGCAGTATCAACAAGGTACTCAGCAAACGGCATCAGAAGTTGCTTGATCAATGAGTGGAGCAGAAGGACAAAGGAGCTCATCAGTGACAGCCAAGGTGACTGACAGCTCCAGCAAATGCCTTGGCTGCAGGGGCTGGAAGTTCATCACCATTAATGGCAAGTTCCCAGCCGCAGGCCTCACTTACAGAATCCCAGTGGAGCCAATGGGGAGCAACAAAGATTCCTGCTCAGAGCTCTGCAGGAACACTGATGCTTGGGGGTTAGGATTTAATGGTGCTTTACATTGTTGAGGATTTGGACTGGTAATTCTAACTGCACTCATTTGCTCAGTTTTTTTTATATCTTACCTTAAAGTCTATTCTCTTTGAGTTAACATCAAGAAGTTATCACAAGATATCAAACTAGTGCAGGAAACCATTTTAAATGGCTGAGTGTGACTGGAGCCATCGAGAGAAATGTGATATATCAGCTTTTACACACTCACAGCCTCTTCTCCCTGTGTTTTACCGCAGTAAAAACTCCCACCTGCTTTAGCCACTTACACACACATTTAAATGCCTCATACAGAAATGGAGAAATGTTATCCCACCTCTTTTGCAAACTTTTCTTCTGTATCAAGTAACTCAGCTAAGAATTTTTTTTTGCATATAAAAAATAAATCACTCTGCTCTTAAGCATCTCTCACAAAAGAACAATCCTGCAGGAAGGGTCAACATGTTGACAAGAATTCCCTAAAGAATTATGGATTGCAGAATCAAGAACTAACTTTCGCAATCCAATTACAGCAGAAATTCCAATTTCTATATGAAAAGTTATGTCTGAAAGCAACACAGAGACAGTTTTCACTTCTGAATTTCTGCCTCTCCATTCCTCTCTTTTCATGCAGATAAATTAACTTGTCCTTGTCATCTTATTAGCCAAGAAATTCGTGCAATATCTTACAGATACATAATTTCTGCTTTTTCCTTTATGTTGGATATATCAATTTAGACATATAGTCTCCATCACTCATATTTCCTGTTCAACGTACACAAAGTAACAGTAATAACTGGGTATCATCTCACATACTGTCTGGGTCTTTTCTGAAAATAAATTATTGGCAAACTGTTGAATCTCACTAAGGAGAGATTTTGCAATTTCTATTAGAGCATGCAAATAACTGTAATTACTTATGTCACAAAAATATTAGTAAAAAGTATTTTTGGAAGTCACAGAGCAGAAAATACCTGGTTTTTTATAAACCATGAAAACATATACAAGAATACAGTAATTTACCATATGCATAATTACATTTAATACAACTGAGAATGAAGTTCTTCTAAAACCCACTTGACGCCAGCATGACACAACTCTCTGTTGATTTAAATGGTGCCTTGAACACACTGCAATAAATCTGCAGCTTGCCTAATATTCATCAAAAATAGGCAATAGATGAATGCTCCACTGCAGCAATCATGGTACATAATTGCAGTAAAATAATAAACAGCCACTGTTGAATAATTTTGATAGTTTGATGACAATGTCAACTGTCAAAAATCAAACAGCCAAATACTTTTTCTCCTGAATAAAATTTAGGGAAATGAATAATATTTAAAACCTCATGCAAGTGACATAGACAAAATATTTTTCCCATTGTTGAGCAACAACTTTTTTATTTCATTCAATGAAGTCGCAGTGTTGCTAGGACATTTATGTGGCAACATTTACCTTCATGTACTCTTGTCAAAAACATTATTTCTACACAAAATAGAACATTGTAAATTGGATAGATTATTTCTTGAGGGCAAGGAAAATAATGTTGTTTACTGCTATTTTTCTAGGTCTGTACACATAATATGACTCTGAAATTAGCTCCTTGGGATGGTTAATCAAGTCAAGTAAGCCCATTCATTGTACAGCAGAAGCAATAACTTGTGTTAATTCCATGTTAATGTAACTTTGCCTGGATTTTTTCAAAATAGACAAATTCCACTCTATTCTGGGGCAAATTATGTACTCTATGCACATACTGAGCATGCCTTGATAACCAGAGATTCCATTACATGTTTAATAATTGACTGTTCAATAGAGCATTGATGCATTTTTGTCTGGAACTAATTCACCTTTGTCTGTGGATCAAGAAGTACAGTGAATTACAGATACAGTCTTGAAATGTGTAAAGGCCACATGCTTTATTCATCTCAGGTTTTTTAAACTACATATTCATGACAGGCCCTGCTTGGAAATTAATATCCTAACTTGGATATGCTAGTATATATACAATATGATTTATTAGGGCAATGATTCATCGAAAAGCACCTTGAACCTATCAGGGAAACAGCACCTTCTGTAACAGGCTTGACCTCAAAAATAAATCACTCACTGCTGTATTTGCAGAGATGTGTGTGATGTGTCACACTAACAAATAAAACCTGTGCTTACAGTATTTAAGACATCAAGTGCAAAAAAATCCACAGAAACTGTTGCTGTTACTCAGACACACAAATATCTCTGTGGCACAACAGTAAGCACAAGAAGAAGAACTCTGCACTGTTCATGCAGAGCTGTCACTCCATCACTGCCAATTTAAGAAGAAAAGATCTGAACAGAAGGCTTATTCTCAAATGTAGGATGTTCCATCTCACAAAAAATAAGCATCTCCATCACCTCTGTTCTCACCAAACAATTCTTACCAAGGTCAATCAGCCTGGGTGGTTTCAAGCCCAAACTCTCTGATCTAAGTCTCACAACCCCATTGAATCCAGCCAAGAATGAAAAATAAGACAGAAGAAAACAATCTCTAAAGTTTTCAATAAATGACATTTAATCTCAAGGACAAAAAGCTGTCATTTTTCTCTACTGGGAAAAGTTCTTTTAGCTGCGCAGTAACCAAACTACTTCTCCATACAGTTTAGCAGCTGTATGTCTAAAGGTGAAGTTGCTGTATATTAGGTCATTCAAGCCAGCACATTATAGGGCAATAAATTCACATACAAATTCTTTCTGTCACTTTGCCCATCTGCACTATTGGCCCAATAGTGCCTTTGAATTTCCTCCAACTATAAGCATTGCCTAATCCCTCACAAGTAAAGCAGCAATGCCCTGAAGTAAAGCATCTGTTACTTCTACACTGATTTGTAAAAACACAAATGTAGATTTGTCACCAATGAAATCAAACGAAGGATTGCTTCTAGCTAATAATCTCACCTGTTACACTACCTTGTAATATATACAGGCTGACATAAATCTTGTCATGGAAAATAACTGATAACATTCAATTTATTTTAAGAAATTTCTGATACGGACTGTGATGTTACTTCCCCATTATTATTATTAGGAAGTGTTTATCTTCATAAAATTACAGAGAATATAATGAAACATCTCTTTGCAATCTTACCTTAATCTTGCCGTCTTCCCAGCCGTTCTTCCAAGCATTCGGTTTTCATCTCTGAAGGTGTTCACTTCAAGCCATAACAGACTTTCCCTCTCACTTTGAAGTTGTTTTCCCTCAGAGGGTTTAAGAAATCCTTTAGAATACGAAGTATCCCCAAACTCACACAAACTCAGGTAGCCCCAACCTGATGCATTTGTTAAATTCTACCTGAGGAGTAACTACAGATATCTCCTGTGTTGGATAATTGGCTCTTCATTGCTGCGATCAAACCCAAAAAAGAGAGCTGCTCTGCTCTGCTCTGCTAAATAAGTGCTTTTTTTCACTCACCTGTGGTTGCTGATGAGCCACATAATTTCTTCACATCTAGATAAATCATGTCAGCTGCAAGCCATTGGCTCAGCTTAAGAAGTGGGGCCACTACAAGTACCCCATTATCCTTTAGGTCTGGAGAAAAAACAAAATAAAACAAAACACTGAAAAGACCTGAACTAGGAGTTTTAGGAACCTATATTCATTGTTTTCCAACACATTTGAGATGTCTAAATTTTATTTCCCTGTGGACTGTGGGTTTGACTACACAGCTATCGAAGTGTTAAACAGCTTTGTTTGTGATTGGATGCTTGTCTGTGATTTTATTTCATCTTTTACTGCTGGGGCCCTCAACAGGCAAAGTCAATTTAGCAATTTTCTGAAGCAAACAATAACTTACAAGATGTGAACTCAATTCACAGTCCAGTTGAAGTGTTGGGAATCTCCCCAGTGTTCTCTCCACATGTTTAATGTGGTTCTGCTGTACTGAGGAATAGTTCCACTCTTTCACACCCTTCTTTGTCCAGCATACCTTTCCTAAGTACTATTGATCTACAGTGATTTATTTTACTTCATGTTTATTTAACAAGATATGCTCTTTACCTACTTGTATGGTGTTACAGCCCTGATATGCTGCACACTCACATCTCCACTTCTGTTTTTGTTGGGATTGTGATTACAGATACACGAGAAACAGACAGTGGACACTGAAGATCTTAATTACACAGCTGGTTTCTCCTTGGCTTTTTTTTTTTCTTCAGGACAACTAATAATCATTTATAACACAGACAGCTGGGGTTTTTTTCTGTTTCCACATAACTGTTATGTTGTCACTGCATTTAGTAAAACACATCCAGTGAAAATGCTTTCAATTGATGAGTTCAGGAGATAATGCTGGCTCTGCATTAGCTAGAAAATTACTGACATTTCCCTGCATGAGGGATGCTGCTTCCTAAGTGGATACTTCACCTTTTAAAGGGCTTATTACAAGGTTGGCTATATGCTGTACCATTATGCAGGGATTTTGTCTTTCATCAACAACAATGGCAAGCAGCAACACCACTCTACAGCTCTAGAGACTCTTGAGCTGCTGATGGCCTCTAAGTAGTGAAAATAACCAGCACTTTCTCATTCCTGACTTATTTTGTGATTTTCATAGCTGCCTCTTTTGGTTCTCTGTATGCTGTCTAAATAAGTCAAATGCCCCATCCAGGACTAAAATGAAAATGCACTCAGATATATGTGGAAAATGAAGATCTTTATGAAAACATTCATATCTTTAATAAAAATAGACCAAGCTCTACT
The DNA here is from genome assembly GCF_008360975.1 of Lichenostomus cassidix. Lineage (NCBI taxonomy): Eukaryota > Metazoa > Chordata > Aves > Passeriformes > Meliphagidae > Lichenostomus > Lichenostomus cassidix. The sequence goes on from NC_139490.1 coordinate 18,988,638, forward strand.
CATCATTTCTGCCTCTGTTTTGAATATGCATATATTGTCAACTGTTAGCACATCACAGTCAGCTACACTATTTTGCAATAATAACTAACAATGACAGTTACACAAGGCTCTCCTGAAGGAAAAAATCTTGACACAGCAGTAATGGAAAATTTAAAAAAACCAAAAAAAATCCTAAAGAAACCACCAAACACTTAGGTCTGTTTTCCACAGAGCTTCATATAAAATATTTTTCTCTGCAAGGCTTTATTTCACCAGTGATCTCTGCAGGAAGAACAGAGCTCCAGATAAAGTCAGGCAGTGCTGTTGGATTCTGAATTGCCTGTGTATGGACAAACCAATTAGTGACTAGCAATAAGTCATCAGGTGCAATTGAAAGGAATATGCAATCTGGCTTTCCCTTTCTCAAGAGGCACTTATCTTCTCATCTATTGCTGCTATAACTTGAAACTCCTCTGCAGTTGCCATCTGGCAGGCAAGTGTGGATCTGGGCCTAAATGAGGCACAATAAAGATGGATGAAAGCCTTGATGCTTTGCTCTGCACAATACTGCCTTGTAAAAGATCCTTTATATTAAATGATACTGAAATCAAGATTTTAAGCATTAAATTTCTGCCTCATTGTATCATTTCAAAGTTTATATAAAACAGGTTAAATAATCTTCTAGCCAAGTCATTAAAAACCAAACTGGGGAGGGATGAGAGAAAGAAATCCTCTAGCTGACACAGGTAACAGGAAACATCATTTTAAAATGGGTGAAATGTGATATTTACAGCACATTTAATTTTTATTCCCTAAATTACAATATTGCGTGTCGTAAAAAAGTGTACAAATATGAACTTTTTTTTTTTATTAAAACCATATTGTGCCTCAACAGTCCTTGTGGAGGAGGGCAGTATCAGGTAGCCAGGGAAGGCAGGCACTGACTGGCACTGAGGGACTGCAGCTGACCTCCTTCCATGCCTGCTGGAATTGTACAGCTTGCTAAGAGCCTGAGCAGTGTGTGGGCACAGAGAGAATTCTCTGGTGGGAAGAGTGACACTGCAGTGCCTCCCCAAAACACAAACCCTACCCTCGACTGACCACTTTGTTGGGCCACAAAAATCCCAGTGTACTAACTGTAAGATCTGTTATCAAAGGGAAAAAACACCTCAATTTCCTCCTGACAACTCGAGGAGAGAAGAAAAGGAGGTTACATGGGGAAACTAATAGCTATGAGTATGGCTTGCTCTCAGAAAACAGCAACAAACTTGAGTATTTCAGCAAACCTGTGTGGCTGTGGCAGCAGAATTTAAAGCTAGTGTACCTCCATTTCTTAGAGTGGGGAAATTATGTGCCTTTTCAGCAATTCCTCTCAGAAAAGCAATAATGAAATCCACATATTATACCCACCTTTTCTATGTCACACAATACAGTGTTATGGAGAAGCTATTCTAAAAATTACAGAGCTCCCAAAAAATGACAGCTCTGTTTCACAACAAACCTTCAAGGTTTGAAATTAGTCTTTGCTCTGCATTGAAAGAACACAAAATCCTCTCCATATCTTTTCAGAAGGGAAATGTGTCAGATATCCAATTTTATGAAAACCCATATGCTTTCCAATCCTAAACTCATCTTCCTTTCTCTCAGCCCTATCTGTGCAAGAGATCAGCGAGCACTATGCAGTCAGAATGTTATCAGAACAAATATGCCACCATGGTACATTTCAATATTGACTCATGCAACATCCAAACTAAAAACAATTTGATTAAAATCATCAGCACAGGACACATGGAGATCCAGCAAGTGCCAGGGTTGGACAACATCACAGAGAGAAGTTTTAACTCTGCTGGGTTACCCATGTTCCACAGTGGGGATGTTACAGCACCTTTGCTGTACAGAAATATATTAAAGTAGCAGTAATTTTTTGGTTTGGTCCTTTCTGAATTAGAATAGAGCCACACCAGGAAAACAAGAATGGTTTCCTTTTGATAATGGTATTATTCCCACTTTCAGCTCAGCAGAATTGTTAAAACTCAAACTTCCAATGATACAGAGGCTTTAGGTAAAGTAAAGCTGCTATTTAACAGAAATGGTGCTGTGGTTTCCAGTACAATTATTAAAAATACCTGCAGGCAAAATTCTGTAGGTTACAGAAGAGCACAGCACCATGCTAACATGCACCAACAGAGATCCCAAAGAATGTCCGATTGAAAAGCAAGGTGTCAAATGCATTCATAAAATCCACTTGAACAAAGCACTGTCAAATTCCTTACATTAAAAAATTGATTTTTAAATGACCTCACAAAATTTCTCTTGAGCTGGTTACATGTTGTTATTGTTGCCTCCAGATGCAACCCTGCAAATTATTTTTAATTGTTATTACAATACCAAACAACTGTAACATCAAGATTTTATCAGCCACTAATACCACTTACTGTGCTGGAAAGATAATATGGAATGTCATCTGAAACATTATGCAAACAAAACAAGCCATTTTAGCTTCACCAAAATTCAAAATACAAGCAAGTAAAGGCAGTGACAAAAACAATTGATATGTATTGACATAACTTTACAAACAGTTGAGGATTATGGAGAGGGAAAAAAAAAAGAACCCAAAGCAATTTGCAATGCATGTCTGAGAGACTCTCTAAGAACAGAAAGAAATGAACCAAACATTTCATCCTGTTCACCTGTGACATAAAAAAAAAAGAATGTTTTGATTGTCATGGAAATTAGTGAAAAATTTTGTTTATCTCCCTTTCTCTGTTTGTATTTTATCTTCTAGATAAGTCTTCCTTGCAGCCAAGTTAAAAAGTTTTATGATTGGTTTTGAGCCTTTTTAAGTTGGTTTGGGCTTTTTTCTCAGCTTTCAGACAAAGCTTTGTATTCTGCCTTGTCTCTACCTCAGCTCATTTATCTTCTGCAGCTTCAGAGGAATCAGCACATTGGAGCCTGCTTTGCTTTGGTTCTGTACTGCAGTTTAGCCTTTTGATTCCTACTGCTTGCCTCAGTAATAATGGATTTGCTAATGTTTGTCTTTAATTCTAATACCAATCAACCAGTGGAATGATTTTCATTTGCAGGAAGTTAACATTTTCTTGCCCACCCATATTTGTGATGTTTGATGTCATGTTCAAACTAAATGTAACTGCAGCACTTAAGTAATTTAAAGATAAAAGCTTGTGCATTACTTCCCAGATGAAGGCAAGTGAATGATCACCAATACTTCACACCAATGCTCTCCAATTCTGTTATGGAGGGGAAAGGTTAATGAACACTTCTTTCATGTTGCTCTTCTCTCTCTTGTCCCAACAGAATTTTCTTCAGATCTGAACTACACATCAGTACAGAGCTGATGCCAAGAACTAAAAGATTATGCTGACATGCCATGCTGCTGTTTTGGCGGATTTTACAATTACAAGGCCTAATTCTACAGCCTCAGTGTGCATAACTTATGTAAGACCCTGGGAGTTTTGCATCTCAGGAACTGCATTGAATGCCAAATTTTCTTACAACCAATTCACAGCATCTGGAACAGCTTTGGCTTGGAATTCCATACTCATAGTTTCACACCTAGACATGGGTATTCTGATTCTGATTTATAACTCTTACATTTATAAATGTAAGAGTTATGTTTTACTTAATACTAATGTAAGAATAACAGAGTAACATGTTGCTCCAAATTCCCACTGAAACTAAGCCAGAAACCCATGAAAATAATTGTGATAAAGAGTAGAAGCTAGTCCAGCGATTACCATTATCTTTAGTAATTGTCAGAACGTTACATGATTCTGTAGTGATAACTTTGTCTTCACTTAGTTGCTGGAAGACAGGTTTTAATTAGATCATCTTTCATAATCGTTGTGGGACTTCCTGTGGTCATTTGTTCTTCCCTTGCAGAGGGGCAGCTCAGTGCTTTAGCTCTTCTACACTTCCTTGTCTGATACTCATCTCTTCCCACATCATCCTTTTTACAACACTTCAGGCATGATTTGCCTGATCACACCCACCACTCTGTTTGTTACCATCAGCAAATTATTCTCAGTTTTAAAAGCATTTTCTTTATTAAGCAGTTTTTTAAAAACTAATGTGAAGTGGAAACCTTATGTTTAAAGGCAGCAGGCAAGAAATGCTTATTACTACAACTGTGATTCAGTTTACAACAAAATTGGTGAAGTACAGAGCAGTTCCCACTGAGATCAGTGGAGCCACAATAATTTGTGTCAACTCAGCACTTCATCCTTAGTTTTCAAACTTCATGCACAAGATTTAACTTTTGGACTGGTTGTCTTTTCTGTAAATGAAGGACAGTATTTCCTTTTCTAGGGGATCTTATATGTACACAAAACACATAATGTAATTCAAGCTCTAGAAAGAAAAGGTTTTACTCCTAGCTACTACTTTTCAGAAAAAAAACTTTATATGTTTAGTAAGCCTGGTCAGCCAAAATAAATGGTCCATTATTCACAGGATGTAAGCATCATAAAGTTTTTTTAAGTGGAATTCTGTCTCTCTAAGGGAATTGGAGAATCATTCTTTTCTATAAAGTTCTAATTCCCTTTGTAAGAAAGATTATTTATACAGACACATTAGTTCATTTCAGAACTGCCAATCTGGTTTTTCATCATTGTATAATCCCATAGCTCCTAAAAGTTGAGCACTGCTTATAGGTAAGAAATTGCTTGTGTAGTCTTCATCCAACATTTTCCCTGTTTTAAGCAATCACTTCACCACTAACAATAGTACTTCCCTAACATCTCAAGTTGCAAGTTGTAGTCTATGAAAAGTGAAACTTCATGTAAACAGAGCAGGACTAAAGACAAGCACGGAAATGTCGTGGAGAAATACACAGCCACACACAGGCAAACCATTTCAGCACTGCCCACACTGCTGCTTTATCCCCCTGATGTTAAACCCCAAAAGGACATATTCTGCTCCCAGTCTGAAGCCAAAGCCCCATTGCCAAAAGTGATTCTTGGCCAGCCTTCAGCAAGGGCAATGAAAGGTCTGAAGTACATCCCATGGCCTCTGTGCAGGACTGAAGCTTCATTGGCTGCACGTGCATTTCACACAATAAAGGTTAAAAATGCATTCCACAATCCTATTGATTTTTTACCATAATACCAGACAAGAGGAACAGTTATGTTTCACTTCAACATTATGAAAAACAGGATGTTTGTGGTAGATTTTGAACCTAACTGGTGACATTCTGACGTCTCAAGAAACTGGATTTTATATGCCCAAGAATTAAAGAAGCAAATTATGTAAAACTCTCTGGACTTCACTTTTTGCAAAATCTATTTAAAACACATTTCATGACATTTGTGTATTTCACAAAATATTCCATAGCTGATGGAGAAGGAGGTGACTTTGTGAGGCCATTCAGTACAGAGAAAGCCGAGCTTCAGGACAGGAGTAAGATAAATGCGTCTTTACAAACAGACCGTGTGAATCTCCTTGCAGATAGGGCAAGGGACTTACAGATAGGGAAGTAACAGAACTAACTATCAGTTCTAGAAAATGTTACTAATTGGCACGGACTCTTGCTCAGCCAAGGCTGTGTTAAATTCCTGAACTTAGAGAAAAGGAACAAAGATTTAAGAGAACTATGAACAGTGTTTTGTTACATAAAAAAAAAGGGGAGGCAGGTACATAGTCGAGGGAGACATAGAACAGGCAATTCAGGACGTCTGTACCTTCCGAGTTCCTCAGCCAATGGGGGAAGGAAGAGGGCGATGTGGATGGGAAATTAGGCTAAAGAGATTGTCTCTCAACAATATGAGAGTCCCCATGGGAAATGCCCCACGGCCTCTCCCTTTATCACTTCAGTGAAGGTACAGGACTCCTCTGTCTCCTTTTCGGCCATGAACCTCTGGCGCCCTGAATTTTGCCACACATTCATTACTCCACGCCTCGCAAGTCGACCTTCACGGCGCTGTTAGCCCAGCCCAGGAGTCGCAGGGCCCATCCTTAATTCCAGCAGGACGCCCAACACTCGGGACGTCACCTTCAGGTGAGTGAAGGAGGGACTGCGGCGCTGTTGGGCAGGCGCGCCGTGCGGGCTGGGAGCGCAGCCAGCCCGAGCCAGCCCGAGCCGCTGCCGCCGGCAGGGTGAGCCGAGGGCAGCGGCAGCCAACCGCCGGCTGCCCCGCTGGTCTGCGGTGAGCACGGGAGGCAGGGAGGCAGGAAGGAGGAGGGGAGGAGCTGCTGGGGCTTCGTGGGGAGCCGGGAAGCGGGGAGCGGCTGCGGGGTGCGCGGGCTGGGGCGGAGCTGCGGGCGGCGCGGAGCGGAGCGGAGCAGAGCCGGCACTGCGGGCAGCGGGTAGGCCTCGACAGCCACCGCCAAATAGACATGTACGTTTGCATATATATATACATACCTGTACATATATTCGTGTCTTTATAGATCTTTGTATCTTTAAAACAGGAAACTACAGCTTTTTATCCCCTTCTCCCCTCTCCTTTCCCGAGCACTTCCCCAAGTGCCAGTTAGAGTTAAAGAGGACAACAGCCTATGTGGTTTTGGGTTTTTTTTCAATCCGTGTGGCTTTCACTGCTTTTACTCATCTTTCTCCACGACGTTAGCGAGGTGTTTTCCCCTTGTGCTAGAGCTGCTGTTTGGTTTGATAAACACTCGGTGATGTTTGTTTTCTTTAAGCTTTGCAGCAATACAAGCCACGTGAGCAGTTCATGTTTCAGGCACCATTGGCTACTGAAGTCTAGTTTCGCTGTGGAGTTCTAGCAGTAAACTGTCTTCGTGCCTTTAACTTCAGAAATGCAAATTTTAGAATTTAGCGTGTCTGTGATAACCTAATTAGCATTCAGATGATCTAAAAGACCTTTGAGAAGTCCAGAGATGTCTCGGGGGCACTGAGGACACAATAGGTGACAGTCCTGTCAAAGGGGAATTTGAACTTGTGCATTTTAAAATAATTTAATGAGACAAATTGAATTCCATAGCAATGGTGATTTCTAAAGACTTAATTCATGCAATGTTTCAGTTACTGCTGCTGCACCTGATGAAACTGGCAGATGAAATTGGCCAGGTAAAGCTGTCAAACCCCTGCCTGCTGCCCTGGCCACAGCAAGTGCCACAAAGAACTGCCTTAGTCTCATCAGCCAACTTCACATCTGTATCTTTTCCCACCTCACTGTTGATTTAGCACAATTACCACTCAAATTACTGTGTGGATGTCCCTCTGTTCACCAAGCACTGTGCATTTTTCTGAACAATAACCAGCAGGAAAAAATAAATTAGCCATAGAGGTTCACAAAGTATAATGGAGAACTTCAAAAACATAAGAAATGCGATCTGGCCCAGTGATCTGTTGCAGGCAATGGAGAGAGGAGATGTGATTTAGGGAAACTAACTTCTCCCTTAGGTTCCACTGGTGTTCTCGCCACCAACAAGTGCCTCCTTAGTATCACCATATGTGTTTGAATCCCCTCCAGTGCACTTTTACCTGTTCTAAAATTTCTTGTTGCTTTCACTGGCTGCCCTCTAGCTCTAATATCGCAGGGAGAAGTTTTGCACTCAATTTAACCACTGCCTTCATCATTCTGTAAAACTCAGCTGTAGTCTCCCCCAAGCTCCTCCTCTCCAAACCAAACGGGCCCTGACATTCTTTCTGCCTCTCCTGGACAGTGGTAGCTCCATTCACGTGGCATTTTGAGCTGCCCTGGCGGTCAAGACTTGCTCCCATCCAGCATTCCTGTAGTGCTAAAGCAATACCCTGTGTGATGGGCTCAGTTCTTTTCCTCATGAGGCCCAGCATTATGTTGGCTTTTTTGATTGACACCAAAAACAAGGGGAGGTGCAAAGTTTTGTAGGTGGTAAGACTATATGGTTATTAATGCATATTTGAATTGTCATAACAATTTATGAACACATAGATAATAGTTGCAATGTGACTGCACTTGTAATTTCATTCTAGTTGTTTCAGAATCTCACTTCTTTTTCTTTGGATATATAGAAAACCCTGCATAGGTGAGATGCTCTTAAACAGAAAGAAAAACATTTTAGACAACAGGCAGGGCACATAAATAGTTGTATAAATTCTGAATTCTTTGATTATACAAGATGAAGCAAGGAGAGTTCTAAAGTGATCATTCAATTAAAAAAATACAAAGATAAGCAATGTGAACTCTTGAGCCTGGGAGCCATTTAGTTAAACTGCTTCACTGCTATGCAAAATCATCAGTCTTATTAGGAAAACTGACATATTAGTGCAAGGAATGCACATAATGCTTTGCATTTGGATGGCTTAAAAATGTAACTGTGAACAGGCTTTTGGCTACGGAGTATGCTACACTTTGGGTCACCTGGATGCTACTGAATGGGTGCAGGAGGGAATGCGGTTTTAAAGAGCAGCTTTATATAGTCATTATTGACCTCAGCTGTTGAGTTGGGATTGTTGCCTCTGGCAGTAACTTACAGATGAAGTATCAGAGGAAAATGAGACCTATCTTGCACTTAATAAATGCAACAGTTCCATATATTGTATAATTCCTTCTTGCTTCCCTGGAGGTGGTCAGGTACACCTCGACACTTAGAAATACAGCCTTCTTAGTCATGATTTTAGGGGTTATTTTTTAGTGCTTTACTTTGCTAAAAGACATGTTCGCTGTAACTGTAGAGCCATGAGGTGTTCATGATGGCAAATAGTTATCCCTTTTTTGAAACCCAAAAGTAAGCTGTGGGATATGGGATGCTGATATTTTAACTTTGGTCTTGCTGTATGTTCTAGAAATCCTGCCTTTTGCCCTGGGTGCTATATATGAGTATTTTGCATCTGAATGTTCTGCTGTAGTACTTCTAGGGGTTTCATTAGCTTGCTGCCTTTTAAAACCAGCTTTATAAGAGCCACTTTTGGTGATTGAAGCTTTTGGTGATTTTCTTTACCACTAAAATTTATCTTCCGTTTGTATGCAAGGTCTATTTCTGAGATTTGCCTTAGGATATGCTAAGTGTGTTTTGCTAGTTGTAAGAAGATTACAAAGATGTTGATAGATAAAAAAATCACTCTGAATAGCTTCTCAACAGGAACTCTTGAAGTTTTAGCAAGAGTTTGTTTTGACAGACAAGTTGGTGCTTTCACTAATTCAGCAGTTTGTTTGCTTAAAAATAGGCACTGGGAGTTGCAGTTCTGCATGAATCCTCTTTTTGTGTAAATCAATATATTGTTCATTGTGGATGACTGACTCATACATGCAAACAGAAGGGGACTACTGGTGTTACTTAGAATACTTAAGACAACTGCAGAAGAAAAAAAGGCTTATTTATTAGTGTGGTATGAGCACAAAGAAAGGAGAGGAGTTGAGTGTCAGATGGTGAGTGATCACTAGGGATTATTGGAGAAGTACTTAAAATGATCATAGTGCAGTAACTGCAAGATACCAGGAGATGATTGAGTTCTCCTGGTTTGTGGAAATGCTGCAGAACTGTGCAAGGAGTGCTGCTGTGTAAGGCCAGTGAGATCCTGCATTGCCCAGCAAACACTGCATGTGAGGTGTTGGCCAGTCTGGTCTTTTTTTATTTATTTTCTCCATGGTTCTGGGTTAGTGGAGTATCACTGGCCTTGTAACCAGATGAAAGTGCTACAGAGCTCAATGTGTCAGTATTGCCAAGTGTTTTATGGGCAGTTGAAATGTAATTAATGCCTGTTTTACAAAATGGGGATTATTTCATTATTTTCCCAAAGAATATAGGAAAAGAACATTAAGGATGCTATGCTGTGGTTTGGCTTTGCATGTTTACTGTTTAAGGACAGCAGAAAATCTGAAATAATCTTGGAAAATTTAGCAAATGCACAAATAGGGATGTTGAAATTATGGGAGTTTACTGTTGATATGCAGGAATGGTGGTTTCTGAATTCCATGCTGCTGAGTTGTTGTATTCCTCATTGGTGTTCTGGCAATAGGCAGCCTGTAAGCATGATTATTTTGCAGGATGATTAACAATATTAATAAAATATTCCTAAGATTAGTAATGCTAAGAAAAATATATAGGATATTATCACGGGAGTCTCTCTGTGGATAATTTATTGGCTGGACTCTGGGATCAGACACTCTCGTGCCCCACTGTGTAATTCTAGTTATAAACTTGCAGCAGCTCACGGGCTTAAAAAAATGTGTTGCTGACTTGAATTCACAGACACTCTTTTGTGTGTGTTGAAAATACAATCTTTTTAAGCTTGTGCTAAGCAATAATTCCGCTCAAATTTTTCACAGTTCAAAATTGTTGAAGGCAATGTCACGTTCATTATTAACTGGAGATTCAATATTTGCATGTATTTCAGACTGCATGAGTCCTGTGCTCAATTTATTATTTACATTTTTTTGTGCTTTGTCCATGTGTACTTTTTGTGGTGATTTTTCTTCTTTAGTGCCTTTCAACTGCAGATTCTCTGTATAGTGGAGCAGAAAGAGTTGGGATTGGGAGCTGAAAACAGAGAACTAGTTTTTATTCAGAAGGAAAAACTCATTACAAGTAAAGGCAACTTTAAGTCATGTTTAGGTTGATTTTAGAGCTGTAACTGATGAAGAAGGTTTCATTGGTTCTCCCTTGGAAGGGCATTTCTCCACTGATGCAGCCTGAAATAACGGAATGGCAAAAGTGAAGTATTGTGCTGTGATTTGAAGGATTATAATCTCAGGAGAGGAACAGACACTTCTGCTGAGGCTGCTTTCTCTGCTAGCCACCAGGGCATTGGAATTTGGGCCACAGACATATTGCAATTTTCTGTGAGGTAACTTGTTCATGGGTAACTTTTTGTTTTGCTGCGAAAATTGCTGCTTGGACAGAGAAGAAGAAATAGTGAACCCCCGAAATGATCAGATCTGTCTTAAAGAACCGTGTGCATTGTTTAAAGGCAATGTTTATTGTGCTTTGAGGCATCTTTAAAGTTACATGGGAAAAAGCCCAGATGATTTTTATAGCGTTATATAAGTTGCTGCTCTAGCGAATACTTGGAGGTTATCAGATCTTGGGGTTTCTTCGAAGCTGCAATGGGACTTGCATGCTTGAGACTAAAAGTCTGGTGTGGGGTTTGGAAGGAGAAACTTCATAGTTCTGATATGCTGAATCTGAAAGGAAATAATGTCCTGTCATGTGCTTTGTTAATGGCTTTCAATGAAAGTCAAAGAAATGGGGTGCACCTGAAGCACTGGAATTAAATAATAATATGACTCCCCATGTGGCCCTGAGAAAGCTGTTTTAGAGGGTTAGAGCATTGTATTGAGCTATGTGTAATATATATGCGCTCCTTGCAAAATTGTTCTTGGCTGGAGTGAGTAACTTTTTGATGAGTAAAGAAAATGCTGCACTAGATTATATGTTTTTCATTTTTCCTCACCCAGATACGTATGTTCATTATGAAAGTGAAGGTGGGGATATACAGGTAAATATTTATCACTGTTCTGGAGTATTGGGTTTTGTGACAGCACATGCTGGGAACTTACTGACTGGAGTGACTTGTGTTATGGCAGGAGCCCTTATTATTAACAGCATGAGAAAATCTGATATCCAGCCATATTTTTAAGGGATATTTGTGTGCCATAGTTTGCTATGATTTGGATCAGCTATTAAATGTGCTTTTTATTTTCTGACTTTGAAAGTATGTCTCACAACTGTAATATTCTTAGTGTCACTTGGTGTAACTCAGCTGGCCTCAGTGCATCTACATGAATTTATATGAGGTACTGATATGGACCAGTAAAAGAATGGAAATGAGCAGCTCTGAACTTGTTTAAATCTATATTTCATCTAAATTAATCTAGATTCACCCTCACAGGAGGAGATAACACTTCAATCCTGTGCCTGGATTTGGTTTATTTCTGCTTTTTGCAGAAATTTTCTCTCAAGGGTGAATGTCTCATAGCGTGCACGTATCAGTGTCTTGTTCTCCAGTTTACTAATTTAACAGCTCATGAATCAGACTGAGCTGCTCAGCACCCCATTCTGCTGCTGATAATTAATCAGAAATGGCTCTAATTACAGACTTTTAGCAGAACTGAACTGTGGTCATCTGTAATGTCATCTGCTATTGACATATTGTAGGAATATAGGCAACAGGAAAAGAACTTGCCGGAATTTTCTAATGAAAATTATAACGATTTGTCCATCATTAAACCTTTTTTATATAGCTTAAGTTTGGCCTCCTCATCTGAAGGTAACTTCCCTTTTCTGTATTGCCACAGGATGTCCCCTGTTGCTGGAAGCTTCCCAAACTGCTGCCACGTAGGAGTGAGGGCACTGGCATTTCTAGGGATACACTGCTTGGCCAGGGCTGTGTCTGAAATGTTCTCCAATGTTTGATTTCTCAAAAGAGCTTAGCTGAAAAAGCAGTTAACTCTCTTTTTTCTCTTTTTTTGAGTGGTGTTCTAATGATTTAAAACCCTTTAGGTAGTTAATACCAGCTGAGCTAGCAGCTGAATCATAAAGTTTCGTTTGAAATATTAAAAGTTGTCCTAGACCTGTTCAATAGGTTTAGGGTGCACTGTATTGGGGAAAGCAAAAATAAAAACACTGATTTTTTAAAAATTATTTTGTATATAGGTATTTCATATATATATATATATATATATATATATATATATGTTTTATATTCATATATATATATTTTTATATATATATATTTCATATATATATATATATAAATACCTATATACAAAATAATTTTTAAAAAATCAGTGTATATATATGGGGGGTGTGAGAGTTTATTTATGTATAGTATCTTCTGAAACCCTTTTCCATTACATGTTTATTTACTATTAGTACACAATTGGGTTGTTATTGTGGCTCTTTTTTCTTTCTCCTTTTTTGTTGTTGTTGTTGTTGGTTTAATTTTTGAGTTTCCGTTATCAGTAATGTCTGGTTGTCGTTAAAAATTGCATTTTGAAGTCTTTCCCTGGAGTTTCCAGGGTATAAATGAGTAAGACCTGCAATCAAAGCATCCAACACCCTTGTTTCAGGTGAGAAATAGTCTATAGAATTAAAGGCAAATCAAAATATATCATTCAGTTTAGGCGTCAAATAATAGAACAGCTGTGGAAATACCACACTGCACTTCATCAGAACAGAAGAGAGCACAGGAGAGCTGGGAAGCAGCCGATGAGAGAACTCCCATTCAGATGTTAATGTTTTGCTCAGTTTCAAGGCAGAAAGACCTTTCCCTATACAATGAAGATATATTTGCAGAATTGCTGTTGCCAAACAAACGACATTTTGGGTTTGGTTTTCCTAAATAAAGAACCTGTAGATTTTGCTTCTGGTTTTCACGGGTGAGTTTGCTGGTGTCTGCAAAGGGACAGTAAATGAGAGAGCAGAGTGCTGTGAAAGGAGCTTCCTACAGCTGCTCCAATCACAGACCATACAACTGTTGCTAACTTTCAATGGCTCTACAGCCAACAGTCTTTTCTGCCCAGTATATCTCCCCTAGCATGATGAAACATAGGAGAAATGAGGAAAGTAAAATAAAAACATTATAAAACAATTGTTATATTCAGTACTAGATGCTGAAGGTACAGATAGAACTTAATGCTTCAAGTAATTTTCTCTGTAAAAGTTTGCAAACTGCTAACAAGTTAAAAATGACATTATTAACTTTTGTTGCGTGGTGCACTCATTGCTGCTCCATGGTACAGTCCCAGTCTTCAGAGCTGTAAATCCTCCATAAATGAGCTGATAAAGTTGGCAGCTATTAAACATCAACATGACATTGATTTAACCATTATTAAATTTTTATAAGGCAGAGAAAGTGGCGGGGGGAGGGACTGTAAGAAGTGGGAAGAGGTCGGCTCTGAGCTACAGGGCTTTGGTAAGTGCAGATAGAGAATTAGATTTTGTTAATCAGAGCGCACAGTCTCTGCTGGGTTTGTCTGTTATCCCAAGACTGGCTTCTGAATTTTGGGATGCAAGTGTCTTCTGCTGGAAGACTTCATTTGATGGAGAGGGCTGTAGGCCAGGGAAAGGGAGGAGAGTAGTGTATGTATGATACAATAGCTGTGAGCATTGCAGAGATTTCAAACCCTAGGAAAAGACACTGGATTTGCAGACAGGTATGTGGGACACAATTGTTTTTATCACGTCAGTTACATTCTGGATTAGTTGTAAAAAGAGTTATGCAAATAAGTAGCTCCAAGCACAGTGGATTTAAACTGATTTCTGCCACATTTTCAGTAGATGACTGACAGCTTAACTAAATTATATAAGGGCTGTTTGTAAACACCCAGGCAAGGCTCCTAACGGCACTGCTCTGCACCCATTCACGCCATTCAGAGCTTTTTAATGGCCGTGGAGTTTTCCTGAAACAGCTGTACTTCCTTCTCCCTGCTGTTCCCTGTTGTTGATCCACTATCCATTGCTCTGCAGTCCAGCAAAGGAACTACACAGGCAAATGCTGATAATCTGGCTGGAGGTATTTGCCAGCTGGCTGACCCCCAGCTGCTGCCTGCCCAGCTCTGAGGGAGTCAGACCTCTAGGACTGGGTGTTGCATGTGAGGTTTTGTCACATGTTAAAAAAAAAAAATCTGCTTTTGTAGCAGGCCTGTGGGTTCCAAAGTTATCAATGGACAGAAGGAACAAAACCTTGATCTCCAATAAAAGCAGGTTAAGAATACAAAACATGTAGTTTTTAATGCTCTTGAGAATATGATGTTCTAGCCATGTCTGTGTGTAGGGAAACAAGGTGTTGGTGTTCTCCAAACTAATACCCAAGAGCAGCTGTGTTTCTGAGCAGGCAGTTGCTGAGTGCTGTGACAGGACTGATCTCTGGATACTCCACTGATGCTCCAGAAATACCCAGTTCTGAAAGCAGTGCTCCTTTTAGTTCAGGAACAGTGGGCAGACTGCTCTTTCTCAAGTTTGTCTTTTATTTTAATTTTTTTTGTTCTTCAGGGAGGATTTGTAATGTTTTGCTGTCAGAATGAAGAGCAAGATCCCTGTCATCCTTCTGGCCTGTGGCTCCTTTAACCCCACCACCAACATGCACATGCGTTTATTTGAGCTGGCCAGAGACCACCTGCACCAAACAGGTCAGTGAGGGTTGGGAGCATCACACACAGGGGTTGCTGGGAAAAGCAAGGAAGAGTTTTAATACTCACTTAGATAAGCTTTCACTTTACAGCTGGCTTAATTTCAGTATTCTTTACTGATATTAATGTAAGGTTTTCATGGTATATTCAATATAGAAAGTCTGGTATTACCTCTTTGTTTGGCTCAGTGTATAAAAAGATATAATGAATATTCATGCAAATAGAGTGAAAGTTTTACCAGCAGTTTTAGGATCCTATTCGTGGAACTGGCTGAGCCTTATGAAAGAGTATGGTTAATAATTTTGAAATTTAGGGAAATAATTTATGTTCCAATTTAATGCTTTTATGATACAATGTGCTTTCATATGAAGAAGGTTTCCAGGTAGCAGTTTTGACAGCCAGAGGAAACTGGAGAAAAGATGAAACTTTAATTATTCATTATCTGTCTTCACTAAGAGGCACTTTATCTATCTTAGAAAAAGATCAGAAAAGTGAGATGTCATCAAGCTAGAATGTTTTGGCAACAAAGGAGAAAGGTGGGTAACATCAGGAATTTAAGGGAGAATCAGAAATGCTACTGGAAAGCCTTGAACTCCTAGCTTGATCAGCTCCTTAGTTGCTCAGGGGTTTATCTTTTTTATTTTTTTTTTATTCCATCTGGAAGTGGCTGGGAGGGGATCATTGTTTATTGGAATCTGACAGAGAAGTTCCCAGGGATGTGGTTCAGTAGGAACCTGAATGGCAAATAATAGTGGAAGGAATTTGGCTGTCAAATCAAGTGAGGGGAAGAGAACCTGGTAACTCATTGATACAATTGTGCAGTACAAGCAGCAGCTGCATACTCAGAATATACTGTGAGAATACTACTCCTGTCATGAGGAGGAATTACAGAGATGGCTCTGAGGGCAGCCTCTACAACTCTCTATTGTCCTATAACTAAAATTACTTTCATGCTCCTGCAAGACTGGAAATAAAGAGTTAAAAACAGATTTTAATTGACTTTTCTCACTGTAGTTTTATAACTGATTCTGCTGCCCAGGTATACAAGAAATAGAAAGGCAATATGAGACCAACTGGTAATTCTGTTTAGGTCATAAATTATAGTCCAGTAAAATTTCTTTACTTTGAAAGAAGGACTGAACTGGGAAATGAATTACTGTTCTGTCTGAATCAATTTGATGTCTTGTCTGCTCCAGGGTCAATGTAACAAGACTCCACCCCTTACTCAAGAGTTATTTGCTTACAGTCTAGTAAAAATCATATTAAAAATGAAATTTTGAAAAGTTGAAATGGAAATTGTGCATTACATTACACTTAATGTCAGTGCTTCCTTCTGGATGGGGTATGACTTGCCTTTTGGCTTCTTATTTTAATTTGTGAATACTTACAAGTAACAAGGGCTTTATGCATTAAAGAATCCTTTGGTGTCTGGTTTGCCTACAGCGTTGTCTTTGCACTTTCTGAATGCTTAACCCAGATGTCTGCAGAGCAAGAATCCTCAGTTTGCTTGCAGAAGCTTTACCCATCCCAAGCAGAGGTGGCTTTATCTGAAGTAATTCCAAGGGCAGATATATATGTTTGTATCTATGGACACACAAATCTCATATATGGCCCTTCCTGCAAGTGAAGATAGTTTCTCAAGCAGAGGAGGTTGGCAACATGCTATAAAAATGACTGATTCTGGATGCCTGTTTGATAGCAGAACCATTCCTAGCCAGGAAATTAATTGGTCATTCTCTCATGATTTTAGCCTCCACTTCTGAGGTTACACAGGGGAGGAGAAATTAGAGATTATTTGCAGAGAAGAAGCAGTAGCTTCAGACTGGGAGCTGATGGTGGGGCTGGAGAACAATGGTTATATCAGACTAAAGCTAGACTGACTTGAGGTAGGAGTCAGTGATTGCCTTCTCAGAGAGAGCAGTGCACTTTGGAGCTGAGATCCACCCTGGATGCCTGAAATGAGTGAGGAATTGATCAGTGTGAGGGGCATGTTTCCTAGGCTGTGGGAATGGCTTCACTCTGCTGCTACTTCAGGAGTTCTGCTCCATCACAAATTAAGCCAGAATGATGGGTTGTGCAATAGCTTGGCTGGAGTTCACTCCACTCACCAGCCCTGGAAGTGTTCAGAAGATGTGTGGATGTGGCACTTGGGGATATGTTTCAGTGCTGGGTTTATGGTTGGACTCAAGAGGGCTTTTCCAACCTTAACAATTCTAGGATTCTGTGACTTTAGAGTCAGCTTCACTGATTTAATGACACAACTACTCTTGATGTGCATCTTGACTGACATCTCCAGTAATTCTGACTGCCAGCTTTTTGTACATCACTTCAGTTTCAAATGGTGCCTAATCTTATTTTTCATACATCCCATCCCTATTTTAAGTACATTTTATTGGGTTTCTGATGCTTTAAGTGCAGTCTCATTGCCACATGTCAAGTAATTCATCCTTTTCCTGTTAATATAATCCAATAAACCTTGTCATGCTACCTTTTAAATAAAATACACATAGCTGTGTATGCCTGAATGACTCAAATGATTCTCTTTATCTGGATTTTCCATCTACTCATGTGAATTTGGCACTTTGCACATCCTCACACATAGCTAAAATTTTCTGACATTCAACCCCTTGTTATAAAATTGTGTATTGAAACTTGCATTGACTGTGACAGTCACTTTACAGTGTGTTAATACCTAATGTCAGGTGCTTTTATTTCTCTCTGACTGTGTTTTCATTTGACCATAAAGACCAAAGAAATAGTACTAAGACATTTTCAGTCTTGTCTCCCAAGTGTTGCCAGTGGAGGATACTTACACCACCAAGTTTCCAAGTAAGGCCAAAAGGGATAGAGGGCACAGGAGGAGGGTGTGAAAGACAAGATGTTTCTATCTGTGACAAGACAAATGCAAGGGAGAGGTGAAGGATAATGAGTTACCATCTTATGAAATCTGTGGTAAAATGTGACACCATTAATGGGTTGTGTCAAATGCAGTTCTGGACAGCAGAGCTGAGAAGGAATAATTATCCACAATACTTAGCAGCATGTTGGGAAAGGAATGAAGTGAGGCAGCACTCAGGCACCAAGTCCTGTTGCTGCTGCTCTGGACATTGTGGAAGGAAGAGCAGTGGGGTCATTCCTGGTCACTGGGCAGGATGACACCAGAAAGCTGCAGAGCTTCCCAGTCTGTTGTGAATTTTCCTGTGACACTGAGAGCAAAATGAGTAGTCGGTGAGAGTTAAATGGGTGGAAGTGTTTAATTTGTTTGGTTTTCTATAGTATATAATTTCTCACAGTTAATTTCAGACTTATTACCTGAAGAAATTAATCTTCAGAAGTTCCCCCAAAATACACAATTTTACGTGAAACTGATAAATTTGATAAATTTGATAAATTTGCTTTAGTATTAATAAGCTAATTAAGCATGACAATTTGTTAGTGTTTATGACAATTATCAGTGACATCTTTGTAACAGAAAACTAAATACCTATTTTCCTTAATTTTTAAGGAATTAATCCTTATTTTTAAGGAATATTTTAACATGTTTGAGGGACAGTTTTTGTTTCATTACTTTCATTATATTTAGTTTTCTAAGCACTAACCAGTTCTCCTAAACAGTTCCTACAGAATATAAGTTTGTAGCAAGAGGAATTTTTTTGCTGCTTTTAGTAGGTATATTTTTAAAAACAAAGCCATTTAAGGGCCTGGAGGGTTTTTGCACATGTTTAGGACAAGCAATAATAACATACTTAATGATGAAAACAGATAGAATTCCAGAGAAATAGAATTTGAAGGTAATTCTGGACCAAGAAAGGTTTGAAGCTACCTGGAATAATTTGTGGGAGAGAGAAATGCAGTGGACATTAAGAAAAGCCCTAAGTTGACAGAATTTAATGATTTTGTCTTTGCATGTCTGCCAAAATTGAGGGGCATATTCAAATAGGTGAACTTTTAAATTACTGAATAGGAAACTAGTTATTTAGAGCCAGTAATAAAATTGTTTCCTATATTTTGACAGGTAGAGCTTGTGTTTTTATGTGGAATGCTCTCATGTGCATCCTGTCTGCATACTTCAGGGTTACTTAGTTGTGAATATTCTCAAACCAGTCCTGTGTCTGACTCTCTGAAGTGTTACCAACCTCAATTTTTCCCTTCCAGTTGGTTTCATTTTTGCTTTGGAACAAGCTGATATGGCATCAGAAGCTCTTAGCCTATTTATGCAACTTCAGGCCACACTACAGACTGAAATAATTTCATCTCACAAGGCTATGGCAGACCCATATAATTTTTGATTAGCATGATCTCACAGAAGTTTAATTTTTTCATTTAATACATTCAGTTAAGATATAAGGGGACAACTAATATCTGTAGAAATTTAAACTGAAATGTGGAAAATCATTGTATAGGAAAAAGCTTTTAATAAGCTTAACACAGTAGTGAATTCAAACTGTAGTTTCTTCCCTTTTAAAAGAGAAATGGATTCAAACTGTCATTTCTTTCCCTTTAAATGATAATTTTTATAGCACTGTATAATACCAGAGTACAAGAGAATAAATGTTGTCCATAAATCAAGTGAAATTATTTCCAATTTCAGATCAAGAGATGGACTTAATTACATACACATCTTTGCATGTTTCTGCAAAATTTTGTCTTGCTCGTTTTGCCTGTAATGAGAATATTTTAAAACAGAGGATGGTTTGAACTGACATCTTAAAAGGATGTAAATCTCATTGAATCTTACTGCTGGTTTTTAAGTCTAGTTTGATGAAGTTCTTTTGAAAATTTTATTACATCAAAATAAATGTCTCATTACTAGACTGTCAGAATATTAAACTGTCATGTGCCAGTATCAGAAATACCAGGGGTATTGTTTTCCTTGCTGCATTGAAGTTTCTTTGTTAAAACAATTGAATTAGAAAAAAGGAAGAGGATTTTTTCCCTCTTCAGTATCATATTTATCATAGTTACTTTAAATGCATGTGTTACATTAGAAACAATTTTGCTTCATTTCTGATCCGTTGAAACACTTTCTCTCCTCTCAATTTCTTGAGGGTTGCAGCTTAGAGCAGTGCTTTATTTTTGCTTCCTGATTTGAGGCCAGAACTGCAAAATCTAACAAGAGTCTGTTGTGTTAATGATTTCATTATGTTACAGGGGTAGGAAAACAGGGGCATATTTTCAAATGTATTTAACATGATCAGCCAGATGGAAAGGCATTTAGTGGCTGCTAAGCTGATGTGTGGAGCACAGTGCTCTAAGTCTCAGTTTAGACTCCATTAGCCCTATCTTTGTGTTTGAATCTTCTGATGTGTCTGGATCACATGAATCACAGCTGCAGCAATATGCTGGAATTCTTGCTTTAACACAAAGAAAAGGCACAATGATTTTGATAAATAACAAGCACCCGATCTTTGAGAAAAAAGTAGTGCTCACTTGTCATCCACTGCTCTGGCTATGTTAAAGCTGTACTAACTGGACTATGAAAATTAATTATATCTAACAATTTTGATAGTTTGCGACATCAGTTATGATTATCTCTACTTGTTTAAAATTGTCTGTTCACCCAGCTTTCCTTTTTGGGTCATGTAAAAGGATAAACATTGATAATAATAGTGAGCAGGGGAACAAAATGTTTGCATTTTAATTTTGTAATTGCTGTTAATATATTGAAAACAATACCCAAATCAAGGTATTCATAGCATCTTAATACTATGAAGTTAACTATGGAAGTTATCCTTTGAAGAGGTTGGACTAGGTGAGCTCCCAAGGTCCTCCCCCAATAAATTTTCAAGATTCTGTGAAGAGGACATAATTTTCTTTTCTTCTTTTCTTTTTTCCCAAAGGAAGATATCAGGTGATTGAAGGCATAATGTCTCCTGTCAGTGATAACTATGGGAAGAAAGGCTTGGTTTCAGCAAGGCACCGAATAGCAATGGCTAAACTGGCCCTGGAGACATCTGACTGGATCCGGGTGGATCCCTGGGAGAGTGAGCAGGAGACATGGACAGAGACAGTGAAAGTACTGAGGTAATTACATTCACTTTTACCTGTCTTTATGAAATTACTGACTGCCAGCAATCTGCCAGGCTGCCACATCAATGCATGGAACTTGCTCCTCTAAAACACCCAGCCAAGTCAGGATCCCCCACCAGGAATCTCTCATTTGCTAGTGCAGAGCAGACAAGCTTTCCCTAGACCTGTGCAATAACCACAGTGCTGCCCTAGTGTCCTTTAAGTAGTTGGATGCATGCAAAAAGCCTCTGCAAAATTATGGCCACTGCAAGGGTTTTGCAGGAAAAGTTCTTGGCTCTCATGTTACCCTCCTTGGGTTTAGTCTCTAAGCAGGTAATGGAGAGATTACCTGTAATCAGAAAGTAAGAGTTTACAAATTATTCTGTTCTACAGGAGAATCTCTGTTCCAGATTAGCTGTGTTAGCAGTACTATGCCTCCAGGTTTATCTATTCTCACATCCTTGTAAAGTTTTCTTATTAACTCTAATGGTGAGTTAAACCCAAGCCATAACTGCTGATGTTTTCTTCAAAATCTCAGTTTGCTGTGGTTTTGTGTTGGGAGGAAAAGTTAAACAGTTTGACCAAAACTTGATGCAAGGACCTTGAAACATGTCTTTTCCCATATGGTAATAAAATTGTTATGGGGCAGGGTATGAAAACACAAACTTCTTGTGCTAACTGCTCTTTGGAAAAGGTGCTACAGAAGGTAACAGGTACATTTGCTGTAGACTTCCTTAAAGCCTTTCAGTTAAATGGTAGGAGTTATCACTGATTTCTTCATTTTTATCCCCATCGTCTAGCTTACTTTCTCAGTGGAAAGAGGTGTTCAAGGCTCTAAATTGTGCCTTCCAACAGCTGCCCCAAAAGCTTTTGTGTCTCTGTGTGAAAGCAGTTAAAATCCAGGCCTGTTATTTTACAAAAGCATCCGTAAGAATTCAGTATATACTCACTAAACAGCTAGTGGAGCCTTTTAGATCTGCTTCTATTTGCTTCACTGAGGGAGCACAGACATACAGTTGCTCCTTTTGCCCCTTCCCTCCAGGCAGCACAACAGGATCAGGGTGGGAGGTTTTCTGTCTTTGAAGAAAACTCTCTTCTTTCTCTAATCATAACTGTATATCCCGGTGTGAGAAATCAACAAAAGGTCTGTCCTACAATATTGGCTGGGTAGGGGGTTTTTGTCTTAAACTTCAGTTCAGTCAAACTGTTTCCCTCCAGAGAAGCAGTTCCAAATCTCACAGATCAGGTGATCCTGTTTTGATCTTGCACAGCTCCAACTGAAGTGAGTACTGCTTGCAAGATTGGGTTTGTAAATTATAAATCCACTTCAGAATTCTTTAGGAGAAGAGTTGCAGTAAATAAAAATGGCTCGTTTTCTGCTCAGGCAAAGTAGTATCAATGTGGTATGAACAGCCAAGCTTCCCATCTGCCTAGAAACTCAACCTCTAGTTTGATTAATAAATTCACAAAATGTTAAGATGGCTGCTTGTTAAGGAGAGAAATGAGCTTAAATCTTTTTTTTTTCTACAAGTGTTCGCCTGTATTAATGAGCTGAACCAGTGCCATAATGTAATACTGAACCCTGTCCCTTGAATGGGGAAGCACCATTCTGATGAAATGTATGTGTTTGTGCTTTACATTGTATTTTAAGTGTCAGAGGTGAAGAAAAGAAGATAAAAAAGAGCTGGCTTTAGGGCTAGATCCTTACTAAGTATAAACAGGCAGTGGTTTATTGTTGAGCTGTTCTTTTTCCCATGTTTTCAAAGTTAATCTATATGTTCTTCCCTCCTCAAAGAAACAAGGACTAACTGCTGCCTTCACTATAAGCTCCCTCAGGTAGGAAACCAGTACCGATAGAAAGAGATTTTCCTATTGCAAGGCAGAGGTAAAAATCATTATTGTACCTAAATGTCTCTTCTTATCAGTATTTTGAGTTGTACATTTAACTGCAGTAGAACATTTTGTCCTGAAACACACGAATGGCCTTTTCCTACAGCACTTGTTTTAACTGAGTGCGATAAAAATGTCACATTTCATCAAAATCTGTAGATTTTTTAGAGGATCCCAAGTAGTTGTGACATAAAAAAATTTTAAGCAGCAAAGCTCATATCCCACTTATGGCAGTGCTATTAAATGAGTATGGAAATTTTGGAGACTATCCCAAGGCTTTTTTTAGATAGGAGGAGGGAACATAATAGAGCTGTTTTCCCCTTACCTGCTGTTTGTATTCTTCCTAGACAAGGAAGCAGTATTGTTAGTAAGTAAAGAACTACATCCATTCCTCTTGTGGATTTGATTGGCATGCAGCTATACTACAGAGTAATTAAAAATTGGCAAAGGTCTGCATTTCCCAACTTCTGTTGAGTCGTGCTTGTGATTTAGTTCTAGAGCTATTCAAAGCTTCATACACAGTTGAGAAAACACTTAAGAAACTGGCAGATGGGTTTGTCCTTTTTGCTGTATCTAAAGTAATGTAGCCCTCCCTGCTCCAGCCCTTGGGCTGCTGAGCAGACCTGGAGCAGCTCAGATTTTGCAGTGTTTGTAACGTTAGTCCTGCAATGAGCTCTTTGCCAAGCACTCATATTTTTGAATCATGGCCCAAGAATGTCAGAGCATGACACAGCCAGTGTGCTTGACTATACATAGCACCAGCCTGTTTACAGCAAGACAGAATTAAAATTAGAAATGTGGGAAGGCACAGACCAAGCTACTGGTACCTACTCTCTACTGCCATATGTCCCTCACCTCTTGGCTGTGCAGTTTCTTTCGCCAAGGGCTGAGCAGCAGAAATCACTGGAGGTTGCTTTGCAGCCTGTCTGCCTGTAGGTTCTTGACACATGTGCAACTTATCCCGGTGGTTGAAGTATTTGCATGATTTGAAGAGTGTACTTTTAAATCACTAAACTGTCAATTCCTTCCTTACACCAGACATTCAAAGGGTCACCTGGGGCTTTGTACATGCACTGAATCCAGACTGTTCTTGTAACTTAGAATCTTTGCTTTGCTGCAGTTATCTAAGAGCTGATGGTCACTGTATATGTGTTACATAGAGATTGGACACAGATTTGATTCTGTGTCTGCTTGTCCTGTCTAACCAGGAGCTTGTGTCCTGAAACAGTTTTGGCTCATGCAAATATGAGCAACGCCTAAGCCTGGCTCAGCAGGGTGCAAGGCAGGGACTATTCTAAACAAGCAAGGCTGTGCTGGTTTGGAAGGAAAAGGCCACTGCCATGAGGTAGCAATACCAGTATTGCAAGGGGGCACCAGGGATCAGGAGTGGGGAAAGAATGAAGTGACAAACCTGACAAAACTGACAAAGGGATTCTTGCCTGCCATTGTGGATCTGAACTCGGTAAAATTAGAAGCACAGCAGATGTCAAAAATCTTATGAGAATTTTTAGAGTCTTGGAATTTTGATTCTTTTAGTTAAAATCAAAGGGAAAACAGGAAGGTAAAAATTCAGGGAACATGTTTTTATGGAGAAGAGGAGGAGAGAGAATGAGAATTTCTTCTCCTCAAAACTGAGCACCCGTTATTAAAACACTATCATGAAGACTTGTATTTAGTCAAGAAATTACAGCTACTGATTGAAGTGAGATTGTCCTGTTTCAGGCAAAAAAGACTCCACTATGTTTTAAATGTAGTAGCTTCCAAAATTGCCATAATGGTAGAAATTCAAAAAGGATTTACAAACCAGGATGCCATTAAGGAGATTGCTTGTGAATTCCACAAAGTGTAACTACATTGATACTAATCTCATGGCAGAACAAATGTGCCAAATTCTTAACAAATGGTATTTAAATCCAAAGTGCATAAAGGTAGACCCTGTTCTTGAATGGGAAAGTGCCAGGTAATCGCTTTGTTGCATCTCTGAGAGGATTACCTCACACAGAAGCCTTTATTTTGAATGCAGGCACCATTACAATGAATCACTCAGAGTGCTCCAGTCCAAGAAGGAGTCCATGAGAAACAAACATCCCACAGAAAGGTCTACGAGGGATTCCCTTTCTTGCCAGCAACCAGGTTAGTTTATAACTGTAAACATGATGCTGTGTTTAGCAGTAAAAACTGTACAGCTTCACCAGATTAGCAGTGAAAAAAGTTGAACAGAGTAGCTGGTGAGTTCTGAGGGCTGGAGCTGCCTGCCAAAACCAAGCCATGCCAAATGCCAACATAACTGCTGGGGCACTTGTTTTGTAACAACACTTTGGAGTTGTGAGTAGGAGACTTGGAGTTGTATTAATTCTTGGGTTTTATAAGCATCCTTTAGGTATGCCAGAGATGTATGTAGTGGCCCTGCTTGTTTTGCCTAGCACAGAACATAGGAAAAAAAAATATCAAAAATACAGGAATTACTTGGAGTTCTAATATTAGACAATGGACAAAGTATATGGATACCACAGCAGCAATGCTGACATGTTGATGTTTGCTGCCTTGCTGGCCAGAAAAGCTCCTGTTGGCAGTAGAAGCATGGCAGGCTCTGGAAACAATGTCAGTTTTCAATTTTCTATCTAATCATATTCCCCAGCCCTATGACTGGCTAGGATGCTCTTGGATTTTTGATACATTGCCCTTTTCCTCTGGTATTGTAGCATCTCTTGGACATGAATAATACATTTCAGTTGTTCTGGTTGTTGATGAGTTATATCTTTACAGTTGGTAGGGGAAAGAAGTTACACTTTTCATGCATCATCACTGGAACGTTTCTTACTTTCTGAATCTCTCATTAAGGTGTTTGTAGAAGACTTGCAGATGTGCTAACCATCAAATAAGTGTAGAGTGAAGGCAATACCTCCATCCTTCCCCTTCATTTCACATGAATACAAGGCTGTGAAAATACCTGGTCAATGTTTATATACTCAGATGGAATAATGATGAGTGTTACAGAAAAAGTTTGAGGAAAGAGAGAATTCTGTGCTGGGGCTTAGGACAGCAAATAAGAAATTGAGAAAATAAAGAAAAGGGGGGCAGGATGGGATGGAGTAGCCAGGTTCCACCAAGTCTAATCTTTGTGCTAAAATAATTCTCTTTATTTGCTTCTTCCCACTTTTGGCTTGCTTGAGTGGAGGAAGAATTCTCCTTTGGGAATCACTATGTACAGATAATAGTCAATATGCTTCGGGTCATGATGAAGTAGATAATAAAGTAATTGTGACCAGACACATAAAAATCTAAACTGAATTTTTCTTGCAACCTTCTGAAAAAAAGCCTGGAATAAAGGTAAATGATTTGTAAAATAATTTTTTAAAAAATGAAAAATGATGAGTTAAAAACAATTTTAAGTATGAACTTCCTAGAAGACTGATAAAGGATAAGACATCTCTTATTTCTTTTTGTTTTTCCAGTTCTACCAGAATTAAAGCTGCTCTGTGGGGCTGATTTTCTACAGACATTTAAGACACCCAATCTCTGGAAGGAAGAGGACATCAAAGAAATAGTGGAAAAGTTTGGTTTGGTGTGTATTAGCCGGGCTGGCTCTGATCCATCTCAGTATATCAAGGAATCAGAGCTTTTAACTAAATTTCAGCACAATATTTTTCTAGTGAAAGAATGGATTCAGAATGAAATCAGTGCAACCCAGATACGCTCAGCCTTGTGCAGAGGATTGAGTGTGAAATATCTCATCCCAGACTCTGTTATTGCTTACATTGCACACCACAATATCTACACAGAAGAGAGCGAGCGCAAGAATGAGGGAAACTTGCTTCAGCCCCTCAAGCTGCATAACACAACAATAAACCCTCTGGATGACTGATTCCTGCAGTGTGTGATGTGTCAGACAAGGAGTTTTTTCATGTAAATTTCTTGGGAAATTTATTTCTTATTAATGAAGGGAAAGTACATCAGCCCTAAATCTGTTGAAATCATGTGGTGTTTTAAATCCATGAATCTGTGTGGGGTACTGCTCAAGCAAATTGGGATGCTCAGCTGCATAGTTTCAAATATATAAACAGCTTCCTTGTGAAAATAAAAGAATGGAGATCTTCGTAGTAAATGTTCTTCTTCAGTAATACTTAAAGGGTCACACATAGTACTTTCCTAACTTGTAATTCTGTAATCCCTACTGTTTTGAAACAGCAAAATATAATGAACTATAACTTCAGAGAGATAAAAAGAGAGAGTGATTTTTGAATCTATATTACAGCTAAACTTTGACTTTTTAAGACCCTGAATAACTTTTTTTATTTTTGGCAGTTTGGCCAAGAGGTGGGTATTAATCTTCCTTTCATGCAAGCACTTGAAAATGCACGTCACTTACGCCACTTCTAAGCCTGCGGTTTCTCAAATGACAGACAGTCCTCATTCACCCATTTAAAGTGTGTTTCTTTGCTGCACTGATCCGGAGTCTAATATGAGAGCAAGTTATTGCCAAGGCCCCAGAGCAAATCTATCCAATAGGGACTTTCATTTTA
This sequence comes from Lichenostomus cassidix, assembly GCF_008360975.1. Classification (NCBI taxonomy): domain Eukaryota; kingdom Metazoa; phylum Chordata; class Aves; order Passeriformes; family Meliphagidae; genus Lichenostomus; species Lichenostomus cassidix. The sequence continues at coordinate 19,016,071 of NC_139490.1, forward strand.
CCATATGAAGATATCTGAGAGGCTCAGTATTTGGGCTCTAATGTTAGCAAGAAAAATCTCTTCTATGTTGGTTGCCTGTTATGCTGACTCAATGTATCTCGTTTCTGACAGAAGACACTTTCAAAGAATATAGAACTCTATAAAGTGCTACTTTGGTGTTTCCAAGTTTCTTAAATTAAGTGCAAGCATTCATTCAGTAGTGATGCAGCATTTGTCAATACACAGAGCTAACCACTGCTTCTTAATTCAAGTTTCCACCTAAGTGGTCCTTTCTGAGCCCTCAGTTGGCCAAACAGCTTCCACTGGTGGTTCTCTAGAGTTAAGGAGCTTGTGCAACAAGTTAAAGGAATACCAGACACTTTCACTGAAAGAGTCTGTGTGATTATTTGCTTGAAAGAAGGCATAAAGTAGCTGAAACATAGTCAAGAAAGAGGAATTTCCCTCAAAAAACACACAAGATAAGGACTTGTGTAGCTTTAGCTAATATCCTAAACTAAAGCTATTTAAAAGGGATTTTTTTTTCCTGAGTGGCATGAAAAATGAAGAGTAATGTGGTTAAAATGGATCTCCCTTGCAGAAGTTATATGAAAGGTGAATATTTCATTCATTTTAAATCAAGTCATCCTGCTGTCATTAGAAATCTCAGCAGTTCAGCCTTGTGGAAGGATTTGAAGGCAGCACTTCAACAATAATCGGATTAGAAGGACTTGCATAGCTACATGGTCTAAAAAAGAGATAAAAGAAACCAGAGTTCAAACTTGCCACAAAGAAAGGCAGCGAGTTGTGTGGTGCAGAATCAACCCACAGCTCTGAGCCTTTGATTTTGACAATCACCTGAAGCAGGGATGCCTGCAGACTTCAATGGCTACTGGAAAATGGTCAGCAATGACAATTTTGAGGAGTATCTGAAAGCATTGGGTAAGGTTCCCTTCGTACTTGTTGAATAAATAATCAATAAATGCCACCTGTCTTATTCTTGACACAAATCTATTTTTTCTTGTACAGTCATAAGTCATTTTTGTGAGAAATGTTTTTTTCAGAAATGCAGTTTAAGAGTTGCCTTAAGCAAAATTGTTTTGCCTTAAGCAGCCTCTACTTTTTACCACCTCGAAGCTTACATTAACAGAGATTAAACTGCGTAGCTTGAAGAGGTGAGGAGCAGATTTCAAATGTAAAAAAGAAAACTCTTTAATTTGAAAAGCAGTAAAATTTTTATATTTAATAAAGATTCAGTACAGTACTTAATTAATTTTCTGTGTTTCTGTTTGATATTATCTTAGGATTTCTATAGAAATAGTGAAGGCCTTATTAACTGTCAAATACAAATGGTATTTTTTTAAGATTTCACACTGTCAGAAAATTGAAACATTAAGTTATTAAAGTTATAAGAATAAGGTTACAGACTTTTTCCAGATGAGAAGGCTGGTTTGAAAAATTTGGACATTTCTGTATCTTTGTTCAGTTTAGTTCTACCTAAAAGCTACAAACTTCTTTTTGTGGAAGACTTTTCGGGATAAAAATAACTCATTTTCTTTTTCAGATGTAAATGTTGCTGTAAGAAAAATAGCAAACTTGCTAAAGCCTGACAAAGAAATCCTTCAGAACGGGGATCATATGATCATTAAAACGCTAAGCACTTTTAGAAACTACATCATGGAATTTGATGTGGGAAAGGAGTTTGAGGAGGACTTATCTGGGGTGGATGATCGCAAGTGCATGGTAAGAAGTAGAACTGTAACAATGGACAGAAAGGAATATTGATCCTATAAGGCCTTTCATAGAACATAGCTTATAACCATCCTGTGTGGCTATTCCTAAAATTATTTCTGTTCTTCTCAGTTTGCCAAGATGTACCTTGAACATGCCTTTCTATTAAAGGAATGCTAATTTTAATCAGGAGCACAAAGCAATTTAATCAATCAGTGAATAATAACGTCAGTGAAGCTGTGCTCATTTATACTGGGATATTTGTTAGTCAAAAACACATCTAGGGTCACTTCCAGAACCTCTTTAATGAGTAAGGTGTTACAGCAGAGGAAATCCACTGATTGCAGGGTCAGGCACTATTCCCTGTGTAAGAATGGCCAAGTACTTAAGAATTGCCTGGATGTATTTATTAGAGCACACACTTAATTAGCCCACTGGAACAAATCTTACTGAAATGAATAAGCAATCACTGAGGACTTTGTTTTATGACAGCTCTGTCTTATGAGCTCTTTTTGTTTATTAACTTAGGACTGATGAATATCAATTTACGGGGGAGAAACTTGAGAATAGTAAGTTCTCACCTATTAGTTTGACAGCATAACACTGGCAATACTCTACAGTGAGGAAGTTGACAAATAAAAGAAAATTATCTCAGGAAGGACTCTACAGGAGAAATATCATAAAAGAGAGCTGTTAAATTTTCCTTCTTAAAAAGCTAATCCTATTTAAAACCAATACTTTTCTCTAACCTTAAGATATGCGTATTTGCTTTTGCTCTGATCACGGTAGGAAAGGGAAAGGTTGTGATGACCAGAGAAAAAGACTGGTTGGCTACTGAGTGCCTCAACTGATCCCTCTGTGGTCCTTGTTACAGAGGGTACAAGTTTGATGAGAGTGAAGAACACAAAGTGCACAGAAGGGAGGAGCAGGTGCATTTGTGTATAGAAGAGTGCCCCAATGGCATCATGTGGTTCTGACTCCTGGAATGCTCTTAATCAGTGTGTTGAGGCCCAGATCCACTGAACAGTTATGAACCAAGAAAATATTTCAAACTGAGATGATTAAATTACCATCAAAGATAGCAATGTTCAAAATATCTGCCAAAGAGGTTTGTGTGTGCACAGAACTGTCCCTGTCTAAGCATTATCTGTACTTAAATACCATTAAACTCCCATCTAAAGGAGACCTAAACCATCCTCTACATCGTGGTAAGATTTAATATTTCTTTATTTTTAACAAGTCAAAATTCTCTACCTTGTTTTGCTAAATTGAGTGATAGGGAAGGATTCAAACTGTTAAACCAGAAAGAAGAAACCAACGAGAGAGAATTTTAGTCACTACAACAGCTGTTTGATTTGGAGTAGAACCTAGTTCAGCCTACTTTCAAAGGTTATTCAAACATTTATCTACTTACTGTTTAGTAGAAAATGCTTATTCAGCCTTAGAAGCAGAAGGTATCAGCACCTTCTTGCCTGTTACAAACAAACAGACAAACAAACAAAAAAACCCAAACAACCAGGGGTAATCACTAACCCTGACTGCTTTTTTCTTAAAAATGATTTAGGGATGTAATTCCACAAAATCCTGAGATCTCCATGTCTCTTTATGGTTTCCAGCTGTAGCTGGACAATTCAGGCCACTGACCACTGGTTCTGTATTTGCCTTGTAGCAACATATCACACATGATAGTTCAATTTTCTTATTAAAGCTTTCTACATGAGACTTCTGTTTTGTCAAAGGCAAAACAGTACAAGAAGCCATCTTTCTGAAGTCAACTTCAGTCCAAATCTGATAACCATAATGTCAGGCAAAATTTGAAGTTGTTAACCAGCAAAATAGCTCCAACAGTGCAGAAAGAGTCTTGTGAGAAAAGAGTCATGGAGGTTATAAGAGACACTGGATCACTCCCTGAGTGGTGTTACGAAGAAAACCATCATAAAAGCAAAGGTTGAACATCATTCTTGGTGTTCTATTAGTGTGTGTAGAGCTTGTGGAACTGCATGCCATAAATGGCTTAATCATTACTAGTCAGCCTGTGTAATGGGAGGGACTGTGAATCAATTATTGTTATTTATATTGTGGACTGAGCAGACCACTGGGCAAGTTTTATCCAAGTAGCTCAATGTATGAGCAGTACAAAGTAACATGGATAAGACAAATTACACATTAAACATTAATTTATATAGCAGAGCAATCATCATGAGACTAGAAAAAAATAACATTAGAAGTAATTCATCCTAGAAGTATAGATTGTTTTTTCTTTTAATGAAGAATATATCATCTAGCTAGAGTTAACATATCTGTTATAATAATACTAGCACGGTGAAAAGGTTAGATCTTGTGTGTAATTCACTGAAATTGTGTTCACCTTTCAGTTGTAAAACATATCCTAGAGTAGGTTAGGGTGGAGTGTAGCTACAGTAATTCCAAATCAATACTGTCTGTGAGGAATAAAGGCTAAAAAGTTTTGCTGATACTTACTTCTAAAGTAAGTTGAAGTTTTAACATTACAAACTTGATAGTCCTGTGATGGTACAAACCCTCTCCTCCTTTTCAGTTAGGGTTTTTTCACTTTTATCATTGGTCACTCCTGGAAACCTGTCTGAACTTTCTGATCAGTGAGTTAATTGAGTAGTGTAAACCTTAGTAGTTTCAGTTTGTCCTTCTTCTGCCCCTCAGCTGTGGCTTTCTTGCATGCACTTGTTTTTGGGTGACTGTTTTCTGAAGGGATAGAGTGAACAGCAGTTGGTGACATCAGGTCCTTTAAGGTGTTGTTTCTATTGGGAAGTGAAAATTTGCTACTTTGGAAACTCTAAAGCCCTGCTAGTTAAAGATGCAGTTTCTGTGCTCTGCAAAATCAAAGATGGGGATAGTTGACCATAAAGGAGAGATCACAAATAGCAGTTGGTATCAATGCTCCTCCAGCTTTTCACTCCGGATCTGATCTCCTAGATAAAAGTTAAATTACAGTTTCTCTGTTCACTTGGCAATTTTTGTGAAAGATGTCTTTCTGCAAGATCAATCATACTTAACTACGCAGGTTGCTAAAAGCTTGGCAGTTTCAAGTACAAAGGTAAAATGAAAGTTTACATCTTCAGGACCATGATTAATTCTTTGCAGATGTTCAAGGGTGTGCATTAGATGGTGTAGAAAGAAGTTTAGAACATTATTTTGAGTTACATTTTTTTCTCACATGGTGTGAATCAGATGGTGTTGTTAAGTTTCTACTACTTTGAAGAGTTTGTTTGCGGTTTTAATTGGCAACATATTATCTGATGGAGAATGTACCGAGACAGAAATTTAAAGTTAAATGGGTAGCTCTGGCTTTGGTATTTCTCAAAATGAGTCTTTGATCCTGCTGTCTTAATTCTCAGTGAAGCTCCAGTCTCATCATGAAATCTCCTCAATTTTAAAGATAATTTGTACAGTCTCAAGTTGTGATTAATTTAGCATCTCAGGTATTGCTCTGAGTATGAAACTTTGTTTCATGTGTATAAACATTACTGTGGAAAACATTTCCTGTGCATGCAAGAGGAAGACCTTATTGAAATAACAATTATTACAAAACCATCTCTGAAAGTATCTTGTTCATCAGCAGATAGTTGTGCTTCCCTTTTTCACTGTCAGTAATAACCAGTGAAACTGTTGAAATATCTACAATGCAAAATATGTACCAGCATATAAGAACAAGGCACATAAGCCTTCTGTACCTTCACAGTGTTTTTTACTTAGTACTTAGTAAAGAATTTATGAAAAAGTTAACTGAAAAACCTTAAAATGCTGAAACAAAGGCTGAAGTTTCACACTGCAAGTCTTTGCATCTAGTGAATCAAAGATTGAGAATTGGATAGCTCACATGGAAAAATTACTTTCTTAAAATTTTTGTTTTTCTAATAATTTTGCTGCTAAAGTCAGAGAAAACTTTTACATTATAATTATTCTCTGCTGTTCAGGCATTTGATAGATGGAATTGCTTTATCTTACACTATGCAGAATTAATCTCTTTTTACAGAGACTAAGGGCAAGTGATGTGTTAAAAAATCAGGAAAGAGTTTTTGTTCTAAATATAGACCAGCAGAATTTCTTGGATAACTGAAAACAGTGTTAGTTGAGTTATAACTGAGTGTTTGTTCAAGCATATGAGAGGTGCTCTGGTAACTCAGAACCTTGTGCTCTCTGGTATAGTAATTTTCTTCTTCCATTGAAGCAGGAAATGAAATGACAATGGCAGGGAACTGGGAAGCAGAGCAAACTGCAAGAATTTTAAACTGAATGTGGGAAATAATACATCTTAACCATTTAGTTATCAAAAACTGAATACAAGTGGAATATAACCATGAATAAGTTATCAAGTGAGTATTTGGAGTTCCTTTATTGGAACAAATATAACTTCGAGTCATAGGTAAGACTTGCTGGGGTGGGGTAGGGTGAGGAGGATTTGGGAGTTGTAGAATTGACTCATCAGATCTACCATACATTTTACTCTATTTTCAGGAAGTGTGTTCCTGAAAATAGAGTCAATTAATGTTTGAAACAGCCGCATTTGGACTATTCACAGACACCTGATTGGCCCTTCTGCTACATGTGCCATATCCTACTGAAGAGAAAGAAGTTGTTCAAAACTGATCATGGCTCTGTTTTAATTAACAAACTTGCCTAATGTGACACTGATTCCTCTCAAGTTTGTATTCAGGAAAAATGCAATGGAGTTAGTTGTTCTGGATATAATTTGATTTATACCACTGCAAGGTCAGAATAAAGCCCTGTTACAAAATCACATGGCTCGTGAAGCTTATTTAACTATTTAGGCAAATTGCTCTGTTACACAAATGGAATTCACAGCTGTTAATCTAGTGCAGAGCAGGTTTGGGGATTAAGACCTTGCTGCCAGAAAAACACCAACAAACAGCATTTCAGTACATGGAATTGCAGGAGCCATCTCCCACAGGGTGAGAAGATTCAAAATAAATTGTGCCTGTCTAGTAAGATGCAAGGTCAGCAATATATCTTTACTCAGTCCCTCCGATTTAGCTCTTTTAATTCTTTACTCTTCCAGTGCTGTCCCTTTTGGCTTGTAAGTATTTTTTCATATGCTTTGGTGGAACAGGCATTGTTCTAGAATCACTGTTGCTGGAGCTGCTCTTCTCTCAGATTTAGTGCCTGCTGTTTCTCTGCAGCACTGTAATTTCCCATGGTCCTCATTGGCATAACCACTGATATTTTTATTTTGGGGGGAGGGAGATGTAATTTAAAAGAGGTAGACTTTATGATAGCTTTCTGTTGGTATTTCTGATCTTTTACAAACTCTGCTCAACAAGTGAGGAAGAAAAGTCCTCCAGTTAGCCCCTTCGAGGCTCCAGAGAGCAAAAGTCCATCCTGGGTCTGTCTCAGGCTCTCTCAGAATGGACTCTGGCCTGTTCTGTCTCTGTGCCTCAGTGAGGAGGAGCAGTTTCCTTTTTCCTGCCTTGTTTCACCCTGCTTGCTCCTTTGGCATTACTGTTATTACCTGTAAGTGATGTGCTCAGCACATTTGCACGGTGATAGCAAATGAGATTATTTTAATCTTTTACTGTATAATTTAAGATGTCATAAACTTCACATTTTGCGGTGCTGGATTCTGTCTAAACCACGAGACTGATGAGAAGCTTTTGAGCTAGTTATTCACAAAACTGCTAGCATACTGAAGCTCTGTAGGGAAAGTGGCTTTTAGTAGGTTTAGCATTTCATCTTTTTGTGAACTCTAAAAAGCTCTGAGAGTTAAAAATGCAGAAAGGGCAGTCAGAAAGAATCAGCTGAAAAGCTGAGAACCAGACTTAACAAATCGAATTTTGAATGACAAACCATTAGTGTTATGTACAATTGCATCTTGCTAAAATTACACAAGGGATAAATCAGTTATACCCATTAATTTAAACAGTAAGTGTCTTAGAATCGATTCTGATCTTTGTACAGAGTGAATTGAATGTGATGGGTTTTGCTTTTTTTTTTCCTGGCATGGGATATATACAAGCTTTCCTATTTTTGTATTATTTGTATACAATTTTATTTCAGTGAGAAAAAAAATCCACCATTCCTAAGAAATAAAACAATATGCACTGTCTAAAATATTGATTCTCCTCCTCTTCCCACATATTGCCAGCTGCATAGCCTGGAGCTTTTGCACATTTACTTTCCTACTCCCTGGAACATATCTCTGGTCTTTGCTTTCTTCTGTTGCTCTTAGAAGCAAGGACTCAAAATAAAGAAATTGAACATTTAAGATTTGATCCTATCTGACAACAGCTTATTTTTCATCTAAAATTTTTCACTCCAGTCCTAAGCCTCTCTTCTAGCAGTGCTACCATTGGAGATGCTGACAATGATAGAAGCAAAGAAGTCTTTGCCATGACCGAGCTACAGCGTGGCTCAATAGGTTCAGCCTTTGTCCAGCAGCAGGATCTGCAGATAAAGCCCAGGAATCCAGCCAACAATTGCTCTGTTGTGTTTGTTGTTGTTTCTCAGGAGTTTCTCTCTGTCACTGAACTTCCAGATGCAGATGTGATGAGATAAAAGGTTGCAGGGTGGAGAGGTGACAAAGCTGCCATGGCTGTACCCCCCTGGGAGCACAGAGGCCATAGGGAGTGACCACCTTACAGAATTCCCCTTCAAAGCAACACTGGACTTTATCTGTGACATCAACATTAATTTATTCTATCAGCACTTCTTTTTTTTTCCCAAAAAACTCCTTACAAGAGGTTTTTATATCACTGTGATACTCAGTACAGATGAAATAGTTTATCTTGAGAAGCTGTTAATACCTTGTTGGATATATTGCTGTGTTCGGCCAAAAGTTCTAGGATATTTTCTTTGGTATTATGTACAAGACACAGCTCAAATTGGATTTTTCTGTTTCATCTGACCAAAAAAATGAATTTCTATTTTTTAATCCTTCTTAGATCATAATTGTAGTTGTAAAATGGCATGTCATTCTCCCAAGCAGGGAATGACTGGATTGAGATGGAGCAGGGAGTGTGTTGTGCACTCCTAGCTTTGCAGTCATTTGGTGCTCCATATATAGAGACAACACTCTGAGGGAAGCAGGAGAAAAATAGAACTGGTACTGCTGTGTTTCTCCTACAGATAGGAAATCAATAACGTATTTCTGATGAAAGGTGGGAGCTGCAATTCATACTTGTAAAGGCAATGTGTCAAAAATCTATGTGGCATTTACAAAAAATGTTCACGAACTACTTTGAAAAAAGTTATTTTCTTTCATTTATTTGTAAAATAAATTCTGTACCTCCAACTGCTGAGCACCTGACCCAAGCAGGCACACAGGAACAGCCAATACAGCAATGAGAAACATTGTGCAGAGCCAGCACCAAATGTCTTTGCACTTAGACCTTACTGGGAAATGCAAAGTACTCTGATAAAATGCTTGATGACTATTTCAGTAAATTACAAAAGTCACTATCTCTGGCTTTGGGTCAGTAGGATTTGCCACTGGAAGCTGAAATTGTGCAAGATTTCATCACAGTTACTGCTACTAAAGTAAAAGCAAATATGTAGTCAATAATTTGTTGGGTGCTTACTAAATATTTCATTTATTACATCTACCTTGTCTCATAACTGGAAACAGTAATGAGAATACTTTAATTATCATTTCTTCCAGCTTTAATATTCAGGAAAATTCAGATGGTACTATGCATATGAATTTAAATTTTCATAACACAAAGAGATTAAATTACTAAAAAAAGTATGTGGATGCCCAAGTAATAAAAGGATAATATCAAAGTACGTGAAAAGTGAAAGACTACAGAACCCATACCACAAAACTAAAGAAAATTTGAACATTTTTTTTGTTCTCAGACTTCAAAGGCTTTTTCACTTCCCAGAGGAGCCCCATTCTCTAATTTTACACGTCAAGAATGAAGTGTATACAATCTGAAAAATGTGTAATATTGGTGGTTGGATTTTTTGAGAAGAGTTAAATTGAGGCAAAACTCCCTGGGTTTTACCTCATCCCATTACCTTTTCTCATGTTCCTGAAGCATTATTAAATAGCACTGTTGACTACTTGAACTCATCACCATTCTCTGTTGAAGTTACCTACAGAATTACCTGCACTTGACCTAGGAAGTGTTCATCTTAGGTTTAAGTATGATCAGGTAGTAAGAAAGCAAGATTTCAGCTTGCTTATGATGAACTAGATTAGGTACTATGTAGTTGAAAGGAATAAACCATGTCTTCCATTTATTATGCAAGTAGTAGAAGATGCTCAAAAAGGCAGGAGTCTTCAGCTTTAGAGAAATACTCCATTTTAAGGTAGTTGGTTCTGTTACTGGCAACTGCAACTTTCCAGTGTCCTCTGAGTTTGCCTAGCTCTCCTCCTCTTGTGGAAGAGGATCAAGAATAGGAGCTGTCTGCCCAGGCCTGCTGTGTCCACCAAACCCTGGCAAAGATTTTCAGTCATTCTGGGAGGTGACAGTAGCTTGGCCTCTGTGATCAGGCAAACCTTAGGTAATGCTATTATCAAAGTGGGGGCAAACAAGGTTAATTGCAAAGGCATACTTTTCTAAGAAAAGTAGCTTTATGTAAAAGGTGAAGTGTTTCTTTATCTTGGTTGTGTGTGCCAGGGAGGAAAGCAGCAGGAACCAAAGGGTCTTACAGAGCTGCCTTAGCAGTCTAATCAAGTGCTTGGCTCCTGATTATACCATGGCAATATCCTGATCCAGTCTTTAAAAATAAATCCTTGCTCTTAGATACAGCAAGAGAGATTATATATGCACTGTTTGCCCTACAGTATTTTTTCAGTATTATTTTTATGTTCTAATTCAAATCTTTTTGGGAATGTTGTAAAGCAAGCATTGCTCTGGTTTAGGTGTGGTAGAGGGTGGACTGTTAGCAGCAGCCAGTGCACATTAACAGCCATAGCAACACCAGCCTCAACTAACACTAACTGTGTGTCTCAGTAGAGATATTTGGCCTGGAATAACGTGTTTCAGTCTGAGTTAAAAGATAATTTTATAGATTGTGTATTAGTTTAATAAATGAGACATTGAGACATTACAGTTCGACCTAAAGAAACAAAAGACACAGATGCCAGTGATTAATCTTACTGTCATAAAGTGATTGCTCCTGCTAACAAAGAAAATGACATTATGTTCTCTTGCAGTATATTCTGCCCTTTATAACCTTCAGAGCAAAATAGCTACCCAAAGAAATCAGAAATTGTATGGTATACTCGTATCCCCTCACTATTAGTATTTCTCAAAGGGAAGGCAGAGGATATCTGAGAACATTGTCTGATAAATGCTTGGTTAATGGTCTGTGGGTTTAGACTCTTCGTGGTTATCACCAAATTGCAAAAAGCAATATCTAATCTTGACTGGAAAAACAACAAATCCTGAGAAGAAAGTGAGTTGCTTTCTGAGATGAAACAATTTCAATCACCCTTGGAGGCTAAAAAGTTAACATTTCCTTGTGCTGCTACAAATATTTCTCTATTTCCCCCAAGTGTACTCAGTCAGTGAATATTATCAAGTGTAATAACATTCACAACTGACTTTGAACATTAATAGGACTAATAAAGTTGGATCTTACAGTATCATGTTATACTGCCTCTGAATTCACATATAAACCCACAAAATTTCACTATTAAGCTAGAGTAATGATTAAACTATGCTGAGCTAGTACTCAATGGATACAAACAATTGCAGTTACTAAGCAAAGCTGCACATACAAATGCTTCATTCTACAGTATCTACAAGTCATCATTCATCTTCTGTTATATTATTTTTTTAGAATCAGAAATTCATAGATATGATCACTTATAAATTAAACATTTTTCACTTTGATTCCTGTTATTTGTTATCTTCTGTCTCTTAAGTGAATCTCTGCAGATTCAGATATGGGAGAGGATTTCGTTATGGTGACCATATTAACTATAGCTTTGCCCAAATATGTTGTCCTTCCTGCATTGGCTTTTTTGGGGTTTTTTTTTTGCATTAAAAGGATAGGGTTTCATAAAATGTTATCTACTACTTGGTTTAAATATATCACTTTACAAAAGATAACTGAAGAATTTGTGAATGCATTTTCTAAATTGGAGAGATTTTTAGCAAGGACATGTGAGTTTGTCTTTCAAAGACCCCATGTGGTGCAAACAGACTGTATGAGATCAATACCATTGCCTTGCCTGTGATTATCTATCCTGGCACTCTTTGTAGTCATTCATTTTCCATGCTTGTTTAGTCTAAAGCTTCCCATGGGAGGAGGCTGCTGGCTGCACTCATTCAAAGATAGTGGCTATCGTGGTTATTATTTAAGAATTAATTGTTTGTGACTTACACAGATTAAATAAATTGGAGTGCATAGTTCTTGTGTGTTGAACTGGTTTTAATTCCTGGAAGGAAAAATGTAAGCTGACTTCTTCTCTTAGAAACTACACAGGATGGATGAAGTAAATGTCCTTTAATGACAGATCAGAATTCATCATCTCTCTATATCTGACTACTCATGCAAACAGTGGCTGAAGACTTTTACAAGGTAGACAGTAATTCCATATTTAGTCCTCAGAGTCCCTTCAAACAAGCTGATTTAAAAGCCATGTGCTAATATTAATGTTAAACTATCCTCATGGAGTACAGCTTGTCACTGCTCTTCCCTCTAAATATTTTACAGAGCATTCCTTCTCTTTAACTTAGGGAGATGTGAAAGGCAAATTTGTCAATAAATGCTAACCAGACTAACAAGCTGTAGGATGCGCTGTCAGACATTTAAGGAGTTTAATGTATCAGTTTTTACTGAACTACTCAGGACAGCACCAATATTCACAAAAGTGCTGTGTTGAATGCTGTAGCACCTGACTCTTGCACTTAGTGTGCCAGTGCTGTCTCAAGGAGTTCCCCAGCCTTCATTGAAAAAAGCAGGATGCTGGCAAAGTCACCAGTTTGCTGATATTTTCAAACCACTCTGCTCAATGAAGGAAGGCAGATTAAGACATGAGGAAAAACCAGCTCAGTGTTTTAAAGCTTTGTTCATCCCCAGTGCCAGTAAGTGGGAATGTTTTTCAGGTAGAGCAGCTGGGCATTCTTAGGGTGGAAAAAGCCAATCTGGATCTTAAGTTTTCAGGTCCTTTTGCAAATACAGTGTTAGGCTGCAGAGCCCTTCTCCTGCTGTATTTTTCAGCAGGGAGAGTGGAGTTTGTTCTTATAGAATGCTTTTGATGATAGTTTTTCTTGCTTTATCTCATCCTTCCAGTTTTTGGCAGGCAGTTGGGCAGCAACTTTCTGTTCGAGCTCATTTCTTTTGTAATTATCCTAAGTGTTACAACACTCTACAGTCATTCTTTTTATGAGATACGCTAATCATTAGAGATAAGTTTTGCTTCACGGGAACTAATCATAGTATCAGAGAATACTACACTAATACCAAACATGTGTGTTTTGTTAGACCACCGTGTCTTGGGATGGAGATAAGCTGCTCTGTGTACAGAATGGAGAGAAAGAAGGCCGTGGTTGGACCCAGTGGATTGAAGGAGATGAAATGCACCTGGTAAGATGGTGTAAGAGGTTTTGAATGCCACCCTATTAAAATGGTTAGATATAACACGGCAGGGGATGTGCTATGTTATTTTGGCTTCCTTTGACATAATTATGTATTGGTGCAGCATTTGATTTGTTTCTAAAGCAACAATTTCATTTGGAGCCATTATGCTTCTATGTCCCTTTCAAAGACTGACAATTTCAAAGCAGTGCTCTTTCTGTGTTCAGTGTGTGTCCAGACACACCAGGCTGAAATGTTCACACGAGGAAGACATTTAACAGAATGTCCCTCACACAGTCAGTAAAATACTCAGTATGGGATCTGTGGAACTGAGCACCTAACAATAAGGGGAAAATGCACCATTGTTCTTTTAAAATAATTACAGGCCACACTACATTATAGCCTAGAGAACTAAAACAGCAATTAAGTTTTTGAAATGGGTGTTTTTTCAGATCATCATTTTTATCTTTCTAAATTAACAGGACCTGAAAGAAGATGCCTTTTCTTTTGTCCTATAGCTCTTTATAGCATTCTCACTCTCTCATCAGTGGGGGTAAAAGGCAGTCTTCCTGCTGAGATAATAAACTCCAACCTCCATTTCTGTTCACTGTGCAGTGCTATTAGCATTCAGCACTCTAAATGGATATCCTCTAAATGTTGAAATCAGAAGCAGAGTTACGAAATCTTTGCAGAAGTACCCCAAACCCCTTACTACTAAACATAATTTTCAGTAAGTCCTAGAATCCAGTTTAGGAAGGGAATGTGACAGATCTCACCATCTGGACTTGATATAGCAGAGGTAGGGAGAAAGTTGCTCTCTAAGTGATGACTTTATAGCTGAGGCCATGGGCTCACCTGAAGTGGGGGAGGAAGTAATAAAAAGGAGATGCCAGAATTTCCTGTGCATACACACTCCCTCCATGAAGCACATTTCAGTATTTCCATTCTGCCTCCCAGCTGCACACAGGCAGTGTCATGACACGAAGCATCTGCCCTTCCAGATTCTCTGCTGGCAAACAGCTCTCAATTACCCATTACAATGCCTGACCTAGAAGTTCAGCTTACACCTTGCTGCCCTCAGTCATACACATCTGTGCATTCATCTGCACATAGAAACAATAGCTCCAGTTGCTCTTGGATTTCTCTGGATCAGCACCCTGGTTTCTGTCCCTGGCCAGCTCCCAGGCATTATCTCTTCCCATCTTCTGTCCCCAACACCAGTTCGTTTAGCCCCAATTTCTGCTATCCTTACTCTGATTCCTGCTCTAGCCACACAACCTGGCCATGGACCTCCTGCCCAGACCACTGTCTATACTTGTCCCTGTGAGGAGATTGATTTTATAAGTCAGAAATTCAGATTCAGTTGCTCAAATGCACATGTCTAGTACCAGTTTAGGTACTGGGGTAATCTGACTGCTCTGATGCTACTTTTCAGAATGCTAGGAAGAATTCTGGATCATACCTTCCAGATCATGCATTCACTCATTGGCACTTGGACAATTTATCACAGTCTGTCTCCCGTGTACACAGAAGTCAGTACAAAATTAACTCATGCAAAGGAAGTAACCAAGTATTTTAGAGTCCACTCCTCAATATTTCAATTTTCTCATTTCTTGTATTTGACAAACTGCAAAAGATGTTCTCTTTATTTCTCTAATCCTTCTTAATGCAACTCTCTCCATTAAAAGTACAGTAAAGAGTCCCATTTAGTATCTTATTTTTGATCAGCTAAGATTACCAAGTCCTGTACTTTTGAGAGTGCTTTGATACAATGAGCAGTTACCTCTGAAAACCTGATACTTCAAGAGCTTTATGATCCCATTGAACTTTACACAATGAGCCAAATGTTAATTTATTCTTTTCACAGTTCTGCAGAGAGTAGGACTACATCCTTTAGTAGTTTATCGCTTCCTATTTTCTTCACTTCATTCTATGTTCTGTACTTTGTAGTTCTTTTTAGATTTTATTTTATGTGAGTGACTTATCTGACCATTCCCTATTTCCTTCTGAGTTTTATTGCCCTTTTCTATTGTATTGATTGCTTCTGCTCCGTAGTTTTTGTCACTGTCAGCAGATCTCTCAGCCCTTACTGCACACTCCTTCTTCTGGGTTACCTCTGCAGCACTGAAAAAAACAGGTCCTACCTAAAGTCACTGGATCAGTCTGCTTGTTCCACCAATTCAGCATGAAGCACTTTCTCATACTGGGTTCTAGCACCATATGTCAATAATGTTCTTGATCTAGTGAAAGGTTTTTTAAGGTCATTTTGTCAGTCCCCCACAACAAATGTGCATAACTTCCTGTAAATATTCTGGCAGCTTTATTAAAGTCTCATCTTGAACTGGAAAGGGCATCCCTTCTGCTAGGTCATACACAACCTTTGTCTTTATGTTCCTTAAGAGCTTCCACACTATTTTTTCTTGCACCTAACCCAGTTGCCACATGCACATATCTGTGTGCACTTCTTAGGTCAAACTGAAGGAGTTTGAGTAAGGGAGATGGGTGAACAGGCAAACAGCAGCAGCCTCACAAATCCGAGCCCAAGATGTAATCATTGCCCCTGCTTATGCCCAGCTCCCAGTGATCCAGTGATTAGCAAGGGGGAGTTTGTAAAGCTCTTAAGGAACACAAGGAACAGCATCAGGCATCCAGTATGGTCAGGCTCAGTCAAACCTCACTGCTGTGCTCTTTGATAGCCCTGGATCAAATCTTCTGTCACAGTAACCTGTCCTTTTGTAGCCATGATCTCCTTGTTGATAAAGTGGACCCTGATTTCTGCTTTTGTAGGCTTGAGCTACCAGTCATCAACACCCAGGTTCAGAACTGGTGAGGCAAATCCATCCCCACGTCTTTATGTGTCCAAAATAGAGAATGCCCATTTCAAAGACTTAAGCAGCTGCATACACTGCAAATACAGAATAATGCACCAGGAATATATTTGAGCCTTCAAGAGCTGAGATCCCAAAATAACTTCCCTTACTCCACCTTTTAGCAGAAAAGAAGCCCAAACCAGATGGTTTCTTTTAGGATGAAAAATAGGCTAAAATACATACAAGCCTCCCAATCTAATTTAATAGGAAATTGTGGATTCAAATTCAACTGGACATATACATGAATCTATAATGTTTGCATCCTAAGTAAAAGTTGTATTTTTAAATTATTTTTTCTTCCTAGGAAATAAGAGTGTGTGGAGTCACGTGTAAGCAGGTCTTCAAGAAGGTACAGTGAGCCTAGTGAGCTGACACAGGAGTGAAGAACAGTAGAATTTACAGACTTGCCACCAAATCTCCAAATGCTAGTACTGAACATCATTAGTGACAAGAGCAAACAAAGAAATGAAGATCACATTAGAACAGCATCATTAGAATAAAATATTTTTAGGAAATAACTTGGGAAAAAATGACTGCAAATAAAACCGTTTTTAGAAATGCCAATTAAAGATGCTAAACACTATAAATGTGTGCATACCATAATTCTTGACTACAACAAAAGGACTGTTAGGTGTAAAACAAGATGCTGGACTTTAAGACCTTGTAAGCTATTATTTTGCTCTCAACAGACATCACCCTTTCAGAGCCTTAGCAAGGGACCTCTAGGTCATCTTGTTTTCAAATGCTGAACTGCAATTTAGGGAAGAAAATGAAAACTGTAGGATGCAGCTTGCACTTAAATCCTGTATTCTCTGAAGCTAGTGAGAATGTTACCATTAGCTCCAGTGGAGTTGCACTGGAAGTGTTCCATCAAAAATAACAATCTGATTTCTCAAAATGAGTAAAGGTTTGGATAAATACTCTGGAAAAACAGAACTTGCTGAAGCACGGCTAAGGGGCAATTGTTTTCTAAAGACTTTAGCTGATATCTGCCCATGCTTCTTTTTTTTTTTTTTTTTTTTCCCCTTGTTCTGGAGAAACTAAGATAATTGCTAGAAATTATCTATAATTGTACACACACCACACAGAAGATAAGACCAGCATTTCTTCATACAGTGTCATTTGCAGGGGTTTTTAAGCCCTGTAATAGCCCTCATGTTCTCATGCAGACTGAGCAGAGCAAAGCCGTGGCCTGGTAGTTTAAATAAGAACACTGATTTAAACATTAGTGAGAATAATAATTTGCAAACTATACTGTCAGATTTTCAGTCCATCAACATATTGGATATACAATGAGCACCACTACTTCACATCAAATTCAGAAAGAATACAGGGTGCCTGGCTGGATCAGAGCTTTAGCATGTAACACAGAATTCCAGGTGTCTCCTGTACCAGCTGTAATCAGCCACTTTCAGGGACTCAGTCAGTGGGAAAATCGCTATAGCAGAGTCTGCTCTGAAGTGAGAACGTCCCTTTCCCTCTCTGCTGCAACTCCTGTGCTTAGCCCTGCTTTTGCCATCCTTGGGGACTCATTGCTGACTGACACATTTTAAACATGTAATTGGAAACAAATGCTGCCATTCTCTACTAACCAGAGACTGGTTTCAAATATGCAGTTATTAATTCTTTTTAAAAAGCTGGGAGCCTGATCTAATAGAGAATTATAGGCACATAGAATGGTGTGGGTTGAAAGGGACCTGACAGATCAGGTAGTTCCAACCTCCCTGCCATGGGCAGGGACACAACGTGAAGAAAAGGGTGTTCATAAGCAGACCTTGTAAAGTCTAAAGTTAGCAGAACAGGAATGATAAACCTTCTGAACTATGGTCTTTCAACAGTACTATTCAATTCAATAGTACCCACTGTATATTGTGAGTGTAGCACCAGATGTGCTGTAATGGACATCTAATTCAATTTTCTGAAGTTTTGGGGTTTGCTCTGCTTCAGAATGTGCACAGAAGGTATTATCCATGAAGATTTGAGCATCCCCATGTGACAAACAGGTGAACAATGCTCCCTCTCCATATAAATTCTTGTGTTACTGTTGCAACAGCTGTGGATGGTACTACTCAGAATTACAGACATGTAGTGAAATTGTTTAAGTTCCCCTGCAATTTTTTTTTTTCTTGGCAATACTTATGCCTAAAGAAGTCTCTGGGAAATATACTTGAGTCTGATCAACCAGGTGCATGCATAAGCTGCTTTTCTCTCCTGAAAGAGTGTATTGCCCATCCAGCTGTGGGCATAATGGATATGCCCATATCTAAATGGATATCCCTGCTGACCAACATACAGAACACCAGTTCATGGGGATTAAGTTTTCTAGTACTTGGAGTGGGACAGGTCAAATGTGGTTATAATTAAATAAGATAGAAAGGTTGTAGGGAAGGAAAAGAATCAGAAACCTGTGGATCTTTGGCTAAAATGCTTCTCTGCTTAAGTAAGATTGCAAATAGTTTTTTATTTAAAATGCTATTTATCATCTTACGCAAGGTTGAGGATATCCCAGTTGCCAAATTTCAGTGCATCAGTAATTTGTTTTTCTTGAAAGATTATTGGACACAAAACTTTTTTCCTTCAAGTTTTTAATTATTGATTTCATAATCGTGGACACTGTCCAGGTATCTTTCCACTCTTCAGCCCCAAGGAGAGCAAGAGAACAAACAAGTAACTGTAATGAAGTGATGGTTCACACCAGTATCCCCAGTTAAACTTGGCATGATTTTTTTTTAATGTTCAGCACTGACTGAGAGCTTTTTTGAAATGTAGTTTTCCTTCAATAGAACTTGGCAGTTCATAACCCTTAATTCACCAGCTGTCTTCTAATTTTTGCCTGCAGCTCTCTCCAGTCTTGTGTAACATTCACAAACTTTTTGTGGAAGGTTGTAAGTGGATCAATTAACATCTAGCTAAGTAAATCCAATTGTTAAAAGCTATTATTATTGTAATCAGACAGCTTTTCCCTTTTGGGTCATCTAGTACAAGGGCAAATTTAGCACCATACTAATAACTAGTGGCTTATCAAGCAGAAGCAGTGTAACCTGCTGCTAATTATGGAGAAAAGGCAAGCTCACAAAGTACTTCCACAGCTCATGGATGTAAAATACAGAAACTTCAGAAATATTTAACTTCGAATATATTCACTTCAAATCATCTCAATTGCTTGTCATTATAATTGTAACCTCTTATCTCTACTGCAGCAACCCTTTTCCTTGGAAAAGGAAATTATGTTCGTTCATTTCTTCCACGACGATGCTTTCCAATTAATGTGTGTAAAATTAACCATGCTGTTTCCATGAGCCTTTAACAACCTGTTATCATAAAATGTAATTTAAAACTTTCTCCATAAAATAGATGCTTACTGAATGTATAATATTCAACAATAACTTGACAAACATCTGCCTCCCTGACTACTTTCATAACTACTTAGTAACCAAGACCTTCACAGTGAATTCATATCCAAATTTGCTTGCTACTCAGGAATCAAACTTGATATTGATTTTCTTGATCTTCCACAGAATTTCAGCTACGGTTTGGCAATACCAACTCTGTATCTCTGCAGAACTTCATTATCTTCAGATAATGGGCATTTTCTATTTTGTAAGGAAAGACCAGTGCCTACAGAAGCAGTGTGAATAGAAAGGCAAAAAGGGGCATTTCACCATGTCTAAGAGATCCAGTCTTGCTACTATGCTCAATCCAGAAAGTCTAGGTGAAAAAAGCTGAAGAGTACAGGCTGATGTGTTCCACAAGCCTGATTATTTTACCTCAGTTCCCACCATTTGGGCTTTTCGAGGTGGGTATGATCTTGGGGGAGCTCACTGCCACATTTTACAGTTCTGTGGCCTTTCAAGTGAGGGGCACACAGAAAAGGAATACAAATCTGCTGTTTTTACAACACATGAAGGCATGTTGTGCATATGAAATTGCGGGTTTAGAGAAGAAGTAGAGAGAGATGACCATGGTTTTAGCAAACACGATGCAACAGAGAAAAATTCGGAGCCTGAAAGTTCAGGATGGCCAAGCTTACTGTGAAAGAAGCAGCAGTGTGTAATACAGCTATGAGCAGCCTGCTTATTATGCTGAAGGTGCAGAGAATTAAACAAACAAAGGGTTAATTCAGATCGTGTGCTTAGAACACACAGTGACTAAGAAATAAGGCTTTCACTGAGCACAACATGAAAGAGGTTTCAGTAGGATTCAAAAATCATCATATCTCTGCAAATGCAAAGGATCAGGGACAGAATTATCAGAGTCATAGAATGGTTTGGATTGGAAGGGACTTTAAAGTCCATCTCATTCCAACCTCCCTGCCATGGACAGGGACACCTTTCACTAGACCAGGTTGCTCAGAGCCCCAGCCAATTAAAGCTCCTTTCTTTTCCCTTTCTAGTGTATAAACTTGACTGTTTTCCTTCCTAGAGGCTTTTAAAAACATCAGATTATCACAGTGTTCTCATTTCAGTCCACACCATGAAATACTCCATGGAGATACATGAGCGAAGAGCAACTCTTACATTCTAAGCTGTAGAAACCAGAACTGAAATAAGAGTTAGGGTTACAGTCGATGTTTATGCAACAGTCCAAAAGATGGGAAAGAGTTGCTTTCAGTAACAGTTTCATTGTAAAATAAGTATGGACTGAATGGCAAATCCCTCATAACAAGAAGCTGCATCAGATTCCCAGTGAGTCTCCCATGGGACTGAGCAGTGGAGCATAGCAGTATCCTGGCATGGCATGACTGATGTGCCCCACAGGATCCATCCACTTCCATCAATGTCTATCATTTGGTTGGCTCTACTGTGTGAAGCTTGACAGTAAAAAGCAAGAGTTCACCATTACAACATTCATAAAACTTCCTAGTATGTATCACATTGAGTTATGTTCTTTTTTGGACAGCCTCATCTGTAATCACAGAACAGATTCACAGCTATTAGTCCTTTCGTCCTCTATCAGTAGCACATTTGTCTTGGATTATTACCTGTGTGGTACAGCAATTTCTATTTTAAGGAGGTTTTTTAGCCTCAAAGCAAATGTTTATTTAAATAATTTAGTCCTGTCTCACAAAACTGCTCACAAAAGTAGAGTCCCTTCAGAACCATGTATTTTATTACCAGGGCAAGCACTTTCTCTATATTAATAGCAAATAATAAGTATCCACACTGAACACTTCAGTGAAATGGCATTTCAGTTTTTCACCAAACCCTTCAATAAGACTGCCTGACAATTAAGTTTCTGCACTATGGAGGCAAAATAAAATTCTCTCTTTTAATGGCAACATTGTTATTAAAGAAAGGGAGGAAAGAAGGATAGGAAGCAATCTCTGGTTATTGACTCAACACTTATTTACATAACAAGAGACCATTTGTCTTGTGGTACACCACTGTTCTAACACTGAGCAAATTAAAAGGTCAATATTGTCACAAGAGCATTCCGAATTTAAAATATTTTATTTAAATGTTCAGCTATTTGTCAGTTCAAGATTGGAGCAGAAGCATGAGCAGTTATTTATGGGTCCATAAGCATTATAGAGTAGCTAACATTTAAAACTTGTTTGTGCATGTGCAGAAAAACACAACATGATTATCAGCAGTATACTGCAAAGATAGGCAGTCCTTAAAAATGCATTTAGCCTCACTTCAGAGCTTTCCTGAAACTGTGTGACTGGCCTTTCTTTCACCACCCCTTGCAGCTACTCAAAGCAACAGTACAGAAGTGCACAGCAGAAACATAAGTGGTGACAATCTAATGCAAAATTGTACACCGAAATTTGAAGGTACACTTCAACTGAAAAGTTCCTCTCCATCCTCATGTTCCCACCAAGTTTTTCTCTAGTGCAAGTCAGTGGATTTACTACAAAAAGGAAATGTTTATATTGCAATGCAGTCACCATTATAATTTGGTGGGGTTTAGAACCACAGCATATAGGAAGAGCTCACTGAAATTTAACATTCAATCAAGTGCAACAAGACTCACAGTAGTTCCTTGTTCCCCTTCCCTAATTTGAAATCAGCATGATTCAAGTTATATTTTCTTACCAAGACACTGATGCTTATCATCCATAACCATTGCAATTTCCAACACTTCTCTCCAGCTGGGCATGCTAAGGGCATGCAGAGGAAGTTAACACAATTCAATAGTACTTCTGTGAAATTACTGTGTGATCTTTCACTCATCCTGTCAAGAAACATGTTGCCATTCTTGATGCTGACATTTCCAAGGTTATTTTTGTAGAGAAAAATGAGAGAAAAGTGCCATTTTATATATGTTACAGCAACACAGAAAGAACTTACTCACAGTACCAAGCAGCTCCTCCAAACACTCAGCTTTGGGTACAACAATGTAGTTCATTGTAATGAAGTCTCTCCATTCTAACACTGATGCCAATGTTCCTCAGAGACAATTAATTGCTCAAGACAATCCTTAAGGGCAACATATGGTCTAAAGTAGCACTAGCTGGAAAGCACCAGTCATCACCACACCTTATTCCAACACGTGTTCCATTATTTCAGCTATAAACACAGATACTCTCTCAGTTCTCAGTTCTTAGGAACTGGTGATAAATTCTAACTCTGAAAGAATTACTTGAGAGTTTTAAACTTATTATACCTAAAAAAAGTGAGCCAAAAGCACAGAACAGACTTTCACAACACTTTGCAGCACTAACACATCATCCCAACTTCGCCTGAGATTGGCTTCAACCAATCTGAGACACGGGGGCTGACTCAGGAGCCAGACAAACAAGAACTGCACACGAGATTTCACACTCTCCTAAATGATGCAGAAACAGATGATTCACTCCCTATCCAGCCAAACAGAAAAGAAGTAGAACATCAGAGTTCCCTAGCAAAATAACCTGTGAACAGTCTGGTTCCACCTCCTGAAGGACTAAAAAGGCCCAAATTTCCATTAGAAACTTTCCCTGTCATCTTTTGTGCAATTGAACACAAGAATAATTACTCCCAAACACAGATGCAGAATGACTTCAGATAATATTTTTTTTCAACATATGTACAACCCTTTAAAATGTATTTTTCTCACACAGCAAGTCTACCTTGTAGACATTTGAATTATCACATTACACAAAATTCCATTTCTGGTTCCACCTCTCAGCATGGTGCCATCTATTTTTGACTGTCTTTCCAAATGTATTTTGGGAACCAAAGAAAAAAGTAGGTACTTAAACTGCTGAAGGCCACTCAAAAACCTTACCAGGTCCTTAACTTTTAGTTAAAATTAGCAGTTAACAAGTACCTAATTTGCTTGAACATCACGTGGATTTTTTAGGGGAGCCTTTTTCCCTCTTCAGCCACAAAATTTCTTTGAAAAGCTAGCTCAGTGTCACACAGTACTTCCCACTGCAGCTTGTATAACTTCAGAGACATCTAGTTGCCTTTTCAGTCACATATTTCCCTGAAGAGATTCGTTTTCAGTACCCATTAGACATGGAAAATTTGAAAAGGGAATGTCCAAATCTTAGTGAAGTGAAGGTAAATGTAGAGCATATCCCCAGATAAATAATACTGCTCTTCTTTAAGTCCCCCCTGCACAATGAAAAGGAAAAAAAGCCCCACAACAGCAAAATCATCAATAGCCAAATAAGTACAGCTTTCAATTACAGAGCTGACCAAATGTTCATTACAGTTCATCTCTGAAGCATAAAACCTCAAGACTCTGGATCGGTTGCCTAAGTACAGGATGGCACAGGATGGCGCACAGACCTGGTAAATCCTCCTCCAAAAAATGTTTGTATGAGTCAAGAGAAAAAAATAAATGTAATAAGTGTGCACAGAAAAGGGCACTTTTCATAAGAGATATTTCTTTGTGAAGTAAAGCTCATCCTGGACCCACTACACTTTTTTTGGAGTGCATTCTGTTTTGTTGTGCAACATGTGCATTCTACCAGACAAAAAACACTGCTGATGAAACAGCTTGGGCCGGGCAAGAAGATTTTCCTTTTTTATACTCTTTTTCTTTATAGTGCAAGTGCTCCTTATTTTTAGAAAATTCAGTTTTGTAAAGCTGTACCACAGGTAATTTTGGTATTTATTTGCTAGTAATTTGATCTTTGCACAATGAAAGTCCTTGCTGAAATAACACTTTTTTAATTCTCTCTTTTTTTTTATCTTTTGAAAAGACAGCAAAACTACCTGCAGTTTTGCCAAGGATTTCAAAAGTAGGTATTTCCATGTTTAAGATTAATTAATTAATTAATTCCATTTTAAGATTAATGCAAGCATGTTTTCTTGTTGTATTTAAATATCTAAATTCAGTCTAGTGTCTGCATTGCAAGTGCCCTTGAATGGGATTCTGTAGGGTACTGAGATCTCTACCTTGATATGGGAGCTATTAAAACCCAGTGCTATCACTGACAGAAAGTAAAAAGTTATGCCAATGTGCTGGGTAGATAAAAGGCAGATTAGTCGGCAGCTGCTGGGTCAGACACTAATGAAAATGTATTAATGGGGGGAAGAGGAACAGTTTTGGGCTGCTTTTGATAAATCTAAACTTTCAAAGCATCCAATTAGAGCTTCAGTCTAATGAGTGTGTGTGTAATAGCTACTATGGAAAAGGTTATAATAATGATATGATGTCTTCTTTGAAACTTCAGGTCCATCTGATTGCCACGCAGTAATAGAACCTTTAGCTGCAAGGAGATGTTGTTGAACAGAGATAGCAAATCAGCCTTGGAAGGCCATGAGCATACTCCAAGCAAAGGCAGGCACAAGGCAATTTCACAACTGCCTGTTAAGAGGGCTCCCTGACCTTCCAACCACGTTGTACTTTGTCACTGTCACTGTTATAGCATGGTGCTATCTGAATCCTTAGGACTGCTGGCTGAAGATGGAGCTGTAATAGTCACAAGGAGGGAAAGAAATCATTTTTCCCCCTCATGCTGAATATTGCTCAAACAGACACTTTTTTGACCTTAAAATGCCCACTGGTTTCAATCTCTTGATAGCAGAGCTAATTCATGCAGCAGTGCTCTCCCCAAAATGTTCATCTTTCAGCTGGCAAGCAATGGAGAACAATACCCTGATAACCAAGACACTTTTTCCCTGACAGGGTTGTCTTTTACTGGCAACAAAGGCAATGATAAACATCATTCTAACAGATATATAGCTTACTGCAACGACTTTGGTTTATGTTTGGCAAGTTAGAAAAAACTGCCCAGTTATCTATATTTTTACAAGTAACACATTTCATTTCAGCACAGGGCTTTGTTTTCCCACTGTCATGAAGAGAGACTCCTCATAAGGAGTCTAATGGTGCTGAAGAAATATTTCCCAGCTCAAACTCTTTTTCGTGGTTGTTATCACAGAAGTCAAAGCTGACACTTCACTTGTGCTTTCACACACCTGGTAGCCTGTGTCCATGTTCATAAAAAGGACACACTTGTATCCATACTGGGTTTTGCTCTCATCAAACCTCAGACCATCTGGAAATTTCCCTAAAATCATGATAGAGCCAAAAAACTACACCAACTATAACATCAAATACAGTCTAAAGGAGGTAAGTGGGAAAAAGCTCTTAGATACCAGAGTGGATACTTTCATTTCATACTAAGTTGCCAATAGTTTTAGCAAGACAGAGGTAAACACGGCTGTTCTGCCTTATCCATTCAGCTTCTTTAAGCTCCTTGTGGAAATATTCTAGGCAAGCTCTTTTCCTTCCTTCCTTCCTTCCTTGTATAGTTCCCCAGTTTTTCGGATGTCTTTTAATGTAAATTTGGAAAAGTAACTTTCAAATGCTCTGTTGAAAGTAACTCTCACTATCAATTGATTAATTTTATTTTCCTATGTAAACTAGAGAAACATCATCATGAGCATGACTCAAATTCTGGGGAGTCCTTTCCTAATCTGAGATTATATTTAGGCCTCAGGTTTTCAATTTTCAATTATTTCTCTCTTTTTTTTACTCTTCTAGTGAAACACAGCCTGCCATTCTGCTACATTATGTATGTAGATATAGGTATAGGTATATCTCCATCTAAATCTATAAATTTTCATCTAAAATACACAATTTAAGAAACTTCGTTTTCTCTTTTATCTTATATATTAAATGTACTTGGTACTTTTTACTGAAAGTGAAATTACCATATTTATAAATCCCTTATTTCAAATCAGTCTTCCAGTGGCAATGTCAATAAATCAAATATAAATGCTCCTTCCCCCTGCTTTGTATGCATGTGCATCCAGGAACTGAAACCACATGGCATCACAGCTATTAAGAACCTATCCTGTCATGCCTGGGAGAAACCTTAACTTCAGCAATGTGTCCTGAATTATATTGCTTGGCCTATCCCCAATGATTCTTAAATTGATTGATTATACATATGCCTTAAGAGCCAGCTTGCAGTGTCAAGTGTGTTGCATTTTAATAACACTGAGTATACCAAGTCATTTAACTACAGTGGACAATATTCGGATTTTTCAACTCAGATTTTTTTTTAAGATTACTATAAATTTCTATCCTAAGTCCTATTTCTATTAAATAATTGCCCACTTAGAGCCAGAAATTCACCATAAGAACAGACAGACATCTAAATGCCACTCGTACTATAACAAATTACTTTCTAATAAGTTCCAGGCTGCCTTGGAGAGTTAAACATTGGTTCATTCCTCAAACAGGATGTGATGAAACAATGCCAGAGCCTTTCCCACAGAAGGGATGCCCTTGTGGAGCTGAAGATGCAGACAGAAAAGAATTAAGCATACAGTGCTGTGAGAGGAGTAAATTTATGAGATTTACTACACAGAGCATCCCTTAATCAACAGGAAATAACGACTTGTGCCTACGTTCTGAGAGAGCTGCAACAGCACAGGATGATCATATTCAGTTACCCTGAAGATTTTGCTGCTGGGTTTCTGAGCTGGTATTTTTTTAATCTGAAGCAGTAGAAGTGTTTTATGGCAAAACAAAAGCATTCAGGAAATAGATACACTCACCTGTCTAGGAATTTTCCTAGGAGAAGGGTAACAGCTGTGGAACTGCTCTGCACTGATAGCAGCACAGTGAAAGAAAACAGGCTGAATATTATTGTGCACTTTCATCAATAGATCTGTATGTGCAATGTACATATACTGTACAGTCCTTCTGGGACACTGGCTCTAAGTACTTAAGGTTATCACAAGAATGGTTCTAACATTTTTCTAAATGGCTACAGTGAATCCAAAATTGTGCACTAATTGCAAAGCTGACACAACTTTTTCTGTTTATGTGAATTTTGGAACTTGAAGCAAAATCTTTCTATCATTGAAGTCTATCACTTCTGAGTTATGTGAAGACTTAAGGTCTAAGATATTTGAAAGTATCTCTAAAGTGTTCTTCAGGTGAGGTAGAAAGGATTATTTCTGTTTGACAAAATTGATTCTTTAAAATATTCTTCTAATGGATGAGACCCTGCATTAAAATGGCATTTCAGCTTTTATGGTCAGGCATGAATAAGCCAAAGAAGATACATATGTTCTTAGCTAAATTGTGCTTGTCATGGAAGTATCAAAGGAAAAACCTCAGACTTCTTTCTATAGATTCTTTTAACTCAAAACCCATCCATCAGTATTCCAGTTCAATGTCTAAGTAATGCAACCTTTATCTGATGAAGATAAGATGTGGCAGTTGCAATTACAAAACTTTGCCACAGAATAAATACAATTAAATTAGAGATTACAGTTACAGATATTAATGTATAGCTCATGCAGGGAATTCAGGTCCTGAAAAAATCTTTTAAGGGAAAATTTAAGCAGCCTTAATGCCAATGACAAAGCACTTAAACTGGATAACATAAATGGTTATGCTCATTGACTTGCTCTGCAGAGTGGCTCCTTTCCTGACCTTGGCCAAACCACGATGCTCCCAAAGTTTTTCTGATTTCACAAAGGCTGATGATTTTATCTGCTTCCTCAAAGCCTGGCTAAAGAGCTGTGAATAAGTGCTCAGAAGAATTAGTGAACAAATAAATTCAGTATTCCCCATTTATTTTGAAAATCAAGGTCAGCTTTATCCATTGGCTAATATTTCTCTACAGTGTAATTTTTCATAATGTAAACCACTTTGATAAAACTGAGTTCCCAAGACAATAGGATCCACTGGATTCTATTTTTAATGTTATCAAACTCAGTAACGTGACCGCTAGTGACATTATGAAGTCTCTAAGAGCTAAGCTAAAGTCCTTAGTTGAGAGAGGAGGGAGGCTTTTGATTAATAATGTGTGTAACATCTGCAGCCAACTCCATTAGCAAAATCAGATGGAGTAAGAGAGATGGAAATGACTGAAGACAGTCATTAATTAAAAAAAAAAAAAAACCTACAAAAACTCAATGGCTGAAAGCCAATTATTTTATTTTTAAGAGTGATTAAAAACATATTTTTGTGCATCTTTGCCTAAGTTAAATGTAAACACAAAATGTGCTGAACTGGCATAACTGTGAGTTCTGTGTGCCCTGTGTACTCCCTCACCTTCCCACAGTGTCTACACCCCATCCCTACTATTTTGTCAACAAGATGTCAGACAAGTTCCTCTTCTGAGATGTGAATGAAGGAATTCCCCCTTCTCTTAGGTGTCAACAAAAAGTTTGCTCCTGCAGATTTCTGTTCTGGCATGATCAGCTAAGAACTGACATCAAATAATAAGTGTACTCTATGTACAACGGGTCAGAATTCCTTCCATTCCTTCTCTGGAGGGCCCAGGCCTGAACAAACCAATCAGCCTGAGAGTCAGAAGCCAAACCTCCAATTCCAAGGCTCTGTGGTGAGCTTTCTTACACTGAGTTGTACCTGACCTAGCGAGAAAGCTTGGGATGAGCGAGGGATATCCAGGGTAGGGTAATGCCAAGTTGATATTACAGGAGGGCAACCCCCAAGCAGGCCATCAAATGCCATTTGCTGAGTCCATTTTGCAAATAGCACCTTTGGATTCTGTCCTCTCCTGCTGTACACACCTCTCCTACAGCTCCTGCCATGTCTTGGTGAAGTCTCTGGGCAGCAGCTGAACAAACAAAAGCCTGCAAGCCATCACACACCAACAAGGAGCTAACTGTCTCCTTCCAGAGTACTTTTAGTTTTCAGAATGTGACTCTTGGTGTTTGTGCAGAACAGAGCCCCCAGCCTGCTGAGATAGCACCTCTGACAGCTTTTGGAGTAGCAGCCATCACTGAATACATTTCAAGTGATTAATTTTCTAAAAAATAAAAATAAACCTAGTGAGTGCACATGTGCTAACAAGTTAAAAATAATAATAGGTGTCTGTGACCATGCTGCTTCTGTCTGAATCCTTCAGGGGAATTCAGTTGCTAAGTACAACTTACGTCGTTTGCCATATTTCTATGTGTTAAACAACAACCAAATAACTATAGGCAAAAGTCCCAGCTGTCAAGCATGAGGAGTGTAGGGGCTGCTCGGGGGAGTACAAGGCATTTTTCTCCTGTGTTATATATGCATATTGGATAATTTAAAAGGAAAATTAAATGAGGCAAGGACAGAGTGGGAAGCATGTTACCATCTCTTCAAAATACCATATCCAAAGGTTTACAGGAAAAATTCCATTTGACTGGTCCTTCTGTGCTTTATATAGAGCTCTAATAGTGCTTTACAGAGCCTTTCCAAGGGGAATGCACTTCCAGCCCTTTCAGATAGCAAGAAAGGCTGAACTTTGTTCACCCACCCAGATAGAATTTCTCTTCTGAGCACGTCTCAGACACAATGAGAGGTTCTGGAGGCAAATGCTGGAAGTGGCATCCATGACTGCTGACTCATTCCACACAAAACAGCATTTGGGCCTCACTTTTCAGTCTTGTCAGTCGAGGTGTTTTCCATGAGATCTTTTCAAACTGTCACTAATCAATACTGAGTCACAAGAAACAGACAAGCAATGCCATCTTTTTTTCTTCACACACAAATAAAGACTGAAAAAGTTGCTTAGGCTTTTAGAAGAAATAAGTTGATTTTTTTTCCTGACTCTGTTCGATTTCCAAGGTCTCAATATTCAGCCATAAATCTTAGCCCTGTGTTGAAACCTGACACAAAAGATATGAGCTCAGAGTTTGATTTTTAGCATGTGTATTGGAAAAAGTGGAGAAGACACCATCCTCTCCCCATTCCTGGGGTTCAATACATGACTCACATGGCATCCCTGGCAGTCTTGCAAGAAAAGGATGCTGAGAACAAAACAGTCCTGACAATTTGGAAAGAGCATCCTATCTTCAGTTCTCCAAATGCAGAATTTTCCCACAGGAAGGAAATACTGGTTTGCCATTTTGAAAGTTTGTCTCTGTATATGCAGTATATAAACAACAAACATATAGCACAAAGCATGATTTCTAAGATTTCAAGTGGATAATAAGTCAAAATTTTAAAATTTTGATGAGCAGCAGGTCAGTATAACCAGCAAGGCACAGACCCAAGACTTAGAATTCTCCACCCAGGGCTTTTAAACAATAGTGTGAGCAGTACCTGTACTGTATCCCGGCACCCCATGATTTAGGCAGGCATTTGACTCTGGTAGAGTTTTATCGTCTCTCAAGATACTGATTGGTAAACTGAATATTCTCTTTGTGGACCTTAACACAAAATTCTTTAAAAGCTTGTGAAGCATCACAGAACCCTGCCAAGTGAATATTTCATGTTTTGTTAATTCCCCACTTAGCTAGCTCTCTGATTGGTTAAATTTAGTGTCTGTAAACCTCCTAGTTTTATGTTTTCCTGAAAAGGCTCTAAATGCTAATTTAGCCTGATGGATAAACACATGCTTAGAAAATACATATATTGGAGGAAAATGTAAAAAAGTAATAAGAGATGAGCATAATTAAAACATTGTGGGGGAAAGCTGTACAATTATATGTATATGCTGTTAATTAATGATGATATTTTATGCAAAGGATGTGTTCATGTCATAATTAATTCCCTGAATGTGCCTAGCTCTGCATATCTACAGCAAGAGAACCGTCTGTTACTTTATTAGTTGTTAATGGACATTAATTGTTGATGGTCACACAATACAGCTTCAGTCTCTTCCCCATCTTGTGTTACATAGGAAGCAAACTACAGCAGAACTGAAATCAATGAGCATATGAAATATCTCACCTTGAGCTTCCAGCATATGCTCTGATTCTAGGAGGTGATTGTAGACATCCAGTCTGATGTATTCTTATTTTTATGAAGCCTTTTAGTAAATACATAAAATGTATAAATAGTACTCATCGACTATTAATGTTGATCTAACATTGAGGCTAAGAAAGTATACAAACATATGCAAAAGCAAACCTAATGTGTAAGTGTTACATAATATCACTACAGAACAAAAGATTTTTAATTTTCACTTTCAATGTGACATCATTCATGTTTCATCTGGAATTTCTTAGAGTGGAAACAAATACATAAGCAGATGTTTTCAGCCCAATAAATTGTGCTTGAAATGAGACATATGTTTTAGAAGGCAACTCTCTTCCTATGTAAAGATGTCAGTGCTAACCAACTTCCCTGGGTAATGTGCTCTGTAGACAAACTGCACTTGGCAGCCAAGAATGCAGGTAATTTCCTGTGGGCATTCACACAGCAATTCACCTGACTGCAACTTTCAGGCACTGCAGTTCCTTGAGCCTTTGCCTGATGCCTCATTGAAAACCCTCTCCATTTCTCCTACAAACAGAGATCAAGATCCTTCTTTTCCTTACCTTAAATTAGCTCCTCAAGTTGAGATGTTTTAAGAACTCAGCTCCCAGAAACTCTCAACTTTCTTTAGATCTGTTTTGGTGGTTTTTTTATCCCTGTATAAGTTTTTGGCATTCGTGGAATTTCACATTAAATTTTAGCAAAGTAAAGGCATAGTAGAGAAATTGTAGGATCAGTAACTCTTCCATTTACTTATTTCTGAGTTGGAGTTCCAGACCTTAATACTTTTTCCAGTAATTTTTTTTCTAACATTCCTTCTAAAAAAAAAAACAGGAGAGAAAGGCAAGGAGTTCAAGAAGTTTTTAAATTTTGGTCATTTCAATTAGTGTCTCTGTAGAGCTATCTGTAAATTATCTTCACTGATTAAAGCCACATGATGTCAAACCTTAAATTAATTTGATTTTAGTACTTACTTTAAAGTCCAATAAAGTTTGACTGCACATTCAAATTCTCCATTCAGACATATTCTGAATGTGCTTATTTGCACAGCTGAAATCTGTGTTTTTCTCCACAACAATGTGTAAAATAGCTTTCCAATGCAAACTGCTATGTTTCAGAGTAGTTAAAAATCATTTTTAAGGCAAGATTGATACTAATTATGATTTATTTTGTTTTACTTTACATTTGCTAAACTTGCTGTTAAACTAAAAAATATGGAAGAGTAGTTGGTATAAGTACAGCTATTAGTATATAGCTGATATTTTGAAGATCAAAGGAAAACAAAAATATTTTTAACAGGAATATTCCCTTTTCTGTCCTGTCTTACTTATATTTGTTTCACATTCAAGCCTTGCATAAGTTGTAAATGGGAGTTCTGTGTGTGTCAGCTCTGTGAGACTGCCACTTCATAAGGAACAGTGACACGTAGAAAGGAGCTAAAAGGGGAATTCATCTTGGAAAGTTTAACTGGCTTGTACAATTTGCCACCGTGTTCAATATATTTCAAAGGTATCCCATAATAGCCAGCAGTTCTTTACAAAGGTCACTGTAAAATCATATCCTGTATTACTACATATTTCTGAAAGTGTTCCTTGTCTGCCAGCTGCTCAACTGAACTTTGCCAATGAAAGCAAAGTTTCTCAGGTTATCACTCTGCCCCTTAAACTGTATTATCTAGAAAATCATAAACCTTATGGAAAAAAAGATATGAAAAGGTTTATAAAACATTCTTTTAGCAGATCCTAAAGCGGATCCTTTCCAGTCTCACCTCTTGAGCTGAAGTTGGTTTTAAGCTCTCGCCACCATGCCTGCTGATTTCAATGGGACGTGGGAAATGGAAAGCAATGAAAACTTTGAAGGCTACATGGTTGCTTTAGGTAAATGAAAAAATATTAACTACATAAAGGGAAAATGCTTCAATTATATCCTTCTAAAAATTATTGAGATTTTTTCTGTAATGTATGTTGTGGCATAAGGGTTTCTGCCAATCACATTAAAAATCAGGTAATTGTAATGTACTTAAAATTGCAATGATCTAAATATATAAGCAAATGAAGACTTGTAAGATATTATTCTTTATTTAGATAAATGAAAAAACAGATAGAGGGGGGATAAAAAAACCCCAAAACAACAGGCTTTCAGATGCAGAAGCTGTGTTTTACTCCTGGTATACACTTACTGTAACACTGAAGCCACAATCTAGTTAAAGAGGAACAAGATATTCTGTATCACTAATGTAACAATAATGCCAGTATTTAATTAATGCTTTGAACAAATTAAGTTACACAGATAAAAATCTGATGCTTTAACTGATGGAAAAAAACTCAATAACTTTAGCGACATCTGTAAATAGTATGCATATACACCTGTGAGGGATAAAAAGGATTTTAAAACCAAGAATGATTAGGACAATATCTTGAATATCAGGAGAAAGATACACATTAATTGAAGTGATTTTTGTGCATACATGCATATATAAACTATAAACTTATATATATTATAACTATATATATATACAAACTTATATATACACCATGAGTTATAGTAATTCAAAACTGCCAATGAATAAACAAAAAACCCCAAGACCAAAAACAATGCAAAGATGCAGATGCAGTAGGTGGTTCTCAGAAAGAAAAGAAATTGCAGGGAAAGGGTGAAAATATATTCTTCTGCTGTTGCTCACAATTTTACATTTTGTTGATATTTTAAGTATTAATGTGCTAAGATTCAAAGCACACTGAAGTTTTGAGGGCTTTTTTTTTAAATTCATCTGTCCTTTTAATTAATGCATACACATTTCTATACTTTAATTAAAGAGTAGTTTTGCGCTTTAAGTCAGAGACTTTGATTTTATCATAAACATGTTACAAAGTATTTAAATCTACCATAATAGAACTACATATCATTTTTATTGCTTATATTGTTCAAAATGCAGTTATGAAAACCATGCTTTAATAAAACCTCCCTGGTTTTTCTCCAGGAGCTACAAGACTAATATATTAGTCAGAAATAGCATTTCCTTAGAGGTCTAGACATTCTTTCCCTCAGAGAGAGCTAAATTTTATGTTGTCTGGCTATAAATCAGACCCAGAGATACCTTTAATCCACCACAGCAGATAAAATATACCCAAGAAGTCTTGAATATAAATACTGAACAGGACCATTATTCCCCATGTTAAAAAGTCACATTTTTTTCAAGCCTATCCTCTTACTCAATTCGATTACTACTTCACAAGTAGGATAATGAATCTACCAAAAGAAAAAGGGCTCCATTAGCAAGTGGCATTGCTGAGGTGACAATGATTAACACACACATGAAACCACTAAAGGATGGCCAGCAAACCAAACCCATTTTTCAATCCCTTGCAGAAGCATGGGAGATTATTTCATTTGCATACAGAACCATAATAAGATTCCCTGCCAGCTGGTCAGAAATATTTATTGCAGATGGTAATGCTGCTGGCATGAGGGGGTTGGCTGGGGCAAACTGTGAACCTGGTAATATATATTCTCCCTTTGGTAACTTGCAACGCATTCAGTCCCCAGCAGTTGTTTACACCATAATGTTAGTCCTCATCACAAACCAATAAGGATGTTAAGGAGATCAGTACTGCAGAAAATGTTGACAGAATATGAAACAGGAACTGTCAAATGCTCTACATGGATACTTTTTTGACTTTTGGCTTTGAGTTGGTCTGCTTTTAAACTACAATTAAATTGTGCATCTGCTATCTAACAGTAATGGGTTTCAGGCTTTTGATTGTTTCTTTTTCATTAATATAATTTTCATTCTTTTAAGTTAATTAATTACCCTCTTGTATACTCTCACAGACTATAGGTTCATCATAAAAGTAATATGCCCAAATTCCCTTGATTACATTCTCATTCTCCCTTGATTACCTACCCATTCAAACATGCTAAAATTCTGATCAGGAATATTATTCTGAGATCCACCTTTAAGGATTTTTTTTTTTAATGTGTAAATATAAGTGCTGTGGGGTTTTATTTTTGTCAGCAAGTACTGGAATTTTCACTCTCTTTTCTGGTTTTTGACAGGTATTGATTTTGCAACTCGTAAGATTGCAAAACACTTGAAACAAACAAAGGAGATTGTTCAAAATGGAGATAATTTTAAAACAAAAACACTCAGTACTTTCAGAAACTATGATCTGGATTACACTGTGGGAGTGGAGTTTGAAGAACACACCAAAGGACTGGATAACCGAGTGGTAAAGGTAAAAATCTGATACCTGATAGCTGTTTGTACTACAGTTAGCACCAGGAGCCAGCAGTTCCAAAAATCAGCTGAATGCTTAAAGTAAAACCCCAGTGTTTTAGAGAAATCAGAGGATTTTTACAAAGCAGAAATAATTTGCATCCTGAGACTGTCTTCTTTCCTTCTAAAAGCATTTATTAGAAATGCAAATCAGGATGGCTAGGGAGATACGTGAGGACAATCATTAATTATGTTTTTCCAGTAGGGGATTTTTCCAGCTTTTCCATGATACATCTTTATGTATCTAGACAGTAGCAAAACAGTGTTTTTACCTATGTATCTTCCTTAATGAAAGTGTAAATTCACCCCTGTGAATTTAGGACAGATTTTCTTTTCAGGATGGTTGGGTTTACGGTGATAAGCCTCAGTTGGGCAGTTTAACAGTTGGACATTGTTAAAAATAAACCCACATTTGGCTTTTAATGTAAAAGCACCTTTGGAAGGGGCAAGAAAGAAATGTGAGCCAAAGTTAGCAGTGGTTTGGGTGAGAGGGCTACTGGCAAAGAGGCAAGGAGGCCCAGCAGTGGATGCTTTACTACCTTTGGGATTACAGAGTAACCTGAGCTCAGAATTCCCCCAGGAATCTGAGGCCATTTGTTCACACACCTTCCAGGGATATATGTGGACAAGTAACATTTGGATCAAGGGTCATGTCATTCAAACAAGACTCTCTCAGAGAAGTCAGGGGGGGAAAGAATACCCATGAGCACTAATTCACTTACTGAATTCAGCTTCATGCTTCCGTATCAATACTGCTTCTGTTTTACTTTCTTCTCACCCCTGAAATGCTTAAGCAACACTTCAAATGTAGAAAGGCCAGTAGATCTTAAATTTCCATTGACTGTCCCCTTCAGAGTCCTGCACCACTTCCCTCCTTTTGTCATCATTCACTGAATCTACCTGTTCTCAGCTCTGCCAATTACCACAGGTATATTCTGCCAATCAGCTCTCGGTTGCCAAACTCTGAAAAGCTGAGATCAAAACTCACTGTCAACAAGACCTGTTTTGTTTTGGCAATTGCCACAGGAAATTGGCAGTGTAAAGGACATGTTTACATTTGAGCTCACATCATCCTTCACTGAAGTGGCACAAATTTAACAGAAGACATTGTTTGTTCACCATGGATCGCTTTTAATTCTCAAACTAATTTTGTGCAGTGTAATGCCTATGATTTCTTCCAAATTATTTCTCATTCACAGCACTGCAAGCCATCACATAGTAAGATGCTTTTTTTTTTCACTATCCTGAATACCCTAGCTCTAAATT
This sequence comes from Lichenostomus cassidix, assembly GCF_008360975.1. NCBI lineage: Eukaryota > Metazoa > Chordata > Aves > Passeriformes > Meliphagidae > Lichenostomus > Lichenostomus cassidix. Next base: position 19,052,824 of record NC_139490.1, read on the forward strand.
TTCTTTCTGTCTTCTTCTCCAGTGAGCACTGGGTGGAACAAATTCATGTGACAAAGTATATGCTTTAAAACACTGCTCCCACATCTCTTCAGGTCAGTTGAAGACATTACTAGTGATCTAAGGACTCATTAGTTTCATCACTCCTTAAGTCCATCAATTAGTGCTCCTCTAGTGCTCATCACCACTGCCAAAGCCCTTGCCTTTCTCTGCAAAATCTTTTCACTTGCAGACTTTTATTTTCACTATAAATGGGAAGGAAGGAAGGAAGGAAGGAAGGAAGGAAGGAAGGAAGGAAGGAAGGAAGGAAGGAAGGAAGGAAGGAAGGAAGGAAGGAAGGAAGGAAGGAAGGATTTTGTGCATTTATAATCCTACCTGATTTAATTACTATTGCCTAATATTCATTTCTAAACAAATCATATGATTTGTTTCTAGTGAGGGGAGAAGGAAAAAGGAAGCATGTCATGCCATTATTCTCTGAATTGCTCTAAAAGTATTTTCTGGTCATTTTATTAACAAAACAATGCCTCAAACACATTAAACTTAGATGAAGGTAATAAAATTGGTAGGCAACATTTAAATGTAAAGAGGGCATGGATAATTTAAAGAGCATGTAGCTTGAAAATTCCGTAAATAAGAAAGAAATTAACTGAAATGGAATGAGTTTTGTCTCATTATTAATGGAAAGCTCCCTCATAAGAGAAATAAATCATCCAGGGCTGAACTAGAAAATGAATTAAGCTCCCAATACGCTTGGAGCTTTGTAATAACTGAGCTTTCATGGACTGTAACTGGTCTCTAATAAGGATTTGTCTGATACATGGTTAAATGCATCCCTAAAGGACAATGGTTCAAATGCAGAACAATTCAAACAAAGTTGCTTTGAATGTACCCTGGCACATCTGTAGATTGATCATTTAGCCTGTAAAGAGAACTTTTCCCTACTGATAGGCTTATCTCGCTCCTGGACAAGAATCAGAATACCCAATACCTTATCTGCTGCTGATAGAATGGGAATCACACCAGATCAGGAAATGGTTGAGGATGGAAGGGATCTCCTGAGAACACCTAGTCCAACCCCTCTGCTCAAGCAGGGTCAGCTACAGCACATTGTCCAGCTTATGAGCACATCTCTTAACACTTCTTTGTAAAAGTACATGAAAATATACAAATAAATTTAGTGTAGAAGATGAAATTAACACACAGGTTCTCTTGTAACTTTATGCAGAGCTAGAAAAAGTGTTAGCACTGCCCTTGTTGGTATAAGCCCTCAAGTCTTCATACATTAAACGTTATAATTTTTTCAATAATGGCTTTAAACAGCAAAAAAAACCCACAACTTTCATACATGGCACAAGTCGCTGTAAATCCAACAACCTCCTAGTTAGTATGAACACGTGATATTCATGTATGTGAAGAAACACACAGAAATGACAACAAAGCAGTACCAAAGCTTTTTGTCAACATGCTGATGTCATCTTCAATGTGTCTGGGTTTTGGTTAAATGCTTTTGAGGGGGTTTTTAGGAGGAAAATGGAGAATGAGAGAAAGCAACTGTAATTGTGTGCAACTGTAACTGTGTATTCACATTGTTTGATTTGACTTATTTTTATATGTTCATAAACTTCTCATTAATGTAACTGAGTTAATTATCTGATTCATGCAGACCCTGGTGACCTGGGATGGTGACAAACTGGTCTGTGTTCAGAAAGGTGAGAAGAAGAACAGGGGCTGGAAGCACTGGATTGAAGGAGACATCCTGCATCTGGTAAGGGCTGCTCTACAGATACAGTGCACATCACTGAGGCTGCAGCATAAGCTCAGGTTTTCCATTTCAAAGGATCCATTATTTTTTTCTAGTTAGAAAGGTTTTTATTTAGACAGTTCTGATCTCTGAAGTCCAAGGAAATTCCCCCTCTGCTTCAATTCAGGAATGCTCAATTTCTTTCCACCTGCTCCCAATTAAGTCATAACCCTGCAGTGGTTTCTTTGCTCCAGTCCACTGCCCTCCAGCTCTTAACCCTTCCCATTACATTGCACCTCTAACATAATCTCACTCTTATATAATCACTGGTAGAAAAAAAAAGACAAAAAAAAATCAGAGAGATTGCAAGAAAAATGTTATTCTTTCTTTTGAAAGAAGCAATGTGAAAATTTAGCACACTGTGCTGTAATACAGATCAGAAACCCCTGGACACTCAGGGGAGGATCCCACAAACAACCTATACTGCAATTATTTTTTCCTAGTTCAATAATAAATTCAAACATCTAAAGTAGTGAGCTACAGCCCAAAGATAGATGTGGTAAATCCAAGAGAGGCCAGAAGAGCTTGTACAGGAAATAAGCAATCAGTGGTGTCCAGAAAGATTTCAAAACAACAGTATCATAGAATCATAGAATCAGTGAGGTTGGAAAAGACCTCCAAGACCATCAAGCCCCAGCTTTGACTGAACACCACCATGTCCATTAAACCATATCACAAAGTGCCACATCTACTCATATTTTGAACATTTCACATAATGATAATTATTCCAGGGTTTCCTGGGAGATCAATTAAGAAATGGCCATGATGATGTTGGATAGCACAATAGGTAGACGGAGACAAGCTTAAGAAGAGCCATTGTTCTATCCCATGCTTTGCACCTAGACACCTTCTCCTTCCCAAGTTTACATACACTTGCTGTGGGCAATCACACTGGCTCACATCTGTGTGCTTGAAAGGTCAAAGCCAGGAATTAGAAACCACGATCTGCCACCAACCAAAAGTCGCCTGTCCAGTGCACTTCTCCAGCTCTATTTGAACACATCTTCAAAAGCTGACCTAAGGCTCTTCATGCTGGCACCAGGATTCATGCTGAGACTGGTGGAAGCAGAGAAGCCAAGTAGACCCTCACAACAAGTGTTCAGGCTTGGCCCTTTGCTGGCCACAAAGGCAACTTCAGCTCCCTGCAAAGTCCTGTTTGGCCCAGGAGTGCTGCCTAATGACAACAACCAAACTGACTGCAATGCAATGTGCAGCTGTGCAGCCTTTAAGAGGTCAGCTGCAGCACTGGGCAGCAATGGTGCATTGTTCTGGCCCCTGAGAAATGGCTGGGCACACCTCTGAAGCAAATCATCTTTTTAAAGCATTCCTCCTTTATTTTTATTTCCTTGTTTCAGTGCTTCTCATGAATTTTGAGGTAACATGAATTATAAACTATTACAGTATATTGTTTTAATAACAGAGCATGAAAAAGCCTTGAACTAAAGCACAATTTTTATGCATTTTTCATGTTTATTCTTCTTAGAGCTCAAGTGTCAAAACTAATTACTGCAACATGAGGTGCATACCTGCTGCTTCGTTACATGTAATACACTATTCTTTTGGTTTGGTTTTTTTTTTCATAAACACAAGTTTTTAATGTAGTGGCTCAGTTGTAGCAATTTCTGGTGGGATCTGATGTATATGCAAAATAGAACCTCTACCCCTATATACTTACTAATTGTTTTAATACCCCAGGAACTGACATGTGAAGACCAGGTGTGCCATCAGACATTTAAGAGGAAGAACTAGAACTGAGCAGAAAGTCTCCCAGATCTTCATCATAATGTTACGCTGTTATGTTTTGTCTAAAAAGAAGAACGAAGCCAGATTTTCATTCCTTTGACACTGCAATGTGAATACATTATGTGACTGTTTATGGAAACAAACACATTTTATAGATACAACATCAAACAGTTACAAACCTCATAAATTCCTTTGTCTTTCAGTCTGGAGTTAAATAAAAGTAATTGTCTTTCAAGTAATGTTTTCCTGCATCTGTATAATCACTTCCAGAGGAATGTCTGTTAGCAACAAGGCTGAAAATTAACAGTCACAATTATTTCAACCACAGTATCTCTCTCCATAGTGCTGTATTATCATAATGTATCTGGATGACTGAGTAACATTGGACATTCATTGGACTGTTTATATTTAATTTATTCCTGGATCACCAAGTCCACAGTTTCAGGCAACAGAATGCCTCACTGAGCACAATACATGGCCTCTCACATCTGGATTGTTCCCTTGAATTTGGCCCAGGTCTAAAGCTGCTACTGGGTATCACCTGATAAATATCTCATGGCCTTTGTGAAATGCTGTAGCTCCTCAAAAGGGTCCTAACATGGATCAATGACAATGCTGTACCTTCCAGTTAGAGCTGGCACCCTAATAATCCTCCCAGTGGAGAAATCTGCTGTTTGAAGCAAACTCTACATTGAAGAGTTGCTCCATGGTGTGAAAACTAAGGCACACTTAGGACTGTAAGAGGGAAACTGCAGAGAGCACACAGTCTGCATGTACCCTGTGCATAAAGAGTACCCAGCACGCTGCAAACTTCACCTTGTACCACCTTTCAGAGACTGTAAAAAGAAAAGTCTTTTTCATACAATCCTTCTCAGTTTTATTCAGGGTTTTTCAAAAGAATTCATGATCATTGCTAAAGGCAAGTTTAAGTTAACCATGGATGATGAACACTCCTTCAGTAGATAGAACCTTATATTATTCAACAAAATATGTGCACACCTTCCCCAGAAGAGCTTGTATGCCCAAAAGCTCTTCTGCTTTTTCCCAACTACATGAATTATTCTAATAAAATACTCTGTCTTTCCTACAACCTTGCCTTTCAGATATAAAAACTTTCACATCAACTTTATCACTGTTAAGTCCCCCATGTCCATAGGCCCCCATCCTCTGTTTGGTATGGGAGGAGTGAAAATTTGCTGAACAGATCAGTGGTAGGGAAGTACAGAAAATATGTTAAAAAACTTCTGCAGAAATGGAGGAACATATGCTTTCTCCTCATCCCCACCTGCTCCTTAGCCCACTCGCTGTCAATAGCTCAGGATAGGAACGGAGTGAGACAGTCTCCCAGCTGAAAACTAGGTTACATCTGCAAAAATCGGATTAATATGTCACCAATATGTATATGGCCATGGACATTATCCTGGTTCCAGCTGGGATTAAGTTAATTTTCATTTTCCTAGCCAGTACAGTGCTGTGTTTTGGATTTAGTATCAGAATAATATTGATAACACAGTGAGTAGTTGTTGCTCAGTGCTGCTTCCTCTAAGCCAAGGACTCCAGGTTCCCATGGCTCTGCTCCTGAGGAGGTGCACAAGAAGCTGGGAGGGAGCAGAGCCAGGACAGACCCAAACTGGCCAAAGGGATATTCCATACCATAGCACACCATGCTCAGCATATAAAGCTGCAAGAAGGAAAAGAGTTGTGTTTGGGATGGCATTTCCCTGTAATTACTGAGGTCTTCCCAAGAAACTGTTACACATGATGGAGCCCTGGTGTCCTGGACATGGCTGAGCACCTGCCCATGGGAAATGGTGAATGAATTCCTTGCTCTGCTTTGCTTTTTCTTTACCTATTCAACTGTCTTAAGTTCAGCCCAGGACTTTTTTCAGGGAATGGCTGCGTGGTGTTTAGTTGCCAGCTGGAGTTAAATCACGACAGGCACAGAAGTGCATATGTAAGGATATTTTTATTAATTGGACTTTGCTTTTCCTGATAAAAGTTGTTTTGATATCAAACTTCCTGTGTACTTTTCCTGAGCAATGCTTTCACGTTAGTTTGCACAGAAGAAACTGCACTTTGAGTTAGTAAACTCCTTATTTTGTCTTGTTCAGCCCTGACCTGGACTTTTCAGTAAAAATGTTTTTAATTTGTGTTTCTAAGTGTTTTCTAGTTACAAGGATAGGAAGTACCACAGTTCATTAAGCTTTCAAAATATTATCAGAAGAACGTAATCACTAGGAAACAAAATGTGCATGTTTTAATCAGTGGCATTTCTCCTAGCTGGTTCTTGCCAGGAGTAAGCCTGCAGAATGCAGCTGTTTGGAAATTCACACTAAATCATGAATCCAAAGAAAACCTTTCATATATCACAAGGAACCATCATCAATTCACAAATGATGAGTTTGAAGAGGGAAAACAAACATTCTTCAATTGGTTTCTTATTATGCTCACTAGTTCTATCTAATGGTTATGTCTCAGAAGGAAATGAAGTAGGCAATTGAGCACGAGTAGACTTTGATTGGGAGAAAACTGAATTTCACCCTATTTTTTGCCTATCTTGGAAATGAAAATTCCACTTTTTAACATGAAGTGAGAAAATATGCAAGTTTTTTTTATGCTCCAAAACAACATTTTGTTTCTGCACATACCAATATACAAGAATTTGCAGCATCCTTTACAACTGTACACACAGTGCTGGAGACAGAGGAGATATTCATTATGTTGCATTATAATTACTTCCAAAGGTATCCTTGTTTGTATCATATTTTTGATGTTAAGTTGGTCTCTAAGCTGTTCAAAGTCCCTTATCTCCTTGTCAGCAGATTAAATACTTGCTCTGGAGGAACGGACCTTGCTGGTAAATCAGAGAATATTCATTCACATTTTTTCAGCCCTCTGGCACGCAGTGCTGTCTCAGCTGTTTTGAAGGATTACCATTTGCATGGATTCTTGTCCTCACAGAGAATATTGATCAAATACAGCTCCAGGAAGGGAATTTACCAGCAGCCTCCTGATCCAGTGTAGTGGGTTGAGGCTGGATACCAAGCATTCACCTAAGCCTTTCTCTCACTCCCCTCTGCAGCTGGAGAGGGGAGAGAAAATACAACGAAGGGTTCATGGGTTGAGATAAAGGCTGGGAGAGAGATCAGTCACCAGATACTATCATGGGCAAAACAGACTCAACTTAGACATATTAATTGAATTTGTTACTAACAAAGCAGAGCAGGGTGACGAGAAATAAAATAAAACCTTAAAAACACTTTCCCCCTACTCCTCACTGTCCTTGGTATCTGCAGAGCTGTTCCTCTCACATGTTCTCACTCTACTCCTCTCTGGCCTCAACTACAACTGTGCAATAACAGTTTTCTCTCTTCTTAGATCTGTTATCACAGGGGTGTTACCACCATTTCTAACTGGCCTAGCCTTGATCAGTGACCCATCTATCTCTGGAAACACCAGGGATTGGCTCTGCCAGACCCAGAGGAAACTCCCAGCATCTTCTCACAGAAGTCACCCCTGTAGCCCCCTCACTGCCAAAGCCTGGCCATGCAAACACAATACATGCAGAAAACAGAAAAGCCTGAATGGTACAAAAGCACTTCCTAGTGAGCACAGTACTGGGGAAAGAACCAGTACCATTACCTGTCCTGGGCTTTTCAAATGACAGTGACAAAGCTGTGTGTAACAAATGTTTATGGTGGAATTTGTAAAAGTTCTCTGCATTGAGCCATTTTTTCTCCCAAAAAGTTAACTAGCATTTTCTTGCCAACTGCTAAAAGAAGAGAGCAACACTGTAGGCAAAGGCTGTAGAATAATGTTGTCATTGCTCCTACCAATTGTGTTCTGTGGCAAGGTTCTACAGTGCTGTCTTTTTGTGGAGCTCTGGAGGGTCACCCATATATGCACAGAGTGCCTTTCAAATTGGCCATGAATATCCTGGATGCTTTGCTGCTCTGCTGCTTGTGAAAGATACTCCACTGCCATCTGGCAAGAAGTCTGAGGTTTTCAAATCAGCATTTACTTCAAGATCTGATGAAGACATAATTCAAAAACAAGAGTGTTTGAAAAACAATTCCAAAACAAGAGTTGCTTAATAGGATTTATTTGTATTCTTTTAAGCAAGGGTATATATTTTGCTTTAGTGGGGAGAGATTTATAGAAAGGATGTCTTAAAAAATTTTTTTCCCACTAGAAGACATTCTTTTCTTTAATTTCTGACTGATTCAAAGGGCAGAGGTTGCAGATGCTTTAATTTCAGCTAGCTGATTACACTTGTTATGCAGCTTCTGAGGATTAGAAGAAATCATTTTGTGAAAATGAGATTTAAAATAATATTAATGAGACAAGTTTTTCAATAGCTGCAAAAATTTTCTCAGTTATTCTCTATCACATTTGCTTTAATTATATTTCACATTGCAGTGCTTTAGTCACTGTTAAATAGAAATGGGAATGCAACAGATGACAGTAAATATCCCAGAATTCTTCGAATTGGAGGAATCCATGGAAAGATTAGGACATTTGTCTTTATGTGAGAGCAAACAGAGACTTCCCTTGGAAAAAGACTATAAACATGAAAGGTTGCTGTTGAAGGAGTAGGGGCACACTCTCATCCAGGCTCAAAGACAGGAAAAAATAGACAGGACAAGAAGCAACAGCCTGAAACTGCAGCATGGAAACTGCAGGTGGACATCAGGCAATGCCTCTGCTCCCCAAAGATGGGGCAGGACTGGAAGAGACCAGCAGATGAGCTTGTGGAATCTCTGTATCCACTTTCTTCCATCAGCAAACCTATCATTGTACCTGCAGTAATAGCTGACAAAAAGGCTGGCAAGAAGATCCCAAAGATATTATAATTCTTACTGGTTTTATGGGAAAAAGGGTCTAATAGAGTCCCTGTAATAAGAGAAAAGCTACTAATGTTTACCAAGACCCACAAACAAGCCTTGAGAACCAGTGGAAGTTCTCTTTACCTGTTTTCATGCTACTGTACTCAGGATTTCTGCTGGGTTTGGTTTAGGTAACAGTCTTGCAAAGGAGGGCTTTCTGAAAATCTGATAAACGCTACACAAAGGGTTTTGCTGTAGACTTAGGTATGAGTTCAGAATTGAATGGTATGACAGTTAAATGGGATGTCTCTCTGGGAAAACTGCAAAGGGCATTTCTTATAAGTGCTTTTAAATTTGTAGTTACTTTTGCTGCCTTTGTCACTGCACCCTATGTGAATTGTTTTCCTGTAGTTTCTTAATTGTCTTCCTTCTCTCACCTCTATTTCATTCACTTTTGGATATACACATGTACCATATACATGGATACATATATATATATATATTTATGCATCTTTACACACCCATATATTTACATTCAGGGGTAAGAGGGGTTTATAGGTGCTCACAATATTTGTTTATCAACACCCCCACAGCTTTTGAAGCAGTTGCCCAGTGTAGATTGGCCAACCAAACCTGCCTGTGAAAGATAAAATCTCTAAGATATACTATTTCTACACTATTATGTGAAAATTAATGGCCTGATAGAATGCCTCCAGTAAAGGAAAGGCTACAGGGTGAATTCATGGTTATCAAGTCCCAGAAAATCATTTAGGATAAATGCCTGTAACCATGGAAAACCTTCAGTTCGATGTCAACGAATTCAACCATGACATAAAATTCACTAGAAATCAAGCTTTGGTAGTTCTGCTGCTCACAGCAGTACTTCTTTCACTGCCTACTTTAAAATATTTAACATTTTTTCTACTTACTAAATTAACTGATTTATCTTTTTCTGGCTGCCTCTCTAGTAACCGGGTTTTTTTGTTTTTTTTTTTAATTTGCTCATCTTTTCCTACACATGTATAGGGGAAAAGAACTTTAATAGCTGAAGTCTATATTTTTTCCTGGAGGTGCCCTAAAGCCAAAGATTGCTTAAATTTTCTGATGATCAGACTAAAGCAATGCTTTTCCAATGGGAGAGTAGTCCTAAAAGCCAACTGAAGTGTGTAGTGTGCCTTTCCAACACATTGAGTCACTGGCTGAAAAATACCACACTCCATGGTCATGCCTTCTAGCCTGACCAGAGAAAGGTTATTGAGCTTTGGCACAAAAATGAACAAAGTTGTAATAAAAGTCAGTTGGTATAACAAGTGAGAAAACAGTATATTCTCAAATTATATAATTTTATCTTTATATGGTTTCAATTAATTTTTCAGTTTTTGAAATAATTGTAAGGGTGTCAAACTATATATTAGAGCTTGTTTTGCAAGTAGCTCTACTTAAGTCAGAGCACTTCCAGGGAGTAATTTATACAATTCAGCCAGATCAGATCCTGATCAGGCCATGCATCTCTACTGATAACACAGACTGCAGACTCTGAAGCTGTAGAATTCAATGCATTCAAAGTATCTGGGTCAGAAAAATGTGTATTGCTATTCACTGACTGATACAATAAATGAAAGCAATAAAATTCCTGAATGTTTAGAAACAGAGTTTTAAGTTAAACATTTTTCTTTTTGCTTAGATGTGGAAAACAAGCATGTAGAAAAAAAGGCATGTGACATAAAGTATTTTTTCTGTCATTTAAAAAATATGAGAATTTGCATTTATTAATATAGGTATATATCACATTGTATTTTTTTAATAAATCACCAACAACCTAATTTAAATTAGACTTTCATTTTCTAAACATTTTTCAGAAGCCTAAAGCAGTAAAATAGTCAGGAATAACACCTGGAAGATGAGCTTTACTGGTTAGAGGATTAAGGCAGAGTTGAATTGCTCCCTTTGTGAAATAACAGCCTTGGTTCTCTAAAAACACAGATTGCTGTTTGCTACTAATGGGTGCCTTGTGTAGCATTACAGCAAATTGCTTTCCTTGATGGCATAAACTGAATACACAGAAAACATGAGCACTTAGTTAAAATGTTAGCACATCCAGAGTCACTAAAGGAAAATAACTGTTTTCCAGAGAAAGGCTTTGTATGATCATAATGGAACGATTTCTGTTTTAGGGAACTTGTGTCATTTAAAACAAGAAGCAGCACCAGGTTTTCCATGGCCATGCTGATTGCACAGTCATTCTGCAGCAGAGCAGAATGGTCAAGAGACTGTGACTAAATGACAGTGGCAGGAGTAAATTAACTCTTGGCCAGGAGGCTGCAGAATCCATGATCCCCAATGGACGTCTAGAGAGCTCCAGCCTTTGCCTGAGCTTGGACTTCCAGCTCCAACATCTGCTCACAGCCATAGGGCTGTCAGCCTGTGTTGTTGCATCTCTTCCTGCCTGACTCACCTGGCTCAGTCAGTATTGTACCTGCACCAGATGATCTCATACCAACTAGCTGGACTTCCCCAGAACAAGATAGCAAAAAGGAATTGCCAAACACATTTTAGGATAGCAGTTTAAATTTCTGTAATGTTCATGAACACAGCATAAATGCAAGGCAATGAAGATGCTGGCTCTTGAGCTCAGACTTGGGTTTCCAGGTTTCCATAACTTGCTTTTTTACAAGGATAAATCTCTAGATGCTGTTGATGCAGTCTGTGTTTGTCATTTGTTTCAAATAAGAAAGTCAATCCTTCATGAAGTCACAAGAAAAAAGATCTGTTTTGCTTACTGTATGTCTCAATATAAACAAATGTAAGCAAGGCTGTGCATGAAAACACCACAATAACTTCTCAGATCTCCAGTTTTATTTATAAAGTGTGTGACAAAACTCTGTAGCTGTCCTACTGCAAGAAATTTAAATAAAATGAGACTCAGAACATTTTAGGAATTTTTCAGTGAAAAACAGAACGTACTTCAGCACCTTGGAATAGGTTATAAAAGACCCCAAAAATTCACCTTGAACTGCAAATTTGTTTCTGAATGGAATTAGACACAGATTAAAATTCTTCGATAGAATAAATCATTATCACTCTGGTAGATATAACAAGAGCGCAACAATTTATCTAATACTATGCGCCTGCAATATATTCCCCATATATACAGTCCTTTTCCTTGATGACCAACAGTAACAACCAAGACTTGTCAGTACATCCACTCTGGATGGAATTCTGCAGTCAAGTATGTTCACAGCCTCACACCCAGCAGTCAGTTCCCCCTTATGCAATTTACAGGCAGAAAGTTTTCTCAAATATTAGATTGATGCTAGAGCATTTGGGGGACCTGTTTTGGTTGTTTTCTGGATTCCATGTGTGCTTAAGGACCAAAATATGGAATTATTTCAATCAATTGATCTCAGTTTGTTAAAAGGTTATAACTTATCCTTCTTTCCTAACCACTCCATTAGGTTTTGGTAATGAAACCATTACTACTCCTATCCTTCCCTGCCAGCTGCCTCAGCGGTAATTAATCTCCACTGACTGAGGAGCATAAAGGTGCTTTTATCACCATTTTCCCCCTGCATTATAATGATTATACAGCAATAAAAAAAAGACATCAGAGGTTTCTGCATCTACGTCTAGGCAGGAGAAGATTTAATCTGAGAAATTCTGTATCCAGTTCAATGTCAGGTCTTCTTATTTGGTAGTATTTTGGGAGCAAAAAATAAATCTTGGTTTATGTAGTTTTTTTAAATGTGTACGACTGTAACCATGTCACTGCATGGTGAAATGAGCTTCAAAGTACAGCATGGCTGTCCCATCTACTTCAGGGTATAGAGAGCCTTTCTGCAATACCTGATACTAACACACTCCATGGTCCTTTCCCAAGTTACTTGAAGAATTTGCAGCATCATGTCTGAAGGTAAATGCTTTAACTTAGTGATTTTTTTTCTTTTTGAAGAGACCTTATATAAGAGTAGTACCACAAGCATTTTCTTCTATACTATCATCTTCAGCACAGAAAAATATCCTCAAAATCTGGTCTACACTGCAAAGGCTTATTGCCAAAAACCTCCTTTTGTCACACAAACTATAAACACAAACCTGATGTCAGCCAGTAAAGCCCAGTTTTCATCTCGTCCAAATCAAATCTACTTTCCCAAACACCAGAATTCTCTCAGCCAACATACAATCACCAAAGATACTGCTGACAGAATGGCATTGTCTCCAGTGTTAGTTTTATAAACACTTCCAGCTTCTATTTGCAGCCAGAGCCAGTCTTCTGAATCCCATCTCGGAGAAGCCCTTCAAACAATTCCACCATTAATTTCTAATACAGGGAATATTACAATATTCATCAGTTGTCATGAAATAGTTCATATAAAAAATCAGAAAGCATTTTCATTTAAGTAATTTTGTAACTAATTTTAAAAAGTCTCAGTGGATGACGTCTCTTCCAGTTACAAACCCATCTAATGAGCCGGGATTTTGTTAGTAAAACAGACAAGTATGCACAGAACATAGCCATGTCCTAAAATACCAGATCTGTTCTATTAGCATTTTTTATAATGGAGGTACTGTGGCCCTTTGACACACAAAAAAAAAAGTCACAAAGCCAATAGGTCTTGTTAGTCAATCTGATGCCAGGAACTGTTCCCATGCCACTGTCCATGCACAAATATTTACACTGAAGAACTGCTTCACCAAAATTGAGGGAATTCATCATTTTTCATTAAAGGCTGGAGTTCAAAGGCATCAGTGAAAATTGAAATAATTTTCAGCAGAAGACACTAAAAACTATAGTTTAAAAATATGTGATAAGCATTCTTCCCCAGATGGATTTACTACAAAACCAGTTTTGGGATTTTGTGTCCAGACATCAATCAGAGATGAAAAAAAAATAGATATTAACAGAATCAAGGCGCCATCGAGTGGCGAATCTTGTAATCACACTGCCGTCTTCCCTCAAACCAAAGATGCTGTTATTATTGTCATTTTATATCTCTGTGGTAAATTGAAAAATAGTCTTGCCATTTCTTTTTAAGAACAGAACTGTTAAGATAATGTGTGCACTCATAACCACACAACTTTCCAAGTACTTTCACTTTGGGGGGATGAAATTCCAATGAGATACTGTCTACATATTATTAAAATTCAACAGTTTTAATTTTGAAAACCATATAAAAATAATCCATATCCATTTTTATGGAATAATTCATAAATGCTATAAAACTACGTGTGGGTGATAGTTATTATCACTACTTGGAGGGAGGGGGAAGCTGACTTTATTAGAGAATGGCAGCATTTGCAAGAACAGCAGCATGAGAGTTAAACCAGAAACCTTTAGGATTAAAGGCTTAAACTTTTTTAGTCAAAACTGAGACTCTATACTGATCCTCATTCTTTAATAGACTGTGTACTTCGTCTTTGAGAATGGATTTGTCCAGAAGATCTGAATACTGCAAATCCTCTGTCAGGTTCTATTTATGCAATATATTGACCAAGGATTGAAAAAGAGATATTTAAAGCTAAAACATTAAAGCTCATTAATGGATACAGCCTGAGTTTAAAAATTCAAACAATGGACAGAGATAGTTGGGATAACTTGCAGTCTTCAGACTACCTGAAGAGGGTACATAGCAAACACTAATATTATTGAATTATATATATATGACTGTATCTCTGAAAAAATTAATGATTCGGGTTCTACTAGAAATGGGAAAACAAGAAACAGTGCTTGTATAGGACTTGTATACACAAATATATTGTTACATTTGCCTCTGGCTTTATGTGTGATTATTATAAAGGAACAAGGATAAAATTTAATATAGCTTTCATCACTGCCTGCTCTCCTACATAAACAACTTGGTACTGTGTTATTGTGAAGAAAAAGCTGTTGATACAAAGACACACATTCTGTGCTACAGAAATGCCATAGAATTCTGGGTGTTACTTATTTTCTGAGCGCAATGCAAACTCATAAACGATGTAACTATGCAGCTCCAATCATAAATATAGAGCAGTTTTGACCCTTCCAAGAAAAAAAACTATCTATTTTTAAAAAAAAAAAAAAAAAAAAAAAGCTCCAAACCTGGGACAAAGCCACCTTTTATTTGACAGGCATCTCTTGAGAAAATAGTGTTTGATTATGGTCATATTTTGGGTTTCTAAAATGTTCTTCTGACACCCTGTCTAAATTAGCCTGCCATGAAACCAAAACATAGTAGCAGGGGTTTAGTTTTCTGTGCCTAGCACACCACATGCCTGACCTGCATTTGAGCCCGTGGTGAAACGACTGCTATCAAATTCTAAAATCAAAAGATTGCCCATAGCAGAGCAGTGGGCTGTGTGGGGTGAGTGCTGAAGCAGCAGGATCTTAGTGACAACAATGACATCTGTGCTTTACTCTCAATCTCCTTCCCTTTGTTCACTGAGAATCCACAAGTGAAAGACAATTGTCTGATATCACTGCACAGCCATAAAAGAGTTTTAACATCCTTATTTGTCCTTGGAAACAGACACTAGTGTAGGATATTTAGATATTTGGATTCTGGATTGTTCTGCACATCATAAAGATGTTGCAGTGGGAGCTGAAGCCTCACTGGTGCATCTGGAAAACACAAAACTATCAGATCAAGAGAAAACAACCAACTTCCTTCCTTCACAAGCTACAGTCAATTGCCAAAGTCTGACCTCTAACCTTTCATGCTGACTAAGTGTCCACAGTGTTGCTCCTAAATTTCCTTTTATTCCTTTTATTTCTGGATAAAAAATAACTCTATGTCAATTTTGCCTAACTTCAATAGAAAACAAACACTGTAGTTTTAGTTTTTAAGAGGCCTGGCAACCAATACCATTCAATAAAGATTTTTTTGCAAGCTTATGGAAAACCTGATGCTGAATCATTTCCCAAGAAGGCTCCAACTCCGTAGTCAGCAGCGATAAAGTAATAATATATAATAGCAAATAAAAATGAAAATCACAGAATCTTCTTGCCCAGAAATCCATATCATTACAGAAATTTTAAGTAGCTACTGGACTGATATTCATCAGACAAGAAGAAACAATTTTATAGGTTTTCTAGTTCATGTTATCTCAACACTATATTCAGGGCAAACTAAACTGCTCACTGAATCAGATCTTAGGAACAGTTTGGCAGGTTTGAAGATGAGCAGAGAAAATGGAATAAGTTTATCTGAACCTCGAAACTCAATAAAAGAACATTAGCACCAACATTCAACTACAGTGAAAGGCATTGTAAATCTGATAAAGAAAGAAATTATGAGCTCCAAACTTGGAATACCTGGGAGGATATAAACTGCTGCCTTCTGAACCACTTCTGTGGTTTCAAGACCTGCCCTTTTGCCACCAATCTTAATGGAAATGGAATCATGCCAAAGCTGGGACTGTGGCCTCCAGGAAATAAAACAAGAAGCAAGTCATAATAAATCAGAAGCACTAACAGGTCAATCAAGATGGTTCTTGTTAAGTGATTACATGAATGACACAGAGATAGCACTTATCTAATGAATCAAATGTGCCCAAAGAAGCTGTAGCACAAGAGGTCAAGAAACTGGAGTCTTTATATTATGTACAACACTTTGTTCTCTCTCACTGACAAGCTTTTTTTTTATAAGAGTTGTCTGTTTAAAGACATCTCTCTCCTTGTTATTAGCATGTGGGTATCACATACTAGTGTGCCACCACAATTAATATTTTATATTTTCTCTTTAAATTAAGTCCATATCAGATGATGCCTTGCTGATTATCCTGTTCCTGATTTTAAAGATGGTGGTATTTGTGCTCACTTAAAATCCTCTAAAAAATAGTAAACCTTTCTACAGAAAGTCTGAAATACATCATCTTGTTGAGATTAAGATATCCAGTACAAAAAAAAATCCAAACCCATGTGGCTGAAGTTTGGCAGAATTGTAAGTTGAAAAGGCAGGTCGGCAATAAAAGTGTCAGGCAATATTATTTTAGATGCTATCAAATATAAAATTTCCAATCCCTTCTTTACTTACTGCAGTATCTAGTTTCTCTTATGCACCACATATATGATTGCATTTGAAGGAACAACCATTTTTTGAAACTGTCAGTTTATGCACCATCAGACTGTTACTGACAGGTTTCAGGGGTTGGAGAGGATGGGATTATATTTTTTCTAATATGAACTCCAGACTTTTGACAGTTCTCATTTCTTTACTGGCATTTTAATTCCTCATTATTCCAGTCAGTTTAATGCTTGGTACATGAGGCAGGATTGCATTGAAGGCTAGGATGTTTCCAAGAGAATAAGAGACAGGCTGGGCATCTCAGACTAAAAGAGACAAACTGCATTCCACAACACTGCTGTGTCCCTGAGCCACCACAAAGTGAAACACTACTGCAACAAGGGAGGCTTTAATTCAGATTTACAGTGAGGTTTGTCTCACAGCTCTGCCACCTACATGTTAATAACACCTTTCCTTTAAACCCACCATGATCCATCAATCTTTACTATCTTCCAAGTTAAGACTGCAATGAGTTTTGCTTCAGTTCGCTGCACTGCAAGTATTAACTCCTGGCAATCAAGAGCACAGCACATTAATTTCACATATGAAACAAACACTTTACAATACTGTAGAGCTGACCTAAAGATGTAAGTGCCTCTGTTTCTTCTAAAAGCAAGGATCTTATGAGAATAACACAGTAATTCAGGTTACAAGGTAACTGACAGAACACTTAGGGAATTAGTAAGCCATCAACACCACCTTAGTAAGTCAAGATCGAGGCACCGATGAGCTGAGCCCCAAAGTGAAATGCAGCTATCCCAGGAGGTGCCACATAGCCCCAGAAGGAAAAGCAGCAATGGCTGAAATCTGGAGAGAGAATTTGCATCCTGGGTAGATCAATCAAGGCAAAGAAACATTGGACCTCAGGACTGCACTGTCTGCTGCAGCAAGCAGCAGCACACATGATATTTATTACACCAGGTATGAGTCTACCTGACAGCATTCAATAGCTGAAAATTAATTTTCTCACATATAGGATGAGCCACACAGATATGGCTCTTATTTCCAGACCTCTAGTCTTTACTTGAGAGAAAAAGAAAGTGGACTGCTATTTTATTGTTAAAACACCCATTAAAATTAATTTAGTACACTAAGGATAAACTATAGGTGCTTGTGATTGGTATCTCAAACTGCTTTGATATGTTCCTTTGAAATAATGATATTGTACTTCTTATTTTAATCTTTCAAAAAGACTTTTTATTGCCATACAAATTCAAAACCTGCCAATAATTTCACAGCCAAAAGGATCTAACCTGAAATCTAAGAAAAGTAAGACTGAGTGGATCAACTCTTCTGAGAGCCAATTATTTGGGTAATAAAAAAGGTCCTTTTTGATGCTTTCCATTGAGAACTTTCAAGAGCTTTAAAAGCAGCTTTGCACCTGCAGGAAATGTGTCCTGCAACACCTTATTACCAGTTCCTTTATTATACTCTTATATACACACATATAGCCACAGTTTCCAGAAATGCTGCTCGTGTTTCTGACAAGAAGGCAGTTGTGGACTGACTCTACACCCTTCATTGTAAACATTCTGTACAGCCTTATTCTGGTTTTTGAAGGAAGCCAGGCCTGTGGCTGCACTCTACTTACCTGTCACCATCTCATCATTTCCCTACATCACTCTCTCCTCTCCCCTCTCCCTGTCTGTGGTCATAAAGATAGCAGTTACCTACGGGAGACAGACAAACTCAGGTTTGTGCCCTTCCTCCAAAGCAAAGAAAATGCTAGGTTTCTCTCAGGCCTGGGGGGAAAAAGCCAAATGCCCAGCACAGGTGTGTTGCTCCAGGGATGCTGTAGCAAGTGCTACTGCCTGGCCAAGCAGGCAGAGGCAAGAAAGGGGCACTGAGGAGCTTCAGGACAATGCCCACTAGAAGCAAAGTTACCTCTGTTTCACTGTTCTGGAACAAAACATTGTGTTGGGGGGCAGGTTTCACCTGAAAAATACCTTTCAGTAAACAAGCATTAGAATAGCTGTTGAGTCACACAAAAGAACCTGAAGTAGAGATTGTGTTCTCCTGTAATCCCTGCACTGAAAGACTTCTTAGAGACAGCCCATGATTCCAGCTGTTTTGTGTACAAACCTCAGTGAAACAGTGACCAGCACAGGCGATGCAGGAAAGAATGTGAAAGGCAAACAAACACATAATATATTTCCTCTGTATACCCATTTAATTTCCACAGTGGATCATAGTTTTAACTCAGAACTGGTACCCAACTGGTAAACTTGCCTCTAACAGCTGTGTGGGATATTTCTCATTTCAAATTTAATTGCTTTTTTCATTTCTTCTTTCCTACTGTAAGGTCAGTCTTGGCTTATACCCTGTGCTTTTTCTCTCCCCCTTAGCTTTTCTATTATTACAACTTCACAGGAGAAGTTAACACCAAAATAATTTCTTCTTTTCTCTGCAGTTATTTTCTTGACTAACAAGCTCTATACCTTCATCTTTCCTTTGCCTTGCTTCATCTTTAATTGCCCTGTAATAGTCTTATCTCTCTCTGGACAGGACTTCATTGAGTTTTTCAAGGAAAAACATACAATGTGTGCTGTATAT
Source organism: Lichenostomus cassidix (assembly GCF_008360975.1). Lineage (NCBI taxonomy): Eukaryota > Metazoa > Chordata > Aves > Passeriformes > Meliphagidae > Lichenostomus > Lichenostomus cassidix. Next base: position 19,071,789 of record NC_139490.1, read on the forward strand.
CCCCCACTACCTACATTTCCTACTATGGTATCTTTCCTCTACATCTCTTATTTCCATGTTCCACCTCAGATGTCTAAAAATCATGAACTACACTCAAAAGTCATACATTTTACCCAGATCATTCCTTTTAGGCAAGTTTATCCAGATTCTGCATCCTCAAATTCTGTACTCAAACATTTTCAGTGTTATTCATTATACTGTAGAATCATCACTGTAATGAATTCAAAGTGGAAAGCAAGCCTTAAAGAAAGCTGAAAGTCTAAACTCACCTATAGCAGTTGACAATGCTGTGCCTCTTTTCTTGCTTCAGGCATTTCTCTTCTCACTTTTCATTAGACTTGTGGGGTTTTTTCAAGTTTTAATTATCTGTCTTTTCTCCCTTGGAGTGAAAATGACAAGAATTGCAGCAATCATTCTGTCCCTCTCCCTTTTGTTTGTTTATGTCCTTCAGACTGTAAACACTTCAGGCCAGCGTAATCCTTCTTGCAGTGTTGTGGGATAGAACACACAGAGCTCCTAATCCCCAAATGAACACTTGTATCGAAAGGAGAATTTTCTTTAACTGAATCCCAATGAATATAAATATCCTGCGTGTTATTCCTCTCCTTTATACAACGAAATGTGGGGGATGCGATTTTTAGAGATGGAACTTCAATCTGGCAGCAGGGGTAGGAGAAATTTCCTCAACAGTGGTTCCTTGTGCTCTGGTGTTTCCCAAACCCTCCCATTCCCCACGTCTCTATGAGATGCTGTTTGCAGTTGCAGCAATTTTAGCTGACAAAATTATTAAGAAGTGTGTCACATCGCCTGTCACAAGGTCTGCAGGAGTGACCAGGCTCATGTCTTTGAGAGAGATGAGCATGCTGGGCTCCGGTCACCCCACAGTGCTGTAACCAAGGAGCTGTCCCCTCAGGCAGTGTCACCGCTGCGCACACTGGGGCTGCAGAGGGGGACAGGAGCAGGGGCACTCGCACCGGGACACTGCCCGGGAGCTCTTCAGCACCGCCCTCCTACTGAGAGGTACAAGGTCACACGGGGGACACGGAGGGGACACTGAGGGGACACGGTTTTGGGCACCACAATAAAAAAATAGCCATTAAGCTATTCTAGAGTGTCCCAAGGAGAGCCCCGAGGATGGTGAAGGACGGGAAGCCGTATGAGGAGTGGCTTAGGACACTTGGTTTGCTCAGCCCGGAGGGGACCGAGGGGAGACCTCTTTGTGCTCTTCAACATCCTCACATGGGGAAACAGGAGCAGCTTCTGATCTCTTCACGTTTGTGACTGGAGACAAGACTTGAGGAAATGGCAAGAAGCTGACTCGGGGGGATTAGGTTGGATATATCAAGAAAATATCGTTCATCAGAGGGTGGCTGGGCACTGAACAGGCTCCCTAGGGCAGTCGTCACAACACCAACCCTGACAGAGTTCAAGTGTTTGGAAAACACTCTCAGACGTGTTGCGACTCTTGGGATGTTGTGTGCAGCCCCAGGAGTTGGGTTCGATGATCCTTATGAGTCCCTTTTGGTTCTAAATCTGCGATTCCACAGCTCCCACCGCCCCCTGCCGTTCGTGAGGGAGCGCGCGCCGACTACAACTCCCAGCCTGCCCCGCGCGGCACCGCCGACTACACATCCCGGCATCCCACAGCGGTGCCTGGTTCTCGCGAGACGCCGGGACGCCGTGGCGGCACTGTCGCGAGAGCGGCGGCCCCGGAAGCTCCACGTCGGAGGTCGGATCGTGCCCGGCGGCAGAGGGGAGCGGAGCGGAGCGGAGCGGAGCGGCACCTCGGCACTGCGGGGCCATGGTGAGCGCGGCAGGGACACTGTCCCGGGGTGCGCTCGGTGCGACCCCGCTGCGGGGGGCTGACCATCCCTCCCGGCCCAGCGCGGCACGCAGCCCCGCGATGGCGGAGGCGGGGGGCAGGAGGGGCCGGGCTGGAGCGGCAGCGCAGTGCTGCCCTGGGTGCTCCTGCAGCCCACCGAGCGGCTGTGCCGCTGCTCACAGTGCCTGGGCACTGCGGATCGGCCTTGCCCGGCCCGGGAGCTGCAGATCCCAGCGGTTCTGAGGATAAGCACAGACCCGAGTGCAATTGTTACTGCCTTCCTGGTGTTTCTGGCAGGAGAAATGAACCCCAAATTCAGCTTTGCCACTCGATGTCATGTCTGCAGTACAGGCACTATATAATAAACTAGGTGGTGTTTCTCATTGCAGTGTCTAACATATATAACAGCAGGTTTTATGAGTACGTGCAGTGTTCTTTGATCAGCTATTATCCACGAAGTTCTCTGAGATAAAAGCAGCGTTAAGTGATCTCAACTCAGTGTCTAAATGGCTCTGTAATGCCTCGAATATTTTAGAAAATCGCATTGCTAGACTTCATGCCTTTTAAATATTCTGGCTTTACATTGGCAGTGACGTAAGTGGAAGGTTACAGCCTTCTTTGTAAGGGAAAGACTTTAACTTTCCCCTCTCTGTTTCTGCAATGTAGTGTTCCATTCTGAAATGTGATTTTGGAATTGGGAATGGAAGTAAATCTGTAATGGGTAAATGTTGCTGTGCTCTATTGTGATAACTGACTTTTCTTCTTGGTTTATCAAGTGAAGTAGCAGGAAGATTAATTTTCTAACATTTGTATTAGGAGCAAGTTCTCTTTGATTTGCTTTTGTAGTTCAGGGACAGTAGGAAGATGTGCAGTGCATTTTTTGGGGTTTTTGACCATACTGGAGATACTCTTTACAATATGAAGAAAATCTCAATTTCAATAATTTAATTAAATCGATCCATTGATTTTGGGGATGCAGTGCTTGCTACAAAAACAAATACAGACATGGATAGCAAAGAGTAGTAACCTGCCTGCCTGAAAAGCAGGATTGAATCCCTTTATTTTAAGAGCTTCAGCTTTCCTTTGTCCTTTCCTGTGCCAGTTTCCTGTTCAATAACCTGCTATTCCCAATTCTCTCCCCCAGCCTCTCCGCCTGGACATCAAGCGGAAGCTGACGGCGCGGTCAGACCGTGTGAAGAGTGTGGATCTGCACCCCACCGAGCCATGGATGCTGGCCAGCCTGTACAACGGCAGTGTCTGTGTTTGGAACCACGAAACACAGGTGATGCCTGCACTTTTCCCTTAGGATGAAATAGTCATAAGTGACAGATGTGTAGCTAGTGTTGAAAAATTGAATTTATGCAAGAATCTTAAATCAATGCCATTAAGTGACTGTGCTCTCCTCTGTGTATAAAAGTCACAGTATTAGTAGACAAGGAAGGGACATACTGGACACTGTTAAGAAAATATAAAGAGCTGATTTCAAAATTGTTTTTTTCTCCAGTGCTATAAACTTAACTATTTTTATTTGTAGACTCTGGTGAAGAATTTTGAAGTGTGTGATCTGCCCGTGAGAGCTGCCAAATTTGTGGCGAGGAAGAACTGGGTTGTTACTGGAGCTGTAAGTTGTTCTCCTCTTGTGATTTCTAATGCACCTGCACTTTCTCTAATGTATTTTCATTCCATTACTTTGTGCATCACGTAATAATCTGATCTGATATGAATTTGTAGAAGAGAAGGAAATACTTCACTACTGTTTCCCAGAAACTTTCTCTTTTAAGGAAGCTTAGAAGCTTAAACTTTTCACTTCAAAAGAGAGCAACCTGCTAAGGTGATTAACACTGCAAGTACTGCCAGGTAGATGTAGTTCAACTGGCACCTTAATGGTGCTACTTTAACTAAGATAAAACTGTTGACAATCCTCAGTAAGGTGAATTAGAAATTGCTTTCTGCTTTTGTTCTTGGTTATACTAAAAATAAATGTTTTTGTTTTGATCACTGTTACAAAAAAAAATCTGTGCTTTTATTCATTTATAGAATGAATATTTTTTGGCTAAATTAAGGTAGTGCCTAAATATTTTTGTCTCAACTTTCTTTGCCTAGTCTTCTGCCCTGCACACAGAGTAAACATTTCATTTCATTATCCTGTGCTGCCATGACCTAGTTACTATTAAAAATGAAAATTTGGTTGAAGTTTTTTCTGTTTCAAAAATTACTTGGAACAGCAATATGTAATTTATAGCCTTCTGAATCCAAGTATAATTTGTATCATTAGCAAACAAAATTCTGTAAACATTTTGTTGTCTTCAGTGGTGGAGTATTTTTTTCTAGCTCCCCTTCATTGCACAGAAGGTGCACTATACAAGAGCCTTATTTTCATGGTGGCTTTTCTTCCCTTTCCCAGGATGACATGCAAATCCGAGTTTTTAATTACAACACCCTGGAAAGAGTTCACATGTTTGAAGCCCATTCCGACTACATCCGCTGCATTGCTGTGCATCCCACACAGCCCTTCATCCTCACAAGCAGTGGTGAGACTCTTTGGGGATATTTTCATATGCAATAAGTAGCTATTTTCAGGCTTCTGTTTTCTGTGTAGTGAGGGATTGCAAGTAGCCAGCATGAGAGTTGTCACTTTGTTGGTTTTTTGCTAGACGCATTCCTGTTTCTTTAATGGAATATCAACTGCACTTACAGTTTAAAATATAATAGCAGAATAGGTATTGCAGAACAAAGAACAGGGCCAATTGCTTCCTGTCTGCCCACTATTTTAAGATTAATAATTCAACTCCTTAATTCCTAACCTGCTTTTCAAAGACAGATATATTTGGTTTTAGTTTTATCACCATTTTACTGGACAACTTTTGAGAAATTTTTACTGCCTGTGGTCCTTCTGCAAGGACTGGTAATCCTACAGATGAAACCAGATTATTAGCAGTGCCTCCTTTCCAGCCTTTAACATGAAGTTATGGAGGATTATGTATTGTAAGAATGTGGTTACCACTCACTGAAGCTTTGTTGTTTGTGGTATTTTTTTTCAGATGACATGCTGATTAAACTCTGGGACTGGGATAAAAAATGGTCTTGTTCTCAGGTCTTTGAAGGACACACCCATTACGTCATGCAGATTGTCATAAACCCAAAAGACAATAATCAGTTTGCCAGTGCCTCTTTGGACAGGACAATTAAGGTAGAGAAACTGTATTTGGGTTTTTTAGTCATTAAGTGATAATCAGCATATATGGATGACGGGTCAGTATTCTTAAAAGCATGTGTAATAATGGAATTTTAATTAAACAAAGACCTAGACATTGATCCAGGTACCTGCTAAGTAATTCAGTAAATTTACCAGATTACCTGTTGCCTTTAATCATTGAAAAGAAGTTTTAAAATTCTTTTAACTGCTGCATTTCCATTTGGATTACACAGAGGTACTGGAGAGGAATAATGGTTATACTGTCAGTGAGTGGTTTGGGAGTATTGGAACTATGTAGTGGATAAAGGCTTTAACTGTGCATTGACAAGAAAAAACTAAACCGTGGTAAAGGTGTCTCTCCCATTACTGTCATGTTTTTGGCTGTCCATGGTATTGTTTCCAAAGATGCCTTCAGCCTTCTCATGGTAGCCCCTGATGAGTCTCATTTGCTGTGAAGCTGTTACTAAATATCTGTGACTACAGATTTGCAGCCTCTGAGCAGTGACACTGCCTCACATTTCCTGTACATTATCAGTATATTGGCTGTAAAAAGCTAGGTTTGATTTCATATGTCCCACAGATGTTGAGATCAGGTGCATGTAAATGTTGATGTGATAAACATGAGAAAATAGTAGTATATCTAGACTTGACTTGCTTCATTTTGTATCCCCATTTAACATGAGATTTGATAATCATTTAATGTAACTGGAAAAAACAAAATTCAGGATGCAGTTGGAGGAAGCTCATGTATGATAATAATTAGTTATTAGTTACTTTTATAAACACATACTGCTTCTTAAAGGCAGTGCCTTATACAGTTGCATGTAATTAAAAAAGTTTAAAGAAACCAGTTCCATTGTTTAGAGGTATGAGCAGAGCATGGGCAACTCAGCATGTTATTTATGTTTGTTGGGGGGAAGGACTGTTAGTTCACTGAGCAGTTGTTGAGGTTCTTCACTAACAAGACAACTGTTATTTTGGAATTCTGTATTATTTCTCTTTGGACTTGTAAAGCACATCTGGATACCTGTTGTGTTTGGCAAGGGTGACCTGGGCACAAAAGATTGCTAAGTACACATGGCTGATGTTTTGTTGGGTCTTTTGTGGCCAAGGTGTGGCAGCTTGGATCATCATCTCCCAATTTCACCCTGGAAGGCCACGAGAAAGGAGTGAACTGTATTGACTATTACAGTGGTGGGGACAAACCATACCTCATTTCTGGGGCAGATGACCGACTGGTGAAGATCTGGGACTACCAGGTGTGTGCTCAGCTCCTCAGGAGCCTTTGTGCAGCTTGAAACATTGGGCATAAAGTTTCTGTTGGTTGCATTAGGGTTTTTTCTTTTAACCTGTTGATCTCTGCCTTTTAGGCTTCGTGTTTGTGGATTAAGGTGTTCCTCTTTATGTTCGAGTGTAAATACTGCTTGTGTATCAACTCTTTCAATCCCTTCACTTCTCACTATTTTTCCCTTAGTTCTTTATTGCTTTCCCCTGCTCCTGTTTCATCCTGTACACATTTGCCCAGGCTCAGGTGTTGCATGCACACACAGGCATTTACTTCTACTTGACAAGAGCCCTGTTTGAATGCTCTACAAGAAAGAGACATGAAATCCAGGAATTCAATTCAGTTGCTGGAGCCTAGAATTCATAAGTTCTTCCTGTGTACAAATATCTGAATGGCCAGAAGGGCAAGACCAAAGTTGTTAGGTGGTGCTTCCTGGTTGTTAAAGCTTATTGCTATAGAGTAATCAAAGCCCAAAAGTTGAAGCTGGCACTGTTAATTTAAGCATTCACTGAAGTAATGAGTGTGACACCGCAGTGCTTGAAATTTTGCCACCATGTACAGCTGGAGACACCAGATTCATACTCCAGTCTTAGTTATCTCAAGCAGAGTAGCCTTTCTTTCACAAGTATGTGAGTGAACATTCTTACCAAAGACCTAAATTAGATGAGAAAATGGTAATATAGCTACACTTGACTTGCTCCATTTTGTGTCCTCATTTAACATGAGATTTGATATTCCTTTAATATGTCTGGAAAAAAAAATTCAGGACACAATTTTTTTTTTTTTTTAAGTGATTTCAGCTTCCTATCTTGCTTTAATCTGTTGTGCTATGCAGCCCTGAGAAAGCATATTTTCTAAGCATCAACACATCTGAAGATAGAGGAAAACACCTCTGTCAAAGGGAATAAATATTTTCTTCTGGGCAGGAGGTACAACTCAATACAGTCACTATTTTTAATAGCTTAATGCTGTTGTTTAAGCACCTTGGAAATGTAAGAAATCTTAGAAATAAGTTTTCAGATAAACTTTGGATTTGGCAGAGATTTTTTTTAAGAAATAAAGGTTAAAATGTTGCACTGTGTTCTCTTTGTTTTTTTTCTTTCTTTCTTTTAGAATAAAACCTGTGTCCAAACCCTGGAAGGACACGCTCAGAACGTGTCGTGTGTCAGCTTCCATCCGGAGCTGCCCATCATCATCACCGGCTCCGAAGATGGTAATTTTGTGCTTTCTGCTGTGTGAAGGACAGGGAGTGAACTCAGGGGAGAACTCTCCTTGTGGTGTGGCTGCACACCTGCTGTCCTCCCCCTGAGGAGAGCTGAAAGGCATCCATCCCTTCCTTTCCCTAGGAACTGTGCGCATTTGGCACTCCAGCACCTACCGCCTGGAGAGCACTCTGAACTACGGCATGGAGAGGGTGTGGTGTGTGGCCAGCTTGAGAGGCTCCAACAACGTGGCTCTGGGATATGATGAAGGCAGCATTATTGTTAAGGTACAGCTGATGGTTGGGAATGAGAAATTGTGACTCATCACGGTCCTGTGGTCAGAGGAACTGATTGCTGATTCTGGGATAATATGGAAAATACTGAAATTTTGGCAGTTGAATTGGCATTTTAGATGGAGATGGACGATTTCACTTGATATTTTCAACTGAAAGGACAATCAACAATGTATTTTTTCCATAACCTAACCTCTTACTTACTTTCTAGCTTGGTCGTGAAGAACCTGCCATGTCCATGGATGCAAATGGAAAAATTATTTGGGCTAAACATTCCGAAGTCCAACAGGCTAACTTGAAAGCTATGGGAGATGCTGAAATCAAAGATGGAGAGAGGTTGCCACTGGCTGTGAAGGATATGGGCAGCTGTGAAATCTATCCTCAGACAATTCAGCACAACCCTAATGGACGGTAACACATTCTTTCACCACTTGAATATCTGGGGATTTTATAACAGGCTAAAATAAAAGAAGGGGTGCAAGGTACAAGAGCTGCTCAGTGGAGACCAAAGGAAGAGGGAATACCAAATAGCTAGAAACACAGTGCAGGAAAAAAATCCAATTTCACGACATTTTAGGAGTATCTAAAGCTTGTGCTCTGTCTGTATTTGTAGTGATTACATTGGGCATGGGAGCCTTTACCTTTATAGATAATTTACCTTCTTGCTGCTGCCTGTTGAACTGAACATAGATATCTGACAAATGCCTCTTTCTCCTGCCCCAGGTTCGTGGTGGTGTGTGGTGATGGTGAATACATCATCTACACAGCCATGGCTCTGAGGAACAAGAGCTTTGGTTCTGCACAGGAGTTTGTGTGGGCACATGACTCTTCAGAGTAAGTCTGGCACATTTTTGCCTTTGCATTACATTTGCTGCTGCTACTTTAGTTTAGTTTTCAGGCCATGAAGACCAAAACCTGCATGGATAATGAACTTTCAATAATTGCCCTGCTTTAAAAGTTTGTGTTTTTAGCACTCTGCTAGTTATAGAAGATAACTCAAATGCAGTTGTTTTGTAGCAGCTTATGATTTAATAATTTGCTACTTTGGAAACTGAATAATTGTTTTTGTTTGTTTACAATTTTATCTCTATTTAGGTATGCAATCAGGGAGAGCAACAGTGTTGTAAAGATATTTAAAAATTTCAAAGAGAAGAAGTCATTCAAACCTGATTTTGGGGCAGAAGGTAAGTACTTCTAAAATAGATATGTCGGTGTGGTTTTTGCACCACGTGGATTTCTCCCACCTTTATTTTCTTGCAGGCATCTACGGTGGCTTTCTGCTGGGAGTCAGATCTGTTAATGGCTTGGCATTCTATGACTGGGAAAACACAGAACTGATTCGCAGAATTGAAATCCAGCCCAAACACGTGAGTTTCTGCATGGGACTGGAGATATTTACCTCTATGTGTTTACTAATTTATATTTTTAGTAAAAAAAAAAAAGTTTAGTAAAAAATTTATTTTCTTGAATGAAGTCAAGCTGTAAAGATTAAAGTAATAACCAAAGTTTATCTCAGTCATGCAGCAGAAAAAGAGAAAAATTCCTGTATCTTGTGGCTTTTCAGGTCCTAAAGCTTCTAGAGTTAGTGTGTTTTAACCTCAATTTCCACATTATCCTGTCCTAGCCTGGGATTTCTAACACTGTGCCATTGTTGATTCTGATGATGCAGATTTTCTGGTCTGACTCGGGTGAGCTTGTGTGCATTGCTACAGAAGAGTCATTCTTCATTCTGAAATACCTGTCAGAAAAAGTTGCAGCAGCCCAAGAAACACATGAAGGTGTCACTGAAGATGGAATTGAAGATGCCTTTGAGGTACCTTCTATTTAAAGTGTGGAATAAGATAGATGGTAGAAGCAGGTCTTCCCAGAGTGCAGCAAACTTAGTCCTTAACATAGTCCTATTTACATTTTATTTCCCACACTATTTAGGATCACACACTATACACCTGCCTGAGAAACACTGTTAATCACTTTTTTGGGATTCCTGAGGAGTGTATCCCTGTTTGAATCCCAGCATAATAGTTCCCTATTCTCGGAGAGTTATAGAGATTATTTTTAAAATACACTTCTTGGGTCATAGCCTAATTTCTTTTCTGCAATTTTCAAGTTTTGAAAGGTTATTCAAGTTTGAGAAATAGTGAAAATATCTCATGCTAGGAAGTGTCAGAAAGCAAAATTTCAGAAGAAAAGTTATCTTTGATTGTCTTGACTTTATGTTTAGTTTGGTGCTTGTTTCCTAGATTTATAATTGGCTTAGATAAGAACTAAGGTAGCATTTATGTAAAACTAAATTATCATTTATGTACTTCTAATCTATATATAAACTTACTTTTGCAACTTGCCCAACTATTTACTTAAGTACAGAATATGGCATTGTATTTTAAATTGCAGTAGTCTTTCTGCTACCTCAAAGTACCTTTTTATGTATCTAATTAAACCAAACTTACTTTTCAGGTTCTTGGTGAGATTCAGGAGATTGTGAAAACAGGCTTGTGGGTTGGTGACTGCTTTATTTACACCAGTTCTGTGAACAGACTCAACTACTATGTTGGAGGAGAGATTGTCACCATTGCCCACTTGGACAGGTAAGTTGCTGCTTCCAGGTAGGAGTGTTAAAGGTTCTCTCAGTGAAGTGAGTTCAAGGTGAACTGTGTCACCTGCTTGCTGTCCCTTGCTTTAGAGTGATGGATAACAAGCTGGATTCTGAGGCAGCAGTGTAGTTGTGGAAGGATGAACAGTTCTGTGTGAAAGTGTACAAATAGTAAAAGTAGAATATTCTATGGGAGTGTTCTGGCTACTGTAAAAATGACAGGGGTCTTTTTTTATGGACTGTTTTGTAGTGGATTTATGGAAGCTGAGTGTTCTTTGTTTTGTTTCAGAACCATGTATCTTCTGGGCTATATTCCTAAGGACAACAGACTGTATTTGGGTGATAAAGAACTAAACATTGTCAGTTACTCTCTGCTGGTCTCAGTGCTTGAATATCAAACTGCTGTGATGAGAAGAGATTTTGGCATGGCTGACAAAGTTCTTCCCACAATTCCAAAGGAACAGAGAACCAGAGTTGCACATTTTCTTGAAAAACAGGCAAGAAAACTGCTTCTTAGTTATCAAACTAAATAAGTTTATTCACATTCTTAATTGAGTTTGCTAAGCAAAACCCAGTCATATTATCTGTGAGCATTAACTCTTATTAATTATCTCTATTTGTTTGAGAACACTGTAACCTTCTGTTCAGAGTGGTTTTGTTAAAGCATTTAAGATGATGTTTGACCTGACAGGGCCCAGCTTCACTTTCAGATTTTTATTTTAGGGCTTCAAACAACAAGCTCTTGCAGTATCTACAGATCCAGAGCATCGTTTTGAGCTTGCTCTTCAACTTGGAGAATTAAAAATAGCCTATCAGCTTGCAGTGGAAGCAGAGGTAATTATATAAATTTGGGTGATTCATCCTGATTCCAAGTATTAGCATGAATCTGAGAGTCCCTGTAAGAAATGGCAGTGGTATGTAGAGATGCAATACAACTCCCTAAACACAACTGAAGCCTCCAACTCCTTTGATGAAGTTCTTCTGCCTGTAATTCAAGGGAATCTAAGCTGTGGGCTGAGGACAGAGATTGTTGTCTGCTCAGAAAGCTACAGGAACTCCTGGAGAATACAAAACTGGAGCCAAGAACCAAGCCTTAATCTCCAGTACTTAACAGTGAGAGGGGGAAAGACAGGGCTGAAACCTTCAGACCTTTGTCCCAGCCTTGGCAATTAAATTGCTGCACAAAAAAACCTCACAGGCAGTGATTTGTCCCATCATTATTATGCAGAGAATTTATCTCACTGCTCCTGCTGTAAAATAATGAAGTTATTTATGAGGAATGTTAACTTAGTTACAGGCACAAATGCCTGCCTGCATTCTGAAGTTAACTTGGGAGCTTTAAGAGATTGTTACAGTTAATTTTTTTAAGTTATGCCTACCTCCCCCCTCCATGTTTCCTGAGAAGGTGTTTATTTTATGTAATGTTGTAGCTGTGTAGGGATATGCTTTAAACATTCACTGTGTCATGCTGGGAAGCTACAATAATCACAGTACCTCAAAGGGAAGACAAGTGTAGTCATGGCATACAGCACCTTCACAAGTAAACTTGTATTTTCATGCTGAGTGCTCTGAGAACGTTTAAATGCTGCTCAAAAATATGAATGGTTGTTTTTTTGTCTTTCCCCCCCTCTCCCCTTTTTGTATAATCAGTCAGAACAGAAGTGGAAGCAACTTGCAGAGCTTGCCATTAGTAAATGCCAGTTTGGCTTAGCCCAGGAGTGTCTCCACCATGCACAAGACTATGGAGGACTGCTGCTCCTGGCCACAGCTTCAGGAAATGCCAACATGGTGAACAAGTTAGCTGAAGGTGCAGAAAAAGATGGCAAGAATAATGTGGCATTTATGAGCTACTTCCTGCAGGGAAAGTAAGTAGCAAATGAGATTCTGATTGTTCTGTTCTGCTTTCTGAAGTGCCAAGACCCCCAGGTTCTGCTAGTGGTTAACAACAGCTAACTTAAAACTGTAGGGAGAAAGATGGTCATAGATCCTTCTCAGAAAAGCTCATGATGGCAGCTAGATTTAAAACCTGAAATGAAAACACTTCAGTGTAATAGAATAAATAGCTATTCTAATACAAGAATTTGTCTTTATTAAATTTCCTGGTTAAAATTACATTTTCAAATCTTTTAGGCTTGATTCATGTTTGGAACTCCTGATTAAAACTGGGCGTCTCCCTGAAGCTGCTTTTCTTGCACGGACGTATTTGCCAAGCCAAGTTTCAAGGTAATTTCTAAGCACATGCAGAGCATGAATTGCATTGTCAGAATGAACTGTCTGTAACAAACCTGGTTTGCATCTCCAGGGTTGTTAAACTCTGGCGGGAGAACCTCTCTAAAGTCAATCAAAAAGCCGCTGAGTCCCTTGCTGATCCTACAGAATATGAAAATCTTTTCCCTGGACTAAAGGAAGCTTTTGTTGCTGAAGAGTACGTTAAGCAAAGTCTTGCTGACTTGAGGCCAGCCAGGGAATACCCCCTTGTCACTGTAAGTAGAAGGTTTTGCTGTGTCTAGAAGAAAAACATGTGTTGCTTTAGTAAAATCAGCTCTAAGCAACTCAGTGCAACATTTAAACGTGTTACGGGTTTTTTTACTTTTAGCCAAATGAAGAAAGAAACTTACTTGAAGAAGCAAAAGGATTTGAGCCTTCTGGAATAATGACATCTCAGGTCAGTGTTACTACTACTGAGTGATGAATTCCAAGGGAGAACTGTGCTATCTTACACTAACATCTAGCCTGGAGAATATTTCACCAATAATGGACAAATTGTTCCTTTTATTACCTTGATTGTAAGCACTGCAGTTGGCTCCATGTTCTTGTGCCTCAGATCCTTCTTAATCTACATCTGTAACTACTAACAACTTTGTGACTGCAATAGTGTTTTTGTGCTTCCTTACCTTGGTTGTATTGTGAGTAATCATAGAGCCTTACCATTGAATTCATCCTACAGAAAAATAACTCCAATTGCATTTACAAACACTGCCTTGACTGCAGCTGGTTTCCTAAAAGCTCAGTAGCTGCAACTGGAAACTCTTGCATGTTACAGCAATGAAAAATACTCAGTGTTCTTTGCTAGTGTGCTGCATGGTTATGGAGTAACACTATCCCATAACTAACTGACCAGGAATCCTGCTCAGGTACTTGAACATGTGTTCTAATCAATCTAAACAAAATAATTTTTTTTACCACCTCAGTTGTCCAATTATTATGCAGAAAACACAAGTATATGGTATAAGCATACAGACTGAAATTAATACTTAAAGCTTTTCAGAGCTTTAACAGAAGACAACTCCTAATTTTGCTGATGTCAAATACACTTTACATTTGTACATAAAAGTCAGAATGTGAGAGTTTCTTAGACAGTGATGTTGGCATAGCTCTTTGAGGCTATAAATGTGGAAAATTAAAACTGCAGTGGAAACTGAAGTAGAAACAGAAAAGCTACAATTCTCTATTGTCTTTATTTTTTCCTTATAGGAGATACACTACAAAACATAGTTTTGAATATTCCTGACAGACCAGAGAAGTTAGGTTACTTTCAAGCCTCTGTGATGAATCTTTGCCTCTTGTGTATCAAAGGAATTATCATTAAAACAAAAATCAAACGTGTTTGCACATTTGTTTAAGATGATAAACATTGTTAGGGCTACCTAAAACAAATGAGAACTAGCTTGCAAGGCCTAAGAGAATCTTTGCATTCAGCTCATGATTGCATAGAAGCCCTAAACCACATTTGTCTTTTACTGCTGAGGCTAAATATGGGAAGTTTTGTAGGATATAATTAATTCTGTAATAGTTAATTGAATAGCACCATTGCTTCAATACTACTAACTGATGAATTATCTTAATATAAAACTTAAGCAGCAGTCAAGAGAGAAGAGGAAGTGTTAAACCATTGTAGGATATGGAATACAAAGCCCAGCAACTATGAAAATTTGCTGTCTCAGTCTCAACTAACTTAATCTCTCTTGCTGAAGTCCTTAAATCACTTTCTAACAGTACTTCAGTATTTTAAATGAACTGACACCTTCTGAAGGTTCTTTTCATTTTATTAGTTCCATCATCAACTGCTTCAAATAAACTGGGGAGGGAGATAGTCTCCAGTGGAGTGACGATTAGAATCCTTTCTGACTGTGAAGATGTGGCTCAAGAGTAACTGAGGGAAACTGAAAGAGAACCACTGGGAAAGGGGGTTATAGGTCTGCTGTTTACCTGCTTGTGTTGAAAGAATTTAAATTGAAAAAAACTAAAGGAATTTCTTTGCCTTTAGAAGAAGGCTGAAGAACCAGTTCCCTCTCCTAAACAAGAAGTGATGAAACCAGTTGTGCAGAATTCTGATACCCTTCCAGCAAAAGATCAAAAGGTACCAAGACAGTTTTTTGAGGGGATATATAAGCACTATTCATTTTACAGCAAAGACTTTAATTAGTGTGATTTAACAAAGCTACCAAACACTATCACTTTAATAGTCCCAGACCAGTGTTCAGAACCCTGCCCAGTGTCTGCACACTGTGCTCAGTAACAGAGCCCAGCTCAGCAGGCTTGGGGGGTTACAAGGGTGCACTTCAAACATAGCTGCTCAGAACATGGGAAAAAGCTGGGATTGGTGGAAGATGCTTCCTTACCAAGCAAGCAGCTGCTCTCTACAGCTTCTTTTAGCACTTGTGTTTCAAACATATCCTACAGATCCCATAAGCTGCCTGCCATGTAACCATAGTGGTATCCCTTCATCCAGTCTTTTCTTTCCCCAGACACTGCTGGACTTGGAAGATGACTTAGATAACTTGGATCTGGAGGATATTGACACCACAGATATCAATCTGGATGAAGAGATCTTAGATGAGTGAACAGCCTTTTTCAGATGACTGAATCATTTCCTGATTTGGTCAAAACCCAAAGGAATGAAGTTCTGTGGACTATGTGCTCCAAGTTATTTTGATTTTTGTATCACAAGTGGACCATGTACATGTAGAAGGAAGTATAGACCCAGCAACTGTACAAAGAGAATCAGCTTCCAGCGTGTTGAAATTCAAGATGTAGGCCAGCTCCACAACATATTAAAAAAAGTTTTCATTTATTAAACAATTCAATAAATCCTTTTAAACATTCTACTCCTCAGTTCTCCATTTAATAGTAATTTTTACTAAGAATAGTAGAATTCTTAAGAATAACCCAACTTCAATAGTGAATATTAAAAATACTTGAAACAAGCACAGTAGCTGACAATTAGCATTTTAATCTGAGTTTTCTCAGCACATCCACTCAGGTATATGGTTATGTTTTCACTGTGCTACTTAACTTGTATCTAGTAACCATCAATATCAATTCAGTAACTGTTTCAGCCACCACATCTCGCTGAAAGCTCTAACAGAGCAGTGACACAGGTTAAGGGTTAGAAGTGGTGTTACACCCTTTCCTAAATAAAGCTCTCCAGACCCTGCATTTTCCTCAGTAAATAAAATGAATTGTGAGCCATTCCTTACATTCAAGATGTAATAGTAAAAAAATTAAACTCAGCATACCATGTCAACGAAAACAAAAGTCATGATGGCTGCTCAAAGTTCACTTAACAGAACTTTTCAAACTAAATTGCTGTAGTTATTCACATGAATTTAGTAAAGAAAAATACATTCTGTAGCAGTCAGTTTCAAGTATTTATTGTGGAATCCTGTACAGAAAATGTTTATAAACAGACTTAAAACATACGATGAGCTGAGCTTTGTTTCATGAGGCTGAAGAAGTAGCCATTGCTTCTTCATAAGCCTGCAGGGCCAGCTGGATATAACCTTCCTTCTGCGACTCGGTTTTCACAAATACCTGCAACCACGGCAGGAGAGAGGTTGATGTACAGTTAACAGCACAGCTGCATAATGAAATTTCATCATGCCAATGGCAGATCAGCCACCTACAACTGAAATCCTGTGCAGCTATATATATATATAGTTTAACGAAAAAACCCAACATGGCACATACAACAGTTCTGGTAAAATATCTGCTTCTTAAGGAGAAATTGAAACTACTAAATGGGGTTCTGCTGGTTAAAAGGTCTCTCCTGTAGTTAAGTAGCTTAAAGCTTACCTTGATCAGATCAACTCCTTGAAGTTTCCCTTCTTTAGCTTCTTTTGCTGACTGACATTCAGGATGAAGCATGTGATACAGTGTAATTAAACTTGTAGCATCCTCCAGCCTAAACAAACAAAGGCTCATTTTAGCAATTCTTTTCAGAGTATTTAGAGTGTATTTTGTAACGTCCTTTGCACAGCACAGGCTGTCGAACTGCTGTTTCCACTGAGTACACAGTCACTGGTGCACACAGGTGAACAGGCATCTATTGCAATGGCCAGAAGCCCCTGAACACCAAGGTGCACCAGGCAAGTACCTCAATCTATCCCTCCTACAGCTGAAGCCAGCTGGCATCTTCAGCAGTAAAACAGCTGACATCTCTGCAAAATACAACTTATTACCCAATAACGAGTGCTTAGTGGAACAACTGTTCCACCAGAGGGGAACATTCTAACACAGACTGCAATGACCAGTATGTTTTACAGAAGTAGCCTGTGACACAGAGCTCTCAGCTGAATTTAAAACTATTGAAGTGTGTGGCAGGGAAAGACATTCTGAACTCTGGTCATTTCCCTTTAACAGCTTGATTCTAAAACAGGAACCTTCCTGATTTGTCCATATCCTCAGGTTTAAAAGCAAGATCTGACCACCAGTTCCAAGTTTCTGACTGGAACAGCAGGAAATACCACCACCACTGCAATTTGGAGTTCTGATTTCAAATTTCTCCCAACTCTAGTGACATTTTGAACAATTCAATATTGTTTGCTTCTGAGAGCTTTGAGTAAGTTAAGCAGCATGTTTTATAGAAATCTACCCATTTAAAATGAAAGCTTATCTATGTGTTGTTAAGCTACTTAGGAATTGCTCTATATAAATCCCAGAGTGTATCAACCTTATAAGCCAAATTGAGCTCAGTACAGAAGTGTTAGGCTTTGAGATCAGCAGTGCTCAGAGCTGGAAGTATGACAATTACACAGGAAATAAAAATAAAACCCCAACAATTACAAAAGGCTAATTTCTGCAGAAACCTAGTTTGATACCCTACAACTTCACGGACTGTAGATAACACTTAGAATTAGCCTAAAATGTAATGCAAATAAAAACTTTTCTAGATCTTACAGAAATACTGTTTTTATTTCCAAATGCTGGCACACGTTTTCTATTTATTAGGATAGGCAGGGTTAACAAGTGACAAACTACTTACAAGTCTCTGTTGATCATATCTATGAGTAATCCATCTGTCTTCTTTCTGTTGACCAGATACCACACCATGCCCCCAAAGTGCCTCGTTGAGCGGAGCAGGTCATACTTGGCGTGTTTCTCAATGTCCTCATAAGCGCGGTGATGAACCTGCACACACAAGGTCCTGTTTCATTTGCAGAACTGCAGCTGGATGACAGCTTTCCCCCTCTACCTCTCAACTGGGAGTTTTAATCCATTTTCATTTCCCTAAAGTGCAGGAGTAAGCCACATGCTGAACCATGCTAAAGATTTATGCATGTTATAATTCAGGGCAACACTGGGCTAGCCCAATCCTTAGTACTTAGGTATAGACATCCTTATGATAAAGGAAGCTAAATCCCATCTCTGTCCTGAACATCTGGGGAGGGAGGGACATAACCTCTGAACCTTCACTGCACTGCTGCATTTAGTCTTTCAGGAGAAAAATGCTAGAGCAAAGAGGTGAAACTTTACTTTGAAAAAAGGTTACTTGTAACATTGCCTAATAGAAGTTACAATTTCTCAAATAACTGAGAATATTACAGTTTAAAGAGAAGTATGTATTTTAAAGGCAAGTGTAGACTAACATTTACTAGCAGCTAGAGCTACTAGTTTTGAATAGTTCAGGTAGAACTACATTTTTGTAGCTGGTCTTTGTCAAAATAATACTTTCTGTGCAGTGCTCTCAGAGTGCATTTCGTCAGTTCCCTACCTGGTGCTGCCAACTCCTAAGCCAGCAGTTAGTGTGACTTCAGCAGCACAACTCTGCTTGTAGCCCCTGACAGGTATTATCAATTCTGGTTTAATAACAAAATGCTTGTGTTAAGACTGTATTTTGCATGTGCAGTACCTTTCTAGGCTGGTGAAAATTATTTATGCAAAATCCTCTTTTACTTCTCTGCATAAAAATAAACCCCAAAACTCATCACAAGGATAATCTATATAGGGAAATAAGAGCACACATGACCAACAATGTTGATCCCCAGCAAAACACTTATGTTTATAAAATAAACCCTACAATTCTTTACTAATTTTGTGGAGTTTTGGGTTTTTTCTTTTTACAAGAAAAATTAAAAGTGAACTCACTCTGATATAATCAGGTGAATCTGGTTCAAACTGTGCAATGCACATGTTAAGGAGATCTTCATGACGGTCTTGCTGAAATACAGTCTGAAACAAAAAATTCAAATTCAAGAGCAGATTATGTAATCACATCATCCCAACTCTCCAAAATCAAAACAGCAATCACAACATTCTGTCCTGGGCAACACTTACAGTGAGTAACCCCTTCATCAAAAGACAAAATAGATAGACGTACAGGAACTGCCTTGATGACACTAATATAGTATTTCTTGATTTTTGATTCTGAAACACCAGTTCACATTTTCAGATTAAATGTACACTTGGTTCTAGTATGACACAGTATTTACACCTACCCAGGATTTACCTGTTCCTTACCTGGAACTTTGTTTCAAGTGTTTTAACCAAGTTACAATGATGAGCAATTGTTCAAAACAGAATTCAAGCAACTAAACACACACACGCAGAACAGCTTATTCAGAGTTATTCAGCCCAAAGAACACAGTTCCACTATCACTGCAATGAAGTAAAAGCGATCAGTTTCAAAGCCAGGAAGAGCTTACCCCAAGGTTTTCATCTTTGAATAACGTGGGGGGAATCACTTTGCGCCCTTCCTTTGGGAAGAATATCTGTATCATCCTGTCTCGCTCCTCCCAGGTCGCTTTGCGTAACACCCCATTTGGTTCTCTAACCACAATGAAACGTTCCTGCAAATGAGGAAAAACATTATCTTCCAAAGCCTTCTCTTCATAGCCAGAATCAATCCAAAAAAATCTCATTTGTCAAAGTCCTTCTATTCCTAAGTTTCTAAGAGGTTGCTGCCATGTGCTAGACTCGTCATTTCTGCCTTGCTACCTGCTAATTAAGTGCTCCATTTGCACCTCAGTTTTACTGTATGATAACTGTGCATGTGTCAACACTAAAAGCTACATCTCTGTGAAGTTTGGAGATCATAACTCATACCCAGACAGGGAGTTAGCCTGATTTTATCATTTGATAATCCATACAAAATTAACAATGCAAGTATCATGTACCTTTTTTCCAGAGGTAGCTGCTAGAATCAAGTAAGGGCAAGTGCAAGGCAAAAAATACAACATATAAAACAATATAGTCAGATCTGTTCACAACCATAATTGATTTAGAGTGACAAATGGGAAAATTTATTTGACAGGGAAGTTTTCAATATGGTACAGCAGGAGAATAAATAGCAGATTCCTGAAGAAAGCTCTCAGATGGAGTAAGAGATGGAAGACTGGTCAATTCATTTCACAGGATCATCATCATATGCACGTTTGAACTACGAAGACTTCTTGGAATCATAACTTTGTTAAGAATTTTTCCAGCCTCTTATTACTGGTACTTAAAGACAATTGAGATGTTTCATTACACAAAGGAAACTTTACCCCTATACTCCACAACTCCATTAGACAATTATTCCTTTTACAGCTTTCCTGTGAATTTGTTCATCATTTCCACAGCTTTCCACCAGATCTTTGCAATTATGAAGTAGCTCTATCTTACAAAGTAATCCAATTCTACTGAAATCTTCTAGAAAGCATGGAAAAACTTGGCACTCCAAGGATAGCACAAGCATCTGCTTATAAAATAATTAGCTAACTACCACACAGCTTTGCCCCCTGCCTGCTTTTAAAGAGTAGAACATAATTTATGATTATCGGTTAGACGCAAGCACTTAGAAATACATTTTTCTCTACTGCCCTGTAGTAGACTAAATGTTCAACTCCTCCTTTTTGCAAACTGATATAACTACATTTCCATTAAAGCTTATTTTGAGAACAAATTAATACTGTCAATCACACTACTTACACGATGTGGAACAGAGTAACTTAAATCTGTAAACACATATTTGGCAGTTTCAGTTCCTTCAAGGACTTTGTCGTCTGCTAAGACATCATCAATTGGTTCTCGTTCATTCAAAACAGGGGGCATGATTAGTTTTGATTTTGCTTCCTCAATGGCTTTTCTTGTGGCCTTGTAGGGAAAAAAAAGTAGTTTAATTTCACAATTAAAAATATTATTCTACTGGAAAGATAATATTCAATTTGGGGACAAACATTTTCATTTAGAAAAGGGGTCTTTTTCCTTCTGCAGTTGAGAAAAAATGAGACACTAATTCAACATCTAGGTAGGTAAATTTCATGTAACAATTTACTACTACTGAAACCTCAACAAAATACTGGAGGAAGTTCCAAGACTACAGTGGACAAACTATTGCGAACACCAAGTTTATTTCAGTCATTTTTCCGCTGTAAATTTCCCCCAAAGCATAAACCACAATCAACAGTTTGTATATAGCTTTAATTGTGGCTACAGAAGAACTGGCTTAAGGCAGGTTCCTCTGTCATCCTGAACCAAGTCAGCCCACAGGGAAAAAAAAAACAAAAGAGCAGTCAGAGGATTCCCAGGGCTATAATTTAACAGAGTTTGGAGGCATAACAGGATAATAAAGAGACACTCATTAAAAGGATCCGACTTCCTTCCACATTCCATTAAAATCATACAAAATTGGACAAACCACGCTGTTTCAAGTGAAGCAACACCGATTTACACGACTTCAGGGAATGACCTCAAAGTAAAGAAACCAGAATGTTTTCAAACGCAGCAGGGAAAGAGGCAGAAATATCGGCTATGACAGGCATTTTGCTAAAACCAACACTTACTTCCGAAGGGAGCAGTGCAGCCTACCTCTTCCAGCTGAGCTTCGGTCATCAGCTTGTACTGCGGCGGCTTGAGGCCCTTCTTCACGGGCCGGAACACCTTGTGCAGGTCGAGCCCCGTCATTTTGTAAAGCAGCGACTGCACCGCTTCGTCCGTGAAGGCGGGCTTGGGCTGGGCGCCCTTTCCCTCTGCGGGAGGAGGCACAGCGGGGCTGTTAGCCGGGGCTGAGGGGCTGCCCGCGGGCACAGTCACCCCTGTCCTCACGGCTCCTCCCGCCCCGACCCGACCCGCATCCCTGTCCGCGGCGACCGCAGCCACCCACCAGCAGCAGCACCACGCGGAGCGCGGGCGGCTGAACCCCCAGCCCGGGGCAGCCGGGAGCGCTCTGGCGGTATCCCCGGGTCCCCTCACGTACCGCCCGTGCCCGCCGCTAGCCCCCGCCGCGCGGGAAAGCCCCACAGCGCCCGCAGCCGCGCGGGCAGCGCCGCCGAGCCCCGCGCCCCCAGCGCCGCCATCTTGGCTCCCGCCCCTTCCCGCCCCGCGGCGCGCCGGGAAATGGAGTCACATCGTGAGGGAATGTCCCGCGCAGGCAGCGACCCGCCGGGATCGCCGGGTGCAGCTGCTGGCCCAGCGCAGCACTCACACCGTGTGCCTGAGGGCGCTGACCAAATGAGCTCAGACAGGCTTGGTGCAGTGACCGCTGCCCTGCGGAGCCTGTTCCAGTGCCCAACCACTGTGGGGAAAAACCTTTTCCTGATACCGAACCTAAACCTCCCCTGACTCAGTTTCATGCAGTCCTCTCGGGTCCTGTGGCTGGTCACCAGAGAACAGTGCCTGCCCCTCCGCTTCCCCTCATGAGGGGGCTTTAGAGTACTATAAGGTTTCCCGAGTCTCCTCCTGACGTGAGGGAGACACACGGTCCCGGGGCACTTTCCCCGAGGCAAGAAAGGGCAAGAACGATGTGTTTCCAAGTTCGTGTCATTTCAAGTTTGACATCCCAGCGCGTTTTGTGCCGTTAAAGCGCTGCTGAGGCGCGGGTGAGGGCCTGGTGAGGGAGAGAACCCATTCGGCTGTGGTGGGACAGCTCCGGCGGGAGCGGCGGGCAACCGGCTCCCTCAGCCACCAGAGCATGGAGCTGAGCTGTGCCTGGCAGGATCCCTTCCTTAGCAGGGAGACTTCGTAGTAGGAAAAAAGGTGGAATTGACTCCACCGTGAGGGATTAAATGGCTGGTGAGGTGCGGGTGGCAGCAGGTGCGCTGCATCGGCATGTGCCCTGCTGGTGTGAGGGGCAGGCGGGCAGCTTCCGGCCCCGCGGCCTGGGCAGGCTGCCCGAGAGCCAGCAACACGCTGGGAATTCACATTTTGGAGTGCCCCACCTGGCTCTCTGCTGTTTCAGTGCCTGTGCCCTGTCTGGAAGCACCTGTGCCGTGCCTGGAAGCACCTGTGCTGTGCGCTGGCCTCCTCAGCCCCGCCCCAGCTTCACTTCCGTGGCTGGTGAGTTGCTGTCCTCACCTTCAGGGAGCTTGAACGCTTTTGCAAAGCAACGAAAAAATGTAACTCTATTTAAGCATAAAGTCAAAATTATCTTTATACTCAATAATTATGACATATCGGATTTAATGGCTGTGAAGAGGGGGTATTGACTTCTTATAACTGGGTCAGTTTCAGGGGGTTGAAAGTTTATTGCAACTTGAAGTTTATTTATTCTAGCTGCTCTGTATCTTCTCTTGTGAATTTGAGTCTTACAGATTGTGCTTAGGGGGGTGTGAAACAGAAAGAATTTGATCTTAAAGGTCTCTTCCAAGCTTGATTATTTTATGATTCTCTTATCAGCAGGTGAGTCTCTGTCCAAGAGCCCAGAATGCTTCAAGTTCCAAAATGTTCAAAGCCACCCATCAATGCAAGCCTGGTGATGAGTTCCCCTTGGAAGAGGAAAGATTTCATCTCCGGGAGGGGCGATATGGAAACACAGGTAATGTGCTTATATTGTGTAGATTGCTATTTGTTTTAAACTTTAGTGTGTTGTTCATTGCTTTGCCAAATCAAAGTTTAAATTTGAAAATTTCTGAAAACAGTGATTGAAGTCAGGGAGAAAATGAATACTTTATAGCAACCGGTTTAAATTAGGATAAAGCCAAACATCGGCTGAAAAAATATGTTTGTTTCTTATAATTGGCCTTTTTTGTACTGGGGAGTATTCTTGTTTTTCTCAGCCTTATATCCAAACACATGGATATAATTCTGGACTGAATTTAATATTCAGGTTTTTCAATATCCTGGCCTTTTCAGGAAGGTTGCAGGAGGATATGTTCCTCTCATATTTGCATTGCTACAACTAAGTTGAAATTACTGGGTATTGCAGAGGGCAAATGAACCCTTAATATTATTGTAATGTAATTTTGTGCTGAATTTATTTAAATAATGTTAAGAAAATGAAAAATAATTTTGATGAAATGGAGAAGGTGTTGTTTTTCAATTCTTGCATGGAAGATCTCTGGAGTGAGAGCTATACCCTATAAGGGAATTGGGAAGTTATTTGGCGACGTGCCTAAAAGCCACTTCAGACCTGTTCATGAGCTTGGATGGCAAGCCAACGTCCATTTTAATTCACAGAAGTGCTTAGAAAAACAACAGAATTTATTGGGCTATATCCAGGAGAGGTTAAATTCACATTCAGTCTGTACTGGAGTAGTAACAGCTGCTGTGAGGATTAACCTTTTTGGCTGGTGGGATGAAAGGAAATATTAACTAACTATACTGTAGATGGAAGTATAGCAGGTTAACGTAATTTATAAAGTAGGATCATTTATGTTGGGTAGGTTGGTTATATTTTATTTGTGGTTTATATTTGTACTGAAGTAACAGCTTTAAGTGGGATGTTTCATATTGGTATAGTTAAAAATACAACACCAGCTTGAAGAATCAGTGGTGTAAAAATTGATAATGAAATAAAGACTCTTTCTTGGCTTTTGTTATTATTTCGAATGTATCCCGGGACAGTTGCTGTTGGAAAATTACAGCCATCTCATGATGGATGGTTGTCCCCAGTGGAACATATTGCTGGTCTAAGTCTGGATTCTATTGGAAAAGTGTCAATACAAAATCACCTGCACAGTTGGCATTAATTTCCTTTCTGTTGATAGTTTCAGGAGAGCTAATAGATCAGATGGCTGCTGGGAGTGTTGCAGTTGGTTGACATCTCAGGGAAAGAGGAGGAAAGTGAGGAGTGTAGGAGCATATGCTGTTGCTTTGCCTATTTAATTAATAAAATAAGGCACAGTAGTTTACTAGTCTTTCTGAGTTATAAATAAGTCAAATTAGTAGGGAGAAGTTGTTTGAAAGGAAGAATTCTTTCTTTGAAAAAATACAGAGAAAAATACAAAATGTCAGGTTTGGTAACTATGCATCCAGTTGTTATGTGAAGAAAACAGGGTGAACCCAGTCAGGCTGTGTACATGTTCACATTTGATGATGTGACCTTTTTAAAATTAATGGTTGGTTCTCTTGTTCCTGATAAGAAACAACCTGGAATCTTGTGGAACATTTTTCTGAAGGACACAATGGACCATGTTGGAAGCTCTTTTTACTAAACCTGCGTGAATTAGAAAGAAGACAAATTATTTTTCTCAGAGAGGGCATAGAGTGCTGACATAAGAGAAATGTTTTTTTTGTTTTTGGGTTTTTGTGGTGGTTTTGTTTTTTTGGGGTGGGTTTTTTTTGTTTTGGGGGTTTTTTTTGTTGTTTTTGTTTTTGTTGGGTTTTGGGTTTTTTTTTTGGGGGTTTTTTTGGTGTTTTTGTTTTGGTTGGTTTGTTGTTTGTTGGGTGGTTTTTTGTGTGTGGTGTGTGTGTGTGGTTTGTTTTGTGGTTTTTTGTTTGTTTGTTTGGTGTTTTTTTTTTTTTTTGGTTTGGGGGGGTGGTTGGTGTGGTTTGTGTGTGGGAAACCTTCCTCCAAGAGCAGAACTGTGGGCAGTTCTGCTAGACAAAGGCCATTTTTACAAAACTTCTCTGAGGTGCCCACTGAAACTCAAGTAATGGAGTTCAGCTGCAGCATTAGCATCCTGTGTGAGCAGCTGCCTTCTGCTGCTGCTGATCCTTCGTGAGAGAGAATGAGGAAACTGTGCAAAAGATTTCCAAAGTTGTTTCTTTGGTGCTGTCACCTTTAGCAAGTGCTAATAGGCAGCATAGGTTGAAGAGCAAATGCCCCTCAAGGTTTTATTTGTGCCTTGGCCATATGACATTTGTATTTCTGATTCGAAGGGGAAATGACAAAACCACAAGGATTATACTTGCCCTTTATTTTCAGTTTTCAGTCTTGTTTCAGCCACACTTACCCTGAGCACGTGTGCTGTATTGCTGTGGGCCACAGCGGGGCAGGAGTGAGGGCTTAAACATGAGGAGTGAAAGTGCCTGAGGAGTTTCAGAGGATAATGTAAATAAACTGTTTTCATTAATGGCCCAGATTTGCCTCTGTCTCGCATAAAGCTGCCATAATCTCACTTTAATAATGATAAATTAGATATATACAAAGATTGTCTGTAGTAGTTGAGATTACATACATTATTTATAGTAGGGATATAAATCCCACTTCAGTTTATATTGTTTTCTTTGCTACACTATAAGGGCTTGAGCCAAAGCCCATTAAAGTCCTTTCCTAACTTCAGCAGGCTCTGAATTAAGAGTCCCTACTTTTCAAATAAATTTTATTATTCCTTTCTGCTCTTGTAATACTTATCTGTTAAAAATAGTTATCAAGGGAAAAAATAATAGTACATACTCAGTTTTATTCAAAGTAAGGTATGGCTTGAGTAACTTGTTTTCCCCATTCCTATTAGTTTTTTAACCTCCCTCTACATTCCAGCAGTTTTTCAAGTCCTGTCCTTCTGAATCCAAGCACTTGCTGGGGCATTGTGAACTAAATCTGGTGTCCAGAACAAACAGTTACATGTAGGCAGGTGGGATGTGTCTGATCCCTTTGTTTGCACAGTAGAAGGGCAGAGCAATGATCCTGGCAGATTTGTTTTGTTCTTTGGGAATAGGAAAATTAGGAGAAGATGGCACCCTCCAATTTAAGGGTTAATTATAGTATTTTGCTTCTCTCCTGGTGCTAGCACAAGTAGTCATTCCCTTGTTCTCATAATTGTGTTTTTATGTGTTTCTCACTGAAACCTGACACCCGAGAGAATCATCTGAAACCAAAACTGTCCAGATTAAACCTAAATGTCTGTTGTATGTATTGCCTGGCCTGTTGTCAAAGGTTTCATAAAAATCTGAATCACATGTGTCTACACTTTGTCATGTTTTGTCACTCTCCTAAAGAAGCCTGGAGGTCTGGTTTTCCTGCTTTTTTTAATCTAAGTTTCATCAGGGATGTTGTATAATTTTATATGTTTTAATTTAATTATTTTATCGATTAATTTACTTGAAAAAGAAGTACATCCTCCTAGTTATAAACTGTTCTAATACCACTCAATGGTAACTGCCAGATTTTGTTTCTTCCAATCTTTTCTCATGAGTTGATTTTATTACCAGGCAACCAATTCATTCTTCGGTTGCCTCAGAAACAGGTGAATATATTTGTCTTCTCATGATTTGTTACAGTTGCATACATTAATTTTTTTCCCTGAAACTGGTTCGGTTTCTATTATTTTGTTTGTTTATTTTTTCCAGTTTAAAGAGCAGTAACTTCACTTCAGCCATCTTGTTGCTTAATCATGCCAAGAAATAATTCTTATCTACATGCCATTCCCTTCTCAAGTTCTTTTTGCCTTTGAGACTCATCTGTCTGGGATTCTTTTACTATTTCACTTCTCCAAGTTTATGCAATTATTTTTCTTTAAGTATCCTAATTGTTCTTCATACTACCTCTAAGCCTTCCTGTTTCCATATTACTTTGAATTCGTCTGGATTTACTAGGACTTGTTTTGTCACCTTTTTTCCTCTTTTGTCTTTCCCCAAATTAATTTTTTGTAGAAATAGGCTCCTGTAATTTGCTATTTCACAGTTTGCATTTTTAAACTTACTTTGTTGTTGTTGACAAGGGCAATGTGTACCTTTGACTTACTATCAGATATATTAATTACCTGCATGATAGGGCCAACTTTTTTACCTATTTCATACCAACATGACACTATTTAAAACAGAATCCCCTCTCTTTTAAAGGTGGCACTGGAGATGTGTGTGTGTTTGGTTTTTTCCTTCTGTTTTTTTGTTATTCTTTCCTTTGGATCCAGAGTGTAATACAAATTTAATTTGCTTAGGCAAACCAACTGTGCATTTGAAAAAAATCATTTTAAAGACAGGATCCTGGGGGTCTGACAGAAAAGCTAAACCAGCTGTGCTCTCCAGTACAAACAACACATAAATCTACAATATCTTCAGGATCAAATAAGTGAAATAAAAGGCTCAGAAAGTAAAAGATATTTTTATCTCACAGAAGTAGAGCTAAAAGAATTCAGTGTCAGTTAAAACCTTAGCCATTCCTGTTAGACTTGTAAAATCTAACATTTTTTTCATTTGTTTTAAGCAGAAGCATTTTCATTTGCTAACCAAAGAAGTCTCTTTATCTGTTTGGTATGAAAGTTGTCTTTAGGTCCAGGATTAAATGGTTATTCAGCTGTTTAGTGAAGAGCCTCTCTCACAAGAACAGTTTCCAGTTGTGTTTGTTCTTGTTACTTTCTTTCTACTTAAGCAAATCAAGAAAATCCTGTAAAAAATAGCAATAGAATTGATTTGGTCAGATAGTTACCAGATTATTTCCCCCATTTATTTCCAAGTAAACCTCTTGGCATTTATTAGCTTGCCCACTAGAGCTGATAGGAAGGCTCCCATCAGTTTTTGGACAAACTGATTGGAGAATGAGATATCATCGGATGATTTCCAGAAGAGCTGGGATAAAAAATGATTCAGCTGTATTTGCTTAATCTGGGACTAAATAGATGTGTATGGAATTGTTTTAAACCTGTGCACTGAGCAAGCAATTGCATTTATGTTTCTATTGGTTTTCAGAGAGTGTTTCTGGGTAGAAATCTGTACAGTGCATTTCCACTGCTTTCTCTTGCACGCCCTGCATGCTTCCCTATGGCATCCTGCAGTACATGCTATGGGCACTGCCAGATGTCAGCATTTGTACATTGGGGCAGAACAAGTGCTTGGATTTTGATTATTTAATAATAATAATAATAATAAAAATAAATAAATATTATTTTCTGAATAAATAATGTAGCTGGGCAGTTGAAGGAATCTAATAGCAGTTTTATTAAATGTTTTAAGGGAGAAAAGCCAGCAGACAGCTCAGCATGGCAAGGAAATATTAGTGACAGAAACACATGAAAAACAGGCTTGACTCTGCCCTGTGCATGGTGCAGTGTATGCCCAATTGTCAGAGGGATGAGTGTGTGACCCACAGAGCGTGGAATTCTTTCATTGTTGGGGACGGGGATGAGAAACAACCCCTTAAGCAAGCAAGGAGACTGAAAATTAAAAAGTGAAAAGTGCTAGAAGTCCAAGTGTTTGTATCTGGATAGGTTTTGGTGGGGTTTTTTGTGTTTTTTTGGTTTTTGGTTTGGTTTTTTTTTGTTGTTGTTGTTTGGTTTTGTTTGTTTGTTTGTTTGGCTTTGGCTTTTTTAAGGTTTTTTGGTGTTTGTTTTTGGGGGTTTTTTGTTTTGGTTTGGTTTAGGGTTTTTGGCTTTTTTGGGGCTTTTTTGTTTGTTTGTTTGGGGGGGTTGTGTTTTTGTTGGTTTTCGGGTTTTGGTTTTGGTTTTTTGTGGGTTTCTTGGGGGTTTTTTTGTGGGATTTTTTGGGTTTTTGGTTTTTTTTTTCCAACTGCACGGGAATAGGGGAATGTCTTCATCTTCCCTTTTATTTACACTTTTCTGGTCAGGCTGTCTCTAATTCCTCCCGTTATACCCACTCCATATACATGCATTCTATCTTTCCATAAACAATCTCAGTGTATTATCTAAGTGGAAACAATGAATCAATTTTCTTTTTGGTTATTGAGCTGAATCAAGTCGCAGATCCAATGAGTTCCAGAGCCTCTGAAGGAAAAACTGGAGCAGAATCCTTCCACTTTGTTAACAGCAACTTGCAGATTGTGTCCCAGTGTTTCAGGTAACTGCAGCCTCAAGATGCAGTTTTAAATCTCGCCAGAATTGATCTAAGACTTTCCTGTTCCCTCTGTTCAAGCTCTCCCTTGGGTGGTTTCACTTGCTGAAAACATTTTGGTCTTCATAATGGTCACTAAACAGAGTCAATAATTTTCTTCTGAGTTTTGATTAAAAGCACATTAGTTTGTGACACAGAAATTCAGGACCTGACTCTGAAAGGGAGCTTAATACTGCATGGAAAAGCAAACGGGGTTCTGTCCCTTCTGAGCCTCTGGAACAGCACCAAGCTCTCTCAAACCTTACAAGGTTTTAGTGAGATGCAGCCAATGCACGCAGTATTTTACAGGGGAGTTTGGCAGCACTGAGATCACATTTTCTGAGTGCTCCACTGCAGCAGAATTGCTTCCAACCCAAGCACCAATTTACTTTCTAAGGAGGCAGTGGAGTTTTTGATTGATACTTAAAAATTTATCAGGCTATTGCTTGGAAGGTTTGTGTAACAGAGTTCAAAATGAACTGTATAATTTTTGTGCACATTTCTGCCTGAAGGACTGAATTAATATTTGCCCTTATAGCAGAGCATCATTTGAATTGGTTGTTCACAGTTTTCCTTGCTCCTTTCCTCTCTCTGTTCTTTTTTATTGTACACCAAATAAAACTTCTTCTAAATTCTGGTATAACATGTGCAATTTAATATATTCTCTAGAGATGATATTTCCTACTAATGATAATTCAATATTGCTTGCTTTATAGTCAGACATTCTTTTGCTTTCTCCTAATATTTTCCTCAGTCCGACTAGGAAAAAAAAAAACCAACAAAAAAAATCTTCCTCGTCATCTTTTAGATGTGATTGTTTTATCACGCAGTACTGTACTTGTGAAAAACAAAACTGATCCGTGTTTGTTATTGTGAACTAATTTGGAATATCCTTTCCAAGTTCTCAGCGTCATTGCGGGTTTGGCCTCTGCCGCTAGATGGCAATGTGTGGCTGTGTGACATCCTGGGGAAAGGCGGTAGCAAAAGTCTCTCAACACGTGAGAGAATCCTCATGTTTCAAAAATATTTGTAATATTGCCTTTTTATTATGAAAACAATTATAACGTGTAAATGCTCCATTTTTGCAGTCTAGAAACTTTACACACTTTCTTTTTCCTACATTATGACTACATGGGGAACATTTCTTAATGAGTTAGACTGGTGAGTACAACATTTACCCATTTTTTGGTCTATTGTAAAGCTCTCCAATCGATTAATCTGTCAAAAGGGAGAATTTTCAGTTCCTGGCATCATCAGCACCATGAAAGAGGAAAGAGGAATGACAGGAATGACCCTTCTTCTTTCTCCTCAAGTAACCTTTTACTTGGTATCATGACAATGGTGAGAATGGACATTTTAAAACTCAGGTAAAGCAAAAGGAGTTGGGTAGCAAGGCAACCTCATTTTGAGCTAAGGAGTCATTCTGAGGACAAACAGTGCAACAGTTGTTACTTTGGCACTGTTTGAATGCTTTAGGATGACTTCAAAAGAAGTGGCTTCAAAACCACTGATCTTACACAGCTGCCATATTACTGAAAAGGGCCCAAGCCTGCACAAACTCTTTAGAAAAGATTGTGTGTGTTTTGATAATGAAGCTAAACCACGTGTAGTGTGTTGTTACTTTTCCATGTCATATCCTACCTCTGTCTCACTGCTTTTGGTCTCTCTCCTAACCAGTCTGTGTGGATCACTTCTTATGAAGATAAACTGGTACCCTGTTTGTCAGATTTAATGATCTCTCTTTGCAGAAAGGCAGGCAGAAATAATTTTTAGAGCAATTTTCCATGTAGTGCATGATTGCTGTTGAGACAGGAGGGAGATTTGGAATGGTGAGGGCCCACCAAGGCTGCTAGAGGTGGGCATTGTGCCTAAGACACTGCAGAATGTTGTTCTACTCCTGCCCACTGCTCTCCGGAGGGCAGGGAGGCTGTGTCTGCCTCTGGGGACAGGAGGGTTCAAAGGCTGTTTCACGCTGTGCTCTGATGAAATTGAAGGACTATCCATGGCTTGTGGTTCCTGTTGGATCATAGGATGAAAGGAGCACAGTCTCGTTCTTTCCCCTATCAGAAGCAATGCTGGTTTCTATGCCAAAAAGGACAGGCAGAGCCCAGAGCAGACATTTTATTTCCAGTTTCTCCCTGTTGTCATCTCCATCCTGGTGCAGCATCCAGTGCTGTCTTGTGATAAACACCAGCATTCATTCCACTGGGAAAAGGAAGCTTGTATGGGAAAACTAAGATATTTAGGGCATTTATTAATGACCCTTCTCTGCCCCCAGTTTCTTTTTGCTGTTGGACTCTCTGCTCCATGTTCCCTATTGGTGCTTTATTTTGACATTTTTGACCCCTCATGCACTTCCTTTTTTTCCACCCATTGTCTCTTTTTGTCCTCTTCTTCTTTTCCTGGTAATAGGGCATATCCCTGTGGCATTTAGTTTTGTTTGCTTGGGTCTGATACCAGTCCCCGCTGAAAACATTTTGGTTTGGGTACTCATAATTACTGTGTGTAAGTGTAAACCTCTCATGGCTACAATTCTTTATTTCTCAATGAGGAACACAAACAAGGAAAGCCCTTGTTTAGTGGAAATGAGATTTGGGACTTCCTGCAGACTGATCAACTGTAAAATTAAAGCTGAACATTTTGGAGAGCAGTGCTAAAGAAAAACAAACATACCCAATGAATCATGAAAGAATTTTCCTGAGGTTTGAACTTTTGGGGTTTTCTTTCAATAATTCAAAATAAAATCAGAATCTAACTAGCCACAGAGCTGCCTCCATCCTCTTGCATAGCAATCAGTCTCTTAAAACAAGCAGATACATACTTTGAGCACATACTAACCCCAAATGATGTCCCCAGTACTTTCAAAGCCAAGGCTCTCTGTTCCTTCCCTGTGCCAGAGAGGCCACCTGTGCTGAGGGGCCAGGGGCACCCAGAAGCCAGGCAGGGCAGAGGAGGAACTCCAGCCCACCCCACTGCCAGGAGCCCACAAAGCCTGCCTGGCCCTGCTGTGGTTTGCCTTGAAAGACAAACAGGGCACAGATATTGCCTGGGAACAGCAGCTGTATTTTGAGATTATCTCAATGACCAGATTACATCCCCTCTTTACAGAAGGAATTTTTCCTCCCATCCTTCCCACTGATGACACCATTCCAGAGGACACAAAATTAAGTGTGCTGTGTCTGAGGAGGTGTCCGTGCCTCAGGGTTCCCAGCTGGTGGGGGAAATCTCTTCAAAACACCCTTTCCAAATCAGTTTGTTTTAATAGTAGATTAAATGCTCTCAGGTCTCCTACTTATGTTTTCAATGAGAAAATGGCCAAGCAATAGCTGAAGGCCCTCACAGAAACAGGACATCCTGAGCTGTGGCAGATGGACTTCCTTTACAAAGTTTTAATGAAAATTTTCAACAATAGCTCTGTGTATGTTCTTAGGGGGGCTAGCAAGTGTACATGTTTATGTACACACACACACTGTGCAATGCTACACAAGCTTTTTAAAATAACTTCCAAAATACTGGGTATATTTTGCTGGAATAAATTTATTTTGTAAATATATGTATATTTACTGTGTTATGACATAAGGCAGGATTAGGTAGAATGAAAATTTCAGGATGTGGGTGGCCACAGTTGAAGGTCTTAGAGGGAGTGTTCAGTAAAATATCCTTGGAACATAAAATTAAAATAAATTAAGAATAAACTTTAACAAAGTTTCAGTGAACATAAACAAATCTTCATGCTAAGCAAATATTCTAAGGAAGCCAAAGTGCAATAATTAGAATGGTATAATTACGCTTCCTCTCTTCCCTGGAAGAGATACATAAGATTCTTGGTAATTTCCTAAATGCATAGCAAAAAATAGGTAGTGTAAGATGCTGGTGAAAAATGACAAACCCCTGGTAAAGTTTGATATACAAGAATCTACTCTAGCTGAGGGCCTATTTCATGGCAATAAAGATATAGTGAATGAAAAAAAAAATTAAAGGTTCTGTCTGCTATAACAAAAATACCTGGAAATGTAACATAAAAGATACAAAACAGTTACAATACTGTAATTTAGACAGGACTGGTGATAAAGCATATTATCCAATTATCTACTGTGTTGTCTTTAGCTCAACATTTTCCTCTTTTGGAGGAGAATTTTATTTTTAATGTTTGTGATTGTTAATTTTAGTTCATTTCTGAGGTACCAGTTTTCTAGGAAGAGGAGCTGGTGGACACTGTTCTGATGTCAATTATTTAGTACAGTTCTGTTGAATTCAGAGTTTAGATTTTGAAGGAATGCTCTGAGGTAATAAATTATTCTTATGATATTTTAACAAAATTATATTGTTGTCAAAATGCAGTAACAGCATGAGGAAACATTTATTAAAAACTCTCTGCATTTTTCTCTTATATGGTAAACAATCTGGCCTGCTAATCCCTTCTGGATGAATTGAACTTCATACCCATGCTTAGAATGACCCAGTCAGAATTGCAGCATCACCTTCAGCCTCTCTTTTGTGTTTTTGTTGTCCTGTATTCTTAGAAATGTGTCACAATTAGAGGTCCATTGTGCTGGATGTTACACAAACACAGTAAAAAAAGACATGCCCCAAATTTGCTACAATCAGAACTGGGAGGCTTTTCTTTGTTCCTATTGGTACAGTGTACACAAGCCTTCCCAAGATGCTTTAGACAGACCAAGGCTATAAAAGAATAGCACCGAATGTTTGGTTTCAAATTTTTGAGTCATTATTGGGACTGCAATAAGGTCAAGACTTTTTGTTTTTTCTCATCCCAAATGAAGATGCAAAAAGTCTCTCTCATTTTGTATTTCCAAACTGAAACCCGGTTTTGCTGTTCCTGGAGAACAGTCAAATGTGGGCAGGAAGTGTTTGTCCTGAAGGAGAAGTGCTGTGGTGTCTCACATGAGCTGGAATAGCTGAGCCCTGAAGGTGTGTGACTCTGTGAGCTCCACTTGGAGGCACTAAGACCAGCCCCAGGTAAGGTTACAATTGCATTCAACACACCCTGAAGAGTAGGGAGAAGTAGCAAAGCTTGTGCTTGAAGATGTGGATATAGGTGGGCAAGGTTTGTGTAAAGATAGATGGATGTGAATTCTTTAAAAGAGAAAAAAAAAAAAACTTACACAAAATGCATCTCATACAGAAGAAATATTTCATAATCTTTTACTTACTACTTAATTTTCTACAGATTTGACTGTCTTGCATATATATAGGGTTATGTGGATGCAGCTCTGTGTTACCACATCTTTCATTTTTGAGGATGATTTAAGAGATTAGAATGCAGTATTGTTTTATGACCCAAGTGTCCAATTCCAGTCTTATCTTTCTCTGAAAATTAAAGTTCAAACAAGTCATTCTTCAGTTTAAGATTTGATGCATATACTAAAATAAATCACTTCAGAAGTTTGAATGTGATCTGTGTGATGAATTTATCAAAGTAAGGCTTTTCTAGACAGCATTTTCCATAAATAACCAAAAGTTACAAATGCATTACAAGCTCTGTTAGCATCCAAGCATCTACTAGCATCATGAAACAAGTAGAAACACCTGCTGTGATTTAATAACCCTATTGGCTGGAGGATAGGAAATTCAATTGGGTGACGCCTTGTTTCAGATCCTTGTTAACTGAACTTGAGAGCAGCACTGAGCCATCTTCTAGAGGTTTTATTTCCCTTGCAGGTAACAACACTGAGCAGAAACAAAATAGCTCAGAACATGGGGGATAAAAATGGATCACCATTGAGGCAAGTGACCTAAAACACAAGATGGTTTATTGTTGTGGATTAGTTATCTTAATTTTGGGGTAGTCCTCAGAGAATGAGTGGAGCCATCTCTCCAGCCAGAAGAACCCAAGAGGGCATGAGCTCCCAACAGGAACAGGTGGGATTTATTGTGTTTTGCTCAAATCTGAGACATAGAGCCACCCAGACCTGAGAAATAAAACTGACCTGTTGAAATTGCCATACTA
This sequence comes from Lichenostomus cassidix, assembly GCF_008360975.1. Classification (NCBI taxonomy): domain Eukaryota; kingdom Metazoa; phylum Chordata; class Aves; order Passeriformes; family Meliphagidae; genus Lichenostomus; species Lichenostomus cassidix. The sequence continues at coordinate 19,107,330 of NC_139490.1, forward strand.
CTTTCTGCAACTGAAAACTCTGGGTTAACTTAGTTGAGTATGTGAAGGTGTCTTTTGGAGGAATGAGTGTCTTGTTTTCCCACCACTGGAAGCTGGATTTCATGAGGACAATGTACTATGTGTGAAAATTGAAAAGGCGGTGTAGTTCAAGAAATTACAAGCCCTGTATGTTCCCCTTTAGTTTTTATGCTTGGAAGAAGGTAGGGAAATTAAGTCTTGGCTTCCAGTGGAAATAAATTTCTGTTTCCTTATTCCACCAGTGTAACAGCTGCACTACTCAATGGTTGGAGTGCATGTCCTTTTTACTCCCTCCCTGCCAGCTCCTGGGAAGGGGGATGTTGCCTGCCTCAGTGTTTGGACTTTTATTACCCAGGCTGGTTTTGATCATGCTGTTTCACCTGCAGTAGATCTGACTCTGCTTTTGCTTATGTACAAAAGTTGCACCAGTACCATCCTCCCTTTGTTAGCTAACTCCTAAGTTAGCTCACACTGTACAGGAGGGTTGAGATATGGCTACAAGCTGCTCTCAAAGGAACGAAAGCCCCATGGCTGAAGTTAACCCCACAGGACTTTCTCAAAGCCTTGCAGGAAATCTGTGACAGATCCCAGAATAAATCCCAGATTTCCTGTCTCTTCCACTTTTGCTGTAACTACAAGGCCCATAATTTCATAGCTGAGGAAAGTGTTGTCCAATATTATCTTTCTTTTTCTGGTTTACTGTTGCTTCAGTTCACTGCATGAGTTGCTGCCACATGTTAGGCTGGTCAGCCCTGTGACTCTTTGTTGTATTTCATGGAACATGCATGAGTGTTGCACAGCGGGCAGTCCAGCATTTAAGAAGCAAAACTCAATAAAAGTGAGTTAAGCATGGAGTATTTGCAGGTCAAGATAATTTATTGTCTGAGTCCCTCTTCAAAATAAAGTGGTCATATTTCTAATCTAAATAGCATTCACGTAAGCAGCTTTAGTATGTGTCAAGTAACAACTGCCTGTGCTAAGATAATCCATTTTGATAGAGTTGAAGTATTTGAATAAGAAATTTTCCTTTTTGCATATGCCATTTTGTACTTTGGAAAACAGACACATTTCATTGTTCTTAAGCATCAGTCCTCTTTAATGAATTATAAATAAATAGATGCACCATTATCAAGGGAAAGTAACTCATTGTGGATGTATAACTGAGTGAAATGCTCTAAAGATATTACGACTTTTACTAGGGCTTGGTAAAGAGGAGTTGAAGGAATTTGGTTTGCTCATTGAGTATCTTAGATGTTCATGTATTCACATTGATGGCTGAATGTCTCATCTTTTTTTTTTTTAGATACTTTGCCGCTAGGTTAAACTTTAATAGTTTTCATTCTGTGCTTCTCAATTTGCCCTCATATGGTTCTTCTTTAGATAACATTACTTGTACAAATTCCAACTGAAGCAGAATCAGTAATCTTCAGCCAGTCTTGACAGCATTTCTAATGCGGTGCAGCTATGGAATTTTATTCTATCTTCTTGTGAAACTGTAGCTAAATAACTGAACAGAAACATGGGAACAAAGGAGCTTTGCTAAACACACTCCTCTTAGTGTAGAGGATGATATTTAGATCACTTATTAAAGGTGTAATTGTTCTAAATGCAAAACTTTTGTAGACTTACTCATAATCAGAAAATCACTACTCTTCCTCACACTACACTGTTGCATTGCTTCTCATATTAGTGCCAGCTTCTGATTAGACCCTGTAAGGTACTCAGGAATAACAGGGGATAACAGATTGGTCACCAGACACCTTAAAGACATAAATAAGTCTCAGAGACACAGAGGACTTCCACTGACAGCACAGAGCTGAATTACTCATCTTCATTTGATAGTTGTCTCTGGCTTCCTTTTTATCTTTGTAGTTTAAAAATACTTACATGTTTGTGGCTGCATAGTTGTTCTTAACGTCTGTGATGCTTCATAAATTCAAAGTACTGTGATTAGCAATTTATGTCATTATTTTGATTGCAATTAAGACAAGTTAAAGAGAATATAAGCCAGCTTCAGTTAGAATATTATACCTTTCATATAAAGTACTCTTTATTTAATCTAGTTTACAATGGTGCTGCCTGGTTAATGAGACTACATGCAATAGTGGTGTTACCATAAACCATCAGGTCTCTTTATGCTGTTGTTTTTAGCAAGTCTGATTTCTTTGTGAAAAACAGCTGTTATGTTCTTGGACCATCTGAGTTCAAAGAAATAATCAACAAACCTCATAGTTCTGCAGTCAGAAATCTGTTTAGTTCTATGAGACTAAGGATTGATTGCAGGATCAGAAATATCCCTAATAAACAGCTGGGTGCATCTGGAGAGTTCTGCAGCCATAGTTTCTTTCTTCATCTCATTACAGTCATTGGTTTCTATTTCTTTCTACAGATCAGTGTAGATCTTTTTTTTCTCCTAATTCCTGTTTGTCCTTTGTGTGCAGTCAGTGCCTGCTTCAGAGATAAAGACAGACCCTTATTTTAATACCTTCCTGATTTGCAAAGCAAATTTGGCCAGGCAAGATGGAGCTGGATTCATAACAGGTTTCCACAGTAAACATGAACTCATTTATAAGCTGAATGAAGTGCTCAGCCCAGGAGCTGTGTAACCAAATTCACACATGCATTACAAATAAAGCAGGTGGCTGCAGAGCCACCTCCAGTATTCCATTCCATTTTGTCAGAGCATTTTCCCCTATAATGCAGAACTCCTAGGGAAGAGCTCCAGTTCCCGAGGTGAGGCTCCTGCTGTCTGCAGGTGGATGCAATCTCTGAGCTGATGGATAAGGTGTTGTGGTGGCAGCAAGGGAGGCCAGAGCTGAGGCGGTGCAGCTGCAGTGCTTTATCGGAAAGCCTGATAGTCTACCTCTTGCTTGAGCTTCCTAATTTGTGAAGTTGCTCATATGTCAGCACTTGCAGTTTAAGGTTCCTCATGTTCTTAATGGCATGAGCTGTATGGAATTGCAGTGATATTTTACCCCCAAATAATCCATGGTGCTCTGCAACCTCTGCAAAGCAATCATCCAAAGCTTTTGAGCAGGATTGATTTTCCTCAGATGAGTATGTTTTACACAATTCAATGCTAACATTTATTAAAATCTCTTAGTTGCTGATAATTTTTTATTTTGCCTAATGATTATTTTTAGAGTTGAATTGTTAACCATAGCACTCAAATGATTTTATAAGTATGTAGTCAGTGCTTTAATGGAGGCTGATAATCAATTAGGTAGTATTCTCTGGCAAGAAAAAGGAATCACTCTCCTTCTAGAATAATCTGTTTTTGTGCCACTTTGTAAATATAGTCTAATTAAATTACTTTCTCAGAAAGTGAGCAAAGATAAATGTAGAAATTGACACTAAATAATCCAGTAGAACTGCTTAGATAACCAGCTGTATCCCAAAATACTTTAGACAGGCAACAGAAGATGAATTTTCTTGCAGAACTTTTTAGCGTAAGTTCTTTCTAATCTTCACAGACTTGGAAGCAGCAACCCTTACACATATTTGAAATAGGTAAGAAAAAAAGTTGGGGCTTTTTTATTGTTTCTAATTTGTGGCTTTAAAAGAAATGCTGCAGTGCTTGACTTGATGCTCTGGAATCACAAAAAGCATTTTTAGTTTCATTCCTGTGGATGTTTTCTCTTGGCAAGGTTTGTTGTTTCTGGCAGACTGACCCTATCTTAAAAGCCTTCCTGAAACTTTCTTGGTCTAGAACTGAGTTCAGAATTTGTACAGGCTTAAAAATAATTATTCACAAGGAATATCCATGGGAATGGTAGCTGTGGGTAACAGAAGGGGTAACCCCTTAATCCTCCTCCTGCTCCTCTATGCTGTCATTGTTTTCTCCTCAGTGTGAAGGAGGAACTAGATCAGGAGCAATGCAACTCAAAGCTACTAAAAAGTAATTTTTTGAGACATCCTTCCCCGTGAAACCATCACTCTACTGAAAAAGCTGCTTTATACAGCATCCCTGTTCTCTAAGCTTCTTAAAATGATAATGAAAAGAGCAGGACATATCTGCTGAGTCAGCTGCTGCTTTATTAGAAAACCAACTGGGGGGGCTGGAGAGAGGGAAGTAAAAATACCCGGGTGTAGAGAGTTCACTGCAGAGTCAGTTCAATAAAACTTGTGCTTCCCAGTTCTGGCAATGCATTTGGACATTTCAAAGGGCTTGATAAACAGCAATAGCCTTGTCTCCCACACATTAAAGCTTCATCAACGACATTATATGAAAAGAAGAAAAACCTGGCAGAACAGTAAAGCAAAAGGGTAAGGTGTTCCTTGGATGGGTCAAGGTGCTCTGAGTTTCTCTTGCTTCACTGAAATAACAGCATTTCTTTTCTGGCAGCAGAACATCTGTAACCTCTGTCTGTCTCAAAGCAGCACATCTGTTCACAGTTATGGGTCAGTACCCATACAGGAAGCTCAGCTGTACTGCACTCAGAGATGCGGGATCAGAGCTCCCAAAAAGCATTCCTAAAACTTTAATTAGTGAAAGAACAGAGGATGAAATGAATGCAAATCAAATCCATGAGAGTTAAAACCCCAAACAACTGCTTTAACCTGATGAACATCTAGACACAGCTATAGGCGACAATCATAGTGTCTAATTCAATACTGTATTTTTTAATTTATTTTAGTTAAAATTCCTGATTCTAAAAAATACCAAGGAATAAAATTTATGTCAGTAGCGCAGCAAGGCACATAAAGAGCCTGGTGTCTGATCATAATGAGTTCACAGCACAGCAAGTTTTCTGAAGTCATTCCTGTCCTGTCAGCTCAGACCTGTTGCAGTGTTTCAATCTATTAGGTAGCTCCTTGGAAATACTTCTAGCTTTAGAGGGAATATTGAGACACAGCACACACAGTTGCAGTAACATTAAAATCAGTTTACTCTTGCTGCAGTTGCCCCATAAAGAGCACATTTATTTCTTTTGGTTCTCTTACCTCTAAAAATATATTTTGTGCAGATTGAGATGTATCATTTCAGTCCTAAAATATGTAGGCCTATGTATATGCAGCTTTCTAATTATAATATTTGCCTTGAATCCAGTTATTCCAAGTCTGCTTTAATGGGAATACAGAAACATTTCTGAGAATAGTAGCATCAAAACCTTTTCCCCTGTGGAAGGAATCACAGATTAGAAGGCAATTTAGAAATCTAAAACTTAAAATACCTTTCTCTTTCACAACATCACCCAATTAATTTGTTCAAAAGAATTAATGGACTTGTTTTAAACATACAAATATTAGTACAAAATAGGCCGAGCTGACATTTTCCCTTGGAATGGTTCTGCTTCTTGATAATCTTAACTATGAGGCTGACCTTGTTCTCCACCTTAAACCCATTTCATGTAGTCCAGTTTTATTGCTGTGTCTTGGAATGAGCTGATAACACTGAAGTTTGCCTATAGGAAGCCTCGCTACTCAGCTGCTGGAAATATGGTGTTAATTTTGCAGTAAAAAAAAGGAAATTATACTTCCATTCTCCTGTTTCCTCGAAGCACAAGCACTTCAGCATTTCAGTGTTCTCTTTTGTGAACTCTAAACTCCATCATTAAGCCCTTGAAGGAGGTCACTGCTGTAGACAATGACTTCTAACACACTAAAAGTTGTAATTGCTAAAAAAAAAAATTATTTGATGCCTGATCTTTCATTCTTAATTGACAGTCCTGACTTGTAACAAGCATATTCACCATGACATTGTATGCATTCATTTGGGTGGCAGGAAGTGCTTTATTATTTCAAGAAATAATGTGTAAAATATGACTGAGATATAAAAATGTCTAGGTTATTTACATAAAGACACTTGGGAGGTTTATAATGTGCTCATCTCTGGCTTCACTCTGTTCTAATTGTAGTTAATAAAATCCCTGCCCTCCCTAAATTTCGAAGGGCAGTAATGCTCCTGCTGAGTAAATTGTGGCTGAACCTGTAGCTCCTGAGAATTAGGGGATATACAGGGAAAATTCTCTGTATTGCAGGAATTTCATTTGTCCATTTGTAAGCCACATACTAGACACCAGAACGTCACTACATCACATTGGACAAACTCCTGCTCTGATGCAAAAGCTTGAACTCATGCCTAGTATTTATGCAATTAGACATGGAGAAATTATTGACATGTTATGGAATGGTACAATTCAGTCTTTATAAGGTGCTTGAATAGCAGCATTTTATCCAGGACTTTGTGCAAAGTCCTCCATACCTTCAAAGCGCATAAAAAGAAAACGTCAGTAATCACACTGAGTCATCATATTAAACTAGACAAAAACGTTTCCAAATATCTAATATTTGCCCTTTTGCTAATAAATCTAGCAGTTTAACAATCAATAGGTATGTGAATAATACCAGTTTAAGGTTTAAATTGATCAAGCTTTAAATATGAGACTGTGGCATGTGGGGGAAGAGCTTTTTGCATGGTTCTACTGTGTTGCAAGTGTTCTATGAGGTTTGTGAACTTGATAAACAAAGTTTCAGTAAACTGGCTTCAGACATCACTTTCCAAAGATCTTAGTGCACAGGTCAGCTGATTCTCTATATGCAGGCTCCACAGAAACAGCCTATGAAAACATTACTTGCTGGGCACAGTCTAGAGAACAGCAGCCATTGCACGCCTGGCTTTTAGAGAATGAGCAGAAGCACAAGCATAACAAATGTTATTGCAATTGCTCTTATGGTACCAAGGTCAGCAAGTTACATAAGAGCCAATGAGTGCCTAGGTTTCTGTAGAAAAGACTTTTACTCATTTTCATTGTGCACAAGTTGAGGGGGAAGAAGAGCCTGTCAGTGATCATAACTAAGCATCAACAAGCCTAGCTCAGAATTAGCAAATATAAACTAGGCAAAATTGATGAACATATATTAAGGCTGTGAGTTGGACTGAAGGAGTTACCATAGCCTATGTAGTTAGATTCAAGGCTTCTTATAGCAGCAAACGGCTTGAGTTTCCTCTTAAAAAATAACTTTGGCCTCAATGACTACATGTGCTGTCTGGCAGGAGATACCAAAATCTCGAAGTACATTTTGGGCTGCAATGGCTAAAACAATTAGTGTAGTAAGTTGTTTCATGTAACTTTTTCTTCCAAAATATTCAGAGCAGGTAATTTTTTATGCTTGCTTTCTTAGGAATCTGAACTTTATTAGTAACTGTAAGACGTGTAGCAAGGTCCTTGTTAACTCCAGGTTTGCCTAATTACCAAATAGAACAACAGCACAGATAGAGTTATGTTGAGCAGGTCACTCAGAAAATGGAATCAGAAAGTTTCATGAGCCCCTGTATGCCTTGCATGTGATTGATGCTGCATGTTAAAATATATTAGAGAAACCTGCAGAGATTTCTTCTGTAAACACAGTAGCACACAGAAAATCAAGCTGGCAAAAGTGTTGAGAACAGTTCAAGTGCAGAAGACAATTATTTATATTGATGTTTTAGGCTGGAGGGAAGAATATGATTGTTTTATCAAACATTAGGAGTTTTCCCAGAGAAACTTTGCTGGTTTTGTTGATAAGTGCACAGCTGACTAGTTGCTTTTCATTCTAGCGAATTATTCTGTTGATTGATAGCTCAGTTAATTTCAGAAAGAGCCTTCTTGCTGCTGATGCAGCTGTGAATTCTAATCAAGTGAAGCAATTAACTGCTATCTCTGTAGCTGTAGAGGAGCCAACTGGGGGACCAAATGTACTGAGAACTGTCCTTTACAGATAACTGAGCAGAGTGAAATCGGGCCTAAGATTTACTCCCTACAACGTTCCCTTAAGTTCCAGTATTTAGTAACTGGATTTGTCAGTGCTGCTTGATCAGGATTTCTGTTTTCACTATATTTAATTTTACCAGTTTGGCAATTGGTAAGAGGGATTAAACAAGGAAGACTTACACTGTGATTAAGTTAAATAACTGACTTCCACATTTTTAGTCTGGGTACAATAGAAGTATCCTGTGTCTGAGGTGGACTTTTAAAGATTTTCCACGACAGATTTCAGTGAGAGCAAGCTTGATGCCAGGTCATATAAAGCCCAATGTCAGCATATCAAATACTGGAGTAAAAACTTTTCAGGATTATGTCTTTATGGTGTTCAGATACAGAAGTTTTAGAAGTTTACCTGTTGTAACTGCTAATATTGATAGTCACATGAGAAAGAAGAAGAAAAAAGCAGGCGTAATTTTTCAAAAGTGATTAACTACAATATAAAAATATTATCACTGTGTAGAGTCACTAGCCTGATGTATAATATTCTTTCACACACAATTTTTCACTTTAATGTCAGTTGAATTCTATTCTCCCTTAGTGGAAAAAAGTAGCAGTTAAATGAAAGAAATGACTTTATTTAAGCAAATGAAGATATAAAAAGTTTATCTTATGTAAGGCTAATACGATAATATCTCTTCTTTTTATATTCTATGTAAAAAAAAAAAAGAATTTTCTATAAAAATTATACATAAAAACTCAGGTTTCATCAACAGGTATTGACCATACGTCTTGCAACTGCCACCCTTCAGTAAAGGAAAGACCCAAAATAACCTTCACAATGCTAGCTGTTACTCATACTATATTTTGATTTTCATTATCTCATTTGCATGATGCATTTACAGGCTGATAAGAAAAAGGAATTGTGCCTATGTTTCGAGAACTGGGGCCTGCCTGGCCTCCAGCTGTTCCTGATCTTGAAAATTGCAAGGCTACAAGCTAGCAAATTAAGATTTACCAGAACAGCAGAATAGTACTGGCTTAGAATTGAACTAAAAGGAGTTAAGGCTTGCTGAGTGTTTTAATCTGGCAGCAGAAGGAAGTGGTTATTGATTCTTTTTTTAGGCATGAGATAAAAATTTAGGAAGTGTTCAGGTATGGTTTGGGCAATTTAAGAATGTATACAAATATACTCATTGACATTCCTGTGGGTAGTGCTGCTAGGTGATTTGCTAAAATTGCTTGTCAAATACCTTAAAAATAATTTTTCCCTTTTTGCAGAACAGAGTAAAGGCAAGGTTAATAGGGACATTTCTACATTCTAAAAGAAAATACCATGATATGTGAGGCTAGTCTTGCTTATGGAACAGAGGTAAGGGAAATTACTGTGATTTAATCCTTTCTTATGTACAAAATGAAGCCTATGCTAAGGCAACTAGAATATACTTTCCAGTTAAAATCTAGTTTAGAACTTCTTTAAAGCCCATATTTAGCTTCAAGAATTCAACTGAGTATTATTCCGGATCACAAATATTTCAATCCCAGCTTCCCTCAATGGTGTGCTCTTGATCCTGCCAAGGCCCTGAGGCCACTGAGCAGCCTGGCTGGCACTCCTGCCCCAGCACCCAACTCCCCCATGAGCCCAGGACACACATTCCAGCTCAGCCCCGAGCCTTTCCTGCGTGCCCTGTGCTGCAGGACTGCCTGTGCATCCCGGCCTTACCTGTGTGTGTGTCCAGCCATGGATCCCACTGATCCAACCTCTGCTCCATGGGCTGATGTCCTGGCCTGCCTTGGCCCTACCTTGTGGCTTTGGGCTGCCTGGCAATCCGGGGGCTGTGGCTCACCCTGGGTGCGAGAGCTGGGCCTGATCCTCATGGCTGACTTGTGTTCCTGCCTAAATCTCAGCCCTGCCCTATTCCCAGGATCTTTCTTGGAGATCTGGAGATGTTGTTGAGGCTGCCAATGCCAGGTTTGCTGTGCTCAGGCACTGTGGGGCTGGGGAGCTTTATTATTGCTCTCACCTCCCCACAGCAGTTCCCTTTAGCAAGGCAGCTCCTTCTTTTGCATGCAGAGCTCATACCTGGGTTACTTGGTAATTTCAAGGGAGCTTTCTGATGACTTTGGAAGGAAGTTTGGAATTTAAAAATCCATTCATCATGGGCAAGAAGTTTGAGCACTAAAATAAGCTAGAGACTTCTTGAGTCACTGAATTCAGAATCCAACGGCTGAGAACAGCCGTATGTCATTCAAAGGAGGCCAAAGAAGATCCATTCTCTTTTCTCTAATAGACAGCAAACTGTAAAACTTCCACTAATGTGCAATAATATCCATCCAGGCTTTCATGTGAGACAAATAGTGTGGTGTCAGTTACATAGAGGAAAGCAGGCAGGATGAGAAAAGGCAAGCTTTTAAAATCTGGCAAATTTAGTCCTCATTCATCCAAAGTTAAAATTAATTGCCTTTGGATCAGTACTACATTAATTGTAAAGGCTGTTTCTCTGGTTTCAGCTTTTAATAATCAAGACAGCTTTCCAAAGAGCTCATTATGTATCCAGCTCTTTCATTTAGCTCTATTTGGAAAACTGATTCTGGAAAAACTCAGAATTCTAAAGCCAAATTTGTGTTGGGGCAAACTCCATTGCTGGGAAGAAATTTCCACTGGTGCAAATTTGACTTAACTTTTGAAGTATGCCTTTTTAAATAGCTTTGTGTATGCCCGCCCACTAGTAGATGGGTCAGAAATGGTCTATTCATATGGTTACTTCTATTTTAGACACATGGACACTGGTGATATTTATGATAAATTTTGTTTCCTACTAGCTGTGACTAATGTTTACCTCATTGCTTTTTCAAAAAAAAAGTAAAATATATCTCCCCTTCTATGCCCTAAATCCATTGTGTTCTGTTTACTATCCTGGCATAGAAGAACTTTCAAGAGCGTAGAAATGACTTCGGGATAGCAAAATGCGGCAGTGGGGTTTTTTATTCCATCCAACAAAGAGAGAAATATTTTAACTGCAAAATACTTGGTCAAGATATACTGCTGTACCCAAATAAATTCCCTGTGTTTGCCAAGAAAAAAAACAACCCTGTAGAACAAAAGAAAGTTTGGAATGAATAAAAAGTTCAATAGGAGTAGATGCTATCAGAACTGCTCTTTTACTTGAAAGGAACATGAAAAACCTTTGTAGTGTTCCTATTAAACTCTTAGAGGACACTAACTTCTCGGAAAAGTCCTCCTGTTTGTAATATGGTGTGTATGGTCATTGACTCCCAAGCTGAAAGAGACTTAGCATCTCACTTTTAATCTAACATCTCTTCAGTTTTCAGCGCAATCAGGGATTTAAAAGTCTTTAGCAGTGGTCCAGTCAAGCACAATATTGTCAGTGACAGTGGTGAAAAGTACTTCTACTCTTTTAGCTCCAGCAGTTTGCTCCCTGACACAATCACTGGTCCCTCAGTTGTTACAAAGGGCACAGCCAGGCCTTGAGTGGTGCCAAAGAACTGTGTTTAGGAGTTATTCAGATAACATTATTCAGATTTTTAAAATTACTGTTGCATCCACAGCTGACTTCAACCCCTTCCTTCTAGCCAGCTGCATCTGAAGCACTACCTTTGCTTCTTGTAATTGACAAACTGACGGATGAAATATGTAAAAACTGTAACTTCTGATGTTCTCAGTTGTTCCCTTTTAATAATGAAAAGCTCCAACATATTTTGAATGGAATATTGACATCTGTTTTGACAGTGTTGGTTAAGTGTTTTCATAGTAATTATTCCTGAAAAAGGAAAAACAGTTTGAAATGCAGCTCTAGGCCGAGTTCCAGCTGCGACAATTACATGCTACCTCCCTTTAATCCCTCTCCAACATTGTTTCTTCTGATGTTCCTTAGCTGCTGGCTTTAAACTATTGTTCACTGCTGCTCAGAAGCCCCTCTTCCTTTCAGAGATGGATACACAGTCTTTGCATATCATTATGTTAATCGAGGGGTCCTGGAGTTTCACAATTGCTCAGTTTTGGTCCCCACACCTTCAGGCAAAACATGGCTGATCCTGAGCAAATCCTACTCCAGTTCTTCACATGTCAAATCTCAGCATACCTCAGGTTGGAAGGCACCCATAAAGGTCACCATTTGCTTGGTGCAGTTCCACAAGCAAATTTTCTCTTTTTTTTGAGGTGAGAGGAAACTGAAATAAACTCTTTAACATTTATGGAAGCAATCCAAATATTTGATTCATTAGCTCTGGTGACTTTGAGTCTGCTTTTGGCCTGAATGTGCTATCTAAGAAGCAAGACAAACTGCTGATGGCTCACAGTGTCACTGGTCCAGGACAGGTAGTACAGGGCAATCAGAGAACTCATTTGTTTTGCCTTCTCAAGAATATCAGTATCTCTCTCATCCTTGCTTAGTCTGTCCAACACATGAATGAAAATTACTTTGAATATTTTATCCACAAGGAGTGCTTGAAAAATGAAGCATCTTTCTGTCACTGTGATTTAGCCTATCAGTAAATGCTCCTTCAGAAACTACAATATCCTTGGATCTGTGGCACCTCCCCTCTTTTTCACTGTTGAGATGGGAGTCTTGTAGCTATCTGGGAGTGGGAAAGGCTGTTTTGTTTCCTTCAGCCAAATCAGTAGCCTTGTTTTCAGAACAAAAAGTCACTGATGGGAATAACAGTTCTTTTTGGTGAGAACTGAACTGGTTCGCAGTGTAACGGTTGTGATAAACGTTCCCTCCATGGTTTGACTGAACCAAAACAACTTGGCATTGCCAAGCAATTAAAATGCAAACAGTGAAGATTAGACTGTGTTGGGGGAAAAAAAGGCAAAAAGAAAAAAATTGAAGAGAGATAACTAAATTGAAGTTGGGGCAGGACAGATGCACAGCATAAAACCTGGGCCAAAGTCCTATGTGAATCTAAAAGGGTTGAGTTAGCAACTGATAATGTAGGAAGAAGGGACACAGCTTTCCTCTTGGGAATTTTGATCCCACTGATGTGGTATGGATTCACCTCCTTGTCTCTTCCAGAAAGCTTTACTGCTTTGCTATCTTTTTTCCTTTTCTACTTATTGGAGGCAAGGAAGAACAAGACAGACTTCAGAATTGTATTGCAAATGCTGTGGCAGAATGTGGAGGATGAGCTGTTTGAGTTAGTAGTGTGTGCAGTATTTACTTCTTTTGGAAATCAGCAGGGGGTTCAAAAGCTAAAAACAGCTTCCTCAATATTGGACCTTTTTACTGTCTTTTAAACCCTCCACTGAACCTGCTGATATTTTGCAAGTTTGTGAAATTGTTTCACAAGCTGTGGCAGATTACTGATTATTGTGGCTGTGTCACAGTAATCAATATTATAAAGTTCTCTCTCTCTCTCTCTCTCTCCCTCTCTCCCTCCCTCTCTCTCCCTCTCTCTCTCCCTCTCTCTCTACTGCAGTTTTGCTGGGATAAAGTGCCACATGCATTGAACTGTAAATCTGGGGACAAGGGTAAAATCACTCCTGTTCCAGTGACATCCATGGAGCTACCCTGGTTTATAGGTGGTTGATAGCCTGGTCTGCTAAGGTGATAGACACTGAAGGATTGTAGGAGAATAATCCAATATTCACAGGGACTAAGGAAAGAGTAAAATGGGAAGGAACGTGGAAGATATGGTGTACTGTGTTTCAAGAGTAGTTGAGTGAAGAATCACATCTGGTCCCATTGAGAAGGGAATTTAATATGCATAAAAATTGTTGCTGGAAGACCAGTGAAAAAGTTAAGCACATTAGTGGTCAGATTGGCAGGCTGTGTAAGAAAACAGGAATTTGCCAGAGAATGTGTTATCAAAAGAGAGGTGAAAGTTGTGGAGGTTAGAAGACAAATCCAGTTTCTGATATAAATACCAAACTAGAAAAACATGCTGGAGAAAAGGCAAAATTATAGTGTATGTACCATAGAAAATCCTCCAAATGATAATGATTTCAATCAAATTAATGTGTGATGGCTGATTTGGTAGCTGTGAAGTTACTGACATAATACAGGTGTGATAAAGCCTTTTGCAGTTATTGGTGAATTTAAGTTTTCTGCATGTTAATATGTTAGTTAAATGTGTAATTTACTTGGACTTTACTTCTACTTAATTTGTTAATAGAAGGTATTTGGAGGATGAAAAATGAATTTTTAAGTGTCATTACGTGAAGTTCAAAGTACACCTTTCAGAAATGTACCTCAAAACAAAATTAAGCTACCAGAAATAAGGTTTATTGGTTGCTCCTTTACAATAGCTACTTCAGAGGCCACTTTACCTACAGCCAATGTATTTTTTTTCCTTGTGCATAGAGAAATGCAAAGCAAATTTCAGACTAGAGGAGTCATCAGAATGCAGCAAACACACTGTGATGGGTGATTAATTGGGGAAGGAAATAGATGATCTGATTGCATCTTTTGCTCCCACAACTTGACTGTGTGAGAATCATTAATTTTTATATCATGGATCCTGATATTTGACCCTTCTTGTTATGTATAGCAAGTGAGGAAATAGGTTTTTAGTTTCTTTAGCATGATTTCAGGGCACACAGTCTGTTTATCACAAGCTTTATAAAATATTGAGCTTTGGTAGTATTCAGGGCTACAAATTCCAGCAAGTACTGCTGTGATCCTGTAAATATAGATATGAAACTGAGTTCCTGGTCTTTCAAAACAATTTTTTGCAAAGTCACTGTGAAAGCTGGACATGTCTGGAATGCAGTAGCTGGCCAGTTTATTTCCATAGTTCTGTCCTCATTTTTCAAGCAAAAATAGGCCTTTTGGTTGCTCAGTGTGATATGCTAAGCCCAGTTCTTAGCAAATGCCCAGAAGCAGCATTGTGCAAAAGGTACATCAACAGAAATTGTATTAACCCTGAGACCCCTTGGGTGGAGCCATCATATCTGAAAGGTGTGCAGCTCCCCAGACAGTCTGAGCCACTGTCTCAAGAACTGAAAATGTGACTGTAATGCCCAGGAAAAGGGTTCTAACATTACAGTGGGAGTTTGGGAAGGTAGAGTTGTTGGGGTTTTCTGAACTTCGGTTTTTAATCTTATGGCGTGTTAATGGAGTATGAAATATGGACACAACCCAAGTCTTGAGTGAGTTTTTGAGACCTCTGGGGTAGTTTATTTCTGATCAGATGGAAATTCATAAGAAGATTGATCAGATGAAACCTCCTAAGAAGATGGGTTATACACAAACTCCAGTATTTTTCTGGAAATTTTCCCCTGTTTATTACCTAGGGTTTTTATAGATTCTATAGCTACCAAAGAGTTGGAGGAGCACTGGCATTGGCCTTTTTAGGGACTGGGAAAACTCAGGTTTACCACTCCAGGTAACTGTTATTGTTTCTGAAAGCAAGTACCAGGAGAACTTGATATCCAGTTTGCCAACTCATTCTGAAAATGTGGAAGTAGCAATTTTCTGCTGAAATACTGATGGTGGTGGATAGACATTGAGTACCAGAGACAGATGGATAAGTAGAATGTGTAAAAGCTGCAAGAGCAACTATTTAGAAAAGTTGACAGCTATAAATATAACACATTGAAAATTAATTTACAGTGTTCAGCCTGTCTGTCCCACTTTTCTGTCTGGGACCTATGTTAACATTATACACTTAAGACATTATATCATTATTCTTATTTTAATGCATTTCATGCCGATAGATTTAATATAAACAGAGGTGCTGACAGGAGCTTCAGTTTAAACAGGTTTAAATGTGAATTTGACTTTATGATTCTCATCAGGGAAAAAGACTAAACAGTTTAAGTTGATTAAATTTTCTTAAAGCTGCAGCTAAATATAATGAAAGCCATTTGTGCATTTTTTTGCAGGAAAATTGAGTGTCTCAATGTTAGTGACTGACAGCTTCATGCAATGAATTCTTTTCTTGTGAAACAGAGTCAAAACAGTTTCTATTTTTCATAAACTTCTGCAAGGTAGTTTCAATTTTCTGATTTTTAGAGGAAGCATAGCTTTCCCATTTAAGAGTGGGCTTATTAGACCAAACTATATATGTCAAATTACTAAAAATACAGATCATACTAGATATTCCTTAAATATTATGTTTTCTTGTACTATGGACATCACAGTGATCAATTTTTTCTTCCTTTCTTTTTAATTAAATTTCTCCTTTTTAAATTTTATTTATGAAGTGTTCTGATTAGGTAAAGCCTAGAGCTCTGATTCAATCTGAATACCTATTTAAGCATGGACCAGATTCCAAGCATGGCCTATCACATGAAAGAAGGTGGTGGTGTGAACTTAGAAATAAATATATGAGTCAGGCTCTGGCAAAAGCTGTTATATGTTTACTAGAGGTTACTTTTGCATTGGAGAAATGTTATGTCCCTGCTCTGAACCGAAGCCATTTAAACTATATTTAAGGGGAATACTGTATCCATGTGCAGACTTTTTTGTAATCTTTTCCCTGGAATAGGATCTGAGTTGCACTGTGTGTGTGGTAGATATATTTTGAACGTCACTGTCTTCAGTCACTGGATGGAAATATTACCTTCACTATTAACAGTTGTACAATGTTTTCTCCTTGTTAAGGATTGCCCATCACAGTGAGAGGACACGATCCTTGTGTGGTAACTCTGGGGCAAAAACCCAGAGGTATTGGCCAGTGAACACCTGGCAAGGAGAAGTGCCACTTGATCAGCCCAAGGCATCCTAGACTGCACCAACACACAAGTCAGTTTTCTTACAAGGGGAAATCTAGGAAAGCTTCAGCTTTATTTCTGATCAGAAAGTGATTCATCCTCTTCCTGTTCTTGGAAATTACAGAAATACGCCTTCACAAAAACTCAATGCTTTTTGACATGTTCTTAGGAATTATTTAATATTCTTGGCTCCAGTGTGGTATTTCATAGGACAGGAACTCAGAGACAAATGCTCTGTGTGTTTTTAAGGGTTTTTTTTTGAAGTTGCCTGAAAAATCAGATTAGACATCACAGCCTGTGTCACTTTTCAGTGCACTTTATTAAACTTGCAACATCTTGCTGCAAGTTTGTTTGACATCTTTTGCCCTGTTGGTGTTAAAAGTCATGCAAGTCCTCTGATGTTAACTTTGGAAAATAACTTTCCATAATAAATCAGTTTAAATTATGTTCCTGGTTAAGTGATAGCATGGATAACTGGTCAGTTCAAATACTTGGCCACTGGTTCCCTCTGACATCATGAGAAATCACATCCCTGCTCTATGCCTCAGTTTCCCTTCACCTCTCCATCTACTGATTCGCCAAATCTTGTGCTTAAAGGAAATTTAGAAAATTAGAGAAAGAAGAGCAAAACTGCTTTGTATTGAGCATATACTTGTCAGTTAATTTTTTTTTTTTCTGAAGCTAGACTTAGGTAGAAAATAAGAGATATTCTCAGGTCTGCTGTGTCAAACTTAGTTCTGTTGGTGACCAAGAGTCTGTACTTAGGTGGGCATTGAAAAAATTTCAGGTGTGTTTTCAAATTGTCTCATGATCCACCAACCTGCATTCCAGCTATCCCACTGAGCAACAGAATCTCAGCTGTTTTTTCACTAGCTTGAAAACTTATTATTAGCTCTGTCATCCTCTAATTTTTAAGGCATATTTTTGGCACCAGTTCCTTCACTTCTTGGTCATTTTTTGAGCATAAAATAAGACCACAGCAGCTTCCACACTTGCCAGGCCTGCAATAGGAAATATCCTTAGGGATAACTGTCTCAATATTTGGAAACATATCCCTCTGGTGTCACTAGATTGCAAGTTTCCAAGGATATCTTTGGATAGTCCCACTGTTAGATTTATTCAGAAAGTCAGAGAGGTCAGTGAGTGCATGGGAAAGAGGATCAGTAGAAGCAGTAAAGGCAACCATATGTAACAATTCATTGCAGGGAGAGGTTTTGTGCTAATGAAAATGACCCTGGAACCAATGCTTGGACTGTTGCCCTATAACTTTTTCAGGTATTACAAATTCAAAATCTTTTTGATCCCACTATGTACCTAATTCAAAGTCCACCATGTTTTACTGGATTTGGTGCCTCTGATAGAGTGGCTTGAAGGAATGATCCTGCTGGAAGCAGCAGCTCCAGCGCTGTTCTGCACACTTGGCTAGGCAGCATCTCGGCACGTGTGGGAGTGAGCAGCACTGCCCTCCTGCTGCTCTGCCTGGCAGGGCACCTGGGGGAGACATTGGCACAGATGCACCAGGAAAGGACAATAACGATGTGTTTTCTATTGGAGAATGGAGCCCCTGAATACATGGATTTAATCAGGGCTTATTGTTTAATAATGGTGTTCATTTATACGTTTGCTTATTACCGGAGACAGTGTGAAAAATCTGGCAAGGGAACTTCAGTGGTAAATGGATTTTGTCTTGCATAAAATGACCATCTCTCTGTCAGCTATCAAAGCTGTGAAAGCATGCTTGGAGCTACCCCAAATATAACATTGCTATTAACTTCCTCTTCACTTAGCCATAATTGCCTCATGATCTGGAATGTACAACTCCAACTGGCTTACTTGGAAGACAGAAATCTCCTGTTCTTGCCATGCAGAATAAAATCACAAGTAGTAAATAAAAGAAAACTTCTTAATTATTAGGAAGTTCCTCTTTCTGTGAAGACTTTCTAGTGGAAAGTAATGGATGCAGGTTTAAAAGAGAGAGAGCAAAAATGGCCTGTGAAAAGATATTAAAATATTTGCTTGAATCCAATCCACCCACTCATTTGTGAAACATGCAGTTAACTAGATCTGAAACAAAAGGCAATAAAGATAAACAGCTGGACACTAAACAATTAGCAATAAAATTTGTCATGCATACTTTTTTCTCCTTGCTTGCAAAATTATTGTGAAAGAGAAAAAGAATCATTCTGAGTGGCTTTGTTAAGGTATATTTTTAAAATGCATTCACAGGAACATGCAATTCAGAAATGCTTTGGGCTGCATGTTTGTGTCTTCAGTACGTTCCGTGACAGCAAAGGCCATACAGACTGCTTTGGGATGTGGAGCCATTCTCTCCAGATTTTTTTTTTCAATTTTCTTCTCTTGAATTATTTCTAGGTTTTAATTCGAAATCTGTGTTATGCCCAGTGTAAAGAAGTACATGACTGGAAGGACTGCAGAGAGCACGGATTTTTAAATCATTTAACACTCTTTCAGATTGGATTTTTTACTTGTACATGTTAGTACATAAAAAGTACCAAAGCAAGGTCTTGGATGATTTTGCTAGTGCCCCTCCATAAAATCCTATTGTAATTAATGCAAAGACTCCAAAAAAGTTTCAGCAGGACTGAATCTGATCTTAAATCCTTCAGGTACGGGGACCAGTTGCATATACCTGTAGCACTTTAAAAAATATTAATATTATAATCTCAGACTTCTCATCAATGGAGGAGATGTCCCAAACCTCTGCCTAAGCCAGCCCAGGTGTTCCATAGAGTAAGACTTTGGTACTCTCAAAGGCCTGGTTTGCAATAATGTGTAAATACACAGTGCAGATTGCTCCCCCCTCAGTCTTTCTGTGTTGTGAGCACTTGCTGAGCTCCACACCCATCTCACTGCAGAGTTCTCCACCTCAAGGAAAGGTGGCATTCATCAGTGTTTGGATGTAGGAAGGGGTGGTGTGGATGTCTGATCCATTTGGCTGTGCTTCCTTTTTATGTCTATGTTTTTCCTACAATCAGTGCAGAGAAGCCAGAGAAGTTCATCCATTCCATGTATCTACCTTAGTGTGAGAGGAATTGGAGACATAAATGTCTGATTATGATTTCTTTGTTTCCAGACCTCTTCTAAGAAGTAAACATGGGATATTTATGGAGGAAGAATATTTTTCTACATTCTAAAAATCTATAAAACCCCCACATTTCTGATAAAGAAACTTGTCTCAGTATGTGGATACAGAGCACTCCCTAACCCAGCTGTGAATGCTGCACAGGTATGCAGCTACAATAATTAAATTATATTGACAGGAAAAGTGTTAAAAACAATGTAACAGAACTTTAAGACCCTTCATTACTACAGCCATGAGTCCATAAAAGTATTCCAACACATGTGGGGAGAAGCAATGAAAGCAATTTAATACAAATATTTGTATTTATGCCTCAAGTGGCATCAGAGTTTGTCACAAACTTCAGGCAAGAAACCTTAGGAAAACGACAAGCTCATATACAGCCATGTGCTGGTAGAAACTACAGGGTTTTGTTTTATAAGCATCCACTTAAGCACTGAACAACAAAAATGTAACACTTCACTGTTGCTATTCTCACATTTCATAACAGTGCACAGAGAATTCCAGTTTGATGTTCTCAGAATTTATGTGATGTCTGCATTGAAGAGAGTCTATAATGCACTGTTCTGCTGGCATGAAGGAAATCATCCCTTTCACATTTGTTGGATTCAAACAACCTTTTTGAACAGGATCCCATGCTGATGCTTGTGCTGTTTAGGGGCTGTACCAGGAAATGTGCTGTTACTTCTTGGCTTGAGAAAACTGGGAAAGCATGTGCACTTCTGCATCTATTTTTTTCCACCAGCTGCCTTTGGTGTGAGGTTTTCTTATATCCTTTTAAAGTGAAAAAACAATTATTTTGTAATCCTTTCATACTGACTTAATGAAGCCCATGTATACCTTAACTTCTTCATCTTCATGGGGTGTGGTGAAGATTAGAGATCTTTCCTCATCCCACAGGTCTGACATTAATGGAGGATTTCCAGAGAGGGGTTTAGACCTTTTTCTTTGCAGGCCTCCCATGCCTTCTTATATTGCAAACTGTCAAAAGTTTTATTTCAGATTGTGGCTATCTCTGATCAGATAGACTGAACAGTGCTGTCTACTAAGCCCTCTTAAAAGTTCACCCTTTTCTAAAGATCATTTTCCAAACAAACTGCTTCGATTTCAATCATAATCTTAGATTCAGCCAAACACAACTGGCTGCTCTGTGGCAGTCAGATCTTACTGAACTGCATTTCTCAGAACTGTTGGGAGTAAGGAATTAAAGTTACTTTCCATCCACAAATGGCCTGAAGACTTGAAGTGTCCTCACAAATGGGACTTATGTTCATTTGTTTAATAATGTGTTTTCCTGTTCCACCTCTCATGGATAAGGTGACTATTGAAATGATAGCCATGGATTTTCACTCAAATTCAATACTCACTGAGGTTGCTTTCAATCATAATATGAATCTTTTTATAGCAGATTTTATTGTAATAATTATAAAAAAGTTAAGCATGTCTGTCATTAGCTACATTTGATACAACCAAATTCCTGCTTACTAATTTAGCTGAGCAAATGGAGGACAAAAGCAGCCTTCTCATCCTCTGCTTCTCTGTCTTCTGAACTGTGCAGTCTAGAATTCCATCCCAAAATAAACACATATCAGCAATTAAAATAAAAATCTCCTAGATTGAATAGGGATGTGCATTTTCATTGGTTTGCTAGTTTCTGTTAGGACATTTTATGATTATACACAAAGCTTATCTGAAAATAGTATGGAAAGGGATTATCAGAGAATCTGGATGTTGTCAACCACAGTGAGTGAAAAACTTCCCAAACTGAAAGTGTAAGTGCAATTCAGCCTGTTTGAATGCACCTGCTTGTTCCTGAGAGATCCTCTTGAATACAACAGGCTTCTATGTGGGTAAGTCCTTTCTCAGGATCAAAGATTTAGGAACTGGAAATGTTTCTATCTGTTCTACTAAAGAATATATTCAAATGCTTTCTTCCCAGTGTGGAATGCAGCCTAGCTCAGCCTTTGATGAACAGCAGACACTTGTTCAACGCTACCATTAAAGAGCTTCTAGCATAACATCTTATGCCTATATAAGCAAACAATTTGTCAAGCAGGAAAGAATAATTTTGGTTCTCTGCCATCTGCCCGTTTGAAAGCTTGTCCCAGTTGCAGCACAAAGTGCTTAATTCTGCACTTAACAGGGCAGGAGAGATTGTGGTCAGAATTGTTATCTCAATTGCCACTTTATTTGTTTTTATTACAATAGTTCTGCAATGAGGTTTTGCAGCTTTACACTCCCCAGAAAAAAGTATAAATACAGGCTGCCACAAAAAAAGGAGGCCCGAGCAATCTGAGAAGATTGAGGCAAAGCTGTTCTCATTTGCATATTCTTAGTTTGAAAATCTGTTTTTCTTTCTTCTATTGTGAAATACCAATGGGGAGAGATGTGTGAAGCATCAGTCAGGTGTTCAGACAGAAGTGAAGAGTGAGACTGAAGAGAGGCAGAGACAGGCTTTGCTGAAATTGATAGAAGATTTCTCATTTGTTACGGGAAATACTAATTATTTTTATGAGCAGAGCATTCATGATTCATTGCTCTGGACCACTATGAGTAAAGTATTCCACAAAGAGAGCTGAAGATGGTCCTGGTCCCAGAAGTCTTACAGCTAAAGCATAAAATAAACATCAACAGAGTCGTTAGACGCGAAAGAACATGAGTGAGGCATTGTGGGCCAATGTGGTGTGTAATTTAGTTATAAAATGTATTTCAACATCTCATGAGCAGATGAGGCAGCATTGGGAATTCAGCAGATCCAGTTCTGGCATTTCACAGATGTGTTCCTATTAAGGAATTAACCAGGAACATATCTCAAGTTACAAGAATTTCTCTTGGTGTCAGAATGGGATGAGCCCTTTAGTAACCTGGTGCTTTTACAGGGCTTGACCTAAGGTGTTAATGACCAGATAAAAGTTCTTCAAGATGGTGTTATTTGAGCTAATACAGTTGATCAAATAGTGTTGCATGGTCCCATTAGTTATCCATTTTGGACTTTTCTACTGAATTATGAATCTTTGGCTCTCTGATAGACAATTGGTTTTAAATACCCACGATATTTCTTAATGGGTTATGGAGAGGCGTGTATATCTATGTCTTTTTTCCATACTTCCTTTTTTTCAGATTTTTTTCTGATCTATGAATATGTTGAACTGTATGTTTTTAGGCATAAACTTACAATAAAGTTCATTATCAATTAGTAATTAGCGTTCCTGCTTTTTGATAGCATATGCAAATGTTCTTATTTTATAAAGAAAAATGTACTGTTAGTTGCCATAAAACAAAACCAAAGCCTTAAATTAAAAAATCAATACATAAAATTTAGTACAGGCACATGGAAAATATTTGCAATGTTTCTTTGTGGCTATACCTAATAATAAATAGATTTTCATATTTGTTAAAAAGATATTGTTGTAATGTGTATTAGAACTGACACCATCCATTTACCAAGATTGGGCAGGATAATTTACCTGTCAGAAGTGCTGCTCTCTGTACTTACTACTTTTGTGTTGTACATCAGACTTGATTTTCAGAGCAGACTTGGAAAAGGCTCCAACCTCTCACAAGGCAGAATGATCAAGTTGTCCTAATTAGGACTTTCACATCAAAGTGCTCCAGAGGTTTGGCCCCACATCCATCCAGTGGAAAAGGTTTGCAGCCTCTGCACTGTGAATTCAGTGTGTCTATTAGCAGACAGCTTTTTGTCATCTCCTTTTCTCTCCTTGACTATAAATGCTTTTTTAAAAAACCACTCATATGACTTATTTCAGAGAGTAATACACATCAGGTGTTTCCTCTCCTGAAATACTTTCCTACTCAATGATTGTTCTCCTGCTCTTCTCTGCTTCCTTTTCCAATGCATTCTTATTCCACTGCCCTTCTTTCTCCGAATTCCTTTTTGGAAAGCAAAAAGCAGGGAGTGATGACTGAACCAAACATTTTAGCAAATGACTGACCCCTTCCTTGGCACTCTGCTCATGGAAGAGATTGAAAGGACCTCCCTGACTGTGAAATGAGAGACAGAAGAGAGACCCCTGGACTTCATTGTGTAAGAGCTTGTCTAGAGTCAGAATTAAAGGAAACACAGTAATGATTCCTGGAGGCTGCGCTGTGTGGATCAAGTGTGGCTTTTCTTAGCTTGAAGTTACTGCACTGCACAGGCAGCAGTGTGCTCTCTTTGGAATGCTTTGTAGCTGGGTTCCTGCTAAGCAGCCACTGCAAAAATAAAAATATGAATCCCCATCTCTTAGGGTAGGTGCACCTTAGGTAGGTGCACTTCAAATAAAAGTGTGCAGCATCCCTCATTGCACATCTCACCAACCCTTGTGAGGTGGACATGTCTCTATATCACACTTTCAGTGCAACAGGGAAGTTACAATGCTGAAATGAAAAGCTCATTTCAGCACTGGCATGGAGGTAATCATTACCAAAAAACGTTACTGTGTGTTTGCAATATCCAGTGTGTGTGGATGTGTGGCATGTATTGTGACAGTATTACTGCTTGTTGTACATTCACTTTCTGGAGCAAACAGCTAAACTTCAACTGTCTGTCTGCCAGAACTCAGTGAATTTGGGTTGGAAGTGAAGCTGCAGCACATACATTAATAATTTTCTCCAGTAACTTGTTTATTCATTTCCATTCTGTCACTGCTGGGTCAGAGCTTTTGGCAGGAAAGTACTATATTTGGCAAAACTCCTGCATTCTGTGTGCAATCTATTCATGTTGCATATAACATACATGCAGCAGTCTGCATAAATGCTTGAAATTGGATCAGTCAAAAGTGATTTTCTACTTTTGGTAACAGAAGTCTATACAGTGAGTCACATTTTCAAAAGAGCTCTGTATGCAGCAGTTCCCAGTGAAAGAATTGGTCATTTCACTGTCTACCTGTTAGACTTAGCCCTTCAAAGAACTTCAGCTATCCTGAGCCTCAATTCCAGGCAATGAGCTTCAGCAAGTTTAGGTTTCAGAGGCAGATTTTCAGAGGCAGATATTTAATTGTCTCCTTCTGTCTTTCTCCAAGAGATGATTCCTGCCAATCATTGGAAAATGGTGTTAAGTTTCTGAAGTGCTGCTTGCTTCTTGCTTCATGGCAAATTTTCCAGTGGAAACTCCTCTTTTTCGCATTACGCTGATACCGTGGTGGAGGCGTTTCATAAAGGGAACATGCAATTTCTCATTAGCCACGGTGCCCAGCTTCAGGGGGAAGGGTGCTGATATTGCTCATGCTTTGAGGTGACTTCATCATTTACAATGAAACAAAATTTCTCTCCTCTGGCCTGCAGTCTTTGCAAGGAGGAAGGGGAAGCAGGCCAGGTGAGCTGCCTAAGGCTGTGCCTTTTATCAGGAGCAGAGCTGGGATCAGAGCTCAAGAGCAGCTCTCCAGATGCGACTGCTACACTGTCTGTGCCTAAGTGTGGCACTGACAAGAAAGTCTCCATGAAGCCAATGCTATTTAAACATTTTATCAGAAATACACACTCTATCATCCAGCTCTAAAATGCTTTTGTAACATTTTAATTTCAGTGTTGCCTTTCTGATAATTATATTTTTGGATCAGAGTTTTCAGTTTCATATGAATGCTCATATGCTGCAGGACTGCAACAAAGGCTGAAATTTGCAGATTTTACTTCAGTGAAAGTCCCATTGAGAAGAAACATGAATATTATTCTTTTTTGAGTAGTATTTTTCAGTATTTCTACTATTTTTTCTTTTTAACACAGAGCCCACTAGAAGTGCCCTGTAGCCATATTTGTGACATGAGGCAGCACAAGTAGATTTGGTTGTGTATTTTGTAACTGAAGCTAGATTGCTTTCTACTTTGTTGCGTATGGAGTAACATAATGTCTAATTTGACTAATTTAATTTCAGCCATTAAAAAAGCAAATGTGGGGAAAATGCAGTAATTGACAAAACATAAATTATTATTTCCCTGAAGCCAAAGTGTCACTATGCAAAAAAAAAAAAGTTATTCTTTGATTAGAGATTCCAGGATTAGATTTTTCTTTTTTTTTTTCTTCTGTATTTGTTTTGGTAATTTTTGTTTGTTATGAATTTTGAGGAAAATATCTAGGCAAATATATTCAAATTCTTACTCCACAAACACCAGCAAAAAATGTCTGTTTCCTTAGACATAAAATAGGAGGAGGCTTCTTAAAGTTGGGGTTTTTTAAAATTTTATACAAAATTTATTATCCAGGCAGCTATTTCTGATCAAGATAAAGGCAAACAAGAAAAGAAAAATCTATTATAAATTCTCTCATTTGCAGTGGATGAACAAGTAGAAATTAAAGAAAAGCTTGTTTAGAGAAGAAAATTTTCTTTGTTTTTATTCTCTGCTGACTCTACAGTATATCTGTTTTTAAACAATTAACAGAGAGTACCAAAACCTCCCTCTTCACAATCAAAATATTCCTGAGACTTCTGGTATGAAGCCTTCAGTTCTTAAAACATAATCAACAAACGAGAAATATTTACCTTTTGGCCTGGAATAGGAGATACAGAGCTGTGCCACAGAATTCTTCACAGCTTTCCCAAGAAATTTTACCATTTTGCCTTTTACTCTTTCCCATTTGTATTTTAAGTATATGTTTTAGCGTGATGTGGGTATGAGTAAGGCTAGATTGAAACATATGTACTCGAAATATTTGCTGGGAGATGTGTCACTGCATGTCAGTGTCACAGCGAGTATTAGGATCAAGGCATGTTTATGGGAATGGAGAGACCTTGGCCTGTTCCCATTGCTGTCACTGACTGCCGGCTGACCTTGGGCATGTCACAGCTCTGCGCTTCCGCTTGACTGCTCTGGGCACTGCTGATCCCGAGTACCTTTCCTTTCTGGAGACTTGCACAAGGTCATGTTATTCTTTGAGGCTCTTCTGGAAGTGACTTTGCTAGCCCCCATCACCCTGCCATTGATGCACTCCCCTTTTCGATTCTACACCCTGTGAAAGGGCTAACTTGCAGTGTCTCTGACACCTACAGAGCACAGCTGTGCAACAGACAACCAGAATTTAAATCATTACAGGCAGAAATTTATTGGAAAAGCAGTGTGTATATTAGATGTGCATGACAAGAGAGCAGGGAATATGGAAAGATGCAAGTGCTCGTTAAGTGCCACCTCTTTTTTCACAGTCACCCTTCTCTTTCAAAGAGAAATGTGTCTCAGAGAGAAATGGCACACAAGGCCATGGTCTGACCTTCCTGCTCTTTCTGTCCTCTGTCCTCTGCCAGGAGGTGGTTCTTCTGATGTAGTTGTGCATGTCTGGATATGGAAAGCTTCAATACTGAACAAAAATACACAGCAGCACTGCAAGAAAAGTCAAAGGCTGCAACTTTTACTTTAGGCTGCAGTAAAAAATTCAGAATTAAATTTTTAGGCAGCCTTGACAGTTGGGTTGAGTTTCATTTAACCAGATGGCCCTTCTGTATAAATGCTTGTTCCTCTGCCTGTAAGGATGAGTTACAGGTACATTGAATACTTGTGAGATTTCATTTTTTTTAAAAGACCAAGGTGGGCAGAGGAGGAAAGGCTTAGAGAATAGTCTGCCTGTCTTTGTAATCTTTTTGTGCAGTGATTTGTGGTGATGAATGTCCCTCCTGCCTGGAGCAGTGCCTGGGGAGCAGTGCACACCTTCCCAGGGTTAGCACACTGCTGAGGGGAGAATGGGGGCTCAGTGTAACCCACCTGGGGAGAAAACGGAGTTTTCTACATTTAATAGAGAGGTAAACAACAGTAGAACAGTGTTGTCTGTCTGTCACATGAAGACTTTCAAGTTGGAAAGGCTGAGCTTTGGCTTTTGCCTTTCAGCTTCTGTCACTAACAACTTCCTGTCGAACTTCAGCAAGGATTTAAATGTGTGTAATGCAGTAGCACAGCCCCAACGTGAGCTGATAACAGAAGCTTTGAGGATTAACCTGTTCATGCAGAAGTGATGATTATAACAAAACTAATAGAGAAATACCAAGAAAAGTAGCTCTAATGGGAAAAATGGTTGTGATGTTTAGACAGACATGTGAACCTTGCCTTCTCTCCCACTGATGATATCAACGTAGTGGGGCATAACCAGACAGTGAGCATTGCTGAAGATCAATGAAATTATATATTTTATATAATTATATATTCCACTAATATGTCTGTCTTATTGTAAAATAATTTAAAAGGCTGTATGTATAAACTAAAATTCATTATTCTCATATGAAACTCATCTATGTAAACATCCAGCATTTCTAATACTAATTTGATACTCTCTGTGTGTGTATCAGTTACATTCCAGCCATATTTCTGTTCCTCAGTTCAGTCACTGCAGTACTGTAGTCATATATAACATGTCACATAAACCATAAACCCTAGTGACAGAGTTTGTTCTGCATCTTTTGGGTCTGTTCTCTAGCTGAGTTATAACTGAGTTCTTGCTAATGTTCATCATTTTGGCTGATTTTTATACTCTCTTGTGTTGACAACTGATTAAATACTGTGGAGCTTCATGGGACCAATGGTGCCTTCTACTGCAGAATCTTATTCCAAAACTTGCACTAAGTCTGAGGACTTACCTTTTTGGTATTTTACAACAGTTTATGACAAAGAACTCCCAAAACAGTTGCATTTTGTTCTGTCAAATGTAACAAAGGTCTGTGATGTTTTCCTCTGATGTATTTTCATTCAGTTATAGACACACTTGATGATATGTAGTGTTTACCTGTGATCCCTCTCCATCCCTGTGTAGAAACTTGAATCATTTCAGAAATCCTAACACAGCTCATATTAAAGAACTGCTCCTTCTGTGAGCTCTCAAAGTATCTGTCACGTGGGCAAGATCTACTTGTATAGCTCATGGTGCACTAAAATCAGAAAATGTTTCATGTTGGAAAAAATTAGGAAAGCAATTCTTTAGAGTAATGTATTAAATTGAGCTATAGCTTTAAAATGAAACAACCAAAAAAGGAACTTTAAAACATTTCCCATTGCAATGAAATGTAATGAACTCTTAGATTGTGCAGTAAACTGATATTATTGTAACTTTGTTTAATCTGACACACTTTCACAAGAACCTATTCTCTCAGCACAGCCCTCTGACATAGAGCTAATTTAGAGAAGATTTGGGAGTATGATGCAATATCAGCTGCGTTTGCATAACTCATCACTGTTTTCATTTGAAATCTCTCGTTAAGACTCATGTTACTGTTTGGAAAGTTACTCAGTTCTTTCCTTTTCAATGACTGGGCTGATTTGGTAAACGTCGAAGTATATTAAATATGCTGGGAATAAAAAAGAAGCTTAAGATCATAGTAGATATTAAATTAGAGTGTTATTCATATCAAATGGAAGATTTCAGGTTAGAATACTAATTGAAAATTCGAAGTTTGCAAGTGAAGAAATTATTTTTGTACACATAGAAATGAGGACTTACAGTGTCCATGTTATTTTCTTGCTATTTATTTTATTCTAATAAATCAGTTTTTATTAATCTTTTTTAAAGTTTTTGGAACTAAAATCTAAGCAGTTCATTTAAACATCTTCAAACACCACCTAGAAAATTATTATAATTTCAGTGTTTAAAAACACGCATGTTCTGCAATATTGGAGAAAGAACCTGAAAAAAATTGATTTGAAAAAAGAAAATTAATTTTTAGCATAATGAGTGTTTTATTTTCAAAAGCATTAGTTTTGTTGTTGAATTTGTTCTCATACACTATTATATTAAATTTTGTTCTAGTTAAAGTATAAACCATCCACTTGTTTTCCATTAGAGATTTTGTACAGAAAAATACGAAGTAAATTAAATCACCCCTTTATGTTCTTTCTCCTTAACTCTATTCAGTAAATCATTTTAAAATCAATAAAATCCTGAAACTCAACAGACATTTTCCAAAATGGTACTAATATGCTTAAAATACATTTTCTTACCATATACAGTAGTTGAAATTATTCAGTTACACTTAAAATATTTCTAAAGGGTCCCACAGAATTCCATATGAAGTATTATTCAGATCTGTCAACATTTAATATTGACTTCATAAAATACCACTAACCAAAACTGAAAGCACCAGGATTACATTGCACTTGTTCTCTTTACATATGAAAAATTTGTTAAATGACCATGTGTCAGAGAAAAAAAATTAACTCTCCCATGTGCAATTAACAATTTCATTTCGATACCAACAGTGGTAAAAAGCTGGGGCAATGCAAGAGCTGGGGCAGTGGAGTTGATCTTCATGGAAATTCGGCAATGTCTAGGGCAAATGTTAAGTTGAAATGGACAGCATTTTAAATCTGTTTTGCCACTCAGATGTATGTAATCCACAGAGTTCTGACAAAGCTGGGCCTTGCAGACCTTACAGATTCAGCCCAGGGTTCGACCAGTCAGGTTAAATTTCCTGACCCACTTCTGCTGCTCTGATTGTGACCATTGCTCAGACAAAAAAAAAAAAAAAAAAAAGAGAAAGGAAAAAAATACACCCACACACAGGCTTCCAAAAGGATCATCATGGAAGTCATATTTCTTCAGTGCAAATTCTTATTCAACCTGTTAAAAAAGAATTAACAAGAGGAAAAATCTTGAACCAAGTCTTCAAGGTTTGATTTTATTATTAAAAATAAAAAAAGTGGTCTTGAGAATGAAAACCACCTTCAATAACAGAACTGAATCGTGTTTTCAGTGAAATTGATTTGAGAGTTTTCTTCTTTTGTTTTAGGTTGGGATTTTTCTCATATGAAAGAAAAGCAGTGCTAAAACATCTAGTGAGTGTTCAGAGCAGAAAGTTGTAGAAATCCACGTAGGAAAAGGAAACAAGTGTGAGGGTGAGCACGGGTGTTGTGAGCGAGCCCTGCGACAGATCCGCGGTGCCTCCGCAGCTTTCCCAAATAATCCTTTCAGCAGCAAAATCATACTGTGTAACCTTATTTCATGAGGTTCTACAGGACTTATCCAGCCCAAACAGAAATAAAAACCTACTTGCTATTTTTCTAGCAAACCCCAAGCTAATCTTATATGAAACTTCCTTATTTCTTCACCTGATGGTTTTTAAATACGTGTAACACACGTATGCAATACCTTTGTTTTGAACATCTGTTGTGAGATTAAAATAAGATTTTAATTTCTGGTATGCTCTTGATGTTCAAAAACTGTAGGATAGAAAGCATTATTAGCTATCTGCTGGTTGACAAGGGGGCAGGATTAGGTTTCTTTAAGGGAATTACACTTTTGATGACCCCGCTACATATAAAACATGTTAGCTAATGGGGGTGCAGAGGGGGCAGATTTAAGTGTTTGATCAGGAAATCCTGCATGAGCATATTGGATGGAAATTTGATTAGTAACCTTAGTGACAAGGGGATCAGATCCACTCTCTACATACAATCAGATCTGGCAGTACATGCTTTTTTGTCTCTTTGAAGGAAGGGAACATTTGTACAGAATCAAGGCAGCGTATTGGATAATTTTAAAAGCTGTTACATATTGAAACCTGGAAAATCACCTTTTTTGTTTTATTTTGGAAATATGCTTGCAGTTATCCTGGTGTGGTTTTTTTTTGCCCCCCTAAAAAAGCCCCACCAAAACCAAAAGAAGGAAAGAATAAGGCTTTTAAGATTTACAAGAAATATTTTATAGAAAATAGGGTTTTTTAAAAAGTACTTATATTTTACGCCAGTGTTGTAAAAGAAACGAATATAAAAAACATTATATTTGTCTAATATTTGTGTAACAGTATCATTATGGTCTTTCACTGGTTGTAAGCATTATATCTGCTGAGAAAGCTGATTTAGTTTTGAAAGCTAGTTTATTTTTTTAGATGACTAAAGCATGCTATCAAGTTTTTAACTAACGTGTTAAAAATAAATATTTCTGTGTTTTGATAGCAAAGCCCCTTTCTTTGACTTTTGAAAGGAGCTCCGAGTGACTGTAGGAATCAGGCAGCCTCCCTTTTCCTTGGTGAGAAGTGTAAATTGAGGATGATAAAGTGCTGACGCTGAGTCGCACTAGCCAAGCATCTGCACACAGCGTTTGTTTTCGAAAGGACGAAGGCAAACCCGCGAGCTGCTGCCCTGCAGCACCTTGTGTGTGAAAGGGACACTCCTGCCTGGGGCTGCACGGTGACTTCAGGCCAGGAGGGTCCTGAGTTTGCTGCCACTGCTGCCTGTGCAGCTCAGGGAATGCCTGCAGCATCATCGCTGTGCCTGTGACGAGCTGAGTGTCCCCTGCTCCATGGGAAGAGGCAGCGAATGCTGGTACAGCACTGCCACATATGAGGCAGGAAATTTTGCTGATAATGCACCACCATAAAGAGGAGAAACCTGGGTTCAAATGCTGGCTCTGCTACTGACCTTAAACAAGTAATTTCCTATCTCTTTGCTCCCTCTTCCGCTGCCCGACTCTGTTTTGAGTTCCAGTTACGGCGGGTGGGATGAGGGCTTGGAGCATCATCCACATGTCAGTGCAGCCTTTAGCATCAGCGGCTGTCAGACTGTGCTGCAGTGTCAGGATGCTACTGCATTATAAATAAGATATCACAGGAAATCCTGGCACCTGGCAAGGCAGCCTGTTCCTGTGCTTTAAACTGGGTGTAGACTTTAGCTCTCACTTACTTGGGATTTTCATATTTTTAAGGACAATAGTATGGAAATTCAGGACATGAAATCAGCTTTTGAGCTTGAAAAGGAAAAACACATCAAATTTTCCAGCGCATTGTGGAAAAAAGTACTCAGAGTATCCTTTTTATATAAAGTCCACTGCTAGAAGTAATTAAGTAATAACATCTGATGACACAAGGACTGTCATCTGTTTAAACTCAAAAAACTGGAAAGCTCAAGGAGCCTGGATATCAGATAACAGGAATGCTGCATGGTGGAGCTCCACAGCAACTCTATTCTTGAGGTGGATGCGAATTAACGATGGAAAATGCTAATTGTTAAAAATCTGTGCATTCAGGAAAAAATACACAGCTGGCATGGGAATGGTTCTCAGCAGCCACAGGCCTCAAACTGGCATTGCTGCTCTGATAGAGGTGGGACATCTTTGCCTTTCCATGCACAGAAACTACAGGAGAGCCAGGCACTGTGTGCATTATCTGAGCCCAGACATATACCCAGACTTGGGACACACTGAAGAATTTGCAATTTATTTTCTAAAAGTGCTTAAATGGGTATTAGCCTTTCCAGTGAGCTTGATGACATTATTTATTTTATGCAATAGTCTCATGAGAACAGCCAATAGTCTCACTGTAATTAATTCATTTAATAGTTTGAAAATAATACACCCAGCAGTTTCAGGCTCCTGCCTTTAAGATACAGTAAATATTTGAGCTTGGCTTTTTTCATTTTACTACTTGATGTCAAAATACTTAAAATTGTTTTCTCCTAATAGCTAATATTAATTTTTCTTTTCTTTTTAATACTAAGGTCCTAATTGCAGAGAGTTATAAAGGAATGACAAAATATAGTGGAAAAAAGGGTTCTGATCGGATTATAAAGTCTAACAACAAACCAGCAAAGTGGAACTTTTTTTTAACACCATCCAATGATGTCACCAGTTTGAGGTTTCTCTGGGACTTTATTAAAATGTTTGTGACAGAGCCAATGTAAACCATCCTAAATCTAACACAGAGCTGAAAGGACTGATTTTAGGGAATGCAAAGATATGGATCATTGGGTCTGTCGAAGCGGCATCTTGAGCCAATTATTGGTGTCATCTTGAGCCAATTTAATCAATCCAAGGGGGACTGAAAGGGGGTGGAGGTGCAGGGTTGCAAGTGTTGGTCAAACATTCTGGCAAAAAGGGATTTGTTGTAACAGCAACCAATCTCTGGTGTGTTGACTTACTTCCTATAGCTCTGGGTTTGTGCATGCTGTAAATAACTGATCAATCAGCTGAACTGCTTTCAGGGCTTTAATTGCTAGCTAAATTTGTAGAAGATGTGGTTGTATGTACAAATATGTGAGCTTGAATTTCTTTAAGACGCTTCTAAAGTGGAAGTAATTTAGCGTAAAAGAATCTGAAATCTCATACAGTGTTACTTTCAAAATAGTAAAAGTGTACAAATATATTTTGAACGAGTAACATCTACTGACATTATCTGAGCCTGATCATGTAAACGAGTAAGCTTGAGAGTTGTAATTCCTATAAGATAAACTACTCACCCAGTGTAAATACTACTCAGTGGAGGAAAGCTAGCTTAAAACTGTTAACAGCAGAGAATTGAAGTGAGAAGTGGAGCTCTTAAAGCTTAATAATGTGAATTTGTTTTATCCTGTCAGACCCCTAGCAACAGTTTTGAGTCAGAAAACCTATGTGAAAAAACATTTAATTTAAATTCTACTCAAAGTCTCTTTTAAAGTTTTGGGGTTTTGGTTTTTTTTTTTTTTGCTTTAATATAATGGTATAATTAAGAGAGTTTTTATGAGTTAAAATCCCACAAACTCTCTCTCATTCAGTAACTTCTGTAAAAATATAAAATGGAATCCTCCTCATCACTGGGATTTTTCACCACGATGTGCATTTGCAGGTCAGGGTACCACACATGTTCTCTGGTAACTGCAGTTTTATATGCAGTTGTAGTTCATAATGCATCTGTACTTGAATATAATTGAAATCTTAGGTAATAAATGCTTCCTAGTAGTTCTGCAATTTGCATCTCTCATCTTTTTAAAGGTACAGAGATGGTTAATCTCTATACAATAGGAACTGAGAGAATGAAATATAAATAGATATAGGTAACAGTAAGGACAAACAGTAGAAACAGCAGACAAATCCTTGCATATTGGGATAAAAATACATTTCTTACATGTGATAAAAGCAGTATGTGTATTTTAAGTATGTCTCATAAAGATTATCTATCTATCAAACTAAATTAGTGAGAAGGGGATATTTGTTTTGAACAAGATGTCTTGGAAAAGCAATTTACGTGTTTTGGAACTGTTAACACTGCAGCAAGTTGTGTCACACTGCAGCACAGACAGGACTGAATGCAAGGAGATGGAATGTGAGATGAGCTGATAAAATAGAAGCTAACATTTAAAGAAGTACACACTCAACTTTACTGTGGCATCTGTGCTGTTGAAACAAATGGCCATTTGCTTTAACATATCCCAGCAAATTGAGAAAAGAACACTTAGGTAAGTTCCAAACCCAACCTCTCCTGCCTTCCTGCAGTGACCCAGCTGGCCTGTTCTTCCCCTTCCAGACCTTTCTGTCTTGCTGCTAAATGCACCCGTGATAAAGCAATGAACACATTGAAGGATGTTTGTAGTGTGTTCACTTAGCTCTACACCTCTGCTGCTGTGGTCAGTGCGTATTGCTCTCCAGAATAAAGAACAGAAATATTCAGATGGGCAGCAGGCAAAAATCCTTCATTGTACTTCAGAACAGCACATCCCTGCAGCAGGATCTGCCTCTGACAGCAGTGTAAGGAAAAGGTGTGACAGCAGAGCAGTAATGTTAGGAAAAAGTAAGGGGAATCATAAATTAAATACTTCAATCATTCGAGATTGAGGCTTTCAAACATCTTGGTTTGTTTGACAGCGAATTAGTTCTGTATTTCACCAGCAGAAAAATGTTGATTATAAATTTAAGATGCAAGGTATGTCAGCTTAGAAGAATCACATATAAATTCCTACTCTTCAATGCATTCACAGCTCAAAAATAATATTAGTGTTTAATTTGTCAGTAAAAGAGCATTTTTCTTATATTTCTAAATAGTGTTATACTTTTTATCACTCCTATCCAATACACCTTTTCATCTTAGACAGAGCAACATATTTGTGATGGTTCAACTTCAGCTATAATCTGCAGACTCTAGGTCTGTAATTTATTATTTGCTCTAAAAGATCAGGTCCAGAGTTTAAACGTCCCTAGCTGAAAGTTTATACCAGTCAGGACAGAAAATTATTCTCTATGCCTAGGTTGAAGTACATTACTTCTTTATTGAATTAATTATGATAAGGATCATAACTTTAAACTAGGGGTGAGGTGCTGGCTTTCTACTAGGATTGCTTGAAGCAATTTTCATCTGAACATTTTTGTAGAGTTATTGAGTCTGGCAGGTCTGAACTTTATGAGAGAGTAACTTTCTCCCCAACTTAAAAGAGGTTGGACATTGATCCAGGCAAAGGTTTACCATATCCCATGTCTGTAGCCAGAAAAATTTGCACTGCATACTGAACAAATAACTACAGAACCAAATTAAACACATCTTATGAGCTTTTATAATAAAAGCAATGCTGGCCCTTTCCCTGAGGGATTGATCAGGGTACTGAATTAATATGACAGATTTACTTCTTTTTTGTTTGTTTGAAGTAGAAGTCTAAAATGATTTTTGGTCAAGGAGGAATTAGTCTACTAAATATGTATACATGAGTCTACTGAACCATGCATATTCAGTGACAAATTTTATATCTCTATCAGATTGGAAAAAGTTGGGCTTCAAAAGCAGGTAAAGATGTTAATCCTACTATGATTGTTCTCCTCTGATTGGATTAAAAGGCCTAGGAACAACGGAAGGAAATTACAGATCTTTGAAAAGTTAAAAAGCAGCTAAGAAAGAAGAAAAATTTTCAGTTTGAGAAAAGCAGGTTCCAATAACTGTTCTGTTGTCTTGTGTCAAACACACAGAGTTTGTGCAAGACTATAAACAAGAGATCCTCTGGGAAATCTATGGTTTAAGTGACTTACCCAGAATTACTTAAGAATTCTATGGCTGAGATCAGATTAGGAATAATTT
Organism: Lichenostomus cassidix; assembly: GCF_008360975.1. Lineage (NCBI taxonomy): Eukaryota > Metazoa > Chordata > Aves > Passeriformes > Meliphagidae > Lichenostomus > Lichenostomus cassidix. Next base: position 19,143,524 of record NC_139490.1, read on the forward strand.
ATTTGGATGAGAGGTGGTTATTTTTTCATGCATTTTGTGTTTTATTACCTGTGTTGCATCTAATTTTTCAGAGTAAGAGGGGCAAGAGGCTTTCATCTAACACCCTCTGTCATATAACTGCTTTAAACCTGATTCATGTCTTCTCAAGGGAGCTAAACTGAGTAGGATTCTCTCTTGAAAGAGATAATTGGTGGACAGACATTAAATATGACAGAAGTCCATTAAAAATTGTAATAATATCAAGTAAATACTATGAATGAGGAGAGTTAGAAATGTTTATTCATTGTTTCTCACAAAATCAGACCTATATGCTGCCAAATGAATTTGACAATACATTTAAGACCAAAAAAAATCCCACAACTTTTTTCATTAAGTTAATAATTGTAAAATAAAATCTGTAACCCTCAGATGTTTGGGAGTAAAACAGGGTCTCAAAATGAAGCTATAAAGGTTTGAGGAGGGTAGTCATGAGTGGAGTCTAATCAGAGTGCCAAATTAATCTCTGGAAGTTCTTTATCCATTGATTTCTAGATGATGGGAGGTTACACTTGCTAGCACTGAGTAACACTCTCAACTTCTGGCTTTCCTCAAGACCTTGCTATTGGCACCTCTGCAAGACTGTATTTAGGCTTTCAATGCATGTCCATCCTTACTACCACTCTTGGAGTGGCCATTGCTGTTATCCTTCCTCTTATCCTAACTACACTTTGTGACTTCTGTTGTGTTTGCTCTTGAATGTATTTTTAAGAGATCTAATTTATCCTGCACCTTGTTCCTTTTGGCTGTGCACCCTGCCTACCTAAGTACCACACCCTCTAGTGCTGTGGGAAGCCTTTCTGAAATGATGCAAACTGCTGGATTTCTTCAATCTCTATTTCCTACTGCCAGTCATTGCCTTACTTTGAGACGGTTGCTGCAATGTTGTTGACATGTTTGGGTTAGCTTTTGTGAGTTCTCTCAGTATTCTGTCTGTTTTCTTACAAGATTTTGAATTTTGTTTGGGAGATACTGTATCAGAGCTGACTGCTTCCATAAACTCCATTCTTGAACAGCGTGAATTTCATTATTTGGCAAATGTTCATCTCTGGACTTTCTTATATCTCTTTCCAAAGGTTTTGCCCTGAATTTCAATAATTATCAGATCTTTTGTCAAGGACTCATTCCTTCCCCATAATTGGCTTCTTAATTTACGATTAGCAAAGTCTTTCATCCCCATCTTTTTCTGTTTCTCTTTATATCCTTCAGCTCAGGTCCCCTCATGCTTCTTTAATGCAATTAACTAATAGCCAGCTTGCTCCTCTTGATTAGCACGAGCGCCGTGAAGTGCCCGCTATCAGGAGCACAGATCAGTTCTGCCTGTTCTCCCTCAGGCTGCCAGATTCGGAGCACATCTGTGGGAACATTGGCAGGCTGAGGGCTCTGCTGTCCCCACTGCTCCAGAGCTGTGTCCCTGTGGCCGTGGGAAGCTGAAGGAGCAATTCCTGCTGAAACTGAAGCACACTTTCAGTCCATTTTCCTCGGCCTTCCAGAACCTGTCTTTTGTTTCATGACAGTGATTTTTAAAACTGTTGTGCCCTTTGATCATTTGTCAAGATTTTGTTTCCTGTAAACTATTTTGATATGTAAGAGGATTTTTCTGAGAGTCTGAGGAAGCAACTCAGTTGATAAAAACATTGTATTGAGTGGTAACAGTGATAATGATAGATTCTGTGAGATGTAGCTGTGGTAGCAAATATTCCCTGTAAAAGAGGAGTCCAGATCTCTTCTTTTCCAAGCTCCAGTGGTGCATCTGACCAGATGGACAAAGCTCAGTGCTTCACTTGCTGCTGAGCACTCCTGAACATCTGGTCTCTGTGGACATCTTGGACAACACTTGGTCACATGGTGTGAAGTAGAGGGAGATGGTTTCTGGGTGGGTTTTTTCCTCTCTATAGTAATGAATTAATTATAAAGGAGAATTTTAAATTCTATTTTTTTTAGCAAAAATTCTTTCCATTGCACCAAAACATTATTTTTTTTCTAAGGCAGCTGCAATGCTTTTCTGACAGACAGTTCAGTCCTGATGTGCAAGACCCTTTGAACCCCCTGAATTTTGCAAATATTGGTACTCCATTATCTTTTCCCAACAAATAGACAAAAGGGTGTTTGAAAAGTTTTTTAGCATTTCACATGAAGAATTTTGGCAAAAGTGGTGCATATTTCTTTGGCTCTGATAATCATTCTGGTTACTTGCAGGTATTTAGCCTTTGTCTTTCAATTTTGGAGTACTTTATTTTTTAGTTCTGATGCTCCATAGTTAGCTTTGCCAATAGTCTAGTGCTCCTAGCACCACCATATATTTTGTATAAGTGCAGAAAGCCCAGTTCCTCTCTTAATACATTTGTTTGGCTTTATAATATACTAATATTGCATTATTGATGTTTATAAGACAGGTTTTCATGTTTGGAAGCTATCACTGCATTTGATTTTCATTTTGCTTTGCTTTTTGCACTCTACTATAGATTAATGCAGTGTTTAGAAGTGACAGAAACCTAATTTAATGACATTCTTAAGTCTCAGGCAAGATTAATTACAGCATTGCAATATTTTCACCTTAGTAACAGCTGAAATGAGTTTTGACAACAAGATGGAATTTGACTCACTTGGGCTGTAGCTCCCCTTTTTAGGACTGCATGTAAATGATTAGGGTTACAGAGAACATGTGGACAGTGAGTTCCTGGGATCTCGGTGGTGGATGAAAAACATCTGCCTTTTACGCATCCTTCCAGAGACACCATACAAGATAGGCCTTTTGAAAGCAACATTCTTGGTTTGTTTTGTGGCAGCCAAGGTAAGCCTAACTTGAACCTTCCCAGTAAACCATCCCTAGGTGTGATACTGACAGGGATTGTGAATCTTAAAGGCTGCATTTTACATTATCTGTTTGTAGCACATGCATCCAGTCAGCAATCCAACTTCATCATGTGCCATGAAAACATCAGAGTGCTCTGCACAGCCTGCATTGTACTGAACTGCTGGCAGTGTGTGGTTTGGGACTCAGCAGACCTGGAGAGGCACTCAGACTGTGTGTCATGGGTGCTCTGGGCATGCCATGAGTAATGTGTAGAATTTGCCCTCCTACATTTTTTATTTAGAAAAATCACCAGTGATTAATCTTTATTTGGAAGTTAATGGGAAAAACCATTAAGACTTTAAAAAATTTCTTTGGGTATATGCCTGTTCCTAAAAATTTGAAACCTAAAAGGATCTTCAAGCATTAAAGCACTTATACCTGTTAACTTCATTGACACTCTAAAACACTGAACTGAGTCTTTCTTTAGTGGTTCTTTGCACCAGTTTTGGTATTAATAGCTCTAAACTTAAAACCGTCTGTTCGGTCCAAACGTCAATACATCGGAGCCTTTGAATACTTTTTTTTTTTAGGTATTCTGTTATGGGCAAAAATAAGATTAAATATCAGTGACACAAAAGTACAAATTAAATAAACTTTCATAATCTATTGTACGTTTCCCTGAAAATGGCAATGCCTGGTGGGAAAGCACTTGTGATTTCCCAGCAATGTGAATCCCAGGCACCCTATCACTGTTAACAGAAGATCCTGTTCGAGGACATTGCAAAGCGATGCTGCTTGTTTACATTTCTTTTTAAAAACAACCAATAGAACAAATTTGAAATTTATCTTGTCTGTTAAGGACAAGCCTCAACAATGTCAGCCTGTTCTCACATTGTGAAAAAATAGAGAGAAAAACAATAAGAACTTTTAATACAGCAGGTATTTGAGCTTGCATATTCACATCAAATTCTCCTTGATACCAAATGCGTGACTTGGTGGCAGTTATTCTTGCACAATTTACTTGGTGCCAGCAAGATTTGGGCAGATGTAAAAAGGCACTAGTCCTTCAAATATGCTCTTAAGAGCAGGTTTATTTTAGCATTGAACTGACTGTTCCATCCTAAATACATGCCTAGATGATCTGCTGCAGCCAAGTATTGAGCAGAAGCCTGCGCTGCTGTAGCAATCAGTGAATGCTGAGCACTGCTGCCACATTTACACACAGACTTTTTCAGTAAGTACATCGAAGTCTATCCAGAGCCAGCCCAGCTTTCACCCTTAGCTTTGCAGATAAGTCCTCTTACTTTGCCATTTCTGATGGCAAAGCAAAACATTGCTGGGAATGCTCAAATGTCTTTAGCTGCTTTGGAGCAGAGATTTGTAATATTTTAATGGTGGATATCACCAAGAAACAGAAGCTGGAAGGTCCAGGCTGAAGCTGTCCGACAAGAACAGCTGATCTTATGACATATTTTTACTAACACGGCTCTGGGTCTCACGAGAATTGCACATAGTTAGGTTTTACACTAAAAGGAAGTGATTATTCTTAAGATACAAGTAAAATCTATTCAGGGCTAGGTATTTCTAGAGGCCTGAGGAGAAGCCAAGGTTGTTCTTTGTGGTACCAATGTCAGGGAGTATATCTGAACCTGCTCTCTTTAAGTCCAGGGTTTCAGTGGAACAGTGAACCAAGGTGTTGAATAGATCCTGTGCCCCACACTGAAAGCCAAACACTCTGCTGGTACAAACTGACAAAGCTGTGCTCATGTCTCTCTAACCCTAATTTAAAATTTTCTCCAGAAGTGTATTAGAACTGACCTTTTTTACATCAAACCTGAGCTCAAGGAGAGAGCTCATGAATCAGAGAAAAATAACATTTCTGTTTCATTTAAATAGAAAAAACCCTTTGGGGAGATACAGAAATAATGACAGGATAAAAGACCCTCAGGTTCAAAATCCCAAATCCTGCTCTCAGCCACAGAGAAGGCAAGCTGTCCCCGTGTTTGTATTTTGTGTGTCAGTGTGTGAAATGTTTCAGTGGCTATTTCAGGACAGCCAGTATTATCTTCCCTGGATACCTGAGAATGAAACAGGCCTGGGTTTGCTGCAGAAGTGCTGCAAGTGAGTGACAGGAACACGTGGCTGTAACCCTAAACAGGATTGTGAAGGCCTTTATCCAGAAGCCAAGTTTACAGGTTTTGCAAAGACGTTAAACAAACATTGTAACTTTTAACATAAACACAATTAACTAACATAAATATTTATGCAATTTTCTTTTCATTTCACTCAATGCATATAGCACACATGAATCAGAGTTTACCTTAAACAATTGGCTTTAGGATACCATTATCATTCTTATCAATAATTAAACTTTTCTGGAGCAAATAACTTCCTGGCTTAGCACAGATACATCCCCTGAATTTAGTACCTGCTCCAAAAGGTTTCAGGATCTGTTCAACTTCTTAGGCTGAAGAGCTGGTAGCTACAGGCAGCTCCCTTCAAGGTTCAGACAGACAGCAGTGATTTTTTTCCTCACCATGCTCAATCTCCACTTGTTCCAGCAGGACAACAGAAATCTGTCAAAGAGAAGGTAGGTAAGGACTGAGTAATGGATATAGAAATTTCTCCCTTGAACCAGCACACAGAATTACTATAATCCCTACTGGATTAGTAAGAGGGCAGGCTGTGAGGAGCAGTGGAGCTGTGCAGTCAGGAGGCCCTGAGCAGATGCAGAGCCTTGGACAGGGTGCATCAGGCACAGTCACTGAGCTGCTGAGTCCTGTGGTGACCACAACAGGAACTCCTGCCATCCCAACAATGGGTCATTGTCAGCCCTGCTGAATTCAATGAGGATTTTCAGGTTACATTTCACTCCTACTTGTGATTTACCAAGGCTGCAGAGCTGGAGCTGAACCTTGTAAACTGTGAAGTTTTATCTGGGGAAGATGTGCATCTCTTCCAGAAGATACTCTTTACTTGATAAACCATTTTTAATTTAGTCAAAAAAATAAGTAAATTTTTTATGACATAGAAGGAAAGGCACAGACTTTATACAAGCCAATCAATCCCACAAACAAACTGCCATTTAATAACCACAGTGGTTTGTTTAAATACAAGCAAGATGAGATCTATAGTTCAAGTATATCACAAATTCCCCTCTTTATCCTATAGCTGAAATGTTATTTCTTTCCTTTTCCTATTTTTCTTACCCTGCCAGTCAAAGTGGATATTTCATTTAATTCTGTTATTAAAATATTTCTCTTTTTCTTCTTACATACTTAATGGTTATTGAGTGTCTCTGGACACTCTAGTGTTTTGCCTTCTGCTGTTTTGCCTCACTGCTGAGAAATGACACAAAAAGAATGGAAGTCACTGGCAAAGCATAAAAAGGCAAACAAACAGCCTACCCAGTGTGCCCTTACATGGATCCAATAGCCAATTGTCCTTAAATAGCACTATACAAGATACCACTGTACATGGTATCTTGTATGAGTACATGGACAGTTTCAGAAGTTTTCCAGTCAATAGCTAAGCAGCCCTGAAACTCATTCCAGAGAGTCTCTCCACAGCAGGTACTGCAATGATTGTCATTTCATAGGAGAGGTAAAACAGAAAACTTCACGCTGGAAGACATGTAGTGAATGATGCAGAGATAAAAGGAATCAGAGAATGGAAAATGGAGAAGTGTTACTATATTTCATCATATTAACATCCAAATGGGTCATCAGCAGACTATAAAGAAATACAATAGAGAGAAAAAATGTCTTTAATGGTGATCAATATTTAAAGATAAAGTTTATCCCAGCTCTTCTTGTGCTTGCATAAACAACAGTAAAGCAGTTTACAAACTAAGGAAAACTAAAAAGTGTTCCAAGCCCTGGAAAGTTAAAACTGCTTGTGTGACTCAACCTTATTCACAAATGCACACAAAAGAATCTTTTTGGCCCCAAATGAAGCATATGTCTTTTCAGGCTTATCCTGGATTCTCAAACAGGCTAATCTATTAGTGGATTTGGGGATGTTTCTTGGGAGATTGTGTGCTGGATATTAATAGGCTCTGGCTAAGAAACTCTCCTCTTGGTCCTCATAAGTCTATGGGTGACACTGCAGAGATAGCTGAGGCTTTGTTGTACACATCCCTGCAATCCCAAAAGAATGAACATGATGCCTGTTTACCAAAAGCATCAAGAGTCTACATGACCCTTCCAAGCTCACCCTGCAAGTCAATGTGTTTTCCCATTCATTGGCTGATACCCCAAACATGAATGTACTCACCTTCTTTAGCTACTAACAAAATTCCTAAGATGCGCTGTGGTCTCCTTGCACAGGTTATATTCTAAATGATTTAGTAGTACCTAGTCTCCTATATCAATTAATAAAGAATTATTAGAGTACTCAATAAAGGTGGCAGATCATTAAACTGTACTGCCATTATAACATTCCTACTCACATAAGGGAGGTGACAGCATTCAGACAACTTGACACATCAGGCTGCTAGACCTGCAGGTCCTTTTCCAGAGTGTCAGTAGGAGTAGTTTTCTAAAGGGAAAAGACTTCTGTAGGTGCTGCTGTAGAGAATATGGAGATATAGAGTTTTGCTGTTGTCTCAGAGCTCAGGCAAAAGCTGGAAATGAGAAACTCTTGAGCAGCTCCACTGACTCTGTAATAACAGGGTGATGCTTTGTTCAAGCTATGTTTTCTGAGCTGTAGTTTCTCCCCTACTCTGAGGTGGGTGACTTCCTTATTAGCATAATACAGCAAGTGGTCACTTTGTCTCTGTGCTGCAGAGAGGAGGGAGAACCCTCATGGGCTGTTTGCTCAGAGCATCGGGGGAACAAAAGTTCACAAAGTTTTCTGTATTCATTCATTTCTAAACTCTTGGAGGTGTTGGTTAACTCCAAGAAGCAGGAAGGTGGCAATGCCACAGGACCCGTTTTTTCTGGGACTCATTATAGAAAACCTGTGAAAAGTGTCCCCCCTTTTTTAACTTGTGCTGACTGCTTGTACCACCTCCCATGGGAAATAGAGGATCAGCCGAATTTCTGCTTTTAATACTACAGGAATCCCAGAGAAAAGGATTAGAACACAGCAAGTTCGCATTTATCTTTTGTATCTTTGTTTATCTTTTGTATCTTCTGCAATTTACCTGTTGAGCCAAAGGCATAGGATATCAATGGGACTGCAGCTGATTCGGCCTCTTGTCCCTGATCTGAGCAGACTTTGATTAAGCTGGCATATGCATCCCTGATTCACTGATGGAATTAATCACTTTTGCATAAGATAGCAACAGTCTATATAAATAATAACAAAGTTCAATCTCGCCCCTCAACTTCATTCCATTGGCAGTTGTACAGCATTTAAAATTTGTGTACATTACTTACAGTGATAATCTCCAGGAGTCACATTATAAATTCATGAATCTACTTATGTGGTATCTTGTGTAATCAAAATTATCACAATAAATTAAATACAGGAGCCTTATGATACACTCAAATGAAATCAAGAGTCTTATCTAGTCCCAGAATTCTTAATACAGATGCAAGGACTGGGTAGGAAAACAGCTATCAATGTGGAAGCTGTTTTGGAAAGAAAGGAGAAAAGAAATGGAAGCAGCTTTTGTGGTTGTACTGATTCTCTTGATTCTTGCAACCCTGCCAAATCCCATTTGAAGATATTCAGAGCTTAAAACCAGTCTGTGTGACCTTGTTGAAATCTACCATTTCTTTAGGTGATTAAGTATGGACATGTGCTTTTAAACAGAGGGTAAACATTCTCTTTTAGGATGGGTATCTACATTTTCCTTCCAGTGAAGTGTTTGAGGAAAGTCATGAAGGAAATGTGTACTTCTGTATTAGTAATATCAAGCAGTGACCAAAAAAAATCAGTGCACAAAGCCCATCTCACAGTGGAAGCTTTTCTGTTCATTTCAAATAATACTAGCTTGGCTTATATTGAAGCAATAAGGAACTATAATAGAAATAGAAATAAATCAGAATATGTGTATTCTACAAGACCTTGTTTACTCTCCATCAGAGTATTTGAAAGAGTTCTAGCATAGACACAATTAAATTAACTTTATCTTTGAATTTATTACGTTTAAACAGGTTCATTTTGTTGCAGAAGAATATTAGAGTCCTTTGTGCAGAGTGAATGGAAAAAATTACTTAATAAATGTATTTGAAATGCTGGAAATGTGCAAAATCCCTTAGCTGGGGTTGGTTTCGAGTCTCTTACTAGAACTTCCAAGGTAGCCTCTGACTGGGTGCAAATTAGGAAATAAAACTTCGTGGCATCACTTTATGTTTGTGAGGCAAAACATAGCCATGAATTTGATTTACCAAAGTGACTGTAGACTGCTGTCTTCACACACCCTACAGTTTATTAATCCATGGATAATACTTAGCTGGGCTACACACCTGCTCCAAAGCTGTATCTACTGTAACAATCATTTGAAGCTGCCTTCAACTTCCTGAGTAAATGCTACCAAGCAATTTCAGGTTATTAAACTGATGTACCCAGTTTATATAGATATAAAAACCATCTAGATTTCCTTTCTAAACATCTTCAGATGTTTTGAAATACATCTGTTTTAATTTACTTCTGTTCTCATGTCCTTCCCATATAGGCCAGATTCAGCATATCCTATCTCTGATGGCTCAATTTCTTGTTACTACAGAAATATCCAGACAAGAGCACAAGGTCTTATGGCCACCAGGCAGCATGTTTAGAATCAGAGAAATAACTGGGAAACAACATCAAGAACAATGAGGAATATGAGGAACATCTATTTTGAGAAGCTAAAATATATTTGTATTTAATTACACTGTTTCTATCTTGTGCAATGCATATTTCCTCCAAACATGAAAAGAAACAAGCTGGAGTGGATTTAAATGTGGTCATCTGGTGTGAATCTTTTAGGCAACTAACTTCTGCCATTATGATTACTTTCCACTCTCACATGCCATTTAATATTGGAGGAAGCAAAATAGTTCTGTGTGGTTGTAGTCTATCCAATATCAGTGTGTCACTGGGAAGTTAAAATCTCATTTAAGCCAGAAATATAAATCTGCCAGACCTCCCAAGAGTACTGAAAGCTTCTTTTTCTCCCTCTGTGCTTTAAAGTGTGGAGGAGATAACATCACATCTTTTGTATCTGGGAAATCATTCTCTCTGCTCATTCCTAAAAACTTGTCCTTCTTTCAGCTTCTACTTCAAAGGAGGATTCCTTTTCTGAGCCCTCTTGGTTCCTTCTGAGCTTTCCTTTCATAGCTAAATAAAAATTAAGGTGTGCAGATACAGAAATTATGTAGGATCCTGTCATTTTACATGATAAGGTCCTGCCATTTTATCTTTTTTTTTTTTTTTTTACTGTTTTTAGCTAGTGACCTTTTAAATTCCGTTTATTAGTCAGGAAATGAAAATGTCTGTAGGTTTGGGGCTTTACTTTTTTTAGTAAATATTGTGTGCATTTCACTTTACTTAGGTGATGTTATCCTGGTCAGCTTTATAGCGTTACATTAGGAAAGGCTGGGAAGGAGAAAACCAAACATGGCAATGAATTGACCACATCATAAATTATGCTTAGATACCTGGGGAACTTGGTCTAACCAAGCTAGCAGGGGCTTCTTATGCTTAAACTGTAGTCTATGAGCAGAGGAAAGGCAAAATCATTAAAGATCCTGGTCTAGGAAAGAAGAGAAATGAAGAATATCTGTAAAGAATACCAGGAGCATGTTAGAGTTAAATAGTTTGGATCTTCACAAAAATTTTAGCATAGGCACTGCAGATTAGCAAAGAAAGCAAAGAAAGATTTAGCATAGCCTGCATGCAAAGCTGTATTTTTTATGTCTGTTGCTGTGTATCTTTGGTTGAATAAACAAAGTGAATAAATAGGGGAAAATTTACTTCCCTGTCATTTTTCCAATCACAGTGCTCCTGCACAGCTTAACAGCTCTGTGTGTACATGGAGCTCTGCTACAGAATAAATGAACTGTGTGGCAAAAGCTACAGAAGCTTTCTCTGAGGATGCCCTTGCCAGAGACTGGAGGAGATCTGAGTCTGACATGGTGGCTGTGCTAATCTCTTCATTGTAAGGTCAAGAAAGGAGGTTTCTAAGACAGAATTATAAAACTTGCCAGTAATATCTATTATTTCTTTTTAATTATTTAGAGAAAATCTAAACTTGAATAAGGACAGTCGCAGCATTCTGTGTGAATGAGAGAGAATTCTGTGGGGAGTCTTTAGGATATTAGGAATAAAAAGGCCAGCTTGCTCCCAAGAACCTGTAGCTGATTTTCTCAAGTCCATGAGGCATAAACTGGCTCTGAGCATGCACAGAATTATCATTGCTGCCATTTGGAAGAGCAGATCACACAAGCTGGGGGCTTGCCAGTGTAATTGCTGTGTTTAATGCTGTGAGCCAGTGAGGCAAATTAATGTCTTCTGTGATAATTCCATTAAAGGCTTATTATTTTGATAAATCATGAGAGGCAAAGGTCATGATCTCCTGGGAACTTTGATTTCAAGCTATTTTGCTTAGTATTTCTATATTTAACTTTACTGCTGCATTACTACAGAAATTTGCTTTGCCTCTTTCAATCTTGGTTCTTTTACCAATGATCCTTGAAAACATTTTGGTTACTTATTTTAAAATATTTAATCCAGAGAATTATCTTCGTTAATATGCTTTCACCTGGTGGGTATATATAGGGATAAAATATGAACTCGAGTAAAAATTCTTTGAGCTCTTTAGGTATGTTTTACATACTGGGAATATTTAATACAAAGATACTAGTGAGGACTGAAAGGTTACATTACTAACTGCCATTGGTGGAAATTCGGGCAACATACCTAGTTAAATAATCTGAGAAATCTGTGTTGGAGGAATATAATCTAAAATTTGTCATTTTAGTAACTTATTCATTATGCACAGAATAGAAGCAGCTAAGTTTCTATCACAATGGTGGTTGTTGATCTTCAGAATACAAGTACCAACTATTTGCTGAGGTTGGGGTAATTCAGAGGTACTTCTTGGGAGTTACCTCTAGTTCATGAAGCTGATATTTCCCTCCATTGCTTAACAAAGTATTGCTGACAAAAAGACTAAAAGCAATTTGTTGGTATGTGTTATCTAATTCACAGCACTGGAATAGTTGCATCAGCAAAAGGGTTTTATAATGGTGTGAGTTGCATCTTCCTTAAGGGTGCAAATGTACTTTGGGTTTGAGGTCCAGCTGTTCTGTGTGGCCCGACATCACAGAAGGCAAGGAAAGGAGCTGGCTGGATGCTCTTATTTTTCCTCTGACCTTGAGGGCAAGGACTCAGGAGTCTAAATCAGAGGAGGATGAGCATGACCTCCTCTCAGGCAGCACAGCTCTTGTCATGAGGAGATGGAAGCACAGCAGGAACACATTTGGCAATCTGGGATCCGCTTGTAGGAACAAAATGCCATTTTAACCATTTACAATACATGAGACTGCATCCAGCATAGATAGCCCTGTCCCTGGGGACTGACCAGGACAGTTTTAGCCCTTTTAAGAACAAAGAAGAGACCTTGCTGCAAGAGCTCAGTGCCCTTTCACAGGGATCCTAGCAAAGGAATGACTTCTTATTTATTTATTTTATGTCTTCAGCTAAGCTTTGATGAGAGGTTCCTTAACTTTTCTGTAGAGACTACGTTTCCTGTCTGAGATAATATTTAAGATGAAGACTGACTCCTTCTCCTGTTTCCTTCCTACAGACCAAAAGGAGACCCTTTCAAAGTGCAGCCTTTAATCTGGAGGCAAAACAGGCCCCATTTGTAGCCCTCATCTCTTCTACAATGACAAGAGTTGCTGCTTGCAGGTAACAGTGTTTTAATCTCATTTAATGCTTCATACCTCCTTACTTCACTTCTATTATGCCACAGAGGAATTAGACCCCTTTGATGCTGTGCTTCTGCTTGTGTATCATCATGGCACTGGGGATAAGCAAACACACGTAGGCTAATAAATCAGTGTTACTTCAGTAATGTCTTGTTTCATTCATTGTGGCAATCTTACAGCATATTCAGTTTTAAATGATAGGGTGTTTCATTACCAGCTTTTAGATATACATGATCAAATTTTGCACAAATATCTATTTATTTATTTATTACTTTAGTATTATATTCTTCCTAATACTACTGGTATTGATAATAATAGTAACGGTATTATTCATTCAATGTGAATCTCAAACTGTAAGTCACTAGAAAATTTTTCCACTAACAAGCCAATGTTATTTCAAGTAGTGGGGAAAAAGACTTCAGACAATGCTGGGACAAATCTTTTTTGGTCATATTTTTGTACTGACAAGCTGGGAAATAAGACACTTTTTCTAACAGCATGAAATCCACATGAGAGGCCTTATAGTCTGATGAATAATCATTATCATCATGTCTATTGGCCAAATATTAAGTTGATAGCCTCTAATTAAATAAGGGCAGAGAAAAAGCCCCACTAATTTAATGGAGGTGGATATCCCTTGCCCTCCTGCATGCTGACCAACAGGGTGTTCATTGGGCCATCAGTTTGAAGACATTTTTCTCCTTCCCGTGAGGCTTGTAATGTTTTTTTTCTGGTGATTTCTTTCTTTGTCAAAGTTGTGAAAGCTGAAAATTTTTTTATATCATTTAGTAACAATGTGAATTATACATGATAAGTTATAACTTTGAAGTTACTTGGTATATTATTTATGCTTTTAAAAATTTGTGCTCCATCACCTGTGATCTTAGCAAAATTCACAGATGTTTTGGAAAAGTGTATTTTACTGTCTCTTCTGCCCTCTTATGGAACTGCTTACACACATTAAAGACTTACTCCAACTCCATGCAGTGGGGCATTTGCCACTGATTCAGCAGCAGTCAGATCAGGCTCTTCATTTGGAGGAAAAGGTTGATAAATGCCTTATAAAGAGATGCTTTGAACAGGTGAATGGCATAGAAAAGATGAGGAGTGGCCAGTTCTTAACATCTCAGTGAGAAAAAACAAGTACAATTTACATGTGCATCATGACAGGTATATGCATTAGAGATCTCCAGGGCTGGGATTATTTCTGCATGTTCCTAAATACGGTTTTTTTGAAAAGTCACTGTAGGTTACTCTGTCTTCATTTATGGAAAAAGATATTTCTTTGTGTGCCTGTTTATGAGAGTTTGGTCATGGAGTTCAGGCCCTTGTAGCTGCCACTTTCATAAGAGCTAAAAGAAGCAATATTGTTTCTCTTTGCTTATTGCTCTATGAAATTGTCATCCTTTCCTCATCAGTCCCAGTTTACAGGAGAAACTGAGTAAATGTGGTGTTGTTTGAGCAGCAGGTTCTGTTCAGATTCACCTGCTCATTAGAAGATGAAATTCCAAAGGTTCTATTGCTTTCTGAAAATCCACAGCTCATGCTTTCTTATACATGTTACAGTTACCTTCTTCCCAGCTATTTTCTTCTACCTTCTAGAGCTTACCTGTGGCAAATCTGGGGCAGGAAATGCTTTATTCAGGCAGGGCAAAATTATCTGAAAAACTCCAGTGGAAAAATAATGCAGTATAGCAATGAAGTAACTTCTGTCTCTAATTCCTCATATTCATGGTAACAGCATCATGAGGCTCCTGGTACTGGCTATCCATGCAAAAAATCTGCACATGCAGGGCCCTGGGGACAGAGATTTGGTGCTGCAGCTCTGCTGGGCTTCAGCAAGACTGTTCCAAAGCTGGCAGAAATGGAATATCAGAATATCAGAATATCTATCAGAATATCTATCAGAATATCAGGGCCCTGTGGGGTCAACCTCACATCCTGCAGCTCTGCTGGGCTTCAGCCAGTGCCTTCCAAAGCTGGCAGAAATGGAGATTTTGGGGTCACCCTCACTCCCATCCTGCAGTTCAGCTGGGCTGTTGTCTCCATTGGTCTTTGCAGTACATCAAAGGTTTACAGGATGAATTGACAATGTGAAGGGGTTACAAATGACCTTTGAAGCAATCTAAATGGTGGAAACTGGAGCACAAAAAGTGAATTGTTTCTCTACTGCAATATACTGTTGATCCTTCCTTTCTATGTTTTTAGTTGTTTTCTCTGTGCATATGATATCAAAAATGGAAGCATGAAATTAAAATACTGTGTTTGGAAAATCTGAAGATTCTATTTGATAAACAGGACGAAAGTATGCTTAAGACTTGAACATTCCCTTTTTGGGTCAATGCCTTGTCATTTTCTTCCCTTGGGCTAAAATCTCAGCATGTTTTCAGGCATCCAAGTGATGGCCTGAGCTCACAGATGGAGAATGAGAAGATGAATCTGATAGGCATTCTGTCTGTTCTGTCTACCTGTCTTGTCACACACAGGTGTCCACTGCTTTTGTGTGCTGGTTCTCCCTGCAAAAGACCAGTGCAATTAGGTATTTTATTCCCTTCCAGTCTTCTACAGAAGACTAGGTGAGTCCCTCAAAAACTGTTGAGGTTCAGATGCCAACCCTAATTCCCATATTTGATAATATCGTAGTAGCAAAAACAGTCAAACATGCTTTGCCGTTGTCCCTCCTTCCATCCGATCAAAACTTCTGGCCATGGTCCTCTCCAGATTTGGACATCCAGAGGAGAGAGATGCAAAACTATGTCATTTACTAAGGGCATTTTAGCCCCTGTGGGTCTTTGGCTGCAGAATTGTGAAAAGGAGCCAGGGGTTCAAATCAAAGGGCCAGTCAGAGCAAGGCAGTGTTGCGTCTCCTGTTCTCTGCAGTGGCACAGTACTGTGGGCTCCTGCTGCCTTCTGTGATAAGGTTGATCCCTTGACTCCTATGGGAGCAGGAATTGAAAAAGGCCCATACCTGTAGAATCTTATTTCAGAACAGGATTTAATGTAGCAGCTGACACTCATTCCTATTATTTTATTCTTCTCATGGGATCCTAATTGACAGTGATGTTCTATAGAGCCCACTGCTTGAAGGACACTTTGATGTACACGTCATTGTCACCAGGCTGGGACCTACCAAAGTCAGTGGGAATAATACTTAGGAACTCTTACTTTGGTTTCTGCCACTTCCACCTGCACCAGTTACACTTCTGGTCTTGCACTGAGAGTGGTCCTATTGTCTTCTGGGGGCAGTTAGTAAAATAGCATCTTGTTCAGCATGACTGGAAGAGAGCCTCAATATTGACCTTTAGATAATGGGAAGGAAGTGGGGTGGAGAGAGATAGAGGACAGAATAACTACAAAGGACATTCAAACTAAAGATCTCCTTCTCTGAAGTCATTCTGTAGCCTAAAATTAGCAGTGAGAGCCTAAACTGGTGAGCTGGGAATGGGTCTTTAAAAGCAATGGAAGCTGGGCACAGCTGGGCTGAGTCCCATGAGCTGAGTGTGGAGCTGTGGTGTGACTCCAAGCTTTGCAGAGAGCAGACTGCACTGGGATGGCCTTATTATGAACATTTTCTCTAGATAAAATGAAATTGATATTTACTGAATGTAAACAAGTGCATAATATGAAGAGCACACAATTTATATAATTAAAGATTGGGACAGAACACTACTTAGAAACTGAGATTTATTTTCAATGATGCTCTTAGTTAAACTGAACTGATCAGTTTCCCAAAATTTACAGACAGACACACGCACGCACACACACACACACACACACACTCTCCACTTTTTTGTCATTTATACAGGATAAATTATGAACATTATATTATAAACAAATGATCTTACCCCTGTGGGGTTTATTTTCTTAGCTTCCCTTAGTCAGAAAGCCATTTCCAGCCCTGCTCTGGAGCAGATGAAGCACTCATCCTCGCCGTGTGCTAGGGAAGCAGTCTGTCACTTGTGATCAGACATGCTGCTTGCTACACAGCACAAAACTCGACCTGATGCCTCCTAACCGGGAGAGCAGTGAGCAGGAAGTTCCAGCTGAGGTTCACAGTTCCAAAGTCCACAACCTTCTAATATTTTCAAGGTTTCATGTGTTTTACACAGGTCAACACATGGTCTGCTTCTCCTAAAAGTTCACCAACAGTTTAGTAACATTGTGAGCTCCAGGGTTAGGAGAGAGAGAAAAGCACATTTATGTAAAATAACTATCATTTTTGTAATTTTTATGGCTTAAACATTTTAGTAAAATCTCCCCAGGAATCAGACTCTCAGCTGAGAGAAATACACAGGGTTCCCTTCGAGTCACTGAAACAGTTAATTTACATCAGGTGAGGATCTGACCTAAATTTGTTTCAACTCTGATGTACCAGTTCATAAGCTGCATTACTCTCACATATGGAATCCTATCACTGCTGTATCAAAGATGTAATTAAAAACCTGCCATAACAAATGTGCACTATGCCCTACCAAGCTCTTGTGCTGACAAACTGCCAGAGGGGAAGAGTTTGATCTTTTCCTCAGTGTGGCTTGCCTCTGGTCCTAAAGGTTTTATCAAAGAACTTGAGAGAAGCAAGCCATGATGGAGCAGTAGGAGAGGCAGCTTCAAGTCATCGGTTGCCAGACAATCCAGCCTTCCCCAGGACAATTTGCACACTGCTGTAGCACCAAGGAAAAGATAGGCAGAGCAAAACACTGAGCACAGTTTGTTTTATGGTGATAGCAGCTCCTTTGTGCTAAGAATGTGAGCTGCAGAGTTCTGCACCAGCTGGTACTTCTGGGTGGTCCTCAAGGCTAACTTCAAATACTGGCCAGTGCAGTAAAACAGCATGGAAGTGTCAAAGACATAAGTAACTCTGGTAAGGTCCTTATCAGCAGACAGGCCTCCATTTTGTGACCAGCTACACATTGAGAAGGAGCATAACAATCCACCATTCCTGCCTAAAAATCCTAAGGCAAGGATGCATATAAAGAAAAAGAGTGTGCAGGGCATTTTTTTGCATAAATGAATTTTCAAACTAAATGCCAGTAATAATGATGATCAAATGCTATTAAATATCTTCATCTACTTCCCAAATTCATTAATCTCCCATGAAAACACAGCTGATAAAAGCATGCTGGACTTGAGTGGTGGCAGGCCAGAGGATGATCATAGGAATTGTTTATATATATGAAACATCCAATTGATTTATTCAGTTCTTTTTTGTTTGTATTCCTATAAAAGTTTTCTACATATCTCTTAATTTCACCACTCAAAGTAAATTCCTATATGACCATTATTCATATTATTTAATAAACAAAGCTGAAACCAACCTCATCAGGATACATATAAAAGAACCCTTGATGTTAACACGCAGAACATCATGATTCCCAAATGGCTACTTTAACAAAATTGTAAGAAATTATTTTGCCTAAGGACTATATGCAGAGTCCCCAGAAATCAAGGGGAATATTTCTATGATTCGCTAGGATTTACATCAGGCCATAAATGAGCAACATATTTTATAAGACATATCAGTTATTTACAGCAGGCAGAAACCCTGCTTTTGTTGTGTGGAACGAATGTATTGTTTCAAAAGCACATGGAAGAAGATGGCTGCTGCTCTTTGTTTTGAAAATTTGCAGAGCTTTAAAGCAGTGGTGAAGTTTGCTACTCATTTTACTTGTGAGGAACAGGGCATATATGAGTAAAATCATTCAAAAATTTCAACACTGCTTTAAATGGTCACAAGACCAAATACTGTATTGGGAATAGATATTTGAAGAGACACTAAAGACAAAATGCTTTCATTCAAAAACATTAAATAAAATCCGAATTTTTTAACATTTCTTTTGCTGACATTGCTTCATAATAATTCAATTTGAAAATAGATGCTATTTCCAATAATACTGCATTAATTTTAATAACAATATTTTTTTCACAATGGGACAACTTAAAATGTATCCAGAGTTCTTTCTGCACTAAAGGCTAAGACATAAGAAAAAAAAAATCACCTGGGAATGTTAAAATTCAAAGACCTAAATGTATCTATGACATATTCCAGCTGCATACAAAATGCACTTAATCCTGTAGAGAGAACTTGGCATTCAAACCAACAGCCCTAATAAACAGAGCTACATGTTTTCATTTGCTATTAGTGCCCTTCACTTTTGTCTGCTGAGGGAAAGGTTCGTTGCAAGACAAAGCTTTTGTTGGGTAGAATAGCACAGCACACTCTGTCAGTGTTATCAGTGTCTTTCAATGTGGAACATATTTAACTTGACACAGCACTAAAAAGAAAAGTAGAAATAGGACTTGTGAACTGAAGTAAAAATATATTGAGCTCTATGATATCTCTCAGGAACAGAGAAGCAGTGGGAGAGGAGGACCAGAGGAGAGGCAGTGGCACCTTCAGTATCCCAGATCATGGAGGAAAAAAATACTTTTGTCAAAATACACTGAGGCAAAGCCTAGATTTTCAGAGGAACCAGAGTTCACATGCAGGTTCTGCACACAGCAGACCCTAATAAATAGAATTCACCAGAATCCTTGGCTGGCAGGAGAGAGCAAGTCTCTTACTTGACAACTAAAATCCTGTTTTCTCCTGACACCTCTAGTGGCACCCTAAGAGTCTCCCAAATTTCAGCCTGAGTTTCCAGCAGTTTCTGCAGGAGTGGGAGGGGTATGAGGTGAGGAGGTAAGGGCAATTAAGGCCAATTAATGTAATCACAGCCCTGACCAAGGCTAATGTATGTGTGTCTTGACTGAGGAATGGTTTTGTTCCTAGTCTGGCTGGCTGGGAGCTCAGAGAATCTTAGTTAATCGTTATTGTTTAGCTTACGATAAGTGAACTAAAGGTCTAGGGGGAAAGTTTGATTTCTGCAGTTAGTCCTGTTTATGTATGAGAATATTTATACTTTGTCAAACTGAAAAAATTCTAAAATACAAAAATAGTTGGGGGGGTTCCCACCTTATAGTATGGAAACGACATTAATAAGCATTCAAGATACTTTTCCAGGTATGTAGAGTTATTTTATTATTGTATTTATACCTTTAGTAAACTAGCAAAATTCTATGTGGTCATTAACACTTGGTTTTTAGGTAACAGGGGAGATTTGCTTCTTTCACTATAACATAAGTTGAAGTCCTAGATTTTGGAGCAATTGAAAGAAAAGAGGCTATCACATCATTGTATCTACCTAAAGCAGGCAATTGATACTTATGATGATGTAAAAAACCCCAAATTTCAGATAGGCTGAATGCTAAAGAAATGTGGAAATTATAACAATTTAAAATGATAATCATGTGATTTCTAGTGAAAAAGTCTATGCTTCAGTTTTATACTAGTGCTTCTGCTACTACACAAAGTTAAAATGAAAGTTTAATGCAACTTTTCAAACCAGTGATGAGGGTGAAATAGATTTAAATTCTAGCAGTGCAGTGTGAAATATCTGCTCTTCCTTCCAGCTCTTTCTCTGTTATGCCATAGGAGCAGGAAGGCAACATTAGATCATTGCCCCAGTCAAGGGAGGAAAGGCAACAAAAACCTAAGAACTGGGTTTGATTGTTGCAATGAATTACTTCTAATCTAGGATTAGTAAGAAAATCTTAGGACTAATAACTTCATAGCTTTCATGATGAAAAACAAAATATTCAAGCAGTGGGAAACTGCATTATCAGAAATAAGAAAAGCCAGTCCCACACCAAATTGTTTGGGGGATTTTTTTAGGTATCATGACATTTTTGAGAGTGAACGTTACCAAGGCCAGATTGGTGTCTTCAGTGCTGGGGATTAACAGTGAATGAGTACTTTTCAAAAGCTTGTGTTTCTGAAACCACATGATCCACTTTTATCTCTTTATGTAGGTGTGGTCTGGCCTTACGAAATTCCTGTTGAAACCACATGAATAATATCTAGATTGGTCCTTTGTTATTGAGAAATATTTTTGGGGTCCAAAATTATGTGCAGTATAAAGATTACATGTCTGACTAGTGGCCATCAGTGCTTTTTAAGAAGGCATTCTAGTTTTGTTTTGATTTATAAAGCACAACTGTTATAACAATTTATTAGAACAATTAATGTATTTTACATTCTGCAAATATTTATTTGTAAGATTCATATGGTTGCTGTTTCATACTTGCTCCTATAGTAATATTTGAAGAAAAAAGTTAAACAGTTACACATTAGGTTAATTTTAAGCGCAAAATATTCTTCCTGAGGCCATGCTTTTTTTGATTAAAAAAAAAATTAGGGACAGGAATGTGTTCTGGCTTGGAACCTGAATTTCCTGGGCCTGATTAAAATAAAGTATCTCCCACTGATATTTGAAAGCTTTTGAAGTAAAGAAGAGCATTTCATATTTCTGTGGAATAAGGCCATCCCTCTCACAGATGATGGAACCTGCAAATCTGTTACATTTGTGTGGGTTTGTTGTATTTAATGAATGAGCACTAATATGAAGGGCTTTCCCTGCATTTCTGTCCTTGCTGCCATCTCCTGCCATCCTACTCCTGGGTCCCCTGTGAGGCACTGAAGTAATATTCCTTTTAGGGGCTTTGAAAATTGATTTGCAAGTCCCCTAGCAAAGTATTTGTTAATATGTTGTGTTTGCAATCAGCATTTAAAAGTTTTTATCATATAATCAAAAAGCTGTAAGTAGCATTTGGTAAAAAGGAAATCTTTGCGACTTGAGAGATTGGTACATGAGAAGTGACAAAATTCAATGGAAACATTTTAGTGTTCCTGAATCTGTTTCCTGTCAGAGTTAGCAACTGGCATGGTTGAGATGTAAGAACAAACAGAAAAGCTCCCAAACTTTGTTCTTACTTGATCATATAAATAAATGCAGTTTTCATTTGAATGTTTTCAGGCATTCCTGTAAGCTGTATGTTTTGTGCACTGCTAAAATGCTGAGGGAGCAAACTGTGTTTGACTTCAGGTGCTGGTTTGCTGCATGAAGGTGAAGTCATTTACTGGCTGTGTTTTCTGTGGTGATGTCTGTAAGTGACATAAATATAGAGTAACAATTAGCAGTGCTCAGGGAAGCGTTGACACCAATTCCTAGAGGAGATGATTTACTCTCAGTGCTGACCTGTCAATAAACAATGCCAAACTTCAGCAAGAAACAGCAAGGTTTTAGTGTCTAAGTGCTTTTGTTTGCAAATGTTGCTGAACATTTCTTTCCATCTGGCCCAGGTCCTGGGGGCTTCATGGTTATGCCTATTGATAAAGGCCAGGTGGTCAAGTTTTGGGAGCTGTCTGTCACTCCTTCAGAAATGGGACATGGTTGTAGTTGAGAGAAAAATAGAGAAACAAAAGGGGTGGGCAGGGGAGCAGAATTCCTCTCATTCCCAGCCTCTTCTCCTGTTCAAGCTCAGCAACACCTGGATGTTCCCTCAGTAATGGCTGCTCTGGGGATTCCCTGGGAGCTGCTGTGAGAAGCAGTAGCCTCTTTCATCAGGCAATATCTCGAGAGTGCTTGGTGAATGCACTGCAGCCTTTCCACTGCTCTGGGAGATGCTTGTGGTAATTGAGCCGTGGTGCCCAGAAAGGGCTGTTTGCTGGGCTTTATCTGAGAGCCTTCCTCTAAAATGACACATTCTCCTTTTCAGGAAAGGATGTTCATATAATGTGTGCAGTTACTGGCTGTATGGTGGTGTTAGTCTGGTGTTTGTTCTCACAGCTTGCTAAATGCATTAGCTCATTTTGGTACCGGGTGAGTCCCTGTCTTGGTGTTTCTACTTGATTGAGATGAATTGTGTAGGACAGAAGGCACCTTGTGCTCTTTGTCATGAAATGTGCATCTGAAATTTAAACCTGGAATGTTTCCTTACAGAGCACAGACCTCCAGACTTGTAGTAACTTTCAGATGCATTTCTTAGAGGGATTTACATTAGTGACATCTCTGTCCTCTTGGACAAAAACACCCAAAAAACAAAAGACAGACATTCTTAAATAGAGGAGTAAGGTGTAGAAAGACATTTAACAAAATGCAACTTCAGTGGTGATTAGGATGTGAATTTTATTTAGGTCTAGCACTTAGTGAATCGATGTTTAGCAGTGGAATCTGTGCCAAAGCAGATTGGGTGAAACCTATTTTCCTGGTTTGAAGATGGTGTAAACTCCACTGGAGGAGGTTAGCTGGTACTTGGCTTTTTCAGTGTCAGTGAGGTGAACAGGTGGCTGTTTACTAAAGAGGTACTTAGGATAATATTTACTAAGAGAGCAGTGGAGAGAGAAAGCAACCAAATGTTTTGGTTACTCTGGAATTCATCCCTT
This sequence comes from Lichenostomus cassidix, assembly GCF_008360975.1. Lineage (NCBI taxonomy): Eukaryota > Metazoa > Chordata > Aves > Passeriformes > Meliphagidae > Lichenostomus > Lichenostomus cassidix. The sequence goes on from NC_139490.1 coordinate 19,166,481, forward strand.
GTCAGCATGGGAGGGCAGTGGTCTCAGAGAGAGCAGTGAGGCTGCAGCTTGTTTTCTTTGTCTTACCCACTTTCGTTCCTCAGCTCTTCCCAGAGTACAAGTGATATCTTTTACTCTGATTGTGATGAATAGATCCTTTGCTAATCAGCTGTAGTGGAAAGCAGATGGTCATGTCTGCTCAATAAATTCTCACTAAGACTTCACTGAGGGCTGAATTGAGCTTCTTTACATACTGTTTATATATTACAGTGATTCCTTGAAAGTTTATTGCTAGGAGTTGTCCTTTTCATGTTGACTTTTATAAAAGTTTCCAGGTGTTTCAAAAGTATTGAAAGTAAAATGTGTGTACTTAGCAATGTGCTGTGGAAGTAACCTTAAGGATCTGAGTTTTCCTAAGCTTTTGGTACTCCTCTATGATTTGTTAAAGCTTATTAAGTGATTCAGCTGAATTTGCATCTCTCTCTGCTTGTGAAAATAATTTTGAAAGAATGGCTCACTTCTGTTCAGGCAATTCATGTATTGCCAGTTCTGCATAGTATCTGATACTGCTTGTTGTCCTTAACTGTCTAGTTTTGAAAACATATTTAAGTGTTTCTTTAGTTTAAGGTTTCCATAATTTTTCTTCCTAAATAAATACAAATAATATATTGCAGACATTACATTTATTAATTTCAATTTTGAATGTTCTAAAAAATTATTTTAGTGTTTTGTTAACTCTTGATTATTTCACCCATTTCTAGAGATTTAAATGTTTCTGTACAGTGCTTGACAAAAGTTCAGGAGCTTATTAGGCACTGCTATGTTCAGGAGAGCCTTTCCATCACTTTCTTTAGGAACTGAATCAAGCCCATAGCCTGTGTTTTCACTTCTTCTTAACCTAAAGGACTTTCAAATCTTGATAGTGCATGGGACTAAACAGAGAAAATCCCAACTGGCTGTCTCATCAAAATCACAGACTAGAAATGCTTAATTCTTGTCAAGGTAGAAAGGCTGTGAATTTGTATTAGATGGAAATAGTGAATCTGTAAACAAGCTTTGCTTTGCAGTCACTGTGAAAATAATCAAAGTATGAAATCTTGGAAGTAGTAACTGAATAGTGGGATTTTTGAGCAATATATTGAGCAAGAGGGGGAGCACATCAGTAACTGTTTTCACTGCTGCTTTTTCAAAACAGGATGAGTACTTAAAAATTAAAAGCACTGCCTACCATTATTTTCCTCCTTCTTTTCCAGAAAAAAACCTCTTCTAGCTATGATATCCTATACATTGGATGAAGAGTAGTTAGAACAGAAGTGTCATAGTTATTGCATTATTTGAAAGTTTACAGCTTATTTTAGGTTGTTGTATTGCTTACAAGTAACTTTATTGCCTTGATAAGACAAGTGAAAAATTTAATAAATATATGCTGAACGTACAAGTTAAAATTTTACTTACAATTAGGTGCTCAACATGTAACTGTATCCAATTAAGAGGAAGATAATTGGCTAAAAGCCATGGGCTTAGGGTAGCACACAGACATGTATTCAGAATAGACCTCTGGAAAGTATTGAAGTGTTGGCTAACCCAAGAGCAGTGGAGGAATGTTTTGCTCTCAATTAGTCCATGTAATTGGCTGGTGTCAGAGCAATACTGTAAAACAGACCTGCAATGTGACACCCATGGATGAGGAGACCTACCTTCAATCTTAGACACTAATTGAGGTCAAATCATGTAACTGGAAAGCTTCTGAGCTAACAGCAGTGTCAATTAGATTTCCTAATGCAGATCCTACAGCATTTTATTGCCAAAATTATATAAACTTACCTGTTACTGGCTAGATCTCGGTTTCCCTGAAAAAAAAATAAATGAGGTCTAGTAGCCTCTTTTTAAAAGGAAACTATTTGGTGAATATAAAACCAAAAAAGTCTGGTTTACAAAACCCATGTGCAAGCTGCTGGTTACCCAGTTATTCTCAGCATGAGCTAGAGAAATGCATTTATAGGAAACAAAGGCGCAAAAAGCACAGTGTGGTATGAAGATGTGCAGTTTGTGTGACTATGTGTTGTTCAATATACTTAGGGAGCATTGTGATTGTGTTTTTAAGATAATGCCCATGTAATCAAGCATAGCACATAATACTGTGATCAGCATTCTGCAGCTAATTCAACCCTTTGCAGTCCTCAGTAGAAAATGAGCAGGTTAATGCCTGGAGGTAGCTATAAAATAAATACTGGAAATGACCAGTGTACATAACTTCAATTTGAATAGAAACAAAGTAAAATCAACTGTAAAGTGAGAGAGTTTATTGTCTTACATAGTTGCCATGGTTTTAATTATGTATTTGTACTGCAATGGTGATGTCTGCAGTGCTTATTGTAGGAACAGGATCCTTCCAAAGGTTTTAAGATCAGCATTTCATTCTATGAAAGTCTGGATTAACACACCATTGACATTAGAAAGGCAAAAGTGGTTTGGAAGCAGATTCTTTATAAGACCAGCATAAAAATGACACTACTAGCAAATGTGAAACATGCTGTTAGATTTTGGACTTTTCAAAGCCATGAATTTTGAGATAAATGTGCAATAAAGCCTGTGTTTAATCTAGAAAGAGGAGCAGTATTCTACTGGTAAAAAGCAGAAGGAAAATAAATTGCATCATCTATAACCTTTGCAGTCATAGGCTCAGTGAACAGAACATCAAAACCAAATGTAAGGAAAACAAGCCTCTGTGTTCAATTTACCTAGTGATATCCGGCCTTACAAGAAGCTTTAAGTATATTCATTCTTTAGCTCCAGTGTGAAAAAGTCAGTACTGAGCTCAGTCTTCAATGGATGAATATATTTAGGGGAAAAAATTGCTTAAAGCCAGATCCACGGTCTGTCAAAGTGACTGGAAATAGTCCCAGAGACTCCAGGGACTGTGGATCAGGCTCTCTTAAACATGTAAATGAAAGTTTGATTGCTTTGGGTGAGCAATATTTCTGTTAATTATCCAGCAAAATAGATCTGATTATTTGGAACAGCAAATAGTCATTTGGTTCCTGACAGAATACAATACATGTTTAAGCATATCAATGTGTTTGGAGTTAGTGAAGGAAGAATCTCAAGATGTTTGGGTTTGGTTTGGATACACATCCAGAGTCTGCATGCTTTGCTAAAGCTCCTCAGTCTGCACCAATGACTTGCTGAGAAATGAGCAGCCTTGCCAGGTTCATCCAGTGCCGGGGAGCCAAAAGTGCCAGAGCAGCCAGGATGTTGGTTAAAGGAATGAGGAACTGCAGGGCAGTGACAGAGGCTTCTTGGAACAAGTGTCTTTTAGAAAGGGCTCAGCTTCCCAAAACACCTGTGTAAAGAGAAAGGTTTGGCACAAACTCTGCTTCCATGCAGGAGGCTCTCTGAGGCCACTGTCCCTCTGAGATGTCCTCCTCTCCTGCTGCAGGTGTGGCTCTCTGGTGTCCTGGGGCTCCTGTGGGACTCTGAGCTTTGGTGGCAACATGGAAATTTCCATTTTGGAGTAACGTGAAAATTTTTCAGGTGTCTTTCTTCAGTTTCCTTTCAGATGTGTGGACATGCATGGGGGCATGAAAGAGGGATGGTGGGGATTGAAATCTAGAGTTTTCTTTGCTTTCCAATCCTGCCCAGTTTAGGGTCTTCCCCAATCTGGTTTGATGGCTCCATTTTCTCTCCTTGCTGGGTGCTTGAGAATGTGAGAAGTGTTGGTGTCCTTTCCCTTGCTAAAATTAGGAAGCTGCAGTTTTGTGTCTGAGAGAGTCTGACTATGGTTGGGCATGGTGAAAACTAGGAGGTATGAAAAACTGATATGGAGACAAAACTCCCCATGTTATGCTTGCTTGCTTTCTGCTGGAAAAAATCCTTACTGCAGGAGGAATACAAAATAAGGAGATTGAATCCTCCAATGTATTGCACTTGCATAGTTCAAATGATGCTTTATTCTGCTGCCAGTGCAAAATACCAGTGATTTTCTGCTCGTGAGAGAGCATGGCTCATAGGAAATGGTACCTCATGGAGCTTATGTTGACAAAATAAATGAATTCCTATTTTCCATTGAGGGGAAACTGGCCCAATGGAACAACTGACATACCTTAACTCAGAGATTGTGGCTGGAGTTATGTTTGAGTGTGTGCACTCATACTGAATTTGTCACTTAGAGCTGGGATGATGAGTCTGACAACTCATGGAGTTCTGTCAAACCCATAACAGAATCTGCACCTGATTTAGAGAAGTTTTGCTCTTCTGGGAATTCCTTTTCTCAAACAGAAACCACCCAAATAAATTTTATTTGATAGCTAATTAGAGTATAAGTAGATAAATATGTATCTAAGGACAGTGGATTAACCTGAGGATATAAAATGAAAAATTGTTTCCTTGATTCCTTTTGAAAAGGACCATAAAAATCATCATTCTGAAGACAGCTGTCGTCTTTTATTGGCCTGGGTGCATGTGTGGGTTTTTTTGTTTGTTTTTAAGGGGAGGAGTAGAAGTCTTCTTTGGCAAGGTTTCTTTGTCTTAGAATCTCTGATTAGGAATGTTGTGCTTTAGCTATCCTGGTGCCTGGTTCTGTGCCAGGATTTATCAGGATGGAGGATGTTCTCAGTGGTGGTGTGCTTTTTGCCACTAGCAATGGTTTTTCCTAATAGGGCAAGTTTATAAAGCTCATTACCATGAAGGGAATAACGGGAAAGGAAGTTTCAGTGCGCTTTTTTTGTTTGCCCTTTTTAAAAAGGGAGATGGAGACAAAGGATGGAGTTAATATAAAATCCTGCTCTCCAGTTAGCCTAAAAGATGACCTGCAGTTTTTGGAATTACGGTATGTTCAAAGATATGTCACTGAAATAATGTAATGCCACAGACATTAGGCCATAATGACCTAAAAAAGTATGTGTTTAGTAGTTTGCAGCTGGAGTCAAGGAAGGAGCAAAACCGCTTGAAGTGAGCCAGACCCGCACATTCTGAAATCCATTATTACATTTAGAGCACTGGCTAGGGAAAATATCCCTAGCTAACAGTTTGCCTTTGGTTTAGATTAAATGTCACATGATTAGCGGCCTGCGAGGGTGCAAGCAGAGCTTTGACAAAGGATTTCTGATTTTTTTATGTAGCTATCAACTGTGATCTGAAAGATCACAACTGTGGTCCCTATCAATGGTGGTCTGGAATTTTAGGGGATGGGGGTTTTGTTTTGGGGATTTTTTAGCAAAGAGAAAGAACCTGCGAGAAAAAGGAATTTATATGGACCACCCAGAATAGGTAAAAGTCTTCTGAATGTCTTCAAATACTTCCTGATGATCAGAAGGTCTAAATAAGCATAGCTATGTGCTCAGTAATTTACTGAATTAGGGATTAATTCATGAATACCTTAAATGTCAAGAGTCTGATAAGGCTTTATTTATTGTTAATCTTTCCTGTGCACCTACTCATCTACGCAATCCTCCTGGTGAAAACAGCAGCAAAAGAGCCAAAGTCTCTCTGGTGGCAACATAGTTTCCCTGGTGCCTGAGTTAGCAGTGGGAAAAGCCAGGATTTGAGATCTATTAATTGCCAGTCCTGTGCTCTAACAGCCAGATTATTTTCCTGACAGGGCATGTACCTGTTTTAGTGTCTGCTTTACCAGTGCTTAGCATGACACATCCAGGATTTAACAGCAAAACTTTCTTCTAGAGTTATTTTTTTGTCTATGTTATTTTATTCTTCCACACAGCAGTTTTAGGTGTGTGTACCTAACAGCTGCATATAAGTGTCTTTCTGCACTTGCTTATAAGAGAAACCAATAAGGTAACACTCTTGCCTGCCTTGGTGTGAGGTAGTAACCACTTAATGACAAATTTGAGGTGTTTCAAAGCACCTACGACTGCCCTGCTCCACAAGAGAGTACAAATTTTAGTTTGAAGCTCTTGCTGGAGAGAGGTCTGCATTTTAAAGAATCCCACAGCTTGTTCCAGAGACATTGGCTGAGCTAATAAGGGACCATCTATTCCTACAAATCTGGCCTGTTTTCCTGTATCAAATCAGACTTATTAGTAGTTATCCCAAAAGTGAAGGTGGTATGGAGAATTAAGTAAAAAAGTGGTTCTGATGTGGCTAAAAAATATCCACTTTGATTTTTTTTTCTCCTCTGGAATGTTGACGCTGTGGTGTTTGGGTGTTTTGAACACAAAATGTTTTGTTTCCTCCACAGTAGTCTGGTCTCCGTATGTTAAGCAATCCCATGGATAGTCTGTTCCAGAACATCTTTGGCTAATAAGAAGCTGAAAGATAAGCCTTGTGATAATTGATAAGTCATTAGCTGGACTCTAGTTCATCAGATAAGGCAATTAATGGTTTCACATTTCCTTAAAAGTGGCAGTGTTGGGCTTAGTCACTCCAAGATGTAGGACGAGGAATTGTTTTGCGATGCAGTTTGAATGCAGTACAGATTTACATCCAAGTGTGTTTGTTTCTGCAATACATACTTTGGCTTTTCAATCATTTTTATTGACTTTGAATATTCAATTGAATGCTTGTGTTATGAAGAATTAATATTTCCTTCACTCAGGTTTTCTATAGCAGGAGCTTTTGTTGTTTGTTCTCATTTCTCTTCCACGTGAAATGTAATCAGTGGGCTTTCCCACTGAAGAGGTATTTCACTTTTTTTCACTATGTAGGTGTTAGAAATATTATGATTTTAATGTCATGGAATCAAGCTATTCCATAACTAGATTACAAATGAAGAAAAAAATATTTCAGAATTCATTCCAAATTTCTTAGGAATTTATTTATAAATTTGAAATTGTCATTTTTTCAGCTGGTTGGAATCAAAATTGTCATTTACCTTGTATGGTATAAAAGTTCAAAACACAGTGAAGACAGTAACATAGCATGACTGGTACATTCAGAGTTCTTAATATCGGTACTGAGAATTTTACTGAGAATTGTGCTTCAAACACAGGCAGGTTGAAGTGCTGAATCTTTGAGGCAATGTTTATTAGAAGAACTGGGTCTTTATTTCAAAACATTAATTGAACTGAACAGCTATGAAATGACAGTTTTAGTGGAGAGCTTGAGTCTTGCAATAGTATTTATGGAAAAAGTCACTTTTAATGAAGGAATGAACTAAGTTCTAACACGACTTGCATCAGGAGATTTGTCAGATTGACTGTGTGTAGCTAAGGTGCCATCGCAGCCACTTCGAGTTTTGCAGTGGAACTGCAGCCTTAGTCCTCCCCTTCTGAAGTGAGTGATTAGGAGCAAAAACAATAAGTTGTTTTGGGTGTCTGTTTTGTTCTTTTTGTGTTGCTCCAAGCTCTGGGATTTTAAAACACAATTGATGACTGCAATTGAAGCTCAGTCTCCCAAAGGACCAGTCAGAAGCTGTGATCTGTAGCAGGTCCCTGGCACAGAAGATGAGTGCTCCATCCAGTCCTTCCATCTTCTCCTAAGGAACGTCCCTTAGTGTTTCATACTGGGTTTGATGAATGAGTGTTTTGCATTGAACAAAAATTCCTGCTGATTCTTAGTCTAACTGGTTTTGGAAAAGACTGCACAAATGGTACACAAATTCCTTGCTTACAGTGAAGCGAAGATAAGAGAGGAGATAACAACTCCAGCTGAATTGAAGGATGAATTCTGGTGGCATTGCTGTTGAAAAGCGTACCTATTTTTAACCTGTTTCTCCCCATCCATAAGGGTGAGGGCTTGCTTGAACCAGCAGGCAGGTCAGCAGCATTGTGACATGAGTCACTGAAGGCGCAATCTGTACCTCAGTTTGAAACACTCCTTTGGGAATCCTACAAACATTTTGTTCAAATATTGAGTAATTTTTGTATAAAAAATATTATGGTTACCAACTATCCTATGAAGGGATTTTCTGGGAAGATAATAATATACCATGCTTAATTACTGTAGCTGCTTTAAACCTGTATCTCTGAGAGTAAAAACTTCCATCTGGTATTCTGTGTATGAATCTTAAAGGCTAAGCACATAAAGATTGTCATTTGTAGTGGGGAAAGTGGATACCAACTGCACAAGCTGCTTTTCTGCCAGTGTAAAGTGTAGCCTATGTCCAGAGGGCAGATAAGGATCATGCTTGATTAGCATACAACTTAAGGAGTTAATTGCAGCGCTTAAGAGAGCTGATAGCATCTCAAACTACAGTCTTGAAAGTGTCAGAGGAAGAATAACAGTAATATGACTGTTTGATTTAAAGAGATGGGAACACATCCCCTACTGATAAAAGCCAACATTGCTGGTGTTGCCAGAGTTCAACTTGCCGTGCAAGGCAATGTCAGAAGCTACTGCGAAGAGCTGTTTGAAGCCTATCATAGCAGGAGCCTACTAATATGTCTAGACATGTGCTAAAGCTCCCGTGTGATTCAGCATTGAAGGTACAGCTGTTACATAAATAATAACTTCTTTTTATAAATACTGTACTCCTGAGATAATTCCTTTTGAAAGACTTGGAGCATCCTAGAGAAATTGACAACTGAAAGGTGGCAGAATCTGACCTATACTTCCTAATTTTGAAAGACAGTTCCAAAGGTAATGTTCCATTTTGCTCTCATGCTATCTGAAAAGCACATTGTTCGGAATGTAATATAATACAGCTCCATTCATCTTCAATGATGCCTATGAAGTCATTTGCACTATGCTGAGGGTACTGAGCTTCCTAGGGCAGCGAGTGAAAGAGAAGACAGAAAGGAGAACAGGGTGGATGGAGATATTGTTGATGTTACTAAAAATGTCTCAAGGTCTGTCAGGTGCACACCTGCCATTGGGAAGTCTGGAGACAATGCCTTATAGCTGGTGATTAGGGCTAGATCAGCTGAGGGACAGAAGTGTAAACACTGGCTTTTAACTCTTCAAACTGTACTCACTGACAATTTTATTGCAGAGAAAACAGGAAGAAAAAACAGCAGTATACTCTTCTATTTAAATGAATAATTTGTAGCAGCAGCTCTTGGGCAATCCCAGTTAAAAATCCTTGTGCCAAAGCTTGGTCTCACCATGGCCCTGTTACATCAGTACTTGTAGTAGTGACTACAAGTCACTGGTTCACTACATAGTGACTTGTAGTAAAGAGTGGCTTCATCTTGCTCTTCTTGGAAATAACGAAGGCATTAGCAGAATCACAGCCCTTTCCCAAGGCTTCTTGTGGGCCAGAGCACCTGTGTATCACCCTTCACACAAGGCTGAGCAAAAACGTTCAGTGTCAGCCTACAGTAGAAGAGCTTTGAACCTTTTATAATCTTCAGTAAGGTAACACCTCCTGTTCCAATCAAGTGCCTTAAAAAATTTTGTTCAGTATAGGATGACGTAAAAATTTAAAGAGCTCTCTGAAATGCGCACATTTCTAATTAACAAGGGAATAATCTCCTTCATAGCTTTTTCTCTTCAAAACCAGACAATTCCTAAATTTCACTTTTATTACCAAGTGCTTTGGGCAGTGATTATTCACAGTGACTTCTGCTGTTCTCTTTGCATCTCCCAGATCAATTCATACAGAGAATTCACTGGAGCACTGTTGTCACTATTTAATCCTCAGCATAAACTTGGAGGAAGGTAGCAGGAAAGTGCCCAAGCCAACTTCAAAAGGCTGTCACTTGAAGAAGAAATCCACTGTCTTTGCAGCAATTAGTGACAATAGAGGCATGCACCTGTGGTGGGGAACTTTGGCTCAAAGAAGCTGATCTAAAAAACCTTTAAGCACTGAGGATTTCTAGTCTTAGATTTGAAGAACTGACAGAAATGACCTGTTCACCTCTGAACTGGTGACCTACAGGTGGGAAGAAGTATTGTTAGAGGCGTGTAAGCAGAATGTAAGGCTGTGTTGTTTTGATGTTTAAGCTATCCATTTCATCTTGGTGCAAAGAATAACAAAGAGGTGCTCTGGCCGATGAAAGGCAAAGCTGCACTTGAGTTAGCTCAGCTACGAAGCTAATTTTTGCAAATATTTTTACAATCTGCATGGTGGAGATGTGTTAATTCATTTCCCAATTCAAAACCCAAGTCAAGGATTTTAACACTCCTACTGTCTTTATATACATTCTGTAGTCTCTAAGCCTTTTTAAACTTAAGTAACACAATTCTGTTTTAAAAATTAATGACGCAGAACTCTGTCATTGACTTCAGTGGCAGGAGTTTCAAGACCTATTATTGTTCAAGAACCTTGATTCTTGTGGATTGTGTTACTAGAGCACAGCAAGGTGGTGCCAGGGAAACCACGTGGCAGTGAAGCTCACTGCAGAAAAGTTCTTTTAGGAGCTGCTGCTCATTAAGGAACTATTGACAGCCAAAAGCCAGGGAAGGCATAAGCCACCTTCTTATGGGAGCTGGTAGCAGTCAGCTGCTTCAATATGGTATGTTCCTGCTGGATGCAGCTATTATTAATATTCCAGGAGGCATTAGAGGAGAATTGCAGCAGTAGTGTGTTGCCAAACGTGAAGGTAAGAACCATCACTGTTTTCTTCAAGTGCTTGAGATTGGCAGAAATCTCCTAAATGGCCCCACTGTAAGATTTTAAATTGAGTAGGAGGAAGGGGGAGAAGGAGATGTATGACCATGGGGAATTTGGGTAGTGGACTGTTTTAGGATGGCATAAAAATTATGAAACACACCGGTGAAAAACATGAAGAGTCATTCTGTATATGCTATCCAACATGCAGTGTTTGCTATTAAAATGTTTGTTTGTTTCCATAAAAATTGATGGGAATGCAAAATTCTCCATAACCTTCTATGCCTGGGGAGGCAGACATGCTGAGCATGGTGAGCCATGCCATGCACATTGCTTGGGGCAGAGCCAGTAGATGCCAACATGAGGCTTATCAGTGTCTAAGAACTGCACGGAATCCAGCAGTTGTGTGAAGTAGATTTTAAATGTTTTAGAGGGTGGCTGATCATTGCTTCATGTATACTCTTACTTATAGAGTGTTCCTCAGGATCAGCAAGTAAAATGTTCCAGGTGTGAAAAAATATTTATCCAATAATAAAGAAAAGAAATTGTTTCTAAAGCATACTTCAGTGTTCAGGAGCTCTTAGAGCTGTAAGCCCATAGCCTCTTGTGCAAAATATTTCGTATTTTTCACCAATGAAGCCTATATTTTTTGATGTGACAATTCACTGGAAGGAGTAAAAGACTCACAAATAGATATCTGCATTAGTAAGTAAAATTCAATTTTATTTAAGCATTAGCTACCAGTTGCTGCTTAGAAATCATGTTCCAAACTGAATTAAAATGGCAGAAGTGTACGACACCTGTCTTCCCAAAGAGTTACCAAGTTTTATAGGATACACAAAAAAGTCACATGAAACTGGAGTAGCTAATTTCAAAATCATTTTAATAATGACTGATCCATTTGAATTTAAGCAGATGAAGGATAAGCTGAAGCAGGGATAAACTGAAAGGCCATGTGCCGAGTCCCTTCATTATCTACGTTACTAGAAACTACTCTGCTTTAGCATCTGCTGTCTCTTTTTTGCTATCTCCCTCTTTAATTTTCCTAAATGGCTGGTGCACTGCTGCTGAGATAAGGTATTTAATATGGGAAAGGATTTAGATGTTCCTACAAGACCAGTCTAGGCTCCTTTTTTTTTAAAATGTCATCTTGATTTGTGCTTTTTTCTTCTCTCTAAGTAATAGGCATAGGGATTATGAAATGAATCTGGAAGCTAAATTCCACTAACAAAATCCTTGTATCCATTGGTAACATAAATAACAATTGGTTCATAGTACAATAATTCCAGATAGCAACCACTATGACAAGATGCATAAACTAAACCTCATATTAGGTACATTACTTCTAAAATAGACATTTCAGAAGCTGTAGGGCTACATATACTTCATGCGAAATCAAGTTATCTAATTTAACTTGTTTATGACATTCTTTATATAAAAAATCACCCCATAATAGATACATACCTGCTCCTTTCATGTCTTAAAACTCATCCCGTAGCAATCCCATGGACTGACTCAAGTACTGACATTCAGTTTCTACCCCAGGAGTGTACATTTAAGGGAGCAATCCTAAAAGGAAGCCACATTCTGGCATCTTTACAAATGTTGAATAGCATCTCCCTCCAGACATCTTTTGCACATGGCTGGGGGACACCCTTGCACAGAGCTGGTCTGCAGGGCACAAAAGGAAGTGTCCACACATCTTTTAGTGTGATCAGAAGTGCATTTCTGAAGTTGGTCTCTCATCATCCCTGCTCACTCTGCATTGATTCAATTCACAGGCGAGTCTTGGAACAGCTCACAAACAAACATAGAAAAATGTGCTTCAGAAATGCAATTAAAATGCTCCAGCCATAATTGGGTGTTCAGCTGTGGGGAACAGATTAGAGCCAGTCTGAAGTAACACCTTCAGATTGAGTTTAATGTTGACAGAGCATCAGCTTCTTCACCCTGCAGACCTTTTCCTATTGTTCAGCTAAACTTGCAAAGGCAGATAGAGCTCAAGGGTAACAGGAAATGCAAAGGCATTACAGCAAAGTGTTCACATTCCAAATAGCTCATGTAACTTGAATTCTAGTCCTTATGTTTGCATATCGTGGAAGTCTTCAATGTCACAATCACCCATTGAGTTGGTCTGCAAAATTTCTTGCTACAGTCAGTGCATTCCATCGACTTTTCCTGGGGAAGGAGACAAGCAATTCAATATTTCATTGTCAGCTTCAGGACATTTTTAAAATTCACATATGTTTGTTGCTGTAGAATATGTTTTTCTCTAACTTTTTGCTTCACTAATGGTGAGGAGCATTCTGGTATTAGCAGCATAAATCAGTGACAAAGTGCCCAGTACCTTGGATCCAGAGGAGAATGAGGTAGGCAATTTCTATGAGGATTCTCCCATCTGCACTGAGCAGTGCTCAGGCTGTGGATAGGAGAGCTCAGAGCGCACTGCTCTGAACTTCCAGCGTTGGGAAGGACAGGCATGAGAGGCTGCAGGAGTATTCTTTGCTGCATTTGGAGGGTGCTAAGACCCCCAAAAAGAAAAGCATGGAATTTACAGTTCCCACCTGAGCTAAGATCTCTGTGTGGTGCTGTGTTTCATCTAACAACTCACCTTCTGGTGTGACCCACTATGTACTTATAACCCTACAACTGAAAAACAGCATTGTACACTTGTTCAGATGGGCAGAAGCACTAAATGATCACCTGTGCACAGGTCTGAGGGTGTTTAACCAGTCAGGTACACTTGAAACTCCACAGCTTGAGTCTTGTAATAGATATTTTAAACCTTTTGGTTTAAAGTGTAAGTTAGTAGGGCAGATGGGGAAGGAAGAACAGGGAAGGATCTGATTCCTGAATGAAGTCTGGAAAGCTGAGAGAAATCATGTTGGTAAGTAGAGAATGCCAGAGCACCAGAATGAAGTCAGGTCACATAACACAACAGCACTACAGCAGTTACTTGATTTTCCTGAATAGTGAGCCACAGGGTGGAGAGTTTACCCCACAAAAGTGTGGAGGTTTTATACCTAGCATCTTTATCAACAGCTGTGTCAGAAATTAAAATGAAGAGTTTAATCTCCTGGTTTGCTATAGAAGCAGCTCTTCCAGTGCATGAAAGAAGCATAAGCTTGCAGTAGCCTGTCCTGGAAATTCTCTGGTACCTTTCTGTAGCTAGAGGGAGGAAATTAATGGATGCAGCTGCTAATTCTACAGCATTCTAATGAAAACTTTATTTTTATTTAAACTTAGCTTTTATGGGCTTCCTGCTTGTGAATAACACTTGGTAGGAAAATTATCCTAGTAGTGTGGACAGGCAGATAATTTCAGAGACTTGATCTCAGTTTCTCCCTGGAGGGAGAAAATTAGGGATAAAACATCCAGGATTGGAAACTTTAAGGTTGACTGCTACAACCAGTGCTGCTTATAGGCACCTTCAGGAGAGTTGTGTTGCAAAGCAAAATATTTTCCTCACTGCAGCATATGAAGGACTTCTGTTGTAATGTCCTGACCCAAGATTTTTTGTGTCATGTGTGATCAATCCCTAACCCAGACATGCAGAGTACAACCTCTGCTCCAGAGTGACCACAGTTTCTTCCCTTCATTTGAAATGAGCGTTATTCCCTTTTCTATGAAATTACACTGGCTAAGTCTCAATAATTTGCGGATAGTCATTGTCAAGGTGCTTTTTACATTTAGTATGTGGAGACTTGAATTTATGTCCACTGCAGAAGCTGATACACAATGCAATCCATTGCTGGGAATTGTATGTGCCCCTCCATACACCTGAGGAACATCTGCTTTATGCTGGAGTTCAGGCTATGAACCTCTGCACCTGAAGAATATTGGGTTTATTGTATAGTTCAGGCTATGTTGATGAAAATAATTAAAGAGCACTTGAATCTTACAGAGTGAAGCCTCTAGCTTATGTTGATTGTGATGATAACATAAAATGCTGGGAAGCAAATTTTTTGGAAAAGTTTTTAATAATCAGAACTCAGGGTTTTGAATATTAGATATTTATAGGCAGCTCGAGTAACTGTTGTTTTTACAAGAAGAGCAGATGTAAATAAAGGGGTTTTTCAAAGGTGTAGTCTGCTATTGACAAAAGAGTTCTATTGCAAGACATGCTGGAGAGGTGGATCCAGTTGTGGACTGGAATTGCTGTTTAGTGTTTTCATTTGTGAGAAGTTATCACAGGCAATCAGCCATCTCCTTAGCTTTCAGATGGGGGTGTTTTGAGGCGAGTATCAAAAGATAACTGCAGAGACAAGCACTGACACAGATCTCATTTGCACTTGCCTTGGAGCTGGGAGATGAGTGTTCTCTAAGGAAACTGAGCAAACGAAAGCAGAAGAAAAGACTGGAAAGTAAAACATGAGGTTATGAGGGAAAATTAAAGAGATACAGAAGATCATTTAGTCAAATATTGTGGGTTTAGTATAATACCACAAATACAATGCTCTGAGCAGTCTGAGGCCTCCTTCTTTATAATTCTACACCACATGCTGAATTTTCACTTGTGTGGTTGAGATACCTTGGAGTCACCTTGATCTATTTTACAGCTTTACTTTCAATATTTTATCTAGGTTGTTTGGGTCTTTTTGGCTTTTATCCTCCTGTGATGGTAGAGTTGTCAGAAAACAGAAAAGTTAAAACAAGATGCACTCCCAATCTTCATGGAAATTCCAGCTCTTTTCTGCTTTTGTTGCAAACTAGTGGTGAAATTGTTCAAAAACCAACACACAGGGCTGAACATCTTTAAAACAGCTTTGTCTTCTGTTGAATTAATTAACAAAGTAAGTATGCTTTCAGTATTTCTCATTACTGCTAATTCTAGGACTGTGTTGCATATTAATAAGTAGAAGAAAATTTCAGTGAAAAGGTAGGAAAGTGTCTTAACATTAGAAGACTATAGGTCTTGAATTTGCTTTGGAAGTTTGTATCTTTGCCTAGGAGTGAAAATAGTATTGCATCAGGATTCTGGTAAGGGATTTGTGCTAGGCTGTCTGAGGATATACTCAGTCTTCATGTTATTAAAATTATTGAAGCTTGAACAAATTATCCTAGCAGTGCCCAGCTTTTCTCTTGAAGTTTTGAATACTCCCCTGTAATTGCCCAGAAAAGTAAATCTTTGGAATGCTGTGGGGTTATGTTCTTGCATGGTGTCTGACGAAAGTGCACCTCAAAAGAGAAGCCAATATTTGTAATGGGATAGCGTCAGAGCTTTCAGAATGAGCACTGTACTTTGCTTGAGTTCGTGAACTTAAATGCACAAGAGTTCTACCTACAGCAATTAGTATAAAGACTGAGGAGGAAATAAAAACGGGACATGAGCAGTCTTGTTTACGCAGTTAACCACAAGTCAGAGATCACACAAAAAGGGGTAGTTAATACCAGTGTGATTCTAATTGGTGGCAAGGCCTAGCCTGTGGTTGTTTAGATCTTCTGTTATGATGAGTCTTCTGGTAAAACCACGTGAAGTCCTAAAACCTGGTAACTTAGCCTAAAAGTCCAGAAAAACAGTTCATTTCTGCTGTCCAGTAATTCACTGCACTAATAGAGCAGAGAGGGGATTAAGGTGGAGTTTTGTCATAAAGGTCTGTATATACTAGATGTGTTCACTTTTGTTTCATTGACCAAGTTGCAGACTCTATCATATCCTGCCCTTTTAGCTATCTAGTGATTATTCTTGAAAAACATGTTATTAATCTTTGTCTGAACTGCTTACCCGTAAATTTAGAATAATTTTATCTAAGGGGCTTTTGAGCACAAATTAATGTTTGAAAACCACTGGTTCCCAATAATAGTCATGTTTTCAGAAAGCTGTTCCCATAAACATTTTTTTTCAAAATGCTGCTTGTTCCAAGAGTTTTATTTGGTTGTGCATTTTTGCTTAGCATTTGTTAGCATGTGAGTTTTCAGAGTCCAACACTGAGGCAGCCAAGGGTAATTGTTCTTCAACTGTTGCTATTATCTTACTTGAGGCTTCTCATTATGAAATGCTCTTAAATCAGTGTCTGTCAAAGAATCGGATTAGTGTCTGATTAGATCTGTCAAGTTTCATCTTCCAATATGTTCTGTGCCAGATTTGGATTTGAGAATGAATACTTAGAGTATTAGAAGTTAATATATGATACAATTGAAAGCTCTGTTGGGTAATTACATTTTTCATTTTGAATTTGTTACCCTAACAAGTACAGTAGGGCACAAATGAAAGGTTCTAATAGAAAATTTACTACATGATGTCATGTGCTGCATCCCTCCCAGAAGAATTCATGTTAATTGTCACACAGTCTTGCCAAAATCATGAGCAGTGTGCAATAATGAAATCCTAATAGCAGACAGCTGGGTTTAAAGGCACATACCCAATGGCTTTAGCATTTTTCAAGGAAGTTCCTCCTGCAAGGGCTCTGAGCTCCTGCCTGACCCACTGAGGGAAGGGATGCTCCAGCAGCTCTGCAGTCTCTGCAGTCTCTGCACGTTCTGTGTGTGGCAGGAAAGGGGCAGTGCATCCTTCTCTCTCCCAGTTTCCCTCAATTGCTTGGCTGAGCCCAAACCAAACATCTGCCTCTGTGTTAAGTTGAACTGCATCACAAATTTCTAATTATCCCTTACTTTCTATTTTCCCAGGCTACGGCCCTGGGAAGACCATTCTCTGATGCTTGTTTGTTTATAAGTGGGTCATTTCCATGTGCCTTTGACCTGTTCAGTTGGTTTCAAAACCTAAGCTGCGTGTGGAGGAGTCAGTTTTCTACTCACTGCAGACCTATCCACTCTCTTTGTCTCTTAGGGTGAGGAACCTACCTCAGTAAGTATCTCCTTTTCCTGAGACTACTGACTTGCAGATCATAGTGAAATTTGTGAGGTCAGCTTCCTACGAGTCAGTTTGTTCAGCTTCACAGCTCATAGTCCTGGACAGAGAGAAGGGAAGCTGTGACCATTCTTTTGGGATCCTAAAGAAAACCCATTTCGAATATACCAGGTCACCTGCTGGTACATTCATGCTGTGGAGAAGTAAACTCTGCAGGTAGATGTATTCAGTGGTATGAGCATCAGTTCATAGATCAATTCCTTCCCTATATGTGTCATTTGATTTCTCACTACCTGTTTACCTATCACCTGAGAGGGTGACAATTTTTATTAGTATCTACATGCAACAGCCCTGTATGGATTTATTTGGAAGCCCCATGTCAGTTTTCTGTTGCCAGTCCTTACCTGTTGCTGTGTTGATTACACTTTGGAGGAAACTAAAACCTTGTATTCCAAAACCCTGATGGGAGCTGTCCACCCAAGAAGAGTGACAGCTGTCCCTGCAGGGTGAAGCTGAGTGGAAAGTGATCTCAGGACATATTGTCATTTGCAGAGAGAAGTCCATATGTCCCCTGAGTCTGCTGTGGCAATACCTTCTGTGCTGCAGTGACAGGTGAGTAAGTATGCAGAGTGAAGCAATGCCCTGATGAGCAGTGTGTGCATCCTGGGTGGAATTTTGCACTGGGTGTTGTAAAAGGACATACAGGTGCAGATTCAGTGGACTGCTTGGGAAGGTGGTGGCAATCCAACACAGACGTTGCTCCTGAGCAGGGAAAAACCCAGCTATTTCGTGCTCCAGAAACAGAACTGACAGCCCCTGGAGAAGAAAACCTCTTTTGGCATGGTAGCCAAAATAAGACTTCTGTTTAAACACTAATAAATACAGGGCAGAAAGGGAACTTGTCAGTAGGATGGTGAAGGTCCAGGTGGCAGGTGCAGATTGCATGCTTTGCCATGGGGAGAATTATGCTGCTGGAATCAGTGATAATGTTAGATAGAAAATGCTCCCTGGGCATTAGTAGATTTCTCGAGGTCAACAAAAATATTTGAGAGGTAGACATAAATGGGAATAACTGATAACCTTTTTTAAAATTTCTAAGTAGTAGGTGAGCATAGTGTACTCTCTACTTTGGGCAAATCAATCCCTTCCAGCACCACCTACACTAGGAGATGGCTTTCAGCCCATGGTATCTCCAGGCTCTTATGCTCTTTGACAAGGACAGCTATCACAGTTTTATACATTGTGCTTGTCAAGGCAGTGCACATGCAAGGTAGAACAATGTTAAATCAGCTCAGGCAGAATATTTTGCTACTTCTTCTTTCCCTCTATAAAGACTTCTAGTGTAAATCTGCTGTGTTGTACACATTGTTTTAGCTATACACACTGTCCTACTTCATAGTTTTTCTTTTAGCATATTGGTAAATGCTCAAGCAAAACAGTATTAGAGCAGGGAATGCAACAATTGGTTTCTAAGAGATATCCCAAAATGAAAATGATAAAGCAGCAACTCCACTGTTGGAGGCTTAGCTGTATAAACAAAAGTTAGCATTACATATCTCTAAATTCTGAAGGGGGGAGAGTGGAGAGATCACTTTGATTATTTTTTCTTTTACACAGCACCAATGTAATGATTAAGAGCAATAGCCAGACACAATGAACACATGCACGTGAATAAAGGGAATGATTTTCTAGGAAGTGAGTGATAAAAGGCAGAATAGAAATGAAAAATGAAGTCTATTCAGCAGTGGAGGATGGCTACCAGCAACTGGATAGGGGGAGTAGAAAGGTGGCTGCCAAATAGAACTGAACTCTTCTTTACATTGTTTTTGTGTAAATATACATACGTATATGGGAGTAGATGTGGAAAGTTATGGCACTTATGTTTCCTGTGACAATTCCAAACAAATATGGACATTGGACATGGGGCAGGATCAACTCCCTGTGCTCCTGTAGAGCTTCCATTGTGTACTGCCAATGCTCCCCTGCTGTTGTCCTTCAGTGTGTGCATGGGCACTGCCTGGCCGTGGGGCTCTGTCCAGTTGAACCTTTTGTGCTGAAATAGTCAGAATAGGGTTTGAGTCAAAGGGCTGTGTCTCCTTGCTGAGGCATGGGGTGCTAGCTGTCTGGCAATAATACAGCTTGGTTTTTAATTTTTAATTTATTTTTTTTCTTGACAGCAGGGAAGAAAAACCACTGCATCCAGTTCATAATACTTACCAAAAGAGGAGATTGCTTAAATTTCCCAAATTCTTTTTTGTAATGAGTTCAGCAGTATTTTTGCTTCTATTTAATTTGAAGGATATCTTTTGCTTCCATAGATCCCTTTTGGTATCTTTGTATCAGCATAATTAGTGGTATTTTGGTAAATGGGAGGTGGGGTCTATAGACTTCCCAAATGTACTGTGATTGTCCTTATCTGATTTCTGTGGGTTTCCTTACAAACCAGAGCAAGGTCTGGGAAAATAAAAGAGAATTGCTAGGAGTTGAGAGCAGCAGTGCAAAGTCTTAGCTTTTCAGCAGACCTTCTATTGGCACACCCAGCTGGGTCTGTGCACCCAGAGTGTCAGATGATGGCAGGAGCCCAGTAGTGTGGTGGTGCTCCAGCAGTGCTCTGTCTGGGCTGTTAATGACATTGAAAGTCAACGTCATTGTCAAGGCCTTCAAAATACATTGATGTGGGCAAGCTTAAAGCCTCTGGGGTTTATGTTCTTGCCACATAGGTGCCATGTTTTCTGTCATAGCCTGTATTTTTGCAGAATTGTTCCCTGACTATGCTGTGTTCCTGTGGAGATGCCACTCTCCCTGAAACATCCCGTGTTACAGATCAGCCTTGCCACAGGAGTTCAGGCATTAGTCCCAATCTCCCCTTCAGTGTGGGCTGTGGTACATTGGTTTTTCTTAATAAGCCAAATATTGCCATCTAGAATTGATGGAGATTTTCTAATCCACTCACTGTTAAGAGCTCCTGTAATGAGAAGGAACAGAAATGACCTCTGGAGTTTGTGCAGCCTGATGAGCTTTCACAAGGCTTTCGAATGCCGTGAGTTCCACACAAATGACTACAAGTAATTGCCTAGGTTGGCCTGACCTCGGGCTGTCTGAGAAGATGATCTGATAATGGCACGAGTGGCTCTGGTTCTGTTCTGAAGTTGAGATCCCGTTTAGGATTATACTTATTTGAACTCTTTGTAATTTAAGGAGAAAGCTTTCTGCATGCGCCAGTACTGAAAACACATTCAGAACACAGAGGTCACTGATGTGGCAGTTGAAATCATCATGAAATAACTCACTTGGGACATGAGTTTAAGCAGAACTGAAAAGTTACCTCCTGTTTGACAGTGCAGTTTTCTTTCCCTGGTCTCTCAGCCCTGGTCAGTGCTGCCAAGTTTTGTATTAACTCCTCAGTTCTGCAGAGCTTGAATCAGGCAGATAGGGCTCTGCAGGACCTCAGCAGGGAGTTCTGCACACTTTGGATCTCATCAACCTGAGAGCAGCCTGCAGAAGGTCAAGCTGGGTACCACCTCTTTCCCTGCGGGTATCCTTACTTTCCTTTTCAGTGGCAAGTGGTGTGTGTGAGTTTCCAAGAATTACTAAACCATTTCATGAAATGTGGTTCAAGAAAGAAGGAATTATTAACAAAAACAGCCTTTATTACAACCTTGCTTAGCCATGCCTTTGGTTTTTTCCTGACAAATTTTGAAGAACAGAACTGACTCCATGATCTTTAAGGTTTTTTCCAGCCTAAATGATTCTATAATTTTTTTCCCCTTTAATTTCTGTTTTGCAGAATGCATGGTGTGAGGAGTAGTTCCATTACTTGCTGTCAGTCCACCCCAAAGTGCTCAGAACTCACAACATTTCATCAGACGTGATCTTGATATGTAATAAAGAATTCTTTTGGTTTTGACCTGTTATGATACCCCTGGTCCCAAAAAGAAAGGTGAGAAACTCGTTTTTTTTGACAAAGTTGTCAAAATTTCCAAGTCAATGTATCCTAAAAACTCCTCTCAAAGGAGATGGAAAATAGTGTTAAAACACTGAATTTGGTAGCAGTTTCTCAAATCAGCCATGTCTGTGACTTGGTGTGGCATTGCTGCAAATTTTTGGCTTTTCCAGCAAATAATGATTTGTAGATATTGCTGTAGAAGGCAACAGCTTAGGCAATGTGATGAATGTACTGCTGGGAGGGGCATAAACCACTTCAAAATGGCACAGAGCCCAGCAAACAAACAGCACTGATGCTGCCAGTGAAGGTATTTGCAGTTACTGATGGTTGTACATGCAGCAGAATAAAGTTTGGGAACTCCCTGGCTTGGAATAAAGAATTCCCTGAAGGTAGATGGTCTGTACAGATTAACTGTGGCCTTAGTCAGCCAGGCTGTTACTAAACCGTTTTGTAACTGGTGCCATCTGAAAGTCTTTAAATCTCATACACTCCAGGGAGATCTATATATTATTTTTGTATTTCATTTTTTCCCAAATGATTGTAAAAATAATTTAATATTACTGTTTCAAGTAATCTCCTAAGAAGCCCATGAAAACTTTAATTCTTCAACTTTGCTGCCTTTTCTGAAAGACAGAGCTCTGCTTATCAGTTCTTTGCTTGGCCAAGAGTAAACTGTTGAGGGACATAGCTGCATTTGGGAAGCCTTGGGGCTCATTTCCTTGTGGCTGTAGTAATAATATGGATCATAAATAGTGCAAGCTGATTTATCATAAGCAGAGCCACCTGGGGGGGGCAGATTTAATTAGGAAGACTATGGGGGGACTGCAAAGGTTTTATAGGTGTGAGAAGAGTGACAGATGAGGACATTCCAGAGTCCAGATTTCAGCTCTTCATAAACTCTTTGCAACGTATTAGCTGAGATTTTCAAAAGAGCTGTAGGATTTAGTCACGTCTTCCATTGAGGTGTAATGGGCGATAAGTTTAAATACTGTGCATTTAGAAAAAGGGAAAGAAGACTGAAAACATTTTCAGTCATTACTGAAGCGTACTACGGTACATTTGTGAGAGGATAAAGAAAAGACAGGTGAGATCTACTGTATGGCTAGGCAAGTTTCCAGGAGCATTAACATTTTATTTTAAGAGATGAATAAACCCCTCAAAATTGCTGTAGACTTGGCAGGTAAGGGTTGTTATGCTTCATCTTGCCTCTTGGCCAGAGAGCTCAGGGAGTGGGAGCTTGCCAGATACGGCAGTCTTCCCCACTACCTGAATTTAATTTAAACCATTCTGTGCAGCCCTGATTTTAATCCTTTCATTTTGGTTTTGAGTTACCGCATATATGGCACAATGGAAATATTTTTTCAGACTTAAATTAGAAACATATTTTAGGAGACAAAAAAAAGTGCCTGTCTTTTATGCAGAATGAAACATCTTTAACTGTTAGATGAAGTATAAGTATAACCATTGGACCATTTTACTTGAAATGGTTGATTATCAATAGAAAAATGTGGATTTTTCTTTGTTGCACTCTCCTCCTTCCAGTTGTACACATTGCATAAAGTGTTTCTTTAGGGTGGCCAACAAATATGTTTTTAAAATAATTAGAGACAGAAGTGAGATGTATCAAAGTTAAAAAAAAATAAAAAAAATCAGTGTGTTCATCTTTATTTTTACACTCTGCATGTAAAAATAATGGCAGGGTTTTTAAAATTCTACTGAGATCTTTTTATTTGCCATAAATGATGGCAATGTTTTCATCACATCCAAGAGTACATGCTTCCAGGAAAAACCATCAAGTTTTGCTCTAAATGCAGTGCAAAATAGGAAGTATAAATGCTGAATCCAAGTAAAAGTGGTGTAAAGAGTATGAGCTGCAATTAGATCTTAAATTTTGCTGCCCAGGTTTGCCTTGTTTCTTCCCCAGTAAGAGGCCAACTCAACAGAGAAAACAGGGTAATTTAAAAAAATTTTTTAAGAATGTATTCAGGCTGTTTTTCTAAGCTGGAAAATCTAGAAAATTCAGATCTCTATGGAGCTGCCAAAGCACATGTGTGAGAAGCACAGTGGAAACCTGTGTTCAAGCAGTTATCAGCAATTGCCCTTCAAATGGATGGATGGATGGATATATAGGGTGGGATTTCAGATATTCTGGGTGTGGCTCGTCCATCAGAAACACAGTTGGCAGATGAAAGAATGTGGTTTGAATCTGCAGATGACAGGATTCTGGCCAAGAGGGATGAGTGTGAGGTAGCACCCCTGACCTGTTGTATAAACAAGCAGTGGTCAGTGACTAACTGAGAATCAGGAACCGCAGCTCCTGCGTCACAGTGAGCATGCCCTGACTCGATGCTGCTGCTGGGAACAAAGGCCTGGGCTCTGCTGGAATATCGGGGGGTTTTTGGTGAGCCCTGGGAAACAGCCACCTTACCCCAGCAGTGTTGGAAAGCATTAGTCGTGGTGTGTCCTGTCCTGGACTGATGCAGTGTTGAGCACTGAGGTTGTTTGGAGGTCTGGAAATGTCACTCAAGGCCTAAGTCACTAATGATGCTTATTGACTTGTTGCAAGTAATCCCTACAATTTCATAAAAGTGAGATTATTTTTTTTTTAAGTGTGTTTCATCTAGCATTTCAAACATGCAGATTTATTAGTAAATCAGATGCGTGTTAATATAATTTATGCGCTTTTTTATGCTTGCATGTTGGCAGCAGGACTTAAAAAGGAATATTTGCTGTGCAATTGTGGTCAAAGGACTGTCCTTAATTCTTTGAAGGATCATTTAGGGCCATCTTTAGAAAAAATGTGTCTAAGCATCAAGGCTGTATGGACATACCCTGACTGGCACCTAATGTACAGCACAGCTTGTCCTTGGTCTAGATGCCAAACTGTTGGTCTGTGAGACTTTCTTCCCAAACTACTGATGGTACTTGTTCCAGAACAAATACATAAACACTTGACATAGTTTTAGAAAGATCATTTTGGGAAGTGTGTCTTTTGAGAAAGCCACATTAGGTGATCATGCTCACACTGGTCTGCTTTTTTTAATTATGTGAAGGAGGCGCCTGGAAAAATGGCTTCTTTCTATTGTGCATGAGAAATGGTGGAGTGAGCAGATGGAAATGTGGCTTCCCTGAGTGCTGGTATGCGGAGAAGGTCATGGAGTCACCCGTGGGTGTTGGCCAGGATCTCATCTGACACGGTCATGTTTAAAGGCAAAGCAAAATGAAAGAGGGGCAGGCATTGATGGGGTATCACTGGTGAAGAAAGCTTATCTACAACGTGCTGTCCAGCCTGGCAAAGTGTAAAAAGGCCAATTAGCTCTGCTTATCCTTCCCTTCCTGTTGTTCCCAGTCTGGGTGTGAGCCACTCACAACTTCTTAAGGTTTTGAGCAATGAGTTGCTTTTTCTAAGGACTGACAGGAAATCATTTAATAAGCTGGGGGGAGGGAGAAGTTTCCTGTTCTAGTTAGTCCCTATATAATTCCTAAGCTAAAAAGAGAAAACAGTTCAGTGGGCCAGACCACCAGCCCCAGTGTCCTTACGTGTGTTCCTCTGATGGTGGAGGTCTAACCAAAGTGATCACATCCCCATGGATTTCACCTTCATCTCAGATGAAACCCTAAAAGCTATAAATTCTTTTAAAGGATAAGTTGAGTGTTTTCTTGCAGTTGCATGTTAATATAATGGAAGTGCTTTCAAGGCCATGACTGTAGGATTAGCTCTGTGCAGAGGGTCTGGATCAGAACTTTGGGACCCTTTGGAACCTTACAGACACTTGCTGACAAACTGAGCTCGAGTGAAACCTATGTTGCAAGACATACCAAAAATGTAATGGGGATTGATATAGCTCTGTCTTGTCTTACACCATTTAGTATCAATACTTAACTTTATTACTTTGGCCTTTATTCCTTTTAATCCTCAAGACACCAAGATGAATGCCAAGAAATTCACTCGGTGTGTGAATGCCAGGGAGCGAGCAGTGCATGCCCGAGTTCAGTTTCAGGCAGTGAAAATCTGCATAACTTCCTTGTGCTCACTGCCAGCAGCTGGGCAGCCCCTCCACCTCCCAGCTCTGTGCTTCACTCTGACACTGACTGGAGCAAAGTGTCTGCATCCACACACCTTGGATATTGGGGACAGACAGACAGTCCAGATTCTGCTCTGGACATACCTAAAATGCCTAAGTCAGTTACAGATATCTTACCTATGCTTTTGGTGTGTTTATCTTCAGAGTTGTTTTTCAGGTCTTATTCTTAATATCAGTGAATTTGAAATACACTTATGAATTCACTAAAGAATGTGTGTACTTGTTTAAAGTTGTGTAAAAATATAATTTTAATGATTTGAGTATGTGAATGTGAAACATAATTTTTGTCAAAAGCCCATGATAAATTTAAAGCTTTAATACTTTAATAATGCTACAGAAGAGTTGCACAGAAAGTGTAGTGTATTTAAAAAATACTTGCTAGATAGGATTTCATATTAAAAGTGGTAGTGACTAAATCTGCACTGGAAAAAAATGGAAAATGGAAAAAAATATAAACTCTGTTGGGCTTCCAAGTGCATAAATAGTATTATTCAATAACTGAAGACAAAATCATTTGCTAAAGACCTAGCATTTTTTTCTGAAAGAAGTGTGGATTTGTTTCTTGAGCAGACATCCTCAGCACTGCTGAGAAACCTCTCGGAAAGCACAACATTTCAGAAGGGTCTGAGGAAGGATATGACAAAGTTCTGCAAGATGTGACATCTGGTAGATGGCCTGATTCCAGTGACCCAGGGCCCCTGTCAGGTACAGTGATGAGTTTGGTTTTATTGAGGTCTTTAACAAATTTCAGATGACTTGAGTGTGCAACTTTGTCTCTAGTGGGAGTTAACTTCTTTGTGCTGCAGTGGGCAGCACTGAACATTCAAGTTCTATTTTAATTTTGCTGTCACTTGACAGCATTAAGAATTACAAATTTGTTTTCTTTAAAATCTGAAAGAGAAGTTTGGTAGGCTGGAGGTGTAACATGTATTGTTACGTTATGCTCTCTTTCTGCTTTCCAGGATAGATATTTGTTGTTGTCGTCTTTCTGCATTTCTATTCTGTAATTACCTACCAGCCTTTTTTAAAAGACCCCAAAATCATGAGATTCAGCTAAAATGAATCTCAGTGACATATGTTTTACTGTATTTTTTTTTCATTTTCTACTCCTGACAAGAGCCAAGAACCTCACCTTTAAGTGAAATAATTGATTATTTGCAACATAGCTGTTGCAGTCTCCTGTGGCTCCAAGAGCTGAGACTTTCTCGAAAGCACCAGAAATCGCCAAAACAAAGAAAAAATTAGTTTTTAGTCGAGTTCAGACTGGTATTCTTTAGTCAGACTGGAACTATGAGGCAATTCTTGCAGTGGTAGCTGCAGTAAGCTGGCAGTAGAAGTGTTGGGTTGGAAAAGAGGGCATAGGGTGCAGATGGGTGCTGCAGGAACCCTGCTTGCTTATCAGTGCTGTACCAACCAATTCCTGCTCCCTGCTCCAATTGCCCCTTGGAGATCTGCAGAGGAGACAAGTGAGAGAATATCTAACATCTTTTCACAATTAAATATCTGCAACCTGCCATTGGGAATGTAGCTGGTTACAAATATTGGGCAGTTTGGTTTGTTATTATGTTTTCCTTATGGTGTTTTGAAAGTGAGTTAAAGGACAGCATTATTATTTTGTTGTTTCTGGTATTGCTATCAGTGATCATAAATACTGCTCAGTTTCAGCTGCCCCTCCCAGTAGCCCCTACAGGCAGGCCCATGATCACCTCTCATCTCAATGTAAGAGGCTGAAAAATATTTGAAATTAAAATCTGAAAGCTGAGAGAAAAAGCAGCTGAAAATCCAATGTTTTTCAATTAAAATTAGATCTCACCAAGCCTGTTTCTGTTATTTTGGTTTTATATGCTTCCATGTATATTCTGTTCAGAAGTTACAGATTGTTCATCCTTTATGACTTTTCCCCAGTCATGCCAGTGAATTTTCTCCCCTGTTATTTGTTATGGCTGAGCTTCTCGAGCAGGGGAAGACTTGTTTGTTTGTTTTCATTTTGTTTTCTTCCTGAGATACTCTGTCTGGAATTTCAAGGCAAAGGAAAACTTTTGTATATATGTAAAGAGGTGAAACTTCTGCTGGAAGGGGTTGGAGTAGTTATTTCAAATAGCTGTGGAAACGCCATCAGAGACATAATTATTAATAATGATGAAGATGTATCAATCTGCCAGTAGTTTGCCTGGGACACAAATATACACATGTGGCCATTGATTGAAATGTCTGACCTGAGCTTTTGTATCCAGAAATAAGTTGTTGATTTTATCCCATGACTGTCAAAATACCTCCACCATGAATTTGTACAACCTGTGTTTTTTCACCACACTTTCCTTATTTTTTCCTGAACTAAATTCTTGCAAGATATTCTCTTCTCAATATAAACCAATTGGTCTGCCTTCCCCCATAGCCTCCAAGGATTTAGTTTGTGAGGGGGAAGTGTTTAAAAATAATTCCAGATATGGCAGAACAGCCTGTATCCTTTCTATAGAGTAACTGACATCAGACTTCTGAGTTCACAAAATGGTCAACAAAAGATCAGTAAAAATATCTAAGGATTGTGAAGGGCAAACATTTCTTTCCTCTTTCCTTTAAAGGGAAAATGTGACATTTTAAGCAGGAGTAGATTTGCAGACTGTGGAAGCCTGAGTGACACACACCTTTTACTAAAACTAGTGTGATTTTATATCCTAAAGAGCTACCCAACCTCTTAAAAGCTTTGCCTCTGTATATACACATGGCTCTGCTGTAACATCAAGTTAATAAACAGATTGAGGGCCTTGTGCATGAGTTGGGCTAAAGAGAAAAAGGGGAATCTCTCCTGTCTTCTTAGTGTCTTAGAGACACACACAGGTACTCTTGGGTTGGGGTGATGGTTGTATTTTGCTCATGTCAAAGCTGGGGGGATGTTAGGAGATGCAACCTGAGGCTGCAGGTGGAAAATTTCTTTAGACCAGAGAATATGTGCCTTTAGGGCAGACCCAGTGACTGATGTGGCTCTCATATGGCTTTTCAATGGGGGAGAGCATAAAGGAGGAGCCAAATGAGGGCATACAAGACAAAAGTTGAGGAGGAGGTGGGGATTTAGGCAGGAATCGATTTAACAGAGAGGCAGCTCTGTGGTTTGCTCATATTCCAGTACCAGCAGCCTGCTGAGGTGCCATTGCCACTCAGCCAGGAGCAGCAGGAGCCTGGGTGTCATTTGGTGCTGTCCTGCTTAGAGTTACCTTCACAGTTTTCTCATTGAAGCTGAAGGGATTTTCAAAGGACCACCTGAAGTGCTTGAGGAGAGGGCAAGTGGCAGAGGAGAGTTATTTCCTTCTGTCCAGATCTGATGTACTCTGAAATTTCAAAACAGACACTGAGCAAGGGACTTTAAAGAGCAATAACAAGGAGTATATGGACAGCACTTGCTGGCCAGCTCATGGTACCCAGCAGTACCTGAGGCAAGGAGAACAACAAATGTTTGCTAACACTCATCTTTGAAAACATTTCCTTGCTACAGTGCTCCACACCAACACCTGGAAATGTAACAATATTGCAGCTTTTCCTTGACTTAATGTTTTCCCCACTATGTTTAAGAAATGCCCAGAATGGCTTTGGAGACTTTGAAGTAACTCATTTGAAAGCACCACTGGATTATTTATAACGATGTTGGTTTTAATCTGTGCACATGCAAGTGGAAACCAATCAGTTGTGTTTTCTCATTCTCTCCTATCTAACAAAACCAGAACTTCTTGTGAATTGATTTTTTGCTAGGATCAATATGTTATACTTGCCAATTTTCTTGGCTTACCTTTGAAAGACTAAATCTTGAAATAATAAGTCCTTTTTAAAGTAGAAATTTAAATTTAATAAATTGCTTTTTTTCCTGGCATATAAGATTACACAGGGAAAGTAACACACACTTTTCCCCAAGTCGCTAGCTACATTCATATATGCATACATACAGCCATGCCAAATCTTTCTGAACATTACAAACGTATTATTTCCTTCTGTTGCATGCTAATAGATTTTTCCAGATCCTTGTCCTGTTCAGGAGAGAAACTGTTATACCTCGGTTTAGCATTTTCTTGGCTCTTTCCCTGTTTTTTATGGGCTGTAAATTCGTTGGGAAGCCCCGGGAATGCTGAGGCTCCTGCAGAACCGCCTCACACCTTGCCCCGCTGCTCGGCTCAGCCATCCCTCCTCTCCCCGCTGTCTGCCATCGCTCGCCGTTTCACTGATGCCCCCTTCTGCCCTCCTCGCCTCATATCACGGGAAATCTGCCTTCGGCACAGGACAATGAGTGGGGTTTGAGTACTGCCGGGTGTGCTCGGGGGAATGTGCTAAGTTGCTGTTGTGTTGGCTGGTCCATCATTAGCTATTTGCCTTTTCTGCAAGTAGGAATCCTGTCAATCCATGAGGAATACACTGAAGAAAGGAGGTGGGAATGATTTCATCCATTAGAAATCTTGGGGGGTGTGTGTGTGTATACTTGTGTGTGACCAAAAAGCTCTAACAAGCACATTTGGCTTTCAGTTTTCAGCTGTGTGGTCACCTGTGCATGTTTAGCCAAAGTATCGCATCAGAAATTAGTTCCTCCTTACAAAAAAAATTAACAGAATATCTTGGAAAAATTGGGACTGGTCTTTGTGGCTGCTCCTGCTCACTTTCCTCTCCAGCAAACCCTTTAATGTGATACAGGAGTGCATATCCCCTTTTCATGGTGGCAGCTTCTGCTGGCTGAGCAGTCTGTGTGCCACACTTCTCCTGAGGCAGACAGAGAAGGAAGTGTCCCAGCTCTGGGATGCACTTGTCTGTTCTTGCCAGGGAGATCCAGTTACAGAGCTGAGAAAATGACCCGGATCCTTGCTCTTTGCTGGTGCTGCCCCCGGGGGCTCAGTTCCACTTGGTTGCACTTCTGCAGCCTGCACTTTGCTAGCAGAGGGAAACCAGCAGTTGTCACAAGTTTAATTGGTTTGGGGATGTGACCTTGGCACTGAACAACTTCACATCTGAAGGTCTGCCTGCCCCTACAAACCTGTGCAGGAATGGCTCTTCTGCTGGAAGCCCTTGTGGGGTGCTCATTGCAGGTAGCACGCCAGGGATTCTTGTGGAACAGCCATTCTGGGAAATATCTGCACACAGCCTGGTCCTTATCCTGTGAGGCCTCTCCTCCCCATGGTACTCCAGAGAGCTCCTTCTACACAGAAAACAGAGTTCCCAAAAAGGTGAATACTTCTGCAACACAGACCTGAAGTCCAAAGAGTGCAGGTGTTTGAGGAGTAAAAAAAAAAAAAAAAAAAAAACAAACCCAGAAACTCTGTGGAAGACCCTGTCAATTCAAAATATGGATGAGAGGATATAGGCTTCTTTAATTTAGCATGGAAAGGGAAGGGAAGAAATAATGAGATAGGAAATAAGGACACAAAACATTCCTCAATTTTAGGAATTTTTTAGGAAAAAAAGATGTCTGTAGAAATGTTTCTGGATTTTTTCAAATGCAATGCAAAGATTGTATCACTGTTTCCCGGCATCGGTTGCAGTGATACAGAACCACTGTGGAAGAAGGTTTCAGTCACTGCACTATCTTTGTTTTTACAATATTAAGTGCAGTTACCACTTAGCATGGAATGATCTCTCTTCTAGGTCAAACTCTTCTATTTGTGTTTCAATGACAGCTTGACATAAAATGACTTAATGACTGAAATGAAAAATGGTACAATATTTCAATCCTCATATCATGAACAATTAAGGAATTAAAAATAACAACATAGAATTAATGTAGTTTTATAAAATTCATTGAAAAACCCTCGGGTCCAGTTAATGCTGACATTTCAAATCGACCTTAGGTTTTAACAAAACACCTGTGTTTTTTACAGAAAAAAAAATACCAACCTAATTTAAGTAAAGTCTTTGTATCTTAAGTTTTCTCCGGTGTCCTGATATAGCTGTCCCTGAGATAGAAACTCCTGCTTCTCCCTGTAAACAGCAGTGTGAACTGGCAGAGGCAGCACCTTCCCACCACCTTGGGCTCACGAGATGTTGACACACAGGAGTGGCAGAGAGGAAGGTGCAAACAGATGAAAATCCCAGCTGAATGAGTGGGTTTTTAATCTTCTTGCACCTGTTTCCAGGAGGGAGTGTGACACTGATAGGGTGCAGAAAGGAATGTTACAACCTGGGCAGCAGGATGTGGGTGGAGGCTTGAGTCCCAAGGGGGGAGTGAGATGGGGGAGGAAGAAGCAGCAGCTTGGATCATATTTCAGACCTTGAATTTGGAAGAATTTGGTACACTGGAGACAAACAATTTAGGAGCAGTTTTTAGGTACGATGTTTACCAGGGGAAGAGAGGTATTGACCAGCACAATGTGAATGCAGCAACATTTGAAATAGTTTAATTTCCAAAAGCATTGCTCTGAGACCATAGTACTGACTCTGCTGCAAGAATTTCATGCACAGCAGAACGTGATCTTATCTCCCAAGCTAATTGCCTGAGCACAAAGTGGGGATCTGAATGGTTAGAAGTAGCATATTGAAAGTAAAAACTGTCCCAAGTAGGATTTGCTGGGAGATTGGAGAATAGTGCAGCCTCTGCAGAGGGGTCTGCCCTGGAGGTGCTGATACCTCCTTGGGGAGAGGGCACAGTGCATGGAAGGGGTTGCTGGAAGTTTTTCAGCACCACTTTATACATCTCCAGTAACAGGTCCCTGATGTCCCCATGGTTATAGGGCCTGAGCCCAGGCTTTAGAAGAGCCTGTTTGGAAGCGAAAAAGGCACCTTCGTTTTCAAACTCTTTATTCCACTATGGCCTTTTTCCTTACAGTGATGGAATTGTGACAAATGGCTAAAATATTCTGCTTTGCAATGTTTCTGGAAACTGGTGAGCCTGCTCCTGTGCAGCACATCACTGCATCCTGCCCTGGCAATTCCATTGCCAGTGATGGCAGCTCCAGCTGCTGGGTTATAATCCAGTTGCTCTCTCAGTCCTTTGAAATGATGCAGAACTGAGATGAATTTCAAATGGTGTTTAAAATCCTGTTATTGCTATAAATCCTTGGGTTTTTTCCCTTTTGCTCTTTTTTGGGTGGACTCCTAGCAAGTTTGACAGGAGCACAGGATATTTTTGATATATGGCATCAGGTCTGTTAGTTCAGAAACCCCACACAGAAGCTTGTTTTTAGAAAGAGAGAAAATAAGATTAAACAGGACAGGGAATGCTGTTATGAAGGAATGAAAATATTTTCATTACCAGAGTATTTGTATGTCAACAGCTGATAGGGAATGATGTGAGACATTCCCAGAAGGACTCCCAAAGATTTTTTCCTTGTGTAATAGACCAATTAGCAGAGCCCAGATTAAATGAGCAATGTCACATTGCTTCTTGTATTAAAAAAGTGTGACATTCAGTCTCTTTATCGAGTAAATATTTTCATTTTTTTGTCCTTGGGACTTTAGTTATACTGCTTTCAACAGCTCTATGTTCCCAAGTAATCCAGGGAAAATGTTAGCTTGTCCAGCATAACTTTCAGATATATAGATATATTTCTCTTATGTAGTATAAATTTCTAAATATTAATGAAAAATAAATGTATGCTCTTGGAACACATACACATGTGAAAAGGAGGGGATATTAAACTCTACTAACGCAGAACTTGTAATATTTTTAAGCTGACTTCATGAGTTAATAAAGGAGGAAATGAGCAAATTCAGTTTCAGACTCTGCTGCCCAGCTCTCCTGGAGCAGCCCTTGAACTGACCCAAAAGAAATTAATTGATTCCCAGTTGTTTTCCAATATTGAAATGGTTTGGATAAATTTTAATCTTTTCCTAGAGAAAGCAACTGAATAATTAGATACAAATATAGCACTATTAAAAAAAAATTCATACGCGATGTTGCTTTTTATCCTTAGCAGCTTTTAGATTCCACAGCAGAAGAGGCTGAGTTTTGGTGACAAGGCTCTTTTTATGAATTCGTGTTGGTTTGGAAGAAATACTGCAATAGATTTAAAGAGCTTTAACACTTAATTGAATTTAGTTTCCAGGTGTCTTTTTTATTTTTACATGCCTGAAAATTTGCACAAGTTAATTATCAGTTAATGACTCTTGAATTAGTGACTAATTGAAGCAGATTATAATTCAGAATTGTATGGCTCCTTTGGAAGTGATGTGACCTGCATGTCATGTCAGTTGTGTGTGTTCACTGAAAAAAAGGCAGAAACAAGGGAATATTATTCCATTTTATAGCAGCATTCAAGTGACTTATATAAATATAAAATATAAGTTGTCCTTCTAATGATTTTTCAGGTTTTCTTCTCAGATTGATTGGTTTCTTCTCTTCTGCTAGTCCTGAATTTAAGAATTCTAGCTGATACCATTACTGGCAGCTGAATTCTGATTTCTTATATCAGCAGCTCTGAAAATAGGGATATGATGGGAACCCGCTTTCTATGTAAAAAAAGTCATAAACTGTGTATGCCAAGAGAGAAGGTCTAATTGTGTCAGAAAACATCAGTTTTCTCTATTTGTTTTCTCTATTTGTATTTATTTGTATTTCATCTGGAGCTACCTTGGGTTTTTACAGCATTTGTTGCATCTTTGCACCTATTTGGAAGTGCAAATTTGAGTGCATCTGTCTTTCTTGGGCAGTTATTCTCTTTTTGTTGTGAGCATCTGCACATAAATGTGAGCAGGAGAGACCATTTCTCTTCTACTATTCTGGAAATATTTTAATTTGCTATTTATGGAGAGTACCTCTCTCGAGCAAAGCTGAAATAATACAAATACAAGTTTTATTCCTCCCCTCCCTCTCCCACTCAAAAAATCGCAGGACATCAGGGTCCTTCCCTGGAAATGAGTCCAGCCCCATGGATATCTCTTCCTTCAGGAGAAAAGGAGCAAGCCCCTCGCAGGTGCCAAGTTAAATAGGCTGCTGCTTTCCATCCAGAGGGATGAGTGTGGATATAAAGAAGTTAAAACAGTGCCTAATGTTGATTAGCTAATAGTCAAGCTTGAAATAGGCTCTTCCCAGCCCTAAGTATTGCTGGGGTCACTTGGAAGAGAAGCCACTGCAGGGATTACACTCAGGGTGGGGATCCACAGGCAAGAATGCAATGAATAACTTGACAAAACCGTGCAGCTCTCTACCCGCTGCAAAGAAGCCTTCACCTCTTGCTGGAGTTTTTTGGCATCTAGAAGAGCTTATCTTCGAGTAACATGTAGAGTGTAAGGTGAACTGCAAAAGAGGAATGCAGACAGCTTCTCCTATCAGCACATTGTTTTGGTTAAGACTCCACTGGAGTTTTGTAAAAATGCGCTTGGGGGAAGGGAAACGAGACCAAGTCAGCATATCCTCTGGGTTTGCTTAGTTAATCAAACAAGTTTATTGGGAAATTAACACTTCTAGGCTTAGAAAAGAATTGCTATTTTATTTTTCAAATGCTTTCAAACACTGTATCCAGCTGTCTGAAAAACAACCAAGCTCAAAAATAAGCTCTTGCACCTCTGGCTGTAAATGCAAAGGTGGGGGCCAGGAGCCTGCATTGTCAGCAGTGGTATGGCAGGTTTACTTTGAGAAAGGAATAATTTTAGGCCTGATTTTGTGAGTGACTGTGGATCTTGCAGCACTTTGCATGTTGGCAAGAGCAAACTTCTCAGCAAATCACCTTTTCTATGAAATTTTCTGTTTTGTTTTACAGTTATCTGATAATTTCCACCAGTATTAACTGTTGTTTTGTGTCTTCTGTAAGATCTTCCTTGTAAGAACTGCCTGCTTGCAGGGCTGGGTGTCCTGCACTTCCCTCTCCTGAGTAGAGCAGCGTGACTCGTACAGGATCCTTGATGCAAAGAGCCTTCTGGAAATTTCAGATGTATTTTTCAGTAGTTGATTAAAATGTGCTCTTGCATTTTCTAGCTCATTTTTGCAGAGAATTAAACTCCAATAAAAGGACGAATCTGCTCGATGTGTTGGCTTTACATTGACTGTTTTACTGAGAATCACTTTTGATTTTGTGGACTTGATCCCTGGTTCTGGAGACACTGTACCTCTCTGCCCAGACAGATTAAGGTGTCTTGTGTAGACACCTTAATCTCTCTTTCACCAGCCTTGCCACCATACTATCTAATTCCTTTTCTTCCTTGCTCTTGGAATTCCCTCTTCTGTGATATTTCTTAACTGGCTTTAGGAGCAGAGGAGTTTAGGAGCAGAGGATTGCTTGCCAGCTGTTTCCTCAACTGTTTTTGCACCTTTATGTGGCCTTTACGTTCTGAGTTTTGCATTTTATCCTCTGAGAAGTAGGACCATATTGCACTTCTCAGGTAACTGAAGCACGGGAAATAAAGCCTCTAATTTCCAAATAATTTAAAGCTGTGTTAAAACCTAGGTTATCATTTTGGTGATAAATCTCATCCGTGCTTCGTGGGTTTCAGAGTCCCACACAGTCTGCTGGGGAGCTCAAGTTCTCTCTTCACTCACCTGTGTTCTCAAAGAGAGTGAGTTGGGGCAGGAATGTGAAGTTTTGGCGGTTTTTAAAGAATTTTAATGTTAAATAAGCAAAATAGCAAATGTCAGCTATTCTGGGAAGCACAGGCTGTAGATCTTTGCACTGGTTCTGTGCTGCAGAAATTAATGAACACTTGTGAATGCCTGGATAAGTGGTGCTGCCATGAAACCTCCTTCTTCCCAGAAGTCTCCCTGCTGGGCTGTGTCCTTCACCCACAGAGGTCCCCTGTCCCTGTCTGTGTGACCATCCTAGAGGAGAGAACTGCAGCACAGGCTCACAGTGAAATGGGAGATTATCTGTCGTGGTCCAGTGCCTTTAATGAAAGTATTCGAATGAGTAAGGGATAGTGTGTGGGTATGAGTCACCCTGGAACTTCATGTTCTCTCCGGGACAACCTTCGGGAGGAGGGGGCGGCAACATCTGCAAGGATTCTGGGGAGAAGGTCACTGCAGGCAAACTGTGATATTTGATCGCTGCTGAAAAGACGAGAGGGGAACTCTCAGCTCCACGGCCTGGCAGTTGCTAAGCTGTATTTGGACAGGTACACAGATGATTATATCTGAGTAATACCAAGGAGCATTACAGTCCTTAACAAGACAAGATTTGCAAATTCCTTGTCAGCAAATGCCTTTAGGAAGTGTACAGCAGGAAATAAAGAAAGGAATCCCTGTCTCCAAATCTGCAGCCATTTCTCAGTTGCCTGAAGACCTTTCTTTTACCCTGTGCAGTTGAGAGACATTTCCTGAGTGTGAAGGCTGCTTAGGGACTAATGCACTTGTATCAGGCTGAAAACAGCAGGGAGATAGAGCTCACTATGGCATGGTTTAGGGGCATATTTAATGTGCAGGTTATGTTCCTCCTCTAGATACTCTCCAGAATCTAGAGCTGGGAAATCTGGGTAGTTGAGGAGGCTAAAGATGCAAGTAAATATAAAGAAAACTTATAAATGCTGTACATTTCATAAATATATTTTTCTGGTATTAAATCTGGTTTAGACAAAAGTGGAATGGTCAGCAATGAAGAAGCTATTTCCTAGTAGCTGATTTTAATGTCGTTTCAGACATGCAGATACATAACTCTTTCCTATCCCATATGTATTTTTCCTGAGATTAATATTGTTTAATTTATTTATATTTATTGTAAGCAAAGTAAATATATGCAGCTTACTAAAGCACTTTAAAAAAGAAAATGTTGAACAGAGGGAACTTTTCAGTGAAGCAAGGTTTGATTAATCATTTGCACTCTGATTATTCAGAGTTTCAGAGTTTGGTACTGCATTTATTAGAATAATTCCCAGGAAAATCTCTTTGGTCAATGTATCCCTGTGGAAATCAATCATGCTGGATTTAGTTCCTTTGGTTTTTTCTTTCTTTTTTATTTTTTTAGGACCTTAAGTGGATTTTTCTTTTAAGTATGAAAATTAAGAGAAGTTTCACCATATGCCTTTAAGTTCAGAGGGAATCAATAATATTTCACTTTCCTTTTGTTAGCCAAAAAGGAAGACACCTCTAGTGTTTCACTCTAAGAAAAAAATACAGTGTGTGTTCAGCCCTGGTTTCAGCTATCTGATAGGGAACTGGAATTTATCATTGAAAAAGTCTTGCAGTTGAACTTCAGGTTTTCACAACAGACTAATCTTGGAGTGTCTCTATCCAGGGCTAGATCAGCTTCCTTCATGCCAGTAATCAACAGCAAATGATTTGGGGGAGTTAACAGGCAAAAGCAAAACTCTGAGGTGAACAATCACTTTGTTCAAACTCTCTCTGGTTTCCCTTCTTTTACGTCCCTGGTTTTGCCCTTTCTTTCACATTAAAGAGTCTAATTAAGTGAACCTGTTCACTCCCTGGACAGTTTTCATTATTTTTTTGTTCTGTGTATATAAAGCTTCTCTCTTTTTAGGAGGTAAATGGGTTCAGTGCAGGCAAGAGGAAGAGTATATTGTCCCACTTTGCTTCCTGGTAATAAACTCTCACAATGACCTGGCTGGTGGTTGTTCTGCTCCAGAAAGCCACTCTCTTTCCAGGAACATGGAAGTCCTGAGGTGGCCTGGAAAGACAATGAACACAGAGACTGTATCAGTGAAAAGTCATAATTCATGTAAAATGCAGTAAGTCTGAAAAAGATAAATGGCACAATAGCAGCAAATCCTTCTAATTTAACTACTTTGACAAGGGGAAACTTTCTAAAATACTAAAATAAAGGACTTAGCTGTGCTATTCATATCAAATCAATCCAGCATCCCTCCAGCAAATCTCCTTTCTTCATCATCCTGAGAATAACCTGAGTTACAACAGCTGGATAAGGAACAACTCTGTCTTGCAGATGCTGCAATTCAGATTATATTTTATTAAGCTGAAATGAGAGACATAGCAAACTCTCCCAGGGAGTTCAGAAGTTTCCACCCTGTTAGTAATTGCATACTGTACAGGAAATGGAGGTTAAAAAAAAATTACAAAAGTCATTCAGGGTATCTCTAATAGAGTCAATGCCTTGAAATAAGTTCTCATCTCTGAAATCCTCTGAAAGAAAAGATCAGGAGAGCCTTTTGGTAGTTCTTGGTATGTGTCAGTAAAAAAGCATGGAGGAAGGTCCTGAGCTCTGGTGCAGCTTCCCAGCCCTGTGCAGACACTGTACTGACATCTGTATTTCAAACTGAGCTCTCCACGCCTCTGCCTGCTCAAATACCTGCACAGATGTGTTGCTTTCTTCTCTTACCACAACTGCTCTCCCCTATAGGCACCATCTCCTAGAAAGTGTGATATTTGCCACTCCTGCAAAGTGGAACTGAAACTATTTCACTTTGTTAATCCTACGTGCAAGCAGACAAGAGTGCTATTAGAGTGCAGCTTTCATCTCACCAGAGTGATGCAAGATAAAAACTCAGCACTGGCCTGAAACTGGAGCTCCAGGTTGCTCTTGCACACAGCACATCCCTCTCTCTCTGGGAGTACAGCTGTGCTCCACACTTCAGTCCAACCACCTGGGCTCAAACTGCATCTTAAAGGGAAAGCAGTGTTTTTCCTTCTCCTTCCTCTCCTTTCCTAATGAATACTATTTTAAAAAAATAGTTAGTCTATGCTGTTGGCTCTTGAGAATAAGGTTGTTTTGGCAGTTGCAAGTCATGACAGTCACTATAAAAGGGAAGCTTTATACTCAGATTATGCTTTGTGAGGTAATTCGCTAAAAAACTTAGAGTACTGGGAGTGTTTCATCCATACCAGTGCCAGAATGATCTCTTGAGTGGAGAGAGAGAGAGAGGATTATCTGGGAAGCAGAACACTTAATTTTTTGTTTTCTTCAGTGTCTGAGTCATTAACAGGTGTATGGTTGAGAACCAGAAGGTTTTGTACCATGTTCTCATTTCTTCTGCCTGTAATCTACTTCAAATTGGCCATTAGCTTCATGTACCTTAAAAGAGGCATTGTGCACCCCTCAAAAGGAAGGAAATCTTTGCTTGCAATTTACAGATAAGAAGCTTTAAATACAGATTTCACTCAGCCTGTCCAAATAGAGCTAGGGCTCTGTGAGGTCTGATATTTGGGTTTTGCCTGCTGGATTGTACTGGAATTGCTTCATGCTTCTGTAGGAAGTGGAACTCTTCATTCAGCAGAGTTACCTGGACTTCTTTATGTGTGTCAGGGACTCTTCAATCTGTCAGTGAAAAAAGGGGTGGTGGATGTTTGTGTATTTTATTTGGTCTATTTTCCAGAATAAAGACAAGATTGAATGTGTTCCATTAAAATGGCCCTATTTGAGTTTAAACCATTACAAGTGCAAAAATCTTGGCAGGGGGAAACTGTAAATTATGACATGACCCTCATTACATTTCCTTTGAGGCTGCATCAGAATAGAAAATTAGTTACACTGAAATCACCATTCTATGCAAAATATTTTTTTTTAATTCTGCTTTTGTAACATGCCAGCCCACAGTGGTCCATGACAGTGGCTCTTAGAAAAACTGAACAATGCATAATACATACATTAGGCAACTTAGAGTACTGGGATTATATTATTATTAAAAGTACAGCTATATTAGCTCTTGCAAGACTCAGGACAAGGATGTTTAGTAAAACTTAATTTATACAAGATTTATGTATATTTCAGATTAACATCCTGGAATGTCCTTAAATTGATGGGAATCTCTGACTTAGCACTCTGTCAGTAATATTCAGTAATATTAATATGTATCAATAATTATGAGAATAATTATCAACGCTTATTTTACTCCTTTCTTCCTGAAAATGTCTGTGCAATTAACAGCAGTGTTATTTACTTAATCTAGAGGAGAATTTGATTCTATATATGTGGTAACACAAGTAATCAGCAAATTTGTATTCTTTTCAGTTAAATTTTAATAAAAGATCACATTTGGGGTTTGGCTGTATGATAGAACATGTCAAATCCAGAAATACAACTTCTAATACACATAGCTACCCAAGCTAGATAAATGGACAACACAGAAATAGGCTCCATGCTAAAGAATGTAAGTCTATGCAGACTGAAAGTGAGACAGAAGGTGTTTAAAAGGCACCAAATTCCCTTGGTTTACATCACTAAATCTCAAGAGATCATGAAAGTGAAAAATCAAGTTGTGCAAAGGTGATATAACAAATGCTCAGATTTGTAATTTTATGCTTCAAGAAAAAAACTTAAGCACTTCTATTGTCACATTTCAAGCAGGATGCATAAGAAATAAAAATCCTGCAGTGTGCTCTGTATTTCTAGCTTTACTTTTAAAAGACTTAGTTTTAAACTATAGGTAGTTATTAGACAAAAAAATGTAGCCTATGATTTTACATAGTTTCTCATAATTTACTCTTTGCTTGCTGCTATTTCAGGTGTAACTATTCGACAAGCAATAAAGAGGTATTAAATTTATATCACTGCTTCAGTGTAGGCTTTCTGTCAGTATCAACTGGCTCATTGAAGTGCTTGGAGTTTTCATGCTTCTTTGACATGCAGCCAAGAACCAAATTCCCTGGCTCTTGTGTCCTCTTGGAGTGCTAGAAAAGGCTAAGAGCGTATTAAATTGAAATGAACTCAGAGAATGCTACAAGGATAGGCCACTGTCACATATCTGACAAATCCTGCCTCTATATAATGAATCATATCTGATGGAGAGAAATGATATGAACGCATTAAAATCATTTTTTGCACTGATATATTTTGTGTATTTAAAAGCATATAACAACAGCAAAAACACAAAACTGTGGGCTGGAACCTGCTGATTCTCGTGTCAGCCAGATGTTTGCTGGCCCTGTCTGTCTGGATGTATCAGTTTGGCATGTGTGGAGGAGAGGAAGTGGTTGACATCAGTGAAAACGTTGCCTACAGTGGGCTGCTCACTATCTTTCCCATCTGAGGCTGCTCATCCTTTCAGAAAAGCTAATGGGAGCTTATGGTTTGTTCTGAGAGCTGCATCTGGAAAAGGCCCAAGCTGTGTGAGGAGTAGCTGTCCTTTTCTTCCTCCTGAGCCAGCGGAAGCTTACAGCCTGTGTAGACCATGACCCTTAGACCATGGCCCTTGGATATTGCCTTGTCCCTCATGTCCATACAGGATGCTCTTGTGACAGATGATTTACAAGACAGAGGGTGGAGCGGGCAGGGGAAGAGCAGTGATGGAGTTCCCTGCCAGGCAGGAAGAGCACAACGCTGCACACAAGGGACAGCAGGAATGTCTCCTCCTCTGGCCAAGGCATGCAGAGCTCTCACTGCAGTTGGCTGTGATGGTGTCTGCCAGGCTTAAGTGGATGTCATCAGATTCCAGAATGTCCTCACCTCTCAGAGTTTCTGTGGATTCCTGAGCTGGTTACACTGCACAGACTGACTGGAGATGTGGGTGCAGTGTTTTACACAACCCTTCGGGCCTCTTCCACCCTTGGAGACATCCATTGCATTGTGAGGGCTTTAGGAGCAGAGAAGGGACTTCTGACACTCAGGCAGCACACAGAAGTTAACTAGTGTTAAGTTCAGAAAGGTTGGGAGCTGTGCTTGAAAACAAGGTAGAGATTTGTGCACAAATTCTAAGGGCAAATGTTTGGATGGACAAGGAGATCAGAAATAATTATGAGGTGACATCTTAGGCTGGCTGTGCAAGTCAAGGTAAGCTGCAATCAGTAATATGTGCAGATATGTTAAGATCAAAGGGAATAAGGAAGGGAAAAACTTAATTTAGAACTCTTAGCCATCCTAATTTAAAACCAGGAGTAGCTGGACAAACAGATTGACAAGGGCTTGAGGAAGACACACTTTGGTACAAGGATCTTGATTCACCTGTTCATCATCTCTGTGCTGCTCAGGTTTATTCCCTCTATGTCCTATGCTGCTCAGTGAAGTCTTTTTTTTGCCTACAAGTCTCGGTCTATTTTATGATTTTGTTTGTGAAAGATGCTCCATGCCCTGGATTGCTCTTTGTGCCCTTGACTGTGCCTGCTCTGGGCTGTCCTGTCTGAGATGGGCCTAAGCAGCACATTGTGTTCAGTATATAAACCAACCATGGGTGTGTGTGGGGACATAGGAAGGTTTTCTACTAAGTTCTTTACTCTTCATAAAATTCTATCTGTTATTTTGTCTGTTGCTGATCCCTGAGCTGGCATTTTTTGTAGAAACCGTTATTTCAAAATACCTCTATTTAGTGATAGCCAGAGTCCCTCACTGTGTGTGTGAAATCAGGACTTTTTTTTTTACTTTGTGTATCACTTCACACTTTTAAGTGCCATTTTATGACAGATTATAATATTGTCATGTAATTCTCCATGGCTGACTTTAGTTTATACTTCACTGAAAACCACATCTCATCAGGAAACCTCATCTCCCTCTCCACTTTCCCAAGACATTCATAAATACATTAGACACCACAAGCTCTAATGTAGATTCTTGTGGAACTCCACAGTTTCCTGTGGAAAAGGATCCCTACTCTATTTTTAAAGAAGTTATTTATGGATGTGAACACCTACTATGTTTTTTACTCCATTTGAATGTAAAGCTCAGAGAGAGAAAATTCTATCACAAGCTCTTTGGGAAGGCAAGTAAGGTATATGAGTAAGAAGCTTGTATCTGTGTTTGTTTATCTTTTCAGAGAAAGTCTATATTTCTAACATTCTGGAAGTCCATTCCGATCTCTTTGGTCTTTTTCACTTTTTTATTTAAATAAATGTGCGTTTTTCTGTCCCCCTGACATGATGTATTTAGATATTCCTGTAGTCTTCATGTGCAAGAATTTCTGGTTTACCTTTTGATTTTAATTTTCTTTTTACAAGAATTACCTGTGTAGTTAAAGTACTGCTGTGATGGATGTTCTGCTCCTACATGCAGCAACATGGTATGGATGTTAGTGTTCTTGTTAGGAACATTTTGAACCAGGTGTTCAAGAACAAGTGAAGAGTTGTTTCTGCTCTTTTGTATTTTCTGACCAACTGCTCCATGATTTTTCTTTATTTTGGAGGAATGTTTGGGGTTTTTCTAAAGTAATACTATTTAAAGGCAAACTTGGGAATGTAACTAGACTTCTAAGAGGATGTTCAAACATGGGTCCTGAAAAACTGGGTGAGAAAATCATCTTGGTTAGACCTTGATTTTTCAGAGTTTGATTTTTATTTAGAAAAGTCTTGAAATAGATTTCTCAAAAGCCGAGCAAAATGATCTTATGTGGAAAAAAAATTGTTAGGCTTCATGTCAAGCAGTTGCTTCTTGAAGATAAAATTGAAGGTGATTTAGATATGAAAAGACGATTGAGTGAATTGGTGCTCTGCTGGTTTGAAGCTGAGAGGTGGCTCCTCTCCTTTTGATGGTGCTTGAGGAGAAAGGTTGATTAGTTCTTCTCTCACCTACAACCTTTTGAATGTAGCCTGAGGGAACTGTGGTTGAATCAGTGTA
The DNA here is from genome assembly GCF_008360975.1 of Lichenostomus cassidix. Lineage (NCBI taxonomy): Eukaryota > Metazoa > Chordata > Aves > Passeriformes > Meliphagidae > Lichenostomus > Lichenostomus cassidix. The sequence goes on from NC_139490.1 coordinate 19,210,090, forward strand.
ATATCCTCTCTGCAAAGTGCCTCGGGTTGTGTGGAAGAGGACAAGTTCCTCAGGAATGGCAGAACACTGGGACAGACCTCAGCATGACACAGAGTCTGTTGTGATGCAAGTGCTGCTTGGGCCTGCCTGGTGAATCAACCAAGGAATGGAAGTGATCAAAAGATTTTAAATGTATCAGTCTAGAAATCACAGCCCTGACAAAAGCAGCATTGAAGCATCCTCTGAAAGAGAAGAACTTCCTCCTTCTCCCAGATAGTTCCACTTTATATAACCCTAAAAAACACCCAGAAAACCTTGCAGTAAAGCCACTCTAGAAACAAGGGATTCCTTTACCAAAATGATTTCCAGAATTATTTTTAATCTCGGGAGAGTGGGAGAATTTCAGCCCATAAATGGAACTAGGATCAGCAGCAGTGCCTGTCCTGGGCACTGCACACGTTGAATGGATGCTCAGTTGAGTCTCTCCTCACAAACTAATCCAAAATAACAGTGTTTCAAAGGATTTTGGGGAAGAATCCCTTTTCAGATAATTAATACAAAGTAGTTAAAAAAAGAAAATCCCTTTTCTTCACAAGTGCCATCCCATCCCCCTCCAGAAAGCAATAGTCTGACATCTGCTACTGCTGCTGCTCTGCCTGTTATTATTTGTCTTAGAGCCTCTGCCCATTCTTTTGCTTCTACAGCTGCTGCTGGTGTTTCCTCTTGGTGCTTCCTGCCTGCCTGGCCTAAATTCCATCTGACACCCTCTTGCCCCTCTGGCTTTCTGCCCAGCTGGTTAAGAGCTGGCATTCAGTGGACTGCAGCACTTATTTCTGCAGTAGGGACATGAAATAATATTTGGGTTTCATTTTCTTTGGAGAAGCTCTTCAAGATCCTTTCATGAAGGTAATCTATTATTTGTTCATGCTGACCCTTTGATCTATGGAGGATCTTATACCATTGTGAGAATTGTCAGTGCCTGTGAGGTCTGCAGAGAAACTTGGGGCCAATTTCCTGCTGCAAAAACCACGAGGAGTTGGTTTGGTTGGGAAAGGGGTGGAATTGGCACTTTTGTTTTTCTGTTCAGCAGTTTCCCAGTCAAGATAATCTACAGTCTTGCCCTGGCAGCATCCCTGATATCTCTGCTTTCTGTAGACACATTTCAGTAGAGGGGAGAAAAACGCAAGGAGGAATCCAGGCTGTGCCTTCTCTCTTGTTCTTTCACCTCTGTATCTCTGAAACCCCAGAGAAGGAGTGGTTCATGTTGAGTCCTCCTTCCCAGCACTCTGGGAGACATTTACTTCAGCCTTTGGGAAAAGAAGGAGTGGCTGCCTGGGCCCTTTCCTCAAAAAAGATAATTTTTAAGAACTGGAGAACAGGCAAGTTGCAGAAAGTGCAGAATCTTCTCCTTTGTCACCTTAAATTTCTCACATTTAAAGAACTTCACAATATAATACTGAGTTTAACCATATTAAGGGTGACATGCCCAAGATATTTTGGCTTCTGAGAACTGACAGATGAGAACTTGGCCTCTGGAAGATGAGACATTTGAAAAGGTTTGCAGCTTATGGCAACAGCTTATCAGCAATATCCCCATATGGCTTATTGATATGAGGTTTTTCTGGTTTTATTAGATCACCTAGGAAATATTCCTGTCTTCTGTACTAGCACTGGTCCCTGCCAACATGCTGAAGGGTGGGGAACCTGCTGACCTGATTATTTGGAAAAGACAGCTTTTTTCCTGTCCTGAAGCTACCAGCTGTATTCTGTTAATGGTCAAAATAGACTTCTGATGTAATATTATCTTTTCAGCTGTGAAATAGCACCTATCCCATGTAGATTTTTTAAATTTGGAACTAAAATAAATCTTGGTGGAGGAACTCACTTAGCTACACCGCGAGTAACCTGAGGTTGGCTAGTGCACAGAGTGGCTAAAGTGAAGCATTACATTTGCAGTTTGATGTTCCCACTTGTCTGTCATCTAGTTGAGGTGCATTTTTTTTGCACTGGATAAGTGTAAGATGTTATCCTAGGAGATAATGCTATGCAGGCTAGTAATCACTTTTTTGCAGATGAAAGTATTTCCAGAACAACATGTACAGTACAGAGAATACCAGGGAAAGGTTCATCTGAAATGAGCACAAGGAATGATATTCAAATGGATGCATGGAGCTGTGCTCCACAGAGTAATGGCCAAGGACATGTCTTCTAACCTAGAAACTGCAGAGTCAGACATTATGTGGAAATACGAGTGAAATAAAAGGAAAAAAAGCTGTTTTCACCTCGCTTTTGACTGAAGTTAGTTGGTTAGCTCCGTTGAAAGAACTGAATGCAAGAAGAGACCCATCTGAAATCCCAGATTCTGTAAAGAAACAGTTTCCAGGTGGAGGGATCAGTCTGTTCAGAGGCACAAGCTTTGTTTCTTGCAGCAGTCCTTGAATGATTATTTCTCAATGTTTGCTGTTATGCTGCCCCCAACACAGTTAAGCAGCACTTAAAACATTCTCAGGACAAGGAAAGTAATGAATATGGAAAAATAAGTTTGAACTTACAGGGCAAAAGTTTGTAGCCTGCATTTTCTCTTCATGTAATTTTGTGTCAGTAGAATGTATTGGGGAAGAGCAAGAATAATCTTTTGCCAAAAAAGCTAAGAGAATGTTAAGAGAATCAAGCTGCTGAGCACTGTCAGATCTCATGTCCCTTAAATCTTTATCTGTCATAGTCAGATTTCTATCAAAATATAAGAAAAATACTACAAAGAAAACCTCTAACTTTTAAGAATGTTGAGTAAAAGCCTGAAAACATAGTATGTGGGTAGTAGTGCACTGCAGTCCTGCAGAGAGACTTGTGATGAACTTCCAGCAAAGCATTTCTTGTTGACTCCTCTTCCTCTATTTAACGTGTTCTGGGGAACTGCCATGGGCTGCAGAGGTAGGTGCTATGCAGGAAATTAGATTGCCTCTCCCAAAAAGTAGGAACAAGTACAGGAGGGGTTAATTTTGACTTTTTTGTTCATTCTTAGATGGTATCTTGGGGGTGTGCTTGACAGTCTTGACACCTGTATATATATATTTATTTTTATTGGAACATAGAATTACATTGGATTTTAAGTGATTCCGTTTGGTTTGTAAAATGATATTTTGTTTACATTGGTTCTTCAGGTTTGTTTTCAAAATGTTGTTACAGTGAGCTTTTAAATATTTTAATTAGCAGCACATTAAAAAATACTGTTTTCAGGGAATTAAGTAATTTAGAACTAGTTAAGGCCCTCCTGTATCACTTTAACCTGAATCTAGGCTGCTAATCCTGTTGAATAACAAAAACACTGAATTTCCCTCCCTTGGCTGTACACTCAGGCAGATGTGGGTAAAGTGCACCTTGAATGTCACTCAAGGGAAGAAAATTAGAAAACTGAACTTTTTTATATATCTCTAAAGCATAAATTAATTCCACTAGAGTGTCAGTTATGTAGTCTAGTGGAATGTCTGAAATTCCTGGGGTATCTGCTTCTGTTTCATATGATATTTCTGGTGATGTCCAATAAAACACTCTCAGAATGTTCCTTCAAACTGAAAAATGCTTTTGGTTTTCTGATACTTGTAAACATTTGAGTTCCTTGATATTGTTTCATGACTTTTAATGTCATGTATTTAAAAAAAAAAATCCCTAAGCCATTAGGTCTCTTCTCATTGTTTTTATTTAACGTAAGTCAGATCTTTGGAGACCACAGCAGTACCTCAACATATAAAATGCATCATTTACAGCAATGTCTGTAAGTGTGGCCATTCAGAGACCTAAGCATATAGAATCTAAATATGTACATTGTCCATACAGCTGGGCTTTGCTCTGGCCATGTCAGTGCTGCCTTCTCTTGGATAGGTGTCCTTCTCCCATTTTCCATTCTCATGGTGTCCCCTCATTGTTGCTCTCCTTGATGTCAGTGCAGGTTTTGATCCTCCATCCAAATCTGTGCTGAGTTTTTCTTTGGGTTTTGGGGTCATTTTTTTTGGCTGTCTGCACTGAGAACCAAAGCAATTGGCATTGAGCATCAGCTGCTGGTCCCTCACACAGCCCAGATGTGCACGTTCCTCGTGGCTGTCACACCTTTCAGTTCTGTGCTGCTGCTGCTGCTTCCTCTGCAGTCCCAGTGCAAGTGCGATTTTCCCTCCTAGATAAAGAAGCACAGCATTAAAACCCCCAGCTTCAAATAGCTCCATTATTCCCTGATGCAATTCAAAACTGCCCTTCTTGTTTTCAGGCCTCTCCCCAGGATTTCGTGGGATAATTCCAGCCTTGCTAAATAACCTCCCCTCTCTGCTCTCCTCTCTTCAGCTGCAAGTGGCCTTCTCTCTGACCCTGTTGCTTCTGCCACCTGGAGCAGCCTTCCTGTGTCTTGCTGCCTTTCTGACTCACCACCTGCTTTTCAAATGCCATGTGAAAGCCTATCGTTTCAACCTTGCCTTGTAACAATCTGGAGCAGCTTAAGGAAAACAACCTCTGGCTGTTACCCAAAGAGGGTTCAATAATTATTTCTCTAACCCTCCTAAAGTAAAAAGGTTGGCCATCAAAAACAAATAGGAGGAAGACCCCACACACATTATCCATATTGGCTGGCTTTTTATCCAAGAGGTAACAGGAATAAAATAAAACCTTAACAATTACCTCTGCTGCCTGGGAAATACAAAAAGTACAGAGAGTATCCATGAAAATTAAACACATTGGTACACTGATTTTTTTTTCTTTTTGGTGTGTTTTTCTCTAATATTCCCATCAACTCCTGGTTCTTAAGAATAATTTCAGAATAGGTCTATGTTAAGTAGTTGTAAGGGCAGAGAGAACTATTCAAGTAAACATAAGGTTAAATACTCATCAGTAAAAGGGTGATTGGAGGAACTGACAATTCAAGTTCACAGTTCTGTACTGCTGAGATGAACTCTATCCCTGCTTTAAAGCCACTGTCCCGTGGTTGTGAAACTCTCTCCAGTGCATCCACACAGGTCACAGATTCACTTTGCTGTTCAGTCCATACATTAAGTATTTTCTATCCAGTGCTCTCTGGCAGCATCTGCAGCAGGGCCAGTGACAAGGTAGCACAAGACAGACTTCCAGGCTTCAGCAGAGTAAAAGGAAATTTGACTAAAATGAATGAGGCAGGCAAAAAGCATTTGGGAACCAGTTTCTACCAAAGTCCTTGCTAATGCTCTGGGGAGCAGAGCAGGGAGGGAGATCACAAAGTCACCTTCAGTGTTTGCATCCAGCATTATTTTTACTGATTGCTCACCATTTTGCTTTCTTTTTAAAATTCTTGGGGGCCCATTTGCCCTGTAACTTCGTCTATTTTTCCTACTGCTGCTTGTGGCTTTGCTTGTGAAGGGTCATCCTAGCCAGCCTCAAGCACCTTCTTTCTTGTGCTTGGGGAAGGCAACACACTGCTTCCAATTAGCTAGGCAAGGAAGTTGGCTGCAGAAGCCTCTTTCTAACAAGAAACACCTCTGATGCTCAGTTATTTGTATTTGGTGCCTACTGTCCCTAGCCAAGCTCAAGAGATTGCTGTGCCTGGAACCAGATACACAGATCTTGTCTTCATTAGGAAAAAGGTGGTTTAGATGTCTCGCTAAAGGGATTCAAAAGACTTGAGCTTAATACAAATCAGTTACTGTTTTTAAAAGGGGGTTGTTAACTTTGAATAGCTAAAAGAGATTAAAACAGCTGCTGTCTTTAGTAGGACTGCAGCAATGGCTAAAATCAGGAAATACCCATGATGTGGCTCAGCCAGAAACTGCCACAGGGACTCTCTAGGCAAGCCATGTAAGCTCTTGTTGCTGCTACTGGGGCCAGTTAGGATTTCCTTTCCATGCATGCTCAGCTGCTTTGTGTGAGCACCCAGAGGGGTCTGCCTCACCTGGCAGTGTGCCTTGTGTACGACACAACAAATTGGTGAAATAGGACTGGTGCCTCTGAGCAAGTTCCTTGTTTCTCTCCATCTATCTCTCTGCTGCTCTTCACCCTGGAGGAGTGCACAATGGATAGGAAATTCCTTCACGAGCCTTGACATAGGCACAGCTTTCCCCTTCGGCTGCTGGGCAGAGCTGATGGGGACACACAGCCCTGCAAGCTGGGCATCCCTTGCTGCCATTGTTCCCCCAGGCACTTCTTCCCAGGAAAGGGCTCCTGTACCAAGCCAGGGTGTGGTCCTTCACAAATGTACCCCGTCATCGGGGGAGGAGACCTGAAATATGGCATTGGACTGCATGACCTTTGAAAGGTCCCTTCCAACCCAAACCTTTCTATGATTCTGTGCCTGAAGTGTCAAGACTCAGGTCCACATTGCAAAATTGGTTTCATCGCTGATGTTTATTGTTCGATAGCACATATGATTTTGTTACAAAAGTTCTCATATAAGCAGGAATGACATTTCATTTTTTAAATGGAAAATGTGTTTTACTGAAGTTTTACAAGTGGAGGGAAAAGTGTGCAACTGCAAGGGCAGAGAAGAAAGGTACTGTCAATCTCAGTGACAAAATTATTTTTGCCCACAGTAATGAAGTTGGACAAACTGGCCAACTTTGTCCAGGTAGTTGATTATATTTCAGTAAATGTCATTCAAAGTCAGGTTCTCTTCCTGTTCTGTTTCAGTACTAGGAGCACTGCAACTGCTGATGTGAACAGTTGTTCCTACACCATTATACTGTTTATGTCATTAACCCTAATATATGCCAATCTAACCTTCTGACTAACCTTAACAGGGATAAAAGTCTTTAACATCCTTTAATGTTTTCTTCAGCTACTTCAATTACTTCTTCTCTGAATTAGAATTACTTACATACTGCTATTATATTTAAATACAGCATTTGCATCTCTGTGGGTAAATGCTAGTTTGGTTCTAATTATTGCATTGGAAGCCTGAGGCTAGAGTGAGGTTATTGCTTAAATAATATATTAAAGGAAGGAGACCATTTGGCTTGTGTTGCTAAAAATCCTGGGGCAATCATTTGTGTAAAACCACTGAAGGCTCATACAAATGACACCTGTATAAGCTCCAGGGACAATGTTCATCTCAGTTCATGCTAGAAAAACCCCAGCTTGAGAGTCATTAATGAAGCAGGAGAAGTGCAGAAAAATTCCCTCCTGCATCTTTAGCAAGAGCTTCAGGAATAGCTGAAGCAGCTAAGAAGTATCACTCATCACTGCTCCAAAATCTAAGGAGAGTGGGGCGGGGGGGCAGCTAAGAGGCACTTGGAAACTTTTGAAATCATTGTTTTCATGCTTTAAGGGTTATATTTAACCTTCATTAAATGTTCAAGTAAGTGAATATTTTTGGTTTATTTAGTGGGGTTCAGGTTGCAGTACAGACCACCACTCATTTCTGCTTTAATCTTTGCACTTGTGGGTAGTATTTTAGTATTTGCCAAATTTAGGCACTCTGTCTTTTGAGTCTCTTGAATTAAAGCTGGCAGCAAAACAAACTTTAAAAAAAGCGCCCTACTTACATCTGAGATAAACCAAATCTGCATTAATATTAGCTTTTCAGAATCTGTAGGAACTCATCACTCTCTGTTTTGTTAGCTTGGATATGATATCTGTGAGCTGGGAATATTCCCAGTGTGTTCCTGGATTCCAGACATGGCTGGCACATGCAGGAGCTACCTGCAGAACCATCCGGTGCTGTGCAACACACAGTTCATGGCAGTTCTTTGGAGGGGGAACCTGAAGTGCAGCTGTTCACAGCGACTCCCTCCCAGGCCTTGTCCTGGGATAAAGGCTCTGACAGCCTGTCCCAGCCAGGATTTCTGACAGGTACATGTCAATGTTTGATTCCTGGACATCCCCAGCGTTTCATTTTTCAGATCAACTCTACCTGCTGGAGATGGTGTGAACTTGCAAAGTCAGACACATGAAAGGAGTACTGAAATACTTTTAAATTGGCTAGATCCACTTCCAAATAACTGGCCTGGTGTTTTCATCCTGCCAGAGACAGAGCTGTGGGGCTGTATATCTCACAAGCAAATGACAAAGCCGTGATTCTTGCCCTGAAGCAGCTGCAATCCAAGACTCCAGTCCTGTGATCAGGCTGTTGGAAACTGCCACGAGCCCTCCAAGGGCTCTGTGCTGGAACTGCACTCAGAGCACTCTCATTAGAAATGAGACAGGGAGTGCAGGATGTCGCTGCCAGATTTCTTAAGGGAGCTGGTGCTGACCTGCAATGGACTGGGGTCACTCGATGGCTCTAGACCCTTAGCTGTGAGTTTCTGAAAATAACCCCCAAAGTCTGAACTCCAGAGTAACGTGACACTGTGCAAAGTTTCCTTTCAGGCAGCGAGCGCTGGGATCTGCCCTGTGCACGCACGAGGGCTGGATTGGCTTCAGCAGGAGCCAGCACGCTCTGGCAAAGGCCCCGTGCTGGAAACAGCATTCTGCTCATTCTTCTGCATGTTCACATTCGTGATATTTTCCAAGGTGAAGACAGTTTGTCCTAATGGAGAGGGAAAATAGCGGGTGAGGTTATTTTGGCTTGTGTTATTTAGGAAGTCAGGCTGCATGTTACATGATCACCTTACAACCTATAAAAAATAAAGCACTGGGGCTAGCAGAGCTGACTCTTGTCACACATCTGTGGGGGCTGTGAAAGTGCATATAGCCCTTGTAGAGAGCTGTCACCCTTGCTGGTACCTGAGTGTCCCCTTTTGCTGTGCCTCTGCCAGGCTCAGATCTCTCCAATACTCCTGCACTCCCCATTAATTGTGTGTGGTGTCTGGGGCGCTGCCCTGGAGCTGCCTGCGAGTGTCAAGTTCAGATTTTGTGTAAGCACTGGCTGTGCTGGATGTGGGACACAGGGCAGGGAGGGGACACGGGGACTGCCTGGGGACAACCTCCAGAAGGGAGCTGGGGCTGGAGGGGCCGAGCTGACCGCAGCCAGGGACAGGAACACTTTGCTTTCATTTCCAAACCTTTGCTTTCTGAGCTGTCCCTGCAGCTGGCTAATTTTTCATTCAGAACAAAAACCTAATAAATTAAAATAGCAACCGGGAAAAAAACCAAAACTCAGCCTTCTAACATACCAAATTATCCTCCATACAAACTCAATATTCTGCCTCACTTTATCTTCAGTGCTTTTTGTGCATTTCTAGAGATGTCTGTGATTTCTTCCCTCTTTTTGGGCAGCATTGTAGAGTTGGGTGATGCTTTGCAGCTTGCTCTTGTTATTCCCCTAAAGTGCAAGTTCTAAACTCCTTTACTAAATTCAAAGCTTCTAAGGAATAAGTGAATAGATTAAAAAAAAAAACAAATAAAAAAAAAACAAATAAGAAAAAGAAAAACAAACAAACACAAAAAAACTATTGCAGTATTTAAAGAAAGTTTACATTTCTTATTTCAAATGACCTTTTAGAAATCTTTTGATTTAGAAATCAAAAATGTTACTTTAGATAATACTATAGACTGGGAAAACAAATAAAATTTAATCATAATTTCATTTTGGGTCAGTCAAAAGGATTTATCTAAGTCAGGAAAAAAATTAGACAAAAAAAGCCCTTAAAAAAAAGAAATTAATTTCTCAGAGCTGAAAAATAAGGTGAAAAATCCATTCTTAAACTTCTGGTTTAGTCAGTGAACAAAACTTGTTTTGTTCTAGACATTGATCTTAAGAGCTAGTGAGGTGATAAATCTTTGTCCAGTTTCTGTACAAATAATTAATACATATTTTCTGTATATTACATTTCCTGGTAATATGATAGCTCCACTTTTACATAATGCTATTTCAGGATTTTATAAGACTAGAGGCAATTAATTCTAATACAATTATTTGTTACCAACGGGAGATCAGGAACAACAGAACAAACCAAAGGTACAGTTCTTCAGAAAGTGAGGATAGAAGGAATACACAAAGTAGTTTCTTTTTCAAGTGCTTTCATTAATAAATGTTAATGAACTAGGGATTCAGACAGAAACTGCAAGATAAGCTGTGTCTTCGCAGGACTGGGCACTGGTTACAGCCAGGCTCCACTGCCTTACACCATCTGATGAGCTGGGGAGATTTTGGGACATCTCTGCTGCAGCAACAGGGACATGAGCTGCTGTCTGGTATAAATTTCAAGCACATAAGTTCTGTGCATGAATAAATCATAAGAGCACCAGTGTCATGTAGAGCCCTCAGCTCTGCCCACAGCCTTGCTAAGGTCTGTACAATCACTGAGCTGCTCATTACCTAATAACTACTCTGTCTCTCCTCACAGAATGCCTATTTTTTGCATGAATTGCTAAGTTCACAAAAGCCTCAAAAATATCTCTAGTGATCAAGTCCTGATTATACAGTTCACATGAATTGAAAGGTCCTGTTCCATAACCTCTGTTTGACTTTGAAATGTGCATACCATTTCAGGCGGCTTTGGAGTCTAATGCAATCTGTTTCCACTGAAGGCAAGCAATACTGGAAATATGATTACAATAATTGTATTATGAACATGGCATTGTCATGATCAAGTGAAGGGCTCCAAAATGTAACTGATAAAATTGTAACTTTGACCTCCATCTTTAGCTTCAAAACTTGATCCAGTTCAAATATCCCTGTGTATTAGCCTCATTAGCACAAAGGCAGGCCTAATAGTTCAATCCCTGCTCCCAGGAGTCACTTCACAGACAATATTCGGGTAAACAAGAGCTTGTGGGAGGGGAGAAACAGGATCCATCTTTTGATGTTGGTTTAGAGCATAAAAGACTAAATCGTGTGCTGTAACAGTTCCATAATTCCCCAGAGCTGGAGCAACAGAAAATTCGATTTGAAATTCCTGTGTAAACACGCTGGGGCAAATTCATGGTTGATATCAATTGTTGTAACTTCCTTGACCGTATTGGAATGGCTGAAACCAATGAATTCGGGGCTGTTTACGCCCTGTGAGGATTCATCCCCTTCATAAATATTTATGCAAAAAATGAGAAAGTTATAGTAACTTAAAAATATTTTTATATGATGTTCCAAATCATACAGAACATAGTAGACCCATTCTGCTTTGTTTTCCTATCCTCTGGCTTCATTCAGATCCTAGTTTGAACTTCTCAGCTAAATAAGGAAAGAAATGTGTAAATCGTACCAGTCCTGCCATTAGTTTCAGTTTGCAGAAGTGCCATTGATACAGACTTCTGCATTTATTTGGGGTGGAAAGTGTCTATTTAAATTGTGAGATCAATCGTCAAATTAGATGTGTGACTGCACACATCGTACCAGTGTTTATTTTCTTTTCTGGCACACTTGTGGCTCTTTGGGTTTGAAGAATGTAACTCAATTGGAATGAGCCTCAGTGATAAAATGGTCATCACATAAGATGTCTTTGTGTTGTTTTGAAATGTACTATTACAAGGCATTTTAATAAACTTTGTTTTTATTTTCCTTGATTAATAACACATTTGCTTGTGAATTTTCTGGGATGTTTGATTCATGGTCTTTCCTTTCTTTTCCTTAGAACTCCTTGGTGGCAGCAGCCTACAGGAGGCCTTATGGGACTATCCCATGGCGATCTGACCTGGTTCTGGCTTTGTCCAAGTAATTTTAGTCGCACTAACACTTTTGACCCCTGGTGTCATTGATAAGCTCCAGAGCACCGAGTGCTGGGTCAAAAAAGTTTTGAAATATCCACAGAAAGCTAAATGCTTAAAGGCATGTGATTGATATGTATTTGTTTTAATTATTAGTATAGAAAATAATACTCCGTCACTTTCTCTGTCTATTCACGCTGACAGAGAAGCTGGTTTATGGATAGTAGATTCATTATATGTATTAAAAACTGTCAGTGATGCAAAGGAGAATATTCTGTTTCCATCTTCTCTACTCGATAGCTGATATGATTTTTACCCCTTCCTCAGCTGCATGGTTTAGTAGGAAAGACACTGAGCATTGTGCAAGGCATTAAGCAACAGCAATTGATCACTTCTACTAATATGGTTTCACTACAGGATCCTGTCATCTTCTTTTGATTGACGTTGGCCTCTCAGAGAGTTGTTTGGCTAATGCACTGCTTAATACTTTCATTTTCTCTTTCTCTTTTTTTTTTTTTTTTTTTTTTGGTTGAAACTGGCTTTTATCTTTAAACTGTTTTTATAAAGCAGAAAACTGTGTCCCTTTGAACTCATCCTCTGATGTCATAAGTGCTGGGAGCTGACATGAATTACGCTGTGAAAATACTGACATTTAGAGCTAGGTACCAGCATGTACTAAAATCCAGTAACACATGATGCGCTCCAGAATATTTTTTTAACATAGTGTTATTAGTGGCAGGCTCTTTGCTCTGAACGCCTTTGATAAGCAAAATTAGCACGCTGTTTTTCCAGCCTAAGTATGGTAAATTCTTTCCCCTTTTGGGGTCAGAAAATATAAATATTAAAGAAAACTCCAAGTGTCACTATTTGCAAGGTTACAATGTTTGTTATTAGAACTGTGGAATATGTTCAGTCTTTTAGGGAAGACAGTGTGAGGGACCCCTGAAAGGACAGGAAACATCTATATTTGCTGGCAGCATGCCTGGATTAAACATATTGCTCCCAGTGCCATCCTGATGGCACTGTGGGGAAGGACAGCTCAGCTATGCAGTATGAAAACATGCCAGCATATCGATATTTCATAACACAGCACGCGTCTGTCACTCAGGAGGGGAAGTTAATTAGATGAGGTTCTTTGCAGGAAGCCAGTTCTGTGGACAGCTAAAAAAACGGAGGATGTTCAGTGGAATTAGGTCCCTAATCTTAATCTCCTCCCAGGAGAAACAGCCAAACGCAGGAAGCACTTTGCACAGGGCTTCCTCTGGGTCCCCCAGAGATGTCCCACAGAGAAGCCTGGTTTTAATGCTGCATTCCTTAACTCAAATAAAGCACAGCTTTACATCCTTACTTGTGCAAGACTTGAAAAGAGGCTCTTATTGTACCCTCCAGCATACGTATAGTGAGGCAATAGGGAAAAGTACTATTTCCCTTACAATTTTTTTTAATACAACAGGATTATGCCTTACATCAAGACAAAGTGGACTTTGGATCTTAAGTAACATAAGAAAATTATATAGTGCTGTGCATACTATAAAGAAGGCTGAATTTAGCACCATTTATTTCCACCTATATCCATCCTCTAACTGTGCCTTGTATAAACAGTTTTGATTCCATCAGGCAATTTTCCTGATTGTGTTAACGGATATTACCCTTCCCATGAGTATATAGAAAGCTTGGAGATGCTTTTAATCTCCCTGTTTGTCTTACCCAAAGCAAAAAGATCCAACCAATCAGAAAGCCCCCAGCCTTTTATTTTTTTGAATCTAGTCCATAGCTCCTGGAACTAACTAAAACAAGAGAAGAAGAAATCCAATGCATTTGTAAATAATTCCAATTAAGAATAGCAGTTTTGGCCGGCCGGGGATTCCTGGGCTGCGTATGGAAGCAATTGGCCTGGCTGCGTCCACTCCTGTGTGACCCAGCCCAGCTCGGGCTGCTCCCCGCGGTCCCCGCAGGGCACAGAGCAGACAGGAGAGCCGAGTCTCCCCCGAGGAGGCTCCTGGTGAAAAGCATGGATAACCTGCTTGCCTTGCCCATGGTGAAAAGCATGGATAAGCTGCTGCACTGCAGCCCCATCAGAGCGCAGGACACTGGGGCTGTGCACAGGCAAGTGCAACCCTGCTTGCTTTGTGACAATGGGGACAGCCTCGTGGCTGTGGCAGAGGTCCCATGTGCTCATCACCCAAGGTGGTCCCAAGCCCCTGAGCTTCACCTGAGAGCTGTGGAGGAATGCAGATGTGGGAAGGAAAGAGCAGGAGGCAGCAGCTGGAGGCAGCTGGTGGGGCTGAGCCGAGCAGCACAGCAGTGCCCTTGCACCAAGCCCCTTAGGCTTTGCCTCCTCTGTGGTGCAGCCACGGGAGAGCTGCACCCCCTGTGCATCCCCACAGCAGCACTAGGAAGTGCAATGCTTAGAAACAGGGCAAATACGCAGGTAAGGAATGATACAGATTGTGTTTGGGTGTGTGTTGTGTAGAAATAATCATTTGAACAGTGATTTCGCAGTCATTATCAGACATCTTCACCAATTGCTTCTAGCCAAAAGGAGTTGTCTCTGATAAAGATTTCTGCCATTTGGCGGCAGGCGTGGATTTATAACCACAAGATAAAGTGATTATATTCAAAAGGAATCGCTGCTACTGAAGCAGCCCTCAGGAGGAGGATTGATGCAGCATTCTGCTCTGGTTTCATGCCCTGTGTTGCTGCTTTGCTCATCCCTTGAGCTGCACTCAGCAGGAGGACACAGAGGTGCAGGTTTGCTCACAAGGGTGTCCCCCACCTCCATCCCCATCGCCCTTCCCACACCACCTCGTCTGACTCTTGGCCCCTCTTTTCTGCCCCAGCAAATGAACTCAGGCCAGTTGAAAGAAAATGCCAATAAAGGTTTTTTCAGGTCAAAGAATGACATTCTGTTAGCATACTTTATTTTTTTTAGAGTCTTTAACTTCTGCCATCTTTTTTGGGGTTTCCTTTTTGCTCAAATAGTGTGAAAGACATGAGAAATTTTTATCTTTTTTATTCTAAAAGAGCAAATGAGGGGACTAAAACACCCTAAGAAATAACCAAATCCAGGCAGATGTACTTTAGCTTTGAACAAGGAAAAGCAGTTTGTGATATGTTTTTCCAGAAAGGGACTAGTTAAAGGGAGGATAGTTGCTTGGTTATTAAAAAAAGGATGGGAATTATTAGGAGAAAAGAAACAGTGAGAGAATAAACCAGGAAAAGGGAGTTTGGAAGAGTATGAGAGACACAGCAAGGGGGGGACAGAGGCACGCTGGGAGACCCAAGGATATTTAATGTGGCTTATGAGTTGAGAGTCTGTCCTCTTCTACTGCCCCAAGTTCCCTAACAAAGTTATTCCAATGGGAGGGATCATTTTCATCTTCTCCAAACCACTCATAAAATTTTGAAAAAGAGTTATGCAAAAAGAGTGAATAAAAGGGTACAGGTCAGGAGAACTTGCAAAGGGGCCAAGAACAGGTAGAACATCAAGCCTCAATATACTGGTGATAAAAGACTTGCCAGGAGGCACTCATGAGAAAGATATCAAAATTAGGAAAATGGGAAGGCTATTAAGAGCTTTGAAAGTTAGAATTTCAAGAAAAGTGGAGATGTTTTGCAGGAGAAGCCTGTGTATCTGCTACCCTTTCTTTTTTGCTACTTTTCTCCAGAGAATTAGGAAAAATATGGAACTTTGTATGCAAGCTGGATTTGTGTTTAAGTAGACTTTCTAGTACTTTAGGGAGTTCATAACATAACGAGAAGGATTCTTGGACAACCCCTCCAAAAACCTAAAATTGCCAGTGGCAGCAGAGGTACCACAGGCCTTGTGGGGTGTTGGGCTTGGGGATCTCCTGAGCCTTCCCAGCTCCCACTCTGGCAAGATCAAACCTTAATTGATAACTTATCAGGTATTAATCACTACCAGTAGAGCCCAATGGTCCCTGTGAAAGCATCCCACCCTGCTTCAGCACTGCCATTCACCCAGAGGTGCTTAGCAGAGAGCTTTCACACAGCAGGGACAAAGCTGTGAGCTGAAGTGCAGCCTCCTGAGAGGCACAAGCAAAAAACTGCTGTCAGAATCCTGCCCTCTCTTGCAGGGGGTAGATGTGTTTCAGTAACACATCACTTGTGTGGGGGGAAGACATTTGTGGGGAAGAAAAATCAGCCAAGAGCATTGTTCTGAAGGGGCTGATCCCAGCAGGGAGAGCTGGCTTCAGCCTTGGCTCCTGAAGTGGTGCCTCTGGGGACTGGAAGCTTTTTCTTTACAGTTTGGAAACCCTTATTGTGTAAAATTGTTTAATACTTACTACTCAATTGATTTTAAAGTGGATAATCATCACTGAGCTTTAAATACACAGAGCTTGTTGTTGGAGCTACAGCTTTTCTTTGTTAATACTAACATTAAATATTTATTCTGGATAAGGATAATCTAGTAATATGGGGAAACACCTGTGATTGAACTGCTGTGATAAGGATCTCTACTATACACTTCTACTGCCAATATTTTCACAAACCTCACTATTTTCAGTGGTAAATAAATTTAATTCATTTTCCACTCCTGTTGTCTCACAAATTTGAATGTATTTGATGCATGAATCTTTGCAATAGGTTGTAAAGCCCAATTCAAAACCTGTGCTAATTTGTTTAAGGAGTTCTGTTTGACAGAAGCCCCTTTTTCTCCAGCACTAATTGGGTGATGATGATTGGGTCGTTTTGGGAAACACCAGAGCAGGAGAAGGCAGCTGGAGACAGTGTGTGAGGAAACCCAAAACCATGCACAGATCTGAGATTTTACGAAGCTCCAGCAGTACTCTGTCTCACTTCAATGAAACTGTATTACCCACAGGCAGTTCCTCTCTGTGTGCTCAGACAGCCCCTTCTGTGTGGCTTTCTAAAACCTGTACGAGGGTAAAATTTTCACCTGAAAAGTGAAGAATTAAGTGTTTCTCCCTCTAACAATTGATCCTGAATACTTTTGTTATATGCATGCGAATGTCAGATGCTTCTTCTTTTAGTGTTATATATTTTTCAATAAGAAATATCTGATAATTTTGGCTTTTAAATGTCTTACTGCTGTACTATGCATAAATTTAATTGCTCCAAATAGTATTTTGCTCCAAGTTTAATTATGTTTGGGTTTTTTTTTTTAATACCATCTTCAGAAGGAAACAGTTTTGTGGCATTGATATTTATTAAAACAAAACAAAAACTAAAAATCCAGCCTTTTCACAGCAGTTATCATGCATCCTTTTAACTATCTAACTGGGCTCTTGCATGCATGAAACTACTGCATTTCAGGACATTATTCTGAGTTTGATTTTTGTAGTTAGAGTAATATCTTTTAATATTAGTTGCTGCCAAGACCTGTGTAAAGCCAGACCTTCTAAAATCAACAGCAAATTTCTACTTGCTTTTGTGAAGCTGAGGTTTCTCTTTCTTGGTGGAAAGAGAAACTTTTTCAGCCTCGGAAAAAGCCAGAGGTAGTAAAGTGATCTGTCAAGGTTTAAAGCAAGTGCAAGTGAGCTGTGGGCCCAGCTTGATTCTCGTGTGTGATGAAAAGAAGCTCATTCTTTAACTCCTGTCCTTATCTGAAAATCCCTGCCGTCAGGAACTACCCACGTCGGGAGTTATTCCAATCCTTAGAAAAGCAATTGCTGTTCCCACAATGAGTGACATTTCAGAGTGCTCAGTGCTGCCTGGTTCTGGTGTCTGCATGCCTAGGCAAGAGCTGGGTGCTTTCACTGAGCTCCAAATCCACTTCACAGAGTGCAGCAGCTCGGCTGCATGGAGCTCACACTGCTGTAGGGCTTTGCAGTCACAGAGTGTCTCCAGCCTTTTCCCCTCTCCTGCTTTTCTGTGCCAAACAAATAGGGGTATTTGCTTGCTTCCATTCACACAGTTTAACGCCCACTGAACACAGCTTTGTAATGAATCCCTGATTTGAGTAGGAGTACAGCTGACAGCAAAGAAATTCAGTGCTTCTGTTTTCCATATTCCTGATCCCAGGTTGTATACATAGCGCTGGAAGGCAGTAAATACTATTTTTGTTATAACATATGCAACAAATAACATTTCCATAATAATTTCCATTGCATTTTAAAGAGCTTTTTGACCAGGTTAAATTTATTTGAGATAAAAGAAATGTTGTATTGATGCTTAACCCACAGAAACTCTTGTTTTCTTTTAGTTTGTCCTAATACTGCTTTAAGGGCTCCAGTGAAATCTTTTCTATAGACTATTGGATGTCCAGAATATGTGGTACACCTTTTTTCTAGCTTCTAGTTCTGCTTATGTTCCTTTTAAAAAAGCTTATCGAGCTGGAAAACACAGCTAGTTAAAGATGCCTTTCTGTGTGTCAAGTTCCTCCTTCACGTACTAAACTTTGTAGTAACAATTATTCTTATAACAGATAAGTGCAGCTCTGGGACAAACATTTTCTATTGTCATTATCTATTCCAGGGCTGGGGTGTCTGTATGTAGCCCTGTTCTCAAATGAGGAATAGGCAGAGGAAACCTAATATGCAGATGAAATCTAATAATAGCATGAAGGCTCTTCTTTTTCAGCTCCCTGAATTGTGCTGTCAATGGGCTGCGAGCAGGGGAATGCAATGGCAGCAGGGTGTCAGTAATGGGCTGGCTGCCTTTTTTTGGGACTATTCCCAGAGAATGTAAATCTGGATTATCTCTTCTTCTAGCCATTGAAAATTAATAAACAACGAGGTTAGAAACTCACAGAAAAAAAAAAGTACATCTTTTTTAGGATGTTTTTTCCACTGTGAGTGGAGGACTAATCATATTTTTGTCAAGTTATGGCCTGGTGTGCCAGAGGAAGGATGTCCCACAGCACCCAGGACAGCAGTGATGGCAAATGAAGGGCACTGCAGCTTCATTCTGTAAGCAGAAAGTGGGAAATAAGCTTGGTTAGGGAGCAACACGTACAATGCAGTTTTCTGTAGGTGGCAGGCAGCTCCACAGGATAACAGCTCCACAGAAAGAAACATAAAGTTCAAATCACATGCTGAGGGTGGTCCTGTTACGGTGAGGTATTATAAACCACCTAAACCTGAAGCCAGCTGACAAGTAGTGGACCTTAATCAACACAAATCATTTATTTTTAAGCAACTAAGAAAAGAGAAGCCACAAGAGGTGTATTTTTCTAGAAAACCAAAATTTCAGCCACGGAAAGAAAAACTGATAACAGTGAGTTTAGTACACTTCAGTAACTGTTGAAGGATCTATACCAACTGAGCTGTTTTCCTGCAAAACTGCTTCCAGACAGCCAGGAGGAAAATGTCCACATCATGGTCCCCGTGGAGAGAGAGCCAGGGCTGAGCTGCCCTGCTCCCCTCACTCCCCAGCCGCTGCTGCGAGGGCTGGGGACTCCCTTCAGCTCACCTCCTGCTTTTCTGTGCTCCTTGCGCAGGGCTCAGGTTACTTTATCCTCATTATTTTTAGCTGATTCTTTGGGTGACATCATTCAGTTTCACTTAAACTACTGAGAAGCCTGGAATACCTGCAAACAGTTTCAGGTGCTTGTATGTGTTAAACTGGGGGCCAAATACCTGCAGAGAACACTGATTTGAGAAGTTTGTTGCTGTTGTACTGACATTTGCTTCAAAAACCTGCACATTCTCAGAGATTGCACACAGAACCCTCGTGAAATGATCCTGGTACATTTGCTGAGATTAAACATTTTCTTTGTTTACTTTAAAAATGCCAAATTTACTTATCCAAACTCCTTTTTTTCTGTGTTGCCTTAGCACCTATTTACATAGGAAGGCTTAAAAAACCCCCGACAAATTAAGTGAAGATGTGAATTTAAAACAAAATACTTTAGCAGGACTAAAATCCTGTGTAGAAATTCCTTTTAGAATTTGGACACTCTAAACAGCTTTTAACTTAGTTAACCCAAAAGCTCTTGGTTGTGAATAAGTTGGGGGCTGAGGCCAATTAATTAATCCACTTTAAACATTAATTCAGTATAATTTCCTGAGTGTGTGTCTGTGGGCAGTTCTGAGGAGTACATGCTGCAGAACTGGAAACCAGTGAGATTTTACTCTCTTTCAGAGGACTTCAGTTCCTATCTAGGTCTGGTAACTTTTCTTCAAAATCTAGTTCCAAGCATTTAAAGTTTTTGCAGTGACTGTTGGAGTTAAGTGTTGTTGGAGACCTGGGCTTGTTACCAACCTCTTACACAGTCTCAGGATCCTCTTCATCAAATTTTCATTAAGCATTTCACTAAGAAAATTGAAGTTCCTTAGAGACGTTGTTCATATCAGGCTTCTCAGCTATTTCAGAGACTTTTTTTAATCTAAATCAGTGGAATTTAGAAAAATACTGTGAGCTTTGTAGTAAATCTTCAAGAGAAAATTTGTTGGCAGAATGTAAGGCATTAGATGCTGGTTCAGTATAATCTATGCTGACCTTACTAACATGTAGAATATATCCTATCATTATTTGGGATTGTAAGTGCTCTAAATTGTGCATTGTGGTGCAGCAGTGTTGTGTGCACAGTTCCTTCTCCAGCGACCGCTTACAGCCTTTGAAATTCTAATTTATCTTTTTCCAGTATAGAATGTAATAGCATCACTGTTTAAAAAAAAATCTCTTGAATTTATACCAAGTATTTAATGGCAAAATCACAATTTTTTTTCTATTCCACTTAGCCATTTGGCAGTGGAAAGACCCTACTGTGTTCTTTCTTTGAAGTCTGAAAAAAATCTGGCCTAGGTTCTTTATTTGGGGAAAAGAGATTTGCCTTGTGTAACAATTATTCTCCTAATACCATGAGACACTCCGGGTGCATTGTGTTTTCCTGACATAAACATTTAGCTCATCTTTTGTTTTTATACCAATGGCTACTCAGATGAGCCTTGTAGAATTTGGAAGGAAAAGAAAAGTGCCTTCTAATAAGGGACTGTCTTCTCATTAGCCCTGCTGATTTTCCAAAAGATTTTGCTTTGTGTAATGCATTATAATTATATGACAGGAGAACAGTGGAGAATATGGCATAGCATTTCCCATAGGTTTCCTTTCTGAGATAAGAAAGGTAAACATTCTGCTTTACTTCTCCAAGCAGAACAAAAAAAGCCCTCAGCAGTTTCCTGCGAGGCAGTTGGATGTGAGCAGCCTGCTGGAGCCGAGGCTCTCCATGGCCGGACAATGCTCCGTGTCCTGCAGGGAAGCTGCCTGTACAAAGTGAGGAAGCCCCCCGCACGGAGGTGTGTGTCCTGGCCTTCCTGCCCGTGGGCCTTATCGCCCAAGGGTCCCTCCACACTCCTGCAGCTTGAGCTGCGCCACCCCCGGGCCAGGGGAGCAGCTGTTTATTTTTCCAGGGCGCTCTCTGTTCTGGGGGAAACAAGGGAGGCCTTTAATTGGATCTCTCTTTTGTTCCTGGATTGCTGCGACTTCAACGAAATTGGGAGGAGCAGGAGCAGGACCGAGGTCTGGTTTAGGGTATGCGTGGCTTGACTCCCAATGACCCACCTCTGTTTCAGTCGTGACTCCCGGGCCAGGGAAATATTTTGCTTAGGGATGGCTTTCCTAAAGCAGGGAGAGAATCTCTGGTTACAGGAGGAGCGAGCAGCAGAGATGCTTTCAGTTTGCTCTGCTTCTGCGGGCTGAATTGTGCAAAAGGGAAAAAAATACCTAGGCAATACTTTCCCAAACCAGATGAGAAGCTTGTGCTGCTGTTCCCAGAAAAGCTGGGTGGGAGAGAGATTTAAGAGCTTTAGAAGGTTTCAACAGGAGAAGCTGGAAAATTGCAGTAATGCTCCCAGTGTTAGTGGTTAACGAGATGTGTCAAACACTGAGGAGTGAGCTCCTCCATGCCTTCAGAGCTTTGCAGTTCCCTGCTTTTTCACTTTCCCGCTTAACTTTCTCATTTGGAACTTCTTTTTTTATTCTCAAACCAAGTTTTGTAACGCACTGACATCTGCTGTGTGTTTGACTAATGCAGCCACTAAAGAACTGAAATAAGCCTTGCAGTCCAGGCAGAATGGGGCTTGAGAAATTAAATTTAAGAGAAAGGGGAAGTAGAGTGGGAGAACCTGGTGGCTCATTATTGATTCAAGGAGATAAGAGGGAGCAAGCTACCCTACCCTTAAGAATCTTATCATTGTCTTACGGACAAAATGCACAAAGTGAGCTAATTTCACTCATACAAACAGCAGTTCTACCAATTGACTGTAGTTATCAGAATTTAGAGGAAACTACATTAGCTGTGTTTTTCCTTTGTTTTTTGTCTAATCAGGGTTGTGGTGATGTGGTGGGCATATGATCCTGAAAAAATTCCTTTTCTGCCAGTTTTCAAAAACATTGAGATTGAAAGGAAGCAGTGTAGCTGACAAACCCCGCTACCTGCACCATGAGCACTGGATCATTTACAACATTCCCAACTTCACCAGCCAATGATTGTAGGTACCACAGCAGGAGCTGCTGCACAATAGATCACTTTTAAAATACTAAACCAACCTCTGCAAAAACTCTTTCTGTTAGAAAGCAGCAAAAGTTAATGCTGTTTGAACGCTTCCCTGAAGCATTTTCAGTGGTGGTTGATTTCTGCAAGGGATGTGAAGCAGTGGAGATGCTCCCTGGCAGTGTGGGACAACCAAAGCACCTTTGCCTCTTTCAAACCCAGCTCCCAGCCCAAGCTCCTGCCCCAGCTACATTTCAGCTGGACATTTCAGAGACCCAGTGCAGTACTAATCAGAAATCTTTTATCAAAACAGTTTTGAAAAAGAAACTGCCATTTGCCCAAAGGAAAATTTAGGCTGTTTTGCTTTTTGTCAAAAATTGACAGTATTTCTATTGAAAAACTGAAGCCAGGATGGGATTTTTTGATACATTGTTCAGCTGAAAATAATTGTTTATAAAAAAGCACTTTTTTATCTTCAAAACCAAAGTTTTTTGGTGGATCCAGGATAATCTAATAGTCTCTCTGAAAAGGAGGGAGCCTGCAAACAAATTGTTTTTCAAAATATATATTTACACCAGCTTCATGAATCAATTAATTATGAGGTTATCCCCCACATTAGTCCTTCCATATAGGTATTTTTAAGGTAATAAGCCTCTGAGGCAGGCAAGACTTCATGCATAGACACTTGAGCAAGAAAGAATAGACAGCCTTTTTCTTTTCTTTTTTTATCCCAAAGCTGGCTGTAAAATCTTGTTTTGTAAATGTATGTTTTACTGGAAAAACTAGACTTTAAATAGGTCATAAACTGTAGTTTCTCCTTTTCTGCATTCCCAGCAAATGTGCAAAATAGCTGCAAGGCCATGACAGTGCTGGATTAACACCTCACCGACAGCAAGAACTGAAACAGAAAAGTACCTTTTCATTATGAGGAGTTTTAAACAGTAGGGGAAATCCTGCTCCCCTCGAGATCAAGAGGGAAATTCCTTTTCGGCTTCAAAAGAACCAAAATGTATCTTTGCATTATTCTGAAAGCCTGCTTAAAAGGCCTAGCATTTCTATCCCTTTGCAGTCATCCCACAAGCAGGGAAAGGGGATATAGCCTTGTATCGGGTTTACAGGTCAGTGTAGGGCTTGCTCCTGGGGTGGTGCTCAGGAACATTTCTTCAGAGCTTGTAGCATTAAGTGACTGCTGCCTCTCTTTCTTTTTGGGCTTTTTGGGGTTTTTTTGTTTATTTCAAGGGGACAATGTCTTCCCTGAAAATCTGTGCTGAAGTGCCCTTCGTTCATTGTTTCTAATGCTTCTTATTGTCAAGCTCCGTCACATTTTCAAAGGGAAGTGTCTGACATCAGCAATCTCAGTCAGTATTTAGACACAGGAGTTCCCAGATGCATTTAAAGATACTGTGTATTATCTAATTCTGAGAAACCACATGTACAAAAATGTGACATGAAATGACTAATGGAGGATCCAATAGCAAGTAAAACTTTGCTTTATGCCTTCCAGCAATGATGCTGTTTGCAAAATACTTAAATTGCCCAAAATATGACATGCTGCTTAAATGCTTTATAATATTCCAGTCATGGCATCAACTAAAAGAAGAGTTGTAACTGTTGATTAATTAACTTATCAGGTGAAACTGAACCTATTTCTCCTCAATGGAGTGTAAGCCATGCATTTGACCCTTGATACACTCTGCACATCCTCAGAGCTCCCTCTGGAAGGGTGCAGGGATTCACAGAGCACTAAAAGCTGACACTTTTCACTCAAGGCAAAAACTTTCTGAAAAAGAAACAGCCAAACCCTTTCATTTCCTCTGCTATTCATTCAAGTTAGATAAAATCAAAGTTCAAAAAAATCCAACTGTTGTGCCCTGCCCATTAAAAATGAACCACAGGAGAATAATAAATTGTAATTTTTTGAACTGTTATTCCAAATGTCTGGTAGAGACTTTAACATCCTATCAGTGCAACACATACTTCCATATTCCATGGGCATTGTAAGAGTTAAGCCATAGATGAAGCTATTGAACAGAACTGGCTCAATACAATATTCAGTCACGTAGCACATACCTTTCTATACAAATAATGTTATTTCGTGCTTAGTATGAGACACCTATGGCACCAGGCAGATGATGAAGACTGATAATTCCAAGTGAGCTAGGTACCTGACAGGACAAGGAAGAAGTGGAATTATTTTGCAATTTTATTTTGTTGTTAAATAACGCAAGTAATGCTTATATTCTGAACCCTGCTAAGAGTGTCCTGGCAACTCTTATAAGCCCTGAGGGCATTTATCCCATATCCCACCCTTGCCTTTGGCCAGAGCTGTGCAGGAGCTGCTCTGGCAAAGGGCTCTGGGACATGGACTGAATCTTTGCATCTTAGGGTGTTCTTCCCCTTTGCCCTCTGCAGGCAGTGCTGGCTGCCCTGCCCACCCCAGGGGAAGGAGCTGGGGTGTCCTGACCCCCAGGCAGAGCTGCTCTGTCTGACCAGGCTGTGCTGCCTGACCCTGGCACAACTTCTGCCCTGAACCCTTGGGTCACAGGATGGAGTACCTTGTGCCTAGCCCAGGCTGGGCTCACCCATGGGGCTTAATTTCTCCTGACAGTTATTTGTGTAATGGGTGTCTCTTATTTGTTGTGAGGGATAGCTACAAACTGGATGAAAAAAGGAAAACAAATTGAAATTAAATTATATGTAAGTAAACAAGCTGTAATAAAATGAGCAAGCTGAACTTTCATCTACATTTCAACTGGATTTGAACCAAGCCCCTTCAGAGAATCTAAGTTTGGTTAATTATTTTTTTGTTTGGTCTGCTCTGCATTTCCTTGCTCTCATTGTAACCAAGAGGAGAAATGCTGGAAAACTGTGAGCAACTCTGATATGCTGTTTCTGGCCAGGTCAAAAGTAGAACGAGCTGGAAATGTCATGCTAATTCCCATGTTTGGTAGATTTCCAGTTCAGGTTCACATACTCAGAAGGCTGGAACAAGACTGAGATAAACTAAAAGACCTCAGGGTGATTGTACAGACAAAAATCAACTAGAAGTTAGGTTGCCAAGCTTATACTGAAATACTCAGCTTCTTCAAAGTTTCTTTTCTTTTCATGAAGGGAAATCTAGTCTTTTGGGTTTGCGTTGTGCTTCCAAGCCCAGTGGTTGGTTGGGACAATGCAGGTACCTTACGGGTTTCTGAGGGTCATATCCACCTTCCACTGGCACCACAACCTCTGTCTCCAGTGTGTGTGCTTTCAAGTTATGCATTCAAGTTTTGGGGGGAGCCTGTATGGAATCTGAAGCTGACTTTGGCTAAATCTTAGCTCTTTTCCTCCAGAAGGAAGAAAATTACTTCCATCACATCACTTTTAACCTGATTCTGGAAAGATAGCATGTGGTTTGATCCAACAAAAGAGATTTGTCTTCAGATCAGACCTAGTTATTTAACTTGCAATCTTATAATGTTTCTAGAAGCGCAATAGTTACATTTAAAAGGAAACAAACTAGTGCTGCTAATTGCTTAAAGTGCAGCAGGTACTTGGTAGAGACACAGCTCAAGCTGTGAGGGAATAGCTTGCCAAGTGCACTAGCTCTGACTGGAGAGCTTGGGAAACAGGAATGGCTTTACAGGTGCAGTTCATGCAGGCTGCATGTACATCGGTGTGGGGATGCCACACGCTCCTCCTGAACACCTGAGGTTTTTAAGAGGAGGAAGGTGCTCTTTGTAGAGCATGGTAGCCTTCCTCACCATAACTCTGCCCTCTGCATCTGACCAGGTGCTCTCTGGATGTTTCAGCCAGGGCTTCTGTTCAACAAGCAGATGGAGAGAAAGCTTGTGTGTATAGAGAGTTTTTCACAAGTTGTTTAGGTAGGTAATGTATACATAAATTCCAGATGTGGACAGGCTATTTAAAACAAAAACACCCTGTTCCTGGCTGATGTAGCCCCTTTTGCAAGTTCTGGAAGACCTTAGGACATGACTGCTTAGATTTAACCAAGTTCAACTGCTTCTGTGTTGCTCAGAAATGGAAGAGGAGCACAACTTATGTGGTGGTAATGGAGATGACAAAGTCTGAAATATACATGTGGCTTTTACAGTGTGTGGCTGTGTCTGTATGGCCTGGCTCCCAGGGCAGCACCTCCTCTGCAGGATCCTGCAGAGAGCAGACAGAGAGCACTGCCCATGCCTCGAACAAATTCTCAAGGAGCTGCTAAAGACAAAACTTGAAATCACAGTACATAGATGTGCTGCCCAAGTTCAGTGGTGTGAGTGAGTCAGCTCGAGCTGCTCACTCCAACTAAAATCAGCAGAGCTGCAAGCGTGTGCAAGCATGTCCCCAGCTGGCCAGGTCTGTTGTAGGGCTGGGAGCCTCCAACACCAGACTGAGCAGGAGTATCCCCGAAAACTCCCACAGCAAAGTGCTTCCAGGATGGACACAGCTAAGTATCAGGCAAATGCCAGAGCTTACTTCAGCCTGTTGTACAGGCTCTCCAGCTTTGCCAGGAGGACTCTCTCGAAAAGGGCCTTTGTCAGCAAAGTTGTATCAGGTGGGGAATTGCTCTTCTCCCCATCACTAACAATCCAGTTACATTGTTACTGTGTTGGTGGATCTCTGTCTCCTAAGTTTAGGCATTTCAACTTCTAAGCTGAATGACATTTTCAAATATTGTTTCTTCAATGCAGTAAGAGACCTTTTATGAAAACAGACTTGGGTAGATTCTATGAGTTCAGAGAGGGTCATGGCTATAGTTTGGGACCCATGTTCTCAGAGAATAATAGAAAAGAAATTTTCCTTGATGTCTGTAAGTTGGTTAGAAGAGTTTTTCTTGAAGTCTCTCTTTTTTTTTTTTAATCTGAAATTTGTATCATTTTTCCTGCTTGAATCTTTAACTGCACAATTTTTCAAATAGTCTAAACAAGCATGCAGAATTTTTTTTATACCTAAAAATTATCTGTTAAGCAGTGCATCTCTGCAGCAACAATGGGAGATGCCTGCTTTGGCTCTAATCTTGTTGTACAGTGCTATTAATTTGCAACTTCAGGGTGATCTGGACATGAGTGGACTTGTAGGGTTTGGGGTTTTTATTCCTCCTTCTTTCCCCCCTCCCCATGCTTTGTAGAAAAATAAGCATCAATTCTGAAGTGCTAGAAGGAGCAGCTTGCTTTGGAGGTTGTCAGAGTGATACAAACGATCTTTGCTTCCAGCTTCCTAAAAAGACATAATTTCTACTCTGTCTAAAAAGCAGAGGCTACCTTGTTTGTTTTTATTTGCAGCATTCGGCAGCATTGCTGTAGGCCACTAACTGCAGGATGGCAGTAACACAGGATTATCCTGCAGAGCCGTAACTAGTGAATCCATAACAGCCAACCTGAACTCTGCTGCGGGCTGCCATTTAATACCACAAGAAACTGTTTGCATTTCATCATGTAACCGGTTGTGTGAATTCAAGAACCTTCCCTGGATCAGGCTGTGTTTTCAGATGAAAGAAAGGAACTACCAAATGGTGGAGTGAAATGCAGAGTTTGTTTTCCTGTAGGCCTGTTCTCTAAGCATAAACAAATATACTGTAGTGAAGACTCGGGCTCAGGCTACAGAAGAGAAGCTGAGAAGGAGAGGGATGAGAAGCCGGAATAGAAGAGGGAAAAGGTCTGGGGCTGTTTTTGTCTTGTGAGATAGATATCTTTGATATCAAGGCAACAAGAACAGGCTCAAAATTAAATGGGATCATGAAAATATCTTCATAATATCAGCTGAAGGGGGAAATCTACTCTCCTGACCCCAAACCTTTCCCTGTAAAACTCACATTGGATTTGGTAGAGAATTGAGCCCGTTTGTGACTCTTTCCCTCAGGCTCTGTTAGATGGGCTTTTATTCAATGTGATTTCAGTCCAGATCATAATAAAGTTGCTCTGTTCCTCATGAAGCTCACATTATGGATGTACAGCCATCATGGTCTATGGATTGCTTAGTTTTTCCTGTAAAAACAGAAATCCTTGTACAGCTGGGAGCTTGTAAAAACAAGCCTGAAGCTACCAAAATTTTTCGCTGTACAGTATAAACGAGAGACTAAATTCTCCACTGCAAAACATATATGCACCTATATATGCTCAAGATTTTGACAATGAGACTCATTCATGCAGAAGAAGACACTTTCCAGGTGAATATTTCCTTGTTCTGGCGTCACACGCTGAGCAATGTAATTAAAGAGTGTTTATTAAATGTTCGGGACTGTGCTGCTGGGAATCCTAAACAGAGGGGAAAGTGGAATTGTGTGTGTTTGTGGTGTCCCTAGATGAGCGATGTGATTTGCAAGCCAAGTGAGAGGTTCTGAAAATGCAAGTTTTTCCAAGCTACAGTTTGGGGTCTAAACGCAGTGACACGAACGCAGTTTCGTCTCACATAATGGTTGCGTTAAGGTTGCAAAAGTTCTATTCTTGGTAGTTGGTGCTGTGCCGATAAAAGCACCTCCAGCACCGAGCCCTGCCTCCAGTTGTCATTTAGAAAGGGAGCGAAACGGGCTCTGGAAAGGAAGCGGGACGGCTGCCGACACGACACGGCCCGCTCCGAGCTGCCTGCGGGGACTCGAGCAGCCGCGTCCCGGTGCACCTCCGCTCCCTCCCCCCGAGGGGCCACGGAGCTCCTCCGCGTCGGTAATGCAGGAAAATGCAGGAAAACGCCTCTGTCTCAGCCTTTTAAAAGATTAAATCTGATGAATTTTCACTGAGGCCAGAATATTTTATTTCCCGCAGTACATTTCGTTAACTCTCATGAGCACCGTGGTGCGGGACAGACCCGCGCACGCCGCGTTTACGTGTGCCCTATTTCTCCTGAGTTTGTTATGAGGAGAAATACTCCACGATCTTAAAGACCAGTAGTACCTGGGAGAATAAGATTTAGGGAAATAAAATAAAAAAAAAGGGGAGAAACTAGGAGTACTCGAAACTGTAGCGTGGTGACTACCCTGTCCCGGCTGCTTTGCGGGCTGTACCGAGGGAAGGAGAGCTGCTGCGGGGACGGAGCGGGGACCGAGAGCGCCCTGCCCGCTCCGGCTCCCGGAGCCCCGGGCCGCCGCGGATCCCGTTCCTCAGGGAAACGGGACTCGGAACAAGGCGCGCCCCGGGCCGCTTTTACATCCGTGTCCGTGTCGTTCCTACGTGAGCCGAATGAGCGCGGGTAATGTCGGTACGGCCCCAGCGTGCTGCGGGCTCGAGCGGTTCCGAAAGGGGCTCCAGCCGTGTGTCCGTCCCCGGGAGCCGAGGCGCGGCGGGGCAGCACAACGGAGTAGAACCCGCCAGATTGACTGTGGGGCTGTGTCGCCTGTCCCCGTCTGGGTCTCGGTGCGGGCGGCGAGAGCCCTGCCCCGGTGCCTGCAGGCGGCGGCTGTGCTGGCCGAGCGGGAGCGGGGCTCTCCGAGCCAGGGGCGGACCGGCACTCCCCGCCGGAGACACGATTTCTCGCCAAGAGAAAAAGGAAAAAAAACAACCCTTGGGAGAGGAAGGCTGCAGCATTTTCAAGCAAACTGACCCCAAACCTTCCAGGTTCTGCTGCCTGAAGACGGTGAGTAGAAAAAAAAAACCAAACCGCTCGGGCTACTCGAGTCTTATCAGCGCTTCAGCTGAAGGCACGGCTTTCGTGGGAATCCTCGTCCGGGCTGCCGGGGCCAGACGTGGGGGCGACGCCGTGCCCTGTGTCCCCGCGGCAGAGACCCCCGCCGCTCGCCGTGCCCGCTCCGCTCGGCGCTTCCACCCGCGCCTACGGGCTCAGCCGCTGCGCAGCCGGAATAGCGCACCCGGGGCCGCAGCGAGGGCTCTCGTGCTCTGTTTGGGAAGGGGGACCCGGTTCGGCTCGGTAGCTGCGAAGCCCCAATTTCAGCGCCTCTCGAATCGCCTCTTAGCAGGGTTGCGCGGCCGGGATTGAGTCCCGCTCTGCCCGCCTCCCGTCCGGCTTCCCTGCACCGGGGCCGGGCTGGGGCTGTTCTGCCCTCGTGTGAGGAAAGCGAGAGCCCTTTCCCCGCCGCCCGTTACCGTCCTGCCGTAGCCGGCTGGGACACGTGCATCGGCGCCGTGAGCCCCCCTCCTGCTTCCCCTACCCCCGAGAGCGGCTGCAGGACCGGGCCGGGAGCGGCTCCGCTGGCTCCTTCTGCTCTCTCCTTGTCCGGGTTTGTCCGACTGCTGCCCGGACCCGGGAGCTGCGGCGGGCGGGGCGCGGGCTCAGCCGGGCGCACTAGCGGATCGGGCCGCTCCCCGGGGCCGTGCCGGGATCCCCTCTCCATCTCCCGGAAAGAGCTGTCCTCGCTCCTCTGCTCCCCGCCCGTCCCCGCTACTTGCATTCACCCCGCTGTGACATTTCTGTGGGTGCCGAAAAGCCCTCAGCTCTCCGCTTAAGCGCAGCTACTGTGTACAGCTGCCAGGGGTGTGCTCCTGCGTTTCCAGGTAATTCTTTCATGTCCCAAAAAGGGCTTAATTGGGAGAGGGGAGAGGGGAGAGCCCGGCAGCCCCTGCCTGCCCTTGTGTCAAATGTTCAAGTAGCCGCACACGGGGCTGCGCGCTCACCTTTGCCGCTGCTCGGCCCGGTCGCCGCTTCCAGCGCTGGGCTGAGCTTCTGCCCTGGTGTTCATCCGAAATCCCCCTTGGTGGGGCTGTCAAAAAAACCCAAACAAGACCCTCGGATGTCAAATGTCCTTTGCGAGCGAGCGAGCCCTGCCAAGGAGCTACGCGCCCGGCTTAGGAGTGAGAAGGGAGGAATGTGCCATTTGGCGGAGGTGATGACACACGCAGCAGTGCTGTTACACCTGCAGCAGCCCTCGCCGCGGAAATGCCTGCGAGGGGGAGCGCCGGGAGCAGCATGGGTGGCCGGCAGAAAGAAGTTCGCCCCGGCCCTGGGGAGCCCGGCAGCCCGGGCCCCGACGGCGGGGCACAGCTGGCTCCGGCTGCTGCGGCGCCCTGAGCGGAGCGAGCCGCCGGGGAGCCGGCGGGGGCTGCCCGGGATGGGGAACCCTGCAGAGGGTCTCTCCTGTGGGCCTCATCCCTGCGCCGTTTCGTTTGTGCGCGTTAGGGGGGTGACTGGGGGCGGCGTGCGCTGCTCCGCGGCTGGGTGCGGAAACAGACAGGCCTCCTTTCTGTGACCGAAATCAAGCAGCCCGGGTTTTGGGGCACACGTTCCTTCGCCGACGGCAGATAAGGGATTCGTTATATGGCTCTAGGCGAAGACGCAGAAAAGTGTTTTAACTGAGAAACACAATAATATGTACCTATATATACATATATAAATCTGATAGTTCCCCGAAGAGCTAATTTATTTCTCGGTTAAATTATGTTTCTATATATTCGACTGCCTTTACCCGCAATTATTCTGTCCCAGTGGGGGAGCAGGGACCCGTGGCCGGGCAGAGGAACTAGCAATACAGTCATGGGCCACCGAAGCCCCGGGGCGCCCCGACGGGAGAGGCCGAGTGCTCCGGGCATGCTCGTTCCGAAGCTGCCAGCCCCCCGGGCTCGCGAGTGGTTACGAAAATTGATGTCGCACTTAAAATTATCGGGACAGGGAGAATCGTGCGAGGCGGTTCACGTGCAAGAAAGGCAGGAGCGAGTCTGAGGGCGATGAGCCGCCGGCCAACAGCTGCTCCCAGGGCCGCTTCTGGGCAGCCAGGGTTGTGCTTGAGTATAGGCGGGGAGGTCAGGTCCTGCGGAGCCGTACCGGCAGCAGCGGACTCACTGCAGCGCCGCACCCCGGGGGCCGAGCGAGGCCGCGGCCGAGGAGCGCAGGTGGTCCCGGCCCTGCGGAGCTCGGCCCGGCTCTTGCGGCTGCCGGCGGTCGCGTTGTCTGGTGGAAAGGCTCGGGGGTCAAATCGGGCCGGTCTGCCCCGCTCCCGGTATAGGGCTGAAGAGTCCGTTAGAAATCAGAGCAAAGCGTCGCCTGCCCGCCGCTGTACCCGTGTCTGAGCAGTCCCGAGGCACTGATTTGTTATAACACATCTCTTGTGCTCGGGCCAGCTGAGACTACCTGGCTGCTGCTCGAGGAGGCTCTACCTGAAGGCAGGAAAGGGGAAGGAGCGGGAATGTCGGTGCCGCATACGCTACTCCAGGAACTGTGTGAAATAAGCCCAAGCCCTCCGGGGGAAGGAGTAGGAAAGCTGCCCAGTGTGTCATCCCCCGTGTCGCCACCCTGCCCCGGCCCTCGAAGCGCCTGTCAGCCCCGCAGCAGCGCTAGGGGCCTGCCAGTACTTTGCAGAGAGGGAAAAGGGGCGACCTGACACCTTTTGCTCTCTGTCTCTTGCAAATAAGAGCTGCAAGAATCGACTTGCAGGGAGCGGCAACAGCCTCCTGGTGCTCCCCGGGAGCGATCGGTTGGCGGGGCCCGCGGCCAAGACATATAAACGCGACCGCGTGTGCGGCTGGACGTGTGACAAGCCGCCGTGGCAGGGCGGGCGCCGCGGGCACACCCCTTCGCACCCACCGCCTTCAGCGCGACCCCGCGCCGGGCGGGAGGGGAGCGCAGCGCCGCGGGTCCCGGCGGGCTCCGGGGTGGGCGGCGGAGGCTCGCTCAGCGCCCCCCGGACACCTCCCCCCGCCTACCCCCGCCCCCGGCGGCGCGGCTGAGCCGGGGCGGTTCCGCGCCGCTCCGCGGGGCCACGTCGGGCCGCGTGTGCGCGGGGCTGAGCGCGGCGCCGTGACTGCAGGGTGAACTCGGCCGTGCCCAGCGGCTCGGCGGCGATAGGGGAGCGGGCTCCTGACGAAAGCGGAACTCGGCCGGGCCCATACAAATCAGAAAAGAGCCCGGCCGCCGCGGCAGAGGGGAGCGGAGCCCGCGGGGGCAGGGACGCCGGCGCCGCTTGCTGCACGGACCAGCGGCGCCGCGAGAGGCGCTTCCCGATCTCCGTCCGGGTCCCGGCTTCGACTCCGGCTTCGGCCCCGTCTCGGCGAGCGCGGAGCGGGACGGCCGCCGGCAGCGGGCTCCGTGCAGCGGGCAGCGCTCCGCACCGCGCGGCGCTGCGCTGGGCGCCCCGGGCGGCGGACGCGGGGCACCATGATGAGCAACTACCCGGACGGCGAGGAGGACACGGTGGCGCTGCTGGCTCATGACACCGGCGGCAGCAAGGAGCCGGATCGGGTCAAGGAGGAGCTGAACGCGGACAAGGGCCCCGAGAAGCCGGACCCCTCGCAGAAGCCCCCCTACTCCTACGTGGCCCTGATAGCCATGGCCATTCGCGAGAGTGCGGAGAAGAGGCTCACGCTGTCCGGGATCTACCAGTACATCATCAGCAAGTTCCCTTTCTACGAGAAGAACAAGAAAGGCTGGCAGAACAGCATCCGCCACAACCTCAGCCTCAACGAGTGTTTCATCAAGGTGCCCCGGGAGGGCGGCGGCGAGCGCAAGGGTAACTACTGGACCCTGGACCCCGCCTGCGAGGACATGTTCGAGAAGGGCAACTACCGCAGGAGACGAAGGATGAAACGGCCTTTCCGGCCCCCTCCGACCCACTTTCAGCCTGGCAAGACCCTCTTCAGCCCCGACAGCTACGGCTACCTGTCCCCGCCCAAGTATTTGCAGTCCACCTTCATGAACAACTCGTGGCCGCTGGCGCAGCCCCCCGCGCCCATGCCCTACACGTCCTGCCAGATGTCTGGTGGGAACGTCAGCCCCGTCAATGTGAAAGGACTCTCGGGCCCGGCATCCTACAGCCCCTACTCGCGGGTGCAGAGCATGGCGCTGCCCAGCATGGTGAACTCCTACAACGGCATGGGCCACCACCACCACCACCCGCACGCCCACCACCCCCAGCAGCTTAGCCCGGCCAGCCCCGCGCCGCCCGCGGCCCCGGCGGCAAACGGAGCCGGTCTCCAGTTTGCCTGCGCCCGTCAGCCCGCCGAGCTGTCCATGATGCACTGTTCTTACTGGGAGCACGACAGCAAACACAGCGCCCTGCACTCCCGCATAGACATCTAGGGAGGCTCCGGCCGTCACAGAAATGCACCGGCCCCGCTGCCCCTCTCCTGCCCCGCCGCGTTCCCCTGCGCTCCGTGTCTCTCCTCCTCGTCTCTAGCCACGGACTTCCCTCTCTCTGTGCCCAAACTCTTGCGGTGGGGAAATAGCAGCCTTGCCCCGCGTGTAGTGTCAGTGTAGGAGCCGTTCCTCCATGAGAAGAAGGCAGTGTAAGTGTGGGGACTTCCCCGCGGGGCTGTGCCGGGCAGCGGCGACCGGCCGCCTGTCTCCGGGCGAGCGGGGATTCACCGGGAGTTTCTCTGCTCGTGTGTGTGTTTGTGAGTTGTTGGGTTTGGTGGTTTTTTTGTTTTGGGTTTGTTTGGTTTTTATTTCTTGAGGGGGGGAACATCTAATTAAAAATTGGCCGTTCAGCCCTCAAAATTATGCTCCTCTGTAATTCGGCCGTAATCTTTTCGGGCTCAGCCGTGGAGAGAGTGAAGTGGAGTTTGTAAATAGCGGAGGCATTTTCACGCGTGTGCGGCGGGGCCGGCGGGGCCTAGACACTAGCGGGTGCCCACGGTGCTCGTCCTCCTCCTTCTCTTCATCCCCTCTGTCTTCTTTCTCGCTCTGCAAAGCACTGCGCTTCTTCCGAGCTGTGGCTTTTCGTTAAAATAGTACTTAACGTGGGGACTGCTGTAACAGCAGATATGCGATATTGCTGGTTAATAGAAACCAACAACCAAAACCCGCCAGGGTGACTCGTGAAACGTTTCGGCAACGGTAAATATATTTTTTTAAAGGAGACAATTTGTGTCCTTTGAGGTCTTAAAAATAATTTTATACAGGTCAAAAAAAATTTTTTGATGTTATAAAAAAAAAGAAAAGAGACGCTTTCCTGTAAATTGGAATATTTTTCCGTGTGCATATTATTATTAATAATGAAAGTTAAAACTGTGTTCAGTTTTTTGCCCCCAAACCTGGCCCAAAATGGATTATCCGGTAGGTTCTGCTTTTGAATGCTTACCCTCTTTCTTAAAAAGTTTTGATCCTTCAATTTTACATAGATTAATGTGAAAAAAATAGCGATTTTAAAACAGGGGCCAGTTCATAGCGATTTTGTAAATGTTTGTGTAAACTGATAGATGCTGTGGCATAGTACCATTTTGGGACCAACTTTTCTAGAATGAACTAGCACTTTCATTGTACTTTCTAGCATTGTAAAGTCTCCAATAAAATGCCTTTCCTTCTTTCCATATCGTTTTATTTCACTCGGCTCCTCCGCGCTGGGGCTCGGGAAGCGGCAGCGGAGGACGGGGCGGGCGCTGTGTGCCAGGGCCGCTGCGGGCGGCGGGCACGGCTCCCGGCCCGCTGCTGCAGCGCTCCCCGCTGCGGCGCACGGCCGCTCGGCTGCGGGAACACGCGGGCCGTGCTGGGCGCTCCATCGGCTCCGTAAGGCACCGGCGCAGAGCTCCGGCCGCCCGGGGCTGTCTCGGCGGCGGCCAAGAAGGTGCGGGGACGGATGCGTTGGTTCTGCGGGCGTGCGGGGCGGGCGGGCCTGGGAGCGCCTCCGCTCTGGGATGCGGGCAGCGGCCGGCACCTCGTCCCGGAGCCCGGCCCGCGAGGCGCAGTGCCTGGGACTTGTGCCGGACCCCGGCTCCGCTTTCGTTTCTTCCCCGCATGCTCGGAGCCGTGGCCCTGGGCGGCACAGAGCGGCCCCGTGTCGCCCCGAGCCCTGCGCTGCGACGGGGCCTGAGGCTTATCCGGGCCCGGGCCGGTGGCGGACCCGGGAGCCGCTGGCGGGTCTCTCTTTCCTCGCCGCGCCGATGGCTGCGGCAGGGGCCTGGGCCTCGCTTCTAAAGCTGCCCGTCCTCGTAGGCAGTGGCCCTTGCGCGGGCGCCCGGGAATTAAGAGCAGATGGGTCAGGCGAGGCGGACCCGCCCGGTGCCGGCCTGGGACACAGTGGGTTCTGCTTAGACTCCGGCCTGGGCCAGGCCTGCAGCTCTGCGGCAGAAGCGAGGATGCGCGTGTTCGCTTCCCGGGCCGAGCGGGCAGCTCGCTGCCGCGGACAGGGGCTGCCCGGAGCGAAATCCGGTAACGGGGCTGAGCACTCCGCGCCCGCTTGCAGGAGCCTGGCACTTGCCCTTGCCCGGCTCCCTGACGCTCTCCCTTTCTGCCAGGGCCTGCTGCAGCTTCCCTGCACGGCAGGAAGCGGCAGCCTCCAGCCCAGTCACAGAAAGCGGTGGAAGACGTGGGGTCTGGTCGCCTCTCTGCCGCTCGGCGGGCACAGCCAGGGCGAAAGGGCTCCGGGGAAACCCGCCGAGACATCCCGGAGGCCCTGCTGTTTCCCCTGGCCCCGTTCCCAGGCCCGGTCCCCGAACGGGAGGGCGCTGCGAGAGTTGTTGAGGCCGAGTGGCCTCGCGCCCGGGCGGACAGAGAGAAGGGGTGCAGCAAGCGGGGTCACTGCGGGCCGGCGGGGCCGCCACCGCTCCGCGCTGTGCACCGGAGCTGCGGGCCTAGTGGCTGTCCCGGGCACCGGGAGGGACAGAGCGAGCCTGGCCTCTGCACGAACACCGATGTAACGGGAGGCCAAAGGCCGAAGCGGGGTTGCCAGCGCACACGGGACGCGGCCGCGACTCCCCCCTTTGCCAGCTGTGGCTCTATGGGAGCGGAGTGCTGCTCTGTGCCTCTGACCCGCCCGGGGCCCTCGGGTGGGAGCGGGCGGTGGAGGGCAGAGGTAGCACCGCTCACACGCACTGAGCTTCGCAGCTTTACACCCGAGGGCTCGGGGCCTTGGCTGCTTGTTCTGTACTAGATAGATACTACCAATCCCGCTACTTTCCTCCGGGGTGCGTTGAGGCTACAAGGGAAACCACCGCCACCGGAGGTGGGCACGGGGCGAAGGGAGGGCGGGAGCACCTCCGCGGACCCCGCACAGGCCCACCGATGCCTCCTCGGGCTCCTTCCTGGGCTGCGCTGTCGCTCGGCTTGAAGCAAAGGCCGAAGCACCCTTGGCACACGCCCGGGAAAGGCTGGGGCTAGCCAGTTTTGAGTGAAGCCATACCTGACCGTGTCAAGTGCAGGGAGAGGAGGCGGCAGGCCGGGACGGGGCAGGGACGTGCGGCCCCCGGGGCTATTCCCATTCCCGACTGATGTCCAGCCAGGTCCCGCTGTGCGTGATCAGCGGCAGATTGAGCCCATGGAGAGAGGCAGGGAGCCACGCGTTTGGGGGAGAACGGGGCTGACAGGGCCGTGAGGCCGCTCTCCCTGCCAGGCCGGGGGCCAGTCCGTCTGCCGGGCTCCCTGTGCAGGGCCGGGGCTCTACCCTCCTCCGCCCCGGGCCCCCCGCGCCGCTCCCGGGCGGCTGCGGCCGTCACGCCCGTAGGATGTTTTCACGATCGTTTTCTGTATTTTATAAACAGAGACAGCGCTGAATGTAAACTCGCAGGGAAATCACGGCGAGGGCGCTGCCGCCGTCCCGGGCTGGCCTGGCCGCGCTCGCCGGGCGCTGTCGGGCGGAGGCTTGAGGCAGGGCTGGTCCTGCCGGCAGCAGCTCGGCCTCTGCGGCTGCCGGGAGTGGCCGGGCCTCCCGTTCAGTCCCGCCGGCCTGGGGAGGGGGGCGGCCATCATCTCCCTGCATGCTGGTGCTTGTTTGGGCAGCGGACACCGGCGTACATGGGCCGCGGCCGCGAACCGCGCTGTGCGCCTCCGAGCACCCAGGCGCCGTCAGGCATCTACGGAGCATCCCGTAGGAGCTCTGCCTCCCCGCGAACCCGCGCCCAGCCCGCTGGGCAGCCCGGGTCATGTGCGCCGCGTCTCGGGACAGTGGCATTTGGGACGGATGGGGCTTGGGGCGGATGGGGCTGGGGGCTCTGCAGTCAGTTCCGTGGGCACGAACGGCGCCAGAGGACCAAGGGTGCTCACGGTGGCTCAGCATTCCCTCATCCCGGCCCGTCGCGTCACCTCCTCCCGCGGCTCCCACCTGTCCCCGGCCGCGCCGCCGCCCAGCCCCGTCGGCCCCTTACAAAATCAAGCGGCCGAGCGCCGCACTCTTGGCAAGAGCTGGGTTTGCGCGTTGTGTAAGGTCTTTCCCCGTTATATAAATGACGGCAGGAGGAATGCACCACGGACAGGGACACGCTCCCAGGGACAGCACCTTGGCGCTGAGCCTCCTCCGGTCCCGGGGCCGCCGCTTGCAGCGGGGCTGCCCCGGGGGCCACAGCCAGGGAAGGGGGGCTCAGTGCCGCTGAGCCGCCGCCTCTGCCCTTACCGAGCGGCCCCGGGTTTATGCAACGCTGGCGAGAGATGAAAGCAGAAGAGCGAGGGGTGTTTTCTCCCTGCCCGGAGCGGGCGTGGAAGCAGCCTGCCTCTGTCGGGGAAGGACAGAGTTTGATCCTCGAGACTGAGCGAACTCCCAGCACCCCTTTGCTGCTCCAGCCCTCGGGGCAGTGCCAGCTCCGGGGGATGTTTTGCGACCGCAGCTTTTTCTTCGTCTCCGGTCCTTTGCGCAGGCCGCAAAGGTCCTTTGAAGCCCTGGCCGGGCTCGGAGGCTGACAGAGCCCTGGGCGCGGGGAGCGCTCCCCGGCGGCACGGCACGGCACAGCACGGCACGGCACGGCACGGCACGGCACGGCACGGCACGGCACGGCACGGCACGGCACGGCACGGCACGGCACGGCTGCCCTCTGCCTGCGGGCCGGCGGGAGCGCGGGGCCAGCAGCCTGGCAGCGGGGTGCTGAGCCACCCCGTGGGCTCTGTCCCGGCTCCTCTCGTCGTGCCGGCACCGGGTAGGCGCCGGTGGCTGCGAGCAGGGCAGAGCCGAGCTCCGTGAGGAGACACACACAGAGCTCTTACCTTGCGCCCTCCCTCCCGCCCCGGCCGGAGCGGCTGTTTAATACCGCCTGATTCCTGGTATTCTTGTCCGTGTTTTAAGTGGTGAAAAAGTCATTTCCAGTCCCATGGTCCGCGTTTCACCCTGAACTCATTGAAAAGAGAGTGCGGGGTCAGGACTGTTTATTATACAACCAATTAAAACAGGAAAATATGCAAAGGCTTCATTCAGCGAGATCCGGCTATTGTTAAGCCGAAAATGATATTTTTGTTTCAAAAATAAAAAAGTACATTTGTTACTTAAAAAATCTCCGCTCTGCGTGTGTGACGGACGCGGCTCCTGGCGGTCGGGAGCGCGGCGAGCTCCGGCGGCCCCGGCTCGGGCCCATCCCGGCCTGCGCGGCCGGAGGGCGGCTCGATGGGGCGGGGGGCGGGCAGGAACCCCCGTTCCCCCCGCTCTGGGGCTCGGCCCGCCCTGCGGGGTCCGCTCCTGCCCGCTCGCAGGAGAGGCCGGCCAGCCTCAAACGCGGGGGGCCATCTCCGTGCAGGCGGGCACGGGCAGCCGGCGTAGTGCTTTGGACAATACAAGACGGTGGAACCAATATTGCGAGGGCTAAAAAGCTCGAGACTGTAGCGGGCTCGGACGGAGCCTGGATAACCAGGCTGGAGAACCCCGAGAAACACTGCAGAGCCCGGAGCGCAGCGTTGAGTCCCGGCCGCGGCGCCGGCAGCCCTGGGCACACCGCAGCGGCCGGGAGCTGGGCAAGGAGAGGGGCTTCAGGCTGCTCTCCCGGGTCTGCGCTTCCCCTGCGACTTCCCCATCCACCTATGCGTGATGCAGGAGAAGCCCACCCCTGGGTCTGCGGAGCATCACCGTGCTGGCAGGGCTCTGCTCTGCGGCAGTGTAACATCTGTCCCGCAGCAGGGATGCGCCCCCGCACAGGGCAGGCAGGAGGGCAGGGGGGGCTCCTCCCGGTGGGGCTCGGCGCCCGTCCGCCCTCCCGCTCCGCCGCCCGGGGCCGCCGCGGCACCGCCGCCCGCCCCAGGTAGCCCTTGGAGATGTGCTCAGCAGCGGGCCTGGGAAGCGTTCACCAAAACAATCGCTCGAGCTGGCCTAATCCAATGAGTTTATTTTAGTCCTCGAGCTGTATTGAAAACATTAGCTCTGCTTCTTGTGGTTGTTTACAGTATGTTGGTCTCAACATCACAGCCGCCTTTCTGGAAAAGTCTTACAGGATTCAGGCGGAGGGAAACCAACACAGAAGTGACTCGGAAAGCATGATGGCAAATGATTAATCAAATCAGAGACAGGAAGGCGGAGGTAATCAATGAGTTTTCACTTATAGTTTACTTGGATGGATATCTTTTTCCTTTTTCTTTCCGTAAGTTTAGAAACCACATGGGGTTTTATTGGCCAAACAAGCAGCTGCAGGATTTGGTGGGCTGGTGGGAATTCGTTCAAAATCAGCTGCATGTTTCCTGAAGCAGAATTCGGCTTTCGACAAAACTTCGTGCTTGTTCCCGCACCAGGCACGCGGCGCCGCGCGGCGGGCACCGGGCAGGGCTGAGCACCGCGGGACCCCTCTCGTCCCCGCTGCGGGGACCTGCCCGGTGTCCTGGAGAAAGGGAGTCGAGGACCACAGATCAGGAACACGTTGAGCAGGGAAGAAGAGCCTTGCTCTCCCTCAAGTGAGCAAATACCCCGAGAAATCTCATCAGGTGTGATTTTAAAGTGAAACATCCGCTCTCCCTTCTCTGCCTTTGCGAGACGGTTAACAAGCTGTGTAAGACATTTCCCCGTTACAAAATGACGGCAGGAGGAGCGCCACTCTCCCCTGATGTGCCGGGGGTCTCAAACGCGGTTTTCCCTGAGGACACATGCGGGCACGGGCACACAGGTGGCTCCTGACCCCGCCGGAAGCTCCTGGCTTCCCAACTGGGCCCTATAAACCCTACGGTTCTGCTGGCAGGTAAATTGTTCGCCTACCTTCGTTTAACTTGTTTCTCTCTCCAAAAGGCCTTTTTCCCCGCCCCACATGAATAACTAATTCGGAGCGACCACGAAATAACGGGACAGAATTTCACCTTTCTCGTTCACAGTGACTGTTTTCGATGACATGAGGCAGCATGGGGTGAATGCGGGCACAGAGTGGCCCCGACCCGCGGGCTGGCCCTCGAGGGACATGTCACTGACAACTGATGGGCATCTGGCGCTTAGCTGGGGCAGGGCCGTCTGAGGCGAAACCGCGGGGCTTCATAAATGGGCTCTGGGCGAGGAGATTTTTGGGCTGTCGGGGCAGCTTCCACTTCTTCGGACAAGCAGTGCTTGCAAAGGTGTGGATTTGGAGGCACGCTGCCGGCCCCGCCGCAGAGTTACTGACCTAGTGTTTAAGGCATGTCGCCTATTTCCCCGTTTTTTTCCCAGCGATAACTGTGATTCGTTTCGTTACTATCGTTTTGTTCCTTGAAAACCCAAACAATCAATAAAGTACAGGGCGAAGCCGAGCACAACACAAGGCGGAATGTCCTAAGTTATCAAAAGAGGGAAGAAACAAAGGAGTCACTCACTACTGATCTCTTTTTTTTTCAGGTGTTGCTTTTAACAAGAGGTTCGGGGAAAAAAAAAAATCAGGCACATGTTGACCTGCGCTCCCTCTGCTCCTTGCTTTGGCGGTAATATCGCTTGGTGCTTATCAGCGACGACGTCTGCGGCATCGGGTACGTGGCTCCTGGCCGCTCCCCACGCTCGGGTGCAAGTGATTCTTGCGGCACGAAGGCTGCCCCGCATCCATCCCCGCATCCATCCCCGCATCCAGCCCCGCATCCATCCCCGCATCCAGCCCCGCATCCAGCCCCTCATCCATCCCCGCATCCAGCCCCGCCGAGGAGCTGCTGGCAGCCCCAGCAGAGAATCAGAAGCGGCGCCGGTAACGGCTCGCACAGCCCAGACAACGAAATCCTGGGAAATATTCCTCGCCGCTGGCTATCTGGCTACCAGAACATCGCCCGGGCACGGGGTGAGGCCGGGAGAGGTTTCCAGGGAAGCAGGTTGCAGGAGCCTGAGGTTTGGGCAGCCGGAGCTCTGCCTTGATTCGTTTTCACCAAGGTTTTGGGACCGTAGCTGCCGGGCGGTGCGCAGAGCTGCTGCCAGCCCCTTCTGCCTTCAAAGCAGCCCCAGGCGGGGCAGGAGGGATGCTCACCCTGCGTCCAGGAGAGGCCCCTGGGTTCCCCGCTAACCCACTGGGACAGGGGCTCCCGAGGCACTTTAATCCATGTCCTCATTAGTTCCTGCCATGGATCTGATGTTCCCAGGGAGCGGCGGGAGAGCGCGGGGCAGCGGCTGCCCTGCCGGGTAGGCAGGGACAGTGACAGGGACAGGGACGGGGACGGGACTGCCTCTCAGTCCCCGGCCTTACAAGTTGTCTTTCTGATTCCTGCGAAGCCTCCAAGATACAGGGACATTTTCGAAAAAAGAAACAGAAGATTTTAAAAGTTAGCAGTAACTCTTTTTAAAATGCACATCACTGATAATATCTCCTGTAGAGCAGCCTCCGGCCCGGCTCGTAGCTACAGTCCCAGGGAACACTCCTCTTAACCTACTCTTTCCCCAAAATCAACGAGTTTGCTTTGGTTCGCCTTTTCGGACAAACCAGCGTTCAGTTCAGCCCAGAGCAGCCAGTGTTGTCTGGGACAGTCACCAGTTGCCTTGGAGCAGAAATAAGAACCACTTGTTTAAACATTTTAAGGTCCCAAAATCTCTAAGAGCCATCACAGAAGGGTTTGGGTTTTTTTTTTTCCCTTCCCGAAGCGAGAAGGGAGCGAGGGGATTACAGGGAAGAATGTCTGCTCCGGCTGCTGCAAGCACCAGAAGATTTTGGTTTGCCTTTTTTTTTTTTTCCATCAGTTTTTCCATTCCTTGAGGAAAAGTTTTTAGTATCTGAATCAAAGTGCATGATTCCAACTATTTTTTCCCCCTGTTGTTTTGTTTTATCTCAGCCCTTTTTCATGTTTTCATTTAAAAAGTGACAGATTTGGTAGAACTCTCAAGTGTTTCCCATTAGAGGCGGAGAGTTCACCAGTGCGCCTTTCTGATGTTGCACATGACACGTTGGGGAGTTTGAAGCAGGAGCACACACACCCTAAGTAGTTGCAGTTGGGCCGGTGCGGGGCACTGCCTGAGCCTCGGGCCGGCCCGGCGCTGCCCTCTGCCGGCCCCGCACCGCCCGCACCGCCCGCCGCACAGGCTGCCGTGCCCCCCGGCCGCGGGGGCTCCGTGCTTCCCACCGCAGCACGGTCCGAGTGCCAGAAAACTCCCAGAAAAGCCACGGGGGCGGGAGGTGTTTCCCAGCCTGCGGGACGTTCTTCGTGCGGTCTTGCAATGTGGGGAATTCCTGCTCCAGAAATACGCGGTTGCACATTTCTCTTTTTGCCGGCTCCATTCCCTTTGCAGATTCCTCTTTTCCCCTTGCTGCTGCTCTCACTCTCTCGCTGTTACCACAGGGGCTGCAGCCCTCACTTCTCATGGCAGGCTTTTACCGTTGCTCTGGTGTTCCAGATTTTTTACTACTGATCTCTCCTTTAAGGAAAATATCCTTCATGTAACAAATCATTCTGAGTTCTTGTGTTTTGGAGTGTGGCCCTGTACAAATGTTCATAAAGTCTTGTGGAAAGCAGCACTTGCTTAGGAGAACTAGAAGGTGTCAAGTAATTTTCATAGCCAAATTTTCTGTAAATACATGCAGGATACAATCCTTCTTTGGCAACTGAGACCTTATAACTACAGGAAATGTGTGTGTACACGCTTACTGACACTTTTGGTGGTAAACTTTTATTTGCTTTTGCTCAGACCCAAAAAATCACTCTGTGGTCCATTGATCTTGAGCAAATGAGGACATGTGTAATTGCAAAATGTGAAATTAAAAACAAAGAAAAGGGTATGGGCTAAGGAAATATCCCTTTATATACAAAGCTTACATTTGTCAATGCATGGATATAGGATTGCTGCTA
Organism: Lichenostomus cassidix; assembly: GCF_008360975.1. Taxonomy (NCBI): domain Eukaryota; kingdom Metazoa; phylum Chordata; class Aves; order Passeriformes; family Meliphagidae; genus Lichenostomus; species Lichenostomus cassidix. The sequence continues at coordinate 19,253,768 of NC_139490.1, forward strand.
GCTTATAGAAGCAATTTGCAATTTATGCAACAAAATCACCAAGTTCTGTAGTTCCCAATGTCACAGAGTTTAAGGTGCTCACAACTTATTATATCCTACATGAATTCTAATATTCTTTGTAAGATCGGCTATTGCCTTTTATTTGAAAAAGAACTGAATATTTACAAAGTATTAGAGAAACAGGATTTGCTAAAGAAAATCAAGTGCAGTAGGTCCTAGAGAAACATAAGGAGCAGCGAAATGATGCTGAAGTCAGAAGGAAGTCCAGGATTCTCTGTGCAGCCATGAGCTCTCTCGCTGTGACCTGGCCGTGGCCCTTCCCTGTTTCGGTTCTGCCCTGGGGCTGGGCAGGGGGATTTGCGTGGGGCAGCGTGGCTGCAAGGGATTCCCCACAGCCCCTGGTCTGAAGTGGCTGAGGAAAATCACAAAGATGACTCCAATCCTCGTGTCTCAGCAGCCAGCCCAGCTGAGGAGGAGCTGGGATGTCCATTGCCAACAAAGAAATAGACTGCAAATTAATCCCCCCGTTTGGCTGCCCAGCCTGGCCGTGGTGAAGCCACCATCCTGTTCAGTGGTGCAATGTCAAAGTGCCAGCTCTGATGGCAGGGTGAGAGTTTGAGTGGGATGGACTGAGCTAGGAGAGCTCTCCTCAGTGAACAAACTTATCTGCCTTGATTTCTAGGGGTGTTTTTCTCCAGATCTTTCAACTTCTGAGTTGACAAAGACTAGAGCAGAGCCAAATTTTAGACTCACTGAGCACCCCCTGCTTGAGCCAGTGCAGTGGGAAGAGGAGGTGCTGGCTATTTCTTGGAGGAAGGTGCTCACCTTGCATTGGGAATTCCAGGAGTGGGAATTTTTTTTTGTGGTTTATCTTTACAGCTAATGCTTTTATTTGTTTACTGTTCAAGCAAGATTGAGGCATTTCTGCAATACCACAGCACACAAAGCAGCCCCAGCTCCTGAGAGCCCCCAGTCAAAATACTTCTGTGATGTTTCCAGACTGTTGGCTATCACAGACAGAAGGACGCCCTGCTCCCAGAGAACTTGCCAGGGCTGATGCTTCTCTGGTGCAAATCAGCGCAGGAGTCATGAAGTCAGGGCACCCTCATGGCGTTAGTGTGGATTTCTATTGACATAATCAGTTAATAGTACTTTTTTCTTTGTCCTGTGCCTCACCTGTCATGATTTAACTTTTGTGCTTTTTCCCAGAGAACTCAGTGAGATGGATGGTTTTCTGGTGGTCACTCAGTGTTTTCTGGCTGACAGTCAGACAGAAAACTCATCCACTTAAAAAACCCAGGTGTGGCAGGAGTAGGGTAGAAAAGGTAAACCTCTGTGCACGGCTGTATTCTCAGAACCCTTGAAGGAGAGTGCCTGTGGATTCAGCACCAGTGGATCTGACACAATGTGAGAACTGTTTTTCTGTATCACTTACATTATAGTTGAAATGTGAAATGAGCTCCATGTGGCAGCAGCCAAGGAAAGAAAAAGAAAAAGAAAAAAAAAAGGAAGCACTCTCCAAAAGTTTCAGTTATCCCTTGAAGCTATATTACAACATCTACTGCTCTAATTGAATCAGTGTGAGAACTTTTCCCCTCCATTTAGATCATTCCTAGTCTCTGTCCACTTTTCCCAGGAGATGCACACATTTGATACAAAGATGTTCCAGGGACACCCACACCTAGGGTAGGATTTAACATTCAGTTTAACGAGTTAGCTGCTGAAAAGGAAATGTCAATTTTTATATGCCTTTGCCAGAATCCATTATGATGTTCTCCCTCTTTTCTTTATAGACTTAGCACCAGGGTATGACACAGGAGTTTTGTCTGGTTAAAGGCTAAATCTGCTCTGAGGATGCAATAGATTGATTGATCATTTCTAGGGAGTTTGTTGGGATAAATCAGAAAACCTTAAAAGCACTGGTAGCATCTGTGACAGGCCATTAGCAAGGCTGATGCTGATGAGGAAGCAATGTGGTCTCGATGCTGCTCAAACCCTACCACCCTGTTAGCTCTGACCAGGAGCTGCATGTGAGGGCTCCTTTTTCGCGGTGAAAGGGTGCCAAGCACAGCCCAGTCAGCATTGTGAGCCCTCATTTGTTACATTAAAAGAGGATTTTCAGAAGTGTGGAGAAAATCTCTGCACATTTCTAACTATCAATGCTATAACATAGCCCAAGATTACTTGAAAGCTCAGAAAGCAAAAGCAATTGATACCCAAATCCAGGTCTGCTCCATAAGTATTCACATGTGCGAAACAATACGTGATCCACAAAAACATATGGCTCTGGTATCAAATACATGGAATCAAGTTGAATTATGAAGACTCTGAAAAGGTCCTCAGCTTAAATGTACACGGCTCTCTGAAATGTCCAGCTAAGTTTAATGCAACAATTAAAACCAGATAGATTGTCAGGATTCATAGACCAGGGGTAGAGTTAATTCAGTATGAAAGAAATGAATGACTGGGAATAAGACAGAAGAGCAGAAGGAGCAGGAAAAGAGCAAGAATGAGTGGAGGGATGAAATGCTAATATGGGGGGGTAGGGAGAGCAAGGAATAGAAGAGGGGAAGAAAAAAGTGAAATCAAAGAGAAGGAAAAAAATTAAGGAAGAATATGAGATAGGAAAGAGAAGGAGAGCAGCAGGAAAAATAATGACACTTTATTGTGTAATCTCTCAGCTTTTACTTTAGGAACAAAGCCTGGAGCATAAAGGCTACCTACTCATGTATTGAAGGTATGTGGGAGGGGGTTTTCTTCATGGTTACATAGATAGATAGATAGATATAGATATATAGATGTGTGTGTGTGTCCATGTAATTATATACTTTAAATGACAGAAATTTCAGTCTAGGGATCTCCCACTGTTCCCATACTCTCAGCTTTCCCCATACTCTCAGTTTCCCCCCTCCACCACATGTCCAGCAGCAGTAATGCCCTTCTCCCTGCAGTGCTGTGAGCCAGAGCTCTCTGTTTCAGTTTGCTGATTGTTTCTGTCCTGCCTTCAAAGAGCTGGAAATGGAGGTTCTGGCTCCTCTGTCCTGCAGCCCCCAACCTCAGGGCTGTCCACTGAGATATCACAGTTGTTTGCAATTGCTGTTTCCTCCTGTTGATATTCATGGCAGCATTTTAGTTTTGCACTGACTGATCCAAAATATATCAAATGTTTTATTGTTGAATTAGTTATTAGTTGATTTTGTATCATTGTTTTTGCCTTGTCTGTCCCTGTACATGCAAGCTGCTAGTAAAATAGAATGACTTTTCATGTTTTTTAGGGCTAAAAGAGTCATTGAATGATATTGAAATTATCTATTTGATGATTTGACAATACTAAACATTGATCAAAATCTCTCTGCCTTCTTTAAGATAGCTCTTTTCTTACTGTATCATCATCTTTTACCTTTGGCTTGGGCACTAGTGGGACCATCAGTGGCATACCTTTGACTAGAGTGTTTATGCTTGTGGCCAGTAAATTGTGCTCTGTTATTGTGTGAGGAAAAACACACTCAGCAAGCCAAACTGGACTGACCGTCTATGTGGCTTCAGAAAGGCTGTCTTGGGGAGACAGAGGCAATAGATGAGGTTTCTGCTTTAGACAGATGGGTGTGACATGCATTTCTCTAGACAGCTGGGAATCCCAAGGAATTTCTGATGGATGCCAAGGCATTTCTGATGCCTGCTGGAGTGGATGTACCCCTAAACCTCCTCCCATCTACCTGTCCATGCTCTGGGCTGACTCTTCTCATTAAACCAAATACATGTTTTCTGGATCTTCTTTACTTAACACGAGATTCATTTCAAAGCTGCCCAGAGTCCCTGACTGTGCCCTTCTCTTGCTCGAGGTCAAACTGTGGCACCCAGCACACTTAGGATGTCGAGGATAGTGCAAAGTTTCCTTTCTGGCACAGTGATAGATCTGTTGCTCTATGTGTGCATGGTGAGTGTCTGTATTCTTCCAGCCTGGGCTTGCACCAATCCCTAGTTTTGGGTGTGCCATTCCAGCTCCAGTTTGTCTTGCCTTAGACATTCTCCCCAAGATGTGAGGAAGGTCAGACTCCTTTAGTTTTCTCCCACACACTGTGGAGAGTTTGCTCCTCTCCATAGGTACCCTCAGGTCTTCCCATGATTGTGTTTATCCCTGGTTCCTCCAGGGAGGGCCCCTTTTTTGAGGAGCTCAAGGATTTTGTAGTTCAGTGATGGATATTTTCCTTCCTGGTGCTGCTGGAAGTGGCATCTCTGCTTTTTGTTAGTGACCTCTATGCTTCATTCCTATGCCCTGTCACAGTTGACTTTGCTCACTGTTACCAGGGTACAAAGTGTTCTAGCTTAAACATGGATCCCATATTCATTAACATTATGTGGTTAATCTGTGATTTTTCTAAAACTAAAATGGCCTCTGGCTATTGCTGGACCATTTCTGAATGTCTTTTCTGCTTTTTTGGATAAAAATCTGAGCTAAATTTTGCCATTCTCCCTTATCATTTCCCTGTTTCACTTCTCATCATTCTAATAATCCTGTTATGAAGACAAGAAACAGAAACATGGATGTTTAACACTTAACAATGTCTTATTGTCTTACTGCTTTTGGAAAAGGGAATGGAAGAGGAAAAACCTCACATAGGGCTATAAACAAAACAGAAGGAAGTGAGTTCACTGTCCATGGGAAAGCACAGCTCTCCTGTGAAGGAGATTTTTATTTCAGTCAAGGGGAAATGCACCAGTGGTCTGGTACTGAGAAGTTCTTTTCAGCAGGCTGCAATGCTGAAAAGAACTTGTCAGGAGACCCCAGATATGCTCTGTACACCTTGGGAGTGTTTCTGATGAACATGAGGCCTCTAGAGTCTGCAAAAGACTCAGAGCTGCATTGCAGAATTGGGGATGAAATAGTTAAAAGCTCCATAAAAATTCTACAAACATAGTGATCTTTGTAAAAATAGCAAAAACCCAGATTACTTAATGTCTCAAGTTTGATAAAGCACAAATATAACTGAGCGCCCTCATTTTATTCCCTTCCTCCAGAAGATGGCAAAAGTTAGCTGGACTTAACAGAGGCAGAGGGAGGCAAATGATGCAGGGCTGTTCCTGCTATACTCCACTTTCAGATCACCACTGGTTTATATCTGCAGTGGGAAGGATTGATCCTGAACCAACTGAGATGTGGTATTTTTGGAGCAGTGAGGCACTGCTGAGATGCAGCTCCAGGCAGCAGCAGAGGCTGTTGTTCTCCAGGAGCCATGCAAGTCACAGCTATGGCTGTACATTTCCTTTTCTCGGGGAGTGGGAGTTGTCAGCAACATCTCAATGGAGATCACAGCCAGAAATGCTGCTGTAAGAAGTTTAAATTTTGTACAAAAAGTATGGGAGACCCAAATTTCAGTATTTGTCAATGCTCATGATATGACAGAGCTTCTGCTGCAGAAAAATCTCCCGAGACTCACTCCTTGAATACCAAAGAGATTAGTTCCCACTAATACAGCATATATTTTGGTTAGGACAGTGTGGAGAACTTGCATTTACATGGGAGCTTTAACTAAAAAAAAAAGGAAATAATATATAACAAGTATATAGAAAGAAACATCAGATTAAATATGGATTTGGCAACTAGGATTTTTTTCTTTCCATCTCAGCAAGGTACTCTAGAAAAGAAAAAGAAATATTACTAACAAAATCAAAAGAGACACAAAATAAGCTTTTATTTCTCCTGCAGTTAGTTTATTTTGTTCCTATATTTAGCTGCTCTGGCAGTGTCTAATTTCAATATTAGGAAAATGTGAGCATATTTGAGTAAAGTGATACACTGAAGTCAAGAGGCTTCCTGCCAGCAGAAAAGGAGAACTGAGGACTGCTTGTTTAAAGGATGCTCCTGAGGTGATTCAGCTTAACCTGGTGCTTATCCCATGGTGAAGTTCTAATTTGATTCCAAACAAATTTGTCCTCACAATTTTTTCAGCCTAAGGGTTTTGACAGCTGCTGTAGTTGCCTGATCGATGCTCAGAGCAGATTTGTGCCCATGCCCTTGGAAGGGAAGGGAGAAATGGGCCAGTTTGGAGGTTGTTTGACAAAGGCCAACACATCAGCCAGCTGTGCTAACAATACAAGAGCCCATGACTGCTCTTCCTTTCTTCAGTCTTCTCTGAGAGAAGGCAGGCTGTGTCCCTAACTCACAGAAAGCTCCAACTCTCTTCTTGGAAGGGCAGGGCAGGACCAGAGTTTGGGCAAGGACGTGTGAGCTCCCACCTGTGCTGCCTTTTCGTGGAGTTTTGGGTTTGGACAAGATGCTCCCATTTGAGCACACACTTTCTCCTTTGGACAGTGTTCAACATACCAGCCACATTGCTTGATCCACAGTAAATCAGTGGTTGTGTCTTCTGTTATGAGAAAATATTCGTGTCACAGTTGACTTTCACAAGGTCATATCCTTATTCTTCAAGCTGACTGGGAAATTTTAACAAAGTGATTCCCTGGCCCTCTGCTGCCTGAGAAAATGCAAATTTATCAGAACAAAACCTTAATTTTTTTTTTTCATTTTGAAGTCTCTTAATATGTCAAAATATTCTGTTTCCCATCCAGAAGCAGGAAAAAATCTTGTTATCTCAACATTTTTGGCTGAGTTGAGTTTTCTGGGTAATTCAAATGTGCAGAAGGAATACTGCCAACTGGCTGTTTTTAGCAGCATGAGAAACAATACCAACCCTGGGGAACGACCCTGTATCCCTTGCATTGGAATGACTCAGCAATACTCCTTGTCAAGAGCCGATTCTGATCAGGTTGGAGAGCCCTGCAGTGCTGCTGTGTGAGCTCCGTCCCAGTGACTGCGTCACCCATGGCTTCCCTGCCTGTGCGGCAGAGGAAACAGGGACACAATAGCTCCAGCGGTAGGAAGCTTTCTAGCCTCACCCCTGCTTCCTCCCCACAGCAGGGGTATTACCTGCCTGCCCACTCCTCTCTGCTGGGTTCACCTTCCTACAGCCCCTCTGCTCCTGCAGCTCTCCTTTGGATAGAGTGAGTCACGATCAAAACCCTGCAGAAACCAGACTGTTCTCAAGGTATGTGCAGTGCACTGCTGCAAGCTCTGAAGAAGCTGCTGCAGTGTTAATGGCTCTGCTGCTGCCAGATGAAAGGAGGAGAGTATTCAGATCTAATAAATCAACAGATGTTAAAGCAATTTCTGCCTTCTCTGTTATATTGCACATCAACAGGAACGTGCTAAAGTGCTTTTTTGTACCGTTTAGCATCTGACATTTCAGCACATCTTGTAAGTGTGCATTAGGAGAATGGAATGTTACTATATTTGTACTTGCAGATTTGGAATGAGAATAAAATCTGGAGAGATGCAATGAGCACATGGAATGTTTTCCAGAGGGTTTAGGCTGAGGAAACCCAGCACAGTGAAGCTTGAGCTGTCTTGAAACTTCAGGCTGCAAATGCATGGAGATGGAGTTTTGAAATGTGACTAAAAACTGTAGAAACTTGTAGCTGCTTCTCCAAACCCTGCTTAATTGTGGGATCACAGATGCCATTGTAAAATACTGAAATAGTGTGCTTGATTTTTGCAGTTACTCAGAAAATATGTTGTTCCTTTATTGTTTCCTTGTCTATGGGTGATGGCCCTCTGGCTGGTGGCTTCAGAAGGGCTGTTTTTAGGGAAACCAGGCTTTTACTGCTGAGACCTGGCAGGGCCCTGATACAGCCCTGTCTCACTGCAGCTGTGGTACTCCATATCAGCACGATCTCTCTCCATGCTTCTCTCAGCAGTTTTCTGTTAGATCCCTCCTTGCCCACATAGTGAGGTCTCTGGAGTCACCACGAGCCTTCAGTCAGCACAGGTGTGTGTCTCCTGTGTGTCAGAGCCCTGAGGGGCCAGTAGGCCCCAATCAGCCTAAATAGCCTCCCTGGACCCTCCACCCACACCGCTGCCCATGGCCCTGCAGCCCCTTTCAACTCATTCTGGAGTCTTCAGTCTTGACCTAAGCTGTGAGATAAACAGTGCTGGTGTCCATCTTGGTCACACCTGTGTCAGGTCTGGAGCCCAACCCACAGGCTGATGATGTGGCCTGGTCCCAGAGCTGCCCTGTCGCTATGGCCCTGCCTTGCACACCTGGAGGGGACAGGCATGTTGCTAGAGCAGTGAGGAACCAGCAGCCTCAGCTGCACCTTGATATGGAAGATGGGCCTTGGGAGGTGGGCCTACTACTTAACTTGCCCATATTTGTGAAGAGAAATTGATCTCAGTCCAGAGGGGAAGAAACCCTTCTGCAAAATGTGCAGAAGCGCCTTCCTGGTAGATTTATGTATGAAGAATAGCCATGTCCTAAAAAGCAGAGATGAATTGCAGAGGCAAAATTGGTAAAAATCTCTCTTCCCATGTTCTCTAGTACTCCTAATTAGCTGGTTTGGATATTACCTTTCCTTTCTAGGCTCACTACAGACTCTGATTTCACTCTTTTAAGAATAACATCAGCGTTCAGGTCTCTTTTGCCTGCTCAGCCCCTGTGCTGTGCTGGCAGTGCTCTGTTTCCAGCACAGGCTGCTGAAGCTGCCTTTGCAGCTAGCAGAGTTCCAAGGCTGAACTGCTTTTCCCCTTCCACAAGACCCTTGGACTTTTTAACAGGTGAAGCTAAAACAAGCATCTTAAACAAGCCCACAGCTTCCAGAGGTTTTCCATTGCAATTCAGCCACTTCTCAGGCTGCTTTTCCGCATGGCCAAGCTACAGAAGTTCCTTCCCTTGTGAGGTCCAGTCCCATCCCAATGCCCCTGTTCCTGAGATACAGAGGCAAATTGGGACAGTGCTGCAGAGGGACTGTAGCCAGCGTGGCTTCCCCAGCTGGAGTGTTAGCTTTAAGGCAGTTGGAAGAACGGAACGTCCCCAGCACGGTGTGACCGGACTGTCCCCGGCACGGTGTGACCCATCTGTCCCAGCGCGGTGTGGCCGAGCCGCCAGTGCCGCCCGCCGCCGCTAGGTGTCGCCCTCGGGCGGGCGGGATCCCCTGAGGGCGGTGCCGGCGCCCACAGCCCGCGCTGGGCCGGGGAAGCGGCGGGAGGAGCCGGCGGAGCTCGGCGGAGCCCGAGAAACCGGAGGAACATGGAGAAGCCCCGAAGAGCCCGGTCCAGGCTCACAGACTGCACCCTCTGCCGGCCCAATGGCCCCCGCAGAGCCCCGCCGCGTCCTGCGCCCGTCCCTCCCCGCAGAGCCGGGTGAAGTGGTGCCTTTGCCGCCACGGGAAAAACAAACGCAGGGTCAAGATTTCGGTCTCAGCAGAATCTGTGTTTGTAAAGTGTCGGCGACTCTGCTGGAGCTGCTGAACGACAAAAACACTGCGAATCTGAACGCTCGGTGTGCTCAGCAGGCGTGAGGAAGCCTCAGCAATAGGCAGGTGTGCGGTCACTGAGGGTGTGCGGTCACTGCATTACCTGCACACACCCACTGCAGGTGTGCGGTCACTGCATTACCTGCACACACCCACTGCGGGTGTGCGGTCACTGCATTACCTGCACACACTCACTGCAGGGGTACGGTCACTGCATTACCTGCACACACCCACTGCGGGTGTGCGGTCACTGCATTACCTGCACACACCCACTGCAGGTGTGCCGTCACTGCATTACCTGCACACACTCACTGCAGGGGTGCGGTCACTGCAGGTGTGCGGTCACCGCATTACCTGCACTCACCCACTGCGGGTGTGCGGTCACTGCATTACCTGCACTCACCCACTGCGGGTGTGCGGTCACTGCATTACCTGCACACACCCATTGCAGGCGTGCGGTCACTGTGTGTTACCAGTGCACACCCACTGTTACCTGTGCACCCCCTGCCAGGGCTGCGGGTCAGGTCCCGAGGGCACTGTTGCCAACTGCAATGGAGCTGAACTTTCAGCTCTGTCTTTTGTTGAGGAGAATTTAAGTGTTAAAGTGCAGCCCTGGAGAATTCCTGCCCCCTGGGTGTGCATTCCCATTGCTGAGGTCCTTAGAGCTGCTGGCATGTTCTCCACGGGGATTTAGGAAGGATCGTTTACAAATACCCACTTGAATGTTTACTACCCTTGCCCCAGGTGGAATCGGGCCAGCTGATAAATACATGTACAATCCTTTTTGAGGAGTCTCAGCTCAAATGAAATCTTGTGGGAATAAGTTCCATAGATTAATTATGTGCTGTATGGTAAAGGATTTTATACTTTTAATTGTTGCCTGTCTTTCAAATTACATTGAAGTCATCTTGTTCTTGTATTTTTAAAAGAGGGTAACCAGTCAGCCCAGAGCTGACAACAGGACTTAAACGATATGTATTAGTGTCAAAACATGTGAAGCATAAACAGGACTTGGGTTACTGTCTATTCTTGTTGATGTCCAGACTTTCTCTAGGCTCACTTTAAATTTCACTGTGAAAAGGTATTTCCTTTCTTTAGATTTGAGTTTTCTACCCCTTCCATTTCCTTTCATATCCCTATGTTCAAACATCAGGGCAGGAAAAAGCGAAGCTCCTATCTCCTATATTGAATGCGTCTGTCAAGTCTTCTCTTACTCACTTTTTCACTGTCCTGAGAACTCCTGGTCTTGCAACCATCATTTGAAATTTCCCAGACCCTGTGTCATCAGCATATTGTGAAGATGAAGAAGCCGACAGCTTCAGGGCTGGTGTTTCACCCTGAAGCAGGCAGGGCTGTAATGTCCCTTGCTTCCACTTTGCACTGCTCATAATTTTTTTCCACAAGCTAAAGAGTAGTTGTTATAATAACAACATAATTACAGCTGTACAGTGCTCACATATCTCAGGTTCCTACAAAGATTTTTTTTGTTTCACTGTCCTGTACCTCAAGCATCCAGGCACCCTGTTGCCTTCATTGACCATACTCATTCACATGAAGGCTCTCCAAAGCTGTTTGCAGTAAAACTCAGGTAGATTTTGTACCAGCACCATTAACTGTGAGCAGCAATGTCTGAAAACAACTGTGCCTTAGTGCAGTACAATTATCTCTTAAAATGCTCAGACTGGGCTGGCCTTTATTTTATCCTTGTAATTGAAATTTGGCTTGAAGTGTTTCTAACTACAGCCAGTAAATAGAGGCAAAACCCAATCCCTCAGCAGTAATTCATTCAACCCATTATCCAACAATGTCTCCAATGATTTATTTGATGACTGCTGCTTGGCCACGTAGGAGATGGGGTGAGCAGTGGGGTGACAGGAGCACCGATGAAAAAGTAGGTTCAACTAAGAAGCCACTGAATAGTTTGGAGTACATGGGAGATGAGTGTGTGCTGGAGATTGGAACACACATTTCTCAAAGGACTAGGAGAGGACAGCAAAACATGTGTTTTTAAGTAAGCTAGCATCCAGCTTTTGTTACCTTTATTTAGGGTTATCCCAACAGGCCAACTCTCAGACTTTATTGAAGTTTGCCCTTGTAATAACTATATTTTCTTCCTCTCTGGATTTTGTCCAGGGAAAGCAGGGAGCAGCTATCAGTGAGTTTCCAGTAGTGCTCTGAGTACAGGGTATGGCCAGGACATATGAAAATAAGACACCATTACTCATTTTAAGTATAAGTAGTGGCAAAATCTGGCCTGTAGATATCACCACTATTTTCCCACTTATCCAGAGTATTGGTCATATGCCAATAGAAAATGCTGCCAACTAAAACGTTTTAAGAAAGGAAACACTGTTTGAAGCCTGGCAGTAAATGTTTTTCTTCCCCTGAAATATGTGCTGAACATATATAAAGAAGGAAGACTCAGGAGTGTCTAGAGAAGTTTAACATTTTGTAATCATACAGATGAATTTGTTAACATTTTCACACTTTGTTCTTTAATAGATGAACATTGTAACTAACGCTATTTAGTCAGAAACAGTACTTAAACACTGAAAACAAGAGACAGTGTAATGCTGTTGGATAAATCCATTTAAAAGGCAGTAGTATAGCATTAAAATGCCAACATCATGAGTTCTTTGTCAGTTTAAAATTCCTTTGCTGTTCTGCCACTTTCTTTGTTTCTTTATGCTCCTGTTTTTCCTTGTAACTGAAAACATCAGATGACCACGAGGGATGAATATGCAGCGGTGCTGCCTCGCAGGATGTGTAGCTGCAGCCTCTAAGCCCAGTGTTACGCAGCAGTCAGGATCCACGTGGCTGATTGTTTTGCAGACATAGTGGTGGCGTATTTATGTATTTCTGAACTTGTTTTTCAGGCTCTGTGGCCGCCTGCGTATCGTGAAGCTCACTGCTTAACAACAGAAATAAAGCACTTGTCAGGCAGAAGCAATGCGTCAGTGTAAAATGGAATTCGCAAGACTAAAGTTTACACAAGGCAACAACAAAATCTACTGTGCCATTCTGTTAGGCAACAAAGGTAATTTGTTATGCAACATAATGAGGATTTGTGTGTGATAGGCAGCGGTGGCTCTTGGTTGCAGGGCATTGACATCAACAAGCACATGCAGAGCTAACATATAAGAGAATTGCTATACATAGCACAGAATTCAAAAGCTTGGTTGTTATTACAGGGGTTTTTTCCATCTTAAAAATTGCAGAATAAACAAACACACTGAGACTGGTCCTGCAGTCCTCTATGGTCTGGGTAGGACCTTCCTCATTTCCTTTTGGGTTGGTCTGTGTCTCAGACTTGACGGTCAGCCTAGGGGCCACAAGGGCAGGGTCACAAGTGTCGTGCATTTCATGTGGCTCTGACACATTTGGCAAGTCTGCCAGCCCACACAATGACAAGGGAAGAGCGAATGCAGGGGGAGAAGTTAGACACAGTCACAATGCTGTTTATTTTTGCCCAGCAGTCTGTGGTGTCTAATTCCCTGTGCTCCACTGCAACTGTTAGCACATCCACTCCTACAAGCCAGTTACCCTTCCTGTTGGAAAGCAGTGGTCATTCACCTGTTTTGCACATAAACTGCAGTGTGTGGGCTGTGTACAGAGCTGGGAATGGAGCCCTGGCCTATGAAGCAGCAAGGTTCATCTGCTTTGCCACATCACCTTTCAAAGTAAATCTACCTGCTGGAGTGATGGGGCCTCTTGTTTATGATGACTTAGGCTGCTCTCAGCCTCCAGATCTGGAGCTAGACCGAAAGATCCTGTTTGCTGACATTCCAGCACTGTCTCACAACTGCTTGTGTAACTCACTGTTGGGTATGTGTTCTCCTGGCCCACACTGAATGTTTCCCTTGTCATCCAGCTGAAAGAGAGAGTCTGGAAGCAATCTCTTCCTGAGAGCTGCAAAGGAGAGAGTGGGCTCAAGCTTCCCTGATGAATTAATGCAGAAGAAATAAGGAATCAAGGCTGTACCACATGGCCTGGAGAGGACTAAGCTGAAGTTGTTTTGGTAACCTTTGTCCTGGCAATCTGTTTCTGTTTCTGCACTGTACGTGTAACATTGTACCTTGTGCATGATATCCTGGAATAGTCATAGCCAAGCAAACAGTGTAATTCCACTAGATTTAATGCTTTCTTTTTGCCTGAAAAGCCTGGTTGGCCAGACCACATCAGGGGAAGCCGCTCCTGCAGAAAAGTCAAATACCCCCATTGCCTGGTGTGCTCTGCCTTAAGCATCATTGCCAGTGGCAGGATGTTGGAGTTCTTCTGACTGCGCCAGTGACTCAACAAGGGCCTGACCTGGTTACTCCTACTCGAACAGGAGCCCAAATTCTTAACACAGTTACAGCAGCAGTACAAATAAGGATAAGCCATTGATTTAACCACTACCTTGGTCAAGTTACTTCACCTCTCACTGACTTGGGGTACATAGGACGATCATCACTATGAACTTATTCTCTGGTGCTTGAGGGTTTGACCAAACACACTGAATGCCTACAGAAAAGTGGTGAAACAAGCACTGATTTAGTGGTTTATGGTGTAATGTTGGACGTGACACTCAGGTCAAGGTATTCAAACTTGGATGAGTTTGAGAAAAATGTTGCTTTTGGTGCCAGACAGGTGCCTGTACCGTGCCAGGTGCCTGCCATTCAGCAGCGTGTTCCTCACATTAAGAGGCATAAGGGTTTTTCTGGCCCCATTTTCTTATGCATTTTTTTTCACAGCCTCTTGAACAACAGGGATCTAGTCTTGACTGAAATATTTTAGGAGTAATGTGACAGAAATACTTCATGATGATACTGGTTATTTTAATTTAAGATATGTTAATTTAATTACCAACCAAAGTAATTAAATTAAGTCTAACCAAATTAATATTGCATCATAAGAAGCACTAAGATTCCATACTGTGAGGATAAGAAGCAAACAGACCAACTCTTTCATGCAGAAGATGCTATCTGGGATTTGCATAGATATTGTGTATGTAATTAAAGCCATCCTTAATGTGTAATGCTGTTATTGCAGCCCTTGCTCTTTTGTAGCAGTTGGTAGATTTTATAATGAACAAGTATAAAAATATCCCAGGGACTCTAGAAAGCATTGCTGTGACTTTGCAGACAATGATCCTCTTAAAGTAAACTCTACAAGCATCCTTGCTTTCTTCCAGGGAAACATCTTGTTAGCATCCATCAGGATGAATGCCATTTTTCCTCAAGAAAACGCTGCTCTCGGCAGAATGTGCGCACTGTGCACAGAAGGCTCCCAGGTGAGTGGCCGGCTGGCGCTGTGTGCAGTGTGTTCAGTGTGTTCTCAGCACAGTCGGTGCTGCCTGGCTGAGCCCCGGGTCGTGGGGAGGTGAGCGGCCACGCCAGACAGCCCCGGTGAGCGGCTCCCGGAGGGACTGCGCTTGGCTGCGCGGCGGAATTGTGCAGCGGCAGCGATCCCGTGGCAGACATGCCGCGGGCTTGTCTTTCCGCCTGAGTGAAGCTACTTGCAAATGTCCTGCTGCTTCTTCCTCGGCAGCCCTGCTTTCAGGACCATTTCAAGGTCAAGGCTGTTAGCAGGGCTGGGAGTGCAGTGCTTCCTCTCAGACGGTGAGGCCTGTGGTACAGGGGTAATTATTTCCGATACACTTGTGCAGTACCTGGTGCACTGAAACGTTATTTTCCCCAAAACTTGCTCCTCCTGCCTAGCAGCCGCACAGTTTGTGTGACTTTGGTGCATCTGTCAGCCCTGCTGCCTGTCCCCCAGCATCAGGCACAGCAAGATGAAGGAACAGCTCAGTAATGCTTAGCTGAACAAAGTATCACACACAGAATTTGCATCGTTGCCATCAGCAGATTACTAAATGAGAATGAGTACAACTGTTCTAAAACCGAGTTAAGAGGGATTTTCGTATGTAAGCGTTTGGACTGAGAACTAGTGTGGCAGCAAATGGATGTGTTTTAGGCCTCTACTTGTGTCTTCAAGGTGCTATGCTAGTGTCAAGTTCAGCTGGGTCAGGATGGTAGATTCTGCTCCTTGGAAGGAAACCTGTTGTCTGATTGCTCCCTGTGTGGATGGATTTTTTTTTTTTTTTCAAATGGTGTATCTGTATCACTTTAAAGTCAGGGTTGTGCCCCAACTGCACCTACAGAAAAGCCTTTATAAAAGTCAGGAATTATAACCATAGCAGTATTTGATTATAACCTTTAGAAAAACCAAAAATTAGGTGATGTCCTTTATTCTGCTTGCAGCAGATGCTGCAACAGGTGAGTGTCAGAGATAGGATGGGTGCAGCTGGCAAGGACTGACAGGTGACCAACCAACTTTAGTTGACCAGATGGGTAGTTTTTATACTGTAATCTAAAGCAAGGTTCAAAGTAGGTGTGTTTGAGGTATTTGCCAAGTGTGAGGGCTCGATAAGTGCTGTGAGTAAGATGAAACTTTGAATTAAGCACTTTGAAAGTCATAACAGGTCAAGTATCTAATGAAAAATTAAAGAACGAAATTAGTGGGAACAGGAGAGTTCCCACCAGGGCAATGAGGCAGTCCCTGACAGCAGCCGACAGCCCCTGCAGGGGCAGCTCGTGTGCTCTCTTCTCACAGCTGCTTGTGTCTTCTCCTCTTCTCCCGAGACTGTGGCTTGGCTTAGCTTTCATTTTGTTTGTTGTCAGTACAGGCTGATTTGAATATGGTCTGAGTGAAAACAGTTACAATCTCAGGATCTGCCCCCAGGAGAGTTTCAGCTGTGTTTTCAGAAGTGGTCATGCACGTTGTTGACAGCAAACTCTTCTCTCCTGGTAGTCAGTCACCTCATAGCCTTTCTTATTTCTCAGCTACAGAGCAAGAAATACTCTGAAATGTGCTGCGTTCATAACATGCAAAGATCACTTACTGAAAGGGAAATGTTTCAGAGTGAAGTACTAGTTTTTCCCTGCAGTTCCTTACACAGGACTTGTGATTACAAACTGAGCAGCCCTGGGGAGCAGTGGCAGCTCTACGTCTCAGCCTGACACCTCTATCCCTTTGCTCAGCCTCAGTCGGCTCATGGGTTACTGTGCATTTCCTGCAGGGCTGCTCCCTACCTGAGGGTTGCTGCTCTGCTCCCAAAATGGGCTGCTTCTCCTCTTCCCACAGTGAAAGCAAAATGCTGAGTATCCCCATTCCCACAGTTACTCTGTGGCAGGGCAGTGAGAGCTCTTGGTGGTACTGCCAGGCATCGGTCTGAGCACCTGGTCTGTGTATGTGAGCGGGGCCTTGGCTGGTCTGGGGTTTCCTTGTAAGGCTCCAGGTCTTTCAAGTTATGTCAAGAAAATGAAATGTCAGCTGTAGAACACCCAGTAACCACCCCTGCAACTGTGGTCCTTATAACAAAAGTAAAAGATTTAAATTAATAATATATAATAACATATAAATTTTGCCCTAATGGTTGCATGAAAAAATTAGAAATGAGATGCAGCTGTAACCTAGTACTGTGGGCAGAAATTAGCTGATAATTAATAACAAAGAAATCATACTTTTAAAGTTGTTTTCATGATTTTAAATGCTAAGTGCTCCCAGTATCATCTCTTTAATTACTAAATTCAAGACTGTGATACTGCTTTCTCCTCCAAATAATGTTGTAGCAATATGTAAAATATGTTTAATACTGTTAGTTCATTAGAACTGGGCAAGCATAGACAAGCAGAAAATGCAGAACAGCACAAAGCCAATTCCTTGTGGACTTCACAGGACCATCAGGACATTCTCACTGCTTATCAGAAAATATGTAAATAGCTCCTGGCTCCCTCGCTTGCTCAGATAGGGAGGCAAGATCTTTTCCATAAGCCTTCTTCCAGGAAACTCACCCTTCTCAAGGTGTGTGGTGAGAAATGATAGTAAAAAGAAAGAGCAAGAAGGATAAAAGGCGACACTAGATAATGGCAAGAATACAAAGGGATCCTGGGAAGCAGTGAGGGAGGGGCATGGGCTGTCAGGATCTGAAGAATGCTGAATATGCTGATAAGGTGAGATGAAACCATGGCCAGGAGTGTGTAAGTTAGGCCAGGCAGACAAGCTGTCTGCAGGCTGAAAAATCCAAATGTGATGGTGGTGGACAAACAAAACAAGATTTCTTCATGGCAAGGGCAAGAAACTGACTGAGCAAGTCAGAATTGTCTCTGCAGTACGTTGATACTTATTTTTACCCTTTCAGGTGATGCTTAGATGCCACAACTGTGCTCAGTGCATGAGGAACGGCATCATCTGTACAGGGATGGTGGAGGGTGGAAAAAGTGAAATATTAGCCATGCTCTGTGGAAGGAAATTGGAAATTTGGATTAAGGAACTGTCTAAGGGACACTCAATGAAGAATTAGAGCCAGCAGTGCCTTGCTGCTCATTGTTCTCTGAGATTTGACACATTAGCTCCCTTGACACGGATGGTCATACCAGAGTGTCCAAAGGAAGGAGAGTCCTTTCAGAGCAGGATTTAACCTACAGATACCATAAAAGCTGCTAGTGAATTGCTGGCAGAAGTCAGTCATGGAGAGCTGTGCCTCAAAATCTGTCAATTCTGATGCAGATATAAACTCAAAAGCACCAACAGTCACTGAGAGTTACTGGTGGAAAACATAAGGTCCCGACTGTTTTTTCTACTTGTTCCTTCTCAGCTACTTAGAAAGTTTTCATCACATGTGCCATTGATTCATATAGGTGTTAGGATGGGTGCCTGGATAGATGCCTCACTTTGGATTATTAAATGAGTGCTTCTAGATACAGAAGCGAGTACTGTCCCTTCTGTGCTGAAAAAAACCAAGTGGATATATCCTTTTCCCTTGAGAAAGGTGGTTGTTAAGAAGTCACAAGTACATTGGGTAAAGAAGCCAACCACTGTGTTTTAGCCTGAATAAGTTCACTCATCCCATATGTCCAGTGGGAAAGCAGCTTGCAGTGGTGGGAAGGAGGGGGTGACGCAGAGAGCACCACGAGTGGGCAAGGGAAGGGGGTGTCTTCCTGTGGTGTGGGCTTCTGTCAGATAAAATTGTGACTGAACTCTGACTTTACAGTTTCTGTGACTCCAGGTGGAAGGTGCATGTACAGAGTGCCCCGAAGCACCTCTCCATATGTGAGGGTGATTTTGCAATATGCTGATGTAATTGGTAAGCACAGATGTTTGTCCAAGGGGAGGGGAACCAGCACCTTGCAACAAATGGCAAGGAACTGCTACCTGGATTTTGTTCTGTGTTGGTGGGGATGGACAGCTATCCTGATTCCAGAGGACAGGGGCAGGGAAGAGCTCTGGCAGTGAGGATCCCCAAAGCAAACCCATGAGCACAGAGAGGAGCCTGGAAAAGGAAACTCCAGGCAGGAGCTGCTTCAGGTTTCTTTGTTCTATCACATTGGTTTTCCTGTCCTGCTCAGATCCTTATTTGTGTTCAGCACAGCTGTAGGAGAGGGGGTACAATTGTTATTGTTCATTGCAATCTATTGAATGTCAGGCTTCAAAAATATAATGTTGCTATGCTTTTGGCTTATATTCCAACTTTGTAGGTTTGAAAATTCTCATTAAACCTTTATGCAAGTACTAAAATTTACAAGAGATCATTAAAGCAAGTTCCTGTGCTGCTGGACACATTCTTGCTGCTTTTATGGCAGACCGTAAAACAGGAATATGAGGTTCAGCTTGCCCTGTGGTATGTTCCAGGCCTCCTGCTAGGGCATTTCTTGGATTCAGGCTCTTCTTAGAGACCACGTTTGCCTTTGGTTCAGCAATTGAGACCACCCCTTCTGTGGGGTCTCCTTACTGTTCTAAACATCTTTTAACTCTAGCAGTTGCCTCATGTCTACTGGCAGATGTCCTGGCCTTCCCACCAAAATCTAAGCTGCAGCTGCCTGGAACAGAGCTTTGTGCTTTACCACCTGACACATTGCCAGATGTGATGACTGGATTTGCATGTCTGTCACCACTACACCTGAAGTTACAGGCTTTGATTTATTGGAACATCATCTCCCAAGCAGTGGCCCGAACCCTAGGGAAGGTTTGCACATGGTGCTGCTGAAGTGCAGAGGAGAGTGAAGGCCTTCTGGTGGTTGGAGGTCAGCCAGACGTCTGTGTGGGCTGTGGGCAGCTGGTTTCTGCTGTGGATTAATGCTGGGCTGGCTCAGGCAGGGCAGAGTATGCCCTGGTCTTGCAGGGTGTGCCTGTGGGATGCCGTGTGTCAGCCTGAGGGGCTGGCAGGGGTTTCCACAAGAGTTTCTGTGGTAGGTGGAGGCCTGTGGCATGTGTGACGTTTGTGAAGAAGGCAGGCCCCGTGGCTGGCTGGCTGGCTAGAGGCCATCCTGGGAGCTGGTTGGCAGGAGGTGAGAGATGGCAAGGAAGCAGTGCCCTTGGTTGGCCATGGCAGACCTGGGCCCTGCATCCCCCCACATGTTACCTGGTATTTTCAGGCAGTTCCTCTGAGGGAATTGGAAGCTGGCATGAAACAAAACAGCAGATTTTATTGCAGTAATCACCTTTCCTGAGAGAAGGAGATAAAGGAACAGCTGGGTAACATTTGGCATGACTCAGTATTTCACTACCAAGTGCAAAGTCATGGCTGAAAAGATTATGCTTGTAAACTAAAGGGGCTGGCTGCTCTTCTTTCCAGGGCAAAGGTACAGTGTGGTTCTGGGGCACTGCCGGGCTGTGCATGGCAGTGGCAGGCTGTGCGTGGCAGTGGTGGTGGCAGGCTGTGTGTGGCGGTGGCAGGCTGGCAGGTTGTGCTTGGCAGCGGTGGTGGACAGCAGTGCCTTGGGAAGTGCCAATTCCCGGGGAAAAAGGAACTGTCACGGCGCCCGTGGATGGGGAGCAGGGCGTGGGAGCCTCACTGCAGCCCGGGACAGCCAGCGCAGACACCCTGCCGGTGTCACTGTGCCTTTGCTCGGGGCCGGACCGAGGCAGAGGAGGAGGAAGAGGCGGTGGCCGGCCCGGGGCGGGGCGGGCTGGGGCAGCCGGTGCCGGGGACGCCCTGTCGGTGCGAGGCTGCGGGAGGCACAGCCGGGTAGGACCGCGGCTCGCGTTTTTGCTTCTCTTCCTTTCTGACCTCCCCTGACCCCTTCCCAGGAGCGGGAGCCCCGGCGGGGTGGGCGGCTGTGCCCCACGGGCGGAGAGGGCCGGGATTCCCCGGCCGAGAGCTCCCGGCACTGCCCCGGGCGCGGCGGAGGGACCGGCACCGCCTGGAGCTCTACCGGGCACCGGCTGCTGCCGGGCGAGGGTGAATCCCTCCCTGTCCCGCTCGCTGACCGCTCCTCGCCGGCTCCGGCTGCGGGGACTAGAGCGCGGTCCCCTCCCTCTCGCGGCTGGGGCTTTTCATGTTGTGAGAAACTCCCCAGCCCCAGTGGAGGCTGGTTGAGCAGCTTCCCAGTCCTAGGTGAAACCCCATTCCCTGGGGTACTTTTGGAGTCTCTTTCCCTTTTCGGAGGAAGGAAATGAGGGGATGGGTTAGGATTGAACAAGATCAGGTGCTACTGCATGAAAAGGAAACCAGGGAAAAAAAGAAGCAGAAGAAAGAAAACAAAATCAAACCCACCAAGGAGATGTGACTACAGTGGCTAATCTACCAGAAGGCAAAGGGAACAGGGCCTCCAGTTGGGAAACTTTCAAACCTCAGCGAGGGCTGGCAGCTGCTGGGAGTGGGGAAGCGTGGCTGGCAGCATGTCTGAGGCTGACACCTCTTGCCCGCCAGCATGTGTCAGACCGTTTAGGGTGTTAATGGCAAGAATTCACCAATTAAACAACATTTCATCTTTTTTTTCCCTGAAATGTTTTCCACGTGTGCTGTCCTAAAAAGTAACCTCAATTTTTTTTAATGATGTAAAGCATTGATGTTGTCTGTCTTCCTTAGCAAGGTGCTTTCCTTAGCTGTGAATCATCACCCTGTTTTTCTATTCCAATTAAGCTGCTCACTTAGAGCACCGAGACAATCAGTGTCTCATCCCATGAGCTGGTCTCAGCATTATCAGGGAGTTTGTCCTTCAGAGTGGGTTCTTGGTAGACCGGAAGTGTTTTTAGTTTCAGGCTATTGTATTTTACTGGCAATTGTAACACGAGGGAGGTCAGTGATCTGTTAAAGCAGGAGCAGACTGGGAGGGGTCTGATAAGAGCGGAGCCTTGATTGCAAATGCATATGTGCTCATGGGTTTGCTTCTTGGGGACTTCACATCCTGTCGGAGAGCTCAGACAGCTACTGAGCCACTAGGTTGTCCTGTTAGGGCTGTCCATTGCCCCCGGATCAGAGTCTATATTAAAGGCTTAAATGCAGTGTTCCAGTAAGAGGTTTTGTACATTAAACATGCGGATCGGTGAGTTAATCTTTGACGTTGTCAGGGCAATGCACAGCATTCCCTGGGAGCTCAGTCTGTTTTGGCAATAAGTGGACAGATACTGGAGTTGAGATGCTTGAGGAGAGGAAGAAATAGAGCAGGAACAGCAAACTACTTGCAATTCCCAAGCATGGAAAGAGTCTGGCAGTGGTGGGCTATGGCTGCTATTGTTGGATTCTCCAGTGTCCTGCTGTAATTGACTCTACTTTTATGAGTAGCAGCTTCAGGGGTGTCCAGAATACTTTGGACTGGCAGCTTTGACTCAACTGCAGCCTGGCTTCCCTGGCCAGGCTGCATCTCCTTAGTTGTGTCATCACCTCCCCTCTGAGTGATCTCACACCTCGTGGGAGGTGTGCTCTGGCAACTGAACCACAGCTCCAGTGAGGCACCACTTCAAGTTTTTGTTGAAAACAAAAAGATAGTAGGTGTTGATGTTTTTAAAAATTAAATACTAGACAGAGTGAGGACCTTTAATGGAAAGCTTTCTTTGTTTGTTTTTTCCCCTGGTGAAAGTCACAATTTTCAGTAGAAAAACATCATGGAGTTTTTTGACTAGCCCTGGGCAGCAGTTCCTAAGGTCTAGTATTAATGGAGGGATGAGGAATGAATGCAGTCAGTCTTGTCCGTTTCTTACCTTGACAGCATCTGAGAGTTAAGCACTGACTGCCATATCATCGTGGTGAGGTACTTTCTTCCCTAAGTGTAGGTGACCTATACAAATCTTCATGCTTTGCCCCAAAAGTCTGCATGGTGTAGGTGGATACAGCAGTCCCTTTCACGCCTGGGTGGATTTTGTGCTGTTTGTAAACTAGTTGCCTAGCTCCTAGGCTAGCAAAGCAGTGACTAGCCAGGTTTATTTCTCACACTTTTGAGTCATATATGAAACCTTTTTGGAACTGGAAGTTCTGCTGGGATGCTCTGTGCTGCACCAAGTGCTGTTTCCAAGGAAAAATGCCATGAGCAGGTTCTAAACTTGATAACCATGGATGCCCTGTTCTGAATAGTGGAATTTTTTTCTGCGTTGTGTAGTGTTTCTCTAACTCGGCAATGAATTTTAGCCAAATATTTCTGGCTTCTCCTTCAGGAATCACATTAAAGTCTGTCAGACACTGTGGCTGGGAACCTTCCTCTGCAACATCTGGGTATGAGCAGAGCTGGAAACAGGATCTGGGCAGAAATAAACCTTGTCTCTAAACCATTGTGGTTTTTCTAATGAGATCAGTTTGCCACCTGCATCTCTCTGGGGTGTGACTTAATTTTAGAGATATTGTAAGTGTATAAACAACCTTCTCACCTTCCTCCTTTCCATCTTTTGCTTTATTCTCCATTTCCTTCTCTTCCTCTCCATCCTCTCTCACAGTCCTGCATCCTTGCAGATATTCCTTCTTGCTGGTTTGAGGCATGTTACCAGGTGAACATTGTTTCACAGCTACTTCAGAGAAGAGGAGGAAAGAGCTTGCACGTGAGACAAAGAGCCCTCAGGATTTAACAGCACCCCCTGAACAATACAATCAGCTCAATTTTGGTGGTGCCCTGGTTCTCTCCCACTGACTCCTGAGTGTTTGTGGTGGCTCAGCAGGGCTCTGCAGTGAAAGCCCTGGGTGCGCACACTGAATCAGTTTCTCCATTTCATTTGCAGAGTGGACTTTAATAAGAAGTGGTGAAGAGTGAGACCAAAATTCCCCAGTGAGTCTGTGCTCCAGGAACTCAGTCGCCCTTGACAGGGTAATGCTGTGGCTGATAGATTTATTATTACTTTTCATGTAAGTTTCATAGATATAAGTAGTCCGTGTTGAAGGCCTGGATATTTGGGATTATACTTTGTATTTATTGTCATCAATCAAAACAACTTGTGCACTGAAGCTTCTGTGGGAAGGTTGTGAACTATTAATTATTTTCAGTTTCCCTGGCATAACATGAAGGATTATTAACATAACCAGTCTTACAGGTGATGATAAATTCAACCAGCATTACTTCTACTTTTTTTTAAGAGGTTGGTTTTTATTATTATTAATCTTTTACATAGATGCCTTGTTCCAGCTGACACAAATTCCTTTTAGAGCTGACCTAAACCTTGTAATTTGCCAGGAAGTTAAAATATTTATTTAAAATTATTTCCTCTCTTAATATAGCAATGACAGGTTTACTTTTATCTTGTAGAAAGCAAAACATCATGACATTATCTCAGTTTTGCAGTTACCTTACATTCAATTCTGTGTTTTACCAATCCATCTTAAGAGGAAGAACATGTCTGTTAAATCACAGGATAATATTTGTCTTCTCCTTCAATTAAACACTTCCCTTCATCAATAGGCTGGAAGGAAAATAGTTTTCAGTAGTTCCAATGTATTTATCTTCAATATTGAGTGTAGCACCCTGAATCACAGAGGTCAGACTGAGAATGGATGTAAGGCTAGTAAAGTCATGTGTACATTTTGGGCCAGCTTGCACTTCTGATCTACTTGCAGCCACCTGTGCCAGTTTACTCACAGCTACTCAACAGCTCTGATATGGTATTGTCAACATACATGTAAGCATTGAATTGGTTCTGTGGCTTTGATTGACATCTGTTCTAGAGAATATATATCACTGCCCAGGCTGAAATGAAAGACCAGCTGAGTAATCTAGCTTATTTTACTGCCTCCATTGCATGTGTTCAGGTCATTTCCAAGGGTGCCTTTGCTGTGCAGCGCCGTATTACATTGACTACAACAGTGTCCTGTGGGATCAATGGCTGTTGGAAATGGAGCAACACAACATAAATTCATGAGAAAGCAACAAAACAATGCAAATACCTGTCTATTATATTGACTGAAATGTATGTGTGAGAAAAGTTAGTCTTCTAATTGCCTAAATAGAGAGCTATTTTTTTCTTTCCTACCTACACACACTGTTGTGTGGGTAGGAAAGAAAAAATTATTTTTATTAATAGTAAATATATTTATCTTCCCCCCCCTGTGAGCAGGTGTGTTGAGGGTATATTTGTAGTTAAAGGAAATTAATCTGGTTCTGGTTGTTACCCACTTGGTCTGGGGCGTCAGACGAGTGAGAGCCACTTCCTATGGTTAGAAGTACTCAGGCTGTTCTATAATGAGAGCACTGCTCTTCTGGTGAAAACATACCTTCCAGTATCTCAGCCTTACAGCTCTTTTATCACTGGTTTGCTGACTTAGATTTCCCTCTGTCTAAACAAAGCTTTGGTGCTGCTATTTGTGTTATTTGTTTTCATTTGAGACATAATTTTTTTTAGTTCAATGAAATCTGCCCTGTGTCTTTCTTTTGATACAGAAGGCTTTGTGGTGCTTGATGTCATACAATCATAGCATCCCAGAATGGTCTGGGATGGAAGGGACCTTATGAAATGTTTGGGATCATCTAGTTCCAACCCCCTGCCATGGGAAGGGGCAGCTTCCACTAGACCAGGTCGTTCAAATAATAAAATGAAATAAGCTGTCATGAAAAATACTGTTTATCCTAAGCTGAGCTTAAGCAAGGCCCTAGTGCTCAGAGCAGAGTGCAGGGCATACCCTATAAGCAGTGATGACCTGTGTCATCTCCACCTGTCCCTAAGCCTTTTGGCTTCAATTAGACAGCCAGAAATGTGTAGCAATATAAATAATTGCTTATATCCCTCTTTTCTACATGCCTCCACAATTATAATGCCAAGACAAGTAAACATCAAAAAGAAATGTCTATTTCTTGTCTTGACTTTTAACTCAAGTAACATTTCAATGGCAAAGAAATTTCTATCCTGACATTCATCTTCTGTGATGTGGTCCAGTGATTAACACTGTAAACTGTATTTAAACATAGCAATTACAGAGACCAAAGGGATGGCTGAGAGAAGCTGGGCTTGTCCGTGCACATTACAGGGCTCTTTCAGGAGTGCAGGTGATGTCAGAAGGCAGCAAAGTGTCCTCTCAACTTTGTTTCCTAAAATACAGGTTCAGATGAGCTTCCTTTGCCCTAAAATTCGGCTCTTAGTGGTGGCAGCTTCCTCAGAAGGGCTCAAACCACCCTTGTTACTGTAGGGATTTTGTTAGGAATGATGTAGTGACTTCTTTAATTCCCCTTTCAGGTTTTTTTACTTGCATTCTTCTTTTCAGATTTTTCAGCTGCATGTTTTACTTACTCTGTTTTTGGTGGGTGAGACAAGAACACGGAAATCCCATTTTTCATGTTCCCCAGCTGCACAGCCAGTGTGTTACAGTTCCACCTGTGCTGGCTGGGATTTCCTGTTTTAGAAGATTAATTAGAGTTGAGCAATTCTGAGTTCCCCTAAAAGGAACAATTTTCCTTTCCTGTGTGGAAAGGAGATTGCAGTCTTCTGAAGCTGTAAACTTGTTTAGACCTACCAATGTAGCAATTTGTACCTGCTAGAGATACTGTCTGGTTTCAATTCTGTTCTGTTACATCAGTGTAAATCTGAGTAGCTGCTGTTGCTCTCTTTACCTCTTTTAGAGGTTGTTGTTCTAATAGGAAGACTTTTTTGTCCAACCAGAAGTTTGTCTCTTGCTCTTATTGTCTCTTCTTTATGAGTCAAAAGGCACTATCTGTATTTTACTATATTTCCAAAAATGACTGCCCTGTTTGACTTCAGAACCATAATCCAGCACGCAGAAGTGGGAACATACCTTCCCAGTTTGGATGGCCCTAAGGATTC
This sequence comes from Lichenostomus cassidix, assembly GCF_008360975.1. Lineage (NCBI taxonomy): Eukaryota > Metazoa > Chordata > Aves > Passeriformes > Meliphagidae > Lichenostomus > Lichenostomus cassidix. The sequence goes on from NC_139490.1 coordinate 19,280,069, forward strand.
ATGTGGAAACAGTTTGCACTCTTTTTCTTTTTTCTCTTTTTTTCTTTTTTCTTTCCCCCTGTTCAGCTGGTCAAATGGCCAGCACTTCTGCCTCATCCACTTAGCTTATCCTGGTCTAGTTCCAACAGCCAGAGGGTGAAGAAATGGCCTTTTTCCTAGGGAATTCTGCTTTGACAGAAGTTTTTCTCATGAGTGTCCACCCCATTGAATTGCTTGTTTCTTATCTTGTTGTGAAGTATGTTTGAACATCACTTGTTAAGGAAGGCTGGAGTCTGGCTTTGTACTCACTTTGCTCCTTTGGGGCAGGCAAAATGGGAAGTTCATGGCTGGGAATTCCCATATTTCCACAGTGACAGAATTTGGGGCATTGCATCTCAGAATCCAATGTATGGTTACAAGTGAACACAAAGTCAGGAAGTAGGGTGTGCAAAGTGGGGTGACAAGGGACAAGAAGGGATAAGAGGAGGAGGAAGAATAAAGGGGACAGTGTATCATCCAAAATGAATAGGAGAACATGGTGAAACAGGAAGGAGTTCATGAGGGACATTGAGATTTCTGATCTTGTTTCTAATTTAGGCACAAGCTATGAAAACGTGTGTATTCATATATTTCTCATATGACTTGCTTTGAAGGCTAGTAAGATTCTCCATGAATAAAACTCTTTGTTCCTCTCTCTGACCTGTCATACTCAATCTTTTCAAATAGTTACAATTTAGCAGCAACTGTAAGAAGATATTTGAACTGATCTCCTGATTCCACCCTGGCATCCGGAACTAACACAGCAGTCAGAGGTTAATGAGAGCTGTGAGAAATAAACAATTTGGTCTGCGTGTGCCGCGGATACATAGCCTGCTGGAGATGGCAGGGCAGCAGAATGAGATTTGTCCCTACAGATTCTCAATGGATCTCATCAAGCCCAGATGTGGTGTTGTTAACTTGAGACTACTGTGGATTTGAGACTAAGAAAGAAATTCTCAATAAACTATTCAGGGAAATACTATTCAAGAGATTTAATTTTTCTCCCCCTTCTGTTTTATGTCAAGGTGGAATTTTGGCCACAAACCAGACTTTTGTGGGTTTTTTCCACTGTGTACTTCATCTCATGCAGTTTTGAGGAATTAGACAAAAATATGCCAGCTTAGGTAGAGAACATTTTTTTTTTTAATCTGATGTAATAAAAATAGTTTGATAATGATTTTAAAATTCATGCTGACAAAAACTGGGAAAATAATTTGACAAATGACAGGCCTCTTCCAAATACCTTTGCCAAGGTCACAGGCAGCCAGTTTGGAGAAAAAATGTGGAAAGAAATTGAGTTAAGCTGGTTCTTTAATAAATTTCCCTTTAATATAATTAACTGGACATCAGATTGGAAAAAAAAAAGAAAGGAAAAAGATGAATTTGAAACCTTGGAAAATCATAGTCAACTAGATGGAAAGACCATAAACAGATGGGGTGAAGTGGAGAAGGGCAAAACGTACAGAAGCTGACATATGCTGGGGGCAGACTGGCCTGGAAGGAGTGTTGGACTCAGCAGGATTTCTTGTGTGTGTAATGTACACATGTGGGTATGTGGGATCTGGGATCAGCCACTACAGTCCCAGTGTACAAAACACAGTGTGATTTTCTGTGCATTTAAAAGGCAATATTGCTAATTAAGATACTCATGTCTGTCAGAGAACCTGAATGAAGCATGCACAGTAACTAGGAACTGGCAATAAACTTGCCATGCAGTCACTCCTTTGTAGCCCAGTGCTTTCAGCAGCCTCGAGTCTAACCCCAGTATGTTTTAGTGCCAGCGTTTGGTAAAGGCAAAGCCCATCCCTAGTGGGCAGAGCAGGTGTTTGCCTATGGAGTGACTCTGTTGTGTGTCACCTGGAGCTGCACATTCCCATCGGTGTGAAATGCAGGGAGAAGAGAGAGCCCATTTTCAGTGTAAAGACCGGGAGGAGCAATGTTCAGACAGCTGAGCTTTCTGCAGGCAGTGCCACAGGTGCGCTGAACAGGTGTGTTTGAATGGTAAGAGTTATCTTACCGGGGGGTGATTTAGTCAGACTTTGCCCAGAAGGATTTATTTAAAAATTCTTTGTTCCAGAAGATGTGTAGTATGGGACATGGATTTGGTCTTTTAAACTGCACTATAGAAGCATCTGTCAGGTATATCTGAGCAGGGCGTGGAAAACCAGTATTCCACTACTGCAGAATTCCACATGCTGGAAGTGGCAGTGCTGGAAGGGGCAGCCCCTGCAGGAGCTGTTACTTGGCTGCAAGGAGAAACACAAAGCTGCTTTTGTTGAGTCTCCCTGCATTATTATTCTAATTCAGGGTTTACACAGTGCAACAGCCCCACTTCTATCAGATACTAATTAGGGTCTGTTTGCATTTTTTCATCTTTTGAAGGAGGTTATCAACTGATCTTTAACAACTTGAAATAATCAACTTTTTAATAGAGTTCATATGGCCAAGCCACTATGGAACTGCATGACTGCTCTCCCAGCTGTTGTCATGGGGAAGGAGAGAAAACAGCAAAACAAAATCGTGCTCAGTTTTTCAAGGTATGTTTTATGGATAGCTCAGCTGAGCATCATCAATTCTTAGGTTTGAAATGATTAAGCCACAAAGTGTAATGGCATGTTCTTTGATAGAAAACCTGACATGCTGTAACAGGACCTTGTTTTTCATATGTGTGTATTTCTTTTTAACCTATGTCTGCAATAATGGCAGTTTAAGATGTGACTAAGATTAAAAGAGGCAAAGTATGCATCTGTAACACTTTATTCAGGTTTTTTGTCAGAGGAATATTTAGCATAAAAGTAAAGATTTAAAGGTTAAATATACATCTATAAGTTAAATTATCAAAGGAAAACACTAATGTTAAATGATAGTGTTTTAAGAGGTTGTTTTGGATCTGTTATATGAAGGAACTAGCATAGGATGGTTTTTAAGTTTACTGCTGCTATTTCACAAATTGAGACATTTTCACTGCAATGTACAGATTTCTTTTTCAGTATTGTGGCTGCTCCAGGTATTTGCTCTGTTGTTAATGGTGCTTGAGAACAAAGGTGCTTGAGAGCTGATACTTGATACTTTTTTTGCTGTTTTGAAACACCTGTCTAGTCCTCACTGTAACTGAGTCCCCGTAAATGAAAGTTGTACTTGACAAAAGGAATTCTAAATATAGTTAATGACACAGTAAGGATGTACTTGAAGTTTCAGTTTCAATGATTCAGTGTTGGTGTCCATTGTATGAGGGCACTAGAAATGTTGTTGGATTTGTGTGGGATGGTTAAAGGCAGCGTGCTCTCTAATGGCATTACATCACAGCTCTGCTTTAGCAGCTCACTGGGGTGTAAGGTCTGCATGGATCACTGCAGCTGAAGCAGGTTTGCCAAAGTCCTCTGCTCCAAGCTCTGAGTTAGCACGCAGTAATAAGGATACAGATCTCTGTATAGTCAGGTATGCAAACATTTCCATATGCCAAATGTGTACAGGCTGTCATTACCATCCAGTCTTGGCCTTCCTGCTGGATGAGTGTGTTCCCAGCTCCCTGGTGGGATGTGGGATAAGGACTCTGCAGAGAGGGCTGGGAGACTGCTGCTGCCAGACACTGCTTTATAACCACAAGTTTATGGTGGATGACAGGCTGAGGTCTCCCATTTCTTGCATGTATTGAGAGCTAGAAAGCCAAATTGCTGTGAAGTTGCAGAAGCTGTGGATTATATACATCTATACATGTGTGCAATGTGCACACCAGCAAGCCCCCTCAGGAAAGCCCCTCCTCTCTCTGTGGTGCTGTGTCCTGCTTTATCCCATGTGCTGCTGGTGTGGAGGCTGTGGCATGTGCCTGCCTGTTCCCCTGCCCCTGCGGAGATGGATGCAGGCAAGTGCTGGGGAGTACAGTTCTGCTTTGCAGGCGGTGGTGGGTGGGTGGAGGGAAAAAGGACAGTGCAAATGCATTTCCTTGCTGTCATCACATATCTCTCTGAATAGGGAAGTTATACCTGAGTTTTGGTACCCTCAGTACCCTGATGGAAACATAAACAGCTTTTCAGGTGAGCAGAATGTCTTAAAAAGTCTAGAAGCCCCTGGCCTTTCTGAGAGTCTACTTAGTCCTAACATTTTTAGAAGTCTGGCAATCAGTAGTTTTATTAGTCTTTCACCAAAAATTTTTCTTTCTCAGTATAAAGAAGAATTAAGATTGCAGTGAGTTACCCTTTCTTAGGAAAGCAGCAGTGGCTGGCCAAAGTTTTCTTCAAACACTTCACAACACTTTTCACAAACACTTCAAAGGTGTTTGTGAATGGTTTGGTCTTTCCAATAGTTCTTCTGTGGGGGAGCTAAAGGCAGCAGGGTGTAGCATTGAGAAACCCTTCTTCAAAACACTCCTTACCAAGCACTGGCATTCCTGTGATTGCTGTAATGCAGTCATTAACTTAGCAATCTTTGAACAGTCTTCTGAGCAGGACAGGCTCCCTCTGGCATGGGTTTTGCTTTGTGCCTGTCCTAATCAGCCCAGACAAAAAAAAAAAAGCGCATATCAGTTACTGAGATGTGTACAACTGTTGTCATGTAATTGTGATCTGCTTTTGCCATGGTGGGTGTCATTTCAGTTCCCCTGTGCTTTATTTCTTTGAACAGTCACTGGTACTGGTGTTGCAGTTGTCACACAGAGGTGGGAGGCCTCGCTGTTGGGAGCTGTGATATTCAGTAGCACTAAGCCATTACTTCTCTTCCAGATGTGGAAGAACAGGCACAAAAGGCTCCTGCTGTAAGCAAGGGGTAGACAAGACTTAGACGAGGATATTCACTGGTGTTTCTGCTTTCCATTTATTGCCCAAACTGGAGCACATTTCTTACCAGTTGCAGTGACTTAGACTCCTGGACATAAGTAGTGTTTAGCACTGCTGGTGTCACATCCTCAGCTGAGCTGCCAGCTCAATTGCCAGGAAAACAAACTTATGGAAAGGAAACAATCCAACTTAATCTACAACTCTCAGCCCTGTGCAGTTAACAGTCATTAAATGAAATAATTTATACTTGGAAAAAGTTACAGGAAATGTGTGACTTTACCTTCTTACTTAAGAGCTCTGCTCAACTTATTGCCCAAGCATTTTTCAGAGTGGAATTTGGTGTTGTTTCCTGGGAGTTCCTTGGGTACTTGACCCTAGGTCAGTCTCTCCTACAGAAAACCCTCCATGAAAGTACAAATGCCAGTGGAAAATCCCAGAAATTTCCTTGGGCAGTTCTCCCTTGGGACTAATGATTCACAGTCTCATGGAGGTGATTCAAGAGCCCATCTTCATCCCAGTGATGGGATTAACCATGTCCCCTTTTGGTTAATTGGCTCAGAACTGCATTTGCCCCTGTTGTGGAGTGTCCCAGGCAGTAAAGCAGAAGGAATTACTGGTATATGCTGTGCAAGCAGTGGGCAGGCCTTAAGTGATCCTAAATTCCAAGGAGATTTCCTCTACCAGATTGAAAAGAACTGTGGCGCCCCTTGGAAAAAAAAGTGAGAACACATATTCTCAAAATTGTGTTGGGGAGCTCAGTTGAGCAATGCATGGTGGGAAGAAAAGGGCTCATATAAAACATCCTTGGTGGTAGGAGAAAACCCCCAACTTGTTTCCACTGGAATTTGCCATGTGTTATTAAGAGTATTACCAGAACTGCAATACTTCTGAGACATCAGGCTTCCCTACTGCATGGACTGTAAGGCCAATCAGAGGCTTTCAGAGAAGGCCATCTCTGAGTGAGGCTTCATTAGGCAAGTTTTCAAGGGGTTTAAAATCTACCTTGGAGATAGGGCAAGAGGAAGATTCAATGTTTGGTGGGAAGTGCTTCATTAATATTAAGCTTTAGGTGCAGAAGAACTGAGGAAGATGTTTTTGCTTTATCACAGGGGGGAAGCAATACCAGTTAAGGCAAGGCTTGCAGCAGAAACATTTACTGGAAGTGTTTACATGTTACTTAATACCTTGACATGCATTATTCAACTTGTGTAATATCAGCTGGGGTGGAGCAGGGAGGAATGGCTTTGGCAGAAGAATTTGTTTGCTCCCCATGGAATATTTTCCTAGCTACCTTCTTTGGCAATGAGATACATTCCAGGAATAGAAAAAGTGTTCTTGAGCCACATTTTTATGAGCTGCTGGAATGTACTCTCTAGTGAAGGTGACCTAACCTTGTCCAGATGGCTACTCCTTCACTGAGCACTGGCACCCTGTCAGTCTTTCTCCAGTGTAGAGCAGAATTGCAACAAAAGCCCCCTGTGAGCCTCTCCAAGCAGGGAGCTACTCACTGAATGATGGAGCCATTTAAAGGGATGCACTTCTCATTCTGGAAATGAAACCCCACTTTGCCTCTCAGAGGGAGGCAGCAAGTGCTTTCTCCTGAGCAAACCACTTAAGCTTCAGTTTTCCTGATGTGCCTAAAGGACTTTCTGAACTGCAGCCAAATGGGCTGTGTGTTGAGGAAGAGGCAAGGAGAGTTCTGCTCAAACGAGCAGTGCTGCAGTGATACAGAGAAGGAGATGGGAAGGAGAAATAGACTGGGAAGCATGTAGTTAAGCTGGCATCTCTGCTTCCCTCATCCACACAGACAGTAATTTCATGATTCACCTGCTGAATGATTTTGTTTTGCTGACAAAGCTGTGATAAACAAAGACTTGGCATCATTTGCATAGTTGTTTAATCTAAAGGCGTATGAGTCATATAAATGTAACTTTCGACTTGTGATAGATTGCCGGGCAGAGTGGGTGAAACACACAGTTTTTGATTTGGTTGGTCAATATCTGAAAATTTTGTAAAAACTGATTTAGCAAAAAGCCTGGAGTTTCCAAAATAGTAAGGCAGGCTTAATTTCTAAATTTAGAAGGGGTAATAATAATAATATACTTGTACTAGTATAATTGTTACTGCAAAAATTTGTAATGGTTTTTGTGTTTGCATCTAGCCAGACTTGGTAATGTTAGCTATTGTGGATTAAAAATTAAGATGATGCATATGTAGCTCGAAGAAACTGTCTGAAATATAATTCCTAGAAATAACATGAGTCTTCCTGATTCAGGGTGACTGGATTGTCTAGCAACAAAAGGCTGTAAGAGTAATGCGTCAAAAAATATACTGGCATTTTAGGAGTATTCCAGGAATCTCTTCTGCACTGGTTGTGCAGTGCCTGTTAATAACCCTTGGTGGGTGCTGCTCTGAAATGTGTCAGAGTGCTGCTTTTTTCTGAGGATGGGACTCATGGTTCTGGATAAATGGAAGTTTAGTAGAACTGTGACATGAAAATGTTTCTGTCTGCTGCAGCAGAGCACTGAACACTCTTCCTTCTCACCAATTTCAGTGTGTGCTCATGGCTGTTTGCAGTGATTTACTGTAGGACAGTCATATAGAAAAATAAACATTGAAATTAGTTGTACATGAAGTAGTATTAGACTTGAAACATTCTTAATAAGACATCTGTAAATGCTTTTTGAATGCCTATCTGCTAGATAGATGTGTTTTTGGTAGTCCTCTTAAAAATAGAAAATCATCAGTAGTATTGAAATTACAACACAGTCACCAGAGGGAAGAAGTTAGAATCTGAGATTTTAAATAGAGATTCAAAATAATAGTCCATTTGTAGTTAAAACTGATATTTTTTAAGGAATGATGATGTATGTAGTATTTGTCTTTTTTTTGTGCTTACTGATGTTTAAAATTTCACAACAGCTTTTTTAGTTTGCCCTGCTATGTAGGTACAATAGTGTGTGATAAGCAATGAAATTATTGTGATTATTTGTGGTTTCTATAGGCTAGTGAAATGTTACTGCAGTACCTGTGTCTTATGGTAGCTGCAATATATCACATTTGCTTTTATTTCTTTCTTTGGTTTGCAGATCACGTATAACTCATGTGAGATAAAGATTTGGCTTTAAGCAAGTCTTTCATGGTTTGCAAATGTCATGTGGCCAAATTTTGAGGTGATGCCCATTGTGCACTGCAGGTCAGTAAGTGTATTTGAGCCAAAGGATAACTACATCCGTGTACTTTGAGGGATAAAGACTATGTTTTTTCTCTTGTGGCAGTTCTGACAGAACAAAGTCTCACTAACCATGACTTACACCACTGTGGCTGGACAATGAGCTTCTCTAAGCAAACTTGACAAAACATCCATTGAAAGTCTCCTCAAGGTGAAATTCTGAAATAATGCAGTGTATTTCATATCCACAGTCATTAAAAAGTGTGACAGACTCAATAGTATCCCTGACCATTATTCGTTTTCACAGTTGTCACATCTGCTCTGTTATCAGAATTGCCTTAACAAAAAGGCCAGCTAGAAAATAAATATGCAAAGAAGCTGAGAGAGAGACGGATTTCCTGTAATGAATCTCTTTCTAGTCTTTGCCTCTGGCTGAGAATAGTAATATGCCATTAACCCAAGAGATGTAAAACATGCTGTGCTGTGCTTGGAAGGGTGTCAGAAACTCCTCCTATAAGGATGAGAAGGTATTTTATTGCTTTTCCAGTTGTTGGATAGCCTAATCATAGTAAGCATTTTAGCAAAAGGGAGCTACTAAAGTCGTTGTGAAGCCTGATGTTTGATTTTGATAATTAGCAGATTGCAAAGAGGGGCTGATAACACAGATGTATCAAGGCAGGTAGAGCAGCTGTTACACTTGAAATGCTGTCTCACACATTACAACCTGCTGGACACTGAAGCCTATTTTTAGTAAAAGAATAAATAAGCCGGCTGTGCCCTACTTTTTGTCAAAATGTGTCATGGGATCTTTGTATTTGATTAGAAAAGTCAGTAGAAAGAACACAAGGGAACTCAGTGCCTCGTCTAAAAACTGACAATTCTAACAATGCAGTTATGTTAATAAAATGTTAATATTGGTTATGAGTTCAGACCCATAAAGTAGGCAGAGGAAATGATAGCTGGTAGGAGACTTTTCTGCGTGGGGTGTGACGTTCCGTGTGGACAGAAGTTCTGTTCTATTAGGCATTGGCTTTTTGGATGAATGAACTTGGTTTGTATTGATGGAACTATTTTTACAAAGCCTGTGTTAGGAAAAATTAAAGACTGTGTAGATTTATTTGCATGTAAAGAGGGAATGTAGCAAGAAAGTCAGTTGGCCACTTCAGGATACTGTTGATTGCTGTAAAGGCCTTACACTTCCTAATTCTGAGTAGTTTTTTTTTAATCTTCACTTGCTGATACAGGTGGAGGTCCACATACCTCATGAAAAAGCTTCTTGAAACGTGTGACCATACCCACAAACCAGAACAGGCACAGAAAAATATACATTGGCTATAGTATGGAATTCGTGACAATAAATATTTTCAGTCAGTTTCTCTACAGATTAGCACTATTAAAAATTTGCTGCTTTATTGCAATAGAATTTGCATACATTTGTCAAAATGCCACCATTGAAAAGTGCCTGCCTAAGAGCTCCTGCCCATGGAGTTTCTGTGCTAAGGAAGCAATATGACAATGTGCCTTCTGGCTGTGGATTTACTTGGTAGGGAACTTCAGCTTCCAACTCTTCCCAGCACAGCTGCAGCCTCAGTGCAGATGGACTCTCCAGTTCCCCAGCCCCAGGTTTAGAGAGCCCAAGGGAAGTAGCTCTGTGGGATCACCAGCACAGCCGGTGCTCCAGAAGGAGAGCTTTGGTGGGGTAAGGCCTCCCTTCAGCTTGGACCTGCTGTTGCACACCAGCTCACCCAGCTTCTCTGAGCAGGGAAAAGGGGAGAGTTGAGCCCATCAGTTCACAGCAGGGCTGTGTGTCCCTGATGGGTGCATCAGCTGACATGCTGGTGATTCTGGTGTGGTACAGCAGCCAGGGAGGTCAGGGAGGTTGAGGAAGAGGCCCTCTATTCCAAGTGGCTTTGTGTCATTTAAGTTAGGCGTAAAATTTTAAAATGAGAGGCCTCAGACATGGAATTCAGTAGGGGGAACAGAACAGTGAAGTGCTGGGATGGTGCTTGTTTGGGTATCAGTGCTGCTGGCTATTTGAGGTGCTGCTGCAGCTGTCAGAGGGGTTTTCCTCTCTGCTCCTGTATGTAGGCTCCAAGCTCTCAGAGAACCTTTCTACTGAATTTTACTCAAGTTAAATAACTTGGTTTAGCAAAGCATTGTTAAAAGCTGCTTGTTCTCGCTGCAGGCTGTTGCTTCATTAGCCAAACTCAGCATCCGTTTTGTGTGACATCTGCATTTGCAGTCTGGTACTGAACGTCACTCAGTCCATTTTCTGCTGCTGCCTCCCCCTGCACCAGAGTCAGTGTGAGACACAAAGAGAAGCTGATAGACCCCCATGCTGGGGCAAGCACAGGCACAGAGACCAAAGTACTGTCCAGAGCATCTCTGGGGGAATGTTCTGCTCACAGCATTGAGGTGGCATGTCACACCAAGTCCTTTTCCATGCCATTAGCACTTCTTGATGCACCCTGAGAGGCCCTGGTGGCAATGGCCAGCTTGGATGTCACAGACTGGGCTAACAACTAACAGTCTAACAACTGCAGAGATGGGGGAGGTCCAGGCCAGCAGGCCAACTTTTATTTATCAGCTGAGGCTGTTACAGGACCATGCTACCCACATACCTCATCTTCTCTGTCATATCATTTATATGTGCTGCAGTACTTTAATGTAGGGCATGAAATCATGTATTGGGAATCTCTTAGGATTTCCCCTACAGGAGATTAAATATAGACTTGGATAGTTAAACCTGATTCTTGTGATTTATTTTACCAAACACATGGTCTGAAATAGTCACAACAAAAATTATTCACTTGTTTATTAACACTTCTTAAATTTCAATGACTAATGGTTCTGTCTTCCAAATGGTAACAACCTGCTACTTTAGGCAACAGGGGACATATTTTTTCTAGTATAGATGGAGGGACTTTAAAGGTGAGATGAAAGATTTGTTAACAGATAAGCTGTTTTTGAATGTTATAAAGCAAAGTAGCTTTCCTCCAGTGACTACTGAGGAGAGTGACATGTTGTTTGTCATAAGCAAGATGTTCTAAAGCCTTTTATTTGGATAGCAGTAGGCAGCAAGCTGACAATGGGATGACCATGCAGTGTAAAGTGACCATTATTCTCTCTACTATTGCTCACACAGTTTTGAATATAACTTCCTTTTTTTTTTAAAGAAAAGAATTACTGATGAGAGATTCTCATGCAATTCTGTATTCACCACAAAACATTCCTGTGCATTAACTACCCAAAGCTCATTTGGTTTTTAGATGTTGCCATTGTATCACAGTATCAGACAATAGCAAGTTGCTATAAGTGTTTAAATTTTCTAATTAATTCTTTCTAAGCATCTTCTGCCCAGTATTTTGCTGTGCTCTGGATCATTGTCCTTCAGATTTAATAACTTCAGGTTCTTTTGGAATAGGTTTTTCTGCTTCAGGCCAAACATCCTTAACATGGCATTTCCACTTGCCTTTTTTAAATCTGTCTGGGTCTGCTGCCACGGTTCTGTGATGTTTGCAGATACAGAGGCAACTTAATTCCTTTCTTCTGATCACTGCAGTGACACAGGATTCAAATAGTGTAAACCCAAAATACTGAAAATGACACATTTTCAAGCAACCAAGAATGTGCCCTAGGTGTACAGCTGTTTCACATGCAAAGACATGACTCAGATACAGCCTTTTTAGACAAAACCCTTTTGTTATACTGAGAACACATGTAACAATAGCCTGGGGGGCAGAATAATAGAACATTTGTTGTTTTGTGAAGGGGGGTGGGAAGGGAATCTGAAGATAAGGAAATTGAAAATTAAAATTAAATTTAAAGTCTGGTTGTTTTTTTTTCCCCTATGCCACATAGGATATAAAAATGTCTCTTTAAGATGTTTCAAGGCAAGTTCCTTATCCATATCACACACACTGTAACAACTCCATGTGTGACAAGAACATGAATATCATGCAAGTTGATAAAATACAATCTGAAATACATTAATAACTACTGATTGAGATCTCTTTATTCCCCCTGCTAAATACTGATATTGTATTTGGAGGAGTAAAAAAAATGGAGAGGAAATTTGAAATCAGGGATTACAACCCTGCAGAAAAACTCGGTGTGGTCAGATTTCATTGAAGTCTATTCACAGACATAGAAGTTGTCTATACAAGATAGTTTTAAAGTGCTTGGGGCTTAATGCATGGTAGACACTTCAAGGCATCATTATTCAATTGAAAAGGTGGCAGTACAGTAAACAGATTTTAAAGGCTCTAGACTGTAGCCCTCTGCTCAGTCTAGGAAGTCTCTCACATCATATTTGGCTTACTCTTTGCAGAGACTGCACTGGATCCTGTAAAACAACCACCTAATGTCACAAGATCCAGAGTAAATAGCTCTTTTTTCAAAACATTATCAAGCCTTTCCAGTCACAAACCCATTTGTCATCAGTGAGGCCAACTACTGAGCCAAGGTTTCAGTATCTAAGCCAAGACTATCTGGAATGTTTAATGTCAAAACCACAAGTATCAGAATGATTTGAAAAACTGCATATCTGGGACTTTTTGCACTACTGGATTTCATTAATACCTTATTTCTTCAGAAATATATTTCAATAGCAACGTAAACTTTAAACAGAAGAAACAAATGGCTCAACATGCTGAACTAAACTTCATTATGTAGAACATGATCCATTTGTATGAGCTGTACATTTGCCTGATAAACCAGTTTCATTTGAAATCTACTGGCTGTTTTGTTTTTTTTTTCCAGGAAGAAGGGAAGTCAAGTGAAGTTACTATATTCTGTGGCATGAAGAAGTAGCATGAAGTTCAGGAGCAATGCCTGTGGTACTGAGCAGACTTAAGGAACTGGTTAAGAGCAGGAAGGGGAGCTGTTAATTGATACACACAACAGACAGGCTGTGAAGGCAACTGACACACGGTAGGCAAGATTTCTCATTAACTTCTGCCCTTCCACTGAGATTTGCCTAGAGGTAGCATAGCGTGATCACCATTCATGCAAAAATCCCATTTGCTGAGATAACAGGGGAGATTATAGTCCTTCCCTTAAATTTCCAGTTAATTCATGTTGTGGTTGGTTGGTTTGTTTGGAAAAAACAACAAAGCATCTCCTAGATATTTTCTAATCCATATTGAATGGATTTTTAGTGTCTTGAGAATCGGTACATGAAGTTGAGGAAGTAAATCCATCCATCTTTCTACTTTCAAAACTGGAATAACTGGAAAAATGAACAGACCAAAATAGACAAGCCTAATGATACAGCATGGTTATTAGCATAGGGATGTTAAAATATGCATAATATGATCATACTCTTTGTGGACAAGGATGTGCTACGCCTCGCCCTATGTTCATTAAAGGCGGCAGGAATGTTGCTGCTGATTTCAGTGGGTGGGGACGGGCCCGCTGCATGCAAAAGTTGTTTCATTGCCGGTTACATTCTACCTTGCCTTTCTTTGCTTGCTTCTTCTAAGGCGTAGAAAACCCCCTCTTTTTATAGGTACTAGTTTCCATGCAATTATTCCTAACAGCTCAGCACCAAGACTCCTGAAATGAGGATGTATACGGAAATCATTGGCAAGGCAATAAGCTGCTGTAATGAGGTCTTCCCTGCTGATTTCCACAAGGCGCTTCGGGAAAGCTGCTCTACGATGAGCCTTTCCAACGTGCCTATGGGCAGCTGCCGCTGCCCGCAGTCCGAGCCCGGCTGCGGGAAGAGCTGGCCGGGGGTGCGGTAGCGGCTTTCCGGGGCGTACGAGTGCGAGACGCGCCCGGGGAGCGCCAGACAAGGAGGAAAGTGGAACTGCGCGTCTGTCCGCGGGGCCGGGCGGCGGCCCCCGAGCGCTGCTGTAGTGCCAAGAGGGGTCTGACCAGGGCTCCCCGGCCCGACCCGCGACGGGGCGGGGGAAAAGGCGACCGCTACCCCCACCCTCCTCGCCGCCCGCTCCGCAGCGCCGGCCGGAGGCGCGGCCGACTCCGTCCCTCTCGGGGAAGGGGAGCGCCGGAGGGGCGGGACGCGCCGCGCCATTGGCCGCCACCCGCGGTCTGATAGCGAAAGCCTTGCCCGGGTTGGCGGTGCCGGCCCGAGGGCGAAGCCATCGCCTTGGTAACCCCGGCGGAGCGCAGCGGCCGGTGCCGGTGGCGGCCGAGGGAGCGCTCCCCGCTGGCGCCAGCGCCGCCGCGCTGGCTGGGGCGGCGCAGGACACGGCGGCGGCCGCTGTCCGGCCAGGTGGGTGTGCGGAGAGTGCGGGGCTGGCCGTGCCCGGGCTGACTGTGCCGGGGCTGCGCTCCAAGCGGGACGGGACGGACCGACGGGCACCCGCTTCGTGTCGGTGCGGGCTGCGGCGGGGCTTCTCCTCGGCCGCCACCTCGCTGCTGGCGGTGCCTCCCCGCCCCGCGGCGCCGGGCCGCGCAGGAAGAGGGCACCGCTCTGGTTGCGACACGGCAGTTGCTCAACCGCGCGGGCGGCTCTGCTGCCTCCCCGCGCGGAGGAAGGTTTCGGCGGGACGCGGCCGTTTGGCAGCGGAAAGGGGCCCGGGGCGGGCGGCGGCCGGCAGGGCTGGGCTGGGCTGGGCTCGGTGGGGCGGGCGGGCGCCTTTGTGCGCGACCGCGGCGGGAACTGCCCCGCAACAAGTGCCCTGCGCGCCGCTCCCTCCCGGTTCGGGGCCCGCGGCGCCGCCGGCCGCCCGGCGCCCCTGGTCCAGCCGTGACGAGCCTTCCCGCCGCTGGGAGAGCGGCACAGCCCCGGCCCCTGCCGCTGCCCGGGGGCTCGGCAGCTCGGGAGTCGCTGGGTGCGCGGCGCCTGCTCCTCCCGGAGCGTTCGCCGGACGAGCTTTGCGCTGTGCCCGGGGATTTTTTTATTTATTTATTTTTTTCCCAGCTGAGAACTCTCGGCGATTGCTCTGTGAATTTCAAGTGGCAGTGAATTTCAAGTGGCCTTTCTATTACTCGATAGTCCTGCTTGTTTTCAGCTGGGTTTCTGAGAGTTGTTTTCCTTCCGAACCGCAGGAATTTGTATGGCAAAGCAGTATTTCGGAAATGTGTTTCCAGTCAGCTGCTCACGCGCTGTGCAGCCCGGCGCACACAACGATGGCTTTGGCACTGCTGTCATCGTGTGCCCTCTTAACAGACAACTAAACTTCCACAGACCAGGAGCTGCTTCTGTGTTAGGGAGAAATAAATCTTCATTGGTCCCAAAGAGTTCCTGAAAGAGAAACGGAAACCTTTCACGCCAGATTTGCTGGTTTGTCTAGCTCCAACACATGTGTGCTTAGACTCATGCTGGACACTTTCCAAAATCTGGAAACCTTAGGTTTTATTAGGGTGTAGGGGTTTTTTTCTTTTGTTTTTGTTTCTGGTTTTTTTTTCCCCCACAGAAGTTTATGCACTTACAGTCTTTTCTTGATACTATACACACTGACAAGTTTTGTTCATTTGGAATTGACAACTATAGCCATAACTGTAAATGTTATGTACTAGTTAAGTCCATGCTGCCATTATTCTGTTGATATTGAATTTCATTCAGGCTTAGGAAGTTCCTGAAGCTGAGCATTACTAGAAACCCCAGCAACATATTATTTATGTTTTCAGGACGATAGTTCAGGGTTTGAAGTGAGATGAAGGTATGAAGGATGTTAGAGAAATTCAATTGGCATGTGTTTTGCAGTATTAGCTAGAGACTCCCACAGCTGTATGCCTTCAAAGATTAATTAAAACGTGGAATAAAACTTTATGACATGCTTGCTTTTAGGAAAATTACATATAAAGGAATATTGAACATCCATATGCTTGGCAGAGGATTGTGAAGTCTAGCGGAATGCATTAAGGTGGCTGGGGAATCAATCACCAGGTCACTTGGAAACTTTGATCTAGAAGCTTCAGTTCAGACTGATGGTGGTTTTCCAGGCTTTGGGAGTGTCATGCCAGCATGCACTGCTTTCCAGGAGAGGGGATTCAGGAGAGGGTTACTGAATAAAAATTCTTTGGTGACTGGTTTTCTGGCCTTTTAAAAAAGAATATCAAGGATATTGGTAACATTAAGAATATGTTAATGTAGATTGCCTTGGAAACATGCTTGAGTGGGGTTTCTAACATTGATGAAATGGTTTTGGTTTTTTGGTTGTTTTTTTTTTTTTTTAATAAAAGAGACCTCCTCTAAACATGATCTTAAAATATTTTTATTGTTTGTCTATTTAAGTATCTATTTTTCTTGAGTAAAAATCACTTCCGTTAAGCCAGGTTTCGCTTCCTTGGAATATGTGATGTCATGAATTCACTGGTTCTCCAATTGTCTATGGACTTTTGGCAGAACTCCAAATTCTAGTGTAGGAAAGCCTTCTTAAAAAAAAATCTTTCATTATTGTGATGTAGTGAAGAGACCATATGTCCTGTTCCACTACTCCTTTCCCTTTAAAGTTTGCATATGTCTGTTATATGCTCTCTTTTGCAAATACTTTTAAACCAAAATCCAGTAAAAAATCAAGCTGTTAGAATGCTATTTATACGAGGAGGGAGCAGGGGAAAGAATGTTGTTATTTAGAAGTTGGGTGGAGGTGCAGGCTGGTGTTTTGGCTGTTTAGCTAAAATCTGCTCTTGTGTTTCAGTAACTGTTCAAGTAGTTTTTTCACAGATCTAAAGATACACATGCAAGTTTCGCCCTCGGTTCTTTAAAAGTTGCCATCAGTTAACTTACCTGAAAATAAATACAGGGGTTGTTGGGCTGTAGAATGTAGTGTTTGATTTATTTGCAGGCCTTTGGTTTGAGGTAGACTGACTTCACACTCTTGGAGAAGCAGCGGACCACTAAGGTACAAAGTTTGCCCCTTTTCACAACTGTCAGTTTCTGAGTTTCTGTGGAAGCAATCCAGGACAGAAAAATCTGAAATAAGCATAATTTACACAGTTGCATAGAAAAGCTTGCTTGTTTTTTTCAGTGGGGTTTTGTTTTGTTGGGTTTAAAAAAAAAAAAAATTAAGTGAATGTGTGTTTTCCTCAAACCAGTACCCTTGAGCAGGACACAGGTGGTGTTACACGCTACATCTCAAATTGTTTGCCTCAAAGTATCAGGACTTTGAATCACAGAGGCCCAGCCTGAGTGCATTTGGTTTTTGGCAGTTCTGTTAGTCCTTACAGTCACTCACCTGTGAAAGTTTCAGTGTGTTTTGTTTTGATAGCTAAATCAGATCTGGGGGTAAAGGTCACCTTGTGTTAGAAATTTAATCTTTTTTTTTTAATTAACTTTAGTAGTAACTTGTAAGCAAGCAGTTTTGTTTTGGGTTGATAAGGTGTATCTTTACAGTCTAGAATTAACAGCAGGTAACCTTTGAAATAATTACATTTCAGAGAACCTTCAAGGTGAAGGTTACATGTATCTGGATAATGCCTGAAGTATCAGGTACTTTGCAAGAACATTGACCAATCTGTGTTAGTCTATCACATTTAGATGAGTAAATCTTTTTATCTCAGCCTTTGATGGAAATAAATTCAGGAATGTGGTTTCATTTACATGCATTAGGAGTTGCAGAGGAGGCCCTCATGTGCAAATGCTTGTGGATATGTAGCTACCAAAATAATTTAATTTACATAGTGGCTTCAGAAGATTAAAGAAACAAAGAGTAACACTGAGGTGTCAAAACCAGCTTCCTTTGAGAAGTGGGACTGGGGCAGTTCTACTTCCCCACTGATAATTTGTGTGTGTGTGCATTGTTACTTAGTTTGATTTTGGCTTTTTTAGGTAGCCAAAGTTTAATTGCTATCCTGCTACAGGGTACAGCCTTTCAGAAAACTGGTTGTGCTCAGATAGAGGATCTGGGCTGTCCTTGGCTACCTTTGCTGCTTTACATCTTTGGCTGTTGGCCAAACTTTTTTCACTTCATTAAATAGGGAGGAGAGCAGCTGTATCTATTTCTTACCTTAGGTGCTCTTGACTTAAAATTGTGAATTAGTTCAACTTGGGAGTAATTTTGTGTCTTTGGAGCTACATCTATGTATATATAAATAATTTTAGTATTTACTTTTAAAAGAGCATAAGAATCAGGAGTACTATAACTTCCTCCTGATGCAAAATATACCTAATGTAAATTTGCTACTCACAGCTTACTTTTGCTTCTTTCAAGATTGTTAAACTTGTGTATTTTTCATGAGTAGTGTTGCATTTAATTTTTGCAATGAAATTGAATTGAAAAGGGTGCTTTTCTATTTCTAGAATATCTTGCTTTTATTTGCAGTAGTTACTCTGATTTTTTTAGAACGGCTTTGTGAATTCATCAAAACAGCAGCATCAAAATATTTTAAAGGAATTCCATCAGAGGTATTGATGTTTATTTTTATGCTTGTGTAGCTCAGCTTTATGTGTTGCTGTAGTGCTGAACAGTTTTACTTCCCATATTGGGTTGATAAACAATTTTTTACTACTTCACTACTGGCTGTATAAATACAGTTTTTATTCCTGTTTTCCAGAAATAACGATGATTGGAAAAGATATGTCCTCTATTGGAATAAATTCTGTGTTGAGGGTTTAATTTTTGTGCTGTTATGTTTCCTCTTTGCATGAGTTTACTTGTAAGAGGGGAAGCAGTGATGGCACTGATTTCTAATTTCTTTTTAAGAGACACAAACAATCAGTGTGTTCTCATTGCTCTCCTTTTGGGTTGATTTTGGGGGCTACTGAAGGTTTAGCAAGAGTCTAAACTTCTTTTCACAGTGCTCTTCTGAGGCTTTTTCCCCCCGTATTTCTTGAATGCAGAGCAGAAAGCAGAGGCATTAATTTGGATCTAATGGACATTTTTAAGCGATATATAGTCCATTAGGAACTTGCACCGTTGGCTCTCCTGTTGGATCATTCCTGTCCTCTCCTTGCCCCCAGGCACCATATATCCACTGGATTTAAAGACAATCTGTGAGAGAATTCAAAGATGAATTAGAGGATTTAAGGTTTGAGTTGGCATCAGCTGGCAGCATGTGGGCAAGAGCTCGCGTGGCTGGCGAGGTAGATAAACAGTTTTGTAGAAGTCATGTGAGGGTTTGCGGTTAATGTTGTCTGTTAATAAGAATTCGTAAGAATACTGCTGTGCCTTTAGTGTTACGGTACAGTGTGGCTCTGAAGTGTTTGCTAATTCTTAGTGTTTCTCACAGTCCTTTGTGTGTACAGAAGGTATCTTGACAGGGCAAAGAAACGATTTAAAAACAAGCATAAGAATTGCCAGTTGTTTATGAAAGCTGGTAGGTGGACTGTGCAATAGCTGGTGTTCTGTATCATTAACCTGACATTGTAAGAGGCTGAGTCTTGCTGTCAGGTGGTCTCGTGACAGATTTAATGTGGAAGACCTGTGCTTGTATGCAGCTACAGAGTACTAGAAGCAGTTTAAAAGTCAGAGTAGGTGAATGGTTTGGAGAACATTGTACAAAATGTCTAGAAAACAGAATAAATGGTAACATTTTTAGTGCTTGAGATTCTTACGGGAGCTAACTCTTGGGCAATACCTTTTTTGTCTTTTGTGAATAAGGTGCTTGAGAGATGTATTTTGGTGTTGTTGCATTGTTTTCTTTTCTAACAAGCAAAGGTAGCATTTTGAAATGTGCTGCGGTATTTTTAGCTAACAATTTGATGTTTATGAGTATAGAGAGTTAATAACAGAAGAATATGAAGCATACATGATTTTAAAAACTGATTACATTTGTGTTGCTACAAATAACAGCCAAAAACCCTGTTTTAGAGTCCTGCAGATGGATGATTTTCAGTCAGTGGTGTGAGCATTGCTATTTAGCATTGTTTCCTCCAGAAGGCTGCAGGTTAGCCTATAGTTTGTGTACACAAACCATTGGTACAGACACAGCTACAGAGGGGAACCACGTAAACAAAGGTAAATGTTGCCTGTAGAAACTCAAAAGGCTAAGTACAAAGTTGACGTGGTAGAAAGAAGTGTATGAAATGTTATCTAAAAATTGCATTGGGCACTGTATCCCCTTCGTGATTGGCTTCATGTCTCAGATTCCTGTTCTGATTTTGAAGAGTACTTAGGTCCTTTTGCCTGTGCTTTTTTCCACTTCATCTACTTTTCAGTAGTCCTGGTTTTTTTACTTTGTTTTTTTTTTTTCTTCATACAGTGTATCACTAAGTTTGCTACTGTTGGGTCATTCCTTTTCCCCAGATCCTCCATTATTTCCCTCCCAACCCCCAAAGAATTTAAGGACCTGTGTGTTAACCATATGTGAGTCGTACCTCTGTTTAGTGTCGTGTCTTTTTACATTGGTGGGTTTTGGAGGCATAGGCCACTGTTTCTTACAGTGCCTGTGAGATCCTGTCCTGAGGCTGTGTGCTAGAAATAACTTATGCATTACTAAGTATAATATGGTGTGGGACAGAATCTCCAGAAGAAAGGACTCTCTGGTGACAGCTGTGGAGGGAAGGAAAGCATTAGTCACAGATGAGGTGCAGACCAGGAAAGGAGGGGACTGCTGTGCCAAGGGCTGGGCAGTGGGGGACTGGAGGCACACAGGAAGATGTGGGGTCTGGCCTCGTAGAAATCATGGGACTGGAGGCTTCTTTGGCTCCTCTATGTTTTGGTGCTTGTCGCTGGCTGGCAATACTATTTACTCTCTGCTGGTGTTGGGATGGTTTTAGAGTTATGGTTTATTTTTTCCTTTTTTTCTTTTTCAGTTCCCTTTCTGACTTAAATAGGTGCTGCGAAGGAAGGCAAGGCCTTTGGGATTTCCACACCACCACACATTGTGTATGGTGGTATGAAAATCATGTGGGCTTGGAGTATTTGTATTTCTGACCTTTAGTGCTGGACATCTTACTTTACTGATTTATTACTTTATTTTTACTGATACAGAGGAGGAATTTCTGAATTTACTATTTGGTTATCTGTATGCCCTATTAAGGATGCAGCTCAAGACGTAAGGTATTTAAGGAGGATTGTCCAAGGCATAACCAGGAATCCTCTAAACAAAGAAGAGTTCATGCTTGGTGTATAGACAGCAGTAGAACAGAGACTGCCTGTATGAGTGAGTCCATAAGGGCACATGCAATGGCAGCATCAGAATGTGAGCTGACACAGCAGAGTGTAACTCCTGTTACTGATTAATGGACAGGGACAAGACTAAAGCCCCAAAAATGAGTCTAAACCTAGTAGGAAATAAAATTTGAAGTGTAGACTCATAGAATGGTTTGCATTTGAAGGGAATTTAAAGAGCACCCTGTTCCACTCCCCTGCCATGGGCAGGGACACCTTCCACTAGACCAGGTTGCTCCATGCCCCATCCAACCTGGCCTTGGATACTTCCAGGGATGGGGCAGCCACAGCCAGCTTTACAATTTTACAGTAATGTAGCTTTACAACAACCTGAAAGGAGGTTATAGCCAGGTGAAGGTCAGCCTTTTCCCAAGTGCCCAGTAATGGGATGAGAGGATGCCTCAACTGCAGCAGGGGAGGTTTAGATTGGATATTAGGAAAAAATTAATGACAAAAAGAGTTACCTAGGATTGAAAGAGGCTGCCCAGGGAAGTGGTGCACTCACCATCCCTGGATGTATTTATGTGCAGATGTGGCAGTCAGGGACATGGTTTAGTGTTGGGCTTGGCATTGCTGGGTTAAAGATTGGACTCACTCTTAAGGGTCTTTTCGAACCTAGATGATTCTATGATTTTATTCTTTCTTATGCCAGGTTTAGGTGAAAGTATCAGGGACACCATGATGTTAGGATTGAGGCACAATAGCAGGAGGTGAAGAACACTTGTCTGCCTCTGCTGAAGTGTTTTAAATTATTTACTTGTGGCAATGACTTAAGTGGGAAGAGGTGTGTGCATCTGTAGAAGAGCTGTCTTGTTCTTCTCTTCAGGGGAGGACTGTATTTGGGAATCTGTGATGAATGCCGACTGGAAAGTGAGTAGTAGTTTCTGAACCCTCTTGAGTGAGGAAAAACATCATTAGTCTGGCAGATTGTCAGCAGCAAATGGTTCATTAATTTTTGGCACAAAACTTGCCAGTAAAAAAAGAGACTTTCCTTTCTGTTGCTAATAATAAAAATTAGGGACTGATTATTTGTGCTTGGTAGCTGATATTGTTCAGCTTCGTTTCAATATCCATGTAAGGCAGATACAATGCTTTTTACAAAGGTCTGTCTATATCTTACTAAAAATAAAAAAAACACTTTACAATATACTGATTATCTTCATCCAATTACATACCTATCTTCAAATAATTTTATTATGTTTATATGCTTTTACAAGCTTTGTGCAAACAAATTACAAAATTCCCCATGTGTTTAAATATAGAGATTTCACTTTTCAGATGTGTAGAATACTGAGATTCTTCATGCTAGGCCAATTGTACTTCCCCACTTTGGAGGTACTTTTATACATCTACTACTAGTGGTAGTAATGTAGGAAATTTTTTTTAATTAAAAATGTTTATTTACGCTACAATTAGGTGATCATTAGCTATGTTGAAAATTTCAGTAAGCTCAGAATAATGATCTAACTTTATTTTTATCTCAGTAATAATAACAACAGCAACATTTTGTTTACTGAATTGTTAGGATACCACTTTTTATACTCAATGTCATTCTGCACAAGTTCTTAGAGTCCAGCTAACACAAACACATAACAATTGTTTATTTGCATTCTGCAGTCTGTTTTGATAACTGGTAGCTTCTATTTCCTCTGGGTGCTGTAAATAAATCTGGTGTGTGAAGCGTTGCAGTGATAAGGAAGAGCAGAAAAGTCCTGCATAAAAAGGAAAGGCTATTTAATAGAGTTCTCAATAAAAGCAAGTTTGGCAAGAATTTGAGGATGTAACTTAAAAAGTTAGAAGTAATGTTAAGACCACAATCAAGTCTTTTCCTCATCATTTCTTGTAGTGAGTAGTCAATGAAGATCTGCAGCAGCTCTGTGTCTTTTGAAGCTGAATGCATATATTGGGTGCTGTCCTTATTTCTGTCACTGCAAATATGCTGTATTACAACTCACTTTTTATTCAATTTGCTATTCACCACAAAATGACAAAAGTCCTTGTCTATTTCTACATTTTAAATAAAGAACTTCTTCTGCATATTTTTTTCTGTACTCCATTTGGTTTAACTTAAAAGCTCCAACATTAATTTACTTGGGTGAGAAATACTGTGAGTAAAGCACTGGCTGGGGATTTGCAATAATTAGATTCTATTTCCAAGTGTGTCACAGGCTGCTGTGTGAGTTCAGAGACGTTTGGTTATCCTGGTGTGTTTTTATCTGTGCATGGAGGATGAGGCAGTTTTTCTTTCTTTGGTGTCTTTGCATGGTAAACTTTTGTTTATGTCCTTGAACAAATACACTGGATGTGGTGCTTAGGGACAGGGCTTAGTGATGGGCTGGGCAGTGCTGGGGGAACAGTTGGACTTGATCATCTCAGAGGCCTTTTCCAACCTTAATGATTCTAAGTTTCTTTGCTACTTCAGGATAAATGCAAGCACTTAATTGAAAAGTACTTTATAGCAGCTCTGGTAGTCGAAATCAATAGCAAATAAGCTTTATGTGCTTTATATAAGGATGGAGAAAAGGTAAATGTATTTTTAAGAGGCCCCATTAAAAAAGATCCATTTAAGTGACCACATGTAATTGTTCCAGCTGATGCTGGACCATTATATTAACATTATAACAGACTCGATTTGCCTACTGTCAGTGAAAATGTTTTTGTTGAAAGAAAATCTTCTTTATTGCATTTTAAAAAATAAAGGAGAAATTATTCTTAAAAAGTAGGTAGAGGCAGATTGTAGTACAGCAGCTAAAGTATTTTTAAGGCATTGTATTATAAGATTAAAATGTTAGAGTCTTTAGTGTATTCGTGTCATGGGAATAGAAATTTGAATGATTAACCCCTTTCTATTTATAGCTGTTTTCTCTGAGTTACAATTCCTGTTCCAGTTAACTTCTCAGTAAATTTTATGAGAAGGCAGAGCAATTCTTGCCTTAGTCTATCTCTGTACCTCATCATTTTAGTATCCTCAAGTTACTTCCTTTTTAACATGAATTTCAGAAACCACGGCTGAATTTTCAGATTTATTTGTAGTTTGATAACTTGTCAACTTTCATTGCATGCAACTACAGGATTTATAGAGGCCTTCAGCATTTGGTGGCTCCTTTTTTTTTTTTTTTTGCATCACTATTTGCTAGTTTTTAAAATACTGGTATCTCACTGCTTAAGGGTGAACTCCTGGGGTTACTGCCTCATGAAAATGAGAGATACAGGCTGTGTGTGCTGTACTGATAAAACTTGAAAGAGCCAGGCAATATAAACCAATTACTGTGAAAGTTTCCCACCTTCTTGATGCCCCAAGTTGCTTCTTCATTGTTGCTTTAATTGGGGTTTGTTGGCCAGGAAAGTAATGTGCTTCCCTTTGGGTGGTTTTTAGCCCTCTTTGTGGAGTCATAAAGGGTTTCTGCCTATGTAATGACAATTTTCTTGAAAAAGAGGCAGTGTGGTTAAACCTCTTATACAAGAAGGATTCTTCAGAAACAGCAGCATTCCTGAAACCTTTGGCTCAAGCATCTACATTTTGGTGATTAACAGAGCCAGGTAACCTGAAGAAAGATTTATTGGGGTGTAGTGGCAAATGAAATGGTTTGTTGGTAAATTTTCTGTTGGTCTGTGATGTACTTTTTTTCTTGCAATGTATTGGTGAGAAGTAAAACAGGATTTTAGGGGGCTATGTTTTCTTTCTCACTTATCCTGGAAGAGAATTTGAGAGGAGCTCAATAATTTTTTGAATCTTTCCTTGGTAAATTACTCTTCTGCTGTCAAGCGTGGTGTTGAGAAATTTCTACCTTGGTCAAGCTAACACTGTGTGAAAACTGAAAAGCCTTTGCTTTCAGTTGCAGGAGTCACTTTTTTGGTTTCTGATTTTGTCATATTTTAATAATTGCTTTCTTAAATACAACTGGTGCTCTGGCAGTTCTTCTGCATGCCCAGGTTTACATCCCTTGTATGCTACTCCTGTAGTTTGGAGGTGAAGCAACAGGCTGGGGTGCAGAATGAAGTCATTGGCAGAAGGTGTCTCCAGTGGTTGGCTCTGGGAAAAGGAAGAGCTCATGTTCATTTTTCAGGGAGAGGGTGGGTTTTAGATGCCTATAGCCAGAAAATGGTGTCATAATTTAGTGGTAGCAGGAGGATAAATACATTGTCTAGAGTGCATCTGTTGCCTCTCCTCTGTCCTTCCACACCTTGCATCTGAAAATGTCAGAGAACGTGTCATTTTCAGTCCAGCCTTTGTCAGGTTCTTCATTAGTCTGGTGGTTTTGAGATGTTACACAAAACTAAGAGGATTGTATTTTATTCTCTTCATCTTGATCTTCATGGTTCCTCTAAGGTCAGAAATTGCATTGCAATTTGACCCTATTGAGTGTAGAATTATCCTTTATCTGGTTAGAGCAGTGCTCTTCACCGCAGCACCTATGGTGCCAAAGGTAGGAAGTCATTCTCCTGTGTCAGGGAGCTGCTGAGCAGGCTGCCCTCTTTCTGAGGAACTTTATTCCCCAAGCAGTTCTGTGCTCTGCCAGTGCTTCTGTCACAGGGCCACAGCATTGCAGCTCTCTGTGTGAAACCCTCTGAGGCAAATGCACAGGGTGATGCTCTGGAAGGGTCTTGGGGCAAGTCACAGCTCCAGCACTGCTCACACTCTGTTTGTTCTCAGAATGGGGAGGGGCATTTCTCACTGAAGTGCTCCTGACACCACAGAAAGTTTTTAGTTCTCTCGGAAATGAGCCTGTAGAACAGGTAGCTGGTTAATGTACTGAAACGTTTTCGTTAATGAAGGAAGCCAGAAAACGCCATGTAGTCTGCATTACTGTGCTGAGCGTTGCAGCTGATGAAAATAGGAGTTTTTGGGTTGGTCGCTTTGCTTTTACATCACGTATTCCAAAGTTTTAGGTGCTATGTCAAAAGGTAGTGTAAAATACATGAATACTATTAAAATCTGACTTTTGGATCCAAATGCAGATTTGAACTGTGGATTTGATGAGAGGAGGATTGTCTTTTGTGTTTGGGTTTCTTTTGTGGTGTGTTTTTGGTTTTGATGGGCTGGGGGTTTTTGTTTGTTTGGGGATTTTTTTTGGGTTTTTTTGTTTGTTTTGTTTTTTGGGGTTTTTTTTGTTTTTGCTTGTTTGTTTGTGTTCTGTTTTTTGTTTTTGAAACCAAGCACTCCCTTGCTTCCAGCCTGGGATTAGTGAAAATTTAGGGCTCTTAAATTATGTAGTATTATGCGTTGTCAAGCTGAAATTATGCTTCTTATTTTAAATATTTTTTCTATGAAGCCTCACTACCTGAAAGAGGAGGAAATGGGGAGCAAGAGCAGATTAAAATGCACACTTTTGCTATCTAAAAGAGCTTAATAGGTTTGCTTTTGAGTGTTGGATGTAACTGGAGGTAAACTGCATTTATCAGATGCTTGAATTTTTCCTTCTTCAGCACAAGAACTGTTCTTAGCGATTACTTCTGGTTTCAGGTAGTATTTACTATATACATGTTAGTGATGGAATGCTGTTCTTACTTATTTTGTGGTAATACTTGGAATCAAACACCAAGTCGGACTGCCAGACAACGTCTTTAAAATACACTTAGGTGGACACTGCTGTGTTGGTTCATAGTCTCATGCAATCCATGCTTGGGAGTTTCTTTTAATTGTAAGGAATGAGGCCTTTCAAGTGATACCTGGAGCAGGGTGGGCAGTAGCTTCACAAAATGGCTCATAATAATTAATTACTGAAGAATTGTTCAATCTTGCTTTTTAGCTCTGTGTTCCATTTGTATAAATTCAAATATGAACACAACAAAAAGCAGAATCTGGGAACTAAATTGAAGTACATTTGCATAGTTTCACCATATTAGGCATTTCACAGAATGTAATTGGGAAGCGAAACGTAGGACACGAAAGTAATGAAGCAAAAAGACTACACAGATCACAAGAAACAGAAATCACAAGCAGTCCTACTAATAACATTTTGAGTAACTGAGTAATTGTGATGGGATCTTCGCAGAACCAGGATGAAGACTCACTGCTTTATTCCTCTGTTCAAAGTGCAGGTAAATATTTATTCATTTAGTAACTTTTGGGTGGAACCAGTAGGGGTTTTTCAGTGTTTTTATATCTGTGACACACTAGTGACTAGAAAATGCATCAACAATAAGGGCCATGTTCAGGTGTTCCTGAATTCAGAGGAAATGCTTAGTCAGTGCTACTGCCCCTTGAGCCTTTCAGAGTTTAAGGCATTCAGAGAGAAATCGTGGAAAAGGACTTCATAAACTTTAGAATGCCTGAAAATGGCTCGTTGAATGAATGTAAGATTGCTTTATTAGAAGTGATAGTATGGGGGTTTATTTTGTTCTAGAGCAAGTCCTTGTGTTCTGCCCATTAATTAACTCTATATTCAGTAATAGGTAACAAAACAAAAGTATGGGACATAATTGTGTTGTGATAGAAGACCAAAGAAACAGGTAGTGGAATTGCTGGCAATTAAAGGGGCAATTAATGCCCCTGCCCTTGCCCCTGAGACCTCTGTACTCAAATACTGCTTTAGATGTAATGAAAATCCATGCAGAATCAAAGATTTTGTTGCTCTTTCAACCTGTTTTAGGATTCAGAAAGCTGAATTTGGGTGGCAGGACTGCTGAGGGTGTGGAGGGATTGAAGGCAGGCTGGTTGGGGGTTCATTGACTCTTGCAAACATCTCTGTAGGTGTCACAAGGGCTTGTGCAGGGTGGTGGTTTTGTTTGTACCTGCCTAAACTGCTGCTCAGTGGTTATGTTAACTCAATACTTTGGGCCTCACACTCTGTGTGTGCACATGCACATGTAGGTGAGGCTTTCTGGGAAAGGGAGAACTACTCTATGACCACAGCTTCCAGCTCTTCAGTCCTGTAAGCCACATGTAGGGAACCAGATTTAGAAAAGCTGCAACTCTGGCCTGGAGGTGAAAGTGATCTGTGGGCCCTGGGAGGAGTTACATCCTCACATGGATAAGTCTGTTCAGTCTAAACTATTCAATTCTTTGTCACCAGCTTTGGAGCTGCTGAACCAGCCGGGTAATCACTTGTGCCTTGTGTTGGATCGGAACTGGAAATGAGCTGGAAAGTGTTGCTCACTTGACTCCGTGTTTGTGAATCAATATAAAGCAAACCTAAGCACTTGTTTGTGAGTCATCTGAAATCATAAAAACACTACTGTTTTTATAAAATGGTCACATGCATCCTTGAACTTTGTGCTTTTTGAACTGTAGAGTGTCAGAAACAGTACATCCTCCAGCCCAGAATCTCTCCTAGGATGATTTCTTATTCTGCACTGTCATTAGAAATGATCAGCACTGGCAGCCAGCCCTCGAATGCTGAGGGCATTTGCAGGGTCTCCCACAGCAGAGACTTTGCCAGTCTTGATCTCAGCACACTGCCCTCAGATCAGAGAATGGCTGGCTGCCTGACAGAGTGTGAGCGGAAAACTTGCTGTCTACAAGCCTTTTTTGTTAAGCTTCCTTAACAGTGATGTGTCCCCCTTCTGCTTTGCCCAGAGGCATTTCTTATGAAGGTGACAGAGCAGGAAAAAACCCAGTTGAATCGTTCTGGGAAAATAAATTGGTTTTGTTTAGGTTTCTGTTTGTTGATCCTAAACAGTTCAGGTGATTCCTTGCCATCTGGAACTATGTTTATTTAGTTGAAGGTCCTTCATTTTCCAGTGCCAATAAGAGCCCACAGTCTTGCTCTTAAGTTTAATTTTGTTGAAAGGATAAAAGATTGTCACGTGTCTCACAATTTCAATCATTTTGAGTTCTAAGATACAATTACTAGGAGAGTTACTGGATTACTTAACCTTGAGCACCATCAGGCAGGATACATCACAGCGAATGAGGGACACACCCTACCCCCCCTCTCAGATAATTTCAAATGTCAATAACTCACACCCTGTTAAAAAATCAGTATGTTCAAAATAAGGGGGTGGTGAAAATTTGCAAGATCTTTTTGGTATTGTCTTGCAGCTCCTCAAAGAAACTCAGCAGCATGTGTAACCAAGTAAAAAAAAATAAAATTCATTGTAAAGCATGTTAGTCTGTGCTTGTGTGAGTATAAATTTGTTTTAACCAAGCCTGTTGGGCACTGAAGGGGATTTCACAGAGGTGAGCCAGGGCTTAGTGAGGCATCACTAAGATAAGAGTGGTATCCCGCTCTTTCTGGGACGAGTGAAAAATGTTCCTTACAGAGTGGTTCATTGTAGTGGGATACAGAGCTCCTGACCTCAGTCACCCACTGGATAAATGTAATTATGGTATCAAGTTCTTCTTGATAAAGATACATCTGAATTTAGCTTCAAATAATGTTTTTAACTGTTGTCTGTTTAACTTACAGAATAATATTGACATATATTTTTAGTTACTCAAGAAAATGCTAAGTAGTCTCTGTTTTGCCCATCTTCAGGAATAAGGAAGGCTGTAAACTGACCTATAGTTCTGACATAGATGTCTTTTTTTGAACTTATTTGGTATTCTGTCTCTGCCTTTTTTTTTTCCTTTTCTGTGGCTGTTCTTGTGCAATGAGAACTTGTAGCTCTATGCCTGTTTAAGTTTTGGTTAAAAGATTTTGTACAAGATAGGTGGGTTTCTCATTTCAGAGAAGTCTGAGGCTTTTAAAAGGATATTATTGGGTTTTGACCAAGCACCAATACCTGGGAAAGTAGAACACATGGAAGAATGCTGTGCAGTGTGTAACAGTGTGCTGTACATTGTCAGTAGGGTGTTTTGTCTCTTGATATTACTGCAGAAATAAGTGCCACCTTTAAAAGGTCAAAACTGCTCTGTGCTGCTGAAGGAACTCTAAGCAGTGCATTGTTAGGATGGTGCTTATGTAGAGCTCTGCTCTCTGGATCAGTTTGTACACAACACTAGGTAATACATAACAAGTTGTTTTTTCTGATCTAGGCTTTAAACCTGCGTTTTCAACCTGTGCACTCAGGCATGCAGCATGGGGAAGCTGGAAGCTGCTGTCATCTAGGCAGACATGCACTGCTGCAAATTTCTCTTTTTCCTCACTGTTTTAATTCCTGGACTTGAATGGTAATGGCTTAATTACTGACAGTGAATGTTCTTGAAGAATTTTATGTCTATTATTGTTGGAACATAAGACTGAGGAAGATTGAGTTGCTTTGTATTTTTCAGTATTTTTTGAAGTTGAAGATATTTAGTGTATTTACTGATGGTTTGTCTTTTTTAATCTCAGACTTGCTGAGATGGTGACTTTCTTCATTGCTGCAGCAACTAATTTACTGTGACATCTACCTGTCCAGTCTTCAGCACTATTAAGAGCATGAAATGCCAAGACAGCTTTGAGGTGGCCAAAGCTGTGAACCAAAAGCTCTAAAATGTCCCAGCTGTGTGTTTCTCTGTGTATTGCTATCCTAAATGTCTGCTACTGCTCTCCTGATGTCTTCCTCAGTGCTTCCTTCCAGAATAAGAGGTTTAATTACAGAGAGGAAAATATACAGTTTCTTGGGTATCATGTCATTCAACCCACTCAGAGTTCCTTATCCTGAAGTAAACCTGGAGCATCCCCACTAACAAATGGATTTTCTGTGTACTTTGGAAGAATTCTGTCTGATGGGCCTAGAAATTATTACTGAGCAGAAGACAAAAGGGCCACAATTAGCCCAGTAATTCCCACGTGCCATCTTACATTGCTTATGAATGATTGGGTTTTTAGTTCTATTTTTCCTTTGTCTTTGTGAGCGACCTGTTTCCTTGGCTTGTAATTGTTTCTCTTTAGCATTAGATGCCACACAGGATCTACAGGATGGGCACAGGATGGGCAAAAGCTTCTTGTAGATCTTCCCCCTTTCTTTCCTTGTGGTACTCTTTTTTTTTTTTTCTGGTTTTTTGGTGTTTTTTTTTTTTTTTTTTTTTGGTCATACATTCATAAGTGTTCCTGTGGACGCAGGGAGGTATAGAGGGTAGGTGGAGAACTGTAAAAAGTTTTATTATATTGTCACAGGCATTTTGATTGCCACCACACAATTTTATGAGTGTTGAATTGCTTCATAAGATTATTAATGTTTTAGAGAAAACAAGTTACAATTTACATAAAACAAGTATCTGTATAATGAGGGTGTAATTAAAGGATTCATGAAAATAATAATTTTATCAAATGCAATTTCTCATGCAGAAGTTGCGAGCTGGAGTGGAGAAGGATTTCTGTTAGGTCCCTGGTGGGTCCTGTCAGAAGTCATATGGGTGTGGGCCCAAGGTGGTTTGGTGGTGTGGTTCTGGCTGAGCTCACACCCAGCAGACCCATGAAGGAGCCCTGCTGGTAATGTCCAGCTGCCAGTTCTATTTTTCCCATGTTCCCCAGAGAGGTGCAGTGGGGAAAGGAGATGTCTCATTAGAGAGTCCAGTTTGTGAGGCAACAGTTGCTTCAAGTCTTTCTGCTGCTCCCAAAAGCGATGCTGGCATGTTCCTTACATAGTTGGAGTCCTCACTGGCTGGTCATGGCAGGTAAAGGCCAGCAGAGTTTGTACCCTCTCTGTTAGGGGGTACAGTCACCAGCCTTTGGAAAATTCTGCACCCCTGCTGTGAAGGTGGAGGTGTCCTGGCTGCCCATGGGGTGATCTGCAGTACTTTGACATCACCTCTCTGAACCCCTGCTCTGCTGGTCTGAAAAACGGGAAGGGTTGGCTGGTGAGAAACAGAAGGCTGTGCACTGTCAGACTCTAACAAAGGGTTAGTTTCTCATGCTTGGATATAGTAGTGGGTGGTTTGTGTTCTTTAGAAATGGTTTAAGGTCTCAAGGGTTGGCTGATCCCCCCAGCTGCTTGTAGAGGAGCAGCAGGAGGTCTGCTGTCAGTGTGGTGTCTGAGCTGCAGTGGAGACACAAAGTGCTGTGAAAAAAGAGGGGAAACAGGACAGGGAGCTGTAGGAAAGTGAGAGCCTGGGGTGAGCACAGGAGCTGTTCACAATGTACTGGTTTGGTAAAGCTGTACCATTTACAGACCCTAGATAATTTCTGGGCTCCCACCATCTGATTGGTCATCATGTATCTAGTTAGGCATTGAACTCCAGCAGGTTGGGATATCCAACTTTTAGTCACATAGTATCCTACTGCTGCCCCGGGGTATGGTACTTGAGTCACACACTGTATCCCTGTTTGTGGAGCCAGAGGTCATGCAAGATTCCTTCCTTGGGTGGAAGTCCTACAAGTCATGCCTGTTAGCTGCAATAGGATGCATTTCACACCCCCTCTTAAGCTCCTGCCTGCTGGCCAGTAGCTTTTGATTCAGATTTTTCTGATTCCACAAGCACAAATATTGACATGGCTGTAAAACATGAGTTCCAGGCTGGTAGTTCAGTCTTGGTTCTGTGAGATTCACACTGTTGCTTTGTCCTTGCCATGTCTAAATCATATAATACTGTCTTCATTTTTCTCTGGTCTTTCTTTTGGCATGCTGCGGGCTTTTGGCTCTTAATTATTAGAATTTTCTGGACTAGTTAATGCATCTGTCAATAAATACCTCAGTTTTGTGTGTGGATTGGCTTCTTGCACACCAGGTGAAAACTCATTTTGGGACAACACCTCTATGTACTATAAGGTTCTTTTCAAAAGGTTGTGCATGGAGCAGTAACTTAACTTTTTTTCAGACTTAAGTGGGTGGGGCAGCAAATATTTATCCCTCAAAGCCACTGAAGAATCTAAATTGCTTCAGAGGGCTCTACATGCTGATTCCCAGAGGAATTCTGCTCTGTGTGGAACATGGGCAGTGACAGCCCTCCCTCTCCCCTGGTCCCTGTACTGTGTTCAGCTCTTACAAGCACAGTGGGACCTACCTGGTGTGGCTTAGAAAAATAATTGTTTATGGGAAGTGCAGTGTAGTTACGTGTCTTGTGTTTTGTGGCTTGGCCTACAAACCTGGAGATAATATCACTGCACACCGATAGCACTGCTTTGTGCTCAAGGCGGTTTTAAACAGTTTTTGTTTACTATTCTTTATTGAGAGCTTGACTTGCAAGGTAGAGCTGAGGGTGATGGCCCTGTGGAGGTTTTGCTCTATACATCTGCAGAGGAGACCTACTGAACCTTTCACAAGTTGAGCTATGAATAGGAGGATGGGGTCACTTGTGTCATCAACTCATATTCTCCTTAGTAGAACTACAGATAATATTACACTCTTAAAACCAGAAACCTCCCAAACAGACAAAAAAACCCCACCAAAATCAGCTTACAGCCCAGAAGAAAAAGAGAAAATGTAGTGAAGATAATGAAGGCAACTCTGTCTCCCTTTTTTTTGTCTTTAACTGCAATGGACATCTGCTGGTCTGATTCAAATTGAGTATACAAAAATATGAAGATATTTGTAGCAGCTAAAAATGTTTTCAACTAATTCATGAGTATAGTACTTATTAGAATAAATGGCATATTCTAATTATTATTTCATTTTCTGCCTTTCTGGTAGCAGAGCATTTGCTGATTTGACACTCGTTTAATTGTCCGATTGTGTAATGTGAGTATGGCCCTGTAGTATTTGAAGACAATAAAAAGTAGTGTGATTGATTAGGTATTTCTGCACAGAAAGTTGGTGAAGCTTTTGAACCAAAGACAAATTGTTGATTTTCTCATTTGGTCAATTGCATTATGTTGTTTTGCTTCTTTTAGGTCACATTGGGGTCATCTTGCGGAATCTTCTGAAAAAACAAGAGTAATACGAAGAAAATGTTTGGCAAAAGTATCTTCGCTACACAGTCAGCCTGAGACAGGAAAGGTTCATTGGAGTAAGTACTACGTGGTTGGGGTTTTTTGGGTTGTTTATTACCTTTTGCTTGTAAAGTCATCATGGTTATTAGGCTATTATTGTATTTAATTTTGTTGTAGTTACATTAAAAAGATTAATTGGTGACTACAAATTCATTTCAGTCAATCAGCTGGTAATGGACTCATGGATTCTCACGGAACCATCTTCCATTTTAGAAGTAGTTATATCTTGTGAAATTTAGGTGGGTTTTGGATTTTTCTCTTGGCTGCTGTGTATTCTGGCTATGGTTTTGAGCAGGGACTGGTCTGGTATAGATGTGATTATATCCAAGCCCCTGTTTGCTGGCAAAAGTTAAAGCACTGCTTGTATTTTCCAGGGAATTTGAAAATACAGTTGTTCTTTTTTTTCTTTTCATTTTTTTCTTTTTTTTCTTTTTTTTGTCTCTAACTCTCCAGTCCTGGCCCTTCCTGAGTGACTTTGATATTTTTGTTGTCACTCTTACAATATTTGTCCTGTGTTGTAGTTCCATCATTCATCAAACTTGCTTAAGGTTTCAATTTATGGATCCCAGATACATCTTTTCTTTACTGTTTGTAGTTCACTTCTAGCTTTTGTGAATTCTGGCCTGACAAGTGTGTGTCTCATTTATGATAAAAGAAGCCTCCCTACGCAATGCAGGGACTGTGGATTGCACCTTTTGCTATCAGATAAATAAATATTTATATACTGATATAGTGTGATTCTTAATTTCTGTCTGCTTCATGTGCTTGAGATGAGAAATGTAATCATATTTCTGCCACTTTACATGAGATTGTCAGATGTTTAAACATATTCTCATTAGAAACTGGGAAAAAACTGCCAATGCAGATTTTACTCATGCTGTGTGATTATGTGACTGTAATTCTGCAGGAGTCACTGGAAATACTCTTGAATGCCTAGTTGGGAATGAAAACTATCTGGCCATTGGAACTGAAAGGGGTGAGCAGTGGTTTTAGTTTACAAGAAGTATATTTTGGCATATTGCTTTATTACTAAGAGGAAATGACTCCTCTTAGCTTCTTCTTTAAACAGGGATGTGTACAGGGTGTCAGTTTGGGTAGAAAAATGTCTGTGAAACCAAGTCAGACAATATAAACTTTTCATACTTGGTGTTTTTAACATAGTGTTTTTAACTGCCAGACTAACATGTTTGGATTGATTGATTTCCTACCTTAAAAAAATACTGTAAAATTTTCAATTAAATGTGGATTTAAAGCAGTTGATTATGTTAGTTCCCTTTCTCTAAGTGCTTGAAAGAAATGCTGCACTTTTTAGTCAGCACATTTAAATTTGCATCAGTTCCTGATCTAGGCCATATGTCAAGTGGCTGGTAAATACTCATGTGAACCATTCTTGTAGCACCTGATTCTGGATTCTGACCCCTCAAGTTTTCAGGAACTGTGTTGTATGGAGTTATGTCTTTTACTGCCTTATTAGACTACACAGCAGAAATACAGGCACTTGTTCACAATGTCCCAAAACAAACAAAAAACCCTCTTTGCTGCCTACACACTTATTTTGACAAGTTAAGTCTTGACTCTGGTAATCAAGTTAGCAAAACAGATAGACAGTAAAGTTGAGACTGAGCTCCCCAAACAAATAAAATCAAGACTGTCCACTGGAGACAGCTTTAGTCATGTTAAATCACTGTATTCAGGCTTATGCCCAGATGCAAAACTTGCTTAGGTATTCATTAGTCAGTAAACTTGTGTTTCTTTCCCCCTCCTCATCCCCCCCCCCTTTTTTTTTTTTTTTAAGAGACTGTTGTTACAACTTAAAATTGATTCTTATTTATTTGGTTCTGGGGAAATGTTTTGGAACCTTTCTTTTTGTTTTAGGAGAGTATTTATGTGTACCTGCGTGCATTTCAATCATCACAAGCTATTTCGTATTTGGATTTTTCTAATTAAAGTACTAAAAGCATTAAAATAAAGTCTGAGTGGTATCTCTATTCACAGCTAAAAAGCCAGGTGCAGTTCTCATGGAGTCATAGTAGGGGATTTCTGGGATACTGTGGAGACTTGCAAAATTACATGTGCACCCTCCTTTAACTTCAGTGTTGGAGCTAACCTTGGGACCAGCTGACTCCCAGAAGTCCCTTTCAGGGTAAATGGTCTATAATTCCAGATAATCTTAAATATTTTTGGTTCTTATGATGAATGGCCAGGGCTACTTTTTGCTTTATTACCATTAACTTCATGGCAAAAGTGTTGATTGTGTGGGATTTTTAGGATATGTTTTTCTACATGGCATTGTATTTCAACTTGTCTTATAAGTTTCATGAAAAAGGTGTATAAAGTACATCTAAATATTTGAATTGTAGGATTTCCTTCAATGCTTGGTCAGCATTGAACAGCGCTGTCCATATAACAAGTGGCTGTGAACAGCCACCTCTGAGTCTGTGTAATGGGGGACATTGAAGCTGGTGTTGGAAGAAAAATAACTGCAAAAATCCAGGCCAGATCATATAAGAAACAGACCCTTTCAGGAAGAATGTCTGGCCTGATGAAGCATGTAAAATTTATATTTTCTTCCATTAAAGGGTGTCTCTCCATCTTGTAGTATCCATGGCATCTCTGTATGAGACTTAAGCACATCTGCTCATGTGATAGCTCTGTGTTGTGGTCTGTGTGCCCTCCTTGCAAGTGAAAATTTCACTCCTCATTCATTTTCCACTGGTTGTAATTATTTTACTATTTCACCTCTCTCTGCAGATGCATACAATCTGTCTGCTGGAGAATAATCCTCTTTTCTAGAGGTTTTGATCAAAATACCAGAAATAATTGGAAAGTGAATCTTTTAGTCCCTGTGTGAAGAGGTATCTATGTATAAGAAAACCTCAGTTTCTATTTTTAACTTTTTTATAGTAGAATGTCATATAGATGTAACACTTTAATAGTTGAAGGAAACAGTTGGCTGCTGGTGAGATTTGATGGTCTAGGTCCATTTGTACAATTGCAAATGAGAGGAAATATTAACCATTTATATATTTAAATATCTTGTAAGTGGAATGTTATGTTTATAGTGGCACAAAAAATTATTTTGAGTTGTAGAACAGACAAGGAAATACCAGAGAGCAGAACTAATACTGGTTTATTATTTCTTAGTTTTGTTGTCAGGCTGTTTAGAAGTCTGGTACAATACTTGTTTAGCAATGGGAGGACAAGGGCCCCTACAGTCTACTTAGTACATTAAATCAATAAAATCACAACTCCAGATGATTAATGCATTTTTTCAGACTCATGATAGAGTCATTGCATAGTAGTTCTAATAATAGCTTGGGCTGTTAGCCAGGCCTTTAGGCTGTAGTTTTGCCTACATTTTTTGAAATGTTCTTAAGAGCTGTCAAGTGGCCAGCCAGCCCTGAGGCTGGGAGAAACTGCCATTCTTCCACTCCTCTGGCTTCTCTGTGCAGCCTCACTGTGCTGGCACAAGCAGTGCTGCGGCTTTATGGGAACAGCCTGACTCACCTGTGCTAAAATGACATCTTTGTTCTGGGTTATCGTTTGGCTCTTCCCCTTTCCCATTCAGTCTGACTCTCCAGTCCTCCTCCTTCCCTCGTGTCCCCTCCATTCACCGTTTTTGTTAAGCTTGGTTTTGTTTGTTCGTTTAAAATGTCCATGTGAGCATGCCATCATTTAAATGTTTATTCTCACCTCTAGTACGTTAAGTGTCTGCAGCGCTCTGCAGTGTCAAGAGGGAGTTATGTGGGTTGTGAACTCACCAGCTCTAATCTTTTCCCAAATCGTTAGTCTCACCACACTATCCTGAATGTCCTGCTATGCAGAAAACATTGCTCCTCGTGTCAGGGCCCACTCTGCCTGCTGCCATTGAAAATTTCCCAAAATATCTAAGGGAGTTCTTTTGAAATGTCTCTAAAGGTGAATCTACCAGATGTCTTCTCACAGCCCAGTTGATGCAGAATGCTGAATAACTGGTCTGGGCTTTTTTACCTTTGAGCTTTTCAATCCTTCTTGTCTCCCTGACACTGTTGGTCAAGGTGTCGGATGAACTCTTACTCATATGACAGTGCTTCTCTAATCTGCTGTTTTTTTCCATTCCTTTATATTCCCTCCCTTCTCAACCATGCAGAACTGCATTCCAGTGAGCTGAAAGGGAATGTTTTCTTGCAGTGTCCCCAGCTTCAGTGTGATCCAGTGATTGGGTGCTTCTGAAGACAATTTCACACAGTAATACTGAAATGTGGGTTTTTCTTCTCCCTGCAACTCACTTTAATTGCACAATACAGAAGGATGGCCTGAAACTCTTTACTTGTATTTGAATGTATCTATGCGGGGATTTCAAGGTAGAACAGAGGATGGTTGTGAATTAGCTGTGAGAAGCTGCTATGTTACTGTTGAGTTTTATGTTCATTATGAATTATGTGCTGCTTGTGAATTGTTGGAAGTCTGTCAGAAGCCTGGGACTTTATTCACTTGTTCAGTTCATCATGAATATTTTTCAGAGGGAGCAGAAAATGGGTGTATTTGCCTGAGTATAAAGTAACAGAAAGTAAGATTTTCCTTTAATCTTATTTGTTCAATTGTTCAATTGAACAATTATGTTCAAGTCAAGTCTATAAGTCTTCTGAGTCAGAAATACCATTTTAGTAGTGTTGTTCTGAAGACAATAATCTCATTTGCAGCTAGTTCTGGAACTACACTTTCATTGAATTGTAGAATAATTTGCATAAGAAGGGATGAGGTAGAGGTATTCTAGAGGTAATCTAACCTAACCATCTGTTCAAATGAATTTACTTAAAATTAAATTAAATTTTAATTTGAAACCAGTTAGCATGTCTGCATTTTTTTTTTAATATGTCAAAGTCCTGTGTCAGTCAATTGCGAATTCAGGTGCTCAGCATTTCTTGAAAACTGGGCCACTTTTATTTACCGGC
Organism: Lichenostomus cassidix; assembly: GCF_008360975.1. Taxonomy (NCBI): domain Eukaryota; kingdom Metazoa; phylum Chordata; class Aves; order Passeriformes; family Meliphagidae; genus Lichenostomus; species Lichenostomus cassidix. The sequence goes on from NC_139490.1 coordinate 19,318,727, forward strand.
ATTAATATCTGAGTAGAAACTGCACTCGTTGTGGGTTCAAATCCTGACTTCGGTTTTTAAAACTTATTGCATAATACTATGGATACACCAGAGGAATAAAGCTACAGGAGGTGAACAAGCAAAATAATCAGTGACCTGGGATAATAAACCCTAAAGAAATTCTCTTTGTTTGTGGGAAATTAGCTGCTTTGCATGAGGATAATGAGAGAATCTTGACTTGATGGCTGAGAGACCACTCTTGGTACCAGTGTGAGAACTGTGAGGGAATGAGGCCTTTGAAAAAGGCCTTTCATGTTTTCTATACAGAGATATTTTTAGAAAACTAAATGGTGATATTTTTATTCTGATTTCTGGAGGAACCCTGACTAAACGGACACTTAATTTTCCATTCCATAGGGCCAGCTCATGTGGCAGTTAAACTAAGATGCTGGGAAATATTTATAGTACCACATGATCTTTAAAAATAACTTTCCAGTCTACTTTGTAGATGTCTTGAATTCTTAAAGTCTTTGCTATTGTAGATAGATAACCATGACATTTGTGGAGTGGAAAGATCTCAGCCTTGCTGATTTAGGCATTTGTATTTATCATCAAGTTGATTGTATTTTTATTTTTAGATTTTGAAGCAGTTTGGATGGAAATTCACCTATGCAGCTTTAGAAGGCCAGGAGTTAAGTAGGTTCACTCTTTAGGGCTACATAAGAATTCCCATGGTGTGCAGTGGTTCCCATGGTCTGCAGTGGCACACAGACTACATTTGGGTTCTCAGTGCATTGGGTGCTTGGCATGGGAGATGCTTGCTCTCGTCACATTAAACCTTGAAACAAAACCTTGGTAGCAATTCCTCTTTAATCCCAATGCCATCCCTGTCCTGCTGCTGGAGGGTGAGGGCTGTGTTCCCACCCCACCCTCCTCCAGATGGGTGCCTGCTGCTCACAGGGTGAGGCTCCCTGGGCCCATGGAAAACTGGTGATGTTTGTTCCTGGTGTTTTCTCATTGTGTGGCAGTGGCGGGGATGGGAGGGGACAGCCAGGAAGGGGAAAAGCTGAGCAGCACTGCTCTGGCTGTGGGCTGCTCTCAGAGCTGTGGGTGGGGCGGAACTGGAGTGGTGAGGGGATGGAACAGCACTGATGAGGGGAGAGGGTCAGGCTGGTGCTCAAAGCGGCCCTGTCACAGCCTGTGAGAGTTGTGGAAAAGCTCTCAGGAATTTCATACAGACTGAAGAACAGAAGAGGGTGTAGTTTTACAGAGCCATGAACTGTCACTGATCTAATGCATATATTTGACTTTAATGTCTTCAGAAGAAATCCGGCTGTTTCAATGTTTTTAAACTTTTTTCTAAAGGCCTCTTAAGTTGCATAGGACATAAGTCTTCCTGCATATTCAGACTCCTTTTCCATCTTTCTACTAGGTTCTTTTCCCTTGTTTGTTCTCAAATATTTCGTTTGTAGCTTGCTCATCTTTTTATAGTACTAGATGTTTACGTAGTTAGAAAAACTATTACAATGATTGCATTGTGTAAGTGCTTAGTGTTTCTCCTACTTAGACTACGTGATATGCTGCTGCTGTTTCCTAGAAAATTACTGTGGTCAGATTGTCATCTTGTCTGTTCTGGACAGTAAGATACTGTTCTTGTGTGTCTGGATGGGGTGGGTCTTTTCACTACTGTAAGACTTCTTTTTTCTTTTTTTTTTTTTAGCCCCTTGACTGCCACATGACAGAGCAAGCAGTAGATAAAGAGCTGTATTGATCACAGTGATGGTCGTCTTGGATGTGGTGCTCAACAGTTGTAAAAACTTACTACATTAAGCAAAAATCTGGATAAGCAGAGGGCCCTTAGTTTTTGCATATCCAAAACAAGTTCGCTTCTGATATTTGCCCTTATGTAAATATTCATAGTTTTAGTGAAAAGTAAATTCAGTTTTACATTTAACTTGAAGAACTGTTGATATTTATGTTCCTGTAAAATGCACCTGTGTTTAGAAGATGTGGTATAAAATTTCTTAAGGAAAGTTACTTTTAAATATAAAGGTGATCCTCCCCTCCAACTTTTTGCCATCTGTTTGGGATGATAGCATAATGATTTCATCCTGAGAGAACTCTGACTACATTTCAGGGATGGGTGACATCATTTCAGATGTAAGATAGCTCTTCTAAAGACTTTTCCAAAGATGAGATTTTCTTGGTGCTCAGGAGAATAAATACTATGAGGGATAACAGGGCATCAAAATTTTCCTCTAACACTGCATTAGATATATGTTTACAAATACCACCTTCTTTACAGCCACTTTTGCTTGTGTTTCATTAGTGTTCTTCTGGATTATACTTCAAGGTAAAACATAGAATGTTGTGTTGGATTTTATGTTTATGTTCTTTTGACAACAGAAAAACAGACCTCAAAGGATGAGTGATAGGGGATTTGTGGTGAGTTCACAAGTAAAGGATTTAATCACACAGTGTGAGTTTTCATAATTGCTGCATTCTTCAAAAAGTTGGTCTTAGAACTTATCTGACGCAGATAAATGTCGAGTCTTGATGACCATCCAAGTGGATTTGATACTTTTTAATGTCTAAGTCTTTTGCTGATATGACAAATTATTTTCAAAGGAGAGTTCATTGCTTTGTTACTCCATGTCTCATTTTTTGCCGTGCTCCAGACAGGCTCTTTGTCTCTGAGAACGTTCTTGGGCAGCTCTTAATTTCAGGATAAACTTAAAACTCTTTCCTGTGCTTCTTTGTCCTTTCTATCTCCTTGGTTGGTGCTGATTTATGTCAGATATTTGCACCTCCTGGATCTAAGTCCTGTACATGTGCAAGTGAATGACTCAACACAGGTAAAACTAATTTCACCAGCTCTTGCAATAGTTGCAGCTGGGTGGTCCTGGGCTCTCAGGGATGTCCTGAAGTAGTCAGGATGGATTTGAGCTTGGCACAAGATAGTCTTGCCTGACTTCTCAGGAAAATGGGTGGGTGGTTTAGTGAGAGAGCACAGCCCCAGCTTGTAACCACATCTTCTGAAGTCATATTGATCCTTTAGTCTAAAGAATAAGTCTGTAAATCTTGGGGATGTTCTAAATGCCTGCGTTGTGTTAACTGGTGCTGTGCAATGTTCCAGTGTTTCTGCTGGTGGCTGACACTTGCTGGAAGTGTTGCCTACATTTTTTTTCCAGAATAGTTTAGTACCTTCTCTGTATAGCCCTGGACACATGACTCTAGTTCTGTGTTTTGGTTAGGGGGAGAAAAATGAGTGGGCTGCAATTCACATGAAAATATCTGTAGCTTACTTTTGACTGTCATCTGTCCTTAAACTATTTTAGAAATCAATGAAGAAACAGCCTGCTTCTGGTAGCCTTTTCTTTTTTTCCTTTGTTTGTTTTTTTCTTTCTTCCTTCCCCAGTGATCTCATTAGTTAAATGATGAGAGATGCTTTTGTTAGGAGGTGGGAGGAAAGCTAGGAGGTCTCTTGGCTTCTGGAATAAGGCTGTTAGCACCAGAGCAAATTCTTCTGTCTGCCTAGAGATTGTAAGTCCTTTAAAAACCAAAACAGCAATACCTAATTGAGAAATCCTGTTGTAGGGCTTCTTCCTTGTGTACATTATATCTGTAAATACTGAGTGTTAAATTATCTTGTTCTGCAGATGTTCTTTCCATTATTATAAGCAGCTCTGTCAGAACTGCTGGTTTATTAAAATACGAATTGAGCAGTTTTAAGATTGAATAGTGTGCACACATATATGAAATTTGCAGATTAAATGCAATGTTTAAATTTGAGAAAATTTACACTTTACATGGAAAAGTTTGAGTGCTGTCTGTCAGTATAACCTGTGACTTAGGCATTTTGTATTGGGGTTTGCTCTGTGAAATTCAAAGTAATTGATTAGATAGTTGAGTAGCCAAGGTTAAGTCCTGGTTTAATTACTTCCTTCTTTTGTATATGAAGTTGTTGTTACTGTGATGGTGGGCAGGAATAGCTATGAGGTGAACAGCCTGAAATAGCTTTTTATTATTATTATTTTAATTGTTGTTTTCTTTCCTGTAGCTGGAAGTTGTTTAAAATGTCTCTGGTGTTGTTGCTCCCAATCCAGATGGCTTTTTGCCTTTGTTTCAGTTCCTAGATGTGATATTGTTAGTTAGTCACTAGTGCCACTACACGTGTCACAGTTGGGGCCAACTCATCCTCAGAGCCGCTGTGGGTTGGCAATCTTGTGTTTCTCAGGATAAAAACTGGTTCTTTCTTGGCCCCTGTGATGTCAGCTCTTGGGGCAGAAACAGGGTGCTGGCTGCAAAACACACTGACCTGCTTCCTTGAGGAAGGAAATGTTAAGTAAGTGCCTGAAAGCAAGAATAGCTCCCCAGCATGCTCAGATTGGTGAGATGGCTGCACTTCCCTTTTTAATTGAAAATGCAAATGGAATTTTAAAAGATTCTGGTGTCTGTGTTGAAAATCTGCAATTATAAACAAGTGTCTTATAAAGTTTTTGTAAGTCTCTGTGTTGTGGTGTCTGGGCTCCAGGATGTGGGAGCAGCAATTTTAAGTCTTGCTCCTTTGAACATTTTAAACTCTTGTTGGTGCACTAAAGTGGTTTCAACAATTGCAACTGTGAAAAACAGCTGAAAGAGAATGAAAATAGAAAACATCATATGCTGAATTAAAACAGGAAAATTATAAACAAAATAACTACATAGAACAGATTTCCTTGCTGCTGTACCTGTCCAAGGAATGCTTTGTAATGGAAATACCTCTTTATTTTCCCATGATGACCACAGAAAATAACTGAATATATACTGTCTGTGCATCCAAATACAAACTTTTCACTAGCTGCTATTTTCAGTTACAACAGAATTGCAGCCAGGATTTTATGGGTACAAGTAACTGGATGGAGGAAAAGGAACAGAATCCAATTAAAATAGTAGCTTGTTGAAAATATACTGGTTGGTAATGAAAAATTAGATATTTTCTCTAGATTTAATTTTTTTTGTAGCTGCTCTTATTCCAATAATGTTGTCTGTGTTGCATGATGGATTTGCATTTATTTCTTTCCTTTAGATAGTTTAGAGCTCACACACCATGCTAAACTTTGGACATCCAATGATGAATGGATGGATTGTAAAAAGTGGTAATTCAGATAAAACACCTTCATATCTGATTTCTTATTTTACCACACCCCCACCTCCAATTCTTTTTGTTTTAATTCAGTCTGGTCAGTGTAGTGGACTTTTTTGGAGGAAAATGTGGACGTAATGGTGGTAAAACTATCATTTGACAGTGATGATGGTAGGAGCTCCATAATTGTTGCTTCTATTGAGGAAAAAAATGTTTTTCCTTATGTATTTTTGCTTTCTGAAATTTAGAGGTGTTTAATTTAGTGAAATTTCTGCAATATTTTTATCTAGTACAAACAAAATATGAAGTGATCCATGCATTAGTGTGGTTACAAGGTGTGTTGGCAGCTTGTACTGGTCCTCACAGCTTTGCTAAGGCCAAATGGAAAGGTGCTGGAATGATTAGGGTCTTGTTATTCAATGTATTTACATGGCATCCAGAGGTGGCACTGGAGCGTGTTGTCTCTTACCAGCTTTGAACTGTCATGTTGATTTTTGTGCTGCTGGCATCACCCATTATCCTTTGGTGGGAAGGACTAATAAAAGTGTTGGAAAGCTGGAAGTAGAGTTGCACATTCTGACATATTCTGTTACAAATGGTAACACATCTTGTGTTATCCACATATGTTTCCCACATCTCGTGCTATCCAACAAGAAACATGTTGGGGTAACTTGTCTTTATTGAAGTGCTTTACAAGAGTGTTTACAATGCTTCCCATCCTTGTCAGCTGGAAGAGCATGATCTGGATGAGGAGGAAGGTAAAGACTTCAGTGGGTCATGGTTGAAGGGAAAACTCAGCTTTAGAGAGTGGTAATCAGAAAAAAGATTACTTGGAAGGTTGAAAAACTGGTGGTAGCATTAAGAGTAAATAAAAATGTCCTGAGATACAAAAGACAAGCAGTCAGGAAACCATGAAGTGAGCTGAAGGAGGTCACAGACAGGGTTTGTGGCTGTAGTTCACACACTGGGTGGAGTTCATAGAGGGTGATCATTCTCTGAGGGTGAAAACAAATTGAAAAGTGTCTTCAGAGGAAAATGACACTTTCTAGTAGAGTTGAAGGTATTTTTCCTGCTATTCATACGGACTTTCAGGTTGAATATGTCCCTGGACATATTTTTGAACAACTAACAGGAAATTTGTAAGAAATAAAATAATGAAACTGATCCTGAGTTTTCATATGAAATATTGCCGTGCTTCATCCAAGAAGTTTACTTTGGTTGTGTTTTACACAGGTAAAGTTTTAGAGACAACCTGAAATGAATTCCTAACTTTGTTTCAGCTAACCTCTGATTAATTAGTTTTTTCTCTTATTACTTAGTTTTAATGATATAAGCATCTCAACAATAGTGCTTTGCCAGGCAAATACTTTCATTATATTAAATAACATTAATGAGTAAAACTATGGTTATGTGTTTGCAATCCTGGCATTTGAGACCCCAGAGTTGTAAGCTGAGCTGTACAAAGCAGGCTTATGTAAACCTTCCAAAGACTTTAAAATGTGTGTCTAATTATAGAAGGTTAAGTATACTGAATTTTAGGATTTTTTTTTCCCCCCTAAGGCCATGTGGTTATGATATTATTGAGATTCCATAATGCCTCCTGCCGTGACAGACAGCCTTGACATCTGGGCAGTGGATTCACAGATTGGTGCTGATGGCTCAATATCTGTGGACTTCCTGTTGCCCACTGGAATCTACATCAACCTGGATGTCCCTCGAGATGCCACCATATCTCAGATTAAACAGGTAATACCAAATGGGCAGTTAACTTATGTTTGGAATGAGTGCTGTTTCTGATTTTTACCTGCCCTCTGGCAAATCAAGTAATGAATTCTAGCAGGCATAAAAATCAGGTACTGAAGGCACGTGCGCAGCAGATTGACTGATAAAGAAGTGTGAGTATGTGGGGGTTAGCACTGGGGTTGAGCACATGGCAGGGTTTGGAGAAAGGGCTTCTTGCTGCTAGTTACAGTTCAGCAGAGATTGTTCTAATAGTTCTATAGTAATACTGTGTTGCTACTCTAAACCTTTTTTTAACTCATTGGTAATCCCTTGTTTGGTGATCTAACATTTCTCTGATTAGTGTGTCTGATTAGATTTTCATTATAGGAGTCACAGATCATGCTCCTGTATCTGTTGACTGACACCAAAGATAATTCCTTTAAAAACTGTGTCTGACACTTCTTAAAGGTTTTGTACAAATTGGAGCATCACTTAAATAGGGAGGGAATATCCAAATCCAAGGGAGGGGAGAACGTAAGGAAGTGACCACAGATACTAAAAGCAATCTACTGGCCTTTGATGAGATAATGGCCATGTGAGGACATTTAGAAAAACTAGTGAGGAATTAGGTAGTTGAGTGAATTACAACACAGAGCAACCTGCCTCTAATATAATAAGTGATTTCAAGTGATAAAGAATTTTAAAAACAAATGTGTAAGTGACAGCAATAAGGGACTTGAACTAAGCTGTCTGGTTTTCTTGATTTTTGTGACACACGGAAACTTAAAAATTTTAAATCAAACAGGTACTGTTGATATTGAGCTGTTTGAAAAGCTGAAAAGGAATGCTGATACTAGCTACAGAGGTCTGTCCTGGAAATCAGTCAAGATAGAGACTGAAAATGAGACAAAGTAAACATATAGTGATAAAAATTAACCAAGTTAGAAAATACATTTATTTTATGGTTTTATGGGGACATAAATGGAAATGAATGTTATGTTCAGTGCCCTATGATAGGTTGCTGTTTTCTGTTTTGTTTTATTTACTTCTTTGTTTTCCTTGCAGCTGTTATGGAAGCAGGCACATTCCTATCCACTCTTTCATCTCCTCATGGAGATTGACTCTTACATGTTCTCATGTGTGAATCAGACTGCTGTACATGAAGAATTAGAGGATGAAACACGGAGACTTTGTGATGTTAGGCCCTTTCTTCCTGTCCTTAAACTAGTGACAAGGAACTGTGATCCAGGAGAAAAGTTGGATTCCAAAATAGGTGTCCTTATAGGCAAAGGTAACTCCAACTATTTTTTTTTTAAATGAGGGTATACTTTGTTGTGTATGAGAGTCTTAATTGGGCAGGTAGGAATGGGATTTTTTTTTAATATATTAAGGAAACACTGTTTCCCTTTGTCAAACAAATACTGATGTAGTTGCAAAGAGTTTAAATACTCAAGATGAAACATGTGAAAATTGTTTAAAGCTCCTGTCTATATTGCATTTCAGCATTGTGTTGTATTAGTACATCAATCAAGAGCAAATTTTATTTTGTAGATGAGGAGAATATATGTATTATTATTATTGTTATTATTAATAACTGAAGAAAAACATAAATTTGAGCAGTATTATCATGAATAGCCTACCAGAAAACTGGATACTCAGAAGGAACTAGAAATTATTATGATTTTATTATGGATGGTGTCTGAGCTGGTTAAAAATTATTCTTGTTTTTGCTCTCAATTGTGACACTGATTGTCATCAAACAATGAAAAGCTATTTTTAATGGTTTCACAGTAACTTATTCTTGAAGTTATTTCAGAATTTTCAGCTTTTAAATCTACTCTGCTTGGTTATACAATCAAGATTGACGGGGTCATATGAGGTCATACCTCTTGTTTTAAAACAATGAACCATTGTTAGCTCTCTTATAAAGACTGCAGGTTTTGTTTAGATTTCAGCAGTACACTGTCTGCCTATTTGTTAGAGCTGACAATGGGAACTGTTGGTCAGTTTAACCATTCAGACAGATTCTGACAGATTCAGAGAGATTCACATTCTGTGATTGAATATTTGGCTTATTAGAGCTGTGTGAGACCCTGCCTTATGCAGCCCCTATTCTGTACCTTAGCAGTGAAAAAAAATGTGCTCCTGTCTGAGCTTCTAAATTTAGTGCTTTAGTCTCAAAAGGTGCTGGGTGCTTTGTGTGATTTGCACAATGTTCTTCAAAGTTCAGGAGAAAAGATAAAGACACTTGCAGGCCCTACATGTCCTGAAGTACCAAAAAGTCACAGCTTTCCATTGTAACATAGAAAGATGGGGTGGTTTGGATTGAAAGGGATTTTTTAAAGGTCATCTCGTTCCACCCCCCTGCTGTGGGCAGGGACATGTCCAACTAGACCAGGTTGCTCAGAGCCCTGGCCAATCTGACCTTGAACATGTCCAGGATGTGGCATCCACCATCTCTCTGAGCAACTGGTGCCAGTGCCTCACCACCCTCCTTGTAAAAATTTCTTTGTTGCATCTAATCTAAATCTACCCTCTTTTAATTTAAAAACTCCCCAGAGCTTTCTTTTCTCCAGGCTGAGCAACCCCAGCTCTCAGCCTTTCTCCATAGCAGAGGTGCTCCAGCCCTCTGAGCCTCTCTGCGGCCTCCTCTGGACTCTCCCCAGCAGGTCCCTGTCCTCCCTATGTTGGGGGCTCCAAGCTGGATGCAGCACTGCAGGCAGGGTCTCACCAGAGCAGAATAGAGGGGCAGAATCCCTTCCCCTGCCCACCTGCCCTCACTGTGATACAGCCCAGGACATGTTTGGCTCTCTGGGCTCTGAGTGCACATGGCCAGGGCATGTCCAGCTCATCCACCTGCACCCCTGAGTCCTTCTGGGCAGGGCTGCTCTCCATCAGCTCATCCCCAGCCTGTGTTCATACTGGGGGTTGCCCTGACCCAGGTGCAGGACCTTGCCTTTGCTCTTGCTGAACCTCAGTGGGATTCCCATGTGCCCACTTCCTGAGCTTGTCCAGGTCCCTCTGGATGGCATCCCATCCCTCAGGAGTGTCACTACAGCACTCAGCTTGGTGCCATCTGCAAATCTGCTGAGGGTGCTCTCAATTCCTTTGTCTATGTCATTAATGAAGCTGTTAAATAACACTGATCCTTGAATTGTTTCAGGTCTCCATGAGTTTGATGCCTTACAAGATCCTGAAGTGAATGACTTCCGAGCTAAAATGAGGAAAATCAGTGAGGAGAAGATTCAGTCACTTGTGGGTCTCTCCTGGATGGACTGGTTGAAGCACACTTACCCACCAGAACAGGAGCCTGTTATCCCAGAGAGCTTCCAAGATAAGCTCTATAGTGGAAACCTTGTGGTGGCTGTTCATTTTGATAACTGCCAGGTAGGAGTGGTTGTTCAACAGGTTTCATGAACTGTTCTTGATCCAGATCTGAATTAGCATGGGATTGCTCAAGGATGTAAATGAAATAAAACACTTACATTATGGTGTTTGCTTTAAAATGCAAAGTCTTTCACCAGGATCCTTGACTCTTGAAAGAAAGTGAGGATGTGAGCCAATGGTTGAGAATTGAACTTCTAAAGTCAAATTACAGTTCTACTTCTAAAGGCTGAATATACTCCTTGTATATTCTATATTATTTCATATATGTTTAAATGTAAAACATGATTCAAAGTTGTCAGGACTTCTTTTGGCCAGCTGTTCCTGAGTTGCTGCATCTACATTCAGTTTTAAGCTCGGTTAATCAGGGGTTGCTGGTAAGTGGGAGGCACCATACTCAATACACTTGTCTCTGTGTGTGACTCCCTGAACATCTTTTGGGTTGATCTGCTAAGATTTATTTCTAGATTTAGAAATAAATTTTTAAAAAAATAGTATTTCCTTTACTAGAAATACACATAGAAAACTGAAACACTGAGACTTAAATTTACCTTTTTGTTTAGGCTAGCAAAACCATAGTTTATTTTTAAAATAAAGACCCCTTTAGTCTCTACCAGGAAAACCTGAAATATTTTAGCATGAATTTTTATGATGTTGAAGCTGCTATGATTCTGCTTGAGTCCAGTATTCCCATTACCCTTTTTTACAATCTCTTCTTTTGGATAACCATGACTGATCAGCATTGGAAACCTTAAAAATCTTAGAACTGTGTAAATACATCAGGCCAGATTTGGTGTCCATCTTGACCCAGGTGCAAGATGCTGATTTTCTAATGATTCAGGTGCTTCTAGTTACAAAGCTATATTATTTCTAGTACTATCCTTTTAAACTTTAAAGGTTTACAATGGTACACACATCTGCCTCTGGAAACACTAAATGTAGAGGTGAAAGCTAAATCTGGTCACCAGTAACACCAGCTGATGTTGAATTTCTAGGTGTTTTATAACAAAACCTTTTCCAGTCCACTTCAGCTTAATAAGGAACTTGTAGTTGTCCAGGAGTGAGAATATCTGTGTGTTTGTCAGCTCTTGATTAAATACTGCATCTATATGCATATGCTGACAGTACAAAAGCAGTGCAAAAGTTCATGCTGGTGCAGAATGTATTTGCTTGCCACTATAATAGCTTAGGCTGCTGACATTTCAAATGTTTCAAATGCTTCTGCTGCCAGCTCTGACCTTCAGAGCTATTAACACTTCAAATCTGAGCTGCTTTTTAGAGCAGTAAACTCTGTTCCAGGCTTGACTACTTGCACTGAGTACTGGGGTCATCCCAGGAGAATTAAATAGGAAGGTGCGGGGACTGTTGTGTTCTTTCAATTAGTTCAGCTGCAAGATTGAGAGAAAGAAATATTAAAATACTTTTTGTCTGGGAGGTGTGGGTGAGCTGTAAGGGCTACATGATTGTCTCTGGAGCAGGAGAGGCTGATCCCCATCTGTGTGACATATCTGTTGAGAACTACATCTGGGAAGCAAGGCAGCTGTCAGAGAGCACCAGCTTCCTGGGAAGAAAAGGTGTTATTGCCTGTCTACCCACTACCAGTTATGAGAGGAGAAGAAAGCCTTCACAGAATGGCAGCTTTTTCAAAGAGGGAAGCTGTTGTGAACCAGGCAGAAACTGAGAAAATACAGAATTAATTTAGTGTGACTTCACAGAATTTGCTTGTTCCATTAGGGCAGCTTGGCTCCTTACCAGTCTATTTAAATAAAGAACAAGTCAGAAGAATGTAAGCCAGTCAACACTTCACATTTGTTGATAACTGAGTGTAGGATGCTCACATCTTCAGAATTGTGTGTGTAAATAAAAAATAATAAATTTTTTTAAAATAAAATGGGAAAACCCTAGGACCCCCTAAATCAACTTTTGCAAATGAAAGTGTAATGTGGTAAATGAAGGGAGAAGAAAGTTTTCACAAAAGATCTTTTGCTTTAGGAACCTGAAATTGATTTTAACCTTCTTTTTAATTTATAAAAGAAAGTAGCTTCTTACCTTTATCTTTTTAGAACACATTAAAATTAGAGATGCTTTGGAAATAGGTTGATTAACCTCCAAGGGTTTTGATTAAAAAGTTTCTTAGAAAGTGCAGTCTTTCAGTTTTGTATTCAGAATACTACAGGTGTTGGCTGCTACTCCTCTTTTGTGCTCTCCTCCCAGTGGTGGTGGTTTTCAACGTAAATCACATTCAGTTTCTTCTGCTTTATTACTTGAAGCTTTCTTTTTTTCTGGGTATAGTGATGCCTAGAAGATAATTTTCTAGTGGCTAGAAAGAAGAAAGATTAACACATCTAGTACTGCTAAATACCTCGAGATGTGTGCATGATTTATTGTATCACTCATGCACATTCCAAAATACAACCTTCTAAATCAATATGTTGCTCTAGAAGTCTTTAAATCACTGCTGAATCAAATAAGGTCTGTGTTCTTCAGAGTATTTCTGATAATATAAAAGTTTGGATATTGACAGCTTTTAGGTTTTGTGATTGCCCTGAAGATACAGACTTTAACAGTTAAAATAGTGTGAATTTACCAGCTGTTGTTTCTACCTGTCTTATTGCATGTGCTACAATTTAAGCCTTGTATGTCTTACCTATGACAAATTTGACCTTCAGTATTCCTGTCTGTGTTTTGTTAGGATGTATTTAGTTTTCAGGTGTCTCCTAACATGAATCCCATCAAGCTGAATGAGCTAGCAATCCGAAAACGTTTGACTATCCATGGGAAAGAAGATGAGGAAGTTGATCCTGCTGACTATGTGCTGCAAGTTAGTGGAAGGCTAGAATATGTTTTTGGTGATCACCCATTAATTCAGTTCCAGGTACATAAAGCTTTTTGCAAGTTGGTGTAACGATTCTCTGCTGCCTTGGCCAAAGGTGCTTCCTCCCATCCCATTACTGAACAGTAACACCTGCTTCCTTGTGTCTGCAGCCCTTTGCAGTTGTAAAATGCTCCCTTTGTATCTCGTAATGAATTCTTTGTTTCTTTGGTTTGAAAGTTGCTGTAGAAATAGTCTGCTGGCTGGTAACGACTGTTTTCCATGGGCTTTCAGTATATCCGCAACTGTGTGATGAACAGGACCCTTCCCCAGCTGACCCTGGTGGAGTGTTGCACCATAAAGAAGATGTGTGAGCAGGAGATGATTGCCGTAGAAGCTGCCATAAACCGGAAATCCTCCAACCTTCCTCTTCCTCTGCCACCAAAAAAAACAAGAGCAACAACTGTAAGTTCATGAGGACAATGTCTGGTACCCAAAGGGAACAGTGGCTTGTGGAATATAAATGCCTGGAATTTGTGTGATGACTGCTGTATTCCAGCGTGGGTCACCTGGGTCAACTCGGAGCCTCCTGTGCCTTGGGAGATTTACCTCAGAAATAGCAGACCTTGAGGCTTTTTTGGAAACTTCTTACCTTCTCTCACCTCATCCGTTCTTCTTCTCTCCTTCCTGTCTCTGCTTCCATTGCTGTTGATTCTGCTATAGATTCTACAACCCAGAGGAGCAGGGATAATCTGTGAGCAGCAGCTGGAGGAGATGCTGCAGAGAACTGGATTCTCCAGCTCCACTGCCATGCATTGGCTCAACTTCCTTGAGGAGCAGTGGTCTGGATCTCTTGTCTTAGCCCAGAGATCCTGCATGGCATTGCCACTGCGCTGGTGGCAACTTTTGCCATAGTATACATCTGACTATTTTATAACCTGGTGCTTCCTTTATTGCCAAACTTATGGCCTTACAGCACAGTTGCAGCTTAGGTACTGTCACTCCAAGAAATGTGGACAGGTCTTTGCTCTGTTACACTCTCTGTGGTTATTCAGAATGAGCAATAAATTTGAAGGATAATTCTGAATTGTCATCATGTAGTACTGATGTATGTTCTCACCCCCAGCTCTCTTTCAGCTGAGTTTTCACTTTGTCTGCTCTAATATGATAACCAATTTACCTTTTAAGATTTGAAATTTGTATTTTTAAAAATGGGATTTTTTGCTTGTATTTGTGACTTTTGCTTGAAATGCTTGGCTTATAAAATAGATTACATTGGTGAAGAATGAACTCATACCTTTGTTTCTCTTCTCAGAGTGTGTGGGATATATCCAACCCTTTCAAGATTATTCTGTTAAGGGGTAATAAACTAAATACAGAAGAAAATGCCAAAGTAAGTACTATGTCTAGTATCAAAAGACATTTTGTTCATAATTTTAATGATTTTTTCAATGTTAAGTGAACTCAAAATCATACAGGTTTCAGTTCAGCAAAAGTGTAATAAGCATTATAATTTATTCCCAATTACATTGGTTAAAATCTGGCTTTATTACTGAAGTATTCCTTTATTGCCTGAAGTTGGATTATTGCATTAGAGCATTGCAATAATTGTGGCAGTAAGACATAAGTGTTCATTGGTACTTGATTTTTTAAAACATGATATCTGTAAAGTGCTGATATTGGTGTGAAATGAATTTCTTTAAAATAGACTGTCATAAACACCTGACACAGAAGTAGATTAAATATTAAATGCTTTTCAATGCAATGTGAGTGGTTTTTTTGCCCTGAATATATTCTGCATGTCTAAACTTGGACTGTGTGCTTCTATACAATCTGTCTTTTATTTTCTACACATGAGGAACACAAAGAAGGAAAGCTGTAGTATCATTTCCTGTAAAAATATACATGACTGGGCTACTGACTGCTGTACAGACCACAAGTTGTTAACACATGGAAATTTATTACACAGCTACTTTAAGGCATTACAAGACACTTGCCTGTGCAGTAGAGCAATGTTAAATTGCTTTATTTTCTTTAGCAATCAGTAAATTGTATAGCCAGTCATGTAGATAAGGAAGATATCCAGCTAACATTGATACCTGCTGTTCTCATGCTTTTTTTGAGAGACTTAGTGAATTTCTTTCATTCAAAACTGTTGTTACAACCTCCATGTAAATTAGCAATCCTACATTTTACTACACAGATAAATGAGCCATAGTTACATTTTGCTACCTGAGACACTGTGGTTGTGGAAATGGATGGCTCCGAAACCAGATGTTTCCTTCTTCTTTTTTAAACCATTATTTAGCTAGTTCCAATATCTTCTTAACTCTGTGTTCTGTAGACTCTTAAGTTTTTAAAAGAAAAGAAAGTAAAAAGAGAAAGTGGATTCTAGAGTCAACATAGCTATCAGGGTTTTTAAGGTATTTTTTAAATGCTTAAAAGGGTGATTTTTTGTTAATTCCAGTATGCTTTTAGAGGGAAAACAATCAAAATATTTTTCTAAGCTTGAGAAGAAACAAGAAAAATTGGCAGTTCTTTTGTATTGGCACCTGTGGGCACCATCTAAATTTTATTTAGTATTGTGAATGCTTTTTAATCTTGAAAAATTAAAAGTCCCATGGTTAACCTAGAACAAGAATGAATGTAGTGACCCTGCAAACCTGTGCATGTTTCCCTGCGTTGCCTGTCTGCAGTGTTACAAAATTGTCACTGTTGAGAACATATTTGTTTTCCAGTCCTGATACTAAGGCTGTTTAATTCACTGCCATTGTTTCTTTAGTCCCATTGTGCTTTGGATCAAGTCAATATTCATCCATTTTTGCTGAAACCACCACCAAGGTTCACAAATGCAGTGTTTGTAGTGGGAAACAAAACATTTGTCAGCTGGGTAGCACTGCCCCAGTGTGAGCTGCGTTGGGGACATTCACCTAGAGCACAAGTGACCTCGTCCAGCTGTCTAACACCCAATTTTCCAAATGCATGACGTTGGAAAGTGCTTTTCTTTTGTCCTGATCTTTGGCCACCCCATCAGTACACACCCTGTCATTAGGAAAAGGGGTGTGTCAGAATGAAAAGAAAAAAATTGGGATTCAATCCCTTACATTAACAGGATCAGAAATCATAGAATTAGAAAGGTGATTTTTTTTTTTTTTTTTAATCCAAAACCTGTATCAAATTTCTCTCCTTCCCTTGCAGCACTCAGAAATCATATGATAGCTTAAAGGGAATGTTGGGAAGATTGATTAGGGAGCATAGGGGAACCTAAAACATCAGATCACTTTCACACATTTAACTGTAACATTGAGAACCTTTTGGTGTTGACCAAAGGATTACATTTGTAGGTTTCTCTCTCTCTCTGTCTCTCTCACACTGGTATTTTGGAAGGCCACCTGAAAGAAGTTGGCATATTTCACTCTTCAGCTTTCTGTGTATATATGTTATTAAACAGAAATGAAGAAATGAGCCATATCTTAGCATTGACCTGTAAAGAGTTTAATTTCAGTGCTAGTAACTCCAGCTTCTTAGTCTCGTTGTCCTTCTCCTTTCCTGGTCCTTATTTGCACTGTTCAAGCTACCTAGTTTTATTGGTTTCTCAGTACTAAACAAATCCTGTAAATCATGTACATTGTCATTATTATTACAGGTGACTTCTGATGTTGGGGTCAGCAGTGTTCCCTTTATACATTTTTAGAAATAGTTTAAATAAAAAATGAGCTTTTTCTTAAACTGAGAAAAACCCCAAGCATTTCTCATTTAGAAGCACAAATTGGTTCTCCCTGCAGATTTTAATTTGTATTCAGAAAATTAGTCTTAACTTTTTCATTCTGCTTAGTTGTTTGTTTGATGAAATTTTTATATATATATGTATATATGCTCTGTATATTATTCTATGCAGAATTCTGTAGGTTCTGTGACAAGCTTAAAATGTCTCATTTCTTCTTGGCAGGTTCATGTTAGGGCTGGTCTTTTCCATGGTACAGAGCTCCTTTGTAAAACAATTGTAAGCACAGAAATATCTGGGAGAAGTGACCACGTTTGGAATGAAGTGCTGGAGTTTGAAATCAATGTCTGTGATCTGCCAAGGATGGCCAGGCTCTGCTTTGCTGTTTATGCTGTGATGGATAAGATGAAAACTAAAAAGTCCACCAAGGCAATGAATCAGTCCAAATACCAAACCATTAGGAAAGCAGGAAAAGTGGTAATTATTTAATTTGTTTTTCTTCCATGACCTCTGAATTGTATTGAAATGGACATCCAGAAATCTTTCCTTGTCTTCACTTTACTGCTTAAGAATGCAAAATGAAAAAAATATTAGAAAGAGGATATGTATTAAAAATTGCACATCTTGGGATGAAAACTTTTGATACTTCTCAATGATTAACTGCTTTTCCAAAAGGTATCACCATTTGGGAAAAACCCCAAGCCACCCTCTGAATTTCATTATATTGTAATGTCTTCTGTGCAATAATATTCGCTGGCTTCTTAGTTTCCATGTAAAAATTCTTTCCTTTGACAGCATTATCCTGTAGCCTGGGTAAATACCATGGTGTTTGATTATAAAGGACACTTGAAGAACGGAGAACTGGTACTGCACAGCTGGTCATCATTTCCTGGTAAACCTTGACTTTCTCCAGTACTTAAAATCCAAATCTGATTGTGGGAATCCAATAGCAGAATATTTACTGTATACATGTTCAAATCTTGTGTAATAATCTCTTTATTACTTGTACTTTTTTGTGTGGATAAATATATAACATTTTAATCTCTTTCCTGAAAGTATTGTTTATCAGGAAAGAGGAAGAGCAAGAGTCTGCTTCGAAGTAGTGTTCCTAAAGTTTCATCTGTTATGGAAGGAAAACCACATGAAATAGATACATGTTTATATCTTGTGTCACTTGCTTTTAAGAAGCAGTTTAGGTTTCATTTGGTTCCTGTGCTATGCATCCCAAATTAAATAGATCAGTTAGGGCGTAAGTGATAATATTTGCATCAGCAAAAAATGGGAATTAGAATTTTGTCTTCTTCCCTGATATTCAGATCACTTAGTGAGAGTGTGTGGAACCTCTGTGTCACTTCATCCCACCCTGAGGAGCCCTGCAGCACCTTGGCTGCAGTGCTGAGAGCAGGCTGGCTTCAAGCTCTGCTTTCCATGTGATCCCGGGCCAGAGTGTGGGTCCTGCTTGCAGGAGCTGCACATCTTACTGGGATTTGTTTCAGTGTGGGGATAGCTCAGCTTCCCTTGACTGTTATGTGTACTGTGGAAAGAGAAAACCACTTTCTCATTGGCTTATTATCCAACATTTGGGAATGTAGGAGGCAGTTTATGCTGGTATTGTACTAAAAGTGCAGTGTAGCAAAACGTGCTCTGTCCATTTTATAAATAAGTGATTTCTTACTGTGTTTTTGCCTTTCAGATTTTTAAAATTTTAATGCATGCCTGGCCTGTAATATTAATTGTTCTGTCTGTATTTCAGATGAACTTGAAGAAATGTTGAATCCCATGGGAACCGTCCAGACTAACCCTTACACTGAAAATGCAACAGCTTTGCACATTAGATTTCAGGAATATTCAAAACAGCCTATTAATTATCCTCCCTTTGATAAGGTAAGAGATGACCTAAAGAGCAGTCATGAATGCTATGTGGAAATAGCTGTTTCTTCTCTCCTTTCAACACTGTCTTTTCCAGTGAATTCCCCTTTTCCTGCCTTTTAGTCACTATACTGTAGTTTGTAAAATTTGTACTGTGTGAGTGAGGGGCAGTGCTTGACTTCAGGGTCTGTTTAGAAGATGTACACTTTTAAAAGCGGTCTGTACATGGTCTTTTGAAGGTCAAAAGCAAATCAGTTTCCCATATGAATGATGTTACAAAAAGCTAAATTTATCTGCTATTCTGGAAACCTTCAAACTGTGCTTGCCTGTGATCTCTAAAGATCTGTTCTTTCTTGGTACAAATGTGTGTTACCCACTTTTTGGGACACTGCCCTGTGAGCTCAAGTCCTTTAAAGAATAAGTGGACTCTTAATGCTGTGTGCAAAGGGATTTCTGAAGGTCTGCTCTTGAACGAAATCCACTGAAGTTGCCCTGCAATTTTCTACAGATGAAGATAAGAGTCTGTCTAGAAAGGAAGTGTATATTTGGAATACACGTGGTAGTCTGAAGGATAGATAGAAAGTTGTTCATGAACTAGCAAAAAAAGCTAAGACCAGAAAACAAGTCACAAAATAAGTCTTAAAACAGACAGCTAATGATGCATTGTAAAAGTAAGATTTAACTCATACACACATCAGTATGAATTTTGGCTTTGGGAAAGTCAGTAACAACTTAGAGAAATTGCTTTTTTGTGAGGGGGGGAGGGGGTGGGAGGTTTGCACCTTTGGGGAGCATGAACAAAAAGACAAACTAAAATGTTTTATCAGCTTGTTCAAAGGCAGATTTGGGATTTAAGGTTCATAAAAATGAAATCAAGGAACAAGATAGGGTTTCTTTTGGTTAGAGTTCAGGTTGATAGTGTTTCCCCCTCCTTGTCAGCACAGTACTTTTTCTTTTATTAAAACAGCATTGGAAATGCAGTAAGAGCTAAACCAGTACTGACCATTTCTGCCTTATTTATGACTGACCAGTTGACTCTTCGTAGTGGACATATTTTAGTCAGTTTTGGTATTAGTTTATTTGCAGTGCTTTAAGTTTTTTGCTCATTACACTTACGTATATTTAATTTCTAAAGAAAAAAGCCTGTTTGATGTGTGTATTACAGACAGGCTAAGTAAAAGTGTGTTTCTTTAGTAATCACATATGTTTTCTAGCTCTGTTGTTTTGTTAATTTGTCCCTGTAATACCAAGTTCTCAGTAAGTTAAGATGCTAGGTTGAATGCAGAGAATAGATTTTATTGAGTGAGACACCTGGTAGTGACATTAAGGTAGTGTCTAATGGTCTTCATCCCTTACAACTTTCAACTTCATTCAACTCAATCTCCTAAAGAGACTCTCCTGCTGAAGTTTCTGTTGAATGAGGAGTGACGTTCTAAGGGCTCGAATTACATCAGCTGAGGATCTGTCTGTCACACTGGTCCAGCTGAGACTTGCTTGCTCTATGGCTGCTTCTCATTTTCCCAGTGTTGTTGCTTGTTTCTGCCAAGAAAATGGAGAATGAGATGCCAGATTTTTGTTTTAAGTAACATAATGTGCAAAAATGGATTAATCTTTCTGATCATATCATCAACCTGCTTGCACAGCAAGGAGCTGTTTGGGGCTGAGGGAGCAAAAATGCCTGGACCATGGATAAGAAACTTGTGTGAGACAGGAGCCATGTGTTGGGCTGGTCCATGGCCAGTGCTGCAGGCACATTGTGGGGCTCGGGGTTCACTTGAACAAAGCTGGACTTGCAAAGACTTTGAAAGTTTATTTGCAAACAGAGTAACTCTGAAAAGCATGGGGAGGCAAGAATCAAACGTAGAATTAGGACACTGTGGTTTTGTTTATGCATGTTTTCACACACAGTATGTAAATAAGCTTTGTAGCCAAGTAGCAGATGTAATGCATGATATTAATGAGAGTTTCATACAGAGAAAAGAAATAAAACAAGTTAGGATACCTTTCTAAGGATTTTAGCTGCTGGGTATTTATGCTCTGATTACTGCAGTCTTTTGTTGTTTCTCATATTGTGTGAGTACAGACAGCACAAGTCTTGCTGGACCTGTGCCTGGGAGTGCTGTTGTATTCCTGGGTGATGGCAGAGGCAGAGCTCTTAGGAAAAGGAGATGGTATAGTTCCTTAGACTTTTTTCTGTATTGAGATTTCATTTTATGATTTGTTCCTCAAAGCAGCAGCATCTGACAGCTGTAGATAGACACACCTGAGCAGTGCAGCTGGGCCAGTTGGCCCAGGCAGTCACCATTCTAACACCTGGCCTGGTTGCAGTGGGGTGCAGAGTGCACTTTGAAGAGCTGCATTTGCTTCCAGACTTAATTCTCCCTCATGGGTTAGTGCATGAACTTCAAAAACCAAGCAGAACGTTCAAAAGGCAAGGAAAAAAAAAAAAAAAAAAAGGAGGGAAGATCCAAGATCTAGAGAAATACCTGGAAACACTGATTGAGATCATATGGGCAATCGGAGAGCATGGTGAAAAGGACTGGGCTTGGGGATTCATACTGGAATAGAGAGCTAGAAATATGGATCTGTGGGCATGGAAATAGTGCCCTATGACTAAAGGTGAGAAAGCAAAGGGTAACTTGGAGTTAAGGAATTGGTTTGCTATGGTGAAAAGCAAAGAGGAAATGCAGAAACAGAAAGCAAGGTGGCATCAGAAAGACTGTTTAATTTAGCCCAGGAGGGATGGAGAAGGAAATAACTGAGGTCATCATGAGCACTGCTATTCTGGATCTCTTCAGATCTGCAGATGAGAAAAGGGACACTGCACAGAAGTCCATGTCACACGACTGTATATAAAATAGAATAGTGTTGGAACTGTCTAAAAGATAGTGAAATCTCCGTATCTGCTTCATTTCTGTAATGCTTATTCTTTCAATGCAGTCAGATTTGGGTTTAAATCTAATGTATTTAAAACCAACTTTTTACAGATACTTGAAAAGGCAGCTGAGATTGCAAGAAACAGTGACAATGCTGCAATGGCGGTGAGCATCATCTAAAGACTATTCTAAAATTAATTTTCTGGGTTTTTTTGTTTCTTCTGTATTTATCTAGAAATAAATAAGTCAACTGCTCCAATTAAAATTCTGTTGACTCTGTTTTGTTATATGATTCCCTTGGAAATGCCTTAAAATCCAGATATATATATAGATATAGATATGCATTTTCCACTATATTTTGGACTTGTTTATATTTTGTAAAAAAGCTTTACATACTGTATGGATTTGGAACACAGCTAAGGTTTACATTAGATCTGGAAAACAATTTAGAATTAGAAGACAAAAATAAGTGTTTGTCTCCTTGGAAAATGTGTTTTCTTTTGATTGTTGCAAAAGTATTTTTTTGTTTCTACTTAAAAGAAATAATTATACATATATCCATTAAATTTGCTCACTTGAAAAACAAAGTATATGCATCCTAAATGAAAGTGCTCCATGTTGGAGTTGGAAAACAGAAATATTGCCATCTAGTGTCCTTAATTCTAAAGTTTAGTTGCTTTTTCAGAAACTTCTGCACATTGAATTTGGAATCTGTTTTTTACAGTGCTTACAGTAAGAAATCTGAAAAAAAAGGCACAGTTGTCATTCTCATGTTTTTCAGGAGTTTTATTTGATGTTTCCCCTGCTCTAGGATTGCTAATATTTGAGCTATTGTACAAGAATCTTACTGACTTTATCACACCATTATACCTTTCCTGTTTCCTAGGGTCGAGGTGGTAAGAAGTTTTATGTTGTGCTAAAAGATATAATGGAAAGAGATCCTTTATCTCAGCTTTGTGAAAATGAAATGGATCTCATTTGGACTTTGCGATATGACTGTCGTGAAAATTTCCCACAATCATTGCCAAAACTGCTGCTCTCTTTAAAGTGGAACAAACTTGAAGATGTTGCTCAGGTAAGGGAAAAGACCATGATGGTGGGGGAAAATGCTGGAGAAATCATCAGTAAACCATCAGTTAATAGGATTTCTTTCCCTAGTGTAGCCAGTTTGTAATGGTGCTGTTGTATAAACTGGAATTTAGCATTTGACTTCTGCAGCTTGGACATGTAAAGAAGAACTTATTCTCTCAAAATAAAACCCTAAAAACCAAAACCAACATGCATTTCAGACGTCATCTGAATGATGAGAAAGGCACAGTGGATATTTATACAGACTAATTTTAAAATCTTATGCTCAAATACGATCTTAAAAGCAAGAATTTCATAGCCTCACAGACTGATCCAGTGTACCCCCATGCTCCAGCATGGTCAGGTACGTGACCTGAGCAGGGCTGCATGGTCAGCCTGAGCAGGGCTGTGTCCAGCTGGGTTGAAGATGGCAAAAATGTTTTTTATAAGGCTAGTCTAAAAAAACATTTGTAAATCAAGATCTGAAACTAAAACTTCTTGTGAAAATTATTACACTGCTCAAATACCATAGAACCCCACATCTCAGACTGGGTAATTAAACCTCATTGAGGCAGATAGATGGTTTTTCAAAGAGATGTGATATCCATCAGTGGTACAACACACATAATTCTCATCATGTAGCTGTTTGACCAAATAGTCTCTTTAAAGTACCTTTTAAGGACATGAGGCTGGTGCTGTGATACAAGATACATTTTCAGTAAAATTGTTTTATTTGTTTGCTGTACAGATGTGCAAGGTTATTTCACTACAAGGTAAAGAAGTTGGTGTAGCTGCCTTTTGCTGCTGTATTTACCCAAATAGAATCCAACTGATGGGACACTTTTTGGGAATAGGTTGAACTTTAAGATCGGATATGGCTTATAGTAAGACCATCCCTGTTTGATAGACTGATTTGAAAAGTAATTAAATAACAGGTTTGTGGATTGGTATTGAAACCTTTTAGTCAGATTGTGTACAGAGCAGTTTGGGCCAAACACAGGGTGTGGCCTGAGTTAACATGTATAGCACTTGCTCCATGAGGTGAACCCAGGAGTTGTTTTGGTCTTCCTGGCAGAATTCAGATTTGAATGATGCTCGACTTCTTGCAGATTACTCCACTGAAATACTATTTATGTCTTTCCTTGAATATCATTTTTAAAATTTTGAATTGACTTTCTATATTTTTGCTGGTTCTGCACCTGATATAAGTAGGTTGTGTAGAAATTGTGATAGTTTTGTTTTGGAGTCTGTGACTGTGTGTGACAAGCAGAGCTGCTGTTTGCATTTTCAATGTCTGTCTTGTGTAATAAGAATGTGATCAGGGTTAGTATTGCTTGCAGTTTCTGTGTCAGTGTTCCTGCTATGAAAATGTTGGTGGCTGCAGTCCTCAACATTGGCACTGGCATCAGTGGCCCTTGCTGGTCAATAGATTTTTGAGTGTATTTTTTTGTGGGAATCTCACATCTATGTTTACAAACACCTTTAGTTTTACTTTATATCATTATGAACTGTGCATGTGTTCGTACCAATATTTGTCCATGAAAACAGTCAATTGCTCCTTTCCTTCACTTCTGGAGTTGCAACACAGCTACTGGCTTTGTACTGTGATTTACAGCTTCTTGCCTTCTGAATTTCAGAAAATGGATGAATTAATTCAGAATCTGACCCCAAGGTGTATAAATAGTGTTATGAATGTGCCTGTTCAGTGTGGCTGAGAATGTGAACCCATGCGTCTGTCATACTTGAACTGGAAACATGAGTTGACATGTGACATAGAGTAGAAATAAGTTTTTCACTCTAGTAAAACCATTACAGAATCAGGAGAAAAACAAGATCTTCCCAATCATTTGGATTTTATAAGTTGCTACTTAAACATGAGATACCCTTTCCTATATATTAGATAATACAGGTTATTTTTATCACGAGTTATGGATTATTCCTACGGAAAGAAAAATCTTGTGCTGTTGATTCACTGCATTTATACATTCAGATGTGTTTATCTGGAGGAACGCTGCACTGTTTCAGTGATACAACTCTATACATATTAAAAACACTGTCAGCAGGTAGCTGAGACCTTCATTTATTGCAATAAAACCAGTTTGTTTTGTGAGATCTCTAAATGTTTTTCTATTTGGTAGTCCAAAATGATGCATTAGTGTATTCTGTAATGTTTTCCCATTATTGTTATCATTATAGGGATTTTTTATTTGTTTTAATAGCTAACCTGAATTTTTTTTTTTTTTTTTTTTTGCAATTTAAGCTCATCACTCTTCACAGTGAATGTGAAAAAAGGCTCCATCAGTTGAGGTGGACAAATATTTTTGGTAAAAAAAGACCTCTCAACAAAAACTTTTCTTTTTAAATTCTTAGTAGAAAACTTTCCCTGTTACCAACATGGTTATATATTTAAGTGCACTTACAAAACAATTTTATTAAATGCCTGTTTTTAAAAACATATCTGGGGTTACCTAATTTTTGTTTACTGTGTGCTGTGTCTGTGTGAAGAAAGATGTTTTTAAGACTGAAAATTACCTGCATCATTTTAAAGAGTGAGAAACTTAATCAGAAGTGGGTCCAGTCACCCCAAATGATTTCCTCCTTTCTACCCATCCCCTCATGGTATTTGGTCAGCATCTTCTGCTCATTTGAGTGCATTTATGGGCAGTGAGACCCACATGTGTCCTTACCTGTCACCTTTTTGTCACAGCTTCAGGCTCTCCTACAGATCTGGCCCAAGCTGCTGCCCAGAGAGGCCTTGGAGCTGCTGGATTTCAATTACCCTGACCAGTATGTCAGAGAATATGCAGTGGGTTGTTTGAGGCAGATGAGGTATGTAAAGGTTTCTGGGATGCCAAACTGCATTCTGTTTGCTCACAGGAAAAAACAATCCTAAGAGGAAAGAGTTAAACACATTGCCTGCCATGAGTAGGTGGCCAGATAAAGCAGTCTGATTTCTAGACAGGCTCATTGGCAGCTGCATAAAACCACCTTATTCTGACACCTTGTAGTCAATGGTGATTATTTTCCATGTTGCAAGAAGAACCAGTGCACCTTTGTCCCAGAGAGGGTTGGGTGTTCATTCCTATCTTGGGCAAAGGGACAGCGAGAAACTGTGAGAGAAACTTTTTAATAACAAAGGGAGAAATATTCCTGTAGTCAAATACTGTAAAGGCTGACATTCAGCCACCTCCACTCTGTCTCAAGGATTGGCTGTATCATTTAATAGGAATGTAAGCTGTAGCATGTAACAAATACTGAGACAATTCCTGATTTGTTTTTGATTGACAGGAGCCTTCATTCTCTGCAGTTCTTCCCTTATTGCATTTCATTTGCTCTTCACTGTAACCTAGGGCCAGACTTGTGTAACATTATCATTACTACGTATTTCCTGTCCTTGAATTCTGAATTCTCTTTGGTGAATAGTTTAGTGATTAATTTTTTTTTTAATGGTCAAGGGTAGACTTTTGGGAGAAAAAAAAATTATTTTGACTTCTTTCAAATCCAAACAAGCAATTTAGCTGCTGCACTATCTTAAGAATACATCTGGAGTTATTTCCATCTGGCAATTGCACTGAGTTGTGTATTGTCCTTCTCTGTGTGATGGAAAAATTGGGATATATTCTTGCTATTGAAACAAATCTGTCATTGTTAGGTTTGTCATGTGCACCTGAATTTCTGGAGAATCACTAATCTAGCCAGTCTGCTACTAACTGCTTTTATGTATCTCACTCTAGTGATGAAGAGCTCTCCCAGTATCTTCTCCAGCTTGTGCAAGTCCTGAAGTATGAGCCTTTTCTGGATTGTGCACTCTCCAGATTCCTCCTGGAAAGAGCCCTCGGCAACAGGAGGATAGGACAGATGTTGTTCTGGCATCTGAGGTAGGAGTTTTTTTCCTTTTGTCTTTCTAAAACTCTTGAGCCTAATTGGACTTTTAAATATGATTTCTTGAGGACTTTTCCAAATGAGCCATTATCATAGTGCCCCACAAGTCCTCTTTGTTTCTTTATCTTTGCCATCTGTAAATTAGACCTCTCATTAAAAATAAAGTGGTCTGTAATCTACCCTTCGATGAAAATATTCCAAACTGCATTCAGCTCTGACTACCTGATGAGTTCAGTTTATATATAACCCTTAGTGTTTGTTTTGGCTGTGGGTGCAGTAAAAGCACAATATTTATACCTCACAGTTGGGAAAAAATTATTATTGTTGCAAGTCTAACAGAAAATAAAAGCTGCTCTATGTGTTCTTGCTACTTTTGATGAGCAGTTTCATGAATGGCAGAAGCCTTGTAGAGTGGACTGGAATAGGTCGATTCTGTCTTTAGAACACAATTAATTTTAATATTTCTAGCTAAAAAGAGCAAGTGTTACATGAAAATGCGTTGGAGGATAATTTGCTCTGATATAAAGTTCAGTGGTTTGTTTCAAAGTGTTCTCCTTCAGGCAAATTGGGCTTTTCCCTTACAAAGATTAGAGAACAAGTGGTTTAATGTCAGCCCTGCAGTGACTTCTCAGTGCTGCTCTGAACAAAAGTGGGTCTTGAAACAGGTGTTCAGTCACTACCTCTTGGCATGAGCATTGCTGCCTCCAGAGCAGTCCTGGGCCCTGGAACAAGGCTCATGCATCCAAACTGCCCTGTCCTCATAGTCTTCAGCACAGAAGGGTTCTGGCATTTCTTAGGAAATCTGGCTTTGTGTTTCAACTACATGACTGTGGGGTGTTTTAATATTTGTTTGGGTGGGGGTTGTGTTTGTTTTGTTTTTTTTAATGACAGGAACAGCACAGGTCTGTAAATGCTGTGGTCTGATGAGCAGCTTTTCCACTTGCAGGTCAGAGGTTCACATCCCTGCCGTGTCGGTGCAGTTTGGTTTGATACTGGAAGCTTATTGCAGGGGGAATGTGGCTCATATGAAGGTGCTGGCTAAACAGGTAAGGACTTCCTGTCATCCTGACCTATCCAAGCCTGTAACTCCCACCCTTATTCCATTGCTCCTGTGAGTGTGTTGGCTACCTTGACTGAGTTGGGCAGTGCGGAGAAGAAGGAGGCATGAATGACACAGGGAATTACAAGGGCTGAGTGGGTGATGGAGCAGCCTCCATGGCACCAATGGCAGCCAGTGCTGTGGGGCCTCAGAGAGCTGGCTGTACAGTGTTCTGACATGTGTGACACACCTTCAGCAGCGTGTGTGTATTCTGGATGCAGCAGAGACTCTCTGGATTAACTGAAGAAGGGCTTCTGTTCATCTGACCTTTTTCCCCAGTAGGGTTATAGCTTGTTCTAAATTTTACCTAGATTACTCCAGGACAACTTCCTGCAACTTTGGCTTTTGTTAAAAGGTGATGCAAATCACCCACATACTCACTTTAGTGTTAATATAGATCTGTCATTTACACACACATGCAAAACAAAGAGAGAACAAAGGAGAGATCTGTTTGCTTTTAAATACCCTAATAAGCATGAGAAGTTTGTTTTTAAAAACACTGATAAGTGTATCAGCAGATCATTAAGAGGCACTCACAAATCATGTTTGAAGCCTCTAATGCAGTTTTAGTGAGTTAATTTAGATTGTGATCATAAAAATATTTGAAAATTATCTTACTTTGGAGTTATTTACTGTATCAGGCCACAGAGATTCACTCAGTGGGTAACTAACTGATAAGTGAAACTGTGCTTTGGGAGCATGTGGAGCAGGGATTTTCTATCGTGTTCTGTATTGCTGCAGTGCACAGGATGTGGAAAAGACCATCTCTTCCATGTGTGCTTGTTAACATTGTCAAAATCATGAAAAGAGTAGGTGGTGAAATGCTTTAAGCAATAGGCGTAAGGTCAGTAAAGTTTTTGTGCACTTTACAGGAAGCAAATGTCAGTACAATCAAAGAAGGGGCAAAAAAATTCCCAACTGTGCAAACACGGAAGAAATTCAAAGTAGAAATACTTCAAAAAGTTCCTGTTTGTACAACACAGGTTCCATTTTGTTCCCTTGTCACTGGTGTTTGTACAGCTCCTAGAATAGTGGAAAAGCAGAGCGCTTTTGGTTTTGACAGATGGCTGACCTGGCAGGTCTCCACTGCCCAGTTTTATAATCAAACTCCATACAATTTCCACAGCATCCTGCCTGACAGGGTTCAGTCTGTGGGAGGGGTGAGTTTTGACTCAGCACCTTGTAAGTTAGACTGAGGCTTCCTTGTATAGAAAACAGCTTTCATAATTATTACACTGCTGCTGTTTGCTCTAGAATCTGTGTATTGCTCAGCACGTGAACTGTGGCTGGTGCAAACACAGCTGATTGTTTTAAGAACTATTCGGTCAAAACGTTGCTTAAATGTAGAAACTGTATTTGTTGTATGTGCTATCTGGGTTTGTTAGCACAGGGCTTTGCTCTGTCAGTGTTACACATTTACATCATCAGTTTCCGTAGAGATTATGTACCAGGAGAAACTTTGCAAAACAGAAGGGGGAAAAGGGGTTAAACCCGCCTGTAGTATTGCAAACCATTGCCTTGACTTTTTTACCTTAGAAACGTGTAAACTTTGCTTAGCTGAGATGCTATGATTTGGAACAACTTAGTCAGTTAAAGCTTTTGTCTTATGCCTGACTTCAGCGGGATTTTAGTGACAAACATTTAAGACTGTGCTCTGTGGAAATTGTCTGCAAGTGGTCACACGGCTGCGTCTTGTTGGATGCAATTTAATATGAACAATGAAATATCTGCACCCACAGATCATTTCAAGTATTGTCTCAGTTTGTCAGTGTGAAATAAGCAGTATTTCTGTTGACTTCAGTATGTATAGAGGCACCTGTGTTATGTGCTTTGTTGAAACAGGGGACTAAAAACTGAACTTTGAAGAAGGAATTTGTGTTAATGTACCATACATTAAAATGCCTCATTCATTATTTTGGAAATGTTAAGTAGTGCTTTTTAAAGTGAATCAAAGCTTACGAGTTTTCATCTCATCATCTCTGTTAATTATGAAAATGGTATCTCTGAAACATGAGTGACTTAATTTCTGTCCACTATGTCCATTTTTAAAAAGTTGTAGAATTACTAAATACTTGGTTTCATTTTGAAATGGGATTTCACATTATATTATGTCTCAAATTAGAGCAATAACTTTATGATAAAATATCTTTCAGGTGGAAGCCCTCAATAAAATGAAGACTTTAAATAGTCTAATTAAGCTGAATGCCATGAAGCAAAGCAAAGCAAAAGGAAAAGATGCAATGCATACGTGTTTGAAACAAAATGCTTACAGAGAAGCACTTTCTGACCTCCAGTCTCCTCTAAATCCTTCTGTTATACTTTCAGAACTGCAGTAAGTAAAGAATGAGCACAATTTCACTGTAGCTTTGCATGGAAACAGTAGAGCAGAAACACATCCATGTCTGAACTTCCTCTGGCTGCATTGTTCAGCACATGTGCTGCCACAGGGAACTTTTCCTATAGTGACAAAAGGTCTGCTGGGAATCTTGCTGAGGTTAAAGTATCAGTTAAATTAGGAGATTTTTGTGATCCACCATGAAACTTAATGCTCTCTTAGTCCATGCATTACCATGGCTAAATATATTTAAATATAAGCCTAAAAAGTGAATTAGATTGCATTCCTGCTTCTAACAGTGAGCACAAAGGCCACTCAAACTTTTCACAACACTTAAAAATAAACTCTAGAAATTGATGGGGAGGGATATAAAGAAAACAAGGTTCTGGAATGAACACGAGTGTGCCTGATTTCAGGAGTAGAGATACATTCACCAGTCACAGTGTCAAATACATTCCACACGTAACAAATGTGTGCATAGATTGGTAAGTGCTCATGGCCATAGCAGCAGAATGAAAGCAGAGAGAGCATTTAAGTACTTCCAGACTGGAAGTCTACATGTTCTCACATGTTCTGAACCATGTTTAGGTATTTTCAGTTGAATTATTCCTATTTGACTAAAACTTCTGTTGTATTTTCTTCTAGTGTTGAGAAGTGTAGATATATGGATTCTAAAATGAAGCCTCTCTGGATAGTATATAACAACAAAATGTTTGGAGGAGATCTTGTAGGGATCATCTTTAAAAATGGTGATGGTAAGCAATGCTAGAAACTTTAAATTTTTGTTTTTCCTTCATCATTGCCATGTTTGCACTTAAACTGTTACTCTGTTTTGCCATAATGTAAACATGGAGTACTCTGACATCAGTAAACAAGCATCTTCTGACTGAGTTTCAAAGCACAGACATTGCCAGTCAGGATGATATAATTATGATTAATACCAATTTAACCCTTAGGCTGGGTGAGTATTTTTAGATCCCTTTCTCTGAAGGCCTTGGAAACCTGAGGAAGTTGGTGAGAAATTGAAGCAGCAGTTTCACCTCTCGTTGCAGATCTCCGACAGGACATGTTGACACTCCAGATTCTGCGCTTGATGGACATTCTTTGGAAAGAGGCTGGCCTGGATCTCCGGTAAGGATCTCCTGAGGGCTGCTTTGTTTGGGTGGAGGGTCTACTTTCAGAAGTAAAGCTTTCCTGGGTTTAGGAATCTTCTGTATTGTCTCCTTACCACACATCTGCCTGGGTACCCTGAGGTTTGAGCTGTCACAGCCAAGGTGAACAGGCTGTGGGAAGTGTTACCTTCTCTGCTTCCTGCTGTGAGCAGAGCTCTCATTGCTCTTCACACACGTGCTTACAGCCACTGTGAACATCTGCAACTCTGAAGTCACTTTCTCTTGTTGGTAAAACACTGTTTGGATGCCAGAATACATTTTTCCAACCAGAAATATGTTTGCATCTTCCAAAGTCTCTTGCAAAGCAGCTTCGTTACCTTCATATGCTTGGTAAGGTAAACATGACTTCTTTGTAGTAGGAGAGTATTCCAAAAAGCAGCAGTTATCAGTCATTGCTCAGTGCTATCACACAACTTTTTAGTACATGGGAAACTTTTCCACCCAAATCTGTGGACCAGTTTTAGGTAGTATGATTCTCAAATTCTAATTACACTTTAGAAAGTAGTCCTAAAGAAGGTACTGGGTGTCACATTATTATAGACCATTTTTAGCCATAAATTAAATTTTGTATGCCTGTGCAAGACCTGTGACCCTGTATTTAATTTTTAAGTGTTATTTACAAGTCTAGAAGTACTTACATCTAAAATTACCTGAATTACTTTATTTAGATTCTCTGAGCTCTTTTCAAATTTTCAAGCATAATCATGGGAACTATATGAGGTATGTAACCTCAGCACAGATAAGTGAATTTATAAACCTGTTACTTATACTGCTTAAGGAAAGGTGGGAATGTGAATTACAAATTGCTTCAGGAAATGTACATTTGCGATGAGGTAGTTAAGTGTGTGTGAAGTTGAACACTGACTTGAGGAAAACTTTGATAATTTATATCATTACAAATTGACTATGAGGAGACTGATCCAGCATTTGGGGGCAAGGACAGCTTCTGGCAGCTGTGGAATCCCAGATGAGGCATTCTTCAGTAGCTGCCTTCCCAGAAGCTGAGTTTGTGGTTCCAGCCTGGGCCACACACCATGCCTAGCAAACAGGAATAGTGATTAGAGTCATCAAATATGCTTTTCCTGACTAAGGCATTTTTTTTAAACTCAATAAAGGAAAACTAAAAAGTAGCTCTGATGTCCAAGATTTTTCTTAAAACTCTGAGGAGAAAAAAAAGGAGAAAGGGGAAGTTCCTAGTGAGAACTGAAGTTCTATATTTGGCCTCTTCCATTTATTTGCTTAACTGGGAGCATCTTCCTTCCATTCATCCTCCCATAGTTACCATTATAAAATAAAATTGTGGGACTGAGGCAGGGTTACAATTCAGTGTCTGTTAAAGAGATTAATCAGGCACTTGCCAAGAGGAGGCTCTGAAGTGACCTTCCTTGGAAACAGAATTGGACAAAACATCACTCTGAACACCCAGAACATGAGCACACAGCTGTGAGGGTGAGGCTTTGTCATCTCCATGTTATAGCCTGCACGTCTCTCAAGAAGAGAACTGCAGAATCCATGAAGCACCAGGGGTGGTGATGAGTTCTTTGCCATGTTCCTCAGTCAGGACATGTTGGCTACTTTTTGTTTGGGTGAGAGGCATTGTCTCAGAAAAGTAGCGTCAAAGAGCTGCTGTTGTGAAAAATTCAGTGTCATATGCCCATACCAAAGAGTGCAGTCTTTGCTTCTTGCCCTGTATCATCCTTAGTTTCCCTGAATTATTTCCATTTGTGGATGCATGATGGATTTTGCACTTTTCAGCTTTTTCCACTACAGAGAGTCTGGTAACTCCAGCCAAGTAAAAGCAGGACTTCTCCCTTGTGCCAGCAGTGTCAGAGCAGAAGTTCTTGCTGTTGCCTCTCTCTTTCCATCAGTCATGTTTTGCCCCAAGCAGACTGTACAGCTCCCATGAGGCATGGATCAAATGGCAGCCAATGCACTGCTGTCAGAGCTGGGAACAGGATCAATTCCCTTCTAATTGCACTGTGATCCACACTCAGTTGTTTAGCAGTGATTTAAAATGAAATCTTAGCTCAGTCTGTGTCTAAAGCAAGCATGATATTCCCAGTGAGATTTTTCAGCTCTATAGAGGAATGCCAAATATATATAGATTTTGAGAGCTGAAAGAGGAGAAATGTTTGTTTGTTTGTTTAACTGTCAGCTAATTTTTCTGGTGGGTGACAAACAGGGCAGGGGTGTGTCAAAGGGGACACCTGTGTGCAGGAGGATGGAACCATGTGCTGCTGTAGGTCCTTCATCCTGGGCTCTCACTGTGTGCCCAGCTGAGGAAAACCTGGGGTGCAGGTTGGATCTGCATCCCAGAACAGAGGCAGCCGTGAGTGCCAAGGGGCAGCACCCAGACACACACTGACATGTACAGCAGTCTGCCTTGGGTCAGTTCACCTCAAACATCAGTCAAGTAGCACAGAGAAATGAACAAAGCAAAAAGCATATTTTTCGGTTAATCCCCACCCCTTAATTTCTAAGATAAACTTTTACCTGAATGTTGAGCAGGAAATAGTTGGCCTATTACAAATACATGTTACAACAGAGAAGCATAACATCTGTCTTCCCAAAGATGCTGTGGGGTCTGTGGTGCTGCACCTCTCAGGAAAATCCTTGCATCAAAAAGTGTTTTGGCTGCCTTACCTGTCTTAGAGTGTCAAAGTTGTGTTAATGGACAAACTAGTAAAGTAACAGAAACAGAAAATCATGAAATGGAGGAGTTTGATCGATATCAGGTCATTTTTGCTGTTGTAAATGGTCATAAAATATTTAAAACTTGGTTATTTTTTGGACAGATATGGGACATTTTTTGTTTCCATGTCGGTCTATAGTAGATTTTCATTTTCATCTCCCTTACACGTGTGAGATCTGAGGTTACACCACTGTGTATGAATGAAATCAGAGTTCACACGCACTGAAAAATGCATTTGTTACAACTCTAAAGAATGTCATCATTTTTAAAGTATTGGACCTGAAGTTACACAGAATGTGTTGATAAATCCACCAGTATTTTGTGTGTGTTCGGAAGGACACTGCTTTGGAGAATTAAGCACTTGAAATAAAGAACAGTTTTAAATGAGTGAAGAGAATTTTCTGTCCTGCCCAGGATTGCAATATTGATCTGTCCGTGGCTTTTGCTGGCTTTAAAAAGCAGGGAGCATATCCTGCTGACAGATGTTGAAGTCAGAAAGACCAGGATGAGATGGAAAGGGCCCAGAGGATTTGTCCCTAACTTGACTCCTGTCAAACTGCCTCTCTGACAAGGATGTTTTTTCCTCCAGTTGTAAGCACACAGCCCTCAAGGGGCTGAAGGCTTTCATCATTGCTTGCTTTTGAAGGGGAAGTTGTTGGCCATGTGCCCAGTTCAGCTGTGAGTAGGGTGGGTTGAAATGCCGTGGAAGAAGGCCAGCGTGCACTTTAACCTGGCGAGATTTGGCTCCCAGTTGTGGTGTCGTGATAAGGATGGGCAGAGCTTCCTCGCATGGTGAGCGCCAGTGTGCGGCAATTCCAGAGCCTCCTGCTCCTTAGGACAGCCTCTGCTCCGGGGAGCTGGGCTGGGCTGGGATAGGGATCACAATGGAAATGGGAAGAACGTTCCAAATCTACACTTCTTTTTTGTTGTTTTGAAGTTGAGTGCTCTTGAAATACCCTGTTGAATCTGGTTTTCAGTTCACTTTGTTGCCAGTGGAGAAGAATCTTAGACTATATAGTTACTGCTACTTGCACCACTTCAGTTGTGTTATCCCTGAGGTGGAGAAACTGCTCGGTTCCCTGATAGCAATAAGGCAAAAAAGTTGTGTTTAATTTTGTATGGAATTTTATTTATTTTTCTTCTATGGCTTGGGGTAATAGGCTGTGTCAGTTAAAAGATGTAGTTATGCTTCGTGGCAATCAAATTTAATATTTGTTTTATATATAAATACTAATGACAGCTTCACTAGCAGTACTTTATGTATATATATATGTATGTCTGTATGCACACACATCAATTTAACATGTCCTACAGTTGTTTCATACAGCTCTGTAAGTCAGTGAGTGCTGGTCTATAGCTTGTGTACTGCAGTGCAGATTTTTGTGGGCATCCCTTCTCTTATACATGGATCATGACCACAATGGAGATAATATTCTTGGCCTGAACTGCCTGGCACAAGAATAGACACCTCGATTTGTGATGCAATGCCTTTGAAAAGTTTGCTGTAAGTTTCCATTGCATACACTGAGCTCCCATCTCATGGGATGTTGCCATTCCATTTAGCTTTTTAAGCACCTGGAGTGAGGATATGTATTGAAAAAAAATATATTTATCTATTTAGACACATCTCTCCTCGATTTACATCTTTAGCTGTGTCTTATTGTAATGCAGTGATGTTGTTGGAGGTATTTTCACTTGTCACAGTATGTGAATGCACAGGTGTGTTCTGAGATACCAGGAGAGTTCCAATATGTATTTCCATTTTCCATTGGGTTTCTGTGCTTCAATTTAGTAAGAGCTGGAAAACATTCTTCATGTTAATACTTAGAAGAATTTCTAGCATTTTCATTTGAAGTAGGAAGAAGATGGAAAAGGCTAAGATCCTCTTTTCCAGTTCCAGCAATAATTTATCGGGAACGAACTGGAGTGAGTCAGTGTCTCTCCAAGAAGAATTCACAAATGCAGGCACGGCGCTCCCTCTGTGGGTCGTCCTGAGAAATTACAAGTAACGGGATTCCCGGGTATAAGGGGAAAATCGGGCTTTTAAAAATTTCTCTCTTTTTTTTTGCATATATGTACATAATAGGAAAAATTAATGTTTTAAATGTATTGCTGTTCTTTTACCTTAACAAGCAATTCCTGTATATTATTGTTAGAGTGTTCAAATGAGTATTTAGCTGCCTCAAAAAAATTGATGCACTAAAAATACACTTTGCTGTTTTAGATTCTAACATGATTTTGTTTCATTTCAGGATATTGCCATATGGCTGTTTAGCAACTGGAGATCACTCTGGCCTTATTGAGGCTGTTTCTAGTTCAGAAACCATTGCTGACATTCAGTTAAACAGCAGCAATGTTGCTGCAGCTGCTGCCTTCAACAAGGATGCCCTCTTGAACTGGCTGAAGGAATACAATTTAGGGTAATTTCTACAGTTATTCTCTCTCAACTGTAGGATAAGCTACAAAATTCCTCTTAAGTTTCTCCTTCAATGTTCAGGAAGGTGGGGTTTTTGCTAATTGTTGTTCTAGTATGTCAAATTCTGACTGAGATTCATGGTCCCCTTGGGCCTGGCATTTGCAGCATTTTGGCTGTGTGTTGTTGAGTAAGTTATATTACATTTGGCAACATAAACCCAAGAAAACTACAGTGGTCTTGAGTCTTGATGTTGCCTTTCACATTGCTTATTCTCCATAGCTACTTGTACAGTATTTTTTCTCAAGTACTTCTGGTTTTACAGCATCCTGATGGACTTCTGGTTTAAACAAGTAAAAATCCTTTTTGAGGTCAAGGCATGACCTGAATATCAGTAGTGTGCACTAACACAATTTTCTTTGTGGTTACAGAGAGGACTTGGATCGAGCCATTGAAGAATTTACTCTATCTTGTGCTGGCTACTGTGTAGCTACATATGTACTGGGAATTGGTGACAGACACAGTGACAACATCATGGTCAGGAAAAACGGGCAGGTAAAAATCCCTTCTGTAGACAGAATGACTTTGGTGTGTCTGGTGTGCAAGAGTTATCTTGAGAACTTGTAATTTCTTTAGTGCCTTGGTGAAAGGAAAGCCACACATGGTTAGAACTGATGTCTGTGGTTCACTGAGAACTGGAGAGAGCTTCAAGGAAAGGAAATGTAATGCTGGTGGAAGGACAGAGCAATGCCTGTTCTGTCAGCAATTCTGTATGGAGTGAGGCTGTTCTGTAGAGCTGCTTCAGAACATCCAAGAGGCCTTTTAATGGTTCAGATTTATTGAATAAAAGTGGTCTTAGAGTATGTTGCAAAATACCACCCTTAAAAATCCATGAATTGCATTTTGGAGCAGTGTAGTGTCCCTCAAATGAGTCTCTACAGCTCAGCCCTGCAGAAATGCTCTAGTGTGGAACTCAGTACCAGCACAGTGCTGTGCACTCAGAACCTGGGTGAGCTCTTTGATATGTACTTTCTTCATTGTTACTCTGTACTGTAACTTGCCTGATTTAATTGAAACTATTCCACCTAGAAAACTAGCAAGGGTTGTAAAATTGAGAGTTTTACAGACGTTTGCACTATTATTTTAAGTTTGTACCTCCTGGAAGAAGCTGAAATGCCCTTATCTTTGATTCTAACAGGGGGAACTGCCACGGGTTCCTTGAGATCAACTCAGTTCTGCTATCTTTGCCTATGTGTAGGCAGGCCTTGGATATGATGTTGAGCCTCATGGGCTCATCCTTGGGCTCATTTTTCTGTCTGATACTGCCACTGCAGCAGCAGCTTAAACCTGAGAGAATCTTTTGCACACTGATTTGCTGCAGTGGTCACTCATAAGAGCATGGGTGCTATCACTGACTTTTAATCTTGAGATGTTTTAGAGCTAAATACTCCAAAGGGTTGAAACCATGGGCTGTTGAGGGTCACATTAGGAGTTAACTGTTTCTCATACCAGCATCCTGTAGAGATATCAGAAAAGTGACATATTTCACTGGAGAAGATGATTTTCACTTGTTTTTTTGTTTCTGTTTAGCTCTTTCACATAGATTTTGGGCATATTCTCGGAAACTTTAAGTCCAAGTTTGGAATTAAAAGGGAACGGGTACCTTTCATACTCACCTATGATTTCATTCATGTTATTCAGCAAGGAAAAACAGGGAACACAGAAAAATTTGGTCGGTGAGTGTTATTTTGATCTATTTGTAATTGAGTTGATAATTTCCAGCATACCAGAACCTATCTGGGTTTGGTTTGCTCATTTGCACTTGTGTGGAAGTGTGCCAACACACATTTACAGGACTGTCTGTTGCTCTCCCTGAGCTGGAATGTCCGCAGATCGCAACAGAACCAGAAGCTGCAGCTCTCTATTGCTTTAGATCTCCAAGAGCAGGAGGTGCAGGTTCTGCTGGGCTCAGCTCTTTGCCTTCAGCAGCTCTGGGCTCTAGGCAGGGCTGCCA
This sequence comes from Lichenostomus cassidix, assembly GCF_008360975.1. NCBI lineage: Eukaryota > Metazoa > Chordata > Aves > Passeriformes > Meliphagidae > Lichenostomus > Lichenostomus cassidix. The sequence continues at coordinate 19,356,893 of NC_139490.1, forward strand.
AGCTGTTGTTGAAGCAAGGTGCAGCACTGCCCTTAGGAACAGGCTCCCTTCTGCCCTTCCCATCCATCAGGGCCTGTTCACTGTGCTATCCCCATCCTGGCCTTGCTGGGATGTTTGGCATAAAGAGCCACGTGCTCATATCCACCAGCCCTGGCAGTCAGTTCAGTTTTGACCATGGAAGGAATTAGAGACAACAGAGGTTAGAGACAGGCTGGATTGGTACAGAGGGACTGCTGTAGATCTTTGGCTTTTCCACTGCAGCCCACCCTTGAAGGATCATCAGGGCATGTCACCTAACAAATTCTCAGGGAGATGGGACACTGCCATGACCTCTGACACTTCTGTTCTTTCTGGACAACAGCTGCTGGTGGTGTTTTGCACCAAGGGCTTGGTGGAGAGACATGGGATATGTTTGTGAGAATGCACTGGGGGTTCTGCAGACACCTCTGTCCTTTCTGTTGCTGCCCTCCTACAGTCTGTATTTCTTAGAGCAGATAACAAATTGTGGCCATGGTTGCATTATTTCCATCTGTGTAAGCTCTGCCATGTTGTGCTCCTGGTTGGACACAGGTTCCGGCAGTACTGTGAGGAAGCCTACCTGATCCTGCGCAAGCATGGGAACCTATTTATTACCCTCTTTGCACTGATGTTGACTGCAGGGCTGCCAGAGCTGACCTCTGTCAAGGACATCCAGTATCTCAAGGTAAAGTAAGATCTACAGCTCAGCAGGATTGGCATTTTTCCAGGATGTCAATTTTTGATTCCAAGATTAATATATTTTGTTTTCCATTTCTGTCAAGATTTCCACTCAGTCCTCAAAACTTTCTTTTTCAGCTCTGTCAAACAAGGTCTGTAGTCAGTCCTAGTGCTTAAAGGATCAGTTCAGGATCCCAGTGTCTTAAATGGAGTCATCTCAGGGGTGTTTTACATCTTGGTTCATGCACAAGCATAGACTTGTAAAGGTGAAAATTATTTGCTTCATTCTTTTTCAATTTTATATTTAAACCCAGGAAGATGTATTATTTAAACCAACTGATGTATTGCTCAATGAAGAGTAAGTGAAAAAGTCTCAAACCAGAACAAAACAGACTTGAGGCTTATGTTAAAAGGTGAAGGAGGCTTTAACTGTGTTTTTTAAAATTCCTAACAGTACTTGTTTTCCTGTTGTCTTAGGACTCCCTTGCCTTAGGGAAGAGTGAGGAAGAAGCACTAAAACAGTTTAAGCAAAAGTTTGATGAAGCTCTACGGGAAAGTTGGACTACTAAAGTGAACTGGATGGCTCACACTGTTAGAAAAGACTACAGGTCCTAGAAGATTCTGGCATTTGCACTAAGCTGAAGGTTACCTTGATAAGTGTTTGTAAAGGTTTCTGTCGTATGGACCAACAAACTTTAGGAAGCGTTGGGACAACGCTCTCGGGCACATGGTGGTTCTTGGGGAGTCCCACACAGGGCCAGGAGTTGGACTCTGATCCTCATGGGTCCCTTCCAACTCAGCACATGCTATGATCCTATGAACTGATTCAAAACAAGAAAGGAAACAACGACAAAACAAACGGACTGAAATAATCCCTGAGTCTTTTGCACTCTGCTTCTGAATGCTTGGTTCCAAGATTGTCTACAATTAGTGAACATCCTGGATAATCAGTTCCTGCTGACTTTGCACGCTGAGAGCTACTAGGCATTTTTTAAAATTCTTTGGTACTTTATGGAGGTGTAAATATTTGTTTTTTACGTTAGGGTAATGTGCTCTAACATATCCTCAGGAGGTTTGAAGACCTCTGACAGAACTGTTCTTTGTTTAAAGTTAGGACTTGAAGAGTACATTTTTTTTTTTATATCCTAATCTGGCTAAAAATGAGTGTATTGTGTATATTTTTCATATGACCTCTGCCCTACTGGCACAGATGCATTAATTCTACTGTAAATAGCAACCATGGTATCACTGTACTGCAGGGAGCTGCTCCATGACTCGTGCTGCTGCCCAAGGAAGGGTGGGTGTTTGGAGGGTGCAGGGAGACCTCTGAGAATGAGGCAGCATCCAGATGTTCAGGGTTGCACAACTTTGTTCCTCTGACTTAACACACAAAAGAAGCCTTTCAGAATGAGGAAGGTTAGGCCAATTCCAAACGTGCCTGAGAATCCCTCGATGGTTCCAGCCTCCCACTCAGCCGCTGGGGCTTTGTCTTCAGCTCCCAGAGGGGCACAGTTTGGTTTGGTTTTAGCAAGAACCTCCTTCCAGCCTTACACAGAAATTCAGATCTCAGATCAGTCGTTCCCTGCAAAATGTACTGACTTATGTAAGGGATGTCTTCATTAAATATATTACACAAAGTGATTTTAGAGCATACATACCAAAAACCCGAAATGTTTGGAAAAGCAAGTGTTTATGGGAAAAGATCATTTCACAGAACACCAATGCAAAGTCATTGATCTTTTCTCTCTGTATTTATTAAAAGCTTGCAGTAATGTTGCTTTACCAAGATATATATGTTGAAGATGGTTGCTGAAGAAACTGGATTTGTTTTAATTTATTTAGTGAGGTACCAGGCTTTTAGGTGCTTAAATGGAGAGCAAATTTGTTACGTGCAATAGGGAACTGCTGGTTAAAAGATGTAACAAACTGTTCCTGAACATCAGCAAGAGAGGTTTTAACTACTGCTTGTTCTCCAACGAACACTGGTAGCTCTTGATTCTTGTGGACATTTGAAAGAGAATTAAACATATATATTTACTTTTTGACTAAACAGTTGTTCTGCATAGAAAAGTTGGATTATGTAGGAATTTAATTAAAGTTGGTTTTACTTTGTTGAGAGTGTTTTATTTTGGTTGGCTTGGGGTTTCCTTGTTTCTTTTAGAGGTTAAGAGCCTGTGTGGAGTTAGGGTAGCATTCTAGCATTGATTCTCTTGTCCTCACCCTTTGGGCTTATCTGTCTGAAAAGACATCTGCATCTAGAATATTCTGATAGTGACAAGTGGTATATAGGTTGATTTTGTTTGGTTTAGTTGTTTGGGGGTTTTTTTCTATATGGTATAGTAACATTTAAAGTGTGATATGTGCTTTTTTTTTAGTTCTTTCTATAGCAGATGGCAGGAAAGTTAAAGAGAAACTATGTTGCAGGTGAGAGCTCTGAAAACTGTAATTTCATCCTCAGATAATTCCCAGCATATGAATTCGCATAAGGAATTTTTCCTGGACACATTTTTCTGTGAGACAGAGTACTTGGACATCTCTGGTCTTGCTGAGGGAGACATCACCTTTCCCAGAACTTTGAGATGAAGTTGGCAAGTGCACCTTGGCTGCCTGGGGTTGTTGTGCATGGAATCACAACAAGGAATCTGAGAGGAGGGAGCACAATGGCATCTTTATTTCCTTTATTTCTGCAGCTAAAGAGGCAACTCAGCTCCATGTTCCACCCCAGACTTTCTGTAAGACTTGGAGCAGGTGGTTCAAGTCTTTGCCTCCAGCTCCCCTCTGCAAAACTGCAGGTGAGAGCATTGACCTCTGGATGCAGGAACACTTTCCCTCCCTCCTGTACCACTGGGATTTCTGCACAGTGAAGACATTTTGTCTTCATCTTTTGAGAGATGATTAGGAAATGCTACTTCTGTTCAGAATTTGTGTTAATAGCCCTTGAATGGCTGTGTTGTGTTTGGTGGTCTTCACCTTCTCTATGTTTACTCTTGGCAATTATTTAACAAGAATGGGGAAAGAAAGAGCTGTTAAATGGTCTAGTTTTGTGTTTGGCAGCAAAGACAAGGATACATTTTCCTTGTGTGTATCGATCTTGATCTTCAAATAGCTGAGAAGAGATCCCATCTCACGGGAATGCTTTCCAAGCTGACCTTGCAGGGCTGAACCTGACAGGAAGCAGCATTTACCAGGTCACCACAATTAATTTTGTGATACCTTCATGTTAAGTCTTGAGCAGAGTCCTGCTTTGCTGAATTGTATTAGTAAAGAGATCACCACTTTCCCTGGTTTTCATCACACTTGCTACAGCCTATGGCATACAGACTTCCATTCAGAAAACAAATAAATAAATTAACTGCATTGTGAAAATTCAAAGGAGAGAGAGTTTGTCCCTCCACTGTTTGTCATCCAAGAGAAGACTGGAATTTTGGTACATCAGTCCATTGATTATTTCTGTACTTACCTCCCAGTACCCAGCTCTAGTACTAAAATGGTAGGTTAATTAGGGCTGATTCAGATCATACTGTTTTAGACCATTTTCAGAATTCAGAAGTCATCAAATGGTAGGGTTATAGTAAGAGAATTTAAAGATTTTTGTGTTGAACTTTCAGTTCACGTGGTCTCATGTTATGTTAATTACCTTTCTTTCTACATGTCCACTGGAAAAATGAGTTTTCTTTCTCAGGGCATTCATTGTATGTGGCAGAAGGAAAAGCTGCCCAGGTTGCTTTAAAAACCACAGCAGAAATTGGGTATATGCATTTTGTAAATTATGCTTATTTGTTCTGGTTTATTATTGATTGCATCATTACCTAATGGGTTTGCTTTCTTTACCTTTAGTCACTTGATTTGTGACAAATGGTGACAGCTGCTACTTTTACACTCCTGCTTGTCTTGTGTTGGACTTCTAGGGAAAGAGCTCCCATGGATTTGCCCCTCAGCTGTGGAGTTGCTTCCTTTCCCCTTCATGCTTGTATTGGTTGTTTTGGCAATGGTGAGTTGATTGTCAAGTCACTCACATTCCAGTAAATGCCTTGGATGGAGCCCATTCCTGTATTTAATATAATAGAGTCCAATATTCCTCTTTAATCTCCTAGAGCTATTGAAATCAGATAATTAAATAGTAGAGGCTCTTAATAATAGATATGTCAGGCTATATCATAGCTTTATTCTGTAGGATTTCAAGCCCAAATCTTTTAAATGTGTAATCAGTACTTCTATTATTATTCTCTCACAATATAGTGTAATAATGTAATTATGTGTCTGAGCCAGCTTTAAAATCTAAACCTGAAATCCTCTGCTAACATATAATAATTTTAAAAATTACTTGTCTGGCATGACACTGCCAAGAGCTGAGGGAGTGGAGCTGTTCTGGTGGTTGGGTGTCAGTAGGTGTGGCCAGAGGAGGGGACAATGCCCTATTGCTCTTTGGTCTGACTGTTTGCATGGGGCTGTGGAGTTTTATAGACAAAAGGACCTCATTGTGGAGTGGCTGATGAGATAAAAGCCAGGCTAAGCTCAAGGTAGAGGTTCTAGTGCCTGACCTCGATGCCACACACATTAGCCCACATGTGGGAGGAACAAACACAGTTGCAAGCAGATCTCCACAGCAAATTTTGGTACCAATCTAGGACAGGTGCAGTGTTTTAACAGCTGCTGAGAAAACAAGTATGATATTGTCTGTGCTGCCTTAGTGCATAATGAAAATGTTGTGGTTATTCTCCCCAAACATGACTTCATGACTGACAGAGGAGAGGGGAGGTGCTCCTGCCAGTGCTGAGCAGGGAATTGATTCACCCTGCCCGTGTTACCAGCTGCCCTTCAAACAGCACAGCACAACAGCATTAATCGAGACAAGAGAAAGCTTCTCTCTAATGAGCTGGGTTTGCACACTGCTGCTACTTGGATGCCTTTCCAGCCTAATAGCCCACATGATGAGCCTTTAGCAAGCCGCAACAGAAATCCTACCAGGCAGATGCTGATAGAACTTTATTTGTTCTGTCCCTTCTGGAACACTTGGCTAAAGGCTCAATCATGGGACCTATTTGAGCTGATTTTACTGTATGGAACTGTAGGATTTAAAATAATGCTGTTTTGATGAGCTTGTCCTTCATCCTTTCAGTCTCTCACTGCTCTTCCTCAGGTGATTGTCTGGTGAAGTCTCCTCTGGATTGCCTGATGAAGAGCAATAGGGATGAATATACATTTCTTAAGTAATGGCATAAGTAAGTAATTTCTTTCCTTACACTTAGGAAAGCCGTGAAAGATCCAGTTTAAGAATAGCAGTCCCAGAGAAATGGAAAAGGTTAATTCTGGTTTGCCAGGCACTATTCAGCTTTTATGAAGCAGAAGAAGTGACCATCAAATACCATGGAAATGGGGATTTGGAGGAATTAAGGCCCTTGTAGAACAAGGATGTTCATGAGATCTAATTTTTGGTTTTAGAGGTCTGCATTTGGGCAGGAAGTCTGGGCACTTGCTGGAAGTGTGCAGAACCAGTGAAGTCTGGGCAGAAGGGAGGAGTCTGGTAGTGGTTCATTCCAGTTTGTGAACCTGCCTAAGGCTTTGTCCTACATAAGGTACCTAATGGGCTTTGTCCTGGGAGCTTTCAGCAGCTCAGTCTAGTTTCTGAAATGGTCTCTGTACCTCTTGCATAAGGAGCATTGAGTATTTGACATTCGACAAAGGAAGCTGAGCAGTATTGTTCAAGGCTCTCTGGAGCACAGGAATGTTGTATATGTGGCTCTGAATTCCTCCTCTTGAAACTGTTTTCTGGTTGTTGGAAACAAAACATGAGAATAGATGGCATAGCTCAGTCAAAGTATTCCCTAGGGATAGAAAAAAAACCCCACCTGAATTCGAGTCACCTTGCCAAACATTCATTCGAACAAAAATGGAACAGCTCCAAAAGAGGAGTGGGAAGGACAGAGAAAGTCCTTTTACCTATGGACTTGTGATTTTTGAATTTAGGAAAACGAGAGATGAAACAAAGGCCCAAACTTCCTAGACTGTGTTCTGCTTTGCTAAATAGAAGAGCCCTTAGTATTAATGGGAGTGGGAGACTAAGTCTGTTTAGCCTGATCCCTACCAAAATGCAAGGAATTAATCCTGCGTATAGCTTTGTGCCCATTGGCATGGGAGGAAAAGGTGCATGCTGCTACACTTGGGATAATCTGTTCCAGAGGCTACTTCCAGCCTTCACCTGTATTTAGGAATTCCAGAGTAGTAAATAGGCTTGTGTATGCCAGGACCTTAATGCCTCCCACCCCTACCAGAGAGCCTTGGCCTGTTATCTGGAGCTACACTACACTGTTTTAAGAACTGCTTAAAAATACTGGTTTGGGTTTAAGAACCCAAAGAAGGCTTAAATACTTTGTGAGTTGTGATTATTGTTGCTCTTTTTAAGGTAAGGTGCTGGATCACAAATGAGATGCTGAAAGCCTGTGAAAGTTTGGAAATTCTAGAAGGGAATTTGTATGTGACCTGCAATCCTTGTGGCCAGGACAGCTTTTAGAAACCCCTTTCTCCCATAAAGCTGTATATCTTAGCTAGTTAATTTAAAAATAAAGCATTTAATATTCCAGACCACAAACAACACTGGCAAACAAAGGTATTGCAAGTGTAATGCACCTAGTGGTTCTGCATGTAATAGTCACGCTTGCTTTTGCAGCTCAGTGGGATAATCTTGTTTCCTTGAGAGGAAAAGGAAAGCTCTAGAGAGTATTTCTGAAACAATTCCCTGTCCTGAACAGCTGAGACATTTTTAGATTACAGATCTTTCTTTGCAGGTTTTGTGCTGGTTAAATGAGTGCATGTGCTACATACAGACTGAACTACGGAGCGGCTGCGGTTGCTGAGGCTGCACAGACCTTGCACAGGCCCAGGATCCAGTCATCCTGCTGGATCCCAGCTCAGCCTTTGGGATGGGGTCAGGTACTGGCAGGGCCCCCACACCAAAGCTTCCATCTCCTGCCCACAGTCACCAGAGCAGGGCTGTGACCCCTCCCGTGTCATAGTGGTCGAGCAGGCTGTGGGCGATGAAGCCGCGCTCCGAGTGCAGGGTGCCGCATTTCCGGCACAGCAGGATTTCGCATTTCGGGCACATCTTCCCGGAGTGCGGCTGCCTCAGAGAACACACTTCCTCCCGCGCCGGCTTCAGCCTCTTGGAACCTTTCCTGTGTAAACATCTCCGCTTGTCTTCTGAAAGCTGGCTTCTTCCCTGAGGGCTGGAACAGTCACAAAGAGAGGTGACAAGTTCAGCCCGTGCGCTTCCCAGATGGATGAGGGCAGCAGAAGCAATTAGTGTGTGATTTATGAACCCTTCCAGAGGCTGTACCTGTGACACACTAGGAGTGGGTGCAGTGTGTGGTCACCTGAAAAAAACAGGGATGGACACAGAAAAGGAGAGTCTGGCTCTGGTACAGTAGGGCAGTGACAAACCATTAGTTTTAGAACACAGAATTATTAAAGAATTTTCATCATTGAAACAAAACCATAAAAGAGTGGTGTCAGCTAATGGGGCAGGAGCTTTAATATGCAACTCCTGTGGATGATTGTGGCACAAGCCATGTTTGCATGAAGACAAATGCCATACAGCTCTGTGTATCTGACCATCATAAAGGCTCTTTTTCCACTAGAGTACACGAGCAATGCACACTAACACTGGCCAGTAGATAAGCCCTGTATTGCACTGGCCTTGAACAGAGATGGAAGAGCTGAAAGGAAAGCTCTCCTTAACAAATGATACACCCTTCTACTCTACATCATCCCTTACAAGAGCTCACAAATCAGTGCTAAATTGTAGAGATTATCTGATTTGGCTACACCACTGTGAAAGTTCTGTAAGTTCTGATGGCTTGAATGCATTTCAAAACCATTGCCATGCAATGTGTCTGTAGAAATATATCCAGTAAAGTCTGAAGGCTGATTCTGTCTCCATTAATGTGGGAGCACCATGCAAGGTTACTAGATTACTGCTCAATTTTTAAAGTCTTTTTTCTTTTAGCCCAAACTGGGGAAAATTCATATTTATCACTTACAAATAAGGATCAATGTTCAGAAACCATGATTTTACTGCTTCAGTTGTATTTGTCTGCCTCTTGAATGCATTATTCAGTTAAATTATGAACAACAGAGAACATTCACAGCAGTAATTCACTTCTTAAATGCTCAACTATGTTTCTAGTCCAGTTCCTCAGCAGTGGTACAAGAAAAATCCCAAACCCAAGCCCTTGGTATTAGTTGTGCTGCAATTAGATCAGTCTGAGGCAAATCTGTCTCTGAGGTTCATTTCTTGTTAGTGTGTTTGAATCTTCTGTGGAGCCTGTAACCAGCTGCTGTGGCCATCAAAGCTAATGCAGTTAGCTGAGTAATTGGGGAGACTTGCGTGCACTTCCTGCTAAGACGGTAATTTCATGATAATTATCAAAGACAGACCCCTTTTAGGAGATCTGTAGGGAAAACAGCTCTTGGATGAGAAGACACTTTTTGAACGCCCCCCCACCCCCCCCAGTCTTAGCATGATGCATACCCTCAGTTTACTTCATGTTAAGGAAGAATAAAATCAAGGAGAAAGACCCAAGAAGAGAATTTTGAATCACATAAGAATGATTAAAATAACTGAAAACTAATACATGCACAAAGCAGTAAGCTCAAAATCCCTTTTGCCTCTGCTTATTTTGATTTAAAAAAATGAATAATTATTATTTGTCTTTTTGGGTTTTTTCCCTTTTTCTCCTTATAACTGAAAAGAGTAAATATACAGGTGTTATTGTAGGAACACAAGCAATAATTATGCCCTGGTTCAAGAAATTTAGTATCACTGACTTTGTTGAAAAGTGATTTTGGCTGCTGCCCATACACTGATATTTTCTATTGCACTTAAGAGTCACAGCTTTGGTGCAACAAAAACTGCAGCAAAGTTACAGCCGGAAAGAGTGTCCTGGGTTGTCCCAGTGGCAGTGCTGGTGTGTACCTGAAGAAACAGAGAAGCTGCCCCTCCAAATCTCTTGCTAGAAGCACAGGGAAATAGATATAAGAGAATCACACAGACACACAAGGCTTGAAGATGTTAATTTCATCTCTACTGCTGCCAATGTCTTACTAGCTTTTAGCTCAAGTTGATTAATTAGCCAGTAACTGTTTCCTTGTGTGTGAAACAGTTAATACAGCAGAGGTAACAAAGGTGTCTATAGCTCTTCCAAAGCTGCTCTGAAAATACTTAGAACATCTCTTGTTTGAAAATGTATGCAAAATATAATTTTGGATGTACTTACAATTTATTCTTAGGAGACCCAGAGAAAAGGCTCAATCCAGATAGTCTCTTCTTAAACAGCCGCTCTCGCTTTTTTCGGCTGTGCTTCCCATCTCCTGTGCTTTCTTCTGTGAGTTCCTTCTTTCCTTTGTGCCAGCTCATTTTATCTGTCATAACAACAGCACCTGCTTAGCCGAAAAGAGAAGTCTGAGTAGTTGTTTGGAAGCCTCTCCTTTGCTGTGTTGTACCTGGGGAAGCCTGGATCTGTTACTCTACAAACCTGGGAGGGTCCTGGTAGCACAGGAGTTCAGTCGAGATCAGTGGGCAGCCGCTTTCCATCAGATGAAGCAAATACCTGCTCTGAAAAATCCTGCAGGCACAAAGTGACTCTGGATATTCTTGCTTTATTCCACATAATTATGGAAAGCAGGCTTGGACATTAAATATAATGAATATCTCCCTCTGGATGCTTACTCTCATGATTAAGGAGTTCCTTAAACCAAAAGTAGAGGCGGCTTGTTTGATACAAGCAAAGAGCCAGGAGCCAGGGAAACAGCTTTGTGCAGAGAACAGGAGTAGTGAAATAAATGTGAGATGGAACAAACACTGCTAGGCAAAAACCAGAGCCCTGAAAAGATGAAGAACCAACTGGAGATTTTAGTTAAGGGTTGGCAATTGTTTCCTTTTTCTTTTGATAAAGCAGTTGATTAGCCTGCATTTCCGCGTTGCAATGCTGTGTCTCCAAGAGTTACCCCTTTGGCCTCTCTGATCGAATTAGTCCCTCTGCTCTACATTTGATATTTGCTAATTGCATTAACTTTTGGTTGCTTGACTTGAAGGGTCATGTTCACCCCCTCCTCTGTCTGTTTTCTTGTTCCTGCCTGCTACTAACATTTTCCACAAATCTTCTGAAACAAATCACACAAAGGCTGTAGGCTTAAAAACAAAATTGGCAGCCATGTTTAACTTTTCAGCTTTTGCTCTTCATCTCTTCCCACCCCCTCCCCCCAGTTCCTCCTTCCCCCTCAGCTCCTCCCAGCCTTTGATGTAAAGTTCCCCATGCTCAGTTCTTACCATAGGACTACACACAGGCAGGAGGGACTGGGCCTCAGACTGCAAATGCTTTGCAGGATCACACCTGTGAACAGTTTTTCATCGTGTTACAATAGTTTACCAAAATTGTATATTGATACACATTAGCGAGGAACTGTAAATGCCTTGAAGGGACGTACAGTGTTACATCTGGCTACTCAGGCTTGATAATGAGACACCCAGTGTGTCAACAGAACACAGGTAAGCTGGACCTGTATATCCCACAGAAATGGCCGAAAATACAATTTATGAAAGGAATTACGAACAGTTCACTGGCTGTAAAGGGAATCTAACACTAAAACAGTAATACGCTATGAAGGAAAGAATAGAAGTTCTAAGTGAAAGAAAATTACACACCCCACAATTACAGACTTGAGGTTTTAATTTGTGACAAAATAATCTGCAATTTCAAGGCCCATTTTAGGCACATAGTGGTGCTGAGGTGAAGCTCTGCAGAGCAGGCCAACCTGTAGCTAATAAAATCAGCGACTGGGCAGGCAGGCATCAGCCTTCCTTCTGAGAAGGAAGCTGCAAAGGCAGGGTCTTTCAGTACCAATTCCGCTTGTCTAAAAAGTCAGCAGAAGAAAATGAGCCATTGAAAATAAAGATGTAAAACTTGGTGACAAAAGATTGAAGATAATTGGAATAGTTTTTTTCTTAATCCTTTTAGACAATAGTTTTTGAAAATTTGTGCTTTGGACATGTATAGCATTTCATTTCTCTTTTAAAGATTAATTTGTTTGGCTATGTTTAGTTTCCAGTGTAATAAATTTATATGGTTTAGAGGGAATTCCTCCTATACTTTGTTTAAATGCATTGCCAGATCAGAAGATTTGAAAACACAGCATTTGAATAATTGACTTATTGCCTTGCTTTTCTTTTCTGCTTAAATCTTGTGGAACTTAATTACCATTGCTTTCTATATACCAATTAACTGCTCTCACCTTTCTTATTTAGAACTAATAGTGTTGTTTTGTTTTGTGAGCCAAAGTAATCAATACTGTGGCTAGCCCTGAGATTTATACTCTATTATATGGGCAGTCCATAAACCTATAGATTACATAATGACTCTTCTAAATGGGGATCCTAGTTGCAGATGTGTGAGAAAATACATTTTTTCAGATGAAGATCATTTAACAGTAGTAGACAATGTTTTCATAAACCTCAGTGTTGTATCTACACGATATCCCTAGTTAATTATAAGCAAGGTCTAGTTACCTGCAAGACTCCAGATACCAAAACTGATTTCCACTGATGATGGTTGTTGATGGCTTTCATTCCTGAACATCCTGAGCAATGTATTGGTGGCTCAGAAACTGCCTTCATATATAAAATTTTACTTCAGGACAAAATACAAATTATGGATGGGGTAAAACCCCAACACCAACAATTTAAAAAGCAGACTGATTGTTTTCCATACCCAGGATGGGCAGGCTAAAGATGCAGGAAGTTATTTTCCAACAGTGGAGCATTTCCACAGCCATCCCTCCAATTGCACCAGCCCCAATCCAGCTGTTATTATTATACCAAACAGAATGAGAGGCAAAATCTTTGTGGCAGTGCAAACACACAGAGCAAAAGATGCCAGACAGGAAAGATGGTATGGAGAGGGGAAAGTACCTGAAGAGCAACTAGGGGACAATTCCTCTGTGTCCCCAGGATGCAGATTTTCAGATGCAGTTCTGTGTGTTAAATGAGATTTAAGCTGTTTGAGCAAACTCTGGTCACATTCTTTTTGCCACCACAGGGTGTCTCTGCATCTCTTCTAACACCAAGGACTGGTAGCCTTTAATGGCAGTCTGCAAGCTCCAGGGAATGTAGGGCTAAAGGAAAATGTCCCCCAGTGTAGCTGTGGATTGTCTTTAGGATCATGAGTGTTCTTGGATTGGAATGGTGATGCTTTCATTAGCTGGTAGGAAATTCTTCTTTAGCAGCTAAAGCAATGATGTTTAATTTAGTTTTAAGAACTCTCTGGTACCACCCTGACGGAAGCCATGGCCATATGATGTGGGGCACTGCTGTATCTTCAACTCATTCTGCACTATGCTCACAAGGTCTGAAATATTTTCTCTGTAGTGGAACACTTCTGGTAGATTTCTAATTTTTAAAAATTAGATTTCTTATTTTTCTGACTGCCATTTCACCTTCATGCTTGTGTGGGTATTTTCTGTTCCCCTTCAATCAGGATAAAGCTGGCATGGGGTCAGCACAAACACTGTATCATTTGCTCATGATAGTTTGTATAATAAAACATTTTAATATGTTGGGTTTGGAGTCTTCCAGGAGTTTTTTCTGAGTCTTGTGAGCTTTAGTCTAGCATCAGTACTTGTTCTACCCTCCACGTAGTTGTAGTAATGACTTGAAGTGAGACCACAGAAAGGTCTAGAAGAAGGTGTCTCTGTCCCAGAAGCTCCTGGCCTCACAAGCTGGGTGCAGCTCCTCACTTTCTCAATATTCAGATGTGGCTCGGGTTTGAAGAATAAAGTGATAAAGTATCTGATAGTAGGCAATACCTGTGTTTGGTGCAAGTCTCTGTGTGGGTGCTGGTGTGGCTGTGTGCTGTAGGGGTATCATATAAATGTATCTTGTCTAGGATAGCTGAAAAGTAAACTCTCCTCAGGAGGAAAGTTAGAGAGGAATTCCAGATGAGAAGTGCTGAGCTAAGTAATCCGTGGATGGATAAAGCTTAAAGCTAACTGGGAATCTCCTGATTGTCATCAGGGTGTACAAATTGGTTGAATCTCCATTTTTTCATAGAGAAGATACACATTGAAGTGTTTTCTACTTCCGTTAGGAAGAGTTTCTCAGGGCCAGGCTCTTATGAGTGTGATATGTGAGCAAAAAACTAAGGCTCAAAGTGCTGCCTGAAGTGACATTTATTCATTCATGCAGATAATTAGCTTCAGCAGAAGAGACAGAATCACCCTCCAGTGGCAGGAGGTAGAGGAGTCTTTAATGCAATGAGCAAGCTCTCAGGCAGGCTCTCAGCAGGAGAAGGGAGAGAGGTTCCTGTGGCTAAGTCCCTCTGAGAGAGTTCCATAGCTCCCCTAGGAGCTGGATCCCCTTCAGAGCTCACAGCCCATGGCTTGCATCTGAGTCAGGCTGTGATAACATCTGAGCCTGGATTTGGGCAATAACTGAGTGTCCCAATGTCTAGGCTGTGGGTGTTGTCACATTCCCTGACTACATCCTCATTGCAAATACCCAACTGGTTGGTAACAAGCTGATAAACTGGGATTGATGTGTTGCTCACCCCCAGTAACTGCAGTAACTGTGATGCCTTTGCCTGTTGCTTTGAGAAACAGTTCACCTTTTCTTAGATTTCCACATCAGAAAGCACAGATTTGATCTGATGACACTGTTGCACTTTATTCCTAACAAGCACCCCAATATACTTAGAAAAGCTACTTGCCTTACCCAAGTGCCAGGTTTCAATGGCTAGTGCTAGCTGTCACTGACATCCATGAAAAATTAGTGAAGGCAGTGACAGGTGAAGTATCCTTATGCAAGTGAAGAAGGTATTATTGGGGACAGCAATGTTAAATGTCACTTCTTGAAACGCTGTGCAGACTTTCTTATTCCTTCACCTCTGTTTGGAGTATGTGATGGCTTTGGTTTGAATGCAAAGGAGTATGTGCTGCTTCAGAAGAAGTTTTGTTATGTACAGGGGGATGGGGCATGCAACGGAAGTGCTAATGCTCATGAAGGGTGAGGTTGGATGCCTGGATTTAGATTGAGTGTGAGGTGAACCCTAAGCCAGAAGCAAGGGCTGTACTTCACCCGAGGGACACAACCTTTCCAGAATCGGTGGTTGATCCAGTAGTTTAGCTGTCTCTGGATTCACTCTGTGTTAGGTGTTTTCATTCACAAGTACTCGCCCATGACAGCAGGGATTCAACAGCAGAACCTTTGGTTATTCTCTTCCTTTTAAAATTTTTTTCTTTCTTGAGAGGAGAGGGAGAAAGAATGTGGTTACAGAAACACACGATGGTTTTCACCCAAATCCCCCCAAAGGCTGCTGGCTGGAATGAGCCCACTCCGGTGACCACACCCAGCGCGACTTCCCCGGCTCGGTGCGGGAGGAGGCGGGATGCGGGCAGGAGCCGGAGGCTGCCTTCGCCTTCGTCACTCCAGGACTTGCTCCCGCCCGGCATGAGGGTGTGGAGGGGGTACCTCCGTGCCTCGCCTCTCCTTCCTACTCTGTGATGTGAGGCGCAGGCATGCTCAGTAGCCGGTGCCTACCCCTCCTCTCCCAACAACAGTGCCTACAACAGTAGGAGACTGCTGGCAGCAGGCGCGGAGCCGAAAGCCATCTTTGCTGGAGAGGCAGGCAGCGCACCCCGCCCGGCTCCTCGCCATGTGAGTAGCGCCCGGAGCCGCCGCGGGCACCCTGTTGCTCCCGCAGCCCGGGGGTCTCCCTGGTGCCGCCGGGTGGGTGCGGGGTGTGCAGGGGCGGAGGATGGCCGCGGGCTGAGCGTGCGGAGCGGCCGCGCTGCCCGGGGCTCCGAGGGGAGGCTGGCAGGGCGTGGGGCTCGGCAGGTGCCGCGCTCCGAGCCTGCGGCAGCACCGCCCGGCTCTGCCCTGCTCTGCTCTGCTCCGCGCTGCCTGCTGCTGCCGGGCACCTGAGTGCCCAGATGGGCTCTCTCTGCTGTTTATCCAGCTGCCAGGCAGCAGCCCGGGGGGTTATTGACACGTTTCTACTCGGATTAATACTGAAAAGGGAAGGCTGGGCCAAGATCCTCAACAGGTTCGAGTCAGGATTGTTCAATAGCATGAGTCACTCAGCGCTGCTGCTCCACAGCAAATGGGTCCTGTTTGTTTTCCCTGTTTAATGAAATGTTCTCTCTCAGATGATTGCTGTCTGATCAGTCCAGCCTCACCTTCTCCAGTACCAATGGCTTCCTGTCAGCAGGGTTTGATAGTAATCTGTTCCTTCTTGTTCCCATCTCTCCAAATACCTCTTCCGAGTTTTTACATGTAGAATTAATGGAAGCATTACTGTTCTGTGCTAGGCAGTGATGAAACCCCCAAAGTGCATTCTGAAACCAGAAGTGTGCTGAGGTAAATAGGAATTGATCAGACCCCTCTTCATTCACAAAAGGATTCAGGCTTCTAAATGCATCATTTTACTATTGCCTCAATTCATTGCTCATTCCCAGTGACCCTTAAGGGAGAGCCTAAGAAGATGTCTCAAACAAACAGGCATTTGTACTGGTACTGGGTGATCTTGTAAGAACTGGAGCTTGGTTGATTCAGAGAACATGAGGAATGCAAACTGTCCTGATAATCTGTGACTAAATTACTCGTAAGATATTTCCAATAACCAACTGTCCTTCCGGAGGCATTTTCAAAATAGAGTCTACAATCACATATTCTGAAATGTTACCTTTTTTCTTTAATGCTATTTCCTATATAATATTTCAGACAAGAAGCTTTTGTTCATGTTGTCCAAAATATTTCCAAAGCAAGGAACTTTCTGGAGGTAAAAAAAAAATCACTTTCTAAAAGAAGATTTCTTATGCAAATACTGAAGTCTACCAGTTAAAGCCAGTTCATTGTAAGCTCCTGTTGCCTAGCTATGTTTATATTGAGCTAGATGATGACATTAAATACTTTTATTTGTATGTGAGCTGTTCTTAAATGATTAATATATGAGTTTACTGCTGCAGTTTTATACAATCTGAGCTGTTCTAACGCTAAGCAATAATTCAGATGTTTAACATAACCTGGGTGTGTTTCAGTCTTGCTGTATATATGTTTTCATGACAGCATTTGTTAATGAAGTAGAAAGGGTGATGCTAATATAATTTGCTCATACTTCTTCTGTAGGCGATTTACAACAGACTTCTGACAAAAATTAGAAGAAAAAGGGAAAGCAGTTTTTATCTAATTTGGCCATATAGACTTTCAGTTTGATAATTGAAAGAAAGCCGAGACAAATAAGCAGCTTGTCATTGGCAGTGTCAATTGGCTTCTGTTTCACTGCCAGATATTGTAATGAAACCTTTTCTTTGAACATCTCCATGAATGTCATGTCCCAGTAACTTGTAAGTTACTGATGAACAACAGAGGTAAGTGTGTATTAGCTAGACTTGCAGGAGCAGTTGCAGTTCACTGGCTATCAGAGCCAATTGCTAGTGAGCACCAAATACTCTCTGCAGGTCGCTTCTCCTGCTGTTACACCTGTAGGATTACCGGGCTCCTCCCATGCCTGTACAGACCCTCACTGAGACAGGAGCTGTGCCTTCACTGGTGTGAACTGCTGTGATAAAGATCTCCTGCTCTGGGCCAGATGTCAGCTTCACCTAAGGCAGTGTGCTGTGCCCTACAGCAGCTTGCAGGGTTTGCTCAGGGAAGAGTACAGTGGGTATGCAAATGTATTCCCAGAATACTTTCCCCGTTTCCAATTTAGGAAAGGAAGACACCTGGGGAGTGTCTGAACCTGAGGAGAGTTCTTTGTATTTCATGACTCCCAGTGGGTTTTGTTCTTTCAGTAAGGTGTCCAGTTGCTCGATTTGTAGTGTTGTGGGGTGAGGAGCTCCCCAGCTGGACCGTAGAGGGTGTGGAAGCAGCTCCCTGTTGGTTTTGAGCTGACAGGTAGCAGGTTCCGACTGATATTACTCTTGCACTAGAAAGCAAAGAACAGTGTTCCTTATTCATCATGTTTTCTGTGGTCCACAATTGTGTATCACCCCAGCAGACCTGCATGATTCACATCAGGTGGAGATCTGTCCCTGTGGCTTCTATCACAGTTAGTACAATTTGGGGCAGGTGAGGTACATTCAGGTAACAGACAACTTTCACCTTTATGCAGGCAGAGGAGAGGAAGCTGTAACATCAAAAGGTTGAATGAAAGGAGGAGGATATAAAAGGGATTTAAAGTAAGGACAGAGAATGGATAGACCTTGCCAGTGCAGCTGGGAAAATTGTTCCAGGTGTAAGGAAGAGCACACAAACTCTTTTGGAGGAGATGTGAGAAGCAGTGAAGGACAAAATGGCGCTCAAAGTTGAGGTGCTTACTCACTTTGTTCCTCGCTGGAAAACAGGCCAACAGCAGCAGGTGAAGTTATGGTTTTGTTTCATTTACAATGGTCACAATTCAATAGGTAATTATATACAATAGCAGCTCAAGGCATCATGTCATCTGTTGTTTACAGACAGGTCAGTGACCAGACAGCAGGGTGCCTTTGATTACCTTAATCCAATACAAATGTACTCTATTGCAGGGGACAACTTTTGTGAGACAAGCAGCAAAGCACAGCACCTGGCTCTCCCTGGGGCAAAATTGTACCTCATTCCTTGGGTAGCAGTTAGATCTTCCTAAAAAAAATATCCTTCTCCCTGTTTTAGAGCAGCAAAGAGTCCATCCTGGAGGGGATGGGTGGGATTAAAATAGTTCCAGCAGTAGTAATGAGTCTGTTCTGGTTGAATGTCTCTTCAGTTTCTCTGAGAAGGATGTTGTGGCTATTGTCTTCTGCTGTTTGTAGACTAGTACTTAGCCCTGCTTTTGTGGGTAGAATTTTATAAAACCTGTCAAAATCTCCCTGCCCTTCTCTTGTACTGATCAGCAGAGACAAACCATTCAGTACAGTACTCTACACAGTCCTGATCATCTACTTTGAGGGAGTTTAGTGGCTTACAAAAGTGCATACAGCTAGTCCATGTCCTAGGAAAGTATAACGTGCATGAAACGGAGGGATACACTTTCTAAGTGGTGCAGCTGTTCCATGCTATGTCTGTGTTCCCTTAGAAATACATTCCACAAGAGCTCCATAAATCCATGGTGGCAGGAAGATGTGAGTCCACTGGAGCTCTCAGGGATTTATACCTGGCAGGGAGCTGCCTCACAGCCAGACAAGCCAAGGTCAGGATTGACATTTGCTGACATTCTGCCTTCTCCCTGCAGTCAGCCAGAGGGAGACTGGTGGTTTGAGACTCTTGTAGTACTGTTTCACACAATCATGGCTGTGGAGAAGTGGGTTGCTCTTCTCATTTAAGGGATGTAATGGAGCTTGTAGTGAAAATAACCAGGTTGTTCTCAGAGGAACAGGGCTGTGTACATGAGAAGAGGCTGTTGAGAAGTGGAAAGCACCCCATTTTCAGCATGGTTCTATCCTTACTTTTTGTTGCTTCTAAGTCTCACAGCTCTTAGTGAGAGCCTTGAAGTAAGGGCACTAGGAATAGGAGCTGCTGTTTAATCTGCTACTTGGAGACATCACCAGAGATATATATGTGTTTTATTTATTGCTTGCTTCCCTCAACTTGCTCTCTTGTGGCATCATGTAGACACAGATCAACTTCATGTATTGCAATAGAAATAAATGCTTCCAGCTCACGTGAAGTGTAATTCCTGATACATTCAACTCGCCATTTGAAGTAAGGGTGGCCCAAACAGGACATGAATCTTTTGGGTATTGGGGTGATAAGTGTTTGAAAGTGTAGAGATCAAACTGCATGGTGTCCTGAGGACCTCAGCACAGCAAGTAATCCCAGAATGGGACCAACTGGGAACTATATATGACAAGTGCAGGCAAATATTATGTGCCCTAATAAACATTCTTCAAAACAGGCTAATATGAAGTAGATGAACCCCAAATCTATTTAGTTTGGTGGTCCCTATCCTTGTGACTTAGCTCGCACTCATTCTGCTGTGTATGAGCCATAACTTGTTCCTGCTGACTTCCAGGCATTTTGTGCAGTAATTCCAGCTGTGGAGTGACTCACAGGACACTGAAAGTGGCTGCAGTGGAAGATGAATTGGTCTGGCAAAGGAACATTTCTCCTTTTCTAGATGCTATTTACATAATTGATGTCTTCCTGAGGAATCAGTGATTAGGCTGTAGAGCACCAGGCAAAGGCATGTTTGTGTGCACGTGTGTACGGAATGTTCCTGGGTGGGGGATGAACAGACAGGGCTGAGGAGAGCAATGTATTCAGCCTGTTCTCCCTCTTCTTGCACGGCTCCTCTGCCACCGTTTGTAGGGTGCAGAACACATGGAAGCTCCTCCCTGTTTACAGTTCTGGAAGGAGCAGCACAGACTGTCACGAATAAGTTCAGATTGCCCAAACTGTTTATTTTAAGCAATTACAACTCAGAGGCAGAATATTCTCTCTCCTACGTCATTCAGTACTCTCTGCTGTCATTATTCATAGCCATTACCTGCAATTAACTGGGCTGGGTTTCTTTAATGATGCAATTCCTTTTATTGCTGGTGTCTGTTGTTGAGCACTCAAAAACCCTTTTCCATTATTCACTGAAGAACTATCAAATGATTGCAAGGTGGGTTTTTTTAACTGCTCAGTTATGACAACGTCATGTTTTTTCAGTGTAAATTAGTAAGTATCTCATTGAAATAGAACTGTCTGTACCTTTGGAAGTAAGCGTTTTGTTGGTTGCAATAATATTGTAGTTTCTGTACTGGGTGATATAATTAGAATGGAAGTTCCTGACCAAATGATCTGAATTACATGATCAGTTCCTTGACCTTTTCAGATGAAAACTTTAATGAGAAAAATAGAAGTATTTATATTTCAGAATAAATAAGAGAAAAAGTTAATTTATCAGATGTTTTAACTTACTCCCAGACTCAGTATTGCAGTGCCAAAAGAAAACTCTTCTGGAAAACAGAGATTCTCCTATGATCACTTTTTAGAAGATAAACCCCATGTTGTTTCAGCAGTTGTGTTTTGTTTAGTTGTTTGGGTTTTTTTGAGTACATGCTCATCTATTGCAGTGCACTCTCAATGTAAAGCAGTAAATGTATTGGAATGGTTTCTAATATGTGGTCACTAAATATTTGGAAGCACCAGGCAGCTGACGGCTTGTGAGGAGTCCGTGCTGTGAACTTCACTGGAGGTTTCTTATTACGAAGCCTGTTGCTACCACACAGAATTGCAACAGCCTTTGCAAGTAGCTGGAGAGAGAACCAGAGCTGCTGGGTGGTAGGGACACCCCACAGGCTGTGATGGGTCCTGTCTCATCAAATGATCTCCATGTGCTAGAGTCTGAGTAGGCAAGCAAGTGTCCATAAAGTTTCCAAAACTCCTCAAGTTATCTGGAAAAGAGCTGAAGGGAAAAAATACATAGAGATAAGTGTTGTATTGAACTGTTCTTAGTGCCTAATACTGGATAGGTGCTGATTTTCTTTTAAGATGCTGACACAAGATCCAGATGGGAATTTATATATCAAACTTTTAAATTTTTAATTGGTAATTGAAATTTGAAAAGGGAACAATATTAAAAATGCAGTCATTGTAGCAAAAAGGTTTTTCTTATTTCCTATTCCGGAAAATGTGTTATGTTACAAAATTATTAAAAGATTTCTTTGTATTCTAGGAAATGAAGTAGCAAAATTGGGTTCGAAATAACTTCTTGAAGCACTGCAGTACATGTGTTCAAGAGAGCTGTTTTGCAAACTGTTTTGGGGGATAATAAAAGATTTGACTGGATGGTGTTCTGAGCAAGTCCATCTAATGGGCTCTGCCTTGAACAGATGGTTGCACTAGATGATCTCCAGAGGTTCCTTCCAACCTCAGTGCTTCTCTGATTCTGTTTGAAAAGGTCAATCAAAATTGAGTATGTTCAAGTTAATTAAACTAACATTTGGCTGTTTCCCAAACATTCAAGATCTTGATGTTTCATCCGTGATATCTTGGTAGCACATTGATTTTTAACCCATTGGCAGTGGATGCCACAGAAATACTCTAATAGAATGGGAAAACATATGGTATTCAGGAAGGGAGTGAGTGTAGGAGCTTAGAAAAATGCATATCACTGGAATGCATTATTAAATTTGGCTTGAATGCAAAAGTTTGTGTTCTTCCCACTGAGAACAAAACCCAGGTGCTCTGCAAGTGAGCTTTCTCATCTTTCATCTTCAATGCAATCTTCTCTAGCTTGGTGTCAGCTCCCAGCTCTCTACACCATGTCTCACAAGGCCTTGGTAGTTTGGAGAAAGCCATTGTTCTGTTCCCCTGTAAATGCTGCCTCAGTAGTGCAGGGTCATCATTTTAATATAACCATACATGCTTATATCAAGTCAGAGTGTTCAGATCCAGAACAGAGGAGAAGGAAATCTCTCTGCCACGTGCAGCATGCAGTAGAAATTGCTCAGGAGTGGTGTGCTGGCCAAGGCAGGAGTTGAGACCCACTGCTACAGAACCGTGGCTTTTGCAGCTGGGTTTGTAACTTCTGGAGATGGTGAGTTTGATCCCTGGCTTATCTACCAGCTGGTGGCTGTTGGAGCATCATGAAGGACTGTGCTGTTTCAGGGCATGCCTGAGGAGGTGGATCCCTGTCTGTGGAGCTGTGCAGGAGCTCTGTGGGCACACTCTGCAGAGCAGGCTGCTTAGTCCTGTGCTGGGACCAGGCAGCTCTTATTTCTGGGTGTCAGAAGCAGGATGGATCCCTCACCCAGCATCTTCCCTGCCTCTCCAGACCTGCTTCCTCATACTAGATTTTATGTACCTCTGGAGGAGAGGTGAGGAGTGAGTTTTCCCAGAGAGCCATGCAAACTGCACTTCTTGCTGGAATTAATCTCTGAACCTTCACAGTGAGTGATCCACCCAAAGTACTCAGCTCCACTAAAGTCTGTTTTCCTATGTAAGAACAGGTGTGCATCTGGGAAGGAAAGATCTTGGGAATTGGCTCCCTAAGCTTCTCAGCATCTTCCCTGCACACACAAAAAGGCAGGGGTGCTGGCTCTGGGAGGTGGGAGTTGTTGCCTTTTTGGACACTGAGATCCTGGGTCATGCAATGTGTCAGCATTTTAGAAATATAAGGATCCCGATAAAGCTTTCCTAGAAACTATGAAAATCAGTAATTATCGCTAAACCCCCTTGTTATCTACTTCAGGAGGTTAATGGTTAGAAATTGCATTTGTTCATTTGAATTCACATACAAAAATAGCTCCTCTTTACCATGCTAGTGACTCTGGCCCTATGCAGGGCCTTAATTACAGTGTGCTGCAGTAAGGCAAAGGGCACTGCTGCTTCAAAGCATAAACCTGGTCTGCTGTCACCCAACAGCTGCTGGCACAGACTAATGCATGGGTTAGTGTTTTGTACATTATTTGGAGTTTAGAGGGATATTCTAAGCCTGTACATTCCTTATTGCTGTCAATGATTCTGAACAACATTAAAAAGAAGAGACAAAACTCTCTCATCCCCTGTCTCTCCCTCACTCTTTCAGGCTGAACTGTGGGAAATCTTTCTGAGCTCCAGCTAGGTTTGCTCATAGCTCTCATAGAGAATGGTTCCCCCTTCTCTTTCCTTCACTGATCTCCACTAGTATTCACTTCCAGCGTGTGCACAGAGAGAATACCTGCACCCAGCACCTGTCACCCATGGTGACAATACAGATGGGGAAAGGAGAAGGGAAGCAAAGGAACAAAGAGCTGCAGTCAATAGCAGCAAAAACATCACAAGTGCACTGAGTGACAAAACAGTCTTTCCAGAAGGCTTTGGGTGTTGGGTTGTTTCCTGCACTTCAAAAGGTGACTGGGATTTGATGATGACTTCTAGCCCATCCTTACCCAAGGATTTGAAGGCAGAATTCTCTGAGCTGGTGTCAGCGCTGCACTTGAGAGCCTTTCTGCTGATTGGGATCTGGGAGAGCTCAGCTGGAGAGTGGGTACTGCCAGGATGAATCAGCAGATATCTTCCTGGAAGCAATTGACAGTCTGGATATCCCAAGTGTTTAGCAGATATCCCACCAGGCTATAAAAGTCTGCCTGTGAAATGTTTGACTTCTTCTTTCCAGCAGGGAGCTGTACAGTCATTCCCTGACAGCTGAGATACTGTCTCCCACACATACATGAAGATCACACAGTGACATTTTTCAGCAACTTTGTTTACTAGATGATATAAATACAAAAATACTTCAAGTCACTTAACACCTTGATGCTTTTTTCTTTGCATTGAACGTTTTAGGAGGACTGAGGGGAGGGAAGAGAAGGGAAGGGAATGGAAAGGCAGAATATGCCCACATGTCTTGGCATGTTGACAGCAATCACATTTTTCATGTCAGTCTCCATTGCTTCATATACATGAAGCAGCATGATCTCTTGTATTTCATCTTTGTAACTGAGACATGGCTTCAGCAGCAGCAATGTTAAAACAAAGACCTTTCCATCAGCATGTTCAATGCCCTTGTAGTGACAATCAGTTTTATGCACTTGACTCTAGGGGAGAATGAGCAGATTTGATTAAGTTCTGTGCAGACTGAGATGCCTTAGCAGTAGAATGATCTCCTAACAGAAATCACAGCTGACAGGTGCTTTTATTGTTTAACCCCCACCTGGCAAAGGCAGTTTTGAACTATGCAAGTTGGTATTTTTCTTGTTGCTGACTCCCAGACAGCTGTTTGCTCAAGAGCTCCTTCACCTGCCTGGCTTTAGAAATAAAACCTGTTCAGTCCTGAGCTGCATCTCCCAGCCCTTCCTACTTCAGGAGCAGCCTGGATGGTGAAACTTGTCATACAGAAAGAAGGCACTGAGAGTAAATCTTAACAATTATAGACTCAAACACTCTATAGAAAGAAAGAACAACTCAGAGTGTTTGTGTGTGTGTAAGAATCAAGAGAGGACCTGCACCTTGGGGAATGAAACTGAACTCATGGAGCAGAGTTCCTGTCAAGGATACCCTTGTTCCTGTGTGCTGTCAGTGAACGAGGGCTACCAGGATTTCTGAGTAACTCTCTGTAGTCTTGGAGGAATCTGTAGTTCTTGTATCAAGTGGAAGAACTGCAGAAGCCATAAATTTAATTGCACTGAATGGTTGCTAGTACTGAAGTCCCTTAGAAGAATAAGTGATATGTAGCAAAGGGGAAAAAAGTCACATCTGTGTAGGAAGTTAAATCCAAAATCCTCAGAGGCAACATGGCTACTGACTCTGGATCAGGCCCAGCTCAGAGCTAAACCATTCTGTACAAGGTACTTGCACTCTGAGATGCTGCAGTAGCGTTGCATGACTTGAATGGAAACATTAAAAAAAGTAGCAAAGAGTAGTTAGAATGAATGAATGAATGACGCATTACTTAGTTTGCTGAGTGAACCTGAAAAATCCCCAAATATTGTAAAATATTCAACATTTAACAAAACCTAACTAGTGACTAGCCAAATGTTCATTTAATTCAAAATTGCACTTTTTTGTAGTTTGGTGATGGTGCTTATTTTTTTGCTTTGAAACTGAATGTGCAGGTTGCTGATGGGATTTTGCATGTAAATTACAAAGGAAGTTACTTCATAAAGATTGCGTCCTCTCTTTAAAAAAATTATCATCTAGGACTTAGGCTACAAAATGAGAAACTCTTCATATTTGAAGGTGGTGGGAAAGTATTGTGAGTAACAGAGAGGAGCTAGCAGCTTGGTGAGTGTATGGAGGAGACAAATCTGGGTGTTCACTCTGGCAGACTGCTGCTCCAAGGCAGCTTTCAGCCTCTTGACAGCACAGGTACAGAATAGTCCCCGGCCAGGTGTCTCAGGCAGTGACTCACATGCTCAACACTGTTCTGTGTTGTGTCACTGGTCCCTGGTTAACCTGCAGATGGGCTGCATCAAAACCTGCCTTCTCCTGCCACTTCCCTGCTTAATGGCACTTGGCTGGCTGTATTTGAGACTTTTCCTTTCCTGAGGGGGCTTGATCAAGGTTGATTATAGATTCATCAACCAGCAAGCATCAGTGACAGCTCCCAGCCTTATTTTCTGTGGAAATGGCCTTCCTTCGAATCTGTGCTGGGAGGTAGTATGCATTTTGGGAGTAGCAACAGAAACATATCCAACAGCCTGTCAGTGGTGACAGGAGACAGGATTGCAGTAATTCTTTTGTGTTGACAGATAAACAAAGGGAATCCCTCTGCTCTGAGCTACAATTTCCTTTAATTTGGTGGAAGTAGGATAATCTCCATTTATTCTTCTTGGCTGTCTCTTTAAGAGAATAAACTAGGCAAACTCAGCTCATTCTTTCACAGTGTAACAGACTGGATGTAAGCTGAGGTCAGAAGAAGATTAATTTAGAATATGTGAGGAATTGAGGTGAGGGCCTTGCCTCTTTCTTATGGAACTTTTGAATTTCTGAAAAGCCTTTGCATTTTCTGTTCTGCCAAGCTCCAACATGGTAAATCCCTTGTTTGGGAGCAGCACAGAAAACCAAGAATTGTCACAATGGAGAAGGCTTCGTTTACTTTAACCTCACATCTGAAATGAGAGCATCATAGGTGCCACAGCATTTATATGAGGCATGTGGGAGATGGTGTGACCTCTCAACAGGCCTAACAGCACAACACTCTCACAATGGAGACTTGAAATTTTAAGCAAAGCTTTATCTCTCTCCAAATTTCTTTAATTAGCATCTAGGGCTCTAGATATTCTTGTTATGTACATGTAGAGGTGGAGGGGTGGTTACGTGGACCCATCCTATCCAGTCAGACAGCTTTTCAGCAGAGGCTGTGTCAACATGAACAGTGAGGGGAAACAGGATTTGTGCCCAGCTGAAGATGAAGCAAACAAGATAAATCTCCATATGCAGGAACTTTACCTGGGCAATACCATTGCTTCTGCTGCTAACCCATGTTTGTCCTTAAGCCCTGCAGCAGGGCTGAATCAGGGAGCACATACTTTGGGGATGGAAGAGATTGCTTCGTTTCTTTTTTACTTCAGCTACAGAGAGACTGAATGAAGAGGAGACAAGGAGAGAGGCACTGTTAGAGTAGACATCACACTGCCTCTCTGTTGTACAGAGAGTGAAATTTCTGCTATCTCTGGCCTTCTGTCTGCAAAGTGGAACAAAGGGAGGAAGGAAAAATAAAAATAAGAAGATTCAAGGACTTTGTTTAGTTATCTTCAGTTATTTGACCAATACCCAAGTAACAGGGGCTTGTTTGGAACTGGGAGTTCCTTATAGTTACTGCCATAACCAAGGCAGGGTTACTCTTGAGAAGCCTTTACTTTTCCAGAATGTGGTGTATTTTGTATTTCCAAGTGCAACAGATTTTACATAGAACTTGCCCTTGGGCATATCCAGATAAATGTTCAGGATGCTTAACTCAGAGATCAAAAAGACAAGTAAGTTGACCTTACAAGGATTAGGAGAGAAGATGTTAATAGTGTGAGATTACAAAAAATAGTGTGAGATTACACAAAAAGTGTGAGACTTTTAGGTGAGAAGATATTCAGCACAGGAACAAACACCTCTGCCCAGGAGCATGGAGATTTTTTTTCAAATTGCTGATGTTTATAATGACAGTTGCTTTGTGCAAATGTGTGTAAAGAAAGCTCAGTTTAGAAGCTTCCATGATGCTGTGCAAGAGTTGTTTTACATATAAGCATCATGATTTCAAGCATTATGATTTGACAATTCAGTGTTTTGCTCTGTCTTTAGAAATAAAACCCTGAGAGGCTGGTATTTTTATTACGTGTGTGCTTTAGATGGGTTGTTTTGGGATAGGCAGTTTGTTTTGTTTATTGATCAGAATCTCTAAAATTGAGAAGTTACGTGACAAATTTAAATGTTGGAATTAAGCATCTTGGTTTTGGGGCCTCATCTCCACTCCACTGGGGTGGATCTTGTCCCAGTTTGGGTATCTGGCTTTGAAGAGTGTTTCTTGTCAGGAGTACTTTGCTTTACCCAGGATAAGCTGCTGGTGCTCATCCTCTCTGTGTGGAGGTATAATTTGTAGCAAGTTTATTGGCAACAAACCAGAAACAGCTATTTTAAGTCATGTGTCTATAGCATCAGAGGAATTGAGAATACATTTTGTAGAATGACAGTGGGAGCTACAGACTGCACAGGAACTGGGCCTGTTCACAAAAGAAGGTCATGGGCTGTGTAACACCATACTAGGTAGAAGAGGATACATCCAGTATCTTTCTCTTTCCTTCTTGTTCCCAGTCTGTAATATATGTGTAAGTAGAGCAAACTGATTCTTGGAATACTGGCAACCTCAGCATTGCACAGATTTCCACCATGTGAACGCTGACAAATGAACTGAAGAATTAAAATCTTCTTGGAAAATTAAGGCAAATAGAGCTGTATAGAATATATTTTATGGATTATTCTCCTTCAGAATTAACTGCTAAGGGCAATTAAGAGAGAAGATAGAGCATCCTGGTTTATACTGAGTAGTGTAAATGAGTAAAAATGATTTACGTAGTTCTCTTGCTTGCTAATGGTTCTCTCAGGGCTTTAATGAATGTCTTCCCATTGCTGATGTCCTTCAAAATTATCTCACAAAACTGAGTTAGTGTGGGGCTGTGTCTCCATCACAGTGCTGCAGAAACTGAAGACTCTAGTCCTCTTCCTGAATGCTTGTTCTTGCAAAGTACTGGGATAAAACCCAGCCTGCAGAACTCCTTACCCGCTGTTTGGCTAGGAATGTGGCTTTGGGTGGTGGCTTCTGCAATTCATTTTCAGTCCTGAAAGTTGCTGATGTTTGGTGATACACATGATAGTAAGTACCAGAGAAGTGGTGAGCAAAACTGGAGAGTAACATGTTTTAATAACATGACACTGAAATTAGGAAAGATGTTGTGGTCCAGTGAGACACATGTAAAGGGGGTTACTGTGGTAAATCATAACCATCTCTGCCTTGCTCCTTTTTTTTTCCTTTCCTCACCTTTGGTCTATGACTGACCTTTGAATATCTTTGCTCTCCTGTAACTATTTTGCCTTGCAAAACCTTCTGTGGTGTGAATTTGTTCCAGCAGTCTGTGCACAATGTGTGTGTTTTAGATTTTTCATCAGAGGCCACATCTTGTGTCATCAGGAATAAACTTGTCTGGCTTGGTTCTAATTTAAAATTTGATTTCTTAAATGTTAATATTTTTTTTAAAAAAAGAAAAATAAAAAAGGAAGAAAAAGAAGCAGTCATGCTGTGACATGTGAATGGAATAGAACCTGTGGACTGGGGAAAATATCTTCTGACTAGAAAATATCTTTGAAGAGAGAAAATAGATTCCCTATGGAAAGTTCAAAGCATATGAAGTTAATGGATTATGACAAGGTAAAAAAACACCTGGAGAAAATAGTAAGTTCAAACATAAAAGAGGGAAGTAGGAAGGAGTGGGTTTTTCTGTTGGAGATAAAGGATAGTTAGATGGCTGGCTAAGTACTTGAGATTATATGTTGTAGCTAAAGGGCTGTTAGTGAGAATAGGGACTTTTTTCCTGTCTGGCGCAGCCTCCACTTACGTGGTGTCAAGGTAGCCTTGGAGTTGCAGTCCTGACTTCCTGCTCTATTGCAGTGCTCTGTGCTGGTGACTAGAGCTTAATGCAACCTGTGCTGCAAACAGATCCTCTCAGACTGACACAAGACTGATGTAAGTATAACAACTCCTAAAGTCCCTTTCATAGTCTGAGTTGGGCCTCCTAGGGTCAAAACCATATAGAGTTTATCACAGAAAAAAAGGCAGAGACCCATCTGGTGATCTAAGAAATGTTCACGAGTGAAGATCTCTTGTTATTGTTAGCAAAGGTAATCTCACTGCTGTAGGTATCCATGGGTCTTCACTCCTGCAGTGTTCAACATGTCACATACAGAAACAGGAGCTAAAGCTGAGGTGCAAAGACAAATCCTCAAAGGTCTCCCTCTCAGTGGCACATCAGGGGGAATCAGACCTTTGAAATGCCTCAAGAAGGTGAATCAAGTGACTTTGTCCAAGGCTATGCTGGGCTTCTGTAGCAGAGCAGAAGCCACACCTCACTTGTCCCATTTCGACTCCCACCCTTCCCAGAGTCTCACCACAAAGCACAAGTCCCAGAGGATTGTGCCAGTGCTGTACATGAATGAGGGGGTTCACCTGCACTAACTGCAAAGTAATTATTGGATCTACTGAGAGATACTCAGCCACACAGAACCATCTGTAGGTGTTGCTGCTTGCCCTTTTGGTTTATTGCTCCAAATGTTTGAGCCGTTGCATCTCCACAAACCTGCTGGTTGTTTCCTGGATTAATAATGATGTCTAAACAACATTTATTGCTTCTTAGCATCACCTGCTTGCCTTCTGTCTTGGGTCAGTTTCTCATTTGCCTTTTCAGTTTTTAAGAAACAATGTGCCTCTCTTGTCTGTCTGTCTGTCTACAGAAGTTTATTTTGATAAAGGCAGTAGATTTGCATGGTGACCATAAGGATGGAAAGTTTATATATGTGGGTCACTACTGTATTGATGATGTGATGGAGAGCTGAACAATACTGGGGTGCATTTCATCAGCACATTCCTTAATTTTGTTCAGTGCATCCCATTTAGTGCTTTGCCTGTGACCATATGCTATGGGAGTGGTGTTATTACTAGATGGGGTGATAGAGAGATTAAAGCCCTGGTAAATCCTGGTCTCTGAGCACTCTCTCCTCATTAATAGTGCCCATGCTTTGTGTGTACTCCTCTGCTCTTCTAAGAAGTGGCTAAACTGATGTAGGATCTGTGTTGCCTCCAGCTCACAGGCAACTTCAAATTAAATAAATGTAACAACTTAATCAAAAGCAAAATTTTAAGCCCTTCTTTTGGTTAGACAGTTTTACTTTAAACTGGAATTTTTTTCCCTTGTTTTAAAGCAAGAGCAACTACAAGAGCAGTAGTCTCTCATCTGTCCTTATGATGAGAAGGAATTACATAAAGGAATTCCACTTCTCAGTGGGTGCAGAGTCCAGAAGGAATGGAGCAACATGAGTGCAAAATTCAGTTATTAATAGCAAAGCACTGCTATCTTCTGTTCTCTCAAGATTTGTTTGGTTTGGTGTAGTATAGACAAAACCCAAAAAGTTATGGGAAGTAGAGGCAGCAAGACTGGGCTGGATAAAACAAATGGTTTTGGTCAGAAATGTTATTACTCTAGAAATGAGAAGATAAGTGACCTTGAGCTGAATATTTGATATTCAGAATTCTTGATAGTAGAATGCCAACAGAATTTCAAATCGGTAATTGGACAGGAGTAATTGGACAGATGCCATTGAGTGACTGAGGCAGTATGTCAAGAACTGTTATAGTATTGAGGCCTTTGCCAGCTCTCAGTATGAGGCCATGCTGTTCCCACCTTTTCTAGGATGTTCTGTTACAGTCCTTTCTGCATCATGAGAAAATTGTGCACTTTGTTATGTCTGGCACCACTTTGGGGTGTTTTGGTTGTAACTTTTTTTTGGGTTTTTTGGTTTTTTTCATAGCTGTGCCATCTTAGTTCAACAGTTGAGTTTAGATAGTGGTCCTAAAATTTCAGTTTTCAACCTTTATTTTGCCATGGTGCACTTGTACAAAGCAGTAATCACAGTGCCATCCTTCTGGCACATTCTGTTCCTGCCAGACCCAGAGCAACTGGGCTGCCCTGTGCGGTAAAAGGAAGTGCTACTCCCAAAGGCTACAACAGTGCAGTGACTCCTTCTCTGCTATCTCTTCCTGTTTCACACAGCTCTGTAGGGCTTGTCTTTCATATATTGTCAGTTTTACCATCAATTATTTCCATTGAAGTGTGGAGGGGTGGAAGATGACAGCATACACAACACTGCTATGGGAGGGCTCCACTGTGGCATGGTGCTGGCAGCACATGCAATTGGCCACACTTTTCATAGTTGGGAAGAAAACATATGGGATTAGTAAGCAACAGAACCTCAGTTTTCATTTGAGAAAGGAAATAGAGAGTGATTCATTCTGAAACCATACGCTCCAAAGGAGGAAGATTTGAATTATTAACAGCATATCTAAACATGACGGGTGCTGACACCTTCATCTCTTATTTTTACTGCCATGGATTTTCTTCACATGCAGTGAGAGAATTTACACTACAGGAACTGTTAATGGTTTCATGCTTCCTACCCATTTTTAGCTGCCTAATTTATGGAAAGCCATTACTAGGTGAGTCACTGCTTTCACAGGATTAGTGTGGCTGAGATAGAGCTTTGGGTGTTCCTTTAATTTCCATATTTGCTTGAAAGGAACATCAGACCCACATTAAAACTGTTAGTGTTTAGTATAATAGTAGAGTTCAGAGTCTCTGCTCTATTTGATCATGTACAAATATTGCAGGAGATGCTCCCTGTCTCTACAAGCTAACAAGTTAAACAAACAAGAGATACTTATCTGCATTCTAGATACTGTGAGTCAGGGTGTCTCATTGTTCAGAACCTGTGCCTAATTGGATGGGAGTTAAGTAATTCCAAAGATTACAAAAAGAAGCAATACTGAGAATCTCACTGTAAATCTCACTGTGAAGAATTTATGGCAGAAGCACATTTACTCTCTGGTTGGTCCTGTTGAGGGATAGACATTCACAAAAAATGTAACATCCAAGCCTGAGAGTGAGGGTTTTCCCCTAATAATAAATAATACGTTTGAGCTGCCTGTATCATGAATATAACAGGAGAAAATGCAGTGTGTAAAATACTCAAGCACTGACTAAGGGACAGATTTCAGTACTCTTTGTAATAAATAACTCAGAAATATTTGTTCAGTTTAGACAACAAACTCAAGCAGGCAGTAACAGGTAAAATTTAAAGGAAATCCTGAATTGATTTTTTAGCTAATTTACTCTTCTGTAAGCCTCTATACTTGTCACAAAAGGCATGTGTTACTTATCTTTCACCCAGTTACAATCTCTTAAACATCTGTGTAGCTTTTTTCTGCTTTTCAGGTTTTCTGTCCAGCTCTGCCTTCAGAGCCTGTTTGTATCAGTTGTGTAGGTTTCTTAGTCAAGGAGCCCACATCTCACTGCACAGCCCATGGTAGGTGGTACAGCTATCCACCTTCAGCTTCCACATTTCCCTGGCTGGGAAATCTGTTGTGACACTGAGTCAGCTTTGAACTGGTGTCCTAAAGAAATTTTCTTTGGGTAGATCTGCAGGTAAGAATGAAGTGAGCCATCACTAGTTCTCACTCTTTGTTTTCTACTGGAGAGTTTGTGGAGGATGAAACTGGAGAAATGATGTTACAAGTAAGTAATTTATTGCTCAGGATCCTTTTTCTCTCTGCAATTTCTTTATGTTCTGTCAGCTTCTTTTTTTCTCACACCAATTACTCTGACTTAAGAAATTACAAAGCTCTTCATAATGGTGCTTGAAGATTGGGATGTTTGCTGTATAAATTCTGAGGCAGATCTTCAGCTGCTACAAAGAGAAGTGACTCTGAAGCCCCAAACTTTTTTTTTCTAGTTAAAGATCTCTTGTGTATGAGCTAGCCACTTACGTTTTCCCTAGGGATTTTAAAATGCTTAAAAGGTTTTAAAAACCAAAGGAAACAAGTACCATAGTGACTGATATTCGTAAGGTTGGAAGACAGTAAGTTATTGGTGTCTCATTAGATGCTAAGTTACAGAAACTAAGCATCAGTCATGTTAATCAATTGGTGTCTGTACATGTTTGTATGTCTACCCCAAGTGTATGACTTTTAAAGAGGTGTTAGAAAGTAAATTCAGAATTAAACCCTTAAAACCTATCATCAAACTGATCATAAGAG
The DNA here is from genome assembly GCF_008360975.1 of Lichenostomus cassidix. Taxonomy (NCBI): domain Eukaryota; kingdom Metazoa; phylum Chordata; class Aves; order Passeriformes; family Meliphagidae; genus Lichenostomus; species Lichenostomus cassidix. The sequence goes on from NC_139490.1 coordinate 19,390,363, forward strand.
CATGTGTTTTTCTACATATTAACCAATAAATATTTTTTGACTACTGTTTTACAATGTGAGTGTGGTGGAAATGGAAGCCCATTAGCATTGACTTTTATAAAATTCAAGGTACTTGGAGTATTTAGAATTGAACTGTTCCATTATGCTCTTGCAGTAGGATTTTTCTTAGTGGGAATGTGTTTGGACTACATATTCACTGGCCCTACTTCTGGATTTTCAGGCAAGTATTTTTAATTTTCTGCTGAACTGAAATAAATATGAACATTTGTGGTGGATTTTTTTATTTGTGCTTTCAAAACACCCCACATGTTTCACATTGTTATTTCATTCAGGGCAGGTGAGTGACGGAAAGCAGAAGAAAAGCCACTGGAGAACCACTGACCTGACTAAGGCACAAAACAAAACTAAAACTAAAAAGTTTTGCTAAACAAAACTTTTAGCAAAAGCAGAGGCTAAAAGGAAATATCTACATGCAAGGTTTTTGATGGTGCTGGCTTAGCCAGCCTTTCCAAGGAAATACAGTTTGTATGATTGCCTCTTTACCATTCTTCTAAACTTGATGGAGTGGTAAAGACCTCATAGACGCAAATTCCTAAAAGCTGTGGGAAATCAGTAGCCAGGTAGAGTTGAGGACCTGCTTACTGTGGCCAGCTGAGGAAAAGTGAGCAGGAGTAGCTTAGGAGCCTTTTGTTGCTGTGGTTGGCTGTGTGCAGGGATGGTGGGGACCTCACCACACCAGCTGATGCTCACTGGAAGGGGAAAGGCTGGAGAAGAGCTGGTGGATGTGGCAGGAACTGAAAGTACTGCAAGTTAGCAAGACTTGCAAGATGGTAACAGAGGTAAGTTGGAGGTATTTTGGTGACTGGGGAGTGATATAGCAATTTTGGATATGAAGCCAGGCCTATTGGTTTAGTTCCTCCTGGAACAGTTCATAATATAGCCTGCAAAGGTTGCTCTTTGATGACAATTATGTTATAAAGTAGGGAATAAAAGGAGTTATTCTGAATATTGCTGCTGTTTTAGACCATTAGAAGGGATAAGGCTCAGTATCGGTAACAACTCCTAGGGGACCCTAACCACAAAAAAAGGCGGGAATTGCATACAAAATGAAGAAATATGATGATATGCCATGAGAGTTTGTTCTATAAATAAATAAGCCAGTGAATTATTTGTCCTGCTTTGATGCATTTCATTTCTAAGCAAGCTAACGTACAAATGATAATCAAGTGAAAATATTCTTTCCTTTTGGACACTGACTGTTGTCTGCAGTTGCACCAGAGGACATCTAAAGTGGTAAAACAGAGCTATACCCCACTGTTGAAAGCCCCTTGGACATTGCCTGATACATTGTGGAGTTGTGGCAGTAATATTTTACTATAATTGCTTCCTTAAGTTGATGACAGGGTGCTGAAGTTGCTGTCGCTTCTGTACGAGTTAAACCAAAGATGTGTGATTCAGACCTACCCGCTGACAGAATGCTCTGAATTTACATGATTAGAAAGCTCTTCAGATTAAATGTAATTCATCAAGACATTTCTCACCATTAAAATACCTGTGTCAGATTAGCCCCTTTTCCTTCACAGTGGTAGGACAATAATCTTACTGAATTCAAGCAAAATCTCTGAACTACCTCCACAAACCATCAGGTGGGGAGATACATAATGCCTGTAATTAGTCTCGGATGGAAAACTCTGCATGTTCAAGACTGAAGGCCAAGTTGAAGTTCTTTTAAAACAAAACAAACCACCAAACCAACCAACCAACCAAACAAAAAAAAGCCCCAAAAACTAAACCAAAACCCCCAAAACAGCAACACACCCCCCAGCACAAAGTGGTACTGCAAACTTTTGAAAAAGAGGCTTTATCAGAAATTAGGCCCTTCAAATCTCTTGAATCCTGTGAAATGTTAGTCAAAATCTTATTAAGGAAAACTGTATAGCAAAAAGTGTTTGAATGTTCTTTATCATTCTGGTACTGTTTAGGAAGGATGGAAATGGAGGTGAGCTGCAGGTTCTCCGGAAAGTTGCCACAAAAGGTGGTTATGCAGTGTCAAGATCTCAATAACCACTTACAAACTGTTGTCTTGTGCTAGTTTGAAGCTCCTAGAAGTATTGCTGTTAACCCACATATGCACAGGGGTGCATTACATCTAGTGGCTGCCAGAATGCATGTGAATGCAACAAAATTGTTGCAGCTGTTGTAATGTTTGTGAGGTCCTGATTCCACAGAAAACTGACTGGAGGGAAACTATGAATTTGGTACAACTTTATCCAGAGAAGATAATAGCAGAATGCAAGAGTGGAGTAAGAAACTAGACAGGTGCTCCATTGATAAAAGAAGTTGGATCAACATTTTTCGTCGTGTTTGCTCCCCTATGTGAGCACAAAGTACAAAATAACTTGCTTTAATCATGCTTGGTTGGATGAGTGTTGGTGACACTGTGGTAATTATTGGTTCATTACTGGAAACTGAATGCTGTTCTTTTACCTCTTAAAGGATTTGAGAATCTGCTAGTGTTAAGTGACTAACAGTATATGAGCAAAATAAAACTTTTAAAATTAGCAATAGTCCAGAAGGTGAGATTGTTGACACAATTAGGTTTTTCTGCAAGTTACAGATTAGATTTCATTTACTTACATAACCTGGATGTACCAGTGTGGAGAGATTAGCATAATCACAAAATATATACTTCATCTGAATTTAATTTAGCAGCTATTGATAAAAATCAAATTAATTCAGGTAGAAATCGATTTCTTTTCAAATGAACTGCAGCTTGGAAAACAGACTAAGGCCAAAATGCTATTAAATCCTGATTTATTGTGTTGTGTAGATCTATTATTTCACAGTTTAGTTTTTTAAGCCATTACAAGGTTTTTGAATTGCAGCAAGGACTAGTGTGTTGATGTTCAAGTTTTTTAAATAGAAATTTAGCCTTCATTTAAACATTTCAATTGATAACCCACTAATCCTAGATCATTATGGTTTTGTTTGCTAGACTGAAGAATAATCTAACATCTCCCTGAGCTCTGATGGTTACTGGTTTTGAGATAAACATGAACATGTATTCATGCATACATATTTGTGGAATCACTTCAGGTTCTTAAATAGCATAACAAAGTATTCTGATAGTAAGCTTTATGATTTTGAAGTGAATCAGTACTTCACTGCTTATTATTTCTTTAATTCTTCAATTCAGAATTGCCTATGAGAAGTCTGAGCATCTAATAATTTATTTTTTTTTAAATAATTTGAAAGTAATCTCTGAGAACGCCTATTCGGTGGATTACTCATAAGCTGTTAGCTGGTTTTGATTTGAAATCTCATGGAAAAAATGGAAATGTGGTCTGTTCATTTAGGCTGGACTCATTCTGTAATTTTCTTCTCCATCTGAATGCTGGAATCTGACTTCAAAATCTATTTTCCCAATAGCACTGTAGTTGGTCTTTCTGATAATACTTGTCTCAGTTAAATTATTTAAATATTCCCAGACAGCACATCACAAATGACAAATTCCAAGATTTTTATGAGTAAATTATTAAGTTATTTTTAACAAGTTTGTTCTAATTAAGACCAGGAAATTGAATCAACCCAGTTATAAAGAGAATAGGCACAGAGCAGGTTAAAAGGTATTTTGCCAATGATTTCATAGACACTTCTCCAGAGTAGGTGTGGTTTCTACCAAACTCTAGCAAGGAAAATTACTTCTATTCATTTCTGTCCTGAATTTCTCTATGGATATTCAGCCACTCTAGGACTCCATGGATAAAATAAAGAGCTTGATTTTAGGGTTTTCATGCAGGCACCAAGTCTTTTCATATTTACAAGTCACAATTCTTTCTTTGCTAGATGCTATGGTCTCTCAGCTGATTCATGATTGAAGGGCCTGTGCTGCAGATACACTTTAGGCACCCTCAGTAGGAGCCCTAGCTCTAAGTACTGCAAAGCATAGTTGCAAGGATTAATGTCTCTGTCTGGTGCCTTAGGAGCTTTGATGAGTTAAAGTGCTAAATGAACCTCAAAATGTCTCATACAAATACTGCTGGGGAAAGAAATAGACAAGGCAGAGGCAGACAAACCTGTATTAGATCTGAAGTACCAGTCAGTCATCCTTGGAGATAAGGGAGTGGTCAAGATGACCTCTTGAGTCCTTTTTCAGATAAATTTTCTCTTTTCCATTATTCTGTTGGGGAAAAAAAAAAAGAGAGAGAAAGTAAAACATCATTAAGAAGGAAGTTTTCTGCCAGAAACACTCCCAGTTATATAAAAATCAGTTGCTTACATTGGGAACTGACTGACCTTGTGAGGTTAGTTCCTAAAATTTTTACTATCAGTACAGAGCCTAATGATTTCCTATTAGCATCTAAATAAAATCTAATTTAACTATTTAATTAACTTGAAGGAAATACTTATTGGTATGGAATGCTTACTGCCATGTGTCAACAGTGCATCTAACATAGAGCAGTTTCCTTCCATGGCCAGCACCATCTGTCTGTGAGAGTTATAAGGCCTGGCTTACAATTGTGTCCTTCTAAAGCACTTCTCATTTATTAAGTTTTGCTGCATTCAGTGACCGTGCTGTCTTTCTGGAAGCACAGTGACTCTGGGCTGTGCATTGACAGGTCACCAATCTCCATCCTGCACTCAGCCTATCAGCCACAGGAGAGTGACTCATTCTCTGCAAGCCTTCTGTTGCTTAGGAGCTGTTCGTAATGTGAAAGGGAGTTGGGAAAGTCATGGTGAGGTAAGAGGAAAAGGGCTGGGAGGCAGAGTGCTCCTGGCTGCCTGAAGGGAACTTGTGAATGAGGATATCTCACTGGGGACAAATTTGCCTGTCTCCTCTCAGATACAAGACCCATGAATTTCCATGTTCTGCCGCTCTCTATTGTCTGTGGTATCAAGGAAAGTTAGTCATGTGTGTGGGCCTTTATTGTGTGCATTTATTTACTTATCACCGTGGTACCACTTTCTCTTTTAAAACATCGCTTGGTTACCTAGGGAACTGACTCCAGCCCTGCACATTCCTTCCTCTGTTTGCTGTGTCATCAGGTGTGCCATACACAGGGCTCCCAGTGGTGCTGGGAGAACTGGGAGTCTGGAACCTGCAGTGCCAGTGCACCACAGCACTGCCCCAGAGTGATTGCTCCACTGCACAAGGATACAGAGACCAAAAAGCAATAGTAATAAAAAAGTAGTAATTCTATCAGTGCATTGAATCTTGCTGTAGGTAGCCTGAATTTATTGTGGACAGATGGATATCATTCCCAATATTTAGTTATAGCGGTTAAAAGTTATTTACTTTCTTTAATGGAAATGAAATACATGAATAACATTTACATCTAAACTAAAGCATGTATCTGTATCTGAACTGCAGAAGCAGGAGGTAATACTTCGCCCTTCAAGGGATGTAACACAGATGGAATGACCGAGAGCTTGAAGGGCAGGGAATGCTAGCTATGGGAATGCTTCATTGATCTGACTTCTTCTTTATTTATATAAACAGGAGTATATGGTTGATTGTAAACGGGTTGTTTTGTCCCAAGTATGATTCTCACCAGTTTTTGTCACTTGAATAACATATGGACAATTCAAATTTTGATTAAGTCTTTGACTTTCAAAGTATTGGTTTAAATCCCAAACATTCCTTCTCAATCCCAGTGAGTTTATTTCCAAAAAAGGAGGTGAGAAACAAGTGGTTACTTCTGAAGTATTGTAAAAATAATTAACTTCCAATTTTCAGATGACTGGAAAGCAAAATAGCAATACTCATTCAGCAGACATGGAGGAGACTGTTTCCATTTATCCAAGAGAACCCCAAGGGCTGCTTATAATGATGCAACTCACAGTAGATCTTCAGGCATAAAAATGTTTAGGCATTTTCACAAATACCAAAAGGCAGTCTCTTGAATGTAACAAAACTGAATGATACTACCAGGGTAAACTGGTCTTTACCGACTTTGTAAATATTTATGGATTTATTGGGAGGGAAAAAAACAAAAATGAAGTTCAATTTCTGGACTGTTGCATTTTGCAAATGTACAGGTGTTCTCAGCATTGATCCACAGAGTATGCCTGTGAGCTTCAGAAATTACACTAGGGGCTCTGGAAATGTGATTTAAACATAGGTCTCTGTGTAAAGCAAAGATGGTCATTAAAAAATACCAGAGTTCTGAGAGAAAGACAGATGGTAAAATAAAGGTGGGAGCTTAGCCTAAGGAGAAACTGCAAGGCTCTCAGTGAACCCATGAGGGTGGGGAATTTAGGTGAGGTAGCTGTAATGATCTAGACCAATCTTATTTCATGTATTTTGATTTTCAATATGGCTCCTAATTTTCTGTGAGGACATATTTAATGAGTTCACATTAGTTTACCAAGTGAATTATTTGGCAAAATAGTCTCAAAGATTTTTGAAAGGTCTTTAAAGCTCTAGTTTTGTATTTTGCAAAATGTTCTGGGTTTCTGGTTTTTTTTCATTCAATGAGAATTTGAAATGAGAAGTTTCCCTTTATTGTTTTAATGTGTTTGATTGGTTAAATGGAATCTAGTTTCAGTAATTGATGGATGTTGAAACTGGGAAGATGATACATTGTGTGGGATTCATAACACTGTCAGAAGATGGAGCACCTGTCATAGGGACACTGTCACTTGCAAATGGTAGCTGTGTTTCATGGAAGCTCTTCAGGAACTGAACATGACATTTTTGGGAGAAATAAGGATGAAAGGCTTTCTGTACAGGTACCTTTGCTGTTCTCTAACACATGCACATATTGCTATTTAAGGAATGAATAGGTGGGATAAAATACTCACTACAGTTTTCTTGGCCAAGTAGTTAGACAAGATTTAAACTTAACAGGTCTCTCAATAATTAAGCTTTAATATAAGTAGGGATGGTAATTACCCTATAAAGTTTAGCTGGGATGAAACTGCCACTGAGTAGCAGTGGCATATATGTAGCCAGGTCACAAAAACACTTCACTGCTTATGGAAATGTGACTTTCTTACAGTTGTTTTGTTGTTTCCAGGACTTTAAAAAAAAGTAAAAGCATGTAAAGAGTTTATTTACTTCTAAAATGCAACAATAATGCTGGGAAGTAATTTACAAGCAAATGGGAAGCCCCAAAGCCTCTGGGGTTTCCATCTGAGTTTCTTAACTCGGAGAGGCACAAAAAACCACCTTGACTCAAAAAATGTTACTTAATAGCAATTAAAGCTTATAAATCTTACCACTCCTTTGAGGGTGTTCCTTGCGTCTCTGTATCAGAGTTAACTTTTAACTGGCTACAATCAGCAACAAATGACAGCAGTGTCTTTTGCACCAGCACATGAGTCAGTGAGTAGGGGATGGCTGAGTCAAACTCTACCCTGATCCTTCCCTCCCACTCCCTGCCCAGCTGCTGCCTGTTTACTCCTTAGGGTATATCCCACGAAACTGGAAGCCTACACAGAAAGTTAGAAATAGTGGATGCTGTTACTCCTCTGCATGAGAAACAGAGGCAAGGTCTAACCATGATGTGATACATCAGCACCTGTTCAGCAATAGAGACTTTGCTTAGAGCTGGCCATTTGGACTGAACTGTGTCCTTAGGGCTTGCTCTGGGGCTGCAAGGGACAGGTTTGGGAATCTGGAATGTCTGGCAGAGCAGGGTGTTTAACATCACCAGGCTTCGTCAAATGTACTCTGGCTTTAGAGTCCTGAATTTTTGAAACATTTCTCTAGCAACATGTTTGCTGTTTTCTCTTTGCCCTATAGTTTGTGCTCAAGGCAGATTGCATTTATCTTCCAATAAGAAATGGCAGCAATGATACTGACTCATTTTCAGTCTGTTTATTGTTTTATTCTTGCATTGTTTCAGATGTATCTCACGAAGGCAGTGAGTAAAACTTTGTTCTGTTAGGCTTCCTGTCCCTCAAAGCCTGGGATACTTTGGTGATTTATGCTTTAATCCTGTGTTGTGTGTTTGCAATCAGTTTTTTCTTTCCCTAATTTCACATCAGTAACTTAGTGCAAGAAAAATAAAGGCTTTGTGTTATCCAGGATCTGATTTCTCTGCTGAATCTCTTCCTTGTTTTGATTTGCTGTGGTTTTGTCACTGTAGTTGGGGTGTGTTTGTGTCTTCTTATGCCCAGTAAAATTTATAAACTAAAATTCCTTTAATGAAGCTTTGTAGGGAGAAAAATGCAACTCTTCCTGTGCTGGTGAGTCTGTGTTATTTTTCCAGGTGTGTAACCTCAGTGTGCAGGACAGAGCTGTAGTAACTGGTCAAAGGCTGCAGCCAATGCTCCTTGCAAAGGCAAGAGCTCTAAGGGATGTGTTTAAAAACCACTTCAGCTCAAATGGACTACATTAACATAAGAACATATGAGGCTAATGGAGCATAAGGAACTTCCGTAAAAGAAAATTCTGGTATTTTTTTGGTATCAGTGTGTTCATTTACATACACTGGATTTAATCTATATTGAAGTGACTTGAAGTGGCAACCATTTTGAGACAAAATTAGATCACAGACCTGATCTTTGTGCCAGTTTTATTGTCTTTAGCCCACATCATAACCCGGATACTCAAGGTTAACAGATTGAAAAGCATCCAAAATTTTTTTTAAAAAAAAGCAGCTTGTATTCATTCAGATAGTGAAATTACTATAAGAGCCTGAAACCTGCCAATTATAAAATCTTGTAAGAATTAATAGAAAGTACAATCAATACTATCTAGGAACTAGAGATAACACTTCCTTCTAAAAATTGACTTTAGTGCAACAGTGTTTTAGTATTTTTCTGTGTAGACTTTGCACTGAAAATATATTTTAGTTATTAACTATTATGAATATGTCACATAAAGGATTTTCCACATGTTCTACTAAACTAATTTCTATAGCAGTCAGTGCAAATTATGCAAATTAGGAATTTAAACAAGCAAAATGTAGCAAACAATAAATTACATTTGCCTCTTCTTACAATTTAGCATTAATGTCAGTATAAATATCAATTGAAAGGTTTTTATTGTTGCTTACACCTGTATTTGCTTTCATTCTCTAATTAAAATAAAACTAATTTAGTATAAAGATTACAGTTAGTTTCAAATCAGCAAATAATGAGAGTTAACCTTTTTCTAAGTAAAAACACACAGTATGTGACTAAAATTGGCAGAAGTCACAGGCCAGTCTAAGGAAATTACCTCAAAAGGAGATTTACTTTAGAGCTGGTTTTGGTTTCTTTCAGTTCCCTGTATGTAAGTATATAAATTTGCAGTCCTTGTAGCTGTGAAAAAATATCTGTAATTTGATCCAAGATTAGCTACAGATCTGGGCAATCTCATGCAGAGGTTTGTCAGGGCAAAGTCCCCGCTGCTCCTGTGCCAGTGCTGTGCTGGCAGCAGGGGAGCAGAGGTGCCCTGGGCTGCCCCACGAGCCAGCCAGCTCAGAGTGAGGGACCTCTGCCTTCCCTCTGGCAGTTTTCCCCAGAGAGACCTGATTTGAACTCTTCACTGCTCCTGCTTTTGGAGAGGCAAGTGCTATGGTGTAAAAATGAAACCCCATATCACGGTGTGTTAGAGCTGAGATTTGGGTAATCTTGTCGGGGTCAGCACAATTCCTAATTGCAGTTTAAGGAGCAGACTGACCTCTTCAGTGGGTCAGATGGGTTACCGGTTATAATGGTGACTTTCTAATTGGTTGTCTGCATCAATTCCCTACAGTTTTGTTAAGCCTTACTTTTGCCTTGATAAATGTGAAGATGGCACTGGTCAAGTGGGATCTAAAGGCATGGCAGAACTGGTTGGGATGTGCAGGTGCTTTGTTGGATTAACACTAGGGCATGTTAAATGGTTGGCTTCTATACTGTATTTCTGAATTTTTCATTTGTGAATATAAAATGTGAACACTGAGACCCTGAGTCATCTAACCCTTAATCATCCTTCAAGCAAATCCATGACAACTCTGCAAAGCTTGAGTAGTGTTTAATATATGAAGCATTGCGATACCTCTTAAGCCACTGACTTTGTAAAAGATGACAGCAAGGGGAAAGAGGGATCTCAAAAAATTCCGTGGTGTTGATCGTTTGGAAAAGGAATCCTGCCTTTTGTTACTTTTGTGACTAACAAAAACCCCACCTGAGTCACCACTTCTGGGTGTTGTGAAGGCTACAATTTAGAGGAAATTATGGAAATAATGTAACTCTTTCTGGAAAATTCTTATGCTTGTCACAAAAATTATTTGACTGGACTAAGTGGTGTGATTTAGAATCCAGGTGTTTGTGGTTTTGTAAGCAACATTCATTTGACTTGAATAGAAGATACTGGAGAAGAAAAATCAGTTGGCCATTACTAACTTAACAAATGTTGATCAAATTAAGGATGATGTCTTAGGGTTCCTCTCCTTTTCCTCTGTCTGCATATTTAGCACACCAGATGGTTAATGCAGTCATAATAAACTAGTGGGAATATTTAATTAAATGTGTTCCCGGGACATTAAATGCAGAGTATTATCCTTTGGCTGGTGATCAGAGTAAATATTTGGTAATAAGGGAGAGTCCTTGTAGAATATTGTTGGTAATACATGAAAATCACATTTGAGAATAGAACTGTGTTCAAAGCAGAACTTTCTTCACAAAATTAAGACATCTCAAATGTTAATTTCTTTTATTTGTGGGGTTTTATTCTACCACCTATTCACTGTTACTCATTGCTACACAGTTATTACAAATAGCATGAAAAATCATTTGAAATTAGATAGTCATAGAATGGAATGAGTCTAAATCTGTAGCCATTTACTTGTCAATAGTCACATTTTTACTGAATACTGAAAGGCTCAGATAGAATAAAAGCACAGTTAAGAACAAAATCTCGGTTCAAGCAGTGATGCTTCCCTTGTAGTGAAGGAAGCCTGTTTGCTCTTGTTGGGAGCTAATTCTGCTCCCTCTGTGAGATCTCAGAGGGCTGAAAACATCTTTCTGCAGTCTGAAAATCCCTCTAGCCACAGTATGCAAATGTTCACTGGCCCAGCAGTGATACTCCTCTGTCAATGAGCTAATTATCTCCTCAGCATAACCAGTTTCATGTTATCATGGCTTTCTTTACTCCCATTGAGCAGCCTTTTTTTGTTCCCCTGCGAAAGTGAGATTAGTAGAATGAAAACAAGGATAAACTTAGTCTATTAAAATAGGCTAATTAATAACGAGATGGGGGAAGATGAGCTAGAAATCTGAAATACATACAATTAGTGGGCAACTGAACTGAAAAGTAAATTACCCTATTGAGAGCATCTATCTCAGAAGTGGGAGGTCATAGTCTCTAGCCAGGGTTGTCTTTTGGACAGTCCCCTCACCTTGCAGGCAGAGAACATCATTATCTGTTTGTAAGAAGAATGAGAACCTAGTTCTGAAGAACACTTAATTTTATGGGGGTGTTAGAATTTTCTGTACACCTCTCCTGACATAATTAGTGTGTGGTTTTCAAAGAGAAACAGGACCTGCCATTTGACACTATCCCATTTCACTATGGGAAAACCAAAAAATCGGTAGGAAGTGCTGGGATGGATAACTAATGTCGCTTTATTCCTGGGCAAAGAGAAACATGACTGTCCCCATACAACTGTGGTAGGCTTATGCTATTGTTAAGTTTGAGCAGTTAAGGACTTGAGTCTGGAAGGCTCAGAATCTTAAAGAGTTTAAATATCAATTTCTTTGAGAGATAATATGTGAATTGATGAGCACAAAATTTTAGTCTGCTCTATTTGTTAGACTGGATTTTGTTAGGACTGTGTCAAACCTCATATAGCCACAGTGACTGTTAAGAAAGCTTTTTTGCTAGTGTTGGCTGAACTGACCTCCTGCATGTAATAAAATCCCATGTGGTAGAATCTGATTAACAGAAAGCTGGAAACCTGCAAATTCCTCCAGAACACAAAAGACTCAAAGTATTGTCAGTAAAATCCCTCTCTGCAAACTATCAATGGAAAAATTGGTTTAGCTGTTACTGCATAGGAATAAACAAAGCAAGTTCAAAACTAACAGCAAACCCCCAGGGCTGCAGAGCTCCTTTATTTCCTTAGAGATCCTCTGTGCCTAAAAGCTTTCCAATGCATCTAAATTCACAGATGAACGTTCTCTGCACCAGGGACAATGTGAGACAGGTTTGTTTCTGCAGCTCCTCTTAGGGCCAGAATCTTCACTGACATGCATAGCCACTAAATTAGTATATAAATTTGCATTTGTAGCTAATGTTAATAATTGGTTTGGAGTTAAATCTCAAGAGTACAGAGCTATAGAAGTGTTCTGGTTTATTTTATGCTTAAGCAAAGGGTGGGGGGGGCATTGGTGTATTTTTCAAATGCCTTTGAAACCACAGACTGTCAGACTCTGCTTACATAGGGAAGCCCAAAGTGGGTGGGTGGATGCCTTTTGAAGGAGTCCACATGGAAAAACAGTGTCTTAAATAACCATAAGTTGCAACAGTAAATATTAACTACATAAATAAGATACCTGGAAAGTTAAAAAAAAAAAAAAGAGAGGCAGTGCAATTTTGTTTTGTTTGAACAACAGGGAAAGGGTTTGAGGAAAGAGGGCTCAAACTGGGGTTCTGAGAAAATTGCCAACTTAATTTCATTTCTTGTAGGGATCATTAGTCTAATCTGCTGCATTGATGCGCATTCACTGCCCCTCCCTTGAGCTTTGCCAGTTGACACCTCCTAAAGCTGTCTGATGTGATTCTCACTTTTCTTGTGCTATAAGCTTTAGCTGTGTTTCTCACTATTTAAGTCTGAGGGGCAGAAAGTAATTCCTGCTATTAGAAATAGGCTGTGAGCTTTGACTTGAGTCAGTAGTTGGAGAGGAGCAAAAGGATGGCAATGAAGAGGGCTGGGCAGCTTTGCCACAGGCTTGCTGTGCCATGGAACAAGTCACTTAATCTCCCTGTACCTGTTTCCCAGCCATATGTGGGGATAATAGCTTTTCCTTAGCTTATGGCAGTGTTGTTAGGATAAAGACTTTGAAGGGATTAGGTCCTGTAGTTTAAGTCCTGTAGAGGCTTTAAAAAGCACTTTGGATGGATAAAAGAAGGTGCTGAAAGCAGCCCTGGAGGTCCTAATGTAAAGTGTACCAAGTCACAGTGGTGACCTGGCATCCTCCTGGTATTTGCATTGTGCCTCTCCCTTCTCTAGCCTGACTAAGTGAAAAAATTCTGCTATGTAGCTCACGCATATGAACAAAAATGAGAGTCTGTGTCAGATGGTTTCCCAACATATTAGATACACAATCATCCTTAATGTTCTTTCAGACAGTGTTGAAATGTGAAATAGTAACACTGGATATTTCCAATTCTCTTTTAATTAGAGTTGCAGCTCCCTTTAACTGTCAGATCTAAACAGCAAGGTGCATCCAAAACATCTAAATGAGATGACGAATCTCTTAGTGATGAATTTGACCTACCAGTTTCAGACCCAACCAGAAGAACTGAGGATGTCTGAATCAGCTGAGACCATTTTGCTGAATCACCCAGATAGTCCCTGAATGTTTCTTCCAAGGTGGCTGCATACACAGACCCTTCACTCTTTTCAGTCAGTCAGGTTGCTCATGTGCTAACTGGACCAAATCTGGCTTGTGGGGAGTGGGGGTGGAACTAATGTTATGTAAAGGCTAACCTGGTTGCTGAGGCTCTAAGCAAGTGGTGCAATTCTCCTGAAGTAAGCGTACTCATCACTCTCCCAGAGTGTATTCCAGTGCTCTGATGTCACAGAGTGGCTGCCATTTAAGAGTATTTGCTAGGGATTCATGCACTTTTTCACCAACAATAATAGAATTTTTCCCCCTTTCAAAATTTATTTGACATTTTCCTGGGAATGAAGGTTCTCAGCATCAACAGTAATTTTTTCCTTTTCTTAAAAAAGATACACAAGTCTGATGGCTAGGGACCCAGTGGTGGAGCTTTTATATGGATTTTGCATCCTTTTGTAGCTCCCCACAATCATGCCAGACCATGAGAATTTATACTTTAAAATTGTGATGCTTCATGTATTTCAAAAGGAAGCTTCTCCAACATAGTGCTAATGGTTTTGCATAAATTTTTTTGAATAATGCTTCTGAGAAATTATAAGCTGATATGACATGGTACAGAGGCAATAATAGAAGAATTATGTAAATGCAGGAAGAATGATGTAAATGTAGGCTGGACTTTAATTCTAGAATTTTACACTAAGATATCACAGAGAATGTCTGTGCTTTCGAGTGATGCAGGCCTGCAGTTCCCTTCTTTACCTGAAAACTTAGGTTCAAAGACAAGCTCTTAATGGCTGCTGTGTGGGACTGGAGCCACATTAGCACAGTGAGGTGCTGCCTTCTTCCTAGCCAGGATGCTTTCTGCAGAGCTCACACACTGGTAGGGCTGAGCCAGAAGCACGGAGACCCCTCTGTCCTGTTCTGAAGTGCTTTGGGAGACTGGGTGGGGCTGCAGGTATCTTTTGTGTTTGTTTTGGATATTGCACGTTGCCTCATGACAGGAAAGGGCTCATGCCTTGGTAACCTACAAGAGCTGTGGGTGGCATTAAAGCCGTATGCTTAGGGCTGACTTTGTTGAGCCTGTCTGGGAACTTGTGCTGTCCCTCTCTCTTTGGGTGAGTGCTCTCCTGCTTGGGGCAGCTCAGTGCTCTGACCCTTGAGGCCATGAGCAAGACTGCTGCTCTTACTGTGTGAGGAGAGCACAGGTCCAGAGATAAAAGGTTTAGAAAGAGTAGCTCTGCACTGCAGGCAGCACCCAGCTCTGGTTGCTCTGGAATTAGATTTTCAGTAATTAATTAAGATGGGTATGTTAATTACAAGCTTGCTATGCCTTAGCATAAAGATTGTCATCTCTCTTTGGTGGTTTCAGTAACTCCTGCTTGATGGTCAGGGCAGCTGTATAAAAACACCCGTCCTTCCCATCCTTTCCTCCCTTATGCAGGGAGCAGAGAAGCCCCAGAAAATGCAGCTGAAACCAAATTAGATGACAGCAAGAATGCTGGAAGAGAACAACCTTGAAAGTGTCTACTGTATGTCAAGTCATTTTAAGGACAGTTTGGGAGGTGCAAAAAAAAAGATGAGAATTACTAGGCAGAAAAGGTGCATGGCAGAGCTCCAAACTTTGGAGTTATCACGTAGCTCTGACCAAGAACATCACTGCATTTATAAGCTATGCTTACAGCAAAACATGTGGCAGGGAAAAACTCTTCTCATACACTCCCCTGCTGTAGTCTCAGGGTTTCTGACAGAGCATAACTCAAGAGAGTTCTCTTAATGTTTGTAGTAGCGACACAGTGTTTCCATAGAAAAGATTCTGCTTGCATTGATTGGGGGAAATGCCTATTTAGTTCCTTAACTGCAAAGAAGTTTTACAATTTCAATTTTAGCTCTGTTGTTGTACCAGGATCTCCCTTTGAAGTTGTTGATGCTCCAGGGAGATCTTGTTTTGTGTTGTGTGACTGTGATGTACATTACAGTCAGATTTTGATCCTTTGTGACAACTCAGAATAAATCCTGTTGGGATGTTGGCCCATGGCCACCAATGGAGTGATTCCGTTGCAGGTGGCAGCAGCATCTGGTTTTTATGTTTTTAGTAGTGGCTTTGAGGTCCTCAAAGGATAAACAAGTAGTGCATGGCTCAATTTCTTTTCCTTCAGCTAAAGCTTGCTAATGACATTCTCACCCACAGCTGAAAAGTGAAGTGTAAGCTACAGCAGTGGTGCAGGTCTGCAAACAGCTGCTCCATCTCTTGGAGCTTCTGCGGGTCAGTGGTATCCACAGGGATCTCAGCCCTCAATCAATACTGTCAAACTGAATTTTGCAGCTTAAGGTACCTTTGGGGAACTAACTTTAGTGCCCCCAGGCACTTTGACAGTGTATTAATGAGGCCATAATTCCAGCAGCATTAATCAGACCCCAGGATGTAGAAGAGAATGATTCACAGAGACACACTGTGTTCTCTCAGTCTGTCACTGTGGGAAGGCATTGGTAATGCATGAGTGGGGTTTGTGATATTTTTCAGTTCACATGCTTAGGGATTTCCTCTGCAGCTTCAGGAAGGGCTTTATTTCCCTGCGGGAAGAAGTGAGAGGGGTCCCTTGAAAGAAGAGGTGAGGTTTCACAGGTTAAAGTGTGAGTGTGAAGGATGACTGGCTAAGGTCAAGGGACCCTGTTCAGGCTGGTAGGGTGATTTGTCTGCACAGACTCGTACTCTGAGACAGACCAGATCTGTTCTTTGTTTTGTCCTTTGTTTTAGAGCAAGCTGGAGAAAGCCAGTGTTGAAGCTTTAGTAGAGAGCTGCTGTGCAGAAGATCAGGCCTCTGGTTACAGCATTGCTGTAAATATTCATCCAGGGTCTGTGGCAGGTGCTTAAGCTCCTCTAGTTGGGCATTTGGTGACCACCGGTGGGGTAGTTAAGCATTGCTGAATGCCAGAGATTACTAACCCCATGCTATGTGCAATTCTCACCCCCACTTCCTCTTCCATTTCTTTCTCCTCTCCTTTTGTTTATCTTTACTTGGTTAAGTCCAAACACCTGGGAGCAGGGGAGTGCTTTACTCAGCACACTGAGGAGGAAGACGGGGTCACTGTTCTGGCTCTTACTGCCTTAACAGAGTGCCCAGAGCAGAATGTGTTTCCTTAGTGGGATGTAAGCTCTGCCCTTCTAGTCAGACCTGTTATCAGTTTGGCCATTGGCCTAATTTAGGCTAGATAATCTGAACTGTTTGCTGTTTAAAAAGTAGCAAGGGAGGCAGAAGAGTTTGATAAAGTCCTATCAGGAAATAGTGAGAAAACTGATAGTGGTATGAGAAGGAATGGAACAGTAGGGCTGTGATCCAGGAATGGAAAACATAGGTTGAAATTATGCAAAAGTTCTTTGAAGAGATGGGTACTTTTCACTAGTTTCATAAAAGGGGTAAGGAACAAGTAAAGATGGTTTCAGTCACTTATGTTCTATGGTTTTGACCTAGGTCTGTTCCAGCTTCTACCCAGGGTCCCACCGGTGCTGCAGGGGCTGCAGGGCCTCCTCCTGCTACCAATGTGTCCAGCAACAAGCGGCTGCAGCAGACACAAGCCCAGGTGGATGAGGTAAGTGGCTCCAAGGGATTTGTTGCTCACCACAAGGGTGCTGCTGTGGTTGGTTTCCTCCCTTGTGCAACTCCTGCTCCTCTGAAGGCAGTGGATCTAGGAAATGAGGTTTGTCAAAGGATTGCAATTATGAGGAGGCAGACAGTACAAGAGAGATTCTGAATATAAACATCCCTGTACCAGTAACAGTTCTGCAGAATAAATGTGGGCATTGGTGCCAATTCCAGAATTCCTCCCAGTCAGTCTGCTTTGGAGGAAATATCATTGTGGAAGCAGATCTTTTAGTGTGTTCCTGCACTTCTGAAGGTTAGATGCTAATTTCACAGGCTGTTTCACAGAGACAGACCATCAAATTCTCATAGACAGATTAAAACCATGAGAACTGAGCAGCTGAGAGCTGTGTTCATTAGCCAGAACTCTATTGATTAATCATCACAATTTATTCCGAAAAGAAAGTCACCCACACATCACATCATAACAGCATCTTTAACAAATCTCCACTCCTTTTGTTGATCTTGGAGGACCATGTGCCTGTTCCAGCCTAGATCCCTAAATTCTTGTTGCACCTCAGCTGTGATGCCATCTGAGTGCTCTGGGAATGGGAATAGTGAGCACACCACTGCTCATGGGTACAGTCCTTGAGTATACCAGCAGAACAGTAGCAGCTCTAACATGCTTGCACACCTGCTGTGTGGATTTGTGTGCTGGGTATTAAGGAAAGACTATTGTTAAACCCCTCCAAAGACTTAAGTAACTAATTGCTTACTGTCCATGGTGAAATGTGTTGGGCTTCTGTGATTCTTAAATGCCAGTTTGATAAAATAGACATTAGAAAATATGTACTTACATGCATAAAGGGCTCTATTTTCAAAAGCTTCAGGTATGTTTTAAAGGTAGTAGAGAAGACCTCAGCATATCCAACTCAAATGCATTTCTTAAGATGAGTTAAATACACCTGTCAAAATGGGCTTTGTCTTTTTGGGAACCTTTTCATTGCTGAAAATCTGAAACACCGACTTTCTGATCTCGCCATTGTTGATACTCAGATGTGTTCACAATATCCTATGGTTACAGAAATGTCTAGACTAGATTCTCTCTTTATCTCTGATTTTCACATCCCACTGACTTCACTGATGTTAGTGCAGTGTCTCTTCTAGTGGGGAAAGGAATATTACGTTTTAACTTTTGTCTTGGGTCAGAATAAGGAAATGAGCTTCTCGTCCTGAGCATGTTACATCATGGCGGGTCCTGTAATTGTTTATGTGAGTGACAGCAGAAGTAACTGTCTCTAAAAGATGAAAAATAAGTGCTATTTGTTGTCTAGAAATGAGTGATGCCTGTCAGATACTTGGGGTTCTTCAAGTAGGTCAATGGAGATGGCATCAGTGAGGATAGGGAACCACTACTTTGTGTTTAACATGCCCTGTATTCTGACACTTTTCACTCAGACTGATGAAAATGTGTCTTTTTGTGAAGATGATGACAATTTTGAGAGCAACTCTTGCCCAATATGAGGAGACAATGAGTAGCTCTTGGATTTGAGGATTATGTGGGTGAAATTCAGGATTTATGGGGGTTTTGCCTCCCATTTGAGAGAGAGGCTGCAGTTGATATGGGTTTTTTGATAGCACATGGTCAGCAGATCCTTGTTTAAGCGGGAAATCACAGTATAATAGCCAAGGGAAGCAAAGCGGCACTTCCAGCGCTGTGAGGTCACTGGGGTGACGCTGGTTTGTAATCCCCAAGGATCTGGGGTGTGAGCATGGCTTTAACCTTTCTCCCAGGTCTTTCTCGGCTGTTTTTCCGCCATGTCGTGTGGGAATGTCACCCTTAGGTGGCAGCAGAGTCACGGGCAGCGCCGCTCCCCAGCCCAGCTTCGGAGCAAACTTTGGGTCCACATGAAATCACTGATATTTTTAATGCTATACCAATGCTGATATAGTATTTCAGCTATACCCCTATTGGGTTTTCTCATCTGATTCCTCTAGAGTATTTTGTTTCAGCATTTTCAAATAGTTTAAAATTTTCACTACAAATCATTGTCCAAACATACAATTCAGCTAAATACTAGCTGAGAAATTAATACTTTTATTATTATTATTAATTTATATGAAGTTAAATTCTTGGAAGGTGTTGGTTTGAAAAAGCAAGTAAGAAAATTTGGATAGACCAAAACATTTCATTTTGGCTTAGGTTTGATAGACAAGTGAAACAAATCTTTTGAGACCTTCTGTGAGTCCTTTTAAAGATTCTTTCACTACCAATTTCATCTCACTGTATTAGAATAATGCATCTTTTAAATAATTCTGGATTTTTGCAGGTAATATTTAAATTATATTAAATATGTATAACATGAAATTCCTTATTCCAGAGTATGAGAATTGACAGACCATCAGCCTCATTCACGGCTAGAATAATTGGACATAACTTTACTGAGATTGTTACACTGTCTGACATTTGCATTAGTGGTGATTCTCTACAGGGTTTTCATTTAGTTATTGTCTTGCTAGAAGAGGATTTTCATCTTACCCAATGTATAAAATATATGCATGAACAGCCCTTACCTATTGTGTACTGGCTGTGCAATAAGGTGGTGTGAGCTCCCTACTACTCTTCGGACTGAATTCTCTCAGGTAAAATGTTCTCCTTCAGTTTCAAGCAGAACTTCAAATTCTGGCTGAGAAGTCATTTTTGCACAAAAGGTCTGCAGAATGAGAAAATTCCTTGGTGAGGAAATGCATACAGTTCGCTTTAAAGTGGCCTTATCTAGCTAATGCCTCTAGTTCAGGTAAGGAAGATATTAAATGTATAAGGAAAATAATGGCTTTTTCTTAGTGATGTCAACCAAATTGTGGCATAGAGATCTTCAGGTTTTTTAATCTATAGTGTTGACTAAAAGAAATATAAAATGAAATTAAACTAGCATATATTTTTAATGAAACTAACTATGGTATTTCATGATGTCTCTATTTTCTACCTTCAAGGGCATCTGAGCACAGTGTAGCTGTGCTCATCTTGTTCTCACTGGGTGTGTTTCCATAGGCTGGGGTTTTGGGGCACTGTCCAGGCAAGGCCATCACACATCAGAATGGCAAATGGCTGGGTTTAGGATGATGTGTGACATTTCAGGGTGTGAACAGACGGGCACCCTTCAGCTTCCTGTGCAAGGAGTCTCATGTGCGTCTGTGCCTTTGCAGGTGGTCGACATCATGAGAATGAACGTGGACAAGGTGCTGGAAAGAGACCAGAAGCTGTCGGAGCTTGACAACCGGGCAGATGCATTGCAAGCAGGTGCCTCACAGTTTGAGACCAGTGCAGCCAAACTGAAGAGGAAATACTGGTGGAAAAATTGCAAGGTGAGGGATATAAATTCTTGTTGAGAATCACTTCCTGGCAGGAATTATTTTCAGTTGCATTTAGTGGGACTTTGCCTGCAGGATGGCACCTCTGAGTCATCAGTTTTTGCCATGTAGAGAAAGAGATGCCTTGACCTCTAGGCTCCATAAGCCAATCAACTTTGATCTTTACCAGAACACATAATTTCTGCAGTACATAAAATGTCAATGCAGTTTTTGATGTTTCATCAGTGTCTTCAAATAGGGATGGGAAAGCACTCCATGTCAATTCATGTCAGTTCTCTCTGTGAACCACAAAACCTGATCAGGTACAGTGAATTCTAGTAGTGGGATAAAAGCAGCTTTTTCCTTGTGGGGATCATCAGCCTTTTGATTTTCCTTCAGGATGGTAAACTGTAAAAGATTGATTCCACAAACTGCTGTGAGAAGGGAGGAAATTACAGTCTCTTATAAAGAGAGGCTGGTTAGGATAGAGCAGGGCTTTCATCAACCAGCTGCCTTCTCTGCTGTTTTCAAAGTCTAATCCTTTACCAAGAGCAGAGGGGATCTCACACTCCTTTGCTTTTTCAGACCTCCAGTATTTGTGAATTTTGGACCCAGAAACTTCATCTCCTCTTACTCATCTAAGACCCATGTGTTTGATTTTTTTCTACTCATGAAAACAGCATGAGCACTATGCTAAAAGTTCAGCTTCATTTTGCTTTCTCAATACCACCTTTCTGCTGACTACTGATGTCCACCCAAATAAAACCACCCAAGGGAGAATCCCACACATATCCCTCGCTAGGCTGTTGTCTGCTTTGTTTCTTCAGTCCACGGTGATATGAAATGTAAAGCAAGGCAAAATATTCTGGGTAAACTACAGGTACAAACATTCCAGAAATAAGAGGATCTAGGTTAGAAATTCAACTGAGCAGGTCCTCTGTGCCTCTTTTAGCTGTTGCCCAGCTGATGTGCCTAGAAGTGCAGGAGGCAGGGCTTTTGGGAGCTACAGGCACAGACTTTGAATTAGGTTTACCCATGTGACTGCAGTCACTACAATGACCTGCACTACATTAGACCTTCAAACCTACCGTCATTCTCCTTTCGTCATTGCCCCTCCCTGTTTTACCCTGACAAAGAGAATCCTCCCTGTCCTTTCTCTGAAACTCTGGAAAGAGACAGAAGAACTTTAAAAAAAAAATCTCCTGCAAGCCAGTGGCTGCAGACATATGTTAGGAGGAATGAAGACCTTGCTTTGACATGCTCATGTTTGTTGTTTTTCAGTCTTTCTATTTATTGGGGTAATAATGGCAACTGGACTGCAGCATCCCTGGAGGGCTCGTTAGCTTTCAGCTAGTCTCAAGTGGGGCCTCTGAGCCACGCAGCTGGTGTGGTCTGTGCGCAGCTGCCTCTGCTGTACCTGTCCCTGGGGGAGCAGGCTCCTGCTTTGCCGTGAGCTATTTCCAGGAGAATGTGCTGGAAACCATGCTGGAAACGGTTCAGGCTAGCATGGGCTCCCTCTCTCAACAGCACAAGCACACAAAGAAGCACAAATAGCTGCTGGGCCTTAGACATCTCCAGCTGCCTCTTCACTGACTTCAGAAACATGGGGAAAAGTGATCAAGTGACTCTGGTGTAAAGTGGTACACAGCCATGTGTGAACCCAGCCACTGGAGTTGTTTTACTTTGGAAATGGACTTTGTCTTTACTTCTAGAAATGGCTGAGTTTGGTCACTGCATCTTTAGCTGATGGGCAAGAACTGGCTATCTTTGTCCAGAGGCAGTGTCCATTGCTGGTGGTCAGCTGGTTTTAAAATTGACACTAAATTTGGGGCCTTAACGAGTCTTTACAAGAGTTAAAAGTATGAGGAATGAGTCACTAAGTAAAAGCAAAAATATTGAGGGGTTAATGTCTTTCATGTGAAAACCTGACTTTTTCTTTCTTGTAACTTTCTTTTTATAGATGATGATCATCCTTGGTGTAGTATGCGCAGTCATTCTCATTATAATTATAAGTGAGTAATTCATTTTCTCTTTTGTTTATGATCTCAATAGCTTGTGACTTAAGAATGGCTGATATATTAAAAATCAAAACAAAAAAAATGGATATAAAATATTTAAACTGATTAATTTGTGAAATTTCCCTTCTAGTGTTATGCTTTTATAGTGAGAATTACTGCAAGCTCCCTGGACACATATTGGCAGAATTTGTTGACATTTAATGTTTTTTACATTAGCATGTTATATAACTTTCCCTAGGATTAAAAGTTCTCCATTTTTATGTTTTAGATAAATTTTTATGCAGTCACAGAGATCTTCCTTTCCTTATGATGAGTGCCACAGTCCTGGTGTTTTCTACTAAGAGCAGTAATTCTTTAAATACTTCATGCCTATAAAAAGAGGGTGAAGGCACACAAGCAAACAGGCATCTGATTAATTTTTTGAAAGTATGTAGGTGCCTAGTTTCCACCATATCAGCTAGAATTTGTGATGTCAGTGTTCCTGAAGGTCCTTTTGCATCTTGAATGCCCAAATGTTGTTAAAAGACAGCCCAAAGTCTCACTGATTTATTTTCTCAAAAGATCATCTCATTCCATGCGTTTGTTGTAAGAAAGTTAGCTATGAATGAATAATAGCAGTCTTGCTGGTTGGGTCTCAGGGATCTTGTAATGACAGGAATTGAACATTTCATTTATGTAACCCTGTGTTAGCAACAGCTGTTACGTGACATAACTGTAATATGGCATTAACTCCTGAAAGGGAGATTTCTTCAGATAGGCAATCCAGGTAGTAACCCAGAAGAGATTCACCAGAAGGCTAGACTCTGGATGTGAGTTAATTCCCAGCTCTCAAATTACATGCCTCGTATTCAGCATGTTTCCATTTTCCTCTGTTGCTCTTGTAAAGAAGGCTTACAGGATCACCTGTAAACATGACTAAATGGAATGAGATACATGTGACAGTTTATTAGCCTTATGAATGTTGGCACCAGAGTGACCCAGAATAATTCCAGGGTTTCGTAACACTGATACAGCAAGAATGGGAAATGGTTAGATATTAATTAACTATATTAACTGGGTACTCAATGCAACTGACTTCAAGAGAAAGACCAGTCCTTGTTCTGCAGTCTGCTGCAGCAATCAGACAAAAGAAGATGTGCAGCCACTGAACTAATTGTTGTGTATATATTCCTCATGAAGCATTATGTGAATCTTAATAAGAAAGTAAAAAGTGGTCAAGATAGCTCAGAACTCCTCCACAGAAGGTAAGGCTGAAATATATGAGTAAAAACATTGTTTCACTTCTGGTTTAAAATGTTGAATGCATGTCCTGGTAAGTTTAAAAAAAAAAAAAAAAAAAAAAGCAAGTTTGACATGGGTTATATTGAGTTTAGGGTATTTAATCACAAACTTGAGCATCACGTTGTTCAACCCAGGTTGTGGCTCACCATAGTGAGATCTAGTACCAGGTCAGTGAGATTTAAGTGTACCTGTAGTTCAGATTATTTTTTCAGTCTATTTGATTCTTCTGTAATAAGTGCCTAAAGGTTGCAGCTTCAGGAAGAACCCTGTGTATTTAACTTAATGCTGCATTTATTTACAGTAGCTCTCAAGTATATGTTTGAATCCTGTAGACATCAAGCATCCAAATGCTGTTAATAGAAGGCCTACATGACTTTTCCAGTCCATCATTTGAACGGGAACAAGAGCATACCCTCCATGAGGGCTGGCTATAGATGCAGATAAATTGAGTCATTCCTCACAGCAACAAGCTACCATGGATGGTGAAATGGCCCAAGCCAGGCTTCCTACCATCCTGGTAGTGGGGCCCTGGGAAAGCAGCCTGGCTGCCTGCTGGAGGAAGCAATACAACTCGTGGCTTTACAGGTGTTGCTGGAGCTGGGGACAGCAGCTAACATCACTGTCAGTCCCTGGCCTTTCTGTCTTTTGAGCCACAGTCTCCTCGGCTTTCTACTCCATTTTCCCCTCCAAATTCCTTTTGACACAGGAGGAGCATCCCCATGTCTGCTAGATAGGAATATTGCATGCAAGACATGTCATAGTCTTTCAGCTAAGATGTGCCAAAGATGTTTGCAATTCTCTGACATCACATTCTTCTGATAAAGCACAATGGTAACTCTGTAATAACTGTTGGTTTTTGTCTTTTTTTTTCTTTCTTTCCTTCTGCTTCATCTCCCAGTTTATTTCTCCACTTGAAAAAGCAAAGAAGGAAGACTTGGCACAACTTTGTTCATATCTACCGACGATATCAGTGTTCCTTTGTTGAACTCCGCTTTTTAATTCCCGGTGTCTTGGGATTTTTGCTTGTAATAACCCATAAGCATTCAGTGTGGTGTATTTTGGAATTCTGTTGTTTCCACAAGAAACTGTACCAGCTAAATACTGCCAAGTAGTTCCATACACTGTCTAATCACTGTGTCTTAAAATGTGTACACACTGACCTTCAGAAACTGTAGTATATGAAAAGCATCCTAAAACATCTCAGAATCAAAGAATGCAGCTATGGGGAAGCTCCTGTTCAGAGGGACACTGTCAGGTGGATTAGACCCAAACTTAAGGTTGCAGCAAACATTAGGGCCAAAATTCTCAATCTGAGCTCCTAAAGTTGGATGGCAAAATCCATTGTCAGAGGTAATTTTTTGAGGTAGTATCTGCTACTCCCCTTGAAGAGAGTGATACCTACAAGTATTCATGTAAGAGAGTGTATTTCAATTTAGCCAACCAAACACAGATTTTTTGGTAGAGTAGATGTAGAATCCAAGTCTAAAAACATTTTCTGCAGAAAATAAATAAGACTAGTTTATCATCTTTTACAGATTTAATTTTTTCCTTATGGAAAACACCTCATGGTGTTCTGAACAAGCAAGATGGCCTCAATTTTAAAGCCAGAAAGAAAATTGTATGACAACAAAAAAGCGTTAGCTAGCACAGTCTTGAAAAAGCCAAGTGAAATGCAAAAGTGGTAATACAAGCATCACAAATAACTCTGATCCAGTCTCTTGCTAAAAACTCAAGGCACTGTTTGTCAGGTTTCATGGGACATCTTTTGGATGCTAATCCCCAGTAGTTAGGCCCTAACTTAAAGCACATGAGCACCTTTGGTGATGTCTGTGGCTTCCCAGCTCTGTTCTAGGAAGCTGCCTCTGCACTTCCTGCCAGTTTGCAGAAATGGTCCCCACTGGGAGGATCATTCAAAAATCAGGAAGAAAGTAGGGTGGAACAGTGGAGAGAGGATGAGAAAGGGGAGGGTGCCTAGCAAGCTTTCCTGCAGAAGAGGAAGGAAAAGAAACACTGTTCAAAGTAGTGGTGTTAATAGGCTATAAAAATATATTTTAATTTGTGCATGTGGATAGTTCATAAACTATAGTCTCATCTTTGTAAAGTGCTCGGCTGAGATGCCTATTATACTCAATTAATTTAAACTAACATTTGATGTAATTAACAGAAATGATATATTGTGGCTTGAGAGAAAGTTCTTGTATGCTCTTGTGAATTTCTTGTTTCTTTTTAAAAGGGTGAATAGTTTAATCATCGTTAACCAAACTAAAAATGAATTAATCAAATTTTGAGCCAGGAAATTGAGAAAAGGGGGTCTTTTTTGGATAACTCCTTCAGAATTTCTAAAAAGAGTTCATAGAATTAAAAAAATAATAATTTTGTGGGTTGGGGTTTTTTGTCTGTAATTTAATTAGGGAATAGAAACAGTGATAATAGTAGACTAGATATTCCCACTGTGGAATATCTCTCTTGACATGGTTTTAGATTTAAAGAAATGGAGACCCAGACTAGTTTGTTGCTGTGAATCTATATACAAATTGTGCTGAAATAGAATTTTGCAGAGTGAATAAGTAATGATCAGTTGAAAGGTTCCAGTTGTGTTTTTCCCTAAACACTTATTACTTCATAGTAATAATTCATAATTCATATCATTAAGTCATAAGTGGCCCCAGTCTTAATGAAGCTGTATATTCAAAGTTCCTAATGTGATACGGGACTCCCTGGCATGCCCTGTTCGGTCCTCCAGGAGGGTGAGAACACAAACAATTCTGAAATCCTCATGGGCCAGACAAAAAATCTGAGCAGTGATAAAGGGCCTGATTCCACAAGGTGACACAACTGAGTGTTATGTATAATTGAGCTTTCACTGGTAGAGAAATAAGCCATCCAACTTCAGGACCATTTTTAAAGTGCTAAGATAATTGGATAGCTGCTGTGAAAGAATTATCTCGTGAGAGTGAGACCCAACTCCCACACCCATGCTGAGCATGGCTTAACCCTCACAGGGCTTCTCTACTGCAAAGACTCCTGAGATGAAGATAGCTTTCACTGGAGGTGGTGCAATCAGTAAGGTGATATGCTGATACTGAGCCTTAATGTGGATATTCCTTCTCCTATGAGAGGCTGAACTGACTACTCAGCTGATAGGACTGCAAATACACATTCAAGAGTTTGAATTCTCTAGCTACAAACATGCAAAGCTCCCAAGTGAAGCTGTAGTGAAAGTGCTACAAGGATGCAAAGCTTACATCCGCCCAGCTAATGTAGTCCAACTTAATACTCACAAGAGGTGAGAGTGGAGAATAGAAACTGCTGTTTGTGAATGTGGGCCCATTCTCTCTCAAAACTGTAACTAATGGGGATGACTGCTAAATGTTAGTGAGAATTGGCAAGGGAGAGTTAAGAAATCTACCTTTTAGTGGGTTGTAGAATGTTTGTGAAGAGACTATTTCCTCCTCTATGGTAATGAAACATGCTAAATTAATATGTTTAATTCTTCAAAGTTCTTCATAGTATGCTCGTGAATGCTCAATGTTTGCTACTACTTGTGCTGTGTTGGTTGGTTGTAATAGTTAAGATAAGCTATGTAACCTTTCTAATTCAGCCCAGGAATCATGAACAAGTGTGTCTATCCCTGATGCACAGCCTCAGAGCTCAACTGCTCTTGCAAAGGGTTAAATCTTCAGCAAGGAGAATATGGTAATATAGGACTGTTCAGGGTCATAGAACAACAGTATCACATATGTGTAGACTAGTGCAGAGGACAATCTATATAAACACAGTTGGAGATCTTATTTGTGTTGAATCCAGGATTGATTGCTTTCCACTCACTGCTTCTACCTTTTAAATGTCTGTGCAGTTACAACTGCCTGCCTGTAAATTTTCCTCAAAAAGTTTAAGTCATTCTTGTTCAGTCAGCACTGATTATAATTTCAACTACTCAGTAGAATTTCAACTCCTGCTCTTCATCACTAACTACTGCCTAGGCTCTTGCCTTGGGCTGATAAAACGTCACGAAAGGCTTCCTTTGAGTGACTCCCCAGCAAACCCTCAGGGGACTCCAAGGCCATTGCTTTCTGACTGCCACCCTGGGGACCAAACTGAACTCTGGCTGGAAGCAATGCTTTTGATAGCTAAATCCAGAATTGGACATCATTTGAGACCTTCATATTCCATCCTTATAAGAAGTGCTTCCTCTGCTTTCTGGGCCCCAGAATCTCAGAGGCTGTACAGCAAGAGATGCCCTTCACACACAGCATAGCTGAAAGGAGTTGGTTAAGAGTTGGTCAGTGCTTGTACCACAGCTGCTGCTTGGCTTGCCAATGATTGTACAGCAGCTTCTGAGCTGAAGAAGTGTTACTTGCATCCACTGTCAACAGGCTAGTGAGGTCCTGCTTGGGCATTACACTTTCTCTCAGATTTAGCTCACCTCACAGTAACACGGATGTGGCTTTAAACCTGAAAACATTGTTGCACAGAACTTGGCAGGAGAACTTAGTGTGGAAGCCCTAACAGGGTACTTGACCTGATTGTCATTTAACAGCATGATGTAACACCACAGTCAATCCAACAGAGTAAAACTTAATCAATACCATTAGAAGGAGGATGGGAGAATGTGATAAAGATTCTGAACATAACCTAGGGTCTGTAAGACAAGGAGTGATTTGGAAATGTAATCAGTTGGATTTTTAAAGCTGGCACTTTAATTCCGTTGGAACCTGCATAATGTTAGCCCCGGAAACAGTTCAGGCAAGTAAATATTTGGCTTTTTTCTTTTTATATAGTGATCTGCAATAAGTGACTTAAACACTTACAGTGAGGGGAGAACAGTACAATATTGACTGTGCAAGGAATGAATTAGAACATCCACTGTCTGCTAGGCTTTTGTCTGAGTAACAAGACCTTTGAAAATTCTACCATTTCTCTGTCACTGCTCCTCTGACAAGGCTTCACCTAACTTTAATTTTATGAGCAGCTGGACTACTTCTTGTCTGAATACAATGGATTTTAGCGCTTAAGAGCAAGTTCCTGACTTGACACTTGTATTAGAGCATACCTTCAAAATGGTGATGTCTGCTTCTCAGAAGTACATCTACCATGGGAGACTCAAATTTCAGGAACTTTTAGAAGCTCAATGTTACTCAGCTTTTTCATGCTTTTATAGAGTGGATTTTCTCTATTCCTTGAGAGGTTATCCACACAGTGAGAATATGTATAATTTTTTTTTTTTTTTTTTTTTTTAATGAGAGTACCTTGATTGCACGTTGGTGGTAGACCTTCACAAGTAACCTAGAGCACTTGGGTATGATCCAGGATTTAGATCTCAACCCTTCCTCTGCCCTTTAAACAGAGAAGAGGGCTGAACCAGCAGCCATATAAGGCACTGGGCTCCCTCCCAATGTACACAGTGAGTATTAGAGAAAAGCCTCAAAGTCTCTCTGATCTGGATTTTCATCCTGACCTGAACTTTAGACCTGTAACAGATCATAACCTTTGTGCCCTCCATGTAGTCAGAAGACTGAGATGCTCTTCCAGCCAGTTCTTCCTCACCTTGTTTAGGTCCCTGTTGCTAGGCAAGATACATTTGAGCAAGAGAAAGCACATGCACCCTCAAATTAGCTTCTTTAAAAGCAGAATTAAGAAAACTGAAGAAAGTAGTTTGAAAAAAATAAATTGTAGCCAGAGAAATTATTGGATTAATGTTTCTCAAATGGTAACATTATTTTCTGGAGGGATACTAGATTGATGAAACAACCAAACCAGAGCCTCATATCAGTTGTTCTTTCTCCATGTGGTCTACTTCAGAAATACTTCTCTGTTCCATTCCAAGAAAGGATTTTGTTTTCCTCTTCAGTTAATTTCCCTTCCTTAGTTCATTACTGTATATCTCGATTGATGTGCTCAGTAGTTTTTCTTCTCCATTGAGAACCGTAAGACTCTCTGCCTTTAAACACATGCATAAAAAGAGATCTGAGCCACCCAAGGAGTTTACCTTCCTTCCTGGTGCACTGACATTTAAAAGCTACATCTTAGAATAAAGCAGAAAAACTGTGGCAGTCTGGTTACATGCAGTTTTGGTGGAGTAAACACTTGATTATTCAACAGTGAGTCATTCCTGCAGTAACCTCATTCTGTCATGACTGTATCACATCTGCTAACTCTCCAAAGCAAAAACCATAACCTGCACCGGTTTAAAACATGAATACAGCCTTGTGGTTTGCACGTAACACTCTATTCAACCAAAGAAACCATGTGCTATAAGTTTAAAAGGGCAAAGTACTTGTTCTCAAAAGAGAAAATATCATCGAGAACAACAAAGACAATTATGGAAAAAACAGTGTCCATTCTTTAGGTCTTCTCACAGTGTCTGGCTTATCCATTATTCTTCAAGTCTCTTTCTGTTCTCTTCGAAAGCCTTTGTGGTTTTGGAGTGTAGTGTATTTGGAACACAGTATATTGAGGCTAGGGTTTTTCTGCTCTCTGAGTTGACTCCCTGCCTTCTGCCATACTGTTATTGTTGCCCTCAGCCAGAGCTCAGGTAGGCCTTGAGTGAAGCAGAACCTCTTCCCCATAATGCCCAGCTCAAACCAGCCTACACTCTCTGGTCAAGAACACTGAAGGCACAGTATGGCTCCTGGGTCTTAATTTGGTTCCATATGTGATACAAAAGAAGGCTAAACAACAGCATTTTTGCTACACTACTTTAAATTGTAACACTGGTATTTTAATTAAATTTATTTAACAGTTCTTGTAACAGTGATTTCATTGATTTTGTCAGAAAAAGAAAAAACAGCAAATAAGGATATTGTGGTAATCACAATAGAGTAAACTGGGAAATGGTCTAAGTGAAATATCGCCAACATTCAGTAAACTCCTTTTTATAAGTAGCTCTACCTAAGACCACCTTTTTTATATTAAAACAAAGTGTGCTTGTCTATTAAACTAAATTAAATACTTAAAACTAACTATGACAGATGGTAGAGGGTTTTTTTTTTTTTCTGGACAATGCAGGACATATATTCAGGAAGGATGGCTCTTTTTTGCAGAGAGCACCATTTGGGATATTCTATCCCAAGTGATGCAGCTGGAGAAGTGGTCAAGGACATCAATCAAATCAGGACTTCAGAGTGCTTGGTGCATAAAGATACAGCCTGAATGTCCACTTTGTTCTAGAGCACTCTGGTCTCTGTAATGGAGTCTTTTTGACGTGGCATAATTATTTTGGTTACTCCTGTTCCACTCCAGTACCTGTTCTTGTCCACCTATAAACTGCCTAGGGGGAGGACAGAAAATCACTTTGTTGAGTCCATTACATTCATGTCATATATATGTGAACACATGGTGGTGGTCTGAGCTTTTTGTAGTGAAAAGTTTAAAATAATGAAATCAGTTTCTCTCCCTGATCCACTGCAGGTTTGTTTAAAGTTAATGTAAGTGATGGCAGCTGCAATTATTTTCTTTGTAAGATCAAGGATTGAAATAATGCATATAATAGACCTACAAATTAATAGATGCACAATGCATAATTTTTTTTCAGAAGTTTAGCTATTACTATTTATAGTACTGAAATAGACCTGAAAGTTTGCTACAATTTCTTTATTAATGAAAACAGTCTTGGCTGTAACTGAAAATTCAGTGATCAGTGAGACTACCCTGCCACTAGCAAGCTACTAAATGCAAGTTCAGCCTTTCATGAAACCTAAAGGGAAAAATATTCTGAATAAAAGTAGAAATGTATGGTAAAGACTGTGGATATATAGTTTACCATTAATTATTTAAGTATTATTTAAGCAATTAGCAGCTATAAAAATTCAAATAACTAGCTTCCAAGGCCTAACTATAGATTAAAGAATATTGTTTTTCTCATTAGAAAAGCCAACTTCAATCTATGTTCCATTTGCTTTTTCCCCAAACAATGAAATGCTGATGTTGCTATGACACACTCACAGGTCTGCACAATAAAATGTTAGATAGCCCACTACTTGTCATGAAAGACATCATTGTTTTGTCTTGTAAATGAAATATCCTCCCTCCCCCAACCACAAACATGGTAAAATATTACTCACATTAGGTTTATCAGCATCACTGAATGATTATAAATTAGTACCTCCTACTCAAGAGCGGGACTTAAAAACATGCTTTGTCTGTTGCAAAAATGCATTGTGAGGGGGAAGCACCAACTGTTGTAGAGGTTAAATTTTTATTTGACAACTCCTATTTTTTCCTTCCCCTTTCTGAAAAAAGCTTATGTATGTAGACAGGTATTTGCCATTTGGGTGTGATATTCTCTTTCCAAATATGAAAGAGGTGAAACATAGCCAGTATCTACTGCAAGCCACCTTTAGTTTGTTTTGCAGCGTAAGAAGTTCTCTAAGTGGCAATATATGAATGCCTATTATAAACTTGTTATGCTCATTGCAGGAAATGAGTTCACAGCCAGCTAATTAGTATTTTCCTTAATGACTTATGCTTGAGTCCTAACACAGAAGAGCAGCCTCTGGAGGTGTTTATGTTATCTATTCAGCACTGTAGTATTTCACACTCACCAGCCTAGAGTGAGGAGCAAGGCATGCCCTACTCTGGAAGTGACTTCAACATGTGCCTAAGCATATAGTGAATTCCTATTTTCTGTGTAACACAACAAAAAAACCCTCATTTGTCCTTGCTAAATCCAGGCGTGATATGGAATCTGTGCCCTGTTCTAATTCAGAAGAGGAAAAACCTTTCATATGAATGATAAAAAATTAGGTAGAAAGGGACTCCTGGGGTTGCCTGTTCCAATGTCCTACTCAAAGCAGGGCTGCCTTTGGGGTTGGATCACGTTGCACAGGTTTTGTCTAGATGAGTTCTGCAAATCTCCAAGGCCCATGATTCCACAACAAATTCTGTCATTGGATATGTTCTCTGCCCTACCAAGGCTGATAAAAGTGTAGGAAACACCTTTGTAAGTGCATGTGGTTTATGTTTTTGCCTTTTTTTCGGTTGTGCACTGATCTGATTAGAATAAAATTCAGATCTAGTGGAAGTAAATGCACCACCCTTTTTCAAAGAACTTCCATTGACATCAAGAAATTTTCTTTCTTTCTTGTTGCCATTGGGCTGAGCCAGATCTGATCATGCTGAGGATATCAGTGCAGTCTCTCCCCTCTGTGTGTGTGAAGTCTGCTTCTCTGACACTGAAACTGGGCATGGCATACAATCAGATTCAGGACATCTGGTGAAGTCTTGTTCTGTATTGTCTGAGGTCAGTGACAAAATCTTGAGTGGCTATTAAATTAGTAGACTGGCACCAAAGAAAGAAGAGGATTTACTGAGATCAGTCTTTCTCCTCACAAGTCACCTTGGCAATGCCACACCTGTTTCAAATGCTGATGGAATGGCAGTGCAAAACAAAAACCTTTCTTCTACCTCTTTCCTTGTAATTCTTTAAGCTTTACT
Organism: Lichenostomus cassidix; assembly: GCF_008360975.1. Taxonomy (NCBI): domain Eukaryota; kingdom Metazoa; phylum Chordata; class Aves; order Passeriformes; family Meliphagidae; genus Lichenostomus; species Lichenostomus cassidix. The sequence goes on from NC_139490.1 coordinate 19,423,508, forward strand.
TCCTGTAATAGGAATAATCAGAAATAAGTTTTCAGTTGCCCTTTTAAAAGCCCAGACTCCAGACCAAATCTCTAATTGCATTCTTTTAAAGGCCACACAGTGGTGTTAAGCTATGTAGTAACACACTCAGAAAGGACCTGAAAATCTGTGCTGAGAACAGCATCTCTCACCTCATAGACTCAGCTGTACTGAGCAAGGAGTTGTGATTTGTGCCTCTACAGAAAACAATCTATTTGCACCTTATTGGAACTATCTGGAGAGGAAAAAATAACATTGTGGAGACCAGGAAATTTTTTTAAGTGCTTTACCTGGAGGTCAGTGGAATTTCATTTATAAATTATAAAATGCATGCATTTTGATGCTGAAATTGTGATGACTTACAAGGTTTGATATTACTGTACTTTTCTGTGAACAGTGATTTTTTTGAAGTGGTGAACATATTTTCCAAAAATATCGTAGACATTTGTAACATGTATGTTTGTGCCAATAAATCTGGTTTTAAGAAGTTTGGGTTTGTATCATTCTGTTCCCAAGATGCATAGTTTAAAGACAGTTAAGCAGCTCCAGCTTTCAATCCCTCAAGTACTAGCGGCTTCTGGAAATGAAGATTTTCTAATTCACACTGAGTTTTTAGTCTCATAGAAAAGAAAAAAAGCACTTCTGTTACAGAAACAATAACCCTGTACAAAAATATGCAGCTCTTAACAAATTGTGAATAAGAGCAGATGAGAAAATGTATTTAGTGCATTTGACGACATTCTTAACTTTCTTAATGGTAATATGGGTTTTCCTTTTAATAGGGCACAGTTAACTCAGGGAATTTAATGCCATGAAATACAGTTTGGTGTACATTAGACAGTTTTTAGATTAAGAAAGAAGGATTTTCTGTGAGAGGAATACAGACTCTCATGTAGGGTCCTCTTCTGCCTTAACTTGAAGCAGCTGGTGCTGGCCACTTGTGTGATGGATTAATGGGGCTTGGTAACTGTTGCCATGGTTATTCCTAATGAGTAATTAAGCCCTTTGAAGAGACAAGACTTGGAAGCTGCTTTTCTCCCCTTACTAGTGCCTACACCTGAATTTTAAATTGCATAAGCATCATAATAACTCCCAGGTAGCTTCACACCTTAAATGCATATGGGGCATTATTCAACAACTCTCTAATTTTGTTGCAAATGATCTCAGAACACATAAAAGGCACATTGTTGTCTCTCCCCACCCAAAACCTAGGTAAGGTCAAGATGCCTTTTTGTACAAAGGTGCTTAATTAGCAAAACTATCGATTTTTCCTTGGTAACTCAGTGAACCTGGCAATCAACTGGGGACACTTTTGAGTCTAAAAGGAGGAGCTGGGACAAAGCAATCACTGATTGCACAGAGTGCACATTCTGGTCTATATGAAACAGCAAATAAGGTGAGAAAGTGAATTATGTTGACTGGTGCATTTGAACATGATATTAAAGAACACAGGAAACTCATCAAAGCCAAAGTGAGGCTTATTAAGAGAGCACAATGGGCTGCTGCTCCACTAGTACTCTTACCACAAGGTTGCATAATTAGCTCAGTTTTATTGAAAAAAAACCCAATTTCTGACTTTTGAGCTTACATAAAATTCTAGCAAATTATAAAACCAAGTGAAAATGAAGTTATGTTTAAAATAATAGAGATATTTAGATGGATGTGGAAGAATCAGTAAGATTATATGAAAAGTCTAATCTATCATTCCAGTCAGATAGATTTGCATGATTCATGGCAGTTCAGGGAGCAGAAAAAATGGCTTCCTAGGGGTTGTTAAGTTTTGTGGGATGAAGAGCACCTGGGACTTGCACACACTTTGGAAAGTCAATACAAGATAGTTCAAAGACAAAACAATCCCTGAAGTGACTGCCTATGCACTTTGTTTTGTAAGCTGAAGTACCTGAAGGTAAGTGAATGAGTAAGACACTTGTAAGTGCTCCTGACAATTTTAAAATGTAAAAATTGTCTCACATGACTAAAGATGGTCAAAACTGCAATCTGAGAAGAAAAGTTGGTAAACTGCTAGAGCTCCATATGAAAGAGAGCAAGGCAGTGGTAACTACTGCAGAGCCAAGCCAGCTTTTTTTGCTTTCCCAGGAGTTTGTAATCTAGGGGAACATAACCTTGTAACACCGCCTGTGGTTGGGCAGCTATCAACAAAAGCACTTAACCATGACGTGGTAACCATAAAGAGTACATTTTAGTACGGGAATTTCCTGGCACTGAGTTACTACACTTTTAAGGGAGTTTTTAGATTCTGCAGTAGTACCACCCCTGTCTTCTCCCTTATCATCTGAACAGTGTAATCATAATTTAACAGCTGTTGGCTGCTTTACAAAGGCAAGTAAAGCCTGGTGTTTCTGCATTCTGTTGGCCATAATGCAGATTTACTCTGTAGAATGTAGTCATTGGGTTTGATAATTTGACTTCTAGAACTTATCTAATGACTAGCCAGTTGTTCTTTTTACTAGATGTAAAATACAACATCAAGCTATTTACATCTTCCCTGGCTTAGCCTAGAAAACACCTGCTCCAGTTTCACCAGGAGCTGGAAAGACCATACAGTGCATGCTTCTGTGATATAATCCCTAGCAATCCATACTGACAGTGCACTGAAAGAGCTGGCTAGAGCAGGGGTGTTGCCAGCACCATACAGTCCTGCACCAACCCAGGTTTCATTAAACTTCCTTCCTAATGATCCAAGAAAGGTACAGAAGAGCGAATATCAAAAATTCTTACTAGTCTGAGTCAAAGGACCAGGGAGACAGGGAGGAATTCCTTGTCTTAGCTAAGACTATCCAGTGAGTCAGTTCAACTGTGAATAGGATGCAGAAAGCAAGCATCTGAAACTGCAATGCCCCAAGGAACACCAGGGTTAATAGTGATTGAGGGTCTGGGAATGTAAACCAGTAATTACAATGCTCACATTGCACTGGCAAAGAAAATTTAATCTCTCTCCTTTTAATGCCTCACTCTGAAGACAGCTACAAGTTCCAGTGACAAAGTTCAATCATTTTATCACCAGGAACTGTCTGGATTGGTTTTGCCATCCTTTTACCTGCTTATCAGCCCTCATTTCATAGCCATATATGTTCTTGGCCTGGTTCAGTCCTCTAGAAAGCTCGATCTGAATTTCGTTTCTGAGCTGGCTCAAAAACTCTTTTTATTTTTCTGCTTACTATCTGGGCACAATGTGTAGTTCTTACTCTTTTGTTTGTTGAAAATACTGTTATTTCAGGATGCCTTGATTTGGCAGAAGAGGCATCTTTGGACAGTTGTAAGCACAAGTATCCTCAAGGCCTGTTTTTAACATAGAAAAAGAGCCAGCCCACATATTCTTCTGCAGCTGAGCCTAGAATTTGAAACTATGCAGTGAGAAAACCAAGCTTGGCTGTATAAGACGTAGTGCTGCGGCCATTATGGGCTTCCCTTGCCTACATGTAGATTTATCAGCTCTCATGTAGGATATTGGTGTCTTCTGATGCCACTAGACAAGGTATCCCTGTGTCTGGACTTTGTTAAAAATGGTCTTTGGGTAGATCATTAATACATGATTAACTGCAGTCTGAACACTTCTTCAGCCTCTTAAAACACATCATGATGTAAGCCTGAAAAAGGAAGCAAAAGGCATGTAATCATTCAATGGGAACCCTTCAGCATATAACCTGTCTGCTCCTATTTGACCCAGACATGAGGGAGGGAAGGAGGGAGGGAGGAGTCAAAATTCAATCCACTAACTAGCAGCTTCTGTTCCTGATTGTTCTCTCTTTGCAGACCATAGCAGATTCTCAGGGAGCTTTCTGTTGAGATTTGCAGATCCATCACTGCCGCTTAAAATAAGCTGACAAGGGTGGGCACATCACTATATATCTGCAATGCCAGAAAGCAGGTTGTCTTTTCAACTTTGGTTTCCCACAGATAAATAAGTAAATATTAAAAAATAAATACTGTCTTCCTTTTAAAACTATCTTAATAGAGGGAAAACCCCCAAATAACAAAAAGCCACGTTTTCTGGTTTCAGCTGTCCAGCAGTGCAGCTGCAGCCTCCTGCCTGCTGCAGCTTCCTGAAGTGATCCTGTGCCAGGCTCAGGAGGCATGCAGTGAGCAGAGCCATGACCACCCCATGGTGCCCAGCCTGGGAATGTCAAACAGTGACAGTCGATGCACTGTGAAAGCAGGGGCACTGTCAGTCACTGCCTATCACTGTAATGAATTTATTGCACAAATGATGCTAACAAAGGCTAACAGGGTCAGACTCAGTCTCAAATACAAAATAAATTTGGTCACAATTGGTCTGTATGGGATTAAACTGCATTGTCCATCCCTTGGGTTAGCCATTCTGCTGTACCCGGCATTCATTTTAATAGTTTTTCAGAACTCTTTTTCATCTCTTTTTCAACAGTTGCTTCAGCCAAGACTTCGAATTTCTCAAGTGTTTTCAAACTTAACAACATGTTTCTTTGTGGGTTTGCAATTGTCTCATTCTTCTCTCTGTTCTCTCTTTCATGGTGCTGAATGAAATATTGTTCTCCCTCTTGACAATAGCTATTACTTCTCAAGTAAGTTCATTTAACTCTTAAATTCTGCATTTTCTCTATGGAAAAAAGTAATCAGAAGATTTGTGTCTAGCCACAAAAGCTGCACACTTTGACTATACCATCAAGGTCTTTGCATTATCCTGATGCTTCCAGGGCTGCTTCCTACACATTGACATTTTCTGTTTTGGCGTTGCTCAGCTTGACTGACTATGTCTTTTTTGTCATTAATAAAATCTTCCAACGCCATTTTAAAAACAAGTATAAAATCTAAGTGCACCTTGGTCTTCAAATGAAAGGCTGTAAGTTTCTTAGTGTTTTAGGCCTGTGCTGTGAAAGCATCAGGAAATACTGCATCAACATGGAGAAGTACCTGTTGATCCCTTCATGGAACACTTCCAAAGTCAGGAGCCAATATGAAGCATGTTGCCTGCAGCTGTACAAAGGCTCCCTGTGTCATGTGCTGCATGGGAATGACCTCACCAGTGGAATGGAGCTACTGAACCAGTGATGGATGCAGTCTGACAGTCACAGAACAAACATGACTCATTTAAGAACATTCCCTACCTTCCTTTTTAATAACTGGTTTCTCCAAAGTTGGTAAACTGGAACTGAAGGGAGAACAAAGAGTTCTTCAGGGAGCTCTGCACGGTGTTCTCACACACCCCTTGCTGCGCCCCAGGAGCACATTTGAAACAACAGCCCAAAACACTTCCATCTTCTGTGAGGGTGTCCAAGCTCTCACACTGTAATCACCTCTAGCAGCAGATATGGACATGCCAGTACTAACAATAGTAATTCCAATACCAAGGAATGAACAGTTCTGTGTCCTGGATTTAAAAGCAAAAAGCTTTAAAAATACCAAATGTTGGTGTGTTGCAGAGCCCATCATCCATTATTATGATAATGATTGTGTTGAGATGAGAACAGGATTCTGAAAATAAGGAGATTTGTGTCTAGTTTGAACATCAGAGCTTTGTTGTGTAACTTCACACACAAGTGCTCAACTTTTCATATTCAGTTTTCTTAACAATGGGCTAAGAAATTAATTCCTACTATGCTTTTGCTTCTCAGCTTTGCAATATATCAATCATCACTTTGATAAAACTTTTTCACAAAGTAGACAATAGAATTATAATATATCAGGGTAAACTTTGAAAATTGGAGTTTTATTTATAAAACATTTTTGGTATTATAAAATCTTAACACCACCAATGCCATTGAAAACAAAGAAAAATTCTGCATTATATAAGGGGAACTGAGGCTTCATTTCAGAAGAAGCTCTTAAAGTATGCAAATAGTAATGTAATTTTTTGAACGTGCAATATACAAGTCTTCATACTAGGTCTTCTCTTATTGTTTCACTTTGATTGTAGTGGATTGATCCTACAGAATTAACTTGCTGTGGCATCCCATGTTGGAAACAATGGAATGCATTCACTTCAGTTGCAGTGGCTATGTCTGGATAGGCTCAGTGCAATTTTCACTTGTATTTTGTTAGTGGTCTCCCTATACAATTCATCATACTGTAATCCAACATGTGGCTGGGGAAAACTTTGTTCAAATACATTTGGCTTCTGTAACTGACATTTGCACTAACTCAGTGTGGATTGCAAGATTCTCCATCTCAAGACTTGAGCTGTGGTCTAAGCCTTATGATGTGGGAAGTGCCACATCTGTGATCTTGGGCACTGATTTGTATTTCTGGGGGACCTGAATCCAAGTTCTAATGATCAAGTCTGCAGTGAGGTAATAGCTTATAGATAGGGACACAATGTGCTTTAATTGCATTTTAGAACTTGAGATGTTTTCTCAGCATTACAAGAAAAGTTGATTCATTAGTTATTAGGTTCGAGTGAAGTCTAAAATCTGTCATTTTAAAAACACTCCCTTTTCTGAAGTGTCTTGAAGAGTAGCACAGCATCCTCTCTGGCTAGGCCAAAACACAGCTGAAGTACATTAGCCCAGTCTTCAAATATGAGCCGTTAAGTTTAGTCAAAACACCTGTTGCTTTTATCCCTCTTAATGTGAGGTAGTTAACTCTGGATAGGGGATCCCAGATAGGATCATACAGAAACCAACATAGTAAAGGTGTAAAGCTTTTCTGCAAAGGGAAGTTCACCTCTTTCTAGTCCCATGGGAGGCAGAATGCATAAGGAAACAATTCAACAAACTTGAAGGCACCATGAGTTGGGAGGGTGCAAGGACTGCAGAGGAGCCCAGCCTGCCCAAACTGCTGTGTGCTCCCCAGCTGGAGCGAGGCTCTAGCAGAGCGGGGGAAAGCATTCAGCACTACTGCCTTGGCTCCTTGGGAGGGCTTTCCATTCACTGAGCTCTGTGCCTGTCCAGGGAGTGCCACTACTTTAAAGCTGGCTTCAATATGCCTTCACAGGCTGTCCCTACAATGAAGATGTACACTAAGGCTGCCCCAAGTCACTGTCTTCCCTGCAATGTATTCATTTAAAAAAGAACAGGACTTCTATTACTGCATGAGAGAAAGCAGCCTCCTAACTAAGCTCTGCTTTCTTCAGCGTTATATGAAGCCAGCAAAAGGTACCAGCATTGTTACCAACAATAACTGGTTGGTAAAGCAGTGAGAGAGCAGGGCTGGGGAAACAAAACAAAATGATAATTGTAAATTACCCATATCAATAAAAGGGCTGAAAGGCAGCTGGATATGTTTTTTAGACCCATCAGAAAGAAAGATACCCTGATGCTCACTTAGTTTTCTATCCAGACCCAAAGAAACCATGAGCCCCACAGCATTTTTATAAATGTCTACAGGAGGCATATGTCACAGCTCTGCTTTTTTTGGCAAGGTAAGATTTCTTTCATCTTTCTATTTTGTTCTAGCTACTTCGTTTTTCTCAAATATAGTTCCTTTGTTTTCATCTAGCACAGCCTTTCCTCTAATGAATAAGAATTAGCTAACATTACTCAGGATTACTAATTCTTGATTTCTTTTTATGTCCTTTAACCATTCTCCTTTAAGAAATGTGTGGGTTTCTTTTGTTTTGTTTTTTTATTCACTGGCTTAAACTACTTGTTTAATTTTTTTTTATTGTGTAGTTACATAACAGAAGCATTGAACTCCAGAGTTGTTCTGCTGCTAATGAAGTATGACATGTTACAAGTGGATAGAATATGTCTCATTATGGTAATGAGTACTATGTTTTAGTGGGCTTCTGTGTAAAAAAGGCTCACGTGATTAGTTTGATTTTCTCCGCTTGTTTGCCTCTCCCCATTCACATGGTAATTTTAAATTTACTGGCTAGTGACACATAGGAAGAAGTCCCAAGGATATTCCAGCCACATAATTTTCAAGAAATTTTGTACCTAGGAAACGAGGTAGATGAGGATTGTCTCCCTAGAGCTGCACTTAGGAAAGGGCTATAGTGAAACTTGTACCGATTAAACACCAGATAATCCCCAAAGATGGGAAAGATTTCTGCCCTCCTTTGTTTAGTTACTCTCTTCTTTTGAACAAATTGCCAAACCTGTATATATATAAAAGGGATTTATCCAAACAGACTTTGTATCAATCCTTCACTCCTTGGTTCTGTGTTTCAATGACAGTGTGTGAAGTGGGCTGTCCTTTCTCTTTTCCTTTTAATTTATTAGAATTAAACCAAAAGAATTTCTGGTTGTTTATCAGAAACTTCTATTTATTGACACAATCTGTAAAACTTTGTTTACTGAAGTCTCTTGAGTTGACTTAGTACAAAGGACTTCTGCAGTGCCTGAAAGGCTTATTAAAATCCCTACTTTGTTTTCAGCAGTGAGGCAAGGTATGTCAGGCTTCTCTTCCTGAAGCAAACCCAGCCAGTCACTGAACACCCTCTCCTGAAAACAAACCCAAGCTTCCGCTGACTTCAGTAGCAGCAATGATCAGTTCAAAACAGCTCAAGTGTGAACCAACGCCGGAAAATTAATTGACACAGAGTAGTAATGGGAAACTCAGTCTGAAAATGAAGTGTTTTTAATTAAGAGACACTCTCCAGAATAATACAGAAAGACACTCTTTCCCATTTAAAATTTGGCTCTTCCTTCCTCAACAACTACAAATCACTGGTCTGTAATTAGTACTCTTAATGGAAGGAATGGCTGAGTGTCTGGCTGAAGTTAGGCCTGTGACTGTGATAGGGAGGGCAGTAGGTGTGCTGGAACAGATTCTAGCTAGTTTGCCACTTAGCATCCGATTTCGTACAAATGTTTCTGTTATAATCTGTTCATGCTACCATATTTCTTAAAAATGGAAACAAAGTAAGGAAGAAGGGTTCCTCTAAACTCCTAGTAGCTCAGAGCAGCAACCATGACTCCCTTGCACAGTGATTGGCAGTTTACCTGTGAATGAGTCCAGCTCCAATCCCATGCCAAGACCTAATCCAACATTTTATGTAATGATTATTTAATAAAAATTGCATAAATGCTCATTGGTGGGCAAGTCATTAGCCAGATGTTCTCTCTCTATCCTTATGCCGTTTTTAAAGAAAGGTATGTCTCTCTGTTTTTGTAAGAGATTGGTAACTCTTCACTCTACAACAGTGAGTCCAAAAGCAGATCATAAATGTGATGGAGCTCAGTAAACTGACGGGTCAGCAAATGCAGAGTTTCAACCAAAACAAAGAGTGTGCATTAGGAACCGGTGGGGAAGCAAGGGCTGGAATATACTGTTACAAACCCAGCACCATATCATAGTCCTGGATGCTCAGGTGTCTGTTGAGGAATTTGGATGTTTCAAGAACACCTGCTAAATGTGGCCACTTTTAATCCAGAAAGAAGTGCACCTCAGGTACCAAAAGCTGTGGAAATGTTTCTCTGCTGTCTCATTGCCTTTAAAAGAGTTTTCCCATGTGCTGTCCATGCCATACCTGCACTTGGGAATGTACTTGGTCATCGAGGAATCAGATTGAGAAGCTTTCAGGCAGGAAACTAACTCAGGGAGCTTTCTGAGAAATTAACACATTGAACTGATTTGCTGAGGGGCCAAGCAAGCAGCAGAGTAGGAAAGTAGCAGACCACATAGCCATGAGTACTTGGTGACAGTGGTGCCAACTCCTTAATGAAACTGAAATGTTAGATCAACTCAGAAACCCTGTGAAAGCTATCTCTGGTATAAATGTCTGGATGATTTTGAATGGTGAACCCCAACCTGATGTAATCACTTTCTTTCAGGGCAGAAGAGGATGTATAAATCCAACAGAGCAGGCACGAATGAGGATGCACTTTTCTGCTTGGCACCTCTTATTAGCTCTCTTATACTAATTTAATGACATGCAAATTTCATTTTAAGTGCCTAACTCTGTAATTTGGTGTTCCTCTTGGTCTTGGATCCTCTCTCCAACTCAAAATACGTTCTTTGATCCTGTTTTGGTTTGGCTTTTGTGCTCCCCACAGCTGTGATGTAATCCAACCAAAAACTTCTTTCATGGGATATTTTCACTCAAGTCGGTTTCCTAACCTGACTAACAGTACAGTTACATAATCTCTGATTTTTAACTCAGTGGAGGTGGTAGGAATGTTCCTTTTGGTGGATGTGTAGGGGTTTTGATGACCTTAGGTAGACTATGAAATCACAAACTATCACTCTCCGAGTCATGCAGGAAACTTTAAAACCCTTTTCAGCACTGTGAACTCAATTTCAAGCTCTCTTCATTCAGCTTTATCCGAGTCTGACTGCAGAATATGAGTTGCTAATACACACTAAACAGCAGGACCTCAGACCTGGAGTGCTCTGAGCTGTTTGCTTCTAAAATCACACTAATGGGCTTGGGGACAAGCACATGTAGGTACAGTGGTCAGATACACCCCTTCCATTTGTGTCCTTCTAAAAGAAAAATTCAGGGCTCCTTCATGTGTCACTTTTCAAGATATTTGGAACATAAAAGTACACTGCACTGGCCAACAGAAATGAAATTTAATAGTTAGAAACAATAAGAATAGGGACAGAATGAAAAACTACATTCCCCAGAAGTTGTTAGCAAAGGTTTTCTGTCTGGGGACAAGCAGACACTTCTGCAAAGGACTTTTGAACTGCAGCACATTTCAGGAATTTGCCACTTGAGTTGAAGTTCTTTATCGTTGCTTACATTCCTTTACATTTTAATCGAAGAGTTTTCAAAACTGTATGATATTTCTGTTTCTTATAGTTTGTTCCTACACTCTATAATGCTTTTAGAAAAACCTGTCCATATATTTACTGGTAATGAGGAAAGTGGGTTTTTTCCTTCCCTCATTCTTTGTCTGTACAGAGAGTACAGTGACGCCGTTTGCTCATTAGCAAAAAAAGCCTTTCCGGATCTTTGCAAGAATCAATGACTGTCAGCGTCACTGTAAATGGTGAGTAATTAGACATAGGAAATGAAGAATTAGATGTGGGCTCCAGCTGTAAAGTACTGGGGTTTTTTTTAATAATATACAGTTCTGTCAGTGCTGTGGTATAACTTGGAACAGGTAACTTCTACAAGTGGATGGGGAAGCACAGTTATTCAAAAAGAGGAGCCTTATTTCTTTAGCAAATCCAAGCAGGCAATCCTCAGGTAGTTTTTCAGATGGTCTCAAATTACTATTTTTTCCATACTGAAAAAGTTGGGCTTTTTTCCCCTCAAAAATGTAGATACTGTCAATATGTTGCTGCTTATCAGAACTGACTGAAATGCTTTGGTGAAGCAGAAATTCTGCTTTATAAAATTTGCTGGGAAAAGGTTCAGCATTTGTATGTGTGGGTTAAGATCTCCTAAAATAAGCCTGAGAAGCAGCAGGATTCCATAAAAAAAACCCACGAAGAGCAGCATTTTCCTGGCGAGACCGCACGAGGGAGCCGGGCAGCGCTTAAAGCTGTGCCCCACCTCGCTAGGGCAGAGCCGCCTTGGAGGAGTGCCCGTGTGGGACCTGGTGTGTCTCACGTTGAGGCACACACAGAAAGGGCTTGACTCGTATATGAATGTGTTCTCGCCGTGCTCCGAGAGTTATACGCACACATGCACACAAAATAAACAAAGCTGGGGACAAACCCACAACCATTTTAATGCTTTTCTTACAATCTTTGTGTTCTTTAGAACTGTTTGTGTGTGCATACACCTGCTGCTATAAAAACCCTTATGTTATAGTTACTTACCAGACAGTGACCTTAAAAACAAACCTGTAGAACACGCAAAATTTTGCAACCATTTTATTTTGCTTTGTTTCTTAGTAGATGAGCCATTGAGCCAATAGCAATATTCACTCCTTTAGAAGCCATGTGCCTGTGTTCTTGTTATTTTAGATTGGTGATGTCTGGAATAACTTGTATCTACACACATGATGTCTCTTGTGCCAATTTTCTGGAAGTCGCAGAATTTAGACTGAATTTGTTCAGAATGCATAATCACATTTTGGGTAAAACTGCTTACCCTGGGTTTTGGTACATTAAATATAAAGCTGTAACTACTAAAAGGTGGTATGAATAGAACTTAAAATTATTCCCATAAGCTTCAGGGAAATAACTGATTAGTATCCCTTTAAAATAAGCAGAACTCAAGTAATGCCTCTGGTACTCACTAGGGCAGAAAAGGGTACTGGCTATTTCTGGTGTTGGTTACTGCTCTCCTGCCAGGACTGGCATGCTCTGCTGCAGTGGGGTGTGAGTGTCCTGGAAACTCACTTAGCTCTAACACAGTGCCATAGCTTGCCATCCTCCTAATGTTTGCACTTTGATGGGGTGGAGGGGGAATGGGGACCTCAAAGTTTTGATTTGGCTGAAGTACCTTCATTCGAGTCTGTGGTAAGAGACCACAGTCCTTAGCACACAGTCAGGCAGGGATATTTTTGGCACATAACACGAAAAAAGACATCCCATGGAAATCAAGAATATTATTCTGCATCCCTCCAACCCTAAAGCAGAGAACTTACAAAAAGATGATGATGATGACATTTTGGATGTGAAGGCTTAACAACATGTTGACCAAACTACACAGAGACTACCTAATTAGGATTAGTCTTAAAATTAGACTCCTCAGAGGAACGCAAACTAAGAATGGTATCCTGGTAAGCTGACTTGTACATTGCAACAAATCCAGTTGCAGAATCTGGTCCTAATGCTTCCGCTGCCCACCCCCTCTCCTCTCCAGCAGTTAAATACTCCACAGTCCTTTACTCACAGGCTGTTTCTGTAACAGTAACAGCTTAAATATCTGTGTACCTAATGGACTTATCCTTAACACCACAGTCAGGGAGGGAAGCGGCATTAACCTCATTTTGCAGATAAACAGTGGAAGCCCTGATGGCTCTGTCGTGTGTTACATCCTATGGAGTAACTGCATGTATGAGTGAGTGTAAAATGTTGTCAGGCCAGACCGTGGTATTGGCACCAGAGCGCTTTGGCACGTCCTCCCTTCCTTCCTTGCAAAGACACGTACCACAATGATGATAGAGGAAGCTCAGAATATGGACAAATTAACATTAATTTCTCAGCTACTGATTGCTCTGCTCAGCCTTGGAAGATGTAGAGCCTGGACCAGAGCTGAAGTGTTTAGCACTGGGTTATCTCACAGGCTCTTTCACCAGTGTGGGATGGATGGTGCAAGGGCCTGAGTGAAAACCTGGGTGACCGATCTACAAGGATTTATTTAATTCTTTGTTACTGTAAAATGGGAAACGTCAATCATCTCTAAATGTTTTTCTTGCACAGAAGGGGGAAATATTTTTTTAATAAATACGAAAAACTTTTTTAAACAGTTGGAATGGAAAGCAATCATATATTAACGTGTTACTGTATGGGGAACTACTGTTCTACAAGAGAACAGTACATACCTTTAACAGCTCGGTAACTCTTTAGTTTAATCATTGTTGTAGTTATTCATGCTGATGCTGGCCGGCCGGTACCGGAGAAAGCTGCAGCCCTACGTTCTCCTGCGCTGCCCTTTGCTTTGTGACCCGGCGCCTCCTGAACAATACGCGGGGTCAGTTTCGAAACTTCAGGGCGTGCACCCAGCGCGGGCGGCAGCACCAGGAAACGGGATACGGGCGCTACTGCCTTATGTAAGCGAACCGAGCGCCGGCAGGGTGACCCCCGCGGTGCCGCCTCGGCGGGCCCGGCTCTGTCCGCCAGCGCGGAGCAGTCCCTCAGCCCGCCCGTCCTCCCGCCGCCTCGCGGGCCGCGCTGAGGGCAGCGGGTGAGGCCCGGCGCGCGCCCAGGCCGCCAACGGTCCCTCTCCGCGCGCGCGCGACACGTCACGCGCGGCTCCGAGCGGGCGGGGGCGGAGCCGCTCTTCCCGAGGGCGTCACGTGACGCGCCCCCCCATCCATCCTCTTCGGCCCTCCGGTCCCGTAGCCGTGGTGGCGGCGGGCGGGGAACGCGGGCGGAGAAGAACGGAGCGGCCGCGGTTTCGGCGAGAGGCAGCGCGGCAGCCGGCGGTGAGCGCGCCCCGGTGGCGGCGGCGCGGGGGAGGGGAGGGGCGAGCCGGCGGCGGGGCAGGCTCGGGAGGCGGCCGCGGCGGTCGGTGGAAACATGGTGCCACACGTGAGGCTTATGTAAAGTGAGCGGCGGCCCGGGCGGCCAATGGGAGCGGCGCGCGCCCCGCCCCCGCCCGCGCGCCCCGCTGGCGTCACGCGGGCGCGGCCAATGGGGGCGCGGGCGGGGCGGGCGCGCGGCGGCCGGTCACGTTTCTGCCCGTATGAAGCCCGAGCCGGGACGCGCCGGGCTGGCGGGACGCGTTGTGCGCGGTGAGTCGGGGCCCGCCGGGCGCGCTTCCCGCGGCGAGAAGGGGCTGGGGGGCCTGTGGGGAGCGGCGGCAGGGGGCTGCGAGCGGCGGCCGCGGGGGGCACAGGGGCTCTCCCGCCTCCCCCGCCCGCCGGGCCGAGGTTACATAACCCCCGCGCCGGGGCTCTCCGGTTGCCGGGACGATGGGCGCGCGGGTCGCTCCTGTGCCGCGGGGTTCGTTCCGCTGCCGCGCCTGGCCCGCCGGGGAGGGGGCGCGTGGGGGTCCCTCTGAACCGGGGAAGGGGCGGCTGTGACACGCCCCCCCCCCGCTCCCCGTGAAACCGCAGCGAGGGAAGCGGCCGCCGGCTGGGAGTCGCTCCCCGGGGCGGGGTGCGGGGCTGAATGTGGCACGGCCCCCGCCCGCCTCGGACCGGGAGGGCGTCCGGGAGCGGGGGGCACAGGCACACCCACACCCCGCGGGGGCTGGGACGGGAGCTGGGCTCTCCGAGGGGCGGCCGTGCGGGACCGGGCTGGGGCGCAGAGGGGGCGGTGCTGCCCCGGCCCGGGGCGGAGGAGGAGGCGGCGGGCGGCTGACACCGGTGGCGGCGGGGCCGGACCCGCTCCCCCGGCGGCGCTCCGCTCTGGCGTCCCTGCTGGCCGCGGGCTGCGGCCGTGCGAGTGGGCAGCGCCGGGGTGCGGAGCGGGCGGACAGGGAGCCGGGGGCGCCGGCGGGAAGCGCGCGTGTCCTGGGGCGGTGAGCGGCACGGCGGGCCCCGCTCCGCGCCCGCCCCGCCGGGGGACAGCGCCGGATCCCACCCCCGGCGGGATGCTTCGCGTGAGGATTCGTGTGGCAGCGAGTAACAGAATCTCAGCGCTACTGAGATGCGTGAGCTACAGGTAGAGCAGGCAACAGGTGCTGTCCGTTTGTTTTTTGTGTTGCCTGTAGTTGTAAGGACAGTCTGTGCCTTGAGACGGTGTGGTTGTGCTGCTGTTCACATTAGGTGCATACTATTACATGCATGATTACAAAACACTTTATGTAAGTACAATTTCATGCAAATAGATGAGCAGCGTGGTAACAGTCGTGCTGACGCTTTACATTTGACTTTTCATCATAGGGTAGGATAAGGTACAGCATTTCTTTGTGTACCATAGGAGCTTTAAAAGCTCCCTCAAGAGGTCGGTATGAGGTCTCATGTACTTGGAAACTACAATGCTTTGCAGGTGTATTCCAGTGAAAGCATAACTTGGCTGACATAGTGCATTGAAGGATTTTGAAGAAATAGAATCATTAAGTATGGAAAAGACCTCTAAGATCATTAAGTCCAAATATTTGATCCCTACGTCCAATCTAAATCTACCCTCTTGCAGTTTCAAACCATTGCCTCTCATCCTGTCACTACAGGCCCTAATAAGAAGTCCTTCTCCATCTTTCTTGTAAACTCACATCCTTCTTTTCCAAATGTAAGACTCCAAGATTTACTGTCTTGGACATCTGAGATTGAATAGCTATCACAAGTAAAGGGAAAAAAGTGGAAATTCTGTAATGATTCTAGTGGTAGGAATATCTGTCAAATCAAAAGTAGAGTGATAATCTGATTAGTATAGTGAGAAACCCTTTCAAGTTGCCAATATTGTTTCAGCCACAGTTGGATTGTTGTTAGGGAGAGTGCCCACGTTGTTGCACTGTACCAAGTTCCTTCTTACTTATGCTTGCACGTGTTTGAGTGCTTTTGTGATCTTTCTGTTTTGCTTTTGTCTCTGAAACTTGCATTATTTCTGCAAAGTGAGGAAGTTTCATTGGAGAACTGGACTATGTTCTCACTTCATGCAAGGCTAGGTATTAGCCTCGTGATGAGGACACTGTCCTGAGGTGTGGAGTCCTGGTTCTGGAGGTTGCTTACCTCACTAGTAACACATAGAAGAAAAGAGATGGTAGTCATTGGCCTAGAGTAGAAGAAGAAAAGTAATATCCTTCAGATTTCGGTGAGTTTTTGGCCACTTCAAATGTTCATTTCAAGGTAGAAGGAAATTTAGTTGAGTGTCATGAATGTCAAACACTGTGCAATGAAAGAGCATGGCCTGTCCTGTGAAGAAGTGGTTTTGCTAGATGTAGAAGGCAAATGTGTGGAAAGCAGGGGTTTGGCTTTTGTGCACTTCTTCAGATGTTGCAAGTTTTTGGTTTCATTTATACTTAAAAGACAGCGTCATTTTGCTGGAATTTTTGTTTATTTGCCCATTGGTGGGACTTGTTATAGGCTTCCTATATTTGTTTTAGCAAAGGAATTCTGTCTGTGAAAATCCAGATAATCTTCATTTTTATAGTTTGTTCTTATTCCTTTTGGATTCCCACAGAGAGGCCTTAAAGAGACATCATATTCTTGGCATAATACCTTCTCCACTTTTTCTTCCTCCAGTAATAAGATTAAAGTATGTAACAACACAGTTTTCTTGATAAACTTACTTGGGCCTCTCCCTGAACAATACATTCTTACAGTAATAATCTTTTTTAGTAAACTGAGATGTTGAAGGAGTTTAGTCTCAAAGTATGAGAATAGAGTGAAGTGGGGAAAGTTGATTGGCAGTAGAGTTCTGGATGTTTCTTCTACCTCAGACTTTTATTATGACCAGGAAGTGTTTGGCTTAGATACAGACTGATAAACAGTTTTCTTTTTCCTGGGTTCTTGCCACACCCTTACTTCTCTAACATCTTTATAGTATTAGACTATGCTTTACTGCAGAAAATCTTTTTTTAACCCCTCAAAGTATAATCAAATGCATAAATTACCACAGGATGAGGTATATTTGTTGTGGTTTAAAAGCAAGAAGATTACCAGCAGCCAGTAGAAGAAGTAAATTATCACTAGTCTATATCAACGGTAGTGTTTTCTATA
Organism: Lichenostomus cassidix; assembly: GCF_008360975.1. Classification (NCBI taxonomy): domain Eukaryota; kingdom Metazoa; phylum Chordata; class Aves; order Passeriformes; family Meliphagidae; genus Lichenostomus; species Lichenostomus cassidix. Next base: position 19,440,634 of record NC_139490.1, read on the forward strand.
GGGTTGCTATGGTTGGCCTGTGTTGAAAGGAACGTCATGTTCTTAGCAAGGCCTTGTGTAATACTTGGCATGAATGTCCTGTAGACAATGTATTATGCTCATCACATTACCACATCATAATTGCTAGATACTCAGGTGTTTCCAAAAAGGAATTTTTGTCTCCAGTTTTGATTGCATGGCCTAGAATTCCTCCATGAGGATGGTGGATTATAGAGATTTTTACCTGGATTGTTTTACTGTCTCATACTTTCCACATTCAGTTATATCTCTCTAGTGCAAGTTTTAAACTGCTTAAATATTATGTTAACTTTGCTTGCCAAGCACAGAACAGCAAAGGAGTCAATTAACACCTGTATTATTCTTTGTGATATTGTTGTATTACTCAACAGGGCTTTGACTTGTTCTTTTGGTTATGGATGAGGTTGGACACAGAAAATACTGGTCTTGAAAATAGTGTTGCTGCTGTTTTGTGTCCTGTGTAAAAACTGTTTGTCTGCTGCTGCTGTTTTGTGTCCTGTGTAAAAAGTGGCTGCCCCCTTTCCTGCTTTAACTGCTGCCTTAAATTTAACCACTGCTGTAGTGGAGGTCAGGCTATTAACATTGGTGGTTGTAAGGCAAGCACTTTGCTCACAATTGTTGGTTAATAAAGAACAGCTCTGCCTTCTGACACTTAGGGCTTTGTTTGTGAGGGTATGAGGGTGTTTCTTTTTAGCTATAGGCAACATTCTTCTTTCTGTGAAATATGTTTATGAGAAAAGAGAAGGTGGCAGTCAAAACCACACTTCAGAGGGTGATGGTTTTGCTATCTGTTGCTGGGATTTCTTGTGGCCCCAGGCTGCTTTTGTGAAAAAGTGTGGCAGAGGAGACCAGAATGAAGAAGGGCCAGATGATTTGAGTATGTGTGCAAAGCCTATGGAGAGCTTTGCAGTGACTCCTGGAGCACGTTCTGTTCATGCTGCCAGGGAGCCAGCAGCCATATGTAGTAGGCAGGCACCTGAACACATGGGACTCCACATGCCTGGGCGTTCATGCCGTGATCTGATGCGCTGCTAAGTGGCTTAGTACATCACCAGGCACGCTTGTGCAGCCTGCTTGTACTCTGCCTGCCAGCAGTGCTGGGACGTGGGCACACCAGGCTTCTTTGTTCCTCTGGTTTGTATTTCTAGGGCTGTCCTTCAAGTGTAGATAGGGTCTTTGTCTGAATGCGTGCACTGGATTGAAGAGTTGCTAAGGAACTCCAGCAGCAGTATACAGAGTTTCATGCCAGTTGCACAGGCAGTGGTTCTGAAGTGCATGTTTTCACCACATAGTTAGGAGAGCTTATGGGAATTTGTCTGTGTGAAAGCTATTGTAAGGTCAAGAAGTTTTTGTGCAAATGTTTTCAGCTACTGGTGAACTGCTGCTGAAGTAGTGTGTGGTAGTCCTAGAGGAGCCTTCTGATTTCGCTGATGTTTTTTGGTAGTCTGATTTAGACAACTTTGCTCGTAGAACACAAACAGAAGTGAGGTTAAATTTACCTTCCTCAATGTATATAACCATGGAATATGGTTTTCCTTTTTCCTTCATTTTCTCCCGTAGGAAGGAAAATTTTATTGAGGATGCTGAAGGGGTAGCGACTCAACATGCTGTTTACATGATGAAATACACAGTTTCTTGGGGCAAGAGGATGAGGAGATTCTGCAGATGGTGTGAGCAGGCTGCAGAAGTTCAGTACAAGCAGTACCAGTGTTGATCCTGACAGGATGTGATGCTGGGAAAGAAACCTCATCTGTATGCCAAAATGTCTGGGAAAGACTTTAGTTTTGCTTCCACCTGTTTTTGAGCAATTCTTAAAGCTTGATTTTTCTTATAGATAGAATAGTTAGAGATGGGTAGAGATTTCCTCGTTTAGATGGCTTTTTTAATGTAGAACTGGCTTTTTAAAAGTAGAACCAAAGCTACATTGCCTTTCTGTCATCCTGTCCTGAAACAGAGGCATTTCACTGTTAAATAACACCTGTAATTTATTGTAATTGAAGCTTAGGGAGACAAGATGAAGTGGTGAGGATGTCCAGTACTTTTCTTTTTTCGTGGTTTCGCTTCCATCCTCCTTATTCTTTGCAGCTTTTGTATCTTAGTACAGTTTTTGTGCTTGACCTTGTTACATGTACTTTCATGTTTCTGCTTAGTTTCTTTGGGTGTACAAAGACCTTCAGTATATAAAGCACTTACTTGATTTCAATTACATCTCTGCTACGGGTTCTTCTGTGACTTGAGCTCTTACTTCAGTACTAATACATCCATCTCCTAGGACAAGTACATCATGTTTGTGAGGTTGCTGTGCTTTTTGGAGTGTATTATTGATGCGATGGGGACAAGAATTTATTTGGCACGGCGTCTTCCAGAAGGAGACTTCCATTCTGACTGAAATTTTCAACAGGGTGTGAACTACAGCAATGTCTAAAGAGCAGCATTAGCCTGGAACTAGTGTAAATGTAATATCCCATGGTGAAATTCTGTCATTTTTCTTAAGGGACAGGAGCAGTAGATATGCAAATATACTATTTAATGGGAATGTCAACAAGTACTAAAGTTGTTATATGGTATTGAGATACTTTTAGATCTTGTTTCATCTATAAGAAAGGTGACATATATGTCTGCGTGGTGGGAGGTGATAATTTTTCCCTCCTTTCTGTGACACACTTGACAACCTCAAATGTATAATTTTTGTCAGTTTTTTCAAAAAGGGCAAGAGTTGACATGCAAATATAAGAGTTCTGACTATTGATGTTGTGCTTAACTCTCTCCAGTTCCACTCAAAAAGAGAATAGCATTTTCTAGTTGCAAAGAAAATAGTGGTTTTTTGAATTCACACTGCATACTAGTAATTTTACTTACCTTTTAGAAGGCACTTTTTGTACAACTGGAAGGAATGATGTCTAGAAATTAGCATGGGGCATGTGAAGGAGATGTTTAGTGTCTTTACAGGATGTCTCAGCACAGGCTACTTTTTTTTTTGATGGCAAATACCCAACCTGTTGGCAGTTAAACTTGGCTCTGGGCCAAGTCTCTTATTCAAGGTGAAGGAATAAATTTGAGAGACAGTTTCTGTAGCTCTTGGGGATGATCAGTTCAGCTCCACTATGGAGTCTTAAGCACAGGTGGTGGGTTCAACAGCACAAGGAATAAATAGCTGAAAGGGTAAAATAAGCTTTATTTCTGGTCTGGAAGAAATGAGAATTTAGGGGTGTTTGTTATGTTCACAATAGGAGCAGAATTCAGTAGATAGTTATTCTGGAGTGCATTGCTCAAGGAACCAATTTAGAAGTTAGCTTACAATAATAAATATTTTTATCAGTAAAATTTCTTGCATTTCCTGTCATCTTGTATTTGTAGTCTTTATAATGGTTCTTCATCTGTGGAAGACGTATTTTGCATGGTTGGACTTGTATTGCATTGTTAAATGGACTTGGTTTAGCTTTTATGATAATTTTTTTCTTGCTTATAAAACTTGATTTTTTTTTTTATAGGAGTATATTGATGACACTTTCCTATTTGGGATGATCATGATTAGCACATTCATTAAGGTGAGTGTTTTATGCTGTACCCAAGAAAGTGTTTTGTAGAATCAGTTCTTTCTTAATGAGTCTGAACTTGGGAGGGTGGGAGGTGTTTCTGTGCTTTTGTTGTTCTTTTGTGTACTTCCTTTGAGATGTAATGTCATAATGCCCAAAAATAAAGATCTTCAGGGCATTACATTTTTAAAGACCTGTTGCACAAATCATGAAGTACATGTAAATGCTGTGGTTTCTCTAAATCTTTATGAAACTGGACTTTAGTGTAGTGTCAGTATCAAGTGCTGCATCTGCATTGTTTGCTCTGCAGATGTTTATTAATAGTTTCCATTTTTTTGATTGCTCTTGCAGGTGTTTAAGAACTTTCAATTGTGAGGAAACTTTTTGGGTCCAGAAAACCAAGTGCCTTCTGTTACTTAGATAATCAGGTTAATAGCTCAGGAAGAAAAGGGAAAATGTTTTGCTCCTAAACTTGAATTTTAAAAAGCAGGTCATAGCTTCCAACAGTATTTTATGGTCAGCTGTGCTCTGCTTTGAAAATGAAGAAAAGTTGATTGGAGCAAAAAATGCAAACATAATTAAAGGAGAATGGTGGGGGAATGTAGATGCAGAGAAAATTCATCATGTGCTTTCATTAAATGTGATCTGATGATGGGACAGTATTGGCCCAAGGCAGGAAAGCTAGCTGATAGTACTCTAATATTGAGATAGAGATGGAATTGTAACTGAGATTTTGAGGACTAACATTACAATGTTTGAATGATTGATAAAAAACCCAAACAAACCTGTCTTTCTATGGCTGGAAAATGTGATCTGAATAGGTTTTAAAAGCTGACATGCTCTTTTCAATGCTGCAGGTGTGACTTCAGTTCTCTACAGAAAGTGAACTTGGTTCGACTTGGTTTGCATCCTGTATCACAGGTGTGTTCCCTACAGCAGGTTGTTCACTCCTGTATAATATTTGATGTTTTCTGTGCTTAGAATAGATATTTATCAGTATGGAAGGATATGTCACAAGTTCTGTTTTCTTTGTAAACTGAACAAATTAGACTTCCTTCTGTGGAAAAGACCTTATTGGAGATGCCATCTGTAGATGAGCTCCTTTAGTTTTTTGGAACTTGGCATACTCAATCACCTGTACATTTCCTCTGGTAAATAATAGAAAAAAAATAGAATTTGCTGCCTCTAATTCTGTTCAGACTGTTTAAATATAAGTCATTCAAACCAGGCATTTTGTTTCAGATAAAAATCCTTTTGGTGTAGATTTGTCTCACTTTCTCTTAAATTGTAGAAAGGCTTATCATGAGAATTTTTAGCACTTTACAAGGACTATTCTTTCTTAATGTTTTAGTGTCTTCCTAAATGTGTTAAGTACATGAAACCAATATGATACACAATTAAAATGGTACATGCTGCTACTGTGGGTATCCCTTCAAACCGAGACTTTTTAAAACCTTTTTTACCTTTAATTGAAAATTTTGAAGGGAGTTGAGTAAAGGAATTGCAAGAGCTGTCTATAAACAGGGATTTAGCTGGTGCTGAAAGACATTCACATTTTCAATGTCCAATCTAAAAACTGTGAAATCTGCAAGTTGTTCTGGATTCAGCAATTTCTAATGCTTCTTGTGGTCAGAGATAAAAACTATAATTTAAATCCTGTATTATCAATTTATGATAAAAACAGAAACCAAACACTTTAAGAACCAATGCATACAGATTTGTATCATGAGTGTTTTAGAACTTGTATTGGCTTCATGATGTTATGCAGGATGGAATGTTGTGAATAAATTCTTCCTTTAGTCTGGCCAACACAAATGTACTTTTAACAGTTGGTAGACGTGCAGCATGTTAAATTAAGGCATGTTAGCATGGGCTGTCTTCCAGAGTGGTTAGCTTGGGATTTGAACACTGTTCCAAACATTTCTTCTGCATATTCAGATGAAGCGCTTAAAATGATGTAATTGTCTGCCGCACAAATTTTGGCCTTCTGAACTTCTGATTTGTAGTCCACCATTTCATTGTGCTACATGGCAGTGGCACACTAGTTTCCTAGACTTGGTAGAAGAGCTTTCAATTTTTTGTTTTTTCACCAAAATTCCCAGTGTCTCTCATGAGAAACTGTTTTTCTTAGGAAGAATAATAGTGTTAATGGACTTTGTTAGTACACACTTCTGACCATAAAGAAACAGTTTTTTATTGTGAGAGTGAGTGAGGACTGGAACAGATTGCCCAGAGGAACTATGAAATATCCATTTTTGGAGATACCCAAAAGTCATCTGTTGATGGTCCTGAGCAGCCTGCTCTAGGTGACTCTGCCTGAACAGGGAGTTGGACAGGTACCTCCAGAAGTCTCTTTTGATCTCAGTTGTTATGTGAATTGAAATTTTGCATCTGCCTGGTAAAGTCTTTCATGCTCTTACCAATCCTACAGCATTGTAGAGTCATAAGATGGTATTGTAACCAAACTTGATAAGCACTTGGAGCTCCTGCTGACCACATCAGGCATTTGGCTCTGTGCCCTACTGGAGAGGCCCTTTCTTCTCAGTGGCTGTGTCAGCCCATGCAGACTGGGCATAGTATGATACCACTCTGATTGTGAATCCTAAAGGTTGTTTTATCTAATGTAGAAGATACTTTAAAACTCTTTAAGACCTTATTTTAGAGCATTATTTTAGAGCAAAAGTGTTTAACATGCAAATTTGTGTCTTATTCCTCTGTATGACAGTTTCATGTTTAACCAACATTTATCTGCATAGGCATGACATAGCTGTGAGCATCTCTCTGGTATCTGTTTGAAGAGGACACTGTTGGGGGGCCCAGGTATTTCTTTTATATTTTATAGTTATAGAGGTGTCCGGACTCTGTAATGGTCAAAGATTTCCAGTAGAAGAGGATGAGACAAGAATTAAATGCATGTGGGAGACTCTGGACCTAGGCACCTCATGCTTTTGATGCTAGCTGGGAGGGAGCTTGATAAACACTTTTACCACCTTTTCGTAGAAAAAACAGGTAAGAAACACACATAATTATTATGATTCATGCTAGTAGAAAGATGCTTCCCCTCCTGTCCCTCTAGAGCTTATACAGAAAATACTTTGTTCTGTGTTTGTGCTATTTTTAACCTGGGGTTTCAGTCATACATATACTCATTCAGAACAACATTTTGGGTGTAAACTGGGAGTTACCTTATTTGAAGCTAAAATGTTTTTAGCCTAAAACCATACTTATTCTTAAATTCAGGTTTGAATTTCTTCAGTGAGGAAACAATCTGGTTGCAAACATCCTTACTGTGGATGCCAGGGCCCTGATCTGATGCTGACTTCTTCCTGTATAGGTGCTGCTATAAATTCAGGGTGGCACTTGGATGGCTCTGAGCAGAGCTGTATCTTGATCAGTTCCTCTCTTTGTAAAGTGGCAGCTGTAAGCAGTGGTGGATGAGGATGACCCTTATAAAGATATTACTAACTTTTATTTAAATAAGAGTCTTGTGTTCAGGGTTTTCTTGAACTGAAGGGCAAATCCTTATCAAAAAGTTGGGAAATGAATACTGTGAAATTCAGACTTTATGGGAGCATTTGTGGTATACTAGATTTTATTGATAATTTCATTGACATAAGTAGAAAATTGAATTACACCTCATTGCTTGTTTAGGAAAAGAGCAAAATTTTTTCATGCTTACTTGAAGTGAGATAAGTAATCTAGTAAAAAAGTTTTTCCTTTTTTAATAAAAAGATCTTGCAAGAAATTATTGAGCATCTTTCTTATTGTTTCCTATACTCTGAGAATATTGCCATCTTTTTCTTTCCACCCACTTCCTAGAAAATGTCCCAGTGAAGGTATTCTGTTAATTGTTCTTGCCAGAAAAACATGAAGCTCTCAGTGTTGGTGAAGTTGCAGAGTTGAACAAGTCACTTCTTGGTTTTTTGTTTGTTTTCCAACACTTTTCCCTAACGTTTTTTAACTACCAAGCATTTAATTATTGTCTTAATTGCACAGGGAGCATGCATTCATTTTAGGTGTTAATTTTCAGTTATCTCTAAAATGGCATGATACTACTAAACCCTTGCTAGTTATTTGTCATCTAAATAAAAAAACTTCTATAATTTTGCGAATTATAAATGTAGAATATGGAAGCCCTTCTTGTTGACAAGATCTCCAGTAAAATTTAATCCTGACCATTAGGTATGTCTCCCATAGGTGCTAGTACAGTTAAGAGTACCTGAATATTCATTTCTGTAGTCATAAACTGTGGTGTGCCTCTTGCTTCTTTGGGAATATTGGTAAATTCACAGTAGTTGCAAATTTAGACTCAAATCTTCAGATGTTTGCCTCTTACTCAGTCCTTGAATTGGATAATTTTGACTCTGGATTGTTAGTTTCTAATCCCTTATTTGCCAGTGTTAAATGTGATAGTTTTTGTGTGACAAGAAATCTGCAAAAGTCTTCTGTGAATATAACCATATCTCTGCTGAAAAAAGATTTTTATGTTTAAAGTTATGGCTTCAAAAGAAATGTGCCTCCTTGCTCTTCTACAATCTTTCTTAAGGGTTTTTTCAAAACCAGAAGCTCAGTTACTTCTTTAATACATATTTTGGTGTGGGTTTTTTTGGGGATGTTAAAGGTCAGGCTGTTTCCTTTGTCTTACTGCAGGATAAAGGAGCAACTGTAGGTAATGAATAACCAGAAGACATTTGCTGCATGTCTAACCTGGCATATCAATGCCTACGTTTGTCCTTAGTGCTCAGTGGAATTATCGTGTCTTTCAACAGACTGCATCAGGATCTTAGAGAGCTCACGTCCTTGCCAGAGTGAATAGAATGGTTTTTTTGAGCCAGTTGCCTTAAAATCAAGGTTAACTGGTGCCAATTTAATATTAAGTTTTTATGTATGGAGTCAAAATAGACAACATCTCTTAAAAGTTTAGAAAGATGGAGCAGAAAATAAAGAAAAACCTGGCTCCTTTCAAGGTCAGACCTAAAAGAGCTCTTTGTGTTTCCATGTTCAAATGCTTACTGAACTTAATATGGGATGTAATTACCTTCCTCAAACTGGTAACAGGAGAGAACCTCAGACTGGGAAAACATGCAAGCTTTTGCCTTCCAGTGTTGTTTGGTTAGTGATTGGGAATTTATTCAAGCATATGAGTGGGATGAATATGTGCAATTTATTATGTCATTTTCCCTGAGATTAGTTTCAAAGATAATTAATCTCTTTGTGATGTTTGACCGTCTGTGCTCCTGAAGTGTTTGCACAGTGCTGCTGTCTGCATGCAGATGTTCCACTTAAGGTCTTTCTCTGTGGAGAGTGAAGTCTAGCCAGCTGCATCACTTCTTATCTAAATTGCAGAGCATGATGGAGGGTTATTGCCAGGCTGAGCTTTTTTCAGTTACTCCAATCTCTTCTAAAAAAATCTCTCCAAAGTTAGGGTATATATTAACATTGCATAATAAGTTTTAAAAGTGCCAAGATTCCCCCAAAGTAGCAAGGTCTTGGTTTAGAAATGCTCCTCTTCCTTTTTTCTTCCCTTGTAAGAAGCTCTTGCAGGTTTATAATAATATTTTTCTTGTTCCTTGCTCTGGTATGTGCCTCTGGCACTGAGGCTTTTGAGATTTTGAAACAGAAGAAATTTTGTGCAAGACTGACTTTCAGTGACGTTAATCTTCCAGTCTTGCCTAAGAAAACCATTCCAGCTCAAGCTGAGTCAGTTCTTTTTGAAACATACTGTTAAAGATGTCAAACTTGTGTTTTCTCCATTACTCAGATACTTTTTTTTGTGTGTGTTTGTCCTTGGGATCAAATTGTAGTCACTATAATGTAGTTATTAGGTGTGGGCAAAGCTCTAGAAGCTCTGGCATGTTGTTAGTTAGAAGCAGAAGTAACATGACTGAAACGTTTCCAGATACAAGTTTCTGCCAGGTATCCAGAGGGAGGAAATTCACTTAGTATCTCCTAAGGGTCAGTATCTATTTCTTCTCTGTTGTTATGCCCTTACTTTGTACTCATTGCTTAAAATAAAAATGTCTTCAAAAATGCCAAAAGCCTGAGTGTCATTGAATCGATCAACTCTTGTCCAAGGAGACACAAGAAATTCCTCAAAAGTTATTGGATAGCATTTATTTATTTATTTATTTATCTATCTATTTTGGGAACAAATCTCTCCCACCTAAGGAAACACTGCTGATATTTCCTACAACTACCTGGCAGAAGCTAGCTTGGGTGTCAGGGAAAGGAGGAGAAAAGACACTAGAGGGTGTTTGGAGGTGGAAAAAATGACTCACCAGTGGCGTATCAACTCAGAATTTCAGACTGTAACACTCTACACACTAGCTATGGCACATTTTCATTGCCTCTTAAACTTCCAAAGATAGCAGAAAAGACTTTGGGAAAATAATTTTCCAAGGAAAGCTTGTGTCAAAAAAATACTTACCAACAACTCTTGTGGCTGGAAATACTACAGCATATGTAATCCTCTCTGGCTTCAGAATCCAGGAGAAGATATTTCTTGTGCTTGGAGACTAAAACACAAAATTTACATCAGAGTAGGAAAGCTGTGGCACAATCATTGCTCTTCCTATAAATAGCACAATGTACTATTGCTGCATAGTACTGTGATATTGGGCTGATTGTCTTTAGAGAAGTTAGGGCTATGCTGAGCATCTGTCTTCTGGTAGTTCATGCTTATAAACCTAGCAATAGTGATTTACATAGTTTTCTTTATAGGATTAAATATAGCAGCCCAGAGTTGTGGGGGTTTTTTGTTTTTATTTATTTTGTGAGAGCTCTTTTCCCCTGTCTCTAAAGAAAACATATAATTTACTAACAGATAGTGGTGGTTTGATTATGGCAGTATTTTTTCTCTTGTATCTATAGAAGTAGCATATTGTCAGGAAAACAGGAAGAAACTCCTACCTTGGGCACAGAATATAGTATGAGAAATACTAGATTTTGCCTAATATTTGTACACCTCAGACTTCCTTTAAGGTGATGTTGTGAGTGCCTTTTTTCCAAAAGCTTCATTTTAATCGTGATGGGGTTAATTACCTTTACTCATTGAATTTTCCATAGGGCTTTAAAACCTCAGTGTCCTCTGAGAAATAGTAGAACAAATGACACACGGGAAATGGCTTTTTAGAGTGGCTTCAGTTATTTAAGCAGACATGCTCTGATTTGCACAGTGGTAAGAGCATCTCCAGGGTGCGAATGGATTTCCACGTTTATAGAACGCTCCTTGCCTTGGCAGTAACAGGGCTCATGTGCTGTCTGTGCAGGTATTCCCTGTGCCACATTGCATCCCACCTTGGCTCTCCTGAGCCCTTGGATGGTTTTGGTCCCTCTCCCAGCCAGCCTGGTGTGGCTGAGCATGGGCTGTGCTCCTGCAGCCGCTGGCATGGGCAGCCCTGGGCACTGAGGCTCGTGGGCAGCGCGTGGCTGGAGCCGACAGAACTTCACCCAAAGGTGGCCTGAGCAAGGCAAAGGAAAGTGTGAGCTCACTCTATCACAGAGATTAAATTCGAGATGAACTAGCTGACCTAGTTAATCATTGGCCACCAGAGAAGGTGCCATTGTGACATAATCCTACAGTTTCATCTCAGAGTAAATACTCTTTTATCGCGTGGTCCTGTTATGTAATTTTTAAGACAGAAGTGGTTAACCTTAGTCCAGAAAAAACTGTCAGAGCTACCGAAGGGTAATTCAGTGTATTATAGTAGTGTTCAATACAGCAGCATAACAGGATGTCTGTTTTGTCTGGATTGGAGTGCCTGAAGTGAATACATGCAGAAGAGAAATGTCAGTGTATATTTTACTCTACCAAAAGGTGTTTTTTTAACTATTACCTATAATAAAGTACTAGTGAATAAACTCATAAGGAAAAAAATTACTTCTATTTTTATATCATTACTGATAGCTTAAGTGAATGTCCTTAAATTATAATTTCAAATGAAAGCAAATATCTTGCATATTATTTTGACCAGATGAGGAGACAAGTAGTGTTTTCTGGAAAACTCAAAATAAATATAAAATGTCTGGAAAAACATCAATTAGGAGGGTAAGAAAATAGCTTCCATGTGGTGTTGCTTTGGGGGGAGTTGAATCATAGTGTTTTAAATTTCTATTGTGAATGTTTTCCATTACAGTCTTTCTTAAAAATATAAATATTTATTTATTTGTATTTAAAACAAAACTGCTGTAGGTAATATTAACAAAATTTGGTTATGAATTCTTTTATTGACTGTTATTCCAGTCAGGTTTATTAGTTAATAATTGTAATCTTGAATATTTTAAAAGGAACAAAGAGGAAGGAACACACGTTGTTGTGTTGCCCTGAAAACAACAGAGATTTTCAACAAAGAATCTTAGTTCATAGTTTTGCACAATTGTTCTCTCTGAGTTGCTGAAATGGGTGAGGATGTGAGTCAGATGAAATACGATTTTTTTTATTAATAAAGCTGAATTGCTCTCCAGTACTTCTCTTTTGATGGTACCTCAGTATTGGTCTGTTCTTGATTCACCTCTGTATACACTCTGTTTTTTGAGAATTTGGTTTAAAAGCAGGGATGTGGGGTTTTCTTGTTTTAACCTTACTTTTCCAAGCAATTTTTATCATGCCCCCCAAATTAGTGATGATGAGTAGATAAAATAATTCTCAGGATTATTCATGCTTTAGAATTTTTGGTGGTGGTAGATAGGTGTGTTTGTGTGCTTAGTTTCCCTGTTCCTATTGTGTAGTCTGTCTCCCTACCTACATGGCTTTTGTACAAAGAAAGAAAGAAAGAGTTGGTCAAAATGACAGAACTGATCTTGAAAGAAAAAAAACCCAAAAAACCAAGACCATGTATTTAAAAAAAATCCCAATATAAAACAGAAAACCAACCCAAATTACTTCCAAACCCAATGAGTGCTCTGATGTCTGAATGGATTTTTTTTTTCATTATCAAGGGAAACTGAAAGCCAGGGGAATGGTTTCACTGAAAAACATAATAGGTACTATCCAAATCTAGGCAGTAATATTGTCAAGTATTAAGTATGAAAATGGAAAACAAGGGAATATGTGAACTTTTAAGGAGTTTTGCCATGTTTATTCAACTTTCTTTCTGTGTAGGTTTTTGCTAAAAAATAAACACCTTTTTCATGATAAAATATTGTGAGATTTTAAATTTACGTGAAACATTTCGCCATTCAAATGTCGACTGTATCAACCATGAATGTCACTTTTACTTTCTTCAGTCAGTGCAAATTCCAGTTTGTCAGCAAGGCAAACAAGAATATAATTTTTTTTTCTTCCTTCCCTTCTTCCTCAGATTTGTGCATCTGTACTTCCAAACAGAGTTTCTACAGAGGGAAAATTCTGAATATGGCTTGATTTGCTCTTGGTCTTGGCAGTGTTTCTAATGAGTGTCCCACGGACTCTATCAAGTTCTGGGGGTTCTCCTCTAGCACTGAGGAGCAGAACCCTGAGCAGCAGCCTGGTATCAGTGGAAGAATTTCTCCGTCATTCTCTTTAAAAGAGCTGCAGAAAATGAGTGACTATTCTGGACTTCCAAATGATCATAGCCAGATGATTGCTGAAGATTCAGAAATTCAAGCGAAGCCTGAACACTCTCATGAAGTTCTTCAGGAAGATATTGAAATGAGCAGTGGGTCCAGTGGGAATGATTCCAGTGGAAATGACTCCAGTGGGAATGACACAAATGAAAACTATTCAAGTGGGCATGATTCTCATGGCCATGAGTCTGATGAAAATGGGAAAGATTCAGCAATGCTCATGGAATCTTCAGATTGTCATAAAAGGTAGTAGCTGTTATTAAATACGTTTCACTTTTGGTTTTGCCCCTAAAGACTTTTTCCATTTAAATCTAATTTCTGAATAATAACTAAGATATAAAGTCTATCTTCAGCATGGAGCTGAGTATTCTTCCTAAGTTGTACTCTGGTGTGATGTAAGTTGTGTAATATAATTCATAAAGAAAAGACCTCTGGTGTTTGTATGGTCAGGATTATTTGCATCTTTCTTCTCATTGTGTGTTTAGTTTCCTTTACTTATTTTCTAGTAAACCAGCTTCTGTCATTGTATATCAAAACCTGACAGTTTGTGTGAGGATGCAACCATACTATTTTAATCCCTTAAATAATAGTTTACAGAGCAAAACTATAGTAAGAACCACCTCCCTAGCAGCCCTGTAAGGACCAGGGAGTTGGGACTCAGTGATTCTTATGGCTCCTTTCCAACTCAAGCTATTCTATACTTCTTGGACAAATGTTTACAGCTTTAGTGCCCATTGGTTGTACCATGCAGACATTTTTAAAGCTTGGGGTTGGGGTTTTGTTGTGGGCTTTTTCTTGATTTATTTTCTTAAGGTAGCCAGTCATTAATAGGAAAATAAAAAGCTGCAATGAACTAAAAGTTGTGTGTTATGTGACCAAATATTAATCTTTTCTCTTTTATTATTCTAGTTCAAGCTCAAATGCATTTAGTCTGATGATTGCAAACTCTGAACACAATCAGTCCAGCAGTGGATGCAGGTAAATTAATGGGCATATATTTTTCAGTAATTTGCATATATGCTAAATGCTGAAAACTAAATAATGTTGTATTTTAGTTTTTTGTTTTGTTTTGCCTAAATATGGATGATTACACAAGAAATCCTATCTTTTGATTCTCTTCCTGTCATAATCAGTAGCATGTATTAACCAGTTGATTGAATTAGAGCTTTTTGTTGCTGTTCCATGTGAGTTGTGTGGCAACCTCTAAGTCACATTACTTTGTTTTGATTTGGTAGCTTAACTCTGTAATTTTTTTTTTTTTTTGGTGGAGCCCTTTGAATATTGCTTCAGTTATGGTGGGTTTTTGTAGCTTTTAAATTTTTTGCTCTTTGGAATTTAGTCTGAACTTTGTGGTGTGTTAACATCAGAATTCACCATTGAGTTGGATTATGTCCTGGTGTCAATCAGCTGTATCATCTGCCTCTCCTATCTTCCATTTGCTGGGATTCAAGCCTCCAGGGTATAAGGATAAACAAATACCAGCTGCAGGAATCCCTCTGTATGAGCTCTGCTTCTGTCCCTGGTAACCGTGAGGACCTTGGTAGCTTGAAGGCTCATATTTGGACGCTCCAGAGTGCCCTGCTGTACTTGTCTTTTTAAGTCAGCTGATCAGGAGATCAAAATCTGTTGCTGACCAGATCAAAGATATCTTGCTATAGCATGCTGATGTTAAGACCAATATCTACATCTACCTATCTAAAAGTGTTTCTACCTGATGCAGTTCCTAGAAAAGTGATAAATTAAAATTACTCCTGTGCACCATTTGGTACTTGCTGAACTTGTTTTCTATGTCTGCCTTGCAGGCACCTGGAGATCTTGTTTCATACTGTATTTTCCACTGGAAATTGCGATCTAGAGTTTATGTTGCTTAGTATGAAAGAGTGAACCAAAGGCATTTCTTAATCTTTGTTCCCTATTGATTCCATTTTCTTCATGGCAAGATTTTGGAGGGAATTACTACAGTTTTTTTGATGTTTCAGTTTTAAATTTCATTAATAGCTCCCTGCTATTAGGAATCCAGATGGTACAGTGTTCTCCCCAACCACCACGCATAGTGCTAGGGGGTTACAGAGCAGAATCTGATCATTTTTTGGGAATGGGAGACTGAAGATATCTAGAGAATGATCTTTAAAGAGAACATTAAAGTAGCCTGATAAACTACAGGCTTTATCTTTGATTCAGACTGCTGGGGTTTGCATTCAGTATCAGTGCCAACCATCAACTCTAGTTTAGTATCTGTAAGTACCTTTCCAGTTTGCTGTCCACAAAAAGCAAAATGTGGGCATTTTGCTCATAAAAATATGCTCATTAAAAAAAGGTCATGTCTTTATAGAACTTGCTTATTCTGTCCTCTGCAAGTCACACCTTCCCTGTGGCTGCGTACTGTGCCTGATGCTACTGTCCTCTGGAAAAAACATTTCTGAGTTGTGTAACTTATTTTCCAAGAATGTCCATTTACTGTATTTGCTGCTGCCATAGGCTAATTTGGAAAGGTTTTTTTTTCTTCCAGAAGGGTCTGACCACTCTCATGAAGCAGTCTGTGTGCTGAGAGTACAAACCAGCACTGTGCTCAGTTATTTCATAATCTTTCCCTCTCTCTCTTTTTCCCTACTGCCAGCATGGAGGATTCTTCTATGAACCTCTGTTAACAAAGCCCTGTTTGATTGCATCAGTCCAAACTGTCAAGCCACGCTGTACACGTGATTTAATATACAGCACGAACATAATGTTTCCCAAGGGAGTACTATACTCTTTTGTTTGATCCCTTGCCATTATTTCTTGGTACAAAATGACCACTGAGTCAATGAATACTGCATTTTTCGTAGTACATTGTGATGTAAGCAAGAACAATGTGTATTCTCTAGCACAAGTCAGCTTTGTCACTCTGCAAGCATTTTTGGTAAAATACACCCAGCACCTGTCAGATGATTTATCTACCTTTTCAAGCTGTTAAAACTGCCCAGAAAAATATTGAGAAATCCTCTTGAAAATTACTTGGAAGCTGGAGTCATTTTTCTGACCGCTACAGTCAGGCAGTGCAGTTGCCAAGACCATTGTTTCTCCAGCTAGGGTAACTTCTTACAGATTACCAGCCATGACAATCAGGTGGTAAAAGAAGACCTTCCTTTGGATGGGAAAAAATTTCCAGGAAGGTTTAAGAACAGCTCTATAATCATCTTGATCATTGTGAATGATTAGCTTTTAAAATCTTCAATGTGAAAACCAAGATGATTTATCATTTTGACTCCTTCCTATCCATCTGCCGCCCATCTTTGCTATCTTCTCCCTCACTTTCCTCACCTCCTTTTCTCATCCTTTTTGATTGTGTCAGCACCTTTCAATAATGGGGAGAGATACCAGGAACTGTAAAGGAAAATAACTTTCTGACATTGGTGCTGATGATCTCTGTAGTTTGACCTTCTACACTGAGACAGCTCTTCTGAACGTATACCTGAGAAATGTAAATGCAATTTCTGCCTCCAGCCTCCTCTGATTCTTTTCCTTACAAATTCAGCCAACATTTCCTTATTTAATGTATTGCCATGCTTAACTGGGATACGTTATTCAAAGAATTTCTCCATTTGTTTTGTTAACTTGATGCTCTCCCACTGCCATTCCCTTTTCAGGGACCTTTCTTAAGAGAACCTGCTTGAACAGGAGGTGAAGACTTGAATGGACCTCCTGCTTCTCTCCATGAACATTTCTGAGTTTGATTTTGAAAGGAACTAAGGAAAATACCACTAAAAAGGGAGGAGGGAGACTGTGGCAGAGGAAAAAAAAGAAACTCTGTGGTGCTCAGGCAGATGTACTGTTGCACATACAGAGTACATTTTACAATCACACTCCAGGTGGTGGTAAATCGTTCATTTTAAATGGTAACGTAAGAATTTCTGTAAGTTCTGAAAGTTGAACTGAGTACTGGAAAAGTTAATGAGGCTAGTGGTACAAATTGATGGGTATGACAAGTGTCAGAGTACATTTAGGCTTCTCTGTGGATAATGTCACTTCAAGCATTCAAGTGATGTTCTGTTTTTTGTTTTTCATCTTACAGTAGTGAGCAGTCCACTAAAGCCAAAACACAAAAGGAATTGCTGAAAACATTACAGGAGCTGAAAGCTCATCTTCCTTCTGAGAAGAGAGTCAAAGGCAAATCTAGTGTCCTAACGACGTTGAAATATGCCCTTAAAAGCATTAAACAAGTAAAAGGTAATCAAGTGTGATACTGCCTAGTTAATGGCAACCTGGCTAAAGTGAAACTTTTAAGATAGGAATTTAAATAAACTTAGCTCTACACAGAGAAATGCGTTGTGTCTGAAAACTTCTCTAACCAGATATTTTCACGGTGTTCCCATTTGTTATCTCTGTTAACTTTTTTCCTTTGGGAGTTAAAGCAGCTCTCTAGGGGCTTGATAGTTTATTGCTGTTTTGTTGAGTTAGAAAATCAATTTGAAAACAATTTACAATTTCATACTGTTTGAACTGTCAAACAGACTAAAATACGTGACCATTCATGTGGGGGTATATTAGGATGTGTAAATTTGTTTGAATTACTGATGAGGAAGCTCTACCAAGGAAAAAGATGGATTTGGAATAGTGCCTAGATTTCCCAACTGCCAACTTCCCAACTTCTGCATTTATGCCAAAAAATATTTTGGCCGTTTACTGCTTCTAGGCTTGGTGTTTATTGATACTCCTGATTGTAAGTTGTTTGTTGTTCTCATGTAGCCAATGAGGAATATTACCAGTTGTTGATGATTAATGAATCCCAACCTGCTGGTCTCAATGTATCATCTTACACAGTGGAAGAAGTTGAGACTATAACCTCAGAATACATCATGAAAAATGCGGTGAGTACAGGGACCTGAGTCTGCAGTGTGTATTGAAAATGTTTCCTAGAACTGGAATTCTCAGGCATGCCTTCTTTTTACAAGATGAGAGTTGGTAGCTAAGCCACAAAAGAAGAAACTTCCAGAGGATGTTGAGGAGAAACTCTGAGCCTTTTAAGATTTTGCAAATAGCAAAGAACTTGTTTCTGTCAGGTGGGAAATAGTCTTGAACTCCCTGATCCTCTGAATTGTACCTTGTGCCTGGAGATGGTAGTGTGACACATCTCAACATCCATGGGAAATAATGCACTATGAGACATCATTTTATTTTAGTGCATCTGCTAAAGTTGGAGAGTTAACTTTTCCAAATTTTAGTCAAGGCACATGGTGAATCACTTTGGCTTATTCTTGTAACTGGGGATTATTTGATGTTTCACGAGTTCTTTGTGTTAGTGTGGGTGAAAAGTGACAAAAGTATTGGAATCACAGTGTCCTTTTCTGTGAGATTTGTCTGGTACAGGCAAGCAGGTACAGGCTTTCTGTGGAATCCAGTGATGCTGCATTCTGTAGAGATAACAGCTAGGACCATCAATGTCATTTTAGCAGTAAAATTATAATCTGAATGATTTTTTTAAATTATTATTTCCATATTACTAGTATTTTGGGTATAAGTGATGGAGTCTTCAAAAATTAATGGCATCTAAACTTATTAGACTACCTTCTACTGTTTTTTTTTTAAATTCAAGCCTCTGTTTAAATGTGTAATGTTCTGAATTCTATAAAACAAGAGCACAGTGGGGGATGTTCCATAGCCTGAAGTAGGTGGGTTTTGTTGAATCTATAAATAGTAAAGGCTGCCCACAAGGTGAAATAAATAGGAAGTGTAGAGTACAACTGAGAAATTCAGCCAAATGTCATAAACATTGTTCAAGTACTCTGAATATCCATTTTTGAAAGCAGTGTTCTGCTGACAGCTCTTAAGCTTGTGTGCAGTGTTTGTGAATGGAGCACTAAAGGTTGTGACGCAGGAAGCTCTTCTGTGTCAGGAAGAGGAACAATATGAAACAATACAAGTGGAGTGTGTGGGACTTCTTCCCACCTCTTTACTCATTATTTTTTACCAAGTGGTTTAGAACACTTTTTTCACATTGCAGTGGATAGACCAGCTAACACAAACAGCCTTTCACAAGCAGTTGAATTTCATTCATGTAAACCATGCCTGTAACAAGCCCAGGGAAATTGTGAAGTTATATAGCTGGAAGGTCACTAATTCTTAATTTGTAAATGCATTCTGCATCATAGAATTTTAGACAATGATCTATAGGGCTTGTAACCCAGTAAATAGTGGTGTATTATTCTTACTGTATAATTGAAAAGTGTTCTGTTTGTGTCTACCTGATAAGCAGGTTAATTTTATTACAGATGTGATTAAACACCATTTCCTTCATTCTTATTTTGAACTTAATGTTTTTATATCTTAAATGTTTTTCTAAGAAATATATATTGACCTGGAGAACATTTCAAACTGTCTAATTTGGGATTTTTGTTTTCAGGATATGTTTGCTGTTGCTGTTTCTTTGATAACTGGGAAAATTTTGTATATCTCTGATCAAGCTACTTCTATTCTCCGCTGCAAGAGGGGTTATTTTAAAAATGCCAAATTTGTGGAGTTTTTGGCACCTCAGGATGTCAGTGTGTTCTATACTTCTACCACCCCATACAGATTACCATCATGGAATATTTGCAATAGAGCTGGTGAGTGGTCTCAACAGCAGATTTTTCTCTGACCATCTTTCAGTCATGCAAATACAAATACTTGCACTGATTTTTAAAGTCCTTCCATCTTTCCCCATCACTTTTTGAGGGTATAGCACAGGTGCATTATTAGAACACCTCTGAACAATACTAGGTGTACAAATATATTCTGTAAATCAGCAAGACTTGTCTGTTGGTTGGAAGTGTTCGGATTGTCATTGTTTATCAGTTCTCATGCCCCTTCCAGCCAGATGATGAATGAAAACAATGTAGGAATTCATGCTGAATGGTGGATTTACTTTCCACTTTTACTGGCTATCAAATTACCACAATTTTTCTTCACATTTTCTCCTCTTCAAGTATAAAGGGGGCAGTACTTTGTCTCCTTCCTTTTAAAATGGTTATGATCTGAATACTGGACACCTTGATTACAGTGTAGAAAAAGGTGTTTCAGCTGCCACCACTGTGCATGCACCAGTTGTAATCATAGCTCTCTTCTTCTATCCTTAGAAAAATTTTATTGGGCATAATTAATGGTGAGGGACCAGATGTCTCAGGGCATTTGATACTTGTTTGTGGTAGGATTGTTTTACTCATGTACCTACAGCTGTTAGTAATCGGGAAATATCTGCCAACTATTTTAACCAAACACTTGAAGTTCAAGGTCTGCTCTGAGTGTTTGAAATTCCAATCTATTGCATACTAAATCTGTGAAGTTAAGCCAGGATATGAACCATATTTAATCTGAAAAAACAACTAGCAATAAATGTATACTAAGCAATACATACATAAAGCTGGTCAAAGGGACCTTGAGAGGTCTCTAGTACAACCTCTGGCTTAAAACAGGGTCAGTAGTAAATGCTGACCATGCAATCCTGATTGCTCAGTTATGCAGGTTTTCTTTCTTTTTGTTTTCTTGAAAAAATTTCTGTAGTTTTATTATGTTTATGTATAGGTTCAAGTTAAAAAATGCAGTAAGTGGAGCTGTGCACACACCCTCATGTATCAGATGCCCTACAACATAGTACCCAAGAGTATTGTGCACTGGAGGCCTTTGAAATGCCAGAGCTTCCCTTGAAAATCAGTGTGTGGCTACTTTGGAAAAGGAGGGAAATAGGCTTAAAACATGAGAAGAAGCCTTCAGGAAAAAGAGAGGAGGGGGGTAGTAGGAAGTGTGTTTGGTGAGTGAGCTATCCTAGTGCCTTTCTAGGACAAAGGCCAAATTTTGGGGTCATACGTAATTAAACATTTTTGGTCATTTGTATAAAGTCCTGTGAAAGATTTGGTAAGAGTAAGCAGCTCAAACTGGAGAGCTGTTTAGATTTGTTTACGGAAAAGGCTTGATAAACAAGCAGCTGTGATTCACACACCAGCCTCAGAATCTGACTGATGCTCAGATTTAGTTGCTTGTGACGTACATTGTTTAACAAATACATAGGGGGACTTCAGGAAACAAAACCTTTTTAAATAAAATTCAGCCATTATCATCTAAGGAAAAATTCTTGTACTAAATGTCATAATCTTATAGTAATTTGTAACTTGTTATGAAATATGTTTAATATTTCTAGAGTCTTCCACCCAGGACTGCATGGAAGAGAAGTCTTTTTTCTGTCGCATCAGGTAAGACAACTATTATTGTAAAGCTTAGGATTGTATTATGAAACCAAGCATTACATAAGTATTTGACTTTTATAAGAACCATATGGTATGTACTTTCCATGCTTTTTCATAATGTGATCGTAAAGCAAAACATATGCACACCCTTGAGTTGATTAGCTGTAGCAGCTACAGAGAAAACTGAACTGATTTCAGGAAGTTGCATCTTGGAGGTTAATCCCTGTGAATATTGACCTTTGTGCCATGAAGGAAGGTGGTACAGCATCTCCTCCTGCTCTGGAAAGCCTTTGGTTCATGTAAACAGAACTGTTCTGTCCAGCACCTGCTTCAGAGTCTCCTTTGTTCTAGAAAACTGTCTCATCATAAATTTATCCCAAGTGTCCCCTAGGAAGATACTCTGTGGTAACTTGATTTGTCTCTTCTGCAGTTATTCGATGACGCAGTTCTTAGGTTTTGCTTTTCTTCCTGCTTTTCCTGCCCCCAATCACTCCTCTTTAGCTTGTTTTTTTTTTTTAATTAGGAAAAGCTGGCAACAGGTTTCATGATCTTTCTTGTGCAATTTGATTTCTTGATGCTTATTGCCTCTGGCAGCATTTCTGAAACAAAGATAGTGAGTCCTATTATTTAATTATTTCTGCAGTAAATAAATACTTCTGAGTAAACTTTAAATGAATTCAAGGTAGTACACTGATCCAGAGTGTTGTACTGAAGAAGTACTTCTGATGTTACTGGTGATTTTTTTGTCCAACTAACATTGGTTTCAAAAGCTTTACTTTTATAAAGCTCTGCTGTTATAAACTTACTACAACTGACTTTTCTTTGGTCACTGTGTAAATGGTTGTTTTCATTACTGTGTTTGCATTCTGGTTAAGTAAACACCTGCTATTAAATGTTGAGTCTTCACTCCTTTTAAACTGGAATAAATATTGATTAAAAGATGATCTTTGTTAACTGAGCGGATACAGCAGTCTTCATAAAAAAAAACCCTGTAAATTCATCCCTCTGAAGGGCAACAAAATAACTCAATCTATTGAATGAGTTGAGTTTTTCTTTTTCTGTCAAATTTTCATGTAATGCTGTTGTGGATATTAGTTTCAGGCAGCGGAGAGAGCAGCACAGTCTTTATAGAAGTTAGTATGCAAAGGATACCATCAGAATTAGATTCTCTTCCAACCGAAAAAAAAAAAATAAAGCTAAGCTCTTGGATGCTATCTAAGTAGCTAACATGCAGTTCTTGTGTCATGAGGGAGATAAAATGGAAAAATTAAAATTTTATTTAGCATGAGATGGATCTGTTGAAATAATTAACTCTCTTTAATTATTAGTGCAGGAAAGGAGCGTGAAAATGAGATTTGCTATCACCCGTTCCGGATGACTCCTTACCTTATCAAAGTGCAAGATCCAGAAATAGCAGAAGACCAGCTTTGCTGTGTGTTGCTTGCAGAAAAAGTACATTCTGGTTATGAAGGTAATCCTTGAGGGCACAAAGACTAGTTTGGTTTCCTAAAACTAAGAGCTGTTCAAGCTTTATTGAAGTGAAAGATAATTGTTCCTGTTCTCTGTCCTTGCTGAGATGCTGTGAGCTAACAAGCTGCTTTCCTATATGCTTTTGGACAGAACTCTGGACTGGCAGCTTGGAGTATTATATATGCCAAAACCCACTTGTTAATATGCTTTTCTTTTTCTCTCAGCACCCAGAATTCCTCCTGACAAAAGAATTTTTACAACTACGCACACACCCACCTGTTTGTTCCAGGATGTAGATGAAAGGTAACTTACAAAAATTGTTTTTCAATTTACTGGTAAGGAAGCTAGCCAATATCTTTGCAGGATTTAAGGTGTCTATATGCAGCTACTTAAGAGTGTTTAACCTAAGAAAAGTACCTCATTCCCATTTATTTAAGTGTATTCAAGTGCCTGCTATCAACTTCTAAGAAGAAGTTTCTTTCCTTCCCTCTGGGGCAATTCTGGACATAAATTTAATCAATGCATCCATAGTCAAAAGAATTCCTGTGCTGCCAATTATTACCTGTATGAGACACTTAGGTGTGGGATTTTGGTTTTTTAAGTTTGATTCAATAAATGTGCTGCTGTCACTGTGCTGGCCCAGGTACAACTAGAGGCACATCTTTTAAATGCAGCATTAGATATTTTTAAAAAGAAAGTCTATAAAAACTGTTCAAATTATACTGGCTGAGGACTTCACATTGCTTTGACAGTCATGAAAGCTGATTAGAGTATTTACATTCTAAATTAGAAACAAAAATGCTATCTATGATCTTAATGCATATGCAAAGACTTAGGAGCTGAGGTCTAAACCAAGCTTTCATAGAATCATTTAGGTTGCAGAAGACCTCTAAGGTCATCAAGTCCGCCACTAAACCCTGTCCCTAAATGCCTTATCTGCACATTTTTTAAATACCTTCAGGGATGATGGCTGCACCACTTCCTTGGGCAGCCTGTTCCTTGACAACCCTTTCCATGAAGAACTGTTTCCTAATACCCAGTCTCAGCCTGCCCTGGTGTAACTCGAGGCCATTTCCTCTTGTCCTGTCATCACTTATTACCTGGGAGGATTAACACTCCCACCCAGCTTGCTGTTGTCTGCAACCTGACTGAGAGTTCTGTCAGTATTACTGCAGCATGTATGGTTTTTCTTAAACAAGAATTGCAAAAGGTAGCTGTTGGAGATAACTACTATAGAAGAAGATTATGGGCTACTCAATGAGGATAAATTTGGACTTTCAGCTACAGCTGATTTTGGCTAACTTGTGCAGATGTTAAGGCTAAGTAGAGTTCTGTAGGATAGAGGACAGTGTAATGCTGATAAACTCTTTTTCCATGGTGTGATTTATACAGTCCTTCTAAACAGCTAAAGCTGATAAAAGAACTACTTAGTTCTGTCTTCTTCATGGATTTTTCTCTCTCCTTCATGTCCACACATGCTGCAAGCCAAGTGCAACTTTGCTGAGTGGGTATATCTTTTCAAAGAGGCTGAGGGCACAGTGCAAAGCTTCTGCTCCTCTGTGCTTCCCCAGCTTAATGATCTCCAGCAGTCAACAGAAATGGCAAGATTACTGAGTGGAGAGCCTTGCCTTTATTCTTGGGCTTGAATGGAGCAAGTCCAGTAAATATCTTCTCTTTGGATACTGTGGAAGCTTCTTTCCTGTTAGTCTGGTGTTACCACTTGTTCTCAAATACCATTTTCTGACACCTCCAGTGAGGGTTGACTACATCTTGGTCTGCAATTAGGACTTTGCGTCATTTATTTCTGTTCTTGTGATCATGTAGTTGATTTTGCTTTTAATTGCTTAGCTCCTGAGAGCATTGGCAGCCAGATAAATGTTTACCAAGACATGCATATGCAATTTATTACTCTTAAACTCTCCAGAGTTTGGTGGAATACACAAAGCAATAGATTCTTAGAGAAAGCAGAGTCTTAATATTTAAAAATGTGCAACTGAGCACCTGCTGTTGACTAAGCATTGTTCATAATATAATCCTGAAACTGTTGCTTGACTTGCATAAATAAAGTTAATTTCTGTAATCAGTACGTGTTCATGGCTTGAAAAAATATATATTTGTCTGAACTCTGCAGGTGGATCTCTGCACAGAATATGTTAAGCAAAAATAAATATTTTCTTGAAATTAAATGGATCATTCTTATATGTACTTGTATTTGAAATATATTTAATACTTTATGTATGTAATGGGTGTAAGGAGTTCTGTGTAGGTCATAGTGGGATGATCTTTGAAAATTAATTTAAAGCAGTTTTGTATGTAACTTATAAAGACTTCTTATTCATGTTTTTTGACACTTTAATGTCATTCTACAAAAGACAAACTAAACTTGCTGCATCTCCTCATTAGCCATTCTTATGCCACATGTGCATTTGCATTCATAAAATTAATTTATTAACTTAACCTGTGAATTATTATGAGTTACTGATTGTGAGGAATCATAATGATGCCAAGGCATCATTCTCAAATATAGCAGTATATGAGCACAGAAGGGCTGGGTGCAAGGGACTGCTGGAGGTTTTGGTTCCATTCTTTTGCTTGAAATGAAACTGTTGCCCTGTTCTACCTTTGGTCAGCTGTGACCTTGTGTCAATAATGCCTGAAAACCTTCAGAGATTACACAATCTGTATGAGAAACTTCTTGTGTTGCACTGCTCAGTTAAAAACCTTTTCCTGACATCCAGCATAACCTTTCCAGACTCCAGTCTGGGACCATTGCCCATAGTTTTATCATCTGGCACCATCAAGAAAATTTAACTCCATTTTTGTAAATCCTCTTTCCAGCTGTATGGGAAGCTCCTGGATCATATTTTAGTTTTCCTTTTCATCACAATAGGCAATGGCAGCTCAGTCTCATATTCTAGATCCATGACTTTTCATAAAGCAGGTGGCAAAGAACAGGAACAGTGCTGAACAAAACCTTCTTATGGTGTCATCTGATGAAGCCCTAACTGAAGTCATTCAGAGTTAATTGGGATTTTAAAGTCCTCTAGCTGCACAACTTTACTCATGTGCTTTGAACTTGGCAGCATTTTGAAATGTCAATGTGTCAAAATGGTATTACTTGGTATGAGTTTCACGCCAGTTTCTGCTTTGTTGCTTTAGTTCATCCACAAGCTTTTAAGACTCATTATTAAACTAATTGCTTTGATAATAAGGCATTAGTTGCTATCTTCTTTCCCCTCTCAGCCTTTGCTGGAAGGGTATGTTTGATGTTTTGGGGAACTGATGTAATTCCAGTGGGTTGTTGGCAGTGCAGTGTTGAAGGCATTTGTTGCATAATGCTTTTGAGTTTCTGTGAGACACAGATCCCTCGTGTGTGGTGCACTGGGGCTAAGTTCTTCATTAAAGCTATTCAGACACCTGAGTATCTCCCTACCCACGGCCCTTTGTTAGTGAATGGGGCTGGGGGGAAGGTGTACAGCATGTTGAGCTTGCAGAATGATTTGTTGGCATCTGGCAACTTAAACATTATCGGGTAGTGTTGACTTTCCAAATCACATTTTCAGTGGTTGACCTTTCAGGGTAAGGTGCAAAGTGACTTTGGTGAACTTTCACTCTTTATCCTTAATACAAATGTTTGAAGTGGTCAATAAAAATTACTTTGTCACAATATATAATTATTTTTGTATAAATGAGTTGTTCACATCGCTAGAAGTGGTCATTGATAACGTGCAGGAATTCAGTACCATTGCTTTTAATTCTCTAGGTAATAAGCTTGCTTCCATGCAGCTCCTCAAAGTTGAACTCTTAACCTGCCTGTGAGAAAGTTGTCTTGAGTCCTGGTCAGCTCCCCTGGTGCTAGTTCAGCTGTAGTAATCCTGTGATCCTTAGCCATGGCTCGCAGCCAAGGGATTGGGGTACTATTTACCTTCATGAGAGTTTTACAAGATTAAACTTTATTAATGCTCTTTTAAAATTAGGGTAAGTATTTATCCTCTAAAGTTAGGCAGCAGAGAAAAGACATAACTGCTGTAGCAGACTCCTTGATTTGGTCTAACCACCACCCCACAAATAAACAAAAACCCCTCTTGTCTAAGCATACCAGTGTTAAGTTGGCACTGCTTTTTCTCCCAATGTAAGCTTAAAATTTCTCATTCTCTTTATGGGAAAAACAGCAAGGAAAACTTTAAAACATTTTTAAGATTAAATATACATTTATTCTTTTTGATTTTTATTATTTTTTTCTTTGTCTTTCTTTTTCCAGAGCAGTACCTCTGTTGGGATACCTACCTCAGGATTTAATAGGAACACCGGTCTTGGTGCATCTTCACCCAAATGACAGACCCTTAATGCTAGCAATTCACAAAAAAAGTATGTAATCTCTTACTGTGGCAGAAATACAATTTTTTTTCTAAAAGTAAATAATAATGACTACAAAGATCTCAACAAGTTGGAGGAGAAAATTAATTGTGACTTTGATATTTTTCTGCAAGTAAATACTGAATCTTTTACTGCATAACTTGATTCTTAATGCAAATTCATGAAAAGGAGAAATCACTCAGTTTTGTACTTTCTGTGTATCTGCAGTAAACAAACTGACTGTAAATGAATATTTCATACATTCAGAAAAGTTTCTTGAGAATGGTGTGATAGAAGTTGTCATATCTTAAGTGATAGTCTTTTTAATTTTATAGAGAAGAAAATAAGAGCCATTCTGGCAATGTTTGTAAAGCTGTTTCTTCAGCCTTCTGTAGCTTGTTGTATTCTAAAGGTGATTTTCTTGACCATAGTCCAGTAAATTATGAAGATCTGCTTATTCTGGTAGCCAAGTATTTCTAAATATATCGATGTATCCACTATTTGGTCCCTCAAGTGGCATCTTCCTCCTGTGCAGTTCATTGTAAAATCCTGACGTAATTTAGTAGAATTGTGCAAACATTAATCTGGAATTTCTGTTTGAATCCTTCCTTGCAGTTCTTCAGTACGGAGGGCAGCCTTTTGACTATTCACCAATCAGGTTTTGCACTAGGAATGGAGATTATATCACCATGGACACCAGTTGGTCCAGTTTCATCAACCCTTGGAGTCGAAAAGTTTCATTTATTATTGGAAGACACAAAGTTAGGACGTAAGTCAATAGATTTTTGTTCTCCCTTCCCTCAGGTTTACGTAGTGATCCTTAAGAAAGACATGAGGGACCAAAATAAGCGTTAGATTCTGTGTAGTGTGTATAGCTGGTAAATTGAAGCTGTGGTTTCTCTGTGATTGAAACACTTGCCTTTGCAGTGAGCTGGTGTGTGTTTGGTTTGTGCAGGGGTCCCTTAAATGAAGATGTCTTTGCTGCTCCCAACTACACAGAGGATAGAATCCTTCATCCCAGTGTTCAGGAGATCACTGAGCAAATTTATCGGCTCTTACTGCAGGTACAGCAAATGCTTTATTGTTGCCCTTTTCATTTCCTGCTGAGAAAAAAGGGTATTTATCTTTGTGTGACATTTTGTTTAGCTTCTTCTACTGTACTGGAATTTCTGGATACAATCCTGGGAATTATTTGCACTCATGATTGCCAGACAAGACTTACTGAAGTATGTTAAAGCTCCAGCTGATATCTTAAAAATTTCATGTAGCTATGGAGTCCTCACAGAAGACAAACAAACAAAAAACAACCCCGTAAAACCCAGCGTAAAATAAAATCTTTTTTCCTGACATGGAATTACTGGTGTCCTGAGGGGTGTGTGTGTATACATTTTTTTTTTCTTGTTGTTGTTGTTTTAACAGCCTGTACACAACAGTGGATCCAGTGGCTATGGAAGTCTAGGCAGCAATGGTTCCCATGAGCACTTGATGAGTGTGGCATCCTCCAGTGACAGCACAGGAAATAATAATGAAGACACTCATAAGGATAAACTGGTAGGTTTGAGTCTTTCTCATTCAAGTGTGTGGCACAAAACAAACTAATTAAAGTGGGGATTTTTAATTTTCCGAATAATGTTTTCAAATTAGAAATGGAAGATGATGTCATCTTTTTCCCTTTGTTTGACATAGAAAAACCCTTCTGTCTAAGGGAGTAAACATTTCTGGTGCAGATGAAGACTCAGGGTACTGAAGCAGAGTTATTAGACATAAAAGCCAGTGTTAAAAAGAATTAAAACTATACGGTGTCTCTACATAATCCAATGTCTGTTACATGTTATATGCTGTGTTTCTGGGAAAACCAGCTGGATATGTGAAAGCAGTTTCTTTTGGGAGGGGAAAGTCTGTGATTACTGTTTTCTCAAAGGAAACTAAGAAGATTAAATGCAGTAATACCTGCATAACCAAGGGATAGCTTGACCCTGATCTTTTTTAATGTTGCAAAAATACACTGTGTATATAGAAGGAAATAAATTGAATGGAATAAAACAATTTTTTAGTTTGTGCTTAAAACTTAGCTTTGTGTTTAATTCTGAAAGCCAGAATTTTTATTTGATAAGTTGTATTGCTTATAGGCTAATTCTCCCAAATCTGATTTGTGCTTCTGTGATCAGACTTTGCAGACTCCTGCTCTTGCCAAGGTGGTCACTTTCCTGGCTTTCAGTTCTTAAACACTGGTGGAGTAAGCAGATGAAGTCTCAAGATTTCTTATTTAACGGGGAAATAGATGCCTGGCTTTCTTTCACTATTTCCACAGACAGTGAAGGCTGTTACAGTCTAGTTCTGTAACATACTGTCAGTGCTTGGTTAGACTTCTAGTACAAAAGTCACCAGTCTTAGCAGCAATACTTTTTTACCAGGTGGTAGGGGTTTTTTTTTTTTCTGAAGTCATGTTTGTAATGAATATTTTATATTTTCCTATCCAAGATAGCCAAACAGATTAAACAAAATACAGATTAATTGTTTACAAGAAACATACTTAAAATTTCATCTCTTTCCCATGCCAAATTTTTGCCGCTGCACAATAAAATTGCATGCATACATATTTCTCCTGTGATCAAAAAAATGGGAGGATAGAGATTAACTGAGGTTAGACTTAGTCTACTGAGGAATCACTATGCATAATGTTATATGTCAAAATTTTGTAATAGATGGTTAATGTCAAGATTTTGAAATAACTGTTCTTACCAAACTGCTTTCAGGAGGTTTGTCAATATGCCCGTAAGGTCAAAAATAAAGGACAGCATATTTTCACTGACAGTAAAGCAAAACTGGACTACAAGAAAGAGTCTTTTGCAGGTAAGACATTAGTAGTCATTAGTCTCTTGTGCAGTCACAAATTACAGTGGTTAATTTGTGACCTGCTAAATATGTAGAAATGAAAAACCTTTACTGTTGCTTTTAGGGGAGTTTGCAAGGATTTAATGTCTCAATTACATTATAGCAATATCTCTTTTCACAGAAAAACAAAATACTCCTGGTAGTCAGGTGAAGGATGTAGGGGGAAAGGACACTGCAGGAACAGCTGCTCCAAAAAACGTGACTACTGAAGAGTTGGCTTGGAAAGAACAACCTGTGTATTCCTATCAACAGATCAGCTGTTTGGACAGTGTCATCAGGTTAGCAACCAGTGGGTAAATTACTCTTGACCTCTGGACACAAGACTTGTATGTCTAACACTGTTAAATCCTTGTGGTTTAGATACTTGGAGAGTTGTAATGTGCCTGGTACGGCAAAAAGAAAATGTGAACCTTCAACGAGTGTTGCATCGCTGAGTTCTGGAGTTCATGAACAAAAAGCAGCTGATAATGCTATCCAGCCATTGGGAGGTAACTACATCACAGCTTCTTCATGACTGAGTTTTGTTGGCAGGGGCACTTCTTTGCAGAATAATAAGTGTATCTACAGCATGACCTCACAGCTGTTTTCTCAGTGTTTGATGTTGGTGATTTAACTTTTATCATTAGTATCTTCCTTACAGTCAAAATACTCAGTAGTTGATTGAATATTCGGATTGTAGATGCAGTAAACTAATTTGCACTGTACAAAATACAGTAGGATTTTGAGTTTCAGTACTTTAATCATTATCAAATGTAGAAAGTTTATCTCACAGTTAGGACTTGTAAGAACAATCAGCTGAAGAACCTAGCAGCTAATTAATTGCAAGAAAAATATGCATGTTACATTTCTGCTTGGAAAAAAAGGACCAAGACAGTGTAAAATGCAGCATTGGAGTGCTCTGTGTTGTGTGAGATGTAGGAACCCAGTGTTCATCCATGAAAACAAAAACTTGGGGATTACTGAGCGATCTGTCTAAAAAGTCTGCTGCAGAAAGAAACCTTAAGTTAATTTGTTAGGTCTTAGTTATAACATTTGTCATAGTCCCTTGTCTGGATGGGGAGCTAAAGTGAAGACTGTAACTGGTTAGTACAAGGATTGTGAGATTGGTAAAGAGCTGTTTGCAAATGAGACATTTGCTCATTCTACCTTGTCATTATATGAGGTTGAAAGGAAAGTGTCCAGTGGAGTGTCTCAAAAACTGGTCTTGGGAAAGATCTTGGCTATCTGATGAGCTTCAAAAAGAAGTTTTAATGCAGCTTTTAGAATCAAATTAGAAGGTATCAATATACCAGGAACAAAGAGTCCTACAGAAGCAATCAAAATGCTGTAATTTGGAGTCTCTGTGGTTCTGGTTGGCAGGAGATGATGTGAGCCACTAGTTCTTGATGTCTGAGAAGGATGAAGCCACCAGCATAATCTAGCCAGGAAAAAGGCAAACTTTAGCTCTTAAATATGTGTCATGGAAGTATTCCTATGAGAGGAGGAATGTTTTAATGCTGTTCTATGAGGCATTGGTATGACCTCTGCTGGATTAGTGTGTGTAGCTTTCAGGCAGAGAATTTTAAATAGGTGGCTGTTGAAACCAAAGCTGTTACAGTAAGCAGCTAATGAAAGAAATCAGTGTACAACACTGTGGGAGCTGGGTGCAACTTATTCTTGAGCTGAAAGAGGCTAGAAAATATCTTCCAAAATTGTGCCATGAAAGAAGAGTAGAGACCAGGAAAAGAGCAAAGTACCTTTCATTGAAAAGGTTTGGTTTGGTTGTATATGGGCTTAGAGGATTGCACTTGGTTGCTCCATACTCATTCTATTCCTGGAATATATAAAGTAAAAAGTTCACTTTTTTGTCTTGTGAAGCACAGCTTGGCTGTTGCTACTTTGTAGCCCTAGCAGCATGTAACTTGAATTTTGCTCTTGTTTATGTTGGGTAAGCTGCAACTTTATTTCTGTTACTAGATCCGGCTGTGTTGAAGGCATCTGGGAAATCTAGCGGTCCCCCGGTGGTTGGTGCTCACTTAACATCTTTGGCTTTACCTGGCAAGCCTGAAAGTGTTGTGTCTCTCACCAGTCAGTGCAGCTACAGCAGTACCATTGTTCATGTTGGAGACAAGAAAACACAACCTGAATTAGGTATGACTTTCGCTCATACGTTTTCTTCAAAATGGAGATTGCTAGCAAGTTTAAACCTCAGACATGTGAACAGCTGATGTCTGCTCGTGACTACATTTTCTTACAGATGTTTTTAGAAAAGTGGAATAAATAGGGATGTAATTTGTATCTTAAGCTTGCAGCAAAATAACAGAATTGTAATAGCTGAGAAATGCATGTACAGGGCTTTGTTTGCTTCATCTTGATGTATTTTGCCTTCTCTTCCTGTAGAAATGATAGAAGATGGTCCAAGTGGAGCAGAAATCATAGACGGCCAACTTCTCGCCCCTCCATCCAGCTCTGCACACATAAATCAAGAGAAGGAGCCATTTAAAAAACTGGGCCTTACAAAGGAGGTCCTTGCAGTGCATACACAAAAAGAGGAGCAGAGCTTCTTGAATAAGTTTAAAGAAATCAAGAGATTTAATATTTTTCAATCACACTGCAATTACTACTTACAAGATAAACCAAAAGGACGGCCTGCAGAACGTGGTATGGCAATAGTTTTCACAATAAAGCTAGTATTTATAGAGAAAGTCAATCCTGTTGGGAGGGCATTTCCATTTTTAGTTGTATTGTGGGTCCAGTGTGAACAGTAACAGTTGCTTGCTATTTTCAAAACCTACGGAAAAATTCTCTGACAAATCTTGCTACAAGATTTAAAGTGGAATATAGCTGTTAGTGTAGTAATGAAGATTATAGTAACTAATATTTTGATTTTTATCTGTTCTCTATACTATTACTGTCATGCATCTGCTTCCAAGAGACAAAAACACCTGCTTCAGAATGTTTGCTCTACTGTACATGTGCTTGTATTCCCTTGCTTTTCTTTCCCTTCTGTCTTTCCATCTGTCTTCTGTTCAGGTTTGTGGTTTTGTTTTGTTTTCAGCTCCTTTGTTTTCAGTTTTCCCCATTCCACTATTGTGTAATTGGTGGGACAATCTGATAATTGTCTGATTGCCTTTAAGTTAATAATGTGATCAGCAAGATGAAAATGGCAGAGACTAGCAGTAATAGTGAGATTGTTTTGTTTTATTAGGCCTAGGAGCTCTGGATGGCATTTTCAGAAGTGGTTGATACAATCTGACTTTGTTCTCATTTCAGTCTTGACTTGATTTGGAACAGAAGACAGACACTGCTAAGCATTTTTTTCATATTTTTATCTTTATTTTTTTTAATTTAACTAGTTATACGGGTCCTATATAGCTATAGTTTTATAACCTTTCTTGTAACTTTTCCTTTTGCAGGTGGCCGTGGACAAAGAAATGCCACTTCTGGAATGGATCAGCCTTGGAAGAAAAGTGGAAAGAACAGGAAATCAAAGCGCATTAAACCCCAGGAATCTTCAGACAGTACAACTTCTGGAGCTAAATTCCCCCATCGGTTTCCCCTTCAGGGTTTAAATGCTACAGCTTGGTCACCGTCAGAGACTTCCCAAGCGAGCTACTCAGCAGTGTCTTTCCCCACTGTTATGCCTGCATATTCCCTTCCTGTTTTTCCTGCAGCAGGGACAGTGCCACCAGCTCCTGAAACTTCACTCTCTGGTTTTAATCACTTGCCAGACTCTGGAAATACTTGCCCTGTGCAGCCATCCCAGTTCTCTGCGCCCTTCATGACCCCTGTTGTGGCTCTTGTGCTCCCCAACTATGTGTACCCAGAGATGAACAATAGCTTACCTCAAACGCTTTACCCCAATCAGCCCAACTTCCCTGCCCATTCTGCTTTCTCCTCACAGACAGTGTTTCCCACACAGCCCCCCTTTGCCACCCCCAGCCCTTTCCCACAGCAGGCGTTTTTCCCAACACAGCCATTCCATTACAACCCACCAGCAGAGACTGACAAGGCTCCTGTCGCAGAGCCACGCAATGACCCCTCCCGTTCCTGCACTCCACAGTCAGTGGGTCCTCAGGACCAGACTTCACCACCTCTGTTCCAGTCGAGGTGCAGCTCTCCTCTGAATCTTCTACAGCTGGAAGAAACCACAAAAACTGCAGAGAGTGGAGCTCCTGCAGCTTTACATGGAGCTCTGAGCGAGGAAGGAGCCATCGGCAAGATCATGACAACAGATAACGGCAGCGGGAAGGAATCCTTACCAGTAAGTCTGCATCTCACCCCATTCTCCTGTCTCTGCTGCATCATTTTCAATCCTTTCACTTCCAGGACCTACTTGTTAATGATAGACAGAAGTTGTATAATGCCTGGAGCTGGGCTCACAATTGTAGTTAGTAAATTCAAACTTCGGCAAACTGAATAAAATACAAAGTCCAAACATTAGAATAGTCCTAACCTTTAGAAAGTAAATCTGCCTTTTCATTCTAAAGTTACTCTAGGAAGCTTGGAAATATATCCTGAAAGAGTTTTGTTCCACTTCATTGAAAAGATTAAGAATATGGATAAGCCCATTGAAAACCACTGAAATAAATTGTAAAATAATGTGGGCACTTTATTTTTAGCAAAATTGTAAAATAATATGGGCACTTTATTTTTAGCAAAAGCTTTTGTGCTAGTGAATTTCTGTGCATGGGACAAACAATCTGTCAATGGTCTGAAAGAAGCTGTTTTAAATTAAAATTAAATCTGTGTTTACAAACAAGCAACCAAAGTAAATGAAGAATGCATAATTTCTTGCAGACCATAAATTTGTTTTTGTCTTGTTTGTTGCATTAAAACTATGCTGAACTATTTAGTAACTTCAGGGTTTTTTTATTTCCTGGCTCATTTGATAATGATACAGTAATTGATAATAATTATTATAAATTATTAGTAGTATTCCTTGGCATATGTTATTGGTGACTGTCTGTCTTAAAAAAATTATGTAAACATTAGAATATAAAGTAAAATGGATTTATTACTAATAATTTACATTTAATAATAAATAGCTTTGATTTTTGGTGTTTGGGTTTTTTTAATTTTTTTTTTTTCTCCTTATTACTAGGCTGAATCTCCAATGGATGCTCAAAACAGTGATGAGCTCTCCATGTCCAGTGTCCTGCTTGACATTTTACTCCAAGAAGATGCATGTTCAGGCACTGGCTCAGCTTCTTCAGGGAGTGGTGTGTCTGCAGCTGCTGAGTCCCTGGGCTCTGGGTCCAATGGCTGTGGCATGTCAGGGAGCAGAACAGGTAACACTGGCAGCCAGAACCTTTGATTTACAGGATAGAGCCTTTTCTAAGTGGGTGTAAAATAGCCATTAAAATATTATGCAGCAATGAAGGAGTAATGAAAATACCATACTCCTTTGTGCTTCATTTCAAATTTTTAAATTAAAGTGAGCTAATTATTCTTTTGAAAATCAATAGAGACTTAACTTGAGAATTTGAGTTATAAAAAGATTAATCCACTCAGGGGTGGAAGTTCCCTCTGTTTAAAAAAAGAAATAGAATAGTGGTTATATTTATACATTCAGTTCTCTTTAATCTTTTCTATATTCAAAAGCATTCAGAAAATTTATGTATTTGACAGTTTATCATGAAATGTTAAATTTCTGTTTACAGGTAGCAGTGAAACTAGTCACACCAGCAAATACTTTGGGAGCATTGATTCTTCAGAGAATCACCATAAAACCAAAATGAAGACAGAAATGGAAGAAAGTGAGCACTTCATCAAATACGTGCTTCAGGATCCTATCTGGCTGTTGATGGCAAACACAGATGACACAGTTATGATGACTTACCAGATCCCTTCACGGTAATTCCAGTGACATGGTCCTTTATGCATTCTGTATGCTTTGGGGGAAGCAGGGTATACAGTAGGAAAGATGTACATGAATCTCTGTCTCAATAGAAGTAAACTGGTTTTAATGTTTAGCTCAGCATCAAGAAAAATTTTTCCTTCCTTTATGTGTTTTGTATACTACACAAGAACTTCTCAAGAAATAAAAATTGCTTAGTTAGGCTTACCTGTATTTTTAGGTAAATTTCCTGAGTTGAAGTGAACTGTGTACTTTTTTTTTTTTA
This sequence comes from Lichenostomus cassidix, assembly GCF_008360975.1. NCBI lineage: Eukaryota > Metazoa > Chordata > Aves > Passeriformes > Meliphagidae > Lichenostomus > Lichenostomus cassidix. Next base: position 19,476,751 of record NC_139490.1, read on the forward strand.
AGCTGTTTCATAGCTACTGATTTGTAACTACTTGCCTAGAAATCCCTGGTGTCGGATGAATTGATCCTGGTGAATATGCTTAGATCTAGGCATGGTCTGGTATTGAAGATCTCTAGTTCCTTGGCTGTTGTCCTTGAGGTGCCACATTCAGTGGCATGCTGCTCTAACACTTGAGGATTTTTTTCTGGGTTCTTAACTTTTAAATGTTCATTCTTCATAAATTACGACATGGAAGTAGAAGGCAAAAATCATAAGGCTTCTAAAAAAAAATTAAAAAATAAATCACTGCTTCAATAGCAAAGAACAGATATAGGGGAAGAAGGGGTGACAAGTCTGCAGATTTTTTTTTCAACCTACTTGTTTATATTTCTTGGGAGCAGTGAATGGTATTTTGAGAGGAATAGGAGGTTTCAGTAAAGACAAGCCTTTGAAAAGGAAGGTAAACAAGTTTTCAAAATACAGAAGCACAGGCATGATGGGGAAAGAAGCAGAGAATACATTGTAAGAACTTCAGCGCTTTTTTTCTAGTTTTAAAAATACTGTGACATTTCTCAGTTTTTGTAGCCTGAAGTGTTGACAGCCATAGGTGGGAATTCCAGTAGCCTGTAAAAGCAGTAAAGCCTGCCAAAGAACAGGATATTTTAGTAAGAAGAGTCAAGCTTATTGTCAGAGTGTGGTGCCCCAGAATGAAGTGTAAATCCAACCTGTTCTTAGGTATTCTGTAAGGAACAGAAATTGTTTTGGGTTTCTGGGAACTTCCTTCCTATTGTCGTCTTCTATAGAGGAATACAGCTCTTAAGTGTTGCTGTGGGGTGGATTTCTCTAAGTTCCTGAATGGAGGTAGAGCTTTTGGAGGGAGAGAGAATTTTGACTGCTGAAACAGAGCAGTGTTTTCTAAAGTTTAGTTAGTTCTCAGTGTCCTTCTTAAACACATCTTAGTAGTTCTGCTTTAGTATCTCCTGTGCATCTAGTGTTTGTCTTGGGTTGTCCTCCCACTGAAGGGGAATTTGGAACTTCCTGCAGCAGCAGCAGAGGGAAGCTGGAGCTCATGCTGGTTTCACTGGTGGTGCTGCCTGAGTGGCTCTAAGGAAACTGTTCTCACTGATGGGATTTGGAAAGACAGTGAGCCAGCAGAGATGTCTGCAAATGCAGAGAGCAGCTGGAATTACCACACTTAATTTTCTTCCAATATAGGATTTCTAAGCATAACGTTCTAGAACAAAAATAGTCTTTAAAAATGTTAGTATTTGACTGTGTAACCTCATATAGGCATGAAGCCCAGAAACTGCTGAAGCTCAATTTCTAAATACATTTTATTTTAGGGATTTGGAAACAGTTTTAAAAGAAGATAAGCAGAAATTAAAGCAAATGCAGAAACTACAGCCAAAATTTACAGAAGAACAAAAAAGAGAGCTTATTGAAGTTCATCCATGGATCCAGCAAGGTGGACTGCCAAAAACCGTTGCTAATTCTGTAAGTTTAATGAGTTAATTACTTTTGCATGTATAGTAGTGCTTAAATTATTAGCTGCCTATGTTAGACTCTTCCTTTCCTGTTGCTATGAAAACTTGGTCACTTATGCAGAGAAAAAAAAAAGAAATTCAAACTTCCATGCAGTGGCTTCTAGCTTGATTCAATTTAGCATAAATCTTCTTTCCAATGAGGGAAATTAAAATACTTGTGAATGGAGTATAAGATATTTCCTTCCTCTTTTCTGTATTTCTGTGTATCTGTTTGAAATGCTTTAGCAACACAGCCAGAAACCTCACTACATAAAGATTTCCAAAATGTATCTGGTAGCTGCAGCACAGGTGGAAAGGTTCTCTTGGAATCAAGGATTGCATGCAGGTGGACTTTTGTTAGGAAAAGCTTTTTTTTTTTAATTAGACTTATGAGTGCTTCTATTTTTTTTCTTTTTAGGAATGTATTTTTTGTGAGGACAATATACAGAGCAATTTTTATACGTCATATGATGAAGAAATCCATGAAATGGACCTTAATGAAATGATTGAAGATAGTGGAGAAAACAACTTGGCTTCCCTGAATCAAGTCAGTGAAGAACAAACATAGCCTTTGAGCCTGTTGTTTTGAAAACTGCTTCAAAATGACAGTGAAGGATCCATAAAGGTTTTAATCTTCTATCCAGCAAGATGAATCCAGTTCATAAAAGAAAATGTGTTTTTCTTGCTCTAGAAGAGTCATTTGTGAATGAATCTCTTTTTAAATGGTGGCAATCTCTTCCCAGTAAGGACATTGTTGAAGATGGTATAGCTTTTCTTTAAAAGACTCATATTTTGCACTTATTTGCCTCAAGTATTTCTTTATAAACTATAGAAACTTTCATTGATGCCTACTGTTTTTTGTAGAGTGGGTTAATAAGTGCTAAAAATCTCCTTACGTACATACGGTTCTTCAAATCTCCTTCTGGTAATGATTCAGCATTTTAAATTGTTGGAGCAATTTTGCTTAGTGGCTCTTTAGCATTGTTCTTAATATTTGAAGTGGTCCAGCATAGTAGAAGAAATAACCTTCAAGGAAATCAATTCACACTTGCCCTTCTCATACCAGTTGATCCCATCCTCTTTGTTTGTCTCCTCTAGTTTTGAATGTAAGAACTTTTTTTGTCTAAGAGAAATGTTGGGCTAATTTTGTAAGATGGTCTTGGGTTAAAGTACATGTTGATGTGTAAGTATTGAGGAGTGCTGACAATCTTGTAGCCTTTTATTTAAATGGACACTGCAAAACTATGAACTGTTCATTACCTTGAAGCATAATTTCTGAGAATTTATACTCAAGAAATCCTTATGCTTAAAGATTTTAAAAACTAAGACCACAGAGGATGACTGCAATTGCTCCAGTGGCTGTTAGACAGAGCTTGGGGTAACTTTATCCTGTATTTCTAACTTGTTCTGTCAGGCAGTTGGCCATCAGTTTTTCCAGTGTGGCTAAACAAACATCAAATTTGTCTGTGGCAAGGGAGGAATAGATGTGTCTTGTCATTTGAAGATAGTTCTTAGAAAAAAGAAGTGATTTTGAGAATGGTGTTGACTCCCTCTATTTGAATTACATAATCTCAGACTTAGCGTGGCTGGAACCCTTTGCTGTCAAAGATTTAATTTTAATGCCTCTGAGATTGTATTGACTTGAATATGTGTACTTTATGTTCTTGTGCTGTTTATGTCTGTTGGATGTGGGAAGAGAACATGAAAGAATACCTTTAATATGTCGGTTAGTTAAAGGACATTTAGTTGCAGTATTGCTAAATGTCAGCTGTAGGTCTTGGGGTGAAAAATGACGAAAGTTAATTGAATTAACTTTGATATGTTTGTCTTAAAATATTTTTCATGGGAAGCATTTCCTTTTTTATTAGCATAACGTTTCTATTCACTGAAATTTAAGATTATTTTCATTCTGTAAAAATACTTCTCTTTGTATACAAAGAGGATGTGAAGTTAGATCTGACACCAAAAACACGCAAAAGTGACTGGTATTCGCTTAGCAGAAGAAATAATTTGTGTCAAGTAATTAGTTATTAATTGGACAGTTGTGAGGAAATTTGCACTGGAGACAGGTTCTGCAGATAGCAAAGTGTGTCAACTTGTGAAACAAGTGGAATCACAATTTAAGACAATAAATACGTATCTTAACTGTAGTGTGAAGCACTACCCAGCAAGATCTGATGCCTGTCTTTACCAGTTTAACAAGGTCAAACGTAAATATTTGTAAATATAAAGTGAATGAGAAATTTTCAAGTGTTGGTGTTCACGTCCGATGTATTAAATGTTTTAATCATAAATGGAACAGTGCAGCTATACCAACATATGAAATATATTTCATTTTTACATGGAAACACAAACATGGACCAGGGTTTGGGAAAAATAAGAGCTTTATATAAAAGGAGTGCATCATAATTATACAAATAATTTTCAAAGACTTCTCAACCACTTTGAACTTCTTTGCTTTAGCATGCTTTTTTTCCTCCATGTCTTTTTTTAATTTGTCCTAATTTCTTTTATTTTTTTTTCAATGACCATCTTGTAACCATAACTTAGTGAAAGGAAGAGAAAAGTATATTTAGAGCATTTTGTGGATGTGCTTACTTATGGACTTAATCTTGCATCCTTAAAGTGTTTGCATTTACAGGGTGGTATTAAAATATTTTCCTGTAACTTTAAATCTACATGCCTCCATTTATAGATAAGATTCTGAAGCTGTAATTTTTCCAAACTGTTGTAAGATGATTTATTTGTGATGACACTTTGTCAACATGTCAACGATGTTTTCTGTACACTGTGCAATATATTTTGGTTTTGCCACTTGTGACTAATTTTTATGACTTTGCTTTTTAGAAAACTGGTAAATAAAACAGATATATTTTTAGTTGCCTTTTTGTTCTTTGAGGCTTCTACTCCAAGTAAGAAGTCAGAATATGTGCTTTGCTTGTGGTATGTGAACTGGTATTTCAAACTCCAGAGCTTGCAAGCTGTGCTGTTAGCTCTGGCTTACTGTCCTGCAGTAAAATTGCTGCCAGCATGTCTGACATGTAAACTGAGTGGTCATATGGAAGATTGAATCTTTATGTTGACGAGTCATTCCGAAATCATGTGCAAATTTCCTGGAATAGTGTGTGCAGCCGGGCTCTGTGTTGTTCAGATCTGCCAGAAGACACCTTTGTTGTCCTTTTTGCATTGTTGAGTGTCAGGTGCAGCCCCTGTGCTTTCACAGGGGTAGTTTAGGGGCAGAGAATTCCAGTTATGCCCCTTGGATTTGCTGTGTACAGTGATTATCAGTCTTCTGTCGAGGTATGAAGTGTTGTCCTTGAAGACTGCTGAAACTTTTCAAGCTGTCGTGCTTCCCTGCTCATGTTTAATTCTCTGGTGGATGGAGCAGTACTGTAGCTCAGGGCTTGGACTACTCCTCCTGTTTAGAATTTACTCAGGTTATGAGACCTTCATTACCTCTTTGACACCAAGGGTAGAATGGTGGCATTGTGCACTTAATTGCCAAGATAAGCATTTTAAAACATGCTTGTTCAACACATCATCCAAGTCCCTTTGACATCCTCTGAATTAACCCTAACTATGTATGTGGGCAGTTCTGTGTGTGTCTGGAAACACTTTTGTCCTAACAGCACCTTGGCTCCTTCTTGCTCAGCTAAGGATGCAGAGGAGAGATGTGTTGATGAAGCTCTTGACAGAACTACAAACCTGAGTGTCCCCCACGTGAACGGGGTACCTGAGCCACTTGGGAGGTGCTGGCATTTGGATGCAAATTCTGATAACTGATATAGAACCCTGGGAGGACTGAGGTACTGCTGCAGTGACAAGCTACCAGGTAATGGGTCACACTTATTTCTGCTTTTGGTAGTTTTTCAATTGTAAGTGTAAGGAGAGTACGAGTTAAATGTGGTGTCAGGCATTCATGTACTCCTACTTGGTGATGTGCCTCCTGTCAGCGCCCAGAGACAAAGGCTTGCACTGCAGAGCTGTTGGGAGGAGCCTTTGTCCGAGTTTCTCCCACCTCAGTAGCCCCTAGGTGTCACTGGTGTCCTGGGATTATCTTTGGCAGCGTTGCCACCCTTGTTTGCCTTTATTCAGCTTCTTGTACTTTGGGGCTGTTGAGTTTGCTATGACATTATTTGATGTGAAGTGAAAGCTCTGTGGCTTGACTTTCAAATAGGATGATGAGAAAATTCATAAGGAAGAGCTGTTGGCCCAATGACAGTGAATGTAAATATAGGCTCTGCTTGGAAAAGGGAAACAGATTGCTGAAAGCATCAGATTTTAGTCCACTTAATAGCTGTCATGAATTTGGAGGTGAAAAAGATGCTGTCCTTACTGGCAATTAAGATCCATGATTGTTCTTTTGTCTGTAGCAAGGGTGGAAAGAACCCAGTGCACTGATAAGCCTTTGACCCAAAGAACATGCTGAGGTGAGTTGCTCATTTCTGGCAAAATAACAATGATGATTTGAAGGAAAATGATTATTTGAAGGAAAATAACGTTCGTAGGTGTGACTTCCAGAAATTCCACTGTTTAATTGATCACAAGTGCTTAGGAGCTTAAGAAATATATTGTTCAGATATGTTGAGCAAGGTAATGAACAGCTCAGAAGCTACTTTTTCTCAGGGGCTGTAAAGAGGAGCTTATTTTTAGGGGTGGTACACAAGGTGTCTAACAGCTTTGTCTCTGCTTCGTTGGAACAACTTAAAAAAACAAACAAACTCAAAACGAAACAACTTCTCCAGGCTTTTAAAGTGGAAAAGTAATAAAAGACTGGGTAGAAACTGAGACAACTGAACTCTAAATCATGGGTATTTCTCTTGCTATCTGCTGATAAAACATCAGCTCCACCAGGCTGCTCTGTGCAATAGCAGTGTGTGTGATGGGGTTTCATTCTCCAGTATTTCTGGCTCTGTAGTTGCAGACAGAGAAGTTGCTGTGGCAGCACATGAATAGTGTTTAACCTTAGTGGATAATACAAAGTATGAAAACACTTGGCCACTCACTTAGAGAGAAAATGCTTTTTAGCTGAAGGACACATTGTGGAAGAGGCCCAGTGTCCTGAGGCAGGTGCTGTGACATGGCTGATGGATGTCCAGGGGTGGCTACAATGCTGTCTGTGTAGTGCAGAAAGGGGAAATGAGCAGTGAGCTGGAGCTCAAGCACCTGCTGCAGCCAGGGTAAAAGGTTTGCTGGGGCAGCCACTACACCCAGAGCCTCAGAGGGATGTACTGCTTTGTAGTTTGTTTGTTTTTGTTTGGAGATAAATACAAGGGTGGATTAAAATTTCCTAGTATTCCAGGATTTTTCAAGGTGTACTTTTTGCTCTATAGTCTGTAGTAAAACAGGATATAGGGGATTTATTACTCTTTTTAAATTGTTACAATGGTCTAAAAGTAAACAGCTTGTGTTGCTGTTGCACTGCCCACTTCAAAAATTCTACTTCTGTCCACGAATTCATTGGCTATGTTCTTCCTTTTTAAAACATGTATTTGGCTATTGCTTGTCTAAGGTGAGGTCTACTGCTTTCCCTTCTGTAGCCACCAGCTGACTCCCTTAGAAATCTGTGGCCTTTTCGCATAGGGTGCTGGATAAATTTAGCAAATGTACTTCTCTAGTTGGCTGTAATCTTTAATTTGCTTAGCTGCAGGAAGCAGAAGGGTTGGGTGGGTTGCCTGTGCCCACCCCTGCTCTGGTTCAGAGGAGCAGTGGGACTGGAGCAGCTCAGTTGTGTGGACTCAGTGCTTTCAGCTCCCAGGTAAGTGCTGTGGGTGGTACACAGGCTTTTACACTAATGATTTGATCTGAGCCATCTGTCCATTCTGTTTGCTGTGACTTGTGTTCCTCCTGACTGCATCTCTCCAGCTTTTAAGTGTTTGCAGTTTTGTTGGGAGCATATAAAGACTGAGGCTGACACGTAAATTAGACTCAGGACTTTCTTTGTGCTTGTTTTAATAAACTTCTCTCACCTCCTATAACCTTCAATTTCAATTTTGAATACTGGCAGATCTGTCCTCGCATAATTTGGAAAACTGTTTTTTAATGGTTCAGTTGCATTTCTAAATTTGGTTAAAACCAGAGGCTTCTGATGAAAGTGGTTAATTAGACTGGAGAGTAACAACTTCGTGCTGAGCAGGTAGGAGTAGCAGTACCTGCAATGCAGAGGTACTGGTGCTTCTAGAGTCCTAAAACATGTAGTTTGTTTCTGCAGCAATACAGGATTCTAAGAAATAAAATCATGTTATTTTTCTCTTGCGGTGAGAGAACACATGTCATTTACTATACCAACCAGTATATTTTAACATCAAATGGTATGTAAGTGAACTGTGTTGTGTTTTTCATTGTGCAATGTAATAGCTATCTGCTAGAGTAGTTTCTCTTCCTGTTTAGGCTAAATGAGGTTTCAATTTACCTCCAAAAAAAAAAAAAATCTCTTCAGGAAATAATGGAGCTGAAGAAAAATACATATCTGCCTCAGGGCATGGAAAACCTAAGAATGACCTACAATGGCTCTGGCTGCAGGAAGATCTTCAAAGGGGCGAGGAGGGCTCAGTAACACCCCCAGCTCTGGGGTTGCTCTGCCTGTGCCTCCAGGCCCTCATCCAGAGACTCAGTTCCCAGCCTGGGGCCAAACCCAGCATCTTCTGTATTGCAATTTGTGCATTTAAAAAGCATATGGCGTGACACAATGCGGGCAGCAGTGACAATGGGAGGAATGTGGCCATCGGGAGTTATTTCCAGTGTCTATATGCAGTTGTCTTTACAAGCCTCCTCCTTTTTTGTGTTCTGAAGAGCTGCTGCCTGCCTGTGAATAGGGAAGACTTTGTCCCAGCTGCTCTGAGCAGGGCCGGGAGGGGAGGGGAGGGTGGGCAGGAGAGCCTTCTGTTCAGATCTGATTTCTAGGGAGATGCATTCGTCTTCTCAACTCCACATCCCTGCGGGCGGCTGAAGGCTGCGAAACTTCTGTTCGCTCTTGGCTGCCTTGAAGTTCTTGTGCCTCCCTTCCTTTTAAAGACAAATGCAAATATAAATATATTTATTTTAGAGCTGTGCTGAAATTTTTTAACTGCCAAAGCCACGCGGCAATACTGAAGGATTCCTACATAATGTAAAGAACTAGGAAATTCCTGTGTTGCCTTTAGCTTCCATTGTCTTTTAGTATACAAAAAGATGGTTACCAAACTCCTTTCAATAAAGGCTTCTAAAGCTGGATGTATTCAGGCAGTGGATTTCATATTTTTTTAGTAATAATTACCTTGCATTACATGCACTGTGAATTTAAATGAGTTCAGCTATAAAGACCTGATTAGAAACACACATATGTACAACGTTTTTTTATTGGTCCTACCAGTCCCCCTAAAATACCTGCCTTATGTGTGCTCTGCTATTATGAGGTGATGCTTAAGTCTTAAATTTAAATAAGAGTATTTTCAGGGATTTCTGGCTTGGATTTTTGAGGAAAACCTGTTTAGCCTTTTTTTTTTTTTTTTGGTCCAATATTTTCTTAGCTAACAGATTAGCAAAATAAAGGTGTCTCTATCTCAATCTGAGAAAACCACTTATAGTCTTGATTTCACGGCAGAAGGATATAAATTGAAGCAGACTGCATACTGTAAATGGTTTTACAGGTTTCACTTACTGACAGAATTAGTTTGATGAAGTGATAGATGACTGCCTTTGCCACCTAATTTAGCATTCATAGGCCTGTGAAGTTTATGGTGTTACCTTTCACTCATTACCCTAACAAGGGTGGCTTTGCAGGTAGAGTTGATTTGGGAAGATTTGACAGGATCAAAGGGCCCAAAGGCTCAGGAAGCTGTCAAATGGTGATGCTGCCCACAGTGCCTTCTGAGGGGACAAACTGCAGCTATGCAGAGGGACGTTGGGGTGTCTTGGGCACCCTCATGTAAATCCTCCATGGCTGAATGAGCTGGCAGTAAATCAGGAGCAGGGAGTGCAGCACTGAATTCTGATCTGGTTTGAGAAGGGCCTCTAAACAGAGGTGGCATTTGTCACCTTGTTGATTTATACAGCTCAACTTGCTTATTCAAGCATTTCCAAAGAAAACTTGTAAAACTTCCAGATAGAAAATTTGTCTTTCAGTTGAGAGGAGAGTGTGAGGGAGAGAAATCTGTACTATTTGTTCTGCAGGATACTCCCAGGAGTGTGGATGCAAGAGCCTTCCCCAAATTTTGCAGACTTTATCGACACACATTGTGGTGACTTCAAGCTGGCTGCCAAAACTTACTGTGAGTAAATAGCTGTAATTAAATGTATCCCCAGCCTTCCAAGCACTGTGTGTTTCTGTACTGCTAAGGCTGTTAGATAAGGCTGGGGTTGAACTGTGACACCTGGGCTATATATAGAAGGTGACAGTTTGCTGCTCTTGGAAACATTTGGGTTGTTGAGCTCTGGTTTGTGACTTTCATGAAAGAATTGGAGGAAGAGGATAATAACAGCTCCAAAGGGCACTGCCTCTTTGAAACTGCTTAACACTACCTTTTTAAAAATAGTTTTTTCAACAGCAAAACACAATTTTTCTTCTTTGGGTGAGATACAGGGGCTCCTTGTCAGGAAGAATTTGAGAAGGAGACAAAGATGAATGGCTTCTGAGTCTTGTGGATGTTTGGACCTTTAGGAACAGTTTAATTGAATGGAAGTGAGGCGTTGTTAAAATACAGGCAGAAAAGAAAACCACAGGGTTAAATCTGTGTGCTTCTATAATCTGTGACCATAACAATGAGAAAGTTGTCAACACAGGGAAAGTTGGAACTGCCCTCTGTCTAGACAAAAACGAAGAAAAAAAATTGAGGAGGAAAGAGAAAAGTGATGTTTAGAGCTTTTGGTAAAAGAAGCTGCAGTGCAGAGCCCAACCCCACGAAGGACTGTGTTCATCTGGGCTGAGTGCTAAGATGCATTGTCAGATCAATACAGATCTGGACTCCAAGGTAGCATGAGTCAAATCAAAATTGTGTGTCCAGGTACTTGAGATTTTCAGTTCTTTGAAAATCAAATCCTAAATAAGTAATTGGACTGCTTGAATCTGTTTGCAGCTTTATTCAGAACAATGTCTAAAATAACATGGTCCAAACAGTTCCTCAATATCAAATGTTCTCTAAAAACAAAACCAGTAAGTACAAAACATGTATCAAGTGATACTCTTTTGTTCCAGGGGAAGGACAGGGGAAGTGAAGCCCTTCCGCTTTTGAAGGGGTGTGTGTTTGATTTTGTGCTGCTCAGGAGCTATGGTTACCAGCACTGCAGAAAACAAACCCTGAGCACCAGGTAGGCTCTCACCCTGTTCCCCAGCAGTGCCCATTTCCCTGCCCAGGACTGAGATCCTATCAGGAAATGGAGCAATGTTGAAGGCTCATGTATTTCAGCAACAAAAAAGATCAGAGGTCAAAATCTCCTGATTTAGGCCAGAGAGCCAAATCCCCCTATTACACTGTAGAATTCTGCTTTGTTTCTACGAGTAATGTATTGTGAGCAACAGTTTTGTTTTGGTTTCTCACCAACAAGAAAGGAAGGAAAGGTGAAGACAACACACTTAGTATAGACTTTCTCACAAACTGTTAAGATTCCCCACAAGTGGTGGAACAAACTGCAATCCACAGGTAAACCCCTCCTTGCTTGGCCAGCCATGGCTGTGTTCTTGTGGCAGTGACCTGTGTGTCACAGGTGACTCCCTGTTCCCAGTGGCCATGTGCCGATGCTGCGCTGGAACAGTAACAGAAAGACTGCCAGACCAAAGAGTCCACCTGTTTGTGTACATATGATCTGAAAGTACCTGGCATGGAGTCTAATGGATTCAAGGATGGAGGTAATACCTGAGAATTCCTGGGGTGTTCTCAATTGCCAGCACTGCAGGGATCCATTTTCCCAGAGCAGGCAGTAGGTATACAAGCATTCTGTTTGGGAGGAAAAGGGGAACAACAAAAAACCCACAACCAAACCAAACAATGCTGGAATGCATGTAACTTTTTTCTTTCCTGATCTATTTATTTTGCATGACATTATTATTTTGCATGGATTATGTTTGTTTGCATATTTCATTTCCCATCTGACCTATGTCATTTACATCTACTAATTTTAAATGCATGTGTGTGGCTGAGTCAGAGTGGTCATTGCTAGGCTGACCAAGGAGAACCCTTCTCTGAAGTGTTCAGTGTTGGGTGGGACCTAACACTGAACACTTGGTTTGGGTGACCAAGGAGAATGAGTGTATGCATAGAGTATATCCCCATCAACACTTGCTCTTCATGTAAGACCTTAGTGATTCATCCAATACCTGAGTCCCATAATATTTTAGTCATAGAAGACTTGAGAATGTAAAATTTGAGGAGGTTTTTCAGCTGAACTGACCAGTTAGGCAGTAAAACTCCTACCTTGAGAGACACGTGACCAGTTCTCCATTAATGTAATTCTGGAGTTAAATCCAAAGTGCCTGGATGGAGAATGGAGGGAGGAGTGTCTGGCAACAGACTCGAGCCTAGGAAACTGAGCAGCTTTTGCTTGCTTTGTACTTGCTTTGTACTTACTTTTTACTCACTTGAATTGAATGTGGGATACAAATTAAAGTGCAAATACTTCGGCTTGATTCAACAGCAGTCATTCCTGTGGCTGGCAGTAAGAGCCTTCATTTTAGGAAAGCTTTGACAGTTCTGAGAGGTCAGCAAATGCTCTGGCCTTACAGATACATCCTCCCTTGTGGTCTAAATAAGAGTTCTTTAGTCTCCTTCTCTTTTTCCTCTGGCAAATTAGAAAGGTTTTCCATCAGCTCCTTCACAGTATTTATCCCCTTGCCTGTCTGTGCTATGAAATGATTGATTATAACAGCTGTATATTAGTGTGTGATGTATAAACCCACAAAAGACACATGGAAGTTGTGGGCAAATTCTGTTTTTATCACCTTTCCCCTCAAGAAACCCTGAGATAATACTTCTCCCTTCTTTGTGAAGTCCAGATAGAACTACTCAGGAACACACCGTTATTGGCTGTCATTATAACAACTTGCACATCAGCATAATATTTTTGTTGCATCTTTTAACATAAATCCCAAGGTGTTAAAGGTAGCAGATTTTTTCTGGAAATGCAGCCAATAGACCTTCTAGCAAAAAGCTGACAGGTAAGAACTTGGTGGGTTTTGTCTGCTTTTTTTAAAAGGGGTTCAGGGAGTAGATAGTAATTTCAGCAATAGGAGTGGTGTTCTGGGAAGGGGCTGGGAACAGAATCCTGAGTAAGCACAGAGCAGCATTAGGGACTTGGGTTTTTGCATTGTGTTTTCCCTTTGCTGCTGGAGGTCTGTAGCCTTGGAGCGACACTCCGGCTCAGCGCTGGCTGAAAGGATGTGAATCATTTTTCCTGCTTCCTGCAGCAATGGAAGTGCAGTGTGCCCCACTGCTCCTGAGTCTCCGTGGCTGGCTGTGCTTGGTGACAGCCACCATGGCCACTGTGTGACAGCTGTGCAGCCCTGCTGGGGGTGCCAGGCCCACCAGGGCTGATGGGACAGTGCTTGTGCCCTTTGGGTCTTAAAACCCTCTCTGTGAGACCAAGTGCATTCAGGAGCTTTCCAAATTCTGTGTCACTTTAAATAAGCTTTCTGGGAACTAAAGGACATCCTGGGCACTCTGTCGAGGTATCCTAAAGCTCCTGAGGAGTCATGGACTTCACTGAGGACCTGTGTTGGCTCAGTAAGAAATGCTGGCTCACTTGAGGAATTAATGAGTGGCAGGCTTACAGCTGCTTGGGGAGTAGCAGCTACTCAGTAGACATTTGCTCCAGGATCCTAGATTTTGGTAAGAAGCTGTGTGCTCCCTCTGCCTGGATGAGGTGAGTCAATGATGCTCATTTTCTGACCAGTCAATCTGCTTCTGTGAAAGACAGAATCTGGAGCAGGCTCAGCGTCTAATGTAGTCTCAGGCTCCTGATACTCTGCAGGCATCTGCTGAGGATCTGTTGAGCAGGAAAGGAATCTGAGGATGTTGTTTTGGAAAGTGGCAATGTGTAGGTAGGCATTACCCATGTTGGGGTCAGCCATCAGTAATGAGGCCACCAAGGGTGACTGTAACAAGTAAGTAACATTTGCAGGCCCAAAGGAGGCAACTTTGCTCAACTTGTGTGATTCAGGCCTTGGTGAGACACATGGATGCTGTGAACATCGTTGGGAAAGTTTGATGAGGCTGATGACAGAGTTGATGTGTCTCTCCTGGGCTTCATCCCCTTCCCAATCTGTGGAACATTGATTCCAAACCTGTTGCATGGTGACAGTGCAGGTGGGTTTTACAGTGACTTTGCTCAGCACAGGATGGTTCTGGTGAACTTAGTTTAGGCTAGGAAGAACAGAACTCTGAAGTTTTATTTGTGTGTGCCTCAGTCATGGATGGTCCAAAGCCCAAAACACAGCCAGGCTTCCACAAGGGCCACGAGAAGCTGAAACCCATTTAGAAACTCAGTTTCTAAACTCATGAGGGCACACAGGCTCAGGGTGATGCTCAGTAATTTCCCTTTTCTCCCACAGGACACAGGCATGTCATTTTAAGGATGCTTTAACCTGTGCCTCTTTGGTGATGATTTTTAAGTAGGCTGCTTTGCTTTGTACTTAAATGGTGCAGGAACTCTGCAGGGTTCAGCTGAGGGTGAGTGCATCAGTGCGATTCTTGAAGTGGTCTGTGAATGCATGTTTGAAGATGCCTGAGGTCTGAGCTTTCTCAAATACAAAGAAAACTACTCTCCTTGCCCTCTACTTATATTTCAGCCAGAGACCAATGCAAAAACTATAAAACCACAAATTGAGTTAATTTTACGCTTAAGAAATCTAAGGCCAGAAGGGATCAGTTAATACAATTACTTGTATGTTGTTGTTTTACTAAGTAGTTTTTGTTTGTAACCAAAGCAGCTTGTATTTGCTTCTGGAAATACATTCTGTCTCACCTGACGTTAAAAGAAAATAAATTCATTACTTCTTCCAGTGTCTAATTTCAATCCTTCTCATTTCAGACAGTCTGGACCTACTATCTAGGTCTTGGCATTTAAGGCTCTACTTTATTGGATTAAAAGACTTTTTGAAGCCATGACTTCCTCAGCTGGTAAGTGAGCTATAGAACATATGTGTAACACAACCTGGGCAATATAACAAATCAAATCACCCTCAGTCGTCATCTTGTTTAACTAAATTAACTTAAAGCCTCATGCTGCAAGGTGTATTTTCATGTTTGAATGTTTTCTGAACCAGCTTGGATTTTTTTTTTAACCTCCTTAAAATGCAGTGCAATGAATTTCACTTGCTGAAAACTATAATGAAATGCTAATGTTGTATAGGGAGCTAAAATCTCATGGAAGGAGAGAGACTATTTTCCCCCTTTGCTTTGTTCTTTAGCCTAGCTCATGCAGAAGCCTGAGAGGCTTAAAGTGGACAATTAAGGGACATTTATCCCTAATATCCATTTATATAACTGTGGATTTGGAGATTTGCTAGAAGATGCAACTTGGAACCAGGCAAGAAAAAAGAAAAAAAAAAAAAAGAGAGAGAATATCTCTTAGGAAGCAGAGGGAAGGGTAGACTTCTGGTTAAGACAGCTGGATTACTGCTTGAATCCCTGATTTTTCTATATGCTTCCTACATGACCTTGTTGAAACCATTGTGCCCTTCCATGGAGCAAGATGTGCCCTCCCAGGTCCCACCCATACTGGCTTGTGAGTATGTGGTTCAAGGCCATGGCTGTGAGGCAAACCTGACAGAAGATGTGCTGCTTGGCCCAGTTGTTTTCATCTCTAGAGAAAAGAGCAAGTGGCTTGGACAAAAGTCTCAGCGTGCTCCAGCAGCTGAACACAGGCTTGGTAAAGCCTGTGTGTCTGCAGGGTGGAGGAGCAGGTAGGACTGGGGAGCTGCTTCTGTGTGAGTGTGTGCTGAGCTGTGCTTGGACAGAGGCCCAAAAACTGGAAAGCCTGGGCTCCAACAGCTGGAGCTGGCAAGAGGGGATGGCTCCTTGTGGATTGTGGGGATGTTATCTGTGCAGAGTTCACGATAACATGGTAAGGCTCTGGGTGCCAGGATTAACCAACACTCACTCCAGCACTTCTCATAGGAATAAATCCTCGGGTTTTGGGATGTTTCAATACCATTCTGCTAATGGCAGCATCTTGGATGGTAAGAAATGTTAGCTGTGTTACAGACAGGAGCCAACTGCCTGCCTAGCAGAGATTTCCTGCATGATGTCTGTGCATCCCCTAGACCTGCTGCTGAGACCTGGGCTGGTTTTATTCTACCCTTTTAATCGGAATAGAGACTGAAACATTTATTTGAAGAGGGAGGCTCTGCAGAGAGCTGCAGGATACTTACTAGTGGGACATGAAAGAAGATGTAAGTTGATTTGGATGATTTAAAAGCTTGATCTTGCCTCCTGGCCAGAGGCTCTGATAAAAGACCTGGTGCATGTTGCCAAGAGGTTGGGAGGAGGTTTGAACTCTAAGTCGTCCCAGCTGACCCAGTCTAACAAGGAGCATTTTCCCCCTGCAACAGGTGTGAGTGACTGACATGCAAAGAGAGGGGAAAATGAGCTCTTCTTTCTATTATTCTTCACCTGCATATCAAACGAGAGGAGTCCTGTTAGTGTGCTGCCTCTCTCTCCTTTTACAAGGCAGTGTGCTGTCAGATCAGATAGTCTGTTTGTATTACTTTGGAATGGAAAAGAATAAAGGCAGTTTCTATAAAGAAGGACTTGAAAAGGCTTCGCTGGATTTTCATCAGAGCCTTCCTTCCCCACACTGCCCCTTCCTCAGTCCCACCCCCAAAATGCTCACCTCTCCCTGCCTTTGTCAGGGAAGTGTCAGATTTGACACCTTTGCAGTAAGGTACAGAAATGTAAATGGATGAATCCAGCAACACCTAATCAGAGGATGTAAACTTTCTGTGAACCTAATTTGTGTATTTAAAAAGAAAAAAAGCCATATTGCTAACACATTTCTAAAAGGCTTTTGACACAATTGAAAACTCCTAATAGTACTGCTCTGCCCTGGCTTTTTCTTTTCAGCCAGTACAGGACTGGTAAGTGCTTAGGGGAAAGGCCTGTAGTCCCTCTGCTCTTCCCACCCACCCTGGCTTTGGGAGAGCAGCTGTCCAGGTGGGCTCACAGCCCTGCTGCCTTGTGTCTTCCTGCAGCAGCAGGAATGGGATGTGCCCAGGTGTCCAGCCTGGTGGCCCATGTGCAGGGAGCCAGCCTGGGAAGGGTACCCTGGCTGTGGGAAGGGCAGCAGCGTGAGCAGGAATAGGAAAGGCAGCAGGTACATGGGCAGGCCAGCTTTGGCTGCTGTTCTCCAAGGCCTGTACAGGGAAAGTTAAGCACCACATCTGCAGTGCTGCTGAGCACAGAGGACTTTGTTTCAGCCTGCCCCCTGCCCCATCCGTGCTGAACCAAAGCTGGCACTTTTATGTGGACTCTGGGCTGTGCTTCTGTCACCAAAGTGTCAGGATTTGCACTTGCTTTCACAGGAGCATTACAGAGAGCCCTAACATGAGGGTCTTTCATCTCATGGAAATGAAGCCAAGCCAAGCTGCCTCCAGTGTTCCTGCAGCAGCAGAGGGGCTGGAGTTGCTGCCCTGGCCCAGGATTGACCCTGGATGTCACTGCCACAGCCACAGAGCTCAGGTCAGTGTCTGAGTGCTGTTGGGAGCCACAGGCTGGGCTGCTGCACTTGTGTTACAGAACTGGGCTGTGGCTTCACCTCTCTCGAGTTCCTCATTGAAAGGGCCTTTTCCAGCCATTACAAGTGAGGGGTTCTGGCTGAGCAGGGTAACAATGCACAGTGATGCTGTGTGTGACCTGCCCTTGGAGTTACAGGGGGGTCTGAGCTAACAGGGGAGGGTGAAGTATCAAACAAATGTGATACCTGAGGGAAATAGCTCGATACAAATAAACCTGGACTTGTGCTGGAGCTAGAGAGGTCAGCTGGTGTGTGGGGTGCTAGTTTTAGTGCAAGTGTCCCTCCCTAAAGCTGAAACCTCCCTCCTAAAGTGTCCTTCCCTAAACCTCCCTCCCTAAAGCTGAAAGGTCATGACACAAGTGCTCACCTTCCCTCGTGCAGCTGGTTTTTGCTCCTCTTGTCCTAGTTCAAAGGGAATTTAGCACAACGGGATGAGAAGGACTCAACAAATATGATGGCCATCTTTGAACAAGGACAGCCACCTCAGGTAAGGAAAATTACAAAGGAGAGGTCTTGCTTGTATTTCAGTTTCTATTTTTATTATTCACAAAGGTACATGTCTAGTCCCTTGATAGTTAGGTTGCTTCCTTTCTTGCTTGTTCTATGTTTGGGAACTTCCATGTATTAAAATACTTTACAATCTTTTTTTTCCTCTTTACAATGACAGCTTTCTGAAAGGTATTATATCCCAACATAAATAACCTGGCATCTCCCCAAAGTAGAAATGAGAAGGGGTCAAACCTCATGGATAAGAACGCTGAGGGTCCCCCTCCAAGCCCCCTAGAAACGTTAAAGATCACTTTCCAAATCCATTGCACATTCTATTCAACTTGGGAATCTTGTTTTGCTCTCAACTGCACTCAGCCAGCAAAAAAATAAAACAAAAACCAAACCAACCCCCTGTGAAGTTATGCCCCAGGACAGGATTTGCCTAGCACTTCTGAAATTAGGGCTGTACATGTATGAGCAACACCTTCAGATGGCAGATCAAGTAGAGTAGGTTTGAGACTGGCATCCAAACCACCCAGCCCTGAAATCTGTGGCCTAAGACCAACCTTAGCCAGTATGACCTTGCTCATGCAATAAACTTAAGTGTCTACTAGTATTAAACAAAAGAAATATTTGAATTCCAATACTTAAGTTAACAATGCTTAGTACAAGAATTAAGTGCTTAATTACCAGCATTGTTTCCATGATATACACATAGTGTTGTTAATAGCCAACAACAGGGAGCTGTGTTTTTAATGTTTTTAAACGGGTTAGAAGTGCATCACATTCCACAATACATGCCATGTTGTGAATTCAGTATTTTTTTATTAAAGATTAAAAATAAAAAACATTTGACACCCTAATATACATAAAGTCACAATAAACTCAAATGTGCTAAAAGCAAAATGTGCATAAAGACACTCATTTCTAAAAGGCACCCTGCCACCAACATCTTTTAAAACGGTTCTCTAATTCCATCAGGTTTCTAGTTTTCTCTCCCTTCCCTAAAGGTGAGACTTTAGACTGCTACCAGGTACAGATGCTACCCCCACTGACACCTTTCAGGGGTCTGTGCTATCCCTAGAACACTTAAAACTGTGCATGCAGACTCAGCTCGAGCTCCTCCTGGAATTAACCATCATCATTTAAAATGAACAAAGGCTTTTTCTTAAAAGGTAGTGGTATTTGGGCCACTTCTAAGGGCCAAGAAGAGCCAGGGTTATAAAATAACTGCTGTCTCTCCACCAGAGAGCTTCCCTACTACAACCCAACTCCCTCCTCCCCCCATCCTCTCATAAAAACAACCCCTAAAGTTACAAAATGCCCACACGCACACACACAGGGATGAAATGTTAACGCGTTCGCTATTAGGCTGTCGGGGTGTGACAGCGTCAGAGTGGCCGTGCTGCAGTCCCCAGTCAGAGCTGCCAGCCGCGCACTCACACACACTCACTGACTGCACCCTCGCTCACACACACTGCACACTAACACACACTGGCGAGTGCGGGCGGAGCGGGAGCACCCTGCTCTCCCCACAGGGAGCTCTGCCGTGACTCCTCTCCTGTGTTACCAGGGTCTCCACATGGATTTGGGCAGCCCGGGCGAGGGCAGGCCTTGCGTCTGGGACGCGTCCAGTCCGTCCGTGGAGGTCTGGCCCGGCTCGGCCTCCGCCTCGTCCGAGTCGGAGCAGGTCTCTTCGCTGGGGGAGGGCGAGAGCGCCGGGGCGGGCAGAGCCAGAGCCAGGCCCGGCTGAGCTTCGGCCGGCAGGGCCAGCAGCTCGCCGGCGGGCCAGGGGCCGAGGGCGGGCTCCCCCAAAACGTCCGTGAGCGAGTCCGGGCAGCCGCCCTCGTTGAGGGGCATGGACTCCAGCAGGTGGTTGAGCAGCTCGGCGGCCGTGGTGGCGTCGATGCCGGGGCAGCTGGAGACGAAGGTGTGCACCTCGTGCATGCACTGGATGTACCCGGCGGCGAAGCGCTCGCTGGCCTCGAGGAGCCGCCGCCCGCCCCCTGCGCCGCGGGGGACAGAGAGGGGCGCGGGTGAGGCGCGGGCCGGGCCGGGAGCCCCCCGCCGCCCCCCGGGCCGGCACTCACCGCGGGCGCGGCGCTCCAGCACGGCCCGCACCCGCCGCACCGTCCGCTCCAGCACCTCCGCGTTCTCCAGCTTCGCCTGAAACTGACCCGGGGCGCCGCGGCCGTCAGCGCGGCCCCGGGCCCCGCCGGCCCCCGCCCCGCCGCGCCGCCGCCTCACCTCGCTGTCGGCCAGCAGCAGCCGCAGCTCCCGCAGGCTCTCGTTGATGCGCGCCCGGCGCTTCTTCTCCACCAGCGGCTTCCTCGTCTGCGGGGACAACAGCGCCGTCAGCCCGCCCGCCCCTCCCGGCCCGGCCCCGCCCGCCGCGGCCCCCACCGCTCACCCTCCGGTCGGCGCGGGGGTCCGCGCAGCCCTCGCCCCGCGGCGGGCGGTCCTTGCCCGGCGCCATGGCCGCGCCGCTGTCCCCTCGCTCCGCTCCGCTCCCCGCCGGCGGCTCCGCACCACTCCCGCCCCGCGCCGCCGCTTTATACCCCGCGATTTGCATGTCAATGAGCCCATTGGCCGCGCCGCGCGGGCAGCGCCGAGCGTTGGCCGAACGAGCCAATGGCGGCCGCGCGCTTTGTCTGCGGCGGGGCGGGGCTGGCGGCGCTGGCGGGCGGAGCGGAGCGGAGCGGAGCGGGCCTGGCCTCGGCACCGCCCGGCGGCAGCGCGGGGACTCCCGGCCGGGCACTGCCAACGGGATGTGCCCCTGCCCGCAGCGTGCGGCTCCCCGGGGCGGCGGGGCATGTCAGTCACCCCAGTGAACCCCAAACCCCAACGCCCGTTACGGGTTCAGAGGCTTGGAATAGCCGTGTGTGCGGCTGGGGTGCTCTTGGAGGGGAGGGCACAGTGGGGACAGCCGGGCGTCAGCACCGACCTGGGCGTGAAAGGGTCAGTCTGAGCCCTGACCGGGAGGCCGTGGGGCTGAGCAGGCACAGCTGGCCGTGGTCCCCGTCTTGTCCTGCCGCCGTCCCTGTGGATGGGGCGGCTCTCGGGGTGGGTGCCAGCCCGGGAGGACGCGCCCGTTCGGGCCGGGTAGCAGGGCTGTGCGGGGCACCGTGGCTGCTCGCCCGTGCAGCCCATCCCCAGCCCCGGGGGCTGCTCGCCTGCGCTGTGGCCACGGGCAGCTGGGCCCAGAGCGCTCGGTGCCGGCCCTGGCGCGGCGCAGCCCTCCGCCTCCTTGGCTGAAAGAGCCGGGCAGGCCAGCTTTGTGCGGGTAACTTGATGCTGATGACAGTTGGCAGCTGCAGTTCCCCCAGCAGACTGAGGCAAATAAAAGCATTAGGGCTCGTCCCCGAGGAGAGCGACAGGTGTTCGCTCCCGCTCCTTTGTTTCCCTCCTTTTATTCTCCTCGCTAATGCATGTCATATTTTTACCGCCCGACGAAACGGGAGACGCGTCCCCCGCTTGAATCGGCGCTGCCGGCGCGGAGCCGCACGCTCGCCTCGCTGTACGTGTCCGGCATAGCTGCCCTCCCGCTCCAGCTTCCTCCCGCTTTGTCTCGCCATGGAAAGCCCTCTGGTTCTGCTAGCGCTGAGGTTTTCCTTGCGGAGAGGTCTGGCGTGAGCCGGAGCGCCCACAGGTGCTGCGAGCCCCGCGCCGCCTGGCTCCATCAGTTTTCATGGATCCGCACCCGGATCGGTGCCTGGCGAGTCCCGCGTGGCCCGGCGGGTACCGGCACGTGCTCCGGGAAGAGCCGGGGTAGCTCTTACTATGGCAGTCCCACTGGTGCTTAACACTGCTTTTCATCTTCAAAGGGCTGTATAAACACCCGTGCCTGCACTGTGCTAATCCACGTGTGATAAAATACCGAACTGGGATAGAGAAGTTCAGCATCACGGAGTGCATAAGGGATGGAGCCAGTCTGTGGGATATCCTGGCTGGAGATCTATGCTCAGGCCACTCTTCCTTCCGTGTCACAACGGATAGGAGGTATTATTTTCAGAAACGTGTTTCTGGTATGTTTCTTCATTTTATGTTAAAGCATCAATGCTCAGATTTTGTCAAAGACTCTCTTCCATTGGTGATAAGTTTGCCTGCACCAGGCAGGAGCAGAGTGGGATGTATTAGGGGCTGGATGTTTAAATCCGTCCTTCTGCTTTTGATGCACCTGATTCTCTGTGTAACACAACGTGGAAACTGGCTCATTCTTCTCAATAATATAATTAATGCTGGCTAAACAGAAATGCTGTTTGGACCAGGCCAGGTACAGAACATTTTTGTACTTAAGCAAGTAGAATCACCTGTGAACAATCTGTGTCTGGTTTATTCATACCTAGCCTACCTAAGTGGCAGGGGAAAACCACAATTGTGTGTGTGCAAACTGCAGAAAAAAGCAGCAAACTGCAGAGTAATGGGTGTCACAGTTTTGAAGGAACCATCTTCATTCTGAACCAACACTAGGCACAGAACGTCATCAGAGGTGTATAAAAACTCACAAATGTACACACACACATTTGTGAAATGTGCAGTAACACACAATGTATGTAACTGTGTGGTAAAATATGAACTCCAAGCATTTGTAAGCCTGTGTTCCCTTCAGAGAAGGCTCAGCTTTTCCTAGAATGGGGATGGGGGAAGTGACTGAGCAGCTGCCTGGTTGCTGGCGGGGGTAAAACCACAACACACACATATTCAGGTGCTCAAACAGTGGGGTTTACACTGGTGTAAATGCTGCTGATTTACACAAGAGGCATTGCACCACCATTGGCTGCAGGTGCAGTCCCCAAACCTGTCCAGCCTCTTTAGTGCAGGTGTTTGTATCAGCTGTGTTTCACAGCTAACTTGGGTTAGAGGTGCTGCATTGTTAATGTAGGAAAATTAGAAGTGAAGGAGCTCCTGAATTCACCCCAGTCGAGGTTCAGATGTGTCAGGACTTGGGTGAAACTGTGGTGGCTGCTGAACAGCAATAACTTCTCACAAGGCTTGGATCTGAGTTTCTGAGCAGCAAGGAGCTGCAGGCACAAAGTGAGGGCTTTTGGATGTACGAGGAGACTCCAGCAGAGGCTGGCAACTTTGGATTAAGAATGGCCAGAGAGAGTTGGCCATGCCTATGCCATCCTATTTCTGTTCTGACTGGGCAGGTGCTGATGGCAAGGCATTGTACATGTTGCTAGCTCTTGTTCTGCAGCATGTCTTTTTGTGTTTTCTTTGAAAAGCTGCAGGTCAAATGAGTTGACAAATGCTGGAGCTGTTTGTGCTGGGCATTAAAAATGTATGTGCCATAAATATCAGGGCATCACTAGAGCTGCCATTCTGGAGGTGGAAGTCACTGCAGGCTATCTCCTCTAGCCCACAGGGACGATGTGACATTTTTGTGCTACTTTAAACAAGTTCCATCACATCAGGTGAAGCGAATCATGGTAACCTCATGCATTTTAATGGAAATGTCAACTGCAATCTAGTAAAAGAAAACATTCCTTAGATACCTTGTCCAATACCTCGGTGCTTGTCCATGCATGGTGGTTCCTGAAGGAGATTTCACTAAACCCACTGACTTATCTCTATGTTATCCAGGTTAAGCCCATCCTGCTCCCTGCTGATGGGGAGGTGTACAGACACTGCTTCCTCCTCCATGAAAGTTGGGAGTTTCACCTTTCCTAGAGCAGGGAGCTCTGTCCTGCCAGAGACAAGCTCTATACAAGCTATAAATCACAGTTTAGCCAAGGAACAGCATAGTTTTAGCAGAGATAAGGGCATCTGGGCCTTGCTGCACATGTTCTCCTGCAAGCCTGTGTGTAGAGCAGGATTTAATTCTTTCTAGATTATGCATGATCACTAATGCAGCTGTGGTGACAGTGGCAAAGGCAACTGTGGGAGGCAATCCTGCAGCCTCAGCTATGTGCCATATGTTTTGGAGCCCAGGTGAGTGGCAAATACTCATTTCTGACACATAATGGCCTCAACACACTTTCGTTTGTGTTGTCAGGTGCATTTGGAAGGTCTCTGGCTCCCAGAAGAGCATTCACAGAGACATAATGAAACTCTAAACATTTCTGAGTACTCTACAGGCAAGTGTGCTGCCATCCCTTGTGCTTGGACTGGAGTCAGGAGGTGACCCAGGCTCTGCATGGATAATATAATCAGGGCATGGGATAAAGACATGATGAGCATGCACAAGGTCCATTGGAAATGCTTGAGTAGTTTCTTTCATAAATGGTATAACATCTGTTGTCGCTGGAGGCACAAGTTCCTGTCAAAAAGACACGTCATCCTTATAAATATTAATGGTGCATATAAATGGTGGTGGGTGTGAACTGCGGCGGATGTGAGGTTAATGGGTGAGCTGCTCCTTAGGCATCAGTTCGCTGTCATCAGACTTATTTCTACACTAACAAATACAAACTGTTTAGGTGGCACAGCAAGCAAAAAGCTTTCTTTCCCCTCCTCCTCTCCCTGGGGTCCCTTCACAAATGAAATGTGTACTGTAATTAGTCTCCTGCCTTGTCACTGATGAAAATTAGTCCTGCTTGTGGAGCTGAGGAGGAGAGGAGCAAGCCTGGAGCTGGAAGAGCTGAAGCTGTAGGTGATGAATGAAGCAAATGAGAAAGGCTGTTGGGAGAAGTCTGCAGCATTCCCCATCAGCTTGATCTTAGCTGCCTTTAGTGCCATCGATTTTTCTGCTGTTAATAGCTGATGTTTAAGAGGAAAATAGGGTTGAATATCACCACTGAGCTGCTCTTGGACTCCAGTCTGTTTGTTACAGCAAATTGTGTTTGCTGCCTAGAGCACTGAGTTCCTGCTGCCCTTTTCAAAAACCATAAGGCTTTCCCTATCCTTATTTATTTATCAGCAGACTTGGCAGCAGTGCTAGTGTTCATCAGCTGGAGCACAGAAGAACAGTTCATGGCAGCCAAAACACTAATGAGTAGCATTCAAAAGGGTCTTATGTCCATTCACGGAAGAGCCCCAAGACTGTGTTTGCTGCCTGTGGAAGCTCAGGGTCCCCTTTGCCTGAGAAGACAGGCCCAGCCTTCTGTCAAAGGTACTTTGACTTTCTGCCATTTCAAAGGTGATATTCAAATGCAACAAATGGTGAGAGGCTGTGCTGAGCAAGCAGAGAGGACAGCAGAGCCTCTCCCCAATGGTGAGAGATGGGTGGGTGTTGTGCATAGGGGGATTCCCCCAGCAAAACCCTCAGTGCCACTTTTATTACCTTGTCAACTTGTTGGGCTCCTAGAGATGCCTAAACTCCTCAAGCACTGCAAACTGCTTCAGCTCCAGCCAGTTAGCCTGTGGTCTGTCGTCAGTGACTGTGGCAGGATCTTGTGCCTTTGAGGTTAGAGAGGCCATCACTTGGGCCCATTATGTTTGTGGAAATTATTTCAGGGAGGTGACAATAACTGTCTGAAGCAAGTACAGAGGTTTTCTTCAATTGAATTTAAAAAAAAGTAATCTGCCTGTGGTGCTTCAGGGAGCAGTTTCATCGTGTTTCCAGGGAAGCCTCTTGTATTTGATTTCTTGAATATTTTTGGTAATTGGAAGTTATCTTTATCATGGGGCTGTCATCATAGGTTTTATGCTATATTTGTAACAGGGATGCATGTATTACTAGTCCTCCTCTGCAAGATATTTATACTATTTCCTAAATGCCTTATGGGCATCCTCATTAAAGTACATTTGCTTCAGAGAAGGTGCTGAATCCCTTAAACACAATCCTGAGTAGGGTTGAAAGCTTTTAAAGTGTGTGCCCTTGAGAGAGTATTTCTTCTGCCATGCAGTGCGTGCCCAGGGTAACTCCCAGTCTGTACCTCTGGCAATGACACTCCAAGTTTGTTGACAGGACACAGGTTTTATTTTTATCAGATTAACATGTACATAGTCAGGGTCTGAACTTTGCTCCTGTGTGTTTTGTGAAATGCTCTGGAAAATGCCCCCTTTCACTGTCTCTCCCAGGTTTGCATTCCCATTACAAATTGCATATCTGTAGGTGGGGAAAAACCCTGTGCCCTGGGGATGTTTGTAAGATCTCTTTTAGCAATGACAGAATATATTTTGTCGTCAATTTTGACAAACACTGGTCTTTTCTAAGTCAAAACGAGAAATATTTTAGAAACAGAGACCAATTGAAAGTCTTGGCACCCCATTTTGTGTTTTGCATAAATACTGGGTTTGATCCAGCTGCAAGAGATGCATCAGATTGGATAGATGTGTTCTCTGGAGGTATCCATGGACATGCTCTCCCATTCCCAAAGCCTTGATGGGTTCCCAAGTCTTATGAACATGATGCAGGATTACAACTTGCAGAGGAGAACATCATTCCTCTGCTTGGATCATCATTTTTCTTCATGTCTTTTTTCAGTGGGACTCCGGTGTTTGCAGAAAAATGCAAAATGTCTTCCTGCTGTTTTCCATGTGCTGACTTTTGGTCGTGTGGGGCTGCTCAGTGCTTCCACTCACCTCTCAGCTGTCATGGTGTGGCAATGGAAAGGACCTTCTGAGGGCTGGCATGAAGGTGCTGTGCCTCCAAAAGAAATGACAGCTGCTCCCATGATTGTGCCTGTGTCAGTAGGCACAGGGCATTGCAGCCAGCTCACCTGACTAATCACAAATCACGGAAGCAAAAAAAAGCTCAGGAAAGAACTGTGGAGTCACGGGAAGTCAGGAGCACCATGTAGGCTCCTGTTTATGCTGTGCAGGGAGACCTAAAAGAGAAAAAATGTTAGTTCATATTAAACCATATTATTTTTATAGAGAATTTAAAATGGTTTGGGGGTTGGTTTGTTTTTTTTAAGGTCTGGAGAAAGGACAGCACTATCCCTGCAGCATGCCTGGTTTAATGGAGCATGTTGGGAAGGGGTTCATTTACTTGATGAATTCAAGATCCAGTTTAACTGGACTCTGAAATGGCTAGTTTTGGGGGTGAAGCCATTTTATTGGCTTCTGGGGATTGCTTGATGTTCTCTGAACGCCAGTAAAAATTTCTTAGCACAGCCATAGCTTTGGTGTCCTTGCAATAAATAGACAAAGCAAACACCAGGTTTGCTCACATGCACAAGCAGGGGGTTCTGAGCAGAGTGGTAGGACTGGATCCACTGGAGCCTAGTGCACACTGCTGGGTGAAATAAAAATCCCAGTGATACATGGCCTAAAACTGTAATTAGAGGGCAGGTCTGAAAAACAACATCCAAACTGAAAATGTGGGCAACTCTGCCTGGGTTTTTCTATGTTTCCTTCCCTCCAACCCTTTCAGAGGAGTGCTGTGTGGTCTGCCAGAGCTGCATGAGAGCTGGGGTGGCTTGTGCCCAGACCTGCTGAGCTCCCTGGATCCCCCAGCAAGCTCATTTGACAGCTGTGCCCTCAGCTGGATGTTGGGGAGCAAGAGCTCTGAGGTTGTGCCCAGTGGCTTTCTGAGTGCATTTGTGTCACAAGAGGCACACGCTGGGGAAGGTGCAGAAGGTGGCCCTTGCTCCAGGGGTCTGTAGAATGCCCCTGGCTGACAGGGGTACATAGTACAAATTTTGTGAGGAATATTGTTTCAGGCCATAAAGGGAAATCACTGGAGCTTAGAGACACCTCCAGCTCCTGCCCTGCTTGCCATCTGCTCTGACACCTCCCTGAGCTTTCCTCTTTAAGGCTTTCTGGACAGACTTCAGGAGCAGGGAAGAAATCAACTTGTTAATGCCACCCCTCTGTGCTGTGTGCCTGGGATCAAACCATCCCCCTACAAGATGCAGGCTCAAGCAGTTGGCCAACACCAAACCCACAGCTACCTGGTGCTGAGCAGAGCTCACTTCCTGTCTCCAACACCTGTAATTAGAGACAAGCCCAGGAGAAGCAGCACTGATTCCTTGAAGAGCTCATGTGGAGGATCAGGAAGGACAGAGCAGATGGTTTCAAGTACAAGCTCGGAGGTAGGCTTAAACTGGGTGGAGTCAACCCTCGGGCTTGACCCTAGATGTCAGTGTAAACAGAGCCTCTGGGCACTCTCATTTGGAAAGCAAAGGCAACACTGCAAGTCCCTACCTGCCAGTGCTTGAAATTCAGCCAGCCCAGACTGGGCAGGTAGGGCTGAGCTGGCTCCTGCAGCTGCCTGGGAACAGCCTGGGTCTGGCCTCGCCAAGAGTGGAGGACTGGCTGTCCCTGGGCATGGCAGGGACCTGGGGCAGGGGGGCTGCAGGCTGGGATTACTGCAGGGCCAGGGCCCAGCCCCTGTGGGCAGCAGAACAGCTTGGGCTAGAGCAGTGCAGGGCCCCCTGTGCTTCTGCTGGGAGAGATCAGCAGGTCACAGCATCCTCTGGGAGAGAGTCCCTGCAGACACTGATGCTGTTCCTTATGGAGCAAGGAGACAAGACCTTTAGTCCTGGCTGTGCACTCCTCCAGATAAGAGCCCTTCTGTTTGAGTGGGATGTATGGCTGCCCCAATGCCTGCCCTCTTGTCCTTCTGGTGAGGAGCAATCAGCCCAGGAGGGCAGGAGATGACACTTGGGAGTGATAGATGACTTCTGAACATGTTTCTCCCTGGTAGCATCCTGCAGCATCCTGAATGTCTTTGGCTTCTTGCCTTTCTTCCATCTCTCCTGAACAGCTTTGCACCCTCAGGAGCTGGGTCAGACAGATGCATAGAGGTTCTCATCATGCTCTTTTGCTGCTTTTCCTCAGTCATCTGATACTCACATATACCTTAGTATTCCCCATACTGCATGTGGTGCTTTTTGGGGAAGCTCTCTCGGTGATAAATGTAGTCCAAATTGCAGACAGAAGAAGCTGCCATGAGTTTCTCTTGGCTCTCATGTGGGTTGTGTTTAGCAGGTCCTGCAAGTGCATGTGGTTTCCTTCAGCATCTCCCCACAGCTATGCTGACACAGTCATCTCTCCTAGAATCCTTCCGGTTTTCTAGGATTTTGTCTTCTGGGTAAAGTTAAAATATTATGATGACTCTTTTGATTTTATGTGTCCATTTATTTCTTATGGGATTTTATAGAAGAGTTGCAAGGAGAAGAGTTGAGCACCAAGAAGGAACCTAAACATCTAAACATGGTGTCTGAGAGTTAAGTTTCTTGAAAGGGAGATCTAGCAAATCCCTATGCTTAGCAAGAAGCCATCTGGAAATTGTCAGGAGATATTGTGTGGGTATATCTGAAACCCTCCTAACCCCTGGAGCTGATTTAAGGCTTCAGACAGGTGCTCTTCCACCCTGGATCTAGACCCATCTTGTGAGGGTAGGCATGCACAGGGGCTGCCCTTGCTGACCTCTCTTGGTAAGCCTGGCCCAGCATCGAGTGGGAGACTCACTTTCAATTTTTCCTTTTAGGCCAGGCAAACCCACCTCTTGGGATTGTGAAAGTAAGGAGGGCAGGGCAGTGTGGGCTGTGGGTTAGGGGTTAAGAGAGGGGAACTGTGGTTTCGTGTCCTGGCTACAAGGCTGCTTTTATTCTGTTTGTGTTGGGTCCCAAGAAAAAGGCTTTACGATGTTTGTGTTCAGACCCATGTGGGGAGGGCAACTGAATGATTTACTCGAGTGCGATCTGCCTCTTTGTTGTGTCAATAATGGTATTTGCACAGAATTCAGCTGAAGGAGGAAGTGATCTTGAAAGCTTCTAAATCAGTTTCCTGCTCCTTCCCCAGACAGAGCTACTACCTGAGGCCCCCAAGGCAGGAGGGGCCCATGGTGGTGTGTGGTAAATCCCTGGGGAGGGCAGAAGACATTTCAGTCAGTACTTGTACACTATTATAAATTATTGAAAGTTCTCTGTTCATCCTGAACTGCTCAGTAGTTCACTGCAACCTCTTCCACGGTCCTCCTGGATGGAATTTATCCATGTTAGACTGTCCAGCATCAGATTGCCTCACAGCTCCAGAAATGCTGAGCATCGGGCTATGGACAGGGCTCTGGATATGTGGAATGCCAACTGCAGTAACATCCAACTCTGGAACCCCACGGTGTGAAGGGCTGTGAGGGGAGGAAGTAGGGGTCCAGCAGGGAACTACCAACATGGTCAGGACCTGGGGAAAGGGGGCTTGTTTAGTCTGGTCAGGAGGAGGCTGAGGGGAATCCAGCAACATCCCACAGCTACTGGGAGTGCTGGTACAGGGTTGGTGTAGTCAGCCTCTTCCTTCCCGTCAGTGACAGCTCACAAACCAGGGGGTCACACAGTGCGTATTGCAAGGTTCAGATCAGATATTGGGAAACCCTCTCTCCATGGGGTTGGTGCAGCACTGGGACAGGTTGCCCAGAGAAGTCAGGGAATCTCCCTCCTGTGTGGATTTTGAGGCTCAGTTAGATAGAGCTGCAGACACCCTGATCTGCTGTTGGCAATGACTGTGTTTCAAGGAGGTTTGGACTGGAGACCTCCATAAATCCCTTCCAAAAGGCTTTTCAGTCACTCTGTTCATTCTGGTAAGACTGCCAGCATGCTGTCAGAGTTTTCAACAATTTCTGGAACAAAATACCTGGTGATTCTTGTTTGACACAGTAACCCAGATCTAGATGGAAGCTGTCTGCTTCAGTTCACTAGGGCAGTGTGATCTCAATATGAAGATTATTGGGCCAGGAAGGGGAATAGATGTGGAAAGGAGTCACTTTTGCCCCCCTAACCAGGAGGTGGGTGTGAGAGGAGGGAGTTATTTTAGCAGGCAAAGTAGGCTGAAATTTTGTTTGAACCCACTCAGGATTTTTGAACAGAAGCAAGATGAGGCTTTCTGGGCAGCAGAAGGCCTTGTGTGTGTGCAGTGCTGTGTGCAGGAGACCCTGGAGCATAACAACATGTGTCTTTAGCACTTTTGCAATACAAGTAGCCAGTGAAAGAGAGGAGGGGTAACACGAAATGATCTTTAATATATTGTGTGATGTACCATGAGCCTCCAGGAGAAAGGCTCCTTCTGCACATGCCACCTAGCAAGCTTTGCTGGGAGTGATGAAGCTCTGTGGCTTTGTGTTTTCTGGTTGGATCCTCCCTCCTTTGTGCCCATACTTTGTGGCTCTGCATTGCAGCAAAAGGAAAACCCCCCTTGCAGGACCTCTCACTTTGGCCGAGATGCCCATGTTGACAGAATTCACATGAACTTCATTTCCTCATAGTTTTTTTTTTCCTTGTTCTTTTGTTAAATTTCTCTGGAGAAGTTGAACATTACTAGGAGAGGATTGACTGAGGCTTGTGGCAGGATTTTTGCTTTGGGGAGAGGAGGGAGAGTCCAAGGAACCCAGCAGTTTATCCATGTCCTGTTATCTGCAGATCTTGAACTTAATCATCACAAATATGTCATCATTGCTGAAGTCATAATTAAGTTCAGCATTTTACTGTCAGCATAATTGCATGAACCATCTTCCTGTCTTGCTATGTCTTGAAATACAGTCTCTTTTATAGGCTCTCTGCCAAGTTATTTAATTTTAATGCAGTTGGAATCAGGTTTTTAAAATGCACCTCAAACACAGTAAATACACTGCGTTCCCAGGGCCTGCCTTGTTTCTGTACATGAATGAGATCAGCTGAACAAGCCAAGCATGAAGATGTTGTGCAGCTGAGCCCTTCTGCAGGGCTGCACTCAGTGGCACTGAGCCACCTCGGTGTCCCCTGGCTCTGCTGCAAACAGCTCATGACACTCCAACTTTTCCAGGAAGACCCATAAAATTTCCATATTTCTTTCTTAAAATCCAGGTTGCCAGAGGTTTGTCCTCCAATGAACTGCGTTTCTCCAGCCTAAGTGTTTTCACAGCATAGCCTTGTCTTAGGGGAGTGCAGAAGAAATGGCACCTGGCCCTGCAGGGGGCTGTGGAGGGTGTCCTGGGGGCAGCAAGAGGGGCACCCAGGACAGCCCTCTTGGCCCTGTGCTGCTCGGGAGCTGTTGAGGGATGTGATTTGTCTGGACAGGCTGACGGCTCCCTTTGCCAGGAGAAGCTGTAGCTCAGCAGGGGGCTCTTCTGGCAAATGCTGTACAGTGCTAATTAGCCCTTGGTTGGCCTCCAGCACTTGTTTGTTTGTTTGCTTGTTTGTTTTTCTTGCACTGACTCATCTTACTCCTAAGATACAGCAAACATCCTGAGCTGCTTGTTTCAGGCATTGCCCGTGTTGTTGCCTGCATCCAACCATCCCGTAAAGAAAAGAGATATAATTCTCACCTTCCCCAGTAATGCCTGCCCTCTTTCAAAATCCTTCAGGAACTGAGTTTATAATACAGCACCTTCTGTTTCCCCCTTTACCTCAGACACCCACAGTGTGTGTGGTGTGGTGTGTGAGGCATGCAGAGGAGCTGAGGTACAAAGAGAGAACATCCCCTGGTCTGTCTTCCTTCCCTGTGTGCTGGGACTGTGAAGAGTCGGGATGTACTGCTCTGCTGGAGCTCAGACACCTGAGGAATGGTGTCTGGGCAGCAGTCACACCCACTGCCAAGTCCTTGGGGTGAGGACAAGGCCTCTTCATGTTCCATCCTCAGGGCTGCATGGGTGCTGTGTCCCAAGGGAGTGATAGTCCAGACCTGTGCTGGCAGCAGCGTGCAGGGAGGTAAAGCTCACAGAAGCAGGCAGCTCCAGCCCACTGCTGGCTGGTCCTGCATGCTCTGTTGCTGTGGCACTGCAGCACAATGGCCTCTTTTGTGTGACAGGCCCAGGAGAAGCTGCACTGTCTGTCCACAAGCTCTCAGAAATGGCATCTGTTGTTGCAGGGGATGACAAGAGGAAAAGAAAAGCAGAGGTGACCTGCCCCTTCCACCGATATGCGGCTGATGGTGAGATTGGACAACAGCAGCACCTGGATCGTGAGCTACTCATGAGCCATGTGGTTGTATTGGCCATGTTCTGCATGTTGTGGGAACTCTGGACATCACACCAAGTAGGTGAACTTTTAGAAATGTGGTATGATTTCATTGGTACCCTTATGATCTGAGTGGCCTTCTGCTTGCAAGTGTACCAATGATACTTGTGAAACCATCCTCTGCCAGGGCTTCCATACTGCTGGATTGCTTTGTTGAAGCACTGAAATAGGATGGTTCTGTCTCACAGAAACCATCTCTTTTGTTGTGTGATTTGTTAGCTGCTATCTGACGTCCATCCTGTCATTCCTTCCCCTCTGGAGAGCCACTGCGTTATTGTGGCAGTCACACCTCTGCATGTATGATGCCACTGATAAATTCCAGTCTGGCTCAAGCAGGAGGCATGGTCCTTAGACAGCCCTTTTGAAGGTCTTCCATGACACCTTCCTGCCAGCTGGCTCAGGGATATGTTCTGTATTAACACTCCTTGATCTGTCTGCTGGTTCTGACACCATCGACCGGGATGTCCTTGTGGACTGTTCTGAGCAGATGGTGCATCTGGCTGGGGCTGCTTCAGGTTGATTTGGATCATGTCTTGGGGAAAGCTGCTCCCTTGCACATTCCATTCTTTTCAGCAGGTCTCTGTCTACTGTGGCTCCCCATGGGGACCCTCCCATTTTAGTACCTATTGATCTGTTTTGGCTGAGCTGCTTTGGCACACACTCCCTCCTGGCTCCCTTCGGGCACCCCTGCGCTCCCTGCTCCTTTACCCAGCCTTCACTCCAGCAAAGCAGGGGAATATTTGCAGCTCTTTTGAGGGTGTGTCAGTGCAGGTAATGTTGGTCTTGGTGGATCAGTGCCCTAAGAGATCCAAGCCTGCTGTAGGAAGGGAAGGGTCTGAGTGTCTTCCCTCTGTTCCTTGCTCTAGATGTGTACACCTGCGCAGCAGTAGCTCAGCTTCTATCTCCACCACAGTGCCAAATCTGAGCTGGTGACTGATTTGTTATGCCAGGGCCTGCCTCTGCTCTTGAAAATCCTCAAGGGATGTCTGCCCCTGAGATCACTGTCTGATGGAGACATACCAGCAGATCCAAATCGTACTGCCAGGCTGCATGATTGCTCACTGATCACCTGCTTGTTGGTGTAATGTGGGGGAGGTTTTGGCTCTCTATCACATTTCAATGCTATTCTCTGCTTCACTGTGCACTTCAGTGGTGTAGCATTACAAGGATTGACAGACCAACGTACACCTTTGGACTTTACATGTGTGTAAGAGCTGCAGCCAAAGAACAGTGTATTTTCTGAATACAGCACACACAGCTTACTTGGGCTTGCGTAGGTCTGTTATGTACAGGACTTTTGTTCTTTAGTTTGCAAATACTGTCATCTAAATACTTGCACAGACTGGAAGAGTGAGGTGGAGAAATGACACGACTTCTCCTAAAGTGACACGGCAGACAGCTGGCAGGTGGAGTAATGACCCAGCCCTTCTGGTGCCCTACCCACCAGAGTACACTGCTCCTGTACTTTTCCTTCCATGATATTCCTTTGTGTACCTCCCCTTCCCTTGTTCCTTCTTCCTTCCAGCCTCTGGGGTGAGGTGGAAAGGGGATGGGTATGGAAAGTCTGGGTTGCTGAGCTCCATCTGGAAGACAAAGCTGCACAACTCACCCTACTTGCAACCAATACCCCACTCAGGGATTTCAACAGCTGAACCAGCTGTTAACAAGAATAAACTTGGTTGGTGTATTCTTACCATCTCCAGATCTGGGCTAAAAATCCACCTTCTCCCCAAAGGTGACAAATGCTGCCAGTGGTCCCACCTTGTGTCCACACCAAACAAACTCTTGTGGCTCAGCAGTGAACCCAGGATGGAACTCCACAGGCTTCTTCTTTATGGGCTACACATTGCACCTGAATCTTATCACGAGCAAGGCAATCCTGGCCTATCTGCTGTTTCATTCCCCACCTGGAATTCACCA
Source organism: Lichenostomus cassidix (assembly GCF_008360975.1). NCBI lineage: Eukaryota > Metazoa > Chordata > Aves > Passeriformes > Meliphagidae > Lichenostomus > Lichenostomus cassidix. The sequence goes on from NC_139490.1 coordinate 19,511,180, forward strand.
CACAAATGATAGTGGCACACTAAAAGCCAGCAGATGAGCTGGTTTCTTAGCTTGGCTTTGAAGTGGGAGCATTTGGTGCTTGGCTGGGCTCAGGTCAGGGTTCTGCTACCAACACTGGGGTTCCAACAGCAGGGAACCCCACACCATCATGGTGCAGGTCATGGGTGCCTGATGGTTTCATCCTTCATGGAACCCCTTTGTTGAGTTTTTTCTTTCAGTTCACTGCAGCTTTTCTTGGTGAAATGTGTGTCCCGAAACTGCACTGAAGGTACACACTGAAATCAGCAGGTCTTCTTGGTGTCTTTGTGAATGAGTTCTGGCTGTAAATTAGCTGTTGTCCCATGGAAATCTGGGTAGTGTCTGTTGTGCCTCCCAGGGGATGTATTTTGGCAGTTTTACCTGGCTTTTCCTTGAGTCTAGTTCATAAATTTAGCAGGACTTTGTGTGGATTAAGTGCTGTGTGCTGTAACTTGGCAGAATCCATCTGCTCAGAGCAAACCTGGGCCATTTCTCTCTATTGCTCTTCATTTTCCTTTAATATAACTGTGCTGCTAGTCCCTTGATCATCTGAAACCAGGAAAGAGTCTGGTGCACTCACACCTGATGCAGGGTGCAGAGGATAGGGGAGAAACTGATCATCAAAACAGCAATTAAAAACACTCAGGTGAAAGTTTGTGAGCTTTTGTTTGGGGTTGTGTGAGACAACCTCTCACACTTCTGAGGAGAGCAAGGTCCTCTCTGCCTCACACACCGGGTCACAGGAGCAGGGGTGAGGGACGAGGGGCAGTGCTGGGGAGGTGGGGAGGGGGCTGTGGGTGCAGGAGCTGAGCAAAGGGACCCAGGACTGCAGAGAAAGCCAGCACAGAGCTGAGGGCAAAGGCCAGCTTACCTACACAGCACTGTGGGACTGTGTACTCTCTTAGGGCACCAAAGGATTGCTCTGTTCTTGAATTCCTCTGCATGTCGTTTCTCCAGATCATACACTGCAATAATATCAGCATGCAACCCCTCCACCACCCACAGCAGCTCTTGCTCTGTACAGGTACCAGCCAGGGCTCTGTGTGCCCACAGTGCCCCAGAGCAGCTCAGCTGGGCTGGAATTTGGCTTTGCTTAGCTTGTAGAGGCCCAGGCTGCTGTTGCAATCATTGTTTGTTTCTGAGTTGTGGCATTGTTTCCTAGAGTTCATTCAAGTGTGATTTCAGAGTTTCACCAGGCTTTTGCAGTAACACTCCCTTGAAGGAAAGAAGGAGGAGATGCAGCTTTCAGAGAAGAAAATACCTGTGGGTATCAGTGTTTTGGTAGCTCTATCCCAGGGAACCTGTTTCAAATCCCTGCCTCTGAGCCTGCCCTTTTCAGAGTCCAGCAATGACACTGAGCACATGCCCTAGCTGCCGAGAATTTTGGGTTATCCTATACTCAGTATATGTACCTTCCAGGAGGTCTGGGGAGCGGGGGGCAGGCAGCAGCTGCTGTATTGTGGTGTTGTACAAACACAGGGCAGGTGTTGGCTGGCATCCTCTCTCTCCTAAGTCGAGTGTAATTGCAGGAGCTGCCCCGTTTCCGCCAGCTGGGAGAGTCCCCAGTGTGCTCCTGTGGGTATTGTATTCCCATAAATATAGATGGTCCCAGCACACTGGAATGCTCTCCCCACCAGATTGTTCCCCAGCAGTGAGGGCTGTGGGTGAGCCCCTCACTGCACTCTGGTTTCAGATACCAGCAGGGAGGTGTTGCACACCCTGCCTACACCGAGCCTTCCAGCCAGACCATCCATGCAGGCAGGGGAGCTGGACTGGAGGGCTCTGCAGACTGGTTTACCTCTCCAATCCCAGTTTGGAAAGGGCTGCCTGTGCTCAGAACCTCAGCAGGTTCTAGCTGCACCTGGAATTTCTGATTTCTGAGGTTGGAATGTGCAGTCACTCAGATCAGGTTGTTCCCATGTGGAGCACAATCTGTACAGGGAAGTCTTCGTTGATGCCTGTTTTTCTCACAGGTGTGATGTACATGTATTATTTTTGGCCTCTCAAAGCAGGTTTGGTGGTCAGCCATGCCAAAATTACATGTGAAATGAGGTATTTCAAAGGGACCAACGTTTCTCCTCCCCTGGCCTGCTTGTGCTGTGTCTCCTCCAGAGACACTTCACCTCCTTCTTTGCAAGTCTGTTCCTCTAACACAGATTTGATACCACCCAGAAAGGTGTGTTTCACCCACAGGCTGTGTTGTAGGCAGATGGGCAGTCATGGCTCTGGTAAAGGGGTTGGTTGTGCAGACTTTGGATCCAGATCAGAATCCCAAATTCCCCTTGACTGGAGGAAGGGTGGTATGCCAAAACTCAACTCTGAAAACATTTTTTTTCTCTCTATGAATAGGCACTGCTACTCATTGCAGGGTGAGCTGAGAAAAGCTGGCAATCCCTGGGCAGATGAGGTGAGATGTGCTCATGTCTGGGGTCGGGTTTGCAATGGAGGGAGCACAAGGTGTGGCAAAATTCCTGGAGAAAATGGTCCCCAGTAATCCAAATAGGAGTTCCTGCATGCTGCAGGAATCAAAGCAACCCCAAGTGCAGGTGGGAGCCTGGGCTGGCCCCTGTGCCACGGCCAGACTCCACATGCCTCTGCTTTTGTTACTCATGCCTTAATCTTTTTATTCCCTTGGGGGAACTCATAAAAGTAATTGTAAATCTTTGGCAAGGTGTTGGGAGGAGAGGGGAAGCGTGGGGGAGATCTCTGCCCTGGCTGCTCTGTCGATGCTGCAGCTGCCCCAGGCTGAGCTCGCCCCTTCCCAGGGGCACCCTTGCAGGAACTCACCCTTCTCCTTCTTTGCTGTGTCAGAACCTCCCCTGGAGAGAGTGGGATCATGGAAACACAAGCCAGTCCCTCACCACTTGCAGTGTCCTCACCCCTGGACTGCCCAGGTGGAGGGGCACCTCTGAAGAGATGCTGCTGCAGAGACCAGCAAGGGACCCAGGGACAGGACCTTCTGGAGAGCATCTCCTGCACTGTGAGGCTGCACCATCCCTTGGAAAATGAGATTAGGGCAAATATTTTTTTCTATCCCCCAGACAAGAGCACTGAGCTGCCGGGTATTTGATATGTCGGCGTGATTGGTCTCTGCCCGCCGCAGCAATGGGCAGCTAAGCCAGGGCGCTTAGCATCAGGAAATCCCTCACAGCACAGCAGCCTTTGAAGGCAAATGTGACCCTTTGATTGGCAGCCCTACATCTGACTGGACTTAAAATAGGAACCTCAGCATCAGCTTTCTGAAATTCAGCTCTCCTCAAGCTTCACTTTTTTGGCCCTGCCTAATTCTGATTTCAACATACAGGCATTATAATTAGCCAATTTGCAAATGAAAACCATTTATGAAAAAGCAAAATAAGGCTGTGCCATGGAGTGACAGCTCTGTGCTCACTCTGTTAAATCTTTCCCTGGGCTATCCAAGATGGGTTGCTGTGTTAGGTGGGCTCTTACTCTCATCAAACATGATTCTTACGGTTTGGTATTGTAGCAGGTATTTCAAGCAGTGGTGCAAATGGAAAATTCCTTTTTTCTATCCTGGCTGTTAGACACCAAACACTCCTGCCCAGGTGTATCCCACAGCTCAGGTTTCATACATCAGTCTCAGAGAAATGGTGGGTGAAGCCTCATGCTAAGAACTCTCCTCTGCCTTCATTTTCAGCTGCCTACAGTATTTTTGGTTGCTTACCCCAGCAAAAGCACAGTGAAATCCACATATAGTTTATCCCAGAGATGGGAGTTTTTCACCAGTCATTAAACAGACCTTTTTGCTTGCTTTGCACAGGACCTCAAATCAAACACCTCACACTGTCACAGCTGCTCAGTGCAGGACATTGATGGAAAAGATTTGTTTCTTTGTTTGATTTAAATTATGCTGCTTCACTGCAAAATCCCTTCCAGTTATACCAGTATAAAAGCACTGGGTAAACAAAGCTGATTTTGCTTGTCTGATGTGTTGATTCCACCAGTGGATTTTGCTGTGGTGGGGAGTTTTGCCAGTATAGCTGCACCAGCAGGACTGGTTAAGGGCAGGTGACAGGAGCTGGATGTGTATCAATTGATTGGCAGCCAATGCACTGCATCTCCTGTTCAGTCACTGCTGCCTCAGGAATATGCTGGGTGAGGGTGTTTGCTCCCTAATTCAGTGTGCTCTGAGCAAGGCATGGCTGATCCCTGCTCATATCCAGAAGCAGGGATGTGTGGTGTGTTTCCCATCATGGGGAGCAGAGCATGTCAGGGTAGTGTCGCATGTGTGTGTGGGTCTGTTCTCACCCCACTCTGAGGTTGGGGGTTTTCCTCCAGAGCACCCCGCAGTCAGATATTTCAGCACTCAAAGCCTGAGCTGTCTGTAAAACTCAGGGCCCCAGGCAGGCAGGGAGCCCTCAGCCAGAGCTGTGCCCTGGACTCTCGCTGTGCCCTGGAGGTCTGAATGGGCTGGCTGCAGGAAAACCTTCTGCCTGAGCATTTCTGCCACCTTGACTTGCATTCAAACACTTTAGAGTCATCTGCTGGGGAGCTGCCAGTTGCAGGCTGCTGCTCTTTGGGTCTGGGTCATGCACAGACATGCAGGGGAAAGAATTCCTCCCCTCGCCTCCTTATCTCCCCAGGAAGAATGCAGCGTCTCCCTCATCCAGTATACACACACTGTGCTGTCTCTAGGAATAACCTTTTGAAATTACTTTTTCGGAGCTGGGGAAAGGGGGATTCTAGAGAGGAGCTGATGGTTTTGAGGGTGCTGGAGAAAGAGGGGAGCATGGAAATAATTAGCATTTTTATCCTTCTTTTTCCTGAAAATTGGGGTTTTCTTGCTCTCACACCTCTGAAATGTTCCTTCAAAAAAAGGAGGCCCCTTTTCCACAGCAAACAGGCTGTATGATCTCAGAAGCCATTTTGCCCTGCTTGTGAGTGCAGTAACTCTGTGGAAGCCCAAGATTAAGTTGCCCTGTCTCCCCCCTGTGCCAGGCTACCTGCTCCTGCACTGTGTCCAAGGGGCACACCAAGAGCTGAGCTGAGCTCTGATCCTTCACAAGACCTGACAATCAGAATTCACCAAAAAATGGCCCAGTAGGACTCCAATGACGGTGTGTACCAGGCAGTTTGCTGCTTACCTTATGCACTTGACTTCCCTGTCTGTGGTTGTTTGTCTCTGTTCTACAGCCGTGGGTTTCACTGCTGCTTTGGGCTAGTTCTGCCCTTGGTGGTGTTGACTTTATTGTGGAAAAATGTAGGGAGGCTCTTGGAGAAGCAATTATTTTGTGTACTGGCTTTAGGCTCCTCATGTTTTGCTGCCTCTTTATCTTTCTGTTTCCCAAGAAGTCTTACAGATATTTCTTTATGTGTATGTTTGTATGCATGCACACCCATGTGTAGATATACATACATATATATATATATATATATATATACACATGCACATAAATGGAAACATATATGGTGGACCGAAGAAATTGTTGTTGAATTACTGCAGTGTCCCTTAAAATGAGTATGTATTGCCTTCATGTATCTATTGAGAGGGAGTTTCACGTATATTTGAAGGAATTTTAACAGATGGCAGCAGTGTAGCAGTGGTGAGCACAGAGTCACCAGGTCAGCCTGGCACCACACACCACTGCAGGTGCCTGGGACTCAGTTAGTCACGGATATTTCATGGCTCTGAGGCAGCCAGACTCTACTCTCCTCAGTCTTTTACCTCCCTGTGAAGAGGTGACAAGGTTGAAAAGAGTATTGTTGAAGCTAGGAAAGACATCTGGGACAAGGACATCTTGCCTTTGAGGAGGTGGATATTGTCCACCCAGCTGTGGAAGGACCTTTGGGTGGGAATGGCAGAGACACACTGGTGCTGGAGTGAACCTGCTCTTGCTCTAAAACACCCAGCTTGTGTACCTGCTGTCCTGGTTATTCATTTTACTTTCAGTATTCCCTCTTTGACTGATGAAAGCCACTAAAACCAGCATTTCCCATGGAAATGGAGAATTCTGTCCCCCCTGGCACAGCTGGTCCATCTGAGGGTAGCCTGCTGGCCCATGTTGGCTCATGGGTGTTTCCCTGATGCCTCCCTCAAGCTGCCCCTCCTGTCTCAGGCCCCCCCCCGAGCACCCTGCAGAGGTGTGTGGTGTGGAGCACAAGCCCTGATGGCAATGGGACCTGGCCAGCTGATGACAGCTGGGCACTACCCAAAAGCATCTCAGGACTGTTTGCCCAGTGGCCCTTCGTGTGGAGGGAGGGGTGTGCCCCGGGCAGGCGGATCCCTTCCCGCTCAGACTTGCTTCCCCATCCCCAGGAATACCGTGGGCTGGCTCCCCACACACAGCTGGAGCAGTGCCCACCCCGGGTTCAGGGCAGGAGAGCTGTCTGCATGCTGGGCGAGGCCCCTCTGATGTGCATGCCAGGAGCTGGATACAGACACAGACAGCTGGATGAAAGGTGAAAGGTGTGTAAAATCCCCCCCGAGGGGCTAGGTTTGAAGCTGTGAAACCAAAAGCTTATGGAAACACTTAAGGCTCCATCTGGGGTAGCCATATTTCCCTCCAAAACCAGTGGGAGTCAAAAGATCATAGGCTCTAACTCTACTGGTGTTTCATTTTGGAGCAGTCGTGTGGTTTTGAAGCAAATTTCCTAATTGTCCTCACTCTCTGCGCACTCTCTGGGTTGGCAGTACATTTTTTTGCATATAAACTGGGTTTATTTTGGTGGAAACGAGATCAGAAGTTCTGCCTGAACTTGCACCAGATGTTCTGCAGCTGTGGAGGAGGATGTGGTGGATGAAAGAAGCAGCTGGTTCTCTGGGCGGCTGTGAATGACATGCACGTCCAGGGATTTGGTCCAGGAGATGAAGCCTAGCTGGCAGTAACATCCTCGAGCAGCATACATGGTAGGTGTAGGAGCCTCAAAACCAACTGCTTCACCAACTGATCTCCTCTATCACACACAATCATTTCCTGATGTAGGCACTGCCCTTGAGCTCATGTGACCTTGAGCCCTTGGTGAGTAGAGGCCTCAAGTGGGTGTTGAAGCTTAGCTCTCCAGGCACCACAGGTCACCTCGCTTGTGTCCCACACCTACAGCTGCAGCGTGGCCTGTGCTGAAGTGTCTGCAGGCTTTGCTCTGCTGGGGAAAGGGTTGAGTTTCCCCTCTTTGTGGTAGGGTCAGCATGGGCCATCAGGAGAACGCTGGCTGCTGTTTTACCCAGTAGGTGTTTGAGAGAATGGCCAGAATGGTTATCTTCCCCCACTTCTGGCTGAAACCTCCATCAGGACAGATGCTGGGTATTCCCTGGGGTTCCTGTGATCTGGAAGGTAATTGCAGCCATCCTGGAACACCTTGGGAAGGCCCCTGCTGCCTTCTGCAGCTGAAAAAGCACCTCTGCTGGAGAAGATCAGGGTGTGGGAGGCAATGGGCTGGCAGTTTGCTGGGAGGTGCAGAGTGGCAGTCACCTCACTGCCGGCAGTACTGCTGGCTGCTGTGCCCTGGCTGTGCTGCAGCTGGGATCAGCACCCTGAGCAGGAGATGCACTGGGCAGGGAATACCCCCAGCAGCACCTCCAAGCTCACCACCTTCAGGCTCTGTCCTTCAGCTACCACTGACCTGGGTACAGCAGCAGAACTTTGAGCAGTGCTCAGAGCAGGGCCAGTTTCCCTGCAGCTGTTGGAGGAACAGCTGGAACAGAAAACATCCCTTTTCAGGCTCAATGCCAAAGTTTCCCGCTCCTTCTTGTCACGCTGGGGTATCACCTCAACCCACACGCTTCCTGAATGAATCACTGGTGCCTGGAGTGGCCAGGCACCACCCCTAGCAGGAAGGGACAGAGCCTGCTACTCTGATAGGGACATCACCTCCCAGCCGTTGATAAGGGGCCAGGATGGGTAAAAGCTTCTCATGAAGGCAACAGAGGGTCACTCCTCAATACAAAGGCATTTCCCAGCCACAAACTAACCTTCCCAAGCACAGCTTCATGCTTTCATGTTACGTTTGTGTTCACTGTTGGAGATTAACCAATGCCTGATCTGGGGGGCACATGCCCCTCCTTGGTGGGGTGAGTTCAGGCAGGGCTGGTGCTGTGCTAGCCAGGCAGTTTGGGTCAGGCAGGAAGACCTGGGTTGACAGTACCATTGCCAACACAAGGACAGAATGGTAGGAGAGTGGTTGGATGTCCCATGCCGGGTGGGGAATGGGACCTGGAGAAGGCTGAGAGCAGTGGGGAGGCTGGGCCAGGCACTGCCTGCCCTGGGGGAAAGACTCCAGTGGTAGCAAGGGATTGTTTGCACAGAGGGACATGGAAGAGGCAAGTGCTGGAGCTGGGCAGGCGGTGGAGAAGTGATTCATGTGACGGTTGGAGAGGTGTTTTTCAAGTGCTGCCTCATCTCTTTAATCTGTGTAATCCCTGGCATCTTGCTGGTGCTTTCCACCTAGAGATCGCAAAGATACATACAATTGTCACCCCCAAGCAGGAGACAGGAAAAATTCAGGGGCAGAGCAGGTGGAGGGGAGAGTTAGGATTAAAACAAGCCCAGGTGTCCTGTGGGGCCATGCTTAGCAGCTGCCCCACTCTGTGCTGCTGTAACTGCATCTGCTCTGAGGAACCACAGGGCTGCTGACACCGAGTCCAAGGCTGTGGCTGAGGTAAACTGCAGGTAAGCTCAGGGCTTTCCTCTGGTGTGTTGGCTCTGTGTTGGAAAGTGCTCCCTGCTCGTGGATTCTTATGGTCAAGGCAGGACAAAGCCCTGGACTTCTGCAGAGGTTTTCTAATAGGTGTGTTCTTGAGGGCAGTGCCAAACCATGGGAAACACCAGGAGCCATTGGTCTCCTTTTGCCCAGAGGATTTTGACAGCAACATGTGTGGTTTGGAGAACCTGTCTGTCCAGGTATTGCTTTTGTTGTGTTCAATGACTGGACTGCTCTTCTATCACACCAATCAAAATGATATCTCAGCAGTTTTTGGAATACATGAGGTGATGTGATTGCTATCCCATGTGGATTGCTTGTTCTCACAGCCTCTCCACTGGGAAGGGTACATATTTTAAAGTGCTTTGCTTTGTACTTTAATACCCACATAGGCTAATGAGGGAAAGCTAATGAGGATAGAGCAGGGGAAGGGCAGGGGGCAGAGAGGTTTGAGGTTCTGTGGTTGCTCCTGAGTGGTTTCTTTGCACAGTCCCAGAGGGACCCAGGAAAGTCCCAGCTCCTACATGGGAATGCTCTGCCCTTGTTTTTGGAGCTGCTGTGTCCCAAGGAGCTCAGCCATTGCTCCCCTGCCTCGCGTCACCATCCTGCCTAACATTTGCTCTTCTCAGCTGTGTCAAAAAGGAACATCTTGAGCAGTGGGAGATGGTGCAAACATGGGAAGGTGTTTCTGGGGCTGCCAGTTAGGCACTTTCAGGTTAAGGCAATCTGAGTGAGAAGCTGTCCTGCAGCAGACTCCTGCTGCTGTCAAGGAGAGGGAGCCCAGGCAAGGAGAGAGGCAGAGGAGGGGGTTTGGGGGAGCTTCCAGTGAAAGGAAGGACCAGCTTAGGAGTGGTTCTTCATGCTTCCTCTTACCCCAGTAAATCATTCTTTGCCGAGCAGGTTTCCAGTAGACACTAAGCTTCTGCACTGCCATTTCCCTTGGCCTCCTTGGGAAAGGACCCTGGAGAGGAGGCATCATTCCTGTTTCTCCTCAATGGCATTTGCTGTTTTGCAGAGCAGAATGGACAGTCCTCCAGCCCTGAAGAAGAGCCCTTTGAGCTGTTTCTAGAGGACCCAATCTTTTTGTGGCAGATGTGGCATTGATTGAAGAAGTCCATTTGCTTGGTGGTGTTAACCGTGGAAAACTTGATGGAAATGTTCTAGCATGCTTTTTAATTCCAAATATGTAGTAGGATTTATGCAATTTATGCTACCTAATGCAGGAACCATAGGAAAGTCTCAGAGCAAAGCATTCCCAGGCTCTGGTAGGTCTGTGGTGGTTCCTCAAGCTGTGTTCTCACCAGGACTTTGACTTATAGATGAAATATCTCAGCAGTGCAGGACAGATCCAGGGCTGGCTTCAGCTTCTGCTGTGTTATTCATGAGTATGTGAAAGCTCTGAAAAATATGACAGACTTAGGGTTAGGTCCTCAACACAAGATTACTTCTTGTGAGATGAAATGTGAGCATGTCCCTCTTACGACAGGAATGCATACACTGGAATCTGTGGGATAACAGCAAATGTAACAGGAAAGTGAAGCCTTTGGTGTTCTGCTGCTGGTGGTGGGTTTGTTTTCACTTTCCTCCCAAGAGGAACACTTCTGCCAGTGATCTGCAAGCACTCACAGTCATGGCAGTGTGGTTCAAATCAGTTTGAAAACATTTTGCCCCAGAACTGCTTTTGCATGGGGTTTTGCAAGGCTGCTTGCTTGGGAGTGCAGAAGATCAGGAGCTCCTCCATGCCCTCTGGAGAGGTCACACTGGAAGCACAGAGTCTCCTTTTTGCCAAAGTGAGCACTCAACAAAGAGGTCAACTGAAAATTTGGCTCATGTTGCTTTTTAAAGGGCTGAGCACAGCACTCTGGTAGTGATAGTGATGTGCAGAGGCTCAGCACCACTGGTAAATCATGACAGCATTTTGGCCTTGTTACTGAGGGTAGCTGTGGGACCCTCAGGGTGGGAGGAGGAGTAAGGAAAAAGGTAGGGATGCTCAGAGGCCCCAAGGGTTGTGTGTGTCTGGGAGAAGCCAGCATGGCAGGACCCCAGTTTCTCTTACATACTGATGAAGCTCTGTATGTTCCTAGGGAGAAAGGATTTGGTCCTGTTTTCTGAGAAATAAGAGAGGGTTTTCTTCTTGGTTTCCATGAGAGCAGGTCTGGGGGTGAAGTTTGTATAAAGGGAACTGCTATGCATGTGGGTATTTTGTATACCAGGGCTTATATTGCTGTGAAAATCAGTAATTGCTTGGTGTTGAAGGCATATGAGGGTCCTGAGCCTCGGGTCCAGCCTTCCCCACATCCCTGTGCCCACAGCAATTGACCTCTGCTCTGTAATGCTCCATTCACAAATACCCATCTGGAACAGCACTTTGGCAGGGGACAAACAGAGCCCAGATCTGCTGCTGTCCCAGTCCTGCATGTGCTGGGGAGATGTGATGCACCTTGTGACTGCTTCCAGCAAACAGGTCTGTCTGGCCATGCCTGAGCCCAGGAATCTGGTCTGGGTGCTTGTGTTGGCTGTTTTCAGGCTGCATGTGAGGTGCAGCCTCCCCTCTGTCTGTGCCTCCAAACCCTGTCTGTGCCTCGGGAATGCAGTCCCAGCTGGGAGCAGAGGTGCAGCCTGGAAGGTGCTCACCTGGGTGCTGGGGGATCAGTCCTGGGGCTCTGCTGGGGCACCTCTGGCAGTCCAGAGCCACAGGTACTGGTGCCTGCTGCAGATGTGAGAGCAGCATCTGTCTGGGCTCTGCTGCTGTGGGCAGAGCCTGTGTGAAGGGCAGCTTCAATCACCAGCTTACAGGGACTGTGCTCTCCACTCTGCACTGGCCAGCTGGCTGGGGAAGCTGCTCTGCTCCTTTTCCTGGGGAGAAGATGGTAGCAGCTGGCAATGCATTTTGGGGTTGTCAGTGGAGAGGTGCTTATATTGAAGAGTGAAGTATTACTGCTCTTGTACAGTCCTGGCTTTGGTAAAACCAGATGGGATTGAAGTAAATATGAAGTTCCTTTGTCAAACATAATTAGAAGCTGAAATTCATGTATTTGAAGTGCTATGAGTAATCCTCTGCCTTTCTGAAGAAACATTTTTTATTTAACTGAAAACTAGTGACTTGCAATGGATTCCTGCAGTGCTGGTTGGATATGTGACAAGGAGTTCATATAAAAAGTCACCCTTGGTTTGAGATGAAGGCAATGAAAAATGAAGGTCTTGTACTAAAACTGTTAGTGGAGATTGTTGGCCAAGTATTGCAGTCTCACTTTTCTATTTTTAAAACTCTCTCAAGAGCTGTGATGTGACCCTTCCTTCCACACCCACAATAGAAAAAAAAGCCCTTACTGATTAGAAACAGGAAATAATAAAACTCACTAACCACAAAGTATTCTCAAAGGCACAAAATAAACAAGCAGAGATAGTGGGAAATAGATATTTCCCACTGATCTCTTTTCAGCACAGTAACCATAGCTAATAATTATAGTCACTGGGGATTTACAGCTTTTAGGGGGAATGTATGTTTTTAAGTTGATGCTGTCAAACTGAAGTAAAATATTTTCATCACAGTCTCTCCCAGCATAACAATAAGATGGCTATGAGTGTCATGAGATGCATTACTGACACCATCTAGAAGTAACACTTCAGGCCTGATCTGGAGTAGGGAGCTGCTCTCCTTGCTGGTCCCACTGGTGTGCAATGGAGATTCCTCTGGTGGGTGCAGCTGTGGGAGCTCGTATGGGGTGGGTTTTTTTATCTCAACTCAGCAGTATGTGTGATAGTAAACTGGGAAGGTCTTGGATGTCTTTTCTCTCCCAGGATTTTGCAGTTTTCTTTGCCTGGTTGTTTTCTCTACCCCCGAGTATTCCGTGTGCTTTGCTGCCGTGGTTTGCTTAGGGTGACCCCAACTCCCCCCTCCTCTGGATCTCTGCAGTGGGATGATGATGATGATGATGATGATGATGATGATGATGATGATGATGATGTGTATTTTCCACACTGGTGATCACTCCAAAGGATCCCACCAGTAAAGGGAGAAGTCTTAATTTTCAGGCAGAGGGTGGAAACAGATGTTGAGGTAAGATGGGTACGATTCTGTGTCTTTACCTGACACCTGACCCCACGGCTGCAGAAACCTGCCTTGCCTCCCCGCAGCTCTGTGTGGGCCACTTGTTCCTCCTACCACCCTTATGCCACTGCTCCTAATGGCTCTTCGAGAGGGCTGGATGAAAGGGAAAGCCTCACAGAAAAGGATGCTAAACCCGGAGGTGCTGCTTTTCACTCCTTCGGCACCTCATCAAATGGATCTCGCTGCATAATGACCCCTCTGAACTGCGGGGCCATTCATTAGTATGCGCGGTGTTTGTTTAAGAGCTCCCTGCTCTTTTATTTCTGCTGTGAGGAACTTTTAACTGCCTTTGAGATGGAAAACGGCGACCAAATGTTGCCAGCAAGCGAACAGATTTGTCCCCATCTCCTTGGTCCAATTTGCAGCAATTTTACCTTCTGCCCTTCAGATGATCTTTGTGATTCACTTATAAGCAACAGCTAAAGCATAGGTCCAGGCTGATAAACCCAACTCCCTATTTCTTTCCTATCTTTTTAAGTGTTCCTGTGGTCCAGGCCATGCTGTGTGTGTGGTGCACACTGCTTTCCTGCAAAGTAACAGCGCCAAACCCAAACCAGCTCTTTCAGCTGCACTGAGGAAAAACTGTTTGTGAAAGCAGAAAACAAAAGCAGATGCTCAAACACTGTTTATTCAGAGCACATGCGACAAGGCTGGGAGAAATGTCAGTCATTATCTTCAGAAGGTTTATTTAGAACTTTCAGTTATGGAAACAAACAAAAAAATCCCTAAATATAACTATATGTAACAGATATATATATATTTATTTATATATACACACACACATGGACTCAGAAGTTTAAGAGCAACGTCAGGATGTCTGGGTGGCTGGGAACAGCACAGCCAGAGTGAGCAACCCAGAGGGCATTTCTGAACAGCCTAAAAAGTCCAAACCAAGTCTCTGCTTTTCTCTTTCTCTCTCTCTCTTTTTTTTTTTTTTTTTTTTTCCTCCTTAATCAGTGCAGCATTATTACACGACTCAAGAGTGGAATATCCTACCCTGCACAGGGATAATAATAAAAATAAAAAGCAGAAGAGATCAGTTGCTTACTCTTTTATCCAACAGAGGGATCTCAATGGCTTATGCAAGATCTGAGAGGTAAATTTGGTGCCAGAGAGGGTCATTGCTTGTTGTCTTGTATTTTTATTAATAGAAAGTTAATTATTTTAGAATGTAAGACAAGGAAACTATATAATTAATATACACGAAAGAGCATGAGAGGATTCTATACAATAACTTAGATGTATTAAATAAATAAAAAATAATAGCAGCCTTCTACAATGCAGGCTACACATAGGTTTACTTCGGCTTGAAGTACCCTGGTCTTTAGTACACCTACAGGAACAGACTTGTTCCACAAGTGTTTTAAAGAAACATATCTATAAGATACATACGTAAGAGTGTCTAAGGTTAGGACAAAAATTGAAAACACACTTTACCACGGTCTCCACATATCTAATGACCCCATTCTAGGGTTGTTATGGGAAAAATTTGGCTGCAGAACCTGTCTGGGAGGTGCAGCATCAACCTGGTTGAAAACCGACAGCGAGGGCAGCTGGAAGGAGTTTTTGGCAGCTTGCTTGTTCTCCGCAGGGTAGAGGCGCTCCTGTGCCGGGTTTGTACCTCGAGTGCTCCCCTTAGGGCTCAGGGGACTTTTTTGTGTCACGAGAGGCTGCTGAGATGGGCTCAAAGACCTCAGTGCTGCTTTGCAGGTGTCTTCACCAGACCTGGGCAAGGATTTCAGCAGGTGGTTCAAGAGGCGTGCCCCGAGGGTCTTGTCCATCCACTCGCAGGTGAGCAGGAGGTTGTGCACCTCGTGCATGCACTGGATGTACCCCGTGCTGTACCTCTGCTGGGCCTCCAGACCCACTTTGGAGTCAGCTGCGTTGGGGAGGAGACAAAAGGGCAGTTGGTGAGAGCTGACCAGGGTGTTCCTGCTGGGGGCTTCCCGGGGGGTCACTGCTGGAGCCACTAGGTTTTACGAGAGGATGCTTCATTTGAGAGGAAAAGGTGAGCAGGGTGGGAGACCTGCCCTGCTGCCTGCCGCCAGGGCAAAACTACGCCAAAGAGCAGAAATCTGCTCTGGAAGGAGAAAACACCTTCCGTGGATTAACCAGTGCCCAGCTCCATCTCCCCATCTAGTGGAGAAAGCCAAACCCCAGCAGCAGCCTGGCCCTGCTTTGAAAGATGCGTGTGCCAGGCTGCCAGTGGATCAAACCTGCTAGCACAGGGTAAGGGACTGGGCACAGGAAAGGGCACAGTGTAAGGGAGCAGGCACTCACCCATCATCTTGCTGCTCTGGATGTTCTGGAGGTGCTTCACTGTCATTTCCAGGATGTCTGCTTTTTCCAGTTTAGACTGCTGATAAGGAAAGAGCACAGCAGTTACAGGCAAAGAAGGGTTTGTACCATGCTTGGTTTCTCCAAAGATGAGGCATTTCCCCTGCCCCCCACCAAATCCAATTTCCCACCAGCAAAAGGACAGAAAGCAGCATAAAATGAGCACTTACATCCAGGTGAAATGCACCCACAACAGTCTCCTTCAGCTGGTCTAAGCAATTATTAATCCTTTCCCTTCGCTTGCGCTCAATGAGGGGTTTCCTTAGCTGGCAAAGAAAATGAGCAGGAAAAATTGCAGTTGATGTTTTTATTTCCTCTCCCCTCTAGTTCAGCAAGGCCAGAGACCCCCCCTCCCCTGTGTGAAGCCAGCACGGGGTGACACAGCGCTCAGCAGGGACAAGGTGTGCATGCAGTGTGTGCCAGCTCCAGCCACGGCCTGTCCCCGAGAGAGCATCACCTCTCCATCCTCCCCCTTCCACTCCTTTTAAACAGAGTTCACCCATCAAATCAAAGAGAAGTCATAGAAAGGAAGCAGAAAAACACCCGCATGAGTTAAATTCAGAGGAAACATCTTTCTAAATGAGGAAAAGCGCTGTCCCCTTTCAGTGTCCTGGAAGCACCCCTCATTCCCGTGCCTGGTGCAGCAGTGCAGGGGACACCTACCTTCCTCTCCTCCTTGCTGCTGGCGACCTTGTGCGTGCCGGTGGTGGCCGCGGCCGTCATCCTCACGCAGGCAGCCGGCCCGGCTCCGGCAGGACGCGATGGCAAGGAGGAGGCAGCGGCTCGCTCCCTCTCCAGATGGGCTCTTTGCTGCTCCGCTGCTCCTCGGCTCTATTTATAACCCCGAATTAGCATGTGAAAGGCAACTTTCCTTGGCGGGACTTCTTTTCCCACACGAGGGGTCGAGCCCGGAGGTTTGTGGCCATCAATCAAAGCTGACAGGTCACTGCTTCTTTTCAATGACCACGCCAGCCCCCCCAAACGGCGACAGATGTCCAGCCTCCGACGCTGGGCTTTGGAGGGATCTTTTGTTAGGGAAGAAGGGAAGGAAAACGGCGCGCTCTGAGCAGCTTGCACGGCTCCTCGTTCAATTTGCACAGATTCCCAGGGGGGAAACAATAGCCGGGAAGCGGTTGAGTTACACCTGGGAAAATGCCTTCATCTTCTCCTCTATCTCCTTGAAGCGATGTCTGTTTTTACCTGCTAACCTGACCCCAGCCATTTCACATCTTTGAAACAGCTTCTTAATTTAATAATAGAGTACTTCAGCTAGGAGTTCCTGCTCCCAGGGATTATTATTACAAGGAAATGATGATCGATTAAAAACTGTTGACAGCAGATACCCGTAGGAAGGTTGTTTCCATCACAGAAATCCTCTAGGGAAAACATGGGAACTTTATTTACCTCCTGGGAACCTGAATTATCTGTTGCACCTGGGTGGATGTAGGAAATATGTAACTCTTCTAGTTTTTGGCTGCTCTGTAGAATTTGATATTACATTTACAGGGTATTGAAGATGCAAACGAGCCTAGAGATGAGTTAGTCCTGTGAGAGCTTTACCTCTTTGGTTTTTCCCCCCATGCTGTGAGGCTTGGGTGGCTTTGTGAAGAAGGGGGTTTGTTTGCTCCTCTGGAATGCTGGTGCAGAAGAGGGGCTTTGAGGAGCCTTGGTGTGGGGTGAGAACACACTTTTATACTTCCTCACTTCTGTTTGGTTTGGGGGAGAGTATGAAGGCGTTTTTCATGACCTTGCATTTGCTTTCTGACGGTTGCTTTGCTAATGAGCAGGATTTGGCAGCGTCCTGTTGAGCCCACAGGTGAAGCCCTTTGGATTGGTGTTGAATGTGTCACCTTATTGAAATGGAGAGGAAGCAGCTGCAGTGGTTCAGAAGCACTGCAAGCCCTCCCGACCTGCGGGTGGGATTTCCCAGCTCCTGGGGTAGTGCTGTGGCTGCACAGCCCTTTGTCCCTGCAGGCCTGGGTGGGGATGTACCCCAGTGATAACAGAGAGGACATCACGTTGTCCCTTGCTCAAGCGCCGTGTGGGTGGGTGTGTGTTTGCTTGTGTGTCAATGCAAACATACCTGCAGCACGTCTGCATGCCCTGCTGCCTGGGCTCATCACCAAAACATGTCCCCAGTCATGGAATCTGGCAGGCAGAGGCTGTTTGTCAGTCACATGCAGAGCTGGGGTGCAGTTACTTGGTTTTATAAGTGCCCTACTTGGCAAGGGCCTGGGATGAGCTGGTGTGGCTGTTGTGCTGGGAGAGGATGGTTGGGAGGGGAAGGCTTATGACT
This sequence comes from Lichenostomus cassidix, assembly GCF_008360975.1. Lineage (NCBI taxonomy): Eukaryota > Metazoa > Chordata > Aves > Passeriformes > Meliphagidae > Lichenostomus > Lichenostomus cassidix. The sequence continues at coordinate 19,528,600 of NC_139490.1, forward strand.
TGTGCTTTGTGGCAGGTAAAGGGAGCAGGGATGGGATTCCTATCTCAGGTGTGTTGTCTTCAGAGACAGCAAAAGGAGATCTCACCACCCCATGCAGGAGCCCCTCACATCAGCCAGCCCCAGCTGCTCACCAGTGAACACTCCCTTGGTTTTCCAAGCTATTTCCAGTCCACCCAGGAAGTGGATTGTTCCTGGTATTAATCCAAGGCGTAGCTGAAGCATCCATATTGCCACATGACTGCAGCAGCCTGGCGTGGAGGAGGCAGTGGGTGGGCTGGGGCAGGGGGCACAGAGCACACCTCTGGCTCTGGGCAGTTTGCTGGACGTGCCTGCCCATCTCCATCCTCCAGCACCTTGTGCAGAAAGCAGCACCTTCCCAAGGTGCTCAGGGCAGCAGGGGGAAGCTGGAGATCACCTTAGCTCCTGGCCCAACTGAGCACGGCAGAGGTGACAGCAAATTCAGAATTACCTACAAGCTCTGAAAAGCGTGTCCTGTGCCCGGTGGCACTGCTGTGGGGTGTGCTGTGTGCCCCCACGTTAGTGGCCCTGGCCAGCCCCCAGCACCACCAGGAAAGATCTCTCAGGTGTCTGTAGTGGCAGCACCTCCTTCCTCACTCTCTCTCCCCTCCTTAGCCTTCACTCACTGCTTCTGCCTCACCCTCCCTCCTGCCTCCTTTGTCCTGCGAGCTGCCACCGCGCTCCGGGGTGACAGGGCTGTTCCACGGGACCATGAAGCACGGTGGTGGCAAAGCGGTGGGTGCCGGGGGACAGCCGGGTGCGAGGGCAGGCCACGAGCAGCGTGGTGACCCGGGGTGCCCTGCCACAGCCTGTGCCCAGCCCACGCAGGGCATCTGAGCCCCGGCCCGGCAGGGCGAGCTCCTCGGCTTGCCCACGGGCATCTGCTCCGGGGGAGCTCATTTCAAGGTTCATTTGTAAGACAGCACCGCAGTGAAAAAGAAGAGCAGCTTTTGCTGTAAACAGTTATTTTACACCTCTCAGTCACGGCAAAAGCCTTTATTTGGGAGGCGGGGGGTGCGGGCGGGAGAGCTGCCCTGGCTGTGGGGAAGGCTGACATCTGTGCCGGGGATTGTAGGGACGCAACAGCCCAATGCAAATGAGCATTACGGGAGCTTTCTGCAAATTCCCGCTTCCCTTTTGCCTTGCCACTGCCAGGTTTCACTGAAAAGGGGATTCTCCTTTGTAAACAAAGCCTCCCTTTTTTCCTGGGCTTTCCAGGAAAAAAAAAAAAAAGAAAAAGAAAAAAAAAGGAAAGAGAAAGGGTGAGCGCTGCTTAGAGTTTTCTTTTTTTGCTATTTGTCTACATTTCACACCCCGGAGAAAGAAAACAACTTTTAACATCTGTTCCTGCACTTTTTAAGAGGGAAAGAAAGGCTCTTGAAAAGGGGGAAAGTGTGGCAGATGTTGGCAGGTTCCCTCCGACGCAGATGTCTTGCTCCGAAGAAAACTTTCTTTGGGGACTGGCGGCCAGGGCTCCTCTTTGACTCGGGACACGCGACTGCCGGGAGAACGGAGGGACGTGGGAAAGCGCCGCCGAACAAAGGGGCTTATTCAAACAAACCTGAGAGCCGTGAACAATCTAATAACCAGCAGAGAAATGGTCAGCAGCCCCCGGCCCCGCCAGGGAGGGCTCCGGGGCAGCCGGTGGCCACGGGACGAGGGAATTTGACCGCGTCCCCAGGGCTGCGAGCGGAGTGTCCCTTCCTTGCCCTCTGCCTGCTCCCTCCGGGGCATCCAACACGGTGCTTTGGCCAAGGACCATCCTTCTGGAGGTGCTGAGTGGTCTCGGCTGGTCTGCAGCCCTGGCTGCTCCACAGCAGCAGCAGAGGAGGTGGAGAGGAGGTACCTGCTGGGCAGCTGGGCTGGGCTGGGCTGTCCCACACACTGGCCAAGGCAACACGAGAGGGGGAACTGTGCGACAGCAAGGGGTATCTTTGATTAAGCTTTTGATTAGGATCAATTGAAATAGCCTTGTGAAACTGACTTTAGTAGGAGAAAGTATTTATTTTAATGGAAAGCAAAAATTTTGGAAGAACCTTTCATTCGCCTTCTTTCTGGCTGACCAAATAATTTAAAATAAGGTTTTGCCATGAAAGCTGGTAATATTTCAGCTTAGGCACTTCATAGGAAACAGGTGAGAAGCCCAGAGAGAAGGAAGCAGAGCCAAGAGAATTCACACAAAAAGTAATTAATTCCAGTTTGATGTTAAAGCTGAGGGGCTCTGTGATTTTTCCTCTGATTCCTGCAATTTCTGTCCTGCTTCATCTCTGTCCCAGTCCATTTTCTCTGGGCTGGGCAAAGCAGAGCTGCTCCTGCCAGTGAGGCTGCCATGTGCCAGGACTGCTCTTCCCCTTCTCTGCTCAGGGCTGGAGGGAAAAGCTGGGTGAGCTGAGCTGTGTTGCCTTTTGGAGGCCAAGCACTGTGGCTAGGAGCCCAAAACCCTGCTGTGGGTGTCCCCTGTGTTTCTCCTGAGACAGAGCCCTTCCTGCATGGCAGTCAGGAAGCTGAAGGCATCTTAGCTGGATGGAGGAGCTTCACAGTGCAGGAAGGATGCTGCACGTCACCAGAGACCTCTGCACCCGCCCAGGCTGGTCCCTCCTGCAGCTTGGTGATACTGTGGGCACCAGCTCAGAACCTGACAGGGCTAATAAGGAGTCCTGTGCAGCACAGTGGCAGCCCCAAGTCCAACCTAGGCCCTGGCTGGTTAATGAATGGCCTCGTTAACACAGCTCAGCCTTTTGCAGGGATGGATTTGCTGTGGGAGAGTGGGAGGAGAGCTGAGCAGGTGCTCCTGAGCACTGCTCAATCTGCAGTGTGGGTCACAGGAGGACTGCTTGATCCACCCTCCTTCCCAGACTGGGGATCATCCCGGCTGGATTTGTCCCCAGTTAAGAGACTGCTAGCACCTGGTCTGAGGTGTCTCTGCAGGCTGGGGCTGGGACTGTGGGTGCCTGGCCCCAGGAGTGCTGGTGAGCCCTGTCAGAGGGAGGGAGAGGTGTCCTGCTCCAGGGGTCCTGCCCCATCCAGCACCCCCAGCTGTCTGTGCGTTTGCTGGGGCAGCAGCGTTTGTTTTATGTCAGCAGCTCTGCTTTCGGCACGGGCAGCAATGTGGGTTTTGGGAAGTGAGGAGCAAAGCGTGGGCCTGGCAGTGGGCAGGGTAAGGCAGGGCAGTGGCTGCCACCAGCACGGGGAGTGGGCTGGCTCTGATGTACAGCCACGGGGCATCCTCCCCTGTGCTCCCTCCCTCGGGTCGGGCTCCAGGCCCGCCTTGCCGTGAGCAAACACTCGCCAAGGAGAGGCTGTTTTACAGGCGCTTTACTCGCTCTGGATAAAGAGGGTTTTGTCCAGCTTTTTCAGAAGGTCACTTCTGGCTCAAAGTTGAGGTTTTAAAATGAGGAGTAAAGCTCTCCTTCAAAACGTTTGAATCTGAATGTTTCTCAATAGCTGTAAACCCCAAGCAGTCTGTCCTGAAGCCCTGCTTCACCAGGGCTGTTTTGCTGCTGAAATGTTCCAGAGGGGAGGAATGTGAGGAGCAGCAGGATGTGCCAGAGCAGTGACTGGACGCGCCGGGTCCGGAGGGTGCAGGCGGTGCCTGGGCGGGCAGGCTGGCTCCCGGCACACAGGCACCTCAACCGCAGTCTCCTGGGGATTACTCACTGCTGGATGGCCCGGGGGGACCAGGGCTACGTCTCCAGACTGGCCTCAGTGCAGGATGTTGTTCCTGCCGTGTCCCATCTCAGCCCGGTGCAGCAAGGTTTGCAGGAGAGCCACGTGTCCTGCAGTCTGTCCAGGTCAGGATCGTGTTGAAAATAAGTTGGTCAGAAAAGCTAAGGATGATTTCTTGGGGGTGTGGAGAAGAACATTTGCAGGCATCTGCTGTCTTGAGGAGAATGGGCTGAGGGCACAGCCCCGATGAGCAGACACCACCCGTGATGGGATGTGGGTCCAAGAGCACCATCAGAACTTGCAGAGAGGGCAGCTGTGGCTGTGCTGGGGAAGGCTGCCCCAGACACCCTTTGTGCTGGAATCCTTGGGGATGGAGTGACGCTCTCCGCACCAGGTCACCGCTTTTGGCAGAGGGCTGGGAGGTGATGGGTTTGTGGCTGGGTGAGCGCTGAGGGGTGAGCAGGGCAGAGACACAGGGCATCTGGCAGATGAGTTTAATGTCTGTGGTGAGGGGTGGCCTGTCAAAGCCTGTGCAATTCACCCTGGTGTGGGCAGGGCTGGAAGTTCACCTGCTTCTCCTGCTACAGGTGGAGAGGGAGAGGTCATATATGGCATGGGGCAGTGCCACATGAAGTATTTTCATCAAAGAGAAAGTCCAGGTCCAAAAGTAGCACTGGACCTTTGGAAATTCAGTTGATATCTCTAGATCCATCACCTTTACCGAGTGCACCAAACCTCTCTGGCCCCAGCTCAGCTTCCTGGGTACCAGCTGGCTCTACCATCTTTGGGAGTGAATTCCTGGGATAGGAAATAATTACAAGGCTGGTACCAGCTGAGTAATTCTCAGCTTTTCTTTCACACACCCCCATCCAGCCTTCATGTTAAGGATCAGCTGATGCTCTTGCCATTGCTCAAGCTGTCTCCTGCCTGGCAGGTTATCAGTTCTCTGGTCTCCACAGGAAATCTTATCTGCAGCTTCTCAGCCAGAATGCTTGAAACACAGCTCCTGGGCCAAAAGCACCTCATAGGAAGAAGAAAATCTGATAAGCTGTGTGGGTGGTGAGAGGCTGCAAGGGTTAGCCCCTTGCCTGTGCTGAATGGTGGTACAAGGGAGAAGAGCCAAGCTTCATGAGGAGAGTATAGGGGATTTCAAGGGACCATTCAAGGAGGATACTTGAACTTTCTTTATGCTGCATGCCTCGAGTTATTTCTTTCAGGAGGGCAGCCCTGGGTGTTCTCACACTCTGTGTGTGTGAGATGTAACCAGATGTCCCCTGATAACAAGCCTGAACTATGATGTAGCAAGTGCTTGGTTTATTCACTTGTGAATAAGCTTCACTTTCACAGCAACATGGGTCCCTGACATCCCACACCTTGGAACCACGGGCTCAGCACCCTGCACCCCAGCCTTGCACACCCCATATTGCAGCCCCTGCACTTCCCCCACTGCCTTTTTCTTCTTAGCTTCTCTCTCCTTGAGGCTGCAGAGTGATCTGGGTTAAGTTTCATCTTAGTGAGAAAAATACCTCTTGTGTGAGGAAATGTGGCTTTTGTCCCAGCCTGGCCACAGCCAACACTTGCTTTTTATAGTACACATGTATACGTGCACTGTCACCACATCCTGACCCCCTGACACTAAACACCTTGTCAGCATGAATGAGGCAACCAGGCCAGCCATGGGCTGTGCTCTGCAGGACGAGTGACCCATGGGTTGTCCTGGGCCCTGGGTGGTTGGGCTGCTGCTGCAGGGGCAGCCAGACAGCCCATGGGGGCACTGGGCTTCCCAGCACCATTCCCAACCTGCTGCTGCCCATTTGTGTTGCTGCAGGGCTGGGATTGCAGCACCTGAGGAAGTGGGGAAACACTCACTTGGGTGTTCTGCACTTTGTGGTTCTGTCTTGGCACAGCCTGTGCTGTGACAGTGGAAAACAGGAGGGTTTAGGAGGGAAAGGCATGAGCTGTAGGGTCTCTGCTCTGTGTGAGCCAAGTCCACCCTGGATTGTATGAAAATCTCATTATGTTCTCAAAGCTTTTTTTTTCTTCCCATCTGTATTTTTGTGACTAATTTTTTTACCAATTAAAGCAAAAAGTTTTATATGGTTTTGGTTTTGTTTACGAATACTGTCTGGTTTATAGGACCTCTCCTCTTTAATTTACTTTTTTTCCTTCTTCAGATGTATTTAGGAGGCTCTCTTTCATTACAGGGATGAATATTTCTTATTCCTGTGGAGGAACCAAAAGGTGTAGGAAGTCCTGCTAGCTGTTGGGGCACAATCACTTGGGGGTAGGAAAACCATGGCCCTGACAGGGTGAAGAGCAACCAAGAGCTGTAAGAAGGTGCGTGATGCTCCATGGGGTGGTCTGGGAAGAAGAAAAGCAGAACTGGCACTCGTTTTGGCTTCTCCATAATGAGGCCATATAAAAAGAATAACAAAACCCCCTCTGTCACAACCCTTTTCTTCTTTCTTGTTTATTTGTAACATTAGGAGCCGTGCCCTGGGTTTGCTCTGTCAAAAGGCAAAAGAGGCCATGAGACACAGTTCCCTGAGGAGTTTTCCAGAAGAATACCTGACATGAGCTGGATGTCTTGTGTTTCAAAGGTGATGTTTCCTCCTGTCTCCCCATTCCAGGTGCTTCTGAAGACATATGTGCAGACAGCAATGCACCTTCACACCTGCACACGGACAATTTTCAGATCCAATTTTGTAGTCCTTTGCCAAAGCAAGCAGTGCCTGACTTTGAAGGTCAGGATGGCAGAGCTCTGGAGTCCTCTCCTCACTGGGAGCCAGAGATCCCATCAGGAGAAGGAGGAGAGGCCCAGAAAAGCTTTGGAGAGTCTCAGGAAAGGTCCTGTATGTATTTGCTGGTGGTGTCAAATGATGTGACAAGGGCTCCAGTGCCACCTCAGCAGCTGAGCCCAAATCCAGCTGAAGAGCAGCACTAAGCCCGTGCCTGTCACAGGTTTCTGCTGTAAGAGCTAATTTATGAGTTTCTGCAAAGCCCTTGAAGGGGTAGAGGGGTAAGCAAGTGCATAGCAGCATTACCTAGAGGCTGTGAGCTTCCGAGTTCAACAGGCGCTACTTAAATAAGAACTGAGTTAGTAACCCTGTAATTTCTTCAAAATGTAAAAGAAAAGGTAAAGCATCTAAAAAAAAAATAACCCACCAGTCATTTTCAGCAGTCATGTTCACAGCCTTGTGTCTTTCTGCATGATTTGTGATTCATAGTGTACTTGTTTCCAGTTCTATTGAAATTTTTTTAGCTCAGGAAATACATTCTACGACAGTGCTGTTTTTCAGGGTGACTTCTGTTACTTCCTTTCATGTTTACCATGCAGATGGAAACATAGTTTTGGCTTTAATAGTAGATCCTCCCTTGAATGGATGCTGTGCTTTATAAATAACTTTCAATTGTTCCACAGTAATAAAAAGTATATTAAAAGAACTTGCTCTCCAGGAAAGGATCTTGCAACAGATTTTTTCCTATGATTCTTCTGGCAATTATTTTTCTTTTCTGACAATATTTACATGCTAACCTTTAGTTTTTGTGGTTTGCTATAATGTTTTTAAAATGTGTTCTAATTCTGAAATGGAACCTTGAATTGAGGATAAATCATACCATCCCTGTGAAGGAAAAAACCCTAACTGATACTGAAGACGATGATATTTATTTTTGTGTTCTACTGTAAATAGGATTTTGGGGGTGTGAGTCTGCTCATTATGTATTAATTGAATGAACTGAAAGGTAAAAAAAATACTCACCCACAGATATTTCTTTGAGTAACATTTCAAAAGTCTGCAGTGAATGTCTCCAGGCAGTAACAGGTGAAATGCAGTTTCAGGAACTGTCACAGGCACTTGTGAAACCTGGTGATTAAATTCAGCCACTGCAGCTTGGTTCAAAGTCCATGGAAAGACTCCGGATGCTTGTTCTGCCAAACTTTAAACAAAAGCAATTCTGCATAACTGCAGTTGTCCCTACTTCTAATATTTCCTCCCCAAAGCCTTTTCCCCGAAACACATTGTCAGGAACCAGGAACACAGGCTGTGGTCTGTGAATCACACCAGTCCATGCCCAGTTAAAACACAAACTGGGTGTTGGTTCTGTTCTTCCCTCCTTGTGTGTTTGTCCAGACAGCTGGCAAGATGATCCAGATAATTTTTTTGAGATGATCTGTATTGTACCTTTTCAGATGGCCATGTAGGTGGCAGAGCCCCTCCATCCCATGGTGTGGCAAGGGGTGACATGTCCACAGCACAGGGAGTTATTTCTAGGCTCCCTGCCCTGCTCCTGCCACAGTTTTAACTCTGTACAAATGGGGTTCCTGCTGGGGAGGTCTCACATGTCACACTGCCAGTAAAACTCTGGGCTGTGGGCATTGACATCCAAAAGTGTGTGGCTGGCTGCAGGAGCTGGGGGGACGCTGTGTGGGACATGATGAGAGGCACTTGGGCACTGCTGCCACAGCAGGAGAGTGGGGGACAGGAGGAAGTGCCCTTTGAAGGGAAAGGGCACATGTGTCCCGTGGAAATGAGAGGATAAAGCAGGCAATGGTTACAGGGCCCTGGAGAGCTGCCATGGCATTCCAGGTGGGAACGGGCATTCTGCTCAAGGTATGGCCTGAAGGAAGAAAAGAGGGGAGCAAAACAGAGCTGCTTGAAGGAGGATTCATTTCACAGGCTGACATTGTTTTTCCCCAGTTTTGCCATTCTTTGATGTGGGATGGTGATGAGAGGAGCTAGAGCTGAGCTGCAGGGCTCCCTGGGCCTCCCACCAGCAGCACAAAGCCCCAGGATCCCATTCAGATTTGTCCCTCCTCAGCAAAGCACCTGCATGCTTGCCTTTCTAAATATCATTTCTTTCCCAGTGAAGTAACTTGGATTTTTTAAATGTTTACTCAGTTCCCAATTTGCAAGGATTAATTAATTCACAATGGATCTCTCAGTCGTGGCTGTGAATTAGCAGATCGTTAGTGTGCTAAGAGCACTCTCACATGCTGTATTTAATTCCTGCTTCTAAGAGCTTAGAAAAATCATGCTCTCTCTGCTCAGGGATTTCTCTGCAGTGTGGAGGCATGGTATTTGCACTGAACCCATTTCTTGCATGATCTCTTTTCCAATGGGTCATTTATAAAGCAGTAGTGTCTATTTTCCAGGAAATGGTGTTGAATCTCTGCACCAGCACTTGCCTTTAACTCTTTCTTCTCTCTGCTCAGTACCATGAATCTTATGTTTAAACTTAATTGGTTTTAGCCTAAGTATGGGTAAACAGTTTGAACTCAGACATACAAACCCTTTCCATGTGGGCTTTGAAATCAACTATTCCCAGCTCACAAGTGGGATATATGAGCTGCCAACATTTTGCTGACTGCATGCTGTGGGTGCAGGTGACCATCGAGATCCTGTCACCTCACATGAGCCACACCTGCTTCAGGTCCAGTGCTGCTGCATCTCTTACATCTTTACATAACAGCAAGTATATATCTGAGGGATACTAGCAAGTATTTATTAATATATAATATACACAGACAGACACTTGTTTACACCCCAATGTCCTGTCCTGTGAGGTGCTGAGCCTGGCAGGGGTGGCTGGGGCAGCAACCCCCATGGCACCAGCATGCTGCCAGGCTGGACCTGGATCCCGTGGTGCCTGTCCAGGGAATTATCCCTGTGCAGCCAGTGCTGCTGCAGCCACTCAGTTCCACTGCCCAGTGCCTGCCCCTCTGTGCTCCCATGCTGTGAATGCAGGGATGGCTGCAAGGGTGGTCAGACACACATGTCCCAGCTGCAGCACACAGCTGCTGAAGCAGGTGGGTTCAAGAAGACCCCCGAGAGGTCAAGAGGCAGCTCTGCCCACCAACATGTGGAGTTCACCAACAAGGGAGCTGTGACACGTGGGGTTGACAGCAGCAGCACACTGCTGCAGGGATACATTACAGCATGGAAAAGCCCAACCCAAACCCTCCCCAGTAATGTGACAGGGAAGTGCAGCAAAGGGATGTGGAGACATGTAATCAAAAAGAAGCTGAAGATAGAAGCTGTTGGTTTATGAGAAGCTCACATACATTTTAGGAAAGCAGGTCCCCCTGCTTCCATGCATTGCTTCATGTCAGTATTGCATCAGACCTGCCGGGGCAAGGCTTCATCAAGGCTTGTGAGAAATTCATTATTTGTTCCATTAGAAATGTATTTTCTGCTTTAAATGTTGTATTATACCACACTAATGGACGGTATCAACTTGATCTGTGCTGGGAGAGTTGTGGGCTTTTCTCCATCCAGGCTAATTTGCATTTGTCATGGTGACAATAATAGATGACTATTATGTACAGGGACACAAAACCAGTCTGGAGTCCTTCCATGCCATGATGGGGACTGCAGAAAACCTCCAGACAACCTCCAGACTGTAATTCACCAGCACCTGATGCATCAGGACAATCAGCCCATGTCCAAGGCACGATGCCAAGTTCCAACTCCACACTGAAGCCCTGAGGGTCACGGCATGGCAAAGTTTTGTGACAGTACAGGGAGTGTAAAGGGTCTGCAGGAGGGCAGGGCAGAGTGGGATAAAAATGATGAAAAGAATAATAAATACAAGTAACAAATGAATAAATACCAACTAATAAAATTTAAATCATGATTACAAAGACTGTTAACTACTAATAAAGAATAAAGGAATAGGTTACACCTCGAGTTCTGTGTGTGGGTTTGGGCCCCTCACTTTAAAAAGGACATTGAGGTGCTGGAATGTGTCCAGCAAAGGACAACAAGACTTGTGAGAGGTTTAGAAAACTTGTGTTATGAGGAGTGGCTGAGGGAGCTGGGGTTGTTTGGTCTTGGGGAGACTCAGGAGGGACCTCATTGCTCTGTACAGCTCCCTGGCAGGAGGTTGTAGTGAGATGGGGCTGGGCTCTCCTGCTGTGTCTGCAGTGAGAGGACCAGAGGAAATGGCTTTAAGCTGAGAAAGGAGATTCAGATTAAGTATTAGAAACAAATTTTTTGCTGTTCAGGAGGTCAGGCACTGGAACAGGTTGCCCAGGGAGCTGGTGGAGTCACCACCCCTGGAGGTGCTCAGGAGGCATCTAGACCTGGTGCTGGGCAATGTGGTTTAGTGGCTTAGGGGTACAGTGGCAGTGCTGGGGGGATGGTTGGACTGGATGATCTTAAAGCTCTCTTCCAAGCCTGGTGACTGTGTGACTCTAATATGATAAACAGCACCAGGGATGAGCAATGAAGTGAGGAAATATCGAACACGCGGGGAGGGCTCCAGGCCGCTCGGCGTGGGCGGCGCCCGCGGTCCTCCGCGCCGGCAGGGGGCGCTGTCGGGCGGGCGCGGGCGGAAGCGCGGCCGGGGAGGGACGGGCCGGTGCGACGCCGCGGAGCGCGGGGCGGGGGGGACGGGCCGGGCAGCCGGGGCCGTGCCGCCTCTGCCGCAGCCGCAGCGCCGGAGCCGAGAGCCGCCGCGGGCGGGCGGGGCCCGCCGGACGCACAGGTACCGAGGAAAGCGGGGGTGCGGGGGGCGAGGGCTGCGGGCATTGTCCGGCGCGGGGCCGGGCCGTGCCCTGCGGGCAGCGCGGCCCGGCCGGTGCCCGCCGCGTTCCGGGCCCGTTTCTCCGCTCGGCGTCGGGAGGGACCGGCTGAGTCCCGCCGGCCCGGGCAGAGGGCAGGTCCGGGATCGCTGCCGCCGCTCCGGGGGTGCCGTGCGGCACGGCCGGGCAGCCCGAGGGGAAGGGCACGGCCGGGGCTGCGCTTCCCGTGCGGCAGCGCCCCGCTCCCCGAGCTCCTCGGACGCCGAGCCCGGGCAACGACCAACGTAGAGCCGCGCACGGCTCGCCCCGCAGCGAACCGCAGCGCCCGAGCCGCTCCCGAGGAGGCAGCGCTGTCCCGGCGAGCGGGCCGGGGCCGCTCCCGGCGCCCAGCGCTCTTTGTTCGGGCCTTGCTGCGGGGCGGCCGGAGGTGCGGAGCCGGCACTGCCCTGCGCGGCCTCTCGGGGTCCGGGCTGAGGCCTCTTCCTACAATTGTTGTTCCTGTTGCAGCCCCGATAGGCCTCCGCAGCGGTGGCTGTGCGTGAGCGCTGCCGAGAGCCTGCTTTCTTCGCAGACTGCCCCACGGATAGCTAACACAGCGTGAGCTCTCTGGTCTGGAGAATAACAAAAGTTTTGTCATTGGTTTTTTTTCGTGCAAATATGTGGAATGCTACTGGTCCTGACGTTAGGGTGTATCCGGTTTTGATGTTTTAAAAATTTTTAAAATTTTTATTTTTGGTGAGGGATGATGTAGGTGCCCAGGATTTATTTAAAACCTATATGCTGTCTTGTGGGAATGGTGTGATTTCATTTGCATGATGAGTCAAAGATTAAATTACATGACCTAGGCTCTTCAGTTTCAGTGAGGCAAATAACAATGCGTGGAAGAACAGTTTCAGTGTAGATCAGAAATGAAGTTTGATTAACATCAAAATGTTGTAAAGTATTGCCAGCATGTGGGATATTTTAAACTTACCTGTCAGAAACTCTTAATTCAAGACCCTTAGCAGTGTGGTTCATCCGGAAGTGTGTCTTCCTTTTTAACACCGAGAGCTCATGTAGTCAGAGGAAATTTAACATCCTGAGTTTGCACCTTGGTATCAAAGCTTTTAAATAATAGATTTTTGCTATTTAAAACACTGTGTACCTTTAATTAATAGCTATTACCTAATACCAGTTGATGTGGCATGTGCCTTAACTGCAGAGGGAAAAAATGGGCAAGAAATATTTTGGGAAGTAGAATAAGTGTAGTACCTCTTCTGGGCTCAGAAATAACTTGATTTTTTTGTTTGTTTGTTTTCAGTTGTCCTGTAACAATTGGCAGCTTATCTGATCTGTAAGTGGCTTAAGGGTGTCTTGGTAGGTTTCTGTCTGCCATGGACTCACTGTTGTAAGAATATTGTATTTCACAGTAGGTTCATAGTTTTCCTGTGGTGTGAGAAACTACTGGGTCAGCCAGCTAGGGTATACTTGGCTTAAATTTGTTTGTATTGAATGTGGATCTCAGTTGTAGTGTGATGTACCTGCCGTTGGGGCTTTCCTTGGTGAGAAAGAAGTACCTTGGGGTAGGAGGAAGTTGTGTATGGTGGTGTTGGGACCAAACAGCATAAAGTCTTAGAATGTGAGTTTGTACATATGGACTAGCACGCTGCTGAATGTTTCTGAATGCTGATAGCATTGATTTTTTTTTTTTTCCTCTTGAGTTTGCTCTATATTGACACAGAGTTCTGAAATTTTGATGTGTTCTGTGTGTGTTTAATGCCCGGTTGTAGGTGGGGGGATTATAAAACAAGATTAATATTTTCAAAAATACATGTATTTACAAATAAAGGAGACTAAATATAAGCAGCAGTTGAGTAATACTTTGTGACAGTATGTCTTTGAGAGATAATTATGCTCTTTGGGTATTATCAAGCCCAGACAAATGTATATTCCCAGTGGGGTGTGATAATATTAAAACTACACCTCTTGGAATTCCTTGATTGGTTTATTCAGGAGGGAATGGTATCTATTTTGCATTCTATCGTGGAAGCTAATCTAGCTCTCATTAATTAATGGCTGGTATTTGAATGAGACTTGACTGTTGCCCTATATGTACTGCACTTCCTAGGGCCTTTTATGGCATTTGGTGAATATGAGAATTACTGGCCAGTGTCTTCTCTTCTGAATAATTCCTTTGTTGAGTTTTTGCAGATTTTTTACATGACTTGTTTGCAGCCTAATTTTTGTGTAAAATACTTCTGAAAGCTGATAATCTCTGTATGCACTTTAGAAGCTTTAGACACTTGCTAAAATAATGATTTTTTGGGTAGAGTTTCAGAAAAGTGCTCTAATAGCTGGTGCTGTTTTGAAGCAGGGGGCAGGAAGAATTCCCTTCTGGCCTTTTGAATTCCCTTCTGGCTCTGCTTTTCTGTACTTGTGACACTTTGTAATATGGTTTAATTACAAGAGCAACTATTAAAGTATGATTATCTTTGTCTAATTGGAGGCATCTTGCAGTTACCTATCAAAAATAAGATTTGACTCATCTGCTCCTTCAAAATTAATAGTTCCACAACAGCCTGCAGCTATTTATGTAAATAGTGTGCAAAGGAAAAATATGAGTTGAATATTTTTCAGATATTGTAATTTCTCCATTGTACAGTTGAAATGTTGTATATTTAATTCTCTCTTTGCCCATGTTTTCTCTCAATACCATGCTTCTGGCACCACAAAGTGCAGAGGTGTGAGCCAGAAGGAAGCTGAATGTCTGCAGTGAGAAGGTGAAACTTTATGCTGAGATATCTCTCTACCCCTGAAGTGCAAACACAAAGGTTAAATTAGAAGATGAGGCTGTCTTGAATTATTTCAAAGGACTTGAGCTGGGCTGTTAAATACACTATCAGGAGTACCTAAGGCTTACACTGGTGTCATGTGAGTTTGGTCTTTCTTTAGCCTGAGCAGATTTATGTGCTTTCCTTATTGCACCTTGTGATAAAATAACACATTCATTTGCCCTTATTTAAATGCTCCTTATAAAGGCTTGTATTCAGGATTGATCCAAACTGGAAGCAGCCAAAATTCTGTGTGTTTACAGGAATAACTGTGGTCATTCCTCAACAGCCTTCATGGCCTCTTTTTTTCAGACAGTGTTAATTTAGGAAGTCAGTTGCTTAGGTTTAAATAAACAACTGCAATTTGCTTTCTAACTCCCTTGGTCTGAGTATTCTAGCTATGCTTGATATAATCAAAAGACACTGCAAAAAGTTCCTGACTGTTGATTTCAAATTCACTAAAAGGAAGCAAATATTAAGCCTATCCACAAAGGCATGAAATTCTGGGGGATATTGCTGAATGTTGTAGCTAATCTTTCTGTTTATTGAAAATCTGCTACTTGTAGGTAAATTCCAAGTTCCTTTCTAAGATCTGTCTGCTCTGTAATCCTTCCCTCCCCTTAAAACACTCAGAGAATTCATCACCAAAAAGTTAAATATAGCAAGACAGTTCAAAAATTGGTGAGTTATAATTAGTCAAGAACTGTAGTATTAGTGTAAGATGTTTTTCTAAGTTCACAAACATCTTTGGATGAAGATATTTATGAGTTACTACTTAGATGTTAAAAACGTTGGATGTTTTAAAACATTCAGGTATACTGCCAAGTGTGGGAAATGGCTGCATCAGTGAGAAGTTACTCTGTGCTGCTTTTGATCCTTGCCCTGTTGCATATTTTTTAAGTCAGTCTTTATTGAAAACAAATCGTTTTTTCCAACTAAGAGAATGTTACTATAAGTTTAACTGCAAATCCTGCAAGATTTGAAACATGAGACTTAAAAATAGCTAAGATAGAACTTGGCTATAAATTAAATTAGAATTAATTTGTCAGCTTTTCAGGGAGTTGAATGTATGCAACTGTGAGAACAGTGCTTGTGTTCAGTCACTCATGTGTGAAATGCCATATCTCCTTTGAAGTTTATCTGTGTTAAAACACAGAATGAAAAAAATTGAGAAGTGTTTCCAGAAATGTGGAATGTGTGATCTTTTTCTAGCTGCCCAGAGAGATAGCTTGACGTCTAACGCTTTCTGAGAAGTTTTCATTGTTTTATTTATTGGCATTTGAGTAAAGCATGGCAGGGCGTAGAAAGAGGAAAGCAAGCACAGAGTGTTGCGGAAGGTCCCTCTGATGCCCCAGCCAGCTCTTGCATCCAGACTGTGCAACTTTCTCTGTCATTTTCTCTTTACTTTCCTGGCCAAGAGTACACCTGGGAAACCTCCCATGAATGGATATATTTTTCCAAATATTCATTCAGTGGCACACCAGCTTCTCAGCTCATCTGTTGAGAAACTCGCTTTGAAAAAAAGTCCACAGACACTGAGTTATCAGTGACACCTTGTATGGAGTGGTAGATGTGTGTGCTGATCACACACATTCAGAGCATCCTGCTGCAGTGGAGGCTCTGAGCTCTTCTCTGGGTAAGCAGTTTCAGGAGATTTTGCTACAGTTGTAGAAATGAGGCAAAAGTTATTTGTGTTACAGTATTTTACTTTTGACTGTTACATATGAAGTTACTGCTCTGGTAGATGATACTCCTTTTACTAGATGTCAGAACATTTTTTTTGTTTGTTGGATGTGTTGTAATGGTTTATAAAATTAACCACCACATAACATGATGACTTGATTGAATATCATGTATAGACAAAGAATAAATAAGAGCATAGTCTGTTCAGAGAGATGTAAAATTTTAGCAAAGAAAATGTGGAGGGTTTTATTCTAAAAGAGACCTTAGTGATGCAGACATGCGCTGAATGTAACACAGGGATGCCTGAGAAGTCTCTCCCACACAGCTCATGAATGCATGGTTCTTCTAACCTGTCACACCTGCTATTCAAGTCCTAAGTTTCTTCTGACTGGAGTTTGGTAGTGATGGAGAAACTTCTCAGGAGACTTTTTTAAAGGGATACCTTGGAGGAGGTCACTTGAGGCACAGTTCTTGATAAAGACTTTGTGTATACTTGGTACTATATTAGACAAATGTTGAGAAAGCAAAGTGAATCTCTCAAAAATTAGCAAATACCCAGAACCTCAGTTTGCTTATACTGATTTGGTACAGAAAGTTTATGTGATTGTTTCCATTTTTTTTCAGCTCAGTGCACATGCATCCTTTGCACGCACTTGTTTAGTTGCTGTGTCTCTTGCTTTACTGCATAAAACTCAGTTCTCAGAAGACACGAGGATCCAGGTCCTTGGGGGTTTTTCTTTGATTCACAGATACTAATGACAGCGCGTTTTACAGTGTTCTTCAGCAGTATGATGCTTATTCCCCTTTTTTTCAGGGAGTGATGCTTAAGCACAGAGAATTTCCTCTTCTCTTTAAGTGTGTGATGTTGTGTGTGTTGTCTGGTGGAGCACTTGATAAACACACACTTCCCAGACTTTTTCCAGTGACACCCATTTGTGATGTGAAATCCAGTTTCCTAAACACAGATACCTAGTTTTACTTTAGATACTGCAAGGCACCTGCCCTGGACAGCTAGGAGATATGTAACTTTCTGAAAGGGCAGTTGGAGATGAGCTGTGCTGTTCCAGTGCATTTGCAGTGACATTTGTCATCCAGGCACCTGAACCGATGCTGTGCTCTTGGTTGTTAGCCTTGGAATCTCATTTTGGGCTTCCAGAAGAGGATGAACACTCAAGCACTGACCACGTTAGGCACCTGGGTTATATGTTGCCTAATGAGAAAGGAAGATTTGGGATAGAATTCTGTTGCCTGAGGCAGTACTTGGGAGTCTTGTCTGAGGGACCTGGTTTTGCTGTTACCTGCCTTGTTGCCTGCTTTCCAGCTTTAAAAAAGTTCCTATGGAAATTTTGCCTTTTTTTGTAGTCTGGTATAGTTTGTCAGTGGAATGAATGAAGGCTTCTCTTAAAAAGAGTACAGCTGAGGAAAACTAAAAAAATCAAGATAATTGGAAAACCTTAAATCTTGGAAGTGTTGGGTGTTGGACTTGAGGGTTCAGATGTGAACCTGAGAAGTTCAGGTTGTCTTAAAATGTGATTGAAAGCAAAGACAAGCTTCAGTCAGGGCAAATAGTCTTTTTCCATGAATTACAGGAGTAATGATTGAGAGCAAAGGCAGCTTCTTGAAAATAGTCTATGTTGGCTAAACAAGTGCTGTTCTGGAGGTGATTATTTAGATTTGTAATCTCTAAGAAAAGCAGTAGATTGACTCATCAGAATTGACTAACATAGTTCCGTTTTATGTCTGTAATTGACATTGAGCAATATCCAAACTCTACTAACTCTGTAATAGGGTGGAGCTGGAGTAAACAGCTTTTCTCTCAGGAGCTGCATCCATTCACAGAACATTTTGGGCAGAGTCCTGGCATAGCTGTGCTGTCTGACTGGTGTTACCCTTAACTCATGTTATGGTGACAGATTTAATATCATTAGATCCAGAAGAGCTCTTCATTACAAGGTTATGGAATATTTTCTGCAAAAGTCACGAAAACTTCAGGGCATTTGTGTGTGATGACAAACTTACAGATGTATTTAAGTTTTAAATTCTGTGAGAGAATTACATATCAATTTTCTTCTTTTTTTTTTTTAACCTAGAAAAACCAAAGACTCTTCAACTCCCAAGCTTCTTAATTTGTGTTTGTAGTTATTCCTTGCTACGTTCTGTTTTCTCTCTGAAAGAGAAATGAACTGTTTAGTGAGCTTTAATTATTGTCTGGGAACTCACATACGTATGTCTGTGTTGATATGTTAAAAAAAAAAAAATATTAACGGCCATATAGGCCTGGATGTATAGTTTACATCCAACAAAGATGGATTCGTTTCTTGCTTTAAGGCTGACCATGCAGGGCTCTTTGCTTTCCTTAGGAATTGCACTGGATAAGGTCTCAGAGTGGAGTCTGAAGAGTAGTTCTGCTCTCCTTTTAGCACTGACAGTGTTTGTGCAGGTTGAGGACTTAACAGTATCAAATCTAGGAAGAAATGTCAAATCTGTGTTTCAGAAGTAGCTGTTCTTGAGCTCTTTAGCAAACAAGGAGAACCAACGAAATGCAGGCCAGAAATGCAGAAACTTTTCTCTCTAAATAGGCTATTTTTAATTTTCGGAATTACTAACAGGCCTTGAGAAATGCTAGTAAGTACAATAGAAGGTTCTACACCTTGTCACTTGTATTCATTATGGTACTCTAACTTTCAGTGTTGTTTCAGGGATTGATGCTTCTGCGATTTATACTAAAACTCAGAAAATCCAGACTTTGAGCAAGTCCCTAAATTAGATAACCAAGCTAAATTAATTTTAAAAGGACTGTGAAGGGAAAATAAAAATCTGTATTTTAGGAGCTAAAAGGGATAGTTTGAAAATCCATAAAGTCTTTCACACTTTATTTTGTTGAACTTAGTAGAGAAGAATTATTTTAATAGATTTCAATACATCCGAATTCTGTGAAATCCCATTATTTACTTCTGTTTCTAATGGATGGTTAGTCAGATTCCAAAATTGTCAGTGTATGCCTTTTATTTTTGTAATTTTTAGAGAATGTAAAGGTTCTATTACAGTTTATGGGCTGCATCACAACCAGGGCAGCAGGGCGAGGGAGGGAATTCTCTGCCTCTGCTCTGCACGAGTGAGACCCCAGCTGCAGTGCTGCATTCAGCTCTGGGCCCCCCAACATGAGAAGGATGTGGACACCTGCTGGGGAGAATTCAGAGGAGGCCACAAGATGGTCAGAGGGTGGTGTACATCTCCTGTGAGGACAGGCAGAGAGCTGGGGATATTTCTTTGGGGGCACCTCATGTCTGGGTAGTGCTCAAAGCCAGGTTGGATGGGGCTCAGCGCAACCTGGGCTAGTCCCTTCCAACCCAAACAATTTTGTGATTCTATTGTTGTAGAATTCATAACCAGTGGTACATTTTGACTGCAGTCAGAGCTTTAGCTTACAGTATTAAACCAGACTGATGAAAGCATAACCTTACTTTCTTCTTAAATTTAGCATTTTCCCAATGTGTTGATTAGTTTTAGTGTTAAAAATGGAACTGCAGTATAGATTTTTTTGAGACTTATGGGTTCTTTTGACTCACTGTTGCAATTAAAAGAAATGTTTTAGCATAGAAAAGAGGTTTTCTGAAAAAAAAGTTTAATAACTTTGGAGTTTACTGAGGGTGTGAATTTTGATTTCTGGACTGTTTGATCATTTGATTTAAGAGCCCTTGATTGAAGCCTCTTAGTGATATAGAAAGTGATGACGTACTGCTGTAAACTCCTATTTAAATATTTTTTATAATCCCTAATTAAATAAAATTATGTTAAGCTGATGCACCAATTAATAATTTGAAGTCTTGTGGGGCTTTGTTTAGTTTTTCTACATAGCCCTAAGGATACTGACCTAACTGAAGTAAGTAAAAATGCACAGTGTTAGGAGTATAGGCATCAGCTAGGATGCACGTATTTCCACCTGAGCTTGGTGTCAGCCCTTTAGAAGACCTGTTGTTCTTCAGAATGTTTTTTCATGCATTTCAGATATATGTGATCATTCCTTCGGTAAACTTGTAGAGATGGAAATTTCTATTGTAGTGTTCAAGTTTCTCTTAGAAGCATTGCACAGTAATTGCATTAGAGGAAAACTGGGAGCTCCTATTTTAGTACTGTGAAACATTTCAGTAGGTCCCTTTTCGAGTCCAGCTCTTCTTATCAGACTAGATAAGGGAACTGTCCCTCTGAGGTGCTTCCCACCATGTTAGTTGACCTAATATTAGTCACTTCTTGGAGCAGACCTTGTTTCTCACTTGCTGTCTGTGGGCAGGTAGCTCTCAGTGAGCTCTTCATTTGTGGGCCTGTCCGTGTGTTTCAGGAGAGGTGCTGACTCCTCTACAGGATATCAACAGTGCTGGTTTCCTTTGCATTTTGTGACCCCTCAGGGCTCTTCTGCCTTGGAGAGTCATATCTACAACAGCTATTGCAAGTTGCCTTGAAGCCAAATCAGTTGGGAAGTCTTTGTTTTGGAAAGATATCTTTCTGCTGTGGTGGTCCCCCCAGCTTCCTTTTTCGTAAATGCAAAAATGCTTTTTTAAAGTTTTGGTCGACTTATCTTAGACTAGCGAGCAAGAACTATAGGGTATTATCTTCTGAGTTTTGGCTGGAGTAAATTTAAATGTTAAACTTTCTGTGAAGACTTTCAACCTGCCTGTCCCAAGGTTGTTATTTTCTTATATTTGTTACTCTGATGGAAGCAGAGAAATTTGCTTAGTGTGATGGGGGTCTACCTGGAAAGAGAACTCAAGTGTCCCCAAAAAGAGAAAGGCAGATGAAAGGTAGCATGTATCAGCATACCTGATAGATCATCACAGACATCTGACACATTGTTTATATTGTTTTCATTTAATATACAGTAACTTTAAGTGACTGAAACTCTCAGGTGACGTCAGGAGGGGAAAGGATTTTGACTCGGGTTTCTCAGGAATATCTGGCTTTTCAGAGTGTGTATGCTGAAGTGTTCTGCTGTAACATAGATCTTTGGACTGGTGTCTTGTGAGTCGTCAGAAGAACTCTTACTTAAGTTGCCATGGCAAGAGCTTGAGCACATTTTGGGAGCAGTCTAGATCATTCACCCTTTTTAATTCCTGTGCTGCAGAGCATTTCTTAACATGGGGTTCATGGTTAAGCTCAAACTCTTCTGCCTCTGCCTCAAAATATACAAAAGGGAAACACAAAGGCATGGTGTTAAATGTTATGACTCTCACCTCATCTGTCCTGAAGGTCTGTGACTTGGATAGTTCTCCTAACCCTGGAATGCATCATCTGTGCCCTTAAATATATCTTTCTATGCTCTGTGATCTGCCTTGCCCCAAAGGAACACACCTATCTTGGTAGTTGAGATGTGGTGTGATTTATGTATTAGGAATTTAATCCATTAGTGACTTTGGAGATTTAGACCAAGCATTTGAACTGGCAGAATAAAGAGAGGTGATCTAGGGGAACTTTGTAAAGGACACTTTTTTACAGCCATTTTAGGTATATTGTGATGTTGTAATTATTTATATGAAATTTCTGTATTGCCTGGGCTGGTTCTTTTCTTGGGAGAACAGAGTGACTTATTCTTTAAGGTCTGGGGTTTTTTGCTTGCTTGTTTATTATCTTGGCACAAAATTTGATCATCAGTTCAGTAATAGTCTGTCATTTAGTTTAAAAGGGAGATAATTTTATCACAGAATCATTGAATGGTTTAAGTTGGGAAGGACCTTAAAGACTATCCAGCTCCAGCCCCCTGCCATGGACAGGGACACCTTTCACTAGACCAGGTTGCTCAAAGCCCCATCCAAACTGGCCTTGGGCACCTCCAGGGATGGGGCAGCCACAGCTGCTCTGGGCAGCATGTGCCAGGGCCTCACCTCCCTCACAGGGAAGAACTAATTCCTAATATCTAATCTAACCCTGACTGCTTTCAATTTGAAGCCATTCCCCTTTATCAAAAGCCTCTCTCCAGCTCTCTTTTAGCCCCTTTGGGGACTGGAAGGGGCTTAAAGGTCTCCCTAGAGCCTTCTCTTCTCCATGTTGAGCAACCCCAGCTCTCGCAGCCTGTCTCTGTTGCAGAGGTGCTCCAGCCATCTGATCACCTTTATGGCCTCCTCAGAACTTGCTTCAGCAGGTCCATGTTGTTCATATGCTGGGGGCCCCAGAGCTGGGTGCAGCACTGCAGGTGGGGTCTCACCAGGGTGGAGTAGAGGGGCAGAATCCCCTCCCTCACCCTGCTGGTCACGCTGCTTGTGATGCAGCCCAGGACATGGCTGGCTGGGCCACGGTGGCTTTCTGGGCAACGGTGCACATTGCCATGTCATGTTGAGCACCTCATCAATCATCACCCCAAGTCCTTCTGGGCAAGGATGCTCTCAATCCATTCTCTACCCAGACTGTATTTGTGCTCAGGATTGCCCTGTCCCACATGCAGGACCTTGCAGTTGGCCTTACTGAGCTTCACAAGGTTTGCATGGGTTCACCTCTCAAGCGTGTCCAGATGCTTGAGGGCATCCCTTCCCTCCAGTGTGTTGGCTGCACCACACAGCCTGATGTGCTCAGCAGCCCTTGCTGAGAGTGTGCTCAATCCCATTGTCTGTGTTGCTGACAAACAGCTGAACAGTGCCAGTCCAGTTGTAACCCCTGAGGAACACCACTCATAGTGGGGGATCAGCCAGCTGCTTCTCATGACTTTGTTTCTTGCAAACATTCTGGTTTCTTAGTAGCAATGACATGTGTATCGGAGTATGGCAGATGTGTTGTGGCCTGTAGTGCATTGATTTTTTTTTTAGTCTTTCAAGTGATGCCCATGAAATTAATTCTTGATCTTGAGTAGTTAAGGGAAAAATTTCTCCTGGCTAGCCTCTGACTTTGCTTTTCTTTGTGGTGTTTTCCCATTTGCCACATTGTCCTTGGTACAGCATACTCGTGAGGAAGCAAGGAGTTTTGTCTGAGAATGAGCTGTGTGAAAGTTCTGTGCTAAAAGGCACCTCCACACAGCTAACGTGGGAAAATTGATTGATGGTGTACTGATGCTGGCTGGCAGTGTGAAGGAAAGAGCACTCTTTATAAAGATACTTAACCAGTAAAGCCCTAGCACAGTTGCAGTTATCATGGTCAGAGATTGTGTTTTTTACTAATCTAAGCTGTATCTGCACTGGTAGGATTTGCCAGCAGAGCTGTGTCAGTAAACCCTTTGTACTGTCATCAAAACTGTGTTTTAAGTGCCAGGGACCATGGCAAAAAAACCCTCAGTGTGACAGAAAGCAAACTCGTCAGATGGATAATGACCTATGGATCAGCTCAGACATTGCCTGTAGTTCAGCTCCTAGTACTAGGTAAGAGATAATTTAAGGGGAAAAGCCCTGAACAACTCTTTTCCTTTATTGAATGAGAATGTAAATGAGCTAGAGGGAAAAGATACCCAGTAATGGTGTCATGATTCTCAGTCGTTTATTGATTGCCCTCTCCTACTTTCTCTGTGACTCAGTATGTAACTTTTGTAGGTTATTTATCAGGAACTGTGTTTCGTAGAGGAAGTCTGTGTTCATTGGATCATGCAGCAAACTGACTTAGTTTCATGTAGTGAGAATCAGTTTGGATCCATGAAAACTGATCTTCCAATAATTTACGTTTTAATCTTTGTGCTGCACTACTGAGATCTCACAGTAGAGGTAGCAATGGCAGAACTGAGGGCTCAGCTGTGGTCTCAGTCACCTGTGAGAAGTGTGACCAGCTCTTTGCAGTGCAGCTTGCTGTGCCTGTTGGGTTTGACTTTCAGCCCTAGTTCTGCCAAGCTGATGCACAAAAGTGAACCCAGAGTCGTTAAGCTATGACATGCTTGACTGCATGTCATCCCAGCTGGTTTGTAAAGCTTGTGGAACTGAGGTGACCTGGACAGCAGTCTAACATAAAGAGTCTTTAAATGAGCTCCCAAATGGATTATGTTGGAAAGGAAGTCTTTGCACATAGTGTGTCAAAGCAGAGATGGATGGAGTTCACTCCATGCTGCCTATGGCAGCAGCCAGTAGTAATCACTATGGGAAAAGAGATACTTTTTGATATGTCTTCCCAGTTCCTAAGTCAATGTTTTTAGGATGTCCTTGAGCTATGTCAAGGTTACTGTTTTACAGCTCATAATCTTAATGCTTTAATGTTGCCATTCTTTAAGTGATTTTATTCTTTTGTAGGTTATGTTTATTAAAGATCTGTTAATCTTCAGGTAAATTAGATGAAGAGCTATGTTGTGTTGAGCTTTGATAAAATCAGACTGAGCATTAACAGTTTCTAGCAGGCCACATAATATGATCTCCAAAGAAAGTAAAGAAACCAAGAGAAAAATATTGTTGAATTTCTTCAAAGTTAGTTTTAGAAGTAATACTATGATACAGTTCTTACTGAAATTGTATTTAGGCAAATACTTTATAAATTTTGATTATTTTTCCCTAGCTTTGTTGTTTGTGCTACTAGAGAATGGCTTTACTGAGTGTAGTTTTTTATTTGAGAGAATATTCTCTGAAGAAAATTGTGCCTCAGAGGATTGTGGCTGGAGCAATCCCAGACCCATTCTTGCAGTTTAATTGTTCACAACTTCTGTTTGAAACAAAACACCCCAAAAGTGTGCACGTGCTTCCCTTGTGGTACTGGTACTTGGGATTCTCATCCTCTTTCCTTATGTAACCAACTTGTGTTTGAAGTGATCTGTTTTTCCCCTGCCCATTGCACCAGCTTTCTGGTTCAGGCTAAATGCTGGTGGTGTGTGCTGCTGGGGTTTCCTGTCCTCCACCTGGGTGGTTTCTCACACCCAGACAGCAAACTTGAGTTATTGGAACGTGTGAACTCTAGACCATATTGCATAATGTGAAATAAATCAGAAATTAAACTACAATGTCCTTCTGCCTCCAATTTTGCCACTACTTCACTCTCAGAATTGACCCGTGGATGTATATCAGAAATCTGGTGTAAAGAGAACCTCTGGGTAGGAATGGGAATAATATATACCAAGGAATATAAATAGTTACAAAGGAGACTCTTGCTTTGCATTTTTGCTTCCAAGGGTGGGTAGAATGGTATGTACAAAATGGCAGCATTTTTTGTCATGTAACAAATATTCTGGGGTTTGTGATGGTGCAGTATGGGCAACTGAGCCAGCAGGGGATTGACTGTAATACCAGGTTATGAAAAAATCATTTCAGCTTCTACCTGGGCAGAAGTGGGCATATTGTCTGACAACTTTTCTTGAAGCTTCAGGTAAGTTCTCTCGGTTTTGTGCTCAGTGTGCTAGAGGTAGTAGTTGCTTTTTGTGGTGAAATGTAGGATTATTATTATATTTTAAATATACTTACCAAGGAATGGGTGAGGCATTTGCATGCCTGTGTGTATACTATATTGCAATATAGCAGTAAGGTTTGTGGGGAAATGGATGGGTGGGGTAACTCTAAACAGTACACCAGGGAAAGAAGCTGAGTCATAAGATTTCCTTGAACATGGAGACAGGGCTGGGATCTCAGATTCTAAGCATTAGTATTAACAAGCTTTTCTGCTTATGCTGGATCTCTGAAGCCCCTTAAAAGCAGCAGTACTATTTAAAATCAGTTTCTACTTATGTTTCTGTAGCTGTGTGTTAAACTGCAATTAATATCATAATGCACAAGTTTTTAGGAGGCTGCAGTGAGCTAGTGGAGCCTAATGGCAGTAGCTGCCCTTCTCTTTGTCCAGCGTGGTGCAGGTGTCTGCTGGAGAAGTAGGCTCTTGAAGAGGCAGAAGGATCAGTAAATTAATCGAATGGCAAGAGAGAAGCCAGCTTACTGAAAGGAATCAGCTGGCATTTGGTGCTAAAGGAATGAGCCGGGCTGTGAACTGCCAGGGATTTAATTGCTTTGAACTTTTCAGAAAGTATAAGCTATCTCACATAACTAATTTCATTTTTATGTAGAAATTTATTTTCTAATTTTACCCTTTTTTTCTGAATCCATTGAATTAAAGTTTTTTTTTTCGCTGTTCTTCTGTGTTACAGGAGGGAATATTCTTCTTCATGATTTTTTTTCATTTTTCCCTGAATTAAGTTGCCATTTTTAAAGAGGGGATTTTTTTGCCCATTTTAATCTCTAAGTGGGTCACACCACAAATAATTCCATGATACAGAGTTTTGAAACTGCTTTTGAATCACATTAAAGCTTTTGTGTGCTGCAGACTTCATAGAACAAGTTAATAGTGAATTTTAAGAAAGATGCTAGTGTTCAGTGGTGGGTGGGACATGCCAAGAATGAGATGAACGTGGCCTGTCTTTCAAGAAAACGTGTGTGTGAATTATGTGCTTCACAAAATTCTCACAACAGATCCAAACAGATCATTGATTGCTTTAGCTATTTATTATGTCAGTAGTTTTACTTTGTACCTGAGAGACGCTTGGTGTAGTTCTTTTATCCATGTTTTAAAGGTATATTGAAAGAAATACTGAAGAGGTGTGTGGAAGTATTTACGGGATAGTAAAAATGCCTCAGACCTGGACTATACTCTTAAATTTTGCCAGCTGGTGGTGCCTGTAATTACCATTTACAACCACAGCCATTCTGATAATGGCATGCTTTGCCATGGAGAAGCCATGGTTGTACTGAGTAGTTTGTGCTGGAGCTCTGAAATACGTTGATGTGTGCCTTCTGCTCTTTATCAGTCTCATTTCTGTTGTAATAGGAAAGTTTTGCCGGTGAGCTTGTATTAATAAACTATGCTAGTTAGACACATATTTTGGATGAGAGACTGTCATATTTCAATTTGTTTAACGTGTCAAAAAGAAAAGAATTGTTTTGGTACAGTACTGAAGCTCTGAAAGATTTTTTGATCTAGTGTGAAACCGTATGTCCAGAATGAGGACACTGAAAGATGTAGTAGAACACAGCACATGAAAAACGTGGAAGAATGTTTTAATGAGGAGTGTGAGTACTCAATTTAAATGGTACACTGAAGGAAATGATGGATGCTGCCCTTGGTCAGCTACATTTGTGCAATTAGAAGTGGTAAGGCCTTTCAGGAAGACCTGCTGTAGCCAGGAATTTGCGGTGATGAGCGGGCAGCAATATTCCAGATGCTTCCCAGTGGCACCTAGCTGCTGTCCTGCCGTGCTGCTGCTGCTGCTGCTGCACGTGTCTGGAGCAGGGCAGGGCTGCTCTGCTCACAAACCGCACTCACAGAAAGTGCAGGCAGGAACTTACATCTGCCTAAATACTCTGATAACTGGTAACATTTCATAAGCTTGTACAGGAGGCTTGAATAGCTAATAAGGTGTCTGCTTCTGGCTTTGAAGTACTCAAATATTTTTTTTTCCCAAAGAGCATGGTAGCTTGCATAAAAAATGGTTCTTGGATCAAAGGCATAGCTGTCAGTCTTCCTTTGGGATGCTGGGCATGTCTGAGAGTGAGATAGTGGCTTTAAAAATGCATAATTTCTTGATCTGTTTCGGTTTTATCATTCCAACCAGACTTCACAGTGGTGAATTTTAGCTGAGCTAACAGCCGCTTGTAGCAATTACACCTGAAGAAAACTGATGTTATTATTTTCAATACTGGCTTAATGATCCCTGTTAATCCTAGAGGCATGGGGCAAAAGAGCGGGTTCTGAGAGAAATCAATTCTATCAAGACAGGCATGAGCTCGCTGCATTAGATTTTTTTAATAACATCGTGCCGCTTTTTAGCAAGATGCAGCATGTTGTGTCAGCAATAGACTGATAAATTGTCAATTAAAAATCCACATACAGTGTAGCCCCAACTGTTTATTATGAAACTAGGTATTTTGCCTTTGTAGACTCATTAGTTTATTTAAGTGATTTGCTTAAGCCCTTCTCCTGTGTGTTATTAGCACTGTGGAAGGTAATGGACATGTGATTTGATTTCAGGATAGAGGTTGGTAACTTCCCTCTACCTGGAGGACAAGGTGGTGCACCCTTCCCTCCTGAATGCCTCAGCCCTCTGCCTACTCCCTTCCTTGAGCTGGGTCTGGCTCACAGCTCAGAGTGCCTTGTACTGGTTTGTCTTAAGAACCTTTCAGGATTTTTATTTTTATTTATTTCCTCTCATTTTTGTTGGCTTTGTCTTCTGCCATTTTGGTCGGTTCAGTCAGCGCACTGGGCACTCAGACAAATATCAGCCTTCTCAAAATAACTGATGGAAAGTGACCTTCCCCCTCCAGTCCTGCTGTTGATTCAGCTCCAGCCTTACCCTGAAGTGCTCTTATGGTGAGACTGGGAGATGAGGGAGCTGATTGACAACTACTTGCTGCTCAAAGGGATGTTTTTTCTACATTCCCTACACTACTTGTTTATTTTCCTTTTCTGTGTCAGTTTTCTGGTAGCTTAGTGAGTGGTTCAGCTTGTGGATAGGTCAGCTGGCCCTGGCATAAAAGTGGGGGGAAGGAGTGTGGTGCTGGGAGCAGAGGGGGAATGGGACTTCCTATCAGCAGTGGCCAGCTCTGGGGTTGGCTCATCTGCTGCGGGGAACCTAGAGGTAATTATTTGGCCTTACTTAAATTATGTTGATTTTGTTTGATCTTCAGTGGTTTTCTTCTTACATGCACATTAAATAGATGTTACATGGGCTTTCTCACTGGGCTTGGATTTTTTTAACATGTGCTATTATAGCCAGGAAATAGCTGAAGGGTTTTTTCCTCTTTTTTTCCTCATGAGGAGCTTGCAAAAGCAGTCGCCTTAAACTCTTGGTGTGTAAACAAGGCAGCAAGATGCAGCTGAGAACTTACTATAGTGCAATTAAACTGTGAGGCCATAATAGAATAAGGAATTGAGTTCATTGCACCTGTTTGTTTCACAAAAATGGCAATGTAGGGGTTTTGTGCATTAGTTAAGTAGCTTTTTGCATGGTGGTTGTTTGCTCTCCAGAGCTGGAATATGTGTGAATACTTAAATGGTGCTTTATTTGTGGATTATACTTTGATGCAGAGAAAAGAAAGTTTAAAATTTATGTTGTGGTAAATTCATGGTATGTCTAAAGTAGAAAGGCTTGAGTTTGCCTTTGTGTCTTTGCTTATGCTGCTAGTATGCTTTTCCATTGAATTTAATTCCTTTCCCTTCTTCCCTTTAAAAGTTTCTGCTGGTGAGACTTTGGTGCCAGTAATTCGTTTGTCTGTGGAGTAACTCTACATGTGTCAATGCAGTCAGGAGTGTAATTGTATATTTCTTGTACCAAGATTGTTCTGAAAATAGTAATGCAGGCTTCTTACAGTAATAAAAACACACTACCTACAGCAGAAAAAAAACCCTTCTACTAGTAAATAATCAGGTTTTAAACTGTAGCACACACTTCTGTTATAGAGGTAGTGTATTTTCTGACCCTTCAAATAAAAAAGCTCAGCTACATGAGAGACCATGCTCCAGACTAGTGTATCTATCCTTTAGAGAATTAAAATCAATTAAAGGAAAGGAATTTGTTTATCATGCTTCTCTATTTGTTCCTGTGACTTTTTTTTTATTCTGCAGGAGGGTTGTCCTCACAGAGAAATGCTGGTTTTTTTAACTAAGCGGACACTTAAAAATCTTATATATGGAATGCATTAGATTTAAATTGGACATTAATTGATTGCGTGGTCAGTGCGGCGAATACAAAAATACAAAGCCTTATAGATAAAGCAAACTGCAGGGATACATGGTGCATTGACAGAGCTGGAAGTTATATACTATCTGAAACAGTGGGGCTACTATCTCTGGTTATCACAAAAGCCCAAATGTCCCAGTGTGCCTGAGTGTGTCAGTGGAACTTGAATCTCTGGGTGTTTAGCCATGTGCCATATTGTTGTTTGACGGTCCATTGGGATTGATAACATCACTTCAGATTTCTAATTGTGGCTGTGACCCCAATGCTTTGAGGGCCTTACATTTTTTTACCTTTGGCATGCTTGGATATTGGTGAAATAAAATGCATGCCTGAGAAGGGCCTGAGGTTTGTATAATATTGTCCATGGTCTCCTTTAATAAATGGATGAAAGTGAGGTTCCTGGGAAGGGAAGATAAAGCAAAGCTGCCCAGCAGAGCACAGAGCTGTCCATATACTTGTTGTAGTTTAACTCTTCAGGAATCCTATGATCCTTTGTTTAGCCACAATCAACATTTTATCCTGAATTTGCAAGGCAACCAGGTGCTAGTATTGTGAATCAGTTATCATTTGACATGATGTAAGGCCTATTCTTATTTACAGAAAATGTCATTTGATGTTGTTCCCTTTTTTTCTTGTGTTGCAGATGTGGGTGGTGGCAGCTCTTTCCGATCCCACACAGATGTTGTCATTGTCTATTGTGCACAGAGTGCTGCTGGGGGTAGTTTTGCTGGGCTGAAAGAGGAACAGCCTGTCTATGTTCTCCTGCATGAAGTACAGCTTTCAGAGACAAAGGACTGCCCCTGCTGCTTTTTTTTTTCCTGGCAGGATGTGGCACAGGTTTTTCAGTAACAGAATTTTCCTTCAGGGTTTGTGGGATCTTCGGTCTTGAGGCCCTAGATGATGTTCACAGCAGTGCCATTGCATTCCTTCCAGTAATAAAATTGAAATGGCATAAACAGTGTATTTATTCCATTTTATATAATAAAAGAAATACCTTGCAGCAAAATGTCACCTTCAGTAATCAAGGATGCAGATTTACTTCTTAGTGGTGCTGACAGTCGTTCCTGATTTTTATAAATTGCTTATGAGAGATTCATATAAGAACTTACCTGAACTGGGAGAAAATGTTTAGTATAAATATATTCTAGTGAGCTGTTACTGATTGTTTTCTAGATATGCTAGTACATACAGTGAAGCTTGGGTATGACTTGTGTATGCATGTATGTGTATCTGATTTACGCAGAACTTGGAAGGTTTCATGAGTAAATGAAAACTACAGACTATTTTTAATTTAAAGAAGAAAATGAGCACTGTCTAGAGGCAGATCAAGTTTTGCAGACCTACACATTAGGCACACATGAGGATGGTTGTGACTATTCTGTATTTCCATAGGTTATATATGTTGTCCATGTAGTCTTTAAGTTTAGAAGTAGCTTAATTCTGATCCAGAAAATGAATGTGTAGAGCTATTTTCTTTGGTTTATTTTCTTTGTATATTGCTGTCACACACAAAGCTTTTATGATTCTGTGTTTTTGTTCTCTCAGCTGCTTTGATTCCTACTGGATTTGCTTCTGTTTTAATGCATAATCTAAAGAATTAAGACTGGCAACTTTTTCAGCAAGTCCTTTTCTGTTACCTGGGTATAGGTATCTTCCAGAATGAATATGCAGAGTAGTTGCTACATAGTAGTATTACCAGTGATGATAGGCAAGCATGAAGGAATGACCTGTGGGGTCTTTTTAATCTCTTTTTATCTCCTGCATTTGTAATTTAAGTGTTAAAACCCCTTCTTTGTGCAATTGTGAGTGAGAGATTACTGTTAGGACACAAATTATACTACAAAATAAATGCAACAGCAAGTCCTTGTGATCTGTTAAAGAATGGAAATGGCTGGTGGAAGGTCTTGTTTCAGCCTTCCTGCCGATAGTTTTATCTGAAAGCAATCTAATTAAAAACTACCTACCTTATGCTTTTTATCAGCTGGGTTAAGTCAGTTGCAGTCATGGAACAGTGAAGGTATGATCTCTGTAACTGGTTACCTGAAGTCCCTATTTATGGAAATTTACTTGGCTAAAGATCTGAGTTCTTCCGTTCTAACCCTTTAAGTTGCTGCCCTCGGGCCAGCCAAATTTATTTGGTTTAAAAATAAAAATAACTCAAAAATAGCATTACATTGGTATTTTTAATCCCTCATCAAAACTTGATTGAGTAAGATCAGGAGTAATGTTTTGGAGTTCATGGTGGATGAGCTGGTATTTTAATCAAGGAGCAAAGTGCATCAGATCAGATAAGAAACTTTAACGTGTGCTGGTTATAGTTGACTTGTTACTAACTACACAGACATCGAAGGGAGACAGAAATTCAACTTTCAGGGTAACACCCCGTTTTTGGAATGCCAGTGCAGGCTCTGCCAGCTTCAGCTGTCTTTTGTGTCTAGCAGAAGTAGCAATGTCAGCATTTTTAATGGAGGATTTCCTGTTCTGTTCTGTCTAGATTAGAGCTGTAGAAGTATGCTTTATGGAATTCACTTGTAAGAAGGTTTTATTGTTGTTTACATGTGGGTGTATGTGTTTAGTAACAAAAGCTTCAGTATACTCATTTATTCCAGTAGTACTTTTCTATTTTGTACACATAAGAGAGTGTGTATATACATTTATGTGTGTGTGTGTGTAAAAGTAAATACATGTAAATACACAGATGAATAGATGTATTTGGATTCAAGAGCCAAATATTTTTAAGGAAGGCAAGTTTCTCCGTAAGACATGTTTTATCCTTTTGAGAAGGATACTCATCAGGTGTTGGTTTTAATGTTTTGAAGTGCTGCATATATCCCTGCTAGGTGACAAATTTTATTTTCCGTAAGATGTATGAGGGTGAGAGACTGTATTTCAGTATCACTACTGATATGAAAATGCCAGGACATGCCAGGTGTTTTGACAGGAATAGGCTGCTGTCTGTAGCTTCGCCTGCATCATGTTTGTAGGTCCTGCAGTAAGGTGCAGACTTTGGGGTCTGCTTTGCATTTGTTATGGAATGAATCTGGCTAAAAAGATGTACCTGGACAGTCATTGCACAGCCCCTGAGACACGATAACCTGTGTGTCAAACACCTCATGTAAAAAGGCACTTTGCTTGATAGCATTAATTGGAATAATTTCTCCTTGTTAGTCTTGCCCATATGTGGTATATGTGCAGTATGTGGCTTTGGATATAATTAATGTACTCTTTAATTTGCTCCTGAAGCATAAGATGATGATCGTAATGTGAGTTCTTAGATTCTGTATCTTGTGTTTTAAAGGAATTAGAAATACAAGAATTTATGTTTGCCATGGCAAGCTCTAGTTCACCTGTCAAGGATTATTATTCCATGTATGAATACCTTTGCTACTCTCTCTTGATCTTTGTGTGTATTGTTATACAGAGCTCAAGTTTCTATTTCTGATGTGCTTTTTCTCCTCCTTTTCCAGGTGAAGCAGGAGCTGTAGAAGGAAGACCTTGTGGTTTGCAATCATGCCATTCCCCTTTGGCAAGTCCCACAAGTCTCCTGCAGACATAGTGAAAAACCTGAAGGAGAGCATGGCAGTTCTAGAAAAACAAGACATCTCTGACAAAAAGGCAGAAAAGGTACAGTTCTGACTTTCCAGTTGCTAAACTGTATTTGAAAATGGGGGCAAAAGGGGGGATTTACGTCTGTTGAAACGGAATCAATTAGTAATTATTTTGGGGGTTTATACTCTGATAAAGGGTGAGTTATGTACCTTTGAACAGGTGCATGTCCTCTTGGTTGTCTTATGCCACTGGCAGCTGATAATGATACTTGAAATAATTTAATTTGCAACTGTAGAACATTACATTCTTTTAATAAGCAGCTCAGAGCTGAACAGTGTTCTGGTGCTTGTGACCACCACAGTGCCTTTACTACTGCACAAGAACTTCTGTCTCTGCTTATCCATGCAAATCTTCACAGAGCAGAGTGTCTGTTACTGAAGCTGAAGAGCTTTGTGTCTCCATGGATGTCAGTAGAGAATATATATTAGCTTTTCTGCCTCTTCTTCAGCCCACAGTAAGCGTGGAAAGTTCCTGTGCCTTGTGCAGTTTCCTTTACGTGGATGTCTTGCTACTTCAGGATTTGTACCTATCCGCAGTCATTGACTTCTCAACTGGCACTCTTGATTTTATAGCTTTACAAGGACTGACCTCAAAGTTCAGCCTGTGTACAGCTGCATCCCACCTCGTGAGCTGTGTGGCAGAGGTATTTGCTGTTTAGATGAACACCCTCCATGGAGCCTCTCCCAGCATTATTTAACTATTCTGTCCCATTCTTAGCATCTTCAGAATCTCATATAGGAGTTAGTCACAATCTTTTCATGTTTACCTGTATTTTTAAGCAGAGTGTGGCCCACTCCTCTACAGTCAGTTTCACCTAGATTTGGCACTTCTAATTCTAAGTGCAGAAGAATCTGGGCCTTAGTTAAATTGCCATCTTAGTCTTGATACTCTTTAATAATTAGCATCTTCTACCCCATTGCCAGTATGTGGTATGTTCTAGGTGTCTTGCAGTGTACCACAGTATTTCCCTCTGATGCTTTTCCTCTTCTGCTGGAGAGGAAAATGTTACAGTCTGTTATGCAGGCTTGTGTGAAGGCTGGAAGGATTTTCATTTGCTGCTGCTTTTCTTCTTTCTCCAAAAGAGACTACTGTCAGGAGAGGAGGGATAGGTGCGTTCTGAAGAGTCTCTGATGAGACTTGGCACTGCCTCCTTTATCTCAGCCTCATTGTTAGTTCCTGGAGATGTGGCTTGATCTTAAAATCCATTCTCTTTTGTGTTATCTCCTTTTGCTTAGACCCCTAATGTGGAACAGACCAGCTCATCCCATTGTGTGTAGCTGGGTACTGTAGCACATGCCTGTGTTCTCAGTGCTGTAGCTGAAGGTTGTTATGTACCATTCCTTCCTGCTGGCCTTTAGTCCCACACCTCCACCTTTTTGAAAGACCTCATTTATGTGAGGCTGCTGCTCTGACAAGAAATAGTATGTTAAGCCTGTGGAGTGGTTTTTTCTGTCGTACAGAAAGTAACACATTGTGCTTGCAGGAGAACAAAGGCAGCCCACATTCACTAGGTTAAGTGTGAGGAGGGCTAAATCCTGACATTCAGGAGAATGAGCCTGGGTATGGTATTGCTGTTCCCTGTCATCCTTGCTATTCACAAAGGAGACCAGCTAATGAATCTGAACATTCAGAGCACCAGTGTCCACAGCTCCATACAGAGATTCATCAGGAAGTTTTTGTTTCCTTGGCAAGCCCAGACTTCAGGAAGGTGACTCTGGTTGTGACTTTTTTGCTCAGATGGTTTGCTGGTTTGATAGAGAATTGTGGACCAGTCATCAGCCCTTTGAGGGCACAGATATGAGTAGACACCCTGAATTCATGCCCTCTTCCTGTCCAGTCAGTAAAAATGACTGGAGTGAATTTGGAGTTAAAAGACAGCAGGGGTCTGAGCAGTAGTCATTAGAAAAGAACAAGGATTTCTTCATGCCCATATCTCAGTATTTAGGCATCTTTTTTTCTTTCATTATCCCTTTTATTATGATGATCCTTTCCACAATGTAATTTTTCAGCCTCCTTTGGAGAAGAATTCTGTGCTTATGGCAGGGTGACTTCTGTGGCTAGTAGTGGAACAGAAATAGAAAAACTGACTGTACATAAAGCACAAAAATTGCTGCCTAGTAAAGGTACCCATTTGGGTTAAGGGGATGCCTACTTTTCTTACACTATTTTGTATGTTGAAATACTGAGTTTGCTACTACATGGAAAAATGCTCTTTAACAATTCTGTAGCACATTTGGAAATACAGATTTATAAGAAAATTAGATAAATAATTTTCCCTAGAAGTTGTAAGTGTAATTAATTATGTTTGAACAGAATTCCTCATTTTTTCAGTGCTCAGGCTGAAATTTAAAACCTTCAATGTTTTTATGAGAGGAAAAAAAATCAAAGGAGATTTTAAAGCTTGGTCAGTGTGTGTTCCTGTCTGTTCTTTGTAATCAAAATGGAAGATATTCTTCCAGCAAAAGATGAAAGCAACAGTAGTGGTCATGATGTCTCTTGTTTAATTATGAAGCATTCTACCCTGTAATCCTGGAAAATCTGTTTTGTAACCAAAAATCTGAAATTCAAGTGTATCCTAGTTACATGTTAATCTACCTTTTTTTGAGCTCTGTGAAAAGTGGAGAAAAATTAACCAGGTAGTCGTGCAGGTCATTTGAAATGTCCTTTAAGTGTTTAGGAGCTGTGAGCTGGAGCAGCTGTGGGAGCTGGGCTGTGGCTCAGTCTGCCTCGTGTGCCACAGCTCCGGTGCTTGCTGGCTGCAGTGCTGTGCTTAGCACAGAGGTCATAGCTTGCTGTGTCAGTGTTTTGGAAGGGAAATGAGATGTCAAGTGCTTTATAACTGAAAATGTGTTCATCATATATGCTGTTAGTTCTCCATTAGTTGTGTTCTCTCAGAAAGGAGGGCTAAAGGGAAGGGGAAGGAAAACTCCTTTCCTATAAGCAGGACCTACCATTGATCTAGTCCATTAGTTAGTCTCTATTCACATTTCTTTCCCCTCTTTGGCTGATACCTGCATTTTTTTCATACCACCAGTTCACTTAGTTTGTGGCATACATTCACTGTTGTGCAGGTAAATATTTACTCATGTCATAAAGTTGTTCTTCCCTACCCTCTGACCTTGGGTTAACCCGGTCCCAGCAGCTCCCTTTGTGCTGTTGGGTGATTGTTGGAGCTGTGTTATCCCAGGCAGGCTGGCCCTTGCAGGCGTGGCTGGCCTCTCTCCTTTAGTCACAGCGATGGCAGCACGCTGAGTAATGGGGCTGCACCAGGAGCTGCTTGGGCTCAGCTGTCCCAGCGTGGTGTTGGGCCATGTTGCCACAGGTCAGGTTTCATTCACTGAGTTAATGCTGTCATTTACAAAGCAGTAAAATCTTACGTTTGTTACGCATGTGTGTACAATTAATCTGTGGCTGAAAGAAGGCTAAAGGTTAAGTAATCTGCCTGGCCTGGAGTGTGGGGCTGTTACTCAAGGGGTAAAGATGAGGCTTCTTCAGGGAGTAGCAGGTGAGAGGACATGCTTCTCTGCTAATTGAACTTAGCTCTTCTCTGCTGTCTTGGTGCTAAATGTCTACTGAAAAATCATATAATCAATTTTGGCCTTTAAATGTACTACTGCACTGATGTAGATACTAATACATTTATGGAATTGCATGTTTTTGTAAGCATGTGGAA
The DNA here is from genome assembly GCF_008360975.1 of Lichenostomus cassidix. Taxonomy (NCBI): domain Eukaryota; kingdom Metazoa; phylum Chordata; class Aves; order Passeriformes; family Meliphagidae; genus Lichenostomus; species Lichenostomus cassidix. The sequence continues at coordinate 19,565,184 of NC_139490.1, forward strand.
ATCTGGCCAATTTAAATAGAGTTATTGAAATGATGTTTTTTACTTACGATAGATACTGCTTTAGACTGGTAAAATCATTCACCCAGTACAGGCTCAAAGCTATATCTGATTTATCTTTTTGATGGCTGTTTTCATTAACAGTGCAGTTTCTGTAACTGTTTTATCCATATGTAGAGAACCCCTGGCCATTGGGGTTCCATAGGCCTGGAGACTACCAAGCTCATTGGAAATATTGCAGGACTGGCCATGTGTTCTTTATCTTTTTCTACTGCTCATAAACCCCACATAGTCCAGCTGTACAGCTCTAGATAGAGTATTTGGGGTTTGCACTGCTTGCCATTTAAAGACATAGTAAATTTTAGGGTATTTCACTGGTATTTCCAGAGGCTGCAATAAACCATAGATATAAAGACATGCAGCTATTCTGATGCAACAGTCATATATGTGACTTCATGCTGTCTGCTTATATTTTTAAATAGCATCTTCCTATCTTTCATAAACATAGAGAAGCAAGTATTTTCTTTATTTTCCTTGCTTTACATTTAACTTTTATGGTGTGGCTTGTCCTCAGATGAATTTCAAATTGATACCACGGATTTTTTCTTGAAAATGCAGGTTGCTCCTTCTGAGTGTTGAGAGCATATAGATACAAATGTTAATACTTAGAAAATATAAATTTTAACACATAAAATGTATACTTAGAGACTATAAAATATAGAGTATAGATATTCTGTATATATAAAATACACCTTGGGTCATATATTGTGCTGGGATATATTTTACGTATTTATACATATGGCATCTGATTGTTAGTTCCACTTTTGATCATGGGGTTTTGGATTAACTTAATTGTGTATTTTGATCTATCTCTAGACATTTTTTCCCCTCTTAAAAGAAAGCAGTGCATTAGGCAATTTAGATCTCAGTCTCTTAGAAAATCTTGCAAGTAATGCTAGCCAGCCTTATGTTTCTTGATTTTATCTTTTTAGTATTTTTTTACTTGGCTCTTGACACTGATATTTAAAGTAGCATTATATTTTTCAGTGTAGCTATCTAAATTTCATTCTGCATCTGAAATGGCAGAAGTAGGTCTGCACATCTTGTTTTGGAATATGTTTGAGAGTTCATGGAATATACAAGAGTTAGAAAAAAAGAAAATAAAAGACAGGTTTCTAGAGGTTTGTAAGAGTTTATTTCTAGTCCTTTTGATGTTGAATTTCAGAATAGAAGAAGTATAAAGACGTTATATTTTATGAAAGTGTAGTGCATTGAGAGACCTTGGTTACTAATACAATACTTCCAGAAAACCTTATACTTCTCTTTACAGAACATATCCAGAAAGGATAGCTGGAGTGGTGCAAGCCAGACTCTTTGCTGGTGCAGGTGGTCAGACACTGGTACAGGTTGCCTGGAGAGGTGCTGGAGTGTCCATCCATGGAGCTGTTCAGAGCATGGCTGGCCATCAGCCTGAGCAGCTTGGCAGGACTGAGGCTGGCCATGCCCCGAGCAGGCAGGTGGATCCTGATGGTCTCCTGAGGTACCTTCCAGCCTAAGCTGTTCTGCTTCTTAGGGACATGCTTTAGTGGTGGACTTGAGCTTAAGGGTCTTTTCCAACCTCAGTGATTCAGTGATTCTGTGTCTCTAACCACTACTTCCCACTGAAAGCCTCATGCCATGCCAAGTTCCAGTGAAGCACATTCACATGGTTTTGACAGTAGTGAAGAGCAGTGAAATCCTCCTGTCTGTTCTTGAGCTTCCCGAGTTGTATGTTCATGTTGGGCTAGAAGGCTTTTTGGTTTTTTAAAGCCCTTGGTGTTTGGGTACACTGCATTATTTTCTGCCTGGTTTGCAAGCATTTCCATTACTGGTGTCTTTCTTGGGCTGATGGTGAAGGGAGAGCCTTCAAGTGTGGCTATTAAAGTTTTGGGTTTGGGAGGCTTCTTCTGTTTTCTTGGGTTTTGGTATGACAAATTCTCCACTCACTTTCTTCATTGCAGGCATGCCCTCGATATTGCCATCATTTTAGTTAAGATAGATGTTACTTGAACTTCTGCCTTTCTTCCTCTTTCATCTTGCTTTCTACATTAGTGTGCTGGGACAGACTCTGCTTCCTCTTTCCTTGGTAGCCAGGCATCAGAGATATCTCTTCATATCTCCACATTTGACAGATGTTCCTGTTCTCCTAGTGAAGAGGTCTTTCTTCCGAATTTCAGAGAAGTAGAACAATTGTGTGGTGTAAAACTGCTCTAGTATGGTGAGCTGGTGTTCCCATGTCACATTTTCGGGAGCTGGAATGAATCTAAGCAGTCTTACTGAGCACCTGCTTCTTGCTGTCTTCCTAACAGTGCACAGAAAATCCTTTGGAATTTCGATTGAGGAGGAGACAACTGGGTCTAGGAACTGCACTTAGCAGGAAGAGGGAGGCAGCAGGGAGTGGAAAGTTGTGGAGGAGCTAAAAATGATATGGAGCCTCCTTAAAGGTCATGGAATCCTTACTTGCATACCTAGCAAAGCTGGAATGGCTTTGGCTTGAGTAGTGCATGGGTCATGCTGATCTTAAGCCTCTCTAGATAAAAAGCACAAATGAGAAATCTTTATACATATCCTTTATAAGACTGGCAATATCCAGAAAGTGATCATTTTTTCACTTGATTAATTTTCTGTAAGCTATCAATCATAAATACTTTACACTAAAGTGTATGCATACTTTGTTGGCAGGTTCATCTAATTACTAAAAATCAGTGCACTTACAAACCACTCAGACTTTTTAGGCATGTGAAGAACCATTATAATTAAACCAGTTATTTATGATGATCATTTTCAGCATTTTGCCCCCAAGCTCAGTAAGCATATATATTAAAAGGATAGTTCTTTTTTTGGTCTAAGACAACTATGTTTTAAGATTCACTAGTGGGTGTTCAAAAGTGTTCTTGTTGATTTATATTTTTTTTCATTTTACTTGTGAGATAACTGTGTTTTCACTGCTAAATGCTGCTCCAGATCATCATGGCAACTTAGGAATTCTTCACAAATGACAAGTCAGACCTGTCTGTCTTCTGTAAGATGGGCTTCAAACAGGGAAGGATTTTAGACTTTTAATTGTCTCCCATGTCCTTTTGAGTGTACCCCTTTCTAGGTGTGTTTGCCAAGTTGTTCTTGTATGCTGAGATAACTTGAAAATTAAAGTACACTCTCCTTGAGGTTTTGTTTGTTGGAAAGGAAAAGTTTCACCCACAGTACCTGGAATGAGAGCCTAGCATTTGGCAAAACCTGATGTATGCAAAATCTACAGGAGGGGATACATTTGGTCTCTCTGAGCAGTTCACTAGGGACAGGCATGAGTCTCCCTGTCATGTTTTCCAATCTGATCCTGCCTACTCTTGTTTTACAGAATGGAAATTTTTTTGGTTCTTTTCATCCTATTGCTACTCTTTAGGGGATTTTTGAATGGGAGGTTAAAAGGCAGTAAAAAGGAAGAGATTTTTACCTTTGGTAACAAAATTCTGTATGTCTTGCCTCTGCTTTTTGTTGTTTGGGTTGGTTTTTTTTTTAAATACCAGTCTCATAACAGTCTTATTTGCAGAAAGAATATCTATTGTTTTTTGACATTGTCATTTCCTGATTATTCCTCCCCCCCATGGAAGTTTGCAGATGTTAAGAATAAAGGAGTGTGCAGTTAGAAATACAAATGGCATTGTGCTCTAACTGTATTGTTTTCCCATTTTCTTTAGGCGACGGAGGAGGTCTCAAAAAACCTTGTTGCCATGAAAGAAATCTTGTATGGCACAAATGAAAAAGAACCCCAAACAGAAGCTGTGGCACAGCTTGCTCAGGAGCTGTACAACAGTGGTCTTCTTAGTACCCTAGTAGCTGACTTGCAGCTAATTGACTTTGAGGTAAGAAAAGAGCTTTGACATTTCTTATATTCTGTATGTTAAAACAAACACATCTGAATTCCTCCCACTTTAATTGATTAAGATGTTTCAGTCTTCAGGTTTTATTTTTTGGTAATGACAAATCCATCAGAAAGAGAACTCATTGTTCCAAATTGTGTAGAAATTTGAGCAACTATAGCATATGAAATCTGAATTTAGGCATGTAAAAATATAAAAATTTGTTTTAAAACACAAATTTGAAGTAGATAAACCTCGAATCTGATAGTTCAGTTCTGTTAAAATTATGGAATAACTCTTAATTGTTGTGTACACAGAAGGGTTAATCTCTTAATAGTAATACCACGGTGAACATAAACCTTGATACTACAAGATGTATTTACATGTTCATCTTGTTACACCAAATTACTTGAAAAGTAATAGAATTATTGTAACATTTATGAAGAAATTTAAATATATAATTTAAAGCTGTTAGTTTTATTAATAGTCCAGTATTTCTCTCTCTTTTTAGAAACAAGTGATGCAACCTTTTTGCTTTTCCTCATCTCTTTTCTATTCATTAAAAAAACAAACCAAGGTTTTCATTGATCAATTCAAAATAGCAATACTTATTTATATTTAAAGGTTATACAAGCCTCTGTGGCATTTGTCACCACATCACATGGAATAATTTACCTTCCCAGCACCACAGTGAAAAATCCTCCTATTTAGTTACAAGACATTGCAGAACAATTGGATTTTTGTCTTTTCCCTGAGGTCTCACAAGAAGTGTGTGGTTGTCTAGGAAAGGAGCCAAACCCCATGTATCTCACTGCACAGCCTCAACCATAAAGACCATCCCACTTAAGATTGCTTAAAAATTGTTCATAAACAAGTTGCTCACAATACAAACACAACGGTTTAAAGTCCTATTGTAATTTGACATTCCGAAAACAATGGCTTTCTTCCCTGTTCTTTTTTCTCTCCCTTCCACCCCACCCATAACTCCCTCTGATTTGTGTTTAATTGCAGTACAGTGATATTTTTTCCCTACCCACACAACTGTTTATATCATACATAAAACATTCAGGTTGTTAAATAAGCAAGGAGACCTGGGAAAGCTGAGAGGGAATGCTGCAATGTGATGGCCTTTAATTGCTGAAGAAAGGAAATCATGAAACGTCATCTGGATTTTGCTGACCTCTAGATTGATATCAGCCTGGTGTTTACTCAGCCCAGTTATTAGCAAAAGAAACCTTCATTATCTCCTGGTAATGAAGAATGATAACGATTTGCACAGACTTGCTCTCATTAAGGAGAACTATCCCTTTTATTCTAAGGGGACTTGAAAAGATTGTGAGTTGTTTCCTGCCTGTGGCTCTTCTGCTGCTTTGTTTCACGAGGATGTGATGGCTCCCCTTGGAGAGAGAACAAGTCATTCGCTGCTTTCGAGCCTGGACCACATCTGCTCTTTATGGATGGGATCTGGCAGACTGTCCAGCTATTGTTGTTACCTACAACTAATGTCAGCACACCTGTGCTCCAGATGTGCTGCAGTTTCCCAGCTGTTACAACGCCAATCAAATGTTGGCTTTGGTATCCCAAATGTCTCTGCGCGTTTACTGCATTGGAAACAAGTTTTCCATTACTGATGGAAATACGTACTTTGTTTTCTGTTGGTTTTTAAACATGAAGAGTGGGTCTAGAATTTTTTCTTCTGGTGTCCCACCACAGCTGGAGGTTATTCAGTGACAAACTAAACTCTATTCTTTCAGACTCACTTCTGAAGAAGGTTTCTATGTAGAACAGGAGCAGACAGCTTATTAATAGATGGGAACTATTCATTGTGCTCTTTAACTGTCTCAAATGTACCTGAATCTGAACTGTTATGGTAAAAACAACCCAAAGAAAAGTAAGAAGTAGAAACTAGAAAAATGACAAATCTGATTTAATGAAAAAAACTGTAATTGTCCAGCCCGTGCTGTATGCACAGGTGTATTTAAAGTGTTGCCCTTCTCTGGAAGCTTGCTTTCCAGGTAAAGCAGTCAACACAACCATCTCCTTACCAGCCTTAACACTTACCACTTATCTCCTTGCTGATTTGCACTGAAAGAGATGATATCCCTGGTGAAACTAGGGGTTTTGTTCTGTTGTTTTGGGGGCTTTAAAATGAAGAATTAAAAAAAAAAAGCCCAAACAAAACTGCCTTTTGCCCAGGGGAGCTGAATCCTTCTGCTGAGAAGACAATACAAGCACAGTATCCCTCTCACCTCTGGCCGTCGTGACTGTTGGCACAAGGTCTGGGGCCTGTTTTCTGTTGTTAGGCCATGAGGTCACTTGGCAAGACACCCCTGTGACAAAACCTCACTGTGGCATTGCTGTGTGCCACTGGCAGCTCAGTGATGGGCACAAGAAGGAAATGCTGTTCTTGCTGGAGAATCCAAGGCAAACACTGCGATCCAGCACAGAACTGGCAGCGTTGGTGAATGAGAGTTGATGACTATATTATGTGGAGTTTGAGTAAAGCAATTTCTGCAAACACTGCTCTACTCATGTCACAACAAAGGGTTCTGGTGTTGCTTTGGGCTGGCTTTCAATGGAATTGTAATTGAGAAAACAAACGTTTACAAACAATCTCTTATATCCTGAAAACAACACTCCAACAAAACTGTCCGTGGTAATTCACAAACATGCCATTTGTAAAACTACAGTCCTCCTACGTTTTCATAAACATTTCATTTTTTTCTCATGCGGTCTTTTTTACACTGATTAGAAAACAGAATGAATTTTAAATAATTGATGTTGTTTTTAAAATTCTTGCTAGTTAAATATGCCCTGCATTTTACTCAAAAGCTTCCTGGTGTTACTCAGGAGATTTATAGTACAGCTAGAGCTTGTCAAGAAACATTGTATACATAAAAGTTTGGTGCATAACATTCAGGGAACCTTTAGGTGGAGTTGCTTAACAGGCCTTTATTTGCAGGGCCAAGCTTAGTACAAGTTTGGCTGGTCTATTTCTGGGTTAGGTCTGATAGCACATAATCCTGAGGGTGTCTTTGTGCAGTCCAGAATGGACAGTTAATTGCAGAAATCTGGCTTTTCAATGGTGCATGTGAACGACAGTGAAAAGTGCTTATGTTTATAATCAGCTTTTTGTTAGATGTCTTTACCAGTTTGTCATCTTCAGCTATGGTCTGACAGAAAAAATAAACAGGAGATGTGTTTATATTCAACAAAGAATATTTCCAGTTCCTTTTACACTGCCTGGTGCTATCCTTGTGCATTTTTTTTTGGTGTGTATAATTTGTGCTGAATTTCAGCATCCTGTCTTATTTGTACTTCTTCTGTGCATTGAAAAATCCATGACTTGCATTTTGGGTCAGTGGAGGATTTCTGTGTGTATTATTTATTTATTTATTTATTTATTTAACTTTCATAAGTTCCAGTTCTAAGTTGGATGTTAACACTGCAGTGGGAAATGCTCTGCACACTCTTAATGGTGGCATTGTGTGTTCCTAGACAAGGGGAGAGGATAATGGAATGTTGAAGAACACTTCCAGGCAAGAGCCCAGTTAACAACTGTTATGCTATTAGCAAAAACAAATACAAAATAAGCCCAGGGGATTGATGCTACATAGAAATATCTGATGAAACATCAACTGGCTTTACTTCTGAATGTAAATTACCCGTGATCTGGCTGCAACATGATGCAATGTTTTGAGTGCTTTGGCATATTTGAAATGGGCATACAGAAAGAGAATGTTGAATCTGTTCAAGATCAGAGTATGGAGGCTGAGTGAACTGCAGAACTCGCCCAGTACGACTGCACGAGGTGATGATAATGTTTAATTGTTAACTTGCTTGTGGACTTCAATATTATGTGTTTAACTGCTGATGTTTTTGACAGGGCAAGAAAGATGTTGCGCAAATTTTCAACAACATTCTCAGAAGACAAATTGGTACAAGAACTCCCACAGTTGAATACATCTGCACTCAACAGAATATCTTATTCATGCTATTAAAAGGGTATGTGCACTGTGAAGCATAAATACGCTTTTACATGAAGTAAGGAATTTTTAAATGCGTGGAGAAGCAGTGAATTCTGACATGTTTGTTCTTCCTTTGCAATATGCTTGATTTTATTTCATTTTCCCTTGGTCTTGGGGTCTGTGATTCCATTAAGTAAAGGAAAATTTAAGTCATAAAACACCAACAATCTACTTTTGCATGAAATATAACTGAAAATTGAGAACTGTTACTGGGGTAGTGGGATGTTTTCCTTCCAGTATTCTTACTATTTGAGCCTATTTAAACTATGTTCTTGTGAACTTATTAATTCATCAAGAGTTGAAGGCTGTTATTTTTCCTTTTAACTGCAGTAATTTCCAGTTTGTTGGCCTATCTTAGTATGGTCTTAGACTTCTTATTCATACTGATTTATATTCCCATATTGACACAAACATGCCAACACAAACCTGACCAAAAAAAAAAGAATGAATTGTGGCATATTGTGCATGCTAGGCAACTGTGTCTTCCTCTCTTCTTATAATATCTGATGTGCTGGATTTTGGAGAGTCATGCCATACTGAATACATGGTTGGGTGTGTAGAGCTGCAGCTCTCAGACATGAAAACAGAAAATAATTGCTTGCATTTCTAATAACCTTAATTAAGAAAGTTCTGAAAAATGAAATTCCAGTGTGTTATTTTGGGACAGAAAAGCTCATCAAACATTAATAAACAATTTTTAAAAATACAGCTATTTATAATTCTGGCTACAGCTGCTGGGTAAGCTTGCTGAAGTTAAGTACTTATTCCACCTACTGGGATAACTGAAGGGTGCATGAAAGGGCCACTCATCTCAGTGGGATGTTTGCCTGTTGGTAGCATTGACATGGGGAGGATAATCAGGTGTATTTTTAGCATAGAAACAGGAAGCTTAATTGTGTTTTTCCTCCTCCCTAGTTCACAGTAGTCATCAGAGGTGCTGACTGACCTGCCAGTGCATGGCACATTGGGCTATTTTATTGTCACATCTCCATGTTTGCCTAATTCTGGCCATTTGTGTAAGCCACTGGAAAATGTATCATACAAGAAACTTTCTCTGGGGAGAAAGCAGGGGTCTCACATCTCTTAGCTTCATGCTGAAAGGTTTAGCATGAGAAGCAGTGTGGCATACTTACCACATCATATGAGCATAAGATCTGCACTTGTCTGCCAGAACAACTGCTTTTTTTTTGCCCTGCATTACAGTCCTGCGTGAAATTTAAGTGTTAGAGGGACAAAAAAAAAGGTGGCATAATGCGAAAGAAATTGATTCAGTGCTTCTTCAAAATAATTCACAAAAGAAGGCAAAGATATTTGAGGTGCAGAGAGATAAAAGTGCTTTCTTAGCATGTTCTCATTGATAAGTGGTTGAATGAAGGCTGCAACACATTGGTGCTCACTTTCAGTCTGTATTGTCACTCCTCAGAGAGCTTTATTCTCACAGGGGTTATTGAAACTCATATTTATAAGTCAGGATGTTTGAAATGGGCATTTAGCAACATGCATGGTTACATCTGGTATCGAGCTGAGACAAATCTGTGTAAATTTAAACTCTGGCAAGAAGTGCAAGAAGTTCAGTAGATTTCAAATCTCCATGACAGCTTGAATGGGGAAGTACTGCAAGATTTAATGAAAATTATTTCATAAGGAAATGTTTTGGTAGGGTAATGGGGAATTTCAATTAGCTTCTAGTGGTTCAGGATGGAGGATTCTCTAGGTGTGAGGCAGGAAGGCATGGGAGATGCTGTGACTGTTCCAGAAGCTGGAGCCCCATGATGTGCAGAGCAGCCTGTGCTGCTGAGAAATGGTTTAATGAAACAGATCTGAATTCATGTCCAGTATTATTAACCCCCCATGCTCATATGGAAAGTTTTATGTAAATTGCTGTCATGTTTAAGTGAGCAGATTTCAAGACAAATCATTTACTGCTTTTCCAGATGTCTGCAATCCCACCAATATGGAACAAGAAAACTGATTTTGAGAACAAAGAAAGTGTTTTTATTTAGTCTTGTTTCTCAGTTTGTGAAATTCATTTGAATTGGCTATAATTGTAAGTGGCAGCTATTTCAGGAATATTTTGTAGAAATATTTAAAAATGGAGTTTAGTGCAGGAATAAATACCTCTAATTTTTATGAGTTTGTTTACTTGATCGTACTAAACACTGTAATTAGCAATGTGTTGCTGCAGTGTTAACTTGTGAAAGCCTATAAAGAATCTTTGTTGGTTTTTTAATAGGTACGAATCTCCAGAAATTGCTCTAAATTGTGGCATAATGCTTAGAGAATGCATCCGGCATGAACCACTTGCTAAAATCATCTTGTGGTCAGAACAATTCTACGATTTCTTCAGATACGTGGAAATGTCAACGTTTGACATCGCTTCCGATGCGTTTGCCACATTCAAGGTAATTTCCTTGTAACTTTTGGGATTGTTACTTCTGTAGTTCTCTGCTTTGGGAACCCGGTGCTGTGTGTGATACTCTTGGCAAAACAAGCCTTGGGAGAGGGAAGAAAATTGGTGTGATGCAAATGGGTAAGCTGGACACTGCTCTTCCTTATTTCTCAGAATGCAAGACACAGCTGTAAACACATATACTATATTTATTCCCCAGAATTTTGTTCTAGAGAGTAAGTAATGTGTCATGCATTACTTGAATGCATGTGTACTTCCATGCCAGGGGCTTTAAATCTGTGTCTGCAACTCCTCTGCTTCTCCTGAGGATATTTGATGCTGTTGCTTTGTCTGGGAAAATTTTTTGTGGCCTTAAACCAATCAGTTATGGGGCAAGAAGCATGATATTAATCAATATTAAATGGTGGGTTTTAACCTTGGTTGTGTGTAGTTGTGTGCAGAGCAGAGTGGCATAAATAGCACTCTTCAGTGATAATTTCACAGGCTATTTATCTGTGAATTAAAGTAACACATCACAGATCTTTCCTAAGTGATGCCAAGATCCTTAGCAGTGTCCAGGTAATTGCATTCATGTCCTAAATTAGGTTTTCTAATAAAATAGCAGAATTTTGGATTGAATGTCTTATGTGTACTCACTGTTTAATGAGACTGTCTATGTACTGTTTGAATCTTCTAGTGAAAATACTGGGTTTGTGCTTTTTTACAGGATTTGCTTACAAGACACAAGTTGTTAAGTGCAGAATTTTTGGAACAACATTACGATAGGGTGAGCAGACACATTTTAATATTTAGAGTTTTCTAGTGCCGTGTATCTTACTTGAAGAAATTGGTGGTTTTATTCCTTGTTGAACTCTGGTTTTGGAAATTTCCCCACGATGTTAAGGCAGTTGAAAGGAAGCAAAGTTGGCAGGGATGTGGTGCTGTGGAAGCCAGGCGTGGCTTGTCCGCCAGAGGGAGCCCGTGCCCTGCTTTCCTGGGTTTCCCTGGGGCTCGGGAATTGGGAGCAGTGCCAGTGCAGGAGCTGTCCCAGAACGGGCTGCCAGGGAGCCACCTGAAACATCACCTCCTTCCAGCCCCCCTGCCATGGGCACGGACACCAGCTTGCTCAGAGCTCCATCCAGCCTGCCCTTGAGCACCTCCAGGGATGGGGCATCCACAGCTTCTCTGAGCAGCCTATTTCTCTCACAGTTTAAGAAGGAATGGAGTAACTCCTTCCACTGCACTGCAATCTAAACATTGAAGGCTCCAAAAGGAGAGTAAATACATATTTTTTAGAAGCATATACAATGTTTAATGGTAGTGACTTACAGGAACCTACTGAGATTGCAGGTTTTGTTTATGTTTTTGTTAGGGATTTGCATCTCCTCCACTTTGTTGCACTAATTTGGAAGAAGATGCCTATGACACTTGGAAAATCCTTAACCCTTCTCTTTATTCTGTGTTTAGTTCTTCAGTGAATATGAGAAGTTACTTCATTCAGAAAATTACGTGACAAAGAGACAGTCACTTAAGGTAAGGCAATTTTATTTTCTTCTTAAATGCAAAGTTAGATTCCCTTTAATTTCAAGGTGAGTTAATTTGAAATGGCTTCTGTAACTGCCTTGAATAGCATTTATTTTAATTCTCTCTATGTTTTAATTCTTGGGATCAGCTCCTTATTTTTAGTCCAGTTCTTACATTATTTAGTGTCCAACAGAGGTCCAAGTAATTTCTCTCCATATGAAGAAATGGATCCTCAGGTTTCTTTGTTTTAGTTGCGTTTTTTTTCATTCAACAAGTCTGGTTACATTTACATAATTTAACAAAGACTCACATGATGTGCCTAGAGCAATACTAATTTTACATTCAAGTAGGTAAGCAATAGTGAACATAAATATAATACAGAGCTTGCAACAAAGGTGAGCCCTGTGGGGAAAATCTTTTTAAACCCTTTACAATAAAGAAGGTAGCAAAAAAAGTGTCAGTATTTCTCATTTGATGTACTAACCAGTTTTGTTGGGTTTTCATTTTTTTTTAAAAATGTCATTACTTTTGGTGTTAAATGGCTTCTGTATAAATGAAAAAAAAATAATGAAGTCATGGGGAAAAAAAAAAGAATTGCTTACCTTTCATTTCCAATTCATAACCAGGGGGAACAAATGTGACTTTTTGCTTTCTGAGGAAAAGGAGAAATTGCATCATTGAAATAAGAGGAAAATGCACTGTGTACTTTGAAATTTGGGGCACTTAGTTCTGTTGTTACGGTATTTACCAACCACTGTTACTGCATTCACAGACCACCACACCATTTCAGGGTGTTTGGAAGCATTTTTTAATAAGCTGGTTCTTACGTTCAGTGTTGGTAATTTTTCCATTTGGGTGTATTTTCTGCCTTCAGCTTCTCGGTGAATTGTTACTGGACAGACACAACTTCACAATTATGACGAAGTACATCAGTAAACCTGAAAATCTCAAACTAATGATGAACCTTCTACGAGACAAGAGTCGTAACATTCAGTTTGAGGCCTTCCATGTGTTCAAGGTATGCTTAAAAACCCCACCATGAGCAGAAAACAAAAGAATCTGACCAGAAGTTGTTTAGTTGAGTCAACTACTTAGCTGAGCCTAAATGGAGTTTATCTTAATGCCTGCTAAGTGATTAACTAAAGGGAGCACTAATGTTTGCTTTATTATGATCCATCTTTACAAATAGATATCTTGGTTATCTTTTGAAAACTGTTTAGAAACCACTTCTGTGGTTCATTTCTATGTGATTGTCAGTGCAATCTGTCTTAGAAAATTTTGGAATTTAGTGCAGTAAGATAAGAGGAATGCATGATTCCATATAAAATCAGGGAGTACCTGTGAGTTCAAAAGTGTTTTTATCATACTGCATGATCTCTGAAGGAAAGCAGTATTTTAGTCAGGTCACAAAAATTGTAATTTGCATGTTATAACAGATGCCTTCTGATTTTCAGACAGGCAGCTGAGAGTTATAACTTGAGGTTTAAAACTTTGAAGTGAGCTGTAAGATACCCATCAGATGTTGTTTATGATACGAAAATGCATTTGCTATAGAGTGTAACCATGAGGTGTCTTCAGTGGTTTCTGCAGAGGCTGTTGTGGCTGGTGACCTCCCACAGACTAAATTTACTTTGGTACTGGTGTTCAGCTTATGTACTGATTAAAAAAAAAAAAAAGTAATTTAATTAAAAAACTTACATTTACTCCATTGTGTTTTTCTGTAGGACACTGGAAACATAGTTTTAAGTTATCATCATCAGTGTTTTGTTAGATAATTTTTTTAAACTTCTGTTTCTCACTGTTTTGCTCAATGCTTTTTATTTTCTTGCAGGTGTTTGTAGCCAATCCTAACAAGACACAGCCTATATTAGACATCCTTCTAAAGAACCAGACCAAACTTATTGAGTTCCTCAGCAAGTTTCAGAATGACAGGACCGAGGACGAACAATTTAATGATGAGAAGACCTATTTAGTTAAACAGATCAGGGATTTGAAGAGACCAGCACAGCAAGAAGCTTAAACTCCAATAAACCTTTAAAATATTAAACCCAAATTCAGCATTTGCTGTTAGATATTCAGCATCAGGCACTCTTATCGATTCATGAGGAACATTACTGCTAATCTGCTGTTCAGTGAACGGTTTTTGTTTTTCTCTTTTCATTTTTAGTCCAAGTTGAGAAACATAGCTGCTGCTTTCTTGCACAATGTGGACTTTCTTGATATTTGTGTCATTTCAGAATTCAAAGACACTGCTTGTTTTAGGAGTCCTGAAAAGAAAGATTCTAGGTTCATGAAAGCAAACATATAGATACTAGTTTGGTTTAGGAGAGAAGGTATTAATGTAGTTAAGTAACAGGTTGCATGCTTGCAAATCTGAATAAATCTGTATGTTTGCACTTACCTTGTTTGAGATAATGAGCACAATGTGACCTGTGCATACCTGGCACCATAGTATAAGATTATATGCCTTGATTAAAAAAAAAAAATGTGCAGTGCTTTATTTGTAATCAAAGGGGAAATGTATCTAAGATGTGAGCTTATTGGGATAAACAGTTGTCTTGCAAATAAACAGATATTGAAACTTAGCAACTTTTAAAAGAGTGAAATCTCAAGGTTCATAAGGAAAATGTATATATGCCTTTCACTGCTTTATAGAATTTTTTTTGACATGATTTGATTTTTCTGAGACTTGACTTGTAAACTTGGAAATATGTTCTAAGGGGTTTTGTTAATTTTACTTTAAAGGTATTTCAGACAGTAGACCTAGCAGTGACATTTTGCATTTCATTTCAAGAATGCTTGCTGGTTTCTTTTGTATATAACTCCTAGGCTGCTCATTTCTTTAAAATATGATTTAATTTGTACAGCAGAGGAATGTTATTGTATTAGTCTGTAACTATTACCTAATATTGAGTTTTGCAAAATGAATGCTCATATGTAATTGAATACTTCAGATCACATGGAAATGCTGATTTAACAATCTCAAGTACTGCAGCATTTAAAAGGAAACAAAAACCCAAACCCAAACAAATCCTTTGTATTCACTTATCTAATGGGGTGCCATCAATTAGGGTAGGCTGAAACAGAGAACTGGAACCCTTTCTACTATGTTCTTACCAGATAATATTGGCCTTATTTAATTAAACTAGCATTGTGCTCACCAGCTCTGCAAATGGCAAGGATTATGCTAAATTAATATCGATTCCTCTGACTTCTGGGGAGCCTGCAGTGCGTCATTTCTTACAGTAAATAACTCATACAATAGTTGTGTAAGTGAATGATTTAATTCCCTCTGACCTCAAGAAACAATTTCAGAGGTGTCCTAGGATAACAAAATGATACAATTTTTGTTGATTTTGTTTTTTAATGCTGCAAACTATCAGTATTTATAAAAACAGAAAACCCAACTGATTTTGCACCATGTTTTTGTTACTGTGACCATACAAAAGGAATCTACTAAATATAGCTAAATGATGTTATTAAAATTGTATCTATCCATCATATAGTAACGCTAAGATCACAACCAAGCAAAAACTTACGGATTGGGGTCTGAAAGTTCCAATTCTGCATGACTGAATGATTGCGAATGCTACAGAAATTGTTTGTTGCTTCCTGTCCTCTTCCCATTTGAAATACTTCGCAATCAGTGATGTTTAAGCTGATATGAAAGCCTTCACAAGGGAAGTCCGAGAGCTCCTGAAAATTGAGTGTTCTCACTCGGTTGTTTAAAACTGCTCTTAACATTAGAATTGGCCTTTTAAAGGTTCTTACCATGTCCTTTGCAAACAGAATCATTTTGCTTACAGGAAGGAGAATAGCTTACACTTCCTGGAGATCCCAGGCAGAACTGGCACTGAGGTGGTGTTGTAGTTCGGTACTAACAGTCTGTTATATTTTGGTTTATCATAGCTGAGTGGAGGAAAACATTATTTGCCAAGTTACTCACCATAACATGTAAGGCTTCCTCTTTAGAAAGATGTAGATGTGCTAAAGATTTCTATGTGTAAAGAAGTGAAAACATTTGGACTGGGATAGAGGTTACTCTATATTAGGCCTTGGAATCAATGGCTATGGTGACTTTTTTAATATGTGGAAACATTTGAATGTTGGCTTTCGAAAAGAAGTTGTATTTAAATTAAAGCTCCTTTGATGTGCTGTTCATATTAAAAAAAACTTGTTCTGGAAGTGGTTTCTTATCTGCTTGAAGGCTTAAGGGTATTACTAAAACATATTTAAATGCAAGCGGTTTTTTGTTTGGCGTTTTCTTTTTCCTTTTTTTTTTTTTTTTTTTTTTTAAATAAGAGATGTATACAATTGTAATTCTATTTCCGTGGTAGCATTTCATTTCTCCTGAGGAAAATGCGTTTCGTATCAAAAAAATCTGGCTGGCCCCATAATTTAAATTAAAATAAAATTTTGAAGAAAAATGCGTGTTCTTTACTGTGTTACTGAAGAGGATCAGTTTCTTGTGGATGTGTATCAGGTCTCCTTTATTGCCTTAAAGTGGCTCAGCTTTCTTCCTTTTAAATGTGAAATCATTTTAAATAATGCAGAACACTGGCTTGCACAAACATTTTTAAAGAATTAGGACAATGTGCTGTATTAGAGATGCAATCAATTTTAATTAATTGTTGGTAGCCTCCCTTGCCTCTTTGTATTATTGTTCCTGATTCTGTTTCTTTTTGGCATGAGCAGGAACAAAGAGAGGAGATCCTATTTCCTGCATCATGGCTGGAGACAGGGCCTGATAGGGTTAGTTGATAAATTTTTGGCCTTCACTTCTTTATAATTTTCAGGAGCTGAGAGTGTCTGTAATTGGTCACCCTTTCCTTAGGCCATGCTGGCATCTCTTCACTGCCTCTGGAGCTGCTGTCACAGGTAACACCCCAGGTAAGGCAGTGTGGCAAACATCAGGAGAGTGTTATGTTTTAAACAACATTCAGGAGCTTTTGATGCAGATTCTGCAGATGGTTTTGTTCAGCAAGAAGTGGACTTCTTGTACTGAACGAGAAGTTTCCCCTCAGGAAAATAATTACTTTACAGACAGAAATATTTGGTCTGTGATAGCCCCCAATAGAGACTACACCTGTTCAAGCCTCTATAGAAAATGCTGGCATTTCTCTTCCTCACTGATAGGAAGATCACAGATTACAGGGAGAAGGAGTAATTTATACTTGTAGTCAGACAAATTGCACATTTTAATTAATTGGACAAGCTGGGTACTTGACAGGGTGTTAGAAATAGCCTTGGTGGGAGGAGGCATGGAAAATGCAAGATGATGCCCTGACTTCTTCAAATTTGTTTTCCCCACAGAGTTGATGAGCAGGACCTGCCTTCTGAGCTGCCATCTCTAGGAACCGCGGGAGGAGTTGTCCTTGGAGCTGTGGGATCAGGTCATGGACAAAGCTCCTTGCAGTAAGTCTCCCTCTGTTTGTGGCCTGCCCAGTCATTCCTAGCAGGAGACTTGATGGGTTTTGCTTTTGCTTCTGCCTCTTTTTCCCCTCTTTTTTGATGATTGTTGACTGCTGTGTCGATTATTTCCCTGTCTGTGTTGCTTTTCCTCCCATGACTGCTCACTCGAGCTGGTACCATCTCATTGGGTGCAGTGCCTTTATTTTCTGTCACCTTTGTGGTTATTACTCATGATACATCTGTACTCCTTTCTCCAAAGGTTTTGGCCTTTTTAAGGCTGTTTTAAGTGCTGATTATTTTAGCTTTCCAGCATACTGCAATTCAAATTAATGGTATCATAATGAGGAAAATGTTACCCTGTTCTTTTACACGTTACCTCTTTAAATCAGTGTTCAGCTTAATCTGAGCACACTGAACTTGTGAAGACTTGTTTCTGGCATATGTCCTTCGTATTTATAAGAGTACCAGGACAGATCTGCTTTAAATCCCTTGTGACGACAGGCAGGTCAAAACATCAAAAAAATCACAATATGGAAAGAAGTTAAAAGGAGAGAGCAGAGGGTTGTATCAATATATTGCATTCTTTGAAGGAAATTGGCTATTTCATGAAAGAAGAATGATGGGTAGAGACTAAGTGCAAGAACATGGAGTGACAGGACAGAGGAGGAATGGCTTTAAACTGAAAGAGGGCAGATTTGGATTAGATTGTAGGAAGACATTTTTTACTGTAAGGGTGCTGAGGCACTGGAACAGGTTGCCTAGAGAAGCTGTGGCTGCCCCACCCCTGGATGGAGCTTTGCACAACCTGGGACAGTGGAAGGTGTCCCTGCCCATGGCAGACGGGCTAGACCAAGATGATCTTCAAAGTCCCTTCCAACCCAAACCATTCTATGATCCTGTGTTCAGCTTCATATTTTAAAATATCTGTTGATGCACCTCTGTTTAAAAAAATGCCACCACAAAACCCCAAGTTATACAGCCAACATATATTTAGATCTTTGGTGAATGTATTGTATTCCCAACAAAAAATAAAGGCAAGTTCTCTTTTAGAGGGCTCTTTCTGATTTGCATGAGTAAGGTTATTTTATTTTTCTTTCTCAGAAATGCCCTGGCCAGAACCGACTCTCTGTCACTTTCCATACAGGGACTCTTCAGGCTAAAGGTTTCCTCACCCTCAGGCTAAAGGTTTTCTATTGCAGGAGAGTTTTCCAGCTGTGTTGTGGTGGGGCTCTGTAATTCCAGTGTGCAGGATTGTGTCCACCAAGGAAGAGTGTCACATGGCTGGAGGTGACACCACCTAGGTGACACTGACCTTAGGTGTTCCTAATGTTGGCAACATTGGAATTTTTGAAGAGGGCATGTTTGGAATGAAGGGAGATAAACAGTGTGCTGTAATATGAAGATACAATTTAGATGTGTTTTAGTGGGAGTGCATCTATTTGGAAAAACAAGATATATTACTATGACTGCAGTTGTCTGTTCTCCTTGCCTAAAATTAAATCATCAGTAGGTGTTTTTCCATTTCTTCCCTAGCAAATTCCTTGTACTGAGCTGTCATGGAAGATCCCATTAAGAGTTCTTTCTTCCCCTTGTGGCAGCCTTTGGGAATGTGCCTCACATCCCACCAAGGACAAACACAGGGTAATAAAAATGTGAGTGTTGCTTAACAAGGTTCTATTCAAACATGTTGAACGGAATTTAATATTGCTTAGTGTTTTGAGACTTGAAGGAAGGATTAGGTTTGCATTTATTTGAGCATAAAACAAGAATAAAAGCAATAGAGGTTTCTTAGGTGTGTTTAAGTTTCAGAATGTTGTATATTCTAACGTTATTAAATAAGCCTTTGTAACCATAATTCAGGGCATCTAAATAAGGCATGCAGTGTGTGTTGTACAGTGTTTAAACAGAGGTGTGAGCCAGCCAAGCTTCTGGCCTCAGGTCTTTAACAGCATCTCCAGATTGTGTGGAATTAAAAGAAAAAGTGTCAGTTTGAGAAATCAGATTGTGATTCAGGTTTCTGGGCATCTAAACAGGTTGAGAAACACAGTCTGGAGAGACTAAAAGGTGCAGAGGTTCACTTGGCTACGAAGCATCAAGGTTGGAGCAGCTAAATTTCCTCACCTTCCATCTCTAGAATTACAGAGTGCCCGGGTCATGCTAGCTAATACCCAAATTACATGAAAACAGCATTTAAGGATTTACAATATTACTAGTTTTTAAAAACATGTTTTCCCATAGAAATTGTGTCTTAAAGCAGTAGGAGAACAATGACAAACCCAGTTTATGGGCAGAGCAGGGTTTTTATTTTTCTTGAGGCTGTTAGGGCAGGAAATTCTTTAGGCTGAAGTTGGTGATGCTGCATGTGCTGCATGTTTGAGGAGCCCTTACAACACACAGACCTGCAGGTTAGGGCTGAATCCTGATTGTGAGTCATATCAGAGTGCTGTTCTAGAAAGAAAAAACACAGATAAAGCAAGCAGAGCAGGAATAGTTACAGAGCTACAGAGAAGTGTAAGATGAGCTTCCTGGAGCATGTGAATAGCTTGAAAATTATGCAATTAAAAAGGGGATACTTTATTTTGTCATACTAGGTTGTAGGCCATCAGAATGTAATATATGGAATATGGTACACACTACACAGACAGGCTTGGAATTTTGGCTTCAGTTTATCTAGTATAAAAACCAGGTACTTTACAAGGAACAAAGTGTGCAAAAGCTGTGATGGGCAGATTCTCACAGTGTTCTTGCTTCTTGGTGTTACTTGAGAAGCAGGAACTCAGCTCTCCCATTTCTAATGCCAGTCTTTCTCTTGTGTGTTCATCAAGTTTGGGTGAAACCTGCAGGTGGAAGGGGAACAACGTGGTCACAAAAATAAAAATATTAAAATACTAGACAAGTCATTCCTTACTGCTACTTTGCAATTTTAAAAGGTTCCCCCTTTATGTCTTTGATACAAGAATAACCTGAAAACTAGCATTGGGATAATTTAAATTTTTGTGCCAAAACTTTTAAGAGAGCATTAAGTTAAGAGTATTTTCTTTGAGCTGAATGTTTCTTCTGAGCTATGCTTTTTCTTTCAGCCTTGACTGCTGTAAATTAAATTTCCCTTGACTGCACATGGCAGGTTGGTAATTAGTAACACATGACTGCAGTGCACAGTTGGTGTCACATTTGTGGGGTGCTCTGGTGTAAGGTTCATATGGGAAAATATAAGTAGGCTAAATTCATGCCTACACTGAGTTATTGTCAGTTTTAGACATCCCAGTTTCAAAAAGAAAGTACTTTGTTATTTTACTAATAAAGGTTTACAAAACTTAGGAATTGCTAATGATTGCATTGCTACGTTGCCTAATGGCTCTTCACAATAAGCAGTAAACTGTAGTCTAGTTTTGAAAAATACTTGTCAGGCAGGTAACAGCCAAGGTGACACATTATTGTGTGGCCTGTGGTTTTGGCTCATTGCCACCAGCTCTGGAGGCTCTTGGCCGGCTCCTGGGAGGAGAATGTTGGCACTGCTGCCAGTCCAGCTGCCCCTTGCTGGGGAGGCAGCTTTCTGCAGCCTTCCTGATGATCAGGCTGACCTGATGGCTCTTGCCTCATGCCACAGATCAGTTTACAAGCAGTGCTCACAAGCAGTGCAGTGAACAGCAGCTTTGTGTTTGTTACCCTGCCCTTGACTCAAGTAACCATGTGTAGTCAGCCTCATGAGCTGTTTCTACTCTGCGGTTGTAAGATGGTTTAAATCTTTATTTCCTCTGGTGTTCCCACGCCTTGCTTATGAATTTCCAAGTCCATAAAGAATATTTTCTGCATCTCTGTTTTCTGCTAGTTAATCTCTCTCGTACTGAGTCTGATTCTACACTTACAAAATCCCAATCCTCTTGGCAAATCACTTCTTTCTACTCTTGCCTTCCCTTCTGATTCCTGCCAGTTGCCTTTTCAGCTCATTTTCCAAGGGGCTCTTTGTATTTTTTGGGAAATATTCTGTAATTGCATGTAAGAAGTTCAGTTATTTGATTATTTTTTCTCCAGGTGTAAAGAGTTTATCATCCAGTATCATTGCTGCAGGTAATGTGATTTCCTATAGGAAATACTATTTGTATATCATTAGAAAATAGAGAACAGGCAAAGAGTAGATGACAGGTACTGCACATATGGGGCTCAGCAGTGTGTCTGGCACATGATGATGTTGCTGGGGATGTGGAGAGGGATGGGAGCAGCAGTAGCACAGTTTGACCAGAGTGACCCTTGCTTTGAGAGGCCAGAGGTTTGGTGTGTGGGTTGGTGGCCGGACTGTTGGGAAGCCAGGTGCTCTCAACACCCACACACAGCTGTGTGGGCAGTCAGTACCTGGAGCTGATAGTGGGTTTATAAAGCAGCCAGTGCTCTACCTCTGCTTTCAAAATGCTGCCCTGCTTATATGAATTCTTTGCTTTGGGTTTCTGGTGTCAGGGATGGGCTCTGTCAGTGAGATTTGCAATCATTCCTGTACCTTCTGGGCTGTTGATGGGGGAGTGAGACAGTCTCCCTCTGATCTCAGGCTAGCTGGCAGGGTCAGACACTGCCAGTGTCATCCTGTGACTGCACTGAATCATCTGCATGCAGCAGGGGAGATCAGATCTTTGATGTCCTTTTCTCTCAGTCCATTAGTTCTAAACAGACTTTCTGCTGCAGCTGTTTGATGCACTGTGGTGACACCAGGAGTGACAGGTGTAAGAGTGACCTCTGCCCCTCGTGCCCCTGTGCAGACTGACCCTTGCAATTTTCATGCTGCACCAGTACATCACCCACACCCTGCTTCCTTCCAGTGCTGTCTGCCTGATTGATTAGCACTGTCAGGGAGAGAAAAAGGCAATTGCAAATCCAACATCGTTTGAGTTGATACAGCAGAGGGACAAATGAGCTCCAAAGGTTGGTCAAACAGCAACTTCATGGGCTGACACAAAAGCTGTTCCCAGGACTGGCCTGCAGCCTCTCTTAGAGAGCACTGGGGGATGATCCCTGTGTCACTGTTATCTGCTGCTTGACTGAAACTGCTTTTTGTGTCAGCATCTCCATACCTCTCCAGCCTTACCATTTGGCACAGTTTGAGCTGTTAGAAGGCTGCTGGAAATAAGTGCTGCCCAGAACAATCTGCTTCCTTCAGGTTCTTCCTGCAGCTGCTGAACTTCTGGACATGTGTGGTCTGCTTCTGAGGTCTGCAGTGTCTACAGGGTTACATTCATGGTACAGGGAGGTTTTGCTTTATTTGGAGGGGAATGAACAAAAAAAGTTCATAGATCAAAGGTCAAAAGTCCTGGACAGCCAGGAAATGGTTTTCACTTGAATGTCCTTCTCTTACTGTGTGGCCTTTAACTTCTGAAGGTGGAACGTAAGTGAGAAGGTCTCTACGTAGACAGAGTACTGGTAGCTCTGATCTGAGGTTCTCCACACCTCAGAAAAAGCTCCAAAGTGGGCAGATTTCCATTCCTTTTTGCCTCTACAGCAGCAAAGGTCACAGAGCCAGATCCTGGCCCAACACTGGTTGTTCATGGTGACATCAGTTTCAGGTTTGGGCTCTGGTTTCCTTGGTGTTTATCTGCATATTGTGGCCTGATGCAGAGCCCATTGAAACAAACAAAAAAAATTACTGGTGGCTTGATAGTCCAGACAGTCCAGAACTCGGGCCATTCCTGATCAGTACAGCATGGAGGTGGCCACTGGAGCTCTACATGTGTGATTGCCCAGTTTACTGGTGCCAGGCAGAATTTGTGCCTCTGTGTGGGGTGAAGGCAGCCAGCCAAGGAAGCGGGAGGGTGAGGAGGAGACAGCTCCAGTGATTCCTAGTGTCAGTATGGAGCTGCTGAGGGGCAGCAGCCAGCAGGTGTCTTACCCTGGAGTGGGAGTCAGGACATGAGGGCTGAGGGAGCAAGAATGGGAGCTGAGAGGGAATGGGGAAGGGAAAGATAAGCATACTCTCCTGTCCAGTGGAGGAGGTGGTTCCAGCAGAGAGGAAAGGGTATGGAGATGGAAATGCTAGCTCACAAAGCATCTGGGGAATACTGGGATGTGCAGCCTCCCTCACTGGAGAACCTGTGTCTTGGTCTGTGTCCTGCTGCTGGTGATCCCTGCCTGGGGCTGCTGTAAGCCTGCGCTGTACCTGGGGGGATTATTGACCCCAGCCCAGCCCTGCCCTGCCCAGCAGGCACCTGTGACACTCGTGGCTGTCAGAAATAAGCAGTCACACTGGGTCATCTGAAAATTGTAGTCACAGCCCTCACTTTGTCTGAGATTGGGCTCTGGCTGGACTGCCTCCATCAGAAAGTATCCAAAAATTCATGTGGATCATCTGGGGCATTGCGCAGTTTGGTTAGTCCAAGTCAATTCAAAATGAAATACTATCTTTTGATCCTCTTTACAAACAAACCTTTTCAAATTTTTTTGGCAGAAACAACCTTTTTTTTCCCTCATGGAAAATTCCTGTTTTTCTCAGAAACAGAAAATCTCCCCTATGGAAAATTTCCAATGAGCTCCAATTCTAAACCTTGATGCCAGAAAACATCTAGCAGGCATTAGCAAAGGGTGACTCAGGGTGTAATGTATCATTTAATTCTGACTCGGGCAACACAGCCACAGGAATTTGAGAACACGAGCAGGCTCTCAGCATCCCTAACTCAATATTCAGTAGGCAATCCACCAAAACCACATATGCAGAACAGGGAAAAAGTGTTGCAATAGCACTTCAGTTTTGAAAGCTCACATCTACCCTGAGAAAGAAACTGGGACCATCTCTGCTTCCTCTTGCTGACTTCCAAACCCAATGTGTTCACATTACAAGAAGATGCTTTTATTTTGTATTTTTATGTTTTCAGCAGATAGTTTCACCACCAACCAGTCCGAGAGTAGAAGGCTTCCTGCTCTTAGAAGCAGTGGAGAAAATTATCCGGCATTTTGCAGGTACAACAGACTTGAAGTTTGTTCTGTTGTTGCACAGGAAATAGTACCCTGTTCTTCTCCAACAGCTCTGCTGCTGCTTTCCCACTCAGAAAAGAGACAAGCTGACTGAGAAAGTACCTTTCCCTTCAGTGGAAAAAGGATTTGGGATACAAGTCTGTCTCAAAAGGTAACTTAAAGCCTATTTATGGAAGCACTGCCCAATTTAGCACAAGCCCTGGAGAAAAAAAGGAGGCTTCTGGACAGGAAGTGTGGCTTGCAGTACAAGATGGTATCACCTCAGCAAGGAAAAAAGATTGAGAAAGGCAGGTGAAATGCTTCAAGATGTGCCAATGTTCAAGTGTCCTCCCACGGGGTATTGGTGGGTCTCTCCTTGTTTTCATGTGGACCACACAAGCTCATCTTTTAGGGCTAAGGTCACAGGCTGTGATCAAGTATCTCAAACTTATGTCCTAAACATTGCCTTCAGTGTATGTTAAACCTTTCCTGACACGGGGTACTTATCCTTCTCTATGTTCAGTGTGACCCTCTGGCTGCCTGCCTGCCTTGTAAGGTGCTTCTGGAGCCTGAGAACAGACTGAGCCAGGCCACAGTCACTGTCCCACTGCTGCTGACTGGGAGTTCAGCAGCACCAGGGATGTCACAGGATTAACAAATGGATTACTGGCTTTTCCTTAAGAGGGACTTCTTTTGGACACACTAGAGAGACTGACTGCAGACCAAACTGCAATAAATAACCAGCCACAGACCCATCAACATAAACTGTTGTCAAAAGCAATGAAAAAGCATTTTCTTTATCATTAATTTCACTTCAAGTATGAAGGACAGTTTTCTTCTGCCCAAACACAGCTCTGAATTTTTGGGGGCACATACTTTCTTTTTAAAGTTAAATCAATAGTAATTTAAATATGTTAAATTTTTTACAATTCTAAAAATATTTGTTGCAGCTGAACTAAATTTGGGTTGGTTTTTGAATCTTCAAATTTATTGACTTTTATCTGCAACCTAAAGAATCCAATGCACGATGGGCACTAACCAAGTGTCCTTTCCAATGTACTTGATCCTGACTTGTGCATGTCTTTGATGCTGTTTGCCTCAGAGCCTTCTATTCAAGGCAAGACTTGAATTTTTAATGTAAAAGAGAAGCAGGAACAAAAAAAAATCCTTTTAGAATAAGAAAGAACTACTGAAAAACCTCTTTCATGTCCTCTATGCATTATAAAAAGGGAAGGAAAAAAGCAATCTAAAGATTCTTTGCCCCCTGCCTTTGAAGGTCTCCTTTCATGATCTGTTCAAGCAGTTCTCTCCTGATTTTTTGGGTTTTCTCTAGTGTAAGCCTTCCCCACAAAGAAACAGATGAATAATATCTCTCTTGTTTGTCATTATGTAAAATATGAAGCTTTACATTACTGCCTTTCAGGTGCCATCTTGAGCTGCTCTTTGCACTTTGCAACAACAGACAAAATCCTACTGCCTTTTCCTGTTGCAGTCTTGGTTTTGAGAGTGATAAAAATGAAAGTCAAAGTGGGATGACAGCATTTAGGACTCATTTAATTTCTGAGAGTCATGGAGTTAGAAACACTCGGCATTTCATTGCTCCTGCAGGAAAGACCATTGAGATGTTTTGTGAAGGAAGTTTTGTTTCTGCACAGTTGAGCAGGGTTGCAACCTCCTAATGGCAAAATTTCCACCTGAGCAGCTGTCGGCTGTTCTGCAATGTTCACTCAGCCTGTTATCTTTTCTAAATATATAAATATAAATAGGAATTTAGAAGAAAAAAGGTATAAAGTAATAGGAAGTTAAGTCATGCAGGGTGATACGCAGGCTCTGAGTGTTGCTTGTTTATCTTGTATCTCTACACTGACTGCACTATTGCATAATGTCACAAGGGCTGGATATTTTCTCCAGTGTAGTGATGCATTTTAATTAAATTCACTGCTTAAAGTGCAGTTATTCATTAAAGGTACCCAGTTGTCCTGAAAGGCATGCCGACCTTGGATATACAATCCTTTGAAGAGGACTGTTAGGGGTATGAACTAGAAAAACATTATTTCACAAACATGGAGAGTTTCTTCAGCAGTTGGCTATATCCATATGTACTGTTCACCTTGCTAATCCCTCTGAAAGTTTCAAGTCACACTGTCCCGGTCTGACATCAGCAAATCAAGGCAGGTATGTCCTTCTGTCACAGAATCTGGGCTTTGGCTCTTGCACCAGGGCTGAGCTTCAGCCCCCAGGCAGCTCCAGCCTCTCCTGGGATGGGGTGGGATGGAAGCCCTTGTGCACTCCTGGGTAGTGGATCACCTCTGAAGGGCGTTTTTGTGAGGGAAGCAAGCAGATACAAAAGCTCTGCAAAACTGAAGCTGCATTTGTCAACAACAAAGGATGTGCAGTTCTCAGCTAACAATAAAACATTTATTCATTTCCACGCTCCTATTTTTTGTTTTCCGCTACTCAAGTGTTCTCTGTGTTGAGGTTGAATCTTTCAGGCCCCAGTAGCTCTCTGCCAGTAGATGTCTTCCCTGGAACAGAGAAGCCCTGTTTTCTCCTAGAATCTTCTCCCCTTGTCTAGCCTCAGTGTTAAAATACCCTTTGCTGTAACAATGTGTTTCTTATTTCTCTCATCTGCCCAAGGGTCATTTCTCTCTAAAATTGTTTTTTTTTTCTTTTATCTTCTCAGATCCAGCACTATGACTTTGATCTTGTTTTCTTTTGCTGGTGTTATCCCATCATCTGCCAGTGAGACACAGACAAGAAAAATGGCTTTATCAGGAACACAGTTATTCTTTTGTTCTCCAGGATTACAAAGGCCTTGGCTTCTAATGGTCTTTACTCAACCTGTGTGTGGATAAGCAGGTAAAAGACAACACTGTCTTTACTGAGCACAAGGAACATGGGGCAATAGGCAGTGAAAGATGGGCGAAAGATAAGGAAGCAAACAATTAGATTTCAAACAAATAAATTTGGTTGAAGAAGTTTCCCCAGCGCCTGAAGTGTCAATGAAGCTGTAACAGCTCACTCTACTCTGAAAATTTAAACTGCAGCCTCAAATCTGAATGTGCTTCAATGAGGGTAAAGGCGTGAAAAGGTATGACTTTTTTGGTTCTGCCAAGATAATGTAATCTCCTGCTATCTAGGAAGTGGTGATCAAAGAAAGGCTGTCTTTGGGGGTTGTAGGTATCTGCTGGGTAAGTAAAGTAAGTGATGTTTAAAGGTCAGAGCGCTCTGTTGATAAGGGATGCATTGAAAGGGCAGAAGAACCACAGAGGACTTCCTGTGTCATTACAGCAGGTGCTGTATGAAGTTGAGAGAATAGCTGAACAAAGGAAACCACGAGGATGACAGGATATTTAAAGCAAAATGGGGAAATAATGAGTCATCCCTATTTATCAAAGTGGAGGAAAAGAGATTTCTGTCTCAGTTAATTTCTCTATAGGATATAAAGGCAGACTTTAACAAAAGGGAAAAAAAATCCAAATTCCATTTAATTTCCTTTAGCCCAAGCAACCCAGATCCCCTTAGCTGATGGAAGTTACCAGTTATATAACGTTGTTACAAAAAAATCAGTATTTTCCGGGAGTCTGGAATTGAATCTGTCCTTGTAATCAGAGTGATGTGTTGCTTGGTTGTAAACAAACACATTTGTACTCAGGGGTGTTCCTCAGCTAGCCAGAGCTAAACAGCACCAGTGAAACATTAGAGAGCACATCATCAGCCTGTGCAGAGCTGAGTGAGGGCACCTGGGCCCTGCAGTGCCATCACAGCACAATGGCCTCATGCTGCTCTCCTGGTCTGCAGGGCTCGTGCCTCAGGGCAGGCTCTGGGAGTGCTGCTGTGCCCTGCCATCAACACCTGCCTGCAAGGCCATACTTGGAACAGATCATCCCCATGGAAAAGGTAATAAATTGATTTGGGAATTTACTGGGTTTGGTGTTCCTTACTGAAAGTTTGGCTTCCCAAAAGGAATGGTCCCTTGGGGGAAGACCTTGTCAATGCCTCAAGACATTCCCGCTATTTTGTGTGGATTTATGCTTCAGACCCTCTGGTATGTAAAGCTTTTCCAAGAAGCTTTTAGGCAAGTTGCTACTTATTATTTTGTTAGTAAATCAGGTTGCACATGTTGGTTGCCTCAAGTGCCCAGCACTTCCACAGGTGGTGCTGTCGGAAATAATCCTCCTTAGCAAGGCAGGCTGCTGCTGTGAGGAAAGCTTGCTCCTCGTGGAG
The DNA here is from genome assembly GCF_008360975.1 of Lichenostomus cassidix. NCBI lineage: Eukaryota > Metazoa > Chordata > Aves > Passeriformes > Meliphagidae > Lichenostomus > Lichenostomus cassidix. The sequence continues at coordinate 19,593,587 of NC_139490.1, forward strand.
CCTGTCCATATGCTCTGTTACTGTCCATCTGTTGGTATGAAGACAAACTTCCAAGAAATGGAAGTCTGATAATGTGCACAGTGTGAGGTTGTGTGCGGGGATAGGTTAATGTTGATATCATTAGTGCTTGGTCACCTAGGTGATGGATCTTGCTGCTATAGTAACCTGCAGGCTGCATTGCTCATCACATATGAATTTTGACAAACAGGGTTGGTTTAAGGTGGTGTTGCCCTCTCTCTTGCCCTTTTAAAATTTTTACACGAGTTGTAAGATGAGACTGTGGAGTACAGGTGTTATTCTCTGTTTTTTCCTTGAAATAGTGTCCTGGAAAAGACATGAGGTTTATGCTCAAACATTTAACCTAGGATAGAGATGTTTAAAAAAAAAATAAAATTGCTTTTCACCTTCTGAAGTCTTGCCTCTTAGGCCCATCCATCACTATGGAAGATGATATTTTAGAGGAGCTGGAGCCATGTATCTATCAATGTATCTACCTTAGGCATCCACATGGACTTCTCACATACTTGTGCCATGGTGCAATCCTGCACCCATGTGCTGTGCCAGGGTCATGTCTGGAACATGGATATTCTGTGTATGTCTTGTGGTACATTGTAATGCCTCTTTCTTGACCCGGAAAAGAAGGAATTTTAATACACACAGTGCTTTCGGCTCATGACTAGTGCCGTATGTTCACCCAGGGAGCTACCTGATATGCTGCTGGGTAGAAGATTCATGGATTCATACAGCAGCACATTATGGGGTGTCTCACTAAGATCTGTGAAAGATGGTGCAGAAGTCACAAGGGCACAGAGTGGGAGAGCAGCTCATCAGAGATGGATTTTTGGTTTTGATCACTATATAAGAGTTGGCCGGGTGTTTTCAGAAGTCCCACACTGTATTATCTTTTCCACTTGGACAATGTAGGTAGTAGGAGATTTTTTAAATTCCTATATGGTGTTAATTAAGAGATTTTTAAGGTCCTCTTGGCAGAGCAGGATGGGACAAGAGGGAGTATGCTGTGATGACTTGTGGAGGGACAAACTGGTATATCCTTCACAATGTGACCTGACTGAACAGATTTTCTGCTTTCTGGAAAAATTTACAAGGCATAAATAAAAATCTGGAAAAACTAATGCAATCAAACCCACAAGTGATTAAAAATGAGACTGCCAACTTTCTGTCTCATTCAGAGCACTCCAAGTTTACCATGAAGGCAGAGCAGGGCCAACATGTGCACCCCAGAACCACACCAAGACAAATCTCAATATAAATGGGGAACCATAACCTATAGCAGCCCATTTCTTAGAAGCAAATCTGTGGCAATACCCCAAAGAGTAACCCCAGTCATGCTTGAAACATCCAGGAGAGTGTTCTGGTGTCTCACCCCACAGTACTGAAACTGCTTGCCTGCCCTTGGCACAACCAACTGTGCAGCTGTTGATGCAGCTGTGTTGGGTGTTTTGAAAAAACCTGAGAAGAATATATGTTCATGGCACTCCAGCTGTAATATAAACCTGAAAATACTGCCTCTGGGCTCTGACAAGACTTTAAATGCTCTACAGACCAGCATCTTTGCTGGCGGAACAGGGACTAGCTGTGTGCATGTGATCTGCCAGTTGATGGTTTCTCATGTGTGGGATTAAAGTGGAATGCACATTCCCAGGAACAGGGGTGGTTGGTGGGCAGGGATACAGTTTGGTAGGCCTTGAAGATAAAAACACAGGGGAATGGAAGGTGCAATTAAAGGATGCTCTGTGCATAAAGTCATCTGGCTTTGCTATATCTGCACTTCAAAGAGAGGGCGGCTACAGAAAGACTGTGGTGTAGTTTGGGCATTTTTTGGTAAACTGGGACATCTACTTCTGATTTGGGTTGCCCTCATTCCTGGGCAGAAAGGTGTCAGGCATTGCAGGGGACAAGAGGAGAGCGTAGGGAGTTTGTTTCAGTTGTGTGAATATTGGTCTCATGTAATTAGCTACATTAGAGCTAATCCAAGTGTATTTTTCATTGTTTGTCCATTGGCACCATTGATTTCCAAATGTGCTGGAGTCCAGTTGACCCCATGAGCTTCTTCTAATAAATGAGCAGCTGTCCTCCATGTTGTATGAGGTTAGGCCAGTTTTCAAAGAAACAATATCATTTAACATCATCATAGATGTCATCTTCATTCCCTTGTCCCTGGGACCTTCTGAACAGGAGCATGGCAATTACCGGATGTAGTTTAATTTGCTGCCTTTGCTTTTATTTCATTTGGGCTGCAAAGCAGAGGATACTTACATAGCAAGGCTAGATCAGTTCTGTCAGTTGCTGACTCTGAGTAGTTTGAATTTGTAAAATATGTGCTGATGCTGTAAATAAGAGTGGTTCTGTCTCTTGCTGAAAACTCTTTGTCAGCTGTGCAGTACTGAGATTTTGTTAGGTGTTAATTGAGTTATGGGTATGATAGGATGTCACTTGTTGCTAGGGGGATGGCAGGTTCCTTCCATGTGACCTGATTTGCAGCAGTTTTGGGCGTGACAAAGCAAGTGTCTGAACAGAAGGACTGTTCATTGAGCCTCCCTCCCAAAGAAGAAGTCAAAACTAAGGGTGTCCAAGCAGGTTTTTGCCTTGGGTCCTCAGTGGCACACTTAAGTCTGCATTTGTCTCCCATGCTGGATGTGGGTCTGTTCTTGGTTTTTCTCCTCTTCTTGGTGTGTATTTTCAGAAGTCCATTCAGGCAAGGTACTGAAAGGAAGGACTAAATCTACAGAACCAGGGCAAGCAGGAGGGTGCCTGCTGTGCAAATATTTTGGGCAATGACTGGGCATCACACAGAAATTTCAATAGAGACAGAAGGAGTGAAAGAGGGGAGAGGAGATTCAGGCTCTTCCTTTCTCTCTCCTGCAGCTGGTTAACATGGAAGTCTCCATCTCCCAAGGATTATTAGTATTGTTACAGAGTCCTGTGATACTTCATCCCTCTTGGGTTCAAGGTAATGATAGTTCATAAGCATGTAACATAAAATCCTCAGATGTTCATGGAGATGTGCTTAATTAAAAGAGACAGCAGACTCATTTAGAGGATGTGGCTGTCATGGAACACCACAGTTATTATATCTGAGCTTTCAAAGCAGTTCTTCAGCAGTCAAACTCCTGGCAAAAGATGACATTTTCTTTCCTCCTCCCCATCCTAAAATCTGCAGGAGAACTGATGGTGGTTTTCAATGTCATGTTCCTTTCTCTGCAGTGTTTTCTGCTCTTGACAGAAAGCATTTTATTCAGGCTGTGTGGTCACTCACTCTTAACAAATCCTGAATCATAGGATGGTGTGGGTTGGATCATCTTGTTCTTACCTCCCTGCCATAGCAGTGACACCTTCCACTGAACCAGAGCTTCATCCAACCTGGCCTTAAACATTTCCAGCGATGGGTCATCTAGAGTTTCTCAGAACAAACTGTTCCAATGAGGATGCCTTACCATCCTCACAGTGAAGAATTTCTTCCTAATACCTAGTCTGAACCTGCCCTCCATCAGTTTGAAGCCATTCCCCCTTGTCCTGTCACTCCCTTCAATAGTCCCTATTGAAGAAGAATGCTGAGAAATAAGAAAAAGTTGCGGCCTTTGTTCGCAGTAGGTTACTTGCATGATGGATGGGCATGAGCTGGTGAAAATTGGAAGCTGCTGGTGTAATCTAATAATCACCTCTTCAAACTCCCTGGCTTTTCTGCAGCTGACTAAAATATGCATTGTGCTCAGAACTGTAATTGCAGGCACGTTTTCTTGGGGCCAGGCAGAAACAGGAGTTAGTGGTGCTTCACTCCCCACAGCTGAGGCTGGCACTGTGCTGCATCTGCACTAAGCAGCACTAAGCAGCCTCCCACCATGAGCCTGTTGGTTCACACACGATGAGGAAACACTTGCCTGCACCTGCCAGAAGATGGTTTTCGCCAGGCCTAATGACTTTGAGATAACAGTCCTTCTGGCGAGGGGGATACAAGCCAGCCTCCCCAAATCCCCTCCCACTCTTCTGGTTTGCAGGCCCGTGGCAGAAGGAGGCAGGCTTTGGTCCAGTTTGTAGCTTTTCCACATCCATTGGCCTCTTTCAATGTCAAGCAGAATATTTCAAGGTTGGTGCAGGTAAAGCAAAAAGCCCAGATCTGGAATACAGAACTAGAAATGAGGTGACAGAGGGGAAAGGGACAGGGAGAGCTCAGATTACATCTTCTCTTGCACCTGGGACTCTGTCCCTCGCTGGGGCTCTTGGGGAATGGGGCTAGAATGGAGCTGAACTCCTCGGGGCTGAGACCTCACACCCACTTTCTCCAGCAACTACTTAAATCTAGCCCCAGCCTTTTATCTTAAACCAGTATCTCCCCATACATTCCCTTTTTCCCCTTGTGCCTAATATTTATTTTAACACTTGCATTCATATGTAAAGGTAAGAAGCAAGGCCCTTCCCACTTCCTGGGCTTTTTTGGCTTTCAGGCTTGTATCCTGTTCTTTTCACTTGTGCTTCCCCACCAACTTGAATGCCCTCCCTGCTGGTTCCAGCCTTTCCAGAAATTATATAAAATCAAAGTACTTTGATTCATGGAACCCTTTACATATTTCCAGGTAAACTGTGGATACCTCTATAGAGAATCTCCCTCTAATTCATTAAAAGTGTAAACTGTACAACAGTTCTGGTAATTTTGTTGTCTTGGGTATGCTCCCTGCTTATCCCATGGCATAAAAATACAGCTTGGTTATTTATGGTGCTGTCTCCAAGCCACATTTTACCTTCCCTTTCTCACTATCCCTCCCCACTTTTTGGCACATCCTGTGAAGGGGTTTTGGGGCCACAACAGGCAACTAAATGGTAACAAGCCCCCTGGCTCTGGCTTTCAGCAGTCCTGCCACCAGTGCTTAACTGAGTGTTGTTCAGGTATAATCCATTGTGCATCTATCTGGTCTGTGCATACCTTTTGAAATGTGAACACCTTTTCTTAACTCCTGACTGGAGGATGCTAAGCATTGGCCTTTTATACACTAGAGTTTATAAAAGAGACATAACCAAGATACCTGGAGCTTGCTAGTTTCCAGGAGGGAGACTAATCCAGGATAATTTCTACTATTAGCAGAAAATTACTCTCGTTATTTTTGAAGTACATAATGGTAATAGTTTTCCATCTACCCTCCTAGGTAGCCGAAGGCTTCCTGCTGCTGCTGAACCATGAGGGTTTTTCTTCAAAGAAAAGAAAAGAAGGAACAAAGGATGTGATCCCTGATAGCTGTATCAGAGATCATCAACCCGTTGCCCTGGCTGGTGTGGCAGGTACCCAGGAGTGACAAGAAATTCAGCTCAGTTCAGCTGCTGCTGAAAGCTGTAACTTTCCATGGAAACCACTGGATTGATTCTCTACCTTTGGCTACAGGTAATTGCTTTACCTCATGCAATTATGTGTGGTAATTAGAAGTAGATTGTATAAGAAATAGCAAAAACCATGAGTACATCCTCTGCATTTGTGGTCTGTTCCTTTAAGAGTGATTATCATTTTTTAAACAGTTTCTTTTTTTAAGCCCAACCTCTCTCCTGCTTTCTAATGCCTGTTTAGTTGATTAGGCATAAGAAGGGAAAATAAAAGTATATGTTCAGCACATTACAGGGTTCTGTTCATTTTTTCAGCATGCACTCTAGTACAAGCCCTTATTTGAACTGCAGTGGAAAAGGAGAATGATTTAAGGACTCTAATATTCTCATTTCCTTCCAGTCTGATACTGTGAGGGACAAGTAAGACACCAGGCAGGCATTAGAAATAGATGCAGCTCAATAAATGACAAACACATTTTAGTTGGCTCAGAATATATTAAGGCAGTTATCTTGTGCTCTCTCTTTAATATTGGTTTGGGTTTTTTTACATAAGTGCTCTTTTGAAAAGTGAGAAGTGGCAAGGTAGAGGACAGTTTAATAAAGGTTTATAAGGGTCCCACTTCTTCATTACTTGAGAAGTGCTATCATGCTGCTATTCTTAATGAAAGGTCAGTCAACTAAATTGTCCCTGGGATTCTCCACTTAATTACATTCAAGAGATGGAGACTTTGTTGTCACACACTAATAAACAAGCAGATGGCTTTAAGGAAGTCAGTAAGGTGGCAGTTTTAAATAGAAACCTGCTTTGCTTAAAAATAGAAAAGACAGTAGATTTGAGCGAGATGTTCTGTAAGCAGCATGTCACTTCTCCACTGCAGGGCAAGAAACACAGTTCTAAGCTGTGTTAGAAACGAGGAGTTCATTGTCAGTGTTTATCCTCTAAGCCTCTGATTGAAGGGCCTGTAGCTGGAGGAGATTTCTTATTGAGAAATCTTTTAGTCTGAAACTCGGCCTATGATGACTGGGGTGATTTTTCTTAATGCTTGCAAAGCCATTTATCCAGGGATGTAATTGAAATCCAGGGATGCCACAGAACGATGTGGCTGTGACTGATAGCCAGTCTTGAAATGTTAAATGAGTAAGGATGTTTAATGGTTTAGACCCTTAATGCTGACCCATTTTAAAATTATTTTGATGTTTTCCTTTACTTGTTTTAGGCTCATTGTTGTGCTGAGAATAATTTGCCTTGTCAGTCCTGAATTTTTTTATGGAACAGTAGAAGTAATATTCCGGTATTCCAGCTATGTTCACAAACACTGTAATCTTATAGATTGTTTGAGACACTTGTGCATATTACTGTTTAAAAAAGAAAAAACAGGGAATTAGTTGTGCACTGGAAAAGACCCAGGTTGATTCAGCAGTTGACAGGCCAGCACCTGATGCAGGAAAGGGCAGGGCCACTGTCACTGCTGCCTGCTGCTGGCTTGGCATGGTGTGATGCTGCCTTTCTATTTGTTTGCCTCTGAAAAAATCAATAGACTAGTTCTGTCAGGAGCCCTGGTGAACATCAGGAGCCTTGTGCTTATTTCTCTCAGTATCTGTCACAAATGACCTAAATATTAGGATCCTTTAGTCTCCTGACTGCAGACTTGTCCCACCAGTCCCACAGGCTGACTGACTGACTGACTGGAGTGCAGGGTAGAGTCACATTAAACATAAATGGAAAGAAAAAACCCAACTTACTTTTGCCTTTAAAATGAAGATTTTAATGTCAGGCTTTCTCTGGTTTTATCAGATGTAAGTATTCGTATCACTTTTCCTCAGCTGCATCCTGGCTTTCGGTTTCTTCTCTGTGACAAGAGCTGCCCAGTGGACCACTGGGCTCGAGGCAGAGGAAGTAACAGAGTTTGTCATACAGAAGGCTGTCCCTGAGGAAGTGTGTAGCTAAACAATCTAAAAAGAAGGCAGGGCCCAGTCTGTGCCCCAAGAGTGCTGAAGGGGTAGAAAGCAGGATGAGCTGCTGGATTGAGAGGGCTGGGACACAAGAATTTATGCCCTGTTCTGGACACTTCCTTACTCTAAGGCTCCATGTCATTTATGATGTTATTAGAGGAGTTAGCATTTGCCTTATAGCTTTAGTCAGGGAAGACCCTGGTGGGCTGTCTCCTGGTTTGTATAGTGAGTGTGAGATGTTTGGATCTGGCTGTAAGCATTCCCATTTCCATAAACTCAGGACCATCTTGAATCAGTTTGAGCTCCTGAAATTAGAGGCTGTTGTGGAAATGCTGCCCCTTATCTCTGTGTGAGATAAAACTTGCAATCCCCATGTAACTTTTACCTACAGGATAGGATGCTGGGAGGACCAAACAGCTCCAAATACTGAACAATGGTAAGTCAGCACTATGAGCAATTGTTGTTGTGAGTCAATGTTGAATCCCTGCCAAAAATGCCCTTTACAAATAAAATTTAGCACTAATTTATTAATGGGGTAGTTCAAAACATGATGTAAAGCACTCAGTACATAATGAACCCTTCTGGATCGAAAGAAAATGCTCATAACAACTTTATTATAAATAAATACTATGCTTAAGTGGACCAAATCAATGTACGGGTATTGCTGTGTTTATCCACTGACGGTTCCCTGCTTTCCTTATTACCTGTAGCTGGCAGAGAGGGTTTTGTTAATGTTTTTTTTTTCCATTTTGTTAACAAAACTGTCAACATGTGTTCTTTACTCCTTGCTGTGCTCCCTGCTGCTCCCCAGCCATCGTCCTGTGGCACAAAAGCAACCTCCCCCCCCAAATTCTCTTCTGCATGCCACACTCTGCTTCTGGCAGACAGGGCATTTTCTGGATCGCTGTCCCCATGATGAAGGTAATCCATCTGTTCTGCTCCCCACAGCTGATCCTGGGGAAAGGCCACCTGAGTGCTGTCTGTTCCTGCACGGATTCTGTTCTGTGGCCTTGAAGTGAACAGCAGTTGGGTTTTCCCAGCTTTCCCCAGAGCAAACCCTGCTCTCTGTGTACACTCGCTGCACGCTGATGTATCTTCAGGCTTGGGAGTTGATAAGTTTTGGTTTATTTTGTTTTTTCCCCTTCGCTGACCCGATGTCAGCAGTGCCACTGGCAGCACTGACCATGTACCCCAGCGGGGTTCCCGCCGCGCCCGCCCCGTGTCCCGCACCCGGTCAGGGTGAGCACCGAGCTGGCTGCCGGGGGTGCTGCAGGCAGCCAGGTCCCCGCTGGCAGCTCCAGCGGCCCGAAGCCCGCCCGGTGCCCCCGGGGCCGCCGCCGGGCTCGGTGCGGCGGGCAGCGCGGCTGCCGGGGGCGGGCGCGGCGCGGCTCCTCCCCGGGGCGGTGTCGGGCCGGCGGCGCGGCGGCGGCGGAGCCAGAGCGGGGCCATGGTGAAGATCGGCGTCCAGCAGCCGCCCGCGGCGCTCAAGCCGGACAAGGAGAAGGAGAAGGCGGCGGGGGGCGATGGGGCGACGGGCGCGGTGCTGCTGCCCCCGGGCGCCGTGAGTGGGGCGGGGGCGAGGGGCGGCGGGAGCTCAGGGCTGCGTGCGGTGCGCGGCTGCTGGACGGGCACCGGCACGAGTGTCCGGCTCTACCGACGGCTTCGCGGGCACCCGAAGTTTGGAGAAGTGGGGAAGGGGTGGGGCAGGGTAGCGGCGCTGTGGCGAGGAGCAGCTGTCCCTGGGCGCTGGAGTGACTGTCCGGCGCGGACGGTGGCAGCAGAACTCACCCCTTCGGGTAGCTTAGCCTGCGGGAATGTAATTTGGGATTGGTCATACATGCGTGGATTTCAAATCCTAACATCTCTGAAGGCTTAGGGTTGGCATGGGGAAGAGGCAAGACGAGCGAAGCAGATGGTGCTGGAGCAAGATGAAAGCAGGGGGCTACGAGCACACAGCTCGGTAGATGCTTTGCAGATGGGAGTTAACACGGTGATGCTGAGTTGTTCTGCTGGCTTCAGGTGCTGGGTAACAGAGGGGAGCAAGTGCTCTCGCCTGCAGAGGTTGGGATCCGTTCAGGCACGAGGGGAATGAAGGCACTGGGACATCCATAGCAGATGCAGAGCGTGGCTGGGGCTGGGATAGAGCTGTGTGAGTCCCTTCCGGACTGTGTGAGCCATGGCCAGGCGCTGTCGGGCCGTGCTGGGCACATGCCGGGGGTGGTACGGCCAGTGCCCCTCCCGAGGGTGGAAACTGAACCGGGCACGTTATGTTTGGCAGGAGTTAGGTGTTTCTTTGGGGCTGGAGAACCCCCACTTGCCAGCCCTGCCGTGAGGGTGGACCTGCTGGGCAAATCCCACAGTGTAATGTCAGGGTGTTGTCCTGAGCTGGGCCTGACCCACAGCATTGAGTCTGCCTTGTTACAGTGCTTCCATTTCAGAGGAGGAGTCTTAAATGGCATTTCTGTATTCCTCATAAATCCCTAGGCTGTGCATGTGGTCTGATCATTTACTGAACCCTAATATTTCTCTGCCTCAAAAAATGATGGGGGAGCTGTGGTTTTGCTCCGTTCCTGCAGCAGTGCAGAGTGTTCCTGCTCCTGCAAGAGGGAATTACCTGCCCTGGAGAGCTGCTCTGCAGCAGGGGCTTCAGGAGGCTGCTCTGTTCTGGCAGAGTTCAAGGAGTCACACCATGATGATCTCTCCCATCACACACGATGTGCTCTCAGCTCTCAGCTGTGCTGCCAGGGTCTGAGTGTGCTCAGTCTGTCGTGATTGCATCTATTAATCTAACACCAAGGAGCTCTACAGAGACCTGGGGGAATGTGGCCAACTGTGACCTCTCGGTGATTTCCTGACTCTGTATTTCCTAATTACAAACTAAGGTGCTACTCTTCTTTCTGTCTCTGATGTCCAGCCCTGGAAGTTGACTATCACACTAGACTTCCAGCTCATCCTGCCATTAAACCAGCTTTCCACAGCCAGGAACTCAGTTCTTCTGTTGATTTGATCCTGCATGAATTCAGACAGGATCTGTCTCCTTCTGATGAGCACTGTGAGAAAAAGAGTTTAAGTAATAACAGAAGCTTGTTTTTATCATTAGTGCTGCCAGATCCCAGCAATCAAAATTACTCTGATTCAGGTCCTGCCAGATGAATGAAATTGGCTTAGGTAGCAAATAATAAATTTTGGGGTTTTTATGTTGCCCTGGGTCTTTCTCTGACTCCTGGGAGGCATGGTGGTGTTCTTTGAAGCCCACCTTTGTGAGCTACAAAGGAACTTAAAAATGTGAATTTAGAACAAAGACTCAAACAGTCTCTTGATTCCAGCAGAGAGACATGTAAGAACATCAACATAAGACCCATGAAATGAGGGCAGGAATGGGTTATGGTGAGTCTGTGCAGCATGAGGATGTCCAGGGAGCACATCCACTGTCATCAGGTGGCCTTTCCTGATGATGTTTTTTGGACTGTCTGTGACAGTGCATTCTTTAGTTGCTTGGCTCAGCTGGACCAAGGGGATGTGTTGCTTTACAAAACGTGCAACTTGTGGGGTTGGTCTTTCCATAGCCAGGCTTTCTTGCCATGCTGCCAATAATTTCTGTCTGTGTGTGTCTTTCTCTAGCTGCCTTGCAGCAAAATGGCATTGGTGACATGCAAACAAGATGCTCTGCATTCCTTTCCTCTTTGATCTCATAACTTCAATCCCAGTGATAGGAGCCAGAGCTGGGAAATGATTCAGCGGCAGCTTCCGCAGCCTGTGAATTTTGGCAGGTGCTTGGTGAATGCAAAGATGCGGCAGGCAGGAAGATGTCTGTGATGCTAATGTGTCCTGAAAAGTAGTAGGTGAGGAGTCGTGACAGCAAGCTTGCATGTGCTGAGCCTTGTTTCTCTTCTGCACAGCTCGGCTTGAATCGGAAAGAATGTGCAATTTAAACTTCTGTCAGAAAAATCCACATAATTTTGAGACTGTTGCAACATTTTAAGAGCTTATAGAAGAAACAATCTTGTCATTAGTGGGAGCTGTGGGGATGTAGCAGCCTTGAGCAGAAGGCAGTTTAAGGTTATGCAGCCAGTAAGATAATCTGTTGTGTTCATTGGAAAATATTTTTTCAGATGCAAAATAGTATTCAGTAAGTTTTAATTGAACTCCATATTGCAGTCTGAAATGGAAATAAATACATATGCTGTGTCTTTAACTGTGCTGGGAAATATGCTCCTCGTGATTGTGATGGATGTTAAAATCCACAGGAACCAAGTAAAACTGATGGCTGGAGTTCTCCAGTCAGATTGTGGTTTTGGGTTTCTTGGGGGTTTTCTTGATGCCTGGTGCACCCGTCTAATACTAGCTCATTATTCAGCAGAGACAGTGCAAGAGCCAGAGGAGAAGGGGTTTCATTAAAATCTTCTGCTTCTCCAGGTACAAATAAGTACTGTAGGGCAGAGGCACCTCTCAGCCCCTCTCTCAGTCCATGCTGGACTTTGGCTGTGCCCAACACTCTGTGCTGCTGGCTCAGGGGATCGTGCCTTACAGCCAGTGCTGTGGTGCAGGCTGGTGTCTGGGGGACAGGGTGCTTTGCAAGGCAGTGGGAACACATCTGTGTGATCCAGGGGCTGCTTTTCTGCTTTCTGCTTTCTGTTGTCCTGCCTCTAGGAAAGGCTGGACAGTGTCTGCTCAGGTCTGGCTGGTGGGAGAGAGGGGCTTTATGGGCCAAGCAGGAGGACTGGGAGAGCTCTCTCCGTATCTGCAGGCCTGGAGAGCCTGCTGGAAGCACCTTGGCAGTGGCTCACAGGCCCGGGGGCTGTGAGGGGCTTTCCAGGGTGCACACAATGGTGTCTGCAGGGGGTGACTGATGTTTTGCTCTTAGTTGCAGTAATACTAGGCTTTGATTTTGTGCCTTTCCTCACATCTGCATTCCCAAAGTCTTGACAAGACTCGGTGGTCTTTGGATCGCACCCTTCCTGGTTGTGTGAAGTTCCCCACAAGGAGCTGCTTGCTGCCTGGCACTGGATCCATCCAGCCCCTCTGTATCTGGGTGGTCTCTTTGTAGCTGCACCTCAGCACCACAGTCTGGTGGGTGTCTCAGCTCCTGGCAGGCGGCTGAGCTGCCCCAGCCTCCTCCTTGTTGCCAGGCCAGGGCTGCAGCAGCAGCAGCTCCCACACCCAGCGTTGTTGCCCTGTTTGGCAGAAATAGCAGGGCAAAGCCTGGAAACCCATGGGGGAGTGTGTTCCCTGAAGGGCATCTGCCTCCCTGGTGCCCAGGAAGCTCTGTTCCCTGTGACTGCCGCTGCACAGTTCCCCAGTGAGGGGCAGGTGTGCTGTGATGTGGAGTTCTCAGCAGGCAGATAGTGCCTCACTGCTGGGCTGTTGCTTTGTCCCTGCTCAGCTGCTTTTCCTGATGCTCAGGCAGGCACAGTGAGCTGGGAATGCTCTGCATCTTCCCAAGAGGATGAGTGGTTCATGGTGGCAGCAGGACAAGCAACAATGCCACTTCTGGCCTTCCCAGGGGTTCAGTGCACCTTGAGCAGTGATGCTCCAGAGCTGGCTTCCAGCTCACGGGGCAGGTGGAGGAGCAGTGGCTGTTTTGGGCACATAAAGCAGAGTCACACCAGCCTGTGATAGCTGCTGGGCCAATGCAATGCTGGGTTTTGTGAGTGACTTCAAAGCAGAACGTTGTGAGGTGGGAGACAGATGGCAAGGGAAGGGGATGTGAGGAAAAATCTTTTAAAGAGGCTTTTTCACAAAGCAAGCTGTAAATTCAGAGAGAGGGGGAAAAGCTCGCTGGCAGCACTATGGATTGATTATGCTCATTGACATGTTTGCAGGCTTGAGTCCAGGCTCTCGAGCTACAGGGCTTCTCACCATGTTCAGGCTTAGGGATCTCAATATGGTGGATCCTGATTTTAAGAAGCAGCCTCCTGTAACAGGTTGTTCCTGGTCTTTGCCCAACCCTTCTATATCCATGTGAGCTGAAGTGCTGACTTTTCTGGGGGGCCTGTGTGGAGTTATCAGCTTAGAAAGAAGCATTGTCATTTGGTTTTGGTTCTCTGTGGTTTGGGGATGCCTTGGAAGTGGAGGAAAAGGTCTGAACTGGGGAAAAAAAAAGTCTCTGGACCCTTGCAGGATGTGCTCTAGTGAAATACTAGACTTCAGTATCTTACTGGACTCCGGGCATGAATATTTTATACTCCAGCTGAGCATGACAAAGGATCTGGCTAAAACTGGCAGAGGGATTAGGACAGAGAATGTCTATTCCAAGCAGGAATGTTATAAATGAATTTTGAAACATATAGGTGTCTTTGACCAAAGAGATGTAGACTGAAGAGCTGGAGACAGAGGAACTGGAAATATGTGTCTAGAGGTGTGTTCTCCCAAAGCTGGGGGAGAGCCGAAACCAGCACAGCTTTGCATGTAGGAGCTCTTCATGTGGGAAGAACTTGTTGCATTTACCCACTTTGAGCACAGCAGTTTTGGTGGGGTTTCTTTGCAAAACACAGAAAACCAAGAAATACCACTAAAAATAAGAGTTTCAAAGGGTTCAGATGAACCAAAAGTAAGTATGGGACAGATGCTCTGCTGCACACCCTGCATGTGTGAGTGCTGCAGTTCTGCAGGTCCCATCACCCGACAGGAGCTGTGTGCTGCTGGAGGAGCCCTGGGCTCTGCAGGGATGAGCAGAATGCTGTCTCACCCAGCTGTTGCTCCCTGCTGCTCACTGGCTGTTGGGGAGGGTGGTCTGGCAGGTGTGTATGGCTGCCCAGAGGAGGGGAGCTGCATCCAGGTCTGGAGAGGTGGAGGATGGAAGTGTCCATGTGCACCGCTCTGCAATTCCTGATTTTGTGCTACCAAGTGTTTGCTCATTACCAGGTTTACAGGAGATGGCAAAGGCATTTTCACTTGTAGATGGATATTTTCTTCCCAAGTGATGTGTGGGAACCTAGGAATGTTTTGGGTTTTCATTTCAGTGGCAGTGTTACCATTTGAGGGAGGACAGTGTGAGGGTGTTGGGTTTTTTAACTCATCTCTCTGCACTTGCTTTTCACAGTTGTCTTCCTTACTGCCATGCCCTACCTTTGAAGTCAGCTTGAACAACAAAGAGAAGGGTAAATTTGCCTTCTCTCTTGCTGTTGTTAAACTAGACACCAATTTTTTTGTGGTGAAATTTCAAGTGTAGGATTGACTGTCAGAGTTTTCCTATGCTGTTGCTGGGAGAAGAGAGAATTGCTGCCAGTGTTCCAGAAGGGAGCAGTGACTTCCTTTTATGGTGTGACACTCTGTAAGTCCTGATTTTCAGGGGAGAAACAAATGCTATAATCTGAAGTCTGGTTCCTTGAAGATGATTAAACTTGACCTCTAGGAGATGCTGGAATGTGCTGGGAGTGAGTGGTGCTGTTTTCTGGCTGTGATTGCCCCTCTTGTCTGCAGAACCAGCAGAAGGAAGGACCTTAGCTGTTCTTGGGCATCTTGGGCATGGCTGTGTCCTTTCTTCCAGCCTTTGGAATCAGTCACATCTAGAGGAAGAGTGAGGAGGGACAGTGCTGGCTTCATTAGCCACAGCCAGATCAGCAGTGCTTGACTTGCTCTTGGTGAGATCCAGAATGGCTAATTTGACCATCTCTGCCTGCCTTGACTGTGGAAGCTCAGAGGTGGGTGCTGTAATTTTAAACTGTACACAGACAAAAGCTCTCCAGACATAGAGCTCTCTGGGTGAAGCAGTGTTCAGAGCCCAGTGGCTGTGTCCAGGTGAGTCCTGTGCCCAGCTGTTCCTCTGCTCTGCTGCTCCATTAGCATCCAAAGGCATCACTAGCAGTGAAAAACTGAAGGTGAAATCATGTGAAACCTTTCGATGTGTCTTTTCCTTGTCACATTTTCTGCTTTTAAAGATGTTGACACAGCACCCAATCCTTCACACCTCTTGCAAAATCAGCCTCTGTCTCTCCTGGCTTGTGTCCAGGGCTCCCTGGGCTGCTTGCCTGGGTTGGTAGGTGGGGTTTGTTTTACGTGGGAGCAATTGTACAGTTGTAGACTGGGAAAAGGGCCATGTGTCCTGCTGTCCTGCCAAGGGACAGCTCAGCACTTTGGTGGGGACTCAAGGCTCGTGGCTTGCTTCCTCCAAGCCGTGCTTGATGGTAGAAGCAAACAGACTGGTTTTGGTAGCAGCTTCCCTTCACCTGAGAGGAGAAGGAAAACTCAGCTACAGCAAGAGCAAGCGGAAAGCTGTTGGCATTTTCTTACCTCCATTTCTCAGTGTTCTTGAATATTTTTGGCATTTGTGTGAGGTCTTTTAAGGAGTCAGGTGTCTGCCCACCTGCATATGTCTTCACCTTTGAGTCAAGTATCTCTTTAAATTTGCCAACCTCTCAGTTTAAGAGCTTCCCCTATGCCCAGAGCAGCTGCTCTGCTTCACTCTTGCTTGAGCTGCCTTTTGCCTTTCATCACTCTAGAGAGGTTTTGAGACCCAATGCCAAAGCTTAACCTCCATTCTTCTCCTGGGGAAAATTCCCATTCTTTTAATTCCTCCTCCCACTTCAGGGAGTTTTTTGTGAAAAAGCCCTAAACAACCCATGGCCTTCACATGGCTGTGCTGGCTCCTTCCCTCTCCCAGGTGAGGTCTGCCCAGGTGCTCCAGAGCCTTTTAGCTGTGGTGTTGGATCTGCTCCTTGGCAGGGACTGATTTTCCCCATCGTTGCATTGAGTGGCCTGGAAATCAGGCTGTGTTTATCAGAATCAGTATTTTGGCAGTCAGGCTGTTAAATGCCCAGGTTGAGATATTTTTTTGCCACTTTATCACAGCTGTTTATTTTCTCTCTGCCTGCCTCTCTGTTCAACATGATGCTCAGGGCTTCAGCTGAGAGCCTGGTAAGAATAGTCTTGTTTTTACAAGGGGCTTTGTTGGCTCTGCTAATGCTCTGAATGGTTGTACTCCTGGGAAAAGGAGAGGGAGGCTGGAATTATTCCAGCTGGAAGTTGTTGTGCCTCTGCCAAGCAAACAAAATAAAAAAAAATATGGAAATTAATTCCTCACCCCTGTGCAAAGAGGGAGGAGAAACAGCCCCTTAGTTCCAGAAAAGGATGAAAAAAGGAGAAAAGAGGGGGATTTATATCTCTGTTGCTGATGAGGGAGAAGGAAAATATGATCACTGAGTGCTTAGGAGCTCCCACATGCTAGGCTGCATTTTTAACATCCTGCTGTCTTTGTCGTATAGCAACAAAGCTGGGGGTTTTAATTAGCCAGTGGTTGTTTTTGATATTCTAATTTTCAGCACTGTGAAGTGACTCCTGAGGCAGGTGGCTTTGTTGCTAGTCACGTGCTGTGGTGTCACTCAAAGGTGTGATTAGATTCATTTATTGCAACTTTTTTGCCTTCAGCTGTGATAGTCTCTTAATTACAGGCTTGGTTTGTTTTTTTTCCTTTTTTTTTTTTTTGCTTCCAGGCATCTTTGAGTCCAAAAGTCATCAGCTGTGTTCTCGGTGGAAATGCTGTCGGGTGGTCAGTGCAAGCAGTGCTCAAGGACTGTGTGCAGGGACTTTGGTTGCCTTGGAAACTGTGTGCCATATATATATATTTATATGTGTGTGTGTGTGTTCTCTCTGTCTGTGCATGCCCATGTTTCCTTTTCTGACCTCGAGCGTCAGAAATGCTCTTCAGCCTGGAAGGACTGTCCTGCCATGTGTGGGTTTCTTGAGAGGCTTCTCACTGCTAGTGCAGAGCATTGACCCTCTCAGCCAGGGTGGCTGCTCAGGCAGTCTTCCCCCATGGGCTCACCTGGCATCCTCCTCATTTTGCTTCCTCTCCTCCCTCCAAGCATAACTGCTCTTGAGGACAGGACTCATTTTTTGTTCACCTGGCACAGGAGCCTTCTTTGGAGTGTCGGGGGTGCTTTGATGGATGCCAGGATGCCTTTGCTGTGATATTTTATCGCTCTCTGTTCCTCTCCATCTTCTTGTCTTCCTTCATCTGCCTTATCCCTGTGTGTAGTCTGTCACCTCCCTTCTCCAGAGCTTGGCAACTGCTCCAGTCTGGAGCCCTGCCTGGCCACCCCAGCTCACTCTGGCCGTAACTGGGGGCTCTCCACCTTATGGTGGGGCTTCTCCCTTATGTCAGAATTCCTGAGTATGGACATGGTTGTCTTTGAGAGGCAGCTCTGGATTTCTTCACCTTACAGTTAATCCCAAAAACTCTCCAGTGCTTTTCCTGGAGCAGGGCACTGGCAGTAAGTGCCAGCAGTGCCCAGCACCTGCAGGCAGTAGGGATGCTGGCAGTGGGGTGGGTGGATGAGAGGACTTTGCTTCATGTGCAGGAAGAGCAGGCTTTTGGTACAGGCCTGAGGTTGCTTTCCCAAGAGATGACACTCAAAGCCAAGCCATTACATCAGAGGAGAGGTCAGTCCATTCCAGCTTACACCTACTGTGGCAGCACTGCAGTTTTCCAGCAATCAGCTGTGGGGTTTTTCCACTTGAAATCAGTGGAGGTGCCACTACTGCAAGTCCTTAACGTTTTGTAAAGCAGTAACTGATTTTGCTGTGAATATGGGACTTGATATGCTTTAGGTAGAGACCTTGAACTGATTTTTTTTTTCCTTTCCTATGGTCCATATTGGCCTTTGGTTACCAGAAATGAGTAAACAGCAAGGTGAGTTAGATTATTCTGATGAGTGTTTCTTAATTTTGGAGCCTGCATCGTTTGAGGAAGCCATGGCAGTGTCTGCAGTTATGTCAGTGCATCAAATGTTGAGAGCTCAGGCTGCTGCTCCCTTGCACAATGTCCCAGAGAGTGGTGACATATTTTAGATGGCACTGCTCTCCAAACTGCATCCCTTTGCATTGCATTTCTCTCCTCACTTGTCAGTCATCGAAATCACATCTACTATTTTTAGTCACCCCACGCTTCTTTTCCTGTTGGGGGTGTATATTTAGACACTTGCCAATCTGTGTCCCCTGTTTGTCAGGCCCTGCTACACCTAAAGCGAAAGATTTCAAACCTGTGTGTTTCAGAAATGCAGGAAAAATGATTTGTGGAGGACTCAGCTGTTTCTAAAGCTGAAGAAGCAGAAAAAGACCATGAGCTGTGTCTGTCTCTGCCGAGGCAGTTTGCGACTCAGGAAGGGATCAAGGCATGACAGGACACCTTTAATTTTCTCACTTCTCTAGTCTTCAGCAAGACATGGGTGATGAAAGAGCAATAATGTCACATTTCTATTTTTATAACCTTCTACTGTATTAGTGAGAAGTTCCAAAGGCAACACCTCACTGGTATGGCTCTTGTGAGCAGCTTCTCCAGTGCTGTGTGTCCAAAGGCTCAGTGCTGTGAAGCTCAGGGGTTTTGCTTTGCCATAGGTGCCTGGATGGTTTCCCTCCTCTGACTCACTGTGGCCTTTGAACTTGATTTCCAAACCTTGGATCAGATGTTGTGCCCAGCCAGGCCTCTGTCCCCCACCCCCCTGTAGAACTGTTCCTTAACCATTCAGTACCAAACAGGGGTAATAGGACACCAGCCATTTTTGTCATGTCCTCAGCAAGACCTGAAATTCCAAAGGAAACCCACAAAGACTGAATTAGGACTTTTCTTCACCCCTCAGGCTACTTTCAAGCCTACTCTACCCCATGGTCTGTATCATCCCTCCATCCTTTCCCATCTGGCTATTTGCTGCCTGTGCTGTGGTCCTGTACCCACCCCATGAGCCAGCAGGGCACTGAGTCATAGTGAAGAGCCTGTTTTATCCAGGGGAAGGAATTCCTTTTTGTATTCCAATATCCTGTCTGCTGCTGGGCGCTGGGTTGAGTGTCTGAAAGCAGTCGTGCCTGCAAAGTGGAGCAGAGTCAGCATGTCTGGTAGCTCAGGCTCGTGTGTGGAGCTGCCTTGGACTTTTCCCAGAGGAATGAAGGATTAGCAGGGCAATGCCAGGCAAAAAAGCAAGACATGCAGGTGCTTTTCTTGACCACTGGCTGCTTTTTCCCCCATTGCCCATGCAGGGGAAGAGCAAGCTGTGGCTTCCCCTTGGGTTGCACAGTGTAAGGAGCTCTACCCACTGTCTCTTCTGAAATTGTTCACTGGAAAGGGAGCTGCCCAGCCCTTTCTGTATGGTCAGCAAAATTTGCAGTGCCAAGAAGAATGGAGCAAAGAAAGGATCACTGCGTGGAGTGGCAGAGTTTCCCTGCCCTGCAATGGCAGTGGGATCCCCTGCAGAGCTGTGGATCTGTCTGTGCATCTTCCCCACATGCACATCTATAGTGCCTGGGCCATGGACATGGTGTTCTTCTGCCACTGCTGCTGCTTTTCCATCTGTTCATTCATGGAGAAGCAAATGGATGTTTGTCCTCTGCACCGCCCAGGGAAGGGAGGAAGGGCCTTTTGTTCATTTTTGTAAAAAATATGTTCAGCTCTTGGAATATTGTATTTAAAACAACAAAAAGAGGAAAACCCATTTACTTAGCTGACATACTTGTCCCTCCCTCTGCCCAGGGATAGTTTTGACCCCAACCTTTCCCCTTCCTCTTGGCCAAAAAAACCTTAGGCTTGATCAAGGCAGAAAATTAGTAGAATTGCTTGTACAATGGCAAGCAGTGTGTCTGGTTAATGAATTCTTCTAGAATAGTGTTAAATATCTGGTGAATGTTCAGCATTTTTGTGTGTTAATATTTGGTTTTTGTGCTTTGGAGATGCACGTCTTGAAGGCATGATCTGCTCTTCAGGAAAATCCTGCTGCCGAGTCTGATTCTCCCCTTGCTGGGGAGCCAGGCGTTCCTATGGCCAGAACAGATGGAAATCAGCTGCAATGGATTTCCTGGCTCTTAAAGTACCCTGTTTTTTAAATAATTCTACTGCAGTGAGTGGGGGTCCTGTGGGAAAGGAGGTGCATAGCAGCTTGAGCAGGGCAGCAGCCTGTGGAACAAACTTCTTGGATTTTTCCAAGCTGGTGAAGGTTGGTTATCCTGGGTAAAGTACTGTTAGGGTGGGTTGTGCACTTGAGACACCTCCAGCCCAAAGCCAAGATGCAGACTGACATAGCTGTTTTTGAATTGTCATTTATTTGCAGTGACAAAGGCTGGTGGCCTTTTCATCTGCTGCTCATTTTTAATGAGGTTTTTCCAGGTGATTTTTATGCACTGTTTTACAGGACTGTGCTAACTGTTCCCCTTACCATAGCTGGCTGCATTTTTAACCTCATTGCCTTAATTTCTGCTCCATCAGAACGGTTGCTGTTGATTTTTTCTTTCCTCCCTTAGAATCTGAGCGTTTGTTTGGGTTTTTTCCCCGAGTGTTTAATAACTTCTCCCAGAGCAAAGCACTGCTTGGCTTCTCCCACCAGAAATGTTTTGTAGGGAGCAGAACTCATCTCCTTTTGCAATGGGAGGTGGGATGTCTCGCTGTGTCTTTGCTTGTGCAAAGAAGACAGAGCTGCCCTAGCAAGTAACAAACCACAGAGGGGTTATTTTCCCCTCCCTACTATTCTTCAAACACAGCTTTTGTTTTAGTGGGAGTATTTTTTTTGCCCTTTGAGCTGCTGTGTCCTGATGAACCCTCTCTCCAAGCCCTCCCTGGAGTTAGCACTCGAAGCTCACCAAAGTGAGGAGTGCATTAACCGTCACAGCAACCTGGCACCTCTCGGATATGGTTCACTTGCAGAGCATTAAACATTTTCTCAGCCTTGCTTCAGTGTCAGGAGATCTTTTCCTTCCTCTTCACCCCCACTGTCTGCACTCTCTCTCTGATGACAAGTATCTGGGGAAAGCTGTTTTTGTGAAACACTTGACATCCAGCATGACTTTCCTGTCCTAGTGGTTCATGTCAGAGAGCCTGTAAACTTCCTTTAGTAATGTGATTTTTTTGTTTGTTTCTTTTTTTCTGTTCTTTGTGGCTTGTCAGAGTTGCAGTCCATTGTCTGCAGAGGGAGAGGAAAAATGTGATATTTTTCAGCTTGCTCATCCCTTTATTTGCTGGAGGAGCAGCAGCAAACTGATTACAGTGATCCTTCAGTGTAGGGAGCTGGCAGTGAATAGAGGTGCTGTGGGTCTTTCAGCAGCTGGGATGAAGGAGAAATAAATGTAGATTAATTTCTCCTGGAGGTGTGCTGGAATTGTAGCTCCCCCAAAGCAATTTGGTCTTGGCAGTTGTCAGGCTGAATGTGGCTAGGAATAAAAAAGTCAGTATCTGGAGGAGTCCCCTAGGCTGGGAGTGGAGCAGGTAGGAGAAGGGCTGCAGGCTACTGGCTCTGCCCCTGCTCTGTGTCTCAGTGGAGCTCAGGTGCAGGGCAGGGGCAGGAAGTCCCTACCTGGCAAGGGTCTCCACCAGTGCCTCAGCGATGCTGGGGACTAGTTTGGGACAGGAATGATGGCACAGAACTGCTGTTCTCGCAAGGGCTGCTCCAAGGGAGGGAAAGAGGAAAGAGGTGTTGGCTGGTGCTTACCACCAGAGGGTGGCACAGGCCCCGGGGCATCTCTTTTGGGGCTTCAGCACCTGCACCACCCTGTGGGTTTTGGCCACGTTACCCTGGAGAAACATCTTTTTCTTTAAGAAGTGATGAACCTTAGAAATGAGAGGCTGTTGTTTGCTTTTCAGTCTGTTCCTCCTGTTTATAGCAGTCTTCAAGTGGCTGTGGAGAAAGTGTCTGTTTAGTCAAACCCATCAGATCACAAACCGTACAGAGGGAGTTAATCTGCAAGAGCCCTCCCTGGTGCCTCTCTCCCCTGCCTGCCTGCTCAGCTGAGGGCAGCTTTCAGCTCTTCTCTGTGGAAACTGGGGCATCTCTGAACCAGCTTCTTTCATCTGCTTCTGAAAGGCTTTACATCCTCCTGCTTAACATTTTGAAGGTTTATTTTGGTAGTAAAAACAAGAGCTTCATAGGTTGGGATGAGCTGTCTTCAGGAGGTAACCCTGCCTTTGCACTGCCCTCTGTTTTCAGGGCTGTGACAAGGGTAGCTGGCTGCTCTCTGTGTAGATTGGGCAGCACTGGGAAAAGGACAGGTGTGTTTTCTTTTGATGCTCTGTCCATATTCCTCGGAGATGTGCTTGAAAATGAAGTTGAGATCAGCGCATCTGTTGATGTCAGCTCACCCCAGCAGGGCCAGGAGGTACCTCTCTGGGACAAGTCATTCCCACCACAAAAATTTCCAGTCAGAAATTCTGCCAAGAGTGGCAGCATTTCAACAAAAATTTTTGACTATAAATACATAAATGCTGTTACCTTCAGTAGCCAGGAAATCTTAGTTCCTGATTTTTTTTTTGTCAGTCTTTATCACCCACTGAAACAAAGCTTGTCTTTGCTCTGAGCAGTTGGTGTGAAGCTGAGTATACAGGTGTCTGTGTGTGTTCACACACAGGCCTGCATTATTTTCAATACATATAAGTATATATATGTATATAATGAATATATTTTATATATATGCATCTGGGGTAAGGGTTGCAAAATGCACAAGAAGCATTTTACTGTTGCCAGGTGTGCAGTAGCTTTGCAGGGCAGTGCCTGCCCTCTTCACTGCGCACCATGACGCCTTTGCATGAAGCAGCAGATCTCCAGGTCCCCTGGAGCAGCAGCTGACGGGTGCTGTCCTTGCTGTCCCGCAGGAGGAGCCGGTGCCCGCGGCGCAGGGCCGGAGGTCATCGCTCAGCGGGGTCTGCTACCTGACCATGGGCCTGCTCGTGCTGCTGCTGGGCCTGGTCTTTGCCTCCATGTACGTCTACAGATACTTCTTCATCACCCAGGTAGGAGGGACTTGGGAAGCACTTCTGGCTCATCAGTCTGAGCAGACTGGCCACCTTGGAAAGAGGTGGTGATGGTTTTTATTGCCCTGCACTGTGGTAACTGAGGAGCCAGGTCACTGGGCACTGCAGACGAGGCATTTCTTAAGTGGTAGGCTCAGGCTGACCTCCATCCCCAGTGCCCAGAAGCCCTCTTCTTCCCTTCCTTTATGGCTTTGTTTTGCTTTCTTTTAAACTCCATAAAAATATCCTGCCAGTTTTACCTTTTAAACCCCACATCACTGCTGTGCAGGGTAGGGCAGTCAGAAAACATGGCTTGTGAGGGGAGAACAAGCCTGGAGAGAGCAGGAGGGTACGGGCGAGGGAACAGCTTTTTGCAGTAGGTTTTGTAGGCTCTAGCACAGAAAAACTCCGTAGGTGTGACAAAAATAGGTGCTGCTATTAATAAAGCAAGCAGAGAAGTTAAAAAGTGGGAGATGATATAGAAAGTGAGCCCTCAACCACCCTTAAATTCAGCACCTTTTCTTCCATGTAGTCTTTGCAAAGCCTAGCCTGGCCTGACCAAGGCACTGGCCTGGCAGCACTGTGGAGGGTCAGAGCACAGGGAATGAGACAGGGCAGAGCTGCTTTTTGAGGAGGAAACTGCTGAGCTCTGGCTTGCTGAGTGTTTAGCCAAGAAACCCTAGAGGACTGATTTGCACCAGAGCCCTTGTGCTGTGGAGTGGCTATTAGTGAATGAGTTCTCCCACAACTGCTGCTGCCTTCATCTCTGCAGCCAGCACTTATGCACTCAGCAGCAGTCTTTTTATATTCTCCTTTTCTCCATACATTTCCTTGCTGTCAAATTAATTTGCAGTCTTTGTTTGAAGACTCATCAGTGCTTTATTACCCGCTCTCATTTACACCTGATCTGGAACTGCTGGGACAGCCGTGGGGCTGCTCCCCCCTCACACACACACTCTACTGTCCCAGCATGATGGCACCTGTCACAGGGTTCTGGTGGAGGCACTTCCATAGGAGAAGCAGCCCTGGCACTGAGGGAAGGTTGTCGACCCAGTTATGGACAGTGTTCAGTCCATCACCCAGTCAATAACCTGCCCTTGGCTATGCTGAATGGCTCTGAGAAATGCCCTCTGGTCCATTTGGTGCCACCTGGTGTCACCCCAGCTGCTTCCTGTGATACCAAGTGGCAGCTTATATCCAGTCACATGGCAAAGCCCATCCAACATGGTCAGAGATGCTCTGCAGACTATGGCAACGGGGCCTTCAGTCTTCCATGGCTGCAGTTTGTCTCTGTGATCCTCATGCTTGAACTTGGTTGCTCACCCTGCATTAGCCTTATTGCCCATACCTTGTGCTTCTGGAGAGTCATAGAATGGCTTGGGTTGGAAGCAGCCTCAAAGGTCATTTTTTTCCAGCTGCCCTGCCATGGGCAGGTACACCTTCCAGGTTGCTCAGAGAGCAGCAGCTCCTATTTTGCTGTGAGGCGAACCCACTTCGTTTTGCTGCATTTGCCACATCCGAGCTACAATTGCCTCTAGAAATTATGTTCTGCTTAGCCCAAGCTTCTATGCCTCCTGTGGAAAAATGCAGTTACTGGAAGCCATGGCTGTGGAGGGATGTGAACAGCCTGGTTAGGAAATCTAAGATCTTGCAGGCAGTCAGTTTGCCTTTCTGAATTACTCCTTGTGAAATCCCGCAGGGAATTCTTCATTCCCTTTGGACCTGGCTAGCATGAAGTGAGATGTGGTCATTTCACAAAGGTATTTTGCACTAGATTCATCAAGAATGTTTTCTGGTTAAAAGACTGATCTTGAAGTATCTTCAAGAGTCTGTTTGACAAATGTTTTACCCAGTAGGGGTGCATTCCTTGCCGTGTTTGCTGTAGCTGTTAGCAGGGTGTGTGTGTTGTACTTCTGCCTGGCTGTGTCCCCCCAGCTGCCCCGTGAGAGTGTGTTCCACTGCGGTGTCCTGTACGAAGACTCGCTGTACTCGCCCTTCAAAGGGCAGCTGGAGCTGCACGAAGATGTCAAGATTTACATCGAAGAGAACTACGAGCAGATCAATGTCCCGGTGCCCCAGTTTGGAGGGAGCGACCCTGCGGACATCATCCACGATTTCCAGCGAGTAAGGAGCTCCTGGGGCCTTTGGGGACATAGCATGGGGCTGAGCTGGGTGCACCAGCTCCATGCTCATGGCCTAGCACTGTCACTGTTGTCACATGTGTCCACAGTGCTCTTATTACTAAGCTGTCCTCCTGCCCAAGGCCCTCTCTGTGTTATTCCAACCCATTCTACCTCCCTGGTAGGGAGGTTTCTTTAAAGTAGTTTCCTCTCTTCCCTGAATTCCCTCTTTTTACCCATTTTCACAGTCCCATTTCACTGCAGAGGGTTCAGTTGTGTAATTTCTGTGCTTGGAACACAGGGTCTGACAGCATACCATGACATCACGCTGGATAAGTGCTACGTCATCGAGCTGAACACCACTATCGTGATGCCTCCTCGCAACCTGTGGGAGCTGCTGGTTAACGTGAAGGTACAGCTGCAGTCCTGCTTGTTGTGCATGCTTTCCTTGAGTTGGCTCCTGGGTGCCAGCTGGCAGCTCCTGGGAAATCAAAACTGCTGTGTCTGGAGAAGTAAGCCTTGGCCCTGAGTCTTCATGTAGAGTGGAGGCTTCAGCAGGTTTAGCTGAAATACTGATTTTGCAGACAGCACAGTAATGCTGGCATGATGATCAGCCTGACCAGGGAGACACAGAGAAGCAGCAGATTCTTTCCCTCTGGTGCTTACTGATGGTACAAATCAAGGGAAAAAGGAAAGAGTTCCCTCCTTTCCCTCTTGCTGTGGTTACCACTGTGGTTTGCCAATTGCAGAGCTCTCAGTGTCCCCTGGGGAGGAACAGGCCTTCAGCATTCAGTCTTTTAGGGGGTGGAAATCTGTGTTTCCCTCCCTGCTGTGCTGCAGCACCAGGCTTGGGCTCATGCAGTTGTGCTCACAGCCAGCATTAATTGGGTTTAGTACCAGAGATTTTGTTCAGCTCAGAAGCCTGTGCTGCTGAAAGCAGCCATCTTAAAATAGAATACTATTTAATCTTCACAGCAGGAAAAAAAGCACAGGATTTTTCAGACTGCAGAAGGTACATATCTGTCTCAGTCTTCTGCAGGTAAATTAAGGCACTAAGCCTGGCTCTTTTATCACTCCTGTGAGGGTCTGTTTAAAAGAAAGGAGGAAAAAACTCAATCTAACCCTAACTCTTTCTGAAATTCCTCTTGCTCACTTGCTGCTATATGCCGTGTGGTGAACTTCGTAGGGGTTAAGCTCAGAGGCAAACAGTCCTGCCTGGAGAGATGCCTGATCTCCAGTCCCTGTCAAACTCCCAGTTTGTTTCCTAGCAGTCCTCACAATTTCATGCACTGTGACTGTCTGGCAAATGTGCTGGGAACCCCGCTGGGGTACAACACACTTTTGCTTACAACTCTCTCCAGACTTGTCACAGCTTCTGACCGTGGCAGGTGACCAGTCCCTGGGGCAGAGGGAAATGGAAAAGGCAGAATTGCACAAGCTGAGAGGAAACAGAAAGACTGGGAATGCTGGTCACATCCTAAAATAACAGATGTAGACTCACAGTCATCTGAGTGAAAATGATGCATTGCCATTGAATTTAAAAAAGGGATAACAATACAATTAAAGTGGTCTTATGTTCTTGAAGAGCCCAAAGCAGGTGTGGGTTTAAATAACCTCCTGATCATTGAGGTGGCCAAGTGTCCAGTCTGTCTGTGGACGTTTTAACATGTACCTTAGAGACATTGTTTTAAAATGGTTGGCTTGGTTTTGGGCTCAGAAAAAGTTTTTCACCACAAGGGCAGTGAAGCAGTGGAACAGGGTGCCCAGGGAGGTTGTGCTGCCTCCTTGAAATCCTTGAAGGTTTTCCAGACCAAATGTGACAAAGCCCTGAGGTCCTTCCCCAGCTGAATTATCTTGTGAGCCTGTAATCTTCATGGCCACATGTGGGGCCTTGCTGGTCAGGCAGAAAGCTCAAGTATTTTCCTGCTGCAGGGAAGATCTTTATGACTTATGACTTGCCCTGCTGCTCCGAAGTGTTCATGTTTGGATGCTAGGTGAACTTTGTTGGTCCTTGAACTTGGAGACTTTTGCCATCTCTGAGTGCAGTCAAGTCCCTAATGAATGAGTCTAATCTCCAGAGGAAAGCTTAGTTTTGGAGCTAAGTGACTGCAGTCCTGTTTTTAGAATCAAATTGCAGCAAATACCACCAGTGGTTTGCTCCAGCAGACTGGGGCAGCACAGGCAGCTGGTGAACCTCCTTTGCTCTTTCTTCCTGGCCAGCCAGGTGCCTGGGTGCCCCTTTGCAGAGTGGCTGCCAAATGCCCTGCATCCATTTCTTTTGGGCTTTATTCTGTACAGGTGTGACAGTTCAGTGAACAGGCCTGCATCAGTGTCTGACATAAAAGGATGGAGGGATGCTCCTCCTGTGCAGCAGCAGGAAATTGGAGGTGACCCAGTTAAATGATGGACGATCCACATCTCCTGCAAGATGCTCAGAGCTTTAGCTTTCTGAAACTTCTTGGCAGAGTCTTGAAGGTCTTTGTTGCTCAGTCCTGCAATGGAGGAGTGGTGATTCCCCCTTCACCTGCCACAGCTATTTAAATCTGAGACAGTAAAGAAACTGGATTGTGTGCTCACTTGTGTCTCGCTAAGATCTCTTGCCAGGCCAAGGGTTTGGCAACTCCTGAGCCTCAGGCTGTTACTGTGACAGCCCCTGCCAGTAACTGCATGTATCTCATGGCCTCCCCTGCATTCCCTCCAAGAATCAATAATGGAATTTCTTGCAGAACTGTTGTGTTAGTGCAGTACAAACTGGCACTAATAGTCTAATCCTGCAGCATTAAAGGACAGCCTTATTGATCCACCTGGCTGTGCCAGCCCAGGAGCACGGCCCTGAGTTAAGGTAGTGTGTTTCCAGGTATGTCTCTGTGGAGGTAATCACTCCTGGGAAACAGAAGAGGTGATATTTGAAATGATGCTGCTATTGCTTGCTTTTCACCTTGGTTATACTTACCTTGGCTCCAGGGTCTGACAGTTCTTTTAATTCTTTGACTCTTCCTAAGGAAAAGGGGCCAGAGGTGATTCTTTGCTTCATGACCTAGTTAACATCTACTCACAAGTGCCCCCCAGCCCAAGCTGCACTTGTAACACAGCTGTTTGTTGCCTCAGCTATGCCCAGACATGCCAGATGCCCTGAACACTTGGGAATGAGCTTGCAGAGAGTCTCAAGTGCTGAGCTGATCTCTTTCCTGCAGGGAAGACCTCCATCCCTGGAGTGCACCTAGAAATCCCATTTTCTTCCATCCCCTAGTGGCTTTCTGCCATGACATCCCACTCATCACCCCGGTCTTCATAGTGGCCTCTTCCCCAACAGCAGGGATGTCACTGCCCCTGACATCTGGGGCAATGAAGGGGTGCAGAAACCTCACTTCTCTGAACGTGGTGCCCATGGCCCATTTCTAGTCCTCATTCCTGTGGGCAGTAAGGGCAGGACATCATTGTGGCTGTGCTGAATGGAACAGAGAGGAAAGGGAAATGTTGGAATCTCAGCAGGGCTGGTGGTTTTGGGTTTTGCCTTTTGAAGTAAATGTAAAATGCACATTTCAGTGGAGTTCCCGGAATTTTGGTTAAGCTTTTATTCCTCTCTATATGGGTTTGTTGTACTCTCAGAGTTACAGTTTTGGGCATCCTGCTCTAAAATTTGGGTCAGTTTATAACAGGGTTGATCCTACACTGACTTCATCCCCTACGTGAACATTCCATTTTTGGATCTTATCTGTTCTGTGTGCCCTGTGCTAGTAGCATGGGACAGTATTCTGCAAGGACAGGGAAGTATGATAATTGGCCTCAGTAAGTGGAGCTTGAGCCTTCCAACAGTGAATGAATTTCCTGCAGTTTGGTTGTCCCTGGTGCTCTGCGTGAAACAGTTGCATTCAGGGAGGAGATCAGGGCAGCATTTGTGCCTTATTTTGGTGGAAACTGTGTCGTTTCAGAAAGGAACATACCTGCCCCAGACATACATCATCCAGGAGGAGATGATCGCCACGGAGCACGTCAGTGACATGGAGCAGCTGGGCTCCTTCATCTACCGCCTGTGCAGCGGCAAGGAGACATACCGGCTGCGGCGGCGCGGCACCCGCAGACGTGAGAGCCTTGCTGAGCCCTGCTGAGCCCTGCTGAGCCCCACAGCACAGCCCCGTTGGGCTGCTTCAGCCATGCTGTCCTCTTCATGGCCACACAGGGCTTTCCCTGGGGGGGCTTTCCCTTGAGATGTTTCCCATCCAATTAATCTAAACCCAGCTTCAGGATGATGCTGCTGCAAATGGGTGCTGACTGCTGTGTTTCTGTCATCCATCAGCCTGATAGAAACTTTGCAAAAATGGTTGCAGGAGCCAGCAATTCATTTACACATGGGCTCCTGGGGCTGAACTAATAGCAGTGCTGTTGGGAACTATTTGGAAAATTTCCCTAATGAAGGCACCTGATTCAGTGGCAGCTATTCAGAGCAGATTAGATCTGCAAATTGCCTTTTATTAATTACGTTTCTAATAGTTTGGAAAACGTTTTGAAGAGGGGACATTGGACTGTGTAAAAAAGATTTTATGGAAATCAGCAATATGTATCTTATATACAAATGGTAGCATTGCTGCAAAAAAACTCTTTAATATGAGTATTTGTATTAATTTTCTTTTAAGGTGTACTTAAAGACTCACCTGAAACATGGACCTATAGTCATCTGGGTTTGGATCTCTGGGGAAGCTGCAGGGTGCACAGGTCACCATGGCTGTAGCTGATGGTGCTTTCCCAAGGGGAGCTGCAGTGACATGGAAGAACTGCTGGCACACTCTGGTTGTTGCTCCCGTGGAGCCCAGTCCTGCCAGCACAGTCCTGCCTGTCATCGGGGCACCACGGGTTTGCTGTGAGGGGGGAGGAGCTGCCTGGCAGAGCTGCCCAGAGCTGAGCTCCTGCAGTGTAAGGGCATGGGGAAGCATTGCCTAAGGCTGGGGCCATAGCAGGATCAGGCATGCAGGGTTCCAAACAGCCTGAGAGGAAGTGGCTATTTTAAGCACTTCTTTGCTGCATCCAGGGCTGTGCTCTGTACCAGTCCGTGACTTCTGCTGGTTTCTTGAGGCTTTCTGGTCTCTGAGATAACGCTGAGATGCTGTCAGCTGAAACCAGCTGTTTCCGGGTGACTCCTTCAGCCCATGGCAGCTCTTACTGCAGGACTATATTCTAGAGAAGACAGTTATTCTTCCAAAGACCAGATACTGCTGCTTTCCATATGGGCTGTGTTGTTCCTGCATTTCAGTGTCCAGAAGTTGCATCTGATCTGCTTTCCTTCCCCTTTCTTACTTCTGTTGTTACAGATTATCATTTGTTGATTCACATCTCTCCTCTCTTTAAATCACTTCTAGGTATCAGTCGACGTGAGGCTGGAAACTGTCATCGTATTCGTCACTTTGAAAACACTTTTGTGGTTGAAACTGTTATCTGCCAAAAGTCATGAAGCCACTTCTCCAGATGTAACCTTCCTTGGCTTTGCTTGCACACACATGCACACACATGCTCTCAGCCCTCTCTTTAGACATGGTAATCTGGCTACTTTTTATACTCCCCCTGGCTTGTGCAGCTCTAACCTCTGGGGTCCTTTGTGGCCTCTTCTTCCCTGCTACCTACCCAAGACATCTGCTGGGCTTAAATTTACACAGTGGTCAAAGATAACCTGGGGGTAGGTGCAGCTTCTTCCACACCACAAAATGGAAAACTCTTTTTGGGAGCAGGTTTGGGTAGAAGGGATGGCTGAGAAATAGGAGTGCTGGAAAGAGGTGCTCCTTTCCTGGCTGAGCAACTTCAGGCTGGGATATTGCTCTGAGGCTGCCTTGGCACTGGGACAGAGGGTGTATGCACAAGAGGAGGATTTCCATTTTGGTCCTGATGTAATGACCTAAACCAGGTGCACTTAGGAAAGGAAGAGTTGTGAGGCTACAGACAGGGTGATTTGGAAAGCTCAGCAGAGGGAAAGTTTCTGCCCAAACCACACTGTGGTGGTCCTGTTTTGCTGCGTGTTTTCTCCTTGAAGACCAGATTTGCAAACACTGAAAGTAACCACTGTATGCCATTTTTGTGACCTGCTCCTCCTGAATGTGTCATGGCTCGGCTGAGAGTGCAGGGGATCCTGGGGCTGTCCAGGGCAGGCAGGAGAACAGGGCAGGGGGCAGTGAGATGGACAGGGGATGACATGAATGACACAGCATGTCCCTGCTCTCCAGGCACCAAGCAGAGAGTGAAGTGCACCACTCTGTAGCCCTTTCTCTGATGCTCAGTTGCAGCTGCTGTGGATCCTGAGCAGATCTGCTGTCACCCTGCCTGAGTAAATAGAGGTGTGTCATTGGTACAAGACTGCAGAGCCCCACTGATGTACCATCTGTAGGCTGTCGCTGCAGGTGGAGCCCCGTGTCTGTCGTGGCCAGCTGTGCTTGCTTGGGAGGATGAGTTGTGTTCACATGGATCCATCTTCCTGAGTTGTGTGTGGATGGGGTGCCTGCACGCCAGGTGGTGTCAACAGCAGAACTGGTAGTTACTGGCAAGTGAAGAAGCAGATTTTTCAAATCTTTTAAGAGTGTGTATTCTTGTTTAACTCCTCCAGTGAAAGCTGTTCTGATAGTAATCACTGTAGTCCAGCTGTTTATCTCATTATCTGCAGGCACCATTGTGGTACAGATATTGATACAAGGCAAGATTCTGCTGATCAATATACTGCAGAGAAATTGTGTGAACAGAAGTGCATTTCTATTGATCATCAGACAGAAGAATTGCAGAGTAATTAAATATTCTTCCCTCTGTTCCATAAATACAGTTAAAACTAATTAGGTTCTTGAAATGCAGGCAGTTTTTTGGCTTGAAAGAATGGGGTGAGTTTCAACTTGGCACATTCTTGTTAATTGGTTTCCAGCAAATCTGGACTTGTTCACCATCTGTTGAAATGAGCTTGTTGTTTTGGAAGAGGAAGGATAAAGTAAATGCAAGTACAATCATTAACTCAGCAAAACCAAAACCCAAAAAGAATGTATTTTAAACTTTTGAGTGTCAATACTGTGAGTTAATTATGTGAAAACAAAACAGGATCTCAGAATGGTCATGTAATGCAGTAGGAATTAGGATGTCCTTAGAGGCTGAGTATTTATTTTTTTATATAGTCAGCTATAAACATTAAGTTCTGTCAAGTAGAGGAGGACACTTCGGTTTCATTCTGCTTTAAGCTTGATGTAAAATGAAGAATTATGTGCACTTCATGCAGGTTGGTATGGAAAGTTTCCCACTGCCAGATGGCTGTTTACTTCTCTAGCGTTGTGTTTTCCCAGCAATAACTTGCTGCTAGCCCCAGTCTTTAATTGCCAAGAGGATGACAAGAAGTGGGTCAGAAAATTGGTTCACTTAATGGAAGTAACTGGTAAATTTAAGCCCTGCGTTTCTCTTCATTTCTAGAAGCCCAAGCCTGCATTCAGGTGAGCATACAGGCCTCTTCCCCTCCCCTCTGGTTCTGCATGATTTAACTGGTCATTGGATATGCTAACTCTGTGCAATCCCGCAGCTATAAGGACAAACCTTGGTTCTTTAAGGTGAACTAATGTGGTCACTGTTTCATAGGATGAGAATGCAGTTGTCTAGAAAGAAAATACAAGATGCTTTGTATATTTTGTCTGGTAGGAATCTTACTTCTTAGGAAAAACCCATGGGATAATAAAATCTTTTACCTCTGATATGTAAAGTATGTGTTTGTTTGGAATGAGAAGCACATGGCCTCCACAAAGCTGTCATTCATGGGAGGCAGCAGCTGGAGGGTCCATCCCAGTGGGATTGTGGAGCTGGGCTGGGAGAGGATGCTGCAGAGGGGAGGCCCTTCCCCACGGAGATGGGAGAGCTGTGTGGGAACGTGGCTGACCTGCCGGGGAGCTGCCCCTTCCTGCAGGCTCTGAAGGGCTCATTCCCTCTCTTTGCACATCCCTGGGAGACCCAAGGGCAGCCTGTGTGGGGAAGTTGCCCAGCTGAGGTCTGTGAAGCAGCCAGATACCTCTGCTGCTTGGGTGGCTAGTGGGCATTGGATCTTTGTGCTCAGCCTTGCTTCTCCAGCTGTTGGATTTTTACACAGAAACATGTCCAGTGGGACCTAAGGCTGCAGTTGGCTTCTGGCTGGCTCTGCAAGGCTGACCTTTGAGGGGCTTTCTTCCTCTCTCAATGGGTGTCCCTTAGTGCCCTCCTGGTCTTTCTCTCCCTATTTCATCCTTCTGGTAGGAAGATGTCAGAATATTTTTCCTGAACCTGATTGTTCCTCTTTCCACAATTAGTCTCTGGTCAATCAGGAAGGAAGTTCATGTTTCACTTGTTACAGTAATTTTTACTGCATTTTCCATTTAACTCTTCAGTGTATGGATGCTCTTTCTGTCATTGGCGTTCTGAAGGGAACTGCATCTTGTAACTGTGTTTGCCAAAGCCTCTTCTCCTGGGCTGGCCCAGCCAGCTGTGCCTGACAGCCCTCTTCTTCCATCAGCTCTGGGCTGAGAAAGCAACTCTGCACCCCCCTGTGGGAAACCTCAACCTTTCAGACACGCATTTTGAAGGCTGAAATGATGATATTAAGAATGTGGCTGATGCATTCCAGTAAATCTAGTTTTCAGTGAGTCAGCCACCTGAGACTTGTCCACTACAAAGAAAACCAGCTTGCGTTGTGAAACTGCGTTTTCAAAATTTCCCTCTTGGTTCAGTTTTTCATTTCCTGAGGTTGTATTTGTTGCCGCTAGCTCTTAGGAGAACTTAAAATAAGTCAGTCCTACTTCCTAATCTTGCTCACACTGTGGCAGAAGGCTGCTTTATTTGATTGAACAGTGGCACGTGTAAAAGCTTGGCAATAAAACCTGCTTTAGGAAGACTGGCAGAGATGCAGTTGAAACTCTAAAATATGGGTCACTGTTATAATGGCTGGAATCTAATATAATTTACTTTTTAATACTTGCATATTTCAACCTGGCTGAGGCAGTTGTTTAGCTCTGCCAGGCAGTGCACAGTAAGTCAAAGTTGGTCTAACTCTAGGAGCATCCACTTCCAAGCTCTGT
Organism: Lichenostomus cassidix; assembly: GCF_008360975.1. Lineage (NCBI taxonomy): Eukaryota > Metazoa > Chordata > Aves > Passeriformes > Meliphagidae > Lichenostomus > Lichenostomus cassidix. The sequence continues at coordinate 19,627,738 of NC_139490.1, forward strand.
TTTTTTTTTTTTTAAAGGAAAAGGGCTGGAAACCTATTAACTTAGTAGTTGAGGGGAGGTACCTCAGTGTCTTCTCTAAAACATAAATGAATTCTCAATTTGTTACAAGTTTTCTGCAACTACATTGACAGTCCAATCCCATCTCATGATGTGCAGCCTGTTGGGATCTCTGCAGCCTTGGGACGAGGAGTGTTCAGGCTGTGATGGACCACATACGTGCTCCAGAAAGGAGAATGAAGGACCTGGTTTTCCACCAGCATGATGGGGAGCCCATTTTTGGAGAGGGAATGGCTGCATCCTGTTCATGTGTCGCACATGCATCGGGGCAGGCAGCAACTTCTATTTGTCCTTGCTGGGAATTGACTCCAGCCCCATGTGAACAGCTCTCTGATACATTATATTGATGCCAAGCTAATGAGAGCCTGTTCTCTCTCCTGTACAAACTTACCTGTGTGCCTTAGGATGTACAAGTTGTTACCACAGCATTTTGCTGCTGTCGTTCTGAATTCAACCTGAAATGTCATAAGAGCTAATATTGTGCATGCTGTCACAGCTTCCCAGAGAAAGAAAAGCATGTTTGGACAGCTATGTGATCAACAAAAATGCCTTCCCAGGTCTCAGGTAAATGCCTGTTTCTTGCTCTTTCGGCAAGTACAATTTCCCAGTGAAATCATTGAGGTGCTGCAGCTCTGTCAGAGGGAATGTTTCTGGATTAAATGAACAAAAAGCAGAGTGTGAGTGGACAGAGTCTCTAACACATATGGGTTGAGCTTTAGTGAATATTTTCAGCTAAAAAAATAAATCATAGCATAAAAAGGGGTGGAAGCAGCTAAACTTCCTGGTGTTAAGATGAAGCATTTGTTTCAATATTTTAGTAATTAAACTATTTTTCGTTTTGAAACACCTTTTATCTAAAAATGCTGAACTAAAATGGTAAAGTAGCATGAGAATAAATGAAACACTGTTCATTTTGTATTAAAAATATCATTTATGTTGACCAGAATGTCTACAAATCAGTGTCCAGTCTTACTTGCCAGAAGGGCCCAATGAGACTGAAAAGGGAACTGGAGCTTGAAGCAATGTTTGTACCATCTAACTTGTCATACTTAATTTAGGAGTCTTTGTTCCTGGAGAGTAAGAACACCTCTAGAGGATGCCTTCCGCTCCTCAGTTTAGGAGTTCCTGCATACCTGAGTCTCTTAAGTTAGACAATGGGAACACCCTTGTGCGTTAGATATTTTTAATGACTGGCACTTTATAACACAAGACTGACTTAGGACAGGGTGACACTGGCTGTTGGTTCTCCTGGCTGCTGAGTATATGACCCCTTGCTGTGCTTCTCTGCTTGAGGACAAGAGCTGCTGCCTCTGGAGCACAGCTGGCTCTGCCTTGCTGCGTCTGCAGGTAAGGAGGTGAGTGCTGAGCAGAAAGGGGTGTTCCTGTGTGGCTGCTGCTTTTGGGCTCTATTGTATGAAAGGAAATCTCTTGCTTTAGGTTGGAGTCACCTCCACAGCATTTTCAGCTGATCACTGTGACTCTCTCTATCCCTATTGTCTTCTTTTATATATTTTTGCCTTTTCCATGGGGTCCTCACAGCTCACAGGTGGATCTTACAGGGTAGAGCTTTCCCAGCCAGGTGCCACAGGCCTGAGTTCAGGGAAGATCCAGAGCAGACCCGAGTGGTGCAGCACATCTCAGAGCCTCAGCCCTTGCCCTGAGCCCTTCTGTCACTGGCTGTCACTAATGTCCTGCTGGAGGCAGCAGGAAGATGCTGCAGAGGTGATACAACATGCAAGGCAGCCTTGGCTCTGGGACTGATTGTACAGGCTCGGGCACCTCTTGTGTTGACAGCTCATGTCAGAAGATGGGCTGGAGCTCCTGTGTCGGGCAGGAAGAGCACAGGGGCTGCTCAGCAATTACCAGCACTTTAACTCCTTCTCTCAGTAAATTCTTAGAAGAAATGGGTGGGCTGAAGAATCAAGAATCAGCTATTTCCTTAAGTTCGCTGAGAAAATTTGCTCTGGGAATATTATTATTCATGCTGAATATGGAAGGTGTTTGTGCCAGCTCTAATTAACTGTTCTCGCTAGCACAAAGATGTTCTCCAGTGAAAGCCAGTATGTTACTCTATTCATTTAGATTAATTAATGTGAAAAGGCCAAGTATGTAATTTCATACTTGAACTTTTAGATCTGTATTTGAATTGAAATCACGTTATGCAATGATAGAATATTTTCCTGGTCTGACTGGGGAAAGAAGTTTCCAAAAAGAAGACAACTTTATGTTGAAGAAAACCTCTAAAATTAAAATTTGTCTTCTATTCAAGAGATTCCTCTAGAATGTCACTCTGTTCCCCCAGTTGTTATTCATGGAGTAACTTGTTCTCAGTGACGTAACAGGAAAGGCTTTGGATCAGGACCCATCTCATTTCTCCCCCTTTTCAGATGGTGATTATGTGGTTGCCACTGCTAGAACGACAGTCAATCTCCTTAAGTCATTCTCCCTTTTCCAAAAATTGTTGCAAGTAAAACTCAAAGAAAGTACTTCCCCAGTGTGACTGAAGGCTCCCTGCATTATAAGGGGATTTTTGTACATGTCCCAGATGGCCCTTTGGCTGTGGCATGGTCTGCACACACTTGTCATGGGGCACATAGCCCAAAGGGTTGCAGCAGGTGCCTCCAAGGCTGCCCACTGGCGTATGAGGGGCTAAACAAACTCCTCCTTAAAAACTAACAGCACACCCAGTTATTGAGCAATGCTGGAAAAATCCCACGGCACCACGCACAGCACCTGTGGTGTGAATGTGGCAGACAATGAATGGCAGACAATGAGTATGTCTTGGAACAGCAAACAGGTGATTTCCCACCCCACCGCTGGCAGGAACTCTTTAAAGGTGCTGTGTTTCCCTTTGTGGGCAGGGTGGTTGTGAAACTGTCCCCTAGGTCAGGGTCTTAGTCAGGGTAAATGGGGTCAGCCCCAGGCAGGGAGCTGCTCGGATGGCCAGGAGAATGGCAGCAATTTTGGGCAGACTGCCGCATTTGCTGCTGTCATGCTGGATGGCCATTGTTGGGAATGAGCACTGAGCCCCATCCCAAGCCCCTGGGCCTTGGCTGTCTCTGTGCTCTCCTTGTGTGCCAGCTGCAGAAACTGCCCTTAAGTAGGTCCTTATCAAGCACTTACTTGTATTTTGGGGACAGCTGCCTGTTTGAAGGGTCACAGCTGTCATTCTTGCCTCGGCTTAAGCCCAGGACTTGGGAAGGAAATGAGGGCCAATTAAGCATATTCTGTCTCCTGCCCTATTTTGGTCACAGCTCTCCATTCAGTTGAAGATATCCAGGTCCCCGGCACTGCAAGGAGGGGCTCCTCTCTTGGCAGCAGCAGGCTGGGGAAAAAGAATTGCCTGATCAAAGTGCTTTGAGAAGCATTTTGCTGTATTTGGCAAGGAGGTGCTTAGAACTGACACTCATCCCCTCTCCAAGAAAAATGAATGCTGCAGAAGTACAGACAGTTGCAACGCAGCTTGAGCCCCTCTGAAGCGTGAAGCAGGTTTGCAATGAGCATTTTGGACCATTTCTTTTTGCATTTTATAACAGCTTTAGAGAAAAAGTTTCAATTAAGATGTCATGGGTAGAAATGCTCACTCTTTCTCCCTGACCCAGAATTTTAGTGTTAGCCCATGAAATGTGGGAGACAACAATGATCAAATTCAAATCTTGTTGCCTTTGTAACAGCCTCTACCAAATATCAAATGGTTGGTTGAAATGTTAAGTGGGGAGAGGGAAGGCATGACTATTGTCTAGAAAGGTTTGCGAGGGAAGTGCACTTTGCTTTCATTCAGTGCTTTTGATGAAGTTGCTTAATTGCACTAAAAGGTAAATATTTGGTATTAATCTCCTTGACAATTTGAGTTCATCTGGCATAGCTGTTCCTGAAGCGCCGCCTCTGCCAGAGCAGCACACTGTGCTCACCCTTGGGACCTGGTGGGGCTTCACATCTTCAGCTTGCCTCTTTCCCCAGATTTTTCATTAACAGCCACTGTTTTTACTTTCTGACTGCTGGAAGGGCAGCACCATGCAGAGCTGTTTGCAGGAGCTGTACAACTGATTAATCCCTTCTACAGTTTGCACCACTCAGTGCATTCAGTTCATGTGCTGTGGCACCTGTGGGCAGGGTAATCTCCCCCCTTGCAGCTGTAGTGAGCTAGCCTTGCCATCAAACGAGTGGTTTTCCAGGCGAGGAGAAGGTTCTGTGGCTGCTGCCTGCCCCTGAGGCCTTGGTGCCACCATCATGGCTGCAGGCCCAGGCAACCAGTGGGGCCAAGGGCTGTCCAGCACCTGTGCCCCACCTGTGTGGGGTTCCGCTGGAATTACCGCATTGTTATCTCATCCACTGACCCCCTCACCTCACAGGTTTCCTGGCCACACTGCTGCCCCTCAGCCAGCTGGGCAATGGAGGGGCTGGGCGATGGCTGGGGGTGCAGCGCTGAGGGGAGGCCGGCGCAGCTGTGGGACCTGCACACCCTCCAGCCCCTCACACAGGGATTTGCTCTCGCTTGTGGCTGTCCTGGCACTCACCCAAACACACAGTAAGTGGCGAAAGCTTAAACTAATATTTTCATGTCCAAAGCCATATTTTCCCCTCACAGAGATGAGGCCCCGGGGGCAGCACTTTGTCTCTGAAGCTCTGAGTGTTTCTGTGCAAAATCCCGCCTGGGCACAGGGAGTGTTTAAAAGTAACACTGCTTTTCTGACTGAAACTGGTTTTGAATTTGGAAAACAGGTTTGAGGAGCAAGAAGTTAAATCTTTTGCTGTCCATGTTTAAAATAAACGGTGTGCTGCTGCATTGAGGCCCAGCCTGCCAGCAGCTGGCAGTGCCCTCACGGTGCCCTGGGCTCCTGCCAAGGGTCACTGCAAAAACAGGACCCCAGGACACCTTGTGGGGGCAGAATCCTGAATGTGATGGTGTATTTAGGAAAGTATTTGAGGGTTATTTTTCTGTCTGTTTTCTTTTGTTTTGTTTTGTTTTTCAAACCAAATCAACCAGCTGTGCGTGATGACCCACCCTTGAGGGGAAGGATGCACACCCTGTTGACAAGGGTTGTCACACCATGGTGGCAGGAGGGCGAGGAGAGAGGGCTGAGGCTGCAGCCTTCACTCAGGGATGTGCAGCACCACGAGGGATGGCATTATCATTGTCATTGCTTTGTCAATTCAAAAAATGTGGTAAAAGTGGCTGGCAAGGTTGCAGTCAAACACTGGGCAGCAGCAAGCTCTTCCTGATGGTGGTGGTGGATGTGATATGCTCTTGCTGTGCTCTGGTGTCAGTGGAGCAAGAAAACAACAACAAACCAAACCAACAAACAAACAACAAAAAAAGGTGTCTTATGTCACCAGGGCTTAGCATGGAAAAATTTGCAAAGCAATACATGATTTATCATGATTTATTCAAAGAGCTATCACTGTGTATACACTGTGTGTATATGTTTTCCTGGCAGCTTCCCTCTGTGGCAGTTGAAGGCTGGAGTTTTCCCCAGGGATGTAGCAGTGCAGCAGGTGTCACCCCTTGCTGTCCCACTGCTTGTCAGCTCTCTGTGCTTGTGCCGAGGGGCTCCCTCAGTCCTCCCTTGTCTCCCACTGCCCCCTTCCCTGGCACTCACTCACCTTGGGCCCAGGGTGCTGCTGCCAAGATCTTCCAAAGGAGCCCTTTCACAGCCAGCACCTGCTGAGGAGAGCTGCTGGCATTGCCACCATTCTGCTTTTTTATGGAATTTTTCTTTCCTCCTTTTTTTTTCTTTCTTTCTCCTTCAGAAGTTTGGTAACAGATGTTGAAACTTGTTCCCGTGTGAATAGGACCTAGGTGACAAAAACAAAGTTAAAGCAAATTGGACGCTTGCTTTTGGTTGCATCTATCAACTCCCACCAAGGGATGCAAAAACAAATCTAAAAAAGCTCTGAAATATTGTTCCTTCAGTTTAAGGAGCAGCTGATATCACCTAAAAACCTTCAGACCATAGAGATTCTGTTGCTTTGTCTGACTTTTCTTCTCCTTCATTGTTCTTCCTAGTGAATGCTATTTGCATTAAAATGGGACCTTTGGTTTCTGAAGAGCTGATCCATCCCTGTTACTTATTCCTCATTTGGACACTGACCATTGGAGTCTGAGTCTGTCCAGAGAGTGCAATTAAATCAGATCCTCCACACTCTAATCCTCTGGGATACTGGGCTCATTTCCACGGCATCCAACTGTGAAATACAAAATTGTTTCTAACTTCAGTTGGATTAAGCATGCAGTGGAGGTTGAGCGAACGTGGTTGTAATGGAGAGTGGGGAGCAGTACCACCACAAATGTAAGTTATATCAGTGGAAGTTATACCCTTCTGACAGGAATTTCCCTAGAGTCCTCCAAGGCACAAATGTAGCTGTAGAAGAATGAAATTTTCATGTGTTGTTTCCAGCCGTGTTTGAAACCTCACATCTTCCCTGGGGGCTGAGAATCCTGGAGCTGCAGGTGCCTGATCTGCTGCCCCTTTGTTCCAGTGGGCCACCTGCAATGCGGCTCCATGGCTGGTTTGTCACTTGTAATTGGCTTGGGGTTCTGCTGCTTCATCTCATTTGATTTGAGAAACTTGCCTGAATGCTCTTTGTACTGTCTTCATTAACACTCCAAACATCACAAGACTTTTCTAGGTGTCCTTGAGCTGATCAGCAAAGTCCTTCCTTCCTCATGGCTCCCTGACAGAATGACATTCAAGCTTTGCCATTTTGACATTTTCTATATAACCAAGAAAATAGTAATTTGTATCCTGAACAGTTTTGCCAAAACTTTGATAAGAGAGATTGTGACCTACATGGTTCTCTTTTTGCATCTGTGGTTAAAGGACATATAAACCTGAAATGGGAGCTGGATTTTAAACCTGTAACGTGACTAGGGAGAATGTTAGGAATAAGATTCTTGGACATAGGCGGTGGAGTTCTGGAAAAACAAATGCTTCATGTAATGCAAACAAAATAGTTTTCAGTATGGAAGTCTGGCTGCTGTGTTGTTCAAGTTAAACAATCTGATAGCCTGAAAGTTAGAATGGGTATATTTATGCACAGGATTGGATTTTTGATTGGCAAAAAGTGGGAGAGAGATATGGGACATCTTCTAAAGATGTTTTGTGACACAGGTGTATGTGGGCATCCCAAAGCAGGGCTAATTTGAGAGAGCAATAACCCATAACAGCATAGAGCATAAAAATTATTTGGATGGTGTGATTATGTCCAGAAATGAAATCTGGGATAAGACTCAGTGATACTGCTTGGTTTCTGCCCTGTTGTTCCAAACCAAGGTAACATATCATCCTAGGCTCTGTATTTTGTGTTGCAAAGGAGAGGTGCATTAAAGGTCTCACTGTTGCTACTGAGTACAGTGTTGAGTGTTTTCTTACCATTACAGCATGGAGTGGGTTACAAATGCAAATGTGTCCAGCCCATTGCTTTACCTCCTCCCACTCCCGATAGCCTACATGTGTTTTTTTCTGAGGAATCCTAAGGCAATATGTGTTGGGCTGTGGGTTTGAATTAGATGTAATCTAATCTGGCTCTGTTTGTAAGACATTTGCCATGAGAGATGGGTAGAAGTGAGACTGGACAGAAATAGCCCATCCCTGCTCCATTCCACTTTGGAGGCTGGGTGGGATACCCCAGGGCATCTCAAAAGGAACAAACACCTCTCATTTCACAGTGGGATCCTGCCCCAAGGTCTTGGTGCAGTTGCAGGCAGGAGCAGCAGCAAGAGCTGAGCTCAGACTGAAACAGAGCGTTTTATACCTCAGGCTTCCTTTGGCCTTCTCACTGCTCAAACAAGATGGTCTACATAGCATGTTTATTATTAATTCCAGCTTATTTTGCTCTGCATGAGGGAAACAAACCTACATGCAGAGTTTTTGCTGCCATGCTGACCTGGGTCTGGCAAAAGTCACAGTCCTTTATTTCTGCCCCCTTCCAGCTGCAACCTTTCCAAGCCACAGCATTTCCTATCAGTATGAATGAAGTCAGCTGGGTCTTTGCTGGCTGCAACTTCTTGTGTTTTCTTTCCTAAGCTCCTCGTTAAACTGATAAAGCTGTGTCAGACCACCGTCTCCTTCACTGTCTCGCTAATGAGGCAGGCTGAGCAGGCCCAGGTTAGATGCTGGGCTCTGGGAGGTGGCTTTACTTGCAGTCACAAAGTTAATACTTGCCCAGGAATGGTCAGGATTCTGGTGGTGTACGCCGAAGTGTAATCGAAACTGGATTTCCTGGGTTTGTACTGCTTAGTTTTGGATTAACAATTCCCCGCCAGTGTTTATAGCTCTAAACTGCTGATGCTTGCTCTCAAACACAGTCCCAGTTTAATGCCCTTTTTGTCTTGGAATAGAGGAAGGATTAATAGGAATCTGTAGCATACAACAGATGTGAGGTTTTACATCATTTGATGTCTGCAAATGGCACTGATTCAGCTTTTCTTCCTGGGAAACATTTCTGATTCCTCATAGATTTTTCATTGTAACACTGTCCCACAGCAACTTTTTAATCACATTTTAGAAAATGTGGTAAAAATGTCATTCTTATAAAGTGACAGTGTATAAAATCAGAATAATAAGAATAAACAAAATGAAGGAGGCTGTAGGCGTCCCTTGCATTTCCCAGTAGCTAAAGGCACTGATTCATTAGTTTGTTGCTATGGTAGACCTTTCTCAGTAGCAAGAAACCCAATGGAGAGAGAAGTCTCAGCTTTGCTAAAGGATTCAGTGCCTCCAAAAAGCTGAAGGCAGAGGATGTGAAAGGGAGGGAAGAATGAGGATGGGGATGAGTAAGGCAGGTTGGAGCACTTGATAGAATTGCAGCTTTCCACTGGCCAGCTGCAAATCTCAGAGCAAACTGCACAGGTTGGGTGTGAGATCAGTGTCCTCCCTCCAAAACCAGGCACGTGCAGGGCTCTGCGTGTCCCTGTCACATCAAGGTCAGCCATGGGAATTCTCCACCACTTTGTGGTCCCACTTAGGACATTTTTGTTTCTTTGTGAGATTTCCACCAGTAAGTGCAGCAGATGGAAAGAACATACAAACAGCTTTGCTCTGTGGGGAAATAGCTGTGAAGGGAGCTGGGGTGTGATTTCTGCCTCTGCCTGTCTGTAGTACTTCACTTTCACAGCAAAATTAACTATTTCACTTCTCAGAGGGCTTCTCTGCAGCATCTACAGTGCTACAAGCTTGTCTTTAGATCATGTTGCTGTCCTTCTGCAGAGAGAACAAAGGGCAGTTTTAACAGGTTTTAGCAGCAGTAAAAATGCTAAGACATTTTGAGAGAAGTGAAGCATAAGAAAATCTCTATAAAACCCATTTTATTTCTGTTGAGACTTACTTTTCTGAGTTTTTTCTCATTACCACTGACCACAGATGTGATATTTCTCATGGTAAATATTTTGTTCCCTTCATTGTATGTCAACATCTTTCATAAAATATATAAAGGGAAATTTTTTTTACTTTTTTGGGTTTTATTTCAAAAATAGTGAAAACTCTGTAGAATTTTCTGCATGCCTGGTACCTGTGTTGATTTTTTCTGTTTAGGAGATGAAAGCTTTGGTTGAGATTTCCATGGTTATTTGTAAATATCATCTTTGATGTTTTCTTTAAAACATTTTTTTTCTCTCCCAAACCAAACAGATACTTCCTGAGCCTGATTCATAAGATAATAATTGTACTGGAAGACACGAAATTTGGAAAGCAAAGGACAGATGTGTGCAGAGTTAATCTAAGTCTGAGCTTCACTGCTTTCCCAGCAGAGTGATGCTGCAAGGAATGGAGGATTTGCTGCTGAAGCACATGCCCAGTCTCTCAGTGAAACCTACAAATAAGTGAGTAGAAAATTGCTTATGTGAACAGGATACAGGCTTGAATGTCTGCAACACAAGCCACTTGGCAAGAGCTCTGGCAGCCTCAGGGTGCATTTTTGAAAGGCTTCTCAGATGAAATACCTTGGTTGGCCCAAAGGGTGAAGTTCCCCTGCAAAGCAGCTTCATCAACTCCCATGACCCACTGTGCTTTCAGTGCTGGTTCAAACCTTTTGCCTTTCCCTATCCAAATGCAAAACCAAATGTAAGTAGAAAAAGTGCTCCACAACAGCTCTCTAGCCCCTGCTGCATTTTTTAAGAATAAAGTAATGATTTTAAGCTAAGAAGTTTATGTGTTAGGAATGAGTCCCCAGTTCTTGGGGGTGAATTGTTTCCAAACAAATCCTTGCATTTGCTTTCTTTCTTCACATGAATTTCATTTATTCAGACATTTTTCTCCTTTTATTTCTAAGCACTCTATGTCTTTAATATTCTCTTGGTGATACCCCACATCACGATTTGGATAGAAATCCCTGCCAATGAAAAAGCTATTGCAGTTACCCACCTGAGCAAAGAAGGGATCAGACCACACCAAATTTGACTCAGACAGTGAATGTTCAGAGGCCCAGAAGCCATAAGATCCAGCAGGAAATGTTTGACTAGAAAGCGTTGCCCTTACAAAATTCTAATTTCTCGCAGGAATGTAGAATGAAAGTCATTAATGTGACCTGATCATTAGTGCTCTCTTGCAGCTGGCAGAGGCACTGCGGTCCCTGTGAACAGGCAGGGAGCTCAGACAGTGCTTGGCTGTACCCAGTCCATGGGGACCTACTAGCTTTTCTACCTAGCTTTTCAAACCTCAGCCTGTTTGTTTCGAGAAAAATCAATGGCCAGAATCACTGGAGAAACACAGAGGAGATGCTTGGGAGAAGAGCAAATGCCTCAAGCATTTTTAACTTGTCCTTGGTAGAGTGTTAACAATGCTTAATCTGGTCAACATCTCTTCCCTTTTAAGCAATGTGTTATTGCTAAGGAAGGTAGCCTAGAAGCCAAAAATTCCTAAATTTAATGTTCATTTCCCTGCTCTCTACCAGCACTCTAAATTAAATTACGGTGCAGTTACTTTATGGTCTGTGGGACCAAGGACAGCAGGGTAACAAAACAAAGAACAGGCATACTTAGAAACAGAAAAAAGCTGAGCAACAGAGGAAGCATAAAACTACAGGTGAGCTTCTAGTCTCAGTTATTGCAGTGTAAGCCCAAAGTGATGTCAGTAAAACTAATGGAGCTGCCTCAGGCTACAGAACAGCAACTGAGATCAGTTTCCTTATACACTTTGGCATTTTCTGCCTCCCGAGGTACTGACGCAATCCCTGTTCCCTCTGTTCAGGTATTATCAGTTAAAGTGGAAGCCCTCTTAGCATGGTCCACTGCTTTGAGATGTAAAATAATTCCTTTGCCTCAGCATTATTTTCTTCTATTATTTGTTAATTCTGTTTCCAAAAGGAGCCTGAAGTTGCAATGGTAAAATCTTTGTGTCTGCTGAAGTGTAGTTAGTCAAGAGGTAAGTTATGAGCAAAGGAACTGATGAGGATTCACTGTGCTGGCAGGGAAGCTAGTCAGATATTCTGAAGTTACTGAGGGAATCAATGGAAATATGGAAATGGCCACTGATAATGAGAGGGACTTCTTTCTGGAATATCCTGGTGAATTGTATTTTCATGCACTTTTTCATAACTGGGACATCATTAGTGTAAATGCACAGTCCATTTCTTCTCAGAAGTACAATTCATCACCTGAGCACCAAAAGGACTCTGTAAACAGCAGCACACACTTAGGTCTGTGTTGGGTCAGTGTTCCTAACTGGAACTAGATTTCTTTGGTACAATCTTGTACAGAGATGTAGCAACTACAAAAACATTCACTTTGACAGACTGGAGCATCGACATGTAAATCGCCAGCTTGGGGGAGAAATCAATACACAGTTTGTGCATTATCCTTGTCAAAAATGTGTGGAAAAGAGACAGTTCAAAGTAGGGATTAGTATCCCTGCCTAGAAGAGAGACTGCAAGGATCCAGCTCAGCATGAATATGAAAACTCTTTGGCTTTGATTGCTAAATCAGCTTCATCCCTCAGGAAAGTGGCAGCTGATTGCTGGGCCAATGTTGCAGGCAGCAATGGGGGTCGCCCAGAGCAGTGGGCTGCCTCTCCACAGGCTGGATGAACGTTGTCTTTGGGTTTATCTGTGCCTGTGAGCACTGATAAGAAGTAACTGACTGGCATGCTAGGCTCCTGCTGCTTGATTATTTTTTATGGCTTGTTTGTTTGGGGAATGGTAGTGCTCAGCTTGCTCTGAGGTCCAAAAGGTTGCTTTCCCCCTGGGGTTCTGTGTTTCTGGCTGCTGCTTTAGGGATTGGGGCTGCTCTTATCTTATCCCCCCATAAGGTGGGGGTTGTTCCTTCAGGTTCATGTGTTTGCCACTACATTGGACTAGGAGTTTTTATTTCATGCTCTTGTTTGGTTTGGCTCTACTCATGAAACTAGTTTTGTAACCAAGCAGGAAGGAGCAGATGTGAAAAGCCTGCAAGTAGGAGAGGAGCTGGTGAGGAAGCCTGGAACTGGGGGAGTTAATTAATGTGTTCTGTGCAGGGATTTGAGCCAGTGGCAGCATTAATTAGATGTGTGATGAGGTGGGCACAGCAGCTGTCACTAAAACAAGTTCTGCACCTTTGCAGAGCAAGCCAACCAGTGGAGGAATGACACAGAGATCTTGCCATACCCACGTGAACCTAAAGCTGCCTTTGCATTTAGAGTTACAATCAATATTTTCTTTTTTAAATAGCATATGCAAGTCTAAACCTGACAGGTGCATGTATATGAGTATGACTAGGATAGGGGAGGCAACAGAATTTAGTCTGAAACTTTTCACCATGGACTTCAAGTCTTTGTTTGTTAACAGACCAAGTCTGCAGTAACTGAAGTTTTGAGGGAGATTTGCAGGTACAGCGTGGACAGGGAAGCTGAAATAAGCTACCACATATAAGTGAACATCTTTTCAAAGTAAAGAGGAATCACATCCAAAGAAATATGCATCACCATTCATATGAACATTTAAATTTCTTTTTACCCATAAATAATAACAGAAAACATTATGGAAGGAAATAAAAAAAGTTAGGAACAGTCTCCTGGAAATGGACTCAGTTCTGGTTTTTAGGAAATATCTTCAGATATGAATATTTAAAGCCAACTGCTTAGGTAAGAAGTTCAGAACACTGTACTTTCCGAAAAATCTCTCCACACATCATCCCAAGTAATTACCAAGCAGTACATAAGTCAAGGCTTTTGCGTGGCTCTTTTTTCACTGTTTTGCAATGGGTCTTCCAAGGACTCCTTTAAAACAAAGTAATAACACACCGCATCAAGACAGCAGTTCAGGTTTGCCCAACAAAGGGTGACCTGAACAGTGTCTCGTAGCACTTGTTGAAAACTGATGTGGATGATGTTGTTCTTCACCAAAAAGTACATGAAGTATGCCACGTGGTAAGGTGTGAAACACACCAAAAAGGCCACCAGGTTTGTCACCACTATCCTCTCTGCTCTAGTCCAGTGTGTATGGGGGTTGTCTGGGTTTCTGTGCTTTCTCAGGCACCTGACACTTTGAGCAGTGCAGAAAGTCATGGCTGCCATGCTGCCAAAGAAGATGATCTCCAAGGTGCTGAACAGGCCTGTGTTTTCCCATGTGCTCTTGGAGAAGTTATGGAAGCAGGACGAGATCTTGTGGCCCTTTCCGTGCAGTTGGAAAGTAGAGACTGTCCCCGTGGAGGTGCCCAGGCAGATGACAGCACAGACCATGGCAGCTTTCTTGATGGATCTGAGGGTGAGGGCCCTGAAGGGGTGACAGATAGCGATGTAGCGGTCCACGCAGATGCACAGTGAGATGAGGATGCTGCCATACATGTTTACAAAGTAAAGACTCTCCAAGGTGGAGCAAAACACAGATCCCAAGGTCCAGTTGTCCTGACTGTGGTAGGAAATTATTTTAAAAGGAAGAGTAAACAACAGCAAAGTATCCAGGAATATAAGGGCTATCATGTAGACTGTAGATTCTGCCAGCTTTTTAACCTTAAAAAACAGGAACCACAGAGCCATTATGTTGAACAGCAATCCCAGGATAAAAGTGGGGGTGTACATGATGAACTGGAACAGTTCCACGCTAGCACTGATATTGCCCTTGCCATGGGTGTCATTCATATCTCCAGGTGTGCTGGAAGAGAAGAAAATCACCACAAGGAAGGATGAAGATCACATAGAAGACACAGTACACAGGCCAGTGAGGTCTCTATGTGTCCACAGTCTTGGAGATGCATTTTTTCCCCTCTTAGACTGCTGTGTGCTGAGTTGCATCTCCCAGTAACATGGACCTGCTCAGTGCCAAGGGATCTCTCAAGGGGGACAGGGCTTTCTGGTGTCCAAGCCTCACTCGCACTGTTACCAGTTACCCCAGACTGTGCTGTCCTGTAATTTAGGCTGGGCAGGGTGTGTGACTGCACCATCCCGTTGGAGAGATACGATCTCTGTGCAGAATCAAGCAGACCCTGATTTTAGGGTTTCTTGGAGTGTGAGGGCGGAAACAATTATTTGGATCTGGTTTCCTGCATCAAGCTATCATAAGAGACCTTGGGGAGCCAAGAACATAAGGGTTCCCCACATTTATTAATGTGAAGATCCCATACAGTTGCTACTATCCTGTACCCTCTCCTACCACCCCTGGGCAAAGAGGGACTGTGAGTACCTCTGGCCCTTCTAAAAGCTGTCTAAAAGCCGCAGGGAGGAAGCTTCCAACAGGCTATTTCTAGCAGAGTTTAAGTCTTTAGCAGAAGGATGAGATTTTGTTTAAATCAGCCAGACTTACCACAGCAGAGACAGGGGTTGCAGGAAACGTGGAGCTGGATTCTCCTCTGCAAAGAGGGGACTAAAAGTGTCGAGGCAGGCACTTTCTGAGCTGGGGTCATGAAGTAATTATCTTGTTTAGAGGAAGGGTTCTGGCTTGATCCTGCCCTCAAACTCTCCTGATAAGGACCAGGAAGGTGCTCATTGGTTTCTGCAATGCTGTAGTCACTTAAAAATGCAAACGCCCAGGAATTCCTGATCCTTTCCTCCAGCCAGTTCCGTGACAGCAAACGTAACCTGCAAATAAAGTCTGTCAGAGATATTTCTGTCAGCACCCAGAGATTGCTTTCTCCTGTTCTTCTCTAGTTTTTACTTTGAGCCAATGTCTTTCCTACACAAGCTGTGGATTTTGATGCTGTTCCATTTCAGATCTGTCAACGGTGTCAACTGAGCAGTCAAAGTTTCTGTTCTGCGGATCAAGTGAGCCCCTGAGTATTTCAGAGGCAAACTCTCTCTTGCTGTGGTTTGAGAGATTAAGATCTCTTTGAGCAAGATTAAGATCAGCAAATAGGAAATTTAGTTCTTTGCTCCTTAAAGGACATTTAATGGCAGGTAAATGATTCTGTAAGTTACTAGCTTAGACAGAAGTAAGAAAAGCAGTGTGAACAGCCTCCTGGCAGAGCAGCACTGCCCAAGAGGCATGGGGGAACAGGGCTCAGCAGGGCACAGCCCTGCCAGCAGCGCTGGCAGGGGGGAATAGGGATATTTTCTCACCCAAATGACAAAGAACAGCACAGCCTGAGCTTGTGAAGCACTTGGGGCTCGGAGAGGCAGGGAGGAGAAGCACTCCTTGCTATGCTGCAGGTTGTTCACTGTCTGGGAATTAAACCCACTCACTGCACAGGGCTGTAGGGTTTGGTGGGAGCTGGGCTGGGGCCCTGAAGCTCTGAATTCAGGTGGCCCATGACTGGCAAGGGGTTTTCACTGATGACATGGGGTGACCTAGGCGTGGACACCCAACATGCTGCTCTCCTGCTGAGTCACCTTCGTTGAGAGATGCACTGTGAGTCTAATGCTGAGAGGGAGCACATTACCGAGAGCCAAAGGGAGGAAAAGTTAATTAAAGAATTTCTGAAAAGTAATAAATACTGACAACGTTCTTTACTTCAATACATCTGTAGGAGATTTCATTACTACTTTCCTTTTTCTTCGGTCTTGTTTTTAATGTGTTTGATAGTGTGTCTAGGAAGTTCTGGGTCTAGAGAAATAGGATTTCAGCTTATCACCAAGGTGTTTAACTAAGAAAATTCTAGTTCAGACTGGGGTCTGTTGTGCAGATTTATTAAAAAATAAATAGAAAAAAAATATTTAAAGCATAAATTCAAAGGGAAGCTTTGTTAAGTCATTTAAAAGTTAGCTATGCTGTAAGCAAAGCAAATTATGTAAAATATATTTGGCTTTTGAATCTTGTGGCAAGAGGAAAGCTTTTAAGGCAAGATTTTGCTATAGTGAAATATCTCTTGTCGTCTTACCTTTGGGCTGTCTCTTGCTCTGGTTGTTGACTTTTTCTGCTCAGCTTGTAGAATTCTGGAGCCTCGTGTTTTCTTTCAAGGCAGCAGAATGAGTTGCATGCAAAGCAGCTGCTGGTCAGGATGTCTGAGAGCCCAAGTGCTGCTGCTTTTTGTTGCATCACGAATTTCCATTACAGCATTGGCCTCTCCACACTGTGTCTGCGTGCAGGCACTGTGTACCTAGGATGTCACACAGCTCATTTAAGGGTATAAATACCATTTAAGGGTATAAACACATGGCATTGTGGGACTAACATCTCTGTGAGTCACCCATTAAAATGAGGTTCTTGTTACACAGAAAAAAATCTGACTCCACAGACCTTTCTCTGGGTTTTTTGGTTTTTTTCCTACAAGACAGGATTTTATTGATTATATGTAACATCCATGGGTAGAGCGTTAGTTGTCAAAATTTGTTTTGAGCTAAATCTTGAGCTGTTGCTGTCATTGTTTCCCTTACTTTTTGTGATACCAGAAAGGAAAAAGAGATTGCTGATTTTCAGTGGTGACCTAGTATGTTCTTTTCAACTTGGTATTTTAGAGGAGTCAAGGGTTACTCTTAATCTGTTTATGCTCCTGGGGAGCAGGGAATATACCCATGGAGAGTGTCAGGTGATGATTTTGTTCAGGTAAGAAGGGGAAAAAAGGTGGGTTTTTTTGGCCATTGTATGTGTGTTTGCAAAGTTCTTGCCAAAAGAGGAAAGAAAAGCCACAAATGTAGTTTTGCTTGGTCCTCTGCATACTCCTTAAATTTCAAAACTGAGGATTGTATTGGCTAAATTAAAGTTGTGCATGTGTGAAAGAGATGGGGGACAGGAGATGAGAGAAGAAATAGTACCTGGGATTTTCCCATGGTATTTCAGTTGAAATTACTCTATTTAAGGAAAAATAAGAAACACCACCAAAGGGAAAAAACAAGACAGGTTTGAGTGAATAATACCTTATGTCATTCCTCAGCTAGGTTTCACTTCTGTGTATCCCGTGGTGGTCTTGTGACCATGGCTGCATTCTGGATATGAATAAAAACACACACACAGCACAGGCAGGCATCACTACCACAAAGAGGCATTTTGGGCTGGGTCAGCCTGGGTGGAGGGAAGAAGGACTGCCATCAGAACAGACATCAACCTCACTGCCAGAGCACTCCCTGTGCCCCTGCCCCGCTCTGGGCTTTGCAGATGCCACTTTTGAAACTGCCACCAACACTCAGAGCAGGTGCTCTCTTCCCACTCAAGGTTTTCCCCTCACACACTCGGTGCTTTTCCTTCTGTCTCATTTTGTCTTTCAACCTCATGTTCTGAAGCCCCCTGAAGACTGTCTACCTTCCCAGAGACTGACCAGAAGCAGGAGTTCCTGGGCAAGGTGTCCCCTTGATGCACAGAGTCCCATGAAGCTACACATCTGGAGAAAGATGCTTTGGAAAAGGCAGGATGAGGAAGCAATAGTGTGAGGGTTAGTCTAGCCACCACCAGTGACTGATTGACCTGCTTTTTTTCCCCAGCAGTATCCTTGTGAGTTTTTCAGGGAAGAGTACAAGGAGAAATGGCCAGTAAGGCATGCAGGGGGTACAAATGCACTTGGGACAAGGTGTGAAGGCTCCTCTCCCTTCAAAATGGAATGGAAGAAAGAGTGTGATGCTGAGGGCTGATGGAGAGGGTGAATTGAATCTGAGCGAGCAGCACAATGGCAAGGCTGAGATAGCCCATGGAGGACTTTACAGTGCTCATTAATAGCTTACTTGGGGTGCAGGGGGAGAAAGCAGTGGGCAGCCAAGGTACTTTCCCTTCTCAACACAGGCTCTACTCTGTGCTAATGGAATGTGACCCTTCACAAAGTCCCCAAGACCAAGTCTGGGTCCCTCTTCTTGGAGACCTGGGAGAAGAGGACCACCTCTGCATTGTCCTTGACACTTCTGAGTGTGTCACCAATTCCACCAGTGCGTGAACCACCTCCTGTTTCTTGTGATTTCAGATGCTGAATGCATCATCTTGTGCCTTATTCCTGATGAAGGAGCTGCTTCACAGGCATTTTTTTGTTAGAATTGAGGACTTTGCCATATCATTGCTGCCACCCAGAGCTCTCCTTCAGGCCATACTCATCCTTCGGTGGCAACCAGTGAAGCTCTGCTGATACCCTGTGCTTGCCCTCAAGGACAACCTTCTCCTTGCAGTTCTGGGCTGTGCCAACCATCCCCATGGTCCTGGTTATCCTGCTGTCAGTCCTGGTTCTCGGGAAGAGTGTCAGCATGGAGCTGCTGCTGCTGTCAGCTTCCCAACTATTGCACCACACCAGGCTGTGCAGTGAACACATGGTGAGTTTTTTCCTGATTTAAATCAGAGCCTGACCAGTGAGGAAAAAAATGTGTCCTGTTTGAGGTGAGAAAATATCCACTGCTGTGATCCAGGACTGCTTGCAGCCCCTGGGTGAGCAAGAACTGGGATGAAATGTCTCATCACCTTCATCTGGTGGCTCTGCAGAGCTGTTTGTAACTGCATTGCTCCATCTCGTGGCTACAGGAGAAATGAGACACCCAGCTTCAGCCCTGCAGTGTGTCTGTCTGTGGTCGGTCATCGGGAGGAACAGCCTATTGCGTAGCTCAGACAGTTTATCCCAACCTGCTCCCACCAACTCAGAACTAAGCTCCTTGTTCTCACTTGCCCCGTTTGCCCCACCATCCTCACCCTGGTGTGATGAGCAAGGGAGAGCCAAAATCTCTGACAGTTATGGGCAGAGAGGACCAAAGCACAGGACAGCTGAAATGAAGGTGTTCTGTGGAGGAAGTGGCCACAAGGACTGACTGTGTGTGGCTGGAGGGGCCGGAGACAGGAAGCTACTGTGCCATTGCAGTGGTCTGACCACAGACAACGGCCTTGTCACTGATTTTTAATGTCCTCTGGAAAGACTGAGGGAGGCACCAGCCAATATTGGTTGTGCAAGAGTTTCCAGGGAACAAGGGTCCTTTCAGTGCTGGAGGAGCTAAATCTGCTGCTTGCGAGAGCAGGTGAGCTGGTGTGGCTCTTTGAGCCCTGATGTGTTTAGTGCTGAACTGATCTAGTATTTTTTTGAGAGACATGTCTCAGTTTCCACAGAGAAACCAACTGGGGGTGCTCCCGTGGCACCTCTGAGTCCAGATCAACAGGGTAGATATTTTCCATCTCAGTGCCCTGAGGCTGATGAAATTTAAAACTGGTGGAGATGTGTCTCTCGTGTTGCAGGTTTTGCATTTTCAGTTGTTCTCTGGCTCCTCAGGGCAGGCGTTCAAGCAAGGTTTATGCACCCCAGCCGAGGGCTCTGCAGTACACATCACAGACTATGTGTCTCTTCTGTCTTATGGCTGAGTCATTTTGACACTTCTAAGGTTTGATTTTTTTTTTTCCCTACTTAAACCATTAGCTACACTGGTCTTCAAATTATTATGTTTGAAAGACTTGAGGCGACATTTTCGCAAATCAACTATTTCCTGAGAGATCATACAAACTTCCAAACCTGGCAAGATCAGACAGGCCCTTCGGATGGAATTTTGCAAGGTGGGAAACAGAAATCAGTTGCTGAAGATGACCAAGATCTCATTTTATTTTTCACAGTTGTGAATTGCACATACAGCTCTAGGAAGATAACTGTGTAACTGGGTCTCTTTTCCAAAAGGCATTTGTACTCATTTTGAACCAACTGGGCTGCTTATATGGCTGAGGAACTGCGTCCTTCTGAGCTGCACCCTGTGGTGACCACAGGAGTCACGCTCAGACCCCACGTCTCGTGGTTCCATTTCTTCTTAATGGGAAAAAAGATTTTTCCTTGCCTTGTTTCTGGGGCCTGTGTAAGGGTACAGTGTGTCTGTGAGAAACTGCCAGACACATTTACAGCAGCCCTCGTGGTAGGGAGGGAAGGTTGTTTAATGTAATTTCATTATGAGAAAAAATTGAACGGAAGAAGAACCTAAGAGTCATTTTAGGCAAGAGAAAATGGTGTGTCTAATGTGATGTCCTGTCTTTGACTGAAGCCAGCAGTGGATGTTTAGGGGAAGAGTGTAAGAAACCATGTTAAGAGAAAAACTGAGGTTGGCAGCTGAATTGTGGTTCCCAGTGTTCCTATGGTAGCAAAAACTGAAAGACAGCAAACCTCCAAGTTTAGATTATTAGCATTAAGAGATTAATTAGAAATGCAGTGACAGCAGTGAGAATTTGGCAAATCTACTTTTCCCTGGATTTATATAGGTAAGATATTCCTCAAATGAAATATTCTTAAAAAAATTTATGTTCTCAAAAGACTTGCTTGCGGGAAAAAAGGGAAACTTAATTTTTTTTTTTTTTTACTAGAATTCATTTTGCTTTCTCTGTGTTCTGCTCTACTACTTCATTATGTAAACTGTGTGTACAGTTGTGCCAAACATCAGCTCATGGTCTATTTTAATATTAACAGACCAGCAACAATGCATATGTTTATGGTATCATGACACACTGGTGTGATTTAACGTTTTTCACCAGAGATAGAGCACTCAGAGGACTTGGCTGCTAATGAAAATCCCTCTCCTGTTGTATGCATAGCTGGGCACATCAGTTTGGTGCTTTGCTAAGGTTGCCACCTGTTTATCAAATATTATCCCTGCTGGGCACTGTGCTATGAGGTGTGGTGTTTGTTGTGCCTGGACAGAGCACTTCTAGGGTGATTTGGGACATCTCAATTCACCATGACAGGCTTTGCCTGGTGGACACTGCCAAGTTTGGGGTTTTCTGTCCTCTTCTAAATGGACCTGTTCTGGTGTCCTGATGGTACATGTAGGGTCTATTTTTTTTCCATTTTACATGTGGGGAATCAAAGCAGAGCTAATCAGAAGAATTTTCCAAAGGTTATACAAGACACCTGCAGTGGAGTGCAGCTTCCCAGATCCAGATATCCAAGGCCAATATACTATTTTTAGCCTGTTCATTCCTGGGACCCAGCTCTGTCTGCAGCCCAGGAGAGACAACATTGCATTTATCATGTCTGGATGTTCAAACTCTTCCAGAAGTCCTACATTCTTCTAAAAAAACTTGTCTGTCTGCCCTTTCCTATTCAGAATTAACTATTCTTGGGTAGTAAGTGTTGAATCTGTGTTGATAGTATGTAGTAATAAACAAAATTAGTAATGAAGAATTTGACAATGGGTATTTCCTGCCATTTTCCATATGTATGTGATCACCTAATGAATTTGAACCTTTCAGTCTTTCTGTTTAATTTCAACAACTTTTCAGTTAGGGTGAGGCTGTGTGAAGTAGGGCAGGGAGAGGTTTGTGCCAACCTCTGTATCTACAGGATGCTGTCTGTGTGGGCATAGTTAGAGGTATTGTCCCCAGAGAAAGGGGCCCCGTGGCTCCACAGCCTGGGTTTCAACCCAAAGAAGGGAGAGCTGCTGCTCCTGCCCTCTCCCTCATGCCATTTCCCCCCTCCTCTTTCCTCTGCCTTGCTTCCCTCACAGGGCTCGTGTCAGGGGCTGAGCCTGCACTGCTCTGTGCCTTTTTAAAATGCCCCTTTGGGGAAAGGTTTACAGGGCTTTTAGTGGACAACATTCACTGTGAGTTAAGAAATATCTGTCTGCCTTCCTGAATATGGAAACAATATATTATTGTTTGCTGCTCATTTAGTACCATGACACGCCTTCAGACTTCTCACACTTATTAATTTTCAGTGAAATCAAATTCATATGAATAAATATATGACACTGATGAAGATGTTACAAGCATTTATCAGGCCACATCCTTTTCCTGTTGTTTTCCTGGTAAGCGGTTCTAAAGTCAAATATTTAACTCTTTTACCATAAAATTTCTCTGGTCTTGAGCATTTTTCTGTAAATAACCACAACCACTGAAGCAATACTAAATAGGGCTATAGCATTGATGCTGATTTAGCAGTCTGGCTTGTGATCTGAAATAAGTTGGGAGAGGGAGAAAGTATTAGAATATCTTTTCTTTAACTACAGGATGTATTTTTTTAATATTCTTACATAATCTGGTTTTTGCAGAGATAATCCTTGGTTCATGTTGTTTAGTTTTGATATCTGCTTCATGGAGTAAATTGTTCCAGCCTCCAGCATACTGTTTCTTCTGATTTTTTATATCTTTCTGATTTCTGATTCTTTCTCATATCATAAACTTGTGAAAAGTCAGATCGAGTTTGAGATGAAGATGAGTCCAAGCTTCTAGAACTGCAGTTTAATCCCCTGCCACATTTCAGCCTGGTGATGCTGGTGGTGATGCTCAGAGATGGATGATCTCTTCAGAAATCTCTCTGTCTGTGGTGAAAGGCTGTGTTTTGAGGTATTGTCAGTATTTAAAGGTGTTTTCTTTCATACAGGTCTGTCTTCTCTAAGGTTCAGGAGACAGGCTACCTTGTGCTGCTGAAGGCAAGCTTGGGCAGGTGATTGAGAAGGGTCTGGCTGCTGTGAAGTGAACCTCTCAGCCAGAAGGAAATCCAGGCAGGGCTTTCATATTTGTGTTCTTTTCATGTTGCACATCAGTCGTTTCGTTACCCCCAGGTCTTCACCTTTAACTTAGCACCACGTGCTCTGCCTCCAGACATACACAAGATCTGCAGGTCTGTCAGCTCTCTGACATGAGAAGAAAGGTGACTCAATGCCACAGCTTTCAATGCACAAGAAAAAGCAGCCTTTTCTCACTGCTGAGGGAAATCTGGGGCAGATTCTCATAAGAGTCCCAGCTGTGGCTTGCTAGCAAGCATCAAACCTGGGAAAGGAGCCTCATGCACAGGTGACTGCCAGGGAAGGCAATAACACACAGGGGAAGAAGGCAGATGATGCTGCAGGGCAGGAGAGGGGGATGGCTGCTCGGGGGGACCACTGTGGGTGCTCCAGGGATGGCTTTCCTTTCCCTGCCTGGGGGATAACTTCCTACTTTAGGCAGAGGTAAGATGACAAGCAAAGTGGAAACGTTTTGTAAGGAAACTGTTTCAGTTTAAGCAAGTGAGCCACAAATGAGTTTTGGGAACTGAAAGGTAATGTTAATGAGCCAAAATTTAGGTGCAAAGTTCAGGAAGAGCAGAAGGTTTGAATTACAGCTGAGGCCATTTCAGTATATTGCACAGAAGACAAAAACATGTGGCCCAGAATGTTAAAATTCACAGTAATTGCTATTAGTTTAGAATCCGGAGAAGGATTGTGATGTATTTGGTACTTTAGATGGTACAACCACTTGGAAAATTAAAGATTTTGTTGAAGAGCAGAACTAGCCCAAAATTTAGACTTGCTGAGAGACTGAAAGTGCTCTGGATCACTACCAGTGTGTATTGGTAGCTCAGCTGCCTTTGGTGATGGGGAACAGAGAGTGGTTTTTTTAATATTGCTTTCCAATGTATGTATTTGTCTGCCTTTCTGACCTTTGCAAAGAGATTAGTTTGAAGCTGTGTGCCAGGTCTTGTCACTGCAGTGTGTGTGTGGTGCATACTCTTTCCTTTGGGGACCAGCTTTCAACATGCTCCAGCTTCAGTGCTGTGCTTGTGACAGAGAAATGTACAACCACATGAAAGAGTGGAGTTATAGTCTTTAAAAATTTGAAAAAATATCAGCACCTGATGATTCATAACAGCCTGTTGTTCAGGTTAAACTAGCAGGCATATTTGAAAGGACCACAGCTCAGCTGTGAGTGAGACTGTCATGGCCCAAGGGGCTCTGCAACATCTTCCTCATCTACAAAGCTCTTCCTCAAGTGGCACTTGGCAGTGGGTGCCTGAGATGAGCTGCAACCCAAACTCAGGCTGCTGTGGAGGAGCAACAGGAGGCAGAGCTTGGGGATACCCAGGCTCCTGCTTTGCTGGTGCTTCCCTGAGTGCTGGGCACAGCCCTGGCCTGGCTGCATCCCTGCAGACCAGCCCAGGTACCAGCTCCCCATGCTGCTCCTGAACTCTGGTACAGCAGGATGCACCCTCTGGGAAGGGTATGGCCACTGAAGCTCCCAGGTGCAGCCCCACAGCTGCTGTCAGCCTGCCCAAAAGGACCTGTCCATTTAATGACAATGCCTAAAATTTGGTTGTGACTTCATGTCCAGATGGTTAAACAAGCTGAGTGATGTTTCTGATCTTGGTAGATGGTGTCTGTAGATCTTTGAGCTAGACTTTTCGTTCCTGAATTCTAGTCATAGTAAGAAAAAGCAAAAAGCCCAACCCTGGAGACACTTACTCTTAAAAAACAAATCAACTATTTTAGAAATACTTTGCAAATTACATTAGTCTGAAATTATTTTAAGACTAGGGTGTCTCTTGATAATGTATCTCTGACCTCTAGGCATTTATAGATCTTACTGAAGCTCATGGGTGTCCTCTTCTCCTTCCAGTCAGAGGAATGGAGAAAACAGCTGACTGCTACTTTTATAATGATGACTGAAAAAGCAAGGACCCATAGACCAGACTAATGATGGTGAGTCCCTGGTGTGGATGTAACTGACACTGGCAGAGTTTGGTGATGGAATCAGCCTCACTGAGCTCTAATTAATTTTTAAAGACATTTGGTGTTGGAATTGAAAAAGGTTTCCATCAGTGGGTGGACTGGGCACAAACAGGATGAAAGATTAATCCTGTGATACCTCTTGATTTTCACAAGGGTCAAACTGTAGGAGGGATGCAGGAGAAAGCAAGAGACAGCAGCTTAAAAGTGGGTGAGAGAAAAACCGAACCATGGCTTGTGTGGCCAAGGGTGTTTCAGGGGCAGAAGGCTGGAGGCAAGCTGGGTGACAGTGCATGATGTATGTCCTTTGTTAAAAAATTCTATGTTAAATCTTGTCAGCTTTCCATAGGGGAGAACTCTCACTGGCTGGTTTGCTGGAATTAGGCTGAAAGTGGTGGTAGTGAATTCTGTCCTAAAAATCACCCTGAACACTTTTGTACATAATAGGCCTGGTACTTGGTGCAATTAGGAGATACCAGAATATATTTGTTTGAAGGTAGAACATTTTTGCTTCTCTTCTTCTCCTGTCTGCAGTACTGAGCCAACACAGAGGCAATTCCCGCTGAGTTGGACTGAAATCTGCGAGTGATGACACTTGAAGCATTAGGCTGAGCTCTAAATGAATAATGGTGTAAGAGAGAGAGAGAGATTTTCATTCCAGCATGAGCATGGAAAGGGAGCATGTGCTTGTTCTCACGCTGTCAGCATCCTTGCTGGGGAGGCTCTGGCTGCAGCATCGACTTTGGTCCCTTCTTCTGCCTGTGTGTTGCCAGAAAACACCAGTGAAATGGTGACTTTAGCTGGCACAGAATTTGTTTGACAGAGATACATAAAAAAGAGATGATCCAGCTGAATTCCCCAAGCTGAATCTCTAGCACTGGAAGTCAAAATAGAAGAAAGAGCAGAAGGTTTTGCAGTGTAAATTCAGCAAATGTGGTTTAGAGTAATTTAGAGAAGTTTGTGACTCAAAACAAATCATGCTGTCTACTTTCAAGAGAAAGATTTAATTCTCAGGATATCTTTGTGTTTTTACTACTAAAGCCTGAAAAGAATCACACTTTAAAGGTGATACTTTTCCTAACTATTTTACTGTCTTTATTATGCTTAGGGCTTGTTGTTACACTGAAAAAGAAACAACAAAAAAACCCTAAAAAATCAGACCACAGTTCAGATTTCAGAATTTTATGCTCCCATGTGATCAATGGTTTCAAGGCAGTTATGTCACAGTAGGATCTCAGTACGTTAGGAGAGAGTTGGGAATATGCAGAGATCTCTCATTTTACTGGAACTGTTACATGCTGGGGACACCTAATACAATAGATATAGTGCAGTGGAAAAAGAAGGATAAATATTTGCAAGAATTCAGTGCAGTTTTTTTGATGACTTTGCAGTGTTTCAGTAGCTTTTTCAACTGTTGTAGGAGCTGAGAGCAAGTCTTGCTCTCATTGGGTTGCAATTGCTTACCTTTGGATAAGACTTGGTGTAATAGCAGAGAAAAGGCACTGTCTGTAAAAGGTTCAAGGTGGAGGTATGAGGATCTTTTAAAAGAAATGGTATGTTCCATTTTTTTACATGATTCTATGAAATACTGAGAAAAATTACCCAGCCAGTGTCAACTTGAGTGAAGGGGAAACGAACCATAGTAACTTAGCAAATAAACAGATCAAAGGTACCAGAAAAAACACCTAAACACAATCCTAATTTTTTCCAGTAATACCAGGCAATTGGTGGATTTAGTATAGATACTAATGTTGTTTTGAACTCTTATTAACCTACCAGGGCAATCATGTGTGGTCTCCTTTCCAGAGCTCAGATAGCATCTGGCATAATTATTGGCTGCATCTTTTTCAGTAATGAGTTGATTGGGGTGGCAGAGATGCTTAATAAGCATCTGTATGGTTTCATCTGCAGGATACAGATATCCAAACACACAGAGAGCTGATCTGAGAGCCCAGATGTCTGAAAACCCTGCTGTTCTCAGGGATGGCAGACTAGTTCTTGTCGAGGTCAAGCAAGAAGTTAAAATATTGGGATGCCAGAAGTTCTTCAGGGACTGCTGAGGGACCCTCACTCATTTCTGCACTTGACAGGGCAGGGTGGGGCTTTGCTTGAGGTGGGAGCAGTTGCTTCACTCAGACACTGCAAGCTTTATAAAGTGTGGCAAAACGCAGCTGTGAAATAGAGCTGCTGAGAGCACATCTGGGAAACTGGAAAGGGACACTGAGTGCTGGCACTGCTGTGCCAAAATGAAACTTTTGTTTCATTTCAGTATATTGCACCTAAGATAAAATATATATATTTTTACTATATAGCTCATAGAGCTAGACAACCTGCAGCCTTTCTCTCTTCTTTCTGTTTTCTTTAACAGGAATGTCTCATGGGTTTACTTGAATTCACATTTTTAAAAAGGAAAAACAGTGGGTTTGGATTGTGGTCTTGGGTGGTGATTGTGGGCGTCCATGGTGTTTACAGTTTCCAGAACTACAACTGGACTTCACCTGCACTGAACTGGGTGAATTCCAGCTTGGTTGGAATGAAGATTAACTGTGGAACAACATCTCTCACTCACAAGTGTGATTTTACAGGTCTCAGAAATATGGAAATGGAATGAGTAGACCACAGCCTTAAAGTGAACAAAAGAAAGAAGTTTTCCCCTAATTTTTTAAACATAGAAATCCAACTGTCCTTGAAGCTGTTGTGTTTCAGTAAGTGGGGGAAAACCAACTGATTTTTCAAACCTCCCTCAAAGGTAATGGCTCATCAGCAGCTGCCTGCCCTGGGCAGCACTTCTGGGCACAAGCTGGGTGCCATGGAGCAGGCTGTGAGGGGGCTGTGTGGTGGGAGCATCCATCAGCTCAGACAGGATGTCCCATGCCTCTAGGACATTCCTTGCCCCACAGGGAGTTGGCCACTGCGTGTAAGTCCAGAACTGGGGCCTGAAAACCTGCCTAATGGAAGACTTGCAGAAGGGCCAAGCTGGGGTGAGGAAAAGATAAACAGCAGGATGTGTTTACTTCAAAACACCTGCATTGTGGGCAAGACTTGCCATGAGATCTGCAAGTGTGCCCTGCCTCCCCCACAGCACTACCTCTCATGCCTGAAAGGAGTGAGCACTGTGACCTTCAGTACAGGCAGCATGTACAAAGGACACTGGGCATGGTGTGGAAGAGCTGCCAGATGCTGGGTGAGGGGTTTATTGCAGTGAATGTATCAGATGGTATAAATGAGACAATGAGGATATCATCCTGGTGACATGCCCTCTGCAGATGTACTGCAGGTCTTTCTCCAGTAGTGAGTTCATTCCTGGGAGGATGAGTCCTCACCTTGGAACAATGGGTGCTGGAGAAAGCAGTGCCATCCCTAAGACCTATTGGTGAGACAGAAATGACAGTGATTTAAAAAAGTGTAAATTAGAAATCCACAGGTCCACCATGAATTTGGCTCTGGTGAGCCCTCTGTCATGCCGTATGCTGCAGTGAGTACTGCCAGCATTTCTCTTCTTTTATAGATATTTTAAAACGAGATAAATGAAAGCAAAACTTTTGACAAGGCCAAAGGCAATGAATTGTGCCACTCCAGGAACATAGAATCACCTTGCAGGGCCTAAAATAAACCAGCTGCTTGGCTGCTGCCCATCTGGTTCACCTTTTCACTTCCCATGTTTCTGGCAGTAGCTGGAGAGCAGTCTATGCCACGGGGGATCGTATCTCTTGCTTTCAGTCATTCTGACTTCCTCAGATGAAAGGCACTATATAAATATGACTATTCTTAGGCTTTTCAGGTGTGCTTCAGTGCTAACTCTTGCTTTAGTCTTTGTGTTGACCTGATGTTAAAAGATAGAAGATTGCTTGCGTGAACCTGACGTTCACTCAAGAGCGGAAGGGGTGAGTTTTCTCTCTCTGGAGCTTTCTAGCTATCACAGGTTACAGAACTGTGAAAGCCGATCACATAGTGCTACTTTGTGGCAATCAGTTCCTGGGAGTGATTTTCCAACACAAATCGCTTTCTTGGCAACAGAAAATCATTTAATTGTGTGCTCAGAAGCAGCACAGGAGCCTTCACCTAATGTTCTCCATAGACAAATGTTATGTAACTTTAAAAAAAATAGGTGTGATGTTACTCCCTGTGGGAGGACAGCAGGAGCCGGCAGCCCCCCAAAACGAGGTCCCTGGGGCGCGCATGTCCACCAAGTCCGGGCCGGGTGGCCCCCGGGGTGTGCTCAGCGTGGTGTGGGTCTCCAGCCACAGAAATTCTAACAGGAAACACGGTAAGACAAAAGAACAAACTGGACTCCATCTCCAGGTCTGCCAGAGGGGTTTATTAGGGTCATTAGGTGGGGTACAGGGACGGGAAAGGGGGAGGAAAGCGGGGGATGGGAGTAAGAGCTGGCAGGCTCGAAGATGGGACCCCAAAGTCCTGCCGGCATCGGCTTATAAGGGAAAGGAAGGGGGAGGGGCTGGCTCTCCCAGAGCCAGTCCCGGGAGGTCTGAAGGGAAGACAGGCAAGGGGAACACACCAATAGATTTCAGGTACAGCAGGATTCATATTTCAAAAACAGCCAATAGCATACAGAGCAGGGGAACAAAGAAAAGCTACATGGAGATCTGAAAATCACATTGCTACATAGTGGGTTTTGATTTGGTTTTCTCCTGTTTCCCACACACCTTTACAGAAGAAGTAGTTTCAGCTGTTTAGAAAAGGTGCTGAAAGAAGCCACAATGTGAGATGCAGTGGCAAAGGGCACACACACAGCAGCTTGGGGGCACCTCTGGGGAGATAGCCAAAATCTTGCCTTGGGCAAGAAGAGGGCTCAAAGGGGTTTTCTGTGCCTCATGTGATTTTTATTCTGGGAGCAGATTTGTGTCTTTGGACTGCAGCCACCTTGGAGTGCCCAGGCAGGTCCTTCCCCTAACAGCAGGCTCACTCACTCTGTGTGTAACCGCTCTGCTGCAGCATCCTCTGTTCATCTTCCTCTGGGCTTCCTTCCCCTGCACACACAGCTGCAGAGCTAGAGAAGCTGCTACCCCTTTTGGTAACTAAGCCTTTGCTTGTTCTCCTCATGCTCTGTACTTTGGCAGAGCCAGGAGAGCAGCCAGAACAGTGTGTGTGGAGTTTGTGTTTCTCTACATGTTTAGCAAGCACACTAATTTGAAACCTAGCCAAGCCAGCTTTCCCATTTGTACTGTTATGTAAATAACAGACAGGCAGGTTTCTTTTCAGTTTGCTCAGTGCAAGCACATTTCTGCCCCTCTTTGTGAAGACAGCTCCTTGGGAAGTCCTTGGGAAGCTTTTTGATATGTGGCAGCCAAGGTCTCACTATCCCCCTGGCTCCATAAAGGGGTTGTTCAAGCCCCTGTGGTGCTGAGCAGGTCCCTGCAGGCTCCCAGGGCAGGTGACAGTCACCTCAGGAGGTCTGTATGCTCTGTTTTCTCCTGCTGGCCTTGCCAGTTCCTCAGAGGACACTGCCTCTGCATGGCTCCTCTCCTCCTGTTTGGGGGGAAGGATGGAGAGAGCACCCAAGACTTGGAGGAAGGAATTAGTCTAAAGTGGAAAATGTTCTGAATGTAAGGGGGAAAACCTCAGCAAAACCATTTTGATGAGACAGAAGTCTCTACCTCTGAGTAGCCTTGGTTTAGCTCTTGTTTGCATGTGTTTTAGGCAGGTTAAGTTGTGGTGTTAGAGAATAAACCTTGAGTGAAATACCACTGAGAGGTTTGGGTTGATGTCTCTCTGAAGATAAGTTTCAGTCTCTCAGCCGCTTTCAGCTTCTTTTCGTGATGTGGAGGCTGCCGAAGGCGGTGAGATGGCTGCTCTTCTCACTTTGCAGTTTTCTCAACACTTGAAATTACTTGATATGACAAACTACTAGAGTGACATTTATTAGGCTTTCTTTGTGGTTGTTCATTCTCGCATGGAAAGCTGTTTGTTTCATATTTTTAACTAATGTATTTTATCATAATGAAATGATGTTGGAGACTCTATGGGGCCCGTGCCTCTCTGTGCTCACTGTGGCTGCTTGTGAGAAGGCAGTGTTTGGATCTAGGCTTGAACCCTCCCTCAGATGCCTTCCAGCTCACAAATCATGCATCATAAAAGCAATATTATGAAGGCTATAAAAAGTTCTATATTAGATCCTCTACCTGATACTAAACCAGTTGAATTTACTTTTTTTGATGTTATTGTTGTTGAAAATCTTTTAGAAGGGACTTCTGGGGCAATATAACTTTTCAAAAGTCCAGAATTATTTCAGTTGTACTTTTACAGCATTAGAAATTGGGGGAGTGTCACTGAGTTCTGTGCTAAAGCAGGTCTGGGAAATGAAGATGATACAACCCTCCAGGCAAAGGGACAGGAAAAGAATTTGAGGAACCAATCCTGTGTGGTTTTGTCTGCTGGGAGTTTTTGTTTGTTTGTTTTAATTGTGGTTTGGGTTTTTTTCCCTTTTGTCCAAACTACTTTTATGCTCTTCTGTCTTTCAACTGCTGTGTGAATCTATAAAATACAGCTGGGGGAATCACACTGACTGTTCAACAAATGCTAATTGTAGGATGTTTGTTGAGTAATCTGCCATTGATAAAAATGTCCTCAAGAAAAATCAGCCCTCTTCTATATTGTGAATGTCTGTAGCATTTGGCTCAGTTGGAGAAACTTAATTGCATAAAACCAAAATTTTGTTTTGTAAGTATTCTCACCTATGTGTCCTGAAACAGCCATGTCTAGAAAAATTAATGTTAAATACAGCTCCTCTGTAAGATCCGTGATTATTGTGCAATTGTGGTTTTGTTCAATTCACAGAAGAGAGCAGAAATGAAAACATTTTTTTTAAAGGCATCATTTTTGGTGTTTCTGGTTAGTGAGAGGAGACCTGAGTACATGAGGGGTTCACGTTCAGGTCCCCATCATTTTTCTGAGTATTAAGAATAACATCAAGAGAGAAGAAACCGCTTCTGTTGCACTGAACCTGTGTATTGACGCAGGGAGATTTTCGCGTTTTTGAATGTCAAATGCTTTTCAGTTTTATTCATCATCAAAATTGCTGTGGATCTTCTCAAGCTGCATAAGGATTTTCATTGCTTTGTCCAACTGGAGATGCTCCAGAGATAACAGTGAATTTCACACAGGAGCCTGTGTGTAAAATCCTGATTTAGAAAGAACTGCATTCTTAGCTGCAGGTTAAAGACAGGACTTAAGGGGATTATTTGAATGTAAGTTCATCTTGAAAAGCAGTGAATTGAAAGTAACACATTCTTGCTCAAAAGACCTGCGATTTTTTGTTCTAAACAATTGGACTACTGTAACAGCGTGTAAAATCAATACAGCTGGGCTCCCTGCCTTCTTTCTCTAAATTTAATTTTCATTTCATTTCTCAAATTTCGAACATGCTTAGAGAGACTGCTCTCATTTACATATATAACAGGCAAAATTTAGACAAATGTAGTTATATGTGAAAACACTTTGGGCCAACAAAGAACTGGCACTGGTGGCAATAAATGGGAAGAAAATAGTCCCATTAAACTTCCAGGTTTTGTAGTCTGGGTTTGCAGCCATGTATGACAGGAACAGACTGAGCCTGCAAACAAGTGGTTCACAGTTGGTGCCACCTCTGCCCATTATTGTGGCTGATTTTTACAAACCAACCTCTGTTTCCTTCATTCTGACTATTACATTAATTTCTTTCTGTAAGTGAAGTCTCTTCCTGCTTGAGTGTGCTGGGACTCTACCCCTGACTGAGCACTGATATGAGGGAATTTTGTCTCCCTGATCCTGGCAAATCAAACTTTTCCCCAACCCACACTCTTTCCCTCTCTGCCTCCTGTGTATGTGCTCTTATTGCCTTGAATATTAGAATATGACCTTTTCCAAGTGATAAATGAGTTGAAAGTCAAAGGTACTGCTTCATTAGCACTGACTTTAATAATCCTAGCCTTGTATGATGGGTCACAGTTGCTGCTGCCGAGTAATTTTTAGGCAGCTAGTGTAGGTAGAGGACAATTATATACTGCTGTCAAACTGGGAAATGAAAAGGTAGTTTTAAATCATACACTTCACATGTACAATTTATTTAGTAAAACGTGTTCTTTCTCTCACACATATTTCATATTCAGAGTAATGTGAAAGGTGCAAAGAAGAAACATTAACCAAATGGAAAAACTGTACATTTCTGTGTGATCAAGGCAGTAACAAGGTTTAGAAAATCTGCTGTTTTGGAAAGTTCTTCCTCTTGCTCCTTTACAGAAAGCAGCAAAGATGATGATAAAAATCTTTCTTCACACCTCAGCTGTGGCCGTAGTTTTAGTTCTAACCAAGTTTTAAAATGTTCATGTATTAGGCCCACTATAAGATATGTCCAGCTGCCTACTTGCACAGTCAATAATTTCTATGGAAATCAATGGACAGCAAATTGTATTTTCAAAACTGGACCCTTTTCTTTTTTATTTGCTACAGAGAGAAGGTAATTTATTTTCACACTTTGAATAAAGGAAATATCTACCCCAGAAACACGACTACCAGCAGTCTTAGACTATTTTCAGAGCTGTTTTAGAAAGCCAAAGAAAATTATTTCTTTTTGTGAAAGTGTTTCTGGCTAAGAGCACCAACCATGCCCAGATAAGGGTACAAGAAATGGTTGGCTTAAACTGCAACAAAGAAACCTTTTGATTAGATTCAGAGCCAAACTTGCAAATGGCCATAGCGTGGTGACAATTCAGAAGCGCTGACCTGAAGGGTTCAGGCTGGCCCAGAGATGTTTTGTGAAGTGTACAGTACAGGCTAGAAGGACTTCTCTAAGGATGAGTTGGATAGAGCTGGATAGTCTTCTGGCTGGGAGAGAGAAGAATATCAGTCACTCCCTAATTTTCTGTGATGTAGGGCTTGCTTTCTTAATTCCCCTGCTCCAAGAAAGAATGAGAAGACAGACAGAAAAGTTTCATCCCCGTGTTGTCTTATATCTTTGATAGAAATGCACTGATGTAGAAACACAGTTCAACATTCAGTCTTTCTCTAATGTCCTTTTTGAAGGGGTTCTTTTGGTTTTCTTGGGCAAAACCTGTTTTAAAATTGCAGGAGAAAACCATGATGATTCCTCAGCAATGGTAATCGGGAACATTTGTTGCTCAGGAATTGCTGGTACCTGAGGTACTCCATGGGATTTCTATTCTGGGCAGCGTGTCCTCCATGAAAGAGCAAAACTGCTGCCCCTCATAGCAGCCCTGAGCAGTGTATAATGCTTACAGCAGGGAGGATTCACTGCTGTCCCAGGCTGGCCAAGCTGCCCAAAGCAGAGGAACTCCAACAGTAACCTTCTGCAGAGTCAGACTTTTGGCTGGATACTGCCTTTTAACTGCCAAAATACCTTCTAAGTTAGAGAGAAGATTTTGAATTGTTATTTCTGTATTTGCTCTTAGCAACACCTTTCTGATCACATATGTAAAAGGAAAACTGGTGCAGCTATGAGAAAAGCTGATGTTAAATGGCATTCCCATGATCTGGTTATTTTCCCCTGGCAAGCCATTCACATTTAATAGATACTGTCAAAGCTAATGCTTCTTTTGGTGTCAGTCTGTCACTTTGCTAATGCTGGCTCCTTAATCCAACTTTTTTCTCCATCTTTAAAGGACAGAAAAATATGGAACAGGTTTGCATTCACTGGAAAATCATTGGCCTTGTCCCTCTGGCACCATCCCTGCCATGTCAAGGAATAACACTCTCGGTGTCCTGGCAAGGGGCATCCTCCCACTGCTGGCAGTCCCGTTGCAGGCCACAAGGCTTAAAGACAGGACACTGTTTAATAACCTTTTTCAGGTGTGTTTTCTTGCCGAATTCCTTTGCAGCAAAATAGTAGAAGATGGCATCGAGGCAGCAGTTCAGGTTGGCAAATGTCATCGACACCTGGAGGAAGAGGCTGATGTTCTGTTTCAGACCACAGTCCACAATCACATGCTGCTTCACCAGGCACTGGAGGCAGATCCCAAGGTGGACGGGTGTGAAGCACACCAAAAACACCACGAGGTTCATGACAATTACTCGTAAGGAGCCACTGTCTCCTACCTTCTTTTTGGCTTGACTTCTGTGATTCAGAAGAATCCAGATGGTTTGAGCAGAGCAGAAAACCATCACTGCAAGCGGGATCAGAAATCCAAATATTTCCAGAGAAACAATGATGGGAACACTCCACGTTGTCTCTGTCATGTTGTGAAAGCATGCAAAACCATCATTCTTGTGAAACAAGAACATTGGGCTGCTGCAGATCCAAGCTACTGCCCAGATGAAGCAGCAAACCAAGACAGCCCACTTGGGGGATTGGTTAGCTCGACCTTCAAACGGGTGCCTTATGCAGTTGTACCTGTCGACAGTGATGCAGACAATGATGAAGATGCTGATGTAGGTGTTGACAAAATAAAGAGCTTCTGTGAAGGAGCACAGCAGCCAGGGTGCCTGGTTGGCAGAGTAGTGCAGCTTCAGCGGCAGCGACAGCAGCAGCAGCACATCTGCAAGCGCCAGGTTGATCATGTACACAGAGGTTCTGGTCTGCTTTCTCCAAAAGTGGCAGAACATATAGAGGGCCAGGCTGTTGAGAACCAGCCCGAGGATGAAGGTGGGGATGAAGATGCCCAGCTGCAATTTCCTTGCCAAGTCGTCGATGAGTGTAAAATTGCATTCCGTGCTGTTGTTGGTCATTTCTCCCCTGAAATAACAAAGAGCAGGTCGGAAATGTGTAAGACTCACAGTTAATGCTGTGATAAGCCAAACCAAGATACTTTCAGACCCAGTTCTAGACTGTTTTGGTTTTGAGCTGGACACTTGGTCAGCCTTTGTCTAATATGGAAAGTGAAACCTTTCAAGCACAGAGCTTTCTATTTCCAATTTGAGTGGCTTAATATGTTACAAGGGAGTCTGATTCTCAGGGGCAAGTAGTCAGCATCCAGTGATTACCACCCCCTATAAGATAATCCCATTCAGATATTGAAGAGACTGACTGCTGCAAACACATATTTTCAAAAGCTCTAAAGACTACTGGCTGTCTCTAATAATTGTACACCTGTTGAAATTTCCCTTACAATTATGCTTGATTCTGTTGCTGCACAGAAATTAATGAAATTATTATTCCATATTAAGGCATGTTGATCTGATAACTGGGATTTTACTCTTACATCTGAATCCACATACATCAGTAGCTTTTGCTGATGTGCTTTTACTGCACCCGCATTTATAAGATATTTTAGTTTCATATGGTGCTTATATCCAATGCAGTATTTTAAAAGGTCAACTTAAGAAGACGGATCTTTTATCTAGGTGCAAAATGAGTAAGTGGCTTTTCTCACTTGTGTTTAACTTTCAGCATTTTAAATTTGGGGTTTGCACTTTAAATTTTGACTGATTATCTTAGATAATCCAGCAAAGATTAGCAAATGGAAGGCATGACATCTTCATAATGCAATTTTTAAAAAAATTAAAGTTGTCTTAAATAAATGTTATCACTGTTCTTAAAAATTTGCTTTTACAAACAATGCCTTAAAAGTGCTTTTTAATAACCTCTTTAAATCAAAATCACAAAAAGTCCTAATAAATCAGAAGAAATTGGTAGTTAAAGTTCCCAGTCCAGTTCAGCCAACTAAGCAGCTCAAAAGAAATTTTAGAAGTAAGTGAAGATATTTTAAGAAAAGTTCAATCAAGAGGAAAAATTTTAGGAGTAAGTGAAGATGTTTTAAGAAGAGTTTGATTAAGAGTTTGCTTTGGAGGATGAAAAGTGACAGCTCTTAAGCACTACCAAATGGAGCTGAACTTTGCTAAAGAAATTAAAAACCAATTAGTGAAAGGGGTTTTTTTTGGTGTGTGTGTGTGGCTAAAATAAAATATTTTTTAAAAATAGAGAAACCAAGGACCAGTAGTTCTGCTAAAAATTAACTAAGGAGATAGCCTTGCATTTTGCTGACTCTTATACCACTACTTTTCATGGGAATGCTGACATTGTGGTGGAGGTCAGAGATGGGATTACTTGTGGAAATAAGTGAGTGATAATGGAAATAACAGTATCTGAACACAGAATGCACTAAGAGCTCAACATGCTCATTTCAGTGAAATAGTTTTTTTCCAGTTCAGACTACAGAAAGAACAGGAACATTAAGCTGAAGTTCCAACCCTGTAGTTGTTATGAAGTATGGATGTTATTAGTGTGGCCAGAAAAGATTCAATCTAGCCTATCTGTTAAAAGAGAGAGTGTCAAATGTGATTAAAGCAATACTATAACTGTTGAGTCTAAGCTTCACACAGATTTTTAAATAAAATTGCTAAATAAGTCTTTGATAGCTCTTACCAGACCCTTATCTTTGATGAAGTATCTGCTTTTTCACATAAGGGAAAGGCTGAAGATTTTAGGCACTTGCATTTCCTCAAAGTGTACTAGAAACAACAGAATAGCACTGGAAAAAGAGTTTAGAACAAGGGCTGTTTAGTCAGTGGGGAAATGGTTGCCTGAAAGCTGATAACTACAAACACACTGGATGGGGTTTACTAAGGGGATGCACAAATTCACCAAGACTGTCCTTGGCTGTGTTTCCCCCAGTGAACCCACAGCAGGAGTGAGGGTGACCTGTGGGGAGGTGCTGTGGGTCAGGGGCTGGGCACCACTGCCACCTGCAGAGAGCTGGACAGAGCCACATGAGCTGTGCTGTCACAGCTTCGTGAACTTAGGAAATAGCAAAAGGAAAGCTGGATGTTATCAGTGGATTTATCTGCCAGAAATTAGAACAGAGAGAAAACCTTGGATTGGTCATCAGGATGAGGTTAAATCAATCCCTTTGAGCCTGCAATGTGTGGCAGCTACTTAGAAAATGACGTTTGTGGTATGTGAGAGGTGAGAAAATTACATAAAACACTGAGTTGGTGCCATATGTACAAGGGATCAGTGTAGGCAGAGGCTGCTGTCACCAGAGGACAGGGAAGGGGACATGGGAACATGAGCTTTAGCGTGAGCATGGGTGTCCTGTGACCAAGGGCACCCAACTATCTGGGGAAAAAATCAGGCAACACGAAACATTTAGGGGTAGTGACAACGCCTGTCAATCCAGCACTTTGTCTACTTTGTCAATTTATCAGAAAATTGTGCATGATGACTCTTAAAAGTTAAAACTCTTAAAAAGTTTGGTGCTACTTTTATCATATATCTAGCTCACTGAATGCATTTTCTTTAGAATTCATTAGCACCAAATTACATATATCATTACTCCAGAAAATTATTAATTTCAAGAAAAGACAGCCTTTAAATTGATAATTGTCTGATTGTCAAAAACAAGATCATTTTTATCATTTTAGTTTCTCAAATTTAAAATTCACATCTTGAGTAATCCACAGAAATTGTTTGCAACTGTTCCAGACTAAGTAATGTTTGCTCAGAGTTACCTGAAGATTCATTTTCATTGACAAATAACCTTGTAGTCATTTAATAAGCATCATCTTTACTGCACTGTCCAAATTATTAGTAAAAATACTGATAATACTCATCCTGAAAGATACTGAGCTGTAGCAGAGACATCTTTCCTATACAGTAGACACTGATTGGTATCTCAGTGGGTACTCGCTAATCATACAGAGCTTTCGTACAGATCATATTTCCTTGGTTTGCTTATGAGAATTTCTTTAGTGTGTGAAGCCTGTTTACCCCTCCTACACGCCATCTCCCATTATCGTGAGTTGTCACAGAGGAAGTCAAATTACTTCTGTTTCAGCCATTCTCAGATTAATCTGTGCAGATTTTTACTTACCACTGAGTTCACTTCTGCATGCGTGCAAACAGATTTTTTGGTGGGTGATTCTAATATTTTTTTCAAATACTAAAGCCAGGATTAGTGATCTACTTTTCCCAAATCCTTCCTTTCCACCTTCTTATGAGAAGTACCACATTTGTTCTTTTCCAGTCTTCTAAGGAAAATTTCTCTGTCCTCAACAAGTTTTTGGAAGGAATCTCCTGTGGCTTTAGGATTGTTTCAGACAAATCCTAGAAACCAAAAGATAATACAAGAATGTATTGAGTGTAATTAACGGTACTCAGGAGAGTGTGTCTTAGCTGGTCCAGCCTCTGTGTCACCGCTGTTCCATTTATCCTCAGTTTCTCCTGCTGATGATTCTGCACTTCCTATGAACTTGTTAAATATTAATTGGGTTTACCCATAGCAGGAGCTTGTGGTTTAGTGAGCAGCAAAGGTGTTCTGCCCTAGGAAATTAAAAGCAAGGTTTTACAGTAATAGCTGCAGTAGGCTTTTTGCAGTACAGTGGAATTCATGAATTATTTCCTCTTTGCAACTTGGATCCAAGTGCATCTGGCTCTAGTTGGGATTCATACAAATCTGCATGGGAGCACAGATTATGGATGTCATATTAAGGGTATTCTTATCCATGAAAGCTTCATTAGCAAAGACATCCTTTGTTTATATCTATTTCCCAGAACATTATGCATGTTAGATATAAATTATTCTCTCGTGGATGTACTGGAGAAGAGTAAGACGGCTTAGTGCAATGATGAGCAGCAGGTCCCATATCTGCAGCTGGATAATTTCTTGCCATTTTTTTCTAAGTATTTTGATTACAACAGAATAGATTTATATTTATCACTAAAGCAGAAATCTTTCTTTCTTAAGTTAAGCTTAAGTTAATCTTAAGTTAAGCAACACTATATGCTTGATCTTATTGTTTGAACTTTATAAGCAATAATCATCTAACCAGCGTAAAAATAGTGTCTGCAATCAATGCTGCTATTAAATTGTTGGAAAAATAGAAGTCAATAACTAAAATAAGAATTACTTTACCTGAACCCCAGCAAGCAGATCAGCAGCATTGCTTCAGTCCAGGTTGTTCTACAGAGCATGAGACCGTGCCTTACAAGTATTCTAAATGGCATAACCAACCACATCCTTCTTTTCTTCTCTTTTTTTTTTTTCTTTTTTTTTTTTTCATGTTTCAAAATACACTCTGTGCTTACTTATATAGACAAGTGAAGGTGGAAAAAGTGTAAGATTTGAATCCTCAGCTGTTTTCAGTCCGTAGTCAAAATAGGGTAGGGAGCAATTTGTCTCTGAAGTCAGGGGGTTCACTTGGCCATTACTTAGTGTGATGCAGATGAGAGCTTTTGTGAGCTTGTGGTGCCTACCTCCAAATTTCCAATTATTCCTTGAGCTGGGGAGGAGCTGGAAAGTGGAAAGTTGTAGGAGAGGTTGAAATAAAAATAGGGTTTCTTCCCCCAGTTTCTGCTCCATTTGCATACTGGAGAGCAGTAGTTAAGCACCCAGAGGCTTCTGAAAGGTACAGCTACTGACACACACGCAGCTGTTAAACTATTTAAAGATTTTTTTTTCAGTTTTAGCCAGTTCAGGTGTATGAACCATAACTGCAAGCTGGCAAATGTTTATCTGTGGCAGCACTGAGGTGTGTGAAGCAGTAAACTAGTGCCTTACGTGTGAGTCACATAGTAGCCAACACACGCTTCTTGAAATGAACTTCCAAGGCTTTCTGGAGCCTCTCTGGCTGAAGTGAGAATCTCACTTGCTAGTGCTGACAGCCCCTCTCCTGGCTTGTGGACACACTGCAACCCTTTGCAGAAAAATATAGGAAAAAACCCAGCTCTAAGTGGCAGTTTTCAAATTGCAACCTGGCTCTGGAGGTAATTTCATCTTTCTGTAGAAGAAGTAGCATCAATGTTCGTACCACAGGACTTGGAGAAAAAAAACCCTGCAATTTTCTTCCTGTCTCATCTGAAAATGAGATTTAAAAAAAAAAAAAAGCAGAACCCCAAACAAAGTTTAGGTAAACCTCCTCAGAAAATTGTGTGGCAGAGGAAATGAAGGCAATATGATTCATAGCATTTGGGAAACACATTCTGGAATTGGGAGGTTTCAAGGGCTTTTCAACTTCAGTCTTCTCAGAACTGTGGTCTGGCTCCAACTCAGCAACTGACTGAAATGAATCTGGAGTCACACAAAGAAACCTAAGAGTGCAGCTAAATATTAGCAGGAAACAAATACCCTTCAATTCTGAGTGACTTTTAAACAAGTTATTCTGTGTCATGTTGCAGCTGAAATCAGTTGCTTCTTTATTCTTCTCACCACAGGCATACTCCAGATTTAGCAAAAAAAAAAGGATTTTAATATTTCGTGCTGCCCTCACTCCCAGGACTAGGTTCATTGCTTGTGGTTCTGTGAACTTCCCAATTAGTATCACTTGATGCATCAGAGTGACACAAAAAATCAGCATCTCTGCACACATCACCTGCATGTTTGCTGAGCTGGCAATGTTTTTGTGATACATGTGAGTTCACTACTCATAGGTGAGCACATAATTTGCTGATGTGCACATAAATTACCCTTTTGCAGGTTGGCCTTTTTGGCTTAAATGAGGACAACTTCCATCTAGAGCATATTTAATGAGGGCAAGTTATGAATGACTCAGTCCCAGGCTGGCAAGATACATTATTGGCTGAGAAATTAGGGCTTGTTTCCCCCTGTCTTTCATGATTGCTTTTGTAGTTTCTCAGGTGCTATACATGAATATGCTCAGCAGGAATTATTTCAGTGAGTCCTTTGTGCTCCAGTGCCTTTATAACCCAGCATTGCTGCTTGATAAATGGTGTATTTGGGGGATCCAGGTGGCTGCACGGCTCTGAGGTTTTCAGTGGGAAGGAGGAGGCCTTCAGGTTTTTTTAATTAACCACTAAAATGTGGTGGGTGTATATTTTTTATGTTGCCTAGTGACAGCAATCTTAACAGCTTTATCTATTTCCAATATTGTGTTCCAGTTAGCAGATGAATAGTGGCTAGAAGAAACAAAATCCAAACTGAAAGGAAGTGTGTGACCAAAAAATTAATCATGTTTATGGCAAAGATGAGTAGGGTTTTTTGGCTGGTTTGTTGGTTTTTAAAAGTTTGCTGAACTTTCTCTACCTTCTATCCTCTTCATGCCGTAAGTGCTGCTCTTGCTAAATCAGGCACCAGCATTGGCCGTTTTCAAGGAATCAAAATCTCTTTCAGAGGAAACACGTTCATGCAGTGCAAAACCACATTCATTTGCATTACACCAGCATGAATTCTTCTGTTCTTTTTAAGTGGAAAATATATCGTAGCAGCTTTGAGGTCCAGCTTTCACAAATGGCTAAATTATGTGTTTGCTTGTACTTAATGGCCAGGATGGAATAAGTTGGGCCTCAGATCTAAACTTAGGATGCTCAAATGCAAATTAATTGAAATTCAAAGGAAGGATCCAATATGCTTCTGGGCCATTCTGAATGAATGTGTGATTCGTTCTCCCAGATAGCCATAAAATATCATCTC
This sequence comes from Lichenostomus cassidix, assembly GCF_008360975.1. Taxonomy (NCBI): domain Eukaryota; kingdom Metazoa; phylum Chordata; class Aves; order Passeriformes; family Meliphagidae; genus Lichenostomus; species Lichenostomus cassidix. The sequence goes on from NC_139490.1 coordinate 19,669,796, forward strand.
AGATAATAAGACTTAATCATCCAGAGTAAGAGTCAGGAAAAGATATTGTTCAGTAGAGCACTAGGAGGTGAGCAAAAAAAAGTCTTGTCCTCATGAAGCACGCTGGATGCAGTGGGGAATTACAAAGCTGATGAACTTAAATACCTGAGTTGAAGGTATCTTTTACGCTGTGCTGTGAATAGTTTCTGATATTTTGGTGTATTTTTAAAGGTTTCAAAGACTGGATGGCCATAGTGAGTTAAGCTAACAAGTCTTGTTCTGAGAAGGCTGCCACAGCTTGCTACCCTGAAAGGAATTTGCTGCCTTCTTTTAAGAGGGGAGGTCCTGGGGATTTCATCTAACTCCAACTGAGCAGCAGAAAAACCCTGGAAAGGAAAACTGTGCCAAGAGTTCACGATGCTCTCACCTACCTGAAGATGTGCTGTGATGCTCTTTCTGTCTAAAGAACAAATAAATGAAGAACAAACTGAATTTTCATTAATGGCTTAAAAGCTGTTGTTTGCACTTGGGTTGGAATACAGTGTTTTGTTTATCTGTAAATCTTCCACTTCCCACTAGTGCTCTTTGGGTTGCTCAGTATCCTCTTCCTCATCTTCATAAGCAGTTGAAGCCTGGCAAACAGTGAGCTATCTTAATTGTACAACTGGAAGCTTTAAATGGCTAAGGGGTTGTGTTTTTTCTCATGAAGCCAGTTCTTTGAGTTCAGGAGACTGCAAAACATGAAACCAGAAAACCTGGAAACTGCTGTATTTTATAGGGAATAGCCACACTCAGCCTCTTCAAGATGAGGCACAGATTTTTAAAGGCAGCCAAGATGGAGCAAAAAGTATAGGTTTTTTCGGAGCTGGCTGGCTATGAACGCAAATTTATTTCTACATTTGAGAAACCTTAGAAAGGTTTGTCAGGGTTGTGTGATGAGAGGAAAGGAACTGGGCAGTCTGGTGGGCAGCCAGTCTCACACTAATATGGTTGAGTGAGCAAAATCAGGGGAGTAATACTTTAAAGTACAGAATATCTTCAGCTGAGTCTGACTCAGAAGTTCACCATCAGAAAACCGAGCTTGCAGGATGCCATCTCCTCAGTAACTTCAGATACCCACAGTCTGCAGCTGATGATCTAATCTTCCACAGTTCAGTTTGGTCTTCCAGGGCCAAAAAGGCCAGTTAGACATGGCCAGTGCCAGGCATGTGCCAGTGAAGACATGTTCTTCATGGCCAGTCCATTCCTCCTCTGGGCAGGCACAGAATAGTTGTGTGTGGCCAGAAGGAATTCTGGCTGTGGGCTTAGCAATAGGTTATAAATTTTTCTTGGGTATTTGTAGGAAGGAGCAGCAAGTCAAACTGCAAGTTCAGCTTGAGAGAAACTATTTAAGAATAGACACAGAGCTTCCTGCACCCATAAGCTTTGCAGTTTGCCCTCCGAGGTTCACCAGCACACCCTCCTGTGCTGGCTGGCAGGTCAAGGGGTCTGTGGTTGCTCAGCAGAGCTGGGCTGGTTCTGGTGAAGATGCCATGCTCACTGAGCTGTGGCACTGCCAGGGGAAATGGTAGGTGTGCACAAACCCACGGCTTCAAATGAAACTGCCAGCTAATTTCACAATCAACCAGTAGAAGGAACTAATGGTTAGGAGCGGTGTGGATACAAACCCAGCACCTGTGCAGAAGACCTCATGGCTCCTAGCAGGCCTCCTGAGCACTCAGACTTCTGTGGGAGCAGTTAAATAGGACATTTATCTGCTCTGCCTTACCACTCCAGTGCCAGCGTGTGGTTATTGCACACTATTCTTTTTCCTGCCACAGGCAGAGATCAGATCAGTCATGTAATGCTTGCCCATCTTCACCATATAAACTCTGATAAATGGTTTCTAGTGTTATCTAGATTTTTTTTCACATAGAAAAACATTTTTGTTCTTAGCCTTTTCAGTGCACTAGATAACGAAACACAAAATGAAAATTATTTCCTTTGCTTTTTCATTCCACCATGTATTACCTGAGCACTGTTGACTGCACCATCAGTCCAAGTCTGCCACCAGACTTGGCAGTCCAGACTGCCACCACTGCAGGGTGACACAGAGGGATGCCAGTGCAGGACAGGAGCAGCAGCTGCAGTGCACTCCTGTGCCTTGCACAGTCATTCCTGGACTTCCCGCAGACAGCCTGGCGCCAGGGGTAGGAGCTGCCTTGTGTGCAGGGTTTATGCACTCTTGATGCTACAACTTTCTGAAAGACTCATTTCTGTTGACTGACTTGGTCTGAAAAGGAGCTGACTTGTTTGGAAACTACATTTTTTCCATTTCCTTTACCTTTTCCTCATCCACCCCTCCCCAGTGCAGGGACTGGCTTTTCTGGAAAGAAAACCCTACATACTCAAGCCTGTAACTGCAATGGGTAGGTATCAAATGAAAATCATGGACTGGCTTAAAAGGAACATTTTCCAGACCTGAGATGTGCCCTGTTTCATCAATGCATGTCATTTTTGCACTTGGGGTCTTCCCCATTTTAGCTCATATGCTGCTAAGCACATTTAGTTGTTTTAAGAGCAGTGCACCAATAAGGCACCTCTCAAAGCAGGTCCCAAAGGATTGCGGAGAAGTGGGACCAGTTCTGGCCCCTCACAGCACGGCCTAAATGGAAGTTTGTGTCCCAGGGATGAGGCTATTTGAGCTGCCAGCTGAGGATTGTTTCTCATACTGATTTTGCCTCCCCTGGGAGTGATGGCAGTTACCACAGCCATGGCTCTTCTCTTTGCCTGGCTTGGTTTTCCTTGGGATTTTTGCAGACTATGCCATAGTCCACCACAGCCCAAGTGTATTGCCAGGTGTGCTTGTCCACGTCTCCAGCCTGTGTCCCCTACCCCGGCACTGAGATCCGAGGGTATGAGAACCGCTGTGAACGTCGCTGCTGTCCTGTGTCCAGTCAGGTCCCACCAAAGTATCAGTCTGAACTATTGAGTGACTTATCATGGACATGCGGCTGAGGGCAGCTGAGAAATAGGAAGTGCCAAGGAAGAGATAGTCCGACAGAAGAAAAAAGAAATAATTTAAAAGTTTAAGAAAATGCTGGGAGGGATCCCCACAGCTACTTCAGCATCAGTTTCAAGTGGTGCCGGTGCTCGCGGAAGAACTGCTGCTCGACAGTGCCATCTTTGGGTAGTTCGTGTCTGTGAGTTGGACAAGAGGCAGCAGGGGGAATTTAACTTTTTTGTGTGGCTCTCTCTCTCCCCACGCGTATATATGAAAAAACGTGTGTGTATGTATTTGTGTAAGTATCAATATTATAAGGAATTATTAACAGTTGTTATACAGCACATGTGGGTTGTGCCCACACTTCTTTATGAGCTTCATTTTGTTCTCATCTTTCCAAATCTGTCCTGGCTGCCCAGTGTTTATTCCAGTAAGATAGCCAGCCTTTGACAGAGCACATTCTGTTTTATGCTGCTGAAACAAATGTCACCTTGTGAAGACAGGGATTTGTCTGTTCTCCTCTGGAAAGGGCAACTGAGCAAATTTCTTTATTTATTCCAGTGCAGAAGTGGTCTTTTCCTTGAAGGGAATTGGCCATCCTTGACTCTGGCATCTGAAGAGAACAATAAAGGCGTAAATTCAATTAGTTGTGGCTTGTTCCTTCTATGCATGTAGGTTATTTGCCCTTGCTATCAGCATATGATTAATATTTAAAGTATAACCAATTTATCTTGCTCTCTGGGTCTTGGATGCTTCAGAAGGGGGAAAAAGATGGGGATGCTGCAATGTGCTGCCAGCCCAGCTGGCTGCCAAGGGAGGAAAGCTCTCTGGATTGTTTCTCTGAGAGTGGAATTCATCCTCCTTTTGTGCAGAGAGGTTGTGTTGTTTGAGCCTAATGATGGTGAGATACTTAATTCCTTCTGATGTGTAGTGTTAGTCTGGCTGAGTCAATATGGTTGGCTTTGTTCTGGCTGCTGCCTGGCATAGCCCAGTGTCTTCTTCACACAACACTTAGAGTGGCTGAGTGGCTTTGGAAATAAAAACTGCACTTCATTTGCATATAATCATACCACTTACATTGATAACCTTCCAGTTTGCACTTCAAATTGAGTGCTAGACATTTATTTGAAATGCTGGAAAGTTTTCTTCCCTTTAGCACAGGTGTATTCCTATAAATAGCCTGTAGAGAAAAGCCACATAACATAAAAGGGCTCAAGAAAGCAATTTGCAGGAAAGTGAAAAACTTCAACCAGATGAAAACCTCTCAAACAAACTGCAGCTGGAGTGGCAGAAACTATCAAATAATCAGGCGGAAACTTTTTTTTTTAACAAAGACAAAAGCTAAGATTAAAAAAAAATCTTAAGGGACAGAAATTTTGCTTTCTGAAATATCAGCCTGAGACAACAGCTTTTGAATTTGAGTGGACACTGACTCTGAAAGACCCAGCAATTATCTGAAGGCCAGAGTGATCCAGCCTGCCTGCAGAGTTAGGGCATGTGTGTGTGCCTGTCTGTGGCAGCCAGGATGCTCTGCACTTCAAAAATGAAATGTTATCACTTTGCATCCAGCTGGGGGTGTGTTGTTCTGCGCCAGGTGGGGAAGCTGGACACCAGCACGGCTGCCCTCCAGGGAGACTGACATATGTCATGTAGGGTTTGTTTGTTGCAGGGTCCTGGGCATGGGGCCTTGGAAGAGTTGGATAAAGGCTCTGAATGTGTGCTGCCTCGGTAGCTCTCTCCAGGAAGGATTGCCTTCATTTCTTGTGCGACAAATCAGGATTGTCCTAAGGGGCTGAATGCCACACGTTTGGGGTAGGATGAAGGGTGTGTGAGCAGAGCACAAGTGCCAGCCTCTGCTAAAAAACCACTTTGTGCTTTTATAATGAAATATTATTTTGCTCTGAATAAATTCCATTTTTCCCTGTGTTGGGTAGGAAGAGTGATTGCTGAGACCAGGGTGGTTGTACAGGGATTGTATCGAGGTGCCCAAGAAATTTGTGGAGATAGGTTATTGTGCAGGAATTTAATGGTATTCTTGCCTTGAAGTCTTTTGCTTTTGGATTCCTCCCTGACCCTAGAAATCACCTTACATGCATGCAACAAGCATGACATGTTTTGTTTCTTGCAAAGAGGAGCTTTGGCTGTGATGCTGGGATTAAATTTGCTGGGCCAGAGGAAAATAATTTCACTGAGCCTAAACTTCCAATCAGGATTAACCTGGAGCACCCAGGTAAATAACGGCAACTAGTCAGATGTGTGGACATTTCTCCAATTCCACCCTAAATCTGCAGTATTCCTCAATCATCAGGCCTTCATCACACCAGATCACAGAGGGAGGGTCATCTCCCAGCCTGAAACATCAAAGGTTCCCTGCAGGTGTGTACTGGGTTGAGGCTGGCTGGATGCGATGCCAAGCACCCACCAAAGCCTCTCTCTCACTCCCCTCTGCAGCTGGACAGGGGAGAGAAAGTACAACAAAGTGTTCATGGGTTGAGATAAGGGCTGGGAGAGATCATTCACCTAATACCATCATGGGCAAAACAGGCTCTAATTAGAGATATTAATTGAATATATTACTAAGAAAACAGAGCAGGATAATGAAAAGTAAAATAAAAGCTTAAAAACACCTTCCCCCCCACTCCTCCCTCCTTCCCAGCTCTACCTCCTTCCCCAGGGGTACAGGGAGATGGGGAATGGGGGTTATGGGCAGTTCGTCACATGTAGCTTCTCCCACTGCTCAGGGACAGGAGTCATTTCCTGCTGCACCGTGGGATCTCTCCCACAGGAGACAGCTCTCCATGAACTCCTCCAACGTGAGTCCACTCATGGGCAACAGTTCCCTACAAACTGCTGCAATGTTTGTTGTGAGTCTACCCCATGGGCAACAGTCCTGCCCAAACTGCTGCAGTGTGCGTCACTGTCCCACGAGGTCAGTCCTTCAGGGACAGGCTCCTCTAGGGTGGGCACCTCTCTCCACAGGCCTCCCACAGGGTCACAGCCTCCTCTCAGGCATCCACTTGCTCCAGCATGGGCTCCCCCATGGGCTATGGGTGGATCTCTGCATCCCCGTGGATCTCCATGGGCTGCAGGTGGATCTCCACATCCCCGTGGATCTCCATGGGCTGCAGGGGCACAGCTTCTTCACCATGGGCTGCACCTTGGGCTGCAGAGGAATCAGCTCCAGTGCATGGAGCACTTTCTTCCCCTACTTCTGCCCTGCCCTGGGTGTCTGCAGAGTTGCTCCTCTCACATGTTCTCACCCCACTCCTTCTGGCCTCAATTACAACCTTGCAACAACTCTTTCTTCTTAGATCTGTTATCACAGGGTTGTTAACCACCATTTCTAACTGGCCTAGCCTTGATCAGTGACCCATCTGTCTTTGGAAACACCAGGGATTGGCACTGCCAGACCCAGAGGAAACTCCCAGCAGCTTCTCACAGAAGCCACCCCTGTAGCCCCTCACTGCCAAATCCTGGCCATGCAAACACAATACTTCAACTGGTGAGAGACTCAGAGCCTGCCAGAGTCCAGTCGCAGCTCAGGCCTTTGCCCCTCGGCCAGAATGGGTGTGGGAGTGTTCCCAGGGCAGTCCCACTGCTCCCACGGGATGAAGCTCAGCCAGCAGACTGATGGGATGGAACCCCAGAGCCCTGCTCAGGGTATGCTGGAGAGAGTCCAGGGCCTCCTCTGGTGCTAAACAGCAGAGGGCAGCTGTGGCCTGGGGAATGTGTTCATCAGTCCCTTGAGAAACACAAAGGCACTCCGTGGTCACTTCAGCCCTGGCAGAGCCATCGTGTCCTGCATGAGGTGTTGTGTTCCTCTCATCTCGTGCAAGGGTGGGTGAAAGCAGCAGCTTTTGCAGCCAGTGGGAGTGGGCTTTGCCTTCATGTTGCCTCTTGTAGATCTCTGACAACTCAAGAAATTGGTGAAAAAAAAGAGTTTTTTGCATAGAAAGCTGTAGTATTACCAGATATTCGTGTAGGTTGTCTACTAACCGGGACTGGAGTAATTCATAATGGTATAAAGAAAATGGCTATAGTTTATTACTATGTGAACAGACTCTTTTAAAATGATGTTTCCCTACATTATTAAAAGTCTTGTGAAAAGTGTTTCTCTGTTTGTGGTAACCTAAGACTTTATTCTATATAGGGTGTGATTAGTTATTTCAGGAATGACAGAGTCTACAAGACAATGGAAGCAAGATTAGTATTTCAAATGGTGTTGACAAGTTGGGTAAATGGTTTGGAAAAAGGAATTCAGTAAGGCATAAAGACATAGGCAAAGCACAAATGTGAGATGTGGGTGAGCTTGATATGCTGCAGATCTGAAAAAGGAGATCTACAGCTTAGAACAGATTGAAACGGAGCATGACTGGAAATGAAATGGAAGATTGTGCTGTTGTAGGAAAAATGTCAGCATGATTATGGGATATCAATTGTTTGAGGTTGTAGAAGAACTATATTCAGTCTTGGGTGAAGGAAAGAGGAAAAGGAAAAGGAAAAGGAAAAGGAAAAGGAGTACATCTGAAGCAGGGAAGTAGCTGAGGATATTTAGAGCACAGATGTTGGAGTGGGAAAGGCACAAATAGGTCTTCAGATATATAAATGGTAGCTATTAAGGGAATAGTTTACCATATCCATGGCAGATGGGAAAGAAAGAATGGATTTACACTGCAGTTGGAAATACTCTGCCTGGAAATTGAAATAAACCCTTCTATTGCTGAAGACAGATGAAATTAGAAATACCTCTTCTTGTGAGGTTCTATAACACAGCTATAACACGGGAATGTTGAGCTGGCCTTTAGTTCGATGGCCTCTTCCAGCCCTTTCTACAAGTGTGTGCTCTCACGTGCAGAAGATTGAGGTGAATTATAAACAATCTTGGCTAATGAGACAGCTACATGTGTGTTACTGCTGAGGGGGGCAGAGAAGAGCCTGACTGCTTGCACACTTAGAGCACAAATCAATGTAATCCCAGAGTGACACAAATTTGTATCTTGGTGTGGATCCTCCTTATTTTCTGCAAATGCACAGTAGCCCTTTGCCAGCTGGTAGAACCACTGGATTGCTTTACTCTATGCCCACTTTAGCACGGGTTTGTTCTCTGACCTCACCAGTGGGTATGGCTGACTGAAGTCAGGAGTTTTCCCATACATCATTGTATTCTGTGAAAAGAAACCCAGAAACACAGAGCAACAAAAAATGGGGAAAAGAAAAGAGGGATGTGAAAGAATTAATGTCATTTCTTTGCCAAGTGTCACCTAGAGGCCAGAGTAAGTTGTACTGAAGCAGTCCTTTCTGAGTTATTGGCTTCTCAGCAGGGGTGAAAAAATATCTGTGAGAATTGTTGGTTTTTTTAGATTAGCCCTCTGAAGCAGAATGGGAATTCAACATTTCTTGGTTAAGGTTAGACCCTTCTTGCCATCTCCCATGGAAATAAGCAGAGTGAGAGCACGAGCACAAAGGCATTTCAAAGGAGATATATACATTTCAAATGCATCAAACTGACACTAAGGTATAGTTTTCTTTACACATGTTTCCTTTCCCTCTCCCTTTCATTTAATCACAACTTTGGTTTCCTTCTTTCCCCAAATCCCTTTTGCTTAGCTTTGAGGTGAGCTGAGGTCTCCCAGGCTACTTGCACAAACAACTGTGGAAGGAAAGAAACTGACTAAAGGAAGATGAGGAAAAGCATTTAGGAAATACATTTGTAAGTTATTTTTCTCTCCGGATGTGATAGTCATACTACTGAATGAGTAATTTTAAATGTCTTCGTAGACATCCAAGCAAGGGCGAGACGCTGATTTCTGTGCAAGGCTCTTCCTCATCAAAGGCAGTGACTTCATGCTCTTGCACTTTTTTCTCTGGCTGCCTACAAACAGGAGATCTATGCTAGGAGGGGAGCCCAGGGGCTCACAGAAGTTGCTAATACGGTGTGGCAGAGTAAAGTCTGAGCCAAAGGAAGAAGCTGTGGCTACCAGTGAGTGAAGATGGTTGTTTTCAAAAGACCCAGAGTGAAGTGGGAGAGCACAATTTCTTCAGACACTTGAAAAGGCATCTTACCACAGAGATTAATCACGATATTAAAAAAAAAAAAAAAAGGAAAAGAAAAGTCTACTTTTAGTCTGGAAGTTCCATCTAGAGAATATTACTAAACCTGCTAGTTCATGCAAAACATCTTAGAATTTGGAGTTCAAGAAAAAGCAGTTTATACCAAAAAAGTATATGCTAAACAACCAATGCTCTCTGCTCAGAAATATTAGTCATGGGGAATTCCTCATTTCTCTGGTTTTACAAGCTTAATGCATCAGGAAATAATTGCATTTTGTTTTCCCTGTCTGCATGCTGCAGCCCTTGCTATTTCTCCATTGCTGTGTCTCTCCTAGATGTGTACACGCTTTCTGTTCCTCTTATGTCACACCACTACTTTGCGTCACCAGCACAGGGGAAAAGGCAGAAAAATGAGTTATTTTTTCTTTATTCTGACTGATGCATTATTTGCTTTTCCACTGGAGACTGAGGTTTATGTTCACACTATTTCTTCTCAAATCAGGATTTTAAAAATTATAGAGGATCGCTCATGGAGACTTGTTCTTTAGCTGTTGTCTTAAAATGAAACCTCAAATATTTTTGTCTCCATTTTTTTGCAATAACTTTCTGGTTGACTGAACTTCCCCAAGTTACTGACTCTAGGGTTTTTTGCTCTTACACAGGTCATGTATTGAGCCAGATGTGCTAGAAACAAACAATTTGGTGGCTTAGGCTTTGTTGGTTAGAAGCAGGCTGCTCTGGCACAAGGTGGAGAAGCAAAAGGTCAGATAAAGGAGGTTGAAAAGTGGTTCCTCCTGCATTTTGCAGGTTGGTGGTTGGTAATTTGTCTGTGGAGGTTGGTAATAAAATAGATTAGTGAGGTATGCTGGTGCAGGGAGGGGGACTTTGCCCTTCTGGGCGTTTCACTCCCACACTGACGGGTTGGAGGGACAGACCTTGAATAATCAGTGCTCCATGTGGGGAAGAGGATCGCTGGTTGGTGATTATTAGCCACCCACCTTCCTCTCTTGGCTGCTTTTCCTCTCTTCAGCTGAGGGATGTTTTGTCAAGCTGTGACAGTGAAGGGACTTCACCGAGCACCAAGACGCTCTGAATTCCCAGTGCCCACCTGAGCAGAGGGTGACTAATGGTCCTGTGGTAAACCACACCAGCCCCACACTGGGAGGGGTTAGACTGGCCTTTGCTGTCACTGGGAAGGTGGGTGAGCTTACACCAGAATTAGCTGGAAATACTTTAGAGAAAATCAGTGGATTCTCATGAAACCAAGGCCCCCAACCACCCATGTCAGCATGGCTTAGAAACATCTTTAATGACAAGAGGTTGAACACAGGCTTGAGGAAGAGCTCTGGCACCTCCTGCTCTTATCTGTGAATTCACAGAGAAAAGAGAAGAGAAGGAAGAGGAGAGAAGAGAAGAGAAGAGAAGAGAAGAGAAGAGAAGAGAAGAGAAGAGAAGAGAAGAGAAGAGAAGAGAAGAGAAGAGAAGAGAAGAAGAGAAGAGAAGAGCATGTTTTTACCCTGCATGCCAAAATGCTGCTGTTTGCCAAACATGCTGCTTATCCTTCATTACATCCCTGCCTCGCAGCAGTGCCACAATCTGCAGCATCAGGGGAGCACGTGGTGCATGGGCAGCAAAACCTCCTGCAGGAAGAAAGGGCTTTGCACAACTCAACACTTGGCAAGGTCACAGGTGAAAAGAATTGTCCTCCTGTTATGGTTTCAACTTCTGCCCTAGCCCAAATTCATTGTGATGATACAGGCTGTCAGCATGCTCACACCTCCGATGTGACAGCTGGGGCCAGAAATACACAGAGCAGCGTGAAAAGATGCCTGATTTTGGTGGTCCTGTTTGTAATAGATATATTCCGACCATTTCATCTAGGCCTTAGGTTAGGAATGGTTATTCTTAAAAAGGGAAAGGAGTGTGAGACAATGTCAAAGAGACAGGCTTTGTTTGCTTGCTTGTTTTTAGGGTCTTTTTTCTATCAGATAAATTTTGCTGTAGTTGATAACACACCAAAAATGCCCTGGGCAAGGATGACTGACCTATGCTGAGGCAGGATGCTCAGTACTGGTCAGGATAACTCAGTAGCAGCAACCAGTTCTGACCACCAAATTCTGCGTCTGACTGCTGCAATGGCTGAGCTGCTTCTGGGGTCATTTAAGGAGGATGATGATAATGATGATAATAAAAGGGAAAAAAAAAAAGTCTCCCATACCTGGAAAGGGTGAGTCCAAATGGCTGCTGGAAATAGTAGTGGTTTTTGAAGGAAATTCTTTCTTCCTTTTTTAGTGGCCACACCTCTGCACATCGAAGCATTTGTCTTGAGTCACCTTTACTCTAGCCAGTAGATAGATCAGTTTTCTTGTTGAAATTTTTTATTTGTTTGTTTTTCTTGTTGAGAAAGTTTTGTTTTGTGTGTTGTTTTGGGTTTTGTTTGTTAGGTGAGCTTTTTCAGGTTTTTTTTTTTTCTTTTTCTTTCCCTTTCATTTATGGAAATTCCTGTGGGGCATGTGCTTCCTCGCTGGGAACTTCATTGTATGCGTGCTGCACCAGGGAGCTGCGTGTCCCCTGTGTCCCTCCTCTGACACCAGTTGAAACCTTTGCACTGTCAGGGCCTTTGCCAGCACTGGGGGGGAGGTTTGAACTGCACAAAAATCAGCTTTCGTGATTTCTCTCTTCTGTCTGTGCCACCTGACGTGCTGTGCCTTTGTGCAGCTGGAAACTGAAGAATTTTGGCCAAATCCAGAAGTGACTCACAATCTTTAACATCTGGCTAACAGCCCCATGTGAAAGCAGAAGGTCAAGACCTCCTTGCATCACTTTTACCAGGAAAATAAAAATATTGAAATGTTAAATAAGGAAATACTTTGAGGAAGGTAAAGTGAGAAGTGAGGATGTGTGTTTATGAGGGAGTGTTGAAACACACCAGTGAAAATATGGTGTTTACTGGCGAACAAAAAGCTTAGTTGTCAGTGGGGAAGTAGAAAGGTGCTGGAGTATCAGCTGCATTCTTCCATTCAGCAGAATAATTAGCAAAGAAAGGAAATGAGCAGCAGTAAAAGATGTTACTGTTAAATTATAGCTTAAACAAGGATCTCTTCCTTCCTGCCCCAAGATCACTCCTGGCTGCCTGCCCGTGCTGGCTGGTGAGCAAATGCCTACTGCTGCCTTTCTGCCATGGAACCAGATCAGATGAGGTGATGGGAGATGAGATGATCCCTTCCTTCTGCCACCAAGTGCTCTTCTCAGGAAAAATTGTTAATAACCTTTGTGACAGGCAGAGGTATAAATGTATGCAAATCCTGAATTAGGTGCAGCAATACAGAGGAGCTGTGGGACCTGTGTGGGATGTGCATGATGGTGTGGTGGAGTCACGGTGCAGAGTCCGTGCTGTGGCACTGAGAAAAGCTGTCCTTTGGTCCCCAGTCAGTGCAATGTGACTTTTGGTGGAAATGTGGTGCTTCTGGAGAGTATTTTTATACAGCAGCATGGAGCAAGGGTTTAGCAAGGGACTGTGGGCTGTGGTACACATCAAGGGCAAGAGACTTACAGACTTGCTCTTGCAATTTTGAGGCTGGTAAAAGTCAGGCTTGAAATATCTGTGCCAAATTTTTACTGAACCAAAGCAGGGAGCCTGGGTTGAGAGCCAAGGCCCAGAAAAGTAGAATTAGAGAGTGTTTACCTTGATAGAAAAATGTTAGCAGGCAGAAATGGAATTTTGAAGTTAGTAAGGCTGCTGTCAGACTGCTGCCAGAGTTTCTGATGGACAGGGTTGCAGATACTGCAGCCTTTTAGCATGTTGAGGAAGTAGGAGTGCATGGTGTCAGACACTGTTCCTGGCTGGTACATGCACTGCCCACACAGGACAACTCATCCCCTTAGAGCGACCTGGTGATGACTCTGAGTCTGCATTCAGAAACTGAGAGACTTCTACTTCAAGCTAACGATAATGAGCCACCCCAATTTTCACTTCCCCAGAAGTGTCCTCTTTTTCTATCTGCAATAAAAATGTTTTTGAAGTATGTCACGGGTTTTTGGTAGCAGTTTTCACACTTTCCCCCCACATCTGACATTAAGCTGAACTCTCATTTTTCAGTCAGCCACCCTGGTTGGCAGCAGGGTTCGTTTAAAATGTGACAACAAAAGCAAATGGAAAGCCCCGAGCAAGAAATCTGGTGTGAGATGTTACCAGACCTCTGTGAACAGCAACATGCAAGTCAGAGAGAGGTTTGATGTACCTTCATTTTGTGCGTGTCCTGCCTGTGCAGCCACCTCCGGTGCTGCAGCTGCTCTACTCGTGCTTCCATCTGGGTTTGTAACATGTCCAGTCAGTGTTTTTGATGTCTGTGACACTGGCTGCATCCAGCTTTGCCATCAGTTCATACAACCATAGAATTAACAGAATGTAGATGCCAGTGCAAGATGTTTGTGCTGGTGTGTCCTGCAGCTGCTGGGAGGACAGCATGGCCTGAGGAGGGCAGGATGAAGTCATGCAGGCTGGGAGTCACTTGCTTGGCCAGTCTGAAAGGTGGAGATTCCAGCCCTTCTCACATCTGTGCCCTCATCACCTGGCAAGCACAATGTTGGTGTTGTCTGGACTTGGCTCCAGAGAAATCTGGGAAATCTGAAAGATAGAATGCATCCTATGCTATGAAGGTTAATTTGTACGTATTCAAAAGCTGGAGGATGTGGTGAGATAGGTTATTGCAACAAGATATAAGCAAGCCAGGCCTGCACCACCTGGATAGTTATGGTCTGTCTGTCTGTGGGGTGAGGGCTGTCTACCTTCCAGGCACTGGTGGAAGAATCAGCACCTTTTTGGCAAGTGCTTGGATCCCCCTTGTCTAACGGGGGTTGCTGAGCCCACCAGAAATATCTGTAGATCACTGCTGCCTCCTCACTGCTTAATTCATCCCTTACCTCTTCTCTGGAGAGCTTGGCCAGGTGGGACATGAATTTAGAGGACACTGTTTCTAGTAAATCAGCCCTAAAGATCCAGATGGGAAAAGCAAAAGGCAGTGTGAAAACAGAGCAGTATAAACCAGTTTTCTAGCTGGAGAGCCTGTGGGGTTTCTTGGTCCTTGTGCTGCATATTTCAGCCCCAGCACATTTGAATCCCTGACTGCCCTGGCTGAATGGTGAAAACCAGAAATTTCAGTCCTATGTCAAAGGGATAGTTTATCACACTTCTAAGAGTGAAACATGCTGTGCTGCCTCTTTGCCCTCAGTAACCAGCTGCTCCCAGGCAGCCACCAGCCACAGGTGGTGTTGGTCCTGAGGATGCTGCAGAGGTTGGGTGTGGCACTCAGCACCATCCCTGCACTCCCTGCCCAGCACCATCTTGCACTGGCAAGATGTCTGTGTCTCTCTGTCTCCTGCTGTCTCCTGCACTGCTCCTCCAAGGCTTCCCCCGCTCTAAACCTTGGTAAGCAGCTGAGGACTCACAGATGTACAGAGGCTCTGCTGTGAGGTTTCTGTGGCGGAGAACGCTTCGCTGCCTCACGCCAGGCATTCGTGAGGTGTATCTCTGGGCAAATGCCTGCCAGAGGAAGAGGCGTTACTAGAAGTTCGGTGGGTTAGCAGAGCGTGCTCGGAAATGCTTTGTTTGTAGGCTGCTTTGTATCACCCCCACCCTTTTTATGAGCAGTTACTGGAGTAGAAGTAGTTTTTTCTTGCCCATGTAAAACAGCAGTTTGTGCAGAGCTTTCACCTCTGAAGAGCTCACATCCATGCTGGTGAGACTGAAGTTATCGAAAAAACACACTGGCAGTCAGGTAATCTCTAAAATCACTGCTCTCAACACACAAATCCTATACTGGAGAGGGAATCTTAAAGATCTGTTGAGCTTTACTGGGGAACAATCTATCAAATCACAAAGGTGCATATATTACGCAGTGATGCAGCAGAGCCATCAACACACAGGGCTGGGGAAGGCAGGGTGTGAGCCAGGGCCCTGCCACCCCTTGGGCTGAGCTAGAAGCAGATAATCCATCTCTGTGTGCACTTCGTTGCTGCTTTGATCTTTTCAAAATAAAGGCAAGTGTAGAACAGCAGAGAGAAACCAACCTCCTTAAAAGGTCTTTGCCGCTACAGCCTCTCCCCCTTTCCCTCCCTATTGTGTAGTAAGGAAAGGAGATATTCTGCTTTCAGATTTTGGTGTTAACAGAGCAGATATCCCCATTTCTACCTGAATCTCTGGTGAGCATGCTGAGAAGCCTGCATCCCCTCGGGAAGCTGTCAGCAGTTTGCTGCTGTCCGGTGCAGCAGAACAGCTGCTGCCCAGGTGGATGGAGGGCTCTGCTCAACCATTGTCTGCAGCAGGAGCTCTCCTTGAGGGAATTCCTTCTTTTGGCATGTGCCTTGAATGGGAGGAGGCACAAAGGCAGGGCTGGGTGTGGGGACTGTAAGGATGTTTTTGTGGCAGCAGGGCTGGGCCCAGCATGTACAGGTGGATGGAAGCCCGGCCTGTGGTTAGGGGGTGTGAGTAGAGGCGTGAGTGGAGGTGTGTGCGTGGTACATCCCAGCCCAGGGCGTGGTCTGAGGCTGCTAAGCGGTTTTACCTGCTTAGCTGTTTGTGGTAAGTGCATCACAGGGTGGGACACAGTGCTCTGCCTTAGCAAATCCCAGTCTCAGTTGGAGTTCATACCTGCTGTCCCTTGCCTGGACAACAGGGAGCTGTCCCTCCTGCGGACAGACAGCAGAGCAGGTCCTGTACCACCCCATCTCCTACCTTTTCCATTTAACTCATTAAAAAAGTCAATTCCATGCTAGTGACACAACTTTATTTAGATTGATTTCTTTGGAACAACTTTGGTGCCGCATTCTTTACACAGTCCTTTACATTTTAAGGTTGAATAGAGTCCTAATACAGAATCTTTATTCCCACTGCCCTACGCCAATTCTTCTATTTAATTTTAATGCCATTTGACTCAAATATATTTGATGGAAAATTTTTCTCCAGTCCAAGAAATTGCAATTTCCTCTGACCTTGTATTGTAATGATGTCCATGTTGTAGCTGTTGTATTTCCGCAAAGTTCTCTACAGGAAGTGTAATATGCCTCTATTACGGGATTGTGCATTATTAGCCACTAAACCCCAGTATGTTTGTGACTGATAGAAACATGATCCTTTCTTTTTCTGCAGTGGTTTCACTCTGATTTTTTAAAGTTTTTTGATATTTGGAATAGCCTCTATTTCTTTGTCACAGCTGCACAAACACTGATCCAAGGTGGGGATGAGTGACAAACCCCAATCCTTTACCACTGCCTGTGCTTCTTTTCGGTTTCCTGGGAAAATGAAAGACAGGGGATTTTTGGCAGGGGAAATTTATCATTTTACACAAATTTGCATAAGGCAGAGAATTGTCAGCGGTAATCTAACTCATTATATCAGGATCTGGACTGCTGTGGTTGTCTGAATCAGAGTTGAATCATGTATCTGAATGTTTCTTATTAGTAGAATGTCCCTCCATCCCACTCTAATAAAAAGCAAGTGTGAAACTCTGCTAGTGAGTCCCAGTATAAAATGCCAGTATAAAATGTGTGCTGCATATGTTTTGCATTAATGTGTTACATGTGGGAGCTGAATTTCAGCTTCTTCAATGTCTTCAGATTTGGTCTTTGTTAGCTTGGAAGACACTTCCTTAAATTCCTTGTTGACAAAGTAGTAACAAATGGCATCCAGGCAGCAGTTTGTGTTTGCGAGGATGGAGGCAAAGTGAACAAAGTTGTTAATGCTCTGTATGGCAGAGCAGTCAGAGCTGACAGAGTCCATTATGAAGCGGAGGAGATGCCCGAGATAAAGAGGTAAAAAGCATATGATGAACACTGCCATGTTTGCAGACACAATGTACACAGCCTTCCTGGTTAACTTTTCGTTGTGACAGTTTTCATTCTTCTTTCTCATGAGTTCTGCAATGGTTCGTATGGAGCAGTAGCTCAAGATGACCAATGGAATGAAAAACCCTGGAATAATGGCACCCAGTGTGATCACCGAGGGTGTCACAGAAGATTTTTCGAAGCAAAGGTCATCTTGTCTTCGGTTCTCTAAGCTTTTAATGATGGAAACTTCACAGATGATGACTATCCAAAGAAATCCAGAGGCAAGAGCTGCCTTCAGTGGTGACCTCAGTGCCTTGGCTCTCAAAGGGTACTTGATTGCGAGGTACCTATCAACGGCTATGATGGTGATGATACCAATGCTCATCAAGCGGTTTATGAAATAGCCACCTTCCAGAACCAGGCACCATCCATCTGCCTTCAGCTGCTGGGACTGGGACAGAGTTTTAAATGGCAAGGTGAAGAGCAGCAAGCAGTCAGCAGCTGCCAAGTTGACCATGTATACTCTGGTCTCTGTCCATTTGCCGAGTTTCCAACAGAACACCCACAGCGCCAGCATGTTCAGCGCAATGCCCAAAACCAAAACCGGGATGTAAACACACAGCTGGACAAGTGGAAACCTTTCATAGGCTGTGATATTGCAGCTGCTGTGGTTCATTTTGGGGGTATCAAAAGGTACAGTTCCTGCAAAAGCAAATTAAGCCTTTTATAAGTGAGGTTCTGGACTGCATCAGTGATTCATTCTAATTGAGAGAGTTCAGGGCTTTACCAGCCATGAAAACCTGACAAGCTGTGCATGGCTGGGTGTAGGATACCTAGTGGGAAGAAGAGGGACAGGGACACAAGCTGGATCAGTTGTGAAGGAGAGAAAAACTTAGATTCTTCCTGGGTCCTGTGCGGGGAAGACTGCTTGTGGAGGGTGGCAGGGAAAAGGGCTTGGGCCCCTATTTTGGCTCAGACTTGGATCAGGCAGCAGCAGATATCCAGCACCATGGAGTTATGTGAGCCATTGCACACATTTGATAGTGGAAAGGGAATGCCTAAATCCAACTCTTATCCCTTCCCTTATAGCAGGGCTCAGTGGAAGCCAGCCAGCACCCTCACAGCACAAAATGTTCTAGGACATGTGCAGCAAAAGGACAGCTGTCCTCTCCACCAGTCCTGAGATGTCTCCACATCACTTCTCATTAGTAATACAAGCAATTATTAGTACATCTATCATTAGTTTTGAGCAGCCATGAGCCATGAAAGACATGAGCTGTGTTTGATCTAGTGGGTGGTTTTATCACCTCGGATTAAGGGCAATATTGCTGTTTGCTCTCCTGCTTTGGAGGAGTTAATGCAGAAGCACATTCCAGGTACAACTGTTTGTAGACAGAAAAGACCCAGGATGTCTGGCATGTCTTTAGGTTTTCCCTGCAAGTGGAACATGGCTCCATGTGTGCAGGTTCACGGGTCTCAAAAGCATCCCCAGCGGGTGAACCATCAGGCAATGCTGCAGAATTTATGTGCATTTACAGCTCTTGTTTAGCTTTGAAAATCATGCAGCAGAGGAATCATGCCAGGAAACCTCTGAAGAGGTGAGGGAATGTGGTACAGCAGCTACCGGCAGCATCTCTGTCCTCTGGACATGAGAAATGTGTTATAAGCCCATAAGATACAAGGGAAGATCACAACAGGGGACCTAGCAAAGACCTAGCAAAGGCTGAGACACCCCTTAAGCATCCAAAACATGTCAAATGTAGCCAGTATCAAAATGAACCTTTGAAAATATACCAGCTCTAGCCCTCTCTTTCTCCATCACTATTTTGGGGTCCCATCATAGCTGGGAAAGGTAATGCCATGCAGAATTCAAATAACCGTGTCAGTAAATAGCCAGGAGAAATTACCTGTTTGCTTGCTGTCCTTAGAGAGAGCGAGTTCCCCCAGCCCGGCCGTGGAGCGCTGTGCAGGCACGATGAGCAGTGCTCCTTGCACATGACCAGCAAGGTGTCCTGTGATAACCAATTTCTAGTGGCTGTGAGAGCAGCAATGCTGGCCAAGGAAGCACCCGCACCCCTCCTGAGCACATTTCCCCAGGGCAGAGCTTCCTCCGTAACCATTGGTGTGGCTTGTACCACCTCCTGTTGGCTGAGGAGCCTGCTGAAATGCTGTCTCCCGTGCATCCCTGCAGCAATTCCTCCAGTGGTGGAATGGCTTTGGGTTTTTCCTTTTTTCCTTTGCTTTACTTTCCATTGTCTGATGTCTCACTGGGCAATGCCTGTTGACCTTCCTTGCTCAACAGACTGCTTGGAGGGGACCCATTGCCCTGGAAGGTCCTGAAGTCTTCTCTCTGCCTTCCAGACTGCCACCCCTTCTGGGACTGGAGCAGGAGCGGCTTCTGATGTCACCCTGCCTGAGCCATGGGGCACAACAGCCCTAACAGGCCCCCAGTCACACAGCTGTTGGAGAGGTGAGGGCTGTGGTTTTGCAGGCAGTTTTGTGATTATTATAGTGTCTCACTCTGAATCATTCTACATCTCTTTTCTTCCATAGTTCTCAGCCAGCAATTCTGAGAAAACGTGGCACCGTGACCCTGTGACCTGCTGACTTGGTGACTGCTCTGTGTCTGCAGGCACCTGCTGCCCAGGGGCTGCTCTCTGGCTACCCATGGCAGCCTATTTACCAGGAAAGCTCAGACAAGTTGATCAATAAGCCTAAAGATCCTGATATTAGTACCTGAAATTGCTATCTTTCTACTTTCCAGGTAATCTTAGAGCAGCTTCTGGAGTATTTCTGCATTTTGTGTCTGCACATCACAAGCCAGCCCTTGAGACTAATTCCTTGCTGGCGTACAGTCAGCATGTATTACATATTTCTGACTTTCCAGGGATTGATATTGCCTTTCTTGGGGGTGTTTCTTGGTGGATCCTTATAAGTAGTTACTGACATACTAGTACTTCCAGCTTACTGATCCCCAACCAACAACCTTTCGTGTCATGGTCCTTGTTGGTACTTTAGTTTTCAAAGTCATCCAGCTTCCGGGCTGTGATAGTTTCACCACTGTACAGAAAACTCTGCATCATTCTCAGGTGTTGTTCACACACTCCTATTGTCTATGTCCAGGCAATCCCTAGTGGTATAAACCATGAGCAGTCAAAATTAAGCCTGGAGGGGTTCAGCTCATAGCACCTGTCCAGTGTGATGCTTCCCATGCTTCCCATATTTCCCATCCACAGCTTGGTGCTGTAGTCACCAGATGAAGATCTTATCAGCCCAGTGAGATCTCAAGAGAGGGACAACCCATGTCACCAGGCACAAAGCAGCTGGCTGTGAGCAGCAGGTTCACCTGGGTACGTCACAGCAAATTCAACACCAGCTACCAGTAGGCAAAGCTAGGATAAAGTGCTGTCTGTGGAGAACTTACATGTCTCCTGCTGAGGCTCTTGGCTCTTTGCCTGATTCCTGGCCACTGCTGCATCAGGATCCCCATCCTGCTCTTCTCTCCACCTCATCTCCCCATCAGCCACCCTCGGCTGCAGCTGCTCTCAGTGCCCTCCTCCCAGCAGTCACGGTTTTATCAGCCCTGCCATGGCCCAATGACGCTCACTGGGTATTTCCCCTGTCTCTGCAGTTCTCAGCCTGTCTCAGTGCCGCGAATGCTGTCACCGTGTGGTGCAGTGGAGGTGACACTTGTGCTGTGCTTTCACTTCCCTACTGGCAGTTCTTGGGCAGGGTAATCCAGGGCCCAACAGTCCTGCCAAGCTCTGGTGCCTGTACAGGCTGCAGTGCTGCTTGCAGCGAGCTCCAAAGGACCTTCCACTGGCACCAGCATCCACCACATTGTGCCTGAAAAAGTGATTGTCTTAATGAAAGTAGCCATTGGGGCAAAATATTCCTGTAAGGTAAAGAACCACTGTACAGATTGCTGACAGACTGTTTGATTGGCTCCTGCCTCCTTTCCCTGCCAGGGAAAATCTCCATCTCCCCTGCATCCCAGAGACTGTGCCCTGCTGGCTGCAGCTGCTGGCATATCACAGTGGGACAGAGCCTCTGGCAAGATGGGAGAGGTACTGATACCATCTCCACACATGGGAGGGGGACATGGGACACTGGGCTACCCTGAGCATGGGGGCTTTGCAGTGCCTCTGCCCCGTGTGGTTTGTGTCCTGGCTTTCTCATGGCAAGATGGAATGGTGCAACAGCAGATCTTGACCAAAAGAGAACTGTAGGGTTGAGAGCAGAACATGTCAGTATTATTTTTAGCACAGACAGCCTGTGAAATGGCAATGTGGGGCTAAGTGCAGCAATCCCACACGGTGACCAGCCCTGGCTGTTGGAGCTGTTTCCCCTTTCCCCTTCCTCAGCACTGCTGGAGCTGTCCATGGCAGAAAATGCACTGTCAGGACTCTGTGTTCTGCAGCTCGCCCCACAGCCGTGCAGCACCAGGGACCAGCTGTGGATCTGTGCACTCACACCGGCCAGGGCATGGAAAAGCCTGTGCTTCCCAGCTCCTTGATGCTGCTTCAGTGCTTGTGGACTTCCCTGCAGGCTGCCAGGCAGTGCTTCCCACTTAAACAGCTGTGCTGCGCCAAGGAAAACAAATCAGAGATTCTTCCAACACATGAAAGCAGCACCCAGCTCACAGCTCCCCAGTATTTCAGCCCCCTGGAGCTCAAACCTCTGGTAAGAACTCAGGTTCATTTGGTGCCCAAATGCCACAAAACAGCAAAACACTGTCTTATGCCAGCCCCT
The DNA here is from genome assembly GCF_008360975.1 of Lichenostomus cassidix. NCBI lineage: Eukaryota > Metazoa > Chordata > Aves > Passeriformes > Meliphagidae > Lichenostomus > Lichenostomus cassidix. The sequence goes on from NC_139490.1 coordinate 19,691,385, forward strand.
GCCTTCCATGCATAAGAGGGCCAAAAATGCTATATCTGATGGCTACTTACTCGCATAAAAGCAAGATTCTGAATTACTTTGTAGGCTTTTCCTTGTCATTTTTTTTTCTCTCAAGCCTGAAGTGGAAGCCATTACTAGCATTATTTTCTTTTATAGGACAGGAAAGTTATATATTTCAGAAATACTAGTAAAAAGCAGTGGTTTAGCCTTGCTGTTTGAGGCAGCTGATGGACTTGGCAGCTGTGGCTGGTCCCCACTATCATTTCCCGTACTGTTTTTCTAGGAAATGGAAAAGATTTGGGGATAAGCAGGTCGCCATCCTGGTGGATTGCTATTGCAGTACTGGATGGTGGCCCAGGGTCTGATAACTCATCTGTTCCATTTACTGGGAGCACTCAGGGAGATGAGGCTTTGTTCAGACTGAAGCAAGATATCAGAAACCCATCCTAAACTTGACATATAAGCCAGATAATAATTTTTGTCCAGATTAGAACATATGTCTTCAGATAATCAGGAAGCTCCTTGCTCATCTTTGGGTCGCACTGTTAAATACCCTTTTGTAAGGCAGATCTTATACCTTGGTAGCAAAGCCTTTTGCCCCAATCTCCAGTATAGGTTTAGCCTAAATAATAGAGTACTCTGATGTATAATGGTAATAAATGAATATTTATTTATAGATGTATTACTATGACATACCTTTATTATCACTTGCAAAAGTATGTTTTGGTTTTTGTTTTCATAGCATTCAATGCAAACAGCAAAAAAATATTACTTAATGATGACAGGGATTGTGAAGTCAACTTATTTCCCCCTGACAATACAGAAAAGGAACACACATACTATATAATGAGACCTATATGTGAGGCCACACTATAAAAGCATTGCATTTCTGCATTTCAGAGTGGATGACCTATTTGGAGCCCCCTGGAAATTGAACAAGTTCTTCATGTTTACTCGAAGAAAACATGAGCAAGTTTGCTTTCTAGATTAACAGTAGGTCAACAGTTTGATATGAATCTTCATATCTTCTTCTTTTTTCCAAAATAATAAAAAACCTCATAATAATAATTTTGGAACAGGCATTCATTGTGAGCAATGAGATGCAAAGTCCCAAAAGGAAATCCTAGAGCCAAAAATGTTTTTGAAGGCCCTCTGTACTGTTTCTGAAGTAGAAGTCTTGCTGAACACCGCTTGCTTGGATTGTGAGTGATGTCTGCCAAAAAGCCTCTTGCTCTCTGAGGGTAGTTAATTGCAGCATATTTGTTGATGGCTACAAGGGTGACAACACTGACACACCTCCTTAAGCAATAGGTGGTTTTTAAGATCAGGTACTATTTGTCTCCTGTATGTTTTCCTGTTTTTATAAAGAGCATTTAGAAGGCAGAACCAGCGATACAGTGTGCAATGTTTAAATTGGTCACATACACACACAGGCCTCTTGCTGTGCTTGCAGTGAAATACCACTAATGTCAGAGCATTCAAAAATCATCAGTGAAGAAAACTGGGACATAAATCATCAGCTGAATGGCCTGAGAAATTTCACCCATTTTTATGGCACAGTTGCTCACTGCAGCTTCCACTGTGTTGTCTGCAAAGAATTGACACAAAGCAGGTGAATCTAATGTTTGGATGTGGGATACTTTCCGTGCTGGGAATAGTCCTTGCGTGTTTAATTGACCAAGGTCTAGTCGGTGGTTTCAAGCTGTGGTCTGAACGAGTGTCACTGCACGGTGACAGACTTGTAGGGGAACAATATGTCAGCTGTTGTGGAGGAAGTTAATTGCCTCTAAGTTTAAATGAGCAGAATATGAGCTTGCAGTCCCAGGAGGAAATTTTTTAGAAGTTTACAAGTCAGAAGACACTGATAGTGAAGGACCATGAAGACAACCAAGACATAGCTGTCACCAGGAGGCGCCTGGAGCTGCGATGCAGTGATACAAGACAGTAGTCAGAGCTGGAGTCAAGTCACTGAGGATAGCACGACAAAATCAAGTTCCATCAGACCCTTTGGAGGGGTTGCCCCTTTTTGCACATATGCCTATACCTACAATTATTGCAAACACAGTAGGTGGTTCCATTCCCTGTGCCTGAAAACTTCAGCAGCATCGAGGCACTTAACACCTGCCGTGCACTGCACATTGTTTATGCCATCACTTGATCCGTGGGTGGCTGAGACTCTTCGCTTTGGTTCATCTTGGTCCTCCTAAACAGACACTTGGGGAGCATAGAAGAAAACTCTGGAAATTCCTTGGCTGCAAAATAATAGCAAAATGCATCCAAACAGCAGTTACAATTTGCTAAGCATGCAAAGATCTTAATACAGGTTCTAACTTCTGAGAGCAGAGAAGAATCTCCAGCAAGTTCCACTGCAGCCCGCACAAGCAGTGTGATGTAGAGAGGTGAGAAGCAGAGAGTGAACACACACAAATTCACAGAAACAATGTGCACAGCCTTCTGGAATAATTTTGTCTCATGAGGGCTTGTGGCCATCTTCTTTTTTAGACATCTAATGACTTGTACTGAGCAAAACATCACAATCCCTAAGGGAATAAAATACGCACAGATACTGGAGAAGAATGAGAAATATGTAGGTTGAATAGATTGACTCCGAAAACAGCAACCTTCCCAGTTACTGTGAAGTTTTGGAAAAAGGTGAGAACAAATGATCAATGTTATCCAAAGAACGCCACAGATAGAAGCTGATTTCAGCGGGGATCGAAGAATCTTTGCTTTTAGAGGGAACTTGATTGCAACATATCGATCAATCGCAATCAGGGTGATGATAAAGATGCTCATAGGCATATTTGTGAAATAGATGTTTTGTACAGCAAAACACAGCCGGTCTACGGGATGTTCGTACTTGGTAAAGTACAGCAGGAAAGGCAGGGTAAAGAGCAGGAAACTGTCTGCAACAATGAGGTTGATCATGTACACCTTGGTCTCAGTCCATCTCTTGATTTTGCAGCAGAAGACCCAGAAGGCAATTGTGTTCAGTGGGATCCCCAAAGCGAGCACAGGGATGTAGACAACCAGCTGAAGCAGTGCAATGCTGTCCTGCACATTACTGTCAGTGCAATTGCTTGTGTTGAGCTGTCTCTGCAAGGAAAGAGTGCAGCCATGAGACTGAGTTGGTGACAGGGCTGGGTCCTGCAGCTGTGCCCCCCCCCTCTCACGGCTCTGCAGCTCCTTGTGGCTCTGCACTGTTTGTGCCGGCAGCCTCTGGAGAGGTTCAGTGGCTCATCAGCACCAGCAGTCCCTCAGCCATTGAAGTTACACTGTCACTCACTGCTAGCAAAGACAAAAACACAGAGACAGCCCTCCCTTGCTGCTGTTTCAGGGTTAAGGCTGCCTCACCCTCCCTCCAGCCCTGGTAGGAACAGCTTGGGTCATAGCAAAGCAGAACAACAATTTTTGTCGTCCCTTGCCTTTGCTGGTGCTGTGGTTGTCAGAGCCATTTGCGTTAGGGCAGCCTACAGTAGAGCTGGGCAGCATTCCCCATTTGCCCTCCACGGCCCTTGCTTGGCTGCTGAAGCCACCCCAAGGGTTTGCTCTGGGTCTTGCCAGGCCTGAGAACATTCTCAGAGCTTCAGCCCTTCCAGCTATGGGGCAGCTCAGGTGGCTTTGCTCCCAGGGGCAGTGGGAATGGTGGGTGGGTGCCTGCTGTGGGCAGGCTGCCCCAAGCATGAATCCACTCCTCTGCTGGGGAGGAACAGCTCAGCAGGGGTTCCACCAGCCTTAGCAGGTAACAGGTCTCCAGAGAAAGAAGGGAAAGTGAGCACATGTGTCTGAGGCCAGCCTTCAGACGTAGGAAGACAAAATTTTGCTAGAGCAGAAACCACAAATCTGAGAACTTAGACTATCTCCTGCTCTTCCTTTAAATATTTCAGGGCATCTGCTGCCAGCAAGGAGGATGGATCAGACTTTGTCTGCAGCTCATGAAGGAAATGTTTACAATGAGGCAGGCATGGAAAATGCCCAGATTCCTACAGTCTCTTACAAATACATTGCCTTATAAGTCAGCAGCTTTTAAACATCAACATGTAAATTGTAGTGAAAATGTACAATTGCATGCAGTATATGAACTGTTCTTAATATTGGGAGACAGATCTGGCAACCCCAGAGGAAAGCACAACACTTGCCCTAGCACTAGAACTGGTATGGTGATACTGAACCACAGGTGTGCAGTCATTTTTAGGGTGGAATTTATGGAGGAACTAGCATGCAGCCGGTGTCCTAGTGCTCTTGGGCTTTCAGCCTCATAAGTTTTGGCTACTCTGTGGTTCCAGCCTACCCTGCAGCTGTTCCCTGACTGCGTGTTGTGGTCACCTTGCAGTGAAAAAGCCATTCTCTGCCTGCATACCACTGGCCTGAGGAACAGCTGAGCTTGCTGGGCTGGACATCGCAGCCCCACCAAATCCCCCAAGGAAGCACAGAGCTGGTGGCAGCTCCCAAGGCTGTGTGCCTGGGGCCAGGTGTCCCCACACTTGAGGAAGAGGCATGGTAAGAAGCACTAATGGGAAACTGCAGCAAGGGACAAAGACCCCCCTGAATGGAATGGAGCTGCAGAACAGTGAGGCAGAATAGCTGTAAGAGCAGGAGGAAACCAGGGCACCTGGTACTGACTGATCCGAATGTTGACAGGAGGTGAAAAAGCACACCCTGAAGGGCTTAGCAAAGCCCATTGCCACACACGGTTGTGGGAGAGTTAAAAGCCATTACCTGCTCCATGTGAGGCCGGCAGGTGCGCTGAGTCCTTGGAAACGCTGCAGGGAACCCGCGGTGTCTGGGCAGGGAAGGAGATCTGTGGTAGCCACAGGTGTCAGCGCAGGACACAGCCGTGTCCGAGCCGGCTGTCACCGCCCGGCAGTGCTGAAACCCAGCAGTGAACTCGTGTGCTCCACAAGTGCTTCGTTAATCCCCTACTTTTACACTGATGGAGTCTCTGGTGCCCTCTGTTGTCCCACTCCCAGCAGCTCAATGCTTCACCGTCAGTTTTTCCACCCACAGTGCTCTCCTCCTCCTTGCCTCACACAAACCGGCAATTAAAATTTAATACTTTCAGTTAGAGAAAACAATTTCTGAAATTAAACCCATAATGGTTGTAAATTGCCATTCTGGCAGCAGAAGGCTCCCCAGAGAGCCCGGCAGACTGTGCAGCTTCTGGTGTAATTGCAGAGGTGCCTCAGGTGGGGACAGTGACCTTTCTGAGGGGGCAATTGGTGCTGGTGCCCCCCGTGCCAGTGAGTCCAGGGACCCAGCGTGCTGCTCCTCGGTGTCTTTACAAGCAAGGTGACAGATGTGATGGCCTGGCTCACCCTCTGCACAGCAGCGGGAGTGTAACACTGCTCCTCAGCATCGCTGGGAAGCCAGGGATGGGAATGGCAGCCACTGCCCACCAGGCATGGGCAAGAACACCAATGTAGCAGTGAGGTGTTGAGACCTTTAGGAACATGGTTAGGAGTGTGCTCCAGTGGTGTTTCACAGAAGTTGGAATGGCTTTTGCTGTCCTCTGGCTACAGCAGTTCTAATCCCATCTCTGTGAGCCAGCTGACAGGAGCCAGACTGACTCCCTCATGATTTGTCCCATTAATTCTTGTGTTTGGAGCTCAAGGTCTCAGAGGTGACAACAGCAGATTGAGCATCAGCCATGGGTTCATGGAGGGCAGATGTAAGTCACAGGAGAAGATGGTTTTTTGGGCAGGAAATACTCCCCCACACTGTCTGGCGGAATACTCTGAGCGTTGCTAGGGTAGAGCGCAGTGCCATTTTGGAGGTTTTTCAGTATTCAGAAAGAAAATAACCCAGTTCTAGGGAGCATGTATCCACTTCCTCTCTCCCCTGACTTTTCTAGGCTGCTGACTCATGGAAAAATACACTTCCCTGATGGAAATGTTTGGGGTGTCAATGTGGGCAGCCCCACCTGGGTTCAACTGGGGGAAGATACTCTGAGCCTGAGCTGCGGTGAACCTGGGGGCCAGCCTGGTGCCACAATACAAAACTATGCAAGAGTAATGCAAGGGTGGCAAATGTCCAGGCAGCAGTAAAAGGGCCTCCCCACGGGCGGGAGGAACAGCCGCTCAGAAATGGCTGCTGTGAGGAGGTGTGTCTGTGCCAGGGCTCAGCAGTGCAGCCAGAGGGGAGCTGGCAGGAATACTGAGCTCTGAAATCTGGACTTTGTTCCTTTATGGTACTGGATAAGTGTTGCTTTCACACTAAAAGTGTTCCTTCACACCAGTCTGGCCTGTTGAGTTGAAGGGGAAGGAGGTCATAAGAGTCTAGGCTGTTTTGTAGGGTCATGTATTTAGTAATACATCAGAACCACCTGAACACCCACCCCACCCAGCCTACCAAAGGAATACGATAAATATAAACCAGATTATTTTAATAATGAAAACAACCTGGAACATGCAATGAGGTAAAATATGTGTATTTGTTCATGTTGGCAGTAAGGACCAGTTGACTTTAGTTGCAAAATGAACTAAAACAAGAGGTGCATGGCTCAACTGTCTTCCTGAAAGAGTAACAAGGGAGGGTGGAGTGGAGGCATGTTAACAACTAGGGATTACATACACACTTTTACACATCTCTGTGACCTATTTGTTTAACAGAAAAATAGAGTATAAATTGTAATTGACTTAGTAACAGTAGACCTAATGAAGAGCTCACTAGAGAAAAAGAGCGATAGTTATCCAAATAGCACTGAAGCTGTATTTCCTCTCTATGTTGCAGATGTTGGGGGCGGGTTGGGTTTGGTGGGTTTTGTTCCCCTTTTTCTTTTGGCAAGTCTATATCTGCAAGGGCTGGGTTGCATCTGTTTTTTGAGTGCAGGATTTGGGCAGTAGAAAGGCTTCATGGAACTCCTTGGTGACAAAGTAGTAGCAGACACTATCGAGGCAGCAGTTGGATGTGGCAATGCACCTCGTCACAGAGGACAAGTTCTTAATGACACAGAGCAGGAAACAGGTTGCTCCAACATTCTCCATTACTAACCTGGCAAGTAGCCCAAGGTGGGCTGGCAGAAAACATATGAGAAATACAATCAGATTTGCATAAATAATGTGTACGGCTTTCTGGATTGATTTCTCCTCTGGTGAATTCGTGTTCAGATGTTTCTTGAGGTTTCTGATGACTTCTGTGGAGCAAAAGATCAAGATTGCTAACGGGAGAGTGAAAATGAAGAAAATGGCCAGCAGGCTGCGAGCAGTAGGTATGGGGCCATAGGTCTGGAAGCAGAGAGTTTCATGTCTATGCCAGAGCTGCACAGTGGCACTGCTTATCACCAAGACCCACAGAAGCCCACAGAGGAGGGCAGCCTTTCCTGGGGACCTGAAGGTCCTGGCTTTCAAGGGGTGCTTTATGGCAATGTATCGATCAATGGAGATGAATGAAACTATGTAGATGCTCACTAACATGTTGATAAAATACATCGCCTCTATAAACTGGCAGAGTTCCCCTCGGCCTGACTTGTTCCAGTGCAAATAAACCATGCAAGGCAAGGTGCAGATGACAGAGAAATCTGCAAAAACTAAATTCATTACATACACCCTGGTTTCTGTCCACTTCTTCATCTTGCAGAAGAACACCCAGAAGGCAAGGATATTAAATAGCGCTCCAAAAAAGAAAATGAGGCTATACAAAACAAACTCAGTGAGGAGAACATGGTGATGCAGTTCTAAATTTGTGGTGCTGCAGTTGTTGGACACATTCATTGTCCTGAGTTACAGATGTTGTATGATGTTCTGAGACCTGAAATGGGAAAATACATGGTAAGACCTCCTAGCAACTGTAACAAAAGCACATTTAAGTACATATGTCCTTTGTTAAATATATGAATTTGAGCTTTACAGAGCTGTCTTTCTCAGTCAGCTTGGATCCTTTGGCATCCTTTGTCAAGCTTTATGTTCACTTAGTTTATGAGCATCTCAAGGTACACTTCCAACAGGACATGGCTGACAGCCTTTATTAAATGGGGAGATCTTGAAGTGTGTGAGGGCAGGAGGCTAAATGGCACTCAGAAGAGCCCCCATAGGTAGTGGGCACATCCTGTGACAATGTGAACACGAACTCCTTAAGCCAGGCTGTGCAGATGAAATAAAATTATGAGTCTGCAGATGTAAAGCAGAAAGGCACATCTGAAAGAGGAAACACCACTGCAGAACAAGGAACTGGCCTTTAAGGGCTGTATTAGATGGGTCCCGCTGCAGGCAGGCATCCAGCCACCCTCAGAAATCCACATTATAAGTAGTAGCTATTGAGCCTCTGTCACACAGGCTGCAAGATGTTTTGCAAGAGCATTGATTGTGTGAAGAGTGTGAGTTCATGGGCTGATAAAAATCATTTTTCATCAGACCCCATCCTGTGCAAAGTGGCTTAATGAGATATGCATGTAAAACAATTCTCCGAACTGGTGATTCTGAGAATGTCACTAGATTTCTGCTTGCATCTAAATACACTTTGGGAAAAAAAAAACAAAACCCTTTCAAAGTAAATTAGGTTTTTTACCACTCTAACAGGAGAGTGAAGTGGGGAGGGATCTGGTGAAATCCCGTAGCTTTCAGACATGTGGGAAGGGACACCATGTCTGCCTGGTTCAACAGCTATTTGTCTCTACAAGCAATGCAGACCTTGTGGCCAGTTGGTGAGGGCACTGCCTGCAAATCAGAATTCACTTCTGAAGTATCTGAAAAATACAAAGATACAAAAATACAAAGATAACGTAGTTGCTGGGGGAATACATAAGTCTCTTGGGCAATAGCAGACGTTAATGTGACTGCTGCACAGATCTCTCTCCCAGTTCTTGTGTTCTCAGGTCTGGGTGTCCCAACAGAGACTTTCTGCTCACTGACTGTCCCCTGGGAGGAAGGGGACAGCTGTCTGAAAAACCTCTCTGAACCATGGTAAATAGCAGCAGGGAACTGTCACTGGTTACAGTCACTAACTGCACGAGGCAGAAGCGTGAGATCCCAACTTGTTGCGGTTAGAAGGATGTTTTAGCAGACCTTACCCTAGAGCATCTGTACCCAGCCTGGTTCAGCGCCTCAGTGCTCCAAACCCTCTGTCCCAGGGCTGGACACTGCACTCTCACCGGCTGGGGAGCCATAAGGCTAGCTCTGGTTCGTCTGCTTCCACAACCGGCGGTGATAAAGGAGGCGAGGAGGGTCTATGCGTTGTGTCCATGGAAGATGTTTATTCGTATGGTGCAGCAGAGGCCAACGACCTCCCCGAGGCAGAGATGCCTCGAGGGCGAAGGCCTCACATGCACAGCCACATGTGCTGCATAGATCTGTGAGCATAGACACATGTGGAGCATAGACTACATCTGCATAGACCTGTGCATACACACACGTGGAGCATAGACAGCACGTGTGCATACACTGCAAGATGGCAGAGGGTAAGGGGTTTTATAGGGAAACAGGGAGGGGCGGGGACAGCACACAGGCCCAGTGACCTCTGGGTACAGGGGAGGTACATGAGCAGAGTTAGGGTACAGGAACCAATAGGGGAAACCCGAGGGAGGGGCCAGGGCCACGTGGGGTGGGGAAGGCAGGACACTAGGTGACAAGTACACTCATTAAGAAAGGGGTGTGGGGGAGCTGCAGCTATTATCACAACACCAACTGGTGCCCGGATTTCTTTCCATTGCCCTGGTCTGCAGTGGCAGCAGCCTCTGCAGAGGTACAACCCAGGCAAATCACACTGCTGGGCTCTGCAGTGAAAGGGCTCTGGCCAGCGCTGCCTTTGGGGCTGGAGACCTGGCCCAAATGCAGTTAGCAGCAGGGCTCACAAGTGCTCCAGGCCACAAGGCAGTCCAGAGGCTGGGAGGATGGATAAAATGAGCAGAGGGTTTAAAGAGGGTCACAAAGCACTGATAGAGTATAACTGAGTGAAAAAATATCTTTAAAGAGATGCAGCTTGACAAACTAGCATATCCTGTGGCTGCCGGAAATGCTTAGTAGATGAAATGCCTGCAGCATCAGAGGGGCTAGGCAGCAACCTACAGGTGTGACAAAAGGATGGAGACATTCGTTAAACTGCATCTTGCTGCTGGAAGACCAGGAATAGGCTGGGGCTCAACAGACAAGGTCACCAGTGCTGTGCAGGGTGTCCTGCTATCCCCACCAGAGGCTGGGGAGAGCAAGTCAGCAGCTGTCCCCCAGCACAGAAGCTGGTGACCATCAGGGAAGGAAGGCCAGGGCTGGGCTTGTTTCCTCCAGCAGCTCAAGAAGCAGGTGGCTTCTGCCAGACCCTGAACACAGAGGCTGGAGGAAGAGACACAAGGCAGAGGCTGGAGACACAGTGGATGTTGCAGCAGCACTAGGGTGGCTAGCATCCAGTGTTTGTCCAGTGGGAAAGCAGCTGCACTGAAGGGCGATGCTTGCATGGAAAATCCTCCTTCCTTCTGGAGGGAGCTCAGAAGTGAGCAGGCACCAGGTGCTGAAGGGTGGATGCGATGGGTGAAATAAAGGGTGAATGTGGTGGGTCAAATGACTGAGGACAGCACAGGAGCCATGGTGAGCAAGGGAAGGGACCTGGAACTGAGCAGAGGCAGAGGAAGAAGGAAAAGGGGGGTGAAGCATGGGACACAGCACAGCATCTTCTGCATCAACTGCCCTCAGACCTGCCACCTCCATGGCAACAGCCCTGATTGTCACCAACATTCCTATACACGGAATGGGTGGCTCTCATTAAATAAATACTTAATGAAGATGCAGCCCAGGTATGAGAATAGACCTGGACAGGACAGCACGTCCCAGGGTGTTAATGTACCCACACCACTGCTGGAAGGCTCTGGGCAGGTGCTGGGCTGGGGAGAAGCATGGCCAGAAAGAGTGAGCAGGCAAACAGCCCCCATGGCAGAGGAGAGCCACGTGAGGGCCCTGCCATGGCAGTGAGCTGAGGGGCTTTTCCTCTCTGTTTCCAAATAGCATAAAGAAATCTGCAAACTGCCTGTTCCAACCATGCTGCTGTTCACAGCTCTCTCAAATGCAGGGATCTAAGGCACAGCACTTTTTTCTCTTCTTTTTTGAAACTTGCATTCTTTCAGTCTCATCTATCGCTGCACCCCTTGAAAACTGTATTGTGGTAACCCTAACCATGATCTGCTTTGACAGACCCTGGAATGGGTCTCCTAGACAAAAAAACTCCAACTCTTAGAATCACTCATTTCCCATGTCGGGATAAATTAACTTTCAGTTCTCAGCTGCTGTGATATTCCAGGTAAAGTATCTATAGAATACCTTGGAGTAAGAACAGAAACAGAAAGGCTCAGAGATCACAACCGATCCCTGCATCACAGGGATATCACTATCCTGCAGAAATTACCCTGTAAGCCTCCTCTGCCTCCCCCCAGGCACAGCAGAGCCCTGAGCAGCAGTCCACAGAGAGCAAGAGAGGAGGAAACAATGTGATATTACCTGTAGATTTAATGTGACAAAGTCAGCAGCAGGTGCCACCTGAGGCAGGGTCTGTGCAGCCACACAGCCCGGGCAGGACGAGCAGGGCTGGCTGGTGGGGCTAGAGGATGGTCACGGGCTGCCTGTGCAGGGCAGGTGCTTGGCACCAACAGCTCCCTGGTTCTTAAGGGACCACAGCACCTCCTCCTCCTGCGTAACAGCAGATTTCACATCAGTTAGGTTTTGAATGGCCAGATCAATGGTGGCAATACTTTACAGTGAACTCTGGTGCCTCACCACTCTGCAGTGTCTAAAAGGGTGTGTTCTGTGGCTAACAGTGATGTTCAGCAGCTGGGGATTGGAAATGCTGGGCTGAAATCTAAGCTAAGTAAAGCCAGGAAGATGCAATATATGGTATGGATCACCCCATGCAGCTAGAGGTACACCTGAGTGTCAAGCTGAGTTGTGTTGCACAGCTCTGGGCATGGAGGTGGGCACATGGAGCAGCTTGGCACATAGTGTAGACTTCCTGTAGGCTGCAGAAAGCCTCCCCAGCCCTCCTCAAATGCTGCACTCAGATGGTTCCCTGGGTTGGGTTTGATGCCTGGGGCATGGATGGAGCAGGAGAGCACGATGGGGGCAGTGTTAGGGCTCTTGCCTGCACTCCTGTTTGAGCACAGCTCCAGCCAAAACATCGAGAGCCTCAGCATGGCAGCTAAACCAAGGCCTTGGCATCTCATATGGGTGGCAAAGAGCTTCACTTGTCCAACTCTGCATTGACAGAAGTGGAGGGGGCAGACAGAGCTGTAACCCCCAAGGGCTCAGTAACGGGCTGTTTAATTGGTTCCAGTAATCAATGTGCTCTGTAGCCAGTGGGGATTGCCTCACTGCACACTCACCCTCAGCACCTGGCCAGCTGCTGCACTGCTTTGCTGCAATGACGCACATGGTGCTTGGCTGCTCCTCAACTGGCATGATGGGTGCTCTCCTGGCTGTGGGAGCTCTGGCTCTGAGAGAAAAGAAGAAGCTGGCTCGAGCTTGGGCTCTCAGGCACTGCTGTGGGAAGTGAAGGATAGCAGGATGCCAGCATGGCACGCAAGTCCCTGGCTTAGGAGGCACCAGGTGGCACCAAGCAAAGGAAGTGCTGCAGCACAGCTGTCAAATGAAGCTGTGCAGGGGAGAGGACCAGGAACAGCATCCTGAAGATAAGACCCACTCTCTCTGCTCCACCACAAGGCTCATGAAGCCTGCAGTCATCCTATAACCACAGAGATGTGCGTGCTGATCGCAGCCCTCAGGAGACAAACAGGCGTCCAAAGTCCTGGGTGTGCCTGTCACAGGAGGAACAATCAGGAGCCACGTCAAGTATTTCTGAACCACATGCTGATAAGACCCTCAGATAGCATCTGACATTTGTAAAGTGCTGTGGAGGAAGAGGGCAGGGAAGCACGGTGACATGAAATGCTACAGTGGCTCTTTGGGTCACAGCAAGAAAAAAGGACAGGAGGGTCACTGCAGGTGTTTGAGGACAAGAATGACCTGTGTGAAGAGAGCCGCAAAGCAAAGGTGGTCAGAGCTATTTGTCTGTGATAGCTGCAGCTGCATTCGCGAGAGGGGCTGATGCTGGGAGGTATTTTTGAATTAGAGCCCATGGTGATGGCCTTGCTCACAGGCATTGAGACTGGAAGGAAGCTCTTGAGGTTTCCACCAACCCTTTGCTCAGAGGCATTGTCTGAGGCCATGTCCAGTTTGGTTTTGAATAGCTTCAAGGATATCTCCACACATTCTCTGGGCAACCTGTCTAGTGTTTTATCATTCTGAGACTATATTTCAGTTTGTACCTTTTGCCTCTTGCCTTCTCAGCAGTGTCAGAGGGAGGGTAGGAGGCAAAAGGCACAAACTGAAATATAGGAAAGTCTGTTAAAACATGAAAAAAGTTTTCTCCCTGCCATTGGGTGCTTATACACATGGATCAGATCCTTGAGATACTTTGAATAGTCCCAGCTCTTTCAGCCTCTCCTCATACGAGAGATATTCCAGTCCCGTAATCATCTTTGTGGCTCTTCCCTGGATCTGCTCCAGTAAGTCCATGTCTGTCTTGAGCAGGGGAGCCCAGGACTGGGCCCAGCACTGAGATAGTCTCACCAGTGCTAGGCAGAGAGGCAGAATACACCTGCCTTGAGCTGCTGGCAGTGCTCATTCTCAAGCAGCCCCAGTTGCCTGCTTCTGCTGCCATGGCACTCTGCTGGTTTACAATTATCTTAATTCCCTCCTGGAGCGTAGGTTCTCCTCTGCCAAGGTGCTTTCCAGCTAGTCAGCCCCAGCCTGTAGTGATGTATGGACTCATTCCTGCTCAGCTGCAGGAATCATCCAGACTGACTGTCCTGCAGTTCTCTGGATGTTCCTGCCTTTCCTGAAGAAAGGTGACATTAGAGGAAGATAGCAGTGTTGAAGGGAAGAGCACACCATGAGTGCCAGCTCACATGCAGTCCTGGCTGTAAAAGGAGAGGAGATGAGCAGTAGTAGAAAATTATTTTTTGCCATCATGACCTGCCTGGGCTGCACTTGATGGTGGGGACTAAAAAGTGCCATTTCCAGAAGGAAATGGAACTCAGCCTGTGGAGCAGAGAGGAGGAAAGGAGCAGTGTTCCATGGCAGAGAAGGGGAGGGATAAGTGAGAACAGCTGATTTGGAGGTGGTGATCCAGGAAAGGGCCCCAAAGAGGGATGTAAGCCAGCAGGGGGAGGTGGCTGGGGGAGAAGACCATGGATGTGGGACAGGGGTGGATACAGGCTGGCCATACTGTCAGGATTGATGAGCTCCACCACTAGAAGGGGCCAGGGGACACAAAGACATGGCAATGGAGGACCTCAGGGGTGGTCGCAGCCAAGCAGCACTGGGGCAAGGTCAGTCTGTACCAGTGGCACACCTGCCTGTAGCAGTGTCTAGCTTGGACAGAAGGATTTGTTCCCCCATGGAAGACAGGAGAAGGCTGCTCATGCTGGGTCTTCCTGAGCACCTGGCATTTTTCACCTGTCTCCTACCGAATTTCAGTGCTGGGAGATGCTAAAGTGATACAGATTATATCTGTTTGTGTTTTGCTAAAATATAGTACACTAAGTAGTACTAAACAAAGTGGTTTTGGTTGTGGTGTGAAAGAGGAGCAACACCTACGTGGGATGCTGCAAACCCTCACGTGCCAGCCTGGGCAACCTTTGAAAGTATCACCTTTTCCATGACAGCAAGGCAAAAACACTCTTAAATTTGGTTTGGTTGTTTTTGTTCCCTTACCCCCCTTCAACCATCTCTTTCCTACATAACCCATTTCAAAGGTCACTTTGTTATACAACCATTTGGATGTGGAAGCTCTTCACCTTCATTATTATTCTAAATTCAAAGCTTAATTTATTTACAGTTTATGTTTGCATGTCCAAGAAGGAGAAGAACAAAGATGAGATAAGAATGGCAGCGTTTGCACAGCCAGCCATGCTTTATCCAGGGTGGGCTGCAGCAACATCCCACTCGTACAATGCTGTACAAATGCATCCCACAGGTGCCTCTGTTTTGAATGAATTTCATGTATGATCTGCACATACTGGACCAAATCCTTAGTGCTCTTCAGGCTGTACTCCAGCTTATCCAGCCTCATTATGCTGATGTTATAGACTCACATCATTGTTTTCCTGAGATGAAAAAACCCCTTTTGCTCTCTCTCTCTCTCCCTCTCTAAGAATCATTTTGTTTCTGAGTGCCCTGTGCTTGAGTGGAGACATCTAATGTTTCAAGAGCTCCACCAGATTTTGTCATCACTTTGCCTCAACCGCAAGACACTAAAAAAAAAAAAAAAGGAAAAAAAATGGAGTTTGCTAATGGGAAGCAACAGAGGAGAGTGGAGGTAGGTCTGGTAATTGTAACATGTGCTCTGACCCTGTCTGGTCCCAGAAGAGCAAATCAATTTATCCTTGGCTTTCACCAGCAGTCTGTAATTTGCCTGTAGTTATCCTCCCCAGTTCTGCATTTGGACAGAGGCACTTTTCCCCTGGGAGACACATCACTCCTGCAATATGTGTGGAGAAGCAACATCCACACATATGAGTGTTAGAGGCTTTTGCTTATATTTTTGGACTTTGCCTATAGGACTGCTTTGTTCTTAGTCTTCTAAGCATTGCTAGCATAGACTAGGCTAAAATGGGTATATACTGGTTTCCTGAAATAAAAGTGTTCCTAAAACTCGCTAGATCCATCCCCCTTCATCCTTTCTGCTTATTTTTCCACTTGTCTTCTAAACCCCATTACATTTTGTTTTTCATAAATGTGGATGAGAACAAGCAGTTTAGTTTGGAGGCTTTTCCCCTTCAGAAATGTCTCCACTGCCCCTTGTGGGGGCATTTTCCACAGGACACACACCCAGCCCTTGCCACTGCACCCAGCCCTGCACACAAGGGCCTGGAACCACCCAGAGCTGATGATGCAGGGCCATTTTCTCATCTTCAGTCACCCCTCAGGGTCCCAAGGCCTCAAATTCCTGCCTTTATGTACATACCCTGCCATCCAGACCCAATACATTATTAAACTGGGAAACTTTTGCTGCAGGAGGCAGGAAAACCATCAGAGGGTCCACAGAGGTACAGGGAGGAAGAGAGCTCCATACAGATCCTCTTTTCAGAAAGAAAATTATCCCATCATTTATGAACTAGAAATAACCTGGCAAAGGAGAGGTGACAAATTAGCTTTCAGTCCATCTCACCTCATTTGGAAAAGTGATGATGAGTCTGTACCAAAAATATTCTGTTACATCAGATCTGTTTCTGTTTCCTGAAACTGAAAACAAATTTAGAAATACAGTTTAATAATAACGTTAATAAGTTGAAATTTAGTAATAGCTCATTGACCCTTTGATTCAGTGTTTCCAGAAGGCAAATAAACTAACTGGCTAGAAAGGCAAGTTTGGTAGAGAATAATCATGCCAAGGAGTTACATTTTGATTTCTTCATCATTACTGCGTACCAGAAATCCACCCCTGTTTTTGCTGGAGATGAGCCACGCACAGAAAGGCAGCAGAACAGCACGAATAAGCAAAATTTAGTGTGGCAGCCTCGTTAGTGATACAGAGATGATGGCTGATAAAGCATCTGTGTCACAGCACAGCGCAGGGCACTGCCAGCACACAGGTCCTGCTGCCTGGCAGGGCTTGGGCTGGGCTCCTCAGCACCTGTGGGGAGGTAGAAACCTGGAACAGAGTGTTTGCTGGAGAGTTCCTGAAAGACTTGGGCACAGGGTTCATCTCTCCTCCATGAAGGTTACATCACACAAGCACTGCAAGCATCTGTCTCAGTTCCAGTGAAGATCAATGTCTCATCAAGAATTAAGTGGCTAAATACTTGTTCCCTGCCAGAGATACACAAGATCTGTCAATAGGTCCAAAGCACTGGGGACAGAGGGCAACCAGCTGATGATGACAAATGGATTTTGCCTTCCTGTGCATGCTACTGAGCATCGACATAATTATACTGTGCCATTGGAATAACAGGACTTAAAGCAAGTGACACCACCCTGATCCTGCTGCGTGGTGTGAGCTGGAGATCTGTCCGTGCAGTTTTAGAAAATTCAATATGTCAGTGATGGGATGGATTGGTAACCTTTGCAGGGCTGCCTCGTAGAGTAAAACAGTAAGTTGGTAATGTTTGCTTTGCTTTTCAGGCCAGGGAAGCATATAAGCCTATCTGTAAATATTAACTTTCCCCTTTGTGGGGCTGTACTGACACACTATGCTCAGGGAATAAAACACAAAAGCAAATAACATGAACTTGGCTGAAAACCACATTTGTGAGATGTGCATATTTCTCACTTGCATGGACACAAAGCAGGGAAAATATGGTTTGGTAAGATCAGCTCCAGCCTCTGACACTGGAATTTAATTTTGAGCTTGAACATTTTGGCTTTCAGCATCACACAGTTCAAACACATGTAGATCAATGCACCATATCAAGCCACTGATTTGTACCAAGATGTTGTCATTCTTACTTAACCACTCCGTTATCCAACCACTCATCAATGGTAAGAGTTCGACATGGCACGACACTAGCAACCCCCTGGCCTCGTGCCACAGCCAGCCTTTTGCCCAGAACCCTGCCAACATTGACAGCTCTGCCAGCATACACACAGCCTCCCACTTCAAGACCTCCATCTTGTCCAGGGAAAAGAGAAACAAAACTTGGGTGGGGAAATTGGCCAAAAAAGACCCCATCCAGTGGTGGTGGCTGCTCCCTTTCCCAGCACTGAGCGAGCAGGGGCTGTGCAGAGCAGTGAGCTCAAGGCATCAGGGAGCACGTGAGGAGGGAAAAATGAGCACTCCATAAAGTTGTGCTGGATCCCTGGATTTAACTGCCAAGGGCATTTGGTGGCTCCCAGCTCTCTATGCCTGCTTTGCTCCATTACTTTCTCCTGTGTCATAGCCTTGGGTGATGCTGAGCAGAACCTCTGGGGACACATGTGCTGCTCTAAGTTGCAACTTCCAGCTATTGCTTCTTCCCAACAGCCCCTAAAATATGCCTTATTTCTTTCACTGCATCAGTATCTTTTTGGCATTTTGACTGAGATGTCAGTCACTCTACTCTCCATGGCCTTGAGCACAGTACGGTGTGTCCCACACACAGATGACACCTCTCATCTGGTAGTTCTCCTTTCCTCCCTGAAGTAAAAGGTCAAGGAAATTCAGCCTCTTCTCTTGGTATTACCAGAAGGCATACGACACAAATGAAATGTGATGGTTTTTATGTGATGTAATGATGTTTATTTTTTGCCTTCTAGACCCTTAGGTTTAAAAACTTGCAGGCACAGGAGGCAACTCTCCATGACTTACTTCCATCAATTTTTAAAGCAATTTCCCAGTTTGCTACAAGGTGACAGAGTTATTTATTAGTTTTTTTAAGTTCTGGGGTGCCTAAACACAGTTCCTATTAATGTGCCCATAACCCTTCACCACCACGGGAAGGAGGACATTGATGCTGCCTGGCTGTGAGCACTCACTGCCCACCTCAGCCCTGTGAACCTGTGTGTGTTCAGTGAGACCACCCTCCACAATCACCCTACAGTGGGGTCTCTGCAGGGCTCAGCTCTCCACTAAACGGGCTGCAGCTCCACAGGAAGAATTTCCTTCCCATCCCCTGTGCTGGAGGGGCTGGAGCAGTGAATAAACCAGGGTGAGGATAGGGGGGCTCTGGGCACAGCAGGATGGGGAGCTGGGCCAGGCACCTCCAGCACCCACCCTGCCCCAAGCCCCCCTGCCCTCACACCCACACCTCGGTGACCTGCTGCCCCACAGCTGTATTTTGGCCCCTCTCACACTAACATAAATCCAGAGTGACAATTTATCACCCAGACAAACCTAGATCCTCACACAGAAATATCCAGGACCAGTAAATCCAAGCAAAACTATGTGCTCTCTCGGAAAGAAACACGGAACAAGGAAGAAATTATTTGCTCAACTTGTTTATGGTTTTAATGAAACCAGTCATGGTTCCTCCTTTCTCTTCCATCCAGTTACATTAATTTAATTGAAAACCTTTTGTCACAGGAAATCTCTGCTTGATTTGCTTTCCTGATTGCAGATCCCTGTGTTGCTTTTCCTCTAAACAGTGATCAATCTCCATTTTGCTTGCGGCCAATTTGCAGTAGCTCTGCTCTGCCAGGACTTAACACTATTTTTCTAATCACCTTACTGGATGCTATAACACCCGAGGTGACTAGAAGGTTATAATCGGGGAAAATGGTGTCTGAACAAGGTGTCTAAAGGTCATTCTTTAACTTCGCATCATCATTTCCAAATAAGACAGTTTTTAAGTGCAAGAGTTTGCACTCTCTCCAAAATTCAGATTAGCCCCACATTGTGTGGGCAGATCCTTGTGGCAGTGGTATTTCCTTTTGACATTTAAGCACTTGCATCTCTCATGGCCTCAAACCCCTGTCTAGGGAAAGAGACTCCTGGGAGGGAGGGAGGGAGGACTCTCTTCCAGTGCAGGAGCTCCTGAAGTCCTAAATCTGCTCCAGGCTGCTTTTAGGTGCTACACCTACACAGCAAGAATTCCAGTCTGGAACAACTTGGGGTTTAAAACTCACAGTTCTGAAGAAGGCATCACCATGGTAAGTCAAAACAGCACAAGCAGCCCTCCCTGTGAGCAGTGCTGCTGTGTCTGCTGGGCTGTGTACCTGCTGAAGCTCAGCTTTGGTACCTTGAGTTAAAGTTGCTTTAACTCCTTTCTGACACCAGTGTTAAATTTGGCTGGGGAAACTGATGCTCAAATTATTTTTAATGCAGCCAAAGAGAAGAAATGGGCTCATTTGTGGTATTAAGGTCTGTCTGGCAAATGTCCCCTCAATACCACAAGAATCAGGTATGAATAACACCAAGCTATAGGGTAATTCAGGCTTCATTTTGACCATTTGAATTGGTTATTGATGAGAGCAGTGAATGTGACATCTCACACTCTCTCAGGGCTACTCTGGTGACAGCGGGGACCTGGGACTGGGGTGTCATTTACACAGACCTGCTGCTGCACATTTTAAATACTTGTAGATGGACAGAACAAAGTTAAACAGCAGGTCCAGAATTATTCTAGTGTCTGGCTGTGGGTTGCTGAGTGCCCCAGGACACCCTGGGTTGTTCATCACCTACCCCTAAACCTTTGCTGTGGCACTTTGTGTGCCCTTCAAAGGGGACAGGGGCAGCTGGAACCAGGCTTAGCTCGCTCACCTGGGTTTTGCAGACAGGAGTGCAAAGAGGTCAGTGGGTGATCTGGCAGCCTAGTAAATAGCCTTGTGTAAGTGGCAGCTGGGAGTTTTTTTAGGGAGTCATTCCATGGGCAGTACCCCCCAAGTTCCAAGCACTGTCCTGCCAGGAGCCAGCACTGTGCTGCTCTCAGGGCACCAGGACATCCATGGATGGGGCAGCAGGGCAGCTCCATGTGCACCAGCAGCATCTGATGGCTGAGAGACTCCCCCTGCCTTTGCCCTTGCTCAGTTCGGGGGGAAAAAAAAAATTCTGGAAATGTCTGCAATGTGAAGAGCACAGGGACCTCTCTGGCTTTTAGCACATCCCAGGAGCCTTAATAAGTCTCCAAAAAAGGGATCGAGAAAAAGTCATTAAGCTTTTTCTTTGTTTCCACAGCTTATTATCTACCTTCTTGACAGCCACTTTTGTGACTCAGCATAGGGCAGACAGTGCAACAAACTGCTGAAAATGCCAGAACCTCCCTGCACTGCTGCTGCTGGGTTTGCCTCAAATGCAGCCTTGCTGCACTCACCAGGGCTCCCAGCGCCTCAGAGGGGAGCAGTGACACTTCCTGCACCCCAAAACACATCCAGCTGCCACTGCCAAGAGGCTAAACAGAAGGGTCTTTTTTCCAGTTTGATATTCATCACATTTAATTTCCAGGTTCCCTGAGACACACATTCCTCCCCAGACCCCTTCCCTGGCACGGAGGAGGATGCCTCCTCTCAGTTCTCCTGGCTCAGGAACAGAACAGTGCTGTGTTCACCTGTTCCACTGCACCCCAATTTTGGGGAAGCTGAAAGACTGGAGAGGAGCACAGACTATGGGCCTGCACTAATAAACACTACAAGAGCAACATTTTGCAGAAAGATCTGAAACCCTGGGAGTGACAGCAGAGAGATCCAGGCTGGGAGAGCCAAGCCTGCATCTTGGGGCCAGCACACTTTGGAGCTCACAGCCCTACAAGAACATGATGATTTATAAAGGATTTTTTAAAAAAGAAACTTTAAGAAGCAAAAACCACTAAGTTTTAATTCTAAAACTTAAAACAAGAATAGGAAGGACTAAATAGTAAAGCCTGCTCTAAGCCTGCACATTTATAGCAAAGAGTAGCAATTGTTCCCATGAGATTTAATCACACAATCATTAGGAAACTCATTAGCTGATAGATTTTATTTTGGCAACTGAAGATAAGGTATCATCAGGAATTGCAACAGCATAAAAATTAGATAATATCAAACACCCTTCACATATATCAAATGTTCAAATACAAGCAGTTAAGAGAGTGGCTTTTGGAGGAATTTAGGCTGATCTGCCAGTAAAAACATATCTCAGAGTCTTGCTCCTCCAGAATTTTCCAGTCCTTGTCCTGTAATATTTAATCCTCTGTGGTTAATTACACCCTGATTTACTGAGATCAGAATAGATGGGACAAGAGAGAGCCATGTACAAAATTATAATAATTATTCACATAAGCCTCTTTTTTAATGTAAATTGTAACTTTTTGAATGCTGGCAATGGGAGTTCTTTTCATTACCACAATTTCACTGGCTGTAATTAGTCCTGTAGGAGGATTATTACCTCTCTTATCATTAGTAAGAGAGAAAAGATAATTTGCCACAATGCTGTTGACTTCAGTGCCATTGACAGCTGTGACTGCTGGGGTCTTACTCACCACAAGCCAAACACCACAAGCCATGAGATCCTCCGTGCAGGACTTGCTGTGTGATGTGTTAAACAGCTAAACCTGCAGCGCCAGAGGTCACTCTGGGTTTGCTCCAGCCAGCCCCTGTCCGCAGTCTATTAAATGACCCACAAATGCCAGCCAGGGCCCCACACAGCAGAGGGTGGATTTCCACACCAGGACAAGGGATTTACAGGACAGCACAACCTGCAGAGTGGTGCAAGCCAGTTATCTCTTTCCTGCCCCTTTCCAGCCATTATCAAAATACTTGTGTAGGGAACGTGTTTGGACCCGGGCTGGACACTGGTGCTCCAGAACCAGCACAGAGGCACAGCAGCAAAGCTGCGGGCACCGCGTCCAGCTGCCGATGCTGCATCTAGCCCTGCAGTGCCGCCACTCCTGCGGCCACCGCCGGAAACGCCACCTCCTTCGGTGGCCGGCATGCTGCCCTGGGACCCGCCACAAAGCCCTGGGATTGCCTGTCCTGCTGCCACCAAGCCCTGCCCTTGGCTCCCGCGTGTCCTGCGCTCCGTGCCCTGTGGCCACCCGCCAGGACAGCCCCGGCCCATGTGCTGCCCACAGCACAGCGAGCACAGGCAGCTCCCGGCCTGGCAAGGGATTTGCCATCCCTTTGGGTGAGCTGCGATACCAAAACAGAGCCCTTGAACAAGACCTTTGTGTGAAGATCACCTTGCCCCAGCAGCCGTTGGCATTGCCGGAGCCCCGGCACAGGGCTGCTCTGGGAATGCCAAGGTGAGAGGGGTGCAGGTCACCCTCTGCCCGGCTGGTCCCGGACACGCCTTGAGTGAGGCCACGTCTCACCAGCGTCGTGTGCCCGGGGCTCATTTTCAAGCACTCAGCCAACCTTTTGCTCCAGGCGTCATGAAAAACGCTTTTCTCCAGTGATCCAAGTCGCATCTTACTCGGAGGGGCCCTGTGCCATCTTGTGGCTGTTGCTAAAATTGAGGGAATCTAACTAAATCTCTTCAGATTTCACAATTGGTTTTAGGTAATTCCAATCTTTTTTCTTTTTTTTTTTTTTTTTTCCAGAGAAGAAACCAGTTTCACCAGCAGCTGTGCAATTTCAGCCAAGTTCCCAGATGATCAAGTAGACAGACGGTGCTGCAGTGTTGCACCTTTCCCCCAAACGAGGTACCAAGTCCCATGGCCACAAGAAGTGGTAAGTGATGTGATTTTCCAGGTGAAATGAAACAGTCAGATCAAAGCAATTTTACTCTATCAAAATGACTATTTGATATATTTCTAGTACATAGTCTGAAACATCCCATAGCGTTCTCCTGGAAGAGCTGGCAGCCCACAGCTTGGACAGGCACACTCTTGGCTGCAGTAAAAACTGTCTGGATGGACACACCTCAAATCCTGTGTCCAGTTCTGGGCTCCTCACTCCACGGAAGACATTGAGGTGCATGTCCTGAGGAGGACAACAACGCTGGTGAAGGGTCTGCTTTCCATCCCTGTTTTTTTCCTAAATGCCCACTCTCAGGTAACTGACCTCTTGTGCTACCTGCCCAGTTACATTCTTGGTCTTCAGAAATGCTGATGAATAATAGCATCATGCTGGACCCTGTCCATCCCTAACCCACCATATTCTTAGCAGCCCAGAGGGAAGGCAAGAAGCACCCAGCTCACCCAAAGTGCAGGGGTTTGGTTTTAAAAAAAATAACTTGAAGGTCATTACGAGCAGAGATACTCTGAACTGCCTCCTCCCCATAATACCCAACTGGACAAAAAGGGGGCGGGGGGGGAAAGGGAGGGGATATCAAGCTTCATGCCTTCCTTTTCAGTACTAATTGCTCATAGCAACCAAGTTGCAAGAAATTAGAAAAATTCAATTTTTATTCGCAAACATAGAGAAAAATTCCCTTGTGAGTAGAACAGTGTGAGGGGGGTCTTTCCCCCCCTAGGACAGCACACAAAACATTAAAATGCCTGACAATGCTTTCTTCACTGAGGGGTGGGATATGCCTTTTACTTGGCTGGGTTGTAGAAATGCCATAGAGATTTTAAGGAACTTTGATAATAAACGCTGTCGGCAGCTCAAGCTTCACTTTCACTACAGGAACGTCTGGGTCAGCCCTTGCTCTGCAAGCTCTACGGCCGAGCTGAGGTACACACATCACTCAGAGCTTTAGTTCTGTGCTCAGGCGGTGCCTGCACACAGCTGGCGCTGCGGTTCTGACCTGGATTTGCCGATACCCTCAGCTGTGCAGCTGTGCCCCCGTGCCCCCAGCGAGTCCCGCAGCCCGAGGGGTGTCCAGGGGAGCCGCACGTCGCTGTGCCCGCACGGCTGGCGCGGGGTGCGGGCTGGGCGCTGCCCGGCTCGGCGCTGCCCTCACCTGTGCCGGGGGCAGCGCAGCGGAGCGGCGGTGGCGGGCGCGGGGCGGAGCGCGGCAGGCGCGGACCCTGCTCGGCTTCCCCGCGGTGTGGGCGCGCAGGCGGCGAGGGGATGCCGGCGGCCGGCGCCGCTGCCGCCTGCGGGGATGCTCGGGACGAGGCGGGCCGGTGCCTGAGCCCCGCGGGGCGGCTGGCGGCCGCCGTGTGCCTGGGCGCCGTGGGCAGCCTGGGCTTCTGCAGTAACCTGCTGGTGCTGCTGCTCTTCTGGCGCTTCCCGGCTCTGCGCTCCCCCATCAACCTCCTGCTGCTCAACATCGCGCTCAGCGACCTGCTAGGCTGCGCCCTGGGCACCCCGCTCGGGCTGGCCGCGGCGACCTCCGCCGCTCCGGGGGCTGCCTGCGCCTGGCACGGCTTCGCCACCGCCCTCTGCGGTGAGTGGGACCCGACCGGGCCGGGGGGCGGCCGGGAACCGGGGGGGGATGTGGGGGCTGCACCCGCGGAGCGGAGAGCACGGCTGTGCCCGCCGAGAGGGGACGGGATGGGGACAGCTCCGGAGAAGGGATGGGACAGTCCCTGCAGCTCCGGGGAGGGGACGGGACGGGACGGGGAGGGACAGGACAGCTCCTGCAGCTCCGGGGAGGGCCGGGGAGGGGATGGGCCAGCCCCTGCCGAGGCTGGGGAGCCTTACACGGAGAGGTGCGGCGGGAGCGTGTCCGGGTGCGCGCAGGCGGAGAGCGGCGGGTGCGATGGGGCTCGGGCTGTGCGTGGGGAGCGGGACACCGGGCACGCCAAGAACACGGGGCTGGGGTGAAACTTTGCCAGCTTCAGTGGTTGTTCTTCTAAAAAAGCCCCAAAGTCCCCAAGAAGCGTTAAGTGTGAGTCCTCATTCAGGCTCCAAAGCGTTTTTCCAGCAGCTACGGAAGAACTCCACAAACTTTAAAGGATGAAAAGGGAGCATAGATTCTTAGCATCTCTTATGTTAGAGAAGACGGTCAAGACCATCGAGTTCAGTTATTGACCCAGCACTGCCAGGCCTGCCACTAAACCCTCTTCCTGAGTGCCACATCTCAGCACAGGCAGCTCTGAGCCTCCACAGCCGCGATTTCTTGTAAATCTGGTGGCTTCCAGCCCTGACGCCAGATCCCACTGCGGGAGTGGGCAGCACTGGGCAGGACAGGCCAGCAGAAAAGAGCAGCCCTGTGTACCTCTGCCTTCACCTGCCAGCCAGGCACACAGAGGGAGAGCCCCGGTGCAATGGAGGCGGCAGGGGCTGTCGGGACAGCAGGTACAATATATATCATATATAACAGAGTCTCATGTTTTCAAGCTTCCCAGTGCTGACAATCTCTCCCAGCCTGCTGTACCACTGCAGACACTGGCACACTTCGGTGGGGCTCTTCCCCACACAGTACTCAGATGGACTAGAGGATTTACCAGCAGAGCATCACTCTGCCCATCAATCCAGACCTAAACAATCGAGGAGCACAGCTTAGCCTGGCATCCAGGCTTCACACAGCTACTTTATGAGACACATTGCTTATGCACACTCTGAAGATATATTTGCAGCAGCTGCAGTTTGGATGTTTGCTGCCATTTCTCTCCCTCATAAAGTTATACAGGGCAACAAGCCAGCTTTGTGCATGTAAAACCTTTACTTGTCATGGGAAATTTAACAGGAGTATGTCAGCATCCAGCAATATTCCCTTGTACCTGCCAGCATCGCTTCCAGAATGCAGCCTGGGAGGTGTGTGTGAAGGGAAATTGCAAACTCCTATATCAGCATTAGAAATTACCTCCCTTCCAGCATTTCTGCATGCAAAAGAAGTCTTTGATTTGTTGCTGGTGATTTTATTACTCCATTTGTGTCCATTGACAGTACCCCGATTGCAGGAGACCCATAACTGTCTCTGCGAGGGCTCATCAGCTTGTTGCCCCCTGAGGTGGCACACTGGGGCACTTGCTGGCACAGGGGGCTTCAGGACGTGGGTTTAATCTACAGCTCTGCATTATGCACAGCATTAAATCCTTATGAAAACTCTGTGGGGCTGCACTTCCCCAGGAAGGGTTCACAAGGCTGCACTTTGGAGCTGACAGAGGAGCACCAGATAAGCTCCACACTTTGGGCAAATCTAGGTATTAAATCTCTAATTTTACATGTGCAGCAAGAACCAAATCTGATGGAGCAGCCATGATTTTGCTGCAGGTCACACAAACACGTGTATCCATTCAGACAGATATGCTTAATCATTGATCAGCATTTATAACAGGCTGGCTTTGGCTGGACACATGTTTAACAGATTTTGGTGAGAGGGATCAGGCTCTCAGCACATCATGCTCTTAGGGGGATACTTTCAGCCCCAGTCTTTGCCCACTGAGTTTCCAAAGCCATTGCCATCAGTCTCATCCATAGCTTGAAATATTGCTCTGGGAGGTAGAACAAAGCCTTCATTGATTCCTTTTTGGTGACACAAATGTCTGCTGTGATACAGGCATCATCTCGCTCATCTCCCTGGCTGTGCTTTCGTACGAGCGTTACTGCACCATGACAAGAACTACAGAGGCTGACACCACAAACTACAGGAAAACATGGACAAGCATCATCCTGTCCTGGACATACTCCTTGTTCTGGACTGTTCCCCCCCTCTTGGGCTGGAGCAGCTATGGGCCAGAAGGACCAGGGATAACCTGCTCTGTGAACTGGCATTCCAAGGATGCCAACAACGCGTCCTACATCATCTGTCTTTTCATCTTTTGCCTCGTAATCCCCTTTGCCATCATTGTTTATTCCTATGGGAAGCTGCTCTGTGCTGTAAGGCAGGTAAGTTGAATCCTCAGCTGCCTTTTGACTGTGACTCCAAACTGAGCAGAGGCCAATGATCCTCATTTCCCACCTTTATAACTCCTTTGCTGTCAGATATGCTGCCACCCCTGGAACCTTCCTGTCCTGTGACTCTCCTGGTGACAGGCTCCAGTCTGCCGGGGCTTTAAAAGTCACACTCAAGTGTGTACAGTTTGCCAGACCACTCGAGATACTTCAAAATACCCCTAATTAAAACTAGGAAAGATTTACCTACTTTGATGAGATTGGTCCTAGGATTTAAATCTGCAGGAACACTATGAGCATTATCAGCAGGTCCAGCAGCTGCATGGTCAGTGGAGGGTGTGGGAGTTGTGATTTCTGAAATCAGTGCTTCTCCTCTGAAAGCATAGAAGTGAACCCTGCAAAAAAAGGCTGCTAAGAAAATAGTCATATGTGACCCAGCTGCTGGCAGGATCAGGCAAAGCAGGAAGAAATAACTTGGCAAATACAAACTCTAAGACAGTGCCATAACATGAAGAGCTAACTGTGGACACAAAGCAAAGCTGGTCCATAAATGACCTGAGCTTTTTTCCCAAGATGAGGAATATTAGCTTTTAATATTGGTACACCAGTGAATATTTGCTACTGAACACCATCAGGGCAGCACTGTCAGGCAGCTGGAAATGCCTCTGCAGAGGTTTTTCCTTTCTTATGAATAACATCTGCCTTTAGCCATGAGTCCTGGGGAATGATGGAGCAGCACTGCCTGCTCATGGCACAGTGATGCTGGGAGAGACCCAGGAGTGTGGCAGCCCCTCTTTGGGGACCAGTCTGTGGAGAGGCAAGGACTCTCCCAGCACAAAGGGATCATTCATCCCCTAAAGAGCTCCACGTTGGGCCCCTGCACCCTGGGAACCCACCCCAGGCTGGGCTCCAGCAATCTCAGTGCTACCAGACCTGTCCTGGGCTCACCTCATGCAGCAGCTGCCTAAAAGATAAGAGGGAATTAGATAAAGATCACTCTATGAGCCCCATTTGCAGATGTAAACATTTAATTTAAGCTTATTACTGCTCGGGGACTTTGGGCAGAAGTAAATCAAATCAGTGGAGATATTAAAATGAATCCTCATACTCCCCCAGCCCATTGTCTTGTTACAAACACCTTTTGTTCCCCGTGAAAGCCAGCTCAGTCCCCTTTGGTCACCCTTTGCTGGGAGCAGCTGCTGCTCCTGCACCAGCATGGACCAGTCTCCTGAGTGCAGGCAAAAGCTGGCTTTCACAGGGCTTCAGTGGTTCTCCATCTTCTGAAGCTTCTAAATAATACTTCTAAAAGTAGCTAAAAATACATTTATACTAAAGTATAAAAATAATGTTTTAGAGGTGCTGCTTGTTGCAAGGTGTTCACAGCAGCTGGGGCTGGAGCAGGTCCTGCCTGCAGGAGAGGCTCCTCCTCTCCAAAAATCAAGAAATTCTGCTTCCCTGTCAAAGGTTGTGCTGTCCAGAGTCAGTGATGCTCACAGCTTGGACAAGCTCTCCTGGCTCTGCCCTCTGCAGTGCCAACAGAACCTTTGTTTCTGCTGGAGCAGCACTGGGAGGGAACACTGAAGGGTGTAAGTTTTTTATATTAAATGCTCTTCCCACTGAGGCAGCTATCACATAAAAAGCTACTTCGGAGTTTAGAAGAGCTGTCTATCTTCAGGACAGCTGTGGGCAGGGTGAGTTGCACCAGCAGCTCAGGCAGCAGCTTTAGCAGAGCCCTCTGTAAATGCAGAGAGCAATGGGATGCCTTCAGTGATGTGAAGTGCTCCTCCAGGGACCACAGTGGCATGGGAAGAGGACAGGGTGGTGGCAGGGCTGTTGCCCTTCCTGTCAGATGGCAGAATATTCTGAAGGTCAGGAGCTACCTTTCCTGGGCTCTCTGGTCCTGCAAGAACCTCAAAACAGGGGAAAATAATATGAAAATTATTCTCTGTCAGGATCTGGATTATCTTTCCACAAATGGGGATTTTCCATGAAGAGGGAA
The DNA here is from genome assembly GCF_008360975.1 of Lichenostomus cassidix. NCBI lineage: Eukaryota > Metazoa > Chordata > Aves > Passeriformes > Meliphagidae > Lichenostomus > Lichenostomus cassidix. The sequence goes on from NC_139490.1 coordinate 19,720,410, forward strand.
AGTTAAACCTGGATGGTCCTGTGGATGCATCTGGACTCATTTGGGAAGCCAGGAGGGAGGGGAGGTGCAGGGGCAGGAGCCCCAGAGCCTCTCTCCTGCCTCCTACCCTGGCTGCTCCCCATTCCCAGCCCCAGTGCCCATTCCCGACCCAGGCTGCTCCTGGCTGGTTGTGCTGCTGCCCAGGATCCCCCATGGCAGCAAGGTGCAGAAGCAGCAAAATCCGTGCTGTGTGTAAGAGAGAAAAAAATGAACAAAATAAGCTTCACATGCCAGCTTAATATTTAAGGAATCAAACAGACATTTGTGCTTTTAGTGGACCCCAAATTATAGACAACACTCTGTAAGCCTTTAATCATGCTTTCAGCCCCTGCCATGAATAGTTCCCCTTAACTGAGATTATCTGCACCACTTACAGGAGTAAACTGTACTGGGAGATCAGGGTGTTTGCTTTCAGCCAGGCATGAAAAATTGTATCCTTTCGCTTGACATTTGTATTTTCATGCTCTGATTTCTGACCTGATTGTCATCACAGGAGATATGCAGGGATGCTTAAACTCTTGGAAATTGGTCCAGGCTCCCATTCCCACTGTATTGCTTCAAGGTCACAGTTTCCTTAAAATTTAAGAAAATTGTCACCACTAAGAGAGGATTTATTCTCCCTCCCATGTCTTGGTTCAGGCTGGCAGGGAATGGCCAGAAGAAAGGTTTGCTCTGAGCCATTTAAAATGAATACCACAGGAGCTGGGATGTATTACAGTACATTGCTGACAATAAATCTGAATTCTGAAAACAACTGTTAGAAAAGGAGAGCTATCTAGGTTTCCAAACACACTGAGCTTTAGTCTTAATTATCTCATTTCTGAGAAGTCTTGTCCTGTGTTTCAGCAGTGTGCACAGACCAAGGTGTGGGCTGTAGAGATGCCCAGTACAGACCTGCCTGGGTAAACCACCTGCTCAAACGTGATCTGCACCCCAAATTCTGTCTGGAAATAGCCAGGTCACTGAAAGCAGCACACAGGCAATGATTGCCCATTGCATCCATGAATCCTGCAGGAGACAACCATGCTGCTACCAGGTTTTGAAACAGCTGTAGTCAGCACATGCAACCTCAAAAATGCTCACTGGAAACAGATAAATCATTCTGTGAGCACAGGGGTTAGAAAGTCATTAGTTAGAGTCATTGACAAGCTTGGCTGGGTCCTCTCACATGACTTGTCAGAATGTAAATATAATCGATTCCAGCTTTTGTGTCACTATATTACAGTGTGGTTGGGGATTTTTTTCCTTAATTCACAGACAAGCTACTCTCCTATTATCTACTTGACAAATGGATCTGAGGGCCTGCCTTCAAATTATTGACCTAGTAGATTAGTGCGAGGCTCAATATTCTGCTTTTCTGCACATCCTCCTGCCCTGGGTTGAGTCATATCAGTGTAAATCTACCTTAAGCAGTAATCACAGGCAAGCCAGGAAAAGCCAACACCTTGGCATGGTTTCCATCAGCCCTCTGCCCCTTGGCCCCTTCAGTGTTATGGAAAGAGAAAAAAAGTGCAGCAAGGAGGCATTTGATGTGTTACGTGGTAATTTCATTATTTTAATTATTAAGTCCAACAGTTTCTAATGCTGGGGCAATAGCTTCATATAGCTAAGGCAGAGGAAACGGGAGGAAAACAGCACTGTTTTCCAGCAATTCCCTTCCACTGGCAGGAAGGGGAAAGGGTGATTCCTCTGGTCCTTCACATTAATTTGGACAGTATGAATGCTGCTGCAGTGCTTAGCCACGATAGCCTGAGACTGAACTGGGCATGTGAGACAAACACATTCCCAAAGGCAGGAATCATGACAGCTTAAGCACTGGAACACCTCAGACACCGGGGAAGAGAAAATCAGTCCTTGAGACAGCTGAGGCCAGAAGAGCTGCAGAAACCGTGCAGGTCAGTGATGGAAGAGGGCAATCACCTTCAGAAACGGGATCGATCCACCCACGCACAGGAGAACTGAAGAATTGGCTTTCTTCGCTTCAACTGATGCCAGTCCCGGTGCGAATGCAGCTGTGGGATGTTCCTGTATTTCCCCACTCGGACGGCAGCAGGAGCTGTGTCCATTCGAGATGCTCAGCTCGTTCATCCCTCGAGCTTTCGCGTTCAGCTGGTCTCTGCTGCAGGTTCTCCTTCCCAGAGCTGCAGCAAGGGCTCTGTGCTCCCTCAGCGCCGGCAGCCGTGGGCAGTGGAAGGTCTGACACCTGTATGAGCACAGAGAAGCTGTGCAAGGAGGGTCACAGCCCAGCTGCTGGCTCTGGAGCAACGGGCAACACTTCTCCCTGTCTGGGATACTGTGATTCCCTGGAGGATTTGCTCAAAGAGCGGAACAAGGACTGTCCTCATCTTCTCCAAAGAGCTGGGGGGGAATACCTCGTGCTGCCTGTGCCATGGGGATTTGTCCTGCAGCAGTCACCGACCTGATGAACACATTAAGGAGTTTTCTCGTTGAAAAAAAGCAGCTGTGACTTTTTTTTTTCCTCCTGAAGCGCAAATATTTTTCCACAGGTGCTTCCAAATCTCCGAAGTGCCCAAGCAGGTGCAGTGAGGGAAGCAGAGCCTTGCAGAGCATCTCCCTCAGGACAGCAGGGAGCAGCCGTGCCCCGCGGGCTGAGCTCTGCTGCCCTCCTGCCCAGGGAACACATTCCCTCCTCCACGGCTCCTCCTGCTGCTCTGCTGGGCACCACAGACAACATCTGAGAAGAACTCCACTCTCATCACCGTCATTACTGATTAAAGAATCAATGCAAGGTGCAGAAGGAAGGGAGCCAAACCAGAGTGAAGATCACTGATGCTGAGATGTTTAAATAACCATTCTCACTGACAGATGGGCTGGGCATGTTCATAACTCCAAAGGACATCCCTGCACAGTAAGCCCCCAAGCCTGGAAGCACCCTGGCTGTGGAATAGAGAACTCAGAACTCACATTTAGAACCCAGGAACCTCCCAGCAGCACTGTATTGTGCCCACACTTGGTACTCCAGCCTTTGCAAACAACAACCAGGATGAATTATTTTAATATTCTGGTATTTGGAATTAAAAATTAACCCCCTTTAGTGATTACAAGGCCTCTCCTTACAACCTCCTATAGGGTTGTAACAGCAAGTGAGAAACTGAATTTAGATTTAAATTTTGGTCTTAAATCGTGTGGTCCACTCTTGTGAGGGCAGAGGTGGGTGTGAGAAGATGCTGTGAGCACTTCAGAGGATGTCTGAGCTTAGAGCTCCTCCCTTGCACAGCAAAAGGCCCTTACTATGACTCCTTTAGCACCTTCCAAGCCCTCTCAGAAAGGAGAAGAATCACTACAGCAGAGGAGAAAGACAGCAGCACAGCAAATGGAAATGGATTTCTTCTCTCTCTCCTCTCACCTCCCTATGAGCTTTGGCAGAGGTCTGTGTTAATATTGGGAACAGCAGCTTCCAGAGAGCCATCAATAATGGTCCCTGCCTGGGCTGTGTGATCCCCTGCCAGCAGGACACAGACTGAGACCACCTTCCTTTGCTTATAGACAGCTTTAAGTGCTTTTAGCCAAATTTCCACAGTGTCATTCTTGTTAATACACTTACCACAGGAGATTTTCCAGAGCCTTCATTCACAGGAAAAGAAAAGATGATTTGCAGAGGCAAATCTTCACCCATCTCTCAGTGCTGGGCAGCACCAGGAGCACAGCCTGAGGGTCAGGAGTTTTGTTTGGACCCACCAAACTAGTGGGTGTCCCCTCTGTATGAGCAGGCAAACTTGGGATATTTTGTGTAGACCCAACTCATCAAGGTCCATAAACATACACTGTCTGTAGGGCTGGAGCTGATGCATAAGCATTAGTGGGATTGGGAGCACAAGGCATTTTGTACATCATGAATTGTCACATCTGTCACCTGGTTCCCTTCCCCATAGCACAGCCAGGGGAGGTGGAAGTCTCCACAGCATTCCAAAAGCAAGGAGATGCTCAAGGCAACCCAAACTGTGTGTCAATAACTGAGGGAGAAAAAGGGTAAAATAACACAGGAAAAAGGCAGAGAAAGAGGAAATGCTTGACTGGAAAAATTGATAATTTATGTGGACTGTTATCAAGCTTCAGTGACAGAAATGTGTTCATCTGTCTCAGGATTTCTTTGCCTTTTCACATGTCCTCAGAAGAGAGGGAGCCACCTCTCAGCTGTGCAGGTCACAGACATCTGCTCCTGAATCCCTGCTTGGGCAAGAAGTGGGCACAGGGCAGTGCAGGGGAGTCCAGAAACCCTGAGCAGGGAAAGCAGAGCACCTCTTAAATGAAACCAAACTCCAGGCTCAGCTCCCTCAGGCTACACCTCTTCTGCAAAAGGATGGAATTCTGGTTGAAATAATTTAGCAGTTGGAGGCAAAAGCAATTTCTTACAGATGTTTTATTCCTTCCTGTGCATGAGGTGTTCCATTATCCATAAAAATACACTTAGTCCCAGGCAAGAAACCAAGAATCAAGAATGCTGTGGTTATGGAAGAAAGGTGCAACTGCTACTGCAAGGCTCTCCACAGCCTGCAGACACACTCGCTTCTGCCTGGAAATCCTGAGGAAGGATTCCCAGCCTTGAGAATAATTGTGGGCTTTTGCCCTTGGAACTAATACCCACTATTTTAAATCAGTTTCCATCTCTACTCTCCCGCACCAGCTCAGCTTTTCTGGGTGTGCAGCTGGAGCTGGCAGAGCCCCCCAGTTCCAGCCCAGGCAGAGCAGGAAGTTCTGCTGCCCTTGCAGAGAAAGGTGCTGCATTTTCTGTGACTTTCAGAGGACTGATAAACCCTTTTCATTTCATATCTTTACAAAAAATCCCTCCCACCTCACACTCCCCCTTCTCCCCCTTCCCCCCAAACATGCAGAAATACACATATTTATAAAAATCAGAGGGGCTTCTAATTGTCCTCTTTCATATGGGAAGGACCTGGGCCCCAAGCAGTCACAGTGCGGCTTATTTGGTGTTGCACAAAGGGCACCACAAAAGGGTTGTCTATCACTCGGACAAAGGAATATAGGTTTTGGCATCAATGATAAAGCTAAGTCTCATGATATGCCAGTTTCCCAGATGTAGTGCAGGTAATTAGCACGCTGGCAATCTGGGAGGCAGAAGTTTCCAAATGACCAACCAGCAGTGAATCTGTTTTTTGCCTTGTGTCATTTTGAGTCCTGTCTCCAACTCTGCTCATCCCCATCTCTGCCTGTGCTGCCCTGCAGACAGACCTGCTGGGCTGGAGGCTGTTTCATCAGTGTAAAATCTGTTTTGTGGGGTAAAAGTCCCAGGTCTGTCAGGAGCAGAGCTCTCCTCTCACAGACAAGCATTAAAACAAACATGTAACAGAGTTGGCAACTTGCTTTCCCCATTCTCATTTTCATGGCAAGGCACTGAATAGATGGGATTTTTGGGAAAGGCAATGCTTCACTGTGAATGCAGGTAACAGGTTTCTAGCTTTTATGATTCTACTGACAGGCTTTTAAGCATAATTCAAAGGCTTGGGAGGGATAGAACAAACTTCCTTAAAAGTAAAACCTAACTTGTTCTTGCAGCACTTCTGTATAGGAGCATCAGCCATTTATTTCCTCTCTATGCAAAACTTTTTAAAATTATTATTAAGACAGATCATGAAATACTGTTACACCAGCCCTGAATGACTGCCCACTGTTTCAGAACCTCAAGGAAATTTTCAATAATCATAGAATAATTGTTGGGTTGTGTTGGGTCTGCAAGGACCTTAAAGATCATCTAATCCCAACCCCCAAGAGTCGAGGGTTTCCCCTGCAGTGTCCAACTTAGCTACCAGCATTTATCAATTCTTAGAAGCAGGGCATGTGCTGATGTGCAGGGTCCACCAGGAATTCCCACATCCTTTTCAGAAGAAATTGGATTGACCTTCAATGCACAGGCTTTGCAATTTAATTGCAACTCCACTAGGTTAGGGTCTGGTTCTCCTGTACATATTCACACAACCCCAGCCATGAATTCTCCAGGGCAGAGCATAACTGAGTAGATCTGATTTCACAGCTCTTGGGCTCTTTCTGATGATCAGGCAGTGATGCCTGAAGGTGTTCAGCTGCTGCCACAGCCCAGGAGTGCCTGTGCTGCCCCATTTGTCTCTGCTTTGCTCACATAAGCCAGGGGCTCAGCTGGTGTGCTTTGACCAGCATATACAGTTTGATTGAGTTTTTTTCCCCTAAATCTCCCTTTTCCCGACATTTCTCAAGGATCATCCATCTAGTCCCATGACTGTTGTTGTCAATTCTCCAAGCTCTAAATAGTATGGTGGTTTCACAAAAAGACAGGAGAAAACATAGTCTGTCACTCAGCTGAGATTTTCAGATAAACCTGAAGAGCTAGGAATTCTTCACAGTGGGATCTTCATGGCTGAACCTCCCAGGTGGCCATTCAACTCAGCTGTGCCCTCCAGGCCTGGATGTCACTGAGCAATTTCCATATCCAGTGCTGAAAACATGTATTTTACTTTCCTAGGAAAGTGATGACTCTCTTATTTCTGCACAATGTCAGCAATATCAACCAGGAATCTGCTGTGTCTGCAGTGACCTCTGTTTAAACCTGTCCTTATTGTTTGTTGCATTAGTCTCTCATCTATGTGCTTCTGACATCCAATGTCACACTACACAAACACTATTTGTGAGCATGTCCTGCACCTAAACTGAGAGGATGGCTGTGTAAATTCCCAGTTATGGTCAGTGAATTTAAAAAAAAAGGTGAATTAAGCGCTTGTGCAGGCTGAATCACCACCGTGAGGTGCTTCTCAGCACAGTGACTGTCCTTCTCCTGTGTTCATGGTCACCTCCACTGTGGCACCTGTCTAACAGCAGAGGATGACATATAGCACAGGCACATCAAGGGTTTAGCCTGTCCCTGGCAGAGGCAAACAGGCAGCACAACAAACTCCTGCTGCATCCAGCAAGCCCTGGAAGTCATGGCTTGCACCGAGAGTGCATATTCCACAGAAATGCCTCAATAATGGGGGGGATTAAATGCTGCCCTGGTCACAGTGTTTGGAATCTTTGTGACTGAGCTGCAGTGCAGTTTTACTGGAAAGGGCACAGCAGAGTGCTCCGGTGAGCTCAGGGATGAACAGGACAGCTTACGTGCAGAGTGAGCGCACAGAACATTTCCAGTGCATTAACCTTGCTCCTGCTCGCCTCAGTGGCCATGGAATGTGGCTCCAGCCCACGGGGAACCATCTCTTCAGCCCCCACAGCAGTTCCCAACATCACTGCACACCCATGGCAGGGCCTGGGTGCTGAGCAGAGCCCAGGAGAAATGGGGTCAGAGCTGTGACTGGGTGTGGTGGGTGAGGGTAGATGTGCCCAGCTGTTCTGATGCTTTCCTTAAGCTTCCCATGGGAAAAGCAACATCCATGGGAAGCACAAAAAATCCTTGTGACCGCAAGATGGGACCAGGGCTTCCAGCTCTCATCCTGCTGAGTCAGTACACTGGGCCACACATGCAACATATGGAAGGCGTGATACAGAGGCAAAAGAACTTTTAGGAAACTGAAAAGATCATTTTAGAAGAAACAGAGACTCGATTTCCATCAAAGAAAATATAAAGCTATAAAAGCACATTTTTTCAAGGCTGTCTTCTCTACCAAACCTCCAGAAATAGTGAGATTTTTAAAACTAATTTTTTGCACAGCAGATTGAAGTTAAGATTTTTGACCAAAGTAGAAGCAAAGGACACTGTGCAGCAGCTCAGTGCACTGCCAGGGTACCCCTGTGCCAAACTCCTGCAGTGGCATTTCTGCTGTTAACCCTAAGCCAAGAACAGCCTGGGCTGGCATTCCAACCTCTATGGGCCAGACTTGTGCTCTTACCTTTCCTGGAAGTAATCAAGACAAAATTAAACTAAAAGCCGACAGCACTGCTCATCAGCGTCATTTTTACCCAGCTCTTTGCCTTGCCCACCTCCAGAAGGTGATCTGATGCCAAGTCTGGGCACAGCCCACGGTTAGATGCTATAGCCAAGTCACCATCTGCTGATTATGTGCAGCAATATTTCAAGGTTGCTGAGTTTGTTTGGCTTTGCAAAAGTTTTCTGCATGTGCATCAAATATAAGTATCTCAGGTTCCCTTGACTGACCAGGGGAGCCTTGTAATTGAAAGCAAAAATGCTTCAGAAGTGGGAGGATATTCAAACTTTCTGGCCTCATAGGATGAAAATAATACTTTCCTGCTGCTGGTAAGGAAATTGAAATCTTTCCTTGCTTACCCGTGAAGCCATTCCCTGGCATCAGCTGTCTGAAAACTGCAAGCTTTTGTTTTTTTTTTCTTTTTTTTTTTTTGAGGAACAGATAAAATACTTCAAAAGTCAAAAGAGCAGTACCAGGTAGGGTTTGCCTGAGCAGGGAGCACTGCACAGGTAGAACAGACAGCAGCAGAAGCCCCCACTGCCTTTATGTTCAAGCCAGTGGCCAAAAGCAGCTGCCACCCTGCATCAGGACATGCAGAAAGATGTGGAGAGCAAGCATTCCACAGCTGCCTGGGACCCCAGCCCTGCTCAAGGTTATTACATGGGAAATCCCTCCAGAGTTCTCCTTCCATGCCCAGCCCCAGACCAGCCTGATTTGGATCTAGAAAACATCCAGAGACCCTTTGTCCTCTCTGACCTTAGCTGAAGGAAGAGGTTGTTTGGTTTCCTTTTCTAAAGTTGATAGAAATCAATAGAAGTAAAAAGAGCTTTTGGTTTTCCTCAAGGTGCTCCACATGCAAGCCATCACCCACCCCAGGTGTCTTCTGGCATTGGGGGGTGGACAGGAGGATCTCAGGAAGTCACAAAGAAACTGGGATTTGTGTGGGGATACAGAACCCTGGCAGCTGGTGCTGATGCCTTTTGGTGTCTCTTGTCAGGAGCCTTAAAAACCAAGCACACACAATGCAAAATACAACCCCTCTTTCCTCTCCATCCCTGTTTGCACCCCAGTCCAGCTGTTTTGACTTCATCACACAGCTTGAGCATCTGGTGAAGTTTTATACCAAGGTGTGGCAGACTCAAAAAATCCACATATGGGGAAGTGCCATACAAAATTCTTACCAACTTTGTGAAATATAAGATAAATGTGAGCTTTCTGTCTGTCTGTGAATAAATCTGAGCTACTGATGCCTGTGGGTGGCTCTGAGTGAAATATTCACTTCTCACTAATGGAAATATTTTGATTAACAACTTTTTTTGCCTAGTAGCAAATGCCATTTTTTTCCCATTTTTAAATCACAGACAAGTGTCATAAAAGATTTCATTTGCACATTAACAAGATATTTATAAAGTACTTTGTATTTGAGTTCCCTCAGCAGGCAATTACAGATATGCTCTGTTTTTTTAACAGTTTTGGTTAGGCTTTTTAATTAGTCTCAAGGTGACTTCCAGCACTCAAACACATCCCGATGGATTCCCCATAAAACTGCTTGCAATAATTAGTTCCTCGTGCTTACTGCAGCATTTCTCAGTGCAGGCATTACACAGCAGTCACTGAAAGGTCTGCACTTCAAAACACACTGAAAACCAGGAAACAAGGGTGAGGCACAGGCCAGCAGTGTTTACATACAGTGTGATTTACTTACAAGTACATGTGAGCCCCAAGTCCAGAGAAGCAGCCTGCTGTAAATTACTTGAATTCAAGTGCTGACTTTTCCCATGGATTCAGGGAAGGAAGTTCTCTCTGCCCCTCGTTCTTCCTGTTCTCGCCTGCCCCTGTGGCTACAGGGATTCCATCCTTGGCTGGGGGATCACTCCTGGCAGGACTCTGGGAGCACTGGGACCAGCTGTCCTCTGCTCAGAGCAGGGCACATTCCTTCTCCTTGCCTCCTGCCCACGATAATCCTGCTAAAAGCTGGGATTTGGAGTCAGATGGAGATGAGGAACACTTTTGTTGGTGCTATTCCAGCAGTTAGGGACACACTTGGAGTGCACAACACACCCTCCTCTGCAGCCAGAACAGCTCAGGTGACACTGCCAGCCCTGCCCTTAGTGCAGCCACCCCAGCAGCTCCCAGGCACCATCACCTGTCCCCAGTGCAAGCAGTGCTAATGCCTTCCTTGTGCCTCTGTCCCACGCAGGTGAGCAGCATCCACAAGGGGCCAGGCCGGGCCCGGGAGCAGCGCATCCTGGTCATGGTGGTGGTGATGGTGGTTTGCTTCCTCCTCTGCTGGCTGCCCTACGCGGCTGTGGCACTCATGGCTACCTTTGGGAGGCCTGGCCTCATCAGCCCTGCAGCCAGCATCATCCCAGCCATCCTGGCCAAGAGCAGCACGGTCTACAACCCCATCATCTACATATTTCTGAACAAACAGGTATGTGAAACGCTCTCCTTTGGTCACTCAGATTCAGCGTGTGAAAGGAGTAAAGAAACAGCGAGGGGAGGTAATGAGATCACTCAAATCCATGAGAGGGTGGTGCTGAAAAAGGGCTCCAAGGACCAAATTTATTGGACAAATCTGCACTTTTGGAAGCTGGATGACCAACTCCCCACTTGTGCATATAGCAAATGATAGGTCCTTCCTTTCCATTGCACAGTTTGACAAACAGCAAGTTAAATGTGAAAGAGAAGAAATCTGTGCTCTGGCAAGAGTGAAAGCACCAGAAACTGTCTGAGGTGACTCAGATTTGTCACCTCAGAAGTGACAAATGTGAATCAGAAGTTACAAGAAGTCTTGTAAGGATGTGAGCTCTGGCTGCCCTACACTGAGCCCCAGCACAGCACATTGCCCACACTAACTCCTCTTCTTCACAACACCAACTCTCCCCATCCCAGTTTACACTTTTAACCCCTCAAATCCTTTAGTCACTCTTCGGTCCTGCTCTCCCCTCCTAAGAGCTGGTGGGAGCCATGACCAGTGAGGATCTGTCTGAAAGCACTGCCAGAGGAGCTGGCCCTGGAGCAGGGGACAGCAAAGAGACAGGAGTTGGGGAGCCCCTTGCACAGGGATGGAGAATAAAGTGAAGAGATCTAGAGAGAAAAACAGAGAACATCAGAGCTCTTCCAGTTCCTCAGCCAGGTCAAGCTCCATCAGCCCACTCAGGCACGTTTCACTGATCTTTGCATTGCTGGGATTATAGCAGAGGGATCCTTTGTTTCTCCCAGTCCAGCAAATCCTCCACTTGAAATGATTTTTGGAGGCTGTTAGGAAGCACAGAGAGTAAATCGCTCACTCTCTCTTGAAAACAAATGATGATGGTAAAAGATTGATTTGAGTCTGGCTGTAGCTGTGGGTGTTTTTAATGGGACATGAGAAATTCCCAGGGAGTGGAAGTTTCCATGACACCATCCATCATCTCCACGCCATCCATCAGCTCCACTCACTGTCACAAACAGCTCAGGAGGGAGCAGTGCCTTCTCTGCTCATGCTCAGCCACCTGCAGAATTCCCTGACATCTTCTCTGTGATAGAAGCACTTCTTTCTCTTTTCCTTTATTATTTAGGTTTTAATTAAATTCTCTCATTAAACTGCCTGGAACATTGCAGAGTTGTTGCAATCCCTTGCCAGGGGAAAAGCCCCAAACACACCAACACCTGAAGGGTAACTCTGACTCACTTCAAACACATGCAGCCCTGGTTAAATCCAGAGAGGCAGTTTAAAAATCACAGGCTAATCTTAACATCTGCATGGGATGGAAAGAGAATCCCGAAAGAACAAAGATGGTGCACAGGACTTTTCTACAGACAATTCTTAATTATTCTTTTTACTAAATAGCCTGCTGAGAGGCAGCAGCTAGACACAAATTAAACTGGGTTTATCCGTATCAAACTCCTTAAGTTCACTATAAATGTTGACTATTAGTGCTCCATACACACTTCATTTTGTTTGTGGAGGGTTTTTGTGGTGCTTTTGGTTTGGGATTTTTTTAAAATTCCACTTGGTTTCCATTGCTCAGTTAGTATTTTAGCAGCAATCAGTGCTCAGGGTTCTGTACTCAGTACAGAGTAAGAAGTCAATACTCTGGGTTTCTCTATACTCAGGAGAGAAGGCAGCAGAAACACCTCAGAGCAGAAGATGCTGCACCCATGGCTGCTGCCAGCCAGAAGTGTCAGGCAAGTGAAAGCAGGAGGTGCTCGTCATCCAGAAAACCACATTTAACATAGACAGCTTTCCTGAGGCTATGGAAATCTATAGGAGATGACTTGACAACTCACACAGATGAAACTTACCTCTAATTCTGGTCCATTTCTGAAACAATTCTATGTCCAGGCTCCTCCCCCCCCCCCACTTTGGTAAATGCTCAGAAATCTCTAATCAGGCCAGATAAAATCCGAGAACAGGCCAGATAAAATAACATTACCGTGGAGGAAATGCATCCAGGCAAGGACTAGGTGAAGGTTAAATAGATTAAAGAGACTCTCAAGCTGTAACAGAAATTTACTGGGGATTAAGGGACTACAGAAAGATGCCTGGGAAGAGCCATGTGAGCTTGACCATGAGGGGAGGGGGCAAAGCAAAAGCTAGTAAATAGAGAGTACTCCCCAAAAGTTTTGAAGCTGCTTAATATTTCAATGCTCAATGGTGAGAGGCTGATGAAAAGGTTATGATTATTTTTATTATAAAGTATGTTTTTGATCCTGAGAAAATTCAGTTTCTCATTAAGAAAAAGGAACTTAAGCTGATGCAAAAATTGTGTAAAACTTTAAAGAAGCCATTTTCCCCAGCTGATAAAAAAAAGACAAGATTTTTCACTCAGCTGTTGATAACAAGAGTTGTCAGTTTGTTGCTAGCAGCTGTGTTTTACAAAGAATTACCAGAAATGTTGTTTTGGACTCTTTAGAGATCAGTTCTCAGTGTTTGACCCTGCAGCTGTAGGGAGGCCACACAGACAATCCATACCACCTCAAATACCTGTTTCTTCTGCTACAGGCACTTTCCTTACCTTCATCCTTAGCATATTCCCCCTGCTCTCAGATACATGGAATATTTTGCCCTGCAGCTGAAAAAATCCCTCAAGTTATGGCTATTGAACCAACCCCTTCTGAGAGCTTAAAGCAAGTTTTTATCTTTCCCCTGGTCAAACACAAATCAAACCAGCCAGCATCACTTTCACTGGTAATTCAATTAGTTCAATCCATACCACACTTTCAGCAATGGGATGTATCCATAACCTGACTGCAGGCCAGCCCCAGTGACTGTCAGCTCCCCAAAATCCCTGTGCCACAGCAGGGTTGGCATCAGCTCAGTCAGGTGACAGGATCCTGCAAATCTGAAAGCAGCCTGGAGAGCATTTAGTTCCTTCTATTCTCTGCATTGCTATACAGTCAGTAATATTTGTAATCAATAAAAACACAGGACAACTGTTACAAGCCTGTAACCAGTCCAATAATTTTGTTTCTGGCTCTCTCCCCTCTGTACTCCTTGTTCTGAGGTCAAGGTCTCTTGGCACAATGACATTTTTTCCCAATAAAACATTTCAACCTCTAATACAAAATGTTATTACATCCACGTTGTTTCAGCACCATCCCAGGAACTTAAAAAAAACAGAAAGACCATAAGATGAAGCCTGCCTTATAAAACCTGAGATGCATTAAACTCCTGCTAACTCTCTGCTCTCTCCATGTTACAGTTTTACAGGTGCTTTGTGGCGCTGCTGAGATGCAACAAATCCACTGCCAGTTCTGCCAAGGCCTTGCCCAGGTCCTGCCGTGCCCTGCAGCAGGCACAGGCTGATGGTGGCCCTGCAGTGACCACTTTGGCTGGGCAAGCCTTGGCTGAGAGCCATTGCCCAGCCCCGGGGGACACCGCAGCAGCCACAGGAGCTGTGCCCGAGGCTCCCTGCAGCAGCTGAGCTGCACAGCAGCACTGCCTGCCCCTGCCTTTGGGGGCTGCCCATCCAGAGGGGAGAGTTCTGCCAGGTGACTTCAGCTTGCTGAGGGAGGATTGTTTGTCTGCTCTCTCGGAGGCTGGTTTCACCAGTAAGCCATTGCTCTGCTAGCAAACACTCTTCCTGAATCAAATAACAGGAGTTTTTGGAAAAAAAACAAATAAAAACCCCACAGATGCTTCTGGGAAAAGGTTAAAAAAGCAAGAACAAAACCCAGGTTCTGAAGACTTTCTGCCAAAGCCCAACTGAACTCAGTCACCACAAACAGAGATCCAGAGCATGGTGCTGTAGGACAGCTCCAAGAAACAACTGCTTGTGAAGAGAAGAGGCAGACAGGCTCTCCAGGAGGGAACAATCACCTTGCAGATGGTCTCTCTCTCTCCCTGGTTTGGATTATGCTCCTCCTTAGAGTCTCACTTTGCTTCAATACAAACCTCAATAGATTATGAAGAACTGTGACGTTACAAAGTAAAGCTCTACTAAAATTTAAAATGCATATATTGGATATGTTTCAAACTTTCAAAAATTCCAGCTGAAGCTTAAGAAAACAAGCATTTTAGGGACTTTTATTTTTAATTATTAGCTTACAAAGTTACTGCGCCAAAAAATAACTTCCTCCAACGCTCAGTGAAGAAGCAGCTCTGAATGCACAACACTCAGCTAGGTAAAGCCCTTGTCTCAGGAACTCTGCCATCAGCAAAAAGCAAGAGTTTTTTGCAAAAATTCCAGCCCGTTCTGGAAGTGTGGGTATGTGGGCATCTGTGGAGCCGAAAGGGCAAGGCCAGTGAGCAAAGGCTGTGGGCAGTGAATGCATCAGTGAAAGGCTGCAGCTCTGGGCAGGAGTGGGAACAGTGGGGTTCTACCCAGAACACTGCCAGGGACCCCATCAGGAAAGCTGCCTGGGGACCTTCCACAGGATCACCATCTTTGGGAGGGAAGGTGACAGATGGGGGCTCCTACAGACAGAAAAGCATTGGAAAGGCCCAGAAGTGCAGCTGGAGGAAGAATTATAAGCAAACAAACACAGAACAACCTTCTCCTTCATTAATTCTGAACACAATTCCAATATTTTGACAATATTTTCATTCCAAATTGGAAGGAAAACATGAAACAGCACCATTCTGTGGAGAATTATTTTTCAAATCCCAAACTACGTGAAAATGCCTTTTTTCAGAGGAGTTTCACACTGAAGCAAATCCACAGCCCTGCCAACACAGCTTTCAAAAACTGGTACCATAGTGCTTTAATTACTATATATTAGCCAACACAGGGCTCTGGGTAAGTGAACACTCTTTGCATATCACTACCAGAGTCCCTATTCCAAAGGAATATTTTTGATTTTTCAGATAATCAAAGCTGTCTTTTTCTTCCAGGGACGTGGGTTTATTTTTGCTTTGCAATGTTAACAAAAGCTTCCTATAGTCACAACATTTCTCTTTTTATCCCTAAACCCCTGTTGTACTAATAACCTAAATAACAGCAAATGTTTTAAAATACAGAAGCAGAACCCATGAATTGAGGCTTTTACTGAGATTATATTAGTGGATGAAATCAAAGCAATGGATGCACTTACTGCTGAGCAATACTAATCAATTATTTATTCCCAAGCACATTTTTAAAGAGTAGCTTGTTATTTTCAGATTACAAAGCACGCCAGGAATTTCTAAGATCATCTTTTCCCTTGATATTGTCTCCAGGTGGATTGTTAAATTCCAATATGAATTTCTACATTAATAATAATATTGCAGCTCTGTGACTGGTGGTTTTTGTATATGCAAGGATCTGTTCTGTCTTTGAGGTGTTAAGTAGTTCATGGTTTGTGACACAAATGTATGTTTTCAACACAAATTGTTGGTTTCTGTTCCATTAACCCTGTGTGCTGCTGCAAACCAGCTGCACCTCAGCTCCAGAGAGCAGCTCAGAACTGCTCTGCTTGGGAACATGCAGGATGTTGTAGCTGTAAATAAAAATATTCTCCTGTGGTACCTTGCCAGCCTTATCTCCCGAACAACTCACTGCCATGGCCCTCACACAGTTCTCAAAACAAGGCACCAGAGAGACAGCAACTGCACTTGACTTGGGCTGCCCAATAGTTAGTTTGGGATACTCTGGCCAATTGGCTGGATAATATGATGTAGGTGATGCCAGTTTTACAAGAAACATAAAGAAAGAGCCCCAAACAACTTCACCCTCCCACACACATAAGCAAAACAACACAAAGCCAAACACAAAAATCCCCAGATTCCAGTTTACACCTCTGAAGTGAGGGGTAAAATTCTTCTCCTTGAAAAGAAGGTACAGATCCCCTTTTTTTCAATGAGTTTACAGCCCTGTGCTTCATGAGATTTATGAGCAGCTCATCATTTCATTTCAGCAGGTAGATTTGCTGTCTGCAGTGGCTGTCATTAAAACAGATGATAATTTCATAGCCATTTATCTGGATTTTGTTTTTTTTCCTAAACAAAGCACTGTAGCAGTGTAACCAGCAGTATCATGGGGTGTTCAGCAAGCAGTCAAGCCTTCCCTTACCTGTTTTTCAGCACATTCAAAATATGAAAAGATAGCAAAATGACCAAGAATTCACTACTTTGCATCCTTTTTTTTGTGAAAAGGAAAAGCTGTCTAGGTTTGAACATAGGCATTTCACTGCATGCAGACCCAATCCCTAGTAAACCCCCAGGGTATCTCAAACTTTGCAGAGTTTTCAGATGCAAATCCAAGAACTGGGTTTGGAGTCAAGCAAAACTGATACCAGAAAGGAAATTAATATTAAACAATTCCAAGTAGCCCCATTTCCTTTGGAGTTCTCCCTTCCTAGAATCAGGCAGGAGTAACAAAGGATGATTACAGCCCAACCACCATGCTCACAGCCCATGAGGGAGCCCAGCAGTGTCCCTTGGGACACAGCAGATGTCACCTCCCAGAGGCACAGAGCACCATGTACTGATTAGAGAAAAAGCTTTCAAGTGCTCTTTCCTTTTATATTTGGATTGTGTTGGCTCTGTTTCAGGAAGAAATGCTGTGCCTGAGGAAAAGTCTCTTCAGGCAACGGTAACTTTGTCACCACTGTAAGAGAGCTTCAGGCCCACAGTCTGAAACTTAATTTTAAGCAAATCAGTTCTCAGTCACCCTCTGCCTCACCTTGAATTGAACATAAATACCAGCTTAGCTTTAAAAGACCTGCTTCTAATCTGGGACCTGGAACAAGCACAAGTCCTACAGGACAGGGAGGCAGACCTGCAGGAGCTGCAGGGACGAAACTCCCCAGGAAATTTGGGATTACTGGCCACATGCAAGAGGGGACAGCCAGCACTCATTCTGGAGTTACCCTGCAGTGTTTCTGGCAATAAGCAAGCCAGGTTTGGGGCCAGGACAGCACCCAGAAAGGTAGGAAGTTGACATACACGTTATTTTCACATAGCACAGTGCCAGGGGAGAACTAAACTTAGTGGGAAGAACATTCACTGAAGTTGCTACAGTGACTGGTTTTGACTGATTTTGTCTTCTACATGGGCTAGATGGCTTTTTTTCTCCCCCAGGCCTTGGAGAATATTGCCAAAAAAAGGGGTGCTCTTGGGTCACACAGCTGACAACTGAAATAACTCCCAGCCCCCAGAAAATGTTTCTAAATTTATTGGGTTCTCCTATCAATCTATAAGCAAGTTCAATAACAGATGAACAAATTACAGCAGAATGACACCAGTACTTTAAGCAGCCCATAAAGAACTCTACAACAGTTTCATGCTGCTTTGACAACCCAAGTAGAGAGAATACACCAGGCAGTCGCTTCTTTTTTCCTGATTCCTTGATTTTCTTGTTTCCACTGAACTCCAGCAAATCCTGCTGGTAGGGTCAGTTGAACTTGCAGTCCATGACCAACTTTTGCAGAACACCTTTTTTCCCCATGGGTTCTCTTGCAGGAGACCTTTTCTTAGCAGGAGACAGGAGGCAGCATCAGATTCTCTAGCTCTAGATCATCCTACATGTGCTTGCATGGAATTTTACTTTAGAATATGTTACTAGTTTTACTTTGCCAGAAGGCTGGAAGGCAACACTCAGACAAGTGTGAACCCAGTCTCTTGCATGAAGTGTAAGTTTTCAGTCGTGATTGAAACATAAAAGGACTATTTTAGCAGCAGTGTTGGGACTGCCAGTGAAATTTGTCACTGAGATGATAGAGACTGAGAGCTCTCCCAGGTCCTTCCACGGGCTTTTCAAATTAAAAGTAGAGCAGAGTGTCTTGCAGGCAGTTTTTAATTACAATGGTGGCATTAATTGTAACATTACAATGTTTGCCCCTCAGCAAAGAGGCTGTTTCCAACAAGGGCAAAAGTAATAATGAGGCAGTTTTAGCCATCAAATTCCATTACTTAAATGCTGCTTCTGCTTGGGAGAGAAGAACCATGCTGGAGGACACTGGGGCCCTAGACCTGCTTGCATAGGGACACAGAGGGAAATCCACTGCAGTTAGCTCAGGGATGTGGATTTAAAGTGGATTGGTTGATCTGCATTAAGTTGCTTTGATTCTGAGTTTGTGGTCCTTACTCTGCTTTCAGATAGATTAATCTGAAGTACATGATAGTAAAGCCAGACTATTTGAAATCCAAGTCCACAAGAGGGTTTAACCAATTTAAGCAATCTGCTTTTTTAAAAGTTAATTCAGATCAGCTTTCCATATCCTCACACAGCCAAAATTCCTCCAAAGGGCAAACACTGGGTTGTCACCTGCCAGGGCTCAGTCCCTGCCCTGCTAATCCCAGGATGTGTCTCTGAGCATCCACTTTTTCATCTGCAAGGTGCACCACAGCTCTGGACATGTCAAGGGCTATCAAAAGGCACGTATCCATCATGGAGCTCTGCTCCTGCCAGCCCTTTCCCATGCTTCCCATATGGTGAACCAACACCACTGTGGTGACTTGGTTTAGTTACTGAGCAGAGGCAGGGCTGCAGCAGCAGGGTCTGCAAGCAGGAGTGCTGTGAGCAGAGAGGGCCTGGCCTGGGCACAGTACATCCCACCCCATTCCACCCCAACACCATCGTGGTGTGGGAAGTAACCTCCTGCCACAGGGCACTGGAGATACCCCAGGGCCTGCCCCAGTCACTGGAGATACCCCAGACCACAAGAGTTTTTTATGAGGCAGCACCACTAATGTGCTGATGGCCAGCAGAGAGCATAATCCAGCTGCACATCTACAGCACTCTAAGCCACAGCTGTATTCAAAGATGAAAATGAAGCCAAAGATCTCAACAAGCTCACAGAAGGCCTATTGCTAGGTCCCACTGGCAGCACTTTTGCTATGCCACACTTAATGCTGCTACCAGACCACATTTCCCATTGCTTGCAGTCCCACAGCAGCCAGCATCTCACATGACAGACTTGTTTTCATCAAATAAATCAAAGCCTGCTGCTCACACCTAATGAACCCTTGCAAAGTACCTCCCACAGATGAGAGTTAAAAGCCTGGAGTGCTTTTGAAGGCAAAGATGCTGAAAAAAGCTCCACTGATGAGGGTTCATGCAAGTGTCACCCTTATGATCTAAATGTAGTAAAAATGCACTAAGTGCCAGCCACAAATACTTCCAGCAGAAGTTGCTGTGATCCAAGAAGAAAAACATCCTTTCAAAGGAGACATGAGAGGAATGAATACAGAGGATCCTATTCCACTTGCTCTAAATTATCAACTGACACAGCTATACAGCCCAAACTGATGAACAATGGAGCAGGAATTTCAGCATCTATTTAAAGAAAGATGGAAAATAAAAGAAAATTATTAAAGTCAAAGTGCACATAGCCCTATTTCACCACAAGAACTGGAAACAGATTTATACAAGCATTATATGACCAATTTCCTGCTGTTGCTTTAGTGACCTGCCTGGGTTTGACAATTCATTCACATCAAACTGGCATTTGAGGAAACACGGGGAAAAGATCCTATCTTGTCCATCTACATAACTCAAATACAGTCAGTAATTTGAGGTATTCCTGCACAACGCCTTCTGTAACAACCTTAGAGAGTACTGTTTGTTTCTTTGTCTTTATTTCTGCCCATTGATGCTTCATCCTCACTACAGAGGGGTTTGCTCTCAGAATGAAACCTCTGCATGTGCACTACTAAGCAGAAGAGGGATTTTACTCTCCCCTTAAGCTCCAAAACAAGAATCCAGTCAGGCTGCAAGTTTTCAGCACAGCAGAATCCACAGAGGAAAAACTGCGTACTGAGTCAGTCAGGTGTGAAAACTGACTTCTCCAAAGTAAGTTGTTCATGGTGAGGATGTATGTGGTTTTCTCCTAACTTTTCAGGAGCATGGCAGCTGGAAAAGATCTTCACTCAGCAGCCTAGTTTTCAACAGGGACAGATTTTGGGCTACTGGAGTCTCTCAGTATCTTTGACTCCAGCCCCACACAAATGCATACACATACAAGCCTTTATCTGAAGGCTTTTGAGCAGTTCCCTCAGCATTAATGTGGTCAGCCCGAGTTGAGAAGCTGCATTAAGTCTGCAGGATTTACCCTGTTTAGGGAGCTGTACATTTGAGTCTAAAAAACTAAAGACTTGGGTTCATGGTGAGTCTTCCTGAGTGCAGTTCTCAGGCTTGCTCTACAGGAAAAGTCCCTCTGGGCCTTTGAAAAGCCAACCAGGCTATAAACAGTCCATGAGAAACATTTTACAAGTTTAAAATTAGCATGAACAACGTTGAGATCACAAGAATCTCGGCAGAAATAAAGCTCTTTCTGCAGAAGCCCAACAGTGACCTCTCCAAGCGCGCTCCACGGAGAGCCCTTCAGTCCCATCAGGGTTTTCCACTGCTAAACCCCAACATCAATTATAGTTTTCACCTTGAAAGGCCTATCTAGCAACTGAGATACAAATTAGGGAGAGGAAAACAAAAGGAATAACCAAGATACATGGCTTATAAATATGGTAAATAACAAAAATGTTCCCTTCAACCCAAAATGACAATGATAGAATTAAACATGTTTATGAAATAAAGGAAGATTGATTAGCTACAGAAAGAGCTTCATTCAATCTTAATTCTACATGTTGGGTTTTTTGATATAATTTGTCTAAATGCCCCAACCACTTTGCATGAATAACCAGACAATGACACACTGGTAAATCAATGAGAATAAGGTTAATCAGAAAGGCTTTCCAGTGCTAAAGTATCTTCAGCTGAATCTGTAACTGCTAATGGAAGCAGGAGCCCTGGCTCTTGATTTGGTGTCAGGAACCAGCTCAGTGACATCAACAAATCCCTGCTCCTGCAAAGGGACCCTTGCTGCACACAGCTCCCCCATGCAGGCAGCACTGGACACATTTCCAAGGCCCACTCAGCAGGAAATGCCTGCATCTCCTGAATTTTCCATCTGGCACCAAACTAGAGCAGAGGTTTACCCCCACGCTGCATTGGAAAGTTGCTCAATTAACCTGGGAGGTCACAGGCATGTCTAACAAACAGGGATCTGCATTTCCAAGAAAAGAGAGGGGATGTTTATTTTAGCTGTACTTCTCTGAATTTGCTTTCAGATAAGAATAAAGTAATGAAGACAAAGGGGACAGAGGAAATCCATCTAAACCTGCTGGAACTAACCAGGCAAGTGAGGGGGTTACAGAAATGAGTGTGCTTGGCCAGGCTGTGCTTCTCTCAAGTGGGTGCAACATAAGGCAGGGACCCAAACCCCCAATTTCGAATTCAAACCTGACCCATCTGTCAAGGTAAAGGTTTATTTACAGAATAACTGTCAGATCCAGGCAAGTGACACTGCAGCTTCCCAAATCTGGCTTTTAAGGAGCAGCTCCCCAGGTCAGGTGTCAGTTCTGCCTTTGGGTGATGTGCACGTGCAGTGTGAGTTCCCTTGACGTAGTTCAGGTGATCCCAAAGGGATTTGAGCTTATGCCTTTTCTCTCATGACCCAAATGCACAGCAGGTTCACATGCTGATGCCCTCCAGATATCAACTTATTGACTCATAAGAGCTCTATCTTGGCAGACAATCCCAAAGCAAATGTCATTTCCCATGTTTCAGGCATATGACTTCCCTGCAGGCTTCCTCAGGACGACTGGCTCTGTCACTCTGACAGGGATTCACACCAGTCAGTCCAAGGTTTGGGCACAGACACTGCAGATTTCATTGTGGTGGAAACAGCTAAAAGCTTTTTAGCTGTTTTCCACCACCTATATCTTTCAAGAATGCTTTTCCTATTTTAAATAACAGCCAAGTGTCTGCTGTTTTTCCAAAAGCAGGGAAGAGTGATCTCAAGCTACGCAAATAAACAAATACTTCTTTTGCAAGTTGCTGTTGGTTTGCAAATTGGAACACTGAGATGTCTTCAGCAATCCACATCCTCACCTGAACAGGGTAGCAGGGAGAAAGCCAAGGCAAATTTAAAGGCTGGTGCCCCAAGAGTCCAGAAGGGAGGTGAGGGGGAGAAGCCCTGGGGAGCTCCCCTGCTCAGGGGGTTTGTCCCACTTGCACACTGTAAAACTCCTTGGAGTAAATCAGTCCTCATACTTCCCCTATTGCCTTGCCAAGCATTCAGTTTCAATACACCTCTCACGAAGCTGAGCTCCAGAGATACACCACAGACATGTAACTTCTTCCCTTCAGCAAATTTCAGTCTGTGACTGGTGCTCATTGCAGCAAAGAGCAATACTGGATAAATTAATTTGTAATTGGAAGAGTGACTCAGAGCTGAACAGAGGCTTTCAGTCCTGGGAGGATAAATGTTAATAACTTTGGCTTCCATGAAGTATGTCAGAAAATTATAATTAGAAAAAAACATGCAAGAGGGGAAAAGCCACAGGCACATATTTAAATGGTTGAGATAGAATGGTATAAATTCTTTCCCAATTTATTAAAAATAGACAGGGACATGAGTCTCCTGACCCTGTACAACAAACTATCTCCCACAGAAGAGGGAACTCTCTTGCTCTAAGAGCCCGCTGGCATCTGGAACCACTGCCCCTGCTACCCTGGAGCTGCCCTGTCTCCCTGGCCAGAGGCAGCAGAGAAGGGGCTGGCAGGGCTGGGAGGCAGCACATCCCCAGCTGCACTCCCTTCTCCTTTGGAAGTCTCCAAGAGAACATGGAAGAATCCATCATGTGCTCTTTTTCCCCACCATCCATGGTCCAGCTCACCCACCAGTGCAATGCCAGCCCTTGGCTGAGTCCACACACATCAAGGTATTCAGGGACAGAAGCACTTCAGAATCTGAACAGAAACTAATGAACTGGGGATAGGAAACTCCCCAAACATGGACAGCTGCTGTTCTGAGGTGATGCTAAATTGCTTCGCGTGAGAAAACCATCAGGCTCCAGGTATTTTCCTCAAACAATGCAAGGGACTCTTCATTTTAAGTACTCAATTCCTTAGCTTTGTAATGAGAAAGTTGCAATTGTGCAAGTTTTTATAACATACACCAAAGGCTGTTTTAATTTAAATGTGCTCTTTAGTGTGGAAAGTACCTACTGCAGTTGGAGGGAGGAGGCTGTGCTTTTATCCCATTTGATACATTCAAGGATTTTGGGGTTTGGGGTTTTTTCCCCAGAAAGACATCTAAAAGAATCAGATTACCAATCTTGAGAGAGAAAGTGAGGAACAGCTGCGGCAGCAGACATTAGGAAGCTGGTTTTAGACTACACTAGTGGCTTTAATTACCTCAAATACTACAAAACTAAACAGCCAAACAGTGGCAATAAAGGCACAGACCAACCTCGGACAACCTGAAGGGATTGGAAGCACTGACCTTAAGAACTCAATTAAGGCAGGCATGTAAAATTCATTAAACAGCAGCTGAATGAAAGAAACTCACTTTCGTTTACACATGGCCTTTAGCTGAAGTGTGAAGATCCCCCCTGGTTACACCTGCTCACATTTTGAAGCATGTGCAAATGTTTCCACTACCCAAATTCCAACCTGTGTCCCACCCTCACAAGGGATATGCTGTACTGTTAGGAATATTGAATACTGAATACAGAAAAGCCAGGGAAGTCCCTCACTGTCATTCTTGCTTTAAACACCACTGCTTCACTCTGCAATTTTCTTGCTTCTCCCCCTTATGCCTGTACCAACACACACATCTCATGTGGCAATAAAAGCCAGCAGTCCCAGGAGTACACAAACAACTTCTTCAATCACACTGAACAGCACAAATCTGGCAAAGTGAGAAGGAAGCCAGCACACCAGCACAAAACCTCTTCCTGCAGTCTCCTCACAGAGTATTGGCTCTTCACATCAATCACCCAAAGGGAGATGCTCCAGTTTCTGCATCAGGCAAGGACTTGTTCAGGTTTGCAAATGGAAAATTGCTGTAACACTACAGCATTTCCTATGGTGCCCATGAATTTGCTTCAGTAAAGGAGCTTAAAATATTAATACTGCGGCAAAATCACATTGACTTGGCACACTCCTGACTGCCAAGTGTGAAGGTGTGTGTCACGTACTTTGCCCATTGGATATGTGGCTGATAATACTGGTTTGGGGTTTTTGTTTTGTGTGTTTTCCAGAATTTCCTGAAACTGATTGCACAGCAGCTCTTCCCATTCTCACCCAACATTCAACTTCCTGGTCAGTTTTCCTGATGATCACTAAGCTTTTGTTATTGCTGGACCATGAACAAGTGCCAAGTGCTGCTCACTTGTGCTGCTCTTGGTGGAGTAATCACCTTCTGACTTCAAAGGAAGAGCTGTTTTTAAGAGCTCTGTTCTTGGAAATACTGTACTCAGTTCTGCCAGATCACTATCTTTATGAATCCAAGCAAAAGGTACATTAGCAAATAAACAGAGAGCAAAATTTTAACTTGACCAGGTCAGAGAGATGTCACCAACTCTACGTTTTCATAAGCACTGCAATTCTCGAGCTTGTACAGAGCAGTCACTGCAAGAACAGCCCAGCTTGAAAAAAAAAATAGAGTGTTTCTGGCATTTGCTGAACCATAGAAGAGCTTTGAAGTGCAACTTCAACACAGCTGAAAACCTCAAGCAAGATACTCAGGTGTTCCCAAGGGCTTTGGGGAGCTTGGAGGGATTAAGCTAAGCTTTGCAGTACAGGGATTTTGTAACAAAACACTTGGCACAAACAGCTGTATCCACTTCCATATGGTTTGTACCAGAGATGCAAAAACTCTGCCCTTCCAGTGTCCTTATGCTGAAAGCAGAGCTGTGCACAGCTCTCACATAAACCTGCTGTACAATACTGGTACCTCAGGACAGTAAAATTCCTTTAGAGTTGCATCCCTCTCCTCCCCTTTAATGAGCTCCTTGTCACATTACAACCTCAGCTTCATCTGCTTCAGCAAATCACAAGGCTGAATTTTCTGTATTTATTTACTATTTTTTCTCTAAGCAACTCCCCCACGACAAGAAGAGGTGTGCGCTGACAAAATGTACTTTGGAAAAAACAAAGCATGACTTCAGGTGATGGGATAGCTGAGCTGCTATTAATCTGTGTACCGGCTTTTCCAAAGATGCTTTATTGCTTACACTGGGAGATTAGTGAATAAAAGCATCCATGTAATACTGAGGTAATAGAAATATCAAGCACAGCTCTACAGAAGCCATCTGCTCCCAAGAATGAATGGATAGAGAATGGTGACAGGATCAGACCACACCACCTTCATGAAGGAGAAACCCACAACCAATCCCACAACCATCACTGTCCCTTTCCAATCCCTTGGGGACTTTCTGGGGCAGGGGAAGGTGCAGTGGGGTAACACAGCTCCCCCATGGAGCAGGAATCCCTGGATGCCAGTGTGGCCATTGACACGCTCGGGGTGACAGGGTCAGACAGAAAGGCAGGGAGCAGGGGGCAACACAAGCTTTGTTTTAATTTTAATAGTTATTTAGGAGAACTGAAAATTAATTGAGCTTAAAACTATTTCCTGTACTGTTCATTTTATGGCAAACAGTGATAAAAATAGCTGATTTCTTCACATACCACTTCCTTGTTCACACATACCACCAGGGCTACTCATTTGCTATTTTTTCCATTCTCTGCCACACATGACAATGCTGCATTATACACCATCATTATATTTCAATATTAACTAAAAGTGTAAAGTTCAACCAGAGTAAATCAGAATTCCTTTAGGGCACAGGTTTGGGGGCCTACAGGCAGGAAGGCATCAGGAGGCCAGAAATAGGCATGCAGAGCTGGATGAAACTTTCACCTGGAGCAACACAGCCTCACCAAAGCCCAGCTTCTAGCCCCAGGTGTCCCTACATACCCCAGACCCACTCACACCTATTCTGCCCTTGTTTGCTTCACACATATCAAGAACTGAGATCTGGAGAGACCTCCTTCCTTGTCAGACACAGCCAGGGAGGAGATCGTTTTATTGCCCTGTTGCTCTGTTTTTGAGTTCCACATTTGTGAGAAGAGAAACCCAGAGGTTGGCATTGCTGCAATACAGGTTGGCCCAGAGCTCCCCACCAGCCACCTGCACCCCAGCAGGGACTGGGTAGGGCCAGGGAAAAGTCAATCCAACAATGATTCTGTGGGCTCAGTTTATGAAAACAGACTGGTTTTATGGCTCGCTCTTGGAATCCCTCACCAGCACTGGCAGTCAGAAGGTGGCACACAAAGCAGCCACTCCCAGCTACAGCTGTGTCACCTTCAGCTGATGGCAGGACCAGAATGAGCCAGAGAAGGAGGCACAGTACCTACCCTGAGGCACAGGGACACCTCAGACCTCCATGAGCTCCACAGGGAAGCACAGAGGCAGCAGCTCAGCTGTGAGGTGAGCTCCATGACAGCTCAAGCTCTCCAAGATCTCAGCCTTCAAAGCTTATTGAGCAAGACTACAATAGTCTTGAAATGATGGGGCAGAAAGAGCACTCCACACACCTGGCACATCCTGAGAGTAGCTGGACACAGAGAGCTCAGACTGCTGCCAGGATACACAACTTACCCACACAATTACCTCATGCCATTCAAAGCCAAATCTCTGTCTCATTGTCCCAGTCACTCACCCATCTCCCTACACAAACAAGGTCTGGAACTGGAAGCAGGAAAGAAAAACAAATATGATACTGCATATCTCATTTATGCAAATTAGAACTCTTACTTATTAAAAATAAGAAAATAGTTTATCTAACCTATGGGTCACAATTAGCCTGGTCAGACTCCAATTATCTGCCATGCCAGTCCTACAGCAACAAGATTAAGCTGCTTCTTTTTAAAACTGCTTTGAGCATCAAATTCCTAAAAAAAACCAATTTTTCTTTGTTGTTTCCCTTAAACTCTTCAGATTCAATCCTGGTTCACACATTCCACACAAACAGCTTTGAAGTGGCACCTAGGACAAGACAGCACCATCTAAATTCCCTACAGAACTCTCTTCTCCTAGCAAGAAACTGCTCTGCAGTTTGTCCCAGGCACTGGAGGTCCAGCCTTAACTGTCTGCTCAGCCTTCTTCTTAAATTCCAGCGCAAATGCCCCCTCACACATATTTACTTAAGAAATACGTTCCTTTGATGTATCTCCGGTAAACAAAGAGAGAATCAACTAGGATAATGTCTGTGAAGATACCCGAGGAAAAAACAGGCAACTGAGAGGGGAAACAGATTCTCAGTTCATAAAAATTATTTATAGCTTCCTTGAAGGTAGAATACTTCAGTGACTTATCCTAGTTAAAGATCAGCTTCCATTTTTGGAAGTGTTTTAAGTGGTAATGCAGCTTTCAGCATTTCTCAATCAGTGTGGAACATTCAGCTGAGCAGGAGAAAACTAAGGAAGCTCCCCCTCGACATACTTGGTAAAATTAGTGTTTATGTAACACTCTAGACACCATAAATAACAGTAATTTTGTAATATATAAACCACACACTGAGCATACAATTCAGTTTTCCTATTTTTATGCTGCTGGATGTACCTGAAACTAGCTTTTAATGAAATACAGCCTACTTTCACACATATTAGTGATTTTTATTTTCTTTTGGGAAAGGAAATGAGTGCTACAAATGTTGGTATCACTCTCACCATCCAAGGCCCTGCATTTAATTTCTCTTTAACTATCAGCAATGGACTCAGATAATTCCCATTTTGACAAGGCAGGTTTATAGACCTGAAATAACCCACAGCATCACCTGAGTGGTACAAGCTGTGGAGGGCTCTGTGTGAATTTCTAGGGGTTGGAACAGGTGATAACACACCAGAACTGTCTTGGAGCAGGATTAGCAAAGGTTTGTCTGATTTAATGCCCTTGTTACAAGGACTCTCCTTTTCTTTGTCACAGGTTAGAGCTAGTGTTGGCCCATGGAAGAATCTCACTGTTTTTGTAAAAGACGCCAGGGACAGGCAGGAAAAACACTGCAAGGTATTTGCAGGAATGGAAATAAAGACATTCCAAGTTGATTTCGTTCCCCTGAGCACAGCTTTCCATGCACACTGGCATCCAAAACCAGCAGCACACTCAGACCTGAATGGAAACAGCAAGCCAAGATCACTGTGGTTTGGCAAATGTCTGTTTCTGCTCCAAGTGATCCAACTTCTGCCAGAAGTCACTCACTACAAACCAAGCCACTTTCAGTTCACTCCCTCTGCTCCTGCCCTTTTCTGGTTTTCAGAGACTTATTCAGAACAAATTGCACTAAACTAACACTTTTCCAACCTATCTCTCACACCTGATTTTCCCTGTTCATCTTCCACTCTGTCTTTGCAAACATACATATATCTCCGTAAAACATACCTTGAACAGAGGATTTTTTTTCCCCAAATGTTCATTGCTTAGATTTTCTCCCCGAATTAGTTTTCTCTGTTGAGCACTGAACACAAGTTAATGGTAGAGTGCTAAGCTTCAAGTCTACCTGGCTGTCAAAAGATACAATTAAAATTAAACTCTCCCTTTATTATACATGAAGTTGAAAGCCAAGTGTAAGCATATGAACACACAGACACACTCTTGCAAAACTTGGAGACAAACATCCTCATGTGTCACCTCTGCAGAGGTGACATCCTGGAGGACGAGGAGCAGCCGGAGCCTCTTATCTAGAGAAGGAAGTATTTCACAGGACTTGGAAAGATGAGAGGTGCCAAACCTGGTCCCTACAAGAGCTCCTTCCTCTCTCA
Organism: Lichenostomus cassidix; assembly: GCF_008360975.1. Lineage (NCBI taxonomy): Eukaryota > Metazoa > Chordata > Aves > Passeriformes > Meliphagidae > Lichenostomus > Lichenostomus cassidix. The sequence continues at coordinate 19,749,331 of NC_139490.1, forward strand.
GTGGTGATGGTGTGAGAGTGCTCACAACCCTCTACAACAATCCCCTGAAAGGAGCCTGGCACACCAACCTCCAAATCAGCAGGTAAGTTGTGCATGACATGATCTGAGCAGTACCAATTCCAAGAGACACCAAATGTCCCTCCAGTGTGTTACCTGGATGACCAGCCACAGTCCTGTGCATTGAAGCCATTTTCCACATCTGTCACAAGAAAAGGCTGTTAAGCAGCTCACTGAGAGTAGGTCAAAAAGAGAAGCAGCTGTTTGCTTAGAGCTGAGAGACACAATTTTACCTTCATTTGCCCTTCTAAAACCAAGCTACAAATAAGCAAATCCTCTTTGCAAGCTCTGTCTTCAAAAAGGAGTCCTGGTCTGTAGCTCCTTCTGGAGCAAGGCACAAAGCCAGCTAGGTCCCAGCTTCTCTCAGCATTTCCCAGGGAGCTCATGATGTGCAGGTGATGCCTTGCTGAACACAGTGGCTGCAGGCAGCTACCTGCTCAGGACACCAGGGAACACATCCACAGCCCCACAAACTCTGACTTTCACCTCTCCTATAAATGCACAGGGATAGGAACTAAGGTATGTATAGCCATGCACACGAATTATCTGCTCAAAATGAAGCCTGATGCTCCCATACCGTGCCTTGTGTCATCACCTGACGCAAGTGCTGAAGTTTCCCTGCCAGGCTGATCCAATTCACAAGTGAAATCAAGCACCTACAGCTCCGGGCAAGAGCGTCAGACTTCCCACAGCAGAGGAGGATGAGCCATCCTGCCTGCACCCACACCTTCAGCTGGCTGTGTGCACAGAAAACAAAGGCTGGGGCAGCTTGTGTTTCCCTTCAGGGAGTGCCAGCATGTATCTCTTTAACCATCGCTGTTGATACTCTGGTGTGCCCTTCAGATGTAGTTTCCACTCACCCATTCCATTCTTCTCAGGGCAGCTAGCATGGGTGTGTTGACTCAGGTGCATACAGTTTGACTTTCTGGGACTTCTCCCTCTTTGCTTTCACTAAAGAAAATCATAAAAATTCACAGGCAGCTTTGTCAGCCCAGACAATGAAAAATCTTTAAAGAAAATTAAGTCCAGAGTTGCTCTGCCAGTAACATACTACCATTGCTTTTACATCACATAAATATTTCCTTGTTCAACCATTAATTCCTGACAGTGGCACTTACCTCCTCTGGGCTCTGGTCTGACCAGATAAACTCTTCCCACCCATGTCCATGGCTCTCTAAAAATGCAAAGGCAAAAAGGGGAAAAAAGAGGTTCCTGGTGAAAGTATTTTCCAGCCTTTCCATATAATTACAGAGCATCCTTCCCAGTACTTACTCCTTCGGTGGCTACTTGGAAAGGGCAGTGTTGCCCCTTTCCCACTTTTTTCATGGACAGAAAGCTCTGGAAAGGGTAGTGACTGCAGGAGGGATGAGGCTTTTGTTACAGTCTAGTTATTACTGCCCACTATCTTACACCCGGCTCTTCTAAATACCAGATTTGTCATCACTTGCAATTTCTATTAGATTTGGATCTAGCCAAAGTAAAAAAAAAAAAAAGATGGTTAACATTGGCCTAGTTTAAGCTCTGTCATAATTCCTGTAAAACTCTGTTTAGACTGTAAATGAATCACGTATTGGATGTAGCTAAAACAGTTAGAATAACATTTGAAATTCCACGCCCAGTGCAAGACTAATGCCCCTAAGTAACCAAGGGTTCTGAGAGATCTGGGGAATCTGACATTTTGTCTTCTTGCAGGAGCCTGTAGGAGAGCAGGTTTGGGACTCCAGGTGAGCATCAGGCGACTGTGCTTGCTCCCCCTAGCCATGTACCATCCATCCATTGCACAGCTCCAGGCAAGGAGGGTGGCTGGGCTGGTGTCCACAGTGGGGGAGTTAGTGGATAATAATGCTGTGAGAAGTAACAGATGAAACAGCCTAGGAAAAAGGCCAGAAGCTTTTCAAATCTCAACTAAACACATAGAAGGTGGCAAATTGTTGTGGCAGATACCTCCTTGATCCAAAGAACATAGGTAGGACTGTCAAAACCCAAGAGTGGAGATGGAGAGAGGATTACTGTGCTCTCCCAAGCAACTCCTGATGGCTTTTCCTCCGTAAGCTCTCTCCTCCCCTGGCAGTGAAAAGGAATGCTTTCCAACACACAGCTGCCTTCACTGCATTCCTGTCCTAGTGGAGTGTGGTGCTCCTGAGCGGTAGTGCAAGGACCTAGATCTCTTCACCTGTATGTAATTTATAAAGACTGAACAGATCCAATCCATCCCAAGAGATGGGTGTGCAGACAGGCAGGCCCCAAGCTGGAGGTGCAGGGAGCAGCTGTGCCTGCAGTGGTGCAAGGTTGGTCCTAGTCCCCAGGGCCATGGAGACAAGACATTTGGCATTCACCAAGGCAAAAACAGGCCAATGACTTCACAGGATTTATTCAAAACAGGAGAAGAAAAAGCTCTCTTTACAGACTTGATGAAACACACCAGTACGGAAGACAGGGAAGGTGTTCTCACCAACATACAGAGATTGCAGAGCTACCACTTCCACCATACTGCCACAGGAGCCCCTGGAGCAGGAAGAAGCTGCCCTTCTCAATTCTGCCTGTGCTTCAGCATCAGAAGCAGAGCACACTCTCCCTTCCCACCACTTATCAAGCATGGAAGTGGCAAATCTGCTCGCCACCTATTCAGAAAAAACACACAGCAGTCGAGAGATCCCCTCTCTGTAAGGTTGCAGAGAGCTGGAACTCATCTAGCAGCAATTCTGTGGTGTTTGTGTTACAGGGCACAGCAAGTAATTTACTAACAATTGCTAAGGTAGAGCAGCAGAGAGCTGGAAAAAGGCACCGCCTTCCAGTGAGTTCTCCCATTTGTGCCTTGGAGCATCTTCCCAAAACATTTCTGATGTAAGGGTTCTTCTGTACCAAGCCCAGCACTGTACTGGAGAAGCAAATGATCACTAAAATTTATTTTAAATTATTAAAAAAAAAAAAGTAAAGAGATTATAAAGTCTTGCAAGATTCACTGAATTGTGAATTGCCTCCCTCTTCCTTTGCCAAAAAAATCACCTGAGTGGTTTCAGAAGTCTTACAATTTGGAAGGAAGTTCACAGACTGTTTATAAAATCAGATTTTTGGACTAGAAGTTTAGCTTATCAGTACACAGCCTGACAGCACTTCCGTAAATCAGTCCTACTCTGAAGAGCTCCTGACTATGGGAACAACTTTTAAATTACTTTTCATGTTTCCCAAAGGACTAGGTTTTTGGCTGTCACAACCCCTTTGAAGCAAACCGAACCACGTTCATCGTGTGATCCTGACTTGTGCAATCTCTGCTCAGAAAGCCTCTCCTGTGCCTCCCCTACACAGTCATCGGCTGAGATGAAGACAGAGGTATCCATGTGCTGCATGAGCCTGGCTCCACTGGAGTCCATTTATTGCAGTGACTCATGCAGGTATGGTGTGGCTGTACCACAGTGAGCCTTACAGCTCAGAGAGTTGGTCAACAAAGTCCTAAGAGCAAGCCTTGCTACATGGAAGAGCTGTCAAAACACACCAGTGCTTAGACCTAACAAATCTGACAACCCCAATTTAAAAAGTGCTTTGAAAGTCAAGGAAAACTAAACACAGTAAAACCAATCCATTAGCAATGCACTTTTCGGAAGCCAGGCAGGGTGACTTTCCCATGGGTGTAGATGTCCTCATCTGTGCCCTGGTTCAAGTGCTTCACCAAGTTCTTCTCAAACAGCAGTGGGTGGTAAGCTCCCATGGTGCAGGCATGGTCGTGAAACTTCTGGTAATAGTGGCAAATGTCTGTCTGCCGCTTGGAAGGGAGAAATTCGTACACATCCACTTGGTCACAGAGCGTCATCATGAGCACGATGCCTAGGGAGGGACAGAGAGCAGACACGCCCACATCACACCAGAGACAGGATTAAACATTCCACAGGGACAGGCAGTCTGCAAGGAGCAGGAAGCTCCAAGGGGAAGGGTTTCCTTTAAAAATGTTCAGAGCCCAGGGGGAGAAAATAAGGCTGGCCAGACAGGGTTCTTTTCTGAAGCCCTCCCTTGCAAAGTGTATGATCAACGTGATTTCAGCAGATCATTTACAGTGACAGCCATGCCAAAAGGAGAATTTTTAAGAGTGCTACCATTATCTGTGAATTTCATAGAAACTTGGGTGTCTGCCAAGCATGCACTGCAACTAGCTGATCTGAACAGCCCATCTCAAACCTGCCTGGATAAGCAGAGATGAGACCTTTGCATTTGTCCCACTCACTCCTCTTGTGAGTGCAGGGAATGTGAAAGGGACTGTGCTGGGAAATGCTCAGGGAGACCAAGCAGCCTCTGCTCTTCAGGCTCCCCGGAGCAGAGCAGTGCTGCCCTCCTGTGTCTTCTGACAGGCACTCGAGGACATCACACCGGCGGTGGGCACAGCCTGCCAGCTTTCTGGCCAGATCAGGTGGAAGCCATAGTTACTGGCTACTTTCCTTCTAAGTGCAAGAAATAGCAAGAATATACCAGAGAAACTGAAACAATGTGTAACATCACAGAAAATTCATCGGAGACCATGCACAATCTGAAGAACTGCAAGACATTAGAAAAACCTAAAGTGTATTTTAAACATGTTCCATCCACCTTTTCAAAAGAAAATTTTCAATCACAACTCAGGCCTTCCAGGGAACACAAGAGTTGGAAACTGGAACTCATCTATGCCCTTGAATTTGGCAAGGTGACTTGTTTTACAAAGCAAAAAGCAAGGTAAATTGGCCCAAAGTTAAGCCCCAGAGGAACTGCTGTCTGACGTGTCTGTCTTCCAGCCAGTAACTCCAGTTAACAATTCTGCTGCTGAAGTCATTGATTATGCTGTTGCACAGCTGCTCTACACATATCCAAGCAATGATTTAATAGGTGCTGGGCCTGGCAAAACCATGAAGTGACTGTGTTTACACAGAGACAAAGTGCCTCTGGCCCAGCAGTGATGGAACGGAGATGGGAGCAGACAAAGGGCGGAAGCACAGCAGTTGGACATTCCATGGCAAACAAGACTATACATCCATGCTGCGATTTCAAATACATGGCAGCTTCCCCAGAGGTTCACTCCTTTTTATTCAGCTGGTCATGAGATCTGCTCTGCACTAAGTAAGAAAACTTTTGCAACAGCAGACTATAAAATGAGTTTCCTTTGCTGAGAGGCTGAATTTAGCCTGCTGACAAGCAAGATGCTGGCATGCTGAGTAAGGGGGCACATCACTGACCTTTTCAGGGCAACTGTTCAGTCTGACCCTCCACAGACCCCCAGTAAATCATAGATACACACACACATATTTATGTATAAATAATATATGGAAAAGATAAACAGGCAAGCCCTTAGAATTCATCTGCAGCAATCAGATTTATTTGCCTGACCAGATCTGAGCCCGCAGGAGACACATCCTTCCTCCTGCACCCTGTGGGAACTGCTCTGGCACTAGCAGCTACAAATCCTAGAGACCATCCCAGTGTTGCAGTCTGTTCTCTTGTTTTCACCTGGAACTGTGCCATGTTTGTTACTGCTGTTTCAGAGGGGTGCTGCAAACCACTTACTTTAATACAACTGAGCTGCTACTCTGAAGACAGGAAGCTTAAATTTTGGCATGAGACAAACACTGTAAAAACAACGCTGATAAGCACCATAAATTTGTAGCTGTCTTTGAAAAAAGGCATCCTGGAGAGTTCCTGCCGGCAAACTGAACCAGAAGTTTAGAGGGCAATTATCTTACCAAGCATTCCTGATGATGGTGGATTAGGCTGAATGTGCTCCAGGGAATTCTCCTGCAGAATATCCCAGAGCTGCCACTGCATTTTGGGATTCAGGATATAGAAGGGCTGCTCTGGATGTGTTCTACGATATGCCTTATAGCTTTCAAAAAAGTTGTAATCTGGTTTTCTGTACCACTGCAAAACAGAAACAAGAGGTCAGATTCTTTATTTCTGGCCCACTTTACTGTGGGCAACAGGAAACAAGGATGAGTGAACCTGCTGCTGCTGGGAAAAAGACCCTGCTACACATCCTCACTCACTGTCACACTCACCTACACACCCTCACTGTCCCCTTGGGTCACTGCGGTGAGCTGACTCAGTAAACAGAGCAGGGAAATCCCAAATCTCAGTGAAGGACCATTGAAAGAGATCAGCATCTTTTGTAATTTCATTCTGCACTCCCCAACAGCAGACAATGTCGAGAACTGTGCCTTCAATGTGACAGATCTGATCCTTCTCCACATTGCAATACAAAGCATCCTATTCTGCAGGCAAGTGTTCCAAGCTCAGCCTCCTAAATCAAGCTGAGCTGATTTGCATCCCAAAATTTTCTCTTTCAGTAAAAACACTTAGAAATAAAACACTTAGGAATGGTTTATGTTTTCTGAAAGTCATTTTGAGATTTTTTTTTCCTACGCTATAAATATTCCATCCTGGTTTTACTGACTCTTAAACATGCTGTACATAGCCCCTTACGCCTACTGGAGTCGTGGGACCAGGCACAGAAACAAACATCAGTGAGAAAATAGGAAATGCACGCCAGAGAAAGGAAAGCAAAGACCTCTCAGTTACAGCCAGAGCTTAAAATAAAAGCAAAGAATGGACTATTCACTCCTACCTGCTTTCACCGTAAGCCTCCAAAGCTCATCACATATCAAACAACATTCTTTTGTACTCAAAATCAAAAGTGAATGCTAGAGGGATTGCACACCCACACGTGAAAGCTGACACAGATCTTCAGAGGGTTTCCCAACCCATTCATGATGCATCAAGTATATCCCATGGCTGACTTCTGCTTGAAATATCCAAGCATCAGCTGTCAGCAAATTTTGGATTAACTGTCAGAGAGAGGAAATCATCCTCTAATGAGACAACTTCTGCAGCCAGCAGTGACCTCCTCCCTGGGGCATCAGCCCATGGGAAAGTAAAGGTGGTGAGCCATTATACTTGGCCTGAGGCCCTTCACAGCAATCAGGAACAGGCAAGTGTTTTCTTAGGAACACTCATGCATGGGATACTCCTAGAAGTACACACAGATGTCCCTAATAAAAAAAAGGTAAACAAGAATGGCCTTAAAAATGAGTGATTTCCCACATTAGGAGGAAGTGGTTTAACAGAAGCAGTTCAAAGCATGTGAATCTGATTTTATTTTAAAAAACTCAGCCTTACCTCATGAATTTCTGCATGATATGGTGCTGGATCCCAGACAATTAAGATTCCAGTGTTATATAGTGGTTCCCTCAGGAACTGCTGCTCTTCAACAGTGACAAGCTTGAGTAACAACAACAAATACAATGATATGCAGTATGCTGTCAGAATGAGAGGGCAGCCAAGCAATAAAACACACCTGAAAGCAGCCAGAGCCACCCCACTGCTGCTTTCTGAGCATGGCCCTCTGTGTGCAGCAAGGGCACAGCCCCAGCAATGCCCTTAAAACACCCACACCAGTCCTATCCAGCAGCAAAGGACTTGGAGAACAGTCACAAGAAAAACTGCCATTATGCTTTACAAGGTTTTCTACCCATCTGCTATAACACACTAAGGACAGGACCCCCAGAGCGACCCAGGCTGTGTGAGGGATCCCATTGCTACAGCTACCAGAGGCAGGAGGGAACACCAGTTGCTGTCACTGGTCACCAGGACAGTCCAGGAAGAGCCTAATGCAAGCACACCGCCGGCTTTATTAAGAACCTTCATTTAACCCAAGAAAAAGGCCTGCAGGTGAGTGGCTTCTCCTGAGCAACAGGAACTCTGGCAGCCAGTGCTCAGCCTGCTGTGAGACCATCAGTGCAAGAGGTGAGAGACTACAGCACTCCCAGCCAGTGCTGCCTCATGCCAAGTCCCCCATCGCCTCTATAGAGCAGGGAGGGGGCAACTCAGGCAAGGGAGGTTTCATCTCCTGAGAGCAGCAATGAGAAGGAAAGCTCCAGAGTTGTTCTCTCTATACTCTGGACACAACCACCACTGCCTGGGACACCCTAGGGTAACTCAGGTCTGCAGCAGAAAGAAAACAATCAGAATCAAACAACTAATCTCCTGTCCTCCCCACCCAATGCCATAACCTGTAGAGGCACAGCTTGTAAACATTGTAATCATAAATCATAATCATAAAAATCAGCTTCCATTTGTCCTTATTTTCTCCACAAATCTAATTATGAGCTAGCCAATTAGTCTTTGAGCATCCTGGCTGCCTCAGCAGCCAGCTGCCTGCATGGCTGTCCCCATAACCAGAGTACAAGGACACTGCGACCAGCCCAGATGGGAATTATTCCAAAAGCAAAAAGAGTTTCCTCACATCTGTTCTTAACTCTATGAGATTAGGCCTTGGCCATGATCACGTGTGCTGCCTGGTTTCATTTCCTTACAGCAGCTAAAATATCTAGGCCACTTGTTAGCTGGAGTGTGCAACACTGCAGGTGTGAACATCTGCTGCAGCCTGTGGACACCAGAGGCAAAGAGGGGCACAGCAGCTGGCACCAGCCACCCCCTCAGCTGGGTACACGTGGGATGGAGCACAGCAAAGGGACAGAGATATGGCAAGGAACACGGGCACTTCATTTTCATTTCTTTGTTTCTAAAGCCATGTGAGTTGGCAGAAGCACACAAACCCCAAGAGAGCTGTGACAGGCACAAAGCAAAGGGATAAGAAACCAGGTGGGGAGCACCTCCACAGCCGCAAGTTGTTTGCTGTGTCCTTCCACACACCAGGGGTGGCTCTTGGTACTACTTGCTAGCTATCATTTAACCTGTTTGCTGGAGGAATCCAGCTCCCCATTTACCTTTAGTGTCCAGTTGTTATTTATAGCAACTGATTCTTTCTAAGTAGAAAAATTCATTTAAATTGCTACATGACTTACTGGTCTTGGCCAGATTTTTGATCCTAATTAGTTAACTGATCTATTGGTTTCCTGGTTTCTTCTTTAACCAGTTCACCATGTAACAAGCATCTTGTTAATACAGCCCCTATCCTCTAAGTACATTTATTGGCCATATCACAATGATTTCCTTCTTACTAGCTACCAACAGTCAATGTCCTGTAATCTAAACATGTTCTCCTTTCCCATCACAGTCTTCCTCCATTCCACTGATGTGCTATCTCGTTTCTCTTCCTTCCTGCAGATTGTTAGCGCCAATAACAGCAAAGGCAGCCAAAGCAGAAAGTGCTCTCCATGACAGCAAGAAGCCAGCCCAGAAGAACTGGAAACAAGGGCTGGGAGGAACAAGGTCCTCTGGTCATTGGTCAGCTCTGCAAAAAGGAGCTGTGTCCTCCACAATGACATTGGCACTCCCCTTGCACATACTTCAGCCCTTATTTTTGCAAGATGTGACTGCTTCTTGAGGGCCAATCAATGCTTCATGTAAGACTGCAGAAAACATGCCATTAAAGGCAGCATTACTGATAAACTAGTGAAGGCCTGAGAAAATAAGCGAGGCAACATTAAATAAGTCTTTATTCAGAATAACTTCCAAGCTTGTGGACCTAAAAGCATATCCTCATCTGGAGATCCCAAATTTCTTGCCTTTCTGTCAGTACCACTCCATTAATCTTTCTCTATGCACACAGATGTGCAAGATACCCCACTCTACTTTTAAAACCATCCATCCCCATACATGTCCCAGAAACTGGCCAGAAAATTAGAGAAAAGTATCTCAAAATAATTATTAATAAACTTAGGGCCACTGGCCATATGTGCCAAAGGGATATTACTCAGTACAGACTAGCTTTGACAGATCAGATTCAGAAGATCCCTCTTCCTTCCCTTTGGCAATGGACTGAGGATTGATAAGCAGTGAGAGCCAAAATAAGGGCAGCCAAGCCCCAATCCCATTCCTTTTCTCAGCTATGACGTACAAAAAGCCAGCTCCAGAACAAGAACAAATTACAGCTTATTCAGCCAGTACTTGATGCCTGTAAGAGCTCTGGGAAAAGCAAGGCACAGCTCCTGCAGTGTGCTGAAAACAGAATGTGATCAGGCCACCCCACTAACAAGAAGGTTTAAATGATGTCACCAAGGCTAGAACAGCACTGAACCACTCAAAGTGAAAATAAAAACATTTAAGAAACCCAGGTTTCCAATCCAATGGTCTCTGAAGATAACAGGCACTGCAGTCAGAGCCGCTCAGTTCAGAAACCCTAGACAAGAGACTCCTGCACTACTCACATGGAAAGCATCTTTTGCCCTGGTCAGCAGCCAGATCAATGCTGCCTTTTGAGTAAACTTTAGCCTCTGCAAACTGCAGCAATATTGTTCTCCCTGTAATTGAAGTTTTCTAAGGTGGAGTCTCCATTCAGAGGGAACATCACCTATGACTGCAGGCTGATCTGCATGGAGAACAGAAGCACTATAATGACATGGCTGTAACTACACTTGGTCCCAAGTAAGAGAATCCACATGGAAAGTTGTATTACAGCTGTACAACCACATATTAGAGCTGTACCCTTGTCCCTGTGCAGATAACACTGATAGCATATAGGTCATGTACGTATTTTCTCTTTATATCACTGTATGCTCGGCAATGACCACATCCTCCAGAGAAAGTTTGCTTAAGTGATAACACCTATCTGACATCATAAAAATACACAGAGACAGGAAAGATAAAAAAGAAAGATATCAGCAGCCAGATCTGTCTGCTCAAACCAGACTGGTTCAGAAAGGACAAACTACGCCCCATTTGACTGGGGGTTTAATGCAGGGGAGTTGAGATGCAGCAAGCAACAGAGCATGGCAGCAAGTGGAGAAGAGAGACCCAAGAGCAGGAGGAGGTAGCAACAGCATTCACACAAGAAGCAAGAATATCCTTCAAAAGACACACACAAAATGAACTAGGCATACTGGTTACACGTTAGCTCCATGTCTCCTTGCTGTTGAAGATGATGGTCGAGTTCCTGTTGCTATTTTGAGAAACTTCAAACCTCATTAGACAGCAGCATCTATGGACTCCTCACACGGGGGCAGAACACAAAACTTCAGGCCTACAAATCTTAGCTTTGGGGTAAGGAAAAGAAACTGCCTTTTTTGGTTTGGGACTGCAAAAGCTACACTTCAGCCACTGATTTCTCCCTCACCCAGTTCCTCAGCCTTCATGTGCCTACAACCTCCTTCTCCTGCCCTTGTGGGGTGAGGAGGTGCTTGTACTCAGTGCTGCAATGCTGCACTAGATCTTTATCCCAGTGACTCCTGGCCTGTTCAATGTTTTACTGTCCTCCTCCATTCCCTCACCTTCACATGCAGAGAAAAGAGGAGATCACAGTAGCATGTCTACATTTAAAAATTTCTCCCCCCAAAACAGGCAAACATGAAGGGTAACAGCTCTATGGAAGAAGGGTGCAAACACTCTGAGAAGTACCTACAACAGCAAGGGTCTCACTCTGCTGCTGAACTGGTGGCAGACTAACTCTCCTAATGTTAGATGTGCTCCTAACCCTGAAGAGTCTGCTTCGCAGCCTCCTGATGTCACCCCAGTCACCCCAGATTTACCAACTGTCCCCTGTTCCAAGGAGAGACAACCCCATCCTACAGCTACCTGCTAGGGATAGGAGATATCAGAGGGACAGCCCTGTCCTCCCCAGCTTCATTTGAAAGATCTTCAGGCAGTAAATGAGCCCAGGAGGCCCATGGGTGCTGCTCTTTCAACCTGCTGCCCAGCTCCCAGACAGTGCAGCTACACAGCTCTACCATGCTTGGCCTATTTGGCACACATTCCTCAGACCTACCTGGGAATTCACAAGACGAATTGTTGTCTTTTGCCCCACATCATCTTGAAAGCCCCTGACAGGAGCCCCATTGAACCGCAAGACGGCATCATGGCTGTCTGAAAGCCAAACAGAGGAAAACCTGTGAGCCAACAACTGGGTTTGAGTGGTACAGGAGATAAGTTAAATTATTCACCTGCACTTCTAATACAGTCTAGCTAATCCCTGGCTTTCAACCTAACAACTAGAAGTAGAAGTCAGGTTCTTTGGAGGAAGCTGTGGCTCAAACTTCATGATAAACACACTTTTTAAAATCTACTCTTTAAAACTACAACCCACTGTCAGGTTGAGAGCACAACCCTAGCATTTGCTCTCCCTCTTCCTCCTTCCAAACACTTTACCAGGAGATAGACCAATACCCAATTAATTTACCACATGGCTGGCAGGAAACTAAGAAACTAGGAAGTAATAGCGAGCCAGCGTCCTCTCTTGCAGGCTGGAGGCTGAGCAGCCTGAGAAACATGTACACACACCACAGTGCAGAGCCAAGCTGACCTCAGCCTGCCAGCATGCCTCCCACATTACAGAAATAAAACCTCTGCTCTGCCTTCAACGGACACAGCTTCTTACATGCCTTGGGATTCACTGCATTTTCCTCCGCTGGCATCATCTCTGTAGATAGCACAGCACGCCTCCAGCACCCTCCTCTGCCTTGGCACAGCCAGCCAAGCCACCAGAACATCCTGGAGCCAGGCTGCTGCTGTGACACACAGGGCATTTGTGCTTGTCACCCTGGCTTCTCCCTGTCTCATGGCTGGATTTGGATAAGAAACCTTCCACGTCTCAGAGGGGCTAAGTTAGAGAAGCAGGACCATCTTTCCTGCATTCACACTGAGGCCACACAACTGCAACTCACAACACCTGCTGTCAGGGTCTGTGGGAATTGCCAAATTCCAGGGCAGAAGGACCTGCCTGATCCAGAACTGGGTCTTTTTGAGATAATTTTTTTGAAAATAGGGGTGTTCTCGCAAGCAATGCTGGAGGATCAGTAATCACTGGCAGCAAAAACTGATTTCTCAGCTATTTTATTTTCCTAGACAAGTGAGTCTTCTTAAGACCCCTCCCAAAGCAACATTCATAACCAAGAAAGGTGATGTGTCTGGAGAAAAGTGTCTCCATGCTGAGAAGTGGCTCTGCAGCTACCACTACTGACCCTTAGCTCCACATCCTACCTTGCACCAATGCAATACTGGGTTATAATTTCCCCCATATATAACTTCAGCCAGACACCAAGCATTAATATGCCCTAAGTCTGCACTTTAAAAGGGTGTTAAGTGACTGCTCAAGCAGAGTAGCTGGCTCTCTGTCTCCAAGTGGTTGTGCTGCACTCAGTATCTTTCACATCAGATTTTTCAGTGGCAATTTATAACCTTCAGTAATACCAAGAGCCCAGTAAAAGGTAGTTGTTTACAACCCTGTTCTGCTCTGCCAACCTTCCTTACTTTGACTAATCGGTCATTTGATATCTTAACATGATTACACAGAACAAATATTTCCTGGAATACTAACTCAGCAATCCGTTGTGCTCATCTATGCAAATGCTTCATTTTAAGCCTGTAAGATTTAGTAGCTTTTTGACAACTTCCTCCAACAAAACCACAGAATTTCCTACATGGAAATATATCAGGCCAAAAGTGGGAAAAAACATACAGAAATACACTGAATGTTCCTTAAATCCATATTATTCACCCAGTGCCCAAACTCTGCAGAAGCACCATTAGAGTTAATTGCTTGAGCAGAAAGGTCAAAGTCTGTGACCCAGGCAGGAGGAACACAAGGCAGGGACATCAGCAGGGGTTAATGGCATTTGCCTCGGGAACATTACACAGTTACCTCCCCAGCATCCATCCTTTGTGATCTGGAACAAACCAGTACTTCAGTGTGGGGACAGGCTCAGAGAACACTGTAGGAACAATGAAAGGGCTTTGCCTGTCTGACATCTGTTCAGCTGTGCTGGAGCCAAAGCACAGCCCATTGCACTTGGCTGCTCCCATACCCAATCCGACGCTGCATGAACTGCATTCCAACACTCCAGAACATCACCTCCCACTCCTGTGAGCGTCTCCTTCCAGAGGAACAAGCACTGCTATCAGTAGTGCTGGAGCCTAACACAGACACCCCTGGGCACAAGCCAGCTGTGCTGGGGAGGCTGTTCAACAGAAGGTCACTTCTGTGCAAACCTTTAGCTGTGAACTCCAAGAGGCACCCACACAATCTGAGACAGGTACTTGAAGGGAAAGTGAGAACTGGCTTCCCAAGTCTTGAGCCATCTCACTTCAAACATCCCTAAGAGGCAGAAACAATCAAACCAACCAACTCCCACCTGCAATTTGTACCAGGAGGCAAAGCTGTTCTTCATTGCACCTTTCACAGCATTTTAACACCCTTACAACTGCTCAACCTCACTCTAGCTCCTGCTCGCCTGCCATGTGGCCACAGAGGAGGTTGGAGGAGAACTTCTGATCACGTACCAGAATGCTGTCTCCCACGAGGGACTATGATTCTGAAGGGTTTGCCAAAGTTGTCCATGAATGATGCAGTAAAATCTATCCATCTACACGCTTCAGAAGATGAAGGCTACTTGCAGCTTAGGGCAGGCCAAAGGCACCAGATCCAATAGATAACTTATGAAACACTGAAGCCTGCAAACAATTTCCACTTGAGAGAAAACTGCCAGACTTTAAAACTTCTCCTTCAGTGAAGCTACAGTTCAGTAAAGTGTGAATCTTAACTGAGCTCCAAACAACAAATAATGAAGCAAGCTGAGGGAACTGCAGGCTCCGCAGAATTTTCTGCCTGGTACAAAATCCTGAGTTCAAGACTGGAGAGCTGGTTTCCCCTGCAAGCTGCTTTTGTAAAGACACAAAACACTTTGGTATCAAAACATGCGTCTTTATAATCCACAGTATAAGACCAAAGCTCCAGCATTTATTAATTAATGCATTAACCTTGGATAAATATGATCTGATGAGACTGCAAAACATTACCAAACTTTGTCCAAAGAGATAAATCCCTGTAAAGTTTTTCATGGTCTTCTGGGCCACTCAGATTCAGCCACTGCCTTATGGCTCAGGATGAAGCAGTGACACTTTTGAAAAGCCTTGAGCAAGAATTACAGAATCACTGGGGCTGGAAAGGACCTCTGAAGACTGTGCCCAGCCCTCTGCTCAACACAGACTGCTCAGGGCTGTGTCCAGAAGGGTTTTCTCCCCTTTAGCCTTTTATTTCTTCTCTGAAAAAGTCTTTCTGTATGAAAGTTTTTCTGACAGTGCAATGAGCATTACACAACCCACGCCAAGCCCTCTCAAGAAAAATACACTCAAGGAACCAAGATTGCTCTCTAGTATCCAGCATTAGTGTGACCCTCTAGTGATGCCAATGGGATCATGACAATTGAAAGGACTAGCTGGAATAGAATTACCTATTACTTCCATCTCCAGCTAGGCTGAAATATGTACTGACTTTAGAAGTTTAAGGATAATATTTCAAATTATTTTAAAAACCTTTTGACCTCAAGAGATTTATCAGTAAGAGCACGATAGCAAGTTACTTCTATTCAACCTAAGTTATAAAACAATATTTGACTTCATGCTAACAGAAAGATACCAACCTATCTCTTGTCCTAAGCGAGATGATTTCAGAGACCCTGCTGAGGACACGACAGCACAGCGACCCAGGTGTCCCACTGTTTCACTGAGGCTTTTCCCTGGCAGGTATTGCTGCCATTCAGAGGTACCAAAAGGACCATCTGACCTCTGTATCATGGTCACATTGACCCTGTCCCGCAGCTGGCACAGCAACTTGTCTGGGCTGAGCTTAGCATTCCTCTTCCCGGTGTAAGTCACATTGTACTTGTTCATGGCCAGGTAGTTTTTCCTGACCTTCTGCAGCCTGGGTATGAGATTTCTGGATGAGCTGTCCTTATCCCATACCCTCACAACAGCTGCTGTTTTCTTGGACTTTTCAGCTGTCTCAGAGGTGATGCCTTTTACTTTGTTGTGGGTACTAAGCCACATTTTGGATATCTGCCCCAGTTCACTGGCTGCTTCATGGAAAAGGCCTTGTGATTTGACCATATGCCATTTCTCTGAAGTCCTGTGCCCCTGTGAATCATCGTTCCTGGTCTTCAAAGGATCATAGTAGCTTCTTCTTGTTTCTCTCCACAGGCAAACTGTCAGTGCTACCAATATCACCACAAGAACACACAAGAACTTTTTCAACACATTGATGTGAACCATAGTGTACGGTGCATCCAGATGGGCACTGGGAGGTGGCCCTAGGAAAAGGAAACAGCTCAGTTAGGGCTGCAGGCAGAGGTAAAAGTAAAGTCATGAAGATCAGTGTGCGGGCAGCGGGAGGGGAGAGAGACAACATAGGGGTAATTCTAAAATTTCAGCCTGTTTAAAGATCTCATTTCAAAGTCCACCACTTCAAACACCAAACACAAAGACCTGAGCTGGCTATCAGCCATCACATGCTATGTAATGGTGACCTGAGGCCACTGCCACTCAAACCTTTTTTCTATTCCCTTCCACAAGTGACAGCCAAACTTAACATAGCTAGTATTATACCAGCAAGCATGGTAAGTCTCCACTTTGCTTTCCTTCATCTCCCATCCTTGAAAGTAAATATCCAAATCCCAACAAATGCATTTCCAGAAGTGAATTTTTACTTGGCCACACTAATGAAGCACATAGTAAAGCATGGAACTGGAAACAAAAAAAGCTCTGGCTTCATGAGCACCAGGAGCTTCACCAGCCTGGTACTTTGGTGACTTTTCAGGGAACTGCTGCAAGTCTGCAGTGGTCTGAGTGCACTCTCAACATGAAACCTCACTGAAGAGCTGCTGGAAGCCAATTAAGTCCCAGTAAGGTCTGAGGCATGTTTGGGCTCCTAAATGCACTTGGATGAACATTATTCCAGATAAGTTACCTCTGGAGGAAGCAAAGCCAGACCCTGTTGTGCAGCACTGCCTTTCTTGGTTGTGCTACTCACACCAGCAGATACTCCCAGCTCCCATCATGTCATAAAGAGGGAATCTAATAGGAGAACTGCCCAAATGGCAGTTCAAACTAGGCTGATTTAGGGGGAGCTGGTGTACAAAACATACACTAATGCATAAACACCTCCCAAGCAGCACACAGGACCGCAGAAGACAGGACAGCAGCTGCTCCTTTCCCTACATGGCTGCTCTGGGATGTGTCCAAAAGCATGGGAACAGTGTGGAGACTCCAGGTGTCCTCTGGAGAGAAACACATGCAGATCACTGCCATTCCCAGAGAGGCACAAGTAGCAATTTCCTCACTGAGCAACATGCTGTATGCAAACAGTGCTAGGCTGGGCTGCTGAGAAGTTACTGAGCTACCAACACACTACCTGGGGATGAAGCAGCAGCTCTCCAGCTCAAGTCATTTTTGGCTGTAGGCAGATTTTGTTCTCAGTGCTTAAGCGGGATATCTCAAAACACAGCAGTCGTGTGATGTGCTGAAGAATTCTGGAAACACCTGAAAGAAAAAAAAAAAAGAAAAAGAGGATGAAAGAAAACCCTTTAAGGAAAAACCTCAAAGTTCTAAGGATGAGCAAGTATTTCCTCAGATAAGCCCTGTGGTCCCAAAAAAGCTGCTACCAAGGCCTGGAAGGACAGCACATTAACACCACATAAGCCTTTCAAATGCTTAAAAGCCCACTGGAAATGGGCATCTTCCTTTCTTGTCTGAAATCTGCTCTCAGAGCAGGAACCAGCTCACAAGCTGCCTCCAGAGCAACCAGATTCACCCTGAGCAGTGGACACACCCAGTGAAGGAAATAACTTGATGCTGATGCTTAACACAAAGAACACGGGAAAAGAAAGAAAAAGCTAACTTTTCCTAAAGAAATATCTTACTGCCTAGTCTTGAGTATTTCATGCACTTTTGCAGACAAGACTCCCTGCTATTTGGGAACAAGACACATAGGAAGTTGCTTTATAAAACATATCTTAATCCGTAAGTCTTCACAAAATAGCTAAATGTGTTTTAGACTTTACAGTTTTGCTCCACCAAGGAAATTTAGCAAGAGAAAGGGAGATTTGACAGTATTATCTGAGAAATCCAGAAAGTAGCTGGCTTTTACAGGAAGTCTGAGTCAGTACAATGCCACATGAGCTAAATTACAAATGCTACCCTTTACAGGACTAAATGCAAATTATCAAAGCACCCTAATGCTGACGACTTTAAGTTTCCTGAGGTACAAAACTGTTTTTTTTAAAGAGCATTCCACAATGAAAAAGCAAACATTGCTCCACCTCCAGTTCCTAAACAACAATAAGAAAAAGATCCAAGAAACACAAGTAATTCCAGCTTTAATTTAAGTTATTTCCTCTGCCGTGACAGACTATCACTTTTCATTTCCTTAAGAACAAATGTGCAAGAAGGGCACACTGAAGTCCTTCTGGCCAGTAGAGGAACAGCAGTCTGGAGAGGGGGGCACCAGGAGGGGATGCAGGACACCCCTGTGCTCTGTTCTGTGAGGAGTAAGCCCAGGTTCTCCACACTGTTCAGAGTTCCTCTCCTGCTGTGGTCTCTGCCAGACTCTCACTGCTGCCTCCTTCCATCCCCTCTACAGCTGGGGACCTCACAGGTACTACGAATATTTTCATCAAATAATAAATTAAATAATGTAAAAGGGTTAGCTATGATTATAAGCAAAAAATTGTGAAGTATAAGGTATAGAAATATCAGGAGTTCTGTGTTTGGAATGTGTAACCTCAGAAACCTCACCAAGAAGTTACTAGATCCTTCTGTTTCAGTTAAAAAGCTATGGACACCATTGTTTTTACCAGTTATGCTGCTTGGAAAGCCACTATGCTTCCCCTCCTGATCTTAATATTAAGGATTCCAATCAGTAGACCTCAGTAGAAATAGCCAGTGATTGGTTCTAATAGTTGATAACTTCATCAATATTCTTATCCTAAAACAATCAATGTAAAGGTTAAATTTAAAAGTGGGCATACTATGCATGGCATGTAAAAGAACTTACGTAACAATGATTTAGCAGGAAAAGTGTATAAAAGGGGTGAGTTTAGTTTGTTAAGTGGAACACGTTTTTGAAGGAGCTATCCACCGTGTTCCCAGCATGTGAATAAAGAAGTGTCTGCTTATTCACATCCAACTGGTGTTAGGTAAGTTTCTTTTTTCCCATTTGGTGACACAGGGACAGCTCATTTGGGGCCTGCCCAGTGCCATGGAGAACAGAAAAGACCACATGAAGGCAGCTGACTGCAAAAGCCATGTGCATCATGATGGGGAAAGCACCGCTGAGTCAGGCTGCATGCTGTCAGAGCCTCTGCTGGTAAACCACACAGAGAGAGCAACACTTTCCAAATAGACAGGAACACCAAAATAGAGCTGTCCAGTGTCAGCTTAGTACAGAACTCTGAGACACCTCCCTCTGACCACAACTGTATCTCTTTACAAGAGAAAAGGATCTGGCTTCCAGGAAAACTAAGACCTGTGCAGGCAGGACAGAGCCTCAGTGCTGCAGGAGGTGCCCAGCTACTCACCATCCTGCAGAGCAGAGCTCTTTGCTCCAGGCCCTGCACAACTCTGCCCTGCTTTTGACTTCACCAACATCTCCCCGTGGGGTTTCCAGGTGAAGGTGATAGCAGTCACATCTCAGTAACTATCAGCTTTTGCTCCTCACACTTGAATCATCCAGAAAGGTGGCATGTTCATTACAGCGAAACAACTTCACAGCTCTCTGCAAGCTGCTGCTGGGACATTCCTCCCGATGCTGCACAGTACAGGATGCCCTACAAGTCACAACACCTCCTCTCCTTTCCAAGAGACTCAAAGGCACCTGGAAAACTCACCTTCTGCACAAATTATCCCTGCCTTTGACTGTACATGCTGCTGCAATGTGAACAGTTATTTTCCTTTGATTTTGCTGGCAAAGTAGGCTCTGCAAGCACGTTCTAGCAGAGCCACAACATTTCAAGACAGCATCTGTTCCCCATGGATTCTTTGCAATTCTTCCTAATTATTACTACTACTTCACATAATAGGATTTGATTTTATTTGCACAAGCAGTGCCCTAACATAGGGTCCCTCTCAAGCATTGTGCCACCAAACCTCTTTTGTGGAGAAGGAAAGCATCTGCTCTTCCTGGCAAAGTAAGATAGCCCACAAGTGGCCACTTGTGTGCATTTCTGTCTGGCAGCAGTCAGTACAAAGGTACTTTTCCAGAGGTGATGGAAATTTGGAAGGTGGAAGCTTACCACCTACACAGCACACAAGGTGTCAGCTATGAGTACAAGGAAAGAAAGACAAAAAGAAAAAAAAATAAATCCCCCAAACCTAGAAAAACACCTAAACAAACAGCTGCCTTATCAAAACCCAGAGCCTGACACAGCTGTAGAGAACAGCACTTGCTGGCAGGCTAAGCCCACACAGCAAGTCCTCTGAGGATAAATTAATCCTGTGCAGAGAACAAGGGAGGGATGTGGTATCTTCAAGGCAGTCAGGGAATTACATCCTGTCCTCACACTCTTACACTTAACATTTATTGTCCTGTTATCTCACTGATCTCAGGTCTCAACCAGCAAACTAGACAAGAGTGTGAAAGTCCTGCTGCCTCTGGTGTCCCAAAGGCTGCTGTCTGCCCGGGGAGCTGCAGCCAACAATGCCACGGCAGAGAACACCCAGCAATCCCGACTGCCACATCCCACAGCAGATTTCCCCAAAAAAAGCTCTTACCTGTCTCCTATAGCATCCAACAGCCGATGCACAGACAAACCACACGAGCATGGACAAAGGTATAAATACATTTCTTCCAGAAAACGCACGCAGCTTCCCAAAAGTTGTGTCATCAGTTGTACCAATGCCCATCCTCTGCACATTTGTTTAACTGGTTCTTGAAACCACTCACATTTCCCAAACAGCCCGAGGCAATGAACTCTGCAATCACACAGTGCACAGACAACCCCTCCTCTCTCCGCTTTTTCAGGCTTTGTCCCACTTGTTCCAACTCCTCCTCGCACAGCAGCTTTTCCACACTTGGGATGTTCTTGGTCAACTTCCCCAGCACGGTCAGCAGGGCGTGACCATCCATCGAGACAGGCACACCGGCCACCCCTGCTGAACACGCTCACGCCACATGGTCCAGCAGCAGCACAACAATGGGGCTGATTTGTTCTTGTGAAACTTCCTCCCTTTCTATTTCCCTTCCTGACCACTTCTGAGCCCTGATCGCTACACAGTCGGCAATGATTTCAGGTTATTTTGCAAGCAGCACTGACTCATCGAGAGCTGTCCCTGGTGCAAGGCAGGAATAAACATCCAAAAGAGCATTTTCTTACTCCTGCTAGCAGAGCATTCCTTTGCCCCTGTGCTGCTCAGCCGCCCAGGATCACCAGATCCCTCTGCAGCTGTTTGATGTCTCCCCTGATCCCAGCAGCCCCTCTGGAGACAAAGCCAGCCAAGCTCAGAACTCAGCCCTTCCTCTTCTCCTCTGCAGATCTGTTATCATTTTTCAAGAGTGGGGGTCTCAGAAAATCCCTGAGGGCCTTCTGTGATGCTGTGAAACCTGACCACTTGCCTTCCTACATGCTAGACAGCCACTAATCCACAACAGGAATGGTCTTATCCCATGACAGCTTATGGTGGCTTTTTCTGAGGCTCCTGGTGAGCAATCTCATCAAAACCTTGAAAATTCAAGGGTTCCCTCTCTCCCCATTCACCAACTTCTGAAAATGAGCGAAGAGGAAATACACAGATTTGAAATGTGACCCTTCTGCAAACACGATGAGACTTCTTCATTAGTTCTTACATATTCTACAAGCGTTATTTTTATTATGTTTACTGGTCTGAAGCAATGGATCCTACCAGAGTCCCTCTGAAATATAACCATGCCAAATAACATCTTAATTTAATTTAAATGATGATTTGAGACATGTAACCCCTGGGGAGAGACACACACAGGAATCCCATTCACCTGATCTACCATGCCTCTCCTTGGTCCTACCATTCACATATCAGCATCATTCAGCTACACTTTTCTTGTCTCTGATGTATGTACAAAAGCTTTTTACTTTAGCAAGTTTTTCCTCAATTTTTTTTTAGACAATGTGATAACTATCTCATATTTAAACTCAGAGCATTTATGCTTCTTTCCAGATTTCCTTCATTTATGCATTTCCATCTGCACCTACAATTATGCCATGCCTGCCCACAAAGCAGGAAAGCTTTGTTCTCATCTTTTTGCTGGTGTATTTTTGAATGTTTTTATGCTGCCCTATATGGAAGTTTTATACTTAACTACACTTTTCTATTCTTTTTTGTATATTTTCAATGCTAATCCTTTCCCCCACCCAACACCCTCTGTAAAACAACTCTGAAAAGAGCAGTGGCTGATACCAGAGGCTGAATGAGTTCCTATATAAGTGTGTGGAAAAGAGGAAAGACATGGAGGCATAGGGCAGAAATTCTTCTGTTCAAAATAAGATACTCAAGGAAACCTATGAAGAGAAAAAAAGTGGATTCAGAGAGTAACCTCAAAACCATATGTGCTCTTAAAATTCCCTATTCCTGTCCTAGAGAAAAAATATTTATCAAGACGCTTCATAGTATTAAACAAGCTACACTCATGCCATTTTGCAAATGAAGAAGCTACACTTTCCACGTGCTTGATGCATTAGATGGTAATACATTTTTCCAAGCTAAAGGTGTGTCACTCTGGAGCCAAGTTTCAGATCTCTCTGATACCTTATATAGCCCAGCCTCTTAATTCAGCTGTGTGTATCATGATTTTGTAAATCTATAAGCAGGGAAGGCTTGCTTCTAGCAATTCTTGGTTTCTTTCCAAAATATCACTGTGCTGTGAAAATAAAACATCTGTTGCGCCATATATTTAGGCGTTTTCAATGCCACCAAACAGAACAAAACAGAAAGTGGAGAATGAGAAAACTTTACATAGATATTTGAGGGGAAAAAAGCATTTTACATGAGAAAAAATGGTTAATTTCAGGTGACACATTGAGGAGCTATACAGGTTACTTTTAAGAAAATAAATAATTCAATTAGTCCTGCCTTCATTATAATACTCTGCATGTGCCAGTGAAAATATGCTGCTGTCACAGCTGAAAAAAAAAATATTCCCAAGAGAACAGGAAAGGCAGATTCATGGGGGAGGCACAGGGGAAAGTTTAAGCATGTGTTTCATTTTGGTTTTACGTGTCAACAAACACCAGGATTTAATTTAAGCAAGAAGCCTTCATTTCTGGCTGTGTCAGCCTTTACTCCTGCTCCTGTCTAGGTGCCATGTTGGTTTTGGAGGGTGGCTGTGCCCAGCAGCACACTGCCTCCCCTCTGCCCTAATGAAAAGGCAGCAGCTTTGCTTTCACTCCCCACAGAGGCTTTGCCAGACACCTGCAGAACCACAGTCACCGCTGGCCACCGAGAACCAAGGCGAGAGGTGACCCTCGCTGCTGCCGCTGCCCACCTCTAGCTCCTGCCATGCCAGCGGGATGCCTCCACAGCTCTCCACAGACCAACCCACACCAGGCACAGTCTTAAATGAAGTGCAGGGTTGGAGCTGCTGGAGCTCAGCTCTAATAAAGCACCTGACATTACTAAGTGTGACATACAGGATGACAAACCCACTCCACTTGTGCTGTGATCAGATGACTGTACTCTGGATGTTTATGGGGGAATCCACTGAAACCATTCTTAAATACTCATTTAGAGTGCAGCAAAATGTATTAAACCTTTATTTTAATAATTTCTAATGGGTATTTTATAAGGATCTAGTACCTTAAACATGGTATACATGTAGTCAAGTTTCACCATGAAAGTATTTTTAATAATGATAACAGTAACAATGACAACAACAATACTATTATTCAGTTAAAACTGCTTTCTGAGTCACAGGATGTCACTTAAGTCCAGGATATCAGATTTATCACCCCTTCATCTAATTAAAGGTTTACATTTTAGTCTTGCTGTAGAGCATGGTTTCAGTCCCTCATATCATTCCAGTTATGAAATATACTGAGCTAATTAATGACTGAATGTAGAGGACCATGCTTAGCATCCTGTTTGGTGGGTTACTTGCCCAGAGGGCAATGTTTATGAACTCCATAACAGGACCAAGCCCTCAGCTGGTGGGACCAGCACTTCACCTTTACAAAACCCCCCTTCCTACCCCACAGACAGACACCTGCTGAATATTCCTTGTTAACAACAATGGACAGGAAAGAGACCCCATCTGCATGGGGTGTCTGCATGCCCCAGGGCAACCCTGGGCTCTTGCAGCATGCTCTCACTTGCATGCAGTCAGCCAGATGGCCACCATGGCAGCCCTCAGAGCATAGCTCAACACAGCAGCCATTTCCTGAGGGGCCCATGCCCATGGAAGCCTCGCTCAGCCAGATACTTGGAGACCTGCAAAGCTTTTCCATTTCTAAAACTGACAGTTTCACGTTCAGTTGGAGAAAGAAGTACCTGCATGAACAGTACCAATTCCCAAAAAGGCTGTTTCTCCTGCCATACCCAGAGTCCCAGAGTCAGGGCTTTACAAGTGAGGCTTTCATCATCCATCAGCTTTACCACAACCATAACCACACTGAAGCCAACAGGAAAAATACCTCTACCCTGCCCAGTTTTAAAGACCATGATGCAATTGCTCATTTGTGACTATTTACTTTACATGAAATATTACACCTTCAAATTCCCCACCAAGCATGTGTTTCTCTAAGATGTTTATCCTTCAAAATGAAAGGGGACTGCTTCTTTATTTTAAATTTACAGTGTGTGGCAAGTCAACACTTCAACGCCTCTGCAAATATTGCTGAGCACCAAGACATGTAATTACTATTCCATAGCCCCAGGACAGTAAGTTCCCTGTGTGCCAGCTGCAGAGACACTACCCTTCAGGATAATATCTCTGACACCAGCCCTTTGCAGGTGGCAGCGATGTCTTTCTGTCTCAAGGACAATGCATTAACTCTTTACAACTTGCTCAAAGAAGAATCCATTTCAATTTAACCTAGCCTTTCACTAAGTGAAATAAACTTGCAGAAGTGTGGATCTACCATTGTTGGGTTTCAGTCCAATAGCACTACCAAGACTTATTTTTGCCTGCATATCCAGAGTACATCCCTGTTGGGGATGGCAGGGCTGGTACTCAACAGCAGCACTCCACCACAACAACTTTACTGGAAGAAAGAAGAAAAGTGTGAATTCTTGCCATTGACTTCAGACAGCCCTAGTTAAACTACTCTATGTAAAGCAAAACACTTCCTGCATTTAAATTAAACACTTCCTCCATTTAAAATAAATTGGTTTTCACAAAGAAATCAATTTTTTTTGTAATGCAAAGACACACAGAGCTGTCAAGACTGTTCATCAAAAGGTATCAGGTACTGAAAAGAAAAGGGCAGGTCCTGATGGCAAGAAAGAATAGTAAAAATGACACCCACTAGAGCCCAAAGCAAATAACTACCAGAGAAACTTCAAGAACAATCATGTAACAAGCACTTCAATTACTTATCCAGCAAAAATCAAAATAGGTCCTTTCTACGCAAGGAACTTGAGATATGGAGGACAAATGGAATCTTCAAAATTAGAGTTAACTATTTTGTCTCTGATAGAAAAGGAGGCAGAAAAAAAAGTGTTACTACAATCAGATGTTTTTCCACAAATCAAAGCCACTTGGTTTTGGGCTCCATAGCACAGTAATAAGAAAGCCAAATTGATACCACTTCCACCACACATCACCATTTCCACTGGTTAAACCAAGTGTGAAATAACCAGAGGAAAGCCAGGTATAACCCAACACAAGTTGAGAAAGCCCAGGTCCAAGCTCAGTGTCAGGCTGCAGCAGAGCAGCCAAGGTGGCAGATATGCAGGAATCAATACGCCCCAAGAACCGGGATATGATTAGTTGTTGAAGCAGCAGCCAGGCTCTCAAAAATCAGTATCTGCAGCAGCAGATGTCAAATACGTGTTTTGCCAAGGTACATCAGCAAGTCACATCCCCTCACAGGGAGCTCTTGGCGTGGCTGGACTTCAGTAATAATGGCAAATGCCGATTTGTTTTTCAAACACATTCCTCTGGGAACACTATCCCCTTATATCAGCATTGCAAATTTATCTATTGTCAGTAAGCCCACAAAAATATTGCTAGGGAAGTGACCTCACCTAAATACAATTCAATTTTATAAATCATAGGCAATATAAATGTATAGCACAGATCTGGGCACCTAGACATATTCAAGCATATTTAAAGAGCTTAAGACACTCCTCTGCCCTCAAAGTTTTGTGTATGTATTTAGAAAAACAGAAAACACAAATGCAACTTTCCTGACCAAGCTTGCATTTCAAACCTCCTTGCTATTTTCTCCCTTTAGCATCCCTCTGGATGCTTAGGAAAGGAAAGCTGGTTCAGCAGTACCTCCTGCCCAAACCCAAGATTATGCCCTCTGCTTAAGGATGCAGCATGGAGAACACTTTGCGGGAACAAACACATTGCAGCTCTCTGGTGGGATGGAGGACACCACCACTCTTTGGTGGGATGGAGGACTGGCAAAGCCTAGCACCACCTCCAGATGTAAGCTCCCAAACAGAGCATGCCATGCATCTGGCAGCTCCACAGTGCCATGTGCAACATAGCCAAAGAACTTCCCTTTTCTTCCCCATTTCCACACCCTGACGGCATCCCAGTGATGGATCAGTGCTGCTATGGGCATGGCACAAATGGATCTGAAATGTAACTGATCTACACAGTTGCTGGAGGGAGGAAAACACCATGCTTGAAACACATGTAAAGCTTACTGAGGTTCTGAGAGGCCAAGAAGGCAATAAAGGCCACTTTAATGTCTTTTGTTGCCTCCTCCCACTATTTTTAGCCTGCTTTCTTCCCCACCAGAAAACCAGGCAGAAAACATGGAATGCACTACCCAGCTCCTGCTCCCAGACACATCACTCACTTCCTACAGTTGGCACTTCAGAACCAAGTCTGGCAGCAGAGCTTGCCGATGACAAGTGGATGGATCCATGATGGATCTGAACCACACCTCCTCTCCTTGAAGCAGGCAGCTTTCTGCCCTCTGGTTAAGACCACAGAAATTTCACACACGGGACTTTGTGCCTCCCCTACAAAAGATGCCGACCCATTGTGCCATCCCTGTGGATGAGCAGACAGGAGTAACTTGGTCACTACCCACAGCAGCAACCATTCCTGAAATCTGCAGGATTATTGCCTTTCCAGGGTGTTCCAAATGGTGGCCATTCTTCCCCAGGTTTGCACAGAACCAGGGGAGAAGCACAGCCACAGCCAGTCCCCTGCTGCTCTCCTGGGCCCCACACACCTGCAAGAGGCTCCAAATCAAGAGTGCAGTCCCATGGGCTGAGCCTGAGCCTGGCACCAGCACCATGGGTGGGCAGCTGAGTGTGCAGGGGGCATGGAACACAGGGCAGGGGGTCTGAAAAAGCAGGGGAAAAGGGGAAAAAGGGAGACTGACAATGAGCCTCAGCACAAATGTGTTTTTCATCAAAGCCAGGTAACTTGAAGCATGGAGGGAGAGATCTAGACAGATAGTTCCAAAAAAAACATAAGTTACTCCCTAAAGCAGTAAAGGAGGCCCCAGACATTTTTCTATCTCCTCTGTTCAATATTGGCTCTCATACTGCCTCTAGTACAACATATTTCTGCACTCTTAGAAAGTAGCTGTATCACCTAAAAAAGTTCTCTGAGCCTCCCAGAGCAAGGAAAAGTTCCCCTCTTCCCCCACAACCAGCCAGCCATTTGCTGGAAGGATGGATGAGATATGAGAGGAAGGATGATACATGGAGGAATGGGAGGAGGATGTTATTGCCAACGGCTGGATTCCTGCTCACAAGCACACATAGCTCTTTCTGGCCACTCAGTGACACCAGACTTCCTCCTTCACAAAGGGAACTCTCCCCAGACACAGAAGTCAGGTATCTGTCATGCCTAGAATGGATGCCCTCCTGTTCAGACAAGGAGCCTGCAGAAACCAAGAGCTGAGATGTTCCCCATGCTGGTGGTGGCTGCCAGCTGCTGAGGGCGACTCACAGGACACCCTGGGAGGACAGTATGCCTCTCTGCTTTAGAGCAAGAGCTGGGTGTTTCCAACAGCAGTGATCTCACTCAGTGCCACAACATCCTGCACTGTTTGAGACTGAGAGGGCTCTCACGCCACCTCTAGCACAAGGCCATTTCTGCTTGCAGCTCAACATCCAATCCAAGCTCAAAGTGGAAAAGCACTGGGCTTAAAGTTCACTGAACATTAAACGAGGCTGATTTTTGATCTGGCTCAGACCAAGTTTCAATAGGTTCAAAGTTACTCATTAATTTTACTCAAACAAATCTGCCTACCTTTACTCCAGTATACTCCTAGGGGGACAAGTTTTTAAGTATTTCAGATGGGAATGCCACCACAGTCTCACAGGAGCTGATCTTAGATGACACTTCATCTTCCCTTTCCTTCCTTTTACTGCCAAAGGGATTGTTAAGAGCAAGGTACCCCACTCTCCTCTCCACAAACTCCCCTCCAGGTTAACAGGATGGGAGCTTGGCTGCTACCATACTGTGTTTTAAGTTCACACAGGCATCTGAGGGTACAAAGTCCTGGATATCTCCTGAAAAGAGGCACACAAATTTTTTCCCCTCCTCATGCTGTCATACCATTATCCCCTGAGGCTAAACTGGAAGAGAATCCTCAAGCCCTGGGTGTGCTGATTAGATCTCATGTAGGAAAAACCACAGCACTTCAATATTAAAGCAAAGGAAAACAGCAAAGAAGCCTAGCAAAGTTGTCTCAAACTATTTTAGTATTTTTAATTTGCATTTCACTGGTATTTTTGTTTGTGGTATTTTTTTGTTTGGGGGGGGGTTTCTATTATTTTTTAGAATCATGCCAATTCCACTAAGGTTGTTCCATTTAACTGAAACATATACTGCTCTCTTTCTCAGATTATAACAAATACATGTACTTACATATTTATATACATATCCTCACCTATTTTTGAGTTAAGAAATAATGCACTCATAATACACTGATATTTCAGAAATAAAAGCTTTTTCATAAGCTGTCCAACATGCATATAGGCCAGAGTTGTATGTTGTCAAGGGAAATTATTTTTACATGGCATTAGCTCTGAATTTTTCTTCCTCACTCTAACAAATATAGAACACACTAGTTGAAATGCATCAGTGTGATGAATATTTTCTGAAGTCTGCTAGAACAGCAATTTAATGCGGAGTTTTTTTTCCCCCCCCCCGAAGTACAAGAAGCCTGCCCCAGTTCCTACGTTCTTTATCTGGTCTGGATCTCTGTATGGCATTACCCATAGGTATCCCCAACAGGGGAAGCACCAGAAACTTGCAGCAAACCTCCCTTGACATTTTGGGAGCTGGAATGTCAGAGCTCTTTCAGAGATCCTGGCAGATTACAGCCCAAAGAGGTGAAAAATCATTTGCGTGAGAGGAGGGGAGCAGAGCAGAAATTCCCCACACACTCGTTGGGAAGCGCCAGCTCCCCCAGAGCCTCTGACGTGACCAAGGCACTGCTGCTGCTGCTGCCAGGGCAGGTGAAAGCCCCATGCTCTGCTCTGCCCGATCCCACAGAGCAGCAGTGCTGGCGCTGAGCACTCCTCACCAACTGTGGCTGCTCATGCAAGAGCTATGTTAAGAGAGCAAGGATGCACAGCACTGAGGGGAGCAGGGGAGGGAGGCTGGAGGTGGTACATGTGCTACCCACGAGGAACTGGGTGCTTTCCTACTGTGTATGCATCACCGGGACTCTCCTGTTCCTCTGGGGAAATCTCCCCTCAAGTCCCTCACATCCCTTCTGGCATCCACACTGCGGGAGGGGATGCCCTAATTTCTGTGGCCTTTCCCCACAGTGTAGCAGCAGGAGGCTGCCTTTCTGCCTTGATGAGATCCCACTGCCAGCCCTCCTCCCATCCTCTGCTAACCTTCCTTCTTGGAAGTTCTTTCCTTATCTTCAGTTTTTGTCGGCTCTCCCAGATCCACTGCATGCAGTGCCTGTCCTGGGTTCATGTCCTCTTCTCACCCAGGTATTTCAGAGCTAATGCATGAGTCCCACAAAATTTGCTTCAAGTGCAAAGCAGTGTGTGAGATGAATGTCTCCGGCCACAGCACAGACCTCAGAGAGAGGAGAAGCCATGAGTATACAGAAGCAGACTGCTGCCAGCACAGTGGCAACAGAGCCACACACCAACACCCACATTCTGACAGAGCTACTCCAAACTGATAGCACTGCTGGGACTGTCTCTAAAGCACACACATAACTGTAGCCAACACAAGCAGATGGGTTCATACTGCACTTCAGTACAAGCAGAATTAATTTGCTCTGTTAATCTTACACAATACCATTACATGTGCATCATCCCAATATCCTGAAAGGAAACTATTTCAGTACATGGTCGAAGTCTTTACTTCTGGTGTCCACTTGTCTGGACACCCACCATGGAAAAACACTCCTAAACCTGGACACAACACACTGAATTCCATTCCTATCCTCTCCTCTGCCTCTGACCATCTATGCCCAACTCACAACAAACCCTCTTCTCCAACAGGCAGACTCTGTCCCTTTCTAAAGTAGGAGGGGGGTCAGAGGCTCCTACACAGCCACAGGCAGCACTGGGGCATGAAGGGGGGATGTGTGCCTATTTTTGGTTTTACTTCCCCATTTCAGATGTGCCCAAAGGAAGAAAGAGGAAAGTCCCTTTTTCCCTTCAGATATTAACATATAAAATAGTATAACTGCAGACAAGAGGGTGGACAGAGATACAGGTATTACAGACCAAATATACTACTTTGCTGGTTTTCAAACATCCATCTCCTCCAGCAGCTTTGCTGTGTTGCAAGCCAGACTTAACTAGGCCGCCTAGTCTGAAACCAGACTTAGTAACAGAGGGCTGGGTTTGACTGCTCAACAGGAAGACTTCTGAGTGTTTTGAAGGGGGCTCAAGATTTTGCTCTGGCACAAACAGAAGGTGACTCTTCAGTGCTCATTAAGAGGAGTATCTCCTCACAAAAAGTGTATCTGAGCTTAAAAGGTAAGCCTGGCCTTGGGTTTCAGCCGCCCCAAAGGTAGGCAGCCTATGAAGGCCAATAGTCCCAGTCCCTGCTGCCTATCTGCGCCTTGCACATGCGCAGGGATTTGCCCTGTGCTGCCACAGCCTCAGAGAGGATGGCTCCCATGTC
This sequence comes from Lichenostomus cassidix, assembly GCF_008360975.1. Taxonomy (NCBI): domain Eukaryota; kingdom Metazoa; phylum Chordata; class Aves; order Passeriformes; family Meliphagidae; genus Lichenostomus; species Lichenostomus cassidix. Next base: position 19,780,331 of record NC_139490.1, read on the forward strand.
CGCATGAGTTATAGCTACCGCACCAGCTCACCTGGCATCACACCCCAAGTCACAGCTTTGTCCAGGGAGCAGAGGATTTCCACAGAGGAACAAGGAAGAAAAAGAGAACTGAAAAACCCCTTGTTTCTGTACAACAACCAAAACTAAGAAGTTTTGCAGCAGGGGAGCTCCATGGCTGCCTGCTTCTTTAATCCTTTACTCTCCACCCAAATCCCACCTAACAAGGAATCAAGCTGTCTCCAGCTCAGTTTTCTTCTTTCCCCATGAAAAGAGTAGCTGCTAAAGATGCCCAAGGCAATGGGCCATGCTTTTACTTTTCCACTCACCTACCTGCAGCAGAGCATTCCCACTCCTGCCAGTGCTCCCCAGGCTCCATACTGCTCTGTCTTGACCTCTGTGCAGATTTTGGCTGCTATTCTGCCTTCTTTGGGGATGGAAATCCAGCAGCCCCCAGACAGGCAGACTGCTGGAATTCCACCACCCTTGCCCAACTGTTACAGTTTGTAATGCTAAAGGTAACACAACACTGGGAGAGAGAAGCGTTGCTCAGCCAGAAAATAGGAAAGGGTGATGCATTTTCCATATTAAAGATCAGGTTTTAAGTGGAGGAGAGGACATTTGCATGTTTCCAGCAGAAGAGGAAGTAAGGAGCAACAGCTGACACCCTTCAGGCCAGCAAGTTAAACATTTAGAGAAGCAGCTATACAATGAGGTCCTCCCAAACCTTCTTCACACATTAAAAGAGGCATAGAGGCAATACTTACACTTGCAGTTGATTATAAAAAGGCTTCCTACCATGTTAGCTTTCTCATGCACGAGAGAAAAAGGGAGGTCCCAGTATCAGCAATAGTCACTGCAGTGGCTCACATGATGCTCATCATCCTTGAGGGCAACAGCCAAAGGACTGCAGTGCTGCAATAAAGGGCAGGATGCCAGCAGGGAAGAGTGATAGGAAAAGTAGTGGCAACACCAATAAAAGCACTTCAGGCATGATCACCAGAGGTCAGCTGTGTAAGCAGGCAGCTAATTACTCTAACCTGGAGCCAAAGCCAATGTCCCCAAAGGGTTTCTACGGAAAGCCGTTGCCAAAATGAGACCCAGTACACATCTTATATTCATTTTATGCAGTCAGAATAAATACTGGATCTTAGATTCTTATCTCTGGCACACAACCAATATGTGTCGGCTTCTACAAGGGCTCCCACAAGAAGCAGAATAAATGTTTTATTTTGCTTTAAGAGAGAAATATGGGATAGTTGCAAAGGGAATATCAGGCAACCCTTCCCATTTTCTTTACTAGCCTCCCAATTCTGCATGCAACAAGAGACAGCCCCAGTGCAAGCAGCAGTGCCTCAATGCATGTGGCCTAGTCATGCTGACAACAGCCCTGCTCTTGCTGCACACATGTGGAAGTGAAAAAAGGGGCAGAAAAAAGAAGAGGAAGAGCCACAGTCCTCACCTTCATCTCCAGGTTCCTTTGCTGTCCACAGCAGTTCCTGTCAATCCCTTCCAGGCAGCAGCAGATTGCAAGGTAAGATCTGTAGGAGGTGCCACCATGGGCAGCACATGTGTGCTCTCCGTGCAATTCTTCATGCTCCCATGTTCTTTTGATTCGAGTTCTCCTAGGAAACAAATTAGCCTAGGAAAGAAATTAAGGTGAAGATGTTAGACAGCCATATCAGACTGACCAGAAGTCACTGGACAGGGGATTACAACCACCAGCCAGGACCACACAGCAAATCAGCAGTGGCACAGAAACACCCAGCGCATGCAGATAGCGATGTGTCCACACTGTGTGTCCTGGTTAAGGCCAACAAATTGAGCTGCTGACACCCTGAAAGATAACTTGGGCTTGAATAAAACACCACACAGAGCCCCGTTTTGACGAAAAAATCTGGTGAACACTTGCTGGCTGCAGAACTCGCCAGAGACCAGAGTCTAATGCCAGGAGCCATTGTCAGGGAGAGCTGGTAATGCTGACCTCAGGGCAGAAGCACTCACCCTTAGTGAGCTGCTGGAGGGATGGAGCTGGAGCTATGGGTCCTTAAATGAGCTCTTAAGAATGCAGCCTGTATAAGAACATGTGCAAAGCCCTTCAAGGATCCCTCTCCAACTGAACCATTCATAGCAAAACCTCCTGCCTACTCTGACACAACAGAGCAGTGATGCACTGCAATTACCTGATGACCCTCGCTGGAAACACAAAAGAGCCTTTACAGAGTTTATATTTCTAACCTCTCCCCTACTTCTAAAAGAAACTTAGTGTAACTGCAGCACATGTCCTAAAATCCTCTTAAATAAGATATTAATCACAAGACTATTTAGCAAGCAAGAGCACACGGTCCGCTTGAGAAACACTGCCTCCCATAATTATCCTGCCCTGGGCAAGTTTCCAGCATATGTGCATGGCCTGGCATATGTTTCACCTCGAGTCCAGCAGCTCAGTTTTCTGCTCTCAGTAGGGAGCCTAAGCACTCACAGCTTAGTAAGAGGTCCCAATATGTTCATACCCCAAATTACTGCCAGCTTGAATCATCCAAGGACCCTAACCCCCAGCAGCACACCACAGCAGGGGAAGGAAAGCAGTGGGAAAAATGCAAGCTTAGGCTTCATATGTTTTGTGTGATGAAAAGGAGGAAGACAGGGAAAAAAAAGAGGTAAAAAGCAAGAAAGGAGAAAGATATTGAAAAGAGGGGTGCTGCTCTTTGAAGGTGAAGTTTCCTGCCTGGTGAGGAACAGTGAAACTAGAGCAATACTTGAAGGTTAGGTCAAAAGGGAAAAACCAGAAGCAGCTACCCGCTAGACTGAAAAATAACATTCTTTGCGTCTGCCAGCCTGCAGCAGTACCTTGGCATAGCTGCATCTTTGAGAAGCTCCTCACCCAGCAAGGGGTCAGCCATCACAGCAATTACTGCAAGCCACCCCTGATAAGGAAATTTGGACAGACAGACCCCAGGACAGCTGTAAGGCAGTACAGGAAGGCTGAATGAGTAATGGTGAGGCAGAGCCCCAGCACATTTACACGCCAGGCTAGGAAGCCTCCAGCGTGCAAGCTCAGCAGGATCCCCTCGCTGCAGGCTGTGCTCACACCAGGCTTTGTGGCGTGCAGAAAGGGTGCATTTAAGTGAGAAAAATGATGTAAACAGGAGATAAAAGGGACGCAGAAAAGCGCAGACAATTGAACAAGCCTGGCACACTAGCTGTCCAGCCAGGCAGCACCTCTTCAGGGACATCAGTTTTAAAAACATACAACAATCCACCTCTGGCTACCTGCTCCCTGCTGAAGTCTGCCTTTAGACATGACTGGAAAGTGAACCCAGAAATGCCTCCAGAGGCAACGGAACTTCTGCTGTGGCAGAGCCTGGGCAGCCACAGAGCTGTAAGAGGAAGCACAGCAGCCAGGATGGGGCCAAGGGAGCTTCCCAGCTATCCACCCACTCCTTCCTGCTAACAGGGCAAAACGCTCAGAAATAGTCACCAGCATCTCTGGGAGATAAAAAGATCAAGGGGACATGTTCCCCTCACCACCCCTTGGGAGAACCTCTGATAAACCAACACCCTCCAGATGTGCACAGGGTCTATGCTGGGTGCTGAGAGCCACCAACTGCAGGGTGGACAGTGTCCCTTGGCAGAACTTGAATTCTCAGCACTTGTTCTGAAAGCCATGAGCATGAGAATGATCAGGCCCCCTTGCCTTCTGGTCAAACCAGAGTTTGGGGAATTCATCAACACAACAGTTATACATGGCAAGTTTCCCCATCAGGAATACAAGCAGATAATTACTAAAAGAGATAATAGCTTGAAAGATGACAAGGTTAAGTAGGCACCCAAAATTACCCCCTAATTCAGAACAATATAAAAGTTTTCATTAATTTATCATTAATTTTTTTCCCTCCTAAGACAGAGGATCTATATGAAAAGATCCTGAAGGATGCTGTAAATTAAGTACCAGCCCAAGTGAATTTGTCTGCCTGAAGGGATTTAATATACTCCAGTAGCATCCAGACTCCAGTGTGACAGGTCTGTGCACTAACAGTCAGTAATCACCAGACTGTGGGACCAGGAGGAGGAGGAGGCAACAGCCTCCTCTGTCATTCAGCATCTCTCCCACTCGCAGCTGATGGAAACTCTGACTTATCTTCTTTTTACGAGTGAAGAATTGTTTCTCCTTCCCACCTTACCAGCTACAGCACAGCCAATAGCCTGATGGATGCTTTGGCAGAGGAAAACATCCTGCTGTCTGTCATCTTGTAAAAGAAAGGGTATTTGTTTATTGTTTAATTGTTAATGCTGATTCATCCCAAAGACAGAAATCTTTCCACCACAACTCTTCCAGAATGCAATAATCAAAGCCCTGCCTGTCAGGTTAATCACAGTTAAATGGAAAATCATTAAAGCCTCTGCAGAGCAGAGCACCAGCCAGGAATGTCCCCAGGCCCTACAACCCAGAAGCTCAGATGGAGGCCAGAGTGGCTGGGAGGGCAGAGACACCAGCTGGGGAACAGGGAGATGAACGCATGCCATGGCAGGGACAGCTGCACCCTCTGGTCACATCAGTCAGATGAGAAGATGTGAGGAATAAAGGAGCCAGGATGGGCCAGGTCTACCAGGTGCAGGGGGAGTGGGACATGAAATCCAGTCAACATCTCAGACACGAACTGGAATGAGACGCTGAAGAGCTTCGGACTAGGACTGGTCCATGAAGACAACCAAGGCAAGGACAGGGATGTGGGCTGGGAACAAGCTTGAGGAGAAGCAATGACTGGAGCAAATACCTGCCTCTTGGGCCACTGACAGAGCCCATGGTTTCCCTGGTCATTGGCATCAACCAGCCAACAAATCCTGCCTGCACAGTCTATCCACCGAGGCTCCAGAGGGAGGACAGTGTTTCATTACCACTGCCTGTTGATCATTCAAGCAGGATGAGTCTGTGGGGTGGACTTAGGAGCCCAGCCCTCTCTTCTATCCATAAAACACAAAAAAAGACTTTATAACCCTGCCCCTCTTTTTGTCATAGCATACTCCTTCACACAGCAGAAGCACTCACTGAATGACAGTACTGAAATAACATTCTACCTGAGTGGGTTTTTTCATCAGATTTTTTTTTAAGGTGTGGTAAATAAGGCAGAAAAGCCAGATGAAGTCTCAGGAGAGGCAAAGCAAATTTGACAAAGATGATTCCTGCCTTGCTTCTTTTAGAGTTCCTATGAAATCAAACAAACCTTAAAATAAACTTCTCACATCCCTTGGTGCCAGACCCTTGCAAAAGGACAGAACCATGATCAAGTCTGCACATGGGCTGAGCTCTCAGCCACAGAACTCCATTCCACGGACATCAGAAATTAGGAGGAAAGAACTCCTGGCAGCTCCCCAGAACGGCACCCAGAACTGGCTGAGTACTCTGTGCGTGCCTCGGCTCCCCATTTACAGAGCTGCTTTCCCACAAACACACCATGAACTGCAGCTGCTCAGATATTTATGAGCAGCACCACAGAGAAGCATATTGGAGAACTTGTGTTTCTGTCCTTGGGGCAAGGCTTAAATACACAAGTAAAGCACAGCCTCAGAGCTGCAAAAATGGAAATAAAAACCCCACCAAACAACCACAAATACAGATCAATTATGCTCAATGAGCAAGGCAGCATCAAGCCAAGCAGCAGCTGTGGAACCACACAATCAGAACCTGCAGTGCACACGGAAGTCAAATTTGGGCTGTACAACTCAAAGCCTGCCTCCTGAGAGCCTGGCTTTGCAAGCCTTTCTGTATTTCAGAGTAAATACAGAAGTCCTTCCACTTTCATTAAAGATCTGTTCCCTTTTATTAAAGTAAATTCTAGGACAAGTCAAGGGCTACTGCAGACTACTGGCAATTAATTCTGTAAGTTGGCAGCTTGTGCTTAAGCAGAATGATCATCATCACAAAGGAATTGGCTTTGTGCAAACACCAGACCTTCAACACCACCACAGAAGACCCAGAAACCCAAAGACGTCCCTTTTGCAGAAGAGAGGCTCAGGGGCCAAGAACACAGAGAGCAGCAAAGGCACTTGTGCAATGCCTTAGTCAGGAATCTGAGAATGATGTGGTCACTGCTGCCAGACCTCAACCCCTGCTACCCAGAAGAGGGTACAGCCCCAAGGGCAGGAATTGAAAATCCAGTTACTGATTGCTAGGTTGGCCACAGGGCTGGGGAAAGACACACTCAGTTATCAGGACATTATCCGGATACCCTAGCAAAGAAATCCACTGCTATCAAACTGTCTTCCCGTGAACAGAGAAACTCACCTGCTGCAAGGCAAGTTGAAGCAGGACTTTGTTTCCAACACTTCACCAAGCTATAAGGGAGCAACAGGGACACACTGACCCACTCAGCCACAGCTTCATCAGGAGCTACACCATGGCCATGGAGAAAAATGAGCTGTGCAAGTTATGGCTGGTCCAGTCTCTCAACCAGCCACAGTCACATCCCAGCAATGCCCCAGCTGGGTCCTTTTTCCACACCCATCAACTGAGAAGTTTCTCAGTGCCTTCCTCAGACAAGGTACTGCAAAGATCAACATTTCCATTTCAAATCCATCTTGCTCAAGGGAACTGAACTTCCTTGATCCTCCTCCCCACGCCAGAGCTTGAAGAATCTCCTTCTCCAGTGAGAAACACCAAATTAGCTTCTCTACAGGCCTTTTTTAAGGGGGCAGTTTTTGCAGCTCATCTGCTCTGAACCATTACACCTACTTTTTGACACAAACACACTGCTAATAGTCTCCTGGTAACTGGCTATAAAAAAATTCATTAGAACTACTGATAACACCAACAGCTAAATTCAGTTTTGTGAGAAATAATAAGTGCAACTACAGAGAAAAGAGGCAGAATGTATTTGGACATTTGGAGAGTGGGTAGGGATTTTCACAGTGGTATTTTTGGTTTTGTATTTTTTTCCCCAAGAGTTTGTTTTCATGAAACCTAAGAGAAAGAAAGCCAAGGATGTGGGAGGGCTAAAAGATGCTCAAGGACCAGAGGGACCCTAAGCTGTCTAAGAGATGGCTGCTTAGGAATCTGGCAGGAGCTGGGAGGGGCTAAAAGGAGCAATACTGGAAGAATGAGTAGGTTTCTTGCAGCATATGGCTAGCCAGGAATTTGGTCAAAGGACATGCTCTAAAACAACTTCAAGATTTTAAGACACAGCATTAAAACATGCCTGTGGGGCAATCTTGGATGAGGAGAAACAGGATATGATCACCTTCTCACCCAGCCTGAGTTTTTCACTTCAGAAAAACAGCCAGTGATGGAAAAAGCAAGCCACAGACCCCTTCCCACCAGCACAGCCCATGGTTACTGAAACCCTGGCATGTGGGTTTAGGGTGGCCACGGTGGCCCATGCTCTCCAAAGGTCATCACCACCATCCTGCAGTCCCCAGCACCAGCTGGCCAAGAACAGCACAAGCTGGGGCTGCACACTCAGGGGAACGCGAGGGGCTGGCAACACGCTCACAGCTGCTTCCTCCACTTACTGGGAGCCCTGCGCAGTGTTTAACTACACCCCACGCCTGTTTTCTTCCAGATTCGGGAGTAACAGCAACCAGGGGAAATCCACATGGGTAGAAACTGGGAAGAAAGACCAGAAACCTTCTGACATCGACTGGTTGTATCAGCTCAACCCCCGATGAGCTCCCGGCCGAGGTGCTGAGCAGAGCTGAGAAGGGCTCTCACCCACGGGCAGTCTGCGGCTGGGCTGTGCAGAGCTGAGCCAGGAGAAGCGGCTGTGACAGAGCCACCCCTTTCCTGCCCTGCAGCCTCGCACGCAGCCACCCCACCGAGAGGCTGCGGTGGGCATGTGGCGGGATATGACCTTCACGCCTGAGAACACATCACAGATGTGAAGCGCTGGCAGCAGCACGACAACGTTTAGGTGCACAATTAAGCATCTGAAACATCACTTGCAGGGTTTGACTTGCCGTCCTCACCCAGAGTAAAATCTCAGTTCAGAGGTCACAAAGGAATAGTGGGGAGAAAAAAGGCATTTCTGCAATACCTTAAAGAAATGAGGCTTCCAGAATGCTGTCTACATGAAGACAGATGGCAAAACTCAAGCCAAATTAATGCCAGGAATGAATTTTAAAAGTTGGAGTTAATATGCATTAATGACCTTGGTACACCCCCACATCTGTAGCTATGAGAAGCTTAAATTTCCTTCATTTCCATTTACTAACAGGATGAACTAAATGAATTTTAATTAAGAGTGTCCACGCTGAAACATAACACCATTTCTGACATCAAATTTTGTAACTATTCCTTAATTAACCTTTCTGAATTTCTCTCCTTAGATTGCAAGCATATGATCATCTATCTAATTAAACAATCCATCCATGAATATCTAATAAAAGAGTTACCCAACTGCACTCCCCTAATAACTAGGCAAGCTTCTTAACCTTAGAACACGCAGTTCATCTGAAAGAGATGGGTGTTTTGCAAAGTGATTTACAAAGTGGTAAGAAGTTTCCAAAATTGAGAGTGAAAAGGCAACAGGGAGATTTATCACACTTGAAAATTAACTTGACCATTACCCCAGGTGCAGACTTTGAAGAGATCACTTCAATTTTTAAAAAATGCACTTCTAACCACATTTGAAATTGCTGAGCTGCATCCCCAGAACCCAAAATAATTGCCAGTCCACACCCACGCTATGTTATAAAAGAATAAAATAGAAGACACAAGTAACAACTGCTCAGAAAATCAGCAGATAAATCTACAGAAAATTACATCCTGTCCATACAGTTCTCCCACTGCTCTGCACTGTTCAGAGCCCTCTGTTAAAGTAGGAAGCCTGGCAATAATCCATGCACACAACACATGGAACCACTGCCCAACACCAAGGCTGCATCACCTTTTCAAGACTCCTCAATACATAGGTGAGTTGCTCAGCCTGCAGCATTCAATACAGCTGTTCTGTAAATAAATGTTAAATTAAATTTGAAGATCCTAAAAATACTAGTGATCCCTCACTTTGTCCCATTAGCAGAAAGTCTGATTAACCCATCACACACAGCATTCCAGCCATTACTCTTCCTCTCCAACTGGGGGACTCCCACATCTCCAGAAATGCCCTTTCGTGTCACAGGCGCAAGCAACACTTCTACCAATTTCATTTTTGCCTTTGGAAATCCCCCTGCCTCCAATACTAAAACACATCCTTGGGATGATTTCATCTCTGTTCCCAATTCCTTTAGCCTGAATGCCATTTCTGTTCCACTGAAACCTGCCCCTGCAGCATTTGTTGGAGGCAAGTCATAACACATCACTTATTGGGGAGGAGGCTCCCCTCCACAATGGGTTCTGTTCAGAAAGGTGCAAGGGAGATCCCTAGGCCGCTACAGATTTCAAAAAATATATGTTATCAAGCTCTGGAAGAAATTTGTTATGACACAGGCAGTCACTCTTTTATGATCTTCCCAAGAAACCAACACTCTCACGGACCTAAGCATTTGTGAAAAGTGATTTTCAAGACTACAAGAACAGCTGTTAATAGGAAACAACCTTCACAGTCACAGACACCATCATGTGGATGAGAGAAAAATCCATGCCACACCTTCCAGACTCTCATAAAACATAAAGTATTCCAGTCCAGAAATACCAGCCCAGAGGAGCCAGAACACAACTTTTCCATCTTTGCTACATTTCTGCTAATGGACCTGACTTACAAAGTGCCCAACTCCCTGACAATTACTTACACTGAATCTCTGCTGGAGAAGTATAAATATAAATTTATACAAAAATGTAAGCAACCCAAAAAAATATAGAGTATCATAGAATCAGCATACAAGGTTTTGGGTTGGAATAGACCTTAAAGATCATCTCATTCCAACCCAATTTATTTATTCATTTAAAATACATGTTAATTGCTTTGGGGATGCCCTGTGCCTTATGAAGAGAGCAGCTCAGGCACAGTGCTTTGCTTGCAGTCTTTCTTAAGAATTCTATCTTGCCAACAAATTTAGAACAAAAAAGTCATTACTCTGGTGTTGCGCATTAAATGTTATTTCAAGGTAAAAAGCAGGTCCTTGAGATTAGCAGGGGGAAACCAGGACCACAGATGTCTTTTAGTCCCCAGGAGATCCATTTTAGAAAGCTGTCATTGATGCACAACTGCTGTGGCATTTTCTATTGTCATTCCCTCCCAGTGAGGGTCATCATCCTCTCTCCACACACTTGGGACTCTGCTAGCACACACAGGGTATTTGGAGACAATCCAGTCAACACAGTCAGGCTGATTGGAACCCCTTTGATTTCCTAATCAGCAAACGCTGTACCACAAAGACATGAAGGGCAAGCTGCAATGCATATTAAAAAATTAATCACCACTGTCAACAACTTTTATTTTTCTGGAAAATTTTACAGCTGAAAATCCAAACTGCTGCAGCCATGCTAAGCAGAATGGTGCAATATTTATGAAGGGAGCATTAGCTTGTTTCCAGGTTCCATCAGCGCCGGGAGCCCCAGGCACAAGATGGGCTCTGTGACAAACAGGCCTGCCAGTGACCAGGGATCAGAGCAGGATGTACAGCCAGACAGATTGGCAGCCTGTGCTGGGTGCATTTAGGTTCTCCACTTCCTCAGCAGCACCAAGGTACCAGGAGCAGCTTTGCTCAGCTCATTTTCAGTAGCTGCCAGTTCCCAGAGCTAACACACATCAGGAGCACAGGGAAATGTGAGTGCAGTCTGGCACAGAGCTCTCTCCTGCCTGTACAGACACAGCATTCCCAGGCAAAGGAGTCTGGGGCACAGGAGACAAGGTACAAAAGCAGAGGCCTCCCTGCACTTCAGCATCCTGTTGTTAGAAGGGGGATACTACGTGCAATGTTTCCATTCTAAATAAAGATCTCACAAACAGACCTTTTTATTTTAGCGATTTATAGAAAAAGAAACAGCACGATGCTGTGTTGCAGCTTTCTACACCAACCTCGGTTTGAGAGCAGAGGTTGTGGGAACTTGTGACCAGCAGACCACAAACAAGCATTTAAGACTATCTGATGACTTGGTGGCAGAGTTCTTAATTTCAGAGACATCCCAAGCCAAGCACGCCAGGCAGCTTCCAAATGCTGCAGAGGGACCAGCAAACCCAAGCTAGGCAAAGGCACCACTTGGAACCTGCTGGGACAAAAAACTACAGGACAGACCTCCTCTGTTCTGGTTTCACAGAAGAGCTCCTGGACGCTCATAGTGTCAAATCATGTTCCATACCCAAGATCTGCCAGTGAAGATGCTGCTGTACTCACTCCACCTGGAAGGACCTTTACCCTAGCCCATGCTACTGGTACGTGCTGAGAAGCACACACACACACACCAATACATGCATTTCTCATTGCTTCCCAGCATCCTTCAAACCAAGGAATCTATCCTGCAGAGCTGAAATCACAATGACAGGTAGAAATGGGCATAAGTACTGCCTTAATCAGCCAAATCTGCTTTGCAGACCTGGCTCTGGACTCTCCTTTTTATCATCATTCACCTCGTCACTCTGGGAATCAGCAGGAAAACTCATCTGCAAGTGGAGCAAGCAGATATGCATTCACATTCAATGCCATCAGTGATCCACAGGGAGGGATTTTAGAGAAGTTCGGGGTTCACATCTCACTAAAGGCTGAGCTGCAGCACACATTTCAGAAAGGCAAAAAACCTTCATTTTTACCTAAAAGCCAGTGGCTCAAACATATACGTTTTTCCAAGGTTTTTAATCACAAGTGATTAGAGGATCTGATAACAATGATCCCTGCTGGCTCGACATCTAAGAGCACTTCATACAGAAAGCATCTCATCTCATCTTCTAGTATTTTCATCAGTACAATTATAATGGAAAGAACATTCAAAGGGACCACTTGTATTTCACACTTCATTGACAAGTTATCCAGTCAAGCAGCACAGACTTCAAGCACATCTGAAGCCACCAGGAATGTTCTTTAAACACAAACATGTCCAGCAGCTGGGCCACCTTATACTCTGAAGCAAAGGCCGTCCTTGGTGAAGCAGTTATAGTGAAAGCTCTAACATGTAGGTCAGAGTTTTAAGAAGGACTATGGTTAAGACAAAGTATCAGATTGATTCATAATGCTCTCTGATTACTAATCCTATGCAGAATTGTGATTTACATCACCCTACCAAAATCTGAAGGCTATGAAAAAGGTCTGGATACTTGGTAAAATCATCGAAACAATTCTGTCAGACCTTTTAGAGTGATCTTTATGAATGTTGAGTAGAGAACAGGAAAACTACATTTTCACCAGCAGCTGTGCACGCCACTGAGCCTCTCCTGTAGAAAGGGAAGAAGACCTTGACTCTGCAGCATCATTTCTGCCCTTCCAAAAACTGCCAATGCAACAGATCAAAGGCATGAAGAGAAGCACTGGTGGTCAAAGAACTTGACCACATCAAACTTCTCCCTATCAGTCAGCCAAAGAGCAAAGGGCATCGCAACCTGATCCATTACCATCTCCTGATTCCTCCAGCCTGGAGCAGGACAGGAGCTGGGTGGGACTGTGCTGCCCAAGAGCTGTGGTTAAAGTGCCTGTGTGGGCGATTGCAGGGACACACCCCCACGGTGCAGGGCTGCCCTTCAGCACCCGCCTGTCCTCCGACAGAGGCCGCAGGTACATAAGCCTCTGAATAGACAGTAATCTGCTCCTGCAGCAGTTTCTCTTGCACCACTGTCTCAAGGACGGAGTAAAGATACAGAACATTACTGGCTGCAGCTACTTTGCCCTTCATTAGACCACCCCTGCCCACCTCATACTGTCACCTCTAATTCCTTCCATGCATTCCAGCTCCTGCAGGAGACGACTCTGCCAGCAATCCCCGCATACCAAGGTTTAAGTATTCACCTATTTTGTCTCTAGAAAACTAGGTCTCCATGAACAATGATACACCTACATCTCCACTCTTTGGTTCTAACCAAGTTACAGAGCACACAAACAGCAGCCACCAGAGCAAGCAGGCTGCTCAAAGCCACATCAACAAATACTTTTGTGTCCAGGAATTAAGTGGAGATGATCACATATTCCTCTTTCCCAGAACCTAACATCATATTTGCTGTCAGCAGGAGACACATACACGCCCAGCTGAGCACTGCAGCTCCAGTGAAAATGTGGCAGTTCACTAATATGTCCATCTCCATTTTCAGGCCATGCACCATTTTTGCCAGAGGCACACATTTTGGTAGAGGACCCCAAAATGTTCCCACTAAGCTCACAAAATGGAGCTCTTTCCACTGTATTTTGCTCAGCTAAGAGAAGCAACCATTAAATGAGGAAAGAAAACCAGTGAATAGATTTATCTGGAGCCAAGCTGCAGCCTCGCACGGCTGTCCTGTCCCCAAACTGACAGAGCACACATCTTGGCACTATAGAGCTGCTGATCCCGGCAGCACCATCACCAAACCAATTTATTTGCTAAACCAAAAGAAAATAGATTATTTGTCTCAACTCAGAAGCTGCATCACCTCCAAAGCTTATGCCCAGGCAAGGCAATCAGCTGCCCGGAGCAGAGAAGACCTGGAGATGGGCTGCCTGCCCTCCAAGATCCCCACATCGGCTGACTCCAAGCCCTCACCCTCCCACATCAAGTACTGCAGCTAACAGGAAAAGTCTGCCTCATTAGACACTCTTGGCCTCTGTCCCAGGGGCCTTCTGGGGAAGATTTTTCCTGGTAATATTCTTCCCTCTGGGGAAGATTTAGCATCACTCCTATCTATATGAGCGCCTCAGTTATTTAAAGCTCCACCAAAACCTTCCCTGACACAGTGACCCAGGGCACTGTGATGAAACACAAGGGATGCATGTTTGTTACCTTATTTTGTCCTGGATGCCAGCAGATGAGGACAGCGTTCCAAGATGCAGAACCAAGGTCAGTACAATATTCAGTTTTTGCAGGAAAAGCTGAGGACGAAAGCAGTCCCTCTCCCCTTGGTAACACACTTTACTTACACCTGCCCCATTCTGCTGGGGTCTCCTTCCTCTGACTGCCCTCTGAGAGCAGGGGGATGATGCTGCCTTGCATCATAGGCTCCCATCTATTTAAAGTTATCCGTACTCAGAAAAATTATTCCAGGTTAGCTACCAGTGTTTAGGGAAGCGCAGTCCTGTGAGTATGCCACTAAAGGAGGAGTCACACAGAGAGAGTTAGAGTCATTCCTCACACATTAATAGGCAGCTCTGGTTTCTCGCTCCCTCACAGCCAAGAAAATCTCCTGCTACATCCAGCTGCTCTACCATGGCACCTTTTCCCTCTCAGATATTTCTGTTTTGACACTGTCAGTGATTAGATCCAGTTGCAGCAAGCAGATACGGAAACAGCATAGAGCAGCAGTAGCTTCCCCTCCTTCACCCCTTGATCCCCATGCACTGCCCTGATTTACGGGGGGCTCATAAATGCAGGAGCAGAGATTTGCCCTGAAAGACGAGTGCACGGCAGCACAAAAACCGCGCTACACATTATTTATTCTCTCTGCAGCCTGACCTGCTGTGCGCTATTAGAGGCGAATGCAGCTACTTCTAAAATTGCTCACAGAGTAACTCCCTTGCTACGACTCGCGAGTCCCTGCGAGCTGACCCCGGCCAGCAGGGATCTGTCAGTTTCAGCAGACGGTGAGCACAAAGCGGAGGGGAGGCATGGGCAGGGGTCTGCCTCATCCCCCGCCCGCCCTCTGTCCCTCCCGGAGCCGGCACCGGGTGAGCTCCGCAGCCACAATCCACTTCGGAGCTGCCAAAGCCGCGCCGAGCGGGGACAAGAGCAGGAGCAGGGGGAACAGGCAGCCCGGGCAGCCGCGGCCATACACATCTGCCGCTCTTAGAAGTTTGTACTGATGGGCTTATAAACATAAATAATAACAATTAACAAAAGTTACGCCGCAGCGGAGCTGGCGCCCGGCTGCTGCCACCCGCAGCCGGGGCCGCCTCACGCCGCAGCCGGGACCCCCGAGGGCTGCGGGGCCGGGCCGGGCGGGGCGCGGCCCTTCCCGCCCTCCCGCGGCACCTGCGACCCCGCCGGCCCCGCTGCCCCTCCGTCCTCGCTCTCCACCGACCCTCGCGCTCGTTCACCGCCAGCCCAGCCCCGCTGCCCCTCAGTCCCTCACTCACCACCGACCCGCAGTCGCTCGCCGCCGGCCCCGCCTCGCCGACCCTCGGTCGGCCCCTCACTCACAGCCGCCGCCCGCCTTTGTTGCCGCCGCGGCCGAGGCATTTAAGGCGCTGAGGCGGGGGGGAGGCGGGGGCCGCCGCGCGGGGGAGGTGCCGCCGCCAGCCCGGCTGCCTCGGCGGGCACGGGGCATCCTCCTCACCCTCTTCATCCTCCCGCCCCTCGCGGCACGGCTGCGGGGAAGAGGAGCGGCTCCCCGGCAGCGGCAGCCCCCGAGCCGCCCTTCAGCACGGCGCGGGCAGCGGCGGGTGACAGCGGGTGTGCAGCGCAGCCCCGGCTCAGGGGGCTCGCTCGGCGCCCCGCACGGCCGGGACAAAGCGCCCCGCGCCCTGCAGCACCCTAGGGGGGAGTCCCGGTGCCGGCCCTGCCCGCCTGCCCCGGGCAGCTCTGGGTGGAAAGGCACAAAAGGCGATCGTACCCCGTTACAGACACGGGCAGAGCCCGGCGCTGGCACAGCTGCCATCTAACGCCATCCCTTAAGGGCTCATCTTGAATATACACTGCAGATGCATCAATACTTCATTAGCGAGCCGCAGGCAGCTTCCCCCAGCACCTGTTTCAGTGCTGCCCAGGGACAGCCGTCGGCCCGCGGCTCCCTCAGGGCCCACCCTGCACCCGCAGCGATGCCCACGGCGAGGAAAATGGGGCACATGGCCACTGTCTGCCTGAAACCGGCTCCAGCCTTTCACTACTTGTGGCCTTTTTGCCAAACATAAAAGCACGAGCAGGGATCTGTGCGTGCAATACATTTTGCCAAGCTGTGTACTACTCAGGGTCCAGGCAAGCTAACCTGATTATTGTGATCATGAAAGCTCGAACTCTGAGCCCTGGCCAAGCAAACCAAAACAAAGGTCCTGCTTAAATCAGCGCTGGTCCCCATGGGGCTGCGGGACACAGTGCACTGTACCTATCTGGCTGCTGTGCTTCCAGTGCTTAACTCAAAAGAGCAAGCAAACTGTTTCTGGGGTTCATCCGTGTTTTTCCAACTTGAAAGGAGCCAACGTCTTGTCTGGGGTTATCCTACAAATTTGTGTCCAAAATCAGCATCTGTCTGTGCATAACTCCCACCTTGTCTGCAGATGGTGTTCCCTCATACAATGTACCTCTCTGATCCCACTGGACAAAGCAAGTTGTTCACAAGGGCTTTCCAACATCAGAGAACATGAAACATCTGCAAGGATACACAAAGTATTACAGAATAAACCCTCAGAAAATAAACAGCCCACAGTGCTGTTGCGGCATTCCGGTTCACACTGCAACTCTGTGCTCTCCCCAGGTACTTCCCTTATGGCTGGTACCAGTCTGAGCCAGGCACTGGGGGAAGAGCTGACACGGAGGAGAATTGTGGATTTCCTGTGTGATGCAGCCTTCTCTTGGTGCCTCTCCCTGGCTGCAGAGGGGAGCTCACCTCTGAATAGGATGCTCCCCACAAGCAGTTTGATGCACTGCCCAGGAGAATCAGGGAGACAGAGCCTGGTTATCTGGACAGAGCACCGGGCCTGGATCTGGGGTGGATTTACACACCCTGTGCTCTTCAGGACCCTTGGCCGAGAGTGCTGCTCCTGGAGCATGAGCACTGGAGCGGAGGTTCACAGCAGGCAGACACTTTCCTGGACAGGCAAAGTGGTTTAGGGCACTTCCTGGCCTTCTAAAGCTGGTTAAACCTTACATATATGCTGAACCCGAAGGCAGATGAGTTCCTGTGGCTCTTTTGAGCCGGGACATAAGCGAGATGGGCAGCTGGCCAGCCCACATTTACCACTAATTGAGGTATGTTTATGTGAGTGTTTGCTCAGAAAGGTCTTAGCCTGGGCCGAGATCCTTCACTGAGCATCTTCCCAGTTCTTTTGCACTTAGACCGTGTGGAGGCAGGTACCTGCTGTCACTGCAAGGAGCTGCACAAAAGCCTCCTGTGCTCCCCTTCAGAGCTCCAGTTTGGGAACACACAGGCTTTCTTTCTGCCTCTTCCCTCTACCCACTCCCCTCTTGCAGAAGTCCCCTTCTCACTGGACCTTGGCTCCATTTCAGATTCCAAATGTGCTGCATTGCTTGCAGAAAGGAGCATAATTTAACAATTTCACCTGCCTGGATGGTACAGAAATCCCCAAACCACTGGAACACTCCCTCAACACACACACACACACACACGCTGTTCATCCCTCCCTTCTTGCTGTAATGAGGTTTCAGACCATGACAGTACCTGAACAGGGACCACCCATGGTGGAGAAAACCCTTCCCCTACCTTTGGAAACTCTTGCAAAATCTGCAGATAACCAAAAGCAGTGTGTTGAAGCCCAGGAGCCTCTGGGGGTGAACCTCACCCACTCACCTTGCCATGCCCTCGGGCAAGCAGCACAGGAGACCACAGGGGGAGTGAGGGAGAGCATCCAAATTCCAGAGGGCTGTGCTGAGCTGTGCTGGCTTTTTCAGGCTCATGACTCCTACCTTCCAGCAGAGCTTTTTTCTGGAGAACAAAGCTGGCATCAGCATCTTCATCCAAGTCATTTTTTCCTATGCTGCAGAACAAACAGTTCAGGGAAAAGTGCTGGGAGTCATAGTCACCCCTCTCGATTTGTCACTCTAAGGAGACGGGCAGAGTTAGAAGAACAGCATATAAAGGTGGCTGTTGTCCAGGCATGCTCTTGTCCTGTCCCAGCCACATCCCAGGCCAGTTCAGGGATTCCTGTACCACCCCCAGCATCGGCAGCTGCTGCTGCATGTGTCAGCACTACTGATTTTCTGAGCTGTATGTGTGTGACTTCTAGTCAGGACTGAATCGGTGGGGAAGGGGCACACTTACCTGTGCAGTGCTAGAAACATCACAGACCAGCAGTCAGCTGCTCAATGAAGTGATTAATATTTATGCTCTCTGCCTGCTAATATTAGAAGTTCGGGAACAATAGATAATGCTTTTATGGGGCTTTTAAAAGGAATCTTCCTCAAAGACTCCTTCCTTTACCAAGAGGCCTATAAAGGTACATTTGAGTGGCTTTTACATGAAAAAGTATTTTGTCACATCTTTAATTCCTTAGCTCTTTGCTTAAAGCTCTAATAGCTTTATGAGAAAAAGTTGATACCTCCTCGATTGCCTGACCTGACTGTCCTTGAACTGCAGGGAAACCACACATGCTGGGCAGAGCAGTTGTAGGGAAGTCCCACCATGCTTGGGATGAGCATGAATACCCCATGCAGTGGCAGAAATTTTCTCCAGAAGCTTCTGCCTTCTGCACAGTGAAACCAGCTAACAAAAAATACTGGTATTAATCTCAACACCCCACATTGTCCTTCCTTGCTTCCAAAAGCTGCATTCTTGAAAGAGGTTTGTCTAACCTGGTCTTAAAAACATCTATTGGTGGAGATATGCCGACCTGTATCTTTTCCAGTCCTTATTTATCCTGCAGTTGGAAAGTTTCTCTCAATGTCTTTTCAAAAATATTATTGTAATTTTCCCCTATCCTCAGTGGGAGACCAATTTACTGCCTTACTCTGTGGTAGTCTTTTATACACTTAAAGGCTTGTCTCCCTAGTCCTTCTTCCTCTGTGTTCGCTGTGCCTGCCCTCACAGGTCATGTTTTCAAGTCCTCCAGTCTTCCTTGTTGTTCACCCCTGGTACCTCCCCAGTCAGGCTTTATTTTCTGACATCTCTCCTGAACCCTGCTCTGCCCTGAGCAGAGGGAAAGAGTTGCATGGTGTGTACAAGTACATTTCTGTCTGTATTCTCCATTTCATTTATTCTTCTCATAGTGGTAGTGTTGTTAGAGGCTCATGTTCAGCCTGCCAAGCTCTGCACTGACCATGGACTTTTTGGTAAGACCAGCACCCATCCAGCCCCTGGCCAGGCTCTGCAGGCAGCAGCAGCAGCCAGATCCCTCGTCAGAGAGAGACATTGAGCAGAGAGGAGCATGATGCCACTTAGCCCTCTTGCTCCCTGCACATGCTTTTCCTCCTAGCCCGTTTAGGATCCTTGGATTCTTGCACAGGCAGGATGGGTATTGTTTTCTGAATTCCCATGGGTGCACTTTCCAGGCAAAAGTGAAGAAAAACAAGAGTTAGACCATGGTGTTTCATCCTTTGGCCTGCTCCAGTCTCCTGGGTCTGAGCAAGTCTACCAGAGCCTGTGATTCATTATGCCTGTGTTGTATTTATCTCTTTGGTTGGGACGTTGCTATTCAATAAAACTATGACACATTTAACTGTGGCAGAAACAGCAGACCCCAGGCAGCAGGAGTAAGGAGAAGGGAGGGTGTATAATCCATGCTGGCACACATGCAGCATATACACACAGCAACAATTAGGCAGGTTCAATTGTCTCAGATCGCAGTTGCAGACGTTACAAATGCAAGTCTACACACAGCCCAGACTAAAACAGGCAGATCTCATCTTTTGGACTGGAAAATTCTGTGTCACTGAGTTGCCTCCCATGGAAGAAAGCAAAATCTCACTCTGAGCTAGGATCCTGCCTGCGAATGAATGGGTCAGCACAAATCCCAGCTGCCTGTGGGCCATGGTTTCTTCTCCAGTTCTACCTGCACGAGCACAGAGTTTAGGATGGCACAGCAGCTCATCCTCCCTTCATAGGTCAGAGGATGGAGAGGGGGCCAGACCCTGAGTGGGCTGTGGCTCAGCAGGGATGCCCCTGTGCTCAGCTCCCTGTCAGAGCAGCCCAGGTTTGCCTCTGTGCACAGCAGTGGGGTCACAGCATGGGGAAAAGGTGTCAGTTTGAGTACACTGCATGTATTAACCACAGCAGTCACTCTTTGCTCTGCCCAGGCCCTGCATTTACCAGGCCCTGGCAGGAGGTTGGATTCTGTGCACAATCCTGGCCCTGGCAGGGGGTTGGATTCTGTTCACTGTCCGGCCTCCACCCAGCAGTATGAGTGAAACCCATTGTGGCAGGTCATGGCAGCTGGGGCTCTCTCAGATGTGGTTTTTGGTCATGGGGACTGACCACATTGCTACTCTGCCTCTGGGGCCCCACGCCGTGCCCTGGGCGCAGCACAACCCCATGTACACTGCTTTATAACCTCCCTGGGCTGGGATTATTATTTTACAGCAGTGGGGCAGAATAGCATACACACAGACACAGGTAACCCAGCCCCACTCACCTCCCACCTCCTCCCAGGCTGGCACTGGAGGAAGTTGCTCGGAAGCCAGATCACGATGCACAGCAACATGCCAATGAGAAAAAGCACACCACTCCCTTTGCTGTTATGTTCCAGCCAAGCTAAAAATAAACTGCAGGTAGAAGTTTCTTTGTTTTCTTCACACGGTAGAGAAATTCGAGTCCGAACAATGAAGACCTAGAATGATTCCTGCAACCCACATCCATGATTAGGTACCTTGCTGATGTTTTCAGCTCTTTGAGAGTATAAAGTGAGGAGGAAAATGGCGAAGAAAATGGCATTGAGAGTTATTTAGGTGAGAGAAGAACTCAAATACTTTTAAGCTTAGCAAAATCAGATTACAAGCAATGTGTTTCCTCTCACCCCTGCATATTATCTTGATCATGGTTAGGCAAAACAAAAAGAGGCGTAAGTTAGCCTTTTTACAAAAAAAATAAGGAAATCCTTTTCTGCAGATCAAGAAGGTTGCACAACCTCAGCGGGGGGAAGCTTGAGGCCCTTGCTATTGTCGTAGAACCTGCTGTCATTCCAAAGACCAATTTGTAGACTGGTTAAATTCAAAATGCAACTGAAACATCTTTAAATTACTGCTTGAACATCTAAGGCAATGTCCTAATTCTGGGAGAAAGTCCAGAGTCACCTACCTTGCGAGCCATAACCTACTAAGGCAGCAGCAGGAAGCCTTTGGGATTTCCCGGGCAAAGCTGTTACAAGCAGAAGGGGATGGGGGGGAGTACTGGTAATTTTTCACAAACTCATTTCCTGGAGGTAAGGCTGCTGCAGCCCCATCAGTGCTCTGGAGGCGGAGGATGTCTTTCTTGGAGCACAGCCAACAGTCTGGGAGGTCAAGAGATGAGCAAGAGAAATTTCCTAGGACAAGAGTAGAGTTCCCCAGCCCAGGCTCTTGGTCAAGAGGAGCCCTCATGCAGAATCTTGTTTCTTTCTCCTGGCTGCTTGTTTTTCCAGGCTGGCAGGAAGAGTGCAGTTGCCTGCAGCCACTCCATGGTCAGTGTTCATTCCTGGGGGTCAGCAGAGGCCAGTGCCCATCCTTGAAAGATTTCCTGCCTGCAGAAGTGCTGCCCTTCCCTCTGCAGATGCAGAGTGCAGCTGTCACAGCCAAGACCACAACCATCAGCAGGCCCCAGTCAGACTTTGGTTGAAGACAGTCCCAAAACTTTGCTCTCTTTGTGGCAAGCCAGACTTCAAATAGTTTTGGATTATCCCCCTGGCCCAGCTCTGAGAGCTGCAGTTTGCTTCTCTGCAAAATCAGCCCAAATCTTCCTGACTTTGCATTTAAGTGAAGAGCTTTTGCAGGCTCTGGTCTATCACTGTGTGGGGTATTTGAAGTGTTTGGGTTTGTGTTTTGGCACTTTTATTTTAATTTTTTTGGGGGGGAAGGGTTGGGGGCAGGAAGGAGGGTGACTGGGGAGGCAACAGCCTTCCCCATGAAAGTGAATTGCACAGCCCTGAAATAGTAACACACTAAACCCCTCTCCTCTCTCTACTGTAAACCATCACAGGTCAAAGATAAAAGCACATTTGACACGGTCACAGTGCCCTGGAGTTGTGCAGGGTCTTTCTTTTGTTGTCCAGAAGAATATTCTGAGCCAGAAGCTCCTTTTATAGGAGTATTATAATTTTGTTCCCTGTGAAATGCAAACAATCCACATGGCTCAAAAATCAAATAGCTTGGTCTGGGGCTGGCTGAGTCATCCTGTTTGATTGCCAGTCTATAGTAATTAGACTGTGCACAATGAACCATTTCATTACAAGGCAGTCCAGAGGCAGACCCCAAAAAAACACTTCAGCCACTCTGGTCAGCACCTGCCATTAGTGCTAACAGAGTATTTTAATGAAAGCCGAAAACTCCAACATGAAAACCACTCAATTCGAAGTGCTTTTATTGATGGAATTTAATAAAAATATTTTTCTTACATTTGTTAGGGAAAAAACCCCACCCAAACACCAGCAAAAGGTTAGTTAATTGGAAACATAAATTCAAGAAAACATTTTTAAGTAGCTCTCATTAGGACATCTAACTCCTTAGAGTCCTGGACTTAAGCAACATCTCCTACAGAGAGGTTCTGGCCCAGCCCAGAATTAAGAAACAGCATGTCCAGACTCCCAGCTTCATATCCTATCTGGTGTATGTTTGTGTGGAGTTGAAGAATTAGGAACTTAGCTGAGCTGAACTCAACCCAGTAAGTCTAAGAAACATTTAAAGATGCCTCAAAACTCAGCACACACTGATACGAGAAAGGTGGTCTTGGCAGAAATCACCATTTTCAGTGTCATCTGGACCATGGAGTGGTTTTGTACCCACAATATGATCCCAGTGTATGCAGGGAGTGCTTTGGGTTGGACCAGAGGGTTTGGGCTGTGCTCACCAGAGGGTGTCACCTGTGCCAGTTCCTCCTTGTCCATGGCAAAGAGAGACAGCAATGAGGGGCCTTGCACAGGCTCCATCCACACCTCTGATTGCATTTTCTGACTCACTACAGCAGAGCTGAAATTAAAGGATGTATTAGACAGAATTTAAGAAATTATTGCTTACCTTCCTTTTTAGTGAACTCAGGATAAGCCAACTGTTGTCCAAATATACTCAGTTCCTGCCTGCTTCTACAAACTCTATGTTACCTTATGACCCCTTCTTTCCTTTAAATCCAGAACTGGGCTTTGAATTGATCAAAGTATAACATTTCTTCCTGAAGTAATCAGCGACCTGATGCTGAGCAATGCTGTGCTGGAAAGAGTAGGGCTTTGCACCATCCTTAGCAGGGAGGCAACAGGATATTTTTGCCATGTGTCACTCACATTAAAAATTTGCAATTTCTTCTCGGTTCTTCTGGGTATAGTTTCATTATCATACGTGTACCTGCATCCTTAACACACTTCACACCTTCAGACCCTGAATTCATCTGCAAACTAAATAACTGCATTTTCAAGTCACAAATGTAGAAGTCCAGGGATAGATTTTAAAGCTCTTACACTGTTGATCCACACTCCTGTGGGAGAGAAGCTCCACCACAGTCCCAGCAAGATATTGCTCAATACAGCAATGTGCAGATTCTGCATTCTTAAGATTTCCAGAGAACTGTTTGGGGTAGTGAGAGGTATTTGGTTTCTCATTTTGTGACAGTTCATTGGAAATTAAAGTGTACTTCCTTCTGATTCTGGAGCCTGATATTCAGGGGACTTTAGGATGGACAAATAAAATTATTTCATGTTCAGTCTTGATGTTGGTTTCCTAAGAACTGCAAGAGGAGGTAATTGTAAGGGGGTTATTGTAATAAATGCTGATTACAGCATGTCCTGTGCCCATGCTTTGAATCCTTGTTTGAGAAAAGACAATAGGGAAGGCAAGGTATCCAACAGGATGCAGCTATCTGGTGTGCTGACTTTTTAATCTATGTCCAAAACAGGACTAAAAAGAGCTTACACAGCACCTACTTCAGCAGTGCCTGAAAAGGCACTTTCCAGGAATGACAGTGCTTGTGATACTTGGTTGCATTTGTACCAGCACAGCAGAATTCATTCCAAATGAGCCCTGATGTGACAAACTGGGGACTGGGACCACGCTCACCCCGAGCCCCTGAGCTTCATGATTTAATAAAATATGTAGACTTTCTTCTACTAGAAGCATAGGATGGAGGTTGTCAGGAAAGCTTGTCAGTCCATGACTGTAATTTAAAATCAAGATGCACTTTTTTGATTTCCAAAATAGTCTCAGGGGAAAAGTCCATCATTGCTCCTGTGACTGGCCACCACATGACTCCTGTGTGTCTGACCACTCCATGTGGCCACAGTCCTGCTTGCTTCCTGCCACAGGAATGAGACCTGCACCCACCAACACCCACCTCCCCTGCAGCTTCACTGTCTGCATGGTGCCGATTAGGAACGAAAGAGAAACAGTAGTGGATTTCCACAAGGCAGCAGCATCCCCTGTGCCAGTGGCTGCTCCTTTCCAGCCTCTCCCCAGAAGCAGATGGAATATAATGTTTGCCTCAATACCATTTGGATGCTGCACCATCACCAGCCAGTTTGGGGATTGCATGGCCGCAGGAGCAGCCTGGCCCTGCTGTTCTCCTACACCAGCCAGAACAGGCTCCTCTCTGCTGCCCCTCCTGCCCACTGCTCCCTGAAAACTACCCTGCTCTGCCACTCGGATGACAAGGGTAATTAAAGTTTTCTCTCTTTAAAATTCACAGCATGCATGCTTTTTTAGAGAAATTGCTGTCCTTCACCATGCTTCTGCTGGACTCACCCAGCAGCATTGGTTACTAGGTGACTTCTGGTTTCTCATAAAAAGTTGGGAAAGAGAAAGTGCAAAAACAAAATATAAAAAGCAGCACACCCAGATGGGTTTTTAACCCCCTGTCAGAAGTGTGGCTCCACTAATGCCATGCATTTGGTGCAGGACAGACCCAGCATTTTCTTTTGAAACATCAGGAGCTTAACTTGTCAAAGTAACCAAAATAAAATATTTGAACTCTAGATTGTACTGGTTGCACCTGTGGGCTAGGATCCAAAAAAACCCCTTCTTTCTTCTCACTGTCCTGCAAAGTGCAGGCTCTGATGGCCAGGCTACCTGTGCCTCGTTCCTCCCTCCCACATTCTTTGTGCTTCTTGGCACCACGAGGGATCACTCCCCATGCTTGGTACAGGGCACAAGGGTCAGAGGAGACTCTGGCACTGGCTGCAGGGGAGTGCTGTGGAATGCTGCTGATAGCAAACCCTGCTCTGCAGGATGCCCACTAGCACCAGAGCCCTTGTGGTAAAGCACAGTATCCTTAAAAGTCCAGTATCCCTACAAGCCCAGTATCCCTAAAAGCACCCTTCACCTACGCCCTTCAGAATTACCCTGGGGACCCACAGCCCACTGGAAAGCATGCAGCTGAGGCAAGAGAGAAGTGATATTTATACTGCTGAAGGAAAACACATACAGGATTCTTCTCTAACCTTCAGATTCCAGATAAATAAGGAGTCAGGGCAAATAAAGATGTCATCGATTGATAACATATGTACAGGAATTTCAGACTGCTATTTATGCTGACTCTGGTACATTTAACTGCAAAAATACATTCACAAGCAAAGCATTTGTGAGACAGCCCTCCTTCCTCCTAAAGGCACCCTGCCCATGACATTTGCTCGGGTTTGCTTTAGAAGTGTTTAAGTGAGGGTGTGGAGGTGCCTCCCAAGCATCCACACAGAACACCTTAGCTGGTGGCCCTTTTTGTGCAGAAAACCCAAGGTGTTCAACTTTCCTGCCTTATTCATGGCTGGTGTGGGTACCTGTTCAAAGTGCCTGACACAAAAAGGTTTCCAGCCACAGCCTTGACCGACCCTTGGAAGAGTGGGTTGTGTTCAAAGCATAGCCTGGGTGCCAACCAGCTGCCCTGCTGTACAGCACAGCTACCTGTCTGCAGCTGGCCATGCCTGCAAAGCCGCAGCACTCCTGGCTTTCAAGCACCAACCCCTTGCTCTTTGTCCCCTCACTTGCAGCTGCCAGCTCAGCTCTGCCAGACCCGTGGCAGGGCGAGGATGTGCTCTGTGCCCCCTTGGCAGCTTTGACACAGAATGGATGCACCTCCTCAGTCAGAGAAGGGACCACCTGATATCAGAAGGTTTAAATGCAATGCGGAAAATCAAACAAAAACAATCTCACTGACTTACAACTTGCCTCCTTCCCAACTTGATGAGGAATACAGAAACCTCCCACCCTGCACGTCTGAGTGATTGCTGCTTTCACTGTAATTTCACTGCTTTCCCTCCTTGCAAAACTAAGAGGAATCTTTCTAAAGTAGAGGAAAATGGCAAACATTTTGCATTCCCTGCTCATTTCCTACCGTGCTTCCCTTTCCAGTCACTGAAACACAAAAAGTGTACCAGAGGAACTTCAGCCTGTCTTAAAACAGTGTCTACCTCACCCACTGCTTTCTGCAAGACTGACCCCAGTTACTGTCACCTTGATTTTTTATAGGGCTAAGAATAACCCTACTCCTCTACCATCACTTGGATGTGTAGGATCATATTTCTTCATTGTTGCTGTATGTTTTTTCTTCCACAAGTTTTTAGTGCTGCCTGCTTGGCCCATGCTTTCTTGATATATTTTGTTTTTAATGCCATGACGATTTTGTCTTACAGGCATTTAACATTTTGTCCCTATAGGTACTACAGCAGCCTTTTCCTCTTTCTTTTCCCGTATTTCCCACTTCTTCTAACAAGGAACACTTCAGCCCCCATGCCTACACTGTCTTGCAAGGTGCCTTTCTCATATCTCCAACACTTGGGCTCTTCCTTTACTTACTCACCATTAGATTCTGAACTGCCTGTGATTAGATTCCTTCTCCATGCCACACAACCTTTCCACATGTTATTTTTGTACCTGCCTGGCTGTGATCATGGCTTTCTGGAGCATTTCTGGAGCTGCAGGCTCCTCAGCAGTGCCTCCCCTGGCCCATGCAGCCTCTTGCCCATGCACTTCCTGCCAGACTGACTTTACTGCTTTCTCTGAGCCCATCTCAACCTCAGGAAGTCCCATTTCCACCTAAGCAAGAGCAGAATCACTGACACAATTCGTCAATGACAGAGGCCAAACCCCTCTCTGGTGGGAAGCAGTGACTCTACAGGCTCAGGCACAGATGTAAGCACTGTCATGGCCAGCTCAGAAGCCATCCCCCCCATGGCTGTGGTGCCTTTAAGACCTGCTCAGCAGCTCATCCAGATTTGGGGGCTGCCATTTCAAGGATGATTTATCTCCTGCCAGGGAGATGGCTTGTGAGTCCAAAAGGTGGAGGGAGGAGAGCAGTGATGTGAGGGATCACAGTGAGGGAGGATGCAGGAAATGTCAAAACATGCAGTGCTCAGCAAACAGAGGCTCCCCACCAATGCTCCCAGGATGTCTGCATGAGTGCAGGGTCCCCAGGGAAAAAGCTTTCCCTCCAAAGGTAGTTAATCACTTTTTAATTAAAGGAGAGGGGCAGCAGATCTGCCCTTGCAGCCTGCCCAGCTCTGAACACAGGGAGCACAGCCCTGCCCTGCCCTGCATCCTTCATCACATTTTCTAAGAATTCTAAGTGTCAAATCTATATGCTTAGAATTTCCCCATGCCAGAGAAGATGATCAAATACAAACTGCTTAGCACTTAATGAGATAAAAGCTCAGACCAAGCCTGCTTACTGCAGTCTCTAAGCATATCCTTCAGGGTGTCCTTCCACCTGCAAAGGCAACAGAGCCCCTGCAGGAGTGGTTTGTCCTTCTGGGTGCACCACACCCTGATGAGTGCTGGCCCCAGCCCAGGCTCTACCCTTCCACACATTCATCAATGCACACGAGGCTGTTCACAGAACTGTGCTCTCTGCCTGTTCTGGAGCTTTATCCTTCCATCTGTTTGTGCACAGACAA
Organism: Lichenostomus cassidix; assembly: GCF_008360975.1. Taxonomy (NCBI): domain Eukaryota; kingdom Metazoa; phylum Chordata; class Aves; order Passeriformes; family Meliphagidae; genus Lichenostomus; species Lichenostomus cassidix. Next base: position 19,808,036 of record NC_139490.1, read on the forward strand.
GACACCAACTGCAAATCCCCAAACCCCACAGCTCTATACAGGGGTTATCCCAGGCCCCCCTCAGCCCACATCTCTGGCATCTCTTCTTTTCCAAGACACAACTTCAGAATCAGATGTGGCCAGAGGAAGCTTTTACATAGCGATGTGTGAAAGGGAAGCTGTGACCTGAGAAAAGATCTTGCTGAAATGAGGTTCACAAAGGAAGATGACTACTGCATTACGTACAATAACACAGGAAGAAAAGACTCACTGTTAGATAAGAACAACAACTTCAACAACTTCACTTTCTCAACAGCCAACGGAGCTCTAAAAAAAATTGAGCCTCTTAACCTTTCCTGTTTCCACAGTGGCAGGGTTCATCCCCTACTGACGTCTGGCAGCGGATTTGGCCCGGGTTTACTGCCGGGCTGGTGAAGCCAAGCATCCCCCAGGAGAAGATATGTGGTCACCAGCCTTTGCCATGCAGCAGAGGGTGAGCAGCAGGGCCCCCTCCATGTGTCTGGCTGGAAAGAGGGAGCTGGCCTGGACAGCACCTTCCTTGAAGAAGTCAAGCATTTCCCAAGGCTGCTTTGAATGTGCTGGTAGAGGGTTGGCCCCATTCCCTCACTCACAAGTATTCACTCCCAGGAGCCCAGGGCAGGACCAGGCTCACCACAGATGCTTATGAATGGAGCTGGAGCAGGAAGCTGTGGTTAGCAGCCCCGTCTGCAAGGGGCTGTGGTTGCAAATGCCAGAAGGCTCCAGCTGAAAGGTGGTTTGGGTTTAGAGCAGCTGTTGTTACTTCAGCAGCTGCAACCTGAGAGAAACATGCAAATCTTTCCCTACGTTATATCAGCAACTTATCCAAGTCACATTGCAAAGTCCTTCCTGGAGATCACAATGCTGTAGGGGACAACAGGTGAGGGTCTAAACACAGAACGTAGCAACAGGTGGGAAAAGCAGGTATGGAATGTGGAAGAGAGTAGTTATAAAATCTAATCTACCTCAGCCTCCCCAAAATACTTGTTACAGTTGAAAAAGATTCAAGTGAGAACTTCAGCTTTTCAAGGAGGAAAAAGGGAGCCTGAAAGTGGAAATGAATAAAAGCCACATTTTTTATTTATAGGTCTAAATCAGAGGCAGGAGGTCTGCTCGAAAGTTAAGGGGAGAAGATTAAGTGGATTATTGTAGTGTGCCACACAGATTTTAAAGATACTGCATTCATAAATCAAACTTTGAAAAATGTTGGATTTAAGAGAAACAGAAGCAGCAGGAAATTAATGAAGAAACTTTTATATAAAACACAGAGACACCGAAATTATATGTTCTGTTCTGGAGGACAGAGGAATTCTTCACTCAGGGTATAATGGGATCAGAAATTTAAAAGAAGAGATTGCCAGAATATTCCTTCTCAAATACAGACACCCACAGCTGGAACAGGGCAGCATCCACAGCACATGAAGGAGCAAGACTGCAAGGCTGGGTGGGAAAGCAGAGTGATATCACAGCAGACCAGCATGGAAACCACATGAACGTGCCAAAGGAGGCAGAAATAGGAGCTCTGGGGAAATGCTTCCTGTAAAATCCACACCAAGCAAAAAGGCAGGAGACAGTCAGAAGGAGCATGGTGGGAATAAAGAGAGGCCAGAGCAGCACCAACCTGTGGGCAGAGCTGCCATGTGTGTGAGGTGCCCAGACACAACCCGAGGGAATAGCTGAAGTAATCATCACAAAGAAAAGTGAGAGAGACAACAGAGTTGGCTCCTTTTCTACGAAAAATCAAACAAGTATGGAGAACAGAGATTTCCCTATGCTTAGTGTAAGAGGTTATATTTGGTGGTGAGGCAGGCAGCAGATGCTTTTCCACACTGGAGGCTTCAGCTGATTTCCTCCAAGGGTAAAACCAACCAAGCTCACCCCACCAGATCTCTCTGCTCTTAGGGAGGCACTGCTCTAGGAAGCAGCCATTTGGACTGCACCCTGTGCCTCAGCCCTTCCAAAGGTGGGAGTGACACTGTAAGCCTTAAGGTAATATAAGCAATATACGGGAGTGCTGATGAGAAATAGAAAAACACAACCAAAACTTCATAAGGCTTCTGAAAGACTGCTTCTGGTTAAAAATCCAACATCAGCATCTTAACAACCTTCTCAGAGAACAGATAACTGAATGGTGACTGTGGGTGAAGCCCCATCCGTTGCAAGGAATCAGCCACAGGCTTCCCCCTTCAAAATCATACTCACTGGGGACAGAAAGTTTTGCCATGAAATGCAACATCCCTTGTGTCTGTGCTGCAACTGCTCACTCTCTGCTTCCCTGCATAAAGCAGAGGTTACAGGAGATGCTCTGGGGAAAGCACACTCCTAATTCAGGAACAAGTGAGGCTGCAGAGGGACTGACAGCCCAAACAGAGAGGATGGAGCTGAGCAATAGCGAGAGCAAACCACAGCAAAGGTTTCCACTCTGCAGCTACTCACCGGGGCTGTGACGGGTGCCAAACTGCCGGGTTTCACTGCCTGTCTCAAGAAGGGAACAGCAGGAGGGTTTCTGTACCTGAGCATGTGCCACCATGCAGCAGCCTCGGGATATGCTGGTGGAGAGGAGCTGCAGCTGAGGTAGGTTCTCACCCACCTCTTGTCATCAGTGCTTCCTTTTCCACCTCTGGTAAATCTCATTGTGAGTAAGGTCTCAACCATAGCCCTATCATTGAGGGCACTACCAGTAGAAAATATGGTTCCAGTGCTGCCAGGTTAGTGTCGTGCTCAGGACTGGCTGCAAAAAAAAACCTGAACGTGGAGAAGGTGAGGCAAAAGCAAGCACTGGCTAAACAGTGTCAGAAACAAGAGTAACAAACTGATGGAGAGAAGCTGGGTAAAGTTACCAGGACAGGGACAGAAGAATATTTCCTTTGGGTACTGCAACATGGCCAGTGCTCCTATTTGATTATCATGTACGAAAGCTGCTCTGGGAAGCAGGAGAGCCAAGGCTACGGCCAAGGAGAACCCTGTGTCCCAGGTGAGGCGGCAGAAGTCTGTTGGGAGAAGAAGAGAACCTCTATGGTTAATTTAATTGTATTTATTCCATTTCAAAGATCAGGTAACTTCAGTCTTGGAGACATGGTTCAGCAGCATCCTTGGGGCTACATTTTATCTCCATTTCAGAGCACCAGAAACTTTCTGCATTTTCGAGTCATTGCAGTGCAGCCAGAGCATGCTGTCCCAGAGGGAAGGGCTGGTGTACTACCTTGTACTCACAAACTGGAAAATGCTATCAAGGTAGCAAATGCTTCATCAGGATGGTGGCAGGGTCTGCTGGGGAAATGTCATAACATTTTTAATTGAACCATAAAGACACACGCTGTGTGAGCAGCACTCACCAGGGGACACATGCAGAGATGCTATCTTCCTACCTTCCAGAAACAAATACATAAGAATGACCAAGATGTGAAGTCATTTATTTTCAGAGGTGTCAGAAAAGGTACCATGCACTGAGGGGAGAGTGGGAGGCAAACAGAGCCCAGAAACGAAAGCAATACAGTGAGAGATGACAGAGCCACTGAGCACAAAAGCACCCAGATTATCTCTCTCCGGCACACACACACTGGCGCTCGCAGGCTCATCACAAACCCCCATGGCAGAGCTGTGAGCAATTATTTCTGGTTCAGCTGGATACAAATATTTGCAGAGAGCAAGCCAATAGACAACAAACAAACAAGCCATGGGGTTCAGGGACTGGATTTTGGCCTTTGCTTCTGCACAGGGCCCCAGAAACCCAGCGGGGACAGCAATGGCACCGGCGCAGTCTGCCTGTGCTGGTGCCCACTGGGGCGAGTGACACCTTCATTTCTGGAAGGCAGCTCAGTGCTGCACAGCCACGTGGGGCAGGTGAGGTCTCAGTGCCCACATGCCACCAGCAGTCCCCTCCAAAGACACTGAAGGGAAGTTTGCTCAAGGGTTTCCCTGCAGAGAGAGCCAGTGGGATGAAAAGGGCCTGGGGTCAGACCGGTGCTCTGCCCTGCAATGCCACAGGCACTCATTCCTGCCTTCAGTCCACTGCCTTGATCAAGCACAGGAATGGCTTGTGCCATGACAGCAATTAAATGACACTTTTTAGCTGAAGCACTTGCCCACTGCAGTCCCATATTGCTGGCCCTGGGGTGTTTCTCATGAAGAATACCTATATCATACTGCATTTGGATTCTCTGAATTTGCTTAATCTTTCCCTTTTGGCTGTAGGAAGAAAAGCCGCTTTCTCGTTCTTCTCCTCCTGTCAAAGAGACTCTCTCTGATTTCCCCATCTATGAGCCAGCAGTGTGCTTCAGAGGCAGAGCCTTGTGGATGCAGGCACATGAAAAGGAAAAATCTAAAGTACTGGGGGGAATTTTCCATGAGGTGGATATGTGTATCATGAGGTGGATATGTGTAGCTGCCTGGAAAAAGAAAGGATCTAAGCTGTTTCTTTTTGTTTTCTCTCTTTGCTATTCAGAGAACCTCTGTGTCATCTGAGCAGAGACACAGCAGGGAGCTGCCGCTTGCTTTGCCAAAGCAATGAGAAGGAATAGTCTTTGTTAAAGACACCACCCTCGTAGGAATTATAAATACAAAAGGAGATGAAATTATCCAGTTGAACCCAATCCACCGAAAACACTGCAGTGAGGAGCAGCAGGAAGGGGAGCGCCTGGCTGTGGGCGATGGGCCAGGCAGGGACATGCGAATCACATTAAAAACCTATAAAGGAGCACCAGAAAATGTGTTTTATATAGAAGTACTTTCACTCCCACCTGCCTGTCTAGCTCTACAGCTTTTGCAGGAGGAGCCTCCAATGATGCCAAGGAGGAAGGAGCTGAGCCTGGCACACCAGGGCCCCCTGAGGCTCATGATCGCAGTATCCATCCTGCCAGGGGAGACAGGCAGGGAACAGCAGGAGCAGGAGGCTGTGTGCCATGGCAGGAGTGTTCAGGATATCTGGTTCGCCTGTGGGTTTGGTGTCCAGGGGCCCAGTCCCACAGGATTGCCAGGGGAACATGGAAGCTGTCTCAAGCCCAGATGAGCAGCACTAAGAGTCCCACAGCTCCTGTATGCCCAGAGCAAAGGGTCCTTGGCATCCAGCCATGACTGAGCTCCAACTCAGGGGCACTGGCACAAAGCAGCACAAGTTTTGTGTGTGCATTTGTAAAGGTTTTTTAAAAATCAGCTCACAGCAGAAGGGGATGTTTCCTCTGCCCAGGCCGAGCTGTAAGCATGGAGAAGCAAGCTCTCACCAGGCTGCTGACCACAGCCTAGCACCACGAGCACAACACTGAATACATCATATCAGTCCTGAGTTCCTCCAGTTCCTCACATCTGGGTGTTGAGGCCCCTCATCTGCTCCCAGTTGCCAGATCTGCTTGTTCAGCTCATAAGTACACTCCTGGCAGCCACAAGGGCTGCTGGGTCAGCCAGCTGCTGCCCGAGCTGCCAGACTGCCTTTCCGAAGAAAAGTACTTTCCAAAGCCAGAAACATGTAAAATGTTGTGGTGGCTGCATGAACCACCATTGTTTTGCATATGGAAGAGAGGCAAAGTGGAGGCAAAGTCATTTGATTGCAGAAATAACCCCCACAATTAACTGCCAAAACCAGTGACAGTGGTTTTGACTGTTCAAGTCAGGAGAACAAGTGCCTACAAAAATGAATAACTGAAGATACTATAAGCCTTTATTAGCCCTACAGCAAACATAAACGCCTTCTGCAAAGCACAGAAAAATGCCCTATCAAAAGTGTCACAGATGTGTCATTCTCTGTGACTTTCCAAAGAGCACTTTGGGATGATTTACACCCAAAGTAAACACACAGGGTAATAATTTTTTAACAGGTATACAGTTTCTTGGTGAAATATGCATCACTGAAATAGAGCAATGGTATTTCACATTATACACAATGTAAGATTCCTCCTAATGCCTTTAATTAATCACATCCTCATTTCTAAGTGAATGGAGTTTGTAGACAAGAGAAACAAGCAAACTGTTATCCCTCAGCACCTCACTGGTGTTTTCAAACCAAGATGGTTGTGTTCGGGCACAGACCCTCTGGAAGGCAGGCAGGGACTGGTGGCCTGATTGGAGAACACAGTGACTCAGTCTCATTGGCAGCTGGATGAAAGTCCAGGAGAGTCCTGCACTGGGAAAAGGGCTGCAGACTGCAGCAGCCAGTGCCAAACCCACCCCATGCCCTAATGCCACATCCATCATCTGCAAAAGGCAGGGAGTCAGCTAATGCACAGCAGAGGTTACCAGGGCCACTGGCTCTGGGTCGATATCTCAGCGAATGGAAAAACCCTTATGGCCAAAAATTGTTCTGCTGAATTTGCATAATGCACAGCAAAGTGTGATGGGAAGGTGTCGTCTCCTCTGCAGGCTCCTGACTTTCACCCCACAGCTGGGGTGAGCACGGACATGGATGGCACAGAGCTGTCACCAGGCAGTGCTTTCAAACACAGCAGACAAGAGCTGTGGTTTATGGAGCCATGAGGAGCCCTGCCTGTGCCCTGCCTGTGCTCTGCCTGTGCCCTGCCTGCCTGGGCTGCATTCAGGGGGGCACCAGCACACACACACCTGCCTGCAGCGAGAGCAACTGTTCTGTTTGAAATGGGGGATAACAGGGGAAAGGGACAGAGAGAGGGAAAGAAAATCCCATTGCGAGGAGTCCTAAATCCCAACTGGCTGCTGTGTGGAGGGCTGGGGGTACCCTAAAACACCAGTAACAGGAGCTCCAGTATCCCATGGCTCCTTGCTGCCTGCCCTGGGCCCCAGCATGGAGCCACCAATCCCCGGTGAGGTAATGCCAAACCACTTGGGGGTTTGGGGATCCACATGGTCCCTCCTCTTTGCCATCGACCCAAAGCAAATAAACTCTTCTGGTTTGCATCATTCCCCCAGACTCCCCAGCAACACTGTTACCTCAAAATGAGAGCAGCAGGTATGGAGTCTGAAAGAAGAGACATGTCCAGTGATGGGAAGTGGTGACAGGGGGAGATGATGCCATTTCTGTCCCTCAGCAACCAAAAGCAAAGAAAAATAAGGGACTGAGCGGTAGACACCTCCTTAAGAAGGCCAGAAGAGTGATGCAGACTGGGAAGACCGCGGTAGTTGTGCTGGGGTTACGTCCACCACATTGCACAAATGTTGCAAAGCTCCATACAAAGCCCCAGTTTTCCTCTCCTATTTTGTTTCCAGCTGGCTGGGGTCACGGCTCCCTCCTCCCCTGCTGCCCACCCACTGGCAGGGAAAAGGGCCTGGCTGTCCCCGGCAGGTCCAGTGCTGTACCCGAGCTCGGGGGCTCTTTAGGGGCATCCCCGGTCCGGCAGCCTCGGCCAGGCGCGCGGAGCCAGGGCGGTGAGCTCCATCTATTGTCCAAGCGGCGGAGGGGCTGGCTGGGATAACTCCTCTGAGTGAAGGAAACGCGCTTTTCCTCCCCTGGATGACTCAGAAACGCAATCCTAATAAAGAATTCCTGCAGTCTGTGAAAAGGCGTTCCTGCTGAACGCAAGCAGGCTGCGGGGAGCTGCGTGGTGAGCAGCTGCCAGCTCTCCTTCCTAGCCTGCACCGAGCTGCTCATTTTAACGGGCAAGTGGAAATCTCATTAAATACTTCATTAGCAGCTCAGCCCGGGGAGCCGAGCTGAAGAGGGCAGCCTGGCAGAGGTGCACTCTCAGGTGCCTCCTCGGAAAGATGCTATCCCTGCTGGGAGTGAAAGCTGGGAGGCCGTTTTGGCAGGGGATGTCACAGGGGAGCAAAGCGGATACCAGATCACTGAGGTTGTTCTATTCCCTGCCCAGTTTCTTCCCAGCCTGAAGTGAGCCCCAGAACAAGAACAGATTGAGCTGAAAGCAGCCAGTACCTGACTCAGCTGGGGGCTGGCATGGGAGCAGAGGGAAGCTGGAGGCAGTGGTGCAGAATCCCCTCCCCAGGCCCTTGGCCGCCTTGCCCTAGCCAGCCCGGGTCAGCCAAAGCAGCACCCTGAACTTGCAGTGTAGAAATGAGTGCCCTGGGAACAGCTATGACATTAATAAAAGGAGCTTTGAGCAGTATTTACAGGGCTCTGTTCCTGGACAAACACGTCTCAATGTCCCTTTCGGCATGAGAAATCCTGCTGTGCCAAGATCCCTTGCCGGGAGCCAAGCAGGGATCCCCTGAGGCCAGTGAAGTTTATTTGCAATCTCCAAGAAGAGAAACACGCTGTTGCTCAAGCATGGCAAGGAGCTGTTCTGTCCAAGCTGCCCATCAGAGAGAAGAAAAGAGCCTGTTTGTCCATGTGAAATGGGCCGAGAAATCAGTAACTGCAGTGCTGAGCAGGAGGCTGGACTCGAGCAAAGGCAGAGTGTGGCAGTGGCTTATATGTCCTGCAGCCAGGGCCAAGTTTCCCCCAGCCCACCAAGAGGGGTGTGTCCCCTTCTCCCTGGACCCAAAATACTGGCTCAGCATCCCCACCGTGGCATGCACCAGAGGCCTCCTGTCCCCCTCCACCCCTCATCCACACTACCATGGCCTGGGGTGAGCAGCCATGCTGCACAGCCACAGAAGGCCACTGTCCCCTGCTGCAGGCTGGCCTGACCTATACTGCACCCACACAGTGGCCTTGGGCATCGCTGCCAGGTCTGCCTGTCCCTGGATCTGTGCCACCAGCCCACGCTCACGTAGGAAAATGCAGGGGGAATATTGGTGCCATAAATTTGTAACAGGAAAGGCTGCAGCACAGGTCTTGCTGATGGCCCTTGTTCCTCCCCGCTGGCACCGTTGGGGACACGAATGGCACAAGGGTGCACCCACCAGCATGGCTGAGCCCACAGGAGCCAGCTTCACGGGGAAGGGGCTGAGCAGGCCCCAAAGGGCACACAGGACCAGGCTGACACCCTCCTTCCTGGTACAGGGAGAGCTCCCATTAATAATTAGCCACTAGAGGGAAGTACAAGGCTGCACAGGGAAGAGTTTGGGCACACAAGGATGCGTGGGATCACTGGGAATTGCAGTTTGTGGGGATGGCAGCACTGGCACTGAAGGGCATTTTACTGCTTTTTCTTTGGAGATGGCTCATCAGCATTCTGCTGCCTTGCACTCATTACAGGTGCCCATGGGGCAGTGGCAGGAACAAGCACGGGGTCTGGCTGGCCACAGGAGTGGACTTGGCTGGAGCTGACTTGGTCTGCAGAGCTGCCTGCGGTGCCCTGGGACAGAGCCAGCAGCGCCCTTGCCATGGAGACTGTGGAGCCTGGCATAGAGGCCATGGTCCCTCCAGGCCTCAGACTGTACCAAAATAGCAGGGAGCAGCCTGCCAGGCCGCCTGCCAGACAGCATCAACAGTTTTGGCCATTTTTAGCAAAGTGGAGAATGTGTGTTGTTTTGGGGACATGCGGTATCCAGGGCCAGAGGGAAGGCAAGGGAATGACCTGGCATCCCAGGGGGACAGCGAGTCAGAGCACAGTGCTCAGGAAAGATCCCAGTGGAGGAGCCCCAGCTCTGGACAGGAAGAGCAGTCCCAGGAAGGGACAACCAGGGGGACAAGGGCTCCCATGGAACTGGGCTCCACGGTGGTGGCTGGCTTGATCCCAGTGGGGGAGGACAATGGTGGGCAGCTGAGGGCTCCTGCCCCAGCCCCACAGCACATGGCCTGGACAGTCACCAACCTCCTGCTGAGGCAGCCGTCCCGACCTCCCTGCAGCCAAAGCAGCTTTCTACCCCTCAAACAACACCAGCAGGGATCTGATGGAGCACAGCTGATAATGAGCCTCTGCTCTATTTTATTCCTGTTTATAGATGGCTAAATATAACCTTGTGCTTATTTTTAATTCTTACTGAAAGCTGTGAGCCACAATCCATCAAGTCAGTTTTGTGTTTTTCATATTGGCTGGCTTGCATCAGCTCCAAGAGAGAAAACATCCAGGCTCAGCACGAGGCCTGTAGCCAAGTTAGGTACTGGCAGTGTGTGGCACACAGGAGAGGTGGTGACCAGAGCAAAGCAGAGAAGGCATTGCAGGACTCATGAGCAGCAGCTTTCTCAGTGCCAAACCATCCCCAGTCCATCCAGAGCTGCTGTCCCTGGGCACAGCAGCTGTGAGCACTGCCAGGACAGCCCACATTTGGTGGCAGGTTTTGCTTGTCACCAGTCAGAGCCAAAGGCATTTTAAGTGTTTTCCTATCACAAAGGCAGAAGCAGCTCCCTGGATTGTACAGTATCTCCCTCTGCAGCAGGAACAGGAGCCAGCATGAATCTGCAGACCAAGTGTGCAACACAACATAACCACAAGCAAGTGTGGCAGGGGTTGTTATCAGCTGGTTGTACCCCCAGAGATAAACTTCCACCTCTTCTGGGGGACAGGGATAATGTTTGAGAAGACGTTTGATGGACCACTGAAAAATGTATCACTGTTGTATTTCCCTGACAACTGAATTGAAAGGCCATGAGGTGATTGCAGCCCTGCCTGTTAAACACCTCAGGCCCAATCCTCAACTCCTGGCAGCCTAACAAATACCCCAATCATACATTTTGGGGTTCAAGCTAAAAGCTGGCAGGGAAACCAGCCTTGTCTTGCTCACAACTGGGGCAGGGGAAGCTGAAAACCTCTTACTCCACAGCAAAAGCAGGTCCAATTTCAGTTCCAAGGTCCTACTGCTCCATTCAGGAGGCTTTGACAGAAACATTGGCATCGTACACATGCAAATGCACGTGGCTCTAGAAAATCACATTTATAACAAAACAGATCCAATTAGATCACTGTCATATTTTACTGGGGTTGCATGAGAGATTGTTTTAAGTCTCAACATTGCATGGAAAACCCATAATCCGACAAAAACTGAAAATATTCTTCAAATGCTGGACTAAGGGCTGACCAAAACAAGGCACGCAGTATGCAGTTTTCCTGTGGCTCCTCCCTTCTGCACCTTCTCCTCAGGCTTAAAAATTTATTCTTGCTGACTCCCAGCTCTACATGTAAAAAGTTATTTATGTGCTCATTTATACATCTTTTTAGTCCCTCCAGATAGACAGTTTTTGAAAACAACTCAGCAATTCAGAATACTGCCATGCTGGCATTCACTTGGATGAGTTTCCCCTCTCACAAGCACACCAGCTCCCCATGCCCAGTTGCAATACCACACATGACACTATTTTTTCCTGGTGCAATTTTGGGAGGCCAGGTTTGCCAAAGTTCCACCTAGTTAACTCTGAACTGCCCCAGAGCAGCTGCAGAGGAAAGTCTCCACTAGCTGAGGTTCAACCTCTGTTTTAGAATGAGAGAGACACAGGGAGAAAGCGACTACGTTTTGACTTAAAGCCAAAAAGCTCGATAGGTGGAAAGCAATCCTAGGTCTGAAATTATTCCAGTCATTTACAATAGTGCTGGCACATGCTTGGGTGCCTTAAAAAGGAACTCTCCCCCAGTTCTGCCCTCCCCCTTGGGCAGCTTTGCCCTTCTTTGGTGTGGCAGCAGCCTCCAGGCAGGAATGGTTCTTGAAGTTAAAAGGAGAAGCCCAAAGTTATCCCACAATAATTCATTTACTAACACATGAAAGCCCCATGTGTGTGCATTACAGCAAGGCTGGAGACACTTTCTCCACCAGCCACTAACAACATTTCCCAATTTGCAGAGAGCAGCAGCCTGTGCTGGACAAGCACAGCTCTGGTTGAGCAAGCTCTCACACGAGCTCTCCAGCAAACCACTGCTCTCCCAGTTCCTGTCCAATTCCCAAACCCATCTTTTCCCTGTAAGGCCATCTTCACAAGCTATCCCAGTGGATTTATATATGTGTTCCAAAACTTAAGTGATGTCCAGGAAAAATTGATGGGAAAACCCAACTTTTTGGTCAGCATGCGCAATAGCAAATGGAAAATGCAGTGTCTGAGCTGACAGCTCCCTGTGCCCTTAGGGATAGCAATGCAATAGCCAGACTTCATTCTCTAAACAGACTGCAGCAAGCCAACCAGGACTCAAAGCAGCTGGTAAGCATGATTTTTTTTTCCCTCCTTACTAAGTTCAGGACTTTCTCTTCTTTTAAGCTGAATTGGACAGACTTTTCTGTTTGCAAGAAGTTTCCTTTCTCAGAGTTATTCTCATAATAACCAGAGAGTATTTTAAACCAAGAATAGCTGATCTCCATTAGATTCATGCTCCCCTTTTTGGAAACACTATTTAGGGAACAGAACTCCTAAATCAAAAAGTAGTCAGGAGCAACGGTGAAAAATTGCATGGCTGTAACAGTAAGTACTGCACCAGCACCTTTCAATTCACCTCTTTCCTCAAAGTCTCCAGGGAAGACTGGGTTTGCCCCAAATCTCCCTGAGTTGCATCAGTTCCTCACCAGAGAGCTGCACTACTCATATTTAAGCTGTGAGCCCACTGGAGCAAGTCACTGCTGGAACACCAGCAAAAACTGTGCTATGAGAATTACAAAAAGAAACAAGTTTGGCATAAGCCAAAGCCCTGGTTAATACCCTTTGCGGAAAATTTTCTAGTGGGAAAACAGATGGATTTTTCAGTCTGTTTTGTGCAGAAAGGTGTGGCGGGTTTGAGTATATATAGTACTATCTGAAATTTAAATTCTGAATCATTATGTAGCCCTTAGGAAGGCATTGTTCTCACAGAGGATACACTGGTTTCTGCTGATAAATGAATAAGCTTCATATAATGCATATGCACTTTTAATACAGCAGCAGCCAAGGCAATAACTGAAAGCTACCAGCAGTATTCATCTATTCATGTTCATCTATTTCTTGTCCAAAAGGTATAACTGACATTCAAATATAACAGATTATTTAATATTAAACTGATGCTAAGCATCAGATGGAAAAACAAAAGGAAATGGGAAAGACTGAGTAAAGGGATGTCACTCCCAAACCAGAATTAAAACTCAGATCTAGCAGACACAGTTTAAAACTTCCCCTTTGTAAGACATACTTATGCCAGAGAATTCCTTGGCTTCTCAAGCACAGAAACCACCTGTGCTTGAGTTAAACTGTAGGGATAAAGTAGTTCTCTCACACCTGCACTGCTTGGGACCTTAGAGCACGGGCTTATTTTGCACTAGTAGAAGACCTGGCTGTGGGGCACACCACTAAAACTGAAATGATATTTGAGTTCTAGGCAGCATTCGAGAAAGCAGAACTAACCCCAACAAAATCACCAACACACGGCTCAAGAAACACAATTTTAAGACAGCTTTTTATGGATCACTGCCATGTTTTAACACATTTAGGTGTTCCCACACAGCCTGTGCTGATTTTGGAGGGGTACCTGCATGTGCCTGAGCTGGAGGGGACCCAGGCAGGGGGGACAAAGGTCCCTTTGCTTAGTGCCATGGGGCATGGGAAGGGGGCCATGATGCAGTGTGAGCACTATGCACACCCTTGCTTAGCAAACCAAGCTACTTCCAGGATTTACAGACATCAGTTTCACTGGCCCACACTGGTTCGTGGACAATCACTACATCCCTCGCTGCAAAGCGGGACAAAGTGCAGGGACACAGGAACACTGCCTAGGGCTCAGGCTGTGCCCACTGTTCTGGCCCCATATCAGAGTGCTGTGTGGCTGCTGGATTGCTGGAGCCTGGCTGGGTGGTCTTGGATTTGGAGGTTTCCCAATTTTATGCGTTAGGCACTACCCACCAAAGACCTTAAACTACCCACCAAACACCTTTTCTTTCAAAGCCCCCTCAATATCCTGCAAAAGCTGAAATCATGGCAACCTCTTTCTTACTGTTGTGTGGTGTTTAACCCCCGCTTGCAACTGAGCCCCACTCGCTCATCCCGCTACCCCTCGCTCTCCCCTATCATCCCGGATAGGGGAGAGACAATTGCACTGGTAAAATTGAGAACACTCATGGGGTAGAGATAAGAACAATGTAATAATTGAAAAAAAATAGAAATAATAACAGTAAGAAATTGTAATGGAAAGGAAAATAACATAAAAGAGAAATAAACCCGAGAAAGACAAGTGATGCAAATGAAAACAGTTGCTCAGCTGAGCAGCAGCCTTACCCCTGGCTTATAGCTGAGCAGGATGCCATGGTGTGGAATATCCCTCAGATCCGTTGGGGTCAGCTGTCCTGGCTGTATCCCCTCCCAGCCCCTTGTGCACCCCCAGCCTCCTTGCTGGTGGGGTGAGGAGCAGAAAAAGCCTTGACATTGTGCAAGCACTGCTCAGCAATAACAAAAACATCCCTGTGTTATCAACCCTGCGTTCAGCACAAATCCAAAACACAATCCATGCTACTCACTACGAAGAAAATTAATTCTGCCCCAACTAAAACTAGCACATTTCTTTAGCTTCCTTTGAAGCAATTACACGAGAGCTAATAAGACATTATTTAAAATATGACATTTAAATAGCTTGCCTAAGAAAATCAACGCTGCAAAGAAATGGCTCCAAAATATTATTTTTCTTGGAAATTACAGAGCTAAGGGACTCTAATTGCCATGATGTTGCTCACTTTTTATTGCCTATTATACCACTTACCATGCTCCTAACAGAGTACCTGTACTGTTCCTGAGTATAAACTCTGCCCAGGGAGCAGTATCACACAATAATGGTCATTTAAAAATATCTGTGCCCTAAAAGCCTGACCCAAAGCCCACCAAGGGCTGGGAGCACCAGGACAAAGCCAGGCTGGCTGCAGGGTGTCACCACCAACCTGGTTCTGGGCAGCTGCACTAATTGCTCTGACCAGCAAAGCAGCCAGATTAAAGAGAAATACAATCCTACAGTGCCTAAACACTACACTGTGGCTAGCACAGGTCCTTCCCATGAGAATTCCTTTTGTGTTTTATAAATAAAGATAAGGTTTAGATGTTATTGAAAACAGTGTCCCAAGATTTGGATGGTGCAGGCCTGGCCAATCTGGCCTAGGGGGAGGTTTCTGACTGACCAATCTGGGTGACCTTTGAAAACTCTATATATATGATGAAATCAAAACAATAAAGGTCTTTTCCTTCTTGCCACTGAGAACTGGGTTCTTTTCTCTGCTAGCGGCTCAACAGCGACACTACACAATTTGTATTCCTATTTGTAATAAAAAAACAATTTGGATGGAAAAGACCCCAATAACCCCATACCTTCATATGGTGCCTCAGAGAAGCTGGGAAGCCTGGCTGTGGTTTCTATTCCCATTAGGTAGACCCAGGTGAGCAGGCTGTACATGCAGTGATAAACCACCCCTGCCTGACTTCAAGGCTGTAGAGGGTTTGAGACAGACTGGTCCCTTCCATCAGCTGCTCACTCACCCAGGCAGCAGTCAGGGCTTATTGTGGCTAATTGAGCAGAGCTTTGCAGAGAGATCAGCCACAGACACCCTGGCATCTGCTGTGCTCTGTCCTGAAGCATCTGTGCCTGTGCCCAGAGCCTGGGAGTGCTGGAGGAGTCGCTGGTGTTTGACTCCTCTCCACACTGGATGTGCTCCCAGGGGCCCAGCCTGGCTCATGGAGCTCACAGCAGCAGCACACTGGATCCAGAGGGGCCCTTGGGGCCAGCAGAACTGCTTTCCTTCAGATATACTGACTCAAATTTTAGCCTATTGTGCTTCTCTGTTATTTGCAGGGGGACAGTGTTCACGTTTTTTTTCCTATTAATCTTTAAAGTTAACAAAGCGATTTTCCACATTAGGAACCAATGATGAGGAGCCTGGCAGGCTTCCTGCTGTGCTCCTTGCTGCTGATGGCCCCCCACTCCACAGAGGTGGCTGCCCAGGACACCCAGCCTGACCCCAAAATGCCATGTGCCAACTGGATGGGAGGAGCACCCGGCTACCCTGGCCACAACGGGGTCCCTGGCCGGGATGGGAAAGATGGAAGAGATGGACTAAAGGGAGATAAAGGAGACGAAGGTTGGTGAGGAACGGGGGGGTTGTCAGTTCTGGACGCCACAAGCAGCCCCAGCTCCAGTCCCAACAGTTTCATGTTTGGTGGGTCCATGCCTGATGTTTATCCAGATGGCTTTTGATTATCTCCTGGGGTGGTTATTCCATAACCCAAGTCTAAGAGTTATGTGTGGTGGTTGTTTCCCCAGGTAATGATGTTTCTTCTGCCATGCTGCTTTCAGCAGTTCTGCACACAGCTGGGGTGGGGGTGAGCAGGGTGTCCACTCGTTGCCTCAGCTCCTGGGGGCTCTTGAGGTCCCTGAGCCTTTCCTGGGTTCCCTGCTGCCGCACAGATCTCACACTACCGCCCCCTCTGCATTTTGACAGCAGCTGCCAACACAGTGCAAACACAGCTCCCAGTCCCCACTCTCTCCTGCAGGTCCAGCAGGTCCCAAAGGTGAACCAGGCCCAGTAGGAAGCCGAGGGTTTCCTGGACCTCCCGGATCTCCTGGAACTCCTGGAACCCCAGGGAAGAACGGCAAAGATGCTTTTGTCCACCGCTCTGCCTTCAGCGTAGGGCTGACGGAGCGCAGCCCTGCCCCCAACGTCCCCATCCGCTTCAGCAAGATCTTCTACAATGAGCAGAACCACTACGATCCCAGCACGGGCAAGTTCATCTGCAACATCCCTGGCACCTACTACTTCGCCTACCACCTCACAGTCTATCTGTCAGATGTCAAGGTCAGCCTCTACAGGAAGGACAAGGCTGTGATCTTCACCTACGACCAGTTCCAGAACAACAATGTTGACCAGGCGAGCGGCTCTGTCCTGCTGCACCTCAGCTCTGGGGATGAGGTCTGGCTTCAGGTGTATGGGGAGGGGGACAAAAATGGTGTCTATGCTGACAACCTCAATGATTCCACTTTCATGGGCTTCCTCCTGTACCCTGATCCAGATAACTACTAAAGTTGGGGGTGCTGCATGGAAAAGGATGAGTTGGCTTAACCCCGGACTTGTCCTGGGGCACTGGCGCTATAGCTATAATGTATTTACCAGAAAATTGCCTTTTGCAAGGGCAATGATTGCCAAGGGGGTCCCTTTCTCCTGTGAAATCAGTGAGATCCTACCAGTACTTCCATGGAACCAAGAGTTCACTCCTACCTCTACTCTTGCTTTCCTGTGGAAACCTCAGCTAAAAGTCTAATACCACTCCTGCCATATCATGAGAAAATAACTCCCAATATGGCTTAACCTTCTTTTAAATTTAAAAGTGAGAAGAGAAAAATTGGTTGCATTTAAATATGACATTCTAAATGTCCCTTTTTTAGCCACCTAAATCAATTCAAACCAATTGTAGTCAGCCTTTTAAAGTTTGAGTAGAAGAGGGAAAAGACTATTCACAGAAGCAGGGTGCTCTTGTTTTCAGCTAGAACAGATGGCTCAACTTTTTCACTGTAACTCTCTCTTATGTGGGCCTTTGACTTCCACTCCTGGTTTGTTGTCTCCCTTCCTTAGCCCAGATGTTTGAATATATTCAGGTTATTAACTTCCACTGATTGTAATCCACTGATACACCTTTTATGTTTATCCCCTAGTGTTATCTCTAATGCAGACAGCAGGCTGGTTTAGGGCAGGGATTTTCTTTTGTGATTTATCTGAGAAGCCTTAGATAAATGGTGAGGCCATACAGCAAAAGTGGCCCATTGTCCACGTGGTTTTGGGGGTCCTGAGGTGACCACAGACATCCTGTCCCATTTCCTCTCTGAATAGCTCCCAAGAGCACCCAGAAGTTGAGATCACCTGTGTTTCTACTTTTCCAGGCCCCAAGGGTGCCATAAGGCATGGTTTGCCCACCAGCTGGGTAGAGCCTCAGGTGGTGATGCAGCCTCCCTGCCCTGCAGAGTGGGCTCCTGGGATGAACATCCCTAGGCCCTGCCCCAGCTCTGGGCAAGGTTACCTGAACAGCAGAAGGGTTAAGGCTGGAATTAGTGTCAATCCAATCAAAATGCTCTCCAAGGAGCTTGCTTGACTTATAGCTAAAATAGGATTTGATGGTTTCTCAGTTACATTCAGAGAGGACTCCTGCTACTAAGCTTCAGACCAAGCTAACACAGATCAGAGCTAATGCAGTATTACAAGCACCAAACAGCACTAAGAGCTTCAACTGAAATTACTTGCAACATCATTTTTCACACTACAGTGAATTAGCACACTGCAAATAAAAAACAATAAAAAACTCTCTCAATGAGAACGTTTCCACATTTTTTGTATGTGTTGTTGGGAGGGACTTGAAGAAAGGGATATACTCCTAGACTCACCATGCAGCCAAGGAAAATATTGTTTTTTCCAGCAAGGTGGGGACACCATAGGCTAGCAAACAAAGGGATACCCCCTTTTGCTTCCCCAAGAAACACTCCACACTTTAACTTTCATCAAGGCTTCAGAATCTCACTACCTCACTGTATTGCCTCCTTTTTAGATAAGACGAGCTCTGGTTTCCAGAGTATTTCCCCAACCAAATATCCTGAATCCAGCCTGAGTGGCCATCAAAAGCGAGGGCCTCTGCTGGCCCTGGAGGCTTCGAGCACAACAGATTTACCAAGGGTGAAACTGATGCTCAGTCTGGTCATGCTAAATTCAGAGAGCTGGGAAAAACCCTGCTCTTATTGTGGGAATTAATGCCAAGGGAACAGGGCAAAGGTAAAAAAAAAATCCATAAACAAAAAGAGATTTAAAAATGCAGCATTTGCTGGATCAAATGGCATAAGAGGCTTAAATTGAAAGGAACAAGACACTATTTTTTTCAAATGTTTTCAGATGGATCTTCAGAAGGCAGGGAAAATTGAAACAGCCAGAGTACTAAGAGGCATTTGGGATAAACATTAGGAGGCTATACAAGTTTAAAGACTAGTTCCCAAGAGGGAGCCAAAACAAATTATTGCTTTCTTTGCTGCCATGCAGCGGGAACAAACATGCTTACAGCTTTATCCAATACACCAGCACTCAGAGGCTTAGACCTTGGGAAAAAATTTAAAGAAAGCCATTAAGGCACTGCTGTTCTATGGACTGACTCTTCCCCCTTCTCACAGACACAAATACTGAATTGCAGCTTCGCCATGATACTCCAGGAGAGTACCTGTATTGCTCATGCATGCCCCAGCCAGGCACCTCAAAACCCAGCAAACACAGCAGCCCAGGCAGCAGGCTGTGAACAAGGCAACCCCCATTTGCATGGAAACAGGGTCAAAGCCATTCCTTTGGGGATCAGGACTGTTTTAAGAAGTCTTTCACCTCAAATATCTGTACGATCCCTGCTCATCTGAGACATACACTTTCCCAGCAGGCACCAAATTCCAGTTTAAGCCACCTCCCATCTCTCCCATAAGGCATGCTCCCAACAGAAGCTCACTCCCTCAGAAAGGAAGCACAAACACAGGGCAGGGCAGGCAGAGAAGCACCCCCATCTCTGCCCCACTGCAGCCCCACAACTGCCCTTGCACCTCTGTTCCTGCCTCCTGAGGCTGCCCAGCCCCTGCAGGCATCTGCATGGGGAACTTAACCAGCCAGAACACACTGACAGCTCCAAGAGCAGCAGCTGAGCAATCACCCTGGGGAGTCCATATAGCCCAGCACCTCCAAATTCCTATATGTGGGATATCAAACCTCCATCTCAGCAGCTCTGCCACATCAGGGGCACGTGGCCAGGCTGACCGTGGTAGCCCATGGGCAAGGAGCTGAATGGCACCACCCTGGCCTTGGGCTGCTTTTAAGGGAGAGCTGCAAATAGGGTTTGGGGGGATGATGAAGTCCTGGGGGATGAGCTTAGGCGAGTTCCTAAGGAATCCGACCTTTTTCCATTATGGAGTTGCTGTGGTTTTACCGTCCCTCCATGCTTCATAAACCTGTGGAAGAGGGAAACCTGGTGAACACAGGCACATCTTCAAGGCCTGGCCTAGCTCCTGAGGATCACACAATGCTTTGAACACACAATTATCTTGTAACAAAAGAGCCAAGAATGACACTGACATGCTGAGAGGGCACAGAATCACCTGCTCTCCAACAAATTTAAGTGGTTTAGTTTGTGGTTTTTAATCAGTCCTGACAGTAGATGCCTAGTACCAAGTTATGTCTCACTATTTACTGCCTCTCTGGCTGTGGCAGGTTGAAATGGATGCTTTTCCCTTTAGAAGCTAATGTACTCTTAGAGGCAGAAAGCAAGAACACTCCCCAGTGAAAGATTGAAGTCACTGCACTAACAATTAGGGAGAAATAACATGGAAAGCTGGAGACAGCTGGAGAGACTGGCCAGTCTCATCCAGCAGAGAAACCATCTGTAAAAGCATCCATAGCCCCTTCAAACACAATTATAGGCTGGTCCTAATTATACTTCAACCCCATGTAATCACTTGTGCCAGTAATTAATTGGAATACAAATAGCAGCTGCACTAAACCATGAAGAGCTACAAGAAAAAGATAAATTGCTTGTAAGACTTGCATTTCTGAAGTATAAACTCATTAGAGGGTTTTTATCGTGGAAGCAGGCAGACAGATTAGGATCAAGTCCGACATTTGGCTAATCACTCATCTTCTATACAAGAAATACCATCAGGTTTAAAGTCTTTGAAATACTGTGGAGGAAACCAGAGCATGCCCAGGCTGCCCCATGTTTCTATGGCATTTGTGCTGGCTGTAGGTATCTGATGAGAAGACTCAGTCTGCCACGGCACTGTAAGTCAGCTCATTTTTGGATTCACCCCAGGAGATCAGCCCAGCCCAGTGCTCTCTGAGAACACAGTGTGACTTCCTTACTCCAGCCAGTCCAAGGGGAAGGAAATGTTTATTCCCAATGAAATGGAAGCTTTAAATGTCAATATCTTTTTATTCCTCCAGGGATTCTCAACCTCAAGGCAATCTGTGGGATCCCTGCCATAAAGCAAGACAGGTTTATGGAGAGACATAAGGGAGGGAAGCAAAGAGATGACACTTGAAGCCAATCTCTAATTCCCTTCTGGAGTCAGGCAGGGAAGGACAGGGGGTATGAACCAACACACCCAGCTCCCCCTGATCCCAGGGGCATCTGTGAAAGTGGCACTCTGTCCAGAAGAGTTGGGACAGCACAGCTTCTCTGCTCCTTGACAGGGATTTCCAGAGAAGCCATTCTAATTCTGTACTCTGTTTTGGCAAGTGTAAGGCCGAGGTGGATCTGTCATCCCAGAGGAGGTAAACCCAGAGAATGTGGTTCCCACACCACAGCACCTGTACCCCAGCCATGCAGAGGCAGCTTCAAAGCAGTAGGAGACAAAAGGCCACAGCAGGATGACTGCTCAGCAAGCTGGCAGTGGGAGAAGCTCTGACTAGGAAGCCCTCTGACAGGACAGAGCCACTGTCCTGTGACAGGAGTCCCCTCTGAAGTGTCCTCGCCAAAGCATCCCCAGTTGGGCCAGCATTCATAAAAAAAGTCCAATTTGCGAATTTTAAAAGCTTTGAAAGACACTGCTCCTGTCTCCCTCTGCTCTGAACTCCTTGTAGCAGCTTGACTAAAAGGTTTGTAATTTGAGTCAGGATTCTAACCCTGCTACTTGGCAAAGGCCAACTGGAGCAAATATAAAAGGCAAACTAAAAAAAAATAAATAAACCTGAAAGTAAAAACATGGAATCAAATCTTCATGCTCAAAGCCACCCCTGCTGCCAAGGACTGACTTGCATTGTGCTTTTCCAAAATACCCCTGATGTGACACTGGCATTCCAGCCCCATCACCAACAGGGACTTGCAGAGAACAGGGCTGCAGTCATCTGCCCAACAGGTTCTCATGTGCTGAACAACTGCACATTGAGAGCAGGAAGATGCCTGCCAGCTTCTCAACACCCCAGGGAAGCAGGAAGAAGTCCATTTATTCATCTAAATGAATTCCTTCTTTATCAAGAAAGATACCTTCCACTTCAATTATTGAATAAAATATTAAAAGGAAAACTTTTAATTCCTGGAAGTTAACTGAGCAAAAAGCCAGCAAGGAAAAGCCACAATTGCCACACTAGGTCTGAGTTTGCCTGTTCCTACTCACATGAAGAGCAGTGAAACGTTGGATAGTGGATAACCTGGAGACCAGCTCAGAAGCAGCACTGCAAAAATATTATACACAGATGACAGCCAGCTTCCTTTAGAATGGCAACTTTCTCTCCCTCACAATGACTGGATTCTTTTCAGCTCTAAACGTATTGCACATTCTTATTTCCAAAGAATGTACTGGGACAGTCTGCAGTTCCCTGCAAACAGAGGCTTGGCCTGTTGAGAGTATCAAAGGGAACAGGCTGACATTTAAGTGTTTTGAAGTAATTCCTTTCCATCTGTGCTGCACCACTGGCTACACCCTTCCAAGGCATTTCAGCATTTGGGACTTCATCCTGCCAAGTCTCAGGCAGGTCAGCTTTATAGATTGCCAGCTGTCCCACTGCAGGCACTGGGACAATTCACAAATCTGTTCAGACTAAAGCCTTTATTTGGACATTGAAACACTGAGCAGTACCCAACAGCTTATGAAGTAATACACCTTAGTCTAAATGTGTGCAGATTGCCCTTAGAACAGGCTTGTTCCCTAAGAAATACTTATTATGAGAGGTGTCAATCTCCACAAAAGGGACACGAATCAAAGCTCAATGAATTGGCCAAGGCAGTCAAATGCCCTTTACATCAATTTTTATTAGAGACTTTGACATCTTGTGATTATTTCTTGAGAACAGGCTGATTGCCCACAGACTAATTACACCGAAAGTCTTGACAAATGGTAACACAGAAACAATGTGAAGCTGAAGGACATTTTGTTCTTCATCTAACACTATTCTAGAAGGGACTCAAACAAATTACAGCTCCTGATGGAAGTTCTAACACCGTGACAGCCCTCTGCAGGGAGATGATGTGATACACACCCTCTGTCTCACTGTGCAGAAGGGATCTCCATGTTCCAGTCAGCTACAACATGCATAAGTTTGGTAACATCCCATTACAACTCTCAATGTTCCTTTCCTTTCATTCCATCCCAGGAGACCCACACAGGTATCAGACTGAGGTGCAAGCTCAGTTAGCAGGATAGCAGCAGGGAATACCCAGGAAGCCCCAGTACTCACAGTAGCTGCAGCCCACAGCAGCATTAGCTGCACACCCAGGCACTTCATCAGATTTCACAGCTTTCTCCACGAGGACTTTGATTAATTCAAATACTTTTAAACACTGCACATATTAAGTTCCCTCCCCACAGACACACATACTGTACTTCCCAGATGCCAGCAGTACTATTTATGCTGCTTTTCTGCATGAAAGTTTCTGGAAATCTTCACAAAAAGGTGTGTTAGCTATACTTACCTTGAATGGATAGTTATATCCTACCAGGATGAAAACTCCTCCTGGACCCAGGAGCATTATTTGCCCTCTGTCCAGTTCCATGAAGAGACTTCCATGTTTTGATCAAGTGAGATGTTACAAAACTAGAACCACGCACCATTACCAGCTTCACAGAGGTTCACAGAGGTTTTAGACATCTTTAAAGGAGAGAAAATCATCCACACTGAAGAGCATCTGTTCAAGATGGGTTTGTATCACAGAATATACTCCTGCTGCTGTGATCAAACTTACAGCTCAAGTTTCTTACAACTTAAGGAAGCAAATGAAAAACAAAGTATGCACAAAACACCAACAAGGATGTATTCCAAAACCAAGACGACCATATTGAGGCATCGGCAAAAGTAGATAAAAGAGCAGAGGAGAGTTGCTTCTTGAGTATTTTCTTGAGTATTATTTCATCTTTTGCTCCTGCCCAAAATGCAGCCTCCATTTCCTGGCAGCAACTCATTTCTGAAAACCTAGTCTGGAGAAGGCACAGCACCAAAGCCAGAGACAGCCCAAGAACACTTGCCACCACTCAAATTGTTTTACCTTAGTCTCCCTGAGGAAAGCTGGGAACCCCAGGGGCAAAGCAAGCACTAAAACAGAAAGGAGACTGCCTGAACAAGGCTGCTCCTTCAGGGACACAGCACAATGTCAGGCACCAAACAAAATGTCAGAATGCTGATTTAGTGTACACTGCATGATGAAACACAGGCTGTTCAGAAAGCCACAGGAAAACAATCAAAACCACCTAAATCCTACTGGGTTTATTTGGCTTACATTTTTAAGCTCACTGGTCAGAACAGTTACTGTTAGATTTAAGATTTCCTTTTTTAAGGCAAACGGAAGAAATAAAAATGTGACAGAAATATGAGAGGAAAGGGTTTCACTGAAATTCAAGTAGTGTGAAGTGTTTAAAGAAAGATCAGTCACAGTATTAAGTCAGTGATCAATTTATGGAATACAGATTGCATTTGAGATTAGACAGGATTACACTCTTGACTCTAAAAAACTACACTAAAAATTCACATGCTCCTTTCATTGTGATTCAGTTTGGTCACTGAAGGGTAAAAATGAAACATTTCTATGTTCTGAAAAAGTCGTGTCAAAATCTGAACTAGTATTTGAACAACCTGATTCATATACACTATACCTCTAAGCACAATTAACTTCATTAGCTCCTGCAGGAGAAAATAATTTTGTTTCTTTTTCTATAAACTAGAATTTCAAGATTATATTTTTAAATCCAAGCATTCCCATAATCTGGGGTCAGAACATTTCTCTTCTTAATGCATCAAGATAGAATTACTTTTTGTTTCTGTGTTCCCAAAATTAAAAGTCAAGCACTGATTGTAGCTCTCTGCCTTGAAACAAAAGACACCCACACTCTTCTCAGTGTGACCAACAAATGAGTTGGGCTATTCAGAACAAGCAACCATCTTATCCCGAGACAATCCTTTCTTGTGGGATGAACAAAACTTTCCTAGGCAGCAACGTGCCCTACTGCATATCTTTTATGTAATATCCAAAAGCAACAGTGAATTATTTAATACCAAAACAATCACTCTAAGAGTACACAACACAGCAATATCTACTTTCAAAGTACAAGCCAGAGAGAGGGGGTTTTCTTTAGTATTTTATTCAATAAGAACATCAGCAAATCAAATTTCCAGGAAAAACTATACACAGCTTCCTAGAAATAACAGTGCACAGTTCCCTCCTTAGTTATCTTTAACCATCTGGTTTTCATATTCCCCAAGCAGCTTATACAGGCTTTTTTGCCCCACTCTAGGATTTTCCCATTTTGATTACTTTAATAAATAATGGACTGCACAGGCGATCCTAGATAAAAATCCACATCTCAGCACTGCACAGCTGGACAACTAAGTTCACTGGATGTCATCATCATCAAAGAGATCTTCAAAATCTAGTCAGAAAAATAAGAAAAAAAAATAACCTTAGAAGTTTCAATTGTTACAAATGCACACATGCAAATACTTCATTACTTGGATTAAGGACAGAAATAAAGGTGAATTAAGTGAATGAGAATTACTGCACAATCAGTTATTAGAAATGTAGCATCAGGGTGGGAAGAGACAGCAAAGGCAGACAGACCCACACACGTTCTCTGTCATAGACAAACTAAATGCTTCACCTGCACAATACAAGCTTTGCAGGTAAGTGCACAAAAGCAAAGCTTCAAAGGAAGGGCTTTCATAGAGGTACTAGGTAGACATCAGAGAGAGGTTCAAGCATGAATCCCAGAGTCCAGAACTGAGCAAGTACTAGCTTTATGCATGCACCAAGTCTCAGATGTAGACATTCCTGCAGCATTCTGGCTTTTGGTCACAGCATCCAGACACACAATCCTAAATTTGGCAGATTAACAAACTGGGATCTGTGTTAAAAGCCCCTTCCCTAAAATCATTTAATTGCTTTAAAGCTGCCAATAACATTTCTCTCTCAGAACGTATCTCTCATTAGTGAGATGTGCTTTGCTACTCAGAGCTGTTCTAGTCACCTTTGGAAGTACTCTTAACTACTCAGCTTTGCACCTTCTTTGTACACTGACATAAAACTAATAATGTAACTGAATGTAAGTCTTTATTCTTACAGAAGGTAATTTACAAGTTCCATATAATAAACTGCAAATGAATCCTCATTTAAATGAGTCCTAAACTACCAGTGAAATACAATACCACAGTGTGATGGTAGAAATGTATGGAAATAGCTACTCCTAAATATGCTGGCTCCGACAGATAGCTGGGTGTCCCCCACAACTGCTTAGAGTAGAACTGCCTTCTACTCCTGTATTCTGAGCCTTGAGCAACATGAGAAACCCACTTTATTTTGGAATTAATATTAGTTTGTGATATTAACAGTACCACAGCAACCAGCTTTGATAAGATCTGAAACTCACTGTTGAAGTGTCTAAATTCATTTCTTCAGAAGCACAAAAACCCCTTTGGCAATCAGGTGCAAAGTGTTGTATATTCTACCCCTAAGTGGCCTGACACATAGCTCTTCTCTTTCAAAGCAGCTCTAAATACTTACTTAGTAGTCTTTTAATAGGTGAAGGAGCTACAAGAAAGACTAAGAGACACTTTGAACAAGCGTCTGTAGTGAGAAGACAAAGAGGAATGACTGCAAGCTGACAGAATGCAGGTTTAGGCATTTGAAAAAAAGTCCTCCCCTGTGAGAGAGGTGAGGCCCTGGCACAGCTGGCCCAGAGGAGCTGTGGCTGCCCCATCCCTGGAGGTGTCCAAGGCCAGGCTGGACAGGTTGGAGCAACCTGGGACAGTGGAAGGTGTCCCTGCCCATGGCAGAGAGTGGAATGAGAAGATATTTAAGGTCTTTTCCACCCCAGGCCATTCTATAAGTCTGTGAATCTATATGTATACAGCTGACTTTCAAATGCAGAAAGTATGTTAAAAACAATGCTGTATTTTTGTTTAGATACATATCCACGCATACTTTGAAAGATTAATGAACTACCTGTAAACTACTAACACCTAGAGACACATTTTTAAAGTCCTGCCCAAGTTTTCACATGTATTTGTACTATTTAACATAAGCTATTTATTACGTGAACAGAGCGAGGTATTTTTCCCTGTAGCGATTAACACACTAAACCTTCCAGGAGAGCAGAAGCCCGCACTTTCCCGCTCCCACCCGCATTCCTTAGCGCTGAAGCGCTCTCACACCGCTCCCCAGAGATGGCATTAGCGAGAAGTTTAGCGACCAGCGGGCACCAAGGCCGCGAGGGAGAAGCCAGGAGAGGTTTGCTGCGATCACCTCCCGAGCACGGCGCTCCTTACCGTTGAAGAAGTCGGCGTGCACCGCTTTCTCGTTGGCGGCCAGATCCATCAGCAGCCCCGTGCTTCCCCCTGCCTGCGAAAGCAGCCTCTGAGCGCCTGGGCGCGCCGCAGCCCCGCCGCGGCGCCCAGCGGCCCCGCCTCACCTCATCCAGGTCCACGTAGGGCCCGGCGCCCTCCGGGAACATCTCGTCCACCGCCGGCTTCATGGCGCCGCTGCGCGCCTCGCTTCCGGCGCGGGGCGGAAGTACCGCCAACGGGCGGAGCCGCGCTGTTGCCATGGCGACCGGCCTGGCTGCCGCCATCTTGCTCGCCCCGCCCTGTCGCCCCTCAGGCCTGAGGGAGGTGTAGCCCAGCGAGCGGGGTGGCTGCGGCTGGAGCTGGCAGCCCTTCCAGCCCCGAAACTGGGCACACTGGTTGAGTAACTCCTGTACACGCAGCGCGTTAAATAACTCCTGGGCATAGCGAGCTGTCTCATGAGGAAAAAACGTGATTATCACCTGTAAGAAAAGAGTTCCCAAACCATGCAGCAGAATGGAGGAGTTTATTGTTACACACAAAAGCATAAATTATAAGAAAGGGACTAATTTAAAGCATTAAATGCTGCGTGTGGCTGCAGTGTCACTGAGGCACAGTCCAGGTGCATTGCTGGCAGTCAGGCGTTCTCTCCAATACGTCTACAAGAAACAGTAAAAAAGAGACATGGAAAGCATGAAGCGCTGCACATGACCATGGTATCACATAGGGGCTGAAGGCAGCCCACAGGGGTTCACTGGCAGGCAGGTGCTCACCCAAAGGCCTGGCCCAGCTGTGGTGAAGGTGAGCGAGGCACTCAGTGCTCACGGTCAGGCACGTGGTAGCCAAGGTGGCTCCCAAAAGGGAACTGGGCAAAGAAGGCTCTGGCCATGTCATTGATCCTGCTGTAGGCTCCCAGGGTGCGGAAATATTCCACGTAGGACCAGAAATCATTGGATGAGAAGGGCCAGTATGGCAAGGCCACAGCTTCCTGATAGAGATCTAAAAAAAACCCAACAAAAAATTCAGATTACTACAATATGAAGCACTTTTGTTGAAAGCTTGGACCTGGAACCAATATGGTTTGGGGTTGAAGGTTCCCTTTGGGGGCTGGTAAGCTCCTCTGGCAGGAGAGAGGCAGGGAGAGCCATTGACTCCTCTCTCTGACACACTGTACAGAAAATGGAGCCAGCATTCCCTGCTCCAGATGCACCTGAAGTGACAGTGGGACAGGATGGGGAGCAGCAATGAAGGGACACATCAACATTTACACCAGTTCAAGAATTCACTGGGCTGGTTTAATTTCTAGAGGCACCACCCTCTGTGCTGTGCCCCTGCAGGTGCCCACACAACTCCCAGTGACTGGAACCATTCTTCCCTGACATTGCCTGGAACTGCAGAGTTGTGCCTCTTCTCAGGGGAATGTAGGAAACCAGCTAAGGAGATGGAGAGGAAAGGCTTTGCTGCTTGGGAGACAGCGGCTGCATTTGTGCCTGCTCTAGCAATATCAGAAAATGTGATACAGTCATTGAAACAAGATTCCAAATTCAGCAGGAAAACAAAATCAGTTCTGAAAATAAAGGAGCTGATCACCCTTGGGCCCAAATGTGGGCAAATACAGAAGCATACATAAAACGTAAACAGCGCTGAGACCACAGTCACAAATATCTTTCTGTGCAGCGAAGCTAAACCCAGTATTTTGTTTTGATTTAAAGCCCATTTAGATAAATGGGAGCCATTCCCCTCAGCTTGGGACCAGGGTCTTTAGTAGGATTTAAGAGCCTTCAACAATCCTGTTGTCAGACTTCAATTTTACAGAGTAAAGTTTGCAGCGGGCAGGCACAGATGGCACATAACAAACCAAATGAACCAGCGAAATGCTGTCTGCAGAAGAGGACTCACTGTTTACACCAGCTGACCTCAGATTCACTTTGCAGGCTGCTGCTTGGCCCAGTGTGAAAGAAAACAATAATTGCTGGTAATGAGAGCAACAGGACACTGCCTGAACAGGGTTCTGTTTCTAGATTGGTGCAAGTTCTCCTGACTGTCTCAAAATATTTGTTGTGCATGAACACAGATTATACATTAAAAAGCTTTTAGAGGCATAAAGAAATAGGATGGGGCATAGGGAAAAAAGGGGTTTGAATTATAGGTAATCATATTTGTCCTGTTCATATCTAATATTCTCTACATATTTGCACACTGGAGACACTGCTGGCTGTGGTTCTGGTTAGCTGAGATGTACACCAGCAATAGCAGAACTTGGTTATTGCAGATACTTCTCTGCAACTTTGCTTTCAGACAGAATTCTGTCTGAAAAGCCAAAGAGAGGTTAAATGATAGAATCATCAGTAAGCCAGTGTAAACATCATTAGGGTGTTGAGGGTTTTTTTAATCAAAGGCAAACACTAATCCAATGGACTAATCACACAAAGTGACATGAACCACAGGGTATCTGTGCTAAGGGATTTATGCCAACATTTCTTTAATTGGATTTGTGGCAATTTGTAAATTTTAAGCTTTTTGTCGGGAAAGTCAGTATCTCTTGCCAATAACCACACACACATACAGCATTATTGTTCAGGACAGACAAAATTCTCAGATATCCTATACATTTATAAGTGTGGTGCTTTCTAGTTATGATTTGGTACAACAGGATTAGTGACTTGACTGTAATCCCTTTTCATTTTAAGACTATGTTAGCTCTATGATACATTAATAAGACATCAGCTTTTAATAAATTTTAAAGGCATTTTTAAAAATTTACTATTCTTTCTCCACCAGAACTAATTGAAAGCAGTTCCATAGTCCACTGAGGTTAGTAAGTACTCCTGTCAAAGTCACTGCTGGGCATCAAGTCTGGGAGTTACAAATGACTCTCCTAATTATTAGTGATACAAAGGAAATAAAAACATATTAGAAATTACCATTTCCGTCCTGGATGGATCGGGCATCTGTAAATAAAGAGAAAATGTATCAGTACCAGCTCCTGCACAGAAATACTTTCTGTTAATGAAACATTTTCTGTGTAAAACTGGAAGCAGACAAGTTCTTTAATGCCCATATAGGACCCTCTGTGTAGCCAAAGGATTTTTGTTTCTTGAGCAGCAGAGCAAGGAATTCCCCATTTGCAATCAGTCAGTGCTACAAACTAACTTAGCCTGGATGTTAATCATAACTCACAGCAGAACAGTTAGGATTAATACGTGAGTGATACTAAACAGAAAATACTATATTTGTAACAGAATATTTCTGGCAGCTTGAAAAAATAAACAAGCATAAATTCAGGAGTAATCTTACCTGTTAGCATGTTCATCATCATACAGAAGAAAAATAAGCCAGTAAATGTCATCTTGTCTGCAAGACTGCTCATGTTTCTAAAAAGTAATCTGTACAATTGAGGATTATTAAAAGGTATAATTATGCAAACTCTATTATTTCTTGTTTTAATAGAAGAACACATTCCAACACATATTCTGATTACTAATTTAGGCATAACAAGATCCAATTACATTTCTTACAGCTTCTGAAGTGCAGAGTATTAAAAGACTATCAGTCCTGAAATGTGTACTGATATTTTAGTTTCAGATGGCATAAATCCAAAAGGTGCCTCTGAATTGACATGAAATTAAGTGTCTTTGGAAATCTTTGATTTTGTGGTTAATTTAATTTCACTTTAGAAATTACCTCTCTTTTCTTTTCTTCTTCTTGCAGGTCTGAGTCAGCTACAAAACTCCAAAAGGATTTCTATTGCTGCAAAATAGAAGTGCTCTGTAATGAAGGGTGAGGGGGAAACGTCACTGAGTGACTACACCAATCTGATTTTGTCTCCTTCAGGTATTTTAACTGCTCACATTTGCATTATACTTCAGCACTTCCCATGGAAGAGACAGTGGACAGTTTCTGAGAGGAAATCAGAGTCAGCTGTTGCCAGAGGGGGAAAAAAATCCAGAAGCAAACTCAGTGATTATTACAGATGCTGCCCTCCTGATTTGCTTTCTGCCCCTTTAGAAAAACAGATTTTCAAAAACGTTAGTTGAGCAAATTGCTAAAAGGATATTGAGTTCCCTATCCAGTTGAGTCACAAAACGCAGAAATACTTGACGCTGCTTTATGTTCTTACTTGGGATCCTTAAAATCTAGACCTCAAAGTATACACAGGCACCAAGTGCCCACTAAAATCAATGGGGTTACAGTAAGTAAAGAAGGAGGTCCCCAAGGACCTCAGCCATGCTGATGGTACAGATGCCTTCAGAGGGTCAATAAAGTGCCTTGAAATGCATTTCCAAATTACACTGATTTCCTGGAAAGATTCCTCTCCCACACCAAGCAGGTGCTTTGGGCTCCAGCCTGTGCAGGTTGCTGAATGGATCCAACACTTTGAGAAGCCTGTTGGGGTACGACACAGTTTGGAGACCATTCAATTGTCATGTATATCTTGACTGATTTCCTTTTAGCACACAACCCCGGATGGCAGCAGGTGTGGTCAGGGAATAAGGTGTAGCAGAAAGTGTTCTGTGACTCATGGGGAGATGTGGGGAGTTCCATGCTCCTTGAAGATGTGGTAGTTCAGTCCACCTTGCTAAACCTGACAGCTATTTCCAGGTGGTTCCTCTCTTGAGAGGAGCTACTGAGATGCCAGTGCAGAGCTCACCATGCATGTTCATGCTGTGAGATCTGATCATACAGATGCAGATCTGAGCTGTACTCTCTTGCTGGCCATATTCAGTTGCCTTTATGATCTACAAAATAATTTTTCTGTGTCAATTCTACATACCTGCATTTGCCAGCTGCATGTGTAGGTCCTTACATTGGTGCCTTTTTTTGTACCACATCCACCCATCTGCCACAGGAGTACAGGGAAAATCTGTGTACTCACAGAGTCCTGGGTGAGTGGCCTTGCAGGAGGACCCAGCTTGGCTGGAGTTTGTTCCTATCTACACACAGAGTTAGATAGTTTTGCCAAGAATTAATTCAAGATGTTCTGAGCAAGGGAAAAAGGGTGCTTTGTAGCACACTAAGCTGTGCCAACTCTTGTGGAGGCTGAAAAGAAAAATATTATGAAATCAGAATCTATTCCATCTTTGAAAGGCTTTAATCCTCCTGCTTAAAATATATTTCCCAGGTCTATATGAGGGGTCCCTACATGAGCCACATTCTTCTAGCACCTCAGCCCACTCACTTGGGTTGCAGCAGCTGTGGGTGGGAAAAGGCACTTCCTTGCTTGGAGTCTTGTGGTGCATCCATGTGGTGCACATGTACCTGGACCCACCCACCAGCTCTGCCTGCAGAGCCAGCCTTTCCCTCTCACTGCCTAGTCTGTGTATCCTGCTCAAATAAACAATCAGAAGCACTGAGGTGTGCTAATATACACACGAAACAGTCATCAGCTGTAATTGAATAATTGCCACAAAGCTACTTCTGTGCATATCTGTCAGTAGCTTTTTGTTTTGGCAGTTGATAAGGCAGGTGTAGCTCCAAGTGGGAGGTGAGATAACATGTTTTGGCTGACAACAAATGAGAATAATGATGCTCCTGATGCAGCCACATCCTGCAGCTTTCCCCTTGAGATATTAACAGTTCTGTAGGAGACAAAGTCCCAGAGGTTATCAGATTCAGGGTCAATCTGGTCACAACATGGTCTGCTACCACACTGGACAATCTTGGGAGGATTCACATAGCTATTGGGCTGACATACACCTTCAGACCTTCTTACTCTGTCTTATAAAGCTTGGAGTTACCCTCTTGCACAGCTAGGAAGATCACTGATCTGACATTGTGTGACAGTCTTTTAACAATTACACACTTGCAACTTAATTCAAATCAATTTTTTCCGCTTGCTAGTGCATATATTGGAGATGGGAATAAATTCTCAGGGTTTCCATGCTAAAGCAGGTCTAGGAAATTATAGAAAAAGGACAAGAATTAGCATGGAAAACACTTGCATCACAGGATACAACCTCTTTTACCAACACTTCTCTTGCTGTACCTGACTACTTGTCCCAGTTGGGGCTGTTTTAAACACAAAATTGGACTAGAGGAAAACTGATGAGTTCTCATCCGCTGCTTGAAGGACTGTGCCTGGTGGGTTCACTGTGCCAAATAGAGCACCATGTCTTCTGGGACCAGCCAGAGAGCACACTGTGCACAGACTTGCAGCATGTGTAACACTCTGCAAGCACATTTATTTCATCCCCTCTTTTTTTTTCCCTTTTCTTTCTCTAGGAAAACTTTCCTTTTTTCAAACTCAACACAGAGGGCAATTAAAATAACAGCACTGGATGTCCAGGACAAGTGCTGGCATGGATCAGTTAGAGCCCACTGCTAATAGTTGCTGCCCTGCAGGCTTCTTCACTGCTGAGCAGTAATTGGAGATGTCATGGTGGCCACAAATGCAAATCTTGCTCAGCAGCAGCCACATATCAGTAGATACTACAGCACTTAACAGGGCAGCTGCTTAATGAGTTCAGTGTGTTAATTTCTACTTATTTTGGAAAGAAATTTACTGTTCTACTCTTTTTCAGAACAGCCTATTAGCTCAAAATGCTGTTATTCCTGCTGCCAAGAAGTTCTTCAGGTTCTGTACTCTAAAGTTTGCATAAAGTTTTTTAGCTAAGGCCATTCACTCATGAAAACTTTGCCTCATGATAGAAAGGGCTGTTGTTTTTTCCTACCCACCCATCCCAGGAGGATCCAATCAATATGTACTTTTTGTAGATAGCTCTCAAAGCCAGAAAATCCCACACAGAGCTGTGTCAGAGACTGAAATCAATCGGAGCACAGAGGACATTCTCCTGGGAACAGGGGAATGCAATTTGGTCAGCACAGTTGTTTGTGTGACTCGACGGGGAGCAGTCCTGGAGCTGCCAGCCCTGCCAGCCTGCCTTCAGGTGGGCCTGTTACTAACTGGCTGTTTTATCCAGAGGCAACCCTGTGGAGCAATTCAGCTCTCCTTGCCAATTAACTTAAAACAAAGATGAAGGAATACCTAAAAGCAAGTGTATGGATGCCTTTGTTTTCTTAATAGCTGTATTAGACTAGTATCACACACAAAAATCTATAATCCTCCAGGCACTGAAAAAAACCCTCTGTACATCATTTAAAAAAGGCATAATCTTTCCTATTTAATCAATAGGCAAAAGCAAATGCATGTAGAGCTCCATAAAACTTACTTAAAAACTAAGTAGGAATTACAATTGCATCTGAAGTGCTTTGCCCTTGGGCTGAGCAGACAAAATGTTCTCCACAGGGCTACAACACTTTCATAGATCAGAAACAACCAATGACAGTGATATATTGACCATCCCCAAAAAACAACAAACAACAAATGTTTGATTATTTCTTCCAGCAATTTGCCCAAATAATACAGGTCAAAAGGAGATTCCTGTGACTAGAATATGCTTTGCTCAGATAGATGTAAGTACCAACAAGCCAAGTAGCAAAGTGGCCAGTAAAAATAAATGGAATATTAGGTACCTGTGTAAATTTCTCCCATTTTCAAGGTATGTGGCTTCTGACCATTCATTAGAAATTAGATTTGGCTAAAAAAGATAGTTGTGGTATAATGTTCTTTAATGCTCAGTCACAGACAACAAGACAAATAAGAGATGAAGCAAAACCCATAAGGCGTCACTTTGCCACTGTGCCAGTTGGTCTCATTTTGAATATTGTCTGCATTGTTGGTCTCACCATAACAGAAGGTTATGATAAAAAAGAGAAGATACAAAGAAGTGTGTGAGGGGAGTTAGCAGACAAGGACCAGCTAAAGCAGACTGGGACTCCTCAGGACAGGATATCCTGAGGAGCAAAAGGATAAGACCTTGATTATACCAAGAAATACAAAATAAGTCTGGCAACAGCTTATTCAAAACAAAAGGTAGTGGGGTTTGATACAGTTAAGCTGTGGAATGTCTTGTCATGACATACTGTCAACTACACACTTCTTTCTACAGTGTCTGAGCCTGGATTGGGAGCAGAACATGACCACTGCACTCACTTTTGCTCTGTGTCTGCCTCTCCTCTGACATCCTCTGCTGTTGGGCCAGGTGAGCTCCCAGGCTGACTCTGTGGTTGATCTTACAGTCAGTTTTACTGAAATACTACATATTTCCAGTTCTCGTGATCAGACAGCTTCCTGCCAGGAACTGGCTCGATCATCCTTATAATAGTAGCCCCTGGAAGCAACTGAAGGGAGACAAAGCAGATGGATTTGGGTAGTTACAAAACCATTAACAGAATAACTGCAGTGCGATTAGAGATAGCCCAGTGAAAATGAACCACTTTCAGACATACTAGAGCTAATTGGGAAGGTCAGCGTTACAAACCATAGAGTTAAGGAGTAGCACTGCACTTAAATCAATCACACTTAAGAGCTAACAAGTGCATCTGTTCACATTTATTTCAACTTATCACTTAACCTCTATCTGAAGAAAGGTTATATTTGTAGATGCAAATGACTTTCTAGAGGTTCACAGGTAGCAGGAAGTGCTGCCTGCAGCAGCAGATAGTGAAAGCAAAGGAGGGGAGCAGTTCCACTGGCATCAGGACTAGTACAGCTTTGCCTCCCAAGGAGATGTTCCTGCCAGGTATCCCAGTGCCGCTCTCCAGGAACATCCTAGTATCCTCAGCTCTCCCCCACTGTCCTTTTCCCTCCAGGGCAGCACTGCCAGCTCCAAGCACAGGTTTGGCTTTCTCCAGGGTCCATGCAAGGCTTCTGGCACAATACGCAAGGCCAGTGGCCCTGATCACCAGTCAAGCACATGCTCCTGAGCCAGCAAAGAACAGCTGCAAGCTGACTTCTCCCCTCCTATCACCACTGAAGCAGGTTTTTTTTTCTACCATCCATCTTCAAATTTTCACATGAATGACAGGAACCTCACACCTGGCCTGACACCACAGTGGATTAGTATTTGGTAACATTTCAAACTATTTTTGCTATAGGTAAAATGGAGTATTAGAGCAAACAATTGGTTTCTTGCACCTTGTTTCCTTATGAGACACAGCTGGCAATGCCTGTTCGCACCACAGAAGGTACATGGCAGTGAGAAACACTTTCTTCCAAGCAATTGTGCTGCAGGCAGCACAACTGTATTCTAGTAGCAGGGCATGCAGGACCTGTACCCTCCTGCACCCATATTAGGCCTAAGCTTGTCCAAGGCAACTTTTTGGATAAATTGATCAGTTCTTTGCTTTAGCCTTACTCAGGTATTCAACACAGCCACAGATGGCTGAACTCAGGGGGGAATCTAATAAACTGGTCACTGAGTGACAGGGTTTCTCCACAATTCTCAAGAGAGGATATATTTTTCCCATTGCCATTAAGGTTAGATGTATCATAGCAATAACCTCCACCATTTTGAAATATGCTCACAATAAATTGCTTTTCCGATTGATTGAATGCTCCAGCTACACTTAAGCTATTAAGCCATCAGCAGCTGTTTATTGTTTTCATTTCACAGAGATGTTTCTTTAAATAAAAGTGCATTAAATATTTCATTACCAAAGTTAAGATTTTAGTAGGATGAATAGAAGCTTCTTTACACCCCAGGTCTCTTCTTCCTTTGATTTATATGCCAAGGCTACTTCAATATCACCAGTTACACCTGTCCACAAGCAGCTCTGCCCTAGGGACAATAAAATTGATTTACCAGATTGATGAAGAAATGAGCTTGATTACAAAAAATCCATCACAGAAATGTGAGCAAGTTGCTAGTATATTTGATATCCACAATCAATGAGGCCTGTTAGGGGCTCTATCATAACAGCAGCTGCCAGGCCAAAAGCCACATGGGCAGGGAGGAAGTGCTGCACAGTGCCTTGCCATGCTGGCAGTGACCTGGCTAGCCAGAAGCAGGGCATTAGCACAGGGAGACCATCGAGCTGTCAAGAGATTATTTCAGCTGCAGGTGGGGATGTCTACATTTGAAAGAGACTCTACCAGGGAGGCAGGTTCAATATATTGATCTGGGTGGTGTGACTGAAGAGTGCAGTCACCCTGCCTGCTCACTGCTGGAGATGCTGCTCAGCACAGCAAGCAGCACCTACATCCTACCTCTCCGCAGCCTTCCAGCATTTGGTGAAACAAGCTCAACTTTGTAAAGTTTAACAAGTGCATTGATGCCCTGGGAGGAACAGCTGAGAAGCAGGGAGGATTTAGGAACACACTCCTCCTGTGTCCTGTTTCCTCAAGGTTAGCAAAGTAGGTTAGCAAACCCAAGGAACATCACAGGTAGGTCAGAAAAGAATTGTTCTGTTTGTCCACCTTACAAAGTTTTGCTGGCTTAAAGACTGACAGGGTGAGGACTGTCAGTCAGCACCCCAAAATGAAACAGCAGTTACCTTCTGTCCCACTTTTTCTGAGTAACAGTGATTAGTGCTAATCCTTCATTCATGAAGGACCACACAACTCGCCTGAAGCAGGGAGAGCCGCAGTTGCTGGCGATGTGGGATGTGCCCAGGACTCGGCGGTTCCACGGGAGGCTTCGCGGTGGCACCGAGCCCTGCCGGGGCTGCTGCACGGGGTTGCGGCTCCCTCTGCTGTCCTGGGCCTGGGATCCCCGCCCTGCAGCACGGCCCGCTCACACACCGAGGCTGCTCACACAGCCCTGCTCAGATTCAGCATTTTTGGTTACACTCGTTGCTTGGATGAAGTCAGGGTAAAACTTCAGCTACATCAGGAGATGGGCAAAAAGAAGGACCAAAGTCACAAAAGTGAAAACCCCATTTCAGCAGACTATTTTTGCAACTGAAGGATATATCACAGTTTCCTCCTATACAAAAAAAAGAACTAGGAGCACCTTGCATCTCCTACACAGACACCATTCACCTTTATGGCAACAAGGGGAGGAAAACAACCACTGCCACATTCCCAAACCCTCTGCTCCCTTCAGTTAGGCTCCATTAGCCATTACAGGAAAGCAGTACTCACTCCAGCCTGCTGTAGAGTAGGGTCTCAATTATACAAGCAAAAGCTCTAGAACAGAAACAGTCACAACTCCAGCAGAACTAAAGACCAGTACTCCCACGTGAGAGAGTGGGCCTTATGGCTGAGCTTAAATACCTCCTGGGCCATGGGCAGGGGCGTGGGAGGAGGCTCCAGGTGAAGCTGCTTGAAGCCTTTAGGGTATATTAGTGCCCTAAGGCCCCAGCAACATGTTTGTTAAAGGGGAAACAGCTGAAATCTTTCCAAGAAGATAATGGATGAGTTAGGAGAGGAATGGTAAGGGTAATCTTGCTGGGAAAGCTCTAAGGCATTCCTTGGTATACAGATTCAGCTCCTGGTATTGTTCATGTCTTGCCATATGACCCTAGAAAATGACAAGGGTACTTACATGTTTATCAATACATGTAATCTAAAATCATGATGATATATCTATTTTTAAACCCTTTAAAGTCGCCTTCACTTGTGGCTTAGAGTGTTAGTGGGAACTTAAGGCAGGAATAATAACTAAACATGCTGCCTAGGGACTGAATCAGAGTGGTTTCTCTGTTGCCCAAATGTCTATGCCTGTGATCCCTCCTGTGACTTTTGAAAGGCAAATGTCTACAAAATGGTGCAGCTGCCAGGCATGTGGTGGCTTGTCCCACCCAGCACTAGAGCTGGGCAGCACTTGGAACAGTTGACAGACACTGGGCAGGCACTGTCAGGTGTTCTTGGGAGAGAAGGGCAGGAGTTTTTCTTTTAATGCTTGATTCTTTTCAGTGCTTTGATTTTCTTGGTCTGGGCAACATGTGCATGGTGGTGCATCCCAAGCCTCCCTTCCCATGAGCACTGTCTTTTTGTGCAGGGCAGTGCCAGAGTGCTCTGCTCTCCTTTTCCTTTAGTAAAGGTGTGACTCCTGAACAAGCACATGGAAAGTGCAGCTGTCATGCAATAATGTTTTAGGTTGCTCAAAGAATCACTGACAAAGGCATCAGTAAAATCTGGTTTAATGTTAAAATGAAAACATGACAAAGTTTATCGATAAGGTTCACTCTACTGCTTACTAGATGGTTAAAGCACACAGAGAAAAAATGGACTAAAACCTAAAATCAATCAATCTGAAACTAAAATCAATCAAAATTATCTACCTGGAGGATGGGGACAGGAAAAGGGTAAGGATAAAAAGGAATAAGGGAGACCCCCCCCTGCTGAGTCACAACATTCAGAGTGAACCCCCTTGCCAAACTTAGCCCTGAACTTCACCAACAACTCAGGACTAAAGGTTTTAATAGCACTTAGACTTAACAGCACTTAATTGAGAACTTAATTTAACCAATTTAACAAAAGATTCTTATAGGATTTGCAATAGAACAACAGTAACTCATAGGCCTAACTTACTTATGACACTATAGTACTTAAGAATCTAGCAGAGCAACATTCATTGTACACTGGCTACTGCATATTTACCCTCACACAGACCTAGAGGAGTATGTACAAGGTAAATGCCTATCAAAATTCCCCTCCAGCTGGATGTCTTTGCATCTTGTCTGCAGTGGGCAAATGGTTGAACCTGGAGGAGTGGTCATATGTGGCTTAAGGCTCTTTTACAATAGGCCATTATCCCTTTCTATGATTCCATTTGACTGGGGTAAATACAGGGTGTGGAATACCCATTGAATTCCTTCCTGTTTGGCCCATTCTTGTACTTCCTTACATGAGAAATGTGAGTCACTGCCACTTGGGATAGTATTGGGAGTAGGTAGGCTTGATAACCAAGAGGACAGTCCCCATAGTGTGTTTGACCATTGGCCTTTTGGCATTTAATTGCCATGAGTAGGCCAGAGATTCCTTCTATACCTGTAAGGATGTATCAGTGGTCCTCAGAGGGTCTCAGTGGCCCAATATAATCAAGTTGCCCTGTGGACCAAGAAGTTTTTCCTTTACTGATGTGTAAGGGTGGTGCTTTAGCATGGTAATCTAACTGTAATTTTAATCTACACTGAGGATGTTCTGTAAGAATGGTTTCACAAATTTTCCTGTTTAGGGCCCCCACTTTGCTCTGTGCAACAGAATAAAAAGCTTCCTTACCAATGTGATCTGATTTCTGATGTAACCATTCTCCCAATCAATACCACTCCTGATTTAAGGACACCTCTGGCTTTATCTCCCTTATTTTAGTTAAGTTGTTGCCTTAAGTCAGAAGAAAAACTTTCCAAACAATACTAAAATTGATAACATAAAGAGCAGTCTTTAGTGAAAGCTTTCAGGTGCACACATTATATCTATGTGCACCAGCAGCATCAAATTTTCACAATTTTTGTAAGTTTAACTACTTAGCATATCTAGCAAGTAAATCCAATAGGAGAATGGTTACCCTGGTAGCCCACCCTTGGTTTTGCCTGACCGGAGCCCCTCAAGGGGCTATTTCTTCTTGTGTCTATGACTTATCTTATTATTTTGGCCTGGATGCTGGTGCAAAACCGGATGTTCTTGTTAGAAATTCTTTTCCTTGAAAATAAGACCAAACAGAATTTCAAGAATGTGGCTTAATATGTGAGAAAGGGCAACTACTGTTCTTAAGTGGGAGAAAGTCCTAGAAACTATACCGCTATATGTTAAAAATCTACAAAGCTACAAATATTTAAAAAGCTAAAAATCTTTAGGCGTCATTTCCCCCCTTTTTGACAAAAAAATTCTATCTTATCTAGTCTCTACCCCTTATATTTAACAGTAAGGCATAAAGATGACCAGAAACGACAGCATCGAATCATACACCAAGTTATTGTGCAGACACCAACTACAAATATAACTAGCATGAACAGTACTTTTATCCAAGTCCAGTTTGGTGACTGTGAAGTAGGTGTATGGAAGTTATTTTCAAAGTCCAATGAGTCCTCTCTGAGAGCTACCTGATATAAAATTTGACTTTGTTTCCGAATTCCAGACAACTCCTTTTTAATTTTTCCACTCTGATCTATATAAGAACAACAAGTACCGTTAATGATTCTACACATGCCCCCGTGTGAGACTAGTAGAAAATTGAGAATCATTTTGTCTTCCTGAATCACACGAGCCAAACCCCGAATTTTTTCTTGTAAGGCCATGATTGCATCTGAAATTTGATTCTGAACATGTTCAATAATGGCAGAAATGTTAACAATCGCTTTCTCC
Source organism: Lichenostomus cassidix (assembly GCF_008360975.1). Classification (NCBI taxonomy): domain Eukaryota; kingdom Metazoa; phylum Chordata; class Aves; order Passeriformes; family Meliphagidae; genus Lichenostomus; species Lichenostomus cassidix. The sequence goes on from NC_139490.1 coordinate 19,849,131, forward strand.
AATTCAATTATTTCTAAAGAAGGAATAGGAGCCATAATTGCACTATGGAAAATCATGGGATGTCCAACAGGACTATTATTGGATGTTTTCATCCTGCTTACATAAGTCGTCCTCCACCCACTTTGTTCTTCAGTTTGATCAAATACTGTTATGTTTGGGATTACAGCCCCAAGCGCACAGGCCCGGTCTGTATCAAGGGGCAAAACTTTCCATGCTTCATTTTCGCATATCCAATACCATCCTGAACCCTGCGGGGGAACCATTCTCCAGGGTGTCTGTGTCAGTCCTACTATGGCTTTTGGTGCTAGCCTGATTTTAGATTCAGTTTTGTGACAATATGGAGGCAGAACAACCTTTCCTGTGACATTAACCACCACGCAGGGAACCTTGTAATTTTCTTTATCAGGAATTAAGCTGCTTAGGGTTACAGGTAGGTAGGTCTTAGTGACCTGTTCCCAACTGTTGTTAAGGTTTGTCTCATTCATTAAAACACCAATTAATGGCCAGTTGTAATCCATATTAATTGTTGGCATTTGAGTACAAATCCAACAGCTGTTTTTATGAAGAGCATTGGATACATTTTGGACTAGAGCTGCATGCAAATTTTGGTTCCAAAACGTGGTTACTGACTGTGCAGATAGTAAACACAGAAAAAACAATTTAAACCACATCATCTTCATTTGTATCAGTCTGTTTTTCCAGTTGTTTCAGGAGCAGAGGCCCTCTTAACTCTGGAGTAGTGAATCCAGGGTCCTTTGCCAGTGACTTTGGCTGTGGTGAGGGCAGTCAGCAGAACTTGGAAAGGTCCTCTCCACGTAGCTTGCAGGGCGTCACTGTCCCACCATTTAACACAGACCCGGTCTCCAGGCTGGAACAGATGAGCAGGAGTGTCCAGTCCTATGGGTGTGGATAACACAACACATCTCTGGAGCTTCTGCAAAGTGGAACTTAGAGCCATTAAATACTTTTGTAAGTCAATTTTCCCCCTCATGGGAATTTCTCCCAGAATATGTGGAATTTGATATGGCCTGCTGTACAATATCTCATAGGGACTTATGTTGTCCCTCTGCCTTGGTTGCATGCAGATTCTCGGTAAGGCTATAGGCAAGGCCTGAACCCATGTCATAAATGTCTTTTGACAAATTTTGCTAACTTGTGTTTTGAGGGTACCATTCATACGTTTAACTTTGCCACTCAACTGGGGTCTGTAGGAAGTACACATATCCCAAACAATTCCCAGAATTTGACTAACCTCCCCCAATACTGTTGCAACAAAGTGTAGCCCTCTGTCTGAGGACAACCCCAAAGGAACCCCAAATCTTGGAATTACATGATTGAGCAAAACTTTTAGCATTTCTTTTGCTGTGTTAGTATGACAGGGGTAAACTTCAGGCCATCCACTGAAGGTGCCAACCAACACTAGTGTGTACCTGTATCCTTCTTTGCTTGGTAACTCAGCAAAATCGATTTGCCAACAGTCTTCAGGAAGGTCTCCAGCCTTTGTCACCCCTAGAGCTATTCTTTTGCTCATATCAGGATTGTTTAGTCAGCTTTGCTTACAACAGATTGCACAATTTCAATAATTCCCCTTCCTATTACTGGCTTCTCCAGATGTGTTGAAAGATTTTCTGTTCCCCATTGGGTACCTTTATGTTCCCCCAGAGCAATCCTCCTGAAGGAGTAGGGGTAGGAGTGCAGCCTGTCCTTTTGGTGCAGTGCAACAGCCCACCCACTTTCTTTGATTTTAGCCTTAAGGGACTCAATTGCCTGGTGGTCTCTTTGATCATACTTTGGGGTAAACCCTGACAGATCAGTTTCTGTGGTATTACTGCTAAGATACCTTGTTCTGCAGCCCCTTTTGCCATTTCATCGGCAAAGCAATTCCCTACTTTGAGAGTAATTTTCCCCTTTTGATGAGCTTTGCAATACATAATAGCCACCTCTGCAGGCTTCCAAATACTCTGCAGGAGTGCATGGATCTGCTTAGCATGCTTGACTCCACTACCCTGAGCAGTTAGCAGCCCTCTTCCCTTCCAGAAGGCTCCATGGGCATGCACAACACTAAATGGATATTTAGAATCAGTCCATGTATTTACCTTCCTTCCTTCACTCAGTTCTAGAGCTCTCTCAGTGCAGTCAGTTCAGCTCTCTGTGATACAGCTGGTGGCAAAGCCTTTGCCTTGATTATGTTGTCTGTGGTTGTCACTGTCATTCATTTACCATCCCACACAAAGAAGCACATATATTCTTCCGTCCATATACAGTTCCCAGTCTGGATTTTCTAGAGGCACATCCTTCAGGTCTGGTCTGGTAGAATAGGCCTCTTCTATAGTCTGCAAACAGTCATGCTCAGGCACACTGTCAGTCAATGTTGAGGACAGAAACATAGCAGGATTGATGACAGATGCTGTTTTCAGAGTAACATCATCCTGTTCCAACAACACAGCCTGGTACTTAAGCATTCCACCAGGGGACCACCAGAGACTCCCCTTCTGTTCAAGTACAGTTATGTACTTGCATGGGGTACATACACTACAATGTGCTGTCCAAGGGTGTTTCTAGGCTTCCTGGACCTATATAACAGTAGCTGTCACAGCTTTCAAACACCCAGACCACCCTTGGCTAACACTGTCTAGCTGTTTTGAAAAGTAGGCCACAGCCCTCTGCTGGTTTTCAAGGAACTGTGACAGTACCCCCATGTCTCCCATAATTTCCTTAGAGGAAAGTGAAAAGAAAAAAGACCTGTTTATTTAACAAAACAAAACAAAATACCCACAATGCATGGGAAAAGGAAAACGGACTTACTAAAACCTGAGTAAACAACTGATGGATTTTTAGTGCCTGCATAAGCCTTAGCTCAAGTTTTTCCTTCAGCTTTTGTTTTCTTTTCTTTTCTTCTTCTAACTGTCTCTGCAGCTGTTCTATTTTCAAGGACAGTAATAGTTCAGTTCTTTTCCTGCCTTCTATCTCAGTTTTCAGCTCTTGTTTCTCTTTAATTTGATCTTTCCTATACTGGCAGGCAGCTTCTAGGCAGGTGCCTAATATTTTACAAAGAATTCCTTTGTTTTACAAATAATTTCCTTTGTTTAGCCTCTATATGGCCCCTAGCTGCTTCTAGATGTTCCTCCACAGCTTCCCAATCATGCAAGTTATCCCGAGCCCATTCATCTGAGAACTTAGGACTTGGACTTATTCCATGCCTTTGCAAGTAGTCAGTGATTTCATTTCCTGTCCTGCTGACTACAATTTGTCATGGATGAGTGTTTTAGGTTGCTCAAAGAATTGCTGGCAAAGGTATCAGCAAAATCTGATTTAATATTAAAGTGAAAATGTGACAAACTTTGTCGGCAAGGTTCACTCTACTGCTTACTAGATGGTTAAAGTACACGGAGAAAAATTGGACTAAAACCTAAAATCAATCAATCTGAAATTAAAATAAATCAAAGTTATCTATCTGGAGGATGGGGAATGGGAAAAGGGTAAGGATGGGAAAAGGGTAAGGACGGGAAAGGGTAAAGATAAGAAGGAATAAGGGTGACCCTCCTATTGAGTCACAACATTCAGAATGAACCCCCTTGCCAAACTTAGCCCTGAACTTCACCAGCAACTTAGGACTAAAGGTTTTAATAGCACTTAGACTTAACAGTACTTAATTGAGAGATTAATTTAACCAATTTAACAAAAGATTCTTATAGGATTTACTGTAGTAAAACATTAACTCACTTATAGGTCTAAATTACTTATGATTCCAAAGCACTTAAGAATCTAGCAGAGCAACATTCATTGTACACTGGCCGTAGCATATTCACCCTCACCCAGACCTAAAGGAGAATGTACAAGGTAAATACCTGTCAAAATTCCCTGCAGATCAGTGAAGGACTCACATCGGACATCTTTGCACCTCCTCAGGGTTGAGCTCCAGGAGTGAGAGTATTGGCCCAAGCTCCATTGCTGTGGGTCAGTGATGCTCCTCCAGGAACAGCAAAGTTGAGAATCCTTTGGTTCTGAGAGGCCCCACACAGAGGGAGCTGCTGCTCTCAGCCCACTGCAGTCCAGGAGAGCTCCAAGGGTCTCACTTTGCACTGCTGCTTATATGGCCACAAGAGAGTGGGATTTAGTCACAGTAATTTTCCATCCTGGCTGCAATTTAGGTCAGCAAGTTTCTTTGAAAGTTTGATAACAAAAATATTATTCCACTTGGGTTGTTATTCAGGCAAGAAAAGCAAGTTTCCAAGGCTGTTAGTTAAAACCAGGAGCTCATTAGACAACCCAAGTTCCTGGGAGTAGACAGTGTTTCTGATAAGCTCAAGAGGAGTTGAGCCCAAGTGCTATTTGTCAAGGCCAAGGCCTAACAGGCATTTCTGAGATCGTGGTGCAGCCCGAGGAGGGGATAGGTTGCAGCACCACTACAGCACTTTGAGCACTGAGACATTTCAGAGCTTCAGACAGGAGTGTGTAAAGGCAGGGACTCGCAGGGGCCCAGGGCTGTACCTGCACTGTGGTGTCACCTGCCTCACCATGTCCCTGTGCCCTCCCAGCAGCTCCTCAGGGGCCTGGCCTGTGCTGTGCTCCCCATCCACAGCCCACCTGTGCCCAGCCTTGGCCTCACACAGGGGAGCAGGCATGTACTGACACTCCTGTGCTCCCCTCAGCAGCACCCCAAAATGGTGACTGCTAACAAGTGCTGATTACTGGTTCTGTAGCCTGTCCATGCTCAAGATCCAGGAGAAAGAAGGTCTTTAGGAGAACAAAAAAGGCAGATTTCCAACCATATTTAATAAATGGGCACATCTGTCACATATGTGTTGGTTAGGCTTGTTTCCTGATTGCTAGCCCAGGGCCTGGGCTCCTCTGTAAAATGTGTCCTTCCCAGTGTTTGTACATCCCTGCTGGTGTCTCTGCTCCTTTCACTGCTTCTATCCTGTCCATTAGCAGGTGTCCAAAAAATTACCCTAGACGACAAACTTCTCTTTTTTAGCGTAAAACTTCTCTTTTTTAACCAACCTGCTACATTAATTTCTGACTCCTGCTGAACAAGGTGCCAGAATACCCCTCACCCTCTGTACAAAATGTCCCTTCTCATTATGCAGCTTTCCTTTTGCTTAGCCTAAGGGCAGAGACTTTTGGTTTTCCTCCCCAGTCCCCCGGGTCCTTCCTCCCCTCATTATCAAAAATTCACGTATGGGAGATAACAGTCTGATCACCTTCTCACTGCCTGAGCCAGCACAATTCCTAATCCCTCTAAACTGCCAGGGAAGCCAGAGCCTGACACACGTAATCCACTCCTGACCTCGCCAAAACACTGCAGACGTGATTAACTATCCCCACCATGCACACCTCCCTCCCCCAGCCGTCCGCTCGGTCAGAGCAGCCAAAACTGCTCCACAAACTGCTCCCACTCCTGTCCCTCTGCCAGCAGCTCGTAAATGGGAGCCCACCCTCACATCAGGGCCTTTTGCCTTTGCTTTGAGTCAGGCCCACCTCTCTTCCTCTTTCTTGTTCTCACATGCTTTTGAATGCTTTTATCATCATGCTGATGATAAGATGCCCATTTTCATCTGCGTGAAACAGGAGGACCCAGCAATACAGACTATAAATCCTTCAACATTAAGTATTTTTCACTCTGTCTGTGTGTGTGAGCTTGTTTGCATGGCTTTTTTTTCTTCCCATCTGGAAGAGGCACAGCTGTTATTTTTGTATCAACTCTGAGGCAACTAATATGTTAAATATTGGTTATTAAACAGAAAAAAAACAAGTGCAGGTACATCAAACTTCTGGAGGCTCACAGGGTTACATTTTAAAGTTTACAGACATCTCCATACATCTCCATACATAAACTTTGGTCTCATTGATACAGCATTGCCTTTCTTCTGAGGCCCTCAAGATGCTGTAGAGATACAAAGGGCTGAGCCTCCACGGTGCTGCCTCTGACCTTGCTGGAGCACAGCCCTTCTGCACGTGCTGAGCTCTGGAGATAGGCAGAGGGACTTGCTGGAAGCAGCGGGTGGCTCACGCTGGACAAGGACAACAGGCTCTAAGTGCTCTGCTGGACTGGGGCCAGAGCCCAGAGCCTGTGAGCATGGAGCCAAAATTAACTCAGTGAGAACTGCCTGAAACAGGGAAATACCCTTCTGGGGGAGATTCTGTTATTTGAATTTTTTTTTTGCTATGGGCAGTGTGAATGCGTGAGTGCAGGTTTTAAATAAAATAAAATAAAAGCCTTGTTTAAAGCTTTAAAATAGAAATTATTTAAATGTGCTCCCTCTCCTTCCCATTACCTTCAGCCTTCTCTTCATCCTTAACAAAAGATTAAAAAGAAATAACAGGAGTTGTTAGAGTGGAAATGAAACAGGTTTAATGTAAAACCCTTGACCATCCTTATCTGTTCAGAAGCTATAAAAGCAAGCTAAGATTTTTTCAAGATACCATCTCTTCCAGGCCCTGTGTTTTCATCACAAGGAACGTAGAAGATGATTTCTGGAAAAAAAAGATGACTGAAAGACAGTCTAGCTAAGAGCAGGTGAGACCTTTCTGAGGGTACACAAGTGTGTAAGGCGGCAGCAAGGTGGCACAACTGCCAGAACTGGGAGAGAATGCAGCCAGCACAGCAGGGACCCAAGAGTCTTCCCATTTCAGTGTGGCCATAAATCCTCATTAATTCTGGAACCAGCTCCCCAGTGGTCCAAAGGCAGGAAGAAAAGTGTGGAGTACTTAGCTCTGGGTAACTGGGCAGGCAACAGCTATTCTGGACAGCCCCTGCAAAACAAGTGAGTTAAACACATTCACATGCCTGACTGCCCAGGGTGGGATAGCTGGAGGTTTGAAGTACATGCTTTAATGTCTACTGAATCATGGCTTCTGCCAGGATTCAAGCCAGAACTTTAGATCTCCACTGTCTTCACCGTGGAGAACTTTAGATCTCCACTGTCTTCACCACTGTCTTCACCACCAGGTAACTTATCCAGAGGATTGGTTTTAAGCCTTCCAACAAGTCCATTCATTTCAATTGGATTGCTCCTGACTGCCACCCCCTTGCAGTCAGCTGTACCAAGCTCTGGCTAGGGAGGCTGGTGAAGATGGCACTAAGAAGGAAAAAACCAAAATTCAAATGAGACCCAAGAGAGCCAGGCTCTATTTTGAGTTCTATCACAGCTTTCCTGGGTAACCACAGGCAGTTCATGCTATTGCTCCTGGCATTCAATTTGCACCAGTGTATGTGCTGCAAGATGATGAACATGGCAGAAGAGTCAGGAATTGTTATTAATAATGCAAGGCAAGGGCAGAGCCAGCAGGAACCCAGAAAGAATAGGATTACTCTAGTCCTCATTCTGATGTGGAGCTCTGTGCTAGCCTGCAGCAACCACACAATATTTTTTTTGTGTTGCTTTGGGTCAAGGATTGATGGTGTACTGAGAGGAGTTTCTCTCAAGTTCTACAAGGGCAAGGGAAAGCAACCATGAATGTGATAAAAGGCCAGACAAGGACTAAGCCCTTTGCTGGCTTCAAACATAAACGCATCCCTTTAAAAATAAGGCCATTTCCTTGTAACTGGAGTGTGCAGGAAGTTTGTTTTTATAAGTAGAAAACAGAACCTGTTCTTAATGAGGAACACTTGTTCATGGCCAAACATCTTGTCAACAATGGTAATTCTTTCAAGTTCCTCTGTGCTTGTGACATCCCAAAAGAATTATCTTCTGAGAAATATGATCAAAAAGTTCATAAAACCCAAACAAGGAATTTACTGGACAAGATTGTAAGAGCAGGAAATAAGAAAAAAATGAAGGCATAGTAAAAAAAGAAACCTACCATAAATGCTACTGAGCCATAGCAGCAAAAAGTGCTGTATTGATGCTGACATCAGTTACTTAGGGAAGGCTGGGAAACCCTTCCCAACAGGAATACATATGTCTTTCATTATCTGGTTCAGCCATTGGAGAAGATTGAACACCCCAGTAACTGCTTGTGTCCTCCTGATGATGATGTGACCAAATTTGGGAAATGTGCAAAACCAGTCTGAATTTGTGTCTAGTGCCAAAGGCAGAGAGGAACAGTCAAAGATTCTAGGCAGGTTTGGGAGCTGTAGCTTTTCATCCTAAAAAGTTGCACAGTGAAAGTTCAAAGTACAAACAGGAACTTAAATCAAAGAAGGGGTACAGGACAGAGCCCCCGGTCTGTGTTGCCATCCCTTCACTCTTCATCCCCTTGAGGAATTATGCAGCTGTTTTGCTGTGCTGCCCAGGTAACCCACATCTGTGGGGCACAGAACATTCATAGCTCACTGTCTGTGTTTGTGAAGTGAATCACAGGGCCTTTTCTCAAGTCTGTGACTTATGGGGGCAGGCTGTAGACCAAAAAGAAGAATGTTGTCATCACATGTGTGGGTGAAATTGGTCATGGGCAGAATACTTTCAGATTGATTCTCAAGATTCAACATATTGCTCTGCTCTTCTCTTAGAAACTCCTTTTCAAACCTTAACTCTGCTTAAGACCTGCAGAGAAAGGGTAATCTTTGATGCCAAGCAAGTGGCTGTGTAGAAATCTCAAGGTTGCTGCCACTGTGTAATCAGTTAAATTTGGGAACTGTGCACTCAGGACTTATCACCTTCTTATTTTTGTTACTCCCTCTGGTCTCGTTCCCTGGGAGGACAGACAAAGCCTGATTATACTGAAGCCAAAACATTTCCCATTAACTTTGCCCAGGCCAGGATTTTGCCTACTGTATGTGTCCAATGCTTTAATTCTGTGTACGTGCATGACCTGGCCAGCGCTCCAAGGTACACTTTTCTCAACAGAAGCACCACCAGGGCCGTGGTTGCTTGCTGAAGTAATTTTAATTAACTCCATAATGCAATTCAGGGAGGGAAAGGTAATACAGGTTGAAGGTTGCAGCAGCTTGATTCAGTTCAGCTACAAAAATGACAGATGGCCCTATCTGAGGAACTCTATGAAAAGTGCAGTTCCTTGTGTATTACACTGAAACAGGCTCATTATTATTTCATGAGCTAGCTGGCCATAGTGTCACCATGGATAAACAAACATGGGAAAATGACACTGAATACTTCTCAGAATCTTATGCTGCAAACCATTTGTGAATATAAATATTAAGGGTGGGAAAACCTCAAAGTCTCTGACCCTTATTTCCAAGATCAGGCATCTCGTGAGAATTGGTTACACAGTGAGGAGTTTTAAACCTTGACAACCTGGCTTCAAAAGCATTTTTTAATATACGTATTTTTCCTGTCACTGAGTAGGAGAGAGACAAGCCTCTTCTCCGGAGCACAGTTCAGGATAAAAAAGAACCTCTGTAACCATGGGAAATTGTGGACCAAGATGCTGCTTTGATTTAAATAATAATAACTATAGTATAAAAATACAGAGTGGGCATTTCTATCTTTAGTCATCTCTCTGGATCTAGGATGGGGCTTATTGCTGTCAATGTATTTATGCAGAACTTAGACTAATTTCCTTGGTTTCACTTAAATTGCTGTGTTCTGCCTCTCTTTCTTTAAAACTTTATGCTTCATGTTCTTATTCAACTGCTTTGGGGTGTAAAAAGTATATATACCTGAATACAAATGAAATCTCTTGCAGCTTTGGTGCTGCTTTAAAAAACTGAGAGCAACAGAGAGTTACACATTTCATCAGCAAGTGGCAATTTTCTCCAGACTTCACTCAATTTGGAGCACATGTCTGTGGTAAAACCCTCTTGGAAAGGACACTTGACTGGGCTGGAGCAGTGACATGCTCTGTGTGTCTCCCTTCTTTGGAAATGCACTTTTTTTTAGCCTGGTCTGTCATCATAGCAAGTCACATATGCCACAGCCACAGATCCAATCTTGAAACACATTTTGAAAGTTGCCAAACTGTGCTGCATTTCCTTGCTTTACTGACAGTCCTAGTTGTGCCCTGCCTATGTGGGACACTTGAAGGTTTTATCTGTAGGAAAGAATCTCCTGTCATCAGTTATGATCTCATCTTGAGAAAGAAGGAAGGGAAGGAAAGAGAGAAAGAGAGAGATAAAGAAAGAGACAAAGAAAGAGAGAAAGAAATAGAGAGAGAAAGAAAGAAAGAGAAAGAGAGAGAGAGAGAGAGAAAGAAAGAAAGAAAGAAAGAATGCATTTTACACATTTCAAAAACTAATGCATGGAAATATTCACGATTAATAATTCACAATAACTGCAGAATTGAGACCACCTGGGGAGATGCACTTCTGAGCATTTCTTCTGATCTGCTGAGGATTTCGGTGTGATAGGGAGAAGCAGTTTAGGGACTCTTCCAGATGGCTGAAGGCTGTTCATTGAAGGAGACAGCTAGCATGTAAATATATAGCTGTAGTCCTCTCTAGCTTCCAGATCTACTGCACTTATATGGGGTGAGCTGGAGAGAAAAGTGGCTGCTCTGCAGCAGCATAATGCTGAACAGCTGGGTCCAGAGCCATGTTGAGAAAATGGTCAGGTATTGCCTATCACCCAAGCTGTTCCCCTGCTCAGGAAAATTTTGTAGATGACAATATTCAGGAGTAAATTGAGCCCATGCAGAAGCATAGTTGTGCACATGCTTTTCTTTTTCAGTTTGTCTGTGCTTTGGGTACAAATGAGTGTCCAATAGCACAGGAAAGGGCAGGTAGGGCAAATACTGTTTCATCTGGCTCCAGCACTATACAATGTGTTATCTTAATTATGTCATACACAGCAATCCACATAGGCAGCCTGGTTTAAATACAAGCTGGAGGCATGAAGCTTGAGTTTCCTCTCACATACATTGGCTCCATGCTGACATTGCTTTATCATTTTCAGTGCAAATTCACACTGCTTTAGATCAGCAGCAATGAGATCAGAGAACAATTATCTTCACCAGATGCATACACTCCCCTTTCTCCTGGGTGTACGTCAGGCAGCCAGCATTTGCCCTGAGCCTCTGAAAATGTCTGTTTCCCAAAGTGGAATATGGTGGCCAAGGCAGGTGGAGAGCAGAGGGCCGAAGCAGACACTTGGAGGGGTCCATTTCCCTTCAGGGAGGCAGACATGGGGACAGATGGCATTAAACTTGCTGTTCTATGATGGCAAAGGAGTCTTGCACAACAAAGCCCCTTTTGAGCTGGTGGCAGTGACCATCAAACCCAGGGAGGAGCTGCACTTTTACCTTCTGCAAGATTTCAGCTTGTGTTGCTGCAGGTACCTGTGGCTGCCAGGTACCCTGTGCTCTGAGGACACTTTTGAAGGGTCACAGCCTGGCCTTTCTTTTCACCTGCCTTTCCAGAATGTGGTGGGTGTCCAGAACATCCTTACTGTATTCACCCCACATTTGCTCCCACTGAACTCAAGCTGGTGGTGAAATATTTTTCCCCCTCCATTTTCAGGCAAAAGACTGGCTGTGACCCAGTTCCCTGTCTGGGAAATGGGGATAGCAAGCACTCTGTTTGCTGGTATGGAGAGAAAATAGCCTTTGAAGCAGGAGCTGTGTTTTAAGGTCTTTCTGGCTGTAATTGACACAATAGGGGCCAGGTCTTGGTGGGAATAATTGTCCCCAGTCAAATTCAGAGGCTGGATAAATGTGATTAAATAATTAAGCTATGATTTTGGCTCCACTGACACAGCAAGAAAATTGTGATGACCAACAGATTGTTTGAAACCTGTTAATTTTGCATAATCTCAAAGTGACACATTTTTCTGTACAGGTATCTCAGGAATACATGTTTCTGCAAGAACGTGGCTCAGCATTTCTGTCCCCTGCTATGTTAATCACAACCAACTGGTATCTCAATAGTAAAGCAAATCCCCCACAGAATAAAGCTGATGTAGGAGAATTTGAATTTGGCTGACCTGGAAATATCTCAGTCATGGATTTCACAAGCTGCATTGTAAGAATAGGACAGAGATAATTGTGGCTTTGACTAAAGGGGAAGGAGGACAAGCAACCATGAGATGGTGAGCATGGAAATAAATAGCCCTGTGCCTCAAGAACAGCCCCACTGAGGGATGCTGATTTTGAGCAGGAGAAAGAAATCAGTCTGGGAAGACCCTGGTTATGGACCAGTTCTCCTCATCACCCCCAGAGCTGCCCTCTGGGAAGCCTCTGGGACCCTTTGGTGTCCTGAGCAGAACAACCCCCTGGCACATCCCTGCAGGTCTGCCTGTGGCACTGCCATGAGTCTTGGAGCACACATGGCTGGACATCCTCGGAGTGAGTCAGAATCCCAGAGCTGTGTGAGCTGCAGCGTCTGTCCAGCTCCACTGCAGTGGGGTGCCACAACACTGACACTCCCTCCTCCTCCACAGCACTGTACAGCTGACAGTGCTTAGCTTATTGTGGTGCTTCTGCCTTGCCTGCTTCCCCCAGAGCAGGCTGAGAACTGAGGCTGTCAGGCCATGCATTATGCTGAGCCATGGTTCTGCTCAAAACTGTAGCCCCCTGTCCCTGGTGCTTGCTTTGGGACTGTTAATATCTATGTTTTTCATTTATTAAATTCTCATGAAGACACTAAGGGGCAGGTGTTGCTCCAGGTGCAGCTGCCTCGGGTGTCTCCAATCACCACTCATTAACACTGATGGCCTCCCCGGGGCTGCTGGGAACACAAGCCCTTAAAAGCAAGGGCAGGAGAAAGGCTTTGTCTCTGCTCCTGGTCACTGCTCTTGGGGCTTCCCTGTGCTGGGTGAGGACGTTCTTTTCTGAAAGAGGAAAGCAGTTGATCCCTGAAGGGCCAGAAGTTTAGACTCTTCTTGTCTTATGGCTTTGATATCTGGCTATCTGGGATACAGACAGGTATCTTCCACATGTTGATTTTAGTGGAATGAGCAGAAGGAAAGGAGGAATGTATTTGTTAAGTGGGAGTGCCTTTAAGGAGGGAATGTTTCTGGGTGTTTCAGAGTTTTCTGTTGAATTCTTTTTTTAACCAACCAAACAAAAAAGAAGATAAATGAGTATTTCTGCTATTTGTGGTAACTCCTGCCTCCACTTTGCAGTAGGGATATATTGAGAAACTAGTGAGTCTATTCATTAATCACTGTATGATTAACCTCAAGAGGGGTTCCCTTCAATACTTGCAGGGCAGCTGGCTCCAGTTCCTGCTGGAGAAAGCTGCCTGAGAGGAGCAGGAGGGTAAAAGGAGAGGCTGAAATGGGTAATTAGTGTTGGTGTATGTGTAAGCTTGCAGTCCTGGGGAAGCATGGGATTTTAGCCAGGTGGTCACAGCAGACTGTTCCCCGGAGTTAACTCACTGACATTTTCAATTTAAAATGCTGGGGTTAAATTAATTTTAAGTTAGGCTTTTGATTGTGGAAATTTATTTCCGCTAAGAGGTTGATAAAGTAGTCATGTTAAAGTAATTTGCCTTCAATGAAAGGGAAAATAGAAGTATAATGGAAAATTTGTGGACAGAGAAGGGAAGATGAGAATGCAGAAACTTTAACTAGGCACTAGACCTTTTGGGAGGAAAACACTTTTGTAGAGAAGTTATGTTCATTGTGAACTGTGTCCTAAAGTGGTTTCAGTATATTTTGTTGGTCTCAGGGTGGGAAGTTCATGCATGTTCACTGTTCTTGCAGAAGTAAGTCCTGTTGGTCTAATGGACACTTGACTGTAAAGGCAGACATGTGTGGGCAGCACCATGTGAGCACTCAGAGCTGCTCTTGGGGAGGGTCAGCAACTCTGGGTCCTTTATAAAGGACTCCATCTGGGTCTGGGCAAGTGCACTATTGATTTAAGCATCTCTAATGAAAGACAAGGGGTGTGTTTGCAATTAAATGGCAAGAATTTTTGCAGTTGATGACTTTCAATGCTTGACACCTTTTTGTTTAGACATATGAGAGTTAATATAAACCTCATGTACCACCTACTTGCATTCCAGCCTGGCTTGATTTCCAGGGTGTGAAAGGGCTCCCTTAGAAGTCGTTAAGCTGAGGGACCCAAGTATGGAGACAAACATTTTTTTGGTGGGGACTAATGGAGCTACTCTTATTGCAGAAGTCTGCAATAAAATATGGGAGGTCTGGCATTTTTTGTTCCTAGAATTTGGCAGGAGCTCTCATTCCAATATTTTAACCCTTCATCGAGGTGCAGCCCCTGCAGCTTTCCCATGCTTAATGGATATTCTCTAATAAGTGTGTCTGGCTGTGCTCATCAAGGCGGGTGGTCCTGAAACATACAGTGAGGGCTGGTGCCTGACAAGGAGCAAACCTCTTCTGCTGGGGTCTCTGAGATGGCACCCCCTGCCTGGGGAGGGCCACAGCCCTGCTGCTGGGGGCAGCTGATGGCAGCTGGCACTCCCCACCTCTCAGCAAGGGTGTTCCATTTGCCCTTTCATCACAAGATGTGGCTTTCCTATTTTCATTTTTATTTTTCCCTTGGTTTTTCTTGGAGAGTAGTTTGGTGTGCTGAGGGGAGGTAGGGCCAGACTAAAGACCAGCTGACTTCAGCTGGATGTTACTTGAAGATGGTTCAAATGTTTAAGTTTTCTCAAGTTCTGGCTTGTAATAGGAATTGCTCCTTGAGGAGCATCTGACTGTGCTGGTAGGAGCCTGGGGGCTGCCATGTTCCCCTCAGTCCCTTGAGCCTTCTCAGGCTTTGGGCTTGGAGAGAGCTTCCCAGGCTGAACTCTGTTTTTGAATGCACTGAGACTTTATTAATTTCTTGCTGTTATTACCTATATTCTGGCCTAGAGGGATGAGCTTTAGAAGATGCTTCTCTAAACTCTGTTTCAGATCTGTTCTCCCACACCCTAGGGTAGCTCAGCTGTGCAAAATGAGGACCCCAGCCATGCTGCTGCTTTATAGCCCACTGTATCCCCAAACTGGCATTTCTCAGGGAAACTGGGATATGAAGAAGGAACTGTTCTGGCCTAAGGGAAGGTGCAGGAGTGATGAGTGTGACTGGGGGAGCAAGGGCTGGGACTGGCTGTCTCTGCCCCTGTTCCATTCCAGCCTGTTCAGCTGCAGAGCTGATAAAGCACATTGGTCTCAGGAAGTAAAAAAAGGACCTGATAAGGGGCTAGTTAGTGCAGACAGCACCAAGGACTGAGCCTGAAGCATAAACCGCAAGTTGGAGAAGGAAAACTCCCCAAAACTCTTGTCCTATGTGCAGTTCCCCCTTGCATCCTTCCTTCTCTCATCTCTGGAACAGATTCCTTGAGAGCAGGGCTGTTTTCCCTGGAGCACACAGGCAGGGCAAGATAGTCTTGGGGGCCAAGGTTGTCTGACTAGGTTTGAGAATAAGGTGGGCTTGGAAAGAGAAATGCTGCTAAAGCAACTGAGTGTGTTCATGATGAGGAGGCCGTAATGTTTTGAGCTCCTATGTTCACTGTCTGCCATCCTCTGCTTGCTCAGCCCTTGCCCAGAGGGACCCCAGGCTGAGCCCCTGAAGATGGTGAGGGTGCCTGGAATTCCAGTCCAGCATGGGAAAATGTAAGCAGCAGCTTGGGGCATGGATGATCCAGGCCTGTGTACTCACACATAGCTTTGGGGGAGGAGGTACAGATAAATACTGGGCATAAACATGCCTTGGAGTATTTTCCTCTGAGTTTGAGTGGAAGCTGGTTAAGTTATGGAACAAAAACTTCTCTTCCAAAATTTGCTTTGCAGCTTCCGAATAGCTCTGTGTAACCTGGGGCTGGAGTGGCATTACATGATTATTACCACATTATTGTCAGCATCTCAACTCAGAGCAGCTTTTGATCATGACAGCAAGCTCAGTTAATTAATTGTGGGCTCCATGCTAACTTTGAATTCTGTAGCTCTCCTCATGACTTTTTATACATGAGCACATTTGAAGAAAATTTTGTGCTAGTGATCAGCAATAAGTCCTTTTTTCAACAACTGCATGAGAGCTCTCTTAAAGTTCTGACTTGAAGTTTTGCCTATGATTGCTTGTGTTAGTTGTGGACATCAGATAGAAAATATGCAGTTTGGAGAGCTAACATGTAATTAATGTTCCTATAATTAATACTGAAGGGACTAGTAAGTAGGCCAGTTCTAAAATTCTGCTGGTTTAAAAGTAAAGAATTGGAGATACATGTTTGTGTGTTAAATTGACTTCTGTTTATAGACAGGAGGCAATGCACTTTGGTGTAAACACTCATGTTATGTCTCTGAGCTGCTCCTGTATTGTCTTGACCAGTATTTTGCAGGATAATGATCCTGCACAAATATACAGTGAAACTGCACTGATCTATATAATTTCTGTACAGCCTTTCAACCAGAGAATGGTTCTGTTTGGGTAATGTACATTATCTATGTTTTTAAATCTATCATTTGCAGCTCCATATCCTGATAATAGTTAGCTAGTTCAGGGGCTTAACTGCTAATTCTGGAATAAATTATCCAGCTCTTTAAGATAAATTCAGAGGAATTTCTGGATTTTGTGGACTTTATTTGCATTATTTGTTGGTTGAGGAGAAGTTCTAAAATAGTTGAAAGGCTTTTTTCTGATCAGAAGTGTTTCACAAAAGTATTTTAGTTTCCTTATTATGAGACTAGAAAGTTTGTAACCAAAATTAAGCTGGGAAGCAGGAAGCTTGTTTCCCCAAAAAAGTTAATTTAAGGAAATTTATACCGAGAAAAAAAAGTTATTCTGTCAGTGCCTTGTGCTCATCTGCTACAAAATTATATTTTCAGGTGTACCATTTAACTGGTTTCTACATAGTCCTGAAAATACATTCTGAACTATATTAACTATTACGGTCTAGCCAGGGTTTACCAGCTCGTGTGGCTGTTGGTGCCAGGAGAGGGCACCAGACATCAGTGACAGCGCCTGTGTCCTGCTCTGTCACTGCAGATCCAGCCACCCCCCTGGGCACCTCTGCAGGGAAGGAAAAACCTTCCCCGAAAAGCAGCTTTTTGTGCGGAGTGGCCCCACCTGTGGCCAGTATTTGTGCTTATGCATTATGTTAAAGCTGCAATACCTGGGTTTCGGGAATGGGTTATCTGTGTGGGTTTTGGGAATGGGTATTTTTAGCTGAAGGAATGATCCAAGTCTGAGGCTTTCAAAGGAATGTAAAGAAATGAGGAGCTGAACTCTGCCTGCTGAGGGGAGCTGTATCCTGTAAAGCCCCTGGGGATGCCAGGCTGGGGCACAGCTGTGCATGAGTGTGGGGATGTGCTTGTGGATCCTCTTCCTCCGTGGCCAGAGCCAGCAGCTGGCAGGAAGGGCAGCAGTCCCCGAGGGCAGGGAAAGGTGACCCAGGATGTATCCCCAGAGTCTGGCCCGGGGAGATA
Organism: Lichenostomus cassidix; assembly: GCF_008360975.1. Lineage (NCBI taxonomy): Eukaryota > Metazoa > Chordata > Aves > Passeriformes > Meliphagidae > Lichenostomus > Lichenostomus cassidix. The sequence goes on from NC_139490.1 coordinate 19,866,338, forward strand.
TCCCTGGGAGGAGCAGGGTGTCCCCTGCCAGTGCCTTCCCACCTTCCTCTCCTCCTCTTTCCTGAGGCTGCCCTTTGTCTTTTGCTTTGCCTTATTAAAGTGGATGGGAGCTTGGTGGACTTTTCCTGTAATCCAGTCAATGACTTTTTGAGTAAAATAGAGTATCTCTTTAGAACCCTATGAATAATTAAACTGTAATTCTGATCCTCTATTAATGGAAAATAAATGCCTGCAGAGACATGTCACAGTGGAGCCTTAATTATTCTACCTTGAGAATAGTTACAGCTGACTTCTTCCCCCACCTATATAGAAACACATTAACAATATTTAGGCTGAAATACAGAATTTGACTGCCCTTAGTTTCCTCTAATTCTTTGGAATGAACTATTAGCTCCTATTACTGGCTACACTTCCACTCTTCAGAAGCATTAACTAGCTGAATGTGTATCAGGATTTCATAACATGGTAATCATCCATTTTCTAATTTACTCTGATCCTGTGCCTTTATGGATTCTTTGACTCTCTTGACTTCACTGGGAATTGGGGATAGCCAGCTCTTCAAAGAATTGGCCTCACGGTTAATTTGCATGCTGAAATTGGCATTTATATTAAATTACAAAAAAGGCTGTCTTAGTGAGACCCATAAAAGTTTCTGCACCATGAGCAGAGCTCTGAATCAGCTGCAGGACTGAGATCTGACTTTAGGAGCTGATGTAAAACCCTGTAAAAATATATTTATGTAGACACTTATTCAGAGCTTTCAAATTCTAAAACTGATTGCCAACTGCCAAAATTTCCTTTAGGACCTGTTTTTCTAAATATTTAGTTTGCAATTCTGTTTTAACCAATGTATTGCCCTCTTCATAACTTTGGGTGCAACCTGTGTCTTAGCTGCTTGTTTTGCTTCCTGGATAGCCCCTTTGAGCCAGATGTCAGAGAGGGGTCTGAGTATTTGAGAAACTTCCAGGAACTGGTTAGTCAGTCCCTTGGGAATGGACAAGGTCACTGCCTCCCTGAATAAAACTTCCACAGTATTAAACCAAGTCTAGGGAGCAGCCCAGCAGAGGCTGATGAAGGATGGCTTGAAATCATATTTTTGCTGTCTGTTCTTGAGCAGGTGTGTAAATGTGAGTACAGGTGCTGGGAAATACCCCTTAGAGCACCTGAAGCTGGGCTGAGACCAGCCCCATGCCAGTCTCAGAAACTGTGCCTGCAGTTTCCCTCTCCTGTCCTCAGAGTAACACTGTCTTTTGTTGTATTTTTGACTGCATTTCTGCAAAGGTGTTTGTACCAGCAGGATTAATCTGATAGTCTTTGCTTTTGTCCAAAATCGGTGAAGGTGTTTCAAGCTGTTGGATAATTATTCCCAAAATCAGGAGTATGTATCAGGCTTAGTTCTTATTCTTGAAAGCACTGAGGCAACTGAAAGGAAAATCCACCCCACAGACTCTACTTTTCCAAGCTTGGAAGCCAAAGGCAATGGTACCATTGCCCCGACCCTTGCTGTGAGCATTCTTTTCGGTCTAAAATAGAGGACTGTGCTCTTGCCCTTCCATCCTGATATATTAAAACTGTCTCTGTTTTCTGTTCTTAAACTAACAGATACTCCCTACCAGCTTCCCTGTCTGGTCCCCTCTCCAGCCTCCTCTCTGATCGGGAATTTGTGCAGCAGCTTCAGCTAGCAAAGGCTGAGCAACAGCACTTGCCATGAGTCTTCTTGGGTAGAACTAATAAAATATTCCTGGCCACAAGTTGTATGAAATACTGCAGAGCACCTGCAGAAGGGAATTAAGTTACCCCTCCTGAATTGTGGTTCTTCAATTAATCTTTACACTGGGTACATACATCAATAGCACATAGTTCATAAAGGGTGACAACAATGCTAAGAAATGATAAGAAAATTAGGACTGAAGCTGGACTGAATTTTTATAAAGAGGCATTAAGCCAGGCATGAATATTTACTTGTTTTCTTTTGTATTGTGCCTGACCTTGGCCCAAGTTTTGAAAGTCTCCATGAGACTAGAGCTCATCTTGTCAAACTCAAACCTCAGCTTTTGCTGACGAGTTTGAGATGGATTTTTTTTTTCCCTGCCACTCATGTCTCATTTTTCTGCAGCAGCTCTTGATTTCTTTCATAACATTTTCCTGGCCTTTTTAAGCCACAAGATCCTGAAGGCATCAAATGCAAATCCTGACTCTGGCCCCAGTCTTCATCTTCAGCGATGGCAGGGCTAAACCACTGCAGGAGGTGCAAATGTGTGGTACTGCAGGCTCTGGGGGTGTGGACTGAGTGTAAAACCCTTAGCCAGGGAAGAACTGTGGCATTTACTGGACAATAACGTTGATGGATAGAAGACTGAAAAGGATCTCTGTGTTCAGCAAAGGCTTTGCACTCCCTGCTCAGAGTGCCAAATTAAGAATCATTCATTCACCTGGTTGTTTTCCTTACTGCAGATGTTAGGCAAGAGCGCTGTCTGTCCACTAAGGGTGAGGATGACAACTGGCTATGCTACTGCAAAGGGGACAGTCACCCCTGAGGCTGATGTCCTGAAAGCAGCAGCCTCTCTCCTATGTGTATGGACTCTCCTCGGTTTTGCTGCCCAGCCCATGAGCTAATGGAAGGACTGGTGCACAGCTTTAGCTGGGTCTGCTGTGCTGAGTAAGCTTTGTCTTGACTTTTATGCAGGCTTTAACCTGAAATACTCCAAGTGATTGCCTTATGCAAAGTGCCACTTCAGGGTGCTAGTGGGACTGTGCTGAGTAGTTGGGGAGGAAGGTAATCAGCAGGAGTTCCCTCCCTGTTTGTGTTTCCAGATGATCTAGGATCACCTTGCCTGCTCAGCTCTATTGCTGTTTTAGAGGGCACATGTTAGGGGGGACATAATTATCCACTCCTTAACCTTCTTCCAAAGCAAATCCTGGTGGTGTGAGTAGAGAGCACAGCAGTTCCTTGTAAGTGAACAGCCAGGCACGTGGGGCAAGGGCAGTGCTTGTGCTCATGGGCACCAAATCAAAACAGATGCAGCCTGAACTGCAAGGGCTGATGCTCCACTCCCAGTGCAGCTGACTGCAGCCTTAGTGTGAAGTCATGTTGTGCCTTCTGCATGTTAGTTTTTGAAGAATCTGTATAACTTATTGGAGTTTGTCTATCCTTTTAAACAAACTTTGTCTTTCAGGCTTTGTGGCAGAATTCATTCCTCATTGACTTCATGAAAGCCTCATTGTTAAAATGGCCATATGTTGTCTGATTATCCAGACTACCTATGTAACTCCCACATGTTTTCTCCCAGCCTGGTTGCTTATTACTGTTGCCTCTGCGGTGCTGATAATGCCACCTTAATGCCCATATTAATCTTTTTTGCTCTGCAAGTGTCACTATTCCTATTCTCACTTTTTTTTCATGTGAAATGCTCCATTAAGTCCTCCCTTTCACCATCAAAATCCTTTCTCAAACACTTGGGTTTTTTGCCAGTAATGCTGAATCCATGTTCCCCATTTCTGCCCACGTGCAGGTGGAATGGTGTGTGTCAAACCACGTAAGTGTGTCATTGAGAAGCACGAGAAGTGCCTCTCCTGCTCTTGCTGTCCACAGCAGGGCTGTTCCTAGGGCTGCATTCTCACTAGAGGCTTCCTCTCAGTGTGCCTGTTTCATGTACAGCAAAAGCTATATTACCTTGTGTGATGTGCTGTGGCACTGCTGCTGTGCTCCCCAGAACAGCAACGGCCCTGCCAGGAAACAGGGGCACTGATTTCAGGGCACTGTGTCACTGGGGTGCAGGTGGCCTAAAGGAACTGCAGAGCAAGAGCACTTCTGCCGCATGGTTTGGTGCCAAAGTCTCTTGTTTTGACACCAGGAGATTGTTTGAAACTGGAGGTTTGACAGAGTGAGGAAAACGTGGGGAATGGCTGGTGAAAAGATGCAATGCTGGTGGTTGATAAATCTCATGATGCTTCATGGGCACTTGAGAATGTTATTTTTATTGCAAGCTCCCCAGGGGAAGCTGTGACTGAGTTCAGTCAGCATCCCTGAGCCCTGTCCTGATTAACCAGTGCCCAGGTTTGCCTTGTCTGCATGTGATTGCTGCTGACCCAGGGCTGCTATGTGCCAGGAGGGCTCTTCCCCCTCTCTTAGTGCAGGGTGAGTTACTGGGGAGCCACAACCCAGGAATAGCTGCCTGAAGACAGGGTCATGCTAAGGGGCAACTGAGGCTATTTTCAGATAAATATTGTCTGCACTGTCACTTTTGTCCTTGAGAGCCTGACTGAGAAGCTAATTTTTCTGCAGTTGGTTGAAAATCACATTGCATCAAACAAATAAATGTTCTGGCTGTGCTTATTGCTATCCTGGGGGGAGGAAAGTCAATTAGGCAGCACTAAAATAAATGTGGAATACTTTGACCAATCTGGCATGAAACAAGAGCTACCCAAGGTATGTCTGAGTGTGTCTCATGAGCAATGTTACACCACGTAGCACTGGAGGCATCGGCATTTGAGGTGGGGATGGAGAAGCTAATGCTGAAGTCTGTGCTCATCCAAAGGCAGATTCCAGGTCCAGCCCAGGGCAGGCTGCTTTGCCAGTCCAGTTTAGAAGGCAGGCCTGCAGTTGCATGCAGGCTGTCTGCACGCTTGCTGTAAGAGTATTTTAAGTATGTTGCCCTTGGTTTTAGTTTCATGGATAATTTTAGAAAGCATATGCCTGGGTCTCTAATTTCCAAATTACTGCTGCTGTTTCATGTGTCAGGTGGTATCTGTTCTTTCGTGACAAAATTTTCTCATCATCACCAGTGACACTCAATACTTTTGCTCCAATGTTACTACTTTTAGTTCCTGGGAAAGCTGCATAGCTTGCTATGCTGCCTGATGTGCCCATGGGGAGGGAGAAGGTAGTGGGAGCAGACACTTTTGGGTCACTTCTTTGTTTGTCACTTTTTTGCCTCTTTTGTAATGGAATGGCAATATCCATACTGCAGCACTTCAGGATACTAAAGGAGTGTTGGAAACATCAAACGTGTTGAGTTCAAACTCTAAAAGTTTACAAGTGTGGTTTTAGCTGCGTGGTGGACAAATGCAACCTGACATATTGGTGTCCTTTAGTTGCTCACAATCTGTGTGCAGATGTTAATTTGAGTTCATCTGTCCTCCCTTTCAGCCCCACTTGCATCTTAGTGCTGACACCAATTCTGTTTCCATAGTGACTGGAACACTGTGTGTACAGCCCAGCTCCACCCGGGTGACACTTTGGGCCCCTGGGATGCCCTGCCAGGCAGCCTGGGCAGCACTGCTTCCCCTTCTTCACACTGCAGGGGTTTAAAGAAGATTATCTGTGCAGTCAGAGATGCAGCTGCACTTTCAGGTAAAGTGGTCTGTTGCCCCTTCTAAACCTCATCAGAATGTAAGTACTGTGGGCCAAAACTTTCCAGTTGGCATATCTGTGTCAAGACAGTAGTTTTTGGGAAGCTTCAGCCACAATGGCACCTGTATTTATACATTGTTTATTTTTTTAAACTTTTCTTTATAAAGGTTTAATACTACTGGGCTGCAGACTAAGCTTTGCAGTACTGAATGTTTTGATTTAGTGGGATGGCCTCTGCTTCTGTGGGCAAGAGCCATCCAAACCTGACCAAGTGAGAGGTCTTACCATGCTTTCCAGTCTTGCAGACTGAAATTACTTGGTTTGGTAGCTGCCTTCCAGTTCATCATGACAATGCCTGAGCTTAACTCCCAGGTACATAGCCATTTCCCCAGATATGTGTTTTTCCACATGCTTTTCTGTGGCCGTGTAAGACCTAGGAACTAGAGGATGACTGGCTGGCTTGCAGAAAGGATAAAGGTAAATGGAGAGATGGGAAAACTGAATGAAGAGTCTCAAGAGTTGGATAGGGAAGAGTCATTAACTTTAAAACAGGCAGGCCTGTGAAACCACACAAAACCAGGAGAAATGGTGGGATGTCACAGGAGAAGGCAGTGTGTGGTGTGGTGTGGTGTGGTGTGATAAAGGTTGCCTCATGAGCCTTTGTTGCCCCTCGAGTGCAGGATTAGGGGATGCCATTTCCAGCTGAGTGCTCACCCCTTCCCTGCACTGGCTGTGCTGAGGGAGTGACTGCTCCTTCTGCTCCATGAATCACTTCACCCCTGAGCCTCTGAGGCACAAGGGTAGGGAAGTGCAGGAGAAGCTGAGAGCTGCTGGGACAAGAGGGAAGATAGATGGAAGGGGATTTGCACCTTGCCTTTCAAATGTGTTTATCTGTGCCCACTGTGGGTTCCTGTGGAAGTCAGGCAGCTCCATCTGCTGTTTTAATGTCCATTATTTTTCAGTAAGTTTGCTCAATGCCCAGAGTCCTAGACTTCACCTTAAGCCAGTTTTGACTATGTATTATTCTGTGTCAAGAACCAAATATCATGTCAAGAGTTCTGAAAGTTGCAGTTAGCTGGCTGAGAGGAAGGTCTGGAGTACATTATCTTAGGTGTAGAATCTGATTTTTATACACAGTAAAAGCACCTCATCTCCCTGTTTTATTGTGAAAATAATTTATTTGAAGTGCTTTGATGCAAGAGCTGAGTACTGGAAGAGGCCATGAAGAAATATTTTTTCTTTAGTGCATGCTTTGAGCAGTGTGCAATAAAGAGGAGCATAAGGGTAAGTACTGGTCACAGGAGATGAAATGTAATATTGTCATATTTTTCTGCGTCTTGAATAAGATGAGGAACTTCTGGAGAAAAATAAAATGTGATCACATAATTAGACTGTATCATCATACAGGCTTTTCAGGAAGCAACACAAAAGCTCAGCAGATCTCTGAACTATTGAACACCTGGCTTTGCAAACTTGCTAAAGTGTTTTTAATATAGATAGGTATGGTATAATACCTCAGACTGAAATAGCTCTAGTTTCTAGGACTGACCTTTTCATTACTTGGTCAGCGTCCCTGCACCAGTTAAATTTGTTACTTCTATAAAAAGTTTAAAATAGTGAAGATGCAATTCCAGAAAGATTTTAATTACTCTCTGATGAGGATTTCAGTGCATCTGAAAAATACTTTTCTCCTTTTTGCAAATGCCATGATGTGGTGTTTTGGCATTATGGAATGATTAGGGCAGTTAATTGCAGTAACCTGCACTGCACTCATTTGAGAACCTGAAGTAAGCCCACACTCATACAAAGGTTTCCAGCAAACTTTTTTCATTTACTGTCTTGTGGTCAGATATGAGAAAAAAAACCTCTGGAATATGGGTGTCCCAGCATGGGCTGTGCTGTTGAGCTGTGCTGATTAGAAGAAGGCTTGTGGATGTTTTGTTGCTGAGCACTCTGCCTGTCTACCAGTTCTGGATGCTGTAGGAATTTTCTGAGATGGAGTAGAAGGAAGGGGTGGACTGAGTTGAGAAAACAGGGTCACAGGAATGTCTGTTGTACAATAAATAGCAATGTGTCCGTTCTTGGGGAAGAAAAGACTGTCGGTTGAGGACTGCATCTCTAGCAACAGTCATAAGCAAAGGAAATGTTGGATTCATTGGGTCCTTCCTTGAATAGTCACAATGGTTTGGGGTTGTAAAAACCCTAAAGCTTGAAAGAAGATAGCTGTGAGATGAAGTTCCCACCTTTTTTTTTTAAAGTGTATTGAGAGTGGGCTTTAAAAATGTCTGGTGCCTACATAGGTGTAGTATGACCTTCCTGTTCATTACAGGGAAAAGCTCATAATTTTTCAAAGAAATAACATGACCTGACAATGTTTTCATTGCAAGAAGCTCATTATTTTGTTTTCACTTGTTCCCTTTGGAATTCTCTTGCAGTCTAGTGTGGGTCTCATTCTCATAACGTGCCCACCATTTTCAGAGACCCCACCCTTCCCATACCTTTATATCTCATTGCTGTTCTTGAGCCATAATTAGCATCCTGTAGTACCCAGGAATGGGATGAGTCATATCACCTACTCTTTAGTACTCAATGACACCATCCCTCAGGTTTGTTTCCAGTTTGCTGTATTCTCCAACTTCTCCAAACAGCTGCTGTGTTACCTTGAAATAACTGTCTGATTGTAAATGAGGTTACAGTGGTGGAGGTCAGGGTTAATTTTGTGAAAGGCTGGAGTGCAGAATTGTAACAAGCAGATGAGCCTGGTGGAGTTTGTATAGTCTTACAGTGCTTTACACCTGCAAGAGCTGTACTGGGCAGAGGGGCAGGGGTGCTGCCAGCCCAGCTCTTCTCCCTCCTCCTGCCCTATGGAGGGCAGGCAGAACTACAGCCCCTTACAGGCTGCCCAGGGCAGTGGTGGAGTCACCGTGCCTGGTAGTACTTAAAACTGTTTTAAAAACCGTGGATATGATGCTTAGGGACAAGGTTTAATCCATGGCTTGCTTAGGCTTGGCAGTGCTTGCTTAACAGTTGGACTTAATGACCTTAAAGGTCTTTTTCAACTTAAATAATTCTCTGGTTCTGCCTGAGTGAGGACAACAGGACTCAGCTGATGAACCTCTCTGTTATGCAGGCTAGCAGTTCTCCTACATTTGTGATAACAGATTTACTATACAAAGAAGTGGATCTGTTTGCAATTCCTTCTTAATTTGGGTTTGCTAAGATGTTCTTGTATAAGCTCATTCTGGCTTTATGTGGCTATAAATAATGCTTGGCATTGTAGCTGGCATAGGAAGGACATTGCAGCAGAAAAGATGTAACATTGGGTTTTCTGCCAAGACGTGATTTTTAGGAAAAACAGCAGGAAGAGAACATTCAGCGGCCCTTAATTGTGACTTTAAAAAGTGCAGATGTTGGGAAGATCTTTTGGAGGAGTGTTTTTGTAATAGTTCTGCACAGTATGAGCTGCATCTGAACTACTGAAAATGTTGAGTGAGTTTTGTTCTAGCTCTAGACTCAGTTCCTCATCTTTTACTGGCACCAATTAGATTTTTACGTCTGTTTGGCTCATTTGAAAGTATTTCAGACCTCCATTGGGTCTGACCTCCAAACCTGAGTGTTATGTGCACAAACAAGCCCCAAACATCTCACAAAGCTGCACTGTCCTCTTCTATCAACCAACTGTGAAACTTGGGAATGGGAGAAGAACTGGGGAGCCCTGATGCCACTGTTTTTTTTCCTGGGGGCAAAGGCTTAAAAGGCTTCCTGGAGCCTTGCAGTTGGTTCAAAGGCTTCTCCCAGCTGAGGCTCTGCACAAGCACCGTAACCTGAGATTCCTCTTGGAATTGTGGGTTTACAGTGGAAGAAGGGGTGTTGTCAGAGCAGGAATCACATCCTTCCTTGTGAAGTTCACAAGTGAGACTGCTGTAGCCAGCAGGGCCACCTTGGCCACATGTGGAGTTTGTGGCAGTCGGGGGCTGGAAGGGTGCACAGGTGACAAACCAGCAAGAACCCCCAAGAGTTCAGTGTCCCCTCTAAGGTCTCAGTGCAGGATCTCCCCAGCAAGACTGCCACGGAACAGGGAGAGGCTGATTTTTATAAAAACCTAGCAGGAATGTGTGATATAACAGACTAGAGCTGGGGCTTACAGGCTTTAGCATATATTGGCTGTGAATGCTGGCTATTTGAGGGAAGTTACACCATTTTTTGTGCTCATTTGCTTTGCTGCTACTAATATCTGAAGGTCTGGAATTGAAAACTAAATTTTTCCTAGGTTTGAAATTGTCTGTATGGTGTGAAGCTGACCACCTGGAGAGCAGAAATTCAGTCCATCAACAGAAAGAGGGGTTTCTTTTTTCAGTGTAACAAATATTTACCAGTCAGCACATCTGACAGGCTGTTAGTAGTAAATATCGGTTGAAACCAACTGCTGGAATCCCTGGCTGTAATAACAGAAGGGAATGAATGGAAAAGGGAATTCACATTCCAAATCCTTCCAGAGTAAGTTATTAAAAATAACAAATTTGGAGTAGGACTAGGAACAGGCTTATCAGCACCTGGAGAATGATGAATTTTGTGATTGCTGAAAGCTGTTTGTGCTCTTGTAAGTAATGTTAATGTCTGGCACATGCTGACCTTGGAAGTGGTCAGTGGTCCCAGTAAATATTGGGAGGAAGCTGACTCAGTTCCTTGGGTGTAAAAACCTGGGAATCTCAGTCCTGAACATTTTTGACAGCTGTCATATGCTGCCTTCTCTGACTTTACTCCCCACTGTCTTATTTTTCTTCCTTCTGTCAACCTCATCTGGAAATTTATGTGCAGAAATGGTAACAGATAATTTCTGTGGTTTTTCAATGGAATAACTACAGATCCTATTGGAGAGAAGAAAAGCCTGTCTGAAGGATTGGCTGGGAGACAGTTCTTGAGTTCAGCCCTGGGCTCAGATCAGGACTTTTTGAGTAATCTAGAGGCAAACTGTTTAATCTGTCTATTCCCCACCTATAAGCTCAGGCTAATAATGCTTCCTGTAGACACACAGCATGAGGGATCTGGAGGCCTTGACTTTAGCTTGGGAAGCCACTGTACTTCTGCAGGAAAAGCAGCAAGACAGGATTAACAGATGGACTATGTTTTTTCTCAAACAGACTTTGAGAAGGCAAAGCTTTAGCCCACTTTGGGAAACCGAAGGAATGAAGACAAGAGCAAATGCACTCCCATAATCTCCTTTTTTTAGCCCTACTCAATTGTGGCATCAGCTGTATCTGTTTAACCTTTGCACCTGGGGGGTTCCTGCTTGAGCTAAGCCAAGTCCCTCTGGTTTATCACAGAGAAGTTCTTTGAAGCTGCTCGTCTGTGTGTCAAGGTGATTCCACTGCAGGGCATCCAGCTGAGACAGACTTCAGGGACCAAAAAAGTGTGGGGATAACCACTTTAATGCCTGCATCTGGTCTTGACCAGTTTGTGTTTCAGTTACTGTTCAGAGTCCTGCAGCTACAGCATTTCAGTGAGTTAGAGCCAACCTGGCCCATGCCTCAGAATGTCAGATGTACACTTTCAGGTTGGAGAATTATGTACCTAAAAAGCTTAATTTTAGGCTGTGACGTACTGCACTGCCTGGAAGTGCAGCAGAATGGAAGTTGTGCCCCAGGACTCTTGCATGCTATACCAGCTCTGCTTCCTGTAGGACAGAGATGCAGTGTATGATTATGCATTTATATTTTGATAGTGATAAAGACCCAAATACTTAGTGTTCATTTGTACTTGCTGCTGTATAAATGTATTGAAAGCAATGATCTCTGCATAGGGAGCTCTTGAGCTCAAGACAAGTCAAAATGAGTAACAAAACAGGCAACAAAATAGAAATGAAGTGACAGGGAATAAAGTTAAGGAAACTTTCTTACTTGGATGAGATCAATAACTGCAATATACTTGGAGATGGCATGGGTTTCCAATCTTCTACCCTTAAAAACAGCTTACTTCCCAAAGCAAAACAATAGCAAGTGTTTGATCTGTAATCTCATGGTGTTGTGGATTAGCCATGTCTGCACTGCAAGAGACTAAACAACTAATTCTTAGCCAAGCAAGCTTTAAATGAGCTCCTTTGGAGGCCATTAACAAGCAGGTGAGGACAGGCAGATGGCTCCCAGCTTCTGGGGAGATGTGTGGGGTTTCTGGGCTGAGCCTTGTGCTGCTCTGAGCTGCAGCACAGACAAAGCAAGCTCTGCTCTCTCCTCTGAGCCTGGCCCAAAGGGGTGAGAAAGCATCTGGCTCATTCCAGATGGGCTATGGCTGCAGCAGCTTTGGGCTCCAGGGGCTAAAGAGCTGCTTCTGAGATAGCCAAGAAGGCAAAGACAATTGGAGAGAAAACTTGGGCCATGCAAAAATTGAGGGGGACCTTGAAAAGCACTGAGATGAATTTGGAATGGAGGCTGGTGACCTGGAAAGCTGACTTGAGCTTTCCTTGATGCTGTATGTGGGGGGTCACTGTCAACGTTTGAAAAGGGACACAACAGCCCTGTGGCTTTCCTAAGCAGAACCAGACCCTTTGAACACTTCCTTGCACTGGAAAATGTGGGAGATCAGGCACTAGGACCAACTGACTTTTTCTGAGTTGTGCTTGCTTGTTAAATTTAATAGCAAGACTACTCCTAGTTAAGATAAAAGTGTGTGTCTGTGAGAATCACTTTAATCCTTATACCCCTTAGTTCTCAGATTGTCTGTGCTTCCTTTGTAGCCATTGACACTCATTATGTCACAAGTGCAAATTGCCACAGCATGTTTTCTGAAGCTTGATGTAATGGGGAAAGAATTCAGATTGCATTGATACCTCATCATTTTGCACTGATTGTTAGTGGGAACCAACAAAATCTGATACAGCTTTTCTGTATTAAGTGTACAAACAATCCATGGGATCAAAACCACTGACTTCAGTCGTGTCAGATTTCATGATTAAGTCCATGTTTCTAGGACAAAAAGTGAACACAGTTGGGAATTTTGGAGAGCCCTGTGTTCTAAAGGGGCATTGCCATAGTGGCAGATGTCTGACTGGCCCTGAAGTGGTTTGGGAAGGGCTGTCTGTGGTGGGCACTGCCTTGGTGAGCCTCTTCTATTAAATCACTGTTTCCCCACCCTGTTTTGTAGGGAGTTATGTCCTGGGAACTCTGTGAGCCGTGATCTTGTCTGCAGGGAGTTGGTGCTTTCCCTGGGAGATATTTCCCCGCAGTGACTGGAGAGCACATTCTCCAAACGGATAGGGGAAGGCATGTGGAGGGCAGCTCTGGCTGTGATCACCAGCCCTGAGCTCTGCAGGAACTGAGATTTTTGTGGAAATCACTCCTGAGGTGTTCTCCTGCTCGCAGCTCTCCTGATTGATGCACCACCTGTGAGTGCAAAACGTTCTGGAAAGGGAAACTTCTCCCAGTACAAAACACTGCTTAGCTGAAGGAGCTAACAGAAACAAAGCCTTTATTTCAGTAGTAGTGCTGTGTAATACTAGCAGGAGTCACGAGATGGGGCTGTTTTAGCTGAATCGCCCCAATTCCGTGTCCCTGGCTGTGGGGCAGCTGATGGGACAGCCCCGTGCCCCGGAGGATGCACTGGGCTGGAAGGTGGATGTCGCGGCAATCAGCGCTCCTATGTGCAGACACAGCTCTGACAGAGCCTTTGCCCCTGCCCAGCCCCAAAACTGCGTGTATAAGCTCGACACAGGGAGTTTCCTTGTCTCTCACTGCCCCTTTGCACAGCGTGCTTCAGAGCACAGATTTCATCCTCAGCACTGTGTGCAGGGCAGGTGCCTTCCTAGGGGAACTCTTCTGGTTCATTTGGCAGAGATTGCTGTCCACACAGGCAGGAAAAGGTTAAAAGCACATTCAGTTTGGTGCTCAACATCTTTAAACAGTCATGTCTTCTCTTTGAAATGTATAAAATGTAGCTTTAAATAAGTCCTCATTCTTCTCCACTGTGTGTTCTTAGATGCAAACAAGCTGAACTTTCTCCCCAGGTATTGTGTGCCTCTAAAAAAAGGCTGAATAAGAGATTTCTGTGACCTGAAACACCTAATTTAGGCTCTGTGGGACTCTGCCATCCAATAAGCTCATTGCTCCAGAGCTCAGAAAAAAAATTTTAGATTGCATTAAAATAGCAGATGTTAAAAATATGCAGTTTGTGAGAGGGAAAGCTCCCCTCCCCCTTCCCAAAGGCACAGAATAATAGATAACATTAATACGACATCTGAGTCTGTGCTTTTGTGCAGTTGAACATCTCATGGTATCTGGACTAAGTGATGATAAAGAAACCAAATTGAATGTGGCTTGGAAGATTTTGTCTGCATCTGTAATTCATCTCCTGGTTTCTTTTTCACTGAGGGGTGATGCACAGTGAGTGCTGTAACAAGCACCAGGCACTGCAGGTTGGGTTTAGCACGAATGTAAGTTAGCATGGATCCTCTGTGGCCAGAGGAGTTGCATGTTGAGGATGTCCCTGTTTTATGCAGATTAACAGCTATTATGCTAATTGCATTCCCAGTTAAAGTTCAGAATTGGCCAGTGCTGTTTGTTACTAATGTCAGCTTACTGAAACAAAGTGTGGTATCTGTGAGGCAAGTGCAGAGATTTTGAGAGGATACTCTTAGATTGCTAACACTTGATGGATCATGTTCTTTGCCTTGCACAATTCCTTGCACGAGGAATGAGCTAACACAGAGCTTACTGCAGGCTTGATGGCCAGGAATTAGATGTCCAGATATCAGCAGAGCTGCTGTGGGGTTTAAATGTGTTTAAATGTAAAAAAGTCCTCCAAACTGTAGTGCTTCCAAAATAAGCTGGTGTGACCTTGTAGCTCTGGGTTATTTTGAAGTGTGGTCATTAATCCATATGAGTTGGGCAGCCACAACTTGTCCTCTGGGTATAAAAAACAGAAGAGGAGGACAAGGCTGTCTCTAAAACTCTTGGAATGTAAAATACTAAATAGAAGGGAGGTTTGGGTGAGAGGAAATGCTGGATTGAAAACAGGAGGAGACTGTGGAAACTGGATAACTTGCTGTCCTGGCTTATAGCTTGGGACATGGGAATTCCAGGCTTCTGTCATGGGCATGAGTCATGCTTAAGTATGTGTGGTTCCAGCAGAAAAAAGATGCAGACGGCTGCAGAAAATATTGTTTATACAGTGTTCACTTAACAACGTGCTCTTTGCAGTTGTTACGTTGCTTGAAGCATTAGGGCTGAGAAACCTGAATATTCTTCAGGGGTTCTTCACAAAGATGTATTGATGGCTTCAGAGAAACCCAAGGTCTGTGGGGTTTTTGCAGTTGGCTCCTCTCAAAGAAGCTTGATTGCTGCACTTCTGAGGGAGAGACCACAGGGAAGAGCAGATTCCTCCTATTGTGCCAGTACAGTCATGCCAATGTAAATGAAGGAAGAATTCAACCTTTGGTTCTTTATAGTGCATCTTGGGATGTGGCATGTGGCAAAATATGGATGTTTTATAGATGCAAGTGAGACAGTTGTATGCCGGGATCCAGAGCACTTCTGCGCTGTAGTAACCAGGAGCTTCTTGAAACCTGGTCCTTAGCATGTTTGGAACAGTGGTTAGGGTTACCCCAATAACTCAGGAGTACAGCATTTGCATTGCATTAATCTACTTTCCCTCTTAAAATCTTAATAAATTAAATTCTGTGTTTTGTGTAACTTGAAGCACTGGATGTTTCCTGAAGTTTCCCTCTGACTTAATTGCACTGTCAGGGGTAAAATTTCTCTCTGTTATAGAAATCTTCCTAAGAAGCCTATTTTAATCATTCTTTGCCAAGTACAAGCACATTTATCCACAGCTGCTATGATAACTCCTAAATGAAAGTAAAACTGACACATTTGTGCTGGAAATCTGGGCTGCTCTTGTTGGATGCATGCTAAGGATCAGATGTGTAACAGCTGTTTATTTTATGGGCTTTTCTGAAGGTGGCTTTTCAGTGAAGTAATGCATAGCTCATCTTTTAGTGTAACTGTCATTACAAAGCTGAATCTTCCACTGCAGGAAGAGATTTCATCTCTGAGCTGAGGGAAGGGTAAGGTAGGAACAAAGGCATGGGCACTGGTAAATTCACAGCACAGCTAATCTGAGTTTAACCAAACCTGTCCTCTAGTATGCCATGAAGAGTGGTAGTGACCTCCAAATTCACTTTAGGGGTACTGATGTAGATCTAATCTGATCTTTGAATCATGTAAACCTGAGAAAGTTAAATATTGTGTTGCATTACCCTTTAAAATGAGGGTGAAGACAATTCCTGTTCATGTGCTCAAAGAACGGTTGTCAAACTATGCACATTAAATGAACTACCTTACCAGTTGCTGCTTTTTAATATAGTAACCATTGGAATTATTCATGGGTACCTAACTCAACCTGGCACAAAATACTGCATCTTATCACAGAGAAAAATTCTCCTACCTGTTCCTGTGCAGTGTAAAAGATTTACAATTGTATTTCCATATAGTGTTATATGTAGACTGTAGGCTGAGAAGTTATTTCAGTCCTTTAGGATTCTGGTTGTACAGAAAGCTATAGTTATGAAGTGAATTACATGCAAAAAAGATCTTGTGAATGTGACAGTAAAATGACAGTTCTTGAGTACTTGGGTCAAGAAATGAAAATATTCTGGTTTTCATAGTGGCAGTTCTCTGCATGATAGTTTATATATCAAGGCTGCCCCTGAGATGGGTCTGCTGTGCTGTAATTAGGACTGTAACAGAAGGGCTGCTCAATAAAGAAGGTAATTTAGGTAGCTCATACAAAAGGTGGGAGGAAGGAAGCAAAATAACCTTGTTTTGCATATAAGGTCTCTAAAATTGACCAAGGACATCCCAGCATAACAATAAGGATCTGAGCCATGTTCCTCCCCTACTGAGGTAGCAATGCTGCAGCCACATTTCAAGTGCTCATCTCTTAGGGATGTTTTCAGATGAACCCCATGAGTGAAGTTCTCTCTGTGATTTTAGCCAGAAATAAGAATAAATTTAGTGGATGATATGGAGCTGACTTTTTTTTTGACCTGCAGTTAGCAACTTGGTTTTTGCTCCTGCAAGCTCTTCACTGTTAGACTGTAGGGAATTAAGAAACTGGACCACCACTTCTGTAGCAATTGCAATAAATCTCATCTGTATCTTCCAAAATATACCTTCAAGGGCAATAAACCAACCCTGATGCTAAAGAAAATCACCCTGGTGTAACCAGGATGGGTTACAGGCCAGGAATTAATTGTTTGAAATCTCTGACAATTTGTCCAGGCTAAAGTCCTGTTACGAAGCTTCCTGCCATGTGGGAATTTAGCACACATTCCTCCACCTTTTTAGGGGCTGCAAATCAGCAGAGGGGTTTGAACATACATCAGGCTTGATATCTATAAGACTTAGTGTGTCTGAGCATTTCATTTTTTCCCCCTAATCCCAAAGTGTGTCTTCATGATGGCCAGTGAGGCTGAAGTGTCTCAATCTGTACACCTTTGACTTAAGCTTGATGTGTGTAATATGAAATAGAGCACAAGATGAGCGCTGAGGATACTCCAACTGCTGTCTGTAATGCCACATGGAAAGAATTAGCAACGAGAGTTAAAATGAAAAATAATCTAAACAAACAAGGACGTTTCAGTCTTGTATGTTACCTATAAATGTTTCATTCTTCTGTTTTATCGTATCTTCACTATCAGGCAATGCAGGGAGAAAGGGAATATGTCAGACACTGGCTATGTGAGGTTTCCAGAAATAATACGGTGACTAAAGTAAACATTTTTGCACTCAAGTCTTATCAAAATATCTTCTAACTAGTACTGTGTGCAAGCTAAATTTTCTGAAGTTTTTATTGCCAATTATTTATGCAGCAAGTAGGACAAAATGTTCTTAGGAGCTACAATCTTTAGCCTCTCTGTAGGCTTGCATTCTTGCCTCTTTGCATTTTTTTCTTCTTGCTCCTAGAAACTGGAGGCATTTTCTGAGGCATTCAGCATAAGTTTTAAAAACTGAAGCCAGACTCCCCTAAGGAAAATTCCCATCCATAGTTGGTCCAGCTGCACTGGCTTTAGAAACCTGTCAGGACACTGTTTTTCTTAGGAAGGCAGGACAACATTGCCAAGGATATTTTCAATCCTTAAAAAAAGATTTACTGTGGCTCCAGTAAGCAAACACATGGTTACAGCATGATTACATTTGTCTTAAGGCAAACTGAAGTAAAGGGGACTCTGCAAGCATAAAACCAAGAAACAGAAAACCTGTGTCTGAAAATGAGTGGTAAAGTGAGAGGGAGTAATTTATAAATTATGAGAAAAAGAATAGCTTACAAATTCTAGAGAATCTGGAATGAAGTGAAAGCTAAATGAATATAAATGCAGAGGCTATTGTGTTTTACACCAGGTGAGGAACTTGTCTTTATACCAAATTATTGTGTACTTCATATGAAAGGAACCAAAGTGCATTAACCTTTAGGATGGTAATAATTTCCTTTGACCTCTGGTAGCCTTAAACTATCATGAATATGTTCCCTCAGAGAAATATTACCTTTTTTAGGTAGATTGGCATCCCCAGAGGATTAACAAAATATAATTTTGGAAACACTTCCATTTCTGTTGTGTTATCAGTGTTGTCAGAGCACCAAAAGAGCTTGCAGCACAACCAGTCTTCAAATTACCATTAATGTTCCAGTTGGGAGAACTGCTTCCAGCTCCCTGCCTGCATGCAGGTATTGTTCTGCTCCAGCACCTGAGAACTGCTGCTGCCTTGTGCTGAACAAATGTACCTCAGCCTGGAGCCTGAAATGAAGGTTGTGCTGTGACTCCTGGACCCCCTTTGGCTCTAAATCCTCAAAAGCCAGGGGAGTTCTCTGCAGAGACATCCCTAACCATGCACTAGGGCACAAATACGCTGAAGGCAGTGGGTTTAGAGCCAGTGAATAGACTTGTGCTTTGTGTGATTTGATGAATCCCACATCATGTTCTGCATTACACTGGAGTCTTTAACAAACAGGAGCAATCTGGAATAGTTATGAAGCTTTTTGTGAGACGATGCTCCTAAGTTGTTAGCACAGCAGGCAAACCCCAAACTGCTCTGCAAGCTGAGAGTTTTATAGATAACAGGTTTATCAAGGAAGACTGGAGGCACTGCAACTGTCTCCATTTTTGATTCTCAGCTCTTCACTATTTTTGTCTTTATCCTGATGCTTTTCTCCTTACACACCTCCTGGCAGTAATCCCACCCTTATGTTGCCATCTATTCCCCTGCCACTGAGGATGATGTTGGTACTCATGTTAGGGCCCTGATATGCTCCCAGGAGAATCCAAGGGTTTTGATATGCCAGAGAAAAATATTTTGTATCCTGAAATGATAAATAGGTGTGTTGTACTTCCTTGGCTTAAAGATCTGACTCTCAGACTTGGCTCTCTCCCAGGATTAGAGCATCCTAAATCAGGATCCCACTGAGTCAGGAGATCTCTGTAAGCCAGATCTATTTCAGCTCTTCTGATTCCTTTAATTCAGCAACAAGCTCTCAATATTTGAGAGAAGCTTTCAAAATGTGGCTCAAACATGCTCTTTTGAGCTCTTTAGTAGTGTGGCTTTTACTGGCCTGACTCCTAAGAAGAAAATACTGAAGGGGTTTCCTTTTGGTTCTGTGGAAGAAGAAGTATGTGTGCAAAAGTTGGTGAACAATTTGCTCTTGTTACACCTTTAAAAATGATGCTGTCTATCAGTAATAGTGTTAAGCATTTATCTGATAATGACAGTATCTAGTTGAATGTATGGAAAGTGTCTTAGACCTGTTATAAGACCAGGCTTTGGCATTCATTTTTAGGTAAATTATTACCATTAAAATACTTGAAAGGGCAGGAGGGTGTGAGGTAGAACCCTGCTCTTCATAAACTTTAAGTTTAATTATGCTTCAGAATGAATTGAAAATTACTGTGAGGTGTTTCTTGTGGGAAGCATGAAGGATTTTGAGGGTCCCACAAAGAACATAATTTGCTTCCAGTAGGATACCTTTGATTTAAACCCACCTAGACGATACCAGGAAATGTAATTTGTAGGTATGTACATTTTAACAACTGGGTGTGAGCCTTTCTTGAAGTGGGGGGAGAAATGAGATGGTTTGTGCATGTGCTGAGAAGTGAGACCATAACAAAACCAGACCCTTGGAGGCCTCTCAGCTCTAGCAGTGGGATTTTGGAGCTCCCAAGCTCTGATCTCAGCAGTTGTGTTGTTTTGTGCTGTGTTCAGTGCCCTCCTGCCAAGTCTCTCCTTTTTCCCATGGTGACCTGAGGTTCATGGCTCTGGCCATGCCCTTGGAACAAGCCCTGGTGTTCCTCTAGGCTTCCACTGGGCAATGCCAGTGCTGATCTGCCACGATTAGGAAAATGCATTCCCACAAGTTGCTCTGGTGAAATTTGAAAGGGGAGTTGTGACTTAAATGCTTTGTTTTTTAAAGACATGAGGACTTCATAATTTAGTTGTATGGTTCCTGGTCTTTAAGAACTAGGTATAGACCTAAATGACTCTGGGTTTTTCTTCAGAATTGGTTTTTAAGTGTTTGGAGCAAGCTGCCTAATGTACATAACAATCTCTCATTGCAATTTCTGTGGAGTGAATAAATTGTATGAGGAAGAATTTGAGACAACATTCTGCTGCAAGCTGACCTGCTGCTCAATGCATCTGTTCTGGTTTGGGGTTATTACTAGCCTTTATCTGTGTGCTCCAGAAAGCAACAAATTCTGCTGACAAAGCACTGTTGTTCCCTGTACAACTTCACAGGAGAAGCTGGCAAATAAACCTTGTGCCAGCCTGTTTGATGCAGCCAGTTGGGGAGTTATATTTACTGAGCAGAAATTACAAGCAAAATTGGGTTCTCCATAATTTTTTCCTTCTATTTAATTTCCAAGTTTAGCAGATGCATTTCTTTTAAACATGAAAGTTACCAGATGACAAAATCCTAGTTAAACTCTGAGGAGGTTTTTTATTTTTAGAGTTAGCTTCTCCTAGATCACTGGAAACAGCATAAACGAGAATGGATGAATGAATAAAATCTTCTAACGTGTTCATCATCCTTACTCTCCCTCAATGGGAGTTGCTTCCTGTCCCTTTATATAGTGTTCCTTGCACTATTCCTTTTAATAATGACGAGCCAAATTGTTACAGGCAGTAGGCATGTTGGTGTTTCCCTCACTGTGAATATTCCCCACCATCCCTTTTTGATCTTTCATATTTTATCATTAATCAGCTAAATCAAAATATCATTGGCTGTTCAGATGGGTTTGCTTATATGTTAGGTCAAACTGTAGAACTTGCTCTGTAAAATCCTTGTGGCACAGCTCCTGCACTGCTTTTTGTTGGGCTTTACCTGGTCCTGGGCTGGCCCAGGCTCCATGGCAGTGTTGTGAAAAGCATTCCCAGTTACCTGTGTTGCATCTGATCTCCTATATTATTGCTGTTCCATCGTGTTTGATAGGTACTAAAGGTTGATTTAAGTATCATTTTTGCACTAACTTTTTGGCTAATTTGCATCCAATCATACTAACATGAATGTGCTGCTGTGGTGGCTCCACGAGGTCAGAGCTGGAGGGTTAGCTCTGGGGTCAGTTCCTGACCTGGTTATTGAGGCTGCAAACAAAAATGCCTGCAAGCATCAGTGTGAAGGTGCTGGTGGCACAGACACCTCCTCATTAAGAGCTGGACTGGCATCCCTGCCTTATTTCCCAGAGGTGGCCAAAGAGCTCTTTAGATTGAAGCAAGACAACTTCAGATTTAATTTAGAAAGAGAATTAGAGCCTTAGTGGGCGTTCTGTGAACTTCCCAGTGCATCCCAGTTAGTGACTGTTGTTACACTGAGGCCCAAATCAGGGGAAACAACTGTCAGTGTCCCCCTTGCCAGCTGGTAGTAACTAAATATTTTTCTTTCAGTTTGTTGGCAGTGGACAGAGAGGTTTCAGTAAAGATCCAGGGAGTTGAGTGCCTGATTGCCCACCTATGCTCATATATTTTGGTTCTTAACTGTTGACATGCCTATAATGAGCACAAGGCTGGGCTCTTGTTAGTGTATTGCAGTGACTTTTTGTATGGCTTATAACTGTTGCTTCATCTGCAAATGGCATTATTTGGGGTTTTCCCTTTTTTGAGGCCTCCTTTTTTAGTAATTAAACATATGCAAAGTAAAGAAGCCAAAAGAATACAACACAAATGCTCAGAAGCTGTAAGCATGATTTAGTTTTCTAGTTACCTCTAACCTATCCTTGACAGTCTTATGCCTTATTTAGGCAGTGAAACTCAGATCTGAAAATTCAATTTTTAAGGTAGTATCAGGTTCTGATTTCTTACCTGCTTGCCTTAGGATGAATCTGGATTCCTAACAGAGAAGCTGAGTGTCTGAAGATTATAATCCCACATGAGATCAGTCAAGGCTGTCATATTGCTGATACCTCAACCTGAAAACTGAGTAGATGATAAAAGCTTGAAGCTGTTTTTTAGAGCAGATGAGCAGCACAAAAGCATGAGTCAGCTCTGCCATGTCATGATTTTATAGGGAAATCTCATTAAAACAGGCTTGGGGGGAAAGGGTCATTGTAGAAAATGGTGGGGGGGAAGTGATGAGTTTATTATCAGTGTTAAGAAGAGGATTGAGCAGGCAGTGTGTGTGTGTAGTACTTTATCATTCATGGTATGAATGAGTGAAAAGGCCATGTGACACAAAGTTAGCTTTGCCAATTTTATATCTTGCATTTTTCTGTGATAAAATGGTTACCTGCTCCTCTGTCCTTGTGCTGAGGATGTTTCTAACCATTTGTTTATTATGTGCTTATTCAGTCTGCACTAATGGTTTGGGTTTTCTTCAAATAATCTCTCTTTATCCGTTAGCAAGTTGTTCTCCCTATTTATATTTTGAGTGGTGTTTTACTCAGATTTGTCCCATTAGTTAGCTGATGGCTTTGAGCCAACACCTGTAATGGGGGAAGATAAGGAAACAGGTTCATAAAGTCATTGGAGCAGCTAAATGTGGGTAAATTCCTGCCAGGGATTTGTACAGTTTAACAAAGGAGGCTGTTTTTCAGTGAGGAAAACATTAGCACATTCAGGTAGTTGCTTTTGTAAAATCCTTTGAGCATTTACCTGTATATTTAAGTCCTTTAAATACCCTTGCAAATCTTGGCTTGATCCCTCTAGTTCCTGGAGGTATCTTTTGCTTCCAGCTCAGGAGGCAGTCTGTCCAAGTTTGTGTATAACCTATATATACACACACATATATATGTATATATGTTGAGTCCAGACCTTAGTCATTACTACCCATGCCCAGAGTTCATGGCTGTAAGCTATTTATACTTCTTGTGTTCATACATGCAGATTGCACATCTCAGTTTTTGTACATAAAAACCTCTGTGTATAAATCCACACATGCAGAAAGCCTTACCTTTGGATGACATCTGTGACAAGCTAAGTTTGACCGTGACTTGGGGCAAGAAAGAGATTCTGGAAGTTTTATTGATAGCACATAAACATCACTGTTTCCTTGATCTATGTGAAATAGAGGTGTTGACAAATACATTTTAAATTGTGGCATTTGCTCTGGGTTATGTTTTTGTTCTTTGTCAAATGTGTAGTTTCATTTTTGGCTTATGAGAAACAGGCAGTTTTTCCTCTCTGTAGCCCATGTAACATTAGTCTCCTCTGAAATAAAAGAAATTGCCACTTTTTTCCGCATTGTGGCTCATTGATTGTACTGGAATTGCACCCAAGATTAATGTGTAAAGTTTTGGCATAGTTGTCTTCTTAAATTGGAATGGTGAACTTGTGGGAAATGTAAACCACTTTCAGCATGAGACAGCAAACCAATTAACCCATGTGGTAGCATTCACATTGAGATCACACACATGACCTCATCCTGCATGTAACTTTGGAGGTTTGGATGTCAGCAAGAAGGCTGAAGAAAAGAATAGATTCAGCGTCAGAAAGGAATGAATCTTCCTCTTCCTGAAGGTTTTGCAGTGTGAGGAACCTTTCAGCTCCTTCCTTTCCCAGTACAAGTCATGTGTCAAAAAAGCCAGATGTGAATAACACCAATCCATCAGCTCATCCTGATATTAGCTGGCATAGTTTGTGCCTGATAATCTGCCTGACTCATCAGCTGTGCCATCTTGCTTCAGGAATGCTTGTTCTGTCTGATTTGTCACATGAAAGGGAATTTGTGAGGACAGGAGTGTAAAGGAGTACATTGTTTTTTTGTTTATTCTCAGTTTTACAGGTCTGATCATGGCTACTTTTAAAAGACTTTCTTGAGGCCTCAGCTTGGTGGTGTGCTGAGCATCCAGAGATGAGCCAATTTTTTTTGGAAGTCATAAATCAGCCAGGATTGGCAGACAAGCAGGACAATTCTTGCCAACTGAATGGCATTTTACTGCTTCCCACATCTACCTTCCCCAGTCTCAGACCTTTATTAATGGTTCTTAGCCTCTTCTCTCATTCTTCGGCCACTTTTCTCTGCTGTTCTTGTGGTCATGGTAGTCGCAAGTGGTTTTTCCTGTTAGGCATTTCATGGATTTATATTGTGATTCCTGTGTGCCCAAAGCATATGTAGGTACCTTAGTGTCTGTTCACTGCTGCAGTTGCTGTCTGAGCAGTTGTCTCTGCTGCTTGTTTGTTTTTAATTCTAGTTTTTCTTTTGTGAACTTCAGAAATGTAAGGATGAGATGGTATTTGTATCTGCCTCTCTAGGCTGACTTGTTAGAGAGAGGCACAGGATGCTTTCCTTGTCAGGAAGATGAAGCCAGGCTTGAGGCTGTGCATGTGTGAGAACCCTGTGCTATCCCGGGGTTAAGGGCTGTTTAATGTCTTTAAGGCACTCTGTCTTCTCATTTCTCCTGGGTGTGTGGTATCCATCACTGCTGGAAGACATGGAATGACAGGCCCTTTCCTCACATGTGATCCTGCCAGAGCTGCACTGGTGCTGCTGGGTCATGTCCGTGCTGTGTGCTTGGAGATCTTCACCTGCCACTCAGTACAGCTCCACTGTGCTTGGGCTGAGCACCTAACCCTTGCTTTTATCATCTGCCAAACTGCTAGAGCATAGCTGGTAGCTGTTACAGATGAATCGCTCTCACTTTTCTCCTTGGTTGTTAAATTTTATTTACGTTAGTCCTGCAGGAACAGAGATGTGACCAAGGTCATGGCACACCAACATCTGTTACCTTTCTGTCTTGTCCCCTGAAGATCAGATTCATTTGTTGTCTCCCCCACCCTCCTCCAATTGTACAGTTTAAAGCTGGTTTGGGCTGTCAGCAGCTAATTAATAGTATATTTCACTGAGACTAGCAGCAACCCATCTGGGTTGCAGACCCTGTAACCCCCTAGCTGAAGTATTGGAAAATTTTACAGATAGAAAGCAGCTTTCTAGAGCTATCTATTTGGTAAAGAAATGGATAGTGTTAGGGCTGCCAGGGAGAGGGTCCATTGCAAAGCATTTAAACTTCAGCAGGTAGCAAAATCAGTGTGTTGAGCAATCAGTAACAGTCATTGTCTGTTCATATGGCTGCAGAGTTTGTGAGCAGCTCTGGAAGTTCAGGCTCTTCCTGCTGCGCTCAAGTCAGCACTGAGTGCTCTGAATCCCTGTTTCATTCACCCTGGCATGCTTGCATAAACCAGGACTCTGAAACTCTTGGATAGTGATCCATGTCCCTGCTGGTTTTTGAGATGGGAAGTCATCAGTGTCATTGAGTACAGCCCTCCTGCTGTTGTGGCCACATCACAAGAATGTGCTCCCAGCCTAGCTCTCAAACCAGGCTTTCACCATGGGCTGGGAGGAGCTGCCCTGGAGTGCTTAGGCCAAAGGCTTCTGCTGTATTTCTACTGCCAGCTACACCAGCTGGTCAAGCTACAGAAACTTGCCTTTGCAGTTGGTTTAGTTCTTACTCTGCAGCAGGCACGAGGGATGTGGTCAGACCCCACAGCCCAGAGCCATGCCCTTTCTCTGTGTTCAGTGGGGTGCTATAACCAAGGGAGCACTTAGACCTGCATTAGACATCATGGTTCTTAGAGGTTCTCAGAATGAGTGTGGCAAGGTATCACAATGTGATTTAAAACAAAAGACAAACTTGAAGCAATCTTGGCTTCATTTGAAAAATTTTAAAAAATCTTGTATCTACTTTGCACTGTTTTTACCTGCAAGCAGCTTGTGCAAGGTATGATGTGGAACTGCTCTTTTAAGTGAAATTAGGACCTATGGAAAGTCCACTCTGTTGATCAAGGGGGCAAGAAATAAGTGTTAAATTATATGGAGAAGCAATTCAAGTTTGTGTCAGTCCTTTTGACAACCTCATTCAAATTCAATGTCTCCTTGCTAGAAGAATTGACCCACTTCTTCACTTTCATCTGTTTTGATGCATTCTAATATGAAGCATTAATTTGAAAAGACATTGAATACACCTGGATGTGTTCCTGTGTCACCTGCTCTAGGTGACCCTGCCTTGGCAAGGGAGTTGGACTGGATAATCTCCAGAGGTCCATTCCAACCCTAATGAATATGTAACTCTGAAATGGCTCAATATTTCTGGAAACTCTTTTTGGACAACCTTTGAAAGGGACTGGATGTCTCAAAAAGAATGTTACTTCACCCTTCCATTTGCAGGGCTGAGCTTCCTTCTCACAATGGACAGTAACACAGTAACTCAGGCCTGTAACACAGAGGTTTTATGGCCTAAAAGTAGGCAGATGGAGGCATTTTATTCCTATTTTTAAATGACCACAGAGGCCCAGAGAGATCTTCAGTGGGATGGTGTGCAGCAGAACTAAAAAGCAAGATGAACTTCAACTGTTCTGTGCTCCTAAAGGTTTCAAGTACTTTGCACTTAATATTAGATTTCCATAGGAGACGTTTAGCTATGAGTGAGTGTCCTTGCAGATGCTGTCTCTGTGAAACATCCTGTGAGCTCTGCCTTTCTCCAAGTGCTGGGCAATCCAGGTAAGGTGGAAGCTGATCAGCCCTAGACAAAAGTGCAGTCAGGCTGCTGATGCAACATCTTTTCCTGACACCAGCAGTCACATTAGTGTCTAAGCAGTTCTCTGTATTTTGGCAGAAGGGGGTTGGTTTTAGGGTTTCTTGTAGAGCTACAGACTTGCTAGAAGCTGCTCTTGTGAGTATCTTACTGCTGCTTATCTTGTGGATGTTTCTGATGATCTGAGCTGAGTTCAGAGCTCCTCTGTCTTAGGCATTGCACTCTGAGGGCCAAGAACAGAGCTTGTGCTCCATGTTTGGTGATGAAGGAGCAAGGTGAACTGTTATCGGTCAATCTCAGCTCACAAAGAGGCAAAAAATCCCACAAGACTGAAAGCAGTGATGCTTTGTGATGACACCTGGCTTTCTATAACTATGAAAATTCCTGTTAATGTTTGTATAGATTTGATTTAAAAGATTTAAACTAAAAATCAAGCTTTAATTTATGTCATAGCTGAAAATACTTTTCTGCCCTCATCTGCTCTCTGTGAAATGGGCCTTCAAGTCTGTTGCTATGCCATGAACTGAACACAAATCTCATCTATTGCAGGCTTGGATGTTAGTTTTGGTACTTCAGTTTCATGTTTTGGCAGATGAGACTTATATTCTACAGCTGAAATAGTTGGCAGTGACTGCTAATGGTGATTAATTTCTATGGATGAATTAAAGAATGTCCTATCAAATAACAAAAGGGATTTTTTTATTTCAGATTATTGTAAGGCTCTTGTTTAGGCCTACAATGTTGTGGAAGTTCTGTTCATTTAGGATCATTTTAGGATAAATTTCTGGATCAGTCTTCTCTCTTCTGAGCCACAGTTGGACTATGTTGACACTGCCTCTCCAGAGACTCCTCACTTACACAAATGTATTTCTTTACTTTGGTCTTAAGCTACTGATTCTTTGCTGCTGCAATGAATTGCAGCTGCTTTGTCTCCTTTCTGAAACTGTTACCTGCCATCCCTGGTGCCATCATTTTAGTGGAGGAAATATTTAAACCAGACTTGTTATGTATCTATGGCATATAGATACTTACTACCTCTTACTATGGCACAACAGGGGAGAAGCTTGGACTCCTCAATTCTTTCTTGGTGGGACAAGCTGTGTTCTTTCCTTTTGCCTTCAGGCCCTTATCCTGCACTGGGGTTTTGGAACACATCAACTAAGCAGCCATTTTAAGGATCTTCCAGCTACCACAGATTTAAGCCATTTCTCTTTGCTAGCCCTACTGCTTCTTCTTATACTTTTAACTACATTCATCCCAATTTTTCTGGTGGAAGGCAGAAAGTAAAACAAGTTTGCTGAAAGCTATACATGCCTTTCTGATAACTCTCCTTTGCTCTGCCTGCTGCTATGTCCTTTGACAAAACAAGTGCTTCAAAGATCAGTCTCCAATAGTAACTAAAGACCAGGGTATGTTGCTAATTCTTCATTCACTGTATGAATTGAGATGGTGGGGGAGATTTTTCCAAGGGTTTTCACTTTGCTTCTTATTTGGTTTTTTTTTTCCCCCATGGTGAGTCTTAGATCAGCTGATCATGGGTGACTTTCAGCCCACAAAAACACAGCATGGTGAGCACAATGTACCCTGCTTGACTTTCAGCTCATATTTTTGCCCTCCCCACTGTGACACACACATCTTATTCTTTGCCAAACAAAGAACATTTTGCACTTAAGATGAAAATAAGTGAAATGGCAATGGCAGAATGCCCAAGCTTGCTGTTTCTGCTTTTTGTGCAATAACAGTGCACAGTGGCGTTTTGGAGTCTGATGGGAACAATAGCAAAGCTCTGTGCAGGAGAAATGCATGTGGCTAAGTGATCAAAGAGGGAAGAAACTGATTATGCAAACCTGGAACAAATATAAAGGGGATGCTTTTTATTACAAGGTCAAAGTAATTAAATACTCAGTTAGAATAGCCTTTGTCATTCACTTAAGTAATAGCTACTCACTCAGATTCATCTTCAGTGTCCTCTCTGCCTGCTGCTTTAAGGTGACTTATGAGCAATGAGCCATCTCTTTATTTAAAGCACTTCTGGAAAAGTGGTTGCTGCCAAGTCTTTTGCCCACAGGCTCTTCCAGCTGTCCTCAGAACACCTTGGTGTGAAGAACACTCCTGGAGCACAGAGAGCTGTGGGTTAGAAGGCCTGATGTGGACCCCATTCACAAATGGTGATGTGCAGGAGTCCCCTTCATTCATGTTGGGAGTCTTGCCTTGGGAAAAGGGGAAAGCAAAATCTAAATGACAAAATACTGTCAGTGACCTCTGAGTGCTGTGCAGAGCTGTTCTAGGGGTGTGGTAACTGAATTCAGGTGAGGGGAATATGACTAAAAATGGGTGCTGCACTTGCATTTCAGTCTCCCAGCACAGTGTGTGTGTATAGATAGGTAGGCAGCTTTCATCTGCTCCTGAAGTGTGGAACTGAACATCTCAGGGGACACTGTACAGCCAGCCATCCTTCCCACCAAAAGTCTCTTCAATTATTACTTCTGTCTTGTTCAGGAACAGATTGTTTCCTTCTTGTTTCTGGAGGACTGGCACGAGCCTGTGAAGAAACTGAATAAAAGGATTTTGAGTTTATCAGGGACTGGCCTTTTCCAACAAGCTTAGAGATTGAACTGCACAGAGATGCACATCATCCTTAAAGCTCCCTGAATAACTGAGAACTGGCTTCACAAAATTAGTTATATGGAGGAACTTGAGGAGACAGATTTGTCCAAAGTCAGGTGTACAGGCATTCCTAATGTGCTAACTCAGGTTATTCAAGGGCACCCATGCAGTCTTTCTGGGGTGTAGGATGAGCATGTCTATGGTTCAGTTTATTTCCAGTATTTCTGGTGAGTCACCAATATTTCTGGTGACTCAAAAATTAAGTACAATGAACTTCAATTACAGTCTCATTTTCAAAGTTGGAAATTATCAAAAAAGTCCCAACAACTTTAATCTGTTACATACTTCAATCTTCAAATGGAAGTTTAGGAAATAATACAGAAAATAAGTGGGTTTGAACTGAAGAAACTTCAGGTTTTGGTTTCTTCTGCAAGCAAAGTAATTTGCTAAGATTAGCAACAGGCTTTCACCAAACCACCACAGCATTTTTAGGAAAAGTTTAATCAGTCAAAAGTAAAAACACTCTTATCCCATGGTAATCCTCTTCAGTGTTTATATTGAATTTCATGAGAGTCTAGCTACATGAAGTTGCAGTAAATCTGAGTTGCTTTTATCTTACATGACAAAACCACTATCTTAAAACTCTAATGCAATGATCTTCTACCAGTCTACCTTTCAACAGCTTTCTGTTTAAAAGGATGTGCTCAGGAAAATTCTTCTTTGGGGCCTTTAGCAATTCCATGTGTTGATTTACTTGAGTTTTACTTCTAGCCTATTTTTCTTTTGAAGTTATACCTTTGATTTTTTTTTTTTAATTTTTCTTTTTTTTTTACTCTTACGTGTGATCACATTGCTGTCACTTAGAACTTCAGACACTTTCATGAAATTTCTACTCTTGATGACAAAGAGGAAGCTGTCAAAACTCCAGAAATATGACTCTGGGAAATTTGGGTTTAATGGAGTTCTTTAGTTTGTCTGATATCCTACTGCTTTTTGACAGGATACCTCTGGCTTTGTACATTAAGAAGCTTTGGTGGTAATAGCGATAAAAAAGGGTTTTATCCCTTTTGTAGAGATGAACGGGGCTGAGTTTTCCTGGCATGCTCTAATTCTCCCAAGGGCAAGAACAGTAATCCTCACATTTGTCACTTGTCTGTACTATAGTGGCCTCCTTGGGGGGATCCTGGCTGCATTGTGCAGAGTGGGTTTCATGCAGAGGTGATGAATACACAGCTATTCAGCTGGTGAGCAGCATGAGCAGGAGACAGAACAGGTGGCCCAGAGTTTGAGATGAGTATGATGCTGATGGGGCAGAGCAGCATTTCCAGCCCACCTTCAGAGCAGCTGGTAGAAACTACCTTGATACCATGCAAAAAACATTGGTGATAATTTTTTCTGACTTAAGTCTTGCTCAGGGAAGAATTGTTTCTGATTATGTTGTGTTGCAGGTGTGTTAGTCTATAAAAGCAGGGATAAGGACTATGTTCAGTGCTGCTCTCCTTTGGTTAGATTAGAACCAGGAGTGTAGCAGGTATTAGTTACCTGTACTTTCCTGCTTGTTGGTAATCCTGTGGTCTCTGCTCCTGCTTGAACACCTGCTGCCCCTCTGCTGCACAGAGCCCTCTGATTAGCCAGCCCTGGAGTAGTGTGGAGTCCCAAGTTGGTGAGCTGAGCTGGCAGGGTGGGAGATGCTTTGAGAGCTTCCATCCTTACTCCTTTAGCATGGAGCTGTTGCAGGCAGCAGCACCATGACAAGGGGGTCTTCCTACTGAGAGATCTCTGAGGGCTGTGAGGGTTTGACAAAAAAAAAAAAAGTATAAGCACGTGGGTGACTGCAGTTCACTTCATGAACTGCAATGAATTCCACCAGTGAGCCTTGCTCAGGTCACAGGTGGATTCAGGAGAGTGGCTGCCTTGTGCTTGGTGGCCTCACTGGTGGCTCCCCAAAGAACTGCAGGACCTTGGAAAGGCTTTGCCCAGGGCAGGAGTGTGAGAAGATCCATGTCCTTCCATCCACTGACCTCTGGGCTGGATCCTCTTTGAGGCTAAGGCAGTTTGGCTCCCAGGAAGGCTGCCCAGCTCCTGGCAGGAGAGGCTCCCATGGAAGGGGTGCAGAGGGATGAGATGGATGAAGGCCAGGTTGAGCAGAGACATGGGGTATTTCCACAACCCCTGCACCCACTTCTCTCTGTAGTGCTGTGTCAGGGGGTATCCCAGCATATCCCAGCTCTGTGCAGATTTATAACGATTCCAGTGTTAAAAATAAATTCCTGGAGCACACTTGCCAAATTTTAGCCTGAAGCTCATTTTTACAGCCAAGTTATAAATCTTGAAAGTAAGGATTTGTTATTAAAACACTGGTACAATCTTCAAGTCCAACAGTGCTAGTGGCAGTTGCTGCTGTGGTGTAGTTTGAAAAAAATAATAGTGTGTGGAATAGCTTGTGTTAATTACTCTTAAACCTGTTAGTGTGTTATGCCTGGCAAACCCTGAGAAGCTCAGCTCTCTGTGACAGGAATGGTGTTTAGTTTGGGGTTTACTTTTTATAAAATGCAAACAAAGAAAAGATTAGACACTTTAATGATTTCATGGTTTAAAATCTCTGTGCTAGAAACAACCTAATTAAATTCCTGACATCATCAGTTTTGTTAGTAAATAGTAACCATGGATGTGGAGGAGTCTTGCATCTCATTACATTCGGCATAGGGTTTCAATACAAGAGCCATTAGATGTGGTGTGGAAATGGAAAAACAAAGGGAAAGTATGGGACACATTCTTTTTTTCCTCTCATTGATCCAGAACACAGTCCTGGAAGAATATCTGTAATTAATTAGCAGGGTTTTAATGTAGGGCAGTAGGCCATAGGTTTTCTCTAGTGAATTTAGTAAATGGCAGCACATTGTACAAGACAGAGGAGACAGAATATGTAAAAACTACTCAAATGGCAGGAAATCAGTAATTGAACAGTGCAGTTAAAGCAAGTGCATATTTTACACT
Organism: Lichenostomus cassidix; assembly: GCF_008360975.1. Lineage (NCBI taxonomy): Eukaryota > Metazoa > Chordata > Aves > Passeriformes > Meliphagidae > Lichenostomus > Lichenostomus cassidix. Next base: position 19,898,293 of record NC_139490.1, read on the forward strand.
GACTTATGATGGTGTTTGTGGATGTCTCTATCTTGGGAACAATACAATCCAGATGAATAAATCATTTACTGCACCTGTCTTAATATGGTTAAAAGAAAAAATCTAGGTTTACTTGTATATGTGGTGACAACACTGCATGTTTAAGCAAGGGTGAATTAGCATGCAGACAGCAAACGTGGGCAGAAGGGAAACAGACTTTCTCATAAAGGAACTGATTAGAATTACTCAATGCCACTCTTTCTTTAACAGGAGATGTACTAGTTAGCACTTCATTTCAATACAAACAACAAACAAATGATGTTCAGTTACCAAGGTTTGGCATAAGACTTGTGTCTTCAAAGAAAGTGAGGCTGATTCAATGCAGTTAGAACAGAATTTGGTTTGGGTTGGTGAATACTTGTCCAGTGTGTCTGAAAGCTGCTGTGCTGTGTATTTGTCCCCTCTGCAGGCCTGGGATATAATGCTCTGCCATGCAAGTAATCAAAAAGGTTTCAAAACCAGTAGCAATGAGCCTATATGCAGGTGTCTGACAGATTTTAATTTTTTTGTAAGTAAATGAGCAATTGAATTGACAATCACATGTAAAAATAATACAAACCCCACAGCACAACCCTGTTCAGTTATCAGTGACTTACTTTTCATCAGTTTCAAAAGGGAGAGTTTCTTTAAAAACAGTGGCTGATCATCTTTTTTTTCCTAAAGGATCTGTCAGGTAAGCTTCAGCCACAGTTGCAGAGGGATGTGTTCTTCTTCCTTAGGACAAGATGAACACCCAGCAGCTTTCTGTTAAATGGCAGTGCTTCTTTTCTTGTAAGGAAAATGGGATGATGTGTAGTAGATTGTGACTTGGTAATGAAATTCCCATGACTTTTAATGGGAAGGGTCAGAGGCTGCTCTGGGATTCCTTGCACACAACCCACTTTTCAAAAGACTGTTTAGGTCTTTGCCGTCATGTGGGATTCCTTTGCTGGTGGATGAAGTCAATGTACACTTCAGAGCAAGGATGTTTTAGAAATCTAGCAGAGTATAACCTTAATATGGGAAAGGGTTTGCAGGAACTTTGTCATTGTTTAGGAGTGTTTTAATTGTCAGTGAATGGAAGAAAAAGACAAACAGGGAAACAAATAGTTTGTAGCTCTGACAGGGAGATATGTTAGGGGATAAAGGGGCCTGCATTGGAAGCTGCTATCAATCAGAGTGTACCTAGCACATAATTCTGCTCAGGAGACCCCTTAAATGTGGAACTTTGTGCAATAAATCCATTCCTGCAGCATGTTTATTCCTTTATTACATTTGTGGGAAGACATTTCACTGCATATTCTGTATAGTGATGCATAAAATCCATATTTATAATCTTGCTTTATATATTCCACATGTTTCATCAACAGTATATTAATTTGTTATATGGATTTGTTCTTTGCAGCCAGACCCTCTTTTAATGAGACATTTCAGTGTCCTTGGAGAAATTATGGAAGTAAATATTCAGTAATTCTTTTTTTTTTCTGATTTGTGTATCATGTGGTTTATGTCATCATGGTGCTCACAAAAAGACTTAGTAAATCTAATGGGGAAATTACATAGCTATATTGCTATCTGAAAACATTAAGATGATTTCATTTCATTTCATTTAAAATTAATGGTTAATACTTGAGAACTGTCCTTTTATAAGCAGAAATTCTGTTCTTTTTCTAACACAGCTTTACTATATCAGAATGCCTTTCAGCAACCAATTGGAATAACTCTTCTGAATGAAGGTGTCTTTTTTTATATGCCATTTTCAGTTCATTAGCTACAGTGTTTTGTCATCTGGAGAGAGGGTTTGGCTTTAGAAAGGAAAAAAAATTGTTTTAACTACAAAAAAGGTGAAAAGAAACAAATAGAAAGTGGTGACATTTTCTAAGTGGGAGATGGTCAAGAATTCATGCACAGCATCCAGTCAGAGATACTGATGTTTGGTTTTTGGTTTTTTTTTTTTTTTTTTAAACTGGGGAAAAATCTGCTTTCTTGCTAAAGTACGAAATAGCAGTAAAATACTACGTTTAAAATGTGAAGTTTGTAGTAGTAAGTGCTTTGGCTCTAATCCAGCTCTGCTTTGTTAGTATAGCCCCTGTTATTCAGCTGGCAGTGCAGTGGATTGCTGGCTGAGGCCAGATCTGTTACTGCACAGAGAAATTACCTTCCCAAAATGATCTGATCCAAATGATTCCTTAGTCAGGAAATGTTGAGGGGTAAATGCATCCTGCAGGTGCTGCCAGAACTGAAAGAGGACTGTGGTCATCAGAAGAGACAAGGTTTTACAGCTTGATTTTTGATTTTTTTTTTTAATTTTTTTTTCCCCCTCCATATGAAATACTTTGAGCTGGCTTTGCCTTTAATACTAAGTTTTATGTTTCTGTTTGAAGTTTTACCTCCTCCGGAGATTTGCCCCAACTTGCTGAAATCTTACATGTTATGTGAAATTCCTACTCTTTTTTGGGTGGAATTCTAAATTAGTGGCAGTGCCTTTTTCTGCAGGGTGCTTCCTGACAGAGAGATGCTCCCTCTGAAGAGGGCAACTCCCTGAAAACCAGCAGCAGCCCTTGTGTGCCCATTTCTGTCAGCTAATTGCAATTCCACAGATGCCTGGCCATTGCAGAGACCTCCAAGCCCCCTGTGCTCTACCAAAACAGCTTTTTTTTTTCCTTGCAGTCACACAGTAAGGATGAGAGCTTGTTCTGTTGGCTCTGGCAGCTTTTGTGGACTCCACTGTCCTTGCACCAGGGGAAATGGGAATGCAGATTTATCCTGGTGTAACAAGGGACACAGGGAGGGAGTCATTTGTATGATTTCCCTGTTACAGTGAACAGCTGTGGAAGTCTTGATTGCAAATTTCTGTGCATGTTCATCTTTCCTTTGTTATGAAACAAGGACTGGAGAAAGGTATCTTTTCAGAAAGGAAATAAAATGAGGAAAAATTATTCAGTGCAGGCAGCTTGACATAAAGAATACTTTTGTTCCAGAAAAAGGGCTACATTCCTACCTATTTTCTCATGGGTGAACTGAGGTATCAATAGAGTTGAATTTGCCTATTAAAATAAATTCTTCAATCAGAAGAATTTAGAGTGGATATGATTGTAGCTCACTGGATTTTTAGCCTGAGGATTAAAAAATACATTTAGATTTTTCAAGAGTTTCTAGGAAGGGCTGGAGAGTTTGAACTGATCAGATATCAGAGGGTCCTTAAATGTCTAGAAAGAGTATGTCTGCCATGAACATGAGTTAGCAGGGTAGATTATTCCTGATTCCTGTTTCCAGCAAGATGTTTCCCTAGAGAACATTTTCAGCATATTTTTTGGCTGTTCTCCTTTCTTCAAAACCACTGGTGCTAAGGAGAAAAGAAGGAAAAAAAAGCAAGTGCCACACTGATGAGGTACAGAAAGGAGGGTCTCTTCTGGCCACAAGCTTGACATGGTATTGAAAGCAGTGGGAAAAACAGAAAGAAAAGGAATTTGTCAAGTTCTTGTTGCCAGTTGTGGGAAGGGTTTTTTCTGTTGCGTTAGGAAAAGAGTCGCTTTAAGTCAAATAGCAACCTCTGATGTGTTATTGCTACCAGGTGCTCCTAGATGCTGCCAAGTTGGGCAGGTTTCCCTCTTCTATCACCTCTATGTAAGCATCTGCTCTCAGCTCCTTTCTTCATTCAGTAAATTCATTGAAAAAAGTCCATAGGAAAATTCCTGGTGGTGCAGTGTGGTGTAACTTGAAATAACACTGACCCTGGTAACTATAGGTCAACAGAAATGTGAAAAAACCCCTTGGGTTCCAGTCTCCTGTAGTTCAGAGCTCATTCCTGTAAGGCAGATTGGATATCTTGGAGGTAGGGCTGTCTCAACTCCTGTGCTGAGCTATGACAGATCATAACAAGCTTGCCAAAAAGATGTTTTGTTGTCACAGCTCACCTGTGGATCCCTGTGTGCACAGTGGGAGTGATTCAGATCAGCTAATTAGATAATTAATTACTGCCTTGCTAAGGCAGCCCAAACCCATTGCACAGCCACCTCACTCATTTGAGGAATTGTATCAGCTTTTTGCATTTGTGTTCTGTTTGGAAGAGGGACTGGGAATTGCTCCAGAGAAAAATCCCAACTGGCTTAGGGCTGTGTCAAAGGTAGATTACCCAAAATGTTGGCCCTAAGACAAAGACAAGAGCAGTTGCCTTTCCTCAGGAGGAAATGAAATGTAACAGCCTGCATGAGTCATGCATTTTTAGCACATCAGCTTTCTCTCGATTGCCAGAAAATGTACTAAATACATAAGATTGTGTCTGTCTTAAGACATATTTGAAAGCTCTGGCAGTAGAAGTGCTAACACACTGGACTGTTGATGCTATTGCTCCCCAAGCACCTCACAATTCCTACTTGGCTCTTCCTTGTGCTTATCTCCTGCATTTTTCTCTTTTAGACATTAGTAAGGAACATCCTCTGAACATCAGAAAAGAGAGTGCTATCTTGAATAGGGTCAAAAAGAGCCAGGTGTCCATTTAAAACAGCTTGGATTTGTTGTCCCCTTGTCACCACCTTTAAAAAGGTCTCCCTTCTGTGCCTGTCCCAGTCTGAATGCTGCTGGGGATGAGATTTTTGGATACTTGCAACTCACTGAGGCATTTTCCCTTCCTTTGGTGACCAACCATTTTCTGTGTGATTCCTGTATCACGTGTTCATGAGTCCTGTTCAGACTCACAGAGAGCCAATGCCTCATTCTGTGATCACCACTTCCAGGTACAATTTTGCAAGTACTTATGTGAGTTGGTGATGTGGCACAGATAATGGAGAAAGGACAGAACTGATTGTATCAAACACTTTGTAAAATTCACCTGGCTGAATAAAACCAAAAGGAAAGACTCATTTTGAGTAGCAAAACATTCCTAGTTTAAAACTTGGATCCAGGTTTTGCTTTCAACTAGCATCTTTGTTGAAGTCATTAACTTGGTGTCTTCAATCCAAGCTGCCCTCCCACTTAGCTGATACAGAGGAAATTACAAAACATCAATTTCACACCGTAAGCTTGACCTTTTGTAAACACAAACCATGCAGAGTCATAGCTGGATGGTGATATTGTTTCAAAGAATATGGCAAAAACAAATGATCTTGCTGAATCATGGTAAATAATTCTAATATTAAAGGTTCTCCATGCAGAAGTTAGCTGCATTAAAAAGCCTAGATACCAGAAGGAATATTAAGGAAGATTGTCAAATGTCTATTAGCCAACTAAGGCAACTCCCCTTTTTATTATACTTTATGCCCTTGGAAAATATCCCCATAGTGTGAATGTATTGTTAATTATTGCCTTGCAAGAGGCAGGTTCAGGTGGACAACAAGCTGCTTGTGAACTCTTCAACCTGATGTACATTAGCCAGAAAAGTTCTCCATGCATCCCACATTTATCTAAAAATACATGAGGTATAGGTTTAAGCTTGGAATATTCTTTGTCTTTGCTGGCACAAACAGTGTATGAAGGCTGATTAATAGTGGTTCTACAGTGCCTTATGCCTCTTGCCTCGAGTGCAGATATCAGTGTGTAAAATCTGGCAGAGAGGGCCATCGAATGGATTTGTAATGGTCTCGGAAGGGTCTTCAGCTCCATAAGCCACTTAATGGATTGCACACAGCCATATGCAGCACTTCCCTTTCTTATGGCTATAATGGAATCATAGTTTTCATTTAATAACCAACCCAAGTATAATTCAATACTAAGATGTATTATATTCCATTTGAGCAAATGAAGCATGCCACAGCTTAAGTGGTATATCGGAGCTATAAAAAACCCCTGCTCATACTTTGTTTTCCTTCACAAAGAAGCTTGCCACATAGCAACATTTTAAAGTGCGAATTCTAGTTGTGAGTATACACTAAGTCCTAGTATCTTGTTTATTGATGACTTCTGAAGCTTTGTTTTAGATAGATCTATGCCTGTAAGTCATAATTTAAAGGGCTAAATTCTTGCATGCTGACTTCTGTCATTGGTAAGAGCTGTGGCTAATACATGGTTTGATGGAAGGTATATAAACCCTGTTAGGAAAATACTGACACTCTCAGCTTCAGGCTGAGGTCCTCCCAGTGAGCTGGAACTGCTGCCTTGGAGAGCAACGATTCTGTAGATCTTTCCCAAGGGGTCAGTCTGAAAAGAGCAGAAAGTGGGCATCATCCTTAGGAGTTACAGCATGGCACCAGCCCTTCTCTCTGAATGCAGGAGCACCAGGCCATGGCAGACCTGTCCCCGAAGCTCACTGGGGTCCCAGAGCTTTGCACTGCTTTTGAGGAGTCTTGGGCCACGTGCACACAGCTGCCACTAGGTAGAAAATCCTGATTAATTCAACTCTCCAACTCTCCGAAGAACCTGGGGATACCATGTGTCATGCCTTGGGGCCCACATTTGTCCCAGATTTACTGTGCAGGGCAGAAACCCACTTATAACCAGCCCTGGACTTAGTTTTGAAGAAAGAAAATGAGCTGTGTGGAATAGCTATTGCTATCACCACTGAGTAATCTGTACTTCAAAGTCAAACAAAGCATGCCTGTTACTTTGTGAAATACGGGTGGGATTTATCCTCAGTTCTGTCACTAAAAATTGCCTGTAAGAAATTTCAGCAGTCAGTGAGAATAGATGGCTCAGAACCCAGCTATGGCTCTAGGGACCATCACAAATCTCAGGATGTCTCCCAAGTGCTTGATTTGTGCAGATGATGCTCTGATTTAGCAGAAAGTTGCATATAAACTCGTGTTGCCAGCAGCCTCCATTGGCGTCATAGATGCAGAGGCTCAAGAGAGTACATTATTCCAGCAAATGTCAGCATTAATTTATACTTGCTCAGGGCTCATCTGCTTTTTCCTGCAGTCTCTTGGAGAAGAGAGATTACAGTCATGTGCATGAAAAATTCAGTGTCCAGCAGACAAGGCAGGGGCCTGCTCAGCATCTTGGTATGTGCTGAGGGAGGGGTGGCAGCAGCCTGACCCCAAACAGAGGTGTTGTCAGTGCTTTTTACACACTCTGTTAAGGAAAGCACCATGAAACTCATGGCAGTAAGGGGCTGCAGCGATCTGTCCCCAGGTGAGTTGCAACAGAAATTGCTGATCTGCTGGCAACAACCATGGATACAGGGAAAGGAACTTTAACTGAAATTGGTGAAATTTAAGGGTTCCTCCCACAGCAAGACTGGAGTAAAGGGGTTGAACAACCTGTTTTACTTATGTGAAGGATTGCAGCTATTGCTGTGCTACTCATGAGCAAAACCAACTAGGAAAAATTTGCACTCCCATACAAGGTTTAACTGAGCTGTTACATTCAGGTTCTCTCACTTTGAAAAGCACTTTTCAGCTCTAGGATTACCAGTTGCATTAGATCTACAAGCCACTTTATGATGTGATGTGATGTGATGTGAAAACAGCAAAAGATGACCTTCAATATTTAAACAAAACAAACCAGTTGTTAAATATAGTCCTTAAAAATGCAGTGGTACATGTAGCATACATCATACATTAAAATGTAACCCAGTCATTTTTCTCATTCTGTATCACACTTTACTCAGTTTGAAAAAGTGTTGAGCATTTGCACTAACAATGATCCTACAGGAGTTATGCCAGAGACTTGCCCAGTTCCCCCATTTCCAGCTCGTGCTCTGAGGGACACCTCCACAAGTCCATTTGCAGTGGGTAGTTGCTGAAACAGAGAGAAACTGTGTGACTTTCTTCCAGCATTGTGGAACCAGGAAGCTTTTCACAGTTTTCTTGAAGTGTGGATTTCCACTGGAGAATTCTCTTATTGGAAATGTTTATCACAAAGTTTTCTGCAGTGAGATCTTTAGCGAAAGTGTTTGTCTAAAACTGACAACAGTGAATGCCAATTAGGAAAAACTCTTCCGAGTTTGTATTTTTTATGAATAGCATGTTTTAACCAAATGTGCTTCAGACAGCACAGGCAAAATTCCCAGACATATTTCAGCAGTGACTTGTGCTTGTTGTGCTATTGCTGATCCAGTCTCTGGGCTAGCAAGCTGCTGTTGCCCTTGATAATGAAGTGGACTAGGAATATGGTATGTATCTAACATCTGGAAATTGGACTTGGTGAAATGTGGTGGTTTTTCCATGTCTATCGCTTTGTACATCTCTCCACTGCAGATTTTACTGGTAAATGATGGTCTGTCTCCATGCCAGCAGTTTTTAACAGTCCTGCCCTACAGCCCATCATACACCCAGAGGGTTCCTCTATGTGGCTCATGGATGGCTTGTGCTGAGTGGCTTTGCAGAAGCTCTTGCTCAAGAGTGCAAGGCAAGCTGAAGGCTGTCTGTAGAGCCAACTGTCTGTCTCATTTGACCACCAGCTGACCTCTGGAGCTGGGCTAGAGCAGGAATCTTGGCACTTGGGATGGGTTTGGGCAGGATTTGACTGCAGGGAATGAGGCAAGTTTGTGGTTGTTAAATTTAATTTTGAAGGCATGTTCTGAGGCTGGAAAATATAATTGTACAGCATCTGGTCCTCTGTAATATGTTTTCTATAGCAACAAAAGTTATCTTCAGGACTTACTCCAGCTCCCTACTAGTTGTTGGTGTTTATGATGCTGGTTTGCAGCCTTCACAGCCTCCCCAGGAAGGAGGAGTGAATGGAATTACCATTTTGGGGGATCCAGCACATGGAGACTTTCACTCTGGACACACAAAGTTAAACAGGTCTGTGTGCATGCCAGCGGCAGCAAGGCTTTCTGGGTGCACGTGTTCTCATTATAGGGATTGACTTGACACCCATGTGATAAAGATAACAAGTGCTGCTGTACCAGTACAGCAGTTCTGAGCTATAAGGCTTTGTTACAAAGCTGAGCACACAAACAAATATTCTGAAGACAGAAAGTGGTGGCAGTGGGAACAGTAATGTGAAATGTCAGAGGAGTTCATTTATTTTGATAAACTAGTTGATATTCTAAGATGCTTTTTCTCATGTTGATGAAGTGTCAATCTTAGCAATGAACTTTGCTATTGATGACCTTTCATGTAAAGTTGCAAGGCAGAAAGGAAAGATAAACAACTTGAACAATGCAATTAAGACAAACCCAGAATTCAGTCAATGAGAGACATCAGTTTTAAGTAAATCATCCCATGGAAACAGAGCTATTTGAAAATGCGGTGGCATCGCTTACAGTACAGTGGGCAATTAGTTTTAATTAACTTCAAATTCTGACACACAGTTAAGAATCAGCTCTTCTGAGTGCCCAGCTAGACAAGTGGAAGTTGGGACATTTTGTTCTGCTAGAAAAACCTATTACAAATATTATAATGATGGTGTTCACACTTCTATTATAAGTTTTATGTGATCTCTTAAATTTTTTATGAAATAGTACTCTTGGAAGATGATCTCGTTCCATATCATAAGCTTTTGAATAAGGGCACTATTTTCTAAGAAGAATAAATTGAATTTTCAGAAGCTGTTTTGAATTCAATAACTATGTCTGTTAACAAAGTCCAACGTCCTGTCATCTTTACCTGTCAGGTAGGAAGCAGCCAGGAGTTCTTGTAAGGTTATCAGAAATTATAGGCAGCTTTTGATGCATATTTTAAAATTAAATTCAGCACTTTAAATGTGACATTGTGTGTCTGTCACTATGGAACCCCAAGTACAAATTTTGTGGGAGGTGAGGGGGTGGCTGATCTGCATTACAACTGCTCAGAGGAGCGTGAATGCCCTGTCACAGCTTGAGTCCACACATCCCTCTTCCCTGTGCATCCAGTCAGTTGGACTATTCTGGAGGGGAAAAAATTACTTTCTATAAATGTTCTCTTAACAGCTTTTTTTTTTGAAGTTCAATGTTTTAAGAGAATGTGGTGCTTGGAAGGGCTGTACCTGGAACGGAATGGCAGTGCTGGGTGCCTGCAAAGGGTCAGCTTATGGGGTTCCTGCTTATGGGGTGCCTGTCTAGGTCCCCTCTGGGCCTCCCTGTGCTCCGGGAGAAAGGCAAGGCAGAGGAGCTGGGGCTGCAGCTGAATCAGGCTCAGATACCCACACACCCTCGGGGGCACTCAATGGGGGTTTGTTGTTCTGTGCTAAGCCATGTTCAGACCTGAACTGCACCCTGACAGGTGGATGGGATGTCCCTATATTACCATCCTTAGCATTGGGGGGTTGATGCTGGTGTTTGTGGAACCAGCTGAGAGTTCTTGGTGTTTGCTGTGATATTGCTCTCTTCTTGTCATGAGGAGAAATGTCTGAAATGTGCACAATAAGCTACTGACTTTTTTCAGTACAAAACTTATTTCCATTATTAGTCTTTTGAAGTATGTGAAACTAGAGCTAGATACTTCTGCTTATGTTATGCAGCCTTTACTCCTTGAGTAATCTGCTTGATTTCCCTTGGGCTGCAAGGCAGCTTCTCACATGAGAAAGTTCAGAACCTTTTTTGCTTGTCCCAGTTAAATTAATTTGTATGCTGAGCCATGCAGGTGAGGGCAAAGAGCACAGCTGCTCAGTGACCAGGATGCTTGAGGAAGAATTCAGACAGAAAGAGCTGGTATTCTGAGATGAGAAGATTATACCATGCAGTCACCTTCCCATCGTGTTCCTGTTGGATTGTATCACTTATCAGCCCTGGGAGGTGCTGTTTTTCTGAGTCGTTAAAATCTGTGCTTTTTCCTCCCTTGCATTTTCAGTGAGACTTTCAGATAACTATTTCTCAAGGCATTTTTTCATGACCAAAAAAAAGCTGTTCTGGGAGTTGAGGCTGATGTTCTCAGCTGGTGTCAGAGAACAGACACAGCAGTCTCTGGGGGCCAGGATGGGACTTGGAACAGATCCAGAGAGGGAGAACTCTGATATGCTGTGCGTGGTGTCATCTCTAAATAAGCGTAGGAGGTTTGATCTCTGCCACAGGAGATAAGTCAAGGGGCTAAAGGATTTTTGGTCTGATACAAAATAATTGTTCTCACATTGTTGAAACACTGGAAAAAGATGAAAAAGTGGAAGAATCTTCAGCATTTTCTATAGGATGTTTCCTCTTAACTAGTGGCCGTCCTGACTTGTTTGGTTGTCATATCAATTGTATTTCTTTCATATTTCTTTTGGTTGGTTGGTGGTCTAATTTTTTTTTTTTTTAATTAGTGTTATGGTACAGTTAATGGCTGTGCTTTTCAGGTATGATGGGTTTTTTCAGGGGGGAAAAAAAAGCATGACAGGCAGTTCTAAAGTGTGCATTTGAATAGGTCTGGTAAAGTGAAAAATATCCACGAAATAATGAGGTAGCACAGGAATACTGCGTTCTGACCATCAAAAGGTCTGCACACATTTTTTCCATGTGGAATACATGCAGCACGGGAAACAATTCATAGTATGGCAGCTTGATCATTCTCTTTGTGCTCAGTATTGGAGGGAATGAGAAGAGAAGGAAATGGGATCTCTAAACAGAAAAGAGAATGGTAGGCATATACTGGTAATTTTTCTATTAGTTTCATAGTGTTCATCATTTAACAGGATGAAAAAAAGTTTAGTAAAATTACCAGAAATAATTTTCTAGCAGTGCTTTTTAGTCTTGGCATATTCATGAATATTTCATGCATGACTTTTTTACTATTAGGATCTATATTTAAAATTTCATATTCAGCTTTAGAGTTTGCTCTGACTTGAAATAGACTTCAGAAAATAAATTTAACTTTCTTAAAAGAAGAAACACCAGAAAATTATAAAAATCTGAAAAAGGAAACTAGTCTTAATTACAGATGGAGGATTTTGCGTTTCTTTTGAGGCTGATTAAGTTGTTTTGAAAATGAAAATCAGCATGCCATTTGGGCTCATTCCAGTGACTTAAACAGATCCCTTAATTTTACTTCTGTCCACTGGGTTCCTCAGGTGCTTCAGTGAAACATATACCTTGAAAAAATGGACCTCTAAAGATAAAATAAGGCTGTAAAGAGTGGATTGCTGGCTTTTCTGGAATGGCTGAGACACACAGTCAGGCTTTTCCCTGGTAGCCGAACTGGCAAGAGCAGACCTCGTGCCCATTAGTCCCATTGGTGGAAAGTCCAGTTGGAGATGAGCTTATCTTAAACATAAAGGAATTAGTCCAGCTTCCATTTAAATCACTGGCAAAGCTCCAGCTGTATTCAACAAGAGAAGGGCTGAGGCAGTAGGCACACAAAACCCTGTTTCTAGGCCTGATCCCAGCTTTTCTTACACATCCAAAGCTCATGCTGAGTATTGTGGTCACTTTAGCAGGATTAGGCTGAGTGGATTGTTTGGGCAGATTTATATAGCCATTCATTGTAAGAAGTACTGATACAGTTCTCAGTGATGTACAGTTAATAAATATTCATTTGTTAAAATACAAGACACCTGTTGACAAGGTAAACTGTGATTGTTCCAAACAAATTGCTCAAGTGTGGTAGAATGTCATGAACAAGAATTGGCTAAACAGCTCTGGTGTTATCTGTAGCTGTGTTCCAGCAAAGTACTCGGGCGTGTGTTTGCCATTAAGCACCTGCCTACCTCCCCTAGTCAGTATAGCTGCCCTGCTGTATGTGGAGTGTGTGTTTTGGAGAAATTAGGCCTAAATTACTTGGAGTCCACTGCATTATGGCTGTGGTGTGTGTTCTCTTGGAAGTCAGTGGCACCCAAACATGACACTGGGTTTGATCACTTTGTAGGGAGAGACACCTGAAGTGCCTGTCACTTTACACTTGATGGGTTTAAGTGGCAGTCTTGGATATGCTCGTTGGTGCCAGAAGGTTCTCATTTGTCACCTCAGTAGTGTCAGGAGGTGTGACAGTTAAGTGTCAGTTGGGGGATGCAGGGGCCAGCAGTTACCTGTGGACTGTATGTGCATACATAGCACCTGGGGCTGCTCAGGTGGTTAGGATTATCTCCTTGTTCTAGCTCATTGTTGTGGATATAACCAGTGACAAATACATACACCTGAGCAGTGTGTGGAGGACCTACTTTTTTTTTTTTTTTTGAAGGGGGGAATCAAACTCCAGCCTGAAAAATGAAACTCTGCCCTCTTTAAATAAAGTTCCTCAATACAGAGATCACAAAACCACAAGAAACACAAATGTTTCCTTATGTAATGAAGTAAGCAGTATTACATGTTATGGACATTACAGTTCACTGAGTTTTCTGCTGGGCACAGGAATAATTCGTGTTCCTTTGCAGGATTTTGAGGCAAGGGGGGGAACTGGAGATGATGTCATGGATTGTTCTCTGCTAACAATATGAAGACCAATTAAAAAGTACAAATAAGTGACATAACTTAAAAAGACAGGTGATGAAAAGAACACCCATCATATAAAGATGAGGCACTAAAATAAATCATGTTAGAAAAGAACTAGGGGTTTGAATTTGCCACCCACTGAAAACAATAGCAAAAACCCCACTGAATTAAATGCCTCAAGCCCTTGCATAGGACTGATTCAATGCTATTCATAGAATAACGTATATGCCAAATAATGCTGTTATTTGTCAAGTAAATTATTTGTCAGATCCATCATCCTGCCATTTCTTTTCTGGCAGAGCTCCCACTGAAGTCAATGGGGGTATTGTCTGAATAAAGTCTTTTAAGATTGAGCCCGAGGTTCAACAAAATGCAACTGGGGGCAACTTGTTCATCTTCCTTGGGTTCATAAACCCACATGCTGGACAACAGTTTGGCAGCTGGGGTACTGTGCTGTATGATGCTAATTTGTTCTGTTACTGATACTGATTATTCCCTTGTTTCTCTCTAGTCTACCTGTTGCCACCTTGATTTGGGGTGTGATGCTGTTAATGTGTGCATATGTAACTTAAGCCTTGCTGGCTGTATAATCTGTCTCGGTGTCCCTGGGCTCTGGATTTCCTGGGGTCAGCCCTTCTGATGTGCTGCCATTGTGTCCTGGGTGTCTGGAAAACTGCAGGACGAGCCAGGGACTGCAGCTCTGAACTGGCTGAGCAGAGGTCTTTCAAGGTGACTTGTTCTCTACTTCTGAATTAAGAAACCTGATTATATGGTAGGTCTGTTCCTCCAGTTTGTTTTTTCTTTTAGTTTACAAGTTAAATGGTCGACATTAAATTGATTTTTTTTTTTTAAGTGTGAATTAATCTCTTGTTGTCTTGATAGGAACAAAGTTAATACAAGTAAATTGCTGAAAGGATTTGCACTTCTAGCTATTAAAATACAATTCAGACAACTTCAGCATTTGAGCTCAGCCTCTCATTACTACCTATGGGAATGTATAATGGTTAAATTAGCTGCAGGTGGGCTCCCCTGCTGCTCCAGAAGCACATTAGAAGCATCTTGAGAGTTGCAAGTAACCTTAAAGAAATCAGACATAATGGCCTCAAACAATAGTCATTCTTGTAGCTGGTAACGTGCTCCATATGCCTGAGAGGTGCTGTGCAAATGGGACTCTTGGTGGGAGACCGCTTGGGTTTGGCTTCTCTGGAAATTGAATGGTTTTGTGAAATGGAAAATATTCATAGGTGTTGAGCATAGTTGAGTGCTCAAACGTGTGGTAAAGCAGTTGACACCGAAGTTTGTGAGGGCAGTGAAAAGATCGCAGACCACCTGTCTGAAGGTGGTGTTATCCCCAGGAGGGGCTATGTGCCCCAAAACTGTATGGGATGGAACTGCCCTTGGCTTTGGTACAAATGAACAATTTAGATCTGCAGTTGGTGTATAAAGATATGTTTGCCGGGGTAAAGTTTCTAGTCTCTGCAGGGGCTGTTAGCTGGAGTTGCCTCACGAAGACCCTTCCATGTCATCTGCTTGGAATGTCAGGATCGAAGCGAGCCGTGCATGAGTGCGCAACCTGCAGTGCTTCGGGGTCGATAGCCACTGCTCTGCTTGCCCTCCGTACCGCGTTCTGACAGCCCAAGCCGAGTGCGCATCCCGCTCGGTGCCGATCCGCCTTCTCTCGGCATTCTGTGCCGCCCTGCCCTGCCCTGCCCTGCCCCGGCAGCGCTGCCCGCTCCGCACGGCCGCAGGGACTCACCGCAGGGACTCACCGCAGCGATGCTCAGCGCAAAGTTCAGCGCGAGCGTCCCGCGGGGCCGGGCGGCAGCGGCGCGAGCCTCCCGCCGCCCCCGAGCGCTCCCGCGCGCCCCGCCCGGCCCCGCGCGCCCCCTGCGCGGCCGGGGCTCCCTCACGGCTGCCGGCCCTGCCCCCGCCGCGCTCGGGGGGCGGCGGAGCCCCTCGGGCCCCGCGCTGAGGGGCGGGGAGAGGCGGCGGCGGCCGCTCCCGCCGAGGAGGAGCGCGGGCGGCGGGCGGGGGCAGCGCTGCCGCCGCCGGGACCGGCTGAGGGACCGGCCGAGGGCCCGCGCCCCTCAGCGCTCGGGCCGCCCGCGGCCGTGGCCGGGGTGCGAGATGGCCGGCGGCGGGAGCCGCGCCGTCCTGGGGCTGTGGCTGCTGGCGGCGGGGCTGTGCGGCTGTGTGGCGGCGGCCAGGTCCCCCAGCTGCCACGAAGTGCGGACGGCGTTCCAGCTGCGGCAGATCGGGCCCCTCAAGCTGGTCCCCGACGTGCCCACGGCCGGTCAGTACCGAGCCACCCGCGGGTGGCCGCTCCGCGACGGGAGGGTACCGTGAGGGCTCTGGGCTGCGCGGCCGGGCTCGATTCAGCCGGGCTCCCGGGGAGTCCCCGCTCCGCTGCCGAGAGCAGCCGGTGCGCCCGGCTCCCTGCGAGCAGCGCCGCTTCCCTGAGGGCACGGAGCGCGGCGCGAAGCGCGCTGGGCATTTCGCTGGCTGAAATAACTCAACATTTCCTAGGAAAGGAGAGCGGCGTGACTCTTCGCTTTTACACTGTGCAGGTGTTGCTTATCGGTCTCCACCGCTAGCACCGGCGTTTTCATCGCCGCGTTTCAGAGCTGAGCGATGCCTTGGCAGAGTCCCCGAGCAGGGCATTCCTCACGGGAAGGGTCTCTTTCGCAGAAGGTGGATCAGTAGCCGGATAGTTTGGCAGGCTTGTTTTGCTGACCAGATGTGGGGTCCGCAGGCGGGTGGTGAATTCACTTTAGGTTCTGACTCCTGAAGAGTCATCTTGCAGATGAATTCCGGAGCGCTGTCGTAGGGAAAGACAGAGGTGACACCTTGGAGGGATACAGCCAACAGAACTTGGCTTTTGCTTAGTTAAGCAGTAAGTCTGCAGCACTTGTGAAAGTTGATGAGCAGAGTGTTGTTCCATTGTGCCTTTTCACAGTTCGGGAACAATGCCTGACAGCACTGAAAGGGGAAAATAACATATAGATAATAAGAATAGACTTTTTTTATTGCATGTTCTACAACCCTCCAGGTAAGGGGGTGAAGTACTTAAAAATGAAACTCTTATGAATGTATCATGTATCTAGATAATGAAGTCACATTCCTCACTTTTTCATATTTTCTGATCTAAACTGTTCAGTGAATCTATTTTAAGAAAATGTTTATAGGCATTGGAATAAAAGAGAGACTACCAATCTCCTGACACAATTTCTAGTTACCTTCATGCCACTGCAACTGCCTGTAGGTGTGTGGTGGTGGTACAAGTTTCAATTTGGGTTGTTTTTCTTTTTTCTTTTTCTTTTTTTTTTTTTTTTATTTCTGAGAGCAATTCAATTCAAAGCCCGCTGAGTTTGATGGAAAGACTTCTTAGATGGGTTTTGGATATGTTTTCTGGCACAGGTTTCTGTCTTGGGGATTAAATTTGATAGCCCATTGGGCTGATCTCTTATGGCTGTAATCGATTGCAGAGTGCTGGTGATCTTCACTTTGCATGAGGTAGTTGAGATGACACAGGGGTGTAGAATTATCTGTGGAGAAGGAATACTTTGTCATTTTTTGGCAAGAAGAGATTTGCAGGAATGGCATTTTGAAGCTTGGTATTACTGTTCTGTTCTGATAGAGGTATCAGATGGTGGTTTTGGAGAGCTAAAAGAGAGGCAAAACAAGGCTTTTCATCCATTTTGATGAATTCTTAACCCTCTCTCCTGAGCTCTTCCTGGAAGAAGTTCCTCAAACTTTAAATTGACTGTTTTACATTTTCTATAAAACTCTAGTGCTATAGTGGAAACTTTGAGAAAACTGTCTGCTTCCAGAAGGAAGGTGTAGGTGCTGTGATGCTGCAGAGAATCATAGAATTGGGGAATGGTTTGGGTTGGGAGAGACCTTAAAGCTCGTTTAGTTCCAACCCCCTGCTGTGGACAGGTTTCCTTGTCTTGTGTCCTATCGAACTTCCCTGTTGAATAACAAGCTCTCAGAAAAGACACGGCAGGAGAGTAGGTGAGGGAGGGGAATATGCTTTTAAATTTTAGCTCATAAAGGTTTCTTTTGAAGAGGGCTGGAGCAGAGCTGAGGAAAAGTGGCGCATATTGATCTTGCCTGTTCGTTGAGTATTACTGTGCTCCACCAAAGCTTGTATGCATTAGTGATCTCTTGCAGGGCAGTAATGCCTCTTGTCTTGTGCCCTCTTTTAATTAAATACTGAAGTGTTTTGCAGTGTTTTCATGGGCAGCTATTATCAGTGAGTATATCTTAATATACACACATTTCTCTCCGGCATTGAGGCTTGTTTTAATATGCATTTTAATGCCACAGAAATGTTGAAGTATGTCCCTTGAAGATGTCAGATGTCAGCTAAAGTGGAAGAGGAAGGGTGGTGGGCAGTTGGGGGTGACACCGGGGAGCAGCGTGCTCAGGTGAATTGAGCCCTGAGTGAAGTGCCAGGAGCTTCCTGCTGTCTTCTGCCCATGTGGGCCAGACCTGCCTTGCCCTAGCATGCTCTTCAGGCACCTTCACGTTGGTTTTGCCTTATTTTCGCTAAAAAATGAAAATGCCGTCCTGTTATCTGTTTACTACATATTTTCAATCGCCAAAATGTTGAAAGCCCTTGGCTGATCTTAAGCCAGTATTTATAGGCTAATTCAACAAATCTGGCAGAGGTTAAAGTCTTAGTGATTATTAAGTTCTTACAACCCTCAGGAAAACCAGCAGCTCAGTCAAGGAGAGAGGCCCAATCCAGTGCCCAGAGGGAGACCAGCAGACAGACTGTCAGATGTCTATTTTCTGTCTCCTCTTAGGGGTGGTGCCCATTTCACCTGTACTAAAATGAAATATTTGGGAGAGTTTGCAGCCTACACCCTCCTGTGCAGTTAGCTGTGGTTGCAGTGCTGAAGCTTTCAGCTGGTGGATCTGGGATACAACAGTGGATCCTGGATACAAGCCTCATGGGGACTGGTGGACTGGGAGCTGCTTCTCTGTGTTCCCCTGGTCTGCAGACAGGTTGCTGGGATTGCTGAGTGGGTGGGAGAGGGCTGTCAGCATGGCCTAGGTCGAGAGTGGCTTTGGGCAGGATCTGCCAGTGGCTAGGGAAAGAAAAAGACTTCTGAGGAAAGGAAAAGGCTTTTGTTTTCAAGATGTGATGTGAACTTGGCAGCAACTTGCGTGAAAATAGTTCCCTCCTGAATGAGCTCTTAGGGATGATCAGGAGATTTCCTTTACATTTCTACAGCTTCCCCAAAAAGACACGAGATATTTTTCTGCTCTGAAGTCTAATCCTTTAATGAGGGTAGGGCTAAGGCACGTTTGGACCTTGTATGGATAAGACATCCAAACAGCAGATACTTTTGACCAGCAGATCTCCTTGGTCTGTCTGGAAGACTCCTCTCCTGTGGTGGAATCTGTGCTCCTATCTGGTACCCTACTTCTTTTGAACAAATGGAATGTTCCAAGGGTAATTTGCTGCAAATATCAGAGATTGGTCAGGTAAAGGTATTGCTGCCTTGGCTGTAATCCACAGGAAGGGTTTTTTTGTGTCTTCCCCAGACTGAGAAATGAGGTAATATGTTCCCAAACTTGTCCTTTGATTATCACAGACTGAGCTGGGAGGTTTTTGTAGGAGCTCCTTGGTTAACATTTTGATGAGACAGAATTCAGTGCTGTCTCCAAGGGTGCAGGGCTGTGTTAATCCTGCCAAGGGACTAAGCCTTTGGTTCCAGGGAGTCTAGATAGCTCCAACCTGACGCGTGCTGCCCTGTCTGGAATGGCTCCCAGCCAGGGGCTGCCTTGGCGATACCCTGCAAGCCCTGGGTTGGGTTACAGTGTCCACTGCTCCCTGGCACGGGCTCTGGGAGGAGTTCCGGATACTCACGGGTTTTTCTGGGGCGTGGAGCATGGTGGTGCCTGCCTGTCACTGCTTTCCAAGTTCTCAGTAGGAAAACTGAATGAACTCAACTGGAGTCTGTGACTTGACCACATTCAGGCAGTGAATTGTAGCAGAACCAGAATAAAAGTCCTCTTATGATTCCTTCGGTAATCGTGTAACCACAAGAACATCCTACTCATTTACATATGCTCAGTTCTTCCTTTGCCTTATTGACTAGTGTCTGAGCATGCAAAAAACCCCAGTCTGTAAGCATATGGTAAGTAGAGAGAGAAGAAATGGGCAGATTTCTGGGAAGCATGGCAAATATGTCATTCGTGAAAGAACTTTAGGAGCTCTCTAGCTTCTAAATAATCATCTTGTAGAAAACTTCCAAAGGGATGATTAGCTTTAAGTTGCTGCACTACTGCTTTACAAAGATCACAGAAGATACCCAGACTGTGTTCAGGAGCTTGTTTCTGAAGGGCAGGTTTTGTTCTATTAAAAGCTGCTTTATTCTTCTATGTCATCTTGCACCTTAAATCAGCAGGTCTGTTCATTACTGTGTATATACTGAATATCCCATAGTGGAGCTGGACATGCATTAGTAATTTATACATTAAAGGTGTTTTACTTTCTGAATAATGGCAGGCAAGTCCTAGATTCCCACCAGAGCCCCCTTGCTGCATGTGGTGCATGCATTAGACTGGATCTCATCCTATCTCAGCCTGTGGCAAAGCTCCCATCCGTGTTGAGAAAGGTGCATGAGCTAGATCCCTATTTTGTATATGTCCAAGAATATCTGTTAAATTGTCCATTTTATTGTGAAGTGGGTCATGCCACACTTTACTTTCCTGGGTTTTTTTATTACTGCTCAGCTTTTTATTTCTGTCTTCCTAATGAGAACACCGTGGTTCCCCTGGTAAAGGTGTAGTGCAGAAACACATTTGCTCACAGCAGCATTCTGTCAGTGTCGGGTGTGTGCCAGATGAGACATGGACTTGCTGTATTGGCTCTTGGAAGTTTTTACGCCCTCAGAATGAGAGACTAAAATCCTCTAATTTGTACTGCAGTTTCTACTTGGGTATTCTGTCCACCTGCATACATAGTTGTGTGGGACTGCCTTCAGTAGAGTGGGTGGAGGGTACGTCTGGGGAGGAAGGATTGCTGGATGAACACAGTTCTGTTAAGGCTTAGAAACTGTATAGGGTGGTTAAGATTTCTTTAAAAGGCACAAAAAATAGTCCTGTTTCCATGGGGTTCTTGTTTCTTTTTGACAAACCTGATTATTACACAAGTTTGAAATGTCCTGGGCATTACCTTGCAGCTTGTTAAGAGTGGAAGGTGTTCTTCCTGTTACACTTAATATTTGCTTATTTATGAACACACAGGCTTCTTGGTGATTTATACTATGGACTACCTGTTGGAGAGGGTGGCTGGTCCAACGTGAGATGCATTCTGTTCCTGTCTCTGTCCCTCTCTGAGTAGCATAGAGCAGTTGTGCCTCAGTTTCTCTGTCTACAGGCTACATCATGGGATGTTATTGTGAGTGACTTTATCATTGAAAAGCTACCATGAAAAGGTGGTAGATCACAGCCAGAAATATATCAGTGAGCTATACCTTCATTTCTTCAGGCTGACTTTCACTTAATTCCTTCTTTAGGTGAGGAAAAAGGCTAGAAGTTACGTTTGTTTCTGAACTGGAAGCTGAACCTGAAGGCTGTCCTTTCTTCACTTTGCTTATCCAGCCTCTGAGCAGTCAGGGGCTGTGATCTGTGTCTGCTGCAATAGCTGTTCTGAGTAGAAGGAAAGCTATGCTTTTGCAGCCTACAGCTCCTCTGGAGAAGGATCCTTCCTTCATTAATCGTTCCAGGATTTTACAGCACTCTTCAGGCTCAGACTGTCACCAGAAGTGTTAAGCTAAAGCTGGTGATGACTGTGGATACCGGCAATACTCTTGCCAGCAGTAACATCTTTTTTTTCCTTCTTTTCCCATGTCTTAAATTTCTGTTTGACGCAGGACCAGCTGCCCACTCTGTAATGCCCTCTTGGGAGTAATCTATAGGCAAAAAAAATGTGTTTAAACTTACTTAATGCCTCATAAAGATGGAATTGCTGTTTCACTGCCAGATGGAAACCTATAGTTTTCATATCCGTGAGCCCCACAAAACATTGTCCTTGGTGACTTGCATGAGCATTTGGTCCAGGTGAGAAGAAAAATGGCTTAGTTACTCAGATCAACCTTTCCTGTAAATGTCTTGGGAAGGTATCCAAGAGTCAGCAGAGAACCTACTCTTCCCCAGCACACAATCTACTTGTCAAACTGAGTCAAGTATTACTAAAATTCACATGGTCTATTCATTCTCTGAATAATGGCTGCTGAAAAGAGAATGTAATGATTTTTTTTTTTCTTAGTGGTCAGCTCAAAATGTGGTGCTGAACTCGATCTTGGGATGGAAAACAAGCTTAAGTAAGAAATGACCCATCCTTAAAATACTGATGGCTCACAAGAGCTGCCTCTCTAACACCTTACGTGCCACTGAAGTTTTGCTACCAGATTGTTACCAGAAAATAATAGAAAAATAATGTTCCCACGCCAGTGAGGCAGGTCTGAGCAGACAGTTCTTAACCAAAGGGCAGTGCTAATGAAAAGGCACTAATGTGACAAGTGGAAACAAAGTTGGCATGATAATCGCTGTATAAATCAATAAAATAAATATATCAAAATAAGTACGAGCTTTTATAAGGATTAATAATGAAAAATGGCATAGCCTGAGGATCTGTAAAAAGCAAGGATATGTGTAAAATGCACCCTGGGTGGTGAAATGCTTTTGCTTGTAAATGGCATGAAACTAGAGCTAGAATTCCAAGCATTGTAAAGTCTTGTAATTGAATCTTTGTCCCATGAAAACATAAAATCACACGATAAAGAGGCATATGTTTAATAATACTTCAAATATATACTCATCACATACCAGTGTAAAGCATAGCTTCTGCTTCTAGGGGGAAATAAAAATTTTGATGGATCAGAGTCAATACCCAGACAGCAGCCACGCCTGTGACAAAATTTATAGAGTGTATCAATCTGTTGATTTGATTAGGCATCAGTATTTTATATGGTAGACTCATCCTCATATCCATGAAGATATATTTAAGGGCATTTGCTTTGTTCACGTACAAGTAACTTCTGAGCAGCACCAATGGATGAAATAAGGCATCCAGCTAATATTTAATGATTTATCCTACGGATAGAATAAGATAGGGAGGCAAGCCTGTCTAAATCTTCTTCCAAGCAGTTAAGATTTAGTGTTTTAAGGCAGTATATTATTTGATGGAAAAATACAAAATATTTCTGCACAGTATCTTCTGTTTGGATCCACAAAAATAACCAGAGCCTCAAGCTAAGAGCTTGGTGCACAAGATTACATAGCACAGACTTGGGAGGGCAAGGTTTTTTTCCTGTTTTGTGTCCTTCTTGATCCAGAGTGTTCTGTAAATCCAGATGTGCTGGGGACCAAGCATGGTCTGGACAGGGAAATGCCTGTGTTGTGTGTGGAATAGCCATAGCAGGACTGTGCTGACCTGCTCTGTCCATTACACAGGTAACAGTTGTTCAGAGCACTTTTTTATGGCTGCATTTTGTCTCTTACAACAGCTAAATATTTTTTATAGCAGTGCTGATACTCGCAATGAGCCCTTTGTGTCTGAACTGCTGCAGCAACACTGCTCTGTCAGACCACCCTGTAAAAGAACCTAAGGAGCATGTTTGTTTCCCTGTTTTAGGGTGTGAAATGAAGCTCAGGTGCCTGAGTTGATTGCATACTGAGTGCAGTGGTCTCATGGTGGCTGATGGCAGGTGAAGCTGCACAGCTTGGTAGGGTGGCACCAAGAGGAACCCTCTGGGTCAGCAGTGGTATCTTCTGTACAAGGTGCTGCCCAGGCAAGCCAAGGCTTTCCCTGGCAGTCTGACAGATGGATCTTACAGAGGCTTGCCTGTCCTGACCCTCCTGGGGCTCTGTGCCATTGCACAGCACCAAGGAGCTCAGCAGTGTTACACAAATGATTTATGATGAAACAACCACAACCTTGCCTTTTCTTATAGCTACACACTGTGCATACACTTCCAGGGGAATATATCTATCTATTTCAGTCTTTTCAGTACATCAGTTTTAAAGGAGGGTTATTAATTACCTTCTTAGTGTATTCATTCATGTATGATTAATGTGTAAAGTTTTAACTTGTGAAATTTCATGGCACTAGCTGGAAGAATACAGAAAGAAACTAAGACAATGGAGGAGTTTTGAATATCACAGATGATACCATTATGCTTATTTTGTGGACTCAAAAGTCTCAGGGAAGTATGAGTGATACATATTCTCAAATTCTGTCTTGCATTTTGATAGTTAAAATATAGAAATAAAGGACAAGTGTAGCCAGGAAATTGCATAGGAGCTTCAGTCCTGTAGAGGACAAAATTATTCCCCCAGAAGTTGTCTTTCCACTCTTTTCTTTTGAAATGTAGCTCTCAGCCTACTTTATATGATTCTGTGCTGTATTCTGCCTTTCTCTCCTCTTATTGAGTTTCTATTAATACTGGTGGCCAGCATATATATGCACTTAAATTATATATATATTTTTTCTTGATCTTCTGATGACTCCGCTTGCTTTCTGGGGTCATGGTCTTTCCCTCTCCAGAGTTCTTCCATCACATGGTGGATGTGACAGCCATTCTGGAGTGCCATCCTTCTGTGAGGAGCTCCTTCTGACAAAGAGCCCCCACGCAGACCACTGTCACCTCCTTTAAAAACAAATGAGAGACAAATTTCAGAGAGCTGCAGTGGCAAACCTGACAATATCAGATAGGTCATGGTAGCTTTGTTTGGCAGCTAGTTAAATTGGATAGTTGGGCACATCCCTAGATGTTAATGGTTAAATGTATTCATTGTTCCAACAAGGCCTCTATTCATAAGGGGACTATTCTGTGCTCGTTATGCATGCATAATTCCCATTAATGCTCCTGGGGGTTAAGGGCGTATAGTGACGGGGGAAAACGAAGCTGATATTTACGTATCCATGTTTGCACTCAGAGGAGATGTTTTGTAACACAGGAGGAATTGATTGTGTTTCCACAGATCCCTTAACTTTAAGAGAAACTTTAAATTTTTGCTTTAAAGAGGGAATGAGAATGGGGAAAAAGGTGACACTTGCATAAGCACCTACTTCCTTGCACACCATACTTCATCAATGATTAGAAATACTACACCAGTGCTATTATTGTAGAAGCTTTTGAAAGTAAGTGCTTGGAAATTCAGGGTTCTTATTTAGTTATCAAAATAATGACTCTGGATCTTTAACTTCTGGCAAAAACTTTTGCCAACTTTTGACTCACGTTAATCAGGGTGATGAGATTTTGTGATTTATTATACAGTAAGGGTGTTTCCATAGAAAACCTTCAGATTAAGATTCCTCACTCTTAGGTGCACATCAAAGTCGTGTAAAAGCCATAAAGAAGCTAAGCACCGCCTAAGAAAGCCTTTCAAGTTCCAGAAAGTGCTTGAACTACTGAGGGTTTTGAAGTGCTCTAATCTCTGACATGGGTGACGTGCTAGGCTAGCACTTTTTTGTTTTGTCACAAATCATCCATGCACATAGTGCAAAAGGACCCTGACAAAGTCATTTTACTTTTGAAAAGGGTTGCTTTTTTTCCTACCATTATGTCTCCCATTCACATCTACATGTTTGCTTCCACTTTGTTCAGGTCTAAGTAGCAGGGCATTTGCATAGTCTTCCCTTTGTTCTCGGTAAATATGGAGTAAAATGAGCAAGATCCGTGCTGTGAAATTAAAGCTCTACTCTTGAGAGATCTTAAGGGCCAAATCCTCACAAAAGGTAGAGCGACGTAGTGCCAAAGGAGCTGGTGTCCAGGAACAGCTTGCTCTGGGTGTTTATGCTAGGAAATGTGAATAAAGGGAGACTAATCTGTTGAAAACTGGATGTAATTAGAAAAATACACTGCTGAGAGCTGCTGAAAGATTAGAATAATAGAAAATAGTACTGAAATAGACCTGAAGTGATAATCTAGTCCATTCCCTCTACTTGTGGCAAGAGTAAACTGTTTAAATCAGTGAGAGAAGAACACAGCCTTTTTAGTCTGTTTTTTCTAGTGCTTAATTACCTTTCTGCATTGGTCTTTTCCTAGTGCAAAACCTAATTATTCCTTGCTAAAATACTGGCCTTTGCTTCTTAGCCTGTTTGGAGGACCTTCCTCTTTGCAGTAACACTCATGTGACAACTGCTCTGGTTTGTTCTGCTCTTTAGCAGTGCTCTGTGCTTTTGCCCTAGTCACAGAGCAATGAGCTTGTTGGTGTAAATGAATCTAGACTAAATTTGGGTCGCATGCCCCTGGAATGAATGAAGAGAATTCCACATGTGGTGACTCATTAAGCATCATAACTTCCTGTTTGAGCCCTAAGGATGTTTCTTCCTTCTTTTATAAGTTTGAGTATTGTGAAGAAGGAGCAAAGGTAGAGTGTGGGGATATCAAATTCCAGGATCAGGAAGGCAAAATAACTAATTCACAGATTTGCCCTGTAATGGTAGATGGCAGCATGCAGAAAAAGCAGTTTTCAAGTGATAAAACTTTGAACAGCAGTTGAGTTGAAAGGCTGCTAGTGGGAAACTGCCCTGTTGTAGCAAGGCAGCATGGAGATGCATGGGGAGCATTTGCTTCTAACTTAAATAAAATATTCACCCTAGATTTTGCTGGTCATAGGTAGTTCACTTTATTGCAGGTGTGTAGGCGAGGTGGCAATTAGGCTGTTGAAAACATAAGACAATGACCAAAATTTTCAGTCTTGCAAATAGAAGTGGGATTTCCAGAGCAAGTTGGAGTATCTTCGGTTTTCCAGGTTACAGGTAGCTCTGGTCCTTAATCCTCTGTTTTTGTGCTTCACTGGTTTGGGGTGTTAATTCTTGAGCAATGTTTTATTGTCACTGATGTAGGGAAGTTATTCAGCATGGCTGTAAAAAATTTCTTCCTAATACCTAATCTATGCCTACTCTGAGTTTGAATCTACTCTCCCTGGTCCTGTCACTCCATGCTCTTGGAAATAGTTCTTCTCCATCTTTCTTGTAGATTCCTCTCAGGTACTGGAAGGCTGTAATTAGATCACCCTGAACCATTCCCTTCTCCAGGCTGAACAATTTCAATTCTCTTGGGCTTTCATTGCAGGAGAGGTCCTCCATGCCTCTAATCAAATCTCAAACCATTATGTCTTGTGTTCCTGCTCCATTGTTCTTCCATAAGGAAACACAAAAATGTGAGAACTGGAAGGCCAAAGTGATATTTTTAGAAGGAACAGAGGCTTGCTAAGTAATATTTGGGGAACAACACCCAGGGTCTTACATGGGTGCCTTGTGATGATGGTGAAAATATTCCCTTCCTGCAGCTCGCAACAAGATCGGCTTTCAGAAGTGCACTGATTCTTCTCTTTTTACATGGGTGGTTAAAAGGAGTGGTGTAATGAGTGTGAAGGCAAGAGAACAAAGCATATGTAGAAAAACCACTGGCTTCGCAAAACAAAGTAGGGCTGTTAAAGAAAGAAATTGGAAGCACAGCTCTCAGAGAAAGGCTTTCAAACTTCTGCTGAGAGAAGATTTGGCTTTAGTCTCCTAATCTTAGTTTTGTAGTTTGGGAAAAATATATCTGTTACCATTCGGAGCAGCCCAAAGTTGTGTTTGGCTAAAGCATTGCATTTTCAGTTCAAACTGTAATAATCAAATTTACTCTTTCTAATCTGGTTTGCCTTAGATATGTCAGGAAATACAAACATTTGCATTCCCCAAAAAGCAGCTGTGGTTTGGCTGTACCTGGTTGGTATCTGAAACTTGCTGGGAGCTTCCCCCTTGCTGGTCACAGACCTGCTGTGCTCTGTGGCCTCCTCTGATAGAAATAAACCCCAACTGGGATGAAAAGTGTCAGTGTCATTTGTTGGCAGAGCTGTTGGCTTAGATTTAGAAAGTTTGTTCTAAGTCACTATCACAGGTGCCAAAACATGAGCTCAGTAGCAAGGGCTGGCTGGGGCCAGCTTGGCTGCTGCGTCTCTCATGGCTGCTATCCCCAGCCTGGCTGCCTTGCGAGCTGCCCGCCTCTGGCTTTTCCAAAGGTGCATTGAGGGGAGCCAGCACTGCCTGCTCATGTGTCCAGCTGGCTCCAGGCAGCTCTGTGACACAGGGGCTGTGCTGGGCACCCCCAGTGGGCATCTCTGAAGCTTCAGGAATGCTGGTGGTTCTGAATGGAATAGCACAAGTGAGAAGGGAAGGATAATCAGTTCAATGTGCTGTGAAGGTGCCTTCTTGGAGTGATGTCAGGGAAGAAACATGATTTCTTAATTTATATAACAGGTGCATAGGGTCCAAATCAAAAGCAGGCTCTGGGAAAGCACTGAACGTGCACAGAGCAGAGGGCACTCTCCACTAGGAATTGCTTACAATGTGAGCAAACTAATGAAAAGTATCTTCCTCTTTTCTATGTCTGAAACAAAGTGTGGAGCCTAAGGGATTGGCCTGAGGTCAAACATACATTTTAGTATTGTCAGGTGTAGGAGCCCATCAGAGGTTTCCACACTGGATTTCAGAAGCTGTGTGTCTGCAGTCCCAGCTTAAAGGCTTTTAGGACATTTTCCTGCCTCCCCTCAGCCTTTGGGGAGCAGCATCTGTTTCAGAATCCATTATCCTGGCTCAAGAAGTCCCTGAAAGACACAGGTTTTCCTGCTGAGCACACTGCTGGAGTCCTGGAGAGGGTGGTGGAACCTGTCCTGTGCAGTGAGCTTGGCTGCTTTCCGGCTTAGGGGTATGGCTGGTACCCAGAAATAGGGGAATGGCCCGTACAGGTGAGATTTCTTTGAGGACTGGCTGCAGTACTGCAACTCTTCATTCCTCATCTGCTCTTGGTACAATCAGAACATCCTCCATGGTCTAGGCAGACAGAAGCAAAGGCAAAACAAATGAGGAGGGGCAGAAGGCCAGTCCCATCCTAACTTCAGAACCACCATGTTGTGGCTCTTAAGTTCATTGGCTTTGCTAGTGTCCCTCACTGCTTTTTAGAGCACAGAATACTGTCACCAACTCCATCATGTGTTTGGGGTCTTAACTGCTTGACTTTCCATTGGTTTTCATTGAATGCATGCAGCTAAAAATCATGAGCACTTGTCTGAAATCAGATGCAAGTTACTCTAATGTAATTAGTGTTTCTAAATTTTAATTCTTTGTAGGTTTGTTTTTCTGTCAATTTTGATTTTTCTTAAGGCCAAGTTTTCTGGGGTTTCTTGGCTGTGATCCCTATTCCAAGATTCACTTAAGAGTTTGACCCAAACTGGGTTCAGAGCTGTATTAATCTCAAACTGCTAAATCCCCACAGAAGCATGAAGCCCAGCACAGTGCTGTGTCTTTAATTGTATTTAGTTGTGTTTTTCATTACTTGATGCCACTGGGCATTTCCATTGACATCAAGGAGTGCTGAACCAAGCTCTGACATTGCTTACCTTGCCTGTTTCCTGCACATGTGGTCTAGCTTGGGAGAAGTGGTCTGAGCATAACTCTGGGTTCAGCCTAGACCATCAAAAACAGTCTACTTCTGTCTTGTGTGTGACCTGGGGGGCTGCTAGATGATTCCTCTGCATGGTTGTGCTCAGTGAGTATTCTTTTCCCATTACTGTCATGTGTGTTGGGCTCTTCCCTCTCTCTCCTGCTGTGGGTTGCCTCCCAATGCCTGTGGGTCCAACTTGTGGCATCAAATTTTACAGTTTTACAGCAGTGGTGTTGTCTGCATAAAGAGCCAAAGAAAGGGAATGGGATGCAGAGACCTTGTGATGCTGTAGTCTTGCTGCAGCCTGTTTTAATTAATTACTGTGTCATGAGTGATGAAGTTGAAGAATTTGTCCTAGTCAGGGGTGTCTTGTCTAGTAATCAGTTGCTTAGTTTTGGTTCAGTTCTGTAAATGATTGCTCTTCCTTTTGTGTAAGAAGTATCAAGAGTGCACTGTGCTTTCCTAAAGTTCTTGGGTATTTCACCTAGGTTTTTGTAGTTTTCCTCTTTCTTCTCCCTAAAAATAAACAGTGAAAGAATGGGATCCTAAAGAAATCTGTTCAAATGCTGGTAAAAACAGATAGAAACCAGCCACTTCTCATTCTCAAATCATGCTCAAAAGTGAAGTTGCACACAAGGCTTACAGGACAAACTCATTCAATGAGCATTTGGATTTGGGTTGTAAAATTGATACTTAAGCAAGACTAGCATATATTTTTAAGGAAGAGAAAACAGTTGTCTGAGCAGTTGGCTTCAAGGATGGCTTTCAAGTGAGATGGCAAAAATCTAAGTATTTAGATCTTGGGAGAAAAGGGAGTATTGAGGAATTGCTCACTTCTCAAATAGTGTCCTTGCCATTTTGCTTTCTGAGGGTGTGGCCCAAATGTCTAATAGTCCCTTGGTTCCTTTAGATGTATCTTTGCTTTTGTTTCTTCTTCCAGTCCGACCTTCTTACAGATTTTTATGTTGGCAGATAAAATGAAGAATGTGAAATAAATTTTATCATGAATTTATCAATGCCTTTGAAATTTTCTGTGTTTTGCCACCTTATATGGATCTTACCACAGAAGGTAAAGCATATTAGGAAGTAGCTCCTATTAAAAAGTTGGTAAAGCAGTTAATGTCTGAATTATCAGTAGGGTTTGAAGTTGACATGAATGAGGTGATGCCCAACTTTCATAAAGCTATTTTATGTCTTCTCCCTGTAGGACTAGACAGAGGCAGCCTAGTATAGATTTGCCTTCAGAAGGTGTTTTTTGTCTAATTGTACAGGGCTAGAAACGGACTTCTTTCATTTAAACACAACTTCAGTTTTGTTGTAAACACTGAGTGCTACACATCTGTGCTCCAGTTTAGGCTTCCCACCTCTCATGGTTTGTGTGGCTCATTCTGCAGGTAAGGCAGGGTTCTGTGGCAATGAAATGCTGTCTGCTCTGGAGAGCAGAAATGCAGCTGTTTATTGTTGTCCTTGGATGATACAGGGCAAGAGGATTTATGAGACTCCTCTAGAAAATATTTTGTATGTGTTTATGATTTTTTATGGTGGAGAAAATGTATGGGATTTACTGCTTGCAATGTGATGAGACATAACAAAAGATGAGTCATAATAGATTCTAAATCAATGAGAGTTCTTGTAATTCTTCTCTCACCACTGCATTCAGTTATCCATGTTGTCCCAGGAAAACGGAGGAAGGAGATGGCATTGCAGTAAATGTAGAAACCCCCTCGCTGAAGATCCACAGATCTCTGCCAGCCTAGGTTGTTTTATAACGTACTTTATGTGCATCAGTCTTCATGCTTTTGTATCAACCCTAGGAGAAAACAGGATGGATTCTTGACGGTGTAAATCTCTCGAATTTGCATCAACTGTGTAGTTTGCAAGCTCTTTAGCAGTCAGTCTTGCTGCCTGTCAGATAGACCCACATTCAAAGAATATCTCACTTAGCACTGGGCTCATATGAAGTTATTACATCTAATCAGTATTAAAGAATTTATCACTGTCTAACAAAGTGGAAGGCCTGAAGTGGTCACTGTGCAATTCCTGGGCATGGCAGGCAGTGCTTGCCAGAGGTGCAGGAGGCAAGAAGGATGACTGCAGCTGCCTTCTTAGCTGTTTGCCTTCAGCCTCCTGGGTACAGCCAGACTTTCTAAGGAACAACCTGGAAAACTGAGGATGAGTGACAAGAAGAGGTCTCTCCCTGCAGCAGCAGCTCCTCCTTGCAGGGAAGCTGTGGCCCATGGGCAGGAAATATGGCCAGCTGGTCTGTTGCTCCAGAACATCCCACAGTTCTGCAAACAGTTGGAGGAAAGCAATGAGGAGGGTAGCTGAGGGGCCAGGGGAAGAACAATAGAAGAGAATCTTGTCTGAAGACAGTGAGAAGTGAGGAGAGGGATTTAGAGGAGTAAAGGGAGTGCCTGGTTTATGTTTGTGTATGTTCCAGTGAGTTGGAAGGACATTCGGTTTGGGGGACTCAGATCCTATTTCTGCTCATTGGGTCCAGGCATGAGACAGGTTCTGTGGGGCACAAGCTGAGGTGAAAAACCTTCCAGGCAGTGGCCTGTGGGGTAGGGCAGAAGGTGCTTTGGAAACAACACCAAAAATGAGAATGCAAGAGTAGTGAGAACCAGGCAAGCAGCAGAGGGAAATGGGAAAAAGTCAAACAAAATGCACCTAGCAACAGGCCTAACAACATTTCATTGTGCAGATGCTGCCCTTAAGAGCTGTATATTTGGAAGAATTCCTGCTCTGGAAGCTGATCAGGGCCAGTGCCTGATGGTTGCCAGCTGTCCTACAAGCTGTGGCACTTGCTGATGCTGCCAGCTCTGTGGAGTCATGACATCTAGTGCTTCTTGCTGTCCCCCTTCCTGTCCCACTCAAGGTCTCCACCATCCTTCAATTTGGAGGTGTAATTCCAGTGCAGTCACGTGGTCCTCCCACTTTGTGGGGTTTTATACTTTTTTTTTTTTTTTCAGGTCTACCTAAGAATTCTTGAGGAAATGCAAACTATTTGACTTGACAGATTTGGAAGTAGCTACCCTTGCTGGTAGTTACATCAGTAGGTCATCTAAGCTGTCCTTGACAAAACTTGAGGTTTTTATCTTACAGCCTTGATTGTTTCAACTGGAATAGCACATCTGGTCATGGCCTTAGTGATGTTTCAGTGTATTTCAGAAGAAGAGTGAGAATGTAGAGTCTACTGATCAAGTTAAGCAATATCTCTGTTAATGTGCATTGTGAAACAAGGCATCAGGGGAAATGAAATTTTCATAGCTTGTGTTTTCTAAAATGCACTTGTAAAGTTTCATGCTGGATATATGCATGTCATCAAGTTGATGTAGACAGGTGGGACAAATTCAGGCTGTGCTTTATTTCATCAGGTTTTTGCTTTCAATGGACATTTTAATGTGCTGTTTGTCTGTGTGATACTTACATTAAAGCTGAAAGCAGAATTATTTTAACAAAACAGAGGAAAGAGTTAGAAACTGACTGGAAAGTTCTTTCTGATTAATAAGAAAATGCATGTGGGAGGGCCTGGTTACAGTGTACCTGAGGCAGGAAGAAAAGGCACCTCCATTTGACTTAGGAAGACTTTGCTTCCTGAAGTTTACCTGGATGTTACCCTTTGCTCAGAGGGCAGAAGATTTATTGGGTTAGCTGCTGTTTTATGTCCCAGAGCACTGTGCACTGGTGCACTGGCTTGTTGATTTTGGTGATAATTCCTGGCATGCACTACTTCGAGCGTAGTAAGTGCCATATTTTAAACATTGACAAATTAAATAGTAGCTGTTTGACTATGCACATGTTGAGTTGGTAAGTTGAAGACACTTTTCTTGTCTTTCTAGTTGGAAACATGTTGTTACTTGCAGTGGGACTGAGCTGTGGTATAAGGCTGAGCACAGGGAGCTGTGCTCCCTGCTAGGTGAGGATGGCCTGTGGATGAGTTTCTTGACAGCAGTCTTGCAGGTGAAGGTGGTGATGGTTTTAGCACTGCTGGGGCACAAGAGCTCCATTAAAAAAGAACCTCACAAACTTGTGATGTCTGTGGCAAACAAACGTGGCAGCCTATAGTGGCTGGATTCCCTTTCCCTGATGTGACTGTGCTGCTGTGGGCTCTGCCCCAAATACTTGCAGGGGGAGCCCTCATTGGAAATAGCGCCTTTCTCATTTGATTTGGCCTCTTCCCCTGAATTAGTTTGCATTTAATTGCTGAATTTT
This sequence comes from Lichenostomus cassidix, assembly GCF_008360975.1. Classification (NCBI taxonomy): domain Eukaryota; kingdom Metazoa; phylum Chordata; class Aves; order Passeriformes; family Meliphagidae; genus Lichenostomus; species Lichenostomus cassidix. The sequence goes on from NC_139490.1 coordinate 19,931,182, forward strand.
CCTCAAGCTGAGGCAGCAGCTACAGCAGACAGATGAGCCTCAAGAAGAAAGAAGTGTTGGCTCCTGTTCAGCTGGGCCAGACACAATGCAAGGTACTTTTGGCACCTTTCTCTATGTTACTAAGGCATAATCAATCTTGGAGTCTTTGAAGACATTTGTACAACATTTAAATCTTGGGCTTTGGACTAAAGCTTTGTTTGGAAGTACTGTTGAAATGTTTGTCAAAATATAAAGGCAAAAACTGTATGAAGACAGATTGCACTGAGCTCACCCGCTGATCATGCTTGCTCAGGACTCTTCTGTGCAGTGGAAATTAGACGCTCAGCTTGTTTTAAAAAAAATAAATCAGCCTGTCTTTGAAAAAGTTGGTGCAGGTAGATCAGTTAGTGTGTTAAAAGTTTGACTTTCTGGTTTCAGAGTATGGCTTTTACAGTTTGTACAGCATTTTAAACTGTTCAACTACATGGTCAGCTAACAAAATGAATCTATATTCAGCTTTTGGAAGAAGTTAATTTTGTTTGCTAAACAGGCCTCTCTGCTTTTGGGAAATTATTCAGGTAGTTTTAAATGGGCAAAGTCTTAGATTTTATTTGTACCAAAGTTCAGAATGAAGTCCCAAACTTTTTGATTTAAAACAAAACTTTCTACAAACAACACACAACAAAATCTTCAACAGCTGATTTTCAGTGGAGCTGGCCAGATTGGCATCAGGTAAAGATAGACAGTTTTCTGTGCATTTGGCACCTCAGGTAATTTGTAATTGTGACAGGGAGGTGTCTGAAGGGGATGCCTTTGGCATGTATTAAGTGCTTTGGGGTTACAGAGTAGTTTTCAACAGCGATCATTGATGCATTCCAAAGCACTCATGCTTTAGACTTGGGTACTTTTTTCCCTGCACTTCTGAATGTGACTTTGTTTTTCAAAGTGGAGCAAGATACTTTATCCTGCTTTTTATAATAACAGTAAGGATTTAAAGTCTGTAGTTTTTCTCACTTTAAAAAATAAGCTGAGCCACAGTTTTAACCAGTACTCAGGGGAAAAAGTCTTGAATGGAAGAATAATGTACATAATCAGCAGAGTAATCCTTACATCTGATCTGAAGCAGAAAATTAATTTGTTTTAGGAAAGCTATAAACCTTTCGGAATTGAAGCCCAGGCATGTAGAGTTGAAAGTGTTCTGCTCTGTCAGTAAGTTAATGCATAAGAAAATGAAATAGAAAGAGGTGCCTTGGGATGCATGTGCTTTGCATCTGTGGCATAGAGTCTAGCAGAGGGTTCCCATCAGGGTCAGGGGCTGGAACACATGGGAATAGAGAACTGGGTTGTTCAGTTGCAGGAAGAGAAGATAAAGGGAGGTCATGCTGCTGTCTTCAGCTACCTTTTGGGAGAAAATAAAGTGGAGTCAGATTCTTGTGCGTTCATGGTGCTATGCAGAGAAACAAGAGATGTGAGTTGGAACATAGGAAATTATCTTTACGCAGAATTTTTAAATTTACTTATTTTACCTCAAGTGTAGTCAAATATCAAAATGGATCCTGAGAAGCTGTGGTATTGTTTATCTTTGGAGATGCTTGAAACTTGACTGGATGAAGCCCTTATGTAGTTAGACCTGCTTTAAGGGGAAGGTTGAGCTAGAGGTTCCTACTAAACTAAATTACTAGTTAGGAAATGAGAGGCAGCTTGGGGAAAGCAGGTAAGAAAGTTCTAGAGGGAAATTAGCAGGGTGAATTGCTGAAATGATGCTGTTGGTTACTTTTGTCTTTCAGGAATGGTGCTTTCTGTCTGGTGTATTGAATGGCTTTGTTCCTTAAACTTCAGGAGGAGTTTGCCCTTAAGGCTGTGTCCCTGTTGCTGGTGGGCAGTGCACTCTGAGCAGGGCTAATGGGATGCTCTGTCTCTGAGGTGCTCAGCCCCTCGGCCACCCCCCTGTCACTGCTCCTCCCCTCTTCCCATTGGAAAGGGTATTTTTCATTAAGATGAAAGAGATGAGATACACTAAAATTAGTATCAGAGTTATTAGAGACATTAAGATATTACTAATGAGTTCTAATTTAATCTCGGCACTCAGGCATGTATAGCACTGAAACCTTTTATTAGGTTTCTATAATTGTGTTAAAAGTGATACCCTAAGGCTAGTACTGGAGCGAGTGGAATTGCCAGGCTGTGTGCATGACAGGGCTGAGCTGACAGTGCTGTGAGGAGAGCGGGGCTGGCTCTTTGCTGGGCTCTCAGTGCTCTGTGGTTTACATCAGGCTCCTTAACTGTCAGGGGCTTAGTGCTGTTTCTATTTAAGAGTGCCTTCTGTGTCGTTTTGGCTCTGGACCAACAAATCCCAGTCTTCAGCTCCTGGAGTATTCATCGGGGGAGATAGCTGGGTGGGGAGTCCCAGGAGTGCAGATCCAGCTGAGCTATCTGTATCCTTAAAGCTTTTTGGAAGAGCAGCAGGTTCCCGTGTGCCTCAGTTCGAAAGGGAATGCCAAGTGCAGCTCTGATAGCCACGGATTGCCTCCTTGCCAGGGCCAGCAGAGTCTGGAACACCTGGGGTTTCAAGCCCCTTTTTGATATAGGTCTGAGCTTTGCACAAACCCATCAAACAAAACTGCAGAGGGCTGCTGTAAGGAGAAATGCTCTGGGTATCAGCAGATGGTAGTACTGCAGATGCCAAGTAACATTTACAGCCCCTCTGCTCAGACACCTATTTGTGTATCACGGAGCTGCTCTGCAGTCTGTACTGCGATTTCACTCGTGCTTTGGTGGTGCCAGCTCAGAGCAGCGGTCCTTCCCTGACCTCCAGTTCCTAGTGACAGGAAAAACATGTTCAGGAGCTAAACTGGATCAGTGAACCCATCCAAGGTAAAATCAGCCTGGCCAAGGAGCTAATTTCAACCTGGGACAGCTTCTCTGGCAGCTGGGAGCAGAGGAGCATGCCCAGCCAGTGATGAGTGCACAGCCCTCCTACTGCTGCTTCTGGCAGCCTGCTGGCTTCTGCCAGACCCTTCAGCAGAGTCTGGGGCTTTGCACTAGAGTGGGGAGACTTCTTGTTTCCTATTTTTGAGATCAGACTGAAGTGCGAAACAAATCACCTCCAAAATGGTATCCTGAGTCAGCTCAGTCTGCGACAACTTTATGCTTTTTGCAAATTTATATAAAAACATACTGAATTAAAATATTTTACTTTGGTTTTGACCTTCTTGACATAAATTAGCTGCACTTTCAAATGAAAGTTGCTATAAACTGGAAGCAACAATTTTCAAGTCAAATGAGATGTTTTAGCTAACTCGGTGATTTTATTGTTTTCCCTGGCAAGCTCTGTGGTGGTCTGGGTGAGAAATCCTTTGGAGGAATTATGGCTCTTTGGAGAATCAGGGCAGTTTTCATCCTTGTGTTCCTCCAGTCCTGTTGGTGCCTTGTGGGGAGGGATTGCCAGTGTGCCTCTGATTTTGGGTTTGCTTGCTTAACAGTCTCTTGCTTTTTTCCCCTCCCCTTCTAAAAACAGGTATTTATAAAGCATGAGAAAATACTCATCTGCAGTCTGTAGCAGATCCTTTCTGGCACCTGCAAATCCTGTGGTGTGGAGCAATTATAGACCCTGAATGTCCACTGTAACTATGTGTGATGTAGGTTTCCTTATCAAGGACACTACTAAAAAAGTAAAAACATTCCATAAGCATGAAGTTTTTTATCAACTTTCAACTTTTTCTGTAGTTGCAAGGTGAGGGTGATTGCAGTGCCTTAGACTTTTTTTTTTCTTTTTTTTTGGTGAGCTGCCTAGGAGCACAGATTTTTAAAGAAGGTTCCCCTAGTGTAAGAGGCAAATAGGTGATTCCTTGATGCACAACGTGGGTACATATTGGATCCTAATTTGAGACATGGTTATCACTCACATGTTCAAGTTTTGATACCCTTAGCACAAGGTGTGTAGTGGAAATGTTGCCCCCTTGATGGTGCATCTTCATGATCACCATTCTTTTGTGCCCCTGACGGTGTTTTGGTAATTTTTGTGCCCAATGCTCTTAGCAGTGTAAAATAACTTATCAGCTGATAATGTAATGTTATTCACATATAGATGAAACAGTCATTAATTTGTGTCCTTCTGACAACAGCTGAGTTTCACATTGTCATTCCTTGTATTTTTTTTTGTTTGTTTCAAAATTTAAAAAGTGTTTTTTCTGACATTAAGAAACACTATTTTTATGTTATAATTTCAAAGGATTTCTAATTATTGTGTTTTTCTTGTTTGCTTTAAGAGTCAGATTTACAGATCTGTCAACACAGGGCACCAACATGTTGCACCAAAAAAATGGAAGAAAGCTACCAGGCAGCTGTTCGAAGGGAGAGGACTCAGAGTATCCAGGCACTGAACTTTGAGCTGAAGTACATGATTGTTGGTCACATCACAGCTTTTCAAGGTATGAACTTTTCAGTAGTTTATAAGAGTATCTTCTGCAATTCAAAGGAAAGCTCTTATCTTTATTTTTCATTCTTCTTGCATTGTGTGTTGTCCCTGCCTTATGGTTTGTTTCCCAGTTCTTTGATAATTGTGCTTTTGGATAAAGGTGATGGCACTTAATCTTGACTGGTATGTTAAGCATCTTCCTAAATCTAATTAGGAATAGATTTAAGCTGAGACCTTGTTCTGGGGTTGGCATGGATTTTTTTAAGGCATTTTCAAGTGTCTGATGGTTATGCTTTTTCATATTCTCCTGTGTTGCAAAACCATTTACAGGTGTAGAATGTTAAATGAAGATGCATTTGTTTGTTGATGCTGAAGAGTAAGTGCTTTAACTGATAAGTTAAATGACAACACAGCTTTTGCTTCCTGTCAAAATCCAAAAGTACCTTGCTCTAAGAGGCACATATAAGACTATTTTAGGTCCTCCAAACAGGTGGTTATTGCACTATTACAAGGAGGAACGTGCTTGGGTGGAACTGTGCACTGTAGTGTTGAGCACTGGAGACTTTTCTGTAAAAGGGCATTTAAACATAGGCTGTGAACTTTAAACATATGAGAGTTGAGTGATTCAATCAGTCAGTGAGTGCTGAATCCAGCTTACTGACTTCTGTGGGCCTAATTATGTGCTTAATTTTAACTTGCTGCTTTGCTGTGTTGAGTGCTGAGCACCCTCATGGAAGGGTTCTGAAATTAAGCCAGTAGTTATTAAAATACCAGTATTGAGGTCTGAATGATTAAGGCTATTGTTAGAAGGCAGGTTTTATCAAGTAGCAGCTTTTTTTGTCTAGTTTCTCCCATTTGACTGAAAATACTATAAATAAAAGATGTGACTGACAGTTAATGAGAGACAGCATATTATCTTAAATTGACAATAAGTGATGGTGGAAGTCTGCAAGAGAGATGAAGGGGCAAGATAAAAATTTTCTTCTGCTTTTGTTTTTTTATATCTCTTTTCTTTTTTTACCCATGAGTGAGAAATCACATTTTGGTTTATTTTACAGCTGATTTTTGAAAATGTTTGATATCCCCCATCATTAAAAAATTGGCTTGGAGGGCACTTCAGAGGAGCACTATAGTGAAAGGGTGGCTGTTGGCATTGTTAAATGCTGGTTATTCATTCAAGCAATCTTTCAGTATTATGATGGAATAAAGGTAAGGTCAGAATAGATTAACCTACCAGCCCCTTTAGGTCAAGCCAGAGGCTTTATTGTCCATTGCTGATGAAGCCTTTTGATGGAATGAAAGCGGTAGTTAGACATTTCACACAGTTTAAATTTACAAGCATCTTCTGGAAGTCGGTAAATAGGTTGTTTGTTGTGACTTGCTGTGGCTGGCCTTCTGTCTGCATTAGGTGGGAACACTTGAAAAATGTAACTTTGCTCTCTTGCATTGGGAGCTGCTTCTGTTCTTTGGTTTTGTCCCAGGTGTCAGTGAAAAGCCTCTTGCTTTATCTTGTGCTGGATAAACATTCTGTTGCTAAGAGTGGTACTGTGTGAGACATTTACTGAGAGAGAAGGTCTTTGCATTGAATTAACTCTGTCCTTTTGGTCTGTTTTCCCTTGTTGCTGTTCTGAATGATAAAGTGAGTGTGTCAACAGCACATTTTACAGTCTGAGAAAAGGAAACCCTGATTTTAGAAGCTTTTCAGATGCCTTTTAGATTTCATGTTTCTTGCAGCAGTGAGAATTGACTCAGACTTACTGAAAAATAGCACTTTATTCATTTGTATGGAGTAGTGTTTACTTGGACAATTTTCATGTGCAATTTACTTTTATAGATACACATTTTTAGTACTGTTAGTGTAGTCAAAGCAAAGCAGTAGTTAGCCTTGCTGCCTGCTGCTGAGGAAAAGAAATCTTAACTGCTTTTTATGCACTTAAAGCAGACAATACTGTTAATATTATACCAATACTGATGAAATAATTCTCAAGATTACTGTGGTGTAAAAAATGGATTTTCAGTAGTTCATGTCTGAGAACATAGTGGTGGGAGTTAAATTACATTGAGAAAAAGAGATCAACTTTTTTGGAACAGGGGAGACCCAGAGAGAATGGATGTTTTTAAGTTCTCCTTATATTCTTCCAAAGGAGTCAGAAGGCAGTTCTGAGGACAATTAAGTGCCACAAGTATTAACAAGCAGGAGCATTCTCATGTGAGTAGAAGTTTTGATATGAGTTTGGTTAAATATTCCCTCTACACTGCCTTGGCACTGCAGTTGACTGTGGACATTTTGGACTTGAAGAGATATTGTTTTGGGTTTTTTTCTTGAAATTAAAAATGTTATTTAAGTAGCTTTGCCCACAGCTGAAATAAGACAATTTTCACAGGTGCTGGGTTTATTTGTGCAAAATAATTAGTCTGTAAGACCTGATTAAATATATCACAGCTGTGGGCAGACTTGTTATATTTGGGCTAGTGCCCAATCCATATACATGGACAGTTTTAGCACTAAGGTTCAGCCCCACTGTTTTTCCCCATTTAAAGTTTTCAATACTAGCAAGCCAGTCTTTGCTCAAACACTTACTAATTCAAGCTCCTGCATGGATGTGTTTTGTTTGGATGTCTGTCTCAAGTGCTGATAGCACTGATCTGGGTAGGAAGAGGCCCACTGACATCAACTGGAGGCTGTAAAATGCCCTCACCATGAGTAATAGGACAGGAGGAAGGGAGAGAGAGACAGGAATGAAAGGGCCAGCTGGCTGCTTGGGAGGCACATCATCAGAATCAGCTCCTGCAAAATCATACAGTGACACAAAATCTTCTGGGTGTTTGACACATTGAGTGTAACCAGGCCCCTGTGGGAGGGTTTCATGGAAAGTGGATGAATTCACTTTCTCCTAATGTTCTGGTCCATGGTGTAGCCTCAAAGTCATAACTATGGTTTCAGTCCCTCGACAGATGCGTGACTGCTCCAAATGGAATCACAGGCAGGGAGGAGTAAGATGAGTAAGTGATGCAGGCTGTAATAGGAGCAGGGTAATGGAGGAGAATGTGCCTGTTGTAACGATCCTCCCTGTCAGCCTCTGGCTCCCCACAGCTGGCTTTTTTTTTTGGATGCATTTTGGAGCAGGTCACTTTGTCCCATCCAAAGATGTGCCTGTCTTTGTCATTGCTCCTGTGCCTGCAGGGTGAAATGCCCAGCAGAATTATTTAAATGAGTGATGAAATATGACACTTTCCATTCTGTATCTTGCTTTCCCCTTTGATAACCCGAAGATTCTCCTTTGAACGTACTATTTTCTTTGTTCCTGTGGTTTTTTTAGGTTTGCATGTAAACAAATGTATTGTTTTAGGTGGATGTCTCTGTGGTGATGATGCATGTTACTTGGCAGAGTCATCCACCTCTGCCCCAATTTCCTCATGCAGTCCCTGCATTCCTTGGGGACACTTCCAAGTAAGGCAACTGCTTCATTGTTCGTGGATTAGGAGTGGTGTGGGTGTGCAGGCTGAAAGTTGCTGTCAGAAGAGGTATCAATAGTCTGACAGGAAAGCTTTGTTGTTGTCAGACAGCAGAGAGAACCTGGCCTCCCTTTTCTGTGTCCTTTATGGAGTGCTAACAGGTGCCACATAAGGACTCACAGACAGCTTGGCTCTGCTCCTGTCATCTTATGCTGAGGCTAATTTGAGGTAATGAGAATCCAAACACTGATAATTTATTTGTTCTGCCGATGGTGTCTGCAGAGACACAGAACAAGATACTTTTAAACCTACATCACTTTTCAGTCACCAAATTAGCAGCTATCAGAGATATGGTGAAAAACTTCAAGCTCAGCAGTTTAAAAAAATACTGCTCTCTGCACTTGTTTTTACAGCAGGCAATAGGAATTGTTCACTGGGAATTGTTCACTTTTTCTGAAGAGAAAGCTTCCGTGAATGAAAGCATGTTGGTCATAAAGCACTAATTTGTCTTGTTTTTCTGAAATAACATTTATCTGACCTTGAGGGTCAGATGCTGGCACCAGGTTCTCCCACCTATAGGAGGGAAGATGAGCTTTGTAACACTGTTCCTCTCACCCCTAACCCAAGGGGTTTGGCGAAGCCATGCTTCCCTTCTGCTTTACAAGGAATGGGAAGATGCAAGTTGGGAAAGCACCTTGCTGCGATTTCTAGTAGCTGCAGTTGCCCTGCCGTTGCAGTGCATGCACACTGGTTTGCCCTGTTGCCATCTGATCCAAGCAGGCAGCTGGGATGGACATGAGTCATGTGAGAGAGAAAGGGGAAGGTTGTTGTAGCAGGCATGGAGGCCAGGACGTCTGGTTGTTCAGTAAAATGCCTGAAAGTTAATGCCTAGTTGATCCATAAAGTTCTTAAGCACAAAGGTTTTCCTCTGAAAGCCTCTGTGGGGAATGGGAATGACTGGATGATTTTATGGGGTCTTGGGATGGATAGCATTACTGGGCCCACTAATTAACTGACCCGAGCTTTCCCAGAAATGAATAGTATACCATGCTGCACTCAGAGCTATATGGAGTCAAAATCATTTTCCATTTTCATTTGGCTCAGTTGCAGTGTTGCTGATACTCATTTTTACTGAATTTAGGAATATCAGCTTGAAAATAGGGGTGTCTGGTTAATGGTGTTGAAGTGCAATGACATTTACCAAACAAAGACTTGGCTGTAGAAGTGCACTTTGGTTTGAAGTAAATTACTACATGAAGTGTAGCCACAATGCTGGAGATGGATGCAGTCCAAAATCAATGAGCTATTTTAAAAAAAAAGCCAACCATCACCAGCAGAAACCTGCCAAAGCTCACCACCAGTGCTTCTGGTTCCTGTTATTTACTGCTGGATTATAGAAATGCAGAAGTGTTGTTTTTTAAATACGTTTTTGTAGTCCTGTACTGCTTGGTCATTTACTCAGACAAATTGTTACCCACCCCTTTCCACTTGTATAACCCTGCTAAGCAGAGTTTTGTACTCTGCTGACCTTTGAGCTGAAAGTTGGCCAGGATGCAGAATTTGGTTTTGGCTCTAGACAAAAATTATTTCCTACAGAGAGAGAGGCTCTGCTACAGTATTTCTGTATATTGTTCCAGAGCACCAATGGGTCTGTGTTCTCCAGCCGGAGTGAGAGCTGGGCTTATGGATGCAGTCCAAGGCTGGAATATCCCTTCTTAGCTGTGACCTGCCTGCTGGTGGAGCACTGCTGGCTGTGTTTGTGGCTGTAGGTGCAAGCAGCCTGTCTTCATCCCTGTGACAAAGCCAGCCTTACCTTGGCTGCTGGTCCTTGTTGCAATGGAAATGGAAACACAGCACTTTACAGGATACTCTATGGGCTTCAAGCACTTCGGCAAGGTACTTTGGTATGGGTGTGTTGGTGCTGCAGATAGATAAAGTGAGGAACAGGGAAGGGAATATATGTTTCCTAAAGTGGCACATCATACCATAGGATCCCTCTAAAAACAGCATTTGTAATTTCTAGAGACCTTGAAGGGGAAGGAATTTTGTTTTATTGCAGTCTCCTGAGGTGTTTGATGCAAGAGTGAGAGATGCCCCTTTTGTCCTTCCTTGGTCTTGGCACAGTTGGGCTACTTTGCCCTAAGTGAGGACCAGGTCAGTGTTCCAGAGCAGGTGCAATATGGGGAAGGGATGGTCTTCATCAACTCTTCAGGGGTAAGATTCCTCCTTTGTACTTAGTTGCTGCATGAAATTGGTAAATCCAGTGAGCTTATTGTGCCAGCACTTTGGAGGAAGCAGTTCCCCTCGTTTGACATCCACTGTAAAACAGTTTATGTTGGATGGAGGCAATGGGAGATGAAAAACTGTAACGTAGGAGAGGCAGAGTCCATTAGGAATAAATGTCCTGTATAACCAGGAAGCTTAGGTGCCATGGTGGGGAAGCATTACCCCTGTGGGAGAGATTGTCTTCTGGTTCTGCCATCCAGGTTTTATCCCCACTATTGCCATGTATTTCCATTGCTGCACACAGGACTGTCAGATCAGCTGACACTCCAGGGCCGCTTCACACAGTCATGGGCAGTAAATGAACAGGGAAATTTATCAGAAATACCAATATGTTTCCCTCTTACCCTGGAGACTGATAATTCCAGAGCTTTCCAAGTCGAGGCCAAGATGCACCCATTATCCAATGGTGTAATTATCCATTGTTGGGCTCACTGTCCCTTAATTCCTCTTTCCCCAGGTTATCTTTCGGCTACCACAACAAAACTGGCAATGTTGACTATGTGCTGATGGCAGTTTAATTATTCTTCAGGTTTCCTGCTGTAAACGTGCTGCCTACTTGTTCCATTGTGTCAATCGATGCTGAAATTTTGCAATTGCAAACTTCTATTTGCCATGAATTATTTTAAAGCCCAGGGCTTTGCTAAGACTTCAGACTTTGTCTGCATGTGGGGTGGTGGAAAAGGGTGTTAAATTCTTTCCTCTAATTGTCCTTTTCTCAGGAAAATAAAAAGTTTGCAATGTGCTGTTCCCTAATGCTCTCACCTTTTGTCTTCTGAATGTGCAAAATTAAAAGAAAACCTTGGTGGTGGGCCAGGGACTGTGAGTAAATATTAACATTACCTTACGAATGGAGATTATTGAACTTACTGTGCAGCCTGTGTGTTCTGTCTCTAAACATTTTGAATGGAATGAGGTGTTTTATCTTCTTGGCTGAAAGACTACCTATGATGCTTTGGAATAGTAGCTTTTCTGAACTTGTGTGTACACGTTTGTCAAGATTCTAGATTCAGATTGATGCTCTCTTGATGTACATTAAAAAAGAATATGTTTCTTACTTCGTGTCTTGTGTTGTTCCATTGTTCATGGGAATTGGAATCAGTATGATCTACCATCCACTAATAATTTAAGAAATTTGGTTTATTTCTGTGAGCATACAAGTTGAAAATTAAATGTGGAAAAACCCCAAATAATCTCTCACCTTTAAAATTTTTCTGTTGTGTATATTAAATGTAAAATGAGCTTGTGCAGAAGTCCATTCCAGCCTCTCATGTCCTCTGAGACTGTGTGCCTCTAGATTTTTCCCATACTGTTTCATCTCCCCTAGGATACATTACAAAAAGCAAGTGTCTTATTATTTTTTTATGCTTTTCACTGTTTTTACAAAGTTATTTAAATCCTCCTGGAAAGATATTTTCCCTAATCAAACCACTGATCCTATTCTTTGTTTCCTTGATAGTGCTCCCCTCCTGCATCTCAAATACGCCTTTCATCCTGTATTTTCCAATGTGACCCATGCTGCTGGTCACCTGTGATGTGTGATCTAAATGTCAGGTACTGTCACAGGCCAGTAATTTCAGCCTTTTCTCTCAGTATAAAAATTCAGATGGGTACAGTTTTGGCTTTTTCTATGCTCCCTTTCATCTTAGAGACATGTGAGCTGTAAAGATCCTCTGTGCTTTCACTGTCTTCCTTTAAATGCCATTCTTAAAACTGTCCCTAAGGTCATGATAAACCAAATACTTGTGAAAGGCCAACCCAAAATATGATGAATCTGTTGCCTCTTGTATTGTCCAGGTTTCTCATGCTCTTGCCCCTTTCTGTCCTTCCTGCCCCTGTGTATCTGTTGTCTGCCTTGCCTTTTACTGGCAAGGATTTATCCTGGATCTGTATGTCACCTGTGATCCTGGTGTTTTATTTATTAACTCCTGTAGTAATGTAAATAACTGTTGATCTTGGTAATTGCTGTGTGTTTCTGATTGCATTAATTTATCCCTTGAGTGCTTCTTGTCATTTGGGCAGCTTGTTAGGAAGAAGAAACTGCAAGTCTTTAAAAGAATACAGGTAAAATCAGAGGAATAATGGAGGAAATAAGAAAATTCTGATGACTTTATGCTTTCAAAATAGCAAAATCAAGTGGAAAAATTAATGAAAATGTAGGAAGGACCCTTAATTCTAGCCATGGAATGGAAATTGCACTCCTGCAAACCATATCTACTAATGATCATGTGCACATAAGTCTAATTTATAGGATAACTAAAGCTAGTGACTGTATTGTTAATAGTGGATTTCCCCTTAAACATAGGAAAACCTTACATTAAGTCTTACCTATTGCACTGAAATGACCTTTTAGCCAGTGGCAATCAGCAGTCACACTTGGGAGCCACCAGCACTGTGAGTAATTCAGTGTTCCAAGAGTTTCCTGTGTGTTTTATGCAGGTTTGATTGGTGAAGTGGTGCTGTTCTTTCTGAGGAATGCATATGCAGAACTGTGCTTGTGGATAACTGGATAATATTGCCAGAAGCTTATACTGGAAATCATCATATACGTATCAGTATTGAAGTTTTTGGCTGGTAATTGGAATTGCAGTGCTCTCACTGCTAAGTAAAAGTGCTATGTTGTTTAGATATCTTTGTAACATTCAATTTATTAAATACAGATTTTACAGAACTGTTTGGCCTGAGGCTTTGAAAGGACAGGATAATTCCATGTGAAGTGGTGAGAGAAATAAACATTAAATACTTTTAAAAGGAAACAGCAAATTATCTAGATAAGATATCATCCATTTAGCCTTGATAACCATCATGTAAACTTGCTTCCTGAGCTTGTCTGGCTGTGCCTGCTATTTGATGCCAAGAATGTCAGCAATTTGGGGCAGGGACAGTCTCTTCATCATCTATTTATAACTGTTCAGGAAATGTGGGTAGGGCACATTGGTGCTAAAGCAAAAAAGCTAATGAACACACACACACATATATATCATGTGATGATGTTTGGTTATCTTCTATCCCTGTTCATATTTCACCTGTTGGTGTTTGTATTTATCTTTTTCTTCCTTTCATTCTTCCCAGTGCCTTGTCAGGCTGTTGACAATATTTCCAGAGTAGAAAAGTATGGTGGAACTGCAGCCCAATAAATTGATATGTTAGTTGAGACAGAAAACACAAAGATAGCTGGAGAGAAAGTGTTCATTCATTTGAAAAAAAAAAAAAGACCAAAAAACTGGCAAAACCAAAGTTCTTTGAAACTAAGTTCATTGAGCAAATGAATCTGAGGGCTTGATGTGATATCTCCTTTACTATCCCTTCTGCTGGAGCTACACGCTTAACTCACATCCATGTTGTGAAAGTTCTGTCGTCCCCTTCCTGTGGACTAGAAGGTGGGTGGTTTTCTCCCTTTATTTCCCTTTTGTTCTCACATGGAGTTTCCATCAGGCATCATTACTGCTCAGTCTGATTTCATCAAGTCCTTCAACCCAGTGATTCTGCTGCTGGCTGTGGGAGTGCTTCAGGAAATCTTCTGAAAGCAAATTGTTCTCCGTGCAATCGAGTCCAAGTTCTTGTTTGCCAAAGTCAGTCTGACATTCTGTGGAAAAAGTTGGTGAAGACCTGAGAAACAACGTGTTCTGAAAAATTTTTGAATAGGAGTGTAAGTGTATGAAGATCCTGCGCAAACCATTTTTGGAATAAAAAGACTAGTGGTATTTTAGGGTTATTTCAATGATAATTCACCTTTTTATTACACATCCTTTTCTCCCAAAAATGATCAGTTTAAAATTCCTTTCATTGTTTTATTAGTCTTTTTCTTGTGAATTTGAAAACAGGAGAGGTATTTTTAGGCCATTTCTTGGTCCAAAATTGTAGATGTTTTTAGAGGAAGAGTGTTGGTACTCCAATATTGAAAATGTTGGGCAGCTCAGTAAAAAGAGGAGAAAAATGTGTGTAGATAACTTAGTGCAAAAGGACTGATTTACAGGAAATTCTTTATTTTCACTGTTGCATTATCAGACTTAAAAAGAAAATGACTGAGACTGCAAGGTTAAGAGAGCAGAATCTCAAAGCAAATATGTTCAGGGGGAAACAGAAAATAGAAATTGATTCCAGCCTCAGCTCTGTGCCCCAGCGATGGTGGCATTTCAGTTTTCAGTGTGCCGACTGTACACTCAGTGGATGAATATTGTACTCAGAAAATGAATTTTTTTTTAGATTTACAGATATACGCTGCCATTGGGATTTTTTTTGCCTTGTTTTAGAAGGCAAACATAGAACGACTTAGGTTATTTTCATTTGTTTTAGCCAAATTAATGAATCTGTTATGCAGATGTATTCTGTTTTTCCTCTTAGAGCAGTTTGAAGATATGCGTTTTAGTAATGCTGTGTAATGTAATGCATTATTGATCTAAACTGTTAAGTGTGTTTAGTTGTAAAAGGAAAAAAAAGGATAAAGTTTTCTTTTCACCCAGTTATTAACAGAAAATGAGTTGATGTTGTTGTGTGGTATTTCATTTATCGGCTGGGGCTGCATATAAATCCCTAAGTCATTGTGGCAGTCCCAAAAGATCTCAGTCTCTGTTAACACAAGAGGCAGGACTGTAGACAGATGAAGGGTGGTGTGTAAAAGCAACAGCATCATGTTATTCAGTGTGAGAGAGAGCACTTGGAGTTATGTTGGGATTTTTAGATTAGATTTCAGAATCTGCGTTTGATCTTAGTTCATAATGATACTGTGGAGTGTCATGGCCTCCCTGGTCACCCATCAGCTGAGAGCACTGTGGTTGGCAGGCTTGGAGGACACTTTGGTTTAAAAAGAGGTGTACTTGCTTTTAAATGAGCTTATTCATGTGTTTACTTTCTTCCCTACATACTCCCAAAACTTTCCCTCAGTCTTGAAAGCCTGTTTACAACAACGAAAGGGTGTTTTTCGTCAGATGTGAGATGATCCAACAGCTTCTCCTGTCGAAAAAATCTTCATCTGCTCCAAACCTTTTAGTCGGGAAGGAAAGGCTTGAGTTGGCTCTCTTCATTTTCCTGCATTAAGACTTTTGTCTTTGATGTACCATGCTAAAATTAGCATCTCTGCATATGTGTACATTTGGAATGTAAGTATTGATGCAAACCTTCATGGATTCTTAATTGAAAGAAGAGCTTTACCATTTGTTAGACTTTTTGCCATGACTATTTTGCAGTTGTGTAACTTTTTTTCTGATTTGTGCTATCAAATGCTTGTGAGAGCTTTCTTTAGCCTTTTTTAGATTGCTGTGGGAAACAGGTATGTCTGTAGGGCATTTAATAGTTTCTTTACCCTTTCTATTACTGCTTTTGTTGGATTTCATGGCATTCATTGTAAACAGAAGGCTGTGTACAGGAATAGAGGCTGTTCATAACAGTAAATTGTATGTCTCTGCTACCAGGATTTTAGAGATGCATATGTAGAAACATGGAACTTTCATATCTCCTTTTCTCTCTTTTAGTTGTGTTCTGAGAAGCCTTCCTTGTAGTATCTGCATCTTCCATACATGACTGGTGATTCCTGGAATGCTTGAGAAGCCCTGTGCACCACTGGCACTTCATGTAGAAGTCCCTGCTCTGAGAGCCACTTGTCATTCCTTCTCTCCATGAGCAGGCTTAGCTTGCCCTGGCCCAGCTGAGTCCTGTTTGACCCTGGATGCACAGACCAGATCTCATAAAGCTTGGTGTGCAATCATTTTGGGGTGGATAAAATAGCACACTGAAAAATACAGCTGACAAGCAGACAGAAACCAGTTATCTAAGCTAGAACTTCTTTTCTACATGCATTTAATCACTTCCTCATGTGTTACATCCTCCTTTTTTCTCTTAGTAGTTTTGGGCCAGGTGGTTGTATGAAAGTCATAACAGAAAATGTGGCCTAATATCTGGAAAACTTTCCTCTGTTTCTACCCATGCAGATTGCTCTAAGGAAGAGTTCTGGCATGTGGCAAAGAGCTGATTTTTTTTTTTTTTTTCCCTGTGGACTAGAAGCCAAAAATCAGGGCTATTTCTGCATCTGACTCTGCTGGAAATGATCCAGATGCCAGTCATATAGGTGCAATTAACATTAAATGTGAGAAACTTTAATGTTTTAAAAGCACAGAAATGCTCTTACAAACTGGTAAATCTGAGGCACATCTTTTTGCATGGTGAATGGGATGAAAAGAGGCTATTGGGGTTGGCAGGACTCACCTCCTGTGGCACATTGCATCCTTCCTTCTTCACTAAACTCAGCAGAAGAGGAGCACATGGCAGTTGTAAACATGAAAGATAAAATGTTGGAACACTGCAGACAAAATAATGGCATACAGAATGGTGAGTAGGTCTAAATGTACAAATACAAGGAATAGCTTTCGTTTTTTTAACCCTTTAAACTTTACACTCCAGAAATACTAACTTCTTCACGTATAGGCAGCTGGAAACAAATGGTCAGAAAATGTGGAAGCCACCAAATTTATTGCCAAAAAAATTTAAGTTTTGAGGGCACTAGCAAATGAATGGGAAATTAAAGAAACAGCAGACCACCTACAGGAAGGTGAATCCTTTTAACCCAGACTGCTTTTCTGTTGATTTCTTTGATTAGTTACAAATATGTCAATCTTCATGTATGTAACTAATTTCAGTATCATTGGGAATAATGAAAGTGTGTATCTGTGCAATGGAAGTAAAGTGAATGTTAGTGATTCAGAAGTGTTTCCTTGAGAAGGTCTTAGTGAAGCCACTGCTGTCCTGGAGTCACTGTAAGGATTTATGTACCACTAAGTTGAGAGTTTTCAGGCATGCAGGTTCTGTCCCTGAGTATGAAGCTACTGAACAGTGCTGGCAGATGTTATTAGGTGGATATAGTGCCCAGTGAGTGATGAAGTAGCTCTTACCAAGATGAATATTTTTTTTTTGCTTGAAAACACAGGAATGAGGTCTTCTCTGATTTAAATTTATATAGTCTTTACAAAACAGAACAAAGCTTTCACCTTGGCTTTGGGCCAAAAGGAGTTAAAAACCCTGATAATCTTTGCACTGATTTAATTGAACTTGGGCCCTGGCTCCAAGGATAGAATGAAACTAAAGCTTTTCAATTATGATGCCAAAGAAAGGGAAGGCTTCTGTTTCCCCAGTGAAGATTACTTTATTGGGATGTGCCATGGAATATATTGTTAAGTGGCAAATGAGTGAACCACAATGGGTATGAGCCAGCTCGAACTCATTACTGAAATACCTCCTCCTGGCAACCTGCAAAAATGGATTCCTGAGAGAAGGATCATTCACTGAGTCCTGCTGGGGGACAGGAGAAAGTCAGGAAGTGCCAAAAAACCGTATGAGAGATAAAAAATGTTAAGTACTGATATATACATATGCAAAGAGAAGCAGGCACATGCTCTCTTTTTTTGGATTTAATAATACAATTTATGGATATTTAGTCCAGCAGAGGAAGTAAATGCATAAAGAACCAAAACCCACTCTAGTTAATTTTTGTTGAAAACAAAATTATTCTTATGACTTCCTAATGTTTTAACTTAGATGCTAAATATAGCAGCAGAAATACTCTTTCACCACCACCCTCCAGATTCTAAGACTGGTTATCAGACATACCTACCTTACTCTTGCTGTTTCTGTATCTGGTGGCAAAATTTGGAAAAGATGGAGGAAGAGGACCAGTGCTTTGATGTTCAAATATGCAGAGTAACTTCTGCAAACAGTATGAGAGAAGGTGAGATATTTTGCTTCACTAGCTATGTTAATATAATGGGGAAGCAAACCGACTATTTTTTGGTCTGAGACCTTTAGAGTTCTGTGACTAAAGAATTTCTATGTCCAGAAATACCGATTTATCTAATAACAGATGCCATCCTTCCCTATTAACCTTTCATATTCCAATATCCTCAGTCTGCCTTCCTTACAGCAAAGCTATTCCTGTTCAATACCAAATCAACTTGGAGGCATTTGTGGCTGTTGTGCAGTAACTCACCTGACACCCAACTCACCCAGCCCAGGCAGACCCTTAGTTTGGTTCTGCAGCAGATAAGTTTGGAGCTGTGGGCATTGCTTTAAAGGGGAAGCAAAGTTAGTTTATTTCATTCTGTCCTGCTGGTAGGGAGCTCTTGGGTGGGTGGGTGGTGAGGGTCAGTCATTCTCTTTCTTGCAGACCATAACCGTGCACAAGTGAGATTTGATACCATGAGCTGCCATTTCTTCTGAGTGTGCAATTAACCTCAGAGTGGAGGAGAGTTTTTTAATGAGTCAGGTACACTTCAGCTGGAGAACAGGAAGTGTCATTTCAGTAGTTTAAATCAGAATTTGTTCTAATTTTTTGCTTTGTAATCTAGATATTTTCTAATGGGATAGGAGGTTTGTCATCTCTTTTTTTTTTAAGTATTCACCAAACTTCCTCCATCCCTCTTTTTTTCCCAAGTACGTTCATGAGGTTTGAGCAGCTAGACTAGCTTCAACAATGATTTTATTGTTGCAGAAAGGAGTAGCCAAGAATTCAAGGACAAATGAGACATGTAGAAAAAGCTATATAAAAAGAAATACATACCTGCATATCTACCCACTGTAGGCTTAGAAATAACATGCTGATGAATAGCGAAGATAAAATAAGGCTGGGGATGGTACAGCTTCAAGGAAAATACAAAGAACTAATGAAGGTTTCAGAGATTTTTAAGTTATCTGTCTGTATCTGAAAACTGATTCTCCTCATGGCTACTTGCAAGTGGAGTAACTTGAGTGAAGGCTTTTGAGTTACACCAGGTATAACTGGTGTAAATTACAGCAGCATGAGACCCATGGTGATTTATCTTGTGATGGCAGAGGCAAATCTTATCTGAAGATTCCTGGTTCTGTAGAGGATGAAACGTTCATTTTCCTGTCATCGCTCAAGGCAATAGATAGTTTTATCTAATTTTATAATCTGTCTGAACAGAGCAGTTTTGAGGCTATAAACATTATTTAAGAATGTGCTTTCTTGTATTTCTGAAACCACCATCAAGGTCTTTTCCTCAAGCAGACATCTCTTCTATAGGCCTGCTTTTGATCTTATTTTATGACTGATGGGCTTTATAGCAAGTTTTAGGGAGGTTTTTATTTCAAGATCAATAAAACAGAAATACTAAAAGCAAAATGCAGGCTTCCAGCCCACCCGTTCTTCCCATCACACACTGTGACACACCTTTTGGGACTGCTGTCATATGAAGTGCCACCAGAACATGTGCTGGGTTTGGTGGTGCAGCACAAGGCCCTGTTTAAGCAGAGCTCAGAATGGAGCTGTTCTGGCCTTTGCAGGTTGCTTAAAAATCTCTCTAGTAAGGTTACAGGCCTGGCAGGATGGAGGCACAGTCAAATGAGAATATACCAACCTGCATTGCTTAAAGTAACAAAACCAGGCATGTCATTGAGTACCTCCAAGTTCTGAGGACTTAGGGTACACTTGAAGGGGATAAGGCTGCTCGATAAGGAGAGGATTAGGGCAGCAGTTCCCTCTGTTAGAGTGGTATTCAAGTGCTTTCTCTGTGTGAAGTGCTGGGGAACAGCCCCACACGGCTGCCCTCAGGCCTGGGCAGAGGCTGCTCACAGAAAGCACTGTCTTTCGATGTCCATTTTTGAGAGAAGAGAATGGATGTGCTCTTGCTGCATTGCCATCACTGCCTGCTTGTCCAGACCAAAGATCATGATATAAACCCAAGAGGAGTTTCTGAAGACAATCCCTCTGTCCTGGCAGAGGTGTCTGCATTGGCACAACCCCGGATGGTATCTCAGAAGACTGGAAGCTCTTCCAGAGTGTTAAAACAACATTGCTTCCTTGGAGGCAGCTGCATGATTGCAACTACTGTCTGTTGACTCCTGATTGTACAGGCTCCTTTTCTCTAGTGAATATCTGTGGTTTTATTTTATGTAGAAGAGCAGCCACTCTAAAGCCAGCTTTGCTCTAGCACAGTCAGCTGTCATGTTTTGTTTTCATGCTTCATGCAGTGCTGCCCAGGCACATGCTATGAGTGGGGAATGGGCTTGGTTGGCCACCCCCTCCCTGTGGTGTCTCTCCTCACAGCCACATTCGGCTTTCAGTCTCCTGAGAGCGTTTCCGGTAGGTGTCCAGCTTTCTGTGTGACCCTTCAGGTGTCGTCATAGCTGGAGTGATGCTGGGCTGGGCTCAGCATCTGCAGGGGCACAATGCTCCACTCAGTTTCTGCAGCAGGTCAGCTTAAGGTGCATGGGGACTTGCAGTTTAGGGAGGATGTGCTGCACAGTACAGCTTGTCTGAAAAATAATCCGAACACTCAATATAGTGTTGTCCTGTCAAATAAGTTTCTTGATGCCTCAGGACAACTCCTCATTCTCATCTCCCTTCCACAGCCATTCGTTGTGACTCACTGACTGCACAAGTCAGGGTCAGCCCTGGATTCATGTGCTTAAAGACAGACAGACACATGGTTAGGTTCTTTATTGGCTAGGGACCAAAGAACTCAGCATTCTGTAGATCAAGCATTTTGATTTTGTACAAGTTTTATTGGTCTGCCAGGATATGAGTTTCAACAGCCTGAAGGCTCTTGAGTGAAGTAACTCAAGTCTATTTGCACGCTAACCTTTGAATTTCTCAGATTCACATGTGTGATAATTTGTTTAAATAAAAAATTGGATATAAAAATGGAATTAAACCTTTATGATGACCTTTCAAGCAATTTGGACACATTCTCATCTTGGCTTGCTATTTAAAACTGATGCAGTTGTTGATCCATGATGTGGGAAATGAAACTTTATCTGAAACTGTTTTAATATTTGTGTTGAGCTGTAACTGAGAAAAGGCTT
The DNA here is from genome assembly GCF_008360975.1 of Lichenostomus cassidix. Taxonomy (NCBI): domain Eukaryota; kingdom Metazoa; phylum Chordata; class Aves; order Passeriformes; family Meliphagidae; genus Lichenostomus; species Lichenostomus cassidix. The sequence goes on from NC_139490.1 coordinate 19,952,126, forward strand.
TTTCTTGTTAGTATTTGGATGCTATTTCTGGTTTGTTGGTTTTGTTTCCAGTGTGGCTTATAAGCATAAAGAGCTGTGGATGTTTTTATTCATTTATTTTCCAATTTGGACTCCATTTAGATTCTATCTTTGGTTTCATCTCTGGTTATACTCTCCTTACATGTGGAAGGAGGATCTTGACATTTTAGTTATTTAAAGAGTTTAACTCTTCAATTAAAAAAAAAAAAGTATTAAATATTTGAAACTTTGTTTCATACAACATACATATTTTTTATTCCATCTTGTTTTGAGAACCATTTGATGTTGTTGGGTTAAGTTGAATTAATTAAAACATGGATCCATATGTGATGTTTAAGAAGTGGCAGTTATAGAGAAGTAGCATGAACATCCTTTGCAGTGGAAAACCATGTGATAACTTCAGCTGTTTTTTTGGTTTGGTTTTGTATTTTAAGCCTTGTAACACAGAACAGGTCCCAGAATTTATTTCAAAAATGTTCTGAGTTGAGACAGTGGTCAGTCAACATAAAATTATAGAACAAATTGAAATGTATGGAAGGGTCACACCAAACCATTCCCAGAAAAATAAAAATAAAAAGGTGGGAGAATCAATTACATTCTGCTTAAAATCTTTTTTGAGAGTTTAAGTAATAACTGACACCAGCAAATCTGAACCCATATAATCTGTTGACTAAAAGGAGTGTACCCTGTCACTTCATTTCAGTTGCACAGAGAGATTTCCACATGCAACATCTTTACTCTTAAGGTCTGAGCAATGCCCTTGTGTGATCTGTTAAATAGCTGGAAAAACACACTGTGATATAAGGCACATTAACCTTGTGTAATGTGGACACTATTGCTTATAAATTGAGGAACAGAATTCATCAAAACTCTTTGTGTGTGTGTGTGTGTGTGTGTGTGTGTGTGTGTGTGTGTCTTTGGCTGGTGCCAGGGAGAATTTAAAAAAAGAAAAAGCCCTCCTATTTTTTTTTTATGGAAAATGAAATCTTTTTCAATCAGCATTCTTGAAGTGTAGCATTCCTCTCTAAAAGAACCCATTCAGCACATCGGAGGGGCTCTGGGAGTTCCCTGCTGTCCCTGTGTGGGATTAGAGTGTTTCTATTTACAATTCATCAACTTGATTCAAATCAGAGCCAGACCGAATCTTAACTCTATGAATGTTCTTCAGCATCTCTGACTAAACAGATATCTTTTACCCTGGAACAGAACCTGTGTGCTTTACTGGTACACCTCCAGTCAAAAGACTCTTATTGATAATGTTAGAATTCTAGAATAACAGAGCTAAAAATCCCACCTAGATCAGCCTTAGCAGGACTTGCTGTTCATTGCATTTTCAAAGCAAAATGCTGCTGTTGGGGTATCAAAAGACATGTGCCTGATGCTTTGTTAGTAAGAAAACCCGGCTCAGAGCAGCAACAAAAATCATATGTCAACATCTGAAACTAACCTTGGATAGCTTCTCATTGTAGGCAGCAGAATCTCCTGGTGAAAAGTAATATTTACTAACTTCTTTCCCAGTCATATTATTTATTAAATCCATATTGAACATGTTTGCCTGCAGAATAAAATTGTTTTGGCTATATGGCATAACAATGAGCTATTCCAAAAAAATTTAAAGAAAAAGGTGAAAAACAAGCTACTTTTAATAAAAGAAGCCAGATGCTGACTTCATGTATTCTGGGTAGAAAAATGCCATGTAAATTCCATGCTCCTCGTTGATTCCCCTTAGTGAAATTATATCTAGTGTTTTGATCCAGTGCAATTTTTAATGCACTAACATCTCTTGGCTTGAGAGGCTCCTTATTCTTTCCCGACCAATAAATCTGTGACTGCTGCACTAGGTTGGTTTTAGTGTTTTTGGCAGTACAGTAACTCATGTTGCCTATTGATGATTTCTTTGGGTTTTTTAGTACCTTCTGACATACTCTCTTCATTCAGTACATCTTCTAATAAAAGAAAGTGATGTCTTTTTTTGGTTTTTATAAATGTTGAAGTGTATTTTTAAATAAAAGTACTTTAACGGTTTAGGTCCCAGTGAAAAAGAGACCATAAGCAATAAGATAATTATTACAGTGCTATTAAGTTCCAGAGCTTTAAATACTGGTATTACTTATGTGTGATGTGGCCATGATTTAAATCTGGCAGCAGAGAACTTGTACTGTTCTTGTAGACTCAGATTCTGCAAACACATAGTGCTCTTGAAGGCAAAATTAAAAGCACACAGGTAAAACCTCAGGAACAGGATTTAGTGACATGTCTGTTCTTATTGTTGTCTACTCCAGTCCCAATTTTCAATTAAAATCTGTTATCCTCTAAACTGATTAAAGTTATTGGACGACAGTGGACAGAGTTGGGTTTCACATTTTTTTTCTAAGGGATGTCTTGAAAAAAAGGTGACAAGGTCATCTAAGGAATGCTCAGAAAAAAATCTGCTCAGAAATGCTCGGGGGAATGTTTTTAGAGCTTTACCTCTCCCAGGTTTTCTGTGTGCCATGTCAGTGATGTGCATCTTTAGTGTAGGTCTTCCAGGTCAAATTCCATGGTAGTGAAAAACTGAGCTTTCCAGCAGCAGAGGAGTTTTTGGCTGTGTGTTTTCAATTGTGTATGCAGAGGATAGAGTGTCAGGAGTGCAGTTAGAATCACATGGAGCACTCCAGATTTATTGCATTTGCAAGTGGCTGTTCACATCAACATTATGGTATAGTGTCTTTTGGGACAGAGGAAGGATTGCATGACACTTTTGAGTCTGCAGGGAAAGAGGAGAAAATCCCAAATCTCCCTAGTGAAGCTTTAGATAAAATAGATGAAATTATGTTTCTGGAGGCAAGCAGTCAGTGGTGGGTGAGATCTTTTAGAAGAGGAAAAAGTTGCTGAGCAAAGAGGGGCTTGGACTCTGAGGGAATTGAGGGCATTGCAGTTTGTAGAAGACGAGAAGGATTTTTCTACTGCAGATATAGAGGATTGTGGAGGGGAAAAAGAAAGGCTGGAAGGATTCAGTGTGTGTGCTAATGATGTCCCTGAAGAGGAAATCAGCAGTAATCCCACTCTCCTCATTCAGGAACTTCTTACTCAAGAGTCAGAGCTTCCTGACAAGGAGATTTTGAGGGAAGGTGCTGACTTCTGAATCTTGGGCTATTGATAGGAGTCTGCCTGATTTAGGCTTTTCTCTTTTAATAGGTGTAGCTTAAGTAGTAGCCCGGTGAATACTCCACCTCAATTTCAAGTGACATAATTTAATTTTATCCTTAAAAGATAATTCTGAGGAAATGGAGGAGAGAATATTGTAAGGAGCTTGTTTGGGACCAGCAGTGCAGTGCAGCCTAAAGGTAACAGACAAGCTAATCCATCGAGGCCAAGATGCCCTGAGCAAAACCAGGGTTTTCTAATGAATCTTTGTTCTGAGAATATTTTTGCTTGACTTTGATTTTGCATACTGATAATATCATAAAGTTTGAATTGCAGTGTTGGTTTTCATGGATCTTGCTTTTTTGCCTTCCTTTTAAGATGGCTCAGCACTTTCTATACAGAAAAAGGAAATCAAGTGCTCTTATTGATGTGATCACGTCTCTAAAATGAGGGGCAATCCATATTAGAAAATGGGGATTTTCAAAATTCTTTTGTATAGTAGAAGTTACATTGTGGCAGTAAATGCTGCAAGCTGTCAGTACGGCCAAATGCATGTGATGATTCAAGGATTATGTGTATTCTGTGTATCTTGCAGAGCATGATTTATAACAGGCAATACTTTTTTAAAAAGAGAGTTCATTTTTCAGTATAATTTTTCTTGTTTCTGTAAAACTCAGACGCGTGCAGTGGTTCTAAATGGACCAGCACTCCCCTGCAGCATGACCACTTTCCCTGCTCCCAACCTCCCATATTTCTGTTTTAATAGCCTATAGAAATTGAACTGTTCTTCACTTTACACATCATTTACTTTATGCAGTGAATCACTCAAAGCAGCAGAACTGAAAAGTAATGAGCCATTCCATGATTTTTACTGAAATTAAGACTTTTATACTGTGCTCTTAGTTTCTTGTGATAGCGAGTTGAATGCTTTTCTGATCAGACCAATAATATTAAGAATGGAGTGCCCAGAGAAAGGGAATGGAGCTGGGGAAGGGTCTGGAGCACCAGGAGCAGCTGAGGGAGCTGGGGGTGCTCACCCTGAAGAAGAGGCTCAGGAAGGAACTTCTCACTCTCCACAACTCCGTGAGAGGAGGCTGTAGTGAGATGGGGATAAATCTCTTATCCCAAGTAACAAGGAGAAGAGGAAATGGCCTCAAGTTGTGCCAGAGGAGGTTTAGCTTGGATATTAGAAAATGTTCATCCATGGAAAGTGTTGTTAAGCATTGGAATAGGCTGCCCAGGGTAGTGGACTTCCCATCCATGGAGGGATTTAGGAGGCACAGATGTGGCACCTGGGGATGTGGCTCAGTGGTGGAGTTGGCAGTGCTGGGTTAGTGGTTGAACACGATGCTCTTAAAGGTCATTTACAACCTAAACAATTGTACGATTGTAGGCTGTGAAAAGCTCCACATATACACATGCAGGTGCTAAAGCAATGCATTGCCCTTCTTCACAGCAGGAAAGTGTGGCTGGCTTGCTGAAAGACAAGGAGAGAACTCCCTCAGCAGCCTTTTGTTGATAAACTTTGAATGTTTTGGAAGAGCAAGCTGGACTTTCGGCCTTACAAAATTATGTGCTAACAAATATCCTTAAAGAAATTAATGGAGACTCTGATGAAAATAACTTCTGGTTCTTGCCTCTTCACATGGAAGCCGGGTTCATATTCTGGGCAGGAACATCTGACACTAGAGATTGGCTGTTGAATGGGTACATTTGGAAAGCTGTTGTTAAGAATCACAGTCTGTGACCAAGACCCATAGAGTGCTGATTAAGTGCAGAGATTTTCCAAAGAAGATGCTTCTGTGTGGTAATTCTGGTAGTCCTTAAAGGATAAGTTGGTTTTTTATATAAATACCTATATATCTGAAGGAAAAGATGAAAACAGCTATAGGTGGGTACAGAAGCTGACCCCACCACTGATGGAGTTAATGTTGTATTTTCTGCCTAGTTCACTCATACAGAGCCTGCTCTTCCTGCTCTGCAAAGTGGGCTTTCATATTAATCAGAAATTTTCAACCCGAGGGATAAAGCCTAAGACAGGAGATTGGCTTAGTAATTATGCAGTTGGAACTCTTTATTGCTCCACAGAGCTGGAATCTGAGAGAGCATTCATGTTACACTGCAGGCATCAGGGCTTGCAGCTACGCTGAAAAAAGGGATGAAAGTTCACATCTTCACTTGTCCAGAGGGTTGAGTTTCAAGTCATTTGTCCCCCACAAGACATATCCTAGTCAAGAGAACTGACAGTGTTCTTCAGTTTCATACAAGGATGTATGTATTGGCATGGGAGTAGTTCTGAGTGCATGGAGTGTCAGATACTGCTTTATTTTCAGAATATTTTAAGGGAGTTATAAGTTACATGAACTATGAGTGTTTTCTTTCAGCTTTTTGCAAAAGGTACATTGGATTTTTAAATGCATAGTGGTTTGGGTTCAGTTATTCCAACTTCTTATTCCAGTGGGTAGTGAAAGTAAAACAATTTTCTTTTCTTTTATGGAACAGAGTATTTGACTGCTTTGGGTGCTAGAGATGTGTTTTACTGACCAGAAGTCTGTTCCTTTATGCATTCTGGCCTGTATAGCTGTAACTTGGAGTTTTTCCTGCAGAAGTTGTAGTAACACTTTCGTAGTTGAATTAAAGGCAAACTTTCATAAAGTCACTTGAATACTGGAACAAGAAGGGCTTTTTCCTGCAGCATTGTAGGTTTTATTGGTTATTTGTCTCCACTGGTAGGCTTTCTAAACCCCAATTTTGTATTTGTGGAATTGTGAAGAGAATATTTGTTCACAATTTAATCTTACTCTGATATCAACTACAGCCTAGTCATAGGAAGATATGTAACAGTGTTCCTTGAAATCCCAAAAAGTTTACAGTGGAAATAGTTAGTCTCTTTCATTGTGAAAATGAGACCCCTACACACAGAAACATAGGGAATGAGTATTTTTGTAGTCATTAAGAGGTAAGAGGGTGGGTAATTAAATTATTTTTATTTCTTAAACATGGTAACTCTGAAATAAGAGAAATGTGAACCATGCTCTAGTGTTCAAACAAATACAAACAAATTTAGCATTACTAATCTCAGTTAATTGAGTGACATGTACTTAAGTGTTTGTAGCATTTGGGCCTTTTGATGGCAACCAGAATCCTTAACATCACTAGGGAAGCAAACCTTGTTGTTTCTCTTCAGAAGGTTTAAATTGGAATATCTGATATAACATGTTCCCATACTTAACATTTACTATTAAAATGGTCGTTTAATGTTGTTGATTCTTGTGAGCAAAAAGCAAGCTTTTGTGTTTGAATATATTTGGGAGAAAGGTAGCTTTTGTGTTACTAAGTTGGAGTCTGTTCCACAGGTGAGTGAGATATGAAATGTGCACGGATTTTGATAAATTTCTCAAAGCAAAATAGTTTCTTTCATCTCATATGTAAACAGAAACAAATGTGTAAAAGCCCAATCTTGAAATGTTTGTTGTAATACCTTTCCAGTTTCGGTAAAGCAGCTTTAATTTATTGGATAGAGTGCAGGTCTCTGAGAATTTGCAGTGGAGCTCATATGTTGATAGAGTGTTGTAAGAGACAGCAGGAGGTGGCATCCTGACATTGGCCTTTCAGGAAACATGAGCACCACCTGGAGTAGGAGGTAGTGGCATGGAGGAGGTACAGTAAATATCTTTGTGCTTTAAGGAAAAAATCTTGGGGTGATTTTGTGCTTGCTGCATGTGTGTAATTAAGAGTTCAAAGTTATTTTTCAGAGTGATTTTTCAATAGTGACAGGTATGAATTATGCTTAATACTATTGAAATTAATTTCAAGTTTTGTAATGCAGAGGTAGCTTCAGAGAAAGCATATGTGTAGAAAGCCTTGGATTTAATCTCCAGTAATTATTTGAAGACTTGTGATTTATGTAGAATAATGCTCTCAGGGAAACTATCTAAACAATCTGGCGTGGCATAAGTTTTTACTTGTTTTGAATTTTGTGCAGAAATTTGGTATAAAAAAATGTATTCCCCAAATGTCTATAGTGTATGTAGAGATGGCATGGGTTAAAAGCAATGACAGAAGATTCCCAAGGCTCTGAATGACCAGATTGTGCTTAATATAAAGAGTATTTCCATCAGTTCCCAAGAGATCATTTGCATTCTCAAAATTAAATCAAAGCCTATAGAATTTGACACAAGCTAAAGCAAAAATTAAGAGAAATCAGTCTGTCCTGGTACAGTGAACTCTGTGCTCTTTTTCCTTTAAATGATGCACTGCAAGTTGTACATGTAGTTTATTTGAGGGAGACTTAAGTACTTACAGTAGCTCAATAGGGGATGGATGTATACATATGGGTTTGATAAATGGGCACGAATTAACAAACATTCATTGCAGAGTATCTATTCTTCGTAATACTTATCCGTGAGACTGAGACCATAATATGACTGAAGTTCAAACATTCAAGGGATTCCCAGAAAAACAAACACTGCTCCCTCTTCCAAATATTCTCAACACAGTGTTGTGTTCCAACACTCCATTGTGTTCCAACACAGCAGATGTTTGACTAAAGGACTGAAAGTTGTTTTTCTTCACCAGTGATACTGTGGAAACAAGGTCCATTTGCAAGGTCTTGTCTTAAACCATTTAATCAACCACAAATCAACAGGTGAATGTGTCTGATATCGAGGATTTTTGATGAAAATGCAGCCTTTCAGAAAGACTTCTGTAGCGGTATTACATCCTTTTAACAGTAAGTCAGAATTTCAGGTGCTCAGAGGCCTGAAAGCAGTGCCTGCTTGAGTCCAGGCTGTGGCTCCTTTTGGTTCTGAGCCCATGGTGCCCTCAGAGGGAGCAGTTCTGTTTCCTATCTCTGGCGTGCTGGTTCTGGTCACTGCATTGCCTCCTCCTCTGCACAGCTGTTTGTGCACGTGGAGTGTGAACCTCTTACTAAACTGGCAAAACAGTTGCTTCTCTCTGCACCAGGAACATTGGAGGGGTTTGCTGTGGCTGGGACTCCTCACAGGCAAACAGAGCAGTATCCTGAAGCCCTGGTGTGGATGTGCAGTGTGCTGGGAGTCCCTTGCCAGAGCTTGCTCAGCTCCAAGCAGGTTAAGAATAATCAGTGTGATGAGTGTCCCCTCAGAGGGCAGAGATACCATGGCTGATGAATCTTGAATTCACACTACACCGTGCTGTGTGCTGACTTCTGTGTCCAAAGCCTTAATCTGATGAGGTAAAGCAGTTTAAACTAATTTTTCTAATTGTTTTTCTAGCATCTAGTTGAGTTTCAGATTTAACCTATATGAGTTTTTCTAAGAGAGTTTGGACACATAAAATCTTCTTGTCCCTAATAAAAGACAAACCAGGAGCCTCATTAATATTATTGCCATAGCCACAAGGCAGATTCTCAGGCAAAGCTCACATCCAGCAGCCCCTGCTTACTCTGGAGTAAGCATGAAAGCATTCTTTCCTGAAATACTCAATATGATCATGAGAGGCAGAATGCAGCAAGCAGGCTGGTAGGATTTCCAGTCTGAGGTCTTGAGGAATTTCCTAAGTCAATACAATTTGGTATGAAAATTTATTTTAGATGCCAAGACTTACCTTAAAAATTAATTTTCATTTCAATTGTGACAGTTTAGTCTAAAAATATGTTCAGTGGCATCCTAGAAAACACAACTTTTTTTCTCTGGATAAGACTGAAGTTAGAATTTTTAAAAGCACAAGATTTAACGCCACTTTAATGCCTGTAATTGTATCCCACTTACTGTGTATTCTTATGAAACACAGACACTTGTGTGTGAGGAGGTGAATGAAATACTTGCTTTTTAACACTTTTAGGATAAGGGCCTCAATTCTGAATATTGTCAGCTTTTGATTATTCCAGGTGGTAAAAAGGATAAGTTTATAACCCAGATAGGAGAGATTATTCAAAACACATGTAGCTGAGGTTGTGAGAACATCCACTGAGGATGTAATGGAGAGAAGAAAGGTCAGTGACACTTGCCTGTGGTTCAGAGATCTCTCAGCTTGTACTGACCTGAGCAAGTCAGTCTGGCAGCATGGCGACAAAATAAATGCAGCTGTATTGCTTCCAGACACAAACTGTCTCGTGCTGAGTGAACTTGGGTGTCATTCTACTCTTGGCACGAGGAAGCTGCAACCTTGAGAAGCCACAAAAGGATGATTGAAGACCAGTTTATTCCTCTGTAGAAGCTTAAAAGCTTTATGACGATACCTCACCATCAGCTGCAGGATGAAACAGAAGTTAGTTTTTTGCAACAGTTGAACTTGATTTGCCAGCTCATCAGTTTTCTAATTAGCTTTTTGCAAAGCTTCAAAATAATTTAAAGCAATAATTTGAAGTTATGTAAGTATCAGTTGATTGAAATCAGCATTTTAAGTCATTTATGTTAAGTATCCTATTTAGACCAGGCTGTGCAGCCACTTGAACCGCAGCCTTTGGTTCGCAGAGTGCCCTGATTCCCAGGGTTAAATTCTCCTTTCCAGGCAGCCTGCAGAGCTGGGGTGCTGCACAGGGTCAGGATGCAATGGGAGCCTGCATTCCCTTGGTGGAGGAAGTGTGGAGCTGTACCTTCCAGCATGTTCTCTCAGCTGGAGTCAGCAGCGCAGACTGCTGTGCTGGGCCAGCTTTGCTTCTTTCATCAAGAAGATTTTTAAGTCATGACTTTTAAATACTGTTTTGGGAGAAATACCTGAACTCTTTCAACTTTATGACTTTGCTGACAAGAGTTTAGTTTGTTTTAGGCCTTTGCTTTTTGCAGTAGAAGTTTGCCAAGGTTATGTTCTGTGTGCATGGATTAAATTTAGTGCTGTCTTCCCTGTTTTACCGACTCCTAAGACATGCACTGGTTTGGCGGTTGTTACTGTCCTGTGTTTCTGTCCTATTCTCTCCCTTTTTGCTTCCATATCTCTGTGAATCCCCTTCACTGTTTTCCCTTTTATTTCTGTTGTGTGACAACTCCAGCCCAGCCTATCTGGAATCAGCCCACAGTCTGCGTTAAAGCAGATGGTTCTGTTCATGGTGTTGGTACCCAGACACTGTCACAGGCTCCAGCAGCACAACTGCAGACCACGGAGAGGAGCAGAAACTCAATGTCTTCAAGCCTTTGTGGCAGGCTGTGTGTAGATGTGGTAATTGTGAGCTTTTCAGAGTGTTAGCAAGGTTCTTCTGTATTGCCACAAAGGCTGAGAATGTTGTAGAAATGGTTAGATATTGGAAAATTAGGACTATGGCACAAAACCCTTACACAGGAACCATATTCTTCTGAAACTTAGGGTTAATCAAACACAGATTTTGATGAATCGTCAAAATCTGCTGAAAGAATTGTGGAATTAGTGTCTTTAATTGATGCATCTCCCATTATTGCTGTTTAAGATGTGTTTTGGTGCAGACTCTTTGCCTGCAACAGCCTCCTTTCAAACACTTATAAGCAGAGCTACATGTCCTGGTGATGTTCCTGCCCACAGAATGAACAGCATTTCATTATATTGGTTTTCAAATAAACACTGGATATCAGCAATGCCACTAAACGGTCCTGCAGGGTCATGTGCCTGGTGTCACGTTGGCCATGGGATAATGTGACAGTGTTCAGTGAGGAGCCTGAGATGAGCAGGGTGGCACAATGGGAGGAGATCACGTAGCTGTTGATGGCATGAGCTCACTGCGTGGCTTGGGTTCGTAGCCCACAAAGACATTCTTTCACACAGACCATCTGCTGTGTTTCCTAAATTGTGGATTCTGGCAGTGCCCTGCCAGCTGGGGGGGAAAAAACCAAACCAAAAACCCAACATCAGAACCAAGACACAGTGCCCAGTGAGGGAAACTCAGCAGCTGTGTGTTTCTGGATTCAGCACTGAGGTGTGCAGAGGTGCCCAGGTTTAAAGGAGGGGACTGGTGACCTGGGTGTCCCCACAAAATACCTCATTGTTTCACACCAGGCACTGGAATGTGTGGTCAAAAAGCAGCTCCTCACCTGGTGCAGGTCAGCCTTGCACCTCAGAGATCAGTGCTACCACTGAGATCTGCACCCAGGCTCTGATGCTGCATTAAATTTTGTCTTGTAATTAGAGAGAAGAAATACCTTTCTATGAATCATAATCTCATCATCTTTGCCAAGGCTGCAGCTGAATTAATTGTGCATTATCAATGTAATTAGTGTAATTAGATGATTGGTTTTGTTTATGTTGTGTTTCAGAAACAGTACAGATTAAAAATATTTTTAAACTTGGCATGCTTCCAATACATTTTATTTAACTTTCTCACCTTTCAAAATCTCCCCTTTTTCCATCTCAGAACTAATATTTTTCTTGTCTTTAAACCTTTTATTTACAACCTGTCTTAAGTGAGTGTTAAATTGAGATCTTTATTACTACTAATGTTGATCTTTCGTTGTAAACCCTTAGGAAATCCAAGTTGCATTTTTAACCCTTTTTAAGCTATCAACATGCAACTCTCTAGACACTTGTGAATGAAACAGTTTTATTAAGTAACCTATAAGAGCTGTGGTAGAGCCCTCTAGGTCATTTGTTAAAGATTGGCTGTGCTTTGTCATTGGTGATGGGAAAGAGTGATATGATGCTGAGAAATGCTGGAGGAGGAAATTAAAAGTTTATTGTTATGTGGATCTCTTAGAAGTGGGTCACGTGGAGGTCTAAGATCTGTCTGAAGTAAAGCGCTCTGACCAAGGTGAATTTTTTTTTTTTTTTAAACGTAATGAATGCTTTTCTCCCCATTAAGGAATATATTATCTATGGAAGAGACAGGCTGTATTTACACAATACTGATATTACCCAGATAAAATCTGGTAAACATAAGAAATACAAATAGTAATGGGTTGCCAGAACATTAATTTGGCAGTATTTCACATCATCTGAACTGAACTCAGCTTTATGATGTGAGCAGGAATATATCGCGCTCCACTTCAGATCTTTAACATTCCTGTTGCTTACCTGGAGCTGGGTGGAGCTACATAGCCCTAATCTCAGTGCTGTTTAAATATACTTCTCTGGCATAATCAAACTGTTTAGGCACTTTTATTTTTTGTGCTGGCGTGGGGTCAGTCCTTCAGGACTTGATTTGTGAGATCTGCTGGGTGCACTGTCAGGAAACAGATTACTAATTTAAAAAAGGAGCAAGCAACAGTGAAGTCTCCTGTGTAGTAGAGATTTTCTGAGAGCGTAAGTGCCTCATAGTGATCCCAGTGCTGGATGGAGTGTGTGTGCCACAGTCCAGCCCAGGAGCTGGGGGGATCACCCCAGCTCCAGAAGATGGCAAGCTGTCACTCTGCAGTGGGGTGGGTTTCTTGCTGTGGGCTGGCTCTGTGGCTGCCTCACCCACAGCTCTGGCTCCAGTTGGATTCTGGATTACAGCTTTGGGAATTTAGGATAGTTGACCCTACTGTAATGATGCTACCAGACAGCTGAGCAGTTGTTGTAATTGAGTCTGGCTTCCATTAATTTACTGAGCTCAAGATTTTGTGACAAATAAAGTGTATATGGGATTAATTATTAAATGTGAAGTTTTTTAAATGTGCCTAAGGGAATTAAGTGCCAGGTTTCATTAGTCAACTTTTAAATAATCCCAGCAGAAAAGCCTAGATGAGTCGCTTTTGTTGAATTCTCTTAAAGACTGTGAATTCAATTGCAGAATAGCCTCTCTTCAAAGAGTTTTGCAGCTCCTTTTGCTTGACACTTGCTTTACACACAAGGTCTTTGAGGTTTTTCTAATCAAAACATCCATTTTGATAGCAGGAAATAAAACACCTTTGCTATTGTATGCAGTTGTACAACTGAAAACAAGAGAAAAATGTGCCTGGGAATGAGTAAGCAGTCACAGGCCTCCTCTAGATGGGGAGAGTGGAATGATAAGGTCAGGATGAAATGGGCAAAGGTTAGGATGAAATGGGCAAAGGTTCTCATTGCCACACTGATAATGTAAGATAAATGAAGGAAAAATCTAATTCCTAGACTGAAATAATTGAAGTTAAAGAGCTGGCCTTTCTATGCTTCATTAAGTGAGGGAAAGAAAGTAGGATGCAAGTGTAAGTAGTGTAATTAAAATGAAAATTTATCAAATGCATTCAGTTCCTGTATCTCTCATCCAATGTTGCCAGGTAACTTTTGTTTACAGTTTGCAGGAGCCATTTCAGTTATTACATGATCTGTGTCAGAGCAGTGAATTTCAGTCCCTGATGCTCCCTGTGCTCCTGGGCCTGGCTGTGGTACCATAGTGGACACCACAGGAGCAGACAGGCCAATGCTGGCAGCGGGGCATTCCCTTTTCCATCTCAGTCAGCCTCACCTAGGGGAGCTACTGCCATTTACACCTGCAGCTTTATTTTCTGAGGAGATCAGTTCCATTTTCTTCTCATCAGATTGTCCCAGGTAACTTTCGTAAATCCAGCACTGTTATGAGAAAGAGACAATTCAGTGTGGAGCTGGTTGAGGCAATTCTCCCCAGGAGTCATCTCCAGTGTGTGTGGATTGTTTTATTCCCAGTACTCATGAGCTGGTCAACCACAGATGGGAGGGAGGTCCTTTTCTTCCTGGGTTTTTTGGGGTTAAAGACCTCCTGGAATTGGAGGAACCATCTGGTCTGAGGAGTTGTCCAACAAATACCAGTAGGTTATATGAGGATGCCCACCATACAGTTTTAAAAATCGATAGCTGATTAATTGTAGTTGACCCCTATTTCTCAGACCCATTTTGATGCAAAATAAAAGCCAGCAAACATTGCCAGGTCCCTTACACCAGAATTGTTTTCCTGAGTGATGTTTTACCACTTCTCCATGGAAGACCAAAGAGGGAATGAGTGTTCTGTGCCAAAGAATTATCTTTTGTGAAACAGTTAATTTACTCACTAGATTGGTTTTTTGGTTTCATAATAAAATTCCAAACTCTTGTAAAGTCTTAAAGTAATTTAATATAGATTGAAAAGGGGAAGAAAATGGGTGGAATACTTGAAATAAATATGGTGAACATTTTATATGTCCAATTGGATTAGTTCATCTAATCCAATAGTGATTAGAAAAGATTATATATTTGTTTGGACCCATTCATGGATTAATCTGGCCAGTTGAGGTTGATCAAATTAGACATTGTTCTTCTAATTGGTCTTTCCTACATAACAGATGGACAATATTCACTTTAATTAGAACATAGCCTTTTAGTTACCATTTTAAGGTATCAGCTAAGCTTCTTCTAACAGAAAACCATGAAAATTATAGAAGATGTGCATTTGGAAAACATTTTATGCACTTCCATGAGAACTGAAGTTCTTTTGTGGGAGATGCTTCTTTCTTTTTCTTTTGAGGGTTCTTAGAAGGTACCCTGGCTCCCTAATTTAGTCTAGGTCTGTAATGTAAAAAACATACAAGCTTATGAAATACTAGTATTTCAGTTGGGAGTACTTTAGAGCATTTTCTCTAGTCTTTCAGGTAATAAGCCTGTGGATTTTTGACTGGTTAACTCCTTTTCTCGGGCTGTGGTTGAGTCCCCTGTTCTTCTCTCCCTGGATCATGTGGTTTCTATGTAGGCTTCCTCTGCCAGATTCTTGGCTTGGTGTGGCTCCCAGTTTCCCTGACCTCTTGTCTTTCATGTGATGTTCAGGCCCTTGTATTTGTACCTGTTTTAACCATTGCTGCAGACTCTGGCCATGGCATCCTGGGTTGTGAACTCAGTGGATAAAATTCCTTGAACTGTCCATCGTGTTGTGTCAGGAGGTGGGGAAGGTAACTGACCAATGTTTTGAAATGTGCTTGTTTCTTTGCAAAGTTTTGTGACCCTAATTGTATAAACATCGGGTAGCTTGCTTTGAGTACTGTCCACTTGCAGTTTTGCAGAGGTAATTAATGTAATGGGATTTTTATCATAGCCTAAAAATAAGAAAAAAATTCAAACCAACCAGAACCCCCTTAATTTATGTGCCTATCCAGCAGCGATTAACTCATAGTAGTACCAATAAGCATTGTTTGCATACAGGGCACAGTTTGCATTTTCATGACAGTGAATTGACATCCTGGGACCAATTCTTTAAGTCATAACTCTGCTTTTACTCAATTCTCATTCACAGGAGCTTGACTAATTTCAGTTGGGAATGAATGACTGGCTGTGCATTAAGTAAAAACTGGCTGAGCACTGCTGAGATTAAACCACTGGGATTAGTAGAAGCTTGTAAATGGCAGTTGTGTCTCATTAACTTGGTAATTTTTAAGCTTTTCTCACTCCTGACAATTCTCTAGTGCAGGTGTAGGTTTTTGAACAGTGAACTTGAAGGCATCTGATAACAGACTGTTTCTTATTTAAACTTCTGGTCTCCTGAAATAGGTTCATCAATTCTCCTCTCTTGCCCTCCTTCTAGTTTTCTTTGGATCTATAGAAAGTCTTCCTGTAGACAAATGTGTCTGGGAAATCTTTATTTGTGCTGTTCTAAAGAGTAGAAATCACATCACATTCTTGGAACATGTTTTCTGTGTGGGAGAGAACTTTACCTCCCTGCTATGTCAGATTTTCTGCAGGAGAGCAGGGGACAGGATGGCATCAACAGTTTAATGCAGTGTTTGTTGCTGGCATAGTTTGTAGTCTGACAGCTGCATCAGCAGGGCCATCAAAAGATCTTGTTCCATTTCTGGTCAGCATTTATTATTCTGGAGGTTGTGCTCTGTCTCCTCGGCCTCCTGTGTTGTGTGGAGTCTATGTGTGCCTTACCCCTTCTCTGTGGATGTAGTCCCTGTGTCAGTGCCTGTTCTGGCTGAAATAAATTGTGTTTAGGCTAAATAAGCCAGGCTGGTTTCACTCCAGCAGCTGTGTATTTCTTATATTCAGGAGAGAGAGACTAGAATTATAACTGCAGATTCCTTAATTTGTGATTTGAATGGTCAGTGGTTTAAAATTCTCAAGTGGCACAGAAGAAGCCAACTATTTTCACCAAGGAATTTCAACTTGCATATATAAATATGTATTTTTCTGGCATCTGTGAGACTGTCTTAGTGACTCTTAGCCCATCATCTAACTGTTTTTAAGTGTTGGCTGGTTTGGTTTAATTTCTGTAGAAAGATGCAGCTTGAATGTCAGGCTCCTGTAGAAGAAAGTAATTTTCAGAAATAGGAAAGTGTAAGAGAAGTGATAAATTGCCTTAAGGTTTTTTGTCAAAATATTTTTCAATGAACATTTGAGTCAACATGTAAAAGTTTTGTTTTCTGCTTAAGATGTTTATGAACATGTTTGCAAAGCCCAAATAACTTCTGTTGAATGTTTTGAGCTTTGTCATTGAGGAGACAGAAATGTTAGCGAGAAATTAAAATAACCAAACAAAAACCAACACCAACCACTCAGTTTCCTGAGGAGAAAAATAAGTAACTGGGATTTTAAAACTTGCTCAGTTTCACTTGGGAGTGGGGAGAAAGGAGCTGAACCTTTTGCCACTCCTGAGTCATCAGCTAAGGTGAAGTCCGAGATCTCTGTAGTGACTTTGATTGCAATTTTTCATTCTCTGCTTTCCTTCCTACTTGCATCTCAAGTGCCGAGGAGGAAATTAAATCCTGAGATTGAAGTAATAACTGAACAACAGTGGATTTGTACAGGAGAAACTATATGACCATAGGGAAAAGAACCTTAATTGAAGTGATGCTGTTTCTAGATTTCTCTGTGATACCTATGATGAATCTTTCATTTTTCACATTTTGTTTTACTCTGTTATTCTTTTGTGGCAGCAGGTTAATTGCTAGCCTGTCAGTAGAAAAATATCTCACCTGTCAGGAAGCTGGTGGCAGGGGAATAAGGTTGCAGAAAAAATAAAGGAAAGCTCAGAGTTGTTTCATATCTATAGAGTAGCTGATTCCAGTGAAATTACAAAATTTTTGGAAGTACTTGAGGAGAAATTGACCTCAGGTTTTATATCTTAAGTGCATGCTGTTCAGTCCAAATTATGGTAGTACAAACACATTCAGTTTTGTGCTTGTGGGTACTCCCTTTAGGCTCAATAAGGCTAACTACAAATAAATTACGATTGCTTAATTTCTTAAGCAATTCTTAATGGCTTAATTTCTTAATTGCTTGATTAAGATTGCTTTTTTATGTTACAGTTTGGGACTGTATGGTATAGGTGTTTATATTAAGCAAACATGTGAACTCAAAAGTTGTTCATTAACTTTGTGCCTAAGACAGCATTGAGTATAAGGGATTTTACTAGATAGTAGAGGGAGGCCTGAGCTCAGAGATGAAAAAGATGTGTTTTAGCCCAATTTTAAAAACATGCAAACCCTGTTGACCTCAAGGTATGACTTGTGTATCAAAGAAAGTACAGAAAGATAATGGAAATGTGTAGGTAAATCAGTCGTAGAACTGTGATGTGGGAACAGCTCTGCAGGCTCTGCATTCTGCCAGCAGAGATAAGAAACACCTCATAAAATGCTCACTTGTATTCACTGTGGCCAGATCAGAATTTCACACTTGCCCTCAAAAAACATCTTTCCTTATGTGGTACTGGAGTCAGATTTCCAGTCAATCAAGTGCAGATGTGGCCATACTGCTGGGAATCTTTGGGAATGCTCTGCTAGCAGGATCTGCTGCTTTTGGTTTGGCTCTGGGTGACATGAAAAGATCTGGGACTTTGTTCCTGTGTAAGATTCCTCTGAAGAAACAAACAGCTACAATCAGTTGATTTTAGAGGACAGCTTTTTCCTTGCTGATGTTTGGTCCTCTTTGAGTGTTTTCTATATAATAGTTCATATTTTGCTGCCGCTTCTGTTGTCTTGAAAAACCTTTTAATACCAGCAGGAAAAAATTATTGGTATAGCAGTTTATTTATCATCAGAAGATGAGTTTAGTTCTGTATTTTTTGAATGAAGATTTTAAGAAATGCCTCAGAAAAGAAACAATTTTTAAAGGCGTTACCGTTTTTTCCCCCCAAAGCCAGTTTTGCTTTCTTATCAATTCCTGAGAATGATGATAATGTTTGAACTCTGTGGCTGAACTCCAAGTTAACACTGCTCTGTTGTTGTGTTTGGAAACAAATGTCCTGTTGCTGGAGTCCTGAATATTTTGGGAAATGTCATTTATTACAAATGTCTAGGCCAGCCGCACAGCAGTGACTTTAGAAATGTCTGATGCTTTTTGGTAGCTTTAGCCCTTGTGCTCAGCAGAGCAGCACTAAGTGCAGTTTTCCCTGGATTATTACACACAGCACAGGGATACAGCTTGAGGCACGTGTGTGGAGCTCTGAGCTGCAATACATCAGTGCTTCTCAGCAGCTGAAGGACAGCCTGCTGGATCTAAGGGATGTTCAGGAAAAAAAATGGACAAATTTGTAACTTAAATTCAGACTTGTAAGAGGAGAAGGAAATGTCTGTAGGAATATGGAGGAACGGTACTCTAGCCTCTGATTTCAGTGATCTTTGAACTGGACACTTCAAAAAAGTTGAGCCTTGTTTCTTTTACTGGTGTGTGGGATGATGTGATGGGTTTTCTACTGGTGGTGGTTTGTGAGATTTTTTTGGGGGTTTTTTTGTTTGTTTGTTTTTCTTTTTTTTTCTTTTTTTTTCTTTTTTTTTTTTTTACTTTATTTTTAAATTTATAAATCTGTATTCAGCAGCTGGTCTATACCCAGTAAAAGGAGAGAATGTTACCAACTGACCTGCCAGGAAAGGTTTAAGCTGATACTTCAGGAATGCCTCTCTGCAAAAGTGGCTCCTGACAGAAGGGAGACAATCTCATGGTGGGAAGCAGCTGGAAAGGCACACAGAAAGAAAGGCAGCTTTACCATCCTGTCTTCGACACCCTACTTCCCCCTGTCACTGGTCCATTCACAGTTAAATGTCCTTGATTTTCCTCAAAGCAGTTATAAATGGTCACTAGTTAAGACTGTGAAAGTACTGTGCAGTTCTGTGGGTAAAATGTGTAGGCTAATGGCTGAATAAAGCCAGAGTAGTAATTTGTATTAGACTTTCTGAATGTATAAATTCTATATAGTATTAAAAATGTAATAATTCATGAAAAACTGCACAATTACCTGCAGTGGTTTTCTCTAAGCCACTTAAGTGAGTGCAGTTTTCAATGACTTTTGTTTACATGTCCCTTCCACAGTTTCTCACATATTCCTGAGAAGCTTCTCCTCAGCATTTGAGGTGCATCTGACAGAAAATGCAGCTGTGAGATGCTCAGGAGCTGGGGCAGTGCAGGCTGCTGGTGTTGCTCTGTGCTCACAGAAGTGTCCCTGACCAGCAGCAGTTTCAGCTGTTCTCTGGCAAACTCCTGCCTCCCCTTCTGGCCTACCGAGAGCTTGCCTGGCTCTGTTCCATCTGAGCCAGGCTGTCCAGGACATTTTGTGTTTGTTGATAGGTGTGACAGTCTTTCAATAGAAGCTCCTTCCTCTCTCTGGTACAACGTGGGAAGTCTTTATTGCTCACTGTAGAGCTTTGGCATGCTTGTGTTTAGCAGGCGGCTGTATTTGTTTTTTATGTGCAACACTAAGTTGTAGAATTTTTTTTTTCCAGAGGTAGCTATCAAATGGACAGGATTTCATCATTTTATGTCTTCACTGTAACTGGGCTGCCCTCCCCTCCTTCATTTTCATACATATGTGGCACTGAAATAGGCAGCATGTCTTTAAGATTTTTAGGAAGAACCAGTACTTTTGTCTTTGTTCAGTAGGATTGCAGAAGATCTATTCAGTACTGTTCATTGATGGTAAAAAAGATGTAATACTGATATAAATGAAATTTTACTATTTGCTTGTGTCTTCAAGACCTTTACTTCAGTCTTTTTGCATGAAAGTTATTTTATATGGTGATGGTGTATTCCAAAGTGCTTTCTACAGCAAATGTACATTTAAAAGATAGCGTGCTAAATTACCTTTATTTTTACAATTTTCATATAAAAGGTTTAATCCCCAATAAGGGCATTTTAGCCTATTTGCAGCTGTATAGCTCAGTTGGGTAAGCAGTATGAATTTAGCATCTACCTTCTTATTGTATCTGTAACTTCTGTGTTGTTCAGTAGCTAAACACAAAGGAATGTGTAATGACAAAATTCTGGTAGGAAAATACTTGTGGAGTTTATCTGGCTGTAGGAAGAATCGTCTGGAGATAGGGATTAGCAGAGGTAAGAAAGCTGCCCCAAAATTTGACTGCAGCAGAGATGAAAGGCAGTCTGTGTTATAAAGAGATAGGGAATCAGAGTGGGAAAGAGCATGATGAATGGTCTGGAAAAGTGGAGGGGATTAATTCATAGAGGCTGAAGGAGCCAAATCCATGGAGGATACTGAAGGTGTGAGAGGGATGATATATTGCAATTTACTTTTGTCATTAATCTGTGGGTGAAATGATTGATTGAGGGAGACTCCTGAAACCAAGCATGCAGTGGTGGGGGGACAAATTTCAATACTCTGGAGGACTTTGCGCTTAGAGCTGCCCTGTTGAAGGGAATGAGATGATTTTTGTAGCAAGGAGATCAGTCTGTAATTAATTTTTAACTTTGTGTTTTCAGGTTAGTTGAAATGGGAAGCAAGTCCCAGATGCTTGAGAGCTCTGGGCTGAGATGTCTGCCAGCATCTGAGGAAGTGGAAAGTTTTTTAAAGTTGTATTTGTCACTTACATGCAAACTGCTGAGATTTGATGGCAAACCTTGCCCAGAAGTGTTAATAAACAGTATTTCCAGAGCTCCTGTGGTTTTCAGAGCCTAGAGCTCTTTGAGACTTTTAGTATTTGAACTTTCGCACAA
This sequence comes from Lichenostomus cassidix, assembly GCF_008360975.1. Lineage (NCBI taxonomy): Eukaryota > Metazoa > Chordata > Aves > Passeriformes > Meliphagidae > Lichenostomus > Lichenostomus cassidix. Next base: position 19,972,991 of record NC_139490.1, read on the forward strand.
ATACACGTAGCTGAAACAACCCACTGCTTATCCATGTGATATGGACAGACTTTATAGATGCCTCTGCTATGTTTGATTGAGATCCCAGTATTATTTGCTACCTTTATTGCTTCAGTTAGCTGAAGACTAGGTCAGGTTTATGGAGACTTGAATTCAAATGTTCAGGTCATCTCATACACACAGTAGACTTTTACAGTTGAAGTTCACTATACAGAGACTGGAAAACATAATGACCAACATTCTTGGGATCCCCTTGTGATTACTACAACAATGTGAACATTGTTTAAATATATGGCTGTGATTAAGTATAGAAATTAAAATCTTCATTTAGGCATAGTAGCTACTTAAGCACCCCACAGCCTGTCACTGCAAATAGGAATAGCACCCTTTGAGAAAAGGAGCAGAAAGGCAAATGAATCCATATGCTTAAACGCAAAGTTCAGGAGGTTATTTGAGCAAAAGAAATAGCTGTCAGAAACTGGAAATCCAACACTAGTGAATCCTACAGACAGGGGCACAGACCAAAGTGGGCACTGTGAGAAGGAAACTGAAGAGCCTGAAATGGAATTTGAAGAGCAAAGAGTCAAAGACATATAAAAATAAACAACAAGAAATTCTTGTGGTGTATTAAAGACAGGAAAGACTGGGAGGGATTGGGCAGGTCCCCTGGGCACCTTGTCCTATACCCTGGAGCTGTCAACTGAGGGCTTCATCAGCTTTGTGTGAGGCAGCTGACCTGGGGCTGCATCCATCTCTATTTCTTCTTGGATGGCAGTGCCTTCATGGCCACTGCTTTATGTCCCAAAAGTCCATCCCATCCCAGTTAACCACAAGATGCAGATATAATTTCTAAATATTCCATGGATATTTCTGTGATATTTAAAAGCAGCATTCAGTAAAATAAAATGTCAAATTTTGGGGAGCAATGGGTGTAAAGTTTTGAAACCCTCAAGGGCCCACTGTGATACCCGGTGTAGGAAGATGTGGATGGATGTTTGTCTTGGCCAGTGGGACAGACTATTTGTTTTGTACTCTGTCTGCATGGTGTGGTCAGGATTGGGAAACGCTCACATATTGTAGAGGAATTTATAACGCTCCTGATCCTGCTTTAAGAACCAGCATTGCCTAAAGTTTATTAAGCAACCTTACATTTCATAAGGCTTGCAAATACTGATTTGTTCTGTCCTGTTCAGAATCAGGTTGAGGGCTCCTATGAAGTTCTCCTTTGCTGAGTGCTCTGCTTCCTTCATTATGTTGAAATTCCCTAAGCAACAAATCTCCAACACCTTGTCTCTGAAGAAGAGATTGAAAACCAGTCGTCAAGGTCATATTCTCTAAATTTGGAAACCCCTTCACCTGATGCCACTTTTATTTTAATGGTTTGTGTCTCGTGCTCTGTGTGTGTTTGCTAAATTACTGTTTGGCATGTCGTCTCTAGCTGTGCCTCACTAAATTACAGTGTAGGCTTTTCAGCCTCAGTGAGTTTCCATTTCAGGGATGCTTTGACAGTCTCTTGAAATGGGAAATTCCTGGTTCTTACAGAGCTTCCCTCCATTAGGATGGGAGTGAAAAAAACGTGTTAGGGCATGTTATTTCAACAAGATGGGAGAAACTCTGGTCAAAAAGTTGGTTCAAAGCTGTGCCAGGGGAGGTTTAGGTGAGAGCTAGGAAGCATTTCTTTACCAAAGAGGGTAGCCAGAGCCTGGAATGGGTTTGGTGCCCTAAGCCTGTCAGTATTTAGGAGGCATTTGGACAATGCCCTTAGCAGGATGATTTGTCTGATCAGCCCTAAATTGGTCAGGCAGCTGGACTAGATGTGGTCATTGTAGGTCTATTCTAACTGAAATATTGTATTCACAGGGAGCTGGTTCATAGTATTTCCCAGAAGACATTAATCAAGTCAAAGGTTTATTTTTCATAAACTTGTGAAGAGTATTGTACAAGATTGATCTGAAAGACAAGAGAAAACTCTTCCATGAATTGACCTTTGAGGAGCAAGAAGGCAGATTTGTCAGAAGAACAGAAATGGCCTTACAGAATTCAAATGATTTTGCAAAGTTTCAGGCCCCTTTTTTACAAATCTGCTTTCTTGGCCGAAAACTTAAGTGAGCGCTGAAGTTCTGTGGGGATTTTGTGGATCAAGAACAGTACTGCAGAACTAAGATAAATTTTTTTGTATGTCAAAACACTTTTCTGAGCTGCGTCTCAAATGCAGAAATGTGCTTTTCTTCAGGGCCCAGAATTTTTTAGGCATTATCTGTTACCCTCTCAGTTTCAGCCTGCCAGTAATTTCCTTTTTGGTTGGGTGGTTGTTCCTCTCTTGGTTTCTTTCTGTGCTTCTGAAAGGCTTGATCCCATTTACAGGGTTACACTGATAGAGTTTCATGCCAAAGGGTCTCTTTTAAAATAAGCAATCAGTTCTAGGGCTTCAGAGAGTAGAACTTAAACAGTGGGAGGTGTCTATTAAATTTAAAGAGGCAGAAAAAAAGTGGAAAATTTATTTCCTTATGAAAATAGCTAAATCTTGAAATTTCTCCTGAAACAAGACCAACAAAATTGCTGTCATAATATTTCACAGTTATTCTACCCCCACCACCACCAGTTTAAAACTTAATGTTTACTTTTTAAATTTGACCAGACTAGAAATGCAATACCTAAATGGTAAGGTACAAAAATTGATTTATTTTTATCGATTCCATGTGACCTTGAAACAAAGATAAGCATTTTAAGAAAATAAATTCTTAATTTTTGCCTTCTAGTTAAGCACATTTGCTCTCTGTATTAAGTATTCTTAATATAGTATAAATTATGCAAATTTAGGACAGCACTCAGTGATTAAAATCAGCTGAGTTTATAGGATAGACGAGCAAGTGACCATACTGTGAAACTCTTAATTGAGAATTAACTTTTTTGACTTAATGAGAGAATAAAAGAAACTGATTTGCTTTGGTGTGTTAAAAAATGTGCTATTGAAAAGCCAGGACTGGAATGAGACTCTCTCTTGCTTAGGAGAGACTCCTGGCTTGGCAGGGGCTTGTCAAAGCTTATAGTAGCATTTATGTAAATCATAGTTTTGGTGCTTTAGTTCCGAATATTTGTTTGCTGAACTTCCTCTAAAGCTCACTGGAAGGGGAAGTACTGAATTGGAATTCAACAGAACATTACATTATACTGCTGCAGTCAATCTCAGTGTACTCATTCGTGTTGGAATTCTGCTGGAGTAGAATGGCTAATTTGCTTTCATTACCAGATTGATTTATGTGCAACTTTTATTTTTCATTAAGTTGTTGAGTCAAAGACTGCAAAACTTTAAATAGTACTATAAAAGCTGCAGGTATTTGAGAGGTTTTAACAATTGCATATTAAAACTTCAGTGTGACAGATGTGATGGATGCTTTGGCCCTCAATTCCAAGTATAATATTTCTGCAGTTGAGTTCCTATCGCTAATGACCCATGTCTACCAAAAATCCTCAGTAATTCACGAAATAACCCTAAGCACTAGAGGAAGCAATTCAATGATTACTTTGCTAATACAATGTCAGAAAGTAGGAGAAGGGAACTAATGCATTCCCACAAAAATTTTCTGTGATGCCAATCCAGAGGGACCTAGCACATGTAGTGGCTAAGCTGCTATCCATTATTTTGGAGAAATATTGGTAGTCTGGTAAAGTTCCCACTGACTGGAAAAGGAGAAACCCATTTTTGAAAAGGAAAAAAAAGGAAGACCCAGGGAGCTACAGGCAAGTCATCTCAGAATTAGGGGTTGAATAAGCAAGCATGAGGTTGCAGTTGTGCAACTTCTTGAATGTAAGCAAATTCTGTGATCTTGTGAACCCTGCTCATCTCAAAAGGTGTCTGGGTGTGTTTGGCCATGTGGAAATACAGTATCACAGTGTTTTATTTTGATCAAGGACTGTGCAATTTTCTGCACATAAGTTTCATTGCTTTGGTCTTCATTGGTGTGCCAGGGACTTGCCCTGTAAAATGTCTGTAGTCAGTGTGATTAGAAAAAACTTACCTTTGTGTATTTTCCAAGGAAGGAATTTCAGGAGAAAAATAGGTGTTCTGATTTATTAGTGCTAACGGGATTCATGCGCCTTCCCTTAGGAATAGCTGGAGCTAGTTCTCTACAAACATCTGGTCAGCTATCAAATCACCAACATATGTACTTCTGCCAGCTCTGAACCATGTGTTGAACACATGCCAGTCGCTTCACTTGAAGGAATTTGGAGGATAAATTGAGGGGAAACTATTCACCATAAAGAAATATGTGTTCTATTTTTATAGGATTATTTTAGCTATTGATCCACCTTTAATTTTTTCCATTGAGTGAGGTTTTGTAAGCATGTGAAATTTTAAAAGGCAACACCCTGAATACTTCCCGAAATTTACAGTGATTTGGATCCAGTCTCCATGGAAATCAGTTATGGAAGTCTTGTCCACTGTTTTTCTTTAGTGTCTAGTGAAATTCTTTGTTCTGACTGGAACAAAAGTCCATGAACAAGGTCAAATTCTTCAAGCAGACATGTCCTTTCAATTACCTTACAGTGTTATGATATCAAATATGTCTTCAGAATAATCTACAAGAGGACACAGCCAAAAATAGATGCTGCAGGAAGGGTTTCTCTTTTTCAAGCATTGCTTGCCTGTGTCTTTTCTCCAAGGGCAATACCTCTGCCTTTAATCTTAGATGAGTAACTGCTTTTTGGGGCACTGCTGAGGAGCTCAGTGGCCTTGATCTGATTGCCCACACATGAGCCACACTGGCCTACAGCTGGTCTGTGCCACAATGCCAAAGGCTGTTTCTAGCTCAGATTTGGGTGAGGATGCTTTGTGTTGCTCTGTCACTAGTTTTTGTGAATAGGAATTGTCCAAGAGCCTGAAAAACACAAAAGCCACTAAATTAGGCTGTTTGCAGAAGATGACTTGTGTGAAAGACAGTCTCTGCACCAATCTTAGCTATGCTATTTTCATGTTTTCCTTAGTTTTGCCAAGGCTTCCCTACGTAGAGAAAGAAGGCTGGGTGAGATTAGTCCTGGGAAATGAAATCAGTGTTCCTCAGTCCAGAGTCAGAAGAACAGTAGAAGGGTTCTGTGCTTTTGGACAAAGGGGAAGTACACTGTGGTTGTGCAGGCTGGTGTCTGGGTGTCCTGGAGAGCCCTGCTGCTGTTCCCTGGGCAGCTGAAGGATGTGCCCACACACACTCAGAGTGGGCACAGGGGCACAGTGCTGGGGCCAGCTGGCACGGCTGGGCCGGAGAGGCTTCACTGCTGAACACACAGGGCTACATTATTGCTGCTCTCCACACGGAGAGTTCTAAAGTTGCTGATAAATACAGATTTCATCTAGATTTTAAAAACTTTTTGAGTCTTATCGGTGACCTTAAGCTCTGTAATGGAACTTGGACATAATTTTTTGTATTTCTGTATTAGTGCTTAAACAAAAAAGAAAAAAAAAAAAAACTACGAAAAATAAGCCATCTCCCCCCACATTTCAACTTTGTTAAACTAATGCTATCTCTTGTAGCTATTTTTTGCTTAGATTTTTTAGAAACTGATCTTAATGGACCACCTAACTAATTCAGCTGGAAATCATGAAATAGTTCATGACCTTATGAAACAAACGTATTAGTTTTCCTACTGCCAGTTGAACTCCTTAATCAGAGGGTCGAGAAAATTCTCTCTAGAGACCCCTGTCTGGTTGCTTTTCTGTTAATGAAAAGATTCCCAGAAGAAGGAAAAGTGTTCTGCATCTTCCTGCTTTCTCCTGATTAACTCAGAAGATGAATTTTTAGCTCTTTCTTCTTAACTACTGCAAGTCTTATACTGTTTTGTACTTAATTTGTTGATAGTATTTAACACATCAGATACATACGAATAAATACCTCAATTTCTTCTGCATCTCAAAGTCACTGGCAACTCTGGAGAGTATTTCTGCAGGAAACATGAACATACAGTGCAGAAATGTTCCAGAGAAAAGTTTTACAGTGTCCTGGGTAGGGTTTGTGTTTTATACTTCTCCATAGGTAGATCCCAGTGCTCAATGCTCAGGGATCATTGGTGCCCTGTGCAAGTCAAGCAACAGAGAGCAGTCTGTCTGCAGTGCTTTTGGCAGGGCTGGCTGGAGTGCTGGCCAAGCCCAATTGTGTCACTGCGCAGTGTCTGAGCTCCCAGAGACCACCAGCGTTAAATGCCCTCTCTTTCTCTAGCCATGGCATCTGCTCTCCCTGGTGTTAGTACCTGGCACTGTGAACAGTTGGCACATCTTTTACTTTCTCTATGGTTTTCAATTGCAGGAAGGCTGCAGAAGTAATTTTTGGCCTTTTTTTGGCCATTATTTTTTTGAATACTCCCTCTCCTCAGGCAATGTAAACCAGCAATATCACTACACAGCCACATTTGACTTGTACATTAGCTGTTGCATTTTGGATTTTCTGGCCACAGTCTACTTGCTCCTGAATATTTGTGTGTGTATGTCTTACACATGTTGTCATTTAAGTGTTGTCCTCACCTTTACCTAGGCACAAGTTCCAGTTAAGAGGATTTTTTCTCCATAAAGGCCCAGAGCATTTGGAGTGCCACAATAAAGGATGTGCTGCCTCAGGCACTCCAGCCAGCCCACACAGCAGTCTTGAGTGTGCAGAGATCTCCCACAAGTCTGGTTTAGTTCTGGAAACTATACTATTGACACTAAATAGTTCATTCCAAAAGTCTGTGATAAGAGTAGTTTGGGAAGTCCAAGAAGAAGTGATACCCTTTTGTTGTGTCCAGCAGTCTATAGGAAGAGATCACCTGAAAATTCTAATCCTAGAGATTGCAGTAAGGGCATGATCTTCACTTACCAATTAGGCCTGTGCTGGCATGTGTAGTGCAGTGATTCACAACTCTGAAAAACTGCTAAATGTGCAGAAAAAGAATTGCTATGGAACCCTAGGAAGAAGGAGGTAATGGTTTTGCACCATCTCCCAGGTATAGCTGCGTTTTTGGGAGCCAGTGTGTGACACATGTTGTCCCCAGGAGCAGTGTCACCTCACAGTTCACCCTGGGAGCATGCATGCCCTGATGGTACCTAGAGCCCCATCTTTCACTGTGAAAAATGGGGCAACAGCCCCATGAGCTTTGGGAAATGTACAGTTACAGCTGAATAACCAAAGTGTTGTGCATTGAAAATTGGAACAAAAAGTATGCAGACCTCTGGCACTGGAGGTTGTGCTCTTTCAAAGGAACTGCAGCTATAGATACCAGGTATCTACTCCAGAGAGACCAAGCTGAGCACAGTCCATTTTTTAGAGCCAGTATTCATCCTGTCTAGGGCCATGCAAGTCTTGGATTCTTAGGCAAACATACTTTTTAGGGCTATGTTTTTATAACAATGCTCAGATATGTAAAAAATACAAACCCACCGCACCCTACAGCAAGACCCTTACTTTAAAAGACACCAGGGATTTACCTCATCCCCTGAAGTGATAATCCAGGGTTCATTTTAAAGGAAATACTGTTCAAACTTTTATTTTTACTAGAATACTTTATTTTATGAGGAAAAATGTTGTCTCAGTTCACTGTGCATCTTTGCAGCAGTACACAAGATTTTAGCTTGAAAAATTAAAACCGGATGCTTTTTTTATGTGACAAAGACTTTGTTCATTAGACTAATTAGATCAGACCTAATTTAAGTGATGTGGACTGTTCCTGTGGGTCTGCCTTGAAAGAAACATTGATGGTTACAGAGTTGTCATTCAAAACTATTTTGCAAGTGCTTTGTGCTGTAATCTATCCTGGGAATTGTGTGCAGTAATACTTGGTACTTGCTGTCCCTGTGGCTTCCAGTCATCATTGTCCGTGGTAGTGACTGATGAAATAAATTGGATAACTCCAATTTATTGGATAACTGCTCCTGGTGTAACGGCTCTGAAGAATTTCAGATGGTAGTTATGTGATGAGCTAGCTACTTGCAGATACACCACTGCTTGTGGGTTTCCCCTCACAGATAGTGAGAAGTGTTTTTTATAAATTACTTGTCCTTGGTAAGCAAATGAAGGGCATGGACAATGTTGTTGAAGCACAGCCGTAGTTCTTTCTTCAGTTATCTTGGTCCAACTCCTGTTAAAACTGTGAATTGATATTATTAAGTAACAGCTGACAGGTTTGAACTTAGCAGATAAGAATGATATGAATGATCCTTTGGAGTTGTGTTTTGACGGGAGGGGAATCAGAGCGATAGCCATGGCTTTATGCTACCTCCAGCCATTCTCCTCAGGGCTTTTACTGCTATTCTAGATCATCTTCCTACAGGGATGCTAGGTGTCCATCAGCCTGCTACTGCACAAATATTACCAGAGAACTCCTTGCTTTATTTATCTGTCAGTGGAAGCCCAGCGGTGTCATAAAAGGTTAATTCCACATCTGGTCTCCAGCTTTCTGCCAGCCAACTGACTCGGTTTTACTTGAGACTGCTCACTTGAAAAATGCGTAAGTAATTGTATCCTAGAATTACAGTGTATAGAATAATGTGCAACTGTACTGAAATTGAGTATACAGAAATAATAAACAGCTAAATTTAATTACCAGCTCATTCATTGTGTTCACAAAAAAGTTTGAAGGTGAAATATGTAGTGAACAATCGAAGGCAAGCCAACAAACTGTAACTGATTCTCTGAAGCGTAACAACTTCATTATTTTCTGTAAACTCTTCCATGTAGTGTTTTCTTTAAAAAGGGCAGTTTTGGTTTGGGGCAGCAGAGTGCAGAGCTGTCTCTAGTCTGTTTTTTGGCTAATAATTTTGCAGTTAGTTGTAACTTGTTAGGCATTGCTGGTTTGTAAATCATGAAGCCAAGGCCATTAAGTCTGAAGAATATGTGCACTCTGGTTTCCACTTCCAGCAATTTGGATATATTCCCCAGCATAGTCTACAGAAATCCTTATTTGTGATTTCATGGCAAACTGACCAGAGGAGAACAAAAGATTGTAGTTTTTGCTGGCCCATTCTGATGTTATTAAGGCATCTCCTGGGCTTGTGCATCTACTGCTTGTTTTCTGTTTGCCTCACCAGCCTCTGAAGCTGTCAGCCTGTTTTAAACCTGCTGTTATTTCTATTATTGATAAAGTCAAATACCAAAATACCAAAAAGGTAACGTACATCAGTGCCACTAAAATGAGCTGGATATTCACCGCCCTTCTCCCTGTATAAGAATGTGGAGTAAAGAAACTGCTTAAACTTACAAAAAAGTAGAAAAAGAGGCAGTAAAATAAGAAAGTGTCCTGTAGGACTGTGTGATTGAGCAAAAGGTGTGGGTGTGCTGACTGGGGCAGCAGTCTGAGGGGGGCTGGTTGTTTCCTGTATAATTGCAAAGCTGTGCTAAGGCTGCCAGAATAGGCTTGTGCATACAAAAAACAAGACTAATTTTCATGCCAAGATAGAACTTTTCAGATGGTACTTCAATGGTGGTGTTTACTGTTGCTACTATTGGAAGTCAGTCTTCCAACAGAACATTTGGAAATGGGTTTACCCAAGTGTCATGATTTTGCCTTCATTCCTAAATTCCAGTAGTGGGTCAGCTGCTCTGACACTCACATTGCATGAGGCTTTCCCATGTCCAGTGTTCCCCGTGGCAAACCACTGTCCCAGTTCCCAGCACTGGAGGAAAGGCCAGGAAAGAAAGTGTTCCTATGCTGAAGTCTCACTTCTAGAACTTTTTAAAGCCCTTACAACTTTTCATAAGTTTTTTTTTTTAAGTTAAAAACAGTCTTGATTTACACTTGGAATTGAGCAGAGGATTAAAGAATGGTAGCAGTAGTAGCCTATAAATAATTCTACTTACTGATTTCTGGTTAATATGGTCTATATTCTGCAGGACTGATGAACTCTAGAGACTGTCAAGGTGATCAAATTCAAACTTCCTTTTCCCCCTCTCTTTGCCAAAACTGACTTTGCTATCTTCTGAGACTGTTTTTCAGCCTGCTTTGTTAAAAGTAGCTACAGGAGGTGAGTAGGAAGCAAGAGATGCTTCTGCTCTGCCCAGATTCTGAGCACCTTTAGGGTTTTCTCTGGCCTAAAATTGTTTTGGAGCAACGTTGCAATGTTTCCTGCAGGTGTTGGTGATGTGTCAACCAGGATGTGGTAATAAACATTAGACATGTTGATTAACATGTTATTTCTCATCAGCTTCATCAGGAGTAACTGTGGTTAGGTATAGGAAGATTGCCATTCTAAAACCAGTAAAACACATGGGAAAATAGGGTATTAATAAAGAGCTTTGGCTCTGTGTTCTGCAGAAGGAGGAATAAGGAGGATAAAAAGGAAACTTCCAATGCTTGGGCATTTTGCTTCTAGCAAAATGTCAGAATTGAAATTAAGCTGAAAGTTACATGAAGTTGTTTACAAAAGCAGTTGAATGAATGAATGGATTTTGGGTTCTGTCTTTGCGAACATGATACAATTTCCTTTGCACTTATATCTTTTTTTGAAGTAATCTTAGGGGAAAAAAACCCACTTTTTAATTTTGTTTAATGATGCTTTTTAAGCACTCTTTGGTCATATTCTTTTAAACATTAATTTAGAGATCACTGTACACCCAGAAAGCAGAGCTCTGAATTTTATCAGTTGTGTGTCATGTAGGTATACGTCTGGGTGTGATTTTTCTGTTTTGTAATTGTTCTCCCTGTGTCACATTGCAAACAGTCTGTGCTTAAATTCTACTGCTGCAAAATATTAATATGTTGTCCTTTATCTTGGCAAGCCATAAAAATGCAGAAATCTTAATGGACATGAAAGCATGAAAAGGAAGCCATTGTTCAACAAAGTGTAGCTTTCATTCATTCTGTAACTCTGTAATAAATGCAAGATGTTGAAAGGAAAAGAGCCAAATATTAGTGTGGTCCTAAGAGACCAAACAAATAATGGAGCTACTTAAATTTGTCATTCTTCTTTCATGTTCACAGTCAAAATCTAAAATGTACACAGATGTTATTTCTGTATAGATTCTGTATAGACATTTTTGGGTTTTGAGTATTGTTAAATCTTTTTGAAATGTTTCTTATAGAACAGTTTCCTTTTTTTAAGGAGATTGTGGATTTTTTAAATTGAAGTCCAGCAGGCAGGCAGTTACTGCAGAATGCAAGGAGTCACTGATGTAGTGGAGAGCTGCTGCATTAACAGGGTGGTCTTACCTGGTCAGTTCTGGGGCAAGATGCCAGCTGGGAGTTACACACAGAAGTCTGGTGACAGTGGCAGTAACTTCCCTTTCACACAGACATGTCATGGTTTGTCCTGAGTGTCAGGACTCTGGTTTTTGAGGACATGGGGGGTCAGACATTAATATCTGAGCCTCATCTACTCTGAGGCAGAAACAGTGCCTCAGTGAGCAGAGGTATCTGGTGTTTAGGTTGACTTTGTTTTGATAAAATCATTTCCATGCTAATATTCCTGTGTTGGACCTGTGGAAAGAAAAGAATGTGGGTTTGGGCTGATTCACAATCCAGCAAGTTGGAAGTTGCTTAACCTTTCCTAATGCTCTCCATCTGAACCCCACAGCTGCTTACAGAATAAGGACCTCAATAGGTTGTGAAGGTCTTGTAGGATTGAGGGAAGCAGATGAACTTACTCTAATCATGGCCATCATATGTCAGTCCAGATTTTCTCAGAAAACTCCTATCCATGTGTGTTCCCTGAGACCACATCTGCTGCCTTCCATGCACTGTAAGAAGTCTAAGGTTTATGAGATGAAGGCAACCCTGAATGCAGGCTCTCCTGCCACCAAATCTGTGCACTTCACTGAATCCTCTGCTCAGGTCTTTCCTTGAGGTTATGTTGCTGGTGGTCTCGGAGCCTGATGAAATAAACACACCCAGGAAGATTTCTGTGGCAGAAAGAGTGGCAAATTGATGTGTGGTACTTCAGCATCTTTGGTTCTTGTGTGGAGGATAAGGCTGCAGGAGAAGAGATGGTGGCCTGGACACAAACTTGGAGAACTGTTACACTTGACTGGACTAAAATAGAGGTGACAGCAGTTTAAAAACTCAAGCAGCTATTCCTGCTCAAGGGAGGTTGTGCAAGTTCATGAATGCACTATTTAAATTTGATATCTACCTGTTTTTCCCCAAATAGACCCCCAGGTGATGGAAAAATAGAGGAGATACTTGGAAAATGCTCGTACACCAGCATTGGGCAGATTGACATATTCCTTCTAGATCTGTTTCTTGCTGTAGCACTATTGTTTAGCAGAAACACTTCCATTCTTGCAGCATTTTATGACATGCAGTGGGCTTAAATCGGGATTAAATCCCACTGAAGAAGTCAGTGGTGTTCAGTGCAAAAGCTGGCATGAGGTAAGTCAGGAATCCTTTGTGATTCTCATTGCATGAGGCATAGGAGGTGTAGCTGCTGGCTGAGGAGAAGGAAAACATCCTCTGTGTCAGGGTGGATGTGTTTCTGTCAGAAGGCAGCTAGTGCTCCAAACCAAGCTGTGCCATGCTCAGGATGAATAAGGCTGAATGCTGTACATGCAAAGCAGTGTTTGTCCATCTGTGTGTGTCAGACTGAGCAGAATGCAATTTTAGTGGCTATGAGGGCAGGGGAGCAGGCTGGAGGCCCAGCATGTGCATTGGTTCAGCTGGTTGGCCCTGCAGGCTCAGTGCTGCTGCTGGAGCAGCAAACCCAGCGTGGCATCTTGTCAGACCTGGGCTGGTCTCCAGGAGCTCATTCCCTAAGCCCAGCAGTTCAGATGGGAAGTTTCCAGAGGTGAGCTGTGTTTGATCAGCTGTGTTGGAGTGTCAAGTGTTTGGTGAGCACGTGATGAACGGTTTGAACAAAATTCTCCCTGTGGAAAGTGATGCTGCATGACTTTCATTAAGTACCCACCAGTGTGTAAGTTCACAACTGACTGTTGTTTCACATTTTCTGTAGACTTAAATCAAGAAGGGGCTTCTGAGGAACATGGGAACAAACCTTGTTCTCCACCTTCCTCTTGGTTTAAATATGAGTGGAAGACAAAAAATCCTCCAAACTTGATGTCTTCATCAAATGTTGGATTATTTTGGTTGAGGCTTATTTGTGTTCAGAGCTGATATATTTGTAATATATTCTATGCTGCTGGTAGGGTTGTGTTGAAGCCAAAGGCATTGAAAGATGATCAAATAATTCTCCCAGTGTATCTTTAGGCTTAGAAATCAGATTTTTGTGAGTTCATAACTGTCTGAAGTTTGCTGTATTTGGCAGCATAGATGAGAAGCTGGTCTTGCAGATAGTGGTAAACCTTCCTTGGGGTTTAGAAACTTTGTACAAAGTACCACACAAAGTGCACTAAAAGCACATAATTAATCACTTCAGCAGCTCCTGCTCTGTAAAGCCACAATTCAAGCTGTCCATTGTTGCCACATCATTTGACTGCATGAAGCCCCGTTATTTCTAATTTAGAGGTCTGAGAACAGTAATTTGATTGTCTCAAACATCTCTTAATGCCTTAACAATGAAAAAAGACCTACATATTTCCTTCTGAAATGTAATTGCCTACAGGCATGAGTCACTTTTTGTGTCTGACTGGTGGTGATAAGGAAGCACATGATACCTTACAGGGGTTTGCAGCACATCTAAAATCACCAGCAATATTTTTGAGCTGCATTTTTGGTGTTAGGGCATTTTTGCAGGAGGAATGAAGCTCTGTGCCATCACAATTTTTCCCTTACGCAATAAAAAAGAAATGTTATTATTACATATCATGATTTCACACTTTTCTCAGAATAATGCAGAATTTGATTTAATTGAATGCAGAATTTTCACAGTTAAGAGGTTTGAAAATAAAATGCTATCTGGTTTCTAGCCTACAACCTAGCATCCCAGCAATCTGCAGAAACTGGTTTTTTGAGATGGATGTTGTCAATAGATGTTTTGCTCTTAATGTTTCACTGGAGCTTTTATTTCTCAGGAAGATAAGGACTCTTGCACATTCATAAATGAATTTCATTTAGTTTTCAGGTAAGGAGAATGATGCCTGGAGTTCTGCCTTTATGGATATGGAAGGTAAAGGAAGAATGTAAGATTGATGGCATTGTAGATGACAGTACCTGCACCCATGATTTAATGATAAGCTGAATGTCTGTAAGGGAGCATGCATAGAGAGGAAGCTTAAACAACTAGTTTCATGTTTTGAATATTTCTATTGAGTTTAATATGATAAAAAAGATACTTTGGTTTCCTCTAGAACTAAAAATAAACACACAGGGGTGATGTGGCAAACAAAAAACCTGTTAATAGTATGCATTAGTGTGTGTAATAGTAGCATCCAGCAAACTCCACTACAGTTTAGGTTGTGTGAAGATTTCTATCCTGAATCCAATTTTCAGAATTGTCAGCTCTGAAAGTCTGCTTCAGTCTGAAACTCCTCAAGGTGTTTCTCTGCCAAGAGCGTACTGTCGTCTTTTTCAACTGAAGTGTATCTGGTTGCTTAATTTCTAGGATTTTATAAGCCTTTCCAAAGTATTAGTTGCTGCAATACCAGTGGGAATGCTGAAGTGATATTTCTGGCAGAAGGATGCAGCGTGTGTGTGCAAAATACTGATGATTTAATGTACAATGAGATATGCCGTATTATCTGTTTAGTTAAAGCACACTTTGTGTAAAAGGGATTGTAATGCTTATCATAACAAGCAAGTCAGTTGCCCAGGGAGCTGTCACAGGGAAGGCACTGTGCAGGCTTTGCTGCAGGACTTTGCCAGTGTGTGCTAATCTTGAGTTTTGTATTGTATCTGCTCCTTTGTGGGGCTGATCTCTGAGCGACTTCGGGCTGTGCTGCAGAGCAGTGAATCACATGGCGATGTTCCGATGAATGCAGAGGAGGATTAGACCAAAACCCCATTATCTGGCCAGTCCTCAGGAGGTATGGAGTGACAAGTCTGCTGCCTTCACTGGAACTACTTGCCACCCAGAGGAGTGCAAGAATGATTTATGTCAGAGGCTCTTTGTTGGAAAGCTTCCAAAGAAAGCAGTGGGAATGGTGTGGATTACTGTCTTCTATGTCATTAAAAATAATCAGGGAAACTGATCCCTTCCTTGCCCTGTCCATGAATTTTAGCACCCCAATCAGTGGTTTGGGTGTATAATACTTGCCATGTGCTATTTGAAATGTGTTAACTGTGGAATTCCTTAAATATTATTTTTTCTTAGGCCACTCAAAAATGGTGTAGTTAAGAGAGAGAATGTTTTTCTGATTTGTTTATTTCACTTTGGTTTTGGGTCATAGTGGACGTGATGTCAAGTCCTCCCCAACCACTGGCTGGTGTCCAGACCTGGCCATTGTTAATGGGGAGAGAATTTATTCACACAGCATCTTTTCCTTCATCCTGGAGTTGTGCTTTGCAGGAAGTGCCTCTCAGCCGCCTACTTAAGCAGTGTGAAACAAAAGCTGCAGCTTCTGTTTGTGTTTAGTACCTCACAGTCGAGCTGAGGGATGCTTTGGAAGTGTACCTGGCTGAACTGCCCAAATGCAGTGTGAGTTCCAAAAACCATCTTACACAGCCCTGGTGTCTCACTGGAGTCTGTGCAAGTCCTTCATGAACTGTCAAGTGTGCATCAGGGGTCTGGCTAGGGAGAACAGTCACCTTTTTGAACGAGAGTACCTCTGTCTTACATGTTGCCTTTGTTATGCACGGGCAATAATTGAGGGTCTCTTCAATCACATTACTGCTGAAAGCTGTATTAACTATTATTGCATTCATATTGCAGATTTCATGTAACTATTGATGTTCCTGTTCAGGATAATGTTAGTCCTGTGACTGAGTTGTCAGGTGCCTGCCATTAACCTCTAGTTCTTCCTTTTTCAGAGACCTTTGAGTCTTTGCTTCGCTTTGCTGAAAACCGCACAAGTTCCCTGTTTGAGACAGCTTACAGACCTATGGCAAAAGAAGCAGCAGAGCCTGTTAAGGAGCTTTTTACAGACATCTCTCTCTACATTCTGGGCGCAGAGACCACAGTGGAAAGCGCAGTACTGCGGTTCTTTGACAGTCTCTTCCCTCTGGTGTATAGCCGGCTAATAAACCCCGGAATTACAGATCTGTCAGAGGACTATACAGAGTGTCTGCGGCTTACAAGGCAAGACATAAATCCTTTTGGACACTATTCTAAAAACATGGTTACAGAGCTGTCAAAATCTCTTTGGGCCAGCCGGATGCTGAGCCAGGCCCTGAGCCTGGGCATTGAAGTGATAAATACTACTGAGCATGCCGCTCTGAGCAAGGAGTGCAGCAGGGCCCTGGTGAAGATGCAGTACTGCCCACACTGCCAGGGCCTGACGCTCATCAGGCCCTGTGTCGGCTATTGTCTCAACGTAATGAGGGGTTGCCTGGCCAGCGTGTCTGAGCTCGATGCACAATGGAGGGACTTTATCTCCACGCTGGAATATCTGACTAATGAAATGGCTGCCTCACACGAGCTGGAAATTGCACTGTCGGGGATCTGGAGCTCCATCAACGAGGCCATCCTGCATGCACAGCTGAATGGACCACAGCTCTCTGCTACAGTAAGTGCTCTCTAATTATTTACTACTCCCATTTATCAATGTCCTCGTTTGGTGGATAAACATTTAAACAAGTTGGTGTTGTCTCTGCATCAGTTTTTAGTCTTCAGCTAGAGCTGTGTTTAAAAATCCATGCAAATGTTTATGATGGGGTTCAATAGAGTCTGCTTTGAAATGAAAGGGTTGGGGGGATTTGTTTCTTTGCAACATTGTAAGCACAGAGCTCTGCCTTGACTGCAGTTTCCTGAACAAAAATGTGGGGTCTGTGATACTGGATATCAATCAGGTATGCCCTATTTCTCTGGAATGTAATTGTAGAATGTGGGGACATTCCACAGGATTTTGTGTGTAAGGGGCTAGAAAAGTGTTTTTAAATAAAGGCAAAAAAATCGACTTTCACAATTTTACAGCCCCTTTACTTTTGTGTTGACTAAGACATCAGGAAGGTGGTACAGGTCTATAATAAGTACACCTATCATACAGAACTTGGGAAAAGAGCATGAAAAAATTCAAACTTATTTGGCAGCATTTACATAAGTAAAGGATAAAAATACACTTGAAGTGGAAACAACTTTGTGAGTGTTATAGATTAAGAAGGAAAGAACTAGGATGGTAGAACTGTCACATAAATAATAGCAGCATATGACTGGCAGGTGTTCTCTCAAGATGTTGAAGATTAGACTAGAAATTACTGAAATGACTAATGATGCAGCTGACTACATCTGTATGAAGTTAACACAACTGTCTTCGGAAAAATGCAGCAGTGTGGCCTTAAGTAGGGTATAAAGAGTAATCTAAAAAATGCAGGTTGATCTGCCTTTCTTGAAAGTAAAGGAATTCTTGGAGAGAACAAACGAGAAGGAAATGCACAAATTTAAATATGCAATTTCTGTGTAGAACTTTGGTCATCACATTGTGTAAGTGAAAAAGTAGTCCAGAGGGTCTACAGAAAGAAGCTCTAGTAGAGGCTATTCTAAACTAAGGAAGTTTTTTTTATAGGAGAAAAATGCTTCTGTGTTTGCATCCTTCCAAAATCCCTAGTATTGCAGCTCCCTTCACTGTAGAACACCTGACTGAGCCACAGAGTTGGTATAATGTGTGAATGATAAAAAAAACTCAATCGCTTGTTGTAATCTGATAAAATTTCACTTGGTATTTTTAGTTACAACTCTGTTGATATTGCCTCACTTTCCCTTTCCTTTTCATGAATGACAAACTTGCTAGTTTATCTGTCATCCAAAGATAAACATGAAAAATCTCTAAGAGATTTGTCCAGGTTCTTGAAGAGTGGCTAGTGGGCACTGGAGCCTGCATGTGCTGCAGGTCGGCATTGGGCTGAAGTCTAGTTGGTGGTGTAACCACAGAGCAATATTAAACCAAGAGCATGAACAATATTCTTGCATCTGACCCTATTTCACTCAGAAGTTGGTTTTATATGAGTCTAGAAGGGAACCAGAAATCAAGGTACACCAACACTGTATATTGGTTCTACCTGACTATAGATGGATACCTCTTGCATCACTGTAGAGCTTCATTGCTGATTACACAGACAAAATGCTAAAACATAACTCTGCATTGCATTCATCAGCCTCAGAATTAACATGCACTTGCTTAGCTTACTGAGGGGTAAAATCCATGATCCAGGTGAATATTGGATGATTATGGATGAATTCTGTGAGTGTATTGCTTTTACATGATTTGGAAGTAGAATTCTCTCTAAAGTGTCTTTCAGGCTCAGGATTCACTTTAAAGATTATTCAAAATATTTTATTTGGGACCTTTTTAGTTTTCTAGGAGTACCTTTAAACATTTTCCTTCTTCCATTTGGAATAAATTCAGAAAGTTCTGTTGTGTTTGAAACTCCACTAATTCTTATTTTCCCTGAAGTTATCTTTTCTTTCTCTCACTGGCAAAATCTCCATGTGCATAAGAAGGCTGTGTGGTGTTCTAGGGGCTGCTGCTCAGTAGGATGGCAAAGGATATTTTCTGTTTGAAAATAAAAACTATGTCTCTGTGTGTTACCCTTGATCCTTCTTGTCTGCAGAGTAAGATTACATTGGAAGACAGAGCATAGCTCACTATTTGAGCAACATTAATGTGATACTGATTTAAAATTTTCTTGATTAGTTACAGAGGATAACTCTTATTTAGAAAATCGAGCCTAATTAAGCTGTATTTTCTTCTCTGAAGAAGCGGAAAGGAGTTCGGTGCTCAGGTTCAGGATTTCCGGCTGGAGATGGCTTCTGGGAATCCAGGCTCGGATTCTCAATTACACTGGGGTTGTTTGTACTCAGTGTATTTACTGTTGGTTTTACTTACAGGATTCTTTTTTTTCCCCAGAAAATATATCTTCTCTTTTCCTTTCCTAAGTACTTGGAGACTTTTTCTTTGTTCATGAAATGTGCTCTCCAGCTTCTGCAAAAGTGGAAATGTTCAACTTAGGTACAGTTTCCATTACAAATGCAGTAATTGGTTTCATTCAATTATAATGGAAAACTCATCCAGGAAAGCAGAGCACTCCTAGTAATCTTCATTTATCCCGAGGCAGCCTTAATTAATGTGCCTGCCCTTTTAGGAAACATTTTACATTTTTAATAGACAATATGGCTAAAAATTAGGGCTCTTTTTTCTCTTGTTGCCTGCCTGGATGATAATGAATAATGGAAAGTTAGATTATGTTTTCTTTAAAATGGGGAAGGGGTGAAATAAACCAATAAAGCACTTAGGATACTTTGCTCAAATGAGGTGCAGTCAATTGATATTAAATCTAAAAATAAAAATCCTATTTGTATGAGGAGCATATAACTTCAGGAGAGTGGCCTCTGCTGATCTCGTCCATTACAGCCAAGAGAATTGCCTGATTTGCTGGGATAGCAAGTGTGAAAGGTCACCTTTAAGATATTGGTAATCTGTGCTCAGATTCCTGGGGAATGTGCCGTGCCATTTGTTCAATGATGCTGGCTTGCATCCAGCTTACTTAGGCTAATGCAGGCCAGCTCTGGTCTGCAGCACCAGCAATCATCATCATTGCTTTCATCTGCTCAATCTAATTGTCTTTCCTCCTCCTAGGAGCCCTGACTGCCTACTGGTGCCAGCTACACACACCAACTTTGTTTACCCTTCCTTATCATTTTCCTCTTTGTTTATTTCTTTTTCTGTCTTTGTGTTTTACAGCTGCTGTCTTTTTTCATGTGTTCAGTCACAATATTGCTGTACAAACTCTTGCATTTATGCATCATTTCTGATTTTAATTTTCTTTTTATTCGTTCCAAGTGAAAGTAAAATACCCTCAATTAAAGTGCAGAGAGGAGCAGGAGGAGGGGCAGTTCAGAAATGCATGTGGCACTTGAGGCAGGTGTATCAGCATGTGGGATAACAAACACTGTGCCCGCATTTCCAGAGCCAAATCCCAGTGAGGTGTTCCCATTGTTTGTGTAGGGGTAGCAGGGACTTGCTGCTGATGTTATAGTAGCTGAAAAAGCATTAAATGAGGAGAAAGTAAAAAGGCACAGACCTGATATTTTTACACAAGAGCAAAGTCCAACATATTGTGTTTTGTGATAATAGGAGTAATAAAAGCAAAAGCTAATAAAAGGCTTGATGGGGATTATAAAACCGAGATATGATCAGAGATTAGGTGTTAGGAGAAAGCAGAAATCTGCCTTGAGGCAGTTAATTTCTTGGAGACAAGCTCACCAATTAATGTGATAAAAGTTATATAAAAAAGTAATAGAAGAATAAACTTTGGGAAGAGGAGCAGATAGAGGCAGGAGAAATACAGGAAGGGCAGGAGAAATACAAGAAGGGAGGGATGTTTAAGATGCAAGATGCTCTGAATTGCAGGAGTGTCAGGAAGCCCAGAAATAGTGATTGTGATCAAAATCAGATGAAAATCAATGACAACCTTTCTACAAGTTGTGAAGACATCAAGGAGGAGGATGGATAATATTGAGAAAAGATCCAATAAATACCATTTGTTTTTTAAAGGGACTGGTTTCAGGTTGTAGTGAAAGAGACTCTAAAGCCTATTTTTGGCAGATCATTTGAGTGTTCTTAAAAGTTTGTGTAGCTCAGAAGAAATGCAAGAAAGGCATGAGAAGGTGAAAACTCATAGCAAGGACTGTTGTCCTTGCTGACAGAGGAAATACAGACAAAGGAGTTGGGCTTTCCCTGCCTGTCCAGCCACTTCTGCTGTGGTCCTTTGCAATTAGAGATGTCATTCGGACTTGGGAGGCAAATTACATAGAATTAACAGCAAATTAGAACTTAGAGCAGTTAAAAAAAATGAACAGAAAATACATATAGATAGATGGTTGTCTTGGTAGCTGGTTGATCAACCTCCTCCCATCAATGAGTTTAAATGTTGCATTTAACCAAAACAGATGATCACTGCTGAGAAGCAGCACCTTGGGACTGGACAAGAGCAAACTATATAGGTATTTGCTAGGTTCAGTTTAAGGATAGAACAGAACATCTGCCTGTGAAAGAACATATTTGCTGTATCCTGGAATTGCCTGTGTTGCTGCAGTGGGCTTGAGCCAATCTTACAGGGGAGGGGCCTTTAGGGAAACCAAATATAAAAACCTTACTATAAGTTTTCTGGTAAAAATTCAGCAGTGTATGGAAAGCTCACAGAAAATAACTCAGGTATCTTAAATTATTAGGAATGCAGAAGAAAAAATCCTGAACAATAAAAGACCCAAGATCTGATAAATGGTCACCTTTAGGAAAAGAAAAGCGAAGAGGAAAGAGTGCCAAATTTGCAGCAGCAGGAGATTGATGCACAGTAACCTTACAAATTTGAAAAGGAAGTTGCTGTACTATGAACAAAATAACTTTGTGCTGAGTGAGTTCACAGCAACAAAGAGTTTCTGCCAGCCAGTAATGAACTACTTGATTAATGACATTGAATGGTATCATAAAACACTCCTGGAGACTTTGGAGAACACTCAGAGCTGAACTCAGGTGCTTCCTTCCTGCAAGTTTTCCAATTCAAATGATCAACACCAGCTGTCAATAAGTATAAAAACTGTACTTAGCAGAGGTTAAAGCAGTATATTCAATTCCTTGTGGTTAGATTGCAGAAAATAACTGTAAAAATGGACAGGAAGAGTTATGTTCATGTAATATTTGCACTAGAAATGTTATTTTAAGTGACATTTTGCTTTTTCTAAGCACTTAGCAGGAAACCTCCTCTGAAAACAGAAATTGGAGGAACCCTCAGCTGTGATGAGGTTTCTGTTAAGGATCTCTAAGCAGACCTGTCTGATTTAGCAGCACTTCTTGCAGTACTTGTATATTTGGTTCTCAAGAACCCAGGTTACCTGAATGTACATCAGGTTCAAATCCTTGGTGAATCCAGGAGCAGGTGGAGACCCTTTAGAAACCAGGGGAATTGCCCTGGTGGCACACCTTGTACTGACCCATTTCTGTGGGAAATGTAAGAGAATGGCTTTCACAGTGGTGTAAAACATGCAAAAATATGTCTGCATTGAGATTTTGCTTTATTTCTCTTGAGCTTTATACTCATTAAGATGTTTCTCTCATCTTATGGTCAGTCGTGGGTGAATTTTTAAAAAGCAGCAGTGGAGCTATATATCTGGAATCAACTGAATTTCATGGGGTGTAAGCATCTAATTCTTGTAGTCAGCTTTGTAAGTCTTGCCACGTGCAATTTGCTTGATTTAAAAGCATTTTGACACTTGAGTACTGTAGAAGTATTTCTGGAAATAATCATCCAAATTGTTTAATGCATTTGCCTTATTTCCATCTGTTACAGAAGCCCTCTGGAGAATTAGAGCTCAGGTAGCCTTGAACTGCTCTCTAAGGGGATACAAGGGGCTTTCTGGCCCCTGTTAATGACAGTTCTCTTCCATGCAGGTGTTTGATACCACAGAGTAGCCTGATTTCCTGGTGGTAAGGATCATCTCATCTGTAGCAATGAAACTGCTTGAAATCAAGTATTTATGTCAAAATTAAGTAGGTTAAATTGAAATACATATTTCCAAAAAGCTAAATTATTATCAATTGGTGCAGGAATAAAGAAGCACCACGTAATTACAATTGAGTTAGTTCTGAGAGATATTTACTGGGTGTTATCCAGCTGTCATGTTGTTTGACTAAACATGTAGCTAAGAATTTGATTTGACTTAAATTGTACTTTTGCAGAAGTGATTTATTTGCATGGATGTGTCTCTTCATCCCCAAAGGTAGTCCTTCTTAAGGCCCATCTTGCCTCCCAACTGACTGCTGACTTGCTGATAGTGCTTAATCACACTATTAATGAGTCATTAATCTGTAGTAAGATAAAAAGCTCCTTCTACCTGGTGAAGCAGTATTCACATTCTGCTTTTCATTCCCTAAATCTTGCCGTTTGTGTAAACACATAACCTAAAAGGCTTATGTTAAATGTTGGTATCAGTAGCTTTTACCTGCTTTTGGTCTGAGACCAGCTTTATCTGTGATTAACCATTTGTGGTTAATTGCTGTGATTAAGATTTTGGGAATGATAGTGACTTGGGGACACTGCCTTTTGACAAAGGCTTCTGTCTTTGAGAGGGATCACAGCGCTGTTACTTTGTTTTCCTGTTTACAGCCAAGATATACTTATTTGGCCTAATCATACAGCCAAAATGTTTGTGGGAAATGTGTCAGGTATTTGTGTTTGTGTAGTCCCAGAAATGCTGTGAAGTGTTTTCTAGAGATGTGCATGCATGCTTTTTCAAAACAGATGGAATTGTGCATGATTTGAGTGTTCCTTCTGCATTGCCCAGGCATATGCTAATGTGTGCTGTAGGGCCAGAGGTGGAGAGTAAGTAACCTTTACAGCAGGTTAAAGGTAAAGCTGGGAAATAGTAGCCTGCTCTCAGAGCAAGAAGCCTAAACAGTGTTGTAAAGAATGAATTTTAAAAAAATTATTCACTTTGTTATGGATACTATCTGTATTTAGGGAGAATAATTCAGGGGTGGTAGATTCCTGAAAGGCACATTTTATTTCTTCATTGTTGTTTTCTTTAAGCTTAAAAACAGTGATATACCCCATTGATGTTAATTCTAAATTCATCCTTAAAAGTGCATGGTTGATGAAGCAAGTGTCCTTGGCCACTGCAGGGCTGTTCAGCCTGCCCCTCTGGGATGTTCAGTGCTGTCAAGACTAACACAAGCATCCACAAGCACATGTGCACACACTGACACACACCCCAGTGCTTTTCTTCACACTTTAAAATGAAGCTGTGTTTTTTCTGGGGTGTGGGTAGTCAACTCAGCTCTAAAAATGCAGCAGCTATTTTTATGTAGTAAGAATGAGTTCATGAGTTCTGCTATGGACTTGAGTTTAGTTTTTCTCAGGGCTGTGTATTGGCATGATATGGCCACTTTTTCTCAAAGCAGCTGCTTTGCTTCATTTTGTTTAACAGACTGAGGCTCTGGAATTTTTCAGCACCACCTTATGGTTCCTAGAGAATTAGATCCTGGGAAATCTAGCACAAAGTATAATTAAAAGTAAACCCCAGAGTCATAAGCTGTGTTAAATATGGTGAGAATGATGCTCATTTTTCCCCACAAAGTTGAAAATGCTAAAGGATACCTTCATGGCAATGTGTGTGTCCTGTTTGACTTTAGCTCCATGCTGTAGAAGAGGAGGAAGTGCCCAAGGCAGGAGATGAGCTACAGAATACAAGGCCTGTCAGAGCCATAATCATAAACCTGCCAAGAGAGCACAGTTGTAATTTCACAGAGCCAGGGTTGTCACTGAGCACTCTCTATCTTCCCTGGAATATGATTCTGGTGTCAGCGCTTCACCATTATTAGAGTTGAAAGATGAAGGACGTAAATATGGTAAGAGTCCAGGATTTTGCTTGAAGCACAGCACTGAGCAAGGCAATCAATGGTTGGGATAATATTTATGGAAATGATGATACTCAAGATGACAGATGATGTGCTTAGTGTTTCAACGAGAGTTGTGTACACTTTATTCATTGTTTCTACTTCTTTCTTTTTTATTCTCTGTACTCACTGTAAGCCTCCCCAGATTGTGGAATTCGGCTGCTGAAATTGAGTCTTATTTTTTATTATGAAATCAATTTAAACTACAAAAGAGAAATTAGATGTGCAGGTTCTTTTTACGAACATGACTTCATGTATTGTGGTTTGTTAAATATGATGGATTTTGTAGCTGCATTGCTTTAGAATTTTGGCACTTCTGTTTGTTGTGGTTAATTTTTGGTCTTATAAATTAACAAGGCATCAAACAATGAAGCTGGAGTGTTGCCGGGTTGGGGTGCAGTCCCTGCTAAAAAATGCAGCTCCAGCATATTGGCAGCGAGGCTGCTTGTTATTCATTGTAAGGCGTCTGGCTATGGGAGTGTTAGATGTTTGACAGCATTGAATAGATTCCAGTCAGCCATACAAACTACCTCCACTGAAGTGGAAAGGACCATAAAATTGTTTTAGCAACAGCTAATTCTCCTGAGTCTTTTAAGGCTTTTTTTCCCTTATTTTTTCTTTAACCATTTGGTTGCCAGTAGAGGATTTGCCAATTTAAACAACAAATGTTCCCAGATTGATTTCATTTTTTAAGATAGTTAAGAAAGCTTTTCACTGATTTTTGCATTTAGTGTAGTTTAGATTTTGGGGGGAAAATAATCAAAAACCCCAAACCAACACAAACTATCTAAAGTGTACATTGAACAATGGTCACCTTTCTTTTAATATAAAAACTGCACTATAACTTACAGCATTGTTTTTTCTATCAATAACCTCAGATCCTGTTTTTATCAACAAGGCTTTTTGGGGCTAATCTGGTAACTTGTAGGTATTTTGTTTCATGTCCCTGCTCACCTTTTAGTTGCTGCAGTGCCACAGAAGCCCAGTGCAGCAGGTTCTTTTACAAGCAACTCGGGGCATTGTCTTTTCAATCTCCAGCTAAAGATGTGTGTTAATTCTTCTATCTTGACTTTGAATTCTTTTGAATCTTTTTTTCTCCTAAGTCGCTTAGTCTGTGGATTTAGTGTGTGAAAGAACATAAAAATGTGTTCTTACCTGTCCAATATTTCATATTGTAAGTGCTGGCTGTCTCGTAATGTGCCATACATAGTTCAGTTGTGAACTGCAGTCATGTCTGGGAGACACAGTGACAGTAGCTTTGGATTAAACTAAGGGAAGATGGAGAGTGAGGAGGTCCTCAGCTGTTACAGCTTCATTGAAGGGACTTACAGGAACCTGAGGATAATGTTCAGTTTTTCCATTTGTCTGAGTGCAAGGCTTCAACCTGCTGACAGTAGATGGGCAATGAGATCAGAGTGAAAAGCCAGTTGGCTCTCTTGTCACCGGCTGCCCCAAAAGAGGGCTGCCTCTTGTGAAGACGTCTGCCTTATATACTGAGAAAAATGACATATTTCATCCAGCTGAGTACAAACTTGCCCTTTCCTCTCCTTTTCCCCAGTAATTATTCAGTTAGGGTAACATTAATTAGATAACTTTAAAAAAATTACCAGCATTTGGTCTTGCAGTGAAAATGCTTCAATGCTTCCTAGCTGTGCTAGGAAGGCATTGGGAAGCAGCATCAGCACATGGTGCTGGACTGAATCAGGGCTGAAATGGTGAGTTTGTGTGAAGAAACCTGGGTATAGCTTGAAAGCAGGAGCCTGGTCAGTGCCCGTCTTCTGTGGTAGATAAGGTGAAAGGCCCTGGTAATTTTATGGTGCTTCTTCATACTTTTACTATTTGTAATGAAACTTTACTTATTTTTTATTCTTCTAGTCCATCTACACAAAACCTTCCCTGAGTTTTCCTCTAGTCCTTCTATGTCTAGATAAGCCAGAGAAGTCAGCACAGTTTATGTAAGGTAGTTATTGAACTTGTTGTACCTGCATTTAGAGTGGAAGGCCTTTTCTTTTAAACACTTGAAGCCTAGAGGTAGATGTGGCCTTTCTAAGGCTGCAGTCTCCTGTGCAGCAGCCAAATACTTTTTGCGGCCATAGGACCAAGCAGAGCAAATGTCTGCCCTGAGCAGCAGATCTCTTCCCTCTTAAGGGGACTCTGCTCAGAGCAAAAGTGGCATTTATGTAGAAAGAAATATATACAAATTTTGTTGTGTGTGACCTCAAGCCAAATGTTGGCTTATATGTCACTAACTGGAGATACTATAAAATACCTGATTTTTCAAGTCAGGACAGGGTCTGAGCATTTTGACAGCTATGTTACATCTGAGTTACTGGCAGTCACCGGCACAACTTCCAAAGCTTATTTTTTACAACGGTAAGAGCCTCTGTTCCCCTTGCCTGAAGTATATATTGGTGCCTCTAATCTCTGTTTCTTTGCAAACCTGCTCTGCTCTATGCAATCCCCTGTAGTCTTTTTCTGGGATATCAAACAGCTTTAATCCTCTCTAATGAAATTGTGTTGCTTTTATTGCAGACCTATAGCTCATGAGCTTGTGAGCCATGGCAACGTGTGAATCCTCATTTTCCCAGAGGTGGGCCTCGTTGTTGCACAGTTCCCTAGAAGGCATTTACTACTGGAAATATTAACAAGGAGTGGAGGATAGGGGAAAGAGAAAAAATACAGTAATTGCTAAACTGTCTGTATCAAGCACTCTAGTCTGTGCTTTGTTCTGTGTAGTAGGGTAGGGATCAGGAGTGCAGTTTGACAGATAAGCACAGGGACCTGGTGTGTTGGACTGGCAGGAGGCAACAGGAAATTGGATGTACAAGAAGATGATTGAGAGGCAGACTCTGGATAGTGAAGAGGAGATTGGGGCATTTCTGTCCATTGTAGTGCCTTTACAGAAAGACACTTGTTTTCTCACATGGTATCACAGTGGAAATACTCAAAGATGTGCAAATATTTGTTTGAAGCATCCATTTGGCTCTTTTTAGGGAGATGTCCGTGCTTTGTCCCCTGGTTTCTTTCTTTGTCAATACTTTTTGTTAAAAATGTCACTTAGTAAGAGAGATTTTGACTCATTGCTGTACTAGGTGTATGGAGTTTACCCTTGGTTCTCATTCCCAGTATTCTCTCTATATTTTAATTACTTGCTTTTCCCCTTTTTTTCTAGTAAGCAAGTGTGACACTGCTGCCTTCTGTGGAGGCAAAAGGAAATAATCCTGTTGTACTCTGTGCAAACCCAGCCTGTCACACCTGAATGAGTACTAGAGCAGGGAGATGCAGAGCTTGCTGGATTTTTACCTTCTCATTTTTATGTTCCAAAAGTTGGAACTCATCTGCCAGCAGCAGAACAGACATCAGACATTTCCAAAGAAGCTACAGAGAGCAGACCTGGTTCTGGGGGCAGCTGGAATTGTCTGGAATTGACTGTGTCAGGCACAGGGCAGCCTCTTCCCATCACAGAGAGCCCACCACCACCCCCTGCCAGTGCTGAGCACCGGCACCTGGCACAGATGGGAATTTGGGGAGAAAGAGCTCAGACTTGAGGAACACATCTTTTAGGCAACAGAACATTGCAGGAAGAAGTTAAACAAGGCAAATTCTCGGGAGCTGTACTTCGTGTCTGGGCAAAGCCCTGATTTGTGTCGGGAATTTGTCATTTCCATTTCCAAACTGGTGGACATTGGCAGAAGGAGAGAGAGAGACTTACGAAGAACTGAAGCAGTGATTTGAGGTAATGGAGAAAAATGGGACACTATTCATAGTTTGAATGAGATGAGCACTGGTTTTGAGAAAATCTTATTTGCATGGAAAGAAAAAGAAATGGACAAAAAGAGCTAACCCAGGAGAAAGAGATGTAGAGGAATATGGAGGCAAAGCAGTGGGAAAGAAATGTAAGAAATTGAGACAAAAGATATGGAAAAGAGCTAGAAAAGCAATTATGGGAAAAAACCACTTTATTTGAAGATTCAAAGAATTGAATGTCGAAACTGGAATGTGTTTTAAGATTATATAAACAATAATTTTTGCTTACTCTGGGAAGGTATCAACAGATGGCCTGGCCTGGCTGGTCTTACAAGCCATGAAGCAACATAAGCTGGTTTCCCTTGGGTTATTCTGAGAAAACAGGTTTAGTACAACAGGGGTGTCAGCAGACATGTCCAGCAGCTGCATGACCACCTTTACAGGTCTCCTGAACCAGGTTTAATAGCTTGAGCAGTGTCATGCAGAGATCTGTGCACAGTTCTGGGAGCAGAGCACTGCTGTGGTGTCCCCCTGCTGTGGTGGCACTCCAGGCAGGCTTGACTGCACTGCTGGGCTTTCCAGAAGCCAGTTCCACATGATGGGTTTCCCGTGAAGCCCTGTGGGGAGGGCTGTTACAGCCAGCTCTCAGAGTGCATGGGCTTATGTGGAGAAGTCTTTCCAGTGGTTGTATTCCAGTTATTTGCCTCCTTTTTTATCAACTTGGAGTTCTGGTGGGGATTTCTCACCATCAGTATTGTCTGTCTTACCCTTAGACTGTCCTGCTTGGTTAATCCTACCATTTCAAGCTGGTTTTAGCTGTATTTTGCCTATGCTAGATGAGGCTTGGCTGAACTAATCTGTGAGATTTCTCCAGAGCAGTCAGCCTGGCCTTCTCAGGTGTGCCCTTCCCTGCTGCTGCTATGTGGGCAGGGCCAGGAGTGTGTGAATGACAGCACACAGCCTTTCACACCCACACAGCAGCAGATCTTCAGTGCTTTTGTTCAGTTTCTCTTGCCCCTGTTGGCTCTGCTCTGCCTCCTCTCCCTTTAATTGGTTCTATGTGTTTTACAAAAGCCCTTTGTGTTTTGTTGGGTTTTTCGTGAGGTATGTGATGTGATGCATTGCTCTGTAAGCTTTAATCATTTAGTATATATAATCTATACTTGTCCTTGTCTAAACTTGCCCAGGATATGCCCTCAGTTGTGATACTTCAGCCTTGATGGAATTAAGAAGTCAGCTTCTTGCAGGATTTGAGCTGCTCCATTGATAGACTCTGAGTATGAGACTTAATTCCTCATGATGACTATTTGTACTGACATTTATTATCATCTGAAAGTAAAAAGAATGGCTTGGTAAAAATAGTTTACTATGAAAATGTATAATCAGTCCATGGTTCTATTTTGAGAATACATTCAGTGACCCAGGATTTCCAATTCATAAGATGTGATACGCTTACAAAAGCTTTTTCATGTTTGTCCCCACAGCCTATAAACCCATGAAAAATTTTCATCACTTCTCTACAGTATTCTATAATATAAATATAACTTTTTGACATCAGACTCCAAAGAAGTTGTCTTTGTTCCATCATGTTACTTTGTGCACTAATAGGTCAGTGAGATTTGAAATATTAGCTTGTCATTGCAAGGTCTGAGTGGTTCCAGTTTTCCTTATGTACATTGTCTGTTTGTAACACGCTTTATGAAAGGTAAGGAACAGAACAAGAAAATCTGTGCCTCACTGATTTGATGCCAAAGACCTCATGACCACTTTTGCTTTGTAGCATCTAAATTTTCCTGAGCCAAGCCATAAGACAGTAAATTCTTTTCCATTATTCTCCCCCACCCCGTCCTTAAATTTCTGAAGAAAATTTCTCCGAGGAAGTATACTTCCTCTAACAGCAGAAGGGAAACAAAGATTTTAAAATTTGTTGGGGTTTCATAGTCTTCAAAGATGGGTGGCCTTGCAAGGTGTGTGGGATAGAGCCCAGTCCCTCCTTTTTCCATGCCTGCCCTTGTAGGTTTCCTCCACATGGCCTCAGTAGCCACTGTGTCCCCTCTTCAGCCTTGTCCCACCCAGCCACGGCTACCAGCTGGGGAAGGTGTTACAGAGATGGCTTTCCCACAAAGTCCCTGAAACCAAACTATCTCTTGCTTTGTCTTTTGAAGCTGATAGTCTCTGGGTATAAAAGTTTAGGGTTATTTTAGGGTCATTTCTCACCAACACATAGGTCATGATTTGAAAAATAATCTTTCTTTTTGAGTGGTTTTGCTTAAGTGTTTGCTTCAGAAGTTTTTTTCCAAGTATTCCCTTGCTTCTCTTTTTCTTTCATCTGAGAGTTTTAGATTTTTAAAATATACAGAGAAAAATTATATACTGAAAGCATAAACTATCCAGTGCTGTGTTACTTGTACTTGGCATTATTTCATTTACTTTTGCATCTACATACTATCTGTTCTTTCACAGATCAAATGGGAGAGCCTTACTTTCACTTATCCCTGTGCTGCTTTGCTTGTCCCTTGCAGAGTTAGGGACTAATAAAGAGAGCATACTTCACAGCTGCTTTTTCAATATAAAGTGCCTTCAGCATATATGGCAATCAGGCCACTGTACTTGAGGTTAACTCCCAACCCTCACAGAGCTCAATCCTGAAAAATAAACAAAACTCTGGGAAAAGAGGTTTACTTGGCAGAAGGACCGAGCTAACATTATGAATATAAAAACATAGGGCTCAGTTCTGCAAGAAACTGAGCATTCTGGCCCCAGTCCCATAAAGCACTTAAGCACAGGCTTCTTTTTCAAGTGAGTAGCAGATTGAGTGACATCTCGAAAGGCTGAACTCCTAATCCCTGACCCTACATGTGCAGCAGGACTCGGGTTGCTCGTGCAGCTGTGCCCCAGCCAGGGCTGCTCCTCCAGGCCCAGGTGGGGTGGCAGCTCCCAGGTGACAGCGCTGGCCTTTCTGGGAATGGGAGACCCCTGTGAGCACCTGGGCAGGTGTCAGCTTGTGCTGCCAAAGCCTGGTGCAGACCTGCAGAGCTCACTGATCTCCCTTGCCAGGAGAGGAAGGAAGATGTGTGGAAATGCTCCCTTGCACCAGGCAAGAAGTTCCCAGCACCCAGCTAATTCCCAGCTGTCCTGAGAGGGCTTTTGTGCTCAGCCTGCCCTCTTTTTCCTGAGCTCAGCTCCTGCTTGCAGCCACTGTGCACGAGTTGTGCTGTCCAGGAGGAACAGACACGTCGAATCAAAGGGGCTCCTCTGCGAGGGGAGAGGGAGCGAGGAGAGGGCTGATCTGTCAATCAGCTGTCAGGCATCCTGGCATTTTCATGATGAATTAGGCTCTGTAGATGCTTTGTGGCTTGGCTAACAAAGAGATTTTCTTTTCTTTACCAGATTCCCCAGTGCTACCTCTACAGTACATGACTTTGCCAAGATGATTTTTTAATACTTTGAAAATATAAAACACAGCATCAAATGAGAAGAGAAACCATAAAGACTTATGATTTTATCATGTGCTTTTTCTTTGGTTTAGGGTTGTGATAAAGCTGCATTCTTGATACATCACCAGTGTCTGCTTAATAAGGTTTTCTAATTTTATATGCTTACTGTTTTTGTGTGCTTTTCCTTCAGAGACTGTGGGTTGGTTTTTGCAATACAGGGTACTTGTGTGTGTGTGTTTTATGGTTTTATATGTATATATGATATTTAGTGAGCCAGCACTAACTTTGTGTGTGTGTTGTGTACGTTACAGATTCTTAATATCCTTACTATTTCTTTTCTATAAAGTGAAGTGAGTAGTGAAGTCGTCAATCTTTCTTTGAGCTCCTCAGTGTGTTTATATGTATTCCTAGTCCTGATTGTTATTTTGATCTCTCTTCTTTCTGAAACTGATTTGCTGTCTGAATCTGGCTATTCTGTTGGTATTGATAAGTAATGGAAATCAGTCTTCTGGTGTTTCACTTTTGGACCCTGGTATAAGTTGGTTACAGTATCTGAGATTACATTCCCTTTATTTTTGCATCAACTAGCATTCACAAAGTGGAGGTGACAAAATTAAGGCCACACATTCCTGTGTTCTGCAAAAAGTCCTGACTGGCTTTCCATGAAACCATGAAACTTTCTTATTTTGAACCAGCTTGGAACTGAATTACCTAAAAGGCACCAAGGGCTTCAAAAGTATATATTTTTTTTTAGTGGCTACTGATGGCAGAAAGTTGCAGAGAAAATAAGTAGAACAAAAGGTTAGTTCTGATTCGATAGACATGGCTGGCATTGCAAGCAGACTTACCTCCCACACCGCATAGCAATGAGCAGGGAGCTTGGTGAGAAAGTTCAAACTGCAGAAGATTATCCTTTCACAAATAAATTCTTTTAACAGGCCCCTGTTGAAAAGGGTAAGATTATACCTCTGAGGAGAAGTACCTCTCTGAAGAAGTGCTTATGCCACTTACAGGTTTTGGAAACTCTTAAATCTTTTTGAGTAAAAGTAACAAACTGTTCTTCCTTTAATAAGATACACATTTTCTGTCAAGAACAGGCCTATTAATTGTAAATTACTTAGGGACCTAATACTCTTTGGAGGGAAAAAAAAAAAACCCCGAGATTTGCATAGCAAAATATTCCCTTTTTATTGCTGTGCCTTTTCAGTGCCTGAATGTTTCTTCAGCTTCTGAGCCATAGCATCTAGCACATTTTTATATTTCAGTTATTTATGAGTGTGCACTTTGCATTCTTTTAACACAAAGCTTTTAGTTACAGTGCCATCCACATTCAGAATTATGGACTGGGAATATCCAAATACAGGTTGTCACAGTAACCTGTTCTATACTCCAGTGTAAATACAGAAACTCTCTAAATATATTGAATATAGGCAAGATCATTCCATTTACTACAAAGCTGAGATGTAAAAAAAATTGGTTAAATTAAATTATTTTTAATTCCATAGTTTTGATCCATTTCAAACACTTCTTTTACAGAAAGCAGTAAGGTGAGGCAGTGAGGATGGTGGGGGCTGTGCACAGGGTGCCCAGAGAAGCTGTGGCTGCCCCATCCCTGAAGTGTCCAAGGCCAGGTTGGACAGGCTTGGAGCAGCCTGGGACAGAGGAATGTGTCCCTGCCTATGGCAGGGGGGTGGAATGAGATGACTTTAGGGTCCCTTCCAACCCAAACCATTCTGTGGTTCTGTGACACTGGCAGAGCTGGGCCTTGTGGCAGTCAGAGGCTGCTGAGTCATTCAACAAGTCATGGTGTCTGGAGGGAAGATCGAGGAGTGAAATTAATGCTTAACAGGCTGGAGGAGAGTAAATCTGAAATTGTGGAGTTGTATCAATCCCAGCTCCTGTAGGCAGGTTAAGTGAAGACACTGGGATTTTGAGGAGACAAGCTGCTATTGGAGCTGGACTATTCGCTTTTGAGTATTATGAGCAAATAAAGCTCCATTTCTTCTCTTGTCCTCGGTGTGCCATGGCTGTCATGGCCAGCTTTGTGCACAACTCGGTTACACGACACCATCGAGAATCATTCCTTGCAAAAAACAGTGAAAGATTATCTTTGTGCTGGGAGGCATTATCAGGAGTGTAGCGCATGGACTGTGGGGCCTGGTTTTTTTACCCCAGAATGCACAGAAATCTTTTTCCGCTGTCTCCATTTGACTGCATTTGAGATTTATGGATAGATAGATTCTAAAAATTATCCTCTGGTGTTTTGGTATGGTTAATATTGCCTTATTTGGCCTTCAGATTTCAGGCTTAGAGAAAACTGTCTTTTCACTCTAAAGTGTTTGCTGAGACGTGCAGATGCTACAAGGAGATTAAAACAAAGTGAGAAAGGTTTTTATAGGAATGGCTTTTTTAGGACCTGGGTTATTTTTTGAGCTATCTGGGTTTTAAAGGTAAACGAATATGGGACGCACAACTGGTTTTTGACCCCTGTGAAATTAATTGCCTAAATTTTTGCTGTTATCTTACCAAGTACAAAGGAAACTATGCTTATACATGGTTTATAGTTTTATCAACAAAAATGTCAATGTGAAAGCTTTTTCAGTTCACAGTGCTGCAGAACACACTGTGTTTTGTATCCCTCTTGAATTTCCATGGAATCTTGTAGATTTGGGAATAGGGGGGTCAGATTTCCAAATAAATGGTATTTCAAAGTTTATTTGATTAGGGCATTTCCACTGTGACATGGATATCTTTTGTTTGGTAATTCAATCACAAGTGGAAGTGAATTCTATACATCTTGTTAATTTTGCCCTCTGGCTTGCTGTACTGGAATAAGTCTTTTTTGTATGTATTAGTAATAGAAGTAATTTCTTTTCCTGTGCTGCTTTCTCCTGTATTGTTCCCCTGTCTCTCAAGCAGAAAAGATATTTTTTCTTAATGGAGCAAATCTTTTTCATATAGGAAAATTCCACTTAGGAATCTGTCTTGTTTTGTTCTTCAGATAACTCTTAGGAAAATTAAATTAGCAGTCTTCCTTTTTTCCATATGATTATTTGGTTTTGAGGTTTGCCATCAGAGCAGTGGGATGAACTTCACGAACTTTAACGATGCCTCTATATCTCTTAGGCCCCATTGCACACAGAATTGCAGCTACCCGAGTGAATAAATTTATTTGGTGGTATAATCCTTCACCAATGGAAATAGCAGTGGTTCTGAGTCGTCAGACAAACATCTATAAAATTACATTGGCTTAACTGAATGCCAGGAGTAGCTACTGTGCTTCACATTGGAGTTGAATATACAGAATGCCAGTGAAGTTTTAAAATCTAAAAGAAAAAGAAAATAGCCAAAAGTGGCACATGTTCAGATGAGGAATTTGGTCATGCATGTTTTCCAGCAGCTGTTTTTATTTTAGGTTTAATTTAAAATACATTCAGCTTAATTCCATGTTCAGAATCATCAAAGCCTACCAAAAATCCTCAGATTTTGTTTCACAGAGATCATTATCAAGTTCTGAGCAATTGTATGTTTATTACTTTCATATTTTGCATTTCTGGGGTTTCGTATACTACCCAAGGGCATGGTCTAACTCAAAGAATAACAGGAATCAGCATGCTTTTCATTTACCTTTTTTCATTATTACAGGCATTCTATATTAAGACCTGTTTTAGAAACAAGCCAGTTTTACTTTTTAACCTCCCATGTGTCTTATTAGGTTGCTGAGATTTTAATTTTTTTATTTTTTACTGGTTATGAAATGAAAGGGATTTTGGTCTTGATTTCCATTCATGCTGTTGCCTATTTGAAAAATTTTGTCATACTCAAGTTGTGTATCTTCCTTCTGAAGGTAACTGAAGTTGTGGATCTTTTCAGCAGCTGATGAAAGCAGCAGAAAGGCCACAGTAAAAATGAGATGAGCCCTTTGTGGCAGTTTTTTTCCTAGGAGATTCTTGTACCCTTTGGACCACTGTCCTCAGCACATGCTTCACCCACTGCAGCACTTGAAGATGAAGCATTTGAGCCCCACTGTGCTCCTCATCAAGTGTTCTGTGCTGCAGGGTAGTGCAGAGTAGCTGTGACCAGACAGGCAACTTCACATAAAGGCAGCAAAAAATGTGTGTTACAGAGCACTGCCCTCCCATCCCACATCATATTTCTTGTATGAAGTAATCTCGTCCCAAGACATCTGAGGTTTAGGCTACAGGAGACACTCAAACATCTAGAACTCAGGAAAGAGTTTTCTCTCCATCACTGTTCAGTCTTCTTTCTCCATCTCATTTTGGTGATGAGTTTTGTGATCTCAGTTCTTCCCAATCAGAAAAGAGTGGGACTAACAATTTTTAACAATTTTTGCTTAGGGAAACAAATAGTTATTGCTTAGGGAAACAAATTGCAGTCTGCTGTGTTCTGGTGTTTGATAAACTAACTGAAGGCTTTGAGTCAGCTGGTTGCTGTAGTCTAGCTGTTATTCCGTTTATCCTATATGCTTATTGAATAATCAAAGTGGTCATGTTTACAGGACATTCAAGATGCTTTCAGCATATTTTAATAACCAGTTCCACTTATCACAAAACCAGGCCAAACTGGGCCCCAAGTGTACAAGATTTTACAATTAAGTTGCTTGCCTATATCTAATCATGTTGGCTTGCAAGAGTCTAAAATTGAAGAGGAAATTGTAACTATGGTAGATTGTGTGGTGATTAATTGACCCTAGGTAAATATATATTCCCCAGCTTTAATTTGTTTTCTGCAACCAGATGATGACTTTTATTCTCACTGGTCTACCATGCTCTGCCTTCAAGAACTTGCTCCTAAACAAGATCTTCAATTCTATCCCAGTAGATGCTGAAAATTGAGCATATGGCTGATTTATTTGCTACATTTGGGGGAGTGTACCCCAGAATCTGCAAGATTGTTTTAAGTAATTATTACAGTCATCCTACTTAAATAAGGAGGTCAAAAGATGAAAGCTGAGTGAGCTGTGGGCAGCAGGCTATGAGGATGGAATAAGTGCTCTGCTGGTTTGCAATAAACATCTGCAGATGGCCATTTAGTTGGATACACCACTGAGGATGCTGTAAAGAAGGCAAGGCTAGGACTCCAAAAAATTGTTTGTAGGGAAGTTAACTTAAGAAATTGCAGCTGCTGCTGGAGCTGTGTGAGCTGAGCAGGCACAGCAGTGGGAGCAGTGCTGGGTGTGTCTGAGATGTGGGCAGGGCAGCCCGGGCTGTATGCTCTGCCACTGTGTGTCACAAACGGGACCTGATGCCACCGGGCCCGTGTGCAGCTCACTGGCTGCTGAGACATAGCCTTCAGACGAAGCCACCTAAACACTAAATTACTGTTTCCTTTTCCTTTGTTTTACGTTGTTGTGGGCCAGCTTTTTCAGGGCAGCGTCTCTTGGCATATGTATTGAAAGGACCAGTGGCTTAATTTAGCTTCAGTTAGCACCAGTAGTGCTTTCTTCTGGCTGGAGAAAAAGGGAAATTAAACTCTTTTCTAGTGCACTGAAGGAAGTAAAGAAATAGATGTTATTAATGAAAAATCTGGTCCATGTTTTGAAAAGCAGATGAGCACTCACCATATTGCTGAAATCAACTGCTTCCAGTTCTTATTTTGGGCAAGTGAAACAGTTTAGTGAATGAAGTAAGTTTGCATATCCAGGGCAGTTTAATTACAGTCGTGAACAACAAGTTGGGTTGCAATGGTGACTGCCAGCTCCTGTTGCTATGCTGGGCTGCTGGGTGGTCTTGGACATGAACTGGATGCATCATGCCTGGATTGTCTGCACACTGGGCTCTGCAGGGCAGCCTTGGACCCAGGCGGATGTTTGTGAGACCAAGCTCTTGAGATCTGTAGCCCAAATCCACAAGTTAGAGACAGGCAAGTATCTAAACATGCAGGCAGCTTGCCAAAGCTTTGGAACTCAGCATGTGATTTAATTGTCAAAGAAGTAAATTGGTTGTCAGGAGTTGGTCAGTTCCAAGCCTGCCTACGTGTTTTTTCTCAGATTGTTAGTCTCGCTGCCTTAGCCTCCTTGTCTGAGAAATGGGCGTAAAAATACAAAGTTACTGCCTGCCATGGGGTGAGGGCTGGCCGATGGGAAAGTTGCAGTGTTGATAAATGCTGCTTAAGACTGTAGCTGGAAGTGAACAGAGTACCTCCCAGAAACACAGTGGTCTCATGGAGCATGTAATCGTCCTGGGAATGCTACGTTGTGGTGTTTGCTAGGCAGGCAAGTTTTGGCAGGGAACTTTTACTATGCTACTGGATAGTGTTTAGTTGAATTTATTTTTTTTTATTCTTGTTCATGAGCTGTCTGAATTTAACTGAGGTATTTTCCTTTCTAAAGCTCTAAAAAAGTTTCAAAAAAAGTCCTTAAACATGAGAGAAAATGTAGAGATTTGCAGATGCTCAGGGACCTTTTGTTGTCTTCTGCTTGGGGTGCTTGCTTGGTTTGGGTCCCTCTCTGAGATTTCTTGTGCTACAGTTAAGGATCCACATGTCCAGCAGGAACATCCAGATTTTCAATTCCCTACTCTTAAATGTCTTTTGGAATGTTATCTAGTCCAACCCCCATCATCAAACAAGGTCATCTTTTCCATGCAAATTAAGGCTCTGTGCTGAGAATCCAGATTTTCTGTCAGCCTTCCGCATACATTCAGTGGGCTGGAAAGTTTCCCACATGTTCACTGTGCTGCTTTTGATGTGATATGATGCCTAATGTGCTGCTTTAGTGCATGGCTGATAAAGCCATGATTGATTCTTGACAACATTGCTGACATTAATTCTGCTTGTAGTCAGAGCTGGTAACTCTTTTTCAGTCAGTTACTGGCAAAAGGTTTTTATGAAATGAATGCAATTACAGTTATTGGAGTGGCTGTGTAACTCACTATTGCCTATACTCCATGTCCCTTCTTGAATTTATCTCTCTTTAAATAAGACTTAACATTGTAAAAGGAGAATTATTTTGAATTATGATGTATTTTTAAAAGTCAACATGAGACGTTTCCACTACCCTCCAGCTCAAAAACATCCTGTGCAATTTCCTTCATTTGAGAAGGAAATTTTTTTGAGATTGTGTAGAAAGTCTGTGGAATCTGAAATTGAAAGGCTGTTTTTTAATTGCTGTTGTTGCAGAACTTCATCAGAAATGACTAAGAGAGATAAATGAACACATCTCAGAAATTTCAGTGTGACGTCAGGGAGGGAATAATTCCTAGGCTTGTGAACAATAGCAAAACTCCTTGGCTATAGATACAAATACATATAATGGTTTAAAGTAAATCCTTCTGTTGATTTTGTTTTAAGAAAGCATGGATCAGAAATAAAGTTTAGAGGAAAAAAGTGGATGAGCAAAACATCTCTCCTGCACTAGGTGTGATTTCCTTGAGAGACAGGAGAGAAATCTGAGAATTCATTGATAAATGTAATATACTTGTCTCAATGTGAAAAATGTCTTCTAAATATTTTTAAAAGGGTGGCTGCTTTAAAAAAAAAAATTAACAATAATTGTGCTGCATACTATTGCTACAGGTCTTGCATAGTTACTCAAGTCTTCAGTGTCATCTAAAGTTACTTATTTGTGTTCAGAAAAAGAAGCACAAGAAAATGTGTTAATTTTGCCAATGAACCTTGATTGAAATGATACATCTCCTGAAAAAGAAGAATTGAATGTGTTTATCAGTATTTTCTAATTATGATATTTGTTAAATACAAAATGGAAGGTTATTCTGGCTTTCTCTGCAGGTCTTGACATCTTTATAGACTTGTTTATTTAATAATTGCCTAAACTTACAGCATTATTTCATCTAATAAGACCATGTGAAAGTATAATGACCTTCTGACTTCCTGCATATTTTAGTTAGGTAACTTTCATGATGTTATTTGGAGGAGAAAGCTCAGGCGTTTTGCCTGTCCAATGAAATACTTGCAGTAATGATGAACAGAAAGAAATAATCATAGAAGGATTTAAATTTTTTGCTGAAAATTGATGTTTTTCTGCTCTTGATTGCTATCTTTGGCAAATGTTTTTAGGGTTGAGTTTTAAGTGCTCTTATAAATATATAGGATAGGCATGACTTCATGTGTCTTAAAATCTGGTTTACATTTGCACCATCAGCCATCCCTAAGAGGGATTGTCTCTTCCCTCTTTTATGTATATACGTAATTTTATATATATGTGTGTGTGTGTGTATATATATATGTATAATGTATGTTATTATTCCCTGAACAGACTTGCATATCAGTTTAAAGTAACAGAAGCAGTTTATCTCAAGAGATTTGGAGTAAACTTTTACTTAGGGAATGTTTCCCCCATTTATTTTCCTGCAACTTGGTTCTCAGGGTGTCGCTACCTGCAGAGAAAGGGGAGATTTTGCCCAGGAGCTGTCAGAGCCTGAGGACAATTCTCTTCTGTGTGGACATTCTGCTTGTTTGTCCCTTCACCACCCTGAGGCTTGTCCCCAGCTCATGCAACTTCCAAGCACCCTGCAGAGGAAGAGGGACCCACACAGAAAGCATTTCAGACTGAGAGCCTCTCGAACAAAGTTTTGCAGTCTATTTGAATAATTAGATATCTAAGTAATGTAGAATTTTTCAGACACCAAATCACTGTAAGTCATGGAGTGAGCAAAAATAGATCTTGCTGTATGTTGCTGTTTATTGCCTTTTGGATATCTTGTATAATGCCACCCACATGAAAACTGCTAAGAAGCAATTCTGGTGGCATTATGTGAAGCCTGGAGACAAAACACTTGAGTTGGAAGCTGTGTTTAGAGCAGTTGTACCAAAAGGCCTCTTAGGATGTTTGTTTTGTTTGTCTGGGCTTGTGCCTGAATACCTGAGTGGTGATGCCACCTACAAAACAGTGTTCATATGAAAATGAAGCTGAACTGCCTGTTCAGAGAGCTGTGTGGCTGAGTTATCCATGGATCAAATCTGGCTCAGGCTCCTGGTAATTCACTACAAATTATTATTTGTTCATATATGAAATGAACAGCCTCGCCCTGCAGCTCTCTCTAACTGGGCCAGATCAAAATGAGCCTGGGTAGCCCAGCTAGATCCTCATACTTGGTTATTGAACCTTTGAAGAGCAAACTGTGATGGGGTTTTCTTCATTATATTTTAAGTTTGCAGTGATAAAAGAAATTCCAGGAATATTTGGATAATTGCTCTCCCTTAAGAATGGGTATAAATAGTAAACACAATA
Source organism: Lichenostomus cassidix (assembly GCF_008360975.1). Lineage (NCBI taxonomy): Eukaryota > Metazoa > Chordata > Aves > Passeriformes > Meliphagidae > Lichenostomus > Lichenostomus cassidix. Next base: position 20,013,775 of record NC_139490.1, read on the forward strand.
ACAGGCAATACCATTTTGATATACCGTAATTAATTTGAAAAGTGATTAAAGGGAAATTTGAATAAAATCTTTTAATTGATTTTGTTACACTAGCTTTAAAGTCACCTAATTTTTCTGAGAGCTCCTAAAGCGGCTCACTTGGATTGATTCCCAATGGAATTTTCTTTTCATACTAGATTATTGTAATTAATTTTAAAATTGAGCTTAACCTTTGGAGGTTGTCAATATCTAAAGACAAATGTCACAAGTAACAAAGGCCAGGGAAGATTAGTCCTGAATCTAGGGGGGATTGTGGAGGAAAAGAGGAGATATCGTTTGACCTCTCAGGTGCTGCTGGTATTTTGTTTTGGCTTTAAAAATAATTACCACTTCTCTTTTCAGCTGGGTAAATATATATACAGTTAGAACAAAAATGTTTTGAAAAAATCCTAACAAAATAGACAAAGTTACTGACTTATGTGTGCTTAAAAGATTGTAGATGTGGAGATAAGCTGTGGATAGTTTGAGACACTGACTAGCGTATGCATTTTGAAAAGCCAGTGAGAGCAGAAAATAACATCCCTGTAATTTATGGTAAAAGTTTGTTAGATACAAACTGTGTAGAATTCTTGAAATGCCTGATGTCATGTAAGGTATTTCTTTATTTTACATTTTTCCAGAAATTCTTGACTGCTCTCCCTGTGAACAAAGCCTGTGTGTGTGCATTCAGATGTAGGTTTGTGGCATGTTCAGGACAGGTTATTTTACCACTGTTTCTTAATGGTGTGATAGAATAAGGCCCCAAATTCTCATCATTTGTACTTTTAATCTGGGTGCAGACCTTGTAGAATTGGATTCATTTGAATAACTGCTGCAGGATTTGACCACTCCCTGTTCTCAGTGTTGGTGCCTGAAAGGACCTCCTCAGAGAGAAGACAAAAAGATCAAAAACAAGTGTGGATTCCCACACACACAGAACCTCCTACCACAGCACTTTCTCTTTCCAAGAACTAATTTCAGGGCTGGTTGCAGAATACTGCTACTGTTCCACTTTGCTAAACACTCATCTCCCCAGTTATATCTAGTAGCCTGGAAACTTAACCTAATTAGTGAAAAAGGAAGAAAGGTGAATCGTGGAACAGATGACCCAAACCTTTAGGTAACATTTTTCTTAAGGGCATCCAGGGGTACTTCTTGGTTTTGTAATCCCTCAGTTTGGGGCCTTAGAAATACGTGAGAGAAAGTTGATTGCAGCCATGTAAATTATTCTCCTGTGACTTCTGTATGCTGAAAACCTTTTTGACTGGAAACTTGTGTGAGCTGACATCCTCTGCAGTATTGCAAAATGCCCTGATCAATTAATTCTGCTTTCCCCTACACACTGCTCTTTGTGTTTGTACCTGTAAAACAGCAGCAAGGTTGAGTTTGGGAAGAGGTGCTCAGGCTCCACCTCCTTCACTGCTTGAATCTACCTACTTTCCTGTTGATTTTTTTTTTTTTGTTTGGTAAAGATTGTGAGATATGCCCAAGAGCAACTGGAGCCAAGTTGTTTCATAAAAATACCAGGATGGTCTGTAGCTCAATCTCTTTTTATGTGTCCATAATTTTCTAGCCTATGCTTCTAGTTTTTTGTTTCCTTGGAATGTGAACTCTTGCTTTTGCAGGACTGTTTATTTCTGGCACATTTGTGTCTCGATTCCCAAAATGAACCTAAAAATACTACTGTAATTCAAACCACTTGATTTACAGCCAGGGACTCCCAGAGAACACACAGAGCCTTATTTTTTATGGATTTAAATTCTATGGATGAATTCTTTGATGTCTAAGTGTGAAGTTTGACAGAAGGTTTTTCTGTCCCCGGGGAATTCATTACACCATTCTCCTTGGAGAAGTCTCTACTATCTAGCAAGCATCAACTTCTCTAAATACAAGATTTCAGAAGATTCATAGGAAATTATTTTAAATTGAACTATTCAGTAGATTCAAGATGAGAGAGAAGAGAATGCTCCCCTCCCAAGTGAAAGCAAACATATTCATGTAGGAAAATGAACTAATAATCCCTTAGTTTGTTTATGTATTGCTGAGCTCTGCTACCAGCAAAATGCTCATAATAGGAAACATGTTCCATAAGGGAGAGAATATTTAAAAGAAGGCAAAATTAGAGGTTATTTGCTCTCTTGCCCAATTTTGTTCAATAAGCTAAAGGCAGTGGCAATGAGCCATGAGCCCTGACCTGCATTTTCTCATATGGGCTCCCACTCAGCTTTTGAGCACTGCAAATGAATGTTTTACAACAATACTCTAGAAGTAGGTGACAGCCACCCCAAGGACAGAATTCCCTGTTTCCATGATACACTCTGGTTGATGCTTGAACAGCATAAAATGATAAATGGTAGTAGTTGGTTTCATTTGCCATTGTTAATAAAGTGACACAAGGATCTGTCTGACCCAAAGGAAGTGAGACCTCCTGGTGAACATGAAGTCAGAAAACTCAAACCTGATTTTTCCCCATCATTTTTGTGCTGCCCATACCTCAAATTTGGCAGCTGGAACCTGGAGCAAACTCCAGTTCTGATTTGAAGTGTGTTTGTGGCACTTGGGCACAGCAGTGCTGCAACTGGGGCTGAGGGGTGTCACTTGTCAGAGGGGTTTGAGAGAGCTGGGATGGCTTGGGGACAGATTGGAGGACAGAAACCTGCAGGCAAATGTGTCAGCATTTTAATAATAACTCAAAGCCCAATCGCTGGAAGAATCTTGTGTTTTAAAACACTAATCTTCCCATTACAAAATCAAAGAAAATTACTGTTCTGAACTAGTGAAAAGGTCTCCTGCTTTAGACAGATAAGATTCTCTTGGAATCCAGAAGGGCATGACATTTTTCCCATGTTTGATTATATCAAATATATTAAATATGACCTCAATGTTTAAGGTTACTCGAGCTGTAAGAGTTCAAAAAGATTCTGGATGAGAATTTTTCGATTCATTTTATTAAGCCTCTGTAATAATTGTAAATAGTCATTCTTTTAAATAACAAATAGTAAGAGGTCAAATAATGCGTATATATAGGATTCTGTATGTCATTACCAAGGAAAGTTCACAGCAGAAAAAATGTAGCTACAGTTAGAAAAACCAATCTTTAAGAGGAATCATTGGTGTATTAAAAAAAGCTTTAATATGAATAAAAATGTTAGATTTGTGAAACATGATTGATAATTCCGAAGCTAACAAGGTGTAAGGAATACCAATTTTCAGCTGTAGGTGCTCACTGTTAGAAGACAGACTTGCTTAAATATCATGGTAGAGACAAACAGAATGACCCTAGGGTTTTACCTTTAATGAGGGATGATTTTCTGTCAGTTTGTAATTTAAGATTTGCAGACTTACTTTAGTTTAAAAATCAAAGAAATCGGCTCAGTCATTCTTTACATTGATTTCTGATTATTCCGAGTACTAGAACTTGAATTTAGGAAAAGAGCTTTAAAATTCCAGTCCTCATTTCCAGGTGCAGGTTTTCCTCTGGGTGGTGAGCCTTGGTTCATGAGCTCTGAGTTCAACTAACAGTGTACTTGTCTGGTGCCCTTAGGATGGGAGGGAAAATCTGTGTCCTATGTTGTTAACATATAGGGAACTTGTAGATTCCAGATGTTGCAGTTCCAGAAAACACCTTCTTGGGTTTTTTATGGCATGCCTCATACTTCTCAATTTACACAACATTAACTCATTTTTCATAAATGTCCCATCTGGAAGTTCAGATGGTTTTCAGTACACGAGTGTTCTCAATCATGGGATTAAGTTTTCACACCACCTGCATATGCTGCAGTGATGGACTGATATCCTCCATCCTTGCTTGCCCCAAAGAGGTTGGGAATGAAGAGAAGCTGGTGATCCTTGCTAACTTTGAGGAGATGTCCTGCAGGAAGGGGTGTGAAGAAAAGAGGTGATGAGTGGTCAGCCTGGGGCTGCTGGGGCTGCCCAGTCTGGAACCATCTGAGAGGAGCTGAAATGAAAAGAAAGGCACTGAAAGGCCATGTGACAAAAAGGTGTGATTGGCCCTTCTGTTTAACAAATTACGTTATGCTTAATGGAGTAGAAATGGTTAAATTTTTCCACTGAGAATTTTTTTTCCTTTAAATAATGTGGTTTTGTTTGATATGCAGGAAACTGTTATTACTGCTTAAAAAGAAAGCCCTAAAGCACAGGTTTGGCATAGAAAATACTGAAACCTGGGCAATCTAAAGAGTAATTTCTATAGTATAAAAAAAATCAAATCAAAACAAAGTTGGTATTTGCAGTTGGATGCTTAAATAGTTGATTCACAACACAAATGATGACTTAAATATCTTTGAATTTTCTTTCAGGAATAAAACATAAAACTTGGGAGTTCTTCATCACTTACATATATGAGAAACACATTGCTTTTGCAAACCACTGTGATGTTAGCTGGTAAAAACTGTCTCAAATCCTTAGTGACAAGACTTGAGCTGTGTGTAATTTGAAGACATGAACTTTAGTGACATGTTGTAATCTAAGATGGATTTTGCAGAGACCTCTGCTGGGAATTTGGGTCTGTGTGCTGTAGGAGACCTGGGGAGCCTGGGGTGGAGGGGAGAAAGCATCCTGTGCAGGAATGTGGTCCAGCTGTGTTGCACCCTCTGTCCAGCTCTGGAGGGTTGAAAAGGCTTTTTTGTTTTATATTTTCATTTGCATAGAGTGTTTTTTTTTTTTCTTTTCAGAACTTCAGAAGGCACTGAAATAGACTATTTTATTTCACAAAGTTGTATTTTAAAACACTGCTGTACTAGTCCCTGGTGAGACCAGCACAGCACTCACAGTGCATGGTGTTGAGTGAGGCAGCTGCCTCCCCCTCTGGCTGCTGGAGATGTGTCAGGATTAATCCACGATGTTCCCATTCAATTGCTGCAGTTTTAGGTTCTTCACAGCATATTGTACTGGGCTGGGCTGTAACTCATATAACCAAAGCTGACAGTAACTGTCATGCCTATAGAGCTTCCAATTTTCCACGTTCATTTTGCTTGTTTTTTCAGAGGAGAATGTCTCAGCTTCAGCCAGTAGTGGTTTTCCCAGAGGAAGTGGGCTAAGGCAGAGAAAATTGTCCTCTACTTGTGCTGACATCTGCATCATAGTGGTGCAAAGGGACAGAGAAAGTTATCTGAAGTCATCTGTGGTCTGAAATATTCAGCAGACTTGTAAAGGTTCTAAAGACTCAGGAAAGTACACAGACCAGTAGGAATCCATCTCACCCTGGTTACAGTGGAAGATTGAAGAAGGGATACCAAATCCTGTGCTGTGCAGATTGGATTCTGTTTGATTTTGGTCACTGGTGGGACCATACCCACAGTAGGATTTCCTTTGTGGTCTTTCTGTGCTTGCTCAGGGATTTAAGTGTAAGTAAACCATTGCAGATAACTCATCTGTGGACTAGAAAGGGAAGAGACTTGTCTTACTATTGTCAGTTAAAGCTGTTACAGCAAATAAATGTGTCAGGTTGCAGGAGCAGTGTCAGATCCACAGTGCAAAGGATAAACACAAGCTTGCTTTCTCCTGACTTTGTTAAATCCCTGATGAGAGGCATCAGGAAGGGCAGTAAAGGCTGAGTGACATTACATGGCCTGGTTAAAGGCTGGAATAATTGGCTGTTTTCTAATTACAAGCCCTTCAAACTTCAGATTGATTCTGCTCTGTACATGGGGCAGATGTTCCACCAAAATCCATGTACGTTTAAACTCCAGGTATGTTTCTAAATCAAAGTTTGGTTTGCCAACACTTCCATCGGTCAGTATTCCAGCCTGTTTCCAAGTGTGCAGTAGTCCAGATTGCCACTGAAAAATCCATGACTGAAGACTTCCTGGTCTTCTTTGCCCTGCCTTGTAATTTGGTCCTTCTTTGGCAAGGCATTTGTTTCCAGGGCTTGGAAAGAAGAATCCTTTCTATCCTGTCTTTCTCTCACCCAGACAGTGTCAGTGAACACTGACTGCAAGGAACAGGCAGACTTTGGAGTGATGATCATCAGTCAGTTTCCATTCCCATCCTGTTTTCCTCTCCCTTTCTTTCACACAGGTTGATAAAGTGTGTGGACAGCCCAAACAGCAAGAAGGGAACCTGTCATCAGCCAATATTGTGCCGGTGAAGGAAGTGACTGAAACGCAGACATTCACGATGGCTCACACCAGCCTGAACCATAAAAGAAGGTAACCCTAAGCTACAGTTGCTTTGAAACAAACCCTCTGTCTCATAATTTATGCTATTGGTTCCTTGCACTGTAGTGTTTAAGCCAAAGCCACAGCTCTGTCACCTTGTCTGTGTGCTCTCCAGCCACTGGCAGCCGCATGGGTGACTTTGTGGCATCATGTTGTGGGTGTCTCCAGGAAAGGCCAGACTTGGTATCATTGCTTAGCACCAAAGTGTTCATTGTTTCCACAATCTTTCAGTGAAAACTGTGAAAACTTTTCCTCAAGTCTGAGGAAACTGATTTCCACAGTTGAGTCTAAAGTACTTAAAATGTAACTGCCCAGGTCTGTAAGGAGGTGAGCTTATCCAGTGGCAGAAGTGGGAAGGAGGAAGTGGTGAAAAGGGAAGATTCATTGCCTTGACACCAAAACACAGTCCCTGATTTCACTGGACTGGGTAGAAGTGATAAGATCCTTCGGAATCTCCTTGATTTGTTGAGTACCAGAGAAAGAGCTGAAGGGGTTTTTTAGGCTGGTTGTGTCCATCTTGGCCCCTGTTCTTCAGCTGTGCCCCATCTGACACCCCTACAGCTGATTTACTGCCACTGGCCTAGACAGGAGTATCCCTGCTCCCCAATCTCCTGAGTTTTCCTTTCACTTTACCTTGTGTAGCTCCTGAGTTGGTTTTCAGTACATTCTAAGGGGGGGGAAGAAAAGATGTCTTTGCAATCCCACTGACGATATGTGAGCATTAATCTGGAACAGGCCAAGTCAGTGCAATCATGCTGGGCTTACACCTCTGTCCAAAACCAGCATCTAAACTGCCCAGGCAGTCCATGTGCATCTCTGTCTGTTGGATAAGTGGATGACAGACAGCAGTGTTAACATTTCAGAGCCTGGATTCTGGAGTTCAAGTTGTGAAGATGAGATTTTGATCCACTTGTGTTCTAATTCTCAGCTTGCATGAATGGAGCAAACACTGCTTTGAAAGATAAAAGTCATAACACCAAGTGAAGTTTTTTGAGTGATGGTGATAATTTTATCCTTTTGTAATTTAAAATCAAAGCATAACAGTTTGTGCTAGTGCTTGGAGTTAATCAATTTTCACCATGCAAATCAGAAAAAAAGAGCATTAAAGAAATTAAATTAATAAATTCAGCAGCAAAAATCCAAGGAACAGTTGTAGTATGATTATTGAAATAGGCTTTTAACAGCACAGAGCCCAGGGCCATCTTCTGTATAACTCATTGCCTTGGCTGGGGCTTTGGACTGGCAGCCCAAAAGGCAGAGTTGCCAACCTATCAACAGGTGACCTCTTAAGCAGATGCAAATTTGTGTCTTTAATGGCTTGACAGCTGTTCTTTCTCACATGAGGATCTGCTTCCTCCTGTTCCCAAACATCTAGAATTATTGGGATATTGACCTTTTAAAATGTAAGGCTTGTAGATGGAAGAGAAAATAAACTAATGCACTGTAAATCAGACAGTTTGCCAAAATTGGTTTGCACTCTGAAAATTAATTTATCAAAAAAATCTAAATTAGATCCCTGCTTACATAATTAGCATGAAAAATTAGTGAATTACAGTGTTGATAGGTATTGTGGAGAGCCTGTGCACCAAAAATGAATGATGGAAATATGCCATAAATAGTTAGAAGTGGAAAATTTGAAGCTATTCTCCCCAACTTCCTATAAAACACATGGCCTGAAGCTTGTGCTTCTGCTTCTTCGAAGCAATTGTGAAACCATAGAGTGAAAGGCACAGTGATTGGCTGTATCTCTGTGTTGTTCATTCTCCATCATTTAATCACATATGATATCAATAAAAAGCAATTAAGGTAATAAAATTCTGTAATACATGGGTGAAATAATTTCTGCAGTGAGTTGTGTAAAATGCACTTAGAGTGGCAGGGGAACTAGATTATGAGAGTAATTACGTGAATGTTTTCTGATGCCCTTCTTTCTGGTGATTTTAAGAAATGAAGAGCAATGATTTCAGCTGTCTGTCAGTTCAGGTACAAGGTCACACAGGGAACTGGCCCTACTGAGGCTGTCTTTGGGTAACAGACATCCTTCAGTTCAAGGGGAGTAGGGAGCATGATTTCAGCCTTTTAGAGTAAGGAAAGAGGAGAAGCAATGAGCCAACACTCTCCAAGTAAACAGAAAAGCTGTGGCTTGTTCCCCTAATGTGTTGGAGCATTCCCAGGCTCAAAGAGAACCTCTATGGTTGGCACATCTGCAGGAGAAACCACAATCCAGTGGCCTCTCATCTCTTCTGTACAACCTGCTCAGAGTTGCCTTTAAAACCCCAGTGCCAGTTCACACCTACAGATGGATGTTTGCTCCGGAGGCAGTGAGTCTCTGTTTGGCCACTTAATAAAGTCAGGCTCCTTGTCTGAGGAGTTTAAGAAGCTCTGGTTTCAGCCCTCGAGCAGAGCCAGAGCTGCTGGTGCAGTTGAGAAGTGGGGCTGTTAAATGGTGTCCTTTGGCCTGATATCGTTCTGCAGGGGGAGGTGTTTGGGGTCTGGCTGGAGCCAGCCCTCACCCTCTGCTCTTCTGCACAGCGAGATCTGCAAGGTCCCCAAATTCACAGAGCAACTGGATCCTCTTTTGCAGTAGTTGAACCCTTTTCTTCTCCTCTTACTCTCATGGGTTCCTGGGAGATTTCCCGTCTTTATTTTACTCTGCATTCCATTCCTGCATATTTTTTGTTATGCATCACTTAAGTGTCAGGGACAATAATGAAAGAAGCTGAAACTTGAATAAATGTTGCATGATCTTGCAAGAAACCATTTCCTATGATTAAACTGGAAAGCATAAAATTGATTATTAATTTTTTTCTTACCATTACACAATCGTAGTCAGGGATTAACTGAAACTGGCAGCATTGCTGCTGTAGTCATTTTTTAATGTGGAGGTTACTATAACATGTAATAGAGATGACAAGAAAATTGAAACCACATGATGGTGCAGGGAATGTAAATGGCATGTACAGAATCTCAGTCAGTAAATTGGAATGTTATTGCTGAGTTCAGCACAAAGAACTGTTCTGGTCAGGGTCTGGTCTCCTAGCAAAGTTGAATATTTGTCTTTTAGCATCTCAGCTCCATGGAACATTTCAAACCACTAAATATAGACTGGTTAGAGAGCTATATATAAAATATGTTTAACAAAGAACTAGAACTATTAGGTCCCTAATAGGAGGAAGCAGGCTTTGAAATTATATTTTGTTGGGATTTCTTTATTAGGCTGTGAATTTACGGATCTTTTATACATCTTATATTAACAATTTAGGATTTCCTTTGGGAACGTTTGAAGTCAATGGTATCTATTTCATTTAAAATAAACTATCTATTGGGTCAGACATCACATGATTTTATTAAAATTTGAGTGATAAAGTGCTAGTACAAAACAGATTGTTACTGTCAGATGCACATTAACCACTGGCCAGGGCTGCAGTTTTTGCTGATCCAGATTTTCCCTGTTACAAATTTCCATTTGGATTTTTGTGTGGCTCTGTTGGAATCACTGTCTCAATGGTGGCAGGTGCCACTCACCTGATGGTCAGTGCAGGTCCCTCCTGCCCTGTGGCCACTCCTGCCAGCAGCTGCCAGAACTTGTGATGGCAAAGCTGCATCACCCGTGTGTCCTCAGGCTGCTGAAGGTGCTGCTGGCTCTCTCCAGTGAGAGCACTAAATAATTACCAAATTAATTGCAAAGTTGGGTGTTTTTTCAGTGGTGCAATCCCAGAACAGCAAAAAATACCTGTATTTATATTATTTATTACCAGGCAGTAAATTGCTCACTGTACCAGAACATGAATGCTGCTCCTTTGTATCTCCTTTCCCATGGTTCTCATTCTAAACTGTTTGCCATTGTTTCCTTGTAGAGCATCATGTATTTACAGTCCTTCCATTTGGTATCAGTTACAGTCAATTTAAGTACCACTGAATTTATTTTCAGCTTTCTGCTGTGTGTGCTACATTTGTAATTCTGCTCTTATTTGAAAATGATTGGGACAAATAATCTCAGTTGTACTTTTTTCCAATATTGAATTGACATTTTTGATTGCATGTATGCTTCTCAAAAATCTCATGATAATTTTCCTCCTGATTTATTTTCTTATATTGTCCTATGCATGTGCTTGATGACCTTTCTTTCAAATAATTTTTACTTTTCTCTTTTGTTTCTCATTTCTTTTCCTCATTTGCCTGAATTCCTGCTTCTCCCCTACTCCCCAACCTCTCCTGATTGATGCTTATTCTCCCCGGCCTATTCCAGTTCTCTGCCTCTGAAAGCTTCAAAGAATGACAAATCAAGAAGTTTGAAAAAAATCTCTCGGTAAGAATGCAAACAAGGTGACATACTTTGTTGTCTTTACACCTAGCTCATCTCCAGCTGTAATCTAGGAGCTGGCATACTTTTGATTGCTGCTTTTACACTGTGGGGCACTGGGAAACTCTGCATTTTCTACCCCAGTGTGTTTAGCTTTATACTGATGAAAAGTAAATATTTTCACATGGTAAGACTGACAGTTGGATACAGAATTCTGCATTTGCTAAGATACTGCTTTGAAATGTCAGAGCCTCACTCTGCAGAGAATGCAAAGGAGTTTAAACCTCTAGGGGTGAGCTGAGTAAGACAAGCTTTAGACTCTTAAAACAATGCTGGTTTCCTCCTTCAAAGAACACCCTGGTTTAGAACCTGTAATGTCTTTGGAATCTGTGTTTCCTTTTGGAACTGACACTCCTAGGCTGTTCTGTCAGGCAGCCTTCTGGCTGGGCCTGACTTTGCTCTATAAATACTCAGAGCCCATATTTGTGAGCTGGTACTCAAGAGCTAGAAATGCTGATGACCTCCTTGTTGTAGGCCCCCAAATTACTAATTTTTTCTTTGCTGTAAATAAAAACTTTCCTGCTTTGTTAGGCTAAGTTAGTTTCTTAGGACTGCATGATGACTGATTTATCTAGAGCAGGATTTCATCACACAAGGTAAATAGGATGGTTTAACACTTTTGAGAAAGTATAAGGAAAATATAAAGATAGCTATGGAGAGCGATGACCATTGCCTAAACCTTATAGGGATAGATATTTACCAGTGGACTTGGATGTTGTTTAAAGCACTCGTTGCTCCTAAAGAGTGACAAATCGTGACTGGTTTTGTGCCAAGCTCCATCCAGCTGTATCCCCTGAGGCACCTGAGACAAGCACAGAGCTCAGTGATAGCTCTAGCTCAGTTTGTGTCCTCAGTCTTGTTCTCCATATCTTTAACATACCAAACAGGAGCTTCTAAAGCAATGCAATAGGGTAATTTCTCATTCTGAAATACTCTCAGTTTTGCGCTGAATTAACACTTGTTTTGTTGGTTTATCTCTATGGCTACCTCAGCCAGATATATATCACAGGTATAATCAGACTATAAAAGAGGCAGCAGTTTACACTCAAGACATTTTTCACACAGTGATTAGAAATATACTGTCTGTATTGGCCATGCCATGTATGATAATGTTTTCTCAAAGTTTTTTTAATCTGTGTATAAAGATTAGGTGTAGCATTTTTTCAAATTTTGTGAGAGATACGTTAACACAATATGTTAAAGCCACCCTTTATGTGTGTAATTATGTATATTTACACTGGACTAAGTAAAATTGGATGATATATAAGGAGTAGAAATACACTAGAAATAGAAATTAATTCAGATTCCTTATTTTCTAAATTCCTGACCTGGTTGAGGGTTAGGCTGACAGGGGGCTTAACTGCTGAGTTTACTGTTGTGTTGTTAAATGTGTTCTTCCTACGTTGCAGAGAGTTCATCAATTACATGAAGCGATCCCGAACCTTTTATGCCTCTATAGCAGAAAGGCTTTGTGATGGAGACCTGGTGATGAGAGACAGCTCAACCTGCTGGAATGGAGAGGATGTTGTAGAAAGGTAAAGTTATAGGTAAAAGTTTACTGTAATGGTGGAAAAGGTGTCTTCACATTCTTCTGATGGTTCAGCAGCATTCTAAGACACTGTTGTCATTTTAAGTTTTTGTTCATAGTGAACTTTGTGAATTAAACTTGTTTAATTGAGAGAGGGTTTTGTAAAAATGAAAGCTTGAAATTGCAGAGTTTAAGGTATCTGTATTAAATATGGTGGGTGACTTTCTTGAAGGGCTGCTCTGTGGGTCCTGTCCTTTCCCAGCTGAGGCAGCTCTGTCTGTAGGATCCTTCCTTGTGTAGGGAGCAGCACGTCCAGGACTGGCTGAGATCCCTCACATTGTCCTGTTGATGGGCTCAGTAGTGCAGAGCTGAGCATCATCTTGGGCCATGATTAGAAAGTAGGAAGTTCTTCCTGCAAAGATGTCAAAAAACTGCAGTGACCAGACCGTTAAGTTTCTAAAGAATTTCCCTGCCATTTCCTTTTAGAATTTCTGCCATAGTACTGTGAATAATAACTGTTCTTAGAATTGCCCAGCATCAATACCAGAGCAAGTTCTTCGGGAATTCTTGGAAAGTAACAATGAATTCATTGTTCCAGGTTGTTAGAGCACCTAGAAGCTCTGAGGGTGAAAAGATCTTTCTAGCTTCTCAGCTATAAAGATCTCAGCTAGTTTTTTTCCCCTCTGTATTTTATCAGTGTCTTTCCTGTCGCCCTTTAGACTCTAAACTGGGAGATACACTTGAATCTCCATGACCTAAACTTGTTGCTATCATTTCTTTTACTCTGTATAGCATGAGGCAGCACTGCCCTGAGCAGAAAAAGAGATGTTTAGAACAAAGCTGTATCTTTACTATCACTGTCAAAGTATAGATCAGTTTTTGCAGTGAGAGCTGGTTGGAAGTGTGCCAGTGAGTGTTTTCCAAAAATTTCTTTTTGTCAAAGCAAAAGATGTGCCATGGGATTGTGTTGGCTTTCATGATGTTTCTTTTTGAAGTGGATTTTGTGGTCTGTAGCAGTTCTAAAAGATAAAAATCTAGAATTCTGTTTTCTCACTTTAAAACAATTTTCATGATTGCAGATTGTTTTGTAGGAATTCACTGAGTAATTCCAACATGGAGCGAAGATGTGACATTTCCTATCTGTCCCATTATTGGGGGTTCTGACTCCCACATAGCTCTGTTCAGTTTTCTCATGTGTAAATAACTTCAACTTAATTATGTCTGAGATATTTGGAGATAAATGCATGTTTAACACATCCAAAGATATTATTTCAATATATGTTGTCATTACAAATTAATTGTACAGCACATGTTGGAAGATTTTGACAACAATGAGGGATTCTAAATATTGATGTGTAGTGATTGCAATACTGGTTGAAGTTTTTACTGTAAAAATAATGGAGAGGAAACAGGAAGAGTATCAGTATTTCTAACCAATATTTCCATATCAGAATCTCTTTTGCTTGTGACATGTTGCTGGATGCACAGCTTTTAGAATAAACAGCTTTCTGCCCAAAAGATAAACAAGAAATGCCAAACAAACAAAAATAGACATTTTCTGTATCAGTTTCCGGGAGGGGGGAAGTTACATTTAATTTTTATCTTACTTTGTTTATTAAAAAGACCCCAAACCATTTAAATTGCTGAGATACATGTTTCAGAAAGGCATGAAGGGGAAAGCTCTTGTTACTTTCCTTTGTCAGTCTGTAATATTCCCAGAGCTGGAGACACATGGAATATTTCAAGTTTGAAAGGGATAGGAAGATGGGAAAGGTAGCAGGGAAAAGACTAACAGGATCCTCCCATATTTTGAATTAGAAAGCAGAAATAAAGGAAAAAGAAAACCTAAGCAACCTACTCCCAAAGATAAAAGCAGCAAAAAACCTAAGCCCACCACCTAACCTAGATATATATTTGTAATTAACATATTAAATGGGCAAAAGGGAAAATAAAAAGGTTAAATTCATGTGTTTAATCAGACAGATATAGCTAGATAGTACAAAATATAATAATACATAAATATTATACATTTCTATATTCTCTCCCAGTATTGATTGCCTTAAGAGCAGAAGGCTTTGTGGGCAGCCTGCAGTGCCAGCAGTGCCAACAGCAGCACAAACAGGGCTCTTGCTTGCTGGCACATCCTGCTCCTTTCATCACCTCTTCTATAGGCTGGGCTGGTCACAGTTCTCCCCATGTGGCACATAAACCTGTCCTGGTGGTGCCTGAAGATGCATTTCTCTTTGCTCTTTCCCCTTTCCCAGGACACCAGAGCATTAAATATCAGCAGGAGTAAGCAGCTCTGAACTCAAAATAGAGCCTTTTTAGGAACTGTGGCTCAGCAAATAGATGACCCCAGTGAGTCTGGAGGGTCTGGTGAACCCGAGTGTAAGGTCACTGGGGCTGTGGAGCTGGCACAGCTATAGTTCCTGATTCCTCCACACTCCTTGCATTTCATAATGCTGCTGGAAAGCTGAGCAGTATTTATGCTCTGTGCTAATTGGCACACAAGCTCTTCAGGAAAAACAGACTCGAGCTTTAAAAACAATCTGACACACAAATGCAGCCTGAAACAATATGAGATTATTACTCAGAAATGAGGATTGTGCGTTCAGTTGGTAGAGAGGGCACTTGAGGTCTGATAAACAGGATTAGCGTTGTACCTTTTTATTTTAGGTTAGTTCTTTGGACTGGGTATTGTCATGCTTAAATCATTGCATTTGCAGGAAAAAGAAGTTTGAGCTGGCAGTTAAATACACCATAAAAAGAGTCAGATTCCCACTCGTTTGAGACTATGCTTCTGGCCTGCTCTTCAGAGAACAGGAAGACATGGCTTTGCTAGGAATCCTCCAGTGTCAGTTCAGGACAGAATTAGAAATACTTGCAGCAGGAGTATTGTCTTTCTCTTAATTGCTCTTTTGAGCAGCCTGTTCCAGAAGCAAGATTTCATGTAAGAAATGGTCTCTGAGCTATTGGATAGTCTCAGCTTAAAGATTATTGAGCTATGGCCATTTCTAACTTGGATCCTACACAGAATTGTTGGATCAGAAGATCAAACTTAGATTTATTTGGAGTGAAGAAAGAAAAACTATTCTGAAAATCACTCTAGGGATTTTTGCATTTTTTGCCTCTCCATTTCAAGAGGAAAATTTCAGAGTTTCCAAATGCAGTGGTCTTTTTGTTAATGCCAGTTAGCTTGATCCGAAATATTCTTAGAGATGGTAGAAGTAGAAAGATTCTGCTTGTCACACAGCATCATTCTTCTCTGCTGGTCATCCAGCTGCTTTTCTGCTTGGAGTCACTTTCTCAGGAAACTTCAGCTGTAACTTTATATGGTTAAAAACTTGGATATGGAAATGGTTTTTAAACCAGGTTGCTAGGAACAGAAAAGAAGGATGTTTTGTAACACCCAGCAGGGACCCACACTTCTTTCCCTTCCTTCTCTCCTTCGTTCCTTAACTTGTTTTTCTTGGGATTTTGCATTGAGTGGAGGGATTAGGGGACACCTGTCCATGGTTTGAACAGCTCATGTCATGGGTTGTTAGGCTCTCAGGGCCTGTGTGAGCTCGCTGAGGAAGGAAGTGGCAAATCTCAGTGACTTTGTTTTCTCAAAAGTGTTCCTTTAGAGACTCTCAGTTTTTATGAGTTTAGCACTTTCATTGTCCCCTTTCTCATTTCCTTAGGCTCTAGCAAGCAGCCATCTGGATGTGGAAAACAGAGATAATCATTTAGCCTTAGCGTACTTAAACATGTTTAACTTCTGTTGTTCTCGTGCCATCAGTGTAAACAATTTCTAGAGATATACTTGTGACTGTAAATCACGAAATGCTCTCTCTCTTTTTGCAGTATTTTACATGTTTAGGATATTTTCCAGGACTTGTGATGTTTTAGTTGGTGTTTGTTCAGTTTAGGCTTTTTTATTTTTTGCAGGGGGAGAGTGAGTTCTTTGGTAAGTTTTTTTAAAAATTTTAAATCCCATTGAATAAACCAAATACACACTATCAGAAGTGACCATTTAAGACATAAATTTGCCTGAGCTTACCCTTCAGAATGATGCAGAGCTCTGACAGGCTTGGAATGGCAGATAGTGTGTTCTTCTGTCAGGATGCTCGAGAGGTGAGTGCTAAAGTTCTTTGCCATGCAAGCATGTAAATGTTAATAAGGCTGCTAATTACCTCCTGCATTGTGAAGGCAAAGCTCTCAACGGCAGGAAAGGACAGCACTGGGTTCTCCTCTCCCAGTTCACTTTCCTCAAATGGGAAACTAAGTCCTGTGGTTTTGGTCACTGAGAACGACACATTGTGCAGAAGTAAAGACAGAAGGGTTTCATATGGGAACTGATTACCTTTGTTACAAACATACTTTATCTGTCTTACAAAATATATCCATGTGAGTGTGGTCAGATTTGGAAGGGGCAGTGCCTGGCCGTGGAATGAGAAGAAAATTGGAAGAGTTTGTAGGGAAATCCGTCAGGTAGCATGGGTAGGGATTATGTGGAAGTCAGCTGAGTATAAGAAGAGGGGAGGAAATAGGAGTGATGCTTAGTGCAGAGATGCTGGAAGGAAAATAGCTGAGGGTGCTGAGCTGCCTGGAGAAGGCTTTCCTGGCATCCCCTGTTTTTGCTCCCACCCTTGGGCAGCACAGACTGATCTCTGTCACAGAGTTCAGCAGCACAGAGGCTTTATTGCCTCCAGTGGAATACTCTGGATTCATGCTTGATTGACAAGAAAGAGGATTCTGGACTTACAGCTTCGAGATTGGTTATAAAAGGATGAAAAAGTCGGCATTTATTGCAGCGATTCTATTCTCACCTGCTTTGTTGGGGAATGTTGAGCAAATGACAGAATAATACAGAAGTACCACACAGACTGCAGTGGGATACCTGCGACTCTTGAAGGCTGTGTTGACAGCAATAGAAGATAAATGCACCAGTGCTTAGCAGACTCTTGTAACAGCTGAGATGCAGAGACACACAGCAATCTGCAGTGTTTTCTGTCTTTACAAGGTGAGAGGCTTCACTGATGACGGAAAGGAGCAATTACATTTTAAACACAGAGCATTATGCACATAATTGGATTAGAACTGTTCTTTCAGCCACTAATCTGTAGTACTCAGATAAAAATATGTATGCTGTAGGTAGTAACCACCACAGAGGACTGGAATAGGTTTTAAAAGATGCTCACAAAAGAAAATCTGTTTAACTAGGAAAACAGCAATATAAGGAAATAAATGCCTCAATAAGGATATAATATTTGGCCTTGTTTCTAACAGGAATAAATGCAATTTCAGTTCGGTGTTAGAGAGGATTCCTTAAAAGAAGTGTTAGGCAGCTTTCAGTTATGAACAGAAAATGTGGTCCAAATGAATTGGTAATATGTTGTGAAAGTGAAGCTGTTTGCATTTCACCAATATCAGCAAACAGAATAAGAACTGACTGGCATTGGATGTTCTGTCTGTTCATAACCCATATGAAGGGATTCCTTAAGAAAAGGAAGCACACAAATTCAACAAGCAAGCTGTGTTCAATCTGCTGGAGCTACTAAATGCCACATAGTAACACCTAGATGACTTTGCTTCTGCAGGATCACAGAGGCCAGCGCAGTAAGCTGATACTAATTGAAGGAATTCCTATGTAGTGCCAGAAAGGATGTCCCTAAAATATCTCCCAGGGGTTTATGGGAAAATACAGATGTGGAAAGGAGTGACTTCTGTGGTGGTTTGAGATCAGTGCCACGCAGGATCCTGTGCTAGGTAACTCTTCTGCCTCTGTGAAAACCATGAGCTGTTCCATCTTCAGTCACACAGGGACTCTAACAATGAACAGGCATGTTACAGTGCCGTTAAATAATTAGCAGAGAGCTACTTAACCCTATTTTTTTGATTTTAGTCACACTCTAAATAAAACAGAGTGGGGGAAAATGGAGTTGGTAAATCTCCTTCCTTCTTGTTAAAATGTATGTAGTAAGGCTCAGTGCTGTAGAGATTTTTGAACACATGGGCACAGGAAGAGGGACCCATCACAGGACTTCCCAGCTGTGAGAATATGTTAAAGTTGGCCTTTGATTACCACGGACTGATTTTTCTCCATAGATTGGGAAGATATATTCACTTTTTTGGTCAAGAGCCGTTTCTAATACTGCAAAAAATTAAACTGTGAGACACAAGCTTTCAGCCCCAGTTTTCTGTTCTGTCAGAAGGGTCCCTATTACACTTTTGGGACCATTTGCAACAAAGTGGTCATGAAATACCTTCTATGTGTCCCATAAGTACCTGTGAGTAAGGTGCCTCCTCTGCTGGGGACAGCTGTCAAGTCCCACAGCTGCTGTGCTGTGTGCTGAGACCTGGCACCTTTGGAATTCCAGACAGAAGCTTCTCAAATGCAGATGAAAGGTTGTCCCCAGAGAGCCCTTCAGAGCTCAGATGCTGCAGGCAGTTGGTGCAGTCTGAGTTGAGATTTGCTGTGTGTGACTGCTGTGGCTGTGAGCAGCAGCACCCTCCAGTGCAGGCTGGGTCAGAGCCATGTGCTTTGGGAGAGGTATTGTCTTACACACTACATATGTACACAAATTTTCTCCTTGTGCTATAACAGACACCTCTGATAGTGCACATAATGAATTTTAATAGCAATCCCTCCTCCTTTCCCCCTCCATTGTGCAAGGAATGGTTGCACACGTGCCTTTCTGCTGCATTGTATTGGAAGCTGTTTCTTTGTGGCACATCAGTGCATTTATTTAAAGTATTTCTGTTAAGCAGTAGAATCACAGCTAAATAGAGAAGGAATTATTTGCTTCTGAATTTTGCATGACTTCTGAAAATTAATGTTTGGGTTTGAAAATCAAATTGAGTTTCCATTGTTCAGGAAGATTTATGAGTTTGGTCGTAAACCTAAGAAATTTTTTACAGTTTGGACCAGAGATCATGTTTTCTGGTGAGGCTTTCTGTTAGGAATAAGATTCTTTAAGTTCCTTCCCTCCTCACCACGTATTTCAGAAAGGTCAAGGCATGTCTTCACTATGATCCATATTGGGAAAAGGGTGTGAAGAAAAGTGGCAGAAATGAGTGATGTTTGTTCTTGGTATCTAACCCAGAGATACTCGTGTCAGACCGTTTGGCTGGATTTCATCTGCTCTGATCTTTGTAAGATAAAGTGCTAAGTCTGTAAGCTTAAGAGCTTTATTTTTGTTGGTGGTGATGTAGGGTTGGTTTGCTTGTTTGTTTTGTAGGGCAATTATCAAGGAAAGACAATTCACAGAATTTCAGTCCTGGAAACTATTAACAGATTGATTTCAATGTGTGCTTTCCTCCTTTGAGCAGAATTCGTGGAAGAAAAAATCTTGATATACACTCAACAGCTTGCTCCAATGGGACAGTATTTTACAGATTACTAACTTGATACTATCATTGCATCCCTTTTATTTTGGCAAGTTTGGGATATTCTTTATTGAAGAGTAATAAAGAGTGATAGGTATCTTCCTTTTGTGTGGGTTTTTTTTTTTTTTTAGTTATTCAGAAGATGGAAAGAACAGCCCTTATTTAGTCAGAAAACTGAAACTTTCCAATTAAAATACTACAGTAATAACATGGTAGTGCTTCAATCATTGAAACTCTTCTAACATAAACTATTCAGACATGGTTAAAGTCTGTGGAAAATATTCAAGATAAAGTTTATTTTGTTGTGCAGAGTCCAACACAGTGACTTTATACCTATTCCTGTTAGGAAAGGTCACACTCAAAGTCCTATTGAAAAGATTGAAAGTTAAAGTCTTATCTGATCCTTCAGTCTGTCTTAGACAATGATTCTTGCAGGAGGGAAGGAAAATTAATTTTCTTTCATTTGCAATAGGTCTGCAATACAGCAATATAAACAAGAAAGAGAAATCCCATCAAAGCCTGCAGATATTGGACTGAAAATTTATTCTGAAGAATATCAGTTAAATGAGATATCAGTGAGAGTGTTTTTAATACTGATACACCTAATCCTTTCTCCTAAACTATAGGGTAGGGTTGTAAGTGTGGTGCCTTTATCTGTTGGATGGAAAGCAATACCCATAACATGTTTGGATTTTGGCATTTTTCAGAACTTTGAATTTTTGACATTATTTCAAGATGAAATTGAAGACTTAAAAGTAACAGTATATTAAAAAATGTAGTTGGAAGCAAATTTTCTCATTTTCCTTCTTCTAGTTCTGTGTCCCAGCAGTATTTGTAGACTCTACAGAATGAGCAGGTCAGTGGAAAAAACCCATGCATTAAATTCTCTGGACTTTGAAGCAGGAATCCCTCACTGTTATAATATAGCTGATCAAATAATAAATTTTACATTTTTCAAACAGAAGGGAATTATTTGGGGAAGGTGTTGCTGAGATAAAACTTGTAGTTGCTTAAATAAAAATATTTTAGTGGAAATGCAAAAAAAAAATATCAGCATCGTTCTCCAGCCTTCCTCCCACCTCAGTGCCTTGTTCAGTGGAATCGCTCTCTGTGTGAATTAATTTAGATAAATGTTGAACTATATATACCTGGCAGTTTGATCCAGGTTTTCCTGTGCTTGTAGAATGATCTTGCTGTAAATTGTCATGCAGGTAATTAAGGCCTTCAGGTTGGTTTTATTTGTATTACAGGTACTTTGTATCTAAAGGGTGGAGGAGCAGTTTGTTTCTGCTGTTCTCCAAACCTGGAGAACAAATCTCCTTTGGCTGGTTTGTATCCCTTGTTTAGGGTTGGGGTAGATGCTGGCAAAATACCTTTGGTCTGGTGTGATGTGTGTGATCTAACACATCCAGGTACAGCCAACTTCTTAGAGAAACTGCTGTGGCAAGGCAGGGTGGACTCCACAGGCAGAGCTGGAGTCAGGGAGAGGCTTTTTTCTCGTTTGCACTGGAAAGACACTGATTCATCAAAATGGGGGAAAAATAATCTGGATTCTGGTTTGGAAGGCTGAAGAGTCTCCCAAATTGCCAGGAAACCTGTTCTACTGTGGGGAGACTGTCAGTCTGTCATGCAGGACCTGCTCTGGGTGTAAGGGGTGAAACATTTACCACAGCACTGAAGGGTGCACAGCGTGGAGCTCTGTACTTGGGGTGTCAGCTGCAGCAGGCTTGGCTGAACTGTAAATCTCAGGTTTAATAAGTGGGGATGTAGAGTGGACTGCCATTAATCTCTTGTGTGAAAGGTTTTGTGCTTTCCCAACACAGAACAGGTAAACCTGTGAAATGCTGGTATTTTTGGCAGAATAAACCCCACGCTGCTGCCTCTTTCCAGCCCCAAATTGACCTCCCAGTAACACAGGGTTATCCCAGTGTGTTTGCTGGCTCCAGTAGAATCCAGAGTCATGACTTGTGATTAGAGGCAGATTTGCCTAGATCAGATGAGAAGACACAAAGACAGCTCGACAAATGTGAAGTATCATTCAAAAGTAGTTTAATTTATACATTGTTTATCCCACAGCCTCTCCACGTTATTGATACAAACCCATCTCACTGGCGCTGTCCCTGCCTGGTGTGTACTTTCACTGACCTCTCCAGTAATGCTTTTTGGAACAGATGAGCTCTTCTGTGCTGGGGATTGGTAGTTTATACACAGCCATAGAAAGAACCCAGTGGATTGATGGGAATAAAGAAAATACAAGCTTTGATGGAAGTTTTGCCTTGCTCAGCTGATGAGTTGAACCTGAGCTTCCCCTGTTCTGTCCAGGCAGCCTCTTGCCAGCTAAGCTCAATGGTGAGGGTGGACTGTGATTACATTCTCAAAGTATTTTCTCACCCATGGTGCTACCAGACACCTTGACCAAGTGAGATCTATTAATAACCCAGTAACTTTTTACATTGATCACTTAATAAACAGAAATTACACCCAACTTGTAAGAGTGATTGCTGCAAGTATTTCACAACTTAGTAACGCTCTGGCTCATCTCTTTGTTATTCAGAATAAGAAAATATAAATATTTGAAATGATAGCCAGCATTCAAAAGTATTACCAACACCTTTTTCATGTACTAGACTGAAATTAGTATCTTGGAATGCTAAAGTAGGGTGTGCTACATCTTTTTCAGTTCTCTGCTGCACTTATTTTTTCTTGACCTGGATTTGTGTTTCTTTGTGTCTTCACTTTACTTAGCTTAGAAATAATTCTGTTTGTAGAGGTGTTCCTGGCAGCCATACTCACTTGGGCTTTGATTTGATTAGAGAAAGGGGAACATGGGGTCTGCAAATATCTCGGTGTCTTTATTGGCAGCACTTATTGTAGAAACATTTGAAATGCTCTTGAAAGCTGTGCTGGTGCTGGAAAAGCAAATTTGAGCAGGATGAAAACTTTTCAAAGCTGGCTTTGAAAGCCAACAAAACCCCCAACTATCTTATTTTCCAGGCCAGAAGGCACTGCATGAGCTTTCCTGAATATGAAAGAATTCTCAAGACTGTTCGTAAATTTACTTCATTCTTTGAGTAGAATGTTGTCACGTAATTATCTGTAAAAGAGTTTATTGCTTTGTAAACTCTTCTGACATTAATGTTATCCTTTAATTAAAACAAATTTAATTAAACATTGAAGTGCATATTAGATAAATGAAAAATCAGAACTCTTTTTTTAAATGAAATTTGGTCCAATAATACATATAGTTTTAGGAGGCTCTGACAAATTTCATCTCTGACTCACCTGTGATTTCTTACTTATTGCAATAACGCAATTTCAAAGTATATTTTAGATTAAAAAATTAATAGTTGAGAGTGAATAATTAAAACTCATGATTGAACAAAAGAGTTAACTTTGCCTTTTAGCTCCCAGACTCACCCTGGGATGATTTAGCTTTACAGTGAAGAATATTATGTGTCAGTGGTCTGGACTGTGACCTCATAATTTTCCCAGGGCCATTGTCCAGATAGTAATTATGTTATTTATAAACACATTTATTTACAAATAATGTTTAACTATAAATATTCAGTTATTATTTCTGTTCATACCCAGGGCTTGGCAGTTTACTTCCTCTGAAGAATTTGGGACATGATTTGAACAATATGTTTGTGGAAACTTAATGTAAAAAAGGCAAATAATCACTTATGTTTTTAATAAATATACTATTTCCACATACAGAAACTTAAAGCAAGCTATGTATTCCTTGCCCATCAGTGGGAGTCCTTTCAAATTCCTTGTACTGAACTGCTTGGGACAAACACTGTGTTTGCAAGTTAACTCAAAAAATACAAGTCCATGTTCAGTGTTAACCTCTGACCTTTTTAGGCTCCTTGTCTCAAGTCAGAATTTCACCTGATTTCCTTCAGGAACATAGAAGTAGACTTGAGTTTTGAGACTCAGGATCAGCAGGCTTATTCTAAGGAAATGCATTCAAAATGTTATCCCTGAAGTGCTAAGGAAACTCAGTGTATGTATTGGTATTTTGAGTACACGTCAGGAGATTGAATTTCACTAAGGAAAACCAGCAGAGCTTGCAATATCTGAAATGTCTGTGGTTGATTTGTGATAGTGGAGTCTTCATTAGCTAATTGGAAAATGCTTTAGCTGAAGCAAGACAATAAGTGCTACACTGCTGCAAAAACACCTGGGGCCAAACCAAAAAGAACTGCAGTTCTATTCTCCGTCTTTGCAGAGGCAGGACAGTCGAGCACAATTAGTGGGATGTAGTGCACTGCTGTGATTACTGCAGCATTTTTCATACCTCCTCAACCTCCTACCAAGGTGCAGGAGAAGGAATGCCACCAAAACCTCTAACAGACTCAAAAATGAAAAACAAAAAGGAGCAACTGGAATCTCCTGGTGCTTCAATCACAGCTTCTCTTTGTATTTGCAATACCTGGAATACAGAACTCTAAGGCATCCTTTAACCTGTTTTAATTTTAATAGAACTGTGCCATTTTAAACCAGAAACAGATTTGATCCATGATAATTGGATTGCTTCTAGTAGCCATGTCCCTGGGGAAGGATTGCCCTGTGAGAAGGCTTGGGTGGCTGCACAAGCTGGGAATGTGCCAAAACCAGAAGAATGGACTTTCCTGTGTAGTGTTACCATGGCAGAGCAAGTTTTAGGGCAGTTCAGTTACATACAGCAGATATTCTAGCACATCTGTTTCCCTGGCATGGCTGTCTCCCCGTGGGTGTGCTCTGACACCTGGGCTGGTTTTATTGAAGGTAGAGGCTGGGTGAGTTTATTTGCAGCTGGACTGGAAGGAGAAAGGATTGAGCTCTTTGCTGTGTGGTGTCAGCTCACCCAAGATGTTTGAGTAGGTGTTACACTTCTCCCTTGCTATTTAGGGAGAACTTAACTACAGGAAAAGACAATAAAAGGAAAGTTGCAATTCAGAGGTTCCTATGGCAAAGCAGGAGAGAGTGAAGATCATGGACAATAGCAAATCCTTTGCTGTGCTAAAGCGTGACTTTGCCTAGCAGCTATCAGAACATCTCCATGGTTTGGGTGTGAGGACTCAGCTCCAGAATTCCCTCCAAGAGTTTGTTAGGCCTCGTTGCACCTTTATAATGTTCTTGGGAACATGGCTCAAATGTGCAAAAGAGAGCTGCAGCTGACCCCAGGTCTGCAGAAAGCACAGGGCACGTGTCAGAGCCATCTGGCTCTGAAAGCCCTGAGTGCAGAACTGGCAGCCAGGAGTTAGGGAACCTGAAGGCAGGTTTTGATAACCTGAGGTAATGTTGCTGTGAAATGGCAGTGATATCCTGTCACTGATGTTTTGGGGTTAAGAAGTTGAATTCTATTCTTACTGCGAAGTATATGAGATCTGCTGGGACTCTGCAAAGGTGTGAACTGTGTTACTGCTGTCTTTTGTGTCATACAGGCAGGGTTGGAGAGAACCAGACTTTTTTGAGGGACAGAATGCTCTTATGCTTAGGGATGTTTGCTTCCTAGCACAGTAATTCCAAAAGCACAGCCCTCCTTAAACTTTGAGTTGCAGCAGTCCATGCTACAGGAGCAGCAAAGTGCTGTCTTACCTGGAGAATGAATCCTTCTCTCCAGGAAAATCTTTGCAAAGACTGATCTTTCTAAGCCTGATAAGTAAGTTCTGTTTCAGTTTTGCAACTCCTGATAATCTCTGATTGCTTTGGGGAAGGAAACTGCTTCTCATCCTGCCCTGCAGCATCTGTGAGGAGCAAGCCAGGGTGCATTGCAAGTGAAAACTCTGCATTCCTGGGAGAAACCGCTGTGTTTCTGTTGGTCACAGCTCCTCCTGAAGGCTTTCCAGCTGTGCATTCAGCTATGAGCATTCCTGGGACGAAGGGTTCATGGGACAAATGGTTATGCCTGGTGAGTTCAAAATGTGTCACCTGTGCTGGGCTGTCCCAGGTGTCCCTGCCTGGCACCCCCTGGCTGGTGCTGCCTCAACAGTACTAGCACTGGAGTTGGGGATATGGAGGTGCAGAGTTCTCTGATAGAACTAAATGTTTAAAACTTCCTGCTCTACTAATTTCAACTATGTGGAACTAATGTAGCTTTTGCTGATCAAAACCAGAGGAAGAATGCTTTCTGGCTGATTCTGTAGGGCTGGTCTGTCTCATATATTTCTTCCTGAAGATAAAGAACTACTCAAGTGGGTTTTTTGGTTTTTTGGGTTTTTTTTACATTCAGCCAGTAGGTTCTTGTAATTGAGAATTCAGGTTTAATTACAAACTGTATTGGGCTATTAGCTGTGTTTTAATCCCTTCCATTTAAATTCTTGGAAATCCATTTAATAATGTATTCTCTTGAGTTTCTTTGTTATTCTTTTATCAGCAATGAGTTCTGTCTAGAAAGCCTTTTCAATAGATTTCAAAATACAATAGTGTGCTCTAAAACTCCAGGTGAAGGGCTATGTGCTAAATGTCTTGAACAAAACCCTCTGCTGATTCCTTGTCTGTTGCCTTGGCTTAGCTCTATGTTACTTGCTGGGTAATGCAGCAAGAAGTTGAATATCATCTAACATCCAGCACTTTTAATTTTAAAGCATATTTGGGTAACTGCCCATGAGAGTTTTCATCAGAACGAATGGTGAGATAGACTGGGCTGGAAACAGACTGTGTGGAGAACTACTGTGGGTTTTTTCCATGGCTCTGACCCAGAGTTTAGAGAAAATGATGCTAAGCTTCTGTCAGCCACAGTGGATCATGTTGCTTGCTGGGGAAGCATTCAGTAGCCACATCACAAGTGATGTCCATCAGCTCCCTGCACGTGGGCCCAAAATGTGCCTCCTGTCATGTGACAAATTGCACAGGCCAGGAAAAGGAATTTAAAACAAAGACACAGAAACATGAAGGAATAGTAGCATTATTGACAAAAGGTAGAAAACAAAGTGAGAATGGTTATGTTTGTACCTAATTTTCTTGCTGGGGCAGAGGTGCTTCCTCTTTATAACTGCAGGACTGCTAAATCAGATCC
This sequence comes from Lichenostomus cassidix, assembly GCF_008360975.1. Lineage (NCBI taxonomy): Eukaryota > Metazoa > Chordata > Aves > Passeriformes > Meliphagidae > Lichenostomus > Lichenostomus cassidix. The sequence continues at coordinate 20,040,237 of NC_139490.1, forward strand.
TCTCTCACTGCCACCAGAGGGCTTAGGTTATGAAATTTTTATTCCTGGTTGTTTGCTGGTATGCAGGACACTTGGAAAACTTTCCCAGACTCTCCCTAAGTGGCTTTCCTTGAAGCATTCCCTTTTAGCATCCAGTTTGTTTCTTTCAGGAGGTTGTTCCACTTCCATGGATCAGCCCAGCCAGGACTGATGGGAAGGAAACTGCAGCTGCTCAAGTGCTGAAAACCAGTGGGAGCTGCTGTTGGAGCTGCTCATGGTGCAGCCTGGGACACTTGTCTTTCACAAGCAATTGAGTGCATGGACAGACAAGTGTGTCTGGAAACCTTTGGGTTTCTCCAGTGCCATCACACTTGGTTGTTACAGGTTCTGGGCAGCACAGGCAGCAGCACCAGCCTGGGTAAGCAGCCTGAGCTGCAAATCCAGTGTAACAGCAGAGCTCAAATAACTTAGGAAATACTCAGAGCTGGGAAACTCATCCACAGAAATTGAGGTCACTTAGGAAGCCTGTGCAGAGTATTCTGCATTTGTAAGATAATGGTGGTAGATAATGGTGGTAAATAATTGTAGGTGAGCACTTCAGACTCTCTGCACACCTTTGGGGTGCAGGTGTTGCTGGGTGTTACATCACTTGAAGCGGTGAGTTAAATGTTTCATAGCCTTTCATTGCTTGTGCTGCACTGAGCACAGCTGATGCTGACATACCAAAAAGTTAAATGTGAACTGAATTAAGCTGAATAGATATAAAAACTAAGAAAACTAGGAACTGATGTAATGTGCATTTTTTAACATATATATTAAATACATCTGAATCAGGCAAGTTCTTTGGCAAATTATTTTGAGAATTCCAAGTGCATTGATTTAGTCAATTTTATGGAATGACCACACATTGAGATTTGGCAAAGGACCTAAACCATCTTATTGCCTAAAAGAACTGCTGATTGCAAGCAGACTTAAAACATAATGAAGTTCCTCTCTAATAGGAAGGGGGGTTTTGAGTTGCATCTTCACAGGCTGATGAGAATTATTTTCAGAGTTAATAGAAGTTCTCTATATAAGGGTCTGTGTTAGGTAATAGGACTTGATCCAGCTTAAAAATAAAACTGTTCAGTTTGTATGACAACTTGTGTGTGTGGTTTCTAAATATTTGCAGAGAACTCTATGTGTAAATCAGTGCTTTTTAATTAATCAAGATACAATGTACTAATAATACTCTTTTCAGCTTTTCTGTGTGGCAGAATTAATAACTATCAAGTCTAAGTTGTTCCTCCAAATAGCAATGTGTGTGTCATTAGTGCTGGATGGATGATGTTAGCTGTGCATTCATACAGCATAAGGCATGTCAAGGAGTTCAGGGAACTGATTATAAGAGGAGTGACTTCCATCACCTTATTTACAATAAGATCTGTTAAGGAGCAGTGAGATTTCAGCCCAAGCTTGATCTGGTTTAAATCTCACAGATTTTGGGGAAGGGTGTCTATAGTTATAATTTTCCTGAACTAGAGCTTTTTGGGAGCCACAGTCCATCAGAGTCTCTGTCCCTTAGCTGCTGCAGGATCTGCATCAGTGGAACTGCACCATCTCATCCCAGCAGAAAATGAAATAGTTTTTAGTATATGATTGCTGTTATGTAGTAGCTGTTTGTTTTGACAAATGTTTTCGTTTCCTGTCTACCAAGTATTCAAAAATTTGCACTTCACTACAAACTAATACTATAGGCTGCTGCATTTTATTAACTAGACTTGACGAGGTTCAGAAATTAAACTAAGACTCTAAATTTGTATTGCAGCTTATTTTCCATTCTCTAATTGAAAAAAAAGTATAATCAAAGATTTTTATTTGCAATTTATTCTGAACCTTTGAGTCAGAGTTCTAAATCTTTGCAGGATTCTGTTTTGACTTTGTCTAGTTCCATAATGGCAGTTTCTGAATCTCCTGCCTCTGTTCATAAACAGAGAAACTCAGAAAAAAAGCAGCATGAGTGCTTTTTAGATCAAATTATACCTCTGGAATGATAGCTGAAAAGAATAATAAGATGTGTCTTAGTTTTTTCAGGCCGCCTAACTGCACACAGGACAGAACAGAGTTGGTAGGAAAGTTTTGAGTTTGCTGTAATTAACTGAACAATTCTCCAGTGTGCTTGTGAATGCCTGTTGTCTGACAGTTGTTGTCTGGAACTCTGCTTACTCCTGTTGTGAGCTTTGGGGAAGGTTAAATTTATTCTAAACAGCAGCAACTCTGTTGTTTCCTGCAGTGTATGGAATTGGTGTTGAATTGCTCAGAACCTTTTCCAAATCTCAGGCTGGGATTGTGCAGGTTGGTAGTAGAGCTCCAGACAAAATTCCTTTCTGCAGCTGAAGAATTGAGTTTTAAACAACAGCTGAAGCCAGAGATTGTTCTCATTTGGGCCAGAATGATCATCTTTTGGGTCAAAGGACATGTCTGACAGTGCCAGTATTTACTGGGCTGATTTCTGAGGCTCTGATCTTAAAAGGCTGTATCCTCAACAGTTTTTACTGTTGTTTGTTGAACCAGCATTGGGTTTTACGGCCAACTCAGTCTGCTTTTTCTTGCTGATGTATTTGTTTTATGAAATTTGATGAAAATGCTGTGTGATCTCTCTCTAGAGATAACTTGGTGGGTAAAACCCAAAGAAAAGAAACCAAAACCCCTTAAGCTGTCTTGATGGATCAATAATGTGTCATTACTGATGGCTTCCTGTTTTTAAAAATCAGTCTGTTTTGTCTGATGGGGGAAAGTGGAAGTGTCAGGGCTGGCACATCAGGTGAAAGCTTGTCTTACTAATAGAATTCAAACACCATTCGTGATCATCATGTAGTAAAAACATTGCCTGAGTCTAATTTATTAGCTGTTGTCAACACATACACACGTGTGAATACACAGACTGATCCTGAGGCTGCTGAGTGCAGTACAGAAATGCTGTAATTAATGTGGGGACACTGCTGAGCCCAGCTGGGGACATGGGTATGGTCAGTGGCAAGCAAATGAACTGTTTCCATGAAGTGGGAACAAAGCAGGAGGGCTGTGAACCCCTGGTGTTCGATGGAGGGGGAGATAACAGAGCAGGAACATGGCAGAGCAGCAGGCACTGCTCAGGGAAGTGGGAATTGCAGAGCTGGGAGGAAGGCACTGTACATGAGAGCTCCAGGCATCTGTGATGCAGCTTGGGGATGTGTGGATAAGGTTGGTGAAGCTCCTCTGTGCAAGAGAAGATTGTAGAGAGAGGCAGTAATGGACACAGGGGAAACTCAGTGACTGAGCAAGTCTGGCTGAAGTCAGGCTGAGGACAGAGGGAGAGCATGGCTTGGGCAGCTGAGCACAGGGAGGGCACTGAGGGGCTGGGATTGCTCTCTAAATGCCTGGCTGTAGAGGGAGAAGAGTTACTTCAGTGGAAAAGATTGTTGGCAAAGGCATGTGAGTGGGTGTAAACTGCAGAGTGGTAAATTTAGTCTGGGAATTAGATGTCAGTCTGTTGGAGAACCGAACTGCTGGAACAGTTTGTCATGAGGAGTAATGAGGGTCAACTAACCCATATTGTTTTAATATGAACCATTTTAAGGATGACTAAAGCCTAGACCTTGGGGCTCAGGAGTTCACTTTTGATCCTGTGTCCTAGAAGGAGTGCTGTCATCTGAAAGAGCCTCCATCCAGCCTTAGCTGGATATGGGAGAGCAGAAATTCTGAGTTACTCTGCTGGGACAGAAGTCATGATCCCATTGACTCTCCTGGTTTCATGTGCAGATCCTGGAAGGGAAGGAGGAATGTAAGGCAAAACCCACCAGGATGTCACTGACCATTGCTGTAGAGTCTTGTAGGAAATCTAATCACCAAGAAAGTTCCACAGGAAGACTTTTATCCCCAGCTCTACTGTGCTCAGGTTTATTCTTTCTTTGTTACTACTTCAGCAGCTCCATGTGGTTAATTGGCCCTCATGGTCTTTTATTTTTCCCTTGCTCAAAGGAAAATAAAGCTTAACATTTCTGTAGGTTCTTGTGCTGCAAGATATCTACAGCTGATCCTATCTAGTGTTTCCTGTCCCAGCAAGGGCCCCTAAATCTCACCCTTTGCTGCCCTGTACTGACAGAAGAGAAACCATTGAAAAAAATACTCTTCTTCTTCTTTCCCTTAGTATGGATTTACTTCCTATGGGAACTGCTGACCGTAGATCACAAATAGCATGTTAAAATGATCAATGGTTTCCCTTATTGAAATGAAAATTTGATTATAGGATGAAGTGTGGGTTTGTCAGATTTACTATGGGGATAACCCACAGAAATGTTTAAGAGATGGTTGCACCAATTCATTTTCTTTTATAGCATAACCTTGTGGAAGTTGACAGTTACCATGGTTTCACATTGCTCAACATTAGTTCCCCTGGAAAAAAACCAAAAAACAACTTGTCTTGTTTTTTCATAGTGAATGAGGTATTGTTGTGTAAATTGAAATCCAAACAGATAAAGAAATTTGAATTTAAAAGGCATTTCAACAAAAGTGTTGAATAAAGGGAAGGAAGAAACATGTTAGTTTGCAAAAACAAACTAACTTGGAAATGTGAACTTCAGTGAATTCCTTAGAGCAGCACAGGTGTGTTTGCAGTGACAGGGCTGTGCCACCTGCCAGCTCTCAGGTGACTCTCACTGCTTGGGGTGGCTCCTGCCAGGGCTATGCCAGACATCCTGGCAGTGCAGATCTCAGGGCTGAGCATCCAGGGGCCTTGAGCTCATCAACAGTGTTTGCAACCAGTTGGAATTGATGCCTTCTGGTTGATCTGCTGTTGTCAAAAGATGAATTGCACTTCTGAGTCAGGCCTGTAATAGTGATATAAATCTTTTGGCTGTTTTTAGGTAGATTAGATTTTGATAATCATTAGGGTGAAGGGTGTAATTTTAAAAAAGAAAAATGTTTTTTTTTAGTATGGGCACTGTGTGATATGTATTTTAGATATAACAGGGTCTGAAAATCAGTTGAATGTTTCAGTAACACCAGGTGAACCAATTATGAGAGGATACTTTAAATCTTTTTGAAAGTCAGCCTTCCAATCTATTTATAGATTTATCCTCCTGGGTTTTATGGTACATCATCTTAATATACTAATTACTACTTCAAATTAAAGAGTTGCCTAAAGCACAATAGAAAATTGTAACACTCTGCTTGTACTTCTTTTTCTCTAGTCTTTATAGGAATATGAAGTACAGGGAGTTACGTTGGTAGATGTAACAAGTACATACACAGCATCTGGATACAAATCTGTTAAATACTGGTTGATTTATGATTATAGCTGTAGGTAGTTAAAATCAACATTGTTATTGGCAGAGAAACACAAATACTGTGTTTTTTAATGCCTAGCTGTGAGTGTAGAAGATGGTGTGTATTTGATAGCACTGCCCAGGAGAGGCTGGGGCTCTGTGCCATTTGCAGTGACTCTGATCTGGGGGATACACTTATTGGGATGTTTGACTAACAAGTGTACTAACCCTCCCTGTCCTGTGGCTCTGTCATTAGCTAGAAGCTTTGAGCCTGCAGTCATACTTTCAGTAGAAAAGTCAGAACACCATTGAAAAAAAACAGTTGTTACTCTGTTGTAACTGCTGGAATTGCTGTTGAAGGTTAAAAGTGCTGCAAAAAAGCCCCAATACAGGCGTGCATAAAACAGGCATAGCTGGCTTGTAAAATAACCCTGTCCACTGCCATTTGGAGAGAGTGGTGTCAACAGGAGGGGTAAAACGTGGTTCTGGGAGCAAGTTTCAGTGCTGTGGCTCACAGGAAGCATCTTTTCCCCTTTGGTGGCTGCCAGAGCCTGCAGCTCTCTGAGACCTGACACTGTGAGCCTGAGCATGACTGGAACACGAGTGGTGTCTGCTTCCATGTGCAAACAGTGGTGTTTCTGAGGGAAACTGGATGGAGAGGATTGCTTCCACTGCAGCAGTCTTGGCTGAGATACTGAGTTAAACTTTGGGTTTTAGCTCATAACAGCCTTTAGTATGTTTGTGTGTTAGGAATTACTCACTCTTTTGGTCTCTGTATCATAGAAGGGGTGCCAATAGATGTGATATAGCAAAGTGTATTCCTGTTCTAACCCTGCTATCTGATAGTTTAATTTAATGTCCTCTTCTTCCACAATCACCCTGAGACTGTGTAAAAACCAAATTTCCCCCTTTTACAGGCCATTCATGGATTTTATTGACTTTAATCATACCACTCACAGCTATCTAGTTCCCACATTAAAGAACCTTAATGTATTTAGCCTGTCCTAATATTCCAGCTAGCCCACATCTTTAAGGTATTTATTGCCATTTTTATGCCTCTCTGTACTCTAGTAGTATCCTCTTTGAGGTGGGATAACCAGAATTCCATGGAGTGTCCAAGATACAGGCTTACTATGGCTTTTTGGTGGTAAAAAAAAAATTATATGGAGGGGGAAAAAAAAGGGAAGAAATCTAAGAAGAAATCTTTCGTCCTTTCTGACAGTGGCTGAACAGTGAGTTGATGTTCCCAAACTGACCATAACAATTTTCTGCTCTGTGTCCTGAGCAGTGGTGGGCAGTTGTGTGCCCCGCAATGTGTTGGTATTTAGGGCAGCTTTTCTCTGGCTACATCTGGTGATGTCGAGCTGAATCCATCAGTTCTATTGTTCAGTCACTCAATATCATTAAATCCTCCCTGTAATTCTTCTAGGACAGCTGTGAATTTCCCCACTCTGAATAATTTTGTATCATTAATAAATTCTGTTACTTCAGTGGAGCTTAAATCTAAGCATGTTCTTGAGCTGGTTCTGAAGGGGAAGTCAGAGTCTGTCTCAGTGTCATATTTCTCCCATGTTCTTTTGCAAGAATAATTAACTGTGAAATTGGTAAATTTAAAGATGGTGTCAGTGAAGTTTTGCTGTTTTCTCTGGTTACAAAATGGTGTCAGTGCCAGTGTCCCCAGCCTGAACTGATGACTCTGTTCAGTGGGGACAGATAACTCAAATTACTCCCTTACTCAGAAAAGCCTGCATGCATGTTTTCCACAACTGACTTACCAAAAAGCCAGAAGAGCAGCAAACAAGTCGCTACTAATGCTTTCAACTCTTTGAACAGTTCTGTTTCCTTCCATTCTGCAAGGAATTCTGTGTTGACAGTTTGGTTGTCTTCTTTTTTTTAGTTTACTTGCCTGTATATAGGTTCAGATTTCCTCTCTGGCTTTGTGGGCAAGCACATAAACCCATGGGCATGGGCATGCACATACACCTCCCACTGGGCAGCAGATCTCTTGTCTTTGGGAAAATCATGTTCTCCCCTTAAAATGCTGGCTCTTACTACAGCTTGTAGAAGGCTCAAATGTGCTGCTTGTAGAATAAATTCAATCCATTAGTCCCCTGTGCAGTTCCAGCCATCCCAGGCTTGCTAGATTCCCACCTCTGGCAGAGCTTTTGGGATCTGTGGGGCAGAGCACCTTCAGTATAGAGTCTGCCTCCATCCTTTTGATCTGTAGGTGGGGTTGTAATTTGGAAAATTTTCTGTCTTGGCCAGAAAAGGGAAAAGTATTTCCTTTCTACATCTCTTAAAGATAGACTTAATTTTTCTCATAGTGCAGTAATTGTGAGAGTATCAAAACAGCAATGACCATTTGGAATGTATTACAGACCTCAGCACATTTACCCACAGGCATTTAAGCAGACATGAACAACCGACTTGAAAATCACCGAATTTAAAGTATTGCTTTGTTAACTGTACTTTGAAAATAGGCATACATCCTCCCACCTCACTTTTTTTCCCCTTAGAGAACTGTAAAATGCAGCATTCAATGTTTCCAAAGCTGAATTCTCTTAAAATTTAATTGAGGAAACTGTGATCCCATTAAAAAAAAAAATTCCCGCCTTACTTGGTCATTAAAACTAAATTTTATACATCTGGAAAGCGCTGTTCATTTCTTGTGTTACACAAAATTAGCACGTCAGCTGAATGGAAAAGAAAGCACGGGATGACACATTCTGCTAGTTATATTTATACTGTGCTGCTTGTATCAAATATAAAGAAAAATCCCAGCACAAAACTTGTAGGAACACGACAACACAAAAGTAATAAACCATTGAGTTTATCCGAACTGCATTCATTACTGGAATCTGTTCTGCTAAAGATCAGATTTCCCAGCAAAGAGGGATAGTCTTTCTGCATCCCAATCCCTGGAAGTTATGGCTATTTGGACATAAATCTCTTCTCATGACCCGTTGAACAGGTGGATGATGAATTCAAGGCACTTACAATAAATACATTGTCAATAGGTGTGAACTGTTTGTTTATATTTTGTAGCACCTTTTTTTCTTGTAGGATTTGTTCATAATATTGCGAGCAGTTCAGCTGAAGGGAGTGAACATGTAGCAGTGTCTGCATGATGGTTACTTGGCATTGTTTCAAAGAGTGATGCTTGTTCTCTTTTGCTAACAGAGATCCTAGTAAAAATAGCAGTAAGCTTTCTAAAAGAAAAGCCCTGTGTCACTGGGAGGATGAATCAAGAGAGGAAAAAGCAGAGAGGACTCTGTTTAGTGCCTTTGTGCTGGGGCTGGATGGATCACAATCCATAAGCTTTTGGCACCTTTCAAAGCGTAATAGCAGTGATGGATACTTCATGCAGAAGTTTAATGCCACTATAGATAAACTCCCAGGATTCATCAGCTCTCGAGGCACAGAGCATCCTGTGCTTGTACCAGGCACTGTCTCCTGACCCCAACCAGACACAGGCAAGCACCCCAGACAATAGCCCTGAAGTATTAGCATTGGAAGCAAGATGTAAAGCTGATGCGGTTTCTTCGCAGAAAAGAAGCAAACAGCAAAAGGAAGATGATGGGATGGCTGGTTCTGTTGTCTGTAGTTCCAAATTTCAGGAACTTGAAGCAATAGGGGAGTCAGATTCAATGAAATGCAGTGTGGTGTGATTCACAGTATGCTTTCCACTGAAAATGGTCTTTATGCTTCTGTCCTGACAATGGTGGGCCATTTGGGAGTGTAAAGATTTCTTTTGTGTTCCTGATTTTGCCACTGACCTTACTACCCCCTTAGTCAGACAACTTAATTCTCATGTCTGTTTTTCATCTCCAAAGCTTGACCTGCAGGAAATTTTTTTCCCCAGTACATACTGTGCTTCTAGTTTGCTACATGGAAATATATGTATGTTTCCATGTTCTATTAAACTGTAATATATTACAGTTTATGTGTAATAAACTGTGTGTACTACATACATTCCTCAGTTTATTCTGTGCTTTATCAGGTATGGCCGTGATCTCTTGATAGTATCTCCACATGGCAGAAGTGATGCATTGCTGCTATTAGAACTAGCTACAACACTTAAGGGGGAGCATTATCTAAAAATTCCTGCTTCCACTCTGGAACAGTCATTCAGCTGCTTAGAACACTGTTGTTTGCTCTGGATGCTGTTTCTGGGCTCGAAGTTGATTCATATGGCTTTAATAGAAATTTTTTGAGATGCCTTTGCTGTTATATTTTGCATCCTTGTGAAGTTCACAGATTTTATGTGTATAAAACCATTTAGCTTTCTGTCAAGGATATGGAATTTAAGTAAATGGAACAGTAGTTTTAGGAACTGATGGCAGAACTTAGATTTGCTCACACGCCCTGTAGTGTCAGGGACTGTGTCTGAGCTTAAGTGATATCTAATAAAACATCCTTCCTATCAATGTTCCTTGGTCTAGGCTGTGATTGTTGTGAAGAAGTTGATGTCTCTTTGTAACACTTCACACTATGTCTGAAAATACCTTTTGTGTCAGCGCACGAGAAAATAGGTCACTGTATTGGCAGAATTGCTGCACAGCAGAACAGGCTTAGCAAAAGATGGGGTGTTCAGGTTTCCAGCTGGGATTCAGTTGAGTGATTTTCAAAAGCCCTGCTGCTCCTTTGCTGCTCTCCAAACACTAGCTGAGGGGGGTGAGCCAGCATGGAGTAATTAGGAAAACTTCTGAGAGAGCTTTAGGAAAGGCTCCGGATGCTGGGCATGCTGGAAGAGCAGAACGGCACAGAGATGGGTGCTGCTGGCTTCTGCTTCAGTCGTGTCAGTCTGAGAACAGATTAACACAAAGAAAACTTCTATTACCTTTAATTTTCTATTAGTACCTCTGGGGTGCACTACACTTCTAAACATACAGATTAAAACTCAGTTATGAAATGTAAGAAATTTATGATAGGAAATATTTGAAGCAGTATGTTCTTACATTTGGTAGGAGAAAAAGCTTCCTCAGAAGAAACAACAGTATTTAGAAGTGCACACATGCTCCTTTCATGATTTTCCTTGTTGTCTCTGTCGGTATAATATTTTTTCCTTAGTGCAGCTGACAGAAAAGAAATTGAGGGGGTTTTGTCTTTCATTTCAGTATGATCCTGCAGTGTAAGTGAGGCAGAAAGTATTGCATCTGCAATTTTTTGGTAAGGTTGATTAAGTTGGGGTTGTGGCTACCAAGAAGGCCAGAGAGAAATGGAAGTGGGGTGTCTCACAGCAACGCCCTAGCATGAGTCTGTCCATTTGAGGATCTTACAGCAATGGAAAAGTAGTTCCTTTTCTTTTTTACTACAGTAGTTGGACACACATTTATGGGTAAAGCATGGTTTTAGTCTAAAAGAGTGGGCAAAATGCTGCAAATGGCATCAAATGTCCCAAAAAGTGTAATCTGACAGCATTGGCCAGGAGTTGGTGTGTGAGGTGAAATGGCATTCAACTGAAAGCAAATTTTTTAAAAAGTCTGCACACTTCTGCATCTGTGAAAAGTTATGGAAAATGAAACGGTTTTGTAAAATAATCTGAACTTTCCCTTCCAAAAAATATTTTTCTAATATTACATGCTTCTAAATGCCAAAGCTCTGCTACACTGGCAGCACCCCTACCCACAAAGGCTGCGTTTTCTGTGCTCTCCACAGCTGGCATTGCAGAGAGAGCACTGCCAACCCTGACAAGGCTTGCTCTGACTTAGCAACGTACAAATGTTATTTATAGACCACAGGAGTCCTTAGAGATAAGTAATTATATTTCATCCCTTTTTAATGAAGAATGAACCTCGAGCTTTCAAAGAAATACAATGCTAAGCATTTTCTCTGGCAGGAGGGGCTAATGCTAACCCTGGGTTTGGCAGTGACGGGTTGTAGCCTTGGGCAAGTCCCTTCACTTTGGGAATATCAGTTTCTCAGAAAAATGGGAGGTTGTTATGTTTACCTTAGAGATGCACTTTGAAGCATAACCAAATAGTCTTGATTCAATTCTGATTAAGTGCAATGTGTTACTCAGACCAGTGAAGTGGCTGGCCTGAAGTAGAATGTGTAGAAATTCCTGGTCCACCATATGCTTTTAATCCATACTGATACAATAGTTGGATTGAGACAGTACTGCACTGAAAGAAGGCTGCTGTCATTGAACAACCAACATTAGATTTTTAATAAGATCAAAAATCTGGTTTTGGGGGGAAGAAATCAAAAGGAATTGTAATTTCTGAGGGATAACAAAAATTCCTGATACGAATTGTCAAAATGAGCTACAGATCTTTCTGTGAGACTGTTTGCATTAGATTTGGGCTGATAGCATATACTGGACACGCTGTCTGGAAAGGGCTCAAATGAGCTCCAGCTCTCCCATCTTCCCAACAGACCAGATGTCAAGATTTCCTAGAGCAGATGTGTTTTAAGTGGTCCTCAGAAAAAGCAGTATCTGGCATTTCTTTAACTTTTGAGTTGACAAATAGAAACTTTGTTCATTTTCCCAGTCAATGAGTTTAGCTCAGGCAAGATATATATATGTATATGTGCTAATGGAAAATATTAAGTGTCACTGTGAGAAGGGAGTGGTGGAAAATATCTTGGTTTTGACCAACTTTATTTGTTTAGAAATAACAAACCCAACAAACACAATCCCCAACAAACAAAATCCCCAACAAATCAAACCAAACCAAAGAACAACGAAAGGGTGTGGGAGTTTTAAGGATATTGAAAAAACTTGGATGTTTTATTTTTAATTATAATCTGGTGTTTTATTAATGCTTGTGCATATAGTAGAGTTAAGCTTTTTAATAAAAATATGCTTCAGGCCAAATCATATTTTACCAAAAATCTTTTATGCATTATATTAGGCACTAATGATATGTTAGATCCAAAAGGGAAATAACTGTTCTTGTACTTCAGGAGGGAAGTGAGATCTGATGGGAAAGGCTGACAGATTTCTTTGCTCCTAGTGAGAAATTTTGTGGGCTGTGCCAACCAAAAGGGAAACTGGAGGTTCAATGTGGTGCATGTAGGAGCTGCCACATAACTACCCCTCTGGAGGGAGGCTGCAGAGGCTCTCTGGGGAGTCAGAGGAGCTGGGAATCCCAGGATTTGCAGCCTCCTCCAGCTCAACTCCTTGCTGTGGAGAGGAGTAGCACCATGGCCCTGCTGCTCTGCTTTGCTGGGATGCAGAGGGGCTGTCTCTGCACACAGCCTCTCCCAGCCATCCCAGCCTCACCCTGGGAAGAGCTGCAGTGCTTCTGGAGCAGCTCTGCCTCTGTAGCACCATCATCTTCCTGTGTTGATCCTCACTGGAGCGCTCCTTTGCATTTAGAAGGACTCGAGCTCCATGTCCCATTGCTCATGCTCCAGGAACTAATCCCCTTGGCATGCAGCTCCTGCTGTGTGGGTGGGTGTTGGTGACGTTGCTGTTGCCTGTGCACAACCATCTGAGCAGAATTCCGACCCTTGGAGGTACTAATGCTTGGTTTCTGTGACCATCCCCTTCCTTCAATACAGGTTTTTTCCAGCAGCCACTGAGGGAATGGATGTAACCATCAAATGTGTTTGTCCAAGGAGTCCATGCTGTTCCCTTCTTGGGAAGAGCTTTAAGACTCCATTGGCATGGAATATTTCAGCAAGCAGGAAGGCATGTATGTCTGCCATCCTTTTGTGCCATGCAAGGCCAGGTTTCCTATCTGAGACTGATCTGTCCTGGATGTAGCCTCAATTCCCCTTTCCTAATTTTAGCTGCTTATCTGAGGCAAGTGATTTAGGAGCCTGTTGGCCCTGGTCTCTGTTTGCTGTCAGCACAGAGCATTAGGCACTTCGAGGGGGTGATTCAGCTCTGCAGTTGGGCTGTGCTGGCTGCCAAAAATGCCTCCTCCCCTAAATGAGAGGCCAGCCTCAATTTTATCCCTGGCTCCATCCCACCCTCACTGCTCCTACAGGGGAAGAGGAGTCCTCTGTTCTGGCTGACGAGTAACTGAAGAACTGAACTGCCTCCCTTTTAGATGTTTGCCTTTACTTTTGCCTTTTTCAGCTGTGTGTGAAAGGGGATATATAAATACAAGATGGTATGAGGACTATAAGACATTAAAAGGAAAACCCCTCCATTTCTTTTCTGCTTGTACCTGCTTTTGATTCTGTTAGAGACAAGAAATAGTTCAAAGTAAACCAAACAAGAAAACCTCCTCCCAAAAGACCAAACCAAAGCCCTAAATAATCACAAAAAACCCCAATAAAACACAAAAAATATTCCTCATTTTCCCACCTGTATTGGACAGCTTCCTTAAAATGCTAGATTATTGTTTGCCTTCCGTATATTGGCTCCCTGTCTTCCTGTTGAGCAAAGCACATTTTATGTTCTTACCTTTGTAAGCAAACACATAAATTGATAAGCCTCAGCAGTTCCAGCAGGCTTTTCAGAACATGGAACCTTCCTGAATGTGGCACTTTATCCTGACACTTTCACATCTTTGTCATGTGCCATACAGTCAGACTATGCCTTAATATAATTTACAAATCTGTTTTGTATTTTAAAAAAAACAAACCTTTTTTTAAAAAAGATATCTTATTTCATAAAACATTTACCCACACCACTTTTGTATATTGTTTCCTTTTTCTTTTTCCTCTTTTCCTAATTTCCCTTCTTTCATCAAGGTCCAATATGCTCGTTGCTTCCAGTCTGTGTAAAAGTTGTGTCATCTGGTGGAGGACACATGCTTTCAACATGTATTGTCAATATTGGTTAATATTGCTGTCAGCAACATCTTAGGGCCACTTGCACCAGAATCAAGCACAAGTTTACTTTCAGTAAACTTTGGCATCAATTTACATTTTCCAGCTTGCTTATGCTACAAAATGCAAAATAAGGAGAGAGAAGCTAGAAAAATACTGCTAGAAATGTTTGGCCTCTGCAATTACTTCATGATTTTTCTTTTTATATTGTTTGCCTTTCTTCCCCCTAAAGTCTGGTGTGTTTATAAACCACAGTTTTGGAATCTCTATTTTTCAATCAGGGAAATTGCCTCACATTAGCAGGCCCACTCAAGAGTGACCTACAGGACCTGAAGAGAAAGACCTACTCAAAATTACCATTTGTGTTTAATTACTAGAATATTTAATCTGTGATGTTTTGCAAATCTCATGGAATAGTGCTTTCAAAGAGTCAGCAGAATTAAGAGGATGGTGATGTTTTCACAGATATTCCCTAACAACAGAACCAGTTGACTTAATTTATGAGAAATAACTTAGTTGATGGAGTTTAATGTGAACAGTTTTTCATTACAGTCCATTTTAACTTAAGTCTCACATGCACAGAATTCTACAATCTTGGGTTGTAAACTGCATTCAAGTACTCAATTCCAAACCAAAAACTGTTTTCAGTCACTTTTTAATTAAAATTTTTGGCATTCTCTGTTGATAATGTTACAGTTTCCAAAGACAAAACAGAAAAAATATTTTACACTTGAAGACTTTTGTAACAGATTGATAAAAGGGCAACTGAAAACTCCCAGTGAAGAGCGGGAAGCTGTGTTTGCTTCTCTTTACTTGCATGGAGTCTGCTCTGCTCCACAAAATGCCTGTAGGTCAATTCCCTAGGTATTTAAGTGTACAGTGTACGAAAAAAATCACCTTCCTGTGCTTCACACTGACCCCCTTTGTGCAGAATTTGAAAGTTTTGATGTTTTGTTTTCAGTGTTGAGTTTGACTGTTACGAGAGAGGAAAACAGAAATAGATGATACTTTACAGAATCAAACCACACTTGCAGGAAAAAATGTTCCAAAGAATGAGCTGTTCAGGCTTTATTGGATGTGTTTTGAGAAGTCACAAGTTTTATGACCTAAATGATTCCATTTTGCTGATTTTTACACTGGAAATGTGTTTCATTTGTGAATGTGAAGGAGAAAAGCAAAAACTTCAAGAAATACCAAAATTATTTCTGCTTTAGGTTTTTTAGCATTCACTGATTTTCTGAAAGATGTCAGAGCATCACTTTGTCCATCCATCTGCTCATAGAATATTGCCACCTGGTTAAATATATTTCAACAGTGCTTGTAAAGATTGAATTATTTGTGAACTGGAAAGCAAAGCAGGAGTCTTACTCTGCAGCTGAAATGTTGGATAAATCTTTGTAACATACTGTTAAAGCTCCTTTCTGGATTTCACCAGTAAGAATTGCTTCGCCCTCACAGCCTAAAGTGTATTTTCCATGGCCCAAAACAAGAGCTGGTGTAAATCAATGTCAGCCTGCTCACTTCAGAACAGTGGTGTTGATTTATTTGCTTGGGAAGGTGACCTCATTAGCCCAGCTGAGCAGAGGTCAGGTGCCACAAAGATTGAAATCAAGAGCAATATTTTTCAGTAGGAACTTTAAGTAGCTTTTCTTCAGGAACATCAGAACTTCAAAGCCAGATTCTGCAGACTTTTCTGGGGTAGGCAGTGTGTTCTGGGTCGTGTTTGGGAAGTCAGAAAAATCTCTCCAGTCATATCCAGCTCATATTTTTGTACCATTCATTTTAAGGTGAAAGATTGTAGAGTTTGGTTTTCATTTTTTCCCCCAGAAAATTTGTCCAGGAGACTGTACAAATACTTCTCCACTTTTTGGCCATAGTCAAGGATGACCTAAAGCTTGCTGTTTATCTACTTTGCTCAAAAATTCAGCAGTAAAGGCTTGTAATGGCAGGGGGGGTTGGAGCTGGATGTTCTTCAAGGTTCCTTTCGACCCCATTCTGTGATTCTGTGTTAGAATGAATTGTTGTGACATGCATTGGTCAGGACCTAGTGCTTTTCTAGTTTGTTCTGTTTATCATCATGCAATGCAGTTTCTATGGCTTCCTAGGGTTCAGCTGTGCCATGGGGGGAGAGGCCATGGGGCAGCATGAAGGCACCCATTGCCTCCTCCCTATCTCTGCACTGAGATCAGCACCACCTCTTCCACCCTTTCCTTACTGATTTCTTGGCAAATAGTCTCTGGTGCTGTGTTGCCTCAAATCAGATTATTTTTTTCTGCTGATCCTCCCTGGTGTATCAAAACTAATGTAAAAAGTGTAGATGTGGTGCTCTGGGACATGGTTCAGTGGAGGACTTTGCTTTAGATTAATGGTTCAACTTGATGATCTTTGGGGTCTTTTCCAACCTAAATATTTCTCTGATTCCTTGGGTTTGGTTTTTAGATGGAATATCTGATGCACAGCTATGGATTGTGAGTTCTGGTGGGACATCAGAGGAGCCAGAGCAGGCATCAGGCACAGTGCAGAGCAGACTAACCTCACCCTTTCCATTTCCTCGAGTTTCTCATGAGCTCAGGAAATGTGGTCACTGGGAATTTCAGTAAGGTAGCTGAGCAGTACAAAAGCAAACAAACTGCACCACCAATGCCTTTGCTCACCTGACCTTAAAGTCCACAAAGGACTTAAACCCTTTTCCATCAGAGCTCCCAAAACACACACGAGCTGGGAGGGGAATGGTGTGAGTTGGAGACACTCTTTGTGCTCTTTACTTGCAGAGTCAGCCACCCTTGTGGAAGCCTTTTCACAGGCTCTGAGCATTGCTGTGACCCTTCCACAAGGCTCTCTGGAGGAATCCTACCCTCCCTGTTACCTAACAGTTCATAAGTAATTGCTGGTTAACCAGGAATTTTACCCCACACTTCACATCCAGGAACCGATTGGAAACCGCTCTGTCCATAATAGGAGGGAGAGGCTCGGAGTTTTATGGAATGCATGGTAATAAAAAGCAAAGCAATTGTCACATGCATTTTGGCTTGAATCATGACAAGAAGCAGATGTGTGGCATGCCTTTTCCTTTGCTTGTATGCATGCCAAATGGTGCAAAATTCTTAAATGTTTTCTGCTTTTTGTTGCAATTTAATCTTCTCCTAAATAAACTGAACATGACAGTGAGTCCATCCAGAGCACTTGCACAGTTTGACATTTCTGTGACTTTTCAGAAAGTGCTTGATTTACATTTATTTTGAAGGAAAGTGGGGGAAGGATTATATTCATCTTGTGTTGAAAAGATGTTTTCAGGTTAGAAACCATAAAAAGCATACCTACTGTTTAAAAGTAATGACTCTATATTTTAACACCTCAGAGACACTGAACTCTCTTGTACAACCCTTTTTTAGGTGTGTTTCAATGCACATAAGCCTGCTCAAAAATACAAGTTTTGTTAAAGCCAGTGAATCCAATAGGGAGATTGTGGCATGTGCACATACACCTGTGGGTGGGCACAGGGCTGTCTGGAGGATGTGCTCCTGAGGAGCTCCTACCCCATTTCTGCTGGGTTTTCCAGATACATTACAGTAAGTGCAGATTTCCACTGCTGTGTAAATGTGTTCTCCTGGTCTGAGCCTTCCCAAGCTCTTGTACTCTGGGGTAGTGAGCTCTACAAGCTGTTTGTGTATGGTGAAGAAGCTCATTTCCAGTCTAATCCTGGGCTAAACAGTGTGGTGGTTATGCTCATGCCAAAACCTGCATGGCCCTTTTGCAGAGAGTCAAGTGATTGTGAGGCCAGCCCTCAGTTCTTAAAAAACTTACTAGACAGTCCCAAATTTAGTAATTGAGTCCCTTAACTCAGAGAACTTCCTTTAATCATATAAAGCTGGGTAATAAACTTGGAATAATTTTTAAGATGCCTCTTTTGAGATAGTTGTGTAAAAGACGCTCTATTTTAAATATCCAAAACAGACTTGTAAAATGGCTGTAAAGCTGCAAAGTGTTTCTGAGCTTGAACCACATTTCAGAAGAGAGCAGCCTTTCTGCAAACACAGTATGTGCAATTGCCACTGCTTTCAGTGTGTCTCTTACTTTCCCAGGCAATGAAAGTAAACTGTGATTCTGTCTGTCCTCTGGCTTCAACAACTGCTTGAGATTTAAAAAGCAGTGCAGAGATTAGTTTAGCTTCTTGTATGCAGGGGTTTGAGCAAATGTAGTTAAAAAGGGATGATCTCAAATTCAGGAGGAAGAGAAATGTCACGAAATATTGTAATGCTGGACTGGGAGTGGTCCAGCTAAAACTTGCTGATAAACAAAGGTTACCAGAATTCTTCGTCCCTTTAACCTTTCTCTCGGTGACCTTTTATTGCTAAGAGCAATCATGTAACAAGATGGATTTCTGTCACCTGGGAAGGGCTCCTTATCACTGTGTAAAGCCACAGTAAGGGGTGGATTTCAGCACAAACAGCAGAGAAAAATCAGCTTTTTAAGAACTGTTCCAAATGCTGTTCATCCCAGCACATGTGGAACCATTAGATTTGTCTTTTGCTATTGCTGGTTGATGTCTCAACTGCTCACATAACTCTGAGAGGTGTTGAAGAATCCTTAATATATGCTAAATGTTCTTCATGTTCATTTTTTAGTAAGATTAATGATTTGAAGCTTTTCTACTGAAAACATGAAATAGAATTTCAAGTAGAAGTGTTGCTTAAATCAAACTACCAAGCTAAACAGAAGTTTCAGAGATTCCAATAGTGTTAAATTCTGTCTTACTGGGGGATGTAGACATTTTGTGACAATTCCATGTGGAAACTAGAGCCACCCTGCTTTAAGGCATTTTATATTGTTAAGTGTTTTCTTCTTGCTGTTGTTTAAATTTTTTCCATTTTGATTGTGTTCATTAAAGAGTATCCTAGCCTCCACAAATAATTCCACAAAAATTAGGACCATGAGCAGAATTTAGTGCACACAGAATGATCAGTTATACCATCAGTTATATACACCAGTATATTCTGTTACTGAGGAGAGCAAAGATGCAAATTTAAGATCAGCTGAATGGTTCCATGTGAGCAGTGTAAAGGTGATTGAGGAGACATTGTGTGCCTGTGGGGAAATGGCTGCAGCTTTAATTGCTCATGGCCAGGTTTTTTCTGTACAGTTTTTTCAAGGAGGTGAATTTTTGTAGGTATAACTGAATTTTTAATGTAGTGCACTCAAATATGATCTCCTGGTCAGGTGAGAAATCCTGTAGGAAAAACAAAATACATTAAGCAATGATTTAAAGTAAGCACAAGATTTGTTAATTGCATTCCCTACAGAAATGGTAATAAGGATTTCTTATTCCTTGTTCACAGAAATAGTGAAATTATAGCTTGTTTTGTGAAACCTGTAAAAATAATTGTCTGAAAAAATCTCCCTGGAAAAGATTACATATTAGTTCTGTACTTCTCAGCTCTACAGCAGCTCAGCAATCCCACCAGAGTCACCAGGGCTGAGAAAGATGTGGAGGTTAGGCAGCCAGAAATATTTCACACTGACAAGAGATGTGTGTTTAGTGTTAAGTATTCAAACCTGAATTGTGTGAATGTGCTGCCCTAAAACAAGAAATCATTTGCTGGTAGAGGATGTTTGGGAGGGTAGTTGCAAAGTTTAGATTGCTTTTCCCCACTTTATTCCCACCACACATTGCAGTTTAATATTGTTAATATTGTTTGGGTTGTTGTTTTGTTTTGTTTTTCTTCTGCAGGATATGCACAATATTGCAGTGGGTTATTTCTTTTTCAGGGGGCTAAAAATGCCCCTTATGAAAAAAAAAGGCCCTAAACCTAAAAGCAGCTTACTTGAATAAGAGGAATCTGTAAATTCCTGAGGTTTTTGCAGAGGGGGCAAGTGCTGACCTGAACTTTTGTCTGTCCCCTGCCTTCCCCCTCTGCCTTGCACTGAGGATGGATGTGGCAGGTGAGCTCCTGTGGTGCCTGGGAAGGGTTCTGTGTGGTACCAGTCACCCTCCAGGCTGTCTGAGGGCAGGGAGAAGTCAGTGCTGAGTACCTGTCACAAATCCTTCCATTTTTATCCCAAATGCCTTTAATTCTTTGCCTGGAAAACTTTAAAAAAATCATCTACATATGGAAGAGCATTTTCCCCTTAACTAGAATGCTGTGTCATAGGAAAATAAAGGGCTGTTGTTGTACGCTCCTTTTGGGCAAGCAGTCAGCTAGGTAAATATGCAGTATGGCATGAAAGCAACTAAATACATTTCTTGCAGAAGTTATTTCTGCAACAGGCATCTCATGATTATTTCTAAAGTTTGTTCTCAGTGTGATTTGTTACAGAATTTCCGTCTGAAGTTCCCAGCAGGTAAGAGTTTTGTCTGTTTAAAAATGATCACTAATTAAACAAATACAAGTTGCCCATCTTCCATGTGGAAAAGTCATGTGCTGCATTTTTCCTGCTCCCATGGAGTTACCAGTGCTCTATGTTTCCCCACTTACACATAGAAGTGTTCTCCTCTCACCTCCCTGGTGCTCCTGTAAATCAGAGAGTGCAGCCGAAGATATTCCCTGGCCAGCACTTCCTGAGTCACATTTGTTAAATATTCTGAGAGAGCAGCTCATGTCAGATCAAGCCTGTGGGCTTTGAAGTTTGGTCACCCAGCTGGCTGGCTTCATGCTGAATCAGAAATTCCATGTTGCTGTTGTGGTAGAAAATGCAGTGATCCCCTTAACACAGCTTCCATCTGACATGTTGGCAAGCGAGCTCTTACTTCTGCTTCTTGATGCACATTCCTCTTGTCTCTCAGAGGAATAGGAGACTAATATCTTGTCAGTGCTTTGATTTATGATTAATTGTTAAAGGACCACATTTTCTGCAGTAACATAAGATTTGGGAGTGGAAGTGTAAATTACTGTATTGTTTCCTTTGACACAAATAGCTGCTTTGGCTTCAGGGAGTTTTATCTTGCCGTGTTTAAGTCTCTTAATGATACTAGCAGGTACTTTTTCCTGCAGAAGATTTATTACTTTCCAGTGAAGAAATGGATGACAAAAGTATTAAAAAAACCCCAAGACAAACACAAACCTCTCTCCTGTTTTTGCTCTGGGGCTTCTTACCTTTTTTTTTTCCCCCATAAGTCTGGAGATCGGTGTGGAACTGTTGCTGAAGCAGCTGTGCTGTTGCAGTTTTGCACCTAAGTTACTTTAAAAATAATTTTAAAAGGTTTCTCTTTTTGTGCCTTTATTTGATGGTTTTACCTTTTTTTTTTTTTAAGACAAGCATGCTTTTAATTGGCAGAGCTTTCCTTTTCCACTTCCTTTTTCCACTTTGACAGTGAGACTGTGCGCTGGGAGGTGAAATGCCCTAAAACTTCTGGGCATAAGTTTCCCATTCCTATTTCTTTCATGTCTGTTAGGTAACACTTTCCTCTGCCTTGACAGTGTGAACTCTGTGTGTCAGAGCTTCATGGCCTCAGAAGCTCCAGCAGGCAGCCACAGAGACACTAACAGGTAGATAACTGGTGGTGACACAGGTAGAGGTGACAAATGAGCATCTGTGTCTCTTTGCCTATTGACATGGCACTGGCATAGGAGGAGTTGTGGCAATTAAGAATTAAGAACAACACTGAAGAATTAAAATTCGTCTCATAGGAAGGCTCTCTAAAGGTACATGTGTGCATTGCATGGCATGGCTGGAAAAAAAGTACTGAGGGACTTTCACCGAATGAGTAGATAAATCCAATTCATTCTCCCCAATGGAACAGCATCATTTTGATAAACTAATTAGCAGTGACAGACTCTGTCCTTGGGGAGACTCTTAACCAAGTCCTGGATCATTTCTTTGAGTCAGCCTCAGAAAATGTTTGGCTGTCAGCTCCATCCTGATTGCTGCCAATCAGCAAATTTCCTTCCAATAAATTAAATCCAGGCACACCCTGTTGGCTTGGCTGTTCTCTTTCAGGCTCAGAGCTAACATCAGACTTTGAATAAAAAACACCTGCAACTTCACAGGGACAACTTTGCTGCTTCTCAAGCCCACTGCAATGTTGTTTGGGATGGCATGCAGTGCAACTCTTACAAGACTTTTCCCATATACTTGCAAACTCGTTCCTGTTTTGGCATTCCTGCAGGGCTCTTAATTAACTGCTCTTTCATGAGGGGAAAAATTATACTTTAATTTGTAAGATTTTTCTTGTTTTTTTTTTTTCTCAAGCTAAAAAGTCTTTTAAATGTTGACATGAGAGAAGTTACTTATCACTCGTGTTGACCATCTGTTTATTTCCCTCTGTAATTCTCAATTTTACACGTCTTGAAATGTGGATTTACGCAGTTCCACACTTGGAAAGACTTAGGTTAGTTTTGCCTGCAGAAAGTGTTTGTTTGATTTTTTTTGCCTTTCCTCATAGGTCTGAAGGCAGAACATCAAATACCTCAGAGGTACAGAGTGCAAGGATGGGTATTCTTTGCATCAATGATACAGAAACACTCTGTTATTCCTCGTTGTATTTCAGCCTTCAGAGAACTCCTATGATCTTAAAAGCTGTTTGAAAAAGATGGTTGTGGGTTTTACACCCAGCTACAGTCCAGTTCTTCACCGTCTAAGGCTGAATTGGCTGCAGGGGTACAGAATCAAGCTCTAAATCAGGAGTGACATGCTGGTCAGAGTGCTCCAGCTGGCTGGCTGCCCTGCTCTGTCTCGGAGCAGGACGAGTGGCTCAGTCCAGTGCCACAAACCAAGTGCTCAGCACCTCTCCCTCCTCACAGAAGGTATCATCACTGTGGGCAGGAGAAAGTGCCAGACAGAGGCTTTTTTGACATTCTCACCCTCTGCCATGCCGTCCTTCCTCTGTCCCTGCCAGGTACCAATGATTTCCATGGTGACTTGGAGCACCTCCTGGCTCCTTGCAAGCATTCCTGGCCACAGCCAGGCATGGGGGTGACAGTGTTTCACTACTACCAGGGTAGAAATGACAGAAGGACTAAAAATCAGCAATAGAGATGTCTGTCTGCTTCCTCCCCTGAAAATACTCCCAAGGTAAAGGAGAGGAAAGGCCAACACTTTGGGTTTCTTCCACAGAACTGCCTGTAACTGGGAGTCTTTCCCAGATGAGAGAGCATCTTTAACACCCCACTCCCCCAAAAAAGAGCCAAAACCAACAAACAAAAATACCCCCCTAGAATACCTTGTACCCCAAACATGAGATTTCTAAGGGGGAAATGGGAAGATATTCACAGTTGCCACTACATCTGTGTCTCCTTGTGTGCAATCAAGGACTTCCATGGCTGGAGGTAGTAGTGCTGTTGGAAGTGCTCTGACCTACTGGCACAGCTTACTCTGGACTAACAGCCCACAGCAGGTGCTCTGTGTTTTTCAGGAAGACTACGTGTGTGGGTTTTGAGGGAGTTGATATAAAGAAGTAATGGAAAGATTGCTGTCCCTTAAGCCCTGCAAGGCCAGTAACACTCCTGTGCAGCCCACATGGGAATTTCACCTCCACACACAGAAAATGGTTTTCATAGGATGTAGAGAAAATGTGACAGCAATTCTGTGGTGGTGCAGAGTCAATTAAGGTGTCCCAGTGATATTGTCCCATTCTCCCAGGCTGCTGGATGATTCCTTTTCATTATACAACAGCAGATAGTGCCCTTCAGTCAAATCTAGCAAGTGAAAGCAATAACACATTAGCAACTACCAATATCAGTAAAGTAAGGTTCCTCAGGCCAGTATATATATATAAATATATATATATATATATATATACACACTCCCCTTCCCTGAAACCCTTAGTTTGAAATAACTGCTTCCCTGACCCACCACGCAAGACAAGCTTTCCACAGCCCCTTGAAAACGGATATGAGAACATTTCCCAAAGCGCCACTTAATGAGCTGTAAAAATGTCTTTTATTTACCAAATCCCAGCAACCCAACCACAGCCTGAACAATATAACCAACTCCCTGCTCCCTAGAGCTTTCAAGTTTTTACTGTACATAGAAAACAGGTTTTTGAGAGAGAATTCCTCACCCTCTGCTCTCTTGGGGCTGCATCTTCCCCCTTTTCCCCACGAGCCCAAGTAGCTGTGCTGTCACGTGTGGGGCCCTGCCACACTGGAGAGAAAAGGCTTTTCCTCCCTAACCAGTGGGTCTGCTGTGTGATTGTTGCCATGATCCTTGGTCTTCAGTAGCCCTTATTCCTGAGAGACATTAATGAGAACGATTCCTATTACATGCACACTTTGTCTGGGCCAGATACAACAATGGTGAGGGGGGAATGCCAGACATTTTTGGATCAGTGTGAGTTTTGGTTCTTGGAGAGCTCAGTTCTTGTCCCAGTTGCACCAGTTGTGGTTAACAATATCTGCACTGAAATTCACCAGGCACTTTTGCAACTGCTGTAAATTAGTATCTCCGCTGAAAGGCACAGATTCCTGGTGTTTTATGCCTACTGGCATATGCTGGTAGAAAGACTAATCTCTTGAGATGAAAACTGAGTCAGGTCCTGTAGTTTTAGAATGGATCATCCACGTGTGTAAGCTTTGAGTCAGCAGTGAGTCCACCAAAGGCTCTGCATTGTGATTCCGTGAAGCAATTGTTGGGAAAGCAGTGAGTGTGTCCCACATACTTCTCTCACCCAGAGTGGTGTTGCTGCCTGTAACCATGGGCAAAGTGAGAGCCTGAAAGTGAGTGAGGGTGATGTATTGTGAGGGTCACATATTTTGTGTTTGTAATTTAAGTTGGAAAAGAGGCTGATAATCCTTTCGAAAGTTGCTTACCATTGGTAGAACTGAGGAAAATAGGTTAGCAGAGGACCCAAAGAAATCAGATCACTTTTTCTAGATGTCCTTGAGGCTACTCAGTACAGTATTTTCAGTAAAATGAATGCATTTGGTGCTGTGAAGTGGTGCTGGGCTGTTCATCACTCTCAGTGTTGTCATCAGCTACAGTCACACCATTCAGTGATGGCAAAACACTGCAAAAGCCTTACTGATAACATTTTCTTCAGCTCTACTTCTTTCTCTTCCCTTCTATACATATTTATGCCTGAGTTGTTTTTAAACATAGTTTGGAGTTCTGGTCCTATTGGATAAAAATACTCAAGCTGATTATCTGATTTTAGATCTTTAGGAGAATGGCAGCCAGGGCCTGATGCTGCCAGCCAGCAGGGTGTGTGAGCCAGACTGGGGGGTGAAACCTTGAGGGTGTGTGGAGCTTGGCCTGTGTAGAGGAAAGGCAGAGGGGAGGGTGGGGAAGTGGTGGTGCAGGGTGATAACTGCCCAGAGTCCAAGAGGCTCAGAAAAACCATCAAGGCTTGTGTTTCTTCCTTCTTACTGGGAACAACAAGAAGGGTTTAGCAAGTCTGCTGTTCAACATACAGCGTGGATCTGAGGAGGTACGAGTTAAGCTACAATTCCTGCTCACAAACACGGCTTAGTCTTCCTTTGTCTCAATTTCTTATCAGTTGAACAAGGATAACAACCCTGCCTTTCTCTCACTTTTGATTTCTATTTCCATCTAAACCATTTCAGGCAAAATGAGGTTGAAAAAAATTTCAGTGGGAACCAGCTCAGGTGGTGGCAACCACACCACTGTTCTCGGAGTGAGCAACCACTTGTGGCAGGAGGAGTGAGTGGGCAGCCAGGAAGACACCACTGGAAGCAGCATTCTCTTGTCTGTACCCTTGCTGGTTTATTTTGTTTGGATGCTTCCAGTTTCCTCAGAGTTAAACAACTTTACTGTCGCAAGGACTGGGTAATAGGGGGTTTTCTTCAAACTCAGAGGTGTCTTTGAGGTGTGTTGTGTACTTCTCCATACCATCAGAGCCAGCACACAGCCTATAAACTTGCTCCAGTAATTTATGCTGCTTTTCTGGAATGCTTAATGTAAGTTTTTACCCTGTTCAGGGGACTTTTTTGAAGACAAAGAGATGGCTTCTTCCTGAAGGCTGAATTAGCAGGTCTGTCCCAGTCTGGAGGTGCTTCTTTCCTCCCTTTCTCTCCTGAGCCTTGCTATGTGTTAGTTTTCCTCCAGTGCATTTCCCTGGTTTGGAGTGCTAGTGCTGTCTGGTTTGAGCTCTGCCCACACAGCCAGGGTGTGTTTTCAGACACTCACCCCAGCACCTTGGCCTTGGCTTTGGGAAGGGCTGCAGTGAATGCACTCAGGAGGATTGTGCTGAACCCACTCAGGAGATACTGTGGTGTCTGGCATCTCCTGCCGAGCTCATCCTCTGCCCAGCCATTCATTTGTGCTGCAGCAAGAGCCCATGAACCCGTTGCTTTTGCATCACTGGTGGTGCCCATCTCTGTGCTGTAGGAGATTTTCGCAGCTCAGGGAGAAAAAAAAAGTTAAAATTCTGACTTCTGCTCTGTTGCTAAAGTCTAACAATAACTTTCCATACTCCTTTCCATACAACTTCAGTGCAGCTTTCAAACAATACTGGTAATTCTTGAGGGAAAGGAAGGAAAAGGTCAGCTCTCAGTCACCTACACCAGCAGAAAATCTGCACAAGGTGCAACCCCACACATTTGCCTACTTTGGAGAAGTATAAATGATCACACATGGTACAAGGTGATGGAATGAGGCCTTTGATATATGCTGGAATAACTGAGATAAAACTCAGCTACATGACTTCATCTGTTATATAAAGCCTCCCAGAATTTATTGGTGCCACTTCAGAAGTTCCTAACTTGGGTGGCTGGGGAAGATGGGGTATTCAAACATAATGAGGGCACATTGAGTCTGCTTGATCTGGGTCACTCTCTGAAAGCTGTGGCCCTTTCAAACAAGCCCACAAATAGTGCTTTCCCAGCTGGTGGAAAGTTGATAAACTCTTACAGTCAGTGGTCCTGTGACCATTTATTCCAGTTCAGCAGCTTGGCCACCATTTTCCCTTCCAAGCCTGTAAATACTTTCTCAGCACCATCCTGACTTTCAGCTTTTCTTTAATACATACTCTGCTCACCCAAGGCCAACCCTAGTTTTCCCATTCTGCAGTGGACAGGGCAAAAACTTTGGCAGAACTTGCTGTCAGCTTTTTCCTGTGCCTGTTGCTTCCATCAAATATGCAGGATACACCCATAGCACAAATACAGAACATGTGGGAGGAGGAACTGGCAGCCATCTATTTTCATAAAAGAAGTCATTTCATTGAGTGTGCACTGATGGAGGGCTTGATGGTTCTGTCATTTGTATGTATGTGGCATGGTGCTTTGCTAAAAATGAAATAAATAAAGCAATGTCTTAATCCAAAATGTTCTTGGCATTAGCATAGCCCCACCCCCCACCCCTTCAAGTTGGTACTTCCATCTTCTTACTGGTTTTCTTGTATCAAATCCCTGTCCATTGATAAGTACAACCAAATTGTCTCATTTAAAATCTTTTGTCAAGCCTGAGAAGTGCTAAAAATGTCCCTTTGCTGATGCAGCTTTGACCTCAAAGGTTGGCTTTCACCTACTGTTCCTTGACCTGGCCTGAAGACACTAAAATCTTTAATCAAACATTTCAGAAGGAGAAATCCTAACACAGTCTCACAATTATTAAATGTTTGGAACAAAAGTGTGCTTAAAGCATGAGCAGGACTAGCCAGGCATTTACAAGGATCCCAACTGACTTGGGTTTTTTTCCTGCAGTTAAGTATTATAAAAAAGCCTTTTTTTCTTCTTTTTATTGGCATACTTTCCTATAGAAACAAGGTGTCTGCAGTCACACAGTGTTCTCTTCTGCTCTTAACTTCTCAGTTCTTGGATACCTTCAATGAAATTTGAACTAGTCTAAGCCCATTTGATGGAAAGGAAGAGCTCTCAACAATATTAGCTTTACAACTCCTCCAAGAATAGGAAACACAGAGAAACCACATTAATATTTCCATTCATTGAAAAACTGTAAGGTGAGTGCAGCTTTATTAAACATGAAAAAAATCTCCAAAGGAAAGGCTTCATTAGTTCTGTTGCTCACTGAACTACCTATGTATGTAGCAAGAACACCTTCTGAAATATTTAGTCACAATATTCATAACTGGAGTGTGAGGCAGCAAGTGGCAAGGCTGTGACAGTCAGCCTGCCTGGATTGCAACTTCTGGAGTCCAGAAGTTCCTGATGTGCCCTGAGATACAGTGTTGAAATACTGTATTGCTATAGGGGTGAGCATTTAGTATTACTGATGGATTGGGATATTCTACCCTAAATTGTTTGAAGACAGAAAACAGTAGAAAAGTGATTCATAGGAAGAATTAATTTATAAGCTCATTTCCTTGATTTTTGATTAAATGGCCAAGACAAAATTTTGCCTAATGTGACCACCTGCTTGCCTGAGAGATCCCTTTCAGTTGACAGCCCTTTGCAATTCATTATCTAATAAATATCTTTTTATAGGACATTTCTTTGGAAAACATAAGCTCCTGTTAGTAAGGGACTCTCAATTTCTCTCCAGTCTGATAGAGTCCAGGGAAATCAACATTTGCAGTGGATTTATTGCCTGACAGTTCCAAGTCCAGTCCAGAACATGTCATCAGTTTTTATTCTCTTTGAGGGACATAGGAAGTGTGGCATTTGGGCTTTGACTCCAGCCAGCAGCAAAGCTGTGAGATTTCGGATTCCTTTTTACAGTTTTCTGCTCTGGGTGTAACATCCTTTGTGGTGCAAAACAAAGGAGGTTAAATCTTGCCTTCAACACCACAGAGCTGTGTTGATTTTGCTGGTGTAAGTCTAAAAGGCAGGGCAGTTCTTACCTCAGCATTAGAAATTCTGTTTCTCAGTTAAAAGGTCAACAGAAAGGTGGTATTTGCACACTCAAAAAAAAAAAATACTACCTAAGGTTCCCCTGTGTTTAATATTTTTCTCTAAGGATTCCATTGGATGACAGTGCTGGATAGAGCATGTCAGACTGTCTAAGCTGTTCTGCCTCCTGCTATTTGTACATTGTTTTGTCTTTTTGCTTTTCATTCCTAGAAATTGCAGGGGTTTTCCTTCATGCCTCAAGGGCTAAACTTCTACGCCATGTCCAGCCAACCTTCTGGAGCCATTAAATGCTGTCCCTAAAGCACACCCATCACATAATTGTGCTGGGAGCCAAGACCCAGGGTGGCTGTTTCCTCTTCTCTGGAATGAGACTGCTTTTGATTCACCAGGGATCTCCCACGTAGCCTTTTATTTTTCAGCCTCATTCCTTCTGACTGGATTTTGACCAGAGCTGAGCTAACAGTTTTGAAGCACACAATTCTCTCAGTGTAATCAAGATCCATGTAATTCGTGGTTTGATTTTGCTGTGTATCATGCCCCAAGGAATTCCTTTCCCCCAGAAAAGATCTTTCTCTTTTAACAGCACTTGAGTTTTCTCGATTACTTTTCAAGCTGCACAGATCACACCAGAATGAAGGCAGCACTATTGTTCTGGTTCCTGGGGTGCCATTGTAAATTTTTTTTCCGTCATGGATATTAAAAGGTGCTTTCTGCCAAACTTTGTTTCTTAAAGATGTAGGGATAAAATTAAAATGCAAGAATCAAGGGTATTTTATTGGCTGTAATTATGTGCAGCTCTGTGATGGGACAGGTTTTCTATTTCTTTTACCAGTATGTAGGGACATGGAGGTATGTTAAAATGAGTGTCATTTAGGTCTTCAGGAAAGATCACCTTTGTGAAGAATATCTTAAATGTCTTTAGGTGTGTGTTTAGTTTGGTGGGTCAGACCTGGGTAGTGCCACTCAGCTTTTCTCAGATTCATGGTGAAGGACCTTCCTTGCTCCCCACAAACCTACGCAGGAATGAGGTTCTCAGTGGAGATACTCCCTGGGTCTCTGGAAAAACCCTCCAGGCTCTGTGCATGCTGTTCCCCACTCTCCAGGGGGAGGAGGCACACAGTGACTTGGGGCTGTGACCTCCTCTAGCCCTTGTGACAGAGCTGGGGCTGTCGTGGAAATCCATGGAATGGAAGGAGCTTTCCATGGACAAGACTGGGAGGGGGCACAGCCATTGTCCTCATTTGTCTCCTTCATCCTGTTGGTCTCCATCAACAGCAGCAATTTCAGAGAATTTGGTGTAATATTCCATGTTGAGAAGTTCCCAGTAGTTCTGTGGTAATGTGAACTGGCACAGCTCTGTGGGTTCAGTTTGGCAGAACTGCTGGGATTTTTTCTTGTCAAGAAGACCATTTCTTTTCAAGAAGACCATTTTTCTGTGCCAGCTGTCCTCAGCTCATCCTGAGAGCACCAAAGGGGAGCTGCAGAGCTGCTCAGAAGGGATCTGCCGGCAGTGCCCTTTCTGCTTATGGTATCCTGCAAAAATACATTGGATTTAATTCATTTGGTTAGGACATCTGGTTTTTGTCTGCTATAACCAATTTCTCTGACTAACCACATCTGGTCTAAGCAACATGCACTATATTTATGTGGCTACAGCAATTTCACCCTGGCTCTAAGATTGCAGAATTTTGTTCATTTATGAGCAAAACGAGTGCTCAAAATCCTTTTGCTAGCACTTCTGTGGAATGGCTTTTGTTCAGGTTACCTTGATAGACACTCAGACACTGTGTGCCAAGAACTGGCTTTTACTGTGAGTCAGACTTGTTCTTTGGCAGCCTTATTTAATTAGAGATCCATCCTAAAACTTGCTTTGTCCTCACTGGAGAATTCATTTCTGAAGGTAGCAGAAAAAGCTTGGGAAGATTTAATGACTTTGTAAAGAGGTGTTCATTTCCACAGTAAGACTTGGCCTCAAGTGATCCTACAGAGACTCTGTTATCAGGCTGGGAATATTTCACTCAGTTTCTTCTGCAGATTCCAGCAGTGATCATTGATGTCTGATACTGTGTCAGGCTGCCCCAATGACAAGCAGGTATGAATACATTTTCTCCCTGGAACAAGCAGTCTGCAATGACAAGGCTTTGCAGTTTGTTTTCCGCTCCCTCTGATCCACAGGTCTCCAGATCAAGGCCCTTGCAGAGCTTGGCCTGTAACTCTTGTGAATACAATAAATACAGCACTGGCAGGCAGCCAGCCTTCATAAACCAGGGAGTGTGCTTCCTCATAAATAATATTAATATTTTGAAATACTACCACCTTCTGGCAGCTAGAGGAGAGGATATTCAGAGCATTTCTTGGGGAAAAACATTTCAGTGTCTCATGCTGTGAGAAGATGTACATGCTGGTGTTAACTTTGAATTTTACATTCTGTTTTGAATCATAGAATATTTTGAGTTGGGAAGGACCCATGAGGATCACTGAGTCAACTCCTGGCCCTGCAGAGGACACCCCAAGTCACACCATATGTCTGAGAGCATTGTCCAAATGCTTCTAGAACTCAGGCAGGTTTGAGGCTGTAACCACTGCCCGGGGGGGGCTGCTGCAGTGCCCAGCCACCCTCTGGGTAAAAAACCTTTTCCTGGTATTCAACCTAAACCTCTCCTGAGGTCGTTTGCTGGTATGGATTTCCAGTGTGTTCTGTCAGGGAAAATGTTGTGTGCTTCTTCTCCTTCATTTTCCAGCCTAGACATTTATTTCAGCAGGTGCCTTCAGTCTTCACTAGTGTCATTGGGAAGAGGTATTCCTTCCATGACCCTTTTTTCCAGGGTTTCCCCCCCTTTTTCTTTGCCCTTTGCCCTCTCCGGTATTGGTATAGAATTTTTGTAAATAAAAGTTGAACCAGGCATTAGCAGGGTATCATCTTACTAATTTTATTGACCTTTGAGGCTAACAGTTTGAGCATGGACAGTTTAAATGCTGCTGTAACTTCCTTGAGTGGATCCTCAGTGTGTGTTTGACCTCAGAGACTCGGCCAAGGGGATTGCATTTGTGTGCAGTGCAGAAGGAAGTAGGTGATGTCCTCCACATGCAAATCCATCCAGCAGATTCCCAAAAGGTGCTGCTCTTCCCTAGGCCCCTGCAGGGGCTTTGAGACAGATAAAGGCTCCCTTCCTCCACAAGGGCCTGGAGGGAGCAGCTGAATTGTCATGGCAGAGCTGCACCTCTCTGCTCTGGGAGACAGTGGAAG
This sequence comes from Lichenostomus cassidix, assembly GCF_008360975.1. Lineage (NCBI taxonomy): Eukaryota > Metazoa > Chordata > Aves > Passeriformes > Meliphagidae > Lichenostomus > Lichenostomus cassidix. Next base: position 20,072,183 of record NC_139490.1, read on the forward strand.
CAATTATTTCCCCTTGGTCATTTATTTCAATCTGAAATACAAAGGTATTAGTTCATCAACCCTCAGGAAAGGGGAGGATTTCTGTGTCTCAAATTTCTGATCTTGTGGCCAGAGAGAAGTCTACTGACTGGATTCACATAAAAGTTCCCAGCTGGCAGTTCTTGTTTCATGGGGAGAAATTGATATGTGTTATGTATTTCTTTGGACTTGAGGATTTCTTTAGTGTGTGTTTTGGTTTTTTCTCAAAAAATGTTTCCTGTCTAACAGTACAACAAGTTGTATTTATATATTGTTGGGTTTTATGTTTTCTGCTCTGGACACCCTTATAGAAATATATGTTCATTTTTTGATCAGGCATCTCTGTAAATAACCAATTTCTAAGCAACTTTTAATTTTTTTTATGTTAAGCAGGAAAGCAGACAGTGCAAAACTCTGTACTTAATACGTAGAAGTTGCAGGTCTCTGCTCAAAAGGTTGCAGCATTGGATAAGTGTCACCTGAAATTTTGAGAAGGTGCTTGAAATACAGAGGCAGCCATATAGAATGGCCACTATAAAACTGGAAGGGGAATCCAGGTGTTCTGACTGTGGTCTGCTTGCAGTGGCTCATTCTTACTGTAATACAATCAATAGCACAGTAATTTAACTTTAAACATTGTGATAACTTGTGTACTTCATTGTGCTTTAATGGTGAATACAATCATGTCTTCATCTGATAAAAACTTAGATATTTCCATGCTGCTCAGGTATAAAGATGGTGAATATTTTCTCAGAAAGAGTTTGAGTAATGGCATTTCAATGTTGTGATTATGCTGACTCTATGAAAGGTGCAGGTCCCTGTGTAGGTAATTAACAACTAAAGAAAAAATGCACTCTAGGAAATTAATTATCTTTATTCCTATCTGGCAGTGATTAATTTATAGTTGCACAGATGCTACACAACGTTTAACTGCAGTAAATTCTGTCTTGAGCTGATAGGCCCAGTGAAGGAGACAAACAGAAGTTAAGTTTACCAAGAGACTAATTCAATCCCATTTGAAATCGAATGAGTGTGAATTTGAGAGTCCCATAGGAAGCAATCTGAGAGTCAGCATGAGAAGGCAGTGCAGAATTAGGGGTCCTTGAACAAACCTGGTTCAGTTTGAATGGAAAAAGGTCTGTTTGCCGTCGTGGGCACTGAGGCTTTGTCAGCTCTCTGGGTTTTGTTTTGTGAGTTTTGAATGACACAGGGTGTGAGTGCTGCAGTCCTGTCAGCAGGGCCAAGAGAAGAATTACTCTTTTAAGCTCTCTATACCTTAGAACATTTCTCTCAACTTTCTAAGTCCAGAAGGAGTGGAATATACCATTTCCCCACTACAGAAGTCCTGCTTTCTTTCCCAGTGGAGGATACAATGGAGTTGAAAACCCATCACTACTTTAGAAACCCCTTGATTGGATTTGTATCCTCAACACTACCTTATACAGACCTGGGGCTCAAATTCGTAAGATTATTTGAATGTTAGCCTATGATTGCAAATGTCAGGAAGAAACATTATTGATGTCCCACCAAGTCTAACCATTTATAAGAGCATACCTGGAGAAGGAGCACCTCTGGCTCAGCTGTCCTCAGTGGTGACTTCATTAGAATTTCTGTGCAAAAGGTAGAAGTCAAAGCAATGTAGGCCCTTGGGCTGTGATCCATTGCAGTCCCCTGACTGTATCAGTCCCCTGAGTTACTCAGCTGGTTTTTGTCCACGTAGTGAGACTCTTTGTTGAGATGCCTGGTGGGACTGGGCCTATAAGAAGAGTGGCTTATAATATAAATTAAAATAAGCACTCTGGAACTGCAATTAATGAGGTCCAGCAATCCAAGGAAGTTCTCTTGAGCAGGAGCTGTTCTTTGCCAGTGTTTGCCGATGCAGGTGTGGAAAGGCAGGTGCTGCTCCTGTTTCTGATGCCAAACTGTCCTGCCCTGCCAGTCAGCAGCATGGGCAAGACAGGACAGGGAGAAATTGTTTTTCAGGAAAATAAGGTAGGATGAGAGAGGTCAACTAACTCATTCCAGAGGGTAACCTTGAAAGTGGCAAAAGCTGCTCTGAGCCATGCAGAGCAGCTGGAAATTTCAAATGGCCCCAAATGCTACTTGACGAGTCCAGTAGGATGTGTCTCAAACTGAGCTCCCTTGTGGTCGCTCACACTTGCTGGGCTGCATCTGGCTTTGAGACACAGAGGAGACAAGGGTGTGTTTTATCTGCTGGGAGCCCAGAGCTCATTAGAAAAGGGCTGCACACGTGAGTGACTGGGAAGAAAGAAACAAAGGATGGCGGTGCGAGATGGCTCCGTTTGCTGTGCGGGATGAAGGCATTATTATACGGAGTAATTTGATGGGCAATGTCTGCCGCTCCTGGCTGAGTGCCTTAAACAGAGCAAAGGTCCACAATGTCAGATACAATCACTCTGTTATGTAAATCAGCTGAACTGCTGGGAGGAAGGTTGGAGCTCCAAGGTGGAGGAGGGGGTTGTTGTCCACAGGGAGTTCCACAGGCAGAGGGAGAGAGAGAAAAGAGGAGGCAGGTCATTCACAGTGTGCAGCTTGTGAAGATGGGGAAACAGAGCATGCCTTGGAACCACTGTGTATAAATTGAGTCTGATTTATTTATTGGGGTTTCTTAATGTCCAGCAGAGTTGTGAATTTTAGTTCCAAGGCTTGTGTTTTAGAACTGTTTTTGAAGATCCCTCATAAGGGGTGAGAGGTCAGAGATGCATTGCTTGTTTGTGAATTATGTTCCCCCATGGGTATCTGGGGTTTTGTCTGTTATTAAAAATCTGAGTGAGCTCATTTTGGTGAAGAGAGGTTGTTTAGTTGCTAAGAGAACATTTAGTGCACTGGATATAATATACTACATGCAGAATGTATGTCCAAGATCCAGAGAATTTAATGCTGTTACTGTGGGGCAGTTAGTGTGGTGGTTTCCTGCTAAACCTGATGAGTTCAGCAAGATTGGAGGATATGCTTGAGAGTTCATTGGAAATTTTTTCAGTGGAAAAGCTCCTTTTAGAATAGCTTGAAATTGCTTAATGATTGTTGCATAGGTTATAGCCTAAGGGTCATTCCTTATTTGATCTGCCTTTTATATTAAAACTGGCCCGTTTGCATTTTGCTGTTTTACACAGGCAAAACACCCAGGAGATGTGGGAGCAAGTGGCAGTTCAGTGTTGAGAGGAAAACTGAAATAAAATTGTAAAAATGCTCAACAAAGACATTCACCCAGAGCCCCTCCTCCTTTTTTAATAAAACCTTGTCTCTGCCCCTGGGACAAAGGGGAGGCTTATTCTTCTTTTGATAGATTGCTTTTTAGGGTCCGTCCATATGTGAGATTGCATTATTGAGCCAGCAGACCAGTTGCTAGCAGTTCTCCACTTCATCACTGCCTGCAATTATCAGCAGATAGCACACAAAGTAACAGTCCAGAGGAGCTCATAAAAGGGCCAAGAACAATAGGAGAGAAAGCTGAAGAAAATCAGTAAGTGAAAGCAAAAAATTCCATTTGGCGTCAATTTCCGGTGGTCTTAGTCCTTTTTATCCACTGTTTCTGTAACTCTTTTATCAGTTTGTGCTAAGTGTGGCTTTACCAGTGCCTAGTGCAGAGCAGCAGGACACAAAGTGCCACCGAGAAACCCCTCAGTGCCTGTTCAGCAGCTTGGGCTTGGGAGCATCCCCTGCACACCTGCACCGTTTCACCCACACTGTTTGGAACGCTATTTTGGGACAAGGAAACCACAGCTGCTGCTTAAAGTAGTTTTCTGAGACAGGAATGTGGCATAGTCACTGTTGATGTATTCCACAGGCATTTGCTGTGGGGTTGGTGCCATTTTCCTTTTCAGACTTAAGGGACTACAGAGCAGTGAGAGGCAGAAATGTGTAGATTCATTAAAAATGTCTAAAAGCACCTGCTCTGGAACTAAAAATATCAAATAAGGGCCAGTATGCAAATACGAAGGTAAGCTATTAGACTTGGTGTGGAAAGGTGCAGTGTCTGCCCAGTTTCAGGTTTAATGATAATTTTCATTACTTTCCTCAAATCCACCATGAAAGCCTTTTGCATTGTGCTGAGAATATATTTCTTACACAATACTTAGAGTAGTAATTCCTGCCAGCCAAGGATTTATAATCAGGCTTTGAAAAATGTATTCGTTAAAGTAAGAATAATAAAAAAAAATAATTTTCCATCTACTCAATTCCTAGTGCATAGCAGTGAAGCTGTGTAGTCCAATCCAAAGAGCTGATGAAATAAAAGAGAGATAACAATAGATTAACTTTGACTTGTTCTAACATATTCCATGTTTATCTCCCAGAAACACACACTCTGGAGCTGAAGTTTCACAAGTTTAATTTCAGTTTGTGTGACCATCTAATGGTCAGCCTTTTGCTGTGCTCTTCTTAAAAAGCAAGGGTACTTGAGCCTGGTTTTTTTCTTTTTTTATCAAAAAACAAATGTTTGACAACTAGCACACATCTTCAGAAGAGATAAACATGCTTCCAAAATGGTATTTGTTTTTAATTCACAGATGTGCAGGTGCAATCAACAAAAAAAAAAAGTAAATCCATCCAAATTTTGGAGTTTTAGGAACTGGGGGTTGCCTGGTTCTGCTCCTTCCTGGAGACAGCATGTGGGAACAAAGAAACATTCAAATTTCAGCTGTTTCCCCACTAAGGACCAGAGGCTCAGGTACACACATCCCTGGGAGTAGAGAAAAAAGGTAAAATCAATCAGGTTTAGCCAGGTGCCCTCCTGATATCAGTGCAAGTGTGACTATTCAGGCTTTTACAGTAGCAGAATTAGGCTAAAATTAAGTTATTTTGAAAAAACACAACAAATTTGTTTTACAAGACCAAGGCAAACAGCAGTTTCACATGCAGTAGATATGGTCCTGACAGAGGGTGCTTGGATTTGCTGAAGGTGTGAAGGATGGATGGAAGGGAACCTGATTCCTGCAAATACAGGGCAGCCTTTGGTTGCCAGGAGTCGTGGATGCTTTTACACTTTTTCTTTGGTCCTCTACGCAAAATTTGCCACCATATGCACAGCTCAGGCTTGAAGTACAAACACAGCTGCACTTGTTGAAGGGTGGAGCAGGGTGTAACCCTGGTGGGTGTGCTGTCTGTCCAGGGACTGCTGGGGCAGCCCTTGTGCAGCCTGTGTGCACAAGTTCTGTCTGTAAGGTCACAGAAATGGTTTCACTGTTCAAACAGTGCCTGCAAAACAAGGGGGGAAAAGCTCCTGACATGTCACTGTCCCAGAATCAGTGAATGGCATGGCTCAAGCAGTTGATAATTGTGGTTAAGAAGGATCATATGGGACCTAGAGGTGGTTACATAATTCCAGGGAATTCTAGTTTATAAGCAGGATCTTATCAGACATTCTTGATTCTGGGTTTTTGTTGGCATCCACAAAAGTTTGATAAAGTTAACTCTGTTAATACACTTAGATTTCTGTAAGGCATTTGACATAGTGCCAGGCAACACTCTGAGTAAAACCATGTGTGATTATTAAATCTGCATTGCCCATATCCACTGGATTAAGACTGCCTGAAAGATTACCCAAAAAACCACAAATTGGAAATGAGGAATACTCATCTAAATGAAGTTGCTTGATTTGTGCTCGTTCCATAGGGATCTGCATTCAGCCCAGTGCAAATTTGTACCTATGTCTGGGAAAAAATATAAAAGCATTGTCATAGAAAATGATGGGGAAATTAAGGAAATTATTAAACAAAACAAAAAACCCCACTCAAAACCTAGGAGGATATTTGAAGGCTACTCATGTCAACTCCTTGTCTTTATGCTGGGAGCCCCTGGTTCAAAGAGCAGGGCAGGAGAGTGGAATCAATTCCAGGAAAATCATCTTTACAGCAGCCCTGTGGAGAGCTGTGCATGAAGGCCCAGAAAAACATCAGACTTCTAATAAACACAGCTCTTTCATATTTCTGTATAAATGCAATTGCTAAAGTCTAATTTCTTTGGTTGTAAGGTAAGCAGCATTTCATCTTGATATAATCTCTGGTGCAAGGAAAGTTCTTGATATTCATTTTTAAGGTGTATTTTATATGTGCATTAGTTTGGTTTTTGAGCAGTGTCGCCTTTAAGTGGTTTTTATTTGTCTGTGGTTTATAAGCCAAACGTAGTTACAGGCACAGATTTTCCTTATGAGAAAAACAGAAATATTTCAGAAAGGGAACTCTGCTTGAAGAAACACTTTCCTGTTAGTGAAATGGATGATTGTAATTCTTGGAGCACTCAGGTGTCAGCATTAGTTACCCACAGTGTAGCAGAACTAATGTAACCAACCTGTATTTTCCTTATCAATGTATAGATGAGCTATTACTTTAGAATAAAAGAATAAATCTGAAATGAGGGCTTAGAATGGCTGGCCTCAAAGACTGTCCTTGAAGCAGTTTAATTTGTTGCCTACTTGGTTATTGCCTGTGGTGTTCACTGTCTTCAGAACCTTAGACTGGCTCAGGCTGGAGGTGACACTTGGTTTCTCAGAGGCTATTTTTATGTAGCACTACATGCCTCAGATTATGTGGATTCAGGGAAAAAATATGCATTGAAAAACGTGTCACAAACAGTGTTTTGGTCAGGATGAAGGAATCCATGAAGACAGTGAATCTGGATCCTACATTTTGCCTGTAACGTGTATCCCATGCATTAAGCTGCAGCTGCATTTTGATGTGTCAGTAACGTGATGAAATATTCGTACTTTTGTGAGCTGAGCACAAGTACAAACCCCTTGTTCTTACCTACCCTTAGTCGTTTCTCCCAGTCAGGAGCCATGTGGGATATTAACCACTTATGTGGGGATGGGCTGGGCAGGGAATGCTCCAACATTCTTGGATCCACTCTCCCAAAATCCCCACTGCTCAAGGCAGGAAAGGAAAGCCCAATTATTCGGTTCGTAATTTGGCTGCGTGGCACAAGGGGGAGCTCAAGGTTCAAATTGCTGCTGAATATTCATAGATTGTACGGAATATCCCCAGCCAGGCTCTGTTTTAAATTGCTCAGTGTATTAGACTTAACTATAAAATTACTATTTCAAGAATGTAACAGTTGAATGGAACTGAACCTACTTGATTTTTTCAGTAGAATCCATACAAACTGGCTCTTTCCTCTCTGCTGAGTTAATACAGTAATTCACAAAGGGTTGTTTTTTTATAAACCTGCTCAGCTCTAACAATGATGTACAGAGTACCTCTCCCCACTGAATGCAGTGTAAGAACTTTAGAGATTCTGTAGGATTGATCACTCTACAAGCTTTAGTAGAGAGCTGAACTTCAGCAGTAATATTGTGCCACTTAACTTGTGATGGAAGCACTGGTGCTAATCACTCCTCAGCAATAATGTGCTGTTGTTATTCGAAATTACATTAAAATGGAAGTGTGGTTCCTCACCTGTTGTGATTGGCATGTCAAATGAGCACAACAGGGAAGTGACAAAAAATTACTGCACTGGCTTGTAAATTAGAACTGAGAAGTCTTGAGCTTTTTTCCTACCCCAAATCAGTATTTAGTGCTATCTAATTATCAATATGAGTCTGCCTCACTCACTTGCAGTTGGCTGCATCAGCAGCAGCATGTTCGCAGTGCTGTCTGTGGTGACTGCAGGAATGTCAAAGGCACCCAGGGGAACAGTCCAGCTCCCATCTCTGGCCCTCCTGAGGTGCCTTGGATTGGTGCTCTGTCACAAAAACTAGACGTGGCTTTTATTTGAGTAATGCCAACCTTAAAGATTTTTTTTTTACATCAGAAATCGTGTCTTGTTTCCTTCGTAAGGAAATGTGGTGATACAGTCCTTTTATATAAAACCATGGGCAAGGCCAGGAGTTTGGTAAAGAATTACAGCCTGACGTGTAATTTCAGTTACCAGGTGCTCTGGGTCTCTCTTTGGTGGCTGTGTGTAATTCCTAGGAGATATCCCAGGCCTCTGAACCCTGGGATCTACCTCATGACATCTCTCTTGTTGGGGAAGAAATTCTTTGTGTGTCTTATTTTTGGGAAGGCCAGTGAAAAGTACACTAGCATAACTAGGGTGTAAAGGACAAGGTATCTTTGGGAGGAGAGGTGGGGGCAAGGTGTAAATTTAATGCTTGAGGCTACAAGTCGGCATCCTGGCTCAGAAAAATAACCTTTTGTTAGCTCTGCAGTGCAAGACAGAAGTCAGGCAGTTGCCAGAGGGAGGAATTCAGGGCTAAAATGTGCTGGTGAACTGATCTTCTCTGGCAATTCCAATGTGCCTCCTGCAGTTGGGAGAAATTACAAATGAGACAGATTAGAGCTGCTGGAGACTAACCAAGTAAAGCTGCAGGAATAATTTAAGCAACAGCTCTCCCTTTCCCATCTCCCTGAAAAGCACAGAGTGGGTAAAGGTTTGTTTAATTCTATTTTGGATTTAACTATGCCACTGCATTTCCAATTTCCTTTATACTTGAGGGCTAACTGAAGAGATGCTAGGACATCTGTGGAAGGAGCAGTGAATTTACCTCCTCTTTGTAAAAATAAAATCTGGGGGCAGTTTATGGCACACTGGGCTCTAATTATCACTAAATAATGAGGATGCCAATAAAAGGCTTTTCATTTCCACTCCCACAGCATACAGCTGTGTGATTAATCACTGTCTCTTACTGGAGGTGTAGCATTTGTTCTCCTGAGACACTCCTTGTAAGCCCAGGTCTCTGTTGGGGTCCTTGAAGGGTTGTGAGGTGTCTGCACTGTTCCATGGAGCGTGGGCTGGGCTCTGCCATGGTCCCAGCTGGGACCCTGAGCTTCCCTGCCCTGGGACAGCTTGGAGCTGCATTTCCATGGCAGCCTCTGGTTGCTACTCTGGCTAGTTTGAAGGAAGCACAGAGCAGGTTTTTAGAAAGGCAAGTGAAAACAGGTTTTATGATTAAAATACTTCCTCTGCATTAAAAAAATAAAAAAAGAAGCTTGCATGGAGCAGGTACAGAAACATAGAGATGGTGTGGTCTCCAGGAGCTCTCAGGCAGAGATCCTGCAAGAGATGTTCAGCCTTTTGTTGTGTCCTACAGCCACCAAACGCTCTGAAAAACTGTCCCTGCTGTGCCATCCATGTGTGTGGCAGATGCTGCTCCTTTCCTGCAGGGACAACTACTGCTGCTGCTACCAAGAGCTGCTTCTTGCACTTCCATTTCTTGCAAAGTTTTTTTTTTTTTCAGTAGTGACAAGTTGCCCAACAGCCCCATAAACCTGGGGGTCCCTGTGCCCTTCCGCTGTAAAAGAGGGAGTCGGGAAGCATTCTTGTTAATAGATTTCTCAGACAAAAAATAAAGCGCAACTGTGGCAATAGTATATCTGAGAACTGTTTATTGATAAAGAATAAAGATAAAGAATAAAGATAAAGAATAAAGATAAAGAATAAATAAAGATAAAGAAGATTAAGTGTTCCTACCAAAGAGGGACAGAAAAAGGAACAAAGAGGGGAAAAGAGAGACAGAGGGAGAAAGAGAATAGCGGACAGATCGCTCCTGCTGTACCCTGGGTGCCCCATCGGTGAGGTTTGGCAGATGGAGCTGTGCGCTGCGAGCTGCCCAGGAGTCTGCGTGGCTCTGGGGCGACCACCTGTGACTTATCACAGGCTGGGCGTGATTTCCGAACAGTAGCAGCTACGTGTGCCTGCCGTGGGTGGAGAGCAGGGACAGCTGCAGGCGGTCGGGGTCGGAGCAGGGTGGCTGCAGGCGGCCCCAGGCTGGGTGCAGGCAGGGTGCAGGCAGCGGTGGCTCCGTCGGGGAAGCAGAGAGCACGAGGTTGTCGCGGCGACGGAGCTGCCTCGGGCAAGCAGCGAAGCAGAGCAGGACAGACAGGACAGCCAGAGAAGGAGAGGATTGCAGGGAGAAAAATGCGAAGGGGGAAAGGCTCCAGGCGAGCCTCCGTTCCCTCCAAGAAACCCAAAGAAAATGGCCCCGGTTGTGTCGCAGTTAACTGCTTTTATGTACTTGGCCCTCCCATAGCGTGCCTTCCCGCGCTTTTTCCCCCGCATCCGGGGATTTGAGCCACCCGTGAGGGGAGGTCATTGCAGAGCAGCAGTGGGAGCTTCCTCTCTCCTGATCGCTGCCAGGTGAAGCCCCTCAGGGCACAGAGCTCCCAGAATGTACACAGACCCTAAGGCAATTTTGTCACCTCATGTATAACGTATGTTGAGGCATAAATAAAAATCAGCTTGGTCTCTCCCAGTCCCTGAAACACAGCAGTGCTGACGCTGCCCTGGGCTGGAGGGATTCTCTGGCTATGGCAGAATGGGCTGTGTCACTGCAGGCTTGCCACAGGCACAGGCCCCAGCCATCCTGCTCTGCCTTTGGACAATCAAATCGTAAAGGTATAGGAGTTAAGCAGCTTTATATGAGACAGGTAAGCAGGACTTACCTGTTGGCTTTCAGTTGTTTTCTTAAGCTAATTTCTTTCCAGTCTTTTTTCTCCTTTGATTTACTCATAAAGATTTTGGAAGTTTAAGAGGAGAATAAGATGTGGGATTCTCATTCCCTTCTAAGGCTTCCATGTGCCAAATAAAGTAATAAACCAGGATGGCAAACGTGCAGAAATTCACCCTGGCTCGTGAGCAAGGCAGTCCTGCCATTGCTCCTCCATGCTCCTCTTGTGCCCAGGCTGAAGTGGCTACTGAAGGGCTGGGTTGGGATACCTGCTGGGCTTTGCCTGGAGCTTTCAGCATTCAGCAGAGATCCTGGACTGCTCCTGAGGGCAGCCTGTGCTCCCAGGCTTTGGTGGGTTAAAGATGAGAATGTTACCTCTCAGAAACACAGCACAGACCCCTGTGCTTGCTTCCTTGTTAATCTGCACAATGAGCCATGAGCATCACTGCATCATCCTGCAGCTTCTGTGGAGTTCATCTCCACCAACAGCTTCTACTCACTGATTGTGCTAGTGGACATTACATGTCTCTCTGAGTGCATGCTGCAAGCTGTGTCCAGCTTGCATTCAGGAGTACTCCCTGTGGATTTGTGCACAGACAAGACAAGGTTTCCAGCCTGCAGTCCAGTCCATGAGTGTGGAAACCCACCTGTGCAAGGGGAGACAGGTTTGTGAAGGAGAAAGTTGGGAGACAAGTCCCTAGCACTAGGGTGGCTGAAGATGTGGTTGCACAAGGGCAAGGAAATGCAGTTCCTGGCTCTCCTCAGAGTTCCCAGTTCCTCTGGATGCACGCTGGGCAAGGAGGCTGCATCCTCATGGTGCGACCACCCTGGGGCCTCTCACAAGTGGCTCTTAGTTCTGCTTCTGTGAGTTCCAGGCTTGTCCCTTACAGAGCAGAGGCATTAAGCCACAGGCTGTGATTGCCTAACAAATTTGGCCTGTGCTGAGCTAATCATGCAGTAATTTGTATTAGTTTTATCTTACCTTTTCATGTGGATCATATATTGCTCTTTTCAAGATGAAAACCAGTAAAACACTGATGAAATGTTTTTCTCCCCAAGCAATTTGCTGTGTTTGCACCATTTGCCAGGGGGAGAGCTGTCATTAGAGTTTCAGATGCTTTTTCAAAATAAATGAGAGACTATTACTGCTGAGCATTGCTGTCTACATGGAGGCGAGTCATTTTGGTAATACTTAGTCTCATGCCAAGGCAAGATCCAAACAGAAACTTGTTAGTGAATGTAAAACTAGACAGATACATTGGAATATCCCATACACCTCAGGGTTTAATAGACTCTTAGTTTAGACACTAAGAGAGAAAATCAGGTGAAATAATTTACCTTTTGCCAAATTGATCTTTATTTTTCTGGTTGATTTTTGCCTTGGTAGAAAGAGGTGATTCATCTCAAGGAATTTCAGCTCATAACCTCAGCAAGAACCATTGCCCATCATCAGTGTCCTTATGCTGTGCTTGCCATCATATTCAGAAGGGGAATTAAGTACCCAACAGTGTTAGCTGTGTAGACTTGCAACGTTTTTTCCCATACTGAAAACCGGCTGTAATATTTGTGAGCTGTTCATAGTGAGTAATGCCCGTTCCATTTGCCTTCAGTCACAGTAGTACCAGTCCAATCCACCCTCTAAAGTTCTTCAGGATACCTCAGACATGAATGGTGCTAGAGACAACTGAAGTCTGTTCAGATCCTATTGTAAATGTTGAAATGTCACATGCTTTCTTTTTTTTTAACATCGTTACATCATTTATTCTTCTGTTATTTGTTTTTTCCTTGGTCCTTGCTGTTAATCATCACAGTATTTTTAGCACACACATAACAAGTGGTGCTTTGTAGCTGATAGTTGGGCCACAACAAACTGCCTGCTATTCTCTCATTCCTTTTGTCTTGTGTACAAAATGACTTTGGTTCTCTGTGTTCTTTAATATTCTACGCATCTTAAAAAAGAAAGAGAAAAAAAAGAGACTTCCTGTCTATTTTTTTCCTTTTCCCCCTCCCTGATTTTCTGGCAGAAAAACAAAGCTAGTTGTCTTGGGTTTTGGTTTTTTTTCCCCTGGTATCTGTAGTGCTTTCCTTGTGGCTGAGCACTGGCAGGTCTATACTTTCCATGCTGAGGAGTGTCAGCTCCACCCTGTGTGGCGGGCAAAAACTCTGCATCTCAGGAAAGACTTGACAAAACCCACAGGTCAGGGCAGCTGTGGAGCTTGAGGAAAGAGCTCTCTGTCTGCTCAGCCCATGGCAACCACTTGAAACGATCAGCTCCTTTTTTAACCAGGGGTGGTCACACTCCAGCTCTCAAGTGCTTTGTGTTGCACCTTATGTCAGTAGAAAAGATAAGGAGCTGCTGGATAGCTCCTGACCTCTGTGCCTTGCACTGGGGAGTGCCTGGGCTGTGCAGTGAAGCGCCAGGAGTGTTCTCTGGGAGCTCTCAGGAAAAGGCAGCTCAGCTCGTTCACTTCTCTAGCAGGGAAATAAGGGTTGCTGTGCTTTGGCCATGGCAGCCCTGCTCACAGCTACAGCCTGTTCAGGTGTCTCCCTGGCCTTGTGCTGGAAGGGCAGGTGTGGGCACTGCATCTTCATCTTGCCAGGGTGCCAGGAGGGCTGAGGAGAAACTCCAATTGCACCTCTGCACCTGGAGGTGACTATCCCAGCAATGTATTGGTGACAGCCTGCTTGGATTGGTGTGCCTTTGTCTGGGAGGGTGGGAGAGGCACCTATTTATTGCTCTTCTCTAAATCAGGGAGGATCAAGAAGGATGTAGTGGGTGGGTGACTGTGGGAGAGCATTTGGTTCCTCACCCATTGGTATCTTCCAAGTATGAATTTAAGCTTTTTAGGCCCAGATGATTAATGGGAACTGGATGGAACAGGGTCCTTTTAGCATCTCTACATAAGGCACCATAACTTCATCCCCTGAATATCAACTGAGTAGAATGTTATTGCTAAAGAGATTATTTGTGATTTGCTTACATGCAAAGAAAAAGCCAGGTCAGCTTGGGCTTTTTGTAGGGGAGGGCTGTGGGGCCATGACTGCAGCATCAAGCCCTCATTGGAGTGTCTTTCTCTGTTGTGTTTAGCACAATGTTCTGTCTGGCTTGGGTTTTTCTATATTATGTTATTAATTCTATTTATTTTTCTGTTTTCAGTTGTCTACACCTTTTATGTAAAAAGTAAAAAGTGCAAGTTTGTGAGTGTGCTACATGATATGTGTGATGAGCAGATCGTTCACCCGTCCTTAGTGAGTGTCGTGATCTGCCTTGTGTTTGCTTACTTGGGGATTTTACAGTGAGGATTTTGATTTTTTTCTGTATCTAACACAGAGGTGTTGGAGCTCTTGCAGGGGTTGTAAGAAAAGGGAATCTCTGCAACAGAAATCAAAACTGTAGAGGAAACATGCCACTAACTTGTAACTGCATCAGAAGTGGTTCCTCTTCCCATTTGCTATGGTCTAGCTTAAAAGTAACTATCAAAAATAAGACTGTGCGTCTCATGATTGAACTGGTATTTGGGTTTTCAGGAAGAGGACATTTGTAGCATGGGAAAAGGGATTCCCTGCCCTTCTTTTTCTTCTTACATTTTCTTCTGCGTGATATTTTGTGGCACATGCAATTGTGTGCGTTAAATGTGTTTCCCCCAACATTGTGGTTCTTGATGTCACTAATCCTGTGGTGAACTTGTGTGAATTTGTGTTGCTGTTTGTCTCTGTGGCAGCAAAGTATAAAATCATGAACTCAGGATTGTGACCTTTCTGCAAAATCAAGCAGGAGAGATGCTAAATTGCAGAAAGGAACAGTTTTAACCAGACATAAATCTCCAGCAGTATTAGCAGAAAAATTGAACAGTATAGGTCAAGCAAATTGATTTTTGTATAAATATTCCCTGTTCCAGATTTGTGACGACAGGAAAATCTTTCTACATTTGACCTCTCTTCTAATGCAGTTATTTTTGGGAGTTAGTACCAAACACTCGAGCAAGGAAAACAATGCTTTGTATTTAATGACAAAAGCATGAATAGAGGCTGCTCAGTTTCCCACATTTCTCTCGAGTTCTTCAACCTTGACCTGGGTAAACATTTCTCTTGGACACGTACAAAGGCATTCTGGTCTCCATAACTCGACCATACTTGCCCTTTACTACTATTAACATTTTCTGCAGTGTTTTCAGGATAGAACCAGTAATTTTTGCTACATACTGAAATAGTGCATCAAATATTTAGTTAGGTAAATGCTGGAACAAATTACAAGTGCTGCTTTTAACAGTGCCTAAACTGCTCCCAAACCATAAAGGTGGCACTGAAAAGGTCTGTGTTGAGCACATCCCCCTGTGGTGCTGGTGTGGCAGAGGCTTTGCTGTGCCTGCAAGGAATTCCAGCAGTGAAGATGCCTGCAGGGTGAGCCCAGTCCAGTGCCTGCAGCCATCATCAGTGGCACAGGATTTGCTGAGTGCATTTGGGCTCTTGTTTTACTGTTAGGGGAGCAGTAAGTGTTAATTGTCCTGATCTGTGTCAGGCAGTTGCAAAGGAAGGAGTTGGATGAAATGTGTAATTCTGCTGGTGAACAGGTAGCTTCTGCAATAAAATACAGAGTCCTCTATTTGGAATAAAACTTGGGTGCTTTGGAATGATGAATTTAGCTGTCTTACTGGTGGGAAAGATTAAGCAAAAGGAAAGGAGTTTAACAACTCTTGAGTCAGGAGATTTGGAAGTCTTAGTGTCTGATCTCTTTCTATACAGCACTAAGATCTCCTATTTATTTTTTTCTTATATAAAATTTAACATCACCATCTTACTGATGAAGTTTTTAACCTGGAAATAGGAATAAATTTGAGCTATGTACCTTGCACTAGTGCAGCCCAGAAAGGTAAATAACTCTTCCATCCGTAACTCAAGAGCCTGCTTTAAGATGTTAAGACGTGGGCAGAAGTGGAGACACTAGGACAGATAAGAATTGCAGTGAAAATATTGCACAAATATATTGGGAAAACTGTATAAGGGAATGGAGTCGAGTGTATGTGCATTAGTGCCTGTTTGGAATCCATAATGGTCAGAGACATCCCTAAGGAGCCAGAGCAGCCCGGGGAACTGACAGTGCTTCAGAAAGTGCAGATCTCAGCTACTTTGTGCTTTAGCCTGGGAGAGAGAGTGGACATGGACTATCCAAATACCTCCTTGGCACAGGAGAGGAGGGAATGGTGTATCTGGTGTGCTCCACCTGCCCAGTGCACACCCAGGGCTGCTGGAGCAGGAGCTGCAGGCAGAGCAGGATGGCGCAGGGCCCAAAGCAGGGGGATTAGCAGAGATGGTCTGGGGGCAGAGTTCAGTCCCTGAGCTGAGTTCATACAGAGCTGCAGTTCATGTACTCATTACTGACAGCTGTTCTTTAATCTCCCATGTGTATCTAAGTGCATTTGGAGAAACTGGCTTCTGAGGAAAGCTGGAATTGTGACCTCAGTATTAATCTATTTCTGTTCTGTTTTGTTTTGCTGTTAATGAGCCACAGGCAAGGTCTTCTCCCTGTGACATATGTCCGATAGTGTGCAAATTAGGACATTTTTCATTTTGCTTTGTAAAAATTCCTATGCTGGGATCATAGAATATCCTTTTGTGTAACCATGGTCATCTGTCAAGACTAATTGTTAAGTATCTGCAACGAAGGTTTTCAGAAAGGCAATTGGATTCTTGCTGCCCTGACCTTTGAAAAGTCCTGTCAACCAAATACTGTGAGCCCTTGCTTGATTCTCATTCTCTTTCCACTGCTAAGTTTATTTCCAGTCTGCTTTTATTTTTTTCTTACAGGAGTTCAAGTCCTCTCCTCTCCTGAGATTGTATTTTCTGCTGAGTCAGTCCTGTTTTCCACCAGCGTCTTCCATCTGGCAGGTTAAATAGTTAGGCAGTGGTCTGTTTCCATTTGCTTTCCCCAGCCCTTGGAACAGAGTGGAAGCTGCCAGTCTCTGAGAGAGGAGGCATCAGTTTCTCCATCAGGATTGAGCTTGGCTCCATTCTGTTTGTACTCAAAAGCTCTCTTCTGGTCTGGGAGTTGCTGAGGAAAAGGTGTTTCAGATTAGCTTTACTTTTCCCTTAGGATTGGCCACAGATGTTGCTTTGATAAGGATATAGTTTTTGTTTACTGTTCTATTTTCTGTTCTGTTTCTTGAGTCATTATAATGGGGAATGGGCTTTATGCCTCCAGTTCCCGGTTAGGTTATCAGCTTTTGGGTTTGTATCATTTTCATTGCTCATTATATTCAGTGTGACAGGTATAGAGGTACCATTTGTGTGTCCTGAAGAGTTTATTTCAGTTGAAACTAAAGAGCTTTCCTATCTGATGGTATTCCAGGCAAGTTCTTTCTTTCCCTTGACATAATAAAGATTGTCCAATTAACTTCTGCAAATTTCTTTGGTGCTTTCAGCATGCCTTGAGGTAATATTGGCTTTTCATACACCTAGGAAAAGAATGGAGGCTGTTTAATCAACAATCTGTAATACCTTTTTTTGCAACACTTTTCAAGCATTTTGCAATATTCTGTGAAGCTCAAGTCAGTACATTTCCAGCATGATTTTGGACAAACTGATGAACCCATCTTTTTTGAGGCTGCAATCTCTTACATGTACACTCTCGTTTTTCACTGGTTTTCAGGGTGTTCATAGGGTGGCATCATCTAGTCACTTGAAGCCATCTGCTAACTTGGTTTTCTAGCTGCCATCCTTAAACTGTCTGTATAATCTAGACTACAGGAAGTCTTTTTTAGCCCCGTAGAAGTGGAGAAAGACCATTATAAATGCTATTTGGATTTGTGATTTTCCTTTCTAATTATCCCATTAGCACACTGCATTTGTCTCATCGTTTTTCCATAATTGCTAATAAATAAGATTATTTGTGAAACTTCCACTGGAGCCCATTAGAATAGTTCTGGCAGAGATGGAATTCGCATCATGCCAGTTCTGCTTCACAAAATCTTCAGGGCAGCTAAACTCATTATGTGCCAGACTTGAGCTTTCTTGTAGTCTCTTGGCAGTTATTTAATCATTTCAGAATGAACTCTTTCCATAGGTATTTTTCAAAAGAGAAATCTTTCTCTGGGAGAATGTTGCAGCAGTTGTGCTCAGCTGATTGTGTAAAATACATGAAATGGTTTTTCCTTGGTGCCTCCAGATTTTACCCTGGTGGCTCCACCTCCTTCAGTGGAATTGTACACTGGCATAAATCTGCAAACTGTGGCAGTTTTTTTCTGTCATGGCTGCTGATAATGTGACAGTAAATTTATAAAAAAAGTTTGGGTTTTTTTTTAAATGAAGTGTTTGCTTTGGCAGCTTAGTTCCTAGAGAGTGACTGGTCATGGGTTGATCATCCCTTTCTTGGAGACCTCTCAGCTATGTGATGCTCAGTGACTGTATCCAGATTTGCTAAGCTGGTACAGAAATGACAGGATTTGTGACACAAGACATTTTTGTGGGAGTTGCTCAGAGATGAAGCACAAGGTGTCTGTTGGTCAATTTTAATGCCAAGGCTCAGGAGGAGGTGAGGGAAGTCACCCATCTGCAGTTCATTGTGTGGAGCAGCTCAGGGAGAGGTGAGTCCAAGGCCAGTCCTGCTCTGGCTGTGCCTCTTCCTTATGGAGAATCATGTTTAAACTCAGAAACACTTCAGGCAAAAGGGCATTTTCTTTCCTTCCTTGAAGCTCCTCACTGAGTGACAAGCAACTGTGACAACCAGGCAAAGGATATGCATTTCCCATGTGTTCTGCTTGTTCTTGCCACTTTGTGAAGAAGTGGGCAGAGGGGTTAATCAGATCAGAGCTGATAATCCTGATGAGCTGTGTCACATTCTGCAACTCTACAGTTTTTGTCACTGTTCTTACTACTTGGTGCACGTTTCTGTGTTCCTTGAATTGGGAGAAAACCAAGCATTGCAGAGCCCTGTAGGTCAGAGGGTCACATGCTCCAAGGGCTGCATCTGAAAACCACAAGGGAAATGTCCAAAAATTGTTAATTTGGAGACACCACATGCTGCTGTAGATCAGCAGTGGATTCACATAATTGAATTTCAGGCAAGCCATTCCAGACCAAGGGTCAAATTATGAATAAATATAAGACAAAACACACCATCTGGTGAACCATGCCTAATGTAACTGAATTAGTTATTCAGTGGATCTCAAGGCCAGTTAAGTAGCTTATCCATATTTCTCATTGCTTCTTACTAAATGGCACGTTCAGAGCTCTTCCCTTCTGTGGCTAGCACAGGCTTTTCCCATGAGAATTCTTTTTGTGTTTTATAAATAAAGTTTGGATGTTATTAAAAACAGTGTCCCAAGATCTGGACGGTGCAGGCCTGGCCAGTCAGGCCTAGGGGGAGGCTTCTGGCCGACCAATGTGGGTGACTTTTGAAAACTCTATATATATGATGAAATCAAAACAATAAAGGTCTTTCCTTCTTGCCACTGAGAACTGACCTCTTTACTCTGCTAGCTGCTCAACAGCGACACCCTTCCTTCTCCCCCCTCATGATTTTGCTAGAAAATGAGTGGCTTACCCTAGAGCTCTCTGGCTTTAGCAGGCTGCTGGGCAACTGCTGGGTTTTAGAAGGCACAGAAAGCAGGTGTTTTCTTTTAGGTGATCCAGTCTGGAGTTTTCCAATGTGTTCTTCTATTGGGGGAGGCAGGCTGTTTTTCTTACAGAATAGTTTGTACATTTGTGCAGACAATAGGACAGTCATGTTTTTATAATACCAATGAAATAAATAGTGAAATGTAACTTCTAGCGTCTCATTCAGGAAAAGTTTCTACTCTGCAGTGTGTCTCAGAAAGGCGTTGCTGTTTTAACCCTTGTTGATATAGTGGAATTATTCAGCCAGTACTAACAAAAATGGTGAAAAAATGCATGGCAGATGACAAAATATTTCTGTTTAGAAATTGCTGCCTTGATGATGTATAGTGTGTAATTAATTTTTTGAAAAATGTAATTAAAAATTGGAAACAGCAAATATATATTCAAATTTGTAGACAGTGAATTTGATTCTTCTACATACATGGCAACACTTAAGGTTGTATGACATGATTTCATCAAATGCGGGTTTTGTCCCATGGAGATGTTTACTGCAGCTCCGGATTCCTGTGAACTGAACATGAGGCTCAGATTTTCAGCTTTGCCTTGTGATGTTTGATGTCCTGTTTATCCCACAGTTAAATAAAAATTTTGATGCCTCTTGGACAGCTGTGTAGGGTTAAATATTCAAATGGAGAAAAGAAAACTAAAATAAAGAGAACTGCCTTGAGATGAAGTTCAGGTTCCAGGTATCCTGAATTTCCAGTGCAGATAATTCTGAACTGCTCAGTGTGTGTTCCCAAGCATGAGGAATGTGCTGGGGTCTTGCTCCATCATCCCTTGGGTGTGTGGCTGTGGTGGAGCTGCCTTAATCCAGGAAAGGGAAAGGCCACGGGAGCACTGTGGCTGCTAATGGCCCAGCTCAGGGTGATCCCTGAGGAATGGGGAGCAATGGAAGAAGTCTCTGGGCTGGAGGCTTATCGATAGCACTTGGAAAAGCTGCCTGCAGCATCCTGACTGGTATGGTCTGCTGCAGAGAAGGGAGAAGGAAGTGGGGTGAAAACAGCACCCTGATTCTTGGGCTTTTGTGGCTAAATATCACTGCTGCTTAGATCTGTCCCTAATGCAGCTCCTGCAGTCATTTGCCTGGAATTTGAACTTATTTCTATTTTGTATGTTTTGTTTCGTTTTTTCAACAAGGTTTATTTGTCTTTGAGAAGACCCTGTACTGTAGGGTTTTTCCTTTTCATATTAGGAATTTTAAAAGACACGTTTCAGAATAGCATCTGGCTTTATTTTAAGATAGGTGTTTTTACTCAAATATCTGAATTTATCTTCATTTATTTAGAAAATAAAAATACATGCCTTCAGTTGAAATGCAATCCCATGTGTAAACAGCATTTCACTTTTTACCTTTTTTTAAACTTGTGATGAGCCTTACCTAAGATCTAAAATAATTGATACTGTTCTCCTGAAATACTGAAAAGCTAGGTTTGGGAGGCTGTTGTTTTTATTATTTGCTTTTGTTTTTTTTAAGTATCTTAGCTTAGCCCAATCAATCAGTGGAATAATACTGGCCTGAGGCTTGAGGTCTGGATAAAAATTCTGTCTGCACAAGCTGTTCACTGGGCTCCAGTGTTACAGTTACCTTCAGGATTGCTCCATTGACAATATTTTAATACAACTTTCCTGGCCATTCCTGCTCACATTTCTGGGTTTAGTTTGAATAAAGTACTAGAGCTGTAACCAGAGTTAACAATTCTGTACTACAATATTTCAGTTAAATTGCAGGTTATTAAATAAAGTAAGCCAATTTCTGATCTTACTTAATGTACATTTCCAGTAATTCAGGATCTGATGTCAACAAAAAAAATTGTTTAGATAGTGCAAAGAAGTAAAGTAATCAGATTATCTTTCAGGAAATGTATAGTGTTTATTTCAAAGTATTTTAACGTGGTATAGAGATAGCAGAAGGGTCTGCAGTTTGCAGGGTGGTGGTTTGGGTCAGATGGGCGTAATTGTGATCCTAGTGCAGGCTTTGGATCTTGGCTGGGATGGACTGGGGGAATT
Source organism: Lichenostomus cassidix (assembly GCF_008360975.1). Classification (NCBI taxonomy): domain Eukaryota; kingdom Metazoa; phylum Chordata; class Aves; order Passeriformes; family Meliphagidae; genus Lichenostomus; species Lichenostomus cassidix. The sequence continues at coordinate 20,093,223 of NC_139490.1, forward strand.
ACTCCCTTCTTGCTGCGTGTGCAATTCTCCTGCAGTTCTCTGCCTGTCTCCTTCCCCTCAAGAGCTGTAGCCCATCTTCCCTGAAATCACCATCTTTCAATTCCTGAGTCTCCCCAGGCTCGGGGTTGTTCTAGCAGGGATCTCCCAGTGACAATGCACAGGACTAGCAGAGCTTCGGAGGGTCATTATGGGAAAACCCAAGGGCTGGCTTTGTGCTCTGCTCTTTTTGCCTCTCTCTACAGCAGCTTTTTACCCCATTCACAGGACAGATCACATCTGTTTCACCACCAGGTCTCAAGCTGGTTATCTGGGCATTTCCAGGTGGGCAGGTCATGTTCCAGACCAGAGCTGGGCCAGTTCTGGTGTGCTGTCATTGTCAGCATGGAGATAAAGGAACTGAAGCAGGATTCACACAAGTCATGCATGCAGTTTCTGACTCGTGGAATTATTTAATCTGTGTTATGAATCTAACTGTAAACAGTCTGGGCAACAGGAATATCTGTGCATTATGTATGCATATCCCTAGAGCTTTAAAGAGTGAGTTCTTACACGTGGGTGGACCTTTAGGGATTGGAATATCCCCTTTGTCTCCATGGACTGTGAACTCATTCATTCCAATGGTCCTGTTTTCCTGGTAATGGTGTATGTGGAAGAGAGGATGTATTTAGCCACAGCAATATGTCTGAGTTGGCTGAGACTGACTTTCCCCATTCTGGGTCCCTTTGAGGACTCTGCCATTAATGCTCTGCTGTCTCTGAACTGGCTGTGTTTATGCAAACTCCTTGCAGTGCTGTAGGTTTGTAACACCACTTAGGGGCAGTTAATGGAGGCTTGTGATTCATGGGAAAAAAACCACTGTCATTTGCCAAAAAACACCCCAGCCAACGCAGAGGTTTCTTTATCCTAGATTACAGTGACATAAGCCTCTAGAGAAATTTCAATAGCTCTAGCCAGGGGTTGAATGGAGAGCAGTCAAGAGCAATGAAAAGGAAAACCCTTGCTTTTTACGGCTGTTGATGAGTTTCTGATCAGACAAAGCAGTGCACACAGGGAATCCCCAGACTGGTAGAGGCCAGGAGCTGATCCATTAAATTAAATTTCTCCTGTATCAGAGCTACATGATCTCAGGAAGCTGTGTCACATGTCCCTGTGCTTCTGCAGTGGGTCACCATGTATTTGTTTTCACATGATGGACTCTGGTGAGCATTCAACAAATAACATGATTTGTGAATAAAGTTAAAGGTAGATAAGATGCAGCAGTGCTGTATATTGTCTAAATGCATTGATGTAGATTGGTACCATCCATACCAGCCTTGGCTTCAGGGTAATACTTTAGCTGTGTTCTGCCTGGGGGCATCAGTTCAGCTGGGTCTGCTGGTGACATCTGAGCCTGACCCTCCTTTTGGGTGTGCCATTGCATTGGGAAAGTTTTTACTTCCAGATTAGTTTATACATGTATGAGTTACACATCAAGAAAAAATAAGACATTACTTTTAAAAGGCTCAGTGAACTAAAAAAAATCATCTCACTGAAAAGATTTTCCTTAACGTTTGTCCTCTAAATACTATGTGGCTATTAGGGCAAAACGTGATTTTTCTCAATTCTCTGTTGTAAACCATTTCTTTTTCTTTTTTTATCCTGAGAAGTGACATTTATTGAGTTTACTGAAAAAACAGGCCATTCTCAGTTCTTTCTCTTTCTAAACCACACCTGTAGCAGTAGTGTACTACAGTGTGCTCTGCCAGCAGTTTGCATAAATTTCTTGTTCATCCTAAATGAAATTAAGATAGGACGAGTATATTTGGAGAGCTAGGTCTCCCCCCAGCTCCTTCTAGTGCCTTTCTACAACAGAATTTGGGTCTTTTTTTCTACTCAGAAGTGCTGCCCTCAGCTTCAGCACTGATTGGTTTACAGTGAAGTATTCACTTCTAGGAGAACATCTGGGATATCAAAGTGTTCAGACATAATCAAAGTGAAAGATATAGCAGGGTGTTTCTCTTGATGTTTCAGTCCAAAGGAGCAGAGCCAATAGCTCTCTCACTTACAACAATGCCAATTTGGAATCTTTAAGGAGATCCTCCCTTTGTTTGTGTGAATCTGGGAGAGTTTGGTTTGTGAACAATCCCTTGTCCAGTTCATAACTGATCATGCAAAACATCTCTGATCCATGTTGTGACCAGTAACTGCTGAGTTCAGTGGTTCATACAACCCTAAAAACCATAACTCCCCACAAAGGGCTGTTCTGTAGCTCTCTGGGACTTGCAGTCTGGTGGATGGGCTGAACTTTAATCACACACAGATAGATGCTGGAGCAAATCTGATGGAGTCTGGATACTTGCAGGAAGCACTGGGTTCAGCAGACGTGTGCAGAAGAATTCACTCCTTAGCTGTGGTACAGACATGGAGAGAAGTAGAGACCAGGTGTGCACAAGCGTGGAATTTGCTCCATGAGAGTACCTGGGTGGAGCACTAACTCAGGCAGGATTTGAGGAATACCTTGTGTGTTCCCTGAAACAACTGGCAGGAACTGTTCAGTCCACAGTCTGTGAGAGAAGTGGCTGAGAGAAATCTGTCTTAAATTCCCTGAGTTTCTGTAATGACGAAAGAGTGCATTTTTGGATGCTATGAGCTTTTAGTGCTGCATGGAAGAACTTGAGAATGTTGGTTACAAAAGTTCAAGTATTAAATTATGAATGAAACCTCTGTGTGTTTTACGAAATTGCTGTTGGTTCATGACTTGAATAGTTTGAAGTGGTAAATGATACTGCAAGAAACTGACTTTTTATTCTGGTTCATATATTTAAAATCATAAATATTTATAAAAAAATTATTCCCATTCACAAAAAAAAATATTTTTGTAAGTCCCTTGTAATATGATTTTTGAATCTGATGGATTTTGTTCCAGTCACTGATGTTATTTTTTCTGTTTTTCAGTTACACCAGCAGAGTTGTTTCTAATGGACTGAAGGCACAAATAAATAATCCAGAACTGAAAGTCAGAGGATTGGACCCACTCATCAACAACTTAATTGACAAACTTCAGCACTTTAATCAAGTAAGTAATTTTCCAGGATAAAAGCCTTTTATCATGCAGCTAAAGGTAAAATCTCTAGGTGCTCCTGACATCTTCCAAAGCTGAATAAGTGACTCCCTGATCCTCCTGCCTCAGCACAGCTGAGAGCTCTAAAGCAGCGCCAGTCCAAACGAGCTGGAGTGAACAGATTTAACAGAGATTGATTTTCATTTAGAGCAGGCATGTTTTCCTGTCAGCCTGGAAGAATGCTCACAGCAGAGGTGTGTTCACAGCAGAGGTGTTTGCACATCAGTCTGCTCATCATCAAAGAGTAATGGAGCACGGGGATAGACAGTAGGAAACTCATGGTGGTGGGTGGGCTGTGCAGGAAGAGCAATCTACACAGGTAAAACGGGAGGAGGAATTGCTTAGTCAGGATGTGGGAGGTTGTTAAGGCTGTGGCTGAGACTGGGAGGCAGGGATTCATCCACTTGCTCCTGAAAAAGTACAATCCTCCATTACCTCTCATCAACCAACGGTGGTAAATCCGTAATCTAAGCAGTAATCAGCGTTTTTGTTAAATCTTGTTTGGCTCTAATGTTCTCTTTTCCTGGAGGCTGCAGTTTAGGGATTCTTTGTGTCACACTGTTTGATTTAAGTCACCATGGGGGATTACAACAAGCAGTCTGGTGCAGTACTTAATATTACATTGAAATAGGCATTATGTGGTCAGATTGATGAAAAGGATAATTCATTATTTATATGTCTTTGCATGTTAGAAAGTAGAGTGTTAATTTACTTTATAAATACTAGATATATCCATCTGTGTAATAGTCCTCTATAAACACTGACAATAGGAAATAGTTAGATTGAATTAAAAGTAGTTGTGTATTGGAAATTCTGTTTCTTTGTCTGCTGTAGAAAAACAAAAATCTGCACAGACTGAGCTGCATACCAATTTTCTTAAGTTACATACATGTTAAAAACAGCTTCAAAAAGCACTTTTTATACAGAAGAATAAAATCCAGCTCTTGGCTCTTTCTGTAAGTTGGAGGTGTTGCTCTCTGGTACTTCTGTTTTAGGAGAATATCATCATTAAATAAATGTAACTCCCATCAGATTGAGATGCTTAGCAATAATGGATTCCAAGGGTGAAGGATTAAACAGAATACTGATTATTGCCCTAAGATGGTTCGTTCTTAAGTACTTAAAATAATATAAAATCCTTTGATCATAATTTTAGTAAGATTTCTTTGGAGATCAAAGCATCAAAGAAGTTGCAAAATATCTAAGGCTTTCACATACAACATCAAACATGTGTAGCTGTTTTCTACTTCTTGGATTTTTGTTTCGGTTGTGATACTATAATACAAATAAAAACTGACACTGAGAAGCCGATTAAATCAGGAGTTTAAAGTGTTATCAATAGTGTGTGTAGACTGTAGAGTTATGTGGAATTCTATTACTAATTTTATGGGCAGATTGATTCTTTTATCAAAATATTCCTTTTTTTTTTTTCCTTTTTTCCATTTTTAGCAATGTGTAAGGTGAAATTTAAAATGCTGAATGTGTAAGGTGAAATTTAAACTGCTAAAATAAGGTGTTGCCCTTGTATCTTAAGTGCTTCACATTTGCAGCACTGTTTGGAGCAGTGCTTGCACAGTGTGCCATCCCAGAGGGGCAGGAAGCCTGGGGAGCAGAGAGCAAAGCAATGCCCAGAATGTGCATCATGGGTGATTTGGTGTGTTTGGGCCTCAGCAATCTTCTACTGCTTAAGTAATACTGCTAAACTACCCAGAAGAAAGCGTATTCTTGGATGAGAGAAAGGTGTGATGAGATTTTTGAAGGAATAACATTTCTGTCTCAAGAAAATAAGCTCCAGCCGTGCTGCATAAATCCCTCCGGGAGCCTGGACCTGTTGGCTTTCACTCTCTCTGTCTTTTGCCAAGGTGTTTGAAATCAGAATAACCTGCTGCTGGGTCAGTTTGCTGACGGTGGGGAGTGCTGTGTTCAAATCAACAGCATTTATTTTCATGAAAGATTTGCCTTAGCTCAGCAATTCTTAATGATTTCTGGAGCAAATCTAATTGTTGCTGTCTGTGATAGATTCTCTCCTACCTTCTTCTCCCGCTGCTGGGGCTCAGCTCGTCTTCATCCCTGAGCAGCCTGTGCTGCAGCCAGCCCAGCAGGGCTGACCGCTGTGGGCAGGAGTGGAGTGGCACTGGCCAGGCAGAAGTGGCAAACCATTCCCTCATCCAAATCCCCACCTGACAGGCTTTGGTGTACAGCAGCCCTTTCTTTGGGAGCTCCATATTCTGATTTGTCCACAAAGGTAAAAGACCAATAATTTAATTGATCCTAAATCCCGTGGATGTGAACGAAACACTTGTCCTGTTCTGTTCTAGGTGGTGCATCCCAGCTCCAGTTACAAATAATCTGTATGCAAGGCATCTTCCATTTCTGCCTGTCATTTAGGCTGAAATGCCAGTTTGTTGGAGATTATAGCAGCTCCTCATTTTTCTTCATCTGGGACTTAAATCCTCTACACATAGTTGTTGTTGGTTTTTTTTTTTATAAAATGATTATGCAAATAGCAGGCTATTTTATATCCACTTGGCAAAGCTGAAAGTAAAGTGAAATTTAGAGAATATTATTCAACAATTACTGTTATTTGCTTCCGTGACAGATAAGGTGGTTGAAGGGTTTATTGTAGTGGCTGATTCCCATATCAATAGAATTACTGAGCTACAATTTACCGGAACTTTCAGTAATGCAAAAACAGATCAAGTGAAGTCCCAGGTTGATTTGGAAAAAGTAGCAGAAACTACATCTTTTCCTCCCTGTTTTTTGTGAATAGAACAGATGTGAATCACAACTGATGGTAAGCACAGCAATCACTCATTGCACCTTTTTTGAGTACTACTTCTTGCCACAAAATCACACTTAAATGTTTTGATTTTTTCTTCAGCCAAATACTTTCCATAGTTCAAACACAAATGGTTCTTAGGCCAAGGTTAAAAATCCTCAAGTATCAATTGCACTGAAAAATGAGAATACTGGGAAAAGTGAAAAAGCTGTGACTATACTAGCAGGGAGGTATGAACATTCCCAAAGGATTATAATATAGTAAGGATTATACAAGTTTGACTTATTTGGTTTTTGTCAGCCTAAATCTTCTCTTGACAGATTTTTTGAATCAGTGTGTTTTGCTTTTGTCAGAGATGAATGCTTAGGGCATGGCTGTAGTTCAAGACAGTGCAATAGCCTAGTGAAGAAAATTAGTAGTGTCAAAGCAAATCTTGCTGAATCTGGACTCACAGGTTTTTTTTCTCTGCCAAACTCTCCTGTATCTGCCAGCTGAACTAAAAAATGCGTGTAACTTAATTCCTTTCAGATTCCTATATAGAGGATGCTGTTAGAGCAGAGTTCAAAGCAGCAGCACTGAGATGTTTCATACCAATAGTATGAGCCAGCCATAATTTAATCTTGAAAGTGAATTAAATTGAGTTATACAATAGGGAATAATACAATAAATAATTTAAGTAGTACTTAATTTAAAAGTGTATTTTTTGGAGACATCTATAAAATTTATTACACCATAGAGCTTTTATATGAGATATGAGTGGAGACAAGTTGGTTTCATTTTTGTCCAAAGTTGTAGCTGACTTGGACTAGGATTCAGAATTTTCTGGTTTTCATTTCATCCAGTGAAAGCATGGAAGGAAAGGCAGTCACCTGGTAAAGAATGTTGCTTTACTACTTCTATCCCCTGGTATTTAAAAGCCCCAATAGGCTTAGAGGTAACACTGCTTGTCCCCCATGTCCCTCCCCAAACAGGCCCTGTCACTCCCAGAAAAAGGCATTTTCACCCTGCTCAGCCAGTGAAAGCTAGTCAGGACACAGCAGAGACGTCCAGGGCAGGTTTTCCGTGCTCTGGGGCAGAGAAGCCTCAAAGATGAATTTGCCTCAGCTTGTCTGCAGCTCAGGTACAAGAGATTTTCATTGAAACAAATGTCTCTGTAGCTGTGGTGGTCCTTTTTGAATTCACATCACTGTGAAGGCATTAACAGCCCTCACCACCTTCATCTCCCAAAGCAAACAGCAGTGATAATTGAATTAATGCCACAGTTATTGGCTGATTTGTGAATAGCACCAAGACATGCATATACTTGAGAAAAATAAAGATAGAATTAATGAAACCTGAAACAATTATGTTTCAGATCTTACAAAAACCAGGAAAGACCAAATGAACTGTTTGATTTGGGGTTTTTTTATTTCCTGTCCTGCTGTATAAAAATTGTTCACCCCTATAGTCAAATAAACTATCATCTCAGATTACTTCACCAGTTATACAAAGTTTGTTTCTAATCCTATTTTTTTTTCAAAATGTTTGTTCTTATAAGATTCATGGGCAGTTTTTCTTCTCCCCTGCTAAGTTAGAAATGTCTTTGCTTCCAGATATAGATGCTGAATGCTCATCTCTGAGATAAGTTACGATTGTTTTCATAATCCATATGCAATGAAACAATTCATCCCAATGCTTGAAACAATCCAGCTTACTCAAAGACTGAGAATAATCTTTCTCTGCATGGCCTCTTCTATATGATTTTCTCTTAGGAAATACGAATATACACACATACATGTAATGTACATTGCACAGAAATTTCGGAGACATCAGATTTCCTCATATCCATGATGAAAGCAAGAAAAGATAAATAAATGCTGCCAGCCTGGGAAAAAGAATCAGAGATCTCATAGTGATGTAGCTCTCTTGTTGCTTTAAAGAATCTGGTAGGTTTATGTCATGCATAGTCCTTAGCAAGCCATCTTTGGGTCCAGAGCACTTGCTTTTCTAACATATTTTCACATTGACTTGGTAATCAAAGTTGGGAAAATGTATCCACTCTCTGTTGGGGGATTCTTTTGTTGCTGAGAAAAGTCAAACTCAAGGAAGAGCCTTCATTGCAAAGCAGCCCATGGTGCAGCATCTCCCTGGGACATGGTGACAAGCAGCAGCAGAGGGGATGCTGCACTGGGAAATGCTCCTCTCAGTTAAACTGGCTGTAGCTGCAGATTGCTCAGAAGCATTTATCTGTCAGAGCTTCCTTCAAGAGGAAGACTCACAAGAAATAAATTCAGATAGTGGCTTGCTGTATCTGAAGTTGGTCAAAATCATATTCTGCCCTTAGGTTTCTGCAAACTGTTATTGCTCAGGGACCAGCAGTTTGTGTCCCTTCCCTGTTTGTGCCTTAGGCATCCCAGGCAGGGCTGCAGGAGGAAGGAGCTCACAGAGGAACAGACTGGGACGGGACAGTTTTTGGGCTGCGGATGGCTCAGCTGGGCTCCTGCTGGAAAACACTCAGACGAGGCCATGAAGGAAGGAAAGCTCCCTCAGATTCCCCTTGTCTGCCTACCTTGAGGGGTGGATAGAAAATCAGAGCAGCTGATAGTGATCATGGGCTGCTCATCTGGAGATGTGGGATTTCCTCATGCAGGGCTGGGCAGCTCCAGGCTGTGGGCAGTGGTTTCCTTCTCTCCAACCTTTAGGTTGTGAAAAGAAAAGGAGTTTGGAAGTTCTAACCTTAGTTCTGTTGTAGCATTAAAACTCATGTCAGAGCCAGAAGTTTGTCCATGAATCGGAACAGGAGAGTTCTTTCTAGCCCAATGCACTGAAAAAGCATCACTGGAACATTGTTTTATGGGGAGCATATGCTGATACTGTAATTTGTTGCTAATTGAGATCTATATCATCCCTGGCTGAAATCAGTGTACTTGTGCTGGCCTGAGGTCTGCAGGTTATTTGTTTGGTTTTGTTAAATATAGTGACTTGAGATACAATTAAATAACTTTAATTAGAATTGAGAAATTACCTTTTAGTACTAGAACCAGCATCAGGATTTCAGTAGAAAAAGTAATGTGAAATACTGGCTCCACTAAAGTAGAATTTAGCATTTTAAAATAAGACAAATCTAAACCTCAGTGTAAATCCAGCATATCTTATTATATGCTAGCAAATATATAATGCTAAAATGGCCTTTTATTATTCATGCGTTGTGTCTCAGAGTGTGCTGTGCTATTTGTCTTGCAAGCCTTCTCAGAAATTATTTGCCCAGATGGACCATTGTATGTGTTTTGTTTTGCTCATTGCGGGAAATTAGTCTTAATAAATCAAAATCACATATTGAGTCACAGCAGTGACTTGAGCCAAGTGGGGGGAGAGGAGGGGAGAACTACTGTTTCAATCTAGAACTGAGCCAAAGCATTTCACATACAGAAAAACATAGTTTGAAGAGTCTTAGCCTAAAAAAAAAACCAAAAAATCTTGGTGTCTGTCCCTTGGTTTGAGTGCGCAGTTCTTGTTGTAGCTGCTGAGCGAAACCCAAGCACTGGGAAGGGTTCTGGATGCTCTGGTGGAACTACTGAGGGTGGGATGGTGGATGGAGGGGATGGATGCTCTGTGACCTGAGCAGGGGAAGGTGGGAGCACGAGGGCTGCAGGGAGCACCCAGGGCCAGGCAGGAGCAGGAGCAGGAGGCATCTGGGGCGTGAGGGAGACCTGGCAGGCCTGGGAGTGTGGAATTGCTGCCCGGGGCATGGAGGCAACCAGAGGGAAGCTTTTCCACCACTACTGGAGATGCTGTGGTTTCTTGGCACCCCACAGGCAATGCATCACTGGGGTAACTGCTCTCTCTGTGGTGAAGGGTGCTCACCAAAGTGTGTGCTGTGTTACTGTTCAACAACTGCTAGGAGTTGTTGCTGCTCTTGACCAGCACTGCCCCTTCCTGAGGGTCACACAGGGGAGGACACATGGATCTGGCCTAGTTGTTTTGATAGTAACTGATTTTTTTATAGTCAGAAAGTCAGCAGTCATCATTGAATTAATTAACTGAAATTACAAATTCTCTTTTATGTAAATCCTTATTTTCTTTTAACCATATTTTTCTGGTCACTCAACTAATTGCAAGTTACATACATTGCTTAAGTAATTATCATTAGAAGTGTGATCATGGTATTTATTTTTGGTTTAATTCCTAAGGTACAATAATATGCTTATTTTTGGAGGTTGTAAGTTTAGCATAATAGGAAAGGAAAGCTGAGATTTATGAGCTAATCATTGTTTTCTTTAGAGTAGAGTAAAGGTCTTCAAACAATTGATTGATTGTTGTCCAAAAGCAAGAACAGGGTCATTTTCCTCTTTTTCTGTTCCACTACTGAAGGGAGCAGACAGGCAGAAAAAGCAGTGTAGGAGAATAAGACTAAAGGCCATCTAAAGCCCAGACTTATTCTTTAAAGCCTAAGTGGAGTTGTCCTGCTGGTGACAAGTGGATTAATGCTACTGAAGTGTTCAGCCACTTCCCAGCTAAAGCAAACAGCGTGGTTCCAGCAATAATTTGGGCTGTGTGGTAGCACAGCATATGAATCAGACCTGGATTGGAGAAGCCCCAGCTCAGGTGTCCCTGTGAGAGGTTTCCCTTACCTGGATGCCTGATGTGGCTGCCCAATGCCAGCCCCAGATGCTCCCTGCACAAGAAATTCTTGATCTGCCTTGCTGTTCTGCCAGTGCCTTGCACTTTGGAATTTAGAAAGCAAGCCTGAATACTGGAGAGGAGCCATGTCAGGAATAGCTTTTCTCTTCTACTTAGTAGCACATTCCCAAGTAATTAGTAAATAGGAGGACTAAAAGAAACAATCCTCTTGTTTCAGGCAGAGCCACTGCTGTGAAATAGCATTATGTGTCAATTTTAAGAAATTCAGTCTTACAGTAGGCCTGTTTTGCTTCTGATACTCTTGCACTGTTGTGGTGTTGTACACAGTACTTGCAATGGTTTGAATATTTTGCATCTCACACATCCCAGAGCCAGGCTGAGAGGAGTTCACCAAACCAAGAATTTATCATGGAATATCAGACTCTTATTTTCCTCATCTCCTTATGAGGTCTTCTGCCAGGTTGGAGTGAAAAAAAAGGAAGATGTGTGTAGGTGTATCAACCTAATCAGTAAAATCAAAAAATGCCAGTTTGACACAATCACTGTTGCTACTGCTCTTCTCTCAAAAGCATGATGCAGTTCTGAAATGACCACAAACCTCCCTGAGCTTGATTTCAGTGTGTTCCCCAAACCAAGGGGCATCTCAGTGTTTGGGGTGTTGAGCAGGATGGCTGCCTGGGCTCTCCTGGTGCAGGAAGATGCCCTCCTGCCCTCTGCCTCATGAGTAGGCCTGGGAACCTTTTGCCATCCTGATGCTCTCCTTCCTTCCAGCTTCCAAGTGTAGCTATTCCTCCTTCTCCAAGGGAGCACTTCTCCATCAGTAGCATTAATTCTGTGTGGCTGACATCCTGTTTTCTCCTTACAAAAGCTTGATCATGTACATTCATATCCCTCATCAGAATTCCCGCAGTGAACTTCCCATCAGAAACCACAGGCTGAGTCTTACCTTCCAGTCTTACCAGTCTGCTTGCTCACAGTAAGTGCAAGAGAACCATCTAGTAGGGAGTGTTACTTCTGTTTATAACTGTTTGTTTTTTGTTTTTTGTCTTCTTGCTTTTGTGTCAAGACTTGGAGATTGCCAAAGAACATGAGTTCAGCTAATATGAAAAAGTTTAGTAGGAATTTTACAAATCCTACCACAGTCTGGTTTTCACTGTCTGTTACTTTTAGGAGTATATAGCTATTCTGTAACTTCCTTACTTTTTTACTGGCCTTTCTTACCCATACTGAAAGGTTTTGTTTCTGAAAACCAGCCTAGTTTAAGTCGATTTTACAATAATTAAGTTTGTTGTATTATTTAAAGGCACCATAAACTGAGTGTATCAGCTGATTTCATTGTACTCCAGACAGTCTGTGAAGAGCTCCTAACTCAATTCAGTGCAGGTACAAGGCCAGCATGTGGGCTGAAGAGGAAAATGCAGCAAGGAAGGGAAAGGAATGTCTTTGGTCACAGGAGACTATTGCAGAGTTTTCCATAAATATTGTTCTATCTGGATAGTTAGGAATGGTAAAAATCAGACCTTCCTCAGCCTTCTGCAGAAGTCTAGGTCCAAGCCTACACTGTATGTGCTGGTTTACATGGTGCTTAAATGACAAAATGCAGAGACCCCCACAGAGCACTGATGGGAATGTCTGTCATGTAATAGTCAGTAGAGATTAAAGACTTTTTTTTTTTCAAAATGCATTAGCAATAAAACTATTTTTAGAGGCATATATTTTGATTCTGATTCTTCTATCATCTTCTACCAGCATTTACCAGACTGTAGAAGTTACTACAGTGTAATAGATAATTTGAGATTGGAAGGGACAGTCTGGAGACAATCCAGCCTTCTGTTGAAAGCAGGGCTTTAGATTAGGTTATCCAGGGGCCTGCAAAACCAGGTCCTGCATAATTCCAGAGAGAGAGATTCCATCTCTTCCCTAGTTTGCTTGCTTATCTTTATGAAAATAACTACATGAGTCTTGAATGCCTCACTTCTTCCTGTTTATTGTGTTCTCAAGGTCCAGCTTGAATTCTAGGACAATAAGCCTTGGGCACAGAATAGGCACTTTATACCTTTATACACTAAAATATGTTCTAATGTATAAAGCGAGAGCATTTATATAACTCAGTAGTAGGATACCTGCAAGTTCCTGCTTCCTATAGGAAAACATCCAAAGGAAATGACAGCCAAAGCAGACAGCATGTCTCCATATCTTGCATGAAGCAGATTCCAGTTGCAAGTCCAGCCTGCTTGGATTCCCACCAGCAAGGTGGACATAAATAAATGGAGAGTACTGATTAACTAGCAGCCACCTCATTTTCAGAGCACAGGATTTGCATATACTGGTGGGTTGGAAGAAAATTTACTGTGCACATGGTGCTGGGAAAAGCCTGGGGTATTAGAGTGAGGAGCCATTTGCTCATTACTGCACTTTTGAATAGCAATGAGGTGTGTGTAAGAGCCTGTGTGCCATGGCTCTGGTGGGCTTGCAGACATTTCTGCCTCCTGAACACAGATGGGACCTCTACCTTTAATCGTGATTTCATGGTGGAAAATGCTGCTTAAAGATTGGAGCTCTGTAGTTCTGAAAACATTCAGGCCCTCAGTTTCTATGCCCCTAACCACCTCAGGCTTTGGCTAGCTGAAGTGTCTTGCATTGCAAATATGATTTATTTACTATGCACTGTTTAGTGACACCTCCAATCTATCCTGCTTCCTGGGACTGTATGCATTTTAAATGAGATAATACATTTATTTCACTTGCCTTTTTCATGCATCTGAAATGAGCCTGTGCCTCAGTGCAGTTATGTGGGAGTGGGTCTATTTGGGGCTGAGTATTCCCAGTCCCAGATGTCATGGATGAACTTGTCATTATGCAGAACAGTCCCCCAGGAGACCCCCGATTCCTTTCAGAAATGGGGAGCTTTGGTATTGCCTTAACACCGATAGCAAAGTGAGAAATGAGCAGCAGTGAATAAGACAGTGCCACTTTGTGTGTAGAAATTACAGTTCCATCACTGTTTCCTTGAGCTGGGTTTTGAGCTGTGCAGAGACACCAGGCTTCACTCTGGAGTGAAGTCATCTTCTGGGGAGTCTGTTATCACATAAATCTCATGCAAATGCTTCCCCCACTGCAAAGATTTGAGTGTTGCCAGTGCTCAGTAAGCATGATCCTCTCACAGACAGGTGCAGAAGGTACCTGCTGTGGTGCAAGGCAGCAGGGGAGTTCTCTGCCTCTTACAGCACCTGAGAGCTCACAAGAAGTTGATACAGAAACATTGATGAGTGTTTGCAAAGGGTAACATTGGTCTAGCAAAGCAAACAAGACCCAGCATGTGTAATCGTGCTCAAGCCCAGAATCAATCTTTGCTTGTGTCCCTAACTTTAAAGATGTAAATAATTCCACTGGCTCTTCACACTGTGTAATTGCTGCTATGTGCATGCTCAGAAATAAGAGAGATGCAGCGCTTGTAAGCCTTCTGCAGTTAAACTCTTTGTGTAATTATTGGAGCAGATGCCTTCTTTGAGAGGATAAATCAAAATCTTGAGGCTTTTCACTCCATCACCCTTCTCCACTGACAATAAGGGGAATCTAGGGAGGGCCTTCTGGCGAGACTCACAGTAACCTCTGCCTGCCCACTCTTGTTTAGGCTCCCTGTTTTCCCTTCATCAGAAGCCTTTGTTCAGCATGGCATTTAAACACCCAGCTCACTCAGCCATCCTGGGTCAGGGTGTGAAGAAGTGTTTGCTTTAGTGATTCTGAGTGTGCTCCTGCCCAGGTGTTTGTGTGTGTCAGGCTCATGGGAGTGTGCAAACCACATCATACAGAGGGACACCCAGAGAGACAGGTAACAGCCTTGAATTGTTTTGAAGCAGCCACAATGTGTCCTCAGTCTTACACTGTTCAGTCACGTCTGAAGATGAATTTATGTCGGTCTTTACATGCTTTTAGTGTGTGTGCCTACAAGGAAAAAACCTGATGTACACAGTCTGTTGTTTCCAACATTTAGAAGATAAGGTTTCCAGCTGTAATTTATTAATAATTCTGATAGAGAAGAGATTTTTTCCCATGTGATGAGGACTTTTTCACAGTTACAACAGCATGTCTAATAACTAATTGAAGTGGATTCAAGTGATAGACAAATTTGAACAGAGCTTTTAATAGCCAGAAGCAAATAACTAGCATGTAGCCTGCTGATAGGAAGCATGGAGTGTTTTGAATGCTGCCATATGTCCAGATACAAGCAACCAGCCTTGCAAACAGAATCAGAAAGTTCTCAGCAGTGTTTCAGGGCTATGTCTTGTTTGCTTTCAGGACCTATAAGAGGAGCCTCTCACGGCAGTTTTTCAAAGTGACATGTTCATGGGAGTGAACTGGAGACAAACAATGTTGTTATTGGATAACATAATGAAATATGGCTTGTGCTTCACTGCAATAAAGTGACGCTGAGCCATATTTGATGTGGCATTTGAAATAAGAGAATCTAATAATGCCGAATGGATTTCAGAAGGGTAAATGGAAAGCTTGAGATTTGTCTTAGGCCTTATAATTGGGGGTGGATGAAGTCATAAAGAGAGGGGAGAGGGCCAGGGGCTGTGGTGAGCTGCAGGCACTTTGAAGCCCTTGATGAGGCTGAGCATTTGTCCCTCGAATAAAAAGTTTAATGTTTAAGAGCTGCATGAAGTTCTAGTCTCAAGCGTAATTCCAAGTCATGCAGCACCATACAGAAGTTCTAACTGAGGTGTATAAAATTAATCACTTCGAGTATTAAAGTTCAATTTGGACTTCATTTAGAGTGTTTATGAACCATATAAAGCTATATTATACTTTCCTATTATAAAGATTATTTCAGTTATTGGTTACAATACTTTTTGAGAGTTTTTTTTATCTAGCTTTGCTAATCACTTCCAAGCACTTAGTAGACTACAAATTGCACACCAGTAAGCAGCCATATAAAATACTTTCTATGTTGGTAATATGATAGATTAACTAATAATCCAAACAAAATATAATAAATTGCTACTTAATTCTGAGACAGTCAAGCAAAACTAAATATATTGCATTACTTTGAAAATGTGAATAATTTATTTTAGAAATAAGAAGTTTGTGTTTAGCTCCTAAGTGTAATGGTAAAAGCCAGAAAGTCATGAGTGCACATTCAGGAAATGGGATTAGCTGGTCATAAACCATCTCAGGTCAACGGCAAAGGAAAAGCGCTTTACAATTTCAAAGGCAGCAAAAGTAAGAAAAGAAAAATACTAAAGAGAATGAAGGAGAAATTATGACATATAAAACTCAATAAGAAAAACTAAATGGTGCAAAGTAAAACCTGTGACAGGTAGGGCCCAGGACAGTACCATGGTGCCTTATTTAATAAGGAGGCAAAAAGTAGCTCTGTGCAACATACCAATTCTAGCAAAGGCTTTGAAATTTTTGGGCTCTGTTCTTTCAGGCAGCCCAAGCTGTCCTGCCTGTCTGCTCACCAGGCTGCTCCTCCAGCAGCATCTGAAAGTGATGCAGTCCAACCACATTTCCACAGCCGCTTTTAGCTGTGCAGGAGGTTTCTCTCCTTGCCCATGCCTCCTGTTTCAAGAGGTTTTGGAGTGCACTGACGTGCTAGCACATATGGCAGCTTGATTCCTGAGAAAAGATTCTTGGAAGAAGTGCCTGAGAGAGATGCACTCTGAGCATGTGAATGGGGCTAAGGATGCAGAGCATTGTGCTCTGCCTATGCACAGACTTTCAGCTGGGACTCTGGCCTGGTGCTGTTTTGATTAACTGAGAACAGGTTTGTGTGTGGATGCTTTTTTTTATCAGTTCAGGCAGGGTAAAACTTGAATGACTGTAATCTGGGGTGAGCTAAAATAGTTCCATATGAATTGTCAAGCTGGAGTTGAACTGGGGAGCAGGAGTTAAAGTGTGTGCAGTTGCTGTCCTGCCTGCTGCTAGGCTCTGGAAATTTCAGAGAGTTCGTATGATCAAATACTTTAATTCCTTCTGGTTGGTGCACAGAGGAACATCAAGATCATTTGCTGGAGCCTCAAATCCAAGGAAATTTTGGTCTGTGGGGAATACCTGAACAGACTGGTTGCATCCCAGGGCAGATTTTAGTCACATTTTTAATGTGGGATTAGAATGTAGTCTCAAAAGAGCAGGTCTGGCCTGGTCTCTATTAATATTATGGTCTGGGTGACAGAGAATATTCCCAGGATGATCTAACTGTGGAGTGAAAATGGCTGTGGATAGACTGTAGAGGATAAGAGAAAGCACCAGCTCTCTCCTACTCTCATTTTTTCTCCTGAGCCTTCCTTCTTCTCAATCCCTGCTGTAAATGAAGTGTTTAATTTTGCCATGGTAAGTGGGTGACAGGAGCAGGGTGGAGCAGAAGCCCCACGAGTGTGAAGCAGCCCATCTGCCTGTGGGGGTGTGGGTGAGCCTGTGGACAGGCTTCTCCAGGCGAGATTCTGGTGGGTGGAGGATGCAGTTTGGGGATGTGGTAATTCACTGCAAAGACCAGAATTCGGGTCAGTCTCAGCATCCCTCTGATCTGGTTGTATCAACCATTCAAAGTGGTCAATAATACAAATTTAGCCAAGCTGAAACCTCAGTGTCTGTCAGAGGGAAGAGCAGGAAGAGGGAGATTCAGCAAATTCACAGTAAGTCCCTGACTTCTGCCTTGGATTCAGGTTAAACCCTTGACAACCACAGCTACAAGCACATAACAGTTACATTGCTGCAGTTAAATCAGTCAAGCTTCTCCCACCATTTAGTAAGCCTCATAAGAGAGGTGGGAGAAGGCAGGGTTAGTCTGGCTCCTGAAGAAAAAAATGGCATTGATTTCTTAAAGAACACAAAATCCTGAAAATTCAAACATGCTGTATTTTCACTTTCCAGTCTAGGACTAAACAGAAAATAGCAACATGAGGAAATGAGGAAGAATTTTGTCTTTTTCCTCCCAGTCCCTCCCTCACCCCAAAATGCTCATTTGCACCGCCAAGTCCTCAGTGCTTGGTGGCAGTTCAGGCTGTGATTTTAGGATGCTGTTCCTCACTGTGACTTCATACAAAGTTTTAGATGAGACAGAAATCAGATGAAATATCTCTGACAGCTTGAAGAGGCTTCCACCATATCTGGACTTCGGTGGCTTTCAGAGAGCTGTCAGCTGTAATCTGCTGTGCTGGCATCTGTGTATGTGTATTTATGTATGGATGTAACTTTGAGCATCACAGATTGAAAATAGCAGAACCAAAAGCTGGTGCTCAGTTGGATGCTCACATGCCACTGCAAACTATTTAGTAGGTGTAGTTACTGTGGACTGTCCCATTGACAGGAGTTCTTTCTTCCTCTGTCTCTGGAAGAAGACAACTGGATGGCTATCCACAAAATACCTTTTTTGTCATCTGCTGTGTTTATTTCCCACACAGAGGGTTCACTCTGGACAGCAATGTCTCTCATTATGGATCCTCCAGGCCTGCTGCAGTTCCATGGTTGGTACTTGATCCTTAGAAAGCATCTTATCCCTTCCACCCTGCCCTCTGCTCATGTTCATGTGTAGTTTATAAAAACTATTCTTTCAAGTTACAGTCAAGAAAACATCCTCTCTTTAGGGTTTCTAAGCTGTGTCACTTTTTGGAGCACTGCTCTAATGTGAAACAAAAGTCTCAGCTTCATCTGATGACATTGCTCAGGTTCATTTGTTATCACAGTATTGTAGCTCCTGACTAAGGCAGGGATCCAAAATGCCTGTTCAGGTTTTTAGATTAAAGATAACTTGCCAAAATTAAATTTGCCATGGTTAAATTTGTTGTGTGAACCTACATGTGTGGGAGACACAGGATTGTCCATGACTGTGGCAGACAGGTCTTGGCTCAAAGCTGCCCTGTGTACATGGACTAGAGAGGGCAGCTCCCTCCAGCTCCTCCAAAGCAGCAGCTGAGTTCTGGGGGTTTCTTTGTGAATACTGTTTGAATTAATACACCAAGCATTGTGCCCATTCCAGTATAACTGGGCTTATAGCATATTAATACAATTTAGTGAATATTTTCAATCTACAAGCAAGAATTTATGTTGTTCAGTGTTTTGGAATGCCAAGTTTCTACACACTTTTGTAACTTTAAACTTTACCCTTGCAAAGTATGACCTTTACAAGGGTGCAGATCTGAAAAGGATTTTCTGTCCTTGAGATCTATCTTTTTCAGGTCTTTTGGGAGTTTCTTAGACACACTTATTGTTCTGGATTCTTTTAATTAAAAAAGTGTCGAGGGCTACCCATTAATTCCTTGCTATTCTCTGTTGGCCTGCCCTATCCGATATTCATTGTGCAGGAAGATTGTACTATTTAAATTTGGATCTATGCAGCATCCCTGGAGCTGGTTCCTCTCCAAAAATGAGAATTATGTGGCTAATTCTGTGTGGTATCTTTAAATAGAGGCATCTTGCAGCTCATTATTTTCTTTGAAGATAAAGGTTCCCTTCCATCTCTCCTCAGATTCTAAGGGTATAACTCAGGCAAATGAGTGTCTTTCAAGCTAAAGTGTGGTTGCGTTGTTTTGCTGGTTTTTTTTTTTCCCTCTCCCCATTGCAGAAAGTGTTGACTTGTTGTGGCTGTTAGAAAGCAGATAATATTCTATAGTTGCAAGTTCTTTGTGTTCTTTTAATAACAATTGAAAAAGCTGGAAAGGGGAAATGGTTCCAGCAGAATTAACAGGGTAAGTTCAGACACATGAATATGCTGCTCCCGTGGCATATCCATGTGTCAGGAGCTTGAGCTTTCAGGGCATAGGCCAGGGAAGTCCTTGCAGCAGATGCCCAGGCTGGAGCAGAGCATCAGGGAACTTCCCTTCACTCCTTGCCATACCTTGCTGGTAGTCAATGAGGCCTGAGAAGTGCAGGGATTGCAGTTTGTCCCCTCCATGGGACTGGAAGCCACCTCCAGGGAGCATCAGCACGCCCTGCTCAGCATCAGAGAGTGAACAGCTTGGTGCATTGCTCATCATCCCAGAAACTTTTGAACCTGTCAGTCATTTCAACCATTGTTTTAGCCTCAAAAAAAGAGAAAAAGAAGGGAAAAAAAAAAAAGACCATAGAATTTGAAGGAGTACAGATGTTTGGAGAGTGAGATCCTGCTCAGTGCCCTGCTGGCGGAAAGGCTGGCAGGGTGGGCTGTGTTTAATATCTCAAAGAATCCACATTAAGGGGAAGGAATGAGGAGGACTTCAGTGGCTCAACTGTGAGAAGAGCCTCAGTCAGGTCTCCAGCTTCAGTGCAGACGAGATAATCCAGCCATGAACACAAAGCCAAAGGTACTTGGGCTGCATTCTGCTTCCCACAGAACATCTCCTTCCATTTGTGCCTGTGTTCTGCTGGGATTTCCCTGTCACACTTGGCAATTTGGTGAACAAAAATGTGGATAAACTTTGCTGTTTTCTGGGCTAGAGTGAGAACAGTTAAACTCCTTATTGTCAAATAAGTAAACTTTGTGCCTGTGCTTACCCTTTCCAACCACTGCTTTCTGCTGTCTCTTCTGGGGGAGTGTAAATTGATCTGTAACCCAAAACACTGAGGATTTGTGTGTTGGTCTTTGTATTTGCATAACCAGGACAATAATGAAAAAGAATTGCTAAGAGCTTCATTTCATTGAAATGAAAAAAGTTATCTCTGTATTTTTCAGAGCAGAATTTGAGTTTCTTGCATAGTGTACAGCAGCCTAGTATATGGTCTTGGATCACTGTGAGGTAATGGCTACATGCTGAAAGTTAATGCCATTTCAGAAAGGCCTTGCTGTGCTGAGAACTGCACATTCCCAGTGTTTCCAGAAAATCTAAATTAACAGCTCAGGAAGGAACTCTCCCCTGGATGTCACCTTCAAATTTCTGTGCTTTACTGTGAATTACTCATTTTATTGAACACATTAGACCATAAATTATTATATTGTATAATTGAGGGGTGATGTCATACATTTGACAGCTGTCAGTCACGTGTTGTGTTTTTTGGACTGGATGACTCTGAATTATTAATGTTTCAGATGCCACAGAGCCTCTTTAATGCTTCATATGCAAGGGAGCTTTGTTAGAAAACTCTTGAAAATATAACTGCTTTTTTCGCATAGACCAACGGTGTAGTAATAATTAGCAATGACAGATGATTATTATACACACTGCAAATGATCTTCAAAAAGCCAGTCCCATGTAAGTGCAGTTCCCAACTTAAAATAAAGCAAAGATGAGGTGTTCAGATGGGGAGGAAAACCACCAAAAAACCCAACAGAAATCCCCCTGAGTTACAGCTTGTGATGCCCCAGCTCTGAGCTATTGCTCAAGAAACCAGTTACTGTAGCCTCTAACTTTTGGGGCAGATTTGTGCAACAAATTTTACAGAATTGCAACAGTTTTGAAGAAGCCCAAGATGGGGAGAAGGGGAATGCATCTGAAGCAGCCTTCAAAGTTTAACCAAATATTTCTGAGTGTTTTGCCAGGCAAAATAGGATTGTTTCTGTAAGTTCATGTGCCTGCTATTTGATTAGCCATCCTCCTAAACACTCATTTAAAGGCTTGGGAATAGAAACCCATTCTTTCCACGGAGTTTGGGTGAGAGTTTGTCACTATACAGAGCCAGAGCGAGCCTGTGGTGGGGAATTCCTGAAGTTGTGCAAGGACACAACTCTTTCCATTTGGATCCCTGACCCTGCAGTCCTGTTGGGAAGGGAAGCTCTGGTTGGATTCAGAGTTGTGCCATAGCCACATGCAGGGCTGGGAAGCTGCAGTAAGTCAGCATCTGCTCTCTGAGCTCTCCTTAACACAGGAATCCATGGTGGTAGCCAGATATCCATGAAGTCAGGGAAGAAACTCAGGGCTAAATTAGGAATAAGAACAGGGCATGGGAACAGTTTTCGTTCCAGAAAATAGCTCAAAAAATGCCTCTTTCCTACACAAATAATGGAAGATACCAAGGTCCCCATTTTAATCACAATTTCATTGAAAGCTGTATGTCCATGACACATTGCTTTATAACGTGATACGTTAAAAAATTCAGAGATCACAAAATGTACTCTGATTTTCTTGTACCCTTTTTTTTTTGAACATGCCTCTGAGTACTTAAATAAAGGCTTAGGACATGTAGATGCTAGAGCTCCAAACCAAATGCTGGAGTTTGAACTCCCCTTGGTTTAGAATTACATTTCTTTAGAAAAGAGAAGTTTTGAGTCGTGCTGAAAATCGGAGTCATGCAAGAGAAAGAAAGAGAGAGAAAGAAAAAGAAGGAAAGAGAGATAATAAGAAAGAAAACAAAATTCAAGCCTGCTGTAATTACATTTTGGGTGTTGCTGACATTTGACAAGTTTGCCTATTGCAGATTAATGGCAAAGGTAAAGAGTTGGAGAAGAGGAGATGAAACAGGGATAGAAACTGCCTCACAAAAGGAGGCAAAAGGTTACCCATAAAAAAAGAAGAAGAAAATAAAGAAAGAAAAAACCTTTTCAAGTGGAGGAAAGGCTCTAAGTTTTGATGAATGAACTGCCAAAGTTCCAGGAGTTCACACTGCTGAACATGCCCGAGTTGGGAATGCACATAGGAGCTGTCCACTGTGTGTGCACCCCCAGCTCTCTGTTAGGAATCTTGTAGAAACAAGTTTCCCCATGATGTTTCAATACCTCTGTTTCTGGCAGTTAGCCAGCAGGGGGAAACGCCAAGGAAGCAATGGGAACATACGTTATCTGCATCGATGTGTTTTGTCTTCCTGAGATTTTCAGCTTCCTTCACATTTTTGGGAGTCATTTGGCACTTGCCAGTGGAACAGGGGTTCTTTTCAGGATGCAGTTGTATTGAAGCCCTATATTTAAATCTGTTTCAAAGATTATATTCCTTGTTTGTTTCAGGAAAAGGAAATGCTTCAGAGAAATACATAGTTTTGTTAAAAAGGGGGTTTCCTTCCTTTCTTTTGGTAGCCATTGTTTTGTTAATCATTCAGTGCCCAAACTTTGCACAGAGCATTGAGTGCCAGCTCCCATTCCAGGTGAAAGTGGAAGGAGCCTCCCTGTGTAAAGGGCCTGAAGTATCTGTCCATGTCCCACAGAGAGGAGAAAAGTCAGGTAACAGAAATAGTGTTTGTCTCCAACTCTGGCTTCTGGGGGAGAGGGGTGAGGGTGGCCTGACTCAGGAACTCCCTACTGGCTGTGCCTCAGGAGAGACACATGTCCTACCTGAAGTTATACAAGGTTTTGAATGTCTTGTATGGAAGGTGTAGAAACTGGTATGAAAAGGGAGGAGGAGGAAATGCAAACCTCAGTTGAAGCAGTTTCACTCTTCAAAGATTGCACTGTCAAATGGCAAATGCTGTTAAATGTAAACAAAGCAGGCTCTCTAATTATAATTTTGCTAATTCAGTCAGAAATAGTTGATCTTTTCCCATCCTTGACAAAGGCTGAATAGGTTGGTAGTGAGATTTCTCATCACCACAAGTCATGATTGTTATTACAAAATATTCCACAGGAACTGGCTGAGGCTGAGCTTCTAGCAGCCCATTGATTAGCAAGATGATCAAATAAGGCTGGGATCTCAATATCATGATTTCTTTTTTATAGAAGTCCATTTATTTCATCATGAACATCTCTCTCAGCATTCATCTTGAGGAAGGCAGCCTTGAAGAAATTAGGGAAGTCAAATGGGAGCCAAGGATGATTTTGTGGCAGAGATGGAGAAGTTTTGAGGGTGGATATAGAAGACAAACAAGAACTCAGTTTTAATTTCCATCTTGGAGACAAAACCCTGGTATTGCCAAGGACATTCTGTCCTTCACAGTATTTCCTGTTTGGTAACAGACAGACAGTCCCTTCCCATGGTGTTCTAAGGGTGAGTGATGATGAAAGAGCAGCTGTTGCACGGAAGGAGAGCTGGAGATGCTCAGGCTGTCCTGCTGGTGGGGCTGCTTGGAGCACCAGCTGTCAGAGCATGAGCAGGGGCTGGGAATGAGCACAGACTCCTTCCTGCCACCACTGCATCTCCTCCACGTTGGCATTAGGCTGAACATGGCACAGCCTTGCTGGGAGTGAGGAGAAATTGATGGCATCCTCAGGTCTCCTGGGAGAAAGGAGCACAACGTGAACATGATGGAAATATAGCTAACTTCCTTCCTTCCTTCCTTCGACAAGACTTTTAGTGTTCATGGGCAGAATATTATAGCAACAAGGCAGTAGTGGTTTGTAAGGCTGAAACCTGTGACATATTGAGAGGGAAACCAGATTTCACGAGAGTTTGAGTGTCTCTGCTCAGGCAAAATGGGATTTTTCTAGAATTTATTTAGAGGCCCATGAAATACATATCACTTCAGTCTTACTGAAGGTTTTTGAAAGAAGTAAGTTGGACAAAAAGCTATTCAAAAAAAGAGGGTAAATAGAGAATTAAGAATTATCATTTTTCACAAATGATACAAGGGTATCATTAGATCTTTCGATGGAAACGAGTTTGAAGTAGGGAATAGCATGCTCCTTGGAAGGACAGCTGCCTTTATTTCTGGGTTAGGAAGCAATAGTGGACATTGTGATGGATGAGGAACACTGCACTGGAAAGATGAGAGAACATATGTTTCACAGAAATCACCTGTTCTTTGCCAAAATTTCTGACCTTGCAAAATTCTAAGCTAGTCTCCTTAAAAACTGGGAATTAGAGGAGTTACTACAACTTCCTGATTTACAGTGCACTATGATTCCCTCTGGACTATTTGAGGGAGGGAACTATTTGTACTAATTATCCTGTCTTGTAGTATTTTGTAATCCCATTGTTTTAAAATGTTTCGTTTTAAGAAAACTGATTTCAAAATACAGATTCATTTAGAGAAAAGTGTCCCCTAAACGTTAAGCGCATTTACCGCCAGTTCAAGATATTTCTTCATCTCAGTTTCCTCATAACATCAATAAATTCAGCAACAATTAAAGGCAGAAGAGATTTTTTGAAATGGTGCAGGTAGAACAATGCTGTACAATGGCTATTCTGTGTACACAACATTTAGCACTAAAGTATATATTTAAAAGGACACACTGAGATTCTTCAGTGCTGTCTATACCTGAAAAAACTGAAGGGCATCTGTCAGGATAATGTAAAGGATTGATGGTGATAATTAATGATTGTTGCAAGAAACACGCTAAGATGAGGAATTCAGGCAAAAACATTGTGATCTCCCTTTTTGTTCTAGGCAGATAGAAAGGAGAAATTAATGAATGATATCTTTGAAATGCCATTCAAAGCTATTTATTTTGTACAATGTCTGTTTATCAGGCAAAAGCATCTCGTAATGCTTGGGACTATGGGAGTATATGTTTGCAAATAAATTTTGTTAGCATCAGGAAGATAGATCTCATTCATTATCTAGACAAATATAAATGAAGCTTGATAATGGTAACTGAATTCATTATTATACGGAATCTGTTCTTTAAAATGTACTTTTGAATTACTTTTCTAAACTAGCTTTTTCTTAACTAGCTTCAGGAATGGTAATAATGGGTTTACAAAATGTTTTGTAAATGTTCTGGACATTTTACCTCGGGGAATAGTCCAACACCTGCCCCAGGGGGGTGAGCTCAGCCTGCAGGGAGGTGTCCAGCTTCCTTAGTGCTACTCCAGCTGGCACTTCCAGCGCTGGTGTGGTTGGCAGGGGAGGAGCAGGAGCTCTCTGTGTCCCTGCCAGGAGCTGGCTGACCTGCAGGCTGACCTGCCGTGCCCCAGAACTCTGCTAAGGCCCTTTGGTGTGTATTTGGAGGGGGACCTTGGACCGACTGACAGCTATCTCAGGGTCAGAGGTTAATTCCAGCTGGCAGTCCTTTGTTTCTCCAGAGGCTTTGGTATAGCAAAGAAATTGGT
Organism: Lichenostomus cassidix; assembly: GCF_008360975.1. Lineage (NCBI taxonomy): Eukaryota > Metazoa > Chordata > Aves > Passeriformes > Meliphagidae > Lichenostomus > Lichenostomus cassidix. The sequence continues at coordinate 20,118,556 of NC_139490.1, forward strand.
GCTCTCTCTTACTCCCTTTAATCAAGGCTGCTTCTACACTAATGGATCCTGTGTGGGGAGGCTCAGCTTTGTACAGCTGTACCCACACAGGCAGATCCTGCCTCACACAGGAGCTCTGCAGTGCAGGAAACACAGAGCCCGGAATTCCATTCCCTTTTAAAAATCAGCACTCTGCAATTGATAATGCAACATCCAGGATATTTTAACTGACAGATTCAGTTGCAGGGTAGAGCAAACTGGCCAGTACTTGAAATACTCTTCACCAGAAAAGCCCATTAATTCTTGTGGGATCCAAGGTGTTCCAGGTGTGGTGTACCTACTGGACAGGATTTTATCATCTTGTGCTGTTTAGAACACTCTCCCTGTTCACAGCAGAACCTGAATTACTTAAGATTTGAATTAGATGTAACAGTAGTGTAGAAGCATAAACTCAGCAACTGTATTTACACGTATTGCACCTTCACAGGCTTCAGTTGTGATTGTGTTTCATTAGCTACCCCAAGAAAACAGGAGCCAAGACAAGTCTGGCTAGAAGGAAATGCAGAGCAAAGCTGATCCATATGTTCTTGCTTAGGTGATTTCTAATGGCTGTGTCAGATACATCTATCTAAGGTAATTGCATATTCCATTTAAAGTATTTGTACAAAGAAGGGCTCTGCTCACTGGTTCTGTTGTTTTCTAGGCCTGGTTGGGAGAAAGATACTTAATTCCATTCTGTACAGCAAAGGACTTCAAAGAGTATTAATTTTCATCAGTGGCTAGAGAAGGGATGTAGCATCTGCTTAGCAGTTGAGGAGATGCTGAAGTGCTTCAATGCTAATTCATTGCCTGATCCAGATAGCCCTAAAAACCTACATGGATTTCCAAGGACATCTGATCCTAGGTGTGTTATCAAACAACAAAATGTAAGCCAGCTGCAGTATGGTTCAAAGGGATTGGAGATGGAAGAGAATACTGTGTGGAGGGGGTTTTTTAAGTTAAAATCATGATCAATAAAATGAAGCACAGAAAGGTTACTAGAGGTTCCCTCCAGTGCTTAAAATTGTGATGCTAAACCCTTCCTAATCTTTGAAAGTTTCTAACAGGGCACAAATGTTTCCTAGGAGCAGGCAGGTTTTTCCTACAGGCATTCAATCTGGTTAGAGTTTGTTGCTAATGCTTCCTAACGCTTTCAGCACTTCCACGTTTCAACTTGTCTGCAGATGACCCACAACAAAGTTCATCCTCTGCCCAACTTACTGAGTGACTTACTGACTGCTTCTTAAAAAGTTATAATCAGCAGCTTTTTTTTGAGAAGCGTTTCATGTTTCAAATAAATCAGTTCCTGAAACAAGCCCCCATATCTCTCAGGCATGCTCTCTTGATGTCAGCAAGGATCAGCTGCGGTTTGCAGGGCTTTGAACTCTTGCTTTGATAAAATTGCGTTCAGCGTTTATCATTCTTCCATCAGAGTCAAGTTTCTTTTTAATTTAGATTTTTTTAATATTACTTAAATGTTAAGATCCATCTAAATAATGTCAATTACTCCACCTGTAGAACAAGAAAGAAAATTTCCCCGTGTTTGCCTCATATTAATGTTATGAAGTTCATCTTGTTAATATTTGTAATAAATTTCAAACTTTGAGTCACTTTAGACATTTTCATCTAATGTCTTTGATGAGGAAATACAGGAATGCTGTTAAAAGTCTAATTTTAGTCCTTTTTAGTGTCCACTGGACCCTTCTGTGTTTAGGGTAGAGGAAGAGGAATTCTAGAAGAGATTCAGAGCCCTTTGAGTTAGGTTCCTGCTTTGGCATCTCCCTGTGAGGATGAAGCCACTCTCTCCCTTGTCTGCCTCAGTACCTTCGTGTTCATGAGCATCTCCTGTCTCTTGTGCTTGCAGAGCACCTAAAGACTCAAATCTTCACTGAGGCATTTAGTATCATTTGGTATTAAATCGTCTTTAACAGGTAGAAGCCATACCAGTTGTGATCTATTAAAACAAAGGGGGAAATATTTTCTTCTGTGTGCCAACAAAGGCGTACAGAATGCATGTATGAAATTGGAGGGCAGTGCAGAGGACCACAAGGTGCATCAGAGCAAACAGCATTCCCACCCACTTCTGTGCTCTGTTTTGGAGGTTCTCAACACATGAAATTATGCTCTGAGTGAGCAGGTTCTGGGTTCAGTTGTTCCAAATGGGGCACTGCTCCAACACAGCCAGATAAAAAGTAATATAGTGTGGTGCTGTTGCCTTGGTACACTTAAATAAATCAGCCTGAATGCTTCTGTTACAGATGCCAGTTGCAATGTAAGAGTGCAATATTATTTATAAAGAACAGTCCTAATACACCATGTCATGTTTTATATAGTCATTTTAAGAGATGCTGTTATTGCTGCTACTGTGTTGTTTTGTGACAGTAACCCTCTCTGAAACGATCCAGGGTCAATTTTACATTTTGAGAAATAAACCCATTCCTTTTATTGCAGCTGACAGAGTGCTCTGTTCTAAGCTCCACTTAAACAGAACTCCTTTCACCCACCTGCAACAAATGGTGTCTCCTTCCATACATGAGTATTGATTTGGGCCGCCAAAGCAGGATGCAGGTGCTTTATTTAGGTCACCAGTGCAGATTTATGTTGTTTTTTGAAAGACTCAGACTCTCCTGGAGTATATTTAATATTTTGTACCATTCACTGCTAGAGCCTGTGCAATTCGCAGTGGATCTTTCGTGCCAGGACACCTTATTACCAATTTGCAAATGCTGGACTCAAATGTTGGTAAAGCATAACCAAAAGCTCACCTAGTGGGTTCACTGCAGACCCAGCTGGACATCTGTTCCTGTCATGGGAAGGGGAATGGGCACAAAGGTGACCCCAGCAGTGCTGCGGGAAATCCCACACCATACCTGCCCTGTGCTCTGGTCAGACCAGCTATTGATCTGTGTTCTTGAGATCTGTGAGCTCAAAGAGGTGAAAACTTCAAAAATTAATAACTTGGTTTGTGAGAACAGCCTTCCCTAAGTTTCTCACGACTGCGGTTGGAATTAGGTAGCCTTCACTTTGGGGGCTGGATTAGTGCAGTGTATCAGAAATGCCCCCTCAGTTTTCCTTTCTCTGTCACGACTCCAGTGCTGAATTGTCAAGTACTTTTTTTTTCTCCCCTCCCAGGGCTGCATGTGTTTAAAAAAATACTGAACACCAATTAATTTGTCTAATTTACATGAAAAAGTGCAGAAGATGTCTTTTTTCCATAATTAACTATATTTTGCAATTCATTAAAATTCTGCAGCCCTCCACATAATGGAGCCCTATTCACTCCATAGGAGATAAGTGCTTAATTCCAAAAGGGGCAGACGGAGAAGGCAGAAAGGAAGTGGAGGAGGGCAAGATTAGCATTTTCTATATTAGTTATGCATATTCATGAGGGAAAATGAAGCCCTGCCAATTCATGTTGGCTTTAAGTTTATTTTGTGGGGGTATTCACAACACCTCAACAAATGGTTCGAGTGGATTTTTCCCTGTTTTAATTGAGCAGGAAGGCGGTGACAGGCTTTTTAGTGAACCCGAAGTGCAGGAGGCGTGCGAGGAGCAGACGGAGGCAGTGTGTCAGGGCACAGCCTGCTCCCCAGTGCTCTCTTTCCTGTGGTACCACCATCCAGAGGAACAGGGAGAGCAGGATGGGAGCCTGGAGCCTCCAAGCAGACCCCAAATCCCTCAGAGTACTGCTGAATTATCTTTGAACAACAAATCGGTAGATTTAGACTCCCATAATAGATGCCTGCATAGTTTTCTCACTTTTGGATTAGATCAGATCATCATGCAGCTTGTGGCTTTTTCATAAAACAAGAGCATCATCACTTTATCTCCCAGCCAAGTGCTGGGTGAGCCCTGACAGCTGGCCATGACAAAAGTTTGCCCAACATTTTGCTCTTCACCTCCATCTTGGCTCTGTCTCTCTCTCAGATTTCCCATTAAGGAGCTTTTCTTCTATAAATTAGCTCTGTTGTCAGATAAGCCTCCACAGTGCACATCAGCTGGTGGAAGTCCCCTTCTGAGTGGGGAGTTGCTTGTTAGCACTGAGTTGGCAGAATGCTTTTCCTTGCCCTGGCAGGCCTGTCCCAGGTGGTGCTGAGCATCTGTTCTGCTTTCCCAGTGTCTTCAGAGCAGTTTACAGGCAGAACAAGATTAAATAATAAACTGAGATATCTGCGGTACTTAATGAAACCAATGTAGCTGTTTTCATGCTTTGCACAATTTGTGTCTACGTTGGAAAGTGGCAGTACAAAAGTCCTAGCAATAGGAGAGAAAATGGTTGTTTTAATGACAGGGTTGATGATATTAATTGGTGTTAGCTTAAAGCCACACTGCACACAATGCTATCTGACGTCTAATGCTGGAGTTCCAACACTGAACTGTGTCTCTGAAAATTGTCTTAATGACTCACTTTGCAATTTTCTAGAGAGTATTTAGTTAGCATTTCACATTTCAGAATATTTTACCCTGCAAATCATGGGTTTTTTTAATTCGACCCATATTTTGTTGTGCGTTTCTATCTCTTTGTTTGCATATGTGTATGTATACCTGTGGAGGGGATGGCTGGAATAAGGGGGAGATGAAAGGAAGAAGGAAAATTGGAGAGGGGAAATGAAATCCAGAAAGCTTCGACCAGGTGTAAATGGCAAAGTATTTATATCCCTTCAGCTGGCTCTGGTGCAAGGGGAGTCTTGAAATCTGGCAGTGGGGAGGGAGTTCCTTTTGACCAAGTCACACCGCTTACTTTGGCTGCTCCATTAATTTCCCCTCACATCTGTTTTATTTCATCTGGAGATCAGGAGGAGAGCCAGTGCTATAGACACAACTTTGGGAGCCACTAATTTAATTGAGTTCCCATTTTATTTTTTTCCCCTGCATCTGAGGTTTCTGAATGCCAGAGCTTGAAGCAGTAACATAAAAGAGAAATTAAATTTGAAACAATTCTGCTTTTCCTAAAAGTTCAGGCTGACACCCTGAAATAAATGTAAAGCTGCTGACTTCCATCTACCCCACAACTTTGCAGGCACCATCACATGCAGTGTAAGAGAAGCACAGGTCTTTGTCACTACTACAAAATGCTGCAATTTAAAACATCCCTGGAGGCATCTGGGTTCAAAAGGATCAATACATAACTAGGAAGGAGCCTGATCTACAGAGTTATGATCTGGAAATGAGAAGTTTCCTAAGGAACAGTGAGGCATGGCGAGCACAGTAATTAGAAGCAGGAGGCTGGAGGCTGGGTCTGGCTCCCAGCAGCAGCCAGGGCTGCAGAGCTGGCTCTGGAGGGGAGCAGTGTCACAGTCTGTCCCAGTGTGTCACTGCATAGCCCTGGGCAGCTCCTGCTGGGACAGAGTGTGATAAATGTGTCCCTGCTTCAGTTTCTGAGGTGAGAGCACACCTGGGGAGTGGGGCAATGCTCACGGGGCTCTGAGGGATCTCTGGCGTGTGCTGGAGTTGCCAGTTGGGTCCAGTACAGCCTGGCCCTGCTGCAGGTTTCTTGCCCTCACCTTTTTTCTTTTGTTTGTTTGGTTGGCTGGTTTGTTTCGTGATACACAACCCTTTGGAATGTAATTCCTAAATTGCAAATTTACAAAGACTGTGAGCAGTGGTAGTGTGGTCCTGGACGTCAGCGTTCTTGTTTAACTTGTGCTCACTCAGCTGGCTAATGAGTGGAGTTCCCTGTACACATTCTGAAAATCAAATTAGCTGCTCAGATTTGGTTGGAAGCACTGTGAGTGAGAAGGACAGAGTTTTATATTTTCACAAAATTTAGGCTCAGTCTTACCACCATTGCTGTGCTTCGACAAGTTACCTGCTCTCGGGCTTTCAGGTGAGAAATAGCATCTCTTGTCTGATAGGGGCATTATGAGGGAAAAGCTCACAGGAATCCCTGAGAGATCCACACTCCAGCAGTGAAGCTGTGCCATCGCCTCAGAGAGGCTGTAATGCCACTCATGTTTTGAGCAGCTAAACTAGAGGACGCACTAACAGTAAAACACAGTTGCCTCTGCTTTGAGGAAGTTACATCTCCTCCTTTGAGAGCAAACCTACTCTCCCCCTGCATAAATTCAGTTACTCTTCTTAAGAATAAAGGAGGATATGGGGGACAGGCAAAACCCAAACAATTCCTCCTGCTGCTCTAGTGCCTTCCTTGGCCCGTGGCTGGCAATGGAGAACACCTAAAGGTGACCCCCAATCTCTGCAGGACAACCAGGCAAAGCAGAGTGACAAGGAATGAAAGCCTGGTTAGCTTGATCATGAAATATTAAATGGATATTGACTGGGAGTGCATCAGGATTAGTGAGCCAAGAGTTAAATACTGACTGTTGCAAAAGCAAGCTAATACTTGCTACAAGTGACCATTTGACCACTGTAACATTTGTTACATGTGTTGCTGCTTCCATTTTGAATATCTTTAGTTAAGTGTCCAAAGAGCACGTTAAGGGCAGAATTACATATATATTTTATATGTAAAAAGTAAGGACTTGATAATAAAAGAGTCGGGGCTGGGATGAACATGAGAAGAAATACTAGTGTGCAAAAGAAGATGTGAATGTGATGATAGTGAGCACAAAAAGAGAACCTTTTAACCATCTCTCTTAAGATGGAGAATCTTTTTGTTTCTGTGTGGGACAGAACAGTGCTCACACTAGATCTTGGAGATCTCAGATACATCCTTTGGGACACCCGTGCTGCTCCACTGAGTGTGACATGTGGAGGAATCCAGGGAGCATGAGGGAGAAGCCAGGATTTAATGAATGCCTGCTCAAGCACTGCTGGTTGTGTGCTGGATTGAGGAGATTGTGCCAGAACTTCCATAGCTTCAAGGAGCTGAAACAACCTCTCCTACATGGAGTGGATGTTGAGCTTATCCATCTAGTAAATTAGAACATTATTAAGGAAATGATTGCACGTGTTTTTATTTAGTTTTCATTCCATTCCCAACTAGAATAATTGCATGTTCCTGAAAAACATTTTAAAACACTGTTTGAAAGGACAGGAATATTTTTATTTGTATTGGTTTTTCCAGGGAATTAATATTGCTAATGAGAGCTAGATGTGCCAAAGTTCCACGTAAGAAGCTCATGTGCAGCTCTTACATGAATACTTAAAAATATTTACTTGCAGGAAAAGCAATTACTTCATTAGGTCCTATATCATATTACGTAGCTCTCCCTGTCCTAGATGCTGAATTCAAGGGTTCTTGTTCTGTCAGATTTGTTTAATATCCTGGTGATTTATAATACATATACTATAATACATTCTTATGATAGAATGGTTTGTGTTGAAAGGGACCTTAAAGATCATCTCATTCTTGATTTGGGGTTTTTTTGTTTGCTGTAGATTTTTGTTGTTCTGCTGTTTGTTGCAGTATGACTTATATATTCCCTTCAGGTTGGTGTCCTGGTGACATCTTTATCTGCCACAATTAACTTGTATTATTTTTAAGGAAAAAAGCCACATTTCAGGTATTATAATGTGGAAATCATGGGATTTTATATAACAAAATGCAGTTGGGGCCAAGGATCTGCATTTATAGCTCTAGCTGTGCCTAGCATGCATCAATGTCACACGCCAGCATTTTGTTAAATTTAAACACTCTTACTGCATTTCCAAAAACGTAAGATAACTTTTGTGCTGATAAATGTGGTTTCTATGAGTGACTTCCCATTTAGCTCCCATCCCAAACTTGCCACTGCTGTACCTCTCACAGCACAGCCATGCAGCGCTGCCGTAGGAAGGGAATGTCAGCACTTCCCTCCCAGCCTCCCTCGCTGAGCAGCTCAGAATTCAACTGTAAAATCTCATTCAGAGCAGAAGCTAAATGGACCAGGTGTTAACACAATTTGAGGGGGTTACTCCTCATCAGCTGTTCCATTTAAGCAGAGCAGCTTTTCACATGAAATACAATTTTCATTTCTGCAGATAGTGATAAAAACAAGAGCTGCTTCTTGTAAGGCTTGAAAATCCAGTGCAGGGATGTCCTGAAGTCACCAGGCACTAATATTCATCTTTAGTCTGCCTGGGGTTTGTTTTGGGTGAACTTTTTGTGTTGATGTTGAGGCTACTCAATTCTGAGCAATGAGGGGAGCAAAAGGCAGTGTTTCACATGGTTTCTCCTACTACCTGACCCCATCTTCTCCCCCTACTTGTACCTGCCCTGCTGTTGTGTCTGTGAGAGCTGAGGGGTTTGGGTTGTGCCTCCCAAAATGCTGTCCTGGGCAGCAGAGGGGTGTCAGTTGCATGGGAAGAGGCAGGTTCCCAAAGGATTGCTGCTCCCAACCCTGCTTAGGACTAGGGAAGGTGCATTAAATTCATCCCAAAGAGAGGCAGCTCTGCCCCCTTGGGGTTCAGCACCCAAAGTCCAGAGGCATCCACTTGTCTTGAAGGACCTTAGGAAAATTTTGCTGTGATAATTTTGAGTCCTTGCTCATTCTGCACACACAGTTCAAATGATACGTGTTCCCCAGTGCTTTGCTGCCACAGCAAGTTTGTCTATAGCATCATTTTGTACACTCTCTAGGGCAGGAAACCTCATTTCCTTTATTTCTTGCAGCTTTGTGCATATTTATGGATAGACGGTTAATGATTCATAAAGATGAGCCACTTTGCTTCTTTTGAAAATATTATTACCTCTTTTGATAATGAAAATAACCAAATAAACTATATTTCATGTTGAAAGAAAGATAATTCCTTCCGCTGCTGTCCCTTTATCTCAGGTGTGCTCAGTAATTGCAACTGGGAAGAATTTGCCTTAGGAAGATTTCCCATAAATCTAATTAAAATAAGCTTGTATCTTTTTTTGAAGCAGTAATTCAACAGTGCAGATAGTATAAGCACCATATGTCAGATAGCATGAATCCTTTGGAAGTTTAAGATGGAAAAGAAAGCTGAGCAGCAGAAATGAAGCCCCTTAATGTCTCTTGTAAAAGGCATCATCTTCCAGGACAGTGCAGTAAGTGGACAGTTTGCAGGATAATTGCAAATCAGTGTGGGAAGCTCTGAGATGTAGAAATGCTCCTCTCAGCACCATTGATCCAACCTGACAGTGCTGGTTCTCAGCACAATTAAGTCGTAAACTTGAATGTACTCTGCATGTTTGAACCTGCCTGCAGCTCTCCCCTGGCTGATGGCACCCAGGTGCAGAGCAGCTGAGTATTGGAAAATTCCCAACCACTTATCCCATTACCTCTGCTGTTCCACACAGCCCTGAGCAGGGAGGTATTTTCCACAAGAAGTAAGAAAGCTTTCAGTCTTGCTTTAATACCATATTTTGCACTTAGTATTGAAGTCTGACGAATGAGTGCTGATTTAGAATTCCTTTCCACTTCCTGCCACAGCTTGCTCCATAAATCAGATGGATAGGACCTCAAATGGGATGAAGAGAAACAGGACTCAGGAGTCACATAATGATAGGCGATGGGGGAATAAGCGTCACTGAATCTAGTGCTCATTTTTAATGTTTAGTTACATTCTAATGGAGTCTAGTGGAAATAAAAAATCAGATTAATATTCAGTCAGCAGCTATGAAAGATGTCTCTTTAACTATGTCATAGTTAAAATTTTACTGGCAAAATACGATCAGTGTAAAACTTACTGACTAGCTAAAGTTTTCCAGCAGTTTAAGTAACGACAGACCATAATCAAGAGGATGCTGAATGATCTTAAATGAAGAGTGTGCTGGTTCTGCTTAAGAAATAATTTAGTAGCTCAGAGGCTTAGGGTTAGCTTCAAAAAATAGTCAATGCTTTCAGGCCTAAATTTTATACTCCCTGATAGAGCAGTCCTCTGGAAAATATAGAATGGAAAGAAATATTATGTTGCTGTATGCAGAGGTTGTCCTTATGAACAAAACATGAAATTCAGCTAAACGTTGAATGAGTATCTTTGCTGGGGAATAGATTGGCTTTAAGAGCTCTGAAAGAATTACCATTCTTTATTAAGTTATTCCCTCAGGGGTTTTTTTGTAAGGAGGACTCTAAAAATACCCTTTTATGATATGGGGAAGCCAGCAGGTTGGTAGACATGTAGGGGTAGATCCTCTCAGTGAAACAATATAGCTAAACTCATATCAGGAAAGGGGGAGTTGCGCTGGGTCTCACTTCCAGATTAATCTGTCACTTCAGAAAGAATGAGTGAGTGTGAGTGTGAGTGTGAGTGTGAGTGTGAGTGTGAGTGTGAGTGTGATGAAGAAACAGCTGCATCGCTGGGATGTTTGTGCTTTATCCTACCTCACTGAGAGACACCACAACCACCTTTCCCAGGATGAGGCTGGCACTAGAGACACTGCTGAAACGATAGCATCTTACTATTAAAATTTCTGTCTATTGGTCGAGATGCAAGGGAGGGAATCAGCCATATGTGTATGCAGAGGGTTAAAATTGTAAAAATATGCACAGAAGAAGCAGGGGTGAGAAATTCAACATCTCTGCATAACAGCCTTGAATAAAGTGAATATCCCTCCAGCTCTGGAATCCAATGCTTTGGTTTTCTTGGATTGGGTCATTGGTTTCCTGAAGATAACATAGCATAACTAGTGCTCTGTGTAGGCAAAAACATCAGGATCAGTTCCTAAAATTAAATTCTCTTGCGACTGAAGGGATTAATTTATAATAAGGCAAGAGGAAAGCAACAAGAAAATGAAAGTAATAGCATACCAAAAATATTAAGTCTTCTCAACTGGTTGAAGACTGTTGCATGGTAATTGGCAAAATTATGTACAGTATGATATATGTGTGCTTTCTTGTCCACCCTCTCTCTCTTTCATTCATCAAATTGTTCAGGCTTCAAATAAATAATTGAAATAGAAAAGCTAAGGCAGATCTGTAAAAAACTGAATGAGCCTTTCAGACTCACAAAAGCTGGAAGTGCTGGAATTTTTTTCCCTGAAAGGGCTAAACATTAAGATCATGAACAAATCATTTTGTCCAAGTAGTGTGAGCTTCAAACACACAGCTGCATGATGCAGGGAAGTGACATATCTTCAAAGAATAGAGCAGCCTGAGTGATGGAAATCAGCCTGCCAGCCTGCACACATTTACATGAGTGCTTACACTATCAGTCAGGCATTTCCTCCACGCCCGTGGTTTTATTTCATGTGAACTCACACGGATTGCAAATGGACAGTTTGCCTTGCATTTCCTGCCAGCTCCCAGCCGTGTGCTGTGAGCAGGACTTGGCCACATGCAGGTGCTCTCCTGGTCTCAGTGTGTGCCAACACCTCTTAGTGGGGGCTCTCTGCAGGGTCAGCAGCACCAGAGCTGAAGCTGTGATGCTCAAAGCCTGTGAAGAGCTCTGTAGGAGGCACCTTGGCATGTTTGAGACAGGGGGAGATAGGAGCTGGTGGCAGTGGGTGCTGCAGTGCTGTGCAGCCAGCTGGCCCTGCATCACAGCCCCCTGGAGCTCTGCCCTGCAGTGCCACTGGGAACAGGGGCCATGGGAGGACTCGGAAATGCAGCAGGATGGTGTGACAGGCACTGGTGCACATATTCACCTGTAGGTTTCCAAGAGCTGTGTTACTCAAAACCTTGAAGGAGGTGTTGGACTCCAACCTGCAGTTCCCTCATGGTTTTCAGCTCTGCCTGCCATGTCCAGCCCATCCTGGTCTTCAGTGTCCCACAGTGGGAAGGAATCCCTCAGGCAGAGCTGAATGCTGCGAGAGCAGTAGGGTAGTGAAGAGCAAGAGACAGTGTGGCCACAAGCTCCTGAAGTGTTGCTGTCACCTGTCCCTCTGAGCCCCCTGAGCTCTCCCCCTATCCAGAGTCCCCTGGAACTGTCCCACCTCCTGCTCTGTCCCACAGTGCTCACCACCAACTGCAGGTCAGCTCTTCCTGCTGCCACGATGAGTGAGCGAATTCCTTTGCCTGTTGCCATCAGGATGATGAACACACTTTGCCTGAAGGGGCAAGGAACAGTATCAGGTTTGTGCCACCGTCAGAAGCAGGATACCTATCTCAACCTGTAGGGCCGTTTTTATGGCATACTGATCATTTTGATCCTGAGCCAGCTATCCAGCAATTCACTCTGGCTCTGAGGACTTGTAGTACATTATCATACACTTTGAAATTCATGCAGAGAAGATGTGATACTGCAAGTATAAATCAGAAGGTGACAATTCTCTTTTGGAAGGTCATGGTACGTGGGGCTGTGCTTTGTGTTCAGGAAGCCTCTAGCTTGAAAAGTTTGGTGTGTTTATTATTTTATGCAGAGCAGATGTTGTTTATCTCCTTTTTGTGTTTGACACCTCCAAGATTCAAAAGTTGTTGTTTTTTTTTAATTCTCTACTTGGGACAAAAAACTAGTCCTGCAAAGGTAGCCTTGCACTGCCAGACAGGGATGTGGGGGCTTGTCAGGGAGGTATTTTGCAGCTGGGCCTATGTAGTTCCACATTTCCTTGATCCAGCCCTTCCTCCTGCAGGAGTACAGAGGGCAGAGAGGTCCCTGTGAACCTTGATGTGAATGGCAGCAGAGTACAAGGGTCTGGGCTGTGACACTCAGGGTGGACATGGCCAAAGTTGGCTGGTGTGTTCCTGGGCTTGTGGGAAGGAAGTAGAGAGGAGAGGAAACTTTGGGACATGGGGGAGAGATCCAGTGAAACTCTCTGCGTTGTGTGACATGGTACTTGGAACAGAGAAGGAAAAAATGCCCTTCTCTCTGGCTGAGGCACTCTTGACCTGCACCAATGCAGGAGGTGAGCTGCTGTCAGGCGGCTGAGGGCAGAAGGCAACGGTGTCCTGCAGCTCCCTGCCTGCTGCACAACGGGGGCAAGGATAAACTCCACCATGTGCAAAGATTAATGCTGCAATAAGAAAGCAAATGCTTCTGTAGGTAATTCACACAAGCCATAATGTGTCTTTTGCTTTGTGCTAATGTCCCCTGAGAGCATTTCCTCCTTAACATCAGCTTTCTTGTTTTCTGATTAACTCTCTTACCTGTCCATGCTGTATGACTAGGGCACATTTTTAGACAAGTATTCACGGTATGTTTCAGAATTGCTTAAGAGCTTAACTAAATCCTCCAAATTCTGTGCACAGCCAGTGATGAAATAAGCTGCTTAATTGCACAAATAAATAAAGCAGAAGTTTGGTTTAAAGATTAAGAATGTAAATGATAAGAAATAGTAGATATGCCTGTATCTTTCTTTTCAGTGGGTTCTTGCTTCCCCCTCAGCTGTCTGTGATGATCATGATATTTGCTCTTGTATGGCTCAAATTCCAAGTTTATGTCATCCATTTTAATCATTAGGCCTTGCCCAGTATCGCTGCCCAGTGAGATCACTTTAAAGCACATTAGTGAGGAATGAGAGTGGGAGTTGTTACCACATTTTGTTGGTTGGGTCTGCGTTTCTCATAAGACTGTGGTGTCCGCAGTTGTAACAGTGAGGATGTGATCTGAGGATACTTTGGTCTTCACTCGTCTAAACCTGCCCTAGTATCATCAGGGAACTTGGCCTTTGGTAAAGATAGCTGTCCTGCTTCAGGGTAGGAGTCTTTCTTGAGGATGAAAGCCTCAATTTTAGCAAAAATACTGACAGCAGAAAATTGTGGACAGAAGCCTGATGGCAGAGACACATCTGTAATGCTCCATCCTCCTAATGCTACTCACGCTTTGTGGAACAGTTTGCTGGAAATGAGGTGGAACTTGAACTGACGTATCACTGTGGTGTTAACCAGCCTGACATTCCTGGCTGATTAAAGGGTTAGGAAAATCAGAGCAAGAGTTTTGAGCCATAATGGGAATGTGCTGCCCAAATGTTAACAAGAACCCCAGTAGGAACTTAGGAGGATTCCAGTATATGTAGACAGTAAGTTGTGCTTCTTTATGTTTTTATAGAGACGTCATTTTGCATACAGAATGATCTTCTTCACATGCATGCCACTGTCTGTCGTATTAATTTATTCTGGAGAAGTTGGAACTAAGAAGGAAACCATGTCTGAATGTGTTGCTAGAAGACATCAGTTGCCTTTGATGGAAAGAACTGAGTTAAACATAGTGTGCTAAACTGTGAGAAACAAATGTGACGTCTCCGTAGAGGAGGGAATGGTTTCCATTAAGCTTGCTAAATCTGTCTTTCTCAGAATACCCAATATAACCTCATACACTCTTGATTTTAACAGGCTTTATTATACTGCACCTCAACTACATAAATATAAAGCTAAAATATCTAAAATATTTAGCAGATGTGGAGCAGTAGAGAGAGACCTCTATGGCGTACAGTATGGGATTGGTCCAAATTAAATAGTGATCATGGACCATTAAATACTAAACACTGTTCTGGAGGTAGATCATTATTCCTCACCTTACATTGGCAGTTCTGGCACTTAAACGAGAAATGAAAAAACTCTTGACTAATACGATCTGTGAAAATGAGTAGCCTGAGAATGGTTAGTTCTGATCTTGCAAGCTGCAGTAACTTCCAAAGAGTTAAACGAGATTAAATCATGCTCCCAGTATCAGGTACACTACAATTTAGAAGGCACCATACAAAGGGAGTTGTAGTACAAAAAAAGTTAACAAAGGCAGCAACTCCAGATCAGCACCCCAAGTACTTCCACTCTTTCATAGCTGAATAAAGGGACTTATAGTAGATGTGAGAAGCAAACTGCAGTGATGGAGGCTTTGCAGGCAGTGAGAGGAGGCAGAATAAAGTATCTGTGTGAGAGCAGGTAAAGAGGGGAGAAATAACTCCAGAGTGGTGTGAGAGGGAAATGGAGACATATGCTTGTGGGAACACAGAAGGGATGGGATGAATGTCTGAGGAGAAGCCCTAGGGTATATATCTAGGATATGTATTACTCATCAGGAGGGTGTGGGAGAAATAAAACAGGGAGATCTCATAAAAATTTTAGCAAAATATGGTTGTTTCAGTCAGTTTCCCCTTCCTTACAAACAGTAATGGGAGCAAACAGTGACTTAGCCTGCTCTGTACTGGCCATTTATTCTAAGTGTTATATTACTGTGGAGGTAACATAGGTATGATTTATTATTAATATAAAATAAACATTTATGAAAGTTTTCTGCTGCAATGGTAGTCCCACCCATGTTGTGACATAAATTCCCATTTTTGATAGAATACTAAGAAGAATCAGGGGGTATAATCAACTGTTGCTGCATATTTCACTGTATCAAGACCATTTAAAGACATTTTAAGATGGGAACTTCTGAAAGAGGCCACTAATGTAAAACATCCACTGTATTCAAAGAAAGAATATAGGAAACATATGGATGTAGCCCATAGTAACAGTTTATTTGGAGGTAATAAACTGCCTTTTTGTAGAAAGTATTAGAGTAGAGGATCTGTTGAAAGGAAACTCACAGGCTCTAGGCTAATGAACAGAAGACAAACAAAACAAAATAGTAAAACACCAACTAACAATGTTTTATCAACCATCATCATAGCTGTTTTCATTCTTTTGTTAATATTCATTCTTTCATTTCCCATTCTTAAACATTTTAAATATCAGTGGCTCTAATACCTGACAGAAGGCAAAACATTTCTTCATTACAAGACAAAGAATAGCTGATCAGCAAAGCACACATCGTGCTGAACACCTTCACAAATAGATCTGAGAGGCACAACAGATTGCAGCAATTAAAAAGTCTCTCAAGCCCTTCAAAACACAGATACCTCAGCTGTGTGCTTCACATTAATCCAAGCTCCTTGAAGATAAAATTTGACAAGAAGGTCCTTCATTATGGTTCCATATTGCTGTCTCTTTTAACAAAATCCATCTGAAGTGAGTAAGAATCAGGATGCCATGTATTTAAGTAATCACAACAAGACTTGCAATGTGTTAGCATGGTGTAATTTACCTGAAGTGTAATGTGTCAAATAAGGGGGATTAGAGGAAACGTGATTTATAAAAATGGGCACAATTAAGCACCATTCCCCTTATTAAAATTGCACTTATTTGTCTGAAGTATACATACATTGAAGTGGAGAGGTGGTGAGATCAGAAAAACCCAGCATAGAAAACAAAACAGAAAAAACCACCTACCATCTGTACAGCAATAAAAAAACAAAAAGCAGGGGGATATCCTTTTAATTATTATGATTAATCATGTTTATTACAGGTGGAATAAGGGACCAACTAAGAACAGCCCTCTGTGCTGGTAGTAAATTCAAAAGAATAAGCAGTCCCTGCAGAGCCTGCAAATACAGGAGCCCAGGTAAAGCTCTGGGGAGGGTGACAGAGAGCACAGCAGGGAGCTTTGTGGTGGAGGTGGATCTTAACACAATTGCCACCATGGCTTTTTGCCCACTTTGCTACATAAAAAGGCTTGTAGCACCATTCTCTGTGTCCCTGTGAGTGCTGGTGACTGTGTCTCTGTGTTTAGCCCTGTGACACTGTGGGGAGGGCTGGAGACTGAGGAGGGAAAATTTTTGAGAGATGACCTTGACTGAAATCGGTGAGCATGCTTTGATTTGGTAGTCAGTCATTCAGGACATCAGAGTAATGGCAATGAATAGCACTGGCCTGCCCCATAACTTACACACCAGCCAGGGGAAGGAGAGAGAGAGAGAGAGAGAGGGAACATTAGTGCTGCTGAGCCTTTCCAGCTGCCTCAGATTTCCCTGTGGCTGTGTTCCCCCGCAGTTGTAATCACAGCCCAGCACCGCCAGCCCTACCTGCCTGACAGTGAGAAGCATGGCCTCGGCTTTGAAGTTAAACCTAAGATAGATTCCTTCTTTTTCATGCCTAATTTGGATCAGATGACCAAATACACAGCGGGGTTCTTGCTGTACTTCATGTTGTGTTTCAGCAGCTAAATATAGCTGTATTACCTCAGCAATACTTGAAAGACCCAGACCAAACAACTCCCCCAGCCACAGGAGTGGTGCCGGGGTTCTTTGGGGACTGCTGCTCCTTCCCAGTTGGGTTACAGCCAGCACTGCCAGCACTCAGGGCTCAGCACAGCCATGGCTGAGCTTCGGGGGAGGAGAGGAAGCCACAGTGCCAGAAGGGTAAATTCTTCATAGTCTCTTTATGCCATCTCTGCCTTGTATTTCCTGCTTCATGGTTAGGAGATGCCCAAGGCAGAATCAAGGCTCTGTAATGTGATTGCTCAGCCATCGGATGAGAAGACAAGGGCACGGCAGTGTGCCTTTGTTTGCTTAGATTATCCTTTGTCATCACAAATGCTCATTCCTCACTGAGCTTCGTGTGAACACACCAACCTTGTGGGGCTGGAGGTGCAGCAGGGAGGCTGTTGGGAGCTGGTGGAAGTGACAATACCCCAGCTCGTTGTTCAGTGCAGCAGGAGTGCCATGTCAGGAAGGAACGCTGGTGGGCTCAGCGTTTGCTGTCAGCTCTAAAACCCGGGACCTCTCACCCTTAGCGTTTTCTTTTGAAGCAGCAGCTTATCATGTGTGTGTTTATTGGTGCTTGCTGCCATCTCAGGGCGCAGTTAAGTGGGAACAAAGCAGGATGTTGGTACAGAACAGCATTTGATTTAATCATAGCTCAGCTCTCACTCAGAGGAGGCTGAAGGCAGCAGGGAGCCAGGGCTGGCAGGGCAGACACCCCACAGGAGATGCTTGACAAGCAGAGTATAAGCTTTCCTAGAGCCTTCTTACCTTGAATAACATACCTGGCCATGAGAATGTGTGAGCTTTTCCAGCCCACATTTCTCCCCTGGAGCACTGTATTGCTGCAGACTCAGCTAGGAGTTTCCAGACAGTTCAGGATCTTGCTGGTGGTCAGTGGGGAGATCACTGGGGTTGATTCGTCCTGTTTCCACTGAGAATCCCTGCAGAAAGGAAGATTCCACTGACTGTTTATGACTCAGGTCATTTTGCTGGGTTTTTACCAATTCCAAACTATCTCTTAACAATTAGAAGCCAGCTGCAGTCCAGAACTCTCTCTTTTCTTTAGCAGAGCTGACATCTTTTCTTTCCTACTTTGAACACTGCTTGAAATTTAAGTGAGGTCTGCAGAGCTGTACAAGAGTAGAATCTAATTTAGACCCATCAATGGAGAAAATAGGATGATTGTTTTAATTAAATAATTAAATTTTTGGTGAAATAAAAAATGGAATGGAGAAACTTCAGAAATCTCAGAAGATGCATCAGTGAAAATTAATCTTTTTGATTAAGTGGGAATTAGTCACTTGTCAAGAAAACATTCTGAATTAGTAAGTATGAAAAGTAAGTGTAAAACATCAGGACAAAAGATGGTTGCTTTGTATGTGCTGAAATGGCTTAAGTGAACCCTGCAGTAAAGTGCTGGTAGCACAAGTCTAGAGCCCTGTTCTGAACATTCCTGTTCTCTCCCTGGAAATATCAGTTCCTTTATATAGTGTGAATGAGAGATAAAGACAGACTTTCAAAGCCACTTTACATCTCTGGTAAATGTGGGCCAGTTCCCAGCTCTGAATTATAGGATATCCAGCACAGGAGAATGTGGTTATCAATTTCCCCAGTGCACCATGAGAGAGCTTTTGATCTTTGTGATCAGATTATCTTGTTAGTGGCTCTCAAAAGGCTGCAGGAGCAGATGATACTCCACGAAGACCGATGCATTGACCTTTTTCCACTAACTGTGCCTTTTCTGAGCCTGAACAGAATTTAAACCTTTGAGGGGAAAAGCAAAGCTGCATCACACAAAGAACTCCTCGTGGTCTCCAGAAATTTCACTGGTGATTTGCCAAGGGCAGTTGGTTTTTTGCCCTTCTGTTGTATTTTCACCTGGTTTCATAAACAAACACGGCTTATATAATGTTCTCTGATGTATCCCTGCCTCTTGGCCTTGCCACTCCCTCTGTATCTTTTTTACCCTTTAGCCAATTTTAATCAAATTTAACAGACCCTGACTTCTGTGAGGAGACTCACCGGTAAAAATACAGTGTTGTAAACTCAGTCTTTGTGATGGCACAGAACCTCCATGGCAGCCACCAATGAAAAGCCAGAAGAAAAAGGCTGCAGTGACAGCTGCTGCCTGCAGAAGTGTATTTTCTTCCCTCTTCTTCCCTTTTTAAATAAAAATGATTTAGCAAAAGCATTCAATCATGTCCTCAGATGTTACCATGAAACCATGGGAGTACAACATCTGGAAAGAGAGTCTTTTCTTCTGTCAGACTTATGCAACATGAAATGCATTTGTCTGTTCTCTTACAACACCATGCTTTCCCAAACAGAAAAAATCTGGGCTGGCCCTTCATGTGGAATAAACTGGAGCAGCTCCACAGAATTCAGTTTGCTGATTCATGGCAGCATAGACTCCAACCCTTTATTTTCTCTTTCTTTTCCTTTATATGTGGCACTTCCTAAATAATGCAACATATTTATGATATTCAAGATTTCAGGGAAGTGTGGTGGCCCTGAGACAGTGGGATTATTTTAATATGTGGGTTTGGATTGCAATGTCATTAAACTAGTTAGTTTATGTAATAAATGATTGGTGATTTAGCTCCCAACATTGGTACATGTTAAATGAATGACAAACATCTTTACCCATCTTCTCACCATATTTTCCATACTTTATTCCATGTTGTATTTTAGTGCTTGGTTGCTGTGATTTAGTGTGGGGGAGACTAAGCAGGTTCCTGCTCCTGTCATGTTTAAACACGAAACGTCAAATCCACAGCCTGGGTCTGTTGAGCGCTACCAAGTAACGAGAGACTTTGATTGTTCACAGGTCTTTCCAATGAAATGTCAAACTTTTCCTACTATGAAAATGATGTTCCCCAACATAGAGCTTGAAAACAGATAATTATCCAAGAACATGAAACAGAATTAACATGCACTGGAGCATGTCATGAACATTTCCCTCAGCAAATAACAAAGGTAATTGCTGTCAGAGTACAAAGCAAGGAGAAAGGTTGGCTCTGCTCCTTAGACAATTTAGATTGGCCACTGTTTACTCACTTAGCCCATAAAAACATGCAGCCTATCAGAATGGTGCCATTCCAGGGCTGATGGAGTGTGACCAGCCTGCTGATTGCAGGCACTTCTCATTTCACACTTCCCAAGTCTGATCAGACAGAAGGTCCTTGGCTATTATTAGACATCTAAACCCTGATGAGTCAGAGCTCATTTGTAAACCACGTTAAGCCCCAGTAATAATTAATACATTTTTGGAGTCACATTTTGACTTCAGGCACAATTAAGAGGCTTCATTCTTAGCCTGGAAGAATGAATAGACATAATTTGCTAGGTGGACACAATTTTCCCATACAGGAATCAGAGAAGCAAGGAAAAAACCCACTCGTAATTGTTAATGGGGGTAGTTCTGGTTTGTGATTTTACAAATCAATTTTCTAATATTAGAAGCCAGTGGAGTGTAGAGATACAGGATAAAAGTCTGGAAGAGACCTTCTGAAATACCACATGTAGCTCATTGACATCACAGGCAGCTCTCCTCATGGATTTATTCAGTTAGGTCTTGCAAATGCTTAAGAATTTTTGTCCCCACCTTCCTCATGGGAGGCTGCCCCCAAAACTCATCACTCTGATAGACAAAATGCTTATTTCCACCTTTTGTTTCTATGCTGCTTTTATTCTCAGAGATGCCTCTGCATTTAAGAGAAAGGTGAGGTACCTTTTACCAACACAAATCAGATTCTCCCAGTCATCTTTGTGCCATGGTCCCTTCAGGGAAGGCTCTTAGTATATTGTGTCTATACAAAACTTGGAATTTGAGCCGTACTGTAATGAATGTCATGCACAGCTGAAAGGGAAGCAAGAGCCCACTGAGAAGAGACAGACATACCTACTAATTCCTATAATTTACATTCTTCATCTTTAAACCAAACTTCTGGTTTATTTATGTTGTTCTCAGTACCTTGTGGGCATTCTCAGCAACCCTCTGCCTCTGAAGTTGTTTTATCAAACAGACCGTGTCCCAAATAGTGAACTATTCTGAAGAGCCAAAGGTCTTTTTTAAGCAACCCCTACCTATTCCTCACTAATAATAATGCTTATGTTACATTTTTATTACAATATCTTACAATTTTATTGCAATTGTTTACCTTTTTTTTTATCTTAACAAGATGCAGAGAGTCTTCAGTGTAACACAACAGATTTTTTAGCCATATGCTCTAGTTTCAAACTACATGTGCTGCAACTTAAAAAGCCAATTATATTTTTGGGAAAGGCTACACTATGTTACCTGTCCAAAGGTGAAATTCATACCTGTGGCAGGGACTAACCCAACATCTGTGTCTGAGTTAGGCATATTAGATACGAGATCGGAAGGATCTTCCTTCATGCATCACATAATACCAAAAAGTTACAGCCCAGCACCAAGACAAAACATCAAGGAGAGGTTTGTGCTGCTTCTTTGCCCCAGCTGACTTGCTGAATTTAAATCAGATTTTCTTTCTTCTCCTTAAACATCTTCTTTTAAAAAGTGCATTATCAACTAGAATAAGGTGGTTGTTTTATTTTTTCATTTGTGCTCACTTTATATCAGTCACAATTAATACCTTTTGGATGACAGCTTACCCAAAGTGTTATTATGAAGCTGTAGTTAATAGTGATAAGATTCTGTGGGTGCACACTCTTGTTGCTCCTTCTAGTGGAATCAGTAAATATGAGAACATATGTAGCTTGTGTAAATTCATTCAGTGAATACTGAGCTGCTGCTGGTGCTAGCACTCTTCTAGAAACATGCTCACCTTTAATAAGCAGTTGGAAAAGAGAAACCATAAACTACAAAAGTAGAAACATTAATTGTGCAGTAGAACAAAGTGAATCGCTAACAACCATATTTAGATTCCTGCTGAAACATTTTTATTGAAACCAGAAATAAATACTTTCAGCTCCTCTGCTGTGGGGTGTGGAGCTGCAGTGGACTGTCCAGGAAATCAGAGACACAGCCAGAGTAGAGGAAGGATTCAGAGGGGAAATGAAAAGTTGTCAAAGATCAGTGGAAGTGTGGATTGCTAGGAATCCAGTGTGTCATCTGGCAATAAAAATATCGGGAAGAGGAAACAAGTCAATCTGCATAAACCAAGAGAGCAAAAAGGAATCACAGTAGAGACAGACTTAGGCAAATACAAAGCCTCAATGACAGAGGATTGGAAAGTGTATGTGGAGAAGCTAGGGCTAGAAAATTAGGAGAGAAACATATAGGGAAAATAAAGGAATGTTTGCAAGAAACTTCCTCTGAAACCATAAGAATCTAAAGCCATTGTAGGAATACAGATGCTGTTTCTGAAAGCAGTAATTTAGTGATTTGATGTGAATAAAAGCAAGTCATAACAAATAAAAACACCAATTCCAACAGCTTTTTGGCTTGAAAAAAATGGGTAAAGCCAGAAAACAAGTCCTGACCTTCCCAAAAGATGTACAGCTCACACTGAAGACACTCAGAAACAGTGGGAGGGTCAGTCAAATAATTAACATACTTTGAACAAAAGAATTCTAGAATGAAGCAGAAGATAAAAAAACATGTAAAATACATTAGAAGCAGCTGTGTCATTTCCCCTGTCACATGCAGTGATCCCAGAGAAACTTTCTGTCACTGTGACCCTTCTGCTGCTGGATCTTGGAAGCCTGTCCTGCTCAACCAGAAATTTTTGCAGTTTATCCAAAAAGGGGCTCTGTGGGGAATGTCACAAACCAATACAGAGTGGATAGGGCTATTCTGAGAAACTTGATGGGAGAACAAATCAAAAGAAGATGGAAAAAAATTATTGAAAATGGAAAACAAACTTTGAAATTGTTATGTGTAGCTTGAGTGGTGATACACTGAGGCAGAGGGCAAAAGAAAGGTGTTAGTCCCCACTTTCTGAGTCTTACACTTTGCATGTTTCTATGTGCTTTATATATGTATATTTATGTATGCTAGGAGCATTGGTACAGACAATAAATACAAATATCAATGTATGTAAATGTGAGGTGCTTAGGCTGGAGAGAAAACCACAGAACAAAGGAATCCACCAGTGTTGGTCGAGTTCCCGAGCTGAAAAGGTCTAGTCTGGAGGGACATGAATAAAATTCTAAAGCCATTGTCAGCCCATAAGTGTGTCCCATAAATTATGTATAGCTGTTCAGTTAAATTACTGTAATGTGTACAGGTGACTTGTACAGCACGATGTGTCATGCAAAGGTTACTGTAAGGATCTGAATAAACCCAGCAGAAGGAAGGCTGGGGGTGTTGGTTGCTGCAGGAGGTTGGATGTGTGTTCCCTTCAGCTAAAAAGGGGATTTAGGAGTTACCTCCTTGAGTTGCGCTACTTCCAAGAAACTAGAAGGGTACAATGCATCAGGCGTTTTTTGGATTTCTGTGAATTAGAGACAAAGAAAGAACAAACCAAAGAAAGTATCTGACAAAATTGAAGCTAAATATGTTTATTCTCCTTGCTTATGCTGTAATATATGAGTGCTAGATAACATGAAAAAAAGAAACAAAAGCAACTGCTAAATGCTTTTATAAAGGAGCTAAGAGCATATGTGGAGGAAAATTAACCATAAATGTTATCTCAGAGGAGAGGTCCCACTTGGAATAAGCATATATATGGCAGTTATGTCTAAAATTTGTTATGTTGCTATTGTTTTGTGAAATGACAGAACATCTGCTCAGTCACAAGGCACCAGTAAAATGCAGCTTTATGCCTAAAGCAGTATGTCAGTTCCTAACAAAAAATGTATATAATAGGCCAGAAACAAAGGCACATTGTCTTTTCCAGTTGTAGTCATTTCTGACCTAATAATGGTTTAGAAAGGATTTTTTATTTTTATTTTTAAATAAATGAATGGAAGGATTGAGTCATTTATGACTCTTTTCAAGATTAGGCTTTTGTGCATTATTTGTGCATCAGCTCCAAAATGCTTTGTCTCTGCAAGTCATATTTATGTCACTAGAGCACTTTTGAAAAGGCAGCTACTTGTAAGTACCTTGAGAAAAGATCATGCTTAGCTTACAATTTCTAAATGTAGTGTATAATCAGCTGATTTTTGCTCCCACTGGAAGCACCAGTGATATGTGTGCTCACACAGTGAGTGGACACAAAAGTCACATTTCACCTCAAAGCTGTCTCTTTAGAGAGGAAAGGCAATCAAAGTGCAATCTGTCATGTAGAAAACTAATTAAGAAATCCCCCAGGAACAATTACTGTATGGAATTTGTCTCTGAATATTCCAAGCACACAACTTTTAAGTGGCTTTATTCAAAAAGAATATTCTCTTATATTTTCATTGTTGTGTTCACTGACCTGAGAAGTCTGAAATGTGGTGTAAAATATAATTTTAAAATCTATTTTCTGATGAAATGGGGCTATTATCCTACAGCTCGAAGTCATCCCCTCAGATACACATGCATAGATGACCCCTCAGAAAACAGACTGATCAATGAAACAGATAGAAATTGGCACCTTTTTTACAATAGTTTTCAAGGAGGGAAATGGTTATTATTTAATTAACGCATGGAATTATTCAAGTGGAACATTCCTTCATGAAAAACCATGAGAAGGAATTTGTATTCTGACACATGAGTGTTCAGTGAGCATTAGGGTTAGACTCATTGTGGGGAGCTCAGGGGTTGTGTGTCACAGACTCTTTGAAGCCTCTGAAGTCTGAAGGACTCTTTTATGTGACTGGGAATGCATGTGCTACATCATGAAGTATTAATAGGGGAGAAAGACAGGAGCCACTCTCATATGAATTCTTTCTTCTCCAGAAAACCTTATGTCAGCAGAACTTTTTTTTTTAATGTCACTTAAGGTTGGGACCTCTGCTGGAATAAATAAAATCCATGCGGGAGAATCATCTGTGTCTGACTCAGAGCTGAATAGTAATATGTGATTTTTACCATTCAGCTGAGTCAGATACAGATACTGAAACTTTCCCACAGAAGCAGTATATAGTTTCCCAGAAAACCTTCAGAGGTTTATGAACCTGATCCAAAGTTTATTGCAGTTGGGAAAAATCCTGATTTTAGTCAGTTTTCAGTTGGACTGTATAAATCTTATTGATCTATTTATATAACCTTTTTCAAGAGGAAAAAAAAATATTTTTCACATATGGCAAAAACTTGAAGACTTAATTTTTAAGCTGTTAAGATTCCAGTATTCCCTGGAATCTTAGGCAGCAGGTATCTTGTGCTTTGTGAAGGTAAACACACAAGCTCCAGGGCCCAGCCTGAAATTCATGGCAATTATTTAACCAAGGCATCAATTCTCAGCACCACAACAGGATACTCCTAGGCAGGAGCTGTTGTGCAGAATTGCCAGACGTGGCTGGCTGGCATCATTTGTCAGCTGGCAGGGAAAGAGTCACCAAAATAAGGTGGTTTTGAGAGTGGCTCTCAACCAATGACAGAAACGCCATGACTGACTCCAATCTCTGCTCTCCAGTGGTAGATTCGGGTCAGGGACTGTGGTTTTCTCTGCAGCCATCTGTGGGGAAGCAGGAAGGTTTGTGCTCTGTGGCAGCAGCCTGGAGAGTTGCTGAGGGCCTTTAACAGATCTGTGTCTGCCAGACTGTCTCTGAAGGTGACCTGAACCTTCAGGTGACCTCCAGGTGCTCTGCTGGGGACCTCCCAGTCCCACAGCCACAAAGTGCTGCAGGCATTCCCTGCCCACACTCGTCCTCTGCACCCAGACAGTAAAAGTGATGGTTAATGTTTCTATTGTGATCCAAAGCTCCACCATCCCAGTCCATCCTCCTACAGTCTGTGCTGGTTTTTTTTCTATTATTCTGTGAAAGAAAGGAGTTTGGGACATGCTAGCATAAGCTTTGCTATTGCACTGAAACACTGATCTCACCAAAGTCCTGTGGCAGGAGCTGAAGGAGAGCTGTGCCTTCAGAGTCTGGAAAGGAGAAGGATGCTGGGTCAGAGTCACTGTGAAATGGGGACATTGCCTTCTCAGCAGAGATGCATGCTGTGTCTGGAGCTGCTCACCAAAGTGGCTGCACTATAAACAACTATTATTACAGATAAATAATTACTGATGCTCAAAGTCAGGCTCTGGTCCATTGCTCTAGGTGAGTGGTAGCCACAGGACATAAAAGCCCTGCTGTGAAGAGGCTGGGCAAGGGTATTCAAGGTGGAAAGAGTTAGTAGGTCACAACTTAGTCGATGTGAAGTGGCACTGGTGAACCTGGATATTAGGGCTCTAGTTAATTTGGTGGTCCTCTCTGCTGCCAAACCAAGAAAGGGCTGGATGCACGTTCAGTGGTCCAGAGGAGATGCAGATCTGGGCTACAGCTCCTGTCTCACTGCAGGGAAGGCACTAGAACCCAGAAACGCTGCAGTGCACCATGCTGGAAAGCTCAGCTTCCTCCTTGGAGGTGGTGCCCAATTGGTTCAAGTATTACTTGTTTTGAGCAGGGGTCAGGAATTGAGCCATAGGCAATGAATGAAATCAAATTTTTGAAAAGAGGGAGTGCCTTAACAAGCAGTAAACATTTCTGCTCTGACTGGCAAACAGTCATTAAAAGCCTTTATTACATTTTGTGTCTGTTCTGTTTGCCACTCAGCCATTTCTTTTCATTCTGAAGAATTACAACTAAGAATGAATGAGTCTTTTTTAATATGGTCAGGACACAATAAATTTGTGAAAGAACTAAGTTATCTTTCTCCCTCATAGGCAAAATTTTCCAATTGTTTAACAAGATGTTGTTTTGTATTGCCATGACATCAGTCTTTCTGGCTGTGAATAACAAGGCTCAACATTAAGCAACTTGTTAATAAAAAACAGACATGCAGTAACAATTAGAGAGTGTTCAGTGTGCTTCCCCACTCGAGTCCACGCTCTCTCCTCCCACTTACTGATCTTCCCACTGCACTGTAGAGTTATTTGTGTCTTCAGAAGGAGCAAACAGATCTTTGCATTGAAAGGGTTCAACATGTCCTGCATTCTGCCATGTAGAAGTTGTCATCTGTTGTTCCACAGAACAGGATCTCTGCTCCAAGCATTTGTCAGCCCCAGAGTGGAGGATGGCAGCTCACAGCATCTGAAGAAGGAGACTGTGACCCAAAACCTCCCCCTACAGAGAAATTGCTGCATCCATCACCATCCTTGCAGCCCAGTTAATACAAATGGATTAGCCCTGTGCTCCAGTTCACCCACAGCTCCCAGAACACCTCCTTTTTAGTGTTTGAATCTTCAAAGTAGTTACATTTCAAAACACATTCTGTTCAGTACCGAGAATAATCAGTCCTCTGGGATGAAGCAGACCACAAAGCCTGAAATGGATCTGGAATACTTTGGGAGGAAACTTGTGGTGAAGGGTAGATAGATCCCAAATCTGACAGAGGTACAGAGTCTTTGAGAGCTGTACAAAGTCTTTCCGTTTGGTCAGTGCTCTGCTCCTCAGGTGTGGGGGAAAGGTTCAGACTTCTCCTGGATTATCCTTGCTTGATGAAGTATTCACCTTAGGACACAATTTATTTGTCTAAGCCACTTCCCAGATAGGGCTGCTCCTGATGTGCCCTGCACAGGCTGGGTTTAGATTCACTCCCAAGGAAATGTGATTTTTCATCTATTGGAACTACCAGTGAGCTGAAAAATCATTTATTCCCACAGTGCTAATAGTAGGCAGCTGTTCGTGGTGACAGCAGGAGAAAGAGTTATCTAAAGATCAAAAAGCTGAGTTTGGGGAGTAAATACATTGTTAGAACAAGCATGACCTAGTATGATATATTTAGTTTTATTTTAGAAAAGGTTTTCTTACTCTATGCTCAGTCCTAGAAATATCTTTCAAGTTCAATCTAATGAACAATTTGCAGTTGTTATAAGCATCTTAAATGGCATCATCTTAGAAGTCATATCCAGGGGCAAGGTTTCCAAGGGACCAAACCCATCATGAAAAGAAGCAAAGACCCTCAACTGTAAAGTTTATATTTGTCTTCAGCTGTAAATCACTCAAAACAAGTACTTGGACAGCTGGCAGATTGTACCATCATTAACAAGTGTTCTCCAAACTCTGGTTGGCAAAGGAAAAGCTGTAGGAGCAGCATTACCCATGGTAGTACTGGCAGATGTGATGTTTTCAATTAAAAGTTTGATGAGAAGTGGTCCTGGACATCTATGGTGGAGAACATTTGATTGCATAGTCTGTTATTCCAAAATATTTGAATGCCATTGGCAGAAACAGCCTCCAACTTGAGGAGCTGTTCTTGAAAGTGAACGAGGAAGTGTTTGTTGCTTTACAAAGCAGATGGTTGCTAGGGGTAGGAGCTGTGTAAAAACTCTGACCATTGTTGGTTTGTCACTTCTTCCATTGCAGCTGGATGCTGAGAAGGCAAAATTGAAGCTGGAAAGATGGGCTTCACGAGATGCTGGCAGTGGGGGAGGAAGAGGTGAGGAGATGGAGTCCAGCGGAGATTGTGATGATGAGGATGGCTGCCAAGGATCCGGTGACAGGATGCACACAGCAGGTAATACACAGGCACTTACACAGCTTAGAAACTCATGTGTCACAATTAGGTGGACAGAGCTGAGACTTGCACTGCTTGAATTGCTGTCAAAATCCTACTAAATTCAAAGGATTTGAATCTTAATCTTTGAAGAGCTGCAGTAAAAATAGAGTGATACAGACAGTAACCCAATATAATTTAACACTTGGCGTGCAGATAAAAGACTTAAATGTGGAGTGAATAATGTCTGCAATGAAATCTGGATCTCAGAAATACTGAAGAGCCTTCCTATATAATGTGGGCTCTTCAAATAAATAGAAAATTGATGACCTTATAAAGTATGCTAAGTGTTAACATAAACATTTATTTATTGCATAATGGTACTGAGGGATGATCCAGACTGAAAGGATATACTCTTGAAAAAAAATACTGTGGGGTTTTTCCATAGTGGTGAGCTGCTGGTTAAATGAAATTTCTTTATAGTCTCAGATATTGCATTCTGCAATATTTATTCATTAAATTACTTGGATAATATGTCATCAAGTGTAGAATCAGCATCAGAATCTAATTTAACTTTCACCAACAGACTGACAATATAATATGTATCTAAATCCTTTCAGGAAGTTAATAAGAAGTAAGATGTTTCTAAATACTTGATATTGGTTTACCTTACCTGTTAGCTGTGATTCATTTTAGCTCACCAAAATGTATCTGCTTTAATTACCATAGTGTGTGTAAATATAATGTGGATGTGTAAATACATGAAATGCAGGTATGAGCATTGAAAACAAGGCTCATTGAAATGATTGGAGCTCAGGTAGGTTTTAAACTGCTGCTTGGTTCTGCTGAGAGAAACAAATGCCTCTTCCTTGTCCCTTTGCCACTGAGTGGAGAGGGGGAAGAGGTATCCCTTACCCAGGTAAGATTTGCAAACATGCTGTTATTAGCCTGGGGCCAAGACTTGAGTTGTCCCTATTGTGAATATCTGTTCAGGAGAACCAAACTTAAAGATGTACTTTGAAATATGTGCAAAGTGTTAGAGGTAATTTGCAGTACCAGCTTATAAATACTTGAATTTTAGTTTGCCTCGATGGCCTGTATGATCAAGGTATCATCACATAGGAACACTGCTTTTAAAAATTGTTAATTACAACTAATGGATCAAGTAGAGGTTTTCACCATCTGCTCACCAATATTTTTGCACAGAAGAACTTTAATACAATGTTATTTTAAACCTCTTTGCTTAACATTTTTATTGTGTATTGTATTTCATCCATAAGCAAAGAAAAGACTTTTAGATGTTTTAGACTCTGGGGATTTAGGAGGATAAATACTCTACTATGATTTCCTCTCCGTGTGTAGTAATAGAAACAAAAGCCAGGTGCTAGATACTCTAACATGAACAATCAAACTATCAACACACTATCAGGGGAGGATGTGTATCTATGCTTGCATGGACAATGGCAGAGTTAAAAAATAAAAAGTTGAATGCTTTCAAGACTTGACTTACAGCTGGCTTAAATAACAGAAGGCTACTTAATGTCTCTTTTTCTCCTTTTGTGCAATCTATTTAATGAAAATATTTTATGCTGATATCATCCTGGATTTAAAATAATTATATTTGTATAACTGGCTGTTTCAGAATTTAGCAGGGTGTATATCAAATTAAAAAGGTAATTACAATAAATTTTAGAAAATGGTATTGATTCATAACAGAAGAATAAGTATTTCATTGTGTGACAATGGTAATGCTGTATCATAATTAGCTTTAAAATATCTTACTGTATACAAGCCACTAGCAGTAAATCTCTTTTCCATATCTGGATACAATTAAGAGATAAAATGCAGTAATCTCATTATAGAGCTGCTTTGCTTTAATAGAATGTTAAAGAAAAACAAACACCAGATCAGTTGAATTTCCCCTTGCTGCATGTCTGTGAGATGATGTTTGCAGTTGCACAGCCTGTGAACTTGTATTTCCTAAGCTTAAAACCCATCCAGTACATCTAACCGTGGTTTTGTGGAAGTGGAACATGACAACATTGCCTATTCCCTGCTTGCCTGGAAACTGAGTCATGAATTGGTGCTAAAGCTAAATCCTAAATCAAGCCCTGGTTTGAGTCTTGGCGGAGTCAGTGGGAATGTCCTTATAGGTGTGGATGAGAAATTAGTAAAATGCCACCAAGCTCTTCAGGGCACACTGGAGCACAGAGCCATACAGCAGAACGAAAGGAATAAAAATAGAATAAAAGCCTTTCCTACACAGACTTTTTGGCAGAGCACTCCTGCTTTTAACAAGAGGTCCATGAAAAACAGAGGAAAGTATTTCAATGTCAGCCTCTAAAATGTGGCATTGAGAATGTAGTAAATATGTACTACATCTGTCATTTATTCGAAACCTATATGAAAATTATGTTTACTGCTTTATGTGTTGAGAGCATTGCAAAAGACTGAAATTACTTTTAGCTTTTGAAAGCCTACTGAATGCTCATTTCTTTCCACCTCCCAGGACAAAAAAAAAGAAAAAAGAAACAACCTTTTCTTTACCAATAAATGGCCAAGAGTTTCATCAATATATGGATTACCATTGTTAAAACATTTCTGTTCATAGCTACTTGTAAAGATCTCCCCAGACAGCTCCATTGCTGTCTCCCCACATTTCTTTTCCAAGCTGCTGACAGAGGGCTGGGCTCCTGGGTTTTAGATTTCAGCATGTCCTGAGTGGATGAGCACAGAAGTGATTCTGTGTGTGTATATTCCAGCCAGATCATGGTATATATCCTTTTCCCTGGTTTTTTAATTCCTTTTTGGTTGGAGATTGCTATCTCTGTAGTTCAGCTCATCCTGCAATGGATGGTACAATCCTGTCCTGTTTGCCACCTTCTAGCCTTTGAGAATCATGCCTGTATATCAGTTAATCATTTTGCTTTATGTCTGTAATTAAGGTACATGGCTGTCTGTTAGCTAGGGCTGGAGTTTTATTTATCTTTGTTGCAAATAAGTCTTTTCTTGGCACATTCACTGTTCACTGAAAAGGTGAACACTTCTGTAATGATAATGGGCTTAATTATCTGCTCTGTATCATGTGTGTTTATCCAAATGATTTTATATGAACAAGATAAATTCTCAGGAAACCAGCATTCTCTTCGGAAATTATGGATGGTAGAAGATGCTTTATAATGTCATATTCTCACAGGCCTTACCAATTACCCTGAGGATCTCCTCTTGGGGAAAGCTGTGGGAACAGCAGTTTCTCAAGCAGGCCCATGTGTTATTTGTTGGCAAGTACCAACTTTTTAACGACAACATCTGTGAATCATCTTTGAACAAAGCTTCGTGAGGAGAGATTTAAGAATAGGAAAGCAAGCCATATAAATCCTGAGCGTGGATGGGGAAGTTGCTCTGTGGTTTGCCCTGCTGCAGTCCTGCAGGTTTCTAGGCAGAAGGGCAAAGCAGCAGCTTGGGCTGAGCCTTGCTGAGCCCAGCCTGCTCACTGAACCAGTGTCTCACATGGACCTCATCACAGTGTGAGTCCATGGCTGTGAGTCCTTCTTCTTCAGCCCTTTCATGGTGGTGGTGGTGATGGTAAAGAGCAGGGATTGCTCAGTGCCCTGCAGGATTGAGCCACAGGAATGTCTGCTTAGGAGAGGGATGAGTGTCCTGCTGCTCGTGAAAAGACAACAGCAACAGCTTCATGCTATGTCCTGCCTCTGCTGTTCAGAGGAAAGGAGAATGTTTTGGCCTGCCAGGTGAAAAGTGGAAAGGAAGCTAGTGTGAGGAATTCCAATTCCCATTCTGTATTGTGATGAGGCGCCACCCAAGCAATGACAACCAACATTAGGTGTCAGTTCAGAGAAATGATCAGGTGATTCACCACTAAACGAAGGTGGGGGAAACATTTAGGCCACAGGTAGGGATTTGCCTTTATTTCAAGCCCAAAGGCAGCTGTGTGGAGCTCTGTGGAAGTTGTGGAGCATGGTCATGAAGGAGGTTGTGCTGCCAGCACTCCAGGTACAAGTCCATCCTCACACCTGCATGCTCAGGGGACTCAGCTATTCCTGTTTCACTGTGTGTGAGGCTGGATGTATCACACAGCCAGTGTAAGACAGAAGTTAATCCAAGTTTCTGTCTGGAGGAACCTGATCCAACAGGGTGCAAAGTGCCAGGGAGTGTAGCTCATGTCATGCTGGATTACATCTGTCCTCTGGCTGGCAAGGCAATCAAACAGCACAGGGTAAGGAAAATGCAGTATAGTCCATCCTTAGGCCCTCCTCCACTGAACAGAACAGACAACCCCAAATGTGCTGTACTTGAACTGCAGTCTTTGCACTAGATTCACCTCCCTGAGGTTAGAATCTATGTATGGCTCAAAAGGCTGAGCTGTCAGTTTTAACCCCACTCCTGACATGCCTTGAAGCTCGAGATCATCGGGACATGGAAACGTGGGGCTTTCCTTTTGCACACTGCCCTGCTCCACACAGAGATGGGCTTCTGCTTTGTCCCCATCCCAAAAGCAGTGGGGAGAAACAAGGAGTGCCTAACCAGTGCTGACCTTCAGGCACAGCAGATTTTGTATAATGCCCTAAATCGTGTCTGTCAGTGCAGGCATTCAATAAGCAAACACATCCTGGGACATCCCAGCCAGACTTTGACCATGACTGTGGGTTAAATGTGTTTTATTACTGTGACTTTTGCCAAATGCTTAACTAATCCCAGTAACACTTTTCTTCTGTACTTCTTCCTAATTCATGAAACTCCCTCCCTTTAACAAGAGCTTTCAGATTTCGGTTATCTCAGTTGAACATCCTGCCTGTTGTCACATTTCATTGCCTGGGTGGGAATCTGTAACAAATTTATTTAGAACATTCAGATGACATGACTCCAACCCCTGGCTTTCTTTTTGGCTGTGTAGACAATGCCCATCTTTCTGCTTATCTTCCAGAGTATCTGAAGGCCTTATCCTGGTTGTAGATTTCTTATTTAGGGCTCCTGAGAAGGATGCATTTTTGCCCCAAAATCCCTTTACAAGTGCAGACAAGTACATTTTCTTCTTTCTTATTGTCTTCTATCTGATCAGTATCTGCTTTCAACAGCAATGGAAAGTTAATGTGTTTCTCTGACTGCTTATGAATGTTTTCATTATCAGTTTTTTCCTTTTGAATATCAAGATTCTTTAATGCTTTATTATGTTATCATTCTCGCAGCTTGTCTGTCTTTTCTTGGCATCAATATTACTGTATGACCTGTCATTTTAATCATACTTCATTCCCATTCACCATGTCACAGGATGCACTTACACTTGTATTTATCCAAATACACAGTTGTACAGCTGCTGATTTTGTAATTATTAGTACAAAACATCAATATTCTGAGATCATAATATCTGCTGGCAGTCAGCCATGCTCATCAACTTCTCATCACCACACGTCCTCACAGATGATCCTGGCTCACAGAAATGCTGCATTTTCAGTGTCTTCTATCTTCCTGCCTAGAGAAACCTCTTCATTACACCTCCTCCCCATCCTGCTGCCTTGCATAGCCATTTTTCTACATCCTTTGTTGCTCAAGACATTTTAACTCCAACTCTGTTTTTAGAGCCTATAAATTCCTAGATTGCCTTCAGTGCAAATGCCTCATTCTGTCCACAAAACAGCTCAGCAACAGGTTCAACCCTTATATAAATTAGATTTTTCAAGAAAATTCAACCTTATGCTTGCCATTTGGGGTGGTAGAGAGACATGAGCCTCTGTCAAGAGGAGCATAAGCAAACCCTGCCTTCAGCACCTGTGGGGGAAAGTGAATGGGAGTTCCACAGCTGGAAAATTTCTGGCTTTGGATTTTGTTTTAGGGTACAGTTTAGGAAGGGACATGGGAGCAGAGGAAACAGGAGAAACCTAAATAATCAAGATGAAATGTACAGGTTTTTGATCATTTATTTGAACTTGGGAAGCTCTGGTCTGAGTTACTTTGAATGGTGTCCCACTATTCCCTTCTGGGTACACTTTGCTGAGAGATTCTCTGGGTTACAGTGGCATTTCCTGCAGGCTCTGCTCTGTGAAAATGGGACCAGAGGGCAGCTGAGAGGGGCTTCTGAGGAGGGGATAGAAAAGAGGGGAGAGAAGAAGAGAGGGGGGAAAAATAGACAAAGGAAGAGGTTTCCTCACCTCTATCCCTGGTAAATCTATTTTATAATCTGCCAATGCAGGAACAAGATATTTTTCTAAGGTATCATTTAGTGCTCTGCATTACACAGTATAATTTTAGCTGTAATGCACAGAACAATCTTAGAATCATTCCTCATCCTTCCTCAACCTCAGCATTTATGTGACAGTTTGAGGTGTAAAGGAATGGGATTTCAGTTCCTTCAGATTCTCACTCCTAGACCTGAGGTGAGAGTTCCCACTAGCTCCAGGGCTCCTGCTTAGATCCATTCAAGACAGGAGTTTTTGCCAACTTGTAGAAATTACTTTCTGCACAACCAGATAAAGACATCCCCTGTAGGAATTTCTCCTAATGCTAATCAGAGCAGTAGCTAGAGGAATAACAGACCATGTGCCAGCTCTGTGCCTCTCTGAACAGCTTTGGTACTATCTCTGGTGCTTTCAGAGAGCTAAAATGGTAACTGGGGAAATGCAATTTTACCATTTCACCAGAGAAATGTAAATCACAGCACATTTTTGATAATTTTAGCACCATTTAGACAAAATTAAAAGGTAAAGCATTTTAGTTGCTTAGGGTACCCTAAGCCTTCCAATGCGTGTTCTGTAGGAGGAAATTAAACATTGGAGAGATCAAGATAAAGACATTTGAGGCTTAAGTGTTTGTAGGAGTTCTGTATGAGCAGTCATCAGAGACTGCACTGGAGATCACTGAAGGGTAATGCGCTTTTACCAACTTCCCGTTAAAAATATTACCAGTAATCTCTGTCCCTTGAACACACTTATTACAGCAGAACAATTTTCACTGCCCTTGTCAGCAGTATTTTATCTAGTTACTTTCTGCAGGAGCAACTCCATGGGTACATATATGTCTGAGATAGGTTTTGAAAACAGCCCTAAACTGAAAACTCATTGATCTCATTTTCCACTGAGTTCCCACTCGCTAGCATTTCTCACAGGTGTCAATAAAATGGACTTCTTTCAAACAGAAATGTCACAAAGGTGAATGGTCCCAAGCAGGACCATAGTCAGACCACCAAGAGCATGAACAAAAAGAAGCAGCTAGGTGTTTGATGGCTAAAATATGAGAGCCAGGTTTCCTAGAAAAACTGCATTACTAAACACATGAAGCAGAACATGTTGACTCAGGCTGTAAGTCTGCAGGTGGATGCTTGGACCCCACAGTCATGGTGCTTATTTCTGAGAAAGTCAATTGCAAGGAGCAGGGTTGGCACCCAGAGTTCAGAGGGAGCTAAAGGGACAGTAAAACCAATCCTTCACATGGAGCTCTCATGAGCTGTGGGGTTTAGGTGCTTCTGACAAGAAATTCACCTAAGAGCTCTAATATCTCGGTCGTGCCACAGAGTGATAGGATAAATGTGAAGGCTAAGGCAATTTGCCCCCAAAATGCCATAAAGCCAAAATTATTTAAGAGGCATTAACAATGAAAGGTCCTTCAAATTGCACCGAAATAGATAACTCATATAACTTAATGGAAGCTCCCTTTAAAATATTAATGCCATTAGATTGTAAGTTATCAAAACAATCCTGCAGGCCCAAGCAAAATGTTCACCTGTGAGCTGTGTGGTCTTTGTGCCACACAAGGGAAGAACACTTGCCTAGCTAGAGCCAAGGGGCAGGGGACATTGCTTCCTGCTCCTTGTGCTGCACCAGGTGACACCTCTGCCACCTTCCCTGCTCTGTGGAGCCCTCAGTGCTCACTGGAGAGCAGGAGAGTGAGGAACTGAACCCAGGGAACTGCTGTGCCATTCCCACCCCACACTGGTTTGGGGCATTTGCTGTGCTCCTTTGTTTTGGGAGTTTAGTCCTATCCAGAGCTCTAGCTGTGAGAAACCACGTTTGCACATGGGGATATCCTGGGGAAAAAATCCACACGTTTCTTCATGGAAGGAGGATACTAGATACTAAATCAAACCTTGGGCCCTGTTTCTTCCAAAGGTAAATTATTCCAGGTTAATTAAGGTAAGGTTTATGAATTACTGCAACCTTAAAGGCTTTAAGAAGCCCTCTGTCGTCTCTCATTGCACACAATAAGTCAAAGGCAGGTAATGCAGCTGTTTGGCAGTGGAAATAGAGCTGAAAGTTACTGACAAATGAAAATACACTTTTTGTTTCTCCCTGCTGACATCTTCCCTTGTTTTATGATTCATAAGGAAAGCCTAAGCAGTCGCTGTTCTTTTAGAGGAAGAAAAGAACTGGTCTGGTTTGTTTTCCTTCCCTCCCTCTCTTGAACCAATGTTTTTTGGGGGTATTGTGTCTTTGCTTTTGGGGAGAAGCTGCCTCAAGTACACCAGGTACACATTGTGAGGTTTTCTATTCCTTGATTGTCCATTTTAAGGTAAAATAATACTCCTTGAAAGAGTGCTGTTATGCCTGAAGCCAACAGATATGTCATCAGAATGTCTCAGCTGAGAAATTCTGGATCAAAACAATACCCTGAAAGAAAGCACAGTTTAGTTTTACCGTAACAGAGAGCACAGCACAACTGCTCTGTGCCCTATACTCAATTTACTACAAAAAAATCCAGAACTTCAGGCTAAAGTATGTGACATATCAACAGGATCAAGAATTTATAGGGCTGGATCTGGCTGCCTTGAGAGCAAGGTACTTACAGTAACTTAAACCAGCTGATGATCTTGCATGTACATAAATACCTTCCCCAAAAAGTGTTCAAAGATTAAGCACGTTATTCCTCAGCAGGTGATTTTGCATCTGGTTTATACTCAGTGTCTCCTGTCTGCTGGTTTTTAAGAGTGTTTATTTCTGTCCTTTGATCCTGAAAGCAGTCAAATAATATTTCCCTGAAGTTTCCAGGGTGGGCAGGACAGTTGACACCTTTCAGAGGCCTTTTAGGGTGTGTTAGGCTGCAGTATCATCCAGTAGCCCCAGACTCAGGAGCTGGATATAACTAGCAAAAGAGGGAACTTAGAAACCTTTTTGGGTTTTTGTGATGTGCTGAGTGTGGAGCCTGAATCTGTTCAAACAGGGGGAAGTCTCTAAATTATGGATTACTAAGGGTCATCATCATCGTTCTCAGAGATGGAAAAGTCAGCTGGATACAAAGTCCTGCAGCACTTCTAACACTGTTGTTAGTCTGGTTTCCTCTATTTGCCTCCAGCAATTGCCCCTCATGTTTACTTGTATCAGAAGCTTTTATTTTTCCAAATTATATCCTATTCCTAGTTCAGGCTCCTAAATATCACAATCAGAAAATGTTTTCTTTCCTCGTCTTCTCGTCTTCTAGGATTTAGACAGATTGTCTAACATTCTTTAGGCTGTCTTCTTTAATCAGTTTCTCAAGCCCCCTGTTGTGTTTTTTCTTCTCTGAATGCCTAATAGTTTGTTAAGCCAAACTTGAATTATTTCTGAAATAAAATTCCATAAGGAACCAGCCGAACTTCGAATATGACTAAGGGGTGTTTTGAAATTAAGAGAATGTTTTTGGTTTGGGTTTTCTTATAATTTTGAGGTATCTTCTGTCACATTAGTTCATCTTCTAAATAAACAATTCTATCAAGTTTGCAGATTAGTCTTCACTTCAGCAAGATTTAAGTCCATTTCCTACTTTAATGCTTTCTGAAATTGTGCACATTCTTGATCCAG
Organism: Lichenostomus cassidix; assembly: GCF_008360975.1. NCBI lineage: Eukaryota > Metazoa > Chordata > Aves > Passeriformes > Meliphagidae > Lichenostomus > Lichenostomus cassidix. The sequence goes on from NC_139490.1 coordinate 20,156,660, forward strand.
GTGTGATTTGCACAAACAAACCTACCTTGCACCTGCCTGGGGAGCTGCATTGCCCAAAAAGGGTGTGACACATTGGTCTGGTGCCCTTTAGCAGAAATGTAATCAGCATTTTGGAAGAGGTGAAAGCAATAACTGTATATTCCAGGGAGCAAACATCTATTTTTGAATACGCAGATAGTACAATTTCTGTCACTTTGCAGATCATAAACTCTCATCTGAGGTCCAGATGAGGCAGAAATGTTAAACAGTGATGACGCAGGTAGCACGTCAGGGTAACAACTACTCCTTCAAACTTGATTGAATTTAGTTGTAAAAGTCATTGAACATTCTCACAGTCACAGCTTTGGCCCATTTAGCATGGGACTGCTGCCCAGAGTTAGCAGTTAATTCACAGAGATAAGCAGGACTGGGTCAGTGTGGAGTGAAAACCCCTTGGAATCACTGGAAAATGGGGACACTGAAATCAAGCTGATCAAGCTCTTACTTGCATGGAGAACCTTAGAAATTCTCAGCTTTCAAAACTATTTGCCATTCATCTCAAATTAAAGAGATTAAAGAGAATTTGCTATTGCAGTGTTGCAACTGCCGAGTAATAAATCATCATCTGATACTTATAGCCCAGAATTAAGACTGGTGACTCAGACACGCTACTGACCATTTAGTAGTGAAGTCCTAATAATCCAATCTGGAGCAGCAGGGAAAGGAATAGCTTTCTGATGTGAAGTCAGACAAGTAATTTCCTATTTAAAATTTGATTAGATGAAATCTTTTGAACATGTGCTTGTAAAGCAACAGCCTGTTTAAATATGTATGGAGCTGCAGCACACGCAGGACGCAGCTACAACGACAGGCAGCACAAAGAACATTTGCAGTAACCTGAATGTGGAGGGGCAAGCACAGCGCCCTGGGCTAAACTCCATCAGGATAAATCTCTTACACAACAGAAAAACAGTAGAGCTGATGGGGGGAAAGCAGTTTTCTTCCTATTAAAAAACCCACAGATTTCTTTCTGTATCGAAAAGGTATCATTTTCCAAAATGGGAGCATTTGTTATACATAGGCAGTTGGAAGAACATTAGTTTGAGGGGATATTTTTGTGGGTTTTGAACACAAAAGGTAAAATACAGATTTAACCTGGAATACTTTGCCCCCTGCAAATAATGTATGGTTTTTTATAATAATAATGTATAGTAAGCTTGGTATTTTTAGCCAGAAAGCTCTTGATTTAAAGGCATTCTATTTTAAAATTCACAAGAAAGAGTAAAGGCCAGGAAAAAAATGGATGGGGGAGTTTGGCCTAATTCTGACCCAGCAGTCATCACTGGGGATTTTGCTTTTGACTTAAGGAGACAAAAGTTTGAGCCAACAAACAAAGGGTTGGATTCTGCTAAAAGTACTAAGGTACTAAACACCTATGGTTACAGGGTTGCTCCTGGCCAAGGAGGGAACAGTAAGGCTGCAGCAAAGGCACTGCCCAGGGGGATCTGCAGCAATGAGCTTGGTCTGTGCCAAAGCACAGAAATAACATTTGTCCAGGTTAAACAACAGTAACACTGTTTGTTTTCATATCCTGATTTATATAATTTACAGAGGTCATGGCTGCTCTTCAAAATCAGTTATTGATAATAAAGTATCCTCTCAAAACTGGGATGCAATCCCAAAACTGGGATACAGCTCCATTGCAAGTTCAAGCAGAGAATCCTATTACAATAGTTTAGTACAATTGCATCCAAGCTGGAACATTTTATCACTCATCATAAAAAGTACTTGCAGAATAGTACTGGGAATTGAAATATTCACGTTATATTCACACATTATAAAAAACTATTATTTTTGAAAGTGACCAACTACTCATGTTCACTGGAAGTTAGTTTTTTTCTTTCTCTCTTCGTGGAGTTCTTTTTTTTATTGAACTCATGGGAATTTCTTTCCTTTTATTGAGTCTGTGGTGTGAGAAACATCCATGTGTTCCAGGGAGTCTGGTCAGTACCTGCTGCACTTGTGTTGATTCCATGTACCTCAGATGGGGGATTTTTCTTGGAAGTTCTTTATCTTGGAAGCTTTATTCCTGCCTGCCTCCACAGTTTCAGTGGCTGCACATGGAAGAACTCCCTCCTCTCTCTCTCCAGCCCACAGACACTGGGGTTTGTTGTTCCCTGTGGCCTCCTGATCCCATGGGGTGGGGAATGCAGAGCTTTCCTGGAGCAGTGTTTCCTGCTCAGCTCCCTTGGTGCTGAGAGGGAATTCCTGCACTGCTGAGCAGCACATGAGATTCCTCTGAAAGCGGCATCCCCGTGTGGTTCCCTCCTGTTCCCAGGGATTCTGCTGGATGTGCAGCCCTACACACTTGAGTGGGAAGGTACTGGCTGTCTCCAGGCTGCTTGAAGCCTTGGCATGAACTCCACATGGATATCATGACCTGAAAAGAGCTTTATCAGAAAACCCCCCACTTTAATCATGTTCCAGAGTCCTATGACATGTTAACAGGTCCTTGACAGCTTGTCAGTAAGTGAAAAAGATTCATGACACTAATGGGGACACAGCAGCAGTTCGGTTTCATCCCCAAATGCAGCACTGGGAAATGCCCAGTGGGAGCCTCCCCATTAATCCAAGAAAGGCTCCAAGTAATCAGAGGCCATCCATGGGACTATAAACGCCCAATCCTTTTGAGTTCAGCAGCAGCCTGAGCACTGTCAGATGAACTTCTGCTTTCCAATCACTTTGTGTCCTCTTTGTCGAGCACATTTGCATAATCTGTGTCACAACAAAATGTGGAAGTGTGTTGTATCAAAGAAGATTTGAAATGAATTTTTTAAATTGCAGATAAATCATAAACTTATTTTTGCAAACTATATGAAAATGCATTGCAAACTGTAAATAAGTCTATTCAAAGGAGCAAATACACAACCACAGAAAATATTTTTGTATCTGTATAAATACACAGAAACCCTATCAATCTACAGAATAGATCAAAAGAGAGCTTTGTAAGAAATAAGCAAATTAAAAATTCCTAGAGTGCCAGTTTTCTTCCACAGATTATGCAAACATTATGTGTGCTTCAAGTAAAGTTGCATTTTATTAAAAATGTAACTTGTGATAAAATAGATGTAACACTTGAGTAGCAATTTAGAATTTATATTATTCTCACTTTATAAAATAATATTGAAAAAGTGAATTGTGCTAACACAAGTGTATTCATTATGCATGAAATCTCTATTTAGTCTGTAAAGTGCAGAGCAGAGAGATAGTGGCCATTTTCTGGTTCTGTAATTACTATGTCACCATTTGTGAAGCATTTATGTAAAGTACAATGCTTCTGACTAACCATGGCCAAACTGTCCGCCTCTTGTTAAAAACCAAATAATTGTTTTCAAATCCTGTATATTCTGCTGATACTGGAGTGCAATGTAATCCATCACCACTTATATTTTATATAATCAAACACAATCCCTTTCCTCTGTGTGCATTCTTTTTAGATGGACTTATGCCTTATCCACACTACCTTAATAAGGCAATTTTTTTAAAGCAGGAGACTATTATAAAATAGAGATTCTTCTTTATTTGTTCCCTCATGTTACAAAGAAGGCTTGAACACTGGCACAGGTGAGTATTTGCTTAAGGGCTCTTTCTCTGGTTTTGCAGATAGTGCCTTGGTTTTGGTGCCGATAACTTCTCTGTGTTTGCTGTGTTCTCCTGAAAGAGCCTTAAGGTTAAGTCTTTGCAATGATCCCCTTTCCACAGTGGTCACAGCTCTTAGGTAAATGCCAGCAAGTTTAGAAGGTAAATAGCCCAAAATCCTCCCCCGATGAACGTTCAGACCCTGTGCTCTTATCGCGTCACCTACGCATCACACATCTCATTGATTGCTGGGATTTGGGGTGTGGTCAGACATTACTTTCCAAGCCAGAAGGTTCCCATGCCAATCTGCCCTTTGGGGAGGGCTGGGTGGCTGTGGCAGAGCAGGTGTTGTCTGCCTGCCTGGCCTCCCTACCTGGCACCTGCAGGATCAGCAGCTGCATAAGCTGTTTTCTCCTGGGGTCTCATGCAAATCATAAATGTGTTCTAGGCAGACTGCATTAACACTGCTCTCTTAGAACGAAAGGCTTTTGTTCTTGGAAAGTGTTAAGATGTTATGAGCTTAAGGAGATTTGTCCCGAAAGGAATTTTGAGAAAATTGCCCAGCATTAATGCTTTAAAATGCCCATCATCAAAAGCATGACGGCTAAACTCCCAGGCAGTAGGTGGTAATGTAATAATTGATGCATCCCTGGGAAGCTCACACCTTTTTCTTGAAAATGCTGCATTAATACTTCTTTTTAAATTCTTCATTGGGCTAAGGTAGTGCACATGTGTTAGCCTGTGCTAAGGAAAAGTAGTTGTTACAGGTTGTAGATAAATTTATTTTGATGGTTGCATCATTGTAAGTGAATACTTTTTAGGAAAAATACACAAACATGGTGAAATTAAATGACTGCAAATTAATAACACAGTGCACCAGTTGGCTTATTTTTAATATATTTGTTAGAACTGGAGGCTTGAATACTGTAGCTGATCAAAAGTATTATTTCAAAATGAACAACAGGAAGCATTTTCCAGAAATCCAAATTGTGCCTGTAAATTGACAAATCTTCTACATGAGAATTGGTCAGATACTTTTAATTTTATTTAGCTGCTATAGCAGCTGTCTGTACAGTAAACAAGCTCCATGGTTGCACTCATTTTTTTTTCCAGTTCAGTCTAATAGCTTGTCAAATAATGTTGGGAGTAAATCTCAGGAAGTGGTGAGATGCATGTGGTTAAGGCTTTCTTGGGGGCTCCACTTGAGACAGTTTCTTGAGGAAGAAAACTAATTGGATCTGTTGGCTGGAACCAGATGTGTGAGCATGTGTGGATGAGTGGCAGTGGGAACAGTCATCTTTTGAATATTGGCTGAAACAACCAAGATTTAAGATTAGGTTGTATGTAAATTTCTGTTTGATTAAATAAATCACCTTCAAGCTGAGTATAATGAGAGTTTCAGATTAGTTCTGTGGAGTAGCTGGAGGTACTAAACCCCATTTTTCAGGTCCCAGGGTAGTTCTAATTCCACGTGGAACACTCCCCAAGCAGTTGGACAAAGGGGCTTTATTCTCTCCAGCTCCAGAGAAATGGGGAGCCCCTAACCTGGAGATCCTTCCAAAATAACATTCTCCTTCTGCTGTCAACTGGTAATAATCCCATGGAGAGCTCTCACAGTTGTTGTTTCTCATGTCTCATGGAAATTGCTGAGAAATACCAATAATTAGGAAAAAATTATGCTAAGTTCTCTTTTTCAAAGAATCTTCCTTGAATCTTCCCCTTTACTGCAGTCAGTCAAAAAATTCCAGACTGTTAAAATGCCAGTATGTTAATACAGCTCCACAGGATCTGTCATCTTAGTTAACATCACCTAAGTACCTGCCTTTAGTGTTTCCATCTTTTGAATATGTATTAAAATATCAGACAAGTTTTCAATGCAGTGGTATATTAGCAAAAAAAATTAATTGCTCTACGTAATGAAGAACGTACTTTGGTATTATGTGCTCTATTAAAATAAAATTACCTTCAACTTTAAATAATATTTATTTTAAAATTTAAAGCAGGTCATCTTTGAAGATGAGCAGGCATGGCCCCTTGCCAAAAGAACAATCAGATTTTCTGCTGCAGAATATATAGAAAATCATAACAAACTTAATTACCTGTACCACTGCTAAAGGCCCTTCATATCTTAGCACTCTTGAGATTTAGCAGATTGTATCACATCTTCCTGATTAGCAATTATGACTGAGAAATGAAACATTCTGACTTACTGAAATTTAAAAAAAAAAAGGTTCAGTTTTAAAAAAAGACAATCCGTGAACTGAAGTATAACGGCTTAAAAGAAGTGTTGAAATTTCAGTGTATTTTCTCCAACTACCTTAATTGTGCCATGTGAATAAATACCAGTATAGTTTTCATTTTCTCAGATCTCATCTCTTCTGACCTCTTTAGAGGTCAGTATCTCAGCCTGAGGATTTGGGGGGGTTTTAATTATTATTATTTCTTTTTAGGTTTTTGTCACATAAAACTCAGTACAATGATCCATTATCACAATTTCTAGATAGCAAGAATCCATGCAGTATTCAAAATCTCTTCTTTTTATCTGAAATTACTGGGCACTTTTGTCAAATGAATATGTCTGAAGATCTCAGAAGTCTCAAATGTGAATTTTTTCAAGGGACATTAGAGGAATACCAGGTGCTGGACAGGTTACCTTGGTAGGAAGACTCTCCTGCTTGAGCCAAGGGAAGAAGCCAGGGCAGCATTTGTTATAGAGTGCAGAGGTGTGAGGAGCAGCTGAACAAAGGGGAAGGCTCTATTGGTGTCTGAGTTGTGAACCCGTATTTTGCTTTCTGTTCTTTATTAACATTCCCTTGGTATTGCCTATGGGGTAAAAAGTTAAATACTAATTTTCTGGCACTATCTCAGAAGCTGTCAATGCCTTTGGATTCAGATACTGGCATTTTTTATAGGCACTGTGGGATGGGGATAAAATCACCAGAGTCCCTTTGCCGCTCACGCAGCTCCGGAGGTTCGCAGAACCAGCTGTCCCTCTCCTCCTTTTCCCAGCCCCTCTGGCATCCCACTCCAAGCTTCTGGTTTCTCCTGGCTCAGCTCTGCTGATAGCATGTGTTGCCTTTTCTCCAGCTCCAGGCTCGTGCTCCATGGCTTGGGTGATGCCTGCCTGCCTTAACCATTCTTTCCTGGAAGTGCTGCAGCCTGCTCACACCCATTTGAGCACGGTAACTCCATTTCAGCCTCATTCTCTGCTTATCCTCTGCAAGCCTTCAGTGCCCATCAGAAATATCTTTCCAACATCCTCCAGACACCATGCTCTCTCTCTGGGCTTGAGAGATTCCAGTTTCTACAGTCTGGCAGCCTGGAATCCACAATGGAAATCCCTCACCCAGCTCCTCCAGCTGCTGCCAAACTTGCCAAGGCCAAACCTGGAGCATAGATAGAGGCAGATGATCAGGGCAGGAGCCCTGAACTCCTCTGGACTTTGGCTTGCTAACAGGAGCAGTACCCAGGGACATTCCCTTCACGTGATAGCGATTCTGGATGAGAGGAGGAATGACATCTCAGTAGTGTGGAGACAGCACATGGTCTGCACATGGTCAGCACATGATCTTACCATTGTGCAGTGCCTGGGTGTGGCTGGTGGGGAGAGCAAGGGCACTGCTGGGTGTTTGCCTTCCAGAGGCTCTAACCCATGAAAAAGCTACAAAAAAATACTTATATCTCTCTCCTTTACACTTAGGGTTATTCATGTGCCTAATTTCAGCTGATTTGTTGGCTGTAGAGCAGATAAGAACAAGCTTTGTTCCTTCTGAGCTCTCTCTCGCACCACTCCAGGTTTCCGTAGGGTTTCCGTAGGGTTTCCTTCTGTTGCAGTGAGGATCACAGGGGATTTTCCCTGCTGCCTGCTTGTGTAGCTCCCTGCTCTGAGGAGCTGTTGAGTGCCAGGGGCTGCTTCTCCTGCCACTTACTCTTATCTGAAGTGAGAGGTGATGAACAGGGAGAAGGGGGCTTTTTTCATTGACTGATTACTCTAAGGCAAGTCCTCCATTCAGCCTGCTCGCCAGGGTGGTGTGGTATCTGGTGATGTCACATCAGAAGTCAGATTATCCCTCCAAATCCCCTTCTTTTCTAATCAGATGGCATTCTGAGGAGAGCCTCTCACTAAGCTGTAGCTCTGGCCCCGCTGTGGCTGTGTCAGGCCTCTCTGGGTGCACATGTGTGTCACACACGTGTGCATGAACCACCCCAGCCATTGAGTGTTTGCATCATCTGGGACCCCAGTTAATGTCCTCCTTTTGCTTGTCTTCAGCATGTGTTTATCAGCTGAGCCAGTGTCTGTTTGCTTTCCCAGCTGTATGTTACAGGCTCAGATTACCCCGACTTTAAAAATCAACACTTGTTTAATTAAAATTTCCAAACTCTCACTGGCGTGCCAGATGCAACAACTGGAATCACCCTGCCCCTTATTTATTTTCTTCTCCCCCCCTCTAAAATACCCAACACCAGTCAAGAACAAAATTACCAATGTTAAGGCTATGAAAAGAAAAAAATAGCCAGAGAACAGTAGCATTTCCAGGTATGTCAGCTTCACAGAATGAGCTGCAGTATATCAACCCACCTTAAAGAACTGAACCCAGAACTCATGCCTGCTTCATTTGCCGTCGTATTCATAAGTGTCATATTTATTGCTCTGTATTATTTGAAGTTGTATTTTTAACGTTGAGGAAACGATCATAAAATGTATTGCAATACTTAAGCATCACTATGAAAGTGAAAAATGGATTTTTCCATAAAAATATACTCTTGTGGAATTATGGCCCTAGTGAAAATGTACTCTCTTTCAGCCTGCTCTAAGGTGTGCTTCTTGGATAGTGTGCTAATATTCTACCTAGATGTATTGTCTGCAGGCACTGGACACAATCCTCTGGGTGTGCAGAAATTAGATAAGGAATAATTCTTTTGTATAATAGCATCCCTTGTGTAGTCTCCTGTGCAATACAGTAAAATTAATTCAGGTTCTCTCCATAGAGCTTATCTGCTGTCCCAGCATTAGAGTGTTCTCAGGCATTTTACCTGAGCAACAACTATTTCCTTACTTCACTCTGTTAGAAAGTCCAGCATGGACGATTTACAGAGCAGCTCTGATCCTGGAATCAGCCTAAGTATCATCCTAAGTATTTTTTGCCACATGTGGCTCCTGGGTTAAGTTGAAGAGTTAAAAACCAATGTGCCCCAAAGCAGGGCAATGTGCGCTTCGTGTGATGGAGGACGCTCATCCTGCCTGTGTCAGGGCACATCCTGGGGCACTGCTCACAAGCTTGGACCCCTATCCTTAGGAGAGCTCCTGTGTGTAACCTGGGTTATTTCCAATGCTCCTGACCTGTAATTCAAATATCCCATTGCTCGTGAGACTGTGTCTGTATTTATTTAAATATAAGTTACCATTTAGCCTTTTCTTTAGGGGATTTGTGACTGCAGTTAAGGCCTGGTTGAAAAGAGGAGAATCTCTGCTGCTTACTTTGAGCTGAAAAGTTCATTGTCCAGTGCTGGAAATTTGATTCACCTGTCCCCTGTTTGCAGAAAATAACTTCAAGCCCTTGCTAGCATGGTTTGTACTAGAGAAGCCTTTAGCAATACAATCTTTCTCTTGCTCTAAAAGGTTTCGAAGGCCAGAGCACTAATCAGTCCTGTGGGTTTCTGCCCTTATTCCCCTGTCGATACCTTCTGCCCTCAGCCAGAGTTTGCTATAGACTTTGATATAATCACAGCTAGACCTGAAGTTATGGACTGTTGTGGTTTTCCTTCAGAGACATTACTGTGGATGACTATTTGTGGTGAATCTCTGTCTTCTAATGCTTCTCCCAGGCAGAACATGCGACATTGGTCCAATCCCATATATATTTCCTGCTAAGTCTCTGTTTCCAGTTGCACATATTCACTGGCATAATCACAAATAATCTCAAAGCCGAGGGACTGTATAGATACTTACTGATCATTGTGGCAGCTCCTCTTCTGCTTTACTGTTCTCTTTTAACAAATACAGCTGCAGAACATTTTTGTCATGAGCTTTCACACCTTTAACTGAGTTTCAGGTTGACTTTTGTTATCTCACATTGTGCCCTTAAACTCCTTGATCACTAGAATCTGCTTAATCATGCCCTTTTCCATTCTTTGCAATATCCCACTTATTTTGGGTGTTTGGCTGAGTGATGTTTTTTCCTTGGTGCTGACAGAGGCCCTCAAGTGATGCCACACTGTTGAGTGTCTGCAGAGCCCTGAACGCCTCATGTGAGTCTTGTGCTGTTAAACCCACACTGCAAGGTACAGTCCTGCTTCTTGAGAGTGTGCAGTGATGAGGAAATACAGCACAATATTTAGAGCTTTGTGGAGGTCCGTTTAAAAGAAATAGGAAAAACCATTGGGGGAAAAACCCATGTGGGGCCTGCAGAAGGGTTCACACAGAGCACTCATTTTGGTAATATCTAAATGAGCTCTTATAGCTTTTACTCAGCTGATGTTTCGTAATTATAGTTACCCTGAATTTTAAGATGAAGGGTCATTTTGAACCGGGTGAGTTTGAGTGGGGTGGATTTTAAGGCAAAAAACCTATGGAAGGGCTTGTGGCCAGTGCTGCCATTTCATGAGTTGAGTTTCACTGTGCCTCTCAGTGGGCTATGACTGAGCCCCAGCTATTCTGCTCTCCATCTCCTATGGCACATTTTTCCATCACAGTGGATTTCTGTGGAGATGTACCTTGCTCAGGCAGGGCTTCTCATCAATCTAACAGTTCTCCTGGTGGGAGCTAAAGACGAGCTGAGTGCTGCAGAGGACTATATTCACCTTGTGTAGCTGACAGTAAACAATGACAGCCTCTCTTCTCAGACTGAAACCAGCAGATATTGTCAATCTTTTCTCTCTTACGCCTGAAAGGTACTTTGATTCATGGATGTTCCACATGCTCAGTGAAAATACCCTGTCTGGTGCAGCTTAGGAGCATGTTACAGCCCTATGTCTTTCTGAATGTTAAAAGCTCAAGAAGAAGGAGCATTTTGGCAGCCCAGCTCTCACAGGATGCAGTGAGTGGATGACAGTGGCCTCATGGCTGTGGGTAGGCAGTGCCAGTGTTCTGCAGGAGGTTTGGTGTGCCAGGGGAGAGCTGTAGAACTCTCAGGATGTCACAGAAGGTGGGAGTGAGCTGGAGTGTGTTTGACTTCCCTGGTGAATTTGCACTTCTGTAGTGGATGGCCACAACTCCTCTCCTAATATTTGTGGTATTTCCTTCCAAACAAACACAATTTTGTAGTACTTGGATAGTGATCTCTAGCCCACCTACTTACATGGTATCAATTACAGTTCTATTGGAAGTCCTTAGTCTTTCATCTTTTCTTTCCTCATTATGCCCCCAAGACTTGTTTTCTTAATTTTACAGCTGGAGAACTGGCATAGGCAGCCAATGGGAAATAGGCCAGTCATTCCACATGAGTTATGTTTTGCATTGGTTTTAAGTGAGACTCTTTAAAATATAATTAAAAGCTTTATTGTTCCTTGATTAATATGCTGCTCTGTTTCCAGTATAATGCCACATTATCCGTAGTGCTCCTCAGCTATTTTACAAACATTTCTACTCTGTGTTTATTTTGGCAACTGCTGCCAGATGTTGACTATATGAAATCTTTCCAGCTTTTTAAAAGCTGCATTGCTGTTCTGCCTAGAAGAAACATCCATGCCAGGGTGTTGTGACTTGAGGAACTGCAGTGTCCCCTGGGAGACCTGGCCTTTACTCCTGGTGAGCCAGGCTGAAGGCATGGGGAGCAGGAAGGGGGTCAGAGCAGGGCTTAGATTTGTGCTGTCATCTCCCAGCACCAGGACTGGCAACAGAGCCAAGGTCTCTGGATCCCTGGCTGCCACCCCACTGTGCTGCTGGTCAGTGAAGGTTTTTATCGAGGGGAGGGCACAGGAGGGAAGGGGATAAAGGGAGCAGAATGACTTGCTGCACCCCCTTCAGAGTCTGATAGGTGATGAGGGCTGAAACAAACTGGGAAGGTGACCCAGGGATTTCAGTGCTGTGGAGCTCCAGGTAGCGAGGAGCCTCTGGAAGTAGCGTGGGGTAGGACCCAGCCTGCCATGCCCTCCTCTGCACAGCAGTCATGGAGTTACAGGCTGTAGAAATCCATAGAAGCAGCAGGACCGTGTAGTGTTTGTAGTGCAGTGTGAATCCATGTGCATTGGTTTGAATTCTACACAATAAACTTCCCTGGAAATGCGTGGTTTAGGCCAAGTTTTTGAGTGATGTTCGTTGGCAGCACTCGCACAACCAGATACAAATCTGGGCCAGACCTTGTAGTTCAAGGTATTTATTAGATGTATGACTCCATGCTTCTGAAGCTTTTGGGGAAACAACTGGTTTGTGTTGCATTCTGTGGCTTACATAATCTTGTTCAGTGTTCTGTGTGCCAGCTGCACGTCAGGAGTTTGAGCCTCGTTTGTTCTATGTGAAGGATAGTTTCCCCCTGGAACAGGGAAGGGAAAAACAAGCAGCAACTTAACTTCTGTAGATTTTCTTTTTTCTTTTTCTGTAGACCTTTTGCTCTGAGCTTAAAGAGAGAGAATCTATCACAACTGCTTTCTCTTCAGATCTGGGCAAGAAAAAAATGTCTGGAAATACTGAAATATGGGGCTACTGCAAATATTGATGCCCTTCACAGGCTCCATCATATTTTAAATTACCTGTCTGGAGCCGATGGGAAATCTGAGGCTGCCAAGCAAAATAAATGGGACAAAACAGCAGTGTCCCTCCCAGATATCTTCCATGGTGTGGCTGTCACTTCTGGGGTTTCAAGGCATGAAGCATGTCACATCGATGCTGTGGCTCTCTGACACTACATCAAGCACTTCAGTCCTTGCAGTGTTTCTCCCTTCCTGCTGCTTTAGGTAACACAACTTAGAGAAAATAAGTCATCTGCTGCAGTGTGTTCATCTGGAACAGGCTTTTCCACTGCATGTAATATTAGAAAGTATAATTTGATTATTGCCAATTAGCAGACCAGCCATGCCTCTGGTAGTTGCAGGGATTAGCAGTCTTTATTGTGCATCATCATTTGAGACCTTTCTGTGGCTGTGCCATAGAAGACCAGACAGCCCATTTGAGTGCTGCAAAGCACTTTCGTGTTAAGAGATCATTGTGCTGTTGAAATCAGGTATGTAAAATAAATCATCTAAGGTTTTGCAGGCCATAATTGGGTGAGCAAATACCATAATCCTCATTTTATTAGAACAAGGGGCTAATTAACAGACATTCTGCATTGTGCCTGATGGAAACCATCTCAATAGAAATGTAGACTCCTCAGCCAAATGCACAGACCACAGCAGCTCAGGTCTAAGGATGTCCCTGTAGGTAATTGCAAATGCTGAAATCCACCACAATTTCAGGTTTTAGGTCCATCCCTGTCCCCTTTTAGTTTTCTATGGCTGAGTTGTTCTGTTTTTTCCTCTAAGTCAAGCTAACATTAATAAACACCAGTTTTTTCCTTTCCTGCAGTGGTTTAAAAAAAAAAAAAACCCACAGTATAAAATCAGCCTAAAATAATCTTATCTTGGCCCCATGTGCTGTAAGCAACGTTACATTTAAGGGTCCTTTAAAGATTAGCCTAAACAAGTCCCCATTTCCTTTATATACAACCTCCAGTTATATTATTGCCAGTCACTGTTTTGCTGTTGTTGTTTAGGAGGAAGTCTTTAAAAATACAACATGTTTAAACAGGTTGTGGTCTTAAGTTTTGGCTTTGACATGAGCCCCACATGTGCCATTGCATGTACTCACTGAGCTTTTGGAGCTATGCCGGGGCTGAGCTCTGCCCTGCTCAGACTCCAGGGCAATGTTTTTCCCTCCTTGCTTCTGTGGAAAGTCTAGGTCTGAGAATACTAGAGGAGTTATTTTCAGATAATTCAAGATACCTGAGGCTGTCTGTGAATGGGGTACCCTGCACCTTCCTCCCAATCCTCTCTGGCCACCCTGGCACAGGGTCTTGCTTGTTGAGGGTACTTTGTCCAGAGCAGAATCTTTAGCATGCAGACATTTGTAGATCAATGATTTACCCTGGGGGGTCTGGAACCTTTAAAGGTTCCTTCCAAGCCAAACTAGTCTGTGATTCCATGACTTCAGAAGAGTGGGCAGAGGAAGCAGGGGTGATTTGTAACACCTGGATGGGAAGGATTTGTGCATTTTCCCTTCTTTCCCTCAGTAGCTGTTTTATTTGCAGAGTTCCTGAGACGGGAGGAGAGGAAAAAGGATGCCCAGCCATTTTTTCAGTGTGCTAGTAGTTTGCATACGCTGCACATTTTCTTCCAAATTAAGTGCATTCATTTGCAATGTTTCTCTTCCTTAATTAGGTTTACCGATTGCTAACGTGAAGAAATGTGGTCTTTGGTTTTGAGGATAGTTTATGAAAACAGCCTGTGCAATACATCTCAGCATGGGGGCTGCTTCATAGCATTTCTTTCAGGACTCAGCTCCTCTAAAGGAACAGGGCTAAACTGTAATATATATTATTTCTTCCAGCTTTGGATAACTTCTGGCATCTGAAGGAAGGTTCTTATTTTCCTGTTATGATAATGAGTTGATATCAGAGAGATACTGAGATAATAGAACTGTGTTGTATGTGTCTGTCTTTTCTTGTTATTGCTGATCTTGCACTCAAACCAGCTCTGTGAAGCCACTACCTAAACATACATCCATTTTAGCCATCAGTAAAAGCTCTCTGTGGATATTCAGTTTAAGAAATAATGATTTCATCAGAAATGAGTAAACTTCATTGTATTGGGAAGATGCTGTATCAACAAAGCTGGTAGCTCCTAAAGCTACTTGTACTGGTTACTATTTGGTGACTTCATCAGTTTGTTTTAAGCATCTGTGGATGTGTTAGGAGTTCTTTAGCTTCCTTCTAAAGTACATTGATCCTCTTGCTTGGTTTATGGTGCTGGGTTTTTTCCTGGGTACTCTATCAGCTGAGGAATAGAAGTGACTCTGTGATGGATGCTGTGGCCAAGGCTTGAGCACAGCTAATCAGGGCCTGTTTCCTTATCACTGGCTCTGGCAGCAGAGGCTGCTCTTCCCCTCCCTGCAGGCAATGCCAGGCACTGGGAGCAGGCAGGGGTTGCTGATGTGTCCCAGGCTCCTTTCTGGCCAAACCAGCCAGGCAGCCCTGCTGATTCAGAACAAACATGTGAAATGTCAGAAAGCCTGTAGGAAAAAAGACTGGAGTTAAAGCACAAATCAAGAGTGGAAGCCAACATACTGCTCTTGCCCTTTTGAATTCCTAAATTCAGGACACCCTTTAGGGTGGGGTGGTACCAGCCTGGTTAGGTTAGTGACATTTTTCATTACTTTTGGGATGTATCGATACCACAACAGTATAGATGAGATGCCCCAGTGACGTCCTGTGTACTCCCAAGCCAGAGCGTCCAAAATGTGGTGCCTGACCCTCAGACCCCTTGCCATCAGCCCAGGGAGAGCTGGCTGCAGTTTATGTGCTGAATTTGCCCTCTCAGAAATGTGAGTGAAACAAGGACTGTCCCTGATTTCTGAGATCCTGCAGCTGCCAGGAGGTTTGTGCTTTCCACTGTGGAGGAGATCTAGGAAACTGGGAACAAAAGGATGCTGGATATCCAGCCAGGTTCTCTGTTAAATGGATGTCACTCTTTTGGACTAAACTATTCCAGTACCCAAACAAAAGAGCAAAACAAACAAAAAAGCCCCAAAGAAACAAAAAAAGTCCTTTGTAGTGGTCAAGAAACCAAAGGGTGTTGGCTCAGAGCATGCTGCTGAGTAGCCAGCTGGGTTGACCTTTCAGTGCCAGATCCATTTTCAGTTCTATGAATGAAAAATAAAGAGTTGCACTTGGGTTTTTTATGATGCATCTTCTTTTAATTAGGGACAGTGAATGTTTCTGATTGCATCGTTCTTCCAGTTGAAATTAAACTACCAAAGGCATTTTCAGTAGGGTTGGGTGTCCCTGTATGTAGTGCTGGAGGAAATAGTGTAGGAGCCCTGGCAGTGCTGTGGTGCCAGGAACAGAGGCTGTGCCTGGGGTTTAGGTGGGAAGGGGAGCAGGAGGTGCTGATTGACCTTGCTGAATGTGAGCTATGAGTGCTCCTACATGCAGATGGCCATCTGTGCTCCCCTTGAGGGACAGTATCTGCAGGGGCAATTTATTCCTCCGTAGGAGGCAATTTATTTCTCCATAAGAGAAATTGCCCTGAGAAGATGTCTCCTGCCCTTTGGCTATGGAGCAGTGCAGAGCAGGGCTTACCCTGCTGTGGGCTGCTTTGCTTATGGAAGGGGAAAACCAGAGATCCTATTGACTTTGTTTGCTCATTGTTGGGAGAAGAGTCAAATCCATCCTTAACTTGGCTGTGTTCCGAACAAAGCCAGATAAACAAACAGTGCTTTTATTTTTACAAGACATGCCCAGAGGAGAGAGGAAAAGCTCTGCAGTGTAGGAATGATTTTGAGGCCAGCACAGGTTGCTGTTGGAAGGAGATTATTCCAGTGCATTGACCACAGGCAAAACCATGTCTTATTCCACCAGTCCTGAAATTCTGAGTGCTGGAGAGAGGTTTGACAGAAACAGGTTATACCTTCATGGTGACAATGATACTTTCCTTGTTCAGCTCTTTGTACCAAATAAATTAAATTATTGCCTAAGAAAGCATTTGGTTTTATTAGCTTAGCACTATTAGCTGAAATTACATATTATGATGTGTCTTAGTCCGAGTTCTGTTTGCAAGGCTTTAAGTTGCTTCCTATAATTTAACTCTTTAAATCCATTCAAGTATCCTGCAGATGTTACCAGGAAAAAGGGACTCAGAGTCAGGGCTGTTACAACAAGGACACTTGATGTGTATTTTTAAACTGGTAGGAAAGAACAATTGCAGTGCTTATTGAGTCAGGTTTTCCTCAGGGTGGGTTTCAAATACAAATTGACACCCCTGGCCAGCTGGGTGCTGCCAGCACAGAGGTGGCTATGGAGCAGATTTGAGAAACAGCAGCTCTCTTTTGCAGTCTGTTGTATGAATGGTGGAAAAAGCCTCTCAGTTTTGTCACAATTGGTGTCTTTTCTAATAACTTAAAGGGTTGAATTACTTACATGTGGGGCTAAAATAGCTCTAAGTGCATTTTTATTGCCTGGCTCTGGAGTTGCCATTTACAGGTTTAACAGCCCTAATGCTTTTAAATAAAAGGAGAAGGAGTGTGTGTGGTAGAGTGTTCAGAAATGATATATGCCTTGTTATTTGGACACAAGTACAGCACTAAAAGTCCTGTTTTGTTTTCTACAGAATCTTTTTCTTTTGCAGACCCTGGTTTTAAATAACCTACAATGGACCAGTAAACATTGAGAGGGTTTGAATGCATAAAAAATGCTGTTGTATAAATCTTATGGTTAAGAAAATTAAACTACTCATGTACAACCATCTACTGAAATGATACCAATTTTGTGGACTATTGCAACATTCAGAGTTGGTTTTCTGCTTTTTGTGACATGAATATTATTTTTGCTCTCCCCTCCTGCCCACTTGTTTTGGTGTATTTGAGAAACTAAAGTCAAGAAAGTAGTGCACTGGTGGAGCAGAAAGCTCCAGGATGTTCTGCATGTGGAAAAACAGAAAAGGTGCTAAAATAGCAGTGCATGATTTTTTTTTTAATTACTCAAAAAAGGAAAGATTGACATTCACAGACTGCTGAACTTCCTTTATATTCATAACTAGCAGAGTACTTCAGCAGAGATAAGAGTGATAATCTCCTTTTATAGATAAGAAGAGTGAGGCACATTGACTTTCAGTTCACACGAACTTAATTGTGCAGAGATCCCAGACCCCTCTATCTGCATCCTTCATTAGTGGGTTCATCCTGCCCTTCTTGCAGCCTTGTGGTTGCCCCCTAAGAGGCTCTGGCCCTTCTGACTCCAGCCTGCAGTGGCTGCTGCAGAGAACAATTACTCACAAAAACTTACAGCCTGAGCTTTGAGCAAGTGCTGTTGATTTTTTAAAAAATATAACTAAAGGTATTTTCTGGTCTATCCTGCATGTACCTCCTTAAAACTTCACGTTCTTTTTAGATACAGAGTTTGTTTCCTGCCTCTGACAGGTTGGCAGATGCATTGCTTTCAGGCTTTAACTGACCCCCATAAAATTAGTGAATAAACAAAAGTCTGGAAGTCAAAATCAACAACTTTCTACATCGAATGTTCCATGATGGCTCATGAATGGTGTCTTGTGCACTTACCTTCTGTCAAGTGGCACCTGGTCTAGATTCTCCCATATTCAGGATGCTATTTCTTTTCCATACAAAGTGTAAAAAAAACCCCATCAAAATAGGCTTTGAGTAAATTCAGCATCTTATGCAAAATGATTATTTTTGGTGGAATATGTGGATAGCATCCTGAATCTGCAGTATGAGCTTTCAAGAAGTATCATCTATTTGCCTGTTCATCCAAGTGTGCTGTGTTTAATTACTGAATATATTTTTATAGGTCCCTGATTCATTGTTGTGACTTGAGGTTTTTTTTTCACTTTTCTTAATATGAAAGAGTTTCTGAAAACTGTGAAATTAGCACTGCACATACACTGACCAGAGCTGAGCCTAGCACTACACTATTCTGTGTGAGGAAGGAGGATAATAGCAGAAGCAAGCTTTTTTCTCTTGTATCTCCCTCTGCAAAAAGTCATCTGTACTGAGCTGATGTGCTAATCATTCTTCTCTGTAGTGTAATTCCTAGAGTATTCCAGCCTTTCCCATTTCCTCTAGGAAAACCTTAATCATGATGTATTTTGCTTTTCTGTTGGCCATTAGATGTATAATTGTT
Organism: Lichenostomus cassidix; assembly: GCF_008360975.1. NCBI lineage: Eukaryota > Metazoa > Chordata > Aves > Passeriformes > Meliphagidae > Lichenostomus > Lichenostomus cassidix. Next base: position 20,175,100 of record NC_139490.1, read on the forward strand.
CTTCCTTAAGTCATATTAAATTATCCAGCTGATTACCTGCTGCAGCAGATTGTCTGGATCATCTTGCATTTTACCCACCATGAGCAGTGCCTTCTCTGCAGCTCTAAAAAGTGAAGCATGTGCAGATTCTTCCAGTTTACCAGTCATTTATTCAAACTCCATAGTTTTTAATGACTCCACATTTTTTATTCTCAGTCTTGAAGTCGTATTTTCTTAATGACTCCACAGTTAACCCCTAGAATTCACTTTCACACTGTATAACCACAGAGGATGCTCTGCCAGGGAGGTGTTTGGGTGGGCAAAGAACAAGCCCTTGGAGACTGCAGTTCAGAGGTCACTGTCTCGTGACCTTTTCTAGTGCCTGCTCTGCTCTCTTGCCTGATATTCCTGACCCAGCAGTTGAGAAACAGTATCCTGGACAGTTCACACAGCCAGTAAACAGAATTTTTCAAGTTTATGGAGCCTCAGGGCATATTCCATTTGACACTGTTTTCCATGAGCTTTTGCTGCTTGTTGGGGAAGCCTGCCTTTGATTGTGAATTGATATAATATTCCTTACAAAGAAATCAGGGCTCCCTGGGAATCTAATGTAGTCCCCTTGCCATTGTCTTTTCTTACACACTCCTTAACATTTAGCCAAGGCCTGGCTTGGTCTCTGTTTGATCCCTGCCAAATCAGATAAGCATTTTGGAAGGTGGTTCAGCTGTCAAAGCACCCTCATCACCTTCTACCATTAGGCTTCCTTCATACATTCATTTTCCCCATGGTTCATGCCCAGTGCTTAGCAGTCTCAGTGGGGGTAGTGGGGTTTTGGGTTCAAATCTGTTGTTTTGGAACAAAAGGGTGTAGGAGCAGCACAGAGTTGCTCAGGTGGGTGAGCCACAGTCCAGCAGTAGCTGCTTGCATCTTGCAGTGCTGTGCAGGCTGTAGGTGATGGCTGAATTAAGAGATCAGATTCATGCCTTCAGTGAGGAAAGGTAAAACAATGCACCAGGGGCAGAGCCCACATGGTGAATGTTTTATTTATATGCTACCTGTGCTGAGCTGAGCAGAACAGATTGGGATTCTTTCCTGCCTTCACACTTCCAAATCTTACTGGGGCTGTTCCTGAGCAGAGAGGCAGCACAGAGACAATGAGCTGGGCCAAATACATGGCTGGTGGAAGTGCTGCTGTTTCTGCAGTTGATTTGCACCAGATTGTGCTATCTGGGAAGTTCAGTTTTCTTCAGTAATTTTCAGTCTTCTGAAACAACATTGCTCAGCATCCTTCCCCAGACTTGTTAGTTATTTTCACTGCCTCTTTCTGCCTTGCACTAAACCCGTATTTTAAAACCTTTCCTTCCTCTTCAGGACCTGGGCTGTAAGTGAGCCCCACGCCAAGCCAAGCTGTGTCCCAATTGGCTCAGCCTGTCCTGTGAGGATTGTGTGGAGTTACACCATCGCTGAGCCAAAGCTGAATCTGAGCACACAATCAAACTCCAGGGTTTTGGTTCAGCTGATGGAGGCTTCAGTGTTTAATTCTTCTCAACTTTGCCATTCCAGCCAGACATCAGAGGTCCCGGCAGCATTCTCTGCCCCAGCTCTTGACCCAGAAGGATGCCTGCATATCCCTCTGCCTAGAAGGCTGGTCCTTGGCCCCTTGCTGCTTTCAAGTTCCCACTTGACTGTCTGTGAAACCTTCCTCTCCCTAGAAAAGATCCCAGCTGCACTGCTGTGACTGACATGTGTGCCAGGTTCTTGCCTCGGGACTTTCAGGAGGTACAAGCTGCCTGAGCGAACACTTCTCTGTGCCACATGGGGCTTGTTCGTTGCCTTTTTGTAAACTTCCTCTCATATTACGTGGATGGGAAAATGTGCAGTGTGAATTTCTCATTCTGATAAAAAATTCTTTGGTTTTGTGTGTGCGTGTTGTTGCAGTTCAGAGAAGGAAAAGGCAGACAGACAGATGCTTGTGCTGAAATCCTGGGTTAGCTACAGGCTGCACCATGTTCTAGCCCCAGAATTTCAGTCTGTGCAAGTGACAGCTTTGGTTGTAACACCCTGGAGAAGCAGGATGTAACCTGGAAGTGAAGCACCGCTCTTCTCTCGTGTAGGTGATGTAGGCTGACTGTGACTGAGGAACAGCAGACTTTGTTTTCTCCTCTGGGGGAAGTGTCAAAGCTGGTTTGCTTTCCTTACCTGGTCTTGCTTGCAATTTTAGTTAATTTTGTGCTGTGTAGTTGTATATTTACAGTCAGGAGTACCTTCGAAAATCCTTGTTCACTTGCGTGTTTTGAAAGTTTATCAGACAACAGAGATTGGGAGGCATTCCATGGTGCTATAAAAATAGAATCACAAAAGCTATTACAAGGACATAATGTACAAAGAAATTTCTTTCCTTCAGTTATTAATAGAAAGGTTTAGGTTTATGTCTTTGTGCTTTTGCAAGCCACAGACACTTTCCTTAGCCTGAAGTGTGTTTTCAGCCACAGCATGCTTTCAATCCATTCATCCACAGCTGAAAAACACCTAAGGAAGGAAAAAGGAGAGGGTGGGAAAAAAAATCCCAGGGCTCATGTTAAGTCATTGAGGGCTGAAGTAGATTCAGTATTTCCTTTCCTGCAGTCAAACCAGGTTCTGCAAAGGGCAGAAGGATATTTTCAGAGCAGCAGCTGCAGAGATGTGTTGTGGAGTCCTGCTGGGATCAGAACTCACTGCAGTCCTATTCCTGCGTTGGCCGATTTTAAATCCACAGTTTAATTTCACAGGTTTGAAGCGCCAGGAAGATCAAGTGCCACTTGCTCGAGTTTCACACAAATCCTTCTTGCAGAAGTTGCCCTTAGGTAGAGGTAAAACAATGCTCCAAGCCTGACAGACTTACTCAGCTCCTCTCCTGGGTGCAGGGTGGGCACTGCCAGCCCTTTGTCAAAGTGCAGCAGTGCCAGTCCTGCCCAGGGATATTTGTGGTACAGGATTCCTAATTCCTTTGATGTGTCCATGATGTGTGTGCTTTCTGGAGAGGGATTCCTGGCTGTCAGGCTGTGCTGGGGAGTGCAGGATTTGGGACTGGCTCTGAGGAGTGGCTTCCAGGCTTTGGAGCATTCTCCCGGTTCTGTGTCTGCTGGTTCTGCCTGCTTGGAGATGACACACTCCAGAAACTGTGTTATGGATCCTTCATGGGCCATGTAATACTTTCCCTATTGAGGAAAATAACTTTGGTTTGTATTGTTTGTTTTTGAAAACATAAATGGCACTAGTGGTGTGGCTTCCCAGGGAAACTTTTGCTTGTTGGACAGGGAGCCTGCCTGGGACCCCAGCAAGCAACTTCTGCCACAGGAATGGCAGCTGGAGATCACAGACAGAGCTTCTGTGCAGAGACACTGCCATGGTCAGGGCTTTCTGCATGTTGGGAACAGGGAAATCCATTAATGCACAACATGGGTGTTATTTATGGACTCACTGTTGGTGGTGGATTTGCTCACAGGGGAAGAAGGGAAGGTTGTGTTCAGTGTGGAGAACATTCTATTTATAATTTTAGTTCCTTGCTAAAGGTTTACATGCACAACACAAGAACCATGAATGTTAATTCCTTTGCACAAGAAGCAGTTTTACCCTCTCTTTGCCTGGTGTATTAATTAAGTCAAATTTGTGCCTATTCCTGTAGTATTCATGTTTTTTCAAAAGGAAAATTCATCCATTTTCTAAAAATATTGAAGTCATTTTATTCTGTTATTTTAATAGATAAGGCTGCTTCTCAATAGCCAGAATTCAAGCAGTACCCCAGCTCAGACTAGGTTGCACTCATAAATTATATCTTCCTAGGAGGAGGAGAAAATCAGAGGCAATATAAGAGCTTTCGCTAGGGAAAAGGCTAATAATGTCACTAACCTCATGATTTCAAGTATGGAAATGGTCTTGCAATGTGAAATTTATTATGTTTAACATTCATGATACTGTTGGACCATTTAATGAGAAACAACATAATTGATTTTCCATAATGAGCCATCTAGCAAAAATATTGAGGGGAAAATTGTCTGTTGGCCATCTAAAGAATTTTTTGAAACACAATTTGGACACTATTGAAATAAGGAACTTAACCTTAGAAGGAATTGAAAAAAAAATAGAAAACTAGCTGGTATTGCAATCAAATGTGGAAATTAAAAGTGGATGAGTTAATATATGCAGCTCTCTGAATATTAAGCTTTACATTAGAAGCTCAAATACTTACCTCCCCCTTCCCCCCCACAATAAGTGCAACTTGAATTAAAATCCTATTTTGGTGTTTATTGGTTAGTGTCACTGATAGCATATACTGGTTTCCAGCCCCTGTGTGTTTCTGGATGAAAAGTCCTTGTGATGGATCAGTCCAGGATGGATTACCATCCAGAGGGCTCAGCCCATGTGTCACCTGGACCAGTTACAGTGGGTGCTGTGATCTACACACAGCTAGGAGATACCCAAAATCTCCCTCTGTGCCCGGCAACAGGATCATGCTCAGCTGCCCATGTGGGGAACCTCAGCACAAAACAGCTTTCTTGGAGATGCTCTGTCCTGTTTGTCACTCTGGGCAAAGACAGGACCAGCAGTGGGAACAGCACTCAGATGCCCCATACCAATTTCTGCTTTAAACCATGTTTTAGATCTGCTGTCAGTAACACTGCTGCACATCCAGGGGTTCCTCACGTCCAGGTACAAATACTGCTCACAAATACTGTCTCTGTGAAACTACACCTAACTTTGGGTGTTTATCCCTAAACCAGCTCTTAATCTACAAAACTTCCTGGAAAGATTTAGATCCCAAACTGTACAAAGGTCACAAGCCTGGAGGCTGCTGAGAGCCCAGGAGTCTCTGTTCCCTTGACCTGACGTGCTGGATGTTGGGCACGGAGCAGGAAGCTTTTCCTGCCCTACAGAGCACGTAAAGTGCATACCCAGAAGGCAGAGGGACTGTAATAAGGCTAGCAGACTTCAGAAGAGCTTTTTAGTGCACATTAAGATGCTTTATAGGCATTTAAGTCTGCCATTTGATATTGATGAATAGTCCTGTAGTAGCCATTAGGAAAGGAAGGGCTCAGTCCTGATGGCCTTCTGACACCTCAGTCCTGTTCAGGCTCAGGCTACCTCTCACACATCCAAGAAGACTCATTTTTTCCCACCAATATAATGTTGAAGCTTGGGCAAGATCTGCCTTCAGTAGGCTGGAATCTCACTACCTGAGACTTCTTTAAAAATTTATATGTCTTAAGATTTATGCTCCTTTTCATTGATTGATTTTGGAAGTATTATACTAAATAACTCTATAATACAGTGGGTTTGGTCCATTATGTTTCATTCATTTGTTGAATTCCATGTTTTATTGCTGCTGAAATTACCTGAAAGTGAATCCTGTGACTATCTGTGGACCAAGTTCCCTGAACTCAGCCACTGGACAGCTGATGTCTGGAGAACCACTAGAAAACGTTAGGAAAAATACTGCTGGAAACACCTTGAAATAACTTCAAGCGTTGCTTTAGTAGTCTCCAAAGTATTGCCCTTGCAATCTGGCTTCCCTCACTGGCACAGTACAGCCCTGTCATTCCACTGGATGGGAGCATAAAAGAGGATTTCAGGAAAATCATGATTCTGAAGGAAATACTCAGCATACCAGTCACTAGCACTCTCCAGTACTGAGTTTTATGCAGCCTTATTCAGCAGTGGCCTCATGATTATACTGAAATAAAATGTTCTGCTTAAATTGTTTCAGCTTTGAAATAGTTCACAACTGAAAGCCCTTGGGGGAAAATGAGCATGTAATTTTCTAGCTATTTTAAACCACGCAAGCACCAAGAAAAATAGTATGATTCATTTATTTTGGAGTATGTTGATTAACTAGCAATTAAAGCTTTATACTATTTTCTTTATGGAACAACAAAGGCCAGTTTAATGCTTTTACTTTAGTTTCGGCTCATTGGACTGGCTTCATACCTGGTACAGACAGATTAATACTCTGAAAGCATATGAAGTACCTGCATGCAGCTGAACATGGCCCACTTAGCTCAAAAATATGATGGGTCTTCACAGAAGGAACTTTCATTCATTCACAGCATCTGGTTCCATTACATTCAGCCCAATCAAGCCATGAAATTGAAATTAAATTACTTTTGACAGTGGTGGTGGTGGTAGTGTAAGAATGATAGCAAGGTGGGGGGAAGGGAAGTATCTGCATGGCAGAAGAGGCTCTAAGTGAGGACAAGCTGTGTGAAGTGCTTTTAAATTTTCAAATGAATGACTGGGCGCGTGGGAAGATGAGCCTGGAACTGTTCGATCTATCCCAAGTGCATTTCACCTGCTCTTTACAATCGAGATTGTGTCTGTGTAGCACAGCAGTGCAGCGTCACTGCTTCCTGCCAGGCTCTGCTGCACTGCTCCAGGTCCTTTTGGGGGTGACAGGGAACACCCCTCACCCCACAGCAGCCCCTCCAACATCCTCTGTGCTGCAAACCCTGCACTGCCCAGCATTGTTCCATGTGGATATGGATACAAGTCCTGCTGCTGCCTCCTTCTTCAGCTGTCCTGGGGCAGCAGCCTGGAGGGAAGGGCTGGGAGGGAGCAGAGCAGCAGGAGGTGGGTGGGGTGGGCAGGAGGATGGAGGGAGGGAGGATGGCAAAATTGGAAGAGCAGGAGGAAAAGGTGGGTAAAGAATATGAGCATTATGCAGAACCTGAATAGAATCAGCCATGGAAAATGGGCTGTGGTTTCTGTCCTGAAGGCTCTGGCAGCTCGTGTGTCAAATGTGAGCAGGGGGAGGTGGGCTCTGTGTGTGTGGCTGCTGGGAAGTATCAGGTGCTAGTGTTGCTTGCTGCTTTGAGGTCTGTGGTGGTCTCTGCACTCAATGAAAAACTTGCTGCAGCTTCTAAGCCACCATTGCAGTAATCTCCACTCCACGACTTGCCAGTGAATTGTCTGCAGCAGGGTAGGAAGCTGTGCAAAGGAGCATGTAATGCATTGTGGAAGGTGTTTGTGTTCAGTGTGTGCACATGACACAGTTACAAACACAGTATCTGGTTTCAAACATCCCGGTTCAGAAGACAAAAAGTGTTCCCAGCTCCCTGGGCACTTGGCACTGAGCACCTCAGGGCTGTGGCTGATTTTCACTGATGCTGCCTGGGACAGCTTTGAGTCCTGTGGAGAGAGAAGCTCAGTTCACACACACATGTGCCAAGCTCTTACACCAGATAAGTGCTGGGAAATGTAGTCAGATTCTTTCCCAGGCTGAGCTGCTGAGGGGAGGACTGGACTCTGTTTAGGGAAATTGGGATATGCTGAAGGCTATGGAAACACTCCCCAGCTCCCAGGTGTGGCTGTGGTTTGTGCTCTGCACAGGCTGTCCCTGCATGACATCTCAGTGCCGTAGTTTTCCATTAGTGCAAGTGGCCATGTCCATGTCTGAGGGCTCATTTTCAACGTGTTGGTAATGGGGATCACAGTCCTGCCAGGCCAGTCCAGGCTCTGTGCTGGTGTCCCTGGGCCAGCTGAAGGCTGGGGCTGTACCCAGGGGAATCAGGGCTGTGGAAGGAAGCTTGTCTGTGAGCTGCTCCCCCCCTTAGTGCTGAGCTTGTTGCAGAGAACAAGTGCTTCGTTTGGTTTCTCTAAATACCTCATTACCTCTGATGAGAAGCTGCATTTTCCCAGTAGTTTCCCTGGTCCTGAACCAAGCTGCCTGCAGCTGTTGTGTATCCTGTTTGTGCTCACTCACCAAATTCGTCACCTCCACAGATATTTCCTGCACAGTTTCTGTACTGTTGCTTTTTTAACTGGCTTCTGAATGTTTCTGTGATTGTAGGGGAAGGATTTATTAAGCATTAACCCATCTGGGCTTGCATGTACCCACCTTGGGTTGGCTGGTTGGGTCCCTGCCACACAGCTCCTGTCTGCTGCAGGGGCTGGGGTGCTCCCCTCAAACCTAGATATGCCTTTTCCTCCCTCCTTCAAGCACTATGGAAGCAAAGGACCCACAGGTGGACATGTTGGACATTCTACCCCTATGTGTGCTGCCCTGTTGGTGAGTCAGGACTTTATTGAATGTTTTGATAAGTAAAATAAATGATGAAGAGATGTCAGGGCAGGAGAGGATGCCAGTGTTTCTGTTGATGTGTTGGGTTTCTCTGACCAAGGGTATGTTGCCTTTTTGGAGGAATTGTTGGTTTTGGTTTTGTGTTCTATTTCCTCAGTGTATTAGAATACAACATTTATTTTTCTAGGTTAGTGGGTAAGATCTCATGCAAATTGTTCCTGGAAACAGCTTGCTTTCCTTGTCCATGAACAGTGTGCCTTTTCATGACTATATTTAGCCTTCTCATAAACATGGACAGTTCCTAAAGCCAGTGTCTTTCTCTTTACACATCCAAGTCTGCCAGAAACCAGTCCAGAGAAAGCAATTTTATTTACCATAGCATTTCTCCAGCCTCACTATTTTTGGAGGTGTTTTGAAAGGCAAGTGTACAGAAAGCAGCAGCTGTTTTAGTCACACACATGAAAATCAAGTTAGCTGAGGAATGAATTTTACAACACATCACTTTTACTGTCATACCTGAAATGAGGGATTTAACTGATGACTATAATTTAAATCAAAATATTGCAGGCTTCATTCAGGAAAAGAAAAGTAGGTAATATTTAAATGAGGAAATAAATCTGGATTGACACTGGAAACTTTGTTTTCTGATGCTAATTTTGAAAAGAATCAACACAGTTCATCTTGTTACATACATTGTACAGCACCACTCCCTTGAGGCTGTGCTGATGTCACTGGCTGGTCCTGCCAGGGCTCACCTTGGCACCTTCCCGCGCTGACAGTGCTGTGCCAGGGTGGATTGTGTGCCTGCAGCCCAGCCTGGTGTGTGTAATTAAACAAGCCTTTTCCCATGTGAGTAAATACCCATGAGGTTACAGAGACTCATGGAATAGGTCAGCTGATGAGGCTGGGGGTGAGTGGTGAGGCATTCTGTGTGTGAATACCAGCTGGCCAGAAAACCAGCAGGAGCAAGGTGTGCTGCTCTGCAGGCTGCTCTGGGCAGAAGGACTCCCTGGGAGAGGCATCTCCTCCCTACTTACTTGAGGAAAAGTCCCCTTCCCATGCCCACATTTATTTATGGTTTTTAACAAGTAACTTGTCTACAAACAGTTGTGTCATATCATATTTGTCCCCAGTCAGAGGAGATTCTGAAAGGCAGATGCACAAAGTCAAGCTTGTGCCAGGCTGCATGGCTGTGAGGGCAGCTGGAAGGGCCCAGGGCAGGGGGGTGCAGTGGCTGCCAGGCTGCAGGCACTGCCAGTCAGGGTGGGACTCAGGTGTGTGGGAAAGGCACAAATCACATCTGCTTTTCCTTCTCCTGCTGCTGTATTCCATCTGCATTCCCTCATGGTGTACCAGGAAGTCACCTTGGTTCTTTTAGGCAAATGGATCTCTTCTCTTCCCTTGTACATTTGATGGTGGTTAGAGAAAAAGGGGATGTAATTAATCAGTGAAGTTTGTTATTTTACAACATGGAGCACTTTCAGTCTGTTTCTACGTCTGCTCACACTGTCAAATGAAGCTGAAGTTCCCTGAATGCTTCCAGAGGGAGGGACCCATGTGTCCTAAGGTTCAGGGTAACTTTAGGCTTTTCTGTGTACAGAAATGAACTGGATCCTGAGTTATGCTCATACCCTGTTCATGAACAGAAGGGAACTTCTCCTGAATAGCCATGTTTGCCAGCAGAGCAACCTTTGGGGGCAGATTTTCTGGCACAGCTCTCTGAGGATCTTGTAGCCATCAGGCTGTTGTTTGTACTGAGCTCTCCTGTGGATTTTGTCATCTCTGAACTGGAGCAGGTCCAGTTCTGCAAGACAAAAGGGAATTTTCAAGAAACCATGGGCAACCTCTTATTTTTGGACACTTAAAGCTGACTTAGTAGCCTTAGTGGTTAGAGATTATTATGCATAGATACACAATAGCCTATGAATCTTTTAATTATCTTCCCTGATCCACCAAAATGATGGAATATTTTTCTCAGTCACATGAAAGTGATATTTATGCTGGAAGGGAGCACTTGGAATCATTGCAGTGTTTGGATTTTTGTTTAGAACAAAAGAATGGGCTTCTCTTAAGTGCCTTCTCATTTTCATGTGATACAGCTTGGATTGTGAATAGGTTTTCAGAATGAAAATTCAGTCTGGGGTCTCCAAACTTCATCTGGAAAGTGTAAATCTCTTGCTTTGTTCCTGAGGAAGAAAACCAAAAGCCAAGGTTTTGGGGAAACAGGTACACAGTTGTCCTGGTTGGTTGTTGCAGGGCAATTAGTTTAGGATTTGGATGCCAGATCTTCCCATGTGCCTAAGCATGGCCATTTGAAGCTTCCTTTTTGGAAGTTGGCATCCCAAGTGCACTTGCTGTTCACTGACTCCTGATGTGCACAAGTAATGAATGACAAAAAATGCTTCAGTAATGGTTTGGGGGTGGTAAGGAGGGAATGCAAAAGTGCTAAGAGTCATCTTTTCCCAGCTGTGAAGTTTAATTGTTGCCCTTAGTCCCTTCTGGCTCCATCCCATTTGCTGCACTAACATAGAAAGGAGGAAGTAGAGGAGGAGGAGCTTGGGACCGGTTCCCTGAGAAGACAGGGAGAATGGGCTCACATTGCACTCAGTGCTGTAGATCTTAAAGACACCTGAATCCCTGCCTGGTATATGTGCAGAAAAAGCCCAATCTGTCAGGATCCAAAAGGGATAAGGAGCTGTGCAAAGGCAGCAAGCTGGGCTGAGGCTGCTTGGGTGGAAAGGCAGTGCAGCAGCTCCCACATGTACCTGGGACATGCTCAGGTGTGATGGGTGAGTGAGACACAATCCCAGCACTGCTCCTGCCAGGACAGAAATCTTCACTTCCCAACCGAACATCTTCATGTTTCAGTGAATAAAATACATCTCATCAAAAGAAGATGAAGATTATCTTAAACCAGTAGGAAGAGATTTTGAAACAAAACCCCTCAGAAATGGGATAGAACCTGTGAGTCTCTGTGCAGCTTCAAATGCACCGCAGTGAAAAGTGCCCCTGGGTATGCCAAGCTCTGAAGAATATCATTAAAAGGAAAGTAAAAGAGATCATTATTTGAAAGGGAGATTCAGGAGTGGCACAAACCCTTCGTAATTTCAAATATGAAGTCTCTCTGGGAGAACAGTAACTCAGGGATCCTGAAAGAGCAACAAGGCTTTTGTGAACTTCGGGTTTCTCTGTGTGTTTTTGCATTGGGTTTTGTGGTGGTTTTTTGTGGATTTCTTTTCCCCTAAAAAAAATAGCTGCATGTTTCATCCTTTCTCTATAACCCAGAGGTGATTAGAGAACTCCTGTGGAGTATCAAACTGCTATACTGAGATGATAGAAAAGTTGTGAATAACCATATCTTAGAAAAAATCTTTGAGCTTTGCCTAAAAAAAAAAAAAAAAGGATAGTAAGGACAAATCTGCCAGAGAGGTAAATGTGCACAAGAAAAGAGTTTTATCACCTGAGATAGAAGCTGGAACCCAAGTTCCTTAGAAATAAATAAATAAGTAAGTAAAAGTACATTTAATCATTGCCTGGAAGTGAGATCCCTGCTGTAACAATTAATTCATAAAGCTGCCAGGGCCTCGCAGGCCTGTGGGAGCCTGGCTGGCAGCAGTGATTAATGCTGCCTGCAGGTGTGTGCTGGAGCCAGCCTGGGGAGGGAGCACAAATCACTGAGCCCTGCCCAAGCTCTGTATCCCCTACCAACAGGGAACAAGAGGGAAAGTGGGATTTAACAGCTTCAGCAGGAGCTGTCAAACACCTCTCAGGGCAGGTTTAAGTTTGAGTTTGGGTTTGGTGGAGGAGAGGCATTAGACAGGATGGAAGGGTTGTGTCTGTGTCACAGGGCTGGAGGGGCTAGGAGGGTCTGTAGAGGAAATGGCCCAGAGCTGCTGGGCTGGATTGTCCCCAGCAGCTGCACTTGAGGGAACCAGAAGAGCTGATGGAACTGTGGTGTAAATAGACTGAGGGGAGGTTTTTTCTTCTCTTTTTTATTTTTTTGTGACTTTTCTGAACAATGTACCGGTGCTGTCTGTCCTAAAGAGTTTGGCTTTTTTTTTACACTAATGTGGATTATTGTTACTTAAGATTAAATGGATGAAACAAACTATTTTTTTATTTGATATGACAAATTCATAAACTAAATTCTTTTCAGTTTAAGAAGTTTAGCATGTGCTCCAACTCCCCATCGCATCCATAGGGATACATCCATGGTATCCAACAGCTCCTGAGCCCTCCCAGCTGGGAAGGCCCTGGGAGAGGAGCACAAGTTTGGTGGTTCTGAATGTTTCCATTCTAGAAGATCAGCAGTGTGCATTACCCTGTGTGTGGAACAGTGCTGCTGAGGAGCCCTGCTCAGCAAGGTGTGGAACAGCTCCCCAGAGCAGCCCCTCCTGGCCCTTCCTGCTGGGCAGAAGACATGTGGCCTCTGGCTTTTGTAGAGAACAGGCTGTGTGGAGCTCAGGAGGAGTATTTGTCTGGCTGGCATTGAATTGTAACCTTGAGCTGCTGAGAAAAACATGAACAGAGCTTGGAAAGAGATGCACAGTCACTCAATTGTCTGAAAATTTCACACAAGGAATTAAATGCCAGTTCCCAAGGGGTGCAGTACAGGGTGCCAGGCATTTAAGTCAAAGTTTTGATTTTGACAGGGCTGCCAGCATACCCCACATCAGTGGGTACCCAAAGGCTTTAATTCACTGTATTCTGCCTGGCTCATAAAAGAAGTGCTGTCCAAAAAGGCTATGCCAGGTCAATACAGACTCTGACAGGCTGTGCAGCTCCCCAGGGAGTGAAGCCTTGATTTCTAAGGCCTTGGGGTGTTCCTGGATTGCCTGTGCAGGGCACAGCAGACTGAAGGCAGGGGCTGGAGGGTGAAAGGCAACATCCCTACCACTCCCCAACCCTTGTGAGGAGGGCTTGGCATGTATTGTTTGCATGATCATGTACTTGATATGAAGAGACTAGTTTTCTTTAACTCAAGCACTAAGTAATTTGAGAGACCATCTAGCATTGCAAATTGATACAAATCTGGTTTTATGTTGGCATTAAACAAGATTAGGTGTAGTTTTGTGTTTAATGCATATTTTAAATGTACTGTGATAATGGAGTGCTGTACTTTTCAGTCAGTCTTGAAGAGAATTGGAGAGTTTATGCTGAAATGAGAGGAATACTTAGTTTTGGTAAATTTTTGTTAAAGTGTAAGCAATATAAAGAAGCTGATGTCTAATGAAGCTCTTTGTGTGCCTCTGAATTCACGACAGCTAAAACAATTCTGTTAGCTCACAGATTAGATTAGAACTGTAAAAATGAAATAAAATGTCATCTGGGTAAATGATCTACTACCACAGGTGTTGAAAAACAATCCCAAGTAGGAATGGTCTAGGCACCAAGTAATTAAATTGCGATGACAGATGATAGTTTAATAAGGTGATTGTTATGAGACTGGTTGGTGGGCCTGCCATCCTGAGCACTTCTCAGCAGCACTGGCTGGCACGTTTGGAGGGTGGCAGCACAGAGGATTTGCAGTGAAATTTCCATGTGATGACTCTGAGCTTTGCAGGGAGAACTGCATCGTTTGCTTCCCATAATACTGTCTGTCTGGACATGTTAAACAGCTTCTGCACATTATCAAGCCTTAGTGGGTTCAAATGTTTATTTTCAAGGGTTGTAAACCAACCAGGTTTATCTCTCCTTTTTAATAGATTAAGAGGGCAGTGCATAACAATTAAGAACCAGTCCTGTAACTGCTGGGCATGTTCAAATCTGATTTTCAGCATCTGTGGAGATTGACAGAGTAACATAAGCTGACCAAAAGAATTCCCATGAAATCAGAGGAAGTGAAGCATTTTCTCTGTCCTCAGCAGCACTGAGTTCTCACACTGCAGACCAGCAAACCTCTGAGCTAGGTGAGCTTGCATTCAATAGGAGGAAAAAGCAGTTGCTGTCCTTCAGGCTGACAGAAGTGTTTTCTTTCCCAGCAGACGTGTTTGAGCTCAGAGCCCCAGTCCATGTGCTGGAGGCACTGCAGTGCCCCAGACAGCAGTGCATGTGAGATCCTTGGTAGCCCAGGCCACTGCCTGCAGTCACATCAGAGGCAGGAGGTGCCCTGGTGTCACTTTGCTGTTGACACTCATTCAGGTGTTCCCTGGTTTTCCCAAGATGGGTCGCAGGGTGCAGCAGACAGGGCGAAAGGGAGAAACTTGGTCTTGCAATGCAACACTGAGCCCGTAAGTGTTTTCTTGAGGGAGAGCCAAGCTTTTAAAAAAGCCAGCCATACAAACAAAACCCTAAACTGTGTTTGTTTTGGAGTCTCATGTATTTTGTGCCTTTGTGTTTCTGCAGTAGCCCTGTTCTGGCAGCAGCTGGCTCACCTGAGCAGTGCTGGTGGGCCCATTGGAGGCAGCTCTGTTGGCACCAGACTAGCACAGGAGCTGTGCTTGCAGCATCTCAGGACATAAATCACTGTCCAAAGAGCAGTTCCGTTCTAAAAGACCTTTTTTTTCCCACCGAGACAGGACAGGTTGCAGCAGAGGCAGCTCTACTGCCGTAAATCAAACATCAGAGTGGTTTGGGGTTCTCAGTCACTCTCCTGTCCACTCGGGGGAAGATGGGGATGAGTTAGAGATGTCACAGAAGGTGTAAGTCAGGGCAGAATATGGCTTCACTGCTGAGCTTTGCTTTCACAGGAGAATTTATTTGGATTGTCCTGTTGCCTCTCGTGATTGGAATTTAGTAGATGTAACTGTGCAACCTTGAGCATGAAGGCAAACGTTGGAACCAGTGGAAAGCCTCTCTATTAGGTGGCAGAGTAATTGTTACCGATTTTCATGAGCTCTATTGATTTGAGTGTAGAATGTATTAGTTGGTATCTCTAACACTTTGTAGTGTTAAAATTCATCAATACTCATAAATGCCAATATGTAACAGCAGGTGCTGCTGTGATTTAGTGAATCATTATAATTTCTATTTAGTAAATCAGTTGCCATCGCTGTTAATGTTTAATTTGTAAGTGAGTGCATCACCCAGCAGTACAGGAGGGATGAGGCTGCAAACACATTTTCAGTAAATACGATATAAATACCGTGACTTCTGCTATTCAGTGCAGCCCATATGTTAGCTGTTGATAACTATGATTTTTCTATAAATACAGCATTGTACCCTGACCTTTAAAAGGATGAGATGTAAAATTGAGAAATTTACCGTGATAAATATCTTTTGAAGGAAGGTGAAAAGGATCTGAATTCAGGATAGAGCAAGGCAAATGGTTATTAGAGATAAGTGTGTGCTTCTCTTAATGAGTTCTTAGGATTCAGTCTGGACTAAATGGGAAATTCTGATCTTGAGCACATGTTTGTTCAGGAGCAGTATTTCTCCTGACATGAGCAAAAATGCCAATCCTGGTGTGTTTTGATGGGGTTCCAAGGGCTCCCAAGTATCCAATAGTGTTGTCACCCCAAAGTAAGGCTGTAAGAGCTCTCAGGAGGGAGGGTGCAAGGGGGAACTGTGTGGCAAACTGTCCCCATGGTGCAGCCACCCTTGTCCCAAAGGGGTCACACACTGCCTCCAGTTTAATTCAGTGATGAATAGCCAGGGAGCCTTGCTTCAGATGGGCTGCTGGTATTTATGAACCTGCATCAACATAACCCCTCTTGGAGCCTATTTGAAATGGCTGTGGTAGTGCCAAGGCTCTCAGTAGTGCCCATGTCAGGGGCTCCAAATGGGTGAGCAGTGAGCAAAGGGTGTCAGAGTGCTGGAAGTCAGAACACACCATTCCATGGCAAGGCCTGGGGTAAGCACTGCCTTGAGTATTCACAGCTCAGTCCAAAAATACGGAGGGATTCTCACTTCTGTGCTGGAAAAAATGCTTTGAGGAGGTTTTGATCATTGAAAGATGACACCTGGGTAGATGGGGAAACTGCCCCCAGTATGGCCAAGGCTTTCCTGTCCAATTTGGAATCCTGGTCACCATCTGACCTGGGTAGAGGAGCAAGTACAGCCTCTGCCACAGGGCAAGGGGTGCAGAGCTCTGACTGGCAATGAGCAGAAGTGTTTCCCAGAGGGATAATCCTTCCTTGCTCAGAGGCACCTCTGCCTGCTGGGCCCTGCAGTGTTGGGGTGAACTTCGGGGCAATTGCAGCCCCCTGATAAACTGTTTGCAGCACAGGAGCCCTGAGTTTGGGTGTGTGGGTTGGGTGTTTGGTCTGGGCCTGGTTTCTGAGAGGTTCAGGGGTATTTAATCCAAGGCTAGCAGAGAAATGAGAAATGTTCTGCCAAACATATTTTGTAAGTTGGAGGGGGAGTCAAACATTTAACAGACACTGAATCACTTAAGCAGCCAGAATTCAGTTTTCAGAGTGAAATCAAGGGCTGCCAGAACTTCTCCTCAGTTCCATACTGACTGCCTTATCATCGCTATCCACATTTCTATAAATTTACAGAGGGTCTGAGGTTTAAATAAGCTATTTGACTAGTCACTGCCCAGCTTTGGGGCTTTCCACACAGGGAGGTGCCATATCCATTAGTCTTCAGTACAATTTTACTGTAGTTCCTGTCATCCTAAAGCCCCTCCTTCCCCAGCAGTGACAAATCTGCCTGGTGTTTGTTCTTTCTCTCCAAGTGCAATAAATGGCATGGAAAATAGGCTGGAATATCTAGATATTTTGTTACTCGTTATTTGCAAGTTCTGTCAACTTAATCCAGAGGAGTTTGTCTGTGGTATTTTTGTTGCTATTATTTTTTTATGCTGAGGTGTAAGAGAAGTCCTGTATTTGCCAGGATCTGTCTCCTGACATGTCCTCTTTGGAGTTATCTGTGTGGTTACAGCCAGAGGTGAAAAGTGCTTCAGCCTTGCTGTTCTTGCTGTTGAGCTGCACAAGGCCCTGGCAGAATCTCTTACACTGAAGGTTCCCTGAGCTCTCTTCTGCTGAGCCTTCCATTCATGGTGACAACATCATTTTGTCAATGTGATTCATCATTTTCTCCTGATCATAAAGCCTTATGCAAAGGAAAGTACTTCAGCATGACCCCCCACCATGCTGGGAGGTGCTCTCCCATTTGGATTGAGAGCTCCCACCTGAAAGGGTATTTCCTTCCCTTCAGGAGGCTGTCTGTACCTGTGCCTGGCAATAGGAGGAATGCCAGCATGCCATCTGTCTCCACAGAGTGGGTTCATCCCAGAGAAATCCCTTTTTCTTTCCTTTCTATTCTCTATCCCTCACAGCTGCTTTTCCCAGACAGTTACTGTAACAAATTCTAATAAAATACTGCTTTGGAAATTAGCTATATGGGGTCCCCAATATTGCAGCATTTTACCATTAAATTAAAGATTAAACAGTACTCAGAATTAAAAACACCTTCCTCAGGTTAAGATCTTATCTTTGAAGAGTCACAAAAAATGGCTGAACTATCTGATTCTGATTGTTTCAGTTAAAAATACTTCTTTCCAGTATGCCTGCTGCTAAGTAAGCCTGCTGAAATAACTACATGAAACTCGGCTGGGGTAGTGGGGTGGAAATCTCCTGTTTCATTTGCTGCTTTTTCTGCCCTTAAGGCAAAATTCATAACATACAATATGGAAATGCTGGTTCCAGTGACATGTTTTATACCACTATCCAATCTGGTTACAATTTTAATATAAGCATCACATTAGCAAGTGTTTCATCTCCCTAAAATATCTCCCCAGTTTTTTTAATTGTAGCTCCTTAAAGCTTTCACGACAGTTCACGTATGTATTATTTCTTCTCTCCCCATTCTTTCCACCTCCTGCCACCCTCACCAGCTTGGCAACATTTCCTTGGCCCTTTGGTGACCGAACTTTCTCTCACTGGTACAAAATTATAGCTCATCCTGTTTTCTCCCAGTCCGCAGGAGGCGGGAAGAAACCTCACATATCATGACTAAGTGACATTTAGCACATTGGGTATAATCGGTTTCAGCCCTCTTCGAGCAGGCACTGGTAGATTTAAGAAGTCAACACAGTAGGAAGTGTCTTACCCACAACAATCTGCCTACTCAGAAACAGCAAGTTGGACTTTATTTAATCTATAGTTCCTTTAAAGTGACAGGGTTGGTAAATGGGATGCTCGTTTGCATCTCTATTTCTGGAAAGCCTCTTGCTGGTTCTGCTCCGTGGCGCGTTGCTGATCCGGGGAGCTGGGATGGCAGGGATAATGTTATTACCAGCAACTCACACATCTCTGAGGAACTGCTGTGGGTTGTGCTTTCAGGAGACCCTTAACAATTCCTCCTGCACCCTGGAGGCACCAATCAATACCTGCCTTGCTCTCGCTGGTGTCATCTGCACAGGATATTGGCAGCATCTCCTGCAGCAGGTGCTCATTAAGAACACACAAGCTTTCCCTGCTCAGACCTCCATTCACACAGCATTTTGTGCTCTGCATAATTCCTCGTGCTTAATGTTTTCCAGCAGAGCAAATGAGATCGTGGAATCAGGGAAATGTGCTTGTGTAAATTCCCCCTGGGGACCTGGCCATGGGCTACCCCCAGCTCACATGATCGAGCCATGTGCATGGTTTGTTGTTCACATGCTTATGTGTGTGTGGCCCTTTTTAGAGGTAAAATGTACAACAGATAATTCACTGAAGCTGTTCCAACAGTACAGCATGGGGGAGTACAAGATAAGGGATAAGGAGGATGGATTGGGAGAGATTTGAGACTTGGGTTAGGGGAGGAAAGAAAGGCAACAGAATCAAAATCTTATTGTTTAACAATTTCCATAGCAGTCATATCCCCAAACAAGTCAGGCCACATGCTGCTCTTAATTATACAGCTTTCAGGCAACAGAGAACAACTGATGAACTCTTACAGTGACAACTCGTGTAGTTAGAGGATTGGAACAATTAAAGGAGTGGGAAAGAGATCTCCAAATTGCACATTGAACTGGAGAGGGGCACATGAACACATTCCCATGGGGCAGCACAGGCAGGTAACAAAGGCTCACTGCTGGCAGCACATGAAAGAGCAGAAGGCATGTAAGAAAGCAGAAACAAATGATGAGAGGCAGGAGGATTTCCTTGGTCAGGCATCACTGCAGCCATTTACACTGGGAACACAACAATGTACAGTGCAAAATGTGCAGTAATGCTTTTCAGGACTCATATTGCTTTCCCTGACAGTCCCTTTGCTATTGGGAATTGCATATCTCAGTTGGTCAGTGTGCTTATGTTGGAATAGTAAACTATAAACTTCAAAAGCCAGACTTAAACTTTGCTTCATTGGGCCTCTCCTTCCAGTAGCTGCCATGTTTGAAATCATTTGAAAGCTGGAGGAAGTACTGAACTGCAGGCAGTTTAAAATGCAGATCAGGATTATTAAGGTGTTCAGACATGTTTGCCAGGTCACATTTGAGTCTCTTCAAGTACATTTTCTGTAATTGAGATGGGTGATCTGGATTCCTTAGTATAAACACCCTTTCTTATTTATTTACTTATGTTACCCTCAGGTTTTTGTAGCAGTTATAATTTATTTTTATCTGGAGCATGGGTGAAAGTGTTGGAAAATACAGGGAGACAGTAACAATTCATTAGGAAGCCCCATTAGGAATCTCTTTTAATGATGATCCTTTGGCAAACTAGCACTTTAATTTTTTCAGTTGACTTGTTATAATGTGTTTTTAACCAGAATATTATGTGGCACTAAATCAGACGCCATGTAAAACCCTTACTACAATGATGAAATGATC
Source organism: Lichenostomus cassidix (assembly GCF_008360975.1). Lineage (NCBI taxonomy): Eukaryota > Metazoa > Chordata > Aves > Passeriformes > Meliphagidae > Lichenostomus > Lichenostomus cassidix. The sequence goes on from NC_139490.1 coordinate 20,194,836, forward strand.
ATTATTAATCAGAGATGGTCTTGTTACGGAGTGTAACCAGGGATTTCCTTTCTTTGTGTTTTGTTATTGACAACACCTGTTTTCCATAAAACGATTAGCTGACTTTAATTGTGGTTACCTCCTCCACAGCTTCATCCCATGCATTCCTTGCAGTCTTGCAGGTTGCTTGCAGCGTAGAAGCAACATTTGTCCTCATGATACAATCCATCTCTAAGAGCTGAGGCCGTGCTGTGCTACTAAAAGGATGTGCTGTGGAGGTTACTGATGTCAAAGCAAGCCTTTATTTGCTGTGGAAAATATGAATGTTTCATCTTATCTGCGGTTATCACAGGAAGTGAGAGATCCCTCGGTGACACTCGCTGCTGTCTGTGTTTCTCTCGCAATCTCTAATTTCTGCTTTGCTTGCTGTGTGCTTGTATTGACAGCATCTCCTGCTCTGCATTATCTTTTCTCCTAAGTGGGAAACAAAATACAAGAACAGTGAAAATCAATCTGTGGCTCGTACCTTGAGCAATTAAATATTGTCAAAAACATTTTACATATGATTTCACTCCTGTCCATGGCTCAGGGGCAGCTGCCCCTCTGGGTCTTCCAGGCTCCCTGTGCTGGCTTTGCCTGGGCCAGATGAGTAACATTGTTCTGCCCTTCTTGGACCCTGCCTCTTGTGACCCTGCCCTTGTCCTTTGTCTCAGCTCTGCCACCCTGGAGATGCAACTGAGTTTTGGGAATCCACACTCCAACATCCACAACATGTAGTGAGCCAGGCACATTTCCATATTAGTTTTCCCAAGAGGAGCAAGCCATGAAGAGTAAAAGGGTTTTGAAAAGGCAGTTTGCATTAGTGCCTCCCTGTTTACTCCTGTCCCATTCCTTCCCTTTTCATTATTTCCACATAACTGCCTGTGCACGTGTCATGAGATTTGAAGAACTGATCTGGAGTGAAAACTTGCCAGTTCTCCCATCCTGCTTATCATAATGGCACAATGAGGCAGGTGCACTGGGATGAGCAGGGATTGTCCATGGGGTACAAGCTTAGGGCACAGGGGATGCTCAGACTGGCTCTGCCTCTGGGAGCTTCCAAATCTGTCACTTTTAGCCAAATCTGTCACTGGAGCCTTTTGGGAAGCCACAGCTTTGCCTGTGGTGGGGCCTTTTGTTGTGGCAGGTTTGGGGGTGTGTTTCAAGGCTGTACCTTGAGGAACAGTATGAAATACAGATGTGAATGCTAGTTTCAGTATTTCTTAAGGGACATTCTGAAAACGGGCTCTCAAGTGCATTTTCCTTTGTTTACTAATCAATAGCTACTTCTTTGGCTTGCAGTTATTTCCAAGCCTCTCCTTGAGTGGTCACAGATCAGTGCCCTTGGGTCACGCTGTGCAGCTCAGCTGCATGCCCAAGTGGCTGCAACACTGGGACCTGATCAATGGAGCTGGGGTACCTCTGACAATAGGAGTTATGCTTATTACATTGATTTTGGATGGCTTTTTTCCTAAAATGTTTACCACTGCTAGTTTTGATCTCCCTCGATGAGCTGTTTAAGGTGTCTTTCCAGGAGAAGTGTGTAGAAAACAAGCCATGACTTCTTTTATTAATGCTGGGGACTGGTAGTGATATTGATGGCAAGGTGATACTGCCAATATTGCTCACACTTCAGCTCCATCCCAGCTACCAGCACCACACCTGAGGCTTTCAGCCAATGCCTGATGAAAATCATCTGCCTCAGGGAAAAGGCCTTTTTTTTCTGTCTTAGATCCAGAGTAAAACTAAGTTACATTTGTGTTTCAGAAACTTAATGTACAGCGTCAAGGCTCAGGAAGTCTAAAAAGAAGTATCTGTGTCTTCAGAGCCTCATCCATAAGCTTTCTCATATGGAGAGTGTTCAGGCAGTAGGATTTTCACATGGAAGGTCCCCAAAGCATTTTCACCAGCATATAGTCACATGTGAAATCCCTTTGTGTTTCATATTGCCACATTAAAGACATTCTCGCTGCCCATTTTCAAACTGCATATTCCATGCTGCAGGTATCTCCTCTCCTGAGGTTTAATTACACAGAAATCATCCAAACTGGTGCTTGTGAGGGGTGACTTCTGGAGATTACAGAATGGGGTCCCACATTGAGATGAGGAACTGTAGAGCCACTTCAGTGCAGGTAGGAGCAGGATTGGTACCTTAGCAAAGCAGGTTTTCCACCTTCTCTTCCTAATACTAAATGAAGCCAGGATGGAATGTGCAAACCAGAAACACATTCTTGCTAAAAAACTATTAACTGTAAATTTCAATATTCTCTACTTCTAGATATTAGTGGGACTAATTTGAAAGGGAGATGTGGGAACTGCTAATTTAAATGAAATTTTAAAAAGAGCAATCAGTGTTTGATCTTCTATTAAATATTTTGCCACTTGTGCTAAAGAAACAGTTGGTAGTTTTTCAAGTAGAAAGTTGCCACTTTGCAGAGGAAAAACACATTTGGCTGAGAAATGTACAGAAATGGTGACAGAAGCAGTCATGGTGGGAGCAGAGTGAAACCTGATCTTCAGTCTAACATGATTAACAAAGTAATTTATTTTTCATACATGTATATGCAGGGGGTTTTTGTGGTTCTGTTTCAAAGCTTTGTTTGTGTTTCCAAATGGGCTAGAGGGTAATTAAGTGCAGAAGGATGGAAATGACCTCTGATTGCACCTTATCCTGTTGGTTTATATTCTGGTGCAGCAGTGAGAAACCTGTTAATATGGTGTATTTCACACCTCATTGCTGGCCATATTAAAAGTTTCTATCCTAATTCCTTAGTAAATATTAATGTACAGTATTCACTAGTATCTGTCTGTTTCATTTACTTTCCCCATTCTTCTTTGTAATTCCTTTTATTCCCTTTATTCTGTGGTGATTCTAATCAAAGCCAAATCCAGTTGTTTTAATGATCAGTTTTTATTAGTCCTCCAGGCAAACTGCGCTGCAGAGATATGACATTGGAGCCCAATATTATTATGCCTCTACAGAAATTATTCATTTAACATTTTTGCATATTGCAGGAATTAAAAACATAATAAATCAGCAGAGTTTTATTATACTAAGTGATGTATGTAACCTATTAGCCATTTTGTTTGTTTTAACTGTACAGTATTTGTCAAGTTTTCTAAAAAATCATCATTTATGGTCCTGATCCAAAGGCTGCTAAGGCTGATGTGTACATTGGTGTGTTATCTGACTGATGTCAGCTGCTCAGATATGAGACTGACAATAAAGAAAATATATAAAATATTAAGTTAGACACAGAATTTCCAGAGACTTCAGCTGGGCTAAGACTGCGGCAAGTAAATTGAGTGAAGCTGAAGGGTTACTCTTCCCCAGCCCAGCAAGAGGGAAGGCAGGGGTAACCCTGCACCCTCTACTTACTGGGAAGGACAGGAAATCATCAAAAATGAGAGAAAACTTCTTGTGGGATTGGAGATGTTGAGGAAGGACAGCAAGGCATTGAAAGGCACATACTGTAAAGGGGCCTGACTTGCAGCCCCTCTGCTGTGACAGACTCTGCCCTACCATGTCCCCATGGCATTCTGGGGACAGGTGGAGGGCTGGGGGTGTCCCCAGCACAGAGAGGAGTGGAGCCAGAGGAATCCAGCTCCAGAGACATCTCCTCTTGCCTTTCTTGACTTTCTCTTCCTCTCTCCTTTGTTTGCCTGCAGCACTGAGCTAACCCAGGTGAACTTTCTTTCACAGGCCTGGGAGAGCAGTGGGGGAAGCTGAAAATCTGTTGCTCCGGCTCTGAGAGGGGCAGGTGAGAGGAGACACAGCCAAGGCTGGGCTGGGCTGGAGCAGCCTGTGCTGTGACCCAAGGGCTACAAGGGGCTTGGAAAGCTGAGCTGCAGAGCTGCTGCTCGATGGGATGAGTGAAGGAGTGCTCAAGGACACCCTGGGGGAGCAGGTGGTAGAGAGGAGCATGTAAAGGGCATATGCATATACCTAGATACCATCAAGGACAATAATACAAATTCTTCCTAATGAAGCTGAAGAAAGAAATGAAGCGAGAAAGATGGTTTCTGGCATAAAAAGACTTCAGTTTTACTCAAAGAAGGAAGCAAATTAAGCTTTTGAGTACTGTTTTGTACTCAAAAGGAGAAAGGAATAGGTTTTGGAGAGGTAAAATGAGGTAGAAACAACATATATGACATTGTGGCTTTTTTATTGAATCAAACAACATTTGTTGAATGTTACAAAAAGAGGAAACGAAAAATCAAAAGGCTAATAAAATTACCTTTTATTCTAGGCTTTTTTCAACTTTGGGAGCTAGCCAGAATTTTACTTTGTGGTATGTTGTATCTTTTAAAGAAACATTTATTTAAAATTTTAAAATTATCACGAATTCATCCAGTGGTTTATTCCTCCATTATTAAAACTGTGTGGCTTTTGCCCACCTAAATTTGTCTGGTTTCATGTTCTGCCTCTGGGACTGTTGCACCTCTGCTAGGATGAAAAGCCTCTTCTTATCAGTTTCCCTTTCCCCAAGTAAGTATTCACTTGGTGATCAGACATGCCTTAACCTTCTCTTTGATAAGCTAAATAAATTGAACTCCTTGAGACTGTCACTGTAAGTTGTGTTTTCCCATCCTTTAATCAGTCTCAGGACTTAGAGCCATTCAGAATTTATGCCACTCTCCCCTGGTGTGTGAGCACCAATGCTGAATATGGGACTGTGCCTGCACTAGTGGCAGTGCTAATATAATTTATTTGGTTTTCCCTGGTCTGAGCCTGAACCGCTGTGGCCCCTGTGGCCATAAAACTGCTTCATGACTCCTGCTTGGGCCATGGGCTGCTGGGGTGCTGCAGTCAGGCTGGAGCTTTGCCTGTGTCACTGGCTCTGTGTGCCTGCTGCCAGGCTCCTCAGGTGATCCAGCACGCCCAGGGCGTGGTAGGTGTGTCCCAGTGCCTGTTCTTTGCTATTTATCGTGGAAATGATGCTCCAGACAGTTCTCACTGTGCTGATCACAGCCAGAAGAGATGGGGTGGGCCAGCATTGCTGTGCAAGTAGTTCTTTTGATTATATCAAAATATGATGTTCTAGAATCAAAACACTTTGGTTTTGCTCACGGAAGGAAGCATTTGCTCTGTCAGCATTTTCTAAAGACTTTTTTTCTTTCTTCTTCATGATCCTCCTTAGCTGTCCAGAAAGGCTTTGCCCAGCAGAAGACAGCTGCATGAACATCCCTCTGCACTGACCATGCCATGCCTGCTGTGGGAATTCCCATTACAAAAATCCCTTCCCCAGTCACAGACTGAAAGGAAGGAAGTGATTCGGTTTGTTTGTTTGGGGGCTTTTTTTGCTGGTTGGTTTGTTTTTCTTCTGTGGGATCAGGGTCTGGGGAAGGAGGGGGTCTGAGACTGTGGGGTCTAGGTTAAAAGGTAATTATTTTTGTAACAGAATTAAAACCTGAAATACTCTGAACCGATTTCTAATACAAACAGGATCAGCATTAGCTTTTAAAGGATTGCTATTATCATTTCAGGACTGCAATGTGATTTAAACTGTAATAGATATTGATTTCTATATTAGTGTTCTTGCTCCTTGTATTGTGTTTCTGCTGCCATCTGCTAAAACAGGAATGGCATTTTTCACTTTATTGACTGGACAATGAGTTGGAATACTGTATTCCTGCATTCTCTGGATCACCAAGATGACCACATGCTTACAGAGGTTCAGACAAGGCAGCTGCTGGGACACTTGCATTTTAAAGTTACAGGAACCAATTAGTAAGTGTATATACAAAGAACTCTTAAAGGGCTTCTGAAGCACTTATGGAAAGGCAGACACTTACTCTAAAGAGCATCACAGCTGTTCCACAGGACACTTAGTTTTAAAGAAGTAATTACTGCAGTGTCCTGTGCTGGTGGTCTAATGCAGCATGAGCAGGATTTCCCAGGCACTCGGGTTGGCCTTAGCTGAGCTCCCACAAAGGAGCAGAAATCTCACCCACGTGGGCAAAGGCAAGGGCTAGTAGCCCACAAATCCTCCTCCCCAGTTCAGACCAGTATCAGGCTGGGGGATCCCAATCTCCTCACTGAGCCCATCTAAACCAATCTCGCTCTGCATTTCTCTTTCCCAATTCCCACACCTGGCTTCTCATCCAGCATTGCCCTCCCACTCCTCATGGGCAGTTGTCTCCTGCTTTTCCAGGAACATGGGAGTTCCCTTTCAGACAGCTCTGAAGGTCCAAACTGTGGCTCAGTCCTGTGGCCCTGCCTCTTGTCCTTCACCCCCCAGGGATGTGGCAGCTCCAGAGCAGCCTCCTGCCACATCTGCAGACACATCTGGGTCCCTCCTGTGGCTCCCCGTGCTGGGGACAAGCTGCACTTTGTCACTTGCCCTCCTTAGCAGCCTTGCTGTAATCCCCTCAGGGGAAGCTGTGCCCCGATAACAGAAGTGCTGGTTGTGCTTTCTCTGGCACAGACAGGCCCTTTGTTGCTGGTGTCCCCTGGCCCTTCAGAAAGTGCTGCCCCATTCCCTGATCCTCTGCCTTCCCCAAGCTCCGTGCTGGACACTGCCCTTGGCTGCACACAGAATACTGGGGAGATGGTGGGGAAGTGCTCTGTAAATGAACTTTATTACAACCTGCTGTTCAGAGTTGGAACATTCTGAAATGAAGTTGCCTCTTGATTATGACTTTTCCCAGAAAACTGATTTTGCCTAATGATAGAGAATGGTGTTCAGCAGTACTTAATTAGCATAAATTAAGTTTAATGGGAACAAATTCTGCTAGTGCCAAGTAGTTAAGAGGTGTTTAATAGAACTGAAGTTCTGAGAGTTCATCTTACACTACCTGAAGGTGCCAGCTAAAGGTCTGTGTTCTCCAGGGCATTCAGTGGTCCTCTGTCAGGTGTGCAGCTGAAGTTTGGCAGCCTCAATTCAGGGAGAGCTGGCCGAATAATTCAATTTCAAGAAACAAACGTGTAGGGGAATTTTTTGGTTGGTTGGGTTTTTTGTGGAGGTTTTTTTATTGTTTTGGGGTGGTTTTGTTTTTGTTTGTTTGGGGGGTTTTTTTTGTTTGTTTTGGTTTTTTGTTTTGTTTTTGGTTTCTGGTTTTTATTTCTGTTTTTGTTTTCTTTTAATCTAAGTAAGATAAAAATCTTTGTCTTAAGACTCTTATAATTTCTAAGCTGTTCAGAAAGGTCAGGGAGAGGCCATCCCAGGAGCACCACACCTTGCCCATGTGTCAGGAGTTGTGCTGGAAGGAAGGAAGGGTGTCTGTGCATCTGTAGGTGGGAACTTGAGTGTGAGGATGAGCTGGGTGCCAGGGAAGCACAGCCCTGGGGCAGAACCATCTAATGAACAGCACAAACCCACAGCATTACAAAGAGGGAATGTGGCTTTACTTAATTTGTCACTGTGTTTTTGGGCAGACTGGGCCTAAACTTGGTCTCCTTCTATGCTATGCTTACCTAAAGCAGCCTGATCTATTCCCTGGTCAGCTCCAACCATGCAGGTTCCAGTTCCTTCTGCAGCTCCTGTCTTTTTTTCTTGTCCTTTTTTTGTCCTGACTTAGACTAGAAGCTTTAGTGTACCAAGACTGAACTTTCCTCACCTTCCACAAGGCTGGCTGCAGCAGTCTGCTGGCATTACCACAGTCCCTCTGGCATTCTCTGAATAAATCCCCTATTTGTTCTTCAGATTAGGAGCAGGTTTTTTAACTCTGTGTTTGTAAAGCACATAAGCTTGATGCTTTTTTAGCTCAGGACTTGGCCTTGTGGCTACTATTAAAGGTTGCTTTGAGCTCTGTGTGGGTAGTAAATAACTTGCCCATGTTTGCTGTGAAAGCTAATTTATAGGCAAATATGTGAGTAATTCATATTTGGAGTTTTAAGCCATTAATTCAAGTGGAGCACAAAGGGAGTGCGTGGAGGCAGCTGAACACTCCGTGTGACTTTGCACCTCGTGGTGAACATACTCTCCAAACAGGGAAAGTCTGCAGCTGCTGCTTTGGGCTGGGGGAGTTTAATGCTCACACAAAGTAGGCTCTGGCCCTGTGCTGGGGGTTTGGGGTGTGAACAGTGGGCCATAGGGTGAAGGGGTGGTGTCTGATCCTCTCTGCCTTGGGCCACGTCAGAGTCCATCTCTCCAATTCCTCAAGAGTCCCCAGCAAACAGCTCCACCTCCCCAAACCATGGCCATATCTCCTCAGACACCTTATGGGGGGGGCTAAACAAAAATTCTTAGAACACAGGGATTGCTGTTCTATTATAGCATAAATCCTTAACACTCTGAAGATGTTTGCATGGACAATTGCTGTAATAAGAGGGCCTCATAGCTTTCCTTTGCATTTGTTCTCCCATATGCAGGCTGGGAATGGAGAGACAGAGAAAACAGCTCATTTTTCCAGGGCTACAGGGAAATCTTTCAGGGGCAGGGGATGGAATTCACCTCCTGGGGATTGCAGCCTGAGGTGCTTGCCCTGCAGTGTGGCTGGGCACTGTGTGCTGTGTCCCTGAGAGCTGCTGCTCCAGGGTAGCTCCTGTTCAGGAGCTGCTGCTGAAACAGAAGCAGTTGGGAATGTTTATCATCCTGCTCATAATGAAGCCATTACACTGCAGTCACAACTCTGAATTGCAGCTAATAGATTTTCATTTTGTTTTCTCAGTTAAGTCATATTTGATAAATGCAGAAACGTGTAGGGAGCAGCTTATCTCAAGTAGACAGTTTCTCTTTAAATGGGTGGCTCGAATGTGCTTTGCATGAGGATTTTTGGAAAGAAAAAAAGGATTCTGCTGGAAATCTTTACAGATATTAAATGGCAAACCCAGAGTATCCACTTGCTGAGTACAAGTCATCTACCTTTTAGGGATGTGTTAACTAGCAGCCATTGAAGATAAACATTATTTTCTTTGTGTGTGTACCTGTACTCGTGTATTTGTGCACGTATGCAAAAATTTTGTAGGATTGGGTATGTAATCCTGTGCAATGCATTCTGTGGGCTCTAAAAGGTTGCCTTTAATGGATCTTACTCGGATTCTGCTCTAGGAAACAAACAAAACTCCATTATTTGCTTCATAGAAGACAATGCATAAGGATGTAGATTTCTCTAATTTATTACCTGTTCCTCTTATTTTGAGCTGAAATGGAACAGGATAGTTTTGCATGTAGCTTAACAGTAGTCTGGGAAATGACAGCACCAGCATGTGGTGTATCCTTGCACTGGGTTGTCCTTCCAGAATTACTCTGAGAAAGTTCTCGGCACAAAGTACCTTGACATATGTTATACAGGGAGCTGGAGGTAATTTTTTTTTTTTTTAATCCTGGCTCGAAAGGTTCTTAGCAGCATTAAGCCAGCATTCCTCGATACACTGAAGCTAAGCTGGTCTCCCAGTGCTATCCTGGGCAACTTTGTCAGCACTTCCAAACTTCAAGGCCGGAAAGCAGCCATGCAAATCTGTGTTTGGGGCGAATTTCCTAAGGAGTTTGCTGGCTGCCGATGGGATTTTCAGGAGTACCCAAGCAAATCCGCAGCAGACTTTTTGCAGCAATGATAAAATCATGAAGAAAAATCCATGCTCTGGGCATTCCAGATAGCATTAATTCGGAGGTGCTGAGCATCCCGCATTGGCAGGGAGCCTGGCACTGCAGTGGGGTCCATCCCAGAGCAGGGGGAGCCAGGAGCCCCTCCCAGAGCTGTCATTCCCAGGGAGGGCATGGGGCAGGTTGCAAATCAAGCCCTGTGTGTCTGCCCTGGCCCCGTGCCCAGCTCTGCACAAGGAGTCTCTGAATGCTGTTAGCTGCATCAAAAGGCTGAAGTGTTTCGGTCACAGCCACCCCTCTTTGGCAACAGTTGCCCCATTGTTGGCGATGCTCGTCACTCTTTCTTTTTGTCTCCCTCCACTTTTGTCCCCTCCATTTGCCTTCTGGGTCTTCTCCTCTCACTCCTGTGCTGCCCTGCGTGCTTTCCCAGGGTTTTCCTTCTCAGTTCTTTCTTCTGCCTTTGCCATTTGTTCCTCTGCTGGAATTCTCTCTGCCATGGTTCCTGCTGCAGGAGATGAGTTTGGAAAGCACATCTCTCCTTGTCTGGGCTTTGGGTTTCCTGTGCCTTCACCCACGTGCCACATTTGGGCTCTGTCCAGCTCTCCTTTGCCCTGTTCCCACGGCTGTGTGTCTGCAGGCTGCTGCCTCCTGTCCATCTGTCCCTCCCTCACTGACTGCCACCAGAACTGCAGCCCTGGCCCCAGGCTGTCTCCTCCAGCTGACCTTCACCCCAGCCCAGCCCAGACATATAAAACAAAATTAGCCACTATCACATATTTCGATAAACAAGGCAGCCAGCAGATTGTGTAAACTGTAAGCTGTGCACCTACAGTAATATGACCTCAGACCATTAAAATCACATTCTTTGGTCTGGTTTAGGATTTGTATATAAATGTTGTACAGAGAGACTTTAATAGGCCTTAGTGAAGCAAAATCTGGTCTTGGATTTCCACAGTTCAGGAGTCTGAATGCAGTACAGGGTTTAATAAGAAGGAATTAGAAGTTGGAAACAGTGTTTGTTGAAAGTCACAATGAATTACACAACGTCAGTCTGTTTATCTGCAGCACTGTCATCTTTGTAAGACTAAATGATGGCAAAGATACACTCAGTGAAAAATCCCACATCAAGAAGAAATTGATTAATCTCTTAAACTGTTTTTCCAAATGTTTTGCTGGAGCAAGACAGACACAAAATCGACCTTTGGAGGATATTGCTGTGAACTTGAGAGAGCTCTCGCTTACCTGAGAGCTTCTGCAGTCACAGACCATTACTTCACTTTGCAGTGCTGCTGAGGGGAAAAGGGCACATGTTAAGTTCAAGTAGATGGTATGAAAATTGTGGTGAATGTTTTCAGCAGATTCTTCAAGTGAAGTTGCATTTCTCTGTATTTGTGATGGTAAAAGTAAACAACAGTTGCCTTGTCTGAGCCGTACGGTTTCTTCACCTCAAAAACTGCCAGCATAGGCTTGCAAAAGGGCACTGTTTCCCCAGGCAGCTTGTTGAGTCAGCTGCTGCTTCTGTGCCAGATTTGTGTCTGAACTCTGAACCACTGCTTTCTAGGTCACTGGAGACCAGCAGTGAGGGAGGAGTGATGTGTTAGAGATGCTTTGTTGGCATGCCAGGCTTCAAAAATGGCTGGGCACAATCCTGACAGGTACTGAGTGTTGCTGGCCATGGGGCTGCTGCCTCTGAGGACAGTCTGTTTGCTTCCAGCCTGCATGTCCTGGGCAGGAACAAGTGGGAAAGCATCAGGCACACTCAGGGGGGCTGTGCTGCTCTGAGGTTCTGGTGTCCCCACAGGGATGTCCAGCCATCACAGGCACACACAGCAATGACAAAGCAACACTCCCACCTCGACAGTAACAAGGTAGAGAAAGGTTGGATCTCTGAAAAGAAAGCTTGTAAAAGTCCTAGGAATTGTATATTCACACCCAAGAAAAATCCTAAAATCTTTGATTCAAAGCTAAGTGACAAGATTCTTTTCATTGAAGCCAGCAAAGCTGGCTTGAAACAAATAAAAGGTAATTCAGCCTAAAACTGTCTAAATTCTTCTTTTCCATTTCTCATACAACACAGGCACTAACATTTGTAGGGAGTGCAGTCAAATGCTTTTTATTTCTGTGTAGCAGTTAATCTTGTCCATGCAAATACTTGCAACTGCAGTATTTTATTATTAGTTCTTTTGCACTTCCCATGAAATTCAAACTTTCTTTGTGCACCCCCAGTTTTTCTTTAATTCTTCTGTTTCATTAAGAGTAGCTCCCTGAGACATCCAAACCCAACCATTCACTTTCTGTTGATGATATGAGGGCTTGTGTCTACAAGTGTTCTCTGTCAGCAGCAAAACAGATATGAACATGTCTGAGACAGTTATTTATTTGCTTGGATTTAAGTAAAATCCCAGGGACAGAAGGACAGGCAGGACAAAGCTCTGTGTCACACTCAGTGCGACTGTGTGGAGACATCCCAGCAGCACCTCTGCAGGGGAGTAACCTGCCTGTGTCTCTGAATGGCTCTCCAGCACTGGGACAAGCTTCAAGTGATTCCTCTTGAGCTGGCAGAAGCTGATTTGTGGCAGATATGTCCTAAAATGACCAGAGTGTCCCTATTCAGCAGGGCACTGAAGTGTATCTCTTTGATGTTAATAGGATGTAAATGTTGACTTGAGGTGTTCGGTGCAGTAGGAATTTTAATTAAAATATGCTTTCTTCAGTAATGTGGCTTAGATAAAATCAAACTCTTGGACAACTTCACTAAAGAAATGTTTCCCACAATATTTGAAAATATGTGGTGGAACTGTTTTTGATTTTTAGTGCAGATGCAACCCTTACTTTATTTTCTTGTTTTCACTACATTAGAAAATTTCTGAAAAATACATTTTGGAAGAGTTTTCTATTGCCTTCATTCAAGTTTATCATCACTTTGATGTCTTTTACAACAAAGAATCAAATTCATGAGATTTTTTTGAGTACTGATGGATATTTTGTTTCAGTTAAAAAGTAATTAAGACTTCTCAGCTAGCAAGTCTTATTTACATACAGTAAATATGCTGCAACAATATTTTTCTGTTGAGGCTAACTATTTTAAAACAACACAGAAGTTTTAAGGCGCCAAACTTTCCAGATTTCCTTGAGGCTTTTGAAGTTTCTATAAAATGGGATTTTTCTCTTACAAGTTTGACACAAGCATTGAAGAATTACACCTCCCTACATATGGAACTACCTTCAACATAAAATACAGAACTTATCCCCTATTAGGATAGTAACCTTTTGATCAAATGGGAACATGAAAAGCTTGGGAGGGAGATTCAGTAAGCGCCTCATCAGTCATCACCAAACACCAAGAATCTCTCCTGTGCTTTTTCTGTTCTGTTTTTTAAGGAGGAAAAGGAATGCTTCTTAGATTTGTTCGTAGAAACCTTTCAGTGCCAGTTCCTCAGGATTAATCTGTTTCCTATGCAGAAGGATGTAGGACATACTTTCAGAATTGGTTGACTTGTCATTGTAGTGTCTACACTTACACAGTGATTTTATTCCCTCCCCAACCTTGTGAAGAAGACAAATCCCTTCCACAGTGCTGGAAATGGGATGCAGAAGAGTTTAGATTTGCCAGATTGTGTCTGTGACTGGAGCTACTCCTGGCTGAGCAAGAGGCTCTGTCCTACTTGTCCCCACAATCCACAGGCAGAAGAATGACCTGTGGGTTGCTTTCAGAACCTGGTGAGACACAGCATTGTCTCCTGTAGTTTCCTTTGGAATCGTTAGGACTTTATTTCCCTGATGCTGTGTAATCATTTAGCAAAGCAGAGCAGTAGTTACTGCATCACAGCAGTAAGGGGTCCATCCAGGCAACAAACTCCCTGTCTCCACACACTCCAGAGCAGTCCTGGAGAGGATTGTTCCCTCAAACCTGCCTTAAACATTTGATATTTGGTTTGAAATAGCTCTGGTGATTTGCAAGGCTGATTTTCTTAGTAGCTGGCAGGAGGAGATGACTGTTAGGAATGTTTGTTCGGGGAACTGATTTGCTTTGAAGTCTGATTTTTTAGGGCAGTTTTTGGGGGACAATAAATGTTTCTAGGGAGAGCAGGTTTGCAGTCCTTTTGCATGTGTTGTGTGGCCTTGGTGCCATGGCCATGCTGGGTTAAAGCTTCCTTCTAGCAGAGATGTCATCTTTGTGAGCAGATCTGTCCCACAGCATCTTTTAGGAGATCCTTCACAGCCTGGCTTTTCTGTGCTTCCCAGACAGCACTGAAGACATCACCCAGAGATGATGCTGCCCCAGTTTACAGGACTTCTTTTCTCATCACCGTTGGGCCCAAAGACTCGGGAAAGAACGACCAGAGTGCTGCCCTTCAAGGAAATGACAGATAAATCACAGCAGGGAGGGCAGCAAGCAGGGAAGGGAGCAGTGGGGCTTCTCAGCTGCAGCTGCAGCCCCCTTGCCTGGCTCCCCTGGGCTCCCAGTGCTCCCATGGTGTGTGGAACTGGGCAGGGTGACACTTCCCAGTGCCACTTCCCAGCTGGGGGTCAAGCAGCAGCGTTCTCCTCACCACGGTTAGAGTTGTGTCTGTTGTGTTCTGCTGTGCAATCCCAGATCACATCCTGTTCATCCCTGAGGTCTGGGGACACTGTGCCAGTGGGAGTTACTGTATCCTATCCCATACAAAGGGATGGGTGAGCTACCGGGGAGGAAACCATTGATGTCAAATCAAGCTGCTGAGCAGTTCGTTTCTAATGGATGCTCGTCATCCAGCAGGTTTGCTCTAGAGGGAGATGGCAGATTCAGGACAGAATATAATCCCTGCTGTCAAATGGCAATTATGAGAGCAACTACCTGTCTGTACTCGTTTTGATCTGGATGCTGAGCAGGTAATGCCACCATGCAGTGTGGTGCCCAGGGAATTCAGAGAACTGCAGGATCTCATAACAACTTTCCTTCAAGGCCACAGAACTGAGAGGTGCTCTGTCTGCTTTACAAATCTGTTCATTTGTGAGCCAGACCAAGATGCAAATTGTATTTCTGATAGAGATAAATAAGCGATAGAGATTCTAAATGTGGTTGGTTTGAGGATTTTCTGCCTGGTGGCACACTCCCACAGGAGGTTGAAACCCACCAAGGTTTGTCAGGGGGATAGCTCGTCTCACTGGGGCACAGCCTGGGTTGTTGTCAGGAGTATTTTGGTATATGTGCTTCTTCTCCCCATTGTCCCTGTTCTTTTCCAGCTTGGCACGCTAGGTTATATTTCAAGAAGGATTAAATGCAATGGAGCTTTTTACTGGAGGATTCTGAAGGTTTATTTCCCCACAGGGACTCTTTTTTGAGCTGATAAGTGACTACTTCAAGAGGGGAGGAAAAAGTCTCCTTTCAAATCTCTTTTATTTTTGAGGTTCTGTTAAAGGAGCAGGCTCCTCTGTGCTCTCTTTTGTGCTCATGCATAACACAATGTGATACCTATCAGACTGCATAGAAAAGTTACTGGGTACAGTGCCCTCAGCTTTCTTCTCAGCAATGTTTTTAACTTGGAGCAAGTCATAGGCCCTTATTTCTCCCCAGATTATTCCAGGCAGCTCTCCAGTATAAATAAGTAATTCATATTTTGAGATGCCACAAGTATCAAGGGAAAGATTTTTCCATCAAGCCTTTCTTTTGATTTAGGCACTGATCCCCACGTTTTCCTCCTCTCTTTGTTTGCCACTTTGTCACCAGATGAAGTCACCTAGGAGGAAATTAGCAGGAGATTACCAAGGGATGGGTTGGGTATCATGTGAAGCTCTGTAATTGCTTTGCTTTTGGAGTGAAAAGAAGCATGTAACCATTCCAGACAGGGTGCAGCTATCCCAGTCCTTCTCTTGCTGTGCTGCAATGCTTGCTCTGAGCTATGTTTGCTTTTTGTCTGGCAGCTGAAGGTGCTGGGGCTCTTTATCAGCTTGGCCTGGGCTTACAGCTGCTGCCCCAGGGGAGGGGACTGAGCACCCTGTGGTCACCCCCATGGCCTGGCAAGTGTTCCAGGGGCACAGGCAGCTCTGCCCTCCCCCCAGCTGCCTCCTCAGGGGTTTGCGCTCTGCAGCTGAGTGAAGGAACAGCCCCACACTGCCTCCTGCACAGAGAGGGACCAGCAACCCTTCACTCTCTGTGTCCAACCTCAGCGTGGCACCCACCTCTTCTTCACCTCTGCCTCCCTTGTGGGTGACTGATTACCTGGGTTCTGACAGTGCTAACGAACCCAGCTGCCAAATAAACTTGAGCAAGGGAGACAGCAGTAATGTATTGGTTTGTTCATTTGATTTACATTAGAGCAGGTTTATAATGACCCTAAATGATTATTTTTACAAGAGGTACATAAACAAGTAAAATTGAAATGACTGCTCTGCGTGCTACTGCACATTCCTAATGCTGCATTTCAACGTGTACAAATGAATTCTTTCACTTCCACTGGCTGATTACTGCCAGAAAGAGCCTGTGGCTCTGCAGGATGGCAGTACCTCCTGTAGTGTGTGTGTATGGGGAAGACCATTCCATTCACTTCCACTGAGAGGTTTTGGGTTGCACAGCTTTCCTCTAAAGCTTAACCAACTTTTGTCTTTTAAAACAGAAAATAGTTAATATTTTTGTGCTTTAATCAGTGTTCTCTCCTGTTCTGGATGCAAGGCAGATGTAAAGGTTTTACATGTCAGTAGTCCATGAAGGTCCCTTTGTGCCAGGACAGTGCACTGCAGCAGAGCTCCTACACAGATACCCAGCCCCACATAAAGGCTGAGCTCTGTTTCCATGCAGGTGTTGTCGCTGACTTAGTGTCTGGCTGTATCCTCTCTCTCAGAGAACTTGTGCTGTTCCCTTTAGAACACAGGGCACCCAAAACTGTTTGGAGCAAACAGGAAAAATAGCACTTTGACTTGGAGAAGCAATCAGGGTGTGCAGAAAGCCAGAAATGTCAGAGGAAAAGGCAAATTGCTTAGAGATACCTGAGGAAAGAATAATTTCCTTCCAGAAGCTTGGTGTGAGTATTTTATGCCCTCAGCATCTCTTGGAAAGTACTGTGATTTCGTGCAGCAGAAAGGCAAACCAAACTGGAATGTGAGGAGAGAGAAGCAAAGGTTGGCAGCTGGATTGGATCTGTACCTCACAGGACAGCAGAAGCCCTCACTGCCTGTTCTGCCTCACAGACATCAGCACTGTCCCATTGCTGCTGCAGGGGAAACACCCCCACAGCTCTGAGCAAGGCACATCTTCTGGCATTTAGTCCTGTCCTATCTTTAGTCCTTCCTGTATCCAGCACAATGCTAAGCAAAGTCACACTTGGAGGTTCAGGTGGCTGCTGGCAGCTTCAGGTGTGTGAGAGCAGATGGGAATATTCCAGCTGTGATGAGCACAAATCCCTCTGGAGAAGGTTATGTCCAGATCTCTCTGTTCTCTTGTCTCTCACAGAATCTGGCCCAGAAGTACTAACATGTGATGAACATTTATGGATGTTTCCATTTCAGAATGGTATTTGCAGCCCACCCTTCACCTCATACCAGAGTGCTATTCCCTGTGGCTGAGCTGGAAAGGAAGGATTTGATAGCTCAGCGTAGACCAAGGCAAAACAAGTAAATAAGTATTGGTCAACACAGGAACAGGGACAAAGATGAAGACAGCAGTAAGATTAGACATGTACCAAATGGCTTTAAAATGTTAATTGCATTGTATACTTGGTCAAGCATGAAATTCTCTTTACATAATCATTCAGTGTATTTCCAGGATAATACTCTAATAATGCAGCAGGTGGGACAAAAAGCAAGTACTACCTGTCTCAGCCTGTGCAAGCAAGGTTTGATGTGTGTGCTGCATGGTGATCTCCAGATGCTGAGGCATATGTTGTCAGTGGATACCTTTATTTTTTAAAGGAAGGTTGGATGGCTTTGTAACTTCTCACAGGGGCTGGGAATGTCTGAATTAAATAGATGTTTGTAATAAGTCTGTCAAACTGTGCTTCAGGAGCCTGGTACTGTTCATTTCCAGTGTAGGAAGTGTTAAAAAAACCCAAATCACACACACACAGAGAAATACTGAATTTATCGGACCTTCACTGAAGCACGTGATAACCTGTATCACATCACATATGAACCTTCTGGTAGAATGCATAATTTGGGAAAGGCTATTTCATCTTGCACTGTTTCATATCTGTTTGCTGACAGCTTTCTCCATTGTAACTCTGCCTTTGTTACTTCCAGCTTGTACCTCACTGCACCTCACAAGAGCAGCAGCTGTTGTGCACTGCTGTCATCACATCTGATTATTACTGTTTATTTTCCATTCCACATTTTTTATTTTTGACACCCATCCTGTTTTTAGCAAGGACAGGCATTCAGTTATGGTACACCCTAGGTAATTACAATAAATGAATGATCGTGTTCCAAATACTCCTGGAGCCCCAGTGTTAGATTAGACTGAACAAACAAAACAAAGACAACCCAATCCCTCATCAGATATTGTGGGCAAAGAATCATGAGCTACATGTGAGCTACAAGCTTGAAAGCCAGCATATCATTACCTACAGTTTGATTTTGATTTGGACATACAGTAAATTACCTTTTCGTAAATGGCTGAATTTGGAATGAAATGACATTTGGCTGCTTCAGTTTCTGGACTGAAGGATGGAAGTGTAGTGCTGACTCTGAAGACCATTTCAGGTTTCTGCTGTGACAACCACCTGGATCATTTTAGCCACTTCATGTCTGTTATCTCATCTGAAAAGTGGCAATAACACTTCCCAGGAGTGCTGCCATATTTACTGTTCATAGTATCTGTTAAGATTCTGGAACTAAAGACTTTTTGGAATGTAAAAAGTTCCTTCTTCCATTGATTATTCTGAAATTACTGTCAAGACAGTCATGCTTTAATTTAAGAACTGCTGGGGTCTCTTGTTACCTGCTTTAGGGGGTCAAAGCACTTGGCAGCTACTGAAATGGTTTTCCATCTGCCCAGGTCTCTTTAACACGTGTATTGTAGTGGTGAGTAACTCTATTCATTTCAGCTTATGTCATCTTGGATCTTTGTTCAGGCCAAACTGAAACACTCCTGCTCACAATGAGTAGTACCACACTCCATAAAAAGTCTCATTGATTTCAGAAAGGCTTTCACTGATATGTTGTACTATTCATTGTTAAGTAAGGGAATAAATATCATAGTCTGTCTCTGTACAGTCAGAGCAACAGAAACTGGAGGATGGGGAGTGGGAATTACAGAGACAAGGAAACCTTTCATTTAAAAAAGATGCAAAGAAAACGTGATTCATCTGAATGTCTTAACTCTAACGAAAAGCTTTCACTGGCAAATGATAGAATATAGTATAGAGTCTGACATCTGTAGTAAAGCAGAATTTAGAAATCTCATTCCAAACAAGAATATAAATTACATGACTGTTGCATCATAAATTTTACCTAAACAGTGGAAATTCAACTGAAGTATGACTTTAACCACTGAAGAATTCCAGGATGTAAAATATATGGTGTTTCTGGGAGTGAGGCAGGGGTTTGTTTCGGTTTAGTAGCATTCATTTTCTGTCACATTTTACAGGCAGTTCCTTCAGAAGTCACATAATACACTTGCAGCACTTCAGGGCTATTGAAAAAACAGGGGTTTAATTTTGTGGTTTTAAAGGCTACGTAAGGGCACAATAACACTTGAGTCAAAAGTGTTTCATACCTGTGAATGTTTTGAGCTTCAGCACTCAGAGCCCTGCAAGAGCAGACCCAACTCTCCTGGTGCACACAGGGGTGAGCAGTGCTTGGCATTAGGCTGGCAGATGTGACTGTTGGAGGATGCAAGAAGGGGAAGAGCCTCCCAGCTGCATGTGCAAGAGCCAGGCAGTTTTTAAAAGAAAAACAAAACTCAGCATGCCATGGTGAACAAAGGTCATACTGGGAAGGTGCAGAAAACAGCTGTACCTGTCCCTCCCATCCTAATGCCATCCCTACACTCTCTTTCACATTCCACTTCTTCCTCCACTCCACACAGGAAGAGCAAAAACGTTGCCATTCACATCTGTCCCTGCATGCCATTAATCTGTGCTTCGCACTCTGGGCTACAACGTGTGTGTAGTGAGGTGTGTGGTGAGGATAGGGTGGGTTTTCCAAGGAAAACTGTCCCAGGCACTGAGTGACCTTGCTGAAACAAGTGCTGTTGATTGATCCCTGGTTGTGCCCTGGCAGGAGGTGCAGTGGAACACACCTGGAAGCATTTCAGGGCATGGTGGAGCTGCTGCTTTGCTTTGGTGATGCACAGCAGCAGAAACTGATCAGCTGGGCTCCCTCCACAGCAGCACAGTGGGATTTTCTTGCAGATGCATTTCAAGGTCTTGATTTTAATGGGAGTTACAGATACTCGGTTTGTCTGAAAACAAGACAAATTACTTGGACACGCCCTTGGAATAGCATTTGGCTGATGTTTGTAATTGCCTATTTCCGATTATTTTTGACTATAGAGCGATGCAGTAAGTTGATGAAAGCTCAACAATCAAAATCTCATGCATGCTTTATTATTTCCATTGCTGCTGCACCCAGAATCCCCAATTAAAGCAGTATGTTTGTAATTTGGGGGGGGGGTCTTTCCTTTTCAATAGGTAAGCAAAAAGTAATGAATTTTTTACCAGGCTACCTCTGCCTACTCCGCTTTCATTTAAAGCAGACTGTCTCATAAAAGGGAAGAATTAAAGCACTGGTAGTTTTCAAATGGACAGATAAAACTAGTCGTGTTTGTGATTTTGCTGTCTTAAAGTTTTCCTGGAGAGCTGGTAAAGCAGAGAACAGTCTTCCAATACAAACCCTGAGCTTAATCAGTCTCTTTGTGACTCTACAGTAAGCTCAACTTTCAGTTACACCAAATTCAGTCCAGTTACAATTAATTTTTCCCTGGCACAAGCCATTATTAACAGTACTCAAATAATTCATATTTTCATTAAATCGTAGAATAGCTTGGCTTGGAAGGAATATTTGTTAAAGGTCATCTAGTCCAAGCTCTTGCCACAGTGCTTAGGGACACAGTTTAGTGGTGGACTTGGCAGTGCTGGGTTGGACTTCATAATGTTAAATGTCTTCTCCAGTCTAAACAATGGTATGGCTCTTGAAATTACCAGAAAGTCATTTATTTTTTTCTCTGGTTAGCAGGTAAAAGAGCAACGCTCCATTGTATTTAATTAGAAAGAAATAGGAAGAAGGAATGTCTTGAGAAAACCCAGGAAGTGAAAAATAAATAGAAATCAGGCTCCTGACTTTAAGGAAAATCAGCAGCTGTTGGGCTTCTGAGGTCTTAGAGCTATCAGCTCCCTCTCAGGTTGCAAATGTACAGGGTAAGGTGCTCAGCAAGTACAGCCCCAGCAGCAGAGCCTCCAAATGTCACACCCTCGAGGTGCCAGTGACGCGCAGTACATCCAGCCACGCGCCCAGCTTATTCCTCACGGAGGAATTCAGGAGCTGGGCCTTTCAAGTCTCCCTCTCTGGCATTTATCCAAGAGTACTGAGGCTTTGAAAAGCAGGATTGTTCTGCAAGGGGGATGGCAGTTCCAAGCAGCCATTTGCCATGGTATTGCACATCCATCATCTCCCTGTAATACACGACTGCGTGTGCTCACATCACAGACAGTGCTCTTTTCACTGGCTGAGCGGCTGCAACGCCTGCCAGAGAATTAGGAGGAACTGGCCAGCCTTCAAGATTTCTTCACAAGGACTTCTTAATCAGCTCCCATGCCTCTGTACTCTCATGTCTGTGTGTCTGGTAATTTGCTGTACTTTATGTACACTCTGTTCATCATACAGATTGGCTTTTTACTTTCTGCAGCAATTCCTCTCACTTTGCCAACACCTTGCCATTTGCAGCTTTAATGCCTATCGATAGCACTTCATCAGCAATAGCTGCCAGTGTATATTCTTTTTACAAGATGTTCACCCTTGGTTTTTATAGATGGTTACAAATTTAGTCACAAACCGATTGAATACTTCGTTTTCATTTGCTTTTCACATGGAGTAGATTCGTCAAAATGAATGGATCATGGGAAGATTGAAAACAGCAATGGAGAAGCTTCTCTAGGATGGATTAGTGTCCCAGGCTAGAGTCAGCTCTGCCAAACCCATTCCTGTGGGCCTCATCTGGGTTTAAAACCTTCAGCAAGAGAGTTTTCACAGCATCCCATAGGCAGCTGCCTGCATAGCCCTAATGCTGGTCCTCATCCCAGTGCCAACACACAGTCCCTAATTTGATTTTCTTCTGCCCTGGTAATCTTCACTTCATAGAGTGAGCCACAGGAACTTGAGCAATTGCCTTGTTAGTGAAACCAGGGCAGAGAAGGCACTTAATAGCTCAGGCTTTGTAGTGTCCTGTGTCACCCTGAACCATTTATCACTCTTCTGTTCTCCCTTTCACTAGTGATGGGCCTTTCCTGTGGCCTTTCACATCCCTGCCACTTTCAGTGCAATTGGAGGTTTTGCTCTCTTGTTTGTCCCCATGTACCCCATCCCACCATCCTGTGACTCTCCTTTTGCTGTCTCTCTGAACAGGGTGACACATGGTTGTTGTGTGTCGCCACTTCTGCCCTTGCCCATGCTCTGCCACACTAGTTGGAGACAGTTTGGCAAAATTATTTCTCTCTGACAGATGGCAGTTTGAACCAAAACCTATGACCAAAAAGCATCCCTGTGTAACTGGATAGTGAGACTGAAGTCCAGAGCAAACTTCAGGCATTTCTCCCAGCTCAATTTCAAATGCTCCTTGGTGTAAGGGTTGTAACTCACAAGTCAAGCAATTTGCTTGTAATTTTGTAATGGAAATGGGTGGAAATGTGGGGTGGGGAAGGGATTGTGCATCAGCCTATGTACAAGGAAATTTTTTGCTCCTAAGGGGTGATACCACAGTAAGCCTTGTATAAACAAGGCTCGGTGTTTTACAAGGAAACTATGTTATTAGTTCCATTAAAGTTGCATAGAGTGGTGTGACCACTGTCACTCCACAGCAATTTTTTTCATTTACTATCAACGGCAGAACTAAACTGCCTTTTGATATTCAGTGAGGTGCAACAATTTGTTGCAGAGAAACAGATAGGAGATCGCATCTTCTCCTGCCTTCTCCCACACCATGGTTAGAAATAAATACTCTGAGTGTTGCAAGGTCTCATCTCACAATATCTTCTATTTTTTTGAGTAGCCATGTCAGAACTTAGGGATTCTCATGGCTGGGTGACACATCACAGGAGTAGCTCTGTTTCCTGGTACAACAGCCTTGCCTTGCTTTCAGCTTTGGAGATGTCAGGAAGCTGTACTGCTTGAGTGTACCAGGTCAGTAATAGAGGGATGTCATTCAGTGCATATCCCTCCTCTTGGATAGACACTTGGTCAGTTGGAGATTCAGTGAAACTATTAGTTCTATCTCTTCTAATTATTTTGAATGGCTTTGATCTAAATTTCTAACTACAGGGCTGTAAATCTGTGGGGTTTCTAGTTTAGAGTTTGATTGGAGCCTTATGGATGGCTGGCAATGTGGTAACTGTTCTGGGTACTAGTAAATATTGGGGTTTAATTGAATTTTAAAATGTCCACTGTTGTTCTTTGCTGTCCTTTAATTATCCTTGTTTATATCTTCCCATTTTTGATTTGACAGTAGTGCATGAATGTCCCAGTCAAGATCATGACCTTCGCTACTGTAGGTGCACAGAAATTACTGTCCATGTCTGAAGAGCCTACACAAGCCAGTAAAGAAAACTGAATGGTTGCAAATTGTCTTCTGAGCTCCTTTTCTTTTTATAGTTCATGGCTCAGGGAATACTACTCAGCAACAGTGGTTAGAAAGACTCTTCCATTGACCTTGCAGTGTCTC
This sequence comes from Lichenostomus cassidix, assembly GCF_008360975.1. Taxonomy (NCBI): domain Eukaryota; kingdom Metazoa; phylum Chordata; class Aves; order Passeriformes; family Meliphagidae; genus Lichenostomus; species Lichenostomus cassidix. The sequence continues at coordinate 20,218,188 of NC_139490.1, forward strand.
TGCCTGTCTGGGAAATTGTTACCTCTGTGTCATAACACACCAGTCTTTGTGAACTTTGTTTCAGATCTCTAATCTATCCTTAAATTAGGTATTTTTCCTGGCTACCTCAGTTAGCAGTGCTTTCTCCATCAGCTGGCTCCAATTATGTGATGCTCACATGCTATCTCTGAATAAATGTTCTTTGAAGTTATAAAGCAGAAAGATGCCCTTGGTAAGCTGCTTTGATTCGGCTCCTTCAAGCAGGAGGAGCACTGTCAAGGTATAAAGGTTAATTTCACCAATCTCAACTCAAGTTAAATAAGAATCTAATGAAGTCTAACAGATGCTCAGTTTACTACTCTTGAAAACCTAGTTTGTCCAAATTCTTTACCCAAGTAGGCAGTCTATGATGTTTTCTTTTCCAGCAAAGGATATATTACTTGGCCTAGATTTTTGTAAGATCTCAAAAGACAGGAATGGATCTCCTGAGACCAATCAAAGATGCTTAGTGTTCTCTGGGGGGGAAAAAAGGTAAAAAATAATAATCTAACTGCTTGTCCAGTTTTCAGATGGGATAGAGTTAATTTTCATCTTAGTAGCTTGTACAGTGCTGTGTTTTGAATTCAGTATGAGAATAATGTTGATAATGCAGTGATGTTTTGATTGTTGTTAAGCAGAGCTTACCCTGAGTCAAGGACTTCTCTGTTTCCCATGCTCCAGCAGAGAGGAAGTGCAGAGGGAGCTGGGAGGGAGCATGACCAGGACACCTGACCTGAGCTGGCCAAAGGGATATTAAGTAGGTTACAATACAGGCAACTCTGACTGTAAAAGCCCTTCTTACCAGGATGGAATCTGCATGTGAAATAAGGTCTGTTAGGCCTAGACATCCACAGGCTTGCACAGCAATCCCGAGTAGAGGTTCACATCAGAGATCTTAATTATTGTCTCCAAACATCAGGCAACTAATCTGCATTTTGAAGAGTCTCTAAATGGGTATTTACATAATTTATGTTTTACAAAGTCCACTGATGTGTATTTGCATAATAGACCACAGCAGTGCCAACACATCCATCGCAGCACACGGTGTCAGCTCTCATGAACTTCCAGTGGGTTTTTGCCTTTATTGGAGCTCCTGTGACAGAAAGAAATGGCAGTAACTGATATATCTCAGAGCAGACTGAGTGCCTGTCAAAGCTCCTTTGGCTGGCTGGAAACACACAGAAGTCAAGCCTGCTCAGTCACCTCAGAAGTGTTCTGTGTATGTTCATGCCAGTTCTGTGCATGGAAACAGCAGAGATGGTCCTTCATTAAAGTCCACTGAATTCCCTCATTTGGGGTCCACGTTGCTCTCCACACACTTCCAGCAGCACCTGGAAGCTGCTTTCGTCTCTCCAGCTTCCTCCTCCTTAAAAACAAGTACTTCTTCTCACACTGCCCGCAGCTCCTTGGCATGATCGCCTTGGATCTGTGTGCAGGTGCCTGCAGAAGGACCTTGGGCTTTGTCACTGGTGTCACCTGGGCAGTCAAGCTTGAGCACATCAGTGTAGAGAGAAGCCAGAACTCTGAGTTCCAGTGCAGGGTTCAGCACTCTCAAAATGGTGGGTTTAACATTCTCATGATGGAGATAATGCCTTGAGGGGCGTTTAGCCCATATGGGCTAATGGCAGAAGTGTTTCCTCGTGGCCAAGTGGGAGAACCCTGGCCAGTGTAAAGTTGAGCAGTGTTGTTATTCAGAAAAGGGGGATGATTTGTAGCCCTCAGTCTGTTATGCACCAGTGTTGGCAGACTGGCTAAATTCAGTCTGATGCTTTTGGTGTAGGTGACTCCATGAAAACTGGGGGGAGCAGTTCACCTCCTCACAAAAACAGAACAGGGAAAGGGATCATTGCTGGCTCGAAACAAAAATTTCCTTCAATTTGCCGCACAGCCTGAACACTGACAGAACATAGCCTTATGCATATCCTAATGGATGGGGCTTCATTTTGTAAGACTTTCTATTAGAAAAGTTTATTTTTCACCCTGGTTGTATATCTCCTTTCCATTTGTGTTGATTTGGGTATTCATCATCCTGCTGACTGTGATAAGGGTTCATCAGTTTCACTGCATGCTACTAATAAGATAATGCTTTTAAGCCGTTTGGTATTTTCACATGAAACATGTTCTTCCTGCCGCAGATCCTCAGCAGAGTGATGGCTCTAATCATCCTCCCCGTCAATAACTGTCAGCTGTGATGGAGCTGAGGTTCTGGCTGGCCGGATAAACCAGCAATGTGAAATAGAGGATATGCAGTGCTGAAGAGTTGCCAGACTAGAGCTGGAGAAAAGGCTCATTTAAACTTCCCATACCAGAGCTGAAGCAAGCCTAATGCCATGGTGTTTTTCTGTACTACTCTTGATGTTCAGGCTAAAATGATTAATCCAGGATAATATCTTGCCACAGTTTCCTTTGATTTCAGTTCAGAGTGAAATTAAATACTGGAAAGATTCAATAAACAAATGTTTCCTACAGATTTATATAAGGACCAGAACTATTGTTTGGCATTACAACTAATCCTTTTTATCATCTAGGTTAAAAGAAATCAGATGCTACGTAGATTGAAGTGATTTCAATGTTTATTCTGTAATTTTCAGCAGTTAAACATCAGTTATTATTATATCCTATTAGAGCCTCTTTAAAAGATTTTTAGTATAAGGTTCTATCTCTGCTCAAGAAATGACAGAAATACAGGAAGCATTTTAAACCCTCACTGCTGCCATTGAGATCTGGTGACTTCAGAATCCTAAAGCAGGAATCGTATCTGCCCAAGTTTCTAAGGGAGCAATGGGAATAACTGGAGGAATTTGAATGGCTTTTAAAGGATGAGGAATGATGAGAGCAGCCTGCTTGCAGGGTGAAAAGACCCTTTCAGATATCTTTTAGAGATGCTTGTGACTATTTTTCTGTGCCTGCCATGCTGAAAGTGAGTTGTGGTTATTCACTCCGGGTTTGGCCGAGCTGCCTGTAGTGCCTGTGTTGAATTCTCCCTGCTTCTTTCTAAAGGCAGCTGAGCTGGAAGGGCTCTGCCCTGCCTCCCAACACTTAGGTGGGAGGGGAGCTCTGCTGTGGCTTATTTTCTTTTGCTTGCTCCGTACGGATATGAGATCTGCTTATGCTAAAAAGGGAGAGGATGGCTTCCTAAGCAGAGAGCAGTCCATGCTCCTGTCCCTCGCTGCCATCTCCTTGGGGAAGCAGGAACAGACCTCATGCAGTGACACAGAGCAGTTTCTATTGTCACTCCTCTTTTGGCTGACACCCAGTTAGTTAATTGAGTAGTTCTTTCTGGTGTATTTTGGGACAGTTTGCTTCCAGGGCAGAACCAGGTAGTTTGAGTGGAGCCTGTTTCAGGCTGAGATGCCCTTCCCTGCACACCTCTTCTGACTGCACAGGGCACAAGAAACCTGGGTTCAAGTATCCCTTCTAAATCAGTCCCAGAAAGGATCTGAGCCTAGGTATCATCCCTAGATGGAGAAGAATCTAGAGAATCATTCTGCCCCTAGGGCTGGGTAACAGCTGAGTGGGAACTTTGAGAATCTCCGTGGTGCATGAACACAGCTTGGGCAGCTGGCCTGGCACGGGGAAGCCTGAACTTCCTTGGGCATTGGTGTTGCTGTACACAGGTTGAAGCAAACTCAAACCTGACCTTACTCTTAAGCTATGTGATTGTCGTCTAATGGCATGCAGAAGCTGTAAATGCTGCTCAGATAGGACCTGTGAGTCTTTTCAGCACTGCTTTTCAGTTCTAGACCTGAGGGCTGAGAGACATGTCCCTAACTTAAGCAGGTGGCTAACAGTGTTTATCTTGGTGCTACAAGTTCTGTTTAAAGTTAAGGAAAGTTAAAGAAGGTAAGAAGTTCCAATCCTGGTTTTAAGTTGAACTTTAACTCCTGAAGTATAAGATCATGTCCGAGCCTTTTACAAAATGGAGCTCTTGTGTTTGGGGCAGCAGAGCTAAATTAAAATCCTCATTACAAATGTCAATTGCAAGTACAATTAGCAGGCTGTGAAAAGGCTGAATATTTGTAACATGTAAATTTTGAAGCCAGAAGAGGTGCAGTTTCTCCTTAAGGGAAAGAGTGCCAACAACACATGCTCCTTTTCTTCCTGAGAAATTAAGGAGTGTCTGGGGGAGAGGAGTTGGGATGGCTTTAAATATTTTTGGTACTCCCTTCCAAAATAAGTTTATAGTTTCCCCACATACAATTTAATTAAGCCTTCGATTTGACCTTTGTATTGAGCAATAAAAGTTAACTGGGAAAGATGTGGGCAGAAGGAGAGCACAAACAAAGCATGCCCCATGTCAGCCAGTGAGAACTGTTTCTGTAACCAAAACTAATGAGATCATCAGGACAAAAGCAACAGCCAAAGCATTTTCAATTATTACTAATATTTTTCTTCCTCGAGCCAGTTTATATTTTTCTTAATTACAGCTTTGAGCTGTGGCGTGATATTTAGCAGATGCCTTCGGCACTTGGCGTGCTGATCACTTGCACACTCCAGACTGGCAGGGGCACCTAATCTTTGAAGTCTGGAGCTCACATTCATCTTTAACCATAAAGGTCAGCCCTGCATTCCTTGCATCCCCCCAAACTGCCATTAAGTTTAATAGGAGTTTGGAGCATGCGAGGCATGCGGTATCAGGATCGCTCTCAGTCTTCCTGATATTACCAGTGAGGCATGTACACAGTTTCTAAACTTAGCTAATTAATTGCACCATACAGTGAAGGCAGAAGGCTGTCACAGGGCTTTTTAGTTGTTTCTTTCATTACAAGAAAGTTACAATGAATGTTCAACAGATTTACTGGGAACATCATGTTTTACAGATACTTGCATGCTGTGTTTCAGGATATCATGTCAGCTGTGCTGCACTACATACAAGGTATCTGGCAAACTAAACAAGCATAAACATGCAACCACAAACATGTGCCTAAGACTAGACTAAAAACAGATGTTTCCAGGAAATGTAAAAGATGTTTGGCATGTTTTAGGCTTATACTTTCAGCTTGTCTGCATTTGAATAAGTCCCATATTGATAAAAACAAAATGACAAAACCTTTTCTTGCAAATGACTGATTGATTAATGGAAGTACTGCTGAATCACACGAGATTTGTTAGGTTAGATTATTTCTTCCCAAGGAAAAGATGGATTGTTTCTTCTTGACATTTACTATGGCAGGAGCTGAGGCAGTTCTACGTGCAGGTTTACTTTTTCACCCCCAGAACTAATACAGTTGCATTGTGGCTCCTGAAAATCACGCAGGGTTTGCTGTGGCTGCTGTATATCAAAAGCCAAACACATCCTTTGGGACAGGTTTCCTCAGAGCAGGACAGCTGAGATAATGTCCTGTTCTCTCTATACATGTATATATTGCATTCAGATGTGTATGGACTGAAAGACTGCTTGGGAAAAGAGGAAGGAGTTGCCATTTCATGTAAATGTGGCTTCAAGGCACCTGATATCTCAACCTGTCTCAGAGTTGGTCCTGCCTTTTCTTTATCGCATTTGAGTTTCATTCTTGAAAGTTCCAGCCAATGCTATTTCTTGAGGAGCATGGGTACGGCTCTCAGAGGGAAGAATTTGCATCCAGAATGCACAAGAAATAAAGTAATTCTCTCACCAGTCCACAGGGAAAGGCAATGTGCTAAAGATCACACAGAGTTTAATACAGAATTAAAAACTGGACATAGATAATCCTAGTCCCAGTTTATGATTATCCCCCCTCTCATTCCTTAAAAAAGAGAAACTCCTTAAAAAGAGAAATGGAAAGATCTCAGAATCAAACTGGGACACATCTGGGACACACTTACTCAAATACTCTCATAATCTTGTCCCACAGGTCTTCCAGAAAGGCTGTCCTGAACCTAATGCCACTCAGGAGTTCAATGCGGAGAGTGCTATGCACTTGGAACTCCTGGAGTTCTTGATTTTTCTGATTTAAATTTTTATTTCCTCCTAACACTAGGTTTCCATAAAAAGGTGTGCAGGGAAAAGGCTTCTGTGGACACCACATTCTCAGGCTGAAATAGAAAATGGCAGAACAGTACATACATGGGAGGCTGCAGAGCTGTTCATTGCTCCCTTCTGGCTCCGAAAAGCATACATTACACCCACCTTTTACTGACTGGTAGTACATAGATGACAATAACAGATGCCAGAATTTGGAGAATTGCATCACGAGTTCTCATAGTTAAGGAGTTCTCACATTCCCATTTCCACAGCATTCCTGTTTTCATTTGTCTGCTGCAGCTGTAACTGGAAATAATTAGTGCTGGTCTTAATGTCAAGATAATGGATTATTTGGAAATTGTTGGTACATTTTATGGCGACAGCATTGTTTTGCAATTTCATAGCTTCTTCCTTTGAATATGTAAAAGTAATTTCAGCTTTTGCTACCCGAGGTGATAAAAAGCTAATAATAACACTGCAGCATCTACTGTAATTTAAGAGCCTGTTCCACCAAGTTGCACCTAGCTTTAATTTTCTTATGAAGCTGTCAGCCAAACCCAAGCCTGTGATCGAAGGGAAATTTATCAAGCAACTAAGCTCCAGCTGGAGAGTAAATGCAGGTGCTGACCAGTTCACTTCAGACCTGCATTATGAGTGTCATTACATCCATGATGAGGCATTCAAGACCAAGGCATTAATTTGCTGTTGTAGATGCTGACATTCTGTCTTTGCAAAGTACAGTGTTTGCATGAAAGTCTAGAAAGAAACGGACCGGTCTGACTTGATGTAATTAATGTGGGAAAGCAGAAATAAACAATCTCTGCTTCCTTTCTCTCCCCAGATAGCTGGTTTGGAAGTTCTCTCTCTAGGAGCTCATGGTTAAAAGTGATGGAAACGTGTCCAGAATCCCCACTTTGTTATGGGCACAGTGGATTGATGAGAGTGGATTCTCTGCTGTCAGTGCCCCTCTCCATGAGAAACCAGGCTGCCGTAATTAACATTTACAGGACTGGTCTGGCAAATGTCTCTGGTTTGTTTTTATTCAGCATCCCCTCCCCGGGGCTGTACCCCTGTCTGGTTAGAGCCTTGGAGGCACTCAGGCTATTGGGCACTCACAGGGGCAGTGCCTGATGAGCAGAGATCCAGTCATTTGCAGTCACAGACAAAGGAGTGAGCTCAAATTAGATCAAGAGAAGGACAGAAATGGAAAGAGGGTTCTACTAAGTAGCTGAACTTGTTCATCCCTTGGCAGGACAGTAGGAAACATGAACAGATTAAAGCAGACCATGCTGATACTGTTCACTAGAGAGCAATAGCATGCAAGTACACCACTAAATAGTTACATCTGTGATAATCCCTACCAGTAGCAAACTGCAGATCACTTGGACTAGGAAGGGGGACCTGACAGCTTGGGTGCCAATATGACTTGAACTTCTGTCTGATGACCTGGTAAAAACCTAAAAAAAAAAATTATAATCACATTGTTTTTGCCCTGGTGTCTTTACTGACTCAATTAAGGTATACTTTAACATGTGACTCACTGAATGCATTTGAAAGGCATAATCAGCCCTCACTATAGGGGAGGTTCCCTGTTCCTAAATTAGATGTCAGTGGCAGTTTTGGTTCTCCCTGTCATCCTAAGCTGGTCTCTCTGAGGAATGGTATTGATCCACAGAAGTATTTATGAGTAGCTCGGTGCCGTCACAGCGGCACACACATTACTGGGCAGCAATCTGCGGTTACATCTCAGAGGTGAAGATAATCCTGAGCGCTCTAAACAGCGAGGTCAAGTCATTTTCATTATGTGTTTTGTTTATACTGTCAAGATGTGAATTTAGCAGCAGTTAACGCAGATAAGAGTTCAGCTAAGGAAGTGGACTCAATCCCCTGGACTAACTGAGCTGTAATCACGGTGCCTGGGAGAACTCTGAGCCATCTTCACTGACCCCAGCAGACCCTGTCCTCGGCAAGAGTCCCGAAAGGCTGCTCAGAAAGGCTGCTTTGGCAGTCAGCTGCCTTCACTAAGCACCCTTTTTGGCAGGATTTGAATATTCTCACTGAGAGCCTGGATGAGGGAGCAGCACAGTAGCTACTGCAGTGGCTGTGTCACCATCATGGTGCTGTGGTAAATAAACAGCACAGAACAATATTCATATGCCAGTGTCCAAAAGGCCATCCCATGTGTCAGGCTGAGGTTAGCTGGAGCCTTCAAAGGGTTTAACCACTCCATTTCTGGGAGAGAGGGACTGATGGTGGAAGGAAGTTTCTAGCGATGAAAAAAGCTTCTAATTGGGAACTATAAAGCCTTAAAAACGCAGAAGGTAAAGAGGAGAACAAACCAAAGCTGTGGGGTTCGGTTGCTTGGTTTTATGAAGTCGTACTCCGGGGGCTGCATTCATGGGTGCTGAACATCTGGGCTTTGCTGTGTTGAGACTGAAGTTTCATTTCTGTGCTAGTCTTCACACTGACACTTTTTTCTTTCCTAGCATGATCAGTACCTTTTTTGCCTTTTGAATGTCAGTAGTAGACTGAACATAACCATCTCTGACTCAGAGAAAAAGATTTAAGAGGAAAAACTCATTTAACTCAGAGTCTCAGCCAAAATCGTGGAGTGAGTAAGCAACAGGAACTCCGAGGAAACTGGAATAAAATAAGAAATCTTTATACTGCTGATATTTGTGACTTAAAAAGTAAATACAGGATTGAAAAAGATTTTGAACTGAATTGAAAGTTAAGCTATTTTTATTTATTTTTAAGAAAGGAGAAAACAGAGCATTTTAAATGAAATGCCAATTTTGCACAATTAGATCCCAAATTAGAATTGGCCATGAATAGCATCAGAAGATCCTCTGCTGTGAAGACAGAGAGAGAATTCAGAATGTAGTCTTTCCCCTGGAAAGGATAAAGGCAGAATTTTCTAATGTATTATTTAACGCTTGTTATGTAGTGCATTAAGCAATCGCTGAGAGGAAAGCTTTTAAAAACCAACAGTCTCCCTGATAGCATTAAATCTTACCTTAGATTTTTGGTTAAGTCAATAGTAAGAAAATAAACGAATTAATACATTTCAGTCTGCCCGATTTATAGACGCCAATCAAGTTACAATGCTGGACATGGCCAGCTGAAAGAGGGGAATAGATTTACCTGAGTGAGGTCTTAATTTAATCAGCTGGCCCCAGAGAGCTGAAGTCAGCAGGCTGGGATGATATAAGAGGCAGCAGAGAAATAGTGCCTTTACTGCAGTTGCAAAGGAGAATGACAGTGATGGAAAGGACTCTAGGCAGTGTCAGAACACACCTATTTCCATGATTTATTCTTAATTTACTTTAATGACAGTCTGAAGGTTGTCCATTTTTCTGTAAATGTCCTCAGAATACTGATATTTTCTAAACATTTAGAGCATGCTTTTTCTCCCCCTCCTTTCTGTGAGCTCCACTGCAGGTTGGAGTCAGAGAGGAGCTACGCCTGCACTTTGCCATAAGGAATTTTGAGCACAATGTCAGACTATGCTTTTCCCAGTGTGTGCCTTGCCAGCTGGTAAACCTTCGCTGCAGTCACTCTTGAGTCAGGTGTAGGAATCACACATTCCTCCGGGATTAATGTTGATATTATGGTAAAATGGAGGAATTCATTGCATTTCTTTTACAGTTTATTCTGGCAAAAGAACAATGTGTGCTTTCCCAATACAATAGCTCATTTTTAGTATCAAGTGAATTTATTGATGGTTGTTCAGAACTACTGACATGCAGACAATGATCTCAGATTGCATTTACATTTCTGGAATACTTTCCATCTTTCCAATTTCTGCCAGGAACTTGCTTCTGTGATTCAGAGTTTTCATTTTAAGATTGGACTGCTGTTTCATCTGCATTACAAATCTATGCCTTTTGCTTTCTTTTGTATGTGCGCTGCATTCATTAGTACCACAAATCCTTTAAACTTGGACCTGAACATTTATTGCTAATTATAAATTCTTCCAGGTAGGCATTTGTTTTTTGCCAAGCACTCAGGTGCGCTTTTATAGATTGACTGTAAAATCATCATCCCTTCAACAGATGAAATAGTGATTTTTAAAATTTTTTATTTTTCTCCACAATGCCAAGTGAGAGGGTGTAAGGGCAATATGGGTTCAGTAATATTTGCAGATAACTTGGGAACGTCTTCATAATGGAAGATTTATTTTCTCCCTTTTAAAAAAAATCCATGTTTTTGCAATAAAGGGCTACTCCTACTTTCTTCTGAATCCAATTCTTTATATAAAAATCCATGGAATTGCCTCAAAATGCATCTGGAGAGAGAAGCCTTCCAGTGCTTAAAGGGGATTTACAAAAAGGAGGGAGAGTGACCCTTTACATAGGCAGACAGTGAAAAGGACAAGGGGTAATGATTTTAAATGAAAAAAGGAGAGATTTAGATTGGATACTAGGAAGAAATCCTTTATTCAGAGGGTGCTGAGCTCCTGGCACAGATTGCCCAGAGAAGCTGTGGCTGGCCCTGGATCCCTGGAAGTGTCCAAGGCCAGGTTGCAGGGTGCAACCTGGGACAGTGGAAGGTGTCCCTGCCCATGGCAGGGGGTGGAATGAAGCGATCTTTAAGGTCCTTTCCAACCCAAACCATTCTGATTCTTTTAAGTCAATATCCAATTTCCTGCAGCAAGCCACCAACCTGAAGGGTGTTTTACTGCAACATGTTACAAAACCACTCAGTCCTAACATCCTGTTCTAAAGCATGAGCTGGTTCCCATCCCAGGTAGAAATGGAAGGTACTTTCTGTGAGAGAAGATCAGGTTCTGAGCCCAGCCACTGCAATGCAGAGCACCTATTATTCTGCTCAGGCTGTGTCTGTGAGCAGCCAAGGAAAGCCAGGCAGGCAGAGACGACTTGTTGAGCAAAACAGTGGGTGCTGAGGACAGAGCAGCCACTCTGAGTCCAACTAAAACATTAGTGCAACTAAAACATTAGCCCCATCAGTCTCCATACACGCTTCAGTTATTCAGAGTGAGTGTACAACATGTTCCAGCAATGGACACAACTTAAAGCACTGTTTAAAAGATATGTGATTAACCTTACGTTTACTTTCATGTTTTCAGATATACTCAAGGACAAGAAAACCCATCCAGAAAACAGAAATGAACCAAAACCAGCTGTGAAAAAGATTGACACCACAACCACCACAAGCACTGTCAAGTCATCCTCCAAACACAGTGTAACTGGAAATGGGAGCAGCCCAGCCCTGAGTCCCTCCCTTGCTGTTTTGGCAGCACTAGCAGTTCTGTGGCACTGTCCCCTGTAGCTGTGTTGTGCTGCAGATGCTGTGCTAGTGCTCCTGTTCACTGTCATTTATACCTGCAGCCTTACCCGACTGGAAACAAATGGAAATGGCTCTCTAGTTGATATGATATGTTAGAATAAATGAGGAGAGATATGCTGGAGTTGGCAGATACCAAGTGTCATCACTTACAATGTCTGAAGATAGCCTTTGGCAATGCCCACCCAAGGTACAGAGAGGATGATCACAAGGGTCTGAATAGCTTAAGTTATGGGGTAGAAATAACTGAAAACACAGAAATGGTATATGTGTGTGTTACTGTTTTTATCAATTTTGTTTGCTAGAATCTGACTGGCTGTTATTTGTTAATTTTTCTGGTAAGTTATATGAATGGTCAGTCTTCAAATTCAAGCCAATGCATACTTTGGTTTTTTTAGTGAACAGCTACCAAGCTGTGCTACAGTTCATAGAATCATAGAATGTTATGGGGTTAGAATGGACCTTAAAGATCATCCTGTCCCAACCCCCTACCACGGGCAGGGATAGCTCCACCAGACCAGGTTGCTCCCCTGTACAGTGAAGTGCTCTCTACCAGCTTGATGGAATTCTTGAGTGGTCAAGAAGATCAAAGCATGTTTGAAACTTCTTTTCACTCATTGTTTAGATCATAGGAAGCAACATAAAAGCATATGGTGTGTCTAATATATCAGTATAGTTGCCTTAACTGTGGAAAAAAATAGAACCACTTTGTTTACTGATAGTGAGTTTCCCTGCCCCACAAAATGTCATCACCAGATGCTTAAGCATATGCTCAAGGCTTATTGGATGAATGTCCAGCAAAGGGAAACATAAATAAACATAATGATGTTTTATCCACTTGAATGCAGCTCTGTACAGGGAAAAAAAAAAAATTCAGTTCAAACTTACTTTGCCTATGAGATGTTACATAGAAACCAACTTCAGTTTTCCATAAAGCTTCCAGAGATAGAAATTAGTGGGAACTCCCATTAGTCACTAACTAGATTTTATGCATTATGGATCTCTGAAATCAACTGTTTCATAAACTGTGTATTATTTAATTACATTTAAAGTTTAAAATTTTGTATCACTTTAGGTGTAAATGTAAAACATTCTGAAATCTAGAACATTCTCTGTTATACTTCATCTTGATTGTTACCCTAGAAAATGTCAAATGTGCATTATATCACAAGGCTATTTTTTTTAAATCAATCATACATTGATGCATTTTAACTTTTTGGATGAAAAAGTACTATAATAACTTCTAATGGGTTAAGAGTTAATGTGTGTTTTCCAACAACTGTTTACAGTGCCATTGAATATATGTATACAAACACAACTGTATGAATACAGTGATTAATATGATAAATATATGAAACATTAGAACTGTTATATTTACTACATTTCATAACTATTACAACTGTTTAATGGCCATTTTCATGTTGTAGACTATTATTATGTACAGTTTTGTAAGATTTAATGTAAAACACTTGCCTTTGGTTTTTTGTAGAACATCTCTTTGATACTTGGCGTTACACAGTAACTGAGATTACTCAGAAAAAGAGCCCTGCATGTCACTAACCAGCTTCAGGCATTTTATTGGCAACTTGGATTATAAAAGCCTGACTCAAAGAAGGTGCCATGGGCCAGTATTACTGCTGGATGTCACCACACAGGAGGTGACAGTAGCACAGAACAAGCAGACAGTAAGTGAACACAGGAGGTGACAGTAGCACAGAATAAGACAGTAAGTGAACAAAGGCTCACTACACTTGTGCGTTTTCAGATAGTATTAGTGAACATGTCTAATAGTGTTTGCAAAGGTGGGGCTTGAGTTGCATTTCCAATTTTGGCTCCTAGATTATATTTACAACATAAAGGTATGATCAGAACCATGGATGTACCCAGCTGCAAAGGCAGTGTCCCTAAAGTGGCAGCAGCTACATTTTCTAAAAGATAATTGAACTTTAGGGTTGAAACAAGGAGATAAAATGAGGAAGATAGTTAGATTAACATTAAATATTTTCTATTGTAATTGTGATTTTTCACAATGGTAAGGATATTAATATCCCTAAGGAGTGCTTCCCAGTCCGATAAGCAAAAATCAGTTTTCTCAGAAGTATTCACATGGCTGTCCTGTGTTTTCCAGGGTTTGTGAGCTGCACCATCCTATGGAACCATATTTAAAAATGCTGCTTCTTGTATTCATTTTTGTTGCCCTTTGGAAAAGTGCTGTTTTACCTGAGGAGGTGTGCAGGTCGTGCCATTTGTACAGTGGAGGACTCTGTAATGCCTGGCAGTGTTAGAGAATCCTGAGCTGTGCTGGCTGTGTCGGGCAGGTAGCTCTCTGTGCACACACAGAAATGTGCAGTGGCTGCACACACTCACCACCTGCCCTCAGGTCACACTGTGGCTTCACTGGAGCAACTCATGTCTGATGCTTGCCAACCTGCCTCCTGATTAGTGTTCTCACACGCACAGTGCTTAGTCATCATTCAGGCAAGTGCATCCAGTTTGCACACTGAAGCCTCTGTCAGGATTCCTATGGATAGAGGTTTCAGGGCTGGGCTGTGATCCTGCCAGATGTCAGCTGTGCAGTTTGGAGTTTTCAGATTTTCTCCCTGCAGAGAGGGAACTCGAACAGGCAGAGCCAGGTGTGTTTGTGAGGTTTTAGTGGTGATCCTGCCAGCCGCATGTTCAGCTGCAGCAGAGGGAGATGCAGAAGCTCCACATGAGGCAAGTATGGAATAACTCACCCAGGGGATTATCTGTTGTTGCTAAATATCATAATTTTGCTAAACAGAAACCTCTGAAAGAAAAATCAAGTGTTTGAATTTGGGGATTGGTTGGCAAGTATTTGTATTCATCTCTCAAGCTAAACCAGACAGCCCTTTAAAAGTGTCTGTAACAAAACACACCAAGTTCAAATTATGGGGTGAGAGAGAATGAAGTAATTTCATTAGATTCAACCCGTATTTTAATACATATGAATTACTGCAGAATGAGGGAAGAGGACTCCAAATCAGTTAATACATTTCACACTAAAACACTTCCAAGCTGTAAGAAGAGTACTGGTCAAACCAGCATGAAATAAGTTCATAGTGAGCATCAAAAATGGTGCCATTTTAAAGGGCAGTGGAGTTTATTTCTCACTGGTGGTTTGTGATCTTTTTTTCCCTCAGGATCAGTTGTATTTACATATTTTAAAAAGTATGTTTTCCATTTAAACAAGACATCTATACCAGCAAAGGCAAAACCAACTGATTGTGTCAGATAAAGGAAGCATCCATTTGCAGATGTATAAGATGCCTGTTTTACAGAATCTTAGTTTGTTATCCAGGACACTGTAATTACAATGTAATTACAAAGGTCTAAATTCAAAATACTTTTGAACTTGCCTATAAAATCTCTGTGTAAAATAAGGTACCAGTCTAGGAGCATTGCTGTAGCCTTGCCTAACAGTTACGAATTGTATTTAGCCACTGCTTTTTGATTGTTTATTGTTTTGCTATGACTTTAATATTTTGCTGTGCCCACATTTATGAATGCCAGCATTGGAAAATAACTGCTGTCATATATTTGTGAGTAAAATTGATGTACAATTTTCTGTTGGTAGTGATGCAGGCTTTTTACCAAATAAGACAAAGCTGCCATGGGCACAGTGTCAGTTCTTAGTGTTCCACTGCTCTTCAGGCTGTGCATTCCTGTAAGAGGCTCAGGAGGTCTGAGTGTCTCCAGTCCCCTTGCTGGCTATGAAAGCATCAGGGAAGGAGTGAAGGTGGGTGGGCAGAGGTTTGTGTGACTGCAGGGTGCCAGGCTATGGCAGCCTCCAGCTGTCTTCTCCGAGGCCCTGTGCCCAGTGTTCTCAGCTAATTTCAAGCAGATTTTACGCCTCTTCAAGTCATCTCTTGGAGACTGGCCAAGCAAAGAGCAGCAGAAGATCAAGACTGCACTTTCAGGCAACTTCACAGACACCTGCTAGGAACTGGGCTTTTTTTGCAGTTTAGATGCTTTACACAGTCTGGCCTCTCACACTTTTTTCTGGCTTGCATATTGCTGGTGCTGTGCCCTGTCTTCTAGTGCAACTTTGTCATTGCATAAGGAACTGTGATTCAGATCTCTCAGTAATGAACCTTTTGAGGTGAAAGTGTCTGTCAGAGCTTGATAAGGGCAACACAATAGTGTCCAGCTGTGTTGACTTCAGAGGCTCTGTGCATGGGTATGTGGCTGTGAGATTCACATCTCTCTGATCTCTTAAATCAGATTTGTATTTAGTATCACCCTATTCCCTTTTGGTACCAAGACTGCAATGTGTATCATAATTTTAAATTTTACTCTCTTATCCTGTGTGAGTCTTCTCAATGTTGTCCTAATGGATGTTGTGCACAGACTTGATTTTAATGTTAGTTGAGCCTCTTTGCCCATATTTACTGAGATTATTCAGTATTGCACATTATTTGGTCTAAGCAAGATTCATTCAAGTGAAAGGAGCTGAAATACACATTGAAGTGAGATACTGAGTAGGACAAAAATCCAGGAAGTTGCTATGTTCCTAAATGGAACTCTTCACATTAAATGAAGTTTACAGACAAAATTGTGCAGCTAGCGTGGTGTCAGTGAGATTTCAGCTTTTTATTGAAAATCAATAAGCAGTGTACCCATTTTTAAATGGAAATCAGTTAATATACATGCTTTCCTCATATCTCTTCACATGAGTAAGTGTAGTTCTGTAGGAGATATTCCCTGTCCTGCACATTGAGCATCACAGCACTGTAAGTGCTTAATGTTAAAACTGGCCAAAAGTACAAAGCATTTATTTTCATTTATAGCATTTCACTACTCTGGGTGCTTCTTGTGATGACATACGGCACGTGTCAATGAAAGTGAAACATCTTACAGTCAATGTCATTACTGCTCGGACATGTGTTAGTCAAAAAGAACACAATTATGTCTTCTTCCCACTGCCTCAGAAGTCTAGCATTATTCCAATACTGAATTCTCTTCTGTTTTCCATTGTCACGCTCTAAATAACTGCAATTGAATTGTATTAAATATTAAGTCAAAAAAAATAAATGCAGGCCGAGAGATTGTAATAGAGAATAAATTCAGAAAAAGATCCTGCATTTAAAATAGAGAATACTCCTAGGAAACAAATCACTCATGGACTAGAACAATTTTTCAAGTCCCTCTCCAGGTTCATCACCATTCCACCTCCATACAGCACAATAGGAAGCCTGCATGCAGGAGGTTGGTACTGAATTCAGCAAAGTGAATTAAAACTATTGCTGTGTAGTGATATTTCCAAGTATCCTGCTTGAAGCGGATGTCCTTTTGCTGTTTGCAAGGAATGCATTCCAACTGCACGTGCAACTGCTTCAGTCCTTACTCAGGAAGCAGCTGCAGATGCTGCAGCTTTCCAGAGAGGCTGCTGGACTCAGACCATGATGCAATATTTTTGGGTCACTCCCATGTCATTGAGATCAAACTCAGTCCTTCAGATAGACTGGTTTAGGCATTCTGGTCGTTATCAACACTACAGTGATTTCCCCCCATGAAATCCTGTAATACCCTTGCAGGACAAGGGCACATCAAAGAGAGGCCACTGATGCTCTCACGATGTGCTTGAAGTACTTCATTAAATAGCCACTAACAACCACATTGGTCTTTTTTTCTATGCAGAGAGTATTAATACAACCTTGCAAATTTATGCTGTTTGCACTTAATCATTTCAATTAATCTTTAGTAAATTACCCAGTACTTTGTAATTATAATATTTGCAGTTAATTTAGTGCCATCTTAAAAATAATTAGTTGCATAATAGAAGCAATTAATATTTATTCGGATTTTTTTCTCTTGCAGGGGGATATATAAATTATCCTCAGTGGCCTTTCTGTACACCTAATTAGCACCTGTTTGAATTATTCTACAGGCTATGGACACTTCATTTGAAAAATAAATGCATTGCTAGTTTTGTGAACTCCTTGCAAATACACAGTTGTAAAAATTACTTTTCAGGGGAGTGCAAAAGCACGTTTTCATCCATCTTCTGGGTTTATGAGCTAGGCTAGGCTCTTAGGCTATTGCATCTAGAATAGTTAAGGACATTTTAAATGCAGTTAAAATGGAAGGAGTCTGATACCACTTTCCCATAATTAAGTACAGTATCCCAGATTTGTAGCCTGTTTTATTCAGTAATGAAAAAGGAAAGGAATAAGACTTCAAGAATATAGATCCTAGTGTGATTTTTACATTTCTGTAAATGCATATGCAGTTCAGAAGTTTTACTAATCAGAGGCTATCAAAAGCACTGCTGTGCTGGAGTTCTGAGGACACTGTGTTAAACTTGTGGGAATTAAACCAGATTGCTTCAATCTTGTAGGGAAGCTTCTAGGTAAATAGTAAGGGTCTATTTAAATGCACAGAATATGGAGGAAGGTAATTCAGTCTTTCTGAAAAGGAGATCTCAAACAACTTTCTAACAATAATGCCAATATCAAATATTTACAACCTCCACACATACAAAATTGAGGGGAAAAAAAAAATCTGGGGTTATGAAATATTGGAACAGACTCTCAACTCCTGTAAATATCAGTGTAGCTCCTTTGATTTCAGTTTAACAACGTAAATTTACCCTGACATAACTATCTAGCCCAAGAATGGGAATTCCTGCCCATCTTTTTGCAGGTACAGAAAATCAAGAGTAACTGCAGTGATTACAAAATTTGCTTAAGTTTTGCATTGCCCCAGCCAGCAGATCAGACAGTATCTCATGCCTGAAAAGCAAATCTGTATCACAGGGGATACCCTAAATCTTCTGGCATTTTCCCTTTCCATGGGCACAGCAGGGCCCTTTTCCAGAAGCAGCTGGTTCTACACCTTGTTGGGCTGCAAGGAGATGTTTATTCTGTATCTCCTAGGGTAGAAATTCTTTCTAAGAGAAGGTTTGGTGATAAAGATCAGGCTTTGAGGCAGATCAAATCTGATTTTTCTGTTTCACGTTCAAACACAGGATCCAGGTTTTAAACTGGTCTCAAAAACCAAGAGAGACTTGTTGGAGAAGACTGATGGTGGCTTTGGTGTCTTCAGGAAAGCTTAGACAGCAGAGAAGGCAAGCAGCCATGTTCTGCCCCAGCTGAAGCTTGTGTGTATTTGCATTCAGTTTCAGGTAAAATTACCCAGGAGTTTCCAGATTAGCAAAATGACAAATTCATGAGTTACTGCAGCCTGATGTTCTATGGAGAAGAAATGAAATTTCCTCCTAAGCAGAAACAAACATTATTCTATGTTATACTAAACATCCAACTTGGAAGGAAACCAAAGCAGGATGTTAGGCCTCACAAAGCCATAGATCCCCCTGAGTGGGGTTGGGTTTGGTGATGTGTCAGAGTTTACCTGCTTGTCATGAAAGAGTGTCTACATTTCAGTTCTGGTTTTGGGCTGGAAAAAAGCTAAGGTTTGTGGCTCACAGGTGACAAATCACATGTAGGCAAAAGTTGTAGACAAATCCACAGAGCAGTGAGGAAAGCAGTCAGGCATTCAGTGGGGGACTCATTGAAAAAGGAGAAGATGCATTTAACTGACTTATTTGAGCTCTGGCATTAGGGATGAGCAACAGGGTTGAAACCTCCTCCCAAAACACTTCAGTTGCAGGTGGGAGCAGGCCATTGGAGCAGCAATACTACAGAAAATGTTTAGTGTATCCCACTTATTCTATGGAGCCATAGTAGAATAAAAATTGAAGCCAGTACACTAAACATTGCATAATACAACTTCTACTGTACTTCAGTATCAGAACTAATACATTATGAATGTTTACTCTGGGATAGAAATTCTAGTAAAACACATGCTTTGCCATTTAGCTTTTTTAATAGCTAGTTTATGGCCTCCTAGTCTGTTTTAGTTCATTTTATTTTACAGGAATTAATAGGCTGCTCCATTTGTATCTTATATTAGTTGCATCTTGGGTATTTTAAGTTCCAAAATAGATGGGTTTTCCCCTAAGCTGTATTCAAGCTCTAATATGTATTTCTGTTTCCCAAGCATGTGTTTTATTTGCAGTATATCTGCTTATATTTTTATTGCATAAATTTGTCAATTTTCTTCAGTTTGTTTTCAGCATTGAATACCATAAAGGCAATTCTAAAAAACAATCTGAAAACAATGTCTTAAAAGAAGAACAAGGCTACTTTGAAAAGTTAAGCAGCGTGCTTTGTAAAAGACAGTGAACTGTGATTGGGAATAAAAATTAATACTCCACAGCAGGAAATTGTCATTGTCTATTAAAATTTCTCTTCTTTTTCTCTGAATGTTTTTCATCATCAGTGATGTAAGTTACAAGACTTATAAAATCTTAAATATATTTTAATCTGTTCAGATGATGCTTTGAATAAAAGATGCAGACCTTGAGAACTGAGGAATTCTTAGTATTTTGGTCAAAGTCTGGCAAGCAAAGGTCTGTTTCTTCAGCCCATAACTACATTATTGTTGTTCTTCCTTCCTTGGAATAAACACAGGGAGATGTAAAGGTGCCTACCTGCTCTCCTGGGAGCCCTCAATAAAACTGAAGAGATGCAATACTTGCAGAGGTCTCCTGGGTAAAGGCCACACCCCTCTCACAACAGGTAGGACTTCTAAAAAAAATTTCCATTCCTACATAAACAATCAGATCCGAGTTCTCCATTGACTGAGTTCTTGCAATAACTGTGCACTGTTAAAAGCCTTTCCCCTGGTTTTGATTAGGAGCACATTATTTCTCTGTCTTCATATAGGCCAGTGTACTAGAAAAAGGAACTCCCTTTTGTTAGTTTAGTGTTCTCATCACTTGTCAGTTACAAACTTTGCAGTTTTTCATCTTTTGAGGGGGGAAAGAACATCTGGTATTTTCTTGTCAGAGGCCTCTACCTAAAGTGACACTGCAGAGATCTTTGCTCTTACAAGCATTTCTTAAAGCTAATTTTCATGAGCTTCTCTTCAGTGCTCTGTCAAAACAGCTGGCTTTTTCCTGCTTAAGAAGTTGGTGAGAAAGGTTTTAGCTGGTTTCTCTCTTTTATTTAGTGTTCTGGTACTATTGGTTGAAGACTGTAGGACAGACCACTGAACCACAGTAGTATAATGAACAAAATGTTCCTTGATTGTGTTTACGTTACTGTAAGCCTCCTGTCTACCTACCCACTTTTTTCTGACTCGATTTATTTTCTGCTTCCATGATGATTTGAGTGTTGCCTCCTAAAGCATCCATGACTCCAGCTGTTCCTGACTCTTTCAAAATGCTTCCTATTTGAGGTCCGGGAATTGCATACATTTCATCCTGCCACATATAGAGAGTGCTTTTTGCCAATATATTCGGTTTTGACCCAGCTCCAAAGATAATAGCCAACAGCTCTTCTCTGCTGATGCTAAAGGGATGCTTGTTCTCTGAAGTGCTGCCTCATAAAAGCCTTTTAAGGATTTCACATTCATCCTCTAATTAAGCAGGTGTCTTAAATCTGCAAAGCTGCTTCATTCTGAAATCCAACCTGCCTCCACTTCAAAGGATGTTGTTTCTTTTCCCAAAGATGTTTTTAAAAGTGCTTCTTTGACATTTCAAATTTGTAGGGTTATTTAAAGGCTTTGCTTCTCACCTGATTCAGTATGTATTTTCCAAAAATACACAAAATACATCAGATCTGATGAGGTGCCTCCAGGACATTGTTTAATAGTGGTGCTGGAATTCATATCTTGGACTGAAGGTCTTTAATTGCAGTGAGTAACTGGCTCTTCTGCTTAGCCTAATGACACAAGTGGCTGCAATCATATAGGATCCATTTCATGCTTCTCCCATGAGGAATCTAGATCTTTCCTCTGGAGGTTTTTCTTTTCTTGTTTTTGTTTGGTTTTAGTTATGAGCAATATGTCAGTTTGGCTTTGAAACACCTAGAATTTTTCATACCCAAAGCTGGGTAAAAAAGAATGCATTTAGCCTACCTTGTCCCAGGGGTTCCAATATGGAACAGCTCCAAGTACAACCACTGACTTACCACAACGATGTTTTGCCTTATGATACTGAGAGAGGCACTGTGACATCAGTGTAGGAAGTCTTCCTACACTTCACTTTTACATCTGAAAATAAACAGTCTTTTTTTGGAAAGAACGCCTGTGAAGTCATGATTAACTCAGGAATCCAACATGAACTACCACCACCCTAAAAGAGCAAACTGAAAATACTCCTGCTTGTGTAAGAAAAAGACAGGTTTTATTTGCATTTATTATGTCCTCAAGGAGACTCAGAGTTAACTTTAGAAGAAACAAGAAATTCCAAAGGAGGAGAAACCCATGTCCTACACCTACAGGCTTATGTCCTACAACCACAGACTACTACTTTCTCATCTTGCATGTTTTCAAGAAAACAACATATGGATGAAAGGAATTTGCCAGAGCAAGCAGAAGGAGATTACACCAGATGTGTGAGCCCTATTCACTCACAGCGGTTACTCAGTGTTTTCTTATGGTTTTTTGGCTCTGCAGTCACTGATCCAAGGTAACATCCAGAGCCTGAAAACCCCAGAGAAGACAGATGACTCAGTCCTTATGGGGTTGCCTCCCCTTGTTCCATAGGCATTACACTCTGATCCCTAGAAGGACACAGGGTGCCTCTCACAGCAGAGCTCCATATTTTGCACCAGGGTTCACAGTGGGTCCCACATCATGCTGCCATTCCCTTTTTTAAGGTACATGCAGACAATGCTATGGATGTTCCACAGGTAGCCCACAGGGCATGAAGGAAGGGGGAAGAGTTTACACTGATCTTCCTCCACCCAGGAGCAAGAAGGGATGAATTATGCCTGAGAAAACCCCTCAGTTTCAGAGCTATGCTTCAAAAACCAAAGGCCTTTTTTTTTCACGACTCATTATTTGTTGATCCAGGCAAGTGCTGGGGCAGCAGGAGGCTGTTCCCTTATTCTATTGCACAAACTGTTACGGTGCCTGCCCTCTGTTTTCTTAGCCAGAAGTGAGTAGACTTTTCTAGCTGCAAAATCAATATTTTTCATTACAGAGTAACTTGGTCTGCAGAACTAGAAAGTATCCTGGTCCTTCTGGGTCTAACATGCGAACTACGTCAGACCTTTCAGGAATTAGACAGGTCTACTAAGAGTGGCAGTGGTTTTGCATTCCCTGGTAAGCATCCATGGTACACACACACCTGGTTTGCACTGCTATGTTTCTCTGGTGAGGTCACAATTTAGCACGTGTCTTTCTCAGTTCCACCTTAAACTGGATATAAAGTTCTTGAGACGCATTTGGTGCATCAATTTCCTCAGGGCATTTCTTTAATTTAAGGAAAGGTGCAGAGACTCCAATTAACCTCAGATGAAGAGACCCATAGTTCATTGTCTGTCTGGGAAAATGAACCTCAGGGAACAGCACTCTTACATTGCAAGTGCATGTCAGAACCACAATGAGAACTCATGGGTTTGGCTCCTACTCTGGCATGTAATCTATTAGAACAGTGTGAACAAACAAGTTCATTAACCTCCCAGAGCCTTAAGTTTTTTTCTGTGCAAAGAAGAAATTATATTTGCCATGGGTGAGATCTGAAAAAAAAAATCAAGACAAATTAAGAACATCAGCATGTGCTAACTCACTACACAGTGGTAAATACCCTGACCTTTTCTTACAGGCAGAACAGGAGTTCTTAAGGGTAAATGCACTGGTAAATATGATGTTACTCACAAGATAATGTTCCTACCCACTGACAGGCAAGTAACTAAGAGTAGCAGCTTGTTTTGTCTGAACAGACAGGCAAAAGCACAAGGCTGATATTTGCACAGAGCAAAATGAGCTAATAGGAATACGAGTCCTGTTCAGTGCTCCCTGCTAACTCCTGATTGCTCATCTTTGAGCAAAGCAGAACCTAGGAATGTACTTCCTCCTTACAGAAAGACATGGCAGCACATGCAACAGCAGCAAGATTCAAACCTGTATTGGCTGAAAAACCTGTCAATGTCACCTGCTTTGCCCCAGTAAACAGCTACATTTAATACTGAGGTCCCTAAAACTAATTTACTAATACTGGGGGCCCCAAGATGATTCAGAGCACACCGATAGGGTCATTCTCCCTTTACCTTTTTTCAATGCTGGCAGCCAGGAGCCATCTCCAGCCCTGCTATTACTCAGTACTCAGCCCTGCCTCAGAAATTAGGTTTGTCTTGCAGGTGGACAGATCAGCAGAACTCTTGCACTATTATCAATTTCTCTTTCCATATATAGACAACTAGCTGTGCAGAAACACCTGTATGAACCTGCAAGTTTCTTCAGGTCCTTTTGTCAGAAAAGCTGGTTCATCTAAGAGACTCCAGAGGGCTGGCTCAAGCAGCAATTTCAAAAGGAAAAAAATGAATCAAATGTAAAAATGCCACTAACCAAGTAGGAATCTCTCTCCCAGTGAAAGAGCTAATTAGACACACCTGAGCCTCCCATGTCTCAGGCAGTCCCTTAGTGTTTGTTTCTGGGCACACCTCTTGCACCTTGGACAGCAGAGGGCTGTGGGATCTCACAGAAGGTAAGAGACAGTCATGCTCATAGTTGCATGTTTAGTTCTCCTGAAAAAGGACCAAGAAATCAGTTGAGGCCACAATTGAAACAGCCAAAAGCACAAACCCCTGTGGAACACTTCATACTGGCCAGCTACAATGGGCACTCTCCTGTGGATACCTAAGCTTGTAGTCCCAAACATATCTGGGACTTATTCCAGGGAAAAATAAAGACACATTATTTCTGCTAGCATTTCTGGGGAGCCAGACTGGGGCACGAGGCTGCATAAAACTTAAAAGTGGCTGAATTACAGATTTTGGGTTAGATATAAAAGGGCTTAATTCATCATTTACTGAGAACAAAACAAGGCAGTGATATAATAATTGATTTCAAGGTGCTTCACTTTAATGATGGTATAAGACGGTACTTTGTGTTGTCACATGAGCAAAGGTCAGTGAACTGTCAGCCCTCATTACTTGGGGAAATGTTCTTTTGTGAACTCCCAAATGACTTCATGGTACATGGAAATGAGTACATGTCTTTAATGGTTATCTTCAAAAATCAATAAGCATAAAGTTTAGAAAGATGGCAAATCAGTAAATGGAAGGAATCATAATTAAAATATGCAAAACAATGAAAAGCTTAAAAAAACAAAAAAAAGCACAACTCAAAAGAGTCTCATTAGAGAAGAGTTAAAGAGTTAAGCATTACAGTTCCTGAGTGAACTGGTGACCCATCTCAGTCTAAAATACTCAGTCCCAGAAAAGAAAATAGAAAAGACAAAGGTATGAAGAAAGTTCAAAAAACCTGCAAACTCATAAAGGAGAATAATGGAATCAGTCATGCATGGCATATATTTCATCTACCTCCAGGATTTCACTTTATGCTCTGAATAACGTGTGTAACAATGGATCTGGGGTCCCCAAATAAACATCCTAGTTCCACCCTCTGCAGTGCACATTTTCCGCAGCAATTGCAAAACCCCAACTGGGTTTTGATACCCCTTTTGCTTTGTAAGTATTTCATGTATCATATTGAACTGCTTACCATCATGCTCCTAGATCCAAGCTGTCTTCCAACATAATTATTTTCCCTCATATTTATTGTTAGAATATCAACAGATATTCATTAACCTCTTGCATGCTATTTACTAATTATTCTATCTTTACAATATCCTCTTATTAAAATAATCACTCTAGATCGCTTTTTCAGTTCCACTCCAAGAGGAGTTTTCCTTCTGCCTCTTATCAGTATTTAGCACCTGTATTTAAAGGGAGGTCTAGAAGTGGGCAAAGTCATCCAGGAGGGAGAGCACCACCAACTTTTGACAGCAGTTTTCATCCAGGCTCTTAAGCAGGGTCCTGGAGTATGCACAGCAAGTGTAAGGCAGGTGAAATAATCCCTCCTCTAAGCAACAAAAAAAAGAAGTGGTGTTTTCCCCCATCCCAGTTTCAACCTCTCACTTAAATTCATCACCACAAAATTCCATTTATCACTTGCCCCAGCATTATCCTCTCAATCCTGGAGGGGAGTAGAAGGAATAAAATGAGGAAGGGCAGGAGATCATAGTAACAGAAGAAAGCAAACTGCACAAAGTCATCCTTATTCATTTGTTTATCCTGGATAAGGAAAAATCCAGACTTGGTCTGGGTAAACTAAGCAGGAAGTTGCAAAATGTCATTCATGGAGCAAAAGGGAGATTATACTCTGACACCAAAGAAAAACAACAATTACAGGGCAAAAACCTTCTCAGATTTTACTCCTGTTATTGATACCTTATATTATTACATATGAAGGAAAATTCACAGTCTGTCAGGAAAATTCACAATATGCAGCAAAATATTAAATTCTTTGTCTATGTTATTGAAGGGTAAATATTTTCTCTTAAGACCACTTTATATTGGGTTTGGTCCTCTGTTAGACTTCACTTTTTCTTTCTTACCTTCCTTGCAGTACAAATTATCCAGAGGAACAAATTTATTATCCCACTCAAGAGGCAGTTATGAGTACATTTAACTCATGAGCTGAGGTGGAGGCCTAAGTTTCTCTTTAACCTGTGTTTTATTGTATAAAGAACATTTGATAATTACTGTGCTTTCACCAAAGAGACACTATCCATGGGAAAGTAGGATGTGGTGCCTGTCGGAGCTTATGGCCTTTGTGCATGATGACTAATTGATCAATGAAAAAAAAAGATTACACAGTCCTCCAGTTAAGGAATAAGTGCTTTTTTTCCTGTCTGGGACCTAATGAGAGAAGGATCCCCCAGAGTCATCCACTAAGGAAGAAACAAGCAGTACATATAGTATAATGATGTGAATTCAATACCCACCCAATTTATTTTAAAATACATCTGTGCACATCCTTTGAAGATATCCTCTGGAAGAAATTCCTTTGTAATCTGTCATGTTCCACTGGGGTTGGCAAACATCTGTGTGTGCAGCAGGGGAGAAGATGGGGGAATATATTTTTTATCAGGTTTTCTCTAGCGGGGTTTAACCTTCCTTAGGACCCTTTCAGCTTCTCTTCCTCTCTTAATGGCTTCCCTCAGACATTTCCTTTCAAGCAGTCCTACTATGTGCGAGCATCCACATTTGACTTTGCCACTTAATTCAAGCAATTTATACCAAGGGTTATTCTGATGCCAGACAGCTGGACCAAGCCCACTTCCATATTAAGGCAGATGCATGTACCCAAACCCCTTTGATCTTGCTTCTCATCTTCCTCCAGATGCACTAATCAACAGCCAGCAGCAATGTGAAAACTAAATAATACTGGTTTATCTTTTGCTCCTTCAGCAATAAACCCCTCTCATTTGCTACCAAAGGCAAAGATAAGCCCTGTAAAGAGGTCAGAAACCCCAGCATCTGTTGCGTTGATTTATTCCCACATGGAATGACATAATTTATTTGAAGTACCTTATTAGAGAGTTGCATCGTGGCGTTTTCTTTCTTCTAAAAGAAGAAGATAGGAGATGATGAACATATAGAGAAAGATGATACCCACGAGAGTGAGCAGTGGCAAAAGCACTGGACAAAGCAAAGAACATACAGGGGAAAGGAAGGTGAGCTGAGGAAACAGGAGCAGAAAATGATAGTGAAAAAATACTTAGTAAACTCTGATTTCCAGGACTAGGCTTGCTGAGCTCTTTTCACACAAAATCTCACAAAAACATCAATAAAGACTGGAACACTTAAAAGGTACTTAAATAGAGCAGGTGTACAGACCCTATGGGAGCTTCACAGCAATATGCTTTGAGTCTGCTGTGCATAAAAAACCCTTTTAGAGAGTTTGGCCTATTTGAGTGACTGTCAAGTGGAGAAGAAAGAGGTTGTTTTTAATGATAGTTTGGGGCTCAAATACAGATTAGAAAACAAATTGGCTTTGTCCCAACCTGCAAAACGTTTGGCTGTTCCTAACACACAGTGCCTGATTAGAACCCTACAGGTGTTTTTGTGCACTTTCCATGGGTTCAAGAGAGGACATCTTTTCCTCCTGGACCTGGCTCACAGGTGGAGGGAAAGGCCCTGCAAGTGTTGTCCCTGCAGGGTGGCCAACCCCAGGGGACAGGGTCCAGGACATGGGGCCAGCCAGCATCCAGGTACGTGTCCCAAGGGCCCTGGGCACTGCAGCCCTCTCGGGAGGAGCTGGGCAGGCGAGCACGTCCCCTCTCAGGGGAGCTCAGGGGCCCAGATCCCTGCTGCCAGCACAACTCCAGCACCCCAAAACACAGCCTGCACCCCTGTCCGTGACAGGAGGACAGAGGGGACAGAGCCGTGGCCATCCTCACAAAGGGAGGGACAGAGGA
Organism: Lichenostomus cassidix; assembly: GCF_008360975.1. Classification (NCBI taxonomy): domain Eukaryota; kingdom Metazoa; phylum Chordata; class Aves; order Passeriformes; family Meliphagidae; genus Lichenostomus; species Lichenostomus cassidix. The sequence continues at coordinate 20,245,754 of NC_139490.1, forward strand.
GAAGGCTCTGGGCAGCTGCAGGTGATGGGATCTCGTCCCCTCAGCTTCAGCTGCTTCCCTGAGAACTGGTGCACACCTGGGGCTCGTTGGGAGCATTAGCAACTGTACCACCACCCTGCCTCTGCTGCAGAAGGGTGGCTCTGGGTGCTTCTAGGGAACAGGTGTGTGAGGGAGGTGGCTGCTTTGGCTCTGTCCTCCTGAAGGAAGAGTGGAGTGCCTCGAACGGACAGCGAAGGTGAGGAGCGGGGCCGTGAGGGGGCCAGCTGTCTGCTCGGCTCCTCGGGGCTAAGAGAAGGGGTGCTGGGGAGCGGCTTCTCCGGCCCGGCCCCTCTGCCCGTCCCGGGGGTTTGCTGTGGTTTGGTTTTGGTCAGTTTGAGGTTTTTGCCCGGTCCTTGCAGTCACACCGGCAGCGCTCGGCCTGCCTGTGCTCCCCACGCCGCCCTGGGGTGGCTAGTGGGCACTGGGGGTTTTGCTTAGGACCGGGATATCTCCCTTCCCCCCCCACTCCCCTAAGGGCCGGCAGGCTCCTCTGTGCCTCTGCCCGGATGCTCTGCCTGCTCAGTTTGATCCCTGCGATGTGGGGCCGCGGCAGAGCTCGGCACGCTCGCTGCTGTGCCCTGGCTGGGCAGCGCTCAGGAGCGGCAGTGTTCGGGGTGCTTCACTGCTGCGTGCTTGTCCTGGTGAGTTAAAAATCTCCTGCAGGGTCTCCCTCTGCTCTGCTCCACCCTTCTGGTTGTGCTCTTCCTCCCTCTTGGCCACAACCGCCTTGTTAAACATGGATAAAACAGAAACATAAGTATAAAATACTGCATTGCACATAGGTGAGTTGCAAAGCACTCTTGGGTATGCATTGTTCCAGCTCTAAACCTAACGTGAAGAAAGTTCTCTTGTTCTTGTGACTCTAAAGAGGTAATGTGAAATCTCTCTGATACATCTTCTCTAATTTCTAAGATCTTTGTCATCGTTTGCTGTCAGTACTTGCTGCTTTGAAATGAGAGCCTCAGTGGTACGTGCTGTGCCTGTTCACAGACAGGCCCTTCCTAAAGATGATAAATGCCCAGTAAAAGTAGAGGGGAAGTAAAAGAAAGAGAAAACAGCTTGTGCAAGGTCATCCAGAGGTCATGGGCAAAAAGAAAATAAATTGGGGTGGTTTAAAAATTAAAATTTAAAAATGTAAGATCTGACAACTCTGGTGTTTTCCACCTCAATCTCCACATCAGTGGCAGTGATGACACAGCATCATGTCCAGAACGATGTCAGTGACATAGTGGCATCATCTCGATCTGGTGTCATAGGCTTGAAGGTTTCTCTGATGTAACTCATTTTTCAGAAGTACAAATTTTAGGGAAGAGCTACTTGGACTGTGCATGTGTTAGCAAATGTGAAAAGAAAAATTATGCTCATGGTTGTGTGTATCTGTGTATTTTTAAAATGATGGTCAGAAGGTTGAAGAGAATTTAGAGAATGATACCCAAAAGTAGTGTAGAAGCATGAAATACAGAAGGAAGCTTTCAGTCAAGGCAGATTTTTTTCAAAGAGCCCTTTAATGAAAGCTGAAGCTATGTTATGGTAGTCCAGACAATAAACAAGAGAAAACAACTAAGAGTCCACAAGTGTCAAGTACAAAGCTTGTTTATGGAAATTCACAGAATATGCACTTGGAGATATCTTCATCACCTGGTTGTTGATTTGAACCTGAGCAAGACAGAAGAATTAAAATCATTTTATCTCAGACAGCCCACTAAAAATACAGAATGCCAACATTCTTAGTTTGTCTCTTGTAAATAAGTCTCCCTGTTTCCATCTCCTGTTTCTCTCCTCCCTGTGCAGACATATGCAGAAAATAAAATTAATTAGAGAGTTTGCATTAATCCTTAGCTGCAAAGTTATCTTGACTTTTTGAGAGTTAAAGGCAGATTTACTCCTCCACAAACATCTAAATAATGTTCACTTTCTAGTCCCCTGTCTCTTCATTAAAATTTACTTTGTCAGTTCTTTTTAAAATTAGGCTTAGCAACTCTCCAATGCATTTTTCAACCATGGTGTAAATACAACTGACTTTTAGTAGGAGTGGTGTCTGCTGAAAGGCTACAGAGGCAAACCTAGAGCCAAAATCAGGGTAAAACCCTAACTAATCGTCTGTTCTCTTTATGCATAATCAGATTCCCTAGATCCAGTGATTTTTGTCAGTTTTAAATCCCAAAATGCTTCATTCACACTATTTAACATTCCAAGTACCATTCCTCCCACCCATCTGTCTGGCACATGAATTTCCAAACACCTTTCCTTAGCTGGGTCTTTGAAAAGTTGATGCAGAAAGAGATGCAAGGTGGCTCTTGCTGAAGTCCTGCACAGACCCCAGGACTTCTGTGCTGGTGGAGTAAAATCCCCTGAGCTCACCTTGGTGTCCAGCAAGTGAACACCAGGTTTAGTTCATTTAGCTCAGGAATCAGTGCTGCTGTCTCCCTGGCTGATCTGGAGGTCTTCAAGATATGTGAAATTCTTTCACCACAAGTTAATGCATCCCTTTCTAACTCAGAAGCATGCTTTTATGTAACTTTTTTTTATTTTATATTGGACATGGTTTTTCTCATACTTTTCAGCTTCATTTTTTTTTTCTTTTGTTGTAATCTGAAATTAAATTTAAAATAAAGTAGCGTTGTTCATCCAGCAGATGGTCAGTGGGCCACCAATACCACCAGTTTTTTTTAACAGCCCTTGTTCAAGTTATCAGTGGTACAGTTATTTCTGGTCACAGGTTCAGTGTCTCAGCAATTGGTTCCAGTGGATCAGAATTGGCACATTGAGCCAATCCTTAAATCATCCACTGCTTTATTTAAGCTTTATTGCCAGCTTCATTTGGATTATAAAATGAAGTAAGACAAAACTGGTCTTATGCTGATGGTCGAATTCTGACACTGAGCACTACAGACAAGGTTGATAGGTCAGCTTTTGAAGATGCTGTGTGACTAACCTGGAAATACAGCCATGGTCTGGCAGAGGGAGGTTCTACATTCTTGACTTTGTATTGATTTTGATTGCTAGCGCAAGTACTATTTAAGCAAGAAACTATTCCTCTAGGGCCCTCAACTTAATACAGTTATTGTAGCCTCCTTATCGTGTTAAAATGAAGAGAATCGGATTGCCCTGGGTTGAACAGCTGCTTGAAGTCAATCTCTGTGTCCACTGTTAAGGGAAACAATATTAGTGAAGGGAAGCAGAAGGCAGAATATCAAAATGATATCCTCAAAGCATTTTCTGCAGATGTCTCGAGAGTTTGGGGGGTATTATGAAGCACAGAAGACATCTGGTCATATTTTTATAATCTCATCAATGTATATAGAAGTCTTCTATCTGTTTACCTTGTCAAGAGCCATGGAAAGGCTTATATATTTTTTTATCTTCTTATTTATCTTACTACTATGGGAACATACTGATTCTTAACTATCCAAGTCAGCTTAATGTGTTGTTAAGTCACCAAATTCTTTCACTGTAACATCTGACTCTCTGCTGCTTCTTTATAGCTCTTCATTGAATCACTCTGTGAAGCAGGAGGCTTGGGGATATTTTTATACTGTGTTATGGGGCGTGTTGTCTTTCAGCTGCAAGTGCTGTGAAATCACTCTTTCCTGCTCAAGAGTACTATTGTACTTTTGCTCAGTGTTAATGAGACTTCAGTGTGGTTTGTGGGAACGCTTTAGGTCTCCCCTGGAAGGAGAATACTAAATTGACTGGTTCTGCAGGCACCACTGCATCTGCCAAAATCCTTGCATGATGGATTGTTTCTGGTGCCCTGCTCCTACAGGTTAACATGGGCTGCCCAGACAGGTTTACTGGGTGCTGTGGAATCTCAATTAGACAAAAAACATATTGCAGGGCCTAATTTTGATGAACCAACATGGCAGGCTTTATTTACTGTGATTTGGCATCTTGGCCTAGTTTGATGTGGCCATTTCTTTCCTAAGAATTAATTAAAGCAAAAAAATTAGAAAAATATTCTGACTTTGTTTTGCCTGGAGGACAGCATATTGTACACTGTTGCGACATTTGACTGTATTTCTTGAATGAAGACTTTTTATTTAAATTGCCAACATACTGGTAAATTTATTTATTTCACATGATCAATTTCTGAAGACCACATAAGCCATACTGTTATCCATGGGGAGAGTTTTTGCTGTCTGCCTCTTATTACCTATTTTGGCAGAGGTCTGTATGAAATGTCTTCATTCATCTACATAACTGGTCAAATCTGTTGTTTTCATCAGTCTTCTGTTCCACTTACTGACCAACCCTAGACACGTGTATGATGTCCATTCTCTGTCCTCCTCCTTCTCTGCCAGGGATACAAGCTGTTCCTTTGGAGGATGACATGGTGTTGCATGTCATTGCTCACTAACACTATTTGCTGTAGTCTGAGGTGGTTTGTCTGAGGAGAGGCCAATTTTCTGCTACCTGAGCCCTGCATAAACAAAAGTAGTTAAGTAATAGCTGTACCATTAGATTAAAATGTCAGACCTGCCTCATTCTTTTCCAATTGTTGGGTCATACCCACAAAGTAAAATAAGCTATGTCCTTAACGAAGCAAAATTGCTCTTCCTTTCCACCCTGAATTCTGAAAACACAGGAGTTCTAATGTGTTGTATACTTCCTAAAGGAGCAGAGGAGTTGGGTCTGTACTGGAGGTCGCTCCTTTGGAAGTAATATACAATGCCCCCTTCATAAATTCTGATAATGGAGCCTAAATGGTAAAGCACTGATTTCAGGGCTGTCCTGGGATGCTTCCAGGTGGTCTGTCACATTTTCCCTGGAGAGAGCAAGCTGTGCTCAAGTACTTGGTGCAGCTGGAGCTGCCAGGAACCTGCCACAGTTCAGTGAAAAGCATCAAACTGATGATGCCCCAATAAAGGCATGAGAGTGGGTGCAGTAGTCAGGATCTGCAAGATCCTGCCAGATGTATCTCTGCCCTGTGTCTCACTTCAGCAGCAGATAAACTCCTGGATCAGGCAGTTGCAGCCTTCTTGGGCTAGGACTCTGCACTACTTTCCTTGGCAGTAGCCTGGAGTGGGTCCTAGATGATGGTGGCTACTTCCCTAAGGATCTTGGAGAACAGGCTTCTTCTGCAAGAAGTAGATGAGAGTGGCTTGTTTGCTTGGGGCGTGAGGATAGACACTAATTGGAGTTGAAGGGCTACTTGCAGGAGGAGGAGTGTTTGGCCACAGCTCATGAGAAAAGCATGAGAAACCACTGAGGTGATTTGAGAAACTGGATGGAGAAAAGAAATCAAGCTTAAAGTACATTCCCACCTGTGTTGTACTGTTTAGTCTCACAAGAGCTTACATTTTAGTTCTAAGCAGTTCAGCATCCTGAAAATTCAAAAACTTGGATCTGATGTTGTAGCCTTCATACACCTGTCATGCCTTGAGTATTGCCAGAATAATGGGGTCGTTCAGCCTGGAGAAAATGAGGCTTAGTGGGACCTTACTGCTCTCTACAGCTACCTCTAAAGAGGTTGTCGTGAGGTGGGACTTGGTCTCTTATCCTATGTAACAGGACAAGGGGAAATGGCCTCAGATTGCTCCCAGGGAGGTTTAGAGTAGATACTGGGGAAAATTTCTTCACTGAGAGGGTGGTCAGGCATTGGAACAAATTGCCCAGGGCAGTGGTGGGGTCACTATTCCTGAAGGGGTTTAAAGGACAGGTAGATGTGGTACTTGGGGACACAGTTTAGTGGTGGGCTGGGTTAATGGTTGGGCTTGATGATCTTAGATGTCTTTTCCAAACCTGATTATATGATGCTATGAAGTTCTAAAAGTCAAGCTGAGTTCAGAGCATATTTCTTGCCATCCTCTCACACAAAGACTAAGTTAAAACAGCCAAATGACGCAGCTTTTTCTCTCAGTAGTGAGCAAGGCATCTGGTGTTTTAATGAGAGCTGTGCTACCCCAGAAACGTCTCATCTCCTCCCCAGTGCATTGCCTCTATTGCCAGCCCTGCAGCACAGACACAACTGAAATGGTGTGGGAGATGAGGCTGGAGGAGTTGGTGTGTTCTGAAAAAGGGAAGTTCCCTACCATCCAGTGGTGACTGGCTCATGCTGTCCACAATGAGGGAGCAAAGCATTCTTCTTTCTCCACAGGTGATGATGGCACCATCTGCAAAGTACTTTGTTACTAAATGAAAAATAATGACCTGCTTTTTCACAGTGGGTTTTCTTTTTTCTGCTTGTCTCTCTATATGCCTTTATGTCCATTGCAAAAGTATAGTGACCTGGTCTTACACCTGATGTGGTGCCCTGTGGGGATTAGTGTCTGTTCCTGGGAGGAGGTGCACTTGAACTGCCTAAAGCAGAGCTATTGACTTTAGGTGTATGCTGTGTGTATATTTTGTCTCCAGGGTTTCACGTCAGCGTTTGAAAACCATGTTTTGCTGGAGGGATGCCATCTGCAACTCCCAAAAGAGCAACTAATGAATGTGCCAGTTCCTTCCTGAAGTGGTGCAAGAGAGTCTGTCCCACCTGGGTAAACAGAGCCTGTGCTCCTACCAAGCATAGGCCTCTGCTGGTGTGCAGCTTTGACTATGGAAAATGCTTGGACAGTAAAGGGAGCTGGCCTGGGTGACTTTTGGAAATGTGTTTGTTTCCAGGTTTTAGGTGCTTTAGTTTTCCAAGGCTAGCACACCCTCACAACTCATACAAGTTACATATTTGTCAGTGTGAGAAGGCAATAAATTTCTCCATCTAACTTACCTGCAGCAAGAGTAGTAAAGCTTTGACATGAGGTGTGAAATCACAGTGGAGTGCTTTTATTGACGCTCACCCTAGAGCTAAATTACATTTTTCCAGGACTTCAAACAGAGCAATTTTAATCTTGTTCTGATTTGATAGTGCAGTCTGTTTTCAGTTCCTTGAAATGGGTTTTTCCAGCCCTGTTCTTTGTTTTCCCAACCCTGCTCTCTGCTTAGCCAACAGATTGAACTTAGCACTAATAGGAAGCTTGTCCTGAAAAAGCAGAAGAGAGCAGGAAATCCAGTGCTTCACTGAAAATAGCAACTCTGTCATGTTTTAAGAAATCAGATAATTTTATCCTTGCAAGGGGTGACCTACAGGTGAATTTGCTTAGTTCAGGTTCCTTGTGGGCAAGGAACTACAGGGGAGAGCTCCATTATAAGCTGGGAATATTTACTCAGGAACTACTTAAGTGGCTTTCTCGACATTTTTTCACTAAAAGATTCAAGCTTTCCTTAAAAACAAAAGGAAAAACCCCAGTAGCCTTTAAATGACAGCTTTTTTGTTGCTATGGTTGCTAAAGCATTCTTTGTGTGGTGTTTTTTTTCAGTCCGTTCCCCCCAGCTCATATACATCATATATATGGAGGGTGTTTTTTAAAAAAGCCCTGGTAAAATAGTTCAACATTACCTTTTTATGTCAACATAGCCCGCACTTTTTTTAATGCTAGTATGTTCTAAAGCTCTTGTTCTAATGCTCTTGTGTCAATCCCATTAAAAAAAAAAATCTGTTTCAGACGTGCCCACTCTCATCTTCTGTGTTCCAAAGTTGGCTGCCCATCCTGACCCGTGCTCACTGAAGGATGGGAACGTGCTGGATACTCTTTATTCCTTAATGGAGTGCTTCCCATGGAATCTTGATTCATTTCCTGCACAGCACAAGTGTGAGAGATTCCCATCCCACTTCTACCTAAAAAGTTTCACAGACGTCAGGCTGAGAATAGAGCTGTGCTTTGTTTCCCTTGTGCTGTTCAGTCATCCGATGTGTTTTTCTGGTTGAAGTGTTTTTAAGAGCCATTGAGGGATTCTGTGGCCATGTTATGTAAAAGAGCTTGAAAGAGCAATCTGTTTCTCTCACTTGAAGTTCCCCCAACCCACGCACACAGGTGCTGATTTTGTGGCCATAGTGATTCCCCCTGTAGAAAGGGGATACAGAGAAGTGATATGATTAAAACACAGGCAACACACTTTAAAGCTCTTCAGAAGGGTATTAACCCTCTATCAGTCCCCTCTTCTCATTATCTCATGGATGTTCCTTTTGTTTCTCCTGCTTAGAGCAGAGGTGTTAGAGTGTATTTGGGGGATAAGGTAAGAGGTGGAGTTTATAGACACAGAGTGCTAGAGGCAAGTGCTGGTCTGATGGTACCCTCAGCTAGATTGTGTGTGTTGGCTCTATGCCCTGGCCCTGTTTTTGCTGTGCTTGGTGTGTTATGAGTGGTGCATCTGCAGTTTCAGTAGGATCTGGTGGTGGTCTCTTTCCAGCGCTATGTGTTGTGCAGAGCTGCTGTATACTTTGAAGTAGGTGCAGTCTTCCCACATGAGATTCCACAGGTGAGCCACTGAAATGCAGGTAAGAGGGATGCACCATCAGGTCAGAGCAGTCCTGTATTGAATTGGATGGTTAAACACAAGGATGGCATTGTTCAGTGACCACAGCTGGGGAGCTTTGGTGCTTTTTTTACGTGTGTGTGTGTAGGAAGAATGGGATGACATATCTAAGTCATCACTCCCAAGAAAATGTGGCTACAGAATGACTTTTCATTTCATTGGAGATGTAGGCAGGGAGGCAGCATATGTGAAAATTTTACTTTTTTTTTTTCCCTCCCCTCCTCTTATTTCTGGCATTCAAACAGGGAAAGTCAGTTTAAGAATGCCTGGGTGCCTGTAATTCCTGCTATCTGATTTGACTGCTTCTTTACTGCTGGTGAGGAAACACTTTCTTTCCTGCTCTATAAAATACCATCTAATGCATATATTTAAAGCAGTGACTAGATGTTCTCTGCAGACTCTCATTTGATGTGCCCTGTCAGTTTACTGGTCTTCCTTTCTGTCTCTGGTGTATCCCAACACTAGCTGCCTGGTTCATGGGTAGTTTAAATAGTAAAGTTTGGTAAAATCCTGATTTTGACTATTTTGTTTGCTTCTGTGTCTAGCTTCTGACAAAAAACTTTGAGTCCAACCCCAGAATTAAGGAGAACTTTTTAAATGAATATAAAATTTTCAAACTTAAAGTTCCCATTCTGGAGGGAACCAAAGGGAATTGCTTCTATACTAATGGAGAGTGAGCATCTGGTTTCTTGCTGCATTGCTGGTACTGGGAGACTCAGGGACTCCCAGTTGAAGTGCAGGTGCTGTGTGGAGGCTGTTGATGTTTGAGACATTCGGTCCTTCACAGAGCAATGAGATGCTTTGAACAACTTTTGAGTGTTGAAGAAGGTGATCTGTTCTGTGGGATCCATTCTGGATCTAGAGTGAGATCCTGGTGAGTGAGGGAAGCTGTGCCTGTGTCAGGTACTGTCAGGTGGGAGATTAAAGAGCAGAGGCCAGAGCTGCAGACTGATCTGCTCCCCAAGGGTCCACTTTGGGAGGGAGCAGGGAGGGACATCCATAGCAAAGAGCATAATTCTGATTCTCTGGTGAGAGCTACAGATGTTGTACCTGCTGCTGGTGCTTTCACTTTAATCCGTTGCCACTGTCTCCTCTGTTCAAATTCTGGCAAACTCTACTATACTGCTGACCTGTGGCAATTGCTGTTTCATGACCTTTTCTTCAGTGGTATAATAGTTCTATCCTACAATTTTAGAAATCATTTTAGTGTAACTAAGACAGTGATTCCACCTCCTAAAGATGAGAAAGGGTTGTCCTAGCCATCATTAGGTTTAAAGACAGTGCTGCTAAATGACAAGTTGTGATTCTGTGAGAGGAGATTGCACCTTCCTAGGATGCAGTGATGTATAAAACTGGAAGAGAGCAAAGTTCATCATCATTTTAGTAATTCTGTTAGTGAACCTCTGCCTGCAAAGGTGTGTTCTCCTGTTAATCATTAGGTCATTAACCTTACCTGTACTTCTTGGTATGCAGTCTGCCTGACCAAAATATGTCAGAGCATCTCTAAACCCAGCAGAACTCCACAACCTGCTGACATTTAGTGAGGAGACACCGTATTTTGAAGAGCAGGTAGAAAGAGTGTAAAAGTGATTGTGGATTCAGGAGTACTGTGTCTCTTGTGGTGAGCATAATCCTTTTAATACTCACTCTACTGCAGCCACGGGATTCATTCATTTAATCTGAAACATCTTGAGGGAAATGAATGCAGCCAAGTTCAGATCAATTATCACACCCAAAAAAAAAAAAGCTTGCATTTCTCTGGGCAATCTGTGTGCACTGTAATGTCAAGCTGTGCATGAGAATGCTGCCACAAAGGAAGGTGGTGTGCTCTAATTAGCAGTCACAAGAATGAAATATCAAGGTGTTATTTCAGTGACTAAGAGCCAGACATGTACAGATTGTGATACAGGACTGTTACGTAGATATGCCATATTCTGAGGTGCTTTTTCCCAGGGGATATTGCATGCTATTAGACACTCAGCACATGTGTTTGTACTTTTTTGGTAAGGTTCATATAAATTAAGCTTAAAATGGCTTTAAATGCAATGCTATTTCTGTAGGTGTATATCACAAGTACAGTTGGATGGGGACTTTCCAAGAATGGGGGCTTTTCCCCCCCAGAAGAGAGAGTCTCCTGGAAAATGTCAGTTATGTCAAAACTAAAATGTTTGAGGAAACCTGGCTGTTTGACAACCTATTGCTGACACATTTGTGAGTTTCCAATAGAGAGGTGTGTGGTTTTTAGCTGAGCTTTGGCACCTCAGGCCTTCTGGGCTCTCAGATATGGGGTCTAGAGAGGAGAAGCTTTGGGCTCTCTGGTTTCAGTGTGGGGTTGCTTACTGTAATCTCCTTGGCAGAGACACTCAAAGGCATGTGTTCAAGGTTTTGTCCTTCGCTGTGTCGGATCCCACTGATGACTTCAAGGACTTGTGAAGTCCCTCAGAGTAAGAAAACAGGCAGAAAATCCTCCAGAGCTGGGAACAATCAACTGTTCTTTTTCATTCAGGAAAAAAACCCCAAATTGTTTTTTTGTCTGTGCTTCTTTTTTCTTCCACAGTGTCCTTAATTCTGGATATTTCTAAATTTCTTCTTGTTCTATTTCAGAACAAAGCTCTCACAAAATACCAGAATTTCCCATAGGAAAGAAATCTTGACTTTTTTCAGTCTATGTACAATGTCTTTGGATTTGGTCCCTATGGGGATGGTGCTTGCAAAGGAGATAATAAGGCTTCAGCAGGCCACTAACTGGGTCATTTCTTTTTAAGAACCATTTCTGGACCCACTGTTGACATGAATTGAAAACATCAGTGTTCCTGCTTTTGTTTAATTCCCTCACAGCACTCTGAAGCAGTCATTAGAACTGCATCCTGTTACCCTTTCATATGTTAGCCTCATTTGACTTCACTATTTCATCATAGGAATGTCTCGTATTTTACTTGATTATTTTTTTATTAAACTATATCTAGAATTACAGTTCATACAGAAAAAAATTAAAACACAGAACACACAATAAATCCTTTCATTGCATTAGACTCCGTCTAGCTGATCTCTCATTGCCTGTCAGGTCTAGTACCTAATGATTTTAAATGTTGTTCTGGGCTGAGCTGACAGCAAACCTTTAGCTAAGGCTATTACCTGTAAGGCACTGCATAGTATTTCTTCTGTGATGAAACTGAGCAATTGTCTCTTCTGTCTTTGCCAGATATTTACTCTGGTTTGCCTGGTCTGCACAAATCTGGAGTGTATTATTTATGTTGGATTCTCACAGTATTCTAGTCACAGGAATGGCTGCTAAACAGAGCTGGCATTTGGGAAGGAGGAGCAAAGAGGAAACTGCCCAGTCCACTTTATTATTTATTGCCTCACTAAATTTTAAAATTTGAAAATAAACCAGATTTGTGACATTTAATTATCAAGGGCAAAAGTATCAATTTTCCAGACTACATATAGTTTGTGCAACAGAATATGCAGTGTCTGAAATTACCCATGAGTACAATTAATCCCCTTTGAAGTTTTATCTGATAAATTGTTTCAAGGGCTACTAATCCATGTAATCCAGAGGAAAGGCAGCACCACAGAACCAAAATTAATTCATCGAACATTCATTTAGCCTCTGTCTGAAGTTCATAGTGCTGAAAAATAGGTCCTCCTTATGTAAAGGTTTTTTGAGTTGAAGACTATGGAAGTATCTTTCTGATTTAGGCTTCTGCAAACATAAATGAAATTGTTCATTCGAACCCCTGTTTAGGGACCACAGCAAAACATGGGTCTGAACAGGGACAATATTAGTGTTGCATCTCATAAACAGTGCTGGCTATCAATGGGAGTTTCTCTCTGGTGGACAAATTCCTGACATGAGCAAGAAGAAAAAACTTCCCCGATTCCTGTTGGGTATAGTGAACAGTATAACTAGGAATAGGTTTGGTTGGTTTGATCTATTACCTGAGGCAGGAGGAGATGGCACTGAGGAGTGTCAGCTTTCAAATCAGCTGGGGCTACCTCACACATCAGAGCCAGCAAATGCTTTTGTTGACCTTCTGAGATGTGTGGAGCTGACGTACGTGTGAAAACCGGTGTAGGATCCATACTCAGCAAAGGAAAAAACACTGAAATAGATGTCAATAAGCTCTGCTAAAAGCTTTAAAGCATCAGTGTCAGATGTACTCGGCTGTGTGTAACAGGCTTCAAAATACAAACCCCCTGGAAGACAGGTAGTAAGCACAGTTCATTGCTGACAGGCTTGCAAAATCCTTCTGCCCTGAAAAAATGAGAAGGCTGCCAGCACAGTAGTTTCCTGGGAGACTTCTGTTGTTGGCATCTACTTCTCCAGTGGCTAAACTTTCATGTAAATGAAAGAACTAACTTTTCAGTCCATGCAAAGAAACCTTTTTGAGCATGAATGTTAGCAACTGCTTGACAGGGTACAAATGGTTTCTAAATCTGCCTCAGTTCAGCAGTGAAATGAGTATTGAGATTTCAGTAGCCACTTCTGCAGGTTTTTATTTTGGTGTACTCTATACAGAGGCAACCATAGCATGGGCTATTCTAGTTCCCTTTTTTCCTTGGAAACACTGCACCTTTAGCACAGCAGAACCTCAAAGGCTTGGTGCTGCCAGCCCAGGATGTTTCCAGGTTTTTCCAAAGGAGTTGAGGGAAGTATCTCTCCAGGAACAGACCAAATGACTCTGTGGTTTTGCTGTGTTGAGTAGGCAGACCTAAGGGTATGGAGTATCTGCTGTTGAGTGCAGGCTGTAGAACACATTCAGAAAAACACACAAGTTTGCACATTGCTTTTCAGATCAAGAATGGATAGAAGCTGTGCAAGGCTGATTGTATGCCTCCTACTTCTGCCATAGAAAACTGGGGAATCATTTCTAGTTCCTGTAAATAAATCTTCACTTCAAATTTTATAATGCTTCATTGAGCACATGGAGCTGCGAGAATACTCTGGCATTCGTGAAATGTCATACATAGATGACACATGTCTATTGTGTGTCAGAACCAGAAAAAAGTAAATAACAAAAATACTACAATTGTTATAAATAAATTGTATGTTCATGTGGTGTAATGCCTGTTGGAACTGTAACTTCATGACTGCTTTTCTCCTTTTCTACTTTGTTCCTATTGCTTCGCAAATTTGGCTGATAAAAGGAACCAGGGTCTTGCTCTCTCTGAGTCCTTCAAAACACAGACATTTCTTTCAGGTGGCCATGTAGCTTTTTACTTCTTTCTTCACAGCATGACTATCAATCATGGCACATTTTCCTCCATAACTATGTGTCCACAACCCTCCATCCCTTTTCTGTTCACAGTCTCTTGTTGTGCTAAAGTACTGGCCTTTCATTTATACTCTTGCTAACCATTCTGCCCAGCAGTAGGAGGATTATAATAATTTATCATTTCTAATCCCAATAGGGGTGTGTTTGACTTTTAGTCATTCACAACATGCATGGAGGGGGGTGAAATGAAACATTATCAGTGTGGTTTTTCTCTACTCTGTGGACCCTCTGAAGCATTTCGAACAATGGGAATGAGCCCTTGCCAGGTGTGGATTGTTTAACTAGAACAAGAGAATTATTTCATTAAACAAAAGATCTTAATATACATGGCACTTGATTTCTTCCATCTCAAAAGCAGCCAGGTGAGTGTTTGCCCTGTGGTTATTTCCTTTTGTCTTTTGTGTTTGTTGTGGGAGCTTAACAAATAATTCAGCACTGCATTTGAAAATGAGGGCTTTTAACAAGCACACTTCCTAAGGCCTTGTCCTTTGTTGCCGTCTCAGGATTTGGCCTGATGGAGAGCTGTATTCCCTAGGTGCTGTGTGGCTGCTACCCCTCCTGTAACCTAGGCTGTAAAACCCAATAGAGGAGCACAGTATAGTGGAACAATTAAGCACAGTTACTTGTTCCATGTACCAGTTAGCTGATTGCTTCATGCCTTTTGAAAGGTTTGGTAGAATGATGGTAAAAAACAAGTAACTTTTTTAAACATAAAGAAAAGTTTTTCTGGATTCAGGTGTTCAGCACTCTGTAATAAACTGTATGTGAGCAGCACAGGTTGTCAGTCTCTGCTGCTGGGAAGCTTGCAGAGTCATGGCTTTCTGTTACTACTGATGTAATGGAACCTGGAACTGGTATTTATAAGTGAATGTGAGGAATTTACTAGCAAGGCTAGGCTTTCTTTTCTCCCTGCCTTGCGAACAAGTCTCTCAGATGTGCTCTGTAGGGGAAATGGACAGCTCTGACACCACCAACACAGCGCTTTGTTTTCTTCCTATTTAGCCTCTAGTACCAATCTCTGGCTGTTCTAGAGACAGCAACTGGCACACATCAGAGTAGGGAAAACAGCACAGCACTGAAAGGAAGACACAATGAATCTTCCTTTCAAGAAATCCTCTGCTGTTATGATAATTTATATGCTACATTTAATTTATAGCAAGCTTACTGCATATTGTACCACACACTGTCTGATGGGATGAGAAAACAGGCACAAGCCCTCTTCATTTCACATAGTATTAATTATTGTATTTGGTACTCAGAGGCAGATATGGCTAATGGACCCCAAAGGTGTGGATTTTTTAACTCTGGAAGTACATACAATTTAGCTTCACTTCTTGCTGTGTGTTTGCTGCCTTGAATGCTTAATGTTGCCTTCCAGGTTGTGGCAGTAACACTGCAGTCATATGAGCAGTGGTTGTAACTGAGGCAAGGTCTGTATGGAGAGGAAATGCTTAGAAATCCATAGCTCTGAGCACTGAACAAAGATTCTAATGGGCTCTAATGCCCTTTTACAGGGCTGGATATAGATGGAAAGGAAGTCAAATTGGCACTGGAAGCCTTATCTCCCAATCCCTGTTCATACGCTTGGTGATTTCAGTCTTCATCTCTAGATCAGTGAGCAAAACGTACTGACATAAATCCAGCTAAAGCTGGAACTCTTAGCTGATGTAAAGTTAACTTTATCATATAGTTAATTTCCAAAAACTAATGATCTGGTATTTTCATCTTCAAATATTAATTGTCAAAGCACACATTAGTAATAATGACTGATTAGACTCCTAAAAGGAGCCTCTCCTTAATTCTGCTGACTTTGACAGTCATTTTTCATTCCTTGGATGCACACATGTATTTTGTGCCTCAGCAAGTGTGCAACCCATGTGGCCTTGCCAGATGGTAACTTCATAGTCAAGATGATAAAGTTATGGACAAGGGCAAGAATTAAGTGGGCTGAATGTGAGACAACAGTAGGTTGTGCTGAACGGGGGAGTGAAGGTCAGAGGAGATTCACAGATGGCTTGATCTTGCTTAATATATTTGTTAATGGCATGGGCAGTTGAGGCAGTACACATAGAAAACTGCTCAAAAATTTAGCAGATCAAAACATACAGGAAAAGCAGCACTGTCTCTTAAGTGGAGATGAAATAGACTTAGCTGGTTTACTCTGGCAAAATAATTGTTCTCCAGGTACATGCTGTGGGGTAATATCAGAGGAAGGGAGTAGAACAAGTTCCATAAAAATGAAAAAGTGGGATCTGATGACTGATGTCTGGAATTTAGGGGAAAAACCTGAACATAGTAGTAGCAGAGGCATAGCAGTAGTAAAAACTGCAAATGAAAGGAAGCCTGATCAGTTTGTGGAAAGATTTGGTGATGGGGTCAGATGCTGTAGCCCATAATTCCAATCTTGATATTATTAAAGGCCAAGGGAAGCTCATGGGATTTATTTTTAAGTGACTTGAAACTCCTGGGTTGTCAGATAGTCCTATAAACCCTAAAGTTCCTGAGAAGCCTCTGAAATAAAGTTCTGTGCTTTGGAGTAAAGTTAGAATGGTTTTTAATCAGATTGCTTGTGGCTGTCACCAAAGACCTGCATGCTCAGATTTAATGTGAAATTCTGTTGCACTGTGGTTAATAGTCGGATCATCTTGTAAAGTCAGTTGGTATAATTCCTCTGGTTTCAGTGGAGTTATGCTGATTTCCAGCAGCCCAGTAATTTAAAGTAATGGGATTTAATGAATTTTACATTAAGTCAAAGAAAATATTATAGCTGGTGTTCCCTGTGCTATCTTGAGGATTATAGTAAAGAGTGTTTAAAAAAAAAAGTTCCTATCAACCTGTCATTGTAGAACTTTGTAATATATAGGGACCATATGAAAACCTGTAGAGGTCTGGCATTTTAAGTTGTCTTACTTGTTCTTGGAGCTTGTTGGCAACAATCACAGCATCACAAAATTCTAGAAAAGAAAGCAGTAAACAAGATGGGGAAGGGACAGACCACAAAGGTCCCGTCTAACTTCTTGCACTTTTGTGTACCCTGTGCTCATGGGGAAAAAATGTTTTGGAAAAAGGTAATCTTCAGTTTGATAGTCCATAATGCAGACCTTTCAAATCTAAGATTTTCAGAGTTTAAAGATCATAAGAGATTTGAAAAGAACTTTTAAATCTTCAGATAGTCTTCCAGGAAAATAAATCCAGGAGAATCTAGTCTCAGCTAAAGTGTCCCGGTTAAACACAAAACCAGAATCACACAAAATCTCAGAATCCTGGAGTGTGGAAGCAACCTCTATAGATTGTTCAGTACAACATCTGCTTGGGTCTTCGGTATTTTAGAGGATGAAGACTCCATAAACAACTTGTTTCAGTGTTTGATCATCCTCATAGTAAAACACGTATTTGAGGTTTTTTCTTGTGTTTAATGGAGTTTCATCTATTCAGTTTGTGCCCATTGCTTCTTGTCCTTTCATTGGGTGCCCCTGAGAAGAATTTCATTTTCATTATACTTTCATTATACAAAACCCTTCATTTTCATTATACTCTTTCACCACGTATTTATACACACAGGTAAAATCCCACTGAGCCTTTTCTTCTCCAGGATGGACAGTCCCAACTCTTTCAGCCTCTCTGCACAGGAGATGCTTCAGTTCCTCCATCATCTTTGTGACTCTTCCCTGGATTTTCTCCTTCTCAGGGATCAGAATGAGGCTGACTGGCCTGTAGATCCCAAATCCTCTTCCTTAGAAGGAATATAAAAGGAAGATTTGCTTTCCAGTCCTGAGAAAAGTCCCCTGATCAGTATAACTTTTCAAAGATAATTGAGTGTGGCCTCACAGTGACATTGGCAGCTCCCTCAGTGCTTGGAGCACATTCCATCAGGCCCATAGACTTGGATATGGCCTGTTGGTTTAAATGCTTCCCAGCCACCTTCCCCACTACAGATCATAAATCTCCTTTTCAAGAGTACTAAAATCAAGGAATGCATCGAGTCAGCTGTTTTCCTTGCAGCCACTGACCTCACAGCAGGATCTCCCCACAGCTGTGCTGAGCGTTGGGATGTGCTGTACGAAAGTAGGTGGGAAGCCACAGAGCTGTGGCACAAGGAAGCTTCCCAGTAAAAACCTGTTATATGTTGCTTAGTGCCCATACATGGAACAGTATTGTTCCAAGGGTAGCCCCACAGCAAGTCATGAGCTATGTTTGAAAATTAATAACAGGAAATTATCAGTTGAGATATAGATGCACTGAATAAGGGAAAGGAACAACATGAAAGCAAAACCTTAAATAGATTCTTTTCACACATGCACTTTTTATCCATTTAAATATCTATATGTAGTCAACATGCTGTCTGATCTGACATAATCACCAACTAAATTTTCCTTCAATCAACCATGTGTGCTTTCCTTTCAGAAGTCTTCCAATGCCACTTTATATTTTCTGATATCTTTCCTTGTTGTAATCCCTGTTACATCTGGAGATGAAATCCAGTACTCTCACAGGCTGCTTGTTGTAGGCAACCCTTTGAGAATGCCAGCTGCAGACTCACAGCTCGACAGACTTTGACCTGATGTGGCTTTTTTCCCTCTGATAGTTCTCACTGAAATGTGGTTTAGAAAGATCTCTGCATGTCTGCTCTGTTTTTTTCCATTGCTTGGTTCAGCATATATTTTTTTGGTTCAATATTTGAAACCACCCTGTCAGACTGCTGACTTACATACCTCGTAACAGCAGTGAATGATCAGCAAGAGTCTCTGAAAAGGAAAATAAATAAATTAACTTTTAAAGGTTTGGAGAGTGATTCTTGGTATGACTCACACTTGTTCTAACCATGAAATCTGACTCACTGTGTAGTGTAGCAGGGAAAAATTATGATAGAAATAGCAAAAAATCTCTAGTCAGTCATATCTAGTCAGTCTAATCCAGCCATACCTCAGGCCCTATATGGTGATTTCCAGCATCTGGAGTTCACCCATCCCACAGTGAGACTAGCAGATTATTTTTGGAAGCTCTAGGCTCCAATACTCAGTATCTGCTACTTATTTTCTCCCCTAGGCTTCATGCACAAGGTTTTCAGTATGGCCAGGCTGTTCCAGGCTGTGAACCCAGGTATGAACAAGACCTCTCTTGTGATGCCTTTTGAGTGAACGTGGGGATGCCGCTACAGCAGGTGGGGAGATCATTTTGGGACACCTGTACCAGGATTTTGGGTGTGTTTCTGCTACACACCTTTGTCCTCTCAAACCCTAAGTCAGGCTTTGTCCCATGGACAAGCTAAAATGAACAGTACAAACCAGTTCACTAATAATAATGACAAAAGAAAGAAAACACTCTACCTTCATTTTAAGTGTTAGTGCCCTTCTGTTAGGTATAAAGAATGCCTATGTGGTAAAAATTGTCTTGAGAAAATTATATAAATTTCATTGTGTCAGTGTGTCTCAGCATCCTACAAAGTTAACATACAATAAATTTGTAACATCAGTGACAGAAATCCCTTGCTGGTTGTCCAAATTAGTTTGACTGTAAGACTTCGCACCTTGATGTTTTAGTCTTGTCTAGAAGCTGGTTTACCCTTTTCCTTCTTCAGTATCTTACATGTACAACATCTTTATTTACTTTAGTCTTGCAGTAATGTTTCTGTGTTGCCCAGTTTCCTGATTCCTTTCAAAGGAAAGGACACTGCCTGATTCCCATTGGCATTGCTGTAGTGTTTGACAATGTGCCTTTGGATACTGCCCAGACCTCTCCTGGGATCACCACTGTCTCTCTGTGTTTCTTTCTCTTGCCCCTGCTGCTCTGTAGCTCACTGCTCCACCAGTATGAGGCAGCAGGATAACTTCAGGCTTCTGCTCCTCTGCTGGAAATAAATGAGCACAAATAGATTGTCACTGATATTTTGCCCCATAGTCTGAGCTCCCTGGTTTTACTGTACAGGGTTTATTGATTACCTTGGCTTTCCTTTCATGCAGTATAGCACCAGGCTCTTAGTCCACATCGTTCCCAAGGTAGTGAACTGGCTTGTGCTAACTAAACAATCCCAGTTTTTGAGGAGATACTTCCAATACTTTAATAACCAGTTTGTCAGCTGTGTTCATTGTAATGTGACACTGCAAGCAAATACTAAGCAGCTTGGTGGTTTGACCACAGCAACAATTAGCTCAGAAGAGACTCCCTGCTATAGGCAGTCACTTCATTAAATATTTATGAAACTGAAATGTTTCTGTTAATAAAACACAACTGTAGCTTCTTAGGGAGAGATTGATATGAGTGCTTTGCTTCCTATATAAATTAATGCATTCACTGACTGGTATGTCTCTGGGATACAGAATAAAACAATACAAAAATAAGAAATAGAAGCAGCAGCTTTGAACTCAGTGATACCTCTTAGGAGAAGAACAAGCAGTAATTGCCACTCTAGTGTTTCAGCCTCTGTCCAGTGAGCTGCAATCCTACGACCTAACAGCTCCTGCTGTGTTGGCAGCCAGAGTAATACCAGTTCTGTGCACTCAGCTGCAGCCTGGGCTTGTGTTCTTGTGTGAGCAGGGCCATGCAGCAGCCACCAGTCAGCATCCTGTCCTCATACAACCAGACATCTCACAGTACAGCTGGTCCTGTGAACTCAGCTATAGCCTGGGCTTGTGTTCTTGTGTGAGCAGGGCCATGCAGTAGCCACCAGCCAGCATCCTGTCCTCATACAACCACACCTCTCACAGTACAGTGGGTCCTGAGAGCCTCAGACAACACTTAATGGGCAAGGTGCAGAGTTGCCATTAAATGTCAAACAGTTATATACTGCTGACAAAGGGAAAAGAATGTATGAACAAATCAAATCACCTTTGGATTAATACTGAGATGCTGGGATCACTTCATGTCTGCTTTTTAGTGTTTACCAAGTGTTCTTTCCTATGAGCATAAGCAATAAAAGGGACCTAAAGACTCGGGCTATCCACAAGACCCCATGTTACTGGGGTGTGGCAGTTGATGGGCTGAGAGCAGCCAAGGGGCACAAGGCACAGCTCATGGCTTTAAATAGAGAGCAGCAGAGAAGGAGAAATGGAGTCATGGAGTGGTTCACTAAGACCTGGGCAACTGGGACCTTCCCAAGTGGAAAAAGTTCCCTGTTTCCCTGGACTAATTAAAAGGGCTGCTGCCTAACCCGGAGGAAGAGAGAATGTCTTTTTCTTTCTTCAAAGGCTACGTTTCTCTCAGCCTTTGAAGAAAGTGAAGTGTCAATTTTTTTAATGTAGTCTGGCTGAGAGCCTGCCGTGGGTATGGCAGTCAGTGCTCAGGCTGTCAGGAAGCAAGACTAGTTTATACAAAACCATAATTGCTTGAGCTAATTTTAAGCAAAATGAACTCAAACAAAGCCATGGTATACTGTAACAGCTTCCACCTTCCTCCTGCTTCTACAAAAGAAAACCAGATGAATCTGTGGCTCTGTGATCAGCAGGCATGCTGGGCCTTGGTCAGGTAGGGATGTCTGGACTGATCTTCATGCACTCAACAGACCTTTGGACTTAAATGTAGCTACTGCACAGCCACACACTTGCCTAGTTGGGTGACTTTAGCTTTGCTTTCATTGCAGTCTGTAGGAGTGTTTATCCTTCACCTGAACAGGAGAAGGGCCTGGCATCACTTTAGTCTTCTTACCCCATGGCAAGGTAACGACATAGCCATGGAAAAAAAAATTACTGTCCAACCGGTTACAGCGGTAAAGCATCATGTGAGTAGGTTTATCCTTTTATGAAGTTCATAGAGTCAAACATGGACAAGTAAGAAGTGCTTCACAAGGCAGAAGGTCACCATTTAGCTAGGATCATTTCAGTTATCTGATCTAGTTACAAGTATTTCCTTAAGAAAAAGAGAAGTAGCCAAGGAAGAAGAAATCTGGATTCAATATTAGGACTTTTTTTCTGTATTAAAATGATATGATTTGATAAATACTTCCAACATTCCTTGCAACACCAAAGCTATAAAAAGTACTGATTTTAAATCAGAGGTCTTAAAAGTCATTAAAAATTATTCCTTCCAAAAATAAGCAAGTAAATTAAATGAGAATTCAACCCACATTGCATTTTCTCCTTTTAGCTTTAGGTAAATACAGCCAGAAATTCAGTTCCCTATTTATTTGCAAACACTGCATAATAAACATAAATGTACTGCTGTTAAGAATAATAATGGAATGCTAATGATTCTGAAAAGTAAGAAGGGAATAAAAGAACCATCTGAAGGAAAGGGATAGGTAATTAGGCAAAGCAGGGAGATGAAATGGTAGATAAGTACCTAAGAAAATTGCACAGTAAAGGTGATTAAAAACAAAGGAATATAAACAGTACATTATGTAGTAGATCAGAAAATACAGAAAATGCTGGCAAGGATGAGCCATGAAAGGTGAATCTAAACTGTGAGAGTTAAGGGTTTGAAATGTAGCTGTTCCCTATTTCATCTGATCAGACAAGTCACTCTTTTTAAAATAACTGGGGTGAGACTCTGCATCACAGCTGAGAACATTGACCACGGACAGAAGCAAAGCAGGCACGAAGGTTTTGCTCCCCAGATCTGGTGCAGAGCCTTTGGCTGTGCTGCTGAGCTCCTGCTCTCACAGCTCCTCCCTCCCACCTTCCTTTTGCATTATGGCCTCACAGGAGCTCCACTCCTTGCTGTGTGCTGATGCTCAGCCGTGGTTTTTCACTCGTGGCCCATTTCCTGCAGTGCAGTTGGCCAAGAAGATTTCCATCTCCTCTTGGATGGACTCCCAGTAAATGGAAATTTAAGGGATGCCACCTGGATCAACACATCCAGGCTAAAAATACAAGGCTTTTGCATATGCGTGAATGAGGATGGTTCTCAGGCTGAGGTTTGCAAGACATTAAAAATCCCCATGGAGCAGCACAAGGGAAGGAAGGTTCTTAACATGCAGTGACCAGTAGATTACAAGAATTAATCATGATTTTAAGTAAATTTTTTGTCCTGCCCCCCTCTGTACCATTTTTTTTCCATGGCTTTTGATGGAATGACCTTATTTCTGTTTCCCAGGCTTATAACTGGAAGAATACGGACAAATGTAGGTATAACAGGGATGTCAACAGAAAAAAAAATTCAGAGAGCATTCAAATCTTAAGAAAAGCTATTATTAATTTTGTAAGTAACCATAAAAAATATTCTAAGTGTTTAATTTTAATGCTTTTTTCTTTTTCTTTTTCTTTTTATTTTTTTTGTGGTTAGCAATCAAAACTGGATTACATCCCATTTGGGGCACTATAGTTTGTAATATATTTTCTGCTAACTGAGGACCAGCTCCCTTGTAATCAGTCACTACAGAGATGTTGCTGAGGGACAACAGTATTGCCAGTGAATGTCTCTGATTGAAGGAAGCTTTAATCAGAAGTTACATCCTGAAAGGAACAGTAAAATTGTAGAAGTTTGGCTTTTCCCTGGAAAAAAACTCTGGCTCAGCTGCCTGGAGCAGTGATGGTAAGCTCTGACTCTTTGAGTGTATTGCTATTGTGTGCAGTGACAGCAATTGCCAGAGTTTTCTCCTGAGGAAGGAGTATCTGTGCAAGTACAGCAGCATCCAGGTGTTATCTGATACACAGAGGTGCAGAGAGCAAATGAAATGGGAAGTAGAGCCATGCAGTGGCACTGTTTCACGAGGAAAAAAGGTACTTTGCTGCTGCTAATGACAGTAGTTCATCTTTTCTCAAACTTGGTTCCTCTGACCATTCTTCCCTGGCTATTGATCTGCTGTACAAGCCTTTCTTTTCAATTTTTTTGGCAGTAAAATGATTCTGGCTGGCCACCTTTATATTTAATAATCACCTTTGGGTATGCTAAGCACACCAATAGGGAACTAAATAGCTGTAAGCACTCAACTGAAGGGTTCTCCGTGAAGTATCAAATAAAAGGTCAGAAGATTAGGCCTCATGAGAACCACTGGTTGCTTTGGAAGGAAGGTGTGTGCTGCAGGGCATTGCTTTCCCACCTGTGAAGTGCTTAAGGGCACTGTGATATTTATTTAGTATTTGTAGAGGGTAAAGTGGTAAATATGTCTACACTACACTTTTCACAGCCGAACGAGTACTTTCCTCTACTGCAGTGCAAACTTGACTTTTGTCTGAGATTAATGGTGAGGATACTTTGTGAGGTTTAATGTCACTTTAATTTAGTTTCACCAACCAACTGTTGTTATTATTATTACTTTAACATTTCTGACCAGACATCACCTGTACTCCTTAAGCGTGTCATGGTAATGAAAATTTAGTTGATTCAGTGATTAACCAAATTGATTTAATTATCTTAGGTAAATAGTATTATATGCTAATGTAAGGTAACATTTCGTTTTAATCCCTTAGAACTGTATATGCTGCAATCAGATTCTTCAAATATTTACTGAAGCACTTAGATGTAATAAATCAGATAGAATTAGTCTGGAGTGACATGATGCTAGTGCCAGCATAAGTTTCTTCCCTCAGCATTTATGGAAAAGATGGGTAAAATGTTTGTGCTGAATTAGAAATGGAGGGAAAATTATTTTTGAGGCATTCCCAGGCTCTCATTCATTCTCCGAAGTTGCCTTTGCAGTTGCCTGGCCAGGGAAGCTGTTCCCACCACAGCTGGGCTCCCTTCTTCCAGCCAGCGTTCCCACAGCTCCCCTTGGGCAGAGAGGAAAGTGGGAGCAAGGGAAGCTGGCTCAGGCGAGGGAAGAGAGGTTGGTGATGCAATGGTGGCAGTGGGAGGAGGTCACAGGATGCAGTGGGACAAAGTGTGGTGAGGATTTCCTTTGGGAGTGTGATATTTGGAGTCAGGGCAAAAGCCCAGCATCACTTCTGGCTCTGCTGCTCCAACAACTGTCTGATTTCCACAAACATGACAGAACAGTGTGTGTCTCCAGCCAAGTGCTATATATCTGAGTCTTGTTGCATCTTGCTCTGTTTTATTCCTGTTAACATTTATAAAGAAAATGAAATATTTACTGCCTTAATACATGCAAATCTTATGCGTCTCATAAAAAATCTCTGTTGATTCAGTTCTTGACTAAATTATTACATAAAACTATAAAGATCCACGAAGTTTCTAATTAGAGGGAAGGTCGTATAAGTCTGTATTTGCCTTTTATAGCATTTTGAATATAGTTGTTGAAGACTACCTGGGCATTTTTTTAGGCAGAGCTGTGGATTCTTGGAGGTGTCCTGAGGCAGGCAGTGTGTTGTGGCTTCAGCTGCAGCTTAAGTCTCCATTTAGAGCAAAACTAGGGCAGATACTGGACAAGATTTAGCAACAAGAGTCAGATGCTGATGGTTGTAGCAGCTACTGGGTGATGAACTGTTCTGAAACTCAGACCATTTCAAGCAGGTACTTGTGTGAACATCCAGCCCATTTAAAATGCTTGTCCATCTTTGTGGGCTGAATAGTTGAGAATTTGACTCAACATCCACAAAGAGTTCATAGAATAGTTTCAGAGTTACTGTATGACATTGATAAACTGTAGAGGCAGTATTCTTACAAGTAGCAAAATTGTATGCATATATTTAAAGGCTCAGGTCAGTAGTAGATTTTCAAATATGCAGACATTTGATGTGTCCCTTTTCTCAAAAACTTGCTAAAAACATTTAGATGCTAAAAACATTTAGATGCCTTGCAGTCTCCATAAGGATGAAGTATATGCTACCCTTTATTCTTTTTTTTTTCTTTTTTTTTTAGTGATGTTTGTATTCTTCACACCAGAAAAAACAAAAAAAATCTTATCTATTGTCTACCCAAAGTATTGAGTAACAGATTAACCTCACTGAACAGGGAATACTAATAGCAATTTGAGTACATGTGTGTCTAAATAGATCACCAAATATTTACTTCATCAACTTTATAGAGAATCTAAGTGCTAAAAATAATGATTAAAATTCTTATAATGAATAAAATTACTCCAAAGTAGGACTGGAGATGAGTCAAATTAAGATCAAGATGTAATATTCTTGCACAATATTTAGAAGGAACCCCAAAGGCAATGCTTAAACCACTGACCTTTTTACATATTTTCATGGTTTACTAAATGCAAGAAAATCTCCAAACTGGAGAACATCAGCAGGATGTGAGCAATCCCTAGCTGCTGACTAAGGACTGATGTGAGCAACACTTGCAGAATGGTCAGCCTATTCAGCATTGATGTCCACAGAAATCCTATCACACTCAAATGTCAGGCATGGTTGAATATCCTATAGATAACTCATTTTCAGGCCTGGGCTCTGAAAAACGTGCAACATGATGAAAGAAGTTACAAAATAATCTCCTGCTTCTGAGGCAAAAGGGAGTTCTTTAACGTGTATTTGACCACCATTCCCAGGCACTAAGCTGTGACAGTGATAAGGCCACATGCATTGCTTACAGCTTAGCACTATAATGACACCGTATTGATATTTATATCACATGTTAAAGCATCAAGGTTCTTCATATTATTTACAATATGTATACCTCTATAGCTCCATCCAAGCATTTTCATATGTAACTAGATGCACTGTGGAAACCAAACCTGGTTTCACATTTGTGTGCAGAGAAATTAGCCTTGTGATTGCCTGTTTTGGGGGCCCAAAAGCCAATTCACACTGGCAGATCTTTATAGCTTCCATATATCCTATTCCTGGAGGTGGCTTATTTTTAATTTCTTCAGAGCTGAGCCAGGCAGATTTTGGGCACGTGTAGCCTGTGTTTGGGTTTTGAAAATGTTTGCCAGAAGCAGAAGTCAGAACAACTTTAATGCAGCATCCTGGGAAGACATGGGTTTGGTTAGCTGGAGTTGGAAGTTAGAACATGGCAGTGAAAGCTGGAGAGATGTCAGAGCTTGGATGAGGAACAGCAGAGGCCACCAAATCAACAGTCAATAGTCAGCACAAGCAGAACAGCTGGGCCCCCAGCAGCACTTGTGTGCCCAAGGCAGGAGGGGTATAGATGGAGTCATTAAGCGTGAAGGGACAGTTGTGGATACAGAGCCAGACCAGAGGGTGCCTGGGAGAGAGGGCAGGGGGAGATGGGAGACAGAAGCACTGAGGAGCTCAGGACTGTGGCGTACAGGAGGCTTTGGGGTACAGTTTGGAAGTATTGACAAAAAAGATAAAGGAGGACTTGGGCTGGTGTAAATTTGGACAAGAACTCAGGGAACAGGAGTTCTGCACTGGGAGAGTGGAGGAGCTGCAGGGCTCAGAGATGAGCTCCAAGTTAAGAGACCTGGGCACTCTGAAGCACTGTGTGGGGCATGAGGGTTGGAGATACCGCAAACACTCTCCATTTTTGGTATCCTTCTCTGGTATCTTTGCCAGGAATTCTGCCTTGGGAACTGGCACAGTCCTCCAACCACTCCCCATGTTGCCTTCCCTGCCTGATGCATGGGCAGAGTGTGTGAATTCAAGACCCAGAGTCTGCTTTGGGTTAAATTGTGCTCTTTCAGCATTCAGGCTTTTGTCTGAATTTAGGGGCTATTCATACGCATAGGCCTGTCAGCTTAATATGTAATCCTTAACATCCACATTTCATTTTCTCTGAAGAGCAGAGAACACTGAGTTAATTCACCTTAGCCCTTTGTTACCTAAAGCATTCAGGTGCAGTATAAAATAACAGCATAAACTGAGCTTAACTTCTATTTGGAATTGCAAGCTGAATTTATAAAGTAGTGGTGGGAACTGGAAATCTTTCTCTTATATCAATGGGAAGATGTGCCTTTTCAGTCCAGGAAGCATGTATTTTGAACTGAGGGAGACAAAAACAAATGTTCAAATAATACCTTTTTTAGGCATAAAGAAAACACAAAGCAGTTCTCTTTGTAACCTCCTGCATATAAAACACCTGCAATGAAACATTGAATGGCAGCTAGAAGACAAGGTATGCAGGCAAATGAATTCATTTTCTCTTCCCCTACCTGTCACTTCAGTCTGTCAAGTCAAAATCTGGCCCCAGATCAGAGCTTAGGTCAGAGAGTGGGGCTTCAGTGCCTGCCTGCCACGGAGCTGCTGGAATCCAAGATGTAGAGTCCTCTGCCTGGGTGCTGAAGCTGTCTCTCAGCACTTGCAGATGTGTATTGTTTTGACAGTTTTGGGGGTAGGTAGGCACTTCTCTTGCATTTAATCCTTGCCTTCACAGCCTAAGAATCTGTCTTCCTATTCCCAAAGGATCTTGAGTCTCAGAGCAAATCTAGTGGTTTGGTCTCATCTCAGCACCAAATACAGCTGATAAAAGAGGTAATTTTTTTCCCTGCTATCCAGCAATTTAGCAGTTAGGACATTTGCTTAGGATGCAGAAGACCTGGATTCACTTACTGCTTTTGTTGTGTAATGTGAATTTGTAAGTTTGGGCTACCCTGGGCTGGATGGGGACCCTCAAGTCCTTCCACTCAAGCTGTTCCACTTTGCTTGACATAATTAAATATTAATTGGGCCAGACTGAAGGAGTAAATGACTTTTTATAGCCTGGCAACTAGGCCACTCACCCAGGAGAAGAATATCTCAAGTCCTAGCACTCATATTTTACAGCTAGAAGCACAAAGCTATATTTGAGCATGTGAATGTTGGACTTATTTTTTTAAAAAACCTTTAGATGTTGCTTCTTTAAAGTTCACTATACTAAGCCCTTTTGAGGACCCTATGCCATCTTATTTAGGTGCCTAATTGTAAGGACATGCACTGATGCTTATGGATCCATTAAAAAAACAAACAAAAAAATCCCAACAGCAACAACAAAACAGAAAACCAAACAAACACCCTACAACTTTCAGCTGACTTTGAAGAATCTGAGAACAAAGGTCAGATCAGTATGATGCTGCAGAAGATGATTCCCTTTAGAGTTTTTTTTAAGAAAATACATTGAATTGCTATTAATTGCTGCCTTAATTGCCCACTTTGAAACAAAAGGGTTGCTATTTCTGGAAGCCTCATTGAGACCACTTATGTTTCCAAACAAACCTTTTCTTTCATAAATTTCAAGAAAAACATTACAGTTTCTTATAAGTTTGAAGCCTGTATTTCCTGCCATTCTGAGTAACTGTCTGATAGATTAGAGTAGACTTTCCAAGGTGCATGTTTGTGCCAGACACAGGTAGAGCTTAACCTCCAAGCTGCAACACACACCAACGCCTTGTCCTGGTGTGACACTGCAGCGGTGTCTGGAGCTGTGTTTGGGAGGGGTTTGTGTCACATGTGAGTCCCTTCAGCCTTGCCAGGATGGAGCAGCGTGAGCTGGCACAGGTAGCTGTGGTGTCAGGTTAAACCAGGTGCCTGTTGAGCACATGCTTTGGATTCTGGCAAGATGCAAGCACAAGCTTTAGCTTTCCAGAGGCTGGGACCCGTGGGCAGGCACAGTGGGCACTGGCACAACACTTCCCACTCCTGGTGATTGTGTCACATTGCCTCCTCGGTGACCCAGAAGTGGGAAGGTATGAGAGGTGACCTTCCCCGAGAGCAGGGAGTGGGAACACTGCCCTGCCCACAGGGAGCTCCTGCTCTGTGCTGGCCAGAGGTGCTCCAGGCACAGGGAGCAGCTGCAATTTGGGGTGAGGAGCAGCACCCAGCCTGTGTGGGGCTCCCAAACACCCAGCTCTGGGACTGACCAGCCAACAGGAGTCTTTCACAGTTTAAATAATTGAACCAGCAATGCTGAATAATAAATGATTTTAAACATTTCATAAAATTTAGCTATTAAACATTAATTTTTTTAACTTTCAGTATCTTTTATCTGCAAAGCATTTCTATTCATTGGTTAAAAGCACAATATCAATTATCTCTTCACTGAAAAACCCTTTTAACTCACATAAAATATATAAAAACGTAGCTCCTCTAGTTATTCTAGATGCTTACAGTAGATGAAAGTGGATAATATTTTTGTTTATGAAATTAGATGCTACAATGTCTGTCTTATTAAAATGAAAAAGTGAAATCCTTGAAAGGGAGGGTATTTTGTTCTACACCCTCAGAAATTAACTAGTGTCATACACAATTTCTAGGCTTTCTCAAGCATTCTGTGAATGTAGTATGCACTTCAGATTTCTAATTATAAAAATCTGACAGTAAAAATAATGCTTAGATCATGTTATTCTTAGGATTTCAGAAATGTACAGACCAGTATCAAGTGAGATGTTAATTTTATGACTTCTGTCTCTAATAAATTATTCTGTATTTTAGTAGAATTAGGGAAGGCATTTGCAGATGGACACAATTCTGTGTCCATATTTTTTTCTTTTGCTACAGAGGTTCTTCATTAAAGATTCACAAGACATACCTGAATAATTTACATTGCCTTAATTCACTGGGCACAATAGTTAAGGTAAAAAAGACCACAGTCATTCAGGCAACAGAAAGAATATGTTCCAAAAGGAAAAAACAAAAAGAGCTTTATTAGAGCTGCTCTCTTTGAATAGCAGGTTCTCTGTGTGTATGTATCTACATTTTAATGTTGGCTCATACTTGTCTATTCTTTGTAGGTGGTTTCCCATTTTAAGATGCTAGATTGATAGTGGAATTATCTTCTGTTTAATAAACTCTGAACCATTTCCACTCAAATCAGTGGAAAAAGACTCTTTGCCTCATGTTAAAGTGAAGGGTCACAGAGGAATGTCCCCTTGACCCTGAAGGAGAGAACCTTATACATTTTCTCAGCGAGTCTCACAGTGATTCATGACAATGCAGAGTACTTAATACAATATGGTTTTCAGTCAGTCATATAATATAAAATATATAGCTCATAAACTTTAGCGTATAAACAGAGGTCACTGCCTTGTGGGAACTCCCATGATTTAGGTCTGTGAAAATACTTCTGTGTATTGTAGATCTGACATAGCCCTGACCAGGATTTTCTACAGAGGACAGTCCCCAGCCACAGAGGTGAAAAGCTTAAATAGTGAGATTATCCATATAGTTGTATGCAAACAGTGGAAGAGAGTTTTAAAATCCCACGAGAAACTTCATTGCTTTACAGCAAATGTGACTGTGTGGAAGAGAATGCACATGTGTGCTCAGCCAGTGACTTCTGTCCAAATCTGGTCATCAAAATGCCGGCTGCTACACAAAAACAGGAAAAAAAAATAGCAGACAGCAATGCTGAAATCTGAAACTTTAAATTGAGACCTTAAAATTTAAACTTTATGGTGCCTAACTGATTTCCAAGTTGGAAACAAGACTGGAAACTTCTGTTTATGATGAAGCATTGTGATTTTCCTACAAAATATGTACTGTATCATTGTAGTCCATGATTCCAGGTGTCATCATGTCTACAAAGTATATTTGTCAAAGTTAATATTTGATGTTCAGTGTGAAAACAGTGGCTAGTACACTCTATTTAAAGTCAGCAAAATTATTAAGTAAATGCCTTGACAGACAGTAGTACTTGTGTAGATATACCTTCTGTATAAATTACTTCAGTAATCTTCACTGAAGTACAGGGGAATATGTTGACATATTCCAAAAATGAGTGATAGTATTTTGCCTAATATATGAGTTTCTAAATGAAAGTACAGCAAGCTTGGTTTCTGTGCAAGAGTTTTCTTGTCCACTTCTTACTGCTGACATATGAATACAGCCAGATGTAAAATCAACACAGAAACAGGTTTCCCTTTAGCTAAATTCAAATGTTAATGTGAATATGTCTATAGAAACTATTGCAGCACTGAATGAAGGCTGAATTCTGTTTATATTATGTTCAAGTGTTATCTCTCAGATAAGCCCATCTTATTAAAAATATCCTTTGTTAATTCCATCAGAGTAATTATAGAAGAAAACAATAACAATTACATTGTAATTTCTCTGAAAAGTAATAACCCAGAACTTTGTTTGACATCTAAATTAGATTATTGCAAGAAATTGCAAATGAATTAAAGTCAGCCCTTCAGGCTTTCTACTCTGAAAGTCTGAAACAAAAAATTTCTCTTTCATAAGTCAGTGGTGCTTTAATGGCTAGTAAAGCCTCAGTCTATCTCCCATGTTCTTTCAGCTATCAAAAAAATATTTTCTGCATTTCCAGAAGATGAACCTCAGAGTCTTCATCACATTGGATGTGGAACTGAATCAGCTAAAATACCTTTTTTGTTTGGGTTTGGGGTTTTTTATGGGTGAGCATGTCAGCATATTTAATGTCAGCATATTTTGGAAGGAAGCAATGCGCCAAATCGATAGTGGTTTATTCTTTTCATTCATGTAAAATACTCCTCTTTAAAGTGGAAGTTCAAGGCTGATGCCTTCACTCCTTTTTGGTGCTCAGGGCTGAATCTACCCACAGGGATAAACCCCTCCAGCCCGCAGGCAGCAGCAGCAAACCCTGTGCCTGTATTCCTCACAGGGCTTGGAGAGATGCTGGGAGCAGGATTGGAGGCAAGGGCCTGCCTTGGACCAATAAAGCAGGCAAGTCCTGCAGCCTGCTCTTCTGCAGGACATCACAGCTGGATTCAGGGAAGTCTGCTGTGAATGCAGCCATGGGAAATACCAAGTCCAGGAGCATTTTCTGGACAGGGGCTGCCCCCTGAATGGGAGCAGGTGAACATTTTGCCACTCCCCCAGGATTGCACAGATCCTGCTGAGCCACTATGCTCCTGCTGCCGCTGCTCGTCTGTTCCCAAATGAGGCATCCTGCTCTTCAAAACTGCTGAGCATCCAGAAATTCTTACTCATCACAGTGGGAGCTGTGGGATAAGTGGTCTGGAAAATGAAGTGATATGTCTCTTTTCTTGAAATAGCATCTCAGGAACTAGTTTTGAAATGCTTGTCTGAAATCCTTTTCTTTCTCCTTGAATGTGTCTGAACTGCTCCTCAATTTAGGAACTTCTGATTCAGTTGATCGGTGTCCTGACAACAATCCTGCCCGGAGCAGCGTGTAAATCTTCCAGTGGCCTGCTCCTCAGGCAGGAAATAGAGGTATGCAGTGAAATAACGGCACTCTGTGGGAACACACTGGAGGTTTTATTCACAATTGTCCAAGGGGAACAGTTCCTTGTCAATCCATTTGCCTTCCCAGCAGTCTGCTGCTGGATTGACAGTCTGTCAGGAGACATCCAAAAGCAGATAGATGTACTTACAGCAGTGGCCACAGGACTCAATGGGTCTGGTTCCTGTTCCCAGGGTTGCCCTACTGCTGACTGAAAGACTGGGATCTTGAAAACTGGCGCCAAGTCATGACCCTGGAAAGCCCTCCTCAGTGTGCTAATGTTGTGCTTGGAGTTTTCTTCAATTCAAATCTCCTTCTGTGGTAAAATTTAAGGATTATTTAAACAGGAGAATTAACTTCTTTCCAATGACATTGTGTCTGTGAACTTCAATGCAGTGGGAATTCTGAGCTCCTGGGAGCTGTAGGGCTGTGTCTTGTGCTTTCTCCAGCAAGTTATGATTGCTGTTGCTGTAATTTCTTGTTTCTGCAGATGAAGAGTTGATCTTCTTTCCAGTCACCCACTAACCCAAGCAAAGTCTCATCCATCCATTAGCAGCAGAGAATACCATTTCTCCCACTTCCTGGCTTTTCTGGCAGCTGCAGACAAATGACTGTCCTGCTAATAGTCCCTCGGTTCCAGAGATTAGTGCTTTAAGCATATGAAAACAGTATTTCTCAATTTCTTTTGACAGAGTTTTATTTGTCAAGTTTACAGAAAGCTTAACCAAGTCATGCTGTGACACCCTTTCCAAAATCTTTAACCAGTTCCAGCAAAGAAGCTGGGATTTGCTCACCACCCATAATATTCTGTCTTCCTGTGCATCCTTGCTGGTATTTTAACCTTCCACCCACCCAATCTCACTGTAGATTAAAAAAACTTTTTAAAATCTTTTTCTTCTGTGACACAGCCGTCTTATTGTATTAGAAAAAAAGATTAACTACTACTATATCCAACTGCTGCACGATTATATAGCACTAGAGGTGACTAAGGCAGGGAAGTATCAGAAAGTTCTCCTTTGTAACCATTTAAACCTAAACTTTTCAGGCTTAAGGTAGAGAAACAAATGAGCCTTAACCAAATGTAAATTCTGGAGTGTAGATGGAAGGTTTTACTGTAAGCATGGTGAGCTTTGGGGCAGCTCCCAGCAGGACTGATGAGGGGATCTAATTGTCAGGTGGAAGAGATCACTTGGTGAACCTCCTTGGATGGTGTGGTTGTCTGCAGGAGCAGGGTAGACTGGGTGATAATGGGAGCTCCTTCTCTGTCCCCGGGCAGGTGCTATGACAACAGCCTCTAAAGCGACCTTGCTTGACTGGCTGCTGTGCTCAGTGCTGCAGAAGGCTCTGGGGGAGGAGGGGAGGTGAAAAGGTGAGTGACTGCAGGTACCCCTGTGGATCCCTGTGTGTGCCCAGGCTTGTCTGGGAACACAACAACAGGTATGCCTCTAACATTCAGCTTGCCATTAGCTTTTTCTGGAAGCAAAATCCAACCCCCCTGAAAATCAGTTCTATCCTGTATGTTTCTGTAAACACGCAGGAGCTCTGTTCAAGCCTATCAGAGAGCAAGAAACAGCCTCAGGGGAAAGGGTAGCAGAAGAGAAGCACTGAGGACTACAGCAGTGAGCACAGCAAGCCTTGCTCCCTCCTCCTGTGCATCGGCTCCCTGGAGTACACCATGCCGATCCCCTGCCGTGCTGAGGGATGAGCAGTGACAGCCTGAGGAATGAGATGTCTTCCTGCAGCAGCAGAAAAATCAGGCCCTGTGCACGAAGACTAATGCTGACACCCTCCCCAAAACAGGGCAGGCAAAGCAGCGAGGGGCTTCCTACAGGGAAAACTGCTGTGCGGAGACTAGACGGAGCAGTCATTAGCAGTATCTCTGTGGTGTATAATAGCAAAAAGCATTCACAAACATTTAATTAAAATGAATTTAATGGCTGGATTTAAGCTGTTATTCCAGAAGTTAAATGCCAGTTACCAATGTGGTAAAATGCACAATCAGCACTGCATACATAAATATATCCCTTGGTCTAATCTGTAACTATAGTAATGTTGTGCACTCGCTAGAATTGTGCTGGTGGCCCTGCCTTTCAACTGCTATTGCAAGAGCTGTCATCTATCACATTTTCTTGTCATGTTCATACTTCTGTTGTTCATTGGTTAAGAAGGAGGGGCTTTTTGTATTGTGAGAAACCCCGGGAAATAGGGAGATGGAGAAACTGGAAGCCGAAGTTTTAATGTTCTGTGATAATCCTTGTTAGGCTAAAAAGACAAATCTCTGGAATTTTCCGTTTGGGAAGTTAATTTGTACTCAGAAATTTTGTTTTTAAAAGGAAAGCAAGAGCATTTGGACTTGTAGGGCCCACTGCAGGCTACAAGGCTTTGCAGGAATTCCTTCATGTTTGTTGGTACTGTAGAAACGACCTTAGTAGAGCAGCTGTCACGTCTGTCCAGTCTGGCATCTTGTCTGGAGGAGGGGCTGACACTGTATGTGTCAGAAGAGACATGTGCTGTTCTTCTTTGTTAAAAAGATTAAATTCTCAAGGTAGGGAAACATGAAACTTACTTGGCAAACGTTCTGAGGCTGTTGTCAAACAGAACTGAATTTTTAAAGAGAAGACATCAAAATTTTTATGGAATGTTTTATCAGAAAAAGCCAATTTAAAGAAGTACTTCAATGACTAAGATTTCTGAATAGAGACCTGAACTCCATAAACAGTGTTAAAGCTGCCAAAATTCTTGGTACAGTGCTGAGGAGTCCACCTTGCTTGCCAATCTCTTACATTAGGCAACACACTTTTCCAAGGTTTTGTTCTTCCTTTAGGATGTAAAATTTATTATGGAGTGAAATCACTGGGACACATTACATTATCAAAACTTTAATTAATTTCTTCCTGTTACTCATTAACCTTGCAGGTTTCTCTTTAACTCTGAACTAAACAGTAGGCACAAAACTGTTCTGTTGATTCTGGAAGCTGTAACATCTTGACATGGATGAAATTTAACCTGGTAAGCTCCACTTGGGTCAGGAAATGGTCCAGCTTTTAATCTAGTGTAGAAAAAAAAAAAAACCAAACAAACAGAAAATGAGTGACTTGAAGTACATCATATGAAATATTAAAGAAATGCAAAGCCAAGTTAGCAAATGTTTTCCCTTCAGTGGCTGAGTGCTGTGTCTGTAGCTGAGACACTTTCCTTGAGCAATCTACTGAGACCATCCCACAGTACCACTGCTGAGGCTGGGGTCCCACCTCAGTGCTGGGAATCACCCCCTCTCTCCTCCTTCCCACCACCCCTCTCTGGACTGCTGGAATTAGGCTCTGTAACACCCAGGTACCCTGAGCTGATTGTCAGTGTCTCCCATCCCATCTCCCATATTCACCATGTCCAGAAAGTATTGTTTGTTTGGGAGCCTCACACCCCACAGGCAAAGCTGTCCCACAGAGTAGTCAGAAATGCTCAGAAATAGACCCATCTGCATGGAAAACTAAAAGAAGTGGGCTTGAGTGATGTCTACCTCTCCCAAAGGGGTAGTCAGGTTTTTAAATCATATTGGTGTGAGAACTCTGCCAGACATAGACATGAGAAGTGTGAGTTGGTGCATTTTATGGGTCCAGAAAAAGTGGGGTCAGTCAACCTTTTTGGGCTCCTTCAGTTTATCTTTCTGCTGTAGTGTTTGTATTTTGTTTCTTCCTGTGCTTATTTAAGTACTAGGTGATTGAAATGAATTTGAAAAGGGCTGCAGACATCAGGTATCGTTACGTGTCGGCCTTTGACACCAACAGACAGCGCGTTTGACGTGCAGATAGACTTCATGGGCTCTAATCTTACTCATTCCCTGTGTTATAATTCTTAGGTGGCAGAAGAGCTGATGGAGGTCACTTCAGCCTCTGAGCATTGCCTGGTAAAGTGGGGACAGGAGGGAGGAGAACATAAACAGTGTTCATCTAGATGTGAAAAGGTCATTAAGACAAACAGAGTCACAGGCTTCATCTGAAGTAAAGAATTGTTCTATCACTGAGTTGTTAAAAGAAAGAGCATAAATTGGCCCCCCAGTTTACCCCTCTGGAGAACCCAGGTGGTCACTTCACCTGCACTCAGTCCCTGGGGAGGGATGTGGCCCTGAGCTGCAGTCACTGCCACCACCCTCCAGCACACGGCTGGTGCTTCCCACTCCACAGCAGGCCTTCCAGCCCGGGATCCCTGGGGGTGCTGGGAGCAGGGAAAATGCGGGAGGGGATGTGACAGAGTGTTATGCCCAGCCATGCCTAAGTGTGTGCCTGAGAGCAGCCTGTTGGGGAGGTTTGAATGAAGGTTTTGATCATGTGTAGCTCCAAAGGGCCTTGTAATTGATTGCGAGCAAGGCTGTGAGAGCATCCCAAATCCAATTCCAGTTACTGCACTGTGCCCATCTAAATCCCCCCGACATGTTATTTGGATATTGTGCTGCCTTATAGATTCTCCATAAACTGCCAGGCAGGGCTGCTGTGTGCAGCTAAATTATTGCTGTGCTGTAACATAGAAACTGCCCAGAAACTGCCTGTGCACAGCAATATACAATTTTATACAGAGTTTGTTTTTTAACAAGGGAGGTTGTCTATGCTTTTATGATAGTATATGAGTTCTAGGTCTGGGCATCTTCATTAATTTTACTCTGTCTTCTACTGAAGATACTATATATTGCATTTATTGGTTGTCTATTGTGATTGATTGTGACTGTGACTTAGAGAGATGTAGATTTTTTTTTAAATTTTAATTCTGTGCAAGTCTGCATCCAAGCGCGGATTAGTTCTGAAGAACAGGTGTGCTGGAAGTGAAGCACTTGAATTTTAAGAGACTGGGAAATGGTGCTTTATTGTCAGAGCTTTTCTGTGTCTCTTCTCATCACCACTTTGGCAGCATGCTTGTACTTGAAGGCTCATCAGCATCACAACAAATTTGTATCCTGATGTCTTGCTCCAGACCAGTTTCTTTCCAGTTACTGATATTGATCTGATAAGTGCTGAGAAGAAATTTGTAGTGCTATTACAGTATGTAGTCACTGGCTGCTTTTAAATCTTTTGTCCTGCTATGGATGAGAAAGATTTCACTGAAGAAAATGTCATGTAATCATATTTATAAATATAGATAATATATTATACATTATGTTGTTATAATTGGCTGTGGCTAATCAACAAAAGCTGCCATATGGTCATTAATTTAGGCCACGAAAGAAAAGACCTTATCTGGCAAGAAGAAAACAATCAAATTCTTTAGGATATCCTCGAGAAAGCAAGAGACAAAATGAAGAAGCTGAACAGCTTTAATAAAATTCAATATTATTCCTTTGGATTATTCAGGACTTTGCAAATGACTATCCAGGCTTAATGGCATTCTGTGACATGATGACAACAGGGGATGCTCCACAGACAGAAAGGGGAATTAGAAGTATGTGAGGTTAACTGAAATGATGCTGCTAGTAATAAGCCACTGGAACTAGACTGTCACTCATCCCCTCCTGCTGCTGGATCCTGATTATCCTGTCCGTTGTTCATATGCTTCTTCCACCAGTTTCAGTAAGACAAAGGTGTAAAAAAGATGGACAAAATGATCATATATTCAAAGAAAATATACTAAATACTGTAAATATAGGGTGTGACATGTCCCAGATTATGTATATGTCATGACATATAATTTTACTGCCAAATTATATGAGATGATCCAGGCTAATGCATTGTGAAATGACACAGCCTAACTAAAAGTGCCATTTGATGCAGAAAGATGCATTTAAAGAGCAATGTGGTGATTCCACCACGCATGATGACTTTTTACAGGGTATCCAGCCTGCTTGTGCTCAGAGTTGTGAAACTGCTGGACTCTCTCCTACTTTGGATTTCCTGGGGCTGTCTGCTTCACAGCTGCTAGCCTGTCTTGGTCTGGCTTATGGCTGTGAGTTGGTGCTTCATCTCACTGGTCTTTGACAGGGTGACATGTTTCAACTGAGTGCCAGAAGCCACTTGTGATCCATTACCATAATTAAGGTTGGATATACAGACTTTTTCCTGTGCAATTTTTTTTCTTTGCTTGTTTTTTCAAGCTCTTGAAAAAATGAGACAGTAGCTAATGTTTGCTGGGAGGTCATTCCCATTCCTTTCCCCCAGAAATTTGACTATCCATCTTCCTTCTGTGCATCCCTCACATGTTTTCTTTCCACCCCATAACTGCAGGCAACTGTGTTTTCCAAAACACAGCAGTGGAAACAGAGGAGAACAGAGCTGGAACAGAGCTTTGCCTGCAGAGGTAGAGCCCATCTCATGAAGCACTGCTAGAAACACATAGGACCACACACACACAAAAAGTAGAAGTGTCCACAGGAATCTGAATGGTTTAACAGCCGCAAAAAGCACCCAAATTGTTGTGTGCTACTTACCTGACTTCACTGCCAGGCTGTTTTTCTTGGTCTGGTACTTGGGGAGGTGAGCTACATGCACTGCAGATGTTCTGTCACATCATGCCTCTCAGGCAGCAACTAAAAGGAAAAAGACCATAGTGACATGTCCCAAAACAAACTTAACCAAGTTCTCTAAAGCCAAGTGAAAGTGGGATTCAAACTGGGTTTTTCTTCTGTGTACTTCAGGCCAACAGCAAGAACAAGGCTCCCCATCACATACAGGAAGGTGAAGCATTTGGGCAGCTTGGCAGAAACTCAAGAGAACAGAAGAATGAAGTGTATTTTTCTTGGTGAAGTTTTGAGATCCTTGTACGAAGTTTTGGATTTGAGGTGAGTCACTGGGGCTAAAAAGGAAGTCTTAACAGAGTTTTGAGCTCTGGTATTTTCCTAAGTGCTAACAGCCAGACAGCTTGGAAGAGGACTGTAAGTGGTACATGCTTACTGTGGGATGTTCAAGAGTCCTACATCTCTGCTGCTGTGTCCTCCAAAACATGAAAGATTACATATGGGAAAGTTAAAATTGTCAGCACATGTTTGCAACATGCAAGCAAATTGCCGTTCTGGCTCTGACTGACTACCTGAACATACATTGTTTGTGGGTAGTTTTCAATCAGCTGCTGTAAAGTTTTCATGCGGTTGGAGTTAGTTATGTGAGTGCTTTACACACTGACAGTGACCTAGGCCAGAACAATAATGTTTAGGGAATCATACAGTGAAAGTTGACAGTAATCCATACCTTGAAAATTTGTGTAGCAGGGCTGGAGACATTGGGCAGTACTCTGTACTCCCCATCCCACCTCTCTGCCTCCTGTGCTTAGGCCTGACACAGTGCAGGATCCCAGAGAAAGCCCTCCTTTTCCAGAGCCTCTCGGAAAGTGTTATGCAGAGCTAAATAAATGTCAGTGCTGGTTTAAATAAATTAACTGTATGTGGAAGAAAGAAACACAATCCTTGCTGTCAGGGACCAGTCTGGGGGTGCCAGGGAACATGCTGTAGCTGGGACACATCTGGGTGTCTCTAGCTGAAGCCTGACTACACTCAGGCTTGAAGCAGAGCCAGTAGGAGCTGCAAGACTGAGCTGACTCTGAGAGTGCTCCTGGGCTGTCCTTGCATTGCTGTGGTGAGCAGAGAGCTGCCAACAGCACTGACCTGAGCCTGGAAACTGAAGATACATAGCTGTGTGTAGTTGTATATCAATGGAAAAGAAAAACGGGGACTGCCATTACGGGTGGTGCTTTGCCTTTCCTCCTTCAAATCTCTTTGGCTTTATCTGTTACTGATCTGTAGGAAATAGGAGCCAATGAAGTCTTGGTATTTCCTTCACAGGAAATACCAGGATTTTAATTTCCAGCTATGGCCATGAGAATGATTCTGCCTGCTGCAGTGTGAGAGAAGCCCTGCAGCTCCCATCTGCATTGGGGTGGCAGGGACATGGTGCAGGTCTTTGACCAACAGTGGAGGGAGGCTGAGTGGCCATTGGGCTGGGCCTGCAGACTCCCTTAGTTTGGGTGCCAAGAAGGTGCCCTGCCAGGCAGTAGTTCGAGTCTGACTTGTGTCATGGGCTTTTTGCCTGTAATTGCTGCTTCTAAGATGTTAAATTAAGCCTTTTTTCATACTACCAAATGACAGAGCTACTGCCCTTCCATTTTTCAGTAAGTCTACTTCCTATACTTCCCAAATTATTACTGGGGATTGCCTAAATCTGTGGCTCATGTGGGAGAGAGGTGTTTAAGTATGTCTTTTAATGGATTTACTGTCATTTACTTACACAGTCCATTGTTGCTGTAGACATCAACAGCACTGATCTGTGTACACAATGTTGAGTGAAAAAGGCACAGTTGTCTCCAAGTCTTCACAATTGCTGCATTGACCAATCTGTACTGGAGGATATTATAGGCTGGAGCAAGGGAGGGGAGTAAGTCTTTTTGAACTCTTTTTTTAAGCAGTTACTTCCACTGAAGTTTGAGGACAGGGTAAAGTCTCCCTAAATTACTAATTCTGCTCTGGTAGGGAAAATTTATGTGCTGCTTGTGACTTTAAAGGTAAGTGTCTCCTTGGCTAATGGTGCACTTCAGCAAGATAGAGCCTAGTCAATGTTGGTTGAAAAATGGAGAAGTTTTCATGTTTCCTTCATACCTTCCTAAAGGATTCTTCCTTTAAATTTTGCTCTTAAACTCTTGCTTCATTAACATGCAGTTAATCACTTGGCAATTAATTTAGCAGACATCTGTCATTTTGCATATTTTGTAATGTAGTAAGAGTTGCAGCAATTGGATGAGACCATTTGCCAGTGAGTCTGAGATAATATGATGGTGTCAGAAAAACAAACAGAGACTGCACTTTCATCCTTGAGAGGAACCTTTCAAGTGCATCCAAGAATTCCACAGGGCAAACGCCAAGTCTCTGCATCTGTGTCTCCAAGCTATACTCAAACTTTCTTCCATTTCTTTTTGCCTCTGGGGATCCAGTAGCCACAGTGTGTCTGAACTGATCGCTTACCACCAGCATCATCTGTATTTTGGATATCTTTGATATCTTTGGCTCATCCCTTCCAGCAACATCTGAGGCAAGATTCTAATTAAGGACTGTTGTCTCGTCTCTTGGAGGTTAGTATTCTTGTACTTCTGTGGCCTCTGCTTTGAGATCCCTGACTAATGTCAAGGACTGAGCAAATTACTCAGAGCTCCTTGTCAGAGATGTTCCTTTTCAAAAGTTTAATTAGCAGAGAATAACACAGTTTGAAATAAATGTAGCCAAACCAAGAGCCAGCTCGTGTGAAGGGCTTAGCTTGTTAGCAGTAAGGCTCTTAGGACTATATCTCTTTTTGAATTGTGCAAGCTTAAGATAGGTTGGAGAACTCCACAATCAATGAGTCCCAAAACTGCTTTTACACACACCTGCAGACAAGCTAAAAATACAGAACATCTGGTATGTGTGTATGCATGTATAAAATGAGCTTTTTTTTATTTTTCCTTTGCACTGAGTGCTGCTATGTGGGCTAAACCAACATGATGTTGCTAGTGTACTTTAGAACTAAATCAGTCCAAAAGTGTGATTAATTCTTTGATCATGGAGACTTACAAGCTGTTCTGTAGGACTCCAGAATTCTCATGTCTGGAACAGGGACTACATATGTATTTTTATTGTTACCTTGTGATGCAGCAGGAATTATTGTTTGAATCCCTTCAAGCATTCACAAACCTCAGTGGAGCTTATAAGAAAAGTTTAAAACAGATAAAAGAAAGTGCTTCTTTATGCAGTGGGTGGTGAACTTCTGGATCTTGTGGCCATAACTGTAGAGGCAGATGGTATGAGCAGGTGCAAAAAGGGATTAGACATTCATTGAACAAGAGTCTAGAAATGGACACTAAGAGGACTCAGCAATATGCCCTGCGTATTGCTATGCACCCTACCTCCTTGGTACAACAGCTCTGGGGCAGTAAAAAGTAAACAGAGAGCAGAGGGTGACCAGGTTGACAGGCTCTCAACAGTTTATCCTGTAGCCACTGAGTTAGGATGCTGGGCCTGAGGAACTATCGGTCTGACTCAGGAAGCAGTTCCTAAATCCTCATGTTCATATAACTTGTACTTGAGCAGTGCAAGTTGTCAGGT
Source organism: Lichenostomus cassidix (assembly GCF_008360975.1). Classification (NCBI taxonomy): domain Eukaryota; kingdom Metazoa; phylum Chordata; class Aves; order Passeriformes; family Meliphagidae; genus Lichenostomus; species Lichenostomus cassidix. The sequence continues at coordinate 20,288,345 of NC_139490.1, forward strand.
TCAGCCTTGGCTCTAGAGGCCTATTCCTTGTCAAATCTGCAATCAGAAGGGGCCTCTCTCCAATTGCCCTCTTGCTAGCACAGGGAGCACAGGCTGTTTCAGAACTCGGTTGAGATGTGTTGGCGATTCTCCCTAGGGAAAATGGTTACCTTGACTTTTCCAAAGCAGCTATACTTCATCATGCAAATAGCAAGGATCATTTCTCACCAAGCCTCTTACTTTCAGAGGTAATATATCTCTAGCCATTTCCATTAGTTCATTGTCCTTCCCCAGCACTGTCCTTTGGCTCAGTTGCTTGGCTTCAGAGTGAGGCAAGATGGATCTGAGTGGCATTTGGCTAACATGCTCTGAAACACTCAGTTCATCTGAAAGTGTCTGCAAGTACCAGCTATTTCTACAGCCACCTCAGATGCAACTAACAGGACAAATCAAGGGCAATAAAAGCCTAAGCAAAGGGCTCTTTTTCCCTTATGCTGAGTCAATACATGGAATTTATGAGACCCACATCTTGGAGTTCATTTCTCCTCTTGAATCCCTTCAGTGCTGAAAAACACTGCTTGTTTTGAATGAGAATTTTCTTTTTGCATTCCCATCGCTTTACACTCCACGTTCCATGGTATCCATTTCTGATGTCTGTTTTCACAGAGCTTGTGCAGTCAGAAATCTCTGTTTGGGGCCAGATCATCAGCTGACAGGCATGTGCTGCTCAGGTTCCACTGAAGTTATATTGACATTCTTTGGCTATAGAGAGCTGGGGCAGTATCTGTGAGAACACAATGTAGAGTGCATCATATTTCTTTTGCTGGTTCAATGCTTGGAAGAAATCCAGCCAAAAAACCAATGTGGATTAAAAATGGAAACCTCTTCTCCAGCCCTCTCTGCAGGCTGGCTTAGTGATGACATGAATTAACTGGGCATGCCTTTTGCTTAGTACAGGGCAAACATCTCCTCACATGCAACTTTGTGTTAAAATGTGAAAAATTAGAGTTGATGCTGTCTTCTTATGACCCTGTCACCCCAGCTGAATGTACTTTATCAGAGACAGCACCTTTTAGGTGACTGTACCCCAATAAAATTCTCACAGGCTTTCCTTCTTTTCCATTAGCTTGCTCTGTTGCATTGATTTCATCATTTGTGAAGTGCAGATCGAAGGCATCTCAGCACATCTAACACACAATGCAGACCATTAAGAAATGTGAAAGAGAAAACAGCCAGTCCATACACAAACCCAGTGTAATAAACCCAAGAACCTGGCACAAAAGCAAACCCAGTAACTGTCAGAGAAACCACTAGCATAGTAAAAGGGCGCTTCAGATATTTAGAAAGTGCTGTTCCTAAAGCCTATTTAGGCACAAAGCATTCTTGTCACACTTTGCAACAGCTGTGATTAAAAACTATTTGAGGGTAAATGTGTTTTCTGGTATTTATCAGTGGGTCATTAACCTTAACAATATCAACATTTCAATTGTCAGCAAGATTAAAAAAGCCCATTATAGCAAAATGAGCACATTGTATGTAGAGATATTGGAGTGCTGATGAATTACTAGCTCTGCTCAGATATAGACTTCAATAAAGGTACAGCCTTCAGTGCAGTGAGAAATAGAGGATGAATTAATTGTTGTGTGAAATATAATGCTGAAGAGTTAGAAGCAAACCAAATGAGATGGTTTAGCACATGGAAGGACTTAGAAGTTTTATCCACTAAACAAAGAATACACATAAGCTTTTAGTTTTTGTAGGTGAGGGCAGTAATGGTGGGGCAGATCTGAGTAATGAAGTCTGGGGGTTCAGGCCCTTATTTATATACAGATGGGAGAAGGAGCCCAGGCAGGAAACAGGCTGATTCCACACACAGGACCAGCAGAGGGACATGGAAACAGCAGTGGGTATCAAAGAGGATATCTGTCCATGGTATACAGAGGTAGAAGGGGGACCTGAACCTTGCAGTGACGAGATCTTTACCGTCCTTTGAGTGACAGAGCCATGACAAGGAAGGAGCTTGTCACGGAAGCTTAGGAAGGAGCTCATTCTTGCATCACAGGGCCACATCTCCACTTGACACTTGCCTCCTGTGTGAGGGACTCCGCAGGATGCAGAGGCAGCAAATGCTTGTGCACTGCAAGGCAAGAAGGGCCAGGAAACAAAGGTCATGCCCCAAACCAAGCCCCCCAATGGTTTTTGCTCTCTAGTACGGTTTTTAAGTTATAAAAGTAAAGATATAACAGGAGCCTTTTCAGAAAGGTTTTTTTGTTGCTCTCTTTTCCCTCTGCTGGTTATTTTTCTAAGTGTGTGTGCACATGAGAATATTCTTAGGGGCTCATTTATTCCTGTCAGATAACTTTCATTACTGTAATAAAATTTCACTGTCTGACAGCTTTTATTTCTGGATTCTGAGTTGTCATGCTTTTCTGAGGTTTCCCTCTGACCTCTAGGATGTGTAAGGTGAGGGAGAGACATGTCTAGCATTTGTGGATGTTTTAGAAATACCAGAATTCAAAAAGCCTGGCAGTTCCTGTCTGGTAGATCTAATTTCAAGCTCCAGTAAGACCATGGAAAGGAACTGAAGGTCAGCCCAGAAGGCAGCACTAGGAGCAGGTTGATGCTCTTTAAAGTGAAGCCTCAGTGCAGAGATGACCAAAAAGGTCAGCCACACCTGACAATTACAGATCCTCCAAAAACAGGTGGAGGTCTGACACCCAGCAGACTCCTCTTCCTTTTTATATTTTCCTTCCGTCTGCTCTCAAGATAGGCACCCAGTCCCTTCTGCAACAGCAAAGACAGACTTGTTCTGCTAAGGAAACTTCAGGGACAGAGACAGGTTGGTACAAAGTTCTGTTCTTGTGCAGGGAGGGCTGAAATACTTATTTTGGGGATTTCCAAATGAAAACAAAAGCATATGCCAACCTTCTGCAAGGTGTCCTGCAGATGTGTAGTAGGTCTGATGCTTTTTAAGCAGCTACTGTGTAGGATTTGCCCTACCATAATCTGGCTACATGTTCAACACTTTCCTGGCCGTTCTGGTGAGTCCCTGGAGAGGAGTGTGTGGATATGCAAGGACACATGGCTCCTGTGTGGGGGCTGTTTGTGCAATCCAGCCAGCTGGAGCTAGAGCTCCATGGAGCTGCTTCTCCCACTCCAGCCATGCCTGCAAACCTCAAACAAGTAGCCAGTGCTCAGAGTAAATGCACAAAAGTGTCCCTACATAGAGTGATGCCTGCTTCCCCTTTCCTGCTCTCTTCCTGTAGCAGGCCCTGTTAGAAAGGGGGACAGATCTCTCCTTTTCCAGTCACAGAGGTTTCCATGTGAGACTGCTCGTGTATCTTGCACAGCACTCACTGCAAAGTCGTAAACATGTGCCCTGTACTGGGCTATAAGGATGAAACCTGACCTGAAAACTGGGTTGTTGAGAATGAAGACTTGGCTTGATACGAATCTGGTTTCTGGTCAAATCTTATGCATAAAATTTAATTTTGAAATATTTTGGAATTCATAAGTGTCTTTTGGCTGCTTTTGGCAGAAGGGAAAGAAACAATTAGAAGTAAAAGTAGGGGGCTGATGAAGATGATATCTAGTGAAAAGTAGCACAGTCATATGAGATCCACTCTTGCCTAAAATGTTTTCTATAAACATATTTCTATTAGTGGCATTTGAAAGCAGACACAATGCCAGAGTGGACTTGGTATGGATGATGCTCAAGATGAAGGAAAGATAGAGCAGAAAGGATAGGCACCAGAAAGATTATCTAAATGCCACTGAATAAGAATCTGCTTGGAAAAAAACTAACATAGAGGACATCTGGGAGGAAAAATAGCTCCAGACACAGAGATTCAGTGGCATGGAGGGAAATATATGTGCAGCCCAAAAATGATGGTGGGCAGCAAGTGAGCTTGCAGTGCAATGAAGAGTGGCAGGTGGAAAGGTCAGGCAGTGGTCAGGTCTGGAAACATGAATGACATGTCATCAGAGCACAGAGACAGCAGCCTGTCTCCAGGTGTGCCCAGGAGGGAGAGCAGCAGCTATAGGAATGGGAATAGGGCAAAATGTAGGCAACTCAGAGCAATGCCAAAGACAGGAACAATTAACGGGATTGAAATCTATCTTTATATTTAAAGAATTGAAGTCTATCTCTATAGTTAAAGAATAAAGATAGAAAAATGGTATCTGGCTTTCACACTAATTTTCAAATGTAAAGAGAACTGTTTAGACTCTCCTGCCCTACACCTTTGTAAATGCAGGATAATGTTTGGAGCTTGGGCATAGCCACAGATTCCCCAAAAAGGCATGGTATCAATGCCAGCACCAGCTATAAATGAAGCTAGAGGATACAACTTTTTACGTTAAGAGAGATCCATCATTTCCAAAGATTATCGGCCAAATTCTACTCTCTTCACATCTCTGTGCTTCAACTATGGTAAATTGAGGTATTAAATGAGCCATTCTGATTTATAACAGACAAAACCCTTGATGAAGGCACCATTCAAAGCAATTAAAAAGATTGAACAATTAACAGTATGGATAATTGAGAGTGTAGTGTCTGATTGATTTATATATAAATGCGTAATTATCTGTCAAAACATTTATTGTTAGCAATACAATATTCATGGCATAGCATTGATAATGTTCTGCAAACTACCTGCTATTCAAACAGTGCCCATTTATCACCTGGCAAGATCCATTGAATCATATCTCATTAAATAGTTTCAAAATATTGTTCAGTGTCCTCCATGATGTCTGAATATCTATTGTCAAATATTCCACTAGCTTTGCTCTTTGCACATCTTGAGTTACTGAAATTAGATTGCTTGATCCTAATGACTGCTGATCTACCAATAGAAATGACTGAGGGGATCTGATATATGCAAATGTGAACACTGAACAGTTTTCTGGAAACAAAACCTATTTTAAGGAATACATTTAACAAGTACCTTGGGAAAAGTCATCTTCTCATATTTCTCTTGCTATTTTTAGTTGACTTGAAACAGAGAGGAAGAAATACAAGAAAAGATAATCGGGAGGTGTGAAACCGAGTTCCTCTGTGACTATGTTTTATAAATATTTGATATAACCCTGTGCCTGAATAGAGCTTTGTCTGGGGGAATCAGGCAGCAGATGTTTGGCCTTACCTGATAGCTACTTTGGCAACACATTTTACTTCCCTGTTGTGTGTGACATGGTGCAGAGGCCATGTTTTGTATTTATAGTCTTGTGGGGCATCCAGACCAGATCCAAAACCTGCAGAAGTGATGGGAAGACTTGCACTGACACAGTTGGCTCTGGTTCAGCCTTGCTCTTTCCCTGAGCAAGGAAGGAACAAATGCTGTGTTTGCCATGTGACTATTAGATGAAAAATACTGCTGCTCATCTTTATCATCTTCCAAATAGTAGAGTGCCATCCCTACTGTAATATCATGTTACTATATTAAGACTAAAAACTTAGGAGAGGTTTAAACTTACATCTGTATGTTTTCAAAGTAAACATGGAAATCTGATCATTTTAACTAGAATGTAGTTTCTGTAGCAGCTACTAAAATATTTGTATTGCTTTTGCATTCCCAGGTTTGAACTAATATTGTTTTAAGTACTCTGTGTTCATAGCTGAGCCGGTTGTTCTTGCAAAGAGCTCTGCAGTGCCAAAGAACATTTCTTAGTGCTATTTGTTAGTGTCTGCTGGCTAGTTAAGCACCACTGCAGATGTATGCTAGCCTGAATTTGCTAGAACTTAACCTCCAGAAGTAAATCCCTGCTATAAACAAAACTTGGCCAAAATAGTTGCTCACAATGATCTATAGGCTAGTGAGGAGAGCAGTAGGGAGAGGAGAGATTTCAATATCACAAATGCAGAGTGGAAGTGGTGTTTCACCAATGTTTAAATACCTTGACACGGGAGCTGTCATTTGACAACAATTTGACCACAATACATTGTACTCACACACCTGTGTGCCATACTGTACCCTAGCAAAAGACAAAAATTCCTGAGCACTTTTCTGGCTATTCCTCCTAGAGCCTTAGCCTGCTTATGGTCTTGTGTGGGTTGTAACTTTAAAAGGAAGAGCTGGCAGCAAATGAGCCGGAGTCACTTGCAGGTTTTTTTCCTCAGAAAGCCTTCTGACCTTGAAAAGCCTTAAAGCTGCATTCCTCATGAAAAATAACTTCTACTTAGTGCTGAGCACGTGTATTGTTGCACAGACAAATAGACAAATAACAATGTGAGTACGTGCCTTGATCATTTATCCTCCTCAGAGGGCCATAAACCATGAGTAAATGCAACAAAAGCAGAAGATTAATAGTGGCTGCATAATGCTTTGCATTTTTCATAATGATTCTCTACAGATAGAATCAGTAAGTGTCACTAATTGGTAGGCACTTGTTCTGCAGGGGGGCCCTATCCTCCCCCTGGTGGGGTTGGAGGCCAGTGGCCGGTCCTGGTGTGGGGAGAGCAGGAGCAACCTCCTCGGGAGCTGAACGAGCTGGGCTTTTCCAGGCGCCGTAACTCAGCTGAGGGCTGTGCAGTGCAGAGAGAGCCTGGCAGCCGCGCACAGCTCTGCCAGCCTGGCCGTGCAGGGCAGCTCTGCAAACCCACTGGTGGCTGTTCAGGCTTGAGGAGAAAGGGTAGGTTGGCCCCAAGCCAGCTGCTGAATTTAACATGTATTCGGCTGAATGACTGGGCTGGCATAATAATATAATCCTGCAGTGTCCCGCTGATCTCCTTCAGATCTTGTTGGTTTGTTGGCTGCCCCTGATCCTTGTTCCCTGTGGATGCAGGGGTGCTGTGTGGGAAGCTGCTGGAAAGATTACCTACCCAGTGTTGTCCAAACGCTGTCCAAAGCTGCAAGTCCAGGCAGGAGTATCCATCCTGAATGTTGTGAAGGGCTGTACTGGCCCAGGAAAAACACTTTCATCAAACTTTTATCAAATTTGCTTTGTTGCTTGAATTGATTTTTTTTTTGTAAGTCTTACATAAAGAATGAGAGCATATTGTGTCTATTCTAATACTCTAACTCTGAAATTAGAGATCTGCATGTTTCCAGTATTATGCCAAGTAGAGGTACCCAGGCTTCCTCCCTGGAACGGTGCTGTGTTTGGGCAGGAAGCTCTGCCAATGCAGCTGTGCTGCTCCCAGTGCCCAGGCAGATTTGGCTCTTTCTGTGCAGTCTGGGTGTAGCGTATGGGCTCAGGGAGTGACCATACAATTGGTGCTCCGAGAGGCAAGCTGGTACCACACCCAGCACTGCAGAGGCCTCCCTCAGACCTCCCACACTGAGATGATGATGGGTCCAAAAGCCATGAGCTCTGCTTTGCGTTGGCCGCCTGACTTCTGAAATTGCCACACACACATTGCAAGGCTGTTCCTGTTGCCAGCTCTCTGAAATGTAAAGCTCAATGATTTGGGCTATGCAGCCAGAATTTCCCCAAGTGAACTCAGAGAATGTCATCTTACACAGATTTATCTAAAAAGCTGCCTGGTGATGGGGACCTTCTTATCTTTCCCCAAATCCAGAATACCCACATTGTACATACTTGCTCACATTCTCCATAACAGCATTTAGTGTCTTCCTGCTCTCATGTAACTCCAGGGTCTGCCCTGCTCCAGTCTGAGAATGCCACTGGAATGGCATCTCCTCTACAAAAGAGAGGATGTGGGACTGATGGAGACACAGAGGGGAAGGGTATATGTGGCTTGTCGACCTCTTTCTGTCTGCACCCCCCTAAAGGAAGTGGACTTGGTCCCTTTGTCTTCTCCCCACTCCTAATTAAAAGCTGCTCTTAGCTTCCTGTGCCCTATAGAAACCTCAATTGTCTGTTGTCTCCAAGAAGGCAGGAAAATAGCAAAAGCAGCTTGTTAAGCAAGGTAAGGCTCAGAGGAGCATCACTCCACAAATGGCTCTGGCAGAGGACAAGCCCACTAGGGAAAAGCTGTCAGTGCTTTAAGTGCCTCTGCTGACCAGGCATGTGCTCTTTTACTTGTTGTTTTACCTACTGCTGATCCTCTTCATCTCTCCCCCTTTTCTCTTTTGGCTATTGGTACATTTGTCTCTGTGCAGTGCCTTGAACACAATATGTTTTCAGTCTGGCTTCTTGGCACTGCTGTAACAAAGGTATTTCTGTTACTAAGAGCAGTCAAATAAAATCCAGCAGTCTTGGGATGTGAACATTTGTGGTCAGTCTCAAAACCAAAACCAAAGTAGCAGCTTTGTTCTTTTCAGGCAGATCATCAATTACGGCCAAAATCGGTAACGTGTCAGTATGACTTACTGACTCCAGGCTGCTTTTTAAAAAGCGTCCAAGATACATAGACCATTACTTGACATGATATAGATATTTGTACAACATTTACCTTACAATTATTGAGAAGTTTCTGAACTCTCTGGGATGTCTAACTTCAGAGTTCCCTCAGTTTACTATTTATTTATAGCAGCAGCAAGCAAACCACTATTGCTTATGCAAGGCAAAGATTTGTAAGAAAAGAAAGCAGAATATCATGAAATCCCATCCACTTAAGGAGAGTCACTGCCTGAATGAGAATGACCAGAGCCTTCATTACTAAGCTGTGCCATCAGGTGCTTTTGGGGTAATTGGAGATTATCACCTCTGGAAGAACTGCCTCTGAAAGGAGAGCCTGGCTGCCAGACAGGCATCTCTATAGGGGAAGGAGCTTCCCTGCAAGAAACCAAGGAACAGATGCTCTTCCCTCCATGCTGCAATGTGTGGTAATGAAAAGGGGCAGGGCTTTTAGCAGAGCTGTCCTGGTACACCAAACGTGCATTTGATGTTCAGTGGCCTGACACAAGTGGAAAAGGAGGGCTTGGATGGGAGACGTCTGAAAAGGCCTTAGCTGAGGCCACCAATGCAGCATGGATCAGAGCTGGAGTATACTGCTGAAAAAAAAGCTCCCTACAAAACCCTGCTACATTTTTATTCAATGTCTCATATTCTGTTATTTACTGGTGCCTTCTGTAATTTGCACCACTACATGTTGGGACTTGCCAAAAATGAAAGAAGAGCTTGAGAGAGCAGATTTCAACTATTGTGTCGTATCCAGGCAAGTTTCCTTGACAGGAACTTTTCAAAATTTCTGGACCTGACTGTTTTACTCATTTATCTTGAGAACAGTTCACCAGTGTCTGTGTACCTGCTGCAGATCCAGGGGAATGAGAACCTTCCTCTCCATGTTGCTTGTTAAAACTGTACCTCTGTGAGATAAGAGCTGCATCTTTACAGTTAAAATAATCTTTTGCCAATGGAATTTCTGTACTCTTTCTGAAAATCCCTGCCTACAAATATGGATCTCTAAGAAGGGGATATCTGAATCCTCCTTTAGGCATAAGCATAGTAGGCTCTTTTTTAGGTAACATTCTGTGGGGGTCAAGGAAACAGCCATTATCCTATGGTTTTAATTTGCCATGTGTCAAAGCTCTGGAGAGTCAAGCTGGCTGCTGCTGTCATTGATGGGAAAGAATTTCAGACATTGCAGGGTGATAAATCAGAAATGATACCTCATAGGTAAATGAGTCCCCAAAACTATGTGAACCCGAATATTCATGTGGTAACTCATTGGCAATCAGGAATTGACCTAAAAGGGTCAGCTGGTTGGGCTTGTTATGCAATTGGAATCAGCTGGGTGGGACTGGCAGAGGATTTGTCTTCTGAGGTTTGTTTTCATTACTGCATGATAGAATGCACCTGGAGCAGGAGTGGTCTTTGTCTGGCAACTGGGAGAATAGACCACACCTGAAAACTCTGCCTTAATTTTTTTAGCTGGGATGGCAGTGCTGCATAGCAGACCAAGATGAAGGGAAGGCTTGAGGCTGTGGTTCCAGCCACACATTCCTGGGAATTCAGGGGTGAGTCTTTTCTGTAATCTGTCCTTGTCTGACTCAAGGAGAAGTGATTTATAAGAGCAGTATCATGGGGATTTTTGTGGCAGAGTGTGCACTGTACTCTGAAGGTGTTTTGTTGTCTAAAGAGGGCTTTTTCAAAAGTGTATTTTTAATCTCTAATTAAAACATGGCTGAAAGTAAATCTCTAGAAGTAAAAGTAGGATTAAAACTTATTTAGATTTTATGAAGTAATTAGAATGGCATTTATAAAGCCTGTGGCCAGATCAAAAATGCAGTTTTATCCAAAGCACATCTGCTGTATCTTTTCTTATTAAAGCACTTTGACCTTCTACTGTGAACAACAGAAGGTTTGGCAGGTGATATGATGGCTCTAATCACAAAAAAGTAGGAGAGAGTTGCAATAACCCTGGAGTTCATGGAGTTTTGCTTCCAGAGAGCTTGTTATGATTTCCACTTGTCCCTATAAAAACTTTGCACTGAGGGCAGATTTTGTGTGAGCTCAGAAAGAAAGCAACCTAAATGGTCATGTAAGCATATCCCTTTTCCTCCGTGGCTGACCTGGGCTTAGGCTTATCCTAAATGTACCTATTTTAACCCATTTTTATCTAATTATCTCCTTTATCTAGGTTAGACATGAAAAAAAACTTATATACTTGAAAACTTGTTTTATTTTTTTTCCTATCAAAGATACTACATTTCCCCACTAACTTTGCCTTGTTAAGATCCTCCCCAAAACACCACAGTGGCTATGAACACAGTTATTTCACGTTATCTGATAGTTGGCCAAAGCCAGCGTTAGCTTGTTGCTAAATGATGCCAGAGGTAGTCCCTGCATCTCCTGTCTGCAATGTCATCCCAAAATGCAGTTGTCAGTGGAAGTTGGTCACCTGGATCTGTGAGAGCAGCAGATGGAATCACAGGAGCTGGAAGGGCAGCAGTTCCATTAGATGGTGGACAGGCTTCTGTGAATCTTCTTTAGAGCCTGTGAAGAACAGGAGATGATTTTTGTGTTTGGGTTTTAGCATCAAAGCTTGGTGGGGGGTGGGTTTGCTTCCAGCTGTCTGCAACAGAGATCTCATGCTTTTGCTGATTTTCTTCTCTGCCTCTGTTCTGGCACATAGACCAGCTGTGAGTAAAGATAGAAATTTGCATCCTCATGTTAGAAAATTAAGTACCTCCAGTAAAGCAAAGAAAAAGTATGTGGAGATAGGTGCACAGGAGAGATTCTTGAGCAGAACAGTCACAGGTGAGGTATCCTGTACCCTGGCACAGGGCATGGGGCTTCTTCCCCCTCTGTTTGTCTGTGTGTTGCCAACACAGTTGCAATTATGAGTATGTGTTCTAATCTTTCCTTTACAGTTCAGATCTTTAGTAATGACCGCTCTCCACTCCATGGACATACCTAGAATTTCCTTTTAAAACCTCATAGTCTCTGAAAGGAATGAAAAGCTATCCTGACAAATCAGATCTTTGATAGAATATTGCCAGTGGGAAACCCCACCACTGTAAGCCACATCAGAAGAAAACATGGATGGTTTTCAAAAGAAAATGTGGATTTTATTTTGTTTCTTTAAAGATATTGAACTAAGTGGGAGCCTATATGATGTGGTACTAAGTCATTGCAATCAGGAAGATGTACTGATTTTATTTCTTCTGTATTTTTTTATGCAAAGCTTCTTAAAAGAGAGCTTTGCTTGGCAGCTTAGCTTTCCATGGAAATGGGGTGTGGTAACAGTACAAAGTTTCCTTGTCTTTTCCAAGTATTTCTCTGGCCCAGGGGGTCAAGTGCAGGCCTTAGACAAAAACACATACTCACCCTTGTCAAGCCATGGAGGATGGAGCCCAGCTGTGAGTGTGGGAGTTGCTTCTGCTGCAGAGTCCTCTGCTAAAGGTAAGGGAGAGAGACTGCTGCTGCTCAAAAGCTCCAGAGATTACAAAAAATTGGCTTTTCTTTTAAACAGTTGAGTCTGATTTGACTGCTGGTACATTTTCATTCATTACCCTATGCTACAGGAAATGGCATGTCTTGCATTCACACTGGAATAAAGATCTGTGTAGAGATGCCTCAAGAAGGGTCTCCCATGCAGCTGTACTCACCTGAAGCATGAAGATACTCTCAGTTCTTGCCCTGCAGGTACAGGCTAGCCAAAACACACCTCTCCAGGCCTTTGCCTGAGCTAAGGCAGCAGAAGCTCAACCTGCAGTTAAAACTGTTGTTGGTCATGCAGTGAGACTGCTCGATGGTGCCTTTGACTGTTATTACAGCAGTAGGAAATCAGAGGGACTAAGCACATCTACTGCAGGGGGTGGTTTGGTTTCTGTCATCTGCTTGATTCCTGTTGTTGTCCAGCCTCCTGTCACCTTTTACTGAGAAATGTCTGAAGCTGTTCTGGCTACTTTTTTTTTTTTTGTAGTTACAGAATTAAGCAGAGTGGGACCTCCTCCACTGCAGGTGTTTGTAGGAGCCAGGGTTGCAGAGATACTTGCGCTGCACAGAGATGTCTCTGCTATCATGTTGGAGATTTCAGCACAGCCCCGTGCTTGGGCCAGCTGCTCTGTGTAGTTCCAGGTGCTGTCAGGTTGTGCCCAGGCAGGAGTACCCCTGAGCAGTGCCCTGGTGTGGGGTGGTGCCCATTCCCCAAAGCTGCACACATGGATAGCAGTTGCCTCTTCAAGGGTACTGCTTAGGCGGCAGCAGCAGGGCTTAGCCACTCTGCTACCCTGAGAAATCCCATCTGGCAGTGGGATGAGCAAACAGAGGGTTTTACTATGTTGTTAATAGTTGTTGTAAATGAAACAGCCTGCTGGAGAACTTAAAATTCAGGTCCTTGTATTTAAAAGAAAATTCTTTCATTTTATTCTTCTGTAGTCAAGCAAGTCAAAATAGTCCCCGCCCTGCTCTCTGCCTTCCAGGCTCTATGTGAATGGAGAGGGAAGGACAGAAACTGCTTGAAACACTCTAATGGCACCAAAACGTGACAGGACTGACTCTGTTTGAATCCTGTTTGAAGTCCTTCAGATCTATCATTGGCATGGCTTTCTACCATCTTCAGTCAGATCTAGCTGCAAGCACTGTTTTCCAACCCTCATCTGTAATTTAGGCACCACCACAAAGGATGCATGAAAGCAAAATAGGAGAGCTGTCCTTCTTCCAGAAGTGATTTCACATGTGTTTAATTACCATAAAGCATCAGAGAAAGGGTTTAATATGTCTCCAATACAAAGGTGCATTCAAAACACATCATGAGTCTGTGTTAACAGGTGACCACAGAGACATTGATCAGTGTTTGATTTCCTTTGCTGTTGTAGCAATGTGTTTCTGTGCTGCCCTGAATATATGGGTTTTTTTAACTCTTTTTTCCTTTTTTTTTTTTTTTATTTTCCTTTAGAGAATCATCCCAGGTATAGAGTCCTGAGTTATAAACACCTTAGATGGCAAATTCACCAGAATTGTGCTTCTTTCTTTGCTAATGCATTATCTTGTGAGTTGCTTTGTTTCTACCAAGACATGTGTCTGTCTTTGGAAAAGAACACACTGGCTTATTATTTTTTAAAAATTTTTGCTATTATTTCTTTAAAAATTAAGATGTTTTCAAAGGTGTAAACTGACTTGTCATCTTTCTGTGGCTTCATCAAAGAAATTAGGGCTATAATACTTACATGGCAAAATGGCAAGGATTAGACATCACTCTATTGAGATTACCATATTCTTCCAACAGCAAGACTTTCCAAGAATTTATTTTCATTCTGTGTATTGGGGCAGGTGCATAGGTGTGAAACAAATAAATAAAATGGAAGAAAGCTTCCATACATAGAGAATACATTCTGAGATGGTTATCTTGGACAAAGTGAATTCCTGTACAATCTCTGCAACTGCTGAATAAACCCAGCTGCAGAACCTTATAGAAGTTTTTAATCTCTCATTCTGTTTATGCTTTAATCAAAAACTTTCATTGCATATTCAGAGTTAATGTCTTATATAGCAGTGATACTGAATGTACAGCACCGTATGTTAAATCATTCATACAGGTTTAGAGATAGTTACCTTTAAAGGACAGTCTGGGTTTATTACAGCTTTGTTTAGCATCTGGAAGCAGCTTAGGGTGAAGGGAGTTTGTTTTGCCAGCAGCACTGTCATTAACATACAATCTGTTGGAAAATGTTTTGCTGTTCAAAAATAAATTCCAGCATATAGTTGTGGTGAAGTGGACCTGCATCATTTGTATGCATTCAAAGCTGTTCTCTTGATTATTGATTAAGGCACTGTTCTGTGAAAGTCAAGTATTCAACAGAGAACAGCCGTGCTTGCAGGGTTTCTTTCATCGGAGAAATACTATGGGATTTTTTCTCATTTACAAAGGTGAAACTGAGGCAGCACATGTTGACAGGGTTTTCATGGGTGGCCAGTGGGATCTACAGGATTAGATGGGAGAGCTGACTGTGTAAAAGCCAGAGAGAAACAGAAAGCTATTTGAAGGCCTTTTCTAAAGGTGTTAAAAATCAGCCCTTGCAGTTTTAGTAAACATGTCTGAGCTGGCCTGCAGAAAATGCATTTCCAGCTCAGACTGAAAATACCACCAAGGGCCCAGACAGAGGCTGATGTTGAGCCCAGCCAGTGCCTGAATAGGTAATGTAAAAGCATAAAGCTCTGTTGACAATGCTGAGGAGCACATTTCAGGCATATTTGGTGCTGTAAGTGCCTTCTGTGGATGCCCTTGCTGTGGGCAGAGATGCAGGCCTGCCTCTGGCCCCAGTCTGCTCCTGCAGCACTGAGTGTTTCAGCCCCACTGCACACAGAGGCTCCTGCAGGCTGCTGCAAACCCTTGTCCTTCCTGAGAGTGAGCAGCCCAGTTTTGCTATTGCTCTGTCCTCCAAATGATCCAAAGTTGTGGAAAAAATTGGGTGGATTTTTATTTTTTCTTTCACTCTGATTTCTCTCTACTACTGAAAAGGAAGGGAATATTATGAAAGCATATGTTTTTCATTTTGGGGGTGTCAAAATTACTCTAAAAAGTAGTTGCAAAGAGTATTTCATATTTCTGCCTTAAAAGTTAATCTTCTATATCTTCTTGCTTTTTTTAAACTGTAAAATACACATCATTGTATGGACCAAGATAAAATTTATTAGTTCTTATTTTTCCAAAGCTGCTTTTTTTTTTTTTAAGAAGTTGTGAGTTTTGTTTCTAATTAATTGGTAACTAACTAGTCTGCTGAGGCTTTAAATAATCAGCCAGACACCCCCCTCAAATCTCTTTACCTCATCTTTCAGCAAAGTCTGATCTATTCAAGTGAAAAAGCTCACTGGGTCCATGCAGTAGTCAGCCAGCAGGAAAGTCTTCCATCTCATATCCATGTGTGGATAGGGAAGCAGTGACTGGAGAGGACTGAGGGGATTCAATGTGGTCTGCTGTGTCTCAGAAACACTGTTTTCCTTGGAAGGAAGTATTTCTGCTGCTTGTCTTGCCAGGGAAATGCATCCATTTAGTAAATCGTGGCAAATCCTCGATGTCTTGCATTAATGACAAACAAACAGACCAACATCAGCAGGCCCTGGGAAATGGGAGATGACAGCCAGCCAGGCTGGGTTGGGGTACACAACGAAGACAAGGCTCTTGTGTAACCGGAGCACGTGAGCCAGCATTATTCCACTGTGCAGTGAATTGCCTGGTCACTGCACAGAGCTCCCCACATGTTGTTTATCCTTCCCCTGGCCCATGGATGGGATTGTCTTGTAATCAGTGACAGACGCGAGGATGGTTTTGTGTCTCTTGATCTTGGAGGGACCACAATGGAAGGAGAGGGGTGTGCATCATTTCTGCAGTGAGACAGACGATGGTTAAGCTGGATGGCTAAAACAAGATCCAGCCCAGGCATACTGTTGACAGCACTCGGGAAAATTCCCAGGGACAGATTCCAGCTAACCCTGGTGCAGCCTCCCCGCCATAACTGCAAATCTAGCTGTTAGCAGCTTGAGATGTGTGCAGAGCACCGAGCTCTCCTGTCTACTTTGTTTTTCTTCAGATGTTTATTTTAAATAGCCCTTTCCTCTTATACGTGTTTGGTTCCACATGTTTCTGTGTTAAAGTCAACATAAGGTTCCAAATAAATTCCTGATGCAACTGTGAGAGTTTCACTGGACTTAGTGACAACTGTGCTGAGCTACAGAGGGTGGTGACTTCATTGGAAACCACAGCAGGAGGAGGAGGAAGCTTGGATGGAAAAAGGCGGTCTGGTTTTGAATTCTTCTCATGTAGGCTTAGGGTTGAGTATCCAGAGATCCCAAGAACACTTAATCCACATTAATTTCTAATGTGAATTATTTCAAATGAAGGAATCTAAACTTTGGAAATGCAGTTTCATAATATGTTATGACTCTTCATTTTTGTTGTTTTCTTTTTATAAGTGTTTAGACAGTGTGCTTAATTTACTTAATGAAGTACCCATAGTATTGTGTACCACAGTCTCTCAAAACCTTAAAAGAAAGGTGGTACATGTTTACACGCACATTATACATGACATTTCTGCTGCTGGGGGCTAAGCATGAAAACGTGTGTTTTGTTAAGGCATGATTTTTATTCATAGGATTTGTGGAATTCTTTCCAGGTGTTACTCTTCCCTGAGCTTATAGTTGTTGAATTTCAAATATTGGCAATCGATGACAGAGCCTTTAAATTATTTTCAAGGTCAATCTGTGCTCTTTCTCCTGGGAAATCCCTCAAAAGAGTTTTCAGGCTATAATCTCCAAAGATGAGAATCCATTGGTTTTAATGGAGTTGAGTCAGCAGGGAACTTGCCTGTTGGATTTGGCAGAGCAATGGAGACAGCCTGATGGCAGTTGCTTCTGTTGTTGTCCCTGCAGAGGGGAATGAGGACATGGATAATCCCCTTCAAAAAGGACTGGGACTCTCTCTGGATTCCCCATACAGAATTTCAGAATGAGTTTCATGTTGCATCTGTATTTCTCTGTAGCAAAAAAAAAAAAAGTAGCTGAAGTCTGGATGACTGAAGTTGCTTAAAAAAATGTATTTACACAGAATCAGTGGTTGGGACTCAGCAACAGAACATGAGTAGGAAATCAGGTGTCAGCAGTAACTTGCTATAACATGCAGTGGATTGGGTGGAATGCTGCATCAAGGCTGCCTCTGGTTCCCACTTAGGCTATTTTAAATGGCTCAGGTGTATTTGCACTGTCCTGTAGCACTGACACAGCCTCACGCTCCTGCTCCTTATCCAAGCAGGGTTTGCACACTGGGATTGATCAATGCCTTGGGATCCTGTGTCACAGAATCGTTCTGTCCCTGCTGCAGCAACTCTGTATGTCAGAAACAGCATTTTAAATATGTATTATTCTGCTTTAATACTGACAGGTTTCTAGGGCCCTCTGTATACCCATGCCTTCCTCTTGAGGCGGAATACAGTGAACTTGGTTGTATCTCTTTATGAAGTACTCCAACTTAATCCTATACAACTGTTATGAAATAAAACTAGACGACAGTCCAGTTTAACACTCCTGCATACATATGTCAGTTTCTACCTCTAGGAACCCAGATACATGTTTTGCATATAGTTTACATATAGATGTGTACACAAAATCACACATGCACTTTGTATGGAGAGTTTGTGGATATCCACGCTGTGGGTGTGTTTGCCTGTATAACATTCTTGCAAAAATAAATCAGAATATATTTTGCATATATTTATTCTGTAATACTGGTCAGTTTTAAGAAGGATAAACCCTGCCAAAATTACCTCACAAGATATCTGGAAAAGATGTCTTTTAAATAACTTCAGTGTCCCACAAGATTTGTAGAAAAGCCAAATGAAGTGGTGACGTCACACCAGTGATCCAGAATATTGCAAATACCAGGTCTAATCTCCATATTCTGCAGTTAATAGGAACACAATCACACATGCTTTCCATGCACATATGTGTGAACTCCTCCAAACTTCATTCTGAAGACTCAGACATGGCTGTGTGGAGCTTCTGCAGCTTCACTTTGTTTTCTTTTGAACACTGAGAGGGTTTAAATGATCTTTGTCTACTTGAACTGAAATAAATTATGTTTTTCCTCAGTCCCTAAATGCTTATAGACAGCAAACTGATAACCCTTCTTGTAGGAGGGACAGGGCAAAAGAGCAAACAGCGCTTGCCTCATGTTCATGTGAACTAACTGCTGCTGTACAATCCCATGAAAACACTTAAGCCAGTAACCCCAACCCCTATTAATCTTTCATGCCACCAGCAGCATAAAGGTGCAGCAAAACAGCAACTGCAACTTGAGGGCATGGCCAGTGGCTTTATGTGAGTGAAAGGAGGTAGGTGCAGTAATTCTTCTGCTGCCTAGAAATTATTTGTGCCAAATATATTTGCATTATTTTTTTTTTTTAAATCCAGGAAAAAAGTAAGATTTTGGGGCTTTTAAAAAGCTGCCTTACTTCTCCTTTTTATCCCAACCTAAGAATATTGACTTGCTCCAGTCAGAGGCTGGGAGTTGTGTATGTTTATTGCTGCATTTTCTGATAAGCTAAATCCACTAATGGTAGGTAACACTGAGAGAAAATTAAACACGACTTCTGTGAGAAATTTAAACTCTAGCCACTGACTATATTAGCAAACACTGAATGATAATAGGCTCCTGTGCTAAAGCATCAATTAAGCTTTCAGTAAGTAGTGTTTATTGTAAATCAGGACCACAATTTTATAATGGAAAAGTACATGAGGATGTTTTTAATTAATAGAATAATGTAGTTATGCCTTAAATGAAAAAACATATTTGCATATGTTTACTTTTATAGGAGAAAGTAAGTAAAGTAAGTTTGAACAAGTGTGTTCAAGAGAAAGGGAGGCTTTTGTATGAACAGGCAAACAAAATTCCTCTAAAAATTCTAATTTGTTGAGTTACTGAATGACTGTTAGAGAGCAGAGTCTGGTAAGCACTTAGATGAAACCTTCCCATAAGGAGGAAGGAGGAGAAAACAGATGCCCATTTGACTAGAAGCGTGAAAAGTGTGTACAGGGGGTCAGAGACTGTCAGGACAGAGAAGAAGATGAGATGCATGGTCTACCAAGACACACCACCTGTCTGAAGCAGCAGAACAGATTGTAAAGCACTGGTGGGGGGGAGAAAGACATGCTAATACTTAGTACTTTAAACGAAGAGTATGGTGTAAGGAGCCAACGTAACAGGGAAGTCAAGCAACTGGGGAGAAAAGGTGAAGTGTTTGACAGCTACTTTGTTCAGCTTAACAGAGACAGAGTGAAATGAGAGCTTTACACAGGGGCAGTGCTGCTGAGCTCAGAGGGCTTGTCACAGCTCAGCAGTGCCCATCCTGCACGGGTCCATCAGCAGCAGTGGGAATGTGATCACTCAGGGGCCCTGCTTCTGCCATGAAGGCAGTACCCTGCAAAATACTGTATTTTGGGCTCTCTACCTTCAGGCTTTGGTTCAAACATTAAAGTGGTAGGTGTTTGGAAGGCTCCGGTCTCTCTCAAGCTGGTCTGTGTTCACATTACATTTAGGAGTACATCTCCAAAGCAGGAGATTTAGTTTTTAATCCATGTGCTGAGAAGTACAGAACACCTAGTTGGTAGCTGAGCAGCCTTGCTGAGCTTGCGTGGAGACCTGCCTCTAATGAGAGCTGTGCTAGGGAGGAGGAAGGGCAAACTCCAGCCAAGCCTCCCCTGCCACGGAAGCATCGATCATCTGTTGCACAAACCACAGTGACAGCACTGCCTGGGGACAGGAGAGGAATTTAGGGATATTGCTTCTTCTTTTCTGGTTGTTTAAATGTACCCGTGAGTCTGGTAATTTTTGTTGTACAACAAAGATCTGGGATTGCGGATGACTCCACATTCTTTAAAGGTTCTTTTCTCTGAAATTCCTGGTGCCAACTCTTTACTCTAACTCCAGTTTGAGTCAGCCTTGCCTGACTGACTGAGGAGCTAGCTGATAGCCAGGATGAACTTTATGTCTGTTTAAATGCTTGTGGCTTTGGTGTATAATGTAATACAATGCTGTCCTCTGGGACATCGTGGGAAAATGTAAAAAGCAATTCCATACGCATGTTTACAATATTAGAAGGGCAGCTTGATCAGGTTGGGCAGGCTTGGATTCTTTTTATAGTAGGACAAGTAAAACAAGACTGTTTTTCAAACTCTGTGGATTAAGGATTTCTTTCACATGAGTAAATATTTATGGAAGTTATATTTAATGGTTTCTTCCCTGCAGAAGGATAGCTTATTTTATTTTTTAATGAGGCTTCTACAAACTGAGATAGCTTGACCCAACTTTCTCCTCATTTAACCGTGTGTACCAGAGTAAACAAAATTCCAAAATCAACTTCAGTTCTGGTAGTCTCAATTGCCTAAAATAATTTATAAGGATACTTATGTAGATATTCTTCAATTACACACCTGACTTTTGTTATATAAAGTAAAATTGCATGTTCCCTGTATGCAACAGAAAATACTTTCCCAGAAGTTGCCTAGACAAGACCAACTGCCATTTTACCATTCTTAAGGAAAGGATGATGCTCAAGTGTTTCTTTTGCCAGATTATTAGTGATTTATAGGGGACAGTGTAACTTCAGGCACCTGAACTTTAGGGTGACTAAAGGTCAGCCATGATTCCAGAATGGCACATGGCAGACTGTGTCCCTGCAAAGGCATCAGGCTCTGGTCCCAGAGCCTTTTTCACATCTGTGAGAGTCCCCTCCACAGGAGGACCTCAGCTACGGCCTCACATTCTCCCTGCCAGGAGGCAGTTTGCAGAGCAGTGTGATCTTGATCCTTTAAATTGTCCCAAGGTACAAGCACATGGACCCTGTCTCAGGGAAAACATGAAGAAAAGTGGCATGTGGAGGAAATACAGCCAAGTTTGAGCTGTGCTCTCTCAGAGGGAACAGAAATAAGTCACCAGATCCTCACACACTCGTTTCCCTGGTCATAAACAGTGAAATTAGACATTCGTCTGGAGACAAGAAAGAAAAAGCGATCCTCAGTGCCCTGGGCATGGGACCATTCTGGTTCTGAAAAGCTTTAAGAGGTTCCTCTTCATTCAGTCCCAGTTACTTCTGCCTATCTGAACATAAACTTCTGCAGCCTCTTCCCAGGCTTCTTGTTCCTGAAACAAAGCCGTTTCCATTTAGAGCCCTCCAAGCTCCATCCACCATAAGCTTTTCTTTGACCTGCTGGGTGTGGACAGTTTCCCCAGAGCACACTGTCCTGCCCACCCTCCCTTTACCAGACATGGCCAACAATTAAGCTAATTAAGCTATATGCAGGATTAAGTCTATAGGGCCAGAGTCACAAAAGGACTTTGGTGTTTGAAATGGGAATTAAGCTGATTATCAGCATATCACTCTCATTATACAGTCTTTGAAACCTTCATAGCCTTGTGCTTGTGCACATTTCCTCTCGGAAAGTTCCTGTGTGCTCAGAGAAGGGAACAGAATTCCCTTTATGCTCTTCCCTCAGTGAGAACTGCCCCAGGGTGAGTCCTGGGCTGGGGGTAGCCAGCCCCCACCTCACCCATCCAGTCCTTAGGGATCCATGAAAAGCTATCTTGCCCACATCCCTGCAATAGGCTCTCCTTGCTCCATGTCGTAGGAAAGGCTGTTTGAACAGTCTCGTTTCACACCTTTATGTACGAAGTCGTCAGAGAACAAAAGACATTTCTGTTTGGAAAGGCTCACAGAGCTTTTCTTTCATGTGTGACAGATGCTTTCAGAATCCGTTTGAGGGAATCTGCATAATTGATACACAACACCAGTGACCCAGCCTGAATGACTTAAAGTCTATTTTCATCTCGGGTGGTTCAGAAGCAGCCAGTGGAATTTGTAAGGCTCCATTAAGATGTTCAGGTCTTCAGGCTCTCTAGCAATGGGGACCATGTGAATACCTGAGGACAAATACCCTGGGTTTCATTAGCAAGATAAAATCCGCAGGGTGAAACATGGGAAATCAAATGCAATAAGGAAGTGATTGTGAGCTGGTTATGCATAATGTCAGCCACAGCAGGCTGAGGAATAATGAAAGGAGGGAAAAATGATGAGCTCTAAACTGCAACAATTGCCCTGTGAGCCTTGACTGCTGCAAGACATTTCCTTCCCTCTGTCAGTCCTAGAAAGGCTTAGCAAGCTTTTTAATAAAAAGCCAACATGGAAATTTTTTTGACAATGTACACTGTTCAAAGTGTTGTTTCTGTCAGTTGCATGCTGTACTACTAACCCTCTTTGGATTTTTGTCTTCATCACGTACAAAAGCTCATCCCAAAATGAGGAGAACTCAGGTGGGTTAGTTTCCTCTCATAGGACAGAAAGTGCTTGAATTGCTAAGGCTGTGAGCTTGGTGATTCTGGTCATGACTTTTGAGGAGGCTAAAAGTTTCCCAAGGATAAGATCTAGGTATACACTGTATTTCATTTTAAAGACATTTTGCATATCATTACTTTGCTTATTAGTGGTTCACTCTTTTATTCTCTGATTATTTTTTTCTCTTTCCCTAAACCCCATGAATTACTATAGTGACCATGCTTTGGTTTCCAGGGTATGTAGGACTGCAGCCCTCATGGAGTTCTGCTTGGGGTCCACAGCAAGGTCTGGCCTTCCAGAGGGTCCCCAATAGTAGAGACTTCCGCAATGTTCAGTAGGGGCTGAGTGGTCTGAAAGTAATACATCCAAAATCATACAATACTCATTTCCAAAAAAGTGGTTTTATCCCATGTTCAGCTCCCTCAGCCACCACAAATCATGGGCTCTATTGCTCTCTGTGTCACTATGCTCCATTTAAATTTGGGATAAAGTGTAGTATTTCTTCACCTGCCAGGAACACCAGCTTTGCTCTGATGACTTTATGTTCTAAAATAATGATCAATATAAGCACTTATTTTCTCCAACCTCCCCGTGCAGTTTCTGGTGTCTCTGCATGAATGGCTCATGTTGGGCACCCTCGAGAGATGGGCTGCAAGACCAGCTGGCTTGGATTGAGCATGGAAGGTCCCAAGTCCCTGAACACACTGTGGAAGTGTGGCAGTCATACCTGTTCTCTGTCAAGTATCTGTGTGGTGAGCAGTGCCAGTCTCCAAGACATTTGTTCCCTTTCCCACTGTAGTTACAATAGTGTTTGCAAATATATTTGTAGATTTTCTTCTCTTTCAGTTCTCTGTGTAATGACAGAGTAAAGATGTCTCACAGAGAGCATAGAAAAGCTTGGGGAAGTAGGGAAGTCACATTAAAAATTATCATTATTGGTAGCCCATGAATAAATTGTCAGCACCATTCAGCCTAACAGTCCAATCCCTATGAAGCATTTTAAGACACATTTGTGTTTAGCGGCTAGTGAGAGTGGGAAACTTGTCATTCAGTTCTACTAGGCACAGTAAGTGCCTCTTCACCAAGGGGCCTGTGTTACTTGCAGCCCCCATTGCCCAAGAAAGCACTGACATCCTCTGTCTGTGGCTACTTCAAGCAGCCAGATGAGTTTGTACCAGTGAGCCCAGCATGAACCAGTTACAAAACACATCCCAGAATCCAGCCAATAAAGGCCACTGGAAGCCTGAGCTCTGAGTTTCAGGTCCTCACTTTACCTTTCCCATTGGTGAAGCCCCTCTTTCCATTCCAACCCAAGCTATTCTATTATTACCTATAAATGGGCAAGGTCTGTTAAACTCCTACAACATACTTTTGCAGCTCCAGACATTCAAAACTCCCACCCCCATATCCAGTGGGATGGCATACTCCAGGAACTGGGCAGTACCCACTTGATAAACAAATTTGCATTTCCCTGAAGGAGCAGCATGATGCTATGTTATCTGTAAGTTACTAGAGAATCAGCTTTATTGTTTGCTATGGGAACATACATTTGGGATAATGAGACTAAGTTACAAAGAAAAGAAACCACACAGCATCTTACCAAAGTTAATACTGAATAAGAGAGACACTCTAACTTCTGCAGCCTTTCACTTGCTGATGAGGAGGCTAGTTACCTATTGGAACCTAGTAGAGGCTTAATATGTCCTGGAGAACTCCTGATGGAATGTCTTTCCTACTCATGTTTGAAGTTGGGTCTGTCCTACCTAGACCACAAGATTGTTTGCTCTTTTCTATAAACCAAAAGGGAAGATCCAGCTTTCTTTTCTTGCCCATTCACCATTCTTCTATTCGGAAAGTTAAGACATCATATGACCCTGAAGATGTTTGGGTCCTTTTGTCTCCTCCCCTAACACTTTGATGAATATGCCTATTTCTGTTCTTTTTCTGGATTATATATTGCCTTCATCTTTGTGTCCTTTCGTGTTCATTACTGGAGACTTAAGACACAGTAGCAAGATTTTATATATTTTCTATTACAACATTTTATAATTCTACCTGCATTTTAACAAGAGAAGTAAAATTCACTACTGGCAATGCTTTGAGTTAAAAAACACTATTCAAAAATGAAGGCATTAAAAAATTGAGATGATGCCTCTTATAATTGTCACAAGATTGCATTTAGAGTAACCATAGCACATAGTGTGCAGGAAAATGTGTTACTTTGGCTGGAAAACACTGCAACTGCATAAATTTTTGTTCAAATCTGCTGCAATATTAGTCGAGGTCCTTGTATTACAAAAAAATTTCACTGTGATTAAGTGGAATTAGTGGATGATACAGTACTTAATGCAGAGGTAATAATACGATTTCCCTCATTAGTGCAGGACTGCTATAGCTTCTTAATTGATTTTAATCGGCATTTAATTAGAAAATGTGAATCCCCTGTGGCTAGTTCATATATTACACTATTCCAAGGTAGACTATTATTTTTTTTTACAAGTACCATCCCAATTTCAGGTTAGGAAAAATACGAAATCTTGTATTTGGCCTGTGACCTTTGAGAGTCTTTATGTCACAGACTTGGGCTGTTTATCAGCTCTGAGCCTCTACAGGTCACCATCACCTGCCTCAGGAGAGAATCCCTTTTTCTGTCTCAGCTTTTCCTCTGTAGCAGAGTTTCCTAGTTCCAAAGTACCTCACAGACTGTTATAAAGCATGTATCCAAATATTTCTTAGGGAAATAATGCAAGGACTCGGTGTTCAGAACTTGTGGGAAGATGCAGACAGAAGTTTTATCATTTCTGTTAGACTGAAAACACCTGTGAACCCATATATTGAAAGGGTGGTGACAGGTACTCAGTGTAATACCATATTGTTTCACCTCCAGAAAGAATGACTTGAAATAGAGAGGGAGAATATCCCACTCTTTGAATGAATAGTACAAAGAAATCCCTGTGCTAGCATGATATGAAAGTTTTATTGCATTCTGGATTTTCAATTGTGCTGTATTAAAGCATATTAATATTTGGTTTTTCTAGGGCAGTCAAAAATCATTGGTAATGTTGAATTTTTCATTTACACTGGTGCCAAATGATCAGCCTTTGTGCTCCAAGGTCAGTCAATCATTCCCCTCTGGTGGAACATTTCTGCCTTTAAGGCAAATGAAACTTTTTTCTCTCTATCTCAAGTGCAGATAACTTATGGGACAAACTCACTAATAGTTCATTGTGTGTGTCATGGCTGTTGCCCTATGATCCATCAACATACCCAAAATGAAAAGTGATTTCCCTGGAGACTCAGAGTAGAGCTGCTCACAGCTTTTTCCTTGTGTACCTGAATTTGAGTAGATTCTCTCTTAAGCATCCAGATGAGGCAGTCTCTCTACCCAGCCATGTTGTGACTTGCTAAGAAGGAAAAAATCCCTAGAGTCTGATCCAAAATGGGGTTTAATATATGGAGATCTTGATTCCAAGGGCATTCAGAATAGTAATCATTCCCACCACTGGAACAACATGAGCTCATGCTGAAGCAAAATTGCATTTAAACAAAATGATCTCTGAAAACATTAATCCTAATAGTCCATTTTGTAATGGAAACCTGCAGGGCTATTGCCTGAACTGTGGTTTTGCTGTGAGTTGATGTACAGTGTAGATTTAACAGTCATTTGCCTAGTACAGCAAAGGAGAAGACAGGTGTGGCTGGCCTTAAACCCTGCATAAACCCTAAACATTACTTCCAAACAAAAGCATCTGACCCTTTGGTTTCTGGCTTTGTTTGGCACAGAAGTGTAACTACAGTGATTTTTCAGTGACATTCACTCATTTTGTCTTCTTTTAATATTGCTGCACTGAGATTGGTGGTATATGGAAACTTGAGTAATTATATCTGTCTGCATGGTGTATTTAGCCTTACAACACAATATTCCTTTCTTTGCTTTACATCATTTTTTATTGCCTGTGTTCTGAAGCCTTTGAATTTAGCTCAGACTGTAAGGTTGAAAGCTGTTGATTTCTGAAAGGTAAAAATTAACAAACTCCTCCAAAGCTCACTAAATCAACATACTTGTTTCCAAACCAGAACCAACAAAAAGGTTGTTGAAGAGACCTGTTTGAATCTGCTTCATATCCTTGCTTTGTGCTGTGTGCCAATCCTGCTTTCCCCCTTTTAATTTTTTTTTTCTAATAGAATGTCTTTGTTTCTTCTTTCTCACCTACTATTGCATTTTTCATCTGCCTTCTGTATTTGTCTCCTGTACCTCCTTCAAGATTTTCTACCAAGGCAACTTCCATCCTGAAGATAGCATTTTTTGAGAAAATATCTTCCAGTGAATTATCATCAGACTGGGGGCTCTTAGATGCCCTGTAATGGTGGAAATCAGACATCCTACACATTGAGCAGGATTGACCAGAAACTGTATTCTTTTTCTACTAGCATTTGACTTTTGTACTACCTCACTCAGGCTGGCAGGAATAATTCCAGTGAAAAGCATGGCATGAAGTGTCGCTGGATCTCAGACTGTAGATCCATTCCATCTCCAGGTTGGTTGTTTTGGACTTTCACAGGGAGCATAACACCATTTTTGAGTCCAACTCCATGGTGCTTCAATGAGCAGGGTGCCCACATCTGAGGTCGTGTAATCTGCACTTGTCCTTGTTGGTCTCTGCACAGCCAGTTTTCATTTTGCATCTGCAGTACTGGTTTTGTGTGGACATCTCAGGCATCTTTAGCACTTTAGCACTAAAAGTGCTAATTATGCTCTTACTGGGGGCAGAGGTAGAACGGCTGCTGACTGCACTGGAAAGCAGTCTGACAAACGCAAGTGGTTTTGAAAAGCCCAGTGAAATGTTCTACATGTGTCCTGCTCTTCTGGAGGATGTTAAGAGCACTCCCTGATGGTCCCTTCAGACCTCTCCTGCAGTGATGGCTGCTGCTCTGCCAAAGCCAAGGTGGAGAGAGCATTGCACAGGAGCTGTACTACATGACCTACCCCTGCTCAGGCACAGATGCTACCTAATGTGACACATTTCAGATAGACCTTTAAAAGTGCTTATAAATGTAGTTTTGGGGTATGTGTGTCCAAGGTTAAGTTAGAACCACACATCGGTTGACTGTTGTTCTGCAACAAAGACAAACAGGTGTGAGAAGCACGTGGGAAGTTGAATAAAAGTACAGTGCCTGAATCTGATCTTGAGATAAATTTGTGAAATGGCTGCTCTCCGTGTTTCTTAACAATGAGAATCTCTTACTAGCCCAAAGTGGGAAAATGCATTATGTTTGTATGTAATAAAATGAGTATGTCTTTGAAAAATCTATTTATAGGCCTTGTCGATGGCAGCCGTTCAGCCCACTGCCTCACTGCTACCTGCCAATTTTCTCTTTATGCTTCTATTAACTGGAGCTTTGGGATTCACAGTTTATTCTAATTCATTCTTAATGATAGGAAGCCAAAGTCTCTTGTGTACTCAGTACTTGTGAGATACATTGAAGCACTGGAGTCAAACTTCTTATGAAGAGGGTTTTTTTTTTAAATTTCTCTATACTTCTAGATGATTTTTGCAGTGATACATTGGGACTATCAGGATCAAGACTGGTGTCAGAGCAGAATGCATCAGTAAAAATAAAGTTCTGTAATCTGCATTGTTTTAAAGAATTTTGAGCCTATGTTTTAAAGAACATAGACCCATACATCTATATATGATTTCTTGGTCTCAGGAATATTCCTTTAGTCTTTTAGTTAGGGACTAAATAAAGGTTGCTGTAACTTTTATTCAGGCAAACTTTGTATTTTTGAGGTGTGATTCCATTGAAGGCATTAGAGACACTGATGGGAAGTCTGCAAGCGAGTTCAGCACACTCAGGGCAGGCAGAACAAGCTCATGTGGGTCAGGAAAAACTTTACTTGTGAAATACCATTTTCCTTTATGTGTCTCAGTAGCAAGTGCTGGTGCCTGCTCTGTGTGTGTGGTGGGGTAAAGATCTGTGCATGTTTGTGATATCTAGTTGATCCGTTTCAACAAACTTGGTTTCATTTCCTCCACACAGATAGCAAGTCCAAGGAAGATGTATTTAGAAAGAGGCACCTTACTTAAGTTAAAAGCTATAAAAAGAGCTAATTCTTTGCATTAGGTAGACAAAACAATCCTTTATTGTCCCAATGTGGGTGAAGCATGACAGAAATGAAGGCTCTATACGAATGACTTAATAACAAGATCCAGTGCCTTGCATTGTTCTCAAAGCTGCTTAAGGGTGTTGAAGGAGAAAATGTAGTCTCAGGTCATATCATGATATTAATAGGTGCAATAGCACTAGTGTCCAAGGGAATTGCTCTGTTTGTGCCAGGACTGAATTGAAATCTTCATGGTTGGGTTTTTTTTCAGATAAATGCAGTAACAGAAGACTGTCAGAAAATTAACAGAAAAATGATTAGTGGTTATCAAGACTACAAGCACTTCTATCCTGATTGTATTACCCCTTGGGCAGCCAGGAAAGCTATAAAAGAAAACAAATTGTCTTCTGTAGCAAACTGACTGCTTTAATTTCTGCTTTCATTTAGAGATAGATATTTGAAAAATATTAAATGTTTCTAAGCTGTAGAAAAACACCACTTCAGTTAACCCCAAAGGAAGAGAAAGAACAATAGGTGAAAATGCAGTGGACTCAAACAGAGAAATTAAATTGATGTCCTGGAAAAATAAACACTGATCAGGGAATCCTTTCATTGATGGGTGCCCAGAAGTCACAGATGCATAAAATGGTTAAATACTCCTTTACCCCTTCCCCCCTTTTTAACCTGAATTTTAAGAGTTCTCTGTATGAGATTATTTTTCTTCTTTCTCTGTACTGAGGGTTTTTGTAGAACAGCAGTAAAAATACAGAAAGGAAATGGAGAGTCTGCTGAGGACAAGTGACCTAATTTATGGCTTTATGTCCCAAATCTTACCAGAATGGCCAAGGATAACATCAGCTAGTTTGCTCACAGTTACTAATTATGAGAAAGCTTGGCAGAGAGACCTGAACCTTTTTATTAGACTAAGTAATATGGCTGTGGAGAAAAGGAAAATACCTGGAGTAAATAAGATCTTCTACAAATTCATTAAAAATATATTACTTGGATTGTTGGAAGATGCATGTCTTTCTGACCAGACCATGTTGGTTACCATGCAAACCTTCCAAACTGCCATTAATGGATGCACAGCAGCTCTGGACAATTTATTTGTTCATGTTCGAGGATGCAGGGCCTTGAATGGACATGATTTCCAGACGGTACCTGATAATTTTGGGGAACATATGGCAAACTTTGAGACAATTTGGAGTGGGTTTGCCGGAGTCAATGGATTTAGATCAGTTGTATGCTGGTTGAGGAGCTGGCCAGTACACAGATACAGGGGAGGAATAAGGAAAAGGTGCAAATGTCAGTGAAGTTGCTCTGAAAATGAGTAGTTACATAATATAAAGAAACAATTATCTGAGGGGAGGGGGAGAAGAGAAGGCTATGTGACCTTTTCAATGCAAAAGAAAACTCTGAGTCAACGCTGAAAAAACAAATGGCAAGGTCATTAGATTGACAATGAATAATAGAGCAGCTAAGAAAGGCAATTGTGTGCTTCCATTCTTAAGAAAGCCATTTCTTCTGGCAACCAACCATCCCAACCAGAGACTGGAGTCTTATTAGAGTAGGAAATGAGTTGTTCTGCTGACTTCACACATGTAGTGAATTGGCTGCAGAACTTCTACAACAAAGTTCTTTTAAAAGAAGTACCAAATTACAGATGAGATTTGTTAATATGCCTCACAGCACTCAACAGTGCTAATACAGACCAGAATGCACACAACATATGGAGCCTAGGTATGGATTGAGACGTGTTAAATTTGACTCTCAAATTAGATTGATTATGTTAGTGTTAGACAAATATTATCTGAAAGGACACAAACACAGCAGTTGTCAAAACAGAGCACCAAGCAGAAAGATGGATGTGGCATGCCCAGGCTTAGCTGGTTCCTGTACTGAACCTTATCAGGAACTGAAGCTGCACTGGTTTCTCACTTGTGTGAAGCGATTGCTCTGTGTGATGGCAGCCAAGTCCCAAAGATCTGATTGCAAAGATTAGGAAAAGGTTCAGTGTTACTAAACTGCTGTCATTCTTCCTGTTCTCCACAAGCACGAAAGAAGTGTATTTTGAGATATAAGGAGAGACAATTAAAACTTCTGTTTTCCCGTGCAGGGAGAGTACAGGACATGCCATAACACTTGGTGTATCAGGTTCATGTGAGGCGATCCATCCAGAAAGGCAGAACGCCTGCTGAGAGAACTAACAAAAGACCATTCACCAACAAAGCACCAGCAATTAATCCTGGAGTTATACAGGGTTGTAGGCTAGTTAGAGGCCTGGTGTAAATGAGCACAGTCTAATAGTGCCCTAATTTACACACAGCTCCTATGGTATTTAAAGCTATTTACAGTAAAAGCATTAGTTTTTATAATTTGTCCTGTCAGAGGAGAGATTCTCTTCTGTATTGCAGTGTTTAAGTGCTGGTTTCAGCATGTGCTGGTTTCAGCATTTGCTGGGAGAAGAACAGTCAGGTCAGCTTTTCTGGCTGGAAACTGTTGTTCTATTGAAAGTAATTGCAGTTTTCATGATAAAATGTTGTATGTGTTATATTAAATGTATTCCTATACTCTTGTATTGAGCAATGGTGTAATTAAGGGATATACTAGGATTCCCACTGTAGAAACCAACCACCTATTCTGAAGACTTTAATATAGCTGTAAAAGCTGATTATATGTTGGAGTGTGAGTGTAAAGATCTTGGAGAAAGAGCTCTTTATCGCACATAAAAGACGTCTCTGTATAATGGCTTATAAACATCTTCCCTCAAAACCTGACAATATTGAAGGGAGACGATGAGGAGCTACTCAAAAATCCATTTAACTGATAAGCTGAATGCTCCTAATAAGCCAATTTCAGGCGTCACAGTGAAATAAGTGAAAACACAGTCTGAAGCAAGCATGTCAGCCATAAGAAATCCTGCCCTTTCAGGACAGCTTCCATAGAGTGTGTTCTTTAGAACTCATATAATGTTGACAATGTCAGCCCCCACAATTGGCACCTGCTGCCAGTCTCTCAGTGCCAGGTACTGTAGGAGTAGGTGCTGTGTAGCAGAGACTCTGGGGCAGCTGATCCCATCAGTCACCGAGAGGTTGTTCTTAAAAATGGCCCAACTTGATTAACTTCCGGACAGGAGCAGCACCCACTGCCTGTGGGACAAGCATGTGGCCCAATGGGCCATGATGCTGAGGGTGTCTGTGCCTGAGTTTATCTGGACTGGAGGTTGCTCTTTGCCTATCACACAGCAACCTCATTCATTTTCAGTGTACTCTTTAGAGATTTTTGGCAGTAGTTTATTCAGTAACTAAAATTTTCTGCTTACCAATTCAGTTTCAGAATAGGAATAGAAAACCAAACAGAGGGTACAGATGGGAACAGCAGCTGAACAGGGCAGGGTGAGCCTCAAGTGAGTGACAGTTCCTAAGCAAAATGCTCTACATTTCTTAAACTCTTGGATTTTTGCTATTCTGGCACAGCCTGTCTAGAAATAGCACTGCCTGGGATCAGCTCTCCTTGCAGCAGTGGGTTATGGGCAGAGAGCAGCCCTTGTGCAGTGAGGGGCAGCGTGAGCTCTCTGCACATGGAGCTGTGCAGCCCATCCGACTGGGCTGAGTGCAGGGACCTTGCCTGGGAGCCCAGGCAGCCCTGGCACCTGCAGCATCAGAGCCCAAATGGGCCATAACCAGGCTTTGTCTTCAAAATAAGGGGCTCTGGCCATAAGGCTGAGCTCTGTGCTCACCTGAGTTTGAAACTGCCTGTTACTCTCCAGTCCTACATCATCCTCTTCTTGCTTCTGCCTCTTTAAGGGCAGAACCTTCACGCCTTAATTTGCATATATGGTTGACATAATTATGCATATAAATTAAGACATGCTCTTTTAACTTCATCACTTTTTTGACTACCCCATGAAAGAGATTTAAGGACACCTCTGGTCAGTGAAGGTGACTTAAAACTAACTGGTTTTATAACAAGTGAGTACACTTTGTCTGTTTCAGCTGGGTCCTGACCAGCAGAAACATCTTAAACCATTCCAGGTTTGTTCTCAGCTCATGTCTGATGGCTCCCTTAGGGCCATTATATTGTTTTTTATATATGTATATATTCATATCCATATCTATATATAAACTCATTTTTAATCTAAGTTCACTTAGATAAAATAAACGATTTCAAATACTTGGAAAAGAAAAGAAAGGACAAGTTTCTTTCTTGTGCAGAGAACTGAGTCTTCCTTGAAGACTGAGCACTTTGATAATTTTCTGCAGCAGTTATCTTCAACACCAGATTTTGGCAGAACATGATTGAATTAGGGCCTGAGGGTAAAAATTCCATTTCAGGAGTGTGTTGGAAGAAGGAGTCTGCCAGCACAGAGACAGTATCTGCAGTGTAAAACTTTGGGAACAGAAGGGGTAAGGTCAGAAGAAGGGGCCACGGTGGGAGCCTCGACTGGTGAGGGAGCAGCAGACAGAAAGCCTTGGCCAAAGTCCCTTTGAAGTCCGTGGCAGAGCCAGTTTGAGGCTGAGGCACCTCAGTGGAGGTGAGAGAGGCTGTGGGCAGAGCTGTGAACTTCCCTGGTGGGAAAGCACACCCTGTACAGGCTGAGGGTAAGGTGGATTTTTCTGATTTTAGCCCAGTATTTCAACAAAATCCTGTCTCTGTATATATATATATTTTTTTTTACATATGTCTTTATTTTACCCTAGTTATGGGATGAGGACATTGGCAGTAAGTGCAAATGAGCATTTTCTTCTATGTGGTTGAAGACCACGCAATCAAAAACATGACCAGGGACATTGGTGTTAAGCACAAGCTTAACTTAATCCACCCCTGAACTTCAGCTACTTGCATTGTGCCTTTTTTGTTTGTTTTAATCACTGTGTCACTCACTTTTGTTGCTTGAAGCTGGCAGCATTTTATTTAATGAAGAGCATTTGCTTAATTCATTCTCAGTTTCTAGAGCCCGTGTCTGTGATGGGGTAAGATCTGGTTACCAATTCATCATTGATTGTGAGTGGCCCAGCTCCTCATACCCAGTGCAGCAAAGTCCAGCCTTGTGGAGAGCCTGGAGCAAACTCCAGGAAAGGTAAACATCTGTTTGGATGGAATTGCCTGTAAATGCCTGGGGCAATGGCACCCTGCAGAACAGAGAAGTGCTCCAGGACAAATCCTGTGCACAGACATTGAAAAGGGAAGGGGAGATAACAACTGGTAGTAACTGGAGGCATTTTTGAAAAAGAATAATTTTTTTAAAAGTCAAATATGAAACTTTCTGTGTCGCTAGAGTGTAAGAAAATAAGGTGCTGCTTTACCCTGGTGTCTCATCAAACGAGGATAAGCATGTTGCTTTGAGGATGTGCACTGTGGGGAACTGTGGATTCTGTCCAGTTCTTCAGGCCCTGTGACTGCCGACTCCAGTAAGCTGGACTGCAGGAGCTGGGTGTCTGCTGAGCAAACTGCGCAGGAGAATGAACAAGTATTAACCTTTTTCTCAGGGGTCAGAGCGCAATCAAAATGCCCTTCCACAGAAAGTAACGGAATGAGATTAATTTTACATGCTACAGCTATGATTGTCCAAGTGTTATGGGTAAGGCAGTATAAATTCAGGCAGACAGGGTTTCATTAATTGAGGGAATTTCCAGGCTAATTTCCAGGTGTTCAGGGACCTGACCTATTTCAATTTGAATAATAACTGATGACAGAGTTCGATATGCACCAGCCTTCTATTTAAACAGAGGGGAGAGAATTGTTTTGGGTTGGGGCTTCTAATTAGTATTCCGCAAATATGGCATCATTTTGCTAAACCCAGCTATCACTTATTTCCTTGTCAGATTTAAACTTAAAAGAAAATCAGTGCATTTAACTTTGCTCCATGTAAAAGATTTAAAAAAAAAAAAAAGCAAAAAAGCAAAACTAAACCACAATGTTGTGCTATATCTGGTTATTGATTTAAGTTTTATTCTGAATTAAAGGGGACAAAAGAAACCAGAAAAACTCTCAGATACTCCTTAAACTCTTCCTTTGATAATTAGACTTTAATTTCAAGTTTCATTTAGTTAACAGACAACTACGTTGGCCATTAACTTTATCTAAAGTGGATGCTAATTAATGCTAAATTACACTTCCTAAGGTGCTACATGTTATACCCACCAGACTACCACCAGTCACTCACCATTCACTGTGTCAATAAGAGGGAACCAATGAAAGAGAATGACCAGAAACCAGGGAAGACAATTCTATTATCAGCTCTGTTCTTCCTATTATTTACTGTAACTTGAAGTTACTTGCTGAGTTTTAAAATTTCAGCTATAATTTTTAACTGTAGGGTTTTTAGTCTATTAAGAAAGAACTAGTCCTAAACCTCTGAGGAATCAGTTAATATTTAATGCTCTTGTCCTCTGACGACAAAATTTCACTAGTAGGTAACAAAGAAATGTGTTTAGCTCACAAAGGCCTTGAAGCACAGCACAATATAGAATACACACCTTTAATACAGGGTTAATTCAGCTGTTTTCAACATCACTTTTAAGTTAATACAAAACATTATACTTGCCTAAGGTAACAGTGGCACTGAGCAGCTGCCTCCTGGTAACTGTTGTTTGTATTTCATTATGGCCCTGAGTGCCTGACAAAGATACTTCTGGTGCTGCACACTGTGCAAATACTTAGAAGAGGAAAGACCCCATCTCTGGGGTGTTTGCAGTCTCCTAGATGTAATCAAAAGGCAATCCACTGACTTTGTAGATTGCTGTAATAAGCTTTAAGTAGAGGGAGGTGCTTTAAATGTGCAGTCTCTCACTTAAAACCAGGTTTAACCTTTACTGTGGTACTGCCTGGCAGAGCCAGATATCCATTAAATCACTCAGATTCCCTGCTGAGGTTTCCATCCATTTCCATTTCTCTGCTCTGACTTCTCCTGGCTGTAGGGGGAATACAGTATTTTTCACTGCCTGGCCCAAAATCTTGGCAGAAATACTCATGACAGTTTGGGATTCAGCATACAGCACCTCTAGAAGTAAACTTGTGCTAACAGCAATCTGACTCCTAACAATCAGAGCAGAAGTAAAATAAGGCAGCCCCAAATGTCACCATCAGATTAATGACAGATATGAACTAGAAAGCCAATGCAAAATAGTTCCTGAGAATAACTTCCTGTTCTCTGTCCCATGATTGCAGAAACAGTTAAGCACAGGCATCTGTGCAGGGCATTTCTCCATTTCTGGGCAAAGTGTGAGAACCCATGCTGAACCTGGGACTGGGGAATGCAGGTTCACACAGTACACACAGTACCTGGGAGTGGGGAATGCAGGTTGTGTGATGCTAAGTAGCTCCCACAGTTCTTGCCAGGATACATTATTTCAGCATTTGTGAAATATTAAGTTTATAAAGAATAGTGACTTCTTGTTCAAGAAATAGCATTAAGCTCTCCCGTGTAATTTTATTGGTTTTCATTCTCATAAAGGCTAATAATCTTGTTTAGTTCCTTGTCTTTGCTGTGAAGTACATTTGCAGTTTCTTTAATCTTTTCAGGATAAGCAAGCCAGCCAGAGGCTAAATAATTACTGACAGCTGCTAGGTACTGTCTGTCCTATTAGATGTGTTAATCAAATTTTGTAACTATATAGGAACATCAGTAATATAACATGCAGAGCAAAGTAGCTTTGTCTTTTTTTCACCAGATTCATCCAGAATGGTGTATTCTGCACATTTTTTTCTACACAATTTCTCAGAATCACAGTGTGAGCTGGAAGGGACCTTAAAGATCATCTACTTCCAATGCCTGTGCCATGGGCAGGGACACCTTCTACTAGACCAGGTTACTCAGAGCCCCATCCATCCTTGCTCCCACCACTGCTCTTGGGCTTCTGGTGTTCTCTAGGTCCTCATGGCATCCCCAAACTCACCTGTGATTCCTGGAGCACAGGAGTGGGACCCAGAGTGGCTCCATCTGCAAAAGAAGTGAGAATGACATATCCCTTTTTTCATGCAGCATCTCTCAGTACAGTAAGTGTAAAATTAGATTTTGGATGTAGGACACAGCAGAGATTAATATTATGGGTTCTGGCCAGAAAAATGTACTCTAGGCAGATGTGGTCTAATGGGTTTAGTAGAAGCATGCTGTGCATGTGTAGGTATATCACCAGGCCAAGTCCCTTGTGCTGTAACTGCTGCTTTCAAAAGCTAATGAGACAAAAATGTTAATTTCATGACCCATCTCCAGGAGTTCTCACACAGCTCCCTCTCCCTTGGGATTTGGGAGTGAATTGAGATTTAAGGTCAGGCTGCTGTGGAAGCCTTATATGTTGGACTGGAGTAGAGAAGAACAAAGCCAGTGCTTGCAGTGGGTGGCTACTATTTATATGCAGTGACTAAAATAGGTCCTCTCTGCATTCCTGGTGTCCCCAGGCAGGTAGAGCACAAAGGGCCTGGCCCCTGAGCTGTCCCCAGGGTCAGATCCTGTGCACAGAGGGAGCTGGAGCCCCCCAGCCCTGTCCCTGTCCCTCTAGGGCTGGCACTGGGGGCTTGGGGCCACAGCTTCAAACCATTCCTGACACACTAATGGGCCTCCAGTGGGCCAGCAAAACTGATTTGCTGCTGCGTCTCTGCCTGGTCCCTCACTACCATCACATTCAGCCAGATTTTCTCAGACCCACTGGCTTTCCTTGAAGTCCTCCCCTTCTCCCCCAGTCATGTATCTGTTGCTTTAGCCTTAGGCAATAAATACCAGGCTTATATCTATCAAATAGTCCTAGCAAAACTGAGATTCCTCTGAGTAATGAGCTCAAATTAGTAATATTTCCATAACAGAGATCATAAAAAGGAGTAAAACCAAAAAACCTGTTTATTCTATTTCATCTCAAGGAACATTGAACATGAAATCAGATCTCAGGGACAAAACCTGGTCACTGCCACTTGTTCTGCTGTCACTTGTCAATTTTTAGATGTTCCTTCAGCATCTCCGTGCCTTGCTGTGTCAGTTTCGCTGTGCTCCTTGTCAGCTTCACAATAAGGAGCAACGGGAAAAATTGGCAACCGGCACACGCGAATCAGAGGTGGAATAAATTGATAAGGAGTGGTTAGAGAAGCATGAAGGCCTTGGAGCTCAAGAATACTGAAAATCCAGCATGGAATTAAAGATGTATTTTAGGCATGCAGTTAAAAACTGCACAAACTCTAAGACATGAGGAATGGTTCTGAATTAGAACAAAAGATGAAGAATCCATAAACATTGCCAAAGAAAGGTAAAATATAAGAGATGGTGCTAAGCTCCAGCAAAAGGAATCCAGAAGAGGCAGGAATTATGGTAATGAAACTGAAAAACAGATTGCAAGTTTTTGGTCTTCTGCTCTGGTTAGTACTAAAGCAGGAGCTGTGGGACGCTAGGAGGTTTTGCAGGATAACTGCTGTGTGTGTCTGTGATTCCAGAGACACAGACAAAATTCTGGGAAGCCAATGAGTTTTGAGTACACAGTTTAAGTACATACTAAGTTCATACTCACTAGAATGTTCTGCAGGCTCAGTAGGCAATCTCTGCTGCACCCTTGTCTTGTGTGGATCAGCCGCTGTCATGGCATCACTCTCAGGAAAAGGAAAGGTTTGGTGTGCACACTAAAAGGGGAAAAAAAAGTTAAAATACCTCTGACTACTCAAAAATAAATAGCCATGGGTTTCGGAACAAAAGAGCTCATGCACTTGACAAGACAGTCATGGTTATTCAATGTGTTCCCTGTGTGAAGAGGAACATTTGGGGGCAGAAGGAATTCTCTAACCCACCATCCTACACAGCTCTGGCCACTGCACTGGAAGATTCTGGCACTGATCTCCCAGCATCTGCTGGAACCAATGTATTTTTAGTTGCATGTCTGCTGGGGATTCTAAAACTTCAAGAAATGGAAATTTTAACACATCCCTGAATGGGCTGCTCTCATATCTACTTCCCTGGTGGTTAAGAAAAGAATCTCATCTTATCTAAATTGCTGCCATTCAGAGATTTTTGTTATGCCTGTATCTCTTAGGTAATGAAGATCCTTCTTTGCTTTGAGGAATTTCCTCTCCACACACACACACTTAGCACTAAACTCACTCTTTAAGAGCCTTGGGGACATATAATGGTTGC
The DNA here is from genome assembly GCF_008360975.1 of Lichenostomus cassidix. NCBI lineage: Eukaryota > Metazoa > Chordata > Aves > Passeriformes > Meliphagidae > Lichenostomus > Lichenostomus cassidix. Next base: position 20,326,713 of record NC_139490.1, read on the forward strand.
CCCATGCTTCTCACTGTAGGATTCTTCTCTTACCAATTGCTTATAATTTTGCCAAAGTGGAACCATTAGGTTCATTTCCCAGTCAGGGTTATTTTCCTTCCAAGGTACGGAAATGCTTGCAGTGGCTTTTTGTTTTGATTTGGGCTTGGGTTTTTTCCTTGTAAGTTTCAGCCAAAATGATCCAGTATCTGCAAGAATAAAGAGAGGGAAGAATAACTTTTGGGTTGTTTATTTGTTTTCAGTGGCTTAAAAAAAAAAAAAAAAAGGCAGCCTGGATGAGCATTTGGAAAAAGGCATCTTTGTTGTGGAAATAAATTCTATGATGTTTTGAAGTGCTCTGATACCATCTTGCCACTTAAAAAAACCTGATAAAAATTAAGTGTTCTGTCTTCATAGCTGGGCTTGGGTGAAAGTACAGCAAACAAGGCAGTGTTTGGGACCTTGCTTGGAAGAACAATGTTAAAACAGAATGTTGAATAATGCTCCAAAGAGTATGCCCTGTTTGCCCTGTCCCTTTTATGGCCCAGCTGAAGGAGCTGATGAATACCCCCAGCCATACACAGCTGAAGGCTGTGGCAGAATGCATTGCAGAACTTACAGGTGTAACCATTCTGGCAGAGTGTCTCCATTTGGCACTTTAAACGGGGCTGTTTTCATGTTATGGTTTGCATGCAATGAGCCACAGGTTGCCTTTATTTAGTCTGTCAGGGTCAGGCAGGCTTTCAGCCAGAGCTGTAGCCCTTCTGCAATCCCCTTCAGTCGTGCCAGCGTCCTTTCTCTGAAGGAGGGTACAGAGTTCCAGTAATGCTTGCACAAATAGTCGCTCTGTAATTGCCATCATTCCCGTGGTATGTTTTATTGGCAAACATCAAGTGTGTCTGAGGCCTGCTCTCGATGCCAAGGGTTTTTTAAGATGTGCTGAGCACCTCTCTGTCTCGCTGAGTTCAGCTGGCGTTGACAGCTCCAAATACCTTGCAAGAGTAAGCACTTGGCATATAGGGCAAGTGAGACAATCAGCATTTTATGCATGTCAGGATGTGATCATGCTTGTTTTAATCCACTCTCCAGTAAGCCTCCTTACAGAGAAACAGCTCTTGCACTTAATAAAGCCTGTGCCATCAACCAAACAGCAGCAAGTGTAATTACAGACTGTTTATGAGAAGGCTTTTGCATGAGAGAGTTATCTTTTGCTTTAGCCATGTTCGTAGCCTATTAAAATTTTAGGTGACTCAAATAAGACTTTCTTTCTTGTTCATGTAGAAATATGCCCCATCTTTTCATGCAGGTAATTGCATTATCTAAACACATGGGCTCTTCACACGTTTTGTCAGAGAAGCACTCTCAATGCCAGGTTGATGTCCCACTGTGTCTGTGCAAGGAACAGGATTTTTGGACAGTTAGTGCATCACACTGAGCACAGGCTGAGCATTACAGTATTTTGCAAAGTGTGGCCCACCTTAGGGAAGGGGGAAAAGGGTTGAAGTTTGTCTGTTAATGGGGCTTTTGTGTTTTCTGCTGACAAAACCTGTATGATGTTGATACAAGAGGAGGAAAGGAATGTCTGAAGTGAAAATGTTAGGAGTCAGAACTATTCAATCCCAAGTCATACAATCTGTCCCTAAAACAAGCATGTTGTGCACAAAAGTGCTCTACTGATGTCCTACACATCATGTCTTTCCGTGTTAGCAACAGACCCCTGCAGTCAGTGAAAAATAAATACATTGTTCAGTTTAGTTCTCCGTGGCACCAGAGAATCATTTGTATCGCTCCAGCATGGCAAGGCTGTGCTAGAAACCCTGGCTGTGTGTAGAGAGCATTTTGTTATTTATCACCTTAAAGTGTGTTCTTCTCTGGAGAACTGCTGCTTTTAATGATAGATTTTTGGTGATGTGAATGTAAAATACATCACAGTTTCTGGTATCTTTTTAATTTTATGGATGGCGCAGCTTAAAACCAGGTACATCAAATAAAATAACTACTGCTGAGAGTGAATAAAAGTTGGCAGGTATGGCAGTTTAAAATAGCCCTATTTTCACCCTAAATATAGCCTGGTTTAATTGAAATCTAGTGGTAGCTATGAGACAGCTGCTATATCAAAGACCAGTGACAGCCTGCTGAGGTTAAAAGAATACAGGCTGCCTGTGTCTCTGCTGAGATAAAGTGGCATCACAGAGAGCAGAGCAGCAGTTAGATTGATGAAAAGTTAAGTTTTTAAAGCATTGATTTGTAAAGCCCTTATGCAGTTTTATTTATAGTTTGTTTGTCTCTGTCCTAATAAAATAGGTTTCATTCTGAAACCAGAAATGTGATGCCGATCCCCAGCTGATGGTAACTGATTCAGTTCAGCTGGGAAGGAAGCCACAGATACAGCAAGTCAGTCAGGTGTCCCCCTGAAATTCTGCCAGCAATAATGACAGAATTTTGACTTTTTTCCATGAGAGAGTTTCTTAGAAATGGGTATTTCAGCTCCATGAGGTCAGCCTAAAACCACCACATGGTTTAGGGGTGAAGGATACATTAAGGCACCGTCTGATGCTTCCTTTGATTAAGTAAGTGATCTGATGGTGATTATGTTGGTACCCCACTCTAACAGCACCATGTGCACAAAGAGCAGAGACTTATTTCTAGGAGGGAGTTCTCTCCATTATCACAGGTGAAAAGTGGACGTTCTTTATTATCCCACTGCTTTCAATATTCTCTAATTAACAAGCACTTCTTTTAATTTCTGTGCTTTCTGGTTATTATTATTTTTTCAGCCTCATACAGTCTAAACCCCAGTCTCTCAGACTTATCCTCCCTGGTAGCTACTGACATTCTTTTTACTTGCTAGTACTTAATTAATATTTGCCATGTTCTTACTAAGGTAAGTCCATACTTTCTCATTATATGAAATTAAAAGCAGATGAGCTTAGTTCCCAAATAAGAGAAGCTTTAGCAAGATATAGGGTACCCTCACATATGGATTTTCTTTTGATTTTGATTCTCAGGAGAGCCCTTAAGACCTTCTATCAACCCTGTCAATCAAATAAATTGATGAATCATTGAGTCAGAGCTATGGCTACAAGCGGTCCTGCAGAGCAAGTTCTGAGGTGAGTTCCTGACTTTCTTGATTACTGCATGCAGACAAAGCCTCTCATGGCTGTGGATCACTGCAGAGGGAGTAAAAAACAAGGGAAGTGAAAGCTCATCTACCTCAGTGGTTTTGATTGCTCTTAGGAAGATGTGAGTTCAGTTCCCCTTCTGAGCCTCATGCTCCCTGGACTGGCAGGATCAGGAGGAGCATTAGAAAGGCAAAGCAATGCCTAAATAGGAAGAAAAGCATCCTAAAGTGGGATAGCCCAGGACAAAACCAGCAGGCAGGGAAAGCAGAGAGACTCAAGGAGTATGAGACAAAGACTATGTACAGTGTTACTGGAGGGTTTGCACAGACATGCTAAGAGGTTTCATCAGGATGGATGAATTATGTGTTCCTGTGAACTTTCCTGGGTATTCTGTAACTTGTGTTCTTTGTTGGCATCATTACATGTACTTGAGACAAAAAAATACTAATTCAGGAAGGGGACCACACCAACAACATTAACAATCCTCAGAGGGTTATTTGTATCCTTTGCTACCCCTAAGTATTCCTAAGCATCACTTGACACAAATATAGTTCTCTGGACTACCCTGAGAGTGAAGACTGCCCAGCCATCCACAGGAGGCTCCTGGCACACTGCAGGACAGGACAAGCAGGTAGGAGTCTATCCTCAGCATCCCCTCCAGGCATGCAGGAGCCCTGGAGCTCAGCTGCTTGATCCCAGCAATGATGTGCTGCTCTGGAGGCATCTAAGTGCACAAAGAGCCTCTCTGGGCTGGACCTGAGTTCTTAATGCTGTTCTTCATGAAGCTGTAACTTGAAATGGTTTCAGGTGACCACATTAGTAAATGGAGAGTCTGTAAAGTGCACATGAGAGTGGGTCAGAGCGCAGGGCTGACTTTGGCAATGGCCACTAGTGGGTCTGTAGCTAAAGGCATACAACAGTGCTTCACACTGACCCTCTGAGCTTCCAGCACTCTGTGCCTCAGCATCTCTCCAGCCAAGGGTCATATCTGAGATTAATGGCTATGTGTCATTCCCACTGATGTTAAGGGGATTTTGAGCAAAGAGGTTCCAGTCATCCCTACTGAGCTGACAAAGATGATTTTGCAGTTTTTCCCCTCTGCATTTGGCTATCTCAAATTCTGTTTTTGATATACAAAAGCAATGGTTAAAAGGATGGCATCAAAACTTTCAAATCCATATGAACAGAACGCTTAATCAAACCCCATAAATGGAAAAAAAAGAGGACTTTCACTGGCAGGCTATGCTGCATCTCTTGAAGAGTGAAGAGTACATTCATTATGCTACTTTTTTGAAGGGAAGGATTTTCATCTCCTTTTCAATAGATAGCTTTGAACAGTTCATTTCACAAAACATTAGGAAGGAAAGATTTGGGGAAAATTGTATTTCTCTGCCTTAAAATTGAGTTATGGGCAGGGTGTTTGCCGGCTCATTTTTCTTGTTTGTGTGAAACAGACATCTGTGAGTTGTGGAAAATGGGCAACGGGAGGAGGGAGGAAATTGTCCAAGCCTACATAAGAAGGTTAGAGAGTATACTGGTATAATTTATAAGGATTTACAGACACTGCTGTGCTTCCATACCCAAGAAGGCCATTGTGGACACACTGCACAGTGTTTTTGCCTTGCGACCCATCAAATCAATGGCAGCCATTGATGGGTCAGCTTTTGTCTGCCTTGAGGACATGGGAGCAACAGCAGCTATTAAATGAACAGCTCTAAATTCTGATCCTAGCACTGGTAATTGAACCTGAGCTATCAGGCTGATGCCAATCACACAGATGTTGGAGCCTGCAGCACGTGTGAAGACAGGGTGTCACAGTGCAAGGCTGGGTACAGTTTTCTTACAGGCAAGTACTTCATGAGCTTCTTATGCCATGAGAGACAGGAGGGAGTCTCCTGTTTCCACCAGGCTGGGTTGGGAAGGACAGGCAGTCAGAGATTTCAAAAAGCTCTCTCCTGTGACACTGGGTCAGTCTCCTTTTAGCAGAGAACTCTGGATATGCTGGTATCCAGTACAAGTCCCTCCTTGGCTAAGCAAATCCATGCACTTCCTAATAGTGTGGTGAATTCTCACTGCTCAGTAAGCTTTACTGAGCTTACACTTGGTTACAGCAGAGCCTGTATTTGGTTATGGACCTCGTTAGTGTTATAAAAAAAAAGAAAGCACAGAAATTAAGCATTTCATTATGCAAGTTTGGGAGGACAGCAAAGAATACATAGTGCTTCATTGTAGGAGCTAGTCTTTATTTTCTTAATATCTGAAAACATGAAAGAATAATTTCTTCTTTTATCAATTGTATGTTCCATTAGGAAACCATTTTGTCTTTTCCATTTTGAGCAGCTATAGTTATGAAAGTACTCTGTGCTTAATTGTTTTAATAACAAATTCTCATACTAAAGATATATGGATTATATATATTGCATCAACAAATCATATTTGTTAGCTGCTGCACTGGAAGGAAGAGGCACATTAGGCCTCTTCTGTTTTTGCAAACTCATTTTGATATCCAACATTAATATTTCCAAGCTTCTTTATAAAGGAAAGGATGTTCTGTTTCACTTGGAAACTGAAAGAGTCTAAATCTGACTGTAATTAGTTTTATATTCATCTAATACTGAGTAGAAATTAACAGAGTCCTCTTTTGGGGGAGAAAAAAAAGAAAAGAATATTTTGTAGGCTGGCAGTCATTGAAAGGACTCAAAGCCAGAAAATCTGGCCCTGATTTTAGTCTCAAACCTGAATCTGTGTTAAAGTCTGTTGAGGATGCAAACACCAGTCACATCAAAACACTGTGGATGCAAGTTTATTATATTGTAAGCTTCTTTTGGTTCATCGTTTCCTTTAACTCTGACAGGGAAGAGTAAGGGAGACTGGAAACAGGAAAAAAACAGTGTGGATAGAGCAGAACACAACAGCCACAAATAATCCAATATTTCATAATTTAATTTCACACTCACTAGGCTGCAGAGTCCCCACTAGACTGTGGGGAGAATAAGAAGGATATTGGCTTGACAATGGAAACGTCAGAGCTTAAAGAGGTCTGGCAGCTTTCTAAAAGTAAATGTGTGTCCTTCCTTCTCCCTCTATTTCTCTACTCAATATAGATTAAAGTGACCTCTGGAGATAAACTCTACTGAACCCCTCCAAGTAGTTCTGCAGTGTAGTTTTTATTTGTACAGTATGTGAAAGAAGAGTTCAGATTAAATTCCTGGCCTTTCAGAAAAGTTTTCTCTTCCTTAAAAAAAGGAAACAAAAAGAAAAAAGGGTATTTTATTTTAAAGCCAAAGCCTCTTTCATGGTCCCATGATCTCATGAGTTCTTTGGCTGGCCTGTGACCTTTCAACCTTGCACTACATGTTTCTTTTCTAAATTAGCTAGTGTTGAGACATCAATGGACGGATATCAATGTTATTATAAAAGGCATCATTCTCTCCCAAAAATGTCAGTGTGAGTGAGTCATTGCACCTAACTGCTTAGCTTTTATAAGGCAGCAAGGAAGATTTGAAAGTGTGCTCCAGGGTCCCCCAGTCCACCAACTTCTATTTAAAATGCCTTAAAAAGCAATGTCCCTGGCATCTGCTACAATAGAGGCAAGGGAACTAAGCTTTGCTCCTTTAGCCAGAGAAGAAAAGTCCTTCCTAGAGCAAAACTACGTATGTGGTGTGAAAATACATAGCTATTACAATTTATTTTGATTACATGTCCAGCTCAAAAGTAGCACTGTAAAACAAACCAACCAACAACTGAAAACCTGGTGAGAAAGAACTGAGGGTCCTGGTGAGTTCTATCATTTCTAACACCCCATGTCTCTGCATCTCCTTGTATTCATGCTCTCTGGTTTCTAGCAGGTTGAGGAAATGAAAGCAGATTAAGAGCTCTATTTTTAATCTTAAGAAGATGGGTTTGTGTTGTCTGGCATCTTGAAAAAGCCAACACTGGATGTTTATGTGGTGCTGACCAAAGAAACAGCAACATTACATGAGTATGTGCAATTATAAGAGTAACTCAATCTTCAGCCAGGATGAACTGCTGTACCTACACTGGCATCGCAGTGTCTTCTGAGGGCTTGGTCCTGAAGCACCCTTAAAATGACATAGCAGATGCAGTCACTGTCTTTGTGTTACAAAATGCATAGATCTGAAAATTAAAACCATGCTGGCCCAAATCCAGCTGTAAGTCTGCTCATGCCCAGTTACATCAGAAGTGAAGCTGGCAGACATTTAAAATGTGTGTCACCTGGTAATTATCTTACTAACTGTGCAGAGAAAAAGGCACAGGAAGGACCCATTTCCAAACTCCAAGTCAGATTTTCTCCCCCGTGTGTGGACAGCTGCCCAACATTTGCTGTTAGCTGTCCTGCCAGCTACCTGGTGACAATCCAGGCTTACCTGCTCCTCTGGCTGACACCCTCTCGGCGCTAGGTGTTTCCTGTAGCACAGACATAGCCTGGAGTGGGAGAGCCTCTGCTCCCCTCTGGAGGTGTTGGGTGCTTTTAAGTACAGCGCTGGCAGTGTTTCCTCACAGTCAGCTTCCCTAGAAAAACAGGTTATGTTGTACCTGACTGAATGTGAGGGGGAAAAATAAACACTTGAGCAGAACACAAGATAATTGTATTAATTCATCTAAGTGCTTTAGTCTGTAGTGTTTATTGTGGCAACAGCTGAGGATAAAGTGCCAGCTGAGAAGTTCCATTAGGGATGCCAGATGCCCGTATTGCAACTCCACACGTCTCTTTCTTCGTGGCTGTAACTTTTTCTTCTCAAAGAAGTCTGGGATGCTTGTCCCACATCCATGTGCCTTGGACCAGTGCTCAGCAACATGCTGTTGAGCTGGCATTCCTAGGAACAGAGTGTGTTCCTGCTCGTGTTTTTCTTAGGCCAGTGCCACAGACAGATGACAGGGAGAATGTGGGGAGATTTTTACCTGAAAAAGCTCTTTCAAAACCAGTTAGGTACAGGATATAACCTCTTGCATTATAAGAGGAAGTCATCTGAGTGCCACTTTTGCAGGAAGTGGGAGGAATCTTCTATATCTTGCCACAGGGGCATGCTGAAAGGACACATTTCTAATCTAGTTTTGGGGGCAATTTTGAGCCATTTCATGCAATCAATGTAAGCTCTGCTCATCAAACATAAACCAGATTCAAGTGCCATGTCCATATTCTTTGTTCATTGCTGCATATGTTTTAGAGAGTGGGAAAAGCTTTATTGAAAGTGTCCAGAAAGGATGAAATTTACTTCCTGGGGCAGACCAAATTAGCAGCAGTTTCTCTAACAAGTTTATAGCATTTATTTACTTTTTGGCCTTTAAGACTTCTTTCTACTGGGAAATCTCTGACTCGTATATAATAGAAGTCCAGAACAGTCCAGCAGGGTGGAGTCATTGGTAAGAGGTCATTAAGCAGTACATTCCTTCAAGTTGCTGCTGCAAAATTGGGTGGTTCAATTCAAAATACAGCACAGAGTGGTGATTACCTGCATTAGCCAGATTCTCTGTCTGAAATTACTCAGTTGTTCCTAATATTTCTCTGCAGAGTACTAGCCACACTGGGGAAATGAAAATTCCATTTAAAGGGAATTGGTCTCTTCCACCAAAGGGTCAAACAGCAGCTCAGCCCAGCCTTGGTGTACATTGCTGCACTTGTCCTCTGTGCAGCCCCTCTTCCTCTATTCCTCAGCAGCCAGCATTGTGATTGTCCTCACACTGCGGCCTCAGTCTAGCTCCCTCAAGACCTGGAAAGAGTCTTCAACTCTGTACATCTACTGAACACTAGCCTTGATTAATTAATCTGGGCACACAAATCCCAAAAGGTCTTAGTATTTGGGGAAGGCAAATGGTGACTTATGAAGTCAACTGAGATCAAGCTGGATTTGTCAGTTGTACATAGATGCCCCAGCAATTCAAAGGGATTGATCTGATATTTTTGGTGATCAAAACAACCAGACACGTGCTGTTTGAGCATGTCAGAAAAGCTTCCTGAGGGAATGTGAGCAGAGGGGAGGAGAAGATGCCAGATTTCCAATGAAGGAAGAGCCAGTGAAGAAGTAAGTACTTGTAGATAGCAAGGTGTAATCTAGTAAATCCTCTGAATAACTTAATTAGATTTGATTCAGCAAAACACATGTCCAGCTTCTGCTGAACACCAGCCAGTGTTGGGGGGGCAGGGAGCAGGAGGGGCTTTCATAAATCCTGTAGGATAAAGCTATTGCAGAAATTAAAGAAATTGGGCAGAAAAGGTACTGAGATACTCCTGGTTTGATGAAGATTTTTAATCTAAAGGTGTCAGATTTGCTGATCTTTCCAGAGAATCAGAAGTATCATAAAACTGGGTAAGGGAAGGAGGCAAGGGGTTTCAGTACAAGATGTTGGTAAGAGTGAGGAAGCTGTAGCTCAGTTAGGCTTTGCCCATCTCTTTTCTTTCCCCACTCCTCATTCTGTGTGAACTTTGTACTTGACACATAGGGAAAAAAGTAGAAACACCACTGAATTCAAGTGAGAATGCACTATGTTTTTATGTGGCATCAAAGATACAATGCAATTTGATAGTTATCTGTTTTTTTCCTGTTTTGGTTTTGCTGTCAAGACTCCAGGTTGCTGTAACTCAGCATAGGTCCATTTTGGAACCAGCTGGATGTCTGGTGGGCGTAATTGCGCTGCTGCCTGTACAGTTCTTGACTTGCATCAAGGTGAAAAAGAGAGGCATGTCCACTGCATTGTAAAAGTTTTGGGAAGTGCTAGAGAAATAAAGACATCTCTGCAAAAATTGAGGTTGTAGAAAGCCTCTGTTCACTTCTTGTTTTTAAAGGGTAACTTCCCCCACTTGTGCCAGATGATTTGGCTCTTCTTCATCATTCTTGCTTCATAATGCTTGGATCAGCTTTTCAGTGGGCAGTGCTTTTTGTCGGGACTGTCAAGAGGTGATCTCCAGAGCAGGATGGATTTTCTGTCTTCCTGTAGCTATCTTGCTGGCTGGCTGGCTGTGCTTTTTGCCTCTTCTGCATTTTGTCCACTCATCTTTGTGTTTCACTCTGCTTTTTCTTATCTTCCCCAGTTCTAGCTCTTTCTGCCTCTTTTTGGACAATCTTTTGTTCACTTTTTGCCAAGTTCCATCCTTTTAGCTGAGGATGTTCAGAAACTGGATCTGGTCCTCAGATATACACTATCCAATTTATAATGGATGCCAAAGATACGTTTTCATCATGACAGTTTGAAAATGTTTATTTCAATTTGTTTAAAATGTACCTAGGTCGAGTCCTGCATGTGCATGCAAACTTAACAGCAAAATGAGATGTACCACATCATTTAAGATCTGTTTGCTCAGGACAGGATCCTGTACAGCCTTGCAGATATCTTCTCTCTGAAAGAGCTTTTATCAGCTTGGGTTTATTTTAAATTTGTCTACTTATAAGCTTCTTGTTATGATAGCATGTGAGCATCTCAAAAGGCAGGTGGTTAGATAAGAAACACTCTTACCCCTATTTAGGAGATAAATGACCTGCTGATGGTCACTCCATCATGGAGGTTTGCAGCAGAGCTTGTAGATCAGCTGTAGCTTCAGAGAAGTGCCTGGGAGCTGGCAGTGTGATCTGTGCTGGGGCTGGCAGCCTGGTGTCTCACCGGGGAGCAGCAGAGTGCATATGAATAAGCCAAGTGTGTGCTGCGGTCTCCCAGGATTTTATCAGGAATGACATGACTTTAGTCCCTGCTGCAGGCACTGTCACCCAGCTTGGGGAAGTGAGATGTATATGAAGAAGGGAAATACTTTGGCCTGTGAAACAATCTATAGCTCAGGGAATGGTTCCAAGGCCAGAACGCAAGGGTTTCTGCCAGCAGCTGGTGTTTCAGTGCACTTCAGCAGCTGTGTGAGTGCAGAGAGCTTTGTGCTGCAGCCTTGGGGTGCAGCCATAGCTCACAGGGAGCTTTCCCAAAGTCACTACAAGCAGAGCTGAGTGCAAGCATTTGATTTACAATGGTGACAAGTATCCAATCCCAGGCTTTGAGAAGGAAAAGAGGAAATTAGGTACTACTTTGGTCCCCTGTATCACCCACCCCAAGTCATTCTGTAGCAGCCAGACCAGATAAAAGGTTTATGACTCTGCCTTTCTTCTCTATCAAGTACTTTGTCTCTATGGAGTTTGCATTCCTGGAGTTTATTCCCCTCAACAGACCTGTGTGTCTGCAAGTATTTGATTTTCCCTCTTTGATTTTCCAGGTGGAGGAACCATGATCCTGGTGTTTCTCCAGTCATGGCAATATATGTACGGATTCCATTGCTGCTTGTTTTCTGCTCTTTTTGTAACCAGATTAGTTAAATGAGATCTCTCACATACGTCTTCGAGTGATATGCTCAAAGCCCAGGGAGAAGAAAGGTCTGTGGCTATAAAATTAAAATAAATCTGCAGGAGTAAGGGTTGACATAACCTCATGCCACATAACCTACTTGGTAACCTCTTAAGCGTGCAGTACTTTTGCATTTACAGAAGAGTTCTCATTTAAAAACAGGGTAGGTCAGACTTCATCCATGGCAGATTTGTCCCCACATACTTCCAGGAACACAAGATTATTTCCACACTCCAGAAAGCTCCCAAAGCAAGCTCCAAGCTGAGGTGTACCAAGTTTTTGGGACTCAGTTAGCCTTGGGTTTCTAAACTGTGCGTCACTGAGAGATGATGCAAGAGGCCAAAAGGCACAATGTCATCTGTGAAAGAATTAAGATTTGGACTGTACGGGGTGTATCTGACTCATAGCTTTTAACTTTTGGTGGTAATGATGTGTCACCTTAGTCATGATCTTCATTACTAAGTTATCCCTGTCTTTGCAGTTAGATCCTCTTAATCTGCTTTGTCGTATCTCATAGATGAATCTAATTAGGAAGATTTAATAGGAAATCATTAGGTGATTTCATAGGAAGGCAACAACTCTTCCCTACTGCCATCCTTCCACTCCCTGGGGCTCCTACTTTGCAGTCACTTCTCCCTTACTTATTCCTCAGGAGAACAAGCAGTTCTGAAGCAATGAGATGAACGACACCAGTTTCCCATGTATTTTCGCATAGTCTGGGTGACTGACTAGTCCAAAAGGTACAATCTCTGATAAATTTTGCTAGCTTTTTGAAAGCACTGTGATGGATTTCTGTGTGGGATTTCTGTACTCTTGTAAGGTGTAAGCCCACACAAGTGCTCCAGCTGAGGCATGGGCAGATTCCCTCTCATTTTTTCACAGAAAACAACTCCTCCCCAAAAGCTCAGGAGTAATCGTTAGGTCTTCTGTCTGTTGTGAAACAAGTTAGATGCTGGCCAAAAGCCTGCAGGCTCATTTGGGAGAAGCGCACAGGCACTGCCTTGACACGCAGGTGATCAGATGCCTCAGTTCTGTGGGAAGAAGCTTAAAACACGGCCGGCGGAGCTGCAGAGCACCGGTTTCAGGAGGTGGCAGGCTGTTGTACGAACACAACTCCAAAACTGAGAATCTGTCATAGAGAATTGCCTCTCTTCCCACATTTGCTCTTAAAGGGGCACTTTTAGCTTCCCCAGACCTTGCTGGGACTCTCCAGCTCTCAGCTGAACTGCTTTCTCCTCGCCGGTCTAAGTGTGGTATGACTTAAATCTTCTACACGCCTGTTTTCTCACCACGCTGGGGGAACGCGGGCTCCTCAGCTTAAGCACCCCGGCCACGCCGCAGACAAAGAGGGGTTCGGTGCGCGTTGTCGCCGCGTCCTTCCAGAAGGACGGCGTGCGGCGCCCCGGGTGCTGTCCGCGCTGCGGGGCTGCCTGCGCCCTGCCCGGCCGGGGGCTCCCGCTCGGGGAGGCTCCCGCTCGGGGATGCTCCCGGCCGCGCTCCGGCGGCTTCGGGCGCTGCGCAGCGCCCGCGGCGGGGGCGCGGGGCGGGGCGGGGGCTGCGCTCCGCGCGGGATTGGCGCGGGCCGCGTGATGCCACGTCCGGCGGGGAAAGCCCTGCCCGCCCGGAGCCGCCCCGCCGCCGCTCGGCGCGCAGGTGGAGCGGTGCCGGCACAGCCCAGCCCAGCCCGGCCCGGCCCCGCCGCGGGAGCAGCCCCGCAGCCCGCCCCGCGCCCCGCCCCGCCGCGCTCCGCCCGGCCCGGCGGCGCCGCAGCCGGCAGCATCGCGGCGGGACTGCCCGGGGATGCAGCCGCGCTAAGAACAAAAGCCCTCTGCGCGCTCACGCTCCGGGGCTTTGAAGCGGCGCGGCCGAACTTGGATCTCTGCACCCTCGGCCGAGCCGCGGCGCCGTCCGGGGCTGAACTCGCCGGCGCCTTTCCCGCACGCCGCGGGCAGCCGGGGCTCTCCCGCCCGCCGCCCTCGCCCGCCCGTCCCGCCGGGGCTGCCCGCGGAGGGGGCCGCACCCCGCGCCCCCCCGGCCGCCTCCGCGCCGCGGGACCTTGGCTTTGCCCTTCGCACGGCAGGTGGCGGGGCCAGCGGAGAAGGATGCGTGTCTTCCCGTGGGGATTTTGGCTGCTGTGTGTCGCCTCCGCCCCGGCTCGCGGTGACAGCGGCAGCAAGGCGAGGAGCTGCGCCGAGGTCCGGCAGCTGTATGGAGCCAAGGGCTTCAGCCTCAGCGGCGTGCCCCAGGCCGAGATCTCCGGTGAGTCCCGCGGGGGGCCGAGGGCGCGGTGCCCCGGCCGGGGCAGCTCCGGGGCCGCTGCCAGCCGGGGGATGCCCGGGCACGGCTCCGGGAGCCGCGGGGCGGCGGAGCGCTCGCCGCCCCACGCTGGAGTTTGTCTCGGGTCGCGGGCGGCGAGAAGTCGGAGCTGAGAGGTTTCCGCGAGGGCCGGGCTCCCCTCGCCCCTCTCAACACCCCTCGTAGCATTGCCCGGGCTGGAAAGGGTCTCTCCCCGGCAGCGGCGATGCGAACGGAGCTGTGAGGGGTGGAGGGGGGGTGGTCGCACTAAGTGTTCAGTGGTGGTTCTTTCTTTTTTCTCATTGTCTCGTTGCTTCGGTTTTGAGTACAACTGAAACGGGTTTCAGGATTTTGGCTCAGAAATCAGAATAATCGGGCTGTAATGGGTTTTGGTGTCAGAACTGGAAAATGCCACAAGGTTATGAAAGAGGAATTGATTTATTTAAATGTTCTTCTGGATGGGAAACAATCGTGTAAATGGTATTTGCCACTTAAAAATGAAGCAGGAGTAAAATGACCGTGTCAAACGTGAAGTGCAGAGGAAACCTGTGCAACCTGCGTTAGAGTGTGTTCTCTTGCCTTCACTCTGGTTTTGGATAAATCTTGGTAGATTTCTTCCTATTTGTATGAACAACTGTAATAGCAAAGAGTATCCAAGGTCTGGTTTATGTTGGGTTTGGTTTTGTTTTTTTGTTTTTTTCCTGAAAGCTTGGGGAAAATGTGTTGATGTATTGTAGGTTTTTTTTAAATTCTCATCTAAGTTTTGATACACCAACTTGCGACCCATATCCAAGAACCTTCTCCTCACTTGTGGGAGCTTCCTCTTTCAGACAAAGCATAAAGCATGCAGGCGTACGTGCCCTAGCCAACCTACAGGGACACCCCAGTAAAATTGCAGTTTGTAGTGCACATCTAAGCTACCGAATGCTTTATGTTGAATATTTCATCAGGTAATTTTTCAGAGAAACCAATTTGTTGTCTGACCTATGAATGGAGAAGGCTGAACCATATACACGCCTCATAAACGTGAACAAATTAATACTTTCTTTGTCAAGTTGCAACTGAGGGTAAATTTCCAAAGTAAAACGAGCAGTCCTCGAAGTTAAACGGTGGGGAGTTTCAGAATCATTTGAACATCACTATTAATAGAATAGTAATTCAGTTGAGCAAGAAAGTGGCTTTTTATAAATTTGCATCTAATTATTGCAGATGTGAATACATTAGCAGTCATGTTTCAAGTGGAAAGTTCTTGGAAGACGAAATGTTTACAAACACTCATGAAGGTGGCTGCAGCATTGTACACAGGGATAGTACTACAGGGCAGCCACTGAGGCTCGCAGGAGCTGTGGTTACAGGTATCGCATATCGCAGGTTAGCAGCGAGTAAAACATCTTGTACGTGCAAATTGTTGAGGTTCCCAAAGTGTCAGGACACAGATTTCCAGGATCCGGGAGTTCTGTTTCCTGCTGTTTGTTGTATGAGCAGATAACGCTGGCAGTCTTAAGCCGCAGTTAAAATTGTAGTATCAAACCGGGCATCTCTGGCTGTTACTGTAGACAGGGAAACTCTGTAGATAAATGCTATGAAAACTTCAGGAATACTGCGTGGAAAGCAGGAAGAAGTGCTCGGAGGAAGAAGGTTCCACATGTAAACCTGCTGCTGCTACCATTAGTCCAGTGTTTAAAACAGCTTACAGACTTGATAATTTTAGTTGGTAATTACCGTGTGTATCTATCTCCTGACTGATATGTGTTCAGGAACGTGTGTTTTCTGTTGCTGTAGTACTTGCCCAGTGACCATTGATATAACCTTAGAAATGTGCTGATAAAGTACCATGTTGTGTATCGCCTCTGCTTTTTAGCTGCTCTGCAGGTTAGTGCAAAGGTTGGTGCTAGTTTTGCTGTCTCCAAAAAGAAGAGTCTCAGGACCCTCCTTGCAGTATCCCCACATGTAAAAAGCACAGGATGGTGCAGTTTATAATTCCACATTTTGCCCAAATGCTCATTGCTTCAGGCTGGTTTCAGACGCACCAATTCAGCTTGCTGACCGTGGGGGTTTTCATCTGCATGGAGCCTTTTCAGGTTACACCCACTGACACCTGTGAAAGCATCCACAGGGACACAGGTGAGGAGGGATAGGTGTCTTCTGCCATGTCTCAAGTGAAAAGAGACAAAATGGCCTTAAATTGTGCCAGATTAGATCCTAGGAAAAAAAATTCACTGAAAGAGTAGCCATGTATTGGGACGAGTTGTCCGGGGAAGTGGTGGAGTCACTTGGGATATGGATAAGAGGTTGTTACGGTGGTGCTGGGTTGATGGTTGGACTAGATGATATTGAAGGTTTCTTCCGACTTTGGTGATTTTGTGATTGGACAACTTTTGGCTAAGTTGAGATGTTGATGAAGTGGGTTCAATGTTGTTTCCAGCTGGACCTGTGCCGAGGTTTCCTGATGGTAGTCTTCTCCATGTTATAAGAGCTACCCCATGAACCATGTTTATTTCTGAGCTGTCTGGAGGCAAAAGCACTTCACTTTCTCCTTCTCCAAGGAGACCTTGCTGTTCCTTCTCTCCGCTGCTTGCCCTGAAGCAAAGGGGAACATTCATTTCTTAGCCCCACAGCCTTGTCCCCCAAGTGGTTTTGCCATGCTTGGCTGACCTTGCTCCTGTCTGCTTTGATCTGGCTCCAGGCACTGCTTGGTGTGTGTTGGTGTCACAGCAGCCAAACCACACAGTGCCTGCACCCCAGAGCTGCGCTGCAGAAGGAGTTCAGCGAGCTCCCATGACTCAGGCTGAGATTGGCTGTGTTTGTGTTGGGTTTAGAACATTATTGCACGCTTTACACCTTCTAATCTGTATTCTTAGTTATGATTTAAGAGGATTATGAATAATCTAGTGTCTCCACAGCTCACCAGAAGGTAGTCCCTGCTTGTGGCTGTAGGGATCAGTTAGAGCAGCAGTCACACAGTTATTAGCTGGCTAATAGATAAGCATCTGATGCAGGGATAGACTCTTGGCTTACCAGATTTCTCATGAACCACCTAGACAGGGTTTCCTGTTTTTTTGCTAAGGTTGTACAATGCCTTTAACATGTCTAAGCATTTTAAATGTGTCAGGTGCTGTTATTAAGTGTGTTTGGGGAATACACAAGGTGTTATATCTCAGTACTTTGAAGTCAATGGCAAAATTCCCAAACATGAAAGCAGTGTCTGCTCGTGTTAGCAATCCTGACAGACAGATGTGCACCTAGAGTCTTGGGTGAAGATCTGCCTACAAGAAAGTTTTTAATGCTGGGGAAAAAGCCCCCCACTCCTTGAGTTTGGGAAAGTTATGCCACTTGCTCTGATACGATATACTAACTTGAGCACAGTTTTCCTGTGTGTTGGAGAGTGTTCCCTGTTTGGTTGACCCACACCCCATTCCTCTGATTGCTACAAAATATGGGAAACCAGTTTGAGAACTTCCAGTTTTTCTGTTTCCTCTTTAGTCTTCTGGAGGTAGCAAGCCTGTGTTTCTACTCTCCCACTCTTGCTGGCCAGACACCATCACCCCATTGCAGGTCCCCTGCTCTGGTGACTGAGGGGGGGACACACCCTTCTCTAGGGGTGCTTCGTAGTGCCTGTGTTAAGGACTAGTCATCTTAGGCTCACAGTATGGTTTGTGATAGAAGAGAGTGAGCCTACACCATGAAATATTGCCCTGTGGGGGGATATCCAGCTTTCTCTGACTTGATGGGACTGTCTTGCGGTTACTGATGTTGGATGGACTGCTTCCCCATGTCTCAAGCAGAGGTAGTTGTCTCATGGACTGGAGAGGACCTGAGGGTCGTGATTTGATATGGACATGTTTGTCCCTTGCTCCCTGTTTGGTCTGGACTTCTGCTTTGGTGTTTTTATTCCTGAGATTAAACGTTCCTAGATGTGGCTTGCTGCTAGGTTGAGCTTGTTGACATGGACAGAGGGTGCACTGCAGCCAGAGGAGAGGAGGGTACAGAAAAAAGCCAGCTGGGCTTTGCTAGGCTGCCCCTCTACTCACACATCTCACACAGATCCTTCCCTGGCTCCCCAGCTAAAACTAACAATTTTTTAAAATCTTCTAGTCCTTTTCAGCTGCATAATTGGGTTATAAACACAAGTGTGTGTGTTTGAGCCGTTTAGGGAAGTGTTATGTAAGTAGGGAACAGGTCTGGCGACTGGCTGGGACTTAATCAGGCTCTTGGAACGGGGTAATGGAACCCCATCTTGGAGAGTATTTCAGCTGCTGGTGCTTGCAGAGTGGGGCAAACCTACATCTGTGGTATGAAACATAAAATCTGGGGCTCCTCCATTCCCAAGGAAAGATCCTTACCTGTGGTTAAAAGTGGCACAGCATTGATCCAGCGCTTTTTGAGGTGGTCATTACATTTAGATTGTAGTTCCTCAGGGCAGAGGGATTTCTCAACATTAGCCGCTCCATGGAGGACTCCCATATGAAATCTCACCCCCGTTAATGTGCTGGGTTTGTTTGGGGCAGATCAGAATGGCCTTTATAGCCTGCTGGGTTTAGAGTGCTATTTCTGACGAGGCAAAACACAGGGAATTGCGCCTTTTCCTCCATCTGGCAACTGTTTTGGTGGGAATGTTAGGAGAGGCCAGGCCTGGGCGGTGTCTCTGTGCTTCTGTTGAGCGTAAAGCCGGCGCAGAGCTGTGCGCGCCCTGCGCTCGGTGCCGCGCTGCTGCTCCGGGCTGCGCCATGTGCGCGCATGGAAATGCATCGTGGAGACAAAGCGGCGCCCTCTGCCGGCCAGCCCTGGCGCCCTCGCCTTCCCGGGAGCGGGATCTTTGTGCCCAGAGCGGGAGAGTTCTGTGCTGTTGTTATTTTTAAGAGAATCTGCTTTTCGGTCACCGTGATAAGGATGACTAAGCGCTCATCACGTAATTATCCTTTTCAGCTGTGTCTGAAAAGAACTATTTCAACAACTTCTTTTGTTGGTGAAGCAAAAGCCTGCTATTTCTTTCTCAAAAAATTTTGCATGGATGTATAGCTGGAGACACCCACCAGCATCACTATGTGAAACTGCAGAGCTCACTTCATCTCTCCTTTTCCTGTTCCTGCCCTGCAACTGCCCTGTTTTGTTTAGGAACACGTGTCAGTCAATGTCTGGATTCTCCGGATGGGTTTGAAAGACGTGTGGTTTTTGGCAGTGATTGTAAAACAGTTGGTTTAATGTTCTATTGCTTTCTGTACAATTGTCTCACGTGGAGGGGGCCAGATAGATATATTCCTCTGGGTGATTTCAATAATTAAGTGTGCTTTGACTTAGCCAAAGGCAGGGTGGGAGCTGGTAACTTGGTTATCAAAAATGTGTATTTAAAGCCAGAGGTTTTCTTTTCCTTGTAGGTCACAACAACCATAAATGAAAACAGAGGCCCTGGTGCACCTGCCCATGGGCAGCAGCTGAGCACAGGCCCTGTGCCTAACCCACCAGTGCCCACTGGGCTGGGGAGGGGGGTTGAGGATCATCTATTTTTATTGCAGCATCAAATTGCATTAGGCACAGTATGGCAGGGGAGGGCAGGATAAAAGGATGGCTCCAGCCTCAGAGAGCTGTTGGTCTGAGCAATATCCTGACCCTGCTGTCTGCAGTACTCTCAGCACTGTGTGGCTGGGGCCAGTGCTGCAGTTTTGGTCTCATGGCAGCAGCTCATGTGTTCCTCTTGCTTGTCTTGCAGGACTGTGGAAGTGAGGAGCAGGGAGTTGGGGGAGTGATTGATAGGTGTCACTGGCATAAGGAGGAATTTTGTATCTGCTTCCAGCATTCAACTGAGAATTTCAGGGGAAGACCAGGGAAATAGACATCTCAATTCTGTGGCAATCTACAGGTTTCCTTGGGGAAAACAGCTTTAATTTCTGTTTGCTGCCCAGGTCCCTGCTGAATGCTACATGTTTCTGTATATTGGGTTTCTTTCTCTGCCCTATGGGATGCTTCTGTGTGCTGTAGCAGGCAGGTAGCCCCAGGGAGGGGAAAATGTCAAAACAGCAGGCTGTTCTGGCACACAGTTAGCTCTGCTGGCTCTGCCTGGCTTCTGTGACAGGGCAGGTGTTGCCTCCAGACAGGATTGCTGCTGTAAAGGTAACTCTGCCCCATCGTGATGGGGAGAGACCTAGAGAAGGGAGATCCTAAAGCTTCCAGGAGCACTCACAGCAGTTGCTTGAAGGTTATTCCACCGCGTTTTGTAGTTTGTTTGCACAACATTTGTTGCACAGTTGTAGTTGCCGTTGCATTAGAATATTTCCCCTCAAAGTTACAAAAAATAGATAAAGTTCAAAACTCAGTGAACGCAAGAAATTTCCTTTATCCTCTGTTAGGCGTGAAGGACAGACCGCCCTTTCTTCTGATGTCTGTATACCCTGACACTTTGTTGCTCAGAATATGTTTTATCCCTGACAGGTGAAACCTGTCTTTAAGTAACATTTGATTCCCAGGGAATCGGGTTACCTCCGTTGCCAGATTGTTCTGCAAAAAATAATGAAGCTTTAGACTGCAGACACTTAAAATGCTTGTCTGAACGTGACAGAGCTGTGAGCCTGGTCAGTCACTCTGCCTAGTAATGTGTTCCTGTTTTACTTGGAATTCTTCAGATATGGAAAACTTTTCTTTCTTAAAGTTCAAATCAGCAGAGTGCTGTGACACTTTTTCACAATGCTCTTGAGTTTTTAAAAATACTCATCACAATTGTGTTGCCTGTATAGAGTTTATAAAACTAATCTGATTTTATGTGCCTTTTTGTATAGTGCAGCATGAATCAGAAATACAGAATTACCCAGCTGTTACAGACTTGTGTGCTAGCAACATGAGTAAAACCAGTTTTTCAATTGCCATGCATTCTTCTGAGGTATGAAAAAGAGAAGAAAACAACAACAGAAGTTTTGCTGTGGTTTCAGGAAGCAACATGATAATACTTATGCCGGCAGTCAGTCTTTTATATGACTAAAATGCAAATACTCTATGACAAATAGTTTTGGCTTGCAAAAAATTAGTATTTTATAGGATTGTAAAACTATCCTGTATAATTTAGTTGCACGGGCATATTTCTAAAATATGAGTATTCTAGAAAATCGTAGTTGTAATTTTTCATTCATAAATAAAAATACAATAAAAACACTGTCAGAAATTAGCATTTATTTTACATTTTTAAAAATACAGATATGAAGAGGCTACTTCAGTCTCTTCTGCTCTCAGTTCATATTGCTGCATTGAAGTTTGCAGTGATTTCATTGTATAATTGATCCTGAAGTGAGGGCCAAGCACAACAGACTCTTGTGTGAGGGCTGCTGTCCCAGAATCTCGTCTGTTCCTCCCCAGATAAGCTGCGTGGTGCAAATCGCGTGCTGTAATTACCGTCTGGGTCTGGCAGGAGGGAGGTCTAGTCCTAGTCGCCATCTGCATGCAAATTTTCACCAAGAAGCTGGAAAAGCCACTTCGCTTTTCTTGTTTCAGCAGTTTCCTCTGCCATAAACGCTAAATTGGAATGAAGGAGCTTGAATAACTCACGGGATGTTTTGGTTTATTAAACTCCAGTCTCTGGATGTAAGTGCAGTGGTCTTCTCCCCCGATGCAGTTGCTCGCTGTGCACAGCTGCACGAGTTTAAAACAGTTGTATAACCAGTTTAGATTTTTACAAACATCTGTTTGGCTTTGTGACAGAACACCAAACAACCCCTGCAAAAGAACCCCTCTCTCTCCCCCCGTTTCATTTGCAGGAGGTCTCAGAGAGGCTTCCATGCTGGGGGAGGAGGAGGAGGCTGGTATTTTTATTAGAGAGGCTCTCAAGACCCAAGCATAGCTAAGGGACTCATCTGCTGTGAATTTGAGGCAGGGCTGCACAATAGTGGGAACCCGTGGGTAGAAATCCCATGGACTCAGCTGCAGGCTCCCCAGGGCCTGTGCCCCATCCTGGCTGTTGGCAGTGGGGGATTGCTGTGGAGGAGAGAGTTGGAAGAGCCTGGGGGGGTCAGAGAAGTGTTCCAGTTTGCCTTTTGCAAGTGGTGGGCTTGGCGGTGTTGAGTTAACGGTTGGGCTCAGTGACTTTGGAGGTTCTTTCGAACGTAAACAATTCTATGATTTGTGGCAGGTCTGTTCTATGCCCAAAATACAAACTGTTGTAGGCACTGGGTGGCTGTAGGCTGAGCTTGTGATGGTGGGTGTTACCTGGCCATATGCTCTGTCCTTGCAAGCACACTTGGCATGCGACTGGCAAAATCCTCTTTGGGACATGATGTGATACCTGTGCTTTGATGTAGCTCAAGGAATCATTGGTGTGGCTTTAAATGTGTCGATAAATGGAGGAATGGATCATCCCAAAGTTGGGGCTCCATTGCTCTACTGTCAGAGTTGGTATAAAAGTGCCATTGGCATCCAGAGCTTGCTTCTGACACCCAGCTGGTTTGTCCCACCTGGACAGCAGCACCGAGCACAACTTGTTTTGCCATATCCACGTCCTGCACTGTTCAATTGTGGGATCACTAAAGCCCCAAATGTCTGCATGCCAAGCCTTTTGTATCAGGATGGCTGAGGGGACAGATCATGCTGCTCCTTAGGACAGTACATTCAGGAAAAACCTAAACCAAATGTTGATAGCACTTCTGCAGAACTAATTAAAATGAAATTTTAATGGGTAAATCTTCACAGGTGCCAGCAAATATAAATAAGCAAAGCTTAAGCTGTGACTTTAGTCTTGTTAAAATAAACAGAGAGCAAACACCTTTTGACAAGGGTGTACATTTTACTTGTAAACCAGGAGAGAAAGCCACTGTGTTGAAATGCAGTATTACTTCTCCCACTATCCTGGATCAGCTCTCTGGGAGCTTGAGTTTTGGTTTAATTAGTAACACTGCTGCTACTGTTTGTGTTGCACTGAAGAGATCTCCTGTCACAGTCACAAATTAAATACTTTTCACTGTTAGCAAAACACTGTGACAAGTTTTAGGAGTGAAATTCCTAAATGTGTCTGCTGATGTATGTGTGTCCAGCAGCATGGTGTCTTGTGTTATCCTGCCGTCACTGATATATTTTGAGCATGTTACATCACTCAGTCTGACCTGGCTATCCTTCTTGTCAGCTACAGAAAAAGACTTGTGAAATGTCCCTTTCCGGGGTTCTTTATGGGAGCAGTGGTTGCTCTCAGGGCCTGGTGTGCCTGCATGTGCTGAGACCCCTGGAACAGCAAACGTCCACAAGCAGTATGCAAAAACCATGTTCCTATGTTGTTTTGTAAACTGGCGGCTGCAGTGTTTGTGTAGTGTAAAATACATAAAAATACAATAACTGATTGAAGAAAATTAGGTATTTTCATCCTTTATTTAAAAAAAAATAGGTGAAGTGCCTTATAGTCTTGTGTTTGGTGGCTGTGAGGCTGCATCTGGAGAAAGATGTCCAGTTTCAGGGTACGTGTCAGGGAAAAATACAGCTACAGCAGAGCGAGTCTGGCACAGCTCTGCTTTTGGTGGGTGCTGAAGTGTGTGGTGCCCAAGGGCATCCTCTGAAAGCTGGGCTTGTTGAGTAAGGGAAGTCTAGAAGAAAGAAGGCTAGAGGAGATCCCACTACTGCCTTCAACTAGTCAGTGTGTGTGGAAACAGAGGAGACAGAGCTAGACTTTGTGCATGGCAGCAGGATAGGAGGTGATGGACATGAGCTGGAATTGGGGAAATTCTCATTTCATACACGGAAAGACTTTTTCAAGTTGAATCATTGAACATAGTTTGGGAGTCCAGAGAAGTGGTGTGATTTCCATCTCCCTCCTTGAAGATATTCAGAGTTTGAGTGGACCAGGCCCTGGAGCATCTGCTCTAGTTTGTCCTGCTTTGAATGAGGGGCTGGACTAGATGGCTGCAGAAGGCCTGTAGGCTTCAATTATTCTGTGATTGTGTGCAAATGCTGTAATTGTGCCATACAGACAGATCAGGTGTAGGTGTAGGCAGAGGACTTCTGTTAATGATGGTCTTCTGAGGAGGGAGGGATGAAAGAAAACCCTTCCAGCACTGCCATGTAACATTAGCAATTTTTAAACTTATTTATTAGCTTATGAAATATGACATCTAGTGAAATCAGAGAGGAGCAACAGCATTCTCCTACATGAGTAAAAACCTGTGCCAGCACTCCAGAGATCGGTTCAGTTTTCTGCTGTGGCACATGTGTCTGTCATGACCTTGGGCAAGTTACTTAATCTGTCTGTATCTCCAATCCCCATCTGTTTATTACTGTCTTTAAATTATAATACCTTGTTTTTGTAATTTGTATTTGAATTATAAAGTCTTGGAGTACTGATTCTCACTATTTCTCTGAATTTCACTATACAGTACTTAGCACAATGGGACCATAAATCTTCATCAGTCCTGTGATACATGAATAATAAACAGTAACAGCATAATTTAGGGCCACATTCTGCCTCTGATCTCCTGATGCATAAAGACAGGGGGGTTTTGTTGATTAAAATGCTGTGCTGTTCAGCCTAACGAAGATACATGGGCCTTACTGAACAGATTTTTATGAGCTTGTTGTTGGCTCTTTGGTTTGTTGGGGTTTTATTCTGTTTCATCATTACTCATTGATTGCAGGTATCTAAACAATTTGCTTGGCAGATCAGGGAATAATAAATTCCTTTAATCTGTGTCTCTTTCAGTTTAATTATTGTTAACTCATTACTTAGTGTTTAGTTCAATGGATAATGAACTCTGTTCACTGGGTGGTGAAACAGAGCTGGACTACAGAGACAGAACTGGCTTCTCTGGTTCTTTTGAAGATACAAACCAAAATTGCAGAGTCACTGAGTGTTTAACTCCAGGTTAGATTAAAGGTTACCAGCAGGCACACTGCGGTTACCTTTGCCAGCTCGATGTATGTTAACATTATTTCAGTAGGTTCCATGCCTGGCACTGCATTACATTTGTTGCTTTATTTTTAGACAGTTAAGAAACTGGTAACTACAATGTAGGCAGCTATTTTAGTCTTGATTATAAGACAGTGTCTAATAAATCACATGCAGTACAATCCTAATTACTGCAGACAGACTTTACATTTGTGACTGTGGTAATACTGCCTTGGACTACTTCCTGCGGAGTTTAGCAGTGTGTTCAGACCTTCCCATTTTGGCTACAGCTGGGGGAATAAATCCTTCGTTCACTCGGGGGTGCTGTGGTCTCTAGAGCCATGCCACTGAGCATCTGGGTTCTTTTAGGACATTACCCGTTTCTGTTGGTTCTTCATCCTGTAATTTTCATCATCTTCCTGTCCCAGAGATTTCAGTGAGCCCCACACAGCAGGCGTTGGCCATGGCTCCGTGTTGTGCCAGCAGCAGCTCCTGGGGCAGTGCTGGTGCTGAGGGGTTTGTTCCTGACCCCAGGGAGCACATGTGGGTCAGGGCCACCCCCGTGGCTTTGCTGTCACATCAGCAGCTCAGTTCAGCCCCAAAGCCAGGGACCACTGTGTCACCTGTAACACAAATTAAAACACACGTGATTTTTTTAACACCTCGGTTATGTGTCTTTTTCTTTCTAAGGTTGGACACCAGAAACTGGGGGAGACTAATGCACCAGGGAGGGGAACAGGGCATGTGGAGTCCCTGTAAAAGTGAGCAGCAGCTCATTCAGCTGCTGCCTGCTCTGACACCCAGCAGGCTTCATGCATCCCCCTCTGCTCTGCAGCTATTCACAGCTATTCACACAGCAATCAGAAACAGAGTAAAAATACTACCAAGACTTCTCTCTTATCACCAAGGCTGGGACTCTGGAGCAGAGCGTGAAGCCTGCAAGCACAGCTGCCCTCAGTGGAAATGTAGCTTTCCTATCATCAGCCTTTTCAACTAAAATGAAGTAAAGAAAATAGGGATTTTGGTGAGATCCATGCTGAATGGTTTCTGAGGGTTTGGCAACATGTCATGGAAAGCTTGAGTATGGCTATAAGTCAAAGATCACTGTTGAAATGTTTATTTTGGGCTTGCTACTGTATTCTGCTCAGTCATCAGGAGAAGACAGTTCGTAGCATTCATACTGTCTGACCATTTTCAGCACAAATTTAATGCAATGAACTTTCTTGCAAAGTAAACAAGGAGAGAGAACTTGAGAGCCCCAGAATACTAAATTCCTGCTCTGGAGATATTTTTCCTCTTCTGGGGAAGGAGTTGTTTTTTGCACATTGTCCCCCACAAAAGCCCTTTAATACAAATGACATTACCCACATTTGCAGAAAGAGAAAATGGCACTTGCCAAATCTGCAAATCACAGTTGTGTTTCTGTCAGCTTTGGCAGTTACATGGCTTCTGGTAACACTAATGAAGGCAATCTGCTTTTAATTTAAAATCCTCCCTGCAGAAAAAAAGTAGCTGGCAGTTGATGGATTCGGCAGTATCCTTGTGTGAAACTTCTCTTTCTTTATTTTCTATGGTTTGCTTTAGCCAAGGAGAAACTGTTAATTAAAAAATATTCTTAATGTAGCCAAATATGCAGGAATGTACTTATGCAACAACTACCTGTACCAGTTCTGCAGTAAATCACTTCTTTGTTTTCATTTGATGAGCAATTCTAATTAACCAAATAAAAATACTGCTTACCTTGCACTTAACTCAGCATGTTTGCTGCTTCTCAGATGATTGAGGGACCCAGGACAGCAGGTTTTGTTTGGTTGACTCTTTTGGATTCAACAAGGTGGTCAAGGTGGTGGTCAGGCGGCACAAGGAGAGGGTAATGCCCAGGGAGTGCTCTGTCTGTGCAGCAGTTCCTGCAGGGTGGGAGCACCCAAGGGTGCAGGCTCTCCTGAAAGGCTTGCCCTGGCTCTGTGCCTCCTGCAGGCATACAGCAGGGAGACAGAGGAGGGGAAGACACCATTGCTCAGACCACATTTGAATGCTGTTTCTTTGAAGGCTTTTTTCCTTAGTTCAGAAGGCACTGGACCAAATCATGGATCCAGTCTGCATAATTTGGTGCTTTGCAGAGCAGTAAACAGTCTGTGCTTGGGGAAGAGTGGAGGAGAGTGTCTGTGTATGGAACATGCGCACGTACAGCAAAGTTGGTGCAGTCTTGCAGCAGGATCATCTAGAAATGATCCAAGTGCCTTGTGTTGTGGTCCCTTGCTTCAGCCCTTGGTCCTGTCCTGGGTCCTTTGCAGCAGTTCAGAGGAGCTGCGGCAGGAGCTGCACCCTGGTGTTTTGCTGTACAGAGCTTAGGACATCTCTGGAGCTGTAGAATGAGAGGGTTGGGCAGGAGCTACCAGAAGGTTCCTATCAAGTGTAAAGTGATCAGACAGTCTTGTCAACAACTGTGGTGCTCCAAGGGCAGTATGTGCACAGGTCCCTTTTGATGGAGCACAGTCAACTGCAGCCAGTCTCCCACATATGGAGCAATGGAATTTCTTTTTTCCTTTATATTTTTTAAAATTTACGAAGATAGAAAATTTTCTCTAACTTTAGAAAAACCGAAGTTAAATCTGCTGTGGAGTTGTCTTGAACTTGTCTATAACTAGGGTAAGCATTTATATTGCCAAATGATGAAAGCATTTTACGCTTTATTGGATTGTAGTAACTTCTTCAGCACTGCATTTCATGTGTGCAGGAAGGAGGGGTTTAGCTGTTTTCACAAATATTTCACAATGGTTTGAAACTTACTTTTTCCTTTTTTCATCGCAAATGAAAAATGGCTAAAGCTGTTGGGCCTGCAGCTTATTACCCCTTCACACTAACACTTGTTTTGAAAGGGTTGGGGAGCTGATGGAAGCACTGACACAACCTGAAGCAGATATTGCCGTTCTTTGCTGTAATAAAGGGACTTACTACAAGTCAATAGCTGGAGCCATATTTTTCTACTCAAAGTCTGGGTGTTCAGCAGGAGTTGTGACTGCCCTGTCAGGGCAGATGTAGCAGCAGCTGGTACAGGGGGCTGTGGCTCCAGCAGGTCTTCAAAGAGCTGAGAAGTTGAGCACAGCCTTTCAGGGCTTCACAAGCAGTGTGGTTTGCTTGACAGCGCTGACTCCCTGCTCCCATCTGCTTTGAGGCTGTACTGCAGGGACAAAAATCTGGCCTCATTGCTTCCTCCCAGGGGATTTATCTTGGAATTTTGAAACCCAACCTCCTGCTCCATCCCTAAATTTAAATCCAGGGCCTCTGACTGAAGATAGAACCATGTGTCAGTGAAGCACTGGGGCACAGCCGTCCCCTGTATATTTATAATCTTCTGTTGCTTTGGGAGTTTGCTGTAGAAACAGGAGCCAGAAGAGGACCCAGCTTGGCAAGAGGGGTTGTATGGGGTGTGCACTTGGGCTGCCAGAGTGCTGCCCTGTTAGGGGCATGCGAAGAGCCCCCCCGCTCCCTGTGCTTGGCAAATGAGCACTGGGAGGGGTGGAGGGATGCTTGGTGTCTAATCCAGAGGTCACCTGAGGTAATCCAGAAGCACTGTGGGAGTGCCATGGTCATGTTTCCAGAAGCAGCCATGGTCTTGGAGCCTTGCTGCACAAAGGAAGTCAGTCAGACAGAATGCTCATCACCCCAGCACAGCCTTCTGGAGACTGCAGGCCAGCTGCATCTTCCTGGTGACCTTGGGGAGGGAGCAAGTGATCTAACAGATGGAGAAAATATATTCTTGTGATTAGTGGGTGATGGGCTCCTCCTAAGCAGAGAAGGTCTGTTCTTTTAATTAATTAGCTGGTTAATACGTTTGTGCAGTGGCATGCCTAACTAATGTGCAGTTACTATGAATATACATACAAATGGTAGTAATGGGTGCAGATGGCTGTAATTACCCACGTTGGTTTCTGCAGTAATCACACATGCAACACATCAAGTTGGCATAAAAATTGACATGTATTGGGTGATTTGTTTCCCTCCCCCACCGTGTGTGAAGGCATTCGCATGGCCCTCGTCTGTATACCTGGATTCCCTGGACTTGCTGCTGGGCTGACTCCCCAAACTGAGGCAAGGCTTTAGACTCTGAAATGTGCACAACGAACTTGAGCAGGGTGAAGACAACTCTAACTTAGGTTTTCTCTCCAGTGGCCTCCACCCTGTGCTGTGGACTATGTATTTTGCCTAATGATGGTGCAGAAGCAGGGCTCCAGAGCTTCCAAGGTCTTTGGGTACCATATGTGGTGTCTGGTTGGCTTCTACAGGGCAGCTGGTTCTCACTGTGACAGCCAGGCCTAGGAGTGTTGTGTGAGGGGCTTGGGTGCCCTGCAGTTGCATTGTAGGGACGTAAGAAATGTCTGAGTGGGTCACCCCATGGGCTGACTCGCCCTACAGGCTGTGTCTGACATTGCTAGCAGAGGAACTGAGTGTGGCTGTGCCACCTTTCTAAAGTCTGTCACTTTGTACTCCCAAACACTCACAGCTTCTCCAGAGGGGATATCGGGTACATCCATGTCCAGGCCTTCAAAGATCTTTTGTCCATGAGTATTACCTAATGCCTTTTTAAACCTGCTGGAAAAGGTCTGCTTCACAAAGTCCAATGGCAGCAAGCTCTGTAAGTTCATCTCCCTGTATAAAATAGCACTTTTCTCTCTTTTAAACTAGCAAAGCCCTTGAACTTGCATCACTGTTTTTCACTTGGATCATCTGGCCAGATGAATCTGTAAAAGGGATTTTATTAATATGCCTAATAATAAGGAGGAGGTGCGTTCAAAAGACAAATCAAATTTTGGGAAAGTGATTGCATCTTCTTTTCCATGGGGTCTGCCTGGAGTAAGGGGATATCAGATAGCTGGAGTGGTGCAGCTTTAGAAGGGAAATTGAGCTGCTTGGAGTGACTTGAGGACCTGGAAGATCCTGGCTGGCAACAGCAGTGGGTGCTGCCAAAACCTCTTTTTGCATCCCCGCTGAGTAGCGCTTACTGGAATTGGATGATGGCCTCCCTTCAAGCCAAGTGACTGAGGAGCTACTTATCCATGAGGCTGAGTTCTTGTTTAGGAAATGGCAAAGACAACTTAGGGGAAGTATGCATCAGAACGCATTTCTGAGATTGCTAAGCACTGCTCCAGGTATAAGCAGCGAGCACCATCTGCTCTGGGATTGCTCAGCACGGAGCAGAAGAAGCTGTAGGAGCTGCTGCCACTCCGTGCATTGCGGATCCAGAGGGAAGCACCGGCAAGGGAAAGCTGCTGGCTGCTGCCCTTTGCCCTGGGGCAGCTCTGCTCCAGCGATGGGGATGTGTGTGTGTACCTGCCTTGCACACTGCTCTGGGCAACAGGCTCGGGCAGAATGAAAGACCTGTGGATAATTCATGTGTCTGCACTTCTTTGTGGAGTGCCATTAATCTTTGCATCAGGAGGCTTCTGCTTTGTCTCCCAGCGTTAAACCTTGAAGACTCATGATGGCAGTTAAAAAGCTGGGGCTACAAAGGGAAGTTTAAAGAAGCCTTGTAAGAGAAATTCATGTCAGGGAGTGAATAATCAGAAGGCTCTGTGCAGTGTAATGGAGAGCCGAGCTCAGGCTGATGACTCTAACATAGTTAGTGCAGAAAAGAACTGTGAGTACTTCCAAATCCTATGGCCATCC
The DNA here is from genome assembly GCF_008360975.1 of Lichenostomus cassidix. Taxonomy (NCBI): domain Eukaryota; kingdom Metazoa; phylum Chordata; class Aves; order Passeriformes; family Meliphagidae; genus Lichenostomus; species Lichenostomus cassidix. The sequence continues at coordinate 20,356,959 of NC_139490.1, forward strand.
TTTCTTTCTACAGTAAAAAACATCTCTTTTGTGATCACGTGTTTTTTTCAGGCTTTTTTGTCTTTCTCTTAGCAGGTATGGGCCCTGTTAAATATTTACTTTTCAACTAACATTTTCCCCCTCTGGTTCATTTGTTTTGGGACACTATTTCTTGGTTTTTTGAAGCTTGTTTTGTTAGGCTGCTGGGTAAAGCCTTCCTTTTTTTGACAGCCTTTTTACTCATTCTTTAAAGCTGTTCTTTGATGTGAGCTCAGAAACACAGATGTTAGTCTTTTATCGCTTTCCCCTGTCAGTTTAAAACCAGTTATGAGTACCACAAACTATTAAAAACAATCTAAGCCAACCTCTCAAGTGACAGATACTCAAGGCCTATCTCTTATTTTCAGGCATGTGTATAGGGCCAACTTTAGTTTCCAGGAAGTGAGAAAGATGCTGCTTGGTAAAGAAACATGATTGTGGAGGCTCAAAAAATTGTTTTGTAAAACTTATGTGGAAAAAGTTAGAGCAGTGGGATGTCCTGGTTAGTTTAATATACCAAGAAACTCACTACCCATGCGGTCTTGTCTGTCCTGATCTTCTGTTTTCTCCACTAATTTAATTGATCCTTTGCTGATGATTGAGTTACCTGAGTTCATTCTTCTTCAGCAAGAAAGAATATTGGCCTGGCATGTTAATATGGAGTTGGAAGGGACAGCTGGGTCATGACTTCCAGTCCTCATGCAGCCTGATGTATTGAGGTCTGATGAGACGCCTCCATGTGTCCCCAGGTACATGAGGTTCTGCAAAGGCAAGTAATGAGGAGATGTCAGGCAGAGCAAAAGCATCTCTGGGGTCCCAGTGCATGTTAGAAAAGGAAATGTAAAGAACTCCCCAAGCTTTTTGTTGTTCTCCATGAGAGAGCAACTTCAGGGTTCTCTGAACAGCTACCTCTGCCACCCATGAGGCAGAAGACTCCCTTGGTACAAACTCAGTGATTTATCACTTGTCTTGTGCAGTAATGGTGCTGCTGCTGATTCCCTGCGAATCATACCTGCCACCCCAGAGGCAGGTGTGTGCTGGCAGCCCCTCGCTGTGCACACCAGCAGCACCCTAGGGCTCCCCTGGTGCTCCCACTTGCTCTGACCTCTGGCTCCTCACTGTAATCCACCCAGGAAACCTGTCAGGGCAGGCCAGGCCATCTGCAGTGGATCCTTGGTCCTGTGGGAGTCGGGTGAGACTAGGAGAATTAAAGGATTCTTGGGGTCTGTGAACCTTAGTAAAACAGTCATCTGTTTCTAGACTTTTGTCCATCAGGAGTGGCCGTGTCTGCCAGGTCCTGAAGCTGCTGAACCAGTAATGAGAACTGATGGAAATATCTTGGAGTAGAGGACAAGAGGGCCAAGCATAGCACTGGCAAAAGGAAACCAGCTATTAAAGCTGCTAGGAGAAAACCTGGATACCTCCTTAACAATTTTTCTCACTTCTGCAGCCAACTCTGTCTTGGTAGTGCAAAGCACTAGTGGGACACGCAAAAGAAGGAAGCCACCATCACCTTTTTCTTACTAGGTGAAATTATTTTAAAATGCTTTACCTTCGCCTTTTTCAGTGCTGTCATAATTTAGATGAAAAAATAATATTTTTCCAATATGTAACTTTTCCCAAATAAATATGATTTTTTATTTTTAGCTGATGGTGTACAATTATCTGGCATTGCTCTGAGGTTCCTGATGTGCTGGGAAAGCTGTGTTTCTCTAGTTCACTGCTCAGAGGTGCCACTGTAGCTGTGAACAGCAGCAGCTGGGCTGAACTTGGCTGATTCTGGGCTCTGACAGGCCAAAACAGTGTCTTTTAACTCTATCAGATTGAGTTTCCCAGATCCAGACTTTGAATAAGTGGGGTTTGTAACTTTGCCCTCAGAAGATTTGCCAAGCTCTTTTGCTCTTGCCTTTTTGGTCTGAATTAACCATTTTCTTATGGGCAATTTCCTCATATTCCTTTTGCACAGCTGCCTGACAGTCCTTCAGACATCTGCAAAAGCTAGAGTGTTTGTTTGCAGTCATGTCAGCATTTGAGTAACCAAATCAGAACTCTTTATCTTTTTATCTAAAAGGGAAGATGCTTTGTAAGGCCTGTGTCATCCCCTGATGGAGATAACATTTTCTGATGGCTTGCATGTGCTGCCTTCTCCCTGCTTGGTTCCTGTGGGCAGATTTTCAGAGCACTTGGCACCCAGCCCCTCACAGGAGGACTGGGGCTCTCCCAGGATGGTGCTGGGTGAGGCTGCAGAGCAGGGAGTGCTGGGGAAGTGCCATTGCCCAAGCTCTCCCCAGTGGCCCACGTTTCTCTCTCAGCTGTCATTCTCAGCTGCTGGTGGACACGGACAGCTGCTGTTGTCTCAGCGTGGGTTTTGCTTTGTTTTGTTTTAATCTGTCCACCTCATTATGTGCCTGAATTAGAGTGTGCTCTTTGAAGATCTAACCACTTGTTTAGAGCCTTATGGGAATACTTTTGTAAGTGTGTCCCTTGGCCTCCAAAATTTTTTAATTATAAACTCACACCAGATTGGGGAATGAGGTGTGTCTGCATGGTTTTAATCCCTCCTCCCTTGCCTTTAGCTTTGCACCACGATAGCTGGCATTTGCTGCATCAGAGGGCTTATCTATAATTCATAAAAGAGAGCTCTCTACCTTGTCCAGCCTGAGAGTTAGCAACAGTATTTTTTAAAAAGTGCAGCTGAAATGCAACCTGTCCTAGGTCCTCACCTCTGTTGAAGCTCTCAGGGTTTGTCTCCACTGTAGCCTCTGCTTTCACTTTATTTATATAAACACTGGCATCTTGCAAAGAAACTAGGAGTCAAGACAAATTGGAGCTGCTTCCTGCACGTCCAGATCACAGGTTACAGAGCTTTCCAAACCAGCCATCTGTCTGGGTTCCTCTCCTTTCAGCAACGTTTGATAAGGCCCTGCGAGGGCTGCCTGTGGTGTGCAAGCATGGTCTGTAAAGACCTTTCATCAGGATTGACAAGGTGAAAATCGGACTTGTCACACACAGGGGTCAGGGTGCTGAGGTTTATTGAACTTAGTCAGGAGGAAAGGATATGCACTAGTGGCTCTGGGGCTAGAAATCTCTGCACCAGAGAGATGCAGCTGGGGGTTTACGACTTCCCTAAGCAGAGCACAGCCGTAGTCTTCATGTTTCTGTTATAACCTCTGTCAGCCAGCAAGGCTCAGGCCAGGCAGGAGCTTCGGTGCTCACAACAAACAGGGAAGAGCAATTGGGCTGAAGCCTAAGGGCTTCTCAGTTGGCCAAGCAGCAGCTACCAGCACACAAAGGATTTTAAGAGTAGGATTTTCAAAGCCACCTGTGTTGATTGAACTGCTTCCATTAAAGCTCTTCTTAAAGCTAAACCCCTGGGCTGGGAACAAGTGCTTTTGCAATTCCAGTCCAGCAGATACCAGAGTCCATTTGCTTGGACCCACCTTGCAGCCCACTGGCTGGTCTATTTCTCATCCACTGATACCCCCAAGTCCCTCTCCTCAGGACTGCTCTCAATCCATTCTCCTCCCAGCCTCCTCCAGGGAGGAGGCCCTGGAAAAGAAAGGAGCGTGAAATCTTGACCAAATGAAAGCTGCTCTTCACAAACCACCCTGCCAGGGATGGTGCCTTATAGCATGGAGAAGAGGCAGCATATGCATTTGGATCTGTGCTGTGAGAGCTGAGAAACACGGACCAGGGGCTTTCAGCAGCAGGGACCTGGTTGTTATTAGGCCTGAGCTCCCTCAGAGCAGACTGGCTGTGGTTTGGATGTGTGTGTGTGTATCCGGAGTGCATTTCCTCTGCCCTGTTCAGTGACGGGAAAAAAAAAAGCTGTCCCAATTTGGTATACATGTCTACCAGAATGGTCCCCTATTTGTCTACCAGTATGGCTCCAATTTGATCAGCCTTTGTGGTCTGCAGCCCTGGGCAGCTGCATAGCTGCTCCTCTCCTGGATGGAATGGAGCAATCACCAGGGATTTCGTGTCTCGGGAAAGCCACATTAGTGGTGATGATCGTACTGCATTTCCTTTCTGCACTGCTTGGCTCTATAGCACACACCTGCCCTGCCCTAGGGGCAGCAGGCTGAAAATTTGGGCTTGGTTCCACCTTCATGGTGCATCTACAGAGCTAGGCATCTGTGATGGGAGGAGGAGAGCCGAAGAGAAGGGATAACTCATCAGAGCAAACATCTGTGTGGTTTGGCAGTCTCTGTCTCTGACTGACACCAAATGCAGATGTTTGAGGAAGAGAGAAGGACCAGGGTGAGAACATTGCTATCATTTGCCCCATGATGCTCTCCATGTCTTGAGAGGTCTGTGGCTTCAGGTATCTAAGGGTTTAACAGCCTTTTTGGGCTGTGAAATGAAGAACATGTTGGGTATTAAGGCAGTTTCAAGCACCTTTTCTGTACTTTATCAGGATGGAAAAACTTAGCACATGATTTCCTGCACAAATTCTCTCATCCTGTCACAGAGTAATGAGATGAAGGGGTCTGCCCATCTCAAATATCAGGTCCCATTTTGTCAAGCGGGGCGCAGGAAATAGCAGTGTGGTTTCTGCGCTCTTCTTCAATTTCAACTCTCCTTGAATTTCATTCCCTCTAAGAGATAAATTTGTTGTAGAAGAGCTCGGCTGTTTCTGTGTGGTGGGTGCTGGCTGCCCACAGCCTAACGTGGCCAGAGCACTGCAATTACACCTGGCAGAAGCAATCCTCAGGCTCGGAGGAGTCTGTGTTCATGGCTTTTAAGGAGCCTCATCATGTGCCTTCTCACTTAAATGGAAAGCGTTAAATGGCCTTCTGCAGCCGAAAGGGGGAAATAAGGATAGTCTCCTCAGGGCAATTCTGACACATGCTGACTGCCTGACTTTTTTATAATTCACATTTCTTTCATTGAGGAAATAGTCTGTCTGGTACGCTGTCATTTTGCCCCATTGCCTGCAATTTCAATTTCTTAATTCACTTTCTGCTTTTGAGACTCCAGTTTCTTGGAATTATTCCTTGTGTAATGACTTCCGTTGCTAATTTAGTTCTAAGTGATCCCTGGACAGCCACAACCATAAATGCATATAGGTGGCTGGGTGATTTGTCAGGGCTCTGCTCTAGGAGATGCTTAGTTTCAGTACTTTTATGAAGTATTTTAAATAGTTATCATCTGTTTTATGTCTTGCGTTATAAAGCAGTCCTGAAGTATTGCTTTTTTCATTTTTAAGTCTAAACTTGTTGATTTCTTTTAGCAGTTCCAGTTCTCTGGGCTGCCTAAAACATTGCCACAGGGGTGTACTGGGCTCTGAGAGCAGAGCTGGTTGTGCCCCATGTGGTGTGAGCAGCCCACTGGAACACACTGGGATGTGTCCCTGTGGATCTGAGTGAGAAGCATCCCTCTCCCTTGCTCCCCTGGTTGGCACACTCATGGTCCAGCCTGGTGACTTGGCCCTCCACACAGGCCTGGGAAGTCTGGGAAGGACTTGCCCCTGGCAGATGCTGGTTTCACTTTCTGGGAACTCTGAAAATCTGTCATCATTATGCAGTTGAGTTGACTTAAGTATTTTAAATATTTGCTGGGGGTTTTGCATGGATCTGGGCTGCCTGTCTTTAATAGTTGAGCAAAACACAAACAAACTCTTCTGGGAAATAATTTCACAATTAAGCATTTCGGAGATGGGCGCCATCCAGAGCTAACGACTTTATCTGGAGACATTTATGCGATGTTTTGCAGACTTGTTAGGACTTCTGTTCCCACAGGTCATAAAAAATATCTGCAGTCTTCTCCCTTGATGAGGTATTTATTTTCTCCTATTTGTCCAGGCACTAAAACAGAGAAAAGTGTGTTGCTAGTGATCAGCAAGAAGGAGGAACTGTTCATAGCTGGTAAAATGAGATCCCACTTCACTTAATCAGGCAACTCCACCTGTGGAAGGAAGGAACTCATGTTGTTACATTTTCAAAGCTACCATCATGAGTTAAACGATATTTTCCATGCTGTCATTGCCATTGCTGCTTTGCCATGTTGGAAGCTCAGCACGCTGGGGCATATGAATGTTTCATATATGCATATATATATATCTCCTCATCAACTTCTCCATCTGCGAAGCATATCCTAAGAGACTTCAGAACAGCCGCTCAAATAAAGTAACAGCACAGCATTTGCTCTCCTGTTTTGTGGTTGGGGAAATCAAGTTGCTATGAAGTAGAATGATTTGCTCGAGGTTGCTTTGAGAACTCAGTATTCAGAATTGCATTTCCTATTTTCCTTGATTTTCATTAATGCAGTTTCACTCTTACTGTATTTTCATGAGCGACACAGGATGGTCAGGGATAAGTGATTGATTCAGCCAGGCTAAGAACAAAATGAAACTACATTTGTTATATAGACAAAAATGTGATTCTTCTCTCTCTTCCTGTCCAGTGCAGCTTTAGACTTGCTCTTAAACTTGTTTTTCTGAGGCTGGCAGCATGGTTCCTGCTGGCTGTGTCACCCTTCACCAGAGAGGAAAGGTTTGCTGACTGAATCCAGCTGTTCCCAAGCTGGTGCTCCAGAAGAGGCTGACTGGGCCAGAGGGGACAAAATGTTAGGGGTGCAGTAAAGAGTCTAAATTGATAAAACCTGAGCTACAAACTAACATGCCACAATGTTAAAAAACAGACATCATGAAGTTACAGGAGTGTCAGTTCATGTTAACTGCAAAACAGCTCTTTCATGGTTTAGCATGAAATTTATTTTTTTAGTCCTTAGTGCAGAGCATGAATAGATACCATGGCTTTTTACTGACAATATCATCAGAATCTGGGTTGTGTCTCTGGTCTCTTTGCATGGTTGATACGAGGACAGGAGGGGAGTCAGGCCAATGGGTTAGAAGGGAAGTCTGCAGGTAAAGGGTTGTATTTCCCACTGACACTGTATAGAGCAGGCACACATTAAAACTCTAGTATGAAGCCTGGCTGCCAGCCTCCTGGAGACCTGCTGCCTGAACGAAAAACAAATTATGTGTCTCTGCTCCTGCAGGAAAGGTGGCTTTATACAAGGTTTGCTGCTCTGTCCGCAGTGAAGTGTTGGGAATGCTGGTAAAAACTGCATGTGCAGCCTGTAGAGAAAGGAGGGGGACAAAGGTCCTTGTCAGCCTCACATAATCCTCATTTCAGTTACCCTCAAACTCCAGACAAAGAGATAATACACCACATTTTCCTAGAGCGTGAGAAAAGCAGATCTTATATCAACACAAATGCTCAATTTGTCATGTATCTTAATGGGATATCCCCTTCGGAGTAGCCCAGTACTGGAGCTTGTTCCAGCTGTTGAACCAGCATGTTATGAAATCCCATTTTTTTAAAACAAACAAACACAAAGCTGCATGTTTCCGTGTGTTCGTATATTCGCTATAATGTTTTTCAAATGGACCTCCAGGGCAGCACCTTGGTGGGAAAACATCTGCTTTTACACATGGGCCTCTAATGGTACAAAATATGTGGCTTAGAAGGTCCTTCTGGTAATAGGGGAAGCTCTGAAGCCCAGAGGAGTAAATTGTTGGGTGTTGCTGGGGAATGACTTGTGTGTAAATTGAAGCATCGATGTAAGAGCTCATAGATTTTTAAGGTCAGAAAGATTGTCTCCATCTCAAACTGTGGATTGTGTCCCCTTTGAGAGCCAACAAAAGATTTAAAGCATAGTGGGCTGTGAATTTTTGTTAAAAACCTCGTAAGATGGTTTGTTTTAAACAAACAAACAAACAAATAACCCTTGCCAATTATTGTGAAACAAAACAAGATAAAAATAAAAATCGATAAAGTTAAGTGGTTGCATACACATTCTCTTTCTTACTCAAGTGCTGATTGTGAAATTTTACCCATTGTTTCAGTCTGCAATGGGTTTTATGAAGACAGGTGAGCCATGAAGCAAATCAAGTTTTCAGGAAGTTTGATAAATTGTGCCTTTTTTAATCACCCTGCGTAGCTCTGGGTGTAAAATTTACACAGAATACAGTTTGTAGGTTCAGGGACTAAGTAATCATTTTTCCAGGGCTGCAGAGCAAGCCCAAGAGAGCTGTTAGACATCCTAAAATAAATAAATATTGAGCCCAAGGGAGAGATGAGTATGTAATTACATGAGGTCTGGCTTTTGTGCCCTCTCAGAAAGTTAATTTAAACTTTGGTTAGCTGAAAGCTCTCTGCACGAGGCGGCACCAGAACATCACTGCTGCTGGTGAATTTGTGTTGTGTGGCTTTTTTATCTGTCTGCTTTCTGACTGAAATCCATGCAGATGAGGAAGTGGCATGGTTTGGAGGGGAAGCATTGTGTGGTTTAACTAATAGTTGGGACCATGAACGACCAGAAGGAGAAGGACAGTAAAGGGCTGGTTCTACACAGCCTTCAACAAATCCAACATTTCTGTTTGCACAGCAGTTTTTGGTTGGTTGGTTGGTTGGTGTTTTGCTTGTTTTTGTTTGGTGCTGATTTACATCCTCATGCTTGGGAAAAGATGAACATGGGATAGCTGGGGAGAGTTGGACTTCAAACATGTTCAGTTAAACAAAAGCAAGTCAGTGACATGATACAAATGTTGAGGATAGAAATGATAAGTACTTATTAGAGATGAATTGTGGGGTCAGGTCTTGGGAGATGTGTTTTACCCAGTTACTCTTTACACTGACTCACATCATTGTGAGCTCTCTTACCTTGGGATTCTCGTGTGTTTCAGTGATGTTGCCCTTATCTCAAATTCAGTAGCACATAGGGAGGTTGTAAAATGGTTTTTTTCAGTCTCTTTGTTTTTAAAGATCTGGTTTTAGGTGTATTTGGCAATGTACAACCTGATTCCTCATAAATCTTATCGAAGTCTTCTGACTGCAGAAGTTAACTCTGAGCTGAAAATCTGAGTAGAGAATTCAGGATTTTTTTTTCTTTTTTTCCTGCTGTTTTAAATCCCTTCACCTTCACTGTACCCAAGGATGGTCCAGGCATGCACAGGAGCCTGGTCATGTTCTTTGGTCACTCACTCCGCTTCTGCTCAGCCTTCCGATCTTTTTATATTTTGTCTCCTTGAGGCAAGTAGCAGCTGTAGCTTTAGCCCAGTGTGGAGGAGGTGGCAGTTTCTGTATATTGGATGTATAAATACTTGTGATCACTTCCCTAAACATTACAGCAAGCTATGAGTAACTGGTGTCGTGACTCATTGCTGCTGTAGCTTTTGAAGCCGTGCCCAGGGCTGGGAATCACACAGCACAGCAGAGCTTGGCTGCTCCAGGAGCTGCTGTAACTCAGCAGCAGCGTCCTTGGGGCAGGGAGCCACGGCTGTCCTGTGTGCCTTTGGCATGGCTGCAGCAGGGCTGGGGATTGTACTGCAGCTCCTAGGTCTTAGGTCAGGAGTAATAGTAAACCAAATCTTTCTGAGCAGTGCTCCCTCCGCTCCCAGTCTAGGAAGGGTTACACACAGCCGAGGGCTGAATGGCCAGTGAGCTGGGGTGGCTGGGAGGAAGGAGAGAGTGTCCCCCCAGCCACCAGGAACAGCCTGGTGCTGTGGCTCAGGACAGCTGGAGGCTTTCTGGTGATGTTTAAGTGCAGTGGGTGAGCACTGGGTCATCCTTCAAATGTACCATAAACAGCGGTGTGCAGATGGAGCTTCACCAGGCTGATGTTATTTTGTTCCTCATGCTAATCCCATTTATCTTCTGGACAACAGAGCCTTGCAATCCTACACAGGCTTTAGAATCCCAACATTCGGGAGTGTTGCACAAGATTTGCCCATTATTTTTTGCTTTAAGCTGCTCAAGTTTGGAGATTTTCCAGAGGTGTTCTGGTAATTTTGGATGTGAATGTTCTGTACCAACAAAAGAGAAAAGGACAGTGAATCTGCCTTTCTCTTTCAGCTACTGAAAAAAGTGGCAACAATCCAGTACCTCAGCAGTGATACTCAGAGGAGGATGTTATTTTTACCTTTTTACATTTGCAGAATTGCCTTGGCTTTTGGAGGAGGTAGCTAAGTCATTGTAAGTAAGGACTTCAGATCCAAACTGTACTTCTTGTCCTTTGTCCTGGACCATTTTTGGGTTATTGCTCATGAGGTTTCTTTTAGTCTTTGGGTCTCTTTTTAGTGCCTTTCATTGCTAATGAAATTACATTAACACCAAGTACAGTGGGTTTTAACCTTGGGCTTGAATACATCCTCAATCACAGTAAAATAGCAAAAAAGACTTGGTAAAAACCCTGTATCTCAACAGGACTATTCAACAAAGCTGTGGGAGATTGCTTATTTTGCATTTTTATAATGCAGTAAATCATCTGGAGGTGCTCTGAATTGAAGAGAAATCCAGAAGAAATGTTTGTGCTGTGAAGATAGTTCTCTTCCAGCTATTTGGTACAGCTGCTCAGTGTTGCTCTTGAAGGTGACCTGTGACCTTGGAGGAGTAGCCCCACAAACACATGGTTCCACACTGCTATCCCCCTAGCTTCAACCACAGAACCTTGGATGGGATTTTGGCACCCAAATGCCAGAGGCACCTAAGCAAACCCTGGTCTTAGAGCATTAATTAAGTTAGCTTTTCCATTCTGTATGTGAACACTCAGGACTGGAGAAGCTGAAATGTGTGTTTTTCTACTCAGATGCTCCTGGCCCTGGTTGGTACACAGCTGTTAAAATCTGGCCTGAATTTGCAGATTTTTTTAAGGCATTAAAAATGCCTTAAAATGCCTTAAAAATGCCTAAAAATGCCTGCAGCCTCATAATGCTCTTGGATGTTTCTGCATACGTTCTTGGTTTTTATAAGTGAGGATTTTGAAAGAGGTCTCAAATTGTGTGTTAGGCTTTGCTAGTGCCTTCTTCACCAAATTACATTCAGGGTGACTCTACTGAGTTGCATAAAGCCTTCCTTTTAAAATGCACTTCTTCCAGGAGGCACTGAACTTTAGACACTGTACACAGACACAGATACAACGTATGAGGGGTTATAAGTCTAGACATAATCGCTGTACATAACTGCATAGAAATAAGGGCAGCTCAAAATGTGTTTTTCCACTGTATGTACTGTTTGTGACTGTTCAGTATTGTTTCTGCTTCAGTTACAATGAAATCTCTCCAGGGAAGAGACAGTGTCTTCTGCTTTTCCACTGCAGAAAGCACACCATTGTGGTCTATAAATAATAACAGTTTATATAGTGTTTGCCTTTAACCTTTCCATTCCCTTGCAAATAAATAGTTCTACTGCGGTCTTTGCAGTATTCTTTGTAATAAGCATAGGGAGAAGTAGCATTATTTAGAGAAAGGTAAATTGCAGCATATGTAATATATTTAGTGTGGAAGACCACTACAGTTGTTCCTGTTTCTGGTTTCTAATGAAGGCAGACTAGATTTACAGCTAGGGATTGATAGTTAATAGAAAACTGTTGCAGAAATCCTGTGGTTAAAGTATACCATTTGCATAGATCTTTCTGGACACTTTCCAGATTTTCATTTTAGAAGACAGTATTACTTCTCTATAATTTATTTCTCCTGACAACCTTCATTAGAACATAACAAGGTGCTTTGCAGTACATATCACCCATCAAGTTCATGGCCAGTATGAAATTGTGCAGCAAACCCATGACTTTGGCTCCAGACTGCAGCAGGATGCTGATGGGGGTCCATAGTGATGCCCTGCCGAGTCATCCCCCTTTGCCTGCTCTCGTGGGCCCTCTTGTTGTCATCACCTTCATGGCCACCTAGAACAAAGGCAGGAGGCCCTGGCTTGCATGGGGATTCCTCCTGCCCTTCAGTGAGCTTTATGGGCTACTGCTTGTGCTGAAACTCCAAGCCTGTAATGCCTTCATAACAAATGTCTGAGATAAATATGAAAGCAAATGGCTGAATGATGAGCTTGTGTTTCCAGGCTTCGCCAGGGCTCTTGGGAGCTGAAGAGTACATAAATGATACTTAAGTAAGTGATGTATCTGCTCCTTACGTATGCACATGTTGAGCTTTGGAAATTTTTAGTTTGACCAAATTATGATATGCCCTGTATGGGGAATACTTGAGATACTGAGAAAGTATTAGATCATTTCCTTTTGCAATAATGCTGGAGAAGAGTGGCCAAAATATTCTTTTGCACGTGGAGTTACTGCCTTATCAGAAGAAGGTAAAATTGCAGGATAGCCTGGCAGTCAGAGTGGGATTTTGGAAAGCTGATCTGGAGCTTATGGGATTTAATGCAGTTCCTGCAAAATGGCATACGCTGCATAGATAGGTATTCCCAAAGCCAACTTGAGATATTTTACATAGGCCAGCCTGTGTTTGTTCTTGCTCTCCAGGTTCTGATCTGTCTCCACCACTTACGTAAGGAGATTAGCCTCCTAGGGGAGCCAGAGTAAATATTTATGCAAGTGATGGTACTGTATCTTCATCCTGTACTTAATGTGCAGTGCTTTCACTTGGATTTACTTTCTTACCTGTGAGAAGGAGGAGTAACATAGAAATCTGTTCTCATTAGCTTCCTGTGTATGTTGGGTAATGTGGCTTGCACAGTAATATAAATGTAAGTATAAATTTGAACTCCCAGCCATATTGGCTTTTGAAATCCTGAAATTGCATTTCTACCCACATAGAGCAGTCTAAACCCTCTTGGTTTGGAGAAGACTCCTTGAGGTGTTTATCCAGAGGCTCCGTGAAGCAGCATATGAAAAGTTTTCTTGTTAATTACCTCCAGTCTGACCTCTAAAGACCTTTATTCCATCTTCCAGAAAGTAACTTATTCACTGTGATAAAGAAGTGCAGCTTTGACATCCAGTCCCAAATTGCTGAGGCTGCACAGGGGACTCCTTTTGAGCACTCTAGGGTGGCTTGAAAAGACTTGGAGTTAAACAGACTGTCTTGTTTTAAAATACCTGCCCAAATGAAGTCTTGCTTTTCACCCAACAGCAATCTCTCCTCACTGGCTGTATGTTATATCCTCTAGCATTAATGGCAGCTACACAAAGCATGAGAGAGGTATTTTACTTTGAATTCTTGGAACAAATGTTGGGAATTAGTGCCTGCAGCTCATAAATAAAATAGTTCTATTTTATATGCAACTTTATTCATGGGATCAAATGTCTTAAAAACATGTGAAAAAGGCAACTGGTGGCATATACCCAGCTTTCTGGGGGAAATTTCCACTAAGATGAATGACCACATAAAAATCACAGAGGAGGAAAGAAACCAAGAGAGCTAAGAAGTGACAGAAGAGAGGTTTTTTGAAGAAAGTTTGGAAGCAGTTGGAGGATTGACGTGGCTGACAGATAAGAGGACTGTTCCAGACAGCAGAGGTAGGCGATGGGGGATGCAGTGTTATGAATAATGTTAAAATAATCTGAAGGGACAGCATAGGGAGTGGTGAGAGTTGAACTGGGAGAGACAGAAACATGCTTTGCATTGAAAACAGTGACCCAACTTCCACTGAGCAAACGGGAGCTCCCTGTGTGTGTCCAGAAGCTGATTTGTCAGCTAGGACTGATGGCAGATCAGTAGGGGAGAAAACACTGCAAAATACAGAATTCTGCTTTGATATTTAAACTTTTCTGCATTGCTAAAGGTGTGTGATGTGGATGGAGAAGAGCTGGTGGCTCTTCAAAAGGCATCTCTGTTTCAGGGTAGTCTCATTGCTGGTCATTAGTTGGCTGTACACAGCTGTGATAGAAGCCCACACACAATAATACCAGAGATCAAATTCAGATCTGGCAGGAAGGATAAAACAAACCACTTCTCTTTCTCTTTCATCCATGAGTTGGGCAGCAATGAATAAAAAACCCCGGGTGTCAGGCACAAGCCAAGCGAGTTGTGGTGGTTTCTTTTTTTCCTTTCTCTTATGCATGGCTAACTCCCAATTTCAAGTATCAAAATGCAGTTTCTGGTGGATAGGATGGTATTTTCTTGCTGCTATTAAACTTGTAGTGAACTATTAAAGTGCAGCAGCTGCAGCATTTCATCCCTGAGCAGCCCACACCTCAGTGTTGGGTGAAGTGACCTGGAAAGAGAATGTGTACTTCATCTTGTTAAATTCATAAAACACCGAGATGTTTTTTGAGAGCTGAAGTGCTACATAAGTGCAGGATCTGATTATCTTGGGAAAGATGCTGTGGCAAGTGATCCTGATGTATATTAGCTCACCTGAGGGCAAAGTGGACTTCTTAAGGGAAAAGAGTCTGTGCAGGAGACCTTGGCGTTAGCGCTGTGGGCAGAGGTTGTGCTGTAAAACACCTGAGAGCCTGAGCTGATGATTGTGCTAAATGAAGTGCTAACTCTTGGCTGGTGCAGGTGCACAGCTGCTCCCGGAAAACAAGCTTGCTCCCTGCACAAGAACAACAGTACTTCATTTAGGCTTTTTTCCCTTCTGAAACTCTCTGCTCCATCCATGCCTAGATGAATTGGGGTGACCGATAGGTAAATGTGCAGTGTGTTTATTAGTTTTGAGTATCTTTCTCTCTCCTCCCTTTCTGGTTGTTTGCAAGTGGATGTAGCATGTGAGTGAAATCCTGCCTGAGCAGACTGGAGCACCCTGTGTTCTGCTGGCTTTGCCAAGCTGGCTTTAGCTGTGTTCGTGCCTGTGTGAACTGCATTGGGGTGGCAGTTCTTGTGCTTTGCCTGAAATCAGGTTTTAGACAGACTCTTTTTCTACTCAGTTACACCTTTTTATTCACTTCAGCACTGAATTTTTGGGTTTTGTTGTTTGTTTCTTTTTTAATTAGGCCTTCCTTTACACAGAAAATATTTTGGTTTTAAAGCTGCTGTCTAACTGGCAGGAACAGAATGGCTCTACCAGCTAGGAGAGGAGAAGATAAACATTTTTTGGCTCCAAGAGTTGTACCTAGGAGCTTTTCGGAAAATTACGTTAATTTTTTTCTAGCACCCAAAGCAGTGCACTTCATGCTGACCCATAGCTTGAAAAGGAGGTGAATAGTGCCAGATGTTGGTTTGTATTATTATTAATTGCTTGTATGACAACAGCACTTGGTGGCCTGGTTCAAAGTGGGTGGTGCTGGATGAGGCTCTGCCCCAGCAAAGGAGGCAGTTGGGACCTCACCTGCTGAGCAGAGGAGGGGGTGAGGATGACAAGGGGCACAGAAATCTCAAGATGTGACTTGGCCCAAGTCTTTGGCAGGACTGGGAATAGAAATCAGTTCTCATGAAACTCGATGGAAACAATAGGTAGGTGATAGCAGTTTTGTCACTTAATCCCAATGTAGTGCACTGGTTTATAGGTTTATAAGGTGACAATCAGTTTGATCCTCTTTAAAGGTTCAATATCTTTAATCTCAGTGTCTGTGAGTTTATGGGGAAAGCTGGAAATGGAACAGGAAAGTGACAGTCACTTGAATTTGTCCTAATCCCACAGGTTACAGTAAATCAGTGGTGGAAGCATATTGCCTATCATGGTGCCATGCATGACTGATCAGCTCTGTCCTTCAAATGCTATTAACTTCAGGCTGGTTAATCTATATTCCTGTATGTTGAACACAAAGCAGTGCTGGCTGAGGGATTAGGGGAGAATTAAGTATTTGTTCTCTAATCCTGAATGTTTATAAATCAGTATTAATTACTTAAGGTGCTTTTAGAGAGTTTACATCCCACTTCTTCTAATAATTTCATGATCCATCTGGCGAATAAAAATACTTAATTGCAAGAGAAGAAATAAAATCTGTGGCTGTGAAGTGTAAGCATGCAGATCCTTTGCTTAATGGGGACTAATTGCTGTTATTATGGATTCTGAAAAGTTAAAATTAATAGTGGGGGTAGCCACATCCCACATCACTGTCTGTAAACATGCTGCAGAGATTGGGCCCAGTCCGTGGGAGACAGAACAAAGCTGAACCCGGGCCAGTGGAGCCCTCCTGTTTCTAAGAGTAAATTTATGCCTTTAGTGTTTCTAAGGGGATTTGGGGGTGGCGTTTGGGGCTGGGGTGTGTGAGAGACTGGAAGGATTGATGTCTCGAGACACTTGGAGGTGCATGTGTGTGGGGGAAGGGGCAGCTCGGGCCTGGGTTTGGTTTTTTGGGGGAAGGGGAGTTGAGTGATGAGCACAGGGATGCCGAAGGGAATTGAGCATCCTGCAGGGTTTGTGCAGGGCTGGCAGTGGCATCCCAGGCACTGTGCTGTGGTGTAGCAGTGCTGAGGAATGGGGTGTGTGGGGAAACAAAGACACACATTGTCTGCAAAGGATCATCTTTCCACTGATAAGGACAATGGTCTCAAAGGAAAGAAAAGGGGGTTTGACTGGAGCAGGAAATCTTGCACTAGGCATTAGCAGGGCTATTGATTGCCCTAGATTCAGCATTTAATCCTTCCTTTAATCACAAATCAATTCCAATGTGTCTTTGAGGTTTTTAAACTTTTCATCCAAATGCTTCAGACTTCAGAAGAACAGTGTATCCTGTGCAGGGCTTTGGGGACCCACAGCCCACCAACACCCTGACATTGCTGCCCCTTTGGGGCAACCAAAAAAGAGATACTTGGGGCAAGTGAATCTCTCAGGCCCTGCTATGTTTGTATCTTTATCTTGGAAGGAAGGAGGCCTTCCTAACACATTGTCTCCTAAAGTCCTTAATCAGCTTGGAATTTTGCTAGAAAGAGAGTTTGTTTTGCCTTCCTTTGATCTGTGTGCAGCTCACAGAATAGATTGTCTGACAGGGGTTACACTCCTGTCTGCCTAACACTCAGTCTTCTGTATTGGAATCATGGACTCATTTAGGTTGGAAAACACCTCTAAATTCATCGAGTCCAACCATTAACCCAGTGCTGCTAAGCCCTCCCCAGCCCTGTCCCTAAGGAGCACATCCCTTCTTCCATTTAGCTCCAAAACTCAGCTTTTGGGCCAGCTAAGGAACAACAGGACTAGAAAATGTCATGGATTTATGTGAATGAACATGGCATCCCACCATGTTTCTGTCAGCCCCCTGTTTGATGCTGCCCCAGCCTTTCCTGGCATTAAGACATGTCCATTGTAATTTACAGGGAAGTGCTATGGCTGAGCCTTGGTTCCTGTGTGCATCCTTCTGGCTGCACATCTGCCACCAGCACAACAGATACAGGTTTTTAGGGTGCAATGCTTCAGCCTGCTGATAGCTAGCTTTTAGGATCCTGCTTCTAATGGGTTGCTTAGCTAAGTAAGTCATTGCTCACTCACACTGATTGAAATGGAAGAGACATGGTTGTGTGTTCATGTCACAGAAGTGCTTTTTTAACAGCTGAATAATAACTCCACATGAAAGAGACGACAAAAGGATCTGAGAGGGGAAAAAATTTGAAAGCTCTGATGGTTCTTAATTCTGTTTTGTCATAATGTTTTGGGGTATAAATTTGACTGGAACAGCAGTACACAAAGAAAGAAAGCGCAGTGAATTGGATGACTTTTTTAAAAATTATTTTTCAATTATTGCTAAATTTTTCTCTTGAACCATTGGAGTTGCTCAGTGGGACAGTTGGATTGGTGGCCAAAGCCCTGGGTCTGCAGCAGTGCCTTAAATGTTAACACAACACTTGGGAGTCTCCCTGCCTACCATCACTGTGTAGCACTTTGTGTGATCATTGTACTGTCAGTCTCATTTGAGGCCTCCTTCAGACCCCCTTCTATTTATTAGTTGCTCATGAGGAGTTTTTAACCACTCTTTGCCATGATGGTGAAACGTATCAGCCTACCTTGCAGAAAGAGGCAGGGGAGAAAGGGAATGTGATGACTGTGAGTGTTAAGAAGTGCTGTTTGGTTGGGTTTTTATTGCCCAACAATAAAACGTGTGGCTGACAACAGCACGTTACTCACAAGTGGGATGGCCACTGCTGACTTAGAGTTGCCCCACTGTAGTGAAACTCCAAAAATTTCACATTGCTTCAAGCCCTTGTGTTTATGTTTATGCCACATCTCTTTGGTGAATAATTGATCACCTGCTTTTAAAATGTCCCTCTAGTCTCTGCCACCACAGTAGCAGGCATCCTGTTTTTTGGGCAAACAGGAGTGTTCCTTTTAAAATGATATTGGAGGTAACATGTCCATGGAAGGAGATTTCTAGATGGCTTTGAGGAACTTTTCCAGGTGTGTTTTTTAGCTGGTGGCACAGCTGGAATTTGAACTGCTGTCCCTCAGTTAGAAAGCAAGATCTTAGCTGATGGTCCACATTCCCTGAGAATCTTACTGGAACTGTACTGTTACCTTTTGTTTATTTCTTTTCTGGTTTAGTTTTGAGAAGATTATAATTTCTGTCTTGTATCAGTCTGTACTTGTATCAGTCCCAGCATTTTCTCATTTTCCACTTTTCTGATAATTGTGCCTGCACTTGCCATATCACAGTGGCTGGCACAGGGGACACCTCACTATAGTACATCCTGTGGCTAGCACAGGTCTTTCCCATGAGAATTCTTTTTGTGTTTCATAAACAAAGATAAAGTTTGGATGTTTTTTAAAACAGTGTCCCAAGATTTGGACAGCTCAGGCCTGGCCAATCAGGCCTAGGGGGAGGTCTCAGGCTGACCAATCGGGGCGACCTCTGTAAAAACTATATATATATTGAAATCAAAACAATAAAGGCTTTTTTCCTTCTTGCCACTGAGAACTGGGTTCTTTTCTCTGCTAGCGGCTCAACAGCGACACATCCAAGTTGGGAATGAGTGGTTTTGGACAGGGAGGTTGTATTGTACTTGACATGGGACTTTTTTTTCTATTTTGTTGGGAGTTTTATATCCAGCAAATATATATTTTTTACATACTAATGTTCCCATTATCTGTAGCTTATTCAAACCCTGAACCCCTGAGAAGGTGATTCTTTCAGTACCTAACCCTGAGCCAAGTTCAACAGGATTTTGTCATGGCTGTAGTGAGTTTGATACTGTTGAATCCCAAATGTTCCTGCCAGCACAGTCACCTAACCAGGGTAATCTTAAGAAATACCAAATTGACCCTAAATATTCTCATGTAGGTCAAGGCTTTACATTCATTAATTGTTTGTCCTCTTCCTCCTGAGCTCCCTCCAGTATTGTTTTGATATTGGAAAGGTCACTGGAGGAGAAAGTGGACTCTGAGGAGAGGCTATCCCTGACACGAAAATAAACACAAAAGATGGAGAAAAGAAACCATCTCTAGCAATTAACCAAAGAAAGAATGTGAAGGGTGATGAATGATGGAAGGCATGAAAGGCTGGTTTTCAGCTGCTGAATTACTCTACTAGCATGTGGTACCATGAGGGAAGCAATGTGATATATGAAAATAAAAACATTGACTATCTGAGCTGGAGACTTCACTTGTGAAGCAGAAAGCTAAGGGCGCCAAATCCTGTTAAATTTTAATGAGATTTTAGATACGACTCCTTGTGTGTCACTGCTTGAAAAACAACACTTGGGACTGATAACAGCAGCGAGCCTGTGAGTTAACACCTGCAGCCCAGCATGTGGCCTTCAGAGCAGAAATATTGGCCGCTCTGGAAGGCGCTTTGGTCGGGACTGGTGGGAAGCAATTCCTTTGGCTGAGCCATCAAAGCTGCGCTGCAGTTGCTTTTGCTTCCTCTGGGCTTTGTGAGCTTACAGGCCATGTGGAGCCTGTCACCATGGGAAGGGGAGCACTGGCAGAGCTGCTGTTCTTCTCCAGCCACCTCTGCCAGCCTTCTGCTCCCCAGATGCCCTGGAGCAGAGAGGAAAGGAGGTGTGGAACCCTCATTGTATGTGAACACGAGAGTGAAACTTTGGGGTTTGTTTACTACTGTAATCATGGCTTGGCTAATAGGTGATATTTCAGGTTTTGTTCTTTTTTATGGGCAGTAGAGAGGTGTGATCATACATACCTCATTTCCCTCTTTGGGCATGCTTTCTTAATGGGATACTGTTTTTGTACCAGGTCCACCTCTTTTTCTGGTGGTTGCAAGTGAAGTGTTCCTTCAGTCTTCAGGTATAACAAGTAGCGTAAGAACAACCTCATTCAAGTGGATGAGATTTGTGAAAGCACCTCTACTTTTAATGTTTTGCAAGCAAGCTTTCATGAGGACTGAGAGGAAGGAGAAGGGGGATAAGAAAGCTAAACTATCTCAAAACCTGACTTGAAAAGCTTTAAAGTACCAATACTTATTAATTCCTTTGGCATGTATTAGAATAATATTAATCCTGATGAACTGAATTGGTGTTAGTGCAGATGTCATAAGCACTTCTACAGGCATTCAGCTGTAATTTAGCATCAATTAACTAGGCCATTATTTAAAAGTGTTATTTTAATACATTAAATTTCCCAGTGTGTCCTCAGGCAGTTGCTGGAGCTGCTGTTAGCTTCTCTTATCGCTCTCCATTTTTCTTTCTAGCTGTTGCTCCTGCTGTCCTTTACTTGACAGTGTGTGCTTCATGCAGCCACAGGACTCCTCAGGGTGCTTGGCAGTGCAATTTCACATTCTGCTTAACCTAATTTAGCTGCAGGAAGCTGCTGCAAGGGACAGTCCTGCCTTTTTCCGCGCCCCCTCCTGATACTCTTCCTCCATCTAACACTTCCAGAGGTAGGATTTTGAAACTTAGCAATATTTTTGTCGATTTTGTGACCTTGAACACATCCTCTGAGCCACACAGCTGCTGAGCAGTGCAGTGCTGAGCTCCTGGTTGTGTAGGCAGCACCCAGCAATGTGGCATTTGTTCCTGTCCCCCTTGGAGCTGTGTGGAGATGCTGGCTGGGATGCTGGCAGCTCTGTAGCCATGCAAGCACCTTGCTGTAAGGGACTGTGTGGCCTTGTCACCGTGCTGTGACAAAACAGCTGCTTGTTCAGGAGCTGGCAGGGGAATGCCTGTGCCTCCAACTGCACAAGACATGGTGATTGCTCATTTTATCTCCCTGTTCTTGGGGAATGCCCTGAAAACAGTTTCTGCCTCCAGAGATTGACTCTTGCAATGTGGATGGAAAATGCCCAGTACAGCAAAACATTTCCGTACATTTCTATAAAGAGTCTTATACTGGAGAGTGGAACAACCATATAATGTGTAGGAACTAACCTACAGTCAGTTACTGCTGTGGAGTCCAGTGTTCTTTGTGAAGTAGCTTGGAAAGTGTTAGTAGGTGTTTTCATCTGAAGGAGAAATAGCTGCTGCCTTGCTCTTTCCCCTGGTAAGGGCTGTCGCTGCTGGTGCATGAGGCAGCAGGGCCAGAATGTGCTGCAGAGGGCAGAGAGCCCTGCAGGCACCTGGCCTGGCCTTCGTGGGGCTCAGGACACCTCCCAAGGAGCCTGATGAACCAGCTCCAGCTGCCCTGGCAGCTCCCACCCAGCCAGTGAGCTGAATTCCAGCTCCCATGCAGCATGTCAGGACAGGCAAAATTCTCATTTGTAAAGAGTGCTGTTAACGAATGCTTTCTTTAACCTCTGCCTCCAGTTTGCTATTCCCATTTACTCCCTCTGGAAGACAAATTTGTGTGTCCTCTGCCAGTGACCTTTAGGGTCTCCATCAGTGCCTGCAGAAGGCAGGGAAAGGGCTCTGTGGAAGCAGCAGCCTTTGAGTCTGGCCCTTACCCTTGGAGACAGACCTCTCTCTCTGTCTCTCACTTGTCTGTAGCAGTGTTTCTACTTGCATTGTTCTGTCACGATGCAAAGACACATATTTTGGACTTAAGAGTTTTATGGTATCTCTTCCCCCAGCTTTATGGTTTAGTCTTCATGCTCTGAGTGTGCCAGCCAAAGGCCATAAGCAGGGCTAGGTTGGCTGGGCAGGTAATAACTCCTCTTAAAACCAGACGATAAATTGAGACAATCTAGGTCCTAGCCCTTTCCTTGGATAGAAAGCGGGACGTCCTCACCTACTCCTCACCTCCTCCTCACCTCCTCACCCTCAGTGTTACTACAGTGAGCAGTTTTTCAGCAAACCAACAGATGCTTGAGTGTGAGCAGATCGTGGCAAATGGGCAAATTCAAAATTTCTGAAGCAGCTGGCAAATCGCTATCAAAACCTCCTGAGTTCAGTAGACTCCCCCAAAGTCACCCAATTCAGACAGGTTCTGTACTGCAGTGTATTTCTGTGGTTGTACGAGATACTTTTGAGAGATCGGTGTGGATTCAAGCAAACGGCTGAAGAGCTCTGAAGTCATTTGTAAAGCATGGAAATACCCATTTACTAATGGGAGAACATTTATCACCAAACATCCACATCATCTTACTCCTTTCAGTAATAAACCTCACGGGAGAGCAATCAAACAAATCTGTAAATGGAAATTTATAACTCCACTAAGTCTCTGATTTTTAATTGCAGTAAAGATGATGGTGTTTATGTCACAATTGGATTTTCCCCACACACTCCCCAGTTCCCTCCTTCATCCCAGATACACAGGCACTAATTGTGGGTCTCCCTCCTTCTCCTGTTCCACAAGTGCTTGTCTCTTAAACTAGATCAGAGTAAATCGCATTCTTAATTTGCACTTAGCTTAATTTATGGCTTCAGTTTTAGACTTTAAGGAAGACCTGTGACCATGAAGTTCGTAATTTTCCATCAGTCTGATAATGATACCTCTCCCTATGGTGTATTCCCGCATTTAGTTATGTTTCACTTAGGGCCAATGTTATGATTTTTATATGATATATTTTTTCCCTTTTAAGCAATCAGAATTCTTTAAAGTGTTTTTTCAAGTCTTCTTTACCAAAGCAGATGATTGGTATGTCCTGATGATTTTGTTCGCTCTTTTCCCCGTCTGTCCCTGTTCGAGAACATTGGTTCTGCTGGACACTGTTTAACCTCAGGGCTGTTCATCAGGCTGAGACTTTGATTTGCCATCTGGCTGCTGCATTTGACTGTGAATTCTGCACAGTGATGTGGCCTGAGATGCCTTGAAAATGATGGCCTTTTGTGTTGTTTTGCATGGATATCTAATCAGTCATTAAGTAATTAAACCCTTGTGACCAGAGCAATAGCTTTTATTTATGTGCTTCTCCTTGGCTTTCATACAAACTTCTGTGATGCATTTGCTGAAGTATTTTAGGGGTTTTTGTAGCCCAGCAGTGTCCCCTGTCAGTAGTGTCATCCCTCCATCTCCCTGCCTCTGAGGTTACTCCTCCTGGACTTGTGTAGCCAGCAACGGGCTGACATCACACCTTGTGAAGATTTCATCGCAGAGAGCAGTCATTACCTTCCATCTCGTGTCTCTGTGCACATCAAAGAGCTGCAAGTCCCAGCAAGTGAGGTCCCAGGGATTGAAGTTTGGTTCAAGGTTCACATAAAGCCAAATTGGCAAGTCTGGTTGGTTTTCTTTTGAGAATTGTTTCAGGAGTCTTGTCGGACATCAGACTGGAACAGCCACTGCTCTTTGGCTGACTCACTTGGACCCAGCTGCTTCTGGGCTTCTTGCTGCTGCCTGGAGGGGCTAGAACAGGAGCTGCCAGTGTAACTCCTGCTTTTTGAGGATAGAAAATTAACATCGTGAAACCATGGGAGCTGACATTAGCACTGAGAACCCCTGTGACAGCTCTGACTGTAACCATTGGTTATGGCTTTCAGAAATCCTGAAGTAGCTCAAGGGATCAAGAGGTGAAACTGGGCATTTATGAAGGCAAAGTGAGCGAGAAAATCAGTGTTTTATATAAGTCACTGCCTAAGGCATGGGGTGCCCAATTAAGGGATTTCCTAGTTTTACTGTTTGAAAGGAGAATTGATCTTCTGTTCAATTTCTGATAGGTGTAGTCAGTTGAGATGTTATTTATTTATTTTGACATTGGGCACAGGCTGTAATGCTCCCTGGAGATGTTCAGCTGTCTCTTGATCTGCTCAGGTTTGGATATTGCTGTCACTGTGGTTTCTGAGTACCTTCCAGCCACGTGTTAAGCCATATGACTTAGCATATGTCTCATTTAATATCTTCTCTGATCCTTCACGATGATACTTGTTTGGATATATTCTGCTTGTTAACTTTTTTTTTTTAAATTTCTTGTTTTTAATGAGCTACAGATGTAGCAATTTAAGCTAGTAAAATTTGACCAGGTGCCTCAACAATGTCAGTCTTTGCTGTGTATTTGGAGAATTGCTATTCCTAACAGTTAATCCTGAGGGATGCCAAATATCCACAATTCCTTAACTTCAAGTGGGTGCTTGACTTTTAAATTCAGTTCCCAAACTTTACACCACCCCACAGCCAGTTTGCTAAGATATTTTCATTGTGCAACGTTCATGATTTGTAAAACTCTTATTGTTCTGAGGGCTCGTTGCAGTCCATTGAGATGAAACCAGCTGTGAATTTTTACCTTTGAAGGACTCATGCAATGCCTATTCTATTAATCAAATCCAGTAGTGTTGTGCTGTTCTCATTTTGTAAATAGTACTGTAACACGGACTGCAGCTTGAAAATGCTGAGGACAAGGAGCTGTGTTGTGGTCCTGTCTGTGTCTCAGCTGTAGGCTTATGTTTTATTTACAACAGTCCAACAGCTTTCAAAGTTCAGCTGTTGGAGCTTTTGCAAAGAGAAACAGGCATAAACTCTGCCCAGCCCAGTGAAGGATGTTTTCCCTCAGCCTTTTGTATTAGAGATAGCAGAGTTTGAAGTTGCGTTTCAACTGCTTGCATTACAGTGTCAGAATAGATGATATCAGAAGAAAATAATCTCTTCCTGATAAAATTTGCTGCCTCATTGATACTCAGCTTGAAATAGGAGATTAGAGGGAGCTTTGCAGGTCTCGACTTTGTGTTTGAACACGCTTGTAATCAGATGTCTGTGTTGAGGGAGTGACCATGAGTGGGTGTAGGTCGCTCCACCTCTTGCTGGCTATTGCAATATAGAGGTTGCAACTTGTTGATTTAGGTAAGATCACTGAGTTGTTGGCTTTCTGTGGTTGTTCTTTCACCAGCTGAGTGTTATCCTTATTACAGCATCAACATCACTGCCACGTCTTCTGTCAAAACACCCTGGAGTCATTCCTGCACCTGTTTCTGAGGAAATAGTTGGTGCTTGCCCCCAGTCAGGCCCTGTGGTTTGGCTGGTCCCTGCCAGCTGCAGGCAGGGAGGGCAGCAGGGAGAAGGCCTGGGGAATAGAGACATGCCCATGGGAGCAGCACAGGCATGCAGGATGCTGAGGTGAAAGCGTGGGGGTCTTCAGGCAAGGCTCTTCCTCAAGAATTTGCTTGGTGTCACTGAAGGAAGAAGGGGATTTGATGGGAAACTGGTGTGTACAAGCAGGGAAGGACAACACTAACGATGAGGGGCAGATGCAGTGCAGTGATGGGGAGCTGCTTGATGTCTTGGTTATGATGCAAAGCCATGAGTGTTTTCTCTCAGCTCCGTAGCTGTGTAAACAGACTGCCAGGTTTCTCTAGAGGCAGCTTAGTTCCAGTCTGTGGCTGGTGCTTACTCACAGGGTGCTCCAGGAAGATGCTGAATTGCAGTCAGCCACAGTGACTTTCCTCTTGGTTTGTGAACTAAATTGGGGTCATCATGGCAAGGCCCTGAAGATGACAGCTGACGTTTAGTCACATGGAGGGGTCTGGATGGCCACTAGATCTGTACCTGCTGGAGTGTTTCTCTGAGCCCATCACTTACTGACACGGAATTTACCTGAAAATGAGCCGTGGGTTGGAGAAATGCTCTTCCCTCTCCTTACAGAAATGAAGCACAGACAAAACTCTGCAGGGGGAAGTTTTATAATTAAATAGCTAAGACTCAGCTCCTGCTGTCTTTACACAGATTAATTTATGTTTTGAAAATCTCAAATGACTTGCAGCTATTAGGTAGAAATCCCCTCCCTGGAGCTCTGACTTGCACCTTTCTGTATCTGTCCTGAGGTGTCTATTTATATGCATCAGTGCATTAGCTAAACAGACTCTACCTGTGGGAATGTCCAGCCCCAGGGAGCTCTGCCTTTTGGTCTCCCCAGGGGTCTGGTAGAGCTCAGCTGTGTAGGCACTGTAGTAGCTCCACGTTTAAGGCAAAAGTTCCTCTCAGCACCACCTAGAAATCCATTCAGAAACATACACTGTGAGAATAGAAGTACAGGGGGGAGGAGAGTGACTAATTAATCATCTGTGTGCCTGGGACACCAGCACGGGCATAAAACTGTCCCAGTCATGGGAGGAACCTGCAGCTCCTCCTCAGGGCCTATTGGTCCCAGTTTCCTGTGGTCCCATCAGTGTTGCTAGCTGTGCATTTCACATCGTCATTCAGTCAGTGTGTCCTGGATTGCTCTTGTTTCAATTAGTGGTTTTTAACAGCTCAAACCCAGACACCTCCTGTGAGATATGTTTGACTTTGCCATGTGTATGCTGGAAGTTGGTTCAGTTTAGCCTTGTTAACCATGGATGTGCTTTATTTTTTTCGAAGGATGTGATCAAGAGCATGCACTTCAACTAGTTTATTGGGTTTTTTCTCTTCCCTTTTGGTTTGGATTTCTGGTTTAGGTGATGTAAAAAGATCTTACCTCATATTTAATTGGAACATGTTTTATTTTGGAAAGGTCATGAAGTGCCATTCCCTAATATGACAATACTGTTATTAGGCAAAGTTCCTGTCGCAGGTGCCTTGTTAAGGAGCCCTTGTTGTCAAACTAAAGAGCGGTCATGAAAAGTTGTTGGCTTTTACATAAAGTGGCAATATCCATGTGTCTGAAAGCTGGCAGAGCACAAGGCACACAGAGCAGTCCAGGTTTATTTGTACATGTGCTTCTCTGTGTGACCACTAGCCTTGTCACAGCCCTGCTGAGGCTGAGCTCTGAATGGAAATCCTTGCACTCTGCTGCTGTACACAGATCCCAGTGCTGATAAGTCATCAGGTTTCATCACAAGCCTGATGATAGGGAGCATTTGGTTGCCAAGAGTGGGGCTTTGTGAGAAGTTTGACTCCAATTAAAAACACACAACCTCACACAATAGAAAACAAAACCTCTTCATGAGATAAAGTGGAGGAGATAAAAGATACAACCCAAAGGATTAAACTCTGGGAGGCACATACAAAAGATATGTATAAACCATACAATGTTTTGGTTGTTTGGATTGTTTTTCAGTCATTTTTTTAAGTCTTGTGGTTGGATGCTTTAGTTGTTTTCAGGGTCATGATGGGGTTACTTTATTTTTTGAGGTCTGGTTTTGGGTTTTTTTGGGATCAGACTTTCTGAAATACCTGACTCTGAAAAGACACCTCTTGGTGGTCTCCACTGGACTCACTGCAGAAAAACAGCTGAGGAATTAACAGAGATTTTAACCTGATGGGTTCAGGCTTTGGTTCAGGTGCCTTTTGCCTCCTGCCCTGCTCAGGGACGTAGTTTAGCAGTGAACACAGTGGTGCTGGGTTAACAGTTGGAGCTGATGATCTCAGCAGTCTTTTCCAACCTTAATAATTCCGTGATTCCGTGTCAGGTGCTGACGCTGTGGCACCTGAGAGGTGACAAGGCAGTGGCACGATGGGGACGCTGTGTCACCGTCACCATGGAACTGTGCAGGCACATGGCCACTGTCTTGCCTTAGAGGAAGCCCATCCAGGGAGGTGGCAGCTGCTCCATTCTGCTTGTACTCACCTCCCTTAGTCCCACCTGATTTCTCTGCAACATCCCTGAAACAGGGTGCTTTGGTGTCCTTTTGAAGAATTGGCTAAAAACACTCCCCTATGGCATCTCTTGCTGATTGTCTCTCTTTACTGATTAGAGAAATTCTCATTATATTCCTTTGGTTTTGATCACTGCAATCAAATGAGGATAATTTTCAAAAGAAAGAGCAGCATTATGCACTGAGGAACAAATAATAAGAGACTATTAGATGGGAATAATGGGTGGTAGAAGAGAGAAGGTTTTGGGAAATAAAGGATTCGGGAACTAAGTGCATTTAATGAAAGCTGTCTTTCAGAACTCTCTGACACAGCCTTAAATAAAAGTCTTCATCTGGCATACGAAGTAAGCAAGAATTTCCTGTAAAAGCCCATAGAGAAATTGAGTTGGACTTCAGATTGTGTGCCTAAATGTGACATTCTCCCTTCATTCATTCAGACTTCCTTTTATTTCTCTCTGATCTTACCGTCAATACTGCTGAAGTGGGATCTGCCCACACAGCATATTGCAGCTTCAGTGCCGAAGGCAGTGTCAGCATCCATCCACTTTGGTATCTGAATCTGGCTGGGAGGTGGGGGAATTCCTTCCCTTTTCAGTAGCAGATGTCAGTCTCCTACTCTCCCACAGCTCCCAGAAGTGAACTCTGCCTGGCTCGTGGTGGAGTACAGCATGAAGGAAAGGATCTCCCCTGCAAGCACAGGATGATAAATAAGCGTAACCCCTTAAACAAACTCCCTTGAACAGCATTAGCCCAATCTCTGCTCCTAGGGTAACAAATGCCAGATCAGGTTTCTCTGTCTCCTTTCATGTTTTTCACTGTAACATCTTTGAAATGAGTGCTTTGGTCAAGAGCAGCCCACACTTCCATCCTCAGCTGCAGAGTTCTTTTGGCTCTGAGCAGGACTTCACAGTGTGTGTGGGGCTCAGGTGACTGAGGCCACTGTCCCCACTGATCCAGAAGCTCAGGAGCAGTTGGTAGTGCAGTGCTGGGGGGCTGTGTAAGACCCTGGAAGCTGGGAGAGGAGCAGCAAGGATTATTGGTGCTGAATAGAGATACAGTGGTGGCCTTTGTCAGTCTTTGCTTCAGATTGCTTCCCATGCTGGTCACTTGGCACCCACAGGCGCTACTGGAATAGCAGTGATATTAAACCACTGCTGGTTGCTGAGGTGCATGTGCTCTCCTGTGGAGCTGGTTGTGCTTTGGGAAGGAGGACAACTGCTGTAAATGAGAAGAGTGAGCAGGCTGCAGGCCAGGATAAATATTTGAGTGCTGTCACCTGTCTCACCTGTCATCTTCCCCTACAGCCTTGCTGGTCCCAGCACTAGGACAGTGCCTCCCTCTTGCCACAGTGCCTCCCTCTTGCCACAGTGCCTGCAGGTACCTCATGACACCTCCCCTGCAGCCAGCAGACCAGGGCAAACTCTGCTCCCAACAATCAGTCTGTCCCAGAGATCACTCTCCACAAGGTCCTGAGGAAGGGCAGGGCTGATGGGAGCTGTTGGGAGTGGAGGTGCAGCCTTGGGCAGGCAGCAGTGGCCACCAGGACACAAGTGAAGGAGTCCTGGGACACAGAGTATCAGGAATGTGTCTCAGCACTGTCTGTGCCAGGACCTTTGCCCAGCTGCCTCTGGGCACAGGGGACTCCCTGGACTGGTGTTAGGCTGGAGCAGCCCTGGTGTGCTGCCAGGCAGGCTGCCACATGGCCGGGAGCTGTAATGGGTGGCAGTCCCTGATGGGTCTCTTGGCCATCTGGAAACAACTGGCTTGTTGGATAATCTTAGCTACCCCCAGAGAAGGCTGATTTTGGAAATGGTAGCAGATGTGGAGAGTCGTGGTGGTCCCAGTGGCATGGTCAGCTCAGAGCTCCTTCCAGAGCTGAGAAGCCATGGCCCTGCTCACGGCCTGCATGTGGCACTGGTGAGATTCCTGGAGCAGAGCTGAGCTGAGGCACTGCCTAGCTCTGCCTCACCCACTGAAAGCAAGGGTCAATTCATACACGCTTGTGCTTCTCCCCAAAGCCAGCCAGCACTGTGCCTTCATTGTGAGGGTCTGCCAGGAAAAGGTCCCCTCCTCCATGGGAGAGGAAAGGGAGAAAAGGGGGATTGTGCTCCTTTGTTGCATGGACGAATGCAGCCTGACAAAAGGAGCCACATCCCCACTGCACACAGTCAGCCTGTGGGAGCACTGCCCAGCTCAGGTTATGAGGGCTTCCAAGGCTCCTGTGCCTGCCCTCAGGAAAAACCCCACCATTCCAGTGCTTGGGCAGAGGTATGACTGCTCCGCCAGCTCTGCTATGATTTATAAGCTGTTTTGTGGGTGCAAAATTGCAGATGGCTGCATATTATAACTATGCCAGAAATGGTGTTTTCTGGAATCACCTTTGGCTGCAGTGTGGAATGGAAAACCCTCAAAGTGCTGTGGGCTAGTTCAAAGAAACAGGGTAAGCGTGTGGCAGACAGGCGCCATTCCTGTGTCAGTGGCACCAGCGTGTGGGACCTCACTGGCCCAGGCAAGGCTCCCCCTGCCCTCCCAAGAGGCTGGCTGTGTCTTAGAAGACACGCTGTCTGCCCTGCAAAATCAAAAGGAAAAGGCAGAATTCGTACCTGCAGGGTTTGGGGGTGGGGTTGGGTTTCCCCCCACCCTTGTAACAAATCATGCCCTGAAGTGGTGAGGCCTGGGCTAAAATTACCTGTGATCTTAATGACTTGAAGTTTTAAAAATTGAATTCTAGCAGCAATTGATGTGGCAGATGTAGTTTCTTCAAATAAGAGATGATGAAAAGTAAAGAAGGATGAATAGATTATTGTTTTTATTAAAGGTATTACAGAGGAATAAATTCTTCTCATGAACAGGCTTTCTTTGCTTATTCCCATCCTCTCAATAAATCATTGCCACGGTGTCAGTTAATACTGTTTGGGGATCTTGCTCAGGAATGTTTTAGATTGGAAGAAAGAAATTCATATCACAAAACAAACTGTCTCTGCGATTACTATAAGGGTTACTGTAGTTTAGAGAAAGTAAAATATTTACCATCTGATTCACATAATAGGTAAGATAAAGATTGAATGCTAAGGTGGGGAGAATAGCCTGAGGGCACAAGCCACTCCTTCCAATACCAGCCGGGATTAATGAACGGCTTTCAGCTCCTACACGGTTTTCTTTGCTTTGTACTTGAAAGTCTTTGCTGCAGTAACTTCAGACTATAATTAGATTGACTGGAAAACTGAATTATCTGCAAAGAGCTGCTCAGATCACAAATGAGGTGCATGAACTTTATTTGTCCACCCTAAGCGTGTGTCACCTTCAACACGCAGTAAAATGATTCCATCATTTAATAAAATAAAAGGAAGACGTGTCTTAGGAAGTTGGGCATAAAGACACAGCATCACTAGTCTGGAGAAGGACAGAGTGTCGTGGCTTTTTCAGCATGATAATCTTAAATGAATGGCTTTGATAAGGGTACTTGAGTGGCAGAATGACTCAAAGAATAGTGTTTACCTATCTGAAATTGGTGTGCTTGCCATGAGGATGAATAGATTTCATTGAGCATTGTTCTTTGAACTTCATTAAGCAACAGAAACTCTACTTTCTAGGCTTAAAAGAACAGCAGTTTTGGTGATGATCTCTGTTTCCTTTTAATGAGCATATTTTTCCATCTCACCTTTTTGATTTAATGCTCTCACAGTTTCAGTGTAGTGTGTGATAATGCTGGTAGACAAATGTGGAGGGTCTGAGCAGCCCTGGCTCTGGCACTGGCATTAAGGCATCTGATGTTGCTCAGCAGCTCGGGAAGATGGACCTGTATAGGGAGTGTTCTGGAAACTTTGCTGACATCTCTAGACACTGAACTGTAGTGCTGAACTCCCACGGGCTCTGGGGAAAGGAATGGAGCTGGAGGTAACTCAACTAAATGTCCAGAGCAGTCCATCTTGCAAAGTGTGATCCCTGGGGAAGCTTTGACCACCGTAATCCAATTTCTGTTTGAAATGAGCTTGAGTCAGCTGCAGGGCTGCAGTCTGCCCTGGCTTTTCTCTGACAGCAAACCAGAGGGGACCACCAACCTTTTAAGCCCACACTGCACGTTCCCCATCCCCTCTGCCAGCACCGCAAATAGTGAGTGAGAAATTATTTACTGGAAAAAACCCTCTTTCTGTGGGGTAAGTTGTCAAAGGGGAAGCTGGAAAGCAGGTTTTCTGCATTGTTTGGCTGTGTGGTGGGGTAAGCTGGAGGCAGGTGTAGGTGCTGATCCTCTGCAGTGTCCATCTGCCTGCAGCCTCCTGCCCACAGCGGTGCAATGCCAGCACTGCTGCACGGCTGCAGGCTTGGGCTGAGCACTCTGACAAGATCTGGCAAATAAGGGCAAGAATTTTACAACTGAATAAAATGTGAAGTCTATAAATTTAACAGGCCTTGCATTTTGAATTACAATGGAATAAATTTTCCTCTTAAAAGGAGAAATTGTCTCACTTGTGACTTTCTCCAGTGTTTTACAAGGTTATGAAGGAAACTTGTGAGCATGTTTTGGCAGTTCACATTCTGTGGTCTCTATTCAGAAGATATTTTTTAATTTTCCTCTACAGTTAAGTTTCTCTTGGGGCATCTCCCCTGGCTACCTCTTTGTGTTAAGCACCTAGAAAGTTGGCAGCACACTTAAAACTTCAAATGCATTTGCAGCAAAGGCTCTTGTTGGGACATATGAGCGTGATCAGATGTGAAACCAAGTTTGACTGACTTCTCTTGAGATCTGCTTACCTTCAGTTTCAGTGAGACAAGTTGTCGTCTGAAGAATCCTTTGAAGAGTTTCTCTTGCATGTTCAGATGAGGTACCTGCAGGAGGAAGAATTACTTGGTGGCTGGGAGCCTAAGGTTAGCAGACATATCATATGTCACTGTGATTTTTTTTTTATAAAATGAGGGTGGAATGCAGGATCAAAATTACCTCATGTGCTTTACCTTTGAAGTTAATGGGGTTTTTTTGGCTGCCATGACAAGTGCCCTTTTAATGAGCTAACCAGTGATGGTCCTGGCACACACATGGTCCCAGCCAAAGGCAGCCTTGGCGCTGTGTCCAGGCTGAGCTCCATGGAGCATGGGGTACATGGCCTGTGGCTCCGTGATCCAACCTGCAGCCTGGCCTTTGGGGCAACACAAGCACAGTACGCTCTGTAGGCATTGTAGATGTCTGTGCTGAAGAAGGTGACAGTGCTGGTGTGTTCTGTAGTCCAGCAAGCACCGATGAGGAGGAGCAGGACGCTGAATGCAGTAAGCACAGGGTTTCAGGAGCTGCTGCACTGGTGAGCCTCCCCACAGCACAGAGTTATGAATAACCCCATTCACTCCTGCCGTCGTGGGCTCGGCATTTCCTATTCTCTTTTGCTCCGAGTTCAAATATCAAAGGTCGACATAAGTTCATGTTACTATTTTACCACAGAAGTGTTATATGGTTATTGAAAAATAATAAGAAATACAGGGGCATAAGGTTCTTTTTAATACCTGGTTTGCTTCAAGGAGGCATCAATTGTTCTTGGAATCTCTGGTGAGTCCACAGCAATAGTCTTGGTCAGCGTGCTCTTACACACTTCTATAAATCTTCTAGTCACTCTGCTTGCTAAGCTTTCCCACAGTGTTAGTTTTTAGGGTTTGCTTGATTTATTTCTTTTCTCTCTTTTTTTTTTTTTATTTATTTTTTCCATCTTGTTTGCAATGTCCCTCCCCTCTGTGATAAAGCAGAAACAATGAAACTCTCGCACTGCTCTGGTAATAAATTTTTAGTCTCTTACGAACTGCAGCAAAGTTGAAGGAATTAAAAGTGGAGAGCAAACACCTGTTTTCTCAGGAGGCAATAGTAATACGCTGCTCCTTCCTCTGAGTCCAGTGCCATTGGTTACCTGTGGAAATTACACTGGACTATTACACCTATGGAACGTGCTTAGCATTGAAGGCTGAAGGAGAGGGCTAACCTCAATATCCACACATTCGTGGCTGGCCTTCAGCCACAAAATCTGCTTCACTTAAAGACACTCCACCTCATTCTCCCCCCAGCCATGGTAGAAAACCTCAGTCCCTTGCCTAAACACAAGTGTCATTGTGTGGCTTCTTTTGAGAGCACACTGCAAAGAGGAGTAATTGTGCAGAGGCAGAGAAGGGCTAAGCTCAAGTATTAAAGTCCTTGTAGAGGAATGAGCTGAGTGCTCCATCTCAGTACAGCACGTGGCACTGTGAACCCAACCTGTGACTGGTTTTTCTAACAACAATTAGTCACTTTAAAGCCTTTCTCATAAACAACTGAAATAGTTCAGGAGGCTTGATGAAAACAGGAAGGAATAATAGTCTATGGGCAAAAAAAGGCAAAGACTAAGAATTGAAAGGGAGTCTCTGCACTAGGGGAATGGTGGAGAGAGCAAGAAAGGTGTGAGGAGAAGAGAAAATGAGAGCAGGATTAAATTGAATGAAGAGGTGGGTAAAAGACAGAAGTAGGAAAGGAGAAAAAGGTGTGAGCAGTAAAGGGTAAGAGTAGAACTGTAGAAAGGAGAGCGATGGGCACAGACCCTAGCCCATGCATTGTACCCTACGTGTGATGCTGTACAAGTAGCGTATCTACTAAGGCAGATGGGCAAGTTGTTGTTTCCTGCAGATATGGGTTGGTTGGCAGTCGTGCCCATGGGTGGTGAGGCCTGTTTGGTACTTGCACTACTGCATTAATGCAGGATAGGTAGGATTTCTCCATTGCAGGATCAAGGACCTGCTCTAGGAAGGGGAGTGTTTAGTGCTGAGCACTAGATATGACTGAGTAGAGTAAATGCACTTCCCTGGTGGTTGAGCATGTCAGTGGGGGCTCAGAAGGCTCAAGTGTGGACTCACATCTCACATTAGATCTGAAACACCAGGTCCAAAAATCAGCTCTGTCCAGGCTGTGGACATTTAGCACCTGTGCATGTCCTTGCACTATTGCAGGCTGCATGAACTCACTTCTCTCCAAAGGTCAGTCTCTGTTGCACAAACCCAGAAAAACCAAAAGCAAAGAAAGGATTCAGGCTTTGACTAATACCAGCTTAGTCAGGTGAGGGAAGCTGGTCAGAAAATCGTATCGAGGTCTTTAAAAAATTGCTTGCTTAATATTTGTAAAGTGGCAGCCTGTAAAGGTCCCAGCCACACACCCTTTATAAGGTGGTTTGGTTTTTTCCCACGTGTGGAAGGTGTAGGGGCAGCATAATTCTAATTCCATTAGAGCTAATGGACCAATACATTGGGAATGGATTTGTGTACAAAACACTCAAATATCTCCAGATGTGCTGCCCAGTCCCCCACTCTTCAGTTTGACATAGGCTTATTTTGGGAAATAAATGTTTGAAAACAAACCAACAAGTAACACTATTGTGTAAAAATTCTCTGGAATGAGGGTTTGTTTTTATTTCTGTGGTTGTGGAGCTAGGGATCAGAGACAATAATATTCCCTATTATTTAATATTATTCATTTTGAGAATTTGCCCAGTTCATCTGCGTTTCTAGTCCTTAAAGGTCACTGCTATTTTCCATGGGTTATTTTGCATTATATGAGTAAGAAGCTAAGGGCCAATATTGTGTGTTGGGTTTGTCCAGGACTCTGCCAAATTCATTTCCCATCCTGGTCTTGACTTGCTTTTTTTGAAGCTTATTGCAAGTCAGGTCACACAGTCCTGTCTCGTTTTTTTGATGGGCCAGAATAAATCTCTCCCAGACGGAGAGGTATAATGACTGCACCCAGCTCGCTCATCACCTTTGCCTGACTGGCTCTGTAATCATGCGGGACAGCAGATCTCCAGTGAATATTGGATATTTGCTTCCTGGCTTCCCAGTGTGTTGATGGTAAAAGTCCACATTTAAAACTGCCCTCTCAAGCTTCATGTCCCATTTCCTGCTGAAGTGCCCTACTCTCAGGTTTATGAGCCTCTGCTTGGTGTGAGCTGTTTGGTTTGGATCAGATTTGGCTGTTTATGCCAAGTACAGTCTGTCTGTGCATGTGTCTGTGTGTGTATATGCAGGAACAGCAGCTCCAAACTATTGACTGGCACTTCTCTCTCCTGTGTTTTTGGAATGACATGGAGAGCTGGGGTCATCTCCAGGTGAGGAGATGTAAAGCTATGGAAATTCCACCTCACCTTGCACTAACTGGCCTTCACAGTGACTGACTTTAAGGAGGGGTCAGGGAGCAAACGGGCAAGGTGAATACATATTCCACAGGCTTCAGAGGCAGGAATCACATCCTAAGACCTACAGGCCACATCAATTTGGGGCAAGACAGAGCTATCTTTTTAGCTCCTCTCCGTTCAGCTCTAACCAGCTGTCTGTTAACATTGTTTTGGGGACATTATTGTGTTTGTAACATCTCAGCACTACATTGCCCCGATGCTCAGTCTAAGTTCACTTCTGCTGGTTTCCATCATATTTTACTTCCTTATAAGACCTGCTATTCCTTCAGAGCTATTCTTGCCTCTCCTGTGAGCCAGCCCTGTTTCCATCTGGGACGTGCTGTAAGAAAGCAGCTCGTGGGGTCTCGCCTGCACTTTATTGATCACTCTTTCAGCTCTGGTTTGGTGAGTTGTGACATGGGAGCAGAAATCTGACAAGAGGCTGCTCTGATTAGGTGGCATTATGGCACAAGATGCCACTCTGAGCAGGGATGAGCTAGTGAAGATACATGCTACCACTCTTGCTCTATTTCTGCCTTGAATAAATAGTACAGGGGCAGTTCACTGACAGCTATTTCATATTGTGTCATGTGATTAACTGCAAACCACTCTGCTGGCCTCTGTCCCCTATTTATATAGAGCAAAGCAAACTGCTAACTGCTAAGAGCACTCTTTGATTATTATGGTTCTGAAAATGGGTGTGTGAGGGAGTGCTACATCCTGTAACAGCTGGCTTTGAGGTACCACCATGTTTTTGTCATCAGACACGCTGGCAGGCACAGCTTTAGTCAGAACCTTCCTGCCATGGTGGCTCTTTGCTCCATCCCTTGGAGGGGGAATATTCTTCAGTCATTAGCACAATCCTGCTGTCATGCTGAGGAGCAGCAAGCCTACAACACAGCTGAAACTCTGGGAACTGTGCTTAGTTCCTGGCAAAATGCTTCAAGAGAGAGGTAGACATTTATCTTGCTATTTTCTATGGGTGTTTAAATATATATGTGTGTGTATATATATATACATACATATATATATATATATATATATATATGCTCAAGATATCAGTGTATGGGATCTTCTTCCCTAGCTAAAATCTACACCACTCTGGTCTGACGTGGGAGAAGTTGTGCATTGCATCACTTGAATATAAAAGTGCTGCTTGTGTTGAAGCACTGCAGTCTGGTTTGAATCAGAACCACACTGCTGGTGACCACAGGCTTTGCAGTATAAGCTCTGTTCATCTGTGCCCAGGATGTGCTCTGATTTATTGACCCCACTCCAGTTCCTAGCAGACAGCCTCCCCATCACACACGTGCCCAGCTGGAGGTGTTACTGGGAGCCTCACATGGGAAGTCTGGGAATGGAAGAACCTGGAAACTCAGAGGCTTCTGGGCATCAGAAGCAGACCCTTTGGATCAAGGTTAAAGCAGAGCAGTGCAGAGAGTTCTGAATTGACACTGACTATGCCTTTTGTGTCCTGGGTATCAGCAGCATTGCTGCTAACATGCTGCCAGCACAGATTTAAAGGGAAGATATTTTTAAAAGCAGTGACTAACCTGTCAAATTCCGCTATTCAAAAACTTTATTGCATGCCTAATATCATTCATCTCTCCTGCAGTTGTCTCAAGCAGGGCTCATGCCAGTCCTGGGTAACCTGAGTCAGGCTCCCATCTGGAGTCCCTTCCCACACCCAGCCCTGGGGAGAGGAGAGGGGAGATTGTGTTTTGTGTTCCCTCTTGGGCTGGACCCCAGAGGCTCTGCAGCAGCTCCTGAGTGCCAGCTCATTCCAGGAGAGGGGTCACTGAACTCAAACCCATCAGTCTCTCAGTGGTGGGGTGTTTTGCAGTCAAAAATTAGTCGTTTGGTCTTTTCTCTCCTTTTGTAAATTCATCTATGGTCAGCTTTTCCCTGTTGGATGCCAACCTTATTTTTTAAACATGCATACAGCAAATGGCCTTGGTCTGTGTAATTACAGTGCTGTGGCTTCTCCTCAGGAGCTGGGGCTTGGTGCTCCCAGACTCCCTGCAGTGAGGACTTGGGGACACAGGGACAGTCATTTAGTGCAGTGGGACTTAGTACAGAAGGTATCCATGATGCCACACAGAGAGTGGAGAAAAAGCAGCCCAGCCCTTTCCACTTCATCTTTTCATCATCAGCAAAACTAATTCCAGACCCCCGATAGAAAAGTCTCAACCCTTTGTTCATCCTTCCCTTTCATTATTTTTTTAAGCAAATCTTAAGAAACATGCAGGCACCCACACACATGCACAGAGTTAGATTTCAAGTCCTAACAGGAAATGTGTAATCTGCTTGAAGATTAAAGTGCCAAGTGCTTCTCTTAAAGATTGGGAACCTGACACAGATGTGATTATGAATTAGAGATGGCTTTGTGGTATCAGTGAAGGAAAAAAAAGAATGTGAAAATAGAAGGGTACAGACTTGTTGAGTTCTGCAACCAGCTTCAAACAGATACGGGGAGCCTGGAGGTTTTGGATGTTTGGGGATATGTGGAAGTTAAGCTAGAGTGTTACAAGAACATATTTTCACTTTTGTTAAGCTTCTGTGATAGGAGAAAAATAGTAATTTTTGACAAAATGTTGCAGAGTAGATGTCTGAATATGTGTCCTTAACACTGAAGGTCAAAGGTGTACTATATAAGTTTTCAGAGAGAAATTCCTTACTGCCATATCTTGGTGGGAAAAGTGAACCGTCCCTACTCTCAGAGCAAGAGTAGAAAGAGAAGAAATCTGCATCCTACTACAGTCAGAAATGCTGCTTTTTGAGGAACAGAGCACAGCACCTGCCAGATTATCCTGAGTTTACTCCTACTGCCAGAAGAAATTAAAAATAAACATTGTCAAAAAGCACTCCAGCATAGTAAAAGTTTTGTACCTGGCTTACAAAACTGGCAGCAAAAAGCAAAGTGGAGAGAGCAGATTAAGGTGCACTCCCTGGTGACAGCTCTGCTCATCACTCCTGGATGCTGATCCCCAATGCTGGATGTTTGCCCAGCTGCCAGTACAGCTGGAGCTCATGTTCTGCCACTGAATGCGGCTCTCCAGAGAGAGCAGCTCCCTGAGCTTACTGGGGGTGTTTCCTGTCTGTACCCTTAGTTTATGAAGTGTACAAATATCTTAAAAGTAACCCCTTTAACCTTTCTTCCTTTCTGTTCATCAGAATAATGAAAAAATGTGCTTGGCTCTACAGCTCAGAAAAAATGAAGTAGTAGTTGGCTTTCTTGAGACCAAAGCTAACTTTAGTCTGCGGAGTGATTTCCCTGCTTTTCTGCCGTAGTTGGGACATCAGTGCTCATCTGAATCCCATTGCCTTTGCCAGGCTGCTCTTCAGCCTGTGACATATATTAATAATTGCACAGAATCCCAGAATGGTTGAGCTTGGAAGGAATCTCTGGAGGTATCTTGTCCAACCCTACTTCTCAAGCAGGAGCATCTAGAGTGTTCAGACAGCACCTCCCTGTCTTTGGGTTTTTGCCCATTGCCTCTTGTCATGTCCCTGGGTGCACTGAAAGGATCTTGATTGCATCTTCTTTGCAGCCTCCCCTCAGGTGTTTGCACACACTGGTGAGTCCTTTCTGGTCCTCCTCCCCTCCTGCACTAATGCTATAACACTGACTGCATCCTCCTTCCTGCCATGGCAGGGACTCCAATGGGCTTGATCTTCTTACTAATATCGGGATGAACTGGCCCAAAACCTAACGTGATGCATGATTCTGTCACGTGGGAGAAGAGCCACAAAAAGGGAAGGAAAACTCCTCCTGTGTTTCTAGGATGAATTCAGGTCTGGTTAGGAGAGCTGGGGACTGAAATGTCTGGCAGAGTCCTGGAGTATGTTGATGCTACACCAGAAGCTGTAGGCTCTGAGGCAGTGCTCTTGCTCTTAGCTGAGCAGTGTTTAGGTGTGCAGAGTCCCGCTGTGCCCATCACTTGCCCTCACTGGGACACCTGCCCTTGCCCTCGTGGCAGGTTGGGCACACCACGAGTTCAGGCGTGTGGCTGGCACGGGCACAGCCCATGTGAGCAGCACCCGGTACAGGCTGCCCCTGCACACCGGCTTATCAGAGCTGCTGGCGTTTTATCTCGCAGCATGTGCACCGCCTGTGCCTTATCTGCACGGGGTCTGTTTCCCTGTTGTCTGTGCAAAGGGGAACAGGCTGTGCTCTCCCTGCTCAGCTGGACATGGCAGCATGACCGTGGTCAGGCAGGAGCAAGGGTTTTGTCCGGGCTGCTCCATGGAGCTGCAGCAGCAAGGGGAAAACTGCTGCCTCCCTGTCAGACAGTGCCTGCTGGCAAAGCAGGGCTGTTCTGGGGGTATCTCTGGAAAAGAAATGTTGTTACCTCCTCAGCCATAAGCAACAGAGAGGTATTTCATTATTAGTTCTGCTGGTTACCAGGCTCCCTACGAGGTTTCCTTCTCTCTTGCATGCATAATCCGTAGAGTCTGATCTCTATACTCCCTTGTCTGCTCTCCCATGAAGGGTTTCTGGGATTGCCCATATCAATGGGGTGAGAATGGATAAGCTGTCAGTGGGTGAGGTATGAGAGGATGTAGTACTGCAGTGACACGGAGCCTCTTACTTGGAGAGGTTCTACCTTTGCAGTTATTTTAGAAAATAATTTCCAAATAGCCACGAATTTACAATACTGCTTGTTTCTTTTATTTTGGCTTTCAAAATCTGAACACATGTGCAAGCCTCAAGCTCTCTTTCTCCAGATTTGCTGGAATTACTGCTGTGGGCTCTAAGGACAAATGGACCACTAATTTTAAGAACTGAAAGAGTTTCAATTAAAAACAAAAACAACAAAAACCCACCACAAAAAAATGGAAAGTTACAAAAATTAGGATCTGTTTCTGAAGGAGCAAATGTATGATTGAAGGCTGCAGGACAGTTTCTCTTGATTTCTCAAAAACATTTAAGATTGGCTGTAGATGTGCAAGGAAAGAGTCACAGAAATAACATTTAACCAAGGAACCCATCCCCGTTGCACTGTCTGGCTCCGGACATGATGCACTACCACCCCAACCTCACTGGATACCAGGAGAGATCCAGCTGCTGCCTCTGTCCTCTCCCCCCCTTCCTTTGGCCTCACACCTGAGAAAAACCAACTTTCTTACTGCTGAAGAGGGGATTCAGCTTGGTGA
The DNA here is from genome assembly GCF_008360975.1 of Lichenostomus cassidix. Classification (NCBI taxonomy): domain Eukaryota; kingdom Metazoa; phylum Chordata; class Aves; order Passeriformes; family Meliphagidae; genus Lichenostomus; species Lichenostomus cassidix. The sequence continues at coordinate 20,397,753 of NC_139490.1, forward strand.
GTGATGTGCCTATTATTGCAGCAGTTCCCATCCCCCAGGATGTTCCACTATTTATTCTCATAAGGGTAGGATGAACCCAGTCAGCCCCAATAATAGAAATGTCAAAGGCTGCTGAGGATTTGCTGAGATAAATGCTTATTGGAATTTCAACATGGCAGGAAGCATCAATTTTGATAGTAATTTCCTTTGTGGAAGAGTTTCCTTGATTCCTTCTTATTCAGGTACAATTTTGTACCGTCTGGGCTTCTTTATGTCAAGTCTTTGAAATGTAGAATTTTTAAAAAGCATATTAAAAAACTGTGTCAATATTGCAGCATGCCAATATGAGTTTGCTGAAGCTGAGCTCCAAGGCAGTGCTGGAGCTGCTATCGTGACTTTTTTCAGTTTGTGAGAGTATTTATTTCCAGAAGCAGAGGCATAAATAATTACTGGGATTTGCAGAAAACATTTAAGAAAAACTAGAAATGTGTCACACTTCAGGCTTTTCTACCTTGATTATATATGTGAGAAAACTCTTGTATTAAAATAGTTTTTACTGTTGTAAGCTTGCAGTATTTGTTCTTCACTTAGATACCTATTGCAAGAGCACCTGATCAAGGGAGGTGGCTTCTGAGATTTTTTTAATCTTTTTTATAGTTTGGTTTGTTTGGATTTGTTTTTAAGAGCCAGAACCTGCTCAGAAATATAAATCCTAATATCACAGCTCCCTTGCTGCAAAATAAAGTCATCCTAGCAGTTGTTATTTTATCAACTTACACGTTTGGAAAGCAAGTACACAAAGTTTTGATGGTAATTTGTGATGTTGGGGCAACTGGAGAAGCAGACAAGGAGACAGTATCTGCCAGAATTGAAAAAAAACAATAAAGATGAAAGAAAACTGATCTCCCTAGACTGGTATGTACTAGTCAGTTCGGCTTAAGGCCAAAGTTGGTATCAAAGTATCACACTTCAGGACTAAGCCCACGAGAGAGATTTTTAGGATAGCTCTATCAGCTTTCACTGAGTTATTTTTAGGGATCTTCTCTCCTGAAGCAGAGAGGCTCAGGAGTTCCTTCTGTCAGTGAATGTACCAGACAAGGCCAACTGAACTCTTGCTTTCTGTTGTCTCCTTGAAGGACAACTTTGGGTTTTTTTTCCTTGATCAGGCTGCCTTGTGGGTAACTTTACAGGAGCAGCCTCACCCCTTGGCAGAAGATTTCCAGGGGAACTCTAGAAATTCTTTTCTTGTCTCTGTGATTTTTTAATTTTGATTTTCTTGTAAGTATCTTGACACAGCTGTGGAAATGAAATTAAACAGCTGCAGCACAGACCCACAGCATGTGCTGTGTGCTGCAGTGTGAACAACCAGCTGTGGAGCTTTTGTGGAAACTTCTCGATTCCTGTGAGCACTGAAGAAAAAAACAGGATCAGTTTGGAATCTCTCTGCTACATGCTAAATCTCCTGCTGCTGCTTGCTTTTATTGCATGGTTTTGCTCAGGGGCCATGGTGTCCCTGGTGTATGGGGGATCAGTGGTGGCAGCATCTTCACACTGCCTTGCTTTCTTTGCAGTGAATCCTGAGAGCAGGGTAGCCATCCGTGCCCAGTGATCATAGCATTTCAGGGTCATCCTCCTTCCGGTGCCAGAATGCTCATTCCCCCTCTTTGTGGTTGTGCCACCAGTGGTTTCCAGGGATGAACATCCCTCCAGGCTTGTGCTGGCTGATTCACCTGCCCATGGATGGGGGTGTGGGAGGTTCTGCCCTGTTTGCAGAGCTCACTGCCTGCCTTGGCTTTGTCCTTGGGAGAGCAGCAAACCCTCAGGAGCTGCTGCTACTTTCCAAGCCTGGTGCAGGAGTGCTCACACCAAACCTCTGGCCTGCTGTGCTGCCACTGCCATCCTCAAGGTGTCCATGGGCATGACCCATGTCAGCACTCCCTCTTTGCTGAGCCAGCCCAGCATGCCCACAGAGGGCACCTCAGCATTTGTGCTGCAGCCCTCGGTGCTAAATGAGGCTGATTTGTTCTGGGCTTTGCCACCCAGCTCAGGCACTTGCTTGGATGTGAAGGTTAAGTTGCAGTACCAAAGGACTGATTTTTCACAGCCTCACCAGGGAGACATGCTAATCGCTCGGTTGGGGATTTTCCTGCACATCTCTCCACACAAGCACACCTTAATCAAGTACTCACTTGAACATAAGAAGTGCTTTCGTTAAGAGGGCTGGCATTTCAGAGATGCCCTTTGCTTAATTCCAGTTGTCTGCTTAATTAGACATTTGAGAGTGCCGTTAATTGATTGATGAACAATTAAAACAGCTCCAGCTTCTCTCCTGACTAAGATGCATTCAGCAACTAACCCTTCTTGTCTTCCCCTCTGGGAATTTGCTCTGTGTTGGGTAGCTGTTACCTTGCCTGTTTTGGTCTGTAGCTCTAGAAACACACAACACAAACACATTAGAGATGTCTCTAAATAAACAGACATTAACGTTCTGGGCTAATCGTGCATTTGGAGCCACAGTTACACCCTGGGAAAAAGAAAGCTGGATTGGGAAAAAAAGCAGGAGCTGCAGAAGACAGGGATTTCTTTCCTGGGATCTTGCATTTGCACTTCCACATTATATTTTATAATTAGACTGAGGGTCATGGGGCATTGTAACAGTCATGCCAACTATAAATTGCCCTTTATCAAAACAGGAAAAAAAATCGGAGTGAGCATGTATTAATTAACTCTGGCCCAGGCTATCCGTGACCGCCAGCCTCACCCCAATTTCTGTTGCTGGGCATGTTGTAATAACCTTTTTCATTTAATATTTAGAATCCCTGAGGGAGTTGGCAATTTGGAGACATTTAACAGATGAAGGGGTGGCATTAAAGGGAATGTCTCGCGGGGCAGCGTGCAGTGTGAGTGTAATGCCTGGTCTCCTCCTGCCTCGGGAGCAGCCCCAGCGTGGAGTGCAGGGCCAGCAGCGTGTGCGGGCAGGTTGCGGCTGCCTGTCCCAGGAGGAGCACGTGCAGAGGGATCTGAGCACCCCGGGCAACACAAGGCAAAAATCTCGATTAAAATTAAGATTAGATAGCACAGAGAGCAGCTGCTCTGAAGTGTGCTCTTCACAGCAGCCTTGGGGGCATTTATTCCTTCTTTCTCCCACACAGCTTTGTAACAGAGCCCTTTGCTGTGTAACAAACCCAGCTGGAAGGCTCATGGGTGTTTTCCTGGAGGAAGCAGTAAAGTGAGCTCCTTGCCAAGCTGTGAGGAGCCTCTCCATTTCTTTGGGTCCTTCCTGCTCGCACTTGGAACTCCGACCTGGAGCCACCATATCCCAGCCTGCAGAGCGAGCTGGACATGCCCCATGTCTGAAGTGGGGCTCCCACATGAGCAATGAGGGACACCATGTCCTGCAGGAGCATGTGGGGCAGGGGAAACCATTTCTGTTGGCCTTAGTCTCCTCAGCACACCTTGGTGGTGCATCTTACTTCCAAGGCAAAACACTGTCTGCCTAGTGGGCAGGAGGTGTTGTGTTCATACTTGTCGTCACAGTGTGAGAGCCTCAGGTCTGCAGCAGATTCTGCTGTAGTGGTTTAAGGCCAAAGGAACAGATGTCTGGTGAGTCCACTGCTGTGCCATGGTGTGGAGGGGAGCAGTGGCTCAGCTGGACTTGGGCAAATACAGTCTTGGGCAAACATGTCACACATTTCTTGGAGAAAGCTCGGTAGCTGAAGAGGAGCAGACACAGCTGAAGGGCTGTGCTAGTATTGGGAGAAAGGGCAGTTTTCTTCCTTGTAGCTCTGCATATTTTCATCCCTCTGTGTCTCATATGGAAACAGCGTTTGCAGTTTTCTGCAAAGCCTTGCGTCTGGAGCCCAGCATGCCCCTGGCTCTGCTCCCCAGCAGATTAGAGGTCCTTCCGTCTCTGACACCAGTGTGAGACTAAGTGAACTGTTTGTTCTCCTTTTTCCAGCCGTGAAAACAGTCAGCCACTGTTTGTGTTACTGCCTTTATCTCGGGTTTTGTGCAGATTCCCTGTGCTCTCCTGCTGCACGATACGTCTCATGGAGCAGTTGTGAATTGGGGAATAGGTGTTAGCTTTGGACAGAGCCCATAAGTGGTTAGAAAACCATCTCCTCTGCCTTATGCTGTGACACCGTGGCTCCAGGGATGGTGTCCCTGTTCCCTGAAACCTGTTAAGTTTTGGATTATGGCTTTCTTTTCTACAGTGATTCTTAACAATTTGTTAAACCTGCCTATGTGCTAGTAAAAAGCAAAATGAGTTGTAGGAGACTTGATTAAAACATTAAACAAGATCAGAATATGTTTTAATGAATTTCCTTAGTCTCTCAGATGTGATTTAAGTTGCTTTTAAGTGATAAATATATCTTCCATGCTAGGGAAAAACCTCTTGAAATATCACATTGTTCTTGTTAAAGAGAGGAAGAGCATGGTCTCGCTGGTCAGAGGTGTGATGTTGCAGTCTGAGCTTGTCTCTGTGTAAGGTAAGAAGAGCTGGCATTTAAAGGTGTTAATTGAAAAGCACAATAGAAGATAAGACAATAAAGCTGCTCTCTCTCTCCACCTTTTCTGGCTACTGGGAGCCAGGGGCAGGGCATTGCACACAGGCTAGCTAATGGTGCATAGATCTCTGCTTTGAATGCCTCCCCAGCTACTTTGATTCCCTCCTGGCAGCCTCCCGGAGGCAAAGCCTTCCCAGGGGCTTGCTCAGCAGTGTGCTGTAAGGTTAGTTGTGCTGGGTGGGTAACATGCCTTGCTGTACAAGAGGTGAGAGAGCTCATGTAGATGGGGAGCTGCCTGTTTGTCAGTGAGATAAATGAATATGAAGTTCATGCCTGAAGTATTGCTCATCCTTAGGGCTCATTAAATAGTTCATTTTTTCAGTGAAGTTTCAGGATGTCCAAAGTTGGATGTGGGATCTGGTTTTAATGAGCAATACTTTCCACTTCTTCCTGCCAGGTAACTCTACCACAGGTACAGCTATAGCATCATTATGTGATTTTCTTTCCTGTTCCTGGGTTTGTCAGGCCATCTTCCAGGCTAAAGGAGAAGTGGTTTGTGGGGGGCTTTGGAAGCACTGAAGGTGGGAATGATGCAGACTGTGGCTGATGTAATGCCAAGCCTGATGAACACTCTCCAAAAGGACTGATGGATATTTGTATTGTTCAAAATATCGTATCAGAATTCCCTTCTCACAGTACTGATATTGTTGTAAAACAGTTAAAGCATATTTCAGCTTTATATGAAGCCTTGAGGATCTTGTTTTTTCAAGCACAGTTTTCTGATATCTCCAGTATTGTTTTCCAACAGGGGTGACTAAGATTGTCACCGTTGCTGCTGGCATTAACACCACAAGGCTAGGGTTTGAGTGTGGGAGATGAGCAAAGTCAAAAGTTCAAAATCCAGTTCCTCTATGACTGGAATCCTTTCTTAACACTGCACTGGAAGAGCTTGCAGTAGCCTTGATATAATGAGTATGTGTGTAGAAATCTTCAAACAGAAGAACCCGAATATGGCTCATTCAACCCAAATTGAGGTACTTTTCTCAATTTCAGATAGGCATCTTAACAGCTTCCAGAAATTTGTATACCCCTTGGTATTACTCTGATTTTAGACTTTTCCACTCAAAAAAGTTCAGTGTTCATTTCTGAAGTTCTTAGGATCCTGCAGAGGACTGCCCTTGGGGAATTAACTTTGTGTTACTGGAAATCGTTTGTTTGCTCTCTCCATGTGTGCAGTGACACATGCTCATGCTAGAACCCCATTTCAATGCCTGGATTTCCAAAATCTGAGATTTGGAAAGCCCCCAGAGGGCTTTCTGTCAGTGCAGAACTGCTGTGGGAATGGCCCTTCCTGTGACCCTTCAGTAAAGTCCCCTGAGACATGTTCAGCCATATGAATGGCTTTAATGTTTAATTCATGCTGTCGAAGTAAATAATCTCGTTCAGATGAACAGTGCTGAAACCAGTTTTGATGGAACTTGAGTGCTTCCCAGACAGATTTCTCCTAAAGTTCTGTGGAGTTTTGCAGGTGGGGTGCTTGGTGAGGTACTGAGTGAGCAGATGTCCTGGTGGGAGGTAGTAACTTGCTTCTAGCATGAGATTTTCTTTTTCTGCAGAGGAAGGGATATTGATCTGGTACCACCTTTCTCTGTCAACAGACGGTTTTCAGTGGTTTTCAGTGCCCTCCAAGGAAGATCACAACTATCACAGAGCATATAATTTTGATCTAATTATATGATGCCACTTTGTACTATGGTAGAAGGCTCAGTTGTTGGCTTTCTACAGGCTCAAGTTGCAGCAGCAATAGTGCTAACAGAGTCAGCAAGGGCTACTTTGGAACAGTTTTACTTATTTGGGTTTGTGAAGTGGCTTATGCAAAAGTAAAGAACAGTTTTACAAAGCAGTTGTCATAGACTAAATACCAGATTCCCCAAACATCTGTTGCAAAAGCCCTGTTAAATTCTCTTTCCATTCCATGGGGAAAGCCTGAGAAAAAAAACAAGCAGACCTTTCAGAATAAGCTAAAGGAAATTAGTTGCAGACTAAAGAGGAAGGGAGTTGAGGTTACCAGGAACCTGTATTCTCATTTTTGCTACGGTGAGCTGTTAGCTGGAAAATTCCAGCTGCCACAGACAGGATTGGACAGAAAACAAGTCTATTAAGCACATGAATCTTCCAGAAGAAAATCACTTAGTTAACCTATATGCAGACAGGCAGTGTCTGATTTATGGGGACAGACACCTGCCCTCACACATGTTCCAGGTGAAGCCAAGGTGCCTGTTGTGTGCAGGTGTGGATGGAGAGGCTCTGGAAAGGTGTTTGGGCTGCTCAGGGCAGAGCTCAGCTCAGTGCATCACTGGGCCCTTTGCTTGCACTTCATCTGCATGCTTGAATCAGCAGCCTTATAATGGTTGTACTTGTTTTTTCTTCCTTAATTTTCTGAGGATATAGCAATTAAACCAACTGTTAGTTGAACTCAGATGGACACACAGTGTGTACAGTGCATGCCAAGGGCAGGCTGGGTGGTGCCGCCCAACCAACTGCTGTGGAGACGTGGTGCATCTTAATGTTCTAAAATGCCTCCTTTTTTAACCCATATGTCCTAGAGTATGTTTTGGAATTTAATAAATAGCATTAGTCTGGTAAACTGGTCCAGATAGTTCCTTTCTCCAGCTTCCAGCTTTTAATCATAGTCTGTTTTCACATTAATAAAAGAGCGAGTTATGTAAGTAATTTCACTAATATTAGCCCCAGGCTTCTCACTGCTGAGAGTTTTGTGGTACAGAGCTATTCTCTGAATCCCAAAGCTATGTGTAATTGTACAATACACAATTCAGCTCACCATATGCACTTCATATAATTGAGAAAATTTACTTAATTTTATCCACTATTAAACCCAGCTTTAAATGAGAAATGAAACTAATTAATACAATGGACAATTCTTCCCGACTCTAATAAACCCTGTTTGTATTTTGTTGGTATCAAGCAGGGTTTATTTTATTATGGAACAATAAATATGTCTGAGCATCCAGCCATTTGTCAGTGCAATCAAGGGCAGACATAATTAAAAGGTAGAGCCGACTGACCAAGTAAAGTTAAAAACCCAAACAAACACACATTCATATCTTCTTAGAGATCTCTAGTAGGTGTCAAGTCATGCCCACATCTTGGAAGAGAGAGGGAGAGGTTGGTAGCTGCACTGCAGCCTGTGTATGGCAGGAAGGAGCGGTGCCAGCAGCCCCAGCAGCAGCTCTTGCTTGGGCAGTGGTGCTTTGGGCAGTGGTGCAGGGCCATGAGCTCACTGCAGCCTTCCTAGAGCTGCACTTTGGGGCTGCAGCACTCCTGCAGGACAGGCTCTTGCTGGAGGCTGCTGAGGGTGGGGATTTGGCCTCGTAGATGAGCTGTTGTTTTCCAAGCAGTACTGGATCCATGTTCATGTCCAGTGCTCATCTTGATAAACATTCATATCTCTCATAACTTTCTGGATTTGTTGCTTTGTTGGTTTTATATGGTTAATTGTTCTGATACTGCAGAATGTCCTCCTAGGCAGAAGTGTAGCCAAAAGGAAGAAGAGGTGTGATCACGGCCTTAGGATTCAACAGATAAAACTCCTGTTGATATCAGTGTGAGTCAGACCATGCCCACCATTTCCCCTACCAAAAGTCACTACAAATCCATTGATATGAGGAGAGCCAAGTGTCAGGTGTCCTTTGACCCTCTGAGGTTGTAAGGGCATAGAGTTACATCAGTGTCCCATCACTGGAATCTCGAGGTACCTTCTGGATGACAGGGAAACCAGTGGAGAGGAAAATAAACCTGGTTCTTCAAATGCTTTCTGGGCTTTTGGCCCACCTTTGGCCAGCCATCAGCATAGGATGCTATTGTTGCCGTGTGGATCACACAGACATCCTGGGTACTCCTGTAGAACACCATCTATCTTAAACAGCTGCTCAGATCAACATCTGGCTTTGCCCCAGACCATTTCTGCTGTTTGGTGGAAGTGGAGTTGCACAGGTTGCATGTGAGTCACACTGCAGTTTGCCTGCAGCAAGAACAATTTCCTTGTGGAACCCTTTCTCTGCAAGCCTGGCCCTCTTTCCTGTGGGAATGGATCATTGGCTTCTCCACATCTCCCTGTGTGTGAGAGGGGCTGCTGCTTGGGCTGTGCTGAACTCAGCTCTCCATTCTTGCTCCCTTTGTGGAGACTGGGCAGGGGAGAGCAGATGTGCCAGAGGTACTTCTGTTTCATGTGAATCTTGTGTCCTAGGCTGGGGAGATGCTTGTCCTCATTACAAACTTTGCACCTATGGGTGGGTGCATGAGCGATGCATGCTTGCAGTTCTTATTGCTTAATGAACCAATTTAATTAAGATACCAGTTGAAATATGTGTCAGTGTTATTCTGCAGTGCAAGGGGAGCTGTTCCTGACTGCTGGGATGAACAATGCACAGTCACTTTTCTGGTAACTGTAAGCAAATAAAAGGATGCTTGTTTATGGTCTTAAAAGTTTTTCCCAATAAAATAATTTCCTGCATTTCAGTAACTCCAGCCACTTACCAAGGGGGCATTGGGAATCTTCTCTGCAGACTATGCTTTAATTTTGCATGTCATGCAGATTTACCTCTCAGTTAAGAGCTGATGTAACAAGATAGTGGAAATAATATATTTAGCTGAAATATGTTCAGAGCAGGTTCACTGTTAAGAAAACCGTCCAGTAATTCATTGCTTATTATTAAAGCTGCAAGAAACTTAAACAAGATTTCAAATCTGTATTTGACCTTTAATTTACCTCAGCAAGGCAGAGCTGAAGTAGCATCATGCATCTAAACAGAGATTTTGATTTCCAGAATGAGGTGTGAGCTTTGATATCATTCTCCAATTTTGCAAGCCATGTTGTGGAAATGAGAAATATGGGGTTTTTCCCAGTCTGCCTGTTTGTGGAGTAAATGTTAATGGCATATTTCCCCCTCTTTGATGGGCTTTTACTTGTGAGTGCTAGATCTGATCCCTTGCTCCATGACTGTACTCACTTGGCATATAAATGAGGATTTATAACAGAGTTTAACTCTTCCAAATGATTGTGGGGTCAGAGGTGACTGCTGCTTTATGGTATGGTCTCAGGCACAGAATGTTGTGATGTTTTAGTCTGGGTAGGAGAGTTTATGGTATGAGCTTCCTGTGGTAACACAGTTTTTAGGAGGAAAATGATTTTGTGCATCCTGGTGGCTCTAAACAAGAAAAAGAGCTTTGTTGAACATTGTGTACGTGGCTGGCTTAAATCTTGGGTACCTCAATAAGGCCTTTAAAATACATGACATTTGGAGCAATGATGCATGCCATGGAGAGCATTCTCCATGCAGGATGGACTCTTCATTTGCTCTTTGGAGGTGATCTCAGCAGGTCCAAGGGGAACTGCAGTAAGGTCAAGAGTAACCTCTTCCTTCTTCACTCATCAAGGCAGCCTCATGCTATTGCACGTATAAAGCTTGCACAAGTAAATGCAGTATAGCTCAGTCTCTGTAGATCTGCTGCATGTATCAAGGAGGTCATGAGAGGGGGTTCTCTGCACTGGACTTCCTCTACTGCAGAAAAATGTTGTTTTCACAGCTCTGAAGTGCATGGGACAAGGCATTACAGGTTATGGGATCCATATATCTCCTGACATATTTGTTCAAGCCAGGAGAGTGAGTGAAAACTCCTTTGGGTTTTCCTTCTTTTTCTCCAATTTTTCTTTTTCCTGTTGTTTAGTGGGGGAGGAAGGGCTTTGTTACACTTCTGAAGCCAAGTTGGGTCACAATCACACACAAAGAAAACATTTGTACTTTGCAACTCACACGTGTGTGGTTGCTCTTTGTTCACTCACAGGCAGTTCTTTAGGTAAGGAGCCTCCAAAAAGGCTTCTTAACATAGCAGGAGGTCCTTGCCAGAATAAGGGGACAGGGAGTGAAGTTACTGTAATACATACTGGAAAAATCACGCTACTGCAAAGGTGCTTAATGTAGTCTTGGGGCCATTCTGAGCTGGGATTTCCAGGCATGTAGAGGTGTGAGTGATGTGCCCCACACTGCTCTTCAGCTGGACAGCTGACTCCTTCCAGTGCCTACAGAGCCAAACAATACTTTCCCTACAGAGCACTAACTGTGAAATATTTGGGGTGTATTTCAGTCCCATCCTTCTGCAATGGCTACCTTTTACTCTACTTTGGCTTTCTTGTTCCTCTATCATCTTCTTCTGCTCTCATTCCTCATCTTCTCTTACTTACCTGTTGGCTTATTCAGGTGTTTCAGTAGCACTCTTAAGTTGGACAAATTGTAGCAATTCTTGTCCCCATGCTGGCCTTCAAACCATGCCCCTGAAAGCAACCCCAGAGCAGAAGTGTTGAAAATGAACTTCTGGACTGTAGTGCTTCCCTGTCAGTGCAAGGAGGAGGACTGAGGCATCTGAATCAGTGATTTTGATTCTGGAATAAACAGTAGGACAGTGCACGGCTCAGCTTCCTAAAGGAGAAGAAATTCTGAGCCAGCTTAAGTTCCATAAGCGAGGAAAGAAATGTAATGTGGCTTGGTGCATGCAGCAACATGCTTATTTTGTTGAGCTGATTTGTGATTTTTTTTCTTGACCAGGGATAAGAGGACTGATAGAAGGCAGCTAGAGGTGGCCTTTGCAGGGGGATTATCATCAGAATTTAAGTGCAGTGATAAGAATCCTGCCTCTGTCTTCATAACTCCTCAGTTTAATTTGCCATCCTTGTGGAGTTGCTGAGCTTGTGTTTAAGAACTCAGGAGGATGTGAATGGTTATGTAGCCAAGCATAGAAAGGTTTTAAAAATTGCTTTCCCAGGAAAATCCCTTAAATATCAGGAGCAGCAAACCCCACAAGGAAGATCAGTTTTTTATGATTACTGCAGCTTATTTGGGTCAATGAAGAATGTCTGCCTTGATTCAGAAAAAGTGTGACTGGGGCATAAAAAAAAACATTACAGGGACTGTTAAGGGATTTTAAAGTTCCTTGTGATATGTGAGGAACACCCAGGAGGCTCTCAGAACTTTTTTTTATTATTCTGAAGTTGTTTTATGTTGTGCTTGGTCTTTATATGGAACACCAGAACTGTCAATGCTTCAAGCTCTAATTGAGTCGAAGGCAGTTACTAGGCTCAGCAGGGGAAATGGTACTTTACAGGTGGTCACATTAAATGATCCAGTGGCCCCCTTCTGGCCATAAAAATGTAGGATTTTTTTCCCATTATCCTCAAATGTAAAATATGCACCGAGCTTTTTGTGAGCCTTTAAATCAAGCTACAGAAGTTGCTGAAAGCAATCCCAGAGTTTTATACCAGATTATGAGAAATATGAAGAGAATGAAAACAGGAAACAAAGCATGTCTAAAATAAGCCAGTGGCGAGCCCAGAAAAGCTAAATCAGTGTTACAGTGTCAGAATATAACACAAAGCACAGTAAACTGTTTTATGCATTGCAGGGCCTTGTGTTTGCTGTACTGCTCTGATGTTCTGTGTGACATCCACAGGAAGGTCTGTACGAGGTGCCAGCAGAACCTGGTAAACCCAGGAGATGAGGAATGCTCCTGCACTGCTGGAACAGCTCATTACCTCAGCTGCTTGAATCTCGCTGGTGTCACCAGCAGAATTCTTATCTGTGCAGCAGTGCCCAGGAGAGCAGGACTGCCTGCAGCCCACTGTCCCCAGGGCTGGAGGTGCCATGGCACCCCATCCCAGAGGCTGCCATGAGCATGTTCTGCTCATGGGGACTGCAGCAAAGGACCCTGAGGGTTGAGGGCTTTGTCAAAAGCACTTGAACAGGAAGACTCCCTTCAGCTTTTGTTACATACAAGTGAGTGCAGAGATAGTGTGAGTCAGCCCGGGGTTGGGGCTGCTGCCCCACATGGAGGTTAGGAGTCCTGGGCTTCACCCTACTCACTGGGTCCACTGACACTGCTTAAGTAAGAGAGGGCTTTGGGTTATGGGACTGGAAACACAAAGCCTTTTACAGGGCGGAGAGTCACATCAAGTTTAAAGATCAGTTGCATTTTTAAAGAAATAGTTGGTGAAGGTGAAGTGTGTCCATAGGGATTTGCATGTGCAGATTGTGGCTCTGTGAGGCTGAACAGCAAACATCAGTGACAGAAGAAGCAGTCACTGAAGTAATTTAAACCAGATTTGATTTAGCAACAGCAGCAACAAAAAGATGTGAAACTGCATATGCTGGATGGTTGTTAGCTCCCAGCTATTGCAAGGACTGACTCCATACATCTCCCACTGCCCTGAACAGAGACAGCACTGTCCTTGGTCACTCACTCACATTTCCTGGCTTTTTGTCCCCCATGAATCTTTTGGAAAGCTTGTTTTCTGTTCTGTGAAGCTCATGGACAGGGTAGGAATATGTAATCCTCTTTTCTTACTACATCATTATTTTATTGGAAGCCATGGGCTGTGTTCAGATATGTGTAACATGGCCACACCATTGAGTTGGCCACTTACCCCCTGGGGCTTTAGTTCTCAGTGGCACAGCGTGGTTTCCTTCTGAACTTCCTATCCCAAAAGGCACAGCTGGTATTCCTGCTGGTTCTGAGAGGTCAAAGACTTTGCTACATTGAAGTAGCCCCTGAAATAATGCTGACTGCAATCAAAGGTGTGAGCAGAATGAGACTTCCCTGGTGGTTTGGTCTGCAGACAATGGGGACAGGTCACAGCTGTTTACATCTGGATTGCTGTCTGGCTTGGTCTTGATGAGTCTGATGGGTCCCTAGTGGTGCACATTGCAGAAGCTGGCCTCTTGAAATTGCTGGGGTGGGTAATAATTTAGCCTTTTCCTCCCCTGATAACCTTTCCACTCAAGAGAGGCTCCAAAAACTGAAAGGTATGTTTAACCTACTGTTAAAAACCCTTTGCAGGCATTAGGGCTGCAAAGGTGTTGGGGTATTTTGGTAAAGACTTCACTTTAAATATAATGGCATTACCTTGAAGGCTCTGTGCTGCCTTGGTGAGAGACAGTACACATATTTCAGGCAGCTTTTCGAAATTGGGAGGGGAGGCAGGAGAAAATGCTGCACAATTGTTTGATGTGCTGATCAAAAGATAAACTAGAATCAAATTAAACCCCAAGGGTTTGTACAACCTTGCTTATGTTTTATGCAAGCCTTCCTGTACCAAAGGAAATAAAACACTGTTGCCTTTCAAGGCAGATGGAGTGCAAATGATGAGCAATTTTTCCCTTTTTTATTCCACTACTTATGTTGTTGTTTTACAATTTCTCCTTACCTGTACCACATCATTTCTGATCATTAGGAGTATGGTACTTGCTATTCATTCTACCACTTTGAGTCCCTCTCTTGTGCTGGCTAGAGAAATGGGGCCGTTTGTCTCCTGGCTTCTCATCAAAAGGCCAAAAGTGCACAGCGGGCAGGCGAGGAGGCATTCATTTCATCCCCAGAAATCAAGGGGGAATTCAAAAAATGGACTCTTTCAAAGGCACAGACAAAATCTCAAAATATATCCAGGTATCTTCTGAAATTAAACACCTCTCAAATGTTCTAGGTCACCTAAAAACACAGAGGAAAGTGTGTAAGAAACAGTTTGTCTCAGGTATGAACAAGTCTCGAAATATCTCCGAACAAAACCTGCCAGTGCTGCTGGCAAACGTGAGGCCTCCTGTAAAGCAGGAGAGCTTTGCTCTTCCAGCAACAAGCACAGCACAGTTCTCCCCTATTCTCTGGTCTGTAGGAGCAATCCTGGGAACAGGAGATAGTCCTGAGCTGTGGGACTGATCCTAACAGCAAGGGGGTTTTGATTTGTTTCCTTTGGCTCCTGCAGTTTTTGAGGCAGCAGAGCTCCCCAAGGAGCTGGTAGGTGCATGTGTGCAGACTTGCATGTGTGAGCAAAGACACTTGTTTGGCCTCAGCTAGACTAAAATCACGGGTGAAGTCTGCACAGACCCTACAACAGCTTCAGGAGGTGACAATCACTGTCCTGCCCAGGCTCAGATGAATGGCCTGACAGCCTCTTTCTCTGCATGCCAGTTGGGCCCTGCAGTTGTTCAGCAGCAGCAGAGGCATTTCAGGGGGCACTTGCTGGCTGCCCTGTGCTTGCATTGTGTTTGCTTCCTAGTGAGTGTTTATCTGTGGAAGTGAAATAAAGAAATTGGCCTGTGCCAGGAGAGCCATACTGAGTTTGCAGGATGGTTTCTGTCTTAAGTGTTTGACTTCCAGCAGGTCTGCTCAACTCGTGTTTCCAAACAGCAAGAGCCAGTGTTTTCTTTGGACAAAGGACAATGTCAGGCAGTCACTGCTTCAAATTTCTGGTTCTTTATCTTATCATGAAGGAGTGTAGGATGGTTTTTAGAAGGTGGCTATTGCCATAACTACTATGATCATGTTACTTGCTTGGCTGTATTCCTGGCCTTTTATCTTTGGGGAGCTGACTCAGGAAATGCTAAAAAAGCTACTCGTGGTTGAATCCACAAAATGACAATGCTGGATACATAGGCAAGGGTTCAAGGCACTGTCTCATTTTTCATGATACCACGTTTATCCCCTTTCCCGAAGCCAGAATGCCCTGTGCTAGAGAGCACCTCTGTGCTTGCCCAGCGTGTTGTACCTGTGCAGGGTTGTGTGACCCCACCGTGCCAGCAGAGTGCAGTGACACCCTCTGACACTTGGGAGTTGTGGGCTCTGCTGGAGATGCCCTGGCCCGGTGGGTGTGATGTGTATGGGTGGGTTTTACATTGCTGCAACACGGGGTGCAGGAGACAGCCCTGCTCTGGGCTGTTAGTGCTGCCTGGCCCTGGGCTGGGATGCTGTGGGACAGGCAGAAGTGCATCCTTTGGTACAGCACTTCCTTCCTAGCATCTGAGTTTGTCAAGTGCATTTAAAAGAGAACATCAGATGAATGAAAACTGATGAGGGATGCAAGGCACTGAAACTCTTCGAGACTGTCAACTTTAAACCAGTCTTTATCTTTAAATTTCATTTTTTTTATCTTTTAAATTCTCACTGCCATGGCAATCTATGTACAGATGGTGATAATATGGAAATGCTGACATTCACAGAACCTTTTTCTATCACAAAACTTCTGTATAGAGATGGAGTTTTAAGATTCTGGAGCTGGATATACTGCATTTTCCAGGCCTATGCAGATGGCCCTTCCTGCTACATGGCTGTCAGTCATAACACAGGGACAGACAAAGAGCAGCCTGGTGGTTAAAGGGCAAATAAGAGACGCAGGAGTTGTAGCTACAGTTTCTGGTTCTGTTTCAGACTTGCTGCACATCAATGCTGCTTCTGCATGGAGCTTCCTTCACCTGCCCTTTTCCTGTAATGTCCAGTGAAGCTGTAAATTCTTTAGAACATGGAAAGACCTTTCCCAGAGCTAAGAGAGCAGCTCTGTACATCCAAACAAGCATGCAGCCAGAACCCATATTACACTGATGGCTGTTGGCAGTAATTGCTAATGAGGAGTTAGCATTTCCCCATCTGCCTTTCCTCCCAGGATCTGCCCATAGGAAGTGCCTTGGAGCAAGTCTTGCAAGGACCAGGGAGTAGCCCAGCTCTTTCCAAACCATCTCACACCTATCCCTTGTCCCTCCAAGGAGACCAAAACCAAGGAGATCAAAAGCTCTTCCTTGGCAATAGCATGGAGGAGGCTTGCTCAGGATGAGCCCTTGTGGGGAAGTCTGGCAGCAGAAGATGAAGCAGTGCAGTCCCTGCATTTGAGCTGCTCGTACACATACTCCTCTGCAGTAAGGGTAATTAATGGATGACAGCTATTAGCAAATGAGGCCCAATTCAATTGCTCTGGCTTACAGCAGTCAATCCACTGGATCAGAACTACATCCATTAATCACAGGCTTTTGTTTTTATAATTGAAGGTTAGATTCAGGCCTCATATCCAACCCAACTCACCTGACTATCCTTGACTATCACTGTTATTTAAAACTGTGGTAAAAGTCTTATCAATCCTGGTGTTCCTTGAAGCAAGTACAGAAATGGATTTTTAAAGCAACAACAAGCACACAGGGCTGATGTGGCCAGACTTCCCATACCTAGTGACTCTCTACTGACCTTACTTCTCAGCTCACACATGGTCAGCCTGCTTATCCTCTGGAACAGGCAGGATATTGATATGTACAAGAATTGTGCTCTTGTAGCCTTCAATAATCTGTCAGCTCATAGAGCAGAGCAGACAGGCATAGGACAGGAAAGGCCTGATGGAAACCAGGGCTTGGGAGTCTGCTCACCAGTAATGAATAGAAAAAAGGCCACAGGGTGGGAATCATGGCAGAGCTCAGGCTTTTGGGGAGGAAGCTGGGGAGTTTTGCCCTAGTGTAAGTGGTGTGCCAGCTGCCAATCTGCTGCTTCTAGGTGGAAGGTGCAAAGGAAGGTGTGCTTGAGAAGTGGGGCATGGAAGCTACCCAAGGCTGGAAGAACCATTGTCTTTCCTGTTGGGCTGACTGTGTTCTGTTTCAACTGATGTTAACCAGTAGTTTTGCAAAGTAAAAAATCCACTTCTCAGATGTTGTTTTCCAAATGGTGAAGCACACAGTGGTTTCGGTGAAGTATTTAATGGTCAGGAGTAATCACAATTATCTATCAGCTGTTGTGCTCTTTGGGTAGGGTAAATACAGAGCACAAGTTTAGCAGTTTAGCAGGGTTATGTGTCCTGTCCAGACTGCAATGATATACTAAGATGTTGGATTACTTCAGAATGGCATTGTCTGTGTTGAAAGAGGAATACCAAATTCCCAAGGAAAAAGCAGTGTAACAAGGATTCAGCTTTGCCATCAGTTTGTGGACTATAGGGTAGTTGCTGATTTCAAGCTGGGCTGTCAGGCTTGCTGGTTGCAAAAAGCAGCAGGATGTGGGGCTCATACAGCTGGATTTCGGTTGGAAACATTTAGCCTTCTATGTCCAAGCCTGTGCTACTAGGCTGCCTGCTGCGTCTTCTCTGCTGTTGGGTTGTAATGGAGTTTGACAAGGATTTTTCCCTCTGGAAAACTTGGAAGAACTAGGCTTCCTTGCACATTCATAGAGATCATTTAGTGACACCAGTACCAGGGCCCTGGTGGAGTTGAAACAGTGAATGAGTAACAGTGCGTAAGTAACTGCGGCGATGCGGCCCTTGCAGGGAACTCTTCTGTGATTTATTTTAAACAAAAACAATTTGTAAGTTGTGGTTCATTGAAACAGTTGATCCTGGAGAACAGTTCTTTGGATAATAGCTGTGCACAATAGATATGCAGGTAGGCTGTATCAAGAGTCTGGTTCACTGAGGTTACAGCCAAAATAAGCAGGTGTTGCTGTTAATGCAGGGTATGCATTGACTCCTCTACACCTCTGAGCACAAGCTGGTTTCCTGTCTCTTTCTTCAGGTTCACCTGATTCCAGTCAGGGAATGGTGTAACTGCACTAAGCCTGCTGAGTCTTTCATTTAATAATTAGTATTTATTGGCGGTACCAGGGAGCAGAAGCTCTCCCAAACTGAACTAGCAAGGTAGCAGTTAGGGAAAGAACATGTGTGTCAGCTGCATGCATGCACACAGGCATGTATATATATATATATATATACATGCATATCTCCTCTCCTGAGCCACTGCAGTAATTAGGCAGCAGTGGCTGGAATCACTGTCAAGTAGCTCTGCTCCTACTTGCTTTTCAGTTGGTGCACACATGAAGCATGAATCAGTGGGACAAAGTAAGCACAAGGCTGCGAATGGCAGATGAAGCAGCTGGTGAGGAAGGCAGAGGTGTACTCAGCATGGATCAACTGTTCAGCACTTGGAAATTGGGGAATGCAAATGACAGCTTTCATGGTACCCAGGGAGCATTTGGGGACTGGGAATTCAGCAGGCAGGCTGTCTCACTCCTTGCCTCTCTATTGGTTTGGATGAAACATGAAGGCACACAGGCTCAGCTCCACAATGTGCCTTTTCAGCTGATAGGGGCTGGGAAATCACTCCCACCGTGGTCAGCCCAGAAGATGACGAGAGGCTGAAGGCAGGGAGGAGGAGGATGAAGTGTTGGTTCTTGAACTTCTTTAGCTGCCATTGTGGTGAATCAAAAAGGTGTTTTCCTAGCAGGTTCTCAGGCTTGGCTGCGTGTGCTGCTGGATGGGAGCTTCCAGGCAGATCATCTGAGCAGGATTTAATCTCATCATGAACCCAGTGGAAAGAGGCAGTGGGGAAGGCAATGTCTTTGGAAACAAGGCATGTGTTTGATCTTCAGTGTCTGTCCTGGCCTGAATGCACTGGGTTTTGCAAGCAAACAGTTCTAGCCCTGTCCAGACTTTGGATGGGAGGTAGAAAAGAAATTCCAGATATTGTTGGCACATACCAAGGAGTCTTGGGGGAAGAATTAGACCACAGAAATGAAGTCAGTCTCAAGACTGCATTTAGGGTGCTGTGGCTTCTGCAGGCAGGTGGTATGAAAGGCAGCATATGCTACAGTCTGAAGCGCCTTAGGTGGTTTAGACAGGGCATTTCAGGCACTTTTTTCTCTTGTTCTTGGGTTGTTGAAGGTGAATTATATTAGAAGTCCAGTTACTGACTTAAATGCTCTCTTTACATGTAAAGTAAATTCCTTAATTTATGTACAGACAAAGCAAAGAACTGATACAAATATTGAGGTATGCAGTGAGCCTGTCACACACGAGAGCCCTAGTGGATATCTGCTCTCAGAGCTGTTCTATAAGAGAAGCCTAAACAGCAAATAGCAAACTATCCCTTCTGCATCCTCTTGCATGTTTTCTCCAAAGGAAATTTAGAAGAAACCATTAATATCTTTTACTGCCAATGGTGGTTATCTTAAAAACAGCCTGGGTTCAGGAGACAGCCAGCTGCTGAAATGTCAAGAGTACTGGGTTTATGACTACTTAAACCAAGTTCTAGTTGTGCACCATCGTACTGCGTGGACACTGTCTTTGCAATGTGTTGTAATACCTACTGTAGCTTGTTATTTTATTGTTACTAGTACTTTATTATTAAAATACTAAACAATAGCATAAAATTAATACCCAACGTACCTGGATTCCTCATCCAGCTGAGGGTTTTTTATGCCCCAAGGAATAGGCAGACTCTTGTTCAGAGGCTAGCAGGTGTATAGAACTGAAACGCTGGGGAGCAGAGCTCTCTCTGCTGGGGGAGCAGCAGCCAGGGTTGCACCAGCAGACACTTAACAGTGGCTCTGTGGGTTGGCTCCAGGGCAGGGACTGGCCCTGGGTCTGAGGAGGGCAGCACACTGGGTGCTTGGGCAGCCAGCAGTGCTGTTCCCGCTGGCTCCGCTGGCCAGGCTGTTCTCCAACCCATCTCCTCTCCCCTTCCTCCTCACATGCCTCCAATTGCAAGGCAGACAGAGACAAGAGTGTCAGCCGCTCCTTGTCAGGGGGAGATCAGCCCCAGCCCTGTTGCTGGGAGGTGCTTTGCCACCACTCGCAGGGCGCCGCGTGCTCATTTGTCTCCTGCACTCTGTCAGCAGATAAGAGGATGGGAGATGTGCTGCAGAGAGCTGGCAGTTGTTTGAGGAAAGTTTCAGGCTTGTCCAAATGACACAGAAAAGCCACTGGGGGCTTGCAGCAATCACTCAGGGTGGAATGGGGAGCGGGAGGAAGGGTGGGTAGGGAAGCACGCTTTGGCTGTCTGGGTTTGTCTCTGTGGGGTGGGTGATGGCTTCCTTTGATCCCACAGCTCGGCGTTCTCTTCCCATGAGCAACTCTGGCTGCTCAGCTCACTGCCATGTGATTTGGGCACAGCAGCATCCTTATAAACCTACTGCTGTCCTTAAAGATACCATTTAGCTCCCTGGTGTTTTCAAAAAGGCTTCATCTGGTGATTTCACTCCCATCTCAGAGGAGCATCTGCTGTTCTGAATAAATATAAACCCAAAGTCTTTGCTCACCCCAGGAGCTGCAGCACCCTTGCGAGGCAGAGGTGTGCAGCTCTGAGCACCATCTTTATCCTCTCTCTGGTACTGACTGTCCTGGTGTGTCCTGGCTTGCAGGCACAGTTTGAAGTGCATTGTAGCCCCCTCTTGCTCCACGAGGTGCATTTTTACCTCATCCCAGGTACCCATGTTCTGCTCTCTCAGCATAGCTGCTCACTGCTGCACTCTGACATGAGGGAGCCAGAGATCTTCCCCTGTAGGGAGCCTACACCTGCTGGGGTTTTGGAGAGGCATAGTGGAGTCACTTGTTGGGGAGAGCTGGAGCCAGTGCCTCAGGTAAAGCCACAGCTGTGGCGCTGCTTTGTCCTGCTGCCCGTGGCTCCTGTGTCACAGGCTGCTGTCAGCCAGCCAGGATGTTGGGAGCAGAGCTGTCAGAAGCTCTGTGATGGCCTGCTGAGCCCCCTCCCCAGGGTTGTCCCGTGTTCCAGCCCAGGTGTGTGCTGCTCTCAGCCTCCCACCCGCAGCCCTTCACCCAGGCAGGGGCTCTCCACAGGCAGAAGCTTCGCCTGATGCTGCACTGCGTCAGGAACCAAGAGTGACACAAGCCCAAGCCTTGTTCTGCTGCAGGGCCTGCAGCTGGCATCAGGCATGACTTAAATATTCAGCGTTTTCTTCCCCTGTGGCTACCTCATCATGCTCAACAGAAAGAGAATTTTAAAAGAAATCCATCTGGATTCAAAGCATTGGAAATGAGGAGTAAAGGGTGCAGAAAGATGGCTGCTCCTGAGTAGCAAAGGCTCTCCATTTGCTACCTGATTTTCATAGTTGCATCCATTGACTTAACTTGTTCACAACAGGAGAGACTCTGAGTTTTGGAAGGCAAATTTCAGTGCTTTCTGAGAACTATGGTCCTAAAGCTAAAGATGTCTGGAGTTAGTCACTCAAAATAAAAGAAACATTCTTGAAAATACTAATCAGATTATTTTAATAGTTCAACACCCTGGGGAGTAATGGCTTGAGTAGACAGGAAGATACTCAGACTGAGGGCTTCCCTTATCAGTCACCTGCCCTGACGTCAAGAGCCATGTTTAAGGGCTGCCACATTGCAGAGCCCCTCAGCTGCTGGTTGGTAGCAGTAACTACATGGTGTCCTGGCTCCAAACAGTATCAGTTCTCACAGTTCAAACTTCACAGTCGTGAGCATGCTCTGGAAGTGGGGGGACAGCAGACTCTGCTTCACAGTGGGACACATCCCTCCCAGAGCAGAGGCAAGAAACTTCGGGCAAAGTGAAGAGGAGCCCTGATGGGCCTCCCTGCAGTGTGGTCCCACCCTGGGCTCTGTGGTGTGTGAATGTGAGCAAAGGTTTGTCTGGATCCAGCCCTCAGCTATTGATCCTACTTCAACTAATGCTGAACCAAATTTGCAGTGACTGAAAAGCACAAGGGATAAGCACATGAGCTGAAAAGGCTGAGTGTTAGTCAGGCCCTAGGGGAGAAAATATCAGTGACCAGTGGGAGATATAAACAACAGATACTGTTTAATTTACTGGCACAGAGGTTCATGGGCTGGGAGCCGAACCAAAAGCAAAACTGTGGCCATGCTGCTGGAAAAGACAAGGGTTATAAGCTCTTGTGAGAGCCTCCCACAATCTTACTTTCATCAGTTAGTAGAAAGAAAATATACAGCCTAGCTGACAGCAACTCTTTACTGCTCGGGGAAACAAATAGCGATTGCAACTGGGAATGACAGACAGACCAGAATTGTGCTTTCCTGGGCTGAATGGAGCTGTTAAGCAGCGTCTGAAGGGCTTGAGCAGAGGTGATTAAAGAAGATGCTATCTCCCAACCCCAGCAGACTACAAAAGGTGTATTTTCAGTGGCTAAATCCTGAAACAATTATGGCCTGGAGTGTAGTCAGGTTATTTCTTATCTTTCTGATGGCCTGCTGGCAAAATCTGTTTTCTTAAATGAGGTTTGTAATGTCTAATACTTCCAAGGAAAGATGGTATTGCCGCTGCAATGTGTGTGGTAGTGAGGATCAAAATAAACATAGCAGGCATTGCTAGAACTGCGTAGGCTTATAATTAATATCCCATTCCTCAGGGAAGTGATATTTTCATTTCGGTTGTGGAAAGACTTGTTGCTCGTTACTCAGGAGCGCTGAGGGTTGTGCCTGCTCCACATTCCCCTTGTGCTCCCTCAGCACGGGCAGCTTTGATATTTGCATTGAATTGCTGGGCTTGTTCCTGCTGGGCTCTCCAGAGCTGCTCCTGTGGAGGGGAGGTGGCTGCACAAGGAGGCTGTGGCGATGCCATGTGTCAGTGTGGAAGTGTGGTGTGTGTGGATGGGTGGGTGCTGACACCCAGCCCTAGGCAGGGGTAGCCTTCACCCAGCCCTTCACCATCTTGCTGTGCCGTTTTGCTGTGCCTGTCCAAGACGGACAGAGTGCCAAAGTCCTTTCCTGGCATAATTCGTCTCAGCCAGGACAATGGTGACCAGGTACCAGCAGGCAGCAGGACTCTTCAGGGGCTTCCCTGAGCCTGCCCAGGCCTGAGGGCACATAACAGTGCTGAGCTTTAGGTCTGCAGCTCATCCTGAAAAAAACAGTGCCTTTGCTTTGGTGGTTCTGTGAAGAAAAGCACAAATTATTATTGTAAGCCTTAGTGCAATACACACTTGTTGAAAGGCTGCTTCATTAAGTGTTTCTTTTTCTGACATGCTGAGAGCTTTACTATGAGGAGTTTGTTTTCCTTTAAAAAGAAACACCAAAAGGATACCCATCCTGCCTTGCAGAGACATTGGAGAATCCATGGCACTGATGGGGTTTATTTCTTCCCACCATAACAAGCAACCTCAGCATTGCATTCCAGGAGTTAAAGTTTCTAATTGTCCAACTACTTACTTACGAGATGGGGGAAAAGGACAGATGATGGCAAAGAAGTGTGAATGAGTGAAGACAAAGGAAGAGAGAATAGGCTCATAAGAGGAGTCTGGGTGAACAGCCCAGCACGTTATAATGCAGAGGTTTCCCAGCAGCAGCAGCAGGTTTCAGGAATTTAACTGGTAGGTGGTGAAGCCACAAGGGATTGTAATCTTCTCGAGTGCCCTCCTGCATAACCTGTCCCTTAGGATCACTCTGCATTCATTCCTTTATAAGGCAAAGCCTCCCCTTCGACAGCCCCACACAGCTGAGCAGGGAGAGGACTGATCCCTGTCCTGAGCAGACTGAGGGGCTGCTGACAGGGAGCTGAGGAAGGGTGTGGAAAGGGGAGCCAGGGCTGGGTTCTGTGCTGGGCCACAGAGGTCGATTAGGCAGGTGCTCTTGGGACTTGGGCTTTCTACCTATTGTGCTCAGGAGCTTCCTGGCCTGGTACATTGGGGGTTTAGAGAATACGTATTTACATTTCTTTCCCTCTTTCCATTTGGTCAGGTGGATATATGAGGATAGTAGAGACTTTTTCAAAGACAACAGAGAGCCATGAGAATTGGAATGTGGGTTTCATGGAGTTTTGTGCATGTTTTTTTAATGAAGCACTCAGGGAAGAGGGAAGGAGTAGGATATTCCAAAATGACAACTGTCCTGAAGAGTGTCCTGAAAAACTTCTTCTGCATTGCAGGCTGCTCCGTTTGGCTTCTCTGAATATAAACCAGCAATGAAAGTGGAATTTACTAGGAACTGAAGTAGATCATGTGGATAAGGGACGCACTGAGAGTTGTCCATGTTTAGAGTGTGATGAGGCTTTGAGATAATTTTCTTGTCCTGAAACTGTTCTACTGTTCTTGTTTTCATGTGAAATCTTGGTGGCTTTGAACTGCCTCAGGAAGTATACACTGACTGGTTCTTGTGACCCTTGGGCCCCTTTATTGAAATATTGTGTGTCAGGCTGGAAGAAAACAAGCCCTAAAATTCATCTAGAAGTTAAACATCTTCTGGCAGGCAAAAGCATGAAATTGGAATACTTTCAGAACTTGTGAAGGAAGCTTGTCTTCGACAATATCTTTAATTACAGTCTGAAGGTTATAGCTAGGAACTAGGTAGCCATCTGGCACAGAGCTTTCAAAGTCCACTGTGGAGGAATTGTTAGTTCAGGCCAGTGGTGTCTGTAAAGCATCTGACTTGCAGCACGCTTCACTTCTGAAAAGCAGCACTTGATCCAAGCTCCTGACACGAGGGCAGTCGCTGTGTAGTGGTTGTGATTAAAGTAATGGGGCAAAAGCCTTGGCCAGAGTTTGGACAAGCCTCTCTGCTGCTCAGAAGAGGGTTGGTGGATGTGAAAGCTCTTCCCAGTTTGGCTAACCTACTGTTAAGCACACAGTTGGGTTACAAGAGTTGAAGCACTGGGGGTCAGTCCCTCTGCCTTTGAAGCCAGCAGGAGTTTTGCCATCAACTTCAGTGGAAGTAGTTTCAGCCTCAGGCAGGCAAGACCCTGAAGTTACAGCAAGTGCTTTGCATTAGATTAAGAAGGAGCTGGATTTCTAACAGCAGCTCCTCTGCAAGGAGATCTGCTCCATTCCCATTTGTTCCCTCATCAGGTACTGCCTCAGAAATTGGTAGTTCAGTGTCTCTGCTGGCTTAAGGCAACTGCCGTCCAAAGTGCAGGTTTTGTTATTTGTGTGCCCTAATAAATATCTGAAGTCAGATGTGCCACTCTGTAAGCAGAGGGGAAGGAGCCAGTTGCCAGTGGAAGGCCATGCTGGGATAGAATCAGGGATACTTCCTCCATATCGTCGGTAAGCCAGGTGACTGCAACGTGCGGCAAGGCATACAAGGACTTTGACGAAATGCAAGATTTTGTCTGACAGGATCCATGGAGTTGGGAGCACAGCTGCTGTGCTGCCACTCCAGCACTGCTCATTTACTCTGTACACATGTGGGGAACCACAGATTGGTGCCAGGGGTCAAGGAAGAAGTGAGTAGACAGTCTGTCAGTGGGAACAGCCTGGGTCGGAAAATGAAGAGGTGACAGTTGAGCTCCAGTCTGCCATGTGGATTTCTCCTTTTGCAGGAGTGCAGTGTGGGCCACAGCTGATGAGGCCTCTGTGTGTGTGTGAGGATGTGTGGAATTACATGTTGGTCATCTGTTGATTACAGGAGATCAGTCAAGTACCTTTCATAAATGTAAAAGGGAATTCTCGTGGCTGAATTTCAGAGACAGGGCCTGGAAGACACGTGGAAGACAGTGAGTTTGTTTTATTAAAGGGTGAAGTTCTGTATGCCAAGGGAAGGAGGGCAGTCTGGAGTGCTGAGGAAGCTGAGCAAGCAGTCATACTCAGAAAGGAGGGGAGGGGGATATTTCATGCAGGGGAGAGGTATCCACAGCTGTCTTCCTGCTCGAGCAAGGCTGAACGATGGGCATCACAAATCCCAGGGGGCTCTCGGCAGGAACGGGATATCCATCCCCTGCTGATGGTTGGAATTTGAAGTAGATCAAAAATAGACAGTGTATGAAGTGTATTAATTAAGGGGGTTTCAGCTGTCACAGGGAGTGAGAATGCAATTAAAGGTGCAGATCTTGTTGCATTTTCTTGTTTCTAATGCTGGGTAGGTACAGTTTCCTGTCACTCTCGCACACTGATGGGTCTGTTCTCCTGATTGCCAGATGAGGGAATGATCCATACCATTGCATGACACCCCAGCCAGGGAGATGGGCAGGTCATCACATCCTGGGAAATGGAGAATGAAAAAGTCATCTAAGATCACATGGTTTCAGCAGATACAGCAACCAAGAGTTGATCAGTGGAGTCTATTTAGAGCAGTTTGCCCAGCCTGTTTCTAAGCATCCCCAGTGACAACACCTGTTCCCATGAGATTTCCACTTGGATTTTCTCCAGCACAGGTGCACTGAGCTCACTGTGACTGGCATTCAAGCTGTGTGAGCACATATGGTAGGAGAGCAGCAGTCCCTCAGCAGTCCCCTGAGTAAGCCTGGAGGCTGGAACATGACTTGCTTATAAATACCAAAACCAAGAGAATTGCACAGTTTACTTCCATGAATGCTCAAAAGAGCAAATCCTCTCCACTTTTCTACCAAACTGGTCAGCAAAGGCCACACAGTTAGCTGGTGGGAGGCAAGCAACCTGCATACAATTGTGATTGCTCTGCAGAATAGTCTTCTGCTCTGGAAGACTGTTCCTCTGTGGGCACTTGGTTTTATGTCAGTAGCTCAGAAACAAGCCCAAAGGTAAGCAGGGCCAGGGGAAAGCATGCTTGCTGCAAGGCACTACTGAAAAATATACTGACTGTGGTCATAGTTGCTGTCACTTACTTACTGGTCAGACTGGTATTAAATTTTCCCTATTAACAGCTTGCAAAAGGAGATAGTGCTTTTGAATTACATTCATCATTTAGGCAAATAGTGGCTAGACTGGTGAATGCTTAGAGGTAGTATATCACATCTTTAAAAGTGCCAAGAACATTTTCCACTGGTGTAACTGAATCTGGAAGTGAAGTTGACTTCCAGACTTGATAAAACATCCTGGGGATGGTCCCTTTTTCTTATGACAAGAAAGAAAAAATTGGTGACAGTGCTATTGTGCCACGATGCACAAAGGATGTGATTATTCAAGAGCAAAAGCATCTCAGTGAGTAAGAGAACAGAGGGATCAAAAGGAGAACTTGCTGCTTTGACTGGGGTCCTGGGTTTAAATGGAGTTTAGTACCTGGGACCTGATGCACTGTGAAGCATTACGGATTTTCCCAGGTGGGAATAACATACTTGGATACAGAGTATCAGCAGAACCAAATTCAGATTTTAAAAAGTTGCATTTTTCACTGACTGGCCCATGATGTCTTCTCAGGTGGGTGTGGAAGATGCGCTGCTTACAGTCAGGGGCAAAGTGGTGAAGGACAAGACTGTCCGATTGGCATTTAATGTGAATCTGCCACTTTTTAGCAACACTCAAGCAAAAAAGACCCAATGACCAAAATGTTAAGAATGAACCTCTTTCAAGTTATAAATTCCTGAAATTGCAGAGCTTTTCCTTCAGCCATCTTTATGCATTTAGTTGAGTGCTTAATGAATGACAGTTTCTCTAAGATATTCCCTAATCAAAACCATATTCTAGGGAGACCAGTTACAGCATCGTTATCATCTCTTACTCTATGAACATGTTATGTCAGGTTAATAATGGTTGCAGCAGGGAAGTGTGATCCAGCCCTCTGAAGTGCAGATCTTGCTAACATTCCTGTAAATGATTGAAGGTACATGAGTAATCTTACTGAGTTCATTTGCCTCTTAATTTCTAACTACCACCTTGAAAAGCAGATTCAAGCAGTATATGTAGAAATTCTGCTTTGTACTGTTTTTAAGACATGGCAGGAGTTCAGATCCTCCTTCTTGCAACATAAATACTGTGCTTGCTACAATTTTTAGCAAAGATGAAGTGCTTTCACTCTAAAGGGAGAATTTCTCTTTTATGGCTTTCACAAATCATAATGGTCGAGGTAGTGGGGTATCTGCAGAGACAGCTGGTGTTGCTGTTCCATTCCTCTGAAGTGTACTGGCGTTGCAGGGAGCTTGGAGGCAGCTGCCCTGAGGAATTTTGCCTTGTACCTTGCAAGCAGTCTTATCCTTGTCACTGTGCCAGGCTGTCCAAGGGGAAGCTCATTAATGCTGGGATGGGGAAGAAGACGTGCAAGGTGTCAGAAGCTCAGAGGTGGCCCAGTTTCCCATATGCCAAGATCACGGTCCAGGAAAACAGAGTCTGAAGCATGGTGATGTTAAATGGTGGCATCTGTTTCACTAGAAAATCAAATTGCCTGGATAAACTAGTCTGTTCTTTAGAAACTGTGCGCCAAAGATATTGGTATGAACACTCGGGCCATTCACAGTGATCCAGTTCCAGACTGAGGCTTGTAATTCTTCCAGCTCACAGTTTTACACTCGTTTTTCTTCAAGCTGTGTAACTGCTGCCCCACTCTGAGCTGGGACTGCACTTGAGGCAGTTCTTCTGGTGCTGCTTGTGGCATGCAGTGACAACCAGGCATGGTGCCCAGAGGCTGCTGGTACCTTTCTGGAGTGTGGTCCATATGTGTGAAAGCAAATCTCATTCATATGTGGGGTTGCTGAACCTCTAGGATGCTTCCACCAAAGCTAGTTGGAAAAGAGCAGATGCATTCCTCTGATATTCTTACAAATGCAAACAGCAGTCTGTTATTCTTGAGTAGCTGAAAATGTTGTGAAATGCTCTATTTAATTTTGTCTGAGATAAAATTTCCCATGGAGATGTTTCTCCTGTCCCTTTCCCTTCCTAATGATTCCCGTTAGTGGTCCCCACCATGCCTTTGTTCATGCTGAAATGTGAGCCCTAATGGAAGTGTCAGGTAGGCGAGGAGGAAACAGGCGGGTGAATGTAGGGCTTAGGGTTGAGTCCAGCAGAAAGTAATCTCTTATAATCCCTGGAAAATGTTATTTCAAAGCAAAAAGATGTAAAGAAATCTAACAGCTCTATCCCATGAAATGTAAACCCATCTTCGGCATTAGATGGATATGCAGGGTTTACTCAGAATGTCAAGGTTCCTTAATGCATAGCAGTTAACACTGTACATACTAATGCTCATGGATACATCCCAAGGAAAGCTGAGTTGTAACTGTTGTGGGAATCAAGCTCCAAGTTTTTAAGACTTCTGTTTGAAAGTCCCTGCTAAATTGATATTTTTGTTCCCATTAACCACACAGAGACATGCACAGAAACCAAACATCGCACAGCACACAGAAGTGTTTTTTGTTTCTTTCCTAAGTACTGCTAGAGCCTCAGAAGTGAGAGGGGAATTGGAGGGGAATTGAAAGTGGGGGGAGAAAAAAAGATCTGTAAATGGTTTAAAAAAAATAAGCCTTGCTCTAAAATTTCTACTGCCAAATTTCATCACAGACTAATTCCTTGCAGCTGAGCTGCAAACCTCTATGAAAATAGGGGTTTACAGTGGAAACACTGACTAACTATAGCTGTGCAGTCCCATGAATAATGACGCTCTAATTACGCCTTATGATTTACCAAGACCTGCTTTCTGTATAGCTGTTGCTGGTTTGGGGAGCAAGATCTTTCTTTTCTTGACTGTGGTTTGCGTCTTTTTGTTCATATCATGTTGGCACATAGTTTTTGAAAAGCTTTTCTCTGAAGGGAGCTGGGCAGACAGCTATGATTAAGTATGAAATGATTGGTTGAGCTGTTTGTCAAAGTTATAAATAGGATACCACACAAACCCAACACTAATCTCGCTGAAAGACAGATACTGGCAACATTTCTTAGTCATCTGTTCCTGACGCTCAGGGGAGAACAGCTACACTTCCATTAAGTTTTCAAACAGAAGTTGCCTAAAATACATTTCTCTGGTAAAATTTTGGGCATATGCACTGTGAGCCACGCTGAGATCTAGCAGGGTGTTGGAGTTTTAAATGTTCAACCCAGTTTAAACCAGGTCCTCTGGATCCAGCCCTCTGTGTAGGGGTGAAAGGTGATGGTTTGATGCTTGTGGAAACAAAGATGTGTTCATGAAGCAGTTCTGGCAGGACCAGACTGATGTCCTTATCTCCTCATACCCCTGGATTAATTTTAAGGGCAGAAGAGGAAGTCCCTAGGGATGTCCTTTGCATCTTCAGGTTTACAGGCAGCTTTCTGTAATCTGCTTTTGGAAGATCAGATGGAGAGATAAAAAGAAGAGCAATGGCGCAGGTTTCACTTACGTGCGTCTGCAACCAGAAGGGAAAGGGAACATATTGAATTCCTTCTGCTGCAGATCTCTCACTCACAGCAGCTTCTGCAGACTCCAGCATGGATGCTGGTACTTGTCCATCTGAGTTCTGCATCAGCTGCATCCTTTCTGTTCAACTGGAAGTCTGCAATTTCATGTTCCCACAAGATGACCCCATATTTGCCGTTTGCTTTCATGGTGCCTCAAATTGTAGGGAAGGGCTCCAGAGTTCGGCACTTTTACTGCTGGCCAAAACATTTGTGAGACAATTAAAGCAAAGCAATAGCTGAAGGAGAGCCAAGCATTTCTGGGGCTGAAAAAAGCTTCAAGTTGCAAAGTTAAAAAGCCCACAGCAACCAGCACTTGCCCCTCCAATCCTGCACCTTCCCACATCCCTGCCAACACATACAGCAAAGAATTTTAGAGGAGGTATAAGCACTTCTAATTTATGGCATAAGTCAACAACTCTTCATAGGTAAAGTCTCTTAATTTTTTACAAAAATCTAAAAAAGGATGATCTTTAATTTGTGGGGTTTAGACAATTCAGACATGCATACTTTTATTTTTAGCTTTGATAAGTGTACACACATCTATGGAATTTCAGATTAATGAGCTTCATTAAGCCTAATTTCTTACATTTTTAGGCATAGACATTTTGATTTTGCAATCTATCAGAATCAGATTCAGATCCAAACTCTTTGTTTAATAACTATTTAAAAATAAGGTTTTTTGCAGACTCAGGAGTCATTTTCATTCTTACCAGCAGGCAGAGTGGTTGAGGTTTTTTTAGCATCCTGATTTTCCCTCAGATTTTTGTTGCTAGAGAGCAAGACCCTCCTTGTATGTATACAGCACCTCACCTGGGTGAGCTGGCAGCCAGGAGAGCAGCTCATCAGGGTGGGCAGCAGTGGCCTGTGCCCTGTGCAGTCTTCCCAGCCTCCCCCTCTGGTGTGGTACATCCTGCTCATCCCAGTGTCCTGTAAGGGTGGCAGAGTGATAGGGAACAGGAAGTGCCTTCCAGGAGCCCAGGGCTGAGCATGTGGCTGAAACCCAGGAAGATGATTGTCATGGTTTTCACACTAGCATCAATTGCTTGAGCTTTGCTGGGGTTGAAAGGAAATGTTCTGCAATTGCTGACTTCTCCATGAGAGGTTAATACAGATTTGTTCTTTGCACTGAAATGATTGGGACCAACCACAAGCACTCCCCATTCTTGAGCAATAGTTTTACAAGCTTGCTGAAGCTCTTCAGTCTCTATCTCAAACTAGCCCCAAGTGCAGTACCACTGTTTTCCTTGCAGAGCTTCAGCAGGAGAACCGGAAAAGCCTTTTGGTTTTGTCCCTTCCTCAAGTTCCTGACATGGATTACATGAATCATTGCCCCAAAGTTTGGGAGTTTTTAATGCAAAAAGGGTAAACCAAAGGCCTTCACCTCATAAACTTCTTGGCGCAAACTACATCTTTAAATCCTTAGTTTACTACCCAGATTCCTTTTCCAGTCTGATCCTACCAGCAGTGAGCTGCCAGGGCATGCGGAAGCGCTGACAGTTTCTCCAGTAGATATTTTTTCTGAGAAGCTGGTAAAAAAGATCCTGCTTAATGAATTGCTTTGCCTCTTATGCAATAACATATTTATGTTGTTATGAAGCCTGCAGTGAAGCTGCATCTGATAAGAGTGATAGGTTTCCAGTTTGATCTTATTTTAGATTGCAGCAAACTGAGGATAAAAAGACTCTTTGTTCCAGGGAGAAAAAACATAACCAAACATCTGGTGAGAAGCTGATGTGCTCAGGACAACTCTGACAGAGGTTGATAGTGATGGATTGCAGCACACAACTTCAATACATTCCCACAAGTGTCATGTGAAGAGACAAGATAATTCTTCCCTTGTCTAAGATTCATTTTCAAAGTTTTCTGGTTTTCGGGGAAGGGGGAAGAGTGTAACAGTGAACTCCCTGTTTCTCTATGATTCTTGTAACTGGTCTAGTTTGAACTGAAGGCTTCTTTCAGGGTTGATTTATTGGGAGAGTGTTAATTGTAGACCATGTCCTAACTCCCAGTTTAAGCCTTTCATAATGGATCATCTCCTGCAGCAATCCTGCTCAGAAGCACTGCCACTGTGTGTCCAGTGCCCAGAAAAGGATCTGGGGAGTGTTGGATTCAGTGTGTTCAGTCGGTTCTGCTAGCTGGAGGTCCTTCGATGCTTGTGGTACATCTGGGTTTGGCACTTGTTCTTTCATTCTTCTCTCAGCTGCTGAAGTAGATATTTTCTACTGCAAATTATAAAGCGTTTCCTACTCTGTCCTTAAATACAGGCTTGGATCGTTTCCTGTGCTGATTCCTGCTGTGTGTGCACAGCTCAGAGGCAGAGACAGTCAGGCTCATGTAGCTAATGGCAGGTCCTGAGAGAAAGTGGGGGAGCAGAGCGATGGGAAGGGATATTCTGTTTCATTCAGAAAGACACTCCCAAAACCCAAAGGAGCAATGCGTGGGTGAAGTGCTTTCGTGCAGAGCTTTTCACTAAGAATCAAGTCTGTTGTCAGCACTTGTGACATTTTCTCTGTTCCCTTCCTCTGGGCAGTTTGCCACTGTAACATACACAGATGACATTAGGATTTTCAGACTGTCGTTTCTGAAGGCACTCTTATCTATTCTGTTCTTAGTATTTTTCCAGGACACGGAGGTGGCTCTTTCTCCTCTGTTAATTAACTTTTTTTGCCCATGTTTGCCTGTCTTACAAACTCCTCTGACATCAGGGTCTAGGATTAAACAAATTGATACCACACTTCCAGTGTGTGAGCTTGACACTGAGCTGACAGCCTCAGAGCCTGAAGTATTTTGACACAGGAACAGAGCAAATACAGAGGAAGTTGCTGTTCAGCCTCCTCCACACCATCCCGCCAGGCTCCTGGTTTGAGCAGCCTGTGTCAGCACTAATGGGGCAGTCCCAGAGTCCTCCCACCCATCAGTGGGTTTCTGCTTGAGGTGCCAGTTGTGACATTTCTCAGAAGTACCTGTATTTATTCATTGTGTCAGGTTTTCACTGTAGTGCAATTACGGAACAGCACTAACCTGGTAGGGAGCCAACTCCATGCAGTAGCCAGATTAAGTTGTCTTATTTGGTTAACAGTATTTTGATAGTTTATTAAATCCTAGTAGGAGTAGAAAAATAAGAGTGGAAAGAACAAATCTTGTGGATTATCTGCTCTTGGTTGTTCACTCCTGTTGGTATAATCCTGGTCTGAATGATGAGCTGTGGGAACAAGCGTTTAATGTTTTCTATTGTCCCATCTTAGACATGTGCATTGCTTTCACAGAATAAGCATATTCTCTAGCTATTTTTTTCCAGTTTGCTGTTTTTATCACTGATGTGGAACATGGTGCTTGTTTTCTTTATCTGGAACGAAAACATTAGTTCATCTCAGATAGCACAAGCTATTTGATCACCCTTCAGATGGCAAGGCATTACAAAAGCTGCTGACATGGGACAAATTCAGACCTGTGGTGAGCAGCTTGAAAAGACTTCATGCCCTTGTTATCAGTCTCCCGAGATACCCAGCTCTACTCCCTCAGCAGCAGCAGCAAAGAGAGATAGAATTGATTGTGCTAGAGCCAAATCCTTCTCTCCTTACTGAGGCAGGGAGGCAGCAGGGATGTGTGGGGGGTTGTAGGCATGAGTGCAGCAGGTGAGAGAGCCCCTGCCTCTTCCTGCAGTCCTGCTCATGTGTCAGCTGTGACCCTGCTCTGTGGTGGCCTTGGGCCAGCTGAGGCTAACCTGGGATCTGCCGTAAAGCAGGCACTGAGGTCCATGAGAAGCACTGAGGGGTTCTGGCAGGGTGTTGGTGAAGCAGACAGCTTCCCTCTGCCTTTCCTCTCCACCTTGCTGCATGAGCTCCCAGGCCAGCTCATCTGAGATGTCCCTGAGCTCATGGCAGAGCTGATTTCCAGCTGCACCCCGCCGCCTCTGCTTCTCATCCTGAGAGTGCTTCTTCCTATGCAAGTGCAGGAAGATAAGGACTTCATTTGAGCACAACTCTTCCTCATGGCCATATTCTGCCCCGGGCTTCTGGGCCAGCCCTCAGCCCTGCCCCACCTTACTTATCCTCAGCCTGTGGTGTCACTAAAACCAGAGAAAACACAGTTCAGTGCATTTTGATGACAGTGTTTGCTGTATAATACTTGATATTCAGTCCTGCTATGACTCCCCTGACATTATGTGCAAACTGAAGCCAAAATGACGGTACTCTTAATACATAATCAGAAAATAGAAGATACCGTATTTTGCTGACAGCTGACTGCAAATCAAAGAAACAGGCTGCGCAGCTAACATCTGCCTTTGCAATATGGGAAAATATCTGATTTTCACTCTCCTTAATAGAGCAGTCTGGTCTCTGGTTCAGTCTGATAGTAGCTACTACAGGAGACCAGCTGTACACCTGGACACCTTACATGGGTATTATGGGGTATAGGTGTTTGGCAGAACTTGCCAGCAGCTGTTTCTCAGTGAAAAGGGCATGAAGAGCTCTTCCTAGGTTGGTCAGCCAGGACTGTCACCTAATCCAAATGTTTTTTGGGTACCCCTGTTTCCCCTTAGGAGTTATCCATGACAAGACTGGGACTCAAGGTAGCATCATGGTACTAGTGCTGGTGGTGCTGTCAGCCACTTACCAGCACATACCAAATTATGTTCTCTTTAAAGATATATATTTGCAGAGAAATGGGGACAGGAGCACTTGAAGCAGGAAAAGCTGGGACGCATAAGGAAAGGGATTTACTTTCATTGCACTACCTCTTTGCAAGGTATTTTTAACATCTGTACCACCTCCAGGCTCATTTTGCATCAGCTGCAGAGACTTGGACATGGCTAAAAAAATTTAAAAGCGAATATTCTAAAGTACACTGTTTTGTCCTCCGTTTCTGGCTGTGATGCTCATTAGGCTGGATGGGGTTTTGGTGGGAAGAGGGAGAGGCCAACAGACAGTAGTGCCTACCAGGGACAGTAGGAGAGGGCTGGAGCTCCTCAGCTGCCAGGTGCTCTCAGGCTCTCTGGCTGCACCTGGCCAGGGGCTGTGTCCTGGCATCCCCGCCATGCCTGGCATGCCTTGCACTTCAGTAAGCCTGATTGCCTGAGACATGTCCACCCAGAAACCCCCCAAGAGGGAGCTTGGGCTGAACTTGTCCTGGCATGGGGAGCTGGACTGAGGCTAGGAGCATGAAGTGAGCTGTTGGAGCAGTTTGGAGAGCAACTGGGAGGAGGGTTACAAATATGAGGGAAGAATTATGATGGATTTATCACAGCCTGAAATAAATTAACCTCTGGGAGGAATAATTTTGTAATAATTTGCATTTAGATACTCTGACACAGCCACATAACCCCAAACCTTCTGCAAACATTGTAATTAATTCAATCTCCAACATCCTGTGAGAGGGATAGAAATAGCACTATTTACATGGTTAAAGGAGCCAAGGACTCTTCTCTCAGTATTGTATTTTATCACCCCTGGGACTGCCCTTCTGTCTTGTTTTCAGATCCTTGTGGTGGGGGGAAAGGCAGGAGCAGTGAACAGCTGGAGAGCTTTCCTGAGCACAGTTAGCTGAGGTGCAGTGTTACACCACACAGCCCGTGGCAGGCAGCCCAGGGCCAGCTGTGGGCCAGAGCAGTGAGGCTGGAGCACATGGCGGAAGAAGCAGGGAGCTGAGCCCTCTCTCAGCTCCTCTTAGTGGTGCCTGTGGGCAGGGCTATTCCCCCTGCAGGGACCCTGGGCCTAACTCCATCCCTGAGTGGAAAGCGGTCTAGTGATTCAATATTCAGCACTCTCAAGTGCGGTAATGAATTTGATAGCCAAGATGATCTGCTAACCCAGCCAGCCTGAGAGGGTATTTCAAGGACAATGCAAGCCTGTAGCTAGGCTGTGTGATATTCTCTTGTCATCAGCCTCCTGCCTGTTCCTTTCCATTCCAGGGCAGTTAATCATAAATGAGATACTTGCTTGATGCTGTTTTCATGCATCCTCTACCCTGTTTCCATTTCCAAGGGATTGTGCAGTCGGCAGGTTACATCCCTACCCCAGCTTCAGCAGCTTTTGCAGGAGAGCTGGGTCTCCAGAGAGACTCAGATTGAGCCTCATGTTGTGACTGTGGAAGGCTTGGGCAAGCTGATTTTTTTCAGAGCATCTCAAAGTGCATCTTCTCTTACTTACAAATGTGTCTTAAATGCAGGGTTCTTAGGGCAGCACAGAGCTGGTGTTAGCTAAGCGATTGAGTGCACTCTGGGCACCTCCTTGCTCCACTGCCAGACCTGCTCAGCTGTGGGGTTGCAAGTCAAGGGCTGAGGAGAGATGGTTGGGTTTCAATTACAGACTTGGGATAGTGCAGTTTTCTTTAGGCATGACCCAGAGCTGGCCTTGGTCACTGGAAGCATATCTGTCATCTTCAAGGAGATTTGAGCAGCCCTCTCTTTGCTGCCAGTGTGTCTTCTGCCATGCCTGTCTGCTTTCTGCAAAGCTGTTCCAGGGGCCAGGAGCATGTGCTCTCCAGCAAGTGGTGAGCAACAGGCTAGCTCTATACAGCGAGAACTTGTGTGACACAGCAGCTGGGAGAGAGCACACTGTATCGCGGTGATTTACTCCTCGTAAAACACCTCTGGCTCTCTGTAGGTATCTGCAGATGTCTTCTGTCAAGTGAACCCAGAGATATTTATAGCGAAAGCTTCAGCAATAGGAAAATTTCAAGTTGGCAAACAAAGGGACTTTGAAATATAAGGAGAACCAAAATACGGTCTGGAGCACATTTATTTTGGTATCAATAGAAAAAGGTTAAATAATAATAGTGAATGTTTCCAGGGTGGGTCAAGTTAAACAGCAAAGAAAGCAAAGCGTATTCACAGTGCTGTAAGACTGTTCTGTGTGTGCTGAGTTTGAGTTACAGAGATAAATGATGAAAACTTCGCTTCCCACTGAGACAGAGTGTGGTGGTGCTGAGCACCACACAAACACCTGCTGAGTACCTTACAAACACCTGCAGAAAGCTAAGATAAATGCTACTTCAAAAGGGATTGAAACTGCTCTGTAAAAT
The DNA here is from genome assembly GCF_008360975.1 of Lichenostomus cassidix. NCBI lineage: Eukaryota > Metazoa > Chordata > Aves > Passeriformes > Meliphagidae > Lichenostomus > Lichenostomus cassidix. The sequence continues at coordinate 20,434,889 of NC_139490.1, forward strand.
TCTGTATTGAATACAGAAAAAATTCTGTATTCAATTCACAAAGTTGTATAAAATTAAGCAACTTTAGCTATGGGTGTGACTTTCCCCCTGTTGTTTCCCTGTCCCCTTCCCCTGGATGGCAAGGCGGCTGTGCTATCCCAGCTTGTGTTGGGTTGCAGCCATCCTGCTCAAACACGCTGTGCCTCGCCCAGGCTGGGAGCGCACAGGGTTTGTCTGGACATGTCACGTTTTAATGAGCACACCTCACACCGCTGCTGCTCCTCAGTGTCCATCACGGAGCTCAGGCGTGGGGCTCTCCCTCCCCAGCCTGTCCTGAGGCAATCCCCACATTGCCCTGCTTCGTTTCCAAAGCCTGTGCAGGGAACCTGCCTGGCAGGCAGCTGTGGTGAACGCGTCTCCTTGCAGGGACATCCATGTTTGCTCTCCCAGTTTCAGGTAGGTCTCCTGCTTGAATCCTGCTGGCAGCAGGCCAGGAGATGGGAGATCCCCAGGGCTCCTACTGCTTTGACTTGGTGTCCCAAAGCAGGGCGTTTGTAAAGGGCTGTTGGAGGCTTTGCCTGACCCCCTCAGGCCCGGCGGGGAATGGCTCCCACAGAAAAAATGGCGGGAGTGCCATGCTGTGAGGGAAAGGGCTCTGAGCAGGAGCAGGACCTCACCAGCAAAAATCACCATCAACTGAGCTGGGAAAGGCACTTTTGGGAAGCACTGGGATTTCTTGGGATCCATTTCTTTGTTGATTGGCTTTTCAGAGAGGCCAGGCCCAGTAAAGGCCTCACTTTGTCCTGAGGGCCCTGAGGCCCTCATGGAAGGATGCGTCCCACAGTAAAACTGCTGTCCACAAAACTTCTGTCCTTGCCAGAATCCGGTGGCAGCAGAAATTGGATGGAAAAGGCCGGACAAGAAAAAAGTTTTTAATTTGCTGTGACAGGAATCAAAGCCATGTCTTGTCAAAAAATTACAGCTCCCTTTTCCTGCCTGTCTGTCACATATCAGCAGCCCTAACGCCATACAGATAAATGCGGCTCTACAGAAAGGAGCCCTGGGAATGACTCAGAACAATCCAGTCTGTGAGGGAAGGAGAGGCTTAGGCAAGCCCTGGAACTGAGCTTGCATTTGGTGTGGCAGGAATTGAGCCACATGATATTTATATTTGACTCAGAGTTTTTATATTGAAGCAAGTTGCTGCTTTTCCTGCTGCTTTGGCAGTGGTGCCTGGGCACTCGTGGGGACAGGGAGTGGGTCCCATGGGAGATGGCAGCCCCTAGGACACTCCACCCTGACACTACTCTCATCTGGGAGCACAGCACAAGGCTGATATGGGAGTTCTTCTCCTGCACAAGCTGGTGAGCAGCAATTCCTGTCACGTAGGCAGGAAGACTGGTGGTGCAGATGCCCATGGTAGCCTGCTCTCCAAGGGCAGGCTCACCCCACACCCTGCAGAGGTTGCTCAAGGGTCAGCTGTGAGCAGGAATTTGAGGGCCAGCAAAATGCAAACTCATCCTGAATGGCTTCTGCCTAAAATACATCTGCTACAGAACACTCCAATGGCTCTTAGCCTGCTAATGAGATAACTTCCAAAAGGGTAGGACACATGCCCAGTTTCACAGACCCTTTCCATCCATTTGCAAAGGGCTTTATACACTGGAAATAACTAAGGACTATAATGGGAACACCAGGTTCAGGATTTGATGCTGTTGGGACACACAAGATAAAACACCATTTTGAAGATGTTTAGGCTCAGCTATTACATTAAGACAGCAGTCCTGTAAAAGTGCCAGCAAAATCATTGTCAATCCCAATCAAATTACCTTAAACATGGTAACTGCTTGGTAATTGGTTTATCTCAGTACATGCTTGGAAAAAGAGGGGTACTTTTTAAAGAATTTTTTCAAATAAATGTTTCATTTCATTCAAAAAAATTCTTACTGCTTGGGTAAGGAGAAACCTAGAGTGTGTTTGCAGGTGGATGTCTTTGTAAGGACTCACAAGAACTTAGGCAATTATTTTTAAAATGTTGCTGACTCTGCCTATGCGAGCACTTGCTTCTCCACAGTAAAGAAATTGCAGAGGGCAGGAGGAGTTCCATACTGGGGAATTTCTCAATTTGACTGCTGAGTCCTCTTACCTTTCCTGTCCTTCCTTATAGCAAAGGGTATGTTCAGTCAGTGATTGTCATAGCAACCTTTTTTGGGGTGGTCTCATCTCTTCCTGGGAGATAAATTTTTCACTGAAAATATCAATACATGTGGAGGGGAATTAGTCAACCAAATTCCACTGGCATTCAGCCCATCTCTGTCTCTTGAAAACTTCTCACTTAGCCTCACCTCTCTGGTTAAGGAAATGCCTCCTCAAGATAGATTTCGTTGAGCAGGCAGCACTTCGGAGTTGTTTCTTTTTTTCTTGACAAAGCAGTTTCAAACAGCTGTGCTAATATACATACTAAGTCTAATGAGTACAGCTGTCATTTAATCAGACTTCCATGTCTTCTGGGATTCTCGGCAGAGATGGATTCTAGGACTGACTTTGAGCAGGAGACACTTGTATTTCCCTTCTCCTTGCTCTATATATGAATCTTTTCTCCTTGGATTTCCTTTCCTCACAGTCAACAGTGAGAAAATTTATGCCTGCATTGACACCAACCACTATATTAAAGCAGGAGATCTCAAATTAGGTGGTAAATTTGACAGAAAGACCTGAAGCAGATCCAGTTTACTAGGGAGCTGGGATATTTTTAAGCTGAGATTGAGGTGAAATCCTCCCTTTTCCAGACTTGTCCATTCAACTGCATTTTCTCTCATTTTAGGGGAGCACCTGCGGATCTGCCCACAAGGCTACACCTGCTGCACCAGCGAGATGGAGGAGAACTTTGCAAACAAAAGCCGAAGTGAATTTGAAGCCATGATGAAAGAGGCTGGTCGCTCTGTGCAGGCAACCCTAACAGCACAGCACAGAAGCTTTGACAGTAAGTAAAACCTGCCTGGTTCCCTCTGCTCAAGTTCCAGTCACTGCTCAGTTCTCCAACAGGGCTTGGAAGTGAAAAGGAGGTTAGGTCGTCTTAGATGCTTACAGCTGTCAGCTTCATACAAACATCCAGAAATGTTAGAGAGTAGGGATGGTCTTAGAGACTGTGGTGCATAAGATGTGGTGCATAAGATGTTGTGGACAAACATTCTCTTCAAAGTACAGTATCCCTCTTAACGTGCTAAGCAAAGGCTAAGGATGGCTCTCTTACTTTTATTGTTCCCTGAAAAATCCATTTTGCAGTGCACAGTAAGCCTCGAGGTCTGAAGGCCACTGGAAATAAATGGTTTACTGGCAAAATTGAGATGACCTGTGATTCAGAAACTGTATCCATTACCAGATTTTGAAGAAGGTCAGACATTTAGAATCATGGCCCTCCTAACTTTATCAACAGTCATCATATGGAGTTACCGTGAAAAGGAGTCAGGGAAAGAAGCTGTAATAGCCAGAAAGGTGGAACTGGAAATTCAAGTAGTAAATAATAGACCTAAAGAAATAAGCCTGACCTTCAGGGAGCTGATAACCAAGATGAAGTGCTTTTATACTAAATAGGAAGAAAAGGCAGTATGTCTCTGCAAAAGGCATTGTGACGGTGTGGCCAAGGTTGACCACAGCAAAGGCATTTCTTTATAAGCTCAAAATTAATTGATTTTTACCCGCCTTAAAAGGTGATAATCAGGATTTTCAAAAGAGCCTTACAATGGTGGTTTCTCAGACTGATGTCTGAATGGGACTTGTAGCTGCAGCTGAGCACTCCCTGACCTCTGAAATCCAGCCCTTCGCAGGGGGTAGTGCAGAACCCCTCCAGGCTTGGCACCCTCTCTTTCCACTCCCTGTCACAGCACTGGCTGCTATATCTGCTCTTTATTTTTGCCACAGACACTCAAAAGAGCAGAGTTCTGCATCTGGCATGTAGGAGAGTGCAAAATTTGATGGAAGCTTTGGGGATTATATTAACAAGCAGAAATTGCCTAGTGAAGAACTGGTTTAGTCTGAGTGTGATATTTTGGTGGATTAATAATAATAGCAGCAATAAGAGTAATATTAAGCAAAACCAAGCATATGAAGGGGGGATGCTTGTGTTGAGGTGTCAGTTAGAGCTGCTTGTTTTTACTTGCTGGTATTTTATTTTATTTTATTTTATTAGGTTTTATTTTTATTTTGGTTTTATTTGGTTTTATTCTCCAGTATTTTACAAAGATAGAGTTTCATTTCTGTGGTGCATACCCAAGTTTCTTTTACATATCAAATGAAGTAAGTGTTCAATTAGCCAAGTATTACTTTTACAGACCATAATGTACAGATCATTGGGTGTTTTGCAGTGGGAACAACCTCACTTGAGCCCACAGGCCAGGAAGATGTCTCCTGCTCCCATTATACCCTTTTAGTTTGCTTAACTACCCTTGCAATCAATACAGAGTTTATAATTTATGCAAGACATGATAAAAAAAATTATATTGTGTCTCAGTTTCAAGCATGACTTTACCTATAAGTAGTACTGTTATTTTTTCTTTAGCTACTGCATAAATGGTTTACAACTGAGGGAGTTCTAGTGATGGGGCAATGGGATCACCTCAGCTCCTGAAACAATGCCATAGAAACTACCCTAGCTTCCAGTAAATGTTACAGTTCTCACAGTTAACAAGACTTTTTGCAGGTAGTGCTGTTCAGTAAAGGAGATTTTTTATGTCAGATTGATGAGTTCTAGTCTTGCTGGCACTGGATGCCTGGGTTTGCTGGATTTCCTTAGCAGCAGCCTGGAGTGCAGCTTTTGGGGTTGCAGAGGTATCAATGCACAGCTTGTCTTCACATCAGTGATTTCATTTGGCCTGAGGAGCATGTAGTGGGAGAGGCTCCACTGGATGGGGATGTCCAATCCTTTCTCAAAGTATTTGTAGCCTGGAGATCAGATTATTCATATATTCTCTGCTAGCAGGTGTGGCACACTGAACTTCAGGCCTGGAGCTGTCTTATTTTTGGATTCATCACAGCAAATCTTGCGCGTGTAATCTCACTGCTGATCATGGCAATAGTCTCTACTTGTAAATTCCCCACGCTCCAGATAGAAAATAGCAAGGCTACAGCAATCTGCCTCTTCATGCTTGTGGTCAACATTTTGCTTTGGAGAATAATTCATCCTTGCAGTTTGTGGTCTGTAAAGCCCTAAATTGCCAGTGTGCCTCTGCTCTGAGCTGCAGCTTTGTCCTGTTGCAAGGAATTACAGAGTCTGTTGTTTCAGTCTCCTTGGCTGCTTTTGGGACAAACATTTTGTGGCCAAGAGCAGAATGTCCTTTATGTCATACAAAGTATTTTTAGAGAAAATACATGTGTGAGATACAGATGACATGCAATAGGTATAGCTGTATATTCAAAAGTGAGGTATGTGGAATAAGATCCTACGGTCTGAGTGCTCTCTCTGCATAGCAGAGGACACATGGCTTCTGAGATGCCCTTCCTCCGGGATCTGCCAGGGCTAAATTTAAACAGCCCACGGTATTGCTTAGCTGCTTACTAGCACTTTTGTTGTTTTGCTTTATGTTACTGTAGTTAGCAGAATTTGGGGACATCAGTTTCAAGCTATACATGTGATCACAGACTTGCTGTTAACCTTTTAACTGAAAAGGTAGCACTTTGCTCTACAACCAACTGGTTTTAATTAAAAAAAAGAAAAAGCGTGAGAAGCAGGCCATGAGTGATAGGAGCATATGCTTTTGATAACTCAGTGCTAGGGAGGATGTTGTGGTCAGAGTAGAGGTATTTCATTACCAGGATTATAGGCACAAATTCTTTGTTAATTCTAATGTCCCAGGGCTCTTGTCAGGCAAGGAGGGAAATGTAGTTACCTGGGAGCAAAGCTTGTAGCAGAGACCTGCAGAGGCTGCTAGGTTGGTTTTGGTTGGCATTTATTTGCGTGGAAAATTGTATATACCCTATACTTAGAAAGAAAAACAATAAAAATTAAAACAAACTAGGGGTCTTAAAGGGAGCTGGGTACAGTGTTGAGACTGGTACTAAATATTGTTTTAAAGGTGCTTCGACATTGATTTCAGAACGTGCTTCTTTTCGAACTGATATCTTGTCAGTGAACCAGAAAGTTTTGGTATCTGTTATTACAAAATTAAACACATTGACAAGGAGCTTTGTCCAAGCAGTGGTTCAGGATACAGATGTGAGCTGGCGGTGCCTCCTCTGACAGCTGCAGAACAGGGCTTTGGCTCTTCAGTTGTGCTGAGAGTGAGTTACAAACTTGCTCAGGTCTGGGGGAGATTCCTGTGGACAATGAGCTTTTTTTTTTTTGCATGTCATACAACTGCATGTCAGTGTTGCTCACAGTCGTGGGACTTCTGAACTCCTGTCCTTCCCAGTACAAGTGAAACTTGTACTTCCATAATCTGTTGCAGCAGTGAGCCTGGAAAATCTTCTGGACTATGCTGGAAAGGCTGTAGAAGGGATTTGTGGTGCCAGATCAGAGCAGTTCCAAGGCTGTGCAGCTGGGGATGGCAGCATGGGCTGCAGAGGGGTGGAAAGAGGGAGCAAGAGCAAGTGGTGCTTGGAGTGACAGTGAGGGCCTGCAAGCAGCAAGGAACAGGGCTGCTTTTCTAATCTTGGTGAAAGCTCACTTGTTGAGAGTCTAATCCGTGTCTGTCTCCCTGTTTTCTCCCTTTTCCCCCACTTAAATCACTTTTTAATAATACTGCGATGTTGCGCCAATCTTTCCTTTTGGTACACTTAGCAAGCAGTCCCTGTGTGACTGCTGACCTTTAGCTGTGAGCCAGGAAATCTGTCCTTTCAGAATTGTTTCATGTTTTCAGGAAATATCAACAAGCCAAAACAAAAAACCTTGGCTTGTAGTCCACACTGCACAGTCTAAAAATGATTTGTAGCTCTCATAAATTCTGTGATTTTTAAGCTGTGACAATCAAATGCAGATTAAAGAATTTGTGGTTTTTAACTGGATGGCCATTGGAAAGCTGATGTCATGTAAAAGCTTTCATAATGTCCAGTCTTGGTAGCTGGAAACTGCATATGCAGAAACTCAGACTATGAAGATAATTAACATTATTTGAGAGTTAGTTTCAGACAGTTACATATTTCTTATAAAGATGAATCATTGTTTTAAATGTTACAAGGTGGGAAACGTCCTAGAAGCTGTTACACACTGATGGTTAAAATTTTACAGATTTCTAAAGGTCCCTTGTTTAAAGTTCAACCAAATGTGTCTTTGTCAGAGGAGCTGAGTTATATAAGCCTCAATACCTAGAGCTGCAGCCCCTAAAAGCACTGTTTGAGAGAGCCATATATAATTATTTTTATTTACATCCATATATACTGTGAATGCTTAAGGAAGCTGATAAGGAGGTTGTGGAGTTAGCCCAGCAGGCAGAGCTCTCTTCTACCCTGATGATTTTAAACCTGGACTACAAAATCCAGACCTGAAACCAAATTTTGCAGGTATTTTCTCAACTGATGATAACATGAACCAAGCCTTGATGACCTGAAATTTTAAAGTATCTGAATTTGGTGGCCCATGCACCAAAAGATCTATTCTGAGAGATGCGGGACTTCTCTGTGCAGAAAATGATTGACATAAGACCACAATCAAGGGTTATCTGGGCTGCAGGGGCTGCAGTGCCTGTGTCCCCAAATGTCCCCAAATTTTGTCCCAAAAGCACTGCTCCACACTTCCAGTGTCCTCGGCCACTGCTCTCAGCTGTGGGTGTTTCTTGGAGGCATCGCATGGTGTGGGTTTGGTGAGGTGCTGTCTAAAAGATACTGTTTACGTAGAAACAGGGAAGCAGGGACTAGTTGTGCCTTAAAATGTGGATGTGCTGCTGTGTTTAGAAATAAATTCTTTGTTTCAGAGGTTGTGGAAGGGAGCACTTCTGGAGTGAGCAGTGTTGCTCCAGCAGTGCCAGGCTGTGCTCCACAAGTTGGCTGCCTCCCACTGCCCCTGGCTTCAGCACTGGCTGCTCCTAAGGGCCGGGAATTCGAGTTAGGACTTCAAATGTATTGCTTTTGATCCAGAAACCCCTAATTGCCTGGGAGCACTCTTTCTTGTGGTGACTCCCCAGGCCAGGACTCTGCCCTGAAACTGTGTTGTGTGGCCTCGGTTGGTGGCCTTGGCCATAGGCTCAGCACTGTGGGAGAGCACTGACCTCTGGGGCATCCTTGGGCAGATGGGAGGCAGCAGGACTCCCAGCACTCCATGGGACAACAGGCTCAGCTGTCTCTCACAATATGTGGTGGAGACGTGGGATGGCTTCCGTAGGTCACCTGAGGTTTATCTTTCCTAACATCGGTCTTGCATTGGCTGCCTGCTGTCTCCTATTTGAGCATCTACTGTGAAACAGTGTGAAATGGAAAAGAATGAATGGACCTAGAATATTTCAGCTCCTGAGCAAAAGGCTAGTAGAGTCAGGGAGACCGAGTTAGATGGAGGACTTAAGGGCAAGAAGATGTTTGATCATTTTTTCTAGTGACGTGACAAAGGAATAGGAGGAAAAGAACCTGAGAGTGAATCTCTTTCACTGAGTGTTCATCACCTGCACTGCATTTCTCTGACAGGCCAGGGGCAGCCTTTTTGGCAAAATTGCACTACTTAAAACACCATTGTTTTGTGCTTCTTTCTGCACAGTGCTTGCGCAGCATCATTCAGAAGAAGCCCATTTGTCTCACAGCTTTACATCTGGGATGCATTATCAAAAATACTTACAAGAGAGGCCATCAAAGATGATTCCTTTGGCTCCCATGGACTTCCTTCCCTTAGGGTTGGTTTGGGGACAATACAGACAGAGAGAGAACCTCATTTAAGCTGAAATAAAAAAGCAGAGTCACAGGCAGATCCAGGACAGAGAAACAAATAAGGGGGTTCCCTTGGAGGCCTCCATAGGATGAAGGCAACAAACATTCATGCTTGTTCCATTTCTTGTTTCCCCCAAGGAACCACCTTAAGAAAAGCCCAGCACAAGACAGGATTGATGCTAGTCGGGCTGTCACTCCCCACAGTCATGGTCTGAAGAAAGGAGATGCTTTCATGTGTGGTGCATCTTGTTTGGTATTTATGGGTTCCTGGAATGGGGTGTGGTGTCTACTGAGGTGCATTCCTGGGCTGACAAGATTAATCCTGACAGGTAGCTGCCTCGGGGAAGCAAATGCTTAGGCTCACCTATAACAGCTCCAGCACCTGGAGTTTTCTCTCCCCTTACAGCCACTTCTCTTCACATTTAATCTGCAAGGCTCCGTTCTATGCTGCAGGGTATATTGCAATGTACGTGCAGCACTCTGCTTAACAGATGGCATAGGCATGATATTCTCTTTTATTGAAAGAAAAGAGAGTGGAAAGGAAAGCCACGTTGGAGTGGCTGGGATGAGAGCACTGCACTGGGGTGCCTCCTGCAAGGGCCTGCACACCCCAAGAGATGAGCTGCTTCATCCCTGCAGAAGTCAGGTTAGGTGGAAAAGGCACATCAGGCATCTCAGTTTCAGCAGCTGTCACCACGTTTTGTCGCGCACTCAAAAAAGGCTGCCTCTGAGTGCTCAGAGAACAGTGAAATGTGCATCTGCTTGGGGACATAAAAGAAAGCACCTGCTCTTCCGAGATAGGGGATAACACAGGCATGTTTTGCAAGAAATTGGTGATGCCCAGATAGTAATTTCAGAAGAAACTGTCAGCTGAGTTTATTTTAACATTCAGGACACAGTGCATGAATCTCTTAGAAAACTTCTGGTTTCACAGAGTAAGCAGCCAAGCAGCCTAACTTTTATCACAGGTGCTGGGTGTTGCCTTCAGTGGCTTCAGAACCTTACTCCCAGATGGCAGGATGGAAGTCAGGGCAGGGGATGGGAGATGAACAGCTGAAGTTTTATTTTCCTAAGAGGAAAATAAGAGGATTTCTTGGGCTGCTCTTGCAGCAAAGAAGTGTAGGTGCTCTGAATCAACTCTTGAGGTGATATTTTTGCTCCAACTTGATGTTTGCCAAGAATCCCATCCCTGTTCAAGTGAGGTGCTGTGGGTATATGGGAGCATGAAGGGCTCCAGCAGCAAGGTACTGTCCCTGCTTACAGATCAGCAAACACAATGAGCTGGAAAATATGCTACTGAAATATGTGGCATGTCCTGACATAGGACCTTGGGTTATTTTGAGTACTTCAAGGTATCTGCTCTCATTTGAGATGTTAAAAATACTTTGTTTTCTCTCACCAGAAATGCTTGCAGCAAACTGTTGATTCTGTTTTATTAATTATTGCCATTGAAGTAGCATATCCATAGAGCCAAGAAGTGCTGTAATGCACTGCAGGGCATCCTACTTGTCTGAGCCTCAACCTATGGTCGAAGGACTTTGTTTGAAAACAAAAATAAACAAACAAATACCTAGTTTGGAGGAGTGGACTATGGAGGGAAGAGGTGAGTGTAAGGTCATGTGATAGGTTTGTGCTAGAGATGGGAGCAGAGCTCAAGTCCCTGGGTGTTGAGTGAGGTGCAGGAGTACCACAAGTCCCTCTAGTTCATAAGACAGTGATCCTCTTCTGGTAAGACAGTAAAAGACATCATACCTTACGGGGGTTTATCAACCAAGATCTATCCAAATATCTGTTTTCAGCACCCCTAGCCTAAGAGGGAATAGGCACTGGCTCTAAATGCTCTTTGGTCATTGGTAGGTGTGGTTTTTCTGTGCAAGACCCCTTCCAAAGTGGGAGTAATGATCAAAATCATGAGGGACGTCTGCAAACAACTTGTATAAATGGGGTCAACTGTGTAAGAATTTTTTGGTGTCCGGTAACCTGTTGTGAATAGAGGAGTTGATCTGGGTTTTAGAGTGTAGCAATGAGTACCAGCAGTGCCAGTGGGAGTTTGATGGTGCTCTCTGCCTCTGAAAAACAGACTGGGAATTGGTTGTTTACAGGGAAACTCAAAACCAGTCCCTTTTTGTAGTAGAAAGAGGCTGAATACCTTTGCTGATGAACATTTCACCTTTGTATTTTCTATAGCTGCTTAAGGATGTTTCCCTTCCCCCCGCTTTTCCTATTCTCATTTAATTTTCTCCCTTCAGGCCAGCACAGTTTCTTGTATTTAAAAGCACAGTTAAAATGGTGTAATGTGTGCAGAGCTTTTTCCAGTGCTTCATTTCCTGTCCAGGTAATGTTGGGGTATTTTGATTCTATTTCTTGTGTTTTCTGAAAGCAGTCATGTTAGAGGGAAAGAAAACCCTTATTTTACCCAGCAGTTCGTAGCTATTTCTGAAGAAACCAGGTAGTGTTGAGTCATTCTCATTAAACCAGCAGATTTGGCCAAGACACCAATGAGCTGAATTTGTTTTACGGTAAAGAAAAATAGAAATCAGAAAACCCAGCCTGGTACTACAAAACAGGGGTGCAGCATCAGGTGCTCTGAGGGGGTGAAGCAGGTAGGACACACAATGGGTTTTACTTCAGCTTGGTTGGGATCTTTAGGAGAGTATGTGGCAAAAAGATTGAGGGGCTTTGAAGATTTGACTTTAGTAAAACTCCTTCTAATCCACTGCTTTTCCAGGAAGCTGTGGGAAAGCAGCTTTTTGCAGGAAGCTGTTCCACAATGCTCAGTAGTGATTCCTGCTGACCAAGAGGGTAGCATCAGCACACACTTCACCCCAAGGCCAGCATGAGAGCAGCCCATGCAGCAGCCCCAGTGGAGAAACAGTGAGGCTGTCCACTAGTAGAGAGAAGAAAAAGGATTCATTTTTTCTCAGTGCAGCACCTCGTTACTGATTACCTAGCTTTGTTTTTGCATGTACTGCTGGAACTCGTTTCCATTTGTCGTAGCCGCATCTCCAAGCTGTGTATTTTCACATTGTTCACTACACCCGCTACGTATTTTTCAAAGCAGCAGAGTTAAGAGTGTGAAATCATTGAAACTCAGTGACTTGGAGACTCTGATAAAGGTAGAGGGTCAAATATATAAAGGAATTTATATATGGGGGGGGAGTCTCTGTGTGTGTGTGTGTGTGTGTGTGTGTGTGTGTGTGTGTGTGTGCATGTGTTTGTGTTTGTAGATAGTGTGTGTATTTCAGTTGAAAGGTGGCAAGCCCAAATTTCAGGAATTGCTGTGTTCTTTTATGTGTGTTGCTTGGAATGAATAATACAGTATTTTTGCCTGTTGAGAGGTAACAAGCTTGTTAATTTTACTTTGGAATGCCACAAATATCTAGTTAAATATGAATGCTAAATTGTGGCTCTCCAGCTGTTCTTAAACAGGAGTGAAGCTCCAAGTGAAAGAGACATCAGATGCACAAAAGTGGAGCAAGCTTACTGTGAGTATGGGGGGGACTCAGTCTTTTGGTTTTCATTTGCAGTAGTGTTTAGCAAGAAATGTACCCAGTGGTGACTGTCTCTGCTCTGCAGGTTCCCAAGCTGTGTGGCAATGATAAAATAAACAAACCCCAACACTCCCAACCTCCCTCCCAAAACCTGAGACAGCTGTGAGCTGGGGATCAGCCTGTGGGTTAATCAAGGCTTGAGGAAATTATGTTTGTTACAATTTAAGATTAGTATTGAGTCTGGATTCAGCTTTTAGTGCACTGGAGATAATTGAGTGTCTTCCTACAACCCCAGCAGTAGAACGATTCCCTTGTAAAATGCAGCCTTGTTTTAATGCTGCTAAAAATGAATAAATTAGTCCTCAAGGAGTAATGAATGCCAATAAAAGTATCATGTGGCAGCATGTAGTAAACTTGTTGTGGAGGAAATGGCTGGAATTGACTTTTCTGAGAGCAGGATTTCAGCTCTCTTCTGAGGCACCCATCCATGCCTGCAGCTCTGCTCCTGCCCTCCAGGTCATTAAGAAAGGCAAGGGCTTAGATGGAAATAGCCAAGAATAATGTATAGCCTCAATTTCCTGGCTTTGTGCTTTATTTGTGACATCTAGGGGCAAAGTGGAGCATCCTGTTTGTCTTGGTTCACTGTAAATAAGGACTTGTCTGTGTCTGCTCCCCAGTTCTGGCTCACAGGTAATAATGAGAGAGGTAGGGTTCCTCCTCCTCCAGTGCTGACTGCTTTGGCTGAAGCACAGACTGATCCTCCTCCTTCACATCTGCAAGTGAACAGGAAGGCTGTGCAGTTGGCTGTACCCATGACAAATACAGCCAGTATTTTACATGTCAATGTGCATTTGCCACAGCTCTGAAAAGCCATGGCTGCTTCAAAGCTGAGTTTTGTCCAGCTTGAAGAGCTCTTTGAAAGGAATATAATTGTTCTTGTTTCTGCAGGATTTGGCATCCTTTGCCTTTTGTGTCTGCCATGCAGTTTTCAGTCAGGTTGGAGATGAGATGGCTGAGCCAAGTCAGCCCAGCTTTCCTCTTATCCCCTCACTGTGTCAAGCTGCAGGTCTTGTGAAGACCATCCTATTTGCCTTCCTGGTGGTGCCTGACATGTCACCACCAGGTCCCTGAAAGGCACAGTTCAGCTTCTGTTTGGTCATGTGTGAAACAGATAAGAAACACTAAATATTTTTATGTTTGCATAGTCCATATTGAAAAAGCCAGAAGGCAAAAGACTAGAACCGAGATGTGGAATTTTAATTTGTGCATCCCTCTCTGGCACAAATAAACTATTGATATTTACTCTTCATTGATGTGATCCTACACCAGGCCTCTTGCCTCTTGCAGGGCACATGATAGAGGATGTCTGCTGAATCATCACCATTTCTTGGGTAGTGTGGTGCATTATTTACTGTACAGCAGCCAAATCCTGCACTCAGAAATAATTATTAATTTCCTCATAGTCTAATTAAAGATTGTATCATAAAGCACATGCATCAGGGAGCTGAATTAAGGTTTCACCAGCAGCTTGAATTTTCTCGGATCCCTAAGTATGGGGGTGTTTGGCTTTGCCTTGACTGCCTTGAATGGAGTCTTTAAAATCTAACATAAGGCCCCACCCCATAAGGTGCCAGCCTGACTCCCTCCCTGCCATCACTGCTCACTCCAGTGTGCCAGGGCCCAGCAGCTTCTGGGGGGAAAAGCAAAGCAAGGGCAGCTGGTCCTGTCAAAAAGTACCAAGTCCTTTCCTTAATCTCAGCCTCACACACAAGTAACGTTTGGCTGATCTTCCCCAAAATTCATCTCAAAGCAGGTTCCCAGCATGGAGGGTTGGTGTAGGATGTGCCAGGTAGGTTTGTTGTGAGGTGTATAATTACACTTGGAGCTTTTCAGTCTGCTCATCAGGAATTTGCATCAAGTACGATTAGTTAAGTGGAGACCTCTTTATTTGATTACCCCTTTTTTGTTGTTGCCTAAAAGCGAAAATGACCTAGTTAGACAGGAAAACCTTTAGAGAGGGGTGATCTCTTTATTATATGTTTCTTTGGTGTTTGGCACAGTGTGGTTGAGAGCTTCAAGTGCTATAATAACAGTTATAATGAATGTGCATTGCCAGTGAAATTGTACTTCAGACATCACAGGTGAACTGATACAGACTCAAACTGTTACCTGAGAAGAAAATAGCTTTTCTTTGTTGTTGCCTTTAGACTGTGATAAGCATTTCAGCTGGAGAAGGAGCAAGTACTTTTTTACATTTTTAAAGTTAATGCACAGAAAGTCTTCAGTTGATTAGCAGAGGTCCTGCGTAGGATGGCTGTTTCATTACTAAGAGTTTAAGTGAGCTATAAATATATTTTATGCCCTTGTACAAGTTCAGAGGACCATGAAATATAATTAAAAGATTCTGGGCGCTGCACGCATAGGAGCAACGTAGGAAATAAACGTTTGACCTTTCTTACCTTTGGTCACCAGTAAGCAATTGCTCTCTGTGCTTCTTGCCTGCATTACTTACTGTTTTGGCTTAAATGCAAGATTCAGATGCCTACTGAGAATGCTGAGTGAACATTCACAATTCAGTAGTTCTGTCTGGATTTTTCTCTTCTCTGGAAGGTGCAATGAAAAATGCCAAGCTATTAAGAAGCTAACAATTACCTTTAATTATGTGGACCAGCTTTAGCTATGAATGAGAAAGAGATTTGGAGTCTATTGTTATTCCCTTTTATTTCTGAAAACAAAACAAGAAATGCTAATCGAGACATTTTATACAACTGAAGCACAGTATGTCTGAAGCAGTTCTGTTTTATTCCTAGCCAAGGGAAACACCATACATGTATCATACCAGAGTAGGATCTGCCTGTGGATTAACATCCCTGAAGATTTACTGGGAAGCTGACTCACCAAAGCGACTTCTCTCTAAAATTGAGCCAAGTTTTGACACTGAATAAGTTGATGTAACTGGGTTAGGACATGGCCCAATGATTTTCAGGTTTGCACTAGGGAATACAGCTGTGACAGACTATCATTCTGAAAGAAACCCAAAAAATTAAATACACAGTAACAAATATAAATTTTATCTCTTGGGGCCAAAGAAAATAGAACAAGCCCTTGTCTGCTGTGTGTAAAACAGAGGAAGAAGCCAGTGGCAATCGAGCTAAGGGAAATGAGTTTGCAGGATCCGATTATCTGTTATTTGAGTCTGCAGTCACTGAGCTCAGAGCAAGCCTGCCTGGCTCAGCCTTGCCATGCCATAGCTGCACACCACAGTCTTCTGAGCTCCTTGGGATCATTCTCTTGGCTCATCCCGAGTTCTGGTGGGGCACCTGGGCAGGCTCAGAACTGGGAGCCCTTTGGTCAGCGATACTGGGATCAGTAATGCTCCTGGAGGAGCTGGCAGTGTCCATGGCACCAGTTCGGGACACTTTTGCTGGAGGTGTCCACAGTAGACTGTCATTAGGCACCCACTTCAGTCATCTTCAAAGGGAAGTCAGGAGCTAGCCAGCATGAAAAGCTTGCTCTAAGCCTGCCCTCACCGCCCAGAGAACAGCTGCCTCAGGGAGTATGCGAGGGTGAAGCGAGGGTGGAGTGAGTCACCCTGAGAAATCAGCTCATCAAACCCAACTGCTGACTGAACAGCAGTAGCAGAAGTACAGCTGTGGGAATAGATGTTTTTATTAGACCAGAGTAAGCCTTGTGACAAGACCTACTAAAGAAAGGGTATGTGTAAGTGCCTGTAGTGCTGGGGAGCAGTGATCCTGGTTGCCAGTGCTCTGGGTTCCACATGGGAGCTGTTGGGGTACAGGGGTGAGAAGGAGGCACATACCTCATCCTGCACTGAAGGGCCTGACCATATATCCCTTTTGGGGGATCTCTGACTTCTCTCTGCAACAGGCAGAGATTAACACCACCGAAAAAAGGCTATTGATCTAAACTGCCCTGTCCTCACAGCAGCTCTTCCCTTGTCATCTCTGCTCTTCATTGCTAAATGAATAGACATGCTCCGAGTCCCACAGCCCTTCTTATGGAGTGTAAAGCCTCCCTTCTGCTTAAATCAACATACACATGGCAAGGATCTGACCCAGAGACTGTTGAAGTTGCTGGAGGGGCGCTTCCATGGCCACTGAAGTGGACACTGTGTGGATATGGTGAAAAACCACCTTGAGATGTAGGTGTGAAGAGTGTGGAGAGGCTGAGTTTAAACAGGCTGACCCTCCTGAGCATAAGGGCTGAGAATTTTGCTGCTGTGCATGATCCACATTTGCAGAACAGAAACAATCTCTGTGGAAGGTGACTTGGCTTTGAAGAGGAGGGTAGCTTAACACCAAGAGAATATATAAATAATGGGTAAGCAGTAACTTGCAGACCCTCCATTCAGGCATATTCCTGAGCATGCAGGAAGGAGATGTGGGCAGGCAGCGGTCGGCAGAAAACAGCCTGATCAGCAGCAGTCATGTTTGAGCATCTAGGGGATACACTGGGATATAGAAGCAAAGAGGGAACAGGGATATTTCTTACAACAAGAAAAACACATTTGAAGGAGCTAGGAGTGAACACTGTCAGCAGACACAGTTTAGGTTTAGTCTTTTTCCATTAAAAAAAAGTATGATGGTTCATTTTCATTAAAGGGACTATAAAGATTGGAATCTCTGCTGTCATAAAACTTACAGGTCTCTGTAGTGCAATATATTTTTAAAAGGCAGGCACTTGAGAGAGCAGGTGATACCTGCACAAACCACAGACCACAATAGGGATAAAATACTTCCCAGTCATACCTGAGTGATGGGACACAGTGCCCTGACTGAGCACTTCCACCTCAGGAATTGGACTGTTTGATATTTGTTGTGTTCTGTACCAGAAGCTTCCCAAGCAACCCAGGAAGGAAGCAGCCACCAACAGCACAGTTAAATCTTCTCAGGTCTCTTCTGCAGTCATAGCACTGCAGTAAATCTTGCTAATTATTTCACTGGAGTTTTGTCTTCTTTGTATGTAAGCCCAGACATTTATCTGTATAGTTGCAGATTTAGCATATTTTGTAGCAGTGTTAAACAGAAAATAGAGTACATATTCTCCATAATTCCAGTGAGTCACAATGAACTGAAACAATTTGAAACCTGAAATCAGATACTGTGAGTTCTTTTTCTTCTGATAATAGAAATTCACTGTGTCAAGCTAAGCTGATAAAATACTTTCATTTCATATTGCTGCAAACAGGCAATTTGGGCAAGGAAGCAGTTGTACTTTGAACTCCTATTAGGAATAGAATTAGTTTTCAGCACTGTCAGATTAGCAAAACCAGTATCTAAGGACCAATTTGTAATTTCTTACTTTTACACCAAGTGCTGATCTGATGAAGGAGACCTGTGCTCATACTCTGAGGGACTACAGTTGTGGCCATGCTAGCGTGTTAGTATCTGAGGCACAGTGAACAGTGCAAGTCCCAAAACAGTATAATCCTTTATGGAGGCATTTCTCACCTTTATCCCTAAAGGAGTTCTCAGCTTCATCTCTCCCCCCCCTCAGTGCACATGGTTGTTGTGTTTCTTAGCCTTATACAGAATCCCCTATTTTTTACATTCTAGAGCACTTCAGGTTAATATAAAAATCCACCTAAAATATTAATTTGAGACTGGAAATAGATAGTATGTTTTTTCTCAGCTTCCACTTTAGGGAATTTAAGTGGTCAATTTTCAGACAAAATTCTATGCCTTTAAAGTAACGAGCATCAAAGACTGTTTTTAAGATGCTGAAAGACATTGAAAATGTTCAGGTAGTTAGCTTTGGATGATTTAATGCTTGGCTTAATTTAAATCCTGGAAAGATTGAACTAACACATATCTTAAGAGGTAATTGCTTTGAGCAAGTGGAAAATACCATCTCTTCTTTATTCAAAGGAGTATCTCTGTGGCAATTAGCATGGAACATTATTTGAGGCTTACTGTGGGGACCATGGAGGAAAAAAATCATGTCTTCCTGTGGTCACATTTAGAAAAAAATACCCACTGGTGTTGTCCTGATGAATATTTGGCCAGTAAAGGTCACAGTGCCATTGCATCAGGAGGCCAGGGTAACAACCCAAAGGTGCCCATATAAAGGCTAGCTTTGACACAGTGAGTTTTTGTTTCATTATGAAAATTGTGTACTATTGCCTTGTATTAGACTGGTTTGCTGTTTGCTTTTGGGAAGTTTGATGCTGGAAATAGATACCTGTGTTTGTAAGCAGACTATGTTTAGACAAATTCCCAGGCGTGGAGGGCAGGAGCTACACTGCTCCTGTTGTGCCATGCGGGTAAGTGGCTGGTGTGTTTTGTATGTCTGTTGCTCAGAATTGGGCAGGGAACTGGTGGAGTTTCCCAGGAATGATGGAAATTTCCTTTGGAAGTGTCCGTGCTGGTGAGGAGAGGAGTGTGCAGACACTGCACACCCGCCCAACCCTCACCTCAGCATGCTCTGCTTTGCAGGAGCAACTGCAGAACTGGAGCTTCTATAAAATAAAGTCAGGTGCAAAGGGCAATAAAAGTCTTTTTGTTGCTCTGTAGGGAAAGAAGCCAGGAGTGTTGAGCTAAATAGGAGATTTGGTAGTTACTTTGGCAGTTTTACATAGAGCCTTGTGAGAGAAAACTGAGCTGGAGTAAAGCAGAATATACCAAAGTGCTTTTGCAGCCTGTGTATGCCAACAGCACTGAAAACTTTTCAGTTATGCATAGACAGAGGAGAACAGGGATGAGGTTTTTACCTTATCTAATACCTTCATCCTTGGGCAACATCAGACTAAATCAAAACAGGAAAGCTGGTGCAGAAATGAGCCCCCCCAGCCTAGGTAGTAAGACTCTTATGAGTGGTTCCCTGCTTCATTTAAGATGTCCTTTGTGATTTTAGGGACACAGTGGAGGCTCTGAGCCAGAAAAGCCATGGGGCAGCTAATCCCATTTATCTCAGTGGCAGGTCCCTAAATATCTCTGATGTTCTGAGCCTGAGACTGTAATAGGACTTTCCCAGCTCCCACAGGTATTACAAAGATAGATAGACTAAGGAGGTGCTCTCATCCTTGAGTAACAGCAGCCATGTAAGTACCTTGAATGCACTTTATTATGCATGGAAGGAGTAGGATAGAGGAAAGATAACATTGTGTGTTAAAAACAGAGTTTGGCTTTATTAAAGACGAGCAGTTGAGAATTAAGTAATATCCAGGAGAAATCCATGTTAAGAAGTATTTTTGTAGACAAATCTTTACCTCATCTTTCTTTGCTCTCATTTCTCTTTATTCCAAATGAAGTGACTTCCTTTTCAGAAAGCCCTGAACCCAGAAATTAGACTAAAAGCTCACCTGCACATAATGAGGGAGACACTAAAGTACATCATCATAACTCTGAGAGGTAATTTCCAGAGCTAGATGGCCCTACATTTGCAAATGTTCATCCGTCAAAGCCGTCCACTTTCTGCACTTCCCAGGATTTTCTGGGTTATTGGAACTTTACAGCATAGGAATTGGTTCTACTGTGCCTAATTTCAGGGCAGTGTAACGGAGCTGATGTGTTCACCAGTGTCACTGCTCAGTGCTCTGTACTCCCACCAAAATCAATGGACATTTGAAGAAGACTCAGGATGGCCCGAGGTAGGTGTAGTAATGACCATTAAAAGATGTTTCCTAGGCTTTGAAGTGCTTGCAGTGATGGTATTTCTAGATAGATTTCACTCCACATAAGCCTGCTGGGAAGATGAAACTGCAAATTGCTAGGAAATACAGCTTTCTATGTGCCTAACATTTTAAAGTTATTTTGGGTTAAAAGAACAAATTTACACATTAGGAAGGAAGCTGTACGCAGCCAGGCCTCTTTACGTAGCAATGTTTCATGGGACACTTCTTTGTCTTCTTTCATGTACTCTGAGAAATAATAAAATGAAGAAGACATGAAATTTAGCAATAATTCTGGAAACAAAACAAGGGCACTTTAGTATTTTCATGTACATTCACTTTTTGTGGCTCTTCAGACTGATGTAAATTCTGTACAGTTCTATCACAGTATTGCCTTATAAAATGGAGTTTTATGCAAAGACCTGAAAAGCTCCCACAGCACAGGCTATATAGACTTTTTCTTAATAGATGCAGAAATCAAGCCACAGTGAAGGTGTCAAAAAATAGCTTTTGAAATATTTCCTCTTCCAGCTTCGAAAGTAATAACATTTCTACTGCTGCTAAGCCCAAGCCTGGCAAATATTTTTCTGTCATTAAAATAAGCATTTCCCAATGCTATTTCCTTCCTGTCACAGTGAGTATTGGGCTATAATTCTCCCTGCTGCTGCTTTGCTTTGTGAGCGGGTGGAGGAGTCTAGACGGGACGTGGTTTTGAAGGCACACCCTTAGCCCTGCTGTCCTGGGAGTGGATGGGTTGTCTACAGGCAGCTTGGTGCTGCTATCTCTTTTCCTGCTCATTTGAGGTTACATATCTTGGCTTTTGCAAATAGGCCCGTGGAGCCAGTGAGAATAGTTGTGTGCTTGAGGCAAACAAGATTTGACCTTAAAATAACATAATAGCAAATATACAGGTTAAATTTGATGGCTTGGTGGATGGAAGTACCGAGAAGGACCTGCAGCAATTAGTTGCTCATGGATTAGAAATTTTATGCTTTGCAGCCCTCATTGTAATCCCATTTATTCTTTCACATATTTCAGGAGAGGTACCATTTAGTTTACATTAGCATGAATGATGAGTGCTAATCTAAGATGACAGAGCAATTTAAAGCTGGCAGGAAGTTGCTGAGGTAATATCTAAAATATGAAATGTCTCATTCGTTAGGAGAGGTGAAGATGACAAGCTTAACTGCACCCTCACTCCAACTGGTTTTATGCCAAGGCTGTAGAGCTGGCTTCAGTTCAGATTAGAGTCAAGGTCCAAATATCACCTTCTTCACAGTAGCTCAGGAAGGTGGGTATGGAACCAAGTGCTGTATTTATGTCAGCAAAAATCAAGCAAAAAATGTTAACAGGGACTTCACCCTTTCTTTTCGTAGCGACAGGTAGGATAATTTGGAGTGAGACAAGAAAAATTAGTTCTCTTAAGCAAGGCAGCATGCTTCCTATCTTCAGAGAAAAGGAATGACAGCTGTCCCTCTCCTTGAAAGCACAAGTGACACTGTGGCACAGCTGGCATAATTCAGATTTTTAGGAGGATGTGCAACTTTTTTCATTACAGGCTCCACTAAATGATCTTGGCCAGAAATATATGACCAGATGGCAATAGAGCTGCTTTCCCTATAAGATTACAAAGTGCCACTGTTCACAATCTCAGCAGCTGAGAGATTATAAATTGCTAGTGCAGGCGGTCATTGCTTTTTCAGGCTCATTTTCTTGGTGCATGGGGAGTCTTTAGGTTTTTTGTCATAATACCTTTAACTTAAATATGTCAGGCTTTGTTAGTTCCCTGGTTTAGCTCTCAAACCCCACCTCTTCTTTGTTGTGAAATTAGTATGATGTTGTATTCTCATCCTTTACTCCTTCTTGTGTTCCATCTGTGGTCTTTGTCCATGTTGTCCGTGTTCCCTGCCTGCAGGGTGCTCTTCTGGGTGTTGACTTGGGTGAGTGTGTTTAGACATTTTCCAGCTGAGAAACAGGCTGTGATGTTCCTGTGGGACAGATGTGCTTCTGAAGAGGTAGAAGTGCTTTTCTTGCTGTTTTATTCTGGTCTTTGTCCATGTTGGGTGCTAGGGTGTCCTGCCAAAGGAATAGCAAACTGCTCTGGAGCCAGGAGGGGAGCGAGTGGGACTGGGGATGTGCCTGAGCAGAGAGTGGTGAGAGGAAGAGATGCTCACTAATCCTGCGCAGTTTCTGGGCAAGAGGAGGCAGCAGTAAGGAATGAACCTTTCTGGATAGTATTTTTCAAATCATCATTGAGTATCGGCTGTTGTTTTAGTAGGTAAAAATCTATCAAATAAGCCCAATCGATCCATGTAAGATGTGGACCTTTGTAACACCATGGAGGGCAAGGATGAAAAGCTTTATTGTAGACTCCTGGCAATGTCCATTTGTTGAAAGTCAACACCAGAAATGTAACATGATCCCAGAGAATCAAAGAAGCTCGTGGGATGAGCGAAGGGGGATCTGTGTGTGCAACCTGTACTTTGGAGGGATGCCCACTGTCCCTCTGCACTTCCAGTGGCATTCCGAATGACATTTGAGATTTTCTGTGGTGGGTGACGCAATTAGTTTGTCTTACAGGTTTAAGAGCAGCAGTATTTCGCAAGTGCAATGTTTGCAAATATTTGCCTCTGCTGGAATCCTTTGAAATGGAAATGAAAAACACTTTGGTTGCTGGTCCACTAACCTTTTTTAAAGTACAGAACTCAGTAAGTCTTAAGAAAATGGTTTTAGAGGATCTGAAATAGGTTTCTCATTAAGCATTCTAAAGAATGTTTTTCAGATATGTATTAAAAGACATCCTCTATCTATATACACATTTATTTATTGCCTGTAATTTTCTCTGCACCATAACTCTGCTTGCATAGTGCAGCTGGGCATAAATCTCATTTTTAGGAGCACTGCTCATGTTATGTTTCTTGACTTTCTATAATAACAAGAAATGGGATGCTTTGAGATAATCCAAACAAAGCTGTGTGCAATATAATAACATCTAGAGGAGTTACAAAGGGATCATTAAAGCTGGGGGACCTAATAACTGAAGGCTGATGGTCACTGTGATGTGAAGGTGACCTGAGGTGGAAATCAGTTGCAGTTGTGCTGGCCGAAATGCTCACTGGAGCTCCAAAGCAAGGTACAAGGATGTTAGTGTAAAAGAAGATCAGCTTGGCAAGCACTCAAGAGAAGGTACTGTCCTGTCCAGCCCACAGCTGCCTCTCCTCATCCCATCTGGTATCAAAGGAAGAACAGACCGGGTGGAGAAACAGTTTACCAAAGAGGGAGGAGGTCGGTGAGAACAGGCTCTGGAGCCTGGCTAGACCAGAGTCAGGGTGGGCAGAGATGTTGTAGCTGGGGGTGTAAGAATCTGTTCAGAGATGGATCCAGGAGATGGGCAAGAGTGACTACAGAGTCACAGCCACTGCCGAGTAAGTAGGTACTGCAGGTTTTATCACCACTGCATTATTATTGTTGTTGTTGCTGCTGTTGTTGCTGCTATTATTATTTTTGCTATTACTTCTTATTGCTCTGAGCACTGCTGTGCAGTAACACACTGTATTGTGTTCTGGGCAAGAGGGGAATGCCAGGCTCTGGAGGGGGTCTGGCCCATGTCCTTACCCATGCTGGCTCTGTGTGTGACCTTAGGCAGATTCTAAGCAGAGAGAAGAAAAGCAGCCTTTAAATTTGCAAACAGTGATTAATTCTAGCTGTATTTGAACTGATTATGGATGGAGAAGGAATCAAAGCTGGGATTAGAGGCTTAGCAAGCATGAGCACATCTTTGGGCAGCTACTGCTCTCTTACAACTCTGTTGCACTTGAATGTCACTGTGCTGGTATGATTCCATTGTCCCAAGTAACCTGCAGAAGTCCCAGTGGCTGCACCCAGTAAAAAATCATCTTGGTGCTTCTGCCTTCCTGATGCTCTCTTGCTGTGGCTGCTGGAGACAGACTTGTTTATTTCCTAATAAGCTTCTCTGTTACGTGTTATTATCCTCACCATGTTAGGCTGATTTGTGCCCACTGTTGAATGTGAAGGATTGTAATTTTGTACATAGGTGAAATTCCAAAAGGCTAGAAAAGTTCCTTGGCCAGGTGACATTTCTTGGCTGTGCCTGTAGTCATAGGCCTGCTGTATCTTTGCAGTAATATTTCTTGCATTACATTTAGAGCTGATCTCTCCAGCATTAACTTGGAAAGGTTGTGGCCTCTTTCTCCTGCACTCTCAGTGCCTCTTTCTATTCCAGTGCTGAACTACTGACAAATTACCAGGACAGGCAAGGTCTCTCTTTCAGGACACACCTTGGAGCAGCCCATGTTACTGAAATGCTGTGACTGTGCTGCCAGGGCCATGTGGCTACTGTGTCAGAAAGCACACAAGCCACTTTTTGGGGGCAAATTTCTGGGTTTGGCACTTGGGCATTAATTGTTTCCCAGCCCAAGATTTGTTAGGATGTAGGGGTTTCCAGGCTTCATTTGCCTCCTACCCTCATTTTAAGAGAATTAATAATTGTCACGTAGGTCTTTGTTCTTTGCAAATAACTCTTTATCAGAAAAGTATTAACAAAAACTTGTTAAAAGAAGTTTGCATTTTCAGGTAATTGTCGTAAATGTTCTGCGTGTATGTATTTTTACATTTGAAGAATATTAGCACTCAGTGTTTCTTGAGCTGTACAGCATCTCTCTGAAGTTGGCCTGGACATTTTAAAACATTACTTGAATAGGATCAAGAATCTTGAAAATAAGATTTGTTGTAAGCTTTGTATTGTTGCCTCTCATACCCTTGCATGTCTGTTTTTCAAGCATCCCTTTATAATCTGCACTAAGCCCTAAAGGATGCTTAGTTGTTATGGTTTGACTTAATATAATCTAAAAATGGCTAGCAATAAATCCAATCATTTCCATGTAAAGAAACATAGGATTGGACTGGTGGAACTGTTATATCTCACTCAGGGGAAGAGCCAATAAATCCAATATATTTGTTCAGTGCCAAAATACCCACCTTAATTTGGTGCAAGGGGGGAAATTAAAAATCACAAGCCTATATTTTGAAGTGCAGTACAACAGTCGTGGGAACCATGTCTTGCATTTCTGAGAGTGGGGAAGGCCGAGAGGAGTGGGGTTTGATGTGATTAATACTGCACCAGGGATGGGGAAAGCTGAAAGGAAGACAGAGCTGTCTCCCGAAAGCTGTTGATCTCTGCTCTGGGCTCCTGGCCAGACTAGCTGTCCACTGAAATGACTGTAATTTCCTGAATTATACAGAGCCAAACTTCCATTTTTGAAAAGGACAAATTGGGCCATAGGACAATCACTTGTCTTTACAGCTCATGACAAAGTGCTCCCAACTTAGAGGTTGGCCTCACCTTTCCTTGATTTTATAGAGCTCTTATTGGCAAGTACTAGTCTTGTTATGGTTTAATCAATATTAATCTCAGTTGGAAGGATACTTCTGGTTGCTAATTGAGATCAGGTTCAATTCCATCTCGTCATATTTGCTGTATAATTATTAGATGCTTTACATCATGTCAAAAGAGCCCTGGCTAATAGCATTGGTATGACATTCCCATATGCCAGCACAATGTACAGCACAGAAAAAGCTTTCGTGAGCTTGTCGCTGTCTCTGCTCAGGGTATAATTCTCTGAAGTTCTCCAAACCGTGGACAGGTTCACAAAACCTAGCCGCAGCTCTCCTGTTTCTGTTCAGCACATGTTGATCCTCTCTCATTTATAGTTTAGCTCTTCTAAACACTTAAACATGATGATATGGCTGGATATTTCTGGTATGTGTTAAATAAATTACACTCTTTTCTGTGTGTTTCCCTTGAATGAGAAAGCATTTACTGTTAAGAGTAAAGAAGAGTGACCAACAGCACTTCTAATATACCTGTGATGGGAAAGATGTAAGACATAATATCCATCTGAAACCATTTTTTCTGTCCTTTGAGAAAGGCAAGTCCTAGTGGGGGCTCTGTGACCAGCTCTGCACCCAGATCACCCCCACTGCCCTTATCCAATCCCCATGGACCAGCTTGCATCCCAGGCCATTTTGTTGTGCACAGGTGCTTCTAAAGAATTTTGGTCTATCTCAGGAACATCTGTTCCCTGGGCTGCACACACACATTCCACTGTGGGATTTGCTCCCCTGTCCCCACCCTGTCCCAGCTCTGGAACTGCGGTATTTCTTGGGTGTGCTGCCTTTGTGCAGATGGCTCCAACTCCTACATTCACTGTGGGAATCAGGAACATACAGCAAGAAGTGGCTGTACTGGCAGGGCCTGGGCATCCACCAGGCAGCTGCAGAAAGCCCAGCTGGAAAGGCTGTCCCCAGGAAAGGTGCAACCCCACAGAGCTTTCTGCCTTTGTGATGTGGTTTGCTTGGAAATGCAACACTAAACTTATTAAGCTTCTGCTCCTGGCACCAGTCTGTGATGTTTGTAGGATCACTTCAGCCCCAGGAGATCAGGACCATGCCTGAGAACAGGACATGGGATGGGAGGAGTGGATGGGGGTTGTGTCTCTATTGGGATTGATGCCCTTGACTGAAGTGTGCAGTTTTCTCGTAGGAAAGGGAGTCAGGTCTGGGAACTACGGATGTTGAGGAAAAACCTAACTGTTCCTTCATTCTTGCTCAGTGTCCCACACTGACAGTGAATGGCCTTTTACAGGTTTGAAAAAAAAGGGGGGGGGAGCAAACATCAGTGCACTGAACAGTTTCAGTGAAAATTGGAACCTTTTGACAGGAGTGTGATTTATTTATTCCCCTCTTCTGCACAGATGTCTAACTGTGGTTGTTCCAAATGCCAAATCTGGCCTCTGAGCCAAAATGGCTAAGACTGACCATAAAAGGGGAATGAAACTTCTCATCTGTGCAGACTTGGGTGCAGCAGGAGGTCTGCAGGAACCTCTGGATGTGGTGGGTGAAACAGGGTGTGAGTGGCAGGGCTGGGCAGCAGCCAGGGCAGCTTTTGGGTGGGAGGGCATTACCCAAGTGCCACAGGGAGTGGTGCTGGAGTTGGGTTTGATGTTCAAAGAGCTCCTGGGGAATCTCACTGCAGACCAATCTGGCCATGGTTTGGGGATGCACACGGGTATTTTTAGAGCTTATATTGCAACATGTGCAAATTTATTAGAGCTTGTTAATTAAAATTACTGTGGTGAGTGCTCATTGCTATATCTGACCAAAAAGCCTGCACAGACAGTTAAAAGAAAAACCACCAAACCCCACGTTAGAATAAATGCAGGTTAGTAACTAAAATGGGGTATCTAAAAACAGTCACACTGCAAATAAATTTAGGCCTTTATGTGGTGCAATTGCTGCTTTTTCCTGCCTTTCATTTTATGGGTTTCTTTAAAGATTTTCTGGTTTCTTCTTTGTCATATATATTTTTTTAATTCATATGTCCAGAATCCATTTTTATTTCCATTATATTGATCCAGATGTACAGCACACAGCATTGATTTCTGCTTGTATGTAATATATACACATTACCAATGGCATCCACCTCTGGCAATAGTGAGAACCTGGCTGACTGGTCGGCAGAAGAATAGAAGTGATTTTCTAGGATCAAATCTAGATGTAGTAAGGGCTGCAGAGTGTAGGGTAAGATATATCTCAGCAGTGTGCAGTATTTTGAAAATATCACAGCCTGTTTCTAAGTAGATCTACATGAAAAACAAAAGAGGGTGGAAAATTTAAACTTTGAAGAATAAGGAAGAGAATGTAAATGGATAAGAGTATTGCAGAAGAAGCTTAGAAATGCAAAGAAATAGCATTGCAGAAGAAGCTTAGAAAACTAAAGAGAGTGTAAAGAGGCCAAAGAATCCTCCCTCCAGCATCCTCCCAGCCCTCAAGTGTTTCTGTGCTCTTGGCTCTTTTCTGCAGCAGGGCATGAGGAGTTTTGCATGAGGCAAGATGAAATCCCAGACCCCATTGCTCCGGCACAACTGATTAGCAGACTAAGAGGCAAGGGAGAGATTTTTTTCTTACATGGTTGGACTGGACTCACCCTTCCTGTGGTGGGGATTTCAGCTGTAGCTCATAGAGCAGGCCTTTTTTACCCTCACAATTAATAAGTGTGGCTTAATCCTCTTTACCTTCTAGTTACTAATTATTGGCACCACTTTTTCTGTCAAAAGAGCTGTTTGGAGACAATTCCCTGTCTTGGTTTGACAAGCTGCATAGAAGTTGCCATCTTCCTATACTTCTTTACAAGTCAAACCTCAGGTCAGGCGGGGCACTGGCATCAGGCTGGCAGAGCTGCAGTTGCTCATTTACCTTCTTCAGAATTTGTATGACATTCCCAGTTTTCTTCGTCTGAAATTTGTCCAGTGTTTTATGGGTTACTAAAAGTAACTATAAAAGTTACAGCAGTTTTAGCACTTGCAGATACTGAATAGCTGAAGGTTTTGGATTTTTTAAATGTGCTATTTCAGTTGTTACTGCTTTACTTCTGGAATGAGAAATTTGGTCATCACCCTGTGATAACACTGCATTCATCTGAATTTTTTCTAAATAGTGAGGAAATATAATTATTCCCCCCTCCTTGTGTTATCCTTGGCAAGTCTGATAGTTTTGCGGAGAAATAGCTCCATGTAATTTTAAAGGCTCTTTGCAGTATCTGTAATTTTTTTCTTAATATCCTTCCTCTTGTCCATTTTGCTTCTGGTCCAAAGTCCTTCCTTGCTTTATTCTGCGCTGGAGTGTGGGTCTGTCTGGGCTATGGAGTATTCTTCAGAGGCTCTGCAGAAAGACCACTTTTCACACCTGTTCGGGTTATGTTCTTCTCTTCCCATGGTAATTGGTATTTTTCATAAGCAACCACATATAAGAGACAAGAAAGGAAATTTCTCATCAGCTTTGAGGAGGAGCAGAGAAGATGCTTTTCTGAGCTCTCTCCTACCCCAAGGTAGAGCTGCATTTTGACCTGAACTTTTGTCTATTCTCTCAGGGGTTTTTGGTTCTGGAGTGCAGAGGTGTGATGCTGATAGGCTGCATCCCTGGCTGTGCATGACACTCTTTGAAAACACCTCCAAAAGGTGACATCCCTGAGCAAGCCCAGCTGCCTGACAGGAGGGATAGGCTGCTGTGCCCTGCGGAAAGCCCCCAGTACTTGAGCAGGAAGAAGGGAGGTGGCCTTCACTTTTAAGGCATGCATGAAATATTAAACAAGGTTTTACTGTTCTTGTGGTGTCAGAAGTTAAGACAAGCCCTAACCAAAGCCTCGAGGACTGCATGACCACAGAACTTGGGAGAGGTATGGCTATAAATACCAGCTCTGTGGTGAAGCTCAGCACTGCTTCATGGGAGGCGCTGGGTGGGGAGATGCTGCGAGCGCAGGTGGCCCTGTGGTCCTTTGCAAGTGTTTGTCTTGGAGAACTGGGACCTTTGGCAAGACAATATGAGAAGTGTCTGAAAAGATGGGAAGTATAGGCTTGCCTTGCAGCTACGGAGTGTTTAAAACTCCTTATTTCTTTAACAATACCCAGGCACATGCCAGATGTTTCACAATATGGAGGCGATTCTGTACTGCCTTACCTGGAAGAGCATGCTGCAACAGTACAGGAAAACAGGCTGGATGCAAGAGAGACAATGAGTGTCAGATAACCTGGTATCTCACAAGAGCTCCACATAGGCATGTACACAGTAGGGAGTATTTTTTTAAGAAATAAAATGAATTGCAGAGCACTGGGAGAGGGAGAAGAGAGTGGAGGAAGGGAGCAGTGGGGGAAGAAAGCACGAGACAACTGCAAGAGGAACAAACATTGCTTTGAGGATTTGTGCTTTATGCCTTTTGCGGGGTTTTCTACATTGCCTTCAGGCAGTTCAGGATGTGCAAGAGAAATCGAGAGATCAGAAGTGGTTGGATAAAAGTCTGCTCAGCCTCCTTCATCACTAAGCACGCTCTCCTTGTTGGAGATGAAAAACAAACATTGGGTGCACAACCTGCTGTTTACACGTCTGTGGATCTGTTCACACAGGGCTCTTCTTGCAGCTATGGGAAAGACTTTTTTCATGGCTTCTTTTTGAGATTTCATTTTATTTTCATGGAAAGGATAAATGTACAATCTAAGTAGGGCTGAGCGAATGACTTAGGAGCATAGGCCTGGAAGGGCTGTGTCTCTGGGACGGCAGATGGCTCTTACAGCAGCACAGGGTTTCTGAGAGCAGTGCAGACCAGCCCTGAAGCAGACAGGAGTAGTGGGTACTGCAGGCAGCCCTGTGCCTGTGTGGAGAGGCTGGGACAGCCAGTGGCACCCTGCCCACGCAGTGAGCCATTGCAATGAGCTTTGGACTCCACGATGGGGCATTTCCTGGATCACTGGATGTGTGTGTACCATCCTGACCCCATCCTGGGGCTGTGCTGTGTCTTGACACAAACAGAGATGGTGTTATGATGTGGCTGGTGGGCTTTAGAAGTTGAAATAGTTTCTTATTGCAGTATTTCAGAGCATGGACTTGATCCCTGTGTGGTGGTGTGTTTGGAGGAGCTCGCTGTGTGCCAGGCACAGGTGTCCTGTGCAAGTGCTCCAGTGGTGGGTAGGACTTCTAGAGACATGTGCTATAAATATACCCTAAAATATAGAGCTACTTAATGAAAACAACTGAGAAGGATGAAAGTTTAGATGTAGGCAGTGTCAGCATTGTTTCAGTAGTCCATGGGCAAGGGAGCATTTGCTATCACTGAGTGTTAGTGTTCTGTAGCAGCCTTTCATTGTCAGATGGATTTTCAGTCCTTATTCGCTGTTCTGATCATGTTTCCTGTTCATGCCCTTCATCACGTTGTCTCTCGAAGAAGAAATCCCAATATTACATGTATTTTCAGAGTCTAAAAAAATTACTTGTAGCTGGAAATGCTGTGCTGATTTCAGTTTCCAGTCCTGTGAGGCATCAGACAAGTAGGTCTGAGAACCTTTGCTGACACGAGGCTGGATGTGACAATCCTGGAGCAGCCTGGTGCACGCAGCCTGCAGCCCCTCAGCATCCTGAGAGTGCCTGGTAGGCACAGCACAGGGCTGGTTTGGCAGAAGTGTTTGTTACCTTTGCTGCCCACTTGGGAAGGAAGCACGCTGAAGCCTGTAAACATTGTTTTTTGGTGGTCACTTGACAGGCATGTTATGGAATATTATGGTGAACACAGGGAAAAACCTGCACCAGTTTTCTGTAAACATATTTATCTTTTCAGCTGCAAATTAAATATTACTAATTTAATTGCAAATTAAACATATGGGCCAAAACCCAGTGTTGTTATTTGGAAGCGGTGCCAGGAGCTGTGGGTTGTTTCCATCCGTGCTGGCTGGGCTGTCTGCTAGGTCTGCAGGTCTCCACTGCTGTGTCTCAGGATTTGGGAGTATCTTCAGGAATGTGCTTTGACCCAAACCTGAGATGGAATCAGGGAACTGAACTGTGGGTCCCTCTCACAGGCTGTCCAGACTGAAATACCTCAGGTTCAGGCCCTCCTTGGAAAATGACACTTTTGGCAAAATGCTTTTCTTAAAAGACATCTTCCCAGCCATGCAAGTTTCCATAGAAAATGTTTATTATCCTTTCCTATTTCAAAGAAATTTGCCAATTAAAGTAATCCATACTTGTTATTTAATAGAAGGTAATGGTCATGCTGGCCCTAGGCAACATACCCACAGACTGTCTTTAATAGCAATATTTAGTTGTGTTCTCTTACTTATAAACGAAATAATTTTTCTTTGTTATTATAATGATTAACAATACAACAAATTTCAATTATGACAGCAAATCGTTACACTGTATTAAGATAAAATCAAGCTAAAACGTGTTGTAAATAAGAATCCATAACTTAGCAGAATTGCATGGGTAATACGTTATTGGATTTTTCCCTTAGTCCCATGGCAAAAAGAGAGAGATTTTATTAAATGTCTTTTTGCTTTTGAAAACTTAAAGTTCACGCTACTTTCATTTTTCACTAATAAATTCAAGATGTCCATATTAGTTTAACCTGAAATGAATTTGGTTTATTGCTGAAACTGAAATTCCCCTGTGAACATCTCCGTGGATTAGATATATGTTGGTTATAATCTTCTATGATTAAGTTTTTATTGATTTTTTTAAAAGTCAGTCAGTTTATGTATGTTACTGCTCATTGCCCACCAATATTCTACTGTACTGCCCTTGACATGTCAAAAAGGATGATATGTATTTATTTTACTTGATTTCTTGAGAAGTTATTAATCACTGTTTAATGCCCTTGAAGGTATGCTAATTTGGGCTCTGAAATAGGTGGTGTTTTGTACAGCAGGATTCAATGCTGCTAATCTGCAGAGTAGACATTGTAGCCTGTTCTTCTCTTATCCACTTTCTAAAGCGCAGCCAAGAGCAGGTGTTTTGTTTTTCTTTGCTGCAGGCTCAGTGGTGCAGCTGCACCAGGACAGGACACAGGGCTGTCTCTGATCATGGGGCAGAGCAGGCTCTGGCTTTGTGTCCTCCTGCCAGGTTTGGGCAATGCTAGGAAGGGATTTGAAACACTGGCCAGCGTTCAGCTCAGTAGAAAGAATTACCATGTTTGTAGATAACTAATAAAGTAAGCTATGGTCAAGCTTTTGGAAGGGAAAAAAAAAGACAAAAAAGACTGTTCACTGTTATAAACATATTTTGTTGATGAGGTGCTGAAATCCAGACCCACAGAAGCTGGAGTAGGAGATTTTGAAGGAGCAACCCATCATAGGATTGCGTACTTAAACACAAGAAATACCAGACGGAGTCAGATTTTTCTCTGTGTTTGATTTAGATAATCCCTGTTTGTCTCCACAGGCTTAAATTATTTTCTTCCCAAGCATGTGAAATAGCTAAATTATTTTTATCCATTGTGTCATGACTCAGTAGCAAGAACTTTCTGATCACTTTTTTTCATCCCCACCCAGCAAAACTCCCTGCTTTGTTCCAGCACAGAGCCAGGCAAAAAGGCTTTAATCATAATAGGGTCACAACTTGCATTTTGCAAAAGTCAAACAGCTGCACTTCTGCCCCTGTGTCACACAGCATGAGCCCACGCCCTCTGGACATGGGACACTTTTTGGGTTGGGTGGTGTTTTTTGGGGGTGGTGGTTTGTTAGGGGGGTTTTTTCCCCCTGGAGGATGATGTCAGAAAAATTCAGTTACTTGAGCAGGTCAGTGATCCTAATCATCTTCATCACCACACTAAATGATTCAGAGGGAGGAGGACTGTATCCAAAAGTACAGCAAAACCCATTTGGCTAGGAAGAACAAATATTAGAAATGCAGATATTGTTTTCCTATGGTTTGAAGGTCATTTTCACTCTGCATGGAGATTTTCAAATGCATCCATGTATAACGCAGCGCCTGTTAGCATTTTGCTGTCGTAACTTTATATTGATTGTCCTCTGCAAAGATTTTTAATAACAGCAGTAACTTAAACTCATTTAATGTGAATAGAGGCTAATTAAGAACAAATGTGCTGGACCTGTTAGGAAGTTATTTATCACTAATTATGTACCCTTCATCTACGACTTGCTATAAATACTCTTGTCCAAGCCAATGCTCTAAAAAGGCCAGTCTTACCTGTCGGTGTGTGGGCTGCCTCTCCTGCAAGGCAGCCAGGTCCTGCCTAGGAGTAGAAGGAGGAAGAGGGCAGCAGCTGTGGCTGGGGCAGCCCAGCCCCTGGGTGGGAGTGGGAGTGTTTGCCAGAGGAATCCAGCTCTGCTGGGAGAACTGGGGGAAGCTCCAATTTGAACCAGAAACCCTTTTGCAAACTTTCACATACTTTGGCACTGTAAAGCCCCTGGGAAACGTGCACAGATGTGCCTCAGCCCACCGTGAAGACCACCAGGTGACTCCCAGAGTGGCTGAGTTTTGAAATCATGACAGTTCAGCTGTTTTCTCTGTGTGAGTCCTTTGCATGGCTGAGAAAGAGGGGTTGATTTGCAACAGGTCGATGCAGAAGAGAATTTGAAATGTGCCCGTTTGAGCATTTGCAGTAGCACTAGCATTTTCCTGTGCATCAAGAGGTACTGCTTGACAAGCCCTGCTGAGGAGCCCTGGCATCAGGCAGCTCAGGGGCTGAGAGAAGCACCCAACAGTACCAGGTGTAGGCAGGACACCCCTGGTCCTCTGTGACAAGGGAACAGGGCAGCAGTGCACGTTTACAAGGGTTGGGACACTGCTTCCCAGCAGCACGAGACCAGTGTTTCCCACCCTCTCACAGCTCAAGCTGTGGTGTCACATAGAATCCTGAAATACAGAGTCTAAATCCAAGCCGTGGCTCTTACCTCTCTTCCCCTTTCCCTTGGAAAGGTGCTTGTGCCAGTGTGGTTTGCCCTGAAAGAAGTGCAGTTACCTAGTGGTGCTGCTTCCCCACCTTTTAGTGAGCTATGGGAAAGCCCCAAAACCTTCTCAGACCTTCTCATCCAACTGAGGAAACTGAAACTCACTCCTGGTGCTGCAGAGACTGCCATTCCTTGGAGCTTATGATACAGAGCAACAGTTGTTACTTGCAAACAGTTTGTGATATAGCTCATGAAATGAAAAGAGCCTGTGAAAATCATGAAGGTCCTTCAAATAAAAGGTTGGTACTTAAGAAGAATCAGTAATTAAATAATTGGCTGCTGTTTCCTTGCCTGTAACATGCAAAACCATCCCATATCACAAATTACTAACTTAAACCAGATTTTCTAAGGGAATAGAATCCCTTGTTCAGCTTTTCTTATTAATATGCTTTTGTTCTTAAGAAATGACGTGTTATTATAACATGCCTTTTGCAATCAACTTCTGTATATTTGCTTAGAGTGGAGAGACTGTGTTTGCTGTTCAAGACACAGCTTTTCCTAATCTCTGTCCTACCTGCTCCGGGATTTCTCACTGCAATGGGGAGTATTGCATTTCATGTTGGGGAAAGCACCCCTGGCAGCCTCAGCAGCTGAGGGGAGCTGGCTCACCAGATGGATTCTTGAGCCTTTCCCACCACAGCAGTATTGACAAGAAATTAAGTTTGGGTTTAACAACGCTGTTCTGTTTTCAAGGGATGATATATAGCCACTGGTGCAATAGCAGAGTGATATCATATTGTCCAGTGAAGTCCCTTAGCAACTGATTCAATATTTGCAGGAAGATAGTTGGAATGGTGAAAGCCAAAGCTGCCAAATGAGTGACAGTGCCCCAGCTTGCAAAGCTCTTCCCTGCAGACTGTTTTGCACATTGGATCCTCAGAGCTTCTGGAAAGTGTTTCAGAAGTGATGATTCAATGGTACCTGTAGATAACAAAATGATTATTTCTACTTTTTTTTTTAACTAACATTTGTTTAGTGCTTGAAACTTGGCTCGCAGCTGCTTCTAGCATTCGAAACGTCCTGGAGCTCATGTTTCAATGACATAAATTGGGCAAGGGTGATCGCTGGAGTCTGTTGTACAGTGAAAGGCTCAGGTCTGGAGGAAGTATTCAGTGTCTGCTGCTGACATTTGCATTAACAAAGAAGCACTGTTCTATCAGAATAGCCCAGAAGACCATAATAATGCTGCTCTGATGTTCAGACTGCTGTTACACAGGATTTCTCTCTCTGTACTCTTCATGACTCAGGGGGGAGTGTTATTTTTTTTCGTTTAGTGGAGGCTGTAAGAGGGGGGGCCAAATTTCACATTAATCCACTGGGACCTCAGCAACTGGCCATGTTTTAGCAGGCTATTAAGATTTATTGCACAAACCCTTCTGAAAGCTCTGAAGAGATTTGCCATGCATTTCGGTGTCAGAGGAGCTGTGGGAACAGAAAGGTTGGCATTTAGCACTAAATGACTCCCATAAAAAATGAACTGTTCTCTCCAAGTAGCTGAGAGCTCCTGCACTGGCTGAAGGCATTCAACGTGGTCATCCCCTCGGGTAGTAATGAGCAGGACAGTTAATGTGTGATGAGAGCCCAGCTGGGGTCACACAAACCGAACAAGCAGGAGAGCTGAGCTGGGGAAGAGGAAACCTTGGAGTCAGCAGCTGAGGCAGCTAGAGGGTCACAAGCTTTTTTGAATATACTTTACATTAAATGTAGTTCTTTTTGGAGGTTTTGCCCTCAGAAATGTTCAGGAATGGTGCCAGAATTGTGATACATAAATCCTACTTTTCACCACAAACTGTCTTCCTTGTCTTCCCTGTCATCTGCTTCTATATTAGTGCTGTCAGCACTTCTGCTTTCCTTGCCCTCCAGTTTGTTTTCTTTCTGGCCTACTCATCTTTATCTCTTCTCTCCTCCTAAGCTTTCTAAGTACTTGTCACTCTATTCCCCCCCTCCCCATCCTTTCAATCCAAACCCATGATATAATTCTGCTTTACCTGATTTCTCTGCAGTGATGTCTGGCTGAGGCAGCTGTCAGTAATCCCCTTCTATCAGAATGTTCAAACTCTTGGATACAGCAACCAGGCTAGAGTTTTGTATTCCTGAGTTTATATTCTGTCCAGTCACTTGGACTTTGAGCTCTTTCCTTATCTACTGCTTCTAAAAATGCATATTCCCCATTATTATGGGCTTGCTTGCAGCGTCACAATCTGGAATCCAGGAGGAAAAGTAATAAATAAGAAAGGGTCAAACATGAGTGTTTAACTATAAAACTGAGAGTAGAAAAAAATACATAAAACTTTAAAGTTGACTGTTTTCTAAATGCTTTATTCTTGTGCTTATCTCTTTCAGTTATAAGCAGCTGTAATTTGGTTCAGATGTGCCTGTTCTGATACTGGAATTTGATGGGGTTTTCAATAGCATGACCATATAGAGGCTTGAACTTCGACAACAAGGAAGGTTTTGATCTTATCATCAGGCTGGTGTAGTAAGGGAGATTAGTTCTCTATCCAAACCACATCTTGCTAGATTGTAGAAGTGTTTGGGCACATTCAGCATTCAGATTTTTTAATCAATTGTCCTTGATTGCAGACTCTTCAAAACTCACTGCAAGAGTAATCTGGAGGAATTACTGGTTTACTTTTAATGCACATGAAAGGGAAAGCCAACCAACAGATAATATTTTTATTACATTTGTTTATTTGTATTTTGTCTCTTTGCTTCTGATTTCATAGGATGTTATTGAACATTTGCTGGTTTGCAACAGCCAGACATGTTTTCTGACATGTTTTCATGATGAACAATTGAATTATGTTTTCTATCAACTCTTTAGTTGACAAAGGTACTGGACATCAGCAAAGCTAAGCTGAAGATTGGCCCTCTGATCTAAGCAGCTCCATCCAGCAACAAAAATTCCTGCTCCACACATATGCGGAGAAGGCATATTTTTAGTCTTGTCCAGCTGAATACCAGCTGCTTTGATTTTGCTCCAACTTCCCAAAAGCAGAGAAGGTTGAAAGATGAAGCAGAAATAACGCAAAGCAGGAGGGCTTGGTCAACCAGAAGCACCTCAGGCATAGTCTCTGTTTTGTCTCTGTCATGGTCTCTGAAGAGCCTGTGTTTTTGCATGGATGTTCAGAGAGGGGAGTTAACCTGTGCTGCCCTTGGCAAAAGCTGTGCCTGTGCCTTTGCCTTCTGCCTTCATGACGCTGCTCAGAGCAGACAGTCGTGTTACTCGTGCTGCTGGGAGAGCACAGAGAGGTGGGGAAATGGCATGGAAGAAGCCCTCTGAGGTGTCCTTTCACAGAGATACTATCTTCTCAGCAGGGAGAGAGTGTCAGTGTCTCTCTGTGCCCACTCCCATGGGCCCATCCTCTGTGACTGATCTCCCAGAGGATGAGGGAAAACTGGGGCCATTCCCATCACCCCACTGGTGCTGGCATAGTCTTTAGCAAGTTGGGGCTTGTCAACCATGGTAGCTGCCAGGCAGTTTGATGTGCCCAAAATGGGCTTTGTGCATGCTTATCTCTACTAGTTGAGGTCCTCACTCTCTCTCTGCTCCTAAATTTATATGGGCATGTTATGAACAATTGAATTATAAGCTTCTGGTTTGGGAAACATGCTTCACCCTTAACTATAGTTCCAGGATCCCAAGTTCATCCAGATGTGTGTCCCTGTACCCTTTACTATTCATAGCTCTTCTGTCATTTACACTTTGAGGACTTAAGTTTGCAAACCACCCCCAGTACTAACAACTGCTTTTGCCAAGCCTCCTATGATCTGGGAAACCTCCCATTTCCACTCAGCCTTTGGTGAGTCCTTGGCATCTCCTCACCCCCAGGACTACTCATCAGCTCACAGCGTAGCCAATGGCAAACTCCTCATTTCTCCTACTGGCACCAGCTCCTTTCCAAAACCTCGTCATTGAAGTCACATTGCTCTCTGTGCAGCGAGCAGGGGCTTTTCAGGTTGCCACAGCATTAATAATGTGCCTGAAGCTGAGCAGATGGAGCAGGGATGTTTGCACATCCTTGTGCATGCCCAGAAACCAGCAATATGCATGAGCTTGCGCTGTGTTCTGTTGAGTCGCACTTTGATGGAAGGAGAATTATACTGCAGAAGCAATTTTCTCATTGGAAAAGAGAAGGGTATTCCTGCAGTAGCCAAAGCGTGGTCACCAGGTGGGTTCCCTATTCACACTGCAGCCTTTCTGATGTTGCATGGTTGAGGTGGCACCACCTGATGACTATATGTGATTCCTCTGCACTTGATTGTTGAGGGAGGAAGTGGTAGACTTGGGGAGGAGAAGGATCTGTCTAAAAGGCACACTGTATGAAAACAGAAGGTTGAGCATCAGAGATGAGAAATGTAGGCCAAATGTTGTGTACAGATAGCACTGAATCGGCTCATTGAGCAACATCTACACAGGTAAAATATTGAGAGAGTTCTGATGAGTCCGAGTGCTTCGCTCACCTTGTTTTCATTGAAAGCTGGTTCTGTGGGGATAAGGGCACAGATGTGTCAGAGGGACAGGGAAATGCTGCCCACCATGCAGCCTGCATCTGGAAGGACCAGTCCACCATGGGAAGAGCTGAAAGTAGTTTTTGCATTGTTTTTGCATTGTTAAGCCTCTACTTAATGTTGTATTTTTAAAATGTTTGATTTTTAAACATCACACTTCTACAATAACTTACAGCTTACTTGCTCGAGTATCCCATGAAGTCGGAAAGAGGAGCAGAGGAAAGCTGTTGCTTGCACAGAACATGTTGGTTTGCCCTGGCCACATGCTTCCATCTCTGCAGTGACTAAAGCCTATACTGCACTGGAAGGCAGTTGTAGCCCTGAGCTGGGTCAGTGACACAGGGGTCTGTCACAGCTGCCCAGGGCAGAGCTGTGGCAGAGGAAGCTGGCTCTCCACACAGTACCCAGCAGCAGGGCACAAGGGGCACATGGGCAGCTCCCATGAGGGCAGTGGGTGAGCCTGCACACTGTGTATTTGGCCAAGTGTTCCTACTTCGCTTCCATGCCTAAGAGGGCTTTTTCTTGGCACTTCTGTCCATCCCTCTCTAAAGATATTGGGTCATTCGGGGGGAAATCCCAGTTTTAAGAGCAGCACCAATGAAGGCTAACTATTCTTGGCTGTTTGAGAAATAACATAGTTTTTGGTTTGAAGCACTGTTCCCTGGAGCTTCTTTCTGAAAATAAAAATAATACCTTTTTACTAAAGATAACAGTGTACATTTCCAGGAGAAATATAGGGCTGATGTGTTTGTTCATTTTCTTAGAGAGCAAAGCCGTGTATTTAAAAGCCTGAATAACCTCCCCAGAGGAGCTCTGACTTCAGTGAGGTGACTCCAGGTTTTTAAGCAGAGGGCAGTGCAGCCTCCTGAAACAAGAAGGGGTCTTGTCAAGCTTGTGGCTAAAGGCCTGGTTATTTTTGCTGGCTGACTGTTCCTTTCCATTGTGGGGGGTGTTTTCAGATAGTATCACTCAGGACAAATTGCTGCAGTTTGCCATAGGAGGCACAGCATGGATGGCTCAGCCCTTTCCTCTGGCTTGGGTAAAGCAGGTTGGGGTGAACTGCCTGGGCTCACAGCCACTCAGGGCTGGGGTCCCCTGGGGTTGGGGTCCCCTACAACATTCCCTGGGGTGGTGGGAGCAAAGCCAGGCTGGCATCCAGGCACTTTGCCCTGGGCAGGCACAGCCACATGGGTCCCCACTGCCCCCACCACACATGGGATGTAGTGGTTAAAATGGGGAGGACAGCTGGTATGAAAGGTGGTCTGAGGGGCCAAATAAGTGCTCATGGAGCAAAGGAATGTTGTTTCAATAGGGAGGGGAAGGGAGGAAAAACCACACAGACGTTCCTTTCCCTACAGGGCTGCCAGTCACCAGCCTTTTTTTTCTTCAGGGGGAAATACTGCACCTTTGGAAAGGGATTTGAATGATTAAATTACTAGTTAGTGAGATCCTATGGGACTTGGGTCGGTAGCATTTCCTAGCATAAAAATTGTCTTGTTGAGACATTTTTATTTTTGCCCCATTGGAATTTTTTCCTTTGGCATGTCATGTCCAGCTGCTTCTCCAGATGGAGGCAAGGGAGCAGTTGCCAACCCCCTCTGGGACGAGAAGAGGGATGGGAGTGATTATGCAGGAGGCACCACAGCGCAGCTGTTGGGCTGCAGACATGCAAGGTTGGGCTCCCTGGTGCTGCTGGGCTGCCCCTGTTGGCCCCACTGGATGACCAGGCTGGTCACTCAGCAGCTGGTGTGCAGCCCTTTGGACAGCGTGCCTGTTTGCCCAACCCCAGCTGGCAGGATTGCATTTTTGGAGGCACAGTATTTTTGCTGGCTTTCCTGCATTATTCTGTATTCCAGCTGCTTTTAGAAAAAGAAAAAAATGGGGGGAAAAAATGAAACTAAAGTTCTAGAGAACTTTCCCAGATGCTGCTCATGTTTTCCACAGTATGATTTCTGATGTGGAGAACTTACTAGGATTCAGTCCATCAGGGCAGTAGATGGGTATTTTATCTAGAACGTTTTCTGTTTTTTTAGCTTTCCATCAGGGACCCAGCATGGCACATAGAGTGCAGCAGGCCTCCCTCGTGCATCCAAAGTCATTTTGTCATGGTCAGTTTGCCAAGACAGTGCAATTCCCCTTCAACTTGATCCTGTTTCATCTTTATGTTTCCCAGAGGGCCAATTTCAAGGTGAAACTTCCTCAGAGTTTGCTATCAGTTTTTACCCGTCTAATCTTCCCTGTTAAAGGCTTGCATTTCAAAGGCTGATAATAACCTTTCTACCAGAGAGCTCTGATACACAGTTATATCCTGCTCTATGTATCCAGGCTGGCTAATGCTCTGTTATCATTCTCAGCACCTTCTGGGAACCAGGACCTCCATTCCTCAGAGGCTCTCAGAGGTAGAAGAGATTCCACTCAAAATTCTGCCTTTGCATCTGTGTACGTGAAGTTTGTACTGAAATCCAGGACACAGAGAAAGGGATGAGGGCAAGACAAAGCTTGCAGTGATCAGCCAATCTTCAAAGTCAACAAGCTTTCCTCTTGCATTCCCGATCAGGAGGCTGGAGCACACAGAGCTACTGAGCAGCAGTGTTGTCTGGGAGCTGCTGGGGGAAGAGCTCGGGCGTTGGGACCAGTCTTGCAACCTTTCTCACATGAAATAGTTTTTATTCATTTGTGTCTCCCCATTACATTCTGTAGACTGAAGATGGCTTCAGATGGAGACATGCTTTAATTACAGAGAGGCACCTGAAGCCTTTAGGACTGAGATGGAATTACTCTCCAATTCTAGGTCTCTTTCCCTGGCATTATTTTCCCTTTGATTTTGATTTCATGTTGTGCGCAGCATCAAATTTTGCTTATCCAGACTTCACGGGTACCTTTCGCCTTTGATTTACCTTCATTGCAAATCAAATAGGTCTGTGGTATCTTCTTGCAGTGCTGTCCTATGACTTTAGGCCCAACCTAGCCTGGATTTCCCCTCTCTGGCGCTGCAAGCAGGAGGTTCAGGGCACATGCAACCCATCTTCACTCTGTTTCAGGCTGCTACATTTTTAGTGTGTCTCGTCTCCTCCACTGACGTAGTAGTAGATTCTTTGCAGGTCATTGTGATTCATCTTCCAGTGTTGCAGCATCTGAATTAAGTTACAGAAATCATTCCTGGGGTAAGGCAAGATTATCACTTGCCTGGAATCAGCCAAGATCCACAGGGTTCTGCCAAGCTGCACCCAGCTGGGAGACCTGGCACTGAGGCTGGAATTGCATGAAGAGGGTTCAGTGTGGTGAGTGTATGTGGGTACAGACACAGATGGTACAAGAAGCTCAAAATTTCCTTTAGCCAATGGCACTTGACAAACAGGACAGCTTTTTTCAGCATGTCTTGTAATATTTATTCATTCTACATATGTGAGATGTTCCAAACTTTCATCTCCAAAATAGCAGGAACAGAATGAGTAGCACTGCCAGCCAAAGGAAAATTAAAGTAAATCCCCAAAGAAGTGATTTATAGGATGCAAATCACTTACAATAATGAATGTAATCCCGTTGAACAAGTTCTTCATTATAATAACTTAACAGGCATCTGTTGATTTTTATATCAGATCATAAATGCAGTCCCTGCAGTTTTATAAAAGCATTTATTTGCAAATGATTTTGAAAGCTGTTTGACAAAGTAAGTCTCATCTTCTAAACGGAGGGCAGAGCTCTGCATTCTTTTTCAATTTGGAAGTATCAAGAGCTTGTGAGCCTGCCCTCTCTGCCTGCCTGTGACGTGAGCCAAAGGGGCTCTGTCAGCAGCGTCTCGGCAGCACTGCTCTCGTGCTGTGACTGTAATCAGGGCACTTGTCACCAGATTGTACAACTTCATGTGCAGCAGCTCCGTCAGCACAGACCTGGCTGGCGCTCCCAGCAGAGGGGACGTCTGTGCAGGGGTGGCAAATGAGTAATTAGAATGCTGAGAGCTACAATTAGAAGTTAGATATTTATTTTGCAGACTTTGCTGTGATGTGCTAATACCTTTCTTAGTGCAGAAGAATATTTATTTTCTTCTGTACTTAGTGTTTAGCTTTGAAGTTGTTCAATAACATCTGCTGGTGACCACAGAAGATGTTATAATTCTGGTACATCAATTGCAGCTTAGGCTTCATTTGAGGCTCTCTTAAAGTGCCTGGGTCTCTGTCAGTTCTCTGGTTCAAATCAACTCCTTTCCCTCAGAAGACCCCAGCCCTCAAGGCACTGGATAAAAATCTCTTACTTTTGGTACTGCACTAATTAGTTGTTTTAATGGGCATTTAATTACTGGCCTGCCTGAAACACTGTTTCCAGTGTCAGAGAAAACTTTCAGTAAAAAGAAGGAAAAACTACATAAGAACCTATTCCTGGTTCCTAATCAAGCTAAGCACAGGCAAGTTCCGAGAGTTAAGAAGGGGCTGGCACCCGTATGGTTGTTGTGTCAGT
Source organism: Lichenostomus cassidix (assembly GCF_008360975.1). Taxonomy (NCBI): domain Eukaryota; kingdom Metazoa; phylum Chordata; class Aves; order Passeriformes; family Meliphagidae; genus Lichenostomus; species Lichenostomus cassidix. Next base: position 20,478,112 of record NC_139490.1, read on the forward strand.
TTGCCTTGCCACGCTTCATCAGGATGCAGCAACAGAGATCTCAAAAGAGCGAGTAGGAACACAAATATAAACAACATAAGGAAAGCAAACTGGATGTATTTGGATAAATGGGCAACAAGCAACAATTTTTCTGCCTATTTCTCTGAACCCAAACCTTTGAATAAGGTTTCTGTGCAAACCAGGAAGCTTGTGTTGGAATTTAAGTGTCTGAGGGTGTGGGAACCTGAAGCCACAGCTTAGACTTCATCTGCCTCTGAGGTGTGTTCTCCATCACCATATTACATCATCAGTCTCAAGAGCGCTAATGATTTGCTTGTTTGCCTTTTTTTAACCTTGATTTTTTCCTTCATCAGTTCCTTTTGCATACCTCCTCTTTTTGCAGTCTCCTATATTTGTCTCTTTGTGGAGTTTGTAAAAGGTGACATTTTGAGCATTAATGAAGGTGTGTACTCACACTCATCACATGTTAATGGACAGCATTCAGGATCTGCTGGGTGTGATCCAAAATCCCACTGAAGTCAGTACGAGCATTTCTTTTAAAGGGCTTTCAATTAGACCCTGAGCTATGAATGTGGTCTGGCTTTTCATGGAAAATGCTGAGTAGCTGACTGGGGCCTATTTCATTCCACATGTTACACTTTCTTCTATATCTGTTACATTTCTTTATTTTCTTGACATGCATAAAGGACCTTCCTTGTTATTTGGCTAATATTTGCTCCTGCTGTCTGTATGTAAGACAGTGTCCACAGTGCACATGCAGTTAGAATATGTTCAGCAGAGTACACATGTGCTTCACATGTGGGGTTTGTTCATTTTTCAGGGCAGGTTGAACATTCTTCTTCAACATTTTTTTCTGTGCTGCAATTAAAATCAGATTTTGCTGTAAAAAATAGCGTTATCTGGAGAGTTTGTGTCGTGTTGAGGGAAGTATCTGTAATCTGCTGTTAACTTACATGTCTTCTGCCATGAATACAGAGTTGATCTGTAACAAACTGATTCATCTTGACAGACTGACTTGTAGAGCAGCTCATCATCCAAGTGGTTCCCACTGTGGCATTGCTTGGGTTTAATTATAAAAAACTGTTCTGAATGGTTGAGAATAGAAAATGTTGGCTTAAGTAAAAGCTCAAATCCCAGAACATTTCTGAAAAATTGAAATATCTGAGTTGGCATGGGAAGATTTGTGTGCACAGAGGTGTTCCTGAGGTTTAGACCTCACTGATCATCTGTTACACTCCCAGGAAGCTCTTTTCAGTGTTTAGATAGAATTAGTTTTCTCAACTGGGTACAGAGCTTCAAAGAGAAGTCTGATGCATAAGCTGAATTATATTAAATACCGTGAAAAGTAAGTAATTTTAATGAAAGCAACCAAGAAGTTTTATTCCCTCCTGTGCAGCTCTCTGTGCCCTTGGTGTTCAGTGTGGACAGTGTTCATCTGGCAAGGGAAAAAATTCCAGATTTCCTGCTGACAGAAGAAAAAATACTAAATGTTGCTGTAGGCAACTTGCCATCACACATTATTTCTTACGAAACATGTTTTTGTGGTTTGATTTTTGAGTCATGCCATTTTTAAGGCGCACAGAGGGTGTGTCAGGATAGCAGGACGGGTGCTTCATGTGAGGCTCCCAGCACACTGCCAGGCTCCACACCAGCTTGCTGGGTTCTGTTTCTGACCTGTCACTTGCCCGTGGCTTGTGAATCACTTGCTTTAAGGGATATTTTATAAATCCCCCACAACAGGTGTCTAAAACTAGATTTAAGTATAATAGGGGTTTGTTTTGGTTTGGTTTCACTCTAATTGGTTTTTCTCAGTAGCTTTAGGCTTAACAAGTCCCTTAATTATGCATCATCACCTGGAGGCTCCTCTGAAAGTTACCACAATGCTTTAGTCATGGCTTTGTGTGTCATATGCATTATGTATGTAACCAGCCCCAATTCCTGGCTCTTAAAGCCCAAGTACTTTGGTTACTTATCTCTTTGTATCTGTGTGCATGTATACAGTCAACCAAGCAGCATGATATATATCAAGTTTGAAAAAGAAGAAATAACATGAAAAGCATATACCATATGGGGAGATATGACTCAGGTATTGATATGGCCAAATATTTCTCTACGTGCACAAACCTCACTGAATGTTACCAGCAAGACCAGTACCAGGACTGTAATTTTACTGCTTCCCTCCTGCCAAAGGACTCACCTTGGCCAAGCTACACTTGCAGATTTGTATGTAAGGGTTGTCTGGGTATGTTCTCAGTCATTCTCTTTTTTCCCCTTCACCAACCACCTTTTATTCGTGACTCTCCAGTTTCTGTTTTGCATAGACAGGTAAGGTAGGCCTGTCAAAAGCATCAAGTGCTCTTGTGAAGCAGGTCAAGGAGGAGCGGTGGTGGCAGCAGGATGTGCCGCGGGTGCTGCGGGAGCTGAGCATGCATTACACATGCACAGTCACAGCCAGGCAGGCTGGAGAGCCCGAGGAACCTGTGTCAGGTCAGGGATAAATTATTGAAGATACATTAAACAATAGCTGAAATTAACATTTTGCTATTTTAAAGGTCACTTTCAGTTGCTCTTTTTTAACTTTGAGTATTTGCTAGGTTTTGAAAGGCAGCATGAGTCAGTATGAAAGGGGAGTGCTTGGGAAGCCTTTGTGGTCTTGATAGCCAGGATTTTGGAGTGGCTCCAATATAGGGTTGTATATTCAATGATCTGCCTGAGGAGAGAAGATACACCGGAAGTTCGCTGTCTGCCTTTAGCTGCTGTCATCTCTGCTTTTGTTTGCTGGGTCTTAAAGTCAGCCCTCAAAAGGCTTTTTTTTTTTTTTTGTACAGGTTAGTCCACTACTCTTCTTCTGAAACTGTCTTTCTATAGTAGTAACCTAGTAAGAAAGAGCCAAATCCGTGTCATGTTTGAGCTGACTGCTACTAATACCGTATCAGTAAGATGGCAATTTCCTTGCTTATCCAATGTTTCGTAGCTGAGTGTTTAAATGGAATGAAGAAAGATACCTTTAAAAAGTAGGGTAAAGGAATGAATAATTTCCAGCACTGTTGCCCAGTCATCATAAGTTATTCTCATCAGCTCTAAATTTACATTTTCCTTGACAGAAACACACACAGGTAACAGATGAAAATGGTTGATTTGTTGTTTTGGATACACTAGCAATTAATTGCAGAGAATCTTACTATTTTGTTCAGACCTGCCTGCAGTGAGAGGAGACAAGGATGCTCTTATTTTGATTTGCTTTCATTTATGAGGTTTCAAAAGGGAATGGCCCTTTATTTTCCATTTTCTATTTTCTGTTCAAGTTAACCACTGGTACTGGAGTGTACAAATGCAGTATAAGAGCCCATTTTCCCCCGTAATAGAAAATCACTTCTGTGTTTTACTCTCACAGTCATTTACTGCCATGGTATTCTCCACCTCCCATGCTCTGAAACTTTCTGGAGCCAGCACCACTTCTTTATCCTTTGGAGAGGGCAAGTAGAGCTTAGGAACTTGCCTTTGCAGCTCCCAGACAGCACACTGCTGGGCACAGCCAGTTAAAATCCAAGTTAATGCACTGGGTCCTGTACCTGTTTGCTGGCAAGAAGGGAAAGAGTGTTCGCTTCTCTCCACACCTGCTGACAGAACAGCGTTGAACATGCAGTCCTGAAGGAGGGGGGCCCAGGGCCCGGCAGAGTGAGCCTGGTGTGCCATCAGCAGCTGCAAACAGAAAAGACTGATAATGTTTGAGGGGGTTGGTTTGATAGAAGAGGGCACAGATTGGAAGGAGTGGCATCAGCGAGACCAGAATATGCGCGTCGGCCTTTTCGGGAAAACAGCCCCTGGCAGCTTCCCCACTTGGAATATGTTTCAGCTATTCATGGTACTTAGAGGTGGTAAATACTCAGTAATAAACAAATGGGAGTTAATTTCTTGGAGGGACTCAGTTTGGGTTGGCAGATCTCTGTTGCTTCTGAATGGCTGAATCTCTTTTTTTAGAGTCGGGCAGGAATTTGTGTCGGTTTCAGCTGACGCTTGTCTTTCTGTGGGCAAGCGCTCTGCAAGCTGCCCAGGGATGAGCAGAGATTTGGAATTACATGTGTCAGCCTACCACCAACTAGCACTGCGGCCAAGGAGGGCCTGGAAAATATAGGTTTCTTTCATTGGGCTCCAGAGGGACTTGCCAAAAAGCCACACTTTTCAGACAAAACATGGAGAATTACATCAGTTCGAAGGCATGCCACGCTGAAACCTCCAACACAAACCAGCTGACTTAAGCATGGCAACATATCCAGTTGCACCGCGATTATAGAGCTGTCATCAGCTGTGGCAGGCACCGTGAATACTGCTGTAATGACTATGGGCACCAGTGCTCCCAGGGCTTAGAGAGAACCAGAGCTTGTTTGGGAGGGCAGAGAACCGTTGAAGAGGTGTAGGGTGAAGAAATACATTTCTGCATTTCTTGGCACTGTTTGCTGAGGGTTTGGTATTTTTTTAATTTCTTGGCACCATTTGCCAAAAAAACACGACAAGCACATGATCTTAAAAAAAAAAGACTAAGTACACTTTCAGAGAAAATAAATATAGCTGAGTAAATAGTCATCATTTTGCTGAGAGACTCTGGACCAACAGGACTGAAGAAATGCCTTAACAGAGGTACAGATACAGCACCTTTGGGAGCTTCAGTTCAGAGTCAGTGGGTGCTATATAAATATGGGGTGAGGAGACAGACAGTCCTTGGCCCTAAAGATCCTAGTGGCAAAAGTTCATCTGAAAGACAGATAGCAATCACAGAATCACTGATATTTTGGTAGGATTGGTGTGTTTTAAAAGGAGCTCATCCATACATGAGGGGAATGATGTGGGTGCCTGTGCAAAAAATGCCTTCCCTCGGTTCCTCCTGGATTCCCAAGTGCTTTAGACGGAATTGCTTCAGAGTTACAATTGTGACCCTCACCTCTGCCACTGGTGTCTGAAATATTCCACTGTACCCTAAAAGAGAGGGAAGAAACTTCGTGCTTCCTGCTAAACTCCTGGACAAGTATTTTGCCACTGGAGCTGTTCCTATCCAGTGTGCTTCAATGAGCTTGGTTGGGAGGTTCCTCTCTCCAAGGCTCCTGCTTGTGTTACACTCACAGTTTGCTAGCAGGCAAGCTGGGTGCTAAAATCAGTTTGATGTAAACTAAGGCATGTGTTTTAGCACCCAGGAAGATTAACTGCTGGAACATAGTTCTGAGAGGAGCAATGGAGTCTATTTTTCATAAACCCGTCTGGAAGATATGTGTTACCAAAATGCAAGTTATGGTGCTTCTTGTGATGCAGCTGATGAAACTAAACTTAGCTGTCTCTGACATAAAAAAGCCTTGGTCAGCATGCATGGCCCACAGGTACTTCTGCACTCAGGATCTCTCCAGCTATGGAAGCACCACACCTAGAGGGTGGTTGGGCACTGTAACAAGTTCCCCAGGGCAGTGGGTACAGCACCAAGCCTGACAGAGCTCAAGAACCATTTGGACAATACTCTTGGGCACATGGTGTGACTCTTGGAATATCCTGCGCAGGGCCAGGAGTTGGACTCAATGATCCTAGTGGGTCCCAACTCAGCATATTCTGTGATTCTGTGAAGTGGGGATTCATACATTGTTGCTAACAGCTTCTTCTCTGAGATGCCATACTTCCTGGAATCCAGGTTAGTCCATGAGATAGGCTGAGTCTCAGGGAGTTGTGTGGCAGGATAAGCATAATTAATACTCTGAGAGACCTTCCTATTACAGCTTTGGAGGCAAGTATAGTATCTCTAATGGTTTCAGTTCCTGCACAGCCTTGAGCATTCAAACCCATGCTGTCAATACAGCAGGGGGGACTGGTTGCAAGCCTGATCCAAGAGATCCTTGCTCTTCATGAAATATGTCACAGAATTTCCAACTTTTACCGTATCCATTTCTACATGAAGGAGATACATGGAGGCAAGCCTGTTGGTGCTTGGAAAGGGAAACAGTGCTTCTTCTTTCCAACAGCTCCTGGGCCCTCTGGGCTTTGGCTTACGTGAACTGGTGGTGTTTGAAGTTCTTCTGCTCTAAGCAGCATTGCAACGTTTCTGTGATGCATTGATTTCATCTGTTGAAATGCAATTTATTACTGTCATCAGCTTTTGAAGAAACAAAGGTATTGTTCTGAGTGGTGCCTCATGGATTAGGTGAGTTAGGGAATGCAAAAGATGTCTCTTGAGGTTTATTAAGAAAATGGAGTGGAGCTATTAAAGTGATGAGCAGTGTGCTGTACCAAAGCAATGTAAATTCTTTATCAGCATCTTGTGGTTAGCTCCTGTACCAGATGGCAGCACTCAGGAGAATGAGTGCATTAAGTGGACCCCATCAAACCCCCAAGAAGGTATTTGCTCATTTCCCTGCCTTGTTGACTCATTGTGTTGTACTACAGTGTGAAACTTTGGTGTACAGCATGAGTCAGGTGACACTGTGCTCTGGCTGTCACTGATCTTCAGGAGGAGCAGGAGTTACACAGGTGGAGCTGGTAAGGCAGAGCTGAATCCCAAAAGTCAGACAGAGTTGGACCATTTCCTGCATGGGTCTGGCACAATGATTCCTCCACTTCCATGGAAGAGGAGCTACTTGGTTTTGTTTGCAACTGTGTGTCTGTTATTTTTATCAGCCGGGAGAGAGGGTCTCAAGGTGTGACTCAGCTGACTCTGTGTTTCTTGAGTTTTTGGTGGGACCAAAGTTATCCACAGGGGGGTATGATTAATAGTAAAATTGAGAGTATTCTTGAGTATTTCTGCAGAACCAGCTGTTGACTGATGCAAACCACACTTTGCTGGTTCTGTTGCAGAGGAGGAAACTCTTTTGAGCAGAAAAAGGGTTGCTTTATTGGGCTGTGGTGCTGATTTGTGAGTCCTCCTAGGGAGCACTGGCTGCTGATTGAGTAGAGGACATGGAGTGTCAAGCATAAAGGCATAAAAGTCATGTATTTTTAACTCAATCAGTTCATACAAAGTCTGGGATAGAGGAACTGTTTGGGTTTTGTGAAAGAGTAACCCTCATTTAAATTTCAACTCTGGATGAATTCACACTCCTTTACTGAACTGCCTGCTGGCTTTTGGCATTGTGCCCCTGGGATCTCTGTGCATGTTTATTTGATTAATAATTTGAAGTTGACTCTAGCTCTATTGCTGAGTGGAAGCACAGTAACACAAAGACTAACAATAAAATTATAGTTGAGTTTCTTTAAAGATCATATAGCAGGCCCTCAGATGCAGAATCTTGTTTCTTGAGGTATGCATATGTAAATTTTCTCCTTTTATGTCTATAAAAGTTTTCACATGATTTAGGTAAAACCATGGCTCAGGGGTAAAGCATCTTACTCGTTACTGCTGAAGATTGTATGTCAGCTGCACAGTTTCCAACATGTTCACACTGGTCAGATTTGAAGTTTCCAGCTCATTTCTTCAGGGTTAAGTTTCTTGAAGTGTTCTCATCCTCCCCAGTGAGTTCCCCCAGGGCAAGTAATATTTTGCAGTATGTGGGAATTGAAGTGATATGTCTTTATCCCATGTTTTGTTAGCTCCATTGTTTATATGCATTGGATTGCCTAGGAAACCATAATAATCTTGTTAAAATAAAGATTTAATCTCTCTGTGGCATTGGGGCTAGTTCAAAAGCCACACTAACACTGGCAGCCTGTCACAGAGCACATTAATTTAGACCATCTTGCTTTTGGGGGGCAGCTGAGCTGCAGCACCTCCTGGCCCTGCCCTGCAGAGCTGGGCACCAGCAGCAGCCCTGCAGTCAATGTGGTTCAGCAGGGCTGGGCTCCAGGGCAGACCACCTGCAGCCTTGTGCAGCTGGAGAGAGCCCTGAGGAGAGCCCTGGGTTAGCATCTCCTGCAGGGTGAGCCACAGTGAGTCTGTACAGCGGCAGTTCCCAAGGACACAGAGCCAGCTGCAGCAGTCACCCACTCTTAGCTGCCTCTCTCAGCCTCTTCTGCACCCAGAAGAGTTGGAAGTGGAATCATCTGCATTTCCCTGTGTTTGGATTGTGGCCAGCTCACTTGCTATCTGAATGCACTTCTATAAGCTCTGTTCTGCTTAGTGTTTCCCCAGTTACATCTGCTATTACGTTTTTTAGCAAAAGAGTAGGCTCCCTTCTCCTCTAGCTCACTGGGAGATCCCTCTGGTGTAGGCTTTCCAGGAGGGAATCTCCTGTGGCCTCTATTGTCTCTTCCACAGCTGTCCCAAGTGGCTGGGGCTGGTATGGCCAGACCCATCATCCACTGCTCAGGATGCTGAGACGGTGTATTTGGCTGTTCCTCTTCTCTTGGTCATAGCTTTTCATTTTGGATTGCATCAGGTCATTTGTACATATGTAGTTAAGAAATGAAACCAAAGCATTGACCTCTGTTGACATCCAGCAGTTCCTTCAAACAGCTCCATCCTTTCTTCTCTTCCCTGGTTCTTAATTTGCACTTTAAAGAACGGGCTGCTGCTCAGAAGGCAACTGAGTTGCTGATAGAATAAAACCTGTCCCAGTTTGAAGATAATCAACAAAGTTAGTCCATGAAACAATTTCTAAGATACAAACAAGATCAAAGCACTATCAGATGTGGACACCAAAAGAGTAGGCTTTGATAATTTAATCTACCAAATTACCAATTTTGGGGCATTTGATTTGTTATTTCTGCAAATTAGAGGCCAGATGCTGCTGCTCTTAGTTTTTAATCTCTTAAAAATAGAAGAGATTATTGCCAGAGGAATGTGCTGTTCGGGCAGAGTGATGCTGGTTAATCCTTTCTTTAAGTTGTTTTAATTGCACTTTGCTGTTTCTTCCCATGATAATACAGCCCTGTGCTCAGTGTGGTAGTTACAGAGAGGCGAAGCCCATCAGAGCTGCTTGGTGCATCAGAAAAGACTCGTTGTGGTCTTGGCAATTTATTCCTTTGGTTTATACTTTCTGTCTCATACTTTCTATGTTTCTGCTCTTACTCCTGCTCTCAGCCCAAGCGGATCCATCCTGCATTTTCACAGTCTTTTAATTTCAGCCTCTCTCTGTTGCCTTCAGTGCATCTCCTCACCCTCATTTCTGTCTGTGTGTTCTCATGCCAACCTCCTGCTCCTACTTTTTCCTGCTCCATGGGAATCTGTACCCACTGCCCCCTCATATTCTCCTGCCTGAGAGGAATAAGCAAGGCTTATGTCTGTCTGTACTGGGGTGGGTGGAAGGAGAAAGAGGAGCAGTGTGAGCCAGTGGGTGGGATCATTGCAGCCTTGGGGAGAGGGTTGGGAGAGGCCAGCAGTGCTGCAGAAATAGGCTGGGGTGTCAATAACCAGCTCCACTGCAAGGCATTCTCCAGTGTGCTGGGAGGCACTGGGTGGACTGGTGCCTCTCCAGTATCCTCTGGAGAAAAGATAATGGATCTGGCACTGATAAAAGCTGCTCACCTTATGCCACTGGGTGGAGGAGGCAGGATTATGTGATCGGCAAGTCTGTGTTTATGTATTTCTGATGGGATCAAAGAGCCTGTGTTTGACCTGGACACTTCCCATGCTTTGGACTGTTTGAAAAACCTCCTCTGGGGAAGGGAGGTGTCTTCAAGTAGCAGAGAATTTTCTGTTATGTAAAATAATAGAGAATAAGCTCTTGTGTTCTAAGTATGTTTTACTGTCTATATTTGCTCAGCCCAAATTAATTCAGCATGTTTTCAGGCCAAGAGAACCTAGCTGAGCCCTGCCAGAATCCAGGAGCAATTTTGGTAGTAGATACATTCTTTTCTTTCAGCAATGAAAACACATTAAAGCTCAGGGAGGAACAGCCCCTGTTGGGGAAATTTCATCCTGGAAGAGAGGTTTGGAAGAAGTCCTAACTGTGGGGCAGAGAGCCTGCAGGAAACAATGAGATGACACATCTCCTGCTGCTGCTCTGCTCCCTTCTCACTCTCCTGAAAGCTGGTGTTGAAACACTTTTTCCTCTTCTGCTGACAAGTGCTTATTATGTCCTGATTTTTGGTGAGAGAAAGTTTGGAAGTGAGCATTTTTGTTTCTCATTATCAGTGCAGGCCTTTCCCCAGCTACACACACCCAGCAGCCTCCTACCAAGTAATCTTGGTACTTCATCCCCTCCAAACTATGCCATTCAGTGATGATGAGCCAGTGGGTGTGTCACCATACAGCTGTGGCCTTGCAGAAGGACAAGCACCAGCACACTGCTGTTTTGCACCAGCTCACACAGAAAAAGGGAATTACTGTATCCTGCAGTGTTGCAGAGGACACCAACCTTTGAGCAGCACTGCTTTAACAATGGATATAGGCCAACATGCCACAAACCCAGGGCAAGCAGTGAGTTTTTCCAGGAAAGAAACATTCCTGGGGCAGTTGCCTCAGTGGGGATCCCCTGGCCTCCTTCATCTCAGTCAGTCATTTCGGACTCCATGATCTTGGAGGTCTTTTCCAATCTTAATGATTCTCTTTTCACCTGTCTTCTGATTATCACAGCGCAGAAGAAGTGGGGAGATATCTCTGGGGAAATGATCCACTTTCCTCTGAGCAGGATCAGGACAAAGCTGGAACAAAGTGCTTGCTCGGGACAGCACCTCTGTCCTTCCATCACTGAAGAATGTCACTGAGCTTGTGCCTCTGTTTGCAGCAGCAATTCCATTTGCCCCCTGCAGGCAGAACAAGGACTTTACCGCACCACCAGAAATGGCAGCAGGGGATCCTGGTCTTTTTGAGTTTTTTTTTAATTTTAAAAAACCCAGAATGTTAACAGGCCTTTAAAACTCTGTCTCACCCATTTGTCAAACACACGTAAAAATAACAACCCAGCTGTTGTTTGAAGTCCCAAGGGAGCTGCCTGAGCTAAGCCCCAGCACAAGGAAGGTGGTGCTGAAGGAATGCCTGGGAGGGTTTCACAGCATGAAGAAGAAGTGATTAACCACCGCAGCTGATCATCGCTGGGCTCTGGCAGCCTGCAGCTACCTGCCAGGCTCCTGGGGTTTATAACAGGGGAACTGCAAATTGTGTATGGGCTGAATGATGGAGATCTGCTGCAATGGCATCCCTTGGTGGAGTGGGAAAACCTGCTGCCCAATCCTTCATGGACATAAGAGATATGAGAGCCCAGACATACCGCCTCAATTAGCATTCAGTTTTCCATATAGCCACAGCAGTAAATTAACTAGAGATAAAGACCTGAATACATTCATTTTTCTGTCAGGATCCTCTCTCACACAGTTGTTGTTCTGCTGAAAGTTTCCCTTCATTCATGCCTGGAGCCGCTTCTGGGATGGCTGGAGCAGCCATGGAACCCACACCCCCGTGGTTTTATGGCTGGGTACAACAGGGAATGCCACGTTCCACTGCACTGGCAGTGGTAGTGTTGCAGGTAGCATGTAAAGCACTACAATTAGCTCCACAGGGGCTGAGCATGTGATTTATAGTGCCATTAATAATAACCGTTTATTTGTTATTGCAGTGTATCAACAGGGCTGCAATCTATCAGGCGTATACAGGACATGAAATTATAGATTATAGGTGTGCAGAAAATTGGAAAAGGAGGAAGGAATTATTTGTAAAGTCTCCTGATCTTACACGTACACGAATTTTCCTGGGGGCAGTTTGATATCTGTTATTTGCTGTACACAAGCAGCAATGTACCCTTGAGACAGTGGGGACCTCTCAACTTTCATGCTTGCCGCCAAAAACCTTTTCCACGTGTTGCTGAGGTTGGATGTACCTCACACATGCCACACCACACACAGCCCCTCTAACCACAGGGGAGTGGATGTTTGCTGGGTGGAGGTTCAGCCCTGCCTGGGGCTCAGCAGGATAAACCCTGATTAATGCTTGGAGATCAGGACCAGCAGCATGGGACACTTAAAGACAATACTCCTAAAATTGCCTCTCAAAAAACTGCTTCTGAGTCTGTCTGAAATGGTTTAGAAAATGTTTACAATTGCCTTTCATGTTAAAAAAATAGCTGAAACACAAAGGCTGGTGTTTCCAATATCACCCCTAAATAACTCCCACACACCCCATGGGACACTGAAAAAGCACAAAACCCAGGACAGGCAAAAGCAAAACAAAAGCAAAATGCAAATGAAGACCCCCAGTCCTACAGAGTTCAGTTTTAGAACTTGTTTAACTTGTGTGACCTCTGCCATTGACTCCTTTAAAACAATCAGCATGCTGCAAATTAAGCACAGGCACAGATGTTGTTCCTGAAAATATCTATTTGTGGAACAAATTATTTATAATAGGAAATGGCATCTGTGTCAATTTAAGAAAAGCTATATATGCACCAAGCAAGGATAATGGGTGCTTTATAGTCTGAACTGCAGTGGGGCTCAAGGTGAGCTCCCCATGAGCAGAGTGGGGCTCTGCAGCCCCAGAAAGGCAGGGAGCAGTGACAACCTCCCTGCTCCTTGCCTTCAGGATGCTCAATCTGTCATCTATTGTCAAGTCTATTACTCTAGTAGTTTTAGTGGGAGCATTTTTTTGCATCACCAAGCCCCAGACCTGCCTTTTGCAGTTTACAGAATATTTTAAGTGTAAAAGTAGAAATCCTGTGTGATAACCCTGAAATTCTTTTAAGGAATTACTGGCACTCAATTGTAAGACTCCGGAACAACAAAGAGGAGGAAATAAAATTCTGGCAGCATAGGGAGAGAAGTTTCACATTTTAAATTCTAAAAAGATTTAAGATCTTTGAATCCAGTGGGTTTAGTTGGAGCCCTCTGCACACCTTCCTGACCTCAGCTATAGAGTTAACTCCTGAAGTTTTAGAAGCCCATGAGCCTTAATATAAAATTTTGCAACACTTTGGACTGCAAGCTGCCAGGAGCTGCCATGCAGCTTGTGAGCCACAGGAGGGGAAAGCTTTTGTTGCCATAAAATCATTCTTTTTTCCTCCTTCACAGAAAATATGGCTGCAAATGCAGTGTTCACACATGGGCACTGCCAGCAAGGGCTGTGAGATTTAACCCTCTGTGTTTTGGGGTTTTTGCTATTGTGCTGGTGAAGTCTAATAATTTATAGCAAAAGCCAAAACTTAAAGAAAAATAGGAATTTTGGTTTGAAAAGCCATGTTTATGCGTGGATTGTTTAAATCAATAGTTTTGCCTTACTAATGGCAGCACAATGAAGTAACTGCAAAACTCAGTATTGTGACAAATTGATATTTTTCGTATCAAAACAAATGGAAATTTCAAAGCTATTTGGATTAAATTGAAGAAGGCAATATTACAGCATTTTTATTTGCTTTTATGTGTGGAAATTCAGTGTTATCTAGTTTTTGCTACATTTTGTGCAATTTCATGTTTGTTGAAACCACCGCTTTCCAATCTTCTTCTACTTCCCCTGGGATAGCCCAGTGTTAAAACCCTAAAACACGCATAATTTTTCAGTAAAAGCAATTACTGGTTTTGCTTTGTTTATGGTTGAGATCAGCAGTACTTGATAGCCTACCTAAATTATCACAGATTCGATTTTTATGTAGTGTGAAATTATCGGAGAATCAAACTCTCCACCGTGGCAGATGACTCAAGATTGTAATAAATACTCTGGATGAAGAATTCTACTACATGTTCTTCATCCCTTTCTCTTGTCTGCCAAACACTTCCTGAGGATCAGTAGGTGTTGTAGAAAAAGTCAGAAGGCATGCAGAGAGCACTGCTCCCTCACCCCTGCAGTGAGGGGGACATTCAGATGGTGCTGGTTGATGTTTCCTCACACTAGGGCCAGGTGGCTCTGGCTCTGTTTTCCACAGCTGCCTATAGCATGGTGGCTGGAGGATTGTGAAGCCAGGCTGGCCCCAGTCCCTGTCCCAGCAGCAGAGCAGGTTGTATTTTTGCAGGGAGAGGCTGTGAGCTGGGCAGTGCTGTGCTCAGCCCCAGCCCTCACAAGCACAGCACCCCAGTGACAGCGTGCAAGCTGAAGGGCTCCCCATGTCCCCCAGAGCTCCTGTGCACAGAGTACTTACAGGCAGGAGCAGCAGGATCTGGGCTTTAATGGGCCCTCAGCAGCAGTTTCGGAGCCATAAAAAGCAGGTTTGTGTTGGATAAGACCTTTGAAGTGAGACACCCTGTGATGGTGTGCACTCTTATCTGTGCAATAAATATGGGATTTTTATATTCAGTGGCAGGCACATGGTTACTGAAAGGCCTCTGAATTTGCTGAAGAAAAGTCATTTAATTGAAGTCAAACATGAAAATACAAGGCAGACCCAAATATAAAGAAATTAAGTATATGCAGCTGATCTTATTCTAGCAAGGAGTTTATTTTTGACTTTATGATTATGGATTTTTATAGTGTCACATCAACATAAAGGGCTTTTCTTCACAGCAAGAGCAGAACAGAGGAAGTCCAAGTAAATGAGATCCAGTGTCCTTCAAGGAGGCAGTGGTAAACATGTTCTCAAAGATGGAAAAGTTCAAATATAAACTAACTATGCTTGCTGTGGAGAGAGAAAAGAATACATTGATTATGTTTGAGAAGACAGCTGGTTGAAGACCAAAATCAGTATTGTTATCCCCAAAGTCTACCACGTGATATTTCAGAAAGCCTTTCAAGCCTCACGTGGCACAGACAGACAAAAATAAATCTGATAGAGCTAACTCAGTTTAAAACCAGACAGCAGAAGCCTTTCAGATACACCAGAGCCTCACTAGGAAAAGGAAGAACTTCTGGAGGAAAAAATTGCACAAAACTAGTAGTGACTGTGGCTGTGGTTGTGCAAGTGAAACTCGCAGGCAGGCAGGGCGCTTGCCTGGGATCTGTATGGGATTCTGCCTTCCTGGCTGCCACAGCCCAAGGAGCCACTCTCCCTGTGTTAGCACTGTCTGTGCTTTGGTGTCCTCAGGAGCTTCAGATAAAATTAGTACAGAAGCATGAGTCCTGTGATTCAAACTATACTTGTCTTGCAGCTAATTGTCACCCTGCTAGTGAGCACCAAATAGCTTTGTTTTTAATAACTGTACTTCAGCATCAGGGTCCAAGTGTCAGCCTGAGTAAACCTTTAAAACAGCCTGTTTAAGGAGGATTAGAAAAAGGAGCTCTGTTAGATCAGACCAAGTGATAGAAATGCCAAAGGCTAAAACATTAGTCTTAGTTAAAGCTTTCAGTAACACAACTAAGTTCCAAAGTGTACACTCCACCTTTGATAGAGTATGTGTTCTCCCAGTGTCTGTCACACAGCCCTTGTATCTGGAGGCAGAGCAGCAGAGGGGAAGGGCATGGCTTTCTCTGGTTAGAACTGAATCGCCATTTTTCTCTCCCACCTTCGTGCCAAAGCACAAACTGTTGCTGTGGCTGAACAAATTAAAAAATCCAGCAGATACTCCTTCCCCTTCCACACTCAGCAGGGAAGTTTTAACATCAGCTAGGCTTGTACTAAGTTCTGCTTGCTTTAGCAGGGAAGGGTCAACACCTGATCACTCGGATTTGTGTTGTTGGTGATGTGGTCCAGGACCCTTCAGAGACCAGTTGCCCCATAGTCAGGTGCAGAGGAGCTTCACAGCTGTGCATTCTATTCACAGGCAAACACTGGTGACTTTTGTTCCCAGCCACTTGCATTCAAGTGCTTTCCCTTGCAATTTGCCTAATTAGAAAAGTGTCAGAAAGAGCGTAACAGGTCCTGCCCAGCTTCCAAAAGTGGCTGTTAGACTTGAGAAAGTAGTGCTGTGTAATTTTAAATTAAAAAAAAAAAAAAGCACGAATATGTTCTGCTTTAATATTGTTACAGATTGGTTCATTCTAAGGCAGTTCTTTAAGGAAACAGCTTTTTGCTTTCTCATTTGTTGAGGATGAATTGGTACAGTAGTTTCCATGGGTACAGAAGGGTCGTTTATTCAATAGATCTCTAATAAATAAGTTGCAGCCATTTGGCTTCTTGTTCGGAACTCATTTTAGCTTCTGGACGTGCAGCTCCATTCTGCTGATATTTTATGACCAACTTTTCTATTATTATTTTTTAACATATTGTCCAACTGGTTCCGTGAGCACCAGAACTAATGAAATCTGTTTTTCTAGGGCTTTGTATTTCATGCTCAATTGACTTTCATGTCACAGAAGGTGTAGGATCCCACTGAAGTTGTTTTGAACTCAGTGTGTTTGTCATGGCTGTCCCCTGCATGTTTTTCCCAGGCGTCATTAAGACAAAGGCTTGCTGAGCCTTTCCCATGCAGAAGTTCTTTACTCAGAGGGTGATGAGGCCCTGGCTTGAGCTGCTCAGAGAAGCTGTGGTTGCCCCATCCCTGGAATTGTTCAAGGCCCTGAGCAACCTGGATGGGGCCCTGAGCAACCTGGCCTGGTTGGTGACATCCCTATCCATGGCAGGGGAGTTGTAAATAGATGATCTTGATGGTCCCATTCAGCCCAAATCAGTCTGTGATTTGATGACTCATGACAGCCTGCTGAGGGTGTCTCTTCTCCCTGGCCTACACTCTCTCTTTTCCTAAGGCTGGTAGGAGTGTGTTAATAACCATCTCATTCAGTCTCTTTGATAGTCCTGGTTTGACTCCACCAGCATGTTCAGCCCCACCCTAGAGGATGGACTAGCATAGATAGGAACCCCTGCTCTGTTTTCCCCCTTTCTTTTTACTTGTTCAGTGCACTTGCACAGATTTCCATGTGCACATATGAGCACCTTTCAGAGATGGTACAGACACATGACACACTGTCAGCTGTGTGAGACTGCACACAAAAAACCTCACCAAGGAGCATCACCACCTCTGTCACCAACTCAACAGCTGCAAAGACCTGCAGTGACTTCTTCCCTGTTTCCAGCACCACAAAGCGGCAGTGGTTTATATCACTCTAGGACACTGATGAAAGGAATTGAAGAAGGAGCAAGCCAAGGGTTTCCTTCCCCAGGCATTTGTAATGAAGGGCAGGGATGTGGTCCCACAAGAGTAGCCTGTGAATTTAATTGAGGGGAGACTGAAGCTTGAGGTCTCCATGTGTCTAATGTAAGCAAGAGCCTATCAGTGAAAGGAAACATCTCTGGGCAAGTGGTAGAGCTGCCGTGAGGTGCTGAAGGAAGGATTGGGCAGATGGATCATGCAGAGCAACTCCTCTGTTGGTTATGTGGGAGAATGATAACAGCAAACCATCAAGGCAGCAGTGTCAAAAGCTTTGAGGGCTGAAGGTTTGGTTATCCATAGTGTAAAATGGGGGTAGGGGAGTGTCTACTCGTAGATCATTGCCTCACTGATACTGGCATACAAATGCCACTCCTTCCTTGTAGTTCTTGTCCTTTCCTGTGTGCGGAATCCAGTGCTGTGAGCCCTGCAGTGTGTCAGAGGGACACAGGGAGCTGGGAAAGAAGTGAGATTGCCCTTCAACTTGCCAATGAAGACTTGAGCTACTTTTCCTCTCTTCAAAGAGATTAGAGCAGCGTAAACACAAAGTTGCCAAGCCATATAGCTGAAATGAGAATCAGAAGAGAAGGAAATCAGCTCCGTTAGTTGTTGGTTATGTGCAGCAGTTCTGTGGTGTAAATGAGGATTTCAGAAAAGGCACTGTGACAGCGTGCCCAGTCAGGGGCTGGTCCTCCTCCAGGGCCCCTCCAGTCAACTGCTTCCACATCCGTGGTTTGTAGGGCTGAGAGCACTCTTTGGCTCCCCCAAACATTGGGAAAGGTCATTCAGTTTGCTTTCTCCTATTTAAACTGCGCAAAATTGTGGTTATGTCCTTTTGAAAAGCTCACACAACCTAAAATTGGTTCCTCCAGACACAGATTGGCTTACTCAGAGGACATTCTCTGGGGAATATACATCACTTCAGCACTAGTGTTTTCTCCTGAGCACACCAGGAATTTATATGACTGTTTTATAGTCAGCAAGTTAAAGGCAGAGTTTAGCTGAAACAGCTGGGTGGGCAATTGATCTGAACCCAGATGGAGCATCCTAAGGGAATTAAAGGCAAATTGTCAAATTACCCACCACAACAATAGGCATGGAAAAGTCAATATGTAGGTTGGGCTCTCCTTACCAGAGAGCCTTAATGAGGGCACTGCTCAGGCTGTCTTGTCTATTGCCTCTGCCCAGGAGTGACACTAAGCTGCATTTATTATAATTATTGTTTTTTCAGTGGGAGTATAAGATAACTTTGCAGGTTTCCATGGATTCACTTAATGGCAGAGGAGATGTTCAGGTCTCACTCACCAGGTGTTTGTAAAGAAAAAGCTGAATCTGTGTCACCTGGACAAGCTGTCTGTAACTGAGCTGGGCTGTGATCTGCTTCACCCAGTGTGAGCTCCTGTCCAGAAAGCACCTCTGTACATCAGCATCCAGTGGTGTAGCACGTGGCTTTTCATTAACAGGAGGTACAGAAGTTACTGTCCTAATTAAGTTAATCACTGAGCTTCTGGGTTGTAGAAGATCTCTGGAGATACATTTGGGCACAACAAGGTCACAGAAGGGTATTTGCATTGGGAAGGGGACAGTGCCAGAAAGAAGAGCTTGGCCAAGCCTCAGGTCCTGGCTGTAGGAGGCTGCAGGTGAGCCAAGCAGGACCCAGTGGTGGCTCTGGGCTGGGTTTGGTGGGTCTGTGCTTTCAGTCTTCTTTTCCCACAGAATAAAATTAACTCTGATTCTTGCCTCAATCTTGAGAGTATCCAGGGGCGATTAGGGTAATGGCAGTTAGTGAGCTGCGCCCTGGTTTACAGAGAAAATGCCAAAGTTGTCTTGTGTGCCTTCTGCCCCATGAATGTTTTGTGGTTCCTCTGCTACCCTGGATGTCTTGTTCACTTTGTTTCATGTCTACCCAAAGGAATTTCTTTTCTTCTGATTTGATCATCTTCTGCATTTATTTTAGTCTTCAGCATCCAGGACATTTTGTGACAGGAGTCAGGTTTTCCATAACTTGGCTGTTTAAAATAGTATTTCCTTTTGTCTGTTCTAAATCTTCTGCCACATCTGAGATTATTTTGATTGGCTTCAGATATTTGTCGTAAAAGGAAAAGGTGAATGACAGCTGCTTGTCAACCTCTTTGTGCATCCCTGTAAATTCATTATTTATCAAGGTGTTTAATGGGGGTTTCAATCTACATTCATGGGAGGACATTTTAAGATCAGAATTTATTGCTCATGTCCAACTCACTGGTGCAATGTACTTTGGATAAAAATCTGACAGGAGAAAAAAAGGAAAGTTTTATGTTGGGTAAGTGAATCAAGCACATGCTTTTAACAAGTATCCATTTCTCCCATCATTAAAATTTGGACCAGAGCCAGAGATGCTTCAAAAGCAGCAGAAACTCCAGCTCAGGCAGGGGGAGTGTGCCAGCATCTCAGGGTAACCAGAGCCTTTTTTTAGTTGTTTTAAATGAATTTTTAAAAAGAAGGAGCACGTGTAGTTTCCTCTCCGTTTTTCCCAAGTGTAGCTGCAGCCAGAGTGCATTTAGGCATTCCAGCTCCCAGATAATATTTTCTTTAAGATGCATTTTTGATCTCCATTCCATAAGCAGGATGACAGCCAGGGGCAGATGCAGATGTCCTCAGTCACTGATGTATCCAGCTGATAGTCCTGAGAGGCACAAGGCTCCCAGGCAGGTTGTCTTCTAAGGTTTTATAGTGCTTGCAGATTTGAAAGTGATTTATGTTAGATTCTTATAAACTTTAAATACATGTGTTACATGTACATCTTAGAATGGAATTAGTGAGGCAGATGAGACATTTCCCAACTTCTTGCAGACTCTTTCCCAAGCCTTCAAAATTGTTCTTCCTCTAGATGAGGTTCAGATGAGTTTTAAGTGTCCATTGGTAGTGTGGAGGTGACTCAGTTTCCCAAAGCAACTAGATTCTGTGGAAGATTTTCCATGCTGGTCATAGTCATGATGTGACTTATACACAAGTAATAAATCAAACCAGTAATATGTAACATGTACAGTCCACAAAATAACAAAAAAAATGTTAATATCTGTTAGAAAATATATTCAGACATAATTGAAAAAGGTCTAAGTACTGGACAAGGTCTTTTACTCTTTTTTGCCTTACTGAAATTTAGCAAAATCAACTAGTAGTAATTCAGTAGTAGTACAGCTGTAACTTAGGTGTCCAGAGGTTGTGGTGTCTCAGTGTTTTGACTCATTCTGGTTTTGAACTGATCCTCTTCACAAGGCTGAAACTCCAAGTCAAGGGACAGGACACTTGAGTTAGGACTGGTCTGGTGCCTCATCTGCATCCATCTGCTTAGGTGGAAGTCTTTCTACTTATGTGGTTTTCAGTGATCTAATGCTCACTGAGTGATCAACCACCTCTCCTTGGCTGCAGCCAGCATTACCTGGGGGTTTCAGGTGGGCTGCAGCCAAGCAAGGCTCCCAAGCTCAGAGAATTCCGTGGTTTTATCCCATTGTGGTTATAGCCAGTATATGCTTAGTAACCTTAAAAAAAAACCAAAACTTAAAAGGAAAAGGTTGGATAAGCTAAGCTTAAATCTCCCTTTAGGACTCTTTCTGTATTTTAAAACAGAAATAGTTAAATGGTGCTAAGGTCTTTTGAAAAGTCAGCTTTATCTAGATTTTTATGTTTGGACAAGGTGAAGTTATCAGTGTTTAACAGAGCAGGGTGCCATCAGATGGGACAGATACTAAAATTTGCTGCTGGATTTATTATTCTAATATCTGCCAGGGAACATGAATTTATTAACAATTGCTAAAATTTGCTTCTTTTGAAGCAGGCACCTGGGGAAAGAAGTATCATGTGGTTTTCCCTAGGATAATCCCCATGTATTGAAGGGCTGAGGGAGTGCTTTGTTACCCACATCTTTCTGACTGTTCCTAATTTCTAAAAGTGTGTTGTAAGGTCTTAATATTATTTTAGAGTAGCTGTACATAAGATAATCTGTATTTCATCTATATTAAAATAGCAATTGAGACTAATTTGTTTATTATTGCAATAACAGATGTGCATGTTATTGTCTGTATGTACATTCTTTCCACTCCCAGCTGTCAGATGCACACACTTGCTGCATTCTTCAGGTTGCATCTCAACACTAGACACTGTCTACAGTAATCTTTACCTATTTCTTCTTTTCATACTGGTTCCGTGGGAGCAAAATACTTTTACAAAGAGACAAGTTATTTTCTGATGGCACTGAAAGAGAGAGAACTAGAGATTAAGGGCTTTACACAGACTTAGATAAACTCCTGCAATAATAACAGGGGAACTTTGCCTGTCTGGAATATTATCCCCTCAGCCAATAATTCCTATCCTCCTTGTTCCTTTGGGAAAGCCCACATGTCACATACTCAAGATTATTAGATATCCAAGGACCATGTGTCTTACATACTCTAGACTGCACAAATGCAGTGGCAAGCTTAGATCCAAAGGATCTAATTAACCCAACAATAAATAGTTTGTCTGGAGGCCATTTGGAGCAGAGGGCAGCAGTAATGAAGAGGATAAAAAGCCAGAGTCAGTTCTGTCTTGCTGCCACAGCTTTTGCAAAACTCAAACAAGGGGTTTTGATCTGTAAAACCATGTAATGGGGATGCTCAAGTGCTGAAGTACCTCTGTGAATACAGAAAGTGTCAAAAATAGACACAAACTGTGGGGTTGTTTCCTCTGCTTTTTTTTGCAGAGACAATGAGATACATTTAATTCTAAAGAGCTAATAATTTACTGATCTTTTTCTCAGTTAAAATAATACTGCAAAAGAGCCTGACTGAGTGACAGATTGGTTCATGGTATTTTATAAGGAAGAAGTTTAAATATATGTATTGAAATGTATAAAGGCTTCATTATTTTCAGCCTTGAGCAGTGTGTATGGGAGCCAGGGAAGGACCCTGAAGTGTTGTGCAGGTTAAGGTGCAGCTCTCTGGTGCTTGTTGAAAGGGACAGAAAGTCAAACTCAGCCTCAGTGAGGCTGGTTGGGATGGTGTTCCTGGAAAAGTGACAACCTTCATGGGCACATCCGAGCAAATCCATTGCTTGTCTCATTGCTGCCATGTCTCTGCAGCTTGTCACCAGCTCCAGTACTCAGCTGGAGTAAAGGACCACTTCTTTCTGGAGTGAAAAATACCTTTTCTGCAGAGGTGTGTGCTGTATCCAGGGTGTATATCACACCTTTTAAAACTGCCAGCAACACTCAGTATTGTAAGATACTTCTGAGTTTATTTTACCTTTGGAGAAATGGAGCCCTTCAGGTCTTAGTGAGTGAACCTGGAAAGGCACAGGCGGTATCTGCAATTATTTTTACTGCCTTTATGTTCCTGTCAGCAGTAGCTGGGATGCTTATTGGTTTGCCTTTAAATGCAGGCTTTCTTAGAGGAAAAAAATGAGAGCTAATTTTATCTCACAAAATTTCATTTATCCAAAAGTTCAGCTTGCTCTGGCTCAGCCCAACTCCTGCTACAGTCCGGAGTGAGAGGAGTGGCTGTAAAGAGCTCAGCTCATGCTGAAGAGGGACATGCCTGCCCTTCCTCAGCTGAGGGCTGAGCTGTCAGGTCAGACTTGACTCCTGTGTTATGAATCCCACCCACACATCTCTCCAGTCCTTATCTAACAGAGAGGCTTCTCTGAAATCTGATAAGAGCCTGCTGGGGCAATATTTGCAGTTCACCATTTGCTGCAAGTGTCTGTTTGTAGTACAGGTATGTTTAGATGGTGCTGTGATTAAAATCCCTTGCCAGCTCAGATCCCAGGAAAACACGTGGGTAAAATAATCTTAAGATTCACATCTTTTGTATTTGCTTATCCCACCCTGGATGCAAACAGAGCAAATCCTCTATACAAGGGCTTTGAGTCTACGGAAGGTTTCCTCACAGCAGCACAGCTCTTCATTCTCTGCCAGGCAGGCTGGAGATGTACAGGGAGCAGGGCTGGAATTCAACACCAAAGTTTGAAAAATACATGTCTAGCCTAGGAAAAGTCTAGCCTAGGTGCAGCTTGTCTTTGGTTCTCACATACAGACACAGAGCCACAGCCGCATGCAAGTTGTGAGTCCCTGCACTGTGCATGGGCCTTGGGAGCACTGCAGCCCTGCTGACCTGGTTACTGCCACACAACATTGGCACACCTTAAGAGCCAATTCCTGTTCCATCAGTGCAGTCCAGAGGGGCTGCAGAGCCAGCCCCACCCCACACCTGCCCCAGTGTTGTACTGCGGCCAGTTCCCAACATGGAAATCCCAACCCTAAAACAATCAAGGACCTACATGTTGTAGCATTTTATATCCCAGGGTCTGTGAATGTGTTGTGTGGTGCCTGGAATTCCTCTGCAGGCAGATGAAGGGCACTTGCTCCAGCTCCCTCCTTGCTTTTACACTGCCAGGCAGAAGGGAATGCCAGAGCAGGCTTGGGTGCTCCAAGCGGGGGATGCTGACTCCTGTTAGTGCTGCAGTCTGTGCACAGGCTTTGCTTCCATGTCCTGCCACTCCTACAGACTGTTTTGTGTTCTTTACTCCCAGCCCCAGGTGACTCTTGTCTCTCAAGATTTGTTGGGCTTGACTTCCAGGGTGTCTTAAGGTTTGCCCAGAGCTGTTTCAAGGGTCATCAGGATGGTAATAGTGCATTGGCATCATCAAAGCCTAAAGTGGTTTCTTCACCAGCAATGTTTGGGAGAGAGCTGCTGCTGGGGCTGGAGATGGTCTCTGTGGCTGTCCTTGTGACACCCAGGCTTGTTGCTGTCACCTTGGGTGACACTCTGTTGGGCCCTAGTGCTTATCAGGAGGACAAGCAGAATATCCACCTTCCCTCTGTTTCTTGAGTAAGGGCCACGTCTTTCCTCTGGGGAGCTTCCCTGCCAGGGAACATCCTGCACTCCCATATTTTGATAGCTGGATCCAGTCCTGCTTGATGTAGATAAAAACAACCTGTTTTGGAAAATTGTAGAAACAGAGGAGAGGCAATATGCAGAAGAAAAAATAATTATATCTCTCTGCCATTCAACACAATGAAATGAAAATGTTATCCAAGTCCTGGCAGAAAAAGTGCAGTTTCTTTGGAGTGACTGGAGGTGCTTCCTCCTGGGCAGAAGTGCCTCTCCTCATTATCAGAGCCATGTTCCAAACTGCATTTTCATGCAACAGCATCTTTCTGTCGTAGGAAAAGGTTTTTGTTTTCTAAAAAAGCTGTTCTTTTCCCTAACACAAGAAACAAGCTGTCTGCTATATGTCCCAGTCTAAAACAAGTTTAAGGTAGGCCAACTTTTGCTCTTACCCAAAGGCAGCTCTTGTAGAGATTCGGACAAATCCTATATCCAAAGCCTGCTTTCACTGTTGCTCACAGTGTGTCTGTTCTATCAACTAATCTATCTCAGGAGACTTCAAAGACATTTGCATCTGTGCCTTGAGTAGTTAATTAAGCTGAAGAAGATGGAAATTACTAAAGGAATTATCAGGTGAACTAGCTAAGGGGCAGGCAGCAATACATTGTGTTGAAAGATGAGCTCCTGGGCTGGAGAGAGGTCCCAGTCGTGGTTCTCAAGACAGGCCTCGACCCCATCCTGGTTAACAGCCCCATTAAAAACTGGCACAAATGATAGAAAATGCATTCATGAGATTAATTGGTGGCATAGTGCTGGGAAAAGTTGTCACTATTGAAGAGGATAGTGGATAACCATGACGACTGAAATAACAGAAATAGGGTGAAATGCAATATTTCCGAGTTAGGTCTACAGCTGGGGATTAATTGGTTGGAAATAGCAAAGAGGAAAATTAGGGACGTAGTGGCAGAAAGTCTGTGAAATGCTAATGTGATGCATTCCTAAGAAAGGCAAGTGCAGTCCTTGCAGTATTCCACAGTGTTATTGCCAGTGAAGGAGATTTTCTTTGTGCTTCTGACCACCCACAGTTCAGAAAAGTTAATGCCAAGCAGAAGAGCTGAAGAGAAGAGCTAGTGGAGTGATCCAAAGGACTGGAGGGCCTGTCAGGTGTAAAGAGGGGAAAGTACCTTTGTTTGTGTAGCAAGGCAGCATGAATGCTGAGAAGGTGTGGGATTTCATGTATAAATGTCTCAAAGACTAAACACCAGGAGAAAACCCAGCAATTGAAACTATAGGTCCATATTGGCAAAGACCAAGTGGATAAAGAATGAATTCACACCAGAAACTATGAAATCCACTATTCAGAGGAGGTGTCCTGAACCAGCCTTCCACCAGGAATGAGGTCAAAATCCTGAAGTGCTGTTGTGCTGGGCACTGAGCAGGTTTAGGAGAGTACAGAATTGATCTTGCATGGCGGAGCTGGCACTTGCCTCACTGATCCACAACATTTCTTCAATTCTGTGTTCCCACACTATTCTCAGCACACATTCCCAGGACACAGTGTGCAGAGGAGATATCAGTCAAGTGACTCTTTGGAGCAAATCCTAAAAGTTTTGAAGTTGTATTACCTAAAGGCATCGTAATTCTTGCATCCTAGCTCATTCATTCACACTGCCCATCCCTTGGCTTCTATGTAAAAGCTAATTTTATCTCCGTTCATTTGGGCTTTTTTTTTTTTTTTTGGAATCTGCATCTTGGTTTATCCTGATGCTTCTTTGGTCACAGCCACCAAACAGGGGTGTTGGGAGGAATGTACATGGGAGTGATCAGAAGACAGCAGAGTGGGACCGGGTTCTCCAGGGAGGCTCAGGACTGAGGAAACAGTTTTACAGGAGTGTGAAGCTGTGATGAGAGAGGTGACCTCCCAGGAAAATGCTACAAGGATTGCTGCTTCCAGGGCTATCTGCACATGGAGCCTAAGTCAGTCTCACTGTGGTTATTTCCTTTGTAAGGACCCAGGCAAGCTATGAACCAGACTGTATCACTGCTCTTGGATTGATACCAGTTCTTCAGCACAGCCATGGATAGTACTTAAATTAGTAATAACAATTTTATAAATAAAATATCATTGTACTTGCTGAAGTGAATAAAACAGACATGAATGTATTAGATTGGGATTTTAATGGCTTAGATCTGTTGCTGAATTATTCCCTTCTACTCATAGTTTGACTGCAAGAACAGCATTAGAACCAACTGGAGAAGCAAACTGGTGTTGGGAACTGCAGCAGCATATTAAATGGGAACTCAGCCCAGGAAAAGACTGTTCCTCAGACCAACAGGGCTGGCACCGAGCAGGAGCTCTGCTCTAGCAGACTTCTCCATCCTGTTTCTGTCCCTCCTTGGGCTGGGGTTCAGAACATCACAGACCCAGCTACATTTCCTCTCCTGTTCTCAGTCCAGTCTTGAAACACCGCAGTTTGTTCACAGGGAGCACATTTCCCCAGCCTTCCCCAGGAGCTGCAGAAATGCTCCATAGCTCTGGCCCTGTGTGAGTTCCACCACAGGCTCGTGTGCTTGCTCAAAACGGAGAATTTACAATACAGTATCTGATACCTCTTCCCCCTCACATTGTTGCCCCCACCTCCAGCTGCCCTGGCAGTTCATGGCAAGGCCCTTGGACCGCAAACTGAGCTCACCAGGCAAAGCTGTCGGACCAACAGCAGGGTTTTAGTTTCACCCATTGCTGCAAAACTTCTGCAGCATTTTCACAAGATCACCATTGGTGTTCTTCCAGTCTGGTACGACTCTTTCCAGCTGTGTGTAAGACATTTTGTGCTGCACTTTTCAGCTTAAAGTTTTAGTAATATTCAGAGTGAAAGTAATTCAGTCACCTTTCTCCATTTCTCGTATTTCCTGTAGCATGCCTCTCAAACATGACGGGCTTTGAAGAAACCCAGCTCTGCTGCATGCCTAAAGAATATTTGGGTGTTCTTCCTTCAGTGACCTCATTCCTGCCGGCATCCATTCCCATTCCGTCATTGTATTAGTTTGAAGAAATGCCAGTGTGTTCCAGATGTTGAGTGATCAAATGGTAGCAAAGAGCTTGGATAAAGTATTCAGTGCTGGGTGGGTTGAGAAAGGAGAAACTCAAAACTTGGTATCTTCAGAGAGAAACTGCCAGTCCTTGCCGTTCTGTTCACAGCTTCCCAATTTGAATCCAGAGTTGTGAAAATGTGGAAACTGTGAAAATATGAGCTGCGAACCCTGGGAAGCTGTGAAGCAGGGAAATGGGTGGGGATTTGCAATCTCTCTTGAATGCAAAGGTTATAGATTCTAGTTGAAAACTCAATTCTCTGAGAAGTAAGTTTTTGCCACTACAACAGCAAGAAGAAAGCACAGCCAAGGTGGCAGAATTGTTTTGGTTGTAAAAACCTTTCATTTCTTTGCTCATAACTTTCTGGCATTTTTGTATTTGAGGCAGAGTTCTTCAGACCTGGCCTCTGCCAAAAGACAAATTTCCTTTCAGCAAAGCCGGTTGTTTTGTTTCTGAGCCAGGAAGTGAGAAGCAATAATACTAGTAATAAAACAGACTTCCATTTAATTTTATTTTTCTTTTGAATACTTTGTAGCAGGGTGTGAAAAGTGATGTTTCATGTAGGAGTGGCCTTGGCTGAGGAGCTGTACCTTGCATTGGCCCAGGGAAAATTGAGTTTGATTTGCATGAAGTACTAGTGTTAGAAAATCACCTTCTTGGCTTGGCAGTGTTGTGTCCCTCAGCTGGCAGTGGTGAGGAAGAACTCACCTGTTCAACAGCTCCTGAAGGAAACTTTCTGAAAGAGGAGAAGCCCTGTCATGGATTTAGCAGGTGACTCACAGGGAGGTGTCTCGGGCTAGTGCTGTCAGATTCCTGGGGCTCACAGAAGCCAAGAGCAGCCACAGCTTTTCAGCACAGTCCACAGAATCTGTAGTTGCTTTCTTGTGACCCAGAGTGGAAGCAAATATGTCCTTTCAGAGGGAAGGTGGCCTCTGCAGAGCCACCTCAGCTGTGTTCCTGCCCCGAGGGATGGGAGTGCAGTGGTGCCTCCTGGAGCCAGAAGGGCTTTATAGCTACAGCATTGGCTCCTCGTGAGCTCTTTCCCTCCATCCATGCCATTCACCAGGCTGACAGAGCCCTGTGCTACAGTGCACAAATATAGTTCACGGGTTGAGCTGGCTGCTGCTGGCATGGAAGACATGGTGTCAGCAGAGCTCGGGGCCTTGGGGATGTGTCCAGCGTGAGTGAAGCTGTGTCCAGAGCTCATGCCCTGCCTGAGCCAAGCACTCTAATCATGCTCTGGGAGCCAGGGCAGACCCAGCAGTGGGTGACCAAGTGAGAGCTGATACATCCAAATGGACCTGCTAGCCCTGTTATTGGTGACTTACAATATGAACATTAGGACAGCTGCATTATTAGAGCACCCCATTACCTGAGGGTCCCCCACCTACCGTGGCTACAGATAATGGGGTGCTCCCCCTCAAACAAATAATTCCTTCTACCTGAAATCAAGGTAGAAGGGCAGGAACCTGAGCCGTGCTTCGGCAAGTTGTTTTATCCCAAGGCCCTGCATATCCTTAATCTGTGACATGGGTCTAAACACATGAAAAGGTTGGACATTAGCAGGCAAGGAGTGTTGAGGAGAAGATGCCTTGTTCCTTGGAGATCTCAGCTGACACTGTACAGAGGAACAGGGAAGTTGGCATCCCTCTTGGCAAACCTCACTTTGTAGTGCCTTCTAATGCTGCAAAATGCATTTAAATTCCCTACCAGGACAGCCATTCATCACAAACACATGTAGACTTAATTGCTAATTAATTTTTCCTGCCTAGTGTAGATTTTTTCCCCTCAGTGTGTGAAATCTAGAGGAACTTTGTGAGAACCAGCCACAAATAGGTTGGCTGTAATCAGTATTCCCTCACTTGGGTGAGAAGTAACAGTTCATCAGCCCTTAATTAGCTCAGACTTTTTTGAGAGCAGTTTCCAATTTTTTGACAGAGAGATATACATCTTGTTTCTCTTGTAGCAAAACAAAGTAATTTTGCCTTGAATTGACAAATTAGTCTATGTTTGTTGGTGGTTTTTTCCTCCTGATGGTGAGTGCAAAGCTGCATGTCGTACCTGGATTGCAGAGCAAATTGTTCAATTCGTGTCTCCTGTCACACAGAAAAGAACACTGATTTTACAAGAAAGAGAGTTTGATCTCAGTTTAATTAACTTGTGAATGGGCAACCAGCAGTGTTTGGGGTAATACATTAAGGTGGGGAAGAGCTTTTAGAGACCTCATCAGCGTCAGAGAAACTTTGTATTTTGTGTCTGTTGGAGGTGAGTGCTGTTTCTGTTCATTGTGGAGGTAGAAAGGCAGTGACAACAGAAAAATGAAGCCGCTTCAGATTAGTCAGGTCCTGAAAAGTCTCCTGCCAGCACAAACCTTCTGCCTGGCTTGTGAGCCCCATGGGGAGGCTGCAGGGAGAGTGCCCATGCTGCAGCAGGGAGAGCCCCGAGTCAGCTCCCAGCAGTGCCACAGTGGGCTGGAGCTCAGGGCTGCCCAGATCTCAGCTTCTCCCACTGGGATCTCCTCAGCCCAGGCCTAGGTGTTGCAGTAGGGCAGGAGAGAAATGCTGGGTGAGAAACTCACAGAGAGCAAATCGTCCTCTTGTAGCCTCTCACCTGTTGGTGGAGTGGCTGAAATTGAAGAATTGGGCACACATAGCTGCTGAGCTGGGGATGGGGTGTGGCTCCCAGGGGTACCTGAGTGCTTTGCAGCAGAGGGGCTGCGCAGGGCTCCCAGGGTGGATGCCAGGTGTGCACCAGGAATGCTCGCCAAAGTTTGATTATGATTGTCCTGTTTTGGGAGAGAGCTCTTCTCTGGCAACTGGGCCGGGGGAGCGAGAGTTGGGACCCAGGGAGAGGGCAGGCGTTGAGTCAACCTTTGTCTTCAGATTCCAGAGGGGAGGCTTTGATAAGCTGTGTTAGGATGGCATGTGCTGCAGCATCTCTTCTTACAAAACTGATGGGATCAACTTTTGTCCTTTTTTCCTATTGAGAAGCCCCCCATTACAAGGTGATTTTATAGGTGGCTTTGATGCCCTGACACCTGGTGTCTGTAGGGAGAAATCTGGTTGTGGTGGGAAGGTGTATGATCAGTTGGTTTAGAGATGGAGGAATCCCAGTAAAAATGATTGGAGATTGAAGCTTCCAACCCAGTCATGTTGAACAAGAATCAATTTCTTCCTAAAGTACATTTGAAAACCAGTTGTTATTCAGCATTCCAGATAACAGATTTTTACTTTCTGCATAAGTAATTAAACCAGACTTCTGCTAAACCTAGTTTGCTCACAATCTTTTAAAAGCAAAAGTCTCTTAGATCAAATTCTAATCTATTAAACAGCATGTGATTGTGGCTGGAGAAGGCCAGGCTATTAATACTCAGTATTGCTTTGTTAAAATAGTACAAGAATTTTCAGTATTAGCAGCCTGCAGTGCAGATGCAGAGGGTTCTTTTCACTTGGTCAATTCACTTGTTAAGTTTTAGCTTCATTCAAATCTGAGAAACCAATGACAGATTATTAATGTAGAGAAGCTTGTACGGCCCTTCTCAGTCTGTGAATATAAGCAAGACTTACGGATCTGAGCTTTACTAGTTCTACAATGTTAGAGGTCTTTCATCGCAGTCAGCACCATTCCCTCAAAAAATACTTTGTTTAATAAAGCTTTGTACATGCAATATGCATTTTTCAGAAGCTTGTCTTTCTTTTCTTATACGTCTAGCACAGTGAAGTTAATTTATGTACCTAAATACATGCTGTTTGATTTTAATTGAATAACAGTTTCTCTCCAACTAGAGCTTATCACGCATCACCAAAAAAAATAATGGTAATTTAGATTTAAAGAATAGTTTAATCAGGTTTGCTTCAAAAAGGCTCCAAAAAGTACAAATGTAATTGAAATTAAAATTATTGTATAAATTATTTTTCCTCTCACTGACTTCAGTGATGATTAAAGTTGCTAATGTAAATCTATTAATTGAATCAGGCCAATCCTGCTATGAGTTCCCCACTATGCAGTCTCATCCTGAAGGTAGCTGGCAGTCAAGACGATGGAAATACTTAAAAGTGTTAGTAAAGGAGGAGTCAAATCTGCAATTTTTACCCTGGTTTTTGTAGGAAGAGAGTCACATTTCTGTCACATCTATGACCACTGAACCGAGGGTGTAAAACCACTCAGTTATTTGTGCCAAAACAAAAGCAGGATGCACACCCAAGTAAGCAAATCCCAGAGAACCCCAGACCCCAAATAATGCTGGCCTCAGTTAAAAAACACTTGGGTGCAGGCCTGTCTTGGAATACCCAGGAAGATGAGCCTGTTCCTGACACCATGGCTGGGCTCTGCCTCCTGCCTTACGGGCTGTGCCTCAGAGCCAGCCTGGCTGCCATGACCAGGGCTCATGGGATGTCCCTGGGAAGGGTTGGCACCTTGGTGGCAGCCCTGCTTCATCTCACCAGGGCTTTGGAAATAGCATGGGGCAGGTTCTGGTTTGTGTAAGCAATGCGAGTCATAAAGAAAACTTATGAGTAACACTGTGACACCGTACAGATTCAGAGAAGAGACCCAGCTTTGCTTCCAGGTGAGGCTGCCAGAATGGAGAGGCCCAGACCAGGGTTCTCCAGCCTGGGAGGCCTTTTCCTTCTATCTTCATGGCTAAGGTTCAGGTCTGAGACTGTGGGTAGTGTTGATTGGAGGAAAAGTTCTGCTAGGACCCTTCTCTTTTCTCAGTGTTGTGCTGCCAAATGACACAGCCTGTTGGATTCCAGTTTGTCCAACTGATACATCACCTTTCCTTTTTCTTGCCTTTCAGGTTATTTCCAGGATTTGTTGAACAAGTCAGAAAAGGCCCTTTATGATGCTTTTCCAAGCATGTACGGAGAATTGTACACTCAGAATGCGAAGGTCTTCAAGGACTTGTACAGCGAGCTGCGCCGCTACTACCGGAGCTCCAACATCAACTTGGAAGAGGCACTCAATGAGTTCTGGACACGGCTGCTGGAGAGGCTCTTCAAGCTGCTGAATCCCCAGTACCACATCACAGACGAGTACCTGGACTGCATGGTGAAACACGCCGAGCAGCACAAACCCTTCGGGGAGGTGCCCAGGGACCTGAAGGTGAAGGCGACGCGAGCCTTCATTGCAGCGCGCTCCTACGCACAGGGCTTCCTCGTGGGCAGCGACGTGGTCAAAAAGGTGTCTCAGGTAAGCTGGGCTTCCCCCTTCTCCTCTGTCCTCACATTGGCAGGAATCAGTCAACTGCTGCTGTTGGGGAGGGGGGGTTATATCCCCTTATGTTTTCATTGCAAAGCAAGCAGATGCTTTCCAGTTTTAGAAAATGAGCAAGAGTTACCCATCAGTGGGAGGGAGCAGCAAACCTGGGCTTCTACAGTCACTGACAGCAGCACTGAGGCAGTGAGATGTAACTCACCACAAATCAGCTTTTGCCTCATTTTTACCTATGTAGCAGAGTGCCAAGGAGATGTCACTCAGCCAGGCTGTAAAGCCATTCTGTTGCTTGCCCAAGTTGCTCGCACTTCCCCGACGTGCCTCTAAATCACACTGCCGTGTTTTCCTCCTTGATGGAGATGTGCTGCAGGGTGTGCAGAGCTGGATTGCCACGAGTGTGCTGGGAATACAGGCAGAGGGATGGGTTTCAGAGGTTGGTGGTGGAACTGCTGTGTGTTTATGTAGCCTGTCTATTTGTACAGCCTCTGTGTACAGAGAGGGGGAGTTTGTATAGTGCATTGGGATCTTCAGGGATGAAAGGTGCTATATAAATGTAAATTAATATGACTGAATCCAGGGTTCCAGAAGGAAGGAAATTGTCTGTATTCTTTACTGCAGAAGCAGCCTTTCAGAGCCAGAAGAATGTGATTGTTGTGAAACAAAATAGTCAGACTTTTCACACAGGTGGTGAGGAGCAAATCCATAATAAAAAAGTGGCTTGCATACTGCACGTGGAGGTGGGAATTAGCAGGTGTGAGAATCAGGGCGTGATTAAACTGTGAATGTAAAAATCCAGAATCACAATTCATTTTCTCGGAAGGTAACGTGTGATGATGCGTAGCAGAGGACGGTACCACTTAATGCAGCAAATCCAGACTTTGATCTTGGGAGGAAGCATTAATGTGGTAACAGTGACAAATGCTTTAATTTATCAATGTGGGACTATAAAACTGTTCAGCTACCAAAAAGCCTTTGTACATCTCATTAACATCACACTCTCCTGACACTTAAGACAGATAAAAGAGGAGAATGATGTAATTTCAGGGGGACAAAAGCAAAATGCTTTTCATAAATCCTCTGAATGGCAGAGATTTCCAGCTCAATGGGCGTGATCCTGCCTCTAGCTGAGATTGGTGAGTAGAAGAGGCTGGCTGGGCAGCTGCAGGCATGGTATCAGCCAAAGGGAAGGGCCTGAGATACCAACATGCCGCATATTTTTCCCCCACCTTCATGTAAGCGTCTGACCCAGTGTTTTGATTCTGGTCCCCCCTTTCTGAATTTTTCTTCTCTTGGGCATCACTTATCAAACAGGATGTGGGGCACATGACAAGTTAGAGATGCCCTTTCCTTCAGGATGGAGGGTTTTCTAGGAGGGTCCTGACCATTCCTCTCTCACAGGAGCCCTCCGTGGCATTGCAGTTAACCCAGTGTGTTGCTGTTGCAGCACTGACTTCATGAACTGAGTCAGAAAACCTCAGCACAGCCTCCCACAGAGCCAATTTTGTTATGAAGACCAAAACGGGATCATTTCCCCTGTCTTCTTTACCCACTTTATTAGTTGTGGATTTACACTTGTGTCAAATGGTTGTGAAGTGCTGGACTCAACCCACAACTGGCACCTTGGTTCTAGTAATTTTTCATGTTGCTCTGTACTTATGACACTAGAAGGAGAGAAACTGGGATTCAATTTTCCTGTTAGCTGGTAGCAGCAGTCTTTAAAACCAGCTCTTTGAACTGGAATTTCATACGGAGCACTGGTGGGTGTTTTGGTCAGGAAGTCTGAGAAAGCCTGTTGAAATGGACACTTTGAAATAAATTAGCCAGCTTTGGACTTCAGGAAAATATAGATTACTTTTGTTTTATTTATTAGCAAATCCCAGAAAAACTAAAGATTTCTACTAAACCCCTCCTGGTTTCAGCTTCTTGGGCACTTTCACTTCAGTGTATCCCCTGTATCCTTGTCCCTGTTTCAGGTGGTTGTGCAGAGACAGCATTAGTGGGCTCTCTAGAGAAGGACAGGTGCTGTTTGCCAGAGTTCCTGGCTGTCTTAAAGTGGGGGAGAGCCTATCTGAGTGAGCAACAGATGTGGATTTCATGAGATTTCTTTAATCCCTGCTGCCTATCTGCTGTGCCCAAAGAGTGTTTCTTCCCCAACCTTCAGCTGCCCCAGTCTCAGAGGAGCCACAGTTTCAGGCAGCCTTTGTCCAGGGGCAGGTGGGGATAGGAGCAGGAGCCATGTGTGGGAGCAATCCCTCTGTGTCCTGCTGGGCATAAATAGTTCGAGGGCAGACGGGGAGAAAATGGCAAAACCATTTTTCATTTTTACTGCTATCACAGCTTTCAAGGCAAAGTCACCCTGACAGACTGCAGGCTCTGACACCGAGTTCTAAAACTTCTGATGCCATGGTTGCTGCCACCAGCCTGGCCTGACACAGACAGGGATGGAAACGCTGCCATCTGGGCTGGGACATGAGGTGTGGTTGGTGTGTCTTTCTGGCTGGGCTGGGGATGGATGTGCAGGTTGGCACCCTGCCCTGGCACAGAGTGAGGAGTTATGATGGACCACGCCTGGGTGGGGGTGTTGGGGCTGTAGCTCTGTGTTTACATGCAGGTTCTGTGTTTCTGTGGCTGTGCTTTCAGCACAAATTGCAGGTTTTATTTAAGTTGCACAATGCCGGTGTGTTTTTCATCACCCTCATGAAGTAGCAGCTACCAAAATGGCAGCAGTCACAAAATCCCCAGTGCAGGGCACTCAAAAGAAGGGGCTCCCCCAGGGATGCCACCTCATGGTGTGTGCCAGAGTGAGAGAGAACAAATATCCCAGTTCTGTTTAGGATCTTGTTCATTGGTTGTGAGATTGGCAGCTGCACCAAACCAGCATTTGCTCCAGCTCTGAGGATTTTGTGAACAGGAGAGAGCCTTGTGCTGGTGGAGTCACTGCCTGCCAGCTGCTGCCCAGAGACCCTCACTGCTGCCCTGACACCCTAGCTGATGTGAGCAGTTGCTGTGCTCAGCGGCGAGAGCAAGGATGCGCTCCTGGGAAAGATGTGGTGGAGGTGAATGGGAGTACTGCAGGACTGGGGGGAGTGAAACTGAGACAGAAGAAATGGCAAGGGCCAAGAGGTAGCCGTTTGAAAACAAAAGCAGAGAACCCTGAGGGAGATGCAGCGTGATAAACAGCAGTGGCTGTAACCCTGGCAGGGTTCATCATGTGCTGCTCACACTGTGATGCTGCTCAGGTCTCTCAGGTCAGTCCTGCTGCACAGAGCACCGTGGGGATGGGGGGGAGCTGGTCCTGTCTACAGCAGGACAGCTGGGAAGGGCAGGGAGGCTGCACAGGTCTGTGATGCCTCCTGCACCCCAGTGCCATGGACAGCGAGGAGAGCTGCCCTGTGCATACCAAAGAGTGTCCAGAGTCCTCCCATTCCCCTTGGAGCCCTGGCAGCCTCTCACTGTCGGGCACAACGCTGAGAGCAAAGACGTAATGCTCCATTTCCAAAGGCAGGGAGAGGAAGTAATTTGAAATAGCTTTTACTCATCAGTCAGAAAATGAGTTATTATGAGAATTTTTCCTTCACTGGGTCTTCCTTGGTTCTTGTTTCTAAATTTTAAGTTTCCCCAAGGTAGTAGGGATTGATGTAAAATAACACTATCAATGTAAGCAAGAAACACTTACTCAAATAATCAATTTTAATAGTTGTTTGCATTTCCTTTTGTCAGCAGACATTCTTAAGGCTGATTCTCATTTGAGTTTGAAACAAAATATAATGATTTTCTTTATAAGCTTTTTCACTAAATCCTGTATTTCATTTTACCAATGAGAGTTGAAGTCAGCTATCAGCACATTTTTATTTAAGCAATACTGTGTTTCACAATACATTTCAGCCCTATTTTTTGAACTTTTGTGTTAGTATAAGGTACATGGCAGCTTTCCTATTTACCATATGAGTAATTTTTAAACACATGGTGGGTCAAGCTGCATTTGTCTGGCAACTGAATTCCAATTAAAAAGTCCTAAAAATAGAATTTTTAGAAATGTTTTTAATGGTTAAGTGAATGTGCTGAAGACATATGGAAAATAATGTTTATCTAAACATGCTTTACATTTCCAGCAAGTCAATAACATAACAAAGACAGTATGGTCCTCATGTCCTTTAAAATTGCAGCCATTTTTCATACCCACTTCTTTCCATAGCTTGAAAGGACATACTTGACTTCTGTCTTTCACCCTCCAGGTGCTTTTCTGGTGAAGTGGGCATAAAATTGTTCTTACTGAATGAAATGAAGATACTATCTTTTCCCCACACTTAAAAAACCATTGTGCTAAAGAATCTCAAGAGCGGTGAACTCTGGTCCCATGTGCTCAGTGGCACATCTCCATCCTTTCAGTGGCTGATCTTTTTTGAGAGCATCAGCAGCAAGTACATAACCATAAATAACATGTTATTTCATTTAAAGGATTTCACTACTGTGATAGTATTAAGCATTTATCTAAATTGGCCTCCTCTTGATCCTGAAAAGACAGTGTTAGTAAATAGATGTTATGAGAGTGTTGTTCCATGCAGTGTCAAATGGCAATACCCACATTTATCATATCCCCATATTTATTTCCTTGACACTGGATGTTATCCCACCTCTGGCTTTGGAGCTGTGCAGTTTTTGCATGGCAGAGGTGTGTGGGTTTGTGTCCTGCAGAGTTTCCATGTGACTGCAGGAAAGCAGCAGGTCCCAGAGGTGCTGGTGTCACCAGCAGGGTGGAGGTGGGAGGGTGCAGGGATGCAGCTCCCCACAGCCAGGCAATCCTGAAACAATTCTCTTGTTTTTCCTTTCTGTCATTGCAAACCACTGATGAGGCTTTCCAAAAAATGAGCTGGTCAGTGCCTGTGCTGGAGGTTTGTGGTGCTGCAGACTCAGCAGCAATTCACAGGGTGCAAAATGCCACCAGAATTTTTTGCAGGATTGGCTGAACTCGGGAGGAGGGCAAGGAGGACTGAAGGCCTGGGGTGGGAACCCTGCAGACAGCCCTTCCTGTGAACTCCATCTGGGGCTCCAGGCTGAAATAAGCTCTTGCCCTTCAGGGACTGGTCCTTCAGCAGCTCCTGTGCTGGCTGCCTTTTGCCCCTGTAGCCTCTGGCACAGCTGCTGAGACCTGCCCACGACTGAGTGACAAAGGGGACTGGGAGCTGCCCTCCCTTCCCAAGGGAAGTGTCACCTTTGCTGAAGTGCTTCATGTTTTCTTGCCCAGCTGTCCCTGGCAGTTTGTATGTGGGATTGCATGGCTGAAAACACTTTAGATCTAAGTTCCGGTCAGCCCAATTCCCCCTGCAAATCCAGGAGCCTAATATCCCTTTCCCCGAGCTGGCTGTGCCCCCTGGGTCATCACCCTGCTATCAGCTGCCTTCTTGCTTTAAACACCTTTGTAAAGCAGCCCCTGCAGCCCCCCACACACCACTGCTCCTTTCCAGCACTGCTGCCCGTAAAACTGCAGAGGGAATTTTGCAATAATGTTGGAATTTGTGTGGATAGATTCAAATCAAGCTGGATGAGAAGCATGTGGTTTTGAACACATCCTTGTGTATTTCACATATTACTTTCCAGTATTTCTATCCCTTATTATGTTTCAATCACAACCCTTCAGGGATAAAAACCCATAGGTGTTCTGAATGGAATAGAAATAATGCAGTCAAGGAGATATTTGTCTCCCATATTTACCTGGTGGTTAAAAGTCAATTGAATCTAGTTTTCAAAGGATTGAAAATTGTACCAGCTGGAAATACCTGTGTTAAATGAACAGAGGAGGGAATGTGTGGAATAGGCAGGTGTTGGCTTGCAGTATTTTCCTCTGGAGGGAGAGGACATGACAGCAGTCTGTCTATCTACGTGCATCTCTCGTTTTAATGTCTGAAGGCAGTGAGGTACCAGACAGGAATCCGAATCCTCCCAATTAACTGTGGGTGCTGCCTCTGGAGCCATCATCACTGCCCTCTCAAAGTGCCCTCACCACTGGCTGGAGGGAGACAGGGACAATGCTGCTCCCTGTTTCACTGCCCCAGTTTGCCTGGATTACCCCAGACTTCATTTTTTTTTTTCTTTTTCCTGAGTCTGCAGAATGGCCATTTGGCTGCTGGGCTGGCAGGGCTGGACCCCGGCAGTCTGTCTGGCCTCAGGCCTAACAGCAGCTCTGGTGTGCTGGAGCATGAAGGGCACAGATTTGGCATCAGCCTCCATCCTCCGTGGCCTTCCCGCAGTGCAGCGCTGAACACAGTAGGGTGAAGGCAGGAGGGTTTCTGAGCTGTGCTGGGGTTGTGTCCTATGCCTGTGTCCTGCATCTGTGTCCTGTGTCTGTGTCCTCCCTGTGCCACCAGAACGCAGCACAGCCACCCCCAGCACACTGCAGCTGCACCCCCACACCTCTGATCCCTGACAGGTTTGGGAACGTGCATGATGGATCTTGAATTATGAGCTTGGCAAGGCTTAAAACTCACCGTGCTCCAAGGACTCGTGGCTGTGCATTTATGGAAGGAAGATGCAAAATAATGACTGAAGTGATTATACAATTCATTAGACTTTGAAAGAATCATATTTCTGTCAGCCCTGCAGCTGTTTCTTTTAGAGTTTCACTCTGAAAAATTGGAAAGCTTGGTTCATTTAACACACGTCAAGGTGTTAATTACATCAGGGCTGGCATAAACATGCACAAGGCAGCTGCTGACCATGTGGTGGAGGGAGCAGGGTGTGCTCCCCTGCACCGGCCGAGGGCTTGGGCACACCTGCAGCTCCCACTCCTGTCACTGGAGAAACTGAGCACTCACTGCCCAGTGCATGGAGCAGCCATAGCCCTGATTTCCAGTTGCACACGTGGAGGTGCAAAGAACATCACAGCTCTTTTGGGTTTTGATCATAATATTCGAGGGACTCTCCCTGGGGGGACTGTAAAAGTGAAATGTTTCCCAACATGAAATGGCCACATTGCAGATAGCCCTGATCACAGAGCTGGCCAGCTCCCCTGTGAGACACAAACCTGTCCTCTGAGTGCTGATTGGTTCCAAAAGAGAGCAAGGCTGGCTTTCCAAGCCCATTCCTGGGCTGTTGGGCATCCCATGGGAAGCTCAGGAGCACTCCTCACCGCTGGCCCGGCAGGATCCAGTCCTCTGCTTGACCTGCTTTTGTAGCTGCTGTTCTTCTCTCTGACAACTTTGTCCCAGCTGTGCAATTCCAACCAAGGGGTTTGGGGTAATTGGAGTGGCTTTGAATACCTGCCTGCATTTCCCAGCACACATGGCCTGATCTGTGGCTTGAAGAGCTGACCTGCTTTCCCTTAGACACTGCCCCAGAAAGGGATTTTCACAGCTGGCAGAACTTCTCTCACCTGCCTTTAAAATTCACGTGAGAAGGTAAAGAAGGTGCCACGAACAGCTCAGCAGCAGCTGCCTGTGAGGCTGGTTCAGCCTCAGCCCTGGGGAGGTCCCAGCTGTAGGTGCTTCTGCCTCCAGCTGCCCAGTACCCATGCCTGTCCCTGAGACCTGCCTGCTATCTGCTGCCTCCAGAGCATCCCTTGGTTTGGAAACCTAAATTGTTTGATGTCACTGGGTTTAACTGGTGCTTCTGGAGCTTAGAATGGCCATTCAGACAGCAGGGCCTTCTGCATGGGGAAATACACCTGAGAGTCAGTGCAGGCACATTTTGACAGATACGTGACGCATCTAGGGGTATTGTATTTCACCCCAACCAACCCCACATCAGACCAAAACCACAGGTGCCAGTGCCCACCTTGGGTCTGCACTGTTCCTCAGAGATGGGAGCCAGGAAAGGGACGGGAGAGCAGCCACAGGGCGGGGACATGGTCGATGTGGGAAACACCAACACCATGGCACAGAGAGCTCCCTGCAGGCCACCCCCTTCTCCCCTGGGCAAGATTTTAGAGGGAATAGAGCCCACAGAACAACACTTCCATCAGCAGTGTTAAGGACCAGCTCAACCTTGTCCCTCCATCAGCTGACCTGCCCCTGTCCCCCTGACAATCCAGGGGCATGTGGGGTGTGACAGCAATTTCAGCAGCCTGTAGTTTTCACCCAGGCCTCTCTCTCCACCCCTAATCTCTCCACTCTACCTAACCCTGCTTCCTCTGGGAAGCAAGGCACAGATGGCTCACAGCAGCCTAGGGGGAATGTGCAGGGGGAGAAGGGGGGTAGGAGAAATACCAGCAAGAGCTCAACTTATTTTATTGGTGTTAAATGCCTTTCAGATGTACTTAAAGGCCCCTGAAGGCCAAGGAGTCCTGTCACATTGCAGCTAGGCTGCAGGTTCTCATTTGCTTTTAAGCCAGGCTTCAAAAGGAGAAAGGATTTGGGGTTGGATGATTCTTTCCTTCTTTTTTTTTTTTTTCCTTTCCTTTGTTTGAAGCCAGCACTTCAAAAGCAGCATCTGCAGCTTGGCTGCAGGTTCTGGGTGCCAGAGGAGCTGGCCATCTCCTGATGGGCACAGAGGAGCCCTGCCACCAGCCATGGGGTCAGGCTCATGCCCAGAAGGCATCCGGAGCCAGGCTCTGTGCCCGAGAGCAGCTGCACAGCCCAAACTCACTGTGCTGCTCCACTGGGAGCTTGGTGCTGCCACTGTTGGAAGGATTGTCCAGATACCTGTGGCTTCATAAGGCTGAGCTTTTCTCCAAGGCTCAGGAAGCTGGGGTGGGGAGGAAGGGTTGTTGCTTGATCAAAGCCTGTGACTCCTGGATGTGACATACAGGGCTGGTCCCAGCACTGGTGCCTATTCAGCTGCAGTTCCCTGAGGCCTTCCTCTCTGCATCCCACACTTTGGTCCTTCAGACCAAGAAATAATCAACTTGGATAAAGAAATCTTTTTTTGGAGTGAGGAGGATATAGCAGCATTTAGCTATGTGCGAGTCAGATCATCACTTCCATGGTCCTTTTGTGCCCCAATATTGCTCAGGGTATTTATGGAGGCTTTGAGTATTTTCCAAGCACTAGGCATTAGGGTAATGACAGAAAATGCCTCTCCTCTTTGCCTCTCTCTGTCCTTCTGTGAGACCTGTCAAATGAGGTCCTAGCTCAGAAGAGTAAAAGCTCTTACACTGTAAAAAGAGGTCTACAAATCAATGAGTACTGTTTGGAAAATCAGCATGTAACCTGGGAAGGAGCTTTAGTGGGAGAAAGAACGGACCTTGGTGGGGCTGAGGGAGAGGTGTTCCATGGCTCTAGAAGACATGCTCTTGTTACCTCTGAGCATGTAGAGGTGTGCAAAGATGGATAACTTGGATTGAACACGCAAATCACAGGTTCGATTTCTTGTTCATAGGCACTGAGGAAGGATAAGAAGGTTTTTCCTTCATTCTGGAGAAATCAGCTCATTTTGAGCAGAGTGCTGCTGTGTGTCCTACAGGCACTAAAGCCCTGGCCACCCCCAGAGCTGTAAGCACACAGGTGTCTCTGGGCCCTCGAGTGTCTGTGCAGGGGTGTCTCATGCATTAGAACTGAGTGCTTTCCCCATCTGCAGGTAGTTTCTCCTCACTATGTTTGTGTTTCAGAAAGTTTATAACTGTTCTAAAGTTATGTTTAGGTGCAATGAAGGGTAACTTCGCTCTCCTGAGGTGCCAAGGAAGAAAGTTGGTGACTTCTTGTTATCCTCAAGCCTCCTGTATTTCTGTGACTCTCTGCTTGGAAAGCATATTAATAAAGTACATGGCAGGAGATTTTTTTTCTGTTAGAAGCCTTTCACACTGAGTGTTTTCTAAATGGGCTGGGGGGTGCCAAGGAACCCAGTTAGCGACTAATCCCCCAGCCCATCCTCTCAGCAAATGGCTTGTGAGAGTCATTAATTTTACTGTAATTGATTTAAACGTTGCTCAGGAGGAGGAAAAATTAAGGAAACCAATGCCACTCTGAATAGAGAATTATGTGTTCTCAATTTGCTGTCAAATTATCTCCACACGTGCCTGGTCTGCGCTGGTTGCTGAGCAAACGCTGTGCCCAGGAGTCCCACGGCAAATCCCAGCTCAAAGAACTTGTGATGAGCTCCAGCGCCAGGGCATGAGGCAGGAGAGGCTGCAAAGGGCTTTGGCTCCAGCAAAGCAGTTGCCTCCAGCAATTCACATCTGGTTGGGTGGCACCACCAACAAAGCAGGGACACAGGAGGCTTTGGAGAGTCGCCATGGAAAAGCACAGAGCTGGGCTCTTGCTACGAGCACAGTCACAGGATAATACCTGCTGATGGCCTCCTTGAAATGTCAGTGCTTGTGGTGGAATGGGGCTTTTTATGAGGCAGCCACCTGTTCCCCTTGCATTACCTCATTGCTGCTACTGTATCCCTAGCTGTAAAGTAGTTCTAATTAAAATTATTTATTGCTCAATAAGATTTGTCTTCTATTTTGGGTGTATCCTAGAAGATAACATTTTTTCCTTATCACTTCATCACTGGGTTTACACTTCAAAGGACTGTACCCATGGGTGTCACTGTGATCAGAATAGAGTATGTGGATTTTAGCTGAGCAGTGACGTACAATCAATGTATTTTTAAGCTGAGCATAGCTTTATTTTGCATTTTTATTTATACCTCTGACAACCGAATGAGTGCCCTGGCTCCAAGCCATATCTCTCAATAATAATAATCTTTTTTTCAGATTCTTGGGAAGTGGCTTCTGCACTGTATTGTGCATGTTCTCTTGACATCTTAATGCAGTTTCTAGGTCACGGAGCTAAGAAAAGACTATAGGTGCCACTAAAGTGTCCTTAAAGGAGAACCAGCCATGGGCTGGGCCCAGTTGCTGGTACTTAGAGAAACCTGATATTGTTGTGTACCGTCTTCATGCTGTGCCAGATCAGTTAAAGATGAAACAGTTTTGTCAGGTTTCACTCCATCTGCAGGAGTCTGCATGCTCCTGCCCTCAGGCCACCTGTGGTGAATGTTGCTCATGGATCCATCAGTTGTTGCAGTCTGTGCTGGGCTCAGGGACTCTCCAGCAGGTCTTAGCTGGCACCCACTGGCTGTTGGGCAGGGGGTAACTCAGTGTTTAGGGTTCTTGTAAGGCTGAGGGGTGAAAGCAGAATTACTAGGAGGTGAAGATGTCTCAGTGTGCAGGTGGAGGTCAGTCTTGCCTTTGCCAGCCTGGAGAAACTGCCTCGCTCCCACTGGGGGGGCATTTATCTGGAAGGAGCTGCCAGGGACAGAGGGTGCATGATGTCCCCACAGCTCCAACCAGGCAGCTCCTGTCCCAGTGCCACTGTTGGAGCTGGCTGTGCCCAAGAGATCAGCAGGCAGGACAGCTGCAGCGCACCCCTCCTTGAGTTGCTGGATCCATATCCTGGGAGGGAAGCTCAGCCCCTCCTAACTGAGGCTGGGATTCCCCTGTGTGGATACAGCATTGATGAAAACATCCTGGAAGCTAACTTCAGCAAACTAATCCGTGAGGACTCAGAGATGTTTGAAGGACTCTGTTCCTTAATATGCTGCAAGTCTCCCAAAGGGATAGTGCAGGATCAGGGCTGGGAGGGGTTCTGGTAGCCCCAAAGCCCTCACTCTCCTCTGTCCTGTGTGGAGCAGTAGTCCATGGGCTGGGAGGAGCAGTGAGAAACTGAGCTCTGGCCAAGCAAAACACAGAGAAAATATTCTGTGTGATTCCTCCTCCTGCTCTCTCATCCTTCTTTTCTCAGTTCATCTCTGCAGCCTGCCTGTGCCAAAGGACTGCTGCTGCCAACAGGAGAGGTTGGAGTTGTTCTCTGGGGAAAGGGAGTGGAGCCTGGTGTCATGCACCTGCAAAAATTAATATTTATCCTTTCTGCCAAGAGATTAGATTGAACACTTGGCACCTGCCAGACTCAACAGAGCAATGGCTGGTGATGGATGGTCACCTGCTTGTCTTCAGAGGAGAGGCTTTGGGGCAGGGAACAGGGGCCAGGCTTCCCCACTCCTAGGGCAGTGGGACACTCCACTGTCCTCCAGGAGACAAAGCCACCTCACGAGAGTGACAGGCTGCCAGTGTACACACAGTTCCCTCTGGCATCCAGAAATGTTCCCTACTGAGGTGTGGAAGTAGCTTTTCTTTCCCCAGA
This sequence comes from Lichenostomus cassidix, assembly GCF_008360975.1. Classification (NCBI taxonomy): domain Eukaryota; kingdom Metazoa; phylum Chordata; class Aves; order Passeriformes; family Meliphagidae; genus Lichenostomus; species Lichenostomus cassidix. Next base: position 20,522,169 of record NC_139490.1, read on the forward strand.
CCCTCGGGAGTCGAAACTGAACCTCAGGCACCACTGCTGCCTCACCCACTGCCCCGAGGCAGGTGGCAGCAGCCCACAGGAGCTGCACGACCATGGACACAGGCGGTGTGGCTGGTGCCAGTAGCATGGGGAAGTGGTAGGGAGGTGGGACAGGAGGCAGCTCTGCAGCACAGGGCCCATGGCAGCTGCCCACACTCGCCAGTTGTGCTGGAGGGCACATGGAGCAGGTGGGCACCAAGGAGCAGGCGCTGCCCTTCCCCAGCTTTCTGTGGTGGTCAGGCATGGGTGGCCCTGCACAGTCACTCTCCTTGGGTGAGGGAGTGCTGAGCTTCGGGTGTGAGGATCCTTTCTGGCACACACAGAGTAAATACTGAGGCCAGAATGGGTTCTGCAAGCAGCAGTACTTGTGAATGCCCTGCCACAAGCTTCACTGAAATACAGGATTGTTGTGGTCACCTGCATAGCTCCAGTGCAGGGCTGGGTTTACACCATACTTCAAGCATCTTGGAGATGCTTTTCTGAGCCAAAATCTGTCTCTTGCCTCTTTCAGTGACCCCACGTGCTCTGGCAGGGTATCAGTAGCTTTGTGTCCTTGCTTCTGGTGGCTGTCCTCTCTGCCTGGGGGACTTGCTCACACCACCTCAGGGGTGCTTCCTGCAGGCAATGCTGTGTTCCTGTTTTCCAGAGCACTTCAGCTCCCGCCGCCCCAAAAGTCTGTGTAGTGCCACCAGGGATGTGTGTGGGCAAAGGCAAATGATCTGCCTGCTGCCTGGCTCCCATCAGTGCTATGGAAAATCCCACATTTCAGGACTCACCTGTGCCACAGGTCTCAGTTTGTGCAGTGGGAGGTGACAGTGCTTCATGGTCATAGCTGGACAAAACGGGATGAGCAGTGACAGGTTGTGCCAGTAAATCACAGGGACAAAGTTGTGTTCAAGAGATGCTGGCCTCTGCAGGCCACAGGATTGGGTTGAGAGTGTCACCATATAATCCATGCTCATGATTGCTCTGCCTGGTGAAGGGGAGATCACAGCTCCTTTCCCATCTGCATCCCTGCTTTTTGTGTGAGTGCTCTGGTTTTGGAAGGACTGGAGCTACAGCCTGTGTTAGCATGCATCATGCTCTTACCTGGTGTCTTTTCAGTCACTATTCAGCCATGGTTATTTAAACTCTCAGATGAAAAATAAACTATTCTTTTGTTTACCTGTCCCTCTGCTTTGTTGCATTGCTGAGGCAGGAGGCAGTGCTGGCCTCTCCGCTTCTCCCATGACAAAGCGTGTAGCATCTGTGCAGTGCAGCAGGATGGAGCCTCCATCTCCTGGTGGCACAGCCACATGGCAGCCAGCACTGGGCTCTGCCTGCAGGAGTTGTCCCAGGACAGGGACCAAAAGCTGGCCCAGGAAGTCGAGGGAGGCCTTGGTGTGTGTGGGGCTCCTGCCAGGCTCAGCCCCTCTGGCTGCCGTGGGACACAGGTTTATCCTCAGTCATCTCAGGGCTTCTTTGGGCTGCCAGGGCAGGGAAGCAGGCTCTGTTTGGGTTCTCTCTCTGACACTTACAAATTTTTGTCCTCATCCTGAAGGTTCTCACAAGGTTATTTTAGTGCATTCCTACCCAGTGAAGCCTCAGCACCATCCAGCATCTGTATTCCAAGGTTTATTGGAAGTAGGATGCTACCACACAGGCAGTTTCAGGAAGGGGGAAGCTTAGGGATTTTCTCTCACAACCTCTGAGACTGGGCTCAGCATGTTCACACTCTCCCAAGGGTACCTCAGAACTGAATCTTTCTGGAGTCCCCCAGAAGGCCACGTTCACAGTATTTTTCACAACTAGTAAAGAGATCATGGCAGTTCTCAGCATTGCAGCTGCAACTGGAGGCCCAGGGATTTTTCCTTTCAAGATTTGCCCCTTCCATCACTTTACTCCCCTTTGGGCTCCTTGTGAGTGTCAAGTACCTGGAACCAAGGGAGACTTCATCCAGACATTCATTTTTTCTTTTGTAAATTGTTTTAAAATATATGCAAGGGAATTGCAAATGGATCTGAGCAAAGATGGGAAAAGACCACAAAAGAGAAAACACTTTAGCAGCAAGACAGGGGAACACGAAGCTATGCCAGCATCCCTGCAGGGTCTGCCAGGCTGTTATTCACCCCTCAGTGCACTGTCAGCCCTTGCCCCTGGCAGCTGGGGGACACTGGTCCATGGCTGATGGGCTGGGGGGACACTGACATGCTGCTGAGGCTGTGGCTCTGCTCTCTGGGCTCTGCACCTGTGCTGGCTCTGTGCTTACAAGACCAGGGTGGTTTAATTAAAGGTGGCAAAGCCACCTCCAGAGTCAGCTCTGCAAAGCACTGGCTGCATGTGCAGGGCATATGAGCTGCTGGCACAGCGTGGCTTGGCCCAGGTCGCCAGCTTCCTGTAGCTCCTGAAGTGCTCACAGAGAGCAATCACTTCCCAGTGTCAAGTGCTCTCAATTGCCCATAATTTTGGAATTATGCAAGTCTTCTCTCAAGACTATCCTCCTTTCCAAAGATGCCAGCTGGGAACATCCTGTGTCCAGGGTCTGACTGTGCATCCCCCCAGGAAGCTGGAGATGCAGTTTGTGTTAGACACCTGTGTTTGTAGGACAGTGGCAGCAGACCCTTGCAGAAGGGGCACGGTGGTGGCACTTGATGGCAGAGGCTGCAGGGGCACACATACACCCTGTTGGGATCAAGATTACAGCTGGACAGCCCGAGCTGTCCTTGGGGTCACCACACCTGGCTGGAAGGGGGATGGAGCTCACATACAGGTTTTTCACAGAAGCCTGGGTTCAAACACAGCCTGAGGAACTGGCAGCTGCCCCAGAGGTCCTGTCCCTCCAACAACCTGAGGGAGATTGTGGGGAAGGAGGGGCAGTGAGAGGGAAGGTAGCTTTTCCTGATCCCTGTACCCAGGGGGCTGTGCTGCCTCTCAGATCACAGCAAGCTCCTTCACCCCAAGGAATGGGGAATTCACCCACATGTCCCCCTGAGCAGTCTGTGTGCCTGACTCCAGCCTGTCTCTGCAGGTGTCCCTCAGCCACGAGTGCACTCGTGCCATCATGAAGCTGATGTACTGCCCGCACTGCCGGGGCATGTCCAGCGTGAAGCCGTGCAACAACTACTGCCTGAACGTCGTGAAGGGCTGCCTGGCCAACCAGGCAGACCTCAACACCGAGTGGAAGTACCTGATGGGTAAGATGGCCTTTCTCTGCTGCAGCACAGCTGCCTCTCACCTTTGAACCCTCTGAGGCTGTTTTTGGCGAGTAAAGAGGGTGGTGGGAGGCTCAGGGGAGGTTGTTTGCAATGGTAAAGCTCTCAGTCATCTTTGTGCTCTCACAGCATCACTCAGCAAGTTCCTCTTTCTCTCTCACACAGTGATCTGACACTTGAGGGAGCCTTAGTGTTTGTCTGGGCTCAGGGAATGCAGGCACCAGAGGAGATGAGCTTGGGCTTGGCCTTTTCCCTTGCCTTGGCACTCACTGCCTGGCCAGCAAAGCTGCCAGCTCACCTCCCAGCTGCAGCCCATCAGGCTGGCTCAGGGTTGGCATGTGCTGGTGTTAGCAACAAAAACCCCACTGAAGTTCAAGGAGTGTCATCTGCCTCTCGAGGGACATGGCAGAATGAATACAGAAGCACAGTGAGACCAGGGCACTGCCTGGAGAGGTGCCCAGGCCAGCTGTACCACTGCTAACTGGAAATGCTCCCTGTGGGAGCAGCTGGGAGGCTGCTGCAAAGGAGGGAGAGGAATTGTCCCTTCCCCAAGGGTTCAGTGGCCCTTTTGCCTTTCTGACCAGAGCCAGCCAACTGTTCCTGTCACTCTCTCCTGGCAGGATGACGGCCTGTCTCCTGAAACATCACTGTACAGCTTTTCTTGATTGACAGGGAAGCAATTCCATGTCCATTTTGCACTTATTCTGGCTTCCTCTTCCCAAGAGACACTGTCAGGGGGTGACAGCTAGGAGGAAATTGGAGCTTCTTTCAAATTGCAGTTGTACGTTTCAGTGTCAGAGGTCACAAATTGATCAAGGATGGGAGTGAAGCATGGAGTCAAAGGCAGCAGTTCACTGTTGTCCATCCTTCATCCTTCTCCAGGCCCTTCTGTGCAGCCGGAGATGTTTTTGTTACACTAAATACAGAGTTACTCTTTCAGTTTGACAAATTAGGGCACGTTGAATTTAGGGAGATTTTTATAGTAAGTGGTTCAAATATAATTTTTCACTATTTGGGGGTGCAGCCTTTTGATTTAAGTGTCTGTATCTCAAGATTAGTGCCTCTGCAAGGCACTATTTGTGTGAAGTACACAGTCTCAAAGCTGACATCACAACCCCTGAGTGGCAGCAAAGTTAAACTGCAAGATCTTCAGTGTTGCAGGAGATTGTATTTCTCAGAATACAAAAAAAGTTACCAAAGTTTACCCCTTATATTGAGAGCGTATTCCCTCAGACCCAAATGAAATGTTGAGAATTGTCTCTGGACGTAGGCAGAGATTGGTAATGCTTTGTAAGCCAAGCACAGTCCCAAAGCAGCCATCCAGGTGTGAACTTCAGGCCAGGCAGGAGTGCTTGGACATCAGAGTTTTCCAAGAGGAGCTGAGAGCAAGAGGCAGCCCTCAGTTGCTCCCTGTCCTGTTTACCAGTTAGTTGTGGGGCATACTGCTCTGCTTCTGTACCTGTACAACCTGATCCTTCCCTGGCTGTTGTCCTTCCAGAGGTGAAGGTGAGAAGAAGTACTCCTTTTCTCACTCCTTCACTGCCACAGAAGCTATTTCCCACATCCACTAACTACCTCTGGCACCTTATTGACCCCAGTTTCCCACTTTCTGCTGGCTGCAGTGCTTTGCTGAAGACATGCACTGAGTTATGAGGGTAAGTATTGCTGTGTGTTTCTTAATAATTCTGCACCAGTTTTCTGGTTTTCCCTTCTCTGTCACCCAGGGAAATGCTCATTACTTTGAGTGAACACTCTACCCAAAGTGCATTTACCATTTGCAGGAGGTTCCTCTGCCACAGAGAGTGGCTTTACTTGCATAAGGGAAAACAAGCATGCAGCTGGGCAGCAGGGAAAATGGAGAGGTGTCTCCCAACAAGGAAACCTGCCAAGGGCCCAGCAGCTTCTCCTACCCAGCATGAGCATGATCTTTTCCTTGGCTTGCCCAGAGTCTGATGATGAGAGCTGTCCTTGCCTTGTTTCACCAGATTCCCTGATTGGGGTGGCTGATCGGATCGATGGACCTTACAACGTGGACACTGTGATAGGAACCATTCACATGAGGATTGCTGAAGCCATTTCCAACTTGCAAGAAAACAAAGATTCGATCACAAGCAAGGTAGGAGCCTCTGCCTGGGCCTGGCTGAGGACACATCATGTGCAACTGCCAGGACCAAATGCTCTTCTGTGCTCACTATTTAGCTGAACTGGAGGAGATGAAGAGTGAAAGAGAGCAAATGCCCACTCTTGTAGTGATAAATTACCTTGGTTTCCCACCACCCATCTGACACAGACAAAAACCTTTGCAGGTTTTTCCAAATACTGCTCTCTGCCACATCCAGCCAGCCTCCTTTGTGTACAGGAACAGGAGGTGGGACTGCATGCACAGGGATGAGGGGAAGCCATGTGCCATTTGCTGTCAGGGGCCTCTGTGCTGAAGAGTTTTGAGATGTTTTGGCTGAGCTGAGGCATTTACAGAAAGTGCACAGTCCCCAGTGACAGGAGGCAGCTGCTTTAACCTGCCTCAGGGGGATGTTCTGCAGAGGAAACACTGGGCCATCAGGTTGTATTGTGGGACACAGTTGCAATCTGGCAGTCCATCTGGAGAATACAAACCAGGCTCTCCTGAGGCTCACCTGTCTTCCTAGAAGTATCATGAATGTCTCCTCTATTGGTCTTCTATTTTTAGTATATTTATCCACTTAACCACAATCACCTCTGTAGCTGCAGGTAAGAGAAGCTTTGGGAACAAAAGCAGCCCTCCAGGTCTCCTGCCTTTTGCCAGACACTCCCCAGGTCCTGCAGCTATCCCACAGTCAGGGCAGAGATGCAGATGAAAGAAGCGGGACAGGTCCTAACTGGGTTTTGGATAAGTGAAGGGCCAGAAGTATAGCTTGGCAAACAGGAATTCACTGGCACACATCAAAGCACTACCAGCAGCATGCATCCAAGTACTGGATTAGGTTTCTTTTCTGACATGAAAGGCCGTGTTCTTTCTTCCCTTGTTAGATGAGACTGAGGCTTTCCACATAAAAGCAAATGCATGGTGTGGGAAAACATAGCATCATCTGCAAAGAAAGGTGGTTCCAAGGGGAATACAGTAAATCTGGTGAAACGAAAAGGGCTAAATAGTCTAACTGGTGTTCAACTGGAGCAATGAAACATGTTTGATGAGCTCCTCAGGATGACCTAGTGATCAGGTGAATAGAGCAGACTTTGCTGGTGGCACAGATAGCAGAGGGCAGGAGCTGCAAAAGCTCTGAACTCTGTTTTTGACCATGGCAAACCCATCAGATGAAGGATTTTGTTGTCAGCTGAGTTCAGGACTGTCCCAGGCCAGTCCTGACTGTCTCCACTCTGAGCCAAGGACAGCAGGTTGGGCTGCAGCAAAAGGCTTCAAACATGACGCAGGCCAAGGGCACTGTTGCTAAGGTAACCTCCCAGTCTGACCAGTCAGAGGCACTCTGGCAGTCCCACTCCCACCACCAGAGACTGTCACTGCTGGGACCGCTGCCCCTAAGAGAGGCAGGTCACAACCCGAGGGGTCCCTGCTTGACTCCTGCACACCCCACTCACACAGCCACACCAGGTCTCCTGGCTGCTTCCATCCCAGCTTTCCCATGGCGGAGTCTCAGATCTCTCATTCCATAAAGCAATTTATGCACAGCGCAGTAACACAGAAAAAGCTTGAGTTGGTGTCTCTGAGGACAACAAAGGAACCCCTAGGTTTTTATCCTCTCACAGTCCACGAATGCAAGTGTCTCTCATTGTCTGGTCACCTGGCAAGTGTCACAGGCCCCGTGCCCTTTGTTATGCAAAGGGTGGGCAGTTCACAGCCTCTGGCTCAGCCACCCAGGGCTGAATCTGCAGCTCTCACTGCAGCTGCACCTGAGCCACCTGCACAGAATGTATTCCTCAACACTGAATGCCTTTTGTGAGAGGAGCTGAGAGTGGCCCTTGGCCCCATGCCACTCTCAGTTATGGGTTGTCCTGGGATCTGGAGTAAAACTGGAAAGAAGCATTTGTGGTACTGAGCCTTGTGTTCAGGGCAGCACAGAGCACTCTCCCTGTGGCTCTCATGGATTTCAGGCAGCAGGAGCTATAAGAGGCTGCAAACACCTATTTGCTCTCATTATTCAGGAGACTATTGACCCCCTCAGTCTGCAGGAGATGTGTTTTCTCCAGCAGTAATTTGCATTTCTCACTTGAAGCATTCAGGCTGGCAAGAGGTTTGCCTTGGTAGCACTGTGTGCTGGAGCTGCTATGGGAGACACTGTCCTGGAGCAGCAATAGGCCAATAAGATACAGCACTGAAACAAAGGATGTGTTCTCGTAGAACCAAGTTGAAAATGCTCTACATGCAGTTTTCAACATGGATTTTTTGCACAGAGCAAACGAGACTGATGAACAAATTGCCTTGGTGCTGAACTGCCGGAGTCACAGGATCCATCTGCTCAGCAGGACAAGGCACCCCAGGAGGGGCCTTTGGAGGCTGAATGTCCCTCAGACACACTGGGACTCTTGGCTGGGTTAGGACCTTGCTGTCAGAACCCACGGGCCAGCGCATTCAGCGGGTGGCACGAGCTGAGTCAGCAGAGCTCCTGTCTGCAGCCCTGATTCCTCTGCTTTAAGGGGACACCAGACAAAGTCATGTTTATCAATAGATTCTGACAGAACCCTGGCAACCACAACAAGCTTGGAGTCCTCTTTTTAAATCAGATGGCTTCCTGTGTAAAAGCTGGCATTTTCTGACTCAAACTGATGGTGCAAAGTCCCTCCTGTCCCCTGATGCTTTGTCCAGCCTGGCCCTCTGAGCACTCCTGTCACCAGTGAGGCTCAGCTGCCCAGCCCTGGTGATCTACAGCAGAGGTGTCACTGCCTGGACTGATGATGAAGAGATGGGGAGAAGCAGGTGTTTCCAGGACACCTTTCTTCTCATCCTAGAGACCAGGTCTGAGCATTTGTACCTTCCAAGTGCTTTTGCTGCTCTCTGGCTACAAATCCCACCTGGGCAGGTAGTTAGGATGATAGGAGGTACCTGAAGATAAAAGATAAAACAGTTTTTCTGCCTCATGTGCCTCTGAAACATCCAACCTGACAGACTGTGGCACATCCGCTGTCCTTGCACTGCTTTGTTTGGAGAGCCATGGATTTCCCAAGTGTGGGTGCTGATTGCAGGAGTCATGGGGATAGTCCCCCCTTGGTCTGTTGTCCATCAGTGAAGCTCCCATGCTCTGTAGTCTTGAAGCACAGACCACCGATGCAATGAGTGTGAGCAGTTCCCGTTTTGTTCTTCCCAGGATTTTATTTTCCAATCATAAGAAGAACAGATAAAATTGCTATAAATAATTTAATATCAATATTGGTGACTCATCCAAAAACATGTGTTAGTGCTGAATATTTTGCTTGATAGTGCTAACCAAAACCAGTTACAAAACCAAAACACATCTGGCACCAGAAACTAAGCCAGAATCTCTGAGATCTTGGCAATAGGAAGGATAAATATACTTGAGAAGGAAAAAACCCATAACTGTGGAGTGTTAAATACTTAAAGTAATAGCATCAAAGCATGGGATAGAGAATTTGGTTGGTTTTTCAGGTATTCCAAGGCTGTGGAAATCCCAAAATCAGCACAAAAGGCTCAAGTAGTGAGGACAAGAGGAGACGAGGGAAGGTGACATTGGAAGCCAAATCCTCTGCACAAGCACTGGAGATGCTGGTGAGTTTCTCTCTGGAGCTGATCCCCAGGGCAGGTGTGCCCTGGGAGTCCAGCCAGCACAGCCCTGGGGACTGCTGAGCTGCACGTCTAAAGAAGAGCAGATCATGAAGTGTTGGTGTGACCCAAGCAGACCTAGTCTTCTTGCCTCTGCACAGAGTTGGGTCTATGTTGCTGATAACCAATTTCCCAGGGATTTGGTGCCAGACTTTTCTGAAGAGGCTCCTAGTCTGATGGGCTTGTCCTGGTTGATCTTGTGGTACTGGAACAGTCCTTGGCATGTAACCTTTAGTCTTGGGTGCTGGGGGTTGATGGTTGGTGTTTAGGGGAAGATTGATGACACATCCTTGTTTGCATCCTTGTTTTGTGATTTCTGCCTAAAACCAGGCAGAATCTTTGCACTTTCCTCAGCCCTGTGGCACCCCAGAGCTCTCCTACCCTGAGCATCCCCTTTGCTTACAGGTTTTAGATGCCAAAGGGAATCTGACAGCTCTCAAGACGTACTGGATCACCCTGCCCAGCAGCCTCTGCAGCAAAAAAGTAATGGCCAGCTCAGCATCGGATGACAAGTGTTGGAATGGGATGACCAAGGGCAGGTATGGAGTGGGTCAGGGTGCCAGGATGGGACCAATCTGGAGTGAAAAGGCACTTACACATTATCAGCCAGCCTCACCTTGTTCAGAGTGAGCAGCCTCTCCCTGTCCCTAAAAATGCTGCATTTCCTGAAAAGCTGATATCTGGGAATGTCAAGCCTGGTGTCATTTTGCTGTGTGTTGAGAGTAAAGCACTGAAATGCATTCACCATGAAATAACTGTGTAGTTTTCTACTAAGGAAGCAGTTTTGCAATTCCACATGCACTCAGAAGGCAGCAGGGTTGGATTTACTTCACAAGCTCCAGAGCTGCTGTGGAGAATTGCATACACATCCCTCTATCCATACCTGCTCTGAAATGCTGTTCCCTCTGAGAAGAGGCACCAGGGTGACACCAAACAGATGTAGAAACAGTTCCTACCCCAGCCAAGGTTAAAGGATGGCTGAGGGGAGGCTAGCAGCTGCTGGACATGCACCTTTCTCCTCTTCACAGACCTCTTGGGCTTGGTTTTACCAGCCTGAAGTCAACACCTTCAGCTCTTCCATATTTCACATTGCTGCTATCAGTGTCACAGATCTGCAGGAGCAGGAGGACCAGGGCACTGCAGAAGGCAGCAGTGCAGCTCTGGTTGACAGCTCCCAGCTAACTAAAGCTTCCTTGGGAGCCTGTCTGGTCAAACTGGGCTGGGACCATTCAGTGGTGCTGGGGTGTCAGTCTCCACAGGGTTTAACCAAGCAAGGATTAAAGTGCTCCTCAGCCTGCCATATGAACAGAGATTTTTCACAGAGGAATGGGTCCATTGTGGGTCCATTGGTACCAGCCTGAGAGCAACCCCTCTGCCTTTCCTGCAGGAAATCCTTCCCCATGCTGGGACAGGGATCCTGCAAAGCCACCAGCCACCTCCTACAGCTGAGACCCCTCTTGCTGGAGTCTGGCCGTGGCAGCATGGCTCAGCCATTGATAGAGCTGGCTGTCTCCCAGCAAACAGCAGCTACAGAGGCTGTTCCACAAGTCAGTGGCACTGACTGCAGCCTCTCTGGGGTTCACAGAGGCTGGATTATGACTGGTGTCTGTAGGGAGAGCTGAGCTGAGCTGAGCTGAGCTGAGCTGGTGGAGAGACATCTAAAGCTTTTGCCTTCCTTCCCAGTTACCTGCCCGAAGTGATGGGGGATGGCTTGGCTAACCAGATTAACAACCCAGAAGTGGAGGTGGACATCACTAAGCCAGATATGACCATTCGCCAGCAAATCATGCAGCTAAAGATCATGACAAACCGGCTGGGCAATGCTAACATCGGGAATGATGTGGATTTCCAAGACACAAGTGAGTGTAGCAGGACCTGGGAGGTTCGTGGGGGGCAAGAGGGGCCAAGCAGTCCTGCAGCCTGCACAAGTGTCCCTGCAGATGTTGCTGCTGGGCCCTGGGGGCAGCGAGAGACTGTGGCAGCCCAGCTTTTGGCTTGTGGCTGCCTAGGAGCTGCAACTTGTTGTGGGGTGGCTGGAGGTTGTGCTGTTCCCAGTGTCTTACTGAAACCCGGGGGGCTGTCTCCAATCCCAGCCCTGCTGACAGGGCCGTTGCTCCTGTCTGTTCCAGAGGTTTCCAGCTGCTGCAGCAGCAGGTGATTAAAGCCAGCAGGAGGTGAGGTATGAGCTTGTATCCCACGTTGAGGGATCCAGAATGCAGAGAAGGGGCAGTGGCCAGGGTAGGACTGGTGGCCAGAGATCCCTGGGGTTGCAGCAAGGGCAGGCAGGGATGTTACCCACCATAAGGAAAGCAGTCTGTGCTCATCCCATGCTTGTCTCTGCACAGGTGACGACATGAGCGGCTCCGGGAGCGGGGACAGCTGTCCTGATGACGTCTGTGGCAAAAGACTTTCTAAGAGCCCCAGCACCAGGCAGCCAGAAACACACGCTATTCCTAAGCAGTCTGGACACGGCGTCAATGGGGCCAGCAGCAGATCTTTGCCTTCTGCCTCCCTCCTCCTCCTCCTCTCGGTGGCTGTCATCGCCGCGCAGCACTTGTGGCGGTAACTCGCTGGCACAGCCAGGAAACAGACTGCGGCTGAGGGCTTCACTTTGCCAAAACCAACCAACCAACCAACCAACCAAAGGACATATTTAATTCACCTTGGCAAAAAAAAAAAGAAAAAAACAAAAAAAGGGAGGAGAAAAAGGTTTCAAAAGGTTTCAGTTGTTTGCTATTTCCGGCAGTGCTCGAGCTGTTTTCTTCTTTCTTGGTCTTTCCCCAGTGCTGGGCCCTTCTTTCCGTACCTCATTGTTTTACTTTTATTATTGCCACAAACTGGCTCTTGGGGCTGAAACAAGCCTTTGCAGAGGGCTCCAGGGGAACTTGGCCAGCCCCTCCAAGGGCAGCTGTGTTGCTGCCTCCAGTGGAATATGCAATTGCTCTGCCCTTGTTCCCCAGCACGGGCCGGAGCGCTGCTGCCAAAGCGCAACAGTGCCGCGGGCAGCGCTGGCTCCTGACACGGACAGACTGGGATCCTCGGCGCGGCTCACGTGCTGCATTCAGGGGCTCTTTCGGGTTCTTCCTCTGTGCTTCCTAGGTGGGCAGAGATGGCCCTTCACTTCCAGCGGTGCACGTAGGAGCGTGAGCAGGTTTGGTGGGTTGAACTGAAAGAGTTTGGCAGTGGCTGTTGGACCCAAAAATGCAGAACTCCCTTTTTCTTTGGAAAGGTCACAAGTGGGTTTCGTGACTAGAGCTCGTAGCTGACGACAATTTGAAATGTAGGTTTCCTACATCTAAGTGACTGGGAATGAGTGTTAGGGGTTGGGGTTTGGGGTACTTTTTCTTTGCATGCTAGTTGGAAAGCCATTTTTTACCCAAGTAACAATGGTCCAATTTCTACCTGCAGTGCAGTACCATCATAGGTAACAGAGAGATGAAAATACGCACAGTGGGATTCTCCGTGTGACAGACAGTTGTGCTGCCTCCTCCTTCTCTGGCCCCAGCTATGGACAGGAATCTGGTTTAGTTTCTTGGTAATAAGAAAGACCAGGGATGTTTTACTAACTGGAGCTTTGGGACTGGTTGTGGCCCTTCAAGCAGCTGCCTTGGGCAGAGAGGGGCTGGTGGGGATCACTGTGGGCAGTGTCCCTACCTGGAGCACTGGCTCAAGGCAGCACCTGCTGGGGGAATGTGAGGATGGGACACGTTTTGTTTGGGATTTCTTTTTACCTTTAGTGTTTGTTCCAGTTGCATTGTAGGTTTTTAATGGAGTCCTACTTTTTCTGCTCCTTCCCCATCATCCAATACACCTTCCCTAACCACTGCAGGGACAGGCTGAGCCAGCGGGTCAGACACCTGCTGGCAGCTCCGTTTTGGCTCAGGGAAGGGCCAGGCTCACCCTTTGCTGCCCTGTCCCACCACTCACCAGCCTTTGGGTGATGTGGGCAGCTGCCCTAACCCCGAAATGCTTGGTGGGATGGGCTCTATGCCACGTTTTGAGACTGGAGGTGGTGAGTGAAGTTATAAATGTCCTCACATAGCTGTAGGAGTGTCTGTGCTTGTAGGGCTGCGTGTTTGGGGCTTCCAGAGGCTTCTGTGACTGACGAGCAGCAAGCGTGGTCTGGAGGCATAGGTGTAGCAGATGTTAGATCCAACACAGTCGCTGTGGCTGGTTGGGCCCAGAGCACACACAGGTTGGGTTTGAGCTTCAGACAGGTTTGTATTGGGGTGAGTGGGAGGGCAGAGCTGGGTCTGTCTCTTGCTTTACTGGTCTGCACAGCATTTGAGCATTTCTTCTCTGTCCTGCCAGAGAAGACGTGCCTTTGGGCTGAGCAAACGTTATGGGGTTGGGGTTTGGCTGTTTTCTAAGAAAGGGGGGAGAAAAAGATTTTTAACATTAGCAGTTTCTAAAGTGTGCAATTTAAGGGAAGATGAGCAAGGTAATGCTGAAAGCCAGTTCAGGGAGCTCATTTCCTGCCCTCCCTGGGGCAGGGGTCTCACCTGGGCCCAGTGATGGCACTGAGAATGCCTCAAACTAGGCAGAGATTTTAGGCCAGCTTTGATTGGCCTCTCCAAGTCACAGTGACAAATGTCACTGACTGTGCATCCTTTCTGCCTTGGCCTCACCTTGTTCTAAGGTAAAATCATACCTAATCTGGTAGGGTGTCAGAAATGAACACTGGGATGCTGGACAATGGCTGAAGGACAGACAGTGCCACTAGACCCATCAGAACCTTGGAGAGGATAAATACAAGTCATGGATTTGTCCAGGTTTATTACCTCCTAGACATATGGCAAGTTCAGATGATTTTTACTGCTCTGAAGAGTTCCTATCTTCTGTTTTTAATTTTTTTAATCAGAATTACAAATACAAATTTAACCTTCAGTTACAATAATCCCCACAACCAACCCTGCAGAAGCTTTACATCCAAGGCAGAAAAATGGGGGAGGGTGCAGTGAGGGAGGAGGAATTAAAACCTTGTACCATCTTCAAAACATGGTTGGGTTGGAGTTTTAACACATGGATGCTGAGGTTAGTGTTTTGCTTTGCAGAATGGGAGCTTGAAAGGAAAGTCCCTGTCACTTCCATTTCTGTTCAGCTAGATTCTGCTGTCTGCCTGTTATCCTCAAAAGCTTCCTGTGGGCGCATTCACATCTTAAATGTGAAGCCAGGAATTTACTGATTATCCAGTTAATATTTTAACAATTTAATAGCCCCAACTAGTGGTTCTGTTACAAGAAAAAACCTGATAGTGCAAATTAGGAAAGCAAAACCTCAAAGAAACAGTAAAAACAGTGGAAACTCATCCTGATGCCTTCCCCCCTGGGCTGGGGTTGAGCTCCCACTTCCACATCCCTCCAGGCACTGAGGGTGCCAGCTTCCAACCTCCAGAAGCCCAGTCAGGGTGAGACCAGGGCAGCAGCCTGAGGTCTGGGCCAACAGGCGAGGGCAGTGCTGGGGGCTCAGCCCCCTCTGTGCCAAGAGGTGCACAATGATGATGGTGACACTTCCTCCTCGGCCCTGCGTCCGCTGGGGTTTATTTTTATATCTATCCATGGTTGACCTATGCTGCTGCTTTTGTTGTCTGTGGTTACTCAGTTTTTCTGTTCTCTTCCTTGCCCTGAAGCAGTTTCCCCAGCTGCTGCCATTAAGTGACCTGGGGTTGTGTTTGGCCATGCCACCTTCCCGGAGCTGAAATGGCTGATAGCCCCCAGGATATCCCTCTAAACTAAGGCAAATTGTAGTTACTGATGGCTAAACAACTGCTGGTGTGGCTGAACAAGCTGAAATCAACCCAGGTCCAGACAAGCCCCAAGCCTGTGCTTGGGCTGGTGGAGAGCCTGGGGCCTTTCAGTGCTTATAGATGACATTTCCTGGGCTACCACCTGCTGGAAAACACTGTGATACACCTCCCCTGCCCCGTGGTGGTGGCTGCTCTGGGTTGGCTGCGTGAGGAGATCTCTGGGGAACTGGGCTGGCTGGGGAGAAACATCTGCTTCAGTGTTACCAAGATGGTGATCCATGGTGTTCTGGCGTGAAAAGGCCTCATAGTTGGCAGGGATGTGGAGGGGGTAGTCGTCTAGGAAAAAATATTTACAAAGGTCCTATTCCTGGGAAGGGGAGAACCACAAATGGTGGATTTCCAAGTGTCTCTGTCTTTCAGCCTGCTCTTTGTGCCATAATGTGTATGTTTTAAACAATGGTGAGGGTCTCAAAAGGCTTTGAGAGCACAGCTACTTCTCATTTAAAAATGACAAGCTGCCTGTTGTTTTCCGGTAGGCTTGGTAGGGGCTAAGGTATAGCAGAATATCTAAAGTCCACCTTTGCTTTAAACAGATGCATTTCTATCTGCAGGAGTAAGAATTATTTCACTTATCAGCATAGCTGGACAGTTATCTATTTCTTTCTGTTACCAAGGTACTTGTAACTCTCTTGCACTGTTTATCTAAAGTTGAAATATGTTCTTTGAATCCTTGTATAAATAAAAAGGCTGGAGACAAATCCGTATTTACAGGGCAATTATTTCGTCTCCATTTAAGTTGAGTCTGGCATTTTCTTTCTTTTTCCCTTGTTAAGGCACAGATAAAGGCCAGGTCAGGAGGCCTGAGGAATGAAACCGTGTGTCAGGCACACAAGTCTGTAACAGGCTGATGCCGGTGTTGGTGCTAGGGATTTGCCTGCATTCCTGTGTCGTTCGGAGGAGCAGCTGCTGGGTTGTATGGATATGTATTTGCGGGAACAAGGTAAGCATGGCTTGAGTCATCAAAGCAAGGATCCTAAGTGGTCTCTCTCATCTAGAAGCACAGAAAGTCATGGCATAGCAGTATAAAGACTCAGCAATACCCTTGGTATTTGTCATTTACAAAGTGTTGTGGTAGAGACCATGGCTTTGCACCAGTGCAGCTCTTGGAAGGGATCACAGCAAGCGAAGGGGATCCCCTTCAACAATGGGGATGTTTGATCTCCAGCAATGGGGATGTTTGATCTCCAGCATGTGCTTGAGACTGAACTGGTGCAGCAGAAAGGTTTGTTCTTCATGTCTGTCCACTTCCAGAGGTGGGTGAACGCAGCTGTCGAGGTAATGCATTGGAAGCTCATGAAATGTCTAAGAGAGACTTGGTAACTGGAAACTACTAAAAATGTATCCTTCTGCCTGGAAGCAAATACCACCTAAATTTAATAAACTGACTGATACCCTCGAGTGAGTAGGTATTTATTTAGGTTCCTCTCCTGCAGCTACAGCTATTTGCACCATACACACTCATTTATATAAATACAGACGAGCAAAAATACAGGTCTTCTCATTGGAGAAGTTTAGTGCACACCAGTCATCTGCTTTGCCTCCTTGGTGTCTAATTATGATCTGAAATAATGGCGAGTGTGATGCCATGCAAAATGAAGATGATGGTTTTGGTATGAACTGGAGTGTGCCCATAAGGCACCACCCAGGGACTCTGCAAGGACCCAGGAAAACCCACTGATCAGTGCAGGCAGAAGAAAGATGAACCTCTGCCAGCTTCAGGGAGGGAGGAGAAACGTGGGGCAGCACCTGGCTCCTTTCCACAGTGTGGGGAATTGATGTGTGCATGCCCCACAAGGAAATCCCTGGCAGTGATTGCAGAAAGGCTCCTCACCTGAATGCCACCATGGCCTGGGAATAAGGAGTGTGCTATGGAAATGCTAAATTGGGCAAGAACCAGTGCCAGGGAGGGTCCAAATACCCTAGAAACAATGGCTGTGGAAGATTCCAAGAGCCCTCCTCACACTGCTGGGGCAGGCAGCATCAGGGCAGTGCTCTCCTGCTGAGCTTTCTCCTTTCCAGCTGCTGGGTAGCAGCCAGAACTGTGCTTCCTGAGGCCGGCAGAGCCTTGCACCAGCCACATACCCTGAGCAAAGGAAGCAAGGAGGCAGATGAATGAGCCTTCATGTGGGAGCTGAGGCATGTGCTGGATAACAGAAGCTGGGACACCATTGCTCTTGTGCTTATGTGAGAGCTGTCTCCTTTGGCCCCAGAGCCAACATCTCACTTGACAGGCTGCTATTGACACAAAGGATAGCAGGTGTGTGACAGGTCGACTTCTCATTGCTCCATGGTCAAATAAAAGCTCATCCTTGTACCTCACTTTTAATTCCTTAATGGTGGCACTGCGTTTCCCACCTGTCTGTGCTCTGCTGCTGCAACAGTCCAGGTTCATTTTTGTGTCAGCAGCAAGTATCAGTCAAATGCTTCTGTGTTGCCTGAAAGCAAAGGATTGAAGCAGCCCAGCCTCCAGGAAGCAGCTGGCACCTGTGACCAGCCCTGCAGCACCTGCCCGGCACTGGCTGATGTGACCTTCACCTGTCTGGGCTTGGCCCATCCCCACCCGTCCTGTGCAGTTCAAACCCATGTCAGCACACTCCAGTGTAAGATACTCTCTGCCCTGGCATCACACCAGCAATTCTACTGAAGTCCAGAAAGATTAGCACTATGCTATCTGGCTAGTCTAGTAAATCATTTTCTGGGTATTTAAAAGACACTTTTGTTTTCGGTGAGGGGCACTGAGATGCTCTGGAGAAGATCAGCTCAATCACAGAATCGCAGAACATGCTGGGTTGGAAGGGACCCACAAGGATAATTTGAGTCCAACTCCTGGCCGTGCACAGAACATCCCCAAGAGTCACACCATGTGCTTCAAACACTTCTTTCAACTGCCTCACAGTTGGTGCTGTGCCCATTGCCCTGGGGAGCCTGTTCCAGTGTCCAGCCACTCTCTGGGGAAGAACCTTTTTCTAATATCGAACCTAAACCTTGACACAACTTCAGTGTTGCATCACTGTGCCAACAGCACCGCCTGCAGCAGCAGCATTCCTGTGCAGAGCACATCAGGTAAGCAGCTGCTGCGGGGGTAAGGGACTGTACAAATCCACCGGCTTTCCAAGTGAGCTGTGGGCTCTGAAAGTGCTTTCAGCTTTCCAAGTGCAGCTGTCGGGATGCAGCGGGCACTAGGACCCGCCTGGAGCCTCAACGCCCCAGCCCGTACGGCGCGGTTAAATATAGCAGAGCGAGGGTGGCTGCCGCTGGGAGCTCTGCAGCGCTCCCCCGGTGCCCCTCGGCCGCCGATGCTGCAGCTCTGCAAGGTCACAACCTCGCTGTTCCTGGGCACGGCCAGGGCAGCGTGCGACGAGGAGCTGCTGGCGCGCGAGGGGGTCACCTTCTGCGTGAATGTCACCCGGCAGCAGCCCTTCCCCGGCCTGCAGCGCGTCCGCGGCATTCGCGTGCCCGTGTTCGACGACCCGGCCGAGGATCTGTACCGCTACTTCGAGCCGTGCGGCGCCGCCATCGAAGAGGCCGTGCGCAGCGGGGGCAAGTGCTTGGTGTACTGCAAGAACGGCCGCAGCCGCTCCGCTGCCATTTGCACGGCTTATCTGATGAGACACCGACAGCTCCCGCTCAAGGAAGCTTTTGAGGTAAGGTACCTACATCCAGATTCATATTTACGTCTCTTCTGGGCAAGAAATGCAGCGCTTGTTATGAGCAATAATGATTTCTCATAGAATTACTTTGGTGCTTTCACCTGCCCCATTACCAGTTATAGAGAGAGTCAACATTTGAATAAACGATCCCCTCTAAGTTTTTCATGCCCAGTTTGGACAAATAAGCTTTCGGTGTGGAGTTTCTAGGATGAACATAATTACAAATGCAAAAAGGATTTAAGCATATAGGATTTAAGCAAACATACAAAGCTGGTTGCTTAGTGAACATTCCTGTATCAATTGCATAGTCACCATAAGTGAAGACAGAGACATAAAGAAAGTGAGTGGGCATAAGAATTGTTATGCAGGATTTACTCCTATCACCTGTGTGACAGCTCCACGCAGCCAAGAGACATCCCATTAGGCCTGCTGAATGCCTAGAGACCACCCAGCTGTAAGCTATCAGCTATAGCTATATTGCTATAAGCAATGACATGTCAGCTTTCCTAGGAAGCCTATCCAATACTAAATACTCGTGCCCTATGGGCTTTTGGTCTTCACTCATTTGGCATCAATCACTGAAGTCTTTAGATAACCAATTTGCTTATGTTAGATTGAGGTGTGCAGATAGTGACCAAGTTTCACAGTATCATCTTAAACTTGAGCAGAATCACCACATTTGGTGAAAGACTTTCCCACTTTGAGCAGATCAACAGCTCTGTCTCACATCTTGCCCATGAATCCGTTCTGTAACCAGGCCCATGGGCCAGGTCTTAGCAAGCACACCGGGAAGTCAGCTCACCAAAATAGCTGTTGTTATTCTGTAGCCAAATCAAAACCAAAGTAAATCTTCTCAAAAACTTAAGTTAAAATCCATTTGCATGACTCCCACAAATGCAGAACACCTTGCTTCTACCATGTCTCTCCTGTTCCCTAGGCTGTGAAGACTGCCAGACCCGTAGCAGAACCAAATGCAGGATTTTGGTCTCAGCTGCAGAGGTATGAAGAAGATTTGCAGATACCAAAGCAGTCTGCTCTGCTGAGCAAAGGACTTAAAAATAGTGATGTGTGAAGATGCTTTAAAGAAAGTGAAGTGACTTGCTATGGATTTTTTTTAAAAAGGAAAAAAATACCACTTCCAAAGTCACCTGTACATAAAACACTTTACCCCCATAACTGAGTTGATGGTTCATTAAATTCATTCAGAGCATTTCTGTTGGCAGTGCATGGAAACAGGGCAGATAAGCAGGGAATAACAACAGAAACAGAAAATGGTTGGAAGGACTGTAAACATACCAGAGAAAGGCATGGAATCTTCGGCAGTTATTTTCCCCTGAATAACACTGAATATGGTAACCATGAACTGAACAAATGAAAGAGTTACCTCACAGGGATTTTTCTCTTGGTTTTTACTTAAACTTACCAGTGATGCCAGTAGAAGCCATGATGCCAGAGCAAGGAAGTTCTGAATTTCTCTCTCACCTACTGGATCATAATTCATGAGCTGACATAGCCTTTGGTGGGAAACTGACAGTGGTTGATGCTTTGTCTCTGCTATTTTCCTTATGTTCAACTAGACTAAAGTACCTTTAAAAATTACCTTAAAATCCAGAGGACAGAATATACAGATGATGGTAAGGAGTTCAGCTCCCACCATGCAGGCTAAGTGCCTTTTCAGCTTTTGAAATTATTCTCTAAAACACCAAGTGAATGATTTAAAAAACAACAGTTGATAGTGGAGGGAAGAAGATGACACTGGCAATCTAGGAGTAATCATCACCCCTTTTAGCTTTACTTACTAAATCTAGCAGTGCACAGCTCATGCCTTAATGTGTCAGTTTACAAGTCAGCTGTACCTGCATGCAAGCAACATGGCTAAATCATTTCTGCTGAGACTGCTTGCCCTCTGAAATTATCTATTGGGACATCAAGGAAAGTGCATGAAACTTCTAGATCAGACTGCTACATATTTGTCATTAGCCATTCAAAATAGAGTTTTGTCAAACTGTATGAATACATTTGTAATTTAAAAGGGACAAGTTATGGAACCTGTGAACCAGCAGGGTGGAATTCCATTCCACCTTGCTAAAAGCATCAATAAGAAGTTAGCTCATTGCCATCTGCCTAAGTGCTCACACAAGGTAAATATATGCTCCCAGCAGTGGAGCAGTTTAAAGCAGAAATTCTAATGATGGAACAATGACAGAAAATAAAACCACAGGGGAATTACATGAATTAGACAATTCAGATGCAGTAAAAGTTCCCAAAGTTAAAGACTGCTCAAAGGTAAAGTAGGATTATTTTTAAAGTTGAAACCATAGAAATAAAAATTAAAAATCTAGGCTATCATTTTCTTAGTTACCACAAGGCATTTTCGCACCAGATGCTTTCTCCATTCTCAGCTGTGTTTGGTTCATTCTGTATCATTTCTGTTCTGTACCTGCATTACAACCAACAAGAAATTTGTTGCACATCTTCAGATTTGAAGGTGAGTGGTTGCTTGAGAATTTTTTGTAGCTTTTATAAACCTTCACTATCATATATAATAAAAATTTTAGTATATCATCAGAGCCTTATTAGAGGATACCACTCATCAAAAAATCTGATTCAGTCTGTGGAATGAAGTTTATTTCTTTTCAAGAGCTAAAGCTGTTTAACAAAAGAAGGAAGCTAAACATTAATGAAAACACAACACATTTCTAACGTGAGGCATATGAACTTGCAGTCAGATACAGCTATCAGTTCCACATGTTTGAGTCAGCTGAAATAGAAACCATTGCTCTTGAGTGTCAGCATATACTGTGCTCTGGTTAAATTTTACCAGGCTTCTCAGCTTGCAGAAAACCTTCGTGCCACAGGATTTCACACCACAGCATCTTCTGGAGAAAGCTATTTACATCTGAAAACCATTCTTATTTACATTGAAAACGATACCTCCTCCTTGTAGTGCTCCGAACTAAGGCACAGGATTGCGACTGGAACCGGAACACAGAAATTGTTCACTTTTTTGTTTGAGTTCATAATCCACTAATGCTACAGGTGATGTGAAACGTAAGCTCAGACATACTCCTTGTTGGTTATGACTGTGTCAGAGTTTGGGGGGTACATGTGTGGCTGAGAAGCTGCCTGGGCTGCTGAATAGGCATATTTGCTGGGACTGTAAATTAAGAAAAAGATACATAATAATAGGTATTAGACACATGTCCATAGTTTCCATAGATACTTAGAAGTTGTTAGCTCTGTATCCAACCCACCCATAGCACGTTCTTCACAATGGCACAGGAATTAGAGGCTTCCTGTTCTCATTCTGGTAGCTAAAGGAAAATAGATGGGGTCCCTGACAGGCTGTACAGCCCATCTCTCTCATAATCAAAACCACACTCTGGATTCCTAACTCACATGCTCTTCCTCCAGGCATTTTATTCAAGGCCCTAAAGCAGAAGAGAACCTAGCCCTCACGACCTTTGCATAAGCTGCAAGTTTTAAAACAGGACTCAGTATGATGAAGAAAGAAAACAGAAGTATCTTCAGCCAATCCCTTCAGCTCTCATTCATCATGTTGAATTTCTATTTCATATATCAGTTTTACCTGATTTTCAGGACATTTCAGGACATTTGGTACTTTGTATCAAAGTAAGGTGAGCAAGATCTAAAGTCCAATGTGGCTGATGAAATATTACCATAAAACTGAAATGGTTTCAGATCAGGTAATGGAGTATCAGAGGAACTCTCACTACATTTTGACATAACTTTCCTAAGATTAAATATAGCAGCAGTGAACATGTTTCTTCCTTGCATATTGTAATCCTCTCAATCTTAGCTAGTATAGCCTCCAAGCTGTTTGAGTTCTGGGTAGACATGCACCTCTGCTATTTCTGCCTGTTTCATCCCTCTCGTTCAAAAAGAGACCTTCTGTATGTGTCAAAATTTAAGACAAATAAAAATGCAGGGAAGGTTAAATATTGAGGCCAGAAATTTCAGCTTTGCTGATAAGATGTGCAACAAGACATTTCCATAAAGAACAAGAAAAAAAGTCATGTTTCTAATGATCAGTTGGATGTGCTTTGGGAAATGCCATTACACTTTCCACAAATTGAACAGTGTTTGAATATTTTACTCACAGTGAGCATTGCAGAGAAACTGCATCATAATACATTATGGGGTTTTATATACTTTTCTTTTGGCTATAGATAGTTTGCTCTTTCACTGCACATTTTCACCATATAGAACTTAGAACACTCAGCAGTGCCCAGATTTACCAAAAATGAGTTACAGGTGACTGCTGATGGTGATGCATAAAGTACCCTGTCCAGGAGGTACAAGTGTTTGGTGTGGTATCCCCTGCCATCACAAGTCTGTGACATGCCATTTGTACTTTATACATATTTATACCAGGGGGTGAGAGAGAGAGAGAGAGAGAGAGAATAGTGGACAGATAGAAAGTGCTATGTGATTGACAGCTGCTATTTCAGCTGACAAATCCAAGATTACCTGTAATTCTCTTTTTCCTTTCCTTTGCATGAACAGGTCAGTAAGATCCCACCAAGCATATAAAGAATAGATCCAGCCCAGCCTAAGTACAGAGCTCCTCCAAGTTCATACCTGAAACATGAAAGATTTTATGGAAACAGCTCATAACAAGATCACAAAGCCATTGTTTTAGACCAAGCTATAAAGCTCACAAACCATGCAAACAAATTCTAATCTGCATAGAAATCAGCTTCAACAATTAACAGAGAACAGATCTGACTTTGTGTCTGCTCAGTAAAACTCCTATTTGTATAGAGTTGCTCTGCCAAATTAGTGACAGTACAGAAAGTATTAAGCAACATTAAGATAAGTAGCAATAAATACCTGTGTATATTTAACAAATTGTTGATAATAAATAATAATGACATACCTTCTGTGCCATCCACAACACTTACTTTGCTCTTTTATTGGCTGTGTCACTGAAACAATTTTGTGAAACTGAATGATTCAGACTTTACTGGCTATATCCTGAGAAAAGGCTAACCATAGAAATCAGTTATTTAAGGACACAGTGCTAGGTCACTTACAAGTAGCTGTTTGTATAGGGCTAGGTTTCAAACTTAGGTATCCTAAAGGATATTCAGCACCCTCTGTGGTTGTATGGCTGAAAGACATTTATGAATATCCCAGGCTGAAAAAGAATAATTCCCTGTTTTACTGTACAAAACTACACCTTTCAGGAAACCCCCTAGTCCAGTCCAAGAAATTCATTGACAATGAATTTGTCCCAAAGACTAGACAACTGAGTCTGGAAAAGTTGGGCAGGGGTTTCATAACAAGAGGAGAACAATTTTTATGATCAGACAAAGATTATATCCACAATCCACCTGTACTTCTGTGGTCTGAGATACCCAATATAAGGGCAAAATAAGTGTCATGGACTGCATTTAAGCTACACTGGAACCAGAGCTTTGTGTTTTCTTTCTACTTGTAAACACACAATCACTACTTAAGAGTCAAAGCTTCTGACTCTGGAATTCATTGCTAACAGGAGGGTTTCAGAGGTTTACCCAGGTTCACAGCTCTTTGTGTTCTCATCACACATGGGAGACACAAGATCTCCACTGATTTAGGTACTTTCCAAACACAGAACAAGCAGAGAGTCATTATCAAAAAAGCCCAGGAGTACAAGTTGCATGTTGCTCAGTGCCTGCAATCATCTCTGCTCACCAGTCACCTATAGGCAAGAATGCTGTAGATGTCATACCAAAGGAAAGTATATAGGAGGCATCTGCAGGAGAACTAGGTTTGCCTTCAGAGCTGTATGAGAAACTCCTCTAAGAATTAGCAAAGGTTAACTTCACTGATTTGCTGAAGTCAGACCAAAAAAATGCAATCTGAAAAACCAGATTTGCCAGTCTCTTAAGAGTGAAGATCAATACTGGCATACAATTGAATTTAAACCTGTCTCACAGACTCCCTGTCCAGTTTTACCAATGATCAAACTTAATTCATCAAGAACTGCTCAGTGAATCAATAGTTTAAACATGAAGTTTAGATATTAAAAAAAGATTTCTTTAGCTACTGAATGCAAACAATCTGGTAACTGATTAACAGGCATTGATGTTGAAGCCCCAGCTATAGCAAATAACTAGAAAACACACCAACTATCCGACTAACCGAAATTCCTTATCAACAGTTGTTTCAGTTCTCTAATGTATTTATTACCCTTCATATAGCTCTCTCAAGGGGATATAAAACAACAAAAAGTAACTGCACAGGTACAATTTCTCTGTGAGTAGTTCATTGAAAACACAGGAAAAACTGACAAACAACAAAAGTAATTGCTTAAAGTGCTTTGATTTATCACAAAGCACTTCACCTCTGACTTCCCTGAACTGATTCCTGGGCAGGAACTTACAAAACACTTCAAATATGATCCTAGCAACAAACGATTTATAGTTTACTGATCTATGAATTATATACTTGGTAGAAGTATATTACAGATGTCTCATATTCCATAGACAATATGTTTCCCTCTCCTTTTCCCCCTCTCTGAAGGAGAGGCCCAGTCACCTCTACCCTTCTTCCTCATTGCTAAACAGGGCACCTAGATAAGGTGCCATAAGCTGCCATTTGTTTTTGACAACTGTTACTTTTATATCAGACCAAGAGTAAGGGCTTTTATAACTCGAAACTTGTTTGTATGCAACTGCTCTGGCTGATAGTCCCACGAATTTTGCCTCAATTTAATTCATAAGGCAAACAAATGTTGAGCTGTTAATATATAGACATTCATAAGACAAGCAGGTTTCTCTGCAGGTCACTAGTACAAAGCTTGAGCTGTTTTGCACGAGATTTTCCCTTGCTTGTACATCTGAGGCACTTTATTCTAGCCAGAACTTGAGTTTTGTATCTCTTTTAAATGCCAAAGCAGATTAAGAACTTTACCTTTTCTTCTTCATAACATTGACATATGCACTTAACTGATTCTCTCAAGAAAATGCAAACAAAGAACAAAACCCCCTCAGACGTGGGGTTGATATTCCTTACACATTCACTAACTCTTCCAGAAAAGAACTCTCCTCCCTCCCCACCATCATCTCGAAGGTGAAAAGATTTCCTGAATACAATTTTTTCCTCCTGTAGGACTGGATAATGGGATCCATCTAGGTTCTGATACTCTGGAGCAGCTGAGGTTAGCGCAGCTGACTAACACATGATGGAGTTTGGTATGACAGATCCATTAACTTACTTGGTTCCAGGGTACAGTTGGTTAAAAAACTGAGCAGTAACCATTGCAGCATACCAAGAAATAGCCACCATGGAGCAGAGACCTACCAGAAAAAGTTTAGAAAGCACACAGGTGAGTGATTCTTTTAATGGCTGTAACAGCTTTAAACCAAGAACAAGTTCATTTCATTTAATCTGTTCATTTCATTTAATCATATTGCTGTGAAAGCAATACAAAGTACCAATAGCACTCTCATTTCAGCCTCAATATTACCTCCTAAGACAAAAAGAAATCCGCCTGTGACAGCAAACTTCATTTTTCCACCTTCATCACTCAACCCAACGTTTGTGCACTTCAAACCAAGCAGTGAAAGTACTGTAGCTAAGAATCCCAAAAGGATGGAAGTAATCATCAGGGCACGGCATGCCTGAATGTGAGCTAAGACAGAAAAACAAAAAACAAATCAGAACCTATACAGAAATTACATTAATCTAGTGCTGAAAAAAATAAAAGTGATTAGAGGGAGTGACAAAATTAACGGGTGCAGTAATGAGTGAATCTTGTCCAACTTTGTCATATGGTTCAGAGAAGCCTCCAAACCCAAGTGCGTTTAGCCTCCAAGTCAATCAGATTTGAGAGCTGAAATATAAGATCAGCAAATCCTCTTGTGTCTCTAGCAAATCCTGAAAAACTGCAAGCCCCTCATACCTTATATTCCTGTGAAAATGCATAGTGGTATATAGGTCATTTGCAGGAGCAGATAAAAGCCTCCTACTCACAAGTCCTTCTGAATTCCTGATACCTGTACAGCTGAGCGCACAGGACACATCTGAAATCCAGGTGCTAGCCACGGTGTGCAAGGCTCTGGCACTACTGAGGAACTGGGAAAAGGTGCCAGCTTTGCTGCTTCCAGGGAGAGATAGGAAAGAATTGTGCTCAAGCTAGCAGTGCACTTCAAACTCGGTGTAACAAACAGGAGGTGAGTGGGTCTGAGAGCCACAGCACTCCTCCCTAAGACATTCTCCTGTGGAGAGGTTGCACCTGGTATGGGCACCTTAGGGAATCTGGTATTCTGGCAATTCTGCATCGTCTAACCTCTTGGACTTCTCATCTAGGTATCGATTACACAAAAACTGGAACTGGATTATTAATCAGCCTAAGAAGGAAGGTCAAACAGGGACTTTGGGCTCCTTTAAAATGGCACCCTGCATTTGGCAGCTCCCACGTCAAATGGCATTTCGGCACCTTTGTTGTGAGATAAACATGCCAAGCGTCACAATCTGGCAGGGTCTCAAATGCTAACTTCATTGATTTGATTATCTTTAAGTTATTTTCCAACCTAAATGATTCTATGACTCTATAATTTAACCATACCTCAGAAGGCTCACACGTCACTGCTACTGGACACTCACATCATTGATGCCAGCATTCAAGCACTTGCTCCCTGACCACCTCCATGTCCTCCATGGTAACCTGCTGTCTAGCTCTGTAGCAGAGTGAGCCCTAGCTCTCCAGAAAACAAAATCAGAGAAACAGGAGGCAAAGTGATACTCACTCTCTGACTCAGCAGGCTGTATTGCCTAATGCGGCTTAAGAGTACTGGTCCTTCAAGCTTGAGAGTTACCAAACACAGCAATAAATATACAGAATTAAAGGCTAAAATAATTTGAAGAATTAATGCTTTGTTAAGCACTAATTTTAAAATTTTCATGGAAAAAAATGCAGACAGCAATAAAAGTGGAAAGACCCCTCAAAACACCACTAACAGTTCAAGGTTTTTCCCTGCAGAAGATACTGTTACGACAGGTACTCGATGCTGCTGCTGCTTTCTAGTTTGGGATCTTACACCATGGTAGCTGGAATCACCACAGCAGGGTCCAACAACTTACATTTCAGGTCTTTGGGACTCTTGCAGTGTTACATGGGACTCCCCATATCTTTCCAGGACACACAAGCATACCCTTAGGCTAACTGCTTGCAATCCAGTGCAAAAGGGATTTCATATGATTGCACCACAATATGACAATCTCAACAGCCTTAACTGAGGACCTTAGCTCACAATTCAGAAAACTCAATTTTTTGTTTTAAAATTAGCTTATTTAAGAAGATACAAAGTCAGTTCATTTTATTAGTCAACTCTAATTTTAAGAAATTATCCCCAAATCCTGTCATCGGAAAAACCACTATGGAACCTTGAAAAGAAGAAAGAAAAAAAAAGAGTTTACAAAGCTTTTGGTAACTAGTTATATCCAATGTTTGACTTAGTTGTGACTAGATTGATAGTGCTAGCTTTATAGAGTAGTCAGTCATGGTTTTAATCTTGTGCAATATTGCATTTAAAAAGCTCCTCACTTCAAATATTTGTGATTTAGATGAATGGTTTAGTGAACTCAAAAGTGTTACAATGGCTTAAAAGAACCAAGTCTGACATTTCCCATACATAAAGGAAAAAACTAGTATTCCACATAGCTCAGTTGCCAATAAGGAAGCTCTCATGGAAAATCTTCATTGTCTTTCTGATGAGAGGCAACAAAGACACTTTTGTTTTTTCTCTTTTCCCCCTCCCTCCAATCCCTGCAATCCTCGAAGTAATTTCAGTTAACTTTCTAAATAGGAATTTGAAACACACCTAAACGGACCATGATAATCTTTAGTCTGCCTTGGTCCATATCTGCCAGTGCTGTTGAAGTTTCTTAGTGGTCCCACTGTCTGCTGAGCCCTTGTTGTTACTAAACTCATTTTCTTCCTCTTTCCTGCTTTGCCCAGCTGTCCTTCAACTTTTACTACCATCCAATGTCTTCTGACTTTTCTTTTTCGGTTTTACTTTCTAAAAATATTTTATCAGCACAGTTTTGCAAGCTGTTTTCCCCTCTCCCTGCCTTTACCCCTCAACCATACTGCCATCTTCTCAACTGCAGAACTGATCTCCTCTTCAACAGATCAAACCTAATCTTCACAAATTCACTTCAGAGCCTGGTCCAGTAATTTACTTTCTGTCTGGCCCCACTTTTTTCCTTCCTGCTGACTCCATGTGGTTATCTGCAGTTCTCGGGAGCCCTGCTGTTGCTTGCTTTCTGTTCTGTTTGCTTTAGCACATCTAGCTTCATCTACTCATGAAGCTCTTTCCTGACCCCCACCAGGTTCTTTAAAACCCCCTTTTTTCCCCGCAGCCCCCAGATGCTGATCTCCTGCAGGCCCATTGCCCAGAGCTGCACACACTGTCAGAGACAACAGCCCTTGTGAGCACATCAATGACAAGATGCTGCCTGGAGTCAGTGGCAGTGAGCTGTGAGCCAGCCCTTGAAGTGGTGTGTACAAGAACCAAATAAAATCACGGAATCATTAAGGCTGGCAAAGACCTCTCAGATCATCAAGTTCAGCTACTAACCCAGCACCACTGGTGCACACTGAGATAAACACTGTGCAGAGGATAATGTGTGATGGACATGATCCTGCTGCTACTGAGTCTAAGAAGTTTAAATAGGGTTATGTTACTCTTCCTACACACACACACTAAAAGCAATTGTTAGAGAAGACTGAAAGATGAGAAGAACAGATTATTCCCTAAATACTGGACACAGTTTCAGAGAATTGCTATGCTCATGTTAGAGATGGTCAACAACAAGCCTTTACTTCAGACTGAGGGTGAAAGTGAATTTAATACCTCATTCCCACTAATCCCATGTTACACAATCTTCAGATTAGGAGTGTCCTCCTACCTATTTAGTTTAGCCACCTTCTAGGGCAGATTCAACTACAAGGAAGGCATTTTTATTCTGGATAAGTATCTACATACTGAATTATTCAAGATTGATAAAAAGTAGCTTTACTGTCTATAAACATGCTTACTATCCACAGAATATTGTCTTAGCTGGGCATTTGAGAACAACCACAATTACGCTGAAGACTGATACAGAGGACAGGATCCAGCAGATCCGAATTTCTTGATATTTAAAATCACATCCAAAAATACTTTAGTTAACAAGATCTGACAGTAGTTAACATTAATTAACAAGCTTAATCATATACTAATTCATAGCATATACACCTTCTATAACTTATAATATGGTATAATATGTATGACATATACTCATTGTATTTCTTGGATTATCTACAATTTTCAGTCTCAGCTCACAAAAACCACTACCACTTCTCAGCTATAAACAGTATTTCCTATTACATGAAAAAACTCCAGTCATAGTACATTAGCTATGAAGTATTGCAAAAGAAGGCCCATATAATAATTCCAAATAAATAAATAGTTAAAAATGTCTCCTACTAAGTCTTCCCAGAAGATGCTAGAGAAGAGATTACAGCACACTTTAAATGTCCATTAAAATAAACTCTTGATCAACCAACTTCATTTGCCTTATTTTATAGCCTTTCCTAACATGCTTGACCCATTCTGCTGCTTAAGAGATTTTTATTACTTCAACCCACAAAGTCCTTCTTGGCCAGTTATTTGCCAGTATTACCAGATTCCCAAAACAAAAGCCTTACTACTTTTTGTCAATACATTTTTAAGCAATATAAACAAGGCTTTTTGCCAATACATTTTTAAGCAATATAAACACCAAGTTACCTACCAGGCAATGCAAGCATAGAGTCAAATTCCCTGCAGTTGGATACTCCAGTGCTGTCCATTGCACAGCTCTTCCACAGGTTTTCATACAATGTAGACGTTGTGATCACAGAACCATATAGAGTGGAGACTTTCCAGTAATTATTCGGCAAAGTAGCTCCAATAACTGCCAACCCACCCAAGCCCAAAAGAACACCAACAATTTCCAACGCGACACTCATGCTTGTGAGTAGTAACAGTTAAATATCCTTATAATTAGATTACAATCAAGTGAAGCCTTTCAGAAGCCTCCTTGCTGTTTTATCTCTGGGTTTCACTCCAAAATGAGTCTACCTTTGCTCTTTGCTCTTTCCCCATAGATAAGGCTTACTGGGCATGACAATAAGAAGTGGGAGCAGTTAATGATAAAGATAATAGCGCGTAAAAAAAATGACAGTATTAATTTTTTTTCTAATAGGAAGTAAAAAATGAGCCTATTCTTTTTCTCAGCGTAGAAAGTTGAGTCAGGATTTCTAAAAAACACCTTGTTAGAGTGATAATATGGGCAAATATTTTATTTCTGTCTCTTCTATGAAGTCCACTAGATTTTACACTAGATTAAAACTGCTTGTAATTTTATTATTGATGTCAAATCAAAAAGCTTTAGTATATTATTTTCTTGAGTATTCAAACATAAAAATGCTTGAGAACAGGAGCTTCATACTGCTGCTAGAAAATTTAGTACAGTCTTTGGAGTTATGGTCATAAGTAATCCAGTGGAATGACTATACTGCCAGCTTCTTTCAGGAAGGTTAAGTTTGTGCATGAGTGATTTCCACTAATATTTTACTGTCTATTGATCTATCACTAAACACATTCAGTCTTAAAAATAGTCCCACTTACGCTGTACAATTGCATAATGTATTACAATTGTAATAATTTGAGTGTCATGGAAATGAAATATAAGGAAATGAAGGAGCTAGTGTGGCAGACCCATCTCAAAAGGAACGAAATAATGGAGAAAAACAGCTATGAGAAAAATAATACATACCAGCCAATTACATCTGTTTGCTATAATACCTTAGGGTTTAAAAAACCCCAAAACTATTCTAGGCAAAGAATATGTTAAACTCAGTTTAGTTGTTTCTGCTCTTGACTGTTTCTGTTCTTGGCTAGACAGAATCATAGACGCAATTCACATCGCCCACCAATGTTAATACTTTAAAGTACTTGTGTATCCAAAGGGGGTTAACCATCTCTTGCAGTGATAACCTGCTCTTATCTCCAGGAAATGGAGTCAGAGTTTCTTCATAAAATAATTCTGCTATGATGCAACATGGTAACTGATCCACAGCATTTATGTAAACACTACTGGAAGGATTAGCCTTTGAGAGAGTTCCAACAGGTATTTGTTGGTTTTCATTAAAATTCACTGGTCACTTTGAGCTGATGCTGGAGATTGGTAGGTTCAGCTGCAAAAGGATATTACACTGCCACTCTGACATTTTTGCTCCCTTCGCAGTCAAGAGGATCATTGCCAATGATTTAAACAAGACCAGTTTTGGCAGTGTGATCCTGTGCAGCTCTAAACTTGCAATCTTTTAAGGAAACCAGATAGTGTGTGGTAAGAATTGATCCTAGCTCACTGTTACAGAATCCTCTCCTTCTGCTAAGTCACTGCAACTTGAAAAATGATGGCATAGTAAATGAACACACTGTACCAGTACCCTGGAGTATCTGCATCCCATTAAAGACCCTTCAAAGAGTTTCAAGTTAATTTACCCATACACTGGTGCTATGCTGGTGACCTCAGCAATCACTTCTGCTGACAAGACTTTTGAAGTTGAAAGAGTTGGGACCTTGAATCAAGTGTCCCCAGCTGTTACACTGCTGCCAAGGATACAAATAAAAAATTCAGAGTATAATTAGAAAAAAAGAAATCTCTTCATACTTAGGAAATGTATTTCAACAGTCAGTCATAAAGCATACATATAAACTGCAGATCTGAAGTGCATGAGTTTTTCCTATACAGCATGAGGCATTTTAATAATTCCCTTAATGAAATCACCCTTCCATGTGTTAAAGAACATGAGACTATTCTATACTAAATTTTGTAAACCGTGGCTTGTCGAGCAATGGGCACAACAGCCAGTGCTGCTCTGCAGGAGGCTCTGCATCAGCAGGGCTTAAGAGTTGGTGTTGACAGCTTCACATCAGCACCTCCCACAGCTTGGGAGTTTTCCTTTGGGCTTGCTCGAAACCAGTCAGTTAAACCGAGTGCCATCATCATTCTAATTTCCAGAAACTTAAGCATCCTGGTATCTACACAGAGGAGGCCTTAGAGAGGAGCTGAACGGGTACCAGGGTGACGGGAAAAGCTCACATTGCCTCTGATGCAATGAGTAGTGTTTTTTAAATCCTTGGAAATACATAATTAGCTTCCTTTTGAGGCTACAAATTCTGGCCTCATTTCAGGATGCTGATACTTAAACAGGCATCATCATTATGAAGGCAGATGAGGCCACCAAAGCCAGGGCTCTGTGGAAGAACCATGAACATGCTGAATCTTGAGAGTTAAACTCTCACTCTTTAGAGATCTGCCTTACAGTTTGGCAGCTCTGACTCCAGAAGAGTCCACATCTATGTTAAGAAAAAGAAGGTTCATAGGCTGTAAGATGTGGTATTTTTAAGTTTTGAGCACTGCACATCGAGAATAAATCTGCTGGAAAGAGTCCAGACAAATAGCAATGACAGTAATCAGGGACCTATAAAGTAGGGAAGACTTGAAGAAATGATTCTATTAATATCACTCATAAAGTGACTGCACAAAACTGAAAGTTGTAAAAGAATAAATGCAAGGTTCTGTTTAAGACAGAAGGCTTAACAAAATACCATTTTCAAAGGCTACAGTGTTATTGTTTCTACACTCAGTTTGCTGAGGAAAGAACTTCAATGTCAGTCCAAGTTCTTTACCTTAAAGATGGTGTTTACAGAAAGACATTTTTAAAATCTAGAATGATTCAAACAAATACTTTCCAGTCTCTACAGAGGCATTTCTTCTTTTTCTAGTTGCAGATAAACTACCCTGCTAGCATGATCCCTAGAAAACACAGAAGCATCAGTTGCACAGATGTATTTTAGTCTAAGCTGGCCACCTCTGAGAAATTCCAGAAAAAATACCCAGGTACACGTTTGGCACAAAGCGTCAAATGAGTTCTGGAATATCTAATAATCCCTGTCTCACACCAAAGCACAAACAAGCACCAGTGCTCATGGAACTAGGATGTGCTTGTATTTAAGAACTAGGCTGAGTGAAAGGATGCTATTTCTTCCAAAGCTATTTTTAAAAGAAATCTGAGATCTACTGTATATCACCCATACCTCTATGTCAACACACCAGAGAGGGCAGCAAAGCCACAGCAGTGATCAAGCTGAACGGCAGCGTGAAACATTAGTTTCATGATGGCCCTTTAACCTGTCTACAACCACTACAGGATTTGTCCATACTAGACCCTCTGGGACAAATGCACGATGTGCCACCCAACCTGCTAACATGCTGTACAGAAAGAATAAAACCAGATCGCTGGATTTTATAAACATATGTCATGCACACTTACGGTCTGCACTCAGCATGTAGAGAAATTTCTTGCACTCTACTGATCTTACAGCAGTCACTGCACAGTCCATCCAAAGACCTTCAGAAACCCAGTCTCCAGTAACCAGCTCTGTTGTGGTGTCCAAAACTTTCCAGTTGCTGGACATTGTAGTAACAAGTAATGTGGTGAATCCTGCCAAAGCCAGCAGCAATGCACAAATCTGCAGAGAGGATGATGCCATTACGACAGAAGTTTTCTTCAAAGAAGTCTCCCAAGATTTCTGATATTAGAAACCTGTTGAAACAGTTCATATGCACACAGTATATGGAGTGACCTTTACACAAGCCTAACCTTTGCAAAAACATCAAAAAGATGCTTAAAAACCTACAGAGTAATGTATCACACAAGGAAACTGTAGAGCTGGAATCTAAATTCCATTAAGTAACTGGAATACCTAAATATTCTACCTATTGAGTATTTTCTTAGGAAAATTTTATTACTGTATATGTTTACCACAAAAAAATACAAAAAGAACAAAACCACAGGACCCAACTAAGGAATTCTCTAATTTTAATTTGCAATGTTTCATCCATTTGCTACTTGTTTGCTAACTCAAAATTCAGTTAAAAAATAAAACTATCAATTGCTTTAATGAATTAATCATCTCCCAATTACAATATCTACCAATACAAATTTAAAGCAAGATAAATTGTGATACTCACGTTTATGATATGTTTCTAACCTGTTTCATCTACCTTGCTGCAAGCCACTAGTGTCAGCACTTTGTGAGGACAAATTTGATCACCCTAGTGAAAGTTTTGTACTCTCCAGGACCTTTGTCCCATTCTAAAAATCAAGGACCCAAAGCTCTGTCCAACTGTTGCACAAACATCTGGCATGGCTTTTCGCTACAGCAAAGTGTCAGTGAGAGGGAAAATTACAAGAAAATTAGGTAAATTAATACCAAAGATACTCAGATTAACCTGGCACCCACTGGCATATAATTTGCTTTGTCAGGGCCACTGAGCTGCCCACACACCATCAGAATGCAAAGCACTACAGAAAAATATTGCTACAATTTCCACAATGGCTGTTTTACGTTAATTTTTTTATGCATTTGGTTTAGGATGCATCCTAAAGAAGAAATACGCAATCAGACACCTGTCCAGTGGATGACATTAACAAACAAAACTGTGTGTGACTGCAGCCATGCCCTAAGGTAGGGCAGACCTCCGGGGCTCAGGGCCAAAGGAGGTCTGGC
This sequence comes from Lichenostomus cassidix, assembly GCF_008360975.1. Taxonomy (NCBI): domain Eukaryota; kingdom Metazoa; phylum Chordata; class Aves; order Passeriformes; family Meliphagidae; genus Lichenostomus; species Lichenostomus cassidix. The sequence goes on from NC_139490.1 coordinate 20,557,247, forward strand.
AGCCTGGGACAGCTCTGCAACCCCTTTGCTGCTGCAGTTCCTCCTCTCTTTGCCTTCCTCTGTCTCAAGGAGCCACCCTCACTCACCCCTTCCTACCCTGTTGCTACCACACAAACCCCATAGGACTGTCCAGATAATACTTCATTCCAAGCCCACATCCATCCTCTTTCAACCCATACCATGGAAACCCAACCCCTGATTGTAGTAGCTGTCATGTTTATAGGTTTCAGGTGATGGCACAACTGATAGCAAATATACATTGCAGCTGTCCAAAGGAGAATGACCATAAACCAAACCCAAATAAATACACAAAGTCCAGAGCATCATCCCTCACAAAGTACACGCATAAGCTATATGCGACTAAGAGCAGTAATGTGACAAAAACAAGCCCTGGGGGAGCAAAAAGGATCACCATAACATTAAAAACAGCATAGCTAAAATGCACGTGGGTTGAACACAGTGCAGGATAGGTTAGCAAAGAAATATATTTAAGTCACTTACATAAACAAATGACTCTTGATAAGGTCTTTGGAAGCAAAAATGAGTGGTAAAAGCTTCCAAACTGGAAAGGTAAAAACCTCTTTTATTTCTTTTTCATTTTGTTATATAGAAAAACAAAGAAAGAGCACTGATTACAACACTGGTTTCATTTACATATATATATATATATACACACATTCCTAACGTCAGCAATATATGGCTTTGAACCTACTAATCACCTCTTAGTTCAGGCAAATTCTCAGGATGACCCATGGCCACCAGTGCAATCAGAAAGAGATAAAATGCAGATCTAAATACAGTACTAAACCACTTAGAGCAGTTTCCCACCACAGCTCACAGAGGTTTTCTCTGGTCAGAGTCTGACCTTGGGTTGAGAAGGCAAACTCTTTTTACTACTAGTTAGGGGAAAAAAAAAAAAAAAGACGAACAATGTTAATTCATTTCCTACCACTTTCAAAGAAGTTGCCTTTGTAACTGTGCTCCTGAAGTTGTCAAAACATCTTAATAACCTAATCAGGCTTATTGCCACTTGCAATTACAATATGCAGATTACTCTCATCTTGCTAATAACTTTGCTTTCACACAATGAACTACAGAATAACTTGGGCTAGAAGGGGCCACATTGATGCCAACTTCCCACTAAAGCAGTTTCAGTGTTGGGTTAGGTCTCCCAAGCCTTATCCAGTCACAACAGAGTGGGCTCTGGGGCTGGAATTTGCACCACACTCTCCCGTGGAGATTGCTCCTCACAGCCAAGCAGAACTTTTCCTGCTGCAATACGTGACTGCTGCCTCTCATCCTCCCTGTGCACCCTTGAGATAAACCACTGTTTATTTTGCTGATTGATTTTGGCAGCTCTGCACGCTGCCTCCAGCAGCCCAGGCGTGACAGGCATGTAGGTGGCTTGGCTGTCCCATGAGTATGTCCACAACAACACAGGGAACCAGGAAAGTGCACACAATTCCTTCAAACTTACTAGCTACTTTCAAAGCAAACACCTGTTTTCTTTTCCCATTTAATTCCAGGAGGCTGGTGGTGTGTACAGCAGACTGTTCTCTGCTAACACAGCTCTCCAGCCCTGAAGAGCTTAGCTAGCATGGAGATGGTGGCAGGACGAGCATTACAGTGCCAGAGAGCAGGAGCCCTGGCTGGCAGCAAGGGGACTATAGTGCACCTGTGGCATCTGCTCAGGTATGTGTGGGTAACTATAGAATCAGAGAAGCACCAAGGCTGGAAGATCATCCAGTCCAACCATCCCCCCAGCACTGCCACTGTACCCCTAAGCCACTAAACCACATTGCCCAGCACCAGGTCTAGATGCCTCCTGAGCACCTCCAGGGGTGGTGACTCCACCAGCTCCCTGGGCAACCTGTTCCAGTGCCTGACCTCCTGAACAGCAAAAAATTTGTTTCTAATACTTAATCTGAATCTCCTTTCTCAGCTTAAAGCCATTTCCTCTGGTCCTCTCACTGCAGACACAGCAGGAGAGCCCAGCGCCATCTCACTACAACCTCCTGCCAGGGAGCTGTACAGAGCAATGAGGTCCCTCCTGAGTCTCCCCAAGACCAAACAACCCCAGCTCCCTCAGCCACTCCTCATAACACAAGTTTTCTAAACCTCTCACAAGTCTTGTTGCCCTTCACTGGACATGCTCTAGCACCTCAATGTCCTTTTAAAAGTGGGGGACCCAAAACTGAATGCAGAACTCAATGTGTGGCTTCACCTGTGCCAAGTACAGGGAATGATCACTTCCCTGGTCCTGCTGGCTAAACTATTCTTGATACAGATACAGGAAAGAGCCTGGAAGGAGATCGGGGGGTGGGAACCTGGTCAGCCAGCAGCCCCGTGGCAAGGTGAGGTGGGGTGGGGTGAGGTGAGGTGAGGTGAGGTGGGGCGGAGGAGCCAGGAGAGGAAAGCTGCTGAGGTGTGGCAAGGTGATGTGGAGCCACACATAGAGCAAGGCAATGCTGAGGCAGCAGCTCCAGCCTCCACCTCACCTCCTGGGCTGCTACAGGCTAGGAGAAGACAGGTTCTGCCTATTCCATAAGGCTTTTAGAGAGCAGTACATTAAATCAGCCCTGCAGAGAGACCTTGATAAATCAGAGAGCTGGGCCATCACCAACTGTATAAAGCTTGACAACCCCAGTGTACCTACAAACTGGGAACAAGACGCTGAAAAACATGTCATGGAAAGGGACCTGGGGGTCCTGCTCGATGGCAAGTTGATAATGAGTCAGCAGTGCCCTGGCAACCAGGAGTGTCCTGGGGGGCATTGCTGACTAGGCCAGGGTGGGGATTGCCCAAGTCTGTTCTGCAGGGCCTCACCTTGAGTCCCGGGGGGAGTTTTGGGCACCACAATATAAAAAAGACGTTAAGCTATTAGAGTGTCCAAAGGAGGGCCACAAGGATGGAGAAGAGCCTTGAGAAACCATACAAGGAATGGGTCTATTGGTCTATCCAGCCTGGAGGAGACTGGGAGGAGACTTCATTGCAGTCTGCCACTTCATCCACAGGCTCTCATCTGTGGTGACCAGTGACAAGACCCGAGGGAATGGCCTGAAGTTGTGTCAGGGCAGGTTTAGGTTGGGTATTAGAAAAAGGTTCTTCATTCAGAGGATGGCTGGGCACTGGAATGGGCTCTCGTGTGAAGTGGCCGCATTACCAAGCCTAACAGAGTTCAAGGAGCATTTGGGCAACACTCAGGTGGTGGGGTTATTTGGGATGGTCCTGTGTAGAGCCAGGAGGTGGACTCGATGATCCTTGTGCGTCCCGTCTAACTCAACATATTCTGTCACCCTCAAGTTTCATGGCGCCAGCGCTGCTCGCCGAGGGGGCCGCGGCGGTGAATGCGCTGCCGCGCTCATCATGGCGGCACAGTAGGCACCACCCGCTCGACATGGCGGCCCCAGGAAAGCTCCGACCCGGCGGCGCTGCCCGCCCTGCCCCGGCGGCGGCACCGGAGCACACCCGGGCGCCCATCCACCCGCCGTGCGGAGAGCCCCAGGAGCCGCACCTGCCCTGCGCCTTGCGGTGACCGAGCGGCTCCCCCACCACCGGCGGGAAGATGTCGCCCAGCTGCCCCGGAAGCGCTCGGGAGGCGCCAACATGGCGTGGCGGTGCTGGGCCCGCGCCGGGGGCCCGCGGCCGCACAGGTACCGCCGGGACGGGACGGGGAGGGGAGGGGAAGGGGCAGCTGGGGCGGGCGGTGCTGACGGTCCGCGTGTTTCCTCCGCAGGCTGGCGGTGCTGCTGCTGCAGCCGCGGCGGGGTTTCCGCCGGGCGCGGCCGCGGCCCGAAGAGCCCCCGGCAGCCGCCGCCGAGGCGCGGCCCGTCCCGCCGTCCCCGCGCCGCAGCCTGTGCCCGCCGTCGCCCACCGCGGCCGCCGGCCGCCCCTCGCCCCGCCGCCTGGTCAAGCCGCTCCTGTTCGCCGTAGGGGTAAGTGGCTCCTGCGGGACGCGGTGCCGTGCCCGGCGGGGGAGGGCGCGTCGGCAGGGAGCATATTCTGTCTCTCTCAGGGGAGTTCTTTCTTCTTGGGTTTCGCTTCTCAGTCCCTCAAAGCTAACGCAAGGCTGTTGGCCAAATATGGTGGCGTTATACTGGGAAAATACAAAGTAACTTCAAGCGGATCAGTGGAAGTATTGTGAAGGTATCCCAGTTTCATTCCATTTCAGTGAACTTAGTCATTTCATTGACTCATTTTGTTTGTGAACCTCTTTGATAAAGCATCATCCCATGACACTGAACATTTAGTAAACCTGAGAAAATGGCCTCAAGTTGCACCAGAAGAGATTTAGATTAGATAATAGAGAAAAAAAAGAAAAATAACAGAAGGGGTTATAAAGCAATGGAATCGGCTGCCCAGAGCAGTGGTGGAGTCACCATCCCTGAAAGTGTTCAAAAAACACGTGGATATGGCACTCGAGGACATCGCTAACTCAGTGGTGGTGCTGGGTTGACATTTGGACTTAGGATCTTAAAGGTGTTTTGCAGCCCTAAGGAGTCTGTGATTCTGTGAGTGCTGCTGGTCAGCTGCTGCCACAGCTCCTGTTGTCCTGCTCGCACTGCTCAGGGCTGAGCAGCTGGCTCAGCATGTGGCATTAGCCCGAGGTGTGCCCGGCTGCCTCGGCCAGGGCCCTGGCATGGAGTGCTCACTGAGCTTTTCTCTGCTATCACCCAGTTCACAGGCTCAGCCTTCGGCTCCGCTGCCATCTGGCAGTATGAGTCGCTCAAGTCGCGAGTCCAGACCTACTTCGAGGAAGCTCGAGCAGACTGGATGGATAAAATGCGGCCGCAGAAGAGAGGCGACTTCAGAAAGCAGGTACATGGAGCCAGGCCCGGGCTGCTGACACGGGGTGGATCCCTGTGGGAGTGCAAGGCACAGCCATATCTCTCCTCCCGTGCAAGCACCGTTTGTTCAACAGATAATTGTCCTGGTTATTCTGATTTGTACCTTGGAGAAATAATGGGTTCTCAACAAATTACAGCACATAAGTTGCCTTACAAGGAAAACTGATAGAATTAGTTCTAAAAAACTGTAATTCTCAGTATCACTGCAAAATGTATAGTGAAAAAACAGAGAAAAGTACCATCTTCACCCAGAAATGCAGGAAAGAGATGTCAGTAGTAGGAATTTGTTCGTCTAAACTAGGTATCATTTGCTTTTTCACCATAAAAAACCCCCAACAAATGTTCTTGTTGTATCTTAAGTGCTCTCAAGAGTGAACATAACTTCCCAAAGAGCACAGAGCTCGATTAAATTCTCAGTCTTAAGCATAAGACTTTTCCAGTGCCCTGGCTTCTGAAATGTATTTGTATTTTCAGCATCTAAACCCTTAAAGATATGAGGTTTTAGAGGGCTTTTTTACTTTGAGAGCTGACATTTCCATTCAAGTACTGTGGAGTTTGGACAGCAAGAACAAAATAAGTGCTGCAAGATTTGTTATAAATTTAGTTGGCATCCCAAAAGCATCAGTCATTTAGTTTTTAATTAAGTATATTAAAACTAACCTAAACATTCATGTATGTTTGCATTTGTTTCAAGGTTACTACTGGCCTGTGATAGACCTGGCTTGACACTCTTTCAGGTCTGGTTGTCCAAAGGATGTAGGGCTGAGTGTGGAGCTGGAGAAGCTCAGGATCCTGGGTAGGACATGGCAGGAGCTATTTTTCTAATGTGTATTGTGCACACCAGCACTGCTGTGGAAATGGGCATTTGGGATAACCCTGGTGGGCAGCTGAGCTCCCCATGGCTTCTCGCTCACAGCCCCCACAAACCCCCAGTGGGCTGGGGGAGAAGAAAATCAGGAAAACTTGGGGGCAGAGATAAAACAATCACCAAAAAATTGTTTAGTAAGTATGAGAACAGAGAAGAAAACAAGTAATGCTAAGGCAATCACTCACGGTTTCCGGTGGAAAGACCAGTTCCCAATGAGTTTGTGAGAAAAATATGTTAAACTCCGGAAATCCACTCTTTTTGGGGGATGGCATTGTGTTGTAGGGAAAATCTCTTTGATTAGTTCAGGTCATCTGCTTGGTTGTGTCCCCTTCCAGCCTGTAGCAACTTGCAGCGGCAGAGCAAGGAATGGAAAAGATCTTGATGTTGTGCAATCACCATTCACCAAAATGTAGGACATTAGTTTGTTATCAGTACTGTTTTGGTCAAAAATCTAAAACAGAACCATGTATAAGCTGAAAGAAAGAAAATTACTTCTATCCCAGCATGCTTTCTTGCTTGGTGTATATGAACTGCAGGGGAGATTATGATCAGCACTTAATATTTTAAAATAATTTTGCTTTTATACTTTTGTTTTCCTTCAAAACCTGAAGGGGAAGATCTGGTGATTAGCTATCCAAAAAAGAAAACTAAACTGCTCTGTTGTTAATAGGCTTAAACTCCCAATCCCCATCTTCAATGGGTAAGTTCTATTTCTAAGAGTTCAGGAATCCCCCGGTTGTTGCTGGGGGCATATAATCCTTGTATTTTTTGGAAAATGTCTGTTCAGTGTTTTTATACTGAAGAATATCCTCTGCCAGAGAATTAAACAAAAAATGCAGTGAAGTTGTTACTTTGATATCAAATAGTGAATACTTTGTTTCATACAGCATTGTATCTCCTGCTTCCAACCTGCAGATAATTTTTATGACATTGTCCCCATCAATATGGTTGGAAGGTCATTGAGGTAGCAACAAAATATATGTCCAAAATGATTACGAAAGCTGAGGAAGGGAAAGGGGGGTACAATTTGTCTGTGGGCTGACTGCGCTCAAAATAAACTTTTTCAGGGGTTTTAAACTTGGAGGAGGGCTGGGTGAGCTGGACGCAAGGGGGAATGGATTCCACATCTTGTGAGCCACCTCTGCAAAAGTGATCCTGGCACAAAAGTGGAATCACTCAAAGGTGGGTGGTGTGATGTTAGACAGCATTAGGGTGAAGCTTAGTAGAGGCAGGATTTATGCTAACTTTGGCTAATCTGCTAAAGTCAGCATTATGGGCTAGATCTTTGTTTAATGCAAGCAGGATAAGACCATTGGAGTTTTGTAAAAGGATATAATTTTTGAAGAAACTCTTCATCCATATTGGGGTGTTTTATCAAAAGCAGGGCAGATAACTGTTCTTGAGTAAGGAAATGTCAACTTGAAAAGCTAAAACAATCACAAGTAAAAAAACTTGAAACCAATTTACTTCACAGATTTCAAACAAATGCTTTCCATTCTTAAAAACCTCTAACCTTACATGAATGTTTTTGAAGTTGCAAATGCTTCACAGTGGCATTGATGGACAACAATTCTGTTTCAGGTTAACAGCTGGTGGAATAACCTGACTGAGGGTCAGCGGACTGTGACAGGTTTGTGTTAGCTTACAAGTATTAGACATACACAGGAAGAGAAATATGGCAAACAGGTACAGTATATTAAAACAGATGGCTTTCATACCACATTTAGATTGTTGGGCACAAAGCATGTGTAAACTTACACCTGCACATGCACTATTTCTGCTACACTTCCTTCTCAGAAACTATTTTTTGTATGCCTTAAAAAAGTTCCTATGCATCTGTGTGAGAGAGTGTGGAGGATTAACTAGAATCCTCCCCAGCAGTATTTTTCTCAGGAATTATGAAAACCACCAAATGCTTTTAGAAGAAATAGGTGTATATATTCCACTGAAATGTGGAACTAAAATTCCCTAATAGTTACACAGTTGCAGCATTGCGTATGAAAAGTAGCAAAAAAATTACCGTTTGAGCTTTCCTTTGGTTATAATGTAGTTTTGATTGGTTTGCCCAATGCCAGTTAAAATCCCCGAGATAAATGTAATGTGTGAACAGAAATTGATGAGAACTTGATTCAAATCCAATAGCTGAGCCCTATCTCCTGTTACATATTCTACATTAAGTATTTACTGAACCAGTATTAGCAGGTTGTTAGCATAAGGTTACTTAAATGCTATTTCTCTGCCATTTACCTTTTCTACAGAAACATTTTGAAAAAAAAATTCAATCAACTTACTAAGTCTTTGAAGAGTTGACTTCCAATTTAAGACTAGATTGCATAAATGCTGAATGTTTCAGGCCACTCAATTAACAAGTGCACTCAGGAAATTTTGTACAATGCTTTGCATTGCTTCAACATGCAAGCCAGGTCATGATACAGATACTGTGTTGGGACTGTGAGGATTGATATTCTATAGACTCTGCAGCATCCCTGGACATCTAATTAATCTAACAAGCGATAGGAATTGTAGCTGGTAGTGCCTGAGCTCATCAGATACTTGCCCTAACTAGGCTGGGCTAACTGTCCTGAAATGCTTGACAGTTCTGTAACACTTTGGTTTGGCATGCAGGGAAAGTATTTCCTCTACTAAAATGCATGGTAGAATAGGAGGGAGTATTGAAAGAAGAGATCTATTGAAATTTTGGTTCTAGAATTTATGGATCATAGCTTTTCAGAGTTTTTGCATTTTATTGCAAACTTCAAATGAGAGTAATTATCTGACATTACCCATTATGTAGAGGAACACAGTTATTTTCCCCTTTAATGTTTCCAGCTATTATAAAATGTTTTAAATATGTTTTATAACATCCAACATTCTATCTAAATGCTTGGGTAGAAGTAGAGAAGGCAATTTAAAGAAGAAATAATACATTTTCATTATGTTTTTAATAATTTACCTTCTTATTTAAAATAAAGTAAGATTGCAATAACATCTGTGAAGTAAAAAGCTGTGAGTTTGCTGTCTCCCAAAGCTCACTGTGCCCTAGCAATGCCAGTACAACTTTACAATTTCCTTAAAACCAAAGCTGCCCCCAAAAATGGACAGGATGCATACTATGTGTTTGTATAGTTCCCTCAGTCTTCTCCCTTTGCACAGTTTAATGCAAGTGTGCAGTAGATTGGTGCCATTTGGGAATAAACTGCAAGGGGGCAGGAAATGGGACCTCATAACTAGCTCCTGTTTCATTGATTCTGCAATGGAATAGCAGTTTGAAACCATAGCTTGAACCTTTTCAGCACAGATTTTTCTGGACTGTTGGATTCATTACACTGATTCATTACACTATGTTAGAACAGTTGCAATTAAATGTCATATTTCTGAAAGACTTCCACTATTTAAATGTAGTTTTCAGTATTTTTCATTGCTTTTCCTAAACTGTATACAAACTAAGAAGTGGATATTGCTTTTCATGGGATTGTGAAATCCCATGAAATTCTACAAGGTGCCTTTTTAAATACTTGCTTTCAGTAAGCATTAGGGTGTGTTACATTTGTAATTTGCTTTTCTTTTTCTTCCCCCTTTTAATAGGTATTATAGCTGCAAATGTCTTTGTATTCTGTTTGTGGAGGCTGCCTGGCATGCGACGGATTATGTTTACATATTTCACCTCAAATCCATCCTCCAGTAAGTGAACAGTAATTTGGGTGACTTTCCCACATAGAGATGTAATAGAACCTCTGATCATCCTGCTGAAGCTTCGGGTGGCTTATGGTTTACTTAGAGCTCCATCACTCACAAAGCAATGTCAGTCATGCCCAAACACATCATTCCATCTAGGCAGGAAATTGTTTGAGGGGAAAATGTTAGGAGTAATGGATCCAATTTTTTAAACAAATCACTGGTGCTTTTCTAAATCTTATAACATCAAAACTGTTGCCTGCTATCTGGCCTTCTCCTGCATACAGTGGGATGCAGCTCCTGGCTGAATAAAGGTGAGAGGTACTCTTCCCAGTGACGTCAGCCCCAGCTGCTTTCTTGGACAGAGTGCAAATCAAGCCACTCAGCAAAAGAGGAAAATAAACTGTACTACATAATGCCATTCATAAATTAAACTCAAATGTGACTATTTCCCCCCTTTAATGTTCTGTGGGATGCAGACAGAACCATCATCAGTCACATGCTTGTGTGCTTTCATCAGTAGACAAGCATTAGTCTGTAGATGTATATGGAGTCCTTGTTTCAGAGCTGTGCTTTGAGTCACATTAAGAAAACCTAAACAAACCAAGCACCAGCTTGGCTTTCACTGTGTGTTAAATGTGTTGAAGATATTAAGCTAGGGAAAGAAATTAGTAATATTTAATGGCAGAAAAATGAGGTTTCATCTCTACAGCAGAGAAAATAATTTAAAGGACAGGGAGACAAACGCGTTCGGAAAGTACCTCCTGCTGTCCTCTTAATTTCGGCTGAAAACATGGAAACTCAACCAGTTTCCCCATGCACTCCAAAGCTAAAGATATCTGCTACCTAGATCTGAGCACGTCACCCCAAACACTCCTATTTTAAATAATGTTGACCTTCAAACCTGCTAATTGGCTTGTTTGCATTTTCAAGGCTGCCATTTCAGTGAGGAGAGCTCGTAGCTATTTCAAAAAGGAAAACTATTTTTTCTCTATGAGTTCATCTTTGTAGCAAATCAATTTTATATGGCTGCTCATATATTAAAGATCTTTCACCATATATAAATAAAATACTTTTTTTTTCTTTTTCAAAGTATAGGGCTTTGAAAAATAAAAGATAATAAAAAATAAAGTGTTTATAAGACAAATGTTTCATATGAAACAATCCCCAGTAGCTAAGACTGTTATTACAGCTTGCATGTCCTTAGGGTGTATGTTCTACCTTTTCAAAAGGTATTGCTTGGAATTTGAAATTTGTTCCATTTCTGGGTTTATTACCTAGCTTGTATTTGAGAATCTAAGCATAATTAGCCTGTAGTGTGTCTTGATGGATTTCTAGTCTGTGTGACGTGTAAGTTGAAGCAAATTAAAATACTGACTTCTTTATGTGCATTGTTTTTCTCTTTTATAGGAGCCCTGTGTTCTCCCATGCTGCTCTCTACATTTAGTCACTTCTCTCTCTTCCACATGGCAGCAAATATGTATGTTTTATGGAGTTTCTCCAGCAGCATTGTCTCTCTTCTGGGTTGTGAGCAGTTCATTGCAGTATATCTTTCTGCCGGTAATGTTAAATATATATATTTACAACACTTAAAAAATAGAAAGATGTATTCATACAAGTAAGCTGTGTGCGTGGTTAATAGATGTATGATGACAGATGGCCATTGTTCAGTCCCACACATTGCTTTATACTAAAGGCAGTACTACTTTGCTGTCATACAGATTTTTGGTGGGTTTAAGATACTGGGCTTTGAAATATCAGATAAAACTGTATCTGGCTTTAATTCCTGCTTTAGTACCAAAATAAAATAGCTCTTAATACAGTCTCTTGGGATTATCGTGACAAAAGATGACAGTTAATTTGTACTTTCTGATGCTTGTCTGCACTGCTGCCATCATTTCCAGTAGCAATTTCTCTTTTTCAGGGGTTATCTCCACTTTTGTCAGTTATGTTGCTAAAATGGCCACGGGAAGGTTTGAACCATCCCTTGGAGCTGTAAGTATCTTGGGATATGAGAGACTGATAATGATCTTTGAAGCCCATTTAAAAGCCTGCTGTATTCTTTAACCTGCGTAAAAGCCAAGGGTATATTTGGGGTATGGAAACTAGAAAGCTTTACCAAAATCAAGTAACTGAGTACAAACTGGTTCTCTGTGCAACAGCTTGCCTGTTCTTCAGATATGTTACTCTGCTGCAGCAGCTGCCCAGAACTAACACCACTTAATGCTGGGGGTTGTAAATGAGTCCTGAACAGCAGGACCTCTTGTCCCTGAGCAGATCAGTTACATAACTTATTGCAGAAATGCTATTTCATAATTGTGTAGCAGTTTTCTCTAATTAAAAATAGAATACTTTCAAAAGACCTAATGTAATCAGACAATCAAACTCAGCATGTGATCCCAGTGGAAGTTGTAGGGCATGCTGTGCAGGAAGGGCAGCACTCCTGCCAAAAATCTCACCCGATAAATGATATGAGGCAGGCTGAGGAGCTCCTGTAGTTGCCAGCTCTTTCCAAATGTTTTTAGTAGTGGAACATTTTAAAACATTTAACTTGCATTAAATTGGATGTTAACCTAGACATTTGCCAGGTTTTAAAGGCTGAACTTACTATACAAAATAATTTTGATAAAAGCCAGATTCTCATCCTTCTATTGGAATGAAAAAAACTGTTTAGCTGTGCTGAAGTTAGAATTGTTGGAAATGCCATCTGTGTATTGTCCCTTTGTCTTATGAATAAACTATAGCTGAAGCAAGTTACTTTCCCTTAGTCTTACTCATCTGAACTTACTGCAATTACCACACATTGCATTAGTTTACTGCATTCAGAGCCTTTCCAGTGAGATTATTTCAAGGATACAAAAGCCCATGGTCAGTTTAGCACAGTCCAGGGAATTACTTGTTTCACAGACAAAAGATTTTTGTCCCTGTCCATCTGTTATTTTCCTTGGTTTTGTACAAGCTTAAGAATGATTCCCTTCATCAGATATGTCTATGCTTGATATACGTGTTAGATTCCTACGGTTTACTTGGAAAAAGCACATTTACATAAATTGTTATCTTCCATCTGGGAGTGGTGATTTCTTAATTATATAAGACAATTTGAAGGATGTTTTCCCCTATTTATAATTTCAGGTATTGAAATTAAATACTGGCATCTTGTTTTATTTTTATTCTGAACTTTTCTGTGGTGCTTTGTACTTTGAGGTTTACCGGAGGGCTGCATTTGAAAATAAAAACCAAAAGGAAAACAGATTCACATGCAAAAAAAATATATTATCCCTTATGTAACACCTCAGCTTACTTCAATGTATTTTCCTGTATTTCCAGTCAGGAGCTATAATGACTGTCCTTGCAGCTGTATGTACGAAGATGCCAGAAGCTAAACTGGCCATCATACTTCTTCCGATGTTCACATTTACAGCAGGAAGTGTAAGTGCCTTTGAACTTCAAAGAAATGCTATTCTCAAAACATTATCCTCACATTTCTAAGCTGTTGAATTTATTTTGAAAGAGAATAAGGGTCATGGAAGTCCCAGGGACTGATTCTGAATTGTTGTAGCCTAGCACAGTCATTACAGCAATACGTGGTGAATACAGAATTATCCTAAATTACATCTTCCATAGGTGTGTTTCAAATCTAATCCCAAGAGGTGAAAGAAGCTGGGAGGGAGTCAGTTCAACTTTCTGAGGAAACCTGCATACACATCCTCTTTTTGATATTTTTTATAGCAGCACTTGTAACAGGCTGATGTAAAACTGGTACATAGTCTTTAAAGAAAAATTTATCAAGATGAGAAACACAGAATTTCACTTCTCATGGGAGATTACATTCCAGCCCTGGAGAAATATTTGCCTCCTCTTTTGGATACCATCTTTTGATACTTTTAGGAGCAATGTTGGAATTAGAAGTAGGCTACTGAGACTTTTTTCATGTATACTACTAGAACTCCTTTTTTTTTATTGAGTTCTTTTATGCACATCCACTACTACATTTAAGAAAAGCCTCTCATGTATATCTTAACTTGCTTTAATAAGTTAATCATCTTTGGTCCACTGCTTAAAGTTGTTTTACTGCTTAGAGTGGTTAAGCCAGGTCATTCCATGATCATGAGATTTAATACTTTTTGTAAGTGAAGCTTACAGATTTGAGCAAACATTATTAGATGTAGCCTTCCTGTTTTTCTTGCACTTCTGCTTGAGTTAACCTAGTTTTTTGGGTAGTTATTTTTCTTTTTTGCATGCTATCCTTTAACTGCAAGTTTATTTAAAAAGGTGGCCAGGGTAGAAATATAAGCAGAGCCCTAGAGAGCATTACCATGAGCAAATTCTCATTGCAATGCAAAACAAGAGCAGCATCAGCTATTGCAGTACAAACACTGGAATGAACTCAGCCCTAATATATAATTGTATACCTAAACTTTACATACTCCTTTAACCTACCTTGCCTATACTGTAATAGGCTGTTAAATTAAACAAGCCAGTGTAGCAACAGAGCTTCTATTCTAACACCTGTGCTTAAGGAAAGAAATCATGCCTAAAGTAACATTTCATCCTAGCATTAAATCTGTCAGTCTTTATGAAATGAGGCATTTAGTAAAATCTTGTGTATTAGCAGTTATGGTGCCTTGTGTCTCCTGAAGATGGTACACCATTGCTCAGGCTGCTCTGGCTGTGGAGTTGCTCACTGTCATCCTGATTTTCTGCCTTCCAACAAATGTTTATATCAGATAACAGGGATGCTGCCCCACGTTTCATCCACTAGGGGGTTGTGTTCCAGAGCACAGATGCACATAAATCTAAGTTACATCAGAATCAGAGAATGAAAATATTGCAATTAGGTATTTTGTGTCTTGACAGTGGACTCAGTGCTGACACTCACCACAGTGGCAAGCATCAGCTTCCTATTATATCCTGGTACACCATTTTATACCCTTTCTTCACATGCATAGCAGGTGCTTCTTATTACATTACTGTTGGTTAGCAAACCATCCACAGGTGCCTTCTGCAATCAGTCACACATGTCTGCGTTCTCTACTTCATTCTTTAACAAAGCTGTTTATTTCTCTTGTTCAGGGCACAGCTGTAACTTGTTTAGGTTAAGGTTGCTCACAGCTTTTTCTTATCTTACCAAAATTCCCCCTTTTTGCTTTTTAACTACAAATGTTGAACACAAAAACTGCAAGCAGTGGCTATTTAACGTATGCAGTTTTCATTTTGAAAATTCATGTTTTAAATGGCATTCATTTCTACTAGTTCTTCTTTTGGAAGTTAATAGTGCTCTGGAAACTGATCTTTTTCTTTCATATAACTTTACAGTCATTGTAATTGTCACACCTGTCTTTTTGGATTTATTCTTTTACTTTGGTCTTTGCATTCTGGACACACAGCCTGGATTTGCTGCACCGTGCTAGGTTTAATCTGCTGAACTATAATTTGCATTCTTCTTTTACACACAGAACATTTTTCTATTGCTTTCTTTTTTTACACACAGAACATTTCTTAACTTTCCCACCTTATACATTCTATGGAAGCTAGGAGTGCTCTGGAAACTGAACCAAAACTTGTATAATCAGGCTGCTTTAGTTCCTTGGAGATTTGTAGACAGGCATTCTTTTATTGCAGATTCTTTTACACACAGAACATTTTTCTATTGCCTTTTTCTTTTTGCCATAACTTTCACACCTTGTACAAATAACATTTTTTAAAATTCACAGCAGAATGTCCAGAATAAAGTTTTTTCTGCTGACCTTTGAATCCCCATTTCTATGTTACCAGCCACTCACCTGGGGTCGGGTGTCTCTTATTTTTCCTTTCTTAAATCATGCTGACATCTTCAGGCTCTCCCTCTGCCTGCTTGCTTGGCTGGGCTCCGCTGCCAGCTACTCTCTGAGCCACAGTCTCAACTCTTATCACATCAGGGTCACCATTTGACAGCAGACTCATGGCTGATACCACAGTGGCAATCATTAGCTTCTGATTATTTCCTGGTACACCTTTTTATACCCTCTCTTCACATACATAGCAGGTGTTCCTTATTACATTACTGTTGATTAGCAAACCATCCACAGGTGCCTTCTGCAGTCAGTCACACACCTCCACATTCACTGCTCCATTCTTTAACAAAGCTGTTTATTTCTCTTGTTTAGGGGCACAGCTGTAACTTATTTAGGTTAGGTTGCTCACAGCTTTTTCTTACCTTACCACAGTGCAGTGTCTTTTATAGCATGTACTCTTTCAGGTAATTTCTGTTTCCTCCTGACTGAAGTTTGGAATGTATTTATAGGTTCAGAAATGAAGACTGGAAAAGACTGAGTATCCTAAAGAAGACATTCCTACCCTGAACTATTATGTAGCTGCTCACGTCTGTATTTTGACGGCACAATACAGCTGAAGACTGAGTCCCTTACTTTAAAACATTTTTTTTACAGTAATTGCTTTGATAGAAATTTGTTCATAGGATGTTTTTTGATTCCAAATTTTTGCTCTGTGCTAGAATAGAAAGTTGTTATCATTGGCCACTTTTATGCTGTGACTGATCCTGTCCATTCCACTCTTCCTTTCTAGGCTTTAAAAGCCATAATTGCATTTGACACTGCAGGGCTTGCTTTAGGCTGGAGACTTTTTGATCATGCTGCACACCTTGGTGGAGCTCTCTTTGGAATGTAAGTCTATATTTACTAACTGTTTATTTTGTATTTAAATTAATCCTGTATTTTCCCCCTTACTTCCTATATTGCTGAAGTGTGTGGGGGGTGGGTTTGGAAAGTTGCCTGAACTAGCAATGAATACAACTCACTGTTACCCTTTTAGTGCTGTAAAATTGTATGAAAAACACTGTTAACAGATGTTTAGAACTGAAAGAATTGAGCTGAACTGCCTTAGAATCATGGATTAGATGTCAGGTGGTCCTGTAACCATAACCTGGGCTGGCTGTTTCTGTCCTGCTCTTTCCACCACATTGAAGAGAGTCACAGGGCAGAAAAGATTCTCACAAAGCACAGAATGGACAAATTAATAACTTTAAAGAGCTAAAAAAATGTCTTTGTCTCAGTATTTTTCCTCTAATTGCCAATTTAGAGAGAGCTACAGAATTAATATAAGCTCAGGCCAAATTCCTTTGGGCAGCCTCCACTGTGGTTTTCTCAGTGTTGCTGTATTGCCTTTGTGGGGAGCCTTCCTAATTAGTAAGAACTACTAGAAACAAGTTTGTAGGAAACAGTTCTGTATTGTTCCACATTTGAACTACATTGAGTTTTTCCCCTTCTACCCAACTGCACACTTATTGCTCAGTGCATTTTTTAATATTTTATGTAGGCATTTGAAAAGCCTACCTGAGATTTCACTAGGCCAGACTTCAAGGCAGACCAGTTTGTAGACCAAGTTGTTTCCTATTTCTTGGCCTTGGTGTCAGTAAGCTCTGTGCTGTAGAGTCTCCCTTTCTCCCCTTCTCTGGCATCACAAATGCATCTGATGTAGTCTTGCTGATTCATAACTCCTTTCTGTCGTGATGTATCTGTATCAGCTTGTTCATTGTAATGAAGGAACAATCTGGTAATGCAGATTCATATGTTAAAAGAGCATAGCAGTTGCAGTAAAAATGGTCTGGAGTTGAGAAGTTTCTTTCTTTCATTACCTACATATGTTTTATCTGTTTGTTCTACTCAATGATGATTTTGGTCACTTCATCCTAAAGTATGGCTTTATTTTGGACATATGTTGAATAGCCAAAGTGTTTTCTATACTTTGCCTCCCACTTTAGAAAGCAGCTGTATGCTTTAAAGGAATGGCCAGTTCACTGGCTGCTGACTCACAGTCCTCAGGACTCAGGTGTGAAGTTTGGCTTGTGAGAGAACCTATTTCCATGTGGTTGCTTCTCTTCATGCCTCTCCACCATAACCTCCATTGCTTAATCACTTACGTTGATATTCATATTGTCTTCCATACTATGTATTTACTTGGTTTGAGTGATGGGCCTGTTTTCTCTCAGAAGCAGGGAAAAGTCACAGTTAACTTTAACTATTACTTTCTTTCCCAGGTGGTATGTGACTTACGGCCATGAGCTCATATGGAAGAACAGAGAACCACTGGTGAAAGCTTGGCATGAAATGAGGACAAAGAACACAGGAAAGGGAGGAGGTGGAAGATCTAACTGATTCTAATCCTAGAGATTCCTTGTGCCCAAGTGGTATCTTACTTGAAGACATGGGATTGAATTGGTTTTGAAGGTTTTTTTGCTACTCAACATTAAGCCTCTGAGGAGCTGAAGTTTCTAATGTAACAAAATTATGTTACAAAAATGCATATCCATAGAAAATGAACTCTGACAAAGGTGGAACAATAAAGGTTTTTATCCTATTGCTTTCTGAGGTAACAGTCTGCATTACCTTTTTAAAGGTGGAATAAAACATGTTTTTCAATTAAGTGACCTCAATCTGTCAAAAAAATTAAAAATGGGGTACAGCTGGTTAATATTTGGGAAGATAAACATTTCCAAAACTGAGGAAGTTAATGCATCCCACACAACCCTAATGTCTGCAAGACAATACAAGGTGCTTTTTTAGAAGCTGCACTTTGGACAAGTTGGACTCACCATAAGGCTAATATGGTGAAGTTCAGTGGTTTTTACTGTTGAAAAGATTGGATGAAGTAAGGCAATGGTGTCTTTTGATCTGAAACTTGAAACACGTGAAGCAGTACTGGCTTGTTTGCCAAGGCTTATGTACGGGTTTAATGGTCCAGCTTTATTTGTCAGCTGTGGCTTATTCAACTTGCGTTTTTCATTTCTGTCAACTTCCAACAAACTTTCAGATCACATTTGATTTTACTACATTGATATCCTTTTCATAATTATGTGCAGGGGAAGAATGACATACTGTGGTTTTTGATATTCTGCCATGAGTTACACAGCTTTCTGCATTCCTTCACTACATTATTTGAGGGTGGGGTGGAGGGGTATTCTTTAAGCTGTGCTGTATTATTTGTTTCCTTTAAGGTTTTTCTAAGAATTTAACATTTGGTTCAGAATCTGTCAGCTTTAGAAAAGAAGCAGCTTCAGCAAAAATAGATGAGGTGGTTGAGATCAGCAACACTGTAACTAGAAGTAACTACTGAAGAAAATCGGAGGGTAGTACCATGACCAATTTCCTATTTTGCAAGTAAAAACTGGATTTGGGGTCTGCTGCTGCTGTGTCTGTCCTGCAAGGATGATACTGAATCCCTTGCAAAAGGCTGAAGAGTCTGCCCAGACACAAGCTGGTGGGTTCAAGCCCTCAATTTTTCCCTGTTAAATGAGTTAGTCCTTCCAGATGGACTGACCTGCCAAAGAACACGTTGCATTTGTAGGAAGCAATTTGTGGGTGTTTTTACTTTACCACAGTGTCTCACATAAAATATATTTTCTGTGGGGATAAAGAACACGTAATGCTAAGTGGCACCAGTTTTAATAAATAATGGAGTACAAAACTGGTGTAAACTCCGTATCACAGGCCAGTGGTTGTTTAAATTTTTTTCTCTGTTAGAAAAATGAGGCAGTTGAGGATTTGTAACTTCTTGTCAACATAAACACTTAAAAAATTAAGGAGCCAGAGTACCTAATACTCCTTTGCTCTGCTCCAGAAGTTTTCTGGTTTTCAGTTTCCAATCTACGATCTACTCCCCTTTCCTGCTTTGTGCTGTAGTATTCTGGACAAGCATGCCAATTTTCAGGGCTTCAGCCACAGTGCAGCCCTGCCTGCAGCAGAGAGAGGGCAGCCGAATATGCAGCGAGTGCACTGCTGCCAGGGAGAAGCCAGCAGCAGCTGATGATGGCCACTGAACAGGCTTGTCCTAAGGGAGTATTTCATGCCAGAGAAGCTCAAAAGCCATTCCTCAGACTACTTCACATGTTGGGTTTGCATCTATTGTGTTTGTCCAATCCTTTTATTTTTCTCCTTTTCCTTGTGTTACCTCTTGTCCATTAAACAACTTACCTCATCTCTTCAACAATTATGTATTTGTTGAGAGTTTTTCAGAGATCCTGTCTGAAAGCAGCAGGGAGTAATACTGCAGGAAATACAGTGCATAAAACCTGAAGAAGATTATATTTTACATGTCTAGTAGAATAAGCCAGAATTGTGATTAAGATCTTCAACATAGCAGCCAGTACTTCATGCTGTATCATCTGCAAAATGAAGTCCCACTTGTGCTGTGTTAGACCTCCCTGCAGCCTCCCTTCACCTTAACTTTAGGCATAAGAGCATTCACCCTTCTAAAGGCTGTTCAGTATCTTAATTTTCCTCATTTACAGAGACACAAGAGGTGTGTAACATAAGAGGTTGTACAAAAATCTTCATGTAGCCAAGCAATGGGTTTCATGTCATTTTGTTTGCTGAGCCTTTCTGCAGCATTGTCTGGGAAAGGCAAACTCTTTTCTGTCCAAAATGACTTTAAAACTGCAATAGGGAAGTCAGTTCTCAAGTCACTCAGACAAGGAATGCCCTGGAGTTACAACAGCTCTCTAGAGTACATAAGATACCTTTCTGGCAAGCAAATACCCTTCGTGCAAAATGTGGCATCAGCATATGCCAGTATCTCAGCATTTAGTTACAACTTTGAATGACAAAAAATGAGAAGGATGAAGAAAAAAAACCCAAAATCCAACCCTAGAAGAAAGCAACAAAAAGAACCAATGACGTAAAACAAAACCAACCACATGGAAAGACTATCCCCTCCATTTTCAAAGAGATTATTGTGAAAAAAAATACAATGTGGTGATTATGCAGACACTTGGCAGAGACAACAGCTAGTGTTTGTGTAGGAAAATAGCAATAAGTATAAAGTCATGGTTAATCATGCAGAGACACAATTCTTCATCCTTTTTCAGTGACTTTAAAGTCTGCTTTGGCCTTGCCATGTTTAAGGAATAATTTGTTTCAGTGATCTGCTGTATTGGAGTTCCATTTTAGTATTAAAACTGTTTGAGCTTTCAGCCCCCATTCCTGGCAGCAAGAGCTGTTTTGCTTTCTGATTTGATGGCTTTTGTCTTACTGTTGCAGTATTCCACCCCCCCTTCTCCCAGGCTTTTAATCATGACAAATCTTCTAAATGCAGACAACTTTTTAATCTCATCCAGCATCTTCTGGTTTTCCTGTCTGAGTTAGCCTTTGTGCCAATTTCATCCTACAAGCTGTGATGAGCAGCTGCTCAAAGCACTCCCTGATGCTGTAGGTGGGCTCTGAGACATGCAGTGCCAGAGCTGAACTCAGTACTAGGAAGCGTCAGGCACAGGATGAGCAGAGACATCTGATTTATTCGCCAATGTATTTTGCTAAGTCAGGCCTAGGAACAAGGATCAGAGCGTCATTTGTACTGTGCCAGTGATAACATGATAAAACAGATGTTCTGTTTTCTCCCATGGCTGTAGTCTATTTCTCTTTACCAGATATGATTTATTTTTAAAAATCAGTATGTAGAACAGAGCAGTTCCAGAAAACCAAGAGCAGCAGAAAATTAATAATATTCCTAATATTCCCTGCATATTCCTAAAAGTAAAATTACGTTTGTGGGTTTTTCAGACAACAAATGAAACATAACCTCCAATAGCCTATATAGTATTGTGACATGAGTTCTGTGTGGGATCAAAATGTTTTTACCTGACATTTCTGAGTCTCCTTGCCCCAGCTGACATGTGAGGAAGGGTGGTGGTGAAATCAAAACTGTTAACAGCAGGGGCTAAATCAGATATTTAGCACGACAGGATCATCTGCAAAGAAATTTCTTTTTATCCCATGATTGTGTTTCAGAGAGAGGCCAAACACTCAAGGAGAGGTTTTGCCCCAGTCTATATCCACACTTCTAGTCTTCCTTCCCACCAGGAGCAGGTGCAAATCTGGACTGAAGTGAGGTGCTAATACACTAAGATAGAAACTGCTCAGCTGAAACAAAGCAATAAATCTTGCCGTCTCAAGTTCCACTGCAAAATTAATTTCTTATTAAAGCTTCATAGAATGGTGTGGGTTGGGTTTGGAAGGGATTTTAAAGATCATCTCATTCCACCCCCCTGCCATGGGCAAGGACAATTTCCTCTGTCCCAGGTTTCTCCAACCTGGGCCTTGAACATCTCGAGGGATGGGGCATCCACAGCTCCTCTGGGCAACCTGTGCCAAGGCCTCACTACCTTCATTTGAAAGAATTTATTCCCACTATTTAATCTAAACTTGCCCTCTTTCAATGTAAAGCCATTACCCTTATCAGATAACCACCTGTAACTGGATTATTACATTCTAAAATGAAATGCCTGTTCTCTTAGCCTTTGAATAGATTATTTTCTAATAGGTGGCATATGAGTTTATCTGCATTCTTCACTTTTACAGCCTTGCATTTCAGTTTGGTGACCCTTTGGAAGATTCAGCTTTGGTAATAAACCACTGAATGGGGAATTGTGGAGGAGCATTATGTAATAAGTGGCTACAGGCCATAAGATGTCAAATTTCAAAAGCCCGACTTTATTCCCGATGTAATTCCATCAGTTTCAATGGTTTGTGCCAGGACTGTTTGGTTTTGAACCTGAATGTACAAAGGGAAAGCTGTAATTTGCAGTAAAGGATGTGGGTCCTAGATTAATATATATAATAGATGCTTGGATTTTAAAATGGTCAATAGGTAGTATTTTAAAAGTGAATTGTCAATGTAAATGGAGGGGGATTAAGAGAGGTGGGGGGTTGTACGCAGGTCTTGGAAACTAACAATGCAACGCTGCTGTTTCTCATCCAGATCACTTATTTTATAAGCACCACATTTCGCATACAAACGATTTTTCTAATCCTGAGTGTTTACGGCTGCCTCGAAGGTATAACTGAGCAGTAGCATCCAGCCAGCGAGAAGCAGCGTTCCTCGCCTGGCCGGTGCCCGTCACTGGGCGCGCTACGGCGCTCCCGGGCACAGAGCGGCTCCTAAAGCACCGACAGACAACGGGAGCCGAAGTCCCCCCGGGAGGCAGACACGGGGCGCAGCCCGGCAGGGTCCGGTCCTGGCCGCGTTCCCCCCGCTCCGCACCGCCGCCAGCCCCGCAGCTGCACGGGGCTCCCGCCGGCAGCCGGGTCACGTGTGCGGGCCGTAATCCCGGCGAGGGGGTGTCGTTACCGGGGAAGGGGGCGGCGGGAGGAGGGGCTGCCGCCGATGAGGGCTGAAGCCGGGAGCGCGGCCGGCTGCGGGCGCCGGAGCCGCGGGCGCCTCTGCGGGCGAGGCGGGGGCTGCGGCTGCGGCCATGGCCTGGCCCTGCATCAGCCGGGTGTGCTGCCTGGCCCGCTTCTGGAGCCAGCTGGACAAGTCCGACCTCTCCGTGCCGCTCACCATCCACAACTACTCGGACATCGAGGAGCAGGAGGACGGGCCGCCCCAGCGCGGTGGGCTCCCTCCGCGGGGCAGCGCTCGCCCGCCCGCCTCGGCGCGCCGCCCGCGGGACACCGCCGCCGCCGCCGCCGCCGCCGGGAAGCCGAGCGTCCGCAGGAAGAGCCGGGCGGCCGCCGCCGGAGAGCCCTTCGCGGCGGAGACCCAGTACCGGCAGGACTTTAGAGCGTGGCCCCTCCCGAGGAGGGACGCCTTCCCCTGGGTCAGCGCCAGTAGCGGCGGCGGCGGCGTTAGGGACGGAGCCGCCCCCCAGCCCGCCCCGGGACGCGCCGCCTGCGCCCTGCCCGGCGGCGGCGGGAGACCGGCGGTCGACGGCCCCGAGCAGCTCCGGCCGCGCTCGCAGGCGGACGGCGGCCACACCACCTCCTACAGGTAACCGGGCCCGGCGACCGCCCCGCTCCGCCTCGAGCCGGGGTTGCTCCTGCCGCGGGCGGGGGACGCTCCTCCGCAGCGCGGGGCGGGGATGCCGGCGGGCGGCCGCGGCGCGGGGGAGCCGCCACCGAGGGGAGGGGTACGGGGGCTGCCGCCTCGCCGGCGGACTCAGCCTCTCACCGAAGCCACCTTTGCGTTTGGAAATGCGCCCCTTAAAAGCGTCGCTTATGCCCCGGGCGGGTGCCTGGCCCCGGCGGCCCCTCAGCGTGCCGGGTCAGGGGAGCCGGCCTCAGTCCCCACCGCTGCCCGCCCCGCGCTCGGGAGAGTAGGGAGCTCGCCGGGGTGGGATCCATGATGCCATCCCTGGCGCAGCAGCGCTTTACCCACCCGCTGCCGGGAGACACGGCACCTCCGACAGCCGGAGATGCCCGCGTCCCGTCTGTGCCCAACAGCCGCATCCCTTAGTGCCATCATCGTTTTCCCTTTAAAACTCCTGGAATGCGACATTCAAGGCAGGCCAAATTACAGCCTTAAAAGATTAGTCAGACAAGAAGACATTTGTGGGATATATCCCCTATGTCATCTAATGGGCAATGGAAAAAATTGTCACAAACCACCTTGTCTCAGCCTTTAAAAATTAAGTGACTTATCTTACTGATGTCTTCCTTTCTCTCTGAACAGTATGACCAATTACAAATTCTTATTTTAAGGAACAAGCAGTCAGGTGGGATGCACCTACATTCAACTCTTGTTCTTGTTGACATCCCCCATGGGAGGAGAGGGATTTCAGCTCCTACAATGCTGCTGTTGAATATTGTATCAGTTTCATGTTGTTACCACATGCTCCCTCATAATGATGTTTGGCAGGTTTTAATACACCTATGAGGTATACTAATAGAGTAATTATTTTTATTCTAACAGAGTCACAAGTATTTAGGCATTTATTATCTATTATTATGTACCTAGGAGACATTTCTCTTCATCACTGCAATTCATTAGATTATTTATCACAGTACTTTTAAGACAAACTGGGGACCCTGGGGAGGATTACCAGCCTGCACAGCGGTATTGCTTATCCCACTCCTCCTGCACAGGCAGCTGCACTGCTCTGTGTGCCGTTAACGTGCAGACTCTGAAAGGATAACTGCAGTGCTTGAATTGATGTGCTATTTTCTCCTTTGCCACATCTCACAGGACAATCACAGAGTAATTATTGGTTTTGAGGCAAAGCACTTTTCAATTTCAAGGCAGCAAGGAATTACTTCAGAGAAACGTGTGTAGAACAAGGCTTGCAAGATTCATCTTTCAGAAACACATCCATCTCCACCTTGTTGAAGCCTCCCCTGCCTCTTCAGCCTGACTCCAGAGGAAGGCTGCATTAGCCTGCATTAGAGCCACAGCGTTCCTTTAACTGTTCAAATGCTCAGAGTCACTTCTCTCACCTTCCTTCCCTCTGACTTGTCTGTTCTTACACAGGGCTCTCAACTACTGTCATCAAAGAACAAGTTTACAGACGACGGGACAAAGTACTTGTTGGGGCAATTTACTAAAATGCAAACCAAAACAACTTTTACAAAAGATAAGACTTCAAGGTAGCTGAAGAACTCCTCACAGCTGAAAGAAGGAGCAGGGTCAAGGAGCACGACAAGGATGGAGGCACAAGCCAGGGCAGCCACACCAGGAAAAGGTCCTCACATAAAACCTTTAAGCTGTTTGAAGGCACAGTAAATAACTGATGCAGACAGAACTATAAAAGTCAAACCACTTTTGCCTTATTCCAGTAATTTCCATAGTTTTTTTAGCTTATCACCTGGTACAACATCACATTTAAGTCTCCATACCACTGAGCACACAGGAGTCACAACAAGCAGCAGGAGAAAAGTTCACAATAGGCTGCAAGAGTCTCTTTTCATTTAGATTTTTTTTCCTTTTTTTTCTTTTCTTTTTTTTTTTTTAAAGACTAAGCACGAACTTGGCAGAGTTACTCGCACTCATTTTCAGTTACACTTGGGGCACTGGATTTGTATTTGGTAGCTTCAGTCATGGTAAAGCCCCTGGACCACTCCTGCAATCTGAAGCAGGGAAGGGGTGCTCACAGCTCACTCACCTTTGGTAAGCTGAGCACTCACATCTCACAAGGACATTTCCACTAAAACCGCTACAGTACATTTTTCTCCTCTTACCTTATTTTCCAAAGGCAGCATTGCAGTCTGCAAGCATTTGTCTGATACTCAGTTAGTACCCAAACAGCACCGTTAAGGATTGATATTCTTCATCTTCTGCTCTAACAAAGACCATAAATACCCTTCTTGTTCATTAAACTGTTCCTTGGTGGCCATACACAGCTCCACTGTGCTCTGGCAATACGGATCTGCTCCACTTCTTGTAGACTGTACCCCCCCCCAGAACTGAGAAAGCAGCAGGAAAGTCAGATCACCTCTAGCAGAGGCAGAGCAAGCTGTTTTCTCTTACTAAGGGCTGCTGTGTCCTGAGGAGAATGTTGGTGAACCACATGATATCTTGGGGATCCTGGGAAAAGGGAGAGCAAGCCACATAGGTAGGCAGGGACCACTGAAGTAGATGGTAGAGAGGAGCAAAGGTATGAAAACATATGTTTTTTGTAAGACATTCTCATGGCCTTGCTAGGGAGAACATTGGGGAGATTTCCCCCTTTTCTGCTTGCAGGAGTATCAGCCCTTCCCTGTGGGTGAGCCCAGTGAGGAGATGGGGCAGCCCTGAGGACCAGGTTCTCTGCATGGGGAGCTGTGTCCACTCTCCCAAGAAATGGGTCATTTGAGTTCTTTGTGTTCCAGGTCCTTCAGCAGGTTCTGTGCACAGCTGGGTCAGGCATACACCGTGAGGCTCTTCCTGGCAGGACTGGCTCCTGCAATGTGGGCACTGATGGTCAGTAGCCATCACCTGTACTTGGACACTGTCAGGTCTCAGCAGGTGGCTGGGCTTGCTTGGTGTGAAAGAGAAATGAAGACTGTCTTGAACAAGACAGTGCAGAAGAGTTGGTATTGATACATGGTCCACTCCATGCTTTTAATGGCAATAGTGGTTTTCTTGCTTTATTCTGTAAGGTGTTGCTTTTTTTTTTTTTAGCTTTTGTACTTTGGGTTTTTAATTCAGGAATTTTGACTATGACAGCCCATGGTGTTTGTTTCTGTGAAGCACCCAAGTATAGTGGTGAGTCCCCTGTAACATTCAGCACCATTTGATGTGCTTTTGTGCATCAGTACAATGCTTCTGTGAGACTTCATTCTGCACTCTGCTTTAAGCTCAGAAGGAAACTCAGCTGCACACAAAACTATCCGTACATGGTGAAGCTGGTCAGCATGACCTAGCATTTCCCAGAACAAAATAAACCACTGGGATCAGTCACCAAGACTGGAGGAATCTTTCTATGGCCAGAATAAAGATAAAGGTAAAGGGGATGTTGGAAGAATACCTGTACCCCTGAGGAAGCAGAGATTTTTTATTTTGCAATAATAACTGAATAAAAGGTAGAAGGACAGCACAACTACCTGCCCTACAAACTATTGCCCTGTGTCCCCAGATCTTTAGGCAGCTTCTGTCTCCCTCCGGTCCCTGAATTTTGGCAGGAGTTCTGCAGGCTCTGAATGAAGTCAAACCCAATGGGGGCTGCATCACGGGCGCTCAGGTACACAGGCTAGGGCAAATCAATACAAGCTGCACTTGAAAGGCTAAAATGGGATGTGCTCCAATTGTGAAAAGATCTCGGGGACTGCTGCAGAGGGTTGCAGTAGATTATACCTTAATGATGCTGGAGGAGGCAGAAGAAAGTGCTGAGTGGCCTCTGCACCTTCCCAAGGGTTTGTCCTTTGGCGTCATGGAAGTGACTTCTCCCTTCAGCAGTAAGTTGCAGGTGCTGTGTACTTTTGGCTTTGCACACGATTAAGTGTAGTAATAGGTCTTGATTGCATTTAGCAGACATTCTAGAAATAGAGAAGTGCTTTACTTAGCTCCCTTAACAGAGTCAATGAGAGAAGCTGGTGCTGTCAGCAGGTATCTCCAGCTGGCTCTGTTCTCTGGATGTCATCTTCTTACCTTGTTAGAAGGGATGAAGCCTCTCTGCCAGGGCCAGTGCTGCTGGGAGGAGAACCCTGTTCAAGGCTCAGCTACGCTCTAAGTCACTACAGACATCAGTTTTCCCTTCAGTACCCTGCCAGCTTTTGGAAAACACTTCAGATGTGTAAGTGAAAATGTTGCACCGGAGCTGTGAGCAATTGTTTTGCCTCTGTTTCCCCTACCCATCGGCTTCACTTGTATTGGCACTTGGGGAACTGGGAGGTGTCTGTGAATTTCTGCACACACACACAATGCAGGCCCCAACTAGAGCCCAGTCTCTGCAGTTGGGGTTTCCATGACAGGTGCTTTGAGCAGGTGTGAGAGTCAAGACCCCAACTTGTTTGCACTTGGGAGGCACTGCAGTGAAACAGACCAAACTGGAGTCCTGAGATAGGACAGTTTCCTGCTCACCCAGTGAGCCATTTTGTTCTGATGAAAAGAAATCTCATAAAGAGCTGGAGTAATTGAGGGGAAATGGCCTGTTGTGCCATTGCTAATGATTTTTGGGAATAGCAGGTGGAAGATACCTCAGCAAACTGAATTCCCACCTTCTTGCATGAATACTCACGACCTGCCATTCTATGACCATGAAACAGACGTGCCCCACCAGGAGAGATACTGCAGAATGAAGATGCTTTTCCCCATAACTATGGATGCACTCAAAGAGTGCATTACTTAGTTGTCTGTACATTCACCAGCCTTCAAATAGGACTTGTGTAGAGAAACAAAGTGAACTGTGGTGACTCCTTCACACTGAAAAGTATCTTATTGCAGCTGTGCAGAAAACAGAGAAAATACCTGCACTTGTGTTCAGCAATGTGTGAGATCAGAACATGCACCTGAGCTGGCAGGGTTAATAGTACTGTGTATGAGGAGCTCCATCCTTGATCCAGCAAGATCTTTAAAGGCATGTTTATCCTTAATAATAGCAGTAAATCTTGTATAATCAAGGCTTACAGTTATCTTTACATTCTTAAGTATCTTGCTGCTTAGGGAAATTAATACTCAAGCCCCTGATTTTTATGCTATTTAAGAAGTAAGCGTGCCTGGTGCAGGCATTAGGATGGACCCAGAGAGACTCACTGTTCATTGCATAGCCTGGCTGGGGCAGGGAGGGCTTGGAGTGGCACAGAGGCATGTGAGGAGAGACACAGCAGGGCTGGAAATGGGCTCAAGTCTTGTGCAAACTATGCTGTAGAACTGAAATGTGGGATTCAAAGATGTTCATTAAAGTAAGAGGAACTTCCTGCACTCAAAGTCCACTTAGCCTTAGGTTAGAGGGAAAGAATGGATAGTGGGTTAATGGCAGAAGTCAAGACCCTCAGAACTACCCACACTTCCCCAGTACGGGACCTAGTTCTGATAAAAGGGAAGCAGCTGCCTGTCCTATCACACCACTATATGTGCTCCTTCCTTGGGGGTCTGCCTGTGAGAAAAACAAGCCCCTAAAACTCATCCTAAGACAACAGTTTGAGTCTTAGGGGTTTTGTCTTGTACTTTCATTCAAGTATTTTGCTGTTACTTCCTTCTTGGGACTTATGAACAGCTCCAGGTACTGCCTGACCTTGCTGGAGGTGAGAGCTGAGACAGGAAATATCCAGGTGGCTTCTGTTTCGTCCTCTGTAATTCCTGTGTGTTGGTCTCTCTATATTTCTGCTATGTCTTTTTTCTACCCCTCTATTTTTTCCCCCTCCTTCAGCCTTTCCTTTCCCCCATTTCTGTCCTCATGCTCAGCTCTTTGGCTGGATAGGTGAATGGGAACAATCTGCCTCTGTGTCCACTAGTGTGGACAGCTCAGAGGAAAGGCAGTTTAATGGCTCCATCATCCAGGAGGGCTCCTGATGTCTGTCATGCAGAGCTCTCACTGTGACCATGACTTGTAACATTTACAATCCTCTATATGCCAGGAGATGTCACAGCACCCTCCCTGACCTATGGAGGTCTTTGCCAACAAGTGGACTTAGCCTGTTCCTTGGGAGAGCACTGCTGGCTGCTCAGCTCTGCCTGGGCAAACCAGATGACAGAAGCCTGCAAGGAACTGTGTTGCAAATAGGGACACATTTCACGCCCCACACCTTCTGCCAAAACCCCTGACACACCAGTCTGGCTTCCCCAGGGGAAATCTAGAGTAGTTTGTACTTTGAAAATAAAATAACAGACACCCCAAGCTGTGCACACAAGTTTCCTTCTAAAGGGAAATTTGGAAGAATGTTCATTATGCCATTTAATTCTCACTGGTGTGCTGGATACGAGAAGGAAGAGGGCAGAAGAATGAATACAGACTAGGTCAGGCAGCATAGCTTTGAGTTACAGTCAGCTATACAGAACGAGCCTTTTTCTCAATTTCTTAAATAAGAAATGTTATGCAGTGGCTCAGAACTGCCACTGATAATTAATCATGTGAAGCAAACTGTGACATAAAGATGAGGTAATAAAATGACAAGTGTTCTGGCATTGGTGGTGTACAACTATCAGTGCTGAAGATAAATCTGTATGGAAACAGCAGCCCCAGCATTGCGAACAGCACAGCTGGGATTCCCACTGTCTGTCTCCCTATGCCTAACAGAAGTGCCCTCCACCTTGGTGAAATTAAAAAGCTTTCTAGGCTAGATTTTCACTAGGTCAGTGAAATAAAAAGGATTTTGCAGACAGCTTTCTCTGCAAACCAGAAAATATTAGTGGAGCACATGAAATGGGGGAAGAGCTGGAGGCAGCACACAGGCTGGTCATTGTGTAGTTCGCAGCATCCAGCAGCTTGAGCTGCAGCAGCAGCAGCAGCAGCAGCAGCCACTGTGTTTGGAAAGAGCAGAAGGACCAATCCCAAATCCATCATGCCCTGAAGTCTGCAAGGCCACACCGTGAATCATGGTGGGGGCATCTCTCCTGCCTAGCCCCATCTCAGCTGTTAAACAGCCTGGTACAGGCAGTCCTGCTCACCCAGGAGGGGTGGTGGCACAAACACCAGCTCAGAGAAACAGCTCTCATCAAAGCTGGGCTTCATCACAACACCCTGGTAATTAATAGTCTAGTGCTTTTTTTTGTTGTTGTTTCTAGCCTATACATTAGTTGTACTCCCACTTACTCCATCTCTCATCACCACAGGGGTTAAATAGTCCCAGCAGGCCACTAACCTCCCTCTCCACACTGCACTGATTCAAATCTTCCCCTGCAGACACATCCCCACATTACAAAAGAAATGCCTTTTCTTAGACTCTATTAACCAATTTTGAGAAAGAGCAAAGAAACAGTTTGCAAAGCAGTGATTTATATGATCAAAGCACAGGAGCAACCCACATGCAAAAAGCTGCTTCTTAATTCTTCCTAGAGTGAGTTGGAGGTAAAGAAACAGCAGTACACAAAAAGCAGCCCTTCCCTTTTGATCCCTACTGCTTTAAAGCCTGCATGCTACTCAGGAGGCCTTTCTCTTTCACAACCCCAGTGGTTTAGTACTTCAAGTACCACTGGGCCATTTCTATACATGGA
Source organism: Lichenostomus cassidix (assembly GCF_008360975.1). Classification (NCBI taxonomy): domain Eukaryota; kingdom Metazoa; phylum Chordata; class Aves; order Passeriformes; family Meliphagidae; genus Lichenostomus; species Lichenostomus cassidix. Next base: position 20,587,970 of record NC_139490.1, read on the forward strand.
GATCAAAAATCCCACCTCTAGGATGTAAGAGTGGAGGACAAAACAGAACCAAAAGAGAGCCTGGTCACTGAGTTATGGACCTGGACACTACTTTTCTTCCACTGCAGGTCCTTGCAGTCCCAAAGTAACCCAACAATTGCTGCTGTCTAGGCACAAGAGAAGGAGGATAAGGATGCAGCAGGAAGGATGAAGGTGACTATCTCCAGCAGCAACAGTCATTCTTGCATGTTCATCCCCAGCAGCAGCTAGATGTCACACTACATAGGGTACAAAGGGGAAGGAAGACAGTCCCTAATCTTGTCACTTGACATCTTAAACTAACATTAAAAACAGGGCATTCCTCTTCCTCAGCCTTTGATCAGATTGACTCCACTCATGACTCCAAGACAGATTTCTAGTCAAGTCACCTGACTGGTATTTGGGCTCATGTTCCTTCTGACTCTTGGCTATGCAGCTGGAGATGGGAACATGTGTCCTGCAAGCTTAGAGGCAGAGCAAATTTAGTTAGCTGCCCTTTCTCAACTCAAGGTTATAATATTCCTTTCTTGTTTTGTTTCAAGTACCCCAGCTCCCAGTAGGAGATAAGTTGTCTCTGTTTTGCCCAGCTCTCCACTTTTGGCTCAGAGTTCTGGGTTCCCCCAGGGCAAAACCCCACTTCCAAATCAGAAATGCTGCTATAGTCTGGGCCATCACTGTATCTGCCCTTATGTTTCTGATTCTGTGGGGACCATTTCCTCAGTGCATGTAGGTGCCTCAAAAATAGTTTTGACTATCCAGGCTGAGAGGAGAATGGTTTGACTTCCAGCCAAAATGAGGGTCTTGTGATCCAAAAGGACTGTGTTTGGGGGCCTGCCAAATCAGCAAATGATCTGCTATAAAGCAGCGAGACAGAGTTGGCTGCACACAGGCAGCACAGTCATTCATTGAAAGCTGGAGACACTCCATTGCAGCAGGGAGACCAGTCGGCACAAGGATGAATGGTTAGGAGTCAATGCCACCAGCATTCCTGAGGAAATTGGGCTTTATGTGGAGCAGCAGGTTCTAGTTCCTAGAAACTGCAGGGATGTAACTGATGGTTTTGCACCATTTTGCTGGTATTTTGCCCAGTAGCTGTGTCCTCCCCCTGGCTGTGCAGCAGAACAGAGGTCAGATTTAACTCTGCATTCACGCACATCTGGGATTCCCTGCTGAAAGGCTGCCTTCTTGGGGCATCACTTGGCCAAAATCACCTTTCTTCAAAGGTGCTGCTTTATCCTGAGGTGTTAGAGGAAGGGAGCAGGAACCCCAGCACCAGGGGAGCTGCATGGGCACTCACCTGCTGCCTGAGCAGGCCCAAACAGCATGGTGCAGAGAAGGCAGAAGGTGGCAGCTCAGGACAGCAAGAACAAACTGATTACAAACAAGATTTGCTATGCACATAGACAGCCCTGACAGGGGCCTGGCTTTGCTTTCCAACAGCAGAAAGCTCTTCCATAGGACATTATCCATAATACACTAAAAGGATCAAGTCTAAACTATGCATTCTAAAATAATACTCCACACTTAGGCACTTTAAATTAGGTATTTAAAAGAGGAATTTGCAGCTATTATAAATATAGCAAATAGCATGCTTGGGAAAAATGAAAATCAGAAAGGCTGTGATCAAAGCTAAGTTTGACACATTAAAACAAGCCTATTTCCCCAGCCTGGGCATGGCTCAGGACTCAGTCTTACCCCTTGATCCTGTGTATAAGCAGACAGTAAAATGTGGTTATTGAACCATGCCAGGGTATGAACATAAGATTGTCTCATCTCGGTTAGTCACCTCTCCTTTTGCTACAGAAACTGCCTGAATTGGTTGCCAGAGATACATACACAAACAGAACAGTCTTGTCTTTTTCTGAGCAACAAGACAGCTCAGTTAGCTGCTACTGCAGCATCCAGAAAGTCCTAATGGCAAGGGCATTAGTGAGACCTGTTTGTGACAAGGGGTACAGAGAAGCAGAGGGAAAGCTGCAGAAGGGAGCTGGCAGCTGAACTAAGCCCGACCCTGCAATGCTGTTCTTTGGTGCTCTCGAAATGTGCTGCCCCTTTCTCAGTGCAGTCTCTGCACCCATTTCTCAGATAACCCTTGGCTGACCTGTTCTTGGACCAGCAATGCCTTCTCAGACATCATCATGCAGATTTAAAGTGCTTTCCCTCATCTGAAGGAAAATTACTGGCGTAAGCATCTGCCAGCTGAGACGGTGTCTCCCTTTGGATGCATTTCAGACTGAGCTGCTACAGCTGTGCAGCACAGCACCCACTGGCAAACATGCCTGCTGTTGAGAGAGCCACAGCCAAGTATGGGAACATCAGCAGGCTCTCTGCATATGTGAGTGCCAGACACCAGACCAAGGTGTCTTACATTGTAAGCAGCCAACATGTCAGACAACGTTTTACATTTTAAGTGGTCAGTGGGCTATCATGCAAAAAGTCACCCTGACTTTTTCTTATCCAGGGGGAAGCATCAATGACCTCTAGGATAGAGCACATTTTGTAGGAATAAAAGAAGAGTTAAGCCATGGAATCGAGCTAGTCCAGTCTATGCCCTGTTCCATCTTCCAGTCTGGGCTTTCTGAAAGAGACAGGCTTCTAGGCTCAGTTCTTTTATTCTCAGAACACCTTAGTCAAGGTCAGCCTTGCAGGCTGATTGTATCCCACCTTGCCTTACAGCTTTACAACCACTCTGAGCTGAAGAACCCTGTGAGAATGTTGTGTTTTACGAGTTCTTCTGTCTTGACAATCTCATTTCAGACAAGAGTATCGCCCATGGACTGGAGCAAAACCATCCAAGCCTATAAAGTCAAAACAAGGCTTCATTATCCCAGATGACCATTTTGTTCAAGAGACAAGCTACAAGGCAGACTTTAAGGTAATTAACAGTTTTAAAAAATCCTAAAGTCAATGTGAATAATGTCCAAAGCACTTATCAGGAACTCCTCATATTTGATGGCTGTAGTTCACATAGGATAAAGCCACAACCTCGTTGACTACTGTTTTGTCGCTGCCCATTAGGTAATGTGGCCATCCCTTGCCTTCAGAAAGGCATGCTAGACAATATCATACTGTAACTGATCATAAGTCAACTCAAGACTAAGATTTTAAACTGCATGACAGAAAGGTCAAGGATTACGATTCCCTCAGTTGTATACCTTATGTACAAGGTGTGTCATCACTTCTCTGTGTAAGGTGCCATTAACACCTTCTACACTAACTTGGAACAGTCAGTGTGCACTAGCACTAGGGCTGCAGAGTGAGATTCAACCTCTGGGCACAGGTGTTTGCCTGGGAATCTTTGCAGATCACTGCATAAGGAGCAGCACCTGCTCAGACAGCACCAAAACACCCCCTTTGCCGGTGTGGGCAGAAACTGCCCCCACCATGAGTGCCAGGGAGGACACAGCTGTGGTGAGCAGAAAAGCTACACAGCTCTGAGACTTCCTTAGGATTTTCCTGTGAGTTTCTACAGTTTTTTCTATGAGTTTCTCTAGAACAACAAAGATAATTTTCTTATTGTGGAATATATGTGCTACTGAAAACCCCATGAGGAAACATTCTGTACTCAGCATTTTCCCTGACAGGGCCCCACACACTCCCCATCCCCGCAAGAAAGGAAAGTGCACACTGACAAGGCCCTGTTTTAGCTGCTCTTTGCATTAGACCACCGGAAGAACAGCACCTCCCAGCCAACCGCAGTTGTTCCCAGGCTGCACTGAGTGACTCAGAATGCTGAGCCAGGGCCGGGGCTGAATTCCCCAGCTGCAGTGTGCGGTGCCAGTAGAGGTAATAGCAGCTACTCCAGGGCCACATGTAAAAAGTAAATCTTTGCCTTGGAGGAGACAAGGAAGAAGTGTTTAATCAGCAGACAGTCAAGTGCCTCCTCCGCAGAGGATTGCTGGCACACTGCTGTGACAAGGCACACGATGGGTATAGCCAGCTTTGCTGAAAGTGGGACAGTGACCTCAGGCAAAACAGAACTTGCAAACCTCACCAAAACTTCCTCCTTGCTCTGAATAGTCTGGGCTGTTTACTGAGGTGCATCAATGAGGATAGACCTTGTATTTAAGCCTTAAATCTTGTATGTTGATCCTTATTAATTTAATTTTAAATTTTGACCCTAAAGGGTCAAAATACCATATTTTCCAATTTGGCAGAGGGGATGCAAAGGAGAGGATCCACTAGATAAACATCTGAGGGTCCCTATGCCCATTCTCAAGGAAGGGAAACAGAAGACTAGAATCCCAGACACAAACACATGCTACCAAGGACACCCTGAACCATGCAAGAAAAGGTCCCACATCCTGGAGCCCCAGGGCACAATCACCGTCTCTCTAACAGACAGCATGGGAAAGGTGTGGTCAGGAATGAAGATGGTGCCAAGGAGCCACCAGTTCAAAGAGAAGTCAGACTCTCCCTGGTTCATACTTGGCCATTAGGATTTTCCCTCTTACCCCTGGCTTTGCCAGACGTGGGAATCAGGTTTATGATGTATCCTGACAGCCTACATGTAGGACTCAGGCTGCTGGTTCTCCCCAGCCACTGAGCTGTGCATATGTTGTCTGTGACATCTCACTTGTTCCTTAGTGTGTCAGATGCATCCCCAGAGGAATGGAAAAATCAGAACAATGAAACAACATCAACCATAGATCGATAGCTTTCCCTATTTCCCTATACTCTCTTTGCCTGTAGTTTTGCACTTCTTTATCTGCTTGGATGGTGCCATCAGCATACCCAGCAGAACTTTCTACCATTTCATGCTTTATGGTCAGATTCACCCTGAGTCATGGGCTGGATGCACATCTATGGCCAGTCCTATTTCAAATCCTTTGAGTTTCCAGCATTAGGGATGACAGAAGCATTCAGGTGTCCTTCATGCTTCAGTACAACCACAGCAGCTACATCTTGCCTGAAATTCTGATTCCACAGACATCAGAGAAAGCAACCATTGTTATCTCTGCCTTTCCTCCAGGCCTGAGAAGTTAACATCCTTATCCAAGTCCATGCAGTTTAAGGGCCTGGCATGGCCACCAACCAATTTTTCTCCTTTGGGTCCTCCAGGTCTGCACCTCTATTCACAGCAGGCATAGACTGTGGCCCCATAAAGCATTACAATGGAACATTTTGATGGAGCCTGCATGGCATTCTCCAAACGGTTAAGGACCAGACACAGACCACTGTAATTCCTCTCACTTAAATCCAGCACCAGTCCAGCAATGAATTTGTTGTGATGCCTGTAGAGTGTTTGCCAGCAGGGCTTTGTGAAGAGGCAGTTCTTTATCTTGCAGAGGCTGTCTCCAGTCATGGTTATCCCCAACACACTTCAAGATCCAAGGGCTGGGTTACAGCTATGCCCTTCCTTACTGGCTCAGCATCACACCTGCCCTTGAATCACCCTGTGCACCAAGGCCAGTCTCACTGAGGCCCAGCCAAGGGCTAATGCTTGTGTAGTGGTTACAGGGAGAGCACAAAGATCCTCACAACACCCCAGGCCCCTCAGACTCTCTAGACACTTGTATCCTGTGTCTCACTAATGTTTCTCTCCCTTTCTCACCCCACTAGATCCCAGAGGTGAAGACCAGGTTCTCCCCCAACCCTTCTGCTGTTTTCCAGGCGCCATCACGGATCCTCAACGTGTGAACCTGGACCCTCTTTACACCCAGGCAGCTTAAACGCGGAGTTTCTGTTAAGATGTATCACTATGCAATTTTCATGAGGAGTGTTAAGATCAAAGAACCGGTGTTATCAAAAGCAGCTCCAATGATTAATGATATGCACACACACTTTCTGTTAACACAACAAACCGCAAAGCGCTTGGTTCAGAACTGGCAAAACACGCTGAGAGGAGTGACCTAGTTTTTCACAGGAGCAGGTTCATTACTATGCCAGCTGGCGTCACATTAGGAGATTGACTTTGGGCAGCAAAGGCAGGATTGCAGGCAACATCCCTACGCAGAAATACACAGGGTAGGAGGGAAAACAATCGCAAGGAGGACGGATAATTAAAACCCAAACCAGTTTTATTTAGCAACACTCTCTAAGTAGGCCACTGAAAGACAGGGAGTAGTTTTACTGACTTCTGAGCTTCTTGAGGGGTTTTGGGAGTAGGACCTCAAATGGCATCACCAGAAATCACAGCTTCAGAGAGGCTGATCTGAACTTCCAGAGTTGTTTCAGAAGCTGGAGGGAGCCAATGTCATTGAACTCTAAAATAAATCTGGCACATGCAGTGTCTTGGGCCTTTAAGGCTGGGAAGCTGGATATTTCCAAAATTGGAGAGCTGATGCAGGAGCAAGAGGAGACTGAACTCCAGGAGACAGTCCTGACAGCAATGCACCAGATTGGTTTGGAGAGGAGTGCACGGATACAGCCAGGCACCCACCAGACTCCTCCAGAGGAACTAAGACACTTATGTAATTTGTATAGCTGTTAGGGTGAGTGTAAATATTGTACATGGATTTTACCTGAAGCAATTTGTGATCCTTTAATGAAAAGGATATGCTTATACTTTTAATAAATGTTAACTCTTTGCATATGCAAGGTGGAAAATATTGCCTTGAAATTCCTAAATTATTGCCTGTATATTGGTAATGCTAATGCTAGGAACAACCACAAGCGAATGTTACTTAGAAACTCTACTTAAAGAAAAATGTAATGTAGAATGTAAGCCATCTGTCATTTTTAAGATAGGCCATTTCAAGTGTCATTGTTCTGAAGCTGATTTTTTTAGACTGCTGTGCGTTTAACTTTTGCTGAGGTACACGTGTTTTCAGAAACCATTTTTTTAGCCTTTGTTCATCAAGACTTTACAATTTCTATTTCAATAACTTATGCAATATAATTAGTCTACTGCTTATTTAATGGATTTACTAATTATTTTGGGAAAAAAAATTGAAAAACTTCTACTTTGCATTTGCAACACGCCTGTGTTGTCTAGAACAAAGGGAAATTATCCTCAGACTTGAACAGTGATCAGATATTCATTCATTTGTAATGAAACAGACTTCTAACACAGGAGAATTTTTTCTTAACCTTCCTACTAGCTGAAGTCTAAGGCAAATTTAATGCACTTTGGGGATTCTGCAAAAACGTATGCATTGCTGATAATTCCCATAAGAACAATTTTTGAGCTGTTGGCATGTGAATTGTACTTGGAATACATGCAGACAGCATCTTCTCACTGCATTATGTGAGAATTTCATGGTGCCATCCCTGTTCACTACAGTGGGACTGAACACAACCACCAAAATAGGGAACACCTGCAGTAAGTTGCATTTGGCTGGGACAAGGGATGTCTCTTCCCACACTCATCCTTGGAGAAACCTACAGTAATCCCAGTGCTTGCCAAAATAATTTTTCAGGAGATTCATTTTTCAGGAAATTAATTTGAAACATTCAAACTGTGCTACAAGTTTTGCATGTTAGATGTTTCTAAGAATTCAATCTGCTTGTTTAATCTCTTTATAATGTTTTTAACAGTTTGGTTCAAACAATTTAATTTCGTTTCAATCCTGGACTTTATTAACAGCAAGGAAAAAAAAAAGAAAAAAAGGACATTGTCTATTATCTCTTCTTAGTTGACTGTATTTCTTAAAAAAAGACCCATGTTTAAACAAATTGGTAATATATCGAGCTTGTATTTTATCAAATGGACTGGATTTAATTTAATAAATTAAAATGTATTTTGGCTATTGGTTCTCTCCCATATTTTTTTATTTTCTGTTGTAAAATACAACCCTCAGGTATTCAATCTTGCAGTACCATTTGTCACTGCATGTCTGTCTCACCAGCTGCATGAGCAGGACAACAGAGCACACTGGACACCAAGCAAGGTGTCGGTGATGCATCCAGAGCCATCAGCAGTCAATTCCTTACTCCTGAGGTTACCCCCAGGCACAACCACCCAGCAAGGACAGCTTCCCAGGCACACTCGAAGCTGTAGCCCAACTGCCCATCTGAAAGTGCAGCTGCAGAATCCATGATCACTTACAGGACTTTCCCCAGAACTTTTCAAATGAAAAGCAAACTATTCAGCAAGAGCAGTCCATGACCATGAAGGGGAAATGGGGGAGGGGAACCAATGACACCAATTTGCTGCATTTCCTATCGAATGCACAGATCCACTTTGATGTAGATGCCATGTTCTCAAGACCCCTTTCTGCAGTGCCCACAGTGCCCCTGTTAAGTTTCACCTCAGTTTCACTTTGCCATCTCACAGACATTGCAGGAAAAGGTGATGGCTTTGAATGTTAAAAGAGACCATAGCTCCACAGTTATTCCCAAGAATATTTCAGTCAGTAAAAGTGCTGAAGATACAACCAGCTTCCCTAGACAGTGTGACAGCACTTCCAGCTACGCCTTAAAAGACTTCCAGGACAAAGCCAAAGGCCCATAAGCTGCTGTACCATGTACATGACCAATGAACAGAAGGAAAACTGAGCAAGTACTTACCACTGTGAGGTCTAGGGTGGTGCCACTGGCTGACTATGTCTGCAACTTACCTGATTTTGTATGAAAAATGCCCGCCTCAGCCAAACTGAAAGGTATCACACCAAGTTCCTCTGAAGAAGTCAAATCTACACGAGTTGTGCAGTTTCCAGGGAGTTGCGATGCCAGGATTGCTTCCAGCACTGCTCTCACACTAGTATTTGTCTTCCCAATTGCTCTGGGCCCATGTCCAAGTCCCTCAAGGATTTTCAACTGTGAATCACACTGCAAATAAGGGTTATTTGACACATAAAGAAATGTCCTTTGAAAGGAAGGGTTTACACCTGAAACTTTAGAATTTACTACCTCTAGGGTGACACTGAATCTGCTTGTTTTGTTTAATCCTGCTGACACCTGGCCTGCTGAAGGTCATTTTGTGCCAGGGAGCAGTGAATACCTGCACTGTCACATACTCAAGTCAAGCTTTGGTGTCGGAAATTTCTCAGGACAGTTCCTGTTGTGAACTTGAAAAACTCACAAGCAGCACATTACTGATTCGCCTGCTTTCATGAACTGATCATTTCTCTCTGCATTGCACTCATTTCTTTGAGGGTGAATAATCAGATTCAAACTTATCACCTCTACCTTACTCATACCCGTGTCCTGTACCTTGGCCACTGTGGTAATGTGTGATCCTAAGGACCAACGTATTTTGTCACAAATGGATTGCCCGGTGCCATGCAGCCCAGAGAGGCTGTGTTTGTTTCCAGGCCAGGAGGCACTTCTGTGAGATTTACCACTAACATGGAATTCTGCAGCATTTCAGAGACCACGGTGCATTAGTCTGTTCACAGACACCCACGGCCCCTCCCCACAGGGCGGGGAGAACATAAAGTTTGGTAACTTCGCTTACTTTTTGCGTTCCTGTAGCTGTCGAGGGCCGGTGCCCTGCGCTGGCAGGGGCGGTGGGGTCACTGTGAGGGGAGGGAGCTGTGGGGAGTGAGGTCTGTGTGAGGGGAAGGGGAACCATGGAGGGTCGGTGTGAGGGGAGGGAGCTGTGGTGAGAGGTCTCTGTGGGGGGAAGGGGAACCATGGAGGGTCAGTGTGAGGGAGTCGCCGAGGGGAGGTCTGGGTGAGAGGAGGGAGCTGCCGGGGGTCTCTGTGAGGGGACCTCTGTGAGTGGAGGGGCTGCCCCGTGCCGGATACGGCTGGTTTAAGGCGGACAGAACCGGTTCCCGCCGGACACAGCCGGTTCCCGCCGCCCCCGAGCGGCTGAGGGCGCCGAAGCCCTTGGAGGAGCCGGGCGGGCCTGAGGGAGGGCGGAGGCAGCAGTCAGCCGTGAAGGACTGAAGACATCAGTCTGAGAAAGAGAAGTCGGAGTGAAAACGAGTCTTTTGGAGTCTGGGTTTTTGGTTTTTTTTGGTTGGTGTTGTTTTTGTTTTCTCTTTTTTTTTTTTTTTTGGTGTCTTTGCCTCTCACCATCCAGCTTTTATCTAGCAATGAGTTCAGTTTTCCCCAAGTCGAGCCTGTTTTGCCTATGACAGTAACCAGGACACACTGTCCCTGTTTTCATCTACAGCCTCCCTTGATGTGCCCAGGGCAGCGGTGGCATCCCCAGCTGTGGCAAGATTTAAAAGACATGTAGATGTGGCACTTGTGGACATGGTTAATGGTGAGCATGGCAGTGGCCCATGGAGTAACTGTTGAATTTGATGACATTAGAGGTGTTTTCCAAACTGAGTGACTCTAAGTGATCTCTTAGTGAGCGTGGTGCAGTATTCTGACCCACAAGCTTTTTCCCTTTACTATCTCTCGCCTTGTGAAGGGGAGTGAGAGCAGCTGGGTGGGCATCTGGCTGCTGGCCAACCTCAACCCACTTTGCTTTCCAGTCCTCCACACAAACCAATGACTCGCTATTTAAACAGGCTGCTCTGGAAGATGAAAGGTTGGACGAGCTCAGCTCCTGGCTTCCATTCCCTCAGCTTCCAAAACCAGGAGCTTTTTAAAACAACCAGAAAAAAGCGAAAAATTACCTTTTCCTTCAGATCAATTCCACAACTACCAATTCTTACCCAGAACTAATCATGACATTCTGAATACACAGAGTACAAAAATATCAGTGGATCTGAAGAAACTCTGAGTGACAGGTGACAGTCAAGACAATCCTAGCACAGCTAATAAAAGAATTTATTGTAAACATACGTATATTACACAATTATACAGTATAATACAGATAACATGAAGGATTTAAACACTCAGCATTACAAATAGGGGCAATATTTGTAAAGAAATCTTTAACTCTTCAGAAAGCCAGAGAAATATACCGCAACATTTCAACACACTGCACCTGTAGCATTCCACAAACACCTGAAGGGATGTGTGAAATTCCACAACCTCTAACTTATCTCCAAGCAATTCCCACAGGAACTTCTCACCACCAAATTTTTCTCCCACCCCTATTCAAAATGCAAAGAACTTGTTGCAAACATCTCCTACATCTGAAGAACTAAACAAATCTGTCATTTCTATCTGCTTTTGAAGTTTATTTTTCTTCAGCAAACTTTATATACTATTAATATAGCATCTCCTAGGAGAATCACCTGTGGTTGCTCAGAAATGTAGCAGTAGATCTCCACTACAAGAACCCCATTAAGAACGAGGGGTCTGTACCTGCCTAATTGAGGGCCAGGTTCAAGACTTTTTCTGAAAATTCCATTCCTCACAGAAAAGCAGGACACAGGCAAAAAAGCCACAATTTGCAAACAGATGCCCAAAGATGAGCTCCTGCATCCTCCAAAGCTGCTCTGGGTGTTACCAGAATCCCAGAAACAAAGCCTGCAAGAGACAGGGGCTAGAAATGCATGTGTATAGAATCAGAGAACTTGCTGAGTTGGAAGGGACCCACAAGGATCACTGAGTCCAACTCCTGGCCCTGCAGAGGACACCCCAAGTCACACCCTATGTCTGAGAGCATTGTCCAAACGCTTCTAGAACTCAGACAGATTTGGTGCTGTGGTCACTGCCCTGGGGAGCCTGTTTCAGTACCCAACCACCCTCTGGGTGAAAAACTTTTGCCTAATATTCAACCTAAACCTCCTCTAACTCAGCTTCATGCCATTCCCTCAGGTCCTGTCACTGGTCACGAGAGTGAGGAGATGTGTACCTGCCCCTTGGGAGGATGGTGAAGACCACAATGAGGTCTCCCCTCCATCTCCTCCAGGCTGAATAGACCAAGTGACCTCAGCTGCTCCTCATATGGCTTCCCCCCCCAGACCTTTCCCCATCCCTGTGGCCCTTCTTTGGATGCTCTCCAACAGCTTAATGTCTTTTTTATATTGTGGCATCCAAAACTGCATAGAGTACTTGAGTCATTGCAGATCATAGCACGACTGAGTTTGCCCAAAAGGCTGTTCCCACAGAACCTGCAGGTTTGTCGTGATAGTGACAGGGACCTTGAAAATGCCCTGTAAAAGCTGTGTACAGGGGTGCCTGAAAGCAGTGCAGACCCCGAGGCCTACCAAGCATGGGGCCTGCAGTTCCCCAGCTACCTGGATTCCTCCCAACTCAACACTGAGCTGAAACATAATCACTGCTGCTCAACTCAGTCACACTGACCTCCACTGATAAAGTAATGTCAGGGCTAAGCTGTGCCCTTTCCTTTCACAGGCAATCCTGCACTCAGCTCACCCGATCAAGCCAGGATTAGCTTTTGAATCCAGAGCATCTGTAATGTCCTTCCTAGGGGGCATTTAAGTCCTTCTCTGAATGCTGTTTGGATTTCATCCATTGGTCCCATTTCCTAGATTCAGGGGTCAGGTTCTGCCACTCATATTCAACAGAACTGTAGCTCCCTGTTAGCTGTGATGAACTGAGAGGGGCTTTCCTGCAGACCCTAGTTTTATTTAAGGTGGAGAAGACAGGCAGCATCTCATCTGAGGCACACAATGCTTTCTTCAGTTTAACAACTGCATCAAACTTATGCTACTCTCCCAGTCTGAAACCACCCTCTAATTGAAGCATTTTTCACAGTTCCTGCACACTACTGTAGTTACCATCGCCTGTCTTCTAGCCCCAAAAAAGCACCAAAAGATAACATTCTGCTCCTACCCCAGGCCACGAAAGATAACTGTAGTTTAATGTTTATAAAAGGCTTTGTATTGTCAAAGCACGGCACCAACAAGAGCGAGGCCTCAGTACACCCCTGTGAGGTAGGTATCCTGCTCCCCATGTTCAGAGATGGGGAAACTGAGGCACAGAGTGATTAAATCAAAGGCCATGCAGCAGATCAGAGACCCAGCTGAGATCAGCGCACTGGAGGTTCTGGCTGTTTGGCCCATGCTCCACCCACAACAGCACTGCCAGGCAAAACAAGCATGCTGAAAGCATGACAGTCCCACAGGAGTCCCACCAACTTCACAATGGCTTATTCACACTACCAGCAAGCACCCATGGGGCAGGACAAAGGGGTGGTGGATGTGGGGTGGTCAGGATGTTGTCAACGAAGCTTTCTTCAGCAAGGTGTAGATAGCCAGGCAGCAGACATGTCTCCCTCACCAGTGGTGTTCCTGAGACAGGTAAGTGCTGGGGTTAGTAGCAGTAATAGAACTTCTTCCTGCAGTCGACATCAGAGGATCTCCCCAAAAGCAGCAAATCTCTGATTTTTTGATCCTACCAGGCCTCTCTGTGTTGAACAGAACTTAAGTCAAAGCAGTGCTGCTCCCCCAGCACTTCACAGTTTAAGCTGATAATTGGTGAACACTGCTAAAACATTAAGACTTGTACAACACAGCTGACCATCTGCCCTCCAGCACTCTCCAAACCTCCTGGCAGCCTGGGGAAGCACTTGCTGAGCAAGTGAAGCATTTTAGCCAGCCCAAGCCCACAAACCCTGAACACTGTCCTAGTTCCTCTCCTTTCCCATGCAGGACAAGTGGTCAGTCAAATCTTACTAAGCCTGATTATGGTTTGTACATCTTGCTTGAGGATGTGCCGGTCCCCCCTTTCCAAGGTGACTAAGAAAGGTGGTGGCACCTGACACCTCCTCTAGAGAGGCAAGGAATTTGGTTAGGTGACACTTAGCTGAGTAAGCTACTGACAAGCCAACCCAGCTGTATGCTCAGTCACATACATCATGCTCAGGCAACAATGGCCAAATCAGCCTTCTGCTCGCAATCCACCCATCTACTCAAATGGCCCACGTTTAAAAGCTGCCTTTGACTTTTCTCTTATTCAGAGTGTGAAAGCAAGTGCCCTGCTCGCTGCATGGGGAAACCAGCTTACATATAGACTGCATCAAAAACCATAATTTCTCATCTTAAAAACCAGTTCAATCTCACCAGCAGAGCTGTCTCAGAGGGACCAGGCCTGTGGAGTCTCTCACAGCTAGCAACTTGATGCAAACTGACAATGTTTGTTCAGCCACTGAACATACACTTACCAAGTAAACACTGACATTTAACAACTTGATTTGGAACAGAGCATCATTTTGTTGCATTAAGGTGCATCTTTAATTGGAGGTAACAATCTAGTAGCCCAATGTTATAAATGTATGTAATAGCGTCCTACAGAAATACTGGATTTGTCAACCCAACTTCAGTCATAAATCCACCTTTCCTGTAGCATCTTCTCTGCTCTATTTCATTGCTCCTCATTTAGTATCTTCATATGTTTGTTTGTGAGGAAGTCAAGAAAAGGAATATTACAGATGGCTTTGTGAATATTCATCACTGTGATCTCTCTTGGAGTCCTGCAGGGAATGCATCAGAGATGCTATTATAATACACAAAAAACCACATGTCCATAAAGCAGCAAGTCAATAAATATACCAGTGGGGGAGGGAGGGAAAAAGGAAAAATAACAATCAAAACAAAGAAAAGGATATAAGAGCAGGTGTTAGAGCAATGCAGGGAAAGCATTAAAATATCACAGCATAAAAAAAGCCACTCAAATGACTAGGGGAAACCTCTTGAGCATTGGGACAGGAAAATGAAATACTAAAGTATGAATTCTTGAACTTGTATAGCACAATTGTTGTATATGTGTTTCTATATACAACATCTATACATACTTTTTTATAAATTATGTAAATATTTATATATTGCATACAAGTGAATATTTAAACTGAGTGTTTTCTCATAGTGTTTGGGTTTTTTAAAATAAATTTAAGTTATCCCAAATCATGCTGCTGAACAGAAATAAAAATGTGGCCTAATCATTAGCTATTTAAAAAGAATTCTTTACTGTTGAGGGTGGTGAGGCACTGGACCTGTTGCCCCGAGATGCTGTGGCTGCCCCATCCCTGGAAGTGTTTAAGGCCAGGTTGGACATGGCTTGGAGTACCCTGGGATAGTGGAGGGCATCCCTGATATTTAAGGTCCCTTCCAATCCAAATCATTTTATGATTCTATAAAAACCACTTGGCATCTGAGGCAGAAAAGTGTGTATCAGTAAAATAAAGAGATTATTTAGGTTAAGTTCTGGCAGGTCATGGCTAAGTTATCTATACACTAACCTGAGATGGACAAGAGTGAGCAGGTCCTTCCAGTGTGGCTCTGTGGCAACACCAGAGAATCTTGCCTTGGTTTTTTAATGTTTCTGCTCCCATCCTTTGCCACCAGGGAGCCACAAAATGACAAACCCCCTTTTAAGGCTTGGGCCTTCCCAGAGTATAGTCCATAAATCCCCTCACTCTCATGGTCTGAGCCACACACAGCCTGACTAAATTCCTGAAGCCATTCAAGCCCTTAGTGCCAGTGCAAGTGGCCGCAGAGGAGCCCCAATGCTGTACCTGTTGTGAGGAGCTGTCTGGTATGCCACAGCGAGCGCTTGCCGTAGGATATCACTCATCAGCTGTTCAGTGGCCTGAGACAGGAGACAGCATTAGGAGACAAGAGGATAAAAAGAGCAAAAGAACTTGCTATTTGCTCAAGTATCAGTGTAAGAGCAGCTGAAATTTTGGCTCTCTTCATTCCTCAATCCATCAGCATGGGGCAGTTCAAGATGCCTGAGTGAGTTTTATTATTTAAGACTTGAGTTTATTTAACAGAAAGAGACCCAGAGATGCACAGAGCTCAGGTTGCAACTGCCCAGGCTGGTTTCCCTCCAGACCTGCAGAGTGGTACATGCCCAGCGATCCATGTACCCATCCAGGTACATGGATCTAACGTTCCAGAGCCTGTACTTCAAAGAGCATTTCAGGACCCTTCCTCTCACACACCAGAGCTGGTTTTGTACATGGCAGACTGCAGCTATTCTCCTGGGAGCTAGTAGATGCATCCCAGCCCACTCCCTGGGGTCACTAGGCTTGTGTCAAGATACCCGCTTAGAAACCTCCCAGCCTGGGCAGCCACATGCCCAATACTTGGCTTAACCAAGGCTCAGTCAAGAGCTAATTAAGGTTCTTGGCTTTCTGTGCTGTATCAAGACCAGAGGAGAGGTTTCTGGAACATTCAGTGAAGAAAGCTGGCATAACTCTGCAATTATAATGGAGCAACCTGATGGCTACAATCTGTATCCACAAATGGATGTGTCTGTATCAGAGTTCAACTGTGGTAAGTAACAAGAAGCACAGCACAGGCATGCACACAAGGGCATGTACCACCTGGAATCAATTAGCTTTCATAAAACTCATCTTCTGATAAGCTGCAGTCTGTATAAACAAACCCAAAAATCATCTTTGGCATGAAATACACCAGAGTGCTGCTAGAAATAAACTGTGTTCGCATTCTGTCCAAAACCAAGAACTCCAGATCCCCACTGTTCACATTTTGGCACAAAACCATTTCTCTGTTTTTCCAAAAGCGAATATGATAGAGAAATAGTTTCTCACACAAGGCAGAATTGTTACTGTCTGCAGGAATTCAGTAGTCTCCCATCAGAGACTACCTGGGCAAGGCAACTGAGCAGTATTTAGGAAAATATAGCTACTCTTGTATAAAATAATCAAGTCTTACACAATCTGAAAGATTCCCTTCCCCAATTCTGATGGGAAGAACAAAGCAAGGGGTATTTTCAAAATTACACAATGAGTCAGTATCTTAGTGGTGGTGAGAATTTGCAAATCACTTTTCTGTGTCCAAGCCAAGAAATTGGTTAGAAAACTGAAAACCCACATAGAAGTATACAACTCTCTTTGGGCAGCAATGTATCTATCTATTCATGCACAAAGACAGACTTTGATTTAATAAATGCATGTTAATAAATATATTCAATATTTTTTTTCTAATTGCTGAATTCATACAGTTACAGACAAGCCCTTCCTGTGACGTAATTTCTTACCTTTAAAATCATATCTTCTATTACTGATGCATAAACATTCTTTTGTACCTCAGCAGGTTGAAAAGAAATCCCTATCTATAAAATACAAGAGAGAAAAAAATTTAATGTATCAAATAACACAATGCACATTGTACTACAATTTGATAAGATGAACAGAACCTGTATTACAAAGGGTAGTTAAAAGACAAGCAAGTACACACTACAGAACTTTCAAGCAGTATAATCTCAGGCCTAATTAAAAAAAAATCTGGGTAAAATTAGCACAGCCTATAGAAATGCCCCTGAAAGTCATAAGAAACAAAAGCAGGTGTTAATTTTTGTTTCAAAAAGTCCACATAAAAGCAAGGCTGCATTGGGTAGCTTCCATTCTCAATCAAAAGATACATTTTAAAACTGTACGTATCTTCAATCCATCTACTCATCCTCTTTCCTGCACCCAACTATGGCCACTGAAACCACTTTAAACAGTGCTCCTGGCATAGAAGTTCCACATCAAAAGAGTACTTCATCCCTCAGTTCCACTCATTGTGCCTGTGCCTTTGTTACCTGTGTAGCAACAGACCAGATACACTGCAGAACCAAAGTTTTGTCCCTTGGTGTCAGCAGGTGAGGTGGGGATAGAGATCTTTTCTTTCTCCAACAATTGCTCCATGCAAACCTCTCCTGCTGCTCCTGTCTCCACTGGTACAATGGCAAGCATTCCTTCCTAAAAACCAAGTCAGCCTCCTCTCTCTCCCCTGCGGCTTTTACAGAAGACCTCCTTCTCTAAACTGAATAGGAGGAAGAAATCCAAGCAGTAGAGACGTTTGCTAAGCTTTACCACAACCCTTTCTCAGGAGCTGCTATTACACAGCATTGGTCCCAGCAACAAGTCCACATCTTGCACATGATGGGACAGGAAGAATTCAGTGCTAGTTCTCCTCATCCCTCATTTATCCTTGCCTTTAGCTTTTCAAGATGATTCTTCTGTACTAAGCCCTGCAAAAAAGCTACTCTGAAATGAGCTCCCAGCTGGCACTCTTCCCTTTCCCTGCCAGAACTGGCAGCTGAGTGTCATGAGTCAGAAGGTCCAATTTTTCCAGGCATTTATAAAAATATTTCATTAAAATATCCCAAGGCCTGTATATATTAAAGAAATGCAACTAAATAAATGCAAGACCACAACTAGCTTAACAACAGTTCTAATTAGCTTTATGATTCACTTATTACCTTCTCAGCAGTGTCCCTCACAAACTCTGATGCAGGCAAGGAAGCCATGTAGAACTTCATCTCTTCTTGTTTCTCCTCCTGTTCTTTTTTAATGTTTATTTTTAATGGCTCGCTAAAGTTGAGAATATCTACTTCCTCCTCGTGTTCTGGTTCTTGTTTCAGAAATTGCTGTAGTTCCTCTAGTTTTCGGCACAGCTCCTCACCACTGCTGTAAGATGAAGGGCATTCTGAAATAGAAGCAATCAATTAAACACATGATAGGTTATGGAAAGCTGTTTATAAACAGATGCACACTCAAAAGATGGTAAGAAATTAAGGTAATTGCAAGTTATTTTTGTAGTGCCTACCAAATATAAGGATGAACAGAAATGCAAACAGTCATTGAGAGCCTTCTAATTATATATTCATGACACTCATGGTTCTCTCCCACATCTGCTCCTACACCAATCAAGAAGGCTGCATTTCATACAAAACCAGGCAAATGTCAGTCTCCCAGATATTCTCACAGAAGCTTTTTAAGCATTTTGGCAACTGGCAAACCAGTCTGATGCTCTTCAACTTGCTTGGAGAAGAAGAGCTTTTACTATGTAAGGCACCATGTAATGTTAAATCATCTTTTACATTGTGACAAGCATTATCATGGTTCTTAAGAAAAAAATCAGAAGACAGGTTCACAGAGGAATGGCAGAAGGGTAACCTCTTCTCTGCATGATCAACACAAGCCAGTAAAACCCTCAGTGTAAAGCTATGTATGTAGAAACAGATTCTACTCTTCAAAGACAGACACAAATCTAGTGTGATAGATTTAGATAAAAATACTGTAAGGTGGATGTAGGCTTCCTTTCCACCTTCAACAACTGCAATGCGGGGCCAGACTTCACAACATATAATCAATTCCATACACTTCTGTGAAATACCTTAAATCTCTGTATGATCAAGAACAGAAAAACATTCACCTTGGGGAAAGGGATTATCTAAAGGTGAAACAAGAGAGCTTAACTGTGAAGAATGGATGAAATTAAAGATGTGATTTTAATACATACTAAAATGAACTGTGGGGATCCTAGAGCTATGCTAGTGGAATAATGTAGCAGCTGCAATACAAAGTGTGAAGCTTCACACAAGCCAATTCATCTCACTTTTGGAGGTAAATTAACCACCAGTGAGCTTCACACTGCCACTACCAGGTTTGGGTTGGTTTTTTTTTTGTTTTGTACCTGAACTCATTCATATTGTTTGCATGGTAAGTCTTAACAGAGGCTAAGCCTACCCAAGGGCAAAAATGTCATTACTCCCTAAGCTTACTTCGCGTATCCACTTATAATTACATTGTGGAGCATTCTAAGAACCATCTTTCATGAGATTTATCTACACTGAGCCTCCAAGGGCCCCAAAGCACAATAAAAACCAAGACAAGAGCCAGAAAAACATCAGGACTGAAAGGGACAAGCGACAGCCCCACTTGTGGGCCTGCCCTTACAATCTCCAGCTTTTGATATTCCAGAATGAATTAAGGTAAAACAAAGAAAGTTAGAATCCCCTTTTCCAGATGTGTATGCACACAGTCTCAAGGCATTTAATAAAAACTGCCACAAAGCATTTAAGAACAGTGTCTTTCGGCAGAAAGGAGCCTCCTGTCCCTCCCCACTCACCTGGCTCACTGTCTATCTGTGTCAGCACATCCTCAATGGAGTCCTCATCGTTGTGCAAGGTCTCAGGGTCAGGGGGAGTGTAGCCATGGCACCGACACCAGTGCACCACGTGCTTTGTTTTCAGGGGGGTGATATTGTGAAACCTGGGATGCTTCTCTATGATTTCTTGCAGGATCTTTCTCACTGTCATTGCTCGTTGCCACTGTGACCAACCAAAGTGAAAGCTCATTACACTGCCTAGAACATTTATGGTTAGTTTACAGCCCAGAACCATAATCCACATTGCAAGGGAAACAGAAAAGGAACATTATTTTCTCAGAAGCCAGAATAAGTCCTGACATGTCATTTAAACTTTGCTTTATCATCCAAAACAAATCTCAAGAAAAGGGATACACATTTACAGGGGCCTAGACACATTTGTCTTGATTTGAAATCCCAAGTAACACCAAAGTGCAATAAATACATAGACACAGTGCAAGAAATCCACTAGAGTAAAATATGCTTAAAATCTGCTTAAACTCTTTGATCATTTAAGCTGGCAACAGCAGGAGATCTAATTCAGTGTTAACATCTTCCCTGTAAAACTCCATGGCAAGATGGCAAGTTATGAAGAAACAGAGGGAAACCACAATACAAAAGGTCCAGGTTATTCGAAGCATTTATCTTTGGTGAACTGACAATCTACTTCAGGACAAGCACTGCTTATGTCAGATCCCTCAATTCTTGTCCTACAGAAAGCAGGCACAATCCCATAAAAAGACAGATAAAGTATGTTGGGTAAAATTTCCTTGACTGTGATATGCCACAGACCAGTGATGAGGATAAAGTACTACCAGTCTGAAAAAATTTAGAATTTTAAAATGCTTCAAAAACCATCTTACTATAAATAAACTGAAAAATGACCTTCAGCATCCTTTCTGCTTGAGAAAGCCTCTGAACAATACACTGGATCACTGAACACAAGACAGTGCATCTTGCAGGAAGGAATAGTGCCATTTAAAATAACACACTTATTCAGAAAACAAATCAGACAACAACAAGGAAGCTTCTATAATTCAGAAATCCTTCTTGTGCTCCTAGTGACTGCTTATGAAACATAGGAGGAGAGAATTACCTCAGCTGCCCTCCTCTTCCCAATGTTCCAGCTGTAATACTGTTCCACTGAACTGGCACAAAAAGAGCTTATATCCTCACCTAAAAAACACAAAACCAAAAACTCTATTAAATTTTCAGTATGTGAAGTAAGATGAATTCTAAGTTTGATGTTATTCAGCAAAGAGGAAGAGGGAAATGCATTTCATGCTTACAGGATCAATGACTGCAATCAACTAATCAATGAACTAACTCTTACAAATGCTGTGCTCTCTCCAAGAGAGACTGACTGTGGTTTTTAGATGTAAAACCAGCCTCCCTCTTGGTCATATACACAGACATCTGTAGCTGTGGGCTGGTTTCAGCCTGTTTTTCCCTCCAAAACTCTACATGTAGACCTGTAAGTCTGCCTAATTAGTGAAAGTCTCTTCCTTTGGAAAACTGGACTTTTTTTTCCCAAACAAATTACAACATAAAAATGAAACAACAGTGAAAAGGTTTCCTGGCAAAAGCATGAGAGCTGCATGTGATGAAAGCTTTACTATGCCTCTCACTCCTACTTTGCTGCCTCTCTTTGAGAGGATCTGCCCTACCCAGTCTCCAGCACCACTCGTTAGAAGTGCATTAGTTATAAGACAAAGCTGATACATTTTCAGTCATGTACATGAATAAGAGGAATGAAATTATACAGCACCACACAAAATTAAAATGTTTCTCTGCAAACTATGGCTTTTGTTTAAAAAAGAAGGCAAAAACCCCAATAACAAACACATTTCAGTGTTGAGCTATGTTACTGTATTTTCCAACTCTCTGAAACCTAGTCCTGAATTTAAAAAATGAAAAAAAGAAAAGAGAAAAGCACATCCATTAAGGACAAACCAGAAAAAAGAAGACCTACTTGCAGCCATTACATGAAGAAATACAATCTATTTCCAACAAAAAAAAAAAAAAAGCCAAATGAAAGATTTTAACTGCTAGCAACATATTTGACTTTACTGGAAGAACCTAATTCTAAGCATCTTTAGAATAACCCCTGGAGTACACTCTCTAGCAGAATGGCTTTCATTTCATTCCACCTTTTAATAATTTCTGCAGCTATGGAGTATGCCAGGCATTTTGTTGATAAACTGACAATACACAGCAAAGCCTTTTCATTTATTGCTTACTTTTTTCAGCAATTAATGGAACCTTCTTCACTATTGCTGTTAAAAGCTGCTGGATGTTCTCCAAATATTCTATGCTGCAAGGGATAAAAAATATCACAATGAAGACAGCTGTTGGAAGCAATGAATCAGATGCAAAAGGTTTCAAAATCACTGCATGATTTAAAGTCTTTAGTACCAAGGCATTACAAAGCAGCATGAGGATAAACTGTTATATCCCAATCCAGAGAAGGTATTTCAAACAGCCCTGCCTCTCACCAAAGTGTCCACATCTGAAGCTGCATTTGTCAGGCTGAAGGAACTGAAGACAGGCTTGGAGAAAATCCCTGCATTATCTCACAAGCTGCAACACTACTTTGGGGGATAACTAGTGCAGGCTGTCCCAGTAGGAAACAAGGGATACTGCATGGGAAACTTTGTATTTATGGGATTTTACTTAACCAGCCATAGTCTATTTAACTGTCAGGAAGTGTATATTGCAATAGTTATCTTATAACTAAGATAATTTTCAGTGTGTAGTGACTGAAGATTAATTCCTGTCTCTTACACATACTCGCCATCAGGGTAGTGTCTGCAGGGGTATGCTGAGATAACAAAACTTTTCAAAACAGAGACAGAAAAGCTGGAGCAATCAAAAGCAGAAGAGACATCCTACACACTGCAAGAAATACACAGAGAAAATTCTGCAGTCTGAATTCTGGTGAAAAAACATTAACAAGTACTTTCAAAAGCATCACAAACAAGGCACTGGATTTCACAGTATCCACTGATCAAATACTCATTCTTATTTGATTCTAATTCTGAAGCAAAGCAGCCCTCATACTAAGTAATAACAGAAGTATATGAGCTTAACAAGACTTGAGAGGCCAGAAGGTGGACAATTCTACTTATTTCAGATGTCCCTTTTCAGACCTCCATTTCACTGGGCAGTGTGACCTGACTAAGGACACGCAATGGCAATGGGATTTACACAAGCAGAGGATGATAAGGAGCTTTTAGCAGCTTGTGATTTTAACAAAGCCCAAAACAACAGCAGATCTTCAAATAATTTTTCCCCTTTCGTGAGCCCTGCATACAAATCCATTCACAAAGAAATACTGCAACATTGTCTGAAACAAATGCTACCCAACAGGATTAGTACAGATACAGCAGTGTACAGTACAGAAGATTTTATAATGTATTCCTAGGTCAAAGTAACACTACTGCATGTATCCCTATAACCATCTCCATTCCCCCAGTATTTTAAAGATAAGAAGTCCTTATAGAGAAATGAACAATTACTTGATAACATAATTCCCAAGTTCAGAGCTCTCTTCTGTTTTAACTGCTGCTTGGCCTTCTTGGGTACCCACAGAACTGCAGTTTTGTCCTGTTGAATCAGGCTCCATCTTAACTTCAAAGAAACAGAACACATTTTAAGACAAAAAGTACAGTCAGCTTGATAAAAGTACCAATCTTGTGAGACTCCAGTAAAACTTAACATCTTACATAACATCCCTTCATTTATTGTTTGCATTCTCATTGCTAAGCATGAACAAATTTGACCTTCAATTCTGCTGAAATAGAGCTACCAGAACACGTTCCCCCCACAAATCTCCACATGCTCACATTTCATCCTTGTCAGAAAACCTGCATAATCAATTGCTGCCGTTTTGCATATGACTGCCTGATCTAAACTGAACTGCCTGGCCAATCTGCAAATGAAGTTGGATAAAAAGCTACCAAGTTTTAACAAGACGTGACATTTCAAAGTTACAACTTTTTTGAAGACATCAGTGATTCTGACATCTGAACCTTCTCACATCTAGGACAGAACTCTGGTGAGACAGAAGCAGTGAGAGACGTGCTGAACCCAAATAACTAGGCAGTCTGGTCACACAGCTGGGATGGAGAGAGACATGACACTTCTGCACGATCTAGATTTCAGGTGTGTCAGCTCTGCCCCATGCTTTATTCTGGGAAGTACGGTATGTACCTCTTTCCCCTCTGTGTGCACAGGGATGTGCTGTCTACATCTAGTAGTGCTGCTAGAAAGCAACCTCCAGTACACTTGCCTGAGAACAGCAGTATCTGTGGTTGAATACTTGCTAACTCTATGCAGTTCTGCAAATACAGATTGAAACAATGAGTGTTTAAAGTACTCCTTGTAGCTCTCTAGAACATCCTCAGTTTTCTCCATACTCATCTACGCTGTGGGATTTGTCGAAGGGGAAGTCACTGTTAAATTCCTAGTCCCCAGGTGTCATTTAACTTTGATTTAAACTCTGCTAATAATGGAAATGAAGGAACCCAGAGTCATGGAGTCTACTTTCATAGTCAGGCCACTTGCATAAAGCAGCACCAGTTTATTTTTACTACTTATCTTACTGAGAAAGCTCTTGTTACCTTTCACAATGGATGCTGTGGAGGGACTTGGGACAACTGTACTTGCTGCTGTGACTGCTGAAACTGCTGAAACTTTGCTGGTAGAAAGTGACTGTAGCACTGGAAATGAAAAGAAGAGAAAAGGGGGGGAGCAACAAAGAATAAAAAAAAAAAATCAAACTTCATACACTTCAACAAATAAAACTTTTCAGAAGCAACACACTCTTTTTGCAGCACAAAGTTTAGGGATGAATTCCTTGCTACAATTTCTTCTATCTCTACTTTGGACCATGTATGCCAACAGTGACCAAGTGCTACCCTGTGTCAAAGGAGATTTTCAAACACCATCTGTCATCCTCCTCTGCCCTTTACCTTTGTTCATAGGCATGAGTATTGTCTGAACACCTCCAGAAGCTGTGTTTACACCGAGCTGTTTAAGCTGGCTGGGAACTGTCAGAACAGCCTGCTGTGGACTAGACTGATTTGAGTGGATTTTTAGCAACCCTGCAAGAAGAACGGAAGACAAAATGTTAAATAAAACACACCAGTTAGTTTATCTCCAGCTATTTCTCTCCCTTTCCGCTTGAAGCAGGATGGCATGTAACCTAGCTCTGCCACCCTCTTAACAAGCCACAGTTGGGTGAGCTGTCAGGACGAGTTCTCACTGACACGAGTGATGGCTCAAACACTGGAGTGCTGCACCGCAGTGGGCACACTGTTACATGCTGCACAGCACTCGCAGAGCTGTAAAGCAAATCTCCTAATTACCTAAGGAATCTTAAGCAAGAGTAGATGTAACAAACCTTTCAACTGAAGCAGGCTCAGCAGAGTAAAACACTTGTCAGAAGCAGACCTTGTGCTCAAGGCTGAGGTAAGCCAGTGAACTACAGCTCTGTTGTACTCACACAGCTGCTCTCAGGGAGGTATCTCAGTGCCACTCACACCTCTGCAGCTCAGCTTAGCAGCATCCACTGCAGTCAGCAGAGCACAATCAACCCTGTTCCAACTATGGGACAAGCCATATCTGAACTGAATGTTCTGTCTTTCTGCAACATGCACAGAACACATCCATAAGGATGGCTAATCAGGCTATGAACAACATTAAATGGGAGACTGAACGAAATCCCTGATTTTAGTCAAGGCCAAAAGAACAAGCAGAACATTCAGATATTAACAGCATTATCAATGGCAGCACTCAGTAATTTTGGGAAAAATCAGCATGACTCCAAGCTGTGCCATAGTCCCATGGGTGAGCAGTATTCATCACCTGTCTGCCAGCTCTCTCCTCCACCAGGAGATGTCATCTCCTTGTGGTGACATTCCAAGCCACCACAGCCAGCACTCCAACACTGTGATTTGGGCCTATATCCATCCTTTCTACCAGTAAAGTGGCTATTTTCCATGTAACTGTATTCAATCTGTAGCTAACTTCTCTTCAGACTGTGGAAATTTAGCAGGCTTCTATTCTAAAACATTGACAACAATAAATGTTTTAGTTAACCATGGCAATTTTGCACTCATGATTTGTTTTGACATAAAGTTTCCATTTTCTTGATAGTAGTAGTAGTGCTGCCTTCCAAGTACTAGACATGCAAGGTCTGGTGAAGATGTCTTGGTTTTTAAGGATGCCCAGCACTGGTCAGCTAAGCTTTCACCTCCAGGCAAGAAGGCTCACCTAGCGCTACCCATTCCTTTGTGTGGGACATACTGATGTGTCAGGATAGGACAGCAAGGGACCCAACAGCAAGGCTGGCAAGAAGGGACCTTTTCAACAAACCCTAATCAGCCTGGTGGGTGGGAGATGCTGCTTGATAGAAAACAAGGGAAAATCTGAAATTCTTTTCAAAAGGCTGCCTTTAAAAACACAAATGTTCAGAATTTTAACAGTTTTGTTTGAGTTTTTGTTTCTCATTACATTGAAATAACATGTTTTATAGCCACCACTCCTTTTGAGATTCTTGAAGAAAGAGTTCTCCATGATGAAGTCAGTGCCTCAGGTTACAAAAAACCTCCCAAAACAAAATCTAGACAGCATTCTCACACCTAAATGAGAGTTTTAATCTGACAGCTATTTAGTATGGTTTACTTCCTACCAAAAAAACCCACCTGGCTGCTTTCCTTGCAAAGGGAAAAGTACTGATTTGCTTCTTGCAGGATTCTGTCAGTCTTAGCAGTCTACCCTGTTTATTTTCAAGCTCTGGGTAAAATATACTCATCAGAAAGAAGTTTAAAAGTCTGAGAGGAAACAAGAAGAGCTGCCTCAAAAAGACACTGTCAGATGAGCTCAGTGTCATTTTCTCTTTTCTGTATTTTTCCTCTGCTTTCACTTAGTAAGAAGACACTTCACTTAGTAAGAAGACACTTCAAGTGAACAGAACATGCCAGCAGGTAAATTAATCTAAACAAAAATTTCCAATTTTAACCCATAACTCTCAAACCTGCTGTATTTGCTCTCCCTTACACAAAAAATGCTGCAATACAATAAAACTAAATAAGGAGAACTCCCCTCCACATAAGGGCAGTCCATCTTTATTACCTCATTTTTATTAACTTGAAACATCCAGATCCAGCCTCCCCCACTGTACTTAATGGATTTTGACTTCAAAGCCTTCAGCTCCCTCTAATCAACATCTCTCTCCTTTTCAACCCAAACAGAGCAGATGCAAAGCCTCAGAGACAAATTCTGCTCTTGCAACTTCTCTGAGTATAGTGGAGTTTCACTTCCACAAACTAATCAATTCTGTAGTACTGCTGGTATCTTGATAATTTCCCCACTCAGTGACACACTGTGCTCCTGATAGGTAGAATGCATCTTCCTGTGAGAACTTGGCATGAAAACTGAAATCCCTCTCCAATACCAAAGGGCAACTTGTGCTGTTATTTGTAACAGATACAGTCAATGCCAAAAGGATGCCAAATTAATTAGAAATTTCCTTGGCTAAGCCAAAAGTTATGCTAATAAGTTGTTTTAGAGAAAGCATGACTTTTACACACTCACAAACGCAGGTGACTCTATATTATTCCATTTACAGTGAAGACATCCAAAGAACTCACACCTGGATTCTAACTTTCTCTGGGAAAGGCAAGAAGGGACTTTAATACCTGATACTGTAGCTTTTCCCGTCACAGGCGTTGCTGTAGTCATCAAGGAAGCAACACTTACAACAGTGGAAGTCGCAGCCTTATTCACTGCTGATGAAGTAGACTGGCTCTGGCTTACACAGATTTGGTGTTGCTGTCCAGATGTTTTTACTGCAGGAGTTCCAGAAGATGATGAACTGGAACCTGCATTATCTGCTTGCTGCATAAGAGGCAGAGAGGGATAACAAATTCCTGTTCATGTCACAGCTGGTTCAAAAACAAACACAACAAGGTAATATCTAAAAGTAGCAAAACGAAATATTTATCTATCCATCATTAAGAAGCAAGGGATTCTCAAGCTCCTATCCAAAAGCCCACACACAATTGATGGCACATATAGAATGGAGGCTGTGGCAGCATGGCATCAGCTCTCCACAGACATTTGGGATGCATGGATATGGGGCTAATAGAAAGAAACAGGCTCAGAGTGAATTGCACTCTTCACTTTGCTGCCTCCTTTCTCCATGAACTGCAGCTCTACTCCAGGTGGACAACCTGCATTAACTGGATACATGGCTGCATCCACTCGCAAGAGCATTCACTTTAGGAATGCAAATATTTTGCATCCTTCCTCCCTCTATGCCAAACCCCCTCCTTCCAAGGCTGCACTACCACAGCTCCCCTGGGGGGACAGCAGTGAAACCCTCTGAACACAACCAGGACCCAGGAGCTGCTGCCAGCCTCAGACACCTGCTAACAGCAGGCTGGGCCCTGAGCACTGTGCAGGGCCTGTGACCTCAGCAGCACCTACAGCCTGCTTACTGCTGCTGGATACAAAGAACAGCAGATCCACTAGCAAGCTGACTGGAAAGAATACCAGCTGGGGGAGAAAAGCAGTACAAGTCCTTTCCTGGGATTGTTATGGCAAGAGTGCAAACACTGCATTACAGAACACTGGCAGTGCTGGTTCTCACCTGGGCCACCCCATTTGTGGGGAGTGCCACAGCAGGAGCAGCAGCCGTGGTGATGACACCTCCTGATACTCTCAGCACAGTGGTGCCAGGTTTGGAGAGCTGGGACGAGGCAGGCACTGATTTTATAGACCCATCTGATATTTTCACCAATGATGTCTGTCCACTGGATGCAGCCTTTGAGTAAGAATGCAGCATAAGGAAAACAGTCCATTTGCTTGGGTTTTAAATGACTTTAAAAAACCAAATCAAAACAGAACAACAGCAACAAAACAAACAAGATAAATGCTTTTTACATTACTAGAAAATATTTCCAAAATACCTTTGAAAAAAACAGATTCTGGCAATAATCACTGGAACAAAATTATCACCTCAGATATCAACTTTACCAAACTGTTGACTTTGCAAATATATGTCAAATCAATCTCAAATTTTGGATAAACAACTACAAGTACTCTTGGGGCATTTGAATTTCATAGGGACTACTTGGTAGTTTTTAAAAGAAGGACCTTTGAGGGGTACCAAACCCAAAGATTTTTAAGAGCTTTAGAGGGTGACCCATTTCTAAGGTTCAAATATTTAAGCATATTTTTGCACCTGATTCTAATCACTTTTACAATTCCATTTCACTAAGAAATCCCAGAGCCTATTTACAAAGCAGCAACCCAAGCTTAGACAGATTTCAAGCTGACCCCCTCTGAGAAATAAAACTGGAATTCTGTAGACTGATGAAAGTAAGCCTTTATGTGCTTTCCTCTTCGTGGCACAGCCAGCACCACAATTGTACAAAAAACCCACATCAAACCAAACAAGTATGAAAGGAGCAGCTCTCATTATGTGTGGCCGTGGCTCCCATGCTTTATCTGACAAAACTAATAAGAGAGAAACACATCACTTGCACGTTACCTGTGTAAACAGAGCTGTTTTCTGTCCAGTTATCACTTTTAGGGCTTGTCCTTGTGTGGAAGATGCTCCAACTCCTACACTGCCCTGAACAACTGATGCTGGAGTCAGCTGCTTCCCAGAGCTCTGAGGTGAAGGCTGGCCAACCAGAAAGGTGCCCTGCTCCAGACATAAATCAGGGAGGTCAACACTTTGAAACACAGTTACAAGTCAACAGAAATCTGGGAGTGGCAATAACAGATAAAAGCTTATGGCTATAATGTAGCCACAACAACTTTCCATCTTCTGAAACAAGGCACTGCTAACTACAGTGGATGCTCCTGCACTAAGAGCTGGATACAGCCTTCTTGCTGCGGAACACTTTCTGATGGAAGCAGATCAGGAAAAAAGTCAAATAGGGTGCAGACACCATAGTCCAAGAACGTTTCACATCCTACAGAAACACAGGACATCCACCTAACACCACTGCAGCCTGAAATGTCAATGTGCTTCCACTGAGATACTTGTGCCACTGACCTGGGGTGTCTGCTTCAGGATGTAGGATGTATAGGTGAGGTGCTGTGACAAGTTACTGCTTGTGCTTTGGGTTCCTCCTCCTCCTCCTCCTCCACTATTTGTAGAAGAACCAGACTGAAGACCTGTAACCAGAGGAAAAGGCTTGATCCTTTGGTAATCAGACAGTGTCAGCTGCTAAAGCATCCCTCTATATACCAGTATTTGAAAAGACTTTGCAAGGTACTTGGTGCCACGTGTTTTGCAGCCAAGTAATGTTATTATTCAGTAAATAAGAGTTCAGCTGCGCTGTCTTACAGCTCAGCAAATGCCATGAATAAGAGGAGCTATTGGGGAAATAAGGAGGGCTGGTGGGCAAGCAAAGCTCATTTCAGGCTTTTTTGAATTTTCTATCAAATGAAAATGCTGCCCAACAGAAGAACAATCTTTTCAACACGCTTTTGCAGGTTATGGATCTGCAGCAAAAGCTCTAGAAACACTCTGAATCCTTCTGGCTTCTTAATTTTATTGGCTGTCTATGCAATTTTGTTAACTGAATAATAGATCATGGACACCAAGCAACAGCAATTTGCAGTGACAGTTTGATACTGCTCTGTCTCCAGAAGGAACAGCCTAAACAGTGACTTTTTTGCAGTCTTCCATGAAGAAACAAGAGTGAAAAAAATACTCATGGCTCTGTCATAAACATCACAAGTATTTGACCTTCCTTGCTGCCAGTGAGATTATCAAAATTGGACTGCCCCAGCTGCCTCTCTAAATCTCAAGCAATGGGGCTCCCATGACAAGTTCTACATCCCAAAAATACCTTCAGCAAGAGGATCTGCTGTTTCAGTGACATGCTTTCTATTGCTCTGTTGCTGGTATTTACAGCCTTATATTAAACTTAGTAATACCTCAGGCAGGCCAAATCAGAACTGGGACCAAAAATTTTACACGCAATCCATCTCCCATCCCAATCCCGGTCTCAAGAATAACATTCTGGAAAAGGCTCATGACCAATCCTTCCATCTACACAGTCCAAAGCCTGCAGTACTCTTTCCCTGCAAACAAAGCCTCACCCACTGGACTATCTCAGCAGGCTGGGTTGTTCTCCAGGTATTTCACTGGGAGTTCCATTCACAGGCCTATTAACAACATGTTTCTGCACTGAGAGCACTGCATGAAAAGCAGTTTAATTGAAAACAAAACCTACTTGTGAGATCTCAGCCTTAAAAAGCACCATGTATGGGCTGTTGTGAACAAAGAAACCCTATCCCATTACTGATTTCCACAGCATCAGGATGCCCTATAGCAAAAATGCCAAACATATTAATTATGCAGTGATTACATGATTTAACTCATTAGATTTCCCTGCAAGACTAACTAGCATTATTTGTGGCTCGCAGTATGGCTCCCTGGGGTATCAGCAGCAGTTTTCCTTTCCCAGAAGGGTTCTTGCTGTTGGTGGTGAGGTACAGCTTGGTGCCTGGTGGTAAGTTTGCCAGGTTTGCCAGGTTGGTGGCTGGTAACTGCAGTGTAGCCATCACTAGAAAGAAAGAATAAAAAGGAATAAATCAGCTGCTTGCAGAAAGTAGTATGCACTGAAATCTGCACAGAATGGAAGTACTCAGTGACACGCAACTAACCCTCAGTAATCCCTACTTAGCTGGCCTAACTGCAGATTAACTCGACCAGTAATGCACAGACACTTTTTTTAATAGGTCTGGAAAAAATCTCTCTGTGTGCAGCCCCAGTTCTGGCTGCTGGCCACAGCAGCACAGCCATGGGGTCTGCAGGCTTCCTCCAGCCTCAGGCACCACACAGCAGCTTTACAAGAGCCCAGAGCCCCAGCTGACACATGCTCAGCTAAAGCAGCTGTGTGCAGATGCAGACAGGGTGCTTCTGCCCGTATTCCCATACCTTTAAGCACTGGGGAAGATGTAGGGATGAACTAGGGACACTTTGGCTCTGGTTGGCTAGATTTATGGGGAAAGGACTGCAACACCAGGCAAAAATGTGAGACCTGGGTCCATGAAAGTCTACTAGGTCTCCTGCACATTCCCCAGCATATCCATCTGATCTTCATTCCCAGAACACTGCATGTTTTAAAGCATTTGTGCTCCCCCTTACATAAAATGAATTAACATTTTCTTTATAATTAATCTCAGTCAGCCTGAATTTTCCTACAGTGCTCTATACTCCTTTTGAAGTTTTTCAACCACACACAGTTATTTTGCAGGTGAGTAAATCATTATAGACCCTCAAAGTCTAGCCATCGTGAGCTATTAACAAGGTGTAAAATTACTCTACCTGAGCCTTGAGATGTACTTTTCTGAGCCCCTGTGGAAGAAACTTGTGCCTTCGTTATAGTCTGCACAGGCTGTGCAACGATTGTCCCTCCACCTCCACTCACGATGGCTTTGGCTACACCTTGAGTCACAACCTGCTTTGAACCCACAGCCTTTGCTACCGAGGAGCTGGACTTTGCCACAAGGATCTGGCCACCGCTTATTGCCACCGCTTGTTTCACTGTCGACTGCAACGCAGAACCAACTGGGACGCCAACAACCTGCAACAAACAAGGATGGCATGGTGCACTGCTGGCCAGAGCCATTGTGGGAATCCTAGCAGGTACACGACCTCCATCTCCAGACATTTCAGGACGTGCCTGGTCACGTAGAGAAGCTCTTCATTCAGGAACAAAATTAAATGGGCAAGAGGCCAAACCCAAGTAAAATGATGAACTGTTAAACACAACCAGGATCTCAGTGAACCCACAAAAGATTAAGTTCATTCAAATTACAGGGCAATTCCTTTTTTTCTGGTTTATAAGCAGTGGCTTAATTCCAGCTGAAGATAAAGCTTGCCTTGGTGAATTAAAGAGATGCAGAAATTCAGTTAGAACATATTCATGGGAACAGATTCCCTGGGAAAACTACAGCCTCAAAGCAGAATCCACAAAGTGCTTCAATTTTACATGTTAACAGTAACTGCAGTGAACCATGACATTTTGCATACCTGCTCAAACAGGCAAGAAAGGCAGCAAAAAGAACAGGGAAATGTTGCAAATGCAAAAAAGTATTTACTTATGCAAACATGAAAATCCTGTATGTAATCTCTAGTGCTTGGTACATCATTTGACTCTGTCCACAATGGAAAGAGGCAAGAATGAACTTTCTGACACATCTGTCATCTTGTCACTGCACTGTGCCTTCTCAGAAGCTGTGGCACTCCTGTCAAAGCAGGACTCCATTGGCACAACTCCTACAGTAAGATGCTTGAGTTGCCACTCAAGTAGGATTGCTTTGACCTAATGCTGGTTCTGGCTCAGCCTCCACCCTGCTCCCTATGTGTCCTGTTCTCTTGTGTTGCAGGCCTGCATTCCTAGAAAAGAATTCCCCTTCTCTTACGGAAAGACCTGGATGAGTTTCAGCAAGAGTAGATGATCACAGCCAGCCTTCTGGGCTGACAGTTCAAGCACCACCATTCCATTGTTGCACTGGCTTGGACAGAAGTGGGAGGTGTCCCTGTACACAACAAACTGTAACAGAGCCTGCTCAGCCTGCTTTCTTCCCAAGACCTACATGGAAGCAGGACACGAGCCACTCTGCATATAGGAAACCTGCTAACCATGGTGCTGCCACCTGGGAGCAACACAGAAACAACCCTGCTCCCCTGGGAGAAGCACCAAGGGCTGCAATAAAACCACAAGACAGCTCCCAGCACACCAGAGACCCCACGTGCCCCATACCTTGGGCTGCACTGTCCCCTCGCCTGTGCTCACGACGGGTTTCTGCGGAGACAGGGCCAGCATGTGGCTACCCTTGACGGTGACATACTGCTGCACCGAGGGCTGTGCTGCCGCGCCTGCCGCTGGCACCGCCGCCTGCTGGGGCAGCTCTCCAGGCTCCTGCTTGATGATCACCTTGGCAAGAGCAAGAAACACAAGTAAGGAAATCAAACACCTTCAACCACTGAAGATCACTTCTGGAGCAGCCTGCCTGCAGGGCAGGGCAGGCACAGTCTGAATTCAGAAGTGGTGCTCACCACCACGGGAACTCTAACTCAGCTCCCAGTGAGGGCTGCTCCCAACACATGGAGTGTGGGGTGGTGTCCGTTGTTACAAAGCAGTCCACATTTGAGAGGTGCTCCTGGAAGCCACAGAGTTACAGCAATTGCTGGTAGTGTTACAGTACCAGCCATACTGACAAGGGACTTGGCCAGACCTGACTTCTTCAGACCCTGCATCTTGGCATGGAGCCACGACACTTCCAAGTTTCAAAATCATAAGTAACTTCCTGTTCAGAGCATCTTCTGAACCTGGTTTTTACTTCTATCCTGCAACATGACAACCAATAGCTATAGACACTGCAAATCATTACAGCAGACATATACATGTTCTCTTGTGTATATGCTTTATACTTCTCTGGGACAGCCCTGCATCTACTGCCTAATGACAGCAACACAAAAAAGGTTTTTTTGGGGGTTTTTTGGTGTTAAGATTGTTGTAGGTACTGTAACTGGTAGGAAGCATTCTTCCACCCTTTACTTGGATCACCTAACATTGCCAGAAACAACTTTAAATTCCATGTGGCAATATTTAAGGAAACATTAAGTCAGAAACAGCAGCATCTGAGATTCAGAAATCACTGTTATTTTTAAGAACCTCCTGACAGATCTATTGCATTCTACTGTATCCCATTAAAAATAGCTTTTAAAATATCAGCCTGAACACAACAGTGATTAAAAAAAAAAAAAACAACAGAAAGGATGGAAGAGGTGATAAAAGGAAAGATCACAGGTACAGCAAAGCCACAGGGGAAGAAAAAAAACCAAGACACATTTTTGAGAGATACCACAGAGCCCATAGCAGCAAGATACATTGGTTCCAGTAAGAGTTTTACAGGCACTTGGGTTCCATGGTTTGTGGCACAAGTCAGCATGAAATTACACTACTGGGCTACCTGTCCCAGCACAAAAGCCAGAAGAATACCTTTGTAAAAGCTCCAAGTCCTCCAGTGACCGATTTGGGGCTCTGCACCTTGGAATGACTCCCAATGGGGCAAAGGGGTGGCATGGTGGCAAAAAGAGAATCCTCCTGCTGCAAATAAGACATGGTGCAAAAATCAGTGAAATGTCCAATAAAAAATAAAACAAGTGACTGCTAATAAAGGGCAGCATGGACCATCTGGGCAGGCCAAATTACCTGTGCAAGTAAGACATTTCCAAAATCAGTCAACACTTGGGTAAAAGGAATCTAACTTACTATAACCCACACAGCCAATTTTATTTGCTAAGTTAGATCTCCAGCAGCAGTACCTGTTTCTTACCATGTCATACACAGGCAAAAACATCTACTCATGTTCTCTGATCAATTTTTTATGCAAAAGCATTTCACTTAAAATTTAAATAGGCTGAGAGGGCATCTTATCAATGCATACAAATACCTGCTGGGAAGGTGTAATGAAGGCCAAGCCAGACAACTGTTTACAACAGTAATATCCAATGAAAGGACAGTCAATGGGCACAAATTGAAACACAGGAAATTATAAGGAAAAGGCCTTGTTGTTGATGGTGATCAAACAGAGTAACACGCTGCTCAGAGAGGCTGTGGACTCTTCAGCCTGGAAGAAACTCAAAACCCAACTGGACACACTCCCAAGGAACCTACTCTATTTGACCCTGCTTTGAGTTGGAGTGGTTGATCTCCAGAGGTCTCTGGCAACCTCAGTCATTTTGTGATTCTATACACAATCTCAGAGAGAGAAGACAGTGTAAGAAGAAACAAGTTATGGAGGGGAAAGTTATTCTCTCAGAGGAATTTATGCTCTCCTCTAACTGGAACTGCGCAGTGGCACACATTCCTTCCAGACAAAACTCACCATGTGGCAGAACCAACAAAGCTATGTAACTAAATGGAGTAGAAGATACTTCCACACCTGCAAAATCATGCACCTGGCACTTCTGGATCTGAGGCAAGCAGAGAAGTCAAGTGCATTTGAGGCAGTTTGTTACAGTATAATTGCTCTCTTTTACAATCAGTGTGAACCCCAAAGCCATGGTTTCACAATCACTTGGCCCATCCTTAGGTTGGATCATGACCAGAAATCAGACCCTCCTGGCATCTTCCTTGTACTGACACCCACGGCTGGAAACACTGGTTTTCAAGCAGGTTGGCTGTCTGCTCTGGTTCACCACATTGCTGCACAGCTGGTAGCAAATGTGAGGCGTGAGGAAAAAGCTAGAGGCATTATCTGCCCTTTCTACAGCAGCTGCATTTGAGACTGGCTGGAGAAACACAGCCTGAAGTCATTAAAATAAAGAGAAAACTAGTACACAGTGAAGAGATGAGAAGTGGTGAGTTATGCACACCTGTAATATCCCACTGGACTATCAGGCACACTCTTCAAAGAAATCATAAAACTACAGCTTTTCCACCAACCTGACGATATAAATCAAATTACATTTCTCTTTACAGAGGTATGATTTTTATGGTTTTGGTTTTTTTTAAATACCTTCAGTTTTTAACTTTACCCTGGAAATATAGAATTCAGCTGTTACTAAGGATGTGTGCCTATTTTGACTCACTGGAAACTTTTCAGAAAAAACTGTTGCATATCAGTGAAAAATAAAGAATCATGAATGATTTTCAACACAGTTAAGTGAAATCCATTGGAGCAGACAGGCTTTTAACAGCTGACTAGCTAGCTGCACACCTGACACTTAAAATGCTACTCCAAACTAACTGCTTCAGACAACAATCAGCAACACTTTTCCCCTAACAGACATAGGAAGCGTCTCAGTTCCAAATGTGAAGTGATTTGCTCTCTGTAGGCTGACTGGCAAGCCTTCCCCCACCATATCCTGCATTAATACTGTGGCTTGGAGACAGGGAAACGCTCCTGCTTCCAGCAGCACACCCACCAGCTGCTTCCAGAGCCTTGCTAACGCCACTTCCCTGCCAGAAATATCATTCCTAGCACAAAATGTGGGAGAGATTTTATGTGAGACAGTTCAGCTCTGTACCTTTTGGGCTTTGCAGATCAGAAGCATGAACTGTATTTATTGCTGTTTGTTTACACATCCAAATGTCACTCCACTGCTTACACAAACATTTTTCTAAATGCAGGCAGTTGTAAAACCGTGACATGAGTTATTTTCAGGCTGCTAGGAACAGCTGCTGTACAAAAATAATGAATGGAGTGAAGGTTTTGAGGCAGGCACCTCTGGTTTAATCACACACTGTCACTAAGTGAACAAGATCAAAGTCAGCTACAGAAGAGCTTTCATGAAAGATACAATGTTTTGGGAGCTCTGCCCTCCATGGATTTCCTTGCAGAAAAGTAAAAGAGCAGTGCCTTTAACAGATATGTAGGCAAGCCTAATTAGAGCTGCATGAAGTGACACTATCATCTTGTATAACCACCATGGTCTCATATGGCTCCATCTGTTAGAAACAGTAAACCTTCACATGAAATGCCAATCTAAGGAACTTGCCTGAAGTGCAGAATTTTTAACATTAAAAAGCCCCATTTAATAGGAAGCTGCACTTTAAATGGAAAGTACATACCTAATGAGAACATTACCTTGACAGCTGAGGTGACAAAACTGCTCCCATGGGTCTTTGACACAGGAGATCCAGTCCCGTGAGAGGCCTGACAGACACTGCTCAGTTTGCTGGTCGGGCTCCCTGTGCAGCAGGAAATAAAGCAGATGTTGGGTGAGGGCTGGGAGCAGGGCCACTGCACACATGAAACCTCTTCTAACAAGGAACAAGGCATTTCATTTCCACTGCATTCTCCATGAGGTACATCAGCAGGAACTGCCATGGGCACAGAATAAATCCACCTGCAGAAACCACGCCCCAGGGAAGGTACTCTCCACCCAGAGCTCTGTAAGCTGCAAGCAAATGGTCAGGTACCTTCATGGTGGCTGAGGATACTGACTACAGGTGCAAATATGTGAAATTAGGACAGAACTTGCTGCTGCAGATGTAAAGTCCTCTGCTGCCCAGACGCCCTCTGAACCCACACTAGCCTTGGACACTGGCACGGACGAAAGCTTGAAGAGGGAAGGAAAAGGAAGGCCAGAAAAGGAGGGAGAAAAAGTGAGGAGTAACAAAAGCAAGGGTCAGTGAGGAAGGTAAAGGAAGAAACAGAAATAAGGAATGAAGCCATAGGGTCCTCTGTGGCAGATGTTCTTCCAAAATTAACAGACTGACACATGTGCCACGGCACTCTCCTGATGCCCAAGATGGACATGTGGGGATTCAGTGGTAAACTTACCCTGCATTACCAGTGTGTGTACACAAGACTGCTCTTGAGCAGTCTTGTTACTGCTGCTGTTGGGCTGGTTTGTCAGTTTTGTTTGTTCAAGAGACACCAAAGCCATGGATTACACACACGAAAGCAAAAAAAAAAAACAATCTCTCATACAGTTGTACTATAATCCACCCTTGAGTTTTAGAAGTAAATGAACAGCCATTTCTGACAATAAGGGCTTTGGGAAGGCTGGTTTTCAGAGAGTATGAAGATCTAACTCCTTAAATACAATCTGCAACCTAATCAAAAGTGCCCCAGTGACTTCTTCTGTAATACACGTTATGCTCAATCCAGCCTGGCTGCTGTTGCCACAAAGTCAGTTCCACAGACTCTCTTGCTCGCTCACACAGGGTCTGGTGATGAAGCTCTCTAATAACAAAGCTGTTTGGAGAAGGGAGGGTATCAATTTTCTTATCTGACTCGTGCAGGATACAGGGAAAGCACAGGAGTGCAGGAAGGGAGAGGCAGCAGGCAGTCCCTGACAGGCCACTCGGTACTTACATCTCAGCTGTGGTGAGAAACTGAATCATTAACAAAAACTGCACTAATATTTGTATGCCCTAACTATCTGGTGCACCTACACATCCTATCCTCCACACAAATGCCTACTAGAAGAGCCCAAAAGTTACCCAAACCATGATAAACCACTTTGACAGAGTAGACAGTCAGGCTGGAGGTAAAGAAGAAACAGAAAATAAGAGGCAGAACCCCCCCAACCAACCAAAAAAACCTCAATCAATCAATCAATCAGTCAAACTCTCATTGTGGAACAGCTTCAGTCTTACCAAGAAAGCCCCAAAACATACTTAAAAGAATTCAGATACAGCTACACAATTCCTGCCAATTACCCTACGGATTCCCTCTGTGCTGAAGTTAAAATTAACATGACAGCTGTGTTCCCTCAGATAAAAGGAAGAACCATTAGTAAAAATAATTTTTCAACCATGCCCAGCATGCTTTCCAACCATGCCCAGC
This sequence comes from Lichenostomus cassidix, assembly GCF_008360975.1. Classification (NCBI taxonomy): domain Eukaryota; kingdom Metazoa; phylum Chordata; class Aves; order Passeriformes; family Meliphagidae; genus Lichenostomus; species Lichenostomus cassidix. The sequence goes on from NC_139490.1 coordinate 20,626,915, forward strand.
AAATGATTTGTGTTCCATGGATGCAGCACTCCCTCACTTGGCCCTGGGCATCCTGCAGAGATGCTGGGAAGCACACACATGCACAAACAAGTGTGTTTTAAAATAGACAGCAGCTCCTGGCCATATATCACAACAAATAAATTACTTCTGAGGGACCTTCCTACTAGCCTCAACACAAAGATTACTGACTGAACTCCTCTACCCATCACCTGTGTCCTGCAGTTCAGCCCTCCCCATGGCCCCAGGCTTTTGTCACCACTGAAGAAATCCAATTAAAGGAATCCAAACCAGCTGGAATTGGACCAGGTAGAAACTGAGAGCAGTACCAAAACCCAGCATGTCTGCTCTCCTGGTAACCAGAGTTTATGCATTTCAGCATCTACTGTGCCCCACTGGGACCTAAGACTGATCCGCCAGTCACTGCAACCTCTCCACACTCTTTGCCACATCCACACCACCATTCTCACCCAACCACCTCTGCACTGTTTCTGTCTAAATCTGTGCCCCACAGCCTGCATCACTTTCCCTCTTTCCCTTTTGACCTGAAAAGAACTGGCTCTTTTTGAGGAGATATCTGTGAACTCAATTTGGCTTTAAATTGTGCTGTTTTCTAAAGGAAGTTAAACTCAAGTCTGAGACACCCTCAGCCATGCACACAGGTCAGCTGTGCAAACCAACACCTTCCTCTTTCTCTGCTGAGTACTTTTCCATCTTCACCAGCTAAAATGCTGCTGTTATTCTGATCATTTGAAAGGGAGAACAAACGGGTAAGACTAAGCCACTGCCTTCTGTGATCACACTACACACCTGTGCTTGTGGCTGCTGCTCCAACCGTCTGTCCAGGCTTGTCCACAATAATATACGGATTATTAATGACTGAGCTAGCAGAGCCTTGCTTCATGTGCACCGGAGTGGACGTTGGGGTACGAGGTAGTGGAGATGGACTAGGGGTCGATATTGGAGAACCTTAAGAAAAAAAGTCCAATGCTTCTAGCTTGTAAATGTTGTCAGAATATAAAAACATGGCAATAGTAGTACTTTTGAAAACGGCTTAGAGAAGGAACATTTTTTGAGGATGCATTTCCCAGCCTGTGAGAGATCACAGGACTTGGAGAAGGAAAGAGGAGACAGAAGGAAAGGAAAAGGCATATAAAGCACTACAGCTCATAGCTACCTTGGACATGCTCTGCCTACTACGACAAGCAGGGCTCAAAGGGAACTTGAGAAGCCATCTGGTCTATCCCTGAATCCTGAGGGATTTACCTGCACCATTCTCATTGCCAAGACCAGAGCACCCAGGAAGATGAAGAAAGAGAGCTGAGCTCTCTTTCCCTTGTGCAGCCCATGGTACAGGCATTCAGAGTGGGAACCCAGGAGCTCCCCTAAAAGGGCTGCTTGGAACAGCCTTGGGCAGCATGAACGCCTGGGTCCCTTCACTGCTCTGGTCCCCTCACTGGTCTGACTACAACAGAAACCCTTAAAATCTATCTGTCAGTCGTGCCACTTCTGCGTAACATGGCCAGGAGAGAGAGCAACTAGAGAAGAAAAAAAGCTCCATGAAGAGTTAAACAAGAAATTCAGAGAAAAGGACAGGCAAGGCAAAGATCAGAGAAGAGACAGCAGCAAGCACCAAGCTTCACCTGCCTGTTACTCTACTGTCTTGACAGTTACTGAGAATTAAAACAGAACATAAATGCTCATTAAATAAAATCTCCATGTTTTAAAAAGTGCTTTAAAATCTGAAAGGGGCAACCCTTCTCAGCAGACAGCAGAACCTTGGAAAAATATTTAGCAGGGAAACACTGAAATAGCAAAGATCAACAAAGAATAGTCAAAGGACTTTAGGAAAGATTGGATAGCCCCTGTAATTCCTGCTTTCTAGGAAGCTTTGGGAAAAGAAGATCAAGAGAAGAGCCTATAAAGAAAGAATAAAGCTTGACATAGGTTCAAGTGTAAATCAACCTGAGTACAGTTTTAAGATGTCAAGGAACAATACTGAAATTCAGTTAAAAAACCCCCAAAACAACAAAACCAAACCAAACCAACAAACTAGACCCACTTTAAGAAAATTATCTGGGAGCAGATCACCAGAAATCACACATACTAATAGCTGGTGCTTTATCCTCTCTACCCTGAACACCAGAGAATTAAGAGCTGCAACAGGTCATCTTGGAGCTTCACAGCAAGTGCCATAGTAAGCTCTACATAAATACTTTCTGATGTAAAACATCATCCAGTAACTGGTATCACACCCAGGCAGGGAAGGGACCACAAGTGAAATGAGCAAAGCAGCACCCTGGCCATGTTTGGTTCAGAAGCTGTCACATTGCTCACTGCAGCCAACTGGCAATTTAATCCAATGCAAGGTGGACTTTTGGAAGACAAAGAGGGAAAAGAATGGCTTCTTCCCACATAAAAATATTCCACACGAAAGATGTGTCCTTGCCTGGGCCTTTCTGCAGGTAGCAGTCAATTTCAAGACTATCTATTTCATATTTAAAAGCTTTCAAGAACAGGGAGAGAACAACTCTCATCCTACTTTTGATCTGTTGTGATGCATTTCACATTTTTATTTTTTCCTCGAACATTAAGAAGTGTGCTTAGCTCCTTATTCTAGAGTTTCCTACTGTCTGATGTTCCAAGATTGGCAGAAAATCAAAGGAAGGACACAAAACAAGTCCAACTGGTTCACTCTCTTGTTTTCCAGGGGGAGGCACTCGGGTAAGTAAACTAACATTCACCTGATACAATCTTGCAACTCATGGTGATAGGCTGGAAGGATTTTCCTGGTGACTCTGCAGGGCTTGGACTCTGACCTTGAGGCACTATTTTACAGCTAGCTGCAATGGGTTGAAAGGCTGAATTTCCATGAGACCCAAAGGCAACTTTCTGTGTGGCTAACTTGGTGGGAGTCCGTTCTATCGAGGATGGCAGGGAATAAAACGCGGCATGTCTTTCGGTTTCAGCATTCCCAGAGAATCCTGATTAAAACAGGGAAAAGAACAGAAATAGTTCTTAGGCTGACACATCTAATTCCTTACTGTGCTTCTCTACACAAACATCACTCAGGTATGATAAATACGCTCTTGAAGGAAGGAGGGAAGGAAAAGCAACTGGTGGGAAGCACTTGAACAGGGAGAAAGGGAGGTAGGGAATTGCTCCTGCACAGGCCTGTTGGATCTGCTGGACAAGAAGAATAAAACGATGCCATGCACAGCCTGTTCAGCTGTGGCAGGGGATCAGCCACTTCTTACAGATTTTCTTGGAATGCCCCTTCCACTGACCAAAAGCTGCTGGTAGTTCCAAGTGTCCTTGGTCAGGGCTCCATAGGACTAAGGCTGGATCCCTTCACAGAGAATCTCGCAGTGTGTTTTTTGGAGTAAGACTTTCATGAGACCAACAACTGCCTTTTGAGCCAGGCTAAGGAATCCACTTTATTTGGGTTGAAGGAGATCAATCAACCTGGAGCTGCTGAGAGAAGCTACTGCCTGTCAGTGTAAGGAGGTAGGTTTACTTCCTTCCTCTTGGCTGTAGCACTGCTCACCTGAAGATGCTACAAATCTTCCTGTTTGAATAAAAACCCTGTGCATTTAAAATTTGGTTGTGTTTGTCCTTTTTTGGTCAAAAGAAAAGACCACATTTAAACTGCAAACATTATTTTTGCTGAGCCTGAACACCACCAGTGTCATCAGTGCCTACCAGGAAGCATAACCATGCATGGCACTAGCTTACAGCCACTCCTTGAGCACAGGAGTGTTGGTATAAATCAAGAAAAGCACCAGACCATGCTGCATCTGACACTATTTTGAAATATAACGTTGCTGTTTGCAGAAGGATTCTCACACTAGAGAGTGTAAACTGTAACATACACCCTTGTCTCTCAGCCCAGTTAACCAAGGTCTGTCATGCAAGCCTTGACACCCTGTGTTCCAGAAAACAAAGCTAAATGCCAACAGAGGCACAGCTCTTCCTACAGAGGCACAGCTCTTCCTACTTCACACCAACTACAAATCCTAGTAGTAGATGGGTCAGCACTGCCTGTGCCAGGCAATCCAAGTGATCCTAAGGCCTCAATGCTGCCCCACTGCAATGGGCCCTTCTTTTCCTGATCTTACAGGGGAAGGGGAGAATGAGACCCTGACATGCAGTGATGCCATCATCCCTCCAAGAAACACACATTACCTTTTCAGTCTCTAGTCTCAACAGCACAGTAACTACAGTTACATAGGGATTTTTGTTCCCTCACAGTCAGCTCATGTTAGGCACTAACATATATAACTGAACACACTGCTAGACCAATTCCTTAAACATACACACAGTCCCCAAAACATTCAGAAACCTAAAAACTCCTCTGAAAACAGTCTGCCAAAGCCAAAACTTCCAGTGCTATTCAACCACTTTTTTTTCCAGTTGCATCTGCTGTTGTTCCTTATTCACTATATTTTAGCAAGACAGAGCATGTTTAACAAACTTCAGATAAAAAACCCAAACAAAACCAAACCAAACTCCAAAACCAAGTAATCTATAACAATTTCTGAATTACATTTCAGAGCACATTAAGGAAATATGATCTGGGGAGAGCAACAAGCAGGTAGAACCAGCAACCTTTAAGGCATAAGAGCAATTAAGAGGTGGTATCCAGGAGAGCCAAAGTTCCAAGAACTTGAATTTCAGCAACACTCATTTGCTTTACCTTTGTCCACAGAAGCATCTGGGCTGGAGTCCCGCAACTGTTTAATTGGTGAAGAAGCTTTAACGGGTGCTGGGATACTCAGTGGCAAAGATAAAGATGTAGGAACATCAGAAAGGTCAGACTCTGAAGAGTGGGAGAAGAGATACTCCTCACCAAGGGAATGCCTGTGTAGCTCCACATCCACTACCTTCCAAAAACAGGAGAAAGGACATTAGTATTTGGTAGCTAGGTAAAGATATAAAAACCAAAACGAACTATGCCTTTTTATTTTAATGCCTAAAAACCTCTCCCTTTGTTTTCCCCAACTCTAAATAACATTTCCATTCATTTCAGGGACAGCTCCCAAAGGTCCAGCAGTATCTGGGCTAAGACAAAAATCTTGCAACACTGAACCCTTACAGTAAAAGAGCACATGTCTCAGTCCATGGGGAAATCTGAACTGTAAACACTGGAAGGATTACAGAGCCCAGCTCCAAGCAACCCCCTAAAGCAAGGACTGCATACCCCTGTAGGGACAGGCACAAAACTGAAGCCTGCCTTTTCTGATAAAGCCTTGAGAAACACACCACATGATCTACTCTTCAAAAGTGCTCTTTAATCACAGTAGACATTTCACATTAGTGTTTTCTCCACAAACTGAAAAGCTGAAGTAATGTGATTTCACTATAAAAATTTCCATTCACTACAGCACAAGGGAAAAACAATTTCAAGGAAACTTTACAAATATAGCAAACTGGGTTATTAATTGATTAATTTAAGAGTTCATTTTCCATTAATGTCCTGAATCTTAAAGATACAGAAATTTAGAAGTACTTAATACACTAGAAAATTTTAGCAGCATTTTTGGGTGATCCCTTCAACTTAAATTCTTTATGTATAAGCTCTGTAGCACATCAGAATGCAAATCAGAACATTTCAGAACCAAAAGCTTCACAAAGCAATAAAATTTAAAGCTGCAGTACAAGCCAAGTTCTTTGTGAAGGAAGGGCTGGAGACTGTCTGCCCTGAACCAGGAAGGAGAAAAAAATTACTTTTGTCATGAATAGTGACAAGGTGTCATAATCCTTTCATTCAATAAGAGAGCAAAACCTACATTCCAGAAATTGTGAAATCAAATGGGTCTGACTCTGTGCTTAGTCCCATGCATCTTTTCTTTTTAAACATCCTTAAGGGAATCAAAATACAAGATCCATCCCCTGACCCTCTGACTCACCGTTTCTGCACCAAGAGTCTGCAGGCCTGTGTAGGTCCTGTCCAGCTGGATAAGACAATACAATATATTAGCTAGGGCAAAGCAATACATTAGCTAGAATTTACAACACAAATTGTTTGAAAGAAGTTTCAAACTTTCAAACTATGTAAGTTGAGCAACAGCACATCCAATTTTTTGAGGCCCTAAGGGCAGAAATCTGCGTGCTCTGATAAGTGTGCTCTCTTCTGCAAAAAATTCAGCCATGACCCGAAGCCCACACTAAAGTGCAAAGGAACAAAAAAGCCGAAGAAAATTAGATTGTTGAGGGAATATTTCCATCTAAGAAGACTCCTCAAGCAGTGTCCTTTTTTTATTCTTGATGTCAATATAAGGAAATAATTATGAGAAAAACTCTGAGTTTTCAACTGACCAACACAACAAAGGCTATGTTTACACTATAGTTTTTGATTAAGTAACTGATCACAGCGAGCCATCAGCTGATAAAGAGGCATAACATCCCAGAGGCATCTGTTAAGACACCTACAGAAGGAGCTGGGTTTGAGAGGTGCACAGTGTGCCAGAGCTCAGGGGCACAAGGGATGCCAGTCACAAAGGAGGGCTCAGCTCACCCATACACCCCCACAGCAGCTACAGGCTCAGTATGAGAACAGCAAAGATTTGCTGATTTGAGCTCCTGTGTGCCATGGACTGGCTCAGTTTTCTCCTGTAGGCTGAGCCTCCTTCACTGTCCATCACAGTGTTAATAATTTCTCCCCAAGTCACATCTCCCCAAATATATTTTACTCACCATCTGCATTAAATGTCCCTAAGTTGCAGGGGAATATTTTCAACCTCCTCTACTGTCTATATTTAGGGTTGCAATGAGTTATCTTATTCAGCATGAAATTCATTAATGCAGGCAGAGTTCAAATAAAACTAATGCTGCTCAAAGAAACAGGAGGCTAAACCAGCTCAGGACTTAAGTCCACTAATGCCAGGGACTACTAATTAAAAGGAAAACGAGCAATGGCCTAGTTTTCCAGGACTGCTGCATACTATAAACCCTGAGTGTTGCAGGGGTGAATGAGTTGGAAAAGGGAGCTCTCTTCAAAGGGAACATGGTCTGAATAGGGAATCTCAGCCCACCCTGCCCACTCTAACAACAAAGATAATCATTAGCTGATACCTGCCTGTGCTGAAGGAACAGACATGGCAGCCACTTTACTAGCAGAAAGATGGCCCTGAAGCACCCTGTTCGGTTAAAGCCAGTGAAAACATGATAAAAATCTCAAAGTGTAGGGAAAAAACAGGTAAACACTGCTGCTCTGAGCACACTCAGCTCCAGCTGCTGCAAGACTGTGTTCCCTGATACTGCATCAACTCCATATTGCCAAGGTAAGAGGCTTTCCTGGATCTATTTCAATTCTCCAGCTCAACTATTCATGTGAAAATAACCAGTAGGACACTCCTAACACAGAGAGGCAAAAGCACATAGACAAGCAGAGCGTCTTCTAGATTATGCAAAACAGTTCATTTAAATGCCTTTCTCTAAAGTATTTTGTTCAAGTACCTTCAAATTGTGTATGATATCAATCCTTTTGTTCTGGCTATCCTTGAAGTGTATCTGCACTCTCACTGGAAATTCTCCCCAGCCTCTCCTGGTCAGGTGAAATGGAGGTTCTCTGGAAACAAATGGTGGTTACATTTGGCTGCAGAAGTGGTCTAGCTTTCACCTCCCTCCTTATCAGAAAGCCAAAGACTGTTTTTCTAGCTGACAAGTAAAGCTATATTCAGGTCTGCTACTCACCACAGAGAGTGTAATCACAGCAATGAGAATTTTATGGCTTTGGACAGCTGAAAATATACTTTAACTTTACACAAGGGGACAGGGAAGAAAATGGTAAAACACTGTTGGATAAGACACGTGGGAAACAAGTGTCATATTTTTAAAAAGAAGACAAAAAAAAGGCTGTGCTATGTCAAATGAAAAACACTCGTTTAAAATAAACCCAAGTCAGCTCACTGCAAGCAGCAGTGCAGTATTTTCCAATCATTTCCTGCTCTTCCCTATCAAGTAGCAAAAAGGCACACACTTCATGTAACACCAAATTAACACTATATGAACAAGGAAAAGTTAACCACTGTCATTCCCCAAGCTGAAAATAAAGGGTGTTTTATCTGTAACATTTACTGTTACTTTGTATTTCAGCTTATTAATGTAAATGCAAATGTAGTTTCTGCAACAGAAAAAAATGCAAGAGGTTTAAAGGAGATTTTTAGTTCATAACATTAATATTCACTACGATGACTGGGACTGTGACACCAGAAATCAATTAACCAGATGGGATTAAAACAGAAGATAAACAGCATTGACATGATGGAAACTGAGAAAGGCACAAAAAGACAGCAATCAAATATAATTTGGTAAATTACAGAATACAAAGGAGTTTGCTTTTGTCCTGCTCAGGGTTGCCTTCTCAGAAACATCACTGAGCCATACCAACACTTCTTACCCCGGGAAAGTCTTCCTGGAGCTGCCTTTCAGTAGTTTAATTTTGCCAGAGTTAAGTTGCCATTCAGTACCTAAGCAGTCCTCCCCACACTCCTCCCTCCAAGAGGCAGCTAAAAACTGGAGAATTATTCTCCAGTGGAGAATAATTTCTTTAGAAAGACACCATCTATTTTGAAGGCATCCTCCCTCTGTCTTGTCCAAGGCAGAAGGATGAAAGGCTGACAGGGCATTTCCCTGCAGCAGTCAAGAGAGAACCTACCCCACCCCAGTCACAGCTTGGAAAACAGGTGTGGAATAGAGGTTTGGGAGAGCACAGAGAAGCTGCCCCATTTCTGTAGCACCAGCACCATCACACTGATGGGAAATTCCTCAAAGCACAAAGCCAATGCCACTGATCTCACTAGTGTGGAGAAATATTCTGGAGTGGAATATTCATGCCCAAACACACATGTAGCATTAAAAATATGGGCAAATAAGCTTTCTGAGACTCCTCTTTCTTTTCCATGCTGGAATAGATGAGTGGTAGCAAACATTTCTTTTAGCACCAGAAGTCTAACCTGAGCAGCAGAGAGTGTATGTAACACATACAGGAGATGCACAACCCAAATAGCATGAAATGTAACAACTGAATGCTTTTTCTCAGAAGGAAATTAAAGAAAAAAAAAACCAAACAAGCCAATAAACTTGTTTGGCATATTTGCTACATAAAAAACCTCATTTATTTTTACAACTACTTTGGAGTAGGCCAAGTTAAGCCAGAGGTTAAATACAGACATGGAATACTAAACCAGGAAAAGAAGTTGTTAATTTTCTAAGAAACTTGGCACTGTAAACCTGGCAAGCCTAAAGACAGGAATAATGACTGGAATAATTCCTTATTACCTCACTTCTACCAGGTCATTAGGTTTGTAACTGGGATGGAGGAAGAACCAAACTTTCTTGACAAAATGGTTTATGCTGGGTTCTCTCCGAGAGCCTCGGACGTACACCATCCATTTATGGGTTGACTGATCATTTTCTTCTCTTTTGTCAGGGGGAATGTACCTAGCAAAGAAGTGAAATAACACAAGGTAAAAATCCCAAAGAGACTAATAAAGCAAAAAGTATTTCCGGAAAGATTAGGCAAAAAAATTGGGAATGTTAAAATGCCTGTAGGAACCTTGCCCCCTGCACAGCTCTGATCATTTGTCCTCACTCTGACAGTCCATCCAGGAACAGGTATAGGTCCCATAATCTACTCTAAGTTTCTTACACATGTCCTCTGTTTTAATGCACAACTGCTCTATGATATTCACCCACTTAAACATTTGGGTCTTATTTAAGAAGACTTAATTAAACATTCTACCACTGTCAAATTCCTTATCCCATCCTATTCTGAGATATCAAGAAGCAAAACCACAGCAGAACACATCATCAGCAACTCTGCTAGCATAAATACAAAAAAATACAATTCTTATAAAGTTTTAAGCAACTTCAGTCACTACTTAGTTATGGGTCCAGCCTTAGGTAGATTTTCAAGATGCCATTCTGACTTTAAGTTTTGTCAGCAAATGTCTGACACATTCCATGCAAAAGACTGACTCGATTAGAGCAAGGATGGAGAGTTAAAACCTGCAACTGTCCATTTTCCTAAAACTAATGCCTTTCTTCACTAATTTCCTTGAAGATTGAAGTTATATATATTTACCTGTCTTTTTCTTTTAAATATAAATAAAAACTGTATAAATTAATTTGTTTAGACTAATCTGAACCTGCACAATTTTCCTTACTGTGATCAGCAGTACATTGCTCTTTTGGGGGTTTTTTTTCTGTTTAAAAATCCCCCACATTATACCTATGGACACAGTGAATCAGCCAACTAATTCAATTAGCCAACACACTGAATTAGGACAACTTGCTTTTCCAAATTTTCAAGGGAAAACTTCTGACTTTTAACTGATCAAAAAAAGCTTCGACTTCCCTTGAGACTTGAACGACTTCCCTTGAGAGAAACAGATCTTAAAACTTCCATATATATATAAATTTATAAATAAAATAACCACTAAAACACCTGTTTCTTCCACAAAAAAACTCATGCTGACACCAGAGGAGAGCTGCCTTGGGTACAGTGATTATTCAAGGATAACAGGTCATATTGTGACAGCCTAGCAATTTCATTTGTCTCCTAATTTTAACTTTCTATTCAATTTAATCCTGAAATAAAGGACCATCCCTCAGGCTCTGGATACTAACTTGGAGACGTTGCCAACCACAATCGTTTTCTTCACATAAAGTCGTGAAGTTTCATCATTTGACAGTCCGGCATTTCGTTGTCCTGGTTTTTGAGAGCTTGAAACACCCGAACTGTCCTGAGGGTAGGGGAAGAAAAAAAAGGCAAACAAAAACCCAAACATTCCTCTTAAACATCATTTTGTTTGGTGCTAGAAAAGTAAGGTGTTTTAAAAAAAAATAAACCTGCATAAATGAAAGACCAACAAGGAATCATCCCTAAAAATACTTAAATCGCTCTCCAGGCACATTTAAGCAACTCAGGCATTAACAATGCTCTCCTTCCTAGCCAAGAGCACACTCTGTGGCTTAGCTGAGTGGACATGGTGCGACATCCCATGGAGCTGAGCCATGACTTCAGCTTGGGTTTCAAAAGCACTCCTCCTTCACTGTCTGAAATAAAACCAGGCATGGCTAAAATGGCATCAAGTTGGTCGCTAATCAGGAACAAAGTTAAATCGCCCATGAGTGGGGGCTGAGAATGTAAATTTTTCTCATTGCCAGCCTCTGCTGCTCTGGGGAACTCTGGTGTTGCCTCACAGTGAATAATCGAGGCTGGGTTTGAGACAGGAATTCAGCTCCAACTGAGGAGGGAGAACAGCCATACCCTGTCACTGACATCCAGGTAAACCCACAAATCCACAGCAATACCAAGGCACAGCAAATCCAGCCACCCTGTAACACAACCCCAGCTATTAAGCAGCAGCCAAGACTCCCAGTACAATGATCTGACCACCCACTATGCCAACACAAGTGGAAGTTTTGTCTGCATAGGAATGAGAAGCTTTTCTACAACCCTGTTGGATGAAGTGTCTGTCTGGAGAACAAAGGACTGCCATCCTCGAGTGACCACGGAGCACCCACTGGAGTGCAGTCCACCGAGCACTCACCAGATGAGGGTCAGCATGGGGAGCACTGGATTCACTAAGGAGCCATTCCCACTCCTCTGTTAAGTCAGGGATGCCTCAAAGGAGCAAGGAGCCACAGAAGGCTGGGATGGCTCCTGCTCCTCATCACTCCCTCAGCCCCACAGGCTGCGCTGGTCAGTGATGCACCAATGTGCTACCTCCAAGCAATAAAACTGGTCCATGTATGTCCCCAGCAGAGAAACAAGTTCTATTGGTCTCGTGGTGGACGATACAGGTGGGTTCATATTCTCTATGGCTCACCTGCCTTCTGCTACAGACCCTAAGCAGGGTTCCAGCAAACTGCAGCCCTGCTATCAAGGGTGTCATACCGCCCAGTGGAGGCAGAATCTCTGCTTTCTGCCATATATTAGTGCAACTTATTCAGATGCAGAATGCAGCCATATTCACTGAGACATACCCACTCCTGGCTGTACTCCTCTGGCAGGCCTGACCACTTAAAGGAACTGAAAGGAAACTGAAGAGTTTTACCTCACCTATGAAGGCACATTTCATCTGCAGGCACTGAGTGAGCCTCCCCAGTGGAGCTACCTGCAGCCAACAGGTGAAGCATTTGTGTGGCTGCACAGTAAGCCACAAAGGGTATGGATCCAGGTCAAAAATAACCCCCAAAAATGCATGAGGGAACATTGACAGAACATATTTTTAACTTGAGTCAGACTGGTTCAGTTAAGCAAATGGTGATAATGCACAACAGCAAGCAGCACCATCAGGACAAAAACAATTCAAACTGTGCATCCAGGCTCTACCAGCTCATGCTGCCTGGGTGAGCTAACCCTCCAGTGTTAATGTTTGCACTACAGGCTGCTTGAGGAGGCCAAACCCCTCCAGTGGATCAACCATTCTAAGCAATGCAGTCCCACGGGCACCCAGGGCCAGGCAGCAGCATTACTTCTTGAAAACACTGCTGGAAACAACACATATTGCTCCCCTCTGCAGGCTCCACCCTCCCAACCTGACTTCCATCCGTGCAGCAAAGCCCTTTGCTCAGGCTGTGCAGCCCCTCCTTCCCCAGAGGCTGTGACCGAGAGGGTGACAGAGCTGTGCTGAGCCCACGGCTCTCCCCGGCCTGCTGACCTGGCTCTGGGCAGGACTGAGGTAAGAGCAGGTACGTTACAGACACTTCAGTTGGCCTTACAGCAAAGCCAGGCTGAGGGAGTGGGAGCAAGCGGTTGGAGAGGGTAAGAAACAGATCTTCAGCAAGGTGGGTGAAAACATGAAGAGCTCCTGGTGCCAGCACCGAGTCCTCAGAGCACACATCTCCAACAACTTGATCACCACTCGAGTTTTACTTTACCCGGCCAGCATTTCTGCTCTGTCTCTGGTCCAGGCTGTTTGTCAGCCGCTCGTCTGCATCCAAGTTGCCATTGTCTTTGTCCAGGAGAAAGTCATTGTGCTGAGAGAGCGAGTCGCTCTCGGAGTGGTTGGCAGAGGGAGTGTCTGAGCCCTGGTTAGCTGGAGACGATGATCTAGAGGGAGATTCCAAGAATTTCTTGATTGAAGGGTGGTTAAGAATTGTTGCATCGCATGACCTGGTCCCCTGCAATGAAGAGGTCAGGAAGATCCGGTCACTATTTCCCTGCAGCCCAGGTAAAAACAAAGCTGTTCCAGAAGGGAAAAAAAATCAATGTATGAAGAAAGAACAAATATTTAATCAGCTGCCCAGCAGGAAAAACATATGCTGCAGAAGATAAAAGCTTAAAAGGGCTCTACAGAAACAGTACCCCAAATTGAATCTGTTCCTTCAGACCTTCTGACCTCAGAAACCCATCAGGTTTTGGAAAGCAGGACTGCAGCCTACTCAACTACCTATAATATCCCTTTGAAAATAACCTCTTCCCTTCCTGTGCAGAGACCCACAGTCTCACCACACACAGGAAGGCTACAGCTGCCCAGCTCTTGCAGGCAAGCAGGGTAGGTAAGTGCATCAGGCTCCTTAGCTTTGACACTCACTGGCAGTCCTGTCAATAATTATGAGGCAAGCTACACATACTAACACCCTGTCTGCTCCCAAAGCTTAACGGGATAAACAACAATGTGCTTAGGCATGCTTGCAAACTTTCCTCAAAACAGACATCTCAGAGCTAATCTTAGATCCTCCTAAACCTCCAAGGGGGAGGACAGGGCAGCCAAGTGTTTAAATCACTTTTGTTTTTTTCATTACCATGACAAAGGCCCTTCTTTTTGTCTTGCATTTGCTTTTTACCTCAGAAGTAGAAGGAAAACATCCATTAACTCAAAACAATCGTCCCATGGCCACTTCTTGACCCCAGACAGCAGACCACCCTGTCACCTCGGTCTGAGGATGAACCAAGTCAGCAGAAACACCCCTGTGCAGCAGCAGAGCACTGACAGACAGACAGCCTCTCTCCAGCTCCTGCAGCCACAGACTCACACCACAGTGGCACTGGTAGCTTTTTTCACAGGCAGTACCAGCTCAACGAGGCTTCTTCCCTGCCCAAACCACCCGGATCTGCCAGGCTGGAACAATTATTCATGGGGCAGGTCACAAAGGAAAACAAATCAAGAAACTGCTTAGGGATTTATTTGTTGCTTTGTTTGCTTTGTTATTGTTTTTGTCCTTTTTCTTTCCCTTTGCAGGTTTATTTTTAATCCACATTAAGTTCCCTGATTCAAAATTCAGCCAGCATGATTGAGGGGGAGGCAGACACTCAGCATCACTACCGAGTGGCAGAACTGCCCTTGTGAGGTGGTAGCATGAGTGGAGTTAAACACTGTCCCACCCTGGCCTTTAAAGGATCTTTCCAGAACTTTCTTTCCAATTCTCAATTATGTACACAAGTGAAGCAATTAGCAACTCTCAATTACCTGCTTAGGAGAGTTACAGCCATGTATCCAACGGCAGGGACACAAAACATGTCCAAAAGACCCCGAAGCCCAAACCAAACACACACCAAGAACACCTGCTTTTGTTTTACCTCACATCAAGTAAAATGATCAACACCTTTTCCAATAATTTGTGGGAAAGCATAATAAAACACAATCATGAAGAATCCTAAGTCTGAAAACTCGGCAGCCTTGGATTCAAGAATTGTTTATATTTATGAGAACACGTCAGGAACTTGCATATCATCTTTCCAAAAATTCTGAATTAAACTACAAAGACTCCTATTCTACCAGAAGCAGAAACAAGACAATCTTTCACTGCCCAGTCAATCATGCATGAGCCACAATTAAAAACAGACAACAACGAAAACTGAAATCTGCAACAATTGCAACATAAAGAAAGAACTGATTTAACCTACGTGCAAATCAGGACTTTTAGAAAAAAATAAAAATGCAATCAAAGATGCAGCTAGACTAGCCATAAGCTCATAAAACTACTGGAAAACTAAACAAAGCAAGGAGGCAGCAATAAGTTTTGTGAATACCTCAAAACAATTACAAAATACATTATTTCTGCAAAGTGTGAAAATCATCAGGGGAAAAAAGTGAACACCCTGCATGGCAGAACAAGAAGAACAAGGAACAGTACAGCCCCTGCAGACACATGATGACAATGGATAAAGGCACTCTCAAAGATTAGAACCTAGGTCACATTCTTCAGCTGCCTACACAAAAATCAAAGGGGGCAGAGAGATCTCCAAGCCTCCCAAGGCTTTTCCACAATCTTTTCCAACTCCAATTGCTCAACTCAAGTTCAGTGAGGGAAAAACCAGCTGAACCTTTTTCTTTTTTACCTCACTCCAAGTTCTCTGAAAAGCACAATAGCAAAACCAGGAGTAGCATAGATAGTGAGTGCTTGGAAGAGAAATTCTTACGGGACTAGAGTGAAACCCATGTTTGCAGCACCCATTTACAGCCTCCTTCTGGAAATCAGATCAACTTGAATTGAAAAGATGGTAATACCTACACTGGCAATGAACTACATGTCATTTGGGAGTATGCACAAGTCATGAACACCTTGCAATTAGCAGTCATTAAGGGCAGAGTGCTCCGAACTGGGATTTAACTTAACAGGGTTTGAGGTTTTTTAATCTTGTGAATTTTTAATCACTCTGTGATATCTCCGTGATTATCTCCTGCTTTACTGCTGCCATCAGCCTGTTCACCAAGCCATTAACAGACTGACTGCCAGGGCAAAGGGAGGATGGTTTCACAGCACTGCCTGACACTCAAGAAGTCTTGAAATCTTAATTATTTTTCTTTTTTCCTGAAAAGTCCCCAAGCCCATCTGTTGCCACTCTCCTCCTGTGAAATGGGAAAACATATTCCACACTTTTCAGGGTTTGCAAGGACAAACTGTGCAGTGTTTGAGAAACAAGTTGCTCTCAGGGAAGAACTGAGGATGAAAAAAAACGCAGAGTATTTCAGAAACCAGAATCAGGGGCTGCTGTGCAAGTTCTCAACTGCTTCGTGAAGACTCCCCTTTGCCAAGGACCTGAGGCCCAGCTGGTGAACACAGGTCTCCTCTCCCACTGTCACCCCATTTGCAGTCTGTATTCCACCATTTCATTAAATCGCATCTCAAAACCAAACATCAGCTGAACAGCCACTGAACTCCACACCTTGCTTTGCAAAGATTCCCTAAAATCTTATTATTCCCAAAGCAGTTTTTACCTCTCCAGCTTTGAGGAGACCAGCAGAGGCATAATAGTTAGCCACAATACAGGCACGCAGCTTGTCCATCATCCTCCTGGCTTCAATCAGGCGCTGCAAAAAGAGGAAACACAGAGTCATAAGAAGCACTGCAGCAATTGCCCAGACCCCAAACACAAGGATCTTAGGTAGTTATAACAACAAAATCTTTATACCTGATCTATAACTTCGATTTCATGTTCTTTACTCTTCATTTCGACAGCAAACTGTTCCTTTATAATAGCCTCAATCTTCTGCACAGTAACATCTCGAGCTGTACAAGGCCACACATGGAAAATAAAGAAGGAGGCAGTATTTACAATTCTATTTTTGAGGCTCTATTTGACAACAGAAAGATGAAAAACTACTGTAGAGCGAGAAGTGAAGGGATAATATGTTGAGCACACACATTCATCCAGGGACGGATCATTTTCCCCCAAAAAAAGTTATGTCTTAACAAAAACCACATGTATCTTTAAAAGCTGTCTTATGTGGAGAGCTATTTTTTCCTTTTTAGGTCTGAGATGACAAGTAAAAGAAAATGGGAAGAACGGGACCCGTTTGTTTACTTCTGCCTCAGTAAAGCTGTAAACAGTGAAAGGAAAACTCCACCATGCTGGCCCAGCACAGTGGCCACTGTGATTGCGCCAGAGTGAGCTGCAACACCATGGACATTTTTCTGCTCTCCTTGGCCAGATTCACATCCAGGAAATTTACACCACATCACGCAGCAATAATAAAGCAAACTCATATTTATATGTTCAGCCCTGGCACGAAGTGCAGCCTGCTCTGGAGTGCCTACAAGCCATTTATTACTCACAAAGGAAGCTACATAATCAAAAGCTGGTCTACCTCTTACAAAATCCTCTTTCAGCACAGCAGTCAAAAAAATTTAGCCTTTCAGCAGGAGTTTACTGACCTTGGTGGAAAGTATGTAGTTTAGGATTTCAAACTGTGCAAATACCTTACAGCAAATTAGTGGCCAGGAATTATCATATTTTTCTAGGACATCCATAAACACTGGAAGAACTATTCTTTTTGCTCTACACCTACTGTAGACTTTAACATTGCCCTTCCTTTAAGTCACCTCCATTACATCAAGAGGCTTCAAACAACTTCTGTTTTTATCAAGTTTTAAGTAAGAATCTGGCAGAGCAGGAATTACACTTCTAGAAGAAAGCCTGGAAAAGGTGCTCCAGCCTGTGTCAGAAATAGTAACCCCACAGCAAAGCAGATCAGAGAAGGAGTCTGGCTTTCCCTGGAAGAATCTCACATCTCCACATGAAATAGGAGGCAACAGCACCAAGACTTTGGCTTGAGCTTCAGAGGAAGCGTGTGTCTTCCTAAAAAGTACATATTTGTTTGAAGAGGTTTCTAATACTCCAGAAGAGAGGGGAAAGAAAAGCAAGTCAGAGCTTTGCTGGCATCTTCCAGATAGCATACATAATTTTACTGTCAGATCAGGTACCTACAACAGGAGTGAGGCAACTGATGCTTCTATATGCAACAGGGATATCCTAAATAATTTTCCTTCTTTCCACATGTATTCACACACACACACATATACATATGCACACATATAGATATATATATATATACACACACACACACACACACACATATATATATATTAGGACCAGAAATAGTTCAAGCCTACATTAAAACACAATTATGGTTGAATCTATATGAGTAAGGCAAAATTAAAAACCAGAGGGATATAATTTACCTCCAGCCATGAACATCATGACAAAGAAATTCTCATGTGAGGTTAGACTTAAAATAAATCTAAACAGATTAAGGTATGAAGGCATGATTCTGCGAGGGACAACTGCATCTCTTGCCAAGGCTCATGCCATGCCACGCCAGCATTATGATGATTTAAGCACTTTAGGATTTGTGGTTATATTACAGAAGCTTTTAAGAACACTTTATATTCATTTTTTTTCCCAGCTTAGTGTCAACCACAGTCCCTCGTTAAGACCATGTTAGTGAAATTTGTGTACTTAAGGAATTCTAGTACTGAAAGTTGGAGCTCTTCCATGAGAAGAGGAAAGAAGCCAATTTGGACGAATCACCTGAATGCAAAATTCGCTTTGGCAAGGACAGTCTTCCAAGGCCCTGAGACTCTGCCCACTCATCATCAAGACCTTCTGAAAAGTTGTTTCAGAAGCAGATTGAAAACCTGTCTGCAGTCCCTGGGACATGCCAAAACAGAGGGTGGTGACTTCTGGCAGCCAGGCAGGGCAGGCAGCTGGGAGTGGTGACATGGCCAGCTCTGGCAGAGCTGCACTGGGCCCCCACTGGCAGGGCCATGTCCCATGTGGCAGAGAGGAGCTGCCCAGCAACACATTCAACCCAGAGTTCAGCCTCCTCAGGCTTGTCCAGCTGTACACCATCCTCCAAAACATCACCCACGAAGCCATCCTGTCCCTCTCCAACTGGCAGCTCCAGCTCTATTCCTGGATCTTCTTCAGAGCCCACAGCCAGCCTCGGTTTTCTCACCTCCCTGTTTGTCAGCTCTTCCCATCACGATCCTTTCTTGCTAGCTGTGCTATGCCAAAAATCACTAGCCTACTCCCTGCCCCCGGGGCAAGAAGCTCTACTCTCATTTGCCCAGAGAGACTGCAACCTGTCCCAGGCACTCTGCCAACAGGCTGGTTCCCAAAGCAAGCATATCCAAGTGTGCCAAATGCAAACCTACTCATCCAGCTACTTGCTCCACTACACTTCTTTATCCACCTCTCTTTCAGTCGTGCTCCTCTTCCTCCTCTCTTGCATGTTTCAAAGCCCTTTCCTTCTCCCTAAATTATCCCTTCTACACTTCATCCAAGAAGCTCCTTTCTGCTTGATTTGCCAGCTCTTGCAAACATTTGTCATCTTCCAACAGCAGTGTATGTACTGCAGGGTCGTGGGCTTCTTGTACCCCTCCTGCAGGGTCATGGACGTTTTTCCCCTCCCCATGCTTTACTGTGACCTCTATCCCCCAAAATGTAAACAACCTTCCAATCCTTGCCAAAGCAGACTTCAGCCACAAAACAAATGCTCAGGCTGGAGTACCACTCAGCACGGGAAGATGGATTAGCAAATGTTGCTTAGGAAGCAACATAAACCAAAGTGTTGGGGCTTTGGAGAGCTTGTGCTCCATCTCCTACCATGCACCGAAGGCTGCATCCTCATGCCTTGTGGTTCAGAGAGCAGGTAGGGATGACTACATGTACATCTTAATTTGGCCTCACAAAGCTATCACACCTGCCTTGCTCAATATCTGTCCTTTGGTCCCTTAGCTCCTACCCAGCCTGTTCCTGACTGGTTTGCAGACAGCATGCACATCCATAGAATTTAAAACTCCGCAGGTCCTACCTGACTGTTCGGCTGCTTTGTGCCGCTTGTTGGGATGTGTGATGGTGATCTCCTCATAGTCGGGGTCCTTCTCTGCAATCACTCTCTTGATCCCAGACATGTTCTCTACTCCACTGAGAGGAAAAATAAAAGCATTAACGTCTTCCACGGCGACCTTCTGGTCAGGCTTCAACCTCTCGCCATGGTGAGGCTTGTGGTGCATCCCCCGAAAGAGCAGGGGCACCTCTCTAGTAGGGGCTAGAGACCACCCCACAGGTTCACAGCCGGGAGCTGGTTCTGTTCTGTACAGCCCAGGAGCTTCAAATGCCTGATGCCTGTGGCTCCCCACAGCCTGCGTGCCCACAGCCCCAGTGGGGCTGCGTTGGCAAGGAGCCCCGTGAGGGACGCTCGGGATACCATGGTGCGGCGGGTGACTCCAGGAGAGCGGGGCTCCCTGCACAGAGGCACCACCGCCCCTGGGAGAGGGAACGCTGGGCACCCCGGCTGCGTGGGGCCGGCGGACGGGCCCCGGTGCCTCAGCCCCAGCCCGAGGCTCCCCGCTCCCAGCTGCGGGGTCACGCACCGGCTGTCCCTCGCCCAGACCCGCTCAGCCCGAGCCGCGACCCTGCCGTGAGGGGGCAGCGAGCGCCCCCGAGGCGGGAGCACCGCGGGGCTCGACCCGCAGGCGTGAGGCGGCGCGGAGGCCGCCGCGGGGGGCGGTGTCGGCGGAGCCGGTGTCGGTGCCGCCCCGGGGCGGAGGGCGGAGCGCTGCCCGCGGCCGGTCCCACGTGCGGCGGCGCCGTTCCCCTCCCCCGCCGCGCACACAAAGCCGCCGCCGCGGCCGCGCTTCTTCCCCGCGCCGCGGCCGCCCCGCCGCTCACCGCGCTCCGCCGCCCGGCCCGGCCCGGCCCCGCCGCCTGCACCGGCCGCCCCCGCCCGCCGCGCCGCCCGGGGCGCTCAGCGCCAGCCCCCGCCGGGCCGTCCCGCCGCCGCCGCCGCCATGAGCGCAGGGCCGAGCGCCGCCCGTCACGGCCGGGGCGGACCCGCGCAGGCGGGCAGCGGGCGAGGGGCGGGGCGGCCGCGGGCAGGTGCCGCCTCACGGCTAGCACCGGCCGCAGGAGGCCAGCACCGCCGGGGCCGGGGGGCTCCCTGAGGGCAGGGCGGCCGAGCGGGGCCGGGGGGCTGTGGAGCCCCAGCCGCCTCAGCCCCGCCGCGGGCGAGCAGCGGTGTGGGCAGGGCAGGGCAGGGCGGGTGCTCGCCCGCGGCAGCAGAGAAACCGAGATGGGCGATGCGGTCGAGTTCCTTTATGGAGAGACGAATGCAGTGTGATTCGATCCATAGTTGCTGCCTGGAGCAACCGTGTTTTAACGTGTACCAAAATTTGAGGAAGACGTTTTTATGTGGAAGATATTTCACGAAGGGATGATCGAGCTGCTGTAGTGTGTCCAGAGAATGGCAAGGGAGCTGGGGAAGGGTCTGGAGCACAAGTCTGATAGCGGCTGAGGGAGCTGGGGATGTTTAGCCTGGAGAAAAGGAGGCTTGGGAGGAATCTTAATCGCTTTCTACGAGATTGTAGGACAGGACGAGAGGACATAGCCTTAAGCTACGCCAGGGGTCAGGATGGACGTAAGGAGGAAATCCTTCGCAGAAAGGGTGATTAGACATTGGAGCGGGCTGCCCGGGGAGCTGGTGGAGTCACCTTCCCTGCAGGTATTTAAGGAAAGACTGAATGTGGCGCTTAGTACTGTGGTCTAGTTGTCAAGGCGATGTTCAGTCATAGGTTGGACTCCATGAATACTGAGGTCTTTTCAACCTAATGGATTCTATGATTAGCAAAAGAAAAGACCCAATAAAGAAGGCCTGGGCTGATGGAGGTGCAATATAAGCAGGACCCCCAGCATGGGCTGGGATGGCAGCCCTGGACTACCCTTAGGCAGGCTTCAATAAACCTTTACACCATACTTAGTGCTCACCATACTTCATATCCTCTCAAGTCAGAGCTAAACCAGTACAAATGAGTGCCGTTAATGCCATGGTTTGTGTTTGGTTGTGGCCAGGCTGCAACACCTCTGTCAGGTGCAGCTAGTGCCATAACAGTTTGGTCTGTGGCAGTGTCATAGTTCATGCAGTGAGCCCTGAACCACCGTAAGTTAACATCCTGCTCACTCATGGATTTGCAAACTTACTTATGAGACCACTAATTAGCAAGTGTACGCTGAATGTTCAAAGCTTAGCTCTTAAAGTCCTCTTCTCTTCTGATTTCAGGATCACTACTATCCTTTTTGACACTACTAGCCTTTCTTTGGGCCAAGTAACAAATGTGAACTATGGCAGATCAAAGGAGACTGTTCGTAAATTAGTATCCCACTCACCTCACTAGGACCATCTGTAATGTAGTTTAATTTTTTATTCCTTTATTTTCTTTTTGCTTAATGGAAAGAGGAAGAAGCTGTTGTCAGAAGACTGCCACCATTTGACTGTTAAAGACTTAAAATATCTTAAGGTAGGCTTTCCAGCTCTCAAAAATATTTCCATTGCTTTGCAGTCTGTGGATTCCCTTTCATTTTTTTTCCAGATTACTTCTTTCTGAAGTAAGCTGAGCATCAGCAAGCATTGAACTTGACCAGTACTTGCTTTTGGCACTCCAGCAAGAGCCACTCCGTGGCTGTAGCCGAGCCTGGCCACAGGACTGCTGAAGGACTGCAGCAGGCACTGCTGGCCTGCCACGTTTCCAGTAGGGCTCTACCACAGTCTGACCCCCTGCTCATGGGATCTTGAGATAGCCAAACCTCTGATTTTAGGAGAATAAATCTTCTACAGGATTCTTTCCAACCCGTGTTTGTGCCAGTCACCTTCCCACTGTTTTGTTACCATGCTGCTTTTGCCTTCCAAGTCCATTCACATTCTTTTCTCATCACAATACCTGGCACCAACACTTCACATCTCACTGCCCTGCTTTTTAATCTTTCCACTTTTCCTTCAAGTTTACTCTGCTGTGCAGCCTCCAGCTTGCCTTTATTTCCCTTGGGAGCAAGTTCCATGATGAGGACAGAAGGATGAGCAGGGTAAATACCTAGATTGGGAGGCAGTGGAGAGAGACTACACAAGGGACAGAATCCAACAAGTTAAATGACCCAAAAAACCCAGTAGAGAGTTTCCTCCTTGTACCACCAAGCCCCACCCTGGAACTTCTCATAAACTAAATAAACCACAGTGAACTATTCAAAAGGCAAATGTTTATTAGATACACTGAACTTTAAAAAACTTTCAAAGAATTATGCAAGAAGTATATTTAAATATAACAGGTGTTATTGCAATTGTGCTACATTACAAAATCACTTTTCTACTGTCAGCACGATCTGAAGACCTTAATGTTATATGCAAGATACATTACATTGACTCTGGCACACAGTAAGTGGTCTGAGCTTTCCTGTTCAAATGTCATTTGTGCTGCACCAGGCTGTTCTTGAGGACAAGGTCAGCTCTCTGCAG
This sequence comes from Lichenostomus cassidix, assembly GCF_008360975.1. NCBI lineage: Eukaryota > Metazoa > Chordata > Aves > Passeriformes > Meliphagidae > Lichenostomus > Lichenostomus cassidix. The sequence continues at coordinate 20,649,936 of NC_139490.1, forward strand.
AACTACAGCTTTTATGTTTCAGTAAATAAAGGAACTGGCAAGGAATAACAAGAACCGCTGTTTTCCTTGGCAAAAAAAGGAAAATCAGAACACGATTTCAGGCAAAAATATCATGTGAGTAACAGTTCAGAAGGTAAACTCTCTTTCCATGGCCAAGTAGTTCCTATTAATCTGACTCCAAAATGCTACAGGTGAACCAAAAGGAGAATGACTCGTAGGTCCAGCATTTACACAGATGAAATTAATAATAGTACAATACATTCAAGTCTCTTGATTTGCTTATTGCCATGCTGCACCACGTTATTGCTTCATATTTTGTATCTTGAACAAGAGGTTGATGACTTCAGAGAGTTCAGAAATATCACAGAGGCTACTAATACAAGAATCTGTACATGTTAAGGACAGGAAGTCAGACTAAACTCAGTCCTTTGTCACTGAGGCGTGCTGGAAACAAAAAAATAGAAAAAAAACAAATACTGATTTCCCTAGATTAAATCTGCCATAGCACTGTAATAATGGAAGCATTCTAGGCATATTCTAAACAAGAAATTTAACTGTTCTAATTAATGAATGGCAAGATTTATTTCTCCTAGGAAGACATTAACAGTCTGGACAGTAAGACCAAGCGTAATAAAGGTAACAAACTGGAAGAAGTAATCCAAGCTCTTTTTCACAATAGATAAAAATATAGCTGAATTCAAGGCACAGGTATTTTTAAAATTAACACACATTATTTTTCTTTGGAGCTAATCATACAAACTAAGCAATAATTACATTATTAACAAGCTGTACACAGCGCCTTTATGTGCATCACTTGTAACAGCACTATCCAGAAAATGACCACAAAATTATTCACATACAGATGTGCACACATAAAACATATGTGCATAGACTGGATCCCTACAGTAGAAGAAAAGAAACATTCCTGTAAATAGCTTACAGTTCTTAGACTGTAATGTTACCAGGGCTGTATGCTTTGAGTAACATGAACTTGTGTGTGCTACTACTTGGGGAAGACAGCTTGCACAAAACCAGGGTGCAGAGAACACAGAGTCACAGCTGGTTTGTGGCAATGCTCACAGCACTGACACCATCATGATCCATTTTTATTAATGCCACCTGAAATAATTCCAAACTGAAGAAACTTGTGTGCTAAACATATTTTACAAAACCCAAAAGGCTGCTTGGCCCCCAAACAGATAGCAGGTTTCTGTTTAGAAATTTCATCTTACCCTCTAGGCTCCTTTTCTGAGTATATGTTGCACAGATTTTTTTAACCAGGCACAACAAACCATTTCATTTATAATTTCTTGTGTACACGAGACTACATTCAGATGAAAATATTCATTGTGCCTCACAGTGAACAAGTCTTGCGAGTTTCTTAATGCTCTTGAATTGGTTTTTGACATCTTCAGTGATAAAAAGAATCCTACATCTACTCGCTTAGTTGGGCAATTCAGAAAAATGAACCCTTTTCTTTCCTGAGCATTGCCACTAGCAGACCACAAGAGCATCTGCATCTTTATTGCTCCAGCTGTGTTTAGTGAATTGACAAACATGGAACATTTTTACCACCTGAGTTTCAGCATCTGGAATAGCAAACTTATGCACATCCTGAACACCTTGGTTTCAGCAAGCCCAGCCAAACTACAAACCCCAAACACACAGTGTTTCCTCCTGCCATTTCTGAGCCCACTCCAGTGGCTTTCTGCTGTCTCTGCTCTTCAGAGCTGGACTAAGCTCGGGCTCTGCTGACCAGCATCCATTGTGCCTCGGGCAGTGCAGAAACCTCAAGTCACAGGCAGTGAGTGGTCCTGCTTCTTGTTCTGTCCTTGCAGCAAGTCAAAGAAAAACAGGACAAACAGAGTGTTTACCTAAGATTATGAGGTGAACTCAACTATTTTGAGGAAGAAACTGGAACAGGCAGCAGTATCCTTGCTCTCAAGCACAGGTGACCAAAGCTTCCTCTGAATCTCTGTCAAGGTGAGTATTTCCTCTTCCTCCATCACCAAAACTTTTCAAAACTTTGCAATGTTAAAAATACTATTTAAAAAGCTTCAGTAAATTACGATAAGGGTCCATATCAACATAATCTGCATTAATCTCTCTGCTTCAAGAGAATACAAACAAAGCAGTCTTTGATGAGAAATGCATTGGTACCAATTAAAAGCAAACAATAACAGTACAATCTGGACCCCTTGGTGCTGGAGGGGAAAGCACAGTGCCCAATCCCCAAAATGCATACCAGACACACAGTATAAAATGATTCATCTGATGGTGCAGATGGAAGGGCTTCCACAAATTATGCCTACTTAACCATTACCAAGGAGGGAGCCTACAGGTACAACTCCATGGTTACCAGGCCATGTTCTGTGGTTGATGGCTGAAAAGGGGAATGCCTCAGCAAGAGACTGCATGTGGTGCAGTAACCAGTAAGTGATTCAGAACCTTACAGAAGCCTGCCTGCAAGAAAGCATCAACTGTGTTTTCAATTAACATCACACTGCTAAGAGCAGAAGTGGACAGCAAAAGAGAAGAAAAATATTTACTCATTTCTGTTTAGTGAAGACAATTCTTAGAATTCATTTTTTAGGTGTGACTTAGAGATGCTTGAGCCCTCTTCCCATGTGTGGTCGGACTGAACTTTCATCTTTGTGCAGGTGCTCCAGAGCAACCAAACCTACTACTATTCATGATGGAAATACTGTGATTATAGTAGATGACATTAATAATTTCTCTCCTAGCTGAGACAAAGGAAAATACTAAAACCAACTTGCTGCTCAAGCCCGTAAACTCCAAGCATCTAGATATGTATAAGAGTGAGAGTTTATATCTTGGAATTCATCTATACCAAGTGAAATGCATTGGAGAACAGGTGGCTCAGGAATGCAACTTTCAAATTAATCCATCCTTCCAGAAAAATGGTACATTTTCATTAAATCAAGGTCAAATTGGTTTTTTCTGATACATCTAAAAGTAATTGTTGTAACAGAGCAGGCTATAAGTGCAAGTTATTTACAGAGTTAACAAGCAAGAAGAAAAACTCACTGCCTGTTTTAAAGAAATCATTGCATAAGTAACTGTAATTTAGTGATGCTCCACACCTGTAACTGTTCACCTTTGATACAGGTTCTCAAGAACTGTAAGAAATTTTCTGCATCTACATTTCTGCATTTACTGGTTCATTAAACACTGTCATTTTCAAAAAAATAGGTAACAGTAACAGTACATAAATTGTTAAGAAAAGACAACTAAACTATAAAATGAATCTTCAAAACCATGGAAAGCGGTATCTTGTTATTTACAGAGTAGTGCAGTATTATAAACACAGATTAAATGACACTGTTCTACACCTACAGAATAGGGACTGTTTAAAAACAGTATAGCATGACAATCAACGTTACAAGTCTGAATACAAACAAGAGGAAATCAAAGGAAAGGAGGCTGTTTTTCAAATTGCATCTCTAATTAAGTGCTCCTATAGTCTTTGACATTTTCATTTACAATGATGGCACAAGCTATATACACTGTTAGTACATAAAATCAGTTACAGGGCAATTACCATTGCAATCAACAGACCTTATTCACAGGTACTGAAATTGCCATTTCAAAACTTGGTGAGCAGAAACAGATGAAACTTTGAAAAGGATTAATTTATCTGATTCATTTGTCTTACATTATCAAGGGATTTTCTTTTTAGGGCAATGTGAATGTACATGCTCAGGGACTGACCTCCTGATTACATCACTAATATGCAACAATTTGTATTTTATCAGTATTCTTAACATATCCAAAGCAGTGTTTGGTATTCAGCCAGAAACTGAAATCTGTGTCCCTTCCTGAGGTTACAAGTTAATGCATCCCAAAGTGCAGCTCCCAGTGCTCTTTAAAAGCCATGATGATGTTACTGAAAATGGTGACTCCCAGTTTGGCATAGCTTCACTGAGGGTCAGAATTTCCATCTCATGAAGAAATACTCTGGGAAAACAGATGAGGAAAGTCCAGTGGAACAAACAACGTTCCAGAGATGGTGTTGTTTTCACCCTCCTGAGCAAGCACAGAGACCAGAACCTTGAGGCCAGGGCTGGCTCTGCAGGGGTTTTACGGGTTTTTCTGCCCTGGCACTGACCAACTTCCCTACTGGCTGCTGTCCTCGGAATTCCTTTGAAAGGCAGTTCCTGAGGTTTTTGGTGATTTACAGGAAATTGGTACACAGACAATCCTACTCGTTTTCCAACTCTCAAGTGCTATTTCAGTTTTTATGAACTTTGTGCCTCAACTGTACAACTGTATACTGGAAATAAAGAGTTCTAGTACAAAAATCTAGGGAGGACTTAAAAAAATACCTTTACTGAAAAAAACCCAACCCAATAATGGTGGTGCATCAAAATACAGGTGCTTCCTAGGATTCAAAATTATCCAAAACATGACATATGGCTACATGGACAGGTCCACAGATGTTTTTCTGGCGATAGGAGGAACCTTTCCGGAACTTCTTTATCTGTGGCCAAGCAGCTTATACAGCAGTTTAACTGTGCTACAGTAAGTGATTGTCTGAAGAATGGCCAAGAAATACTTGGTGGATACTCTGCCATCTCTGCAGATGAGATATCTGAAAGACCAATTTATAAGCTGTAGGGCACAAATTCAAGTTCCCACCTTTATCACCAGGTAATTTATAATGTGATTCAGAAAACTGGGAGAATCCAGAATTCAACATCCTTTATTTCTTAAACAGTTTAGACATTGCAGTGAGCAAAGAGTGAACCCAGCAACTTTCAGCCTTCACTTGAACTATTCAAAAAGGTAAAAACTGGGATTCAGACTTTGCCTCACAGATGCATGCCTGCACCCACTGGTTTTCCATGTCATGTAGCCTTGTACTTCTGATGGACACTTACCAACACTATGAATAAATTCCACAGGGTTAAGGTACACAATCATCACTGCAGTGTGTTGTAGTGGCTCACCAACCAACCAACCAGTTTCTCCTTCAGAAAAATCATTCCTCAGAAGATTCTCACATTTGTCCAATGCAGCTTGTTTTGCTGGTGTTTTGTTTTTGTTTTTATGTGGCTTTTTTTCTAATTCCAATACACGCATGATCTAACATAAAATCTACTTGGTTAACCCAAGTAATCTGCTTGTAAGAATGATGCATATGAATTATACTTGAGCTTTTTAAATTGTAGGTAATTATCCTAGATGATTCTTTGGGATTTACTCGTCTGTGTATTTTTCCCATTAGCAGAACCAGAAACACCTTGCAGATATTGCTTCTTAGGACACAGGCACAAATGCTTGTGAAGGCACTTTCCCCAAAAAGCTTTCAAGATTTTAATTACTATTCACAAACTTTCTGACCACCAGTACAATGCACTGCTCTCATATCAGAGCCCACAGCAGATATAACTGAACTCTGGTTACTGGATAGGTTTGTAGACTTGTTTTGTAAGTTAAATTAACCCTTTTTCTAAAGGCACAGGATATAATTTTCATATGATGCTTAGGCAGGGAATTCCCACTTCAGGAATCTTTAAAAAGCCTGTCTTGCAGCAGACCACTGGATTCATTCTTCTTTTTTCAAGAAAAGAAAAATTACAGTTTAAAGCCTTTTTCATTATATCTATGAATGGTCACACAGCCATGGTATGATACTGGCCTGGGCATGGCTGCTACTCCCGTGATAATGCCCGTTGCAGGGTCATAACAAAGAATAGTGTCTGTGGCTTCACCATTTTCCCGTCTTCCACCAAGGATATAGATTTTTCCATTACACACAGACATGCCACAATTCTCCTGTTTCAAGAAAACACAAGGGAATACACAGTTATTTAAATAGCGAGACTTGATTCACGTCTATCTGCCCCAGTGCAGGAGGGCAGCACTGTAACTGCCTTTTCTAAACAGCCTGGACTATACTGTTCCCTCCTGGAAGAGCCAGTGCAGAAAAGACAAAAATTAGGCAGAGCAGCAGCACAATCTACAGAAAAGACTATTTCAGGTCTAGGCCTTTACTACACTCGGCTCAGACAAAGGAAATAATGGAATACAACTGAACACTGTACTTACCGTTTAAAGATCTGAGATAGGGAAAGGAGGAGAGAACAAAGGTTTTCAGAAGAGGGACCACAGTAGAGGTACTATTAATACAAAGAATGGGAACAAGGAGAAGCACCTTAGAGGAGTAACACATAATGAAGAGGGATGTAAATGGGCAGAGGAAAAGAGGCATGACTAAAAAGAGTGCAAAAGAAAAGACAGTGCTATGTCTTACTTGAAACAGAGATAGGATTTTATTTCTTCCTTAAAAGCAGGCATGGTAAAAATACTGAGTTAAACAGAGAACACAGATTAAAACTGAGTAACAGAGAGAAGGCTGGGAAAAAGGAACAAATTTCTCTTAAGGTAATACCGTAAGAGTACGTGACTGGTGTTTTAAAAACATGGGGAAACGTAACTGCTACACACACACTTCACTACTGAGGGGATACATGCTCAAATCGTGCTCAGTGACCCACACATGGAAGTGACAGAGCTCTCACTGCTGAAGTCAGACACTTTCTGTGCCATATAATGGGGCTTTTTCACACTGTAAAACAGCCTTTAGTATCTCCTGTTATACTGAAAGGCTTTAATCAATTATAAGGAAACTACTACCTTCAGTCTAAATTAAAACCTGCAACAGAACTTGACAAAGATAATTTCTATATAATGAAATCATCACCCACTATACTGTTACCCTGTTCTTCAACAGTAACAGCTCTCAAGCAAAGCCTGGACTGGCTAATAGTGACATCCATCTGAAAAGCTACTGGTTTAGAAATTTCCTCTTCTGTGAGGTTTTGAATTACACAGATTAAGAGGAATGGAATCAGAGATGCAATTTTATCAGGGCTAAGCAAACGTATACTTATTTCATGCCAAGATAACAATGTCACAAAGTACCTTTCAGCTGTCTACAAGTCTCTTATTGTTAATTACCTGTCTGCTGAATGTATTCTGTACGTGCATCCAGTAGTCCTCAATGGGGTCATAGCAGTAAATGGCTTTGGTGAGCCCGCCAGCAACGTAGATCAGGTTGTTTAGGGACACGGCTGTGATACATCTCTTGGCAATGGGGATGGTTGCACGGAGTAACCAGGAATTGGTATCAGGATCATACGACTGAACCTGGAAACAAGCATGTGCCTTTCAGATTGAAAGCCTAACTGAGGTAGCAGCCTGCAGTACTTCACCAAAACAACGGAGTCAGCATAAATGCAGATCTGTATATTAATAATTTTTACATATGCACAATATTTGACATTATTCTCTGAACACTCACACTCGAATTCACAGAACTTGTGAAGCCAATGATATGAGCAATGTATCCATGAGAAACACCACAGTAACAGTGTATCATCCAACATTTTCTACTCTGTATTTTGTGTATTAGAATAATTCCATACTCCATTCAACAAAAACCAGTTAAAGCAGATCTCCTGTACGATCTGGTTTTAAACCAGCAATGCTGTTTGCTGTGGATGGAAGATGCAATCAAACACAGCTAACTGACCTTGTCAGAACAGGTGTTGTCGTCAGGGCCACCCCCGATGACAAAGAGTTTGCCCACACAGCTGGTGACTGCCGGGGAGCTCACAGCCTCTTTCAGGGGAGCCACCTCGGTCCAGCGATTGGAGAAGGAGTCATAGCACTCCACACTGCTCAGGCGGTTCTGCCCATCGTATCCTCCAACCACATACACCTGCACAGAGTGGGGAAAACAACCATCACTTCATGTTTACACTAGGTACTACATTTAAATATAGAAATTAATTCCTTTAAAGCTGATTTGTTATGTTTGTTCCTCAAATTTTAAATTTATACACAGGAGGAGATTAATATGGTCTAAAAAAACCAGGTAAAGACTCCCTGGAGAGTTCCATTCAGTCACATGTGGAATGACACTGCAAACACATGCCAAAGCATAGTATTATTAATACTGCAATAGAAACTTCCAATTTGAATAGCATTTGTTAGAAAAGGCATTTCTCTGTATTTCTCTTTTTTTTAGATAACATTCAACAACAGTAGCAGCAAAAGCCCATCTGAGTTTACCTTTGCTTTTTGGCATTTTGCTTTTTCCCTACTTTGTCACAGAAATTTCTCCTTCTCTCAGTTTGTAAACTCTACCTTCTTGTCTCTTTTCGTATTTTAGGAAGCAGAGCTCCTTATTATTTGTGTCTACCTTCTTCCCTCTGCTTGCTTAACTGCAAATTTAATCTCTAGGAAGTCCAAGTGACACTACATGCACATCTTTCCTAACCTTCATATGGGAGTTTCAACTAGTGGTTTTATGTTCAGGCATATATGCCTTCAAAATACAGCAAACCCTCCCATTTCCACACTCCATGTGTTTGCATAATTTCAATATAAAACATTAAATAAAACCACTGACATTCAGAATAGCATCTGTTTCTGTTAATGACTACATAAACTGTTAGACAGCACTTTTGAAGCACAAGCAAATCCAGATGCTTCTTTGCTTCCCAAAAACTTGCTTCTTGGAAATAAGCCACTTCAATGATGAAAAAAAAAACCAAACCAAAAAAATAAATGACTGAGCAGTAAGATGATTTTCATGTCCATAGGTAGTGTCTGACTGATGAAGAGCCTAATTGCTTAAAATATTATTTTAATTGAAAAAAAATTAAAAATTATTTTGTATTAAATACAAAGTAATACTTTAGTGTTTTCTCCACTATTATCTTATGTATAGCGAACATTCCCACTATAAAAGAAAAATATACTTCTCTTACTTTACCCAGAAGAACAGCCATTTTATGTCTCCATCTGCCTTTATTTAAGGAGGCAACTCTGATCCAAATGTTAAGTTGAGAGTTATAAATCCAGACATCCCGGCTATTGATTCTTCCACCTTTAAAATGAAACAGATGCCAATTTGAATAATTATTGAATGGGTAATGCTAACTTTTAACATGCCCTTCTGGAGTGGGCAATGAAAACTTTACATCCCCTTCTAGGATGTAATAAGGATCTTCCAGAATTTATATGTTACACTTAAGAAGTAATTTCCAGTGGATTTCAAAGCTGAAATCACACAGTAAGTTGTTTTCCTTATGCTTTCCTTTCACATAACACTGAGATCTCACTAGATTATTTCTTGAAGTTGGAATGCATTTCAATGGTTTTTGCCCAAGCTCCTCAGATTTCCTGTAGTGCCATTACCTGCACGAGACCCTCGAAATCCCATGCCTGTGGCACATCCCTATCACCCACTGCTCCTCTGCCCACTCGGTGAGCATCTCCTCTGTTTTACACCTTGTTCAAATGACACAGGTACACATACCTGAGGAGACAATTTCTTTGGTTAAACTAACACAGAGAGCCTGGTGTCTAAACTATCAGCTGCACCCTGTAATTTTCCCTTCCTCAAGGACTGAATATGCTGCTGGGAAAAGCCTGCTTGGGATTTTTTGTCTGTAGCTTCCCAGCTGCTGCTGCACACAGACTCCTGCTGTATTTTAAAGCAGCCATAAGCTGGTCTCTTTAAATACAATTGATATCCTGGGGTCAGCTGTAAAAAACCGCCGATTCATGCCAACAAAAACTCCAGAAAACACTTTTGTTTACAGTAAGATTGTGCTGGGGCTGGTGTTCACCGTTTACATCAGAAAGTGACTTTCAGCTGAGCTTCTGGAAGTTCACAGTACAAAGATCTGCCACATTGCTTAAAAAGCAAACCAAAACAAAGAGGACACTCCACAAAGAGGACACAATGAAAATCAAATAACCAAGCAAAGCAAGAAGCCTTAATTTTTTAAAGATTATTCACCTGAAACAAGAATATCATTCCGCAGAGCACACACAGCATACTCAGACTTGGTAAACTCTGGAAGTTTAGCCAGTGACTTCCACTCTCCTGTTACGGGATCATAGCACTCCGTGTATGGCAAATTAAACCCTCCAACTCGTTCACAGCCTCCAACAACAACTATCACCTCTGAATAACCAGTTGATCTAAAAAAGGGAACACAGAAAATTAAGATGTAGGAGGTATTTATTAGTACGTGAAGGCCAAAGAACATTGTCTTCAAAACCGTGTGAAAATCAGAAAAACTACCATTTAACTTTAACTTCCACAACAATGAAAAAAAGAAAAAGGAAGAGTCATTTAGCAAATAGGTTTTCATTGTTTCCAGCTGTCTCATTACACAGCAGGTGACCACACTGACAGGTGTCCTGTGTAAGTGGAGTTGTACTGCACAATGTTCTATGTAAAAACCATGTAATTAAATAACACAGAAAGCTTTTACTCTAATAATATTTTTCCTTTGACTGTACACATAGATTAGAAAGAGTTCAAGCAAGGCCTGAGACAATGAGATGAGCAATCTGTTTCACAATGGAATGAATCTTCATTTCCCCCCCTCCAAAGCTTTACAAAATTAATAATACTTTACATTGCCTAAATATCACGTGTGTTTAAAAGTGGAAGGAATATTGTCACCAAAATAAGGAAAACCAAAAAGATCTTAGAGCCAATACCCAGTAAAACGAAAAACAGTAATGACAGGAGGAAACATTAAGGAATACTGAAATAAAAATTCAAACCTAAACCCAAAAACTAAAACTCAGTGTGAAAAAATTAAGCATCAGACAGCCTGCCATGTACCCAAATACTTTAAATTCTATTCCACACACTCATTCTCCTTCCACTAACCGGCGCTTTGTCACAGCAGTAACAAAACTTTTCTAAATTAATGCACATTTGAATGTGGAGAATCAACCAACTATTTCTGATGTGCGAATCAAACTGTGATCACCTTTATTCCTGCTCTGAGACTTAAAAATTTTTGTCAGCATTTGTCAAACTCCTTTCTTTTCAGGGCATTTTTAAAGTAAAGCACTTTGCACTGACATAGTTATTTCAAGGACTGGTGTCAGTTAAGCAAAACTGAATGCACAATTGATTTTATTTTTGATGAACTTTTTGTTGTGCTGTGCTTTGTACTATGATCCCACTGTGAATAAGTATCCCATAGAACAGACATTCATGCCATTGCTGAGTACTGCAGTCTTCTCTCAAAAATAAAGAAAAAAATACTTATGACTGGATTTGAGGTAAAATTTGCATGATTTCTCCCTAAAGCTCCTAATGCGAACTTATGTACATGTTCACCTATAAATCCTGATGAGGCTTTCCCTGTTGTGAAACATCATGAATAAAACTGGTTAGCCCTTCCATGCTCTTGTCACCACACACCATAATTTAAATATTCCATACCTAATTCTACTCAGAATACTGTAAACAGGCAAAGGCAATGCTAAATGGTAACATCCTACAGGATGATATAAATGAGATGGGTCTGAGGAATGGCACTTACGCACCTGAACGCGGCAGAAGAAACTTGTCAGCTGCTCAGCTTTGAAGTCATGCTCCTTCCTGGTTTCTATGTATTTACTGTTTACTGGTTTTTGCTTTTTTGAGGAACAACTCTGAAAAGAATCTCTCAAAGGGTAAGAGAGGGGAAGTTCTTGTGCCAACAAAGCGTTACCCAGGAAAAGAACTTCCATAAAAGCAGGACACTCATCTCATAATTTGCCTTAGAAGCAAGCCCAAAGACACCAGCTAACTGAGTTCAGTGAGGTTTGTCTGTGGATTACTTTCTAAATTAGAATTAAGGCCTCCGCTCACTCACTGGAAAGCTTACTCTGCCATATTATCAATCTTTGGCTTAAAACTAATGAACAAAAAGTCTACGCTCAGAAAGAGCTCTTCATGAATTTATGTGATAGAGGTTTTCTCTTTAAATAGGATATTCATTTAGCATAATATTTCAAATCCAAAGAGAACAAGAAATTTCCCAAACATTTCATTACCTGTAATGACCATATTCCTATAATGACCATATTCTTCAGTAAAGAAAAATTTTCTCCATTATATTTTCTTGAATGAGTCTTGCACTGTGTAGGTTTTATGGTTAGTTCCAAATATACAATTTTTTCAAATGACAGAGGACCATTTTTTAAAAATGTAAGTAAAAATGTGTCAGGAATACACAAAAAGAACATACAGGCAAAGGCTAATTCCAGAAAAGAACTAAGGTTATATTTAAATGAAGGTTAGAAAAAGCTGTGATCTCAACCAGCAGTACAGGAAACCCTCTTTGTAGCCCTCAGAAGAAACTGTGAGCAAAGTAACACAGGTGCCAAAACAGGCTCTGAGGATTCCAGGAGACACTATCCCACCAAGAACAGGTGCATAACACAGAAAAGAGGGAGTGGAAGACAATCAACAGTGTCATACAATTCCATGCATTCCCAAGAGAAGGTTTTCCAGGGGCCTGAGCTACACACAGACCTCTTGATTTGGTGGAAGCACCAACCAACACAGCATGAGCTGCACACAAGAACTTTCAGTAGTTCAGATTACATTCAAAACCACGTTAAGTTCAGAAAACAAATTACAGAAATTCTGGTAATCACTACTATTTTATTCCTTGCTGTTAAATGACTTTTGGGTAGTAAATAAGGTAGCAGACAAAAAAGTGAAATAGAAACCCCACTCCAGGCAGGAAAAATGAAGGACTACATTAAAGCTTTCTAAAGGCAACCAAAAAGGACATGTTAAAATGTATAAGCATCATAACTTCTAGTTAAAGAAGACACTAATGTATTGTTACCAAACAGCTTAACAGAAGCTTTGGTGAAAGTCTGAAGATAACTCAAAGCACACAGTAGGAAGAGGCCCTGGTGTTTTGGGTATGGAAATGTATTACTGCTCACTGCTTGCTCTCAGCTTGGAGATTTGCTGTGCAACACAACCAGGAGGGGCAGGACAGGCTTATAGGGAGCAAGAGGGACAGCCTCAAGATGTCACTGTGTTGTTGCAAGTCCATAACCGAAAGGCTCTTTCACAAAGAACTGCATTTGGCAACGATGCCTTAGTAGCAAAACAGTTATGCCACACTTTAAACTTTCATTTACATCAGGAAACTCTTCACTAGCAACAAAAAGAAAACAAAAAATCAACTAGTGAATTGCAACGTAGTCTGTTCTTTTAAAAAACAAGTAGAACCCACTTCACCAGTAGGTACACCCATATCCATACAAGCTAATACAATTTATTTCTCAAAGTTTCAGTAAAAACACTGGTGTAGCAATTTTTTATCCTGTAGCCTGCCTCCTTTTAGAAACAGTTTATATAGAAAAGCCATTGGAAGAAGAAGAGCTCTCCACCACCCTTTCCTCCCCAAACCCCCGCAAAATGCCCAGAAAAGGCGCAATGAAAACATGGGGGAAGGGGGACCTGGCAACTATTTTAAAACATGATCTCTTTTTGCTATAGGCAACAGAAACAAACAGGGAACAGAAACAAATGACAAAGAACTATTCCATGAATGTAATATAGAAAAGGGGAAAAAATTCCTGCTGGGAGGCCAGCCAGTTTTTCTTTTTGTAAATTACTTCTCTTGTTCCTGCCTACTCAAATTCCCAGTGCAGTTTAATAAACTCAGCAGTAAAACCAACAAACCCCCTGGCTTCAGAAATCACCTGTGTTAGACAAAGTACTTCATTTGCAAACTGGAGTGCCACTCTGGGGACATTCAGATTCTCAAGCACATACACCCCACACACTGATAAAACTTCTGAGTCTATTTGCCTTCCTTAGCCAGTAGAGTAAGAAAAGCAGAACAAACACCAAACCAAACACTGCAGCTTGCAGCCTCCTCCAACTGTCTGAATTCCCGCGGTCCCTCCCTCAGGCCCAAACTCAGAAACAACCACTGCAGCAATTTCCAAACTGCCCTGAAAGGCCCCTCTGCCTGAAAGGCAGTGCACAGCTTAGAAAGCCTGGGAGAAGGGCTGCAAGGAGTTTAAGAAGAGTTTCTTCTCTCATGGCAGGACTGAAGACTGGAAAGCCACTAAAGGGGCAAACACTGCCAAGTATTTCTTCCCCCTTAAGCAAGTCTTTAACACCTATGAAAAAAATAAAAGTTCCCTGCACAGTCACTGTACAGTAATCACATGAGTAAGAGTAAATAAAGAGGAGTAACTCCTAAAACAATCTGTTTGTCTAGACCAGATCATTGCATCACCTTCATGTAACATAAGATTTTATAAAATACAACTTAAATCAGCTGGAGTTAACTATAAACTAATGTGTCTACTATCGTTGACATGAAGCTGGGAAAATATTTTTCAGGAAAAAAAGAATCATAATAACCATTGCTCATAAATGCCACTAATGGATTCTTCCTCATTTCTTATTGCAACCTCAGTCACTTATTTATGTAACACATTATTAAGTGGCAGTAATTCTGAATTATTAAAATGTCACAGAATGAGCATGAAATACTTGTTTCATGATTCTTTAAAAATACAATATTTGGCTTCTTTACAGTTAAGAACCTGTTGTTCTGCTGTCTATTACAAATACATGTGCTACTCCATCTGTAAAATATTTGTGATGTAGCAAGGAAATGCTCTCAATACATCCACATCCTTTGTGGTGTGGTGTGCTGTACATTTACACAACTTTGTTACAAAACGGAACATGGGGAAATGGAGTGGTTTACCTGCCACAGCACAGTAAGCTCTCTTCAAGACACTGCTACTGTATGAAATACCTTAAGATGTCCCCTAGCAAATATTAACCTTCAGAAAGTATTTTACTTGCAAGGTAATATAACTTCACTTACCTGAAAAGCTGTTTATTTCAGAGCAATGAAATGCTCTGTGCCAAAAAGACTCATTTATGCACATTTTCAAGAGCTGTGTGAGCTTCATGCTTGTGGGGAAGTACAGAAGTGTAACTGCAGCAGCTCCAGTATTAGCAAAGTAAAATAATCTGCAAGAGATTTTTCTCTGGGCATGTGCATACCAAACATCTGTACATCAAATCATGTCCTCCTGTGGAAAAAAAGTGACAAAAATTTCCTCACCTGCGTGGCCTAGTTCTGGGAGACATCATCTCGTTTCCAAGGATATGGTATCGCCTGGCTTCATGCAGCAGCTGATAGCACTCTGGGGAATTCTGAATCAGCTGGTCCACTTCCACAGTCTGAACAAAGTAGTTGGGGTGCAGGAGCGGGAGCCTGACGTGCGTCAGGAGCTCGTGGAGCACTGGCCGGCGCAGCTCGACCGCGCGGTACACCCAGCGCATCACGGCTTCGAACACCATCTCCTCCTTACTGATCACCAGCTCGTCGCTGCAAATGTAATCAATAAGCTCATCCTTCCCCAGCTCCAGGAATTCTTCATGCTGGGACACATCCTCAAACGTCTGCAGCGCGAAATTCCTGCACTTGGTGAACAGTGTCTTGAGCGAGTGCGTATCTGCGAAGCGCTGGATTCCCAGGCAGTTGCAGGGATCCAGCTGCTCCTCCAGGAACTTGGCGCAGGCGTCGCGCAGGACGCTGATCTGGAAGAGACTCGACGTTTCGAAGAGATACTGCACGTTCTCTGTGGTGATTTTCACCTTGCCTGTGTACACGTACTGCAAAAAGCAATCCATGGCTTCGGCAAAAATGCCGTTGATCTCCACCAGCATCTCCCTGCTCTCCCTGTGGTCGTTGCAGAACATGGCTCTGAAGTAGCTGCTGCAGGCCGAGAGGACGGCGCGGTGGCAGGGAAACTCACGGCCCTCCACGCAGATGATGACATCTGTGAACAGCCGGCTGTCTCGGAATTCATTGAAGATCTGCAGAATGCTTTCCGCGTGGGATGATCCCGAAGAGAAGTCGAAAAACTCAGGGCCTGACAACGATTTTGGGTCCATTTCAAACACTTTCCGCTTGGTTGCAGGGGAATCTCGTATCCCACTCTCCTCTCTATTCAGAAGTCTGCGTCCCAATATTAGTACCATTGTTACATCAGTTGGCTATAGAGTCATTGAGAAGAATTCACAGTGTTTCTCCTTCTCAGTGCAACGATCTGAAAAATTAAAACACTTCAGTATTCAGTCTGGCACATTCTTAGCTTCATCACAGGAATTAGACAAGACACTTGTTTGCTCACTCTAAGAACTGGTGCAATTGTTGATCTTTCCTAGAAGTGGCACAGGGCAAATTACTGTGCGCCTCGCACAGGGCAGTACAGCACTATCTGCCACATGTTATATGCAAAATATAGCCACAAAACAGCTGGATAGTAACTTCTGAATGTCCCAGCAACACTGGTATTGCATCACTGTTCAAGATAAAAAACCTCAAGATCTCTGCTCCAGCAAATCACCTGGCTGAAGAAGCCAAAGATTTCCTGGATAATGACCCAGAGCTTGGACTTCTCCCTTTTTTCAGTGTATTCCTCATTTCAGCTGCATCCTTTGACTGATATAACAGCACTAGTCAAACAGGGGGGTGAGGGGGAAGGCTGAAATTCTAAAAGCAAAAATTTAATTGAGTAATCACTCCATTTTAATTATAAAGTCTACCATAATAAAGTCTTATAACACTAATGTTAAATAACAATCTGTGATCAGAACAAATAACCTTGACTGTAAGTTTTCACCTGTTCATTCCTAACATGGAAAAATTAGTTCACTGATAATCTATGATCCTATTAAAAATGAACGTAAACTGCTAGCACACAAAACAGAATGAAAGGCAAATTACATTTGTTTGTGTAAAACTACTGGAAATATGAACAAAGAGCAACTTGCTGAGAACAGGGAAATTTTCTGCTTCCAAAGTACTACTGGCAAATAATTATTAGCAATATTTTTTCTTGAACACCTCCCAGTTTCAAGTACAAGTGTGAAGGCTCCTCCCAGCGTGCAAACATACACATTTTATCAGAGCACTGAGGTTGCAAAAATCAAATACCCTAAAGTTTGCATATGTGAATACTAAGTCTGTAGGTGAAGAAAATGCAGCTGACTTTGCAAATAGTGCATGATAGAGGCAACGAGATCAACCAATCTACAACAACAGGGCTTTTTACCTCCCCTGAGCTTATAAATTACCTAGATGAATGTCCACCCAAACAAACGGAGGCAGCAAGAGGCTGGGCAAAGCACCCTCTTGGGCCCGACATTGGTACAATTCCAAATGTCTGTAATACTTATTTGTATGTCTACAAGGCCACGAACTGAATTAAAGTTTATGGAATTTTTTTCATGCCTCCCAAAGGTTTTATTCAGTTTCCCCGATTGCACAGTCAGGAAACGTCAACTCCTCATGGCAACTTCATTTCCTGATGAGTTTCCATCCTCAGAGCTGCAATTACCCAGTCCCAGACTGGCCACGTCATCACTTAATATAGAACACAATGAACGTGCTTTTTTTAAACAGCCTTTTTACACAGCACCTTTAAAAGGCACCATCTGAACAAAGAGCAAGGAAAGAATGTGTGCTGTACCTCAACTCATTGAGGAAAGAAATTCTAAAACTACCATGGTTCCCAATAAAATCTTTTACACAGATTTACAAGACAGATTCTTGGTATAGGGCTAGTTTACCCTACAAAATATTTAACTTTAATTTGACTTAAAATAGGACCAGTTGTCACTTTGATGTCTGAAAAACACTGTTGCAATGAGCCTATCTAATAACTGATTGCTTCAGAGAGGCTTTAACGAGGCACAAATGGACAATCTGATCTGTAGCTGACATTCTATCCCATGTATTGCACAATCACTTCACCCTGTAATGACACAGGCTGGATACAAAACAAAAACCACCCCCAGCACCTCACAAGCTCTGCTGCTAAAACCCTACCCCCTACACTGAATTTCATCTGCCACTAACTACACACTACTAGTACGAGAATGGGGGCAGAAACAAAGCAGCAGCAAAGGGAACTATAACAATGAGAATATAATTATAAATCCTAAAAGCTCAATTTCAGCATCACAGATTTAAATCAGAAGAATTTCACAAAAGCTAATGGACCTTCTCCAAAGGAATTTAGCCTGCAATGAGAAACAAGACCTTGATACATTGCATGTAAGGGCAAAACACAGCAACTAAGTAAAGATCCTCCAAGATGGTATCTTTTTGATTATGTGAGATGTTAATACAGCACTGTATTATGCAATCATTAATAAACAGAAACAAGGGCACTGGATTACAACTGTTCACTGAAGGAAGTAATGTCTTCTTTAGGCTTGGAACATCACAAAATAAGTGGTCAGCAAATGGTTATTTTTTTTATGTCCTAATGGTTTAAAGAAATGCAAGAATAAAAAAATCCACAGAGTAAAACCTAATCAAGGGGATAGATATTGTAAATTCCCAAATAAGATACTAGAAAGAAGAAAGAATTCCACTTCATGGCAGAACTTACTATTTTTGAATATACTTTCCTTCAATTTCTGTTCAGTTAATTACTTCTGCAGGTTTGCTTCAGCAAAACAATTTCACAAGCCTATCAGTAACAGTGTCACATGTTCAGCTCTATCACATATACGTGTGGCCTTCCTGCAAATCTTGCTCTGGCAGTTTTAAAATGTCACCTTCCAGCTGTCTGCCCCAAAGTGGGAAAGGCAGAGGAGAACCTGTGCCTGAGGCTGAGACAGTGTGCAAAGGGGGTGAAATACAGCAGGATAGACCTGTCAGCACCTTCCCTGTGTGCAGAGGTACTTACATGCCTTACCTGCCTACAAGCCCTGCACTGTAAAACACCAGTCATTTACGTAATTTAACACTCAGGTACTTTCAGTAAGTTTAAACAAAGCAAAAGAAAAATACATTATTTGATCACAGAGAAAAAAAAAATACAAAATCTACTTGATTGCTTGTCTGAGCAAGGGTCAACAAGGATGGATCTTAAGCATTCAGAGTCTGCCCATTTAAAAAACTGGAAAGGAAAAACACATCACACTCGAATGAACAGGTTTTAGAAACGCTTTACAAACACAGACATGGCTCTGACACGGATGTTACCTCACACATACGTATTTCTGAGGTAAGCTGGGTTCACCAGGAGTTCAGGTTCCTCTACTTTCTGCACAGTTATCACCTACCCTGTCTGCAGGCTTGTCTACACAAGCTGTTCCTCAGAAATACCCTAAGAGCCCAGTTCAGAGGCTGGTAAAAGAGGTCTGTAAAACGTTTGCCCTGACATCTTCTATCAGTAAATCCTCCTATGCAAAATACTCTTACGTTGTACCCCATCCTCCACTGCGACCCCCTCCTGTGTGACCCCTCTCCCTCCAGCCAGAGCTCTGCCAGCAGCTGGGTTCTGTGCGCTGGGTGTCACCGAGCTCCCGGGGCGAGGCCCTTGTCCCCAGCTGTGCCCGAGCTCTGCAGAGCTCGCCCTCGGGGTGTGGTTTCGCGAGTACCTGAGGCTGCGCTGGGCTCCTGCGGCTGCCAGGGGAGGTGAGAGGTGCCGTCCAGCCCGTGCCCACCGCTGCCAGCACCGCAGCGCTGTGGCCGGAGCGCTGACCGCCTGCGGGGGGAGAAAAGGAGGCGCTGCAAGGGGCGGGGAAGGGCAGAGCCGCCAGCACAGGGCGAGCCGTGCCTGCTGTCACCCCCGGTAGTCACCCGAGCACCCCGAGAAACGAAACCCAGCTAGAAGAACGGTGCTTTCATTCCGAGGCCTGGGAACCGCAGCTCAGGTTTGGCCCATGCCGGTTATTTTGTGATGGGAGATAAGGCTCGCTTCATCTCAGGTGTGTGCTAAACCACGGGAGTCAGAGAAAACAAACTCCCGTCTGCAGCACCCTGGGAAACCACAGCACGTGTTCTTTTTGTTTTGAAAGGAAGAGGGGGTGGGGAAAGAAACATAACCTTTCCCTCCAGCAAAAAAACCCCACAACATTTAGGCTCTTTTTCATCTTTCTTTGTGATATGAAAAAGACCAAAAAGTTGTTGGTTTTAAAAGACTGTCTAAAAAATAAAAATTCTCGTTTTACGATAGAAATCGAGGATCTGAATATCCAAGATGAAGTCTTTAAGAATACCGAGTAACTAGTAAACAAAACTGTGGCCAAGCTGATTGACATGGTGAGAGTTAGTCGCACTTTGTAAGATTTTTATTCTAATGTAAGGCACTGTTTTGATTTTTAAAAAGGAATGTTGAAATTCAGTAGTAATCCAAGGTAATGACACACACACACACAAAAGCCTTAAGTGGCCTCGAAAGTCACGCAGCAAAAAACAGGAACTGATTTGGACATGAGAGTCATGATTATTAAGTAAAACAAAACAAAAACAAGCATCGAAAAGGGACGCCTTAAAACTACAGAACCCTGGATGTAACGATTTGTGACCGAAAAGGTCCCTTAGAAGGGCACACACCACTGCAGGGGGAAAAAACCCCACACTGCGTAGTATTATTCGCGTATGAGGAAGAAACCGTGAAAAAGTCACAATCCTTTGCCCTTGGCTTCGCTGTCGTTCTTGCACGTAATTCAGACTGTTTTGGAACGAACCAAACCAGAGCCTGAGCTCCGGGCACGGTGTTCCGTGGCTGCCGGGGTTCAGCCAGATGCCAGCACGTCCCGTCCGACACCGGGCAGTGCCCGCCGGCTGGAGCACGGCCCGGCCGCCCGAGCGACCGGGAGCCCAGCGGGAAAGCTGCAGTACGGACCCGCCCGGCCCCGGCCCAGCCGGGCAGGGAGCTGCCGCGGCTCCATCCCGGGGCGTTCCAGCCGCTCCCGCAGGGAACAGCACGGCCCCGAAACCGAGCAGAGGCACGGAAAGCGGGGCCGGAGGCGGCGGCACAAAATGGCTCCTCCCGTCCCGCCCTCCAGCTCACCTTCACCCCGGGCCGCCCGGCGCGGCCCCCCCGCGCCCCAGCCAATCCGCGCCCGCGGCCCCGCCTCCCCCCGCCCGCCCGGCCAATCCGCGCCCGCGGGGGTTCCGGGGGCTCGGGGCAGACCCGCGTTACGAAACGGCCGCGGGCGGCGCGGGGCACTGCGCGCCCCCCGCCCGCTCTGCCCGGCGGCACCGCACGGCACGGGACCGGAGCGCAGCGGCCGCCCGGCGGCAGCGCTGTGCGCAGGGAACTGGGGGGGAATAACACCACCACCACACAGTGCAGGACGCACACAGCCGCGGGTCCCGGCCTCCGACGCTGCCAACAGCCCTCCCCTAACGTGGCACCGCCGCCGCGCGCTGCCCGCAGAGCCCCGGACGCGCTGTCCCCGCCGCGGCGACTAACGGTGCCAGCTTGCCCCGCGTCTCGGCCCCGCGCCCCGGCTGTCCCTCAGCGGCCCCCGCGCCCTTGCCGGGGGTTCCCGGCCCGCCGCGGAACACCGCACCTCTCGCTCCCCGCCCTCAGAGCCGGGAGCGCGCCCCGCTGCCCCGCACTCACAGCCGGGAGCGCGCCCTGCCGCGCTGCGCCCCGCGGGAGCTGCCGCCGGGCCGGGTCGGGTGGGTGGGTGGGCGCGGAGCGGTGCGATCCGCAGCGATGTAGCGCGCTCGGGCCTCTCCGCCGCCGCCGGTCGCGCTGCCAGCGCCGCTCAAAACAAAGGGGCCGGCGGGGCATGTGACCGCCGAGCCACCGCACATGATGTCACCGGCTCCGCGCGGCCCTGGGAGCTGTAGTCCCGCCGCCCCGCCCGGAGACGGCCCCGCTGCTGTCAGCGCCCCGGGCGGAGCCGGGCACGAGCGGCGGGCACGGGAGAGCCGCGGCGGCGGCAGCGATGTTACCGCAGCGGCTGCCGTCACTGCGGGCTCTTGCCACCGCCGTCCCTTTCCCGGGGCCGGGGGAGCACAGCCCTGGGGTGCCGAGGACCGGGGAGCACACCCCGCATTCCCCCGTGTATACCCGACCAGGGAGCGGGCATCGAAGGTGCGGGCATCGAAGCAAGCGGTGCATCGGGATGACACCTTCCACGGGGACAGTCCCTTGGTGGTAGTCCCTTCTGCCTGCTCTGGGGAGCCCGGCTGTAGCCCTCCAGCAAGAGCTTTCTCCCAGTCTGAAAACAACACCCTTTCCTGGGGTAGGTCTTCAGCCTACGTGACCAAAACAAAAACTATCACATGAAAAAAATTAACCAAGATAGAATCTTTGTCTACCTGAGCTACAGCTCCGCCCAAGTAATTCAGATTTTCCAGTTTCTCTTCAACAGTTACACAAAACAGAGTGTCCCTGTCCCTGCCGACCACAGAAAGCCAAGGTGATCTTTAAGCTGGGACACGGAGAGCTCTGCTGTCACAGTTGGGGGTCGCAGTGGTGGCAGCCAGTCAACGGCAAATATAAAAGCAGGACCCTGGTGTCATCGCCCTGCAATTTCATGAGCAGGTCTGAGCCTGTCCTGGAGCCCAAATTCACTTCATATCCGAAGTATTTGGACAGTGGCCCATGCTCCAACACAGGCTGATGGAACATGCCTGGGAGTATGGAAATTTATTTTTGTTCTGCCCTTTAGCATAAGCAACTTGCAAGCCCATAATGCAGAGTAGCGAGGCGAGGGCAGGGACATGCATGCTTAAATTAAGATCATTACCTGGCACTAAATGAGGCCTTGTGCAATGTCGTGGAGCTGATGTAGGCAGGTAACTGGCTGGGTTCTCCTTCCTAGAAGGATGACCTCCCCTTCTGACCCCTTACTGTCACGAGAAAGGAAGAAATACAAGTTCTTCTATTAGCTCCCCCCTACTTTGCTCTCCCAAATGTTGGATATCAATCCCAGGCATAATAGATCTTTACCTTTTGGTGAACCTCCCCAGTGTTCTGACCCCAGGATATTACCCCTCGGCCCTTCCCGGGAAGCGCACCCAGCCGTGTGCTCTTGGCAGAAGCTGACTGTGCTCTGTCACTGAAATGTGAAGAGGAGCAGTGTGTGCTCAGGACTCCAGGACTGACCTCCTCCGGAGCACACCAGGCTCAGATTTTCATAGGCTAAATGATCTCTGCTTTCCCCTGGGGTCAGGTAAATTGCAGCTTTGCAAAACAGGTAGAATTATTCATTAAAAGGCTAAATTCTGAAAATAGACTGAAAATGTCAATTGATTTTAGTATGTAAATTGTTTTCACATAGATCTTCAACCATTTTCCTGCAGAGCTAAAACTTGGAACTGTTTAACAGACTTCATTAGAAGTGAGAGCATTCAGTCCATTTCTCATCCTCTGCCTGAACAAGCAAGAAGGAGCCCAAGCAACATAAACAGCAATAAGAAAATCAGCAGCAAGTTCACCTTGTAGAATACAGGTCTGTTGCAATAACGTGTTTCACTCACTGAATATAGCAAATATTAATAACTTGAAGTCTTACTTGTTACAGAGTTAAATCTAAACATATATGAGCTAAGAAAAATGTTCTGCTTAAAATAGATCTCTTATCCTGTATATCCTCTTGTCTGCCCCAGTTCTTTGAGTCTGTAACTCTTGGGGTCAATATGAGTATGTAGAGTTCACTTGAAAAAACATACCCTGGATAAAAGAAATGAGTCATAGGAAGGAAAAAATCAAAACAGGATCAAGATACCTCTGAACTGGCTTGAAGGAGCTATCTGAAGGGACTATGTTTACTCCAATAAAAACTGCACGTGGCAAAAGTGTCTTGTGTGAAGAGGGTAAATGGAGTATTTAAAAAGAAAATACTAATTAAAAATACTCATTGAGCAATCAATCATTTCATAATGTGCTCATGTATGCATGTGGTCACATCCAGGCACTTCCAGTTCTGAAAGCCAACGTCACTGAGGATGTCTGAAATTAAGGATACTTGAGTTGCCACTACATCCTATTGCTCTTCATTCCTCTGCTAGCAGGGGCATTGGCTGTTTCTTCTCTAGCTGCGCCAAGCATTTCTCTCAAAATAAGCAGTTGCATGCTTCCTGAGAAGCTGAAACCAATTATTAAAGATTACTCATTTCTATAAAGCTTTGTTAATACTTTTTTAACAATGTAAAGTACTTGTAAAGCATTTAGGCCAACGTTTTCCAAAGAGGTCGGTGATTTTGGAGATTTTGAAGGCTTCTTCAGGGCACTGGAAAGGTTAAAACCTAAAATTAGAAGCCTGCGTGAAGGTTTTGGCATGCATCCACCAATGTTCATGTGTTTTTCTGGTGGTGTTGGATTTGAATACCGCTGCTGGGTACTTTTCAGACACATTGCCCTGAGGCACTGGGCCACTGACATGGTCTGTGCATTCCTACAGGTAAAGGTATTAGCTATTTTGGGGAGCTGTGGGAACTTTCCTCTGCTGTGGGGAGCGTGGTAGCTCCTTACCAGATTTTTCTAAAATATAAGGAAAACCCAAAGGTTTTCAGGTAGTTCATACACAGAGAAAAGAAACCCAAAGAAAGTCCAGGATTAGTGCTCATGTACACCTATGCAAAACAGTCTGGGGAAGGGCTCAGATCCAAACAAGGGAAGAGGTGAAGGTGAGCCACAGCAGCCAGGAGTAGGAGGCTGAAGAAGAATAGGAAGGGAGAGGACAGTCTGAGCACCACATCCCTTACCCTGATCACTGATCAGAGAGAAGAGAGCAACATTCAACCGTGAACATTAAAAACTCTGAATGCAACATGGGGAGCATCCAGCATACTGGATAAAAGAGAGGATTTAGACATTTGAGTTAAGACAAAGATGAGTACAGACTGACAGCTAATAACCAACACAAGGAATGTCATGAAGAGCTGTGCAACAAATGGAACAGTGATGAAACAAATCCTTCAGTACAAGGAGGGAGAAC
This sequence comes from Lichenostomus cassidix, assembly GCF_008360975.1. Classification (NCBI taxonomy): domain Eukaryota; kingdom Metazoa; phylum Chordata; class Aves; order Passeriformes; family Meliphagidae; genus Lichenostomus; species Lichenostomus cassidix. The sequence goes on from NC_139490.1 coordinate 20,674,534, forward strand.
AGATTCTCGTATTTCTATGAAAAGTTTTAGTAGTCAGAAAACTTTAAAAAAAAGAGGTGTTGTTGAGTGACATCACTGCAGGGCCTGATGCAAGTAGGCACAAAATGTAATGGCAGAAATCATTCAGCAGGATTACAAATAGTGCTGAGCAAAAGGAAAGGTGACGTTACCAGGAATTTGCGAGGAAGAGCAGAAGAGTGAGTTCAGTCACTGTTGCAGAATCCACTTTTTGAGTATGCCAGAAAAAAGCACTAAGGTACAGTAGGTAAAAAGGAAGCAGTGTATGGAAATAGCATTAACCTCCCCCCCGCTGGATTAAATGAGGATGAAAGTACAGCAATGTCTCTTCATGTGATAAGGGGATAATCTACCCCTCTACTCTGCTCTTGTGAGCCTCCACCTGGAGTACTGAACACAGCTGTGGTGCCCCCACCATAACAAGGACATGGAACTGTTGGAGCAAGGCCAGAGGAGGCCACAAAGTTGACAAGGGGACTAGAGTACCTTCCCTATGAAGACAGGCTGAGAAAGCTGGGGCTGTTCAGCCCAGAGAAGAAAAGGTTGTGTGGAGATCTCATGGCAACCTTCCAGTACCTGAATGGGCCTACTGGGAAGCCAGAGAGGAACTCTTGGTCAGGAACTGTGGTGATAGGACAAGGAGTAATGGGTTCAAAATGAAAGAGGGGAAATTTAGGGTAGATATACAGAAGAAATTCTTTACTGTGAGGTTGCTGAGGCACTGGAACAGGTTTTCCAGAGAAGCTGTGGCTGCCCTACCCCTGGCAATGATTCAGGGGGCCCTGAGCAACCTGGTTAAGTGGAAGGTGTCGCTGCCCAGTGCAGGGGGGTTGGAATGAGATGATCTTTAAGGCCCCTTCCAACACAAACTATTCTAGGATTCCATGATTCTATTATTCTGTGATAAAAGACATCTCACAGAAATACAAAGAACACAACAAAATTTTCAAAAATCCTTCCCATGACTCTGGACTCTTTCACTATCCTGCCAAAAGTCCTGAGGGTCCCACTGACTTGAGCTAGTCTGCTGGGATAATCAGCAGGTACACCCTTTTAGGCTGGAAGGCAGTTTTCCAGGACCAGGCCCTTTCAGCCTCTCCTCTTCCCACCACCTGTTTGAAATGGCACGGATTGCTGTGCTGGCACTTGCATAGGAAGGGCCCTGGCAAACCAGTACTGCCTCTCCCCATACACCTCCTAGTTATTTTTTCCATTTTCACTGCCTCCTGGCTGACTTTGTAGCTCCCCCTTTCCTCTGGATAGTTATGCTGCATGCCCTAGCCCTTTTCTCAGGCTGGCAGTGCTTCCCTGGGTGTTTCTGCTGCGGCAAGCCAGGAGGATGGGGAAGGGAGTGAGACATTCTCTGGAGCCAGACACTGTGCTCGACCCTGCATGGCTGGTGCCCTGCTGGGTGCTGTCCCACTGCCTGCACGCTCAGTGCTCACTCCTGCTCAGCCAGGGAGGCTCTGGGATTGGAGTAGGTTGCTTCCAGTCCACACAAAAACCACCATGTAAAACATCAGTAATGTGTTTACATATTTAGCCCTGCAATTAGTATTGCCTATTCCCCTGTACACCCTGGTCCTAGGCCATCCCATGTTCTTATCCCATGCAAATCCCCTCTTCCCACTCATCCCAGTGATTCCCACTCATTCACTGCTGTAAGCACCTCAAAACAAGGCCCATGCCAACAGTCCTCATGTGCAGAAAGTATGTGCCTAATTTTTTCCACCCAGTATCTCCCATATTCCAAGCTTGGGACATGACTATGGGAGTGTAATTGCAGAGCTGAGAAGAATGAACATTGCATCACTGCTGCCATAAACACTGAACTATTTCTTTTTGTACAGTGCAGAGTATCGAGACACCATGAAACCAGTGCCTAGCTGGGCAGATAGAGTCTGTTGTGCTGCTGTTTGTCTGGTTCCTCCCTTTGGGGAGAAATAAGAAACAAAGAAATGAAGGATATTTGAGTTCTGGTTGGTCACAGAGGTGATGACTTGAAGGGAGTTGTTCTTGTGGAATGGCAGACAGACACATGCAATCACTAACCCAGCAAAAGAGCAGTAGGTACTAACACAAACAGTTCCCTGAGCCAATGTGGTGTTATCGCTGTGCTCCCACTCAGCCCCATAACCTCAAGCCCAACCACAGCCCCACAAGTGTTTGCATTAAATATTCTCTCAGTATAGAGTACAACAGTACTTTTTCACACATCCCTATGCCACAGGCCTCCCCTTTACGCCATGCTGCCTCACAGCACCCTATGGCAGAGCTCCAGCTCTGCCCTTCAGCCACACTAACTAGCTCTCTCTTCAAAGCATTTGCCAATGCCATGCCAAATTAATAGGCAGGAGCATTGCACCTCTTCACCTCCAAGACCTTCAGGCATTTCACAAGTTAAATAAATCCTTTCTCCAGCTCAAGTAACCATGAAAAGCTTTGTCTGACAGTGAAGAAAACAGACAGGTTTCAAATAAACAGTATTTTGAATGGGCATGTGCATGCCAGTCTCCCAGAATAGAGCATTTCAGACTTTAAAAGCTATCAGTGGCCTCCAGGCTTGCAGATTGCTGCCACCACTGGCTTCTGGTGCCCCTCTGGCAATAGGCTGAGCAATAGATCCTAAGTCTAGAAATCGGTTGGCTTGGACTAATGCCCTTGCTACCCCTAACAGTGACAGTAGGATAGCATGTTTCCAGTTGCAGGACTAGCAATCCTGTGTGCCAAGGTCCTTGCACTGGTTTGGGCTGATGTACCTTTGGGGTGGTGCTTGGGCAAATACCTAGATGGCTTTTGCTATCTTATATTTTTGTCTAACCATTCATATTGGTCATCATCAAAGCTTCATCAGTAAAGTTAATCCAGAAGAGTTAGTTCACCAGGAGCTCCGTGATTTCTTCCTCCTCTGCTTGCAACCAGAGATGCTGAATGCCTCAGCACCTGCATTCTAAGACACACTCAGCTCTCCTCTATTACTGGCACAGAGGTGCAAAGCTATCTCTCTCCCAGCTGACTTGGCTCTCCAAGGGGGTAGGAATCATGGATGCCAGAAGGACAACTGACAAACCTGTCCTCAAATCCCATGCTTCCTGCTTCCTGCACCCAGGAGAGAAACACAGTAAAAAAAACCCTACTACCCAGAAATCACTGGCTGGACTCACCAGCCCAGCATTCCTAGCCTGAAAGCTGCTGCCTTGTCTAAAAGAGGTTGCTGCCTTGGACATGGACAGCTGGGGAGGGATGTGGAACAGCTGCTGTGCCAATACAGCTGCTTTGGAGCAGCACCCAAAATCCCAGCCCAGATCAACACCCCAGTCACCCCCTCCTTTGTAAACAAGCTTTGGAGCACCTGTTCTGAGATCTAAAATGGGACTGTTTCTGGACCTGAATAATCCTATGGAAAAGAGCTGTGTGCTTCTCTAAACAAAGCTCTCAGCTCTAATAAAATGCTCAGCCAGACTAAAGCAACTTCAGATCACTGGTCTTGGACAAAGATTTGTCACATGATGACAGGAAAGAAAATGTTAGCCAAAGTAATCCCAGGAAAAACACACGTAATGAAGGTTTGCAGGTTCCAGTGCAGCAGCTAAATCAACACCTTGCTTTGCCAAGAAAACATTGTGAAATCTGCGGTTTACTCTTTGATCCTAAGCCTTCCTTACCCATCTATTCATAAACAGTATCATTAGACAGAAATGATTGTAAAACTAAGATTGATTTGTCAGTGAGCTTCTGATAAAAACCAAATTGACTTGTCACGTCACAGATGGCTGCTAGACTATGCTGTTGTACATTAATATGGTACTGAACCTTGAAGAAAAAAATGGTTATGTAAAATATTACATATGGTATGATAAGCTTTCCCAGACATTTTAATTAACATTTTTATGTATAGGATACAATATTTTGTAATTTTAAAAGGGGAGGAGACTGAAATGAGAAACAGATCATTACTGTAAGCAGGAAGCAATACAAGGCAAATACATGTCTCATTTCTTTAGATGTGTGCTATATTTATATTATTCATGTTTTTCTTCTAAAATTAAATAAACATGATAATGCCCTTCTTTTTATTTCTAACTCAGAAACACACTAACAAGAGTGTGAAGTTTTGAAGGACTTCTGTCTTTCCCCAGGGCATATATTATAGAAATAGCACTGGAATACTAAAATTCTCCATTCTCTTTTTAAGAGAAAAATGAATTTTTAAAAAATTCAATATTGATCGGCAGAAAAATTACAGTAGCATTCCTAAAGTGAAAACTCTATAACTGGAAGTTGCAAACTTTTAAACTTTCCCTGCTTTCTCCGATCTAAGATGGCTTTGGTCTCCTCTCTCTCCAATGTCACACCTCCAAAATTTCACACACAGTCAGCTGGACTTTGTCTCCTTCGCTGATGCTCAGCAGCCCTTAGCTCTGAGCTGGGCTCCACCTCCTGGCCCTGCCAGCACAAGAGCTGTCACAGTTTCCAAACTCGAGGCGTTGCAGTGTTCCTGAGCTGTGTGCCTGGCCTGGTGCTGCTGTCCCAATGCCCTACATTCCAGACAGCTTCCCTGATGGATTGCAGAGCCCCGAGAGCCACCAAGGAGCTCTCCCAGCACCTCGGTGGGCCCCCGCTGTGCCAGCGCCAAGGCCAGCAGTGACCCTGGAGGCTCTCGGGGAATGTCAGCACTGCAGAGAGCCACAGCCCGGCAGCTCCTGTAAGGACTCCTGGCCCCCTGCTCCTGCAGCTTCCCTGCACACTCCCATCCAAGAGCACCGGAGCTCACAGGCAGCGTGGCATGGCCAGTGCTGGCCCCTCGGCTCCCTGCTCAGGAGGGACACTGCAGTGTGCCCGGATCCTGCTGTGCCCCACGGGGAGCTTTGGCTAGCTCAGGCACCCACCTGCAGGGTGGTCAGTGGGAGCCTCATGGTGCTGGAGATGCAGAGGGACCAGGCTGGGCAGCCCTTGGTCCCCAGGAGCCTGTGGAGAGCAGAGCCTGGGCACATGTCCTGCCTGGCCTGCATTGCACAGGAGGAGGAGGGCTGGCTCTGGAAAGCTGTAAAGTGCTTTTCTGGCCACTGCTGCTGGGAATCCGATGTTCAGAAGCAGGCAGTTACAGCTGTGTTAAGCTAAGATTACTCTGATCAGCTTGAAAAACAAACTAGCAAAGGCACAAGCTCCTAACAGTGGAACTCCTTCAGATTGGGTACACAGGTGGCTAAAGCACACTCAGATAATTCCCTTCCTCAACAGGAAATACTACAAGTTTTTTAGCACTTCCTCTTTTTAAATTTGAAATCTTTGCACTTCACACAATACCTTTATTTGCATACAGATCGTAATAACTCACCTACACTGTTTCTAATTTCAGGTCATTCATAAATCAGTTACGCAAAAGGCAATAACGGTTTTTATACTGGTAATAATTAGCAAAATGTACATTCCTACAGCACAATTTCTGCTCAGATAAATATTTTCCCACCTGCTCAGCTACTTAGCTAACAGTCTGCCAACTCAGTTCTTCCATAGGCTGCAGATAGCTGGAGGCTGTGAAGCAAGGCTTATCCACATCCCCAAGCTCCCTGGCTCACACCATATGATTCTAGTGAACGGTGTCTCTGTCCATGGCAGGGGGTTGGAACGAGATACCTTTACAATCCCTTCAACCCAAACCATTCTATGATTCTATGATTCATACAGAATTAAGATTAAAGACCCTTTCTCTATAACTAATGCTGAATTCTCTTGAAAGTAACAATGCTGTCTAAAGACCAATTTCACACAAGTTTAAATTTCTTGCAAAAGAGACTGTTAAGACACCCTGCTAAAAAATTGCAAAAGTTCCATTTTCTTAACAGTATTTTAAAAATTGATGAAGCTTCAGTTACTGTCATCATGTGGAACTAGCTGAGAACTATAATGCAAATTTTAAACTAACATTGAGGCTCACCAGACATTCACTGTTTTTCCCGCCATCAAATTGCAAGTTTAAATGTCAGGTGTGAGCTAAAAAAGTAGCTGTGGATGAAAACGTCAGATGGATGTAGGTAGTGGCTTTGTACAGGTGAGCATTTATGTGTTTATGTATTAAGTCAAATTGCACTTTGACCAAAAGTTATGTATTCATTAATTGAAAACATGTAGATTTCTGCTTCTTTCCAGTTTGCTTCTTTCCCCCGGACCAAGCAAGGCTCAGCTTTCAGCAGTCAACTGTCAGTGAACCTACTGATTCCTCCCTTCATTATGTCAGAAGATACATATTAATTAATTACAGAAACTTTGGGTTTTCAGGGATGAACTTAAGTTCCAAGAAAAGCAGTATTTGCCAATGCCATCCTTATTTTTTTGATAATTAGACAATTTAGTAAATGACCCCATCTCAGCCAGCAGTGGAAACTGTACCATGTGAAGGCCAAAAAAAATGACTGACCCTGTGATGTGCTGTGTGCACCACACAGAATGTCACTCCCTCTTGTAAAGAGTCCTGCTCCCTTCTCTTGTCCCCATCTGCAGAAAAAAGCTCTCATTTGGCTTCAGAAAGTTTAGGTTGTACTTCATTCTTTTGCTTTGGGTCCAAAGGGGTTTCTAGTCTGATAGACTCAGTCCTGCAGAGAAACAAAACAACCTGATGCAAGTCAGCAAGTGGTGAGGATACAGAGCACACAGACCATCACATTGGCTTCTACACTTATGGTCTCCCCAGTTGAGAGGCTGAGAGTCATTACAACCCAAGAAGGAAATCTGTGTTGCAAACTAGCAAAATCCCACCACAAGGAAGGTAAGGACCACACTGATTGTGGGGCCAGCATTTCTAAGATTTACACAGTTGAAAAACCGAAGCAAAATTCGGTCACAGCTCTGGAGCATCACTCAGAGTGTGAACTCATCATTTAGGTATGTGTGCACAGAACTGGCTGAGATCAACAAGCCTTATGAGAATTAGAAGTCAGCATTGCTTTAGACATCAGAGGCTAGGTTTATTTCCCATGGTTTGGGGTCACACTGTCAGCTTTTTGCAGGGCCACTCAGCAAATACTATAAATAGACTCAAGAACCCGAGTTTTAGTCCAACCAGTGTCCCATTAACACCAAACAGGCATTAAACCACAGACCTCCACATAATTCACTACAATGGCAGTTTCCTCCATTTCCCAGCTCCTGCCAAGCAGAACAGCTCTCCTTCATTTCAAGAGCCACTTTTTGGGTCAGGTTTTGTTAAGCTGTGGAATAAGTGTCTGAACTACAGCGCTGTTAGTCTTGCCAAGGCTGTGTTCCTTACCTTGTGTGCTGGATGCCAGAGCCTGGCAGCAGAAGATGGAGGTGCAGGAATAATACAAGATCAAAATGTAACTGAGGGCAACAGGCCTCTACTTCTTCTAGCATGGACCTGGTTCCTGCTGTCCAATTATGGAGATCAAAGGTATAATTTACTTAGAGGAAGAATTATTTGTACCTAAACACCCACTAGCTAATAATACAGAGAAGATGCTAATAAATTCTAATGAATGGCAGAGCAGACAGCACTAGACAAGTGAGCTGAGCATCTTGTTATATAAACTGAAGCAAGAGGGAGTCTGATGCTGATGACAAAACCTTTCTATGAGTAACACTGGCAAAATCTTTCAGGGAACAACTCAAGACTAAGTTAAAAGAAAGTGGGGCTCTTCTTTCCTGCTAGAAACTAACTTTGGGAACTTCTTTCCCTTTTCACATACAACAAGAAATGAAAGTACCTGCTGCTATTTTGTTACAAAGACTGATTATCTTGAGGACAGAAGAGGGGGAACACTTGTCTGTTGTCATGAATGACCTGCAGTAGTGTAAGGTGTTGAAAAAAGGACATCCTTCTTCCAGGGAGAAGGAAAAGATTGTTATGACAGGGGAAGGCTTGTTACAGCTCTCCTCAACTGCCGTGGCTGGCACCTACTGCATTTCTTTTGGTTCTTACCTACAGCCACATTCCTGAAGCCTCAGCCCTTCCAGTTTCATTTGGATGCATCTCATCTTGTGCTATAAAATATTAAAACACTAAGTGATGTCTCAGCCTGTTCTCTCTGCCGCTTTGGGAGTGACCATACTGCACCCCCAGACTGCAATTCAGCTGCTTCTAATAGAATAAACACTTATTTAAATAGCAGCCTTCCTCCACCACTCCCTCAAAAGATTATGAGCATGAGATCAAAGAGTCTCAAGCTCAACTGGCCCATCCACACTTCAGGGTGACCTCTATAGCCAGTAATACTCATGGGAGCAATAAAACAACCAGACTTTGAATACTGAACCCAAATAATTTGGCATTTAGAGCTTGGTCAGTTGGGACCTCTCTTTTATACAAGGTGAAAGCATGGTTTGGAGCCACTCATCTGGATTGTTAGCATAATGCCTGACTATCCCGAAGAAAACAATACATGGAAGCAGCAGTTTTTCTAGAAACATCCCAGTGACTTAAAATACATGCAAGAACACTCTGAGAGCAAAAGATGGGCAGGTAATAAATGCAGCACAGCAGGGTAACACTGCAGTTCTCTCTAAATAAGAGGTAATTTTTGAGAGTGAGGAGATGAGACAGGTTAGCTTCTCAAAATCACCATTGTTTGCTGACTTTGAACAACTGCAGCTGCCCAGAGGGAGGGATATGAGAAGGCTCAAGTAGTAACTTTTGAAATGGAAGGTGGTGCTGGTTCAGAAAAGGAAGTAAACTGCAATGAAACAAAGATTCCAGTTTGCAGTTTACAGAAAATCTGATCCAAAAGTTCTGTATGTATTTTCAAAAACTAAAATCCCATTTGCTCCCCCATAGCTAAATTAAGAACATGCTATTTTAAGCTAGTGAACATTATCCCAATGGACTGAAAACACAGACAAAAATCCAGCAACTTTCCAGGGTTGACAAGATTATCTCAGGCCTCAGCTATCTCACTTTGCACTGTGCTAGAAAACAGCTGATGGTAAGATGAGCCCTGATACGTGTCCAGCTGCAGTCCCCATCCCTGCTCCTGCACCAAGGAGCTGTCTCTGTGAGCTCCCCAGCAGGGTCCTCTGCACTCTGAGGTGTTTTGTGCACTGCCTATTGGGTTGCACAGTGGAAGCAATTGCAGTGTTGCTCTACTTGAAGAAGTCAAAACCTTGCCAAGACCTTTCTTCTGCTGTTATGCCCTTCCCCTCTTGGAGGCCAGCACCTTTAAACAGGCTCTGTCAGATGAAAGAATGCTCCTTTCCACAGCCATCAGGAAGCATGTTGGGGTCTGAGATGTAGCTGTCAGCATGGTGTTGGGTGGCTTCAGCTTTCAAACTTGTCTGGAGTGTAAGAAGTATAAGGTGGAATAGCCTGGAACAGCAGGCACTTGGTCACAGAACACACATACTTGGAGTATCACTGGTGGTAGCAAAGTGGACATGGTCTGGAATAAGAGGAAGAAGACAAACAGCAAGGATCACTTTGTGTGAGCTCCAGGGCAGAAATATGAAGTCATTGCCCTCTGCAAGTTCAGTAACTTGCTCATTACTTAGAGTAGGAAGTTTCCAGATCCCATTGTGATACCAGGATGGCTGAGCATCTTCTTTCTCGCTCCAGAAAACCTCCTGCCAGTCTTTACCTGGCCTCTTCCTTGAGACAGCCACACACTCCCAGGTTTCATAGCTGGTTCCTCTCAGACTCATCTGGTTCATAAGGGCTCTGTTAGCTAAAATACAAGGATGTGGGAAGCAAAACAAGTAACAGGAGCTGCCATAAATAGGTTTCTATATTTCTGCCTTTGTTTAAAGAATGCCTCAGCTCCTTGCTCTTGATCCACTGTTGGTGGGTGTCCCAGGTAGGATTTCTTCTGTCCCTTGTCTTAGTCATGGCCCCAAGCCCACAACTTTTTCCTGGGACTGCCTGATTCTTTTGCTTTACAAGATGGGAACCAGAACTCCTGGCTAGTCTGGGCAGATTCATCTGTCAGGGTCGAACTTTGCAGTGCTGAAATGCCACAGTGATGAGATACTGGATGCAGGAACAGACAGTTGAAAATGGGCTTGTGTTGGCTACACATCAATATTTAAGCAGGGAGCATGGTCATGGGGGAACAGAAGCAGAAGAGGTAAGGAAGTCAGAGCAGGATGGAATGCAGCCTCTTAACTCAGCTCAAATGTACTGTACAGCAATTCATAGGTACCAGCAGCAGCCTGTGATGTTACAGAGCTCTGTAAACTTGCTATGACACAAGTGATGGATATACAGTAATCCTAGTCAGTTAGCCAGTTCTCTCAAGCTGATACAGGGTTGACATTGGTCAGCTCAATGTAAAGACAACAAACAAACAAGTCATGAACAGACAAGCCTTCAGCTTTCGCCAGTTCAGTGCTCATTTAGCTAGCAGGTATTTCTTTACTGAAAACAGTATAAGAGTGCAGACTTGTTCTGTCTCTAAAGGCCAAACGTAAGAATGTATCCGGAAGCTTCTATCATGAAGTAAGAAGCTGGATTTGCCCCAGGATTAAATAACACGTTGCTACTGCAGTCTTGGGCCATGGAGCACCTCACGAGAGCAGCTGCCTGATTGCTGGATTTGTTCCCTTATACCTGCAAAGACACAACACTCACCTCAGCACTGTCCTCGTGCTTGTCCAAAGAATGAAATTAGCTACTATGTTTGCAGATTAATCCCTGAGCAAGGGATTCTGTGAATACAAGGCAGCCCAATGTGGGGCACAAAGGGCACAGATTTTCATTGGAATGTACTAGACTGAATTTATAGCTGTTATTGCAGTTTAGCTCGTAATGAGCAGGCTGCTGTGTCTGCCATGGGGCTTTCTTGCCTACCTGTAAATTACAGTCTGGTGCACATTGGTGGTCCCTACTGCTGTGCTGCTGATCACCTCACTGTGTTGTGCCTGGGAGCACTTTGGTGACAGCCATGGTGATGGGGCTGGGCTGGCAGGTGGCCAGGGCATCACTGCTGTGTCTGTGCTGCTGGGAGCAGGGGTGGTGGTTAATGAGGTTGTATTGAATAGTGTGGGACCTGAGCATGATGTTAATGATATGGAGTATGGGGTGGAATTTGTTGTTTTGTCTGGGATAGGGTTGATTTTCTTCACAGTGGCTAGTATGGAGTTTATTTTGGATTTGTGGTGGACACAGGGTTGGTAATAGAGAGGTGTTTTTGTTATTGCTGAGCAGGGCTTACACAGAGCCAAGGCTTTTTCTGCGTTTTGTACTGCCCTACCAGTGAGAAGGCTGGGAGTGCATGGGAAGTTGAGAGGAGACACAGCCAGGACAGGGGACTCCAACTGACCAAAGGGATATTCCAGACCATATGACATCATGCTCAGTATGTAATGTGGGGGAAAGAAGGAGGAAGGGGGGGAATATTTGGAGTGATGGGGTTTGTCTTCCCAAGTAACCATCATGTGTGATGAGCTCTGCTCTCCCCGAGGTGCTGAACACCTGTCTGCCCATGAGAGCAGTGTATTGATTCCTTGCTTTGCTTTGCTTTTGTGTGTGGCTTTGCCTAATAAACTGTCTTTATCTCAACCCATGAGTTCTCTATCTTTTTTCCTTCCAATTCTCTTCCCAGTCCCACTGGTGGAGGAGTGAGCGAGCGCCTGCCTGGGGCTGGGCTGCTGGCTGGGGCTAAACCACAATACCACGGCAACAGAAGAAAGGAGGGGAGGTGTTGGTCAGGAAAAAAAAAACAATTTTAGGGGCTAAAAATACACCATATGGACTGGCAGTGCCACAGAAGGAGACAGACTGTGGATAATGATCACTGCTATTAATAGTCAATAGCTCCCTGAGCTGCTGAGGTCCTTCCTACAATGCAGTTACTGCAGAGCACAGTGACAATACCACAGCCATCGACCAACCTAGTTACTGCAGGGTTTCCGTTCCCAGCACTCACAGCCAACACAGTCTTACTTCAGTTTCACAACTATTAGTGCTTTGCTTAAAGCTTCAGCAACTGGAATCAAGTGATCACTGCTGAATCTCAGCTTTAGCTAAAACAGATAAGGAAAATGTGAAGCTTCTCACCATGAGAGAAAAGCCTGATAAGATGAATTCCCAAAGGTCAAATGTCATGATGATAAACAAAGAGAACCTATTCTGAGATAGGGTTAAAGCATGTCTAGTATTTTGAGGGGTTTCATTAATTTTCTTGTATTCCTACAGTAGTACTTAGGAAAGAAGGGACTGGCTTTGGAAAAGGAAGCATTCATTAGCTAAAGTTAGCACAAAAGGCAGCAGGAACACATTTACATCAACTGGGAAAGGAAAAAACCAAAGGACTGAACAGACCACACAAAATGAAGAAAATCCCATTACAAGGATGTAGAGGAAAGCAGGAAGGAGATTTTTTTGCTTTCCTTCCTCTTCATCTTCCAATCTGTCTCTCTCAGACTCTGCTTTCACCTTGTTCTAACAAGAGGGGGAAGCCAAGCTTCCCGTAACACTGTGAGCTCAGCTACACAAGCTGGAGACAAAAGAGGAAACCAAACACACATTAAGAACCTGTGGATTGGCCAAACAAGAATTCCTAGAAGTAATTATTACAAAGGCAATGTTGGTTAGCACTCAAGCTACCGAGGTGAGGAGTTGGCCCTACATTCCTCTCAGGGGGAGATAGAGGTGTGCTTTTCTACTTCCCAGCATGAGAGTTTCCTAAGCAAGCCAGGTGTTTGCTCTGTTACTCTCAGTATGTTGTGTGGCTTATTAATTCAGCTTGGGTCAGCTTCTGAACTAGATGATGTCCAAGTAGATCTGGTTCATCCTTAGGTGAAAGCAAAACCTTCAGCACTGTGCTCTGTGTGCTCCTGTCATGCTGAAGGTCAGCCCAGAGCCCCCCTGCAGTGTCCCCACTGCCAGCTGCACAGCCCTTGGTCCCACCACTGTCTGTGTCTGTGTCGGGGACAAGTCAGATGCAGCTGTGACTCAAGCTACATGCAGCAGTGAGGATGGTGGGGATGAGCATGGGTACACTGCTCCCCAGGCTCTCTCCTTTAGCTTTCACTGCTGGTCTGAGCTGATGGTGTGGCACTGGCTGCATGGACCACATCCCTGTGCCCAGCAAGGGTAGCCTGAACACCCTCAGTGGTGAGATCTTCAATGCTGCTCCATGTCCTGGAGACAGTTGTGCCCATTTAGCCTAAAAAAAAAGCCATGCAATGTTTGCCAGTTAGCAAGTCATGACGGACAGAAACATCCACTTCCAGGGCTTTCTGAATATGCAAGCATAATATTAAAAAACAAAAACAAACCCCAAACCAACTCAGTTATTAATAAGCGCATACCTGGAAAAAGAAATATAAAATACTACGCTCTTTCCCTTAGCAGCCCAGTCCACCAGGAGTGCCTTGATAGGCTTGTGGTGCACCTATCAATACAACCAGCAGATCCAGATAACAGTGGGGGACTGGCTTGAGGGTGGGAAGCAGGCTGTCCTTGTCACTTGTAATCTTCTCACATCCAGAGGCATCTTAAGGCCTTTCTAAACATGTTGATACTGCCTGAAAATCACTGAAAAAAACCTACCCTTTGTTTGTGTTAACAGGATGAGAAAGTGCAAGGCTTCCTGTTATGTGTGTGTGACAGCTATAGATAAGCAGAGACCTCTGGACAGGAAATCCGCCCAACTTCTGCAGTGTGATTCGCCTGAAGCTGAGGAGCTCTTTTTAGATCGAAGCACCAACAGAATGAGACGGGGCTGGCCAGAAAATGGGGGACACACTGGAGAAGAGCTCTGAGGAGCCCGAGATCTCTTTCGACAATGAGTGTTTGACAAAAATGGGGGACCTGGTGGAAGTCTCGAGTGGCGAAAAGGTCAAGTTTGACGATACGGGTCTCTCTCTGGTGCTGCAGAATGGCCTGGAGAACCTTCGGCTTGAAAATTCCCTTACAGATGTCATCCTGTGTGTGGACAGCAGGGAATTCTCCTGTCACCGAGTGGTCCTTGCTGCAGCAAGCAATTATTTCAGGTAAGGCTTGTAACAAACAAAACCAATAAATTTACTTTGCTTCTTAGACTTGAACTGTACGTCTCCAAAGAGTGCAAACTGGGTGCTGAAGTCTGCAAATTTGAAGTGAGCCTCTAACTCCTTACAACTTTCAGCTCGTTTTTTAAAGCTGGAAACTTAAATAAGGCAGGTGCCAAGTTGCGGATTTGCTGGAGTTCCAGAGTTCCGATACCAGCATTCAAAAGACTGCTGGAGGCATGCAAAGAAAGAGAGAATGTTGGCGGACAAGTGCATGAGAAAAGTACTTTAGCCAAGTATCTTCAGCCACTTGTATTGCCCCTTTGGGACCTGGGAAAAGAGGAATCCCATTCAGATAATATGCTATTTTTATTGAAATAGGAGTGGGTTTCTGGAACTTGCTAATTTTTCCTATTACCATTCTGGGGTAAAAATATATATTGCATTAAACTGTTGAGGAGAAAAGAGAAGGAATTTTCCATCTGTCCTCGGATTAGTGGAAATCAATTGCTATAGGTAATATCTTCTTGAAAGCAATTTTGCCACTTTATTGTCTCCTTCTGGTCCGCTTGAATTTTTCATTCTTTCAGTACAGTAGATATTATATCTGAGACTACTGGCCAACAAGAACAAATTTTAGACACACAGAGGAACTCAGTATCAGTTTTAGCACAGATTTTCCATTATCATTTAGACATCATTTAGACAATCACATTTGCATGGCTGGGATTTTTTTCTTTCTTTCTTTTATGGCTAAAGTGGTCAGATGACTGAACAGCTACAGAGGAAACACGAGAAAAAAGAACCTGTGACCACTTGTGACATGAGCAGAAAGCTAATTTTAATGGAGTCTGATAAGCTTTGCTGGTAGTGCCTGGAAGAACAGTTCTGCTTTCATAATCTAGAATAGAGATTGTGTCTGTAAATATTTGGAGACAGATATTATTTCTACAGAAAGACTATATATATTGTGTATGAGAAAATGTACAGCTAAAAGCAGAGATGCCCAAATATTTCTTACCAATATTGTGTGTGGAATGGACAGCAGATGCACAAATTAAAATCCGAATTTTCTTAATGATACTTTGACAAAAACCCCCCAGTTCCGCTATGAGAAAAGGTGCTGCAATCAGAAGAACTTCCCAGTTAAAATCAGGCAAGATAGTTTTATGACAACAGCTATTGGCTGGTTTTCCACTGAGCCCTGAGCTACAGTCTTGGAAGGAAAGGGAATACCTGGCTGGAGGTCACCTCATCCCAAGGCAATTGCACACCTATGTAGGGTTTGCCCCTCTAGGTGCTTGTATTTGTCTTGGCTTTCCACAGAGCTGAGATTTATTACATCTCACTGTCGGCCTCTCTGCCAGTGCCTCTTGTTACGACTCTTTGGTTTAGTTTCAGTCATGTTTGGCACAGGATGGAAATCTCAAACATGAAGTTCCCATGAGTTTGATGGAAATCTGCAGCTAGGAGAGGAGAGATGCTGGACTGGGACCCCTTGGCACTCTGTGAGGTAACGAGCAGGGTGTCCTGGCCAGCCAGCACACACAGTGCCCAGAACAGCCAAAGCACCCTGCCCCTGCTCCACTGGGCACAGCCAGCACAGAGCTCAGCATCCTGGGAGGGACCCTCAAAAGTATGTGACAGGAATAAGGAGGGAGAATGGAGGGCTCAGGAAGGGGAAGCTGAGGTTTCTGTGAGGAGGGAAAGGAGGACACAAGTCTACAGGGAACTGAGTTTCACTGGTTCTGCTGCTCACAAGGAGGTTTCATTCATCTTGCCATAATTTGCTAGAAGCTGCATGGCCCCAGAGAAAGAAGGAATTCTTAAATCACACAGTTCCTGTGAGTACTTTCCACACTGTTACAGGACCTCTAACAGCCATGCACAGGACCAAAGCAAAGGGACCCAGTGACTCATGGGCTTCATTCCCCTGCAAGAGCAAGTTACACAACCCCCTTCCTGAAAGTTGGGTGCCACAGCACAGGCAATCCGCAGCAGCTGACTGGAACACAGTTAAACAAAGTTAACCACTTCTAGTCCTTCTTCAGCACTGCTTGAGAGTAGACAGACTAGCTCTTGTGACGTCCTACACCCTTAGACTTAAAAATATTAACTAGCTATTTGCCTGTGTGATGGTAACAAAGCAGAGAAGAGAAATACCAGCTGACTAAGGTGGAGCAGTGGTTCTTTAGTCCTGCACTGCCCAAGGTAGTGGGAGAATGGGGCTGGGAGAGGTTGAAGCCATTTTCCAGAGCATCCTCAAGCTCCAGCGTGGTGGTTGGAAGTCAGATTCATAATTCCAAGCACAAACTTTCCAGTGTGGAAGGGTGCTTAAAAAGTGCTTCACAATCTGCAACCCCTCATTTATTTTATTGAGATTTCTCTAATTTTAAATTAGAAAAAAATTTGGATTTTTTCCTAAATGTACCCATTTCTAGGTATCTGAATTTGGTGCTGGGCCCTCACTTCAGATGTGCATTTCTGAGAGTACATCTGTTGGTTCAAAGGTGCAGTTCAAAATTACACAGGGACAAGAACCAGGGAAAGAGACAATGGAATTAGTAGCCGCATCTGAAGGATGTAGAGCCTCCTGAGGGTAAGTTCAGAAAGATTCAGAGGCAGCATTTTAATCCCTAGGAGAGAAGCTCAGCCTGATCAGCCTGAGTGGTGTTGGGTTGGGAGTGGTGCCCTCCAGCTGGCAGACAGGGTGGGAATGAAGACCACTCCATCTGAGCAGAAGGAAGGCTACAGCAGTCAGCTCTCCTGTATAGCACTGCCCTATTCAGCCCTGCCATGGTCTAGAGCAGAGTACTGGTGGGAGAGAAAGGTGCTTTGGATGTGTGATTTCTGCAGCTCACAGCCATATTACATGAATACACATCCTACGAAACTGGGAGTGGATAGCAGCTCTGCACCAAGATTAGGAGACAGATAGGCCAAAGCACTTTGAGCAGCCCCCTGTGCAAAGCCACCACCAGGAACCTGAGGCTGGTTTCTGAGAAGCCTTGCAAAAGTGTAACACTGGGTATCTCTGACTGACCCCATCAAACGCTCCGGTTTGTGGGACGGAAGTGAGACTCTCACCTCCCTGACAAGGATGGTTTAATACAAGACTGGAGTCATCAGTTTAAGAGATGAAAGGAAGAAGAGCAGACAACACCTGCACCCTGCATGGGCCTGTTTCTCATTCAGATGAAGCATCCGGCACCCATCAATCCTGCATGGCTGAAACGACTGTTCTGTGCCAACCTCCCTCTCTGTGCTGAAGGCCATTCCCAGGGACAAGTGGGAACTGAGGGCTGCTGTT
Organism: Lichenostomus cassidix; assembly: GCF_008360975.1. NCBI lineage: Eukaryota > Metazoa > Chordata > Aves > Passeriformes > Meliphagidae > Lichenostomus > Lichenostomus cassidix. Next base: position 20,691,800 of record NC_139490.1, read on the forward strand.
TTCAAATGGCCACCTGCCCACACACTCCTTATACATCACTTGACACTGCCAGAGAGACAGAAGCTGAATGAATTCCAGTCTTGTGGTCACTGAAGTTAAGGAGCATTCTGTCTCAATGCCTTTGAAATATTCTGATTTCAGTGGTAGCAGAAGCTGGACCATGAGGCAGAGAAGTAAAACAAAAACCTCTAATGAGCTGAGTGAAAAGAAAAATGAGAATTTTGGCTGAACAACTTTTCTGACAAGTAACTTCTCTACCCAAATTTCCTGTTTAAATGTTAGGTCTCTGTATCCAAAAGGCAGTTTTGCTCACTGAGGTAACTAAGACCTTGCTATAAAATTTCTGCTGAGGTAAGGAACAGGTAGTTCTTAGAGCAAGTAGCAGCTGGTATCTTCCATCTATTTGCCATTCATCGTGCCTAACTGCTTTGCAATAAAATCTGTTTACATCTTGGTTCCAGCAAGATGTGTCAATCAGACAGCTTTATTGAGGCACTTCTTTTACAAGAAAAGCATGGCCTAAGTCTTGGGACCTCCAGCCATTTCCCAGGTTGCATTGTCCTGTCAACATTGTATATGACTAATAAAGAAAGGCTTGGAATGCAGGGTAAAGAGCGCTTCTAATTACACTTTGGATCTGCACATGTTTTTCACCAATGGAGTTACAAGTGGACTCATGTAATTCTGATCTGTTGAGACAGATTCAAAATGATGTGACATCTCATTTTCTGAATGCAGTGAACAAGGTGGCGCTGATCAAAATCCTAACTAAAAGCAAAAAGCATTGGAAGAAATACTTAAATCTATGAATTGAAAATGCAGAGGACAATGCGTGTGTCTTGCAGCTGTCACAATGCAAAATGGATTTAAATAGCTCTTAAAGAATTTCTGATTTATGAAATATCTGAAATATCTGCCTAGAGCCAAAGGTGTGTGTGGTGCTCACTTTTCAAATGCACTATTATCCATCACAGAAGAGTTGATATCAACATGTGTGAAATCACCGCACTTTCTGGGTGACAGTAGCTCAAATTCACGCATATTCAGTTGCTTCTTTAGCCAGGAGGTACAAATTCTACAATCCCAAAATTTAGCAGAGGAAAAGTCAGACTCTTAGTTGGAAGAAAATCCATAAGACATTCTCCCCTGGCCCACCCCTGGTATTAATGTTGTCAAAGATATGTTGGGAAGCTGAGAAGTGTGGCTCTCAGACAGGCGGATCTGGTCTGACCTTGGGATTCAGTCCCAGCAGTGTGCTGCAGCTCAGAAACAGAGGGGTATTGACCTGCCAAGGGGTACAAAGTACATGTGCTAAGTGTTAATGAAGGATGGAGAATGCCAGGGCCTTAAGGAGCTGTACCTGTACTAGAAACAGGCTAAGAGGCCAGCAGGTGAGGCACCACAACTGCTCCACAGCACCAATCCAGACACAGGGACTTGTCCCACTCAGGGAAGGTCCCAGCTGCCTTTTGCTGCCATGGAGCCCTAGGTCTATGGTAGAGAACAGCTCAGAGGTATAAACAAAGCTGTGTGTATGCCTTATCAAACTCATGAGCACAGAGAAAAGCAACAAAACGACTTCTCTTGTTTCTTTCCAGTGGGAGTAATTGCATAAAATATGAAGCAATCAGAGTATTCCGTGTTGAAATCTAATTAGCCCAACATTTTCAGAACGCCTCATCCTGACTGGAATGCAGAAAAAGATAAATGTCTTTCTTTCCAGGGCCATGTTCTGCAATGATTTAAGAGAGAAATATGAGGAGAAGATCATACTAAAAGGAGTTGATGCAGAAACCATGAATATACTCTTGGACTACACCTACACTAGCAAGATGCTCATCACAAAGCAAAACGTACAGAAAGTCTTGGAAGCTGCCAGCCTCTTTCAGGTACAGATAACTCAAATGCACTGACCCAGTCTTACTGCTCTGGCAACACCATTTCTTACCCTGGTTAGCACACTGCAAACTTCTCTGATTTTGTGGGTTCTGGAAGCATTTTGCTTCATATTTATTTACATTATGGTGAAAAATGGCAGTGGCAGCCATGTAGTGGAATTTTGCTGTGCTGGGTGCCATGCAAACAGAAAAAGAGCCAGGCTCTGCCTCCAAGAGCTGCTCCCACGTGCTTCCTGCCTGGCAGTGCTCCCCAAAGTTCAGGTCAGCCTGTGAAGGCCAGTCAGAAGGGTTAGTGGGCAGCAGCTGGCATGGCTGGCCAGAGCAGGAAGCTACTTTGACTCTCTGACTCCCCTGCTTTGAGACTTGCCAGCCAAAGTTAGCATCCTCCTTTGTAGAACTTGTGATGTACAGGGTTTTAGTCATGACCTGGGACTTGTGGGAAGTCAGACTTGGGCAGTGTTACTCAGCCTTTGGTCCACGAGGCATTCACGTGTCCTGTAAATCACCTGTGAGGTCTACCAAATTGCAGTCTGGTACCATGCTGCAAATTGCTAACAAATTGTAACCAACATTACCTGCCAAGTGCCAATGTGCATGTGTGTCCAGTCCTCTCATTAAGGAAGGCAAGAAACACCCAAACCCATAATAATTGTGGTTCATGAGGGAATTAAGATTCTTGAATCTTCATGTGAACTTTGCTCTGCAGGTTCTGCATAGAAATGCATAGAACTATGCTCTGCATAGAAAACTTTGCTCTGTTTTCTAGAGCCCAAGTCCTATGAGGAGCAGCCAAGAGAGCTGGGGGTGTTCAGTCTGGAGAAAAGGAGGCTCAGGGGGAATGCTACTGCTCTCTTCAGCTCTCTGACAGGAGGCTGTAGTCAGGCGGGGGTCAGGCTCTTCTCCCAGGTAAAAAGTGATAGGACTTTTTAAAAGAGAAAATAATCTCAAGCTGTACCAGGGGAGGTTTGGACTGGATATTAGGAAAAATTTCACCAAGTGCTTCCCATGGTAACTTTAGTGTTACCTGGGCCTGCAGTGCAGTAACTCACTGACCAACACTACCAACTGGTAGCACTCAATAGCTACTTTTGGTTGATTTTCAGGACTCTTTTCTTTTTTGTTTTTGTTTTCATTTGAACCTTTTTTCCTTAGGATCATTCCTCCGCTTTTTGTTGGCTTTTTTTTTCTTTCCTTCTGGAACTATCATAAGTATAAACGTAGGTTTTTTCATGTACCTTCCCTATTTTTCATTAAAATTAAAATTAAATTTGATTATGAAGGCTGGTGCTTTAAGAAAACTATCAAACTCTATTAAAGTAATGATAAAATTGTGATGATACCTTAAGTAAGAATGATAAACTAGAAAAATCTAGAATACCAGGAATGTTCAACTAAAAGCAGTGATTGTCTTGGAGACTATCAAGATTTATAAAGCCTTAAAGCCTCACATTATAAATGTGAGGGTTTAGGCTGAAAATATGTTTTGTGCAAAAAAGATTTAGTAACTACTAAATCTTTAGTAATCTACTAAATCAAACTGACAGAACTAGAGTTCTGCCAGCTCATCTGTGCTATTTATGCTGAAGAACAGAGAGCTGAAAGAGTCAAATGCTTCATTTGGGTATATCAACAGCTGAAAAGATTATTTCTGCAATTTAATGTAACATTTTTGTTTGAGAAATTCTTTCAAATTAGTGACATGTGAGAAGTCAAAACAGAATCTTTGTATCTGACTAGCAAAAACTTGTGGCCATCCATCTTTTTAATCTTGCAGACTTGGTGAAGAACCAAAGAAGAAATAACTTGCACAGTTCTAGATATTGCAGTATAGATATTCCAATATAGTTACTCCACCTTTCTCTAGAAACTATTTTTCAAAACGTTTTATGTATTTATACCTTCTTTTAATCCCTTCTAAAAAGTTTTGACCACAGCTGTGGCAGCAGGAAGAGGTGGAAGGCTATTTGGAGAGGGCAGATTTCCCTGCTGCAGTGTGCTTTCCTCCTGGGGGAAGCAGGTGAAAAGTTTGGAACAGGGAGCTGCTGAACAGCTAAGCCTCTCCCTCAAGTGACCCAGACAAATTTTTTCCACCTAAAGCACAGTTGCAACATGAGTTCAATAGTCACCTCCTCTGTCTGCGCTGGTGGCTGCCCAGCCACTGCCCTTGCGAGGCTGGTGCCCACCCTGGATCCCGCCCAGCACCCTCTGCCACCCACACTGCCTGCAGAGCTGCTTGTCCTTTCACCTCTGGGAAGGGTCAAGGTCCCAGCTGCTTCCCAGGGCCACGGCCAGGAGCTCTGCTTCCCTCACTGTAACTCAGCAGCAACCTTCAGACCTGTCTACACTGCTCCTGCCCCACCAGGAATCTCTCTTTACCCATTCCCTCAGCAGGGTTTGGGTGAGGGACCACATCAGCTGCTGTGGTTGAAGCAAAGAAATGGTGAGAGAGAAGCAAGCTTCTGAGCAGATGAAAAAGAAACAGTATTGTCACCAAAGGCTGTGATGCCCACAGCCATGGAAATGCCAAAGGCTGTGATGTCCACTGCCATGGAAATGCCATGTGCAGTGGGAACAGTGGAGGATGCCCAGAGCTGCCCCCTTTAAGCAGAGCAGGGCTGCTCTACCCTCAGGGCACGGCTGAAGTGCCACCAGCCTGCTGGCCTTACTGACTCTCAAAGCACCCCTCGTCCCTGTGTTAATCCACTTTCGATGAATGAGACACTCTGAGGGAAATCCCATAGCGATACCTGACCACCTTCCTGAGGCCACTGAGCAGGGAAGAGCCAGGGTGGCTGCTGCAGGCCAGTGCCACCATGTAGAGCTGGCTGACAAGAGGCACGATTTGCTAACAAAGGGCTTCAGGGCAGCTCCCAGTGGGAGATAGGCTCTCAGACTCAGAGAGCCTCAGTTCCCCGGAGAGCAGCCCTGCTAGGGTGGCTGTGCCCCTCAGCTGCCCGGCTGCCTCCGGCCGGGGCTCCCTCGGGGCACAGGTGTCACCGCTGAGCTGGGACGTCCTGTCCCTGCAGCCACAGCAGAGCCGGTGGCCAAGGGCCACCAGCTGTAGGGTGGAGGATCTGACCCTGAAGTGTGCTGCACACAGAGAATTATGAATAAGAGCCCTTTCAGTCACCATTCCCTTCCCTTTCGGGGGCTTCTAGCCGGAGGCAGGGCTGCTGGCATTGCTGGCACTGCTTACACTAGACCATTGAATGCAAGCTGGGACAAGTGAGGACTTATATAAAGAGAATAAATTTTACTATTCAGAGTGAAGGCCAACTGGAGGCCAAGTAAGCATATGGGATGTCTCTAGTAAGTGAGAATGTGGATTCAAATGGGTATTAGGAGAAGGGCTAACTTATCGAAGAAACTGTTCCAAGGCAACAGGGCTTTTAAAGTGCCTGGAGTGGCATTAGGAGGGGTACTCACAGTGGACAAGCAGAAAATTCAGAGCTCTGCTAGAATAATCAGACCAAATGAAGCAGAGGATCAGGGGCATCTTTCTTCTGATGATCCCTTGAGTCACCCACCTGCTCTGCTGGGACTGACTGACATATGCCCAGCAAGTTTTGGGGGAATTTTGGGGGGAGTTTTGTCTCTAAATGACGACAGTGTGGTGGGGAGACAGTGTAGCGCAGAGATGAGGAGCAGAACCAGGGAAAGTCCTGCCTTGATTCGCTCCCAAGCAGCCCAGCCCCTCTGGCGAAGCCCTCAGCAGGGCTGTTTCTCACACCCACACCTTGCAGTTCTGCATTTGCCTGGCCACAAACAGCTACCCAGCGAGGTAGTGGGGCCTGCTGGCCGTGAGATCAGTGCACACCGCCTGGGAGAAAACCTCTGCTGTCACCTCATGAGTATCGCTCTTAACAAGCCATGTATAAATAATTAGAAATCTCTACAGAGGTTTGCTGTAGGGTGGTGAGAACATTGTTTTGGGGACTATTCCCAGAGTCACATTGTTTTGGGGACTATTCCCAGAGTCACAGATGACTCAATGAAAGACCTTGGCAAATCCTGGGTTTGTTTATTTTGTGTCTCATTATTGACAACTTTGAATGCTTATGCTTAATAAGCTTAATAAGGCTGATGCTTTACCTGTCTCAGCTCTGAGGCCTACCTGGTGACAAAGTCCTTTCAGGTCCTCAAGGAAATGCCCTGGTGAGCTCAAAGTGCTGGCCTTGTGCTAGCCCTGACAACAGGCAAGGTGAACGTGGCAGGCACAGAGGGGTCACCAAGCTGTGCCACTATGTGCCACTGACATATTTATATCACAACGGTGGCAACATATTCTGAGACCTCACATAGCCTCATTCATCAGTCAGTTGCATTTCTCTAAACTTTTGACCACATCTAAATGTAAAACAGGAACCAGGCAGTCTGTACGCTGCGTCTGCGATCACTCAGCTCTGATAAACAGTCTAAATATGTCAACACGACACCGACGGGTCTGGAAGATTCTACCCTAATTACTGAAACAAATCTACATACTACAGTGTTTAAAAATGTTTCGCTTCCTCTTTGCCCCTCAATTACTGTTGTGCAACTTTCCCCAGTGAGACAGCATGAGTTAAAACGGTTTGCATGCTGACAGTGGATGGAAAAACAACCCAAAAAAGCATGGATGGAAATGCACAACATTAGCTCTGACCCATCTTTATTGCACTGCTCAGGGGCAATATCCATATCTGAAATCACAAAGGTGATAGAAAATCCAGGATGAAGCATTGTAACTGATCAGTTCTACCCCAAACTGGTTCCCAATTCCTGAATAATCATCAGCAATCCAGCTCAGATCATAATTTATGGAAATACCCTGCAGACACCTGTGGCCCAGAATCTGTGCATTTAGGGCCCTCAGGTGGGGTTATTGTGCCAAGGAAGTTCATGAGAGTGGTTGTGATGCCTTATTGAATGCTTATTGAATGCAAACACAGCCCGTTCTCTGATTAAGGAGACTCTGTGTAAAATGCATATCAATATTTTTTCAGCCAATGATAATGACAAGGCCGCTAGATCCTCCGAAGGCCTCCCCCACAACAGACTCTTGCCAGACAACTGAGGCTGTCAGGAAACTCACAAGATTTGCTGATGGCCAGTCTCTCCTGCCACTTACCCCAGGCTAGGACTGCTGCCCATACTCTGTGGTGGGGTGGCACACTGGTCCAAACCTCCCAGACCTTAGCACTCTTTTTCCACCACCCTCGCAAGGCCTCAGATACATTTGGAGTTTGGATGGTGGGAGCATAAATGCAGACAGTGGAGCCACTTTCACTCTAAAAACAGACTCTGTTCTAGTTAGTCTGAACTGACATGCAAGATGAAGCAAGGTAAGCAAATCAGAAGCCTGGGGTCTTTATCTTTGCCTTGTAACTGTGTGATTGCCAGTGCTTTGAGAGCTCATGGAGGAAAAGTGAATGGTAGGAAATCCTTTAGTGAAACAAATTAAATTCATGACTGTCACAGGTCTTCTGCATCCTGCAAGAGTGAAAAGGAGCAATTGGATGCAGAGGGAATAACAACAGTGGGAGGAAGAAATTCTCATTTCACACTGCAGATTCTGAGAGGTACCTGTGCTCAGATAACCTATTTCTTGTCTTCCCCAGCTCTTTGCTGTATTTGGCATGGCTGGTTGCTCCATAGCACTCCTGTGACAGTCACAGAGAAACCCTTCTGTGCTTATACAAGCTTTTTCTGTCCACAGTTCCTTCGCATGGTAGATGCTTGTGCCAGTTTTCTCACCGAAGCGCTCCAGCCAGAGAACTGTGTTGGCATCCTGAGGCTGGCTGATGCCCACTCCCTGCACAGCCTGAAACAGCAAGTACAGAACTACATTATCCAGAACTTCACCCAGGTCCTGAACTACGAGGAGTTCCTGGAGCTGCCGGCAGACATCCTGTGCAGCACGCTGAAGAGTGATGACCTCTTCGTCACGGAGGAGGCACAGGTGTTCGAAACTGTGATGAACTGGGTCCGGTACAAGGAGTCGGAACGGTTTGCTCTCCTGCCATATGTGCTGGAGCATGTCCGGCTGCCCCTCTTGGACCCTTGGTATTTTGTAGAGACTGTTGAAGCTGATCAACTCATTAGACAGTGTCCAGATGTCTTTCCATTGCTCCAAGAAGCAAGAATGTACCATCTGTCAGGCAATGAGGTAAGTAAAATAGGAAGGTATTAGCCACTCTTTGTAAATGTCTCATGCTTCAGCTGAAAAATCGATTTGGAAGGAGCAATACCATGGGGCAGAAAAAGGTACTCACACTGAAGTTTCACTAACAGGTGCTACTGGAAGTCAAAATGGGCCTCAGAAGATTTTGGTGGGTTGTTTTAAAACAAAGTGTACAACTTCCAGTTTATGAATATCTGAACTTGACCCTTTATACACACTCTTGCTCACTCTTGCTAAATGAAGACTCCAGGTAGCTTCCCTAGTAAAAAGGCAAATGCTGTTACCCCTGACACTTCACCCTCTCAGCTATTACTTCGAGCCTAAGAAAAGAGGAATAATTTTCCCACTAAACTGTGCCACAATCTGTAATGACTCTTTCAAATGTGAATATGTAACATCTCCCCCTGTTATGTATGGGGGCAGTTTTTCATGAAGGGAAATGTTCTTTCTCCTGTGAAGAAGAAAGTCTGTTCCAGAGGAGATATCTGCCCATCTGCCATTTGCAGAGGTCCCTGCACCCAAAGAGACAGATTAATCCTGACATCCAGTCGAGTCCTGTCCTGCCTGCTGAGTGCAGGCTGTGGTGGATCTCCAGTTCTTCAGTTGCCCATCCCTTTTGGAAAGTTAGATACCAGTCACATCTCCTTGCCCAAAATATGAGGGAGAGGGGACAGCAACCAAGAGGTCAGATTTCACAACAGGAGCAAAGTATGTGAGTGTGTGAAGAAATGTGTACCTCCCCAGTGAGAGAGTCAGAGGAGGGCAGGAACATGTCGTGGGCCCATCACTCACAGCGGATGTGTCACTGGGGGGGAGAGACCCAGTGCTCTTTGTGCTGGTGGCTGCCTGAGGCACTGCACGGTGACCTGGGGCAGTGCCGGCCAGTCTGGTGGCAACTCCCTGAGAAAGCCGTGTCCCACTGAGCAGTGCTGTCAGGTCCACGCGGCAGAGATAAAGGGAGTGTTGCCCCGGGCTGAACACGCATTACACTCATCTTCAAAGGGACAGCCGAAAGAGGCAGTGCTGCCAGCTGCCCTCCCCTCGGGCTGACGCCTGGCAATGGTGGCAGACAGGTTAAAACAGAGTCCTGGAAGCTGGCAAGTTCTGGGACTGATGTTCTAAAAAAACGTGCCTAATCATTTTCTAGACATAGTCAAAATGCAAGATTCATGTCTGTGTAGATAATATTCTTAAATATAGATAAATTATACCGATTTATAGAAGCATGTTAAAAGCAGAAAGAGAAGTAAAACTTTAAGCCAGATGCCTCCTGACACAGCTTTTAAGCTGTGGATCTTGTTTGCAAGCATTTCCTCCAAGCAGAACACATGTTTCCAAGCACCCCTTGCATTCTTTGCTCCTGGTGAACATCTTCTATCTGAGAAGTGACTTTTTCCAGTGTCCCTGAAACAACCACTTGGTCAAAAAACTGAGCTGACATGCAGTAAATTAGAGCTAACCATGTTTCAGAGCCTGGTGCTGCCTTCAAGTAAATTTTCTAATTTTGGTTGAAATAAGAGCTTATATACAGAGAAAACAAAAATAACCTTTCCACAGTTGAGAACTGTTATTGTTCTGACACTAACATATCTCTTCAGGACAAATAATGAGAGCACTTATTTTCTCCTAGCACTAACTGCAGTCTTGCTCTCCCCAAGCTCCCCAAGGCATACAGACACCTTGGGCCCCCCCTATCATGCCCTCACTCTGTCAGCCCAAACAAAACCTCTCCTTTTCAGCTACCTGATATGCACCCAATCTTGTCACTACTGCTCAGCTGCATAGCTCTTTGTGCCACCCTGGTAATTCCTAAAAGGATCTGAAAGGATCCTAGTAGGTAGGCAAAAGCAACTAAGTGCAGAGTTGGGAAAATCCTGCTGAAAGAAGGATACAGCAACTTCCACTGAATGCTAGGATGCTTTTCAGGCTTTCAACTTAGAAAGCATTGGCTAATTGGTTCAGTTGATGTAAGCCTGCTGTGATTTGAGAAATGGGTAATCAGAAAAAAGGTCACCAAACCTTTCTGTAATTGTAGGTGTAAGTGTCCTGTGTACTCACTCTGTCTCACTTGCATTTAGATTATTACAGAAAGAACCAAGCCCAGGATGCACGAGTTCCAGTCTGAGGTGTTTATGATCATAGGGGGCTGTACAAAAGATGAGAAGTTTGTAGCAGAAGTGACTTGCCTGGATCCTTTGAGGCGAAGCCGTCTGGAAGTTGCAAAATTACCAATCACAGAGCAGGAGTCGGAGAATGAGAATAAAAAATGGGTGGAGTTTGCATGCATTACTCTAAAAAATGAAGTCTACATATCGGGTAAGGAACAACAAGTTGGAAGTGCAAGAGGGGAGCAAAGGGTTATCACAATTATCTCCAGCTTTTATCAAGATCATGCTTGAAGCAGATTTAGGAAAATTAAGCACTACAGGTATTTTAATGCTTTGGCTTTGGACAGGCTCCAGAGAGCACTAGATGTCAGAGAACACTGCCTAGCTGTGATTTGAGCTCAGGATTAATTTTTAAACAATATTAATCTATATGCATGGGTGTGCAGCAACCTAAACAGTGACCGAGATCACAGGATGGTTCTTGGGAACAGCTTACCAAACATAAAATGACAAATTGCTGCAGCATCTTCTCATGATGAGTCAATTGGAAGCTCCACATGCATAAGCAAAATCCTGCCAGAATCTGAGTCATTCTACAAAAGTCAGTCAAGAACCTGCAGGAAACTGTCAGTGATGTTTGGCTGCCCCCTGAAAGCTGCCATCACAGAGGACTCTAGAAGTGCCCACCCATAGTTATTAACTTGGCAGTACAAACTGTCAAAGCCAGATGAAAATCCCGTGGTCCAGACACCCGGCGTGGGCCTGAACAGCTCATGTGCTGATCGTCATCCCAAGAGCTTTGGGAGGCATGTTTAACTTCCCACACAAATACAGCTGAGCTCCACACATGGTTTGATCCCAGAGTTACAGAGATTTTTCTCTGACAATCAAAAAGCTTAAACTCAAGCTTGTTAGCCAGTTTGACAGCTGCTTTTGATGGCCTGTCAAAAACCAAGTGTGACGATCTCTTCTGCTTTCCAGAGGAAAAGTGACAGCAAGCATTTCATCACTGTCACATTACAGACCACGATACAGAACAGGGCCTTCATAGATAGAATACTGTCTTTTCTGCAAAACCATCCACCTAATTCTAAACTCCCTTAAAACAGAGGAGTAGAAAGGAGGAGAGTAGGCCAAAGTGTGAATGCCTTGCTTAAATGTGAATAGCAGTTCACTGCCTTTATTCAAATATCTTCCATTGCATTCTTTCTTCTGGGAATCCACATATTTTTGATACTTCATTCCAATTAAAAATTGATCAAAGCTTTATCCTGGAATAAGAATTAGATTACTCTTTCCATAACTACAAATAAACAAAGTTTTTCCTTTCAGTCCACTGTAGAGAGTTTCTGGCATCAGTTCATCTGTTAAAAATTAGCTGTAGAGAGGAACCTAAGTTGAACACTCCAACTAGGGAATATTCCTCACACATTCACACCCTTGAGTTGAGAGGTCTTTTTTCCATTTGCCTTCAATTTGTTACCTTTCCCTTTTCCAAGGCTTTCTACTTTCTTTTATTCCTGACATCTTTTCCAATGTCTCTTCTTTTATTTTATGGTCTATCCAGGCTACCTCCAGGCCAGGCTATCACATTCCCTGCTGTGGTGAGTCTAAGCTGGCTTTCCCTTTGCTTCTGTTCTCACAGGCTCTCTTTCTTCCTTCTCTGCTTACTTCCATATCTCTGAGTCCCTCTCTCCATTCCCTCTTTGCCTTTTGCCTTTTTGCCCTTTGCACACAAATGAAAGGCTGAGTGGACCAAAGCCATTAGCATTTTTTTTCCAGCTAAGCCAATTATTAGTGTTTCAATCCTGATTAAACATCTGCTTCCTTCTGCATGTCCTTCTATTTTCTTTCTTTAGCTCCTGCAATTTGCTTCTTCTCTAACTCGACTTTCATTTTTCCTAACTTGATTTCTTCTTCCATGTGCCCATTTACTTCTGTGTCTTGGTACAGTATGGAGTCTTTCCTGCACCTTTAGCATCTGAAAAATAGGGAAGTCCTTTGCCCAAGATTATGACTACTGTTTGATCGTGATTTCTCCAAAGCAGTTTAAATGCTTTGACTGGATGGCCTGAAACACTACATTTGTAGCATAACTAAAAATGACATGAATTATTATTCACCATTGTGATACTTTTACTAATTTAGGTACAATTTCTCTTCAAATTAGAAAGAATTGTTGTCCAGGGAAAAACCAGAAACAAAATAAACCTCCAATTCTCTCAAAAATCTCTCCCTGTCCCCTGATGTGCAGCAAATTCACCCACTGGTCCAGATCAGGCTAATACATGAGTTTCAGCATATGGAGGAAAGCACAAGCTCATGTTAAAGGGAAATTTCAAGGGAGAGTAAGGGGAACACCTGCAGTCTCTCAGCCCCATTGTAGCCATGAATGCTGCATTCAGGCCCTTTGGCCATTTCAGCTATTTGAGTGCAAATAAAATTCAACACATACATGTGAAAAATACTGGGACAAAAGCATTACAAACGACTCTTTCTAGCATGCTAATTATCTCCCATTCAATCTGCTATTTGGCCCAGAGATAGGCTTCATCTGTTTGTAGTGATCTGGCTGCAGTACAGAATACCAATGAAGGCAGACACTTTCTCAATGGAATATGAATTCTCTTTTCAGTATATTCACCGGTGAAGCAAATGTTTAATCAGGTTGCAGATGATAGAATAAGCTACTCAGTCTGTAAATGTGGTTTCAGGCTTAACTAGATCAGTTTGTGTTGCAGTTACACCAGAAACTGTACGCAAACAAAAGGCTTGTTTAAAACACTGCTCTCTGCTTTAGCTCAAGCAATGGTTCGCTTGCAAGTCAGCTCTAGAAAGAATTTGGAGGGTCCAGTTTTGATCTTTGAGCTGTAAATGTGAAGCAAACCTAAGTCTGTAGAGAAAGAGACCAGAAGGAGAGGTACAAAAACGAGATCCCAGCCATATGGTCTCAAGGCTGAACAGTAAAACTTCCAACAGGTTGTGCAGGACTACTGTTGGTAGGAGTTCAGATTCAGGTCTCTTGCTTTATGATGCAAACCACAGGGCTGGCTGGATCTCTGCACAACCTGGCAGCTCTCCAGTGCAGGCCTGTCTTCAAGGGATTTCACACTACCTTCAAGGGATTTGGCACTACCATCCACTCTTACTTAAATCATGTTTGTTTATTTGTCCCTTTGCAGCATTTTGCAAAGCCCTGGTGGTGCACAAAAATCTTCTGAACATCACTCTGCTGTGTGTGGTTGGTCATGCACACACAGTGTCAGTATTGAAATGAAAGTGGTTGTGGTCTGGTAAAGTGAGGAACAGTGATTTGTCTTCACTGAATATTTGGGTGTAGAAATTGTTCAATTTCCTTTACTATTAAGTAAACTAAATGCAGAAATTTTCTTCTATTATAACAGGACCAGTAACAATCAGTAATAATTATTTATTTTCCATTGTGATGGAACAGACTTCAATTTAAACATATTGGAGTTTTTAAGTAAATACAAGCTGTGCTAACATATTTATCCATGTCATGTACACTACAGGTGGCAAAGAAACAAAGCATGATGTCTGGAAATACAATGCCTCCATCAACAAATGGATACAAATTGAGTATCTCAATATTGGGCGCTGGAGACATAAAATGGCAGTGCTGGGTGGCAAGGTATATGTCATTGGTGGGTTCGATGGCATGCAGAGAATCAACAGCATGGAAGCATATGATCCCTTTCATAACTGCTGGTCAGAGGTAAGAGGCTGCATCACATAAGATTTTAATAATTTGGAACATTATAATCAGAAAGTCTTAGGGCTTGGAATAATAAAAATGATCTTGTATAATTCTTTCAAGTGTTTCTGGTCTTTAAAAACCCTAATTTTTTTTTCTATAAAAATGCATATCCTTTAGAAGTTAAAAAGCCCTGGATTGCCAGGCAGTAATTTCCTGTGAGACATCAATGCCTAACTTTCCTTTTCTTAGTTGGCTTTTAAAGCTAGTAGTCCATAAATCAAGAGGTAAGAATAAAGTACACATGAGCTAGAGCACAAGATGAAAACTACTGCTCTGATACATTTTATATGTCTATAAAATGTGTATATCAACCTGTGCATTATATATGGTATGGGTTATACAGTTACATTGAAAGTACAGGTTTGAAGGTAAATAGGATAAAATTCCCCAGTTCTACTAACTGTACTTCAAACAATGAGAAGAGAGAATTAGGCAACCAATTAATCCATGAAAGTAATGAGATTAGGCATCATAACAGCAGATACAACCCATTGTCTCTAGATTATACAAAGCAGTGTGGATGTCTAACAATCACAGCTGCAAGTAGAAAGATCAGTATGAACAAAATTCTTACGCTTTTTTTCAATGTATAAAAGTATGTAAAGGAGATTTTTGGCATTTCTGACATTTCCTAGCTTTTGAATTATTGATAAAGGAATTTTAATTTCAGCAGTTGAACAGAGCATACTTTTATTAAGGGTCTTGCAGTCTTAAGAAAAAGCTGAAACATACTTCTCCCTTATCCCTAAAAACGTCATCTTCTGAACCCTGCTTAGAAAGGGAAGTTGAAAGGGATGTCTGACTTAAAATTCCACAGGTTCCCTCCCCACAGGCATCAGTCTGACTGCTTCAGATGGTTACTAATGACTTTTTTTGGTCCACAGGCTGCTCCCCTGATGGTCAATGTGAGCTCCTTTGCCGCAGCCAGCTACAAGAAGAGGCTGTATGTGATTGGGGGAGGCCCCAACGGGAAGCTGGCCACAGACAAGACCCAGTGCTATGACCCTGCGACCAACACGTGGAGCCTGAAGGCTGCGATGCCCGTGGAGGCCAAGTGCATCAACGCCGCCAGCTTCCGGGACCACATTTATGTGGTGGGTAAGTGAAGCACCACTGGCTCTCCTTGTCTACACACAGCAGGGCTTCTTTCTGTGCTTCTGTGTTAGTTTTACCCACGCACTGCATGGAGTGTAATCAGATAGTCAAATGGCTCTTCCCTTTGAGCTTAGCGAGGGATGGGAATCCAGCACATTCATCAACAGTAATGCAAGGTCATCAAGTCAAAGTCCCTGTTTGCATGGTAGCTATCTTGGAAAGCTGGAGCTAGCCCAGAGACTGCTTAAAGCCATCCAAAGATGTGTTCATAGTGGCAAGGGCATGATCTCATGGCAACATCATGTTCCCTCTCCAGGGGCATTACACAACCCACTGCATACAGGATTTATGTAGGGGTAAGAGTTCTAGGAGCAGGTCATAGGAGCTGAGACACTGATACCCAAAGACCCAGAGCTCTTGCACTAGATTTCATTCAGTCTATCACCAGAATTGGAAGCAAAAGTGAGAGAACAAGAGTTTGATAGTGGTGATCTGAACTATGGAGGGAGGAGGGAGCCTGCACACATCTCCAGATGGTGCTGGAAAAACCAAAAGAAAAGAAGAACATTTGCTTCCAAAACAGGAGCTCTGAAAAGTTTCCACTCCCTTTCTCAGCCTTGGTACAGGGAATTTCTCACCTGCAATATAATCCATGTGGTGCTGAGAGCTATCATAGAGCTGGAGTATTCACCAAATAATTAATGGCACTCTGGAGGGAGATTTATAATCTGCATGTGTGTGCACATATATATACACACACACCCCTTTTGTGTACATAAATACCTCATGCTCGTCCTCAGCACAGGAGTTGACCTCACCCTGTTTGTACAGGATGACAGAGAGAGAAGGCACATGACTTATGGGCTGGCAGATATAACTCCTGATAAAATGGACATGATGCTCCAGTCACATTCATTCAGCGTCTTTTAGTCGGGAACATCCACTAATACATCTCTTGTTTACCTATCTGAGAAACAAATCTACTTCAGTTGGATAGAAATCAGCTCCATCTGAAGTTTAAAAGATAAATGAGCATTTGGTTACTGCATCCAAAGCAATCTAATTACCCAGACTGATGAATTACCAACTGCCAGGTGAATCACTTACAAGTAACAATGTCTGCTTTCAGTCTGTTCCACTTAAGTCACCTCTCAATGACTTCATCACACCTCAAGTACAGGATTAATATTGTCAAACCCAGCATCTAACTACCACAGATACATGTTCACTTTGCCAGCAGGGAGGATCCCAGACATTGTTTCACCTCATCAATAAGACCATGGCTTTAAGGTTTCCCCAACCCTATTCAAGACGATGGTGCCAGACTCTTTTCAGTCATGGCCAGGGATAGGAAAAGGAGCAATGGCCATAACTAAAACGTAAGAAGTTTCACCTCAGCCTGAGGAAGGACTTCACATTGAGGGTGGCAGAGCACTGGAATAGCTGCCCAGGGAGGTTGTGGAGTCTTCCTCTCTGGAGACATTCCAAACTCACCTGGACGTGTTCCTGTGTAATCTCCTCCAGGTGACCTACCCTGGCAGGGGGGTTGGACTTGATAATCTCCAGAGGTCTCTTCCTACCCTAAAAATTCTGTGATACTGTACAGCTACTTCAGAAGCCTCACTTAGTCGCTGCAAATTTCAGAATGAGAACTATTTAGCTGTTGGTAATCTCAGGAGGGACTGTATTTTAATAGCCTTTCTTGACAGTTGAGGTATTGACCATATTTTTAAGACAAAAGGACACTGCAAGATTGAAAATGTACACTTAAGTTTAGGAATGACTGCAGTTTTGGAAAACAGAAACTGAAGGTCAATCTCTGTTTGACAAACACATAAAAAGATTATTGGTTCAGTCTGACAAACTCTAAACAAGGAAGTGATTTTGAAAGCAGACAGCTCCAGGTAGAAGGAGGTTTGATGGACAATGAACTCAGAGGAGTCAGTGAAAAAATCCTGTACCCATTTGTAACAGTGATGGCTTAGCACAGCTGATTCCCCCTGACTCTTTTAAATAAGATTGTATTTTTCTGGAGCTGTGTCCTTAGCTGGAGCAGCAGGTATGAGAAAGGTCTGTTGCTGGGTGCACTGTGGTCACAGCAGTTTTTGTTCTGGCCTTAAATTCCACAGCTTTATGAACAATAAGTGCCCTCTGCAGATCAGGCCTTCAAAACAATAAAGTATCCTGTGACTTTGTTTATTCTTGGCTTTAGGGCAGAAATCATTCTAACGAATGAATGGAGTCTTGTTGAAGTGGATGGTTTAATTAAAATCCCTTACAGGAATGGCCAGTGCAAACCAGTATCTATTTCCTCTCCAGGTGGAGCAATGAAAGCGCTCTACTCCTACAGCCCCCAGCAGGACACATGGTGCCTGGTGACTCAGTTCACCCACGAGAGAGCCAGTTGTGGGATTTCTCCTTGCAACAACAAGCTGTTTATCACCGGGGGCCGAGATGAAAAGAACGAAGTCATTGCAACAGTGCTCTGCTGGGACCCTGAAACTCAGAAGCTGACAGAAGAGTGTGTCCTGCCTCGGGGGGTGTCTCACCACGGGAGCGTTACCCTCAGGAAGTCTTACACGCACATCCGTAAGATTGTGCCCGGGGCAGTTTCTGTCTGACCGCAAAGAAACCTGATGCCTCCGTGCCCTGTGGCACAGACTGCAGTGAGGATGGTTCTTAGCTTCAGGTAGCAAGGAATGGAAACATCACCACAGGTCCTCTGGGGGGTATCTGTATATATGCTCAGCCCTTGCATTTCCTCTGTACAGTATATCCTTAAATTATCTTAATTCCTTCCCTCTACAGAAAAACAAAGGGACCAGCTGTACTTTACTCCTGCCAACACAATACCTCAAATCAGGCAAAGAAATGTGGGAAATTTACTTCCCAGCTAGAACTGGCTCAGTCTGGTCCCAGAGTTTGGTCAACTATTTATTGTGTTAAGTTGGATTTGCAACACCGACTAATGAAAAAACAGAAGTTGCTTTTGGAATTAAATATTTGTAACCTTGATGGAACATAACGTCGTGTCTTCCAAAGCTGAGCTTTTTTCCCCTAGTGGTTGGCTCATTAGATTAAGTTTGAATCGGTTTGTTTGCTTGGTTTTTAGTTTGTTTGAAGATACTTTGTTGGTTTTTCAGTTCTGCATGACCAAAAAAAATCCATCTCAGTTTGCAAACCTTGCTGTCATTCCCAAGAAAGAGACTGCACAGGCTGCAAATGTAAATGAACGCTAATCTGTTTCCACTGAACATTCACAGTGGCTGTTTTCTAAATAAAACAGACCAAAACCTAGTTTCCTTTTTCTTTGTTCTGTGTCGGGTGACTGTTCTGCCTGGAAGGCCTTTTCCTCTCCCCGTCGCTGCGCCCAGGCAGAGCAGTGGAGACCGACTGCTCCATCCCTGCCTCCATCCCCACTGGGTGGCAGTGCGCTCCCAGGATTTTTCTCACGGGTTTTGGTTTCCTGGAACGCAATCGGACAAAACAATCTGCTGGAGAGAAAAACAGTTCCAGGTACTGTTCCCAGCTTGGTTCCTGAGACCATCACATGCTGTACCAGAAGGGGCAAATGTTCAACAGGCCAGGAGGGCCCACGTCTCAAGCCCCAGCATCTGGGTCAGTTGTACGGAAAGGAAAACAAACATTGAAGAGGTCACGCCCGGGACGCTCTGGGACACTCTTGGCCAAAGGCTGGGAACATATTCCCGTCCCTCCTCCCCTGCCTAGTTGCTGGAAAGAGCCAACTCACAATTAAATCAAGACAGAAAACACTGTGCAAAACAAATCTCTCCAAGCAGAGAGCAGTGACTCCTTCCAACCTTCCCTCCCTATCTGTAATGTCTCCTCTTGCCTTATACAGTATAAAAAAATAATATTTCTGTCATTTTAGGCTGAGAAAAAACCATGGGTTCCTGAATTTCAGCACACTAATGCCAGAGTGCTCAGTGGTGTGTCAGGGCCTGCAGACAGTCCTGGTGCAGGCTGAGCAGGGCAGACACAGCCCATGGGGTGGGTGCAGCCCTCCAACAGGTCTCTGCCACATCCTTCCCTCAAAAAGACTGCAAGAAATCCTGTTCCATCTGCAATTTGCCCCATGCCTTGAAATCACTTCTGTAATTCCAGCCAATCCCCACATCTTCTCACTCTGATTGTCCCACAGGCTTTCCATTTTCAACTACTTTCTAACTGCTCCCCTTCCTTCTTCACGTCCCTGTAGTTCTGCAGGGTCAGTACTTCTCACACTTTCATGCTGTCCTACACTCTCCCATCCCACTCTGCTTTTCAGAGGGCATGAAGAAACACCCTCCAAACATAGTATTTTATTTCAAAAGGTTTTTGTGAAGAACAGCTACCACCTTTGACTTGGCTGGCAGCACTGGCTGGTCTAGAGGGACAGAGAAGGTGGATGAATGGGGGGGGTCTCCCTTTCCTGTTGAGGAGCTGCGTTTCTGTATCTTTACCTGTTGGGAAAACTAATTATAGCAGCTGCTGAAGCTGACTAGTTCTTCCTACTGGGAATCATCCTGAAAAACAGTAGCTTCAGGAACAGGTTGCTGATTTTTTCCCTGTACTGCCCATAGCAAAACTTGTATATTTTTTTCTTGAGAAAGATAAACCACTGAATTGGAAAAAAGTTGTCCAAATAAACTTCCTAGTACAAATTCTTAACTCCACATCTCAAAGACAGAAAACAGCCTCTTGTTTGTCCTGTGGTGGTTTCCCAGTCACATCTACAAGCCTTGGGCAATCATAAGCAAAAACATCCCTCACTGACAAACACGAGACAGCACAACCACAGCTTGGCTGCCTTCCCTCTCCTAGCTCATGAGTCGCTCAAAAATTCTGACGTTTTAATAGCAGTGCATGAAGAGTTGTGTTTATTTGCCTCTCTGCTCTTTGTACCTTTTGGATTCACATTGCAATCTGAAGGACTTGAAATATATTGAAAAACAAAAACATTCAAATCAGTAGTTTTATGCAGATGCCAAAAATCACAAGGCTTGTGAAAAAATGGCAAGAACGAGCAGTGCTGACTGCTCATTTACCAGCAGTGAGGTGGGGGTGGAGACAGGAGACAACAGAAATCAAGTTTCAAGGAACATTGTAATTTCCTTTTCCTGTCCCAATCTCTCTCTCATCTGCCATGCATAGCCCCATCTAGCAGGGAATGACCCCAATCACAGCTTCTGCCCAAGGAACACAGAGTATCTTGGTGTACAAAACAGTGACCAGCGAAGCAAAGAGCCAACTGTCCCTGTGGGAGCTGCCTGACCTGTCTTGGGGCAGCTGATGCTGTTCCCCAGCACTGACACAGCCCTGGGATTCTCAAGGCTGCTCCCAGAGAAACCAGGCAAATGCCACTTTCCTTCTGCCCTATTCCTATATTACACTTCCAGTAGAAAATGACACAGCCAGCTGATGGAGCAGAAGTAGACACTCCAATAGCAATTACTAAAACTGCAGGAGGTTAATTAGTTTTACTGAATAATTAATCAAATCCTTGCAATGAACTATACCTCAAATCCAAAGCTGTGTTCTTGTTTACCTGCGTGGAGATCCTCCGTATCTCCTGGCAGTGAAACTGATCTCATTTGAGGCACAGACCTATCTCTGATGTAATTATGTCTGCCATGATGTATGGCACAGCCCCAGCCCTTGGAATGCAGGTCTGACTCCCTTCAGTCTGCAGGTTACAGACAGCAAACTGCACTGTAAATCCAACTGGGAGAGGGAAGAGAGCAGTGGTGAATGTTGTGACAATGTTGGCACAAGAAAAGAGGGGAAAAACTGACTAGGAATATATTTGGGCTATAAATTAGAGTACCTTTAGTGATTCATGCTATTGCAATTCATTAAAGGATTACTGCCCCCAGCTGCCAAATCACATGTTAAAGCAAACTCCTCTCCATTTCACTTCAAATTAAAATGCTGAGCAGCCACAGTGACGTCCAAGAAGTTCACTTATGTGACCTGGGAGAGGTCGATTACAGGGCTCTGGTAAACAGTCTCAGTTTGAATTTCCAGAGCTTATGTGGAGATATCCTTTCAAGGCTGGTGATCGCTATACCCATGAGGTTCTGGAAAATACAGAAGTCTGACATTTTTTAATTCAAAACTCACTACATTTATGAAAAGAATTATAGGAACCTAGTGCTCATGACGTTGTCCTGGTGAGCCCTTTGGTCCTATTTAGATAGACTGGGGAAATACCAAAGGCAAATGGATCAGGCACACAGTGTGTTTCTTGTATGCATGCTATAACCTCTGCTTTTGTACCAAACAGCACAGTAATGTTCCATGGGAAGCAGTTGTTTACAAGCAGTCACTTAAGAAAAATGTATCTATCTAATATTAAACCACTTTAAAGAGAATTAATATCAGCTTGCAATGATCTTTCTTAGAAGATAATTTCCACAAAACAGTGTTTCATTTGCCTGGTCCTTGGGATACCACTGTGGGCAGGCTTCATGCATACATAAACTTGCCACAATCACTGATTCACTTGCTCTGTCTTTCAGCATCCTTCTTTATGTTAGCAAATTTCTAGTTGTATCTAAATATATACAGGGGATGTGTATGTAAGAAAGAGTTACAGAATTGATGATAGAATACTGTCCAGGAGATTATGCCTTCATAATTGTCAGAGGTCAGCAGCAAGACCAAGTACTGTTAACCTGCAGCTGCATGAACTCACCTTACTTTATACTATTTACACAGATATCTTTATTACTTATCATGAAAATTTCCAATAGAGGTAAACTTGAATGGAACTTGTATGGACAAAACAACCTGTAAGTTATCAGCATCCTTGTCACTGGGCACTGGCATCAAAATTTGGTCCAGGATATGAGCAGCTTAGGGATTCACAACTACCTCTTCCATTCTTGATCTCCCCATATGCTACACAGGTTAACAGAACGAACCGGATCCAATATGCAGACATTCTCCCCATCCTTCCCAGTGTTATGGAAAACCCCTGTTACAGGCTGAATATCAAGTATACAAACATAGTTTCTGTGACAGATGACTACGGTACATTCATCTTGGAGAAAATTAAAAGCAGCCAGTAAAAAGCAACTTCCAGATCCTTTTATTGAAGCGGATTGAGAAGCACAGAACCATGGTTAAAGCAAATATGCAATCTTAAAGTGCATTCACTGCCAACAATTTTACCTTAGAGATACTTCTCACACAAGAAGTGTCCCTTAGCAGCAAAGCCTCTGAGAAGTCCATGCTCATTCCCCCCACTTCTGAACTGGAATTTGTTACAGCCTCAGTTGTGCTGATGCAGCTGTTTTCAGAATATCCTATAAAACAGATTGCTGGGATAATCTCAGTTTAAATGAAAACACCACTTCTCTTTGAAGGGATATTTTTAACCTGCAACCCCAGAAGCAGTTGCATCAGCAAACAGGAGAGAGCAATGTGAGGAGAGTAGCAAGCAGTTTGGGAATGAGGAGAGAAGATCAGCAGGAACCACTCAAACCGGCTTCACTGCCAAAAACATTTCATGCAACCAGACACTGATCTCCTCCTGGCTCACACTTAGTGGAATACTTCAGATGAGTGTGAAATAGCCAAAAGCCACAATCAGCACATTCTGTGTATAGCTTTAAGCAAACAGAAGGTGGAGAGTGTCTGTACAAGGAAAATACTGTACAGAGTGAAATCAAGGACTTTTTTTTTAAAGTCCAATGTATTATTTACATAAAATGTAACAAATTTAAAAAATATTATCTTTAGAAATACAGAACTATTTTCTCAAGTCCAAGGAAGAGAACAGCAATTTAAATTTCCCACACTGATGTTTATATCTAAGGAAATTTTGGTTTCTTCAAAGGTCAGAAGTATGTTTCACTTGTCTTCTATAGGTAGGTGGCTGATCTGAAAAACCGAAATGGCTCTTACAGGATTCCATCTTTCTTGTGCCGATGCACCAACCAGCTCTGCAGCCTTTCCTCCTGACCTTCCTAAGGCTTTGGTGACAGGTACCCAGCAGCAGCTCTTACATGGTATAGCTGTAAGCTGAGATCAGGCTGCTGGAGAGGATTTTTGTGAGGCAGAACAGGGAGCTGCCTCAGCGGATACTCAGAAGTGGTGTTTTATACTTAGTCCCTCATGCCAGGTCCTATCTGAGCCATGGGATAGGTACCCCTGTGCCCAGCCTGGCACCTCTCTGCTCCTCCCCTGCTGCCAGGCTCAGCCTTGGCAGGGTCATGTCAGCACAGCCTCAGCAGGGAATCAGGGCTCTGGGCTGCCCCAGGCTCCTGCAGCCCCGCCTTGGCTCCCTGGGCACAGCAGTTGTGCACCCAGCAGGGAGGGAACGCCACCCTCTGCCCCCTCCTTGTCCTCCCTCACCCAGCAGCACATCCATCTCTGTAACTCCCTGGCAGTGCTGTGTGCTGGGCTGCCCAGCAGACACTGATTGAAGATGGCTTCCCATCAGATGGAGATTTTATCCAACACAAGTATTTTGCAGATTGTCAGAACCCGTAAGGCAGCGAATACACCAGCAGGCTCCGCAAGCTGAGGAACAGTGTTTCACCAGGTGCAGCAGTTTCCAGAGGCACCTCTCAGTGCATGTTTTAAAGAACAGGACTTTGGCTACCAAACTTGCAGAAATATACTGTGTGTGAAAGAAATGATTGTTGCCTTCACAGCATGTTTGGTGAAGGATCCTCTGCTGTAGCTGATGCTCTCAAGAGACCTGTCGTTACTCCTTTGCTTTGCATTATCTATTTTTAGTTTTCTTTTTTCCAGAAAGGCATCTGCAACAGGTGTGTGAAAATGATCTTAATTCAACATCTCCTCCAAAAGATCCTGCCTTTCATGTTAGAACAAAGCTTGGAACTTCATCCAGGGTGACATTTGCTGTATTCTCAGCTGTGTCATGATGAAAGATCTGTGGCCTTTTGGCACCAAGAAGGCAGTGATCAACCCATGTCTTCCAACCGTGCGTTGATCACTTCTCCAGTTCAGAAGCTGGGTGATTTCCATCAGTCTTGCATGATAACGAGGTAAGGACAACTCCTGTGCTGTGGCTGTGCTCTGCATTGCCTCAGGATGCTGGTGGAGCAGGTGACACCAGGCGTAGCTGTTTCCTCCTGACAATGGATTTGAGAGAGGCTGAGATCTCTCTGTATCGAAGTCCGTACAGACAAGGGAACAAAACTTTAGGAAGAATCATGAGGACATTGCAGACTGTCAGAGAGACCAAGATTCCTGTCTGCAGTCTGATAACAACATTAACGCACAAGAATGATTCTACAAAAAGGGCCAGGAGTGGAAAGAAGTAAAAAAATAACACAGTGTTGTGCATTAGGAATGTTACACTGGCTCTAGAGCAGATGCTCTCCCATATACCCGAGTGTTTGGTTTTAAAATACAGAATAGCATAGCAACAAAATATTACAGACAGGCAGAGAAAGATAACTGTGGCAGAAAGCCAGAAACAGAGTTTCACAGCATCAGTCCCATTCAGAGTTAATATTAATATTACTGGAACTGAGCATGTTTCCAGGACACAGGGCACAAAGCTGTGGGTAATCCATAGCACCAAGAAGAAAATTCCAGGGAAAGCTCCGGAACACATCCATAGTAATACAATGATTTTTTTAGTTCGTGAAGGAGGCAAAATAGCAATGTAGCGCAAAGGAAACAAAACAGCTATGTATGTGTCCAAGACTATTGCAACAGCTGTGAACAGTCCTCCACAGTAAGCCACTGCCAGCAAAAATAAGAGGAGGATACAAGCTTCCTTTGGGAGGTGTAGACGTGCTGCATTGAGAGCAGCCGACAGGGTGTAAAACAACAGGTAGATCAGATCAGAAAGCAGAGCATTTCCCAGCAGCATGTACCTTGTTTCCTGACGGATGTTAAACCGAGAGAAGATCACAAAGAGGATGGTAGGGATGATGAGGACACCTGCCACGAGGCAGACAACTGGAGAGATTAAAAACATCTTCATGTTTGTGCCTGATGGGGTGAGAGACCATTCCTCCAGCAAAAAGAACAAAGTAGTGTCATCCAAATTTGAGGAACTGTTGAACTCTGTCTCCCTGAGGCGGTAGACAGTTCCATTTGCTCTCCTTACTGAGGCGCAGCCAGGGAAGTTCATTTCCTTAGGATTTTGTGATGATTGTCTGACTTGGAGAATGCAGGATCTTCTATGCTGAGTCCTTAGAGAGGCAAATGAAACAGAGGACGCAAAAAGCCCATGGAAGCAAAGCAATTTCTGTAGCCAATTCTACCAGCTCTCCTCAAGGACAGAAAGTTGAAACTTGAATTCTATGG
Organism: Lichenostomus cassidix; assembly: GCF_008360975.1. Lineage (NCBI taxonomy): Eukaryota > Metazoa > Chordata > Aves > Passeriformes > Meliphagidae > Lichenostomus > Lichenostomus cassidix. The sequence goes on from NC_139490.1 coordinate 20,717,138, forward strand.
TGCCAAAGATGGTTTTGCCTATAAAGGAGACTATTTTCTTTCTAAAAAATCTAATGTTTAGAAAACAGAATGAATCTCTGGGTGGCTTAAAAAAGACTAAATCCCTCAGCAAGCTCTTTGAACAGAAGTGAATGGGTTGATCATTTTCAGTAATTTTTTTCTCGTCACATTATCACTGCAATGAGGCAGATGAAATATTAGCCTGATTAAACAAATACGCGATGATACAGATCAGCATTCCACGTGTACTGATGTAGAAGAGTCATAAATGTTATTGGATGGTTTTGTGCCAATTTGTATGCAACAACACAATTGATTTGAAATGATCAATAAAAAAGGCTCTCAATCCTGTTGTAAAATTGTAGCACAATCACTCTAGTGAATGAAATTATCTTATTTGTGGACGAAAACCATTTTTGCTTCAGTGAATCAAGCCATGTTATCCATGAATGACAGACCTTCCCCTGCCTTTTTTCATGCATGATACACAAATACTGAATTCTCATCTATTGCAGCCTTCCAGTCAATCTGCACATTGTCTGGGATGAGTGACATACCCTGTCATGTACCAGCATACCCTACGGCAGACTTGGCACTTCCAGTGTCCATTTGAGACCAATTCCTGGTTTGCTGGCTCGCACCCTGTTGCTGCACTGTGCTGCTTTTAATGTCAGATCTCAGTGTCAGAGCTGGGGGTGCAATGAGAGAATTGTGAAGGATCTGGACTGCAGAGAAGGACTATTTCAAGTCCTTCAGGCATGGTCTGGTTAAAAGAAAAGCTGCTTTTTTTTAAATAGGCTCACTTAACCTGGCATTATTGTATTAGTCTTCTCCCCAGCATTACCAGCACACAGCAGTGCAGCTTCCCTCCATGGGAGCAAGGGCACTTTCACCATGCAGAAAGTCAGAAAGTCCTGCTGTGCCATGGACATCCTGCCTCAGGGCATGCCAAGTAACAAAACAGACAGCTCATGAAACTCAGCATCAGTCATCAAATCTTGTGCACATTTCATTTCCTGTCACACTGATAGTTGGCATCCATGGAACTGGATGTTAAGACAGTTGACAGGGTGCACCATATGGAACAAAAAGATAGGAGGAAAAACCAATGATAATTCTAAGCACAGTATTTCAGTTGCTATGGTGTCTGGGGTAAGCAAAACAGAAGGTGATTATTTTTGCTCACTCAATCCTGCATCCACTGAAAAGCATGTGAGCAATATTGATGCAATTATACATTTGGCTTCAGGATCATGTCCTGCATCTATCATTGAGTCACGACACAGTTAATACCTTAAGTAGACAGTAGCACTCAAAACTGTTGAATTATACTTTTGTTGCAAAATGGAAGGGAAGGAATGAAAACTCAGGTGTGTGAATCACCTCCAACTGTAATTTCAGATCTCTGTTAATATTGGAAGTGTTTTCTACCTCCCAGCTCATGGCATTCCAAGGACGTCCTACAAACGGGCAGACGCTCTAATTTCCATATAAAATCACAACTGTATTTTCCACCAACTGTTTAGGATTCAATGTGACAAAAACAAGAGTTCATTGTCATATCAGCTACACACTTTTGGCTGATAGAAAAACAAATCATCAAATGGTTTGGGTAGGAAGGGTCCTGGAAGTTCATCCAGTTCTAGATGAGTGACTGAAGGCTCACTCAGTTGACATCCTCATGACATAGGCAAAGTATCTGATGACTCTCATTCAGCCCACATACAAAGAGTACCACAGCGCCAGCAAGGCAGCACAAGTGCACAGCCCAGCGTGTCCCGTGCTCAGCTATTCCTCTGCTACAGCTGGCAGAGTAAGGCCCATGGCATGAGCTTTCTCAGTTTTAACTGTGCTCCTGTAAAAGTCTTAGGAATGCAGGAGGGCTTTAGTTTTATGAAAATGGACAACAGCAAATAACTGGAAGACAGATTCAGCCCCATCAGACCCAGGCAGGTCCAGAGAAAGCCACTCTCCTCAGACTTCCGCAGGGGCTTTTAGCTGCTCAGTAGAGTAGTGCTAGATTTAGAAAAGTGAAATGTTGGTGTCCTGGCACATTGATAACCCAGAATAGATGGCTCCCAAGAATTGTTTGTTGTCTCCTTTCAATTTCTTGACCTTAGGAGGCATTTCTACACCTATACCATTTGCAAGGGGCTGGCAGCTCTGGGAACCACTCCTGAGGATTTTGAACTCAGCTCCTTGCCATTGCATCTCAGTGTTCAATAGTTTATGGTGCCAACCTGAATGATCCTCTTGAAATTTCCTGTAAACCTGCCCTTAATGCTGCAGTTATTGATTTTTTAAAATGCTCTCTAGTAAATTTATGTTAGGTGAATGAGCTTTTTACGTATCTTGCTGATGCAGACATACAGTATTAGCAGCCTCTCTTCTGGCTCTTATTCTGGCTCAATGCGGTCTGTATTGATTTTCAAACTGAACCACACACTGTTAATTACTTTACTCATTTCTACTTCAATAAGCATCCCGCTGAAAGCTTAGTTATATTATCTGATGGGTTTGGGAGATCTCAGGAAGCATGCAGCCAGCCATACTGAGCACTGTAATTCCTGCAAAGGCTTCACTGCATGGTATTCTGTTACTGACTATATACAGGTATTGTCAAACCGAGCAGAAAAGGTCTGAAATGTTACTGTCTTACAGTATTTGGCATGGACTTAACTGCATACACACACAGAGAAGCTTCCTACTTCACAGAGTTTACCTGTCTGATTCAAAAAGTCAACAGGTACACTGATGACAGACAGCACCAGACAAGAAAGGGAAGCAAACAGAATAGTGCTAGGATTTCCCCAGCCTTTCATCCTGAGACTGTTAGAAGGGGATACCCTGGGGAATGCTCACATGCACCTGTGAGGCTCCCTGGGTGCCATCATGTCATTGTCTCAGTGATCACAGAGTCTTTGATGTGGCTGCCTATTCCAGCATCACATACCAGGTCCCAGCCTAAAAGATTTATACTGTGCTATGGGTTTGCCCCAGAGACTGCTGCTCCTGGCTAGGAGTCTGGGGAGACTAGGGTAGAAAGGCTGCCTCAGACTCCATCACATCTCCTCAAACAGAAGTGTTTTGGATGAGACAGCTGGGTCCAAAAAAATCAATATTTTTACTGGAATGTTGTTTCATGGGTATGTTTCCAGCCATGTTTAGTTACAGAGCCTTGGCTTCAGGAGCCTTCATGTGTTGTTACAGTTTCTTCAGCTTCCTTCCATGAATGCCCCCCTTCCAGGCCTATGCAGGGCCAGAAAGTACCTCCCTTGCTGGTGAAGCTTTCCCAATCGTGAATAGCCAAAGTGCCCATGAGCAGGTCAGCTCCTCCCAGAAGGGCAAGAAGAACCAGGTTTCCTGCCTGTATCCATATTCTCACTCTGGGGAAATGAGCTGCTGCTGTCAGTGAAGAAAGTAATCTGAGCAGTTTAACTGTGCTGTTTTTCTGGTTGAGCCTTCCCTTTTTCTTCTCCTTTAAAGAAAAAGTCAGTTAGTTTTTCTAAACCTGTAAGATTTCCTCTATACTTTTCTGCAAACCACAAGGCAAGATACAACTTGTCCATGCCTCAGCTATCTGACCCCACGTGGCTCCAGAAGGATTGTTCAGTGCCTTGCTTGTTATTTGCTGTAGATAAGAGACATACACACTGCTCTTGTAACTGTACAAAGTTCATACATCAGGCAGAGCCATTACCGAAGTTAAGGAAGTAAAGAAATGGGTGTGAAAACTAAGCTCAGATTACAATGGTTTTAAAGGTCAAAGGAAACCTTAAACAAATGAAAACAGGGATTAGAAAGTGCTGGTTTGAAGACATTTTAATGAGGCTCCCAAACAAGAGGACATTGAGAGAGACTGGGGAGGACTCAGCATTAAATCCTACATCACTTATTCTGATTCCAAATACCATCAAGCCACGGCGATCACAAAGTCAAAGTATACTTTGTACCAAATTGGCCTTGCAGGCGCAATATTGAGAAATAAACTGGATGTCAGGAGAACAGAATTCTGAAATATTTGACAAATATTTCAACAAAAGGTTAGAGAAGTAGCAGGGTAAGTCCCAGATACCTTCTGCTTTCCTGTAGGTCACTGAGTGGCCCTGACTGCTGCGAGCTGCTGCAGCCAGCAGAACTCACCCATTTTCATTCCATGAGCCTGGCAAGGCAAAGAAAGACAGGTTTTCCCCCTCTGCCACAATACCTCATTTGTGCAGAAAGGACACACAAACATGTTTTCCTGTGACAAGCTGCAGATGTGACCAGAGATTTATAGCAAACAACTGCTACTTTTCATGGTCGTTTATGGACAGACTCACAGGACTCCAAGAGAAGCCATCCTAGACTGCTCCTTTGATTTAATGATCTCTTCTGCCTGCCTACTTTTCATAACAATGCAACTGGGAAACAGATCAAATAGCCTATTAAATAGGGCCTATTTATACAATACTAGCTTCTTTCCTGAAGCGGTTTAATTTAGGAGAAATCTTGCTTAAATTTTGAATGCTATACAACACTGGTGCTAACAGGAGTTATCTGCAGAAATCTGAGGCCTTTAGATAAAGAACAATAACACATCAGTCTTACCTGAGTATTTAGCAGCTATCAGAAGAGATTAAACCCATATTCAATGCCACACAGAGTGATGAGCAGAACTAGAAATACACTGAATTTGTGACTCCTTGACTCCTTTAAGACAGGGAGAAAGCTCCTTCTCCTGAGAGAAAACTTCTCAAATGGGGGAGATACATCCACCAACCTCCTCAGGGCACCCATCCATCTCAGCTTGTCTCTCTTTCTGGTGGTGGCTGGCACCAGAAGTTTTATGTCCCTGTCCTGTCTCACCTGCAATGATCTCCAACACTGCCTAGGAAGGGCTGTTACAGGCAGGCAAAAGCAGACGTTATCTAGCTCTGTCCCTGTCTTAACATGTTGTCTCATGTAAAAAGCCAGGCAGTACAGGAGAGGTTTTAGCATGACAGTTCCTTGAAGGATGCCTTGATGAGAAGGGAGACAGATGGCTGCAGAGTGTTAAGTGCAAGTTAAAATGAAATACCAAAACAGAGATGAAATTAGAAAAGGTAGAAGAGACAGGTTGGCATATACAGGCCAACAGGCAGGGGCTTTAATGGTGAAGCAGCAGCCAGGAGGACCCCAGCCACAGCTGCACAGTGTCACAGCTCTTCCCTGATGGCCAGGAAGTGCTCACCTCACCATACAACCTGGGGGCAAAGGCAGTGTAGGAATAAAGATGGAAGGAGACACTCTAGAAGTGGAGTTGAAACAGTAGAGGGAGGGAAAATACAGTGTGAAGGAAAGTACATGTTATATCTTCTTATTAATGCGTTTGACAGCAGGCTGTGAATGAATGGATAGTCTGAACATGGCACAGAGAAGCAAAAGGCACAGCACCATCCTGGGGAGGAAGAAGCCTTGCTGCCAAAGTAAGATGCTCCTTCCCAGTTCCCAGTGCTGTACCTAGGAATGGCAGTGGTTCCCGGGTGGCAAAGCCACTGAAACAACATTGATTCTCTGCAATAACTGTGCCCACAGGGAGATGCTGACCTTATCTCACACTGATGGAAGCAGGTGCCAGGCACAGCCGCCATATGGCAGAGAGATTAACTGCCAGCATGTGCTGAATACAAGTCACAGTCTCTTATTAGCCAAGCAGGGAACATGCCGTGGGCCGCATACACAGTGCCATTCACAAGCTCTGTTGTCCCTTCCCAGCAGTTCCTTTGTTACTTATCCAGTACAGGTGCTTAAAAATTAGATTTTTCTCCACATGAGGCCTGACTCTGCCTTGTTCTTCTAACAATGGCTTTGTACTTCTCCCACTCATTTCCATAGCGATATCCTGTCCTCTCACACCAGAGGTTCAGACTTCATGATGAGAGAACACTGTTAGGGTGGGAGTACTAACACGGATATTCCAAACTTATAAAGAAAAGAGATTGTATTTTTTTGTGGGGGAGAGCAAGGTGTTACGTTACTACTGTTATGTAAGCCCACATCAGTCTCACTCTCCTGGTGACCTCCACAGGCACAAGGCAGAGGGAACATCATCCCTGGTATATCCTGAACTTCTCATCAAACTGGCAGAGTTACAGCTCACAACAGGGAGTTATTGAGCCATTGACAGAACAGAAAGCTGAGATCTTCACTAAACACAATTAATTTAATTTCTAGTTTAATTATTTGTTTCTTTTTTTTCCAGTCCAAATTCCAGCTCATTAAAGAGTGTTCATAAGAAGCACAAGAGGAGATACATCCTCTCTTTTCCTTTACTATTATCCTCAGCAGCACCCAGAGCCAAAATCAGCTCCAAACTGCCTCCAGGTAGCTCACAGTGAGCTCAGCTGTTCACAGGCAAATGCCTGTTTTGTAGGAGTTAATTACATTTACAGCTACTGGGGTGAGTAGAAACCAAACTATTTTTCTAACCCATTCTCAGCATTTTCTCAGGAATTCCTAGGTCCTTTTAATTGAGCTGTTTTTTCCTCCCATAAAGCAGCAGTTTTTTGCTCCAAAGAAAACATTTCAATGCCAGCCCAGCACAATGGATAGCAAGAGAAATATAAAGATGCACAAAACTGCTATAGATCACAAAAACTTCAAGACAACATATACAGGATGAAAACTTAAATGAATCAGCAACCCTTTTTAACAAGCCATCTTAACAAGCTGTGAGTTGAACCAGATCAGAACTGCCACAGTCTCTCACCAAAGTCCCGCAGAGACGCTCTGGGGCAGTTCAGGGGCACACACTCCTGTGCAGTTCCCATTCCTGGAAGCACTACCACCATCAGATGTTCTGGTGGTCACCCCAGTAGCAGCTGCCCCAGGACTCCTTCCCCTTTCAAACACCTGGTTTCCCTGGGAAGCCCACAATATTCTCTTGATTTTGGATCTTGCCTGAGCTGTGTTCACACCAGCACAATGACATCAGTGCCAGCTACCACTCTGGCACAGCAGCTGTGGAATTATGTGTGCCATCCCCCAGGACACCACCTCACCCCTGCCACTTGTGTCTCTTCATTTCCTGCCAAGAATCATGCCAATTTCTTCCACATCAATTTCTAAGCTGAGACAGCTTCTCTACTTATTTCTCTCTCCTGCCTGCTATTGGAGATTGGAGTGATGATGAAAATGAGACACACAGCGCCACTTTTCATCCCCAGCTCTCTGTCCAGAAAGTCTCCTGCAATGCCTATTTCACCTCTTCAGCTGCTGTCAACACCCTCTGTGAGGCAGTTTCTGATATGCACCACTGAGCCCCACTTTCAGCTGAAGCTGTCACATGTCTGAGGCTGTTTCTGCTCTTGGCAGCCTGGGAAGCTGAGGAGTCAGCATAAGGGGAACCCCCCCTGCTCCCATAGCCTCAAATCCACACCACCAATCCCACAGAACCAATGAATACTTTGGGTTGGAAGGGACCTTAAAGACCAGCTAACCCCTCTGCCATAGGCAGGGACACATTCCACTAAACCAAGTTGTTCAGGGCCCTGTCCTGCACATCATTGTTCAAAATCCCTCTCTGAGCTCCTCTGGGTGCTACAAGGTTTTATAGAGTCTTCTCAGAGCATTCTCTTCTCTAGGCTAAACAACCACAGTTCTTTCAGCTTGTCTTCATCAGAGAGGAATACAGTTTTTTCACACAAGTCAGAAGTTCTTGAACCCCTGCTGTCTGCTTGGGCTGACACAGGAGCTACCTGCCATGTGATCTACACTTGGTTTCACAGCCAGTGTCTCACCTTGACACTGCTAAAAGCATTACAGAAGCAGTGACCTCAGCCCTGAAGGGAGAGAAAGGCAACTAAGGACAGACCAAAGGAAGGCAGGGGCCCTTAAGGCTACACCCCAAGCTGTTTACTGGCAAGGCTCCAGGCCCACTCTTTCTGTTCCCAAAACAGAGAGAAGTCTGTCCTATTATTAACATCAATAAACACCAGCTTGGGGACTTTTCCCCCCATGAAGCAAAGCCTTTCAGCCTGTTGGGGAGCAGCTTGCAGCAGGTTAAATCCCTCTTTGTCAGACTCAAGATGGGGTCCTTGGAGTGTCACAGGGTGTCTGCAGGGATACAAAATTATAAAAAGGTATTTGTTTTTGTAAATGAACTGGAAGAGAGTCAGCTCCTCCTACCCACCCTTCATGCTGTCCTTTCTGGTTTTAGCATGCTATAAATGACCAGCTTCTCTGATAATTTATGCATAATTGGGACTGATTTCAGCAAGTGGCCCAACAAAAGCTCCTCTGAACTACTAAGTAATTTACTGATTTTGCTTTCAATTAATATAGTGGCCTTAGGAACAGGCCTGTGTTCCTTTTTAGGCACAAGAAGATCTCTCTGATGGAGAGACATCCAGAGGTTAAGCAGCACCTCATCAGCTGAACGGTGGGAAGAAACATGTTCCTATACTCATGTACCTTATTTATTTTTCAGAACACCCTTTCTAATCTGGAGATTTTTCTCCATTTTCACCTGCTCTGCAATTTCCCTTTTTCTGTCTCCAGACTATCCCTTTTCTCTTCTGGTGGAGATATCATTCCCCCTCTGATCTTTTCCTTGTCTGGGTGTTGGGGGTTTTTTTGGGTGGAGGGGGTGGTGGAGGCAAGGGCTTTTCTGTTCATACCTGTCCTAGGAGCTGACCAGCCCGGGCCTCCTGCATCTCCATGCAGTCCCAATAAAGACAGCAACATGTGCAATATCCCAATGTACCGTGCCTTGGAATCTATGCAGCAATTAGGCTAACCATGGCAGGATACACAGAGGAGAGAGAGATTATGGTTGTCTAATTCAGTGTGCTCTGAGCAGGCAGAGCGTGGAAGGCACCTCTATCTGATCCACTTACATTTATGCACTTTGATCCTTTCTCCCTCCAGGTCAGAGACCCCAGCAGAGCTGTGACTGGCACCTTCAAGGCTCACCTGGTGTGCTGAGGTGCTCTTGGAACCACATCTACTTTGAAACACTGAAAAGGATGGGCCAGCCTGGCTTGGACTGGGCACAACTTGTCTTTTGTTTAACAGACCTGGCCTGGGTTTGGCACTGCTACAGTATGAGAATGATGACATTTATCATGACTAGCCAATACTGTGTACAAGTACCCTTTTTCACAGACCCAACTTCCATATACAAATGTTGTGTTAACCTGAAAACTTTCCTTTTTCTTCACCAATTCACACCATTAGTGGAACTTAAAATTATTCTATCTGCAATTCACATGCCCACGTGATTCTCTATTCTAAGCTTCTGTTTCCAGCCTTGAGGTTGTCCAGATTGTCCCTTTGTCCTTTTAAGACCTCTGCACTAACCATACTAATCCTCAGTAAGCAATCAAATCTCCCCATCTGTGCTTTTACTATTTCCCTTGGCACCATGGTATGACTTCTCTATTTTAATTAACTCGAGCCGGATGCCTTGTCAAGACTTAGCTGCTCTGATTCCTCATTATGTTATCATAATACCATTTAGCAACACCACCCTTCTCAGCAAGGGAAACTGACTGCAGCCCCTTGAAGGCAACATAGTGAAACAAAGAGCACTCACCAGGGCCCACAGCAATATTTGGTTTCATTCTTGTTAACCTGCTGCATTTCCTTCACAGTGAATGTACCAGTTCTGCCTACTCTCAAAAGCACACTTTAGGATATGTTTTCTTCTTTTGTTTTTGGTAGTCATGATCACTTAATTTCAACTTTTAACCCCTCTGAGAAGTGCTTTATAAATGCCAACTACATGTACCTTATTAATAACAGTTTTAATTTCTTCATGGCCAGCAGTTGGTGGACCCCCCACCACTGTTTGCCTTTTTTCCACCAAGCAACTCATTACTTCAAATTGTCCTGAACCTATTTCATGTTTTGCAACCTTTTAAGACCTGAAGTCCATGGGTTACTTCACTAAATGAGAAGACTTTTGCTTTCATGCCATTCCAAACCTGCAACACCTCAGTCTCTGTCTCTTCCTCAGGTCTGTTTTCATTTCTTAAACTGCTGTATGATTGCTGCAGGTGCTGCGAGTTGCCATTTGTGCACAAAGCACCAAGTCAGCACCAGGGACCTGTTTAATGTGAACTCCTGGTCATCTCCTTAGTGAAACTCCCTTGGTAAGCACCTGCACAGCAGCAGAATTAGACAGTCTGTGGTACACATCCCCCCCCCAGGCTCACTTACCCAGCTTTGTAGTGGTTGTGTGCCCCTAATGGGCCAAGAGTTGTCCTCTGGGAATAAGGAGCACTGAAAAGGCTACACGGAGCTCATGGCAGGAAGATGAGACTTGGGTCAAGCATCCAGCAATTGAATGCTAGGCAGCATCAGCAAAATGCAAGGAGCATGGGAAGGTGTAATTTGGACAAACACATGTGACTTGGACAAACAAATACAAGGAAGTATCCTCTGTCACACTCCAAGGAAGACGCCTTCAAAAATGGCCTCCTGTGGGCTTGTCACGGGCTGAATAATCAGAAGGGATCTCTTGCAAAATTCCTTGACCAAAATCAACATTGAGGTTGTATAATGCAGTTCTTTAAATGTTAATAAAGTTATTTTACATCCTCTGAAGTTTAGTTCTATGCTTTTCCACCCTTAGGAAACCCTGCCAGATGTAAAAATGATAAGCAAAAAAGGTGCAAGAAGCCAGCTGAGCAGGATGTAACATCACTGCTCTCTATTTTGTTCATGAACATGCATGAGAGTCTCATAACCTAAAGTCTTAGGTCTCAGTTTGTTATATGCGGGTGAAAAGCACATTAAACAGTCACTTTTATAGCTCCCACATAGGAGAAGGCATGATTTTAAGCATATGTATTCTGGATACAGGTTGACAGGAAAAAAACCCAAGGTATTTTAATGTAGGAAGGCTGCCCAGTTTCAGGACTGCAGTCAGGTAGAGCTTGCCCTACGTGAATTATTGACAAAGCTCCCAGTGAAATTCAAAGCCAAGAAATTGTTTTTGTGTTCACATGGACACACATCCAATGTTGGATGCGCAGGGCCATCTAGTGGGAAGTCTCTTTGTGTGCAACAGCCCAGATCAGTGTTTCACAACAGCCTGAACAAAGGCATCTTTGGCTGCTACATCTCAGAAATGCATTTTATGAGTTTTTCTTTCCAGATGGAATGCTTCTCTGCTGAGACAGAGTACAGCATCCCCAGGAGAGCCTTTCGAACAAGGAATGAAGCCTTTCTCTCTGCAGGATCCTGTGTTACAGAAGAGTGCATTTCCGAAAATTAATTTCTTTTGACTAATGACTTGGAGAAGCTTTTCTCAAGAAAAGGAAACAACAATAACAAGATCCCCCCAAACCCTCAGTTTCAGTTTTTGTTCTCACTAATCATATAGCGTTGCTGGCTGAGACTCAGTAATTTTTCACAGAAATATCGAATGTTCTGAGTCAGATTCTCTGGTCAAATGACTGTGATAACCCAGGGAATACTGGTGTCCCTTCAGATTAATTCACCCATCTGTGCAGTGAGGAGGGTGAGAAGTGGGGTTTACAACATTTGCAGGGCTACCTATAAATTCCATTCTGAATCTGGAAAACAACTAAGTTTTCCAAAAGCATGGGAAAATCTCTCATATTTAAGTTTTTACCATTTTCTCATGTTTTATTTATTTAAAGTTTGTAAAAGCATTGGTGCTTAACAAACAGGCTTCCCCCTACCACCGATTTACATATGAAGTAATAGTTCAAGCACTGTAACAAAGCCTGCTTTTCTGGGACCTTGTTAATCAACTGCTTTTGCTAAGATGTTTACCTGCCACCAATGCAGCTTTTCTGATTTCTAATTACACTGGAGGGTTTTTTCCAGCCTTTTTTCCCCTCATGGAGCCCCTTACATAGCCTGTCTCTACCTAGTTTCATGGAACCTTTAAATAAAGGCAGCATTTTCTGATGGCTCTCTCACTATCTCAAGTTAGGCTAAACCTGGCAAATAGGTGTAGAAGTTATTCAAAGAGAGGAGCAAGTAGGCAAGTACAAAGAACAAGATTTCATAAATCTTTCTGATCTGGAAATTAAGCTAAAAAGAAGCTACAATATTGATACAAATGTTCCTGTTAGAAACTCTTTAAAGCGGTGCAACCAATTATTTAATTCTGTGAAAGCTGACATTGACTATTTGCTGCTTCTTTATTATCAAATTAAAGCACAATTATATTAAATAAGAATATGCACTGTGTGAGAGTGTAGTTTGGACTGTTCTTTAACCAATCAGCATCTTTCTTATAAGAACAATAGTTAATATATTAATACAAATGATGCTTAATTCAACCAGAAAATTGAAAAAGCCCAAAGAATTAATTGAAACAATAAATCCTCACATTTGCCTAAACATTTTTTTCTGCCTAGAAATATTTCAAATTAATTTGATTAGATGAGAGCTATTCTTCTGACTCATTTTCATTGCACTTTGCTCTTCTTCCTCTCTTACCCCAGTGCACTGCGTATGCACTGCCTGCAAAGCAGGGAGAGGTCCAGGGGGACCCCAGAGCTGCTCTGGGGCCTTTTGCAGCCCCAGGAGCACAGAGGCCCCAGCTGTAGGTGCAGGAGCTGTGCCTCCACCCCCTGCCTCCTGTCCTCAGCCATGTCCCTGCAGAGCTGGGATGTCACCAGCACATTCCCCACAGCTCGGAATGGGGGCTGAGCACAGCCAATAATCCCTTGCTGGGCTGCTGAGACAGAGTAATGACAGTGTCACTACTCTTGTTTGCTTCAGCAGTGGAGCTGCTGCCCCTCTCCTCACAGAAAGGGCTGATGACTGCCACATGCTGACAGGCATATCACCTCCACAGAAGGCTTTTGTCCTCCTATGAACAGCCAAAAATGAAAACTCTGAAATAAAGCACACACCACCAATAGGCTTGGACACTGAAGGGCTGTGACAGGCCAGCACCTCAATAATCAGAACCACATCAGACATTTCATCTGGAAACAGCAGCACACATCAGGTAGATCAGGCAAAACATCCACAACTTCAAATACCTGTTCAAGTGTTGAAGAAAGACCTTTATGGGATGGGGAAAACAATATTTCTGTCAGAGAAGCTAGAAGGCCTGATCAGAGTGTTTTGGGAGCACGATGCCAGGCACACAGACTCACCTGGGAGCTGCTGCTGGGAAAGCAGGTGATTCCTGCCCACCTGGCTGCCCACTCCTCCCCTCACTGCCACAGGCTGCAGCACTTGTGGGAACAAGATCACAAGAGCTGGCCTCCTCCCTGACTCATGCTTCTCTGCATATTACTTGGGCTCTTCCACTACCCAAGTATTGCAGCACCTTGTTATTTTAGCTAATTTCTAATTACTGAGGCAATGCTTCCCAGTCTGCAACAGACTAACCTGGGTTTGTTCCATGCTGGCATTAGGGAAAACATCTGTAACAGCAAAGAGCCAAAGGCAGGGAAATCTGCCTTCTCCAGCCCCTGGCACTCCTGTGGCTGATGTGGGAGGAGAGGGCCCACCACAGACCCCCTCCCCATCGAGTGAGGGGGTGCAGCAACTTTTCTTGTACAGAACTTCATCCCAAAGCAACAAATGAGGAAATCAAGGTCTGTCATCCTCATACTATTTCTGTGATGACACACGTACCTATGTGTGAACCCAGACTTCATTCTTGACTGGGCAACTCATTTAATGAGCTGAGGAAGAAGTTAACATATTTTGTGGCTGGCTTCTGTCCACTCTGGGATACCACTCTGTCAGCTCTGAAAGAACCAGGCTCTTTGAGACACTGCCAAGCTCCAAAGGACTACATAACTATGACTGTGCAGTCAGCAGCACTCCCCACTTCACTCTCACACACCTTCCGCTTAAACTCTGCAAACTCATCAGTCACCTGCTGCCTTTTTTTTTTTCCGCAGCAAAATCCCAACGTATCAAGAGCTTTGAAGCACCTTAAAGTGTCTGATTTTCAAGAAAAGTTAGACTCCCTGCAAGGTGTTTCAAACCAGGTACATAGTGATATTAAGGATAAACTGCTCTTTTTCAAAAGTGCAGGTTGTGGAAGTGCATTGTAGGGCAAGAAATTGCCATCTCCAAGACCAGATGGGGCTTTGAATAATCTGGTCTAGTGAAAGGTGTCCCTGACCATGGCAGGAAGGCTGGAATGAGATGATCTTTAAGGTACCTTCCAACCCAATCCATTCTATGATTCTATAATCTCTATAACAAATCTCAATAATAATTTCTGAATCTCTTTTCCCAAATTAAAGTGCCCTATTTCACAGGCTTACCACCCTCCTCAACACAGAGTACCAAAGAACAGAGCATCCACCCCACACTAACACAGCACCACTCACATGGCTCTGCTAGGCTCAGCTGTCTGTCCTCCAGCACACTGTTCCCATCTCCCAGCCCTGCAGTGGCACTCAGATACTGGTTCAAAAATGGCTTCTGCACAGTTGTAAGAGAAACATGTAACAGTTTAATATGCTTGAGTCCTGCCTAGGCATATCAGCAGGCTCAGAAACATTAATAACCCCTCTGTGAAAAATCAAACTGCTGGCAGATATTGTTTTGTTCCAGAGTGATGGCAGCAGCCAAAGCCATGAAAGGATAAACCCAAAGAATACTACTCAGCAAATCATCCCTCTCTAAATATCCTGCCAGCTACATGGCACATAAAACACCATATTTTAAACATGCTGGCAATTAGTGTAGCTGCAAACCAAATGATGACCTCAGCATTGTCAATACTCATGATCAATTAATGGAGCATTTTGTCAGAGGCTGAGTCCTTTCAGTTTTACTGCAAAAATATATTAATGATCATATTTCACTTGGCTTGCAATGCCATACTCTACCACAAACAACATTTGATGATTTTGAGGAACACACTCAGAGGTTTCACCTGCCAGCTGTGATGGCAGCTCAGGCAGCAGCAGGCAGGAAGCTTCTGGAGTTGGTCACTACTACCGAGGACATGGGAGACAGGAGAACAAGAGCAACCAACACTGCCAAAATTATTTCTAGGTCTGATAGCAAACTGCATTTAAAACTGTGTGTTTTATTCTCCTCAAAGATTTACAACTTACCACTTCAAAGTGAAGTCTGGCTGTGACATTGCCACCAACAACATAAACCAAACACAGATTTATTTCCAAAATGTGTGTTCCACCAAGTAAATCAGGCAGAAGCATTGCTAACCACATTGTTGTCAACTGCACTGCTGGCAATGTCAATGGTTTCATTTCTCATCCATCTTCCAAATGTTCTTTTGTTTGCCTGCATTTAAATACTGATGGCAAACTGGTGAGATTTTACATATAGCACAGGGCTACTTGTCGCAGCTCACAAACTGCCTGTAGTGCTCTTTTTCCTTAAGGACCAACCACCTATGCTCAGCCACGAGGTTTCTTCCCTTAGAACAGGATTTGTGATTTGGTTCCTAGCCCCCATACCAGCCGTGAGGACTCCTTTGCAAGATCCTTGGACAGGTATATCTTCTGCAGTGTGAGGAAGTCAGCTTAAGTGCAACACACAACTTATTTTTCTCACTGGGATATGAAATAAAAGCATAGAAGCAGTGAAAGGGAGCAGCAGTCTTCTTGCTTGCAACTCAGTGTGCCACTGTCCCTGCATTTAGACCTGAGCCTCCTCCGTTACTGCATTCACCCTCGCTAACTTTATCTGACTACTCACTTCTCTCTTATTTAAGCCTTTTTGCTTTTAGGCCTCCTTTGATCCCAACTTCATTATTCAAAAGGCTGTCCCATGAGAGCTACTGAAAGAGTTCCTACTTCACTGATGGACTGTATCTGTTATTTGAAGCTGTGTATCCGTGGCTTCTTACACCTATATATCTCCTTTTCTGGTTTCCTGATTGAGTATTTAACGAAGTCTTTGGAGCACTTGATGTATTCAGGCAGGGAGCAATATAATACTAAGCAGGGAAACTAAGTGACACAAAACAGCAATAAAATATTTCTATAACCTTCCCTCAAGTCATCACAACAGCATCTTCCTCAGCAGAAGCTGAAAAAATTTTGCTTTTAGGTTTCACTGGGATGCCTGTGGAATAGCACATTTTGCCATCCATGTGTTTTATGCTGAATAATTATTTTGCCTTCAGAAAGCAGTGCCTGTTAATGAAGTTAAATAAACTGGAGGTATTCTTGCCTCATCTGGACAGATGTCTATGACACACAGGCACATCTGGAATGAAAAATCTTTTGAAAACATGCCTTGTATTTGAACATTTCTGTAGTCAGGTCCCTGAGGTTTCTTGTCCTTCCCAGGTGCTATCTTTGGTCTCTAGAGCCTTGGAGTTTTTCATGATCTGGTGAAACAATTCTTTTGACCTAATTCTTCATAGCACATAATACAGCTGATTTTTCCACATTGATTTTATAGACAAATATTTATTACTCAAAAGCTTTTTGTCTAAAGCAGAAAGTTTTTGTTAAAAGGCAGTCACTACTCCAACACAAGCAGCTGGAGAAATGCCTTCAATACTTTCTTTTT
Organism: Lichenostomus cassidix; assembly: GCF_008360975.1. Lineage (NCBI taxonomy): Eukaryota > Metazoa > Chordata > Aves > Passeriformes > Meliphagidae > Lichenostomus > Lichenostomus cassidix. The sequence continues at coordinate 20,733,608 of NC_139490.1, forward strand.
TCCTCAAAAGCCCTTTTAATTCTTTGGGGCAACAAGCAGTTCACAATCAGTCACTCATAGTCCCCAGGATAACAATAATGAGAACATGATCAGCCCCATTCTAGAGTCACTCAGCACTCCTTCCTGGCCCTGATGGCATCATTATTGGTGATGAGAGGCCTGGCTGGCAGGCAGGATAGCCAAGCTTTTTAATTCCATAATTTGATCTTGTGACCCTTTGCTTCTGCTCCACCTCATTGTGCCCTTGGCAGCAAATATGGCAACATCAGTGCCTCACAGAGAAGACAAGCAGGAGATGTTGAGGTGAAGAACCCCTGCAGAAATCTGTGGATAAAAATCTTTTTATTTCCTTTCCTATGTACTGATGTTATTAACAGCAATTCACGATTCTAAAATTTGCTGCATACACTAGCTCACCAAGCAACTGAGAAGAGAGTAGCAATTAACTTAATGAAAGCCCTGGGAAGCAGTCAGATAAGTAGCAAGGATTGCTCCCTTCAACCTAGGGCAGTTTCCTGCTAGCAATCTGGACAGAAAAAGCTCCATATCCCATTACCAATTCTCTTCAACATGCAAACCCAAGAAATACTGATAAGCATCCATGAATAATTAAGTTTAACCTGATGTTAGCAGAAACTGGACTGGGGATGTTAGACTCTTCATTAGTTCACAGGCAGGAAATGGCCTGGATCAAATTCATTCTGTAAGCAATTCCTTGGAAACAAATAGAGCTAGCTCAGCACACACTTTTGTTCTGAGTCTCAGGGTTAAAGAATCTGCTTTCTGCCACATTCTTTCATGGCAGAAAATTAAAGAATAGTATAGACTGCATTTTGTGAGTTGCTTGTGCTAACAGTTGTCTTTAATCACTGGATGCAAACATTTCCTACCCACCATGAGGAGACTCAGGCTTCCAAGTTCTGGGAAGCTGGGCCTGCTTCATCTTAAAACTCCCTCCCTGTGTTTCCACACTGCCCCTTAAGTGGATTTCCCCCCTCCTTTCCCCAGTCCTCCTCATACCAAGGATCCCTGCCACCCTACTCTTCCCTCAGCAGCGACTGTACATTCCTTAGTCCCTCTTCCCTCAAAGGCCTTCTTTTTCTACTTGCCATGCCAAGATGTGTAGAATGTCTCACATTCTTCCCTCAAAGGCCCTCTGTCTACTTGCCATGCCAAGTAGAAAGCAGATGTGTGCATCTGCTAAACAGGTGACAGCTGTGCCATGTGCCCTCATTTAGGTTTTTGATTTCCCTTCCCATTTATGACTGATTTTATCCCACTGATGCCCAAAGCAATGCTGGACAGACTGAATTAATTATTCAGAGAGGATGATCAGGTTCTCCAATGGCCAACATTTTGAGCCAAGCTGATCAACAGCCACAGTGAAATAGCCTGAAATGAAGTGATAGCAGAAAAGGATAGTTGAGGGAACTGCAAGTTGAGGACTATTTAGGAAGTAAAAAAGCTCTACTCTAAAGTCTAAGGGCTAACATGGACCAGCTGCCATTCAACAAACTGCATTTACCAGTGCATGCAATGACACCATGGTTTAGGTTGATGCAGGTTATGGCCATGGATAGCTATGGACAGCTATGGCTATGGATGGCCAGTGGATTTAAGCTACTTCCCATGATGAAGGGAAATAACAGGTTCTAAAGCTGGCAATTTCTGTCCATATGGGCATCCCAAAGTAAACATCCTAAAACCTGGAGTTCTGTCATCACAGAAGATGCTTTTCCTGAATCTCTATGAACTGTTTTGGGTATTTCATCCAGGTCTAGAGTGATCCACTCTAACTTCTCCAGCAAAGGGACAACAGGTGCCATTTGTTAGAAATGGGGACACTACATGAGAGCTTTTCTAATTCCTGAGGAACAGCAGCAGACTGTCCTAGAGACTGCGTGTGTGGGAACTACCTGAGACAATGTTGGAGGTAGGAGCTCCTCCCTGTCCAGATTATTTTCTCCAAATCTTTGTTTTATTGAGCATGACTTGAACATGGAGTAGGCTTTAAATGTAATTTCAAGTGCTCTCTGTTGTCTACTTCCTTCTTCACATGGCTTATCTGGGTATATCTTTTCTGATGCCTTTACCTTTAATGGATACACTTCAGAGTTCAGAAACTCAGCTCAGAGATTGTATGTAAGAATAACTTTCAAATAAAAAAATCTAAGCCCCTAGTTTTGCTCAGACAATACCAACACCAGCACCAGAGTCATAGAATAATTAAGGTTGGAAAAGACCTGTAAGACCATCCAGTCCAACTGTTAATCCAGCACCACCACAATGCTCATTCCTATACCATATCCCCAAGTGCCACACCCACATGCTTTTTGAACACTTCCAGTGATGAGGACTCCACCACTGCCCTGGGCAGCCTGTTCCAATGCTTGACAACCCTTTTGGTGAAAAAACATTTCCCAATATCTAATCTGAACCCTTCCCTCTCGCAGCTTCAGGCCATCTCCTCCTGTCCTGTCCCTTGCTACCTGGGAGAGGAGCCCAACCCCCACCTGGCCACAGCCTCCTATCAGGGAGTTGTAGAAAGTGAAAAGGTCCCCTGTGAGCTTCCTTGTGTGCAGGCTAAACACCCCCAGCTCCCTCAGCTCTTCCTCATCAGACTTGTGCTCCAGACCATTCCCCAGCTCAGTTCCCTTCCCTGGACAAACTCCAGCCACTCATCATCTCTCTTGAAGTGGGGAGTCCAAAACCAGTACTTGAGGTGTGGCCTCACCAGTGCCCAGGGAGATGGTCCATGCCCTAGTCCTGCTGGCCACACTGTTGCTGACACAATGCAGGATGCCATTAACCTTCTGGGTCACCTGGGCACAGGTGAAAGCTGTGACCTTTGATTGATTCTCATGTCTATCAGCACTTCTAACATGTCTTGGTGTTACTTTGAGCAAAGAAGGACTTCAGCATTTTATAGGCTCCCTCTTTTGAAAACAAAGGGGAGGCTCTCAAAAGCGACATGACTGTAGAGCAATGAGGAACTACCTGAAAATTCAGAGGCTTTGTATACCCATCATGAAGAAAGGCTTCCTCCTCTTTAACACAAATATCTCGTGCAGATTAAAAAAATCAAGTCCATTTCTAATTAATTTATTTCTTCTCACAATTGTTCTCAATCTGCTTGCAAGTGTAGCAACGTGGGGTTTTAGGATTCCATGTGCTCCTTTGTCCCTCTACTTTGTATACCATTGGTTCATTTTGAAATATGCTCTGCTGTACCCCAAAATCTATTGGTGGGTTCCCTATGCCTGTCTTCCCTTCAGACTCCCTGGGACTGGCTCTAGGGGAGACAGTCCCTCCCCTTCCTTTCCCTTTATAAAGCGATGTCCAGATCACCTCGAGGTCTTCCATCTCTGGGCTGCTAGCATCTGCTACCTGCCTTGTCTCCCTTCCCTCTTCTCCTTCCCTGCAACCCCCTTTTCCCCGTTACCCCAAATAAACCTCCCTAGCAGAACAGAGATGGAGTCCAGTTCTTCCTTCGTATCACTATATTCCTGCTTGAATTGGCGTGGTTTGAAGACTCACGCCATGCCGCGGAACCTCGGGGGCTGCCCGCCCCGCATCCGGTGGGATTACTCGAACAAGGGACCCCAGTCCGGGGGGAAGCCGGCCTGTGCCACCCTCCCAGACCGTGTTACATCATGCAAGAACTACTAGGATTCACCTACAGCCTGTTCTTTCCCCACACCAGTCTCTTGGTGAAGTCACACAAAGGCTTTCTACTTGTTGCAGGTTGGATTTAACCCAGGGGTTTTTTTCCAAGGTGTAATTTTCCAGTCTCTACCATCAGGAACACCTGAGTGGCTTACTGCCTGACACTCAGAGCAGGAGCACTCTGTTCTGCCAGCTTTAAAGTTAACCGGCTGATTTTTCAGCTTTAGAAGCTCAGACAACACAAAAGTTCAAGCTCCTTTCCTCCCCTGTCTCCAAGGTTCAGCTAAAGCACACAGTGAAAAGGAAGATGAGAACAGGTAGCAGGTTAAGGCTTTTGTTCCCCTTATGCTGTGATGTGGGGACAGAAGAGATTAGCTCTCTGACTGATGCACCTGCTCCTGTTGTGAGGGAATGCTCATCTTCAGTTCGTGCAGAGCTGGAGATTTTCTAAATGCCTTCACGGACTGGACTTTTCTGAAGTTGCTGTGTCTCGACCATCTGAGAGCTTCCTGTTTGCTGCTTTAGAGCAGCTGTGAAATAGCCCCAACATCAGGAGGGCAGCTTCCCAGCAGATACACCAGTCTGCAACAACTGCTGTGTTATCCTGAGTGCAGCTCTAAACTGCAGCTCACAAGAGAGCTACTGAAGTGGATTAAGCCACTGCTTCATGACATACACTTCAGCTTTTAAGAGGCTCCTATCATGCCCCCGGCAGAGGTGTTTCAACAAACAGGAAGGAGAAGGCAGGGGGTTTGAGAGGCTATTGGAAAGGACTTAGAGAGGAGGTAATGGGACAATCAGGATATGATCAGGTCGGGAGTCCTTCAGGGGAGAGGGCTGGGGAAAGGATGCCAGCTTTACACTTTTGTGAAATTAGAGCCCTGGTGTCTGTGATGATAATAAACTCATCTATATAACAAAGAATGATGTTGTAGCACTAGCTGTTGCCTTCACCGCATACTGAAGCAAAAGTTAGACTGACTGTAAGGAGAATTTGGTAAATGATGTTTGTTGAAGGCAGTATGAGGCTAACACCAGGCACTCCAGCTTTGGGCAGCTGAAATAGACACTCTTTTCCCTCACACCACTTTGCTCCCACATGAAATCCCTTCTAACTTCAGCTTTAAAGCAAGCTCTACAAAGGGTGGCACAGTCCAGTAACCTGCACACACTGCCAGTGAAGCATCGCACTAACCTAAAACACATTCAGGTCACTTTTCCTGAATCCTAGTCTGAAACAAAACAGTATGTGAGAAATGAAATTAATTTGGATTTATTCCTCCCTATTTAATAAGCAGCCATTTAGAGAGGAACCAAAATGCTGGCTCAGAACTCCCGAGCTTACCTCCTGGGCTTTTATTCCTAAAGCAAAGGAGGCATTTCTGTGGCATCAAGCAGATGGCTGAAATAAGCATCTTTCCTATATCAAGCTCCATGTGTAAGCTTAGAATCTATGTAAGGTACGAAAAAGCTACAAGCTGGAGGAACGAGGGGGTGGGGATGAAGGAAGAAGGAGGAGGAAAAGACAGGGGGTGGAGAGTAACACTGGAGAGCAGCAGTGGTCCAGCCCCTCAGAATCTGAAAAGCATCATAGGAGCCTCTGGATAAAGACCAGCTTCAGGAGCAAGGCTAGGAGACAGAGGATTTCTGCTCAGTGATAAAACATGGTGAGTAGGATTTTTATTATCTGCCTTGTTTGCTCTGGTGCAATGGCATTTCTTTTGCCCTGACACTCACAGTGACTCTGAGTGACTATTATTTTGGGATGACTGCTTGTTTTTGAAGCGTTGCTTTTTGCTTCTTTTTCCATACATCTGACAAGTTTGTGCCTGTATTTATAAAAATGCACGTGCTATCTCATTTTAAAGCAATAAATTACTGAGGACAGCCAAAGCTGTCAGTGTTAACACTTTGCTTTCTGGTACCAACAGGCTGCTGGTAAGGGCAATAAAAAAAAAAAAAAAGCCCTGTTTCCTTCTCAGGTATGCAGTGGAAATTTCTGCTCTGCTGCCTTCTCTTAGCACTACAGTGATGACTCGATAGCTCCCTGCGCAGGAGTTAATGCTGCCCTTATACATGATGTAATTGGAACGTTTCAAGCAGTTACGTTTCTTTCAGCCTCAGGTACAGAAGAAAACTGAGTGAGGGGTGCAGAGGTTTTGTCAGAGAAGGAGCCTCCTTTTGTCATGGTCTCAGCCTCCTTCTGCCCTGCCACACATGCCACACAGGGCTGGGGGAAGCTGTGGGTGCCCCAGATGGGGCTGGGGGAAGCACTGGGTGCTGCTGAGCCCCCAGGATCCCTCCTGTCAGCATGCAGCAGGACAGTGTGCTGGGAGTAGAAACGTGGTTAATTTTACTACGAGAAATCCTGAGCTCTACGAAGCAGTTGTCAGGGCTTAAAGGAAGGTTCAGACTTCCCTATAGCACATTGCTAATAAGATTAAGCATTTAACTACACATCTTTCTAGTATTCTGCTGGGGAGTGTAAGATTTTACTTTGTGTGCTCAGTGGAATGAGGGTTGAATTAAAAACACAGCAATGTGCTTTTTGCTGGTTCTTCATGAGAAAGCCGTTGCCTGACCTAAATGTATATGCAAATAATTAGGCATCCTGGGTTACCCAAGAGAGACAAATGATTAACGGGAGTGATAAGATACAGCCAGTAACGATGATGAGAGGCATACTCCTAAGGAGAGGCATGATCTCAATGCAGGTTTGTGTGCCACACAGGCGTCTTTAAAAATAAACATTCTGCTCTTTCCTGAATCATGACTGTCCCTGATTACATCCTCCATCCTTTCCACCCTCGTCTTTTCTGCTTTCCAATGGAGATGAGATAGTGCCAGGGTAATCAGTTTAAGGGAGAAGATGAGCCCTGCTTTAAAATCCTCTTTGGTTTTTACCAGAGGAACTGTTATGTTTCTTTGCTTACTAGAAACAGTGTTACAATAACTGCAGTGAGAATATCACTACCCTCTGGCAAGGAAGCCGTACTGTGTTAACAACTAAAAATCAAATTAACAGAATGGAATATACATTCATGATTATTAGTAAGTGTTTGCATTATTAAATTTCATCTTCTGAGACAGAGTTAATGTTTTTGCCTGTAAATAAACAGTCTTATTCCAAAAATACCCCCCTTTACTGGGAGCACCAGCTGTTCTTTATGCACTGCTAATTGATTAGACACTAAGCATTAAAAATTAGTGTTGTTCTCTGACTTTTAAACTAGCTGTGGCTTCACCACCTCGTGCTTACTTGTTTTTGTGTTTTAGACTTCCAACTGGTGGCCAGTAAAAATCTTCTGAGGTTAAGAACTGGGAGAGTCTCCCAGAGCGCTCTGTTCTTTTCCCCTTTCCCACCCATCACACAATTTATCAAGAAATATTTAAAAAAAATTTTCATCTTAAAATGCTGGATTTGAAGTATAATGCATGCCCATGTACCCAAACCAGAGAGATGCTTTCAGGAAATTTAACTAGTCCACAATTTCTGATGGAAAAGCACGGTAACATTTTCAAAGGTACCTCTGACACTCAGCATCTTAAGTCTGATTGATGTGAAGCCACTTGTAGAAAAGGGATTTTGGACTCACTCCAAACTTGTATCCTAAAACATAAAAGCAGTCCAATGAAAGGTTTTTCCTTATTTTTGAATTAAAAATCCGAAAAGACTATTCAGTGTTTATCAACTCTTTCATTTAATAAAAAGAAAATGCTTGGAGGGAGGTGAAATTCAGATGCCAAGTGACATGCAGAACTCTCCTTTGCATGAGACAGGCACCACCCAGTTTTGTGATCTATATGCAAAGAAAAAACACTCCTATCTCTCCTTCAAAACCACAGTATTATGAATCTTACCTGTTTCTAGCTCAAAGAGATATTATTTTTGAGCCAAACTTGCTAAAGCTGGAGACTTTATCTAAATTTCCTTTTTGTAATTGTATTATTTCTGTCCACACAACCTCAGTGAAACAGATACTTCTGCTTTCCCAGAGGGATGATATTCCTGGAATTAAATGCAAGAGGACTGATATTTTACCTTTTCGTTGAAGACAACCCGAACAAACCTTTCTACTGTGTTATAACATAGCAAGATACAACAACTTTGACCAAGCCCAAAACCCAAAGCAAGGCTCTCACATTCCACCACAAAGGGAAACTTGTGGATGGCTGGCAGTGTTGGGGACCATGGGCAGAGGCAAATGTGACCTCTCTCTTTGACTCACATGACAGAGGCAATATCTGGACAGTTTGAATCCTACCTCCACCCATTTTCCTAATGACTATCTAGCTCCATTGCACCCCTCTTTGGCCCTGGTATGTTGGCCTGGACTTAGGTAGAATTTGGGCCATCTGAATATGGCTCTTATTAACCAGAACAGTTACCTAACTCAGCTTTGTTCAGGTCCTCAAAACCCAGAACCATAAGCAATTGCTTTGACTGTCCTAAAATCAAGTCTCCTCAGCCCACAGGAATGTGTTCATCTTTCCATTCTAAAACTTTAATTTACTTTTAGATGAATCACAGACACAGTAAAACCTTCTGGTTTTATGAAAAGGCTGTCACACACCCTGCACAGGTGGTAAATGTTTGAGCATGAAGTATCTCTGTATTTTATGAGCAATATTAACCAAATTTAAAAGCAAACCTTATTTCCATGATAGTATAAACCTCAAATCCGGATCTAATTGCCTGCTTAGACACCTGTGAAATCCTAAAAGTGAGCAGCTGGTCTGATCAAGCCAGACAAAAAGTACTGTTTACTGTAGATGGGAAGTCTCAATACTGCTGCTGCTGCACCAAATATTATTGTAAATGACAACTAAACTGTGGCCCAGTGTAAGATTCAAGGATGCCCTCTATTTAAACACGTTCCATAAGCAGTTTTGCAGATAGTAAAATATATTAGTTATTAATGAAGAAAACATTGAGAGTTTCAGTACACTGACTGCTAGTCTCCACAGATTTCTGTTCTTTACAGTGCTTTTTAATTGCCAATTGTATTTCCTTTGCAAAGGTGTAAATCAGGCCCCAATATCTGTTTTATCCATGTGGAAGAAGAGATACACTGCAAGTCCAAGAGGAGAATAATTGAAAAGGAACAGAGAGAGGCAATAGTGTAGCTGAGTGCATGGGTCAAGAAATCACAGAAAAATGTACTATGTTTTAAATGCCTATAATAATTTTTCATAGAATTTTGATTAGCTTTCCATAACCACTGGAGGGTAACTTTCCCTTACAGCCCTTTAATCTGACTTCACTGGTACAGCTTTTGGGATTAGAGTTAGAACTTGTGTCTCTGTAGAGACCAAACAAAAATGGTATAATAGTATAATTCATTATGACCAAAAGGGCTAAAAGTATTAATAGATATAGAAAGAGGGAATCATCACATAAATATTTCTGTTCTATTTTTGGAAAGAAGCTCATTGATAGTTTACATCACATGAGTATGAAGAGGAACTCAGAGTATGGGAAGTTAAAAACATCATTTAAGATGAATGTTTTAAAAAATCTGCAGACTCTGGTAGTCCACCCTGAAGAGCCCTCAAAGAGTTGACTCAGGAGGCCTTCTTTTTCATGTTGTTCATTTTGAATAACATTTTTAAGGGGGAAGTTTTACAAAGATGTGACAGTCTTAGAATAAGCAGGATGACACAATGAACTAGATACTAAGTATGGCATGAATCCTGAGGGAGTATTAGAAAAAGAATATATAGGAATAGAGACATTAAATAATTAAACTACAAAGTTGGTATTTATATATATAATAGATATTTTAAAAAAACAACAAACTAAACCACAAAAGCCCCACAAAGCCAAAACACTTGTTTCCTCATCAGAAGAAACAAAAAAGATAGCATAGGCTACCACCAGTGTAGCTCACATTATTATAGTACAGATATTCTCAGTGAAAATCTTACTTGGGCCATTTTGGCTTTCAGATTAAAAGTGCTCATCTAATCTACAAAAAACCAACCAACCAACCAACCAAAAAAACCCCAAAGCCCCAAAACCAAACAAAAACAAACGAAAAAAAACCCCAGAAGAACAAGCCTTGAAGTTTCTAGACCCAGTTATCAAACTGGTCATCCATTGTGTTTCTTATCAAGGAGATACAATTCAGATCAAACATTACTTAATTCCAAAGATTACCTAATGTCATCCTGAATTCTTAGTTTTAATACATTTTATACCTGACAGTAAATAAACCCATCCCTAAAAGCCTTTTTAATGCATCTGCAGAAAAGTTCCCAAGTAACCAATATCCCACAAAAGTGACCTCTGCTTAATACTCAGAATGGGCAGGAGCAGCTGCAGGACTTCAAAGAGTCCTACATAAAACTGTTATAAGGCTGTCACTTGCCAATGTCACAGACCTCTAAGGAGCTTCTCAGCAGCATCAGGAGCTTCCCACAGGGACAAAGTACCTACTTGTACACTTGCAAAGGACTGAGATGTCAGACACTTTATTTCTGGGATATTAATAACTGGTCTTGCATCAGCTGTTTCTGATTGTTTTCACAGCTCCGCTGGAGTTGTGCACACCGAATTGCTTGTCGATCCCACCTTGCTTTTCAGAAGCGGAGTGTAATTGTGTCCCAGTGACCTATTTCTAAATATGCAAAACAAGTTTCCCGCAGCATCAGTGAACTTCAGATACCTGACAGTGTAGTAAAATGTCTACTGGCTTTCATTAAGAATGTTCTGTAACACTCACATGTAGTGCCAAGTGCAAATAAATGTGCCAGCATCTCAATCTCACTGATAGACGCCCATCTATCACTACCCACCATGTTTTCCATAGCATGTCAAATATTCATACTTAGCCCAGAACAAAAGATTCTCTGCCTTTTGTCATTGACCTACATTTAGCTGTAAATATTGCTAATCACCTGCTAGTTTGCAGCTTCTATGGAAAAGGGGCTGTCAGTGCTCTGCCTGCTGGAGAAGTGCTCCCAAATACACAGACCCACACCTTGTGAGTCATAGTGTGGCTGCTCCAGCAAGGCCTTGCAACTGGAAAGCCTGTGGAAGCTACAGACAGCTGTTATAGCTCAAGATAGACTGAAGACTGCTTTAAGTTCTACTTTAGGAGTACAAAGGCTAGGCTTGGTGCTGAATTTAAAATACCCTGTCCAGTGTCTCCAATTGTTTAGTTATATCTAACCAATTCAAAACAAGATAAATCATTAAATGAGCTTTCACTAAGGAGAGATCCAAGCATGTTCTTTCAAGAACAGGACTTGGAGCTATTGTGATGCTTCCCATCAAATAAAAATCTCATTGCTCTAACAGCTTTTAGGAAGTGCTTGCTTCATCCCTCACCTACCTTTATGTAACTCCATTGGCTTACTCAATATTCAAGTTGATGCAAGACAGGAAAGGATCAGATATTTCTATGAAATAACTGCTGGAAAACTGAAAGTGACATGGCTAAAATAATTAATGACTAATTATATTTATGAAAACATAAAACAGGTTCAATACTAAACTATTTAGGCAGAGCCTGAAACTGGCATTGATACAGGTACTAGAGTATTTTTAGAAATAGCTAATCAATGCCCAGTGCAGATTCAATGTGGCCATACCTCTGTGTGCTACACTGGTTTTTGTAAATTGGAGATGACACTTTTGTCATAACTAACAGTGATTTTCAAAATGGCATTTTTGATTTTTGACAATAAAAGTAGCAGTGTGGAAAATGATACATTATGCTCAGGGGGAAGCAAACGCAGTAATTCAATTTCAGCATGCTTCCAGGAGAGTACCAAGGTTTATGGATTTATTATTCACAGATGAGAATTGTTTTAATATAAAGTGAGCATTGTGTGTCAAAAGTTTGATCTGTTTTCTCAGGAGATTTCCCACCTTGAGATCTTTGTCCTCTTCTCAGGTACAGAACAATGATTTGCTGCCTCCCTGATGCACAACACACTAGCATGTTGAAGTTTCTCAGGCATTGCTTTTCATTGATGCCTGTTTTACTTTCAGAACAGGACCTCTACCTTGTTAAAAGCCATCCCAAAAGTCATAATCCTCAATCAAAATCCATCTATTTCTAACAGACAAAACGTTTTCCGATCTGCAGCTACCAACCCATAATGCGCATTGTTTTCTCCTTGCTGGATCTTCCAGCCAACACACTTTTAGCTTCACTCAATCTGTTTCTCATGCAGTACCATGACTCAGTGATAGGAAATGTCTGGTGACAGAAAAGCTCAGTTTTATAACGCTTAATATCCCTTCCTTTGTTCTCCAGTTGCTTTCAACATTTCCAGGTGCCACCCACCAACCTCACAGTAGTTATGTTCTCCTGTTTTTACAGAAACAGATGTAAGGAAGCAGTATGGAGCTCAAGAGAGGAAAGACCTTCATAAAATCCAGTGTGCAACATGAGAAAGTGCCATCAGTGCATATAGCTCCTACCAACAAAGATGAGTTAGGGAAAGACAAAAAGGCTGCTCTGGAGGGAAACCAAAGTGTTGCTGAAGTCCAGCTGGCATGTCTGGCTACACACAAGAACTACAGATTTTCTAGCAGAGCAGCAAGGAGTGGAGCTGGTGATCACAACCTGGAAAAATCATCTGGCTCCTCCTACAAGCTCGTAAGGAAGAGTAAAACCCATGACTGTGTTGCTGAGGCAGACAAAGCAGAGCACTGCAGCCCCAGCAGCAGGGCTTGTGAGGAGGGTTTTTCTGGAAAGGGCAAGGGCCGACTTGTCAATAGCATCAGCTTTTCAGGGATGTCCAGCTCCAGCAGTAAGAAGGAGTGTGTGGTCAGCCCCAGCCCGTCTGCATGCAGCAGTCAGATGATTGATTACAGGAACTTTGTGCCACAGATGCCTTTTGTACCAGCTGTCGCAAAAACCATTCCCAGGAAGAGGATTTCCCTCAAGAGATCTAAGAAAGGGCTCAGAGATATATTTCATATAAGAAAAAATAAACCGGACAGTCTCACACTTCTGGTTGAGAAGGACAAGAACCTATCCTCTCCAGGCTGCAAGAGTGAGTTTTCTGGACGTCTTATGAAGTATCTTTTCAAAACTGGAGAAACTTGTGCAGCTGATTGCTTGTCACAGGACTGCTCAGACAGCGAACTGCAGTCTGACTCCTCCTACGACTACTGCAATGCCCTGTGTGAAGATGTTGCCTCGCTGAAGAGCTTTGACTCCCTCACTGGCTGTGGGGAAATCTTTGCTGATGAGAGCTCTGCTCACCTGGAGCTGGAGAACAGCAGAGACCTTCTGCTGAGGCGAAGCAAACACAAAGACAGCCCTGTTATGGGCTCCTTCCAAGGAGGGGTGGAGCAGCTGGCCTCTCCCGGCCAGAATGAGACCGTGGAATTTGCAAAGTTTTGGGACAACATCAATAAATCAGTGAGGCTACATCAGAGTGCTCTGTTTGAAAAGCAGTTACTGAAGATACCTGGATCTGACATAGAAAAGGATAGAAGTCAGGCTGCTGTACTGGTCACAGACCCCCAAGTGTCACCTGATAAAGAAGGTGACAATTCCAAAGATAGCTCCACAGAAACAGAAACACCGAAAAGTGAAAACCAGGAATCCACATCCACAAGTGATGAAGGTTACTATGATTCATTCTCTCCTGGACAAGATGATGAACTGAAGGAAGCTCAGACCCCTGGTGTCCCAGGTAGATTTCCAAGAGACAGCTACAGTGGAGATGCCCTTTATGAGCTCTTCTATGACCCAAATGAAGTCAAAGTAAACCCTATCCTTGATGATGACCTGTGTGCATCTGAAAGTGTTTCAGAGCAAGCCATTGAAATCCCTTTGTCCATTTACAGCTTTCATGTTGGAGCTGAGGAGAACATGGCTTCCCAACCAACTCTAGACATCATCAGCCAGGGTTTTTTCCACAGCACATGGAAAGGCAAAGAATGTTTGCTAAAGCTCTGTGATACTGAGCTTTCACTGACCATGGGAATAATAAACTGGCTACGAAAACACTCAGGACTCATTTCTTCCCCTGACTCTCTTCAGAGTCCTCAGTCACAGCCAGAAAAGTCTAATGATTCATTGATCCTACCCAGTCACAGTCCAGAGCAGAAAGGGAGCACAGAAGCTCAGCAGGAGCCACCAAGTAAGGGAGAATCTAATACATTTTATGTAGGTGTGCCTTTGGAGGAAAGCAAACACACAACCCAAGCCTCTTCAGTACACACTGCTGGAAGAGACCACAGCTTGGACTCCTCCCTGAGCACAACTAATCTGGATTTCCAAGAAAGAGAAGGGAGTTACCACAATGACTTATCTACAGTGTCTGGGACTGTGGAAACCATCAGATCATCAAGTTATGCACCACAATCACAGGCTAACAGAGACAATCTGCAGACATCTTCAACTGAGAATGAGAAGGTGGCAATTTCACTGAGACATGAGACATCTGGAGATAAAATCCTACTGCCAGAAAAGCTGAACAGAGAGAGTGGCTTCCAGAGCTTGGAAAATCCTTCATTAGATGATAATCACGAAGTAGAATCATGTTACTCCTACAAGACTGCTGCGACCTCACTCCGAGATCCCCTTGAGAGGGAAGACAGAAATAAACCAGTGTATCACTCTCTCTCTGCTTCCTGTGACAAACCACTGCAGCCTCTAACCTTCAATCACTTCCAGAGCTACGTTAGCCCCACACCAACAGAGAGCAGCACTAACATAGTGCAGCTCTTAGAGCACTGTGTAACACAGGTGGCATCATTGAAAATTAGCTATGAAAACAAGCACCTGGAAGATAAATACATCGGGAATGAAATGAACAGTATCATTCATAAGATGTCTCAGTACAAAAACAAGTTATTGTTGCAAAATGAATGCAACTATATTGCTCAAAATCCAGAATATCCCAGTATTCCTAGTACAAACCAATACAACTATGAGACAAGTTTCCAATCTAGCAGTCTCTACCATTTGAAGCAAAATGGGGAGCAAATTTGCTCTGAAGATCAAAACAGTAGAGCAAAAATTCTAGATGAGGTTACTAGAAGCAAGATAAATTTTGAATATGCCCAGCTGAATAATCAAGCACTCTCCTATTTAAAGGACTTTGGTCTCAGTCCAAATGACTCTGGCCCTGAGACATCTCTTAGTAGACCAACATTTTTACCTCTCTTTAACTCTGTCTGCCCAGACATCCCTGGTACCTTCTCCCAAGCCTCACACAGCACAGCTGTCTCTCTCTCTGACTCGCTGCAGCCTGAGGAGGCCAAGCAGTGCAGCCCAGGGCCCTGGAACTATGCAGAGACCCCCTGCCATGGCCTGGCTGGAGGGAGGGCTCTGTCCCCTCTCCTAGAGGCAGCAGCCCTGGATACAGCAGTGACAGCCAGGAACCACCAGTAACACACCTGCATGGAGACGGTGAGTGCTTACAGGAAGGGTGAAATTAAATGCAAAACAGGTAACATCTATTCCTTTTTCACAGAGGGACACTTAACAGCAGTGGAGTCTGAGATATTCGAGGTCTGTCATTTATACAGGGGGTCGCATGCGAAAGCCAGGGATCTGCAATGTTAAATCACACTGCAGATGTGCCCTGTCCTACAGTTGCACACATAGGGTGTGCCCTCAAGCACAAGGGAAAGGCCACAGTACTGTGCTGCAGCTCCTAACTGCACCAAAAGGATGGTCCTCCTTCTTCCAAGCGTGAAATATTTCTCCAGAAGGTGCAGTTGGTCTCTGGCCAAACTGTGCTGTGGCAGAGCTGAAGCCAAGGCATGCTCCACAAGGCTTGACAGGCGTCTCAAGAAAGGGATTACAGGGTCTGTGCTGCACTGCAAGCATTTGAAAATCCTTCAGTCACACTCACATAGTGTAGGGAGATCCAGAATCTGCCCTGTGACACAGGGTAAGAAACACCTTTGCTGCAAACCAGAAACATTTGATGCAGCACACAGTGATTGTGCTGGTTCAGGTTTACCTGTCACAGGAGGCTTTAGGCCAGAGCAGGTATTATCTGTACAGAGAGTTCCAGCCAGCTGAGAAATTCTCTGTCCTCCAGGTGGTGAGAGGAATACGTTGTAGAGGTATGAAACTTGTGTAAATGCTCTATCATGTGTCCTGCCAAATCTGACAGATTGGCTGGACTCTGCCCAGCCTTGACCTCTGAGAAAGCCCCCTTGGAGGTGGTGGAAGATAAAGAGGAGGCTGCAGCAAGGACCAGGATAGAGAATTAAGGAACAGCTCACTATTGAACAGAAGGATACACAGAACACAACATTTCTCTGTCTCTTGCTGTTCACAGCAGTGTGACTGCTTTCTGGTCATCTCTAAAGGCTTCCCAAGCAGCACAAACTAAAAAGGACAGTGTTTCTCTCTGCATGAGGCAAGAACACCCTTACATTTTCAAGTCTGAATAGATTCAGCCACCCGCTTTTCTATTTACATCATTGTGAAAATGACCTTGCCCACTAACAAGTCTCCCATTGCAGAGAGGGTTATTTTTCAGGGGTCTGCATGAAGTTAAGGGCCAGAGATTGTCAGTCTTCCATACTCTTTATGAGCACACTGTTTAGTTATAATCTGTTCATCAGAAATCAGGTCTTTCTCACCTGAAATAAGTGATCTTGGGTTTTTTTTCCATTTTTGTTGTAAACAATGCTGCATTTGTGGTGATTCTGCTGATTAGCAAGTCATCTTCTTGTGTCACCAGACTTTTTGCAGAACTTGCCATCCAAGGACACACCACAGTCCCCAAGGACTAAGCTACTCGCCCATTGTAGATATTTCTGAAATGAAAAACTGAGCGTAGATGAGGCAAGGTTTGTGCTTGCAATTAGTATATGTATGGAACCAGGACTAGGCACAGCTTCTTGGGGTCAGAAGAACAGATCAATGTATGGATTGGCCTGATATTTTTGTTTTGTTGTGAATATTAATCCACAGGGTACTGCTAAGAATATCCCTGCCTTCTCAGGCTAGCAATGCAAAGGGATTCTAAATTTGAGGAGTAGCTTTCTGATAGAAACAGAGAAGGCAGCCCTAGCTGTGTGACTGTCAGGAGCGGTAACAGACTGTATCTTTACACTGAACAAGACATAACACAAGTAGACATTACTGGACTTGGGGCACATTCTTTGCATTGTATCAAGTGGCAGCTGCTCTGTGCCACCACATGCCAGCACTGATAATACCTGCCATGGCAGGAATGTGACCAGGTCATGGTTTCACCTGAGACACCGGGAAAGGCAATTCAAGCTTTTTTTCCAAGAGGGAACTGCTGATTTTTGATAAAGGTTTCTCAAACAGTAAAATAAATGAAACTTTAGAACATAGATTGGATTTACATATAAAGTGACTTTGAAGACTGGGCTCATTTTAAGGAATCATTTAACAGCAGGGTTGCTGTTTGTTACAATTTTTTTACGGAAAAATATATTAGACAATAGTTAAAATGTCATTTACCACGGTTAAAAGAACTGGCTGTGGGGACAGAAACAAACACTGGCATGTGACTGAATTTTCCTACCCGGTATTTTCTTGCCTGCCCACATTAACAGATGGCCTACAGGTTTGCCGGAAATTTTAAATCTTTGTGAAGATGACTCAGGAGCTTTGCCTTAATCACGGGGGTGGCAGTGTAAGAGAGGCAATGTACAAACACAGTGTTACCTCTGAATCCATGGAGACAGACAGCACCGAGAAACACTCCTACGCTGGACATGACTGTGCAAATTGCAAGAGCTTATGCATTAAGAATGTTTTCAAATGCCACACTTGGGAGCTGTGAGACAAGTGACAGATCCACAGGTGGCTCCTGCTTTGTCACTCAGAACAAATGTAGTCCCCAGTCCTGCCATGGACTCCCATGTCTGACCTGAAGGAGGTGGGAAAAACATACCCTTTCTTGCCATTTGTCACAGGGTAGAGGAAGAGCCCTTATCAAAAGCCATTAAAACCTCCAGGCTTTGTCAGCCCATCTCAGCATGTCCCAGGACCCACAGTAACAAACAAGCCCATCCTCTCTGCTCCAAAGAGTGTGCAGGGTTTCCCTGCCTGGTCTCTTCAGCTTTGCTACCCTGACGAACACAGACACAGGACTGTGATGAAGAATGGTACAAGAAATGCCTGTCACAGCTTCTCTTCCATTTCTCACTTTCCTGGCCTTTTAGAGAGAAATCTGCAAATGCCTTGTATCTGAGCTCACCAGGAATTTGAACCCTGACTGTAAAGGAGCCCCAGGCATCCTCACACAGGAATATGGAAGGCTAATATAGAAAGTAGGAATTACAAATAAAAAATTAAATGAGAAATATAGTTTTCATTCTTCATATCTAAAGTTTAGGACTTACAAAGTAAATGCAATCCAATTCCTGAATATTGCAAGGATTCCTAGATCGGTACATTCATGGATCATAGAAAACAAGCTGCAGAAGTTTGTGATTTTAAACCAGATGTTTTTCAGCAGGAAACTTCATCTTCAAAAAGGAAGCACAGTCCTTTTAAGCAGTACATTGGGAGATCTTTGTCCAACTCTTAAAATCTTTGGTACTGACCAAACAGACAACACTGAATGTCATAGCAATTGGACACATGTAGAACAAATCACTCTCTGCAAACAACAGCATTTCAGACCACTGAGCCATTTCTACCACTTAATGGGGTTTGAACTGCATCTTCCATTAACTGGTAGATGTGGCAGAGCAACAAAATCAATGTGTGCCCCCAACAATACATGTTCGCTTCATTCAAATGCTGAACTGCCACATTATGCACCAGTTGAAGATTTTGGATGTGTTTCAGTGATAGCCCTGAAAGGAGTGCATTGCAATAAGCTTGCCCTTAGGTCAGAAAAAAATACATAACTGTCAATCAAACAGGGATTGCTATAATAGATAGGGCAGCTGTAGATAAAGAAAGACAGTATTGCATATGTGATTGCTGTTATCAAGGAATTGAGATTCAGAAGCAGATAAAATACAGCCTAGGCATTGCAAAGTGACAGAGGAATGTGTATCTGATCCTCACCAATGGAAGGGCTACTTACAATCTAGGCAATTCCTGTAATGCTTTTTATTCCCTCCTGGTTCAATTTTATTCCCTCCTGATTCGATTCACTCCCTCTTTCTTAAATAAGACTATATTTCTCTCAGACAGATAATTTTTCTATTTGATAGGCATAGAGAAGACAGACTGCAATATTTGGATTTGATAAAAAGGAAAAGCAGAATGGAGCCTCATCTGCATATGGTCAATTTTCTGATCAAGTAGGGTATTATTTCCCAAAATGGTCAGAGAGATACCTTAACGTGAAAAAATAACGGTAGAACCTCTGTGCACACAGCAGGGAAAGTGTATGGTAACAGTCAAAGTCTGGTGTAAAATCCTCATATTTCCATGCTCCTTCCATGGCATAGTAAAGGGATCGTCTCTCAAGCTGCACATGATGAAATGGAACAAGAATAAAGAACAGAGACAGCCAGCACATTTTCTGCACTGGAAATGCCTCTGGCTCTGAAACATACACCTGTATAAAGTCAGTTGCCCAGACCATGTTGCAATGAATATTGAAATCTCATCCGACAGCCCAGCAGCCAAGCACACACACACACACACACACACATATTCCTGCACTGTTTGTCATACGTGGTACCACGGAAGCAAAGAGCAGGGAGACAGAGGTGACAGGTCATTGCCTCTGCTAATACATTTGAATGTTAGTCACCATGTGCCCAGATACTTGGGCTAAATGCTAAATTAAACGATTTTCTCCTTCATTAAATGCTGTTGCTTCTGGACTTGGCTCTGTCTCACTGTACTGTCTTCATGGTACTTTATCATCAATGCTCATTCTACCCAAAATCAGAATTCTATCAGGAGGAAGAAATGTTCTTGCCAGTGTACTTGCTAGAGGAGGGTTTTTCCACACAGTTATCAGCACAGATAATCTCTTAAATGCCAGATGCACTATAATGCGTTTCATTTTAAAACTGGAGAAATTGATTTGCTGCTTCAACCGCTATTGCAGCAGGACGGTTTCCATGGATACAGCCTTATAGGGACTCTATTTTCCCCCTGTTGACAACAGTACAGAAAGCTAAATTCTCATCTTCACTGCACCAGCATAAATTTGAAGCTAGGGGAATGATTCCCAGATTTAACCCTGAGAGCAGAAGTTGGCTCCCAGTCTCCTTCAGCCTTGAATTTGAGATTTCCCAGGGGATGGTAATGGAGGGAAAAAAGAAAATGTATAGCAGCATGGTCTGAGGGACAGGACATATGCAACATACAGTACCTCTGTGTGAGAAATGAGGAGAAGTCAAAGCAGAATGCAAACACACTAACTGCTTATTCAGAGGTTTAGCATCTTTCCTGACATTTAAGTGCAAAAACACAAGTCAGGTTTGGACTACAGACGTTTGGCTAAAGAATTATCTGCATGGAACTGGGCCCTTTTAAAAAAAATGAATTGTTACCATTCTGAAGAAAGCCTGCTTCACTTCAGGTCAGGAAGGGGGAAGAAGGGGTAAGTGAAAGCCTTGTATCCAGAGCAGGCTCCTTCTTTCATACAAGAGAGAATCTGTCCCCCTCTGAAATACAGTCATGGAGAAACTGAATGCAAGGGAGATCCTCACCTTGAGAATGAGCTGGAAGAGTCTGATGGCTTAAATGCCATAAATACTCACAAACCAGCAAGTAAAAAAAGAGTAGGGTGAAGAGCCTGGTAACATCAGCTTTTTGGATCTCAAGTGTAAAATATTTAGTTCCATTTCCTCCATCAGAACATGCAGAGGGGCAGCAATAGAGGCCTCCAGACAACTCTGCATTCTACCTCTGCCAATGGGCTGCAGTAGGTGTTTGGAAAAGGAGTATCAGAAACAGGGCAAATGGAGAATTTTGAAACCTGAAAAAAACAATCTCCTATCTTCTGGCAACCAGCACTCCCTGAGCTAGGCTTTGGCTCCTCCTGGATATCTGGGTTTAATGCTCCATTTTCCAAACTCCCTTAAGCATAGGAACTTCAAAGTCTTTTAATTTCTGTTATGAACATTTCATAGTTTAATGTCTTTAAGGCACCTCTTAAAATCTCATGTCTTTTGTGCTATACTTATCAGTTTTGCTTTGCAAAACTTAAAAAATATTCCTTTTGAATTTTCTCCTTTTCTGACATTTGTTTGCTCCTAAAACAGGCACTGTCCCTTTTGTGGTCTAGCAACACTGGGGAGATTACAGACCTTTTGTGATTCAGGGCAGAGGCCATCCCTCAGTGAGGAAGTCTGGGGTCTCTGTGTAAATGAAGACAGAATTCAGGGAGATGGAAAGCACAGAAATCCTCAGCATCAACAGATTTTCTGCATTTTTCTAAAAAAAAAAAAAAAATCCTTCAAACAAATAAACAACCCAACCCAAAACAACAACAATGAAGTTCCAAACCAAAACCAGGTAATTTTAAATCTGGAAAAATAAGGAGCAAAAAAATTGGCCATACAGTGAAAGGTAGGAAGGACTGTTGTCACGAGCACTGGAGCACTGGGAGCATCCACTGTTTTAATAAAATGTCCAAAATGAACACAGTTCCTCGTTAGGTCTTGTAGAAGGCTGTTCTGTTTTAAGCAAACTCTCCTACTGCTCAGCTCTAGAAAGATTAGACTATACATCTGGTGGGGCAAGTTTCTTATTCAAATCATGGGGACTGCATCTCTTTTACATTTGAAGGTGAGAAAGATATCCACAGTTCTTGGACAGCAATAGAGCTCGGGAGAGAGAGACACAAAGAAGTACTGTACGTTAGGGTTTTCCTCTGGAGTAAGGCTATATTCTGAGCTTCTCTCTATGTGCATGTGGCAGGCCTGCTCAGGGAAAGACTAAAACGTCTTGTGGCACTTAATAATAGTGTCAGCCAGTGATGACAACTACACAAATGATACCAAGATACTACAGCCAGCAATTTCTCTCTTCCCACAATCAGCTGTCCTCCACTTTGAGGTGATTATATTATCCAAGGGGAACTGGCAGTCTGCAGGTCAAGATACAGGAACGATTACTAGAGAACCATGAAAAAGGAAGGTCCTCTTTGTCCTTATAGAGAACAAAGAAGGGGTATTTCTCAATCTCCTCTTCACTAGCCTTCTCCAACTGTGATACATTTTTTCCAAATTGATTTCTTTTTCCTTTCATGACAACTTTCCATCTAACTTGCCCAAGACAGGCTCAGCTCTTCCCTGTCACATGCTTTACATTCCTTCTGCTCCCTCTTGGAGACTGAACCGACTTCAAAACCCTCTTCCCTCTCCCATATGCCTGGGAAGCTGACACCTCCTGGTAGTTCATTACCCCTAACCAGACAGTTCTCCCCACCCTCAAGAGCCTGGAAATCCCTCCTCAGGCAGGCAGCCTCCTCCCCAGACTCACAAGTTACCTGCATCCCGACCTCACTGGCCTGAAGCAGTGGGGAACACCTGGGAAAGGAGTTCCACACAAAAGAAGCAAAGCCATAATTTAGAGCTGGTCCTTTGTTATCACAGGTTCCTCTACCTCTCCCTGTTTCATTCTACAAAGGAAATACTCGTTATACTCCACAGACTCCAAATCTGCAGCATGTTGTGACTGATTATGCACAAAATGGAAATGGAGTGCTCAGCACACTGTGAGCAGCCACGTTTGCCCAGCACACACAGTGCCATGCCTGCAAATGCCAGCAAAGCTGTGCTTAACTCTACAGAACCAAGCCTTGTGTTCTGTGCTTTGCTCACACTACACAGGTGCAGATGGTGACTGAAGGACATGGGAGGATCACAACCTATGGCCAAGGCAGGATTAAGAAATTTTGACATCCCCCAACCCCTTTGTTATGTTTCTCCACCTCACAGCCAACAGCGGGGAAAAAAAAAGTCAAGTCAAGGTGGCTTTGGGTCTGTGATACACAGCTAGGGAGCTGCAGAGAAATCGATGGCTAGAGAAATTCTATCTGACTTCAGTAGGATGGAGAGGGACCCTGATTTACAGCAGGAGACATTAGACAAAACACTGCATCAGAAATTTTCACAGCTCCAGCTTTTCAAAGACACTGTGCCCTCTGTTTTCAGCTGCACTTTTAGGAAAATTCTGATTGGGTGTTAGCCTTAATTAACACTGGTGCAGTTGCATTTCTGAAACAAGGGAAGGTTGTATTTTACACAAACATCAAATGAGGTTTCTCAGCAGCAGAAAAAAACATTGAGGAAAAGGAGCAGTTCTTCCATCTGTGTACTTTAAATAGAGGATGTTGCAATTTATGGCTCTTGGAGAAATAAAAGCTCCATTTCCCTTCCTTATCCATTCTATCTTCCCTTGAACATACAGGCAAGTTGGATTTTGTTCTGAAAAAGGCACTAAGTAGACTGTTGCTATAGCAACCAACTCCCTGAAATCCATTTATAATTAAGATGGTGGTCTAACCACCCAAAAAATACATCCTGCAAAAACCCCAGGTTTCTTGGCTGCCAAATAAAAGCTGTGTGCTTTTACAGTGAGTCCATCTGATCAGGGCAAGGTTGGTTAGGTGGGATTGCAAGAGTGATTATGTCTTTGGAAGTAGTTTGCTACTGAAATAGCAAAAGGATGCCAGGAAACAGCAGGGTTGCAATGTAAGGCGCTTTTTTGGCTAGGTTTCTTAAAGCTTCAATCAATAACAAGATAGTACTTGAATCATCTCAGGTTTTAAAAGTACTCTTCAACTATAATCTGCAAAATTTTGAATCATACTTACAAATTAAAAATGCGCTCAGCTTTTTTTTTTTTTTCACAATTCAAAAGCTGTTTTACTTTAAAATCACGCAATAAAACTAATTAATAATTTTTCTGTTAGGAAAAGGTATGTTAGCTTTTCCATTAGTGTTTATTAAAGGTGATGACAGCTAGACTGTGTGATTGAATGCAATCCTTGAAACATAAATTAAGAATGGATGAGGTTATTTTTAAAATTATATTTGTTGCTGAAGGCTCTATGATGTGAATGATAGAAATGTGAAGACTTTACATTATGAGATTTTATAGATATAAACATATGTACAGACACTTAAAAGGAAGATTTTTCTCTATTGCTCCCTTGACTGCTGAACTTCTCAGATTTTATATTATTAAAGATAAATATACTGTACCCATCAGTCTCTCCAGAAACTGTAATGCCCTCGACCCACAATTGTTCAATAAAATAGCCCCCAAACTATGCAAACATAAAATGCTGGAGCAGCTTACTGTTTCTAAAGTAAGACTAGTGTCTCTTGCAACATGGTTCAAACTGACGCAATTAAAGTTAAGTTTAAAAATTAATTTAAAAAAATTTAGGTCTTCAAATATTAAAAAATGATCCAAATACACAGTAGGCTTTGGGAAGAAGTCCAGAGACCAGAGAACTTTCATTAATTCAATAAAATTTAGTCTAAATATTGAGTCTTTATACTTTACTTCCATTTTCCTACTTTTTGTTTGTTTTCTTGGAAAAGATTTTTGGTTTTTTGTTGTTGTTGTTTTGTTTCCTCAATTGTTTTACCAACCATGGTCTAACATTTCATAGACTATTACTAACCTCAGAACCACAAACTGCAAACTGCTGCTCTGCAGTGTACTTCCCAGGACTCCAAAAATTCAAGATTTCATGATCAAAAAAGAAAGGTTCTACCTTCTAGTCCCCTTCCAATAAAAGGTTCCTTTTAGCTGGATTCTACCCATTATCAGTCACCACTGTCTACCATAACACCATTCCCATCCTGCTGTTCCTCTCTGTGCCTTAACTGTGTTATAGGGAAACTCTATTTTTGTAAGGCCAAACCTGTATCTCATTTTTAGCCTAACAACCAGCAAACACAACTGGCAATTTTTATTGATTGAAACTGATAGGATACTGCTCTCAATACCTGTGGGATTTCCTCAGAAATCCATTTCACTTATTGCCATCATGTATATGCTCATGTGAACTACAGTGTTCTATTTCCCAGATCAGCAGGGTAGCATTCTCCCCTGAACTGAAATGTGACCTTTGCCAGGAGGTATGCTGTCTCCCTTTATTTGATAAAGAGAAAATGAAAAAGTCTGGAATCGCATTAACTATTATTGGATACTATTATTGCCTTAATCCTGAGTAGCAGAGTGTCCTCAGATGCGTTTCAGATTCTCTACAGACAACTGAACTTCCAAGTTGCCCACACTGGCAAAACACCAAAAAACCCCAAAATAACAATAACCAAACAAACAACCCTCCAAACACACAAACAAACAAACAAACCCCAACCCTAAAAACAACCCACATCACAGTTTCTCCATTCCTTTATCTAATATTATACCTTGCAGTCTATCAAAAGCAGTGGAAAATGAGGCAATTCGAATGTACATAAATCATCTGGCTGCACATAGACTATAGTTATAATTTCTCATCTAGGAAACACAAAAATCTTTATGCTGAAAGTCAACAGTGTGTAATAAATCATTACATTTACCCATTTTATATACTTCAAGTTTTGGAGATGAGTTCTTGTAAGGTACAACCAGTCTCCTGTAGAATTGCACTGTAAAAGTAGCTACTTTTAAAAGTAGTTACTTTTAGAAAAGTATCTACTGCCCCCAGATCAGGCATGGGGGATAAGGGCAGGAGACAACCAGAACAGCACAGCTGGGTAGCTCTTCACCTGTGCTGAGCACCGGGCAAGCCAGCAGTGAGCAATCAGCAAAGGGAGGAACACAGTCCCCTGCAAGCCAGCAACACTTGGCTTGAGCAGGATGCACGTTGTACACCAGCTGGCCCTTTTGGCAAACCAGGAAGCCACTGATTGGATTTGGAAGTGGAGGTGGAGGCCAGACCTGCGCTGAGCTGAAGTTACTGTAGCTGAGCTGACATTGAAGCAGGAAGTTAAAGGAATGTTGCAACGTGTATAATCTTAAGAAAGGCAATGAAGATTTTAATGAAGTACTGGTAACTGGGAGACCCACCAGTGAAACATTAACAACTGTCTATGAATCACAATTTGTCTATAGGCACTTCTTTTGTTAGACTTCTCAAGGTCACATCTCTGTTTCCTGCATATGCTCAGGATACACACACCATGTATAAGATGGTTGGTCCTCCTCAGCCAATACAACATCTGGTTTTGGTTCCATAGATTTCTTCAAGTGCTGACAGCTCTCCATGATTTGGGTTTTCAGTGGGCTGGGGACACCCGGATAGTGAATAAACCAAAGAAAATAATGGGCTTTTGTGAGCGCACTGAGGTAGGACCAAACATTTTTTGCATGGAAGAGCTTCCATCTGGCCTGGCCTGCTAGAGCAGCTAAGAACCACAGACAAGCCAATGTTCTGGGAGAGCAGAACACCAGACACAGCACATTCCCACGCATTTACATTGTGAGGCACCTTAGCCAGCCCTGTGTGCACAGTCTGCTTAATCCACAATCCACAGATCACGGAGCATTAACTGTCACTGCAAATCCACTGGTCCCCTCCGACTCCATGCAGTGATTTGCTGGGAAGCATTGTTCCCTACAGAGCACAGGCCATGCACTGTCCTTTCACAATCTGCTTCACTGCCCAGCCATCCCATCACTTCCATGCTGGCATGCCTGTGTGATAGAGTGGGCACAGATTGTGGCCCAGGAATCGCAGTGCCCACGCAGCCCAATTGTTTTGTCATTGGGGCTGGTTCTATTAATAAGTGCACCGCTAGTCACTGGGATTTCTGATGGGATGCTACATGTTTTAAAAGAGTGAATGCTGCACGTAGCTTCCAATTAGCTGGGAAATGTTTTCTGGTTCTCTGCCTAGAAGGACTGAGACAACAGTAGCATTGTTAGCAATGAACTGCCACCTCCTCATGTTGAGTTAAAAGAATTAGTGGGTTACTAAACTACCACTGACCTTCTTTTATTATTTTTCCTAATTACTCATGAAGCTTTTGGAAAATGCTATTAAAAAGATATTTAAAATTAACAGAAATTGGGACAGTATGTATTTATAAGAGATAAGTTTGTTTGCACCTGTATGGCACCAAACTCTTGTTAAGTAAAAAAAGGGACAAGATTCCTAAATATATTTCAGACTGGCTCCCTCACTGCTCTGTAAGAAATCAGTCCAGAAAAACCAGTGTTTTTAAAAACAGCTGTAGACCTGAAGGCTCTTTCCTGCCCCCAGGAAAGAGGCTGCAGAAAGAACAGTTCGTTTTCCACCTCCCTCTGTCTTTGCCTTTATGTTGTTTGGACACTAAGCCACAAGACTTCAGGAAGGTCTTCCAGAAAGGGACTTACAGACCATCTTCTGCTGTTACTGGTGCATCTGCTCTCCTCTTAACTATGTGTCTCCTTGCCTTGAAGCACAGAGAGTGTCTCACCTTCAACCTGACCAGAGGCATTGTCGTCTCAATCCTGATTTTATTTAATCAGCTTAGGAAATCTATAGAAAGCATTCTGTTACCTAATGAGAACGTCATATGGCAATCATCCACAGCATAGAGATCAATCAAATTCCCCTAGCAGCAATTTATCATTCAGCATATCACACAGAAATCTACTGAGTGCTATGACTGAAGGCACAAAATTTTAAAGCAAGCACAATACCGTGATGAGTAATGGCCCAGTGCAAACCATTGCTTGGGTGGAAAAAAATACTGCCAAAAAGAGAGCTTCCTGTAGCACCCAGGAAGATAAACCTTAAGTCAATTAAGACCTAACTATTATCAAAATAAGTGACACAAGCACTGAAAACTTTGTTTTACTCTGCTTTCTGACAGGAACTTCCTGACTTTTTACAGGAACTAGTTGCTTAGTCTACAGGAACATAAATATCCAAAGCAGCATAATCAACTG
The DNA here is from genome assembly GCF_008360975.1 of Lichenostomus cassidix. Lineage (NCBI taxonomy): Eukaryota > Metazoa > Chordata > Aves > Passeriformes > Meliphagidae > Lichenostomus > Lichenostomus cassidix. The sequence continues at coordinate 20,761,066 of NC_139490.1, forward strand.
AAAAATCTACTAAGTTATTCACACACAGAATATTTCTTTGTGTTTTTGAGGCATACCTGAAAAATCCGTCTCCGTGAGAATAAAAGTATGTGCGTTCATCCAAAAAAATCAGAGAAGTCCATCCCTATAACTTTAATTTTTTTCCTCCCTTTTCCACTTGTGCAATTCCCATTTTAGAGTATTGAAAAAATCATGGGTAAAGTCTCATTATTAGAACTATATGCAAATATTTCAGGAATGCTTTCAAATTTTCCTTTTATTAATTGGCAGAACTAGGGTTTAACTGAGAAGTAGAGATTTCTCCATTGGGTTATTTATTTGGTAGTGGTGCTACTTCTGCTTCTTTAGGAAAACTCAGTTCTAGTTTCCTGTGACCACTGTTTGAGCTCTCTTCTTGAAAGTTTGAATGTTTAAAATTGTTATTGTTAAAAAGCTAAACTCCTTTCTGCTGAACACTGTTAAAGATCAACCTAATTTTAGGGAAAAGCTTAAACCAACCAATGCTGGCTACCAACAGATCTCATTTTGCTTAAATGTCAGCCTTTTCTTCAAACACAGTTGCTTAAGATGGAAGGGGTCACTGATGGGACTGATTTCTGGTTTGTACTCCACTGTCAAATACTTCTAACGTGGCAACTGTGAATCGGTTTATAACTTGGCATTATTTCTTAACTGCATTTCTATGAACATAAATACCTATGAAGTATGAAGCACAATGTCCTTCACTGATTTCTTGAAGTCCTGTGTGTTTTATGCCTTGGGAGCTAACTAAAAACACGTACAAAACCTCTGTATTTTTATCACAGTTCCAAGTTTGGAAAACCTCTGCTCATCTATTGTATCAATGAGGCTCACTTCAAAGAATAACAAAGTATGAAGGCTTAGACTCAATTTGTAGCAAGAAAAATTTAAAAGAAATGACAAGATTCTGGAATTTCTTCATTGTAATTCACAAGGCTGAACTTACACCTTCCATAATTCAAGAGTAGCTTTCTCCTCCAACCTTTTGTTAGAAATTTTAGCCATAAAATATAGAAAACATTATCCTGCTCACTGTGTCCTAACCACTTAAGTGACTTTCTGAAGAGGATGCAAAAGGAAACTTGAAATGTGGCACATGATTCAGTTACAATATCTAAGTAGCCACTTTTCATCTTTCAAATAAAACAGGATGGTTGCATACTGCGTACATCTGCTTTTACAGTGTAGGGGCCTTTTAGCTGATTCATCTGCAAGAATACAAATGCTTACTAAACACAAATTATAACTGGCTAAGTCCTCTGCTTTGTCAGGTAGAGTTCCCTTCCCTAGAAGGTCAGGAGCAAGAAGAATGACATATTTAGCTGATTGTGTTGCCACTGGGCACCCTTGCATTTAATCTCCCAGATACTCCAGCCCATTCTATATTCACATCATTTAGTGGACACGCAAGTTTACAATACAACGTGTCCTAATTTTTTTGCTTGGGGGGGAAGGGCTACAAAACAGTCTAAGCTGGGTTATGATACGAAAACAGGTCAGCGATTCAATATTTTCTTACAAAGCACTGGGTGAGAAACATTAACTGGCAGTCAAGGTGATGGTAAGTGACAGGACAGATTCTTAGGATTAAGGACCACAAATCCAGTGGATCCTCCCTTCAAACACTGCCTGTGTGAAAAGGGAATACTTGGGTGGCTAGGAAAAGACATTCAACAGTATAATCAAAATTTGGCAACATTTCTGTGTCACACATTCATATTGGCCAATTTCCAGTTGGCAGAGCTACTCTATAGGGTCTGAAAAAAGAGAGCATAGAGCAGCCTACACTGATGACTGAAAAAGAGGAATGCAAAGATGACACAGAAGTACTGTCTCCTCAATTCAGTGCAGTGCTGGGCATCATTCAAGTGTTACTGAAAAAAACTCAGCTGCACTTGTGCTCCTATCCTTTCATTTCCCTCTGGGTTGAGACTACTTTTGGAGCAGAACCAGTAACCCTAGTAGTAACTTCAATGTCCTTCATTTTTATCCAAGCACATCTGTCTGGATCCAAGATCTGTTGCTACAGTATCAGACTCCTGGTAATAACTGTTAACAAAAAGGCCTGCCAGACTTCCCACAGAAATGGTGTGTTTAACATTTAGCATTAGAAAAAAACTAAGTAGTGTCACAAGAGAAGTATGTTAAACCTCAGAAGGATTTGCAGAATAACATAAAATGCAGTTTTTACCTGGCAGAAAAGCCAAGGATGCTTAATTTCTGTTCCACTCAGGACTACAGGAGTTTGAAGGAAGCACTTGTTTCCCTCAAGAGGAAGGAAAATGAGCTCATCTCTCAGCACAAAATCTGCCCCACTGTTCAGAGCCCTTGTGATCTGTTGTACCCCATCACTGGCAATGCCACCAATTAAATGTGGCAGGAACCTAGAGATTACAAAGCCCAGAGGAAGTAATTTGGGCATTTGCATTTTGCCTACCCCGAGGTGTTTACCAAGGCACATCCTAGACTGACTGACTGCTTTTCCTTTTTTTTTCCTAAGAGACTGCTATTTCATCAAACCCATAAAGCCATACAGGCAGTTCTAAATAAGAGCATCATAAAACGTACAGAACTTACTACAGCCCAAGACAATTGCTGTATTTATGTCACGAACACAGCTAAACATAGCACAGGAAGACTTCCTTTTCCCTTCCTCCCCACCCCACGCATGGCTCACAGCTATATTTATCAGATTCACAGCCTCACAGTTAAAAAAAGAAGTTAACTTCCAAAATTAAAATCACCTCCTTCAGCAATGTGAAGAGAGTCACTTATACCAGTTAAGATGTAATTTATATTCATCTCTCTCATTATATGTATGACATACCCTGAACCTAAAAGCAAGTTTTGAAAATAGATAATTTTAAAATATACTAAAAGTGAGAAATTCTTAGAATATTTGCCTTTTTATCCTGTCAGAGGCAACTGAGTTTCTTCAACAACGAAAAGCCTGATCTGTTGCTGGAGTTTGACTAACAGTATTTAAAAAAACCCCAAAAATACAATGCCAATACTTCAGAATCATGCAGAAACTCTCTTTTAAAAAAACACCCTACCAAAATGGATCAGTTCTTAACTGCAAGCTTAAAGCACTCAAAGACTTTAGCATCATCAGTGTTTTTTCTTATAGACCTCATCAGACCAAAAAGACTAAAATTTACTATGTTGTGTGCCTAAATTTAGGTTTTAAAAGCAGATCCAAAATTCTGACTCAGCCTATGTGTTTCAGCTCTACATGTTCCATTGGGTCAGATTATTGAGCTAGAAAAACAGGGAAATTCTAATTACATGAGGAAAAGAAGTAGAGTAATAGTCAAAATTATCCTGCTATTGAGCTAACTGCAGGCAACAAGGAGGCCATTAAGTAGATCAGTTCATCAATAATGGAAAATAGAGAGTTTCAACACTAAGTAGGTCAGTGGTACATATTTCTGTTTTACCCTTGGATAGTCACTCAGCCTACTCACAGTGAACCCACAATGCCTTCTTTCTCTTCTTACAAGACATTCTTCAGCATCACAAAATTTACCAAATCATCCCATCCCTGTAGAGAACTTGTAGTCTGAAAATGTGTGGGGATTGAAGCTGGATAGTTGAGGCTGTTATCCAGGAAGGTTGTTTTGAGAGGTGCACTGGAATGGTTTGTTCTCTGTCAGCTAGGGATTTGTAAGGAAACTACCCTGTGTGGCTGCTAACAAGTACATAACAGGTACAATTCCACAAAAATCCAATCTGATTTGCTGTATTTAATGGAATGCCTCCCATAAACAGATGTTGCAGAGACTGTCACAAATCCATGGGATTTTTCCAGCGATTTCAGTGGATTCTAAATCAATACCTTACATGACTAAACCATAACATTTTGTGGCACTTATATGAAGCAATACTGGTAGTATTACTTTTGGCTGTCTAAGAAAATACCAAAAGAAGAATGGAAATGCACTATTTTGAAAGTCCCACTTTTCCTTAGAGGCTGTAATAAATTATTTTTCATTATTTAAGTTAAAGGAAATTTGCTCTTCCTCTTTTTCAAATTGTTGCTACAGGGATAGACGTAGAAAACTACTTAGTCAGCCTACCAGATTCTTGCTGAGTCTGTGCTGAAATAATTTCAAAGCTGATAGAAGAGGAGCTGTCCAGTTCAAAGCCAAATCATCCAGCCCTGCAGGAGGGTAGCACAAGTGGAAATGCAGAAGCAACTGTTTATTCAAAATTGTGGGCAACCATGACATCTAATACCTTCTGTAGGAATGCTGTTGACTGACTTAACAGAAACCTGCAGCAGGATCCTTGCTGGCTGCAGTAATAACCAGCCAGGAGATCTGATAGCCAAAGGCTGTGTAGGAAGCCAAACAGATTAACAACCCCTGAAAATATTTAATAGGCAGTATTTTTTACTGTGACCAAACTAAACAAGAAAGACAAAATCAAAGTTATTTCTCTAGGACTACATAGATGGTGACAGCTCAGGGTGGCATACCAAACATAGGAAAACTGAAGGATTCAATAATTTAGTAATCCTAAAGACCAGGTATAAGTCAGTCTGGTAATTTCAACTGTTAAATAAAACACTTCTTGTTTGGGTTAGCACAGGCACCAGCTAATACAGAACACATTAGTTTTTCTCTATTCATAAGTTTCACTGAGACGACCATGAAAAAAGTATATTTCTATCTCCTAATCTATACAAAACATTCCTTATTACTTCTGTTAAATCAAACCACTTATTTGAAAATGCATCTAAAATTAATAAATACTCTAGAACATAAACATTTAAAGTCAAATGTATTTGCCACCCCAGGGCACTTTTCATTTGTTCTCCTCACTCTTCTTAACTGAACAAGTAATTTATGTGAGTAATGAAAATAATTTTATTGTGCAGCTTTTAATCTATTATTCAACAGCTAAAAGCAAAGTAAAAATCACCCTTTCTATCAATAATTCAGCCTTGGTGCTAATGCAGCCATTCAGCTACCCCCCTCACAAGGCCTCATGCATTTTTAATGCATTGGCTCTTTGTTAGGAGGTCAAAGATGTGCATTGTGGTTAGAAACACAGTAACCAGGTGAGGGAAGGTCAACTGAAGAAAATATTCCTGTTGCAAATGAAACAAATTAAACTGGCAGGAGTGTAAAGGAAAACTGCACAGTAGGGTCCTCAGTGCCTGACTTTGCTGAAGACCAAAAAGATAAAGCCCAGATGCCAAGGCTGCCCTGGCTGGTAAAGAACCAGGAGCTTTCAGCAGTGCCAGTGAAGGGCCGAACAAACTTCAGCCAGGTTGGTTTGATGGTGTCATACGGCATTTATCCCAGTTCGGGCTCTCCTCAGGTACTGTTTGTTAGCCTACTTGGATCCAAATCCACATACTGGGACAGGCACTCTCTCCAGAGCACCACAGACAGAGGTCAGGGGTCTGATGACAGCAGTGCTTCCCTCAGAGCCAAATTTTTACTGGTTTGGATGGTACTTAATTTGGATAGCTGCCACTAAACTTCAAATCTGGGCTGCCTGGACCAGATCTCACCATCTAACCAATCCATCTAATCCCCTTAGCTTTACTTCCAGTGAAGCATTTTTAAAGAATTGCTCCTTAAACACCACAAGTTTTGAAAGCCCCAGAAGCATGGACAGCTTCCTTGGTCTACCTTTCTTGCAATGTGTGAATCAACCACCTGCACGAAAAAGAACTTAGCAAGATTTTTTTTTTTTTGTCTGCTAATAACCCCCTTTGAGAGTGTAATTTTCTCTAATAGTATAGTTGTCTTTGGAAAAGATTAGCATGTCAAATGGCCTCTTCAGGAGGACTCCACAACTTCTGAAAACAGGCAGGGCACCATCTCCTCTCAAGGGTGGCACAGAAAGCTCCCGAGCTGATACTAGACAGACAGATGAACTTTTAGACCTCTTCCAAAAAGTGGTGCATGTGACCCTGGCACCACACAGCTGCTGGTATCTTTGCCTGCTTTCCCATTCTGTCAGACTGAGGGGTTCTGGTACAGAGATTGAACCCTTCTCACATTTTTCTGGAATAATGCATTCCTTCCTCAGCATGAGAGGCTTCCCCAGCCAATCTTACCCCTCTGCTAAAGTGTCAACAGTCAGTTCAAGTTCTGTACTGGAAATGGTTCCATTTTATTTTTACCTCTTTAGGTTTAAACTCTGCATGACCCAGCACATTTTATGACAGAAAAAGTAAAGGATTTGCCTTACTTTAACATAGCTCAAAACGAAGCCAATAAATTTTTATGTAACATTTGGCAATTTCTCTCTAGCTCTATTTATTGCTGTCCAGCCTTCTTCAATAAGAGGAAGTGATATTAATTTGCTCCTGAGAGTAGAAGCATTCATTTCACATCTGGAATTGCTCCAGATGGAAAATAAGGCTTGTTCCCCTGTGTGTCACATCACTGCTTCATATAGGTTTCCATTCCAGTGATGCTCAGCAAAAACATATACAGACCTATATAATAGCTGTTTACAACAAAAACAGTATCACAATTAGCCTTATAAATATACTGAAGAGGTAAAAATGAGCAGGATTTTGTAAGCTCTAGCATGAAGTTGACCATAGGGAATATTCAGGCAAAAGTCAATTGCAATTTCAGTTTTGCAAGAGCAAAGAACAGAGATCATGTAACCATTTCTGCTGGGGCCATGACCATATGTTCCAGACCTGGATGTCTGATTTCCTTCCTCTTTATCCTCCTTCTTCCCCCACGTTAAGTGCTGTATAAACAAGGATCAAGTTTTGAGGCTGCACTCCAAAGAGCTAGAAATGATATCTGGAAATGACAATGCAAAACAAACACCTATAGATGTATACACACAGATGGGACAGTACAAGAAAAATGACAGTACCAGTTGGCCCCTTCAGAAATAGAAGTATTATCAAGGTTTTCATACTTTTAGGGATGCCCTTCCAAACACAAGAAACCCCCTAGAATAACACATTACATTTCTTCATTGGAAGCATAACAAGGAGACAGTGCAGGCTCTTACTGTTGACTAATCATTAAGAAGAACCAGTATTTAAGTAAATGAGGATACAAGTGACAGGATAGAGATTGGCTTTAGAAGCCTTGGAAGGGGTGTCAACTGCCAAATGGTAGATGTTACAGAGTTAGATAAATGAGGGGAAAATACACAAAGCAACACGTATTTGGGTTTGCATAACCAGATAGAAAAATACTGATTTTGAATGACAACATTCTGAATAGATATGAACAGGCAAGACTGTGCTTATCAAGGCCAGAGGAAAGGTAAATTTTGATACCTTAGAAGTAATATAAACAACATGAATTACAGCCTTAGACATATGGATAAAAAGATTTTATGCACAGAATAAAACAGATGAAGACACAGTTTGGATATGAGAACAGACAGAATTTTGACTCAAAGAGCAGTGCAGTGACTTGCAGGTATAGTGGGCTTTACCAGCAAAAGAAAAGGAATTGGCTCAGGAAAATTAATTGCAAACAGAGCAGTTTGCTACTTGCTGTTGGTTGCTGGGGGCTTGTTTGCTGACCCTAACTTTAGCAAGTCAGCAAATACACCATAGATGTGCAACACAAAGATGACACAGGATTCACTGCAACCCAGACTGACTGTGCCCTGCAGACACAGCCAGCTTGCACTTGGCAATCAATGAGCCAGATGCAATGGTAACACTGCTAACTGCCTGTAAATGATGCATTTTTTAAAAACTGAACCATTTGAGAGACTGTATTGCATTCATTACCATTTCAATCAACTGCAGCACAATGCAGCGCTGACAAGATTTTAATGACTATCCAATATAAATAATCTGAAAGACTCGTGATAGCTGGGGAAGAGATTATTTACAGATCATTTTATTATAGGCTTCCTATTTGGCTAAGATTTTGCACATGTGAACTTGTCCCATGCTTTAGCCCTAGCTGTGTAGGCAGCTCCTTCAGAGAGAGAGATAAGAAATAAGGTTGAGGAAGGCGTAATGGAGGCATGGAAAATTGATTTTCAGACTGACTGTGACCTTGACTCAGAGGTTGAACACGAGCCGTGAAGCAGACAATGAGGATGGGAACAAGCTGCAGACAGCAAAACAGCAAACTTTGTTTGGAATCAGAGATTACAGACAAATTCTGACAGCCTGTCCCTGCCCCCATAATCAAGTGCAGTAAGCATGTGATTATATTTTAACTTGCAGGGTATTTATGAAAGCACAAGAGAGCTCACACACTATTTCTCTTGTAGATAACATTTCAGAAGGATGTTATTCAAGTCACTTGTGATGGAAACAAAAGGAAGAGAAATTTCTATACAATGCATCAGTTATTTTATCACATTCTGATAATTTAATTTGTTCACATGCGCATAAAATATTTAACCTAACTAATTTTCTGCTCTGAAATTTTTTAGGACATGGGTTGGCAGTCATGAAAAGTTTCACAGAAAGAATGTAGGCATGAAGGAAGAGAATAATACTGGTTTCTGATGTAATGAAGCTAAGAAAAGAAGGGAAGAGTGGCTAGAGTGGTCTAACATCTGCACTTTGTCACTGAGTTATGGGGTCAGACACAAACTGTTCAAAACTACAGAAAAACCAAGGACCACATTAATACCATATGATTGTTTCTCTAGCAAGAGGTAGTTAAAAAGGTTCTGTCTTTATTTTCTTTCTGTGCCTTTTCTATGTGTAGCTCAGGGAAAGAAGGAGATAGCAAGTTAGGCTAGGTCCATACTCAGAATGCTTTGTCAGCACAGGTATTATATATTATAATATTATGCAGTATACTATGCTGGCACAGCATTCCAAGGCAGATGCAGCTTATAACAGCAAAAAAAGATTTTTACAGTATAACTTCTTGATTACCTGGGAGTGACAAGTTGGTTTTTATGCACAAGTGACTTCTGGCAACATTACATAATTTGTCAGGTCACACCCCAGGTGCTGATCTGTGCATAATTGTGTCATCACAAAATCTGCAGAACAGTCCTGGCCTTTGAGCCATGGAGGAACCTCTGCTTTACCTAGAAAACACTGCTGAGGTTTCCTAAGACCTCTGGAGTGTCATATAAAGGCTGGAGAAGGATAGGGAATATGCACTGGATTGTTTCCCTATCTAAAGCTCATTCTGACACAGACCCAGAATTTGAGTTCCACAAGCTAACAAAACTGCACAGTGTTCAGAGATATAATACTACAGCATCAAGGTCCTCTGGCCCTTGCACAGAGATCCTCTGCCCTGTGAGCTCAGAGATCCTCTGAGCTCACAGGGCACCAGCACAGCTGCAGTCTTGCTGTGTGGGTGGTCAGTCTTCAGCAGGACTGAAATCCAACCCACTACTGCCAGTAGTATTGGGAATTTCCTAGTAAATGTGTTTCTGAATAGAAAGAACAGTACTTATTTTTTGTTAGTGTGCAGTAATGTGCTCAAGGTGCTGTTCTGAAATGAAGTGACTGGAAAATAAAACTCTGATTTTAAAAAATCTGGCCAATGAATTAATACAGTTTTTAAAACAATACTTTTTATGGAAAGGGATTTTCTGAATATCTCCATGGCAGACCATTAAGATAGAATATCCATCTGTTCTGTGCATGCTGATTATTATCAATTCTGTTCTACTCTCAAATTCTCTAGGTAGTAAGGTGTTTTTCCTATATTCCTGGAAGCATTTTTTTATTGTTCTGGTAACACTGAATTGTCACAAATAATATTTAAGCTTTTCAAAAGTAGCATATTACCCATCTGAAAATCATTCCATCACCAAATTCACAGCTAGCTGTCAACCTACACAACCAGCCAGTGCAATTAGCTCTGCATGATAGCAAAGCTATTAAATAACCTTGGCATCAAGGTTATAGCCGTTCAATGGCCAGGCTAGACAAAGAATGCTTCAGGGTATTCCCTCATGCTCTTGCAAAGGGCCTGCCTCAATTTCCCATTATCAGTGTCTACTGAAGTTAATCAGCTTTTTTATATTTTTTCCTAGGGGGTTGGTGGGGCAGAGGTGAGGCACACTGAAGTCTCTATTCATCTCCTAACTGATGCTGTTATTAAACTTCCAGTTCAAATTTCTTGACTTAGAATCAGCTTTTCCTATTGCTCTTCAGCTGCAATCAGCAGGTTTTCCCCCTAGCTTGGAGGGTACATATTAGCCCAATCTTCCATCACAATCACCCTTGATTCTGAGGCTGAGAAAACAGGAATATCTTTGTCCCAGATGAGAAAAGAAGTCTTACAATGCAGAATTCTGCATCCCAAGCCCTTAAGGGGACAGTGGCCCTACATTCTAACTTGCCCCTGACATTAATGACTCCCAAGACACTCTTCTCTCTAGCAAAGGCTACATCAAATATTTTTTAAACAGATTTCCTTAGGCACATGAGCAATTGATCTTGCAAAACATCCCTTCCAGCCTTAAAGGCCCAGTGTTCTGCTGCAGTGTATAAAAGATTGAAATATGTTCCTTAGGTATGGCAAAAAATAACTGAAAATTCAAAGTATGTACAACAAGACTTAGAAATTCAGCTGATAAAACGAAGTCACATCAGAAAAACAAAAAAGAAAAAGAAAAACCATCAAATGTGATTGTAGGAGGAAGGAACGGAGCTGAGACATCACTGAGTCTATCCCACAGTTTTAATTTGCAGGTGGAGCTGAGATGTCATGAAAACTTCATCATAAAAGGGGACCATCTCAGGAACTGAGCAATTTAATAAAGCCAGTAAGGACTGAGCTGATATTCACTCATAAATTCTAGGGAATTGGCAGAAGAAATGACTGAGTCGCTGCCTAGGAAATCCTAAAAAGTCAGGCATTCTATGAAAGAACTGGACTTCATAGGGATGATGACAGCGGAAGTTACGGGCTGCAATTGCCAGACACACCGTCAGGACCCCAAAATCCAGCTACCAGACCTACCCATCGCCCTGCTGCAGCTCTCCCATCTTCCCCCGACTGCTACCGCTGCTCTGCTGTGCCACCTCGTGCTCGCCAGCTGACACTGCTGCATGGAACAGGTCACCTGCGTAAGGAGTACATCACTGAAGTCCTTGCTGAACGTTCTGAGACCTGTGCCCGGTGACACAGCTCTAAACAGAACATGTGGACACAGGAATGCTGCACTGTCAAAATCCTCTCTGTGTTCTTGCGAAGGCCGAGATGCTCACAGCTGTTTTCAGACTTTCAGAGATCACTAGCAGAGTTTTGGGTTCATTGCAATTCAGATCATCGGGTAAGATCTGTGTGGTGGACATTTCTCACAATTGCTACCACAGCCATTGCACTGTCCCCTGTCCTTGTCCTCAGGGCTATCAAGCAGCATGTCCCAGGACCCAGAGCAGGGAAAACACATTAAGAACTTCCCTATCCTTTACGAATTTTGATGCTGACATGTAGTATTTTGAATAACCACATGACCACCTCCTGTCTTTTACTTACCTCACTGTAAAAATGGATGACATTTATTTCACCAGGGTGACAGAGCTTTGGTGTGATTTGTCACAGCAGATGGGGCTTTAGAGATCTGCAAATAACATTGCTTTAACAAACTGGCAGAAATACCTCTCTGATGACACTGGGAGCTTTGCAGAGTACATTCAGCAGAAAGAAACACAGCAATCCAAACAGCTGAAGAAAGTCTTTGCATTTAGCAGCTTTTCATATCATTTGTCCAGGCATATCCTAAACCTCTTTGACTTTTTCAGGAATCGCTAACATTCAGGTTACATGGGGACTTTCAGGTACCAAAAGTCACTTTTGGCAAACATCCTGAATGACTTGGGCATGGCAAAGAAATTCTTCCTTTAAGCAAAAAATCCTAGGAATGATATGACTTGGGGGTCAACCTGATAAAGTCCTCACTGAAGTCGACCTGGCCTCATAGATCCTGTCATACAAAGCCCAACCATAAAATACATCTATTATGTAAAAATTCTGCAGCTTAGACCCTGCAGCCTGAGGCTGCTCCAGCAGAGCCACACAGAGGGGATGTACCCAGGGCCTGGAGCCGAAGCTCAGCCGCGAGGGGTCAGTGCTCTACCAGCAGTACTGTGCTTGGGCTCCGCAGGGAAAATCTGCTCAACGCTGGGAACAGACATGCTCCACAGCTCCCGCCGGCACTGCAGTGCGAGAGGGGGAAACTGGTTCATCAGTGCCCTCTAAACCGTGGAAAAGCAGCCTCCAGATCAAGGAAAACAAACTGTAGCAAGCTCATGAATATCACAAAATCCTGTGCTGGCCTGCCAAATACCACTGAAGTATTTGTATTTGGGATTCTAGAAGGATTAGGCCTCCTCCTTGCTTGGGAAGCGTGCCTGGGTCAGCAGAGCAGGCAGGAATGCAGCTATTCCCAGTATTTTGAGCATAGGCACAAACTGGGGAGTCGTTTCTGCTGCTGCCTAGGGACAAGCTAATTGTGTACAGGAGACCCTAAACACCAGTTTCTGAGCAAGAATAACCACTTGAGTATTGCAAGAATACAGAAGTGTCTATATGTTTCCAGTTACATGAAATGTAGAGAGAGTAAGGGGACAGTAACTGTTTTTTAAGTAAGCCACCGATAAGCTCATTTTAAGATTCTTCTGGTTTCTGGAGTGACTTTCATCAGTTGAATTTCTAAGCCCTATTGTACATGCTTTCTTCAGTGCTTTCACTGGGAACTGTTTAAAAGAGGCTCCCAGTGATGCTGAGATGGCTTTGGTGACCAAATCCCCTCCCAAGGATGCCCTGTGCTGTACATCAGGCAGGCTGCCCTCCACTGCCTGCCCAGCCACAGTTCTGGTGTGTGCTCCTCACAATGGGCAGAGGTTAGCAGCTGTCTCAAGGGAATTAAGAGTGCAGCAAGAGCCACACTCTGAATTGCATCTGTGAGAACCTGTTAGACCTGTCTGGTGTATTGGGACTATCTCAGCTGATCTGACAATACTTTTTAGCAGTACCTCAGGCAGGTCCTAACCAAGAATTATCTGGGGGAGGAGTAGGCAAATTCTTTCTTCTACTGCCTCATTCAACCTGGACTTCTTTACATTAGTGACTTCCAACCCACAAAGGGAGTAGTTTAGATGAGCTTGAGAAAAGGGCTCTGCCTGTAAGAGGACACAAATTACACAGATCTCTGTTTCTCTCAGGGAAAATGTATTTCCCCTGTTTTAGTGCCACTGCTGTCTGTGACAGCAGCAGAGACAGAGATGTCACAGGAAGACAAAAGGACAAGAAAGAAAGAAAGGGAAAGCTGAGAGGTCTGGGTAGGAGGGGCAATGGGAGAGCTGCAGTTGGTGGGAGAATACTAAAGCAAAACAGAACTGATTGTAAGCTTTCCACCTTCGGTTCCTTAAGTGAGGTTCCTCTGCAAAAAGACTGGGAAACCATTGCACTGCATCACTGGAAAGAATAGTGAAAAAAATATATCCACATTTTTAGGAGTGGTGAGGGCTTTGAAGATTGCTTTACTTATCTGATGTATGCAAGTATCTGATAATTATCTGATTCAGAAGCCTAATGACAAAACTCCGGCTAAAAAGACACTTGCAGGTAGATGCAGATGGCATATAGTACAAACTTGACAAGCTACTCTAGACTTGTTTGTCTAAACAACAGGAAATAGCTAACCTGACCCTGGTTGCATTCTGGGGGTAGCCAGTTTTTATTTTTGGTTTTAGCTCTTTTTCTTCATTCACTCACCAGTATGTTTTAAAAAAGCCCTGAAACAAATATATGAACACTTAAGATGTTTTTGCTTATATTGCAGGTGCAACACGGAAGAATCCATTTGTAGATATGGATGCACCCCCCAAGGCAATATAGCGTGACAGTTCCATGATGTTATACCAGGACCAGAATCAACAAGGATTTCTCTCTAGAGATCTCACCACAGGTGTTGCAGCAGAAAATGATGCTAGTCTTTTGGAGTGACTGACACAGTTAGGAGTTCTGCACAACCACACACCCCTGAAGCTGAATTTGCGGATGGCTAGTAACTAATGCTCTTTTTTAAAAACCAAACCCAAGTTCAGTAGGATTTTGAAAAAATAATTCCATGATAAGGTTTAAGAAAAAAAATTATAGCATATTTCTGTTATATCCTGCCACTCAGCAATTGAAAATATTTTTAAATCACAGGTGTGTGCAGAATGAGCTTTCATTTGGGAAACTGTTATGAAGAGGTAAAATTGTTTACTGTAGTACTAATTTTTCTTTAATTTTAGAGAAAAGCTTTATATATTTTATGGCAACTGTTTAACCAAGCCACAAGGTTCTAGACTGCAGATTACACTGGTATGGCAAGACTTACTACCTGGAGAAAGGTATTTTTTAAACAAACAAACAAAAATATCAGGAAGCAGAGTACAGTATGTCCTATATTGTCCAAAGACATGTGTTTATTGTAGCAGAAATTGTGAGTAGACTATTGAGTTATACGTGAAAATCACCATCAAAAAGATAAATTTTTTTATTCCATTTTAAATGAGAGAAGATACGTTTTAATATCTATGATAACAGCTGCACTTAACCTTATATGAAGTCTTCCTTTTCTAATTGAAAAACTGCTCTCAAACTACTAGATAAGATACACAGTTAACCCAGTTTTCAGGTTTTTGTGGCATTCTTGGAGTTAGTTTAACAGAACAGTCATTTTCATACCGCAGTTTGAATCTGGTTTTAGCTGTCTTATACTCTGAGAATAAATTGAAAAAAAACCAACCATGCTTTGTAGATGGAACCTGATGATTAAGTGGTCCCTTGTGGCCATGATGTATTTGTAGAGATCTTTACAACCTCCTCACTAGTATCCTGCCTTGGACAGTATTTAGGGGCAGTATCTTTGCCCTGAGATTTGCTGTCATGGAGAAAAGTGGAAGAAGGACATGAGGCTGGGAACTGCAGCAAGGGAAAAATACCTTAGACTAGATGCCTGAATTTTGATGTTGAAAGTTAAGATAATTTCTACCTTTGATCACTAATAATGTAAAGAATATATAACCACAGTATTTAAGAGATGTCTGCATTTTGCAGAATCTGGATTTTAAAATGCATAATATAGCAGGACTATGATGCTATCAAAATGAAATCACAACCCCTAGCTATGGAACTTTCTCAGTGTTGCTCTACACTTATGAAGACGAGAGCTTTTCTCTCCAACATCCAAAGACTGCCAACACAAATCAACTTTCAGAATGCTGCCAATTTACCACAAGTATCTCCTGAAAATATAGATTGTAAGTGTCTAAGACCCTCTTTCATGGCACAACACGGTATCTCTGAAGACTGCTTTGAAGTTGCCATTTAACCTACAAAAGCCTGAAATGCCAAGCAGTTCATCACACAGGGATTTTTTCCTGGAATACTAAATGACACATTAGATTTGAGCTAATCAAATAATAAAAAACATAGGGCTCAGTCTTCCAGCAACAGACAGTCTGTACAAAAACTAGTTGTTCCTCACACAAGTGATCCCTTTTCTTTTGCAATTACTACATTAGCCTCCTTCACTACCTTCAGCTCACCAACAGCTCTTGCAATGGAAATCCCAGAGCCTTGAGGGTGGAGAAGGAGAATTTCTCATCCTTGTAGCATATTGCACAACTCTTTCTTGGACTTCAGGTTGAGCAATTGACTTGGAAAAGAAAGGCAACAGGCCCTACATAGCAAAGGAGACAGTATTTCAAGGCAGACTATTATTTCTCCCACCCAACAGGCACAGAGAAACAGTTTATTTGTCTAACTGGTGTCTTTCTCCTGCTACTCTTCTTTCTGTAATTCCTGCTCATCTGTTAGAGATACCCAGTCCCTGCTGCTGTCTGCAGACCAGAGGGAACAATTGAAGACAAGAAAGATGGGCTTTTACTCCTCTGATGCAGGTCCATCCTTGACATAAATATCCTGTCTGGGTCCCTCTGGATGGCATCTCTTTCCTCCAGCATGTTGGCTGCTCCACATATCTTGGTGTCTCTGGCAAACTTCCTGAGGTGCACTTGATCCCATTGTCCATGTTAAACAGCGCCAGTCCCAATGCCAACCTTGGGGGAATGTCACTTTTCACTCTCCAATTGGACATCGAGTTGTTGACCACAAATCTTTGAGTATGACCATCCAGCTACTTCCTTATCCATTGAGTGGTCCTTCCACTCTCCAGTTCAGAGCCAAGGATGTCATGTAAGACAGTGCCAAGTGCTTTGCACAGGTCCATGTAGTTATCAGCTGCTCTCCCCTTGTCCAGTAATGCTGCACCACCACCACATTTGTCAGATGTGGCTTGCCCTCAGCCATATTGGCCGTCTGTCCCAATCACTTCTATATTCTCCATGTGCCTTAGCATAGTTTCTAGGCAGATCTGTACCATGACCTTGCTGGGCATAGAGGTGAGACTGACTGGTTTATAGTTTATAGTTCTCCAGCTCTTCTTTTTTTCCCTTTTCAAGAATGGAAGTTATGTTTCCCCTTTTCTAGTCACTGGGAACTTAACTAGACTGCTGCGACTTCTCAAATGTGATGGATATTGGCTCAGTCACTTAATCTACTAGTTCCCCCAGGACCTGCAAATGCATCTCACCAGATTCCATGGACTTCTGCACTTTCAGGTTGCTTAGATGTTCTTGGAGCCTGACATCTCCTACAGTGCACAGCTCTTCATTTTCCCAGTCCCCGCCTTTGCCTTCTGTGACTCAGGTAGTGTGGCTGGAGCACTTGTTGGTGAAGACCAATGGAAAAAATGTCTTTGAGTAACTCAGTGTTTTCTGTATCCTGAGTAAGAAGGTCTACTGTTTCCTCCCAGACGTGGCTCATAGTTTCCCTAATCTTTCTTTTATCACTGACATACCTGTAGAAGCTACTCTTTGTACTCTTGATGTCCAGATTTAATTCTATCAAGGCTTTAGCTTTCCTAATATATCCCTGGCTGCTCTGACAATGCTGGTGAGGACCATTTCTGTGTAGTCCTACCAGACTACCTGTTCTTGCTTCTACCCTCATTGGCTTCCCTTTTTGTATTTGTTCAGGAGGCTCTTGTTCATCTGTGCAGGTACCCTGGATTTTTCTGTCTGATTTCCTCTTTTTTGGCATGCATTTCTTCTGATCTCAGAGGAGATCATCCTTGAGTATCAACCAGATTTCTTGGACCCCTCTCCCCTCCAGGGCTTTACCTCCTGGTACTCTACCAAGCAGATCCCTTAAGAGGCCCAAGTCTGCTCACCTAAGTCCAGGGTTGTATTAATCAAGTATTGAGCTTGCTGTGCATCCTCCTCACACTTGCACTCAAAGGTCCTAGATTCAATCTATGCTGCCAAAAGAACAACTGTGGATCTGCATTACACACCATGGAAAAAATGCTTTGTGGGTAGTCTGTTCTAGTTCTCCCTGTGGAGTTGCATGGCTGCTAATGCAATATTGGGGAAAGCTCAAAAGTCTTTGGGGCTTAATCAATCTCCATTTAAAAAACCAACAGAAAATTTGCCTCCTCAAGATCATATTGAATGAGGTGTTAACCAAGACCTGCACATGAGTTCAAAGAAGAGCGTTTAAATTAAACTTGTTATATTACCCAAGCAACATCTCCTTAACAAATGAAGACACGCTGGTGGAATTAATGTGAATATTAAATATTCACTGCATGTAAGTATTCAATTTCTCACGCACTATGTAGCTGTGAGAACATCTTTCTTCAGCCTGCATTCAGCTTAACATACTGTCATTCCCCTTTGGTGTTGATGGCTTTTAAACTTTTCAATGGGTATAACAGAAAATTAAGACAAATTATGAAAACTTTTTCAGACTTTTGTGGGCACAAAACTTCAAAGCAGCTTGTATGAAACTGTTCATTTATTTCCTGTGCTGTTTTTGCAAGAATGGAAGCAGTGACCAGTTGTGTCCAGACAAAAGTCAGAAATTATAAAAATAAGAATACTTTTGTGCTGAAAACAACCTCCAAAGAGAAAAAAAGGGTTTCCCCTCCCCCCATCTCATGGTTCACTAAAATGCAAAAAAATGTTCTGGAAAAATGATTTTAAAAACCTGACTTTCTTCTGAAGACATCAGTTCTTGACATTCCTTCTTCTGATGCAGAATTCAGTGGAGTTTCAAGAGGTATTTTTGGAACTCCCAGCACAAAGACCCCATACCTGAGTACCCTTAACAAACCACTGCTATGAATGGAGAGAGCACTCAACCCTTTACAAACCTGCAGTGCAAATAATCTCATACCAGTAAAAATGTCTGTGAAAAATGTAGGAAGAAATACCAAACCCACATGAATTGTCAGGTATGTGCTCCTTCTGAAAGCAAAGTGATAAAATGGCAGTCAGGTATCCCAATCAGATGCAATGGATATGAACTTAGGCACAAGTCCCAGAGCAAAACTTTGCTTCACTCACAATATTCCATTGTTCTAATAAAGTTGGAGCATTTGGTGGCAAGATATTGTAAATGCTTACACTTTACAGTAAACACACAGGACGCACAATAAAGTTGCGGGTAAAATGAGGAATATTTAAGAGAGAACAATGTTACATATTCTGACTTCTACTTAATGAAAAGAATAAAAGTCCTGGATGGACAATGTATATGCATGGTACATATATATATATATGCATAATAAAGGTGTATACGCACACCTAAAGAAAGGATTTGTGCAGACTTAAGTTCAAGAATAGGGAAGAAATCTGAAGCAGGTACCTTTTAAAAATCTTAGTAGCAGATTAATAAAATTGCAGTACATACATGTTTTATTATGTAACTAAGATACATGCATTTATATGCTGTTTAATGTATTTTGTTAACTATTTTTCATATATGTCATATCTGATGTACATATGCTTTATGTATTATATTTTAGTTACCATATTCTACATTACATATTAAAGTCAGTTGTATTCAATGTTATGTTTGGTCTCTAGTCAACATCACATTACTGTTTTATATGATATTGATGAATTACTACTTTCCAGCTCTGCAAATTATTTATTCAGAAAAAAAAAACCCTCCTACTACTTATGGAGAATTTATTTTCTTGAAATCCCCAGTCTGCATCAAAGGCTTTTAGAGACAAAATTCACTGCTTCTCTAACTCTGGTCCTCAGTGTAGGACAACCTGCCTTGTGAGTCAATCAGTACTGGGAGAATCAGAATATCAAGATCAAAATACTGTTATCTTATCCTGAGAAAATTAATAGATTATCACATGCATTTTATTTAGAAAGTGGACTAGTTTCTAAACAGAAGCACTTTCTGCATTGAGAAGCTCCATTTTTTAAGAAGAGAAGTTCTGGCCTCTTTGAGGAGTTAGACTTGATCTAGCTACTTAACAAAAACTCATGCCTACCTTTTTCCACATGCCTTATAAATTAGTTGGCTGGCTCCTTGAAGAAAGCACATCTGAAATTGTCCCGTCTTCATAGGTCTTAACTGTCTGAAAAAATAAAGAAATTAAGAGTTGAATCTGGCATAAGAAAGCGCAACCTAGAGTTTGAAGTAACCAAGTAGGTATGCACAGTATATTTGCCTTGTCTTTCTAACTGTGGAAAGTAAAAGTAAAACAATAGTTTCAAAATTTAGCGAGATAAAGATGCATAATTTTTTAAGCCGAAAAACCACACTTTTCAATTTAGTTTTCTCTAGCAATTTAAAAAATATTTATACAGCTCTCTGTTTTATAAATATTGTAATACAATGTGGCAAGGGCTGGCAGAAAAGTTCCTTATTTACTGCAAAGAGACTATTTAATAGAAAATTGTATACACTACTATAAAACTATAGTTCATTTATATTCTACCCTAAGTTTCAGATTCATTTACATCCAGATATACAGAGCAAGTGCTACCTGAACAACTGCAGCACTATAGTATATTTTCTAACCTGGGAACCCCAAATTGACTCTCTGGGGTGTCAATCACCACAGCATTTCCACTTGAAAATCAAAGAGCACTCAGGATGATAAGCAGGTCACAGAATAGCAACTTTAGTCTTTATATTTAAATTGATTCTGTCATAAGCATCTGTCACTCAATTACAAGGACTTTTAAAGTTCTTTTAACAGTTTACTTAATGCTAGCATAATTGTATCCCTGAATTAATGCTCTAAAGTAGAAAATTGCAGAAAGTGAAGGAAAGAGGCTGGCTTTTCCATGATGGAGCACCAATACACTGAAAGCTGGCACAATCTGAAATGCAACAGTAATCACACAAATGCAAGAAAGTACTAACTCACTTATTCCTGTCAGGGGGCCCTTCAGGAGATGCATCTTGAGGAGTGAGGAAGGTAACAATAGGCATGATGAGGAAAATGGAAGGAACGTGACTCAGGTGGTAATACATTAAGAAGGACCACCTTATTTAACACATGTGGAACAAAGAAAGGCATGTTGCTGTAATTGCAGAAATTAGGGAAACATCAGGAGACATACACCAAGTGTTGTACTAGGGATGTAGCAGATAACAACCCCCGGTGCTCTTAGGTACCTTCTGGTTGAGCACGCGTTGGCACAGGCCAAGGGGGGCTGGAGTGCTCCCCTGCCGCTGCAGAGCCCTGCTGTGCTCTGCTCTGCTCTCCCGTATGTGGGTCCAGCGGGTCCGTGACTGCCGCCCGCCGAGCACCCACCCTGTCACACACACACAGCTTCAATCCCTGTCACACCGTTCCTACAAACAAACAGCCTCAATCGGCTGCAGCCGAGCAGCTTGTGCCTCAGCTTCCAGCCTTTATAACAGCACCCGTTAGCCGGCAAGCGTAAAGCGCACGCCCTGAACCTGTACGGTTTGAACACAGGGACTCGAGATGCTCCGCGAAGTTGTAGAGGGCAAGGCTCAGGCCTGACTGCTCACCGCCCTGTGGGGATGATCCTGCAAGGCAGCCCCAGAGCCTCAGGCTCCCAACACCTTCCTTGAACCAAACCATCCACGTTCTACCGGGGCATTTACCCGCACGGCACCTGTGCCCGCGCGCTCGCCCCTCACGCACCTGTGCTGGTCTGGCCGCCCCTCACGGCACCTGTGTCCGCCCGCCCCTCACGGCACCTGTGCTGGTCTGGCCGCCCCTCACGGCGCCATTGCCTGCGCGCCCCTCACGGCACTCCCCAGCGGGACGCTGCTCACACTCACCTCACCCCACGAAGCCCCCAAAGCCCAAGACACGGGGCAGGGTAACTGGGAGCAGGGATCGCTTTTCTTGGCGGATGTGGGTGGGCATGGGTCTGAGGGTGCCCACCTTCTGCTCCCGCCGGGCCCTCGAGAGCAGCGGCGGCCGAGCGCGGCTGTCTCCTGCCTCCCTCCGCCCTGGGGGGAGGCAGCTCCCTGCCCAGTGTGGCGGCAGTGTTGGGGGGAGAGGACTTAGCTTCCATTGCTGGAGGATAGGAATGATCTGCAGAAGGATCTGGATGGGCTGAATCGATGAGCCGAGGTCAACGGCATGAGGACCAAGAAGTGTCACACACTGGCCTCAACAACCTCCTTGCAGTGCTACAGGGTGGGGACAGAGTGGCTGGAAAGTGGCCCAGAGGAAAAGGCCCTGGGGGTGCTGGTCGACAGTGGCTGAACATGAGCTCAGGTGTGCCCAGGTGGCCAAGAATGCCAGTGGCACCTGGCCTGTGTCAGGAGCAGTGTGGCCAGCAGGACCAGGGCAGTGATGAAGCCACACCTCAAGTGCTGTGTCAGATTCCAGGACCCTCAGTTCAGGAAGCACATTGAGGTACTGGAGTGAGACCAGAGAGGGGAAAGGAGCTGGGGAAGGGTCTGGAGCACAAGTGCTATAAGAAGCGGCTGAGGGAACTGGGGGTGCTTAGCCTGGAGAAAAGGAGGCTTAGGGGGACCTTATGTCTCTGCAACTCCTGCAACTCCCTGACAGGAGGTTGTAGCCAGGTGGGGATCAGGATCTGCTTACAGGGAACAAGGCACAGGATGAGAGGACATAGCCTTAAGCTGTGGTGGAGGTTCAGGTTGGATATTAGGAAGAAATTTTTCCCAGAAGGGGTGATGAGACATTGGAATGGACTTCCCTGGGAGGTGGTGGAGTCACTGTCTCTGAAGGCACTTAAGACTGGATGTGGCACTTAGTGCCATAGTTGATTAGGTCATAGGTGGAACTTGATGATCTCAGAGTTCTTTTCCAACTTAATTCATTCTGTGATTCTCTGGACATCATCGGGGAGTGAGTTCACCCCACAGCCTCCTCTGAAAGGCTGTGCAGGGACCCCTCAGCAGGGTGGGGGGATTGCTCTGGATGGCCCCATGATGGCACAGTGCTGGGCTGGGGTAAGGCTCTGGTGGATGTGCCAGCAGCATCTGTGAGAGCATATGTTTTTCAGAGATCCTGGGGTTCTGCCAGTAAACTTCAGGGCCCTGCTCTGGCTGAGCCATGAGGGCTGTGTGGGATAGCTCAGGGCGGAGGAGGCTGGGTGACCTGAGGTAAAATGGCATGAGGCTCTTGGGCAGAGCCCCAGCAGCGTGTTTGAAAATGTACTCACTTTCCACCTCTCTCCTGGCATATATAGCAAATATTTCAAAGCTACCTCAAACAGTGAAAAAACCATGTATTTACTGCTGCTCCTTCTCACCAAATCCCAGGGCACTTGTAATAATTTCAGAGTGAGGATGAATGCCCGAGCAGGTGGCCAGAGGTCTCCCAGAGAAGAGTAATGCTCGCCCAGGGTGTTTACATCCTGCTACAAACTAGAATAGTTTCTTTCATGCCAAACCACAAGCTGCTGGTTGAAACCTGAGCTGAACTTCCTTGATGATCAGAGGAGCCTGGCTCATTTTCAGCACAGCCAGTTTTTATTTTCACACCTCTCTGAACTTGCTGGGAAAAGAACCAAACTCCTATTCTTGGGACATTGCTGACCCAATCTCAAGCAGCATGTGTCAGAATAAGCTCAAAAAAGGTTGTTTTCTCTCAAAAGATTTCCCAATCTGGCTTTTTTTGAGGCTTATGTGGTCTTTGCTGTTCACATAAACTCTACAGTTTTGGTCATCTGCATTTAGGTAAACCATGGTTAACTCATAGAGTCTTTCATCTGAGTAAGCCTTGCATCTTTCATGGGACCCAGTTTCTTCCCTTAAATACAAGGCAAATGTTGCTCCAGTGCACACAAAGTACACATTCCCCAGACCACTGTGTAGAGATCTGCTTGTCCTGGCTTTTCACCCGCTGATATTGGTGATATATCTGCATGCACACTGGCCACCAGATTAATTCCAGAGCTCCTCAGTGGATTTTGCACAGCCTGAGCTAAGTTTGTAGCTTTACTCTTCTGGGCACACACACTGGTTAAATAACACTATCTGGGATGCTTTTACATGTCACACCTTCAGTTCCATGCAGACAGATGTCTGCTCTTTATATCCCAGTGGAGGTTGTAATGGATGGCCATCCAGCAATGACTAAATCATGCAAGAAATAGCTCTAAATACTTCTGTGCATTTGTGAATAAGTATAAAGTGCTACAAAGCTCAGAACAGTATGCTGGGAAATAGTCCAGCCAGATGGAAACAGTCCATCAAATACCACAAGAAGCCCAGTTACTTACAGTGCATCTCTTCACTTTGCAGATTAGGGAGGCTTTTCTGCCTTCTTAGATGCTGAATAAATCTAAGCACTACTGCAGGGGTGCCAGCAGGTTCAAAGTAGGCAAAAGTATCATGTGTCCTTGACTGTTTTGGGGGATTTCTCAAACAGCTGAAGAATTCTGCTTAGGGCTCCCCTGTAGCTCCTTTTAGGATTTCTGGTAGCCAAAATGCATTTTTTACTCAAAACTCCAGTGCCTTTCGGCCTACAAATAGCAACAAATCAAAACTGTGATCTTTTAGCAAAAGGCAGTGAGAAAGACAAGAAAGTAAATGGTTTTCCAGTAGGTTAGCTCCATCCTGTTTCTTTAAGGCATGTAAAGCTTTGGTAATGAAAGGAAAGAGGAGATTCAGGCAAGACTGGAGGATGAGAGGTCCTGGATTTTCAAGAAAGCCATGAGGTATCTGCAGAAATACTGGAACGGGCATGGAGTGCTGCTCATGATAAAACTAAAATCTCCAAACAAGAGAGATGCTGTCTTAATGCTTGCCTCTGCATAGTCAAACAACTTTTGAAGAGCCAGGGCTCTCATTTTAAATAGATTTCTCTCCACAACAATTGTGTAGAAATATAGAATGTTCTGAAATACAGATTCAAGAAACTCCTTCCTGTGGTGGGAGGGGAAATGTTGCCCTTCCAGTTCTGAAGCTTGACTTGTGGGCACAGGAGGCTGATCATGGTGAGCAGGAAAGGGCAATGCGCTGGCAGTTAATAAAGTGAAGTCCTCATCAGGAAGAGACAGATTCACATTTTGTTTCAGGTCCTGAGCTTTTTCCCCCGGAAGGATTTATTCTAGTCTCTCCCCTGTATCTAAACCGTAACAATGGAAGAAAAAGATACTTCCAGTTAAAAAAAAAAAAAAAGAGGCAAACAAGTAGAAAAATATCCATTGTGCTAATGATAGAATAACTTGCAGTGAGAGGTGACATGACTTAGAGTTATTTTTTGCAGATATTCTAGACAGCATTTATATTAGTGCCAGCTTAAAAGTGTCTGATTGCTACTGTTGTTGCTAGAGCTAAGTCTGATAAAAGGAATAATCAGTCACTATAGGACTGAAATTGGTTATACCCTGTTTGAAGGTTTCATTTATATAGATTCAGGACAGCTTATAGGAGTTTAAAATGCTGTTATTGCCATTTCAGTGGGCCATTTGACTGAGCAGTAGTAGAGCCTGTGACCATCAATTACTCACCTAAAACCTCCTCATATCAGCTACATACATATGGTAAGTAGTGTAAATATATGTAGATTAGGTACATATAAACTCAAATCGTACTTCAGATGCAATTAGATATTTACTATAAACCATTCTGAACTGGAACTTTGCTATGATACACAACCATGAGATATCTGTTTCAGCTATACAAACCTGCTGGAGGAACTCCAAGGCTGAGGAGTTAGCTGGGTAAAGTTGAGGTTAACTGCATTCCCAGGGCTCTAAGGTCTAATTAAGTAAAATTGCTGGAGCCTTTGAAGGTGGAAGTGTAATGTTAATGCTGTGTTCTCTTCCCAACTTCAAAAGTATATAATTGTAGAATCTGGTAAGCAAAGTATAAAGTTTAAACAATTTACTCATATGATGACTTCTTAAGTTAGATGATCAGGTAAACTGACATCTCAGTACTGTAACCAATTTGTCCTTCAGAACTGAAACAGCTTCTCAACTGCTTTATGTCATGTGCCCTTAGGTCTGAAAAATCTATTACATTTCAATTCATTCACTTTTAGCAGCTTGCCCTTCAAAAATCCCATTCTTCTGAAATTTCTTGGCTTCCTTTCTACTGCCTCCAGTTATTAATATGGAATTGTGACCATTTCAATGCCAAATATGTTTGATCTCTTAAATACCTCATACTGTAGCTACTGAATGCTACAGTAATACCAAAGATTATGAACAGACCAGGAGTAGGTAAAGATGGCTATGAAAACACTGGTTTGAAGATTTTAAAAATTACTTTCTGAGCTTCAGTTGCAGAAAGCCTTCTTACAATACACTTAGAAACACATGGGACAATGAGGTAGAGGTGAGGATAATAGAAATAAGACCTGTGGGATGCTTTGGGGTTTTGTTATGTTTTTTTGTTTGATTGGTTGAGCTTTTTTGTTTCAGTTTGTTTGTTCAGGCTTTTGCTGTGGGTTGGGTTTTTTCCAGGGTGGGGGGTTTGTTGTTTGTTTTTTTTTTTGAGGGGCAGAGTTGGTTGTTTTAAAATCTTGAGATGGGGAAGTATAGTCCTACCTAGAGCTCTTGTAAGCAGCTGTTCTTCAGGCTGAGCAGAACTGAGTAGGGAACTGGGTATTGGCTGCCAAGAGCTGACGTGCACTCCTCTGGAGTGTAATACGCTTCAGCTATGAATAATTTTTTATTTAAAATAGCAAAACAAAAGAGCTGGACCCTTTCTGCTACATACACGTTGTACTAATGAAGCTGGGGGAGCTGCTCAGTAATCATATCTGGCGAGAAAAGCTGTTTCCAAATGTGAATTGAGTCCAACAGAAAACAAAAATTTGACTTGTGACTACAAGCTGTGAAGAGAAAATTACTTATCTCAGTGGGGTACCAAAATTAATTGTTCATAATTGCAACAATTTCTCATCAAGTTGTAACAAAAAGTTACTATTTGGGAAACTTGTTTTATCTTAAGATTTTAAAAGCCCTTTGAGATACTGAACATTATGAAAACAAGCAAACTCAGTATCTGGACACTGCATTCAGACTGCTTTTTAACTCACGTTAAGGATGCCAGATCATGGACCCTTAAGGCTTGGTCCAAGTCTGTAAGATTTATTTTCCTCAAATTGCTGAGATCTTCTATCATGGCTTCTGCTTGGGATAGAAATGCTGGAAGTGAAGGTGAATGCTAACTATCTGAAGGATGTAGTAAGTGGATCTTATTTTAACTATCATTTCATTTTCACTCTCATGGTTGGAAAATAGCTTAAGCAAACTTGTCTTTTTTTGTTCATATGTCATTATTCACATCGTAAATGACAAGGATTAGAAAATAAATGCCAGGGTTGAAAAAAATGTCATGTAGAAACTTCTTAGTGGTCAGAATGAAAGAACTGGGAGACAACAGAAAGATGAAAATTATGACTGTGACATTATGTGGTAATGCCATGTCCTTCTGGGAATGGACTAAGAGAAAATACCTTAGTAATACATGCAGTTTTTATCTGCCTCCACCCTTGTAATTTTCTCAGCTGACAGTGTTCTACAAGTTTATAAGATGGCTCAGTGATCTGCTTCTTGACATTTCTTTGGTTTGACTTCTCCTTTCCTGTCATTTTTTATGTCAAGTGGTCTTTAACTGTGTTTAAAATTGGCAGCAAGAGTGAGCAGGCTTCTGGCATGGCCACAATTGCTTTCAAACAATGGTAGTAGTCTTCTCATCTCTAGGGACAGGAGAGCAGGTGAGAGTTGTAGAGCTTTCCTCCCCATGAATTACTTTGTTTTTGTGCTCAGGGGTGAGAAGCGCTGGCTTGTCCCTGTGCAGGGAAGGCTGGCACACAACGACCCTGCCTGCTGGTATTTGGGTCCATGAGTGGTACTGTAATTACCTGCAGGTGGGAAAACGTAGGGACTGCTGCTGAGGATTGCTCAGAAGTTGTGTTGTGTCAGAGTAAGCATTGTGTGGGAATTGCAGGCTCATGCTGTTGACAGCAGAGGGATATGGCTGGGAGGAGGGAGCACTGGGATGCTATCCAACTATTCTGCAATTGCTAGAGCCAGCTTGCCTTCAACATCTGTGCTCAGGATTGCCTGCAGGAAGGGAAATGATGTTCCACTTTATTCCAGCGAACTATCTGAGGAAGATTTAGCTCTCCAATTCATTGTATTTTCTCTTTCTCAAATTTGTGTGAACATGAAAAGAGAGAGAAATAGTGACAGCTGTAACCATCAGAGGAACCAGGTGAGCCAGATACCTTTCAAAATATATCAGACAAATGAAATGTGTATGATTTTTGCATTTCATTTGCTGCATCTTGTGGACAGACTGTATATGGGTGTGTAGCAATTTTGTTTTCACCTTTTGTTTTCTGAAACACCATTCTAACAATAAAATACATTACTCAGGAAGCCCTATTAAAGTCACTGCAATTAGGTCAAGGTGGTATTTAAGATCATTAAAGACAGTAAAATTGGATAGTGAGTGTTTACTGAATCACTGCCATGAGATGCTTGAAGGTGGTCCAAGATGATGGAATTTTTAGGTGCTAGATCCTCTATATATGTTAAAAAGGGCGATGTTTCAAGATACTGGAACTCTTGATTAATTCTTCAGCAAACGACAGTGATATCTTCCTCCACCTGAATATCCTCTCTGTGGTGGGGGAAATAATTTGTAGAAAGCATAAGTTTCTGCACGAAGTTACCAGTAAAGTTAATCCTATTCATTAAAATAATGTCTTAATTGTTGATGCTGTTGAATTTTGATAATTGAAACAATTAAATCTTTAGACCTTTTCTAACTGTCACTAAGAGTACGCTAATGGTCTTTGAAATTTTTCTTAATGTACAAGTTTGAGCTGTCACAAGGAACAGAAGAGCTGCTTAATGTTTAACTAAAAATTACTTAGTTAATCTCTTGCGTATTTTCTTCATGTTTTGGCCTATGGAAGGGCTGTTCATTATTTCAGAATGTCTGGCTCCAGTCCATCTGCAAGACCTCATTTTTCTTTTGAAATCTGTAGTCTTCACAAGCTTGGCATCTGCAATATCACAAACAATGAATTACTGTGGCTGGAAGTCTCTGGAATTAAAAAAACATCCTCTGTAAGAACTGAATTTTTTTTACAGAATTGGGATTTGTTCTGAGGAAACACGGTTGACAAAAATAAAGTTTTTCAAACATAACAGATATTTCATCTCGCCCCCCCACCCCCCAATGAACTGAAGTCTTGATGCCGAGAACTTGCTCTTGAAATAAATGGGATCTTTCTCTCCTCTCTTGGCAACAGCAGGAGTATTCTTGTGCTGTATGACAAGGCTAGCTGGTGCTATATTTGTCTTGTAGCTGTACACACATTTGCAAGAGGTTGTTTAATAAGTGAAAGGCAAAGAGCCAATACAGTTTAAAGAAAGTTTATTCTACCACAGCCTGAACTTTCTGGGTTGGCTTAAAGACAAGGCTACATTCTTCTGGAGGATCAGGGAATATCATTACTGATCTGAAATTAAAACTTTCCCGAGTTGTCTCTGGAAAGATCAGGGCTTTGTGGAGAAGGAGGGGGCAGGGGGGTGTGACACGACGGACCTTTTTAAAATGGAATTCAATAGATGTTTGGGTGCATCAGCAGAAGAGGAAAAAGGAAGACAAGAGGGTGGGGAAGAAGATACTAGTAATGCTGGGAGTAATGTTGTCCACGAAGAGCTGGATTTGGTACAAATGTACCGTACCTGTTTGCCTGAACAATATATGAAAGTGAAATTCACTCAGACAGCGTACCTGACATGCTGGCTGTTGTTGCAACTCTGCAAGGTAAGATATTTTAATACAAATCTGTGATATTATTAGTTAATTTTCTATGTGCTTAAATTAGAAATTGATCAAAGTCTCTGCTGAAGCATTTGAGAACTCATTACTATGTACCATACAGTTTCCTTCATGGTTTATTAGTAGTGGGAGCATTGTAAATATTGATATTGTACCCAGAAACAGGTGATCCAACTCGGGAAAACTTGTAGGGGCCAGTAATGGAGTACTATACAAAGCACTACATTGGTAATTGATAGCCAGTTTATCTCTGTATACCCTTACATAATTGCAAGGGGTTCAAGATTATTTTAGATTAATTTCTAGGTGAAATTTCTTGTCATGTTCTTTACTGGTTTACATTGATCTCTTGTGTTGGATGAGCACTAGAATGTATTTTAATTCTGAAAATGTGAACCTTATAAAAGTAAAGAATTGGATGAGGGTTTGGAACATCTTTGTCAAATATAATGGAGTTTTTTAGGTTGTGGTGGGACTTATTTTAAATTTGACCTGGCCACATCTGATAAAAATACTTTTGCCTAATCTATTACTGGATAAGGAAGCAACAAGGAAATGGACCAGGTATAAATGCTATAGTTCATTCCATTTCACTCCCTGCAGAAAACTACTGCAGTGTTCAGATCCAAGCAAAGAAACATTGAATCCTACAGAAGTGATATGATTTAAGCTTTTAGGTTTCAGCAGAGAAGCACTGGGACATTTGAGCTTCAAATGCTGGTGGTTACAGTGGTGTAACAAGGTTGTGTTAGTAAATCTAGAATGTGGAAAGGTCTTTCTTTGTCTAATTCTTTATGCAAATCTTACTGTTGTAGGCATTTAGTTGATGGGCAGATCACCATACAGATCACAACAAATGGCAAGGCAATATTTACTGACTGTTTTTTCTTCAGAAGTATGTGACAGAGGAGATCCATGATGGTGATGGGGAGGAGACCACAGGAGTGGGGCCAGGTGGTGCCTCAGCAGCAGCATCTCCTTTCTTTGTGCATGGCAGCTTTGGGGCAGTAGCTACATCGGGGTTTTTGACAGCATAGCTATGCAAGACTACAAGACTACAATATAAAAATGTAAACTGAACAGTACTAACAATTTTATGTGTTGGATTGCTAGATAGCTTTGTTTGCCTATATAGTCCATATTTGTAGAGTCTTTGTTCTTGTCTGTGTGTAGCATTTATCCTGCGGTGCCAGTTGCTTGCATTAGGGGGCAGATAGAGACCCTTTCATATGTTTTTTTTTCTCGCAATTTTTCTGCTTGCTTACTTCAGGGATCTTTTGTGAGGCTGACTGAAAAGGGGTAGGAATCCACACAGAGATGGGCGTGGAGTAAACTGCCCTAGAGCAGAGGTCAGAGGCAGAGTCCTGGTCAACACACACTTCTGATAGTTTTGAGGAGTGCTGATCCAGGGTGGGGAAGTTTGCACCTTGTCTGGATTCTAATTGGTTTGATTGGTTTTCTTGTGGTTTGACCTATTTGTAGCCATTGAATTTGTAGGTTTTCAGAGCCATACGTGTATTACAGAATGAGGCAGAACCTCATTTGTGGCTACAGATCTAGTAGTTGATCTGGGTGTGTGCAACAACTTCAGTACTTGGAACTCACTGCCTGTGCATAGATTTTTTTGTAGTTTAATTGTGAGCTGCGAACAAAATGTTGAGTGGTCTGCACACAGAGGTCTTGTGTGCATATTATCCTGTAGGATAAATGATTGTTCCATTTCTTCATGGATAGTTTTTAAATGACAGGAAGAATTTTTAAAATATGTAAGCTACAAGAGATGTTTCTGTCTGTGATTTATGTGCTTGCATATAGCAGTATACTTGCACAGTGCATATAAATTTTTAGAGTTGGAAAGGAACAATTCATGCTATAATAAAGTAGAGAGAGGAGAGGTAATGTAGCTTCTGTTAAAATCACAAATTGCTTCAGAAAGCTTTCTCAGAACCTTACAATGCCCCAGCTAATCCAAGAGGATAATTAAACCTCTAATTTATTAATGCTTCTTTCTTGCTGAGCTTTGTTAAAGATTGTTCAGTTTTGAGACCCCATTTTTTATTTCCTGACACTCTTCCATTACTTAAATCTCTTCCAAGTCCTAATCCATTCAAAAAGTGCTAATTTTTTCTCCTTCCCCCTCACAAGAATAAAAGAAGCACAGTGTTGCTTTTTCTCAGGTTCTGTAACTTGGCAGAACCTAGCAATCCTGCTGTAGTGGGAGGGGAGGAGAGGCAGCAGTACTGAAATGGTGCTGCTGTGTTACAGAGGCACCCTTTGTAACAGCTTGTGTACATCCCCTATACATCTAAATGTTTCTAGTTCTTGCCTACAGACAGTGTCCCGGGTGCTCATGACTTGGAAAAGATCAGGGACTCCTTATAACTGCTTATCAATGCTCCCCCAGAAAGTTACATGTCCTTTGTGCAAGGGTTACATGTCCTTTGTGCTCACCCTTCAGTACACTAAGATGAACAGGATGAGGATGAACTGTGTTTAGCAGGTGAGAAACCAATCTGAGTGTACTCTCATGAAGTTTAGTTACAAAATAATCAAATTCCACCTATGTGTAATGGGAACACATGCAATTAGCCTGTCAGAGTTCAAGAAGCATCTTTGTAGACTGCCATCTGGGAAACTTCTCACTCATGTTTCCCTGAAGAAGGCTTCCATTTTCAGGGGTCTCCACGGCTTGTGGGGATGAAGGAAGAGACTTCAAATCTTTCTAAAATTTCCAAGTGCCACCAAGGTTATGCTTTCAACCAGTACTTCTTTTCAAGCCCCATTTACAAATCTCAGGCAGCTGAAAAGAAAGGTTGGTCAGATGCTCATTTATAGATGCCTCTTAACAAATTATGCTTTTTGCTTCTGTACTAAGATGCAAGTGGGTAAATATTACAGCTTGGCTGTAGATGGAGCTTTTCTAATCTTCCATATATTACCCAAGTTAGTGTTCTCAAGCTGTTTATGAAATGATGAGTTTCTCTCCTTGATCTAACAGGTTTCACACAGAGCAGCCCTTACTTGTAATGAAGCCATTTGGATCTGCAATGTTGATTTGCAAACCTTGTGAGGGCAGATCTGCTGCCAGACTTCACACTTGAACAGTGCTCCCCTGACATTTTTATTGCATGTGTTGCTATTTCATGCAGGTGGACTTTGATTATTTTGTAACCAAACTGCATGAGAGTGCACACAGATCAGTATCTAGTTTCTCACCTGCCAAACATAGTCTCTCTTCATTCAGTTAGTGTTAGCTTTTCCCA
Source organism: Lichenostomus cassidix (assembly GCF_008360975.1). Taxonomy (NCBI): domain Eukaryota; kingdom Metazoa; phylum Chordata; class Aves; order Passeriformes; family Meliphagidae; genus Lichenostomus; species Lichenostomus cassidix. The sequence goes on from NC_139490.1 coordinate 20,793,380, forward strand.
TCGTAAATCGTCTCTTTGTTTTCCAGTTTGTGATTGCTTACCTGTATTGTGTCTAAAGACACTTGCTCACAAGGAAGGAATCAGCTTTCTGAACTTTAGAAAAGTTGTAAAAATAAGTTATTAAGTTAGAGCACTCTCCTGTGGGCAGTTCCTTTCTTTAATCTATAAGAATGGTTTATATTGATTTACCAAGCTGATTTATCTCTAGCTTATATAACAGATTTCTGAAACATTTTGAGACAAAAGATACCCACAAAGATGGACATCATATTCCACACTGATTCCATGTCCCACTAACTGTTCAAAACAGAAAATAGTTAACATGTTAAGCTTGTAAGAGAGATAACGAACAATATTAAAAGTTTCTAAAAATAAAAGCAGGCTTTAATTCAGATTTGACATAAGCTTATTTGAATTAATTCTCTGTTTCAATAATTTACAGTACTTCAGTAATATTCAATACCTCTGAATATCAAAACCAGCTGGCTAATGTATGTGATTTCCCTATTGCTTACTATACCTTAAGCATTTTCTGTCAGTTCACTTGTTTTTTTAAATTCTATAATCTACATAAAAGGCAAAATAATGGTGAGATATCTGCAATCCAATTTCTTGTCTGTGTACATATTTTTGAGCACTAGGTTCTACAGAGCTTCCAACTGCTCTTGCTATGAACTTCTCCGTGCTACATAAACCTAATAGAATAGATCCCAAGTGAAACATTAAATCACTGTCCTATGGTTTAGGGCACAAGGGCTTAATTCAATAGATTAGCTATTCAATAGGTTTATCACTCTCTGTTCATTATCTTGCTGTCCTTGGCTCAGTTCATTGCCTGTAAAGGGGATAGGAAATTAGTTTTATTTCATTTCTTGGTTTATTTTGATTTTTACTTCTGATCATAAACATTGTAAGGTTGGACTATCTTCCCTGTAAATATGTTGCAATGGTAAGGATAGCCTGTGCAACAGTATGGGATGAATACCTTCCAAGGGGAAAGAGTAGCCTGGTTTTCCTACACTATGAATGAATTTTCTAGCCATTAGCATAAGGAAGTGTAGTCTTCTTTTGCCATCCTTTTGAGGAAAAAAAGGCTGCAGAACTTTTAGCTATTTCTTAGTTGCCAGCTTAGTTGCTGACTTCTGAAAGATTGTCAGTGAAAGTGTGGCCACTTCTAGAGATGTCACTTGTGGTAAGATAAGAAAAAGCTGTGAGCAACCTAAACCTAAATAAGTTACAGGTGTGACCCTAAACGAGAGAAATAAAACACTTTGTTGGAAGAATGCAGAGACTGCAGACATGTGTGACTGATTGCAGAAGGCACCTGCAAATGGTTTGCTAATCAACTACAACACCTGCTATGCATGTGAAGAAAGAGTATAAAAAGGTGTACCAGGAAATAATAATAGGAAGCTGATGCTTACCACTGTGGTGTCGGCATTGAGTCCACTGTCAGTCACTAGTGTTTTCCATGTCAGCAGGTTGGAAGTTGTAAGACATTGGTTGTTTCTCCAGGAGAAGGTTGCCTCTGGATTCCACAGAACAGCCCCTAAGGAAATGGTCTAGTGAAAGGAGAGAAGACTATTCTATTAGGTATATCTTCTTGTAATGATTTTGTTGTGGTTAGATGCAATTGTTGTCAGCCAAACATGCTGCTATGCTGGTTTTAACACTCTTCATGTACTCTGCTGAGAACATTTAACTACTGTAAGTTTTAAGCATGAGAATGTTGGGCCTGGAAAACCAAGTTTGAGGTTTCTATGTCTTTTTGAGTTTGTTTTCAATGTGACTTACTATGGTCACAGAAAGGTTTTGACAGAGGAAGAAGCTGGACCCTGATACAGAGGGTTGGACAGGAGTTTAACCAGTGGCTATTCCGTCCTGTCCTGGTAGGTCACACATGGATCAAAAATTCTGCAAGGAGAACTGGCTGACTCCCTTCACACCTATTTTCCAGCTACCATAAGTGTTTGTTGGAAATTACAAGGCTTTGGTTTTGGTGTTTTTGTAGTTTGTTTGGTTTTTGTTATTTGATATGCTTATGTGGTCTTGCTGCATCTGTAACTCCTTCCTAACAAGTTTTGAACACTCTGGCCTATCTCAGCAAAATTTGAGTGATGTGGAAGGTAACAATTAATGGAAGTAGGTAGTCAGGGAGTGGAAACAGACTTAGCTAATGCTCCTCCTGAGGGAAAGGCTCCTGCATTAAACTATCCCTCATTAAACATCAGAAATACTGTAAAATGTTTCCATTTCTACATTATAGAACTGCAGAGCTGTAGGAAAGGGGACTCTGTTGGGTTAGCTGCTTGCAGAAATACATGTTTTCTCAGTAAAGTGTTTTTTGTTTGGCTGCTAATGGAACTCCACTGAAGCCTACTGTTTGTCTTCAGTCCTCAGAGTAAAAGCCAAGGAGGGGCTTTAAAAAGTGCAACTTGAGAAACTAAAGAGTGATGTTTTTCAGGAAGCTCTAAATATTTCCTTCCCCCTCCCCTTGGAACACTGACTTTTTAAGCTGTCAGCCAGAATACTCCATCACTCATTAGGTCAAAACTGCCAATATTTTATTTAGGATCAAGCTCCAAGGGTGAACAGTCTGATTAGATACACTTAACTCCTAAAATATCATAAGCTGTTATATGGGGCTTGTTATGTTTAGGAGTAATGTTTCTGAATATGTTTTCCTTTAATTTTTGCTCCAATTTTCTGGATTCCTTTGGGCTAGAAATATTTAAACAGTCTGTGTTATACTGGAATAGTACTTGCAGTGCTGGGTAGAGCTAAGTGCTGTAGAAAGACAAAGCAATGAGAGGGAAAGCTGGAATGTATGGAACCTGACAGTGAGCTTGGTTCAGACTGGTTTCTCATTCTGGGCAGAGATTCAGTTCTTTATGGGCAGTGTAAACCATTCAGCATGTGCTGGGGATTTTGACTTCCTCCTTTCCCCACTGCAAAAAGCTGGGAATTTAATTTTTTCCAGTATCTTTAGTATTCATTAAGCCATCTCCTTGATCTAGCTCTGAGCTACAAGCAGTGTGTTCAGATTGCAGGCTGTGAAAGATTGATATGCAGAACAATTCTGAAACATTCTTTATAAACCTGGGGAATGATTGTTGGAAAAGTCAGCCACATCCATTTTTTACAATCTCATTCTCTTAAAATTATCATGCCTTCACTTACATGGGAGAATGTATGTTCAATAGCTACTTTTCAGTGGAACTGTCTTTCTCAGCTACGAGTTCTCAAAAACCACTATCAATCAAAGCTGCATTATTTTCTTTTTGCTGTTAATTTAAGCCCAGTTCCTGTAACAATCTGCAGGCTTCTGCAGCACTGCACCTCGTGAATCAGGGCAGAACATTCTTACTGAATCGTGACTTGATTATTAGCTTAAAAAATTTGACTGAAATCCTGCATGACTAACAGAGTAACAGGGTGGATTAAGAACCTGTAAGCAGATGACTGAGAACAAATCACGTCTTGAGCACATTGGAATATTTGATGCTTTTCCTAGAAAGTTTCTCATTATTACAGAAATCTAAGGAGGTGCTGTATTTTTTTTCCTCCTCCTGATATTTTCTGTTGGAAGAAAAGTAGAATTGATGTTGGAAAGAAACAAAACTTCTCACTTGATGCTTCAAGTGTAGTGCTCTGAATGTGATTATTTACAAATCTGGATGAAAATTGGTAAATAAAGAAGAATTTGGGCTGTTAAAAACCTTTAATAATATGTTGCCAGAGAGGACAGTGCATAAATACCCATAAGAATGCTTGGGCAGGGCAGTTTTAAAAGTTAGCTAGATCACTCTACCAGTCAGGAGACAGAAGTGAAATAATTTTTTTTTCCAAATAATAACAAAAGTATTATTTTTACACACTTGAGTTTGATTTTTTTGGAAACTTACATTTGTACTGAGGAAGAGCGTGTCTAAGTGTAAAAAGGCTATTCTTTGTAGAGCCATCAACCCCAGTTTCTGTAAAAGTGATGTAAAATAATATGGATAATTAAAAACAAGCAAACAAAAAGCAAGTAAATTTTATCCCTTTACTTTTCATTTTAAAAGATATATTGAATTTCTCCCTTATTCAAAGGCAAGTTTTGTTCTCTAACTCTTAGCTTTGTTTTTGGGTGAAATCAGTGAATTTATTTATACATTACAGGAAATAGTATCATTTTGATTGTGGTTGTTATAATTGGACTGACATTGAGATTCTAGCAAAAGTAAATGGCAGGATAAACCCTGGAAGCTCACCTTTCCTGTCTTTATGCAATAGATGAGATTGCAGTGTTGGGGTTTAGAGAACTTCTAGGTAATTATGGAATACATATAGAATTATTTACATAGTATAGCTGCAAGCTCTGAGCACAGACCCAAGTTCACAGGCAAATTTTCAAGTGATGTCCAGCCAGGTTTACCACTCAAAAATTTGATCCACACTCTGCCAGCAGGTTCTGCTTCTGCCAGAGGGAGAGTGTCACAGGATGTTCAGCCACCACCCTGAACCACAGGGTTTAATGGCCAGATGTGATAACAAAAGCTGAAGTCAGCACTGCTGTTTTCACAGCCATTTGAGCTGACTTTCTGTGTTAATATAAGTGAGACCCACTAAGACAGACAAGATCAATAAAGCATCCCCCTATATTTTACATGGTGGATGTTCATGGTGATATGAATCTATCCCATGGACAGCATCTGGAAAAGCTGGCTAGTAAGATGTGTTGCAAAGTTATTTACTAAAACCTCATATACTGATTAACAACGTACTCTGGTGGCATGTATGAGGCAGGAAATTAACAAGGTAAAAGATACAGCTTCATTTATAGCTCCTTCTGTATTCCCTACCTTTTCCTGGTAATTATATTTGATATTATTCCCCAGAAAGCAGTATCAATGCCCTATATTAAATTATATGGGAAAGAATGTGATAGTCTTTTTTATACTTTGTGTGTTCCTTCAGAGCTAAACTAAAAAGAATTGGGGGGAGGGGGAGAAAACCTAGTATTTGGAAAACATTTTGTGAATGTTTCTGTGCTGCCAAAGCAGACAGATAGCTTTCATGCCCAGACACAAAGTTATGGGGTGGGGCAGGCAGAAGGGATTAATGTTGTTTCCATATGAATAAGTAGGGTTTTTTTGGTATTATTTGCTATAATCCTATGAGCACAATGGACAAGCCTAGTACAGTTTGGTAGCCAGTCTCTCCCTGCTGGAAGAGAGACCAGGACCTTAAGGTGTGGTGAGAAGCGCGTGGGTGATAAGCTAGAATGTGGAAAAAATATTAATGTCAATGCTCAGGAGACAATAACTTTCATAATGTTGCCAGTTAAAGTTTTCAAATTGGCATTTTTCCCCTTGAAATGCCTGTTCCATTAGGCATGTGGCCTCACAAGGGTCTGATTAAAAAAAAAAACCCAAGTTTTCAGGTGCTGTAACTACGGAGGAAAACTGAAATACCAGTTTGCAGTGAAAAGTTCTTAAACAATGAATCTTTCATCCTTGGACTTGTCAATCATCTTTCAAGTGTTTTAGAGCTTGGATCAGCTTGTAAAAGATGCTGATTATAATAGCTGCTGGATTGACTTTTTTCTTTGCTTAGTCCAAATAAAAATTCTAAATGCATGAGTATAGCTGTATTCATCAGAAAAGTGCAGGCTTTCATTTCACTTCCCACATAAACAGGCAGCCAAGATACCCAGCAGAGAGGAGTGCAGGGGGACTGACATCAGCAAAATGCAATGGAAGAAGGGGAAAACCTCCTAAAAAAAGAGAGAGAGAGAAAGAAAAAAAAAAAAAAGAAAGAAAGGGTGAGAAAAAAATTTGCTAGAAGCAGGCAAAGGCTTCCAGAGCAAATCTTTACACAAGATATCCTGGGAACTGTAGCAGTCATAAATGGTGGAAGGTTTCATATTGCCCAGCAGAACAGTGTTTGTCACTCTCCTAAGAAGACAACTGCCTGTTGAATTGTGAGGGTGACAACACAGGGCGGCACTAATTTTAAAAAAAGTGATCTCAGTGTGATCTCACAGAATTTCTAATCTTACTGAAACCAGGACTCTGCCTACATCTTTTTCTCCATGGATGTGTGCTCTTTTTCATACTGTTTGCTTCTGAGTATCTGTCAGACCTAGGTGACTGTCACTTTTAGCTCCACTCTCCTGTGTTCAGAAGTCCTGTGCAAATAACGTTTATTTGTCTTGGGAACCACTGACATGGATCCCCAGGGGAGCAGCAGCCTGGCTGGAGCCAGTTTTAGTCCAAGCCCTGATCTCTGGAAACACAGACTGTAGATTCATGTCCATCCCACAGCACTGTCTTCCCACATGTGCTCGAACCAGCTGTACATTTCCAATGCAGTAAAGTTCATAGTTTCCAGACTAAGAAATGCACACAGTCCTGAGTGGGCACACTGAAGATTTGGGTTCACTCCTGTTTCTGCTTCAAGCTTTCAATAGGGCTTTTGGATAAACTGCTTCATCTCTGCAACAGTTCTTCATCTTAGGGGAAAATTTGTTTATTCCCACCGGGAATATGCAGCTCTTTGAGAGAAAGGATGTGTCTGTGTGCCTTGCATAGCAAGTCTCCCATTTGGGCAGCAACCTGTAGCTTTCCCTGCATTACAAAGAGCAGGTGGGAGGGGAAATGGCCTACTCATTAGCAGGAGAGGGGAAGTTAAATTTGAATGACATCTGCAATTTGTAAGTTAAAAACCACCAAAAATAATTGGAACATTTAAGTTTTTAGATGTATTTTAGAGTTGTGTAATAAAAAAAATGGTAGGACATTGCTGAGAAGCTTTCGCAATTGTTTTTGGCTTTTAAGTGCCCTTTTTGTTAGTGCTTATGCCTTTAGCAGTTCCAGCCTCTAACTGCCTGTTTATTAGTACATTTCTTCCACCCACACACACTTGTAGCAACACAACTCTTAGCAGGTTGCACAAATCAAGGAGTAGATGTGCCTGAAAACCTAATTTCTCTTTCACTTGCCCCAGTAAATCTTCATTTCCGTGGAAGTGCCATGTTTCAAAGCACAGTCCCACAAGCAGTGCAGAAACAAGTGTGGATATTGGTCACCTGGAACTTCCTTACACTGTCATTCACCCAGCAGCATGGGAGTATAGCCCATTCTCACTAGCTGTCAGAAAGTCTTTCCAAGAAAACCAAACCTACCTAGACAAGGTCAGGGCCTGTTTTGTAAAATATACACCAGCTACGAAAAGATTCAGGCACTGTTCTGTTAAATTATCAGAGAGATGTCATTGCTTCAGTAGATCAAAGGAGAAACCCTAGTGCCTCGAGGTTATTTACATGTTCTCTTTGATCCTGCTATTGCTTTCCTCTTCCCCTGCAGCACCAGGAGTGAATTATCGTCAGATGAAAAAGAGAAGGTTAGAGACAGGAATTATTTTCACCTGCCAGTTCTTCAGGTTAAGTACAAAACTTGAAAAGTGACTATGCAATGGCATATAGAAGTGTGCAGAATCAAAACTATATTCCTCAGAAATCTGACAACTTTGTTTTCAAATATGTGATTCTTGATGATGTGAAATGGTTTAGAAGACATTAGTAGTGGGGTTTTTTTCTCTATTTGTTTTATTTTCAGAATATCAGAGTGAAGTTTCTGAAGCTATTTTTTAAAATTGGTTTACTACTGCCACTATAAAAATGGTAATTCTTCATGAAAAAAATAGGGAGTTACATAAAAAGAAAGAAGCTGACAGAACAGGCTAAAAATTAGCATGGAGAAAAGTAGATAGTGTTGAAGTCTATTTTAGATAAAATTTCAGGAAACTTCATTGTTCGGGGATAAACTCATTTTGCTTTAAATTGAATTCTACTTATTTGAACAGTTATATCTTCAAGAGTTACCTATAGTTACAGATGGTTCACTCTCCCTTCTTCTTATCTTTATGAACCCCTTTGCAGTTTATCTTAAAGCTCCCCAGATCTGCAGTGCCTGTTCTAAGATACAGGTTTTAAGTGAGTTTGCTGAAAATGGAGACTGAAACTGAGGGAAAGGACCTCCCTGAGAAGAGCATGCACTTCTCCAGGAAAACAGTGAGGTGCTTGCATCTAGGAAGATTCAAAGCTGCCATGACCTTCGTGTACTGCAAAGGAATATCTATAGCTGTATATCTATATCTCAGACTAGTAAATAAAGGCACATAATAGAATCTGGGACCCTAAGGTTGGATTTACTACTACTGACAGGACCATGATCAATTTTCTAATTTCTTCTGTTATATAATTTTGTATCTTTCTTTAAAAATAGAAAATGATTTTTCATTTGGCCTTGGAAAATCTTAAAGAATGTTACCACATTATCATTACTTAAGTAAGTGTTTTGAGATGAAGGGGTTTTACTTCTGTGAGCGAGGAATTATGCATAGCCTGCAGGGTTACTGTAGCTGATGATCTTCAACCTCATCTTAAAGATCATAATTTCTGTGAAACCAATGAGGTGGGAGAGGTCCACACAGAAAAAGAAATCTGGGAAAACGTGTATCAGGACTGGGGTTTGGGATCACTGTGTAAAATAGAATGTCAATTGTTGTTTTGTAAGGCATCAGTATTGGAGATGGGCAAAATGTCTTAAGGCAGAACCTTCAACTTGAAAATTTTATTTTACTTTTTCCTCTCCAATGCAAAGTTCAAGCCAAGTTCACTAAAGTTTGTGAACCCTTCAGCAACAGTTGTCTAAGTTACGAGCAAGCCTGAAATTGTCTGTGGTTTGGGTGCAAATCAGGATGGGTTTGATCCCAAGCCACTTGAAACACAGCACTTTTTGCCAGATATAGCTCTGTATTTCAGCCTTGTTTGCAGCCCAGACCAAGACTTGCCCAGAGGGGAGCTGTGGCTGAAAGCCCTGTGAATGGTGCCCACAGTACTTTTCACTGGTTTTTCACAGAAATGGTGAGCATTGTGTACTTGTCCTGGATGGGTGTCCGCCTGGTGGCTCAGGTTCCAGTTCAGCTGGAGGGTCATTATATACATCCATATGTCTAAGCTTCACAGTTGAAGGGGCAATATGTGCATCTCACCCAGTTTTCCACAGGGGGTTTTCTTCAGAACAGACTCACTCCTGGAGCTACACTAAGGCTCTCGTGAAAGCCAAAATAATGCCAAAGGGTGCCCATTGGCTCTCTTCCTTGGCATTACTAGGAATTTTTCAAAACTTAATCTGTAAAGACTTTTTGACCTGTAGAAGTAGATTCCTTCAGACAAGTCTAAAAGGTTTTGCAGTCCTATTCTTGTGTATTGCAAGGTCTGGTGAAAATTTCTTGTAGAAGCCACAAGTAGGTTCCTGCAGGTCTCAGGGATTTCCCAGTGCCAATAGTCACAATATGGATACCTTTGGTAATCCAGAATGACCGAATGGTGGTCCTGTCCACCATTAAAGACTTTAACATCTGTGGAGTTGAATAGCTAGATAATATGCTGTTAATTATTAATATAGTAATTAACTTCTATAAATGCTGAGAGGACTTTTACAAAAGCTGTTATGGAGTGACTGAATTTTGCTGCCGAGTATTATTTTGTGACATTGGATATCCTTTCCTATTTGTTACAGTGAATTGAACAACCTTGAAACTCCAGCTAAACAAGTCTCTAATCTTTCTGAATTTGTATGGAATGACTAAGCTTTGGCTGAAAGTTTTCTGACATGGTCTGATCATGTCTCTTCCTGGCTTCCTTTCTTCTCTATGAAGGGCAAGCTCATGAATAAGATGCCTGGGAAATAAATGCCAGCAACTTTTATATAATGACATGAGGAGTAAGTATACAGCTCTTAAGGCAAGATTTTAAAAAGTTGCCATGTAACCACTTCTTTCAGAGGCAGCTTCTCTTAGAGTATTCTTGGGATATGCTCTGTATGTAAGATGCTAAACCTTGGGGCCCAAGTGAGGCAGAGGTTTTGGCTTTTCTAATGAGAAATGGGTAGGTTACTTCCCCAGTCACCTGCACACTGTTGTCACTGGCTGCTCCCTAATATGTTGCATCCATTGTCACTTGAACAGTGGCTAAGAAAGTGTGTGTGTCCAGCCCTTTCTAGAGGCAGGTACTGCTGTTTAGCTGTAATTACTCATCTGCGAACACTTGTCAAGTGACGTAAGCCTGACAGTTTTTACCTTTATGTAACAAGCATTCAGAAAAGAGCTGCCTGAATTTTTCCTTTTATGGTCTCTAGCTCTATTGTAACTGAAAATAACAGAGGAAAACTTTGGATATAGAGTAAATTTTTAGAATTAGGATTGCACAGTTTAGATATCTTCCAGTTTGCTGTTAAACTATCAAAATGCTGTCTTGGTGTATGCACTTTGAAACTGTTTTGTTCCATAGTCCACATTGAAATCTAGCATTCAAAGCAATTCAACATTTTAAGTGCTATTTTTAATGTATTTTGATATAGTTCAACTTCTATTACCTCTTCACTTCAAAAAATTACTTCTATGAAAACCCAAACAAACATAAGATTGTGATTTTGCAGCTGAATAAGTTATATGTGCATATAGGTAGTACAAGGTAGAATTTACCACAGCACTGTTTCTCCACCAACCCAGGCTCACCTTTGCTTGCTACCTCTGTCTGTGCTTCACTTTCCAAACCAGTATAAGCTTCCAACCTTTGAATGCCTACCTCCCCTGCCACCTGGGTGTTGCTTATCTTAAAGAATTTTCTTTTTCCAAGTTCTTCTTTTCAGACACAAATACTTCTATACAGGGTGTGGATTAAACACATTCTAGTGTCAGATTCCAGACTTCTAAAAGCAAAGTTCTCAGCAGAAAGGTTATACTCTGCTGGACTTAATTACATCCAAGACAGCGTTAGTACATTATTACAAGATAAACAGAATTTTTTTTCAGAGAATGACTTGCACCATGTACTGCCAAGCACTTTAAGCTGATCTGCTAAGCAATAAAGAGTTTAGGACTTGCTTATGATATGACACTAGAATTTTCTAATGCTCACGAGTTAGGGAGTTACACCTGACTTATATCACTGTGGAGTCAGAGCACGGTTGGCCATTTATGTAAAGTTAGCCTCAGAGAGATTCCAAACTGAACTATTTGTTTCAAAAAAATTTTCTGAATCCCCATCCAGACTAAGGTTTTCATGTGGTAGCACTACAAAATGTGATTACTGTTTTAGAGGGTGTGTGATCTTAAAGAGAAATGCTGAAAATATTAACGCATACATACTAACTGGGGTACTGATAGCCAGGAATTCTGCTCTCATCTTTTCTTTGCAGTGTGTGTAGATAAAGTTTCCCCTCCTCCTCTTATACAGAGCTGCTCCCTAAGTAACTGGTTAGGTTAAGTTAGGTTTTCCTTTTCTAACTGTTAGCTTTTCCTTTTCTTCATTTAACCCACCCTCTCAGAAAGAGTCCTGAATACATAAAAAGCTTTTGCAGTGTGCCCTGAAGCATGTCTGCTGATGAGGCACATACAATGTAATTATGGATAGCTCGATGCAGCATCATGAAGTGTCTTTGTTTACAACTTCTCTATCAGGAAAGTATAATGAACAGATTCACTGAGGAAATGCAAAAGCAGATGCCTTTGGCTGGCTCCTGTTGTTTTCTTTTTGGCAAAGACAGAGGGAGGAATCTACTCTGGGACAACCCCACTGAAGTCAGATGAGTTACACCAGGCAGAAACTGGAACTTTTTTCTTTTCTTCTTCTTCCTTTTTTTTTTTCCCCCTTTTTTTTTTTTTAAATTTTTGGTTGGTTGGTTGGTTGTTTTAAAGAACACTGTTTCCAGGTCTCTTTTCCCTGACTGTCACAATTTCTCTTTCCACAGAAAGCCTATGAGAAAAGACTGTCTGCTTCTAAAAAGGTAGGATATACTTTTAATCACTAATAGCTAATTTCCTCAGCTATATAAATTCTATATATATATCTACCAATGGGTGTAATAATAAAATTAATATATAACTATTTCTATTTTAAAAAATACTAAAAAGCTAAAATCTTCACTACTGAATGAGACAATAAGAACAGATTGTGCTGTGAGAGGGTTGGAGCATTTAACACACAGCTGTGCTGCTTCAAGTGCACGAGATGTGCTTAGAGCTGGCCTAGGCCAGCATATGATATCACTTTGAAATGTGTACTCATACCTGGCATGTACTGAGGTGTAACATTGGGCAGAGCTTCTGAGGGCAGATGTCTGTGGAAGCACCCCATTTCACATGTGTGAAAACTTTAGGGAAGAGAAACCTGTGGCAACTCATAGTATCATGCATATTTGCTAGTGATAATCTTGAAAACAAGTTTATTAGGGTACACATAGTATTGCACAGTGCAATAACAAAAGTTGGCAGGACTGCTGCTGCTTTCTGCTTGCTCGTGCAGTGACCATACTTCTGGGGTTTCTTCCTCTGCTGAGGGCCTGAATGGTGCCTCTCATATAAAACCTGCCATTTACAATTTGCCTTTTGCTGAGGCCTCCTTTGTGTTCACACAAGGCAGCTGGCAGGAGTGCTGACCTCCCCGGAGCAGAGCTTGCCAGCACTGCCTAATCAATATTCAGTAGCGTCGGCTGCTCATTGCAAACCCATTGATTATCTCTGGAAGGTTACTCCCCCTGTGTGTCACTTTTCAGTCTCTTGCCTTTACCTCCCCTCCACCCCCCCATTCCAGGCTCTCAAGAGGACAGAGTGCTGGGATGGAAATGAGGTTCTCTTTCAGAATCTGAATAGTTTGTTGTCAGATGTCAAAACAGTCTTTCAAAAGAAGGTGGTTTCCTCACTGCCAGACTTTTGTTTATACCAGGTTTGTGCTTTTAATTTCTGGGATACTTTTAATGATTATAAGCTCTGGCACTTGAGGCATTAGTTGTATTTGACTCAGGCAGGTTGCACTAAGCCTTGGTCTCCTGTGACCAAAGAAAAAGCTCCACATCTTTTGCACAGCTGTAGGTGACCTGTCTGACCTCTTGCATGGAGGGGGAGAGCCATGATTTCATATTCCATGCTATTCAAAAGTAAATGAACAGGGAGACTCATGGAAATGAAAAATGGCACAAACCCCTGTTTTCTGGTGTTCTCTGCTTAGAGCATACCCAATTCCTTTTTACTAACACAAGAGAGGAGACCAGTAAGGTTTGTGTGGCAAAATACCTGTCACATTACCCTAAAGTGAATTTGGTAAAAATCATAACAAGGTCTCTCCTTTAAAATGTGAATTGTCCACTTAAGTCTGTATTCAGTCATTAATACAGCAGTAGAGAACTGTGAAATAAATACGCAAGTCTAAACACTTGAATCTATTAGGTGTAGAAGAGTAAATACCAGATATTTAGACTGATACAAGAGTTACTTTTTTTAGAGAGTTACTTTAGTTTGATTTGGTTGCTTTGATTATAAATGTAACATTAACAATCACAGCAGAGATTACAGGCCAAGGTCAGAGGTCTCAAAGGAGGGGAGTGGACAGGTGGAGCTAAGTGACAGATGGGTAAAAGAAAGGCATTTGGCACAGAATAATTGTATTCCTATCTCTATGACACTACTTAGTTCAAATCAGTGTTCTTTCCAAAGAGCATAAACTGCACTGTGTTGTAAACTGTCTGCATTAGCAGAAGAATTGAGTCTGCAACTGATGGGTAGTAGTGCAGTGTCCAACTTCCTGTTTGTAATAAGGAGATTGAAAGCCAATAGCTCTCAAGCTTTATCCTGCTTGTCTCTTCTCAGCTTGGATTTAAGGCACCACTACATCCAAATGAGATGCTTCTGTCTGAAGAGAGCAATGCAAGTCAAAGCACAGTAGAAGTTAATGACTTACTGCTTCTGGCTTAATACTAAATGTTCCTGTAGAGGATGGCAGTATTCACTGTTCATGGAACAATACCACACCTGGTCAGCATCTTGCATTAGTGTGTCTTGGTTCATCTCATAGAGTGGTCTGGGGTTTGTCAGGTGCTGATGATTTAGCCCATCTCTCCAAGGACCAGTCCAGCAGCCAGCACTGTGACCATTGCCAGCAGTCTTGTCCTGTCCACTAGTACATACCAGAGATGATGACAGAGATGTAAAAAATGGCAAGCTGGCATTAATTGGGGTTTGTTTAGCCAAGGGGGTTTCCTGTCAGCTCCCCATCTTCCTGAATGAGGCATGTGACACAACAGACCTGCCTGACTGCCAGAGGAAGTTTGTTTAAGTGTAGATGAGGGGTTAAAGTGAGAGTGGACAAGGGAGAGACAGCTCCTCAGCTGGCACAGCAGAAGAGTGACTCTACATGCCATCATTTTTGTCAGGAAGTACTTTCTTTTTGGTGTTAGTTGTTAGCCTTCTGGCATTAGTTAGTGTTTTGGTTATTGTCTATAAAAAGGCTGTGTTGCTACTAAAAGAAGATCCCTGAGACGCAGTTTTGTAATACGTTTGGGACCAATGACATTTATATCCAGTTTGTCTTTTGGCTGTCTTCAACACACCTGAGACATACTTAAAGGATGAGGTGAAGGTAATATTATGCCATGGTTAGAGAATATTATCAGTGTATTACAAAGGAAATCTTAACAGAGAGCCTACGGTTCCCATTTCTCTACTTGGCAGAACCTTCCTGTCCCATTTACATTTACATTACCCTTTAGCAATCACTGCAGTGCTAGAGGGAAATGCTGAATGGAATGTATTTCTAGCTATTGCTGCTGATGGAGCAAAGAAAGTCAGCATGTTGGGATCAAAATGCTTACATCAATCACCAGCAGATCTATCTGATGTAGCAGAAATATCTGTCCGTTGCATCTCCTTTCCACCTGTGCTTTAGGGTGTACTGAGTGTTTAGAGAACCAGAGTTCTCTTGGGGCTGCATTGACAGCCTGTGGGTTAAAGAGCTGTTGTGGTTTGACACTAGCCAAATACCAGGCATCCACGACAACCGCTCACTTGCTCTCTCCTACCACAGCTGGGCAGAGGAGAGGAAAAAAACATTCGGCAATGGGGTCATGAGGGATCATAAGGACCGGGAGGAAACACTCCAAGGACAAAACACGCTCAACTTAGTACAAAATAAATTTCTTACTAACAAAATCAGAGGAGGATAATGAGAAGTAAAATAAACCCTTAAAGACACCTTTTTTCCCCAAACCCTCCCTCCTTCCCACCGACAGCCCAGCGATACAGGGCATGGGGGGGTTTGGTCAGTTCATCACCGAGATTTTCTTCCACTGCTCAGAGAGAGAGGAGTCCTTCCCCTGCTATGCCGTGGGGTTCTTCCCTCAAGAGACAGTTCTCCATGAACTTCTCCAAAGTGCAAAAGTCAGCATTTCCCATTATAAGTTAAATATATTTCTAGTAGATAGAGGTGAGCTCTTGTCCTGCATTACCAGACATCATCTTTGATTAAATACTAGTAAAAAGGCCCACTAAAAAAATCTGTCCTGTGTGTCTATAACCTGAATTGCAATGGCAAAGTTGCTACAGATCTTTGTTGCCTTCTGTGTTGGAGTTGTGACAACTACTTTCTCCTGAGCTGATGAACTGTAGTGTTGGTTATCCTCTGTTTGCTGTCAGTTCAAGCTCTGCAAGCAAAGATAGAATCTGAATTCATTTGTCTGCTGTTAGAACTTGCTTTCATTCTGGTACTTCAAAGGCTGTTGTAGAAAGAGTAGTGGTGGTATGTGCTTCTCAGTTCACAAGGTGGAATTATTACATGCAATGATTATACTTTTCAGGTATTTGCTCTGCAGTCAAGAGAGTGAGTTTGTTTCATTGGTCAAATTTAATTTTAACATAACATTGGTATGTAATAAATGCACCTTTAGCTTTCTGATAACTTGATTTAACTTTCAATGTGGAGCAGTGTTTAGAAGATGACCATGTCCTTTGCAAAGAAGGAAAAGGGAATGATAAAAAAGCATTTTTTGCTTTGCAATTTTTTATGATAAAGAACAAAACCCAAAAGATAATGCTGTCCTTACTCACTATAAATTATGTGCTTTCCTCAAAGATCAGAAAAGCACATAGTTTGCAGAGAGTCAGGACAGCATTGTATTTTCCTTTAAATATGCTTGTACTTTTTTTGTATAGAACTTTTTTTTTTGTATAGAACTTATCACCATGGTGTCTGAGTCTCTTCTCCATGCATTCAGTCTTCCAGTATCTTTTTGTGATGTAGCAAAAAGAAAGTGAGGGGTGAATACAGTGAATTATTTGCTCAAGGTCATTCAGCAAGTCTAAGAGCAAGGAACTGAATGCAGCTAACCTAACGCTCATATATTGTCTATCCTTTATTCTAGAAATGAATGAATCCCAAAGATTGAAAGAAATCTACAATATTATCTCCCATAGCTATTTTCTGTGTAGATTGACTCATACCCAGGCTTTTCTTTGGTATCCTTTCAGAGTAGTAGATGAAAGGCAGACATGTTCAACAGTAAGCCCCTGTTTACAGCATGACATTTGAGTTTACGTCACTGTAGCCTCCTTTTTTGTTATAACTGTTTCTGTGCACTGTCCTCTTTGCCTGCCTGGTGCAGAGAATCCCATTCTATAGAAACTTGCTTGTAAACTGCTGAGCTCGTGGCCAGCGAGGACAAGGGGTTTGCCTGAGAGCAATGTAGAGCTACTTCCTTCACACGTTGCTGCTCTGGCTTCCTTTGGTCATTTGTGACCTGTTTCCCCTTTTTGCCAGTTATGCAAATGGGAGCTCCTGTTTGGGGTGATCCTGGCCCTGGAGCTCCTCCTGGTTCAGAATGGCAGCAAAGAGCATTTTGATATCCCCACTCTACATCAGTGTTGATGAGCCTGCACCATATAAAGAGCACTGGGGTGCTCAGAAAGATGCTTTCTTCTTGGTAGATGCCTGCTTATGGTGGTGGTATTCTCACTCTCTCTGGAGTTTGCAGCAAGAGTGCAGAGGTGCAACTTTTTCTTCTTTCCACTGCAGTGTCCCTCAGTGGGGGCAAAGTGCATGGCTTAAATATCCCTCGTCCCCTAAGTGCTGTGCTAACCTGGGAGACCAAAGTCCTTTTTTTCTCATTGCTTGAACTCAGTTTCTCTCTTCTTTCAGGTGACAAAGGGAAAGATCTCTGGGGAAGTCATGCTCCCATCAGGTCCTTTAGCCGATCCACTATGGTTTCAAATCAGAGTTTGTCCACTAGTTTTGGATTTAGGGGGCAAGTCAGGATGCTGAGGAGTGTGACTGCACTGTATGTGGATCTTAAGTTTGGAAGAATTTTCTTTTCCCATGTGGAGTTGGAATACTTTTTATCAAAATCTGCATTCCTGGAGGGTTTGGATATATTTCTGTCCTTATGTGCATGCCAATCCATGGAAACTTAACCTCTGCTGCCATCTCATCCATGAAATGAATGGATTACTGGGAGTCCTGACTATCCCAAAATGGGCAGTGGGGGAATGCAATGGTACCCAGTATCAGAGTTAACACTCTGACTACTGAAATTGCGAAGGACCATCTTTTACAGTCCTGAAAAACTTGAAGAATTGCTTTTTAGTAAGTTTTTAGCTTAATTCCTAAGGAAATGATGCAGCTGGGAGGTCTATATCTGTCTGTCTCACTGCATGTACCTTTTGAAACTGCTGGCAGTTTTTAACCAAATTTAAAAGAGGGGTAGAAGAGTATCAAAACTTCCTGAAAGTTTTATAAACATTGGCAGTTAAGTAATCAAGGAATATTCAAATTGGTGCTCTTACCAAGGGAACTCTCACCAAATGTGTTTTTATTGACAAGCCCCAACTGGTCAGTCAGCATTTATGGGTGGGAACAGAGCTAATGTGAGAAAGGGTAAATTAGGGGGCAAAAATCTGTAGGAAACCAGGCTTCATCAGTTCTATCTCTTGGGGAACAAGCTGTTGTTTAGCAGAGCACGGAGATGCTGCATAGATGTGAAACCTCAGTTACAGTTTAGCTTTTGTCTTTTAGTAACAGAGTGTAATGTGTAGAGACTCTTTTAACATTTGGACAGTAGAGCTGAACAAAACCAAGACCATTATACGCAATATCTGTCAAGACTTGTGAATGGTCTGTGTTAGCCTGCCAAATGCAAATGAGGATTATCCATTCATTTAGTCCAAGAGAGAAAATGATATAACTTCTTTGGTTCAATTACTTTACTGTGACAAATAAACAAGGAAGAGAGGATTCCAACATGGACAATGGAGAACTTCAGGTAACTGTAAGGGCTGAAGAAATCACACTGCTCTGATGGTAAGCCTTATTTTACATTCTTTACTCAGACATAGTCCCTACATCTTCAAAGTTATTTATATGCTCCCCCCAGAAGTAGAGAATCGTGTAGAATTGAGACCCGAGTCTCACTTATTTACCTTGGACTTTTAAGGCAAGGATATTCTTGTCTTGGTTGGAATATGGGTTGTTCTCAAGCAGCCAGAGCTATCGGGTTTTCTCTCTGCTGTATTAGTCAAAGCACTAGTGCAATTTTTTACATCTCTGTCATGAAGTAGAGACATTCCACTGTTTCCAAATGCTGGTCACGGGTGGGAGTGAAAGGGATGTAGAGCTGAAAAATCCTGACAAGTATCCACCATGTGAGTCCCCAGCACTTTTCAGAAGGGGGCCACAAGGAAAGGGTTCAGCAGCTCCTCTGCACCTCAACCGAGTTTGTGAGACTCACCTAAGGAGCCAGTAAGGCTCTGGGAAAAATGGATAGGCTAGAGAGGAAGCAGACATGCATTTATGGTTGCTGATAAAGTTGACTCTCTCCATAGATGGACATGGTCCAAAACAGCTGAGTAGCTCCAAAGCGGCAGGTTGGATGCCATTGTGGCGCACTCCCCTGACCACTGTCTGTTGTCCAGAGATGGGGGTCCCATGTCATTGTGGGGACTGAGCTGACAGACTGTGCCTGTACACCTTCAGGCTAGCTAGGAAATACTCAGCAAGGGAGTGGGTCCTATTCAGCCCAGACGTCAACAAACTGCTACAAAAGCAGACTCTCACCTGAGTGACCTGCCCCACAAGCTGGAGCTTTCTTGGCAAAGTAGCTGTTCTTCCTTGCAAAGCCTCACGTCCTCACCAGCACCATGTTAATGACTGGTCACTCAGGACAAAAACCTCTCATGCATCATACAGAGATCACAGACCTTCAGTTCCTATAGCTTCAAGCAGGTTTCATCAGCACCCTTTCACTGCAAGTCTTAGCAACTTAGTTTAGAAAATAAAAATGAAGTTTGCAACCTTTGTCTCACAATAATGTTTTTTTTGAAAGATAATGGACTATTTCAGTTGAAGTAGTTATTTCAGAAGACTGATTTGGAGGGACACTTGATGTGTGGTTCATCTTTCTTTCCCAACACTGGCAGGTTGCTTTCTTCTCCCAGACGTAGCTCAGTTCAAAAATGTATTTGCTCAGCTATTTTTGAAGGAAATGGAGTGGGGGCAGCTTGCCCTCTGCTGGCTGCTGGCGTCCAGGAGTTAGAGGGAACTCCTCCTGCAGCACGGCCAGGGACTTTCGGAGCTCATTTTGTGATCTGCCCAACTCTGCGGGAATATAAACTGGTTAGACCCAGATGGGTGTTGACATAAAAGCCCCTTCTTTAAAGTGACTGCCATGGGAAATGGCGTTGTCTGTCAGCAACCAGCATGAGCAGTAGTGTAATCGTCCTCTGACTTGAACTTTAACCATCAGGTGTCAGCCTAGTCCTGTCTCAAGGAGTTGTACCAGTTATCTCCTATCCAACAAGCTCCCTTTCTCTGCCCCACCATGCGCACAAGAATGAGGGACAGGTGCTCCCAGTGAAGTCAACAGCACCTTCATATTCCCTTGGAGAGAAAAAATAAAGGGATAGATGGGTAAGTCAGGAATGGCTAGTACTGCTTCCTGCATGTTGTTGTCTTTTATGAGAAGGTATAACACACATAGGCTGTGCCCTCCTCTTGCTCAGTGCAGGAAAGGTGACCAAGGGTGGCACAGTCCCTCCCAGGGCTCCACTGTGCAGTCAGGATTATATAGAGCTTGTGCTTTCATACTCAAACCTGCCCACCCTCCAGCTCCTCTGTCCTTGTGAACTCTTTTTTCACCCTGAATTTGTTTTGCTATGACCTCTTGTCAAAAAGAAAAGCTGTTTCCATAATCCTTATATTTCATGTTTTGATGTTAATCCTGACATTCTTTACCTAAATCCAAATATGCACTGCCTTTACGATTTAAAAGGAAAAATACTTATCTTGGATCTTAAATGCCTAATTGCATCTGACTAAACAAGGCTGCTTTAAAATAGACCCCAGAAAGAAAAGATCCAATTGTTTGCTTGTTAAATACTAAATTAAAACAAAACCCTGAGGAAATGAAGGGGTGGCAGTCAATGGTGTTACAGTTGCATAGGGACCAATAGTTAGAAAAGTGGCATATATCCAGGAGAGGCCCACAGCAAAAAGGGGAAACCCGGCTCGCATGGAGAGTGGAATAAGGTACGGCAGAAACTGATTTGTATTTGCAAATGCAATTTAAGAGACAACTGTGTATATATTCTGTAGTTTGAAGACTGTTCATTAAATAATATGAAAGAAAGTGAAGAATAAAGTAATTATGATGACAAGAAACAACTCAAAACACTACTGTAATTTTTCTTTAGCTCCCTGAAGACTGCAGGTCTTTGTGTTTCAATGCATGAGCTACTGTTTGGCATGCTTCCTGAACCACTTTGTCTATTCAGTTCTTGCTAATGTGAAAGTGCCCAGACTCCCTGGAAAGGCAGCTTTGTTGGAAACCTTTCATTATCAAGGATTAGCTGTTTGGTAAACCTGTGTCCCCTTTAACAGTTTGACGGGAAGTACCAACTAATGAAGGGCTCATTGTGGTGATGCTGTGAGTGTGGGACTGGAGGCTGTTTTATTGCTCAACTTGCAAACCAGGCTCCTTTGTGCTAAAGGGAAACTGAGTCATGCCCTTTGAGTCTGCTGAAAACATGTGGTGAAAAATATGCTTTCCTTTCTTGGTGCTTTTGCCTTGTTTGTGGTCTAAAGTCTTCACATATCTGGGAATTTTGTTGATATGTTACCGAATCATGTCTTTAGATTTGAAAAGGCTTGTGTCAAAGCCTAGGTATAGCTTACATGAAACATTTCCATATAATACCAATATGAAAAACTGAAATAACACAAACGATTAAAGGCCTTCATCAACTCACAGTGTAGTTGTAAAGCTTTTTAATGAACCAAATCTGAACATCCTCATCCCACCTCTAGTCAGGTAGTAGGCGTGGCAGACAAGTATAGGATTTACATCTTCACTGATAAGCTTCCATAAGTGTTTTAAATCTCGAGAGATTTATTGAAATCTTTTATGAAAGTAATGGAAATTAAATCCCTTCTCTGTGAAAAGTGTTCCGGTATAACCTAAATCATGAAGAAATACTGCTGAAAATCATCATTAGATTCTGTGATGTCAAATGGGATCCTTTTATATCTACAATAAATCTTTCTCATTGAAACTCCCACACCACTCACAACCCCAGTGTTGCCCAGTGTCTGCAAACGCAAAGGAGCAAAGAAAGACGGCTCTGTAAACCACACGGGAAAGAAAACATAGCCCTACCCACAGCCCCAACCAGGCTCCATGTGTTTGGGGAAGCGAGCGTGGAAGTACCCAGGGACCTGTTAAAGGCCCAGAGACTGCTAAGCCCCAATGCTCTTGTGTGGAGGGGTCAGGTCAGTGTGGAACTGCTCGTGTTTAATTGGGAGAAGGCCCCAAGTATGTGGTTTGGATTTTGCTCTCCCTCTCTGTTAAAGCTTATCAGGCCAAGTGCAGAAAGTGTCCCTACTGATCCAGAACACAGGTGACACAACTGGTTCCTGCCAAGGGAGGTGGCTCTTGATGAGTGTTATTAACTCTGTGTGAGCAAGGAGAGCAGTCAGGTAACCCAGGGATGTGTGTGTGTGTGACTGGGGGAGTCATGGAAGAGATTGTGATCTAATGCAGAATTTTGAACTCATTATCTGTTCTGCATTGAAAAGCTGCAAGAACATTACTCACGCACATAAATGTGTGTGGTGGGAAGTGGCTGGAGAGTGGCCAAGAATACAGAGAGTATTACAGCCTACATCTCATTCTCCCAAATATTACCAGCATGTAGCCAAATTCAGAGAGAAGGCAGTAAGAACGATTCTATTTAATTATTATAATTATTATTATAATATAGTAATTGCAGCTACAGAGGTCCTTTCTGATTAGCATGGAGACCTTACTTTAGAGCATTGCAAACAGGATCCTGGTCAGTTTTAGAAGTCCTGGACATAAATACAGCAAGTACTGTTGACCCATTTGTCAGAAATCTGGTGACCACATAAAGAGAGGTGCTGTGCTGAAGGGGTTTCAACCACTCTAGCTCAGCCTTCAAAGCTTTCCTGCCTCTGGGCCGGGGGCATCCGCTCAGGGTTTGTTGATCCTAATTTGATCCCTCCTGGCTTAAGTCACAAATTAACTGTACACAACCATCTACCAGTGAAATGAAACAGAAATGTGGAAACCACCTGTGGCCCTTACCTGGCCTGTGCACAGCACCAAGGTTTTCCTGCTTGGGGCTGTTCGGCAGAACCTTCCACCAGAGGGCAGCTGGGAAAAGGAATGTGATGGGCTTGCCTGGCTCAGGATGAGACAGCAGCTAATTCGATGCTAATTATTATGGTTGTAACTTCCTCCCTAACCAGATGCAATCCCCTTCAGCCATTTCCAATGGCATTATGCTTAGGGAATGCTTCCCACAATAAAAGTAAAGGCAGCGTTCTTTCCCAATTGCCCCAAGATCCATTCTCAGACGTAATCTGAGCTAGACACAGTACAATTAGTTATTTGTGTTCCTGAATTAGCAAAAGGCTAAGCTTTAAAAATCCAGTAATGCCTCTGAATGATGTGTTTGTAATAAGTTTATCCCTGAGCTCCATTAAGTGCAGATCTGGTACGCTTTCTGCAGTCTAATGTGGGAAGAGCAGAGGAGTAGCAGCTTTTTACTCAGCACTGCATCTCTTCTATTTATGAATAGTGTGGACTGACTTTGGAGCCACTTCTAGACATAAAAAGCCTGTGGTGAAAAACTGGTAGGATCACAAGTGAAAATAAGTGGCAGCTGCTTCCTGGTGTTGTTGTACATGTAGAATATAGGGAATGGAGCAAAACTACTTGTACTAAGTACTTACTTTGCCTTTCCTTGTGATGAAAGAAAGAGCTACCCAGCTACCAGACTTGTTATCCATCTGCACTACCATATCCCACACTCCCTGTGGCCATGATGTGTGCTTTTGCTGTTACATGTTACAGATAATCACTGAAGACTCAGACAAAAGATTCAGTGTTTTTCAAATAGAGACAAGTAGCAGCTTTGACCACCCCCTAATCTCAGATGACTAATCTCACTCTACTTGTGTTTTTTTCTGTTCAAACATTCTTTTTTTTTCAGTTTCTTTCATTTAGTTTCCCTTTTATTTATACTGTTACTTTCTCTGGGGGAAGAGATTTGCTCCTCTGTCTCATGTTGAGGCTAAAGTCAGTGAGGTCTCTAGTGCACTAACAGCAGTTCTTTCTATGGAAATTAATCGGGCTTCACAGAAGCTGGAGACAGATGATGCTTGCAGTTGAAATATTATTTCAAGGTTTTAATGTCATGTTGTAAACCAGAAGCTTCTCATGTTGTAAATGAGAAGCTACACCACTATTAATCTGTCACAAAGGTAGCAAAACCCACTCAGTAATGACAAATTCCTCTCCCTCCAGAGATACCACTCACATTAAACCTGAATGTTTGTTATTTCCAAAGTTTTAATGAAGACCTTGCATTGAACTGAGAGGGGGGCTGTACTCCCAGAGCTGAAAACATTCTGCCGCTTGTTGCCTCCTTTGCAGCTTTTGACTGGGAACTTGATATTTAAGTATTCCTGATAGCTCTTAGTTTGTGTGACTGGTGTCTGATGATCAGGACAAACACGGGAGATAGTTGGCAGGAACATTCCCTCCAGATGACAACAGGCTGGAGACAGGATATGGAAAGAGTGGGGGGGATAGGAACCTAAAAGAAAGACCCATTAACCTTGAAAGCATGCAGAAGTGAGGAGTAGAGCTCCTGTCAGTGATAACCAGCAGAAACTTTTTTCCTCCCGGAAATCCATAGTGGTACCCAAATGAAGCCATAGCTTATGCAATGGCTCCTGCTGGCAAGGGAGCATGGGCTGTGCAATTCCTTACCAGCCTGTCCTCAGTTCTCCATGGACACAGGGCTGTTTTGGTGCCTAATGCAGTTGCTTGTTCCCTCTTGTCTGTAATCCGAACAAAGATGATAATAAACTCAATTCTTAAGTGAGTTTTGTCCATCCCTGTGTTAAGGGAAACATGGAAGTTGTGAAAACCCATTTATGTATTGTAATTAAAGACTGTACTCATACATAGTGTCGCACAAGTCAGCTTAATTCTGGTGATTCTTATTGTTTGAGAGCTTCATTTTGCAACAAGAATGATGTTCCTTTAACCCTATTTTCTACAAATAGTTTTCCGTTAAATCAAGAAAGCTTTTTTTCCCCATGGGTAGGTGGACTGGAAGCAGAAGTGTTGATGACTCCTTGTTTTCTAAAGATCAAATTGATTTTTTAAAAATTTCTTCCTATATCTCTACACAGGAGTGCCAAGGAAGTGCTGTAAGAGCTGCTGGAGAAATAGCAGAGAGTACTTCTGAGAAGCCACAGTGCCACACTGAGGTGAGAGTTGCTTCTGTTTGAGTTGGGATTGTGCTTTCCATTTGTGGTATAGTCAGAAAGGCTCTTTGCAGTGACTGGAACTAATCATCTGTGCTCTACCAGTTTAAAGCAAATTCTGGCTTCTTACGTGGGCATCTTTAAGCATCACAAGAAAATGTGCAGAAAAGAATCTATTTAAACATGATCCATACCAGGTACCAGCTTTAAAAGCTGCCAGCTGTCTTTAAAGAAATTTTGGAACATCTGTCAGTGGAAATTTAATTTTATAGCATAATTTTTCTATCAAGCTCTGACAATACCAAATACACAAATGTAAGTTCACTCACTCCTCTCATGTATTATATTGAATTATGATAGTTTTTTAATTATATGAGAGTAAAATAAATATTATGTACAGTGTAACAGAATTTAATTTATTGATTCATCTGAAGACAATGCAACCTAAAGGTCTTCAGCCCTTCTTAGGATTGTCTCCCACATTTGTACAAAAACTACAGCTCAAAAACTCAAAGCAGCAGTGGAACTTTTTTGCATGATTATGAACTATGGGGAATTAGCTGTTGTTTGTGTCTGTCAAACTATCAGATTGCAGAACTGAATCCTTTTTTTCATATTGAAATGAGTTGAATAAGTCAATGTCTCAAACCTTGTACCTGGAACCCTGTTTGATGCTAGTTTTACAAGTTCATTTCATTAATTTTCATGACATTATGTAGACCTGTTTTATGAAGTTCATAATGCTCTCAGACCTCTCACACCTTTCTGTGTAATTTGTGCGCCTCCACTTTGATAGGACTTAAGCGCCTTCCATTCTTTGTGTTTGCTGTTCCATTATAGCAATTCAGGGAGGTACCATTATCCTTGGGCAAAAGTTGAAGGGAGGTGCAACAGCTATGATACAGCTTGTTTCTGCTCTGTCTTTTCACATAATTGTTCTACTTAAGAGCTTTGTTCAGTTCTCACATTTTACTTTTTCTCTGTTTCTTATTTACTATATCTCTGTTCTTCCCAAAGCCATAAACTACCTCTGTTTCCATGTGTGCATCTTTCCCGCTTTCTCTAATTTGGCTTTTGTCTCTGCTGCCAAAAGTGCAGCATATAAACTGGACCAAAGTTTCCAAGGTATAAAGGATACTTTTAAGAACATCTTATGTATTGTTCTTCTGATTTGAAATAAGTGAGTTTTACAGCACACAAAATGAATGTGGTGATGCAAGTGGGACCATAAAAGCATATGGCCAGGGGAACTCCTTGCTGCCATGTTCCCTTCCTTCTCAAGCCTGCCCATGGAAGGCAGGCTAAAACTGTAGCTAAAACTGACTCATCTTAAAAAGCAAATTGCTCTGCCTAGGGAGGAGGAGGTCAAAGGACTGTATCAGTACTTGTGTGTGGTTCTGTCCAGGAGTCTTGGGTGGAAGGCTTTAGTTGAGAAGGAGTTCCAGTTTCAAACACAACAAAAAACGAAAAAAAGAAACCTACTTACTGAATTCTGGGAAAGATTAAGAGGAAAGCTTGCCAGCTAATGCTGTCAGTGGTCTGTCTGCCTGCTTGTGGCCTTTCCTAGCAAGCACTAGTTCAAAGTTATTAGTATTCAGTCTCTTCATTTGAGTGAAATTTAAACAGAAATTTTCTCTGTCAGTTTAATACATTGAAATATTCTGCTAAACTGTGGAATTTTGTGGTGTAGATGCATAAATATATCCCCTTCCCTGTGTTCTCCGCACAAGAACAAGAGCATCAGACAACACCCAGCACATACTTACTTACCTTTGAAAAGTCAGAATGGTAAAACTGGTTTAATAAAGTTCTTGTCTGAGAGAGTACTATTCTTCAAACATCCTGGATTTTAAATGTTTCTGCTGCTCCCTGGGAAAATAAGTAGTAAAACAAGCTTGTGTGTATGTGAAACCAGTTACAGAAGTGAGTTACCTACATATAAACAGTCCGTGGGGGGTTTTTTTCCCGTAATGAATTAATTCTTGTTTGCTTTTAACATGAGAGCTGATGATCCTTTCCTGTTGGAAAGGTGTAGCAAGTGTTTGGCAAGGTGAGGACCTCACAGTTTCAGTAACTGAACAGCTTCAGCTCACTTCTTTTATCACCTTCCTGATACAGAAGGTGCTGACTTACAAGCAAGTTCGTATCTTGCAAACAGCATTGAGAATCCCTTGAACTCAAAAGGAGTATTTACATTTCTGATATCTCAATGGTGGAGAAGGATGCTGTTTCTGGTGAAAGCTACACATCATATTTAAAACCTAAACATTTTATGAGTCCTGACACCTGTTTGAAAATAGGGGTCCCAGAAGCAAACTGTGAAATAACAGTTAAGATCACCACCCACTTTGTAGAGATTTAAGAGCCTGTCTTTAGTGATCCTGTTTCAAAAATCTGGATTAGGTTTACAGTCTCTACAGATCCTCTTTTCTCAAAATGAAATTAGTTGTTGATTCAAACCCACCATGGACATTTAGGGTCGACCAAAGTTAGGACTCATATGGAAACATTGTTTTAATTTATGTTTATGGGTTCCTAAGCAAGTGAATTTTCCTGAAGCAATGCAGATTATCAGTGGAATTTATAGGAAAATTCATGTCTCCTGAAATAATATCTTATATCCTCATATCCCTTTCATTGATTTGCAGGAAATGGGAAGGAAAGGGCTTCAGCAACAACTCAAAGATGAGATGAGCCCCATAGTTTTATGTTATATAGAAAAGGTTGTGGAGAAATTTAAATTTTTTCAATCCTCCTTTTCCTAGTTGTTGTTCAAGTGGATGTTACCTATAAAGCCTGGGATCCTTGGGAGTAGAAACATAAATGCTATTACTTAAAATAAGGATTGCATGGAGTTAAAATGGAAGCAAGTCAGGCTTGTGTGTGGTTTGAACTATTTGTAGGAGAATAAAAAGCCATACAAACAGCTCTGCTGCAGCTGCTGACATGAACATGATCAGGGTGTAAAAACATGTAATACAGACAGCATTAATGTTGCCTTAATTAGAAGGTGCTTACTTGAGTATAGCATCTAAATGGGCATAGAGTTTCTTGCAGATTTCAAAAAAAAGAGCAGATTTATAGAAAGGAAAGAGTTGTCCAAAACGAAAATTATTTACCCGAGGAAGGCGTCTTAGCATTAGATAATTGGAAGCTATTTAAGGTAATTACACAGAAGACAGAGATGTTTTTCTATGTGGATGTATGACTTTAGTCAATTAGCAAATCAGAAATCAGTTTTCCCAGTTTGAACTGAAAGTATCTAGAATTCATTTAATCCTGAATTACTTAGATCAAATATATGAAAGCTTTTATTTTCTAGTACACCGTGGTTCAGCACAATAGTTGGGAGAAGAGTATTTATTATTATTTTAATAGTGTTGTCAAGACATGAGCTAACATACTACTTTCGTGGAAGTGCCAGTTCTAGGAAGTGTGAACTAAAGTGAACGTCTGTTTGTAGGAAGGATTGTTGGAGTGAGATTTTTGTAAAAACCAGCACATAACTCAGGTAAGAAAAAAAAGTAATAAGATGCTGTTGACATTAATTTGCAGTGAAGGAAAGATGGCAAATGGAGAACACAGCAAAAAGGATGTTGGCTGCTTTCCATGACACTACAGCTTTCAGTGTCCTGGAGCTGTGCAACTGGTTTTCTGTGCATGGAGCAGATGGGATACAACAGGCTTAATCTTGTTTTTCTTGATGTTGTGACTCACCTGAGCTTTAGTATGTGTGATTTGGAGTCCATGGTTAAACAGCAAGAACTGAGAGGACACAAGGAATGGGACACCCTGTGAGTCAGTGGACAGTCCAGCATGGTCTGGTCCATGCTCTCTAGCTGAGAGCCTGAGAGAAACAGCTCTTCTAATTTGATATATTCCCCAAGAACATGGCTGGTTTTTGGAACCTTTTTCAGTCTGCATCATACTTTATAGGAAAGAACTGGTTTTGTGGCAAGCCAAAGGAAGCATCTGGCAGGCTATGAAACTGGTAGCTAACCCTTAATGACTCAGAAGAAAGCTTCGTGTCCTGCCTTGATTTACTGCTAAATCATAAACAATCAAGCTGGCTCTCAGTCTAATTACTAATGCCAGGCACACACAAGCAGCATAAAGCTTGGGACGCAGTGACATCTTCCCAGTTTGAAACATTTCCATTTCTTGCCTGAACTGCACTTTTTGGGACAGCATTCTCTCTTATCCTAATTTGTGATGCTTTTGCTGCTGATTGGAAAGAGATTTGCACAAGTTACTTCTGCAAGAGAGACCTGGGGCAATGGACAGGAGAAGTGATGATCAAAGCAGGCAGAGTGCTGACACATGGGCGTATACAAACTTGAGCTTGTAAATACTTAGAACTGCCTTGGTGCATAGGCAAAGGCAAGCCAAAATATTCTCATTGTCTGACACACACACTGGGAAAAATTTGGCCTATTACTGTAAAAATATTTTAAAACTTTTCTTCATGGGATAACATGACTGAATTTCTTTTACTTGTGCCTTGAACTCTCAAAGGGATCTAAAATATTCAATATCAGGGTTTCCAAAAGTAAAATGTGACAAATCTACACTTGGCTTATTTTAGAGCATAGATTTTCCAGATTTTCAGCTTTTTTGGGTAAGAAGTGCTGCTATTCAGGGTATTTAGCCGGAGAGCTTTATCTTCCAATTTTTTTACTGGCATTGGTGGCTGGGTTCTCTGGGCTGTGCAGACAAAATAGACTTGCAAACATGAGTTCATTCAAGTGTATAATGCTCTGCATCTCTGACTTTCTCCATTGCTGAGACCATCCAGATCCAGTTTTCCTCTCTGGAGATATGGTAATTAGTTTACTTTTATCTCACTGTCAACTTCTCACAGATTTTTCATTTCTTGTTATGGAAGGTTGCTGTGAAAAGGTTTCAGAATTACAATGCAATTATTTTAGCTGCTTTGGGAAACCAAACAAATGAAGGGTTTTGTAGGCTGAAAAATGAAGTCAGCTTTTTAGTTTTAATTGTTTAAAATCTTTCCCTGGGTTACTCCTGAGCTCTTTAAGTGCAAGGACTCTGTTCTTGGTAAAGTTAGGATGCTGTAAATGAAAATCATGCGTGAGTCTCGGTGAGAATAATCAGATGGCAAACATAGCCAGTTACTGGGCTGTTTTTTCTCCTTTGCTATGCTGAAATCCACTATTATTGTAGAACTGCTTATCTCAAAGAACAGAAATGGTTATTATATCCTTTTTCAATTGTTCCTCATTGTTTGTTGGGACATCCTGCCATTTGGGCTCTTCTGGACAGGTTGTTCAGGGTGTTGAGAGCACAACATAGCAGTTGACATAAATTGTGCCTTACTCTGTCTTGCTATTAAAGAGTGAGCAAATTGTTGGAGTTGCATTGCACCCAGAAGAAAGAATGAATGTTTCTAGCCCTCTGGGTGTAATAATTGTCTCCATTCAAGGTGATGAGGAAAGCTTTAGAAGCTTTCAGGTGTTGGGGGAGAGGTTAAAATTTAAATAGCCAGGTTTGTAGCTGTATATGTAAATTAGTGAACATTGATCTCTAGCAATTGCAGATGCCTTGGGCAAGATTTTATCCTGTTCTTAGAGTCAGTGTGACAAGCCTAGGTATTTGGCCACTTGGTATGGCCCTTGACCCATGGAATATGTAAAAAATTACTATCCAAAATATCTCAGCTGCATGAGTCTAAAAAGATATTAGTGTGAATTGACATAGGTCATGAACTCTTATGATCACCCAAACTCTTTCTGTTCACCCAAGCTTGACAATGCTTTGCTAAACTGAAAATAATCTAATAAAACTTCACAATGCAAATAACTGCAAAGGCAGTGAATGCAGGCTGCAGGTCAGGAAGGTAATTTTGTTTATTGCTTTGTGCTTGGCATTCAACAAGAGCAAATACTCATTGGTCTTCAGCAGGCAGAATTCAGAATACAGTGATGAGGCCTTATGATCTGAGTAAAATGGAAGTGTCAATGTTGCTTCAACGTTACTGCAATGAGATGGCTACATAGAGATTGGCTATGTATGGTAGCTTTATCCTACCTGGAATAAATCATGGCCATGAAAGTACAACTTGCAACTGCAAGATACCATCTTGATTTTCCCAGTGGACTGGTACAGGTTGATCTGACATGCATTTCGTCTTATATTTGCTATTGTTGCAGCATCAGTATAGCCTTGGAAGTAGTGCAGCTCTACTGCTTGTAGAGTAGGCCAGGATTAGAAAGACTGAGGGGAGGCCTAAGGTACCTTTTCAACAGGTCTGCTCAGTTTTGGAGTGTTTATCTAGCACGAACATGTCCCAGAGGGGAAACAGAGGAAGAGCGAAATTCCTGGTGGGATGCAAGAGTAGCAGCATTATATGGTTATGACTAGTGTCTTTCCATTCTACACGTGTGTGGCTTGTTAATTTTCTGAGTGCACATGGACTTCTGAAGTCTCCAACCATATCACTCCAGTGGATGCATAAATGCTTTAGGGCACAGCAGGCAGAAAATCAGCAGCTGAGATGCACCTCCAATATCAGTTATTTTTTTCACTAAGAAATACATTGCAAGTGTGTGGTACTGATCAGTGGCTAAGGGTGAATTCTTAGGCATTAATGGAGTAGATATCAGCTGCAGCATCAATACACACACAGTTAATCTTTGGAACAAACACATATTAAATATATGATCGTGACTTGGAACAGCTCAGAAATAAAAAGCATGAGGTTTTGGAGCCTGAGCCAGAGATGTCAACAGATGGTATGTTGCAGCTGTAACTGAAATTGTTCAGCATAATCCATTCACAGAGCTTTATTTTTGTTTCACAAGTTCATTAACTTGATCTTGAACACAGAACTGAGGAACTGATAGCTACAGGAGCAAGTGAAGCTGGTAGTCTATGAGCTTTACCCTCCCTTCGTGCCACACTCCGCAGATGAAGCCTGCAGCAGCCTCTGTTGTTCCAGCTGTAATCTTCCTGCCTGCTGCCTCAAACATTTGCACTGAGTGGGGTGCATTACAGTTCGGTGGCACGACCTAATGAGGGTTGCTTGGGACTGTTCTGATGCCTGACCAGTTCAGAACTCTGTGATGCTCAAGTTAGTGTGCTTTTGGGAGCTTTTGCGCCTACCCATGGAGGTGTCGCAATTTGCCAGGTCATGGCTTGCATAAAAACTGGAAGTAAGTCCCTGGAAGGAATTAATGCTAAAACTATTTGTCTTTAATTCTTGCCAAATGCTATGCCATGCCATGCCATGCTAGTAAAGAGATGCATATTTGTTGTTTTAATCTTATACTTTCTCACCTGTAATTGGACTGTTTGTGTCTGAGGAATTTACAGGAAAAGAGCTCTTGATAGAAGCTGAGCAACACCTGGGTTTTGCAGTGGTGGGTAAGTGCCAGTGCCAGCCAAGGATTATGCAGCCAGGAGGTGGGGTGTGCACAGTTCTTAGACAATCCAGCTAGTTCTGTGGAAGGGTGGGAACATGTATTGCTTGATTTCTCTGTTAATAGAACAAACCGTTGAGTTCTCTTCTGTAGAACAAAATGATTGCAAGGCAAAGGTTTAAAGATGTTTGTGAAAAAATTACCTACTCAAAAGAGCTAAATCTATAATGAAGAAGTAAAAGTCAAAAAAGCCAGGAAATTATCTGGGTGATATAATACTGTAGGAAAGACACATGCAAAAGGGCAGACACAGTGAATGGCTGTTGAAGTTAGTCTTGGAAACATATACAGTGATTTCCTTGAAGAAGGATTGGTGCCATATCAACAAAGAAGGAAGCAGGAAAGCAAGCGGGTCATCAATCTCTATTAAAGGACTACAGAGCACTATTGTTTCTTATGCCTGTATTCACAACACTTTGTATTCTGTGCTTACAGGCTGAAAGCCTTGATCTGCATTTATATTTTTCACTGTAAAGTATAGCAATATATGACAATAATGTCATATTTGTCTCTGACTATACAATCAATTGTGTATTGTCTATGTATACGTGATATAATTACTTGTGCTACAAGTGAAAGCATACTAATGTACGTAAGTGTTAACACCTTAGTTAAAAATACGTTGGTTAACAAGAACAGCATTTATATGTTAATCAAAGGAACAATTGTACCAAGAGTACAAGTACTTTGGTTTTTTTTCTCAGTTTCAAAGTAGCTCTTGACTGAAGAACTGGCTGCATCTTGAATAACTAATTTGTAATGTCACCCACTTGGGAAGAAAGCTCTAGACTTTCTCACTCCACACTGATCAGCTGTGGGATCTCATCAGAGAGACAGCAGTTTGTGGGAATTTCTCTGTTGTGTGTGGACTGTCTATTCCTGGAATGGTTGCCAAAGTGCTTTTCCTGCAGACAAACCTCTCCATAAGAACTCTGCCTCACTTATTAAACTTTCTGGATTAGAAATCTAAATGTTACGAGCCTTTGAAATAATCAGAATATATAACCTAAGAAAAGAATATTGGCTAATTCCCTGTCTTCTTGAATCTCCCTAAAGGCTTTCTTTGATCAGAACAGTCTGGCTCTCAAAACAGGACAAGGACTCTGGCCTGAAGGCAATCTTCTAGCAGCCTTGATATTGACTGTAATAATTTTCAGTGTCCCATCAGACTGATAATACCTACTGCTGGTTTATGTTTCTTTGTGTCCATGTACCTATTGACATTGTAGCGTTAGCACTTTTGCTGTGTCACTGCATCTCATCTTCCTGCAGGTGCCAGCACTTCCTCTGTACCTGGGGGGATGCAAAGACACAAAAATGGATATTATGTCCAGTATATGGTAGATTTGGGGTGATGGCTGGGATTCTCATTTGTATTGTGGAGAATAGTAGGTGGAGAAGCCAGCCACGCTGCTTCTGACTGGCTGACTACCATGAGGACTTCTCTTCAGGCACAGGAAAAAATCACAGAAGTCTACTTCTACACTGCACTTAGGCTTCCGATTGCTTGACTTGTTCAGAGTGTATTTGAGGGCAGAACTGTAGTATGGGACCTCAGTACTCCTACTCTGGACTTTCTCTGAACTCAGTCAATTCTTCTAGGAATTCTGTTTGGAATTCATTTTACTGGCTTTATTAGGGTCAATGGCAACTCTTTACCAGTTGCTCTTTTCAGCTCTTTTCTGCAAAGGATTTTTAAATGAACACGAATAAGATATTTTCTGAACCCATAATAAGAGTTTAGAACTCTTACAACTCCTTTCCCCACTGGACTAGACTATGAGGCATCTAACACTGTATTACTTATGCCTCTAGCTTAGAGAAGAGCTTTGGAGATGTAACCAGCTCTGAATTAACCTTGCAAGATTCATAGCAAGTCTTCCAGGTGTCACAGCCTGGGCTCAGTCTTGAATGGAGCTGTCTTGAATGGAGCTTGAATGGAGTAAAATATTTTCATGTGGGTAGGGGCCTGAGGATGTGGAGGCAGCAGTTATAGTCTGACTTGTGGTAGCGCTAGCAACTCCCCATACATGCTTTGACCAAAATGAATGCTGGTGCCATTACCAAACAAATTCCAATCAGGGCTTGATCCATTACTTTCGCTGCTAAGATTTTCTTTATTGTTTTTCTTTAGAAGATTATAATTCAAACCAACTCTTAAACTGTCCTATCACATAAAGCATTGCATGAAAAGTTCTAACTTAGTAGCTGGTAGCCATAAGAAATGGGAGTTTTTTGGGCAATGGTGGCCAGTGTTGGAGTCCAGGAATTTGTGGTTTAGAAGCAGAAATGTTCATCCCACTGAGAGCTGAGGCTGTGGTAAAGCTCAGAAATATCTGTCTCAGCTCCCAAAAGTGCTGTTCCCCATTATAAGCCCAGAATCTCTTACGTTGTATGAAGACAGAAAACTTAAATGCTTTGATTACAGGAGGGAAATTCAGAAGGATTTGAAGAGACCTTGAACCGACATGTTAGGCTGCATTAAGAGGTGTATTTTTGTGATAATGGTAATCAAATGAACTGCCTGAGGGTAAATAAGCAATTAGAGTGGAGATGAAAGTGTCTGCCATGATCCTTCAGAAATCAGAATACCTGTTTGGTCACTTAAATCATCATGTGAACATGTTTAGTGACGGCTGCCTGCAGCATGTCCCTTACGCCCAGATCAGGGAGACAGCTAAAAGTTTTCACTCTTGGAGCTTTTGATTTCAGATTGCAGTATTTCAAAATCTGAGAGTCTGTGGATAGAAATTAATCTTCCACTTAGCCATATTCAATCCCTTATTTAATAGAGTATGGTTATATCTTTACTGACATGAAAGCAATGAAATCTCTAAGCTTTGCATTCCAAGGGAAAGGCAACAGAGAGAAAAATTGTTGTTCCTTGGAGAAATGTTACAGAGGATATGGTGCTTTCAGAAGAGGCAAGAAGGCAGGCCCAGCCTCTATCCTCACTTTAAACTCTGCACTATGCCCACAAGAATTGTCATATTTGATCTTTGCAACCACAAATCTGGAATGATATCAACATACTTCCCAACATTTAGTTGGTTTGGAAGCCAGCCTGACACAATCCATATAATACCCTATGTAGAACTAGATCAAACTAAGTGAATAGTACATGAAGTAATCAAATAGCTGAAATGAGAGGAAGAAAAGTCTTCCACTAGTAAAGTAATGGAGTTTCAGGGTCACTGGTCTGCCTTCAGAGAATCCTGGTCTCAGTGTTCTGCAAGGTTTAGACAGGTATTTTTGGCTCAAGCACTCCAGAGTGCTCAGGCTCAAGCACTGCTCTGCTGAAGGCAGTGTCACTTTAAATAGTAAATTTTGGCTATAGTGGCGAAAGACAAAGAGCAAAAAGAATATTTTGTTCTGAGTCAGTGATAGTTTTCAGCTGCTGTTCTTTATAAAGCAGAAAAGGCATGTGGATTTAGATAGTGTATCAGTAAGAAAAATGTCAACAGCAGTTGGCCTTGGGCACTTGAGGATTAACAGCTCTGTGCCTGTCCCAAAGAGAATAGATCTGCATTGACCAAATGAAACCTCAGAATCATACCCTGAAAAAATTATTACCAAAGTTTTTCATGTGAAGTTCATGGTGAGTGATAAACTCCTTAACCTGAAAATGGGCTTGATAGTAGTGAACTCCAGGTTGTTTGCTTTTGAAGGGAGAGGATAAAACTGTGAGAAGTTAGCTATTAAAAAAAGCCAGTCTATCAGCAGTAGGCTGACATTCTGGAAAATGTAAATTCTTCGGCATCAGAAAGCTTTTTATAGATTTCAAATCAAAGTTACTGTCGAGGACTTCATTAGATGTAGGATTAAGGGGAAAAGCAGATCTTCTAGGTGTTTGCACATGTCATAACACAGATTAAATGAGGTTGCAGGTTCTTGCTAATGCTCTTAGGCCTGTGTGTAGTCATAATGCATGGTGGGTTTGACATGGGCCAGCTGCCCACCCAGCCACCCTCTCTCTCCCCCCCTCCTCAACAGGACAGGGGAGAAAATAAGATGAAGTTAGTGAGTTGAGATAAAGACACTTAACCATTATCATTATGGGCAAAACAAGACTCAACTTGAGAAAAATGGTGAGATATGGTGCAAAACAAAGACAAAAGTGGAAACTCCTTCCCCCCACCCTTCCTTTGTTCCCCCCAAGGTTGACGTTCACTTCTTCACTCCTGGCTTCTCCATGTCTCCCCTGAATGGCATAAGGGAATTGGGAAGAGGGATTTGTGTCAGGCACAGAGCATCCTCTTCCCTTCACAGAGACCCTCCCCACCACCTGATACCAGGGCACCTTGTCCTACCGGTATTTTTCAGGGCTGTAAAAAAACTTAGGTAGATCACAGTGATCTGCTAAGATGCAGAATCACACGGGCCTAATTGCTAGAAAGCTTCTTGCAATTTTTTGAGAGTTTTGACAAGCAGAGTTCCAACTGTCTTCAAATAATTGCAGATTAAGGAAATACTGTGCAATTTGTACATCCTGTGTGGTGAAATGAACCAGCCCAAGAAATGTACTAGTGTGAGGGAAAGGTCCTAGCTGATTTATAGAAGGAACATCCTTATTTCCAGCCCATGAACAAGTAAAACATGGAAGAATAGGGTGAAGATGGGCAGTTGAGCTTTAACCTTAATTTCAGAAAAGATCAGCAATGGAAAGGGGAGTCAAGTCCTTTGGGCAATGGCTTCCTTTGGTATGTGTTTGTAAGATGCATTTCTGTGGAAATTAGGAATACTTGTAGATAAAACAGGCAGCAAAAATCTGCCTTTCATCATACATAGATTGATTCATATTAAAAGGCCCTTAATTCACATGTCAATAAAGCTTTATTTTCATTTTCATTTGTGAAAAATAAATGCCAAGCGCCACAGAGCTGGACTTTTCTCAGTGGGCATTTCCTTCTGCTCAGAGTTTGATGTCAGGACTTGGGCAAAGAATGTTTCAGCTGAACCTTGTGAGCACAGCCTGTTGAGTCAACACCAAGAGAGGCATGCAGGAAACAGGAGTGTGCCTGCCATTTCTTGAATAAGCAGGTTTTAAAAGAGTGACAGTAATTCCAGAATAATTTAAACTTAAAAATTAACAAATAAAAGCATTGAAAAATCATGAGCCAGGCCCATTTTCCTCCAAAGAGATTTTTTGAAAAATAACATTGGATTTTTAGTTGTTTTGAGACTTTTTAGAATTTTTATCTGGAGTTTTCCTTCTATAATTTGGGCCAAAAGTTTTCTTTAAAAGATTGTTGGATGTCTATAATATAGACATATACTTGTATTTTAGAGCTAAGATTTAGGGTAAAACACTCTTTTTGTCCATGAAATTATAAGAGTTGACAGGAACAAACTTCATTGAAGCAGTGTTGTCATTTGGCAGATCAAACCACAGATGATACTGCATTTGTGCATTGTGTTGCAATTTAGAAATTACTGGCCTGGTTTCTAACAAGTTAGGTGTGCCCTTCTGTGTGACTAGGTATGCTTAACTTGTGCATTTCCCACAATGGCAGAAAAATTGTGTACGTGGTCAATTATGGCTTCTTGCTGTAAAGTATTTGATTTTTGCATGGACATCTGATTTACATGTACCACACAAACAGCAATATGCATGTGTGCAATGGACTAAGCAGAAGAACGGCTGCTGGGAGCTACAGAGGGGTTTGCAGCACAGCAAACCCAAAGCAAGTGGGGCTGTGCTTACTGGGGTGATGGCACAAAGATCTTGTATTGCGCAGGGTGAGTTAAAGAGCATGCTCAGTGTCAGAGCTGGTGCTAGTCGTGGGTGAGCTCTGGGGCATCAGCCATGCTGGGGGACTGTGTCCCCCTCCCACCTTGCTGTGCTGGGGGCGCTGCACATCTCTCTGTTTCTCTTCCCTGTGCCTGCAGTGTGGAGCATCAGAAGCTACTCTGGAACAGCTCTCTAAAACACTTCTTCCTGGTGGAAGGATTTTGATAGTTCACATACAAGCCATAGCTAAATTAAAAAATAAGTGAAAGCTTGCAGTATCAGGCTGTGCCCAACAGTTGCTGTACTGCAAGGTGATCCTCCTCTAAGAACTTGCTTGCACTCTGTACTTGTCTTTAATTCTAAGTGCACTGTGTGAGAAGACTATGTGTAACTCTCAGTCCTGGCCACTAAATGTCGACAGATTATTTGCTACATGACATAGGTTGCATCTCTGTGTTGCTGAATGTTACTGAAGTACAAGTAAACTTTAAAGAACTTTAATGTTAAGTGAAAAAAAAGACAAAAGTGAAATTACATTTACTTTTCTGCACTTCAAAAGACTTGTTCTGCAATTTTTCCTTACCTTTAAAAATAGCAACTAGAAAGCTCCCAGTGTGGGAGCCTTTGCTTTTAAATGCTGCAGCAAGCGTAATACTCACTGGGTGAACTTGGAGTTGGCAAAAGCAAAAGCTGGGGGGGATGTACGGGAACATGTGCTGTCCTTTGTAGTTCCAGTCCTTTTAGAAGCACTCACAAATAGCTTTAGTTTCTTTAGCAAATACAATGGCATCATTCTGGGCATGCCTAGTGGAAGTGTTCTGGGGCTAGTAAACTGTGAACAAACCTGTTTGCATTGCTGCACTGTACAGCGCAGCACAGATAAGCCCTAATTGTTATGCAACTCCTTAGCATAAGCTCCTGGCATGGCTCATATGCTTCCCTTGTACTAAGACTGTCCAAAATAGCAACAAGAAAGCATGTAACTAAAGACACAGCAGGAGTGTAGGAATTCACCCAGGCCTTGGATGTTCTAAAGATTGAACAATTCTTCATTTTAAACCTTCCAAAATGCTAAGCATAATGTATTTTCTTCGGAGCTTCTTCAAGGTAAGCAATTTCAAACTTTTCCTGTTTGTTTGGTTTAGTTTTGTTTTGACAAGAGAGAAACTTGGATTTGAAGACTTTGTGCAGGAATGTAGAAAGTAGTTTTCTTGAGAACTGATGCCCCGTAAGCAAACGCACTCACCAGGTTTGTAATTTGCTTTGCTGTGTTAACATCTGATTTGTAGACAGTGGTTGTTTTCAGCTACCATAAAAAAGAAACACTTGTTGGGGATTTGAGAGATCCTTGTATGAAGGAAACCATAAAATTTATGGTGTAAGCCACATCCATGAACAAGGAGTTGTTAGTAGTGAAAGATGCATTTTATGTGACAAACCCAAATCTTAGCTACTGATTTTATTATGATTTCCTGAAGTGTTTGTTGTATTTTAAACATGCCAAATTGAGCAATTGAACACTAATATATTTAAAACATTGCAGATACAAAATACATTATAAACTGTTGCAAATAAGTTCATATGAAATAACTAGACCAAATATCTAATATTCCTTGATGGGTATGTAATTCTCTGGGGATGGTTTCTTTTTCTGTGAGTCTAACTAGAGTTTTGTGACAGAGCTTGTGCTGCTGCCTGCTGTCGGGCTGCAAGAGCTGTTTGAGATGTGAGTCCCAGCTGTGGCTGTCACCCTGCTCAGAGTCACAGCACTGTCGAGGTGCAGCTGGAGCGTGGGCTGCACATTTGGGTAGAAGTGTGCACTATGAAATGCAGAGATGATTTGGAGAAGTGTGGGTCAAAGGAATGAAAATTTAATCAGATTAGAGAATATTGGATTATTCCAAGATCTACAATGTTAGAATTTGAAGCTCAATAGAGAATTATGCTGACTTAGAAGAAAAGGCTTAAGGAATAGAATAACTGTAATCAGATGAATTCCAGATTCCCATTATGTTGTCACTTGCACATTTACATGCCAAACTGCTTCTTGATAAAGTATGCTGAAGGATTACAACTGCAGTGTAAAGCCAGCAGTGAATCTCAACTCCGAGTTGCTCTATGGAGACCAACTGCCATTTGAAATAAATATGAGAAAAAGCTTAATTTTGCTGATAAGATTTATAACTACAATTACCATCTGTAACTACCCAATTGTTCATGGGAAAAAAGTAGCACTCCTAAGGAGGTAAACCCCATTTTCAGCAGCCTTCCTTGGAGACATTGTATAGAGCTGATCTTAAAAATTGCTTACATTTGGGTTGAAAATATCTACTTCGGTTTTTTCGGAATTTATTACTCTGAACACTGCATTCTTTGTGAGGTAAAAGTGAGGGCCAGGAAAACACAACAGGAAGGTTTTTCTCTGTTACTGGGATATGGCTATTGACTTGTCACAGTTGCATTCTTGCTGTTTTATCACATGACAAACCTTTACTTTCAAAAATTTTAGCATAAAGCATGCTGCTAAAGTGTATGTAAATATCCTACTTCAACATGGGAGAGTATATACTTCTCAGTACTTCCAAGAGTATATTTTTACATAAAGACCAGTCATCTACAGTAATCAGTTTGAGAAAAACAGGACTGAGTAAAACTGTTAGCTGTTAACTGTATTATGATGATTACTGGATTCATTTTGAATCATTTTAATGTAACATCTTTGTGCCACCTCTGTTGGTTGCAGTTTGAGAAAGGCCAGTTCATGTCTATGAGTTTCATTCTGCGTTCATTGACTTAAATCTAACAGTCAGCTAGATTGGTCAAACTGTGTCTGAAATGGAGGAAAAATTAAGACTATTGTAGTGCCAGTTTCTTCATTGTTTTCTGTTAAGTTTTCTTGAAAGATAAAGCTCTTATTTGAAATCTGGCCAAAATACAGTATATCTAGAGCTGTATTTTACAGGTCCTGTGCTCACCATGCTGCACTCCAATGTTCTCGTGACATGCTAGAATGACCCAAATAGCTTGAAATGCAGCGTGAGGTCTTAGCCACATTTCTCAATTGATTTTAGCTGCTAAAATCCCCATATCCATTCCTGGGAACTTTAAAAGTATCACCCTCACCTGACTGCCAAGAAGAAGTAGGCTGGGCCTAACAGCAATGAAGCTGCCCTCGCCTTTGGGATAGGTGCTGCTGTGGGAGAGTTACTGTGGTGCCTCTTGTCCTCCTTTGGAAGTTCTGTCAGCACTTCTGCTGATGGGAGGAGCAGGAGGAAGTGGGAATAGCATAAACCTATAAATAAATTATTTTTAAAAAGCAAAAAAGCATAAACTCCCTAGAGCTGGGGGCAAGACCATGGGGCAGAGTTGGTAGGAAGCAGCTTGGGACCCTCTGCCTGCCCTAATTGGGTCTGGTTTGAGGCTTTCCTAGCACAGGACTGCGTTTGCAGTGCACAACTCTATCATGGTGCCTTTCAAGCAGACAAAATTGTGTGCACATCTGATCTTAGGAGGTCGTGTCAGCAGAGATAGCTTCTTCTATCTTGGCCAATCAAGTTTTTTGTCTCTCATAATAATCAATTTGAAGGCCTAATATTTTAATCTTTGATTCTCCTGAGAGAAATGGAGACAGCTATTGGAGTTGTTATCAACGTGTGATTGCATAGGTCTGAGCTGCTGGTTTTTCTCACAAACTAAAGTAATTCTCTAATGAAAATATTCTATACGACTGTTCACTTGGTATGAAAATGTTTGGTTTTGACTGCAAATGTGCAGAAATCAAAGTGTAACTCCTTATTGAATGAAAAGCCATAAAAATGGCTCTCATAAGCCATAATTAATTGGTTTTTGAGAATTGTGACAGCAAAGTTTATAGAAGCATCTTCTTGCTTCCTTTAATTTTAAAACGAGAAAATGTTGATTAATACTGCTGGTTTTTATAATGATGGCCACAATAAGAATCATATTTTTGCTTATGGCATGGAGCATTTCAAAACAGGCAGCCTGTTGCAGTCATTTCCAATTCCTCTCTAATGCCATTGGTACAGCAGTAAACAAGGCACGATGCAGATTTGCCACTAATACCTTTAATGCCTCTAAAATAGTACACCTATTGTTCTCTCTGAACCAAAGCTCCAGGCCACTAATACCAGCTAAACAGTTCCTGGCCACTTTAAAAGGCCAGTATATGCCTGAGCAGGGATGGTGGTGTCACCAGTTGCAGACAGAGCTTTTGGGAGCCTTGCCGCTGCTGTCATAGGCAGCAGTATGGCACAGCTGTGGCACATCCTAAATTTGTATCAGATTCTGCATTCAAAGTGTTGTACATTTCTCTCTCCTTGGCCTTAACTTTCATTTAAGTCTGCTCAGAAATCTGTGTCATCTCCCTGGTTAGATTTGCAGCCCATCCAGCTTTGACTTTGGATCTGAACCAAACTTTGCTGGTTTTTTCTTTAATCAATGTGCCAAACTTGCATTTACATGAATCGAACAGAACAGTTTGTTCCAATATATATGTCTTTCTCTGAAGGAACTTTTGTACTGACTTAAGAAATCAAGGACCACATTTGTGCTAGTTTCAGGTCTTGCATGTGTTTCACTAGATATTCACCTATCCTGAAAGTTTAGGTTCTCACTAAACTTTGTGGTTTAGTTCCTTCTTTGTGACCACCAGTCTTTTTGCTGGGCTAATCTTTGTTAGTCTCAGCCTTGGCACCTCTAAAATACCTGTGAAATGAGCACTAAAATAATGTCTGCTTATTCTGCTCTGAGGGTCAGCTCCTTTTTCCCTTCAAGTGAAAGAGCAGAGATTTCTAAACAAAGTTCTGATTTCAGATGGACCTGTGCCAGACATTTAACAGAGGCAGGGACCCTGCTGAGTGGACATTCTCTTGGAAAGTCAGAATGTTTCTCATTGAAAATGTACCTTGTTATCTGCAGAAGCTTTGGTTCTGTTGTGTGCAGTTGTAACATTGCTGCTGCGTGGGGCCATGTCTTGACTGTAACATAGTTGGCTGAATAATGACTGTGGATATTTTAGGTTTTATGTGGATAATTTAGGTTTTGCCTAAAATGGTTGTTCTAAATGTGTTTATCAGTTGTTTGTTATGTAATCTGTATGATGTGATATAGGAA
Source organism: Lichenostomus cassidix (assembly GCF_008360975.1). Classification (NCBI taxonomy): domain Eukaryota; kingdom Metazoa; phylum Chordata; class Aves; order Passeriformes; family Meliphagidae; genus Lichenostomus; species Lichenostomus cassidix. Next base: position 20,836,347 of record NC_139490.1, read on the forward strand.
TGTGATCTTTAAGCATGCTGGGCTGTCAGGCAGGCAGATGCTCCACAGGTATCTTAACCTGACTTTTGGCACCCTGTGAGTGTGTGGAGGTTCCAATCTCCTGGCTAGCGAGGTCATCCTGTACTCTGGGATTTCTGTGCACTGATGCTGCAGCTTTCTAAGTAGCAACAAAAAGTATCAGGAACAAACAGAACATTTCAGCTGGCTGGGAACTGCTTTCTTGCAAAACTGGCTGAAGACGACTGTCAATGTTTAGCTAATGAACTTCTTGTAGCATAAATTAAACCAGGACAGCATTGAGCTGGAGCTAAAGTGACAATCCCAGAATGTCAGCTTAGATCTTACAGTAATGTCTGCAGCAACTCATTCTACCTGAGTAACAACTCTGCAAGTAATACCGGAATACACACCTCTTCATTTAAAAACTTAAAGAGGGTGGCTAATGTCTCATTTAATATGCAAAACAACAAATTTGAATAATTGCATACATGGCTGAAAGAACCCCTGGGTTATATTGGCATGTAGAATGGGTAGTGCAGTCAATGCTGTGAATATTTGTTCTTGCATAAATACAAAATAAATTTTACTGGAGTTTTTAAATGCCTTTAGAAAGACAGCTGTTTTAGGAGCATAGATTCATGTCTAAAATGCCTTTGTGAAGGTCTTACTTTCAGGGGGACGGAAGCAGCTGTAGACAAATACTTTTCAACTGAGATAACAACAAACTCTAAATTTTGTCCAAAGAAAGTAGCATGCCTTGACTGAAGTGCATTTTCCACGGAGACAAGAAATATGATGGCCAGAGTTCCATTTTTAAATAATAGCTTTGATACAAGGAAGAATGGAAATTCATACATTTTATTCCTGCAATGCCTTCCATGTAAAAAACATTATTTCCCAAGACTGAATTAACTGCAGAGTGTATGGCAAATCATCAGGATCGGGAATTCCTTATTTAGGAATTCAGACAGTTATCTTGTACTTTCTTAAACCAAAAATGCTGCACAGTGCGTGGTAATGGGCAATCTTCATGCAGGAAAAAAAATGCTGTAATATGGGAAAGAACATGATAACAGCTGAGGGCACAGGAGATATTCACTTCTGTATCAAAAGCAAACTGGTGAGGTTTACCTAAGAGATAGTTCACATATCAGGATTAAAATTAGCCTGAAAAGACTATTGACTGAAAAAATGGAATGAGGTTTGTAGTTGTTGGGTCAGTGAAGATGTGCTAATAAGGAAACAAGATGACAGATGAGCTCTCTCTCTCTCTCTCTCTCTGTTTTAAGGAAGGAATGCATTTTGCCTGGAAGAGGCTTAAAGACATATAAAGGGGAAGGTAATATTGCTTTGTATGCAAAGTATCTGAATAATGAAGAGACAGAGTCTCTTAAGCACTAATGCATCTTTGACACCAATAGAAACTGGAATTTATGGCAGCCAGGTAACTCCTGATTAACCTGCCTGTTTGTAAGTACATTAAAAGGGGTGATGCACACACACTCTTCCCCATCTGCAGGAGCAGGAGCAGGATTGTCTTTGTCTTCAATACAGGAGTGCTATTATCAGTCTCGGAGAGTAGAAGCAAATCCCGTATCCAAATTATTAACATTTGCAATTAATACTTATTTCAGTATATATTAATGACTGTCACTTTTAAGTCAGGACAGATCCATTACTTAAATTACAGAGAATAACTACTAAAAGGTAACAGTGGTTAAAAGTGTATCAATGGATACAATTATAATGCATTCATTGACAGGAATTAACAAATATATCCATTTTCTCAGACCTTTTACTGAGAATCAGTTTGAGTTCTTGGCCATGATGATTAGTTGCATTTTGCACCTCTATATGTGACAACACACATTGTTTGTAGCCTCCACAAAGATCATCAAGTCAAACTCAGAAAAATAACCCAAACCCAAAAACCAGCTGATCAACCAGCTAAAAAACTTGGCCCGTTAAGAGATTACACGTGAAAAGTGATATCCAAGAGTGAAGAATGGTTTGCTTACAGGTAAAAGTGTGGGGAAAATCTGGAAATTCTTGGTCAGCTTTTGTGTATTCAAAGCTTGTGCTGTGTTGAGATCAAGATTTCCTGCAAAGTGGCCTTTGGTACATTTTGGCCATTGGTACAATTTCCCAAATCACCAGAATTATGATATTGTTGGCTGTATTCCAAAGAATTCAGGCTGCTTGGGAGTCACAATTTTCTTTTGCCTTCAGAGATGGAGTCCTGCACAGCTAGAATAGGTCTTGCTGCTGAGAAACTTCTAGTTACATTACTGAGGTTCATACAGATGAGTACATAATTACTTAGATAAACAGAGTTTCAATTAACATGATTGCAATCTGGTAGCACCTTAGTGTTGCTTAAGAAAAGGATTTCACCCTGTACACAGCCTATACATGAAGAATGAAAATCTGTATGATTAAACCACACCACAAAGTTAAACATTACCAGAACCTATACATAGCCTCAGGTTCAACTTTTGACCTCACAAGAGTTATTGCCTGAATAAAATACCAGGAGACAAGGCAGGAATTTGCATCAGATTAATTGTCAATGACAATGTTTTTGTGGTTTTATGCAAAATGCGAGAAGATTAAAATAATGAACAGTGCCTTGCAACACGCAAGCACTCTTTGGCTAGGTCATCCTTCTTGCTGGCAACTCAGCCAACTGGGACTGGAGTCTTTGGAAGCATTTTAGATAATTGGCTGAGCTGCTTCACGGCTGAAGCAGCCTCTTGCAGATTACACACATAAAAATAAGGTGAAATACTGATTCTCTCTTCAGAGTCCTTTTTTGCCAAGATTGAAGGTGGAAATTCACACAAGCCTTGCTCCTGCAATGAATGATGACTCCTCCTCTTTCTTCGGATTCTAATTCTTCTCTGTGTCAAACCCTTCCACTGAGCTAATTTTCTGATGCTGAATAGGTGGGGGCTAATGAGCAATCTGTTACTCTTGGAAATCTCCCATGGTAGGCTTGCCACAGATACACTTGGCAAGTTCAGGACAGAGTTTAATTTTGAGTGAAATGCTACCTGGTCATATATGTGACCTTTCTGAAAAACAGAGGAAGTGCTTTTCCTCTTCAGTGGGGTATCCTAAGCATCTCTGCTTTTCTGGCAGTAACAAATTCTCCTTTTAAAACCATTTTGTGGTCATGGAGGGCCTCAGACAAGCCTTGCTTGTGGACCATGGCTCTCTCTACTGTCTGAGATTTAGCATTTTCAATAGACAACTTTCTGATCAAACTTGTAATAAGTCCTTTCCATGTTTCAGTACAACTTCAACAAGTCTCTTTGTAGCAGGTGAGCATCAAGCCCTCTGTATTCCCTGTGACTTATTAAAGATGTCAACTATAATAATTTAAGATGCAAATAACCAATAGTATGAAGAAACCAAAGTTATAATAAATGTATTTTGAAAAGCAACAGCAACAACAGAAATAATTTGATGTATTATCAGATGAACATTCAGAAATTAGCAAATTAAGATTGGGTTAGAAATGGGTATTTCTGCAGTTCTGGGAAAGGAAGAAAGTCTTTCAGTTCACAGTGTGTCCATTAGTGAAGGTAATCTGCTGCAGGATACAGAACTGATTTCTTGTCTTCTTGTCTGCTTCTCAAATTCTAGCTTTTATATATGTATATACATATTCCAATTTTTACTTTGACACTTAAATGGCAAATATATATGTCATTAAATGGTATTTGGGATAGCCTTTACATATTTTCATGATAATTAAGTTCCACGAGTTGAAAGTCTTAGAGACCTCTATAATAGGAATTGCATGAAGTGGTGGAAAGGCATTGCGATATATTTGAATCAAGTGTATCTTTTAAAAGTCAACCTTTTGTGCTGTCTAATAAACTGGATCCCTTTGTCTTCAACTGACACTCTGCTTTCTGTAGATTTATCTCAGATTTGTCTGCTAGCTTGGTTGCTCTGAGTAGTGAGGTGTAACTAACTACTGCACCCAGTGACAGTGTGCAGGTATCTTTCAAGCACTTGATTTCACCAGCAGGCTGAAATAATCATGACCAAATGACTAAGATAGGTATCTTTCATCCTGTTCTTTTATCAGGTACAAAGTTATTTCAGAGTACTCCAGGTTACTACAGGCTTTCAGATACCATTTCACTATTAATTATACCAATTTCTGAGCACACAAACTTTGTCTGTGGTACGTGCTGGTAGGTGATAGCAGTTCCTGTAGGTATCAGTTCATTCAGCATCATGTGCAATGGGGTAAACCCTTCTATCAACATGAATACATTTTTGTTCATTCTACATTTCAGTTAATCAAGTGTCATATTGCGCAGCAATAGAATCTTAACAGATAACTCATGGTAAAAAAAATTCACTCTAGCTTCAGGAGACTCTTCTGAGACAGGTGGCCTTACATATTTGTCACCAATTACAATGAAGACAATTGTGTCTTCAGAGGGAGGGTCTGTTCAGAAGGTGCAGACCCTGCAGTATCACCCCAGCCACCTCTCTTGCCCACAGTGAGGAAGCATGGGACAGGCTCAGGGATTGATGCACAGCAAAAGCTGCTCCTGTGCTTGGGTAAGCCAGAGAACTGAGCCTGCATGGAGCCACTGCTGCCATGCCTTTGCTCCCACCCTGCTGCCACCCTGCTTTTGGCTTGTGTCTGCAGCTGGTGCAAGAAAAATTGGTCTGAATTTTGAACTTAACACCTCCTAAGCCAGCTTTAAGGGTTTCATTTCATTTCATTTCATTTCATTTCATTCATTTAATTTAATTTCATTTCATTTCATTTCATTTCATTTTGCAACAGCTGGCTGACTTATTTGAGAGGACATGTAAATGCTACCTTATTTCAATTTTGACTGCCTTTGAAATAATCAAACTATTTGACTACTTTTCATTCATTTATAAAATGAAATAATTTTCTGATCCAGAATAGAACATTTAATAATCCTACGAGTAGTGCATGCAGTTCCTGAATGAACATGGAAATTACCTGTAAGATTCCCTTTATAAGTTTATAGCAAAGCTAGTTATTCTGTGCTGCTATAACAATATACACATAATAATGTATGTAAATATATAATATACATAATGGACACAATATTACATAGCTGTAATCCACCACTGCATCAATATAAAGTTCAAGGAGCAAATCATATCTGTCCGTGGGAAAGTCAGAGATGGGGCCTTGCAGTCCCAGACCAGAGGCTGTTGCTGTGGAGATATGCAGTCATGGCTATGCCAGACTCCACAGGTTGGGATTTTGTTTCTGCATTTACTGCCAGTATATCAGAGCTGATTACCACCATGTTAGAGGAACCAAGCAGATGACTGAAAATGTTTATGCCTCTCCCTCTTCTCCTTCCTATGCTTGCCCCCAAAATGCAACAGAGAATAGAGAAATGAGCCCCACGTAGAAATCAGATTATGTGCTTCCTCAGCTCTTTTTTATCTCGCTGGTGAGAGCTCAATGCTGCCCGTTGCATTCTGCCAGCTCGGCATGTTCAGCTGGATCCGGCGGGCTCTGAGCTGTCACTCTGCTTTGTTCAGCTTCATTCTGCTGATGACATGGGGTGTCTCTGTGCTGGGGGACATCAGCCTTGTGTGTCTTTTTTCTCTTGGCTGTGATGTGTAAACTCCTGGAACAGTATGCTCGACACAGTTCTGAACAGGAAAAGAAGCCAAAGTCAGCTTGAGTTATGTACTCCTGGAAGTCTTACTTTATGTGAAGAAATAATTTTAGTCTCTCGCTAAAGTCCTTGGCCTTCTATCCTACACCTGGCCTCTCTCTGGTAATGCATCACCCAGCAGGCGGTAAGAACATGGGCCTTCACCCCCTGTGTTTGGAGTGCTGTTTCCTTCCTGCTGTTGCTGGTTTGATACTTTCAGCTGTTCATCACTCAGGCACCACTAGCTAATATAACAGGTCTTTGCCAGAAACCCTGAAAGAACTGTGATAGTTGTTATTTGCAGTATCTTAAACTTTTTCAAATTCATTCCCTTTTTTTGTTTTTTTTTGTTTTTGAACCCCTGTGGCATTTGTTGCTCAGCAGGACTTCTGAAAATAGCCGAACTTTTACCTTGCTTACTGTTTGTTTATCCAATTAATGATGAAGGCTTTTACTAAAAGCAATTTATATCTGATCTTGGTCTATCACTCATTGCTTTCCTAAGGCTGAGTTTCCATGACAACTAATTAATAAAGATTAGCTTTTCTCATGGAGCGTAAGTACATCTTGTTTTGTGATGTAGATAATCTCTCGATCTTGTTTTGGAGACTGGGTCTTGTCACAAGCATGCCAAAGGCAATCTGTTCTGATTTATAGCCAGACTTGGAAGACCATTAGGGGTGAAATCTTTCAGATAGTTTTTATTTTCCCAGTTTTTACATTTGTCTGCTTGCTCATTTGTTTACCTGTCCTTGGTAGGTGAGAATCCCGCAGCCTCTTTTGGTTTGAAGGGCATAGGAGGAAACCACACTTTTAAACTTTTGCTAATTTTTAATTAGCAGAAGAACAACCTTTATATACAGATAAATTATGTTAAAACAAAGGTATTTCGTTGAAATGCGTGAAGATACATTGCTAATAATAGAAAAAGGCATCATAACACAGTGTAACCTAATTCTTATTCTATAATATATCTGCTATATTATTAAATAGTATCATTGGAACTTCAAAAACAAGCTGGATTTTGAATTGCTTTCAGTATTAAGAAACAAATACCTAATTTCATACATAAACTTTTCTCACCAGTGAAGTTGCTACCAATGTTGTTATTTTCAATTCATGGAAAAAAAGAAGACAGGCATCAAAGCTTCGTTATTCTTCAGGACTTCCGTGATCAACTGTACTTTGGCAACATCTGCTGTGTGTTTCAAACACCCTTCAGTGACATTTGCCTGAATGGGATACTATTTGTTTCTGTGTAAGGGTGAGCCAGGGGCAATCAGACGCTTTACACTAGATTTTACTCACATATCTGACCAAACTGAAACTCGCTTTGTTTGCTAAAACGAAGGGTTTTAGAAGAGGAGGGCTTCAGATGAAATCAAAGATGGTGTGTTTTTATCACTTGAGAATATAAGCTTTACAATCCACACATTTCTTGGCTTTCTGTATCAAAACTCAACCAAACAAATAGGAAAAGTAGTCTGTCTTAAGCTTTGGGTTTGATCTCCCTTTCTGTCTGTGCCTTACCTTTTTGAATCAGTGAAGTACTTCTTGGCAGTTTTCTAGGTTATGGCAATCCCGTGTTAAGCTATGAGAAAATTCTCCCAGTGATAACAGAGTGTAGGGCTGTGTAAGAGTGGAGTAGTACTCCAGTGACTACTCAAGAATTAACTTCAGCAAAAGGCTTTGCTTAATTTTGACTGGTGTACCTCCTTATTGTGCTGCTTTCACAAGTGTGAAACAGCACAATTCACTTGTGTGATTTCACAAGTGAAATCCTTTTTACTGCTGACAGTGAGTTATAGACTTGTTGGTTTGGTTGCATCTTTAAGCAAGCCATCAGGCACCTGGTGATGTGCTCTGAATAGACTGAGCTGCATTTTCTCTATCATACACCCTTTGGCAAAAAGCTAGTCTTAATAAGATCTGAAAAAATATCTCCTGGATAGTTTTTCTCAACCTTCCTTTAAAACAGCAGGCTCTCTCACTAAGCTTGCAAGCAATAAGCAAGATCTGACTGACAAAACACTTTTCCACATGGTCTCTCTGCAGCCATTCAGTGCTGCATCCTATTCGCATGAACAGTGCCAAGTACTTTGGTGCCCTGCAGATGAGGACCAGGCTCTTCAAAGCTGAGACATAAGCCAAGACCACCCACATGTAAGAGGGAACCTGCATTTGCAAGCCGAAAATTAGCTGATGCAGCATATGTCATCATGAGACAGTGCATTGGGCAGAATAGTGATGATGTGGAAGCTGGCCTGAAAGGCAGTAAGGAGTGGGACTGTGAGAAATCCATGGAGAATCATGTCATTAACTGTAGCACAAAGATCTGACTCTTGCCAAATTCTCAGCATCTGTTTTTTTAATACAGCAAATTCAGTCACTTCTTCTTTGTATCAGTATTTAGACACTATCAGAGAGCAGCTGAGGAGTAGCCAGGGTTGCCTTTCTGCAGATGTTCACAGCTGGATTGTGTCCTGAAGGGCTTGGTGAAGCTTGACTGCAGAAACTGTTCTAGCCCTGGGTTTTATTGCTTATGCCAGCCACAGGGAAGGGACTGATTCAGTGGGATGTCGTCTTGGTGTCTCTGAGGCAGCAAAGAGGGTTCTATGAAGAACAGCTGCAATATTAGAGAGAGAGAGTAGGGCTAATCAGCACCCAAACCTGTACCAACCCCAGGGCAGGTTAACAACAAAAGTGCTTTCACTTCCCAGCTACAACTCAGATGGACTGTGGTCCAGCCTGTCTCATTGCTTGCTGTGCTCTTTTTGCCTAAGCAATACCTCTAAAATCCCTAACTAGCATGCTAAATATTTGCATGTCTTGCCAGGAAAATTAGATGTTGGTGTAGAACACAATTACCTTAGAGAGAATTTAACCCCTCATTTCTCTTAAACCTCACTTGTGGAACTCCAGTGCAAATAGTGGCATATGGTCTGTCAGTCAGTTATATTTGTTCTGGATTTGTAACACTGGGTCTGGGCTAATACTTCATGAGGTGGCACTTGAAAATACACGAATTCTACTTCTGTTTCACAGTGCCAGTGTCTATAATCCTCCTGTTCCATCTCCTTCCCCCCGCCTCCCCGCCCCATACTTTCATGTTCCTATTTTGATACATCTCTGGTGTTGTAGGGGCAAACTTTCCACATGTTTTTGACTCCAGGACTTCTGTGTTTCAAAGGAATTGACACCACTGCTTGATGCAAAGAACCACATGAGCTGAGATCTCTGTGTAAGTCCAGAGATCACTGTAAAGGCACCTGACTTCCTGAGTAAGGAACATGTGGGAAATAATTTTTGTTGACAAGATTATGTCCACTACTGTTCTGGAGAGCTAATTCCCAATATTTTGTACTGGAAATTTTATAGATTTAGAAGTTCTGTGTCAGATTAGTTAGAAGAGAGGCTTTTCCTCATTTTGTAGATGGGTATACTTGTTCTGCCTTTTCTTATGATGGGAGATTTACAACTCCTACAGGTTTTAACATCGTAGCCTGTTGGAATGTGTCCTGTTTCTTTTTACAGGGACCTTTTTTCCAATCAGATCAGTTTCTTGAACAAAAGTAAATACACAATTTTGGGCATGATGAACTAATGCTAGGTTAAAGTAAATAAAGCATCTGTAGGCACAAGTCACTTGCTGGTGTGAAATGTGACCCAAAGTTTGTTAAGAAAGAAAATTTCTCCTCCTGACATATTTAGACAATTTACATATGATTTTCAAAAGAGACTGTTTTCATCAGTGGGGGATTAACAGGCTTCATTTCTGTGCTTGGTTCATTCTCAGCATGAATTTACAAACAGTCTAAATTATTTAAACATAAAAAGCCTTGGCATTAATCATGACACAATAGCAAATATAAAAATTGCTGAACATTGAGTATCAGCATGAATTATTGTCTTCTGTAGGTCTGGAATCCCACATATTATCTTCAGAATAACTTGTGCTTGAAAACAAGTCCTCTGGTGACCTGGTTCCTCAGGTGACACCCTCCTCCCCTGAGGACAGGGAGGAGATGAGTGAGGCCTTTGGCAGTGGGTGCTGTTCCTGGGTACAGGGAGCACCTAAGGCCTGGGAGCACAGAACATGGGGATCTGGAGCAGGGGCCAGTGGGCAAAAGATCTTTGAAGTAAAATGTCCTTTTTCTTATGCATTCTTGTATATCACTGCTAAATCCAAGTGATGTTATTATCAATGTTTAAAAATGCATTTATCATCTTTAAAATTTCAGGACGTTTGCAGGTTTTCACAGGTAATATTTATACAGGAAAAGTCTGACATTGACTACAAAATTTCTCTATACCACTGTCTTTTCTGAAAGAAACTTTTAATCATGGAAGTAGAATAACCTTTGCTCTCTGAGAACAGTGTTCGTCCTATTCCAGTCATTCTCATAAATGAAGCTTTCAAGAAAGAAGAAATAAGACTTTTACTTCTGAATCAATAGGGACCTTTTTTGCCCCAAAAGTAAGGGGAACAGAACACAAGGCTATATTCTTGCAAGTGGGATACTATTAAACCCCACTGAAGCAAGAATTCAGCCTTGGAAACAACTGAACCTTTTCATATCTTGCCCTTAGTCACTTTCAGTCTTTGATACAGAGGTATAACATTATTTTAAAATTATGCTTAAATGTCTAGGGCTTGTTGTACAACTTACATGTTGTACAATGTGTACATTGTAAATTTAAGCTGATTTCAGGAGCATTATTTTTACCATGCTCTTGAAGAACAAGCCCCCAGACTCTGGAAAGGAAAGCTTCAAAACTGCAGTAGTCTATGGGAAGAAAGGCAAGAATTTGAAAACTGTATTTAACTGCTTAAAATTGCCAGAAGTGTGTGTTTCCCTATGCTGGTTTGTGTGTATGTTGTACTGTTTTGTTACCAGTTTATTGGTGTTTTTCCCTAAAGCAGAAGTCACTCTGATAAAGTAAAGTCTGATGTTGATATTTTGCCCTTTTGGGATCTCCAGTTTATGCTTGCAAACATGAACTGAATGAGCTCACCCTCCTTGAACAGCTTTGTCTCCTTGGCAACACCAAAGGGAGAAAAGGTGTTGGGAATGCCTTTATAAACAGAGAGCTGCTCTACTTCTGCACACTCTCCTGCCAGCGAAGGCTTTGGAGTGAGTTTGCCCTTTCTGTTCTTGCTGAATCATGGCACAGGCCTTGATACTTCAGCCAGCTTTTTCCTGCATAGATAGTAACCACTGTGCTGGTTTTGACTCTTGATGATCACTGACATGATTATAAATTGTATAAATGTGAAATAAACCCTCATATTTTGAGCAGCAGAGGACACTGAATCTACTTTTTTCTTCTGAATAATACAAAGGAGTCTCTGACTATAGATGTTGCATGATCTGGGTGTTTTAATAGCAGATCATGCTCTTCAGGTGATTTTTAGATCATCCTTTTCTTGTTGCTGCATAGACAAACAGCTTTATATCAAAGACAACTTTTGCATGCTTCTTGTTATCAAGCAAATCCCTGCAGGAGATGCCTGTAAAGGTTTTCATCTGTATGAAGTCCTTGTGGCTTAAAACATAACAGGGCTGGTAAAAGGATTCTACTTGAAGAGCAACAGTTGTATTTGTTTTATGTCTAGATCATTGCCTACAGCGAGAAGCTCCAATATGCTCTCAGTGCCTTTTATTCTCTGGGAAAAAAAGTGTTGTGTTCCTCCTCTGACTTTAAGAGCCTCAGTTACTTCTTCCATGAACAGTGTATTAAACTGATGGCTCCTAATCCAGATATCTTGAAGACAGGTCCTTAGAGGACACAGTGCACGTGTGTTCGATGTACCAATGTACATGTCTTGATCATGATTTTCAGATTTGCACAGACAACCTTGTACTCAGTTTTCCAGATCTGTGAGCGAGAAGCGTGTGACCCATTTCTGTCAGAGAATCTCCCCAGAAATACTACCATAAAGCAGAGTCTGAACCTAGGGTGTCCTGACTTGTAATATTGACAGGGGATGCACAGCTATTGGCACACACAACACATGGATATGATCGAACTTTCCTGTGAGGTTTGGTATAGAAATGTAAGCTAACAGGAAGCACTGACAGACTCGTATCTGAAATCCCTCTTTCCTCCACTTTGAAACTCAAGAAAACAGTAGACTAATGTGATGTTTGGGTTTTAATTCTTTGATTACTCCTTGAACTGTTTGGATTTTACAGTCAAAATGAAGGCAGTAGCAGCCCAGCTGCCAGAGGGAAGCCTTCAGTGGGAAGCAGTATCCCACAGAGGAGTGTATCAGCTGGCTGTGTCCTTTGGGTAGAATTCTTAGATTTATCCTTTTGCACTCATCTTCCTTGCTCTATTCCTGTTGTCAGGGATATTGTGGAGGTCTTGTAGCACAGAAAGGTGCTCTCAGAGTGGCCCCTCCAGTTAGGACAGCTCCCTATGTCTTTTCTGGGTGTTTTGTGAAATGGGAGGGTGAGAAGCGATGAGGATGGATAAGTGGGCCCATGTCTAAGTATAATGAGGTTTTAGCTGGTGGGGAATTGGTTGGCTACAAAAAAATTTAGCTTTTTCAGTACTGATGTAGTAGTAAATATTGGATGGGGAGTGATCCTTGATGTTGCTCTGACAAGCTGCTGCTGTGACCCTTTGATGGATAGAAGTTGCAGGGGCATATTGGTATATTAAATTAGCAGAGGCTACTTGGAGTAATCTACAGACTGCAGCAATTGAGACATAATGGCCCCTGCTTGGAAAAGGAGAAGGCTGCCTCTAAAACTGATGGATGCAGGGAAACAGAACTATTTATAGGGTTGTGGAAGTGTCAGACTTTTTGAGGAAGGATAGTCTAGAAGCTGAATACAATCCTATGGGGTAGTTTTGTTTAGCCTGTTCTTTTAAAAACATGCTAGAGAAGACAGGCAGATGCTACCTTTCTGATTTGGTAAATGTGGTAAAAACAGATAACATGCTGGCATAGTAAAGCCACCCCACCAGCAGAATAACGTCATGGACATGCCCATTTCTGCCAGTCAAGGCAATAGGTAGGAATCCGATCTGAAATCCTGATGGAACAGTGTCCCACATGGCAGATGTCCAGACATAGTTAATCGAATAGCTAATTATCACCATGATGGTGATCAAGCAGCTGATATGACGCAGAGCTTTATATTTTGGCTTTATATAATAGGCTTTATATTTCTAGCAATAGGCTAAAACTCTGAGTTTGGTCTTGGAGCTTAGAAAAACTATGCAAAAGCAAAAAAGAGAATAGTTTGGAGGTGATCCAGGGGAACAGTGAGAGACAGGAAGTATCGGCTTTAGCTGCTCTGGGTTGAAGCCAGTGGAAGAGATGCTGTTACAGTGCCTCCCTTGTGACAGAGAGAGCAGTGGTTTAGATGTGTGTGTCAGCCCATATCTGGAGAGTTGTGTGTGAACTTTTGGTTACCTGTGCAAGAAGAATGATGACTTACAAAAATGTTGGAGTGGCAAAAATGGCGCTGAGCTGGCTTTGGCTGCAGAGTTGTTCCTTGGGCTGTGACGGAGCCCTGCAATCCCAGCCACTGAGCGCATGGTTTGCCTTGGAGCTCCTAACTGCCTCAGGATGCCTGAGGAAATGTTTCTGTTACTTTGTGACTTAATGTTGCCACTCAACAGCCACACAGCTGGTACAATGAGCATAGTGCAAGAAAAGAACAAAGTTGTATTTGCACATGAGCATGTTTTCAGTTTGAATTTTCCTCTAGTAATAGAAAAATATATTCCTTCTGCTGATCAATGACTGGAAACTAAAGACTATGTGGACTTCTCTTACTTGGAAGACCCACAATAGCAGTGAATTTATCAGAGAAATTGAGGAAGTGTTTTCTGGAGTACTGTTGCATAATACTGCATGTTTTTACATGCTGTGTTTTGACATACACTGTGCTTTAGACGATTATTACCCTGTGTTGAATTTCAACTTCATGCCCAATACACTTTACCAGGAGTTGAATGTTTGAGCAAGTGAAATTCTGCCAAATCACTCTGTGATTTTTGTGTGACTTGCAGAGATCCAGTCCAAAGCTGTTTCCCTCCTGCCAAGCCCCATCCTTTAGCATGTCAGAAAATTTAATCTTTTTTACTCTTTTGGAGGGAAAGTTATTGTCTTCCAGTAAAAAACAGCTGGTGTATTTGGGGAGAAAAACAGATACCCAGCCCCTCTGTCAGCTCCGACTGGGGAAGTCTGGCTGCCCACCAAGTTACAATAATATGCATCAGGATTTGAGAGAAGTGGGATTCTGAGGATATGCCTCTGCCATGAAAGCAAAGTTGTGCAGCAGCTGTTCTGGCTGAGCTGGCTTTGGAAGTTGTACGTGCTCATCACTTACCTCTGCTAGGAGACAGCTCTAATGTGGTGTAGCTTGGAGCTAATGCACTTCTTGGAGACCAAGTTAGCATCTTGGTGTGTGGGTGCAGTACCTGCTCAGCCTTCTTTTGATGTCACACCATATGGACCACACATTCCTGTGAAAACCCAACTAGGGACCTTTTTTGATTCTCCCTTTCCGGGACCAGGGGTATTACAGTCCTGTTTCATAAGGTCTGTAAATTTGTCAGCAGGTCTGGGAACTTTTACAAGGTTTCTGACTTCCTTCTTAACTGTGGAGGTGGAGAGGCCCTGGCACAGGCTCTCCAGAGAAGCTGTGGATGTCCCCTTCCTGCAAGTGCTCAAGGCCAGGTTGGATGGGGCTGTGAGCAAGCTGGTCTGGTGGGTGACATGCCTGCCCCAGCAAGGGAGTTGGAACTAGATGATCTTTAAAGCCCAGCCCAAACCATTCAATGATTCTGTGATTCCTCCATCCAGTTTCCTCAGCCTCCTGAAGGGAGAGAATTTGGGACAATCGCTGCCTTTCCTCAGTGGGCTGATCTCATTCTACACATATGGTGTGAGCCCTTATGTGTGTACAGGAAGATTCTACCTGCCTGGGTAGTAGGGGAACTATGCTTCTGTCTTTGCCCTCTGGAATCTAGTGTGGGGTTCTCACAAACAGCTTGCTATGGCCAGGGCTTTCATTAATTTGTTCCTGTCTGTGTATGGGTATGTGTTGTATTTGGTACTATTGGTACTATTCTAATTGTGATTAAACCTGAGTCTAACCAGATGAAGCAAAACACAGAATAGAGTAAGTTCAAGTACTTAACTACTGGCAGGCCAGAAGCCCTAATGTCTCTGTCAGAGCTTCCCAGGGCTTCCATGTGTGATGAAAAGCTGACACTTCTCCTCAGTGTGAGGAAGGCCGGGAGAGTACTAGCCTGGAAGCTGAGCAGGGACTGAAGAGTTACCTGCTTCTCTGCACAAGGGGAGCAAATAGCCTGAGATGGCCTAGTATGAGACAGACTAGGGATAAAGAAAGTAGAGACATACAGGGAAGAACAGGTGAGGTGAGGTCCAGAGAACCTAGAGCAGCTCCTCCCTACCTGGGGAGAGCTGAGGGGAAGAAGAGAATAAAGAAAGGGTTGAGTGCCTGATGTGACAGAAGGTGCCTTTTTCCTTCTGTATGTCTTCTCATACCCTGGGGAACAGCTCTGTCTCTATGGGTGGAGGGGTTGTTATAGGAAGTTTGTGCTTTCCCCTGGAAAAGGAAAAAAATAGCAGGTTGAGCTATGCTTAATAGCCTAAATAAACAGGCTTTCCACTCTGGAGGTTGCACCCTGGAGCAAACCAAGATAGGCTAATATAGGGTTGACTCTTGAGCTTTTCCATGTATCACCATGCTCTGTCATCCTGTGCTGTAGAGACCCCAGTATGGGCACATCTGGGTTCCTGGGATGTGGGGACACTCACTGGCTGCACTCAGGAAACCTGCCTGATCTAACTGATCTCTTGTCCAGCTACTGAGTTTTGTTTTACTTTGGATTACAATTTTAATCTCCCATGTGATAGATGAGGCTCCAGAACAACTTCTCTGTGACAGACCAGTACAGTGTGTTCAGCTGGACAGTGTTGGAGGAAAGCAAGGAGCCAGAAACATTAAACCCCTGATGATCTCCAGTAACATAATAACAGAAACATTACAGGACTCCTCACTCTTGCTCTTTGTGCTCCTGACAAGGCTTACTCTGCCTCGTTGCTTTGGCAGACCTGGACAGAGAGTGTTAGTGAGCAATGCACTGAGGTACTCACCAACAGCAGGAATCTCTCAGGTGGGAATGTCAGCCTTGAGCTAAGCTCTGTGTGAGAGGTACAAAGACTTTTCACAGTCAGTGTTGGCTTCCTTTTCTTCTGTAGTTGTAGAGCTCAGGTAGGGAAGAGGAAGTCTTTCAGGAGGGAAATACAGTGTGCATGATATAGGTCTGAAATATTCTCCAGAGATTCTGGTCCTATAAATTCCAAATGTGTATGCCGGTGCTGGAAATATCTTATCTAAGTAGCCAGAACCTCTTATGTCTAAATTGTTGGGGTGAAGTCCTTGCAACGTTGTTGAACATGGGAGTTTCTGAGTTCTGAACTCAAGATTTCTGATGTGCCTGGGGCTAGCTACAGTATTTTTCATTCTCGGTACCACGCAGTTCTAGGACAAGTAAATGCCATTTTACTGTGTTGGAATAATCCAGTTCTCCACTTCTTGTCAAAATCAACTGCAAGAGCCATGAGGGAGCGCGGAGGGAAGAGCATCACTTCCTGAGCGGGAGCTGCGGCCGGGCTCCACCTGCTGCTGGTCGGGGCTCCCTGCACGGTGCCGCCTGCGCAGCACCAGCAGCCACTGCTCATAACACCCGTGTCGCGTCTGCTCTCTTGAGCACAAAGTAAAAAGCATGGCAGAAGGGAAAACTGTGTCCTTCCTACCCTTGAACGTGCTTTAGTATTCTGTCTTGTGTGGGTGATGTAAATGTGTAATGGTTTCTGGGGATCAGTTGTCACCTGTATGTCTATGTAAGATTTGTATGAAGTCAAGTGTCTGCTCCTGAAGACTGCCTGAGCTTTGGTTGTTTACAGTCAGTCATCAGAATTTAATTTTTGGGGTTTCTGCCACTGAAGCTTGGGTATGGAAAGATAACGAAGCTGAGTTCAGAATATTTTGCAGCATCAATCAGTGGTTTTCATTACTGCTGTTAAATAACATTGTTTGGTACTGCAGTTCATACTGTAGTTCAATGCAAGTATTCTTCAGAAGTACTCATAATATACTTGGTGCTGAGCAAGAGACATGCAAAGAAGAAAACAAGGTAAAATTAATAATTCTCGTGCTAGCGTGTTTTTGCCAAAAAGGAAAACTGTCCTTAAAAGTTCACTTTTACTGCAATGTTGAATACCTTCTTAGGGAACTTAACAATTCTTGCATTACAGTTCAGGCTTTGTGCCTACTCACATGAGATGGGGTTTCCATTTTAATTTCTTATAAATTCTTTCTTTTTCTGCTGTTTCTGCATGTAGTATCAGGATTCTGGATTATGAGAGTCTGGAAGCTGTGTAAACTAGATAGATGCATTGAGCAATAAATGCTGTTTCAGACCACAAAGTGGCAGCATAAGCAATTTAATTCTCTCCCTCCCTCATTCAGTTTTCTTTATGATGCTGCGTTGTGCTTTTAATCATAAGCATTGTACTTAATGGTAGCAGACTGTGCTGTATACACCACAGTCAGGTGCTGGCTAGACTGCCCACATGAATGCTCAGGACTGAAATATTTTCAAAGCAATCATGCTTGTTCTTCCAGTTCTGGGACTTGTTTGGGCAGAAATTTCTGCTTCCGTGCAGTTCTGGGTTCCTTTTTTGAAGACTACTAGTGAACAGGATGAAATGCTCACATTTAGTTTTCTTTGAGATGGACTTGGGCTTTGAATCCAGCTTTTAACAAAGGTAAAGCTGATGCATTAAACTCTGAAGTACACATCTTCAAATACAATTTTTGAAGAGGAACATCCCCCCTCTTCCCCCTGCACTCCCAAAAGAGAGTAAATAGAAGATATGTAAAGAGGGAAAGGCTGACTATGTCTGTCAATGGAGTCGACCTATATTCATTAAGAAAAGTGAATATCCTTTGCCCCTGGTCTTTTATACCAACCAAATGACATATTCCAATGTCGAGAATTAGGATATGACAGGTAGAATGGCAAATCATAAACATTCTTGTTCTCTTACTACTGTCTGCTCCCAGTCCCTTTCCTTTTTTCCTTTTTTCTGAAGTATGAGCTGCTTGTTCCTAGTTAAAGGACTTTACCTCTGTCCCCTGTGCTGTCACAGTGCTTTCCAGTCTCTGCAGTGACCAGGTGCTACAGTGAAGGCTTTCCCTGGAGCTGAGGAGAGTCTGGGATGAATGAGTGGTTCTGGCATGAAGTGGACCACTCCCACCCCTAAGCTTTAATCTTTATTTGGTATTGAAAATTTTCCTTTCTCTCTTTTACCTTCTGATGGTTTAGCATATCCTCTTTAGACCTTCTCATAATCTCCTGAAATTGTCCTGTGTTCAGACACATAATCTTGTCCCCGTTTCCAAGAGGAAAGGGGGCTCTGGCTCAGCCTTAACACTATAGTACCCTGTTGGGAATGGTGGTGCAGCTGATCAAACAACTGTACCACAGAAGGAATTTAGTTTTCTTTCCTGCTGCACCCATCTTACATTTCCATTTCTCAACTGAACCTACACCATTCATTTTATGCTCTCCAGTCTAAACAAATATTTCAGTTCAAGTGGTTTTAAAATTTGTTTTTGTTCCCTGACTGAATGAATATGGACAATTAATTATTATAATTTTTAAATAAACCACAGTTGGGGTTGGGATTGCTTTTTGTCCTTTTGACCAGAAAAGCTGTATTTCTATTAACCTCAAGTCCTTGCCAGTGTAATTGTGTCACCTAAAGAAACCTTACTTTCAGAAACCTGGCTTTGCACAAAGTCATGCAAAGAGCAGCTTTGCAAAAACCCATCTTGGGAGTTTATTAACTGCAGGAATTATGAGCTATTGTTGCATTTTCATGTAATATCAAACTTTTGAGGTTTCCAAGGAACTGGGCAAATGTCTTTGGGTGTATACCTTTACCTCAGCTCAAAAGTAAAACCCCAACTGCAGTGCCTCAGAGAGAGCTGAACATGTCTCACGAGTTGAAGGATGAGAGCTGATGGATGGCTTCCAGATACCAGGCAGCTGCACTTTGCTTTTGTTCAGTTTCTAACTACAAACACAGAGGTGGCCAAGAGCAAAGAGTAACAAACAGAGCATATGGACATAAACGTGGAGAGGACAATGTCCTTCTGACTAGCTTTGAGAGCTTGCAAAAGCCCCATTTGGAGACCAACTTTCTATGGAAACTGCTGTTGTGAATAGATCAGATTACTCTTCTGTTTCTTGAGGATGTGCATTTGTATTATGCATGGGCAAATCAAACTGCAAGAGTGTTGGCCTTACTTGTTCAGTTGGATTAATGCAGATCTGGTGTGTGGCTATGGTTCCCCAGGGCCACAATAAGCTCCTGGCAGGTCTCATTCCATAGTGATGGGGAGCAGGAAGATGCCATGAGCCTTCTCCAGGGGTGTCAGTTCACTGACAGCCCCGTGGTGCAAAGTAGGGGTGAGCTCAGAGCATGTCAAGTGATGAGTCTGTGTCTAGGCAGTTTCCTCTGATTCATCGCTGCTTGTTATTGTAGGCTAAAGATAGTCCTTCATAGAGAAGCTCAGTTTGAAGAGTAAAATGTTGTTTGCCTTTCTTTGGTTGCTTTTTAGCTACTACTATTCATCTTCTAGCAATGGTCACCAGCTGCTAGTTTCTCTCCTCTCCACTGCCTTATCACTTTCCTCCTTGCCTTCTCTGAGGGGTTCACTTGCAATGAACTCCCTTCATTTCCTAGTGCTGATTACGTGGTGCTACTCACTGAGAAACACAACCACACACCCAGTTTAAAATTACTACAGAGCAACCCCTCTGCATATAAACATGAGGTATGAATATAAGATTCTCTCTTTTAGCATAAAATCTTCCATTAATCATAGGTCCCTCTATGACAGATCCCTGATTCAGAGGCTCTGCAGTTTATGACTAAACATTGCATGATGAAACTCCTGAAGGGCTCTTCCCATGATTCAGGGCTACGTGCATGAGAGGCAGAGACTTTGGGGAAAGCATTTGTAGGCTTCATGCATTTGTGTGTTTGTAAGAAATGGGTGGGTTTGCATATGGAATGTGGATAAAGCTGCTTAAAGGCAATGTACAGGGCACAGCTTTAGATGTTCAGGTTTCAGAGAAGCTGTGGCAATTTGTAGTAGCAAAAAATATGGCTTAGTGTGCCTTTATTTGAAGCAGTGACAGCAAGAATATAGAGGCACTTTTAAGACTAATGTTGTTTGCCACAAAAATGCACTGCAAGTCTTCCACATTTGTGCTAAGGATTGGATTTTATATCTGAGGTTTCTTGAAACATATTTCTGTCTGACAAGATATTGTGTCTGAAGATCCTTAAAAAAATTATGTCTTATGCAGTGAGGGTAAGTCACTATTCTAGTAGAAGAGAAAACAAGGTGAAATAAATGCATTCAAACTCATTTTTCACTGATGCTATCAAAATAGGAAGCTGCATTCTACATCACAGGCTTCATCCTGTAAAGTCTAAATTACAAGGATTTCACACAAAAAAAATTCAAAGGAGAGCTAGCAAGGACTCATCAAGCGTCCTTTGAAAAGGGGAAAGGTATTTCCATTTCTTTTTTTGAAGGGATTTAAAGGTTAGAATCCACCTTGAGATAACATGCTTTTGAAGGGATTGAGAAATAACTGTAATGCCAAAAAAAAAATTCTGTAAACTAATCCTTAAGAAAATATATACATTGATTTAAGTAAATTTATGCAAGTTAATATGCCTAAATGTATAGTGTGTCATGATTTACAAAGTTCATGTTGCATTCGGTTAGTGTTGTGGATTTTCAGCGTGGTAATTCCTTTTGGATTGCTATACAAGGGTTATAAATAAGATGTGCTTCCCTCAGTGAGCTGTCCTGATTAATTATTAGTAGAGCAGTAATTGATTTGGCAATATTCCCTTGTTATTGCTGAGTAGTATCCAATTTTTCCTTGTGTTTGCATTGTTGTGGCTTAAAATTTGTATGACACAACTAGATGCTAAGTCAGCACATGTTTCCAGTCTATCTTTATAATGTTGTACCAGGCTTCTCTTTCTTTTATAGGAAAGAAAAGAAATAATAGTTACGTAGTTAGTCACTGGGGTGGGAAGGCTTTCACACTCTCGTTTCTCAAGGGCATTTTTCCCAAGCATTCATAGTTAAAGTGCTGTTCTGTCTTGCAATACATAATTTGGTGGAGCTTTTAAGGCTCCTTGAGAAAGGTAATTTCATTCAGCTCCCAGTCTATGAGGGTCCAATTTTCTCCTCTTCTTGAGCCATGCCCCCCCCAACAACAGGAAGAATTCTGGCACTTACTAACGGATCCACTAAGTTTTCTGCAAAGCACAATCTTGGCTTTAGTCTTCCCAATACTCTGGAAGCAGAGATATTCTTGAAGTAATACTAGCCTTGCCCCAGCCAAAGAAGTTAACCAGGTCGTCATGTGTGGTGATTGAAGGAGGGAGCCTTAATCCCTGGGCTCCTCACTCTTGCACAATGGTGTTGGATGGAAAAGAAAGGTATCGGTCTTTGATCACTTTGGAGACACAAATCCCCACGTATACATCAGTCATCAGCCTTTTCCAAGCCTGAAGACTGCCTTTGGCCTCTGACTTATCCTGCTTTGGGAATAGAAGGAATGTACTTGGATCTGGTGCTCTACAGGAAATGTATTTCATCTCTCCAACTGCTGGCTTGGTACACAGCTAAATTGGTTTTTTTTCTCAAATCAAAAGAATAACCCCAGACATTTCAGATGTTTCACAAACTTCTGATACCAGAGCTTTGAAATAAAATGTTGCAGGATACATGGCATGTGTCTTGTCATCTTCTGGGAGCTCCAGAAAGAACATTCCAGCCAAAGACTTGTTAAAAAATCCAACATCTGTGGAAATTAATACTTTAAAGTTTCAGTTTTATCTTAATTTCTCATACTTGTTTGGCACCACATTAGATAAAGCTGGCAACACAAATTCTGCAGTTATATCTTAGGTAATGTGGGAGTCCAATATACACTTGATGACATTGATCTCAGAATCAGCCCTGCACTAATGACCAACTGTGTTCAAGTGGCTATTGGTCTTGCCATTGATCTTTTTAATCCTTATATTAATCTCGGTATCATTTTGGAGTTTAACTTCTGTCTCTCACGCTATAACATAGAGAATGTCTCATAGCTATCTACCTTTCCTTCTCCCTCTTATCTATTTTCATCTTTGTCATTCTCTTTTTCTTTTTTCTCTTTTGTCACTGCAGTTTCTTTTCCTGGGAAAATACGAAATAAATTGTTGGTCTGTAGAGTGTGAAAGCAATACTGATTTTTCTGTTTTCTGTAATGGGACACCCAATAAGGCTGAACAGTGAAGCTCTTCTATCTTTATTTTGCCTCATGAAAAAAACCAAACATGAAGATCTTCAGGTTTACCCCCAAATAATTGCCATTCATCCAAATACCAGCACAAGCACGTCTTCAATGTTTCCCCTCCATAAGCAGCTTTGGCACTTGAATGTTAAAATGTTAATCTTTCAATATTGCAGCCTTACTGCAGCTGCTCTGAGGGCAGCTACCATTCCTTCATGATCAGATTCTTTTCAGTTTCTCAACACTTAAAGTGATATGGGAGAAACATGTACGTATGTACAATGGAAGAAAGAAATGGGGATATCCAGGAGATCCTGGGAGCACATCCAGCAATGGTTATGTCTTTTAAAAAACCTATTCTATTTCTGTTATCCTTTTATGTCAAAGGACAGTAATCACCAGTGGATTTGCCCTCACCCTGCATTCGTGTTACAGATAGAAGCATTATGGCATAATGTAGCAAGCCAAGGTAATGCTGGAAATCTGGCCAAGTCCAGCTGAATTTGAGTTCTTTAAATTGCCTTGGGTCCCAGAGGAGAGGTTAAATCAAAATATTGTTTATCTCAGCTTGGTACAGAGAGTTGAGCAGTGAAGCAGACAGAGCATTGTGCTTTGGATAGAAGCCATATATTCCAGTGACTAATGAAAACCAAAGAAGGCAGGGGTAAAAGTAGCAATTAGGACATGGGAAAATGTGTGGCTCATTTCAGAGTGCAAGGAACTTGTACCTAGCTCAGTGCTGCAAGCTTGGTGCAGATTTCACTATATAGTAACAATAGAACATTTGCCTTACCTGCATTTAAGTGATCCTGTTCCTAACACCATATACCTTTCAACTGAACACCTCCATAAAATTGTGCAGGGATCCTTGGTAAAAACAGGCCTCAAGCAATTACCTCATTATTCTTTTTTGGTTTCATAGCAGTAAAAGAAGGGGCTTCTCCCAACCCAGGAGGTCTTTAAGCTCTCCCCAGCACTGCAAACTCACAGTTCTTGTGAGATGTACTCACTTCAGAAACCAAGAAGCACCTGATGAGTAATGAGCAGGATTTTCTAAAAGCTGCTAGGTAGTACTGTTGGAGCCACAATCTGCCTGCCTCATCAAAGAGCCTTTCTAGTGAGCAGCATGCTTATGGTGATAGCTCAGTGAAACACAGTTGGTGACTGAGTAGTGTTTCACTAGGGCACTCATTTGCATCAAGTTTGCCATGCTGTCTCTGCCTCTGAGGTGTCTAATGATCACTTGGCACACTGGGCCCAGAAGCTACTGAAGAACTGGGACAATAATCTTCTTTATCTAAGAAGGTAGGTAGAAATAGAATTAATACAACTCCTCAGCAGTAATTAGTGGTATCAGCTCTTATGCTGCCTGGGCCTGATCCATTATTTGCTTATTGTTAGTAAAGGACAAGAGGAAGGTGGATTGCGTGTGAAGGGTGGCTCCTGTAACCTTTGTTTGATACAGTGATACCAGACTTAATTACTGCATTGGGTAGATAAGTAATTTAACAGATACAGATCTTCATGGCAATATAACATTCCCAGGAGCCAGCTCCATGTATTTACAGTTTTAAAACTGAAGGAATTCTTGCAATTATAAAATAGTTGAGGCAGATTTTCAGTTCAGGCTGTTGAATTGGTATGGTGCTGCAGCAGCTCCTGGGTTAACAGCAGTGTAGGCATTTCTGAACCGTAACCGACAGAACTGACTGCTCTGCTTGCTTGCCAGCTGGGGTGAAAATATGACAGCTGTCAATGTGGGAATTGTTCTTTCCGGGAGGTTTAGATCATTAATATTAAATGTTTTGATATCTTATCAGAAAACCTTTATGGAATTGCAGTAACACACCCTACTTGTGGTTTCATGTTTTTAGTGTTACTGCTGTGCTAATGAATATTAGAATCATTTTGTGATAAAAAAATTAATTGTGCGTAAAATTAACAAGAGCACATTTGGAAAAGGCTGGCATTGTACCTGGATCTCAGTAAACTCTGGGAGCTGTAATTAACAAACACCTCAGGCTCATAGAGACTGACTCTATAGTTTGCATTTCACCAGTCCCTGTATTGGTGACTGTAGCTCACTAGGGACAAAGTTCAGCTCCTGCTGATAGCAGTGGGATTTAAAGAGAGAGGTACTGGCAAGATCTAGAGTGATAGATAGATAGATAGATAGATAGATAGATAGATAGATAGATAAACAGATACCTATAGAGAGTAATATGTATATTTCTGATTTTAAAACATAAAAAACATAAACTGTGCATCTCAGCAAAGTAAGACTTGTTCTTCAAGGATACTGGGCATGGGAAACTTAATCTACAATCCCTTTGGGTTTGTCCATTTTTTCTGGCTGCTCTGAGTTTTCTTGGCTTTAAGTCATTGGTGTTTCTGGTTTATATTCCAATACCACTGAGGTTTCATAGTTTACACCTGATTGAGTCTCTGTCTTTCCTAAGGAAACCTGCAGGTAGATGTGTGTCTTGGCTGGCTCAGGTAACCCTCTGTACCTGATTAAACCTGATTAAACCTGAAAGGACTGGATAAATGTTTCATTCTCAAAGTCTGACAAGTACTTCACTCCTTGACTATTGAATTCAGACAAGCAATAAATGAAAAAGCAGACAGCGAAAAATTAATCTATGCCATGAGCAGAGGAGTTACATACCTCAGAGATAATTTTTGTACTATTTAAAATGAGGAAGACCTTGATATTAGTCTGTAGCTACTGCGTCATGCTTTCACCACAGAGGCTGCAGCACTTCTCAGAGAATTGACTGCTCTGGAAGGAGAGAGCTACTTGCTGAGAACACTTAAATAAGCATCTCTGAAAACCAACAGCTCTATTTCTGAAGGCTTAAATCTGTCACTGGGGAATATTGGTAATAATTTTGGTATGGCATCAAAGAGAA
Source organism: Lichenostomus cassidix (assembly GCF_008360975.1). Taxonomy (NCBI): domain Eukaryota; kingdom Metazoa; phylum Chordata; class Aves; order Passeriformes; family Meliphagidae; genus Lichenostomus; species Lichenostomus cassidix. The sequence continues at coordinate 20,861,374 of NC_139490.1, forward strand.
GTCTCATGCATTTTTCCACATCCCACAAATACAAGGGAGATATTTGTCAGGCTGTGAAAGTAACCAATAGAGGAACAAACTTTGGGCTGCGCAGAGTTTTTTTTTGATGTTCACAGAGTACTTGGCCTCAAAGTTGCACTGAAAGAAAAAGTTTCTCTACTTGTAGATCCTGGTATAAACTGATTCAGCAGGCTGCCCAGCTCTTTGCCATCTGTAATATTAGTGGGTGGGAGCCACAATAACCTGCAGGGTGGTAATTCTTTCAGCTAATGTCTAATAAAGAGGGGATTTGGCCTCATGGCAAATCAGACTCTTAATTTTAGTCTGAGACTTCTTGACTGAGAAAGCTCTGTTGCTATTACAAGTCACATGAAATCCTAACACTATTTACAGCAATGATCTTTTTAATTCCTGAGCAGGAATACATAATATTAACAGGGTTGGTTGGGAATGGATCATAAGGTCAATGATATTGCAAATAGTACTCATGTGCTCTGTCTTAGAACAAAAACCCGGGAGAGCACGATCTCGTTCTCCATTGCTCTGAAATGTGCATGAGTGCTGGCTGGATGTGATAGCATTTGGTGCTGAATCAGATGTTCTCTGAGGCTACCCAGCACTGAGAGCAGAGGCACAGAGACATTTCTTAAAATAATAGACTTAGCTGATGTGAAACCCATATCCTGGCTTCTGTAATTATTGAGTAGCTAATGCAGTGAGCTAAGATGGGAAATGGCTCAGAGGCTGTTCTGCAGAAGACAAAAAGCCAGGGGAATGTGGTCAGGATTGTCTCAGTGGTGCATTGCTAAGCCATTGAGATCCAAATATCCTTCAGTTGTTGGCAAAGTGCTCCATGGCCAAACTGCTTGAAGGACAGACTTCTGAAGTGGTGAGGCTGCATGAAATACCTGGGATTACTGGGCCAGAACTGGAGAAATGCTGTTCACACTACAACCAGCCTCTGGAAATGCACAATTTACAACCAAAGGGACTGCAGATACATCCTGGGACAACTCCAAACAACATTTAAATCTACTTCATAAAATTAATTTGCTGAAATGGGAAAAGCAGGTGAAATAAAGACAATGATGAAAGAGGACAAAAGCAAATCAATTAAAAAATAAGTGCAGATTTTTTAGTGAAATGTGCTGTGATAAACATATCTTTGTGGAAATTTTCATGTCCAGAAAGTCCTGTAGATGTACAACCTAGTGTGGGATTTTCAGCCAGTATGATATCCAGTCTGTATAACTTGCCCTTGCCTGATCGTGTTATAGTCATGAGCCTTGTTTAGTATAGTCAGACACTGTAGAGTTGGAAATTTTTTAAAGGGAAGGTTTTGTTCTTCAATTTTCTTTCACAAACTTATAAAATCCAGCACCTTATGCACAGGGAGGACAAAGAAACAGTAGTTTTTTGATTGTAATCACTGTCAGCAAGCACCAGAAGTAATGCCCTTTGGTGTGTTTCTGGCTTTTCTAGTTCAAGTGTGATGTCTTCTGGTACATGAGCAAGTGTGTATTCACTCTTGGAACAGTAACAGAACTGGGTCAGGAATGACAGAAAAATGCCTCTTATGCAGGGCAGCTGTAATTAGTGTTGAAAACTTTGTGTTCAGTCTCACCAGTGCATGGCAAAGTAATAGTTACAGACAGAAACTTGACTAAAATATCGTGTGTGTCATTCAAGCTGGTTTTTTTTTTTCTTCCTTGTAATATAATATGTTTGTTTATGTTCCCAAGTTAACAGAGTTCAGGGTATGATGGAAAGCAGGAACATCTCATCTGCTTGCTTGGGTTTGTCTTGTGGCGTCACGGTTAGCAGATGAGAAGTTTAAGAATGGCATTTGTGCAGCATTTCTAATCTTACTCAAAGTTTTTTCATGTATTTCTGTCCCATCAGGGTTCTTATCATGATGAGGTATGAGGTGGTTGTCATGTTTTAGCAGTGAGGTCAGAGTAGCTGAGACTTAGGGTGTAGCCAGCCCTTTGTACCTCATCAGTGTTGTACTGCTAAGGAGCCCAAGTGTCCCAAATGCTGATGCCATTCCTCTTGACTCACAGTGTGGCTCCTAACACTGGGGAGCTCTTGGTAGTGAGAGCCTGTGTGAGCTGTGGGCATATTATCACTTGGATCAATGGGATTAAGTTTCCTGTCTGAGTGGCATGCTGCCCGCTCAGGCAGGGTGTGCAGGACAGCCTTGCTGCACATCCCTAGCATGTCCACGTATTTGGAGTCACATTAGGCCAAGGTCAGATGGCACATGTTTGACCCACTACAGTGCAGAGGGTAAGAGCTCTTGATTTGAAGAGCTGATGTAGTTCACACAAGGTCAGTCTGCAATGTATTTCCTCGTAACCTAACCTGACTACTTTACGTGACTTTCCATAGCTCACAGTAAAAGGCTCTGAATATCCATTTTTACAGGCAAGTTTTCCAAAGGAGGCATTGTGATTCAGGTCTCCATGTTGAAAAATCCACCCTTAAATTTCATAAAGGAGGTTGCTTTTTGGCATCATCCTATTTGAACTTATTTCCTCCTTGTGAAGTGAAGAAATAAAATGGCCCCAGTTACCAGATGGATCTGTAGTCTGTTCCAGTATCCTCTCTCTGTATGTGATTAAAATAAGACGTGCATGAAAAGGTAAAAAAATATGACAAACATATTGGGAGGCTTCTCCTGAGCATTCTGTGTGATTTCAAAAATTTGAAGCTCAGGCTCTTCTTCCGTCAGAGAGGCCTTTCAAGTAGGGTTGTTAAATGTAGGGCTGGTTGTCAAGAGCTGGGCTAGCCATAGCTTTTGATTGCCATTGGACTAATATGTTTGTTTTCAGACGCAGAGGTGTGGGAAGGCTATTGGGTTGGTGAGCTGCTGAAGAAAGGGGCATGTAATGCTGCATCCCTAACTTCCTATCCTGGCTTTGTCTCATTTTTTGTTAAAAGCAGATCATTTCATGTCTCTGAGCTCCCTTTATCTGTGTGAAAAGGGAAATACTGACCTAGGGTGGAATGAAATATGGTGTGAAGATGCTTGATATGTTAAAGAATATCTTGCTCAGTTCAGAAATAGATTTGTAACAGTAGGATTGAGAGTCCATCCCCTCTGCCTCCCTTCTACACAATTATTCTTCTAGGTAATCTAATCTTTTAGGAGAGGAAACTTGTCTTCATATTCCTCCAATGGGCATGAGGAGCAGTTTCCACTAAAGGAAAATCCTTAAAAATGGATGATGTTGCTGAAACTTCACAATATATTAATATTATATTAATAATATCAGTGTGTTTCACAGACAGTTTTGTCCAGCTCCAATAAAGAGCCATTAAGAGTTTTACTTCACAGGATTTCAGATACAAATCTTGTGACTACAAGACAGCTGTACACTGGAGTGTTCTGAGCAAAGCCATTCAAGGCACTCTGGTATTTTAAATTTCGTATAGTTTTTTTTGATGTTTACCTTCATCTCCTTTTTTAACTTAGCTTACTACCTTCAGTCATCTGACCCCGTAAAAACAGCGGACACTGAAAATTCTGAGTGGCAGAAAGTTATGCCCATGGGTAAAGTTTAGGGTTCTCCTATGAAAATAACCAAAATCTGTGTAATTACAGAATCACAGAATAAGCTGAGTTGGAAGGGACCCTCAAGGATCATTCGGTCCAACTCCTGGCCCTGCATAGCACCATCCCCCAGTCACATTAATCTCTGTACAGTAAATCTTATTGCTAAAAATGGGTCTGAGACTCGCCAGATTAATTTTAAACTAAATCCTCCTTTAATAAATTGCAGGGACTATACTTTTTAAACCTCTTAAAGTTCAAGTCTTTGAAAAATGCAAAAGCTGTTAAGTATTTCAGCATTCCACCTCCACCTAAGCTTGTTGTGTGACCAAGACTTTGTCGGAAAAGCTAGTATGTTCCAGTTAAAGGACATGGTGAGGCAGTGGGCAGGTACAAGTAAAGTTGTGAGCTTCTCCAGTGCTGCTCAGGAATAATTTTTTAGCCAAATAAATTTTTTTATGTTACCATTGTGAAAAAATTGATCGGTGCTCCTGAGTCAACGAATGGAGTTGGCTGGCTCATTGAGAAATGGTATTTTAGAACTGTGATCAGCTTGGCCTACGTAGGGATTCACTGCAGAGAACCATTTACTTCTCCCTGATTACAGCATGGGGTGCACAGACCCCTCAGGTCACTTTGGCTGAGATACAGCAGATACTCACCAAAACATGAAAAAAGGCTAAAAATTATTTCATAGTATCATACATATTCACAAACATGCAGGGCAGGGAAGATATCATCTCCTTCTTTCTCATCTTCTTTTCTGCAACATGCACTTATGAGGTGCAGTGTTTCCACTTGTACCTCCTGTGTTACTCCTGAAAAAAGCTGAAAAACTGAGGCAGCTACAGACTCCATCCCAGGAAAGAATTGCTCATACAAAGGTCCTACAGTTCTGCTGCTCGTCCATACTGTGGGACTGTTGCTGTAAGCTGCTAGTGAAATAGTGCCCGTTTGGAACAGGTTGATTGGGTCTGGCATGGGAGGATGCCATTCTTAGGCACGGTTGTTAGACATGGATGAATAGAGAGCTGACAGCCTGCATCTGTGAAGGCAGACATAGGTCAGCCTTTGCTCGTTCACTGCCTCATTGCTGCTCTGGTCCTGCATGCTTTCCACATATGTCTTGGTGACACGTGGGGATTGTTTTGCTGTGAAGACTGTGCTGTTAATTATTGTAAGCAGTGTGTGTAAAACCATTAAACCTGCATTTGTGTTTGACTTCCAGTAAACATATGACAAACTTTAGTTTTAGGGCATTCAACAAAAACTTCCTAGCAGGAGAGACAGTCTTTCCATACCATCATCCTATTTCCTTCCCATTTAATTTCCTCTTTTACTCACCTGCCCCTACCCTTGCTGCCTGCATGGGAGGAGCACTGCATTTCCTGCCCTGCCAGACAACCTGGGCTGGAAGGCAAGAGTCTTTTGGGTGGCACGTTTAGAGGCAGTGGGAATACCAGTGGATCTGTGCAGCAGTGGCATTGAAGACTGGGGCATTTCCATTGCATCTTGCTGGCAGTTTTAAGTCCTAAATATTGCTCAAACTGTGACATCTCTCAGGTTCCTCGTGTCAGTGGCTGATTGTGAAATTTGGTTGATATAGATGAGCGAAGCCTGAAGGTTCTCTGAGGACTGTTTTTTCACTTTGGATGTGAAGGGTCAGAGGATTTTTTTACAACCTTGATTTCAGCTACCTCCTTTGAAGAAACAATGAAGAAGATTTCAGGGCACATTAAGCCCAGACAGAGTGTGGTGTTACAGAGGTTCCAGTTCAGGCAGCGGGAACAACTGCCAGGTGAAACTCCTACAACCTCTGCTTCGGCACTACAAGAATTGGCATCACTCTGTGCTTTTGGCTGTTGGCAGGAAGAGCTGATCCTGGATCAGCTAAATGACAAAGCAGCAGACCGACGAATTTGGGAGAAGCTGTTGATGGAACTTGATACCTTGACTCTGGCCCAGGCAGTGGAGCTGGGATCACAGATGGAGAGAGTGTTGCAGAGAACTTCCCCTAGGTTTATTTCAGTTCTGGCAAAGCAGTGGGAAAATTGCAGCAGCACTAGTAAAATTTGGAAGACAAATAATTGCTGTCATCAGTGGTACTGCTGGAGACAGAAAAAACCTCCTGCCCTCACAACAAAATATAATCAAGAGAAGCAAAATCAGTTCATCCCATTTTATCACAGCCCAATGTCATCTGCACCAGTTATGAGGAGACAGCACATGGGCTGGCAAGTGAGATGTCCTGCCACTTCAAATACAACCCCCAGGAGAGTCAGGAACATGCAGGTAGGCTGCTGATTGCAAAGTGCCTGGGAAAAGTGACAAAAAACTAAACATGGGCACCTGGGACCCAGCCATTCAAACTATTGGTCTGTTGCTAATGCAGAATCCTAACTCTAGATTGCAGTTCTCCAGGTTATACTGCAGTACTTGAACACTTAAGTGAAAATCTTTCCTCTCTGGAATGAAGGTGTTACATGCTTGACTTTTGCTTTTTGTCTTTTGCAATAATTAAATCTTGCATGAAGGCTTTTGGTGAGGTGTTAACAATTGTAAGAGCAGTGTCTGCACTGGGTTTGGTGTATTGATGTGTTGGTTGGAGGCTTCTGCTAAAGGAGCTGGCAGAGAAGTAATGTTATAAATGGAGTTTTCAGATTGGTACTAAGGGAGGCTGTCTACTGCCTGAAGAAAATCTTCTTGACCCTTTATAACACATAGGAATAGAATTCATTTCTGTAAGAGCTTAGATTTTTAGAAAGCTCCATTGCTCCACAGTCAGTGTGCTTTGAAATGGTTGTGTAATAGAGTATCAGGTTTATACAGATATCTGCAAGTAAATATCATAAATAATGACATATAAGAAGGGGCAGGCCAATGGACATCATAGAGTTGTATCCTATATCTGAGGTACCTGTCAAATAAGATTGAGTCAAAGAAGTTCTGCTGTAACGTCTCTCTCTCCACAGTATTCTGCTCTATTTTAGTCTAAACTTCCTACTTCTGTATAGTGGCAGAGGAAATGAGGATCTGTTCCTGTCTTTTCCTTTTTTTCCATTTTAAAAATTTTTTTACTGTGTGTGTGTTTGGCTTGGTTGGTTGGTTTTCTTTTTCATTAAAGAAATTATTTCAGCATCTTTGGTTCTGATAATCACCCTCTATTTGATTTCTCTCTGGTAGATCAGTGGAGCTAACCATTTGTGTAAGATAATGTAACAGGGTTAGGAAGAAAGGAAACAATGATAAGGAAACTAGATAGGGCCAGATCCAATAAAAGGACAGATGTTAGCAGAAATAATAGTAAAATAAGAGAACAAAAAGCACAGTCGATGTGGAATTAGGCTCTTTTCAAACAAGGTGATCATCTCTGGGCTGCACAGAAGCAAGCTGAAGTAGTTCCTCTCTCAAAGACTAAGAGGAAATATGGTTTGTGAGTCGTTTGAAGACATTTCTCCCAGTGCTTCTTACATTGTCCTTGTTAAATCCTGCCGTGAGCTGAACAGACAAGCTGCATCCCCGCACAGCTGCCCTGCCTTCCCTAAGGCAATTATTTGTAATTAGCTACCATAATGTAATTAAAAGTTTAGACTGTCCTGAACAATTGAATATTGTACCACTAATGCCTGTTATTAATGCTATTCCTGACAGGTAATGAAAATATTATTGAGGCTAAAAATGTCTGGTACTCTTTGTGTATTCAGCATTGAAGTAAGTGAAAAGGCTGACTAAAGGGAAATGAGCTGTAGTGAGTACTCTGACCTGAGGCAATGCCAGCAGGACCTTCAAAGACTTGAAAATGTATGATTTGCATATTTTTGTTTCCTTTTAAATGTCACTAGATCTTTGTGGTTGAAAGCAAAATTGAGCTCTGTTTTGTTAACCAAAGTTTACAGCTTTTTGGATGTTCATGCAGGTCTGTGTGCCATTTTTCTTGAACTGACCTTAAGAGCATATGAAATGAGACACAACTTTTGCAAGATTTTTTCTGATCTTGTGATGGTTTTAAGTGCTGTGCCAAGCAAAATCATTAGGTAGGAGGCAATAGCTATTGTACTCCTGATTCTACAGTGCTGAAAGCTGTATTTTGGCTTAAAAGGTGTATTTCTCTGCTCTGATAAGCTTTCAGATCTTTCTGTGCATTCAGCTTGGCACAGGCTAGATGGAGAATTGTGGTGTGGATTGAGTGACTGAATGTTGCTCATGTCTCGCTCTGTATTCCTTGCCACGTGAAGTAATTTGCTAATACCTGGGAAGATACACAGGGCAGTTTGGGAGCCTGGGAACAGCCAAGGAATGAATGCCTTGACATAGCCATACCCACTCCCACCTTTTTCTCATGACCTTGCTGCCCTGGGTTTTCTTCTGCAAGACCTTTTTCTCCTTTCTGCATGTTGCCAAGTTGGAGAAATTGTGTGTCACGATTTATTAGAGCTTCTCTCACGTCCTCCAGCCCTAACCTTACAATGTGGGAAGCCAGGTCGTTCCCACTGAACCAAGGAATGACATGCTGTCTTAGTTCAACTTTTCAGGCACAGCAGTTTCATTAATTACTGCTTCATTGATAAGGTGTAGGGAAGCCAAAATGAACACTTGCTGCAGTCCTAGAATCTCCCATGGTGATACACAGGTAAGACAGGCCAAGAACCAGTTCCTCCCCACTGAAGATCTAAATGGACATAATTTGTGTTTCTAGTTAGGGATGTAAAATGCTTTCTGTCAGTGGAAGAATCTCCACCATAATATACATTTTCTGTGACACAGAGGCACAACTTGGAGTGTGGAGTAGATGTGACTTGGTGGATTATGCCAAAGGACTTAGAATATGGACAATTTCTGTCCTTTTGGACACCTTTTTCATCCTAGTGCAGTTTTGATGCTTGAAATCAACAGCTTAACTTATAAGGACAAGGTGGTATGTGCCATTTTGCATTGTGAGGTTTTCTCTAGGCTAAGCAACAGATGTTGCTCAGTCTTTTCTCATATGTCCTGTTTTTTAGACCTCTCCTCTCATCAGTGGACATTCTTGGGCCCTTTCTGAGCTCTGCACTTGATACTTGCCTGTGGGTTGCTTGTAAATGTGGATTGCTGCAGGAGTTCTTTGCTCATGACTGCTCTTCCATGGCACCTCTGTTACAATGGTGTATCACCTCCTGGCTTGTGTATTGCGGTAAAATAAATTAATAAACATGTACAAGACTCTAATTACTGAATTAGAAGGTTACAGGGAGCCAAAAAAGGTCTTCTTATCTGTCCTACCACTGGAGAGCAGCTCCACCTGTTTCATTCCTGTCAGGTGTGTGTCTAATCTCTACTTAAAGACAGAAAGTGATGGTTCTGTGCTATCCTCTAGGCAATCTCTCCCAGTTTTTCATTATCCATAGTGTTGGCGGTTTACTGATTTTGTTTAACTTCCGTCTTATCTGCTGCAATTTAAATGCATTAAATCTTGTTTTATCTGTCATACACTTGGAGAGAAGATTGCTACCTTGCTAACCTTGCAGTTAAAGACTGTTTTCACATTGTACTCTCTCTCTAGGCTACACACTGTACTTTCAGTCTTTCCCCATGATTCATCCTAAATAATTCCTGTTCTTTTGACTATTGCTATTTGCTCCATGTATCCGGATGCAGGATACACATCAAGCTGGCTTGAAGGTTCCAGCTGAGGCCTCATCTATGCTAAGCTCAGGTTCCCCATGCCACTGTAAATACTGTAGCTATTGTTTTTGCCACATGTACTGTTGGAAGTGCCAGAAGACCCCTGGAAACTGTTTACATGAATGAGACAGGAATCTTGTGGCAAAAGCACAGCTGGTTGTTACACTAACTCACCCATGTAGCGTGTCAGTATATCCAATCTAAATCAAATCCAGGGACATCACATGAAGTCATCACTGGGATAAAAGGTTCCTGAAAAAAGGCAGGATGTCAGAGAGAGAAGGGGGCACTTTGGTCACAGATTCATACAACTCTTGTGCATTTTGAAAAATAAGGCTGTGCTTATGTGACCTCAGCTCATCTCATGAGTCAGGAGATTTCATTCCCCTGTGCCCAGTCACTTAATCTGCTATTAAAGAGCAGCTCAGAGGTCTGGACATGTTGACATCACTTCACAGAGAAGGAGCAGAGGTGAGATCAGGTATCCAAGATCAAAGGAGAATTAAGGCATTAAGCTGGATACTGAGTAGCTGAATCAAAAAAAGGCACGTGAACCACTTGCTAAGCAGCTGAATGTCTTGGTCCCACATGCAGCCGTGTGCAGTACACTTCAGCTTCAGTGTGTGTCTGCTGTCCTGGCAGGCACTCAGCACCAAAGGCTTTCCCTTCCCTGCAGTGTGAACATAGAAAGGACTTGAGCCTGGGTAGGACAAGTGCACCCTGATTCCACAAACATCAGCTGCACATCAGGCTCAGTGCTGATTTAGTTCTTGTGCCTATTTAAAATCCCTGTACATAGCCCTTTTACTTCCTAATATGTGGGAAGAGAAGTAGAAACAGGGCACAAAAAAGGTCTTTGCGAATGGCACTGCTTTGGGTAGCTGAATCCATACTCTGAAACAATGTTGCTAGCTAAGTTTTCCTGGAAACTTGTTATTTTATATAAGCTGGCATGTTATTTGATCTCTTCTGCTTCATAAAGCTCGTCGAGAAGATTCTCAACCACTCTGGAGAGAGGAGGAAGGGAGCGAGCAGACTGTTGGCACTGGAGTATCTCATGTCACCCAGCTAGGCTAAACTCAATAAGGTGTGAGGATGGAAAGTTGTGCTGGATTCAGTTCACTTCCTGATCTCATGAGCAAGACCTAGCCTATCCTTGTCCCAAGCCCAAAACTCATCCTTCTTCCCATGTTCCTCATTTTCCTGCTGGCTCCAGATGTCATGCTGTCAGTTTTTAGGAGCTGCCTTTGGCTGCAAAGCCTGTCTGAGTTTCTGTTTGTGTAACACTTGCAAGAATCCATTGCCCAAATGCAGGGCAAATGTGTAAAAAGCAACTACTGAAGGTCAGTAGGGACAGTTGAGGAGGGGAAGCCTCGAGTGTTTTATGCACATGGAGTGAAAGGGACCAGGAGTCAACTTCAAGATGAAGAACATGACAATAAGAGGAGTAAAAAGTCCTATCTGTCCATCAAAACCCAGGCTGACTTTGTTAGCAAAGCTCTTACTTAAAGCTATCAAGAGCATGCAGTATTGGCATTGTCTAGCATGCAGCTGGACTGAGACATATGAAAAGATAATGCTTCTATATTAATAGCTCATGATAGGGGTATATGTTTAACTGAGTGTCACTTGGAGCCCCACTAAAATCACCTCAACAATGCAAAATATGGTACTTTGTTTTTCCTCCCTATTTGTTCTTTCTTTCTATTTATTTTTCCCATTGATGCCCATCTCTCTTCTGCCTTCATTTTGACGTCATGCCTCCTTAAAATGCCATAAGAGTCTGTGATTGTGTTAGATGATTTCTGTGCTGTCAGTCCAGAGAAGCTCCAGCTGATGCATAGACATAGATTTTAGTCATGTCTCTTTCCTCACTGTCCTTGAGGTCTTCTCGTCTATTTACACAATATTCTGTGTGAGACCTCAACCTTCGGAGAGATATTAAACACAACAAAGAAACTAAAATATAAAAATAATGAGCAGGGACTGAGATGCTTGAATCTCTTGCTCTGCTGCTGTTTCTCTGGTATGACTAGAGTGAGTGATTTACTCCAAACCTGTTAATGAACATAGTACTTCCTCCCTCTCCCTGTTTCCCTCCCTCTATCTTACATAATTAAATACTACAGGGCAGACACTCTCACCATGTTTGTCCAGCACTGTTAGGTCATGGGCCTTGCAGTGTCTAGGAACTCAGCAGTAGGATGTGCCAGAGAAAGGGTGTTTGGTGTAATCATATTGCAGCAGGGCTGATAAAAAGGACCAGCATGACCACAGAAACATTAGTTCAAAAGGAAACAACATAATGAAGAGGGAGCTGCAGTGGCTGAGTGTATTGGGCAATTCATGATGATTGCAGTGATGGCAGGAGAAGTCAAGAAAGGCAGGATATTGTATCAGTCACTGCCTTGCTTTTCCCAGGCTCCATGTAGGCCCTTTCCTTCAAAGTCATCTTTTAATTAACAGTCTGAATTATAACTCTGCAGATTGAAATCCTCGACTACAACAAGAAAGACTATGGTTCTAAAAGTGGGATGAGTGATTAGAGTATAAGATAAGCCATTTATCTCATGACCTTCAATTTCCAATTTCACTGCAGTCCCCCTCTTGAACACTGAATGGATAATAACTCAGGGAATGTCAGTGGATGTCTTGTGGCTACATGTATATGCACACATACACCTGGGATTTCTTGAGCCACACTTGGTCTTTAGAAGGGTATTTTCCAATAGCCTTTTTCTTTAGAGAAGTTTGTCCTTTCTTTAAAATACTTACTGTCGTTCTACTCCTTCAATTCATTATTACTTTTGTAGTTTCTCAACAGCACTCTGAAAAAAACTGTGTTTCAAAGAATGAAATATGAATGTTCTAAAGTGTACTCACAAAAATACGGTTGCAACAAGGTTATGGTGGAAGCACATACCATCATAGCACTTGCTGCCTGGTCTGCTAGAGCAGAAGTCTCCATTTCTTTCACCAGGAATCCTTAAGGTTCCCACTCAGGTAAGTGGTCAAGCCTTTAAACACTCTGAAAGGAAGCTAACTGTGTTCATTTAGTGGAGAATAGCAGGCCAAAATGACCTTTGAAAGAGTATACAAACTTCCACTGTTTGAAGGATGTCAGTACTTGAAGCTCCTGAGATGCATAGCAAAGGGCTCAGCATGGGCCTTGTCTTTGGAGGATTCACACAGTTCCTAGGTAAGACTTTTGGTCTGTGCACTGCTCAACAGTGCTTGTCAGATAGCTTCAACCTCCTGTAAGTGCATCTGCCTTAGAGAAAGGTTAATGGTAAAATTTGCACAGAGACAGATGTACATTTGCTCCATGACTATGAGGCAGCAACTTCCCTGTGGCCAAGTGTGTTAAATTTGTTTTTTAGCAGAAAAAGTGTTTACACTGAGGCTTAGTCCCCCATGTCATGGCAGCAGCCATGTTATCTGCTCATACCTCTATCTTCAACATGAATTTTGATTATCTTTTTCTGGGAAAGTAGAGAGTTTTTCTCTATTAAAAAAATAGAGAAAGGATGTGAGGAAGGAGGAGTATTGACCTGGTTTTACAAGGCAAGCAAAATATATCCCTGTGTTCATGAAAAGATAATCAGCTAACAATATAAGCTTTCCATGTGTTGAAGGCAGAAGCACAATGAAGCAATAAGCAATATCTTCCCTTTAGATTTGCCAGCAGAGGGAGTGTTGCAGTGCAACAGTCATGTCCAAGAGCAGGGAAATTTCTGCAGTCTGAATTTTAGGTATTGTGTTCCAAATTTTGACATATTATATTGCTATGTTGACCAAAAAATTATTTTTTTATATTTCAAAACAGTAACAATATTAAGTGTTGATGCAGTCTAAACTTCACATTTCAAGAGTGAACCTATGTAGTTAGTGCCTTTGCTAAAATGTAGGATTTCCTTTGGTACAAATCAGCTGTCAATTTGTGAGAATAAATCTACAAATATTTTCATATTAGTTATGTCTCATATCGCTGCACTGATGGAAAATGTATTTCTGATACAAACTGCAGCTTGTAAAACTTAATGGAAGAAATAAACCACAAATACAAGACATGGGGAGCCATAAACTTTTCTGTGTTGTGCAATCATATTGTACAAATACCTATCTTGCATACTTATCTTCTGCTTAACACAGGAAACCTTTATGCCCCCTCACTGCCTCACCTCTTCATCTGCTGGGCAGCCCTATCTGGCTGGAACTGAAGCTGAGGAATTTGATGGTGACACACCTGCCCTGCAGCATAGTGAGACACTGGAATGCAGCTTGTGTTTACTGGGGGCAGTGTGTATTTGTCTGTGCAAACTGCTCTGAGCAGGTGCCTCTGCCACCTCTAGATGGCTCCCAGATTACACACTCTGGGATCCACTGCAGTTTGGCCAGCATTTCTGCTAAGCTCTGTGTGGTAGTAGGAGTGTACGTGTCAAAGGGGACATGCTGGTTTTGACTTTGGGCTATAGAAGTGTTTTTATGTTGGAATTGGCTTGTTGAAAGAAATTGGAGAAGCTGTGTGGAGTGCAGCAGGCCCACTGCCTGGGGTATCTTTCTGCTCTTGCAGTCCTGTACTGATCAAGCGTCATGAGACAACAACATGGTGGAGGCCCAGATGACCTCTGGGGCCGGGTTAATCAGAGCTGTAATGTTGAAACACTCTCTTAGCAGAGACAGAGCACTCAAGCTGGTGGGGGGGGGGGGGGAACACACTGAAGTTTTGGTAGCTATGGTTCTGTTATGATGTTCAGATATTTCACTGATTCTGTGTGCTGTTTTGCCATTGGTTCCAACTCCTCCCTTTTGCCTTCACCTGGCACCACCACCTCGAGTGATGGTAGCTGCCAGAGCCTTATGCAATTGCTCACCTAGTCCTGCTGATTTTGGAATTGCTTAACCATTTGGATGCTTTCCAGCGAAGACACTAAATACAACTAGAGCAAGACATGCAGTTGATGTCTGCATGTTGTTTCCTTATGCCAGTAGTCATTAGTGTGGTGCAAATTCTCACAAATCAACAAAACTGGCTTTGAGATATTTTTTAGCAAAAACTGCACCATGTAGGAACAATGAAAAATCCATCTTTTGTGGAAAAGGGAGATATGTTGCTTTAGTGAGTTTATATATAAACATTTCTGCATATAAAAATGTTGCCACCTAAGGACTGAGAGCCCTGCAAACAGTTCTATTGCTGTGCATAGATGATTAACAAAACATCTGTGTCACCAAACTGCTTAGTACCAAAATTACTTTTGGCTGCCTATACATACCTGCACTGACTGGAGCAAGAACCTCCTAGGAAGTTGCTTTTCTCATCCATCTATGAATTTTGTTTCCTTTTGTGCAGTTAAGATTCAAATGTTTGTGTCCTACATCAAAAACTGAATATGTTTTGCAAGGAAAATGTCACCATTCAGTGGTTATTCACCTTCCCCAGTACCTGCAGAAGGTTTTATTTCTAGAGCCTTTCAGAGTGCCTGTCAAATTGCCATCTATGAACAGAGCAGAATCAGTCTGAAGGTTCAGAACCTCTGCTGACAACAGCATCCCTGCTCAGCAGTCCTCATCAAGGCACAGTGCTGCATCTGCTCTTCTTCATGCTGGTTTGCTCTTTATAAACATCTGTAGCACCGGTAATAACCACTGAAATGACAGGCAATTCAGAAAAAGTGGTTTTCTGCTGACCAAGAAACAAAAGTTCTGTCTGAAGTTAACGTCTTTAAATCTACTTCTTTCTCATTAAGTTAACAAGGTTTGTTTTTACAAGGCAGTAGTAAATAAAGGCAATTTAACAAAAGAGTTCGGGTATCTGGATTTGATCAGGAAGATAACTGGAAGCCTTGGGGACCTTATGTGGCTATTTTACATGATGTTTTCTTTATAGCTTCTAATTTTAATCTCTGCTGGGCCTTTTATCCAGCCACAGTTGATCAGTGCAGAGGGATTCTGGATGGGTTGGAGTTACTGCACTGTCACCTCCTGTCTTAAAGTCCTTTCCCAGAGGTAGCTTTTTGAGGGGTGGTTTTGTCACCATTAATTTAAGAGCCTTTCACAAGTTCTGTGTTTCTGTGTTATATGAACTCTGAAAAACACAAGTCAGGGCATGTGGGAGTGCTCTCCCAAATAACTTTATGTTTTCTCTTTAGAGAATAAATCTTTACATGCCAATTTATTTGCCACACGAAGTTCCCCTGAGCTAGGCCTTTGTGTTTTCATGCTGTCTATAATCCCACCCCTGACTTGCATCTAAGGATTTCTGGACAGGCTTTGCATTTTCTTAAGCATGGAAAAGTGTCAGTAAGTTGAGACCATTAATTCTGGGTCTGTGTCTTTTCCACAAATATGTGTGAAGGGCTTTTTCTTTATAGCTCTGTGGTGACTGAGGTAGTGTGACTGGTTCCCTGGGGTGGCAGCTGTGCTCCATCATTGCCATGAACCACTTCTAACCTCTGTGACAAAACTGCTTGTGAAGGGAACACTTTTTCTGCTGTGTTGCCTTAAATCAAAGAACGTAATTTAGTTCATGAAAAGCCATTTCTATGACTGTTTTTCTGGAAAGGCTTGGTGATCTTAGATCTTTCTAGGCATTTCCAACCTGGCAAACATTCACATAATATCCTAGAAGTAACATTATCTTGGGCAACCTTTGCCAGCCAAGTTGGAGAGACCAAGGCCCTGAGGCCACACTCCTCCCTCTCTCTCCTAGATAGCCCCTTTCAGAGCAGAGCTAGATCAAAGACACAAAAAGGAGAAACTGGGTACTTCAAATGCTGTTTCTCTCCTGATACTGAATATACTTTTGTTTTTCCCTCTGTGCCCTTAGCTCAGGATATCCATAATGATAGTAAAAGTTCTGTGAACAGCATTTCTCAAACTCCAAGTCCACCTAAGTCCCTGCTTGGTTGTAAAAAAAAAAATCTCAGCTTTTTACAGGTCTCATTACACAGAGGCTGGATGAGTTTCATGCCACCATGTTAGAGTGCGTCCAGTATTTACCATTTAGCTATTATGAAAATTTAGGAATTTGATACTGAGTCAGGATCCCTGAGAAGCCAAGGAGGAGTTCCAGAGACTCAGTCATTTCAGTAATTCTATTCTGTTAATTTTTTCAAGTATATAGGACACAAGTTAAACCAATACAAGTTACGCTAGACAACACTACAGCTGAAGCCTGAAGCAGCTGTCTTAGCAATCCCCTATTGCAGTGAAGGGGACAGTTTCATTCACTTTTTTTTTCTATCTTTGTTTCTTTCCCTGCTTTTTAAGTGGCTTTATTAGTGTTGTCCTTCTCAAAGGCAGTAATGGAGAGAGAGCATGTGGATAACCCTGACCTGAAGCACTGAAGCAGATACAGCTAAATCCTGAGTGCCCTGAGGTCGTCCCCTGTGCTGGCACCAGCAGGAGTTCAGAGCATACAGCACTCTGCAGGATGAGACCTTCTGTAAAGGACTCACTCATGATTGCACTGGGAATTGCACATTTCCTCTCCCTGATGAGCAGGACTGAGGCCCTCTGAGCAGAAAGGACAGCTGGCTTGCTCTCACCTGTTAATGGGAACTGCATTTTAGTCTCATCCCATTGCAAATCAAAGGCACTGGGCTGTGCCTTTCAGTCAAACAAGGTGTGAATGGAGATTTATGAAATGTACATTGATAGCAACTCAAGAGTTGTTTCCATCACCTGTGGAGAAAACAATTGTCTGGATCCTTTGAAATATCAACTGACAGTGCTTTCATGCTGTCTTGAGTTCAAGGCAAAACTGTTCTGATGTTCCTTGAGCTGGAAATGAGGTGATAACTAGGGGCAGGTCCAAGTTAGTGGGGAAGCAAGTCAGACTTGCTTAGGGAACTTGCATTCAAAGTAAAAGTAAAAGCCATATAAATGGTCATATTCTCTTTGTGGCTGTGAAAACCAAAGATAAAATCTTTCATTGAAAGACTAGTTGTAACAAAGTAATACAATTGTCTGTTTAACCTCTCCTGCCAATTGATAGGCAGATAAAATTAGGGGGATACAATATCTGGGAAACTCATGATTTCTGCAATATAATATTGTATGGGAAAATTATTCAAATACCAAATCTGATGTACAGAAAAAATCATACATGATTGTCCCACCAAATGAAAAGTGTTCAGAAGACAGGAATGACTTAGCCCATGGGAGCAAATGTCACATATGAGGGCAACCTGGATGGAAGGTATTTTATTTTATGGAGATAAAAGTCTTCACCTCACACATCAAAGTCACAAATTTTATTTTTCTGTTGATTTTAGGTTGACATGATTATATATGGTTACATGCAATAACAGCAAAACAGATCAATAACTTCAATTTCATCCTGTTTTCTTGGCACATTTCAGAAATGGTAAAAGAGATGCAAGAGAAAAGCAGTGTTTTGTGTATTTGTGAAATTCAAAGTCTTATTTTGGTACCTATTTTTCACATTTATTCCAGGCCCTTTTCTTCCAAATGTTTATCTGCTCTGAGATCGAAGAGATGTATAAACAAACAACCCCATCCATGGCTGCTGAGGGTTTTCTCAATAGCTCTTCCCAGGAAAGAGCCACAATTTGTCTTTTGAAATTCTCAGTGTAATCTCATGGAAATTAAAGGCATGAGGACTGTTGCCTAATGGGCAGCCTTGTTGATAATCCCTGCTGCACATCTACTCAGTTCTCAAGCCTGTGATTGTCTGTGTTGGGAGCACATGGCTACATCAGAGCCTGCTGTAAACTTCCCCCTTCTGCTCTGACTGAGTCCTATAGGCTGAATTTCTACAGAAAAAGACCCCAGCTAAACACCATGAGAAGTAGTCCCAGAAACCCTAACAAAACACATACACTACAGGTTGGGAGAAAATTAAACCACATATGACAGAGTTTATGGTCAGAGCAAAGTCCAGGCCTTCCGGAGACACAGTACAAGGTACAAGTGGCACCACCTGCAGGTTGTTGGCCCTATTGGGATTTCTTCTCTGGTCACTGGGGGGAGTTCACTGAACTCATGAATGTCAGGTTTATCAGAGGTGAGATCTAGGCCTCCCTCTTATAGAGAGCTTGGCTAGACTTGGTGGAAAACAAAGCTTCCACATCCTCTCACTCCTCAGGGCAGCTCCATCCCAGGCTACGTCTGGTAGACTAAGCTCTGCCAGGCTGATCCTGGCACTGGTTCTCCCCCTTAGCAGCACTGGGGCTTGTGTTCACTCCTGGATCCAGTCCAAAAGCAGTGGTTGGACATTAATTGGTGCCCTTCATACCTTGAAGTTGTTTCCCACATTTCCCACAAGTTGTGGAAGCAATTGTGGGGCCTCTGTTTCTGCTTTAAATGCATCATTTTGTATAATACCCATTAAAAATAATTAATTTGGGAGGAGTCACAGTATGAATATTCTGACATAGCTATGTTTGGAATGATAGATGGAGAGTAAGGGATTTCTGCCCTAATTTTTTTTGTTTTGTAATTAAATTCATAATTATCCTTGAAGACAGTTGGGCATCTTCATTACTTTGCTTCTACTTGCTTGAATAGTTTTTATCTTAGTTTATTGCCATCTGTAAGTTTGTGTTCAGAACAGTGTTGAAGAGGCAGTACTGTTAGTGCTGAGCAGCTGCTGCTGCACTCACTGCTGTGTGAGCCAACTGCTCACACTTCGTGAAATGCTGCTCAGTGCTGCTCAGTGCTGGTCACTTCTGTCCAGGAGAGAGTGGCATTTGCCATTATTCGAGGACCTCAATTACACGTATCGCTGCACACAGCAAAGGACACATTGCTCTGCTGGTTATGTGACTCATGTTGCCACTATAATGCAATTTGATTGGGTTTAAAAGTGATTTTTGGACTTGGTTTGAAATACTGAATTCTCCCCTTGCCTCCTCCATTCAATTTGTATTTTCCTTCTTCTGTCAAGAGAAAATACTAGTCTTCTTATTGAGAGATTTTCATTTGGAAATAAATGTTGTGTCTTCCTTTTTCCAATTTACACATTATGTTTTGGAGACTAAAATCAGAAACTCTGTGACATACCCTTTGATGTAATTTGGAATTTGTCTTCCCATATGACGATTTACACTTCCTCTGTGACAAAGCACCTTAGTGAATGTGATGTGCAACTCAGGCTGCAGGATCTTGTGTTCTAGTTTGATGGATGCCATTCACTTGTGGTGTTTTTTGCTTTGATTTTTTTTTTTTTTGAGAAGTCTTTCATTGTTTATTATCTCTGTTTTCAGATTTTAAAATATGCTCATCATTCTTGTGAGGACTGTTACCAAAACCTGGGTAAAGAGGCATCCAGCATTAGGGTTAAAGGCTGCCATTTATATTTATGTGGCATCTCATTCTAGATATTAACGAACTGAAGCTGAAATCAGCCAAGTATCTTTGCTGAGTGCATTTGTAGAACTTCTGACAATAGCTGAACCTGAAGCTGACAGACACCAAGTACTATTTTTACCTCAGGAAAGTTTGCTGTGATTTAATTTTCTGCTTCAAACTTGAGAAATATCCATACTTCTGTTGAAGAAAAGAAGACTGAGGCTCTCCCAGGGTTAGCTGTCTGTGACAAAAACATTTCCTAATATTGACAGAGTGGTTTTGATCTTTCTGCTCAGAGCCAATGATTTGGATGTACTCTGATAACTGATCTGTGTAGTGCTCCTGGTATAAGCCTTCTGGAAAATGAGATTTAAGACCTTTTAGTTCAAGCTTTGGTATGGGTAATATCTGATTACTCAAGTCCAGTTATTCTGCATATAGTTATGCCACGTTGCTGTAATGCAGACACTAACAATTACTTCCCAAGTTTCCACATAAACCTCCTCCTCAGATTTGAAGATGTGTTCATTATAGTGTTTACATCTACTGGCAAGGGATGGTTTCCATTTGATGTATTTGAATGTGGTAGTTTTGGTAATGGGCTATGAAAGATAGAGCCAAAAGTAAAATTTTGATTTCTGTATAATTACATATGAAAATTTAAAAAAAAAAAAGGTTAATTAAGAGGCATTAAAGAAAAAAAAAAAAACAGAAAGAAATAGAAAGACCCCAGGACCATCAAGAAGTTAAGACATCAAGTATAACTTGCAAAGACATCAGTATGCATTAAATTCATTGTGTTTTGAAGTCCCTTTTTTAATAATAATTCATGTTACCCTGCTGCTGTGGGAAACCACTGCTAAATCATTCTTTTTTGTTTATTCACAGACCCCACAGCCAGTTGAAAACTACATCAGTGAAGGAGAGTTTGAAGACGATCTGAGTTCCTCTACCCCAAGCACAACAGAGCTGGAGGTACGTGGGTCCAGCCAAGAAACAGATGAAGATTATTTTGAAACTGTGTCACATCAGAGTGGATCTTTGTCAGACGTAAAAACTGAGCCTTATGAGAGTGCATCAGATACAGAATCTCTTTCTGGTGATGTAACTGGGAATGCTTGTTTGGATTCAAACTGCCTGTTTACTGAAAAAAAAACCCTGTGCTTTAATCTTCCCAAAGAGAAGGCAGAAACAACCTTCCATGAACTGAAATGCTCCAGGCAACCAGAGTTTACCCAGCATGTACAGCTAGAATTGTCGTCCAAAATAAAAGAAGCACCAAGCAAAACAGAATTTTGCATACAGTTTGCAGAGTTAGAGGGTGAAGAACTGGGTGATGAAGAGCTAACATTATCTAATGGTATTTCCATCACAAAGAGCCAAGTCTGTGAAGAGGGCATTTTATCACAGACAACTAGAAATTCTGTAGTAGCACTGCAGAGTAAGGCAGAGCTAGAAAGCAGTGAAGTACAGTCCTGTACCAACTCAGTACTTAGAGAAGATGATGTTGCAAGACTGAAGGAACACCCTGCAGTATTTAGCATTGCTTGTTTCAGAGCAAACTCAGAAAGTTGTTTGATTTTTCCTGAAGTACAGCAATTTTCCTTCCAGTCAGATGCAGTATCAAGCTGTAGTTTGCCTAATCTTCATTTTGAAACAAATGGACCTAACTGTAAACGTTACACTGAGACATCTGACTATAAGTGTGAATTACAGTCTATGTCCAGTATAAAATGCAGCAGGAGGAATTCAACTGACAGTGAGGAAACTGCAGGTAAAAGGATAAACCATGGAAGAACAGAGACCATGTTGACATCAGATTCACTCTTCTACCAGAGTTGCTTCAACCCAAAATCTCAGCTACCACACACAAGGTCAGAGATTATAGAAAGTAAAACGTGGCACAGTGTACCTGAAAATATCAGTGCTCAAAGTGAGACAGAATGTGTGGGGAGTTGTATTCACCCAACAGACAAATTTAGATGGTCATGTTCCAGAATACATCTTCAAGGGCTGGATTTTGAATACACTTGGAAAAACTTAGGAAGGGTACCTGTAAGCCATGAAAAGGCTATAGAAATACAGGGCCAGTTTGGCATAAAAAGATCTCCTTTTGATACTGACACAGACTCAAAGGAGTGGCAGATTTCTCAACCAGCAGCCTCTCCCCAGTGCATTGATTATTATTTGCACTCTAAATCAGAGACATGTGGCCTTAGCCCAGAGCCAGCTGGTACCTGTGCTGACAGCTTAACACAGAGTGATGCTTGTGAGTGCAATCCAAACCAAAAGGAGACCTCTTCTGCCCTGAACTGTGATCCAGAGATCATAAATGCTGAGGAACTTACAAAAAACGAGTACAAAACTGAAAGAGATCTGGTAGCAAGCAGCTTCCCATGGGATACTGATGTTGAATCAGACACTGCTGACACTGACAATCTTGCAGCTTCTCATGTAGGTGTTCCTGCTGTTGTGGAAAACAGAGATTGTGATTGTTCTGTAAACTGTGTTTCAAACAGTGGAATACAGCAAAAAAGTTTGAAGGAGAATGGCCTTGAATCTGAGCTTTCAGATATGGAGATTGTGGCAGGAGAAAGATGGGCAGATGATTCTTCTAATCTTGCCTTTGGTTGGGAAGTCCTGGAAACCACAATGCAAACAGATGGCAGTGACAGTGGGGCAGAGCACGAAGAGT
Source organism: Lichenostomus cassidix (assembly GCF_008360975.1). Taxonomy (NCBI): domain Eukaryota; kingdom Metazoa; phylum Chordata; class Aves; order Passeriformes; family Meliphagidae; genus Lichenostomus; species Lichenostomus cassidix. The sequence goes on from NC_139490.1 coordinate 20,883,603, forward strand.
CAATGCAGCAAAATACAAGTTGCAAAACTGGTGCCTTAAGGAGCCACTCAGAGCTAGGAACAAATGAACATCCCACTCATAAAGGAAAGGATGAAGAGAGTGTCTTTGCTATTGAAAGGACTCCCAGATCAGATTATATAATGCAGGGAGGAGATTTAATGACTATTACAGAATTAAAGCCTGCCCTAATTATAGTCTCTGTAGAGGAGAAAGGATTACAGTCCAAAACACTGACTGATAACCTTCCTACTGAAGTAGTAGCCGAAACATTGATAAATGTAGTGAGTGAGGATTTGATGTCTCCTCATATTGTCAGCAAAGATGATGAGCCAGAGAGAGTTCTGAGTGAAAGCTGTAGCTGTGAAGAACAAATTCTGGCCACCCACCCCATTCCTGGCAGTGCAGAGGTACTTTCTGGTAGGGATACAGATGAAGTAAAAACAGAAGTTTCAGAAGAGAAAAGAAAGAAAACAGAAGCAGTTTCATCCTTAAGGTTCACCTGTAGTAATTCCACAGAAGAAAGTACAAAAGTGGAATTCAGGAATGTTGCTATGCCACTGGGCAGTGATATTGCAGAAAGTCAGGCAGATCCATGTGAAAAATCACTTGTAAAATCACCCAGTAGAAGCAGTGTGAAGGTCTCTGAGGAAGAGTCCTGCAGAACAAGGTCACTGTTCACTGGTGCAGTGACACTGGAAACCAGCAGCAGTGTAAGCAGTTTGTGTCAGAGAGATGGTCCTGGTGTCAGCCTTCAAGGACCCAGCATTGTCTCTGAACAAGCAGCAGGCAGGCAAGGAAATGAAAGCTGGAATGGCTCGAAGGAAGAAACAGGTATTTGTGAAGAATCCTCTGCTAGGGAAGGAAAGGAGGGCTCTCCTGAAGAAGACACTTCTAGCCCCAGCAAAGACAGTGCACTCAGTCTAGATGTGTCTGATGTCTTTGATGAGTCTCTGAACAGGGAGAGCCATAACACTTGCATGCTGGGCCTGGATAATGTAAGTACCTGCAGCACTAACAGCGAGGAACTAGATGAGAACTCATCTCACATCCTGGAAAGTAATGGCAGCCTTCATAAAGCTGTACAAAAGCCAGCAAAGAATGAGAATAGTGGGAAAGCTTCCAGGTTTTTAGTATTCTCAAAAATGACATCTTTTAGGAAAACTAAGCCTGCCTCATTAGAAAATCAGGGAAGTAGCATTTTCTTTGGCACCAAGGCAAAGATAGAAGAACTGGATGCTGGGAAAGATGATGAAGACACTGCAAGTTTACTGTCTTTCAAAAGTTGTTCATCTGGTTTAGTCTTCCACAGGAAGGAAAGTTTCACCTCTGAGTACTCTGATGATGATGATTTATTTTATGAGAGACCTGCAGGATTATTCAATAGATTGAGCCTGAGGAAGGCCTCTGGCTCTGGTCGGATAATGATGGAAGATGCAGATCGACAAGTTTCAGGTTCATCTGAAAACAATGACAGTGAACCTGTGGAGCATTCAGGGATTAGAAAATCATTCCCTGAAAATGAACACAAAAGAAACAAGACCTCTGAGGGCAAGAAGTTCAGGACAAGGTTGGCCTTGGCACACAAATCCCTCTCAAGCTTATTTGAGTCTAAATGTCCAGAAAAGGAAAACACTGAACAAAGCTCAAGAGTGTCAGTAAAAAACGAAAAGGAAAAAGCCAAACTTCGCCAGAGCACCTGGAAAGCTTTTCTAAAAAGCAAGGAGGCAGATGGACTAAAAAGGCCTGTCTTAGCAAGTTTATCATCCACACAGGAGAGTCTTAATGCAACCAGTGGCCATGTGTTAACACCAGTAGAGCAACAGCATAGTTCCAATGGACACACTTTTTTAAAAACAGAAACAGATAATGTCTCCTCAGCAGACTCCAACTATTTTGACAGCTCTGTGGAGCCTGTTGATGGCTCTTTACCTACAGGTATGTGGAGAAGACGAGTACAATCCCATGACTTGGGCATCAGATACCCACGGCGTTCAGACTGTGACGAACAGCAGGAGGTTCTGAGCAACAGTTTAAATACTTCTCTAGAGGAATACTGGATGAAATCTCCATTTAGCCCCGCTGACTTGCAGTTGGCATTTAGTCAGTCAAGTCCATTGTGTCCCCAGCTCTCAAATTCTGATGGTAAAGACATGCCTTGTAGGCCCATGAGTCCTAAACCTCAGAGTCCACGATCCACTTCTCAACACAAGAACTTCCGTTATCCTGGGAGAGTATGTGCCACTTCGATGATCTCTCTTGGGAACAGCTCTGGTGTGGAAAGCAATTTGGAGGCTCCTGAGAGACCAAAGACATTGAAACCCAGAGGCAGTCTCTTACTGTCTGTGCACTCATTGGACAACGACTACCAGAGGGATGACAGTGGCATAAGCAGTCAATCCCAGATCAGCTTAAATACAGCTTCTTCCATTAGTGACATGCTCCAAGATCAGGTGAGTTGTTGTCAGGGAAGGATCACGGGGTGGTTTTTGGTTTGCAAGTCTTTTGTTTTACTATGGTTTATAGTATGGTTTATAGTCTAGTTTATAGGGATTCCAGTGAAACTCTCTAGTGGCTCAATGAGCACATTGGTTAGCTGGCTGCATAAATATTCCTATTGGTCTAAGATAGGCAGCACTACTCATTCCTTCTGTTTCTGTTCAAGACTACATGAATTGATGCACTCTTAAAGGGAAGATTTGATACAAAAACCCAAAGCAATGGAGCAATCACACCACCAATAAAGATTATACAGACATCACCCTGTGTTCATCTCCAGTTTTAAGCTGGGTTTTACCTCTCAAGGCAGAATTGAGCCTTGTAATTGGTATACAATAAATAAGTTTCTCATTGTGAAAGGCAACAAAGAAATCAATTCCTGACTAGCAGTCACTTTTTAAGAAGTAAAATCACTTGCTGTAGACAATGAGTAGCTGTCTTTCAGAGTATCACGTCTTTTGCAGTCACCATAACTACCTTTTGGTTGCTGCTAAAAGTAACTTTTTTCTGCCTTTTCTACAACAGACAGAAAAAAAACCCCAAATCACAGACTCAGGGTCTCCTTTCCATGTTGTATTGTATTCTAATCTAGGTAACATGTTAAATCCTTGGCATAGGCTGGATCTCATGGAACAGATTGTATCTTCAGAAGGGATTTCTTGATTGGCTGAGACCTCTAAAAGCAGAGATGTCCTCCGTCAGTAGGGTTTTAATCCCAGAGAGGATTTTCCAAGTTGTAAGTGGCTGGGAGCTTAGGAATGTCTTTCAGTGGCTAAGTACAACCCCCACAGAGTGACTGAGACTGAGCTGTAACTGAGATCTCAGAACATGCCTTGATCATGCTACTTTTTCAGTATTATTGCTGGTGAGTTTTGACATTAAGAAATGGGAGAATAATTTTGTTGAGCAGATTGTCAAAAGTAGCACTTGAGAGAATGTATGAACTTCTGCATACCCCAAGCAGACAATTTTCACAGAGCTCATTAATCTGGAGATGCTTGACCAATTCACAACAGCTGAGGACTGCTTGTCTTCAACTCAACTGAGCCTCGCACAGCTTTTGCTGCTGTTGCCTATTGTCTCTAACATCTCAGCTTATATCAAAGTCTTAAAATACCCTCCAAGATGGTCTTATCCTACCCTTTCTCCTTTTTTTTTTTCATAGGAACTCCCTATTTTTTCATACAGAAACAAAGAAAGATAGGCAGAACCACAGCTTTATCTAGCCAAAGTGTTGAAAACCTCCATTGCTGAAGGTTTCCCTGCCTCTCTGGGAAACATATTCCTTGAGAACTTTTTTCCCCTAATGCCCAACAAGAACTTTCCAAGGTGCAGTTTCTTGCTACTGTCTTGTGGCATTGTCTGGCCCTACTGAGAGGAGTTTGGATCCATCATCCATGTAAATACGAAACTGTAGGTGACTGCTCTTGTATTGCCTTTAGTGCCCTCTTACCAGCTTGAATAAACCCAGCTCTCTCAACTTCTCCCCACATATTCCCAAATGAAAGTGTTTTGGTTGATTGGGTTGGGGTTTTTATCTAATGCTGTTTGGAATCCAAAGAAGTATTTGGGTAGCAGTTTGACAAGTGAGGGTTGTAGTACCAGAATTCCTGGGGGGGAAAGGGGAAGAGAATTAGCTTTATTCCCTTCTGTGCTCAGCTTTACTTGAAAATCTTTTGTTTTCATGGGCATCAACTTAATCTACAAACTTAATACTGGACACCACATTCCAAACAAGAGACTGCAGCCGAGGAAAGTCAAGAGACTTGGACTATACACACTGTCAACAGATGAAGCCTCTCAGAGGATGAACAAAATCATTGACCTGTAAATTACAGCTCAAAAGAACATCTAGAAAAAAATGTAGAGATGAGGCATGTGTAAAGCCTTGAAAAGGCAAACCCACATGCTATAGTATAACCATTAGGAGCAAATAAATAATTACTTAAATTTACTAGGTTAAATTATTCAAAGAAAACCATAAAAAATTTAAATGGTGTCTAAGACATATAAAACCAGTTTCATTTTCCTGATTCTTCTGGAGGCTGCAGAATGTGATATCTGAAACTGGACAAATGCAGCTGGAACCTAGAAATTAATGCAAATGTCCCAGCTTTCAAAACACAACATCTAATCTATTAAAGTAGATAGGACTGTATTTACTTCCATTTTCATGACATTGTGAAATGAAGTAGAACTGCACTCTGGATTTTTTAAGTGAAGCTGTATTTTCAGGAATCTCTGAAAATACAACAGACATTGGGTAAAGTATATTTGCAGTGTTAAATCAGTCCAAAATAATTATCATCTATATGCTAAGGATGGTCTTCCTTATGTATGTTGCTTCCTAAAGAGGTCATAAAATTCAGTTTATTGGTGAATTTGAAGAAAAGTCCTTTTCTATTCCACATCAGTAAAGACATTAGTGGAAAAAAAAATTGTAATGGTGAAGCTCTTGAGCTCACTTCCCAATGTGCCCTCCAGTATGGGGATTGGTGTATATTCCCCAGCCCCAACCAGGTACGTTTCCAGTTGTGTCAGCACTATCTGTTACAGTGCTGTGCCATACTGCACTGGATCAGCTTGCCCTGGATACCTCAGGTAAGTAACTCATCTTGGCCTGGTGGAGCACAGACCAGCCCCTCTCTCATTACCTGCTAATGGTTAACATTCTCCAGGTTTCATCCAGGACAAAGATTTTATGTGGAAAACAGCAAGACAGAACCATTACCAGTTTGTCCATCTGTCAGGCCCTTCACTACATGTTTAATTAATCTGTTCATGGCACGATTTTATTTGCATAATTGTGTTACTCAGCAGGCAAGAGCAAACTGTCCTAAAATGTCCCATGTTTGGAATTCACGTGTTCTTCTCCTTGCTCCTCTTCAGTAAGGTGCAGTTAGGCACAAAACATCTTTTTCACAGAATCTATTGTTTCTAGACTGTGGCATTTCTTACCAGGGCCAAAAAAGAATTGATCTGGAATTGCTGATTATTTGAGAATAGATAGTGGTTTGAGGGTTGTTTTATTTGGGTTCTTCAAATAATCTGTGAGGAACTGGATAGATACTATTGTCAGGATGCAGCTTTTTTTTTTTTTTTTTTTTTTGGGTCATGGAAAGAGACTCCTGAGTTCACTCGTTCCCCTGTGTTCTTATCTCCCACCTTATATATTATTGATTCTAACACTGATGCTACCTGGAGTAGTAGCTGGTTGCCTCAGGGCACACTTGATTTCAAGTTGTTCTAGTATTAAAGCTGTAATTTTGTGCAACCACTCAAATGAGAGTGAAGGGCAAAGCTGTGCAATTCCTTACTCTTGGCCCAGTATCAGGCAAATAAAATGGATAGTGTAAAGAGCACATCAGGAAGCACAGGGCTTAATATATCAGACCTGCAGGCATCTACAAAGCCTTTTCACATTGTATAACTGAAGTACAGTTGGAATGGCAGACACAGACAAGAGGTCATTTTTCTATTTTCAGAGAAATTGTCTGTCCTTGTAAATAATATTATACAGACAGAGTGACCTAAATCCTGGTAGTAATGTTAGTGTAATATGCCATTGAGAGTGAGGTGAACAGTGCACTGTCCTGTGCAGAGGGAGTATCTATTGCACTCTCAAAGCACAGCAGAGCTGCTGCTTCAGGGTGGAGTGCTCCCAGACATTTTCTTCTGAGTACTTCTGTGGCTGAATGACTGAGCTTTGCCATCTTCTGTTCAAACTGACTTGAAGCAAACAAAATTTCCATCCAACAAACCCTGTGTTTTCACCTGCTGTTTGTAAAACAGGAGTCTAAGCAGCACTGTCAAAGGGCACCTGAAAAGAGGCCAAATAAGAAATGGGTTCCCCATCGCAAAAGGAGGCCACCCCGGGTTCCACCATCCCCACGCCCTGTCTCCACCCTGGAGAGCAAAGCCCGGAGGCATTCCTTCCTTGCAGCAGATGAGAAAGCCAAGGACATTCCAGAGAGGAGGAGGAAGAGACCTAAACACCTCTATAAGTGCTTCAGCTTCGATGATGTTTGGATGGAGAGGAACCAAAAAAGGAAGCTAGAGAAGGAGACACAGCCAGAGGGAGGGGTTCAATTGCAACATCTCCCAGAGGACCCCTTCAAAGTAAGAAGCCATACATCGACCTCCTTGTTCCTGGCACTGTCTTCCTCTCTGCTCTGGCTGCTTCTTTCTCCTCTCATCATATTCCTGTCCTCACACTTTGGTAGCATTTCTGTCAGCTTTTCTGTGGGCCTGGTACTCTGTGGGGACTGATGAAACACTGAAGTGGTCCATAAGTGATGATATCTGAAGGTGGTGGGTTTCTTAGTCTCTGTAAATAGCAGTTCATGCCTTACGAAATGTTGGATATAGAATGCAAGAGCATCAGGTTGTTTTGTGAGCTAAAAGATAAGGAGGGCAAGGAGCAAATCAGTTTCCTCAAATCAATATAAATTAAACTGATGAAATCTCATTCTGTGCTCTGTGGTGTTGCTATATAACTTTAATAACGGACTTCTAAATTAGACTTCCCTTGTATCTAAGGCCAACTCCACAATTCCTAGTAAAGCAAATTCCTGCTGTGAAGTGCTCAAGAGAACATTGCCATTGGATTTTTAGCTATTAATATTCTCCTCTCCACTGAGGGAGACTTTTGGTTCAGCATTTGATTGCTTGTGAAAAACTTTGTGGCTTTTGTGACTCACACTGATGGCATCTGTTACTTTTGGATCCAGAGCTAAGGTCTGTTCCCTTCAGGGAGAGTCACAAATCTGTATCCAAGAGCCAAAATTAGCCTTAATACATGCAAAAGAACTTCTGGGGAAAAAGCACATGAGATTAAGGGATGCTCCATGTAGCCTCTCACAATAATATTGAGAAAGTTTCTGATCAAGCTTGAAATCATGTAGCAGATACTCAAATAAAAGCTTTCCTCAGGGGTTTCTGTTGTCTGCAATCTGTATTTGTTTCCTTTTCTCTGTTGTCCTGGTTGTCTGTTTCTCATTGTTCTGACATTAAAATGACAATGTTGGAGGGGAGCTGAGGCCTCAGTAGTCCTATCACCACTTCAGAATGTGCTTGAGCTTATGTGCACAGATAGTTCTGTAAATGGTGAAGGGGAACCATTGGCCTGCCCACTATGGCTTGCTCAGAGGAAACCTGCTGTCTCGTGCCTGTCCACCTGGGAGAGCTCCCATCAAACTGACAGACACCTGGGACAGGAAGCCAGGCCAGTTCCAGATACAGGTTTTCTGAAAAACTGCTCACTGTTCTCCCCTTCTCAAGGAAAGAGACTAAAAATTTGTGCTATTTTGTATGTGTCAGGCACTTCAAAACAAAGTGTTGCCAGTTGCTGCCTGGGTGCTGGATATGATTCTGTGGTGTGTTTCCTACTCTCAGTTCAGTGAGGATGCTTCCCTGGCTCAGCTCCCTACTACCTATGTGATGGAGACAATGAGTAATGCTCCTGAGGCATTTGTATGTTAGGATAAAAAAAAATTTTAAATAAATGAATTGGATTACTTTTCTACCTTGTTCAAAGTTCTGAGTGTTTAGTGCTGCACAGGGATGAAGCAAGCTAGTGAAAGTGAATGCCTGGCTTATATAGGGCCAGGGATTAACAGAAATCAGTAAAATGTATGAAAAATATTTCTCACAGTTCCTTGACAAGCATGGGTAGTGATGGAAATCTAGCCGGTGCTGCAGGGCATGTGCAGAAGCACTGAGACCATTAGCGTTCCTAAGAGGAGTGACCAGTTCCCTCAATGGCTTCCCCTGGAGCCATCAGATTACACAGCTTGAATGCTGTCTGCTTTGCTGATTGACTGCACATTTGGAGGCTGCCAGAAAACAGCTTCTCCTTTAAGCATTTCCACCCTTATTTTCTGGTGCAAACTTACCTCTAAATTGCAATCAGCTGCCCAGTGATTTACAGCTGCCCCTGTGCCCATGGAGACTTCTCTTAACATCACCTGCCTGGGGGGCTCTTGGGCCTCAATTGGTTTTCTGGTTCATTCTTCTCTGGGTAGAAGCAGGTGGGTAGATTTGGGGTTTACGGTTTCTGTCTATTTGTGTTATGTAGGTTATTGACACTTTAATCTTTGTTGGCAGGCTAAGAAGACAAAATGTTTTATTGAGAGGACTGGTGGGATTCAAGGGCTCTTTCTTATGCCTGTAAAACTGAATTTCTTGGCCTGTGCTTTTTATTTATAATAGTAATCACGCAGTTTCTTTTTAATCTTGTTCTATTCTGTCTTTGCAATGCTCTGGTCCTGTAATAGTGCTGGCTTATTCATACTCCCAAGTGTCTTGGGAGTGCTGTCACAAGCTGCAGTGTTTGAGGGCAGTTTTAGAAGGATACTAAATCCCTTTTAATAAGAAGAAACAAATTATCACAAAAGAAGCTTTGTAAGATGTTGATGGTTGTGGTATTGTGACTGCAACAGGACGACTGTATGGGGCTTTGGAGATCTGAAATTATAAGTCTGATGTTTTCTGACATGACTGCCTTGGGATGTGTGGCTTCTGTTGTGACAAGTCACATTGTGTTAAGTCAAGAGCAGGTCAGCCCACAAGGTGATGTAATGCTGCAATATTGGGGAAACAACTTAATAGGGTAGAGCAAAGAGGAATTCTTGATTCTTCAAGTGCTGATTTCTGATACTACTCTGTCATTCAGATCAATGTACACAGAGGAATATAATGGGAATATAAGTCTACTCTGAGAGCTGGCAGTTGGGACAGGGAAAAATGGACAAATAATCAAGAAACCACCTAAAAACAAACAAACAAACCCCCCCCAAAAAACATTTAAAATGCCACTTCTAAACAATTTTGTGTATGTAGGCTTTTTTTTGCTTAGGTTCAGTAAACTGCTCTGCTTCCTTAAATGGGAACAGCCTGTGTAAATTCCCAGTCAAACTCAAAGCTTGACCCAGCTGTCCCTCATAATGAGATGCTGCCAGTAACAAGCTGAGCAGCTTCTGATCTTGGGCCTTAAATTCTTAATATAACACCCCCATGCTGCCCACCCCAAGGGGAAGAAGAGAAACATAGCTGTGGATGAATCTGTATTCTTTTACTTGGCCATCGGCCTTGCTCTTCATATGGTGATGGGTTTCATGCTGTAGCGTGGGGTCCTCTTGCTTGTTTGTAATGCAATGTAAGTTCCCTAACTGGAGCAGAGACAATGCCCCAAACCACTGACATATGGAATGCTGTAATAGCAATGGGCTCTGTTTGGGGAATTATTTTTGCTATGAACTGCCTGTCTATTCCCATCCTGTGCTTTCCTGTTTCGACAAAAACTTAAACCCTGGTTCTTAAGCTTGATGCCTCTTGAGTGCACAGCAATAGGAGCATAGACATGACTTCTACATGCATTTGTTTGAGCAGTTTGTGCACTGCCAAATTAGAGAGATTCTTAGAAGGCCCATCAGGGGGCTATACCCAGAGGGGGTATCGTGCAGAAAAAGGTCTCTTTTATTTTGAAAGATAAATGAGAAGCAGTGAAAAATAGATCTTTAGCATATTGCCCTGAATATGACTTCTGGAAATCTGATTTTACCATGTCCAAAATAAGAGAAAATGAAGATTTGTTGTGTGGTGCCATGTTTATGAGCACAGTGGATACCTCAGATACACTTTAAGAGTGTAATTAACATACTTTGAAGAGAGGATTTAATGAGAAAAGTTGTGCACCTGACAAGGCATGACTTCACAAAAGAGGTAAATGCCTCTGCCAGGGACTGAACTGCTGTGCATAAGAGCACAGAAATAACCCTCTGGAGTCTCTAGCAGAAAATATAGGAGAGAGGATCTTTGCTGTAGACTGGTCCCTCATTTCCCATCCTCTCCCTTGCAGGTTGTGCAAACCCTGCCCACATATTACTAACACCACTGAAAACACTGCTTCTCCTGAGTTAGGGTTGTACAGGCCTGTAGGAATGGCATAGGAATCAAATTATGCCTGTGCCCGAAATTTGGTCTGATGTCCTAGGGATTAATAACAATGAAGCCTGCAGTTTTCATTGTAACAGCCTTAGGCCAGGGTTTTCTGCTTTCTAGTTTTAAACAGAAAAATAATGCTTTCTATCACCTTTCATGTAAATAACCTAGACTTTACCCTTGACATTTTCAGAGCTGTGGCCCAGTAAGTTGTCTTGCTTGATTTTCATTGACACAAGAAGAGTGTGAGTTCCCACTGAAGCTTTGCTGTGACTTTTCTAGAAAAACAGGCACTGCTCAGGTCAATTTAAACAGGGCTCATACTATCCCTCAGGAGATGGTGATTAGTGCCAAAGTATTGGCTGTGTTCTCTTTGTTTTAGGAAAGTAAGTCCAGGAAGAAAAAAACCAAAGCAGGCACAGAGCAGCAGCACTCTCAACTGCATGAGCACTGTGTGCTGCTTAGTTTTGGAAGGAGGGTTTGACTATTGACCATCTACAGGAGAGGCTTCAGCATCAAGGCTAGTCAGCAGACTTTATGCTGATGGGACATGGTGTGGGCTGGTAGGGAGAGGGAAAGATCTTAGCTAGACTACTGGACCTCAATATAGCAAGTTCTTGGCTCAGTGAAGGAGGGATATGTTGTAACTGAATGTCACAGTGGCAAAAGGAAGGGGCAGTAGCGATAGAGATGAAAAGCTGGCTATACCCGTGGGACCAGGGCTTACTGACCTGTGATCTCCCAGTCACTTGCACCTCACTGATGTTTTCTCTGTGTGGCAGCCAAGGAAAAAGGGATAAAAGCATACCTGCAGTATGCATTTGTTACTACATTCTGTATTAGAGGTCGTGAGCTATGTGTATGTTTCAATATGTTTTCTCCTTTAAATCAGCAAAAGTTATTAATTCATTGGTATCTAGAAATGGTATAGAGTTTTCAAAGTTTCATAAAGTTCTAGAAGTTTTATAAAATCAATCAGCCAGGTAGAGTGTGAGAGTTCTTACTTGTACCTTTAGCTGAAGAGACAAATGTGGTTATCCATGTTCTATATGGTTGGGGACTGGTACCAATAAACCTCTAAAGGAAAAAGTTTTATTTTCATGTTAAATACCAGAAGAAAAACTATTAGTCATAAAGCTGTAGGAATAATTCCATAGCTGAGGGAAGGACTTGTTGTAGTGATATTCTTCTCGGCCCCTCCCCCCGCCTGACTAGAAACACTTTGTAGGAAGGAGTGCAACTTTCTGTGAATGGAGGTATGTGTGGTTGTATGTGAAGTATGAATCCAGTATCTGCTTATCCACTTCTGGTTTTATTACCTTGCAGTTTTCCTTGCCTTCTCACTGTTTTCTAACCTTTCTAGCCATAATCATCCATGTGTGTCTACTAACATACTGTTTACTTGCATGAGCAGGTATCAGAGGTGGGAAGAGGTGGTCTGGGATGAATGCTGGATTTTGTCCTGTGGGGCATCTAAACTAAATGTTTGTTGCCTTTGCTTTCCCTCTGCTGTTGCAGGCTGGAATAAGTCCATCTGTCACATCTCCTGTTGCCTTTGACATCCTGCCACTGAAACTGCATCCATTTTCCCAGAGCACTCCGACAGGCTTGGACTGTGTGGGCTGGAAAAGGCGCATCTCCGTTCCCGGTGAGTACAATGTCATGGCTGGATGTGAACGATGAGAGAATTAAGCTCTGGTTTATTGAGTAAAGAAACTATGTGTTAAACATTCTAACCTGCTTATGATGATTGCTGCTTCCATGTCAGAGCAGAAATCTGCTTTAGAGTTGAATTTTTCATGTGCTTTTCATATGCAGGTTTGTTTTCTCCCTGAGTGGATAAACAGGGTGCTGTTTAAAGGCAGTGGTCAGCTTTTGAGTGAAAAAGAGATCACTCATGGCAGAGATAGTGTGCTTGATGTAGAAACATTGTGTTGTCTTGTGAGAACTCTGTCCCACCTATGATGATGTCACCTATATCACACTCTTGAATTAGGTTTCTGCCATTTGTTTGCTGGAAAGCACTACGGTGGGTATGGTGAGGTTCCTCTCAAGTTGCTAATTAGGCACTAAAGCAACTAAATGAGCCTCTAGAGACAGATATTTCCTGTACTTTAAATCCCCTTAAAGAACAAGTGTGCTGTGTTTTCATGAGGAATGTGCATGAAGTATCATGTCTGCTTCATTTCCGATGACTGACACTATCCCAGAATTAAAATGTAAGTTGCACAGATTATTAAACAGTGAGATGTATCTTTGCCAGGCTTTTAAATTCTCCATCTGACAGTGCCTGCCCAAACACTGCAGATATCTCTATCACAGCACTTTGGGGTGGAATAAGAAAAACAGAATGCAGAGGAGTTGTTTGGCCGTTAGGAATCTAGCCAGAAAAAGCCAGCCACAGTTGGGTGCCAAGCTGCCATTTCTGCCTCAGAAGGTCTCTGTACCATCGATTAAACACTGCTGGAGTTACCTAATTAAGGGACAATAACATTGCACTAATTACATCAGAATTCAATGGTCATAATATTTTGTCAAGCAAAACTGGTTTGCTTTCTGACACTTTGTACAGCTTATGCACAGAGTCATGAGGCTTGATCTGAAAATAAGAAAACAAGCTATTTATTATCATGGTGTTGAGAGCCTTTGCTCTCTCAGCACTGAGGGCTTTGATCACTTGCTGTCACAAGCATCTGGTGTTGCCCCAATGCTTAGGACCAGATCCCTGGCTGAATTTAAAAAGCTGCAGCTTTACTCCTTGGAAATCCCAGATGGAAACCCATCATTGTCAAGTTGTCTGTGCATCTCTGACATTAGCTGAAATCCCTGAGCACTGTTGTCATAGAAGTAAATTCTGGGTCACAGCTGAGACAAATTTCATGGTAGTTCCCAACAGGGACATGAGGGAGTTAAAAAATATGTATGAATTTCTGAGGGTGAATAGGGGAAGTAAATGTATGCAGACTGACCAGCTGGCAGTGCTGTAGGTGTTTATATGCTGGCTAGAAATGGGCCATGCAACCTGAATCATCTGTAATTCATACAATATTCCTGAGATAGGTACAAGTGAATTTCATACCATGACCTAAGCCTGCACCTCAAGAATTTCCTGAATGTAGCAAAACAAATGAAATGGAGCAGAATCCTTTTTCCACCACCAAAACCATGCTCCTGGTAAAGGAAACTGATGGAGAGAGGCAGCAGAGATTCTTCTGCCATAGCCATCTCTATTAGATGCTGCCTGTGGGCTTCATTTGAAGCATTTTGGGGAAGATGAATGTGTGCACTTGTCCTTCCTGTGGTAAGATATAGATGAGAAGAAAACTGCAAATTACTGAAGTAATACTTTGAAGTTGATGGATCAGTTTTAGGATTGGCTACGTCCTTGAAGCAGCAGTAGGCAGCAGAATGACCTCTTTGATTCTTGAGCAGCTTTGTTGTGATACCTGTTGTTCTTGACAGGGCTGTAGGGCATGTAAAATATATATAAAATTAAATGGTCAAATCATTTAATCTAATTTTAAGATTCCTAACTCCCAAGCTGTAACCATTTGTATGAATGATCCCAGTATATGCTTTAGTCATAAAAGACACCGGATATGAAACTACTATGCAATAGCCAGTGCTACTAGATACTTCCATGTTGAAAATTAGGATAAATTTCCTATTCTCAAAGTCTGTACCTGGTTGCCTTGTGCAGGGAATGCTGCAGAGACTGTGAGGAATGGAGTATGGAGGCCTCTCTAGTTCTTCAAGTGTGAAATGATGGTGGTCATGGTCCCAGCCCCAAAGGCGCACAGCTCTCAGACTGTGTCATGCAACTACCCATAGGACAAGAGCTGTCCTAGGTCAGGCTGCATGTTCTGTGCTAGAACGAGTGTGGGAGAAGAGCTGAATTTTAACGCTCTATCTGCTGTGCTCGTTACCTTCCGCTCCGCACTCGGAGCCATGGCTCTCCCTGCCTTTTTGCCATGCTGGCAGAAATAGGGCAGGCTCAGAGCTGTCCCCTGGCTGTCCCAGCAGGGCAGCACGGACTGCCTGCCTGTCCCCTCCGCTCCCGCAGCCGCTTGCCGAGCCGTGCGGCACCAGCAGGTGGCTCTGACCCCTGTGCAATGCAGCGCGGGGCCATCGCTGTGTGCTCCGGGCTGGGCAAAGCGGGAGCCTCGCCGGGGGAGCGGGGAGGCTCAGCACCCCTCCAGCACACGCGTGCACACACAGGCGCCCCGAAGTTAACAAAGTTTACCGTCCTGGTCAAACATCAGGAACACCTAAATACTTTGGAAGGGCTTTCTTGGCTGTGCCACACACTTCAGCAGATGGTGTTGATTAATATCATGTCTTTCCCCTTTAGTTCACAGAATATTCTGATCTGGAAGGGACCCACAAAGATCATTGTGTCCAACCCCCGGCCCTCCCCAAGAGTCACACCATGTGCCTGAGAGCCGTGTCCAAATGCTTCTTGAACTCTGGCTGTCTTGGTGCTGTGACCACTGCCCTGGAGAGCCCATCCCAGTGCCCAGCCACCCTCTGAGTGAACAAACTTTTCCTAATATCCAACCTAAACCTCCCCTGACACAACTTCAGGCCAGTCCCTCGGGTCCTGTCACTGGTGGCCAGAGAGAAGAGATCATTGTCTGTACCTCTGCTTCCCCTCTCAAGAAAGTCAGACTGCAATGAGGTCTCCCCTCAGTCTCCTCTTCTAGGAGCCTGGTTATTCCCATGTCTTCATTTGTACTTTTCAGTATGTTCCTTACTGCCAGTTTAGGAAGCAAGCCGCTTCCTAAAGTAGATACAATAATGCTTTTCTGCTTTTTAGCAGCCTCTGAAGACCTTTTGATACAGGTATTGCACCAGGAAAGGGGTGGGAGGGAAGGATCTGATATATGCTGGAGTGAGCAGCAGTGGGATAACAAGGCTCTGGGTAAAAGCAGTGGACCAGCATGTTTGTCTTTCAGGCTATGAGATCTATCTTCTCCTTCCCCATCTCTCCAGAGTCTAGTATTTGTTCATTTATAAACTGAAGACAGCCTAAAATTGGGGATGTTGCTGGGAAGCTGCTTGGACAGTGGCTGCAGCTGCAAGAATGTGTCTACAACAGGGCTGAAGCCAGGAGATGGGCAGTTCTGGGTGTAAGAGCTACCAGCCCACAGGCCTGGAGCAGAAGGAGCATTCAGGGGAGATGCTGCCATTTCTGAGTTTTTCCATAGGGACTTTCCAGCAGGAGGCAATCACAAGGTGACACAGTGACAGACAGACACAGGTTATTGTCTGAGAATTTGAGTTTCTTGATGTCCTTACTCTCACTGCTGTCCATGCCTCTCAGCCAGAGACTTTTCTATTCTTGTGCCAGCTTGTTACCCTTTCCCAGATGTTTCCCTCATGCTATGTCTCAGAGAATCTGAAACTTTTGGATAGGGATAGGGACAGGGACACACACATGACCATAAACCTCCAGGGTTTGTCATATCCTCAGAGAGGGAGAAACCTGTAATAAGTGTATTACAAGACCAGTTTGCAGCTGTGGTAGAACAAATCTCAAACCTGTATTAGTTAAAATCATTACTTAAATGCAGACCAAATATTTTTAGCAACTTCCCATGTGTCTTGTCAGATTTAAGCAGTCTCAGGTCTTTCAATTTTCTGCTATCAGATGTCTACAAGACATGCCCTGGAGTTTTACCCCAGAGGTGTTGCTGGTTGTGCCAAGCAAAGAGGCATGAGTTCATTGTGACTGATGTGTGATGATAATGAACATACTGGTGGCCTTGGAAATCTTGCGATAAGAATAGGCCAGCCAAGTTCTCAAGGGCTGAATCTTTTGTGGATAGTCTGGAAAACAGTGACCACTTAGTGATACTGAGTTACCCTTTGGCCTCCCTGGTGTAGTGGAAAGTATTTCTCAGAGGCAATGGGACTGTTTGTTTACTCAACATCATGTGGACAACTTTCATCTTCTTTTCCCAGCTATAGATGTGCTGTTAAACTCACACTTGGCAACAGTTAATGTGAAGATGTTTGACAGCCACTGGAGAAATCTGTTCAAGAGGGAAAATATTAGTTCAATAACAGGACTTCATTATGTCTTATAAATATTTAGCTGTCTTGTAGTTCAGCAAAATAGCAAGCTGAGTTATTTATTCCATTTTTGTCATTTTAGTTCTTGAAGGGACACAGAAGAAAGTGGTATGCAAGTTCCCAGAACTGTATCATGGTAGCTGTAGCATGAAATGTCCATTCCATCCTCATCAACTAGAGAAGTATGATTGAATTCAAGTGGCTAAAAAATAATCATGTTTCCTACGGTATACTTTTCACTTTGTCTCCTAATCACAGAAAGATTAGACCCACTATACCAATCTTGGTTCTGTTTAACCACAGCCACAAACATTTGCCCTCTGTGAGGTCTCTGATAACATGTGCTCACTCAAAGGCTTTCATCCAGACTTAGAGGCAGGGCCTGGTGGTGGCTGAGTTCCTGAAACTTTGTCTTAGCAGGTTGAGTGGGATTGTATGTATTAGCTACTGAAGTGATTTAGAATATCAATAAAAGATTTAGCATACCAATAAAAATTTTATGTGAGGCAAAGAGTAAAGAAGAAGATCCTAGCAAATCCTAAATTATTCTGGTAGTCACTGTTCAAAGCTGCAAGACTACAGGGCAACCCAACAGAGGCTAAAAAGATATTTTATATGAGATATTTAGGATTAGGTTGTCCAAGGCCAGCTTGACTATGTTGACAGGCTGTGCAGTGAGATCCTTAATCTTTAGTTGAAGTCAGTTACTGCTACATCAACTTTAGTTAACTTATCTCTCTGATGTCACAGAAGAAAATCTCTTTGTAGATTTTACAACAAGAAAAAAAAAATCTGTAGTCAGGGGGATCTCCTCTATGATGGGTTGCGGTCTTGAACTCTGACACAATATTTGTTTTCCACAACTTGGCTTTGTAGTATTTATTTTTCTTTCCATTCTATAAGAAAATTCCTCTCCAGTGCATACATACAACATACATACATAAGAATAATCAGGACTGGATTAGTAGCCTTTCCTCAGCACCTTTCCTATCTGAAGAGCTGCACTGGCCTCCCTTTTTCTCAGTGCCCTGTTCTCCTCATCCACAGAACAGCTGCATTCATCTTTGCTGTCAATGTTTAACCTCCTTCCCCTCATAATTGTGATCAAGAAGTGTTTCTCTCCAGTTGTACTTGAATGCAGGCAGTTCTGGGAGGCCCTGGAAGAACCAGATCAATGCAGAAGAGTGGTTCTACTGCAGTCAAATTGAGAACACATTTCAATTTCTTTGTTAGGAGGTATTAGATATTTTGGTCTAAGTAGCTACATTCAGAAGATAATTGAAGGAATTATTTTGTTACAGATCACTAGAAATGTTATTTTTGTTATTGCTGCAGACCTTTCTTTTAAAGAATAGCTGAAATATTTAAGGGCTCAAAAGTTGGTTCAGCATTGTTGGGTACTTTGTGATATTCTCCAGTGACAGAGTGTGGCATTTTTTCCTTTTGGGAAATACTCAGTAAACCAGAATTATTACTGAACTGAAATAACTCTGCTACTGCACAGATGGGGAGGCAAAGTCAAAGGGGTCTCTCTTGGAACAAGCTGTGATGGGCATATAACATGGACTTAGTTACTTTGGAAAGAGCTGCCTTACACAGAAATTGTAAAATCAGCATTTTCCATTCTTGTGTGAAATTGGGTTCCTGGGTTTGCATTTGGGTGCCTAGAGAGACATATTGACTCTATAAGTGACAGTAGCAGTTTGGGGTTCTCCTTTTTGGCCCACATGTGGGTGGCTGTCCCTCTCCCAGAAATGCTGGCAGAGCTGAGCTCCTACTTTGCTTTGGTCCAACCCCTACTTGCAGAGTCTCATCAGGCTAATTTTCACCTGGCCTGAGTAATCTCACACTGAATCAAGCTAGTTCAGGTCTTACACTGTTTTCTGCTACACAGGGTACAAACCATGTGGCTACTCTTAAATTGTTTTGATAGTTTGACAAATCTGCCATCTGCAAGGTCTTTGAGCTCAGTGGCAGCCCAGAAATGTCCTTTATTATAAAATCTCTGTCGTGCCTCAAAGCTGTTGCTAAACTGCACAGGTATTTCTGCATTCTCAGGAAACTAGCATTCATTTGAGATCCTTCTTATAGGGACATAGAGAATCACCTGTTAGGTAATGAGATTATAAAACTTTGTAATTAAAAGTAGTTAATGATGCTGTTTCAGGTGGGACTGAAGTCTCTTAAAAAGATCACACATGGAAATAGGGATCATCCCAAGTCTACAGTCTGGGAGTGGATGCTAAATGATTTTTCAAAACTCCCAGCTGCAACCTCCCCAAATCTCAATCTGTGTTCTTCTGGCTTTAATTTCATTCTGAATTCTTTTTCTGAGTGCTTACAAAAATAGTTTTTTAATAGCAGCAGCCACAGCCAGTTCTAAACATGATTAGTTTATATGTTAAATCCTTTCTGAGTTCTCAGGGGAAGAAGATAACACAAGGTCTCTCTCACTTGTGCATTTTTAAAATGCATGAAATTCTACTATTTCCACTTTTTTTTTTTTTTTAATCTGGCAGTTCTGCTAAATTAGGAGGAGAGATCTCTGTCTCACCCTTGCTTTCTTAATGCCTTGAAATCGGCTTTAATAAGAATCAGCTGCTGGAAGCTGCAGCTGAAAGCAGTTGAGCTGCCACAGAGGGAGCCTCCTTAGTGGACCCCTATGATGTCAGGATGCATCGAGGCAAGCGGAGAGGAGGGTAGGAATCCAGCTCAGTGCTCAGCCAGCGCTGCCAGGTACCACTGCCCTGGGAGCAGCTCCGGAGCTCACTGCCCCTTTCCTCCCGCGGCACAGCAGAGCCCCTGGCTCTCCCTCTCACCTGCCTGCATGAGGACCCAGCAGTGCCCCAGTGAGTCCAGCGGGGCACACAGTGGAGAAAACTGCAGCAGCAGTGGCAGCTCTGGGCTCTCACCGGGCTCGGATTCAGACAGCAGCGGGGTGGTGTGTGGTGGTGGTGGGATGAGAGGTGTCCTGTCCAGATACTGGAGCTTGGAGAGTCTTCACTCTGCCACAGGTAAGGAGCCTTTTTTTTTTAATTTATTTTTCCTTTTTTTTTTTTTTTAAACTGCTCTATGATATTGTACTGACCTTGAGAAACCAAACCAAACCTGTTAAAAAGTATATAATTTGGAAATGCAGTCTCTTAGTCTTGAGAAATAACCAAAGCATTCAGTGTTTTCTAGCTATTACCCCTTGCACATTTAAACCTAAACCAAAACAACATAGACCCTTAATAGATTTCTTAAGTCAGCAGGGAAGAAATAGGTTTTTAATGGCTTTGGAAATAGTGCTTGGGCTTCTACCTGATTAAAGCTGTCCTTGCCTTTTGGAACGTTTCCTTTTTCAGCTTAATTTTATAGAGCCAAATGTTGGAGTTGACATTTCTCTGTGTAAATTCTAGTATAGAGAGTATCACTGCCTCTAGAAAATGTCCAGGCGAGTGCTGTGCAGCAGATGAGGGCTAGGTAGGGTTGCACTGCTGTGCACTGAAGGAGGGAAAGGCAGTTCCCTGAGCCAGCTGCTCAAGTTCAGTTTTTGCTTTCCCAGCCATTATTTAATGCCTTTCTGAACCAGGGAGTTTGGAGGCATGTTCCTATAGCCTGGACCTATTCTGACTCAGCCTGTCTGGATGTGGCATTCTGGTTTTTAGTCACTGATGTGCATGTTTAGGGTTTGAATGTTTGAACTGGAAGCGTGGTAAAGAAGCTTTCTCATTCCCAGCTGATACTGGCAAAGATGTTAATGGCCAATGATTGCTGAGCTGTTCAGCTGTTGCTGTTTAGAGAGATTTTTAATAGAGCTGCAGTAAATTAGTTCCTCTCTTAGATAAATTCAGACAAGTGCCTTCAAGGCCACCAGTGACTTCCATTTCCTTAGTAAAAATACCCAGTGCTACCAGCTAGAATCAAGGCTTGGGAAGAATTCAGGGTGCAGTTCTGTGTAATCTGCTTTAGTCATGTGTACTTTTAATTATTGAAAGGTTTTACTATTCCATCTGCTACTATAGATTTGGAGCTGTTTAATAAAATCTCCACTGCTGCTGTGGAGCCTCTGCTGAAGTGTGACTGCACAATCACAGAGGAAAGGACTACAGCAGGGTGGCCAATCCCTGACTTTCCAACGCACACACCACACCTTCTAGGTGGCCAAGAAGCACTAAACACCTACAGTGCTTCCCGAGCCTCCACGGACAGGAAGAAGCTCAGGGTGAGATCAAGCCATTGGTGCTCTGTTTTGGGGAGAGATCTGGGCTGCAAGTACAAGATAATACGCTTTTGCATCACAGTAGCATCTGCTGGCTATTTTCTCTTGTAACTGGGAATGCAAATTAACCCCAGCATGCTCTGACTGTAACATAAAATAACTGTGGCACAGGGTCCTTTTGCAAACTCCTGCTCGGAGTTGTGCGTGGGGCTGCCAGCAGTTCCATCCCCTCTGTGTTCCAGGGTTTGCTGTCAGCTGCCCTCCCTGGATGCATTCTTGGGCTTAATCAGGTCACTTGAAACAAATGGTGTACAATGATACAAAAGCAGTAAGGTTGATAGCAAAAGTGGGCTTCAAAGCTAAGTCTATTTTTCTAAATGCTCTTTGATTTCCACAGTAGTCTTGCTCCCAAGGCTGTGAGGCATGGGCATGGTGTCATTTTGTGGATGCTGCATGCATTTAGCAGGAAATACAGAGATGAGAGGAAATGGAATAAAAAATGGTATGGAGACAGACTGAGGACAGGGAAAAACCAAATTAAGTTTCATAATTACAGTATTGATATATAAATACAATAATAAAAGCAGATCACTGCATTTCAGACTCCTTGCTGCCTTAGAATACTGTGGTAGATGTCTTCTCACATGCAAAAGATGTCTGAGCAGTTGGTCTCTAACTACTAACAAAATTCAGGTCAGAATTAGGATTAAACTTTGAAGCAATGGACCACCAGGAGGAATTTATTTTGTTTTGATTCTGCTCTGTCAGAATTATTCTTCGGCTTAAACTTAGGAAAATGAAGTAGAACTGCTCCTCTCCATCAACATCAATTCCCTGTCTGAGGAGTGAGGGAGGATTTCTTTAAAGCTTGTGCTAAATAACATTTTTGAATGGTAAAATTTAATGCGCTGCCTAAACCAACCAAAAAAACCCAAACAGAAAACCCAGCAGGAGCAGGAGCAGCTGGAAAAGCATGAGAGAAATGGGAACTAAAGTGTGTGGCAATGTCCTCTCCTCAGAGGAGCAGGGAGCCTCCAGCATCTTTCTGTGTGATACATCAAGAAGTTAGGGAGGAAAAAAGAACACAGACTGTGTGGAAACACTAGGAAGTGCCCAACATTTTTTAAAAAAGGTCTGAGAGAAGAGTCAGTCTCTTTCTCTATTTGAAAGGGATTCTGCATTTCCAGTAGCACCCTTAGGGCTGGATAGGTGGACTTGGTGGAGAGGGTTTTGCTTGTCTTTCCCCCTGTGTGTACATAAGGTTTTCTGTAGGGATCTTCATGTTCAGTCTGTTGCTGTCTAAGACTTCAGAGAAGATTAGAAATAAACCAGATTTAAATGATTGAAAAGTGGAGGTGAAAAGAAGGTGGGAGGTACAATTGGAATGCATCCATTGGAGTTTTTCTTTTACATAATTTAGATTCCAAGGAATTGAAAAGACAGAGGTGTCTGTGTGTTTATGAATACATATGTTTGACAATGTGTGATTTCAGAAATACAAATTGAAAAGAGTGTGTAGAAAAGGCCAGTAGAGTTTCCTGAGGTTCACAAGAGGAAAAGCTGTCTTTGGTTAGTAATCTTCCTCTGCAGTTAGTAATGAAGTACAATTCGTTTTGGTTTGGGGTTGACCTTCTTGTAGTATACTGATCAAGAGAGGAAGCTAAATGTGACACAGTTGAAAGAGAAAAGACCTGTTGTTACAGCATAAACTTCTGTGCAAGTGCCATTTGAAATAGAACTATGTAGAAAACATGGTTCAGACTTGTATGAAGTGAAAATATCTACTGTTTTTTAGTATCGGTGCATGGCATTTCTGGTTTAAATGTCAATAAACACTACCTTACATGAAAAGGCCCTTCTCCCTGAAGCTAAATATAAACAAGAAAATAGGGAATGCTTTACTGTTCTACCAGGCTCTTCATTTGAGTATGCCAGAGGACTTCACAAGCATCAGTAACCTTCACAGAGGGCCCAAAAGTCTTTCAAATCATGATTTAGGATAGTTAAAAAGGTATAGTTTGATACTTGGATGGTATCCTTGCTATTTTTAAATATTTATTAGCATTTTCCTAGTGTGTTGCCAGGGCAGTTCTCCAGTGAAAAAAAGGACTGGGAGCCGGGCTGGTCCAGCAATTCTGAAAATTGGGCCTTAAGTATCTCAGCTGGACAAAAACCCTCAAGGCATCCAAATTAAAAGTCAGTTGTGACAGTGCTCCAGCAAGTGATTCAGTGGCACTCTGGGCACTCTAACCCTGGTTTCCTAGGCAAGACTTTGTACCCCAGGCTCATGCTGCCTCTATCCCATTCATCACTGTTGTACAACTTCACTGAAAAGTTTTTCCTTTAGAATGTTTCCAGGTTCAAGCCTGTGAGCAGCTCTCTTTGCTTTTCCAACTCCTTTGTTGCAGTTCCAATCCCAACCTCATTAATACTTCTGTTTATTCTTCTTCTTGTCCAAGTTGGGAAGGGCTGGAAGAGCAAAGAAAGGTAGGGACAAAGGGGAATCACAACCTGGAGGACTAGTGGTTGCCATAGTTTCTCTGTGACACTCTGTGTATTTGTGCATATGTAGCAATTTAATTGTACAGGCTACACTCCAGTGCGCCTCTGCACAGATTTGTGGCTCCTAATATGCAGATATGCTCATCTACTGCCCTTGGGAATATGGCCTTTAAACAAACAAGAAAACATGAAGCATGGGTGTGGAGTTTTTTTTCTTCATTCAGACCTTAAAAAGAAAATTGTGGGTTTTTAAGGGAGGTTTTTTCCAAGTCATTCATTTCATTGTTGTGGCTGATGAGAGAGCCAGTAATAGAGCTGTGGCGACTGCTTTGCTTCTTTCTTGTTTGGCAAGAGACTTTCTTTTGAGCTCTTTCTTTTTCTTTTTTCTTCCCCTGGCCCTGCCTTTTTGGTACTGATGTCTTCAGCTGTGTTCATGGACTGCAGTGCATAATTCCAACTGACCCTTCTTTCTCTAGGGTTACTCAGTCAGCAAGAGTTAGAAGTCAAACAAGGGGAGATTGATTTAAGGTTCAAATTGCTTCAGAATGCATCCAAAGGAGAGCAGGGAGGAAAAAAGTGAGTGCCTCAAAGCATCCGCTGCAGCATGTTGATGTTATGTGTCACCCTTACCTTGGCAAATTGTGAGCTAGGACATTTCATCTGTATTCACTGCTTGCACTAGAACATGTGATATTGTTCCCACATATATTCTGTGTCACCTGCCAGAAAAACTTCCACTTATCTTCTGAACTAATAGTCAATGGATTTAAGAACAAACAAACAACAATCCATGCTAAATTAACTTGGATTTTTCTCTCTGTATGGATTCATTTGTAATGGTGACCGGTTTAGGTTAAACCTAAGGGTGATCCTGAACTTTCAAGGAAGAATTACAAGATGAACATCTCTTGGTTGAACTACTGAGCTGCCCTAAAACTTAAGTAAATATTTCTTAGTTGAAAATACCTCTTCCAAATAGTGTGTTGAGTGTTGCTGAACTGTGACTTGACATCGCATTCAGATAGTGAGGACATCTATATTAGTAAGTGGTTGAGTTCATTCCAGTAAAGGCAATTTCAGTCAATACTAAATGTGTATAAACTTGGACCTAACACATTTAGTACATTTACAGAAATATTTTTTTCAGTGCAAAGCATCCTCTAGCATCGTGCTTTCCCACTAAAGAGAATAAAAACCAGTGTTAATATAGGTAGGAAGTCTAACCATGTTTCTGTACCTCTGTTTCCAGCAGAACCAGTTTTTGTAAGTTCAGCTACTTTGCAGTTCTAATTACATTTTAATGTATGGGGAGGGGGGGTTGGTTCTAGTTGACTTTCCCTTGAGATTTTTTTGTTTTGCTTCAAAAGGAGTAAATGCTTATTCTCATGTCCCTGTGAGGCACAGATTAGCACTGTGCCTACCAGAGGTAAACATTCCCATCTTTGCTGATGCTGTGGTTGCAGCAGGGAAAAATAAATCTTTGGAGTACTGCCTGTGATTCTTCCCCAGGTGTCCCAGGTACACCATCTTCAACCTTTTCCTTCTCTGCCTTCAAAACTACTCCCATGAAAAACATGTAGATTGTGATTCTCTTTGCTGAGGAATATGACAACTTCTAAGGCTTTATTTTCTCAAAGATTCTGTTACTTTTAGAGTAGTCTTTCAGACCAACTCTTCTTTGGGATATATCCAAGCTTCAATTGCTGCTATTTTTCTAGATGGAATTGAAACAGCTTTAAGCCACCTGACGTGAACACTGCCAGCATCACAGCTCTTGCAGCAGGAAACTGGCATGGTCCAAGAAAGTAAAGGAAGGGGGAATGAGGGTACCATGAAGCTTACCTGACTCTTCATTTCTTCTCTACCTTTAGGTAGATATGCAAAGGCTTGCAGTAATTTGAATGTGCCTTTTCATTTGCATTATTTGGGTCTAGTTCACATAGGTAAAAAAAGCAGCAAAAATAGGTTAGAACATGTGCTGGCAAATAGTGTCTATGCCCAGTGGTCACAAGGAATGTGTGTACTTGCTGCCTGCGCATGGTGAAGCTATGGCTGCTTAGCAGTTAGTTATGTTAAACAGTATAGGGAACAATCATGCCTGTCCTGTACCATCAGGATGTATTCCTTTAAATTACTAAGCTTGTCTGTAACTAAGCTTATTCCCTACTAAGGTCTTGTTCTCCAATTCATCTGAATCATGAGAAGTGTCTTTGAAGGGTTAGAGAAATATAGCCCTCTTCTGAGTGTCAGTAATTATCTGTGGAGGCTTCTAATTTAATTAGAATCCTGTCTCATCTCAAAATCCTTTTGTGGTCTGATGTTTGTTAAACCA
This sequence comes from Lichenostomus cassidix, assembly GCF_008360975.1. NCBI lineage: Eukaryota > Metazoa > Chordata > Aves > Passeriformes > Meliphagidae > Lichenostomus > Lichenostomus cassidix. Next base: position 20,909,153 of record NC_139490.1, read on the forward strand.
ACTAACTAGTTCAGTGATTTGCTTAAAAGTGCCAATGACAAGGTGAGTGTGCTGGACTGCACATGATATTGGTCAGAGCAAGCCCAAAGTCTGAAGATGAGCTGTCTTCTTGAATACTGAGTGCCTTCAGTGGCTGTGCCTTTCTAAAAAAGCTGCTCCTAAACGTGGTGTGTCTGCACATGAAAGCGAGACAGTAGCTCAGGTGTAAGCTGATAAGAACATCTTTTGCACCTGGTTAACTGTCTTGGATTACATTGTGTGAACATCCAAGTGCTGGCAGCTCTCACTGCAAATATACCTCGGGGTGTATTTGCCTAAACAGGTACAGAGCTTTTCTGTTATTCTCAATCCTTTCTAATTGAGGAGCAAGGGGTTCCCTGGACTATGATGTTAGCTCATAAGAGCTCAAATAACGTTTTTTTTTTCCTTTTTTTTGCCATGGAGTACAGAGTAATTGCTTTACTAGATTAATTGAGCCATTTCCAAGTTGTGCCATATCCCAGGGAATGCTTATGGAAGCTCTAATGCATCACCCCACGTGCTGCTGATTCCTGCATTCTGTGGCCTCCAGCAGGATGGAGGCTGGCAAGTGGTAGTAGAATGGGAGGGAAATCAAAGGCTAAAGGCAACTGAGTACACAGTTGTTTTGAATATCATTCTTCTTGCTCTGTTAAATTATTTTTTTACCTCGTATCTGAGTGTATGTGTATACACACACAATTATTAATTAGCTAAGCTTAGAATATTCCTCAGTGAGATTTCTTGAAAACAAGCATTTCTAGCTGTGGGCTCTAATTTTTTTTGTCTACCAACGGAAAAGTTTACTTTCAGAACCCTTCTTAAATGGTCTGAAAAATGTCTAAAATAGTAATTTTAAATAAATTTCAAATGTAGTGTTAATGTATATGGTACCATCCTCTTGCTTTGGAAGGTAAATTACATGTACGTATTTATAAAATAACTTGAAAAAGAAGTTTTTGTGTCAGGAACATGAGGAGAAGGCAGAGCTTTGATTTTTATTTTTATTTTCTTAAAAAAATCATTATAACAGCACTGGAATGTTTCATGTTGAGAATAAAGAAAGATAAGACTGGTGATGTTTTCATAACAAATGGCAGAGATTTATTTCTATGTGGGAGTGAAATTGCAAGAGTTTTCCTTTTGGCTAATGAAAATACTTTCCATGAGATAGTTTTGAATTAGGCTCTTTTTTTAAAAATTGAAGTGTCCTTAAAAATGCAGGGAAAAGGCAGTGTGCTAGGAGGTTCAATATTAATGCCAAAGGATCTGTTTAATGGGTAGGGTTAAGCTACTGTGCTCTCCCTTGGCCAATGGAATCTTTCCAGGCCAGGTGTGAAAAGCCCTCAGCTCTTTATGCACTAAGATCACTACTCAAATGTATATGTGAAAAGACATACTTGATATTTAAAAACTGCAGTTCATGGAGTCTTCTAAGAGACAAAGGAAGACTACAAACAGGGCCTATGTGCTTACTGGCCATGGCTCCCTGTTCTTGGAGCTGTCATTAACGTTATTCCTTGCAGGGATCTTTAGAAATGTCAAGGCACACACAAGTTCAAAGGAGGAAAACCTGTCTACATAATTACTGAATTTAAACAAACCCAACCCAAACTATCTGGAAATTAAAGGCTCAGCTGTAGCAATAAGGTGCAGCAAGCAGTGAGAATCAATCTCACCTGCTGAACAGGGGAAGCCCAAGGGCTGCTGGAGCTCTTCTGTGGTGTGACTTCCCTAGCTGGCTCTCAGGTAGGCGACCACACTCTGTTACACTATCTGGTCCAGGACACAGGGCAGCTCTAGGCAATCACACAGGTGCTCAAGTGGTCAGTTCAGAGTTCATAAAAAAACCCCACACCTGCAGTGTTCAGCTCTGCCCTCAGTTCCAGTTGTGAGGGTCTAGCAGTTGGGAGATGACAGTAGGGTGCTACAGGCAGCTGTGTGGTCCAAGAGTAAGGCACTCTGAGCTCCTGAGCTGTTTCCAGTCCTCATGTGCAGATTTTATTGTGTGTCTGTATTGAAATTGTCTCTGTTTCTGACAGTACAGAGTGACCTGGATAAGAGAATAATAGCCTGGGTGCTGGAGCTGTTGTTTGAAGCACTGGGCTGGCTCAGCTCCTGCTGACTCGCCTGGTGCTCTGGCAGGAGAGCCCTCTCCCTGAGCAGAGCTGCATGTCAGCTTGAGGTCACTGATGGTACATCCTGCTCAAGGCAAAAACCTACTCTGCATGCCTGAAAGAAGCTTTGACAATAAACCTTTTAAGAGAGTTTATTATGAAAACACAGCGTTACTAATACCCTGAAAACAGTGGATTTGGATCAATTTGAAATGTGGCATTCTTATCAGCCTTAAAAGCCTGAATAAATTAAAAATATGCAGAACCCATCTGTACTGAAACTTGTTGATTGGATCTGTCATTTTCCTTTGGAGAGCACAAAATAATTTAATTTGGGCTACTTTTGGTCCCAATACTGAGCTTTACCACAATCTCTATAGTGTCATAAATCTAGGGCCTGGCAGTCCTATTTCATGCTGTTTTACTGTCAGTACTCTGCATAGGTTGAATTCTGGGGGTTTGGTCAAGTCTTCTTTTGTGCATCTGTAGTCACAGTTGGTGGTGTAATGGTCACCTCTGTTCATGCTGCTTTTTCTGGCTCACTTGAGAGCGCACATTGCATAGCTTCTATGCTTGGGACTTCTACTTGTCCCAAATGCCACTTGACCATCATCTCTGAGCCACCGGAGGAAGCCTCCAAAGTAATTGTATGTAGGACAGCCTAGGCATCTTCTAGGCAGCCACTTGTGATTGTCCAATCCAGATAACTCCTCTGATCTGGAGAACTTAGCTTCCAGAAGGAAAAAATATACTTTCAAGGATAAGATAAGAAATGTCACAGTGTTTCAAGCCTGTGACTTGACACTTGAACAGAATTATTTAAAAATACACTGAATTAATTATGGCCAGGTCATTAGTCTTGACTCATCTAAGTAATTTTTGATGTCTCTGAAATCACAAATGTAGATGACTGTAAGCACTGCTGGATCAAAGTGCTGAAAGGCTGCTTGGCCAAATACATGTTTTTTTCTGAATAAAGGTGGGACCTGCAACCTGGTATTCTGTCTTCCTCTCAGGTGCTGCCTTTCTTTCAGTTTTCATTTTTGAAAAAGGCATCTTGATTGCAAAGATTTTTCCAGCTGCAATTTAAAAACAAGGAATGATTTATGGTTTTTGGGAATATAGTGCAAATACAGGGAAGAGGACAGCCATTCTGTCCACTTGTCAGAGGACCTGGCACCCATTCTTATACTTCACACTTCTATTGGGCTGTTGAGTGACCTGCAGTGGCACCAGTGCTTTAACTTTACAAGTGACTGTGACCCAATTCCTTTATCATACTAAGCAAACAAGGGGCAGTTCAGCACTTCCTAAGAGGAAGATGAGTCTTGGCTAGCTGCAAACTGTAAGCAGATTAGAGCAGGAGTAACTTCTTTCAGTTACTTCCTAGCCTTTATTTATGACAAATGTTTTCAATGTCACCTTGCTTTGTGTGGTGTGCTGTGCTATGCTGGCTGTGTGGATCCTTTTCTCTTCTCTGAGCAGGCAGCAGGGATGATGGAAGTTTCCCCCTGCATGCCTGTACTTTGCAAGGAAGCTGAATAGTATGATTGACACTGATTTTCTTTAATCATGCTCTAGTTTCCAGAGTCCTGGAGAGCTGAAGCATCCTCTGCCATGGGCTACTTCTGAAAATTTTACCTGATGTAGATGTTTCTAGTTTTCCTTGAGGGCTTCTAAGCAGGTCTTCCTCCCAGCCTGAATCTCAGAATGCTTTAGGCACCACTGGAGATTGTCTAGTCCTACTCCCATGTTCTAACCAGGGTCACCTGCATGAGCAGTGAAGTTTGAATATCTCCAGGAATGGAGACTCTGCAACCTCTTTCAGGCTATGGCTACCCTTAGTGTAAAAAAGAGTTTATATTTGAAAAGAGTGTACTGTACTTTGGTTTTTATCTATTTCTTCTTGTGCTTTTATTGGCCACCAGACCAGAGTCTAAATATGTCTTCTACACCTCCCTCATCAGGTACACATATAAATTGTTATGATCTCCCTGAGCATTCTCTTCTCCAGGCTGAAGAGTCCAAGCTCTCTCAGCTGCTCTGTCTATGTCAGGTGCCTTAAACATGCCTAACCTTTAGCTGGGACCCACTCCAGTACATCCATGTGTTCCTTGCACTTCCTTACATTGGAGTCCTGGCTGAGTTTAATGCAGTGTGTTTTCTGGAGTTCTAACCACCTTAATTATCATCCTTCTGCTTGTGGGTAGCAGAGCAACTGGTATCACATCTGAAGTTTTACCTATCAAGTGCTTTCTTTGGCAAGGCAGGTAGGGAGATGAAATTTTTCTGAAAACACAAAGCAGAAGCAAATTTTTCATGCCTTAGTCCTGAGGGCCAGAGTTTGCTGACCGTTGGATTATTCCAGGATTCACAAGTTCCTTCCTATAGATCAGCTGAGCACATAGCTGGAGAGGAAGCGTTGAGAAGCCAAGACAGGTCAGAGTTGCTTAATTGCAGCAGATCTTGTAGTTGATGCTTCATTGGTGACACATGCCTGTAGAGACAGTGTTTGATGCCTAAATCTCTGAAAGTGTTTGATTCTTTTAGGGTATGAATTGCATGGTGTGGGACATATTTTTTTGTTTGGGGTGGGGTTTTGTGACCTCTTGCTGCATGTATCTGCACTTGTGAAACTTGCGAGTGGGATGTGGGGAAGAGAGCATCTGATCAGTACTGGGTTTGTTTTTCTGAGAGTAATGTCTGATATCAGCTGGACCACAGCCTCAGGCATAGAGGACTGACTTTGGTGCACATGTGAAAGGGATCTGGTTGCACAGTTGATGCAAAGGTGAAGCCTTGCCTGAAGTATCCTTAGAAAGCACTGAGGCTGTGTGCTCTTCGATTGAGCCTTGTGTGTGGTTTCTGCACTATACACAGAAACTCATTCAGTCCAGCTATTTATAGCACTCCATAAGTAACAAGTCATAGCACAGAAGGGACCTGCCATATTGGGCACAGCAGCCTACAGTTTTGTGCTGCAGTACACTAATTATTAATCCCAGAAATCTATGTTAGAGGACAGTGTGTGTGTTAGAATGAGCCCTTGTGAGTAAATTCCCTGGATAACCCTGTTTAAACACAACACTCCTTGGTTGTGAATATCTTCCCTTGTCGCTCAGCCTGTTGTGCTCAGAGGGATTTGATCTAACTATTTTCTTAGACAATTTAAAGCATTGCCATTAACACAGGGCTTTCTCCTGGAAACACTGATCTCAACTACTTTCATCTTGATAAATCACCTGAGGTAACAAGACTTTGAGTCTTCCTTGGGACAGAGTCTGGAAGTAGAATAGGAATGCTGTGAGGAAAGAGGTTTTGGTAATCACTAACTCTGTGTACTCTTTGTGGCAGGCAGGCACATTACCTACATTCCTGGTCTGTTTTCCTCTCCTATAAAACCTAAGTACAAGGGACAAGCTTGTGTGGGTTGCTAAGTGCTGTCTGTAAGACAATCAAAAAGAAAACAGAGCTGGGCCATAGACCAAAAACATTGCTTCAAGTACCCTACAAGGGCCATAGAAAGAGCACAACTCTGCTGCAGGTTGGAATTTCCTGGCTCCCTGTATGACTCTGATTCAGAATCTCAGAGCCCTGTGACTGGAAGTGTCTTAGTGGGTCTTTCACTATTAAAATTCACTATTTTAAATGGATTGATGTTAAAAACCTGAGCAGTTCCCACACTGTGTGGTTTTAGATCATCATTGTTCTGGAATGATGTTACAGTGCGGTAAGAAGAGCAAGGTGGTCATGTTTTGTCTTATAACATGTAGTGTATTCCAGGCCAGGTTGGATGGGGTCCTGGGCATCCTGACCTAACTGGTGGCATCCCTGCCTATGGCAGGAAGTTGGAGCTAGGTGAGCTTTAAGATCCCTTCCAACCCAACCTATTCTATGATGATTCATAAGGCAGCAGCTGACAGAAGGGACCTCAGGTCATGTTTTGCACTGTAATGGGGTTTCTTCAGTGAGTGATGCTGTTTGCAGTATTCTACAGGAGTCCTTCCTGCTGTGTGAGCCTCACTTGGCTAGGAGAAGAAAAAGTCTTCTGAAGTGACTTAAGAAGTTGTCTTTCTTTGCTTATGAGAATCTTCTATCTTCAAAGTAGGGATAAAATTAGTATATGAACCTCAGCTCTTTAAAAATGAGGGTGAGGAACAAAATTTAAACCCTTTTTCATCAGCAGTTAATGCTCAGCTGTTTGGCTGTGTGTTGGAGAACTTAGGGTGAAGCTGGGAAGCTAGTTCCCTGCCTTCTGCAGCAGGAGCCAGCATGGGTGGCAGAAATGTGATCAAGAGAGCACTGGTATCCCAAAGGGCCCCCATTAATTCTTCTCTGTTTGCCCACAGCCATCAGGAAGGAATTGGGTTTAAATGCAGTGCAGCAGAACACCCTCTAGCCATGTGTCTCCTCCTTCTCTGTTTGTTGAAGTCAAATGTCTATATTTGGCACATCCTAGGCTGTTGTCATGGAAATGGTTGTATTGACACATCCACAGCAGAGCAGCTTTGTTCTGTACAGAAGGATCAGAAGGAAGATGGGTGAGAAAGGAAGAGGCCTGTTCTCAGCATTCAGGCGTGCAGAATATTTGTTCTTCAGCTTCTTCCCTCCAGTTGGAAGGCACAGAGCTGTTGAATTAGTTGCTTTGAGCTAATATTGAAAGAACTGTGTAGAACAATACCCAATGTTTGGACACAGAGCATTACTGAACATCACACAAGATAGGATTCCCAGCTACAATAGCTGCCTCCTACATAGCAGGAGTGCTACTGATTAGCACCAGTGCAGAGCAGTAACATCTCTGCTCAGTCTTTTTTGCCCTGTATTTCTAGTTTGTGGGAGATCTTGCATGTACCTACTGTTTTGGAAATAGCAGGAAAAAGATTTATCCATTTGAATATTGTAGCTGGAAATGTCAGGGACTGTAGCCAGATATTTCTCACTGAACATAGGGAAAAGAGGAGTATTTGAAGAGTTAATGAAGATGAACTTAGAGAGCAGAAGTGAGTAATATTGGCAAGTTTCATTCCTAGTGTCCTTTCTGCTGCTGCCAGGCCACCCTGCATTTTCCCTAAGACAAGTCCTCTGCTGTGAGAAGGGGAAGGAATAGAAGAAGGAATGTTGGATCTGTTTGCCTCAGATCAGAGTGTTTTCACAGCCTGTTGCTACAGGGAGCTTCTCAGCTTCATGCCAAGAAGAGTCAGAAGATAAGAAACTTCAGAGCAGTGAGGGAAGCCACATCTTGCGTCTCGGAACTGAGCTCTGCAGGGTTCTTTCCTCTAGTGCCTGGATCTGTGGGAGGAGTTCCTCCCCCTTCCTGTGCATCTTGAACGTGGTGGGAGATTATTTCTGTGCTTTTAATCAGATATGTGGTGGTTTTTATTTCTCTGTTAAACATGCACATAGAGGCTAGTGTGTGCTTAGTAAAAGCCATGCTGTTTCTAATGCAGGCTGTGTGACCATCATGATCCAAAGGAAGGTCTTTTCTGGTTGTATTGACAGAAAGCTCCACTTCTCCCAATGGTTTGTACAGATCAGACAGAATGCAAGAGAAGGGAGCTCCTGTCCCTGTACCACAACTGAACCATGCACTCCAGGTCCCCCTGTAAGAAGGCAGGGCAGGACTTGCACAGAATCCACTCCTGCTGTGCTCCCAACTACTTCTAGGTGTTTTGTTGGATTTAATCTTTTCAGGTTTCAGGAATGTTTATTTGTTTATTAACTTCACAGATACTGTCATATATCAGCAATACGTGTAAGGGTCATAAAAAGTATTTATAATTAGTGCTTCCCAAACACCACGTTTTCTAATTGGCTATTGCGTATTTGAATTTTAGAAATATAATTAGGCGAAACAAAAAAGGTTGCTTTTCTTTTTTAAGGTTTGATGCAATGGTCTGTTTCCTGGTACTTTTATTTTGTATATGTAGGAATGGGACCAGATTGGAAGGATTTTCATTTTGTGTAGAAATTTGCTATGTTAACAACATCATCTTAATATTTTATCTGCTTATATCTGTGCCAGCTGTTCTGCCTGAGGAAGCTGCTGCTCCCTTCAGGGTTCTGTGGCCTTAGCACAAACTGGTCACCCTGTCAGTACTGGCAGATTAGAATTACAGAACCTGTACTGTTGCTGGTGTTCAAAGCAGAAGCATCAACAGCAGCAGCCTGTAACCTACTGTTCATCTTTGATAAGGTCAAATACTGAAAAATGTTCTATAAACTTGGCTTTTAATTGTCACAAGTGAAAAGAAAGATGGTCAAGATTTATTATTAGATGCTATTATCTAATTATTATTAGGTCACATTATTTATTATTAGATACCATCTATTAAATAAAGTATATCTTAATTTCTTCTCCTTCCTATGAAGGGAGTTCTCTTGAATAGTGATAGCATATCTATATTGCTGCCCTGAGCACAGGGTGGGTGAAAGCCTTGGATGGCTTTTGTCTGCAGGATGTGGTTATCATGGAATAATGGAATAAAGAAAATATGCAGAATAATTAGAATAGGTTGCCAGGCTGTTTTTCATGTTAGAAATTGGGGAAGACCTTATGAAGAGATATTTTCCTTTAAAAGCCCTTTTTATATATGTTTTCTTGGAGCAGAGGGACTTTTGCAGATAACCCTAACCTGAAGTAAACTTTCCAGATCGAGGATCTTCAACCAGGGAAGAAGTGTTGGTTGCTTTTGGTTCATCTCTCTGGTGAACTTTTTTTTTTTGTATCTCACAGTGGCAATATAGAGAAAACAAAAGTGTTCTTTTTTGATTGGGACCACCTCTGAGGCAAATGTCAAGTGACAGCACAGTGGAAGAGGTGAAGGAATCACTGAGAACTTTGATATATACTCTGCTGAGCTTTACATTGCCTTTGGTAAAAAACAAAGGCAGTTGACGAGCTAACCTTTTTATAAAGACAACAGAGGTATAGAACTGCTGTCCTTATCTGGCTTCTTCCAGTGGAAGTAGGCAGAAATCTTTCCTGACACCACAGTAGAAAATTTGATGTGGTGCAGAAGCAGAAAATGCCAAATGCAAAAATGTCATCATCCCTATTGTAGGATGCCAACTTGGCTAATATAGGAAGTCCAAATCTATTATTTAGCAGCATGAGGTGTTTGACACACAAGCTACTTTGCCCAGGCAAAACCTGCTCAGTTCCACACAGCGTGTTCACCTTGTTACCTGGTGTATCTAGCTGGCAGGTGTTTGATAGCTGCAGGTACAGGGTTGGGCAGCCTGTGCATGAGAAGCAATATAAAGTTTTGTAATCAGATTCACATAAGGAATTAGTTATGGTTAAAACAGGCAAAATATTTACTGTCTTGTTTTGGTGTGACCTCATGTCCCCTGGCTTCTGCGTAATAAATTGACATATTCTGCAGTGCACGTGACTTGTGACATGAGTGAGAGAATGGGATTTGGTGCCTAGTTGGTATTTCTGATTGAGAAGTTAAATGTGCAGATGATGGTAGCAAATGGTGAATGTGTTCATGTTTTCAGGTGGGTGATCTCTTGGCTGCTCTGGATATGTAAGAGTAACATGTGCTGGACTTTTGGCAATACTATGTTCTTCCCTACACTATCCATAGTCTACTCCTTCATTTGTGCCCAACCTTTTCTGCTTACACAGTCTTTCTCTAGTCTGCCTTCTGTGGATTTGCAGGTATGAAGATATGAAGCCAGCTTCTTGAATGTGATGATTTCTTCATCCTGCCACCCATACATCACCAGCTTCCATCAACCAGCTGTGTTCTCCTCCCAGACTTTCTCCATTATTGCTTTCCTATTTCTAAAGACCATTTTATGTGCTCCTGATACAACCTGTCATTTTGGCTTGATTTTTTTTTTTAAGGTATATGGGAAGAGATCCTTGAATTTTACTGGACTTGTGAAAGCTTTTGACATGGAGATGTATTCTCTCTGTTCTCCAGAAACCTCCACCTCTGTTGGAGGCACCTTAAACTCTGTGTAGGTCATCCTGTAGTAAACCTGTGGCCTGGCTGCAGGAGTTTGGCTTGGATCACCTTTCAACACTCTGTCACTGGCCTGTGCTCCATAAATGGCATGAGGTTGTACCCTCTGCTGCTGTGTCTGTGTAGCTCCTGCAGTTTCAGGTCTAGCTAATCTGTCAAGGAGGTAGAATTGAGGTTTGCTGGATGGAGGTCATCAGACCTTTGTCAGCATAGAGGTGTTGTGTGCTCAAAGTGGATCCAATCCTTGTGTTTTACAGCTTTCAGAGTAACTTGCTCCTAGCTGACTTCAATTAGTTCTACTTTTCCAAAAGGGAACCTTAGAAGTGTGCCTGGAATTAAAATGTAGGTATTCCAGTGGGTCTTATTCTGCTTGTATTGCCATGAACTGAAATCACCTCCTGCAAGAAAGAACAGTATGCAGGTGAGAAGATGTTATCTTAAGGAAAAAGAAAGTTTCCAAAACAGTTGCATAATATAAAGTGACATTGAAAATTAAAAACTAATTAGCCTGCCAAGTTAGCTCTGACTCACTAGACCTTGCTCTGCTCAACTCTTAAAACTATCTAAAATAGTGATTTTCACATCAGGTGTCTCAGTTGCATTCTGAGAGCCTCCTGCTCTAGAAGGGGATTGTGTAATTAGCTCTTCTTATGACTGATTAAATCAGTTTTCCTCCTTCAGCTGCTGAATACAATTGTTGATAAGTAGCAGTTGTGATACACACTACATGAGCTTATCTGCACTCACTTTCTTCTATATGCACTGTTACTTTGCATAAAGCTGTTCATGCTATCTTTGATATTCCACTTTGAATCTAATTTTAATGGCTGTGCCTTTATTTAGACTTATAACCACAGGAAGTAGGCCCAATTTAGCTGTTTGATGTATAGATCTCCTATGGATCTCCTGGCTTTCAAGGAAAACCATTTGAAATTGGTGACTTACTCTGTGAACAAGTAATCAGTGTGAGGTATCAGGAAAATAAATTAGCTGCATTTCAGTGCACAGAAATTAAGACTTTCTGTGGCATCAACAGGAAATACCAGTGGTTTACGTTGAGCAGCTTCTCACTGTTACTTTAATACAAATAGGCATGAGCTAATTGGTCAGGGATAGAGGGAGCTCCTAACTGGAATGCATAAAGAAGAGGCAAACATGCAGAAGAAAACTTGCCAGGAAAGCACTTTTCCACTAGGGAGGAAAGAACTTGCGATGTTAGCTAGACTATACCTGTAGCACAGCTTTGGCCTCCTTTCAGTGAAGAATTTTGTAATACACAGATTTGGTCACTCAGTATTTTTGCAGTTAATGCCGGTTTATGACTTAAAATAAGCTTACCTGTGCTTTGTGACAGCTGTTGCTTGTGAGACTGGGTAAAGTAAGGACAAAGCAAGACAAGCATGAGGTTTGGTTAACCCAGAAAGGATATTGGGACCAGAATGGGAATGTATCTCTTGTGCCTCAGGTTGAGTGGACACGCTCACTGTCTGGCTGGCATAGCTGGCTCTATCTCTCCTACAGTCTTGCAGGAGAAGCATTGAACTTCTGGCAGTGCTCATGCAGAAAGGAATTCAGGGAGTGGTGGGTGTCCATTTCACACTTGACGTGGCAATAAATACAGGAGGCAGCACACAAAGCTGTAAGTTCCTGAGAGGGACTGCTTCATTTATATTGATGCTATTTTCTGATGTCAGACAAAAACTGTATCTCATGTCTAAAATGAAGCATCCACTTATGGGTGGAATAATTGGAGGTTTATTAGTGATAACAGGAGATAGATTGACACAGTGGGGATTCAATTCTGCCCATATGTCTCATATTCCTTTGCTGAGCTTCCACATTTTGTGCATTCTCTCAGCAGCAGAGACTCTGAGAGAGTGAAAAATATGGGGTTTGGTTTCGGGATGTTTTTGTGTCTGAAAAGGTAAAACTTCTAATGTTGTGTTTAATGAAATTTCTTAAAAACTTTCAATTAGCCTTTACAAATCAAGGAATTTGCTACTCATTAGTTTTTCATGTTGCCAGAGGAAGGACACTGTTCAGCCCCTGGGGTCATGAGCCAGTGGATGGATGTCTTAGGTGCACTTCAGCTAGATCACAAAGACTACCACTTGCCATGGAAAATCCTCTGGTATTTCCTGGCAGCTGGCCACTAGTGAAGGCCTTGAGCTAGATAGCTTAGAAGCTTTAAGTAGAATTAAGTTGTATGAATCTGGGCCCTAATCCCTGTTTACCTCAGTGTTTTCATCTGTGGTTTGGCAGCATTAGTTACTGTGCATGCTAAGGCTGAGGTCTTGCTCGTTAATATTGAAGGAGATTGATTGAGCACTGTTATTTTCCATGCATGGTCTTCAACAAGTTCCAGTAATCTGGAGACTAAAAGGCTTTTGGTGCTCTTGATGGGGTGGTGGAGCTCTGTGTTAGGTTCTGTCTGTGCTGGGAGGTTCTGTCACTCTCACTGGTTGTGTTGTATGACCTTGGTTGGTGGGAGATATAAACCCACCTGAGGATGTGTAACCTTTCCTGTGACAATGCCAGGAACAGAACAGAAGTCGGACTGTAGCTGCTGAGGGGAGCCACGTTTGGAGCGAAATCTATTCCCCCTGTGATTGAGAACATATGGAATGCCTTGCCTCCTGTGTACTCACCACATCAGGCATCACCACTTGGTTGTGTTCATGTTTGCCCTGTTTGACATGACGGGCTGCCTAGGCTTAGCCCTGGGATGAGAGAGGGACACACAGGAGTGCTGTAAAGGGCACTTGGCCTATCAGAAATGGGCATGAGAACTTCTGTTGCAAATGGGAATTTTGTCTAACCAAGAAAAACAATCTTTGGTGCCTCTTTTTATAGATGCCAGCTGAACTCTTGAATAATTCTGTGCAGTTCTGCTTTCAGGGGAATAGGAATATTTAATGATAATGACTCCTACCTGGGGATCTGAATTTAGAGCATCTCTACAATCTTAGCTTGACGTCTAATATGGAATGCAGGAAAGGGCTGTAATTCCTGAACCTAGAGCAGAGATGAAAGAAACTGGAAGCATTAGTCTCCTAAGCCTGTATGACAGCTTTTTCTTTTTTTTTTTCCTTTTTTTTTATTTTATTAATGTTTACTTTAGAAACAAAGATCTACTTGCTCAGTTTGCTCATTTTCTGAGACTAATTTATGTTCTGAGTTCAGCCATACTATTTTCCTTACCGCTATGGAATTTGGTTGTATTAACAATGAAAGAAAAATCCAGAGGGTTGATCTAGAGACAGGCATAATTTATGGAAGGAGGAAACCCTGTCAGATATCATGCCAGTTTTCAGTAGTAGAAGTGAGCTACTCAGCTCTTTTGGCCAGATGTTATGGTAGACAGACCTCCAGAACTCTGGCTGCAACAGTTGCAGAGAACAGAGTTAATCACTTTGGCACCTGGCAAGCTAATTTACCACTTGACTCTGAAAAATAAGGGGCACGGGAATTTTTATGCAGAGTATAATTAGGAAGAAATAACTATAATGAAGTAAAAATTAATCAGCTGACTCAAACCTGAATTAAATTAGTATTTTTGAGCAAATAATACAGACCAAATGCATTGCTCAAACATTTCAGGAAGGGTATTATAAATCAAAGGCTCTTGCTTTGAGGAAATTTTTGTTACTGCATACAAAATCCATGCAACCTTAGGTGACAAATACCACTTCTGTTTTCCCCACTGTTTTGAAGAAACTTCATTTTTTGTTACATGTTGTTGTACTGTGACCTGAGAAGAGTTAAGGGCACAAGAACATGAGAAGTTCCGGACCCAGTTTGTACAGCACAGAGGGAGTTACTTTAAATTTAGAAACTGGACAAGCTGTGTAAACTACTTCTGCATTTTTGGTTTTGGTTATTTGGTAGGTTTGCTTGGATTGCACAAAACTTGGTCCAAGTTCTGTCCTGCTCCCATCTGTTCATTGCTCTGGTCAACTTCACTGGGAGCAGAGAAATGTGCAGTTAGATTCTGCTTGTGCAGAACACATCACCACAGTAAGCTTAAGGTTGGTTCTAAACTCAAACGTCTTTAAATAAAAAGACAAGATTCTCCTGTTTATATTTTACCCACGAGCCTCAAACACCTCTCAGTGCGATGTTTCAGGATAAAGGACACTGTCTATCTGCCTCAGGTCAGTGACCATCTAGTTTTTATTCCTGACAAGGATGCCTAACTGGAAGAAGAAAGTACTGCACTTGATTTAAGGTTAAAACACTATACTAGCTGGTTGTGTTTTACAACCACAGAGTATAATTGATATATTCAGGCATTGTAACATTACCACTGACCAAAATTAACAGTAACCTGACATAAATAAAGATTGGGAGAATAGGGTGCCTGTAATTGTGGTTGTACAGCAGGGTTTCAGAACAGGATTAAACAAAGATACTTCCAACTTTTGAGGCGGCAGTAAAAGTTCGGAATGTGATCATCAGCTAAAAATGTCAGTGGATTTCTTGATGTGTAATACATATTAATCTGCAACATATTGCCATCCCATGACAGCATTAGGTCTGTAAAATTAACCAGGAGAATAATATCTTCTAATTAAAAATATCAGACCTTTCTTATTGAAAAGGCTACAAGGATGCAGCTCTTTGAGGCAGAGCAAGAGCAGGTAGTTTTGTTCCCTGTGACTACTCAGGGTCGCAGTTAGGTCTGGTACCATTTATGGGTGAGTCAGTTGGGTCAGTTTTTCAGGTGGATAAGGAAGCTTTATTTGGCCATTTTATGTGGAGCCTGCTCAGTGTCAGCCCTATCCTCAGGAACAAGTGTCCACATCATGATAAACACAAATGGGGACTCTTGTCGGACTCCAGAGGACATTTGTCAGTTCTTCCCAAGAGATTCCTTCCTAAATAGGACTAAAGAGCTTTGAGCTCCTGTAGACAGTTCAGATGGCTTCTGCTTTTTCTCCACCTGCTCTCTAAATAGATGATGAGCATTTTAAAGATTTGGCAGCCTATGAATGTTTCTCAAGTGCTTACTTCCCATTGGAGCTGAAGGTGCTGTGGGGACATGCTCTTGCTAACCTTGAATTGAAGTGATCACAGCAGGATCACGAGCTAACTCATTTTACTTCTTTGTGTTCTGTATGAATCCCCTGTGTCTACAGCTAGGCAGCAGCTTGTTGGCTTTATTTCCTGTCTTGTCTTTTATACTTTCATCCAGATTCACCCTCTTTCATTTTCAAGTATTTAGGTTTTGATTTTTGAAAGAGAAAGAAAGGCTGCTCTGATGAAAGAAGTAGGCATGACCATCCTTTTAAGAGAGGAGAGAAAGAAAAAGTGAAGCATTGTGTAGCATGAGTGAGCATTTGCTGAAGAACATATGATTCAGTGGCACCAAGTATTCATGGTTTTATTGTGAAGCAGAATGAAATTCCCAGTGGTCAGAGTTCAGAGCAAAAGCAGCCCTGATAGGAATGTGGGTTTTTTTCTGAGAATTTTTCTACATGAATAAATTCAGTTTGCATAATGGAGTGAGGAATACCTCTTTTTTTAACTGACCTCTTTTTGGCCTCTCAACTTCTTTCACTGTCTACTAGCCAGAGACAAGTTCTATCAGAAATTCTCACAGTTCTCTGCCCCTTTCATTCTCTGGCCACCTAGAAATCACTTGCTATTTATGGATTAGTGCTGGGAAGAAGTTAGCTGGGGAACTTGAGAGTAAGAGAGTGCATTTCAAACTAACCTCTGGATCACTAGAGCTGGATCATGCTGTATGCACTTGTTTTGTCTGAAACTACCAAAATCTGTTCTTACATCCCAGGTAATACACAGAGAGCAGAAACAGTTTTCGCAAATATAGTATAACCAAAATATAATCAGATTTGTGGCAATTCTACTGAAATTCTGGGGTAAAATCAGAATTTGTATTTTAACACCTGTAGACATACTAGAACGTGTGTTTCAGGAAGAAAGCAACTAGCCATTTTAAACTGGATTCTGATTCCTGCACTAATTCCTCAAGCTTTCAAGAATCATACATTTATATAATGAGGGAGAAGGTTATAGAAGTATTCTGTGACCACTCCTCTGCTATTGGTGTTGTGTCCCCTGTCCTGTGTTTCCCTCAGCCTTGATCTTTTGGTCAGGTGCAGAAACAGAGAGGAAGGAGAATATGGTGTTTGTGACCATATCTTATTTTCTGAACATTCAATAAATGTTTGTTTTCTTGCTTTGTTCTTTTTTCCATCCAGAAAGCTCATTAGTTGATCATGTTTGAATCCATTTGTCAAGACAAGTTCCTTGGCACATTTCAGGTGTGCGAAAGAAAAATACATTGTCTCATCAGTCTTTGCTTAGTACCAATCTTTAATTTGGTGAGCAACCCTTTACTACACACCATTTTCCATGAGATGGTAATTTACCTCTTGAGTAATTTATTACTTTTTTTTCCTTGCAATGTATGCTTTGGCTCTTACCTTTGACAGTTTCACTCTGCAGTGTTGCTCTGTAGCCAGAATGTTTTCATCCTGTGCTGGGTGACTGGTGGTTCTTGTAGAGAGTTTCCTGAGAGAAGTGCTTTAGAACCCAAGCTCAGCACTGCATGTCTAAACCCAGGCACTGTCTGTGCCTCCTGTCTGAGCTGCTCAGCAAGTACAGTACAACCTCATAGTGCTGCTTAGCGTGTTTTCCTTTGGATTCACCAGATGAGGTGGCTCTGTAAGGCACAGAATCAGATTTATATTGAGGATTTGAGGTACTTTTGTTACTCTGGAAATTACACATGGAATGTAGGTCATCATTTCGCAGAGAGGAAAATGGGTCAAAAGTCTTGCTGAAACACTGAAGGTCCCCTGGTGCTGTAGGTATTGCAGAACTGATATATCCTCTACATGCCTATCATGGGATCTGCAGCTCTCATGCACACAAAGTGTGAGGAGATTGGGGTTTATAATTGGAAGCCCTAACCCTGTGCTGTCCATATCCAACACACTTCATGGCCTTAGGGGAAATCTGTGATGCACAAGGAATGTGGGTTTGCTGCCAAGTGTTATAAAATGCAGAGATGACAGCTCTGTTCCACAGAACACAGTCTAGAAGGATGCAGAGACATCTTTTACATGATGCTGGTGTCCTTTTGGGCAAAAAGACAACACTGACTAGGAAATCCAGTGGTAAACGTGGCTGAAGGGTTTTATTGTCTTAAATATAAACTTTTATCTTGCCTTAAAAAAAAAAAGCAAGTGTGGAGTGTTTGTATAGTTTGTTTCTGCCCTGGAGACTGAGGCTTTCTACTAAATGGAATTGTGGCCTCTAACTTACTAAAAGTCAATTAACATGATGCATGAGTTTCATAGCTCCCATCCCTTAGTTATGAACATTCTTACTTTTTTTACTTGCAAGTAATGTGTGCTTCTCATCACAGGTCTAGTTAAATTGATTAGGCTGTTAATCACTGAAGTGATTTTGAGTTGGAATAATTTAAATCAGTTTCCTAGACAGACTGCTTCATCACTAGGTCTTGGCAAAAAAATCCATTAATATCATAGGTTCCAGTAAAGCAAGGACAATTCTCTTAGTAGGATGAAAGAGAGTTTGATGCATAGAATGGTTGTCAGTGGTAAACAAAATAGGGAGACATAACAAAATAGTCTCATGTAACAATGAGATTTTGGGTGGCTGTCATAGGCTGGTCAAAATAGTGCTGACTTTCAGCTGAAACAGAGTTCTTTGAAGCACTGGGGTGAAAATCACTGTTTTTTCTTGGAAGAGAAGTTACTGGGGAGTAACTTTCAAGTCTGTCCAGATATTTGTGAGCTTTGAGTTCTGGATTTCTTAGTGACTATCGAAGCAGCACATGCAGTTTTCCAGAGGGCTTATTCTGTAAAATCGAGCTTGAGTCTGGTATCCATCTTTCAACAAGGTCCTTCTAGTGGTGGAAGCACTTCTGCTCAGAGCTGTCATTAATGGCATGCATGATTCCAGTTGGAGGCTGGGTGCTGAGCAGGCAGATTTAGTGCTGTTTTTGGTCCAGGATGTCTGTGTATGTCCAGGTATCCTTCTTTCCATCCCAGCAAAATTGGCCTAAGCCAGTACAGTGAGTGTTTTTCCAGCACACATCACGAAGAACACAGTTCCAGAAGCTGACTGCACATCCCTTGTTTGCCTGTCAGATGCTACAGGGAATTTGTGGAATATGAGCTTCCTTTGGGACAGACCTTCAGGCTGAGCATGCTAATTAGTACTGCAGAAAAGGGAAGTCTGAGGGGAGCTGCTCAGAAGGAGACTTTTGAACTAGGCTGGCTTTGTGTTTTGATTCTCTGGAAAAGAACAGCTTTTCCGTTTTACAGTACTGTTAGCAGGGAGAAGTCATGCTTGTGCAAATGGCTGCTGTGACACTTGGCAATGATGTCTCTGCTCTACTTCAAACAAATCCACTTTTTTGAAAGTGCTGTCTGACCCACTGCAGCATGTTAATAAGACTGACAGTGGGAATAGAAAATGTTCTGTTGTCTATACAGGCTAAAAGATAGAGTCAGCTTGACTTCAGACCCTTCCTTTCTTTGCACTAGAGAACAGCTCAACTTCACTGGCTGATTTCCACACATTGGCCATGAATCTGTCATTTTCTGTGCTGACCTCAGAGCAAAAAATCAGTTTGGGTCTGCCTTAGAGGTTAAAAATTAATTTAAGCATTCTCGAGTGAGTATTTGGGTGGCTGCTTTCCCACACTTTTGCCTGCATCTTAGCAACAGACTACTTCAGTAATTGGAGAAATTCTTTGCTTTAAGAGACTGAAATGCTATTGCAGGTTGATCTCTTTTGCCAGGTGATGTGTGTGTACGAGTCACTGGCAATTAGAAATTCTGCATTAGCGCTTATGTTGGCTTTGTGGCACATCTTGGTGTCACTCCAGCAGAGCAAAATCCAGAGTCTCTTGCAAGACTGTACACAGTTCATGGGGTGGGGGGGGAGAAGAAACCCCTCTTCTGTTCCAGAATACCTCTGTGCTGACTGGTTTGTTTTAGGAACTAACAAATGTCCTGACATAAATCTGAAAACTTGTTAACAGCCTTTCCGTTCAACTTGAGCACCTGCTATCTTAAAATAGAAAGAAGAAGGAAAAAAAAGAAAGAAGGCATTAAAACAAGAAACAGAGTCAAACTCTATAAGAAGATGGGAAGTCTTGCCTAATGAAAACAACTATGAAGACTTGGACTGTTTAAACTTTAAAAAAAAAGTGAGAGCTTTCTTTGTGGTATTAGTAGTTAAGAGCCAACTCATAATGTGAAGACAAGCCCTGTGCCAGATAGCTAAATTCAGGCTTTGTTCTTTTAATATGTCCCAGCTACCTCACCCTGGAATTCATTATCTGAAAAGAGAACCTAGATATGGTCTGGCCCTGGGCCAGATTGCATTTCTTCCTCAACTAATCAAGACTCTTTAGGCTACATGATCAAGTTAGGCCTTAGTTTACTATTTTGGTACTGGCATACCTTTGATTCCTGATTTACAGATCCAATCAAAATCCTGTTGTTTTCAGCAAGAGCATACCTCACAGCGGGTATCAGTGCAATAGCTAGTGGGGAGATACTGCTTACCATAATGAAACATCTGTGAATCAAACTTATTTCCTCTTCCCCTAGATGGTGGTATCTGAGATATCCAGAGGCAACAATTTAGTAGTTCATCTGTAACTGACATGAACATTTTGTGCAAATAAGATGCCTAATCTGATAGCAGGTTGGCAAACAAAGTTGAAAAGCAGGTTGGTCAGCAGGCAGAAATGAATACCAAATATTTTCCTTGCTGCCTCCCATATTTTTGGAAACTTTAGAAGCCAGAAATGTTCATTGGAAATGTACATTAAAATGATCCCCAAAGTGGATTACTCAGCTATTTCTGGAAGAACACTGCAAATTCTCTTCTGTTGTGCTGTTGGCCTCCTTGAAACTTTCACTATTAATTAGGAAATTTAGCTCTTTAGCAGACTGCTAATTAAATTGAGCTGCAGTGATACAGACAAGTATAGGACCTCTTCCTATTCCTGCCAAGATAGTCATATATCCTGGGGTTGTCATGAGGAAAATCCAGCCAAGCTGCCAGTTTACCTTCCTCTAGGGATGACGTGTCACATTTCATTTGACTACCTGTCTGTTACAGTGAATCTCTCCCTCCTTTTCTTTTAATTTTAGAATTGTTTATCTCATCCTTTTTTCAAGGCGAGAGTTCAGTCCGACAGTGCCTTTTGACTTGGTTTGTGGGCTCTTAATCAGTCAAGTATGTAATTCAGTTCTGTCCTGAAGGCAGTGTTGGCCATAGTGTGGAAACTGAAGGCAAGGGCAAGAAGTTACTAGCATCTCTGTAATCATAAACACTGTCCTAGTTCTACAAATCTGCTGAACTCTGATGTTTTTCTCCTGTGAAACGTATTTAAGCTAAAGGTGCCTTACAAAGTACTTCACTCTCTCCAGACACAGTTTCATTTCTCTGACCTTGTGGAGAGGTGAATGTTTACTTCACTGTATTACCTGATTTGTTGCTTGCTTTACCTAAATTAACATGGTAATGGAGAAGGATTTTTGTTCTGTAACTTCACTCTGTACTTTTTGATGATAAAAAGATGCTGAAGGAGAAGAAAGCTACAGAAAAGCTGTTTTGTGTCATCTTGGTAAAGTAAGCTACAAACTGTTGGCTAAGGTTTAGTGGGAGATGATTTGCACTCTGTCGTAGAGCTTTTTGTAGCTGGTTGACTTTAAGTTGGGAAATCCCTTCCATATTCCTTGCTGGCCTATTGCTAGGAAACTACAGCACAATATTTCTATGCCATTGCTTTCTCAGCCTATTCTCTGTGTGAAAGAGAATGTTTCAGAAAAACTGATGTTTCCCTGCTTCAGAGAGAGTAAGGCTTTTGTTATATGTGATCTATGGCTGCTCTACATCCTCCTGAGCACCAGTGGAAGGCTGTTCTGGAGAACTGAGAAGACAAACAAAGAGCTGGAGTGAGCAATGAGTTAACTTTCATTTCCCACCTTCCAAGTGTTGAATTCCAAAACCCTGTTGAACAGAAACTGCAGCACCCTTACATTTTTGCAAGCTAAGCTGTTCTGATATTGATCAAAATCTGTCTTTGCATTCACCATCTTACCTAGAAAGCTGATGTGCTATCTCTGAGATGGTAATCTTTTCTACCAAGAAAAATCCCCACAAAACCCTTTAACTTTTCATGTTCTCTTGTTTTGATCTAGATATATTCTTCCTGGAAATGTAAAGCTTGTCTATCAAGTTCTGTGGGCAGGATTTTCCAGCTGAAGAATAACACGGGTGCAGTGTGCATGTAACCTCCTGGACCAAATTACAGTTTAAAGCATATCAGGAGGATTTGGAATCCTCCTGATTCCAAAAGGATTCTCACAGATTTGTGGCCTACCCTGCTATCACCCTTGCATGTACCATCAGTATATGAGAAGCATATAGATTCATAATGGTTTCCATTAAAAATTAAAATTAAATTCAATTTCATCTTTTCTCTCCTAGATTCATTATTTGAATTTTCTTGTAATTTTTCTTTTCTTTTAACTTGGGATAACACTGGGATTTTGTCAGATTTTCTTGTTTGACTTTCAGTCTTTGAGAGGTATTGGTATCTTTCCTTGCCAGACCAAAATACACATCTAAGATGTTATAAACAGCTATTCAGACACTGCAATTCTTCATAGTATAGGGAGCCACAGTCACAAAACTGATTTGTGCTTTCCTGTTACAAGACTTACCAAGAAAATGCCTACAATGGGAAATTGAAACTAAATGTGTAGTGTGGATTAAAAATACAGTGAATTAAAATCTTGTTTTAAAAAAAGTCTTTAAATCCTTAGCATGACGAGACTGCATAGCTGCCTATAGAGAAATGTTGCCCTTCTGTGAGTTTATTATACAAGATCACACATGTACTAAACAGATACGAATGAAAAACAAGCTGACCGAAGAAAATTGCCAGCCTAAAAAACTGTGAATTTATCTGCCAATTTGGGACACTTCTTTGTGTGTCTGGCACTCCTGCTTCCTTCTGTCCTCCTGCTTGTTGTTGAAATTGCAGAGTGGTGTCTGTTGCCTCCTGGCTGTAGTTGGCCACTCTAACATTTTGGGGACTACTTTGTGCATCTCCAAAACTCAGCATTGTATGGGTTTGCTATTCAAGGTAGCATGGTAGATAGAAAGGTAACACTGTGCCCTTGACCAAATAATGCACAGCAAAACTCTTCAGTTCGGTGGCCCAAATCTAAGCTTTGGCTTTCCTTTATATTTATATTGTCAGTTCCTTATCTGGTGTTTCTTCATATTTCTTACTGTAATTGATCATCTGCTGTGCTCATCTGAATTGTTTACTTGATGAAAAAGTGAAGCTCCAGTCTTGAGCTCTACGTTCAGTTTGTGCTGTACATTTTTGAACACCATATTTGGACACTTTCCAGGCTGCCTGTAGTGCATGGGGGTGTTTGGTAGAGCCCTTGGTTAGCTCTGTGACAGGCTGCAGACTCCCTTCATCACTCTGTTATCCAGATGCTTATCGGCTGCTCTCAAGCTCCAGCCCTTGTTTCGGCTGCCCAGCTGCAGTAATTAGGACTCTATTGTTCCTGTGCTTCCAAAGCATTGCTGAGCCCACAAGTGGGAGGCCCACAGCAGCAGCCCAAGTGCGCTTCTGTTTGCCAGTGCCTCCCACGCAGGGTTTGCAGAGGCAGCAAGCAAGCAACTCCTGCCTCTGCCGTAGTTCAGGAAAAGTCTCCTTGCTTTCTGCTCTGCTTACTGGGACGAGCTGTGATCCTCAGTCAGGCATCTTACAGCAAAAGGCCGCCTACCCCAAAGTCATCTTCAGGTAGAGCTGGGGAAGCCTCGCACGAGGGACTGGCAACAGGAGGACAGAAAAATTAATTTTCCCACTCTGTGCTGGTGCAGCCTCACCTCGAGTGCTGTGTGCAGCTGTGGGTGCCACAATATAAGGAGGATCTAGAGCTATTAGAGAGTGTCCAAAAGAAGCTATGAAGATAGTGAAGGGCCTGGAGGGGAAGCCATACAAAGGAGCAGCTGAGGTCACTTGGCTTGTTCAGCCTGGAGAAGAGTGAGGGGAGACTTCATTGCAAACTGCAATTTCCTCCTGAGGGGAAAAGGAGGGGCAGACAATGATTTCTTCTCTCTGGTGACCAGCAATAGGATCTGAGTGAACAGCATGGAGCTGTCAGGGAAGGTTTAGGTTGGATATTAGAGAAAGGCTCTTCCCCCAGTGGGTGGTTGGGAACTGGAACAGGCTTCCCAGGGTAGTGCTCAAAGCGCCAAGCCTGACAGAGCTCAACCAGTGTTTGGACAACACTCAGGGCCACATGGGGTGACTCTTGGGCCATCCTGTGTGGGACCAGGAGATGGACTCCTTGTGGGTCCCTTCCAACTCAGGTCATTCTGTGATTCTATGGAAATAGATGATTCGGACTTTTTCCCTTCCTACCCTTTAAAAGATGGAACTCACCCAGTTTCTTTGAAGGAAGATTCAACTGGTTTTGAATCAAACCGGGAAATGGTTGCAGTAAAACCATTTTGAACAAAATGTTGCAGTGCAGGCAGTGCCTCATGAACTTGGATGAAAAGCTAAAATAGATTCCAGTCTTGCATCCCTTAGTCAGCCAGAAATATTGTACCCTGGGGCATGTTAAACGATAGAGCTGTGCAGGCAGGAGTTATAGCCCTTCCTGTGACTTCCTCTTGGATGGGTGAAGGGGTTTGCAGAAGGGAAATTTGATCAATTCAATTCAGACTAGAGAAATAAAATGGTAAGAAGCTCTTCCTTCTTTCATCTTTATTAAATTCTAGAGTACATTTCCTTACAAGACTTACATGATTGTAACATTTTATTGCATTGTATGCAAAGTAGTTAAAAAAATTACTTGTAAAGAAGCTGGAGCCATACCCTGGAATTTGGAAGTATCCAGATTCCCTTACAGTTTAATGAACTTTTGCTGTACACTGTCCAATAACCCTTGACTGATAAGGGAGTTTATGTGCCTGTCATTTGAGGGTGCCAAGACAGGGACTTGAATGTCTCATGTGAGGTCGGAAAGGCAGCCCAGATACAGCTGAGCACAGAGTGCTTGGCAGAGTACCCTTGGAACCCCCTGCCTGTACACTTGGCTCCTCAACACTTCTTTTCCTGTGCCTGTGGAGCTGACATCCTGACAGGTGTATGGAATGGTTTGGAACATGCAGCAGAGCAGAACCCATCTCCCCATAGGCATTAGTGCTCAGCACAGGTGTCCAACCTGAGTTCTTTCTTTATGAAGGGTTTTTCTTGTTTAGTTTTTTTTTCAGGGCTGACTGATCATTAATTTGTCATCTTTAGTTAATTTTAAAATAAAATACAGGACCATCAGGGACTTGCTGAGTCATTGTCTTAGAGAATCCAGTAAGAACCATCCTTTTCTCTTGTAGCTTGTTCTGTTCTGGGGCATTTCTATAACTTATTTTCCAGCAGTGCCTCTAAATTAACTAGACTGTCCTGCTTTTATCACTCCTGTTTAGGAAGCTGTTCCATGAGCTTACTGCTCTGAGAGTTACAAGCCTTCTGCAATGAAAATGTCTCCACAGTCTTCAATTCGTTACAGCAAGTTTGTACACATTTGTCCTTGTGCCAGAGTTGTCCTTCCAGTTGAAAAGCTTCTCCCTCCTCATGCCCTAGTTGTATAGATATTTCTCTTCAAGATACTTCTATTTCTCTGCTTGTCACAGGGGGCCTTCTCTATGCCAGGAGAGCTGGGCTTTGTCCTTAAAGGTTATTTCCTCAAACAAGGATGCTTTGTGCTTTGTGGATTTTATGCCTGCAGTTGAAAAGAACCTCTGCTCCCTCTGACTCATGGGAGTTCTCATCACAGCCTATGTCCTTCTTAAGTAAAAATCTTCCATGTGGGAATTCTCAGTCTCCTGTTAGTCTTTGTGTAGCAAAGAGAATCCTCAGGTAGCACACAACCCAGATGTTTCTAAGCAAAAAAAGGCTTGAGTGCCAGAGGGTTGGGGATGTCACAGTCAAGCAATAATTACTAACTGCCACCATTTAGTGATCCTTTTGCCCTGAAAATACTCTTACCACTGCATTTATATCATAAGCACAAATTTCTTCCAGAAACACTGTGCACAAATAAGATATTTGGGTTAAAACATCTGGCATCCTCTATCTTGCCTGCTTTTCTGACAATTAATGTCAAATTGAAGATTTGAAGCTTCTGGACCCTGTATTAATGGCCCTGTCTAATTCTTTGCATTCCTTCAGATTTGTTTATGTCTATGGAGGCTAAACAGAGTTGCTACTTGAAGAGACGATATTGTAGCTTCAGCTGTGCAAGGAGAAAACTGAGTTCCACCCTTCCTAAGTAGGTCTTTGGTTACTTATGCTGAGATCAGCATGGGACTAACCTTGCCTAGGAAGTCAATTTAGAAAGAGTAATTCTCACTCAGTAATCGAGATTTTGCTTATTATTGTTTCAGCCATCATGTTTAGGTGATTTATTTGAACACTTAGATATAATTTTTGCTTTGATTTTTGGAAAAAAATATAACTCTTATGTGTATCGTGTTTGAAACAAGAAATCCCCCTTAGCAAGGATGTTGAACTAATTGTTGGCTGATATGTTTGCATTCCTATCAGATATCAGCTAGATTTACAGGGTCACAGGTTCTATGGACAGATTCCTCTCTCAAGACAAACTGTGACTTGCATTTTGCTAATAAACTTGAGGTTCAGCTGAAATGTAAAGCAAGCCTTTTGTGTCTTTCAAGGTGACATGGCATTAACTGTGACATAAATGTTATAGGCTCTATAAAGTAACAGGGCCTGGGCTCCTTTGTTTTGAATTTCCTTAGAGTGTGTATGCTATTGAAGGAAATCTCTCTCTTTGTTCTCACTCCCATGTTCCTCCTAAGAGCAATGTTTTTATAGCCAGGATCCTGAAGACCTGAAGCAATGTCAGAAAAATAGAAAGCACAGGCTAAGAATCATCTTAACCTCAGTAATGGCCTCAGCCTGGAGCTATCTGCCACGACTGCTCTCAAGTACTAGCTTGATTCTGATTTTGAGGCTCTTTCCCCCACCCTTGGTTTGCAGGAGATGCACTGCTCCTTTCAGCAGCAAACACAGGGTGGTGTCTCCTCATGTGTACAATAAAGAAAAATATCCACAACAAGTATAAGGTTTCTGTTTTACATACACCAAATATTGCCACAGGAAGAACAGTTTGTTAAATTGTCCTTGACACTTCTGTCGTGAGCCCAATTCTTTGCATATCTAGAGTGAGACAGATTTAAGATCAGATTTTCTAAAATAAATTTTGAATTTCTTTCATTGCCTCCCCTTCCCAAAAAACCATAGATGAGACTTAAAATTTAATTTAACTATTTGTTCCAGATGAGGATAATAAAGTCCATTAAAGTAAAACTTCCATGCTTTTTTGTTACTCTGAACTTGATTGTTTCTACAGTCTCTTGGTGCATTTACTAAGTCTAGAAAAGGGTTCCCCAGAATTATTTTTTCTCTTTTATGTTTTGTTTTCTGATTCATCCAAAGTTGCCTAAATAGTTGGAAATGGGGACAGCATAAACTCAGGGATGCTGAAAGGATTTGTAGTTTCCTCACAATCACTACACAGCTGAGCATGGGATCACAAGGCCATTGAGTGCACTGTTATGGTCTGTGTGAGTCTGATACTTGTTCAGCATCTGTGAGGCCTCCAGGATGGAGGGATCTGAAAACTGGGAAGTCTGGGATTCTAACTTTGAGAGCTTTCTGTGGGTTTGGGTGGAGAGAGGACTTCTTGCCAGCATGAGTCCATGAGAACAATAACATCCTGGCCTGCTGCTAGTGAAACAGCATGCCTTGTGTGCGTTAGGAAGCTTGTGATGCACGTCCTGAACGTGGCTGTTGGCAAGGCACTCCTGTTCCTAAGCAAAACCAGAGGAGTATCCTGGTATGAATATGGGCTGAAGGAATAATGTGCAGACTGAATTACAGAGAGTTGATTCCATGGATATTTTGAAGCACAAATGTGTGTTCTTCTGTCATCCCACCACTTGATTTTGGGTATTGTTTTTTTATCCCTGCTATTTTCTTTCTTCATTGTAATTACTGCTGGGAATGTGAGCCAGCTTGCTGGCTTTGGTGTCATGCCCACTTCCTGTGCATATCGTGGTGCAGGCAGGCATTCTGGGTAGCTGATGATTATTAACAAGAGAGCAAAGCTGAGCTATGCCCAGCAATGGAAGGACCAGCAAATGCTGCTAGCACAGCTTTTGCTTCCTTTCTGTAAAGCTTAAGTTCAGGGGTTTGCTGCCCTCTTTCATTTTGGCAAACCACATATATGGATAGTCCCCCACATGGGCTTCCTTCTGCAGCCTGAAAAAGTGCAGCCAAAATAGCAAATTTTAGTTCATTGCAATTGTTGTATTGCAGTAGCAGTGGAGTCCTGCCAATCCACAGCTTCATTCCAGCCTATGCAGTACAGGCAGACAGTGGAAGCAAGTCTGCCTTAAGAGGACGAATCTTCTCTAAATAGTTGGGCTCTATAGCATGAATGTGAGTCTTGCTGTTGACCTGCTGCTGACCTGATCAGACAATAACCAGATCAATAATAATGTAATCCTTCAGGCCAGACTTCTTGCACAGTTGCCTTTTCATTTAATCTATAGCAATAAAGTCAAGTCTTTTCCTAGGTATTTTTATTAATAGTTTTACAAGCAGAAGAAAGTAGCCTTAGGCAAGTCTTTCCTATCTGCATGTCTCAGGACATTATAATCTGAAAGGATGCTGTCATGGCTGATAGTAGTTGTATAAGATGATTACAAAACCAAGGGAGCTTTCAGGCCTGTTTACAAAAGCTATGATATTGTGTCTTCCTCCCAATGGTAAGAGCTCCAGGAGTTCTTTTACTGTGGAGCGCAGCAGGGGAATTGGCAGAAATTAATACTTAGTCCTATTTGGGTGTGATTGCAGGTAATGATACTGAGTTAGTGGTGCAGCAAAACCTACAAAAGTAAGAACATGGAGATTTTCCTGCAGTTTCAGGTAGATTACCAGCAAATGGCTTTGCCAGTCTCTGCTTTCTGCTGTCAGCCTTGTATGGCAGCTTGTTTCCTTGTGTACTCCCACCTAGCAGAGGGTCTGTGTCCTTAAATTGCCTGGCAGAGTGCTGTATGATAAGTCTCTTTGCATGCTAGTAACACAAGGAGCTATCCAAAGCTTTTTTGGGGAAAAAAAAAATTCCCATTAAAGTTTCGGAATATGCTCATACTAAGCACCTTGTTTGGCAAAAAGTAATTGTATTCTTGGAGTAAGCAGACAGTAAAATTGTTTCCAAGGGGAGATTATAGACAAGGGCTAAGATGTGGCTTCTGCAGAGCTTTGTTGTAACGACAACATATTGCTGCATATAAAACACATACCTTGAGGTAAATTCATAGCCTCTGGCACCAGCATCTGAGAAGTTATTGCATGTTCAGTGTAACCAGACAGGCACAAAAATTTTTATCTTGAGTTGGCCTGTAAGCAGCTTTGGGATTATATTGCAAAAAGCTCTGTGATGCCTGGATTTTATGCATTTACATTAAACCCCAACAATTCCAGGAAGCAACTGAGTTATTGTGCTGCTGATCACTTGTCTTATTCCTCACTAAAGACTATGTGGAAGTGAGCAAAGCTGCAGTAATGGCATAAATCATATGAACAAGTAGAAGACTATGTGCTTCAATTATTTTTAAAATTGGTCTATAGCATTTTCTGGCATGTAACTCCCATTCTTTCAAAACACAGCTTGCTTAAGCAAGAGCATAAAACTGTAAACTACCACACCTTCCAAGCTCACTGTCCCCACTTGCTGTGCTTGGTTACACAGCTATACTGAAAATGGGACTAAAGCTCAGGACACAGAGCAAAAGAAGGCAGCTGAGATCATGCCTCCAGGAGCTGGGGCAGGCTGGATTTTGTCCTGGACTCTGTTGTGGCACAGTCGGACCTGAGATCCACTTACTTGGGCTGCTGAGCTCAAACTCCCTTGTGACATGTCACTGGTTTACAAGACACAGTTTACAAGCTGCAGAGAAGTTTTAGATACTAAGGTGAGCAAAGGATTCACAGTTTAGCCTTTGACATTCAATTTTGGTTTGTTCTGGGCCCTGATTTACAAGAACTTTAAATGGAACTTGGCATTTCTTTCCTGGAAAGATCTGTGGATAGAAAGCTCAAAAGTTAGCTTCTACCTGTCAAAACCAAGCACTGTGAAAGACTTCCAAGGTAGTTACACATGAGCAGATATGTCTGTGTGGGTTAGATCTTCACAGCCAGGTTGCAACAGGGACTTGTCACAGCCTGGCTAATCAACCTGGCTGAAGCAGTGAATTGATGTATCCTTGCTCCTTCTGGAGCTAGGTCATTGTGGGCTAATTTGGGTATTGATCCATCCAGTCTTGAATTAAAATTTTAAAATCACCTTGTGTGTCCTGATGCATATTCTGTGACTGTAAGGTGAGCTGCTCCCCTGAATTAATAGCTTTGTTCCTGGCCCCAGCACAGCCTTGCTGTTCTGCTGGCCACAAGACATTTGATGGGATACAACCCCAAAAGCCATTTTGTTTGCTGCCTGGGTGCCCTGCCCATCCTGGGATTGAGGAGAACATTAAAATGTGTGCATGCCCAACTGAACTCTTAACTGGTCCTAATTATCAGCATCAGCTGAGTGGCTTGTATAGAAGTGGCTTCAGGCCCTTGAATTCTACATGTCTCTACAGACATAGTGCTGTCAGAGCAAAATCAACAGGCAGGTTTATGGAGAGATTAAAATAAAAATTGCAAATTGTTATGAGCAATTTCCTAATGGTGCTTGAAGTGAGGCTGGAAGTCATGCTCTGACTGCAAAGGGCTGCTCTCGGGACAGTTGGCTGGTGAGCAGCCACAAACTAATTGGAGCAAGACAGCATTTCCCAGTGCAGCTGTTCTGCCCTTGTTTGCACAGATGAATACCACTCAGAGCAAACCTGGCTGGCTAAAGTCTTTCAAAATCCAGTGAGAGCAGTAGGATTGGGAGTGTGGTGTTCTGCTCCCTCCAGCTGAGCTGCTCCCTGTTCCCCTTGGCTGGAGTCAGGCTGAGTGGGAGTATTCTGCTCAGCATGAATTCCTGCCCTAAGCATTCCTCCCTCCCCGCTGTGCCCCAGTGATGCTGTGCTGCATCAGATTGTCCTAATCCCCTTCTTCCCATGTCCTCTTCTCTTTGGGGGCTGGGCAGTTCCCTGACAGCCTCTGCTGCAGCTTAACCCAGAGCATTAGTGCTCCTGTGATGATATTTGACAGGCCTCATGTTTTATCTAGAGGGGGAACTTTCACCAACACAAATAATAACATCTCAAATTTTGTTGCTGGTGACTGAGGGCAGTTAGGCAATTAAAAGCTAAATGTCACACAGCAGTGTAGGCTGCACTATTCTAGTGAAAATATTAGGTGGTGATTTGGTGGCAGCAGTTAATTAGTTTGGGTAAATGATCTCTTGCTGTGGATGTTTATCAGTGCAATCACATTTATAGTCAGGCTAACGGGACAGAAAAAGGGAAGAGAATACTCTGCCCTTTTGAATTAGGGAGAGCAGATCATCGAGTGGTGTGACTCTTGCAAGACAGGGACCTGGCTCTGTGCTATTTTCCTCAGTTCTTTGCTAAACAAAATGCTCGGCAGCAAGACTGTCTCCTGAAGGTCACTGAGCTGCACACAATGAGAACTGACAGGCCTCTTTCCAGGATCTGGCTGAGCTGCAGTCAATAGAAGAAAATGAGAGACATCCAGGTTCAGCAGAGCTCTCGGGAGGAGTGTTCAAAGTTCAGACCAAAGTGGGTACCAGAGACTGCTTTCTGTGCTCAATGTACATCAAGAGGCACAGTGAGTAAGAAGACTTCCAAATCAGAGCATGATTGTGTCAGGACACATTGTACTGGGTTTACAGAGTAGGTAACTGTCTGGCACCTTTCTCACAGAGTAGTGCTGAACTTGGGTGAAGACAGCAACAGCTGCTGGGGCCCAGAAACACAGTGCCCTCAATTTAACTAAATCTGAGTTCATGGCAGATGCATTCTTGTTGCCCAGTCTAGTCTAAAATGCACTACATCAATCTTTATACTTTAAAATAAAGCTGTTCTGAACTCCTAACACTGTCATTTGAATATGCTTAGCTTTAAGTATGAAACAGTGCGTAGGCTGACTTGTTAAGTGTGTTTGTAGTGGTTTGAAGGAGATACAGAGCATATTTTTGGGCACCACAATAAGAGTGCTATGGGATGAGTTGGAGAGGATCCAGAAGAAAGTAATGAGAGTAATCTGGGGAACATGATCTTGAAGAGACGTTTGGATGATTTTAGGGATGTGCAGTAGAGGAGAATGGAGGAAGACATGAATCTTGAAATGCCTGAAAAGGCTGTCATGAAGGTAATGATTTGATTCTGATTTATGTGTTGGGGATACTGAGGAGGGAGAAGGGGCTGGGAAATCTGTGGCAAAGATTAGTCTGGATGCTAGAAGAAGCCCTGGAAAAAGATTATCTGGAGAGACTGCAAAGTCATAGTCAGTAAAGGTCTTGAGGGGAGATTGGAGAAACCTTTCTCAGAAACTACTGCTGCTGTTGATTCAGCTTCTGAGCAAATGAACTGGCAAGAAGATTTTGTGAGGGTCCCTTCCAGTCTTGCCTTGTGTCGACAAGATCAGAATGAATACTGGGCTGCCACCTGTGTTTTGAGCTGCAATTCAAGTAATTGGCTTCATTGATCTTTTTATTTTATTACTGCACAGTAAATAACTTTGGTTCCGTTCCAATATTCCTTTACTCTGGTAAAAGTTGGATTAAATCCTTTCTGCACAGTTAGGAGCACAGTTACGCTTCCAAGATATTTATTCCCTACTAACTAATGTATTTAAAAACCTTCTATGTATTTGTATAGAATTAATATGACTTCACAGGCCCCCTCTTTCCACTTTCAGTAGCATGTTTGAGTTGTTACTATTGTAGACTCAGTAGGGTACTTGGAAGATCTCATAGGTGATTCAAACTATGTGAGTCATGTCGGGAGGAATTATTAGATCAAGTTTGATGTTCTAGGCAGCTCAGTACCCCCATCTTGGAGAACTCATATGTGGTGAGTCTCCATTCTGTTCCAAAAATGAACAAAAAATAATTTAGCTATGAAAGCATTTAAGTGTTTACTGACATTGTCAGTTCCTGGTTTGTGGGACACAGAATCAATCCAGATGCCAAACGTTATCAGGGAATGTTTTCAGCAGCGACGTGCTGCTCAGTACTTAATGGTACGTGCAGTTTTTAGTGGATTGCCTCACAATCTGTCTTCTGCAATACTGTGCTACATCTGTATTTTCTTGCCTTTCTGACCCCATTCTTTTTCTAACATAGGTCAGCAACTACTAAAAATGGTATTGTATACCCACTGGGAATGAGAATTCCAGATTCTGCTGTGATGCCTCCAGGGCCATCTCCATGTCATTGTTAGCTCTAAGTAGCTGCATTTGGCTTCACCCTTGGCCATCTTAGAGCAGAGATAACTGGAGAAGGATTGAGGAGATCTAAATCAAATGCTGGACCAAGAAAAAATTGAAGCAGCCCCTCAACATCTTTCTCATTAGAAGCAAAAATAAGATGTTTGTGGGCCCTGGGAATATGATTTACAATTTGTTCTCTCAAGTCAAAATTTGCCTGTCGCTCCTTGCTGGATAAATGTAATCCATTAGTTAGAGGCTGAAGAGGCTTTTTCCACTAGCTGAATTGTTTCAATCTGTTTCTGAAACATATTTATGTGGTTTCATGTATTGTTTTTAAGGCCCAAATACTCTCTTATTGCTATAGTGGAGATGAATATATATTATGTGGAGCAGCAGCAAGAAGGAATCTGCCTCTTCTACACAATACTACTTGTGACTGTGGGGCTGGGGATGTGTTCCCTTCCTCTAATGAGGGTAGGAAAACAAGCAGAGAGTCTTGCTGCCATCACCTTGTACAAGGCTCTCTGTTTGCTTTGCTTGTCCCCCTATTCAGCTTGGTCTTGCTCAGCTTTTTCCACATCACATAGAAAAGTGAGATTATTTGAGTGTATGGGTAATAACAGCATCACTCACTGATGTTGGAAGTATAAATTAATAACTTGGGAAAATGTTTTGCATCATGGGTCCTTTTTGGGCAAGATAGACCTGTTTGTGATAGGAAGCAGCCTGCACCCTCCCTCCCCTTTGCTAATGTTGGATAAAGCTGTTGCTGCTCACATTCTACTAGAAGATGAGGTGGTCAGCTGTGAGCCCACTGAGCAGGCTTTCTTCTCTTGCTGCTGACTCCTGGTGCAATCTCACCTTTATGGTACCTTAGGGATAGTGTCTGCTCTGGACTCTCTTTACACACTGTAAAATGTTGGAATTTGCTGTCTTTTTGACTGTGGAAACATCTGCAATTTTAATGTGAAGTGGGTTTTTTTGCATAAAACTCCTATTTCCAGGTAACTATTTCTGTGAGCATGATGAATATACTGATTTTTGTGCCTAGCAAAATACTGACAGGAGACTGAATTAGGTGCAAATTTCTCCACTTCCTGCAGTTGTTTTCCAAAGCGAGATCTAACTGAGATTATTCTAAGGAATAAAGTGGATGCTTAGTTGAGGAAGTAGCATCAATTGTGGTGAGATTGAGTTCACACTATTTCCATTCCCCAAATGGGAAAGGAAAGTAGTTGTCAAGTCTAGAAGCTGCCCTCACATAGACCAAACTCAGCTCTCACTTGGGTTGGACAGATTTCAGTGGTTCTGGCAATAGCCAAGGCCAGGGCAGTCAAATATGTTCCGTACTCAGTGATGCCGCAGTGTTGTCACCAGGAGTGCAGAAACCTTCTCCTCATGATTTCTAGGTCAGCTCTTCAGGTGTCATCATTTTGGAACTGAGGAAACCTACTGATTCCTTCATCAGCCTCAGTCTCACTCTGCCAGACCCCATTGCTCAGAAGAGTAACATCTTCATAATGTGCTTCTCTGCCTCCCAAAAGGCAGGAGTAAACTGAAGTTGGGTAAAATGTGAAGCTGGAGATTTAGTGTGGGAGTCTTTGGAACTGCAATGATTCTCAGCCACAGTGCCTGAGTGCCAGCCATTCCAGCTGTCAGTGCCCAAGCCCTCTCCAAAGTGACCACTCATACCCTTGGTGATCCCAACCACTGCAGAGCATGAGGCGAAATGGTGTTTACAAGTGAAAACTTTGGGTGCTGTGCCTACAGTATCGAGTAGGGCTAACATCAAAGGATGCTTTTTTGTTGCTTTAGACTGGGAGTACTAATTAGAACAGAGATATTAATTATACTTTTCATCACCTCTCTGCTGCTTCCTTGTTTAGTTGTGAATTAATCTATTCTTTTTGTCCCTCCCATCTAGATTCATTGTGTTCCCCATTAAAAGAGATATGTGCACATGGAGAGAATTTTTCTCTAACCCCTAAGAGAGCTCTCTAGCCTTTATCAGACTGGAAATGCTATGCTGCATTGAAACCAGGCAAGCGCCCTTGTGCCTGTTCTGATTGCTTTGCTGTTGACATTTTTGAGATTATGCAAAGAAGGATCTGTGCAGTTTGGTGAAAAGAATGAGCTCAAACCTTTAAGGTTACTGTGAGGTTAGTAATGAAAACTCATACAGCTCTGAAAATATGCCTTGGTATCGATTTGAGGCAGTGCTGTGTACAGAGCAATTATTCCCAAGAACAATTTCCAGTTCAAACAAGCTCAGACTGTATTTGCAGCAAAGGGATACTGTAATCAAGGGGATTGTTTAACTTCTGATACACTTTGATGACATTTGCTATGTTTTCAGCAGGAAAGATAAGCAGACGCCAGGAACATGGTCTAGAAATGGCAGTTTCCTGCCCTCAGTGGAACTGCACCTGCTGAGTTCAGAAAGCGACTTGAGGGGAAAAATGTCCCACTTTTAGTGCCTGTCCTTTGCATTTGTGTTTGAAAGGAAAGAAGGCAGACAGAAGTGTAATTAATCAAGGTTTGAGGAAACAGGATTGTTAAGAGATTTATATACCTCATCTATAAGTATAATGGCTTTGTCAGCTGCATGATGGGCTCCTTGGAGGGGCTGCTCTCTAATGGGGTGGGATTTAGAACTCTACTATGCTGAGATAGGTGAAGGGTGGGGAGATTGCTACAGGATGATGCAGTTCCCTATTTCCCATCTTTTGGTTTTGTTCAGAAGAAAAAAGGAGAGAACAGAGGGTCACCACAGTTTGTTGATATAGGCAAAAAGCTAATTTGTAAAGATTTGTGAGTTTGCTTTGGGCTAGTTTGTGAGTAGTAGGGTCATACTGAATAGCTGAAGAGTGTCCTCTGCCCTTGTCTGCCATGGTCCTGTGCAGGACTGCAGTTGGTAGCAGTGCTGGCTCTCTCCAGCCAGAGGAAGGGACGAGGTCTGTTAATCATTTTGCTCTCGCAGGCATCACAAAGGGCTGCATTGCGGCATCACCCCCTAAGTCAGGCTGACAGGAGTGCTGCAGTTGAGCCATCCGCTCTGAATTCAGGATGCCAAACACCAAATGGATGTGTGTGGAATGTCCGGCATTGCTGCACCCAAATGCAGCCTTGTGGACTAAAATTGCATCCTAAATTTTTTCATTAATTTTACAGCACACTAAGCTTCTATAGTCCCCAGTACATACTACGTGCCTCACTCCCTGATTTTAATCACTAGAATAATTCTCTTTTCAAGCCCCTTTAGAATAAATTGACAGCACTCACTCTTCTCATCTGTCCCTAAATACTGGATTTTACAGAAACTGAGAAGCACTAGACCAGTATCTCCCATAGCTGCTTTGGGGAAAAAAATCTGTGGCTGTTAAGGTGAGGCAATGTGGCCTGGTGTGCACAGCAGCACCGTGCAGGGTGAGCCTTGCCCTGCTGGTGCTTCCCTCCTGTTGGGCTCTCCGGGTCACTCTCTGCACACCCCTTACTTGTCAAGTAAAACAAATGCTTTTGGTGCTGAGAGCACTGGTCACTGTCAAAGCAAAGATGGATGCCCTTCCAGGATGGATGGACATCTTCTGGGAATTTGTTTTAGGGGTTGGGGTGGGTTTTTTTTGCATATCAGAGGAAGAAATTTATATCTTTTGACAGCAGTCTCCTGAGGGCCTCTTTCCTTTATTGATACTTCAGTGTTGTCCTTTGATGTAATAATCCTGCATTACATAGGCTGTCACTCAGAAATGATGAAGTTGGGCTTTTGGTGCAGGGGAATACCACCAAAGCTGAAAACAAAAGTAATTATTTAAATTTACAAGACAGAGACAGCTATAGCTATACCTTAACTTAAAGGAAGATGTTTCTGCACAGAACAATTCATGATGAATATGAAAATTAGCCAGGAGCTCGGTCTCACAGAAATATAATCCAAACTGACAGATTTTGTGTTTACACTTCATCCAGACCGTGTCATCAGCCAGCTTAAAATGCACAGATAGCATACAATAGCAGTGGCACTGTGGAATTCAATGTCTTAAAATTTGGCTAAATACAGGACAGATCACATTTGAATACCTGCCTTTAAGTGAAAGGATTAATGTGCTTGTTTCATAAATCCAAACGATTGATAAAGAACTGCAGGTTTGCTGCCCAGTGCAGTGCATTAGAACTCACAGAAACTTGCTCTGAAAGGGACTGTCCTTGTTTTAGCCTTGGTGTATTTTGCAAGCAAGTTCCACCACTGGTGTCAAATTTGCAAGGATTATTTTGACTGCTGTGGCCATGTCTCTGGGAGAATGTCCCTTTTCTGCCTGGTGCCTTAGATACAGCTGCATTTGACTTAATTTTTACCATCTCCAGCTGCGGATGGATTCAACTTTTAAATTGGTTTCCAAAGCTTCCAAAATATTCTGTGTTGCATCCAGTGATCTGTAAGTGGTGTCATTTGGAATTCACAGTTCAAAATGCACACTTAGCATCTCAGGCTCACAATTTGCTGAAATGCTGATCTGACCAATTCTGCTATTCTGATTTCCTTCTTGATGCCCACAGTAAACATCCTAAGTGATGAATTTAACTATGAAAGGCACCCTGGCCAATGTGACATTGACAGAACATTTTTTTCCTTTTAAAGGGGGTGATTAATAATGGCTTTGAATTGAATACTTGATGTATTTCATGAGGAATAGTGTTTTCCTTGGAAGAGTTTTCTTGCTGTAGGGTGAGATTGCATACGACACATCCAGCCACAATTCAGACCTGGAGCTGAATGTTGTAGAAGAACTCTGAAATGAGGCACCTTCTCACATCAGTTTCCTAGGAAACTTCATTTTATTGAATGTAAAGCCTCCTTTGATTCCTATGATATTTGGAAGTTTATTGAGATGCATCAATCAGAGGGTTCAGTATCTTGAGCATAGTTATTTAAATTTGATTTGCAGTAATATATCATATCTGCATCCCCAGACTCCCAGGGAACAAATGCTTCACAGGGGGCAGCTCTGTTCCTGCTACAGTAAGAACAATATCAAATGGATAAGGCTGTAAGGCTTGTCCTTGAGTTCTTCAATATATTAAATAAGAATATTGCTGTCCATGTACAATTTGAAATTATTTTGGCACAGTCTTTCACATATATCCCTGGCAGGGGAGTCTGGAGTCCCTTGGGAGGAGAGGTAATGAGGGCTGACTGGTATGGGGGCTGCAGCTGGGTCTGGTGTGCAGTGACCCCCAGCCAAGCAAAGAGGGCAGGAGATTCTCATCCAGGTCACCTCTGTGCTTCAACCTTCTTTCCTTGCTTTGGAGACCTGGCCTTCAGCACAGGTACTGATTATTAAAGCCAGTCATTCCTGGACTCAGGCAGCAATGTTTACACTAACAAAAGTGTAAATATGCAGTGTCTGAGTGGGTTTAAATTTCCACCTTGTCTCTGTCCATGGGGTCCCTGAGCTGATGTGGTGCCCTGCTATTCTGCACCCATCTTCCAGTGGCAATGCTCTTGTGTCTTTTTCTACTCAAAAATAAAAACTGGATTACATTTGGCCATGTTCAGCATCTCTCCTGTAGCTTGCTCAGAGCTGATCTCCCAAATCTGTTCTGAATAACACCAAAGAATTCCCCTGACTAATTCTGAGCCTTTGACTCCTTTGTGTAGTATCGTGTGATTCAAATGTATGCTCCAAAAAGCCTGATCCCTTAGCTATTGTGGCAGTTGTAGTTAAATAATATTAATCCTTGATTTTCTGTTTTCCCCTCAGAAATATTTGGTAGCTTGATCTCAGGGATTTTCTTAGAACTCAGATTAAAATATAAACTGGGACAGAGGGATTTTTGTAGGTAAAGCAGTTTTAACAGTATTTTTA
Source organism: Lichenostomus cassidix (assembly GCF_008360975.1). Taxonomy (NCBI): domain Eukaryota; kingdom Metazoa; phylum Chordata; class Aves; order Passeriformes; family Meliphagidae; genus Lichenostomus; species Lichenostomus cassidix. The sequence goes on from NC_139490.1 coordinate 20,947,656, forward strand.
ATGAAAATATTGTATCCCCGGCACAAAACCAGAAGATGTGTGGTGTGTTAGATGAAGATTGGTCATTCAAAAGAATGTCAACAAAACAATCTTGCTGCCCCTTGAGACTTATACTTGATAATGCACAAGAGCAATTGAAAGTCTTCTCATGGCATTCATTTTTAATTACTTCTGTGGTCCAAGGTCATAGATATAAGCCACTTGTCAGCCTGGATAGCTTCACCAAGATAAAGACTAGATTTATGGCATTATGCAGAATTCTGGGAAAAAACAAAGGTCACATTTTTCAAATTGAAGTGTTCGAAGTTAGCCTCTTAAACCCGTCCTCAGACACTTGGATAAACAGCCTGGTTTTCACAAGTGCCAGCAGTGGCTCTTTGTGCTGACTGTGCTGGAAACAGCCTGTGCCCAGAGCATGTGTCACTCATCAGCCCTGTTTTGGGCTTGCAGGCCTCCTCTAGGCTCTGGTGTTAGTTTTGCCTTAACCAAAGTGGCCACATTGTCAAGGCTTTATGAATTGTTATGAAAACAATTCTTTGTTTTTAATTGTTCAAGTTATAATGTGGATTATGCCATTATAAGAAAGACCTGAATCTGTCTTTCTCCACGCGAAGTTGGCTTGACCAAATGGAACATTTTATAGACTATTGTGATACAAATTGTTTTACATCCTAGTGGCAGTTCTTTATAAAAATTATCTTAACCATTTTTTACAGTGTGTTTTTTTCAGGCCAGTAGCTAAACTTTAGTGGAATTTTCTTGTTTCTAGACTGTGAGTTAACTGAAGAAAATTTTTTGCTTTTTGGCAACAAAATCTTTAGCAGAGACTTAGCTTCCCAGCTCTTGGTCTTTTGAGGGTATGCTTGAATGTAAAGACATAATTTAAAAGCAATATCTTTGGAAATACAAGTCAATCAGAATTTCCTACAGCATGTTTGTCTTTTGTCCTTTCTTTATTAAAAGTAAAAGGTGCAAGAAAGGAGGCTCTGTGAGGACCCATGATATCTTGGGTTCCTCCCACTCTCCTGTGAGTGCTCTAAGGAAGTTGTTTCAGAGGTGAAGCAAATCATCATTAAATCAATGTAATGAAAACAGACCAGGGCAGTGTGAGATTTAGGACATAACAGCACTTGCACTAAGAAATCCCCAATTAAGTCTTTGGAAAGTAGCTGCAGAGGTAGGCAGAACTGCAATTCGAGAACAGGAGAACATTTTCTATTGAAGATCTTTACTGGAAGGCTGGTGATGACTAGAAATATTGGTTCTGTCTGAATTGTTTGAGAGTCCTTCATTTGCATTCTGGAGGAGATAAAAAGGCTTAAAACACAGAGTTTTGGGAATGCTTGAGAATGCACCAGGGCTTTGGTTCAGGTGGACTCAGATGAAGTGAAGGCAGAGCAGTAACACTCAGTAGCACTAAGATAGTGTGGCTCCTTCGCACAAAATTTCATGTGTCTGTGCAAACAAAAGCTGAGAGAAGCCCAAAGGTGACCGTTAGGAATGATGCCACATGTAACTGCACTGAAGTAGTGGCAAGTGTTGAGATCATATAGGGGAGTCTGGGAATAATCTTTTAAGAAAACAGGGTGTCTCTTTTTGCCAGATTGCTGGTCTTCCAACTTGTGGGATGTGCCTATAAGGTTTTGAAAATCTGGAGCTGATGCTCTTCTAAAAATAAACAGAAAAAAACAAATAAATTTCTGGAATCTTATTGACAACATCTTTTCCAGTCCATGTTTGCCAAGCTTGTCAGCTGTACTAACACTCTTTGATGTTGCTTTTACCTCCTATGTTTGCTGAAGTAGGTGTTACCCACTGTAAATAACTATTGTTCTGATTTCCTGGCCCATTTGCTTGAATTTCCTCAGTTTTTGTTACACCTCTGGGTAAGAATGGGTGGATATGGATGTAGGGACATAGTATTTTCAACTTTGCAGGTGAGCTGATAGCTCATGCAAGGACACTGCTGATCTGAACTGACTCTGGTCACACTCCACCAGACAGTGTCAGACGTGCTGTTTCCCAGCCAGCAGCCTGTCAGTATTTTGGGATGCAGTAGTCTGATGAAGGGACAGCTTTGGTGCTGCTGCTGGTTATGGTTTTCACATCAAGGGAGAGCAGTTTGGTCTGGGTTTGATTTTTACTTCAAGCCATTGCAGGCACAGAGCTAAGCAGCAGAGTTAAATGGACAGGTAAGAATTCAGCATGAGTTTGGAATGTCAGTGCTTGTTACCTGTTGGAAACAAGAAAAGCAATCATTTTAGTTTTTCACAGAGGAAATGTTAAAAAAATTATGGTAGATAGTTTCACCTAGACACACACACACACACACGCATCCAAACTCCTTTAAATTGCAGCTTCTTCAATGAATAAAACTCCTTGTTGGGACAGTAAATGACATGCCAGGTATTCCAACCTGTACATCCTACCAAGGATATGGCAATGGATGTGCCTGGATATTAGGAAGGATTTGTCTGCTAGTTTTGATTGCTGCAATTGACTTCATGCTTAGATTGTGATAGGGCTTAGAGGACTAAACTAGCATTGGCCCCTGTTGTGTTCAACATTGTCCAGACATAAAGTAAATAGCATTTCCAGAGACATTCATCTGAAAAATGAGAGCAAACAGTGCTATGGATGAGTAATCAGACCTGAGCAAATAAACAACAAATACATGGAGGAGGAGGACGTGCCTGCTTTTTTCCAAGTCAGTAGCTGTGACAGGAACATGGCCAGTGAATAAATAGCTTGTGTGCAGTACAACAGAGGGACTTTTCAACCAAGGATCAGGCTTTGGATGAAGAAAATATATTTATGTGATTTTCTATCTGTTTTGCCTTTATGTCCACCCTTCTTCAAAACTAGTTAAATCGCTCCCCCTCCCCCAGTGGTACCATCACTGAACAAGCCAGGAAGGGGCTGGGGCAGCTCTGTACCCGGTGTGTACCAGGGCAAATTGGGCCAAGCTGCAAGTGCATGGCAAGTGGTGACGTGGGAGTCAGAGCTGCAGAGCCATTCATAATCCACATCTCTCTTCCCCATAATTATCTCCGCTACCCGAGAGAGTTGAGAACTCCCTTAAGCCTCCCTGCAAGTCATTTAGATTCTAATTGGGATTTAAAAACTCTTGAAACCTGAGTGGGTGGCTCAGTGCATTATTGCTGATGAATGGTACCCTGGGTGATGTGCCCAGCAGACCCACAGAGGACCTGTGCTCGGTTTTCCACTGAAGAGCTGTCCCTTTTTGTTTTCAAGCACAGATTTGCTCTTTAGCTCAGCTAATTAGGAACTGGCTTCATTCACAACGGGAATTCTGTTTGTGGCACTATACCAAAATGTTAATTCAATTTTGTTATGTTGAATCCTTTCTCTTCTTAATGTTTCTTTAAAATGGAGGCAATGAAGCTTGCTTTCTCCACTTAAATATTTTCTGTTTCTCCTTCCCAGTCTGTGATTTCCCTCTCAAAGACTAGCTTAACATGGTTTTATTACCTACTCGGAAACGTCATCATAAGGACCTTAGCTCTCTAGGCTTGGTGTTGAAGGACCATGTTCCTGGTGATTTTCTGGTTTGTCTTGGCTTTTTGTTTCATTTTTTTCTCCTCATGAAGCTCATTCGAACTGGTCATTGTTCCCTTGTTGCTAATTCCCTGCCTGACTTCCTTCTTCCTGTTAAACTGGCCCGCAACCATAAGCAGAATGATGAGAGAGGGTCCATCAGCACAGTAAGAGCTGGAGAATTACACTGCTGGGGCAGAAGTGGGATGACATCACTCTGATGGATTTTACTGTGGCAGCTGCATGGGGACCTCCGTATATCAAGCATCTGATAAATGAAGCACATAATTGAGAACAGGACTGATGGAGGCTGCAGCACTACTGTGGCAGCTATTTCCAAGGGATACGAGGGTTTAGCAATCCCAAATGGGTGAAGAGGAGGGTAGAGGAGCTCTTCTCACTGGGCAATGTAGTCTGGATGTGGTTCCCCACCCCATGCCCACCCTTCACTTGTTTATCATTTTAAATCTCTTGAAGTGCTTCCTTCAGCAGCTGCACTGCGCTTTCCTGTGGGCGCTGCACACAACCACAGCAATCTCTGCTCAGTGAGGCAGAGGAGATGATGTTGTTAGCTCTGAATTAATTTGCTCTGTGAGTGTAAATCAGGCTCCTACTGTTGTTTTGGTGAATTATTTTAAATGTAAATGCTACAGAGACAAATGAATTGGGTGGATGTGGAAAAAGCACACTTGAAAGAGAGAATTCAAGTACAGAAAAGTTGTTCCCTTTGTCAATAAAATGTGCTTTTAATAAACTATGGATGCTCTTGGCTTTCCAAGCTGTCCGTAATCATCATGGATTCCTATCCCAGCCTTACCCCTAAAAGCTGTAGACTGTAAGTCAAGTGAAAACAGAAAACCAACATTTTGGGAAAATGCCTCTAGCCCATTTTCCTTCAGTCCTGGGTCATTGTTCAGGCTTGTGACCCAGACACACGTCTGGAGCTCCTCGCCACCGGGGAGCTGCTGGGGTTTATTCCAGCTGAGACATAAACCTCTGTGACTTTGAGAGAGCTCTGTTAAGAGGCTGTGCTAAAGTGGGAGCTGTAGTGTCCAGCTCCTCTGAGGAGGCTATTCCAGAAATTTATTCTGTGAGAATAATTTTCCAGTGAGAGGGTGGGATTATTTTTCTTGAATTTTTTTTTTTTTTTTAAATTATGGTAGGTGTATGGGGGGGCTTTGGGTTTTTTTGGTTTGGTTGTTTGTTTAACAGCAACTTGTGTTCACTAATTCCTGGCACTTGAAATGTATGAAGCAGGTCCATCCTTTGAGAGATGAGCAGAGCACAGGTGTATGGAACAGTGTGATCTGTGCTAGGTGACACCAGTCTTAACTGAACTCTGGACTATGATTAATACTTGTTTTCTGAGATCTCCAGTAGATAATCTAATTCCAACTTCTTTTGTCCTCCCACCAGTTTGATGAACAACACAAAACCTCTTCTCTGTATTTTCCCCTCCCTGCCATCTCTGTTGGTGGTGAGGATCAAGGCTGTACCAGTGTAGCCCAGCTGGTTTGTTATCCAGTGTCAGCTAGGCTTGATTGTGAAAATCCTACCGTACAGGCAGCTGCCTTTAAATTATCCCAATTTACCTCTAAGCAGGATGCAGTTGCAGACCACTGGCAGGGTGGCAATGAGTTGTACAGCTGTGGCTTGTCTCTCCCTATGGGCACAGAGGGTTCTTTGTGAAGTCACAGAGCTGGTAACGGCTCCAGTGGCTTTCTGGCAAGATGGAGAGCTCTGTAACTGTGTACAAGTACCTCTCAGAGTGACTTGGCATCACCTTTCAGCAGGGTAGGGACACAAGCAGAACCCAGCCAGGATCCTTCCCACTACTGCCTGCTTATGCCTGCACTCCAAACCCTGCAGGAAGATGGAAGGAGGGTGAACCCTTTCCCTGGACCATCTTGAGCAAGCTTCACTTGATTTGTACAGAACTGTGTTGTTTTTGTGACTGTCCTTGAGTGCAGCCTAAGCGCTGTTTGCTCAGGCACCCAGACACAGAGCGCCTGTGCCAGTCACTGGTTTCAGTGCCATGATTTGTGAGTTTTGCAGCTTCATATCCTCAAGGTAATTATTCATGGAGTTAGGTTTTTGACACTTTATCTGTATGGATAGATAAAAAAGAGTTTGCGTGGCATTCTTTTTTGAGCTGCTACTGCTAGAATTACCCATCTGCTTTTGTACTGTAATGACATAAATCCTAAGCTTGGGCTTGGACTAACAGCAGTATGAAGCAGAGTTTTAATGCTTGCAGTATAGTACTAAATGTTGGTGGCATCCCCTCCCTCTGTTCCTGTGTATGGGATATGTTGCCATATTTAGTGAAATTTATCACAACAGAAGTATAAAATATGGAGAAATCTGCTTGAGTTAATTGAAGCTTGGCTTTACTTTTTGAGAGAACATTGTTCCTTGGTGTGGCCAGACTGCCAGGGAGGCACAGGTTAGGTCAGTGTTTCAGAGAGGCATGGAGAGGCCAGGCATGACTGTACCACTGGATTTCAGTGTTAGACAGAGATGAACACTTGGAGGTGGCAGGAATGAAGCGTCTAAATTAGCTACTGTGCAGCTTAACATTGGCCTGTCCACCCAGTGCTGTGCTGTTGAGGAGGCTGATAGACTATTTCAGCAATCTCTGCTAACTTGTCTTCTAAGATTTTTGTATAGTGCTTGCTTCTTTTCTACTTGACCTAGTTTGTGCTTTGCATGTTAAGTCAGTTCCTATGCTAAAAGCCTTCATTCTCATACTTCCTTGATGGTTTTCTAGCGCATTGGGTCACCATTCCAGACTACTATTTTATTTATTTATTTGTGGTCATGTCTTTCATGTAACCTGCTTCAGAGCAAATTCTTATTTTTCATTAATGCAATTCTTCCCTGCAGCACTGGTTTGGGGAAATGTGTAATGGCTATCTTGGGCCATTTTTCCTCAAGTATTGAGAACTTTCTCATGCCTGTGAAGTGTGGTTTTGGTGCAATATGTCTATCAGGACTTTTTTTGCCAGGAAAACTAATCCTAAATGCAGTAGCAGGTCTTCAGACAGCAGAGAATTGATGAGCTTGGTAAGATCAGAGAGGAAAAACAGATCTCTAGTAAAAGCAAGCACAGCTTTCAAGGCACTTAGCAGAGGTATAGAGCATTTTAAGTAACACAGATAAATACCTCCCTGGAGCTTTTGCTTTTTCATCTAAGCACAGATCAGAGAACAAATAGGAAAATGTGGGGGCAAAAACCAAAAGCTTTAAAGATGTCAATGAACATTTTTCAAGCTCCAAGTTACTTTTAGCAGTGAAAATAGCAGAAGATGCATAAGGGAAAAGCAATGAAGCCATGTGTAAAATAAGGGAAAAGAATGAGATCAGAGGGTTGCAAAGGAGTTTGTGACTGCTGACTTCCTTCTTATGAATCATTTATTTTTATTTGTTCTTGAAAAACATTTCTAATTTGTTTCTGTACTGCACTAACACACTGAGAGTTGTTCATTACTATCAGACAAAGGGGTTTTCAGACAGCATTTGAGCAAAAAGTTATACCTTAATGCCCTTAAATTTAGTTTTAAAAGTTCCAACCATGGTAACTCTGCATGAAATTATAATATCAGTGGTATTCCAGCTGGTTTTGAGTTTTATATTAATGGACTAGGTCTTAGCCCCAGAACTGCTTTATATGCAGTCTATACTACTGGCACATATTCAGTATAGAACTTCTGTATAATGAACGATGTGATGTGTCAGAGCAAAGCTAGAGAAATGCTTGATTTTTTTGTGAAATGTCACTTAAAGTTGAATGGTTGGGTAGTTCCACACTTGCACAGAAAATTCTGCTTTAATAATAAGCTCATATGCACCTCTGTGTCCTGAATTGCCATCAATATCGAGTGGAGATCCAGCTTCAGACAATCTTTGCTGTGCTGTGCCTATTTATTGGATCCAAAGCACAAACAAGCAAGTATTTAGTTAAAAATAGCTCATACTTGTCATTTTGATGTCAAGTTACTGCACTGAACTGATGGCTGCTACACTGAATTTACACCTCACCGTTAATAGAAGCGATAAGGTGGTGCAGCCTTAACAAACCATCCCATGTACTGAAAGTGTTGATGAGGATGAGCTTTGCAGGTCTGGCTGTAACCTCTGCCAGCATGTTATTCAGTGCTAATGTGGTGCAACTTTGGTTTCAGGTAATAATAAGCTAATGAATTGCTAGGTGCTCTTTTTGGACCCATTGGCACAATTAGGTGCATAAGATGCTCTGGCATTATGAAGGGAAATGAAGGCTCAAGAGCAGATTTGTGAGTCACTTCCCATTAAAGTTCTACAAGGTCAAGCTCAGAAGATTTTTTCACCTGTTCTGCAAAAATGTTGAGTGTAACATCATGTAACTTGCCCAGCCAAGACTGTTTCCAGGAGTGCTGATAGTAATATCTGTGTTTTCACTTCATTCAGCTCTACTCCTGCAGCCATGTCAAGTCCATTGAACTAAAATTAACAGTTATATCAGTTCTCTGCATCATGTTTCTGTAGGTACTTGCTTCATGGTCAGAAATCTTTGTAAAGCCCACTGCTTTGTCATGGAAACTGTTGCCCTAGTAGTTGCTAATCCAGATGAATATGTCAGCAAGTGTTTTCTTTAATCACTGTCATTTTTCACAGATTTGAGAGCAGAAAGTTCATGCTCAGTAACCAGTACAGGGATGGGATGAATGACACTACATGGCACTGAAGGGTATTTGCTAATACCTGGAGGACACTTTAGGGAAAAGGTCCTGCCTATGAAACAGATGAAGTGACACTTTCTTCTGTGCCCAGAGTATAAATGCAGTATTTTTATTTCTCTCAGGCTTATCTCTTGAGACTTCAATGTTTGTTCTAGCTACAGACTGTGAACCCTCCATTATCTGTTGTAGCTTGTTTGGGGCTGTGCCGAGCAGAATGGCCCTCCTGTGGTAATAAGGGATAATTCTGGAGCAAACAAAAAGTGTTCTCAAATAAATGTGTGGACAAAGAGGAAGGTGAATATTTTTCCCTAAGGCTGAGACTTCCTTTGGCCTGCTAGGATTTGGCAAATCATAATCCTCAAGGTATGCAGTAGCAGACATGAGCTGCTTCTTACCTTGTCCAGTTTCCTGTCAACACAGCAAGGTCCCAATAAAATCATATTTATGCCATCGTTGCTCGGCGCCTTTTTTCAGACCCTGTTTTTTTCTGCTTACTTGATCTTTCCTTTACAACATGTAGCAGTTGTTGAACTTTTTTAAATTGTATTTTCCAGTCTAGAAAAATACACAATAATTTATGGTGGTAAAACATGAGCAGAGAAAAATTCTCTGAAAAACAGGCATGCATGAGGCTGGAATTCTGACCTGAAATTGCCTGTGTAGTTTCCTATTTTTCCTTTATGCTGTGTTATGGTGTCCCTTGCCCCAGTAAGCTCCTCTCCTAGTGCAGAGCTGCTGAAGCTCTCGTGGTCTGTAGCAATTTGTGCATTTTGTTGTTGCAGTGATTGCTGATGGAGCACTGGACAAGACAGCCCTGACAGACGATGTGGGAAGCGAGGAGGATCTGTATGAGGACTTCCGGAGCTCCAACCACCGCTACGGGCACCCCGGGGGAGGCGGCGAGCAGCTGGCCATCAACGAGGTACGTGCTGCTCTGCCTCACACAGCCTGAGCAAGGATGCTGCTGCTTCTTGTTAACCACCAGTAAACTGCTAATGGCACCGAGGATGGGGCTTCAAACGTCATTTACTGTGGGTACAATACTCAGTTGGGTGGCAACAGGGTGTCCCTAAGGCAAGGCAGAGCCACAGGTCCTGAGCAGGTGACTCTCCTCTTAGGTGTTTTTGGTTGAAAAGTTTAAAAACACTAATGAGCAGCCTGGCCAGGCTGTTCATACTTGGAGTGTGTTGTACTCAAGGCATAAAGGAAATGCTGAAAAAATCCCTGCCCTATTTATTTCTTTATTCATAGGTAAGAAGGGTGCAAAGTTTAATATAGGCTTGGTCTTCATTGTTTCTTCCTATTCCCCAGTTAATTCAATCTAGGGATGTGAAAGGCCTACCTTTTTAGTCACTGCTTTTAGCTATTTTCTTTTATGGTGCGGAGCCTGATTAATTTGACGGGAGCAGTTTTAAAATGTACTGCTTGGTTTAAATGATGCAATGAGCAACATATTAACGGGATCTAAGATGTTTTTCCTGTAAGAGTACTATTTTTTTCTTATTCATTAGAACTGGCATCCTGCTACACACATAATCCTTTTTCTGGGAGGTGAATTTGCATTGAAAGAGTAGAGCATGTTCACCATATGAGTGATCTCTTGAACTCCTACACCCTCTTTCTCACTTTCCTATACTCTGTTTCCTGTACATGACCTTCACAAGATGAGAAGGCAAGGATAAAAGAAGTATTATATTTTCCTGTGGCTAAACTATAACTAATTGGCTCTCACTATGTGTGTTTGATACACCTAGTGGTGGTGCTTCTGGGATCTGAAAAACTCCAGAAAGCTGCACAGTGAGAACAGCAGCTTTTTGTCAAAAACAACAAAAGTAAATGCTCTTCCAGCAGTTCTCCTACTCCCTCTACTCAGAATCCCCACCTACAGCCCTGGGTGCCTGGGGTGAGGAAGGGAGTTGCTTTATTTTCTTCCTCTGTTGCTCACATCCAGGGGTTATCAAACCATGGCCAGAGCTTTTTAATTTAAACTCAGGCATCTTGGGCTGTTGTCACTGGCAAGAAAACATGAGCAGGGCACCAGCAAATCTTGAGTTGTGTTCATGTGTTCTTCCATGTTTACCTGGTTGTGTTCATGAGAGTCCAGGCACCACAGGAGTCAGTCCCACAGCATGCACTGAGTCTGTAGGAGGAGGATTCTGCTTCCCTCCCATTCAGGTGCTTGCCTTGGTAAGTCTTCTTACTCAGACTCGTCAAACAGAATATCCTCTGGTTTTTTGTTGTTGGTGTTTTTTTGTTTTTTTTTTAAGAAAAGGCAAAATATTTTACTTTTTTAAAGAAAATCTTTACAAGTCTTTAAAATCACGGGGAAAAAAAACTTGTCAGCAGGTCTCTGTATCCATCGTGCATGTGCTGGTTTTCTATTTCATTATTCATTATTATTGAGAACGATTGCTTTTCTTCCATTTCTTAAAAATTCATTTTATCAGAGTAAAATTCCATTACTTGTAATCAGGAAAGCAAATGGATGTGTCCAAAGCAGGTGTAATTTGTATAATCTATGAAGCGTATGTGGGGTTTTGTTGGCCAGTTGACTGAAAGAAAAAAGATTATTTTTGGCTTGTTCCCTAGAATCTTGCCTGTTCAGGAGCCAACAGAACTGTAAGAACAAACAGTACATTATTTACTTTGTCAACTGGTTCCTACGGGTAATTAATCCATCACTGGGATCCAGTGAGCCTTAGCAAAGTGCTGCCTACACAATCACTTCCCAGAACAAGAGATTACAGAAAAATACAAAAATCTCTGCAGTGAAATACTAAATCTGTGAGATGGGAATTCTACAAGAACAGACATCTTAAGTGTTGGAATTGAATTATCTCAAATAGCTGATTGCTGGACAGGCTTGTCCTCATTTTCCCTGCTGGACCAAAAGCTGGCTATTGATTAGTCTTGAATATTTTCCATCGTGCTAGGAGTAGGGTGAAGATTTCAGTGCTCACTCATTCAGTTCCATTTTGTGAGTAGTCTGGGCTTTGTTTTATTGTATTCCAAGTTGCATTTTATTGGTCGTGGATAAGGAAACTATGGTAACCACATTATTCTTAGCCTTCTTGGAAGAAACAGCTTTCAAATAAACAGAGAAGGCTGAAATACATTTTTAAAGCAGTTGGCGGTCCAAGTGTTGCAGTAAAGAACAAAACACCCAACCACTGAGTTTTAGTTCATTTTGGATCAAGAGAAAATTATTATGAAATAAAAAAGAAACCTTTCATAAAACTAGAATAATTTATTGGCAAGAACACTAGAGGGATGAAAGAAAACTGGGAAGGTTGTATAGAGCCCACCTAAGAAGATCAGCATGAGAATGTGTAGGAGCCAAGAAAAATCAATCAAAAAGTAATAATAAGGGTTTGGGATGAGAAAAGAGGCAGGGGAAGTAATTTTGCTGGGGCATCTGTTTGAAATTCTTTCAAATGCTTTCTTGATGCTCAGGAAAAGAGATTTTTGTGTTTAGATTGTACTCGGTAGAGTTTGTTCCAGATAAAGACCCTATCCTCATATTTTATTGCTTCCACGGTATCATTAGGTGAAAATGCAGCAAGAGAAAAATCTGTGCTGCAAATACATTGTGATTCTGCCCTTCCAGTGCTCTATAAATGTTCTGTATAGGACAGATACAGCTTCAAGCTTCATTAAATGTGCTATATGTAGTCTGAAGTGGAGAACATGAGGCATTAGGCGTGTAGAAAGCCTGCCTGCCTGGCTCTGGAGTGACCATGGTGATGATAAGCTGTCTCGTTTTCCTCATTAAGTAGTTGGCCTGGGTGAGGAAACTTAGACCTGTGTGCTTGGAAATATCTGATGTGTCCTGAGGGTTTGTTGTGTCCTGCTGTGAGAAAGGCCTGTATGGCTCTGTGCTTCTCCAGAAATGCTGTTGCAGTTCCATACATCCCTTGCAGGCCTCTGTGACCAGCACTGTACCCATCTTGGGAAAGCAAAGCACTAAGTGTCCAGAAAATAACAGCAAGACTCCCAATTTTTTCCTTATCTCTTATGGCTCTATGCCTGATAAGTTTGGAATTTGGTATGTGAAGCCTTGTTCCTGAGGAAATGCACAATTCATTGGCTGCAGCAGGCCAGGATTTTATCTAAGACACAGAAAACTGTTGCCTTGTGTTTTAAAGTGACAATACTGTAGTGTCTTACTGATGTTTGTGCTAACCTGTGGCTCTTGATAAGATGCAATTAATCTAATTGGCTCCAACATATGTATTTCTGATTTAACAAAGTAATTCATCCAGAAAAATGTTCGGAAGTGGCACAAACAATAGATGTGCCATGTATCCAGGGCAACAGGCATTGTAGCAGCACTCTTTCCATCTTACTGAGTTTCTAAAACATTACTCCTGTGCTAAAACATTGATCCTGTGCTGGGCTCACCCAGTGCTCCTCCCAGCCCAGTCAATTGTAAAGCATGTAGACTTGTGAACTGTTGGGTTTAAAAAAAAAAACCAACAAAACATGAAAACCAAATCAAACCCCAAAACTCACGAAATATTAATACAGATGAAATCAGAACAACTGATTTTAATTTTGTTAAACCTGAATAATATCCTTCATAGCCTTTTCCACTTCATTTATCTTCATTGTAATTAATAGAAGTGTCTTGTGTGCGATATGAGAAATTTCGAAAGACAGAAGCATTTTAAAATAGTGTCACAAAATGTTGTCGTTCCTTTTCTTTTTAAAAGAGTACAGAATAGATTGCAAAAGTTGTGGTCACAACTGATTTCCAGACTGAAAACAGAATTATAATTATTGATCATATGGAAGCAATATATAACATTTTTGTGTAATCTGGGAGATTTATTATCACTTTTGTATCTTAATGTGAGTATATTGCTCTCCCAACTGAGGCCAAAGCAAATAGAAACCAGTTAACAAATACCTACCAGCACCCATTGATTTTTTTTTTCCCCCCCCCTCCTTCTGGAAGGCTTAATTCCTGCTTTTGTGTCCCTGCAGCCAAGGTTGACAACTGTAGTCCAGAAGCAGCAGATATGATTTATTTGCAGAATATTGTATAAAGCTCAGTGCTGTCAAGGACAAGAAATAATGTTCCCCTTTGGACATAAATCTTTACTGGATCCTAGTTTTTGGTCTCAAGTGCTTGCGTAACTTTCTGTAGGGCTTAAATGTGAACGTTCAGAGTATGGAGTCAGAATTGTAACTTCTTTTACTGCCTGATGGATTTCATTTTTAGAGTTTTCTGGTCTGCAGACTTTTAAGGTTGTTTCACAGGGCTTTTTGCAATGGATTTCAAGCAAATCAGTATTTTCAAATACTGTATGGCAATTATGTCTCATCAAACATCAGGATCAGTAGCTAAGTGGTCCCAGGGGTTTCCAGAGCTGTATTTCTTCTTTCTGCCATGGGCAGCTGGGGCTGCTCTGAGCCACTTTCTCACATCCTCCTCAACACTGGGACTTGGGCATCCCCTGAGCAAGGGATCCTCCCCCAGCGGGCTGAAGATGCAGAGAACATGATGGAAGCAAGTGTAGCTCACTCAGCACTGAGGAAAGGATATATTGTGAGTGGATGTTGGGGTTTTTTGGAAAGGTGGGAGAAATGGGATGTACTTTCACACTTGCAGTCATGCAGTGAGTCCTTATCTATCCAAATGCTTGTTCCCATGCATGGGAGGTGAGGGCAGATAGCTCCCTTACCATGGTTGCTATGGTCTGTAGCATGCCCTCCACCAGGAGTTCAATCCACATAAAAGCATTTCGATAAAATACATTTTGTTTTCCTGGACGTGCTTTCTCCAAACACTCCAATTTATCTGATATTCATTAGGAACAAGTAAAAAACTTCCAGTCTTAGCTTAGTTTTTGTGGTAAGAATAATAGGTGGTGGCTGTCACAGTTCTAATTCCCAAACCAAAAGGTGTGGCAGGGCTGCAGGTGCATAAGGGGTTGACTGGGCTGTGGGCTCAGGCTCTCAGTGAATCTAACTCCCCCTTCCAGGAGCCAAGCTGGAGCAGCAGAACAGGAGAGGTAGCCTCTGGGTTCCAACTCTTTTGTGGGCACGGGTGTGTCCCTGCATGCATACAGACGTGTTTGAAGAGGGGAAGGTACTGCCCAAACTTTCATCTCCCTGGCTGTAAAACAGACCTAAATACATCTCTCAAGGGAGATAACTGGAGACAGCGTGAAGGCTTTGGAGCTCTTACATCAGCCCTGCCAGCTGTTGTATTGTAGACACTAGCAGCTTCTGTTAAGGCTTGTTAATGATCTCTTGTGAGTATTAGGGGACTCAATAAAATGTCTGTTGTTTGTCAGCATTAAATGTGTTCCCAGTTATTGGGGTGTGAAGAGGGATTTGGCTCCACAAATAGTATTCCCTTTGGAGGAAAAATGATCCAAGAATGTTTTAACTCCTGAAGTTACTTGTGCCAAATCACCTCAAAAGCTGCCTGTATTTTATCCAATGTGTCCATGGGCTCCCTGAGCTCTGATGCTCTCCACCACTTAAAGAAAACATGATGTGTTTACAAGAGGTGGTTGTCTCTTTATCATGAAGGCTGCAACCACTTCCAGTACTTTGGCATCCCATTAAAGGAGCTCCTTTAACCTGTAGCAGTGGCGTTGTGCCCTACAGGGATAAGGGCTCTGTTGCAAAAGGTCTTGGCTTCCTGCCTGCCACTTTTAGCACATGAGGGCCATTCACCACAGCGCCACTGAGATCTTCAAATCCTTGCATAGGGCAAGGCAGGCACTAACCCTTCCAGGTCCTCATGGTCCTACCTGCTGAGAGCTCTCACATGCACCTAATCAGGATCTGTGCAATGAAGCCAAGGAAATGTGCAGGTGGAGGGGAGTGATTCACCATCCATGTGTAAAGTGGGAGCCTTTCAAACCTGCCCCCTCTCTGATACAAAGGAACTTACCTTGTCCTCAGGAGCTCCTTGTTTGGCTTTCAGGGATCCTTGTTTTGGTACCTAACACTACACTGCTGTTTTATGGGAGGAAGAGCATTAGAAGCACTGCAATATTTGCACCCCTACAAAGATTTTAGTTCAGAAGTGTATTACACTGCAGTTACCACTGCTTGAAATGGGAACCTGATGGGGTGTAAAGACAAGTCCGTTTTGTAGAATCTTGCTGTTACAATTTGCTCTGCCAATGTCTTTATTTTAAAAATAAGGACTGGGATGTCCATGCTCCAGTTTACCAGTTCAGAAACACCTGGGATGGATAACAGCACAATAACCAAGTGGATATTGGAGTACAAAGATTTACTGAGACAACACTGAGAGAAGGGGATAAAGAAGGAATGTGAGAGAGTAGGAATGCTGGGTACTGTAGAGGTTACTGCAGAGGTTATTCCAGGCTTAAGTGTTTGCGTAGAGACAGGGAAGTGAATAGCTCTCATTTTATACCATACTTGTGTCTCAGGTTCCTCTCAGCATGGTTTTGTTATCAGAACATTTTTTTTATTTGTTCTCCTCTCCAAACCCTGATTTGGAACAGCTTTTCTCTGCAAAGAGTTTTCCTAATTCTCCAAAGACAATTGATCCTGGTGGTGGAAAAATAAAATCCCTCCTGACTCTTCTGGCCCTTCAGAGAGCACTGTTAATCCCTCAACAGATCTTCCCCATCAGCTTCAGCTCCGTCCTGTGACTAATGCCCCTTATCCTACACTTGGTAAATTGTGGTCAGAGTTAGCAAAGTTGGCCATGGTTTAATTCAGTGAAGGCACTGGCATATTCCTTGGAAGTGCCAAGTGCCAGCCCTGCTTTTCCTGAGGCTTGTGGGCAGACTCCCCTCCCTCTGGGGCACTCAGGGCCAGCCCTTGCTCAGTGTCCTGGGTATACCCTGGGAGAGCCACTGTTTCAGCCAGGTCACTCACAGCCTCTCCTTGCAGGGAAACGAGGAAATGTTCTCACATGAACCCCATTCCTCCCACGGGGAACATGCGCACGCTCCACGGGCAGGGAACAGAGCAGCCTTTGTCCCCCACAGTGGGGCTGCCCAGCACACCTCCTGAGCCACTGACTTGTCAGGCTGTCACCAGGGACTGCAGCAGAGCTGTGCTGCTGTGCAGCAGCCGAACTTGAGTTCAGCTGCTTCCTTGAAGTTTTGGATTACAGGGAACAGTGACCTAGAAAGGTGTTGTGGGGGTTATTTTTTTCAGTCCTACTTTTAGCTGATGTTATCTATGATCCTTAGAGAAGATCCTGTTTCTGACTGTTCCACTGACTTGCTGCTGGCAAGTCTTCATGTCAACAGGTTTTATGAAATGAAAGCAATCCAATACAGACTGAATCTCCTGGTTTATTTCACATTCCTCTGTCCCTGATGGATGCTTTGCTAGTAAAGCAGAGGGGCACCTTGTTCATTTACTGCTGGGGCTTGACAGCCCATCTTTGCCTTCCTGATAATCTTCACAGCCACACCACTTACCAAGTTTGCTTCTGAGCTGTATCTTAGATTCTTACTAATTTCTTGGGGCAGCCTTTGGAGAGCAGCCCATCAAGATTTGATCTGCAGGGTGTAATGTTCTGCTGCTTGCTTTTTTTTTTTTTTTTGCCTACTGGCTATAACAGAGGTATGGAGGAAAATGTCACCTTGGAAGGTTGCTTGACCAATTAAAATTTCTGCACTGCTTTTTTGTCATGAAGAACATAGGAAAGTCCAGCCTGATTCTTATACACAGCTTATATATGTCTTTTACCCTTTTATGGCTTTTCTCTTTCTCATGGAGCTTGTTCTTATCCATGGAGTTTATACTTCTCTCCAGCCCCCTTATGGCTCCTTTAGTTACAATTAGAAAGCAATGAAAGAGGACTCCCAAATTAAGATTACTACAGGCCAGCTTGGAAGAGCTTTACAGACCTGTCACTTGTAAGCAGTTTTCCTGTTTTCTGCTTCCACAAGACTGGTGTATTCTGTAAGACTGAGAGGTATATAAGGTGTATTCTGTAAGTGTAAGAGGTGAGGATGCTGAGTAGTAAGAGAAGGGTCAGAACATTGCTCTACAACCAAATGCATTATTTTAAAGATGGCAGGTAAAGGAATGATGTAATTTTATAATGTGTGGGCTCAACAGAATATCTGAGACAGCCCAAAACTACTTTGCTTTCTTGTGAACACCTGTATAGTCACAAAGAAAGGGGACTTATGGTCTAGAAACAAAAAAAAATAAAGCTTGCCCCTGTTCCACTTCCCCTCTCCAGCCACCTCTTGTAGAAACTCTTACAGGGATTATCTGTTAGTGGTTTTTTGGCTCTGTGCATTAGGCATCTTCCTCTACTCCATGGTACCATATTCACCTTGTCACTCACCTTGTAGTGTCATTCATCCCCTTCTCATCCACTTTATCTGTTTTCACTGGCTTCATTGCAGCTTCTGCCTACCTTACTTTCCAGTCCCACAACTCTGCCTATGCCTGTTCCCTCTCTTCTTTCCATGACTTGTCTAGGAGTATTTCTCTGACTCAGTTTCTCCCTTATTTCTCTGTTCCAGCCCACACAGTGCCCAAACAAGCATTCCTTGTTATTCTGTGTTATCCATGGCTATCAAATTTTCAGCTCAAAAACAGGATACCACAAAACCAAAAAGCATTCAAATAATTTTAGGAGCCCAAACACCTCCTTTCTCAGTCACTAAGGATGTCTGTTCTTCAGCCCTGTAACAAGAGTGGTCATTTTCCATTCTGACCCTTTTCTAAATATTGCATTCAGGCTGTTAATCTTGCTGGGTCTCCAAGATGCAGCATTTCCTTTCCTTTCACCCTATTCAGCCTGTGTTTATTTCAGAGCATAATTATTACAATATCCTTTGTTATGCCTGTGTCCACTTTGTATTGAAAAGATCCACCTTCCTAGGCCATTGCATGGGCTGTGCTAGCCTGTATTTGCTTCTCTCTGCTTG
The DNA here is from genome assembly GCF_008360975.1 of Lichenostomus cassidix. Classification (NCBI taxonomy): domain Eukaryota; kingdom Metazoa; phylum Chordata; class Aves; order Passeriformes; family Meliphagidae; genus Lichenostomus; species Lichenostomus cassidix. Next base: position 20,965,831 of record NC_139490.1, read on the forward strand.
CTCCTTGCTGTCTCACATCTATCTTAACATGCTTTTTTTTGTTTCCCAGGCCATTCCTGTCTGTATCCCTCCTCTGGCATCCCAAAATCCCAAAAGCATGCCCAGCTCCAGCCCAGCACTCCCTGGCAGAGTGTCATGCCCTGTGTGTGGTGCTGGAAGTTCCCTTGCCTCAGCTCCCAGGGCTGGGCTGTGTCAGCACGAGGCTCACAGCAACACCTTCCTCAGGTGCTGGAGCTCTAGGCCATGATGGTAATTCCCTGATGCTTCAAACATGTTAACAGTTGTTGCTACTCTTGAAAATAAAACTTGCGTTAGGAGAATTTGGAACATTTTCTGGCTTAATTAGAGTCTGAAAGAAAAGACTGATTGCTAAGCAGATTGTCTCCTTTTTTTTTTCTTTTTTTTTCTTTTTTTTTTTTTAAATAATTGTTGTCAGGGGTGGCCACTCTGAATGGCTGCTTTGCTTGCAGTGTCCCAGCGTGGCCATGCCTTAATCTATGCACTACATAAGGAAATAGCCAGGCCCATTTTCTTTCCATTGATAGTTATCTCGTGAATCTTGGTACTCAAGCACAAGAACAGCTTGTAAAGTTTTGGCAGCATTGCATGAGTAATCTGTCCAGGGAAGTACTAGCTGTAAAAGCTGTGTGGGCTTAAACCATGCAGTACAAGCTAGAGAAAGATGTAGTGGGAGTAACTGTGCTCTAGTAACACAGTGTTACACACTGTAAAAATTCAAAGCAAATTGTGGGCCTCTGACAGACTGTTTTCCATTTTAGAAATACATGATCATATGCAGCTGAAAAAGCTTTACTTGTTCTGATGTTTTCTGGCTGTGGCTCAATAGGAATGCTGTCCTTTTGGGTGGTGTTAGCTGCAGTTGTTACTGAGAGTTAACTCAATGCATAACAGGGTTGATAGTTACTTAGTTTGGATGCTGGGAAAAGTGTAATAGTGGGATATTTGGGAGTTAAGGAAACTTGGTTTCCATGGAATGAGTTGCATGTACAAATCCAGGCTCAGTTCTAGCACTTCTTCTGTCTTTGTTAATATTTAGATCTACTTTTCACCTTGTTGGATGGAGAGTGTTGATAAATGACCCAGTAAGAGTGCTCTTTTTTTGTCTAGGGATATTTAGAGCATGGTTTATTTGTGCCTACAGTACTAATGTATCCTTGGCTTTAAGAACAGTTGAATGGTGTTGTTTCTTGTACTTGTAGCAAGCACATTCCTATTTGTGACAAGTCAAGAATAGAAATCCTGGAAATGTGCTCCAGCATGGTATGCAGTGTTCTGCTTGGAGCTTTGCTTTCCAAGTCTGCTCACCAGGAGAGAGGAGAAAGGTGCTGATGGGGGGTTGGTCTCGATGCAATTGCCCTTGGTGGCCTTGCTGTGGGACACATGCCATGTGCTTTCCCAGAGTGACGCATGCAGCTTCACTGCTGGTCTCCTTAGTTATTTGCTTGTTCTACTGACATACTGGTGCTGCTTATTACAGTGATTATTTCTTCACACATTTATGTGTATGTGCCTTTTGGGTCCCAGTTCAGCTGTTACAGTATTGAAACACCCATTTTATTGGGAGACAGTGGGTTTGTCTGTATATTCCTGGCCTCCTAAAAATGACACCTAATCTTGTCTTCAACAGCTTAGGCCTCAAGTGCTGCACAAACAAACATGGTGATGAGTAAGGACTGGGCAATATTTAGTATCATTTTGATGAATAATGAAGGCATGCCTTTGTTTTTCTATTTTATCTGATATTAGACAGGGGTTCTTGAATAACTCATTCCCTGAAGCCCTGGTCACTGAGCAGCTTCTGAGACTGCAGCAGAGCTTTGTGTGTGGCCAGGACTTGAGGCTGTGCTGTGCTCTGCTCATTCCTTGCTCCCTTTGAGTGGCAGCATTATTCCCATGGTGCAGCCCTGGCTGAGGATGGCTCTTAGAGAAAGGATTGAAAGGAAATTATTAGAATTGCAAATTAGATTTCAGTGGAGATTGTGCAACAATTATTTGAAATATGCTCCCTCAGTGATAGTTATACAAAGTAAGTCCCACTACATTACAAGGCACGAGGTAAAACTTTCAGCTATTTCATCTCTTGCTGATGCCACCTACCACAGAAGCATGTCTGATCCATGAGGAATAAGAATGAGGCTTTATTTCCATGATGGCAAAATGCCACATGATGTTTAGCAGAGTGCAGCAGGAGCTGGAGAGCCCTCCCCACACTACAAAACTTGGAGTTGCCATGGAAGTAACTCCCCCATGCAGAGTCTCTGCCACAGACCTGGTGAGTGGATTCACTGTGTGGGAGTGGAAACAAAAGCCAGGTCACAGCTAGAGTCACTCTGCAGCTTTTGTCCTTGTCGAGATCAGTTTCAATTCACTGTGGGGTCAGAAGGGTGACAGCCACTTAACATTATTTGTGCAATGCTCCAAGATGTACACAAGGCAAATATGTTATTTATGCCAGGCAATGTAGTGCAGGGAGGGCACTTGGGTGTGCACATCAGACGAGCAAAGGAACATAGCTGGGGCTTGGGGTGTTCTTAGAGTCAGCAGGGTTAGATGAAAATGTACCCTTCATTACAATTTTGTATTTTTTTTCCCTGCAATTTCTTTCTGGCATTAGTTTCCCCTGGAGTTCTTCTTCCAGGGGGGAGCTCAGAGCAGTGCCCAAGACGTGAAGTGCCTTCCCGTTTAAGATGTCTTGAGAACTTTCTGTGTTTTCACCTTCAAATGTTTTAGTATGTTCATAAGTGGCAAAGATTTCAGGAGACTGTTGGAGAATTATATAAAGGATTTTGGAAACTACCCCAAATCCTACAACATCAACAGTATAGCTCTGCCAGCCTTGTTGAATCACAGGAGTTTATCTGTGTCTTTTCAGTGTAACTAAGTGCTTAGAGAACATAGTAGTTGCTGTGCAGGTTTTAAAGAAGTGGGTGTGATCATGCTTTCCATTCACCATGATTAGCTTCTCCTGAAGATCTACATCCCACCCAAATCCTGCTTGATGGCTTATATCCAAGCTCAATCAGTCATGAAATGCCTTCAAAGCCAGACAAGATTTGCAGAATGCCCAGGAGTTGAACAATGCAATGATGCGAGTCAACTGTGGACTTGAAGAACTTTCAGTAAATGGAAGTTTGCAAACTTTGAGTGTTCTGCTGTGATGCACATGGCAGGAAGAAATAGTTTTTTTTAAGCCCTTAAGTGACTGCAAGCCAAAAACTCAAACACACATGAGCTTGGGCAGCTTGTAGATCCCAGTAGTTTGCTCTGTTTGTGAGGTTTTTCCTACAGGTCTTGAAGCTGCATTGAGAGCACAAGCCCATTATTCTCCTTGTTCTATATTTAAGCAAGAGACAAAGGGATTTGCAGGATCTTTGCGTTCAGAAACAAGAAGCTGAAATAACTCTTGATTTGATTTTATGATGACTAAGAAAGACAGCTATCTTAAACGTTGCAGAAGTATAAAGAAACAATGGAAGTTTTTACTGCCCTTTCTGTGTAGCCTCTGCTGAGATTAGCACAATTTGGGGAGAAAACACTCCAAACTTAAAGGAAAATACCTGTAACTCTTAAACCTTTTCCCTTTTAAATCTCTTACCTGCTGTGTTCCAGCATACATACAGGAGCTGTACAGATCCCCAAGAAACATTATGGGCATTTTTGTGCTAACATCTGAAAAAAACCCAGCTTTTTTGTTTGTTTCTCAGTTCAGAGAGCAGCTGAGAGTGTTCCATTCGTACCCACAGTGTGTGGCTGCTTCTGCACAGCCCTTCCCAGAGATGTTACCAGAGGTATTTAGCAGCTGGGGTGTTTAAGGGGTGGGGAGGACCATTTCTTCTGGTTCCTGCTCCTAGGAATGTGTGTGGCCATGTTGGAAACTGTTTGCAAAGTGCAGAGTCATCCTCTTGGATAACTCCATCCATCTGTGGCACCACACACTGGCTCCAGTATCATCCAGCTCTAATTTCAGGGTCTGGATTGAGCTGTTTTCAGTATCAGGATTGCTGGATTTGTATCCCTCAGTTTTATGAGGGGGAATGTGTGGCGTAGGTGAGAGCTGGAAGATGTGAAACTGCCTCCTGTCAATGAAGGATTTGAATACTGAGTCCTCCTCTTCCTCTCCTGGCGAGTGCTATTGCTGCTGTCTGGTGAGTAGGAGGTGGGCTCTGCTTTGCTGGCTAGAGGAAACAAAAGGGCTGCAGTTGAAGAGTCTGTGATGGGTGCCCTCCAGCATCTGTCCCTGATCTTTCCAAGGAGGAGTGCCTTTCAACCCTGTTCCTGACCTGGCACGGGTGGGACTTATGCTTAGTTGGGGCATCTGTGAGTGTACCCGAGGCAGCTTGGTGCTTGGTGAACTTTGCAGTCCAGCAACAAAAGCTAAGTTCATAAAAGCATGTTTAGGGCTCCGCAGAGCTGAATAGAGGTTTTCTGATTGCAGAGATTTGGAGATTTGCAGTGACTCAGGCCCACGGAGGCGTTGGCAGAGGGAGCCAAGTCCTTTAGACTTTCTGGCTCCGGGTTGCTGCCAGGCAGCGAACGGCAGAGTCCAACAGAAGCAGTTTCTCCTGGAGTCCCAGGCAGAGGCAGGGCTGCATCTCCCGCACACACCCCGCACTTGTTGCGCGCTCAGCTGCGGGGAAGCCGCCTGTGCCCTGCCAGCTCTGCCCAGCCCCGCCCGGAGCAGGGCACTTGCCTTCGGGCACGACTCGTCTCTGTGCCAGCACACTCTGAGTGCGAGTGGAAGGATTAAAATATAAGCAGCCGCCTAATCCTCCGCTGACCCTCCTTAAGAGCCTCCCCTGCACAGCGCAGGGCTGCGCTCGGCGTTGCTAAGGCCTGGTGTATCCTGGAGACGGCGCGCAGCGAATCGCGGAGGCGCTCTCTGGGCAGCGCTATCGCAGCCGGATTGCAGCGCTCCGCACAAGGCATCCAATGTCTTCCTCCTGCTGGAGCGATGGCGACGGCTCCTTCGGCACACGAGACGTGGCACCCCAGGGATGTGCTGACGAGCTCCCCCTGAGCTGAGGGGGCGTTTTGGCACACGAGCTGTGCGGGACCGTTTAGACTTCTGCTTTCGAGAGCTGCAAACAGCTTTTGTTCACAGCCCTCTGCCCCATCCTGCCCTGGCAGGCACTTAAGCTTTTTTATTCCTTTTTTTTCTTATTCGTGGGGGCTGAAGCCATGGCAAAGGTCCCCGACCGAAGCAGGCACAAATGGAGTGCGCTTCACACTTTCCTCCGCTGCAACATGAACCCGGAGACCCAGCGGGTAGTGGTCTTTGTCATCCTGCTCTTCCTCATCATCGTCAACGTGGTGCTGATGTTTCTTTTGGCATTTCACTGAAGGAGGACTGCCGGTAGTGGTGTGGTGCATGTGGGTTTCCAGGACTGGGCAACAAATCAGCAGGTCAGCTTGTCGTTGTCTGCCTCTGGTCTGCTTGTCTGCTGTTACGGTAACTGTGTGTCTCAGAGTATTCCTCCTCCCGTGTTTTTTAATCATCAGCTCCTTCCCCACCCTGCTCCCCTCACTCTCCTCCTGTCATCACTCGTGCCTTGCGGTTTGGATCCCAGGTAAACAAGAGAAAGGGAAAGAGGTAACGGAGCCAACCTGCTTAACCGTAACTGCTCTGCGTGGCACTAATCAGCCTTGATTCCTAGCGATGACGATACCGTGCCTGTGCGCAGCACTTCCCTGCCCTGGAGAAGCCCAAAGTGCTGCTGCTTGGTTTGCGGAGGGACAGTCATCCTGTAAGGAGCCCTTACCCAAGGACCAGCTACATGTAAACACCTGCTGTAAAAAGCTGAAGCCTGTAACGCCTCCGTTGCTCTGTCACTGTGAACGCTGTGCTGTGCAGTGGCATGAGTAATGCCCAATTAGCCAAAGAGATTGATTAATAGAGTCCATCAGGAATTCAGGCTGAATAAACGCTGCAGCAGCGTGGAAGGAGTGTTCTGTTGGCTTTAATCCCATTTCCTTTATTATACCTCAGTGCTTATCAGCTATGTGTATCAAAATGGCTGGCAGAGCCACAGTACAGGACACTGCTTGCAGGCCACTCATTCCTTACGGGCCAGGGCAGCCGTGCCCAGCGGGGGAGCGACTCCAGGAGCACTCCTGTAGGAGGTTAGGAGGGAAGGGCAGCAAGGCAGCCTGCCCACTCCAGGCCTGCTCACCTCCATGATGTTCTCGGCAGCCCTGGACATCACAGCACTTCCACACCTGGCATTGGCACCGCAATGGAGCAACCCTTTACCTGATGGCATTGAAGGAGACCCATTCCTGGAGGAGCACAGCCTGGAAAGGAAGCCATGGTGCACTGTTCTTAATGACACTGCTTGCTTTTGTGCTGGAGACTGCAAAAGATCCAAGCCCTTAAAATTCAGCAGGATCCTTCATTTTGTGTGTTAGGTAATCTGCAATTTAAGTACAGCTTTCACAAGGGCAGTGTGTTTGCTGGCAGTAACGGTTGAGGCTACTGCAGTTCTTTCAGACCTGAATATTTATGGCTCCTGGAGTCTGATCCAGTGTTGAGAAAGGCTGGATGGTGGTGTTGTCTCTGTCATCATGAGTGATGTACTCTGTATCAGTTATTTATGTGATTGTGTAATACATTAGTGTCGTACAAAACCATGTCACTTTAGCACGCAAAGAAATGGAATTTGTACCTGTGGAGCTCCTTTCTGTTACACCTGAGGTATAGAAATATATACCTTTTCCCTGAGGGAGGATCTCCTGTGGTTCTAGGTGTGGGGCAGTGGCAGGCCCCAGCTCCCTGCAATTCTCTGGGAATCTCTTTTGTAGGTGAACAGTTCTGAATTATTAAAAATCTCAAACTAGGCTAGTAATACTATTATCTTGCCACTGTGATAAATAGCCACCGAAACCATCCAGTCTATGTTGTTTTCTGAAGTTACTATAAAAAAAAGAAAACACCAATCACAGCACACAACACTGGCTTTCAAACAAATCTGTTTTCTCTTGCCTCTAAACTTTACCTCTGGTCTTAGCTGCAGCTGGAATCAGAACTGAATGGCATGAAGTGGAAAAATGATTGTTTATTGGAAAGAGCAAGTGAATGATGTGAAAGTATACGTCAGTCTTCAAATGACGTGTGAAGGACCAAAGTGTGGCTTTGGGGTCATAGGTGTCAGTAACAGAAAGCTTTTGATAACTGCCTGTGAGGGCAAATCCTGTACAAAGTTTGAGCAGGTTATGAAAGTTCAGAACTTGAGGTTCAGAAGTTCTCACCCCTCATCTAGTGGGAGCAGTGGGAGGCCTCAGCGTTGTGGCAGCCCATGCACTGTGTTTGGACTGTCAGTTATTGCTGTTGTGCCTGCTCTGTATCTTGAAGTAGTGCAAAAAAAAGTGATGTTAGATGAGAAGAGCAGTTATTCCCAGGGCCTGCATGCACGTGTAGCTCTGAAGAGTAGCTGGTAGATCGGCTCCATTCATAATCCCAGGGTTTGGCTCAGCATGCAGAAGCCATGTGGGGCAGCTGGTAAGCTGAGCACAAGCATCTGCCAGCCAAGAATGATCCTAGATTCACTAAGTGACTCACTCATGCTCTTGTTTAGCTTGGTGGCATGTCCCTGAAATGCTCCTTGGGTGGCTTTTGTCGCTGAACTGGAGACTGTAGCTTGCTGTTACACTCTGCCTAGGAAGGTACTTCAGGGAAGGTGTCGAGGAACTTCTTTTTATTAAGTGTCCTGCAAAATTGATTAGCATGGAGCTGGTCTTGTGGCGATGAAGTAATTCACCCCCTGCTACTGCTGCATGCTCAGTTTGGGGATGCCTTATTCCTGCTGCTTGTTGAAGGGCTCTGCTAGGTTGGGAATATCAAACCTGGGAAGGCCGAGGAATGCTGTGACTTTGGGCACTTTGTGCCTCCGAGGTACAGAGCTGTCATGTTGCTTCCTGCAGGGCAGCTCTCCTCTGGGAAGCACTGCAGCTGTTGATGGAAAGGGCCCAAGCTTTCCCCAGCCGAAGACCTACTTGCTGCTAGAGAACTAAAGAAAAGACCTGTTTCCTTCAAGGGCTGTGGGGAGTCCAGGACAGTGAGGAAGAAAAGTATGTTATAGAAAAGGGTAATGTGACCTCTGGTGAAATTGCCTTCCCCTTCCCTGCTTGGGGCAATTTGCATTACTCCTGCTTAGGACAATTTCATACTGGAATAGCTGGGAGCAAAAAAAAAAAAAGGTTCTTGCATTTAAAAATTCTGATCAGAAGAACATGAGGATTACAGAGTACTCTTTGGAAATACGTGTTCCATCGCTGCCTGCCACGGGTGTTAACTAAGGTTGCTATGAGCCTGGGAACACTTTCCCACTTACTATTTAATGTTTGGTGAATTCTAATTTCCCTTTTCCAAGATTCTTGATACTTGACCAATCCTGAAGTACCTGTGTCAAGTTTTGTTATGGGGAAGCCAGTGCTTTTCTCCTTCCTCAGCTTCCCCTACAGCTGTATACATTCAGCTGGAAGCTGCAGTTGACAAGTAAGTGTTAATCAGTCTGGTATTAGTTGTGACTCATTCAATCCTGCCTCACATCTTGGCTGAAGAAGCTGCAATGGCCAGTAAAGCCCAGGAATAATGGAGCTGGTGAAGGATCCCTGAATCATGTGCAGAAGCTGTAGATGGTGATAGAAAGACAGTGGGGAAGGACGAGGCTCTGACATTTCTGTTGGATTTCTTAGTTTGCTCACAGTGCACTTATTTGACAGGAGAGCTGCTGCTCTGCAGGAGGGCTGTGATTGCCTTCCCTGCAGTCACCTGAGCACCAGGCCCTGCCATGGCATTGGGGCCACAGCCCCAGAGGGAGCAGCACTGCCAGGGCAGGGGAGCAAAGCATCTGGGCTGCCTAGTGCCCACTGCTCCCTGCTCCTGCTGCCCAGCACGGCATGGCAGCCAGGCCCTTGGGTGGCCGCTGGACAACCTCTTCTCCTCCTTCTCCTTGTCCTGGGTGCAGAGAGAGGCTGTGCCCACACTCCTCCTGTGCCCTGTGGTGCTCTGGCTGTGAGGCAGGGACAGGGATGTGCTGTGCCCTGAGTCCTGCAGGGACAGGGATGTGCTGTGCCCCCTGTGTGGGGCAAGTTCACCAGAACATTCAACAGGCAAGAGCTCTGCTACTACTCTGCTTTGAGCCTTGGGAGAGCTCAGAGCATCTGTGAACAGGACTGAGACCGAGACATCATTTCCAAAGGGAGATCTGGGCTTTAGATTATATCTTTGCTTAATTTGTTCTCCCAGGCTAAACTCATTTCTGTAGTGATATGTGGTATCTGCTGTCTTTGTGATTTATTCTTGGAATCCAAGGCATGAGCTGGCCAGATAAGAAACACAGTAAGCACTTAGGATGATACCATCAACAATTACTTTTAATTACTGCTTCCAGTGTTTTCATTGAAAATAAAAAATTAACACACAACAAAAGAAGCCACATTACGCAGGTTTAAGAAAGATATGAAGAGGGAGAGTACTTGTTATTGATGCTGTGTCACTGGCCTTGTTAACTACAGAACGTGCTGCAAACTGTGGAATAAAATTATGTCTTATATGAATCTTTGTATGTGTTCTTCGGCCAGGATTACTCCAGGCATGACTTTGGTTGTCACATAGAGTGCACTGTGTGTCTGCATTTGGCAGTGGCAGAAATGGACTCAGAGAGGTGGTGTGGACCTGTCTCACACCACACTGGCTTTCTCTGTGCTGTTGTGCGCATGCAAGCTTTCTGTCTTGTACTGAGAAATGTGATAGCTCACCTGGGATAGAGAAATGTGATAGCGCCGGTGTTGGAGGTGCTGAAGGAAAAATGTCTCCCCAAGTACCAAGAGAGTGTTGGTCAGCCTTTCATCAGAGTTAGTCAGGTGTGAATGACCACAGAGAGGGAAATTTGGGAGTTTGCTCTCCCTTGCAACTACCCAGGAGATTTGGCCCCTCTGGAACAAGGGCCTGCTACTGGGCTCTGGTCCCACCCCTCCACTCCTGCTGCAGGACAGAGGTTCTGTTTTCCCTCCAGAGAGCACCAGTTTCCTACTGGACACCTGAATCTCTGCTGTCCCTTGGTGGCAGGACAAGTAGAGCCTCCACCAGCTGGGGGAACAAGGGCTGCCTTCAGCCCCCTCTGTCCTTCCTGTAGCCACTCCTGTCCAGAGCAGGCTGCTGGACAAGCCAGGGAGACACAGGGCATGGAGCAAACAACTCAGCGCCCACACCTGAGTCTTGTGCTTGTTCAGTGTTGAATCCATTTGGGATATCAGCACAAGAATGGAATCAGTGTGTTGTCCTGTGCTGAGCTCTGCTGCTGTGCAGGGGCCACTATGCAGGGGCAGTACATGAGGGTTGTTTATAGGCCCAGTGCCTACAGCCTTTCTGGTACTGTGGCTCCAAGCAGCACAGGTACAGCAGGGCTTGACTGCTTGTGCTTGTTCTGAACCATGATCTGCTCCATTCCTGGCATGTTGAGGATCTGCAGTGTTGTGGGAAATGTTTTATGGAAATAAAAACACTGTATATAGACATCATGTGTGAGTCCAAGGAGCCACACCGGGATGTCTCAGCAGCAGCCTAGAACAGCTTTCCTCACCTCGCCAAATGAAATAGTTCCAGCAGGAGATTAGGAAAAGACAGGCTGCTAAGGAGTCATGACTTGGTATTTTTAGTGCCCCAGTTCACACCTGTATTGCCCAGGAGCCAGGACTCGTCATAGTAAGCATTATCTAATTACGTAGTGAGAAGATTTGCACTAGATGCCAAGAAAGGAGTGCCAGGAAGGGCAGGATCCCATCTCTGCCTGACCTACCAGAATGTGCTCAGCACTAAGCTGCCTCTGCAAAAATGCTTTGACCTACTGAAAAGCCCGTGGCCACTATGGGAGGGTTGTGCAGGGAGTCAGGGAAATTGAAATAAGAACTGGTGCACAACAGGAGGTGTGTGATCTCCTATTTGGACCAAAGAAACAGTGTCCTGCAGGAGGAGCAGCAACAGCAGCTGCTTTGGTCTCCTGTAGTTAGAGGGCTTGTTTGCAATGTGGTGTTGGAAACAGGAATGTGGTTCTGGTTTGAGGCCTTAGCTTTGTTTAGGCCATTAAATCTTATCAACCAGATGATCTGGACATGAGACAAATTAATAAATTGCATGTATTCGAATGCATAATAATACAGGGCCTCAGAAGATCCTAGAAAGCTGCTGCTTCCTGAACCTGTCTTCTTTACCTAGCACAGGATACTTGCAATAGGAAAAGGTGGTTTTTTTTTTCCTAGGGTGTACATAATATGAAGAACCTTCTGTAGGGACTACAGAAGAAATGACTCATTTTTATATTTACAGATACTAACCAAAAACAAAGGCTTAGGCAGCCTCCTTTGCCTGACAGTGAGACGTTATCAAGGTCTTCTTTTGTTTTTTCCTCTGTAATTCAGATTTTCCTCTGCCCCATTTTCAAACAATAGGGCAAACAGCAATTCTTAGTAATGGGAAGAAAGGATGTAGCCCAGTATGTGTACAATGGGAAGGAGATCACCAGAAAGGGGGTGGGTGGGGGGTGGTGGCAGAAATTATAAGTTTTATGTCACCAAAACCCTGCAGGGTTTCTCTCTCAGAAGAAGGTGAAGAAAAAGGATACTAAACTGTGCATGATTCTTTTGAGGCAGGGAGACCATCCTTGAGTCACGTCATGGAAATTGATAAACAATCTGTGTTGGCCCAGCACGTCTGCCAGCACCTGCCAGTGTTGTACAGACTTTGGCACAGTTTAATTCAAGGGAGATGTTTTCACAGGAGATAGGAGCAATAAAAATTATTTCAGCGTGATTTTTGCAGTGTTTTCCATTGCAATTAACTCATGCACACACATGGAAAGGCATGCCCTGTGTTTCTGGCTTGATGCTGACTTTTCCATGATTCAGAAGGGTTTGTAAGCAATGCAATTTGTATCTGCTTTTAAATGTTTTCTTTAACCTTATTTGTAAAACAAATCTAGATTAATTTGCCTTCAAGCTATAACTTGTTTTATAACTTGCTGTATCTTTTGGAGGAAGGGCATAGCAAGAGTCATTAGCAGGCAGAGAGCCTGAGACCTGCATGGTTCCTTTTCCTTTCCTTCTTCAAGAAGCCAGGATGCAGCATTTATCCTCAATAAACCTGCTTGTCAGAAGAGCTACAGCTGAACTGTTTTGGATATGCTATCATGAGGGATCTGTAGAGTATGTTCCTCATTTGTCCAAGGAAATAATGATGAAAGAGAAAGCAAAAAAGGAGGTGGATAGGAAAATTTTCAAAATTAAGTGATGGGAGAGGCAGTGGAATCAGAAGCTGTCCTGCAGAGAGGGGAAAGGAGAGGAAGTATCCCAAGGGAATGTGCTGGTGGGAGTGCACAGAGGAAGGGTAATGCTGCAGCAGCAAGGGGAGAATGGGGAAAGCATAAATGACACAGGAATGTGTTAATGTGGCATTAAGTAAAATTTTCCGATGAAAATAGTTTTTATCTGGGTGTCTGAGAAATGATAGTGTAAAAATAATGCAACAGCAATCAGTCTTAGATGCGTGAACAAACAAACAGAAACATCCTGGGCCATTTCCATTTCCAGGTTGTACAGTTAAAATCAGGGCATCAGAAAATGCAAAAATTATGTTAACAGGGTTTGCTTCACCCTCTGCTGTGAATGTAGATTTCAAAACTCTCAATGAGGTGAAGTGGGGAGTCAGGCAGTCTGACACAATTTTCATCTACAGCCAAGCTGGAACCAGAAACTACAAATTTTGTGGATGTGTGAGCCCTAGGTCAGAGTCTTGTTAAAACCTGAGAGTTCAACCCCAGGCCTTGCACCTTTCCAGTCTTTGAAACCAAAGAAAGTAGGAGAAGAGTATATGGACAATTTCCAGGTGCTGTCATGACAGCATCTGGGCTGTTTGGGGTAGATAGGTCTGTGTGGCTTGGGTGAGGAGTGATGGGTGCCACAGCTGGGAGACGTATGAGGAGTGAGTTAGCCAAAAGTTAGAGATTCTTAAACCACTTTTAAGCCTTAGAGTATTTCAAGCTCTTTAAGCCACTTTATGGCTTTAGATGGGTTTAAAATGCTTAAAACACTGTAGGGCCTTAAATGAGTTTAAGCTGTTTAAGCTGATTTAGAGCTTTGGAATGACTTAAGTTCTCTGTCTTTAAGGAGGTTTTCAGGTCTTTTGAGCTCTCAGTTGCAAAGGCCTTTCTGGACATTTTGAGTGAGGATGTGGCACATACCGGCTCCTGTGACCTGAGTTTAGGGACTCTTTCTCCCAGGCAATGTCTGGACAGCCAGGTTTCCCTGGATACACTGTCATCCTCCTTTCTGGAGGAAAACAAAGGATGCCAGGAGTTAGGCATCCATGGCTACTCCAGATGTGTGTGCCTGGCAAGTGTTGCTGGTGTGGGATCTGTTATGCTGAAGCTGAGTGGAAGTGCTGAGGAGCTCCAGCCAAGAGAGAAACAGCCCTGCCCCAGGGGACATCCTAATGTCCCTGTAATTACTGCGTTGGCAACTGCTAATTTTCCACCTGAATGACAGTGTTACAGTACCTCGTGGGATGTATCTGTGCCTGCCAGGTGAACATTTTCAGGCCTTGCTGTTTTTAAGAAGTATCTGTGGGTAATATGAATAGTCAACACTTCTTTCCTCCTGTGCTTTTTACTACCGAAATGTCCTAAAGCTCTGTGAGATAAATTTTACTGCCCTAATGCCCAGGTCTGTAGGGCCAGCCAGTGACACTTTTACCTGTGACTTGAGTAACTGCCCAGGAATAGAGGGAGGAATGGCCTGGATCTTTCCCTCGTGTACCTTCCCCAGTGTTTTGAAGGTCCTTGGTGGGCTGTATCCAGATAGGATGTGTTTAAATGTCCTTGAAGGACATACATTTGCTTAATCTTTTTTAAAATCATCTCTGTGTTCGGCTGTGGGGCTTCCTGTGGTACAGCTTAATTACACACCACGGGGAAAAGGTACTGCTTTTGTACCAAGCTTCTTGCCTGGTGATTTCTCTGGGCACCCAGCAGCCTGGATTAGAAATAACCTTTTTGTAAGCCTTCAGCTGATGGCCAACCTCCATCCACTTGTCCCTGCTGCAGCTTCAAGGTCTGTTTAGCTTGTGCTGGCCTAGAAACTCTTCCCACGTTTGATTCGTGCTGCTCTTCATGCCTTGCCTAGTTCTCCTCTCTCTGAGTCATTCCTGATATTTGGGCTTTCTGACCCTGATGGAGAGGGCTGATGTTTTCTTAAATGGGTCTGCAGAGACATTCCTGAGGAGCAGCTCATTTAGTCAGTCATTTGTGTCAGATATTGTTTGTGTTACACTTGTCAGCATAGAATTTCTTTTGCCATTTTGTTGCCCCATCACTCAGCATTGTATCTACTTGTTTAGAAGGAGGGAAAATATATTCTGCTTATACCAGAAAATAAATGTGTCATATACAAAATTTTCAACAAACGTACTCTGGAAAATTGTTTGACAGGTTAAAATGGAAGCTACTTTACGGCTTTACTTACTGTACGTGTTACCAGCAACTGCAATGTGCAACTATAAAATGTAATACAAAGACAGAGAGTACAGAGAGGTTTGAGAAGGGCTTTGCTCCTGGTGTTTCCTTATGCCAAGATTTAAGGCTCTTAGTTCCCCAAATTAGCAGATTCCCTTGACAGACAGGTCATGGAAGAGTGATGGTTTCAGTACTGAGGACACTGGCAGGATCTAGGTGGTTTAGGTATCCTCCTCAGCTACAGGTGATTATCCCCACTCCTTCATAATAACTTTCCTGAATTATTTCAGCAAAAAGTAAAACGGTTGAAAGCAATTGTCAAGTTGTTTTATTTTGCATTGTAATAATGAGCTCCTTACAGCTTAGGTGAGGAACTGGGAGGTTCTTGTGTCACTCTGGAGTCTGAGAGATCACATTTAATGGCACTCTGGGGACATACACCTGGCAGGTTTTCTCACACCAGACTCGTCACACACAGGTTCACTCAACATGAAGAACAGCTCTGCCTCCTCCACATTTTTTGGAGTTGCTTCCCTCCTCCTGCAGCACTGGATAAAGGGAGCTTTCAAAGCTACTTCTTTCCTGCTGCGGGGGGACCCTCCTCCTCTTCCCATCTGTTTAAATCACTTCTGAGGGGGAATCAGGACTCAGATGATATAAATAAAAGGAATAATGTAATTAATGCCAGTCAGAATGGTTTTGTGGAAAATAGTTCTTACCAAATAAATGTGATGACAAATTTTGAATGTTTGGTAAATGGAGGCAGCTGTACTAGATGTCACATGAGGAGTTTAACTACAGGCACTGATTAAAAAAGCAGCACTGTGGAATATCAGTGTAGCATACTTAGCTGGATTAAGATCTTTGTTGACTGACATCTTAGATTTGTTGAGGAGAATCACTGTCAAATTAAAATATTTTGAATGGAAATCTGCAGTGCTTGGTAAATGCCTGAGAGTCCTCCAGGATGCTTAATCAGTCTCAAAAATCTGTGCTGAAAAATATGCAGCTTACAGTGCAGGCAAAAGGGCAACAAATGCCAAGGGCAGGGCTTGGCTGGGGGCAGGGTGTGTGGGCCTGTGCTTCTGAAGCAAGGAACACGAGCACTGCCCACATGGGGACACGTGCCTGCTGTCACCCTGGCACGGGGAGCTTGTGTTAGCCTGGAACATGTGGGCAGAGGAGCAGCAAGAAGCAATGGAGTGTGTGCTGTGGCTGCAGAGCTGTGTCGGTGCTTCTGGCACCCTGCAGCCAGGCAGCAAGCCTAGTCTAGCAGAGCTAGCCCAAATTCCTGCCTGGCAGTGAAGGGAGACAGGAACCCCAGGGGCTCGGTTAGCTCATCATGCTGAGAGATGCTGAAGATCAACCTTTCCCTGGGGTGCCTGTCTCTCCCCACAAGGGGAGATGCTCCAAAAAGACAATCCAGATAACTCGTTCAGACTCAGTGCCTGCTGCTCAGATGACAGAAGCTCTGCGAGATTAAATTTATCTCTGTTGTCCGTCATTAGACAGTGCAGCTAAAAGTTCTGAGAGGAAGCAAGAGCAAGCTGTCAGGACAATTTCAAAACTATCCTGTGGGTTCAGGTCAAGGCAGAGGCCAGTTGTCTTCTGCCCGTGTTCAGAGAAAATAAGTGTTTTTGTGAATGAAGCACTACTTTGGGACAAGTGTGTCAGTAAAGCTTTTTTTCACTCCTCTGCTGCACCTTGCATTAGAGAGGCAGAGGAGAAGCTCTGGAGGCAAAGTGACTGGGGAAGGAACTGTGGGAGGGCTTTGCCTCTGGAGTCAGGACTGCTGCAGGGCTTAAGTGTTTGGTGTGCTGGACCAGTTCATCATCAGTCTATAACACACAAGTCTGGGGCAATCAGGCTTCATGGCAACCATGTTAGCTCACCAGGAAGGGTTGGGTTCAGGTGCTCTTTGTGGAACATGGCTGGTTTAGGTTCACAGAGCTGAAAAATAAATTCCATGCTGTTGGCACCTTCTCTCTGAACTTCCCTTTTCCCAGTTCAGTTGATGCTCCTGGGTTTATTTTTTAGCTCTGCGTGATTCAGTGTACTTGGCATTGTCAAGAGAAAGCTATTCAAATTTTATTCAAAGAGGAATGAGTAGCTCAAAGATAAGTATTTCCTAAAGGCATCTTCATCCCTCCTTCTGTAAGCTGCTGAAATCTTTTATCTCTGTTAATATTGCCTGGAGGTCCTGTCAGAACAAGACCAGGACACACAAGGTAATTATGTCAAGGTGTCCTGAGACAGACAGGGACCAAGCAGCTGGAATGCCAAAAAGCCCATAGAATGGGCTTTGACGTGCCAGATCTGTTTGCCCACGTGTAATGGACTTAATTTGGGGCAGCTGTGTGCAACAGCCCAGGCTGTGTCTCCTCCTTGGCAGCCTCTGTGTAGACACTGCTCAGAGGAGCCATGTTCCAGTCCTGCCCCTCCACCTGTGCCACGGGGAGGAACTGCCCCAGCACCTTCCCTGGCAGCAGGGAGGGCTGGAGCAGGAGCCTGGGGCTGCAGTGGGGACACACAAAGGCCAGGCCAGTAGCAGAGCTGCCCTTGATTTTCAGTCTCAAAGCATCAGTGTTAGTGCTGCCTTTGAACCCAAATGCTGCTGTCTGTGAACTCAAATGTAGTTATAAACAGAGAAAAACAGTTGATTTCTGATTGTTTTCCCACTGCCAGCTGCAGGAGCTAGAGCAGCTGTGGGGTGGCTTTCTGTGTCTTCTAACATTTCTCTTCCAGACACTTGTTTGGGGCTCTTCAAGAATATATACTGAGTGTCCTTGACATTACAAAGCCAGCACATAAATGTTGTTTCATATGGAAATTAGCAGTTGTTTTTCAAACTTTGCTTTTATTGCAAAGATCAAATGTGTGGTGAATTTAGCCATTTGAGCTGAGGAGGTGCCCTGCCTGGCAATGGTGAGCATTCCCTTTCATCCACGCTCCTCTGGAAGCTGGGCAGCTCCCTCAGTAGAGCCGCTTGATTGTGCCACCCACCTTGAACACATTTTGCCAAAACCCTTTTACCTGCTGGTGTGTTTTATCCTTCCTGGGGCAGGGAGAGTCCTGACCCTCTTTCCCCATAGCAGCTTGCCCCCGGGGAGGATGGGGCTGGCTCTGACCCCAGCTGGGGCAGCTCTCCTTGCTGCAGTGACATGTGGCACCATAGGTCTCCTGTGCCATAGAAATGCCAGTCCTGGCTCAGAGCTGCCCAACAGTACCTGCTCTGGGAAAGGGGCTGTTGGACTGGGTGTATTTGGTATTCCTGTATCAGCCTAGGAATTGGTCTAGATACAATGGAAAATAGTAGTATCAGACACAGAGGGGGGCAGAGACAAGCAGAGCCCTGCCCACAGTGATCACTGAGCACTGCTCAGCATGCAGCTCTGCCCCTGCCCACCCCGGGGTTCCAGCACAGGAGGAAAATGGGGCAGGGAGGGGACCAGGCAGGGCCTGTCAGCCTGAACACTGAAGGTGTGTTGAGTGCTGCTGTATTAAATGAATTCAGATAATCCCAAGGACAGATGAAATTTTTGCTGCTTTTTATTTCATGCTTTATTTCATATAGATCATTCCTCCCTAGAAACATGGTGTCTGTTGTTACTTACAGAAATCCTGGCCTGTTGTTCAGGTGTATTTTATTTATTCCTTTGCATGAGAACTGGTAGTGTCTTGTTTGTTTATCTGGCCAGGCTGGTGAACCCACAATTGTGACTTCCTGTATTTTGCAAATCATATCCACAGTATGGCTGTTGTTGAATAGAGAAAATTTAGGAAATTAATATTAATGGATAGATTAAAGTATCAGCTGAGGATTGTGTAGTCAGCCCCATGGCTTTCAGTGACTCTGAGCAGAACCATGTGGCTCTGTGAGCTGTGTGTATCAGCCCTATGTGCTGATAATGCTAGGTCAGGCTTGGTCTCTTGTCTTCTCATCAAGATACCAAGATATGGCAGCTTGGTACTGTGTGGTATTAATGTCTTCACATCATCAGTGCTCTGTTTGTGTGATCATCTCAGTGCTAGAGGAACTCCACTTAGTCTCTCTCTGGTAAGGGCCGCGGTGTGTTCCCAGCCTCCACATCGTACTCGGACCACTGATCCATGCTGGCATATTTAAGCACACAGCAAAGGTATTTGGGCTGAGAAAGAGCCATGTCCTTTATGTTCTGGTCAGATTGTATGTTGAAAAGCCTGCTGGATGCCCCTCTTCCAAAGCTTTACCAGTTTATGCCTGTTTCCTGAGCAACAGCCACCCCTTCCCGCAGGGATGTGTAACTCAGCAGGGCATGGCAGCAGTGCTGTGTGACCTGGGGTGGGGCTCACCTGAGTGCAGGTGAGTGCCCAGCACTGTGAGATCAGAGCGTTGCAGCAGCATCCCTGCATAGGAGTGGCCAGGTGCTCAGCTCCAGCCACCCCCCACTCTGCTGCTGCTCTCCCTCCCTGCAGCAGGAGGAGCTGGGCTCAGCTTCTCGTCTGCAGCAGCCCCTGAAGTCCTAAAGCAATGGATGGGTTGTGCACAGGCAGATTGCCCAAAGCAGCAGCAGAGCTCTGGTGTGAGAGTAGCTACACCCGCTGTCACCCACGGCCCAGCTGCTCTTCTGGAGCTCAAACCTGATAGCCAAGTTTGGAAAAATACACTTTTACATCCACTCTCTTCCCTACTCTAGTTGTCACTGCTTTATGTTGAAAAGCTAAAACCTCTAAATTACTGAGGGTGCACTCAATCCCCTCATCCAGATAATGGATAAATACATTCAGAGAATCACAGAATATCCTGAGTTGGAAGGGACACACAAAGATCATCAAGGTCCAGCTCCTGGCCCTGCAGAGACACCCCAACAATCCCACCCTGTGCCTGGAAGCATTGTTCAAACGTTCCTTGAGGTCTGGCAGCCTTGGGGCTGTGAGCACTGCCCCGGGGAGCCTGTTCAGAGCCCAACCACACTCGGGGGGAAAAATCTTTTCCTGATATCCAACCTAAACCTGCCCTGACAGAGCTTTAGGCCATTCCCTCGGGTCCTGTCACTGTCACAGAGAGCAGAGATCAGTGCCTGCCCCTCCGCTGCCCCTCAGGAGAGGGGGCAATACTCAACCCTGTCATCACTGTGATCGAAACACTCCCTCACAAACAGGGTTCCCCCACTGCCTCTCCTTCCATGCCTGTCCTTCTGAAGGATTTATGGCCACCCTCTGCAGCAGTTGTGAGAGTCATCCCACCATGTTTCTGGGATGGCAGCTGTATCGTAGTTTTCCTTCTACACCATAGCCTTCAGCTCCTCCTGTTTGTTTCCTATCCTGTGTGCATTGGTGTAGATGAACTTCAGTCGGGCTGATCCCACCACATTTTTTGGGGGAAAAAGCTCTAATTTCTACATGACCATTCTCACACACTTCTGTTGTTTTTAACACATTAACCCTTTTGTTTTTGCTGGCACATGGGTCTCCATCCCCTGCCTCCATGGAGATGCACACAGCATCACTCCACTGCTACATCCCACGGAGCTCTAGCTACACACTGGCTGTGTCGATAACTGGGAACCTCTCACCCTCTCCTTCCCCGTCATCCCATTATTTTTGTCAGAATGGAAACACTGCATTAAGCTGTTTCTGGTTCAGTGAAGGGGCATTTGCTATCCAAAGGCAGTCTGCATTTGAATTTTCTTTCAAATGCCTCGTTAACCCTCTTCTGATTTACTCAGTTCACAATTATCCTGACATTCTTTTACACAACATGCATCTTTCTCCTTTGTGGAGGGGCAGAAGCAGCAACCCAGAGCAGCAGGTAACTGCAGGTGGCTGAGCAGCCCAAGGTGTGTGGATGGCCTGAGCTCTGTGTGCTGTGGTGACACTGCTGCAGTGCTGTGACACTCACCAGTAACAGTGGGTTTCCTACAGCTTTTCACTTTCTCCCATGTGCCTCACACTCTGTCCTCCTGTTGTCTTCTCGTAATTCATCACTGCACCATTTTCCTGGAGAAAAATAGGGCCTCACTGCCCCTCCCCAATGGCCAAGTCCATTATAGCAGAACTGCAGTGTGTGCTCCACCTTCTCGGGGAAATCCTTGGTGTTCAGACAGTCCCAGCTGTGCTCAGGCCCCAGCAACTCTGTGTATGTACTCTGTAGTTGTTGAAAGCCTGATAAACCAGTATTTACCCGATGAACTGCAGTGGCCAGCAGGACCAGCCCACAGATACACCACTGCAACAGTACCCAAGTGTTACCTGGCTGTCCCACAGCTGAGGTGTGAATGGTCGAGAATGGCATCAGGCACAGCATCACTGTGCTGAGGAGCCCCCTGGCAGCTTCTGGCCACAGGGACTTTGATTTTGGTTTGGGTTTTTTTAATTGTTGGCGGTCGTGCTTTTCCTAGAGTAGGGCCTCTATGGGACATGTAGTAAATAACTTGTTCCTCAGTATAATTACTTAAAACTCTTCAGGAGTCTACCCCTGAGTGGCTCTGAGGCCTCTGAATGCTTTCTGCTCTGGAGTATGTCTCTAAATATTAATGCCCAAGGTTTGATTTTAAGGCTTTCCACAACAGAGCTGCACTGGCAGCACCAGAGCATCCTCCACAAACAAGGTACCATGGAGCCTCATTTACTGGCTGAGGCTAAGTCAGCAGCATGAAATACCAGAGTATCAAATTTATGTTTTTATGGTAGTAAATGTAGTGTGTCCAAGTGATCCTGAATAAATGCTGCTGAGAGCAGGGTCAGGTGAAGCTACTGCCAGCCTTGCACCCCTACTCCTCATTGCTCCTGGGGAGTCCAGGGTCACCAGCAGCTGTCTGGCTCAGCAGCAATGGTGCCAAAGCGCTGGCACACGGTGCTGCTCTGGTGGAGGGACTGACAGTGTGACCTGCTCTGCCCACAGCTCATCAGCGATGGCAGCGTGGTGTACGCAGAAGCCCTCTGGGACCATGTCACCATGGATGACCAAGAGCTGGGATTCAAGGCCGGCGATGTCATCGAAGTGATGGATGCCACCAACAAGGAGTGGTGGTGGGGGAGGATCCTGGACAGCGAAGGCTGGTTCCCAGCCAGCTTTGTTCGGGTAAGACTTGATCTTTCTTTGTGTCTCTCCACTAGCACCAGGTGTTTGTTCTTCTCCAGGGTAATGTTCTGTGGCGACTCCTCAGCACTTCCACTGCTAGATAGTTCGTTCAGCATGTCTTGTTAGTGTTCCTGCACAAGTGGCTACCGTACATAGTGCCCTCCTGGCTGAGCTGCCACCAGTGTGGAGAGCTCCCTCTACAGGAATAAATCAGGGCAAAGGGTTAAGCTCCAAGCTGGAGTGGAGCTGAGCTGAGCTATGCCTGCTGGGCAGCTGCCCTGCTTGGTGGTTTGCAGCCTGGCTCCTGCTTACCCATCTGTATATTGGCTACTTTGTGCCCAAGCACATGGCATCCACTTCCAGGAGCAAGCAACACTCTTCTAGAGGAATCCCTGATGCAGCTGGCAGAGGTCTTCACTCCAGTGTCCACTTAGACAGCAGAGATGAGCATGGCACCAACTGCACCTCTCTCCATCTGGCCCTGGGGCCACTGCAATGCCACATCCAAAGTATGCAACAACCTGACTCACACATGCATCTTCTCTTAGCCCACCAGGTTCTGGGCTATCACACGGCACTGTATTCCAGGCACTTAAAAATGGACAGAAAACCAAAAAATGTCTCGGCAGTCATCTGGGGCAAACTGAGACACTCAATGCTTTTGGCCAGGACTGTCCCTTGGTGCCAGCTACAAAGCCCACACAGAAAGAGCTGCTCAGATCAGCCCAGACAGTCCCAACTGCACAATGCAGAGGCTTCATTTCCAGCAGAGCTTTCTGAAACACATCTGAACACTCAGGGCAAGTGGGAGGGTGGTAACTGCTGTGCCCCTATGTCCTGCTGAGAGGAGAAAGGCTTTTTTCCTTTCTCCTGACTGTGACTGTTTTTATGTGGGTGTCTGACTGCTTTCACCACCTCGGGGCAGGCTCCTCAGTGCTGCCAAGGCAATTAGGTGCCTAAGGGCAGAGATTCTCAGCCCTTTAGCTCTTTATCCAGGTCACTTCAGATCACAAGTGACCCAAAACCAGGTGAAGCATAAAAGGAGGTGACACAAGGTCACCTGGTGTCTGTATCAAAAGTCCTTGGAGAAGTGGGGCAGTTTTGAAATGCTTTATTATAGGTTGCAGGATGCTGGATAATTATTACAAACATTGGAATGTTTTGCAAGATTACCAAGACCAGTTACCTCAGCACTGGTGGGGACAAAACTGCCTTTTTTTGCAGTCAAAACACAGACTTTTTCTTTCACGTTACTGATAAGTTGAATTGTTGTCCTGGCTGGCAAAAAGCTGTCATAATATCTTAGAGTACAGCAGACTAGTAAAGGCATTAGGGTGCAGAGTAAGAAGTCCTAGCAGAGTAATTACACTACTTATTCAAGCATCCAGGTGAAGATTTCCTGCTAATTACCACTGGCTTTCAAGCTCACTGCAGGGAGGGCTGGTATGTCTGGAGGCTTAGGTCAGTCTGCAGTGACCCTCAGTCACTCCACATGAGTTTCAGGCCGAGGACTGAGTTTAAGAGTTGCTGATGTCCTGCTCACAGTGAAGGAGAACCAGGATTGTACATCTTGAGGGCTACAGCAGTGAGTAAATGTAATCTGTGCCTATGTTGAAGAGGGAGGGGTATGCACTGTTATTTATATGTAGGTGTATTTGTATCAATTGGTAAGTCATCGAGCCTAGAAGAAACTACACTAAAAGTTTAAAGCAGTTCTGTGTCATTGTACTAAAAATTCCTATAATTATGTGTGTTTTAACTTCCTATCTTTCACTCCTTCTCTGTGCTGGGACTGATCCTTTGAATCAAGTACAAAGTATTCCCACGGGCACTCTGAGAGCTACAACAGTACTACAAACAAGGAAGCTCCTAAGTGAAATGCCCCAGAACGTGGCAGCTTTAACTCGGGTGCTTTGCGGCTGCGACAGAGCAGACTCTGTAGCACGGTGTGGCTACAGGCTGGCGTTTGCCTCTGCTCGTGCTGTGCTGCCATCTGATGGGGGGATCCGTGCGTCCCACACAGCCCTGCCATGGAGTGCCCTTCCTTCCCACGTTAGTGCCCACTCGCTGCTCTATCTGCTTTTACATTAGCAATGAACTCTTTAAATAATCCTGGGGAAGCAGATAGCGAGGGGCCATCTGTTACTGACAGTATGAGAATAAAGCTAGATCAAACCCCAACCATTTACTGGTTTTCCCCTCCCTTCCAAAGTGCTCCTTCAAATATTTAAGAAAATTTCACTCGATAAACCCGTTTTGTCCTGATTTTATAAGTATTATTCCTGAAAGAGTCCGTATTATTTCTGTGACTTCTGTCCACAAGAAATGCCTGCTTAAAACCACTCATGTCACAGTGGGAGTAGCTGCTATGTGGCTTGAAAGTACCTTCCCCAAAGTGACTGTCCGACCTCAGCTTCCTCAAGGGGAACACCCCCTCTTCACACCTTATCTGAGCTCAGTCTTTGTCTGCCGTTCAGTCGACTGTCCCAAACTTCCTTGGCAGAGCTGTGTTTAGCAATACAAACAGTGAACATCTTGTGTGTCTGGCACAGCTGCGAGTAAACCAGGATGAGCCCATGGAAGATTATCCTCTGAAGGTAGAGGGGGGCAAAGAGGAGGACTCCCGACGCTTTGGGATGGGCCAGACCACCAAGGACCAAATGAGGACCAATGTCATCAATGAGATCATAAGCACAGAGAGGGACTACATCAAGCACCTGAAGGACATTTGTGAGGTAAGGAATAAAGGGGTAAGGGACTGTAAGAACTTGTCTGAAGTGTTTCTTGCCTAGAAAGGGACCGTAAGCAGGTAACTTTTCTGAAAACAAGACTGTATTTTCATCAGTTCTGCTGAATGGCATTATATGCTCAGAAAACCGAAGACAATTCATTACAGCAGAATCCCAAATGCCTCTGCATTTGGAGCACTCACTTGTGCTCTGATTAAATGGAATTAATTGAATTTCCCAAGCCAGAGAAAAGTAAATGTCTAGCATTGCTGTCCTCTCTAATATATGTTCTGAGGTAATATAATCAGCAACTCCAGCCTTCAGGCAAGTCATGCTCAGATCAAAACAACTCAGGGATGCTCAGCCAATTGGGTCCTTTACTGCCAAATATGCTGAATATTGTGACACCTCTTCTAAAAGAGATCCATCATATACACTGGGGGAGTGAAGGGATGTGGAAGTTTTGCAAGAACAGAATTCTCCACTGAAATGGTACAGCCAGCAGAGCTGGCAGGGGCAAGGAGCACACGCTTCCAAACAAGCCTCTGCTGCTGCTGCAGTGTCTCCCCATCCCTTGGTGCTCTCCTCTGCCTGGACTCAGGCAGGCAGCTCCTCACACAGGCATCCAAAGCAGATCCATAACTGGATTAAGTGGTCTGAATCTACCAGTGGGTCATTGCTGGGGTCAGAGCAACCCATTGCCTGCAGACACATAAGGGCTTTTCAGCAGGACAGAAAGCAGCTCTGTGACTCCCTCAGATGTGAGCTACAGTATCACCCAGGGCTGCTGTGAGTCTGTGGTGGCTTCTGTTTCTACCATGTTTAGAGGAAATAATAGTTAAACATGGTGCATCTCTGCGGGAAGGGAATACAGGAACCTGGTGTACACCTGACTGCAGTCCGTGGGGCTTTCTGCTGGCACAGAGCAGATGCTCAGGAAGCTTTCCAATTTGGTTTTCTCCTAGGGTTACATTAAGCAGTGCCGCAAGAGAGCAGACATGTTTACGGAAGAACAGCTGAAGACAATCTTTGGGAATATTGAGGACATCTACAGGTGCCAGAAGAAATTTGTTAAAGCACTAGAGAAGAAATTTAACAAAGACCACCCACATTTGAGTGAGGTTGGCTCATGCTTCTTGGAATATGTAAGTAAATTTGACTTCATGGAAAAGGGGTAGCTGAGCATGGATTAATACAGAGGATTTAGAAATTGATCTGACAGAAGTGAAGCTTTCTTTAAAAAAGACCCACCCAAGCAAACTAAATGCATCACGCCTCGCCCAAGCCCTGTTCAACCACTCCCCATTTCGCAAAGAAATATCCTGTAGCTTTGTGGCTATGGCAACAGCATTTTCAAAGCACCTCATTTTCTGAACTATAATCCCTGCCAGGCCTTGGTACTTCAGGCAAAAATGTAGGAAGATTCCAACATCTTGAGCAGGTCCTGAGTTTGTGGTGATGGCATTTTCAGTGCAGCTGTGGCTAGTCTGGGCACTAACAGCATTCAGCTGAGCCCAGACCAGGATATGTGGGAATGTCTGGGTCTTGCAGATGAGCTGCAGGGGCTGAACCTCTAACACACCCTGCCCACCCGCAGCTCTAGGTGTCTGGGTTTCAGAGCCTGGGGAGGATATAAATCACCAAACAGTTCCCTGTGTAGGGAACACACACAGGAGTCTGTGCCAGGGCAGTAAATCTCTCCCTTTTCCTTGCAGCAAACAGAGTTCCAGATCTACTCTGAGTACTGCAACAACCACCCCAACGCCTGCATGGAGCTGTCCCGCCTCACCAAGGTGAACAAGTACGTTTACTTCTTCGAGGCCTGCCGCCTGCTGCAGAAGATGATTGACATCTCCCTGGATGGGTTCCTGCTGACCCCCGTGCAGAAAATCTGCAAATACCCCCTGCAACTGGCTGAGCTGCTCAAGTACACCAACCCCCAGCACAGGTAGGCCAGAGGCGGGGGGAAGGAGCCAGGCTGCTCTCATGGAAATGGACTTGTGCAGAATCTTGCATGGAGGCCAACAGCATCCAACACCACAGTTCATATGGGTTAACTTGTAGAAACCAGGAAAAAGTATTTTTATGTCAAATACATAATTTTCCACTACGGTAGCACTGAGCTTTACTGTCACAGACTGAGAGTTACAAGGTCCACTTTATAATGGCACTTCTCTATTTTGTCGGCTCACGTATCTGTGATACCAGCACATACATACTTTGGAGCTACATGTTTCTGGTGGTGGTGTTGAAAACCTTGCCTCTAAAAGCATTGGTTGCATATATCCCAAAATGTCTGCACAGCTACACTTCACCAGTGGCAAGTTGTGCCCTGCAGCAGTCGAGCCACACACACTTGGTGCCCTGTCAGTGCCAAAGCCATTGCTGTTTCAGGGTGAAGGCACTGCCTTTGGCTCAAATAACTGTCACTTAATTAAGCATCTGAAATAAAACATGAAAAATCTGTATTAAAGGTTTGATACTGGTCCATTGTGGCTTGACTTAAAATTTCATCTTCCTAATTGCAGCCCTGGTACTTCCCAGAATGGTTTTAAGCAGATCTTTTTAAATCTCTAAATATGTTGTCTGAAGCTGACCTTGGAGCAGAAAGCTCCTTAATGAAGTGCACAGATGTTTTGGAAGTTGCTGTAGAGCCAAGTTGTGCAGCTCAGCTCCTTCCCAGCTGCTCTGAACTCAGCAGAGGTAGCTGGTGGGGGAGGGTAGATCAGCCTCAGAGCAACCCTGCCATGGGCTCGTTTAAAACAAGCAAGTTAGTGTTAAACTGCTTCACCTGTGCACCACAGATCAGTCCCTGCAGGGGAACAGCAGCATTGTGAATATGCTGTGTTATGTTGCAGAAAGAAAATGAGGCTTGGAAAGGCCTGGAGGTTCTTCCAGCAATTTGTATTTACATTTCTGTAGCTAAATTTGATTACTTACCTCCTTCCCATCCCCAAAATTGGCCTAGATTTGTTACCAGACCATGATATGTGCCTCAAAACCAGCATGTGTCTGAGAAGCTGCTACAGGAACAGGTGCCTCTGACTGCAGCACAGAACAGCTGGGATAGACTGCAAGTGAACTCCTGGTTCCCCAGCTCCTCGCTAGGCTGCTCTCAGCTAGCTACTCTCAGGAGTTCAGGCACAATACCCACGATTTTGCCACGCCTAATGCCTCTACCTGTCCCCAGGGATTTTAAGGATGTCGAGGCTGCCTTAAATGCCATGAAGAACGTGGCTCGGCTCATCAATGAGAGGAAGCGGCGGCTGGAGAACATCGACAAAATCGCTCAGTGGCAGAGTTCCATAGAGGACTGGGAGGTAGGAGACTTCCCTGCCCCAGCAATCACCTGTTCCACTTTGTTCCTCTCCTGCCCTTTTAACAGCTTCTCCCTACAGTGAATTCTCACTGTCTAGCCCGACCTCAGCCCATCTTTGTGGGGGGTCTTTTTTATTTGAACAGATACGATCTTTTCATACAGCTGAGCAGGTCTAGCACATAACCCAGCTAGACCAGTTGCCTTTGCATGTTTCCTGGGATTTTTGCTTCCCTGTTTTTCTTTGCAGTATGAAATCAGCATGTAGGTTAGTGAAATTCTATTCTTTTTCTCTTGCCCCCCATTTTATCTTGAGTGATTTCAAACTCTCAAGATGAGCAGAATGGCCCCTAAATTCTTAATAAGCCAGGTTATTGTTGCAGAAAGGCAAGTTCTGGCATAGTGACAGAGGAAACCAACGTTCTCTGTAGACTCATTAAAAAAATTGCTAAATAAAAGAAACAAAATACTACTTTTCTAAATCCTAGACTCAATAAATCCTCAATAAACTATGTCCCTGCCCAAGGATGTCAGGCTAATTCTTAGCTCCCTGCTTATGTGCCTCCTTTATGTCTGGGATGGAGCAGCTTCCCTGAGCAGACTCCCTGGAAAATGAGATTTTTCAAATTTACCAGGCCATTGTTCTTACCAAACTGAGTTCCCATTCCCTGGGTGCCAAGGGCAGTGCCTCCCTGATATGACAAGGACTGTCCTCCAGCACAGGCTCTCTCTCATTCCCAGAGGAGTTCTGTCGGCAGGAATTCAGGCCCCTCAGCCAAGCTGAGGTTCTCCTGTCAGACTACAGGCTCCTGCTTTCAGATGGCTGAGACCAACCTGTTCTTTGTGCTGTTCTCAGGGAGAAGATGTCCTAGTCAGAAGCTCAGAACTCATCTATTCTGGGGAATTAGCCAAAATCTCCCACCCTCAAGCCAAGAGCCAACAGAGGATGTTCTTCCTCTTTGATCACCAGCTTGTCTGCTGCAAGAAGGTAACCCATGAATGCTGCTTACTGCTGTGCTGATGGATTTAAGTGAGCTCCCTCTCCACCCCTTTGTTTCCTTAATACTTCTTGGCCTCATGTGCTCCTGGCACTGAGCCTTCTCTCTGCATTCCTTTCAGTCTTTTCTCTGAGGTCCTGGAGGGTTCTGTGCACCTGAGCATGGCAATCAGCTACTGCTCTAATTCTCACAGCAAAAGAGCAAAGCACTGCACTGCTTCTGGGGTTAGTGCGGGGTTATTCTATACAACTCAGTTAGGAGTGTTGTCACACAATTCCTTTAACTACCTTGTTTTTCAAATGCACTTCCACCTGAGATAAGTATTGTATTCAGAAATAACTGCAGCTTTGCTGAAGAGCTGTGAGCAGTCAGTGAGGCCATGTTGACATCACATGTAAGTCTGTAAGAACAGCTCATGCTATTTCTTTTATTACCCAGCTTATGAAAAATCTTCCTTCTTGGAGCCAATGAAGGGTAACTTCCTCTGGAAT
Source organism: Lichenostomus cassidix (assembly GCF_008360975.1). Lineage (NCBI taxonomy): Eukaryota > Metazoa > Chordata > Aves > Passeriformes > Meliphagidae > Lichenostomus > Lichenostomus cassidix. Next base: position 20,994,950 of record NC_139490.1, read on the forward strand.
TTCAGAACTGAACGTGCCAATTATTTTTTGCATATTTCATAGAATGCAGGTAGCTCCAGGTAACTTAGGCATGACAATCACTGTTCTCAAAGTTACTTTTCATTGTCAACAAAAAACTCCAAGAGCTAATTATTGGGGTTTTTTTGTTGTTGTTTTTTTTGCTTTTTAACTGGAACTGAAGGATTCAAATAGTGTTTTCTGACAGATTTAATGAGGATTTGGGATCATGTGTAATACCCAAGCTTGGTTTTTGTTCAGATCTTCAAGGACCCCAATACAGATACCAGCCTGTTCTGACCCCACTGCCAGAACAAGCCACGTTCCCAGCAGTGCCTACAGCAGCTCAGCACGCTGCAATTCCAGATTCAAATCCAGTATTCATTTCTTTTACAGGACAGTAATGATATCAGGGAGATTAAATACTCCATCATATCCAAGAAACAGCAACATCTGCTGTGATCTCTCTTACAGGACCTTCTGCGCAGGGACATCCTGTATTATAAGAGTCGAATCAACATGGATGACATGGAAATACTGGATGTAGAGGATGGGAAGGACAAGGACTTCAATATCAGTGTGAAAAATGCATTTAAGCTGCACTGCCGAGACACTGAGGAAGTCCATTTATTCTGTGCAAAAAAGCCTGAGCAGAAACAGCGCTGGCTGAAGGCGTTTGAGAATGAAAGAAGGCAGGTGCAGCTTGACCAGGAGACAGGTATGGAAGGAGCAATGCTGGGAGACTGGGTTTTTTTTTTTATTATTTTTGGGTTTTCATCTTTTTTTTTAGTCACTGGCTAATGCCTGAGGAGTGAAAGGAGGGGGAAGCCAGTCCATGCTCCAGTGCAGCTCTGGGCTGCTGAATTGCACATTCTGAATAAATCTGTGCAATTAAAGAGCTGCAAACTACCATGAGCTGACACTGCAGTGTGTCCTCAAGGAGGCTGATGTGTCTTAAAGAGTTCAGACAGCGCTGGCAAAATAGTCAATACATTACATACAGGGTCCAGAACAGTGTGAGTGCCCAGCTTGGAGGTATCTGTACAGAATAGGTTCAGCCAAGGGTTCTCATTGGGCAAGAGGGTTGCTGGTGTTTTGTTCAAATCCTTCTTAATTCAGCCTAGTGTGATCTGTAGGATTTCAGCCACCCCTGGCCTGGACTGGCTTCTGCCCCCAGTGAAGCATGGGCTGTGAAGGGCAGGCAGCAAACCCTGCATGGTGGGGGGATTTGTGAGGGCTCTGCCCTCCCAGCCTTGGCAGTGACTGGGGGCTCTCACCTCAGGCATTTGCCTCTACCCCTGTCTTCCCCTGAGGTACCAAATGCTCACCTGCTGCTGACAAAAATCTGCTTTATCTTCCAGGTTTTTCAATCACAGAGGTGCAGAAAAAGCAGGCAATGCTGAATGCCAGCAAGCAGCACCATGCTGGGAAGCCCAAGGGTGAGTCACACCTGAACACAGGAACACTGTGAAAATGGGGGGTGGGTCTGTATTTACTACATGGAAGTAGTTTCAATGAAGTGGCATTAACAAGCTCTTGAGAAGGCCAGATGGTGAGCTCTGGTGTGACAATCTGCACTACATTCCTGGTAGATTCAGATGGCTGGAGTCAGAAGTCTGTTCCTAACTCCAGGAGAGCCACTTTGCAAATAATCAGCACTGTGCCAAAACCCAGCAGCTTCTGCTCCAAGGCCAATGCACAGCCTCTCCCCAGGAGCCAGGTTCTCCCACCAGTTTGGCACTCCCTTTGGCAAAAGGCAGGGTGTGTAGTAATCCCCATGATGCATAGAGGGCCACAGATGTCACTGCAGCAGGGACTGTTCCTGCCTGGGCAGTTGTGCCTGTGGAAGATGCTCTGAAACCTGCAACTTGGGCAGAGTGCTAGGGGTAGGTGCCATGCTTGAGCAGAGCTCTTCATTCAACCTGTCAGAGACAAGGAAAATTAACAGCAGCCAGGGGGGATGAAATCAAGCAAAAAAAGAGGAAGGTTCCTGTGCCTACAGCACTGTTGGCTGAAGAGAGCCCTGTCGATGCCACCTTCCCCTTCTCTCTGTTCAGAGGAACACGTGTCACTTGGTTTCCTCCAGACGCACAGAGGCGACCACTTCCTCTTGGTGGTACCAGCCAGCACTTAAATCCCAGCCACATCTCCACAAAGAAAGCTTGGCTAAATGTCAGAACAGGCCAGAAATAAGATTCATATGCAAACAGGGGGAAGTTTGGAAGGAGGCCAGACCACACTAACAGAGCAAAACCCTTGGGGCACAGCATTGGATGAAACTGCACAGACCAGCCTTGTCCACGATGCAGGCACTGACCATTCCTACTTGGAAATCGAACCAGGATGTTGTAACAGGCACAGCAGCACAGCAGCTGCTTCTCCCAGCACAGCCAAAAGCACCAGTTAAGTTTGTCGCCAGTCACATGCTGCAGCTCTTTAGCCTTGCTGTGATGTTGGCAGAACACCTGCCAGTGGTGCAGCACATTTCTGAGCCTTCCACAGCATCAGCTCTAATCCTAAAAGGCACTGTTGAAAGTAAGGACAGACTAAAGGAAGGGTGACACTAAGACAAACCCAATTTGCAGCCCTGCAGTTTTAATAAGGACTAGGGTAGATGGTAGAGCTGGCGGGGGGGAAAGGAGCCATATTCAACTAACATGCTTCCTATCTGCTCCTCCTCCCAGCTGTCACCAGGCCCTACTACGACTTCCTGATGCGGCAGAAGCATCCCACGCTGCCCACCACGCTCCCTCAGCAGCAAGTCTTCATGCTGGCAGAGCCCAAGCGCAAGCCCTCGAACTTCTGGCAGAACATCAGCAGGCTGACGCCCTTCCGGAAATAGGGGCAGCCCCGTGTTTGTGCCTGAACCCCTTCTGACAAAGCACTTTATCCGTCAGTCCTGGCAGGCGGAGCCCAGGTTCATCCAATCCTTTGTTTACAGAGGATGGCACACGTGCTCCTGCCTTCCCTATTTATTTTGCAGCCCGACTGACCGCGCTGGCTCCGAGTGAGGCCAGCCGTGCATCGGTTCCACAGAGCCAGCGCCGCACAGTGCCCGGCAGGCAGAGCTCCAGAGCGAGCAGGGAGCTGGACACGCTGCAGCCCAAGAGATTTTGCTTGTCAGCTGTACTTGGACTCACTCCTTCCCGCTGTGCCCACCACTGCTGGCTGGCAGCTGTCACAGGGGATGGCAGCTGATGGACCCACTGGCCCTGTGGCCACTGCTGTGCTCAGAACAACAGTTCAGAGTCCATGGTGAGGAGGGATGAACCCTCCTGCTCTGCCCACCCCCATGCCCCACATTTCTCAGAGACATGATCCTCCTCCATGTGTCCAACTAACTCAGCAGCCTCTGCAGGCACTCAGAGAGCACAGTGAGCACTGCACTGTGACCTCCTCCCTTCCTTTAGTCCAACACCACCGGTGAATGGCGTCCTACATTAAACTGTGCCAACCTGCAGCATGAGTCAAGTCAAAGAATCTCTAGTGGGTTTGAGTTACATAAGTTAGAGAAAAATGTGCCTAATTAATACCATACTCAATTCCTTAGATACTCGTCTCTCCATCATTCTGCCATATTTCCTGGCCAATGAAAATGCTCCTTGTTTGTAATGTGTTTATTTATGGTAAAAATCAGAACTGTGTATTTTGTAAGTCTGTAATTGTTCTTGTCAGATGTTGTTAACTTGATGCCTGTTTTTGTCTGTTTAATTTCTTTTTTTTAAGAAAGGTCAATATTTGCAAACCTAGCTCCCAGAAGTCAGAGTCTGCTGTTCAACTCTGAAGCATCATTATTATGCAAACTCCCACAGACCCTCAAATTCAAGGAGTGTTACTGACACTTTTAAAAATGGAAAACCACTTTAAAAAAGCCTAAATTTAAAATTAAGAGCCTCATGTTATGTACCCAAGTTTCAAACTGTGGCCAAAAAGAATGAATTTAAACCTTGATTAACAAAATGAAAGACTTGCCTTACCATATAGTGAGAGTTAGAAGCCATACTGACTGAATTCCCTAGAGTAGGAGACATCCTGTGACAGTGGAAGGAAGACACCTGCTCATTGCAACTCAAGTGTAAGTGAGCACTAACTGTCTGCAGAGCTCAGAAATCCAGTGTTTGTTGATGCTGTAGCTGACCAAAGTCTGGTCATCCAGGGATATCTGAATTCAGTAGCATGTACAAAGTCCTTCTTGCACTATATCTTCCCCCCAGACCAGGGGCAACATTTAATTTCATAAAGAAACTTGTAAAAGTGACTCTCAGCCTGTGTTTGTCTCCAGCATGTCTATCTGTGTGAACTTGTTTTCCAAAGTCACTGTGGGGACTGTGCTCTTGCAGCTCCCTAAGTGGCTGCTCAGCCATCGAGGCCATGCCAGAAGGTGACACTCAGAGCAGCCACCCTGTGGAGTGACAGCAGGGACACAGGGACCACTCTGCTCTGGAGAGGACACTGGGGCAATGCTGGGGGGGACAAAAGGAAAAAAATATTAAAAATCATTCTCTAAGAAGCCACTGACGTCAGGCAGCTACAGCAGTATTAGCACAGTGTCCTTTGCAGCAGGCAAACAGACACACAAGGAGGCACAGACAGGGACCCTGAAAGACACCCAGAGACACACATGGCCTAGCAGACACACTGGCACTGACTGGAATGTACAAACACACAGGGACAGAGACAGACACCCACCCAGACACCTACGGGGGAGATGGGGACCAAGAGACCCTGACACACATGCGTAGGTAAACCAGCACCACTCAGTAACAGAAGGCAATTGTCATTTCTGTGTTTACCCTAAGTGTCTACACCCTCCTTTCCTTATCCATGGCATGCTTGTTTTGATTGGCCAGGAAGAAAACCTGTTGGCAACTAAAATTACTGATTTTCTGAGCTTATCATTAGCTTTGCAGTTAGTTGAGGCGGGTAGGAGGGCAGAGAACAATTTCTTGCCCAACAGAGACACAGGATCTCACACCCCACAACAAGCATGACCAGCTGTGACAATGCATCAGGTTGCTCACGGTCTTGTCCAGTTGCTGTCTGGGTACCCAAGGATGGAGCTTCTCCTAAAACCTCCTCGTATCCCTGCTCAAAGGCACTCTATCCCCAGTGTGAAGGAAGTGCTGACATTTAGTCAAAGCTCCCCTTGCTGCAATGTCTGATCTGGTTTTAGGCAGAATATTACTTAATATACTCAGCTTTACCTCTACAATGAATTCACTCTGGTAGAAATCCTCACCTCTTCTCCTGAGGGCAATGGGGTGACAGCAGCACAGGACCTGGGAGTGCAGCAGCTGTGAAGTGCAACAACAATGGCCATGCCCTCCCTCCCCCACTGAAATACACACAAGACTTGGCTACTAGCAATTACCTGGGTAGCAATTCTCTGAACAGTATTTTAACAGTGGTTAAAATTACTGTATGATTTATCAGCTCTTCCAGAGCTGGCTTAATCTCTGCCCAGTGCGCACAAAGGACACTGTTTTTTACAGAAATCTTTTTAAGTGCCAAACCAGACTTCTCTGGCCAGACAGCATCCCAGTTGATGGATAGTTAATCCCTTCTGGAAGAATTCTAGTATCCACTTGACTGTCAGTACTCTAAAAATTGTCCTCAGTTGGGATTTTTATCTTGTACGCCATAGTTGGACCTAGGATCCAATTTCCTATGCAAGAGTGAGATCAGCTAGAAAAACTGATCACACGGAAAATGGTGGAGTTACAGCAACCATACTGAGAAACAGGTAAGGCTCAAGCCCATTGTGCTCAACACACCCACCCCACAGTCTGCTTGGAAGAGGATTTCATCACTAAACACTGTCCTTTGTTTAATACTCAGCACCACTTCCCAATTCTCACCACAACCCTCAGTGTTTCCTGAACAGTCACAGATCATGTGCAACCTTCTTGTGTTTTAAGTGATTAGACACTCAAAAGTCACCTCACCTCCCAAGTCACTCATTAAATGGCAAAGTGTACCTGTGTGTGAGATGGTGGTAACAGATTAACCAACCCCAGATTTCCCTCCTGCTCCTCCTGGCATCTGGATTTGGACTGGAGTTACTTTCAATTCTGCTTCTGGTACTGTTCTGCCAATGACCAGCACCAGGTGAACATGTGTGCAGGCCAGAGCAGGTGTGTGCACAGTGATCCACAACGTCATCAGCTAAACCTGTAATAATGGGACTCCTGGCATATGAACAACAGGTCAAGTACAGCCTCTGACAAGCTGAGCTAAATGGACAACACCATTGTGCCAGTTCCACAGGAAATGTCCATTTGAAACACGAAGAATCAGAGCTGTGAGACATCAGCACCCTCTACTCTGGAGCTGAACCTTCAACAGGGGCCAGAAATGCAGATTTGCATACAAAACAAACTGAAGCTCCTGACATTAGTCTGAATAACACCAATCCTTCTGGATTTTAGGGCAGAACCAGCCAAACTACTCAGAAAAACAGTTCTGCATTGAGTTACATGAAGAGAACAAAGAGATTGAGTCAGGGGTGGTTTGGGTTTTGGTGTTTTGGTTTCTTTTAGGGGTGTTGGCTCTATTTGCTCCTCTCCTTCTGTAGCTATCCATTTAGGAAGCTTCTTGTAAAAACAGCTGTGTTTCTTAATGACCGAAATCTGCCCAGATTGCACTTAGTCAAGTAAGACACAGACTTGTGTAAAGCACATGAATCAACTGAAAGAATGACTTCCTGAAGCTACCAGTTAAGTGAAGAGAACCAGTGGTTGCTAAATAGTGTAATTTCTGCTCTAAGGAAAAAAAAAAAAAAGTTCTCTAATTCGAACTATTAGTTTAGAATATCTGATTCAGACACTGTGGGTGTATACACCATTAAAGTTCTAATAGTATCAAAGCCAGCACAAACTGTCTTTGTGCTAACTCCAAGTAACAACTACCATTACCATGGAGAGAAAAGTTCCCCCAAAGCAGCTTTTAATACCTTTCCTGTTTTGTCCATCCCCTGAAGGACAGTGGGGTGTCAGGTGGGGAAGAGTTCTATCTGTGTCCAGGAGAGTCCATGGCCTCACCAAGTCCACTGCAGGAGATTCCCACTGTCCAGGACACTGCTCTGCACAGGTAGCACAGCACTCTGTCATCCTGGAGCCAACCATGTCCCAACCACCTGCACCTGGGTGTCCCAACAGCTTACCAAAACACCTGAAAACCAGGCCTCACTATCACCAGCAGGCATAACTGAAAATCGAGCCACCTGCGAGTAACAAGATAATCTCAGCTTCAGACTGAAAATGCTACATTTCTTAGGATGCCAGAATAACAGAAATTAGCTATTTTAAATAAGAAGGCCTTTCATCTGGTATATCAAAATATCAGGCTGTGCTCCTCCAGATGTACGGTAGTGGAAGTACATCATCATGTAACAGCAGAGTTAAAGAAGTCTGTGGCAAGATTGGCATGCAAATATCAGTCTTTTGAACAAGTACTGTACTACTCACCACCCAGAGAACTGTCAGCACCTGGGAGATGGGACAGCATCCAGCAAGTGCTAATTTCTTCTTTACTGTTACTACTTTAATTGTTTTAATTCTCCTGTCAAGTTGCACCACGTACCTGCTCGTGAGGGTTATGGCATTGCAATGCCCATTTGGACAGCAAATATGGTAGAACAGTAACTCCTAAAGCTTTATTCACACCTCATTCAACTGCTGGAGCCTCAGCCTGTGCCTGCTGCTACTCACACTATACCAAAGTGAGCAGGACTTGCCACTGCTACTGACATCAGCAGTCCCACACTAGTACAACCCAAAATACCAACTGTAAGGTCCTGTACCAGCCTACCAGCAGAAATTCCCTGTCCCAGAGCTCCAAGCCTAAGCAAAGCTGTAGGGTCAGGTCTTCAAGGTAAGTAATGGGTTAAAGAATAAGAACTTTGATAGTGGACAGCAATTAACAAAGTAAAAAGGATTTCAGCTGATTTTCACCCCCTGAAGGCACAGTGCTGTTCTTTTAGTTGGACAGTGCAGGGGAAGGAATCAATCTTGCAGGCCACAAAGACCAATCAGTGCAGCCCATGTCAGAGTGAAGGCAGAGTGACCTGACACAAGACAGAAATACCTCCTGCACACCCCTGGCTACGCAGGGCATGGGATCACAGCTCCAGAACGGCAGCAGCCTGGAGCCACTTGCCTTTCCACTCACAGCCACACTGCTGCAGGCTCTGGAGAAGCCAAAGGGTGCTCCTTCCCAGCCACACAGCAATCCCAGCTTGCCTGCCTTGGCATTAACACCTCACACCACACTTAATTTCTCCCACGTCTCTCACACATTTCCTTAAGAAACTACATTACTAAAATCCCATGGCTTTCGCAGTGCTGGCAGTTCTAGGAAAAATGCAGGCTGCTTGTTCTTTTTGCTTAACACTCCTGTCATCTTTCCCCCTGCAACTACACCCCTCCTCTCCGTACATCCTGAGCTTCTCTTTTGCACAAGTTTGCTACCAAAGCAGCTCCCTGTTTCAATGAAATACCTGTGGTACTTACCCCAGAGCCATGTATCTTTGTGTGTGACTGCTTACATTTACAGTTGTGAGATGGGAAATAAATAAGCTATCAACTTTAAGTCTTGTATAATTCTGTAATCCTCCCATAAAGCATTAACTACTGACTATACAGCATCAGCCTTTGCCTCTACCATAACCCCATGGAGCTATATAACAGCATTCTGCTTAGAGGTTCCTCCTATCCTTCCACACCTACTTTTTTCCCCTGTTCTCCTTAGCAGCACCCACCCATCACCCAGGCTCGGTAACAATTTGTGGCTCTTTTTCTTTAACCTCCAGCAGCCTGAAATAATACACTTGCTATCTAAATCACAGCATCAAGAAAAACCTTATCCCCAAGTATAGGCACGTGTTCAATGAGGCAGAGGGAACTGCACTTGAGCTCAACTGGGAACTTCACATGATTACAATTCTTACAAGGCTGGCAAAAGCAAAACTCAGGGAAGGTGTGTTCCCCTCCCACCTTTCTGAAGCATCAATTTGTCCACATATTTTACCTTTCTTGCCCAGAAAAAAAAAAGGTACTGTAAAACACTACAAAGTAGATTACTATAGCCCAAAATGAAGGTCCAGCTGTGGTAATTTAAGATGACAGCTGAGCTGCTCAGAGTCAAGCTCTTTCTGTCATGTTTGTGTTGGAAGAAGCTCTCAGCCCACCAAGGACTACAGCTGTGGGTTACGTGTACCCACGAGGCTCAACAGCTTTCCCTCTAGACGTGCCATTCTCCCTGTGACACAACCCAGCCTCCCTTAGCTACCAAAGACTTCTGGCTGCTGTTTAAAGTAAACATTAAAAACAGCACAAAAAAAAAGAAGCTGTCACATGGTCTCCATTCTGTTCTGGATGATTAAGACAGGATAGCTAATAGCCTGATGGATACTGAAATAAAATCCAGGAGAGCACTTAGTCTCCTACACACAAGTCAGATATTTTATCCATGCAATTCAGCAACACCTTCCACTCCAGCACTGACATTTCCTACACAAAGAAATTCTCATCTAAATAGTAAGTACATCACTCCTGATTCCAAGGGAGTTCACCAATGAAACTATTTCTGTTACCTGACTTTGTTTACAGCAAGCCATGGAGTTTAGAATCTAAAGCAAGATGGTAGAAACAGGAAATTTTGGTTTTGCCCATAATTAGTTAGGAGGAAAACTTGAAACTTAAATCTTCTTGATTTCTAACAATCACTAACTGAGCAGATACTTTCCTGGAAGGGGCTCTGGCTGTTCTCAAGTGTTCAAAACTGCCCCTAAATGAGGGAGCTCTTATCAAAACATCTGACCTTGTTGGTTACCCAGCGAGTAACCAACAGCCACTTGTCAGTGAGGGGGAGGGTAACACACATTTCACTGCCACTGCAAAAAGAATTTGGGAAAAGTCAAACCATTCCTGACTCACCATGATGGCAGTTCCATGGATACATTTAGAACCCCCATGAAAGAAACCCCACATAGAAACTTAAGAGTTCAGTACCATGTCCTGACAAGTGTTGAATACAATACAAAGTCATGTTTCACAGCAACAGACTCCCAGGAGAACAGCTACGTCAGAATCCCTCCAGCCCAAGAGTGATCAGCACCATTCTGAAGAACAGCATTTCCCTTTATAGCATCCCAGATTTCAGCAACCCACTGGTTGAGGATTATGAATTTTCATCAGCTGCAGTGCTCTGCAAAAAACACTCCCAAGCCTATCTACCTTGAACATGAAAGCAATCCCAGGATAACTGACCAACAATTAGCTTGAGGTAAAACACACTGAAAAAAGTCTGCCCGTAGTATCCCTGGTGCTTCAGCTACAATTTTAACAGCTCAACTACTTAAACTACCTGTAGCAATAATCCTGACAGCCCAACACTATTCCTGCAGATTGATGCAGTCACGTTGCACCTTCCTCTTCCACGTGTTGCTTTTCTCCAGAACATTACCAGGTAAGTTAACTGTTATTTTTGGAGACCTACAATAAATGAAAATAGCCAGTTAGTTCAAGCAACTTAGTTCTGTTCTCCCAAAATACACACAATTCCGTTTTAACATTAGTGCTTTACAACCACCCACATACTAAAGAACTAGGATAATTACCCACACTTCACACCTACTCCGCTCTTTTCCTTCTGGGGAACACTGAAGACACTGATTTATAACAGCTTTCTGCTCAGGGGCTGTCACCTCTCCAATCAAACAGCACGGATGTGGCATGAAGCAAATGCTGAAGTATTGTCAAATTTTACATCTGTTCCATTTCCTTTGTTTTAGGCTATAAAATTAAACCCCTCAGATTTCAGGAAATGCCTCAAAAGGGAACAAGGCAGGGTTGAACAACTTTACTCTCAGACAGGACAACTTATGGCAGCTTATTTCCCATGAGGGAGCCTTTGCCACTACATTCTGTTAGGCATCAAAAAACCTTACCAAGAAAAGTCACTTAAATCCATTTCAGCATTTTGCTTTGCTTCAATCAATCACCAGACTCCACCAGCCTGAAGAATTTAAACATACCATACTGTTCTCCAGCACAGAATGTTTTCTGGAAGGATGGCACCAAAGATAGTAGGAAAGAAACCACAATAAGCAACACAAGTCAATCTTTATTGAAAACTGAAGTATTAATACATAACAATTCTTGTTACAATAAACGTGCTTTTAAGAATTTAAACTTGAGCTCATCTACTCATTGAATTGCATAAAAAATAAAAAAGTATGAATTTTCACAATTGAACTGGCTCAGAATGGAATCTCCACTCTTTGTGTCGATGCGATAGTTCAATGCAGGAGTGAGTGATGCCTTAAAACTTATTTTGGAAGACAACATTGACCTAAACTTAAAAAAAAAAGTACCAATACAACTGTTCCTAAGACAGTTTTAAAAAAAGTCATAAAAAGGAAACCTGTGTCTATTTCATAACAAACATGGAGAACTATTACTGGGGCCTCTTGTACTTCCATTGCATGCACTCACTTTTTTAGATCTTAGACAGGAGGGCAGCCAATAATAGCATTACAATTAAAAAAAACCCACTAACAGATCCCTTCTACTTAAAACAAGTCTGTACAGCAGCCAGCTAAAAAAGCTTTCCCAGTTTGCCTGCTAAGTGCCCAAAAGTCACAACCAGTTTAGAAAAGTCATGTTCATTTTCTTGATGTTGAAACTTCAGGGCCCACAAATTTCCTAGAGTACACTTAAAAATCATGAATGGACCCTTACTACATGTGAAATTCAGATGTTTCAGTGTTATATGCAACCTGCACAAGAAAAGGTTTCTTGTCCCCAGATAAGCACTGCTCCTCTTCCCTCTCTTGTGCCTACAGAACATGCCTGAGCTGCCCCAGCACCCCTGGGTGCACCCAGACTGCCCAGAGCCCTCACTCCTCCCCAGCAGATGTGGGAAGCAGCTCAGCCCTGGGCCAGCCCTGCTGCACTAAGGGCCTGACTGCTGCAGGTGTTCTGCCCCCTGGCATTTGACCTCCTCAGCGTGAGGGGCTCTGCAGGAAGCCTCGAGCTGATACAACACAGGATTAGAACTGACACTTGTTAATGAGAACGATGCGAATGAGCTGAAATCATCTCGTCTTGTAGAGCCTCCACAAAGCCTGGCACACAGGGCTGAGGAGCCTGTCTGGACTGACACCTGCTGGAGAAGGCTGGGGCAGATCGGGGCTGTTTGCTAAGGAGCACTGCACAAAGCACAGCCCGGGCAGCCACAGAGCAGCCACAGCCACGGGGTCTGTCCTGCCCCTCGAGCCCCAGCTGAAGTATCACTATTGCTCACGGTCCTAAGATGGGAGATTTCACACACATGGTAGTTACTACTCCTGGGATGAGTTTGACCCTAGAGTTAGGTGGTGGTGTCAGATTGCTGTGCTTATCTATTTGAGTAAAACCCAAACAAACAGCATGTAACGCTGTGCTGAAGCACTGGGGAGTGATTCCAAGTCAATCCTCTAGCCTTCCTACCCAAGGAGCAGTGAAGGCAGAACACTCCGTGGACAGCAGCCAATGCTGAGTACCCTAGTTTACAGCTCTGGGCCATCAACCATCCTGACAACACTAAGACACAGTGGTACTTACGGGTGGTGGTTTGGTTCTGTTGTTTGGTTACTTTTTCAGTGGATGAAGCAATACGAGGAAGAACTTCAACTAAAATAAAGGACTTTTCCATCTACCACTGCATCTAAGCATTTAACTTGCATAGTACACTCAAAACGAAGCTCTCTTGAACAGCATTCCTGCATGTCTCCTAGAAACTTCAAACAGGAGAGGGTTACAAATATAAGCAATATCTAATAGTAGGTTCTCTCTTTTCCTTCCTAGTGTTTAGTTCACCACCACCACACTGACTAGGGCTACATGGTTTTGGTGCCAATTATTAGCCATTTTTCTTTTGCTGCTGCTACATTTAAAACACATTTTATCAGCTGTTACTGACATAGGGAATACCTCGGTTTTTAAAAAATATTTTATCTAGACGCAACACCTGAAATTTGAATAAAAAAATTTTTTTCTTGGACTTCTCTTTGTTATTGCTGCAACAGTTATTTTCAGTTCCAGGTTTATAGTAGTACTTTTTTAATCATATAAAGCTGCCATAAAAGTTTTTATTTTTTTTAAAGAGAAGGTTGATCTGAAATGTCTCTACTGCACTAGCTCTTTTCATTTGCTGAGGAGCTCTAGTGCAAACATGTACTGTGTATCCATTTATAAAGGAATTCTAAATAGGGAATGTTATATAAAAAGCAGGAGAGAATGTTTCATAAGACCCTCACTGTGTAAACGCCTATTAATGATGTACAGTTTCCCCCACTGCAGTTTTATATCCATGCTTTCTACTATTTGCAACAAAATACCATTAAGATAGTTATATATACACAAATATTCCCCCGTCCCCCTGCACTGTGCTTTTGGTTACTTTTCAGAACAACTCCTGGAGACAAGCTCCAGCCTCCCAGTAGGATCAGAATCGCTCAGGACTGGAAGGTGCAGTACCTTTGAAAAAGGTACAGTTTCTCCCTCCTGCATGAATCCCATAATGCAACTTAGAAAAAAAAAGTGCTCAAATAAGTGAGACTGCCTAAGTGTTATGGAATACTATACAGAGACCAATTCCAAGGTGACATTTAGGAATCTGAAGTTAGAGCAAATATATAGGAAGTTCTATTCATACCTTAACTATTTCTCTATTGCAGCATTCATGGAAGTTCTCTCCTCTGACTTTCAAAACTTTAGTTTATGGTGATGAGACAGGAGACAGCAAACTTCCAGCTTGGCCCTCGCAGCTCCTCCCCAACACAGCACTGCTCCAAACCTCAGCTCCTGGTTCAAACCACGCTCAGGACAAACACCCTGCATTGGTGCTCACTGTGCTCTGCCACACCTGACTAATCACAGCTGCAAACCTACTACACAAATGGAATTGTTAAAACAGACTTGAACAAAGCAGTACAGATTCAACTAAGTTAGTCTTGGATAATTTTCTGCTCCATATAAAAACATATGGAAATCCCTAAGCTGCAGTAAGTGCTCACGAGTAAGGTTGAAAGTACTTATTCCAACAAGATAGTTATGTTCAAGGCATTAGAAAGAAGGGGGCCATCCACTGACAGTGATTCATGCAAAATAAACCTAAACTTTATTAAAAAAAAAAAGGTACAAAATACAGAGAGTGCTTACTGTAAAAAATAAAAGTTACTGAAGGCTCTAACCACCAACAGGGTATGAAGGTACACAAGCCTCTCACCAGGGCAGAGTAATGGGATGGCAGCACTAAATCAGCACTGATGCTACCCCAAATCAGCTGCCAAACCTGTACAGGAGCAGAACACCCCAAAACAAAGCATAACTAAGATACACAACTTCAAAAAATTTAATTCTGAATGGAAGTTAACCTACGAGAACAAGACAGCCTGATATACCTCTGTGTAAATGCTTAAAAGGGAACAACATTTTAGATCAATTTACTGCATAATTTATTGCAGGCAGAATGTATTAAAAAAAATTGCATCTTATTGGAACTGTAAATCAAACAGGTTTAAGAAGAACCTTGGTTTTAGTGTGCAATATTCAAATTAAAAAATTTAAAATCTCCCCCATAACAATTTTGGTATACAAATGGGTTCCAAGGCTAGCCCTTTATCCCCACAGCATTTGCTTTGAGGTACTTTTAAAATTGAAGCTGCAAGAACGAATATCACAAATGACTCATTGCAATGAAATGCTAATCTGCAGTCGAGTCTTATTTCATGTGCTTCCAAGTGCAATTTAGGAAGTAAAAAAAAGAAAATACTAAGAAAACACATCAAAATGCTGCAACCAACAAATGGCTGCTACTTCAAATATTTTCAGGAAAAAAAACCAAAAAGAAACTGCTATTTAAACCCTCTACATTCTGGCAGCCCTACTACAGAGTATCCATAGTCCATACTGCAAGTAGATAGTAAGGAAATTGTGTTAAAATGATTTGTTCCCCTTTAACATACTCATCAGGCACACAAGCTTTCCTCAGACTAACATGCAGCTGAACTCTGTTGCAGAAAGCCCTTGCACTTCTTAAGTTTCTGGAAAGCAAGCTGGATCAACTGCACGTAACGTTTTCAACTGACTACAACATTCTTTAGGAAAAATAGCACAGATTTGCTCAACTGAGAACTAAAAGGAAGTGTTTTTCTATCAGTCTGTGTGGCAGTCTCACTTTGACACATCTTGCATCATCTGAAAGATAGTACTGGATATAAATCTCCCCAGGACATGCTATTCATTATGCAGGTGATATCACCTCCTACTATTCCTAAGAGCCAGTTTTGCCTCAAGGAAGTTTGCCTTATTTACTGGCACACACGGCATTACCTTTGTCATTTCATTCTGATCCTTAAGAACATCTGTATAACACTGATTCCATATAATGAAAATGAAAAGGTATGAAGTAAACTAATTGTGTGCGGGATTTCTACAGCTTGTCTGACTCATTTTCCAGTCACTCCAATTTATTAGCTGAATTTGAAAAGAACACATCACTTAAATAAAAATATGCCCCTTTTAAACTGGCAACTCCATCAACCTGGAACAGGCTGAAGCACTTATCTAATGTATGTTATGGTATTCTAGAAAGAAACTCACTTTCATGGTTCTACCTTTTCAGACCCTGCATACATTACAACAGTGCATTAGTGATACAAGTTGTAAAATACTTTTCGGTTCCTTTGGATTTGCATATGATGGTTTTTGCATCAGTCACTGCAGGTAGATTGAGCAAGCTTTGTTTTGTGTTTTAACATGCATTCAACTAGATACGGATCAGAATAAATTTATACTCCCTTTTTATCATTATAATTAGCTAAAAAATTGCAAGACAGTCCACAAAACAGGATTTGCTTTAAGACTAACTGCTGGAGTTCCAAGATGTAAGATATGCAGCACTGGAAAATCTTCAGTGATCAGGAATTAGTAGTGTTTAGCCAAGTGTTGAAAGCATTCAGAAGGAAAGTCCTGGTTGGAGGCATGAGGGCTTCAGCACCAACTTTTAAACCTCAATTTCTTGATTGCATATCTCCCATCTTTAAACCTACATTAAGAGGGGCGAAAAGAGTGGGAAATACTCTCTATTAGATGAAATACTGCTCGAGTGTGACAGAACACACTAACATTGCATGCACCACATTGATACACACACACCCCCCAACAAATGTTAAGTGTTAAATACTGTTACTATTTAACACTTATCCTGCCAACTGACATGTACAGCCTTCTGGGTTAAGAACACACCGCATGGACTTGCTGTTGTCAAGTCCAATCCAGCTTTCTGTCATCCTCACCATTGTGTTTAATGTAGAAGATGCAATATTAAAAGGATATTTTGTGCTGAATTTCATTACCAGCAGTCATGAGTTTGTTCCCAGCATAATTTTCATTTTTTATACTCATGTAATGTGAGGCTCTTGGCTGAAATACTTCATGTGAAATATTTCAGATCTGCAGACAGCTTCACAGCAAAATGAGAAATGGCTGCTACATTACTAACTCAAAGGGAATAGTCACCTGCAATCACAAAACTCTGTACTTCTAACTGCTGAGACAGAAATCCAGAGAAGGTTAAAACAAAGTTAAATTTTGTCATAAACTAAATGGACTAAAAGTGCAAATTTCAAGTACAGTTGGTCTGACAAGTCATTATTTAAAATGAAACTGCTTTCAACATGCTAAAAATAACCAAACAAACCAGAAATTAAGTGGGATCACAAAAACATTAGTCCTTGTGTCAGTCTGACACAGATTACATCCCACTTTAAGGAGTTTAATTTTGAAATCTGCCATTTCTAGAAACCCATGATCTAAATTTTAGTTCAAACTAGAAATTTTTTTCCATGCTGACTGCATGAAGTATGAACTTACCTGAAACAAAGTGAATATATGAAATTATCTCAAGGTTATCTGTTTCAGCAGCTTGTGAGAAAGATTCACCCTCTGAGCAAGGCAAAACACCTTGCCTACATACTTGGCCAATCACAGATAAGACTATGAAGTCAAATACATTCATTCAGGAATCACAGTACTGCTGAATTCAACAATTACTAATGATTCCAAAATACTGAATATATTTAATTGCAGATGTATTTTAATAAGGGAAACTTAAGGCTCATTCTTTCATATTTGACAATCACGCATCACGGAAATCAGTGATGACTTGGGAAGACACAGACCACTGAAGAAACCCCAGAAGGATTTCTGTGTATTCCTGCTCAATTAGAATACTCTAGAAGCACCCCCCTTGCTTACCATCTGCAAAATGTCCCCAAAAGACCCTGCAATGCTGTCATTTGTAAGAAAGACTAAGTGCTTTCCATGCACATTGGTAACTTACACTGACTGCCAGGATGATCACCACTGTGGGGGAACATAACTATAGGTTGGCGTTCCTGGAGCCCGATATGTGGGCATAGTAACTGGATGAGGGGCTACTGGAGTTGGAGAATGAGTTGTCAACAAAGTACCTAGAATGAAGAACAGTTTTCAGTAAGCAAAAATTCTAGTAGAGAGGAGAAAAAGAAGGGGAGAAGGGGGAAACAAGTTATTTTAAAAGGCAATTACAGCTTGCTCATCTTCAAAATTACCAGTATCATTTTGCACTCCAGTCCCAGTCTTCTTCAAACCTTTGTGCAAGTGGGCCATTTTAGCCCAGTGGATGTTTAGGCCAATGCATACAAAGATATTCATTACTCAAAAATAGCTCTAGCAGAAACCCTGCAACATAAGCAACTTTTCCCACAGCAGGCTTTCCGTGCCATTAAGAATATTTGATGGTAGAGATAACTTGACTGATAAATCAGAATAAATTAGTTCTTGTTTGCATTATTACAGATAAGCTTTTTCCCCACTAATGAAGCTCTAATGGTAGTTCAGTTTGTGACATCCAGCTCCTCTTGTTTTGAGGTTTCTTAAATTATAACTTTGGCAGGACAGAAACCAGAATCTTGAAACAAACTTATAGCTCGTTTTTAGATTTCTAAACTGAGCATCCCTTGAGTGAACATGGACTTTTCTTTGTGAGTTAACACCGAGTGAGTAACAAAGCATGACACCCCCTCAGCAAACACTCACAGATGAGACTGGATTATTGGTTAAACACCATTCTCTCCAAAACACTATCACTAAAAGACTGTGGCAATAGAAAGTAGACATCCCCAACCATCTCCCACAACACAGAGGACCTGCAGGTAGTGCAAACACCAAGTGTTGTATCTCAAGACAAGGAAGCTCTGCGATACATTGGTGGGCTGAGAACAATGCATTTTCCTCAGCCCTAAGACGCTACTGCTTTCAACTGGCACAGAGAAATACATTGGGAAGAGAAAGTCACACTCTTGACACTGGTAAGAGGAGAAGCAAAGGGTGCAAGAGTAAGTGATATTCCATACAGATATGAAGCAAAACTACTGTCCCATGATACTAACTGAAAAGAGGGTGTGGTACATCCATCCTTAGAGGTGATCAAAAAGAACACACCCTGGCCTAGCTGGACTTACTCAGAAGACACCCCACTAGACGACCTGCACAAGTCCTTCTGAACTGACATTTGTATGCTTCTATCAAGTACACCTCTGGCATCACATTTCTGTAATGTAGCTGTGTTCTGCCCTGGGCTCAAAGGAGAGCTTCACTGAGAAAAAGCAGTGGTTGTAAGTGTACACACCTGCTGACATTGCCATAGTCGTCCCAGCCACCATGCCCATGGTGACCCCGTTCCCTCTGGGTGGCGGGATGGGAGCAGGATACATGGTTGCTGGCATTCCATTGGGCTGCACGACTGTGGTGTGGTGGATTACGTGGGGTGGTGCTGCATATAAAGGCTGTGTGTAGTAAGTGCCTTGCTGTAGGAGAAAAAACAGGACATTAAGTAATTACAGTGTATCTGCTAGGGAAGAGAAAAGATCTCTTCTTTCACAAATGTATCATAGAAATATTATTCTAAAGTTGCAATGAATTTACAGAGCAAAAGCCAAAACTATCATTTTAACTATTACAATTGTGTTTCACTTGCAATTTAACATTTTATCCCTTTTTAAGGCGTTTAGGTTAACATTTGAAGTAGGGACCTTTGTAGATGCTGACTCTACCTTCAACAATAAGGGCTCATTCATCATTCACTCCCTTCATTTTAATTCTTTTCATATATTAATCCATGACAGAATTTCTCATTCATTCACAACTTTTTATTCAGTTGCTTTTAGTAAAAGAATCAAGTGGTTTTTGACAAATGCAACTACACTAAGCAGATTGAATAAAACTTGTTACGTGCTTCTTACCTCTTCAACTACTGCTTACATGCCAGGCAAGCTTCTGCTATGCAAAGGAGGACACCTCTTCCCCAAAATATCACATTTACCAAACTGTCCTAATTCTATCCTTTCTAACGGTTTTCAACAGCTTGCCTAGCATGAGACTTGGTAAACCTCTGAATTACAACAGAAACTTCCTAAGAAAGGGTATGACAATTGTTGTTTTGTCAAAAATTGGAATATTGGGTATTAGTAGTTGTAGGATCCAGCATGTTTTGATAACTGCTGAATCTAACAAAGACATAATCTAACAATAAAATCTAAAATCTACTCTAACAAAGCAATAGGTTTACTGTTTATTTTTAATAGAATTTATCACCTTTAAAAAAGCTGCACCACAGCACTTACTCTGAACCCTTGCTTTTAGAAATCCTATATTCAAAGACCAAACACGTTATCAGTAAGGGCTGAGTAACTGCCATGAAGAGAGAATGCAGAAGTGCACACACTTTAAATCACTGTATCAGTAATTCTTACTGCAGACAGCTAAAAATTCTCTCCATCCACAAAGCAATGAATGTGATGAAAAGTTAAGAGTTCACACAGCTACTACAGGGAACCCAAAGTGCTGCCCACAGATTCCCTTCTGGCTCTGTTGATGTACCTGTGCATATGGATTCTGCTGTGGGTAGGCACTTCGGACTGGGTACACAGCAGTCTGGTAGGGGTTTGGTGATGACGAGTAGGGCGGCACTGCTCCACTGGTGGGTGAACAGGATACTTTGTATGGGGTGCCTGGCGTATAACCTGAAACAAAGGGAAAGCTGCATTAAAATGTGGAAAACGCTCATCAGTACGCTGGTTTTGAAACTATTTTCTTATTTCCCAACCCCATAAGCTTCATGTGAGTACTTGGTAAGTTAGTCCCAATACCCAAGCACAGGTTCTGTTATTTACCTAATACTGGCAACAGTCTGGAAATACTATTTAACTGTGTCAACTAAGCATGAAAAGTTAACTGTATACTTGCACAATTGACTTTTCACATCTATGGATATGGGGCAAAAAGTGCGTTTCGTAGTAACATCATTAAATACCAGGATGTAGCATCTTAGGCAGCAGCATCCCTTCATGGGTGGAGTTGGCACATTTAAGTATCAGTCAGTTCTCAACATGCTCCCAAATCATCCTGGTAAAACACAGCAGCAGTTAACCTGCTGTAGGAGATTAATACAGCACAAGAGCAAGAATTTAAAAAGCCAGAATCATCTTAAGACCTAATGATGGATTTTCAGAGAACAGAGAAACAAAATCTGCAACCACTACTTCAACTTAACTTCATGTCTATTTGCTTTCTGTAATTTTCTGAACTGGCTAAAATAAATATGAAATGCTGTACCTTTAAAACATGAACACTGCAGAATTCAGTGCAACTGCAAATTAGACTTGGAAGGCGCTTTAAGATCTTTAAATCTTGTTTGAGTATTATATATGTAGACATACCCTTAAAAATAATTTTAAAACTGTCTCTATACTTTACAGTAAGACATCAGATGCCATCAGAAAGTGGCTGGCATTCCTATTACAAGGCCCCCAAAACCAGCCTGTCTTGCAAACGTTTAGAACTGTTGAATTTTTACAGGGATAACTAGGAACTGCTGGCTCAGAGCCTGCCTAAAGACAGCTCTTTCATAAATTCTCCAGCCCTCACCAGACAGGGTCTCAGGGTCAGAACAAGGGCTTGAAGAGGCATGGAGGAGACTGATATATATACACACAAAATGCTGCTGCATGCTCTACTCCCCATACTATTCTACGGCCAGAGTGGGAATATGAACACCTCAGCAGCAGCACCCAACAGCTGTAACGTTTAGGGTAGCAAACAGGCATGATCTAGTCTGGAGAAAGCATCAAGGCCCTTGCCTGTGCTGTTGAGAAAACATCTTGGATCTTATGCAGGTCTATCACAGCATTCCTACACAACATCCACAGGTACAACTTGTAGTTAGCTGGAACTGAACAACCTAGTACCAGGGCAGTGTGAGGAAGAACAGACACTTCATAATTATAGCAAAAAAATGAGACTATCAGAGTAGAGATGAGGTTGATTTTGAAAGCTATCTAGAATGGGCTGACTTCAATACAGAGAATAGATATGAAGTTGTTACAGCAGAGAGGACACCAGCATTTGTGCTGTCAAAAATCAGTCTGTGGAAACAGCATGATGACACATGACCTTCATTCTTCTTAAAGAAGTCTGGGCTTCTTTGCAATTTCATTACACCCTTCAAACTAGAAGTTGTTTAGCTAACAAATAGGTTTACTATTTATTTTTAATATAATTTATCACCTTTAAAAAGCTGCACCATTGCAGTTAGTCTGAACTCTTGCTTTTAGAGATCCTAAGTATTTCAGATACAGCATGCTGAGGAAGTAACTGCTATTAGCATGGGGAACTATTTGTGGTGAAAAAGCCAGCTACAAAATGCTGAACATGAGGAATCACTACTGAACTATAACCATGTCCTCAGTGAAGCCCACTCTCATTCTCAAAAACCACTGATACAGCTGCACAGGCAATTTCTCCTTCATTCTTGCAAAGTGGTAAATCTGCACAAGAGGTATTCTGTCTTCCCATCTATTTTTTTTTCCTCCCTTACATGGAGCAAAGACCTTAACAGTAAATGACAGGATAATTCAAACTGACAGTAATTTAAGACAGTTACCTGTAAAAAAAGTACCCTTTCACAACAGCAGTGGCAGAGCACATTCAAATACTGCTGCATAATATGAATTTACAAAAGCTTTGATTCTACAAACAAGCAGTTACATCAGAAAGGTTAAAAAGATATTAAAAAAATCCCATCTGTTAGGACAAAGTAGTGCAAGCTGTTATCTGCCTGAATTAGAGGTCTGTACATTTTGAACTTTTGTTCACAGCTTGAAGAGCAGCTAAAAATTAAAGCTATTCTTAGTTCTGAAATAAAAGCTTACTTCCTATTCAACAGCAATAAAGACTCTAACAGTACTGGTTAAAAAAAATTAATGACATTCAATGACAGTGTACATTTATTTAATGACAGTGTAAACTTTTATATATCTTTATTGCTTTTTCACATATAAGTGAAAAAGTTCTTTCTCTGACTTTGCTATATAGTATGAGATATATTCCAAGATTAATCAATACAAACTAATATTACAACATGATTAGGTCTAACAGGTCAAGAATCTTTCCCAGAAATCATAAAATTCTATTACATCATAACTAACATGGGGGGGGAATCAACTGGAGAAAAACGTCAATCTCATGATTTGGTAAATTGATTCCATGCAGCTTGGCCTCATCTTCCTGCAGCAGGATTTGCAAACTGCAACCTGGACTAAGACTAGAACTACCTTTTGGTTACCTGATCCTAGGATCAGAGCCTACAGCTACTCCTCAGCACAGCTGCAGGATGTACACAGGGCAGCACAGAAGGCAGTGAAACTGAATGGCCTGATAGCAATAAAGCCAATAATAAAAGCCCACATGGGGTTCTGACACCTGAGCTAAGAGTTACACCCTCATGGGAACTGCTCTCCCTTGAACATGGCTCTGGGAATAAGCCCTGAAGCAATCCAGTGCAAATGCAAGCTGGCATCACCAGATATAGTACTTGCACAGGGGCAATATCTAGCCATAGGATAGATTTTTTTATAACATTAACCTGTTTCCTTACCTTAAATTCAAAGCCAAAGACAAGACAAAGTGTAAGTCTGCACTCACCCTGCCTCTAAGCAGCAAACTGCACAGTGACACAGGCTGTACCAGCCAGAATCCCTCACAGTTCCAAGGAAAGCTACACACTTTTAACAGGTTCTGCAGGCAAACATTTTATATGAGTCTTCTGCCTCAGTAATTCCTGCCACACCCTTAAGAGTCTCCTGGTAGTTAAGGAAGTCCATCCTAGGAACACTGAACTTCAATACCAAGCAGGCTTCCACAACATAAGCTTTACAATTGCAAGCAATATCTTTTCCTATCCCTGTAAGTCACATAAGGGCACTCAGGGACAAACTTTGGTATATGCCACATGTATCTCTGGAAAATTGGCATAATACGTGGAAGTGAAAGAGTTCCTGAGGCTGCCCAGCTCTACATTAACAAAGCAATGTAAGGAATTCCTTCCTACACAAAATAACCATAGGGAGAATACTGTTGTGTCAGATACATGCTCCTGCATTTAAGTGGAAATTAAATGCTACCGGTGTCTGTTTTGTTTCAAGGATTAGCACATTAAAATTATGTTCTATTAGTGAAAGCAGAACTACATAAAAATAACTTCGGTGAGTGCCTTGGTTTTGGTGTCTGTTTTTCCACCTCCCTTTTCCTAGGCTCATCACATTTCTTAAATGACACACGTGTAGTGAGTTACCTAAATCATTCTTCCATATCCACAATGGTCAATACAGTTTTACCAAGCAACCAGGCTTTCCAGACCATCACTTTGTGCAAGACAACATTAAGGGCAGAATAAAGCCAGCAAGCTGAACTTGGAAAGATACAATTTAGGAAAGGATGAAAAAGAATAATTTTGAGGAGATAGAGGCAAAACCAGGATTTTGGAAATGACTAATAGGATGCAAAGCAAGCAGAACCATGAAGGAAGCAGTGAAGGGAAATGCAACGCAAACGTCAAAGATCATCCAGAAATATACAAACAGCTAAAACCTCAGCTGTTCCCTTCTTGGAAGGTGCATGCAGCATGATTTAAGATTATAATAATTTTAATTTACTGGATGATTCCTTATGAGTCATATTCAAGGTGACGTAAAACTTATCCCACAGTACCAGTGTTATTGTAAGCCCCTAATGCTTTTCCTCATTCTTGCTTCTACCCACTTTCCAAGGTCAGGTTACTGCTCTGACATCCCTATTACATGTACCTGTTTGGAAGGTAGGATTTGCTCCAGGATACATATTTGGGGAATAGGCAGGAGCAGCCGCTGCATAGCCCATTGGGAAGCCAGCTGGAAGAAAGAACACAAAGTTATTTCCTAGGCTTACGTAACTCTCAAAAGTTCTTGCTGCCTATGTTTGACCTGAGGCAAGCAAATAGACAGCCTTCAATCACACCTCTTCAATTAAAACACAGCAATCCTCTTCACCCAAGCTCCCTGAAGATGAAAGCTAAGTGAAAGGAACAGCTACAGTGACACAAGTCCATTCTCCCTTACATCCCTCTTTCAGTGAATCTCTGTTGGCCAAGTAACTCTAAGTTACTTGGAAAAAAAAGTTTTGTGTAACTATCCTGCACTCCTCCCCCCGGCATGATGTACATATGGTACTTACCTGAATGGACTTCAGAAACAAATCCCTAAAAGTTAGAGTGACTCTGACTCTCCAGATCAGAGATATCTCAAATAGCAAGTACAAAGCAGTAGCAGTCCAAAGTGCTTGCTGAATCTGACACAGATTTGCTACTACATTTGGTATCAAACAAGCTCCCCAGTTTCAGACACACACAGTGACAACAGCAATGAGTGATTCACAGAGGTAATGGCAAAATGACAGTGAAACACTTCTACACCAGAGAACACTGTGATATACTCCAGTGCAAGGCAGAACACAGCACTACCAAAAGCTGGCTACTTGAAGGATACAAAGCTTGCTTAGATTCAGTAAGTGAAATTTCTGAATTAATCATAACGATTAATTTTCCCAAGAACCTATTTACATTATTCAAATCTGTAAAACCAAGTAATGTCTGTATTCAGAAAGATGGAGTTACTACCCCATTCTGCTCTCTAAGTATAAAGATTTCAGCTTCTTCAAATAAAAGGCAACTGATACTTGCAAATTCACTGTCAGCCCGAGAGCTTAGTTTTAAACTGCTGTTCAAATCTGAAGGGCTTTTATTTCACTATGAATCCCAGAGTCCTCAGCAATCACTCCCAACAATAAGAATTACTTAGCTCAGGACTATATATGCTAACCTAGTTTTGTCAAGCACTCTGTAAACATATCAAGTGACATACACTTGGCAATACTATTAGGTGGTCAGCATGGGTAAGACCAAGAAAAGCATGAGGCTTAAAAATCAAAGTTAAAAATAACATATCCAAGTCGTAACAACATTTCAGAGTGTAAATAGCTCTTCAGTTTTCAAACTCATAAACTGCTGGTGAAAAGCTTTAGTACAGCTTTACCTTACTCAAACCTACACAACTGCAACAATTTATGTGGTAAACATTTTCTGTCCTTTCTTCACAGGTTTAGCTGCACTGTGGAGCACTCTGAGCTACTCAGGAAACAAGTCGTTGTGTAAAATATAACTACAACAAGCAGCAGTTTTAGCTTCTACAAGGAACTTCCATCCATGTGAGAACATTCGAATATTGATTTCTTGCTGCTGTAAAACTATCCAACAGCCTAAAATAGGTGTAGTATAACATAAACAGTTATTAAATATGCAACGGCTTTAGAAACACATTGCCTTTCAATAATGCATTCCACCTACTGCTGTGCTCCTCACTTTCTATTACCATGCAGCCCATGTGAATGCAATGATTCTGAGTGGAGAATCTGCAGCTTTTAAATTAGGAGAGGCAAAGAAAGGGGACTTAGTCACGCAACATTTTTCAAAAAAATCCTAAAATGCAAGTCTACTTTTTATTTTAGAGAATGTGCTTTGTATTTATCCCACAGTCTTAAAGCCTGGACCAGGCAGCTCAGCAAACTATCCAATGGTGTCACACAGTATTGACTAAGCTGAATTTAAGGGTCACAGTTGTGTGAACTGAACAACTGATTGCTGCAAGGGAGAATTCTGAGTAACCACATTGGAGCATGACATTTAAGGCACTTCTGTAACAATTCTATTTCAATTTCATGTATTTTAGTTATGCAGACCAGCAAATTTAAAGTACTTACGTAATTTAATATATAGTCTAGTATACGTAATAGTAAAATAAAAAATTAGAAATTGTAATGTTTAAACTGCTATTTATGAATCTACAACAGCATATTTTCCTAAATAAATTAAGGTATAACTTAGTTTAGTATAGACAAGAGCTTCAATGCAATATATAAATGCTTATAAGTACAAATGAAAACCTGGCTAGTATAAATCTAGGTTTAGCAAATGAATAGAGCAAAAGATATGAAGTTATATTCAAATGATCCATAATAATCTCTATCTAAAGCAAAAGAAAGGCTTGAAAAAGCAATCTATTATAAATATAGAAATAACTGTCCCATACATTATATTAATTAGTAAGCCTCTGCTGCTTTATAATAAGATTACTGCAGCCTTTATAACTCACACAGTTATAGAGAGTAAAACCATCCTGCAGGACTTATGATTACATAGTGTCAGCTTTACAATTTATTACTGCACCATTCCAATCACTCAATAGACTTAACATTTCAACACACTTTGTGTTTTCCCTTATAAATACAGTAGAAATCAAGAGATACACTAGTTTGAGGAACACTAAAAGCAAACAATAAAACTAAAATGCTTTTGAGAGAATCAAGTCAATGAAGACTATTTATGCACCATGATTTAGAAGGAGGAACAGAGTAAAGAAGAAGAGGAAAATAGGAACTCTAGTGCATTACCAAAGAGAAAAACAGATTTAAGAATGGCAAATACCAGTAGGAAAATATAGTACAGCAACCAAGAATATAAACAGTAACAGCACAGAATAATTTCTGCCTCCCAACATAGGCACCAACTAAATCACAGAACAGCCTCCCTGTAAAAGCTGAAGTTTAAACTCTTATGAAATACAAAGCTGGGATGAAAAGACCCTCCAGGCTCCCCCAGGATGGAAATTCCCTAATCGCAGAGATAACAGGAAAGAAAAAGACAGCATCAAGACATGCTGCTTGAA
This sequence comes from Lichenostomus cassidix, assembly GCF_008360975.1. Lineage (NCBI taxonomy): Eukaryota > Metazoa > Chordata > Aves > Passeriformes > Meliphagidae > Lichenostomus > Lichenostomus cassidix. Next base: position 21,022,128 of record NC_139490.1, read on the forward strand.
ATGTCTCCCAGAGGCACACAGGCTTCTCTTCAGCCTTCCCAGAAAGTTCTGCCCAAATCTAACTTTGCCTTATCCAACTTTTAGACTATGGAGACATCAGAAATGAAGCCTGCTTGCACATACGTTAGGAGATGATGGGGGAAGAAAACCTGGAGAGAAACTTCAAGTCAATGAGAAAGAGATAAACAAAGAAATTAAATGTATTTCTGTTTCAAAAACATTTTTGGCCATTTTCTTGGTCCCACCTTTGATGCCATGCTTTGGGCAGTCATAGAACAGATAGCATGAACAAGAATTAGAGGATGGAAAGGTTAACAGTGCCAGTCAACTAGCAGCAGAAATAGATTGCCTCCTCTTCTTGCAGGGCGTAATTATTAGAGCTCCTAAAATAAGCTGCATTGGAAGAGATTCTGAAGTTAGAAATGTAACAGAAGAAATAACATCACTCTAGAAATGTCACTTTTTAAAATTAAAAGCAACCTCATCCCAACCCCAAAACAGATTTACATGAAGGCATGCCTAAGTGACTATTTCTTCTTGATCATAAGCAAAGAGCAGTGTAACCAAAACTCACTGGAAAACAGAGTTGCTTACCTGGATAACCAATTCCTTTGGCATTTGCATAGGGAACCCCAGAAGATCCAGGGCTATACACAGGATTCATGATTTCAGTAACTGAATTGGGAAATAAAGGAAAAGAAAATCAGCATTTACAAAAGTATAGGGAAATATTGAAATCTCAACAACTAACGTGGAACTGGAAACTGAGGAAACATATTGGAAGAAAAAGTAACACAGGAAAAGCAGCAATTCCACCATTTCTCAACGTTAAAGCTGTAGCCACAGGCAGGAAAGAATCACTGCAGGAGTAAGTTTCAAAGCATCCCAACCCTCAATCAGCTAGAGAATGTCTCAGGAATGAAACATTCCCTGTTGTGGAGCACACTTTCAAAATATTTCCATTGCCCAGAGCTCCCCCATGGCGCACAGTTCCATAACCCACTGCAGGAGTTCCCACGTGTTGGATTTCTCCCCTCATGCCAGCTATCAATCACTCATCATCTCTCTACCATCTATCAATCTTGCTCTCTTCCCATTTCTTTCTTGAAGTCTCTAGCCAAGGGATGCAAATACTACGGTCTGTTGCTACTGGCATTTCAAGCCTGGCATTCCAGTCTTTTACCAGCACTAAATTATCAAATGTCCAACTACTACAGAAGCAAGTGGCAAAAGACTCTGTGCATTTAGCCACCTAGCCCACATTTCTTTGTTTACTTACTGCCATGTTCTTCAGAGATTATGATAAGCCAACAGTCCAGTCATTTCTGAATGATGCATTCACACAAAAAAAAGCTCTTACAGCTAGCACCACTCACAGGAATAAAACCAAATCCCATTTTAAAAAGAACCTTGTAGGTAAACACCAAGGAAAATAAAATTGCATTGAAGATGCTTTTTAAGTGCCTCCTACAGGAATACTGTTCACAACTATTTTTCCAGTATTTTAGAAAAGAACCCACATATTTAAAGCTCAGTATCTTCAATTATCTAATTTTCTGCATATCTACACACACACACACACACACACATTTATATATACACACACAGATTTACCACTTCACAGGGGAGGTTTACATCAGATATTTGAGAAAGGTTCTTCCTTCAGAGGGTGGCTGGGCACTGAACAGGCTCCCCAGGGCCATGCTCACAACACCAAACCTGACAGAGCCCAAGGAGTATTCGGACAATGCTCTCAGAACACGGTGGAATTCCTGGGGTGTCCTGAGCAGGGCCAGGAGCTGGAATGATGATCCCTGTGTGTCCCTTCCAACTCAGGACATTCTACGACTCTTCCTGCAAGCACCCAAGACACAAAGGCACCCTAAGAAACCAGCCTTTCCTATTAACTGCTGATAGCTGACACTTAAGCTACTTCCTCTTCTACATCTGGGGATGCCGTCTTACTTAAACCAACAGGGTGTTGAGCAGTTCAACACAGTTTAATGAAATTTTGTAAATTAAGTTTATGAAACAAGGAAGTACAATTCCATATGCAGTACCTTAGTTACAGAATATGTTATGACAGGAATCCAAGTGGAGTTTATCAGCATAGCTGCACTGATAAACCTATATTAAGTGACTCTATAAAGCATAAAGTTTGCTTTTCAAAGGAGCACTAAAACCAGCTCTGTGCCAAGAGAATTAGCAGCACCTAGTACATAACAGATATAAAAGAGCTATTTGTGCAAAATTAAGAAATCAGCAAGTGCTGTCAGAAAGTTTATTATCAGGTTTCACAAAATACTCCAAGTCAATATAAGAGAATTACAAGGTTCAACAGTGTCTTTTCCTTCCCTCACTTTGCAATAACACTAACTTACATAGAATTGCCTTTTTCATTCAGATTCATACTTGATTACACATCAAGAAAACAGAACCCACTGAGTTAAAAACCAAACAATCTGCCATTTACATTGCTTAGTATGAATAAAGTTCCCCAGAGCAGCATGTTTTAATCACCTGACCTGCATCAAGCTCCATTTAATACACATCTCTTTGAAAATGTTCTACAGCAAGCTATACTTCAAGTATAAACTCCTGTATTCCACTGAAGCCCTGTGCAGTTTTAGCAGCATTAACTCTTCTGTGCCATAATCAACAGGTGTGTTTCGCTGGACTGGCATTTTCTTTTAGCAAGGCTGCTCTTCTCCTATACTTTCTTCAGTGTATTCTCCTCTCTAAACTAGGACTCCCATTTACCTGAAAACTTTCAGTCTGTTCCCTTTATCTCGCCCTGCACTTTCTTCTCATTTGCATTTCTGCTCCTCTTTCAATGTTGATTTTTTCACATTTTGTCTCTAAACTTACAAAATCCTTAGGGGCTCAAATTCCGTTTTGGTCTCAGCACTTCCCAGTTACGGGGTAAAAGTCTTAAGGAGTTGGATATACCTCTCCATTCAAATAACACAGTGCTCTCCCACACCCCATATCCTAAAAATGTGCTGCTCCTCCTTGCAGTCTCTACAGCAATTAGGAGAAAAGACTCTGGAACCTTTTCACCATTCTGAACAGCAGTTAACAAAAAGGGGGCTGTCAGGTGGAAAATCAGCAAGGGCCTTCTGTGAGTATTTAGGCAAAACACAAAAAAACCTTCCCAGTTATTAGAAATATTAGTAGACAATGACTGCAGAACAACACATGGACATATGCTATGGGAGATGACTTGAAGAGAAGCCACACAAAAATGAAGATGTATTGAAAATGAATAGAAAATGTCAGACAACTCAGACTTGATCTGAAAGAAAGTACAGACAGAGAGAGGAACACCACTTAAGGGGGAAAAACCTACGACACTGGCAGCCTCAAGCTGTTCACTTCCACTTCAAATGAATCCATACTTCCAACTTCACATGTGTACATACACACCAATTAATTCAGCTTTGGTTGGACAGGTATGTACTTTCACCACTCCTGCTTTCACTGCTGACAGACAAGTCAGAGCCACCAGCCTACACAAAGTGCTTACAGTCTGTAAGGCAGACAAAACGCCAGACCACTTCTAATTAAAAATAATTATTTTCGGGTCTTCTCTGAAGGACCCAACGTGTAAGTATAATTATATAGTATTAACCAGTGGCTGCAATCATCCCACTCTTACCATAATTTTACTTGGAAGGGCATCTGTTATACTGAGATGTAGAACCTTGCAGTCCACTTCCCTGGAATGCTTCAAGTCCACATCAAACACTAGGAAGGACTGGTATAAAGCGAACCCAAAGAAACTGTGTCTTTCAACTGCTTTGCTGGCATTCCCTCCAAAGCATTCTCATGTTAATGGATATGCAAATAAGTGTCTACAGTGCATCATCTGTATATAAATTGCACAGAGCTAACTGTATACGAATTACTCTTTCAGCTGAAATGAAGGCAATCATACTTATTAAAGATGCTCTGATTAAAAACTACACAGGGATGCTGGGAAGTGCAAATGCTTCACCTTTCACTCTTGCCAAAGCCAGGCAATCAAACTCAGTTTTCATCAGGCCTGTAAGATCTCATCTTGGTACAGATACCAGGACAACCACCCTCCTCTTCAATCCACGTTTTGGGAAGCTAAACACAAAGGCCAACCACTGCTAATGCTGAAGCTCTAGCACTCCCAGTTGGATCTGTTTTGCACACAGCTTTTCCTGCTACACTCAGAACAAGCATGTTTCTAGGAAACTCTGCTTTTAAAAACCATTTCACAGAGATTAATGTTAAAACCCACAGATCAATGCAAACACTGTTGGACAAATTGCACGTTCGCTTGCAACACACGTTATTTTCTTACTCTTGATTTTCAAAGTTGTGCAGAAACACTACCAGAATAAGATCTACCAAAAGCTGCTTTATGCTCATTTTATGACAATTCCATCACAAGAGTTAGGGAAGAATCTCCAAATACCTTGCCTAAAGCACACTACTGTGGTCCAGTAACACTTTCCTTCTTGGATCTTAAGCAGACTGACACTAAGTGTTTAACATCTATCCATTCTGGAATACTTTCAGAATGCCATTTACTAGGAAATTGTACAAATGACCCAGTTTCCACTTACTAAGTTACTTACCATCTTAATAACGTTCTACATTTTACCCATTTGACTTCCAGTCAAAGCAGAATACAGGTAAAATACGTAAGTGTCTGGTAGTTTGTAATGTAAAAGCAGTAATTTCCACTGCTAAGTACCAAAGAAAACAGTTCATGACACTTCAGCTCTTCAAATAACTGACAATTAGCGCCTCGGTTACATTATGTTCCGTTAAAACTTCAGCCACCAAACAAGCCACTTGATGCAAATCCAAGGCCAAACAACAAGCACTTTTCTCACAATTAGTTTTAAAAAGGGGGCTCATATTCGAAAGTCAAAGACAATGCATCCCATGCCGTACTGGTATTTGCAGGTAGTATTTAATTTCTTCCATTCATCCAAGACCTCAGAAAAGGTCACTGAGTTTTCCCAGGAAGGAGGTACTCGGCCTGTTCAAGCTGGGGCAGAGGTTTAAAGTTGCCCATGACTGCAGGAATCCATGCTTACACACACATGCCATGCAGCTGGCAAGCAATCCCACTCTCTGCACTGGGACCTCTCACTAGACTAGATCACCTACGCTGGTTGCCAGGATTCTGGGGTCTGCTGGAGGATTTTTGGATAAAAGATTTCAAGTTTTCCATCTATCAACTTGAGACAACTGAGACTCTCAGTTCCCAAACGGCCAAGACTAATCCCAGTGCAAGAAAGGGAGCAGGACTGGAGAGTGACAGGACAGACTGTGGATGCAGAATCCCAGCCTAGAAAAGGACAGTTAACAACTTTGCTCAAAGTTCACCCAGAAAGCAAAATACAAAGCTGAAACTATCATTCCCATGCAAGTTTTCCTCCCCTGCTAGAGTTACAAAGTGTTGTCAATAAAGAATAAGACACCTCCAATTACTCTTCTATGTTTTGTATGCATTCCTTCTTTTTTCCTAAGACTAAAAAAGGAATGGAGCAGTTTAGACATTTTAATCCTTTCAAGTGAATACCACTCTCACCTGCAAGCCTGTTCTACCAAGGGTTTGTTAGGGTTTTTTTTTTTTCTTGTGTAAAATACACATACATTAGCACCAACAGTGCTTGTACCCAGTACCAGTAAGGACAGACACAACATGACTATATATGAAAGACTGAACAGTTTCACATGTCATTCACAAAAAGAAAACCTACAGATAAAATTTAATACTAAGCTCCTGCTTGTGATCCAACTTCATTTATACACCGTGGCACTGCTCTAGTCTTCAAAATATACCAGAACATTACCAAAACTTTTTTCCTTTAAAAAAACCCTTCTAACTTATAGAAACATTAAACAAAGTGCCCAGCATTTCTCAAAGTCTACAATTTCTGCTGTTGCTACGGCAAAGGGGATAGAAGTTGCCAGCTCCAATCCCTGCAGCTCCTGTATAACTTTGAATTTGTGTATATTCTCATCTCAAACAAGTCCTCTAATCATCAAGTCCTCACTGTAAGAATCCTAGAAGCCTATCTACTGCCAAATTTAAGGGAAGTTAATCAACTATGAGAAACAGAAAAGAAAATCAAATTCAAAGAATAAAACTTCCATTACATGAAAGAATCGTATTTAGAACTTTTTAGCTAAATCTCAAAGCTCTGCTTTTTCCTAAAATCCTATAAAGCACTTTTTCATCAATTTTGTTTATTCCCTATTATTTTCTGAAATAACGTGAAAATGTCACAAATCACAACGAAGACGGAATTTCTAAAAGCCTCCTAATTCCTCCTCCTTTTTAAACTCGGAGTTCAAGTGCCTAATTCCCACCCCAAATGCGCAGGGAAAGCGTCCATTCTGTGAGCGTGGAAGTTTTATGACACTGACAATTACACATCTTGCAGCAAAATCACAACAGAGCAGACAGAAAGCCTGGTCACAAGACGTAACATGCACACTGCGATTCAACATTCAACAACAAATTAAGTCCACTTTTCTGCCGCTGAGAGCTGGGTGTCTGCCCACCCTGAATCCCTGACTCTTTACCTTTCGCAGAGCACCGATTTCACCATTTGGCTGGTGCTCGCATGGCTCCAAAGGACGTGGGAAAGCACTGCAAACCCCGTTTGCACCTTTTCCCTTTCTGCCTGGGCAGAGAGCACGGAGTACTGAGATTGGAGCGCTGCCTGCAGCTCACCGACACAAAGGTACGGGCAGCACACACGGCCCCACGCCGCTGTGGCCCGCAGCTGCAGCCACTGATGCTGTGAGCTGGGGAGCCCAGCCGGCCCGAGCCCTCATGCCGACACCCTCAATTGTCACCAAGTTCCCAGCCGGCCGATGCTGCGCTGCCATCGAAGCTCGGCATCCCGTGCCCGAGGCCGGCCCGCTACCCGCGGGGAGCACAGAGGCGCGGCCGGCAGGGGCCCTGCGCAGGGCGCTGGCTGCGGGGCCGCCGCAGGTACCTGTTACGGCCGGAGCCCCGCGGCCGCCGGCGGCGCCGCGAGTTCCCCTCCGCCGGCCGGGCCGCGGCGCCGCGGGGCCGGGCCCGGGGCCCGCACCTGTGCCGGGATGGCGCAGCGGGGCCGGCCCGGATGGCGGCGGGCCCGGCGTCCCTCCCGCGCTCCCCCCGCGGCCCCGGGCGCGCCGGCGGGCCGGGCCCGCACTCACCGTGAACGGCGGCGCTGCGTGCGGGCGGCGCGGCGGGCGCTGGCTGCGGCCGTGCGTGCGTGTGCCCGCGCCTGCGTGCGGAGGAGCGCGCCTGTGCGTGGGTGCGTGCGCGGCCCCGCGGGCGCGGCACGGCACGGGACGGGAGGGGGCGGCCGCTCCGCGCCGGCCGCACCGCACAACTGCGCACCGGCCGCCTCACGTCACTTCCGCCGGGCGCGAGGGGGAGGTCAGGTGCGCGGAAGGGCGGGGCACGTGACGGCGGCGCGCAGGGCCATGGCGGCGGTCAGAGCGGCGGGCAGGGAGCGGCGGGCAGTGCTGAACCTGCGGGGAATCCGCGCCGATAATGTGCCCGCTCTGATAACAAATGTATTGCACTGCAAAGTACCGAGCCAGTGCAGTGTTTTGCCTCCACACTGCAGCACCACAGCAGGCTGCTCCCGCCGCCACGGGCTTTGGCCTGCGGCAGAATTCCATCAAACCACTTGCCAGCACAGCTCGCTGACACTTTGCTCAGCACGGGTTCGAATGCATAATGCAAACCAATTGCCATGTGGAACAACAGCTTACGGTGCAAAAACTCAGACTGTCTAACACAATTCCGGAAGTTCCATCTAGTTTTCACATCTATTTTTAAAAGCAAAATCTCGCTTCCATGAAAACTTCTCCCAAGTCCTATGGAAAACAAGTTTCAGAAAGTGTAAAAATCTTTTTAACCCACTTCTTTCAGGGGTGGTGCAGTCCCCTTCCTGCAAGGACTGGGATCCCCCTGCCAGGCTGGCATGTGAGCCAAGGAGAGAATGGCAGAGCAGAGAGTGTGGAGGTTTGTGTGAACTGAAACCTGGGGAAGGATGGATGGATGGATGGATGGATGGATGGATGGATGGATGGATTAAACAGTCCCTTCCAAGAGTGCCAAGAGTGCAGTAAGGCAGTCCTGCGACTGTGGGAACACCTCCTGAAAATCTCTGCTTTCCAAATAGGTCAGCAGGCAAACCAAGGAAACTTTCTAGAAATTTGAACCGTACTAGACTATGTACAAAACTGAAACAGAACAGCATGGCAAACTAAACCAGATACAATTTATAAGAGAGCTTTCTAACATATACTTTATCCTCCAGCTGATGGGTGCAAGCCAACCCTACAACTCTTACACCTTCCTGGCTCTGTCAAGGTGATGATTTGATCCTCAGACAAAACACTCAGAATTCCCATCTCAAGAGATCTAGAACTGACCTTCTGATGAAGCACTAAGTCCCTGCTGAGGACAGGGCAAGGCAGCACTGTATGGTAGGTGAATTTAGCCCAAAGCCTGTGGACATTACTGGCCATGCAGCAAAAGAGACCCGAGTGACAGCCATGCAGGATTCATACTGCTGCTCCTCAAGAAGGCACACGTGAAGCTGCACACACCTAGCCAAGCCAATACTGGCACTGCTCAACAACTGCTAAGGAAACATAACATTGTAACATGTGGAGGCAGCCTGAACAGAGAGGATTTGCCCAGGAAAATCAGTACAAACTGCACCACTAGTTTCTGGGGTGTTCCTGACAAGCACTACGACCAACACTACTGAAGAGTGGGCTGCTGGTATGACAGCAAATATATTAATTGGTCCTAGGTTGCACAGGGATACATAAATCAGAGAGAGTCATACTGGGGTCAAACAGACAAGTGGTGACAGGTAAGTGGTGAGTGACCCAGTGTCCTGTCCATGGTGAGACCTGATGATGTCCCACTGCAGGGTCCTGGGAGCAGCAGCCCTGCTGCTTGTAGGAAATGGCCAGCCTGGGCAGACAAATGTGGATAAACCAACTGTGGGTAAATGTGGATAAACCAACTGTGGATAAATGTGGATAAACTCCCAAAGGCATGACAGTGAAAGACAGCAGATCAGCCTTTGCTTACAGGAGGTCCCCAGCACAGCCCATGGAGCCCTGGCCAGCACACAGCCCACCCAGATGAGCCTGGCATCCAGGGGGATGTTACACCCCTGAGGTTACAGGGGATCTCAGAAACCACGGGAGCTCAGGTTTCACTGTTTCCCTCATTGAGGGGTATGCAATACCATTAGCATCCTCACGAGTTATCCCACCATGCATTGCTATTAAAACCATCGGGATGCTAGTCTGCTAGCCAGGCAGAACTCTGCAATCTACTGTAAGTTCAACTGTACATTCAAACTTGTCTCCTGGTGTAATTCTGTACATCACAGTGGAAAATATTCCAGCCCAAATGAAAATCTGATCCCAAAGAGATGACAAAGCAACAATCTGAACTCTTACACCCTGGCAGCACATACAGAATCTCAGTCTGGTCTGTGCAATTATTAGTCTCATATATTAACTATACATCAGTTGGATGGCGCACAACCCCTGTCAACCAGTCAAATAGACACATATAAATATGGCTGGAAAAAAATTACAGTAGGACAGATATTATTTTTAAAAACTAATAAAGCTGAAGACCTTCTGATACTTCCCTTGTACAGTGTCATTGTTTCAGTAGTAAAATGTAGAAGTGATAATGTTCTCTGTAGCAGAAATGCAAATTGATTCACAGCTTGCTGACATTTATGACAGGTAGGGCAGCTTGCTCTTTTCTATTTATCCTCAAATGTCTCCCTCTTATTGTAACACACTTTGCAGAAACGTGAACTGACATTCATCACTCACGCTGGTCACTCACAGAGGAATACTGCAATAAATGGCAGCTACAGCACAGAAGAATAGTACCATTAATATCTCAGCAGGAATGAGCATAATGGTGATCAGAAATACTATGCCCAGCACTACCGTGCAGCTCTTCCCTGAGTATGGTTTGTTTGGGTAAGAGGAGTGAGATCTATCTGGGGCATGAGAGGTCATCACTGATGTAGCTGCACCAACAAACTTCTTGTGAAGATGTGGTATTGGACACAGCAGTCTGTCTGTTGGGGGAGACTCAGTTCATAGTAATAAGGAAGGGACAACAAAGGAACTGCAGCAAATGATACCATCTACAGTGAGATGATACTTGCTCCAAAATTATTTCCTGTGTTTTGTGGCATATTCCGTAATATTTGAAGCACCCAATGCCCCATCCCCCACTATTCTGCACTGCTGAGAATTTCCTCTGCTGTTGTCTGTCTCACCTGGAATTGCTTGGACTGCTCTGGAAACCTGGAGGTGCCTGAAGAGGCAGATCACTGCCTTGGATCCCCACCCCGTGCCAACAGGACCTACTGCAATACTCTTGACATTTTTATCCAGGTAACAGTCTTGTATGAAACAAATGGATAGTTACTTACTGCCTTCCCAGTACGTTGTGTGGTGGTTTTTGGTGGTTTTGAATTGTACTGTGTATGTAATTTAAGCCCATTATACAAATTCTAAAGGAAGCAAAACTTGCTGACATGGTATTAACATGCAATGCAGATGTATGGAGGGTCATGTTAATTCAGGATACATTTTAATTGCTTGTTTATATTGTTCAGCAGTCTCAAATGGCCCTGTAGTAAAAAAAAAATTATCCCTAAGAGCTGGCAAAAAGGTAATTAAAAATAGATTTTAGGCAGTTTTGATTGCCCACAATAAGACTGCTGAATGCTATGAAAGTATTCACAAGCATTTCTCATTTTTAGCTTCTGCCATTCCTACCCCTTTCTTCACCATCCAGTTCTTCTCATGCTTTTCCTTCTTATTTTTTTCCACAAGCTCAAAATGCCATCTCTTTAGGCCTTACCACTCTCCATCACTAAAAGTCTTAAAAGTGTATGTTTTGATTAAACACTTTAGGTGACAAACACATTTCAAAGGGTGGCATAGAGAAAAAGAAATGTGCGAATGCATTCTGATTTTCTGAGAACCTCACTGACACATCAAGCATATGAAAATACCTCAGTGTTATTATCCCTCACTTGCCCTTTCTCAGGAGTGGACACATTTCCATTTTATATGAGTTTAACTTCTGTATGGGACATGTGCTTTCCTCTAATGTACAGTCCCTCACAGGCATCTTCACCAGGTACATAAAAGCCTCTGAAAATAACAGTCCATGTGGACACCAGCTGCGGCACAATTCTAACCCACTTCAGACATGATTTATTACTCAGCAGAACCATTGCTTCTGATTGTGTTTTATGGGCATCAGAAGTATTTTCACTCAGCATACCACCTTCATGCACAGCTAACATAAGGGGTGCTGTGCTGCAGCATTCCCTCCTCCATAACATACAGAGGTTTGCTAACAGGCACTCAACTTGGCTCTTCATTCCAAAGCACAAAAAGAAAAAGGTAAGTAATACGTATAGTTAATTAACCAGACAAAATACTATTTCCATCATAGTGAGAACTGAAAATGTGTGACAGAAAACATGGTAAGAACTTCATAATGATCCCAAATATCCAAAAGCCTGTAATTAAAAAATTAAAGACAGAAAATTAACAGATTTTGGAATGTATGTATCACTGTCTCAGCTCAACTCTACTCTGTTATTACACAGATAAATAAATCTATGAGGTAAAATCCTTAATTTACGGGATGGATTTCTTTTGCCCCAATTGGAGACAGATTTTAAGCCAGTTTGTCCCATTGATAAATGTGTGGACAGCTTTTGTAGACAAACAATATAGTTGCTTAAAGGCTGAGTAAATAATAAGGAAACAGATATTTCATATGTTTCTATTGTAAGAGCTTAAAATAAGGACCACTGCTTTGTGGTGTTTAGTGAGGCTTTACAAATGTTTGTTACTGCTGTGACTTATTTTAATGATTCAAATCATCAGCTACATCTTTGCTGAATACTGTTTACAGCACTGTAATAATCTCCTTTAGTTTCAAAAGTAGACAAGGGACACTTCCCAGACCTACAAGCCATTAGCAGTTGTTCTGGCAGAGTGAACACCTGCTCTGTCTTTATAGTGCTCTAAGCCACCATGAGCCTCTATGAACAAAACTGGCAAATTCTTCTGTTAGAATTTAACAATAAAAATCCAATATAAAACAAGTTCGCTCTACCCCCACCTTCAAGATAAGTAAACTGCTACAGATGAATGTTTGACATCATTCAATTTGCTATCAGTAGAATATTTGACAATTCCCAGAGAGTGTTATGGAATACTACATTCATTTTTCCGCCATATTTGCCAGAATCAGGAGTAAGAATGATAGCACTTAGAAAAGGAAGCTAATTTGTATTCCCTGACACTGACCTATAGCTGTTTAGTCAATGCCAACACTTTGCAAAAGACAAGAGAAGTAAGGTTAATTCAGTGTTGTGAAGAAAGAAAAATAATGTTATGATTTTGATATATTAAACAAAAAATTATATTAATTTATGCTTCCTTCTTCATTTGTTCACTACAAAGTGAATTAGTATATTTGATCTTATTTATTATTAAAGTAATCAAGGCCCTTTTCTGTTTAGTTCTCCACACATCAACAAAGAATGACTTAAAGCAGCAGGAAGTTAGGAGCACTAGAGTCTGCTGCAGACAGACCCCAGCTTGTATTGCCTGTATTCTAGCCCCCTGGGAACCAGGTAACAGGACTCCTGCAGGAATCACCCAAAGGTATTTGATTCACTTCAGGGGTCTATCTGCAAAAATTACATTTCCTAGAATGTGGAAGGGAAAAAAGAAAATTTGAATGTTTTTCTAGTATCTCTAAGTTTTAAGCGTCTTTCAAATAACTGGTATTTCTCATTAATAGTACATTCATTTTTGCACAATGGAACTGTTTAACTTTGGTAAAACAAACCTGCAAGGACTTTTCTGTTGTTTTTTTCTTTAAAATGATGTCCTGTTATGAGTGAGGGCTACGTTACAGAATTCATAGGTCTAACCAGTGGTCTTTTAGGCAGGGTAAATGTGGGAGAGACAAGTTTCTCTGTGGAACAGACTGTGGAAACACTACGTTCCATCACCCCAAATACAGACTGCATACAAGACTGCCCAGCAAGTCCTGCTGTGTGGGTGAAAGGATTCCCTGGCAGCTGCATCCCAGGGCAGCCCTGGGCAGGCTGAGCTGTCTGACAGCACCCTGAGTGTCTGTCCAGGGCACAGCCAGCACCACAGCACTTGACAGGAGCCAGAGAAAGCTACAGTGACAGTAAGGAGTAGCTTGAGGATCATGGCCAGAATGAACTTCTCTGGCCAAGTGCAAACTGGGAGGGACAAGATGCAGAGTAAAACAACTGTCCTTGTTTAATTCCTCCTGTGCCCAAGGAAATGGACCTTTGTGTGTTCTTTGGAAAAGGGCTACATCAAAGTAATTCCCTACTCCATTCTCAGTTTTTCGTAATAGAAAACAATTGACAAGATTCCAATACAGACCACTTACTCAGATCAAACCCAAAAGCTATATTCTTGATGCTTAATTCCACATGAAGAGGTGTTCTGGGGATGTAAGGTGGACGGGGTAGAAATGGGAGAGAGGCTAAGTTTGCAAGGGATGGGATTTGAGAGATTTGGGGGAATGGCATTGTTAAAAATGCCCTGTGTCCTTACTCTGCAAAGCCTTTAAATACCTGTTTAATGTTAACCATATGTGCCATAAGATCTCACAGGAGAATCCTTCTGCCTTTCTCTCTGCTTCTGTCCCCACTCCTTGTCCCCAGTCTACACTGGACCCCAGCAGAGGCAGTAAGGCAACACTCTGTCACTCTGTGCTGGAGCAGTAGGCAGGTGCTGCTCAGCTAGCTGGGGATGGCACACATGCAGCCAGCAGCACATAGGAGTTCTCAGGAAGAAAACTCTGCTTCCAGCTATGAATTTTAGGAAATCTAGATTGTGTGCATGAGAAATAAAAGTTTTCAGAAGATTAAAATTTGGCCAAATTTGAGATAATTCTTAGTAGAACAACAAGAAGCTGTGTTTGTGACAGCAAGGTGTCATCCATGCCCTGTTCCCAGACTTGCTGAAAAAGCTGTAAGGATCCTGCCCATGAAGGCAAATTCTTCTTCTCTTCCATAGCCACATTTTTGGCCACAATTGAAAAAAAAGTTAGTTGAAACTACAAAAGAAATCTCTGGAACGTGAATTGGCATTCAAATTAAGTGGCCTCAACTTGGCTAAGTTATAAGAAGTTGAAAAATCAAGATTTATAATGGGATGTGCCATTGCCAGACAATGTTCATTATAAATGTGTGTGCATGTATGCCTGTACAGACCCTCACACATCTGTATTATATATACATGAGTTACAGTGCTACCACATCACTGAAGATTTCTTGAACAGAAATATCCCCGAATAATTATGTACACTGACACTAAAATTGTAAGAAGACAAGAGCTGGACATTTCAAGGATGTTAAAATTGTAGCAAAAAATGTTCCGAGCAGCTGTGGAGTTAAATGGGTAGTTGCTATTTACAAATATGATTATTACATAGTGTTACCATGGAAACTTCAGATGGAAAATAAAATGTGAGTTTAGCTTCATCTTGAAACTGCCCTGACTGGGAGGAGAACAATAGCTGACATTCCTGCAGCAGGAGACTAATCGCCCCTCTCAAAGAATGTACAGTATGTTTTTCTGTATTTTTAGCTACTATGCAAAGTTTTAAACCTGCAACCAACTAAAGGCTCTGTCAAGAGATTCAGAGATTGTTAAGAATCACAGCACAGTATGATTTATTCCTTTTCCTATGCTATTTACTGAAACACTCACTGTTAAACATTTTCTCTTCTAAGACTACATCTAGTGATTTTGGGTCCCATCTAAGTCTATGGACTGGTAATTCTCCCCAAGTACATTTTTTCATTATCTGTGTTTCTGCTTTTACAAGACACTCAGTGAAGCATGCTCTATGGATGTGACTCATTTCCATCAAAACGAGCTTCCTGAGAACCATGAAAGAGGCAGAGAGATGACCACTGACCCTGGAAAATTTTTGGACCATTCTAAATGTGAATCAATTTTTGGTTAATAAAATAATATATATAATAATAACTGAACAAGTTATTCCTGAATTGAATTTGTACCCAGTGAGACTGCAGCGAGCACTAAGGCTGGAAGTCAGAAGACTGCACAGATGGTACCATCTGTGTCTCTTGGGAATCATTCTGGTGCTGCAAAAGCCCTTCTGAGACAGATGCTCAGAGCCATGGAAGTGTTTGCTAACAGACGCACCTGCTCCACCTGGCAGTGCTGTGTTGGATCCGAGTGCCAGCCAGGTATCTGCACACAAGTGGAGCTGGGATATTCAATGTGCCACACAGAAAATCGGTGAGTGCAAGGGCTTGTTACCAAAGGTTGGAAGTCCCATTAAAGATGTGATTCAAAGAAGGGCAGCAGACCAGGAGCTGCAGGTGTGTGGATGGACACTGAAACTTTAGGATGAGTCTTTCAATTTCTTTGATATTACCTTTACTTCTTTATACACTAAGTTTGTTCCTTTTGTTATCTACACCAGCTTTCAAGTCAGAAGTTAATTTTATATGGACACATAGAGTCTAATTTACATCAGTTGCAATTCTTGACTATTTAATTGTGAATAATCATTCTTGCTACATGGAAACAACATTTGCAGAGCTGCTGAACTTGAATTTTTCTTCTTTTGGGGGATGAATTCCTTTCCAAAAGCTGTTGAATTTGACAACTGAACGCCTTTGGCTTTTTCACTTTTCACAGTGTTTTTAAAGTTCTTTCAAATTATTAAAATTAACAACAGTGAGACATTGCAGTGAGACACTTTCAGATGGTAATAAAACACACTTCTTCTCTGATGGATACCTGTCTCACTCAAATACACATTTGAAGCATTTTAATGCAGAAACATCCACTAACAAACTCAGCTTGTGAGTTTCCAAGTGCTTGTAATGGTAGAGACAAAAGTGTTGAGTAGTTATTGTAGAAAAGCAAATGACAATTATCTGCCAGACATATTTTAAAGAGAAAGTGAACAGCCCTCTGTGCAGTGATTTCCATTTGCTGATCAATATATTCCACTTGGAGAGTTCAGGCAATCCACCTAAATGCTGATGCTTACATGACAATCGTAAGGCCCCACAGGGAACTGTTTTCTTCCAAAACTACTGTCAGAAATTTATTAGAATTAGGAGAACGTGCTAGTCACTAAAAAAGACTAAACAGCTCTTTCGTAGTGTTTCCTCTCTATTAGCCTTGCACCTAAAACTTTCTTTGGTCCCCAGTGCTGCCAGGCATGGTGACATGCAGGGACAAGCCTTTGTTCTCATAACACCATTCCAACAGGATCAGTTAATTGGTGGACATTAGCCCCGGGGCTGACAACAGCCGTGGCCATGTAAGCAAGCACAGGGAAACTGAATTTAGCTATGTCTGGCTTGGACAATATTGAATACATTTCCCTTTTCAGTACAAAGCCCCAAGCCACCAAATTGGTGGCCTCCTTCTCATTTTTAATTACCAATCTCATGCTACCTAATCTAAATGCACCCTTTATCAGGTAAGCATCTTCCCCACACACCATATTCTGCACTGCTTTTTTCTGACTGTAGAGTAATTCCCAGGGAAGTTCTAGACATTGAAACTCCATTCAATAGGGATGTTTTTAATTATCCTGATGCTGCAAATCGTGAAGTCCTATGGTGAGTAACAAGTATTTGTTCAGGCCCAGAAAACATTTTTATGATGAAGTTAGGCTACCCTTAATGAAATAGCTCATGTTTCATAGCCTTCTACCACAGGAAGATACAGTTCTCAGTTGATGTCTTTGTTTACCATGTCCTATTTTGCATTGTGGCTGTTTAGTGAATAAGCAAAGAGGGACACTTCACTGAAACTAATCCCTAACACTTTAATTTAAAAAAAAAAAAAATACTGTGTTGCTCGTCTTGATACAAGCCGTGTTTTCAACTGCATTCTCTGATACTTGATGTTAAACTACCACATAGAATTAAGACTACTTCCAGTCTTCATGGTGCCTTGGATTTTACACTTCAGTTTCTGAATTTGCTAACAGATATGTTAAACATCTCAAGCAGAAACTCTTCCTACAGCTATGGAGCTAAGTAGCGCCTGGAGTGCAATTCATTCTACCAAGTAAAATATGTCACATTTCAAGATAAAAACAGAACATTCCTGCTTTTCCAGAGGCTTCATGTGAATAACTAATGTGTAAAGTCTGCAACTTGCAACAAGAAAGCTTGTGCATCAACCAACGTTTTTTATGCTTTTTCAAACCTCTGGAGTACGTACTGCTGATGCCAGTCTTTACTTTCTTTTATTTTCCAGTCTAGGTCCATGCTGCTGGTTTCAGCAAACTTCAGCAGGAAGGTGTAATTCTTCACACTTGTGTGCAAATGATGGGTGCTCTCATAAAGCTTACCACTGAGTGTGTCTGTTAGCAAGTGCTGCTCTCTGTGGGGGCCTTGACCTTGAATTCTTCATGACTTTCTGATGGTCGTGTTTTTTTCTGGGGTATCAAGACTTTGCAAACTGGTCTTAGCATGAAAGTAGTACCTAACTTCCATAAATTGGTGACTTCCATAAACCAGGTGACTGGTTGCTGTATCAAATTGCTTTGCTGATTGTTAATGGTACGTGTTCAACCCTGCCTGTCTCTAATAAAATTTTACCTTTCAGCATAGGTAGTTTACAGGATTTAACAGCTGCTCTCATTCTACAAAGTCAGCTTTCTAAAATTATAAGGTTGGATGCTGAACTTTAGATGAACCTATTTCACTTGCTTTTCCTACTATGAGTCTAAGAAGGTATCATCTAGTCACAAAAAAAATCACAAATATTAATTTCATCATATAACAGTAAGACTTATATTTCTTTTGACAGACAGAAACGTAGTGCAAATAAAGACAATTCTGTAGCACCACATATTGATGGAATGTGGCTTATAATCATCATTAAACTTCTGTAAACAGTTTACTAAGAAATTGAAGGCAGTAAATCCAATGAAAATGAGTAATGCATACAATAAGCTATTCATAGCTCTCTGTATTGCCTTGTCCTTCAGATTCCTGCATTGTGCACAGGGACAATGCTTGTTGTGGAATCTGTGTTACTTGATGTTTCTTAATGACTACATAAAGCTCTTCCAAACGAGATTATGTCTGGTATTCTTTTTAATATCCTTCTTCCCTCACGTAACCCATACCGGAGAGGGGACATAGGACAAATGTGAAACATCGCTGAGAAATTTCTATTCTGTTTGAAAAGGAAAAAAAAATAAACTGAACAAATTAATAACACTGAGTATCATGAGCTCCCTGCATTTCTGCAAGTATCCAGAAAATACCAGATACACCCTTTCTAAACAAGCTCTGGGTACGTGACCTTGTGGTACAAGTCTGATCAGTTCCATGGAATTTCCCCTGCACTTTCCTCCCCATTCAGCAGGCTGACCTCAGCGTCACAGTTTTTTTTCTCTGCCAATGCAGAAGCTTTCCGCAGCAAAGATTAAGAACAAAACAAACCCTTCAAAAGTGAGATCCTCCTGACAGTCACAGTGGCTGCAGCCCCACTGCTCTTGGTTGGTGCTTCAATCCAGCCCCTGTTCCCTCCAGCCAGCTGCACTCCTGTGCCCACATCTGCAGCCCTCAAGAGCCAGCTCCAGGCCATGGCAGGGCACAGACTGATGCAGCCATCGAGGGCTGCAGGGTGAAGAGAGAAGGCAAACTACCCTGATTGCAGGACTTTCATGAACCAGAGGCAGAAGCAGTTACAGGTTTTAAAGTGAACCAAAATACAAAACTAAATAGTCAATTATCCCCCTAAACAATAACTTCGAAAAAAGTCCAGAGCAAATATGGACAAGCTACTGATAAGCACATATTGGTACACAGCATATGGATGAAGTTTTCTGTTTATATAGGCAGTCAGGCACTTCTGAAGTCTTGGTGGCTCAAAACAGCCATGTCTCACCAGAATAACAGCTCCTACAGTGAGAACCTTTCTCTGCCCAAGGGAGTTGTGATGGGCTTTGTTGCACTGGATCTGTTCTTCCTGGGAAAAGGAGATTCTAAAGGAACCAGTAATGTCTTCTCAGCTGCAGTAAGCATTTTCCATATCCATGCTGTTTTCATAGCACTGCATGTGACAAGTGCTGGAGGATGTAAATCAAAAGAGTATTCTCCTCAGCTGTCCCCATCCCCTTGAAAGCTCTGTTTATCCCCTGGCAAACTGAGTGCACTCAGTGTATCAGGGACATGAGAATAATTAGGCTACTGTCTCCATCCCTTCAGTGTGTACCTCACTCCGTGCCAGTCCTGTCAGCTGAGGCTGGCAGAGATGATTCCAGCAGTGATGTTTTTTCTTCAGCTTCATGGTATAAAGAGTGACACCAGGAACCAGATACTCTCTTCTTCACTATCTGGCAGTCTTTTGATCCAAGTACAAATGGGAGTCCTATTACAACTTGGCATAATTTCTGCATCCATTTTGTGTGAAACCAAAGAGCTCCCAGGAGGTCAGTGAAGATTTTTGATGAGAGCAAGTGCATGGAGGTGAACACAGAAAAAACCCACGTGCAATTAATGGGGACATCTGTGCTGCATTTCTGTTACAGTTGCATTAGTTGGGGAGATGTGCTTTATTCCCACACATGCTTCATGAATGAAATATAAAAGAAAACTGACAATTTCTTAGTGAAGGGTTGGGAATGTTTTATATTTTCTCATAAGGAAAGGGCTTTGCTGGAGTTCCTCTAAGCAGCTCCTTCTGTCATCATCGGCTCTTGAATTCAGAGCACAAGAGCTGGGGGTGAGAGCATTAATGACAGAGAGGTGAGAACATTAATGCCTACAGAGGTTCAACTGAGGCAAACAGAAGGAAGATGCAAGGCACTTGGCACTCAGCTTGGCAATGGCAGCAGTCAACCCTTGGACAGAAGTCTCCAGGAATGATTATTACATTTCACAAGTGCTAGGGAATTCAACTCAGCAAAAGGAAAGCATGTGAGACTCAGACAAAGAAAGAGAACTTGCTGTAATTACGTGGTTATGTACATTTTAAGGGTAATACAAGTATTAATGCCTTCCAGCATTTTTTAATGTACCCATGCTTTTAAGTGGGACAAGCATTATTTAGGTATTGGGCAGAGCTCTGTGCTATTGCAAAGCAACACAATATTAATGAGTATTACGTGTAGTTCTAAACCCTTTCCTCTCTACCAAGGAAAGAGCACGCAGATCTTTACCCAAGCTTTGGAGAAATGACCCAGTAGTGGGGGTTGGAAGCACTGTTCAGGTTGAAGCAAAAGCTATCTTTGAGCCAGCGTGACTGCATGAACCCCATGCTCAGCAATCATCTTGATCCTCATTTTCAAAATCTTCCAGGATACAGTGGCAAACCCTAGATCCAGAATTTTTCTACTTTATGGTAAGCTCCTCATATACCTAAATTAGGAGAAGGATCACTTTAGGGTTTCTGTTTTTTCAATGGCATCTCTAAAAAGTGAAGTTGAAAAGAAGAGCACTCCTAAAGAACTGAAGCTGAGACAGTTGGAAGCATTCTCTGGAAAGGCCTTTCTATCATATAGAGGGAATCTAAAACAAGTACTCTATCCCAGTGCCTAAATTAAGTGTCTGAAATTTGATGGGATGAATTGGTACCATATAAGTGTTTGAAAAGTGCCTCAGAAAGTTAAGAAGCAGGATGATGCACCTCCTTGGATTATTTATAACATTCATTCCTAACTGCTCCTTTAGTCACCAAATAAATTGGTGAGTCTGCACTTGCCGCTACACAAAGAGGGACAGCCTGAGGAAGCTTCCAGGAAATCCTATTACACATTGTAACTTGGCTGGCTTCATTTAGGCTCTGTCAGCAGTGGAATTACCACGTAACAGAGGCTCAGTGGCTGACAAAGAAAAGAGCACCACGAACATTTCAGAAATGAAATGTTTCCAGATTAGAGATTATTTTCATGGATTCACTGAATTCAAAATGAAAAGCACACTCTGTTCACCTGAACTTCCACACTCTGAGTCCGCTACATGTTCATCCATGTATGCAGCATGTTTCCCTTCACCTTTACAGCATACCTTCCAGAAAGATGTCCCACTTTGAATTTAGAAGTTTAAAGAATGACCAGTGAGAGAAGCAGTTAATTTCAGGAATTACTCATTATGCCACTGCATGAAAACCACCAGTGAAAATACTTTCTCTGCAATGCAAGGATCTCAACAGTAATGCAAGGGCTTTCAGGTTATTCCATGCCAGAAATTTTATTTAGAGGTAGAATATTATAATTTCAAACCTCAGTCTGTTTAGATACAAACACCTCAGAGCTCCAGAAAAGTAAGGGCAGATGTATAGAGCACATGCTGATGTGTTTACTTTAAGTCCTGTTGTAAAATAAAAGGATACTTGGATATTTCTTGTTGGCTCCAGGTCTCTGAGGAGTTGTCAAATGCCAGTTGACAGGAGCCAATCATTGCTGAACATGAGGGCTGGGGATGTACTTCTTTTCCTGCACTGGCCTAATATTTTGAACTGAATTAAAACTGCTAGATCTCAAATTGTGCTAATTCTGAGGGAACATGAACTCTCTTAATATGCCTTAAACTTTTTAAGTGCTTGTTCTCCAGTAATTTTTTCTCATCTATTATGGCAGGGCCTGGCTGAAACCAAACCTCAGTGTGTAGGGGACCACACCAAACTCAGCAGGAAGAATTCATGTCCCACAGATCTTACATTTTTCTGAAGATTTGTAACTTTTTTAGAGTCAAGTGATACTTCAACAAAGTATGTTTGAAATATGCCCTTAATTCTTATGTCTTTGGCTGAAATAATTTCTTTGCAGACATGGATTTTGGTTGAATGTTACGGTGGTTGGAAACCAGGCAGTGCACCTTGAAGTACAGACACAGCTGACAATAATACCACAGTGAAACCACAATCCCTGAAATCACTCTATCTGTTTTTCTTGCTTGAATGGTTTTGGAAAACAGCTTTCTGCTTTGGAGCCAACTTATTAACCTGTTCAAAGTAAATAAACAGCACCTTATCTGGTGAGTTGGTCTCAGAGATGGGTTGTATTAACCCTTTTTGTACAGCTCTGTTGAATACGTTACTGGAGGAAGGGCTGCCTCTGTCTGTGTTTGCATACAGACATGCCCAAGCCTCTGGCATTACTGTTATACAAACAACACCACAACTTTCCATTTCTGGTCGTTGTTAGATCATGGGTCAAGTCATGTAAAGAGCTTTTAGTGTGCGCTCGGAAGCCTCTTCTGTACAGATGAGGTCTTCAGCAATTGATCCACACACTGTTAAAATCAGTTACATATTGGCTCTATGCCTGGAGCTTAATTGTTCCCATCACTGTTTTCTGGGGAATGCTTTCTGCAAGGTACATAGAATTGTCAAGTAATTGTCTCTTAAGCTTTTGTATATGCAAAGAAAGTATGAATGGAGACTATTATCCTCTCTAGATTTACAAACTACTGCAGAAATAGGCATTCTGTAGTATTTTTCACTACATTTTAATTAAGGGCTGTCTCTTCCAGTGCTGGTCTGACACATTAACATTGGGGAAATACCTTCACATGCTTCAAATGGAAATCTTCACAATTTGCATTTTGCAATTACCTGCAAACACTTCCAGACCTGACACAGGAAAAATAAAAGAGAACATTTCTGCTCTGATTCAAATCCAATCTTAGCAAAGTTTAGACTGCCAGACACTGTGCTGTCATGTCAGTGGCAAGGCAGAGAAGGGATGTATCTTACGTCAGCCTAGGCATCTTCCATCTTTGCAGCCTTTCTAGAAGAGGGAAACATGGGTGCAGGCTGGAAGGGAATTACTATGTGGTCAGATTGCTGTATGGAATGCTTCAGTCTGATATGCAATCTGTAGTTATGCTCAGATGAGTACATTCTCCTGCTTACTTCCTCAGGTGCCCACCTCCTTCTCCTAACTCTACAAGTTGAATGCTGATGCTAAGTGATGAATTCTCTGTTCTAACTCTTGCAGCTCACTGGCCTCAAAGGTCTTTGCTTCAATATCTGTGTATGTGCAAGATAAATATCCAGTCTCAGAAGTGACAGAGTGGAGGTTTGAAAAGAACAAGTGAGAATGATCATTCAGAAGACCTAAATACAAAGGAGTAGATGGAGAGAGACACTTTTGAGACACACTTCCATGCTGGCCTTTTCCTTGTTCTGGCAGTATATAATTTGCTTCTTGCTTGTCTTAGCAGCAACAACTGGCACTATGCTGGGTAGCAACCCTTGCACTGCAATGTGGTCAGAGGACCTCAGTGGGAATACACAGCTTGGCAGAAATTATTCTTAGCAAAGAATTCAGAGTACCTGGGTTTGGACATGGAGAATGCACTGGCTCTCTTACAGGGCTCTGGTTCTGAAAAGTAATTGTCAGGTTTTCTATTATCACTTGGAAAAAAAACGGAATTCCTCGGCAGAGCTCAGCTGTAAAAAAAAAATACTGTCAGTCAAGCAGCTCTACTCCTAGCCAGAGCTCCTGCTGCTTAATCAAAAGGCCTGCAGAGGCTTCTGGGAGAGGCAGGTGTTGGAGTCTGTCCCTAGGAAAAGCGGAAGTCAAACACAAGCATGTCCTACACATATCAGTGTAGAACACAGCACACAACACGAATTCCCAAGAAGCAATGGATATTCCTCTTCCACTTTGTGTCAGTGTTTTAATGTCTGACTACCGGAAGAGAAGGAAAAAAATATGGGGCCTAATGCAAAGGCCTCTGAAGACATAATGATTTCCACTGATTCCAAAGCTTGGCAGGCTGGGTTTAAGAGGGCAGGCTAAATATACATTTGAAGACAAATAGAACCAGGTCTTCAGAGTAAGATGAGAGAATTGACTTTAAATTTACCAGCTCCAACAAGCTTCAGGAATGAAATTAGGCAAAACAGATACTCCCTCACCAACAGTTCTTCCAAAGTCCAAATCACAAGCAGCACATAACTGAGGATAAGGCTCAAAAATAGTCCTAGACCACAATACAGATCGGGAGCTTCTCTGCTGGTGGCCACTGGACTGTGGCAGTCTGATAAGGGAACACAAATATTTGACAGCTTGGCAAGGGGAGGTGTAAATCTGTTTCACCACAATGACGAAGATTTTCTAGGTGACTATGTCTAATTCTTACTGTCCCTGTGCTTTAGTCCCTTCAATGAAAATGAAGTGTAATTACCCTTTTGATATCTTCTTTTTTTCTTGATACATCTTTCTTTTGCCTATGACTGTAAATCATCTCCCTTGTGCATGCAGCAGTGTCTTTAAATGCTAATGGAACAGCACAGCCAATGTAAAGTAAAGGTGAGAGTTAAAGCTCAGATAATTCAGAGGAAACACTCCCACTGATGGTGGCTGCTATCAGGCCCAAACACAGTTGTTAACGGAAACAGAAATGTTTCGTACTAGGCTTTTCTTCTCTTCCTCTTCAGAATGGCTGCAATGAGACAGGAACTTTTCTGCAAGTTGCAAAGGATCAAAGCCATCCCTGATAATCCCATACTTTTCAAAAACTGCCTACAAATAAAAGTCAGATCCAAAACTCTGTTCCTGCCTTTCTAGTGGTGTGACCTGCAGGGATGTTTGATAAGCATGTGGTCTTTCTCCTGCCAGTTTGTTTTCAATCAGATCTGAACAATGGAAGCTGACAGTGAAATCCCAGAGTCTCACCCAGAAAGTTCCTCAGCTTTTGGCTGGTTGTTTTGCTTGTCTGCTGTTCTCAGTGTACTCTGCAATGTGCTGCCAGAGAGCTATGCTGGCTACCAGGAAGCTGTGGACACCTCTTATTTGAATGTACCTCTCTATGCTGTTCCCTCTGCAGTGTCTGAAGAGATCACTTCATTGCAAAGACACTGAGGTGTCTGGAGTGCTTCACAAACCACAGACCAGGAGGAGGCAAAGGAAAGCAAGCATGGTTCCAGTTAAGGCCAAGGAGGAGCATCCTCTACCTTTGCCACAGCCTTCTCCAGCTGGGCAAATCTCTCACTCTTGCTGTCAGTATGCAAGAGCTAATCCTTCTGAAGCCTTAGCTCACAGATTTTTCTGAGAAAAGACACTTTTCCTAAGGCATTTGAGTTCTTGAATTGCTCTGCAACTGTTTCTCAGTTCTGTCAACACATCTGTTGCTTACACTACGTTCAGAAAAATCTAGCTCTCCAGGTTAATGACAGCTGGGAAGACAAGAGGCACAGCCCTTCCCGCATGTCTGCAGTCACAGTGTGCCTTCATGATCCCTGGGAGCTTGGCTGTTACAGGATCACAGAATGGGTCAGCTGGTCCCACCTCCCTGCTGAAGCAGGGTCATCCCAGAGCACATGGCACAGGATTGTGTCCAGAGGGGTCTGGAATCTCACCGAGGGAGACTCTGCATCATGGGTGCATGTGAATTAGCCACAGAAACGGTAGGAGCCGAAGGCCAAGAGTCTTCTCCACTGGAAACCCAGAAGTATGTTAAGGCAGTCTGGAGAAAGATTTTTTCCCAAGTCTATGATTTATCTTTCTGCTCAGGACTCTTATACACATGGCTGAGACAATACGCCTTGTGCAAAAACAGAAGTATGTTCTTTTCCATCTCCCTTTCATCAGGGAAACTTTATAGGCTATGTACAAAGTACTGCAACCTGCGTTAGTTTCCCAAATAGTTAATCAAGCTTGCTTTATTTCTGGACATAACTTCTACTCTGCTATTCTCACCTAATGCCTAACTACTTTCAAGATGCCCATAACCTTCATATTTAAGCTTTGAAACATTAATAAATACAGTAATAACTATACAACCCATTTGGAGTCCTGCTCTTTGGATTCTTTATTGAGGTGTTCTCCAGCAGCAGCTCTCCTGATCTTTCTGTTGCAAGCAGGGTTCTTTGGTCCAATAATATTTTTCTTGATTTTATTATTTTTCATTTCATTAACTTGTAAGCAATGCTGATTCTTAAAATGACATTTTTAGCCTGAGTTTGCAGTAGTTATAATTATATTAACAGCATCAATTATAGTACTTAATAATGCTGGCATGTATTTTGTTAAAAATATATTTTTTAAATGCAAATGTATATTCTGCTTGGTTTAGAGCCCAATCATATTTTATGAATCAAGGTATGAAATTTGAAATCTAAATTTCAGCTATGAAGACCCTCAAATGACTGTGAGAATTCAAATGTTTATGTTGGTGGCAATCAAAATTTAGTATGTATTGAAGAGATGTATTATCTCAGCTCCATTATGATAAAGAAGTAGAAGCTCATTGTACAGGTTAATTTTTCCAAATAGCAATTTCTCAGATGTTTAGAAATTTAATTTGCCAATTCAATTTTAACAGGTATGTTGTAACTACAATGGGGAAGTTGAACTTCAGCCTTGGTTTCTTTGATTCAGAACATGAATGGGAGTAAAAAAAAGGGGGGTTTGGTAAATCTTTAACATTCCAAACATTTTTCAGAAGTTATTAGTGAGGGATGAATCTTACATCATGCTTTGGAAGTCACCAAACTGACAGTGCAATTATGAATAGGCTGAACATTTGAACAAAAGCCTTCACTTTCACACTTCACTGGCAAATGACTTGAAAAGAAATCCCCAGTTCTAATAGCATTCACCTAAATATTCCAGTTCTTTTGCTCAGGGTACTGAGACTCAGGCCTTTAGCTCTGCAGCACAGCTAATTAGAAACTTACTGATCAAAGCTTCTTCAGCAAATGAGGAACCCAACATGTTTAATTCAAAAGATCTCAGAATGATAATCCTAAGAGATGTTTGTACGGGTTTCCAGCATATGCTTGAGTTTCTGGCAGACTGAAGATCTTTCCTGGGTCTGTGCCTCTGTCCTGCACCCTCAGATGGCACCTGTGTGGCACTTCCTGTGGAACCACCATGACAACAGGCTGACGATGGGTTCACAGCCCTGACCGAGTTTCCAAGGAGGGTGTAGCACAGGACATGGTCCCAAACAGCTATGAAACAGTGTTGATGCTCTGCACCCATGGAGGTAATTCATTCAGGAAACACCGTAACAGTTCCTTGATGAAGTTTAAAATGGTTTAAAACCTAATCTGAAAACTAAACTTCTATGTGAACCCAGATAGCCAATATTTTGAACACCTGCCAAAAAAGCAGCTGTCCCCTAGTGACAGTTCACCCAGGATATAATCTGCTGAATTCCCAAATTTTTCATTCCAGAAGAAAATTGCTCACTCTCCCCGTATAAATGTTGTCTTGCCTTCCACCACCAACCTAATACCTCCAAGTTTCTGAAAATACTTTTTCAGAAATTAAAGATGACAGTTTTAGCCTCAGAGAAAGGACTCCAACATAAATTGAATTTGACCTACACAAATCTCATTTACTGGTGTTTTCTGAAACCTGTTGTGTTCACTGATAGATGATCTCTTTTTATCCCTCCTGTTGTGCCTACAGCACTTTTCTGGTCCTTCAAACATACATGAAAACAAAGGCTACACTACAGCCTTGAAGTACAGGGATACAGGCTTTCTATGTAATTTCCAGTTAGATCTGCTATTGTGCTCAAGAAGAGGTAATAGATGGGTAGGAGGAGGTTGAGGAGCTTGTTGACAGATTAAGTGAAATTGTACCTATGATGAATATTATTTCTGTATTATCTACTCTTAAAACAAGCAGATTTATTGAAGCAAATTAGTTAATGATTTTTTTTTTCTTTTTACCTACTGCTATTATAGTAGTGGTATTCCCTCCTATGTCACCAGGATGAGCCCGGGAAAATTTCTAATAGGAAATTCCATTAACCGGGGGAAATATTACATCTCCATAGGAAATTGTTCTCATTTTCGACAGTAACTATCTCATATATTTTGGGTTAGAAATGGAAACACGATTTGAATTCACAAGCTAATTAACTAGTGCCACAGTGCGTTCCCCATCAGTGCGGCTGAGCAGCGTGCTGGCAGCACTGACCCCAATAGAGTGCAGAGCTGTCATGCCAGCACGGCCCAGGCGCGGCTGCTGCCTGCCTTATGTAAGAGGTCACAGAGCAGCCGGCCTTTCCTGCCCTCCAATACTTGCGTGACGGCTTCAACAAAGCCACTGCTACTCTCTGTTGCGGTTCCGTGGCGTGAGATCAGAAAATGTCGAAGCAAAGCCTGATCGCCTTAGTGCCGTGAGGCCGACACCGTGCCGGCCGCTCGCCCGGCCAGGAGGCGACACATTTAAAGCGCCGGGAAGCCGCGCGTCGTGCCGGGGGAAGGCATTACCGGGAACGGGGTCAGTGTCCCGCCGCCCGTCTCCCCCAGCAGATCGGAGCCTTATCCGGGCTGTCCCGCCGCTCCGGGCGGGGCCAGGCGCGTTCCCCCCGCGGACACTGGCGGCGCGGCAGCGGCTCCGTGCGGGCACCGGGCCGGGCGGCGCGGGCTGACGTCAGGACGGGGCTGGCGCTGCCCGCGGGCGGAGCGGGGCCGGCGGCGGGCGCGGGGCGGCGGCAGGTAGGGCCGGTGGGGGACGGGGGGGACAGGGGCTCCGAGGGCTCGGCTCCGGGGGACGGCCCGGCCGCCAGCCCAGACAAGGTCAGCGGGGCTCGGAGCCGGCAGCGGCCAGGAGCGGCGCCCCGGGAGCGGTGCCGGGGCCCGGCTGTCGGCGGGGGAGGGCGAGACGCGGCTCTCGGGCAGCCCGGCCCGGCCCAGGCCGCTGCCCGGCGGCGGCTGGCGGGGACGGAGCGGAGCCGCCGCTGTGCCCTGGCCGGGCAGAGCCGCGGGCCAGCGGCCACCGCCCCGATGGGCCCGGGGGCTGTCGTGGGGCTGTCGGCAGTGGGACAGGAGAGGTGGGAGCGAGCACCGCCCGCTGCCGCACGGGCACGGTTGGAACGGAGCCGCTGCCCCGCTAGCGCCCGGCGCTGGCTCGGCAAACAGACAGCTCACGGGGAAAAAAGGGCCTGCGCGCCGCTGGGGCAGAGCCAGGGAGCGCCAGAAATAGAAAACTTGCGCTGTTCAAAGCAGGAGGGGGCGGGTAGGGTTACATTTGAACACTGAGCTTTCTATACTGTACTCGAAGTACTGAGAGTAAAGTAACCGCGAGGTGTCCGTGGGCACTGCTGGTCACGGCGGGCTCAGCGCCATTGGCGGGTCTGCTGTCTAAGCTCTTTCCATCTACACGGATTGCAGGATCGGGTCCATTGCTAGCTCAACTGCATTATCCGAAATTGCACTAGTGATTACAAGCTGCAAGGAGAAACGCTTGATTTGTTTTCAAGTGGGTTTTTTTCCCAACCAGCCAACTGAGTTTGAGAAGAAGACTGGAAGAATCTGTTGGATATTCCACATTGTATTCCATGCAGAAAATTGCTGTTCCACAGGGAGCAGAAATTAATAGTCTCACGCCTTTGCTACATTTACTCTTAACTTGAATTCAGTTTAGAGTGCTACTACTTCTAGATTTCAGTCACCAAGACACTTTTATACAGATTGGTGATAAATTAATTTATCTTTGGTTAAGTCCCATTTTTCATGTTAGTGGCACTGGGCTAGTTTAACAAGTAAATACTATTCAGATGCAGCTGATCTTGCTAGGCTATCTTCTAGCTCTGCAAATATACTTTTAAACATCATGTGGGTGGGCTGTGAATACTGTATAGGACTTCAGATGAGCCCTTGTGCTTAAAAAGGACCAGAGAAGAATATCTAATTGTTTTTGCACCTCCTACTTCAAGTGCTGACAGATTGTTCTGTGTAATTCCTTGCTATCTCTCCAGAGCTGAAGTTCTGGGTGCTTAAACTCTGAATTGGGAAAGGGTAGTTGTTGCTTCTGAGGCTACATTGAAGGTGCTGTTCAGCTGCTGAAGCCCCATTTGCTCTGCAGGCCTAGATGGTTCTGAGACATTCTGAATGTGAGACTTTGCAAGCCCTTCTGTAATCACAGGCAAAACTCAGTTTGTCAAGAGAAAGGTTTTCTTCTTTGGTTCTTCCCCTTTTTGTGTCTAACTTAAATCTAATCATGCTGTTGTGTAACAGAGTAGGTTTAAAGGTAGCAACAACATTCCAGGACCTAGTCTAACACTTGCAGCACAACTGATGTTCATGCAAATGTCATAGTCTGCTTGCTCACAGACTATGAAACAGCCTCTGGAATTAGTGATTTCACCTTATTGGGCAAACTGGAAGATATGGAAGCACCATTAGAGACACCCATTCCTGTGAAAATGAATAGCAAGTAGACTATTTCCTTGTAAAGGAGAATCAAGGAGAGAGGAGCATATACTAAGGTGGTGGCAGAGAGAGGCTCAGGTCCTTTGTACCACACTTTGTTACTTTGGAAGAATAAAATGGCCTCTGTTTCTGGAGCTTACTCTCTGTAGCTAGGTGACAAGAGTATGCTTAGACCCCAGAGCAGGACCAGCTGACCATGAGTAAAGCAGGACAGGAGTCTGACACTCCCCTTCAGTGGGCTTTCAGCTGAATGTTTGTTTTCCCAGCAAGCTGGTACAAAAGTCAAGAATAAGAGGTTTATCCTGGAGTTCAGACTTTACCTGCAGGTGCTTCTCACCATCATATCCAAGCCTGTGCTGCATGTGCCATTCCTTAAATATGACATCCTGATGGTTATAATCTTGTGGGCTACAGTATTTGCCCAGTACTCAGAAGAGGACACAGTTACAAGTAACATCCCATTAGATCAGGAAATAGACAGATGCTTACTAATTTTATATTTTACTAGAAGATTACAAAACTCTTCTTTTTCTCCCTTCTCCTCAGCTTTAAACATATGCCTTGTCTGGGAGGAGTTCCTCTTTCTATCAAATCCAGTATGCCACGTTTCACCCCCTCATGCTCTCCCCTTTATGCTGCTACAAGCAGAATTTTAGTTGTTAGGTTTCAGTGTCTGTCTCTCATGTTGGCTTACAGGCCCCACAAAGTAATTTCTAAAAAGCAGCCTTCTCAGGGGAGGCTTAAAATGCTTCTGTTCTTGCTTTTCTAGTTCAATTGCACCTGGATAGTTGAGTTTTTATAATCTCTTTTAAAACAATAATCAGAACACCATTAGGCTATAAAATAAAAACTCATTTTCCAATATATCCCCTGCCTGATCTCTTTTTTCAGCATGCTCATAAACCAGAGTGCAGTGGCTGGGTACTTAGCATCATGTGTGATAACCTGAATTTAACACAGAGTCCTTGCCATGCTATTTCAAGCTTCATTTAAAAGCTGAGGAGAACTTGGAATCTTACTTTATGGGCTTATCTTTTACTTATTTTAATTCTTCTTGGAGTGAGCTAGTGAGGATTTGAAAGAAATACAAGTCATAAAAACAGCTTCCTCCTTCCTGTTTAAGATTAAACTGTTCCAGCTTTTGTTTTGACTGGACTTTGAGCCAGTGAATGAAAAACACGGAAGAGGAAGTACAGAAAAAGAGAAGAGAGGTAAGACAAGAAGTGAGGGTGCTTGGTAACTTGAGACTGCAGAATATGGGAAGTACACGTATGTAGAGAGAACAGCTTTAAAAGGAACTGGTGGTGAGTCAGGAAGCAGTCACATCCCCATTTTCTAAGAGCAGTAGCCATAAGCTTGTTGTCTGCTAGTTGAACTTAAAGGTGGTCTCTGATAGCCACTGTGTTCTACAATGCCAGTTGTGCTTTATTGAGTATCTTCAGTTGAGATCTACTGTGTCTCTCTGCAACCTGAGCTGGGTGCATGTAGCTATAACAGATGATACTGAGATGCCTCTTTCTAATGTCTTATGAAATACTGAAAACTGCTTTTCTTCCACATTCCCCCACCCCCTTCCTCTTCTGTCCACTAGATTAAGCAACAATGGCATTTGTGAAGAGTGGATGGCTGCTCCGGCAAAGTAAGTAACGTGTCTTTCTCTTCCTTCTCTCCCTGTTCACTGTGACTTTCTCAGAAAACATCAGAGCAACTTAGTAATTCCCAGGTTTTCTAAAAACAAACCTCTAGCTCTGTGGGTTGGTTTTGGTTGTTTTTTTTTCTTTTTACTTTTAGGACACATCACAAAATGACCTGTCATGACAGCATTCCCATGTGACCTTTGGGTACTCCACTGGGAAACAGGATATACCATGTCTGAGATGTCTGACTGGCATGCAGCTTCAGATGCTGCTCTGTAATTAGTGCTGTAAGGTGGAGACTTGGTAACTTTACCTGACACCTTAACTTAGTTTTTCAATTAGTCATGCCCTCTGCTTGTTCCCACAGCAAGTTAGAACTCAAGCATCAGG
This sequence comes from Lichenostomus cassidix, assembly GCF_008360975.1. Classification (NCBI taxonomy): domain Eukaryota; kingdom Metazoa; phylum Chordata; class Aves; order Passeriformes; family Meliphagidae; genus Lichenostomus; species Lichenostomus cassidix. Next base: position 21,054,431 of record NC_139490.1, read on the forward strand.
TCAGACACTTAAAACCAGCTTTGCTTTGAATCCTAGCTAAAATATGACACCCAATTCTCTAATGTTCCCAAGTGGGGATATTGTAATATAGGATTTTGCTTGGCACTTTGGGATGTTGTCTGGGGCAACTGTGAAGTATTTCTTGGTTTATTTTTTATTAACTCTAGGACAGAAACATTTTCCAATATGTGCCCTCAAAAGTAACTGTCTGGTTTTTAGGTACTATTTTACGGCGTTGGAAGAAGAACTGGTTTGATCTGTGGTCTGATGGCCGCTTAATATTCTATGATGATCAAAACCGCCATGATCTAGAAGATAAAATCCACATGCGAATCCATTGCATCAACCTCAGAGTGGGGAATGAATGTCGAGGTAATAATGAAATCTTCAGGATTTGTGTATCCAGAAATTCTTTACAACTTCTGTGCCTGCCCAGCATAACATACACAGCACTACTGCAGAAGTGAACATGTCCAAAATGTGTGCAACTTCATTGTTCTTGAATCCCCGCTCCTGCCAAGAAGTTCAACCCCACCGACTCCTAAACTGCTTTAGAGATACCCAGGGCATGATATCACCATAGCATAGATTAGATTAGGGTTTGATACTTCCTTTTAAAACTCAGTGCATGCAGGAGAATGGGATGTTCACAGTAGGCTGTGTGTCTGATACAGTGTTCCTGGTGCTGGCTGGACTGAAAAGCAGGGCTAGAAATGGGAAACCTCAGCAGGTGTTTTTCCTAAGTTCACTTCTAGCGTTTGTTAGTGCTCCACTTGGTGCTAACACAAGGGAAGGACACAAGTGCTGGGGAATACTTATTGCTAAGTATGGATTGCTTCTGCTGTAAGACACTTGCATTTTGTAGAAAAGGTGTTCAGAGCTTTCAGGACACTCTGAAGAGCAAGAACACGTGTTCTTCTGTGACTTGTTGCCATGGAAGGCAGCTACAAACTGGCCCTAGTTTGTTTTGTCCAGACTTGCATAAACTGACTCCCTTTTTGTACACATGATAATGTAATTCTGGTTATAGGCACTTTGTAACTCATCTCTGTTTTTCTCTCAGATTTCCAGCCTCCAGAGGGGAAGCAGAGAGACTGTTTACTGCAGATTGTTTGCCGTGATGGGAAGACAGTCAACCTCTGTGCAGAGAGTGCAGATGACTGCCTGTAAGAAAGCCAGGGAATAATGGTTTTGCTGGTTCTCACTCTTTTATCTCTCTCCCTAGTTATTTTCCTCCCTTCTAACTTTCACAGATATGTTTTTAAAAAGTTTTCAAGCAAATGAAAGCAGGTTTTCAATGACAAAAAACCCCATAGCTCTCCTAGAAGTTGTCTAGCTTATGCAAACTAACCACATGTTAAGTCACTGAAAACACTGAAGGGTGAGGAGGAGTAGAAGAATCTGATTAATATGATTAATGCAAGACTTGTCAAAAAGATTTTTTAAAATTTTTGCCATTCTTCAAGAGCACATGATGCTGCATAGCCCAAGGACAGCCCAGTAGTGAAAGGAAGAATACTTCATTATTGTGAACTCTCAGCTGAGCTTGGCTGTGTAGAGTTAGGTAACTTCTATCGTCACTGTTTGCCAAGAAGTGTGGTACATGGAGCATGCTGACAGCCCCATGGCAGGGGAGGAGCTGGGTGAGGTGTATGTGCCTCCTGGGAACTGCAGTAGCAGCATGACCCACACTCTGATCAGCACAGATGAACTGTTCAGGCAGGGGTGCATCTCTTCCTATTACCTTATCCTAAGCATGACTGCATATTTCCTACCTGTTACGCTTGTGGCAAGGACCTCCAAAACTGCATCCATTTCTCCTCGTGTTCCTCCTCATTCTTCCTCAGTTCTGCAAAGAAAGTAATTATTTCTCAGTCTTGGTGTAACACTTTTGTGCATTCGAGTGTATCACTAGGCTTTGGCACATGCAGTATCTTAAACTGTGCTCCTGCAGTACCTCTAGTTGCTAACCGTGGCTGTTTCATTGACCTAAAAGAAAAAGGTGGCATTAATTTTTATCAGTGTTCCACTAACCAATGGGGTTTTTTTGCAGGGCATGGAAAATTGCTCTCCAGGATGCCAGAACAAACACAGTGAGTGTCCTACCTAGATTTTATACTGATAGAGAAGCAGCACATCAGTGTTATGTGTAGTCCAGCAGTTTACTTCTGAAATCATGTTCCACCCTTCTCTGATGGAGAAAAACAGGGTCATGAGCATGATTGGTAAGGTTTGTGGGTGGGGAGAAGAATGATTATCTGGATCACAAGCACATGTCATCCTTGCAGCCAAGTACAGGCAAATACATGCTGTGTGGAAAATAATGATTTTAAGGAATGATTGCTCTGTGTGGAAGTAAATGTTTGGAAAGCTGGTCTGTGGGCACTGAGTCTGTGGGCAACAAACAAATCTTCTGCAACAGCAAAAATGAACTTTTCACTCCTAGTGTTTGTTGCCTCCCAGGTGGGTGCAGTGCTAAAGGAAGCTTACTACACAGCAGCTGTTTGTTAATGTAGATCCATCACACTGTGGGATGCTTCTTGGCAGAGACATGGGGAAGAGTGAGATGCTTGGAGGGGAGTGCAGGCATGCTGAGGAGGAGTGTATTACCTCTGCATTGCATAGCTGTGGAGAGTATCAGAAATTATAGAAGCCTCTCTGTGAGTCTTCTGGAAAACTTTATCTTTGGGCAGCCACATCCATCCACTTGTGGGTGTTGCTAATTCACCCATCCTCTAGACTGCCTTCCAGAGTACTCTGCAGCACTAGCTTTCCTTGGATGACTAGACTGAAACAACTCGAGGTGTTTCTGTTTCAGGGGAAATGCTGTGTTTTGTAGATTATCTCAGTTTTTGATGGGTCACATTAACATTGCCACTATACTGGGGCATCTGTCAGATGAAATAACTTAGATTTGTGGATACCCAAAGCAAACACTTGTCATGGCAAAACTACCCTAGACATGATTGCCTCTGACTGCAGCCATGCTACACTGCCTGTGGCCTTAAATGAGAAGTGAAGGATTTGTCCTCATGCAGAGGACACAACACTCCTAGTCTGCTCTAGTTTTAGGGGCTTTATCTCACCTGTGTGCGAGATGGTGAATCCTGATTTCAGGAGATGGGAACTGCTGTTTTCATGCCTCTGACACAGCTGCCAGCCTTGCTAGCTGGCTCAGAACTTGGCAGTGCTGACCTTGGTCATCCATGGCAGACCCCTACTACTCGAAGTAGAGCAGGTAGCCCTCCACACAAGTAGTTACATAAATTAACACCTTCCAAAGCTATTAAAGGTCTGCAACAAGGACTTAGACTAACTGGCTAAGTGGGTTTGAGTCTGTAGGTGTGTGACACAGTTTTCAAAAATTCCAAGCATCCAGCAGCGCCTCCTAACTTGACTGGCATAGCAGGGGGATCACCTTAGCTTTGAGAACTGTATGATTTACAGATATTTGCAGGCTTGTGCATAGGTTCTACAGAGATCCCTGTGGCAGGGCAAAACATATTTACTGCTATGATAGTGAGCAGATCTCTCAGGTGATGGAAATACCACTTCATATAGTATTTTAACAGTGTTTCAAGCAATCCTTAGACTCCCCACGAGTTTGACCTATGATATAACCATACTATGTTCTCAAATGTCATTTCATCAGTCCAAGTACAAGAAGATAATAGAACATTTGCTTTTGAGTAATTAAAATGTTCCCTTCTGAATTAAAGAAAGGGAGCTGGCTTTTGCTTTGGAAAAGGGAATAAGAGCATCACTGTAGATTTTGGATATTAGAGGCAAGAATACAAGGGTAGTGTAAGAAATCTTGATTGTCTTTAAGAACTTATTATAGATGGACTCAAGTGTTGCCACCTTTGCCTCAGGTACCACTTTTGGCTATTGCATTTGTTTCCTTTAGCTGCTTCTGCAGAACTTAGCGATACCACTCTAGGGTGCCAGGAAGCAGCTAGCTTAGTTGTGAATATTTCTTTATTTGAAAACAGGAGATGAACAAGAGAGTAATTTCTAAATCTGAGGCTATGGAATGGTGGAAGGAGCCAATGTGCTTGCATATACACATATGCATGTCTGTGGCACACACAGAGAAAATTTTATGGCTCCTTTCTCTGATTGATCAGGTATTTGTATTCTCCCAGGTCTGCTCTCTAGGTACTTTTTGCAGCCTTTACAAGGTACTCACTGGTTTCTTAACATGCAGCATGGCTAAAGATTATTTTTTATTTGTTAAGTTTTAATCCTTACACTATTCTAGTTGGCTGTCTGTAGGAAAAGGTGATAACTGCTGTATATCCATGTTGTTTAGGGCTACGTGGGATCTGATGTGATGTATGATGAGACAGCCATTTCCTCAGCCCCTCCTCCCTACACAGCTTATGCCACACCATCACCTGAGGTAAGAGTTGCAGTCAGGAAGCATTAATATGAGTGAGGCAGCAGAAGCAGCTCCCTTCAAGCACTCACAAAGTGCTGCATTGTACTCCTGTATCCAGCTTTAAACCTTGTACAACAGGAGAGAGTAAGGCACTATCAATCTTTTGGCACTCTTATTTGCTTTCAAAGGGATGAGGCAGATTTGGTTGGGAGGTGTATAAAGGGGTGGCTGCTCAGTCAACTCGGAAAAGAAAGCTTCTGAGAGACAGGGCAGAATTTATTTGGCTGATCTTGAAATATATTGGCTGTGCAGCTTCAAACATAAGGAGGTGTGACTACACTTTCATATTGTGTAAGTCCTGGAAGGGTATAAGATCAGGAGTTTTAAAAATGGGGTGTAATGACTGGAGCTGTCACTTTTAACACATAAGGATTTTGTTGTACCAAGATGTCATAGCAACACAGTAACTCCAGTTCCTGGATACACAGATCTTTTGCAGTGAAGGAGCAGCCTTGGGACAGAACCAGGTTGTATTGGGGATTTCTAGATGTGCTTAGTGATGTGCAGTAATATGTGAGGGGATAGTTTGGAGCAGTATTGCTTGTTGCACTGTATGTGCTCTGCTCCAGCCCCTCACTGTTGTTAAGAGCTAGCTGTGGTACTGGAAGCTTCCTCTGTGTACAGCTATACAAGTATAGAGTATTTGTCTTAAATCTCACGTTTGCTTGCAGTGCACCCTCTAGGAGAGTTGGGTCGAGTTTTTGGGGATCAGCTGCTACCTCCTGGCACTTCCAAGCTCCTCAGAGAGCTGTTGCTGGCATGAGGGCAGAGAGGAGCAGCTGGCAGGGCTGCTCTGGCTCTGCCTGATGGTCCAGGCCCTGCATCTGCCATTGCCTATCCAGGAAGGGAAGAGAGCGAAGGCTGCTTAGCAGTGCTTATTTTCTCAAGCAGCTGTTCTGAATGCATTCCAGGGAGTAGACTGGCTATAGCAGCATAGACTGGATATTTTAGTGAAACTTTAACTAGATTAGAAAGGAAGGCAAATTGAACAGTGTGCTTAACTGGATGCCTAGCAAAGTGTCCTTGTGTAACAGTCCTTTTGAATTTCCCAGGTTTATGGCTATGGCTACGATCAGTACAACGGTGCGTATCCCCCAGCGGGGCCCCAGATCTTCTATGCCTCCAACGGACAAGCCTATGCTGTTCCCTATCAGTATCCATACCAAGGTAACCACTGGCAGCCACATCCTCCACCTTCCCACAGCAACTATTTGAGTCAGTCTCTCTGGCTTTAGCTCTATTAAGCACCATCCTTTACCAGCCACCATTCCTGCACACAAAGAAAGAAACCTGACCTGGAACTTGAACCAAGTCTGCTCACCCTCTCATAACAAAGGGAGTGCAGTGAAATTGGTATTAAGGGATTTAACCTTACCATTGTGACTTCAGCATAGTTACATTACTTTTTAAACTTATTTTGAAGAGAACTCTCACAGAACTCTCTAACTACAGCATGTTTTCTAAGGAAGGGTACAAGAGCCAGAAGAAGATGTGATTTTGTGATTTAGTACTCCATACTGGGGACTGATGGAGCTTTTCATTCATCTGATGCTCTTACACCTAGTTTAATTATTTAAATGCAGGATTCAAAGGTAAATCCACTCCCAGAACAAGGATGTAGCTCATTCCTTCCCCATGTGCTAGAATTGCTGTGAGGCAGCATTTCAGCCATGTGAAGTCTGCTGTTGCTCTGTTCAGGTTTGGATAGCTTTCAATCTCAAAAACAGGAAGCAAGAAGTAACATTGTAGGGTGTGCTTTTAATCATAGTCACCTTAATTTAGGGTTAGTTTTGCATAGAGACCCAGTTCAACAGAACTGGGGCTTTAGAGTCGTATGAGTAATAAAAATGAGAAAACTAACGCTTATGATCTGACACTGCTAACAAGAATCTCTACTAAGAATTTTTTTTCAGTTTTGAGGGAGATCTTGTTTTCCATTTGACATTTTTCAGGCTATTTCAATTACCTTTTCCTTTTTTTGTTACAAGGGAGGTGCATCAGCCTCTAAAGCTTTTAAAGTTTTCTTCCTCTAAGTTACTGAAGTCCTAAGATACAGATAATATATATGCAAACACAGAGGAAGGTGTGTTCTATTGGTTCTCAGCAGCTGAAAAGCCGCAGCTTATTGAAAGTCCCTAGAACTGTTTTTAAAAACTTCAACAGGCCTTGGAAATCAAACCAAACCCATATGATAACAAGGCAGCATCAAACAGTAACTCCCCTGACCAGTTTGCAAGTCCAGTGTGTTAAGATACTCATTACTGGTTGGGCACAGTAACCAAGGCTCAATGTTTTCCTTCACTAGGGTCACTGCAACTAAACCTTAGGGTTCAGGTTCACCCCAGTAACTCACTTAACCCCTGAACTTTCAGCTCCATTGCTCATTCTGTGCAGTGACATAATCCTTCTCAGGGGGCAGAGCTGTGCTTTGTTGAGAGTCAGTGAAAGCCTTTTCTAGGTGTATTAGTTGGATCACTTAAGAAGCTGTTACAAAACACCACTGTGGGATTTTCAAGAATATTTAATCTTCCTGAAATGTCTAGAAGGGAAAACAGTACTGTCATGTTTGCTTTGTAGGTAGGAGCTAAGTCAGAAAACATGACAGGTGAAGCTTGTACAAGTCTGTTACAGAGCAAGGGTCAATTGGTGGCTTCTTGAATCCAAGGTTAATTTCTTACTACTGGCCAAGTTTCAGCTGAACAGAAATGTAGCAGCTGTCACCACCCCACAGATCAGTCCAGGTTGTGAAAGCTGAATTGCAGACACAGTAAATGTAAATAACTGATAACACAGTTTCAGACAAATTACTGGCTCAAGACCTGTGAAAGATTTTTTTTGGCGGGGAGGGGGTAAGGGGAAGGAACTAAACTATTTGCCTTAACTTCAAGGGTGAATAAATTTTTAGACCCATTTCTTGCATTAAATCCACAAAGTGTTTCATAGAATGATATGAGTAATTCCTAGGTTCTTTGCAGAATAATGTTCACTTTTACATTTGTGATGAGTTTTCCTCACTGATATTACGCTGTAATAAGGCTAGAAGTGTGCTAGGCCCTTGCATTTAATTAATGTGGAGGCTGAATCCAAATCAGAAATGTATTCTACCTGTGTACATTTTTCTTCTTTTGCCCTCCTCGCAACAACCTGTTATTTCCTAGGACCTTATGGCCAACCCCCTGCAAACCATGTCATCATTCGAGAGCGTTACCGTGACAGCGATGGAGACCTTGCACTGGGCATGCTGGCTGGAGCAGCAACTGGAATGGCTCTGGGATCATTATTTTGGGTCTTCTAGATTACCCCTTCCTTATCTCTGTAGTTCCAAAAACCTTTATTGTGTGCAATAATATATTGGCAATGTTGTTTACTGTTAAACTTTAAGAAATGCAATAGTTATTTTTCAGTAGTGACATCTTAATAACTGATTCTTAACTGTCTTAATGAGAGTTTAAAGGCACCATTTAGTTAAGTGGTTGGAGATGACATGTGCTGCTCCTGAATTCTGGTCTGATGTTCAGAGTTAGAAGGATCAATATGAGCACCATAGTCACATGGTAGCAGTCACCTGCTTTATGAACAGACTGTTATTGTAAACACCATAGGAAAAAAAAATTTCTGGGGGAGGTCTAAGATCTAGTTCAAATAAGAGGTTAACAGGAGCCCTGAATTGGTATACACGTACTACTGGCTTTTAAACATTCCCTGGAAAAACATACAGCTCAGCAGAAATTCCTTGGCATTAGACAGTCTGCTATGTTGAAGGTTTTTTGTTTTCAGACTTGCCTGCAGATGGTAGTGTGTTTTCTTAGGTGCAATCCTATACCTGCCTCTTACACCATCCAGGTGAGGCTGTCTTTGAGAATGTATGAGCAAACCACTAAGAAGTGGCAACACTCCTCAGTTCTTTTATTCTCCCAGAAATGTGAATGACCAGTGGCAAGAAGACCAATGTTTGTTGTTCTACCTCCCTCTTTATCCTGAATGACTCTTCTCTGGTCAGATGGAAGTAATGACCCTTTAGCTTTACAAGTGTCTGCAGAACAGTAGCCTCAGACACTGCACCAGCTGCATTGTTGAGGAACTGACTGCCCAGTGTCTCTGCTCATTACTGCAGTTGCTCTACAGTCTGCTGGAGGAGAACTAGCTTGAACAGCCCTTGCTCTGTTGGGCCTGTCAGCCCCTGTGCAGGCAGGAACAGTCAGGAGGGGAGAAACAAGCAACAGAAGTAGACCTTGCATACAAGTACTTTGATATCAGCTGCCTTGCCAGGGCTAGGATAGGATGCCTGCCTCTTAGCCACCAAGGTTTCCTGAAACAGGTTCCTTGCAACTAATTTTGAGCACAGCTGAGCCTGGGCTTGTTGTATGCACATTTGCCCCTCCCATTCAGCAGGTCTCCCCTCCCTGACTTGTTGAGGAAAACACTCCAAGGAACTTGGCTGGCTTAGTGTGTATGCCTGGTTCTTATACAGTGTGCTGTGGACTGTACCCTGGAGTGCAGGTGTTTTGTGTGTTACGTGGCCTGTTATAATCCATGCTGAGCTGTGCTTGGCAGAGGAAAGAAAGCTCTGAAGAATGCATGTGCTTTCTTATTCAGGTAAATGAGGCAGGGTACCTAAGTTGAGTTCTTAGAGTAAGAGGACTTAATTTTTATATTTCCACTTTCAGCCTCCTGCATCCATATACTGTTTTAATGTTAAGTCTTACTTATGCTTCCATTCCGAAGAAGGTTAATTTCCTTATGGTTCACAGGGTTTCATGTCAGGAAAGATGAAAATAGATGAGAACTTGCACCCATATAAATTTAGATGAAGTCCCAATCTTCTCCATTTCATCCTAAGACTCTCTTGGCTCTACCCTACTTATTTAAGCAAGAGAGGTCTTGGAGAAAAGTTTGGATAGTAGACAGGGGAAGCACTAGGCTTTCACAACCCTTAGGATTAGCTCAACTAACTGGAATCTTTGGAAGTAAACAGACAGATGTAATTGTGGCTGCTTTACCAGGAGTTGGCCTAATCCAGGGAAGGTAAACTGCTTTCAAGAGGCTGGCTCTGAGCTGTACACCAATGTGCATGCATGTTTCTTTCACAGTTTAACACAAGCTGCACATGTTCTGTCAGATGTACTGAAAGGATGTGCAAGAGAGGACTAAAGTGAAAGTTTCCTATTGCTAGTCCAAACTAAAAGAAATTGGAAGTACAGTACTGAAGCTCTCTTAGAGACATGGTAGCCTTGAGGTCAGAAAGGGATGGAATGTAAGTGAACAAACATGTCAACCATTTTAAAAAGCCCTTTAAGAGATGAAGTTGATTACAGGTCTGTGCTGCTGTTTGGTTTGTGCTTTGCAATAGCAAGCTCTGCAGAATGCCTTCATCTCCTTTTCTTCCTCTTTGATTCTTAGCTTGTAAGGAGTAGGGGAGAATAAAACAATTGGGCATATGATTTTGTTTTAATTTCATCATGTTTGGGAAAGGATAACACAAAGTGAATCAGCAGGTGTTTTTGTTTTGGTTTGGGCTTCTTTTTCAGAAGAACTGTTAGACACAGCAGGGGAACATATCTTGTGTTTTCAGGAGATAACTCTGTCTAGGTACCCGGTTTCTTCAAGTGAAGTATATAAAATAAAGACTGTTGATTGCAAAACATACCTGGGTTGAACTCAAAGCAAGAAATTATCTTTTTAAAAGTTCAGATTGAAGTAATTCTCCATTAAGAAAATAACCTTACCATTCTCAATGGAAAAACACACTACAAATTGAAGCCAAAGATTCTGGTTTCAGCTTGGAAACAATAGGCTGCTTTTATACAAATCATGAACTACTTTTCTATCTCAGAAGCACAGGCATTTAGAAGCCAGAAAGCAAATGTACAAAACTGTGCTAGAGCATGAAATCAAGAGCACAGTTATCTCACTGCAGATGCTTGTAGCCTTTCTGATCTCACCGCAGAGACAAAAGTGGCAACATCCTGGTGCACAAAGCAGCAGCATGGGGATTGCCACCTGAAGTCACTGGTTGTTGAAGCTCAGACTTATTTCCTGAAGACCTGCCCGTGTCTCCTGTTGCTCAGGACAGAGTGGGGCTTTGGTCAATTCTACAGTAATGTCTGGCTGGATGCACAAGTTGTGACTCCACAGCCTTTCTGTGCCCAGCTCTGTACTTCAGTCTGCAGTTGGTGTGGATGCTGCTGTGAGCTTGAAGGAGCAGGGCCAGAGGGGATTTGGGGCTTGGAGGGACTGCCATGCCAAGTTCTGCAGTGATGGGAAGAGGCAGCAGGTGTGGCAAGCTAATTTTCAAAGCAGATTAAAATGATAGTTTGTTCCTGAATGGTGCTATTCATGACTGTAATTCCAGTTATATCTGCATAGTACCCAAGCACACACTTTCTTACTTTGGGCCCAATACTTAAGCCCCCTAAAGCTACAGGAGGTTCACAGGTACTACAGTGCCACTGATTTTGTGCAGTGTACACTGTCAGGTAGGGATAAATCTGTTGCATAGCAGTGACAGACTGTTCAGCATTCAGTGTCAGTGCTTATGGAGGTCATGAGTCTACATGTTCATCTGGGACTAGTTACTTTTGGGCTCAGTTATGGACAGCTGGGCAGAGCCTGGCTGCCTGAGAGTGGGGTGGGAATGCTCAGCCTTCTGGTAAGTCTGACCACATTGAAGAGGTGAACCAGGGGTCCCCTCCCACATTCTTAGTTACAAGTGAAAACATAGCTGTTGGCTTCTTTTGCATAAATCTGGGGGAGAGCCAGTCTCTTTTAGTGAGTCATTAAAGGCATTTGGACTAGAGGGGAGGGAGTGGGAAGTGTTTCTGTACAGAAAACTGCCCTGACTTCCAGCAAAGACACATCTTCCCCAGTGCTCAAGCACATTCCAGGCAGTGTCTGGATGGAGCTACCCTGCATGCCATCCAACACTGGCTTACTTTTGTTCCTCAGTGAAGATTCAGTAGGTGATGGAACCAGCCGTGCAGGTGGAATAGAGGAGAAAATTCACACCCATGTTCCTCAGATGTGTTTGTGCTTTTCCTCCTCAACATAAGACTAAGATGTGTGTAAGTCATGGAGAGTAGCATGCAACAAGTTTCCCCACCAGATCCTTTATGTTCTTGTGCCCTCCCTATCTTTACTGCAGCTTTTATTGTATATCCTCATTCTCATTATTAATTTATAGCAAAATAACCATAGCAATAAAATTCTATATTTAAGTGTAATTATTTTGTCTTGACATGTTTACTAGCCTTTATTCAACAGTTCTCATTTAGTTGGACTGTAGACAGCTCAGGCTGACATACCTTGGTCATTTCAGTTACCATTTATAAGGTCTGTGAAATCACTGAAGTAACTCCACACTAACACCACTGTACCAAGATAGAATTAAGACCTATTTCTTTTTTAATGGAGTTGAAGGCTTTGACTCAGAAGTGCTTAATCTTGGATATATGCAACGCTGATCCAGATTTACCATTTGACATTGTGTTATCAACAGATTTGTACTGTTTAGACTAAGCTGCTTGGGGCACAGATGTTGCTCTGGGCAATATGCTACTGGTTGCTGTATTGGTATTTCCTGTTTCTGAATTGCTTCAGAGCAGTTGGGTACAATCAATACGTTTGCTTTGACAAAGACACTAAATGACCACAACTAGCTCTGCCTCCTAAAGCCAAACCATCTTGCACATTCGCAGGGAATTAAACTTCTGGTCAGAAAGACCACGGTAAATTTTGTAAACCAGTATCTCTGCTTTTATGCACATTTTGTTTTTACTACTGAGGGGTGGTGGGTTTTTAAGCCACTAAACTGGAGAAGGAATAAAAACCAAACTGCTTTTTCAACCCATCAGCTAATGTCAGAGTCTGCACTGCTTTTCTCCACAGCATGCTATGTTGACTGTGCTTATTTTGTCAGTCAGCAGTTCCATATGATGGATTTAGCACGCTAAGCAGCACATCATGTACACTTAACCCTACCCACCAGAGCCCACTTGTACTGAAATTCTGCACCAGAACAAATTAGGGAACTAGATTTGCTGTGCAAGGCTTAGCAGCTCCACACCTTCCTGAGCCTTCAACAGCTTAGAGAATGGGCTTTGCTTCTGTTCCTGCATTCCCTGGCCTCTTTGTGGTGGCAAAATGCAACTGCCATAATTAACTAGGTCACATTCCTAAAAGTACCTTTATTTATCCCTCTCCCCTGTTGCAGTTCTGCTACAGTGTGTTGCAGTGAACTCAATGTTCCCTCAATTTTAGCAGAGCTGAGAATGTCCCCCTACCCCATATGCTGTGAGCAGTCCCTAACCACAAGCCAGAGCTGGTCCCAGCTGGCTGGCACAGACCCAGCTAGTTTGAAGCCTCCCAAGTACCATGGACCATCTCATTGGGTTTCAGAGTTTTCAAGACATCTCTAAAAGGCTCGGGGACTCACAGCGCAGATTAAAACTCCAGTTTATCTGCATTAATAATTTCAAGTTTAAGAGCCATCTGATGATTTTTAAGGCACAGGTTGGGAAAGTTTCAGACCAGCAATGCTGGGCTTAACCTGACTGTCTGTGGTGGATGCAATACCCAATCCTCCACACACTTTATGTATCAAAATTAGCCATGCATTTTGCAAAATATGACAGGTAAGGTAAAGAAGAGCGACCCCTGAAAAGCCCCCTGAGCTTTCTGGGGCTGGGTACATGGGGGCTGTGGTGAGCTTACCCTGAGGAGCTGCTGCACCTTCTGCCATCCATCAGCTGTGCTCCTGGGTCTCCCAGCTGAGCAGGTTTTGAGGCGAGCAGAATGTCCTGTAACTTACTGAGTCTGCCCTTTGCGAACTCATGGATGACACCAAGCTGGTTGGACTGTTCATCTGCTGGAGGGCAGGAAAGCTCTGCAGAGGGATCTGGACAAGATGGATCCATGGACCGAGGCCAATTGCACGAGGTTAAACAAGGTGAAATGCCAGGTCCTGCACTTGGGTCACAATTACCCCCTTCAGCTCTACAGGGTGGGGACAGAGTGGCTGGAAAGTGGCCCAGAGGAAAAGGCCCTGGGGATGCTGGTCGACAGTGGCTGAACATGAACTCAGGTGTGCCCAGGTGGCCAAGAATGCCAGTGGCACCAGGCCTGTGTCAGCAGTAGTGTGGCCAGCAGGACCAGGGCAGTGATTGTCCCTGTGCTGAGCAGTGATGAGGCCACACCTTGAGTGCTGTGTCCCGTTCTAGTCCTCTGAATCCAGGAAGGACATTGAGGTGCTGGAACTAGACCAGAGAGAGGAACAGAGCTGGGGAAGGGTCTAAAGCACAAGTCCTGTGAGGAGCAGCTGAGGGAGCTGGGGGTGTTTAGCCTGGAGAAAAGGAGGCTTGGGGGGACCTTATGTCTCTGCAACTCCCTGACAGGAGGCTGTAGCCAGGTGGGGGTCAGGCTCTGCTCACGGCGACCAAGGCACAAGACATTCGGAAGAATTTCTTCCCAGAAAGGGTGATTAGGCCTTGGGGTGGACTTCCCAGGGAGGTGGCGGAGTGCCCGTCCCTGGAGGCGTTCACAGAAAGCCCGGGCGCTGCCCGGCGCGGCCTCACAGGTGCCTCACAGCCCGCTCCCCTCACGGCGCCTCCGCGCGCCGCCCCTAGATGGCGCCGCGGCTCCGGCGATGGCGGCGCTAGGCCTGGCCCGGCCCGGCGCTGTGAGAGCCCGCGGGAGCGCGCTGGGCCCTGCCCGGCCAGCCTCGGGGAAGGGGAACGGCCCTGGCCGGCGAGGCTCCGGGAACGGGAACGGCCACGGCCACGGCCACGGGCAGCACAACCCGCGGGAGCGCGGGGCGGGCAGCCTTTCCAAGCCGCCTGCTGATCAAAGGCAGTTTTTCAAGGAAATGCTCAGGGACACGGGTGTAATGAAATGCATTTCCATGCCAAATTTCCATGCTCAAATCCCCAGCTGCTCCAGCTGAAGAGCTGTTTCTGACAAAGTGGCGGGGTTTTTCCCTGGCTGGGGTGAAGGGGTGTTTGGGCTGTGCCGCCCGCTCTGCCGGGCCAGCGGAGGCCGTGGCTTTGCAGCAGCCAGGAGTGACCCTGGGGCAGCACCGCGCTCAGAGCCCCCCGGCAGCCCCCAGCAGCAGCATCCATGCGGTGCTGGGGAGATGCTGGCAGAGCGCAGGAGGTGAACGCAAGCTGGTGATCTGCGATCTGGCTTTTCCCAGCCTGCATTTAACACGGGAAGAAGGGCTGGGAGCCCTGGCCTGGGATTAGGATGCTCTGGGTCAGTTTTCCCAGCTCTGTCACAGGCGGTTTGCATGATGTTGGGAAGAGCCACTTCACATTGTCACATTTCACTTCTCACTTTCCCAAAAGAGAGACAGTGATAAAAAAGGAGCAGACAAGTTCATGAAAAGCTGTAAGCTGTTCCACTCTGTGTGTGTACTGAGGACACAGGGATATCAGCCTGGGCTGACATTTTCACAGGCTTTCAATATGATCATAAAGAACAACAATTAACAGTCTTTAAGTAAGAAACAGTCTGGAATACAGAGGGCAAAGGCTGACAATTCAAGAACAGCATCATGTTTCTTTACACACAGAAAATATGACATGAGGGCTGGAAAAGACTTCAACCCTTCCTCACCCAAAGCAGACTCAGCTCTACCACCCTGCAACACTCATCGCAAGCCCAGAAGCCCAAGCCCCAGGATAGCCCATGGTATACAACCTCCACCTCATGCAGGCAGACGGCCAACAAGACAGCATTATTCCAAAGTGGGAAGGAAAAGGAAAGAAACAGAATTGTCTTTGGACAGAGATTTTTAAAAGGAAATGGCAAATTTCAATCCGTGTTTCAAGCTCCCTTTAGCTCTATAGATAGGATCAATTTAGAAACTGCCTACCTTCAATTCACAGCAACATAAGCAACATCATTTAATTTACATTGCCATCTTTCAAACCACTGCCAAGCTCAGCAGATGGAGATGCAACTGCATTGTGCACGTCAGACCATGCATGACTCTGAGTACATTAATTGATTGTCTGTAACTCGAGTCTTTACAGTACTTTATGTGCTTTTGCAATGACTGGCTGACAAAGAAGGAGAAGAAAGATTATTGTTCTCTAACTATCCTGAAAAATCCTAAGGTCACCATTTCACTACCTGAAATTTCTCTTGATGTGCAAGTTCAGTATAATGCCATGGGATGGCATGTGGATTGTACTGAACCTGCACATGGCAGGCTAATAATCAGAGGCCTGAAGAAAACACACCTGAGAAAAAAATCCCTCCCACCAGTGTAGGACTGTTTGTCTAGATCTAGAACAAATCCTAGTCCTGATTTCTCAATCAGCCGCTCAGCATCACAAACCACTTTCATTTTCTGTGTGCCTCAGTTTGCAAAGGTGGGACTTAGCCATCTCCCAGTCCCAAGAAAGTTCCTATTCCCAAGAACAAGACGTGCATATGGTCTTTCCAAACTGATTCTGGCCCTTTTTACATCTTTGCCATTAAATCTAGGTAACGTTTTCAATCTCAGATTTGAATGGCTGAGAAATAATCAGGGAAGATGTCGCTGTTGAGCAGCTAGCAGAGTAATGAATGCATCAGTTCTCAGTGGCAAGAAGGAATGCCCTTTATTGTTTTGATTTCATCACATATATAGAGTTCTCAAAAGTCACCCAGATTGGTCAGTCAGAAGCCTTCCCCCAGGCCTGATTGGCCAGGCCTGCACTGCCCAAGTTCTGGGACACTGTTCCAACAACATCCAAACTTTATCTTTATTTATAAAACACAAGACAATTTCTCATGAGAAAAACCTGTGCTAACCACAGGAAAGAACCCTGGCTTCCTACACTCCTCCATAATTTTTGCTGAAAGATGTTCAATCACTCATGCATTATTTTTTCTGAAAACTTTCTTTAAAGAATATTCACAAAGTTCACACCATAGCATCCTGCTGAGTTAAGAAAGCCAAATTGTACACGTACAGGCCAGAAGAATCCCCTTGAGTCAATCAATAGCTATATTTCTGACTGGTTTAAAACCAATTGTTTCAGATGTCACTATTCCAAACCAGGTTTTGTCCTGATCAATATCTCTGACAGCTGTTCAGATAACCTACCAGTGGAACTAATTGCTGATAAAGCTATGCACCTATGCTCAGTCAGGCTAGGATGTGTTTTCCTTATGTAATTGCAATAGAAAAACCTCACATGAATTCAACTCATGCAAAACACAGCTACTTTCTTGGATGGGCATATTTCAATTTAGCAGAAAAATCATTTTTGGTGCTTTCTTTGTCCTCACCACAAAAACAAAACCCGGAAATATTTCCATTATTTCAGCTCTGTCAGTGTGCTAAATTGCAGGCATGGAAATAACTTCATTGACTTGACTGTTGTGTACTGTGCACCTTGAAGTGCTTGTGTTGTTGGATGGGAGAGCAGTTTTCTAAAAACACAAAGCTCCCAAGAATACATTAGTCACTTGTGGGGGAAGTGGGGGGAACCCTCCAAAATGCTGGATTTGTCAATACATGGTGCAGAAGAGGCCAAAATCTGCACCTGTATAGATAAGCAGAACACAAATGAATCCACATGCCAGCCTGCTCCCTGGGTTTACAGCTAATGAAGGCTCCCAAAGATCCATTTTAAGGTGAAGAAAACCAGTCTGCTTCTCCCTTCAAGAGAAGTATTACCAAATGTTTCAGAAGTGACCCCAATCCAGTGTTTTGCAGAGGCATCAATATAGTCCTGCATGCACAGAATCAACCACAGATGTTGCAGCACTCTGAACCATCTTTTAGTGGCATGAGGAAAATAAGTTCAGAGCTGTGGTCAATTGTCTCTGTTAGAGACAGTAAGGCACTGTGGACAGGAATGAGAGATCTTGGGTTTGATCATATCCCAGTAAACCTGAGTAAATGAGACATGGTGAAGCAATTCCAGGGAAGGGAAGTGTCCTGTCCCTGCACTGAACCAACTGTGAGGCTCCAAACACCTCTGGTATCAGCACTTGCCAAGAGAATTTTACTTGAGATCTCACTGCAGATGAAAGCCTACTTTGTTTACTAAAACTGACCACGTTAATATTCACACCAGAGCAGATCAGCTTTTCTGTGCATAGTTTTCAAAGGACAGCTCTCATGAGGAGCTCGCCTGCATTTCCAAGCAGGAGCTTTCATTGCTCTGCTGAACGTTTACACCGAATACAGCAATTTCCTCCCTCTTCCCACACTCCAAAACTGGAAACGCCACTCTTCAGTACAAAGTAGACAAAGATGAGATTTTAATGCACCTAAGTGAAACAGTAGAGCACTGCAACCTGCCAGGGACTACAGCCAGCACGTCAGGAGAGGGAGCAATTTTAATCTTCTAGCAGGGTCACTATTAATCAGATTGCTATTTGTATAAAGTAGCTCATTTTCCACTGAATAAAACAGAGGCAGGAGCAGCCCCAAAGCTTGGTTGGATCATGTCTGAGTCAGGTATGACACAGGTGAGCATGTTCAGGGCAACCACATTCTGCCCACAAGTTCTTACAATTGTAGCTCATGTGCTGGCTCAAGCACCTGACACATGCACCTTACAGTTAGGAATTTACCAAATGTATTAATTAGTTTGAAACTTTTCTGCATCCCACTCTCTGCTGAGGTTCTCTTTATAGTGAAATTTTCTACCTGTCCTATATGAAAACTCATGTCCTTGGGTTAGTACTGCAGCAATTTCTGTATCTGAAATAAAACCTGTAATTCGTGTAGATGTTAATAATAAGAATAGTAACAACAACAACAATAAAGCTGTATTTTTAAGCCCTGTGGATTTCTTTCTCTAGGACTGTCTTAGTATTTACTCCCTTTATGATACTAAACCAGCTGTCTACATCCACCATTTGGTCCTATTTCTGTGACATCCAAGTCTTACATGAACATATCATGAGCAGCACACCAAGTGCTTTACTTTGCACAGAAGTGACTGCATTGGTATGCTACCACAGTCTGCAAAACTGCAATTACATCAGCCTTTAAACTCGAGAACAACGCTTTACATTAAGTGATACCAATTACAGAGTAAGTACCTGATGCTAAGGAAAGTGACTGTTATATTTATGTGCTTATATAACAAACAGATTGAGTGAGCTCTTGCCCTTTGCTTATCTTTTGGGCTCTTATCATTTCAGGAAATGAGACTCTACCTCCATGGGTGATCTCATAAGCCAGGAAATGCAGATTTTAAAGTTAGATTGCTGATAGGGCTCTTGGAATAAGAGCAGAGTGGAGTTCTGTTGTTATGCTAAAGACAGTGTTTAAACTACTGTGCCCACACTGAACCCCTTTTCAGGGAATCACTGAAGGGCTGAGGTTTGAAGGCACCTCTGGAGGTATCTGATCCAATGCCCTGCTCAAAACAGGGTCAAATAGAGCAGGTTCTTCAGGACTGTGGCCAGTCAGGTTTTGAATATTTGAACATGGAGACTCTACAACCTCTCTAGGCAATCCTACTTCAGGATTTAATCATCCTCACAGTAAGAGAGTTCTGTCTCTGTTTAAAGAGCTCCTAAAATCAGCAACACAAGCACCTATGCTGTGCCACTGTCCTGGAGAAGCCACCTGAGCTATTGTGTTATGTCAGTGACAGTGGCAGTTGTAAGTGATGATGGCCTTTACCAGTGCTGCACAATGACAGCCCCAGCACAGACCGAGCTGTTTGTAGCCCTGGGCCTGTTTTACTTTGTGCAGTAAATGAAAACAAATGGCTTCCAGAGACAAGTAATGCATTCTGGCAGTATTTTAGACCAGTGGTAGTTCAGCACAGCGATAAAGGCCTCCAGACTATACAGAGTTCTCAGATTTTAAGTACTGGTGGTCCACTATCAAACCACCAGAATTTCAACCTATCCCTCTTTCCAAAAGATACTGCTGGGGCTGGATTACAGTCTCTTGCAGCAGGGATTGAAGCAGTACAGAAGCAACTATTGTTGTAAAAGCTTGTTAGGTATAGCTAGAGGGTAGGGACCTTAAAATGCCACTCTAATTAACCAGCTCAGGGCCACTTTCCCAGGTCCTACTCCATCCCAGGAGTATGACAACCAACAGCACCACTCCCTCCCCTCAGCTCTGCTGTGAGACAAATCTTGTTTGTTCTGCAGCTCTTTATGACCACTGGGTATATGAGTTTGATATAGAGGTTTTGTATCCTTTTTTTCTGAAGATTATTTGAAGCAGAAAGATGGTTCAAAGAAAGAGAAGCATAAGCTTATGTGCCTTGTTGGTTGCATGCCCAGAGTTGGGATATTCCTCTGCAGAGGCCAGCCAGTGTTTGTTATTGTCAGCAAGCCTTCTGCAAATAGCTGTGCAACTGCTTGAAGTCCCAAGGCACATGAAGCACTAGGACCAGCTTGGTGTTCAGGTCTGTAGTCATGGTTATGTCACTTCTTTGTGGATGGAGGCTTTCAAACCAGAGCAGGAGTCCTGCTCTGCAAGCCCCTGCCTCGACTACTGCACAGGCTGAGAGGATCTGAAGAGCACCAGGTAAGAAGTTCTGAACATCAATGTGAGCCCCACTGGTGGGGCATTCTGCAGGACTGACCTGCAGCTGTTCTGAGAGGGCTCTGCTGGATGCAGGAGGATGGTGCTGGCAGGAGACGAGGTACAAAAGCTGCAGTGCTCCAGTGCAGGTGTGCCACTGACACAGGAGAGCCTCTGGAGCTGCAGGGGCAGGCAGGGCACACACAGGCAGTTTGTGTGCTGTCATGGGGAGGCTCCTGAGGGAGGGACACTGTTTTCATTGTTGCTTTGACTTTGCTGGGCACAGCTTTTCCTCACTGCATGACAAACATAAGAGTTGTGTCAGGTTGTACAGTGATTTGTGTTGGGATTTCAGTTTCCTGGACTATGACATGCATCAAAGCCACAACCAGGCATCCTGGGGCCATCAGTCAGAGTTCTGAACCACATACAGTTTAAGATGAGACATAAGGAGATGGGAAACATCCCTGATGGCCAGTAAAACCAAAATCAAAACAGAATAATAAAGAGCCCAGAACACAGAACAGCAAAAACAAAAGGAGACTAGAAAACAGGACAGAAATCATCGGTGCTCTCAGAAACAAAAGCATCAGGGACAAAAGCAACCACCCTGATGTTGGTCTGTCAGGACAGTGGTTAAGGAAATGAGTCAGCCTCACAGCTCTGCATTTCACACAGCTGGGAAAAACTTTTTTGGGCCGTCTGTAGTCTCACTCAGCTTCTTCATGCAGGAAACAATCTAACAATCTCCCTCTGCTTGGTTTTTGGGGTTTTTTTTTTTTTTTTGCTTTCCACACACTTACTCATTAAAAATAAGAAAATACGAGGTTTGACTGTGGTGGGTGAAGGGAACAGCTGGAGTGCATGTGAAATAGCAGGTCTCTTCTGATCCAGAATGCTTCACCACAGGAGAGCAACATAATGGAAGCTACTAATACAGTACTTTAATGATGAGAAGCCCCATGCAACATCTGACTGTGTGGATATCCATACTTTATTGCTTTGGCAATTCTTGCTTATAAGCCCACCTACAGCTGACACTGTGCTGATACTTTGGTTATAGGTATAGGAAAACCACAAACATTATTTGAAATGAAAGGAAGAAAATAATTACCTTGCATAACAAAGTCATTCTACACTGAAGGGAAATTTGCTCTGCTACTGGGTCCCAGATGACAGAAAAATTGCTAGACCAGACCACACTGTGCTAGGTGCTTAATGGTAAAGTTCCTGCTGTGCTGCAGTCACCTGATGCCCAGACTGCTGAGGATCTCAAGTCAGAATGCTCTGCCACTGGAAGCCACATCATTAATGCCAGTTTTAGCAAAAGAACACAATCAAGAGATTCTCAGCAAACTACATTATTTATCCCGTCAAACAGAGGAACATGACTGTATCACTGGATAACTAATATAACTAGTATAACTTTTAAATTTAGTTTACAGGTCTAGAGGTCTACTTGCAACTACTGTTTGAACACTCCATTATAAACAAGCTCATGTGTTCAGGGCAACAGCAATGAGGCAGCAGTGCCCAAAGTTCAGGCTGGCAGACCAAAACCAACTTCAATGCCAGTTCAACCAGTAAAGACAGAGCAGTGGTAAGTGCCCTTTCCCCCCAGTGCTCACTCTGTAGTAACTCATCCTGACATGATATCAGGAACAACAGTGCTCACCCTGTAGTAACTCCATCCAACATGATGTGTGTTAATGGAGTTACACCAACATTAAAATACAGCTTACAATAGAAGGCAGTGCTTAATTGTTTCCTTGTATAAGAAACTCATTTATCTATTCTTGAGGCTGGCTAGCAGACTTGGGTATTGTTAGCCTGAAGAGTTTCATGCTGATGCTCAGGAGTGCAGATCCTGGATGGGTTAGCTGCAAACAAGTTCCTACTAGGGCTACTGTAGAAAATGCAGAACAGCTTTGCACCAGAGTCCAGTGGTAGGGGGAAGACTGGATCCCTCTCAGACTGTGCAGTGGGAAAGTCCTGATTGAGTGCTTGACTACACCATTGCCTTTCATGAGCAGCAGACACTGCCATATGTTTTCCTGAAATACTGGCCCCGAAAACTGTGCTTCCTGGTGCCTCACTCAAAACACAGATTGGTCGATGCTGACATCCCTGCTGGGACCCAGTGGCTGCCTCTGTAGGAATGATGATAGAGCAAAGCTATTTGGCTTATTTCCCTTGGAAGGGATTTTGTTGAACCTATTAACAGCAGGAATTTCAGTAATGACCCCTGTAAAGTGTATACACACACACATACATTTGACTCATTTTAGCATGAGCTATAGAAATGAACCAGATTATCTTATTTTTATGGTTTGGTTGCGAAGCAAGATGAAGATTTACATCCTCCATTACATTTGCCACATGAAGTTTAAATCATCACCCGGGACTGCATGCAGACAAACAATCAGTGAAAATCAGGCATGTCCAAAAAACAGTCCTGTGTATTTAGCCCAAGTTCAGACACTGCTCTGCTATGGAATAAGTGAAGATCATTCACAGGATCAGTTCTGCAAAAATGCACAGCAAATATTCTCTGCTTGCAGCAGCTCTCACTGAGCTTCACATTCCCTGAGAGGAGGGGAAGTTTGTGTGTGTCCAGCCTGGGTTTGGCAAGCTACAGACCTGTGCTGCTGAGCAGCTTTCCCACAGTTCATACTGTGCAATTCACAGCATAACAGGATCCCACAGTCGCTCCCAGGGAACAGAAGTTAATAAAAGAAAACTTTCTTTATGATCACAGTTTTACTTTTGAAGGGTTTCACTGCTGTTGCACACCTGTCAGCAACAGAATATGCTCCAAAACTGGTTTTAGTAATTCCAGTGTCAGTAGCAACCCAAGGAAGAGTCAGTTCCTGGTTCCTGGCCATAATTTGCAATTCATTGGCTTTTATCAGTGAGCCCTTTGGTCTTCTCACAGCCCCACACCTGTGCCATCAACTCCACAGCACAGAGTCTGAACTGCCTCCATACCATCTGGTAGAAATTTGGTTTCTACTTGCTGCCAGGAATTGTGGGGAGAGGAGAAGTCATGTCACAAGAGAAGTTTTTTCATATATATACAACAGAGAGTAAATCAATACAAGCAATTTCTTCCTTGATAATTCAATTCCTGCAAGCTCTTTATTAATCATGTTTCCAGAACATGTGATGTTGCAATAAAGCTTTTTGCTAGAAACACTTTCCAAATGAAAAGGGAAGGAAAAAAAAAGGCAACTGTAAAATAGAACAAGTAATACTGCAAAACACCTTTTCCAGGTGTGGAGTGTTAGGCCCTGACATAGCACAGGCTGTAATTAAGCTACCAAAGGTGTTAGGCAGTTGCTTAAATTAAGTAGACTCTTCAGTTCTGTGCTGAACCAAGGCTCATGCTCTCTAATCGCTGTCTCAAACACAAAGGCCACATTCTCAGCACCTATTCCAACATGTAAAGTGTCTTTTACAAGAGATCACACATTCTGAGCACATACAGACATTGATTCCTCCACCTGCCTCTGCTTCCTTCCTTTGAGCTCTGAGGTAAGGAGTTAGGAAAGGCTTTACATCCAGGGAAGAAGTAGCTTTTAGGGGAAAGAAAGAGGGGGAAAAAAAACTGAAAGAAGTTTTTAAAAGAAGAAAACCTCCAAAGCCCAAGAGAACTACAAAGAGGAGTCAATTTGTCTAAACGAATGGTAGCCCTAAGAGCTAAATTACTATCTTGGAAATGATCTTTAGTTAACATCTGTATTTTTTCCTTTGCTTTTTCTGTATTTTAGAAAAGATTAAAAGTAAAAATACTGTATTAGCACTAGGAGACTGTTACTCTGAGAATTCCAGCACAAATGGAATAAAAAAGTGCCCCAAAAGAAGCCTGATTGCACAGAGCAGCACTGAGCTAAGGACTGCAGCACATGGGCCTGTGTGCTCTGTTGACATTGCTGGTTAAGACCAATCCACCAAAACACCTATTTAACCATTGGAAACCATTTCTTTATTTATACTTCTGAGGCCCTAGCAATTAATGCTTGAATACAGTGCAATTCCCACGTGTGCTGCAACACCTTTAGAGGGACTGGTAGGGCAGTTGTCCCATCTGCACTTGCTATTGCAACCTGCAAGGTTTGGGACAGACAAGCTCTGCCCATTCCACAGCCTGTGGCAATAAATTTCATTTCAGTTGTGTGCTGCAGTGCTCTGGGAGATGTGCACAGAATACTGATTTATTTGATTGTAACCCCAGTGTCTAGTTCCAGACCTGAGGCTCTTCCCAGTTCACAACACCAGCTTGCTTTATACACCTACCTGCACCATGGAATGTGTTTTTACTTAGTTTGAGTACAAAGTGAGTTGGCCAGTAGGAAGGTGTAGCTGCCTTGAGACCCAATAAACACCTATCTCCAGCAGTACTTTCTCTTAAGTTTAAGGAAGGGTAAATTGGTGTTAAGAACAAGATTAGGAAAATACTACCTTAATCAATATGTTGTGTTCAATAAAGTTCACAGCTCATTAGCAAGCCAATACCTACCACTAAACTATTTCACAACTTCAAATTCCCAGCATTCATTTAAGAAATAAAATCTTACTTTATGTGGAACAATCCCATGATTTGCAACTCTCCTTCCCCCTCATCTTTACTGGGAGATTTCCAATCAGTCACAGGTCCTGTTCCAGACACCCTTTCCTGTGTCACATCAGCTATATCATACTTGAGGGCAAATATTTCTCTCTGAGCATTTCAAAGTTCACCTGAATCGTGCAACCGCACTGGATTACTCAGACACTGAAAACACAGTCTACTTCGTCAAATGCTTTCTGCCTAAGCTTTATTACTCTTTCTGTAATTCTGCAGAGACTAATTATTTGTTCAGTTTTACAGGGTGTGAATGGGTTGAGGTCCAGGTGTGGTTAGTGCTACTTTACTACTGCTTCAAATAACTGTCTCAAAAGACAATTTTCCATCTCCCAGTCTGGCTTTGCAGTTATTTTGCCTACAGAGAAGTTATGGAGAGGCAGTTTTGACACTTTGTTAACATCTACTAACAGAAAATAATAATAAAATCCCCTTTTTACCTTGGGTCTTTGATGTGAAAGCTGGGTTTGTAAACAAAAGTTTGCAATATTCATTACCTTCCTTGTCAATACAAAGCAACACAGCCATTGACTGCTGCTTGATGCCACACAGAGCCAAAAGTTCATCCTACTACAGAGCAGTAGCTTCCCAGAGAGCACTGACCACACAGGGCACTTCCTTCACCTCCACTCAGGGCAAATATTCTGCAAGTCTTCAGAGCAGAAAAGCATTTCTCACATGAGGCTCTAATCTCTGTGTTAAAACACTTGGAAACGCAAAAAGAGAAAGTATTTTAAGAACCCATCCAGCAACCAAGGAATACAGTTTGAAAGTCATTCTTAAAACATGTTATTTTCTTTGCTGATGTTTCTAATTGAATCATACAAAAAACCTCAAGAAATATAAGAGAATGAGCTCAAACAAAACAGTAGACTTCAGGAGACATAGATGAAGGGGGTTACTTTGGAGAAACTACTTTCAGCAGAGCAACTGGTAGAATAGGAACACACACAACCTTTCCTACTTCAAGTTGTGTGTGAGACAGCTTGGTCCTGCTGCTGCCTCTGTCCTTGGGTGGAATTTCCTGGTGTTCACATTCAAACCCACCAGTGCAGCACTGAAAGTGATGGGGGAGGCCAGGACAGGCACCTAAAAGCAGAACAGGAACAGGGCCTGAGGGCTTTCAGCCCTGCTGGTTTGTTCCAGTCTGACTGGTCACTCCAGGCTGATGTCCACAGAAGCCCATCTTTCTCTAGGAATAATCTCTGCCTCAAAGATCTGAGTGCAATTACCAAAATCAGCACTTTCCCCAGCTGCCTTCTGGAGCAAGACAACAGCACTGGGACATAACATGTAATATAAGGTTGAGAATTCCTCTGATCAGAGACATTCCATCTATGACAATGGAGAAGGTAAAAAGTAACCAATACTATAATAAATAGTCTTCAGCGTGACTTCCTGTATGCTGCAAGGATTTTCCAACACCCTATCCAGACAGCAGGATCAAAGATGCAGCAACCGAAGCAAGCTGACAGCTCTTACCCTTTCCAGACTAGAAATGTAGTCCTCATAGCACTGACAGCGAGGTGAAGGCACTCAGAAAACCCAAGTCTAATTAATCACCTGCTCCCACCTGATGGAGCCTCCTGCTTAGTTCATTATCCCCCTTTCCCTAATGTGTGGAGCCAGCAGCACAGAGAGCACGGATCTAGATCTGCATCCCCAGTGCATCTGTGACCCAGCTCAACTGGAGATGCCAGAATTCAGCTGCATGCTGTTCTCAGCTGCTTGCTTCATCCTGAGCACCCTCCCCTCATCACCCCTTCCTTGCTCTGCTCCCTCTCTGTGGGTGACAAAGGGACTCTGGGCTGCTTGGGGGTACAGCTGGATGTTGCCTGCAGTGGTGCAAAGCAGGGAGCTGGAGAGGACACTGTGTCAGTGCCTGCCCTGCCTGCAGGGGTTAAAGGCTGAGCAAGGGACATGGTTAAACCAGGAAAAGGACTGAGGTTGCTGAGCAGGGCCAGCCATCCAGGAAAGAAACACCTCCTTGCAGTGTCAGCCAGGGGCTGTGGCTCTGGCAGGGTGATGGGTGGCAGGAGGCACATCTGAGGGTAGGGGACAGTGTGGCATGAGCTGCCATGGCCAAGGAGTGCCATCTCCAAAAGGGAAGGCTGGGACAGGTGTGCTGTAGGCATCACAAGTACAACCGAGCTGCTCCCAGGCCACAGCAACCCTGGGCTGCCCAGAACATTGGCTACTGCTGGGCACTGCAAGTGGCACCTCTAATTTGGCCTTACAGGCTGTGGGAAAAGGAGGAGCTGCCTGTTTGCTGTCCTCCACTGTGGGACCAAGGCAGTGTGTCCAAGAGGTGACAGGGACTACTGTGCTGCCCTGCTGTGTGCCTGGGAGACAACTGCTGCCTAAAGGGTGGGTGAGGATGGGCAGAGAAAGCCCCAGTTTAAAGACTGGAGTCTAAATAACTAACCCTCAGGTAAGGATTGAAGAGAAGGAGAGAAATGGATCTCTGATTAGGTCTGATTGGTTTGGAAGTTTCTCTCCGCACATGCTCTTCAAAATAAAGCATTCCTGAATAGGTCTTGTGTATTCTGGGAGTAAGGGAGGGAAGAGAGGAGGGAAACCAGGTGGAAGAGAAAAAATGCTTCAGCTGACAATGACTGAGAGGGAGAGAATTGCACAGTAACGTGCCATCCATCTACTGGGCAAGATTCATTATTCACAGCTCAGTCATCTGGTTCTAAATTTTAAATGTCATCTAAAGTGCTTTTTGAATTCATCAGTTTAAAAGATACTTACTAAGAAGCAAAACATTGTGTTATTCCTCGGAGGCACTGAGGGCTGTGGGATGACAGGCAGTGTTGGGTGGCAGAGCAAGGAGCCAGCTGAACTGGAAATCTCTGATCAGCCATTCTGAGGTGGCCCTGCAGCTATGGTGCTGTTGCTCCTTGGAGCTGCCCATGGCTCCATCCCAACAAGGTGCTCATCCTTTCTAAAGGGTCTCTCACAGATTTCAGACAGACACTCGTTTGCTGCCTCACAGCAGCCTCTGCACTGGTCCCTGCCAGGACATCCCACACACATACCCTGCCACACAGGGCCATACACTGATGAGCAGATTTTACATGACCCCACAGCACTCACTTAAGCAATAATAAAACCTCAGCCACAGGATGTGATCAGCAGTTAGAAATCAGGCCTGAAAGAAGACACAATACTGTCTACATACCCCCAACAGCGAGGCTGAGCCACAGTGTGCTGAGGTCTCCCTTGCTCCCCCTACACAGCCAGCACACTGCCCTGAGCATGATCACTCCCACACTAATGTCTTCTGCTTACACAGTCATTTCTTCACTGGCAAACCCATGCATATCCTCAAGTTATTTAAGCTATTCATTGTGTGATGGTAATAGCTTTGTGATGGTGTTCTCATCTATCACCCATTTTTATCCTTGCCCTGCCCACTAACCCATCTCCAATGGTTCCACCGTTCTACAGAAACAAACATCGCTGACAAGTTTCACAGAGACACACTTGGGAAGAAAAAGGAGTGCAGGGAAAGAACCAAAATGAAAACTTCCTAGCCAGACCTTCACAGCCTATGGCCCATACTCAGGGCCATGTGACTGAGGTGAAATTTGAGCTGACTCAGATCTGAGATGCCAATCCTAGCTCAGAGAATGGCATCAGTACTTTTGTGGGAATTATGTTATTCCCTTCCCATGTCCATGGAGATTGTCAAATACAAAAAACAGCAAGAAGTTTTAAAGAAATCTGGGCACAGTGAACACCATGTTGGAGAACTGGAATTAGCATCCTAGCAATTCTTCCTCCATTTTGTCTGGCTTTCCTATCTTTACTGATCCCATTTAAAGTCCAGTGACATAAAGAAATATTCCCACAGACTTTGGATGACTCAAAAAACCAAAAGTCTTCTGTGGTTGAGCTTAATTTCTTCCACTGTCTACAGATAAAAAATTTTGCTTCTGCTTTGGTTCTGGGTCAGCATAAAAGATGCTTCCAATTTTATTTGAATCACTTCACTCATGGAATAATAGAATTATAAGAATTATAAAGTAATAATCCTCAGCACTCCATGGGATCAAAGCAGTATTCAAATATTAAGCAACACTCAGAGAAGATAGGTCAGGTATTATTATCCTCATTTTCCAGAGCAAGGATAGGAAGACATGACTTTAGAGCACAGGACTTCTTCCCAGGAGGATTTATGTTTGGAATCATGTGCTCCAGGCTAGCTTGAGGACTCCCTCCATCCTGGTGCCTCGACTGAATGGTATGGTTAGAGCCTCAGTTGTGTGCCTGGTCCCTCCTCACCTCCACGGTGAGCTCCTTAGAGCTCTTCCCTGCCCACTGCAGCATTCACCATTGCTCTGCCTTTTTAGGTAAGGAATAAAATACTAACTATCAGCATCCCAAAGTCTGTGGTTCCTCTCCCATCCACTCCCCCCCATGACCCTTTCCTAGCCCTGTGAAACCCAGCTGTGTGCCCCTGGCCAGGAGCAGATGTGACCACACACCTGCAGGCACCAATGCCAACAGCCAAAGGGGGACAATCGCCCTCCCCTTTGCCCCCCAGGTCACACAATGACCAAAACCAAAAATGCCCCAGGTGGGGAACTCAGCTGTTGTGTCCCCAGGCCCCCTGTTCCACCCAGGAGACCAAACCCTTTGTCACTGCTTTAATGAGTGGCCATGGGGGCACACTAAAGGCTTGCTCTTCAGCACATTCTGTGTGTCTGAGGTGCTGCCAGGCCACTGCCTGCAGAAAATGCACACGCTGCTGCTCAGGGGCCACAGGTAATGCTGCTGAAGTAAACAAGTGATGATCACAAGGAGGAGGGAGAAAATAGAAGCTGGCCGTGGTGCTGCACTGTGTTTACTTAAATTGCACTCTTGAATAAACAAGCTCCAGGAACCAGAAAGTAGGGACTATCCAATTTTCCGCACTGAAGTGCACAAGATCATATGCATTAAGGAAGATAAAGAAATATAGCTGAAAGCCAAATACAGGTTACAGTGGCTGGAGATCATCTTCAGGAGATGAAATATTCCTTAAATGATGAAGACAATAATTCACGAGAATGAGACTCTCCAGTGAATTATGGGGGTTCTCTTCCAGTAAGTTAGAAGAAATATGATTCTAAGATTTAAACACACTCATCCATCACTGATTCTGCTTAAATAGATTTATAGATATATACATATTTTACCATTTTTTTATATTTTTATGACATTTTAGTTCACCTGTAGGTGATACTAGGACATGAAATGCACCAAAAACTTCCCTCCACCCCTCATGTATTATAGGCACAGAGAACATTTTTTAGCTCAAGGACCAATAGAGCTGACAAAAATATGAAACAAGGTACAAAGGAAGTTTGAAGCTATTGTGGCACTTCGGGGATGGGAGAAAAAAAAGATACTAGTAGATTAACCTTGGAGCCCTATAAACTTTCTGTGGCCAAATCCAAGCAACAGTCATTTGGAGAAGTTGATACAATGGACTCTGATTGACCAAGGCACCTAAAATCAAACACCTAACTTTAAAAGCAGTATCATTGACTTCAGTGGTGAATATTCATGTGCACAAAGTTACAAGGTTTTACTAAAGCTCATTACTAATGCACTTCTTCTTACACTGGATAAATCCCTGGCCTTTTAACAGTTTGCTCAGATATAAATGCACATCAGATGTCCAAATATTCAATCTTTTGACCTAAATTGAGGGCACCTCTTCTTCTATTTCTAGTATTTTCTCTGAACTGCTATTTTATCTTCTCCAGTGATTATATGTACTATCTGGTTTGCAAGGCAAGGAAGGAAGGGAACAAACCAACCCTGGATTAACAGCCTGGTTCCCAGTGCACAGCCATCTGTGCTGGTATGTGCACCTGCACAGGGAATAACCCACTGTGCACCAGTGGCCAAAGATGGTATTTCACAGATGAGTAAAAATCTCTGTGCAATGATGTTTCTGTAATTTGAGGCTGGGGAATTGGCTGGGGTGGAGAGCCCATGTTAATATAGAAAAGGCTGCCATGTGACTTTGTGCTCCATTTGACACAGGAGCTGTACTCACTGTTAAGGCTACGGCTCTGGATTTCATTGCAGCCACTCTGGCTGTGAGCTCTGTTGAGAACAGTGAGCCTGTTCTCCCTCCTCTCCTGCTCCTGCCATGTGCCTTGGCAACCTCCCTCGCCTCAGGCTGTGAACTGTGTGGTGCATGACCCATCTCACTGAGCTCACAGAAAAGTAACTCACCAAAACAAAAATGGCATTTTCTCCCAGATCAGCAAGCTGAGCCATGTGTGTGTGGTCACACCACTGCTGGACAGGGCAGACACAAACCATGGAGTGGGAGGCTCAGACCTCTCTTCCTCCATACCTGCTGCAGCCTTCTTCACATCTGATTCAACACAACAAATGCCAAATGCCCCAAAGCAGGGAGACCTTTGTCCAGCAGTCCCACTTCTGACACACAGAAGTCAAACCTGTTGGTCAGTTATGGAGCACTGAGCACATTTCCTAATATCTGAGTGCTCAAGTTCATAGCCTTCATTTGTATGTATGTAGTATTTAGAAAGTTCATGGGATTTCCTGTCCAGTGCAGGTAGTTTCCATATGGACTCAAAGATATACTCAGCCAAGTGTGGGTTTGTGGGCAGAGGCTCACAGGCACTTTTACACACACCTACACCCTTACAAAAAGCTGGCACATCTTCCAGTGCAGGCCAGTATCTCCCTGCCAGCTCCATGCATGCCCTTCCACACCAAGAATTATCTCTTACCCATGCAAATATATATGCAACTGCCCAAACTGTACCAACAGACTAATCAAAACCCTATATCCATCACTGCTTTCCACTGACAACCTTTTTTGCTAGATGTATTTTCAGCTAGAGCTCACAATCACAAGATTTGCTTAGCTGTATCTTTATTGATATTTATGAAGTTTGAGGCACATTCTAAACCAGACCAAATGCATTATTTTATTCTTTATTGAATAGTTACTGGTAATGCAAGTTGTCAGGAGAATACATTGCCAAAAAAAAAAAGCCCTCTTAATGTTAAATCAATGATTCATTTACTCTCTTCATGATTAATTGCTAAGTATTTGGAACTCTAATGACTTCTGTGGATGCAATATCGCTTAATCTAAAGGAAAAAAGATCCAATCTGCATGGCGATACTGATTTTTCTCCTATGTCAGTAAAACAAGGAACTATTTACTTCCACTGCTCCAGGTGCCAGGGAAAGCTATCAGAATCAATGTGGAAGCCTGGATGTCTCAGTATGGGAAATTCAAAGCTGTTTTTCTTTTGGAAAAGTGGATCTGTCTCTTTGAGGCTGTACAGGTTAACACATGACCAAACCAATGGACTGATAAACATCAATGTGCTGGACAGAGCTGCCTCCATCTGAAACATTCCTGATTCCAAGGGAATCACAGATATTCAGCTAGCTGAAAACCAGACCACAATCCAGCATGTACCCCCAATAGCTGGCAGACATTGAGTTTAGGCACGTTTTTAGCTCAGTCTAAGCTACAGCTGCTATTGCCCTCCTGTGCATTCTAATTTCCAAGGGCTGGATCAGCACCAAGCAAAGCACCAGCATGGCCAGACATGAACTTCCAGTGCCAGGGGGTCCTTCCAGATGCAGAGAGATTTCAGAAGAAAACGCAAGGCCATGCTTTAGCTATAGCCAGGAGCACACTGATCCCAGCACTGCTCACCCATCTCACTGTCTGTACAGCACTGGTTTGTTTTGCTTCAACGTGTGATCCCTGTGAGGTCACCAGGGCTGCTCCCCAGGAGCCCCGAGGCAGCAGCCCCCAGACAGCCTGTGAGACAACACAGCATCCCCACTCCTGCTGAAATCTGCTCGGCATACACCACACTGGTGAGGAATACTCCTGACTCCCGTCTGCCATCTGAATGGCCAGATAGGAAAGTTTCCTTTACAGGATCCTCACTGCTCCTCCTGAACTGGTGAGAATTGCCAGGGCAAGAGAGGGCAGCGTGCCCGTGGCCCAGCATGGCCGCCGTGGGCAGTGTGGCAGTGCCAGGCCCTGGCAGCCACATGCTCTGTCCCTCCCACTAGCCCTGAGCTGCTGGCAGGGCTGGCAGCTCCTCACAGGCGGCTGGCCTCGCAGCAGGGCAAAGCCCTGGCTATGCTTCAAGGAGAAGTGGAGAAGGCAGGAAGCTTAAGGGATGCTGAAAGGACATTTAAACTGGCTTTTCATGCCAATTAACCCTTAACATGTAAATGACTGAGAAGCTAATCCATTACTGTGCTCTTCTGCCCTTCTGCAGTCTGATCACACTGCCATGAATTCAGACGGGGTTTGCTGGCAGAGGGCTTTAGAAAGGAGGGCACACACAGAAAGCACCCATGATGCTGCTTGTTGTTTGCAATGGTTTCACCTTGTGGCAGATCCTCAGTACCTGCTCAGAGAGGAGCTGGTGGTCCCAGCTGGTCCCCAGGGGCCAGGCCTCTCATGGTGCTCACCAGATTTTCTGAATGGAGTGCAGAGCTGGAGAGCTGCTTGCAGGTTGGGTCCCCTGCCCTACTCTGGCAGCTGAGAAGTTTCTGCCCATCCACAGACATATTTATGTGGCAACATGTCCAAGAGGATACATTTGCTAATGTGATGTAACATGGAAAAAAAAGGTCATACAGGACAAGAAAGGCTGCTGGCATCAGCAGCAAGGGACCTGACTGCCTCAGTCTAGTGCCAATGGAGAGTGGAGAGAGGACACTAAAACACCTGGTAAACTGGCAAAGCTTGAGACTGAAATAGGAGCTCCAGCCTTGGGTAGCACTCCCCTCACATTAAGTATTTGGCTTCTCTCCTTAGCTTTCTCCCTTCTGGGATTTCCCTCCTGTGTTTCCAAAATTTAAAGCCCTGTTATGATGCTGCCCAGGAAGACAAGCAGGGAGAAGGCAGCAGGCCCAGAGTGCAGGAGGGAAGCTGCAAGCAGATTGCAGAGGGTACAGGGAGAGGCTGAGTGCTCTCAGCCATGCAGGGTGGGTAAAGCCCACACCTTTCCTCAGAACTAAAGACCAGTGAGCCCCAGGTGAGAAACAGAACAGATGCATCTCTTGCACCCACTGTACTCCACGCCACTTTACTTCAGGCAGGGCTTGCTGGGACCTTTCCCTGCCTGCCCAGCTCCAGGATGGATCCTGTCCTGCCTGCTGCAGCAAGCACACCTCAGGGAGGCTGGGGAAGGCTGCCTGAGCCTCCACTGAGGCATCAGACTTTCTGCCCAGAAGACCAGATTCCTTCTCAGCCCTGCAGCTTTCTGAAGCTCTGGAGCTCTCTGGGACAGCTCAGAATGGCTGCCTGCTGTGTTTAAACAGAATAGTCCCAACACATATTGCAAATTGCTTCAGAGAAGCAGGCATGAAATGAGCAATGTTCTGTTTATAAATAGCTCTGTCCCATGTTTGCCCACTGCCAGCCCATGCTGGCAGGTGAGAGGAGCAGCGAGTGAGGACTTCATCTGCTGCTGCAGCCCTGAGCTGGGGGAGCAGAGCTTGGCACTGCACCCTCTGGCAATGTGGTGCCACTTGCAAAAAGCAACTGAAAAAATGCCAGACATCTGTGCCCTCACTGTGTGAACTAAAATGGAAAAGAACCAAATATTTTTCTTCACACTGAGATTTATAAAAAGCCCCTGTGTGATCTAAACTGACGCACGAAATGACTGTCTCCTATTGATTCTTTTTAACCTAATTTAGCTGACACTAATTGTACTGGACCTCTGTAATTGTGCACAGCACTTGGATAGAATTATCATCAGCTTCATGGGGCTAATGTTATGCCAATATCATATTTGACCCATGTTTCCAAGACAGCCAGATATTTACTGAGTATCAGAATACAGACATTTACTTTTCTTGGGAGCTTATTTTTTCCTTTCCTTTCACATTTCCTTCCGCTTTAGGTATATATACCACACAAAACTGAAAGCACTACAGGTCCTCCCTGCCCACCTCACAGCTCTTCCCCGGAGTAGTGATCCCATCAGCTTTGGTCAGCTGTCCCCTACACTCAGGTTCTCCTCCATGCAGCCTTGACCAAACTCACCCCATCCGCTCTCTAGTCATGGGCAATATGGGAAGAGAGTTTTCTTGTGCCAGGAGGGTCAAGACACTGCAGTTTTGGTTTGAGAGGGGGCCAGAATCTCTTATTCCTCACAGCAGACTGACCACAAAGGCCTCAGTAACTTCTGGAATGTGGCACTGAGGTCTCATGTGCCTCTGATGGTTGCGTGATGGTACCACAAGGCAGGATAGTCAAACACAGCCCAAACATTTAGGGCTTAATGAAGCAGGCTTAAACTCCATCTGGCAGCCAACAGCGGGAGAGCAGAGACCAGTGAGCCTGAGTGGAAAAGCATCACTTAATAAATGGATGGATACACTGTGCTTTAAGTGAAGGTTACAGATAGTGGTCCCAGGTTGGACTCCTTGTTAGTAACCCTGTATTACTCTGAAAGCATCAATGTACAGATACAGTGCTGCCCCTCCACGTTTTTGTACATTTTTAATTAGCAAGAGATGAAGTAGTTTTCTTAGCTGTACCTGCTGTTTCCACAAATATTTTAGAGCCTGATATGCCTCTACATTATGAAGTGGAATAATAAGCACTAAGTGCTTGCTCTGCCAACAGACACATGTAATCTCCACCAGTTTAGCTATCACCCTCCTGTCCAGGTCCACTTCAAAGAGAATCAATCTTCTCCTTCCCCCCTCAGCCCAGCTTTTCAATTACAGATGAGCTCAAAAAACTGGACTGCAAGGTAGCTGAACTCAATTTCTTAAATCGTAAAGTTAGCAAAATGGGGAGACTGTGAGGAGAGAGGGGAGGGGGAAGAGTCTCTATTCCAGCTGTTCTTTCAACCCTATGTGCTGGGTTCTTTTACACTACAGTGTTTTAAATATGTCTAACTATCTGCTGCAGTCACCACTGAAGTACCATGTACAAGCTGTAAGCAATGCAGTGAGGGAAACCAGGAGCTGCTGCTCAGAGTGAGCACGGGGAAGCTTTATTTGGGCAGTTTGACCACTTCTCAGTGCATGGCCCACAACAGGAGGGCTCTTTTATTTAATGTAACTTTGCACCACCAGAGTATTGCTCTAGGATTCTTAGAAAAGGGATCAGTTATATTTTTAGGGGAAAAAAGCAAAAAAAGAAAAAAAAACCCAAAAAAAGCAAAAAAACCCCCAAGCTTTCTAACTGACTCCCTCATAAAACGTGAAGAAATGAATTCTGTGCTGTGCCAGGAACTCGGTGTGGGAGCCCTGAGCAAGGGGTTTGCTGCCTGTAGGCATTACTACCCAAGGGAGGTCTGACTTAGGGTCTCCAATGGCACTGGAGTCCAAAGTCATCAGCAGGTCACACATCAGTAGTGACAGAATATCCAGAGCCAGGAAGGCAGAGAAAGATGAGACAGAAGGGCAGAGCCAGGAAGAGAGAAAGATGTCCTTTTCCCTATATACTGTTAATTATTTCTTTAAAGACTGCTTTCTAGGATAGCATGTTATGTTTCATAAAACACCCAAAACCTAATTTTGGATCCAAGTCTTTGCCATCAGAGTAGGAGATTACTGGGGAATGATCTAAAATCTACTCAGTGCTTGCCAAGGGCTGCAAAGGCTGCAGGGGGAGGCCTTTGGTGAGCTGGGGAGGGAGCATTCACACTGTGGGCTTCCACAAATAGCTTGCTAATGCACAGTTAATTGCTTGCTACATTTAACGAATTTCAGATTCTGGATTAGAGGAACAGTACTTAGGCAAAAAGCATTAGCCTTCAGAAATCTGAAGTTAACAACACATCTGTCCACATGCCCATCCATCTCACCACTTCTAG
Source organism: Lichenostomus cassidix (assembly GCF_008360975.1). Lineage (NCBI taxonomy): Eukaryota > Metazoa > Chordata > Aves > Passeriformes > Meliphagidae > Lichenostomus > Lichenostomus cassidix. The sequence continues at coordinate 21,090,847 of NC_139490.1, forward strand.
ACTACCTTAGCACAGGCTAGGAGGAGTTGTGTGTCTCCTCTTCATCGAATGATGGCCGTAAAGGATCAGTACAGAAAAAATACGAACCACAGCACATCACATCACAAAATGCACATACTCAAAAATGCTGCATGAAACTTTGTCAGCATCTCTGCCATATTGTATCAGAGGGGAAGTAAGAAAAGCCCTAACAAGGAGAGCCTGTCCAATTCTCTTTTCTGGAAATAAAAATTGCACTTATTTTAAAATAATATTTTCTTTTAATTTGATATTAAAGGATAGACTCTTATACAATTTCCATCCTATGCAAATTTGTGAAGGACCATCTCACTGGCCATGGAAACCAGACAATGAATATAGAAGTATTTAATGCAAATGTGACAATCCTTTTGTAAGGACAATCTCAGCTGATACTCCTGCATTCTGTTTGGTGAATGCAATACTTGCATGCTTGATATAAGAGAATTTTAAAGAGAGCAAATAAATTAAATGATATTTATGTTAGTATTTACTTAAGTCCTGAAGATGACATACTCAGAATATATTCACATAAATTTTTTGAGAAGGTAGCAAAGATTAATTGAAATATTAAATCAATTTTATGACTATAGGGGAGAATGCAGTTCATCCCCATTTGTCACTGTATTCAATAAAGCACTACAGCTTAAGACTTTGATTTACAAATAGTGGAGCCAAGAAACTGAACACTAGAATACTGTTGGGAGTCTCTAAATTAAAGGATCTGTGTAAAAAAAAGAAGTAATTCTTATCTACTGCTCTCAGACTGGCACTGTATGATATACGTAGAAGATGTAAATAATAAAAAGGACATACATAATGAGATTTTCAGGAACTTTCAGCCATGGCCTGACTCTGTTTCCCATTGTACTTCCAACACAAGCAGAGCTAAGTAATGCTCACTGCATTTCTAAAACTCACATTTTATTTTAGAACTGCAGCTCTCATTTTTTATCCTGCTCATCTGATGCCCTCTGAAATAACCTGCAAGGCTGAAGACTGACTGCAGCTGCATGGCCTCCATTACCTTAAGTTCGATCCTTTTCAGTGAGGTGAGGAATAATCCCCAGCATATGAAGACAAGACTCACACTGAACTCAATCTTCACATAGATGACAAAATGGTTTTAAAAAGAAGCTAAAAGCACACTTGTGTTTTATTGCACTGTGCTCTGTACATGTTGAGGGTGTCTCATGTCTCAGTGCCATCCTACAGAGCAGCTCTGGACATTTCTCCACAAGGTGGTCTGAAACCATTTGAAAAACCTCTATTAACCTTCAGTGACTTTGGGCTCCAGTTAACATCTCTTCCCCTTGGTCTTTCCCGCATCTTTCCCCATTTTGCTAAATGATAAAGAGCTGTGTGTTTAGCTACCATGCTTGAGTATTGGTGCAATCCATGAGTTTTCCTGGCACAAAACAAGAATGGGATTGCTACATATCCATCACAGGAATCATGTATCCAACACCAGGGGCAAAAGCACATAAATCAAGGTCAGAGATAAAAACTATCTGATATTACAAATAACAGTTCACTTTTATAATTTGGATCATCTTTAATAAAATGCAGTTGTCCAGTGTGTCACTGACTGACCTCACATTCAGTAGAACTGTTTAAAATATACTGAACATATTGAAACACAGTCAGAAAAAACAGGGATGAAATTTGTGATAAAATTTCCCAAGTCCAACACAGCACGAGTGCCTTGGCAGAGAACATTGAGCTAGAATCTGGATATTTTCCAGGTTTTCAGACAAAATAGAAGTGCCCTGACACAGAAATGGATCTTACTTATCAAACACATATTTCCCTGCTCTTGCCACATTTTCCTAATAAATGTTTCTAATTCTGGCCCTGGAGGGTAATGTTTCTTTTGAAAGATTAGGCAGAGAAATGGATGCAGTTTTTAAAATGCCTCTGCTTAGTTTAAAGTACCTTGGTTTACCCTGAGCCTTTCACCAGTGGGGCAGCCTGCAGCTGCAGTGTATCCATACAGCTCCATTGGTTCCAGACAGAGCCACATCCATTTGTTACAGGAATGGACCTGGTCCTTGATTGTATCCATGAGCTAGGCTGTAAGTGCCTCAGTCAACTTTCCTGACAGCACTGAGAAAGTCAGGGGAAAAGTCTTTGATGACAGAAGATTGCTTCACATCAGTGCAAACCACTAGAGCTAGAAATGCAGTTGAAACAAATGATTGCTGTCTCTGTGTTTTGTCTCCCAAGCCATGGTGTTATCTAAGTGCACGTGTGAATGAAGCTGGCAGGGCTGTGTGCTCTCTGGAGACAGTGCTGTTATGGACTGAGCAACTGCTGTGGCACTGGGCTCAGAGCTTACAGTCCCATTCGTTAGCCAGGCTCTGCAGGCAAGTGTTATAGATCAGCAACCCTGTGCCATGTCAGCAGCTATCTAGATGGCCATGCACCAGTGATTTTTGCTGAAATATGGGCTAGGGGGAGGTCTGCCCACCTGAGCAGGCAGAGTGTGGGTTTGTGCTTTCTTGACATGCCAGAAATAGAAGCTTTAGCCACGAGTTGATGAGCAGCTCAGTCTGCAAGCCCTTGTCACAAAGGACAGGTTTCTGAGGTTCTTGGTGATTTCAATACCTGGATGTCAAAAACAGTATAGGAGAGTATATTTATTTTAGATGTAACCTTCAGGCAGGCATCTTGCAACAGACATCTCTCCTTCAGTCATACACAGATCAGCTTGGAATGGGGAGGTGACAGCAGGCTAACAATTCTGAGCACATGGAAAAGACTCCCATTTTATTTCTAATGACCTGACTGCAAAGGGCCTCTGACTGTCATTATTTTGCTATCAGAACTTAATGAGCAAACAGGTTTTTGGTCTGCTGCTTTCTCATATCCCAGTATATGAGTAGCTTATGAGGAGAGGACAGAGAGGTCCCAGTACTTGTTTCTGTATTAGCTGGGTAAACAGATTCTCAGAATCCTGTTTCTACCTGAATATCCAAAATTGCAACATTTCATATTCAATATTCTTCAGTAGGCCCCAAGGACATACTTTGAGTGATTACAAATTTTATATAAAAATGGTGTAAACAAAACTGTTGTAAAATCTTGCTTATTTGTACATCTCATCTGCAATATATTAATGGTGATGATGCAGCTGTAACATGCACATTACTTTTATAAGCTGTTCTACAAACAAAAGGCAATATGCTTCAATTTCTGAATGAGCTTTTTGTATATGTCACTGCTTTAAGTTCTCATTACTACTCATGTTTATGCTTATTTCAATATGATTGTGTCTTGCATGAGCTGCTAATTACACAGTAGTGAATTTTTGGTCAAGCAACTGCTGTTGTATTACCTCAAAGCTCTCAGGGAAAGACAGTAGCTTTTATTTCATGGGATTATTCTGAAAATCTGAACTCATCAGTGGGCCTGTTGTTGAAATCTTAAAGCATTGATATGGCTGAATGATTAACACATGGGATAAAAGTGTTTTCTAGGTTTTTTATGAAGAAGAAAAAAAAAATTGATTAGGGTTAGAGGGCTCAGGGCACCCTAAAACTCCCCTGGACTGCATTTAGGAACCCCAATAGCTACTGGTCTGTGGGAACCTCTTGGGCACAGATGGAAGGCAGGTCTCCCTCCTCTCTCCCAGATGCACTCCTTACAGAGCAGAGGGCACTAGGAGGAGCCACCCTACTGTCAGCAGGCTCAGAAGCAGCAGCCACAGCAGCAGTGGGCAGTTCCACTGAGACATTCTGCTCATCCACAGGAGGAAAAAGACAACCTTAAATCTCTTCAATAAATACAAAGATTTTCCTGCTGGTGCTCTGTGAGAAAGCTCCAGGTCTGACTGCAGGGGAGGGCAGGAGCACTGTGTCCTTCGTGTGCCCAGAGCCCCTTGGTGCAGACACAGGGAGAGGGCTGGGCTGCCCAGGTGAGCCCCTGCAGCACCCCCAGAACAGCAGCTGAACCTGCCCTGGCACTGCCAGGCAGCCCGAGGGGCACACGGGGTGGGCAAGGGAAGGGAGAGGCCCTCTGGAGTTAGGCAGCTCAGGGACTTCTCTGGATTGCAACGCTGATAGCTTAAAGCAGGATTTCTGTAATGGTTAAATCACTTCTTTGCTCCTGTTCTTTGGATTGGGTGTATTAAATCCCTGTGTAGATCTAATCTCGATCTAAAATACTTTATATCCTTGCTGATTATTCTCCCTTGAGATTAAACAACACTGAAGTAGACTTGAAAGTGACCACACATCCTCAGGTTTTGCATTAGCCCAGCAATAATGCCACAGTGGCATTCCTGCAGAGCACACGAGCACTGGAGACCAGCCCTGTATGGCTCCATCTCCTGCAAAATCACCCCACAGCCCCCTGCCCACTCCTGCACCAGAGCAGCTTCCCCAGCACTGCCCTGCCCTGGGAGATGAGGGTGCTGAGAGAAGCCTGAATAAGCCCAGCTGCTGCTGAATTTATGACACAGATGAGAAATCTGATTCTCTGGGGCTTGCCCAGCAATCCAACAAACTGCTGTCCCATCCAGGAAAAGCCAGCACTGTGTTTTACAGAGTAGAAAAATGAGGATATGAAAAGCAAGATCCAGCTTGCAGCACTGGTGCTTCCTTACTCAATTTTAGACCTAACTCCTCACATGAGCTGGTTCAAAGGTGAATAAATGGCATCACACAATGGCCTGTCATTGATATGTCCTTTTAGGTGCCATGTTCTCTGCAGTGGCTTGTATGAGCATCTGTGCCACTGCCCTGAGCAGCAATCCCTCCAGCTGTGCTACTCACAGCCTCCACCAGCCATTGCTCGGGAAACACTGCATTTTAATGTCACAAAATTCTAGGACAAGTTTATAAGTAGAAAAGACATGTGAAATAATCTGAGCCCTCTTCTGCTGGGGTACTTTGGATTTTTAGTGTGTTCATTGATTTTTGCCCTAGTATGACCCTGTATTGGCACATGCCTCTCCTGAACTGTGTAACAGCTTTGACTGACTGCATGAACTCTACAGAGCATAGATTAATTCTCTTCTTGAATGCTTGTGCACTCAACTTTTTCATCATATGGAGTCTGACTCAGCCCACCTCTATCCCAAACTGAAGTCCCATTCATGCCAGCTCAGAATTCAGTTCAGGACAGCATAAATGTTTATTATGACACTAACAGCACCCTGTGGGGACAGAACCCACATGTAAACATACAGAAGTTTTTTGCTCTTCATGTGTCTACTGGAAGCACTATTCCATGTTAACAATATTTCAACTAAAAATGGCATAGAAATTTTCATGGAGCAGGTCCAGCAGAGTTAGAAAGAAAAATGAAAATCTCTGCACTGTCTTCAGCTTAAAGCAGCTCCAACTACATTTTAAAATAATAGCTTGAGATGTACTGCATGGAGAGTATGAGAAATGCTCCACAGTGAGGTGATCTATCAGTGGGAAACCTTGAAGCCTGAAAAGGAGGGAAAACAATAAATCCCCAGAATAAATATTGAAAGGGGAGAAAGAAGGAAAGAGATTTCATTTTATTACATCATTTGATGTCATGAGCATGAACTGGGGAAAAGAATTATTTATTTATGTTTCCCTGAGGGGCTGGTTCTGTAAACAGATGAAAGAAGGGATGGAAAATCCAAATTCCAAACAGAAAAGGTCAAGGCACAACAGAGCTGTATTTTCAGAAGTAGTGATATAGGGGACATAGCTGACACTGGGCTTGATTCCTCATTGGATTTGCAATGGTTTATGGATGGGTTATGCAAATTCCCAACCTGCTGGCAATATGCATGCAAAGCCCCAGGTTTGCTGCAAAGTGCTCCCCTGGCACAGTGGCACAGCTGCAATTACACTGCAGATCTGGCACCTGCATTTGGAAACCCGTGTTCACTCACCTACAAGTCTCTCAAGAGAACAATTCCCCTTGCTTGCTGTCAGACCAGAATCTGGACATTCAGATTTCAAGAAAAATATATCTGCTAATTTGTTATATACATGTTATATATATGTACTATATACATGTTTCCATTCAAATTGGGATGCTAGGATGGATCTATCCATGTTCTTTTAACTGTTCAATATTAGCTTTTCAATTCAGAAGTCCACTTGAGCCATGTGGGATTTTGAAATTCAGACTTAGGTGTCTGTGGGTAGCCCCCCAGAAAGGATATGCACAAGGTCTGTTCAGTTCAGACATCAGGCTCCTGCTCAGGGCATGGAGCTTTTACTGCTGCCATATTTCTTTCAGCAGCACTTGGAGATGCAATCAAACACCACCCACCCTGGTGCAACAGAACTGTCTCTACAACACAACTGACACAGCAACTGCTTTCCCATTTTTCCAGTTTCGCTTTGTTTTTTTCTTCCTTTTAAGCCTGGTTACCCAAATCTCCTCTATTTAATGCTAAATTCCTTTCAGGAATCTCTCAATTGAGTAAAATGCTAAGCACAACAGCACCATGGTCTCAGCCAGCATTAGCCATGATCCTAAATGGCAAGAGTGAGCATTCACAATGCAGTTATATAACTGTGGGGTTAATCCATGACCACTGAATCATCCCATCAGTTTCAAGGGAAGTGTGCAGGGCAGGTACAGTGATACACTTTGGATGTTGCATGATCAGAATGTAAGGACATGAGTACACTAGTTCAGTCTGTTTTGCTGTGGGCATATCTTAAGTTTCACAATCCAAGTCAAACAGAACCAAACCATAGTGAAATGTTTATTAGCAGCTATTTTCTCTGACCCTCTCTAATTCTACAGCAAAATGCTTCTATTAATATATTAAAAAAGAGATAATAAATAACATATACCATTATATAAGAATATGTAAGGACAAGATTTAACACTTCTATTAGTATTTTGGTAAAATTTTAGTCATCATGGTGTCTCTCATCAGAGGATGTATTTGGTCTCTTGGTGAGTTTTTACTGAAGCTCATCTTGCAGAATATGCTGGAGTTTTAACAACCTCTGCTCTCAGAGCTGCCTGTTAAATTTCTGTTATTATTTCTGTACAGAACACTGTATTAGGATCCCTCATTTTAATTACATAGCTAATAAAGCAAGTAGCTTGCCTTGAGTTAGCCCAGTGGCAAACCAATGCTATGGAAAGACTCAAAGGCAATCCCTCATCCTGGGCTGTGCTGCCCAGAAAGGAGCTAAATGGGCTACAAAGGATCTGGGGAGAACAGCAGAATGGGGCAGCTGCTCCTCTGCAGAGAGAGAAGAGAGCAAAGTATTTGGGAGTGGAGATCTTAGATGGCTCCCAGTTCCCAGCTCCCTGCCTGCTCTCACATTCTCAGGTGTGTTTTCTGTCCAAGCCTTAACTGGCTTCAGGAGTTTCAAAGACCTTCAGACTTGCAGAGCTGGTGCCAACCTCATTAGGCCTAATTTATTAGTAGGAAAGTATCCAAGGGCTTGATCCAAAGCCTCCTATATTCAATGGAAGGCTCTCAGTGTGGCTTTGAGCAACTGTGGGCTATCTATACTAAAAATTGAATAGTAATAAAAAAAAAAAGAAATGGCTTTTGCTATTACTACACCAGTCACATAGAAGCAGATCATCTTTCACAGTGCTGTCAGGTAAAGTCAAACTGCTTCTCTGGGAGATTAGGGATTGATTAAAGTCCTTGCACTCAGGGATATATATCTGTATTAATCTTGGAATTATTTGTCAAACACCCAAGATCTCTGCTCTGATTTGTGGAATATATTCTGAAAGTCAACACTTCACATAAGTCAAGATTTTTTAAATTATTTTTATGTTTTTAAAGCAAATTCACTAGCTGCTTCCTTGGCCCCAAACCAAGCACTGCTATTTTTAACACGGTGCTCTTTTTGCTTTGAAATTGCACTTAATGTGCTGCTGATAGTAGAGAATGCAGCTGGGAAACTGGAAAGTAGGAGCTAATACACTGTCAGACAAGTCCATAAAGCAAAGTCAGTGCTTCAAACCATGAGACAAGGCCAGGTTAGCACTGACAGCTCCCGCTGTCCAGTCAAGAAAGTCAGGGGCTGATGGTGAAGCCAGCACGAAATCCACTTCTCCAGCTTTTCCCACTGCAGCAAAACAGTTGATTCTGTTTGGAGAGGTTTTTAAAATGCAACTTTGGGTTTTATCAAAAGCACCCAAATGTGACTTGCCATGCCTGGAGTGTGGTGTTCAGCAGGTGCTCCATGCACCATTCCCCAGCCCCACTGGGATCCTGCAAGAGTGTCCTGGACTGTGGAGCAAGGAGTGTTTGTGCCTTCTGCATTGAAAGGTGGTGAGGGACAGACAGGAATACAGCTGGGCATCCCTGTGCCAGTGGCACCACAGTCAGGGCAGCAACAGCCTCAGAATGAAGCAGAACTGAAAGGTGTGGAATCACAGCGGGCAGTACGGTACAGACAGCTCCAAGCCCTCACTAATAACAGAGGTCAGATTTAATTTGGCTTTAGCCTCCATCTGAGATGAGTTAAAGAAACACACTACAATTATTTTTCCCAACTTGCCAGGCCTCAGGGCAGTCATTCTCCCTCACATATAACAGAAAAATGTTCTGGATAAACTGGCTGCAGTTCAGTAAATAAGTCGTGATACACACTTTCATTTGAGGGATCAAAATTTTCTGGTTTAGCAACCCCTGGCAGAATAATCAATAACTTACACTCTGAGAGTGATGGGAAGAGGGAAACAATGAAGATAACAGACTGTAGCAGGGCATCAAGACCTGCAGGGTATCTGCTAACTGGCTGGGATAAGAATGTTCTGGCCTTTTGCTGCTGGAAAATTAGGGCTCATTGGCAAGGCAGGAAACATTTGGGGGGAGTTTGCTGAGACAGAGAAAATCACCAGTGCACAGCTCAGCACAGCTTTCAGTCTGGCCAGAAAAAAACTCAGGTCTGGAGCACTAAGTAGCGATTCAGGTCCAGCCCGACTCAAATCCAATCCTATGCAGGAGTGAAGACAGTGTGAGCCTTTCATAAATGATAAATTACATCCCTGATGAGAGCCATAGACTAGGAAGCCCCAACACAGGGGGAGCCAGCTAGAAAAATAAAAGGGAAATTCACACAGCCTTGTCATCAGCCATAACTGCCCAATTTCCCATGTGTTTCCACCTTGCTGGATAAATTAGTACAGTTCTATTTAACAAGCAAGGGAAGAAGGCTGCCATAACATCATCTTTAATTCCTGCCTCTTAGATGTTCATGTGTCTGTGGGGCTGAGGCTGGGAGGATACAGGATCTGGTTGGGTTTGGGGGAAACACTGAAGAGGCTGTCAGTGAAGAAGCCAGGGGAAAGTTGGGCTGGTTTATTTTCCATTTTGTCTCCTAAACCATAATTCAGATTAAGTTTGAAAGCAATTACTTTTAATATCTTATCTACTAATAGCCTGTATAACCTCCCAGCCAAATTCTGTGAGCTGCTGAGACCCTACAACTCAAGCAGAAATTATGTGGGGGCACAGACACAGAAGAATTGGTATTTGTTATCTTGCCTTAAGGCTCACAACAGGGCTGAACCTGGCCTACTGACTCAGACTGTCCAACTGTAAACTAAATGAGAGCCTGAGGAGCAATAATGAGAAAGCCAATTAGTTGATACACTAGACAATGGATTCCCTAGAAATAACTGTTGGAATCAATTTCCTTTAAAAGAAAAAAAAATAGGGGCACAGCAGAAAGTTTTAACTAATTTCACCAGTTACTAAGTTAAAATAATACCTATACAGAGTCTGCCATGTAGGACTGTGATCAGCAACCCTGATCTAAAGAGGGGAGGGTGAAGATGTGCAGCTGTGAGCAGCCATGAGCCCAGGTGGTGTTTGGGAGAAGCCAATGGAGCCCCAGGCTGCCCCTGGTCCATTGTGCCTGCCCACAGGAGCTCTGAGCCTGGAGACCTTTGTGTCCTGCTGAAACAGATGAAGTCATCAGGGCACTTGGCTCTTGTGCATGAGCCACATTTAACCAGGCTGATTGCCCTGAAGTTACGGAATCCTGCCAGGATACAGCGGTTTAAATTACTGAATTCTTGTTATTTACTCAGGTTAGCTTACATGGTTGGGTTATGCATCTTAAGCTTTCTAGAAGGGGTGATGGCTGCTGGAGAAAACAAGGAATTTTCATAAGACGTTGACAAATTAATAAAACACCAGCAACTGCACTCACTTGCAGGTTTAGAAGGCTTGAAAAATGTTTCCTTCTTGATCAGTTTAAACTGCAACGATTGTTTTTAATGAAGTGATGCAACCAGAGGGCAAGAGTTTTACTGAGCTGCAGGGGAATCATTCCAGCCCCTCTACACCAGGTGAAAAGCTGCTCTGTCAAGACTAAGGCTCCTGGTCAGAAAAACTCAGTGCCAGAAATTCAGCTCTGTGAAAGATTCTGCAGTGAATTCTGCAGTAGCCCAAATGTGAAGCCCTGAATGTGAATCTCCCCATTGCTCTGAGAGCAGTGGCTGTGTGGATGTCACTCACACTGTTTTCCAGCACTGCAGGGAGCACTCAGCACATGAACAAACCTATGACTGTTTAAGGCATAAACAGCCCTCACCAGAGCAGCTGGGAACAGACTTTACCCTCTCCTGCCCAAGTGAGTTCCTTGCAGCTTTCCCTTTCCTGTATGTACTCAGAATAAAATTCAACCCTTCTCAGAGACATTTATCTAAACAGCACGAAAAACCACAGACTCAAATACTTCTCAGCTATCCACCTCACAGTGAGAATTTAATGAAGAAACCCACCATTAATTCCTGATATTTTCCTGTGGTTTTCAGTACCACCAAAACCCAGTGGTGTCTTGAAAATGGACTGGATTCCTTTGGCCAGCAGAAGGCATCCAAGACAAGCTGGACTGCAGCATGCAGAGGAGCTTTCTGCAGCACACAAGTCTGCCTTCAGCCACTTAGGCTAATGAGCTTAACTAATAATGCAGTAACTGGATTGCTGGCAAAACATAAATAGTCCTACAATACAATAATACCTAATAAAAATAATGTCCAAAAGCAGTCTGAAAAATTATACTCCTTAACAATACCCATGATTTCTTACAAGCAATTAAAGAAAAAGTGTTGCAATTTTTTAATCATAAATCTTTAAAATTAAGGAATATCCATAATTAGTGGCCTGAAATCCCCCAGAACAAATAGGCACTAAGGCAAGTCTATAGGATTCTTATTACCTATTGGTGATAACTTGTTCTTTTTTCTACAAAACTGACTTTAACTTTGGGTATTTCCTTGGGTTTATAGTCTGCTCTGTGGCAGCAGCATCAATCCAGAGAGCTGGTGCTGTGGTATTACACTGGGTTTCCTTCACTCATAGCAGGAGAGAGCAGCAGGCAAACCCCTTCAGAGGGGATGCCTCTGAAAATTTGTTCTCTCAGCTAGAGACATTATTATCTCAACCAGGCAGTGTGAGGCCCTCTGGTAGTGGGTTGCTGACAGTCTGCTGGGCTGAATCTTATCTAGAGATGTCTTCAAGCCATCAGGGACAGGTTGTGTCCTGTGTGTTTGGGCTTTGGTGCTGGGAGCAGCTGCTCCAGGCAGGGCTGGGCTCAGCACAGCCCTTCAGGCACAACACACTGGGAGCACCTGAACTCCAGTAGTTACCAGCACTTACACCCACTGAACCTCCTCACCATCCATGTTCTTTAATCCAGCATGTTTACATACACACATTTTCATTTTTACTAATTAAAGGAGTTGCAGAGAGTTTACAACAATTTTAGCATGCAATGGCAGCTAACACCTTGGATAGACATGAAAAGCCTTTGCTAAATAAAAGTCACAAACTATCCTGACTGAATTAATACTCTCACATGATTAGTATTGTTGAGATTTAAGAAGTAGGAGTTTACCATGCTGGGTGCTGTACAAGTACCTGGACATGTGGAACTTGAAGGCCTTACGCTGTGATTTGGTTGCATGAAAGGTTATTAAAAGCTTTGATATTCATTATATAGCTACATTTCAGTACAAAATTGATACAGTGAGGTGTCCCTCTCCCCTGTGTTAACCATCTGTATGCCACAGAGTGAATTAAAATGCCCCTTTGCTCTCTCCATGCCTGCAGTCAGCAGCAGCAGCTCTGCACATGATTAATGGGTGACTGTCACACAGTGTGGCCAGCAGGAGCAGGAGGTGCACGGGCACATCTGGCAGCACTGTCACCCCGAGCTCATCCAGCCCTGGGGAGCTCCTCTGGGTGGGGTGAGTCCCAGCCAGCAGCCAGTGCTGCCTCAGCTGGCACCTGCAAGGGCAGCAAAACCCAAACCCAGCACTGCCTCACCCAAGTGGCCAGAAGGTACTTCTCCTAACAGGGGCTTTATTTGTGTGCAGATATTTGGAATGAGTTTCGTTATCATTCTCTCCCTGAGAAAACGCTGGCTCCAAAAGAGAGATCCCTCTCCAATGGCAAACAACTCCAAGTGTTAATGCTGGCTGTGCTGCCAGGAGTGTGGCAAGGACAGAGGGACAGCATAACCAATTCCTCCCTGCAGCCTTGCTCACTCCTCACCCACCTGTTCCTGATAAGAAAGTGGCTGTGAGGTCTGGGTCACCTGTTTTCAGCTGCAAGAACTGCTCCAAGTATGCAGGAATCAGCATCACCAGTGAGGAAGAAGACACTATCTAGACAGCTCTGCAAGGCACAGGAAACCTAATTCTATGCAGCCTCCTTGCAACTGTCTTACTTATAATTGATATTTTATTGTTTACTTTGCAGGCTTTCGTTTATCAATGACACTTTGCTGCACGAAACAGCTGGAAGGCTTCTACCTCCTTTTCCAAATCCTGGGGCGAACTGTGGTGATAAATGAGCCCTGAAACAGCATGATTTATGGCTTCGTTGCCTCAAGGTGCACTGCAGATCCTTTTGTACAAATTAAATACTGCTTAAGACTCCTTAAATTTTTCAGGGTGACCTCTCTTCTTCCCTGTCACAATTCTCATTTCAAATCACTGAAACTCTACCTTCCTTTTTAAAATATTATTTATCTAAGGGTTGCTTATTTCCATTTATTTTCCCTTCCAAGGGAATTCCCAAATTGCATTGGTCCTCAACTGCTGTCAGCTCAAAGTGGACAGTCAATATCTGGTCAAGGAAAACTCTTCTTGTAATGAGGAGAAGGCTGGTGCCCTCATGCTAAGTGCATCCCCAGAGACACAGATCTGTGTGGTGATGGGCTGCTCTCACTGCTGCCCTGTTTGCAGAGGCTGCCAGTTAAAATCACAGCTGGACACACATTGAATCTGACTTTCTGACTTGCCAGAAGGCGGTATCTTTGATAGCTCTGGAAAGGGAAGGTATCAATGATCCTGCAGAGATCACCTGCCCAGCTGGTGCTTTAACTGCTGTTAGCAGGCATTTAACGGCTGCAGCTCTAAATCCAGGCAGGGCCAGCAGCTCGCCCTGGAGTCTGCTTTAATGCTGCCATTCATTTCCCAAACCAGACACTTTGGGAAGACAACTGAATGACAAAAGCCTCAGGTTTCCCATCTAAGTGGTTACCCTCTTGTCTAGGTTAACTAATATTTCGAAGTTGCCTTGGAATTTTCATGTGGGAGGTGCCACACAGTGCAAGGTACTTATATTGGTGCACCAGAATAAAGATTTATTAGCAAAAGCCAGCAGATCTCTGCAGCAGTACAAAGCTTCCCAAGTCAGCCTTTCAGCAGCACACTGAGTCCTTCAGGCTCTCACAAGTGGGAGCTATCCTGGTGATAGGAGAAGCAGGTTTCAGTCAGAAGAACCAAGTCTGTTCTGCTCTCAGGACCAGGGACTCTGCACTGACCCCATACATAGCATAGGTATCCACAAAGCCAATAAGTGCCCTGAGTTGCATTAGTTTTTAGGAAGATTCATTGCATAAAAACATAGTGAACAATCCCAGCATAGTAATTTTTTAGTCATAAACAACTGTCACCTGGATGGTGTCCCACAGACTGTTCCACACCTGGAGTGGTACTCTTGTTAGCTACAACGTGCAGGTGGTATAAAGTGTGTGCCACCAAGGCAGGACCTGTCACAACACATCCTGACATCCTACACTACTCCCCTGGCCCAAAATGTGCACTCTGCACACACCCAGCTCCTTCTATCGCCACCCTTCATAGGGGTTCTCTTCCCCACGTTGATCTGAGTCCCAGAGCAGCTGCAGTCTGAAGGGTCCTTTGGTCTGGGATTGCTCATTATGAGTCTGCAGAAACCTTATGACTGTTAGGAAGTGTTAGTCTCTCAAAAGTGGGAGATGTGGGGCTGCACAACAGAGACCCTGCTGAACCCCTGTAGGATGTTTCAGAACAAAAAGTGGAAAGAGAGATGAAGGAGAAGTAAGGCTTTGGAGGCTGCCAGTTCCCCAGTCTCTGTGTGAGGCTGAAGATGCCAATCAAGGCTTTGGCTGATGCCCTTTGGACAAGTTCTGTGCATTTAACACAAAGCTGGCAGCAGCTGGCTCTGCAACTCTGCACCTCTGGCCATGGCATGTGGGAAAAAGAAGGCTACAGAGTGAAACAGCACAGTGAAATCAGTAGCCACCTTGTCAGCAGGACTTGTACACACAGCAGGAACGAAGCTGAAGGATGCTGTAATGTTTGTTTTAAAGGAAGACCTGTAATACTTGGCTGTTGCAAACTGAAAGGATGCTCAGTAATGTCAGGATTTGGCCTATGGGAAAAAAGTAATGCTTTTAGACCTAACAAAATGCAAAATGCAGAGAATCTCAGTTAACGAGAACTAGACATTCCACAGTGAGATGGAAAAGTGGGAGAACTCTAACTAGAACAAGCACATATGGCACACATCATGGGAACTACAGACTATAGGAGGAACTCACCAGAGTTCTCATACATTTGAGACACACCTGTAATACCCTGAAAACAGATTGTGAGGTAGAGGAACAAATTGCTGAAGAGTCACACAGTTGATGTCTTTATAAAGTTGTCCAAGCACCAACTACTTTGTTTTTCTCACATAAGATGTATCTGGATTCTTTCCCACGAGCACGTGTTATTACTGATGAGTAGCAGAAGTAAAGGACCTATTCAACATTTAAATCCAAAGCAATCCCATTAGCAGGTGTTTAGTAGGACACTAGTGAATTATGGGCAGCAGCAGAGCATAACTATGGTGTGAAGTGTTGTGGCACTCTTTCTGAAGATAAGGTGTTGAACTGCAATATCCCACTCGTATTAGAATAATAACATTATCAGAAAAGATAGATGGGAAGCTCTTGGATGCAGTGGCCAAATTTTCATCTCATTTCCTCTGGGTACCCATGATGCAAGTTGTGATAAATGCTGCAGGCCTGCATTTCCCAAGGGAAGATTCTAGCCCAGCTCTGCAGACAGCTCAGAACAGTGAATCCCCTAAGAGGAGACAAGGACATCCTTCTTTACATGGTACCAATCCCATGTCCTTCTCAGACTTGAAAGTGAAGAGACAAATAAATGATGAAGCCTTTCAGTGGGTAATAGGTGAAATAAATCATACAATGTTCTAGGTCATAAATATACAATCAGGGAATTCTGAATATTTAGCATTTTTGCCAGCAGTCCACAACACATTCTTATGACAGCATAAAATCTTCAACAGAAAGAAAGGAATGGGTATTTATAAGGATGAGAACAACATCCAATTGAATTTACTTATTTGGTTAGTTAGTTACCTAATTATTTGTTTTAGAATTAATACCATGGGCCATACCTAAAATTTAAACCAATCTTTAATGACTTGGAATTAGGGTGACTTTTCTTCTTATTATTATATTTAATTCTGCTGCTAAAATAATACGGCGTGTGTGTGGAAAGTGTAGAGCTGTTCTCAAAAGCCAGCCCATAGCACACACTGGACTTCACACCCTCTGTCTTCCTCCACCTGGCACAGAAACTTGTGCCTGCAGGTTCCCAGTGCCAGCAGGGTTCAAATCTGGGGCACTGTGGTAACCATTTGGCAGCCAACAGTGACTGCAGGGCAAGTTCTGCCTGCCTTGCTCACCATGAGCTTAGCTCTGCCCTCCTGGAATAATGCACTGACATGAAACCTTCCCTGAGATTAATGCCTGGGCATGCACCTCGGGAAAGCAAGCTTTGGAATACAAAGCAGGGAGAGCTCCAAGGTCTCCTTTTGTCTTAGGGTATTTTTGAAAAAAAAAAAAAAAAAGAAAGAACTGTCAGAATGAATTTCTTGGGTAGTTACATGCACATCACACGGACATTCACTCAAGCCCAGTGCAATTTGGCATTAGTTAAATGTACCATTAAAGTAAAGCCTTAGCTAAAAAGCTCCTCAGTAACTCTCCACCCTTGAAAAGCATTTACCAAACCCATATTATGTTCTTGATTGCCTTCACTGTATTTTCTGTGGTGTTTTTTCTTTCAGCTGATTGGAATTCTCAGATGTAACAAAACCTCCTTTGGAGTATGACCTTGAGAGTCGAGCTGTTGTATGCTATAAATAATGGAAAATTAGCTATATAGGCTAAAACAGTGAGGGAAGTATTTTATATGATTTTCAAGGGCTGTAAGCCCAAGAAGAGCTGACGTCTATCAGACTGTTATATAAATAGTCTTGTAATGAGGAAGAACATATAAGATCCAAGATAGATTTCTGCTTTTTAATGAGATGAGAGAATATATCACTTCAGAACTTAAAGGCTATTTTTCTTTTTGAAATTCAGATCTGCCTTTATGAATATTTTATTTTAAAAATCCAGATGATGGTAATAAGTTTTCTAACGCTAAGACGTTTCTCTTTAAAATGTAAGTATACTGTTGACAAGCCTAATTTTTCCAGAAAAATCACTTTAAAGTTACTAATATACATTTTAAAACTAAATTCAGTCTCAGCCCATCCACTAGTTTTTCCAGTACCAAAGCTTTCTGCCATTGGGAGGAGTTACAGTAGAAATTACTGATAGCTCCAACAGAATAATTGCTCCTACAGTCCCTGCTGGAAATTTGTCACAAGGATAACCTTACACCAGAACTGTATTTTTTTATTAAGCTTGCATCTGAGTTGGCAGTGGAGTTTCTGCAAAGAGGAAACACTTGCTCATTTAAGAGGTACCCTCAAATCTGTTCCATGATTGAGATAACATTTTATTGCATTATCAAGTAAGTTTTGCACTGTAAACTTATTAAAGCAGTAAGTTTTATTGCTTTATTGGAAATTCATTTCAAAGGGATTTCTCTGGTTAGAGCCAGATCAATAGCTGCATTTTGCAGAATGTGGAGATTTTCATTTCATTTGGAAACGGGAGAAATTGTCTTAAGATTAATTTCAGCTGCAGTGGAAGGAGGAAGTTGGAACAAGCAGGCACAGGATTCAGCACCAGCCCCTGTTTTGCCAAATGTAAGAAGAAGGAACATATTTCCCCACTCCACTGATATATTGTGGGTAGATCAGTTAAAATTTTCTCAGCTGAGAGATGCACAGTTCAAAAATTATTGAGGACAGGCTCATGTACAGGGACACACACATAATCAGCCATTTTTAGGATGTTCCTCCCCAGGAAGCCAGACTCTAAATCCTATGATTTTTCTAAAAGCTGGAACATCTTTCCAAAGCAAGTTAGAAGTTCCAGTTTTCATTTCAATATGCTGTTTCACTAAGTGCCCACACAAAGTACAAGTGATGTTTTGTTTCAGGTCAAATATTTCATAATGAATAATTTGCTTGGTCCCCTTTAGAAATGTCAGTGTTATAAGGAAAAAAAAAAAAGAAAATTAATCTGAAAATAATTAGCCCTTCCCCTAAACAAACAAGGGAAAAACTTAGGTGTTCTAATTGCAAAACTGCTATTGTCCAGCTCTGGTTCTGGCCAGAGGCATCCCAGAATCAAAACTCACACTCTATCCCCATTCATCCACTGATTCATTATTTGAACTTGGAAAATTGCTCTTCTGCAAGCCTCTCTTTCCTCATCTTAGAAAGAGAGATGATGTGATAAATCCTTGTGCAAAGCCCCATAAATGCTGTTGATGAGTCTTACTAGGTTGACAGAAGGCTTTTATTATTATTATTATTATTTTCCTATAGTCTTTTCTGCTTTTTCAGCCATTCACTAAAACACATCACATTCTAGGCCATTTACCCCCATCCTGGAGAAGCTGTAGAGGTCCTCTCTCCAAAACCAGACAGATTAAAAAACTCCTTCAGAAATTTTGGATTTATATGATACACCAACACTGCAGTTTTACACGTGAGCACCATCAACAATGCAGAAGGGAAGCTGAAAAGAACCTGTATTTTTAGGCCTTCAACATTGCTAACTAGACAAATTCAAGGTATAAATTACATTCTGTATCCCTGAAAATCTTCACAGAGGAAGATCACATGTAGCTTCAGGTGCCCAGCTATGCCTGTTTCCCTGGGAGCCAAGGCCAGCTGCTCTTTGCAGATGTGATGCACTCATGTGTGCTCTCCTTCTCATGGGGCTGTTTCACTGCCCCTCAGGGAAAGCAGCTTTGTACCCAAACCCCATCCACACCTGCATGGCTGCCCTCTCCACCAGGCAGGCCCAAAGCCTCTCTTGCCATGATAGCCTTGCCTTAAGTCAATCTTTCTCATAGTGAAAAAGTACTTAATAACCTCTGTTCCAAGTCTGCTGTTCTTTAATTTCCACTTGTGCTCCTGGAACTATCATCTGGTAGACATTATCTACAACAAATTAAGAATTTATATACTTCAGGAAAACCTTGACTGGAAGCTCATTGGGGGAGGCTGAATGGGGGCTTTTTCATTAAACTTTTTCATTTCGCCAAGAGATTGAAAAATGTATGAAACAGCTTCTCTGGGGAAGGAGAAATTTCTAACTCTTTAATAAGTACTATTTATCAAAGACATACAATGCGAACTGCCTGCCAGATGTAGAGTACATGGTCTGGAAATTCTTGTCTATGAGCTGCCTGAAGGCTTGAATGCACACTGCTCTGTGTGTTAGGTCTGCCACATTCAGCTCTTGCTGACAGCTGCAGGGTCCTGGGGAAGCTGCTCACACACACACACACTGCCAAGGCTACCTGCTTCCTTGCCCTCCCCACAGCACACAGTCTCCCCATGCCACGAGACACAGCCCATGGAGAGCTCCTGGAGGCCAGAATCAGCCCTGCACTGCCAGCAGCCTCATGGCAGGGGGGAAACCAATGGCTCTGAACAGAAGGACACCACGTGTGATGTCTCTGTGACACCACGAGATGACCATGACTAAATATCACCAAAATAAGCACACTGGATAGGGTCAACACAGGTTTTAAACCTACTTTTCATTTAAAATTTTTCATTTCTGCTGCCTTTATAAATCTTTTTATATCTTCACAGCAGATATAGGCATGGAGCTGACTTAGAGTAGAAGAATGTAACTTTTCAATATCTAGCCATGGTAAATATTTGTATAGATCACATATAATTAAATTGATCCATAAAAACTTCATTATATTTTGAGAGTCAAGGTCTCACTGTAATGGAAAGCTCCTTCCATTGCTATTACATTCTAATCAGATTACTTATCTAATTCTTCTCATTTATCAAGTGCATCAGAATTGATCTGCAATGTACAGGAGCTCTTAGTAATGTCTGAGTTTTTTGGGGGGAGTATTTCTGCCTCCTCTTCCCCAGTTCTTACTGCAGACACAGAAAGAGCTCTTGCTCTGTACGAATCTCTAATACACACTGAAAGGGACTATGAGGCAGAATCACTCTTAAACATCAGTGTCTTTCTTGACATTAAAGTTGGAAAATGGAACAATTATTTTTGCATTAGCAAGTCACACTGACAAATTCCCTCTGCACCCTCTTCCTGTCATGCCAAAATGAATCATCAGCATCTTATTAAGGTGCCCAGGCTATTCCATAACAGTAATAAAGTGTAAATGTATCCCAATTATTCATTTAATGACTTCATGAATATTCAGTGTTAAGAAGCAGTAGCTGAGCTCACTACAATAGGTTATTAAGGACACAGGCTGCATATCCCTTATTATTCTGAGATAACTTAAGGTTTATTCAGATCTGTCCAGTGTTCATAAATGATAATTCACTGGGACAACACCAATTCTGTGACTGGTACAAATCCATATAGTTTTAGTCTTCTCATTTACATACTTCTTGGGATAGGATCTAATCCAATAATAAGAACAGGTTTCAGGGAAAATACAATTTCTCTGTCAAAGAAACAGATCCTGGACCAGAATGATGTGAAGTTGGATGTTTACAATATTCTTCACGTGGATACCCAAAACAGCAGGTACCAAATGCTTTCTTACACTTGCTCAACATCCACTGGGGTGGTGCAGGTCAAGTTTTGAAGAATGAGCTGGCACAAAGCTGCTCGGTGATTTTACCCCAGAAAACTGCTGCTATGAAACAGATGCTCCTTTTAAGAATGACTGCAGTGCGAGTGTGAACAGTGACTGCACACTTAGGCATTGTTCTCCATCTACTGCACTAGTTTGTGCTGCACTTTGCCCTGTGCCTGGCCGTCCTTGAGAGCAGAATGTACTCCATGTCTCCACCAGAACCTCTGAAAACCCGTCTGGCCAGAGATGCCTTGCAGTGTCAGGAGAGACACCCCTCCTCCGCACAAGGCTCACAGTGGAGGCTGTACAGCCTTGATAAGCTTATAGTCAGAAGGACACATTTTTGTTCAAAGAGCTGGCTAGTGCCCAGAGCAAATCTCAGGTGGGCAAGAGAGCAGCTTATCTCCTGACAGAAAATGTAATTGCCAGTCTGGATAGAGAAAGTGAGAGCAAATTCTGTCAGAGTGGACCCACTGCCTTCACTAAAGGGTCTGTTATGGAAACCTGAAGCCAAACCCAAGACTGCTCAGAAGGAATGGGAGCAGAGAGGACATGTCCTAGAGGACATGTCCTTAAAGGATAAGGGATCAACTCCTGATGCATCTGAATAAGGAGGAAACAGAGACAAGGATTCCCTCATAGTACCGGCATTGTTTAAAATACTAAAAGGAACAGCTTTCATATGTTCTGCTCAGCCTGTGGCTTTTCTTCAAAACAACAAATTTGCAAACACGTGATCTCAAGGCAGCCTTAGGAGGGAAAGGAGACAGTTTCTGCAAATTTTCCTCCAGAGACTGTTTGACCCCAAGAATGAAACCTGAAGGCTTCAGGGGCAAGAGTGCATGGGCACTGGCCAGTCCCTGAAGAGCTGGAAAGCCCAGGGTCTCAGGGGTGTATCAAAGCTCAGCTGTTTGCCACCAAGCTGGTCACAGTACACAGAGAATGCAAAGATGAAAAAACATTTGTAAGCTGATTTATGGTTATTTATTAGTTTGACTTTGTCAGTCCTACAGAAACACAAAAAGCAATGCCTTCCAAACACGTAAGTTGTCATCCTGTGAAATTGATGCTGTTTTTGGATGGGTTGTCCTTGGTTTTCTATTTTCTGGTTAACAGGAGAAAATGCTACTTTTACTAGGCATGCTCCCATGAGGATGCCTGAGAGTCTTTGAAAGCAAGGAGCATTAGGCTCTGGATGGTTTGACTGCATTAGCTTTTATGAAATAATCTTGTAACTTGAGACATGCCAAGGAACACTTCAAAGAAAATATTTATTTTTAACTCAATTAAATTGGTGAAAAAGACTTTTTCTACCCCAGCCACATATTCAAAGCACATAAAGCTCAATTTCTACTTTCCATCTCTTCAAGAGAAGTGATTTGCTTTGCATTAGGCCTCTATGTTGAAGACTGACCCAAACTAAAGAGCCCCTAGGATGCTTTTGTAGCAATCTAATTCCTGCAAGGTTGTATTGACGATGTTCCCATCACTTCACTTCCTTGTGCAGACCTTTCTGAGGCTCTTTTGCTGAGGAGGGCAATTATTAACTATACTGTGAGAATCACCACGACATCACCAGTGCATATTGGCTCAAAATGAGAAAATAAACTTTGTCTTTGCAACATGCTTTGTATCCACTACTGGGGTTTGGTTTCTAGAAATTATGTTGCACAGAGATCAACGACAGCTTTGGGATGTAAGGAAGCTGGGAAATCTGCTCAAGGCATTTAGGTGCTTAACTGCCATTGTCTTGTTATGCAAATCTGGCTCTTAGGAGTGAATCATCCTACCTAAATTTAGCCCTGTAAAAGCAAGCACTTAGTCTAAGTAGTTCTTTAAGTTTATGATATTGTCAGAGAAAGATGATTCAAGAACCCAATTGCTTTTCCTGTTGGAGGTATTAGAGTTCCAGTGGAAAACACATTTTCCTGTTAATTCCTGTCTATAAATGCATGAATAAATGTATGTGTGCATCTATATTTTTATACGTTTTAAGCACAAAAATCTATGTTTTACTCTTCAGTTTTAATTAGGGATGTGCAAAAAAGCAGTATTAAATCTGAGAAAGTCAACTACTTGCTTGGATGCCATGATACGCTTGCATTCAAGGGGCTGCTCATTTCTAACCATCCCATCTGTGGTATCTTTCTCTTTTTAAATGATTATGAAGACTGAAAGATTCTGTTCTCTGAGGATGTGCTCTAGTTTTTCTCTAGTTGGGATGTTTGTCATGAGCAAGCTTAAAAGTCAAAGGGTTTAGGTTTTACTGAAAATACTTTACGCTCCTATAAGCTTGCCCTGTAATTTATGTGCAAGTGGCTCCAAACACACAGCTGAGGATGTCGGCTGGGAATAGACTGAAATGTTATTTCTGGGATATTGCATCAATGACTTGAGTCTTAACCTACGGGAAAAGGGATGAAGAAAGAGCATGATAAAAGCTATCACTATGATCAGTTTTGAGACTCTATTCCTACCAGAGATATTTCTTCTCTTCCTTTGTCATTGCAATCAAGTGGTGTTTACTCCCCGATATATTTGTGCACAACACCAAGCAGCAGCGCGAGAAGCGTAATTCAAATGAAACATTTCCTAATTATTGTTCCATCTCGGTAATAAATATGTATGGCTGGCTTCTGTGCACCAACAGATGCCCTGGGAAAAGGCTGGGATGCAGAAGTCAGACGTATTTATGACTGAGCTGTGCAGCACGGTGAAGGCGAGTGCCAGCATAACAAGCCCTGCCCAGAGCAGAGTCACTGCACAGAGAGAGGGGACCTCAGTGACACTGCCTCCCCCAAGGACAAGAGGAGGAGCTCTCAGGTGAGACCCTCACTGAGTGACAAAGTACACTGCAATTAACAACAAAGGAAACTTATCCGTGGAAAGAAATCCAGTGCACATTAATTAGCCCCCAAAAACTAAATGGAAGTACTTGTGTATTTCATGTGAAGCCAAATTGTTCTTAGGCATTTTGCTGGTTTGAAGAAGCTTCTGGAACTACAATCCAGAGAAGCATCTAATCTTTCTCAGAGCCTCTTTGTCACAAAATAAGACCAGCTACTATTAGGGTTTTCCATCTTCCCCACATTTTTTGCTTCTCAGAGCCATTCTGTCACACCTCTGCTGCTGGTTTGACCCTGACAGAACTGCAGGGATCTACCAGCCCCCCTCACTGAGACTTGCTGATGAAATATGGTGCTTCCAAGCAGTACTTTTTAATCACTTTTGCCATCTTCTGTATGCTGGCTCCAGGAACAGTGTAACTACTCTTTATAAATACCCACACAGGACAGTTAAGAAATAAGGTAAATGGAAGATCTTTACCCCCACTAACATCCTGCAGTGTGACAAAACGCTGTCCAGAGCTCACCCAGAAGCTCCTTGTATCAAAACCCCCTACCAAAAACCTCAGCATTTCCCACTGACCACTGCAGACAAATATCACCAAATTTAAAACTGGAAAGGCTCTAAATGTGATATGTTTCTCCATATCAGCTTTAGGGCATACTGTGACCACGTGGGTGGCAAGTTTTGGAAGCCAGGTCATGGAAAATGAAACAAAATCTAATTATTAGAGAGGGCTAGGAGGACTGTGCTGCACATGAAACTAAACACAGCTCCGTCTGAGACTCATGGCATCCAGGCAGGAGTTCCTTCAGGTATTACAGCAAGTTTCAAAAAAATCCATCATCACAAACAGTTCTAATTATTTCCAGCCAAATGCCTGTAACCTTGGCAAAAAACAATTATTGAGCAGGCTATTGATCTAGTCAGTAAATAAATACACTTATGTCATCAGTAAGCTAGAATCCTCCTGGGTATAAAACCAAAATCTTAAGGACTACTAGTTATCTGACATATGATTTTAATTAGGATTTATTGATTAAGGGTTTTTAAAAACAAATGGACTTTCTTGATAAAAGGCCTAGCACAGGATTTTCTGCAAAGTTAAATAATGTCTGACTTGCTATATAACAACCTGTGACCCACATCCTAATTACTTTACTATGGAAGTTTGCTTTTTATTTCAACAGAAGAATGCAGGCAACATTTATTCTAAATACCATGGAAGTTTAATGTGGAGAGAGAAGGCTTCAGCAGACAGAACCACACAGGAGGGGTTCTCAATGCCTGTCCTTGCCAGCTGACCAGGGGTATGCAGTCAAATAAAAAGGAATGAAAGAAAAGAGAAGCACAGGCTCTTAAATGCTAGCTCTTCTAAACAAGCTGGACATGAGATCAACCCTAACATCTCCTTGGAGCCTATGACAGAGAGTCCTTGAACAGGCACTGAACTATCTAGAAAGTCCCACAGTTCCCAGGAGCTGAAGGTCACAAGTTGTTCATGTCTCTGGGCTGAAGTCAGTCTGGGATTGACTCTATGCTCAGAGTCAACCTGAACCACTGAGCAGACTCATTGTAGCCTTTGTGCCACTGTGGATGACAAAAACACCTCTGGGTATTGCAGATGGCAGCGAGAACTGCTTATGGAAGAGAAGCTCCATCAGAAGAAGCTCCTCACCATTTCCATTATTTTCCATAAAATGATTGTTAAAATCAAAGTCCAACTCAGGTAAACTATAAGCACTGATATTCCTCCTACTGTAAACTGTAACCATCACGTTTATGCAGCCAAGAACTCAGCCCTACTTCACTGGCAGCCTAGGCAATTTTCCACACCTCAGGTGAAAGCCACAGCATCCTCCCCCTGCTCTCCCTTCCCAATTTCCTGAGCAGCATAAAACATGATATACATACAGATCTCCCAATCTAAGAAACAGATTGTTAATTTGTTAGTAGCACATTATAGCTAAAAATTTATCCTCTGAGGAGGAGATATTTCCTCTAAAAGTAACCATTTGTGTCATAATCTTTTATCCACCCAAGTCAGGAAGAATCAGCATTTCCTGAGATGCCTGTGGGGAGCCTCATGACTCTGCCTTCCAGGTAAAACTAATCCTGTTTCCTTGTGTCACACAAAAAGCGTATGACCACCTAAATCTCTGTGCAGCTCTATTAGAACCATTTAGTTCAGAAAATGTCATTGACATTTGATTTTTTGAAGTATTTAAGGAAAAGGAGAAAAAAAAAGAACAAAACTCCAAACCCCTCCAGAGGTCTCCTGATGCTTGAGTGACATAAATATTCACTAGACCATAGGAGACTGTAGTCTAGTTTGTTTAAATTCAATTATGTCATTGTCTGCACCAGAATGACAGGGGACTAATAAAATGCATGGCATACCTGTGTGAGGGAGAAAAGGAACTGGCTGGCTCACTGGCAGTGCTCTGCAGCATGAAATGGGGCTGGATGAGGTTGTGTACTCGGCTGATTACTTTGCCTTCACCAAGGGTAACCCCCTGTCTAAATGTCACCAGGAGAGAGTGAAAACTTAAATGCTGTCATTTTAATTTCTTTCCCACTGGGTAATGGCAAGTGAGACTGTAGGCTGGTTTATTGTCTTTTTCTCAGTTCAGCTAAAACTGTGTAAACATTCATGACAGGGGTAGCTCCATCCCTCTGCACTGGGGAGCAGAAATGTGGAGCAGCATCAGAGCAGGGGCAGTGACCTCACTACAGCTCCAGAGGGTATCAGCCAGCTGGCTGAAAGCAGGAATATCTCTTCAGTGTGAAGTCAAAACTGCTTTAAAAGCAGAAAAATTATTTTCTTTCAGAACAAACCAGAAGCTTTGATCTCTCCCACAGCAGTGAAAACCCAATAAATGTCACCTACAAACCAATCCCTTCTTTTTTCAATACTGGAAATGAAAGCACATCCCAAGACTTATCTGAGACCTGATTTCTGGATGTCAAAATCTGAGACAAGCCCAGTGAAAGAGCAGCTCCAACGCTGGATGGAAGTCAGTCAAGCCAAGGGCAGACCTGGGATTTCAGAGGCTTAGCCTCTGCCCATCTGCTTCCCCAGGCATCGTGGTGGCCCCAGGTCAGAGTGGGCAGTGAGCACAGTCCTGTCCTGGGGGCACAGAGCTGCAGCCTCCAGAGCAGCAGGTCCTGGGCTGGGGGCCAGGCAGGCTGTGGGGACCACCAAGGCTCTGCCCCAAGCTGCACAGCCCCCAACAAGCTCAGCTTTGACAAACATGTGCTTCCTAATTCAAATGCTGTTTCATTGAACAACTCCCATCTCTGGCCATTCCCACTCCAACATGCTGGCAGACAGGTTCACCCTAAAACACCAGCAGTGACAATGGGACCTCCAAAATAAACAATCTGAGCCTAGCAGGGGGCAATTGCCAGCCTGGCCCAGAGCCTGCTGACCATGGGCTGCATTTCCAGGAGACCACAGTGATCACTGACAGCTGCATGGCTTAAAGATTATAATAACCCTGTTCATGTCAATAGTATCTCCTTAACTGCTAGAAACTGGTGTTGGGGTGCTTGGATGCTTTTCTCTCGAACAGCTTTGCCCTTTTAAACAATTTATATCCCTTTGCTTCAGAGAGAAAACAAACAGCAAATTATAATGCTAGGTATGTTTGCTAATTACCCACACCAGTGAAATACACCTTTGAATGGTGTTGGCTTCCAAACCAGTACATAAACCAGCAGCTAACTTATTTATTAGCTCTGAAAAGGAGCTGAGGATCAAAACACAATTATTATTCTCTTCATTCCCCAGGGCAGGCTGCTGTGCAGGTGCTGAAAGTTAATAAACACACTCCTGAACTAGAAATGGGAATGGGATTGTGAAGGAGTGGCCTCAAACCCAGCCATAACAGACTAAATTTAGCCCCAAAAATTTACACAAATAGTTTTTCAACCTCATTGTAAACCATAGCAGCTGCCTCAAATCTATCCTTTAGGAAATGATGGGACAGAATTATTTCAGCAGAACCTCCTGGACCTGGTGCTGATGACAAGAGCAGAGACACAGAGTCTATTCTCCTATTTGGTTTCCGTTTGTCACAGAAAATCACAAATACTTTAGATTGCCTTGCAAGGAAAACCTAAATGGCTTGTGACATTCCAGTTAAAAATCACTAAGCAGTGTGATTTTTGGTTCAAGAAGTGGAGAGAAGAGAGGCAAAAAAGAGCCAGCTGACAAACAGGAGTCATGACAAAACAGAGTAGCCTTGGTAGGCTGGGGCAACAACCCTGCCAAGCCCAGCAGAGCAATCCTGAGATATTCCTGCAGTGATTCTGCTGCTGGGAGAGAAAGATCAAACATTGCTGCTGGCTTGAAGTGGCTGTGAGACTTCTGTCCTGGTGTGCATCCACTGAGTGCAGAAGGGGAAACCTCTGCTCTCCCTGCAATCAACCACCTACATCATCATCTAGCCCAAAATGAACCAGAATGGAAGAGATGACCATAATGCATTACATTTCAAGCAGAAAACAGGGAAGGGAAAAAAAAGTATTTTTTTACTTGATTCTGAATTAAGAACAGAATAGTTCTTTGATTATTACTAGTGCTAGGATTTCTATTCAAATGATTTCCCACAGCTCTGTTATGGGCAAGAGGCAGGAGAGAGAAGGAAAAAAGATAATAATAATAATAATAACAAAAAAAGCCAGCACAGGCTGCTCTAGTCATTTCAAAGCACAAAGTAATCAGATGGCCATCTTTCTGAACAGGTGTGATCAGTGAGAAGAAATCAAATGTCTTTACTTTTCCTTTTCAAATTGGAGGACATGTAATTGTATCCTTTGTTGTATACAGGTGCTCCATTCCCCATGCTTTAAATCACACATTTATGCTTCTTTCAAAACAGCTAAGAGACTGAGCCTTAAAATTAAAAGCTGGATAGTCAGAGTGATTAATACCCAAGGTTCCACAGGCTTTGGCACAGAACATTTGCATTACAAAAAGCTATAAAAAATAAATATTTAGTTTTCTCTAAAGTACCAGAGCATCTTTATTGCAAACCTTTTTCAGCAGTCTTTCTGTAAGTTACATATCACCTTTACCACCTTCTCCCCTTGTCAGTTTCTAGGTTGAACTAGAAGCTCAGTCAGAGAGATTTTAGTAGGAGTGAAAGAGCAGGAAGATGCCCATGTAACATCAAGAGGAAGTTTGATGCTGTATGTAAATAATGAGCTTTCTTCTCTCTTAGACTGCAGTAAAGAGAATATTACAAAATTTCTGTTCCCGTTTTGAATGGGTAAATGTGAGCACCATGGACTGACATCCATCCCTGTGCAGGGGAGAGCACAGCCTGTGCCCATGTGATGTGGATAACATTCAAATCACACAGAAGCCACAAACAGTCTTATGTGAATTGCAGTTTTGTTCTACCTTTGATTTTTAGATTTTCAAGAATGTTTCCAATTACAGTTAGGCAATGTGACACACAGCAGCCCTTGCATTGCCTTCTGAGGGAAACGGGCTGGTAGGGCACAGGATGCTGCACTGGGATGTGCTCTGTGACCTTGCCTGAGCTGTGAATAGGTGTCCCCAGCTCCCTGAATGACAGGATTTTACAGAGAAGGTGCAACTTGGTAGACAAATGATGTCTGAGGAGACAGATGCTCCTGCAGGTGTACCCACACAAATGAGGAGTCACACAAAGCCTTGCTCTCTGTGGCTCTAGTGCTCCCAAGCAGCTCTGATGGAGACTGCACAAGACCTGCAGAAATATTTAGTCTCAACTTCCCCCCCACCCTTTTGTTAAAGTACAAATTAAACACCAAACCACACTTTGATGCTGAGTAAACCTTCCGTTTGTTTAATGATCTGTAAGTTTGTTCAATTCCCCCATTTGCTGCTTGTTAACCAAGAGCAGCATTACTATTTACTTTTACAGCTGCCAACCAAACTGGCTTTAATAACCACCTGCCCTGGGCCTGTCTCCCTCCCTCCCATTAGAGGCTGCTCCTTATCAAGAACACACTTGCATCAAGTTGGCTAAAAATAACAGAGTTCACAGCCTGTTTTGTAAAAGCAGACATGATTTTAGAATACATGAAATTTCCATCTGTCTTCTTTCACCCTCCTTACTTTGTACATCCTTCCCCTATTTCCTGCCAGCCTCTGGTGGCCAAAGAACACATGTTGCACCATGGATGGGAAGGACATCGAGTCCAGTCTATTCCTTAAATGACACAGCCTGCTCAGCATTGATTCTGCTGATGTGCCCCTTGCCAAATCCAGGCCCTCCAGCTGAGTGCTCAGTCTGAAGTGCCTCCACACTGACCCCCACACATCCAGCCAGACTGTGGATGAAAGTTAATTCCACCACCATGAAATCCAGGGTTAAGGTGTCTTTTCATCATCTGACTACTTTCTGATATTAACTTTAATATGAATGTGCGTCATTGCAAGATAAAGTAAAAAATTACTTGAAGTCTGAGCCCTGGCTTTCAATGTTGCCAACTTTTTTAGCGTTACCAGAATGATTTAAAGAAACCTAAGGATGAATGGATGATTAGCCAGACCCACAAGGTCCCAGCTGTGCCAACAGGTGGGATAAACACTGCACAAAAGATGTATTTTAAGAGCTACTGGGAGGTTTGCCATGTTCTAATCAAACTGGTTCTCTGTTCCTTTAGAAAACTTCAGCTTGCCCCTAGCATCAAATTATAAAATTGCTGCAGCAGCCTGCAGAGGCTTTCAAAATAAATGGTACATTTGGATGGAGACGGAGGAGATAGAGGAGAGAACTGTTTCCATGGGATAGCTTGGCATTGAAAACTTATTGAAGTTTTTGTTGGGCTGGAACAATGTTGTTTTGTTATAAAAAGTAAGCATGAAAACCTGGTTTTGTCAAGGTCAGTGAGCAATTTGCCATTAGGATTCAGAGGGGCTTGTCAGTCCCTGGATCTTTTTGGAGAAACTTCTATATGAAGTTTGATTGCAGAAAGACAAACAAAAGGACAGGTATTTGGGGAGTCCATCCTCACCCTGAGGCTTTGAGACATTGCCAAGCAGTGGGAAGAAGCCTACCCTGTGCCTACAGTCTCAACATCAATAAGAGGACATGTTTCAGAGCCTGTTTCCCTTCACAGCCACCCTACACTGGCTGCTGGCTTAAAATGCTGCCACCAAATGACTTGTGCTTCCCCAAGCTGCTGGATTTGGTAAATTGAGCTGGGAGGCACAGGCCTCCCTGACCTCCATGGGCTGTGCCCCATCCCTATCCTGCCCATCAGTTTTCACTGGAGAGAACTTTCAGCACTGTTCTCAAACACCATTACTGTAAATCAACCTCCTTTATTTTTCTGGCCCCCTCTCCCAGGAAAGTCTTGTGAATACTGCCCGATGTTCTGCCATGTGATCCAAACATCCTAAAAAACTGAGATATTACAGACTCACTGAATGGGTCAGGTTGGAAGGGACCACATTGGCTCATCTGGTCTCACCATCCTGTGCAAGCAGGGTCAACTATGTTAACACCTTCTGCAAAGAGCTGATTTCCAGCTGTTTGCAGCCACAGTCCTGTCACTGCACTTCAGTAACACAGTTGCCACCACAGCTCAGAGCTCATGGCTGCAGGAATGGCAGCTCTGTGCTGGACTAAAGTTTAGAGGTAACCCTTCGAGTGTCATAGCCCATGAGGGACTGTCTCATGTCCAGGCAGGAGCCTGTTTGTTTCCAGGCTATTACACTTGGACAGACCCTGTTCTGAGCTCAGGACTTGGTGTCTTTCACAAAGGCACCTCAGTTCAGAGGTACAGCTTCCAGCAGAGGTGCAGAATGCAGCATCCCTCAGCAGATTGTCCAAGTCACTCACTCAGAAAACCTGATTCTACTGGATTGTATCCAACCTCACCTTCCAACCATTACTTTTGCTCTGCTCTCCTTTGCAAGATCAGAGGTATCATCAGCTCCTGGTTTCCTCCCTTGTTTCACCACCCAGGGTAATAATGTCTCTTCTCAATGTTTCTCTCAAGGTAGATGATCGCTTCATTTAATCACATCACATTCAGTCTCACATACCAATGACTCTTCCTAATCCACTGGCACCTTTATATGATTATAACTACATCCTCCTAGGAAATGGTCCTGGGAAAATCACCACAGGGAAGATCAACCTCTCCCCTTCCCTGCTGATCCATACCAGTCCAAAACTGGAAATAAAACGATTCCACACATAACTTGAATGTGGACTTCCCTCTGAATTTTACCTGAATTTGTCAAGCATTCAGGTATTTTGCACTTCTTTCATCCAGAAAAAAAGGACAGGGGGTCTTTCCACCCAGATGAGCATTCACTTTATAGATTACTCAAGTTCAAAATGAGATTTAAAAAAGCTCTTAGCTGTATAACCTATATAAAATTCTCCCATCTTATGCTCAAAGAAGGGAAATATCCTGCTAGATCAGTTTTATAATTTTATTTAAAGGACTCTAAAATACATTTTTTGGCTTTCCAGAAGTACTTTTTGCTGCTGCAATGAAATGTAAGAAGGAATTGAGCTGTCTCATTTCTGAATTGGGAGCCAGATATTTTTTAAAGTTCAGATCATTACCAAGTGTAATATTCATATAACAAGTTTAACTGACCTGACCTCATATATTACTTCTCTAGAACTAACTCTGTGGAAAAAGTAAAAAAAAAAAACAACAAAAAACCAAAAAAAAAAAAACCTAAAAAAAGGAATACTATTTCAAAATCTTCTGCCCCGTTCTCCAATCAAAGTGAAAAATATCTCTAGTTGGTCATCATGGAACCAATCTGTGTGGCAACAGGAAGTTTTGCCTACTGCACTAAGGCTGTGGAATCAGAAACTCTGACCCACAGGAGGTGACACAAACTGCACTGTCCCTGCCACACAAAATGGATGCTGAGGGCATGTTCCATCTTTGTACACATCCTCTTAGCTCCACTTTATGGGATTGAGCAGCCTGCAAATGAGCAAAAAGTCACTTTTCCCCTGTGGCTGTCAGGGGACAAACTACCAGGGAAATTATGGTTTGGTCTCTCCTATGTGAAATAACTGTTCAAATCCAGAAGGGAACTGATCTTGGATCTCCTGCCAAAGGGAGTGCCTGGATAAGAAGCCATGTGAAACACCATTTCTGGGCCTGATCACCCCACATGGAGAATGACCTACAAGAGATGTGGAGAAGGGCTCTCAACACACCATGGGTAGGGGAGAGGTGAGCTGATAGGAGAGCTGATAGCAGAGAGTGTGAATAAAGCTCCTGTAACCTTGCAAAGGCACAACTCAACTTGCTGCCAGTAAATCCAAAGAGGTGCTGGGAAAGACAAGGGCAAACACAAGGGAAGGAGAAGAATCTGTGTTACAGGACAACACTGACAAAGAACAAACAAGCGGGAATAAATCCTGCTCAGATTTTTAAAAGGAAACAACTTATTTGAAATTTTGATCCCCTTTCAAGGCCTATACAGATCTGTACAATAAAGAAATCAGAGTCCTTATGTTTGCTTTTCATCAATTTCCCTAAAAATAGAGACAGAAGTTATTCTTTTTTCTGTCTTCACAGAGTTGTCAACCCTGTGGGACAATGACTATTTCCTGCTCCATCTATATAGTGGGATTCTGACCTCTCATGGGTCTGTTATCTCCTACTGTAATTTCAGTATAAAGCATATATATGCAAAGATATATAACTATATATACACCCTAATAATTATTTCCTTTTCATAGGTACTCCTCTCATAGGGACAGAGCACTTCCAAAACAATTAAAAAGAAAATTCTGATAAATTGCCGTAGAGGAAATTAGAAGGATTTTCTTTGGCAGAGAATAGATGGTGAGTCCCCTTGTTCAGGTGCACCTCTGTGCAGTGGCAGGTTTGCAGTAATGTCAACACTCAGCCCTGCATGAATATCAGCTGCTACACAGGCCTCCAGCTCATCCTCCTGCCACATTAGCCTTCAGCTAACGTCAGGAAGTGGTTTTATGATGGTCAAGAGAATTCTGGCCACTGCAGGTAAAATGTTTTGTCTCATTAATATTTATTTTTTCCTCCCAGTGAGCTCTGCCAGGTTTGATCTTTTCTCTTTTTTGTTTGCTTTACCTTGTAAGATCTCAATTATGAATGTGCACAGCTTAAATTAGGAATTGGAAAAACCTCTTATTATTAAGCCTTTCCAGGAAATAATTTATAAAAACCTGCAATGCTCCACATGGATGGTTCAGAAGAGAAGTAATCAAACAACTCCGTAAATGTCAAGGGGAAGATTAGCCTTTACTTCTGATGAACCCAATTCAGCAGCCACATTAAAAGGTGTCTTTGCATGTGGAACTAAAAGGACTATTTCCTGCTTTAACAAAGTCTTTGACTTTCCATAGCTGCAAGTTTATCTCGTTCAGAGAACCAAAACCACCTTGCTCTAAGAAGCTGAAACACCTTTGAAAACCACTGAACCTCTTGCTGAAGTTGACAGAAGAGTGTTTTGGCTGAGTATTTCAGATAAGCAATTGCAGAAAGAGGATTTTTACTTTGATTTTTGTTTGGATTACAAGATTAGTCCACCAGCTTTGAAAAGCCATCCAGAAGGAGCCTAGCTCTGAATGTCACTTACCTTGCTGTGGATATCTCTTGCTGTTCAGGAATGTGAAGGGCTAAAGCAAAGCTTGGTTACCTTAGATGTCCCACACAAGTACAAACAACAAGAAAACACAGATAATCAAAATGATACATTTCTTGCCACATTTGGTCAGAAGTCTCCCTAGTACGTCTACAGCACCCTGTTTGGTGAGGGTTTGAGGAGCAGCAGCCCACCAAAGGCTCCCCTGGAGCAGGAGGCACTGAAATACTGCCTTGGGTCAAGAGCACAGTGTGGCACTGCAGGACATGAGCCAGGCAGGACCCACTGTGCTCCTGGACAGCAGCCTGCACACTTGGCTTTGTGGCCACACAAGGCAGCTTCAAAGGCACAAGGCAGCAAGAAGCAGCACAGTCTGGGGCTGGCTGCCCTGGCATGCACTGATATGTGTGCTGTTGAAAACAAAAAATCTCCTTTGTAGGCTGAAATACTTGATTTGCTGCTTCTTTCAGATAAGTGTTTTAGGCACAGAGCAAAATTTTTAAAATATTAGAGAATTTCTTGAGAAAATATTGGTCTACTTAAGTATAATGACACACTCTTACCTGCTGTCAGTGGGCTGATCTGCACAGACGAGCTGAGAGCTGCAGGCATCAACAGAGCAGCAGGGCAGTGCTGTCCCCAGGCTGGCACAGTCCTGGGATGCCCAAGCAAGGAGGGCAGAGGGGCTCAGTCCTGCTCCCAAAGGTCAGCCAGGGGTCCCATGAGCCTCAGACAAGTCCATGGTGATGAGGGAGGGCCAAAGTCACCTACAGCACATCAGGGCTGATCTTGCAGACAAGTAGGCAGGTCCAGGGCAGGTGAAGAGTGTGTAGAGCCTGGTGGCACAGCCAGTGTGTATCTGCAGTGTGACAGCAGGGCAGGGAAGGCCTTGAGATGCTTTCTCTCAGGAGGGTGAGTAGGCAAGTGATTTCCTTATTCCAAAATTCTGGTGGCATCCATGCTGGAAATGAACTCAACTATAGCAGAAAGGATGAGGCACTCTGGGAAAAAAACCCCAATTGTGTAAGATTAAAATGGGTTTGCTTCTTTTTTAAAAAATAAACTATGTTTAAAAATGCCAGTAAATTAATATTACAACATCTTTTTTTCCCAGGCATGATTACAGTGTCTCTGGCATTTACAGGAGGCAGAGACACAAGAAACAAGTTTCCATTTCCCATTCATATGTAAAACCAAAGGAAAGGAAAAATGCAATTAGGAGATGTATAAACAAACCACTTGAGAGATATTTCCATGGTAAACTCTTGAAAATCTTTTGTAGCACAATATTTCAACCCACTCACACATTACTGAGCTCTTCATTTGCCCTGATTTTTGGCCTCTTTATTCTGTCCTCAAGTGATCCAACTCTGTCAGACTTTAATATATGATCACTTATTGCCAAGCTATCTTAAAGCAAAATGTAAGGAAATTTAGGTTCTCCTATCCATGGGATAGCAGAAACCTGTGCAGGATTGTTGGAAGATTAGAACTGCAGTTTGTGAAGTTAACAAGCACATTAACTGGGCTCCACACACACAGAACACCTACAGACATCTCTAACTCCAAGGACAGGGAAGCACATGCCAGAAATAGGCTCAGAAGCACATTCATGTGCATCTACAGCACATCTACTGACACCAATTGCTACTTCGTTTTTAAAGCATTTCTGAACTATTCCAATCTCTGGTTGGTAAATGCCTCTCCCTCCAGCTCCTCCACCAGTCTTGACCTCTGGGTGGGAAGATTGTTTCTTTAAGCAAATTAAAGATAGTGTGGGTTAAGACAACCAGAGTTTTCCCAAGAACTGATTAACCTTTTTATTTACAGCCACTATTACTTTTGGAACTACAAGTGTGAGCCCTGAAAAGTGAGGACTGCTTTCTCCCAGCATCAAGGCTCCCATGAAAAGCTTCATTCCTTACCTAGCATTAGGTACCATTTGCTCACAAGATGGAGGCGTATCAAAGAAGGGGTTTATTTCCCAGAACTACTTTTATTTGAAGCAAGTCAGTCAAATGTAGAACTAACCTCTGACAGATTCTGAGTAGATTCACAATGCATGAAATTTAAATAGAGACATTTTTTCCTAAAAAAATTCCCTTGAGTCAAGAGAGGTCATTGTCAGAAACCATAACTAATGCAGCAAAATGGGAGAGCATCACAGGGAGTGAATGGTCCTTGGCAGCTGTTTAATGGAGCTGCTCTGCTGCAGCACTCAGAGCTGACCAGCACTGATTTCACTGCTGATGTATCACTCCCTGTGCTCTGTGGTGACTCAGCCGCTGAGCCCCCTTAGCCTGCGGCACAGCTCATTGTGATTCACTCACTGGCTCCCAGAAAACAGGCTGGAAAGCCAAATATTGGAAAAATATTCAGCCTTAGCATGGAAGATCCTTTGAGGTGAAGTTCCTCCTTTGCCATCCCTCTTTCCCCCTTTCAAAATGACAGCCACAGAGAAACAGAAGGCTAAGAGTCCTTTGGGACATCCAAATCTAAATATGGTTAAATTAACTCTGGAGCACAGCATTTCTTTTCTCTGCACTTTGACTTTCAATTTATATCTTCCTAACGTTTCTAGCCCCAGTGGTTTCTCAGCCCAAATCCAATGAGCAGGAGCTGATGTTTTATTCTGCATATGCTGGGTGACCTGCAAGATGTGTGAGCATTTTCCTACTCATGGCTTGCTTTGTTAGAATAGTTTCCTTCCTGGCTTGGAACCACATTTCTTGGATGGATTTTTTTTTTTTTTTTTTTAATTCATCTCAGGAAGACAGCTGAAACATGAGTTCTCTGCCCCTGCCCTGCCCCTGGCCATCAGGTCACAGACTCCCTTCCCAGCTAGCAACAAACAGGCGCCAGTCCCAGAGGGGGAAGGACCTGCTTGGAAACAGTGGTAGCAGAGGGAATAGGTATTTTCCATCGTATTTTTATTCTCTACTGCAAATTCCAGAGCTGATAAACAGGCCAACTCCGCACCAAGGTGAAGGAGCTTTTAGGCTGGCTGAGGCCTGCCTGATCCTGCTATGGATCCTGGCTGTGGATTCATAGCAGGGGCATGGCTCACTTCTGCCAGACATTGTCATATCCCCCTCACTGCTGTGCTGGAAGGGAGGAAGGTTTTGGCAGTGTCAGTCACTTCCAGCTCTCTGTTTGAACTTCCCTGGGCCTCAAGCTCCTTAATAATTTGACACCTTCCTCCTGCCTCTGGATCTCTCACTCCTTCTCATGACCTTTGCCAGAAGTTGCCTGGCCAACTCTCCTGCCACAGGAAAGCTTCACCCATCTTATCTCCTGAACCAACCTCCCAAGGCACTCATCAGAGCAGCTGCAGCAGGAGCCCCAGTCCTGAGCAGAGAAACAGCTGAGTGGCACCAAACAGAGTCCCAAGCCAAGGCCCAGGGCTGCAGCCTCCCCTGCTCCCTCACAGTCACCAGAAACACTTGGTTTAGCTGTGATCCACCCGTGGAGGACCCAGAGTGGAGTCTGTCCCAGCCTCCCACTTCAGTGAGAGTTCAGTGCTCCCAGGACAGAGCACACTGGTTCCACCTTCTGTGGATGTTAACAACCACAATGGTTAATCCTAATTACCAAAGGACTGAGGCTGTCAGCACTCTGGGGATTTAGAAGGGAATGGGTGCCAAAATTCTTCAGGCTGTCTCAAAACCACAGTCAGTGTAGAAGTTATGTGCGTGGCAGAGCACAGTTCAGACAGACACAGAGCACATGGGCGTTGCAGGGCTGCCTCCCTTCAGCCTGATCTCTGCTTGCACAGACAAACCCAGCCTGGAATACTAGGGATACTGGCAACAATTGAGGTGTTTAGGACAGCAAGCTGACCTGCTTAGTCAAAAACACAACTGAAGCTCATAATGCCTTAAAGGCCTGCTAAAATTTTCTTCCCCCACCCATCTAATTTTCAAGAGGGCATTACCATTTGCTACCAAAGTTTCTTTATAGTTTCTTTCACATAGAAGCTGAGGAAAAGGGGTGCTTCTGGGTAGCACCTGGTAAAAACAAAAATGAAGTCAGCAAAAGTGGCCACTGAAGCTGCCACCATGGGCGGAATGGAGGGAACGCAACAGAGTTAGACAACAGAAAGAGAACATAATAAGAGATGCAGATGGTCAGTTTAAGTCTGATGCAATGAAAAACAAGGAGGCATGAGAGAAATCTACTGAAAGGAGGTGGTGGGACGATGTGGTATCTTTGGGAGCTGCTGAAAGGTGCAAACAGGGGACAGTGAGTTGGGATAAGCAGGAACTCTAGCTTTCAGCAACTACTCTAGAAGAAGAAAAGACATCAATGGAGAAAAAGGAGATGCAGCTGCCCTGGCATCATATTTCCTTCTCATGCTGGCAGAGTAACCTTCATATTTACTGAGCAAACTTATATTCATAAAAACATCATAAGCCTTTCAATTTTTATTTTGCCAGTTATGTTTTCAAGTCATGAGATCAAAGATTTTTTCAAAGGCAAAGAAGAAAATTATTAAAGGAGTATTTAAGGACAATAGATTAACAGAAGACATTTTAAAAAGCTGGCTATGGAAAACAGGCAAATAGGAATCAGAACAGCCTTTCAGCTGACTTTATATTGTAGCAAGCAATTTCTTATAGCTCCTTTTTGCTCAACATGCTCAAAGTCTATGAATCAGGCATTTGCCAGCTCAGATCTGGGTTTTGCTCTGCAAAAGAGAACACACATTGCCAGCACCACTTTTTCAAGGAGCCTGGCAGTTTGCCATATTACAGGAATCTGAGAACAGAATCACCCCTTGCATATGGTTATATTTCAGCTTTTATCACCACTACAAAAGCCTGAGTTTAACTACCCTTTATCAGCAAACACCAGTTTTTGTAACCAAGAATTGTACCTTAACCAACAGGCTTGGTCACTCAATTTTTTGGTACCTTAATTCAAAACTATCCCACTGAATCGCATGCCAGGTATGTCCCTGAGTTCTTTTGCTTAATGTAAATATCAGCATGTGATCCTAAATAAAAAAAACAGCACACCACAGTATACAAATTCTGTCTTTAGTCAGACAAATGCCTTTATATATTTTCATAAAATATGCTTTAAAACTTAGTTGCCATGAACTATATTTCTTTTGCTTCATTGAAATTCATTATTTCTTATTTAGAGCATTAGCTCCGTCCTAGCCTTATCTGTCTGAACAACCTCAAAATGCCTGTGTGTGTCAGTCTGCTTTGTGGAATGTATTTTTGCCTGACAACTCTCCAGTCTTTTGGCCTGTTTATAAAACTCATTAAAAGCAGTGGCACCTGATGCCCACTTCAAACACAGTGAAGTTTTCTGGTGCATCATGAGGTTTATTCAGTGGTTTGCAGGAACTGGATTTAAGAGCATGCCTGAAGTGACAGAATTCTCTTTGTTTCTCACTGTCTGTTCATCTGTCCATCCACCTGTCCATTTCTTTCTTTAGCATACTAAGCCAGAGAGCAGGCTGAAAAACTGACCTGCCTGGTGCATGTCTTGACTCAGTTCTGGGAATTCAAGGTACAAAAAGGAAGCCTGATCTTTGCTACCTACATATTATTTTTGTTTTGATACCTAGGAAACTTTCCTGAAAAAAAAGCATGTGTGATTTGTTGGTCTGACACGATGCTGCTACTAAGACAGAAAGAACACACAGAGACAGGACAGTGGAGTGAGCTCTCTCTCACTCTGCACTTCTGCATGTCACAGGCCCAAGTCTCCTTTCACTGATGAACACACACTTATTTCTATCCAGTGAGGACACGAGATGAATTTCAGATTGCTCATGTACTTAGGCCTGCTGGGAAGGCAGAGCAGCTGTAGCCTCAGAGCCAAGGCTGCCACCTCAGGCACACTTTGTTCACTAAGCATTTTCAGTCTGCTCTCATCTCCCATTTCCCAAAAGGAAAGAGAGAGTCTTATGGTTTTTTTCAAGGAGATGAAATTGCCATGAACATAGCCTGATAATGTGGGACATGCCAGCAGACCCTTTTGGGCTGAAGTTGGACACTGAAAAATTAGGTGCATTAGAAGTTCATAAAGGAACATTAATGGAGACAGTGGGGAGGAAAAAAGGGGTATTTAATTTTCTCTGGCTTGCTGAACCAGTCCTCATCAGCAGAGGGTTTTGTACTGGAGAGGTATTTGGTACCAGAGCACTGAGCATAGCTCTTGGACCAGTGTGAGAGCATGAAGGTGCATGTCAGGGCCATCCTGCTCATGGCACAGGGCAGCACAAGCAGCTGCACAGGCTCTGCAGCCCCTTTAAAGAGCTAGTTTCTCAGGAGATACAGAGACAACATCTGAAAAAGCTGAGATGCAATGTGTCCAAGAAGTTCTGACAGAATGCGGCTGAACGTCTTTAACTATCTGAATACACTAAAAACCTGCTATAAAAGCCTTGTAACTCAGAGACAATGTACCATGAACAGAGTGGGTTTTCATGCAAATTATTAAAACGTTACTTCTCAGTTTATGCATCATTACAGACAGCTTAAAAAGGTTTTACAGAAATATATTTCAATTTTGAAGTGCTAGTAGTCAGCTATTAAAAGAATGATGAGATAGGAGAACTCTTGGCTGCTTTAGTATAATTTTGGGTGACATAAATGACACTGAAACATAGAAGGTTTTTTGGGGAAGTTAAATAGTTGGCATTAGCAGGGTAGGGCAGAAATACTGTCTATGGCAGGCACAGGCTTTACCAACATTTACTTCATTTCTTCAGAAAGGCACTCATTGCTTTTCCAGATTAGACAAAACTATTTGCATTAAATGCAAAAAATTAGATTTTTGAGTGGGAAAAAACTACATAGAAAAGGGAAAAGCTACTTTTGAAAGCATCAGATACCTAACATGAAAGAAGCAATGGCAGCTCTGAAGGGTAAAGAAGAGTAAAGAAGGCCCAGCCAGCCCCTCCCAGCAGACCCAGGCACTGCCATTGCAAGATGTTGTGAGATATGCAACATCCAGTCCCTGGCAGCAGCCTGCAGTGATGGAGGCCCTGCCAGTGCCTTTTCCAGGGTGCAGTTGGCAATGGAGGCACCTGTGAAGCCCTGGACACTCAGATCCAGGGGCTTCACTCAAAGTTCTAATGCTCTCTCTTAGCGCCAAGGAGAAATCCCCACCAGGTATGGTCAAGAGGTGAAAAATCACACTGAAGCTTATGAGCAAAAATATCAAAATCAGATGCTCAAAAAATCAACCATCTTTGGCAAAGGATGAAATACAACATGTAATTACACATACAACCACTTATCAGAGCAGTACTCAGTGTGAATTTAGCATTTAGCTAGCATAAACTTAGCCCAACCCAAAAAACCCTTGAAAGTTACAAAATGCTATGCTACCCACAAGTTCCAGGCAAAGAAAAGTAGGGAAAAAAAGGCAGAGAGGAAGATAGAAGGAGAGAAGAGATCTATAAAAACACACACAGAGCTAGCATCTCCTAGGACAGTAGTGGGGGCAGGAGAACAACTCCACGCAGGCTCCTAGGCTGGGACCATGTGCTGACCTCATGCTCCACCCTTTAATCCCCACAGCCTTCCTGTGCTGCCCCTGAGGTGGGACTGCTGGTGCCTTGGCCACCCATATCATCAACCATATCATCAACCATATCATCAACCAGTGGCCCAATGGCTAATGAAGCTCCCCCTGCCTTGGTTATGACTGGGGGGATTCATGGTATTTGATTTCCCCCATCACTGTCAGTACAACACTTGTCCACTGTTGCTGCTCTGGAATATGCCTGGTCTACCACTTGTGTTTCCTTCATGGCTTCTGGAAAAAATGTGATGCAGAACTTTTTTCACAGAGTTATGAATATACAAAGGTAGATGGCAAGATTGAAAGCCAGTCTGAATTTATCAAAGTGGAAGGTGAAACAAAAAGACTTCCCAACAAAATGCCACTGACATTTACATTAAATGGGGGAACAAAGCCCAGATCTGACATTTAAATGTAATGCCACCTGTGTAAAACCTAAACCTCATTTTTTACAGGCAGTGGGAAAGCTTCAAGGCAACTCCCCTTGTCCGTTTGTTAACTGTGCAGCCTTTCATCGTAAAGGTTTTACTTTTTTTGCCTTTTCAAGTTCTTTAAAAGGGATATTGAACAGTGACTATGCAAAAGGCAAGGCAGCAAGAATTAAGTGAGTTGAAGAAATCTCAGCACAGGTAGCAGAGCATCACATTTAATTCCTTTGGTGCTTATTTTAATAACATTTATCATGATGAACTCTTAAGTCATTATAGAGTATAAAATATGCAATGCTATGCTTTGCCATTTAACATATAATTTATCTCCTCATTGCTGTGACAAAGACATTATTACTTTTTTTTTTAATAACTTCTTATCAGGCAGGTTCAGCCACATACCATTGGCTTTATTTCAAAACCCTGCACAACAGTCATAACCAGCAACTGATGCCCCATTTTTTTCCTTCGTAACTAAGAAAAAAACCCCAGGCCACTTGTCAGAGCCACTAATCAACAAAGCTACCTGCAGGTGAAAGGTAGGGAAAGGAGATCTCACTTATCACAGACCTTGTTCCCAGGCTTTTTGTCTGTCCTTGTCTGGTTAAATGCTTCACAGATCCGCAGGGTAAAGGAGAAGGAACGTTTCTTTACGTCAGAAAGGGCACTTCTCTGACAGACTCTATACAAGAGAACTGCACCATAGCACCTCTATATCAGATCTCTCCATTTGTGATCAAACTATAATGCATTGTCCAGGAGGACATCTCACCTTGATCTGAAGTGTCTGGAGTACATATTTCATCTCTAAATAAATTACTAATTTCTCTCCTTGTGCAAATACTTTCACTTCCCTTTAATTTCCAGCTA
Source organism: Lichenostomus cassidix (assembly GCF_008360975.1). Lineage (NCBI taxonomy): Eukaryota > Metazoa > Chordata > Aves > Passeriformes > Meliphagidae > Lichenostomus > Lichenostomus cassidix. The sequence goes on from NC_139490.1 coordinate 21,133,435, forward strand.
CTGGACTTTGCAGGGGGAAACAAAGAGCCCTGGGTCAGAAACCTCCTCATCTGCAGGTACTTGCAGCTTTCTGCCTCCAAGTCCACCTTGACAAGGGACAAGGGCTGATGCTGTCTAATGTGTCACTGAAAAGTTTGCTTGAAAGTCCTTTGCAGGGGATAGTGGAGGGCACTGCTTAATGTTCCTTACACCACTGTAATCCCAAGAGCACTGTTTCTTAAGATTGCTTTTAGTGTGACTCGCCTAGGGAGAGCACCAAACATGGCAAAAAAGCTCTGTACCTCAGCAGGCTTTCAATCCACTTATACAGGGGGAAGCAGTGGTGGCAGCAAGAAACAATCAGACCAGAAAATGAAAGATGAGCAGGAGTCAGAGCTTATCAGCTGCTTCGACTTGAAGGATTTTGTGGGCATTTTGAGAGAGGTAAGATTTGAAAAGTGTAATAAATACAAACACAAGTTCAGAGTGGTGTTATTATCACCATCATCATCATCATGTTTGTTCACAGATTGCTCCTTTAGTAATTTTGATGATCACCTTTTCAACAAAGTACAGGCTGAATAACACGAGCTTCACAAGGACCCTAACGTCCTAAAACCAGTGGTAATGACTCAGGAAAGCAAACCAGGTGGCCAGTTCAGCACTGAGCTCAGTGAACAGAGAAAATTCATAAAAACATACCAGGCACATAGAAAATCATCAGGAAACAGCAGTCAAAATGTGCACTTCACATAATTTAACTGCCTTGCTGCAACTCTGAATGTCTCATCACATGAAGGGAAGTTTGGAAGTGCCTTGAGGACAAGGAGCCAGAGTCGAACTGCAGAGCAGAGTGGATTAAGATAACTGGGGCTAGACTAGACTAGACAGAATGGGGTTCCTCTCTACATCCTTGTGAAATTTAAGGTTTCAAAATAACAAGAAAGAGCTTCTTGATTTCAGCTGCCCTGATTTTAGCCCCAGGGGGTGTAAAAGCATATAGATTTTGATAAGTCAAAGCAGACAATTTGTTAGATAAACCAAAAGACATCACCTTGCTCTCTACAGATAATTTGGTGAAACAGCTGAAAGGGCTCACTTGAGGCATCAGTTTTGGATTTGGATCAGAGCTGAATTACAAGAGCTAAAGAACTTCATTAGTCTATTGGCTTACTTGCCTTTTTATGAACTGAGCTATTAATGATCAGTTCACGGATGAATTTGCTGAGCCAGTTACCTTGACACAATGACGCATTCCGAAGATAGGAACCCACAGCACCCGAAATGCCCAGCTGGCCCTACCCCAGCCCCAGCCCTGTCCCCGCAGGGGGCTCAGCCTGGCCCGGGGTCTGCAGGGGGAGAGCCCCTGAGCTGTGCCGCTGCTCCCTGGACACGGCCCGGGCTGCACACACACTCCTGGGCTGCTGTGCTCTCTACGCACTGCGGGAAGGAGCAGAGACACGTACTGCACAAACCCAGCTTTTTGCTTCTCTTGCCTTCAGACAGAGCCTTACATCGGAATGCTGCTTATGCGGAACAAAGAGGAACGGCGATTCCTCCGCCTCAGCAGCCTCCCGGTGCGTGCTGCAGCTGTGCCCACCCCAGCAGGGAGGGACAGCTCCCACTCGGCTGGGTGGCCCTGGGAAAGGTCGGCTGTGTGCTCCAGGCACGAAAAGCAATGAATAAAGAATTCGCCTGGAGAACGAGTGACAGAGGGCTGTGCGGGTGCCCAGCTCGGCTCAGCACAGCCCGGCTCAGCAGCCCAAACAGCGCTCAGAGCCATGCAGGGAATGCAAACTGCGCTCACTCCTCCTCCCATTGCAGACTCAACAGGCTCTGAGCACTCGCTGCTTTACCAGCTTTTAACCCCTACACCTGACAGCTGTTTAAGAAACACAGACTTGAGTTGTATCTCCTACTATTGGCAGCTAAGTGGTTGAAAAATATCTTCAGTATTTTTGCTCGCTGGCTCTCACCCAAGGGTACTTCAGAAACTGTTCTATTTGTCACAGTACAGTAACCCAGCACTTTGGGAATCATAATGTATCATTTCATAGCTTTGGTGGCTAAATAGCTGTCATTTTCATTAGTCCTTCTTGAATAAGCTTTCCTAGAGTGTGAGATTTTAACTAAAACTTTGGCTTTGTTCTGCTAACTAGTATGATATGATGAAATGACAGAAATTATAATAAAGCAAATCAATATACTACCCTGTATATATACTGGTAGTATATACAGCAGAGGAATGGCTTCATTTATAAGCCATTTGGATTACAAATGAAGCCATTCATTTATAATGGGATAATAGTGCTTGTGGGATTTGGGAGCCTATTCTATCAGCTCTCTGTGCACACCTGAAAAGAGAGGCCCCACCTTGTGCCTGTGGGGAGGGACATCACTGCGGGTGCCACCTGCCTGTCACACATTTATTAGGGAAGGAGTGGAACTCTCCTTCCTGTGGATGTGAGTGATGTCCAGGTGTCAGAGGTGCAGTTATGCAAGAAATGAAGAATCCAATACTAAGGTGCAGGAAGGAATAAAATGCTATTAGGCCTGTGTGCTGTGAAGATAGGCAAATACCCTCCTGTCAAAGACAGATGCTCTCTTCTCTAAAACAGTAACAGCTGAGAAAAAATTTCAGTATCTCAGTCACAGGAAAAATTTATGTGCAGTCTTCATGTGCAGTTTTCCTCAATTAAAAAGAACATTAAAGTACACAGAAGTGACATGGAAATGAAACATTGAGTGAAAACACAAGGAGATTATAAATTACACTCTAATGTGGTTGTTTATTATCTTAACATGATTTAGTACTGTTCTCAGGGGGCAGGTGGACCAGGCAACCTAAGTTATTCTATCCCTTTCTGAACCAGTATTGAAGGTTCACTTATAAGCATTTTCCTTGGCATCCTTTACCAATCCAGAAAACATCAATTTACGCCTGTACCATGCTGGTGACACCTACCACCCATCTGCTGCCCCTACACAAAACCACCTTGATGCTAAATGTAACCCAAACCCTATAAACACAGCAATCATGGAAAAAAAAAACCCAAACTGTTAAGTAAAGGCATTTTCTTTCCAGACACGTCTGAAAGCACAGAAAATGGATCCTTCCCCAGCTGGAGCAGATTGCATCTTGAGCATTTGTTATCTGGTAGAGCACTGTAATTGACAAATTATCATGGAATAATTTTTGCCACTAAATATATCTTTATAGATTTCTCAAGTCTTGCTGTGTTTCTAAGGGCATTAATGCAATCTCTTAATATCTCAGCTATCTCTAAACAGAAGGCAGAAGCCCTTGATTAAGTAATTAGTTATGTCAGTAGGAGAAATCATCAGCAAAATCATACCTTCCTTTGGTATGAAAGAAACAAAAAAACCCCAGAGAAAGATTTGTTGTACAAATTAAAAAATCCATTTATTGTTCATCAATAACTCCTCCTGACTCCTTGCATCCCTCCCATGCAGAGGATAAATGACCCTGGCACAGAAAGCCCTCCCAAACTGGGGAAAAGGCTCATCAACAGTTGGCACCTCCAAGCACAGACACACTGTGACTTCCCTTGGTTCTCCTGTGGGACAAGGGGCAATATGTCCCTCCTCCCCTGCAGAGAGTGACAATCCAGAAACTTCTCAAGACTGTGTGGTCCTGTTTACCTAATTAACTTATCCTTGGCCAGAAGGGAAGATGTGGTCTGGCCTCAAAATCTGTTACAGATAAATTCTCGGCAGGGTAACAAACCCCTGCAAATGCATTGATCTCTCAGCCCACATTCACAGGCTGGGGGATCACTGAATGCTTCCTTCTGCTGAGGAATTCTCCAAGAAGAAATACAGCTAACCTTGGTGGGTTTTCCCATTCACTTATATAAAGCACAGTAACCACATCTTAAAGGCTGAAGCACTGCAAGAGCAATCTTGAGAACTAATAACATGAAAGCCAGTATTGATGAGACTGGGGAGAGAACAGCTATGCAGCTGCTTTTCCCGTAAGCACAGGGAGCAGGAAACCTGCTCATTTCCTTGTAGGCCAAAAAGGATGCTCAGGGGATATAAATTCCACCCATTTCAAACCAGAACCAGATCACATTGGTTTAGAATGCCTTCTGCTTTCAGAATGATTACCGTAGCAGTATCACATCACTTTTTATGTAATGTCAGTTTTATTTCCAACCACTTTACATAATAACAGTTGATAATTCATTGCATACTATTTTGACTCAGTGCATACACGCCCACACTGTGAACATGTCCATACTGCAGAAGCAGATCTTCACCTTCCCCTCTGCTTTGTGCTTTTCTTACTTAGCATTATATGGGCCATAAGTAGCTTTCTAAATGCACATCATTGAGCTCTGGCCCTACACATGGACTAGGAATTGGTTCTTTAACATGGCTGCTTCTAAATAAAGCTGTGGTGTGTCTGAGATCAGCTGTATCTGGTACACAGATAAGCCATTGCTATTTTGTAGTTTAAGAACACTTACTTAGTATCAGGGTTACACACAGCTGAATAGTGAATGGTTTTACAAATCTGATCATGTTCCTCACAGCATCATAAAGGAGAAGGTAATACAATACTAGGCAAACATGCTGATCTCATCCTCACTGTGTCCCTGAAGCTGATGGGCTGTATATTGGTTTTCAAACTTTTCTCTACTACTGTCACCATCTGATGAGAGAGAATAGACTTCTCTCCTACTCAGCAATGAACCAGCCTGCCCAGCCCCACAGCCAGCTGAGGAACCCTCAGAGCCACTGATCAGCTCTGTGGTCTGGTAAACCTCTGTTGCTCACCTTGACAAAGGAATCCTCACTGAAGCACTATGACCTGTGCTGTAGCTGAAGCTAAATGTTAGTGACTTCATTTGGCTTTAAAACTTTACATTTTGTGAGTTTCCTTTCCTTTTTTTTCTGGACTAACACTGCCCAGATGAACGGAAAGTCTTTCACAGTATTTACAGTGAGATGGTCAACAGCACCTCAAGTTCTGCAACTGTACAGCAGAAAAGAAAAGAGACAGAACTGAAATAAATGTTTGTCTAAATTCTGTACATGGGATATTTTCAGTACGGTTGTGAAATGGCTTTAGAATTGGTTTCAAAGGAACATAAAATGGCTTTGTAATTACAAAATAGATTTGGAATGATTGAAGTCAAGTACATGTTCTGAAAAGCATCCTAAAAATGTCTTGGCATTACAGAGCCTTAGATGTTTGTTTTATGCTCTATCTAGGGAGCAGATAAAAATCTGCTTTTTTCTAGACATTAATGTTTGCTGTAAAGTGTAATGAGAAAGTTAGCAGGATGTGGCAGAGGAAGTATTGTCAGCCTCATCAACAAACATTCTGAGAAGCAGCAGGCTACCTTCAGGATTCAAGAGCTGCTGGGCAGGTAGTGCCACAGCAACTGAGGAGAAGCAAGTGCATGGGAATACAGCCTTGGGACTCAGGGAGGCAAAGATGCAGCCTTAGAACATGCTGAGTTGGAAGGAACCCCCAATGATCTCAGAGTCCAACTGCTGGCCCTGCACAGGACATTTCTAGAAGTCCCACCATGTGCCCTTGCTGCATAACCCCTTGGCAGGCCTGGGGATGTGATCCCTGCCTGGGATGCTGCTCTCCTGGGCCAGGAGCCCTCAGGGCAAACACAGAGCCAGCGGGTAGCAAGGGGACACTTTCCAAGAGCAAACATGGTCCATCATGCCAGAGTGCTGCCCCTGCCTGCTCTGAGTGCCTGGAACAGCTGCCTCAGGCACAGCAGCTCAGCTGCAAAGGGAAGGCTGAAGAACAGCATTGATGGGAACTGTGTGAATCACACAATCACACAATGTGCTGAGGTAGAAGGGAACCCCAAAGGATCATAAGTGCAGCTTCTGGCCCTGCACAAGGCATCCCCTAGTCACATCATATGTCCAGTGAAGAATCATAAAAATAAATTAAGAAGTTATTTATGTCACCTAACTTCTGTGACCCAAGCCACTCTCAGGTAGTGTTCATTCCTCCACTGACCCCTGAGGGGACATCATTGTCTTCACCAAACAGCACTTCAGTTAGATGTCTAAAGCTGATGGTAGAAACTGTGCTGCTGTAGCATACAACAAGGCACTTGGAATACATTCACATCCTCACACCCCACAAATCTGCAGATGTATGCCTTTGCTCCTCACTAATTAATTCTTGCTTTCATTTGGCCAATGAGTTCTTTTTCCAGCTTAGGAAGAATTTGCAATATCCATGCCTTGGTCATTTGAATTGGATTACTTTGGACAGGCTAACAGACAACTGGGGAAGTCCAAGCTCCACGCCATGAAATATTTCCATCTATTTCAGCAGGGAGCCCATTTGTTGGATCTTGATCTCAGTGATTTTATTAGTCAGACTCTGGGGGGCACTAGGATCTCATGATGAAAGACATGGGATACAATCACTGCTGTTTCCCACACTCATATTTGCAGCTATTTGGATTTTGAATGTAAAATCAGGGCCAACAGTAATTAAGTTTCAGATGAGTCTCATCACGCTTCAGAATTCCCCTTACTTCCACTTCCACAAACTCTCTCTGGACTGCTTCAGCTGGGAAACCAGCACAGAAATCTCAGGAGAAAATCGCTTATCTTCACTTCTGAAACTGAATGTGCAACATGAGTTTGCAACGTGTTAAATACTGGAAAAGTCCTACATGCCCAGCTGGCAGAGCAGCAGCATAGGCATGGGCCAATGTACTGAATCCCAGAGCTGCTCCCTCTGGACTGCTTTCCCCTTCCCCCTGCCCTTCACAGTCCATTAGTTTAGCTCTTGATCCCAGCAAACACAGAGAGCACAGGGACATGAGCAGATTGTTGTTTTTCCCCATGGCTCCTGCTCAGTAGTGACTTTTCTTTCCTCAGAAGCACAGGGTGGGGCTCACGTTCTCTTACAATGCTCATCTTGCTCCTCTCTGTAATCATCTCAGCTTACAGGGAAAAAGCAATATCCAAAACCTTTATTAACTGCAATGAGAAAATTGCTCCTGAAGAGAGGTTAAGAAGATAGTGGCAGAAAAAGCATGATTTAGGTAGGTGCAGGGAAGCCTTCAAGGATGGCAGTTGCCTGGAACACCCACACAGTCATTTGCCCTGCTCACAACACTAATAAGGAACCACTACCATAAAAATAGCAAGAATAAATAGATCCAATTGCAAAACCCACATTTCAGCCTGCTACTTATATGGATTATGTGATATCATCTCCTCTCCCTGACCGTCTGATATGGTTAGCCAAAATGGCAAGAATGGCAAACATGATCAAACATGTGACTTGCAATTTAAGCAATAAAACTATCTTCATGTAACTCCCTATTATGTAAGGCAAAAGTATCACAGAATTTATGGAATTTCTCTGTATATGGAGTATTTCAAATGACAATTGCCTGCTAGCAGTCTCAAGACCAAACAATTACACTGAAATATGTTTAAATAAACCATACTTATGGTTAAATGTACAGATTTTCAAAGAACACTGAAAACCTTGAAAATCTCTTCAAATTAATCACTGCAAATTATTCAGTCAGTTACAATTCTAGTCATCTGTGCTTGGGAGAGTAAAAAGCATGTAATTTATTTGTCTGACTCTCACAAAGTGTCCACCCATCCCTTTAAGCTCTATTTTCCCCATGCTTTATGGGGACTGTTAGCTCTACAAAAGCATTTAAACATCAAACTGAGCTTCTCAACATACACTGGGCAGAGACTAGAACTTCTAGGTGAAACCCCCAAGAGGGAATATTATGTGGCATCTTTGATAATTGCAGTCCCTATTGTCTTTAATTTCTAGATTAAATGCAAAAGGAGGTGGGGAAAGCAAATCCTTTTTCACAGACAGATATTGTCATCTGAGGATATTATCTAACTATAATTTATGCTTTAAAGCACTTCAAAAGGAACTGATATTTTCATAGATGCCTAAACTCTTATGATCTGTACAGCTGCCAGCTGTTAATACTCAGGAGAAATAGAAATTCAGTTATTTAAAACCACAAAGAAACAAACCAAAAATCCAACCTACAGAGCATACAAAGAGAATTCTAATTTAACCTTTGTCTTTAAACCAAAGTCAGAAACTGTTTGGCTAAAAATGGGGTAAGTGCAAGACTAAATTCAAACCGACCTGAGGCCAAGAAAACTGATGAGTATCTGAACCTCAGCTAAGTGCAGAAGAGCCCAGTGCACAAACAGCCACCTTCACAAGCCTTAAAACAACCTTTACTGCAGAAAGAATGCCCAGCCTGTTGTTCTGTCACACCAGAGCAAGTGGGCAGCCAGAGCATGTGTGTGCTCATGCTCATCTGTGCTATCCCTGCCACCTCAGAGTGCAATGCACCTTATTCAGTCTCTGCTTTTGACACAGGAGAAGGTGTCAAGCTTTTGTTTGACTCTCTAGAACTATTTTGGGTCTTGAACTAAACAGTCTAAGTTATCAAGAACTGGGTTTTGCTGCCTTCCACTCTCCTGGACAGCCTAGCCCACCACCAATTCCCCTGCAAACCAAAGAGGTTTATCAGCACACAGTGTGTTAGTCAAAATGGGAAAGGAAAGACTGACAGTGCTTTGCCTGTGGAGATCCCACACTGCACCCTGTGGCTGCAAGGACAAAGAAGACTTTGTCCCTTGTCCCACTGTGCTTTGATAGTGCTGGGGTGTCGAGATATATCTGACTTTTCCAAGTGAACAGTCCATCACTGCTGTCATTTTTGTGGGTGCAACTGAAACTCAACTGGTCTTGAAAGAACAGCCCACTGAAGGAGCCAAAGCAAGCAGTCTCTTCTGCCTCTGGCCACCACACACCCATCATATAGCTCATCCACATTTTTCTGAGCCTTCCTCTTTCTACCCCCAAAGATGATGCAAAAGCCAAGTACCACACATGTCTGGAATCCCCTCAGCTAGATACCTCTTTTTTCTCTCAAGGGTATTAGAAAAAACCCTGTATTTCTTACACCCAAACAACATCACTCTTCAGTAAGTCCAAGCAGTAACTGTAAGAGAAACAGCATACTCTGAACAAGTCCCACTCTCCATCCTTCACCCACAGTTCATCCTCTGCCAGTGAGTTAAGCAAGAAACCTGCTTAAAAAGGTGCTCCTGCTTTCCATGTCCAACTACCTGCCATCCAAAGGCACCTCACCTGAGGAGCCCTCCCACCCAGCTCACCTTTCCTCCTTCTCACAGCAGTGACATCAGTGAATCCAGAAACCCTGGCCTGATTTCCCCAGTTGTCCTCTGCTTCCCACTATGAGAGAATTGGTTTGCTCATGAACAGGATGTATTTGAGACAAACTCTGCACAAGCCAACTGCAAGCAGGCCCTGGGCACAAAGCACCAGAGGGCCCCAGAAATCCACTTCTCCCCACCTTCCCCTGCTCCAGCTGCTGAGAAACAGCAGCCACAGAATTCCAGCTTTAATCATAGTTTTGTTCACTCTCCACAGAGCAGTAATAAAAAGTTCAACTGGAGGGGGGAAGAAATACCACAACTAGTCATTCCCACCAGCCATACATCTGGCCCTTAATTACCCTATGGTATTTATATAATCAACAAAATATTCAACTTGTATGACTGATCATGCTGGAGTAGTGGAACGCATTAGCAAATAAATAGCAAAACACACAAATTTGTCAACAGATGGATTACAACCCAACGTAATTAAATGCAAAATAGTTCTGCTTTTAAAGCAATTGCTCATAAATTAGCCTGTCAGCAAATGTATGCAACTAATTGCATGAAAAACATTAGGCCATAAGACAATATTATCTGCACGTAGTCTTTCCAAACAATGTAAAAATGATTGGGTACATTATTAATTGAAAAGAAGTCAAACTGCATTAGTTTAATTGCTCTTTTTTGTGCAAACCTATTAGAATAATTTATACCATATTTACTCCTCTTTACATTTCATGATAGGTATTTAACTCTTGTTTGTAGACTAGCAATGATGATTTCACCTTTTTCTCAGCTTAATAAATGCAGTAAGACTTCTATGTTTGTCCATGTCAATGGGGAACTAAGACTGTGTCCCATGAGGGCTTAAGGAGAATGGCAGCTGAAGCTGTCCTCAGAGAGACAATCATTTTTAAATGAACCAGAGGCTATTACAGAAATCAAAGGTGGCAAGAAAAGCTTCTTTGCAGAGAGGAAAGACTAAAGAACATGTTCCAAAAAGAGTGCATCCATAATGACATTGACAGCCCTGGGTAAACCCAGTTCAGAGCTGTGAGCTTTCACATCCAGAGCCTGCCTCTGTGACACATAATTAAAGGTTTAATGCCATGATTTTCAGCGTAGGATCTACAGGATCATAGGATCTTGATCTCCTAATCAAGAATCTATGCAAAGCCATGCAGAAAAACAAGCCTGTTCCCTCACACTTGCTGTGCAAGAACTGGCCTCTCTTTGGGTTTGTGAACCTCCACTGTTTTCTCCCAAATGGCTGAGAAAGCACCTGCAGCCCAAGGCTGACAGTCAAACACAAAGTCTGCATTGATTTTAGGAAGATTTGCTTAAGTTCTGTAATCAAGAAAGATCTATACTGAGCCTAATTCAGGTTTAGAGCTGATACAGGTGGGGAGAGCTTCTGCTGACACCAGAGGAACTACCCCGAAAGAAAGATCACAAGGGTGATGCATTTCATGTACCAAATCAAAACAACTGCAATTTGAGCACAGGTAATGAACTGCTCATAAACAATTGGTGAACTAAGAATCATCCATGTAAATTATTCAGTGACTAATAAATACATTTGAGAAAAAAACAAGATAGCTATTTACTTATCTTGAGCATTTTCCTCCTTTTTTCCTCTACATGAAGTAAAACTGAAAGTAAGAAGAAGCAGGATTGCATGGAGAAATTACCACTTTCATTAGGCTACAGAATATTCACAGATCATCTCTAATTGATGGTATAGCAACTGTAAAGCTGTCAGATGAGAAAAGCAGAGAAAGACAGAAGGGTTTGGCTGTAACCTCCAGCACAGTCTCCTGGCACCCCGCAGTCTCCACACAAGTGTATATTGAATAACAGAACATGGAGTGGAAGATCTTCCTTATCCCAGCCCAGCAGCCCCTCCAGCCCCAGCCCCTGGCCCAGCAATGGGGTTTGGCTCCTTACAGCACAGTGTTGTTACATAAAAGGGCAGAATGACACCCTTCATCTTAATATCTCACCAGGAGAAAAGATAAAATAACTTACTGGGTCAGTATTTGCAGGTTGCTCCAGGGCATCACAAGCATCATTGTGGATGTAGGGATGAGTCTTCCCAACCTCCAGAGAATAAAATTTAGTTTTTAACTGAGTGCTTTAGCAGGTGAAGTCCAACACAGCCTGGCATTGGCTGGTAATGAGAAAGTTTCTTTGGCATATGTTTAAAAGCTGACATTTATGGATAACCCTCCAGAAGAAAGAGATAAAATAATCCCATGGGGAAAAGGCTTGTAATTGCTTGGGTTGTAGATCTGGGACTCTCCTCTGAGAAGTTGTTGCCTTGAAGGAAGGGAACACACATGAAGTGAGGAGGCCTGTTGGTGTCCCAGCTGCAGGGTTTGGCACATGCCAACAAGCAGCAGTGTGGCTCAGGAAGGGGGTGGAGGAGAATGTGCCATTCCATCCTACTAGGTGAGCTTCCCATTTTTAAAATTGGAAGTGATTCATCAGCAGAGATTCAAATCACTTCAGTCTCCACATTTAGGGCTCATATTTAGCCTCTCTGTACACAGGCCTGTAGCTGGGCACCTTTAAATGCAAGGGACACTCGGTGGCCAAACCTGTGGGAGTCACTGAACATGACTATTGAAAATGCAGCTGCTGCTGTGAAGAAGTGGGCACTGCAGGATCCCTGAAAACTCTTTATGTTTCCATATTCCCATCCAGAATTTAACAGAAGCAATTTTTGTGCTGCCTATAGCAAATCCAGGGGGATCAGGAACTGTTACAAAACCCTTTACAGCCCAGCCATATATACCCCAAAATCCTGCAAATTTGTCATAAAAGAGAGTAGAGTTCTCTCAAAATTAGCTTTGGACTTCCCAGAACTAAGTTCAGGGTTATGACTTCCTCCTTCTACTCTGCAGATTTGGAAGATACAGCTTGACAATGATGGATCTGGATAATGTTAATAAATACACAAGTACATTTAACCAGTCTTTGGTATTGCAAAGAATGTCTCTGCTTTTCCTACATTAAATTTCCTGAGTAGTTTTGGAAAGATACAAAATCAAGGCTATTAAGAATTCCTTCCTGATTCAGACAATGCAGGGGAAATGGAGAAACTGAGCCAAATGAAAAGCAAAAATAAGAATAGCAAATTTAAACTTCACTCCTGGGCTCTTTAGCTAAGAGCATCATTGTCAGCACAGAATTCACCTTAAAAATCTTTATTGCACTCCACTGGAATTATTGGTTACAGCTTTTTCAAAGTGAGTGCTTGCTCCTGAGAAATTTCCATTACATGAAGCTTAGGAACATGATCAGAAATTTAACTTAGTGACTCAGCTGCTCTTTCAATCTGCCCCAGCCCTGCAGGGTTAGGAAGGGCAGATCAGGTGGACCTGGAGCAGTGTCCAGCACCTCTGCCCTCTCAGACCACTAAGGAAAGGCTACAGGGTGGTGGCTAAAGGGCCATCTGTATGGTGTGCACTGGTGGAATCCCCCAGAAATGCTCTGGCTTTACCACTAATGGCAATGCTAAGAGGAAGAAAAATTTTAAATGCACTGGAGGGAAGCTTCTGTGAGTTCTTACAGTACACATTACCTTTCCAAAGATTTTTGCTTCGGGCATATCCTGTTGTGAGGTATTAAGGATTCCTAATGGCCTGAAGGAGGCACTGGGGAACTCTTGAGAAATCTCCCATTACACATCCAGGTGCCTCTGAGCAGAGGAGACTCACTGATCCTGAGTCTTCAGAAAATCTTCACAAAGCCAAAGCAGAAAGAGGATTTGTTTTTCCCTTTTCACATTAGATCTAGCCAAGTGGTTGGACAGAAGCACAAACTTGCTTCACAGCTGGCAACTTCCAATTACTCTAGCAAGTACTTTAGGATGCCTGTTGATTAGACAAAGTGAGGAGCAGAACTGCAGAGACACCAATAGCCTTGGCAAACACCTGCATCTGAGACAGTGGAATTTCACAGCATATAAGGTGCCTGCTGAGGCACAGATAGGCCCTACTTAAAGAATTTTAATGTATTCAGCAAATGGAAGACAAATGAACACTCAATGTAGGACAGGGTTGAATTATTCCTGAATTGATAATCAGCTGTGCTTTCTTCCCCGATTGCAAGCTTTGCTTCACAAGGCTCGCTAACTTTTACAAGAAATGCCACAAAGCTGACAAGCATTTCCAGACGATGGGGAAAAGAACTGCTGTTAATAATTTGTATTCCTGTAGAGCCCAGGAGCTGTGGTGGTAGGCTTGGAACACACAGAGCTCTGTGCTGCACACAAAGAGCAGAGACAAGCTCTTCCCCCACCAGGACAGCAGTGCAAGGCAGCCAAGGCAGAAAGGCAGCCAAGGAAGCAAGGAGAGAACACAGCAGTGGTGTTAGCAGCAGTTAGAAATTGCATAAACAGCGTGGCAAAGCAAGCTTTAAACAGGGAATGGCAGAGAGGAGAATGGCACATCCTGTGGGAGGGTCCTTCCAGATGTGCAGAGCCTCACAGCTCCAGAGCACACGGATGTGTAAGGCTGAGTGAGCACAGCTGCAGCCCTGCCTGCGTGGAGAAGGGAGACACTGCCCTGACAGCGTGAAAGAAGGGAAAATGGGGACATGAAGAGAGAGGGCAGGGCCTGTAAAGTTAAGGCAAACAGTTAGTGCTGGTGGTGGTAGCAAAAAACCAAAACAATGACAAAACAACAAAACAGAGGAGCAGAAGGAGACACAGAGAGGTTCCACAGCTGAACCAGCTGGCAAAAGGCACTGGGGGAAGCACTTTAGTCAGCTGGTACAGGAACCTCTGGGAGAGCTGGAGAAAACAACACTGTAGGAATTCAGTTGGAGAAGCCCCGATGAGAATCAGAGCTGTAGTGAAGAGAAGCTACACCAAAGGTCCAAGTATGAATCAGTTGTAGCATAGACATTAAGATACAGAGAAAAGATGGCCAGAGACAGTCCCCAGATGATGGACCCAAGTGTGAGGGAGAATGCTGGGACTTTCCATGTCACCTGCCAATGGAGAGACAGGAGAGTGCTTGTATTATTCTTAGTATGACACTTGTGTGCTTTAAGACGTGTAATCTGGATGCATGCACTCAAAAAAAAAAAATCAAGATTTGCTAATGTGGGTGGATAAACCTGTCATTATTAAAATGAATCCATTAACTATGATGCTTTATAAACTCCAGATGATCTCTCTCCTATTATCCCATAAGGAGATTAAAATTTTTCATTGTTGCTTTTATGCAATTCCTTTGTAAAGGGAAATAGCTCAAGGTTAAATTGAAAAGCCTTTTCCATCCAATAAAGAGGCCATATTAATTTTCCCTCATCTTAGAGAAAATATATGGCCTTGTGAGACGTGAAGGCTCTAAGTGTGCTCCTTTCTAGGCTCCTCTCTCATCTCTTTAATAATGGAACAGTGCCTTGGCCAGCCATCTGCTTTACTGCCCTGCTCTGCGAGGGAGCAAGGCTGCCCATGTCATTTCCAATCAGTTAAGTTCAATCCAAACAGAGAAAAGTTTGCAAAATACATTTTAAATCCCAGGAACAAGCAGTTAAGCCCTCTCTAGCAAATTAGGTGTTCAGTGACTCTGATCTCCCTTTTAATTTACTGTCTCCAAGAAAGGAAATAGAAAACAAGAACAATGTTTCATTCCTGGCAGCAGTTGAGAGTGTGAATATTGTACAATTGAACACTGTTCAATTAGCAACCGTGGCAGGAAGTTACATTTTGGCCTGTTGTGCACAAACTCTGCATTGGATTTAAGCATAATACATGTTACATTTAAGCATAATACAAGTACTCACACACACACATCCTCCCAGCTGATTTTAGAGATGCAACAGAAATCCTGACCTCTGTACGAGGTAACTGGTATGTCCCTGACATGGACAGAAACTTTAGGGCTTCCCAGGTTCCTTAGTTATCATTTCCCAAGAGCCACAACAAGGCAGCATTTCTCCCAGCACACACTGCTGTGCTCCCATGGTGTCATTGATGCACCTCCCAACATTCTCTGCTTCCTGATCTCTCAGCATGAGCCCAGCTCTCCTCTGCTTGTGGCCTCCCTCCAGAGGCTACAGCCAATTCCCTTCTGTGGCTAACACTGGGTGCTACAAGGCTCTGCCACAAGCAAACTGTTCAGTATAGAATAAGCTCTATAATCAGGAGTATTGATTTGCAGAGCAGAAAGGCTGGCCAAGCATCAGCTAGGAGCGCATGCAGCAGGCACAGTGCCAACACACACTGGCTGTGCAGCACACTCCCAGTCAAGCAGACTCATCCCAGAGGTACTGCATCAGCCATCTGTCCATGGAAAGGTGGAGTCTCAGAGAGTCTGTACAGGTAGCAGCCCTCAGCAGTGGCAAGTTCAGCAGCTAAGGAGTTACCTGGTGGCCAGTCCTTTGTGCTGGATGTATCAGCACATTTCAGTCTGTTTTGGGGTGTATTTCTCAGTGAGCACCCCGGGGCAGGCACAGCCTCCAGGCTCTGTGGCAGGTTTAACTCTGAGGAGAGCTCTCCCCTCTCCATGGGTTGGAGCACACAGCTCTGCTGCCACTGTTAGCACTGTTTGCTCGTGGCAGCTCTGCAACAGAAGGGAGAGCACACCACTGTGTTTAGGGCATTAATGGCCTGTGGCTGTCACTAGGGACAAATCTCTCCTGCTGCTTTCAGCAGGGTGATTAGAGTTTATGCTGGAATGCAAGCTTCCATTAACAGCCAAGGTAAGTGAACATCAGGAGATTATACGAAGCATCAGTTTTATGAGCTGAAAGATTTGTTACTTCCACCCACACAACTGAAGGTATTATTTTAAGAAAATGTTTAAATTCTTAAACCTTATTCTTCATACATCAAAAGAAAGAATCAACTAGAAACTTCCCCCTCCCCCCCAGTTCTAGTATGAGCCTCCCTGGGTGCCTTTTAGAGGTTTCTGATTGATAGCTTAACTCCTAATTGTCTCTTCAAAGCCTCTTCTGATTCTAAAGTCTATTGGATTGTCAGAGCTACAGCCAGGTGTGCTGGAGTCAGGAATGAATGCCTGTCCCCAGGACTCTCAGGACACCAAGTCTCCAGGCCAGGCAGACAGAGCAAGAATGCACCATCCCAGACCAGATTATGTCCCACCTGGCCACCACCACTCCCGTGACCTCTGCTCTGCTCCTGCCTTTGCCTTCTGCCTGATGGGAGCAGGAACAGTCTAAGGAGGTTCTCATGTTTTACAGGGGATGGTCACTTCCCATGGGGGGTGGAGGAACAGACCTGGCAGAACATATGAGGGCAAAAATGAAGATAACCATAGCCCTTCCCAATTTTCCTCTCTACCCTCCCCTCTTCCCCATGATGCTACTGTACATTGTTTTAAAACAGGTTTGCTATTTATCCACAACACCATAAATAAACCACACTTGCTCTGCTCACTTACTAAAAAGTATTTTCATTTAAAACACACAAAATCCCAAAACAAAACTGCTAAAGTCACTAAAGTGAAATAACACAGTTATGGTGGGTTTAACAGTTTATAAACATCAGATGCTGAAAAACAAAACAGGTTAAAATAAGGACTCTGATCCTTACCACAGTTCTCTGTAGAAGGCTGGGGTTGTTTTACTGAACCAGTCTTTCGTAAGTGTTAGATCTGAAGATGTAACGGTTTGGGAGACATGAAAGAGTAACCTGCCATCTGAACTAGTTGGAAAGAAATCAATAGGGAAAAATTAAGTTGGAAGCCTTTGCATGAATTGCCATATGTCATAAAAATATTCTTTTTCACCTACAGATCAAATAAATATGGGAATCTTCTGCCCAGAGATATCTTTCAAGACTCCTATCTGTTCAACACAGGAGCTGCCTACTCAGAAGAATTCAGAGTCCAGCCCCTCCTGCCTACAAATCAAACAACTGCTCTGAAAGTAGCAGGAATGGAACTTGGTCAATCTAAAAAAAGAACCTAATTCTGCAACACAGACAACATGTCCCTTCCTCTCAGTAACACTTCAGTAAGTATTCCAGTGTCTGGGGCTTTTTCAAATCCAGACTTTTGTGACAGCCTTCTGCAATTTCTTCTCATAGATGTGAAGGAGGGGAATGAAGCTGTGCCTGGCCTGGCAGCCTGTCTGAGCACACACAGTTACAGAAGTAGGGCTTGATGCTTGCCTGCCACAAGTAAAATTAAGTCTTCAATCTTTTTTCACAATTTGAAGGTGAAAACCCCAATCAATAATACTCACAGTCTTCTTTGAGCTACAACCAAAGAGCACAGGCCAAAATCTGTTACTTATTTTTTTTCCTCTTCCCCACAGCAATCCTTCTAAAAATTCAATCTTGCAGTTCAAGCTTAATTGCTCACTTTGAGACAATCCAAACCTCTAGGAGCCCTGTCTGACTGAAGGATTTGTAGTAACTTTGATGTTTTTGTAGCGCCAGTGCTCAGAGGCACTTTTTCAAAAATTTATACAGACTCTGTCTCTTCATATATAAGCAACTGGACATTAATAATCCAGCACTAAAACGTAAGACATTTGCATAGTTTGCAAAATAACAAGGCCTCTATTTAAGATATCTGTCCCTGTGTAAGTTATTAGAGTACAAGGATCCATACACAAAAATCAATCTTAATTGTCCAGAATCAGTTTTCAGCTGGATTTAAAAATATATCATTTTAATTCATTGCAAGGAACAGACACACAGCAAGTGACAAACACCCTGACCAAAAGCAGATATGACGTTCTGCTCCCAAGCTGTTATTTTTTAGGACTCAGACACATTCTTTAAATGAGATGTTCTGCCCTAACTCAGCAAAGGACTTGTTCCCAACCCAAATCATGCCTGTGCTTAAGAGTAACCTTGAACTTGGAGGGGATACAGAATTCCCACTGACTTCAACAGGCAGCAGAGCTGTGGCAATATGAAACCATAGCATGCAGAAGTATCCCAGGGCCCACAGAGCGTGGGAAGGGAAGCACAGCTCTGCATGAATCCATCTCAGATGCCTCACGTGGGGATCCATTTGCACTGCTGCCCACTGATGCTGCAATTGTCCTTGTCCCCTTAGGACACCAATGCCCCCAACTCCCCTCCTGGCCATTCACTTTTGGGCTCACAATCCATTTCAAGTGTGATTTCTGCAGGGCATTTTTGACCCCACTTCCTAGCACCATGACCCTGACACAGTCCTTGTCAGTGGGAACCACTGCCCAGATCTGCAAAAGGACAAAGGAAACCAAGCCTCACACACTGCCAAGTGCTCAAGACAGAAGCACAGTCTTCAAAAAGAGGTACAGAGCTGTAGCTGACAGCTGGTCCAGCAACATCTCTATCTCCTAAATATCCCAGTGCAGACACATCTCTGGATGATGCTGCAAAGCATTTGCTCCACAGGCCTAGACCTATTTTTATTTCACTTGATGTGTTCAGACCACTGATCTGGGATGGAGTGGGAATTCCAGTGCTATTGCTAGTCACAAATGAAAGCAAGCTCTGACCTACTTTTTCCACCATTCTAGTTTGACAAGTGAGGGCATAAGGAATTAATTCCAGGAAAAGACACGAGTCTTTTTCTGTCGACAGAGCTGCCTCAATTCCTGGAAAAAAAAAAGTCAATTACTCAACATCTTCTACAATTGCCTTTATCAAATCCTCCCTGGTTTTTGTGCTACCAGCGGCTTTACTGCCTAGAGAGCCTCAACTCTAAAGCCAGGACTGGGAATTCCTCTGTGATAGGAAGGGTTCTTAAGACAGATCACATAATACTAATTGTCACTCCTATTTTCTCTGTATTTAGCCCAAAGTGTTTTGACAAGGAGAGAATGGTCTTCAGCATATGCTTATAGCTAAGTCCATGCTTCAATGAGCTACAAATAGAGCTCTTTAAGTTTGAAATAACACATTTTGTAAAGCTCTGATCCAGAAAACACACTTCAAGGTTTTACACATAAATACTGCACAGATCACTAGTAGCTCTAACATTTCCCATATGCACTTTTTATTCATTTCTTCTGCTGTTGGTCATTAATATACAAATACTCCTATCTCACAAAATCATGTGCAGAGGCTTTTGTTTTCATCATCCCCCATTTTTGGCTTTAGCTGGTGAGGGCTCATCAGAGAGTCGAATTGGTAGATAATTAAAGGCTTCAGGATTATTAAATATTTTAAATGTAGATCATAAGTTCCAAAATCTTTGAAAAGAGAGTTCCCCTTTGGAAAACACGAGCACAGATGGTTGCTCTTGCTCTGACAGAACAACACCCCGTGGAGGACTATTTTTTTCTTTAAAAGATACAATCTCAAATAATTTATACTTTACTTGCTCTTGAAAAGACCTTTTGTACCTGTCTGAATACTTTTCCTAGAAATATCTGCCACCTTACAAAACTCTGCTTTCATGCTGAGATTAAGTGTATCAGCTTTCTTAGGAGAGTGCTCAAGTTCATTTTCGAACATTCCTAATAAAACTTCTTTTCCTCTGTTCTTCTCATAGTTCATTAATTTTTTATTTTTAAGTCTGATCCAAGGCTTTGCAGAAACGAGCAGGAGCAACAGTATTTGAGATTGCAGACATGGTTAAAGCCAGCATCGGCTTACGCTTAACTTCTTTTCATTTTTAACAGTCCTTGCCCTGCAGGTATAAAAAGGGAATTAAAGCCATAAGGCACTGCTTCAGATTTGTTCTCTTAATTAGCTCCTGCCATGGTGGATTAATTCCATCTGCAATGTGTTGCCATCTCTGCAGAAGTTTATTGTAGTGGAATGGGGGATTAATGAGGAGAGTGGATGCCTCGACATCCCAGCTGTCCGCAGACTGGCTGTAACAGGAGCAGTGCAGATGGTGCCAGTGCTCTCCTTAAGTACCACTGAAGGTGAGGAATTCATTCTCTATAAACCTGCCACATGCAGTTACTCATCGTCTGCAGAAAAGAAACTGTCAGGGTCTGCACATCTAACTTAAAAATAGTGGGCAGTGGATCTGGTAATCTCAAAAGACTCTTCTGAAGAAATAGTGGGTTTATTAGCTTTTGAATTTTAAGATTAATGAGACTAACTGTATTTTCTCCTCTTGTGTTTACATTTAATTAGTGTAGTTTAAATACATCTGAAAACTGGAGGATTTCTTTTAAAGCTGGGAAAGCTGCTGCTGGGAGTCAGGCAATTCAGCAGTGAACTCTGCACAGGAGTCTTATCCCTAATGAACATATCTCTGGGATAGGCTGTTAGGGCAATACAGACTTTTCCTTAGTGTAGTTTAAAACCAAAATATCTCCAGTAAATCTAGGGAACACCACAGGCATGAAAGTGGTGAAGGACAACTGAGGATCTTTCTGTTTTATGTTGCACTTTTTTACATGTTTAAAATGAAAAAAAAAAAAAAAATCTTAATTTGCTTCTTAATGATCTGTTCCTGTGAAATATGCCCATGAACATCTTAATGCCCATGAACATCACCTTTCTGTCTTAATACCTGCATTACTTCATTTTTATCCCTGTTAATAATCAAGATGTAATTGTTTCCAAGACAGCAGCAGTTATTCTCTTTAAAAAACACTAGTCTGCAACTCTAGAGTTAGAGGTTCAATGACTGTGACTATTATAGACTGTGTGTAACTGCAAGAGTCTTCATTTATCCCATGGCCTTACCTAAAAATGGAGCTCATATACCTTTTAGTGCCTGTTTTGTCTATTTTAGACAGTCTGTTACTTGGGGCAGGTGCTGCCATTGTCATGTTCACTTAGTGTCTCACATAATAGAGTTCCCATCTCTGTTGATGCCTCTGTGTATTATTAAAATACAAAGGATGTCAAACAGAAAAAGACATTTAAGTGCTCAGGTGCCATGGGAACAATACAGGTGCACAGGCATTTCTCTTCATCCTTACAAACCTGCTGCTAAATATAATAAGCTGTCTATAGCTGTTCCACTACTTACACATAAACCAGAGGCACATCAGACACAGTCACAATGCTGGATAATGCATGTTGGGTGCCTTCCAGAAGAGCTATCATGGAATGGCAGCAGTAACTCTGACTCCTGGTTGCTAAAGGACAATAATAATTTGAAATGTTATTATTTTCTTATGCGTCATCTAGTATGCTTTTGGGTGCAAAATGTAGTTCTATTCCACTCCTATGGTTTCACTTCTTGTTCCTTACCAATGTCTCTTATTTGAGCTTCAGAACTTACACCACTATGTAAAAATCTTTCCTCTAGTACTACAGCAAGGAGGGAGGAAGGGAGAAATCCATGCATGCTAGAATCTTAAAATAAAAACACTTCAAAAAAAAGCTCTGAGGTCCCATTACTCTACTGGATTTGTGAAAAAGAGCTGGAGAGACAGAGTGGAAGAAACAACTAATCATTTCAAGGAGAGTGCCCTAATCCCAGGGGATATAGGATGAGCACAAAAAGGAGAAACAGCACTGGGTCAGAATGAGGACATCAGAAATAACAGAAAGAAGGTCTTTGAGCAAAGGAGAAATAGCTATGGATAAATCCCTTCTGCCACACAATCCTCTGCAGGAGGGAAGGACAGAAGAAGGAATCCAGAAGGGTCCATGGCAGACAGCAGCTGAAGGCTGCTCTGGCTCTTTGCAAAGCTGTCAGCTCTCCCATACATGGGACTGGGGCAACAACTCTAGCACCTCATGGATCGTCACTACACTGCCAAGGCTTCTGCCTGCTCCAGCACCCCAGGGGCTCCCAGCAGAGTTAGCTGGCATATGAGCCCTGGGACATGGTTGGGGCTTTACACTCTGCCAGGGCTGCCATGAAAGCCTGAGGAGCACCTTGAGGAGCTGAACAGCAAAGGATCTTACATCAGGTGCAACCTCCCAACACTCACTCCGTGTCTCACATTTCAAAGTGGCATAGAAGGGGTTGAATAAAATACATGGCACTCTGCATGTCTGCACTCAAACCACAGCAGGTAGGAACACTCAGTGCAGGCTTTTGGAACACTGCTCTGGGATCTGTACAGGCACAGAATGACAGCAGATGTTCACATTTTCTGTAAAATGTAAGTAGCTGAAAAGGCCTCCCTGGGCTCTGGTCATGTTCCTGTTTGGTGAGATCCCTGTCACTGCACAGAGAGGGACATCTCTGCTGCCCCTGTGGCTGAAAGCTGGGGCTGCTCAGCTACCAGATTGATTCCAGTATATGGGATGTACCCCCCCCCCACACAGGGCCCAGAGGGAGAGGGGCATGAGGGGAGTGCTGAGCTGCTTTCACAGGGCCTTTTCTTTCATGTTTAGTCTGTGACAAAGGAGCCCAACAACTGCTGCTTTGCTGACAGTGGCATCTACCTTTCAAAGGGAAATCTCTCAGGGAAATTTCAGATTTTTCTGAAAAATTTCACTTGAGTGACGTAAACATACAACTCCAAAAGATCCCATGGCCAATGTCAGCCTTACTTCTCAGGATGGACATCCAAATTCAGAGAGCCTTGTCCAGCACGTTATGAGAAGGGTAAAAATCAGTCCCCAGCTATCTCGTTCAACACACATATCTTGTCCAACTAACATCCAGTTAGTCATAATTTCCTATCACCAAATTATCATGTAGAAGCATGGAGGGTAAAATCCTGCTGGCAGCCTAAACCCAGGTCTGATTCCTGTATGGCTCTCAGCATGCTGTGTCCAGCACTTCCTGCAGCAAAGGCTTGGGTAAGATGTTCTTTCTCCTGCTCCCATTCCTTTCTGTTATGCCAAAGCAATTATATTGGGGCTCAGAGTGAAATCCCAGCCCACACACCCCCTCCACCATGGGGGGGATCCTGAACTAATGGCAGATGGGGTCAGGAATGAACAACTGGAAGAAACCTCTAAACAGTTTTGAGATGAGGTGAGAGGTTCTTCATACAGCTATAGCCTGAAAATTTGTGTCATTTAATTTTAGTGAAATTAAGATTTCCATCTTAGTATAGTAAGGCTTTAGGATGGCTTTTTTTTAACATTTAATCCTTAACTGTAATAACATAGTGAATGAAAAGGAATAGTTTAAATCAAGTCCTGTCATTAAGGTAAAGAATAATAGTTCTCAAGCTGAAAGAGGTGAAATACAATTTGGTGATTAAGAAAACTGACAGAAAAGTTTGATCAAGAACAGTCTCCTTAATGAGGTGGTTGTAGCTAGTTCATTAGAAAAAATGAAGTTGGCAGTAAGGATTCTGCAGTTTTTTGCTTCCTGTGACCAGTTCTGTAGCTGAGAAACTTTCTTCCGTAAGGTTTTGTAAACCCAAGACAGATATAAAGGTGCATGTTCTCATGCAATTTTATATCCTAAATCTCTCCCTTAATAAACAGGCTGTTTTAAAGATTAGACCAAGGATTTATCCACTTCTATTGTACATCTACAACAATATGTGATTATGGCTTGGAGGAAACCCAAGCCTTCTGCCTTGATCAATAGAGTTCAGAGTTTCTGGTCTGAAGCCTGTGTGAGTATCCCACTCCTCTGGGGAAATTCTGAGCTGCTTCAATACTTTATTTATTTACTTTATGAAAAAAAACCAAAACAAACCAGCCAAACACAACCAAAAGAAAAACCCCAGGCTACAGAACAATAAATTTGTTTGAAAGTAATAATCTCTTTTTCACTCAGTTCTACAAATTACATGACAACAAGCTCTGAAATAATAAATTGTTTAGCTTGCTATTGTACATTAATCTTTGCTAGAAATCATAAACTTTAAGTCATCAAGCATGTGTTTAATTAAAAAATTTCCAACTCAGTACTATTTTACTACCCTTTCCTAGATTAGGCAATAAACCATGGAGTTTTATACAAAGCAATTTTATTTTTTCCCCTTAAGTGGCTCATGTGAAGGGTAACTTCCTTGAAGCAATTGTGCTTTCCTATAGTCATCCATTTGTCAGTGCACTGCTTCAACTGCCTTCTACCCACTAAGGTAAAACAGAAAAGGCTGGATTTGATCAGAGCTGGGAGAGGGAGAAGCAAGTAAAAGTATCCATTATTGCACAAGGAATTATTTGAACTGTGTTTAGTACAGTTCAAATTTCTGGTTCTTAATTTCTGGTTTTCAGATCCATGGAGAGCCTGTTTCCAATGGTCTTGCACAGACTCTAAGATCAGCTGTGCCAGTTGTCAGTGGGCCTAAAGTAATTTTTGGAGGTTCTAACAGAGTAAGGGAATCCTCAGCCTGAACTGAGCTGTACAGAGCAAAATTCACTGAAGAAAGTGGAGGGACTAAAAGGCTTTGGATGAAGCCTTCACAATAAATGTTCAATGGCAAAGTTGCTCAAGCTCATAAAGAAGGGTGAGGGCAGTGAAGAAGAGACCTAACTCCCAGGGGCAGCCTGCTAAACACAACCCTGAGGTTCTGGCAAACAAAACCAGCTCAGGATCTAGTACCAGAATGGGTTTTAAAAGATCTATCAGTTTCTCAAGCTAAGACAGAAATTGTCTCTAGCAAAACCATGGGAAAGCATTAATGCTTTATTCTCCTGGCCTAGTCGCTCATAACCAGCACAGCTAATATTGGTGAAACTTTTACCTTAGCTCAAGCTGTGCCTTCAGCACAATGACCCTGTGAATTCAGGTTATTCAAAGGGAGTTCTGTATTTGCTTTTGAAAGACTACAATACCAGCTGCTCAATGACTGAAGAGAAACCAGATGAGCTTAAATTGCGCACAGCACAGTGCTCCCAGATAGAGTTCTTGCATGTGTGCCTTTTCCCTGGGGCACTCCCCAGCCATGGAGGCAGCTTTACCATTCAGCCTCTCCCAAGCTTTCCCATAGCATCTGCCTGAGTTCCATCCTCCTTGCTCTGCAGCCCTGTCCTGCCCAGGCCTGGTTTTGGCAGATCATCTGCAACCTCCAAATAAGAAGTCCCTATTTTGGAGGCTTCCAGACAAACTCACACAAAAACCAGGTTCTTTACAGGAGCCTTGCAGCAGTTCAAGCTTTGGCTGCTGCCAAGTGTGGAAGCACAAGAACAGGAGCTGGGCAGCAGAAAGGGACACAAACCCAAGCTAGAACTGTGATGACCTTCTGAGGGTTGTGTTTTCTGCCTCCTGTGTTCCTAAAGCACTGCATTTCCTTTTGGGGGCAATACAGTATCAAAACAGGCACTGTGATAACTGCTGAAAAAGGATTTTCCTGAAACTGCAGAATTAGTTCTATTTGACCAGCAAGTTAAAACACAGTGGTTTGGGGTTATGTTTTATTGACTTACAGGGCATAAAAGTACACAAATAACAAATTTTACCCGGAGAGAAAGAAATCCTCATCCTTCAGATCTGGTGTGCAAAAAGGTTCCCTTTCACTTGGCCCCTTCTTTTCTGAACTTTCCCTGGGAGAAATCCCTGTAGCCCCGTGGGAAGGCTGCATTTACACTTAAATAGGGATGTTCTCAGGTGATTCTTAAGAGACAAACTGTAACTACTCATGGGCTCTAATGAGTGCTAATTTATATAGTTTCCGATGTGCAGCCCCGATAAAGGAACATCCTTGAAATCACTTGTAAATGCAAGTTCTCAAAGTAGTCTTCTGGGACTACTCTAGAAGGGAAGCAACTCTCCCCAGGAGGATCAGTCACGCTGAGTGGCACTTTCCTGGGGCACTGCCAGGAACAGCCTTCTTTTTCCTTTACCTTCCTAGAATAGCAAACATCACCCTTCTCATTTATTTTCTTCCCTTTGTCGTGTTCTTCCCCACCTTTTCTCTTGTCCTCCTCCCTCCCATAAAACTAGCAGCTAAAAAATGGAAGACAAAGGCAACGAGGTTTATGACATTTTTTCAAACACAACCAAAAAAGTAATCTCCAGAGAAATGCAGATTATAGTCACACCTGCAGTCTAATAACTGTCATCCTCAAGAGACATGTGCTGTAATTGAGCAGCATTGAAATGCCAGTGCTACTTCATTATTTTTAATATATGCCTCCCTTCTGTAAACCAACATATCAAAATCATAAGCATTACAAGCAATACTCAATTTCCAAATGAGTCTTCTTTCAACTAGAAGTGCAGAAAGTCAGAGTTGTGCCTTTTGGGTATTTCTGAAATACCACTGTGTGCAAACCAGTGTGGGAAGAGTCCTCCTAATTGTAGTTTTCTTTCTTTTTCTTTAGTTTTCAGCTGTTATTGCACTATATGAATCCAGCTCCTATTTCTTGCTTACACCCACTAAAAGGTAGCAGGAGCACTTCACTCAGCTGTCTAATTGTGCTTCTAAGAAATGAGCAAGCAGCAGATCCAGGCTGCTGACCTTTGCAGGAGAGGTTCCCCCACCTCCCAGGTTCACCCCACAGTCCAACAGAAGCTTCTCCCACTTGCCTGGGCATTGAAAGGTTCCCTTTGCTGTGCTTCAGCCTTGCTCACTAACATGTAATGTAATGTGCATTTAACCTGCCTTGCCAAAAGTCCCTCTAACTCATGCACAAGATTTCTTCAGGCTTTAAAGTCTTTGGTGCAGAGTCAAAGCTGTCTAATAGGAGCTACTGCTCTGTTTTGGGCTCTCCTTTTGGTAAGCACTGGTGTGAGATATGATAAAAAAATGCACTCAAGTAATTCACACCATTAAATGTTCTTATAAGCTGATAAAATACACTTCAGTCTTTATCTCTTTTCTTCCTCCCAGGACCTTCCCGGCCCTCCACTCCTACATGTATTTCCTTCCTGATCTGCTGAATTAAGCTCAGTAAATGTGTACCAATAACAGAACAACCACGAAAGTCCTTCCTGAATACTGGTGGTTTGAAACACCAAGTCTCTGGCTGCCCCGTAAAGCACTAGAATTGAGGATTGTGCTCACAAGCCAAAAAAGCAAAAGACACAGAGCAGAAACAGCAGAGGTGTAGGTGAAATAGGCAATGTCTGCAGCACAGAGCAGGCCCAGGCCCTTTTCAGGAAGGTGTTTGGTGCTGTGTGTGCAGGGATCCTGTCTGCACAGTGCCAGCATGTCAGCCCCATCAGCACAGGGAGCCCTGGGCACAGCAGCACTTTCCTGCTGTCCCTGGTGGGGAGCAGTCAGCTCCTGGGCACTGACTGTCCTGCAGCAGCACTTTCCCTCTGCCTTGCCAGCCTTATTAAAGCCATCATTTCTCAATGCTGTGGACATGACAGAACTGAGCCTTTGCACCTCAAGCCTTCCCTGACCTCTGTCTGACTGCACCAAGAGGGTGCTCACAGCTCCCTGTGGGTGACACTGTACAGCACAGCTGGTGTGCAGCAAGGCAGCTCACACACAGAAGGCAGTGGCAGCTATAAACCCTTTTAATACAGCAGCAGTTGCAAATGGGCTTTTAACTCACACCAGATAATGGTGTAAATCCAGAATATTAAAGCACAAATGTGCTGTTGAAGAGAGTAAGAGGCAAATTCAAGTCAGAGCAACACCAAATTCTGGGAAGAAAGCCAGTAAGAGCAGAAAAGGAGGAAAAATACACTGCATTCTTCAGCCTCATTTGTCATGAGAGGAAATGAAGTTAAAGTTTGTAGGAGAGCCAGGGATGAGCCTTTCTTTTGGAAAGATACCTGCAGGGAAGCTCCTCTTCCATCACACCTTTCCATGCTCTCAACACAGAAGTTTAACAATATAAATCTAAATGCTTTAAAGTTTACTTTACCAATGCTTTAACAAATACAGGCTGGGCAGAGAATGGATCCAGAGCAGCCCAGAGGGGAAGGATTTGGGGGTGTTGATGGGTGAGATGCTCAACATGACCCAGCCATGTGCAATCACAGCCGCAAAAGCTAACAGTGTCCTTGGCTGCATCAAAAGCAGTGGGAGCAGCAGATCAAGGGAAGTGCTTTTGCTCCTCTGCTCTGCTGAGGCCTCACCTGCAGTGCTGCATCCACTTCTGGGGCCCCCCAACATAAGAAGGACCAGACCTGTTGGAGTGAGTCCAGAGGAGACCACAAAGACAACCAGAGCTGACGTCTGCTACGCAGATAGGCTGAGAGTCAGGGCTGTTCAGCCTGGAGAAGGCTTTGGGGAGACCTTAGAGTACCTTCTAGTACACAAAGGGAGCTGAGGAGGGACTTTTTACACAGGTATGGAGTAATAGGACATGGGAAAATGGCTTTAAATGGACAGAGGGCAGGGTTAGATTAGATAATAGGAAGAAATTCTTCCATTTCAGAGTGGTGAGGCCCTGGCACATGTCCCCAAGAGAAGCTGTAGCTGCCCCATCTCTGGAAATGTTCAAGGCCAAGCTGGACAGGCCTTTGAGCAACACTGTCTAGCGGAAGAAAGTATTTAAAGAGTGTTGCAGCTTCGCCAAGGTTCAATATCCTGGTGCTTTGTCCAAAGTGTTTCTTTTGGTAACTGCCATGAGTTTTCCAGCCTCTGCACAAACCCCTCCATCCCACCCCTGTGATGCAGCATAAGGCAAGAGAGGGCAGTGCCAACTCTCAGGTGTTCCTGGCTCCTGTTAGGAAGGATGTGCTCACAGGGAGTGCATCCAATCCCTCACTAGCTGGTTTGTTAGAGCAGCACTGTTTGTCACACTGAAGCTGAACAGCCTTCACAGTCCGAAGTTGCTACATTGCTTTAGGGAATTAGCTGCTGGTTTGCTTTACATGATTACATTAAAATTACTTTGAAATGTCAGTTTGCTTGTAAAACCACAGAATGTAATTTTACTTTTTGTTTCTTTGCAAAATTATTTGATTCCCAGAGTCGCACCATGGAATGAGATCTAGCCATTGCTACCTGCAGACTCTTTAAGAGATAATCCTGACAGGCTCAAGGCTGCTTCCACCTGCTAGCACAGCAGTGCTGTCATTTCAGCACTGCATGGCTTTGTGTATTTTATAAATTCTATTCAGATGGCAAGATTAATAAAAAGGAAAAGCCACTGAACTAGATGCCTATGGTATCAAAGATGGTATAGTAAGGAGTTCTTTAGGCTGAGGGAGAACTGGGCTGATGGTTAGTAACCTGCAAGCCCTGGGACAAACCAGGCACTGGACTGTGGAGTATTGGGGGTGAGTGCTTTTCTAGCAATGCTCTTACACCTGCTAAAGCCAGATGCAAAGAAAAAACCTCAACTCTTTGTGAATGAAGCCCTGAAAAGAATTTGGATTTAGTTACTTCCCCCAATATTTTGCTAATGCAAAAGGAAGGGGAATTCTAGGACTTGGATAAGTTGGTTTTTGATTTTTTTTAAATCAGAACTTTTGATGAAAAGTTGGCTTAGTTTTGACTTCTAGATTAAAAAGTAGAATAGTGCTCATAAATATATAATCTTTTGCAATTTCTCCTATCAAAAAGTAGTTTGAAAGGTACAAATAAGAGAACTCAGGTTTCATAGCTTAGATTTCCAGCAAAAAAGCCTAACCTGCCCCC
Organism: Lichenostomus cassidix; assembly: GCF_008360975.1. NCBI lineage: Eukaryota > Metazoa > Chordata > Aves > Passeriformes > Meliphagidae > Lichenostomus > Lichenostomus cassidix. Next base: position 21,162,916 of record NC_139490.1, read on the forward strand.
CCAATATTACAGGGGACACACCAGAAGAACAGGCATTGTTAAGAAGCTATTAACAGCCACCTTGAATCCAGTTTTGTCAGCAGATTCTTAATTACAGGGAGACAAACCACATCAAATCATTGAACAGGTTGGATTTGTGTAGAATGAATCCTGCATTAACCCTGAAGATAGAAGAAAGGAAATGTGCAGCCCCAAAGGACTGACTGCAGATCCAGTTCCTTCCAACATTGCTGATGAACCTTTGACCAAAGAGAACCTTAGTAAAACCAGGGATAAATCTAATTGGTTTTTAAGCACACGAGCTGGCTAGGCTCTGCCCAGAGGTTGTTAATGAATAATTTGACCTGCTGAAAGCCAAAAGAGTTTATTTCTTAGCCCTGTAACTACAATAATTGTAATTAAGTGGTAACCTGGGAAAGTCTGTTCCCACCAACCTGCTAAGGCAAAGCAGAAACTTAATGTTTAAACATATGATTACCCTTGTCAAAACTTCCATCTTGCACTCAGAGTACAATTTTAACCAGTACCCAAGACATTTTGCCAGCTTGTGTTGATCACTGGCACAGCACAATTGCTATGCACAGTAGTGCATTCTGTACTGCACTATTGTCTTATCTATGCTATGGAAGCACCTGGTGACTCAGGTCAAGGTAAGACACTGTACAGACTCACAGGTCTGACAATTGCCCAGTGTGAGACCCCAGAGCAGGGGTAGGAGTGCCTCCCTGCGGCACACAGAGCATCTGGAGCAAGTACCCTACTAACACAGCTGCCTATTCCAATCATCACATCCTACCTTTGTGATGGTCAGTCACAGACAGGCAGGAGGATTCCCAAATTCCAGCTCCTATTATTGGTTCCTTATAAACAAATCTCACTTTAGAACACCATAATCAACACAGGTATAGATAGCAAACAGCCCTGTACTGTGCCTTTGCTTCCATGTCCTTTTGAAACATTCTGTGCAGCTGCTATGACTTGGCAGAATTTGCCACAGAGCATTTCTCAGCTATAACATTGCTCCTTCTCAAGACAGGTACTGGCTTCCACCTGACAAATACAGCTCCTTGCCTGACCTGGCGCCAGGAATTACCAACCTCACCTCCTCTCAGTAGCTAGGAACAAGAAGCAAAAACTATTTGGTATCAGTTTAAGGTTAGTGCAGTATTCTAGCTTTTAAGCATCACAGGGTACCAGATAAGCACTCTCTCAAAATGAGAAACAAGCCCAAGGGCTGCAAGGGCTGGTGAGTTAGGAGTAGGAATGTGTGCAGACAGTTCACTGGAGTTTGTTTTAAAAATTATATCCTCTGAGCCTGCCTCTAGCACCTGGCTGTTTCACAGATGGCCCTCTGTATCCCAATCCTAAAGGACAAAATAGAAATGACATACAGTTCTGGCCATACAGACCAAATTCAAACATGACTTGGATCCTACTCTACCACTTGGCATGATTCAAGAATGATGCAGTTAATCGCTTTTTGTCTTCAACAATGCAACACCAAACCAAACACACACATCCCAAAACCAAGATTATTAATCATGGCTATGTGTGAGGACAAATCCCCAAACCAGCAAAACTACACAGGTATAAACCAATACAAGGGAACAAATGGCACAGAAACAATGTTAGTGTTCTTTGTGATAATCTCTATTAATCAGGATACAAATAAATGGGCTCTGGCTCTCTATCCTACACATGACAGATGTCCACTTTCACGTTAACCTGCAATATTGCACCCTGGAAGTGCCTGTTGGCAGGATCCATAAAAGCTGAACATAAGCAAACAGGAAACCAATTCACTCCACAGCATTCGTGTTTAAGAAAAAAAAGGCAGCCAGTCGATCAGCTGGGGTACAAAAGATTAATTCAATAAATAAGGCAGAGCACAAAACATGAAAGGATAATCCTTTAAGATTATAAAGGTTTTGTTTAACGCTTAATTTTAATCAATATATAAGACTAGACAAGGATCATCCTCACAAAGGATGACATAAAAGGATTAGTGACTTCCATCCAGCACAAAACCACTCAGAGACATGGTTATTACAGTTTGGAATTGTTTCTTCTCCAAGTAAGATTTTAAAATTCAAAAGAGATGATAAAGAGAGATACAGGTAGAAAAGAGGGTGGCTTTTATTTTTCCTATTTTTTTCAAGATACAAAGCTAAAATTCAAGTCAAGAGATTTAACACTAGCGCAGAACATAAGGCAAGATCCCACTAAACTTGCAAGACTGTTTCTTTTTCAGTTGCTCAACATAAATAATTGTATCATACTTCAGTAAGAGAATTTCAAATATGTTTTCTTTTCCTTTCAGGCTTCAGTTCTTAGAGTTCCTTTCTCAAGTTTCCAACCAGGTTATGGTAGCTAGACTCTGAAATGACAACTGAGATTCACCTGATCATACAGTTCTCTGAATGGGACTCGAAGAAAAAGGGAAAAAATACACCTGGAGCAATGGTATTGTAAAACATACAGGCTGCACAGCAGTGAAGAAGTGATCAGAGACAGATAGTAACAAACTCTGCTAGCCCCTTTTTCATCATCTCTTTCCCTTTGTGGAAAGTAAAGTATCATTCTTTTTGCACAGGCGCTTCCCCAGACTTTCTTGTGTGCTGTAATAACTGCTCTTGTTCCAATGTCTCATCCCCACATCTCCTTGCCTCTTTTCAGTACTTAGATCCTCTCCCCTTCACTTTCATTCTATCCTTCGGTTTCCTACCATCTCTTTTCCCAAGTTCCACCCCCAGACTTTAGCAGAAGGATATAATTTCTCAGTTTCCTGTTCTTCTATTAGTTATGCCACTGGTGAATCACCCTAATTGCAAAGAAAAACATACTCCCCATCATTTATGAATTTGGTTTACAAATTCAATTGAGTGATAGGAACAAATATTACATAAAATGAATATGTAGAAATTAGCTAGGCAGTGTGGACACCAGTAAGGCTGCTCATACAGACAGAGATATCCGGTAGGAAATCACAGGGTACATATCCTGATGTCGTGTTTCATAGTGCCAGTCACAGCTTACAGCCAAAATCTGTTCCTGCAGACAGCTATTAAAACTGTCTGCTCTTCTACAAATGCAGATACAAAACTCTCAACAGATCTGTGGGTGTTTAACAGAACAGCAAACAGAACAAAGAGAACTGCTGTGCTCAAGCGAGGTGCTTGGCTAAAAAGAACAGCTCTCTCTTACACCAACTCAGTTCAACAACTATCAAAAGAAGCAGTAAAGAAGTAATCAGAGACAGATGATAAATATGGATGTACATTAGACAGAAACTTGTCAAAGTCCCCAGTAAGTCGAATATGGTGGCATGAGTGGTTCAGATTTCAGCATCAGAGTCAGGAGTCCCACATCCCACCGGGCAACCTCCTCTCACTTACTGGTAAAATCAGGAAAATGCCATTTGCTGTTCCTTCCAGGGACATTGTTAATTAATTAATTCTTAATTAAGTTTGCAAAATACAAATATCCTCAATTGAAAGAAGCTGTAAAAGGGAAATTATTGTTAGGAGGATAAGAACTCTTGCCTGGAGAAAACCTTTGGGTGTATTTTCTCATTAATGCTAATGGAAATTAACAGCTTAATGCAAGCCAAGCTGAAAATAAGATAATTTACATTTGCATCTTAACTACATTGGTTCATTACTTATTTAGGATCACTGATACATGTGGGAAGGTGAGTCTCAGCACTTCAAGCTATGGTTTTTGAGTGGTCCTTATGCACAAAGACATCCCAGTAATATCTGTGCAATTGTTATGACAGCCCTCTCCTTACAGCATCACACACAGAGCATGCAGAGCATGCTTTGCTAGAGGGACACACCAACCTAGCAGAGAACATGAGACAACAATCAGGAGAGGCCAAAGACTGCATCCAGAAAAAAAACTTGGAGTCTGTTCAGAAAGGACAAAGGGAGAGAGGTGCATGTGGTGTTTTACATTTAACTGCAGCCCAAAATTGCAATTCTGAGAGCTTTTGCTGCACCCTGGACATGTCCAGGTATGTTTGAGACCCCAGCTTTGCCTAGACACCAACAAAATTTGCCTTCAGTTACATCCAATTGCCTGTTCAGTCTTGACAGACACAGAGCTGGCACTCCAGCCCTGGTGGGGAGGCTCTCATCCACACACAGGGACACAGAAAGCACCAATCACTTCTGAACTCCTGAAAGAGGACCAGTTTTTGCAGTTCCATGTGGAACGAGCTACATTACCTCATGGGAGCTGTTCCTGAGAAATGTCAAGTCCACTCCTCTTAAGGGATCAGCCACCTCACCCCACAAACATGAGGGTGAAGCCTGTCATTTCCCACACCAAGCAGAGGAGATGAGAAACAGGGAACCTTCCCACCCCAAATCTCAGGTGAGCACCCTAATGCTAGCCTATGGAGGTGGTTTCTGTCTTGGCCTTTCCTAAAGTCCAAGCAATATATAATGGAAGAGCTTCAAGAGGCAGAAGTGAAACAGCCCATCCCAGGACACACAGTCCCATGAGCCTCTCAAGTCCCACTCAAACATGAGAGCATATGCCATGCAGATGCCTTTACTGGACAGACAGGTGGGTGATCTCACCAGCAGCTCAAAGCCTGAATTCTTTGTGCCAGTCTGAGCTCTCTGTATTTCACACATGAAGTTATCTTACCTTTAGCTAACTTCCTTTGCCCCATGGTCAGGGGTATTCCCCAGTTCTCCTACCACAGCAACCAGATACAACTGCACCAACTAAGGTGGGAAAACCACCTTTAGATGTAAAGATACCAATTTCCCCTATGTTAAGATGTTGCTTGTGAATGGTAAGACCAGGAGCAGCAACAAAAACACAAAGTTTACAGGAACACTGTGCTAAACACAAGGAATAAACCAGAAATCTCAAAGGAAGCCTCCAGAGATTCTCTCCCACAAATCACACACTTTGAGAGAGTTACTCACTTAGTGAAAACACATGGGCAGGATTAGATCTTCAACCACTGACAGGGGTTTTTATTTTTCCTTCTAAAATGCAGAAATTGAAAACATATTTTTTCGTTACCTGTAACACACTTTCCATTCTATTTTAATTCCAAAGAATGAGGGGCCAAAATTGTGCATGACAGGAATCACAGGAATTTAGAATAATGCATGCCCTCTTTGCTTAGTAACTTCTGAGAGTATTCAAGGGTTAATATCTTCTGCATTTTCAATTATGATAATGGCAAAAGCTGCATAAGTCAGTGCAGCATATACATTTTACTAAGGTATAATTCCAGGAAAGTCACATTTTTGTAAGAGTGATTTACCACACCAACTTATGCCTTTACCCTTAATTAATCTGTCTAAGAAAGATGTCATCTGTTTTGATGAATATGATAATCACCAGATTTTGCAGACTATGATAGACTGATAATAGCAAAAAGAATTACTTGTGCTGCTGCACCCAAACACAGTCACCTCTTCTCTGCTAAGAAAATACACATCAAGAAAGCTGTGCATAAAGCCATGGAACAGAGACACTGTCGAGCACAAACTTCTTCCATGAACAGTGTTCCAAAGCCCCTGAGCTCCATGCTGGGTCACAATAACCTCTGGAAGCAGACCCCAGGTGCTGTAGGACAGCAATTCCCTGACTCCAAAGGAAATGGTGTCACTGTTCCTTCGAAAGCACAGAACAGTGTGAGAAAAATTCCACAGGAGACCTTGATGGGACACAGAGCAGGCTGAAACAAGGGCTCTTCCCCTGCTCTCCATAAATGCACAGTGCAGTACCTGCAGCTTGGGAGAGCACAAAGCCAGAGGTACCCCAGGGCTGCAGAGCCCATGGAAACATTCCTGCAGCATCACAAGGGCCAGGTGGGCACTTTCAGGAGCAAACACTTCCACATGACACACTGACATGGTCTCTTGATATACTGCTGCTGGGGTTTGGCCTCCCCTCATCAGCCTGCTGCAATAGCAAACAGCTGCACAGCTGTAAGCAGAGTGAAATATCATCTGTCATCACACTGACCTTTCCATGCCTGCCCTCTTGCTTGCATTAAATCATGCTCTGCAATTTTGTCCAGGTTTTTCTGGGAAACAGTTTTGTTTCTAAGCCAGTCCACAAGTTCACTTGTGGAGAAGGGCTCATATCCTGTGATGACACTGCCATGAAACAGAGAACATTTTCAAACCCTTTTGTCCTTCTCTGTGCCCAACCAGGGGGAAAACACCAGCTGTATTGTACAAACTGACTTCAATAAAGCCATATTGGCTTTTGCCACTGGAAAGTTTGTCTCCTCTTTCTTTTCTAAGGAGTGCACAAGTTTGCAGTACCCAGGTAAGGCTTTCTCCCCCTTGGTTAAATAAGCCAAAGATCTGTTCAGACAACCCTCACTGCTTGCCTGTTTGTACTGTTCCTCATCAGGAATGTGGTTTTATGAACTGCTGTGGTATGGATAGGAAAATGTACATTCAAATGAGTACTACCCACTATCTTAAGTATGCAGAAGATGTACTTATCCACTATTATGATTTTTAAAATCATAAAGCCTAGGCATATTATGCCTACAATTGGTCTCAAGGAAATATCTGGAGACAAGAAGAAATTTATCATATAAAATTTTGGGTATTAAAAGAGTGTTATTTGTTTGAAGCCACTCACTATCATAAACTATCATTGCACTCCATATCATAAATAACGATGAACAAAGAAACCCAAAGGTTAGCCTTTTACACAGATTCCAAGCTACGGATTCATTTTACACGTTAAAACAACTGTTAAGAAACACAACACAACAACTACACCAACAAAAAACCCACAGCCCACAACTCTCCAAGGCCAAGGATTAGCTACCTTCCTACAATCACTCTCAAATCCAGATCACAAGCCGATTTGGAGAGATCTCTTTCCTGAAGAATCTGCTTAACTGTTAAATTGCTGTCCAAAACAGCATCTGTAATTAAGAGCTGTGCTGAATTTGTTTCCATGTATTATCAGGTACAAAGTGCAGCTCTCTGTTGTACCTTCCAAGTAGAAAGGAGGCTGCAGAGAACGGCAGATGAGAGGAGGCAGTAGGCAGAAACCTGTGCATTGTCAGAGCCACTGTAGACTTATTGGGGCACAGAATAACAGCCAAGGATGGATGGAGCTGCCCCTCCACCAGGAGCAGTCCCTCTGCACTGCAGACATACTGCCTGCTGTGAGAAAGGCTAGGCTGCACAGCTGCCTTTCCCTTCCCTTCCATCACCACAGTAAGTGCCTCCAGCTGGGGCTGAGCCTCTTCAGCCCACACTGGCACCTCTCACCTCTCTGGCTGAAGCAGCAGCCCAGGGAAATCTGATTAACTGTTCTCTTGGGTAGCACCTGGTGCTCAGCCTGGAAACCACTGCACTGAATCCTGAACCAACATTCAGCAATGGAGCAACACCAGCCCAGCCAGCAGAGGATACAGGCAGAGAAGCAGGGACTGGGAGCAATGAGCAGCTATTACACAGCCAGTTGCCTTCATTACCAGTGGCTGCACACACAGGTGCTGTCAACCAGCTGAGGACCAAAGAGAAACATCTCCAACCCCCGAGGCAGTGAAGAGCAGACTTCTGCATCTCCTCCTGGACAGCACAGAGCAGAGGAGCTAAAGTGAGAAGGGCTAATTACTTTAGAGATGGTGGGACTGTGCTGGTGCACACAAGTCTGTTTGTTCTACAAGACTGCTCCAAAAGGTTTTTCCTCTTCTGCAAAAGTAGGAAAAAACTTCAGAACTAGAGAGACAAAGTCTGCAATAGCAAGTAGACAAAGTCTGCAATAGCAGCAAGTAACTTTTTAGGAAGAGAATGACTGAAGATGCAAACATGAAGAAGTCATCAATACCACAAAAAGCACCATACCACAAAAGCACCTCAAAGAACAATCCAGAAGACACATGAATTGCCCCCTCCACTCCCCAGCACCTTATCACAAACCAAAGAAAGCACTCAAAAATACAAAAGTGAAAAAGAGGGAAAAATCAAACATGTTTTTCCTACCTGGATCATCACCTGTGGTGTGCTCAGCACAAGAGGATGTGCCAACAATGAGGACAGCAAGGCAGGTGTAGGACAGCACCCTCTTCCTCCCAGGGAGCCCAGGAGCAGTGCAGCCCCACAGCACTCAGCCTGCAGAGAGGACACAGGCTCAGGGGCAACCTGGGAAATCAATTTAGCAGGCCAAGGCCAGAAGCAGCCAAGGGTGAACACAGACAAGGAGCTGGGCCACGCCCTGAGCTGAACTGCAGCTCCTGAGCCCCAGCAGAGACAAAGCCCAGCTCAGGCTCACACCAGGCTGCAGCTGCGCCTTATTACACCTTATTAATCCCACCTGGCCTTGATTAGAAGCAGCCAGGGCCCAGGATGGGGAGCTGATTGTGGCTTCTCCCAAACATTAGCAGAGCCATGAAGAGAACATGGGGCCTGACACGGAACTCACTGAGGAGGACACATGCTGGTGGAAGTCAGAGAAACCAGCATGAAGTGTTTTGATCCTGAAAAGAAAGAGAATCAAACTCCTTCATTCTTACTACTCCCTCAGGAGCCAGGCTTCTGAGGGGAGATAATTAGAAAGTGAGTTTTATCCACATAAACCTTTTTGCCTGTTTTCTCTGTCTGACAGAAAACTGCCAGCAGGAGCAGTGGTGGGGAGGCTGTGTTGTGCCCAGATGAGCACAGTCAGTCCTCACACATGCTGACAGCCCCTCAAGGTGTCTGCTGCAAACACAGGATTTTACCTAATGAAAACAGTTCACTCCTGTCCCTCTTTCTCCTGCCAGGAATCCAAGGCCCCACGCTGCTACTGCAAAGCAAAACTCATCCCATCCTCGGTCTGCCTCCAGCAGCAGCTCCACTTGGCAGAAGCCAGGGCAGGGCAGGCTACAGCATCCAAGAAACAGCACTATGTGACACAGCTCTACCTCACTCTGTAGTTAGTCTTATTTAATGTGAAAATCTGCACAGCGTTTGTAAAGGATTCAGAAAAGGAACAGATATTAAAAAATGATCAGTTGTTAAGAATCACACAGCTCAATCGTAGCCTCAACAGGAAATCATCTGTAACACTTTTCTGATCATCTCACAATGGTCTATTAACACACACTAGTCATGCAATTAAAAAATTAGCTAATTCGTTCTCATTTATTAACTTACCGTAAATGGAAATCCTTCATAAAAAGGAATTTTGTACTTTCCAAATCTGCAGCTGATGGTGGACTCAAATGCTGACACACAAGATAGCCTCAGGCATCAGCAATTTATTATCCCTGGTACACCTTTTTATACCCTTTCTTCACATGCATAACAGGTGTTCCTCATTACATTACCGTTGGTCAGTAAACTATCCACAGGTGCTTTTTCTGATCAGTCCTACGTGTCTGCATTCTCTGCTTCATTCTCTAACAAAGTTGTTTACCTCGCTTGTTTAGGGGCACAGCTGTAACTTGTTTAGGTTTAGGCTGCCCACAGCCTTTTCCTATCTTACCACACGCAACCTTGATTTCCACTTCACTTTTTTAACCACCACTTATTTTAATAAAAGGGACATTAAATATTTTGCTTCATTTCTTTTGCTTATTGAGAAGTGTTCAGCTACATCTTTCTTTCTTCCTGTGCAGCAGAGCAGGATATGGCACAGCACATTAGGGATGGCACTTACTGAGGGAGTTGTTCTTTCTCCCTGCTCTCTTTGCAGAGAGAAAACAGCAGCTCCCAGAGGCCTGTGTTGGGAGACAGCTGGAAAAGGCAGGCAGGGTGCTGCAGGCAAGGGCAAGAATCTGCTGAACAGGTAATAAGGTCCAAGGCTGCAAAACCTCCACTAAGTGGGGATTTGGGAGCAGGTGGTGGCAGCTGAAATCCTCAAAGTGACTAGAGGCACAGAGAACAGCAGATTAGCATCAGTGATCCTAGTGGCTTGTAGTGCCTCCAAAGCTTCCATATTTTCTGGAGGACTGGGTAGGCTGAAGTCACTGCTATTCCATGAGAATGAGCAAAGACCACTCTCAGCATCTCTGGTAATATTCTGTGGTGAAATACCCTCCCTCACCCTCTTCACTTAATTTCTACCCTGCTAGCCTGGCACCCGATTAAAAGATACTTTTCCTGCTCAGCCAAGAGCAGGATGTCACACCAAGGTGGCTTCCTTTGTCACCATTAACAGTAAAAGGACTTGTATGATGGGATTTCTCTTCAGAGGCCCTGGATCTGACTGTTCTCAAGTAGAACTTTTGGACAATAGTTCTTTCAATCACTTTCATCCCAGCCTTTTTATATTCCCTCCCATCTACCTTTTAAAAATCCAATATTTCTGTGTTGCTGCCTTTGAACATTTCCTCCTAAGTACCTCAAACAAATCCAGTGGTATAATGACCATTTTCTCTCAGATGACGGCTCTATCTTTTGTCACTTAGTGTTCATTTCCAACCACTACAGCTTCTGATCTTATTGATTGCTAAAGAAAAAGCAGCAAGAAAACAGTCCTGAAATAACCACCAGGAACATTCATCCTTCCCCAGTCATTCTGTAATTCTTAATCTTAGTCAATAGTGGAGTCATTAAAACCCTCCCATGATGACTGTCCTTGACTCCTTATGAACTGCAGAAACATTACATGCTTTGCTCCCACTTCTCATCTTGCAGGTCTATTACAGGCTCTCCTTATCTCTTCCCATCATTTTTATTTTTCTCTTCCAGTTCTCTTTACTAGAGCAGCTGAGTCTGCCTGGTGTGCTCTTACTGCAGACCTGCTCCCAGGCTCACACCTTGCTATTCCCCTCCCTTCCTACTGAAGCTTCCCTTTTCCACAGGCTCTGGTTCAGGCAGTAGGAGTGCAGGAGCACCTGCTGTGGGCAGTGTGACCTCCACTGGGTTGGTTGCCCCCCAGATCCAAACACTGAAATCACTGCTGTGATCATAACAAAGCCTTTTTCACTGTAAGAAGAAAATTATTTCAAATGCTTTAAGAAGCAATGTACAGCTTATATTATATTATAATTATATTATATTGTATTGCTCCTATACAGGAGTTTAATCATGCTCAGAAAGAAGGCTGGCACTTCTACAGTGTGCTTAGCCACACACTGCATCTCAGGAGTGTGCTGGGACCTGTTCTCATATTTAGCCAAAGGGAACTCACCATGTGATTGAAACTCTTTCAGGTGTATCAAGTCATTCATATCTGACATCTGATACCTTGATGCATATCAAGAAATTTACTTCCAGGAAAAGAATCTCCACTGATACCATTCAGACTGCTCAAAGAGTAAATTGCTGCTTCAGGTCATCGACTTTTGGCTCACTGACCAAGTTATGGAAAGCTTGCATTCTTGTGTTTAAAATATAACATAAGGAGAGTACCAAATCTTGAATATGTTTGCTCTTTGTGAGAATGATGTATGTAAATTTGTAATTTTAGGTTAATAATTACAATGATTAATTATTTTCTAGTCTGGAAAATCAGACTTTATTTTCTTTTCTTCAGAGATTAAGTTGAAATTGCTTTAATAATGAAATCCACTTTTCATTTGTATTCTGTTTCTTCTGCACTCTCATTAGCGATTCATAATTTAAGAATCAAGAGTGATTAATGGCTGGCTACACTGCATAATGCTGTTAAGGAACAATGGTGTAATTCAGAAGGTTTAGAGGCTCCCCTCATTCCATGTTCCACATGTTAACCTGCACTGAAACTAATCCACTTCATCCAAACTCAGGAGGCAGAAGGCTGTGGTCCAAACACCCCACTGGAAATGATGTGAACTTACTAGAGGAAAAGCCCAGCAAATATAATGTAACAAAAATGAAAAAGAAGAGCAGACACAGTGTTAGGCCTTAATGGCAAGCTGGCAGACAGCACCTGAAGCTTTCATCCCATCATTTTCAGGTCTACTTGAGCTCGTGGCTCTTTGCTTGGTGTCTAACAGATATCACCTGGAAGGCAGCAGGGAGTGCTGTGGAACTGGGGAACAGCTGGGGAGCTTCTTATCTCTGAGACATAGCAGTGCCTCATCCTCAGCACAGCATCCTGCGGCAGGGCAAGGAGCCTCTCCCAGCAGAACTGAGATGCACAGAAGTAGCCACAATGAGCTTTGCTGGTTCTTCAGGGTTATTTTGATGATGTCTTGTCATTTGACCTTGGGATCAAATTATAACACCTTGTAATGCAATTTACAGATGCAGGCCCTAAAATGGAACATCAGCACATTCAGGTCTGTGCCCCTGAGGAGTTCCCTGGGTTCCACCAACACTGCAAAAAGTCATGCATATGTTCAGCTTTTCCTATGGGACTTGCCCTATTGCTGCAAAACCAGCTTTAAGCCCAAGCCCTCTGAATTTGCCCAAGTGGGGCCTGTGAGCCTGAGGACTAAATCTACTGATCTGACAAATCAGACTTGACAAAATCTAATGATGTAACAAATCTGTTTGACAGACACTGACCACCAAATCCACCTGGGCAGTTTGGGTGAGGTGAGGGTCTGATTTTGCTGCAGTACTTTTACTAAAGTTTGCCCATAAGGAAGGAAGGGCTAGGTTGTTTTATCCATATCCATCATGCAGCCAAACACACTGCAGGTGTAGTTGCACTGCACCCAGCTGTGTCCAAGCAGCTTGAGATTGCACAGTACTTATTTTCCTTACCATATTTCTACTGACTGTCATCCTTAGAAAACTTCTTATCTCCTTACTTTCCCACACCAGTAGAAGCACTCGCCTTTCCATATAAATAAACTTTCCATAAGGAAACACCAAGCTCAAGAGTTTTCAACACACCTTTCCTGTTAAGAGCCTGCCCACATAGAAGGTGGAAGAAGGCAGGACAGAGCTAAATCCAGTGCTGCTTTGAAATACACCGAAGAAGCTAACCTTGATTTGCAAAATAGTGGTGGTGTTAGCTGGTAAAAGAGGGGAGTTGATATTTACCTTGTTCAGGATTTGCAGAGCCAAGGAACAGAAGCACACTGGTAACAGCTGAGAATACTGATCACAGTGGGAGTATTGCCTCACTCTTTTGACTCTTTAGGCAATAAGCAGTGAGTAAGTCCTTTGCTCAGGAGACATTTGATTCAGTTTTAATAAATTTAAATTTCTGAAAATTAGGAAAGGGATTAATTTCTTATTTATTTTTCAATTAGCTCCCATAGGAGTCAGCATTCCACTATTTTACTGGAATAGGGAAGAAAATTGTCTTCAAGATCTACTGTTGTGTATTAACTGGTGACTTAAAGTGCCCCATATCACCTCCCAAGAAACTGAAGAGAAATGCTGTCTTGAAGGATTGCCTTGGTGCCTCCTTAAAAGTGCAGCTAGGTAGATGACAACTTGATTAACATCCCCTGAGATTGTGTGAAGAGGCACACAGTTCCTCAGACACGCTGATGAGGATGAGCCCAGTTTGAGTGCCATCACAGTGAGAAGCATCCTACCCTGGTAATTCAAGTGGGTGAAGGGGATTCATTCAGATCATCAGCTCATTTACAGCATCTGCCTGCCCTCACTCCTCCCTTCACCTCACTGACTGTGCAGCCAGCAAGGTCTGCTGCCACCACTGAGATGTTCTCCTGCGTGCCTTGGTGTTTGCTCAGTCTTTGTCTGGAGCAGTTCTTACCTTGGACCACAACTAACCACAACAGATAGTTTCAGTCTTCAAAGTGCCAGCAGTCAAGAGCCCAAGCACACTACTAAAGAGATTTTTTTTCTGGGTATTAGTTATCCCTACTACTAAATAAATGTCAGTCATTTTCAACTTAAAAAAATTTTAACATTTCCACCAACACCCACTAAGCTGCTTTATTCCTAGGCAAAGAAATTTATATTTAGTCTCTACCTCTTAAACGTGCAACAGTGATCTAGTCTTTTAATTATTTATTACTTCTGAGCTGCCGTGACATCCACAAACTGTGTTCAGTACCTTCAGGTCGTGTCTCGGGTCACTGAAAAAATATTGCAGGACCTCTGTACAAGTACACACCAGCATGGTAATGACTTAGTTGCTCTCAGAGTTCATCACCTATCAGCCAGAAATAAAACTTAATAGGAATGAAGGTCATCTTGTGTTGCTTCTCAACCAAAATATTCCAAGGTACCAAGCAAAAGTAGGTTATACAAACTGTACTAATTTAATCAAATAAGTTTACCATACTATCAAAAATCTCATGTAAGAGGATCAATTTTAAACAAGCCAATACCAAGCAGCACTAAAGAACTTATATATTTTAACCAGTTATTACAAGATTACTGTATTTGTCCTCCTTTTGTTTAGTCTGAGTCTGATATCAATTTTTCATTTACCTGAAAGGATCAATCCATTCCTGCTTCAAATTCTTAGCAATAATTCCTCTTTAAAGCCTTGAAACTCTCCCAGGATTTTAAGAGTTTTGAAAAATAAAACCAACCAACCAACCAAAAGGACTCACCAAACAACCCCCAAACAAACAAAAAAACCCCCATCACACACACACACACACACAAAATCCCAAGCAAAGCCCCCCATAACATCAGTCTTTAGTCAGCCCTCTTACAACTACAGGGTGTAAATTAATCTACATCTGCCAAACTGAAGAAGTGTAACTTCTGTACCTGAGGTTTAACACACTCCTCATTGTGAGCAATGAAACTATCGCATTCTCATATGAAAAGGATACATCATTTTGCCTGTTCTCAACTAGAAGATAGAAATATCTACTGAAAATTGCCTCTTCCATGCGTTCACTGGCAGTGTTCCCATTTCCTAGGAATGGACTGTTACAGCTGCTACATATTTCTTGTGGTTTAATATACCTCCTGCTCCCTACCCCAGGTATTACAATATCTTGCTGATGACTTAGATTTCAACTTTTATTATACCTTCTTTCCCTGAATCTTCAGTTGATGACTTACAACCCACCACCTTCCCCTTTCTTTCATTTGTTATGCATCAGACATTTTAAACCCTTTTCCTTTCTAGTGGCCTTACAGCCCCCTGAATCAGGCTTCAGATTGCTCAGTGAGAGTTGCCCTCTTTCTCCCTGTGATGTTTTTGAAGCTTGTAAGTGGAACTAAACCAGTTCCAAAACACCCTTATATGCTCTGCAATTTTACTTCAGCTCCTAACCATTACACCTCAAAATTATGTGCACTGCCATGAAACAGGCAATGTTAAACCACCCTGGGAATACCCCCTGGCTTTGGACTTGCAGGTAAGAAGTGTGGTCCCATCACAGTTACACCAAAACCAGCCATTTTGCAGTGCGCTCCGTTTTACAAGTGTCTCCCTGTTGGATGCCAGACTTTGTCACTGTCACTGAGAACAGGCAGAAGTGGCAGAAGCATCTTAGCACCAGCAGCACGAGCACCACTCAGACTGGAGTCTGACAGGAGTACACAGCCTTTTTCACCACCAAAATGACAGATGGCTGCTTGAGCAGCAGCCAACTTGTTTTCTAATGCCAGGGGGTGGGCTGTAGCAGCCATTAACTAGTACTCCATCTCCTGCTCCTTCTGGTAGGACATGGATTTATCAGCGTTCCTGACAGCTTCTTCTGAGGTCTTGATGGCTCGCTAACAGGGAGGGTTATTTCCATATTGAGCACTGCTCCTCCTTCCCGTTTGCCCATTAACTGCTTTCGAAAAGGAAAAGGGTAAGAGTTTCAGCAGCCAAAGTCACCTGGGGAGAATGTGCCTTGTGTACCATGACTGCCTGCATGCTGCTGTACAGCCGGGAATTCAAGTCTGTGCCAGCTGTTAAACTTGAGCAACAGGGAATTTTCAAGAAGCCACAGGAACCCAACTGAATTATGTACGGTACTCAAGTCACTCAGCCTCCCTGAAGTCTCCAGCCTATTGCACAGTGAAGGAGCACACGGTCTGCCCCCAGAGGGGAATGTGCAGAGAAGGCAAATCCCACTTTAGCGGCAGAGTGGGCAGAAAGCCTGTGCAGGTACACTTGCTTCCTTCTCAGTGCCAGCGCCCTGCAAGCTCCTGACCCTTAACAGGGATTCCTTCTGGTCCCACTGTGCTGACCATGTTCTTTAGGATACAGATCAACTCTCTTCTCTGTGAACCTCACTAATTTTGCAGTCTGGTCGGAGGTGCGAGACTTGGATCTCTTTTGGCAGCTCCTCCTCCATTCTGGTGGTGGTATTTCCATGCTGCAAATGGGCTGAGCAGATTTACAGAGGGTGAGGGGCATGTTGTGGCAGGTGTTCCCATAGTGAGCCTGTGCTACCTCTGCACTGTAGAGCAGGGTTTGCTCATCCTGCTCCCAGAAACAGCAATATCTGCTCAGCTCTCAGGCAGAGACAAGGCTGATGGTCAAGGGGTGGGTTTCTTGGGCTGTTAACATCATTCCCAGAGGAGAAACCTCATATCCAGTATCCTTCCTATCATCCTGTGTTATCTTGCAGTTCTTTTGCTGGTTATCTTTGGTTTCATACC
The DNA here is from genome assembly GCF_008360975.1 of Lichenostomus cassidix. Lineage (NCBI taxonomy): Eukaryota > Metazoa > Chordata > Aves > Passeriformes > Meliphagidae > Lichenostomus > Lichenostomus cassidix. Next base: position 21,179,316 of record NC_139490.1, read on the forward strand.
CTGTAGTCACACCTGTGATTGAAATGACCATGTGCAACAGAAATCATAATAGTCCCTGCAGCCTCAGGGGAAGATTTAGAGTCACACAGTAATCCTGGAAGAACCTTCTGCTTTTATGCAGGGTGCACAATGAGATCAGATGAGGTCACCCAGTGCTTTCCAATCTAGGCTGGGGATCCTTCAAAAATGGAGATGGTACACCCTCCCCAGGACACAGGTCCCAAGGACTGACTGTCCTTGTGGGGAACAAGCTTCTCCTTATATCCAGTCAGACCCTCTCTTGACTCCATTGATCTCTGTTGTCTCTTGCCTGCAACACACAGCTGTGAACTGTATGAGTGTATGTGAAGCTCTAAGACTCACAGTGAGATGGGGAATGGAAGAGGGATGGCAGGAACAGGACAGAAGATTCAGGGCATTGTGCAAATCTCCATAATGGCAAACCCTCCCCACAGCACCTTTTGCTTGCACTCAGAGTCTGCAGGGGTGTTGGGATCACTGCTCTCATGGCATGGGAAAGAAGTCACACAGGGAGGCACAGCTTCAGTTAAGCCTGTCTCAGAGGGGGACCACAATCTCATTCCACAAGCTACCCATTAAACATATCTGCTTCTTCATTTACTCCGTGCATATTGACAAAGGCATTTTCCCAGCTCCCTCTGAAGAGACATGAATCTTGTTCCCCAGGGAAACACTAAGCACCATTTTTAGAGCTGGTCCCACTGAGCATCACTGCCCTATAAAAGCATCAGCACTACAGATTGCAACTGAGCAGAGAACACCGGCGACACGAAGGAGCGACAGTGAAAGGATCCAGATGGGGCTGCTCTCTGCAGAGATGTCCCAGGGTTAGATTTTTCACTTTGACATTGCACTTTGTAATCTCCTTCAAAGATTACTATACACATGTACACAGTTATACCTGCATCCATTAGTCCCTGCTAACTGCAGCCTGCAGCTCCCATCCCCAGCACATGCAGCTCTGCCTGTGCCACCCTAATGGCTGGGAAGCAGCAGGACGCAGCCTTTCAGTTCAACAAGTGATGGCTGTAATATGTAACATGACAAAGTGGGGGCAGACAAGCCATTCAAAGTCACATTTAACATTTTAGTTAGCCTTACCTCAGGTAGAAAGCGTTCATTTACATTATTTGTAGTAATGGTCAGATTGAAAGAGGAAGGGGAAAACTAGGAAGGAAAACAGGCTTTGTTCTGAAACTGCAAAGACAGATAAAAGTATTATTTTGCAGTGTGTGCTTCTCCCCTCATATAGCTGCCAGCTTGGGGATACAGCTCCAGTGCCAGGTAACACCCAAGGCCTGAGCTCACACCAGGCCTCTGGGGAGGGACTCAGTGCCTCTCACCAATGTACCTCTGGCAAAATTTTAATCCCACGAAGTCTGAAATTATAGTTTTACAGAGAGGAACTCGAGGAACTTAAGAAACTAACTTAGACAACCAGCACACAGCCTGCTACTTCAGTTGCTGCCACCAAAACATGGAATCTCCTCTTTCTGTCAGCAAAAAGAGAATTTAAACCCTCATGTTCAGCCTGTTCTTGCCTATCTCCATTGACTGAAGGCTTGACCTGACTGCCTTGGTGGGGGGTTGACCCAGGTGATCTCCAGAGCTCCCTTCCAACCCCAGTGATTCCCCAACTCTGTGATTGCTTTCCTGTGCAATCTATTCCAGCACACAACTTCCCTGCTCGATGCTTTGTCCCATCTCTCTCCTGCTGCTCTACCCTAGGACATTTTATCCCTAGCACAGTCAATGTACAGGGCAGTTTATTTAACTTTTGTTTTCAGAGTCTTTACATATATGAAGGTTAATGGTTTCCTTCAGTTTCACCTTTCCTGGACTTTCAAATCCCAAACCTGACCTCATCAGTTTGCAGCACCTTTGCATTGTTGGCTCTATCCAAAATTATTTGCATGGTCATAGCCTGATCTGCAATAGAGAGAAATGTCCCCTCCCAAACCATCCAATCACTGAATTCAGCAGAGGCAAACAGCATTTTGCCACCTCCTCCTGCTGAGCTGCACAATTTTCAGAGTACTGAAAGAGGCTGACATATGTAGGCAATGGGAAATTACCCAAAAATTCAATTACTGCTGAGTGTCACAGCACTTTTTAGACCTGCTGACTAAACACTTCCCAGCAGTGAGGATGAAATAGGTCTGATGACATGATTCATTGACATTGCACTTGGGTTCAGATGCAGAAATACATTCATCAAATGTCAGTTTATAAGGACAATATTCATAAACCCAGGCCATCTTCATGATGACTTCCCCTTTCATAGTTAGGTTCTCCTGTTTTGTCCCAGTGCTACTGAGTGGAGCTTTCTGTAATTAGTAAGCAGCACAGCACACAGCTGGGGTTCACTCTCTTTACCATTACCTAAGCTACGCCGTAACTTTTATTACAATGGAACAGCAAACATCAGACAGTGCAATGCTTGGAAAAGAAAGTTAAAAAAGAACAAACAAGATCTAAAGGAACAACATTCTGTAGATTATGAAAATGTGTTTGACTGAACAATCCCAGCTGAAAGCTATCAACCACTGCCAACACACCCAAACCAATTACTGATAAAGCTGCTATGAAGTATGGATTAGTAAGAACTTGGAGAAACCATCTTTGGCACAGAAGCTCTCCTCACTCTTTCTCTTTCAAAGCTTGCCAAGGGAATGAACCCACGGAGATGAAATTAAATGCAACATAAAAATGTCTTCTAGGAAAAAACCCCAACCACCCAACCAAACAAGAAGCTGTATTTAAATTGGTTTTGTCAAACTTTTTACAAAGTCATTTTTCTTCCTCTCTCCTCCAGGCTGGTCTCTCAGATAAACAATTAAAATTAATGTAGTAATATCAGCAGTTTTTCAGACTTTTCTTTCATTTCAGGTTCAAAAGGGCTCAGAAGAGTTTCTGTATCAAAAGATATTAATTTTCCAATTTGCATCCTTGATAAAGAACTTCTCTGTAACAGTTTCCACGCATTTAGAAGCACAGAAAATATAATTCTGCATTAGCAGGTGATGACAGAGAGGACCTTAAAACCTCAGGAGATCAGAAATCCAGATGTTCCTCTGGCCAGATATAAGTGTAGTGGTTGTTATCATAGTATCTGCTGGGGGTGGACAACAGTATTTTAGAACATCTGGACTAAAGCAAAGGCCTTTGAAGTGAGTAATATAGGATTTACTAGTTGCTGAATTCTTATGCAAATTGTAGTAGAACAAAAGGAGAAGAATAATCATAAACTCTTGGTGATCAGTTTTTTTTGTCTTTCTTACCTACAAATATACACAGCTGTAGAAATACATACAAATTTATACAAAAATTTCAGGACTATTGTCCCATTTATGCTGCTGATCCTGAGAGATTTTTCTTTTGGGAGAACTAGTTGCACGGTCAAAATAGATTAATATAATTCTTTAATCATGATTTTCTACAATAAGGGGGGAGTAAAAGTTGCTCAGAAACAATTACAGCTCCTCATGCCTTTTAATCAAAACGTTGATTATGTATCAAAGGTTGTAATCCACTGAAACTTCCTGGCTGAAGCTTTCCCTTCAGGACCAGACAAGGTCTTTCATGGTCTGTATCAGTTCCTGTGCCACTCATTCTGTGCAAACCACTATCTTGACTAGTGGGACCAAGTTATGTCCATTTCAAGTGTTCCAAAACTGACACTTTTCCATTTACTGAGATGGAGAAACTCAATATATATTGTCACACTGCACTGGATTTGCCTTGAAGTGAGTGAAGTAAATTACCTCTTTCAGAAGACACAGGAAAAACAGAGTTTCTCCTCTGGGGTTGCAATATTTACCTGGAACATTTGGCTAAGCAGGTAGATGATTTATAATGGCAGGGGGGAAGAGAGAGATGGACAACATTAGTAAAAATGTGGTTTCTATGCCAGTACAACAAGTTCAGAGTAAAAAAGGAGAAGGTCAGGTGAGAGGAAGAACAAATTACGTACTTGTAATTTACCTTCTTATGTTAGATTATAAAGGTCTGATTGCCTAATCTCTCACATCCTTAAATAGCACAATAATATTAAAAGACATGCTGCAAAATACAACAAATGACTCAAAACCCTGCCAGCAATCAGCTCAGTGATTCATGTGGCCTGGTCCTTGCTGCACAGCCATCCCAACAGCAGAACAGCTCTGCCCCAGCAGGCAGGCTGGTGGCCAGGCTGGCTCCTCTCCAGCAGTACGAGCACAGCCCCGTGTTCAGGACAGCCCAGGAGCAGCTTTCCCCCCCCACTCACTGACGGGCAGTTTCTGTGACAGTTCTGCATGCAGTGACAGCAGCAATGAAAAGCAAGGCTGGTTCTGTGCCATCATGGGACACAGCCTTCCCAGGGCTGCTGTCCTGTTACTGATCACAGCTGAGCTCCCCCAGCAGGGCCTGCAGGACAGCAGTGCTGGTGTTTCCCTGCCCTGTGCCCAACAGAGAGCAGCCCAGGCCAGCTCATTGCTGCCAACATCTGTCTGCTGAGCACCTCCTGCACAGCTGCTGCCTCTGCAACAGATACAAGTCCTGTCCAGAGCAGGCAAATGCACATACAGTGCTGGAGAGAACACCTATGGTGAACAGATGCACTGCTGCTTGGCTGCCTTCTTCCCCAGCAAAGGTGCACATGGTGCTGTGCTTTCAGTGGGGAAAGGCAGCTCTGTGCTCTGGGGCAGCACACGTGCATGTCAGCACATGGGGATGCAGGCTGGACAGGGAGAGGAGAAAGGCAAGGGAGCTTTTCTTCTTTGAGAAGTTCACATTCACCTACAGGGTTTTTTGCTCCTGTTTGCTCACTAAGAAAACACAAAGGTGGAACTAGACTGCTGACATCAGCCTGCAGGTTGTTGTGTGAGTCCATCTGAGGTGGTTCTGGCAGCAGAGCTGAGCACACTGCAGTGGAAATGGGAGATCAGATGTGCTCTGGATCAGGCAACAGCTGCTCACTACAGGCAGCTTAGCTCAAACTGTGATTCTGGGGGGTCTCTTCAGGCATAAACTGTCATTCTTTTCTGCCTTTACAGCCACAGGATCATTATCCAGAGCTCTAAATGAATACTGATCCTTTAAAAAAAGCACTTAATTATATTTGCCTTCTTTCTGTAAATATTTTGTAACTTGAAATGCTTAAAGCTCTACCAAGTGAATGCCCAAAATGTCACAGGCAAAACTAAATGCAATTGCTTTGTTCCAATTTTAATACAGTGAGTTACAATAACATTAATTGCCTGCTCTCATTTCAAAACAGATTTGTGATATATCAGCATTAGAGTCAAGTAGACATTTCCCAGAAAAGCACTTCTCCAGCTGAAAAATGTTTCAATGAGTATAAGATTTCCAAAGAAATAAATTAATTTGGACTATGTGTAGTGATTTGGATTTGTTTTTAAATAAAATTTAGAGTTCTGATAAAATTAACTTTTTCATTCAATGTCAATATCTTCACTCAAGTTTACTATTAATTTTTAAAATTCTTTTATTAACAGAAACATATTAGAAATCAAATTTAAAATTAATAGCTTTGATTAAAATGTATTAACTGTTCTGACCCCCTGCTAGTTTAAATTGTTACTGCTTTAGAAGCCCCATGAAGACAGAACATAAAAACTGACATTTTGGCATTTTGTACAAAAAAGAGGCAAACGTGGATGCAATGGAGGAGGCAGCATTAGGCAGATAACATTAACTAAAAGTGGCAATGCTTTGGTCTTTCTTCAGCAAATACTTCAGACAGCTAATCAAATACTCAAATTTAAGCAAGTGCTTGCATGCTTTGTTGAGGAGAGTGATTTGAGCACATTCTGAAGGTTAATCATGTACTTCACATGCTTTGCTGAATTTATTCACGTGGGTCTGATCCAAAGCCCTTGAAGCCAGTGAAATTTTTTTCTGAGTGAATTTGTGTATCAGACTTTAGAAGCAGTAGCAAATTTTTTCTCTTCAAAAATCTTTTTCTCTGTAAATAATAATTTAAAACAATCTTGTATAAGCTATTAGTATAGTACAAAATTTTAGCATAGTAATTAAAATGTTTAAAAAAGGATTACAATTCCCTCATATTTTTTATGGTAGGCATCTCTTGACTTTTTAAAATTAAATGTATCTGCAGTTAGAAGGTTCATAGAGTATAGGGAGCAATAGAGTCAAAATGCTAGGTTTCTGAATGTAAGGTTTAATTAAAAAAACAGTCCCTCTGTTGACAAAAACCACAAAGTAATTATGTAACAAAATCTATCTGCTATTTAACCTGCAAGGTGTTGGTTCCCCACAGACCTCGTGCAGAACTGAGCCCACAGTCCTTCCTCAAAGGAACAAAAGGACATTTCAGGCAGGGACTCTGAGCAGAGGGACAAGAGCAGTGGCCCTCTGGATGTCAGTGACAAAGCATAATGCACAAGGAATGTGGAGGAGCCAGGGCTCACTTAAGGGGACCAGAAAGGTCAGTGTGCCCCATGAACATGTAACAGGCAGCCAGTGACAGCAGCAGCACAAGTGCCAGCTGGGCAAGAGCAAAAACTGGTGATACAGAAATGGGAAAGTCATCTTCAGTCTGAAAAGGATCCTGACAGCAACACCTTGTCATCTGTGCTCTTGATACCACATCACTACATCTGACAGATGGAACTACTCCTTCTGCTTTTTAGCTGGGGACATGCAATTAATCATAAATACCTGTCATTTACACAAAAAACATCCCTGGGCAACAGGAATGGCAGGGCCACAGCCATGAATGCTCCTCAGCCATTGTACCTGGGAAGTTCTAGTGCGCAAAGAACCCAGGGACCTTACCCATACAGAGTGTTTCACACACTTCAGGATGCCATAGGAAAAGCCTTTTTGATGCAAGTCTGCTCTCTTGACTCCCTGTCTAGCCCACTCCCTCACAGCCAGGCACATGACAAGATGCTCTCAGCTGCCTCTGGAATATCCAACACAGACCAGTTTGAAAGACTCTTAGAGAAAGGAGAAGCAGAGCACAGGTTGTATTGCATGCTCCCAACAGATTCTGCCTTGAAGGCAGATAAGCTGCAGTCATAGTGAATTTGAGCTGGGAAGGAAAAATTATTTCAGCATCAGAACATTCACAACTGCTCCACAGATACTGGAGCAAACTGTCTCCTGCCCAGATGAATGCTTAGGAGAAATAAAATTAAGCTCTGAGCTTGCAGGTAATCACATTACACATTACCAGAAAGCTGTTGCTTGCTTAGATTTCATTCAAACACACCAGCTTGATTCTCATGATTTATAGAATTGCAAAAGTCTTCCTGATTTTTTCCCCCTCTCAGCCCTCTGGTTTAAATGTAATACAGTAAGTTAAGCTAAGAAACTAGGAAGGCAATTTACTTTGCTAATATTAAACTAAAGGAAAAAAAATCAGGTTTTGGTACCCTAGAAGGAAAAAGAAAATCAAACCATTCCTCTATCTTAAATGCTAACTGAAACCATCCCTTCCAGGTATAAACGATCAGTAAGTTGAGCCAAAGTTTCTCCTCTGCCTCTGGCAAAGCAGAATCACTGTCATTCCGAAGGATCCTGGCAGAAATCACAAAATGCAGAGCACAAAGACATTATAGAAAAAGACTACTATGTCAGACTTTTTTGTTGAGTAAGTAAAGTCCATAGAAAGAAATCTCTGCAAGACAAAAGCAGTCAGTTATGGGGAAGAAAACTTAATTAAGTTCTTAGGGAAGTTCACGCTGCCTCCCTCATAAAGGGTTGGTCTTACAAGGCACTCTGCCCTCCATGAGTGGAGCCAAGGGTTACCAGAACAAATCCAAGTATTTCATCAGGGCTTACTGTAAACTTCAAAGGAGCACAAGGCACCCCCAGCACAAGATACTCACTGAGTCACTACACAGCCACAACTTGGAAAGGTCATTCATTATCAAAGAATCAAAATCTGGCACCAGAAATTGCCTCTTGCCTTTTATCTGCTAAGTGAAATTTAGTTGTGACTAGACATAACATTACTTAACCATCAGATATGCCAAAGTGCCCTAAAGGCCTGGGGTACATTATACACTTGCTGTTGCCATGGCAATAATGATTTTGATTGAAGAAGCGATAGGCAGCAACCTGTCACGGTGTCATTCTTCAGCATCCCAGGGGAACATTGGCAAAGAATGCTAGGCTGAAATGCCTCATTGCCATTCCTGTGAAATCTCTATCTCCAGGAAGACTTTGCCTATGCAGTCGTGACTCCACTGTTATGTTTTTGATGCCTTTTCTACTACTATTCTGTGCAGTTTACTGTGGGATTTACTAACACTGATGGCTGGAAAACCAAACTTACATGATACACTTTATAAAACCAGTAAGCCTTGGCCCAGGAGATGCAGCCACAGAATAGCTCTGCTTAGAACAGAGATGGCTGATTTCTGCTTTGCAGTGTAAAATGCTGCTCAACAGTGATCACATAGCCAAGACTACATTGTTAAACCAAACTGGAAACAGTGACAGTACTGGGATTCTTCGGTTTGTCATATTTTCAGGTGCTCATTTTTCATAGTCCAGACTCCTACCTTGCTGCATTAATTGTGCAATTGTGAGCATATGGGCCTTGCCACAGTAAAAAAATGCAACTTCTGCTCTCAAAGTATTGCCCAATTAAGTTTTCCTTACTCTAAAGACAGTACAAGTTGTATGCAAACCTTTGTCAAGACATTGTTGCCACTTCTTGAAAATCTTTTCTTATTTATCAATTTTCATATTGTGATGTCCCGGATCCTTCCAAGAATCATAGATTTCCCTCCAGGTATTTCTGCCATAAAACATTTCACCTTGTGCCAGGCTCAGGAATTGCTGACTACACTACACAGAGAGTCAAAAACCTCCCAATCAGAAACACCATCATTCATTGACAGTCTGGAATGTGTGCTGCTGGGACTTTTCTTCCTTCCCAAGCGCATGTCATGCTACAGGTAAAACTTTCAGGCCTCATCAGCTGAAGATATAAGTTCCTGTTATACCCTAATAACGGCCTCATTTCTAACACTTGGGAAAATGAGTAAACCACTATGAATGGTTATGCTTTTCAGCCCATTTGATTTCTTTCTTTCACTGGACTCTATTTGTCAGTCCTGCTGATGCTACTGTAGCTGAAATCACATCAACACTTTCCAGGGATTCATTATGTAAGGCCAGATTCTCAGCAAGCGAAAAATCTGCCTTCATATTTCTGCTTCATTCTATTTTACAAAAGATTGCTTCAACAACAGAGGCAAGGACAGACACACACAAGCAGCATTTTGCCAGGCTGAGCACACTGATCTGATGAGCATGGCAGTATCTGACAGTAGCAGCTTTCACTTCCTTGTCGCGAGAGGCAAAGGCTCCCTGCGACTCCTGGGCTGTGCCTTTCATTGTGAGCTCTCAGTTTCTTTGTTAGGCTCAGCTCTGCTTGGCCCTCCTGGAGCCAGCAGCTTGTCTGGCATGGAGGCCACATTCCACTGCCTAAGCAACGTTTCTTTGAGGGTCTTTCAAAAAGAGGTTTGATGTTCAGGTTTCCAATACAGTGTTAAGCCAACTGTTGAGTTCCTCTGTTTTTATTCAGTGGCTATTTCTTAATGGAAATCCTCAACAGCTGTAAAACTATAGAACCCCCTGGCTTCAATGGAACTTTGTCATTTTGTATCTGTTGAAGACTTGACCTGTCTGGAGAAGATAAATTTTAAATCATCTTAAGGGGAAGAAAAACAAAAAGCAATGTCTGGTGAAATATTTCTCCTTTTCTCCAACCTCATGCACCCTGGAGGAAAACCCTAAATACAGAATTATAGCACACTTAAAATATCTATCTGTCCAGCAATTCAATAGCCTGTGGAATTACCAGGGCTTTTTCAAAAAGCAAACAGAAGAAAATAGCACAGATCCAATCAGCCTTTCCCAACTACTCCACTACTTCCCTGTTAACATCCAATCTGCTGTTTACATGCACAGAAAACAGAAGTTCATTTCATGCACTTGAATCAAATAATAGCCTCAGTGGCAGAGTACAAAAATATTTGATTCCAGGGCTTTCATCTTTGGTGGTTTATTGTCCCCTCTGCCAAGAACATGATCTGGTTCAACTCGCCTACTTGTTGAAAAAGGAAAAAAACCTGTTGGTGTGTCCTCTAGCAAGCACTATTTCCTGTTGATATCAACGATGTCTGAACTCATGTGCACCTTTTAAATTTTTAATCATAATAAAAATTGCCTTTATTTTTCAGTTTATTCTCTATTCTCATTTTCACTATTCTCTGGTGTATGCATGAAATTTTGAGTCACCTTCTTTGCACTCTTTTGGCATCTTTCCAAAAACACTTGGAAAGTTCAAGGGCTTTGCACTCAGCTATTTACTTGCTGCAGAACCCCACGGAAAGGACAACACAATACAGAGCAAACATGATGTAGAACATCACTGTTTACATTCTAATCCACTGCTCTTCCCATCCCTAGCAAGGGAAGACGCTTGCCCCAAGAATCACAGAATGGTTTGGGTTGGGAGGGACCTCAAAAGCCATCCTGTTCCAATCCCCTGTCATGGGCAGGGACACCTTCCACTAGAGCAGGTTGCTCAGGACCCAGTGCAGCCTCCCCAGCTCCTGAAGGACACAGCCTACTTCCCTCAGGACGCTGTTCCAGCAGCTCTGGGGATGTGCTAGAGGAGGAAGCACCGTGGGTGTCTCCAGGGGATGCAGAGCAGCCATCATGCAGAGATGGAAGGGATGCAAGATTACAGTGTTTTTCCCTTCCACTGCAAATAGGCCCACTAAAATGGACAAGGAAAGCCACAAACTACCAGTGGAGTAGCATATAGAACCCAACTCTAGTAATTTCATTTCATGTTTTGCACTCAAATTATCATTTTGATGATTGCTGCTATACACTGCAAGTCACTTATTTCAGCAGAGCATATTGTCTGTGCAAATGGCATTCTGCTCCTTTCTGTGTGACTTGGAACCTTCCTCTTTCTGCCCTGGGCCTTTGAACTGAACTGGGGACAGTTCACACCTTGGGGCTGTGGGATGTCAGCCCAGACAGGGTTTGTGCAGCATTCCTGCAGCAAGCAGCTGTGGTCTGCACTGCTCCCCACACCAGCACTCCATCTCTTCCCCAGTGTCAGACATCCCTTCCGTGCTCCAAAGAGGGTGTGCCATGCCATGCCCTGCCCATGGACTGGGAGCCACCTCACTCCCAGGGGCAGTCAGTGAGAAAAGAGAGCCAAACAAACCTTACAGATGCAGGCATTTGATGCACGAGGAGCATGAGATTCTGTCTTCTAAGACATCATTAGACAACTTGATTTTTGCTGCTTACATGGGATATAAATCTTAAAATAAGAGAGTTTAAAACAGTATTTAAGACTGGCATTAGGAAGCGAATAAAATGCACTGCCTGAAAGTGTAAAAGAATGAAGCACTCATTTTCTGACTGAGAATATTTGAGAGCATTCTTATCCTTCTGTCAGGGTGAAAACTATTACATCATTCAGACCATTTAAAAAAAATATAGTTTGAAAGCTCTCTCATAAATAAATAAATGCAAGGAAAACATGATTTTATTTTTATTATTTTGTAGTTATTTAATAATAAAATGTAACACTATTATTTTGTTTAAATCAGTGACTCAGACACTTCAGGTTACAAGAGAAACACAAAGTAAAAAAATTCAGCACTGACAATATATAATCATTGGATTCTTCCCTGAAAGAAAAGCATTTGCAGAGTATCTGAGTATTTCAATTTGTCCTGCAAGTTCAAGAGCTGTTATCTCTCATACACTACTTTTGAGTCTGCAGTGTCAATACTGACGAGATAGTTTAGCAGTCGATATAAAATGTGTTTTAATTCTATGAACTCTGGCAGCCTACTGAATTATTTATACGATGTCATTTACTTACTGCAATCGAGTTTGACACTCCCAGATTTAGTATCACACATAAATGCTCCTCTCTGAGACAATGCTAACATCACGGCTTTGCGACACTGCTGAGAACTCCAGATGCAATAAATGTGCTTCACCTTTGGATCTGCAAAGCAGAAGGAGTTGCTACAGCCCCACTTTTGGTTAGTTTACTGAAAATCATGCACACATTTTAGAAAAATAAACAATCTCAGTTGCTAAAAGCCTGTTGGTGATCGCAACTTGCGGCATTGCCTGATCTTCAAGAATATTTCTTTGTTCTGGTTTTTCACACACCTAGGATTTGTGGGGCTGTGATGTGAGGTCTGGCTTGCAGCTGTTCAGCTGCTGGATCCAGATGATCTGGACAAAGTTCCAGCTCTGGCCCTTGTTGGCTCTTACTAACAAAATCCCCACGATTTTAATAATTTCTTTAGTGAGGAAAAGAGTGTGAGGAAACAGAAGTGATATTCCTGTGACACACAGCAGGTGAGAAAAAGGCCAGTGGAAGGAGTGTAGCTCTGACTTTAAACTCTGCTTGCAGTCTCAAACATAGCATGCAGCTGGGAAAAAGAACACTCATCAACCATTACATTTAATGCTCAGTCTAACACAGAATTGAAAAGAATGTGTTAGCAGAATGTCAAGCTTGCTGCTGCCTTGGAAAAAAAATGGTATCTGCTGCTCTTGTACTAAAAATGGTTCCACAGTGATGGGTGAAGCAGCTCAGTGTTTCCAGCACTGTTGCAGGTTTAAAAAAACCCCAGACATTAATTGTCTAGCATGGCGTAATTGGTACCAACAAACAGATAGACCATTTAGAAATCTGTGCTCCAATTAAAACATAGCAAACCTAGGCATGCTAAATTTAAACATTTTTAAAGTAAGGTTCTGAAGTGCTTTTACTCTCTTGTAACAGTAGCAATAAGGAAGGCCATCCCATCAACCTTGGCTCTATTAAATACAAGCACACATCATCACCACCATCATCTAATTGTTTGGGTTAGAAAGAATCTCAAAGCTCATCTCATCCCACCCCCAGCCATGGCAGGGACACCTTCCACTATCCCAGGGTGCTCCAAGCCCTGTCCAACCTGGCCTGGAACACTTCCAGGGATGGGGCAGCCACAGCTTCTCTGGACAACAAGAATTTCTTCCTAATATCTAATCTAAACCTAGTCTTAGTTTAGCCATTTCACCTTGTCCTGTCAGTGCATCCCCTTGGAGACCCTGGGCATCTGCTGCCTTATCAGTTGTCTTGGACTTAAAGATCAACATCATTTAAGAAAGCATTTCCGAATTTCTGTATAGGCAGGAACAACCACTAAACAACCTAAATTAATTTTGCAGAGAGAACACATGGTTCATAAATATCTCAGCTTAAAAGCTATATCACGTGTAGCCGCATATGTTGGGTAATAATTAGAACACAATTAAATCGGGCACCAAAGGAATCTCTGTAATTTTATTTATGATATTAACTTGGAGAATTTTTTCCCCCAGCTGTGTAAGAGACATTAAGGCTATTTATCATCCTGGTAGCAATATGATAGTTTTCTACAGGGACATATGGAACTAAACTGAGCTTGTATTTTCTAGATATGACTTTTAAAAACCAATCTATTCAGATTTGGTTTTATTTCTATCAAAATTTTTCAGCCATCAGATCCATCACTGCTTTCCTAAATGAGCTAAAAATCTAAATCCACCCAGAGTGGGAAGTACTATTTAATTCATAAGAAGCACAGGTACATTACAGCACCAAGATCCAAACAGAGCATAAATACAAGGATGTTTCCCTAACTGCAGTCATGGGCTTGAGTAATGGATTTCTGCTAGGTTTCCTTTCTCCATCCACCTTACTTTTTGAAATCAGGCCCTTTCAATTAGCTTTTTCATTTATCTTTCTGTTCAAAACAAAGAGAATAAATTGATGCCACAGCGTTCTCTTGAGACTTTTCTGGTCCCAAGTGTAGAACATACTGCTCAGTGGATTTACTGGAGTGACCCAAATTAGACTAAAAGTATGCACAAAGCTTATACTTTCCAACCCAAACATTTGCAGGGATCTGCTACAAAACTGTTCTAAATTAATAGATATATTTTCTCAGCAATAGGTGTTTGGCCTAATGAACAGATATAAGGTAATCAAGTTCAATTCAAAAATGGTGACTAGAGGATAATATGGAGGAATTTTGGTGAATTAGAAACTGACCTTATGTATTATCACAGCTCTTAATGTCTTTAGCTTCTCTATTACTGTGTCAAACTGAAGAATCCTCTTTCTATGTAATGTATCTTAAAATTTTTCAATTTCAATTAAAACTCTTAGAACTGCAATCAGTTCAGATGTGCAGGTGACAGTGGCAGGTTGATGCAGTAAGGAATACCCATCAGCACTGGCTCTGCTGCTCAGCTGATGTGAAGAAAAGCTTTGCCCCATTTTCTAACACTACAGGGGTTGAAAGAGCAGATTGTTTCACATTTAAGTGTGTAGCACATGACAACCAGTCCAAAGTAGTTAAGTTCACACTTCCAAAATTCCCTCACAGTGCTTTTACTGATTTTTTTAAGTTGCATTTACTGCACTTCCCAGTAGAATGCAGCTTAAAGAAAAAATGTTTTCAAGTCTGAAAGGCTGTAGCCTTGTTGCTTCTCCCCCAAGCAGGTGCACCAAGGCCTGACCACCCAAGCAGTCCATACTTTAGGATGTGCCTTTGAGGACAGAGAACTCTGTGGTACTACTTGCAGCTGGCAAGGGAGTGGTGAACTAAAGACAGAAGCAATACTTCTTCAACAAGATTGTGCTTTCCAACATCTGCACCAGGTGCCCAGGTATGTGAGTCTTTAGCAAAATCATTTCTAACAGTGCAGAGGTACTTGGAACAAATGAAAAAGGCATATGAAAAGCTGATACTTTTTTTTTGCATCCCACAGACTTGCAAAACCCACCACTGATTTTAGAAACTGAAGTACATACATACATTTCTTACAAATTAGTATTTTTAAGACAAACCTTTTCAGGGTATTATATAAATCCTTAAAGTCAGAGACTTATGATGAAAACAACATCAGACTCTTAACAAAAGCAATGTGATTGCTGCAGCTACAAGGAAAAAATTACCTACTCTACATTCCTCAGAATGGAACAACCATCTCTCAGCAAACCAATGTAAAAAAGCTTGTAAAAATAAATTCTGTGTAAAAAGGGTGGAATGAAGAATCATAGATAAAATGGATTCCTGTAGGGAAGATCATAGTTTCTGAAGGCCAGATCAAAGGGATGGAGGGCTTACCTCCATCTGTTCAATAGGGTGTATCACTTGTGCTTCGTGCTCCTGGACCCTGCAGCAGCACCACACTGAGCAGTTTGTTCTGGAGCACCTGTGAGAGAATCAAAAGTAAAGATGCTTTGAAGGAGCTGAGCAGGTTAAAAGCTGCTGTGCAGCTTATACAGAGCAGTGGCACAAGGGAAAAGTGCCATTGGCCTTCCCTGCTTTGCCTCCTAAGCCTCCCTGAGGCCTCCCTGCTGCATGTTCATAGAGGTGCAGGTGGCCAGGGAAGCACACAGTCACACCCTCTGGCTGCCTTAATCTTCTGAAGAAAGTCCTCTCCTCCTGCCACCCACATTTCACATGCACAGCCATGTCTCAGATGGGCCTGCTGGTACCTTGTCCTTGCTGCTAGCCAGGAGCTTCCCTTAGCACAGTTTGCAGTGGCAAACTGGCAAACATCAAACTTGTGCTCCAATTTCTTTACTGCTTCCCATACTAACATATTAATTGTCTCCTGCAGTGTGTGTCCTTTTCTCCAGGCTCTGGGAGATGCAGCTTGTTTCTTTATCAAAGGAGCTGTGAGAACTGCTTGGAGATGTACACAAGGTAAAGCAGGCTCCCTGTCCAGTTTGTCAGTAGCATGGATTCCTCTCTACTGGTATTTATTCCAAAAACATTGTTCAGCTCACTACCAGATTTTGCAATCCAGACAGCTGAAAAGGTCAATTAGAAGAACATATCCTCCTATCAAATTCCATTCCATAACATCCCTCATCACAAACAGATGAAAGCAGATAATGATTATTATAAATTGTGCATTCAGCCAGGTTTGATGCTTTGCCAAAAGATTTGTGTAGGAAGAGCTGCTGAGGTACCAGAAGGCAAAAGACTGCTCAGAGCATTAATTCCTTCCTGCCCTTCCTGTTTGGTGGACAAGTGCTTGTTTGCCATGGCAAACAGCTCCAAAATCCCTGTCAGAGGGAGTTTCTGCTCTGCTGGAGCACTCAGTCCTGTATCACCCACCTCTGACTGGTGAGAGTATCCCATTGACTCGCTGCAATACCAGTTTGAGGACATCTGAGCCTCTGGTAGTTTTGGGACAGGATATTGTTCCAAGCAGTGTAACCACCTTCTTGTAGCTTCCCTTTTAGACATTTTCTTTTTAAGCACTTAGCAAATCCCAGCATCTAAAACTCCTCCAAAGACTTGTGGATGGAAACTAAAATCAAAACTGGTAATCCTTCAGACTTTTGTACCTGGTACTTCTCAACAGCTAGTCTGAGTTCAGTTGTACTTGTATTCATAAAATAAAACAAGAGGAGAAGGATAGAGTGTAAGACAATTTGGAGAGACCTGGAGATAGAAGAAAAGAGCAATCAGAAAGAAATGGAAACATCAGAGCAAGGTGAGAGACTGCCCAAGCCAGCTGTGAGGGTCAGTAGATGAATCAAGATCCCTACACTAAGAAAAGCTCTTTTTAAGTCAGAATGTCGACAAGCAGAGGCTTTTTTTTTTTTTCCTAGACTGGTATTTAACTTCTGCTCCCAAGGAGAATAAATACACAGCCCAGATGCACACCCTGCAGGGTCTGTGACTAAGCAGCCCAGGTCACAGGGTGGCCATGGCTGTAAGAAAGGTGAGGCTCAAGTCTCAAGGGGTGTCCTGTCCTGTGGAGTGGCCTGGCTGGGAGCAGCTCTGAGCCCTGGAAGATCTACCAGTAAAGATCTCTGCTAGATCCAGGCTTGTCAGACAGAAATTAGAATAGATTCTCTATGTGAAAAATGGTCTCAAGTTACTCTGGCATTCACTTAGTTGTCTTTCTTCCCAAG
The DNA here is from genome assembly GCF_008360975.1 of Lichenostomus cassidix. NCBI lineage: Eukaryota > Metazoa > Chordata > Aves > Passeriformes > Meliphagidae > Lichenostomus > Lichenostomus cassidix. The sequence continues at coordinate 21,196,342 of NC_139490.1, forward strand.
ATCAATTGTTTGGGATATGAATTTCATTGATTAATTTAATTAAAAGTCATATAATCAGAGAATAAGGTAATTTTGGCTGCATTTGCACTTTATAAATAGTTGGCAATTTACTAAACTATGAAAACTGTTTAAAATGCTTTCTTACATTTTATTACCTTTTTATTTTCCAAGAAACCAGCTACATATTGAAATGACAAAAATAATGGTACAGTTAAAAAAAGATTTATTACACAGCGTTATGAAATACGTCCAAGAAGTTTTCAGAAGCCACTCATCCCTGCAGAAACAAACCTTGCACACATATCTCCATCTTACCAGCTCCAATCCATGTCAACAGATGAGCTTCCATTAAAAAGAAATGTGTGAGCAAGTGCTTCTAGGGATGGAGCAGAAGTTTGCCAAGCAGAAGAGCCCTTTAAGCTTGGAATGTACAAAATATATCCTTACTACTGGGCAAATTTAAGTCCAGGCTGGACTTGATGACCTTAAAGGTCTTTTCCAGCCTAAATGATTCTACAATTCTGAAATAAAGGTGCCCAGAAAAATAATTTTGTCAGAAGAATCTCAGAAAAACTGAAAGTCTGTTTTCATCCCATGATTTCTGTGGAATCTTTATAGATATTAAAGCTTAAAAATCTAAGAACCCTTTTTCTTTAAAAGCATTTTCACAGAACATTAAGGACTTTTGTAGATTGAAAGACTAAGGGTATATTTGCTAGCTGTTCATCATAGTAACAGATGTTATTAGACTATGCAGAAAAAAATAAATAGTGCTAATTTTTTTTGGCACAGCCAGAGTTTACTGTATTGCAGTTCATCATTTACAGAATTTGGAGGAAAATAAAGTATAATGTTCATTCAGGCAATATCAAGAGATAAAAACTGAAGTTGCTGAATTACTAACAAGAACTGAATCAGAGTCAGCAGGAACAATTTTTCTTCCCCAAAGACTTCCTAACAGTGCAATTGAACAGCCATTCAGGTGTGAATTTTATAGTTTCTGGCTATTAACTTGCTTCCTTCCATGCATACACACTTCAAGGAGCAGAAAAGAAAGAAATATTGCTGCAGCAAACTCCAAAGGCAGAAAGAAATGACTCCCTTAAAGAGCACATGAATGAAAGAATGCATGTGTGTACACACCAGGGGAAGGGAAAGAGGTCTAATGAGTTAAGTGGAAAATACCTGTATTACTAAACATTATTACTACTTATATTACTAAAATTCTAAACTTCCCTACTTGCATATTAAAATAAGGGTTCAGTGCAGCCCAATGGTCTTTAATGAGTGACTGGAATAAGTTACTCACATGCAGCAATTTCCAACATGTTTATATGTGTTTAAATAAAAATTAATAGGAAGAAGAGTAAAATAAATAAAAAGCAGAGTGCATCAGAATTTCCTGTTCACTGAAGTTTATCTTTGAGGAAATGGTTGTGTCCCAGTAGAAAAACTCTTTCAACAATAGTTTTCCTCTGCTTCTCCTAACTGCTTTCCTTAAATATTTGTGTCTCTAGAAATTCTCCATCTCTTCAGAAGATGTATCCATTCAGCTTCCATATATTTTCCTCTCTGTTGGTATGCCAGAACATTAAAGCCATTCATGACTTTCCAATTGGAAGTCACACACACCAGGAAAGCTTAGTTGAAGGAGCATCACCTCTGCCTCTTGTGCTGCCACAGAAGTTCAGGCAGCTCCCCAAACCCCAAACAGCATGGCCACCCTGTCCTCAGGAACAACTGCTGATTATGAGCCCATGTTATGTATCACTGCTTAAACATTACCAACTGCTTTATCTTTCAATTCCTTTAACCCTTTTCCATATCCAATGAACACTGCAAACAACTTATTCTTTTTGTGTTTTTGAAACAACCTTTTTCAAATTTCTGCTAGGCTACCCCTTAGTCTTTAAACATGCCAAGTTCATTTACTCTGTTCTCATAGATCCTATTTCCTCATTTAGATTTATGAATTATTGTCATTCACATATCCAATTAACTCTCTACCAAGTACCTTTAAAAGCAGCAAGTAGTTCAGAAGAGCAAAAAATTAAGAGGTCAGATAATTACATTTAGTTCCAAAACACATGAGTTACAAGACAGCAATATATACATTGAGCACATATTAGAGGCTGTAGGAATGTCCAGACCACAAGTTACTAAGGAAATCTTCCCTGAGCTATCTTCCCTGAGCTTCAGCAAGAAAAGTTTTGTATTTCTATATCAGACCTCTGCTGCTGCTCCAGGATTCAGGTCTGCTCCCATCATTTCTATCTCCAGCAAATAGCCTCAGACTATTTAGGTGCTCTGCTCTGGTATTGAAGTAGAAGCCCTGCAGATCAGTTTACTTTTCTATTCCCAGTAAATGGTAACCTGGAAATGACCAGCCAATTCTCTGAGTGCCAGGAAAACAGCTTCAGCAGAAAAATTGCTCAATTTACTCTGTCAAGCTGAATTTGAAAGCAGGCTGCCCTGCTGTGCCTGCTCGGTGTCTGGGAGGCTACACTGTCCACATGTTTTAGTTTGTGTGGCACCTGGCCTTCCTTGCCTCTGCCTGTTTCTGCTCTTTCTGAGCCACATGGAGAAAATCCATTGAGACATGCTAAGAGAGGTGATGCCTTTATGTGGCCACTGCCTAACAACCACAGAGCATCTCATGAAAAGAGTGAACAGTTCTGTCTAGCTCTTAACCCCACACTTCCAGTTTTGGAAAATCCATGATTCTGCCTATACATCTACACATATATAGGCTCTTTATAAAACCTTGCTCTAAAATATGCTGAAAATCAAGTCCCTTGATGAATAGGAAAATAATTCATTTAATAAACTGAATGGCTAATTAGGAAATTCATAGAAAAACTGTTTAGAAAAACAGTCTTCTCTGGTCAGAGCAACACAAATCTAATAAAAAATCTACAGTTACCTCAGCTTATCTGCATTTAAAAGATACTTTTGTCATCCAACATTATGTAGTATATATAACTATTGTCTTTTCTACAGTAGTGACTGAAGTTAATGTTTGCACCTTGACTGCCAGCTCAGTTTCTGTTAATGTCAAACAGGCTGAGTCAACAGCAGGACTCTTTGCAAAACTAAAACCATGGGGTTAAAACCTGACATCTCCTCTTAAAGCAAGAGGCCAAGGTTGCCAGATAGAAGCTAAATAGTTGACATCAGCATCAATGGTTTTCCAATGCCTTTTCCTGAACCTGGGGAGAACAATTCTTGCCTCAAGCAAGCAGAGAGTCACACCTCTCCTTTAGCTGTGACTGCATCTAATAACAGTTGTTCTGCTGCAGTCACTTAAGGGGAGAACACTGCAATTATTACAACATTAGTATTGGAGCTTGGATGCTGTAATACAATTCAGGGAATGTCTACAGCAGTGGCCATCAAAGGAAATCATCTCCAAAGGGAACAACACTTAGGGGCAAAGGTGCTGTGGTAAAAGGAAAGGTCCAGAGAAAGAACAATCTAGGGCTGCACAGTGTGAATGCAACTGTCAGAGCTGTCATGCAGTGCCTGATTCTTTGATGACTTTAAATTTTAAGTAAAACATGGACAAAATAGACTAAGTTTTACATGCCTTTGGGAAAAACATGTCCATAACCTTTAAGACACCTATTTTGGTTCCTGAAGACCTGAAGAAAGAAGACTGTGCAGCATTTACAGCATTAATACATGACATGAATAACATAACCATCAAATGTACATCATAGAGACTTACCAAAAGGGAATACTTAAAACATAGATATTTGGCTGAGCAAATGCAAGTGTGTTCAGAACAGAGGATTTATTAATTAAACACATTAAATTAGCTATTTCAGATAACCTGCATGGCAACACTAATATCCAGCAAGGACTCCCAGTGAATCCAGAGAATGTTGAGCAAGTTTGGCACTTCAGAAAGGTCACTCTGACATCTAATGCTGCACAGACAGGGCAGTCAGGAAAATACAACATGCCAAAATTAAGAAAGAATCCAAGATCTAGAAGAACTGAATGTACAGCTCCTGAAGCCTCCTGAGCAGGGAATTGTTTAGTTTCCACAGAAAATAAACCTCTGGCAGCAGTAGTTCAAACAGGCAAAGAAAGATTTACTAAGAAAACTCTCATCTCACAATACTGGCATCCATCTCCTCATTTTGCAGTCTCTGAAATGGCCCGTACTGTTTTCTTCAGTATTTAATGTGCAATGCCTGTGCCCAGCCTAGCTGCTTTATGAAAACCACTGTACCTTTGGCATGACCTCAGGGGAAGACAGACCTGAGTCTGTTTTCAACTACTCCACTCCAAGCCTTGAATGCTTCAGGGTTATACTCAGATATGAGGATTCACAGTGGCAGCCATGAAAGAACAGATCATGGTCTAAAGGCACTGGAGACACAGAATAAGCTCATATTAGGATATCAGTTTTGTATCATTCTATTTTCCTTATTCCTGCAGGTTGAAAGATCCACAGGTGACTTTTAGAAGTGTCTTACATAATCTCACCTGTAATTCTCTGGACAGTTTATTACCAGATAATAAATTGGCTGAGGATACAGCCTGGCAGATTGGTACAAAAGAAAAGGCACTGAACCCTCCCCATGCTGGCTATCTTACCCATCGTTGTAAGCAGAGTGAAATTTGAAATCCATTTGCTTTTCTAGATGGAAAAAGTAACTGCTTATTCCTATATTCCTATATTGCTTTTAATGCTGAAAACAGTCCTCTAGTTTAGTTGATGAGAACAGAAAAACTGGCAATTTTAGGGCCTTGGCAGGCATTCTCTGACAAATGCTTATATCAAAACTCATTAGTGTTAGCATATAATCTATATGAATGGTCTTTGTGGCAATGATTAATTGGTGCAGCTCCTTTGGAAAGATGGTGCTTTGCAAAGGACATTCAAAGCATTCCCTGATGAATTTAAACATAAGTGTCTAGTAATCCAAAGTAGTAAGGCAAATCAGGTAAGAGAAGGGAATCACAGGAAACTGTTTTGGATAAATAAAGCAGGGCTCAGCAAGAGAAAGGAACACAAGGCCCAGAGTCTCACCTTCCCTACAGTTGTTTCCTGGGACTGAACACTCTGGGGTGCTCCCTGCCTCCTTTCAACTTCATTCCTCAGCTGGGGAGTGTGCTGGCTGAATTCCATACACTGACAATTAACGAACCTCTTCTTTGAGAGCCCCCTTGAGCTATACTACTCACAATACAAACCACAGAAAAACTAAAAAAAACCAAAGACCCAACCAAAACCACCTCCCATGAGCATCAGAGCAGAAGTAACCAGATGAGGTCCAAAAGTAAGACATACTCAAATTAGTAAATTGCATTGCCACATACAGTATGAAACCAGATATTCCTTTCTGGTGTGTTATTCATTAGTGTGTAATCCTCCTGAGGAGCAGGATTGATTTTTGGAAGTAGACTTAACACTATGTTATTGGAAGTACAGTTACTGAGCAGGATTGGGGCTGCTTCAGGATCAATTCCTGGAAGCACACCTATTATTGTAACAGCTTCTAGTGCCTGGCTACGAATGGGCTGGATGTTCTCCTGGGAAAGCATGGTGAATAATTATCTTAGAAAAGACAATGCAATGGAAATGTAATTTCCTTTCCCCCCCCAGACTGTGACAGCAAATAAGAATTTTCTAAAATGATCCCACAGTGTGCCATTTGTGAATCTCCATCCATGCTCCAAACCCATGCATATTTCAGAACACACTTTCTCTTTTTTTTAAGATGGCTGAAAAAACTAATTTTAAGAAAATATGACAGACAGTGAAACTGTCTGCATTGCAAACAACACTTTCTCATTATTTCAGTTTGTAGCTTGTTAGGCTGTTACTGTCTTCAGGGATACATTCCAATATAATGTTCATAATCTCCTCAAACTGACTAATTCTCCCCATGAAGAAGGGAACTCTTACAACCTGTTGTCCTGAGAAAATGGGGAATAAAAGGGGTGATAGTAGGGAACAATTGAGCTCTGTTCTTTTGAATAATTTTCTCTTCTGATGTATCTCCTGAAAACCAGCCCAGCTACCTAAACACTTTGAAATACATGTATCTATTTAAAGGCATAGGAAAACCAGTTGTGAAGGTGTCGAGAGGCCAAGCCTTCCAACAGAACCCTGGAGGCCCAGGTGCAGATGGAGGAGGATGAGCCAGGGCTGTACCCTGTGTGATATGGATTCACACACACAGAGACACTGTGATGGAGAGGGCATGGGGCTGAAAATCCACCTGACAAGCTGTGCCAGTGACAAAAGTGTGCTCCATTACAACTGCAAAGGCCATGCTCAGTGGGAAGTACTGACCAGCTGGGATCTCCTGGCATCTATCAGGAGTGGACCCTCTGTCCTGGCAGAAACCTGCAAGGGTTTCTCATGAAAACATGCAGACAGCCACTCTGGAGGCTGGCAACTGGCATGAGCCTTCCAGTTGCAAAGAGCTTGTTCTCCCCTAGGACAGAGGAGGAACAGAAATACTCCCTTCCCTCTTTCCCACTGGAAAGGGTTCCCTCCCTGCTGCTCCCAGTAACAATTCATTCCTGAGAAACAGGACAATTATACAGGGTGTTGGAACAAACTCTCACACCTGCTGGACCAACGTGAGACATGGTGTGGTACCAGCAGGGCTTTGTACCATCACATCACATCACAGAGGGATTCAGAGAGAAATGGAGGGGACCTCTCACAGCTGAGACTGCCTCTCCAGAGTTTAAAACAAGCAAACAAAAAAAAACCACCTGAAAAAGAAGAAAGTTATGGAGTAAGTCTCCTCTTCAGAGGTTTTACTAAGAAACTTCTAAAGTAATAGGAAAGGATATTCTGACATCCACTTCCCTCCTAGACACCTCTATATGACAGACCTCCGTAATTTGTGGGAAATTTGGCTTTTCTCCCATGTCAAGAATGAAGAATCTCCTTTCAGTTCTGAAGGTATTAACCCACAAGGGTACCAAGATCTCCTCGAGAGTATCAAGATTTCATTGAATAAATAATTTCTCCATCAATTGAAAACAGGCTCTGAAATTCAGAACAAGGTAGCAATCAGTGCATCCAAATTACGGCAGTCCTACCCTGAGTGACACAAGAATGTATGACTCTAATGGACTTGATCCAGAACACAGCTCCTCATAATTTCTAAATCCTAACTAATGAATAACTAATGCAATATGAATCCTGCTGTGGTGTCTTGTGACTTACTGTTTGTGTTATCTGAAAATGGTGGATAGGATTATCTGACTGTTTCTTTCCTGAGTCTCTCACAAAAATGATGTTTCTAAAGAGGCTCTTTCAAATAGTCACATTTCCAGTAATTCTCAAAGAAGGTGAGGCTACAAGCTTTTCCCCTCAAATGGATTTCAGCATATCCATTTGATATGAGTGCAAAGGATGGATGAACAAACTCTGCTTGTGCTGCTCCCCCTCCTCTGCTCGTTACTGTCAGGAAAAAGCAGAGGAACAGTGAAATTTGCACCCAGTTGCAGTCTTATGTCTCTGTCCTTCACAGAGAGATCAGCACTGCTGCTTCCTCAGCAGCAGCTTCTTTCCTCCAGGTGTCCTGCCAGAAAGTTCTAGATGTTGCCAGTTAAAGGGAGCAAGGCAGGAATCAGAAGCTTTGAGAGGGCACAGCAACACTTGGCATTGTCTGCAGTCAGAAGGTGGGGAGGGAAAACATACAATGGGGTGGCAGCCAAACAACTAGAAACTACAAATTAAAACTGAGCAAAAAGATATTGCAAATGAAATGGCACCTGTTGCAATATGTCCCCCTTGCCACAAGCACACCCTCTCAGGACAAACAGCACAAGTGGATGCCAGTCCAGGCCCCAAAAGCTTTTGTCCATCTGGTGATGGCAAAAGGACTTTAAATGGCATGCATAAACTCCCTGTGATTATCATGGAGAGTCAAATAATCACTGAACTATACCTCAATGCTTTCAAATATCCTTACTAATGAGTAATTCCATGGTTTTCTCCAATATGGTTCAGGAAGTGCAGAAACACAATGCAGTAAGGCCCAAAGTGGTGAGCAGGTTTCAGTGGTGGATACGAACCAAATTCTCCCATCAGCTACAACCTTAAGCTGCAGCTGCAAAGTGTAAAGGGTTGTCCAGCACTGGTGAAAGGCTTTAACCTGTGACACAGATGATTGACATTCATTATGATATATGAATAATTGTAACATAAATGTTCAAAAAGCTGAAACAACAAATAAATACAAATGTGGTCATAACAAAGGCACAAGTTGTATTTAATTTCTGTTCATTTAGCTTTGGCACATTTCTGTACTGATTTTAGAATCGTAGAAACTTACTGATTTCACAGGATGTTTGCACAACAGTCCCCTGCAGACTCTCCTGCTGATCTCTGAAATTAGTAAAAAGCCACTATCGCTAAATTTAGGAGCAAGGACTCATATTTCTGTGACATGTTGTGTCAAAATCTCAGAGAAAAGATGTATTTATAGCTATATATTTCAGGCAAGTTCATAATTTAAAACAAAACTGACAAAAATGCAGACTTCCACTTTATCAATGTAGGACACTGTAGCAATGTCAGTTTTGAGCAGGGGAGATGGAGATGGGTACAAAGAAAACCTCCTTTATTTAGGTGGCTGTAGCCACACTGTGTTTCAGTCAGAAGAAAAGCACAGTCTAAGTATTTGTCCTCAGAACATTTTTTTTATTATTATATTCAGGTCCTATTCCACATGTTACCCAGCCTGATGCTGTTTGGAGACCTCCCAGAAGACAATGACAACTGTAAGTGAAAGATTGACAGCACTGAACACAGGCACTTGTTCCTTATTCCCCCACAGAAACTTCCCTGCAAAAGGGCATGACTTTCTCCCACTCTGACCAGAGGGCAAAATCTGATACAGAATAGTGTGCTGCATTTGAACGTTGGAGGAGAATACATTTTTACTTATTCAGTCAAACTGTGTGAAAGGGAGTTTAGGGAAAAGAGTTGCTGTGTATAAAGACCTATCTTCTATCACTAGCGTTTAAATATGAAGATTTCTGGAAGTCCACAAACCTTAAATTGCCTGAAGTCCAAACAATTTGCTTCTAAAACATAGTTGTGCATGGTGACAGTTGAACCATAAGCAGCATTTGTATTCAAGATTCTTTTCTTCACAAAATGACATAGTGACACAGGCTGCATTCTAGTTCTGACTGTCAAATCTGGGAGAATATTAGAAACAATTCTGGGTTGCACTTCTGAAGTTTCTATTACTTCTGGTAATGAATCTCATTGTCCTTGTGATTACTACAACATCCACACATGACAAATGAACACAGATTGTTGAGAGAGATTTGCCAGCCCTGAGCTTTCCCACCTGCTCACCTCTCAGTTCCCTAATTTGCTGCTCACGTTGTAAAGAGCTGCTCTGGCTGGGTAGGGATGCAGGGGAGAGCTGTCTGGCAGCACCTCTGAACGAGGGAGGAGTGATGCAGGTAACTCAGCAGGTGCTCCCCTGCAGTGCAGCACAGCAGCTCTCCTGCCTCTCCACAGGAGGGGAGAGGCACTGCCCCAACACACTTGTCACCTGGCTGGGAGTGACAGCAGCCTCAGGGGGAGTGCAGCCTCTCCTTTGGGCACTGCTGTCCCTCAGGTGCCTGGCACTTGCTGGTGGCAAAGGGACATGTGCTTGCTCTGTTGAGCCATTCCATGGCTATCTCTATCCAACCATTGGGCACAAATCCAAAGCACAGTCCCCTGTTAGACATCATGAAGAAAATGAACTCTACCCAAGTCCAAACCAGCAGAGGGTTGCAGGTACCTAGAAGGTCCTACACCGCAGGCATGCAGGCTCTGTGTTGCTTTTACTACCCTGCTTTGCACCCACCTCTTTGACTGCAATAACAATCTGGTGCCCATTTCTGTCCATTGCCTTGCTCCCCTCAGGACACAGTGTGCCATCGGCCTGGGATCACAGAATCACACTCAGAAGTGAGCTGGAAACAAAGTCAATGACGGTGAAATCTGGTGATGACATGAAGCTATCTGGGGTATTACATATAAATATTGCAAAAGGACATTCCCAGACTGAACAAATATGGAAACATTTAGGAAACAGAATTGTGTGTGATGAAATGTGAATTCATACACATAGCAGAAAACAGCCCTAAATTCACATACACCATTAAGGACTCAGAGTCACTACCAACTCTTAGTACCTCTAATTAATCAGATTAAATTAGCAAAAGGCAAACTCAAAAGCAAGTAAATCAGTCTTCCCTCCTTGAACACAGTAAAGTATGGAATTCCCTGCTACAGGACACTGCAAATGCCATAATGTTTACAGCAGGTCAAAACTAGCTCAGGATATGAACAGAAATGCAGTCTTATGTGGATTATAAGAACTGGAAATATCATCTGTGGTTTGGAAAGACCAGAAACTGCTGGAGGCTGGCAGACTGTACATGTTACCTCACAGGCTTCAACAGAGCCAGAGACAAGGATTGGGCAATACAGACTGTGGCCCTATCTGCTACTGCCACTTCTCTCTTCACCCTGAGCAATCCTGTTGAGCAAACCCAACACTCTCTTCCTCGCTCTCCCCTCCTGTATGTCTTCCCTTCTACGCTCCTGCAGTTCAAGTTTCAGTGTAAAAGGCACATGTTCAACAGGTTCTGACCAAGGAAACTCTCCAGTCATTTACAAATCCCCCCCCCAAAAACCCATTAACTGCATAAGGCTCTTTCACAGCCACTCCTCCCTCTCTCTTTGCTTAAGGTTTTGTAAATGTGTCCATAAAGGCACCTTTCCTATTTTGCTTACTTAAATGAAGAGGGCATAGCAATCTCTCATTTTCATTTCCCATTTATCTATTTTCTGAGGCCATTTCCCATTTTTCTATTTTCTAATTATAATAATAATTATAATAAGACACATTCAGCCAAGAATCTCAAGTTAACAGACAGATGTAAGCTTTCAACTGGCATTGCTGTAAGTGGTATTTCACAGACATTGCTCAGTCAGGTGGAGGCACACAAAAAGGCCACACTCACCCCTCTCTTGACAAAGCAGAGGTGTATTTAGTAATTTGAACAGTTAAAAATTAATGTTATTTTTCAAAAGATAACCCTGGGATAGCAAAAGGCAAGTTCTTAAAGGAGTAGGTGGGGACTTAGCATCTCCTGCTGTTATTAGCACAAGTCATATGGCTGAGTCCCCACATAATGCTTGGAAAATACAGCTGTTAATATGCTTCCATAGAAAAGCTGCAATGATGGAAGGGGATCTTCCTGCCAGCTGGCCCATTTCACAAACAGTGAAGGAATCAGGTAACGATCAAGCTCTTCCGGAGCCACAAAAAAGGCAGAAAACTCTGACTGCCATCATAGTAGATCTAGACCAATTTCTCAGACCAATCTTTTAGCTTTATTTTTAACAGCCAACCCAGAGTTACAGTGCCTGAGCAGAGTTTGTTGGGCTAACAAAACTTTGCTGATTAGGGCTAAATAATTTTGCTAAGGAGGGGTCACTGCAGAGATGTGTTGACATCTCTTAGAGGAACATATTCTCCAGCTCCCCGTCCCACTCCACATATCCCAGAGCTCCATCATGAGACTTACTCTGCTTCAAGCAGGCCAGGGAAGGACAACAGGGCTACAATCACTCCTTAGCCCCGTCCTGGGAATTTTTGTGGAATTTCCTGGAATTTCTTTCCTGGAATTTCTTTTGTGTCCACTGTGAGCATAACCAGCCCTGTGACACGAGTGGGATGTGCTTACTTGCACCAAGCCAGCACTCTGGCATGGAAAAGCACAATGATCCCTTCCAAAGCACAATAATGCAGAACAAGAGTGTGGCAGGCACAGCTGACAGATGCTGCTGCCCATCCCCAACGGTCACCTGGCTTCCAGGAGAAGAGGTGATACAAACTATCAAATGTTATGGAGTACTTTTGAAACCATTGGGAGAGAATAACCTACATAAGCCAGGATCTTAAATAATAATATCAGAAATTCAAAGCAAACGAAAATGAAGGTAGCTAGTTAAGCTTTGTCCTGCTACAAGCCTGCTGCAGAAACAACAAGGATGCAGCAAACATACTCAGGGTATGACTATAGATTTACCTGACCCTGCAAACTTTGTTCTTCAGTCCCTAATAGCAAATTTTTACTTCCCTTTCCTTAAGAAAAACTCCTTACAGAATGTTTATTTTCCTACTACACACTCCAGGAATCAGCAGCTGAGGGATTTCTAGAAGCTGTATCCAAACCCTCAGGCTTCTTGTCATTGATGGAAGCTCTCATCCCTGAACCTGTCAGTTATTTTTCTAAATCCATTTCCAGTCTCCTCTACAGCCTCTGGCAACATTCCAGAGCTATTACAGTGCAATGTATGATGAAGTACCTCCTCCCAGCTTGTTTCAAACATGTTCATATCATTACATCAGAGGCACTTTCTGATTTTTGTAGGATAAGAAACAGTGTATAATTTCCCCGTCCCCCTTCTCCACAGCACTTGTGACAATGGAGATGTCTGTCCCAACTCCATCCCCTCACTTCTTCAGCTGTCTCTGTCTAAATACAGCCTCTAAAACAGCATGTCCCTCGTTTCTGATGCACTACTCTGAGCTGACTCTACTGTATCCAAACTTTTAATGCTCACACTGTAGAAGGAACCAAGCATTGCAGTTCTTGTATTCAAGCCAGCACCTCAACTCTGATCTCATCATATCAAACCACTCCTGACACCTGAGAGGAGAGAGCCCAGCCTCAGCCTGACCAACAGAGCAGCACTGACACACATTTGGAGGCCCAATTCATTGCACAAAAGGGGGCCAAGGAGATCTGTTCCCTGCTTAGCACCAAAGGAGAGAAGGGAAGACCTCCTAGGATGGCCATGTCACCTCACTAGAGAAAGATGTGATTTCAGAGCAGCTGTACTTCAGTGCTACAGGCTTGTAGAATCATCAGCAATTCAGGGTCTGTAGAATTACAAAACATCCAAGAGAAGATCAGATAACCTTATTTTAGCAAACTACAGAAAATCAACTCACCTGAAGGCACTAATCACTGCTCAAGTAACAGGCAGTGGGAAGAGTTGAGCTGTCAACTCCCAGTAAAATGAAGTAGAATCACTTCCTCTTGTGACAATAATTGTGTCCTTGGAAATCCTGGATCTGTGCAGCTGTGTCTGTCAAAGGGGAACTCACCGTAGGACCAGGACCAGGTTCTGATTATTATCTAGGAAAAGGAAGAAACATAGTATTTAGAGACAACTTTTCTTCTAAGTTTAGCATGAGCCAGTAGCAGTTGTTTCAAAATTAATGTATAGTTTCTTTAACAGACTTCTTGAAAGGGCTGCACAGTTTCCAGCAACGGAGGTTTTTAAGAGTAGTTTAGAAATGGAGTCCCTGCATTCAAGCCAACACGCCAACATCTCTGTCCCTAACCTCCCACTATCAGGCAGAGGTTAGTCAAACATGGGCATCTTACAGAGGAATGGAAAAGCTTCCAGCTCCAGGATTCTGCAGCACATGGAAATCATAGGCAACTAGCATGAGGAGTGAACTCACTGTGTGACTGAATGACAGTTTTGGCACTGCACTTAAGGAGTATTGTTTGGATGGGAACATGCTTCTTGAGTAGTCAGTGTCAAACACACAGCAGGTGTAAAAAAATTAAACACCAAGAATATTCAATCTAGTCTAGTCTGCAAGAAAAACTCTTGTTATTTGCAGAGTGACTGAAAAACCAGATTTTTTACTGCATCAGTGATTCCTGTGAGTTAAGCAGGAATATAGAAATAGAAAATGAAGTGCATAGTACAGTAATGTACTATGAAGTGGTAAAGTAGTGCCCTAATAGTAATGTAAAAGCATAAAAATGATTGTTCACATTTAATGGTAGAATTTTTTACATCGCAATTCATTGCAGAAAAAGAACAAGAAAAATTTCACTTGGCATCTTAGCTTGGGTTGCACCACTGATTTAAACAGAAGGCTGTCATGGCCAGCTACAATTTTATGGAAAACTGACCCAGAATTATTTCTTCAGGAGCAGGACCCTCAAAGGAAATAACCAATGGCATCAAAGTCAAGTGAGATAGATATCATTTCTCCCCACCAAAGAACACTCAAACAGACAGCAACATGAGCTGGGTTAAATTTGAGATGCATCCATAATAAGAACATGGTACATGAACACTGTTTACATAAGTATACTAAAGACTGCATGAAATTTGCATTAATGAATATCATTTTACAAATACAGTCAAACGTTAATATTTACTTGTGCAAATAGCTCAACAAAAATTAGGTGCATCTACAAAACAGCCACTTCACTAAAACAGTATTTGGAGTTTACAAGTTCTTCTCAAACAGAACTTGTCCATAACAAGCCTGAATAGAACCCACTTGGAGGCCAATTATTACTGATAGCATGAAAAAGACAAACATATAAATTAACGGTGAACAGACTAACTGAATAGGGCACAGTGAGTTTTATGTTTTTGAAAGATCAGTTTATAAAATCCAAGTTTGTTATTATGGTTACATCAGTTTGTGATTCTAGCCTCTTTTATTTGCTTTTGTCTTCAAATTTATTTATTTATTGATTTATTGAGCAATAAGCAGCTTTCAGAATATTGGTCTGAATCAAGGAATCCTAAAAGGTTTCCATCAAGGAGATTATAATCCCAGCTCTGGCCAAGACACTCTGATTAAATGCCAGGACAGAAAAGGCTTTATTTTGTAAAAACATTGTTCTTAAAACAGCAGCTCTGACCCCTCCTGAAGTCTCCCAGCACTATTATCTTTATCTTCCCCATTTTGCATAGGGAGAGATTTTAAAGCAGCATAGGCAGCAATTCCAATTTTCTCTGTAATGCAACGTATCACACAGCACAGGATCAGTTGCTACATTTTTGGCACAAATATTTGTAAAAGCCTGTTAGAGCGCAGGAGAGACTAGCTGCTGCATTAACACCAGCTGCTAACAACAGCACCAAAGAATTCTGTGAATGTGCAGCATATATCTATAAGCTTTGTGTTTGTAAATATTGATTTCCTCTCCATTTCAGCTTTGCTCTGCTGGGGGCACACACACACACACGTATCCATATCCATATCCATATGCACAGTGAGGGAAATAACATGTATGTGGATATTATGCACATATATAGACATAAACTGGGGGAAATATTCTATGTGTGCCTGCAATATTATGAATATTAAAAAGTATGGCTAGATGAACGGCTCATGAGCATTGTACAGCTGACATTCAGGCATCCTGGCCACTCACAGCTTGAAGAGAAGACCCTAAAAGCATCCTGGTCCCTAGATGGTGCTATTCACTGCACTAACGAGGCAACCACAGTCGTTACTGGTGCAGCCAGCACGTCGGGACAAAAGTTGTTTCTTGGCTCAAAATTACAGAAGTTCAATACAAGCGCGATTAATGCTGTTCTGTATTATCGATGTTTGCCAGGTGCCTTGAAGCCTTGGCCCACATCATTTCCTGCAGGCTATATCACAGTAATTCCATTAAAGTGGCACCAATGGAACCAGGGTCAGACACTGGCAGTCCACCAGGGCTTGTGAGGAGCAGCATTTCCACCGTCTTGGATTAGCTTCCTCTCCTTCCTCATGCAGCTGCCATTCAGTATTCCTCATCCTCAACAGGAAGGCAGATCCCACTGTCTGTGCCTTGTCCTGTGTCCCTCAGGGACATCTCCCAGGGAAGCTGTATCAGCAAGGCTTCCTGGCACAGCTCAGCATCTTTCCCACCACATTTAGGTCAACACAACTTTACAAGTGGTTGAGGACTTGGCAGTTGTGGAACTCAGGTATATTAGGAACTGGATTTCCTTCTGCCTGCTTCCAGACTTCATAAGTGGTTTTGGGCAACCCACAAAATCTCCCAGCATGGGATTCAAAGTCCACTGAAGTTAGAAGGAGTTCCTCTATTAGTTTGAAATAAGTTTTATAGGGGACATTTTGGCTCCTGTTCTTTCCCCAGAAGGTGGGAATGTGCCTATGACTGCATAACAAAGAAAAAAGGTATTAAAGTTTCTCAGAAATTCTAATAGTGAATAAAAAGATATACAAAAAAAACCCCAAAACATTTATTGTACTTTGCTGTTCTCTGCCTTTATAAAAGGGTAGCTACACCTGGCTAATTGCTTAGGCATTTGACTCTCATAAATGTAGTACGTGAGCATCTCATAAACATCAACATTCCTCAAACTACGTTGTTGGGGGTCTTTTTAGGGCTTCTGAAAGTGATGAGATTGACAGCAGGGGCTAGTACTGTCAGTACAGACAGATGAACTGCACATATCTCTTGCAATGCACTTCACATCAGATGCTCCAGGCATAAATTTCCTAAATAGAAAACAGCAACTGTGATGATCTGTTGACAAAACTCGAGGTGATGTTGTGGTAAAACAAGTGCCCTGCATGGCCTAACTGCAAAGCTGGCAATCTTAATTGGAACTATAAGCATATATAAATTCTCTAACTCACAGAACTTCATGAAGATGTTTCGCAGATCTCTGTTCTGGACTTTGCTCAGGCATGTCATTTGTCTTTGTGTTTCCTCACAATTTACACTGACATTTTGAAAACCTCCTGAAGGTTTGTCATTGAAGACATGAACCCTCACACTCCCTAAGCATTTTTGAAAACTTCTGGTTAAGTTATAAACTTGTCAAAAATATAAAAATCTTGCTGAGAGCTGTTTAAAAGTTTCTGAAGTAAAGGGTGCCAAATGTTAAGTGCACAAGAATGCCAAAGAACTGAATGAGATGAGAAAGAGAAGGAGTACCAACTCAGAGGAGAGAGGTTAGGATTATCTCTGCAAGGTAGCAGAAGGAGTGCTTCATGGGGATTACACAAATTTAGTGTGGAGGAAACATCAGAAGACAGAGATGGTCATGCTCTCTGCAGCTCCCTGTTTGTGGAGAGATTTTGGGTGGAAGGATAGACAGAGGCTAACAAAAAAGCCATCACTCAGCTGGCACACCAGGCCACGATGATTAAAAAAAATCCCCAAACGGACAGGCTTCATTTCAATTTCAGGAGGAAATCAAAAGGCACATCCCTGGCTCAGTGGTTAATCCCTAGCAGATTTCAATTTCCTGCCTTGGAGAGTCAGGGCATAAGGCTTCTTCAAAGGAGAATTTTAGCAGAAGTGAATGTGTTATGTCCCAGCTTCATTCTTGACAATGCTGAAGCTTTTCTGGCTCTGTGCTGCTGACGTTGGCTTCTCCTCCTGCCCACCAGAAAAACCCCAACCAAACATCCAATCCCCCAAACAATCAAGCAATTACTCTTTAGGAAATACCTTACCCTGAAAATTTCAGTCTCTTGCTGTTCAAAGTTACAGATCACAGGCAGTAAGACCTTATCTCAGGAAGGATCTGGCACCACCATTAGACAGTGTTGTCAGCTGTCCCAGAGTGAGCCCCAGCCTGATGTTTGGAGATGCATTTTACACACAGACATGCACATGTAACTTACAGCAACTCTAAGCCCTCCAAAAAATCAACAATACGAAGCTCTTTGCATGTTGAAGGTACTTATTGATATTGTGGCCCTGCTTAATAGACACCAATGAGGGAGCATTTTAAAATATCCAGGTCACTTAGGAGCCTAAATTTTAAATTGAATAAGGCTGCTTCAAAGTCCCCTCCTACATCAGTCAGTCTTTTAGCAAGTGATACTGGCAAAGAAGCTGAAAACAAAACACTTCCCCTTATTAAAAGAAGTAACTAGAATCCTTTTCAGTTTTATCCTTGAGAATTAGTTTAGATGCCATTCTCCCTGCCTTTTACTGAAATCCCAGACTTTAAAGGAATACTATGATAATTCATTACTAAGTGACAATGGAATTCCTCTGTAACTGCATGTTACATGCATCCACATTGATACAAGATAATTTCATTAGGTCTGTTACTACAATGAATAAGAAATACAAAATGTGGGTCCAGAGATCGTTTTCCTAATCAGAAGTATCAGACCCCAGGAACTTTCAGAGAATAGGGCTATTAAAATGTAAATCGTTTCTTTGAAATTTAAATTGCCATTTTCAAAACCAGATGTTTTTCTTGATCATTCCCTGCATAGGTTTCTAAAAATTCTACTCATCATGGCTGACTGAAAATCAACTGGATATTACCCTCAGAAACTCTTCCTACAACAGTTTCATTTCACTGCTACATTTTATCAGCACCTTTGATGACCTGGTTTAAAACTGACAAATCATAAATTTGATTATAATGCATGCACATTTCTCTCAAACAGCCTAAAACCACATGCTGTGATAGGGCAGAAAACATCTGGTATGACCTAAAAGCACTGGACAAACTGGACAGAAAACTGTGTGCCTGATAATTTAACACATCAGCTTTAAAACCACAGAACTGAAAGCTGCACAGCATCAATATTATTCTTCATCTCTCCAGTGAGATGTGAGAAGTCAGGAGGAAAATTTCCTATTGGCAGAGGAGAGAGAGGGCTCAAGTTCAGGTTTCTGGGGTCAGCAGTAGGTTCTAGCAGCAGAAATGGCATCAATGTACAAATGGCACGTGGCTCTCTCCTGTGAGCAGGTACTCTCCAGCTGAAGAGGACAGTGGATGGGAGGCTGTGCCACAGACTGTGTGCAAACAGTTGATGCTAAAAATCCACTCCAAGGAGCTTTCTTTTATGATGTGCTCCAGGACTCTGAAATCTGGCACAATAATTCAATAGGTCACACTAAGACATGATTCTGGCTCCCTGTTGCGTTCAGGACATTTTGTGTGTTATTTAATATCATCTGCAGAGCAATAGTTCTTTCAAGTTTTGCTTTTGTTAAGCACTGCTTTTCCTCAGACATCAGTAATTACAACCTTCTAAGGCACTTAATCAAGAGTGATTTTTTATTGCTTAGTTTCCCCTTCAGTGGAAGAACTGAGCTCCCAGTGACCTTTGGTCTGATCCTTAACATTCCTGCTTCTTCCAGCATGGGCACTCCTGCAAATTAGACTTTAACTGTGCCTATACATAACATTTGCTTTAAAGGAGAAAGCTTTGATATGGGTCTACAATCATCAGTTTTCTGTGCCTTAAAAACAGCTTGAACCCCAGTCTCCATGGTAACAGATACCACCAATGAGCCCTAGCAAATCTTGGTTATTTTTATGGAGAAGATGAACAGCAAAACCATAAGGTTTCTGTGAAATCTCTCAGTACTGCCAGAGTTTTACTTCTTCTTTAATCCTCAGTTAATGGTGTGCACTAAAGGGTTCTATGCCTCCACATACCCATGCCTAAATAACATTGTCCTTCCTAACATTACCCTTCCTGTACTTCCATTATAATGCTAGAATGCTGAAAACAATTCCCTCAAATGTTTTATGCCATTAAAAACTGATCAAGAGACACATCTGACTCTACTCTGTATAATACAGAGTAACTTTGCACTGTAGAATAAAAACCTCTGACTTGTTAGACTTTATGGCAATTTGCTGTCCCATGAGTTTTCATTTCATGAAAGTCATTCAGGAAAAAAAATTTTACATGTGACAAGTTTTCTCCTCTGTGTAAGAGACACTAAGGTTAGCCCATGGAAACACCCTGCAATTTTTTTTTTTTTAAACTGATATTGACTCTCTCATGGCTGAATCATTGAAGCAGTTGAGTATGGTTCCCAAATTTTACTGGGGAGTCTTTCTACCAGCACAGCTTTCCAGATGGAAAAGAACCAGCATCAGGGCACCAGTGTAGCCTCTCATCACTCTGAGGAGCTGCTGAACAAGGCACAGCTTGCTCAGACTTCAGGTAGAGATTAAGCAAGTTACTGAGCTGCAGTACAAACCTTTCTTTTACTCGGCCACACAAAACTCTGTAGCAGAATGTACTCTTTCTTTTGTTTCTTTTGTTTTTTGGACAAAGTTTTTAGAGCCTTTAAAAATGCAGATACTTTCAGTGCTTTAGAAAAACCAGACTATAAATGAAAGTTTTAGTTAGAAGAACATATGTTCTCATTTGGTTTTAACTGTATATACTATCAGTAACTGCAGGGTAAAATTTAATCAAGAATTATATTGCTATGCCTAAAATCTCATGATCCAGCTTAGTCCCAGCCAAACAGACTAAATGTTCAACAGCCCCCACACACTTTGAAGTCTTGTCCAGCTAAGTGGCACCTCAGCAATTTCTCCAGAATCAGTAAATACAGGGTACAGCTCTTTGCTTCCACTGCAGTGTTTCCTGCTGGTTTTTAAGTACCTGTCTTTTTGAAAGCAGCACAAGTGGGCCTCAGATATTGAGTTTGCTGTCTCCCAGGCAGGGATCCTTGCAGTTCCAGTCCTCTTTCACGACATCTCCCCACAGAACAGCCTGTGCTTACATTGCCAAAGGCAGGAGGAGACACAGGATGAATCTACCCATCTCATGTTTGCCCTTGGGAAGAAATACAACGATCCAAACTCCACAAAACCATTCATTCCCAATTTGAGATCTCCAGCACAAGTTTAATAAAGGCTCTCAGACTATGCTACATAATTTATGTGGTATTCACAGGCAGAATTCTCTGCATAAAGTTCTTCTTGGCTTGAAAAGTACAGGAACAGATCCTAAGGAAATAAATTCTAAATTGAGAGACACTGGGACTAACTACTTGGGGGGCCTTTTCAGACTTCCTGAGGCATTAAGAACTCAGAGATCTTTGACCAGTTATTTAAGAAAGAAAAATAAAAATTAATTTAAATAGAAGGTGGGGGGGAAGAATAAAAATGAGAAAGAAAACTGGTGATCTGTTAAAAATTTTACTCACTTTGGAAAGAGCAGCAAAGACAAACAGGAACTTAGAAAAACATGAAAGGATCAACAAGCTTTAAGCAGCCTCTCCAATAATTTGTCTGTTCCATTCATTTAGACTGTAAGTTCTCACAGCTAAATCCCTTTTCTTACCACATATCTGTGCAGTGCTCAATATTGTATTGGGCTCCATCCCACTGGCAGTCATGAGGCTGGGGTGGAACACAACTGAATCATGGCTCCAGCTTGGACTGATTGAAAGCAGCACAAGAAAAAGACATTATCTTTACATTCCCGCTTTTGGCAAAACCCCAGTTTTCTTCTGATTCCATGTCAACAAATAGGTTCTATTATTTAATGCTTTCTTTTTAAAAGCTTGAAGCTCAGCCACGAAGGGTATGAAAGAAAGATGCACTGATGAATGGCTTTCAGATTGGCAGCCAGAGAAGAGAAGAGATACAAAATATATTGCTTAAATAAACACTTATTAAAAAAGCCTTCTGTTGGTAAATTGAAATGTTTGGGTAAGGGCTGTCATATCTGCACCAAGTCCATTGCTATGATAAGCAATGCTAGTCTTTCTGATTTGAATGCAGTTAATGATAATCCACAAGGTTTTTAATCTAAGTGCCTCATTCATCATTTCTAGGCTACCTGAAGGCACAGTCAAAAGCAGAGAAGAGATGCCATTAAAGCAGAAGTGTTCTATATTGTCCTTTTAATGTACACTCAGCTCATTAACTTTGATTGGTGCCCTAGTGTGGGTCAGCTTCAAAACTATTAACATTGCATCCCTTTTCCCAACGTGCACCAGACCCATCAGCCATGTTATACTGCTTTTTATAAAATAAAGATTTGTGTCTTTGCACACATTGTTTGTTTTTCAATCCTTTCCTTTGCCATGCTCTTTTATTAAGCACATAGAAGAATCTGCCAAAGTTTGACACAGTAAATAGAGAATATCCCCCAGCGGCAACCACAAGAAAGCACAGGCATTTATTTCACAAGGTTTTAACAGGTAATTTTTTCTTGGACTTTCCAGGAAAACGATCAGAGACAAACCACACTGAGAAGTCACCAGCTTGCTTACTTATTGGATGGACTATACTGATCTGCTTGCAAAGGTCACAACTTCTGAGTCGGGAAAGCCTCCCTCACATGTATTTGGACTACCCAATCAGTTCTGCTGTCATCTCATAACTTTTTTCAAACTATTCCAATATAGCCCTTCATCTTCACCCAGTTAAACATGATTCATCTTGTGCCTGCCTTTCAGACAAGTACTTCCATTGAGTTTCTTTGGATGGACATTAAACAAATGAAGAATATAAATAAAGCCCAAATACAACAGAATCTTACTATTTTCTACTCACTGACTTGGACAATTTGTTGTTTGCCTCTGCTTTTCCTGTTGCCTTTGTGCTTCTGGGTTTCATTTTTATGTATTTATCACCTATAGTGCACAGATTTTCTTGCATTTTATGAAATGCCAATGCTCTAATTTTCAGGAAAACTCCTCAGCAACTTATATGAAGAGCTCATATTTGTGCAAGCAACAAGCATACTGCAGAAGTATAAATGAATGAAAGCCAGAAGCCATATGGTCCCAACTCCTTTGCATATCTAAGGCCTTCCTGTACTTTCAACTGCATATATTCAAAAGTGGTTGCATGAAGAGGGGTTTTAAGCCTGACATGTGCACCTTGGGATTGGTGGGGAGCTGCTGTTAAAGGATCTGAAAAACCTACTTCGACCCAGCCCAGGCCAGCCAAGGTCAACTAAGCCACAGAACATGCAGAGATCACCATGTGTGTGTGTGGAGAGTTCCCTCTGCCTCATTGAAGTCACTGAGGATGAAGTGTGCTCCTACTTCCATGCATAACACTTTTCTAAAGGCTGCAATTTGAACTATTACAGCTGAAGTGGCTCAAAATAAACTACCAATTTTTAATAACACTTTATTTCATAGTCTGTCTTATTAAACAATCCCTTCTCATGGCTCAAGACAACAAATAGGAGCACTAAACCCAAAGATACCTAGTGGCCAATCCTCAGCTTGCTCTAAGATATAAATTTTTTTCAACTTAAGTTTTTAAGAAACAGTTGGTCATTTAGAGACAGCACAGACTCAACTGCACTTATGAGCAAAGAACTCAGACACTTCAGAGAACTGAGCTCAGGCTCATATAATTGCAGGTTCCACAAAATTTGCAAGGGCATAGGCAGATGGCCATGCCTCAGTGTCACTCAGGCTACTCCAATTTCATTCATGTAAAGCTTTATCACACAATTAAAAACACATATATAAGCTCTTTCACTTGCCAGGTAAATATTTAGCCAAAGACAAAGCAAGGTCAATAAGAACAAAGAGATTTTGAAAAGAGCTAACAGGGCAGGTTGAATGTCTACTGCAAAATAAAGGGTGGCAGAAGCTCCCAGATTTGTGGGACTGAAAGGACACACACAAGCCATGTTCCCTGCCAGCTGCTCAGAACAGCACACAGAGCAAACAGGGACAGGAGTCAGCACACCTTGACAACACCAGCTTCTAATGCCTCAAAGGAGCAGGTTGTTCTTTGGCTTCCCTTTTACAGCAACTGCCGTGCCAAAGACTGACTTTATAATTATCCTGCATTCATGGGTTTTTTCTCCTCTCTGACTACACACTGAAAACGGGCTGTTGATTAGAACTTTATTCAAGCGTCCCTTGGTATCCAGCTCATCTGAAGCATGAGAAGGTAATTTAATTTTCACTCTTCTAGTCCCACAAGCTACACTCTGGGGGACAATAGAAAAGGAAGCAGTCTATGGGTCTCAGCTATTCTCCTTATTAGCTTAGTGACACAAAAAAAGAGATGAACTATCAATGAATGCTGCCTTTCCTGAGCCTATTCTCTTCAGCTTATGCTTCCTGTACACCCAGGAGACTGTAATTTCAATTGGTTAGGAGTTTCTCACATTGAATATGTCACCTTGTAATGCAAAAGTAGCAGTAACAGAGCAGTACAGCCAGTCTCTAAAATATCCCAGCCTTTCTTTATCCAACATTTGGTTAAAGGGGTCATAAACCCCCTTTTTTCACCAAAAGAAAAATAGCTAATTTAGTGGTGGAATGGAGGCAAATGCCACCAAAACCAGACCTTATGAAATGCTAGAGTAAACTCATTTTGCAGAGAGAGGACCTGACACACAAAATCCCAGCTTCACACAGGAAACAGAGAGCAGACATCTCAGTTCACTAAATGACAGGGGGTAATGGTGAAAGAAGGTAAGGCTACAGAACTTCTGCTTTCATTAATGTTTGACAGTGAGTGAGGAACATATTATCTGTCAAGTCATTTAGCAAATCTACTCCTTGTGGACATACAGAAGAGAACTGGCTTTGCTGCCAGTGGAATAAATGTGGTGTTTGCTAGAAGAGAAGCTCATGTACTCTGAGTTGTGTAAGCCTTTGTGTTCAACAATCCCAGTGTCCATGTTTCCTGCTAAATCCTACTATATTCCAGTTCTGTACTCAAAACTATTTTATCCATGCTCAGAAAGTTTGAAAGATGTTTGTTTCAAACCACTGAGCCAAGCCTCTGAGACAAAGTTTTTTTAAATGTTCTTACAATTTGCAAAAGCTCTCTCAGAAAGGCATGAGGTCAGTGCTTGATTGATGCAAATTGTGTTAATCTCGCTCTGCAAAATTGCTGCAGTATCTTCAGAAGGTGCATTATCGTCTGTGATTACAGAAACTGAACTCTGTTTTGGTGCCTTCTGGGTTTCAAGTACTGACTGACAAGACAATGCAGGTAAATATTAATCAGCAGAAAGCAACCAGTGTTGAAGTTGAAGTGCTCTTGACTTAAGATGTAGACAACAACTGAGGTGACAAATCTGATGTTTACTGAAAATTAGAATTGGGCATGTTTATAAAAGTGCCAGAGACAACTTCATAATAACACTGGCTTGAAATGGAGTTTATATTTGTTTCGACTTTCAGAAGTCAACTCAGGAAGCTTCAGGCAGCACATGAAGGGGAAGTATGAATAAAGAGAATAAACTGAGACCTTTTAACAGTACCTGCAGGATGACCTCATACAACTGCATTATGATTTTTAAGCCACACCTTCAACTGAAAGTTGCCCATCACTAATGAAATCAATATTATTAAGTTTTGTTCATCTTACCTCAAAATTTGTCCCTGCTTTGCAAAATAAACCGAGACAAATCCACTGTTCTGCATAATAATTGAATAATTAGCTAATTAGCACGAAAGCAGATATCCAGTGATGTATGCTTGTACATTCATTAGGGGCAAGCATTTCCTGATACAAGTGACTGAAGAAATCCCAATTTGAAAAATAAAATGAAAGCAACTTTCTTTTCTCTTTCAAGAGATTGAACACTAACAGATTTCAGAAAAAAAATCAGCAGTGATTAACCTAAAATAAAATGCCTGTTCAAAATACTAGCTTAAACATGTGATTATGAGGAAGCTAATTTCCTGAAATTTATAGGTTCTTGTAAAACCTATAGATGCACATCATGAATTAGATTAACTTTATTTTAAAGTGATATTGTGCAGAACGAAGGAGCTGTCATTCTTTAATATCTTTTGGGCTTGCTGCTTAGTATTAACCAGCTTTTATGGGCAGAAGAAAGAGCCCACTAATTTAACGTCTAGTCACTCACCTTGTCTTTGGTGACTGTTCAATATAAAGTGTATGAATAACATTATTAAAAAACATCAAATGACAAAGAAGTGGACTCACATGTTTTAATTTCCTTTTCTAGCTGCAAATTATGGCAGCTACCAGTTGGCTGGCTTCCCGTAAGCTAACATCTTCTATTACTCATACCTGTTCCCCCAGGAAACATACTGCCTAAATTTACATTTTATCAACTTCCCATGAGGGTTGATATTGTTTGTAAAATATGCAAAGCACAACTTCCAAATGAAACAGTCCCACCTAGCCCAGCCACTCACCCTCTTTTCTGCAGTGACCACTGCTGCAAGATTCTGTCAACTGCAACACAGTTCTTTACAAATGTACATTTAAGACATATTTTGTTCTGTTTTTCTTCACTGAATCTTGCCCTGTATCCAGCTCTGATGTACTTCTTGGGCGTGAGATGCAAATCTTAGACAGTGAACACTGGTAAAACCTTAATGACATAACTAAGAATACTGAAACCTGGCAGCTTTTTGGATTATGTATTACTTCAACTTATCCTCTTAACTGGCATGTATGCTGTAAAGACATGACAGGCCACAAAAGCAGCTTGGTTTCCAAGTGTCTGCAGTGACAGTCTGAGCAACAGCACTTGGCACTCCTGCAGATGAGGTGTGAGTTTCTGATAAAATCAGCTAACACTTGTGCTGCTGATTTCAGTGAGATGAAGATTTCATACTACTGCTGGCTAACGTGATTTAAGCTCTGGCAAGGATCTGAGCTATCGTGTGGCTTAGCAAGTTGCTTTGATATGTGGTCACCACAGCAATTCCTCAGCTGGAGCTAGATGGATTAAGATTCTCTTTTCCCTGGGAGCAACTTGGGAGTCCTTTTTAATCATGCACTGCAGCTCCTCTGAGCATGGGACAGCCTAACCAGAGCTAAGGAGGGCTGCAGCCTAAAGCTCCATCACATCTGCACTTAGAGCACATCCTCCACTTGTGCTATGCACAGGAGGACTACATATTTTTGGAAAGGTGGGCCAGTGTAAGACTGATATAAGAGTTGATTCCATATCCCTGTCATTTATGCAAAATCCCTTAAAGTTTGTATTGCAATTCCCACACTAGAATGCCTTTTGTGCTTGGCACCATATAAGCACAAAAAAAGCCAAACTTTGGGAATTTTGCAAGCTGGAAAGATGAGACAATGGATAAGCAGGGAGAGAGCCAGCAAGAGGTAAAGACATTTGTCAAGGTCACCCAATCCCTCAGTGCAGATGTTGAAAGAAAACAGAAATTATATCAGGCCCACCTGATACTGATCTTCAGGCTAGTCCAGAGCCATTCAATATTCCACTGAAGACTTAGTCTCAGTGCTGGGGAGACCACTCCTTTAATTTCTCAACTGCAGGAATTTAAGAAATATTACCTTTTATACACAAAATCCTGTAAGATAATTCTCCAAGGTTTATAAAAATCCTCTAAGAGGGAAAATTGTAAAGATCTATCATAGCAGAAAACCTTGTCAGATTAATGAGATACCTCTGTCTGTAATACAGTCAGGGATTTCAGCTGGATCACACTAATTGCCATTAAATGAAATCATCAGCTTGCTCTCTACTCCACACTGTGTGGCAAGCCTGACAATGAATATATTCCCATTGAGGGAAGCAAATGACAATATAAGGACAGAATGTAACAGTAATTTCCATTGCAAAAACTATTTCCTAGCCTCTGAAATCACAAACTCTGTACTAAACAGAGATGATTACCAAATGCAGTGTGTGTGCTCATTTATATTGGCCATTCCAAGAATTTTCACTGTATACAGATGTGTTATGAAGAGATTTATGCTATCTGAACATGACAGCAGCACAGAGTGACACCAACAGAGGCTGCAGTCCTTTCATGAATGCCTGGAAATACTTTATCCTATTTTCCCCTGATGTTGCCTATTAACCTGATGTGTAACAAGCTTTGGTATACACCACAAAGGGCTGGCCCCCTGTTGGTGCAGAACAGCAGAGCTTTACTGAAGATACCAGTGGCACCTCTGGCTGGACAGGAGCCAATGTACACACAGACCCATATGATTTTAGGATTATTTGTAATTTTATATTTAGATATACCAAATATTGAGTAGAATTTTATGAAGAAAAGATTCAACATTCGGATAGAATATGCAGTATTTGACATCACAGCAAATGGCATGTTAGAGATGCAAGTTTTGCAATAATATTGGTCACCTTTCCAGCCCACATACTTCATAACATTCTCATTCAGCACTTGGTGTGGCAATCATGCTAACCAAAGGTACAGTGAAATTCTCAGTAATGACAACTGAGAGCAAATTTGGGTCCAAATTGGGCCCAAGTCAAATGAACACCATGGAGACTCAGTCTTAAGAGCTTTCTTAACAGGTTTGAAATCCAATGTGACTTGTCTTTGCCACTGATTGACTTTGGCATGTGGCAGCTGACAGGAAGTCACATCAACCCAGATTTTCAGAACCTGAGTATCTAAAAAGAACCTGAGGCAGAGACTTCTGTGCTCCATCTACAATTCCCAAAATCACATATGAAGTCTAGAAAAAGTCTACTAGTGAAATATTTTGTACTCCAAATGCCAAACTGTACTTATGTATCTTTCTAGAAACATTTAGATCTGATCAGACCCACAGGACAGATGTATCTCCATGCAAGTTTTTAGAGACCCAGTGAACTTCTAACACAAATTAGATCAGCAGATTTGGCATAAATGTTGCAGCAGACAATATTTTTTACTTTAGTGAAAAACAAGAAAAAAAAAAGTCTCAAACCTTTTTATAAAATACGGGTTAGAGTAGTCACAGATTCTTCCTATGCTTCCAAAGATCACTGCAAATAAAAGGTCAGTTGAGGACAACTGTGCTAGAAACTGTTCCACTTGGAGTAAAATAGAAATTCTCTGGACAAAATGTATACCTGACTGTACACCCCTACTGGACACTGTAATTTTCTCACTTGAGCAAACAACACTTTGCAGAGACAGGGAATAGATTGAGGCCTGGAGAATTGAACTGACTAATGGAGACCTCAGCAGTTTATTATTCTTTGATTATTTGTTCATATTTTTAATGGAAGCTGTAGATTCAAACAAACTGCATGGCAAACCAGCCTAAACCCCCGAGGAATCACCTGGGTGAACACAGACCACAAATGCAGCCTGAGTCCTTTGCAGCACTGCTCTGGGACCAGCAGCAGCCCTGAGCAGCACCACAGCACATTGCCAACACCAGTCCTTCCCTCACTCTCAGAGGGCTTTCATCAAAACAAGCTTGTGCTGGTTGCACTCACCCTCAGGGAAGTATCGCAGCCCAGACACGCAAGGGGCTTGTGAGCATTCAGGATGTGCTTTGCCCAGCCAAGAGGAGCCTCAGTGTCTAATTTAACTTTGGGGAGCTGCTGTGGGCTGATGTGGAGGGGTGAGACCCCCAAGAGCAGAGCAGTGCAGCTCCTGCCATTCTGTGCTGCTCCCTCCATGCCAGCATTGGAGAGAGTCCAGATGGGGCAGAGGGATGTCTCGTGTACTCTGCCTTCTGTACCTAACACAAACAACAAAGAACCAACCTGCCTGAAAAGGAGATGCTTAGCTTGCCCAGCTATCTCAACATACCCTGCACTTATTGATAATATATATTTTCTCTTTGAAGGAATATCCATAGGTGTATATACATATGATTCTCCAAAGCTCATGAATATGATGGAACCTGCTTCATCCATTGTGGGTTCTCTAGAGCACCCCTTGCCCCAGACAAGTATTTCATCAGCTCCAGCTGCAGGCAGGTCAGTCAGCCAGCTCACCTGGAGAGCACAGCTAACAAGCAGGCTTCCTCTACTAAGAGGCAACTTTATGATCATTTATGTAGTAGTCCTTTTATTCCACGAAAAGCATACCTAGAGAAAACAGAGCATTGCAGTAATTTTAAATCATTGGTCTTCAGCATGGTAAAAACTTTAACAGCAGGCAGTGCTGAAAGATTTGAAGAAATAACAAGGGCTTTTGTTTGCAGTTTACTATTGCATATTTCAGCTTGACAGTCTGGAGAGATAAGAAACCAGAAAAGAAGCTAAATGTGAATAGAAAGCTCAAAGAAAACTTAACTTCCATCTTTCTTTCAACGAGACAAACACCCAATAAGAAGGAAAGTTAAATACCCTTTCCCAAAAGAAGAATCTGTGACTTGCTGCAGGCAAATAGTCACTGGGAATGGCATCATTTAGAAGATTAGGGATTGTTTGGCTTTAGGGCTTTCTGTGCCTTGTTAGTCTTCTCCTGTGTTGGTCTGCTGTCAACACAAAAGTCATTCTGAGCCCTTGTGACACAGTTGTTTGTTTCTTATATCCTCTTCTCTGCCCATTGTTGACCAACTGTCTCAGCATCAGCAGCATACATAAATAACGTCACAGACTTTCCATTTCCCTTGAAATACATGGGCTGTAAGATTTCATATACTTTTTAGCTGGTGGCATTCAGTACAGCAGCTCATATGTAAGCACAAAGAAACATTCCAAATACAATCAGACAACAACACTGTTAATGCAAAACAAATGTAAACATCTTTAAGGGCAATTTGCTATTCATAATGCTGAGGGGCACCCGAATATTCAAGGCACAAATGCTGCAGAAAATCATGAGCTCTTATTTTGATCTAACTGTTTGGACTGTGAAATTCCTGATTTTAAATGAACAATTCCATGCTATCATGCTTCTAAAATATTTAAAAATCAATGATGTGGATCAAATGCTTTTAATCAAAAGAAAAAATAAGACCCTTTCTGATACTTGGTAGCTCATCAGAAAAGGTCGAGTGTTTCATGCAAATAAAAAAATTATAAAGACACCTTCTGCAAGTCCCTAAGCTATTAAAATTTAAAGATAACGAAGCAGGGCAGATTTTTGCCTTCCTTATTGATGTTCAATTTTGTTAAAACCTTTGTGTTGTCCTGGTTACTGCAACTTTGGGCTTCAATCTGGCTTTTCACAGCTGTCCCCATTAAAATATAAAAAAAAATATCCTCCTGGCTTTGATTTATAGCTTGTTCTAAGCTCAGTGAACTAAACACATCAAGTCTTGTATCAGCTGACAAATTCTAGAGGTCTCATTTTATACTGTCTTTAAGCCCAAGGTATAAGCTTTGTTTTGCTTCAATAGCTGGATATTCAGCCAGAAAAATCCATGTATTTCCTTTGTGGTCAGTACAGCTCAGCCTGTTCATCTTTGCCACCCAAAGCCACCTCACTACACACACCTGAAACAGGAAAGATTCTCTCCCCCTGCATCACCCCAGCACTGCACTTGACATGAGCTTAGGAAGGATAAGGTTAACTTCAAGGCAATGGCAGTCAGTGACTCCTCAGGGAAAGACACATTCCCAAGGCACCCTCAGGGCTGAATCTCTACCAACTGGGCGTCCAGCAAATACCACTGTCTGCCACTGAGCTCAGCACCAACAGGGTCCCAGATGGACAATCAAAAACTGAACATGTTCTGGATCCCATACTCAATTCCATACACACAAACACAGAAACATTCAGGCTGGAAATGACCTCCAAGATCATTGAGTCCAGCCTTTGACTGATCACCATGTTGTCAACCTGACCATGGCACTGAGTGCCACGTCCAGTCATTTCCTGAACACCTCCAGGGATGGTAACTCCATCAGCTCCCTGGGCAGCCCATTCCAATGTTTAACAACAGTTTCAATGA
The DNA here is from genome assembly GCF_008360975.1 of Lichenostomus cassidix. NCBI lineage: Eukaryota > Metazoa > Chordata > Aves > Passeriformes > Meliphagidae > Lichenostomus > Lichenostomus cassidix. The sequence goes on from NC_139490.1 coordinate 21,227,513, forward strand.
AGAAATTTCCATCCCATAGTGTGGTAACCTCATCATAAATACTCTGCTACAGATGATTCTCTTCATTCTTCTTCAGAATTCTCTAGGAAGAAGCAAAGGCTGATTTGTGTGCCAAGTGCTGCCAATGCACTGTTTGATCAAGCCCAGTGCACACCACAGGCAGAGGTGTCTCTCAGGCTGCTGGGGCACCTGACCTCTCCCTCCTGTGGTGCTTCTGAGCTCATCCAACACAAACACCTGCCAGGCCTGGCTCCAAACCACCTGCATCAAGAGCAGGTTGGTGTCAAACCCAGGCATTGCCATTGCTGGAGCCCAGAGCACGCTGAGGGACAGCAATGGCCAGGAGCCAAGGATGCCACTGCCCAGCCCCTCCACAAGCACCTGCACACTGAGGGAAGGGACCTGCACGAGCTACTCTGGAGACTCAGCCAGGAAACTTTGGGTTTGATGTGCAGCAGAAAAAAAGGGATTTGATCAGCCTGAGCTGAGTCCATTGTACTGGCATTTCCATGTGCCACGAACACAAAAAGAAGCTGTAAAATATATGTCAGTGACATTTGCAGTGTTCTGAAGTTGAAGCCACCAATTATTCACCCAGTCCCTTGTTTATTGCCTCAATAACCCATGAAGGAAAGGTGAAAGGCCAACCAATGAAAACACTGAATATTAAAAAGGTTAAATTGCATTAAAAGTTTATCGTTTTGCTACTGACTACACTGAGGCTATAAATGATGTTGTCTTGTTCTCATGACAACGACAAGAAAGTGGGACAAAAACCTGTTTTTGTGGTAAAAACTCCAGAGGAAATCAAGTGTTGCAAATTTAACCCTTTCTATTTGCAACCTGCAGGGTTTCACCTCTTGAGAAATACCGCATGTCATAGTCAGGGTGAGAGGATTAAATAGTCTCCAGTGACAATTCAGATGAATGATCCCCATGCTGATTGCACTTCTCATAGATGTGATTTTAATTTTGAATATGTTATTGGATATCTGAATGCCATATTATCTATCCACTGTGGTTAAACAGATATGGTGAATAATGCATTCCCTTTTGACTCCCTTTGATCGTTTTATTTTTATTTCAAAGCTGGCATAGAACAGCTGCTTCAGGTACAGAGCTCAAAAGACATTTGAAATCTAAATGACTGACACTTGATGAGAAACAAAGACTGCAGGACAGGCTCCCTACAAGGACACACAATGCTCAGGACTGCAGATTTTTTATTTTTATTAATAATCACCCACCTAAGAAAGTATATTGAAACTAATTATCTCAACTACTCCTTAAAAAAACAACTGTAGAGATCTTATCTGCTAAGGACAGAAAAATTGGTTAATTAATATAAGTCTTGTGGAACTTTAAAGCAAATGAAACAAATACTGTTAAGTTTTGCAAGGATTTTGATTAAACTCAGTAGTACTTTTTCTTGTCAAAAAATCAGAAACAAAGTAAGTTCTAATAGAAACATAAGTTTGTTACTTACAGTTTAACCATCTCCACTTAATTACATATTTAAGATGAAACATTTAATGACTATTTCATTCATATTCCAAGTAGTATTATGATGTGCTCCTACCAACTTAGCTGAAAATGGTAAAAACCTGTAATCTCAGGCTTTGTAATGTACTTGAATGTCATTTAACAGTCTGACTACTCTAACCTTCCACTATACCAATGTTAAACGGATTACAGTAATGAAAAGAATTAAAGAATTAATTTTCAGTGAGAAATCATACTGGAATATGAGAGCTGTAATGACAAACTGATGCTAATCAATGTATTTTATTCCATCTTAAAAGGTCAGCAGGTGAAAGAGAATGAAAAGATGTGAATAAAATTCTGGGTAATTTTTCAAAGTACTTTGATTGTTACTATGATATGTCTAATTAAAGAGATTAATTTAAAAACCAAAACATTTTATCCTAGAATGTATTTTAGCCTTCTTGGTATTTAACAATAGAGGACACAGAAGGAAATCCATGCACTAGAGAGCTGTAGGTTCATTCTAAAAGTAATATATTTCCTAAGAGTGAGTAGCAGTTGAATGTATTGCCCCTAAGTGCTGCTAGAGGAGCAGTAAGGTGACAGGTAACATAACAACAGCAAAGAGGATCTGATAGATATTTTTAGGCTACTCTACAGCAGTCCTGGAGCAACTATCAAACAAAATACTGGATCCACCTCTCATGCCCACATTTTTAAAATAAATATTTCAAATACATGAAAATATTTCAGAGAAGAAAACTGCATACAAAGGCTGGGCTAAAGTCTTTGGAGACAAAAGTAATTTAAAAAATATATGAGATGAATCAGCTTAAGGAAGAAAAATATCTGCTGCTGAAGAACTCTAATTTGGTCAAAGGGGGCATAACAAGAAACTCCAGGAGGAAGTTACGCCTGACAAATGCAAACTCTGCTTCAACAGTGAGAGCAATTAACTAGCAAAAAAAGAACAAAAAAGAGGAGCAAAAATCTGGAAACCCTTGCTTGATTCATGTCTTCTCATCAGGATTCTGGGAGCTGGGCAGAGAGACAGATCGATCATTCTCATCATGACTAGAAAATTTATTATACAAAAAAGCTTCTTCTGATGTTCAACTCCACAGAAGAGAAAATTCATTTAGTGAAGGCAGGGGTTATACAAAGGATCTTATAATTTTATGAACCACAGTATTTTGAGGAGCAAGTGTGGATTCCACACAACTGCATTATCCTTTAGAGCATGATGAGCAGAGGTAAGCCTGTTCATTTTCCTGTCAAACTGGTTTTGACTAAATTAACACTCTGCATGAAAGGAACAGTTCTCTCTCCTCTGAAAACAACCTCCACATCCTGAAACTGCTCAAGCAGAGAAACACAAAGTATTAGGAGGTACAGCTAATATATCTCACATCCCAGAAGTCAGCCAGCCAGTCTCAGTTTTCTGGTGAGCACTAACCTGCCCTTTGAGGTAGAGTGTCAGTCCAGCTGTCTGAGACATCAGTCAAGGATGCAGGTGAAGAGGATTAAGCTTCTGCCTCATCTTTTCTAGAGGAATGCTCCCGTGTGGGGCAGATGCTGCTATGTTGGGAGCCAGGAGAGATAATCCCAGTTCAGCTTCTCACCCCAAACCGTAAAAGCCAGCTAGATGGGGTCTACTGCTACAGGTCTAATTTCAAAGCTAATTCAAACATTAGACAAGGGTCTGAAAAGCTGGACTGTGTAACCGAACTAAGGAGCTCATGGTGCTCAGGGAAGGAGCTGCCAGGCTCTGGGGTGTCAGCCCAGCCCTGAGGGAAAGGCATCCCCTCTGCACGGCTCCAGACTCACCAAGACAAAGCAGCACCACCCAGCACAGCCTCCAGGTGCTGCCATGCATTTTAAAGGGTGTTTCCAAACACCTCCAGGAGCTCAGCATAAGCCTCTTACGGGCTCTGTCCCTGTCAGCTGTCCGGAGTGTCACTGTCCCTGCACACAGAGCTCACACATTCCAAGCCATGTCAAGAGTTCAGGTCCAGCATTCAAGAGCTATTAAGAAGGCTCATTTGCACCAGGTTTGACTGAAGTTACCCCTCCAAACAGGAATATTTTATCACTATAACATACAGGACCACAGCCTTACCACTAACTGCACTATTTACTCAGCACTGAAATCCCCAATTAATTAGACATTTGGAAAGCAGACTTAAATTCTCAAACACCGTAAGAAACTTGACACAGGCTCCAAAATCAGTTGAATGTGACTATATTGAATGCTGCAGTATTTTTAAATATTGATAATACCGAGGCAGATTATACCTTGGCATGTATTATATATTTATGCCAAGGCAGATTTGCAGAAGGCTGAGAATTTAGGAATACTCCACAAAGCTCTTCATCAGAGTCCATCAGATGTCTATAGCTGTCTCTCATGTTCTTCTTTAAGATAAAAAGTAACAAATCATGTAAGGCACCCACTCATCACTGGTTGTGCCTGACAGAAAGTCTCTGACGAGTCCAAAGCACAGCTGATGCAGTGATTGACTGCGAGCTCCATGTGACACAGGGAGGATCCATATATAGATTCCCAGGGCAGCAGCAGGCCTGCTTTGTCTAGAGGCATGAAGCTGCATAAAAGGCATTCAATGCACATGGCTGAACTAGAAAAGCATAGGAATGATGCAGGTTTAGTGTCTAAGAAGAAAGGTTTCAAGGGTAAAATCACAAGATCACAAGTTTTCTCTATCACCAGCACAGCACCTGCTGCTAAACAAGCACTTATTTTGTCCCCAGTGGTTTGGGGTGTGTACCAGTGATAGATGAGCACTCACCATCAGTGTGGTAAGCTGTTCACTATGGGGAGCTGTCCCGTTCCATGCTGCACTGTGTCATTTTAATCATGTCCTGCTGCTTTGGCAAGCATACTAAAGCACCAGCTATAAGCTTTAAGCTGGTGCTCAACCCAAGTTCTACTGTGCACCTAATACAGGGAATGGATATCCAGATACAACCTGCAGCTTGTGTGGTGGGACTGATGATAACCTGCAGAGGACAGTTCATCTCTGAAGTAGAAGATAATTTACAAGTCAAGAAAAGGTATAAAATTTTTCCTTTCTAAAGAAGAAAAAGCACAAGTTAACGGAGGTCAGCACTTGGTATGTTTAAGTGAATGCTGTATTTTATGTTTTAATTTTATGATAATGCTGATTTAGGAATGCAAAGGGCTCTATGACAGAGGTGTAGAAAGGATTGCTTGCAAACAATTAAGTACATGCAAATCATTTTCGCTTGAACATCAAGAATGTCCCCTGTTCATTTTGGAATTATGGTTCTATAAATCAGTCAAGAGATCACCTGAGAAAATATAAATAACTATGGGTTGGGGAAGAACTTCCAAAGTCCAAGGTGTAAGCTCTGCTTCTATAAATCTTACCCTTTCTTGCTCAAACTTTACCATATTGTTCCCAATTGCCACTGGCTAGTTCAAATCAAAGCCAAAGCAGCTTCAGGCTTTTCTCTACCAACAGTTTAACTGTGAAACTACAGGCTCTTAGAATGTGAGACTCAAAGTTCCCCTTTCCCAACATCCTTCTGTGGTGAAATCAAGAAGCACTTGCAAGCCTGAAACACATTGTGGAATTTTCTATTCTGACAAATTATTTCCCTCAATGGTGTTCTGCTCTGAAAGACCACTATTACAACACACTTCACAAGTGTCATCACTGTCAGACTAGAGGAAAAAGGTGAACTGGAAGGGAGCCCTAAGAGGTATTTTACACAGTGCTGTCACTATTCATCTGCAGTTAAATTTCTGGACACAAAATACTCGAAACCTGGCTTCTTTACCATTGTCTTATTAAAAGGTTAAGAATCTTAACCTTTTGGCCTCTTTACGGTCTTGTGTCCTTCACAGTCACACAATCCACAGCCAATCTGACAAGAAAATGAACAGCTGTAGTTGTCCCAAAGGTCATTGTGGGCAGCAGTCACCTACCATGACTGTCCCAGCCGGGGAGCAGTGGCTGCTGCTCTGTTGGAAGCTCACCTTTAACCTGTCAGGCTGAAGAACTGCTCAGCACTTGCAGCTGGGAAGTCAGCATGGCCCATAGCCAGCCTTGGGAGCTGCTCCTCCATCACCACACAGCACGGGACACTGCTGCCCATGAGCAGAGAGCAGATCCCAGGCCCATGTGCTGCTTCGTGGCAAAACAGGCAAGTTCACACAAAGCCATGGGCTGCTGTGGTTCAGCTGCTTTCAGTGCCAATGCCAGATCATTAAATTGGCTGTAAAAAATGGCAGCTTGAAGTGCTGAGATACTAACAGACTAGTATCTTTCTCTGTTTCCAGAATGGAACAAGCAACTTAGCACAGTCACTCTTAGGACAGTGTACAGAGCTAGTATAGAATAATTCATGTGCTGGTTCACAAATTGTGTGCTTGTAAAAAGAGCCATGAGGTGATCAGGGTTTGTATTTACCACTTATCTTGCATGGAAAGTCAAAGGCAGAGCAAATCACTGAATCCAATATATAAAATAGGGGTTTATTGCATCCTGACCCATAACTGTGCATCTTGTAACCTCACTGTCATGGGTTGTATTCCCTTCTGTGTTGTTCACTTTTCTCATAATGTGTTCTGGCTTCTGTGACACCCAGCATAGAGGGAAAGATTAAATACTGAAAACTGAGCTTGTCACAAATCATATTTGAAAAAACTCACCTGTGTTACCCCATGCAGTGCACAGATAGTTTGGGATAGTGAGGTATACCTACATATATCCCCAAAATGTTTTCTTCCTGTGTGCAGTGCATGTGAAGATTTCAGCAGAAGAGATGTTAAAATAGCAAAGAAGCACCCAGTGCTGTGCATATGGATTCGTTTCAGCCTGGATATCCCCAGGCTATGTCCAGCAGCCCAAACACCCAAACCTCAGCTGCAAAACCTCGTTCATCACCATCACTCTGAAATCAGACAGCTGCAGGTACCAGAACTCCACTGCACAACTGTCCAGGGCAACTTTGGTGGAAACACAACTCCACAGGAAATGAAAACTTAAAATAAAAGATACAGCAGATTACACCATTAATTGGAAAATATTTTTGTGGTAGTAGTCTAATTGGTAAAGTTCTAGGCTAGGCATCAGTCTGGGTTTAATTTCCACTTCTAAAGCTAGTTTGTCTGTGTCCCTTAATGTGAAGCTACTGAAGTTTCACACGCAAATCCTGCCAAGCATGCAGGAACATATAAAAGGAATTAATCTGACCTGATGGATTTGTAGCAAAGATTTACACGATAAGCCACCAAACCAAGCATGAGAACCACAGTATAGGTCATCTAAAGAATCATCAGTTATTAGAAGTCTATTTCTGCACAACATTGGAAAATTTGGACCCCACAGGGATAAATCTGATCCCCAGTGTGTTACAGACTTTTTAACCTCTCATGTCTCTGCCTGCTGAAACATTTTGCTCACACAGAGCCCAAGGACAGAGCACTGGTCCCACTCTTACTGCAGTCAGCAGCCAAAAGAAAGCCCTTTAAAACTCTGTTCCCCCTCATTCCTCTCACTTGCCTTGTCCATTGAGGCTGCAGGCTTTTGAGGAAAGGACTGTTCTCTAAGATTTTATACTCCCTAAATGCAGCCTTAGATACAAAACATGCTCTTCAAATGTAACTTATGAATATACTGGATTAACCTTTTGCTTTATACCTTGATTTAACAACAAAGCATAACATTTTGGTGTGTATATTTGTGCATATTAGCTTTAGCTCTGCTTCACAAGGTAAATTTTGAACTTACTATTTTATTTTTGTACAACCCAGTGAAAGACAGACATATTTTAGTGAGAGGTTAATTGATGAATGACACGAGCAGAAAGGGCTGCTCATGAGCAGGCCCAGTGAAAAATTCACCTCTCAGCGACCTTAAAGTAAAAAGAAATTAATCTATACTTGTGAAAGGTATAGTTATTGCACTCGGAAAGCTTTTTAGACAGCACCTAGAGAGCTGATGTGTACATGGCAGAAGTACATGTGTACATGAACAAGAATGTCATGAACTGAAATACTGTGCTCACATGTGTACCATACCCTGGCACTGTGAACTGTCCCCTGGCTCTTTTGTAGTAAGAGAAGAAGGGATGCTGAAAAGAAAACAAACAAAAAAGAAATCCCATATGTATTGTACACCTAACACGTTAGAATTTCTTACTTGTAATATTCTGGACTGCAAACCAGAGTTGTAAGGGAAAAGCACACACTGAGGTGAAGTGTACAATGTGGTTTGCAATAAATGCATGGAACCAATGCTGACTTCCCATTAATGGATTGTTCCAAAATCCATGTAAAGCAGTGATTTGGAAAGAAAGCTATTTTTAAGTACACTATTCTGGAGCTGAAGGTTTTGAGTTTGATTTTGGGAAGCTAGGTGTATGACTTGGGTATGAGCTTTCTCCATTTGTATTGCAAATCGATTTCTTACATACTAGATTTACTACTTCATTGAAAAGTTGCTAAAAGCAGCCAAAGGTAATGAGTTCTTCTAGTCATTGCCACCATTATTATCTATGGCACAAAGGAGGATTTGAAGTAAGTTTAATTAAAAAGCAGATGTCAAGGCTTTGGGTACATCTCTAACATGACTGAACTCAAGAGTGAGGCAACCCTCAACCAGCAAGCTGAGAGAATCCAAGCACTGCACCAAGCACTGCAGTCACATGCTGGTGTTCATAACATCACAGCCCCTGGCTCTTGCAAACCCAAAAAGATGAAAACCAAACGCAATTAGTGTGATTTTTACATGCTTTACAGTGCTGTCAAAAAGCAAATAGTGCTGCACAGAGGAGATGCTCTTTCCCTTACAGTGACAGGGCTACCAGGAACCCACATGAGGATTTCCCTCTCCAAAGATAGCAAGTGCTAAGAACTGGGGCCCCTTCTGCATTTGGTTTCACATCAAGATGTGCCTCCAGGGAAGGGTAGTTCAAGAAAGTTTTATCAGTTTCAAAAATCCCACCTGGCTGATCCCACACAGGCATCAGTAAGCCCCCAGCAGATGAGTGTGTCAGGAAAAGAGATAATGGCAAATGAAGATGGAGGCTCCTAATGCCTGAGGCTTTATCAGTGAAGATTCAAGATGTTAGAGTAGAATTTTCAGGAACATTCAAAGCTGCTAAAGCTTTGGGAAAAGGTCATGAAGACTACACCAAGCAATGACTTCAAGAGAGCTGGTGCTTTTACACGCCTGGCTTTCACTTTGAAAAGGGTATTTTTCCTGGTGACAATGATAAATGGAGTTTCAGGTTTGATATTTCTTTCCCAGCAAGTATTTGGGTCTTTCAGTGAATATAAGGGACTGGCAAAAGAGATAGGTTTTTTAAATGATCTTTTAAAAATTCTTTAGCTGAAAGCGATGAATACCCACCTGACTTCTAAGGACTCTGGACTGTACCTCTAAACACTCAGCAAATAAAACCAGTGCCACACTCCATGCTGACTGCATAAATCCCACTTTTACTAGAACCAGGCTTGCTTGTGCAAAGAGTAAGAGCACAGAACAAAATCAGAAGCCTTCACACAGCCTAGAAGGTGAGACTAAGAATATGAAATATATTCTTCTACTAGAAAAAAGCAAGAAGAGAGATTAGAGTATGAAAACACTAAATTATAATGACATATTTATTTAATTACTTGTACATATACAGTAAGAAAAGAAAGGAAGTCAATTCATAATGTAGATATCCAGAGACCAAAGTCCCCCTATCCCCCACAGCATCAAGCAAGGATCCACAGATAACAAGGAATATGCTGATCAATATGAGGCTCTCAACCCGCTCATTTATGCATTAATGAAATGTGTGCAGCAGTTCACTCAGCTGATAAAGGTTCCCACAAGGGACTATGTCCAGGGGAAAACAAATTATCAAAATGAACGAAAGCGATTAGAGGAAGAAGAGAATGATGAAGCACAACTAGGGGAGCAGTCAGACCTGACAGTCATCCCTGTGTAGCCTCTTCCTCTCCACCAGCTCACAGGGGACAGCAAGGAAATATCCCAGAACAGACACTGCAGTCTGTACAGAGAAAAGCAGCCTGCATTTCACCCAGTCTAACCCCTTTGCTTTAACAGTGTCCTGCTCATGGATACCTCTCTTTAAGCCAACAGAAAACATTCCTCTGAGCAATACCGAAACAGTGCCAAAAGCCTAGCTCTGGCTTTAGAAACCACACATCCAGTGCACCTTTGGCACCTTTCCCACTTGGGAAGAAGTCAGGCTAGATCCAGCAGCTAAGATCATCCTCCATGGCCTCTGCTAACAGCATCAGGTCAATCTCCTGAACGCAGAGAGCTGCAGTGCAGAGCCCTAGGCTCAGCCCAGAACCAGCACACCATCCCCAGAGCTCAGGAAGGGCAGCCCCCACACTGCTCTCTGTGCAGAGCTGCCCAGATTCAGTTTGCTTTCTGTTCTCAGCTCCTCGAAAAATCCCAAACCCCAACAAAACATCTTACTGCTTCCTCCAGCTTCTGCAGAGAAAATGAGCCTTGGGAGCATTCAGAGGAGCAGCTGATGGTTCAATTGATAGCATATATCCTGAATTTATTATGGCACAAATACCTTTGTGCAGCACATGAGGGAATCATGTTGCTGAATATGTAGGCAATGGATTTTTAATACCATGATTTGGTACTGAGGAAGGTATGATTTGCTTTTAGAGATGCCATGGCTTCTCACAAATGAGGTCAAGGTCAGTAATTCTGATCACTATCTACATTCCAGCCAAGTTTCTGCTTGTTTCAATTCACCCTGTCATTGCCTGTGACAACTGGGCAACTGTGCTGTAAAATAACATCATTTTACAAAAAAACACAACTGCTCCCGCACTGACTGGAATAATGATATACCAAAATAATTTGTAAAAAGTACAGGGCAATGAAAAGCCCTTTATAAGCAGATGACCTTATTATAACAGAGCTTGCATATCAGGTTGCCTTGAGGCTGTGCTCTAAACAGCAGTGTAAGGCACATATAAAATCTATGTAATACAGAAGCAGTTTCAGCTGAGATCAGATACAAATCTACATGTGCAGACTGTCCAAAGCAGCACAATTCATTTCACAATAAAAAGGAGAGAAGAGCGATGCTCCCCATCTCTTCCTGATGGAGCATTTTACAGCACTGTAGGTGTACATATTATGCACAGAATTGTGTGGCTTGTTTTCCCTTTTAGAGAGCTGTGCTTAGAAATGAAGTGTATCAGAGGTAGGGAGGCAGAAGTCATTTCTAAGCTGCATCATGAATGAGTTTGCATGGCTTCCCAAAGGAGAGAAATGAATCTGCGGACAGTGGAGAGCAGAATGGCTGAAGTTACTAGGAAGGCACTACTGGGACTAGCAAAAGGGGAATTTGCCTGCAGTTTCCCATCACTGAGTCTTTCCCAACTGACTGAAAGCTAAGGCAGCAGCTCCATTAGTGCTTTATAGAGTTCACAAATCAATGTGAAATTCCACATGCTTTGCTGAGACACCAGCACAAACGTGTTTAGGAGTATTTATTCACATCTACAGAGTGTATGTAAGTATACAGAGAGATAAGGGCTCCTCCTCTGCATCACATTTGCATGAAGTCAAACAAAATTGATGTGGTATTTGGCAGGGGATGTAGGAGGATTCGCAGAGCCATGCCACTGAACTTGTCAGCTAGAATATTTCATTCTGTTATTGGAAATCATTATTCTCACTCTCTAGAAATCTCCCTGTATTTTGAGTGGCTTGTGAAGCAAATGGAACTGCACCTGTAAAGCCATTCAGAATATAAAGTGTCATGGCAAAAATGTGATGTATCTTGAGAATTAAACATTGGTATTGAGCTCCTTGCTAGGTTAATCACTCTTCTGCCAGTAGCAGTATTTCGTCTTTCCAAATTCTCTTAACACAGGTATACCTTCCTTCAATAATCAAACACAGAGAACATATTCTCTTCCAGCTGAAGGGAACTCAGGACTTCCAATATTCAGAATTAACCCCAGAAAAGGGAATTCTCTTTGTTTCATTCTCCCTGTGCTCATCCCAACAGTGCCCGCCCGGTAACTTCAGCTATTCTGGCTTCCATTCTGCTAAAAAACATACACTTTAGTGATTGTTTTTTTTAAATACTGCATTAATGTCAGGGAGATACCTGGAAGCATCAAGGATGGATAGTGAAATTTAGCCCAACTCAGAAAATAGCTGTGTACCTTTACTTACTAGAGGGAGACGCATGATGAAAACACAATCATTTTGCTTTAATGAAAAGCCCTCAGTGTTGCAAACCCACAAGCTGTTACAGGGATGCCTCCTCAGATTTTTCCCAACAGCTTTTAAGTCCATTATCATATGAATTCAAAAGATCGGTTTGTCTCCTAAACTACTTCTGAGGTAGCATTTCCATGAGCAACACACTGATCTGTAGGGCTGTGCTGGATTCCCCCAGCAGAGCTCATGTCCTTTGTCACAGCAGCACCCCAGCCCAAACTGGTGGCTGATGAGCTTTCACCATCTTAGCCTGATGAAAGGCACCTTCATTAATTTCATCACTGCAGCAAGCAGCACCAGTGCATCTAAAAATAAGTCACTTGAACAAGGAGAAATTTCCCAAATTCTGCATTTCTAGTTCTTTTTAATAATGCTCAAGCTTGCTAACAATATGCTGCAGCGCAACAGAAAATTCTCATTTATAAAATAATGTAAAATCTATCTGGTCTGTGGGAAGAAGATAAGGGCTGTTTATCAATGGGAATAAAATGACTGAACTTGGAAATAAGATGGTGGATATCCTTCATTTGCAGGCTGCACAGATGCAATTAGCAACACAAAGAAGGTATTCACCATTTCAAAAATCTTAGTGCACTGATGCATTTCACTAAAACTATCTGCAATGAAAGGTTCTGCCTCAGAACACTATTAATTTTAAACACAGAACATTTAAAATTCATCTAAAGTGTATGTATTCTAAACAAAATTGATCTGTTTAAATGATGTACATATTCTTGATACTTGCATACAAATATATATGCCTGTACTTCCCCGTGATAAGATTTCAGTCATTTTTATTTTCTATTAAATATCTATATAATTGACACCAACATTTTTTATCTCGTTTCGTTCAGCATGCATGGTCATTTATAGTTCTATACACAAATACCATCTGAAGTGAGAATGCAAAATAAAGCCTTTTTTCTTAATGTGAAAATTTAAAAACTCTTTCCATAATTTATTTTCTCATTTCTTTTCTACCAGATTGTACTTGCATTTAGTATCACTTCAGCTGAAGTATAAAGTAAATTTCTCACCCAGAGACTCCATCTTCAGGAGAAATGTCTGTTTCCAGGCTTTGTATAGCCTATTTAACATTTTTCACATTAAATCTCTCCTAGATGAATCCAGTATATTGCTCAGCAGTTATTGAAATTTATGAACATGTTTAAGCTTTTTCATACTGCTGTTAACCATTATGATTGCCTCCTTTAAATCTTTCATTTTATAGCTATCACTTCAGCAGACTGTGTTGGTGACATTCATGAATTTCTCAGATCACAGCCGTGCCCATACTTAACATCTCAGGGTAGAGTTTTGCTTCCAAAGCCATTCCTGGCCTGTCTGCTCCACTGAATCCTCCAATGTTGAGCCATCGGAGCAGCAGAAGGCTTGTTTTGGGGAATTAGCATCCCAGTCTCTGGGTTGGATTGTAACCTCTGCCTCCAGCCTATGGAAAGCCCAGCAGCAGTTGTTGCCAGCACTCCAAATAATAACCACACCCATCTAACCCAAAGCCATGCATTTAACACCAGGATCCACCTGGATACAGCACATGAGAGCAGCTGTACCCAGGACACTGGATCCAACCTCCAGGCTTGAGAGGCTGAGCCCCTTCACAGTAAACACAAGTTCACCCTTGATACTCTACTGCCTAAAGATTTACAGATAAGGATTTCTGGCTTAAAATGAGAAATTCTCATTAGTAGGGCTCACTGTACCAGTGCTGTTTAAACTCTGGTCTAAAATCCCAATGTACTGCAAGAGTTATGGGAGGAAAGCCAAATCCGCCATCAGGACAGTTGCCTTCTCCTCCCAGAAACCTGCATTACTTTCCTAGCAAACTTGTGAATTCTTGACACACACCCCCCAGCAAACACAAACACACATATGTGTGCAAATGAGTGGATATTGTAGGAAAAATCAGAGAGTACTTGCCAGCTAGGTGAAAATGTCTCCCTTTCTTTCAGCAATTTAGGTTTTTCACAGCTGGAGCAACTTACTTCAAATTGCAACAGACAAGAGAAACTCAGGTGAAAACAATTCTGTAATCAAGTATGCAAATTCAGGCTTGCCAAAGTATGGGCTGGATGAAGAAGGCTGACCTTTCCAAAACACAGTCCTAGTTCTGTTCTCACTCATGCAGCCAAGTCCAAAGCTGATGAAGATACATCATCAGTCACACCTCATTGCAGCTTCAAGCAGACAGGACTTAAATTCAGCTTGGATTGGACAGAGAAAAGTCAGAGCTCAGGACCTGACTTTTGAACAGTTCAGTGCCCATGAGGGCTGCTTACTTGTGGAGAAATACACAGTCCTGCTAGAAATGCTAACAACTCTGAACACACCAGGTTTAGGCATGATTTATCATTTCTCCCAGCTTCAGTACCCCCTATTTTAATGCTTAATTTTTCCTGGTTATAAACAGTGGTGAATCAGCATTGAAAGAAAAGTAAGGTCTCAAATTTATTTTTAAAAGTTAAATTACATACTAACAGGTCTGTCCCATTAATTGCTAATGATATTAAAACTGCACTATTTTTCACAAGAACATTTTCCATTTTTTCTTGTTATGTCACAGGTACCTGGTAAAAATATTTGGTAGGTCCTGATGTTTAATTAAAACAAGTTTTAATAAGGTAATTTTTTTCACCCAGATTCCTTGCAAGAGTGATTATAATTTGCTCCAGCTCATTTAAGCATAGCTCAGTGGAAAGAAGGAGCAAAGACCCTGCAGTGAAAGGACAGAGTGCAGCTGCTCTGCTCTGCCCAGACTCAGAAGGATGCTCATTCTGTTACTCTTTAAAAGCATGAAGCTTTAGGGGCAAATAGAGTGGCAGAAATATTTGCTGATTAGAAAGTACCAACATTTTTAACAGTTTACTGTTTTTCTAGATGTAGCCATTTCCTCACAACAGTAAATCATGCAGTAAATCATTTAATACCAGCACATCTGAGGTTCTGCTGCAGTCCCCAGTGTGCCCAGAGCACCACACAGGTGTGTCAGTACTGGTTTGCCTGTGCCAGGTGTGCCTGTTTCCTGTGAGCAAAACTCAGCTTCCCAACTCACCAGCTTGTCCACTCAGGGAATTGTGCCCTACAGCTCTGAGCAGCCTTGCCTCAGTCCCTCCCTTCATCACAAGGTGGTGACTGCTCAGCAACACCCAGAGTGTCCCACAAGGTGACACAGCCACCCCAAAGCTCTGCACGCTGTGACTAAGACATGCCCTAATTCTCTTAGTCAAATCTTTTCCCAAAGAGGAAGTCTACAGGAGGAGAGCCAAGGCAACAAACCCACAGCCACCAAACCAAGGTAACCAGACTGCCAACGCTGAGGTCAGGGCTGCTGATCTCATCGCTACCAGAATGGGAAATCAAAACTGCAGAGATCAATGCACCCCTCACATTGCAGCTCAGAGTTCATCAGAAGTTCAGCTCTTACAAACAAGCAGGGAACTGTCAAGCATAGTAAGAGTTAGAAGGTGCACCTTTTAAAGGAACATTTACTGATCAGGCACTTCTCTTAGTCCTTAAAAATGAAAGAAAAAGGTCAGCAAGAGTAGACAGGTGACATGCTGCTTTTAGAAAGTGAACACCTTGCTTCCACTTTCAGCAACAATCCCAATGAAAGAAGAAACTATTGTTACAACTTCCTACTACAATATTTATATCAAGTATGGGATAAGTTAAAGCAGTATTAATTACAAAATGCAGATCACTGTTTTGAGAAGTCATCCACTTGGGACTGTTTCCCATGGAAACTGAAGACTGATAAAAATAAATGTGGGAAAAAATTTGCCTCTTAGTAACCAGTTAAAAAGTTTTCTAATTTTTATGTAGTTATTAAAGATTGCTAAATACGGTATGCAGACAGGCACTTGGGGCCCAAATATACTTTAAATACATATTTAAACAGAAGTTTTCCTAAAATAAATCGGTATATCAATGGCTACGGGCTGAATACACTTATTAGAGTAGTCAAATTTCTGAAAAAAAAACTTCTTGTAGGAAATCTCTAACCTACTTGTCAGCTAGTCAGGAGCTATAAACAACATTTGTGATTCTGCTGCAGAAGAATGTTATGTTTTGCAAGACCCTGGCCACCTCCACTTCCTAATCATCCAGTTTTCATTCCCAGCATGTTCACTGATTGCCAGGTAGCATCTTCCACAATTTTGACAAAAAGTTTCTTTTTGTTGGCAATCACAGATCACAAGGCAGTTCTGCTGTTCTTGGGTTCTCCAGCACCATTATTGCAATCTGATTTATATCTTCCCATATTGAATGATCCAAGGTATTTCACTGCCTTCTGATGCTCAGGCAGAATTACAACCCTCCCAGGTACAGCCCAGGGCCAGGTTCAGTCAGGTGCTGCAGCACACTCCTAAATCTGCAGTTTGGGTGCTTTCATTGGCACTAACAGATGTCCTGTATTGAAGCCTCTGACACTTGTGTGCCAGAAGGAGGATAAGGTGGGGCTGACTGATCCCTGCAGTCATTCAGTGTGAGTGTTCCATCCATGGGGGACATGGGTACCAGGCCACCACAGCAGGAATGCCACCCCATCTCCCTGACCACGTTCCCTCATTTGTTAGCAGCTAGTGAAACATTCAAACTGCCCAAACAGACTTCCCTTGCTAAAGGAAACTGCTGATTCATCAGCCATGTAAATGAGTCAAGTGACTGCAGGAGAATTCTCATATGGTAAACAATGAAAATGGATTTTTATTTATAATACTGATAGAAGCACAAAAATCTATTGAGTCTTTCCAGTGTAAAATAGCTTGTTTTACTCAACATCAGGAAAGGAAGGAGACTTACTTTACCACGTCAATCACAAACCATAATTTATTACATGCCTGTTTGATTTTCCAAGTTAGTATAATTACATGCTGTTGCTTCTAAATACAATTTAAGGAAAGGCAGGTATCAAAAAATACCCACACATTCTGATTCATTGGTATGCCATGCAGCCAAAAACTTGTAGAAGCTGTTAATGATACATGAATTATGTATGCTACAGCTCAATATAACATTTGGTGTGATTTAAACAGCATGAACTTTTAGTGAAAGTCATTTTGATTCTGTGATGTATTACACTTCCAAAACCCTTAGCAGGAGGTGGGAATTGAATGATGTTCTCTGAAAGCTTTTATTTGTTAAGCATACACAATGCAGCTGCAACTAGATCCTAAATAATGGCAAGGAGCAAAATGGAAGACCTGCTATAAAATTAGGCTGCTGCATAACTTGATTCTGAGGGTGTCAGTGGGGGAATGGGAAGCAGGAAAGGGGAGGCAAAGAGCCAGGAATCACCATCCCCCTTTTTCTCTGTATGCACTTCCATCTATCCTAGCAATACTTCTCATCTGATCACTGATCACTTGAACATTTCCCTCTGCAACACCCACCAGCTGGCTCTCAGTCCCGTGGTCAGGATGCCAGCTCAGTAACAGAGCTAAGATTCACCAGATGAAAGAGCCATGCAGTGGCTCATGGAGAATAAAAAAGGGATTTGCCTAAGTACATAACTCATTTCTAAAAAGTTAAATGCAAGAAAGAAGAAGGATTAAAACACAGGTGAACTTTATTTTTATTTTCTCTTTAAGATGCCCAAGATTATCTGGAAATAATTTAAATACACCTGAACATGACAGCACCCATTTCTGATGCCCAAGGAAAGCTCTAGGCAACGTTTCTCACGTAAGTATCTTCAGCAGTCCTTCAGAGGAAACTATTATTAAGATTTACAAAACGAGTCCATGGACAAAGATGCTTCTTTACAAGCTCTGTTACTGCAAAGTGTGGGCTTATTACTGTGGTATTATAAAAAAGCCTTTTCAGCACACATCCCAAAACAGGGACCCATTTTATTAAACACTAAATGTTTCAAAGTACAGGAGTTTCTCCCCTTACTGTAATATTTTGTAATTTCTTTTCAGCTGCATTTAGCACTGGCCTATCTGCTCTATAATGTATTAAAGAGAAACCTGTCACTGACATGGCATTAGTACATGAACAGCCCAAGCCATACTCTGAAAACCTTATCTTGGAGCCAAAAACCAAGTACTGCCCCTGGTTTATGAGTGGGAATACAGGCAGTCTCCCTCAACATCATTTTAAAAACTTGCAATCTAGCAGAGAAAATAAGTGAGATCTCTGACATGCTACTCACTAGCTTTGACAAATAATCTTCCTCACTGTACAAAAGCTTAAATTTACTCATTAAATAGGATCATTGTTTTAGGGTTGAGTTTGAACATACAGAGGGGTTTTTTGACTGAATTAATACCTTCTCCTGAAGTTGGAGACAGAAGCATAAATGTTATGATTTTCTTGCCAGATATTTATAAACTGCCACAAAGCCCGATGCCAAACACTACCAGCTCTCTCTCACACCAGCCCCTAACAAGGGCAACCTCTTTTAATCCTGAAAACAACCTACAGTCAGGCAACTACTGCAGTTTTTTTGTGTGAAGGATAACATTGCTTCACCATGACCTCCTAGGAGCTGACCACTGAGTACAGTCTGATATAAATAACACCTACAATTATCTGTCTGCTAAAAACATGACTGCAGTCCCAAAAGACAGAATGGCACAGAACCTTACTTACTAAAATGAAGCAAATAATAATTCAGGTCTAAGCTTCTCAGGCCTAGAAATGTTTGGTTATGCTCTGTGGGAAGGACACTTCTCTAATGCATTGGGTACACACTTCAGAAAATCTTCCAAGATTTTTTACAGACACACAGAGCATCAATTGAAGGATTAGAATGTGCATACAATTACTTGCTCTACACACAGAAAGAATTATAGAGAAGGCTTATAAAATCAAATCAATATGAGCACAAGTAGATGTCAAAGAGAATCAGAGGAGTTGGTTGTACTGCTCAAAGAGAATAGAAATTCATCGAAGCCTGCTTATTCTTACCACAGTCAGTAAAGGTTTCAGGCTTTGTTTCGTGCAAATGCTTGAGGAATATTTGCAAGGAGTATGTGTTCAGCAAAGGCATAAAGGCACCTGGTCTGGAGACACAATTATTTCCCATTGCAAAGTTTCTGTTTTGCCACAATGTCATCATCAGAAAATACAAAGCTCATACTGCTCTTGCCTGCCTACAGAATGCGAGAAAAACAACTCCTCCTGGAAGAATTGTCAAGATTGCAAAAGCATTATTGTGCTGTATCCCCTGTGACACTGTTTATGGACTCTGAATTGAGGAAGCTACTTCTGTTTCAATGATGAGTCACATTCTAAACTGAACTCATTCAAAGAGAATCAAAATTGTCATTGCTAATATTTTTGTCCTCTCTAAGAGAAAAACAATTGATCAGTAATCCTCAATCCATTACAGACTAGTACACTCTACCTACCTTTCTGAAAGAACATGCCATTTAGGCTCTTGGCTTGTTAAATGAATACATTTTTCTTCTGACCATGGAGAAATGGGAAGTAATAAAAAATTCATAGACCACAAATAACAGTAATACAATTGATTAGCAATGGCATTACTCTGTTTGCCAGGGTGAATCACACAGCAGATGCATCACACATGTAACTTGGAGTCTTCTCTTATTACAACTGAATCTTGTTCATATTGGCCAAACATTTTCAAAAATTCACTCAAGTTTGTATTAAAACCCCTGAATTTAGGCAGATATATATCTCTAGATATATGTAATGACTTAAACGTTTTCAGGTTAGCCCATTAAAATTAGCAGGTTGAGTTAGAAACTCATTATCTTGAAAAACAATAGCCTTATACCTAATTTTATAGATCCTGTAAGAAAAAGTAAATTAAATATGTGATTATTGAAGGGTGTCCTTATACAGAAAGCATTTTTTCTTTCCTGAAGGCAGTGGAGCACAGGGCAAAGACAGCTGGACAAGGCAAGAGGAGACAGTGGTAAGAGACAATGGCCCATCCAGACTCTGCAAGATGCAAATTCCAAACCTGTATTACAAAAGCAGACGTCCAACACTGTTACCCTAAAAACAGGAAGAAAATGTTCTTTATGCTTGAACTACATGGCTTGATGTACACCTTTCTATGAATGTAGTTGCCAGTGCAGGGAAATGCTCCAAACTAGCTGGTTAATGTTATTACCACAGAATTCATCCAGACAGTGCCAGTGCTGTGATTCACTCAGTTATCAAGTTATTCCTGCCCAGTATGAAAGTGAGACTGAATTCAGAATTCCTTTCGTCCAACTGTTGATGCTGTTAGTTCAGTCTAGACTGAGATGGTGTCTGTCCAGGTATCCAACACACAGAAAAACTCACAGAAAAATGAATACTATTGAATATGGCAGCATTCCCCACTGGGTCTCATGAAAGGATGGATTTTTTCTTTGTTTGCTAAGTCATAATGTTCTAAACACAACATGCTTTGTAACAGGACTTGAGATGCAGTAAAGGAAGGTGCCAAAATCATTAAAAATACAGACATCTCATCTGCAGCAGCATACAAATATAACTACTGCCATGGTAGGTTGTTAACGTGACAGCAGTCACAACTAGGCAAAAAAAGAGAAAATTATTTTATTGATTTTCCTTTCTCCTAATGCAAACTTTCTTTGCAAAACCACTCCAGAGAAAGAAAAGCAAAAGACACTTTCACTTGCTTTTAAAAAAATAAGAATTGGAGTTTTGACATTTTTCCTCCTGCATTTTCTTCTTCTTTGTCTTAGTGCAATAAACATTCTGCAGAAACTGTGTTTCCTTCCCATTCTCCTTCCCATTCTCCTCCTTCTGTCTCAGCTTTTCCATTTTCAAAGCTTTGCCAGCTTCAATAAGTTAGTGGCAGAAGGCGGAATTTCATTTCTCTTTTGTCCCCAACTTTTCCAAAGCTGGAGAAGTTTTGCAGTGTATGTAGGAGAACAGGGGGAAAAAAGCTTGTCTGAATCCTTTGGTTTGTGTTTTGAAATTCTGTTTGTTTCTTACTCATCTAAAACTGAAGCTGAAAAAGACCTGTTAACTCAGAAATGCATGTGTTGAGCTTTGGGTGGAGGAGAAACATGATGGAAGTAGAGGAGCATTTGCTACAGTACAAAGCCAGGGAGAAACCTCATCCAAAGATCAGGACAAGGCATTTCCTCTTGCTCTCATCCTGTAACCAGAGCTACAAATGAGTATCACCAGTGCCGTTTCTGAGGGATGCTTGATGCATTGACAACAGCCTGGAAGGTGTACTAGATGTGAGACAAGTATCTGAAATTAGGGAAGATGGAAGTTCCTGGAAGACAGCCAAAGCTCTTCCTTCTGCTGTTTCCTCTACAGTCAGTGGGGAAAGACAAGTTTTTATAAAGTGATTTCAACTCACCCAGACATCTGTTTATCTGTTTTAGGAGAGGATAAATCAGATTTTGAAGATGTCCCTTCTCTCTCTGGAAATCAAAGCTAAAAAGCTAAGTTTAGATTGTTGAAGTTACACAGGGTAAATCCTACCCCGAGTGGCAAAATGAAGAGAACACAATATGGCAGCTGTCTCCCTGCCACTGACAGCTAAGGATTGCCTCCTGGAAAAAAAGAAGCAAAGGGAATTGAGTTTGCCTACAGCCCTGTTCTGCATTTCACTGCTGCCTGGCGATGGAAGGACAGTGCTTTCAGACAGTAGCTCCACTGGGACATCATCTCAGGGGAATGGATGGAGGATGTGCTTCTTCTTAGGCTCCAGAAAAAATGACTTCTAGAAAGAGAAACTTATTGGATGTATTGGAAATATAAGGACAGTTGGAAAAGACTGCTAGGAGGAAAGCTTTGCTCTCCTTTTAACATTCCTTCCATGTTCTCCTTCCCTACTTCGTCCTTATAGCAGGACAAAAACTGAAATAAACCCTGTAACCCCTTAAATACATCTACTTTACTTATTTTTTGAAAAAGAAGAGCTATCAGTGTCAAATCCACGTTTTTTCAATACTGTGGAAAATACCACTTTACTCTTCCTGTCGCTCTGCTCTCATCCAAAGCTCAGGCACAACCTGCATTTCACACGCCGGGGGCAGCATGGGCTGGCAGCAGCTCACCAGCCTGGGAGCAACAGGAAAACACATCAAACAGGCACTCACCAGGAGCACTTATGCTGTCCAGGGCACTGGAACTGCCCTTAGATTGTTGACCCAAAGCTGCCATACAGAACTGCAGGTCACAGGAAAAAGCAAGGACTGAAAGCAAAGCTAGCAAGTCTACAGGTGAAAACTGCTCTTGTGCTGTGCCTGAGGCTGAATGATGTGGAGAGAAAAGGCTACAAAGTGCCTGGAAAGGAAGAAAAAGCTCCTCATCCAATCTTAATATGCTGTATCTGTGTAACAACATCTCAAAGCTTCTTACACACACTGCTCTCAAGGAAAAACAGAACAATCCCCAAAGCCCCACATGCTGT
Source organism: Lichenostomus cassidix (assembly GCF_008360975.1). Lineage (NCBI taxonomy): Eukaryota > Metazoa > Chordata > Aves > Passeriformes > Meliphagidae > Lichenostomus > Lichenostomus cassidix. The sequence continues at coordinate 21,249,650 of NC_139490.1, forward strand.
AATGCTGCAGTTAATCTGATGAAACTTAAAAACATTGCACCAAATAAAGGTCAGTGTATTAATAAATGGAGTCTGAGGGGGAGGGCAGGGGGCCCCAGCCAGGTGTCTTGCTTGCCAGAGGCTCCCCCAAAGGCAGGGTGGGATGAGCACCCTGTCTGGGCAGCCCTGGTGCAGCAGCAAACTCACACCCAGCCAGGTCACACAGCTTTGTGTCACCCAGAGCTGCACTGTGACCTCCTGCTGAACCCTCCCTTGAGGCTTCCAGAGAATAGCACTTCCTACAGCATTTTAAGCTCTCCTCTAATAACCCATCTGGAAAATCCCAGTCTTTTCCCACCCCTTTTCTTGTATTTGCATGGAAGGGCAAACAACATTATGGGAAAACTAAACACAAGCCAGAGTATGATGCTGTGGGAAAGCCTTGGGATTCTTCAACATATCATGTCAAGGAATTTGATATGCCCCATGTGTTTGGAAAAATGTTACAGATCTCCCAGAGTAAAGGGTTTTGCCTTGACAGTTCCATGGTCTGCACTGACCAGTGCCCCTTAAAGGTGCAAAGAACTTGTATACTGTTCTGGAGATGATGGTATTTGCTTCCCGCTGAACTCAGAAAAGCCAAATCAAAACCAGACCCCCCTGGTTTTATGGCTCAGGGTGATACCATAAAGTGACACAGCTTCAGCCCTAGTGAAGCCTGGCAGCACTGCACTCATCCACCTCCTCCCATCACTCAGATCGTGCTGCCCAGGAAGAACCAACATCCTGTCCCAGGGTCCCCACAGACCCCAGGGGCTCCTCAGACCCTGCTGAAGGTTGTAGCTGCCCAGAAAGAACAGATTCCTGTTTCCACAAATACAAGTGTGCAGCTGTGGCCCCACGTTTTTTAGCAGATGGCCAATTTATAGTTCTCCCAAATAAAGAAGCAGAGTTCCTTTTCCCAAAATATCAGGAAAGTGACAGGCTGCACAAAGGGTCTCTCATTTATTTTTTCTTTACTATAAACACTTTGCTGTCCACAATTGCTGCACAGATGAAAAAGGAGGGAAAAGGAGGGGCATTATGGTGTGTTGCAGCAATTAAATGCTACCAGTAGCTTTTCTCCTGTGATATACATCCAAAGCGTGGTCAGGTTGTTTTGGAAAGCAAGGAAGCAGCCTCCATTGGTAACAGCTAGCTATTCTTAATGTCAGAAAATCTGCAAACTACAGTTGATAAAGATTTATCCTTTATTCACACCAAAAGATGCTGACCTAGGGTTTGCTAGTTAGGAGGAAAAGAGAGAAACTCTAAAAAGCCATAAGAAGTTTTGTTTTCATTTAAACAGTCATACTAAGTCTAAGCTTCAGATGATGCATCTCAATTAATCTTGAAGGAAATGTTCAAGAAATACAGGAACAAACAGCTTTTAGTAAAAGCTTATTAGAAGCAGCAAGGGAAGCAGTGAGACTCTTCTCTCTGCCCTCCACACCCCCAGTCCTGCTCTGCAGCAGCTCCTGCTGTTGTCCCCACAGGCTGCTGTTCTCAGCAAGCTGCACAGCAGCCCCTTGAGGAGCACAAATGGCTGTGGGGATGAGACCAGCAAATCTGCTCCTTTGCCCAAATTACACAGTTGGGGTCGACGACACTTTTAAGCATTGGCACATAGAACATTTCTGTGCTGCTCAACAACATCCCTGAAACCACACCTTGGGGTGACCTGTACAGCACTTGAACAATGTTTGTTTGTGTGTAAGGGCTGCACTAGCTTCCTTCTTACAGAGAACACCTCATTACAGCTTCATTTTTATTACCTGTTTAAAGTATAAACATAATACTAAAAAGGCAACGCAAAGCCAGTTCACCAGAAGAAAAAAAAGGCCATGTTGATAATAACTATGTTGTTCCTGAAATTAGGTATTTTGTATGGATTCACAGCATATTTCAGCAGCAGTTGATGCTGGATTAGTTTTGCATTGCAGTAATTCTGAGTCACAGCAAGGATACACACAAGGCAGACAACTCTCAACTTGGATTCAGGAAACACTATTTATATTCCCGTCCCCATCCAAGGCCCAGTACAGGGCTTTACATTTTAGGCATTAACACCATGCCCTCTAAAAGTACAGACAGAGAGCACTGCTTTTTAGAAACCTGACAAGTTCTAACGATAATGAAAATTGCTCTGAGTTCAAGTTAATTATATTAATTGGGAAATTTGGGAAAGAAACATTGTTGCTACCAGAGGGAGAGGAAAAATTGTTAAGATCTATGGAACAGGTCCATAGCACAGGGCAGGAGTCTTGGCTGTGGTCACAAGGGGTTAACTGGAGCTTGCAAGAGTGGAGAGCAATGAGAGAAAAGGACTTTCTCATGGCTAAGGCAGCCCCTCTTGTCCCAGAGCACACAGATTATAATTGCTGCTCTGAGTTCCTACAGATCAAGTGCAGAGTTTTAACCAAATTTCCCACAGGAGCCACTCATCACATTGCTCATTTCTGGGCACTCTGAGAGCCCGGGGGCTGACAGGCAGGGGCCCTAAGTGCTCACAGCTGCAGCTGGGTCACTGCACTGCAGGCTGTCAGCATGGGAGCTGCTCCACCATCCGGCTGCTGGGACAAGCCAGGGCAGTGTCACATCAAATTAGGCAAACAGAAATGAGCTGCTTTTTTTTTTACTCAATCTGAGTCTCATCTTTTCATCTGGAGAGGAAGAATGCCCACCATCCTGTCACCTAATGGACATGCTGAGGATCAATTAGCATTTGTGAAACACTCATCTCAAAATGATGAGTACCGCAGAAAAGCCCATGAGGAAATCAATACTTCTCTAATCAGAACAAGGTGTGAATAGCATGCAATAAATACAGCAGAGTGGGAGCCGTCTCAGAGAGAGCCTTAAATGAAGGAAGACAGGCCATTCTCTGGATAGGGGTAGCATTTATAAGCAGAAGAGGCAATCAGATGAAGGCAGGAAGCACACTTCAGCTTTTAAAAGTATTGCCCTTTGCATCTTTGATAATGTTCATGTGTGGATGCGACATTTCCCACAAATCCTGTCAAGCAGATGGCTGAACTGACAGCAGCCATGTCTCAGCCCAGGCAGGACCTCACTGAATGGCACCAGCACTGCTGTGTTTCTGTCAGGGCTTCACTGCTGATGCCAAAGACTGCAGAGAGCTAAACATTCCAGCTGCTTAAGAGCAGCTGGCAAAGGCTTAGTTTAGAAGTAAGAAAAGGACGTGGTCAGTGAGAGGGGAGATCACAGCTTCTGAAGTAGCAGGAGCAACCTCCAGGGACACCTGCTCTGTACTGGGGATTTGCTTTGCAGCCAGAGGAAGTGGAGGACACAAGACTGATGCCATGGATGCAAGGACTGTGACAGCAGCAGTGTTTCACTGATGTGCTCCCTGCTGAATGCAGAGCAGAACCACACGTGCCAATTGCAAGTTCAAAGCTGATGAATGATATTTCCATAGGGAATTTGTTTTCAGTCCACAAGCACACTCAGAGGTAACTTCATCTACTTGTGCTGTGCTGGCAATAACTGCATTTTGATAAGATTTATAGGCTTTAGCACTAGTTTCATTGGAGAGCATTGGCCAAAATACTCCAGGAGCTGCAGCTCAAAGTCCAGGCCCCAGAACCCACTCGTTTTGCCAGGGTCAGAACATTATCCTAAGTCCATAACTATGAACAGACACAGTTCAGCCAGAGAGTATCATGGCAGTAGTAACCTCCTTCTGCAGATGCCTGCACTTCTCCAAGAGAGATGCTGAGGGTCTGCAGGCAATTTTTCTTTTTTCTGATAATCTTAGAAAAGAAACAGACATGTAGGAATGGAGCAGCAGAGACGCTCCCAGTTACCTCACAGTACAAGAATTCTCTCGTTACCGTTCCTGGTTTCCATTCAGGCTCAGAAACTGCATTTCATGTTTGCTCAAAACCAGAACAGTTGGCTAAAGCCAGGTCACATAGTAATCATGTTAAACAAGCCTTGATTTGTTGTACCTTTGGGCTTAGTCTCTTCTGCTTCCAAAGCCTAAAAATTCACCCTTCTCAAGTCCATGTGTCTTGTGTTAGCTCGAGTGTACGTAAGAATCCATATGGAATTCACTAATTAAAAGCATATGCTACGTGGGCACACTCAAAGCTAATTACGACACGGAACACATTTCAAAGCATGAAGCTTGAGAACAACCATCATGGGGCCTGCTTTAAGAGTTTGGTACCGTTAAAAAAGTAAAACAGGTTTTGAATATTTCTGGGACAGAACAGGATTAGGGTCTGTGCATCCCAGGCAAACCCTACTGCAATGGAAAAGTGCATTCACAGTCAGGACTCAACCCCTACCACACAGAGTATGTTGAGTGTGAGAACAGAAACCCTGAAGTATTGTATTTTATCTGCTTCTCAGGCTCCCTGTGCATGACTGGGCATTTCACAGGGACACTCTCACAGCAGGAACAGAAAACAGCTTTGCATGTGTAACAGGTAAAGGGGGAAGACAGTTAGTTACATCTGCAGCCAGATGAAGTTCTCTATTTGTTAGAATCAGCTGTTGTGCACTTCAGAGCTCTGGGCAACTCTGAGGCTATGCTCTTTCACCACATTAAGAGTACACCACTGCTCTGCACAGAACTAGTGGACTCCAAGCAGTCCAGGGAATAACTAACTTCCCAGCCAACTACAAGAAACACTCTGTCTCTTCAAAAGATGAATGACTGCACAGCTGGTTCTTATACAAGCTGGTATTATCTTCACAGATGCTGATTTATGAAGAACAAAATAATTACATTTTGATTTAAACTCTGGATTACTCCAGGTATTGCAATTCAAGGACAGCATTTTGGGATGCCACGGAGCTTGCACCATAGATTTGTGTGTGTGTGTTTGAGAATCAATTACCATTAGTAGAACAACAAGTGCCAAGTGCTGTTCAAGTGTATTTAACTTGAAAGTTCTCCTGGAGATGTTATAAAGGAACTCATCTTCAGAAGACAAACCCTGTAACTCCTGAATTACTTTCCAGTATTTCCAATTTAGTGTCTTTCTGTTGTTGTGGGGTTTTGTGAGACTATTTGTTTGTGTATTAGTTTGTTTTTAAAGTGGAAAAATTGCAGAGCTTTGCCCAAAGAAAAAAGAAATAGAAATGAAAGGATGACAATATAAAGTGTTACAAAATTAAATCTAATAATCTGGCTATTATTTTCAAAGAAACTTAGCAAATGTGATGATGAATTTTCATCAGCAAAAGGGTGAATTTCTTGCTCTTGAACATTTAAAAATTGTCTGATCTGTGGTTGTGTGCTGTTCCCACATCTACTCAGGCAAAGTCTCACTCAATTCTGGAAGGGCACATTCTGGTAAAGGGTGTCTGTTGGTTGGACTCTACACCAAAGCTTGCAGGACCTGGATTCACCTCTGCAGTTTGCTAGAACTCCTGTGGGACAAGTTTTTGAATTCCATTTTAGACTACATGCTTGATGAAAAGAAAGCAATATGCTTCTGGCTTAAGTGATCTCATGTGAAATACAGCAGCTTCAGCAAAAATGCAGTGGGAGCTCTAGTGGTTTCCTAGGCAGCCTGTCTGTGCAGCTTCATCTCAAGTTTCCTGATCTCACAAGTAATAAGCCGTGTTTTATAAAACTAAGCTCCACTTAACATTTCAAAGTCAAGCCAGATTCGTTTTGATGTCTGGATAAACAATTCTGACCAAGTCACATCACGATCAAAGCCAGATCAATCTGTGGATTGTGACAGCACAAGACCAGTTTATGCCAGAATGGAAGTTCTTCTGATACAATTCAATTACTTTGTGCTGCTTTGATAACTTAAAGAAGCCCAAATAAAGCAGGTGTGGCCAAAATCAGAAGGAGCATTTCTGAGACCTGAATTCCAACTTGAACCTGTTTTCTTTAGAAGTAACTCTGTGTGTCACACGTAGAGGTTCACAAGTTCAGCACTGGATGTAAAAGCCATTCTGCTTGAGGCTAAGTGAAATGTGCAGAGCCAACAAACACTACACAGGTGGGAGTCACTAACGTGGTACTTCTTACTACACAGCAGGGATCAAACTCTTCTTCCACTCAATGACAATAGAAGTCCAAGGAGTGATGTTTCTGGGATTTATTTGTATTACCTTACTCAGAGAATAGGGCAGGATATCTGGAGCAATTCTATTCTCTGCATTTCTCTTGTCTATAATTCCCTTATGTTTATTCATCCTGACAATGACAGAACCCGAGGAGGCAGCCAGGTCCTGTACTTGCTGTTTAACCCAATTTCAGTGTCACCTTAGGAGATCAGAATGGCACCAGGAAGTGAGTTAATCAGTTAACTTGATCCCCCCGCCATTTTAAGTTATAAATATTTCCTTAGACACCCTGCATCATTGTTTTAACCAAAAATGTGTATTCCTCCCTTGGTTCTAACCTGTCCTGGTTTTGGCTGGGATGAGAGTTTATTTTCTTCCTACCAGTGGGCACCATGGTATGTTTTGGATTTAGTATGAGAATAATGTTGATAAAACATTGATGGTTTTGGTTGTTGCTGAATTGAGTCAAGGATTTCTCAGCTTTCCATGATCTGCCAATGAGGAAGTGCAGAGGGAGCTGGGAGGGAGCATGACCAGCACACCTGACCTGAGCTGGCCAAAGGGATATTCCATGCCACATGCCCAGTATAAACTGGGAGGAAGCATGACCAGGAGGCACCAGTCCCTGCCTGGGAACAGGCTGGGCATCGGCCAGCACGTGGTGAGCAACTGGGTTATTGCTTGCCTTACTTAGGTTTTATTCCTCTCTCTGTTGTCTCCCTTTTAATTACTATTATTATTACTATTTTTACATTATTTTATATTAATTATTAAACTGTTCTTCATGGGGCTTTCCTTTTTCTCTTTTCTCAGATTCTCCTCCCCATCCCACTGTAAACCACATCATAACCTTTATTTCTGTTCATGTCAGCCCTGCAGGACAGAGAAAGCAAGTGAACATCTGTGAAAGTACCTTCTTGCTGCTGCTACAATTGGTGCCAATTCCTCCCTTCTTACCACTCCACTAAGTGCCCAGCTGGCTCTCCTTCTCGGAGAGCAGTTCACAAGCTGTTTGACAGGGAGGTCAGAACGTGCAAGTCTGAATTTATGCAGTTCCTGTCCTGAAGGAAATTAAGGATTCCAAACTGAGAGAAATCCTGCTTATCTCAAGGTGCTGTTCTGACAGCACAAAAAACATGCCTCAGGTGATATCCAGTGCTTCAAATTGCCTCTAAAAGTTATAGGCATCTAAAAATAGCGAACTACCTAATCCTTGTGATGTTAACAATCCCCATCAGAAAACAGTTCCTGAGCAATAGCTGTGCTCTAATGCTTTTTTTCCTGCCTCCCACCTCTAGTCTGCCTGACACAAGGGTGAGCCAGCTTTCCCCTTCATCTTGCCATGCATACAAGCACTGAAATTAATGCTCAACTGTCCTATGTACTTACAGGTAACACTGGGTTACAAAACAGGCTGCTGGAGATCTAATTCCCTCTGTCACTTCTGCCAAATGAGAAAGCAATCAGTCTCTGGGCTTCCTAAATGTCATTTGTCCTTCCTGTCAGAACAACTGTCCTAAAGCAGAGAACAACTACAAAGAACACCTTTCACATTCAGTAACAGGACAGGTTCCATACCACAGTTCGACTTAGAGCTCCACAGAGGCAGTTGTTAAGCCTTTTCCTTTCCAGTGTCTTGATGCAAAAGAAGAGATACTTACATGAAACAGTTTAAAAATTCAAAATTACTTCAACATCGAGTCAGCCTCTCCAGAAAGGACCTGCTGTAGGACATGGGATAACGGAATGTGGGAGAATAAGTTTATGGCACTCCAGCATAACTATTCTACCTTTTAATACCCAGGTAGTGGCTTGACTAGAGCAACCTTCAGATCTATTCTCTGCCTAGAATTACCTGCCCTGCAGCGAGCATCCATTACAAGTGCTGGGAATATCTTATGCTGAAGCTGTAAGATGAAATACTCTATTCTGCTTGTATCGTACCTTCTCTTTGCTGCACTATATCTCATTGCAAATTCCCTGAAAATCTATTCCTGTGTGATATTCTTAGGGCCCTTTATGGCACTACAGTGTTGGCTGCAAATGAAGCCATTCTTTTCTTCTCCTCCCCATCCCCAGCCACTCCAGTCCCAGGAGGATCAGCCTTCATGCCACTTGTCTGTAAGTTTCAACAAAAAATAATTCACAGTATGAATTATAATTCCGTGAAGCTTGGAATCCTGAGGGCAAAGTCTATCACAAATAAATGACACATCAGAAAACCTGTCCCAAAAGGATTAAAAACTATCCTACAGTTTTAATCACACCTATGTATAAAATTTACTTTTTAATTTCCTTTTTCTGCATAAGTGATCTTTGCATTTTTATATTCATTGCTAAGGAAACTTCCAGTGTTTCACTCACAAAGCTGACATCCACTGCATGTTAAATTGAGTGCTGGCTGCTTTTTAGAATACACATGATTATACTTGGATTCCAGGATTTTCTTACTCTTTTATTGGCCCCCTCTAATAATATTCTCTCCATACCTGTTCCTGCACTTACTGTACCAACTAAGCAAAGGTTCTGAATTATTGATGAATCACTTTCTATTACAAATGCATATGAAACAGTTGTCTAGAAATTATCAGAATACAGTAAAGTTGTATTTTATACCAAATAACCAAGATGTCTTGAGAGCAAAGTTACTGCATTGGTGAATTAACACTTGTGAGAGAGCTTAACACAAAAATCCACTAGATACAAAAATCCACTATATGCAACCTACCACAGCAACAAGCAACACCTTTGTAACACACACATTTGTACTTAATGGCTTTAATACAATATCTAGACTTTGTAAACAAGCTTTCAGTGAGGTTTACAGGGCAGCTCCAGCATTTGCCCTCTCCCCATCACTAGAAAAATATATTCCAAGGAATGAGATAAATTTAATATTTCTGTCAAAACAGGGGTCATATTCAGTTTCTGCAAAATCTGCACTCTAATGGTGAGAATAAGACACCAGAAGAAGCAACATCATCCACCACCAATGAAGATTAATGTTTGATATTACACTTCCCTTGCTCTTCTGGGCATTGAGAAAAATGTGCATATCTCTCTGCTCTATAAAATTGCTGAGACACTAATTGAGCAAGTTTAGTCTAAAAACAAAAGGCCATCTACAATAAATTTGAATGTAGCAGCCCACTCTTAGAGTATCTACTTTTACTTTGGTGTAAAAATACACTGGTATAATGGATCACTGACAGGCAGAAATTTCATAATCATTAATGAGCTATTGGACTACTTAAAAAAAAAAATTATGTAGCCTAGACTGTTCTATACATGGAGCTTCTTTTCCGAATTCTTTCACAGATGAAATCCAATTAACAAGATACCCTTGATGGAAATTGGGAATCCAGTCTGAAGAGAGGGTAAGGGGTGCTGTAAGAAAGGGTCTGCAGTTTGACTGGAAACATGCACATGTTGGCAGAGAATCTGCACTGCCCCACTGGAGATAATGACTGAGGGGCTTTCATACCCACAAAACCTTTAGTGTGATTACAGCTCAAGCAGAAGTGAAGTGAGCTTTATTCAAAATGGGCAGGTGAAGGTGCTTTTACTTTTAAGATGCCAAAAATGAACTGACATCACAATTCTGAATTATAGTCAATATAAGAATCAATTTTTATCTGACACAGTTTTAAAAGGAGAAAAACAGTGATTTTCTACTGATCCTCTACAGCAAAATTTTAAAAACAAAACAAAAACACCAAAAAAAAAAAAAACCCCAACAAAATCCATCAGCCAAAAAACACAAACCAAACTGCCACTGAATTGTTTCATAATGATCCCAGTGGCAATTCTAACCAAGCCCCTGGCAGCAGGGAGTCCTGGCAAGCTCTCAGGGCAGCTGTTTCACATTCTGATACAGGGTCTGGAGTGTAAGGTCAGGCTGACACACAGAGAGCATCAGAGACCCAAATCTGCAATTTGTACCTTCAAACTAACACTTGTATACACATAATTTGTATGTATAAGGGCAGATTTGCCACACACAGCTGCATCTAAACATTTTGCTTTTAGTCTGAATGTTTTTCAGAAATAAGGATGAGTAATGCCCAAGATGAGATGCTGGCATTTCAACAAAATATTGATTACCTATCACAGTGTTATTTCCAACTAATGAGAAGGTCAATTCTGTTGCAGGAAAGAAGATTCGGATGCCTGTTTTGCCTCTGAATAATACACGATGCATGATGACAGACCAACACAGTTGTGGTATTAGTAATCACAGAAGGACAAATGTCAGAGTTAAAAATGAGTGTATTTGGTCTGGTTTTTGAATATAGGAATGTTTGAAAATCTAAAGTCTACTTTTGTGTATTGTGAAAGGACTGCTATCCCTAATATTTGCCTTATAGCATTAAAAATGAGTGTTTATTTCTCACCATCCTGGTTACATTAACCTCTCAAGTACCTGAGTGGTTTCAAGGATAATAATTTTTACAAATAAAATTAATCAGCAATATTTATTTCTTTGGATAAGTAATGCACTGTTCACACAGCATTCACTGGAGACATAAACCCTCAGTACATGTGCACTAAAAAACCCCAATTCATCCAAATCACTTAGTGCTCCCAGCAGCTGCAGGTAATGGGGGAATAGCTGCAATTATCCACCAGCACACTCAGCCTCAACAGACTTCTGGACAAATACGAACAAGATCCACTTAGGCTTTTATCCAGCTGGAAAGCACCAATATTGAAGTCAAGCTACAACCTTTTAATTAGCTCAGACTCATCTTTGATTCACCAGACACAGACCCCAATTTGAGGTTCACTTCCTGATGATTCACAGGACAAGCAGTTTTGCATTCAGCTAGGAAAAAGAAAGTTCATAGCATTTATATCTTTAATAATTCCAATTTAAGTGCTTCTGGTTCTTAGGATGGAAAACAGATATGGAACCTGTGTGGTTCTGTTTCAAAGCAGCTCACTAACTGAAAAATCAGAGGGCACTTGTAGTCAGAAGTCTGGTGGGTTAAGTGCCCACCAGCAGAGCTTCCATTCTGCCTTAATTCTCAGTGCAGGAGAAGAAATAGAGAGACACAGTGGAGCAGCTTTACCACAGAGTCTGACACAGACACTGTGAGCTTGCACTAATGGAGAAGGGAGGGAAACTCACCAGTGAGCTGCCCCACATGTCCTAGGCATGTGCCAGAAGTATTAACTCAGCCAAAGAGATAAAGCAGGAGAACCCTGGACCCAGCAAAATCTAACCCTGAGTCCCTGGCAGTCCCTGTAAGTGACAGATCCCCCCAGATCTCTGCAGATCTCCACAGATCCTCCCCAGATCCACAGGATGTCTGCAAGGTGACCACAGCTTGGGCAAAGCACTAAGCAGTACAGCTGCTGCTAGCAGGCAGGTCAAAGCATGTTGCACTCTGTATCTGAGCCCAGAACAGCTTTTATCTTTCAAAACTCACTTCTGGCCACAGTCTGTAAAACTAGATGTGAACAGCCCAATATCCCTGCTGTGGACAGCACTGGAAGAGACCAGACATGCAAGACATCTTCCAGAACCTCTGTTTCATCACCACTTACAAACAGAACAAATCAACAGGAATTGTTTTAATTTATAAGGGTGCTATTATCAGCAGAATTTTGATAGAAACAGTACCTGTAAAATATTCTGTGGATATGTCTCCTTACACGTGCATGCATATGCATACATCCCTTCTGCACTCTCGAGACACCCAACCTGGCTTTTCTGTTATTGCAAAGGATTTTGGCTAATTGCAGAACAGTTTTGCAATATAAAATATTATCCCTATAATTCTACTTGGCTAAACTTTTTCCTATCTTATTGCACTGGGAAGGGCACATGGATAATGAAGCCATCCTAGCTGCCAGGGTGGATCCAGTCACGTGTGTATCTAACTACATCCACATATAGAAGCTGTATTACTTTATCCATTTCTGTTTTCCCATCCAGTGCACTTATGACAGGCATAAAACCTGCAGGATAGTTTTTTTCTTCAAAGAAAAAGCCAGGAATAAAAGCCTTTCAAGAGACTGCAGCTCTCCAGCACAGCAGTATCTCAGGGGCCAAACAGGAGCTGGACTTTATGCCCAAGCCCTTGGTAGCACTTGAAAGCCACACTTTTACAACTGAGGAATCTGGGTGGACATTCACAGAAATGCTACTTTGCTCTCAAACTAATTGGCAGTCAGGTAACAGGAGGAAAGGGTTTTGTCTGACCAAACCCTAAGGCACAATGTTCTTCTAATGTATAAAGAGCACACAGCTCTCCCAATGGGAACAGCTTTACTACTTGAAATATTTCAAGAGTCAATCTCAATCAGTCAGCTGAAAAGTTGACAATTACCACAGAATAACCAAATATATGAATCCACCTGCATTTGAGGGTCTTCCTTGCATTTCATCCTAAAAAGTGCAAACTGAACAAAATATTCTTCAACAATCCTATTAAACCTGTGAGATTTTTGTGCAAACTGGGATTATCATACGCACAATGCAAGATAAATCAATCTCTACAAGCATTTGTGGGTATTTGAACACAGAGAATGGAGCTAAGCACAACCACAGAGATGGGGACAGGATTTTCATCCAAGGCTGATAGATTTTCAAAAGCAGCACTGGGCAGAGGTGCAAAGCAGGTGTCCATATTCCCTAGGTTTTCCTCACCTGGACCCCAGCACTGCTGAACTGTAGAGACATGATGTCACAGCTTGCATCCCCTGAGGAAAGTCACAATGAAATAATTCTCTGCACACTTGTTTAACTGCATGCCTACCTCTTTCACACAGTGCTTCCTCTGCCTAATTTTATGCCAGATTAAGGTATTTTTCTTTGCATTCTGCATTACTGTTTAGTGGATTTAATCTGCTGTTCTGTTGCTCTAACAGGTAACATCCTGATTTTTTTTTCCCCCAAGTCTCCAGACCACCAAAATATCTTCAAGATACAGAACGAATTTATTCTGCTTGGGAAGCAAAGGTTAAGAGACTCCCCATTGATCAAAGTTCCTTATATTAATCACTAAAGGATTACCTGATTCAGCACAGCTCTGTTTGTGGCAACACTCAGAACACCTTTCCAAAGACTAGAAAGGCTGAAAGTCTTGGAAAATTAGCCAAGGCTGATAAGCAGAACTCTTTTAAACAAAATAAAGCTTAAGAATAGCTGCTACACAGCTGTGACACCTCTATTTGAGAATAATTATGTGGGAAATCACTGCCTTTCTTCTAACTCCTCATGACAATCCAATGTATTGAATGATTTTGAGGCTGCTTGAAAATACCTTACAGGGTCTCAGGTGAGTAAACGGTTCGACACAGAACATTACTTCTTCTAATAATAAAGTATCACTCTTCATTTAAAGATAATCTTGATAAATTATTTTCTTTTGTTGCACTCAAAACTCGAGACCTAGTTCTGGAAGATCTAAGGATATATTAAATAATTAGTACAGAATGCTGACATTGTGCAGTAAATTCTCTGGTAACTCTTAGAAATAAACTTTCACCAAGAAGGTATTTTGTAGCTTTTTTTTTAAAACTTGTTGCTTTAAAAAATCACCACCATATGTCTTTCCAAATGATAAATGAACAGCTATGAAGGGAGGAAAGACTGACAGCCAAAACAAGCTGTTCTTTAGGGGAATTACCTGACTGGATAGTTGTTTTGATTAGCCCCATCAATAAGGCCCTCTGAATACTTAAAAACAACCCTGAAAAAAGGATTAGAATCTAAATTTCTTATAAAAGACAGCCCTGCAACTGTGTGTAAGTGACAGACACACAGACATGTTCTCCATCAGGAATTCCAGAGCATGGGGCTCATGGGCATGGAAAGAGAACACAAAACATACACCTGTCATCATATTTTTAAGATACCTTGATATAAAAAGCCTTAAATAACCTCTGTTATGAAATTAGAAGGAAGTTGTTCTCTATTTTCTGATAGAAAATTCTCTACTTTTGAAGGCACACTGAAAATGACTACAATTTGACAGTAGAAACCTTTCTGTGAAGCTGTACTCACCTTCCCATGGATCTAAAATTGCTACTGCTCTTCACACCACTTTACCTAGGGAAAAATATTGTGATCTTTCCATGCAAATGGATATGTGAATTTACTTCACTTAAGCCTATCAGAGGTACACACAAGTTGCATTTGTCCAATTCTGTACCTAAAAACATCAGATCTTTTCACTAGTCAAAATTTGTTCTAAACAAGTTCAAAGCCTAAGAGGTATTGGCTCATTTTAATTTAGCTTCTAAGCTAAAACTGATGATAGAAGAAAAAATGTCCTAGAAGGTATTAAGCTTCAAAATGCCAAAGATTTAAAATTAATTTATCCTACCTTCCCAAATTATAATTTAAATTACCTTGGAGGTATTTCCAGTGATGAATCAACATTACTGCAAACTAGTCTAGACTTAGGGAAGACCTAAGACATGAAAATTATGTGGATATCTACAGGCATCCATTGGGATTTGGGCATCAGTAATGTTGCACTTGGTACAATAAAATATATCCACAAATATATTCACAAACACCAATTCAGAACAGCCAGCACTTGGCTCCACCTACACTGAATATTCTAGTTAATATTTTTGAATGCAACAGCTGATACTTAAACACAGATGTAAATAAGTTTCACTGACTCAGTATGCAGCAGGCTGGTATTTTCAAATCACCAGAAGACTCAACTACACTCCACACACAGAGGCTGAGAAGTTTTGATAAAAATCTGTCCCACTTTTAATACCACATTCACAGCAAGCTCCCTGCATTTCAAAATGAATAATTTCCAAAGCTCCTTGAGGGTCAGCATGTTAGCTGTGAGGTTTAGTATATTAACTGTGAGATCCTGGAATGAAAAACATATGAAGGAAGTTTATTGTAAGTGGCCTGCCATGTTTTTGAAGCATATTCAGACTACTGTTCCTTGCACTTGAAAAATGAAATTATTGAAATATATATAATTTTAATAGCTGTCAACTCACAATATCAAGCACATTTTCAAATCAGTTAATGAATATTTAGTTGGCATGAATAATTGTCATTAAGCACAGAGAATTGAAAAACAAGGATAAATGTTGTTTACCAAAACTGCTTTCTGTGATATCATTTGTATTGCTTGACAGTGAAGAAAAACCATCAATTTATACCCTTGACCAATTCTTTGCCATTCTTAAATAACTGCAGGCAACATTTTGCCTTTATCTTTTCATTTGAGTTAAAGCATTTCACAGTTATTTTGAAGAGCACATGATGATTTATTCTTATATTTGACATAAACTTTATTCCTGAGTATCTCACCCAAATTCCACCACCTCTGATTAACAGCAGTAACCCAGAGTAAGGAAGAACAGGAAATGCTCAGTTCTGGCCTCTCACCCTCCCATCCACAGTCCATAACCACATTAATTCCCTCCCTGCTGCACTCCAGGCCATAGTGAACCTCTCCAAAAGGGCACCTAAAATTCCTGTTTCAAAGAATTACAATGCATATAAGGGAACTTGCAATCTAAACCTACAGACAAGGTTCTGTACAAAAGTCTGAAAGCAATGGACACAACTGAGCTCGAGGTTTGAGTTATTTTAGCACAAAACTGCTTTTCCCTGTGACTGGGCTGAAGGAAACAAGGAAGAGCCCACACAGAGAAGGTGTCTGCTACCAGGAGCTTCTGAAACCTACATCAAAGGAGATGGATGTGATCCATTGCATAAGTAGTCTACACATTATTGCTTAGATTTCTAATAGTGAATGTGAAGTATGGCCAGTAATTTTAGCAGCCACTAACCCCTGATATCCATGACAAAAACATGAACCACATCTTTGCAGGCATGAGGGGAGGCAAGGCACACAAAACTGATGAATGTATGTTTTGAACAGCTTTTTATGATGGACCAGAAAGGCACCTTGCCAAAAAGCGCACATACCACACAGCACAAGTACCTATTTAGGACATTGAATATACCATCTGCCTTATTCAAATAAACTGGATTTGAGTAAAACTGTGCAGCATAGGATGTCTGTTCCAGGAAAAACTTCCTTTAAAGCCAGCAGTTACCACGCCAGATGAGATCAAAGGTCAGCTGAGCTTCTGCACGATCTAGAACCAAAGACAGCTTTCAAAAGGCAGGCACTGGGGATGGGTCAATCTGGTAGTACAGTAGGATATCAAGACAAATTCCTGGGATATTATTTTCTTTCTCCCAAGCAATACAACTAACAGTCCATGGGTTTAATTCAGTGATACTCATGATCCTCCTTTGAATGTTCAGCTTATCTGAGGGCATAGCTATAACTAGAGCTTAATTTACATCAGGCAAAAGAGGCATCTTTCTCTAATGAGCCCAGGAAAACACAGCTACAACCTTTTTAATTGCCAGAACAAACTGTCTGGGACTCCTTCTCACCAGCAGTGATCACTTTTAATACATAACTAACCATTTCCATTCCAAGCCAACCATCTACAGCACTGCACTTCAGCATCCTGTACTCAGGAAGAGGCCTGGGTACATCTGACCACACCATTGTGGCTGAAAAATTAAGCTGTAAAGTCACAAAGAGTTCAAGTGGGTGAATCCAAACTATTCTGCTCTGCGTCCTCCTGTGAGAAGCCCTCTGTAAGCTCACAATTTGCTATCCTTCTTAAATCATTCCCCTCATGATTGTATAATCAGCTCTTCTTCACATTTGTAAATGTTGTCCACAATTCCTTACAAATGAAGAATACACACTTGCCTGTAATTAAGATCTAATCACTTAAAGCCATAAACCAGGAATTACTTTCACTGGCATACACATTTCAACAGCAACAGGCAGCTCTGAGCAACCTTGGGGATCTCCTGTATTGATCTGCATGCAAACACAGTCACAATGGCTTGCCACCTAGAAAAGCAGAACAGATGGGAAACACATCCAGATTAAGTGATTTCAAGGAATACTGGCACGGAGCTAAGAATGAAGCACAGATCTTGCAAGTCCCAAGTGCACATCTTTTCCACAAGATCATTTATTCTCTGTCAACAGAAACTTCTGTGTGAACCAAACCCAAAAAATGGAAGACAGATATCAGCTTGTAACTCAGGGCTTGGACAACCATTACAAGGTGTGATTTTATTTCTTAAAATAAAATATTGATTACACAGGTTATTTAAAGCTAAACCAAGCTCTTAAAAGAACTAGTAAAGCAATTACAGGGTTATAGAAACAGCCCATTAAGTAACTGCACTGCAAAAACTGTGGTTGAGCCACACCTGCACAATTTCTTTCTGGAACATTTTCTACCCTGAGCTGATGTTTCACCAGAAATTCCTGTAGTTTTGGGAAGTTTAGTATCTCAGCTGAAATTCAAGCTTCCACAGTATCATTCTTATAAAATCCAGATCTCTCTGCATTTGCATCCAGATTACAGGTAGTCTTATTCAGTAAACTGAGGCCACCTAGAAATGCCATCTGATTCTGTAGTAAAAAACATCCAGGTGCTACAGGTCAACCCATTGCTGGTCTTCTCTCCCACTCATCTCCCACATAAGGTGAGATGAGCAGACACATGGTGATTAAAAGAATTTGATCCTGAGACTACTTAACAGGTATTTTTCATTTCTAACATCTCGTTCATCTGCTGCAGAGTCTGCCAATCTGGTTCTGCCACTCTCACTCCTACTGAATTTTTTTTCCTGTAAAACAGTCCTATCTATTTCAATGAGGCTATTTGCAGAATAAAATATTACTCAGTGAGAAGAAGCCCAAAACATATCCGAACACATAAAGGTTCTTGTATCTGTCAAAACATTTTTCAACAATTCCTTCCTGTAAGCTTTGGGAGCAATGTTCACCCAAGGCATGTTAACCACCAGATAACAAATCATTCCCTGCTATTCATTACTAGACAAGTCTGCTTCCAGCAACAGAAACCTAGTGCCACAGAACACTGGGCCATTAGAGAATAAGGCCAGCTCTTTAAACATTTCAAATTTGACTAATTCTTCCACTGAAGTCTTCCTTAAAGACGCCTTTTCTATTAATGCATTGTAACTATTAAAAAAAAGAAACTAATATAGGGGAAAATCCATGGATTAATGTTAAGCCCTTTTTTTCTGCTACTATGATTAATTCTTCCTTTTCTTCCCATATTTTGCAGGCAGTCTTGCAATTTTTTGTCTGTGCAGTCCCATTACAGAGCTTCTTTAATTCTCCTTGTTGCACATAGCAACACACACAGCACACAGCCAGGGCAGTAACAGCACACTGGGGGAAACAACTGTCTCCTCCATCCATGTGCTGATGTATGTTTGTACACATTTTATTGATGTCATCAATGTTCTGTGCACTTAATCCCTGTCTGTGCAAAGGTGGAATAGAGAAAGCAGCAGGACACATGCAGTTTGAGAGATGAATTACACATATGCAGCAGCTAAAGTACTCCCCTCCCTTAAGATACTCACTTTCAGCTCAGAGTGATAAGAATATGCTGAACAATTGGTGGGGTTTCACAGCAGAACTCAAATGATTTTACACTGTGAGTCTATGGCCCCATAAAGTCTTCCTGAAGTTTTTACAATGTTTATATGAATATTTAACATTCAGCAATGGAACACTGTTTTACAACTCTCCTACTTGACTTAGTGCTTGCTATTTTATTTTGGCTACTATATTGCTGGTAGATTTTATTTGCATAAAGTTGCTTCACTGAAGAAATAAAGATGTATTTCAACTGCAACAGCCTAGAGGAGGAATAATTTTTCTCTTTCTTCTGCCTTGTTTCCTTAAAAAAATAATCTTGAACTGCTTAAAAACAGAAGCAAAGAAAAAGATTCCTGGTAAGAAACAAGCCTTGTAAGAAGCACTTCAGCTAAACATACTTCATATTGAAAGTTAAAGTAATTAAATGTAATGAATACATACAACATAATGAATTATTAGGTATCTAGACTGTTTCTTAAACTTCAGTGACAATCTTTTACAACTAGGTTGCTAATAATTATCTGTGCAGCACTATCCTTATCTGCTGCATCCTGATACCTTTTTACTACCCTCAAGAATAAGGCAGCTATCAGACTTGCATCTTCCTGAAGGGGCAGGATGTGTACACAACTGATTTATTGAGTTACAGTACTTATGACATGGACTGAAGCAAGCCCTCTATTAATACCAGGAATTAAATCCTTCATAAGCTTAAGACTCTAATTGATTGTAGTTTGGGGCATTTTTTAACATTTCTCCACATTTACCTGTTTTACTGCACTCACCTTGACCTACTATTTCCAATGGCATGGAAACCAAGCCCAAACTCACAGTGGCACATACTGCTAAACCCCAACATGGAAGATTTGACATCTCCACATAAAAACAAATCCCCAGATCTACTGTCTGTCGTCCACAAACAGTTCTGGTAACCCTACAAGAAAAGAGGGGTCTAAACTATTATCCTTCTAGCATTGTTGCAAGCAGGAATAACAAAACCCCCAAGGAAGCTGAATCTGTACAGAAGATGGAAAGGGAGAGTTCAGCTTAGCTGCATTACTCTTTTGGAGTTTGGAAATGATTCATGGATTTGCTGGAACTGTTTACAGAAATGCTTAACTGTAAGCAAGTATTAAAGTATCTTAAGAAAGTGCTAAATTCTAACTGATCAGAAATCCAAATATTAATCCTGTGAGAGGGACAGAAACAATGCTATGAAATTCAGTGGGTTTAATTTTAACCCAGTGATTCTGGAAGCATGAAAGACACTGCCAGGCAAGAGGATCTACTACATCACTGTCCTAAACTAGGGACATTTTTAATTAGCTGTAGACAGGGATAGGGGAAAGGAAATCAACTTGATAAACATACCAGGTGATGGACAACCCATCCTCCAGGAGTGTTCAGCACATCACATGCTGAACAGTCCCAAATAGCAGCTAAAAACCATCCAGAGCTGCTTGATGGCAAAATACAAGCAAAATACAGGTCATTCTAGTAATTGCTGTGTGCCATTGATAATACTACTGACAAACCTTCCTCCTCCTGCTCATAAATGACAAGATAACCTGAAACAAAAGAGGTTTGACAGTCTTGTAATATCAATTACACATGAAAAATCTATCCTTACAATTATTTCTCCTTATGCAATGCATTATTAACACTGCTGGCATGTTCATTGTAACACGATGGAGAAATAATTTAGTAAGACTGACTAAGGCAAGAAAAAATGTAAGTCTATCTTACATGCAGAAGTTAAAGGTTGCTGCTCTGCTTTGCTGCTCAAAATGTTTGAGAGGATGTCAGATGAGTTCTAATTTTTGCACATGAATGCTATTTCTCTGCAGAATCAAGATATTCATATAAATTCAGCTTCAGGAACATGTACTTAAGGATACAATAGGTGATTGTGATCATCATATAATACAAAATAAAGCTAAATTAAAAGCTAGCCCAATGCATTTTAAATACTAATATGTAAAAATAAAGCACCCATGGGATTTACTAAAGAGATCTATTGGGAAAGGCCTAGAAGAAATCTCTACAGTATTTATGAACTAGGACACTCAACAACTGATCATCAGTGATTACAATAGCTATACTTACAGCCAACAAGAACCTGTTGTCCTTCTGCACTACAGGAATTCATTCATGCACTAGAGCTCACACTGACAGCAATAAAAAGGCAATAACTCCACCAGCTGATAATAAAAGGTTGCAGAGCCAGCTCAGGAAGGTTTCCAACAGTGAAACATGGCACACTGCTCCAGCCTGCTGTGGGGACACTCCCAGCTGCTGGGGCTTCTACCCAAACACCTTCAGTCTGAGTGTTGGGTAGAGGAGTAGGATGGTATGCACAAGGAAGTCAGGAGGCACCAAGCCAGCCCTGACTGATCTGGGATGATACAGCATTCCCACACGGGAGCTCCACTCTGCCATTTCAGCCTCCTTCAGCACCCACAAGACTGAAACATCAATGGACACTCTTTGTTCTCCTACAGTATTTATGTCCTCATTCCCCTTTCTCTCAACCGCTCAGACTTTTATAGATGTCTGCCATGCTCTCCTCACCTGGCCTTCACATGAAGCAAAGGGACCTTGGCATTTCCCCTCTCCTCCACTCAGGCTGTTTGACAATGCTGAGCTGCCCTGTTTGCACCTTCCCAGCTCTAACACATCCCTGGGATGAATTCTGTGCTCCCCTCTGCTCCCTTCAAGTTGTGCATTCCAGGAGTGGCATACTGCATCCTCCAGTCTTTTCACAAGACTATCATTCTAATCTATCACTCTTTTGCATGCTATCTGACCATTAAGCTGACATTTTAGGAATTACCCCAAATCATTCAAAAATCCCTTTCATAAGCAACAGTGGCTAGTTTAAAACCCATCAACACATACAGCCAGTAAGGACAGCTTTCCTCCAGTTGTGAGTTTCATCTGGCATTGTATTGTTCCTTCTTGGTATTTTCTACAACTCCTGACACTCACAGAGTCAGTGTCATTCCAACACTCTGGAATAACTCAGATTGTTTCTTCCCTACTTCAGTATTTTTTACAGGTCAGTTATGAGAATAGTGAATGCTCTAAGTCTTACTAACACTAGTAATAAACAGGTTAACTCTCTGGGGGGTTTAACCTGTTTACTTACAATGGATATCTAGATGACATTTTTCTATGAAGGCTTATTCTGTAACAGCTTGGATACTTTAGAAGACTTCAGTGAAAATACTTTTTTCAAGCTTTTGGAAATACAAACACAACATCAAGCAGATCATTGTTCTCAATCTGCTCCTTCAAAGAGCTCTAACAGAACAACAATACTTCATCTTCCTTTGCAAAGAGGTAATGATTTTTTTATACTGATATTATATCCATTCATAACTGAGAAATGTTATCATTTTCACTATTCATAAAAATATGTACTGGCTTAATACAAATTGCCAAAGGTGGCACCTCTGAAAAAGGATACAATCTCTCATATCACTGGAATCCCGTGATGAAAGCTCCATGTAAGCATAGAATGACTCTCCTATTTGCATAATCTGATAAACAGAGATTGCTCCTTGAAATAAAGTGAAAGTTCTTAGAAAAGAGAAAGTGTAATGAAGAAGGCTCCTGATACAGTACATCCAGATACTGCAATGCACTGAATGAAGTTCTTAGTTCCCATCAATATCCCATCGAGCTTGCTTTGGAATGTTCAGCACTACTTCCATTGCAAGCCTTATATCTGCTGGACTTACATAGCTCCATCTCTGTCACTTCAAATGCACCTAAATCACATTCTCGTTATACTGGAAAATTTTACTCAATTCCCAGTCACTCATGTTACACTCCAGATCTAGCTACCAGATAAACCTGGACAAGTGCTGCATTGAGCATCTCCCACTTAGTCATCACTGTTCCCAGCATTTTGCCACAAGTAAAATGTGTCATGGTTGGTGTTACCATTTATCACAGAAACAGTGGAATTTGCCCTCCTACAAAGGGCTACTACACCACTTCTCTGGTTACCATTTATGCCTAATATCAGGATGTGTGACACTGTAACTTGCAGGAAATGCACAGTTTAGTGCCTGCATTAATGTATCAGACTAGTCCCCTCTAATCAATGGCTAAAGGAACAGAAGTGTTCCTACTGATTGTTACAGACATGCTTTTAAAGGGCTTACAATACTTCTCTTTAAAAAAAAAAAATGTTCCAGCCATTTGTTCTGACTCATTTCCAAGAGCAGTCCTAAAATAGGATCTGAGTACACTTAATTGTGTTCAGGACACTGGCAGGAGGAATGACAATAGTATGAAAAAATTAACACACAGCTTCAATCAATCATTACTCAATTTTCTGAGCTGGTGTTCTCCATGTGCCGTGTGCTGAGTAACAACCAACTTCATTAAGCTCAAATGGATCTTTAGTAAAGTGACTATTTACTGAGCAGCTGCAGCCTGCTGTTCCTGACACGTGCAGAGGGGGTGATTTTCAGATAACCCTTCCATTCTTCAGCTTCTGTTCCTTCCCAAATGCACCATATCCAAAACGGACAAAGTGCCATAGAGGATTCTGCAGGGTGTCTCTTCCTGTTTTGACCATGAGAAATACACCTAAATCCTTTTTGCATCAACTCTTCACCTCATGACAGTTAGTTCCAACCTTACAGAAAGGATATGCAATACCCTCACTCCCCCAGTAATTAGAGACCCTACTTCCAGTGTTAATATTTCTTACCCTGTTTGTAGCTGGTTGTTTTTAACCAGGGGCTGAAACACAGATCGTCAGCACAAGGGCGATTTGTAATTAATGTTTTTCTTTCTGTTAAAGTTCAATCCGATGCTTCTTGAAAGGCCTGAAAACCGCAGCAGCTCTTTGCTTCTGTTTTTGATCTCCCTGCAAAAGAGTGACCGCTACCAGAGTCATTAAACACAGCTTGATGATTGCCCCCTGCTCAGGCTTTTTCAGCACACTGCATCCACAGTGAGCTCACGTTAATCCTGCCATTCCTCCCACTGTGCAAACAGCTCTGGCTGCTGGGAATGTGCTAATCAGGCTCCATAGGGCCGATCACACACCATAAACACGTCACAACAGCAGGCTGAATTTACCAATTTGCTTTCCACTCCTGCTG
Organism: Lichenostomus cassidix; assembly: GCF_008360975.1. Taxonomy (NCBI): domain Eukaryota; kingdom Metazoa; phylum Chordata; class Aves; order Passeriformes; family Meliphagidae; genus Lichenostomus; species Lichenostomus cassidix. The sequence continues at coordinate 21,273,303 of NC_139490.1, forward strand.
TTCTCTTCCTCTCCTGACTTCTAGCTCCTGTTTCCATCTGAAACAAAACAGTTTTTCTAGCAGGAGCAGGTGTATCTTATAAAAAAATCCCAAACACTCAAAACCAGAAAGAAAGACAACTGATTCTTTGCTAAGCATCCCCATAACTAGTCACAACCCAAAAGCACCAGCACCATGTTCCTCCAGTCTACTGAAATACCAGCTTTTACAGTACTTTCCAAACCTCAGTGGCAGTGCTTGACCTGTATGCCTTTTATTTCCCAGCTCTGGTGATTTTTAGTTAGCACTGGCACACTCAGCTTCTTCACACCCTCCAGCCACCCTCCTCATCCATCTGCTGAGCACAGACTCAACCTCTGAAGTCACCACAAAACCCTCAGTCAACCCCAATCACTCAAGTTTTTGTCAATATTCACACTGGATGCAGCACATCCACTCTCTTTGATAATCACTGGGGAAAAAAAATTTAAAGGTTTACCTCAAAGCAAGCAGAATCTTTAAAGAACAGGATCCTATTCCATCTGCCTCTCATAAGAGATGAAAAACGCCACAGGCTCCAAGTGATGCCATTAGTAGCTTCCCCAAGCACAGGAAACCCTAGTCCTGCAAGCTCATTACAACCTACAAATTGTCAAGGAAATGCAAGCACACCTGTATGGAATGGTACTCACTCAGGCATGCCCAAGGCTAACCACCACAAGGAACTCTCTTTTCAAAGTGAAATGCATTAATAGGGGCATAGGGCAGCTAGGTTTAATTTGAAAAACTACCATATATAATTTTCTGGTAATCTACTGAGCAATACTACGTGCTGGGAACAACCAAAATGTTAGGAGAATTTAGCTACGAAAGGAGCAAACCTAAGAATGTGGGACATCCAGGCTGCCAAGGGTTCTGCTCCTGCCATAGGTTTGGGGATGGCCATAGCCAGCCTTCCCACATGCTCTTTCCACGACAGGGACATGCATTCCCTGTGTTCTTCCTCCAGATGCTTCTGAGATCAGGGATGGAATCACTGCACTCTGCTGGGATCACAACCTCCTGGTTGCCTGGCCTTTCTCTGCATCTGTCAGAGATTTAACTGAGGAGGCATGCAGTCAGAAAAATTTCAGCTCTTTACAGTTCATGAGGGACAGCCCTATAAATATTGGACACTTTTAACTAAACATGACCACTTGGCCTGTGATCAGCTCAAGGAGACTGTAGAGCCTCTTACAGAGAGAAGAGAGTGCTCCCCATGAACAGCTCTGGTACTGGGCACCACCAGCAGCAACACCTGGAGAGCAGGAGGCTGCCAGGGCTGCTCTGTAGGTCACCAGGACTGCCCCAGCCTGGTCACAGCTGCTTCCAGCCAGGGCAGTAAGAGTCCATAGCCTCAGCCAAGGAGAGCAGGACAAGGCCCATGGGTGGGAAGGGGTCTGTGCTTCCATTTCCTGCAGAAAGGGTGGCTGGAGTTCTCAGTCTCAGAGACAGCACCACAGGGCACCAGTGGGTGAGTCTCCTGACTCAAGTCAATCCTGAATTCTGAACCCAATGCCAGAGAAAGAGCTTTGGAAGTGCATTGTTCCTCTTAAACAAATAATAAAAAATAACCAGTATAAATCAGGAAAGTAGCTCGCAGACAGATGAAACAGTCCAGCCTTCCTCCACTGTATTTTTTAAGTCAGTTTATTGTAGAGAAATGGGAGATCCCATTTTAGAGCAGCACTTTCTCTGGCACTGCTTATCATTAACAAGTATATGCATGGCTTACTGGGATTCCTCTATTCCAGCCCAAAGATCACAATATCCCCCCCAAACCAGGAGCTGTTTATGTAAAAAAGAACATTCTGTATTTTCCATCCTTTTTAGAATGTCAACAACCATACTGCACTTACCTGCATGCTTTTCTCAGACACAGAATTGGAAAACAGCCCCAACAACTCAGTTCCCTAAAACCATAAGTGGATTTGCATAGCTTTAAATATTCTATACTCCTACCAAACAACACAGGCCATCCATGTTTAAAGAAACTCACTAAGCACACAGCATGATCAAATTTCTACAGTTTACAAAGCATATGCTGATTAGTTCTCCTGCAGTTTGCCAAAAAAGTGTTGAGACTGGTAGGGGAGGATTGACAGCAACATCTACAACAGCTACATCCACTGCCAGCATTTCAGTCAGTTCAGTAAGCACTTCAAATGATACAACTTTGTTGCACAAATAAATGAGTGACACATTTTCCGTGTAAAAGCTGAGGAAAGCAATGTCAAGACAGAAACACAAATATCTGACTTTTCAAAGACTGTATGTTTTTTAGCAAACTAAACCAAGGATGAATTACCCATTTTGCAGAGAAATACGACAGAGATGTTAGCAAGATATTTGAATTATTACAAAGAAGTGAAAACATGTTTAGTTTCTTCTAGCCAGAAGTCTGAAATCTCACTGAGCATTTTCTTAAGAACTTTGTTGATTTTTCTGACTGTTTGTGTGGGAAAAGAGGTAAAGACAGACTCTTCTAGCAAACATGTTCATAAAACTTCATACAGCTCTCCTCTATTGACTTCAAATGTACATAGGTTGGTGTTACACACATAAAATGGAATAGATACATATTTGTTGCAATAAATAGCATTACTTAGGGATTCAGGGTAAGATTTCAGAGTTCTTCAAAAGCACCACGTTGGAAACCTTCCCCCACTTTGAAAAACCCCATACCTTGATAAATGGTACTGTCTTCTAGCCTTGCTGATACCTATCTCCTTAAGCTGAGGTCTGCAGCAGCTAGGTAGTATGGAAGGTGAAACCTTTCCCATGCCTTTTTCTTTTCCAGCTGAATTTTACAGTATGTAATCCAAACACAGTCCATCTCTGCTAGAAAAATATAACTGGACTGCCAGCTCACTTCACAGACTAAAAGAGCCTTCTGACAGGAATTTATTCAGGTCATTCCTTCCCAGAGCAATGTGCCCTATTTAGGCAGAAAATTAATTTATTAAGAATCAGAAATAAGCCTTGATTTAACTACATTTACTTCTCCCTATGTTACAAATCTAGGAGTGTTAAAAGCACAAACATTCACAGATGATGTGATGCTAAAGAGTCCTCAGGACTGGAAATCCCTCTGTTCAGCTGTACCTGCCTGTGGGACAGTCACTTAACCCTCTTTTATTCTCACCACTTTGGAATTCCTACCTCCAAAGAGGTTGCTTTCCTCCTAAGCATACAAAAAAGCACAAAATTGTTTCCATAAAGAAAGAAAGATGGGTCACTGTCATAGGAGACTGCCTTGAGGAGGGAACAGAAGTAAGTATTTCAGTCAAGGAGGAAACCCTACTACAGGATTTGCATAACCAACTAACAGTGAGGAAATCCAAGTTTATTTACTACATGTTGCAAACCTCAAATGTATCTTTGAGATACATTGGGAAAGATTCCTAATGCATTTAATTCTCTGCCAGTCCTTGAAAACTGAGAATAATAGTGATTCCAGTAATTTATTAAAATAAAGATTTAGTCAGTTCAGGCAAAGCCCACTGATGTATCAAGAAAGCCATGTTCTCTCTCCACTGATCTGAAAAGGAAGCCTTTTTGTGATCCCAGGTGTGACTTTACAATTGCTATATACTTTGAGGCTCACCCACTTTTGCCACCTTTTCCTTCTGGGCACTTCAGAGTAGCATGTGCAAGTGACTTATGAGAAATTTGGACTGTAAAAGTCAGCTTCATACAACAGAACCGGGTACTGAAAAGATGAACAATGTTTTTCTCACCACAGTGGGCCTATTGTAACAGGCACCAGGCTCTGACCTCTCAGACAAAGCCTTGATCTAACAGCAGAGCTGTCCCTCAGCTTCCTTAAATTCAGAAAGCTGAGCAAGTATCACAATGTAGTATATTAATAGCAAAACTCTGACAGCACAGCTGTGCCACAGTTGAGTCCAGAAGCTTTAAACTCTAGCTTCCCTAAATACAACATTCAATGTGCTGTTCTATAATTAATGGCCTCATCTGCTTACAAATGTGTCACAACTATTTTTGCAACTAATCTCTCAAATCCAAGAAAAATAGATGTTCTGCACACACAGATACTCTGGTTGCTATCTTTGGGTCCACAAATATTACTAACACTCCATCATTATCAGTGGAGCTTCAAGTAGAAGATCTGCATGTTCACCTGAGCAATTTCTCTGTTGCAAATTTCCTTACCACATGCTGCATACATACTTGGATGTAGATAAGCCCAAATTTAACAATAAGGGTGTTTAATAAAAACACCAACTAAGTATCTCCCCAAGGAGGCTGCTCTAGAGCTCAGGCCTGCCTTGCCTGCAGCAGGGAAAGACAGACCTAAAATAAGACAGGATCTCTTGAGGGAAGACCCTGTGCCTGGGGTCTGTACACATGTGATGGGGCCACAGCATCATAAGCAGTCTGCACAGAGAAAAATCAGGTTTGACCAAGGGATGGTTTTGTTTTAGTTTATTCTGATCCCCTCAGGAAGGACCCTGAACACATGATGAGAATAACAAGTAGTTCAGAGAACAGAGTGAGAATTGAGCTGTTGCTGGTGTGTCCTTCCTTCAGCTTCTCTCAGGGGGCCAGCAGTCAGAAACAGAGCACTCAAGGCACAGGGCAGTGTAAATCCCAGGGCACCACACACCTCTAGCCATACATCTGTGTGTGGCCTGAGCAGGTCACTTGTCCCCTGATGCAGACACTTGCAGAGAATTGTTTTCAGCAAAATAACACCTGTGCTCCTATCAGTGATTCACACCTGATTCTGCTCTTGATAACCCCACCATGCTGTCTGGTCCTTTTCTTTCTTGCAAGGTACATTATCCTGCATCCATGCTGCATTTGTGTCTTGAGTGTGCTTTCTTTTGAGAAGGTGTTATGGGTCTAAATGGACCTTAGCAAAGCAAAGCTTTGAAACACAAATCTTAAGAGAATATTGGAGTTCAGAGCAACACTAAGACAAATTTATAATATTCCTAATTCCTAATCTCTCCAATTTCTCTGTAGTCTTGCAAAATGTCTAAGCCACAACTTTCTTCAAGCTAGGCTAAGAAGCCTCAAATCCTTACTGAATGGATATTCCATCAGCAAAAGACATAGGAAATGAATGGGAATCTTTCCTTGATAATACCATGCATTTGTTCCAAAGGATTAACTTCATTTCAGTAATTCCCAGTTGAACTGCCTCAAGGGAATACTTATTTTTAGCACTTTGAATCAAGGGCATTGTTCTAGCATTCTGTATTACTGAACAAAAGCATGTTGGAAAACAGTGACTACCTCAAATTTTGCTCATCTGAGTTGCTGCTTTAGCAAAGAAAAAGGACAAAAACAGGAGAGCATACCTCCTCAAAAATTACCAGACACACTTGAATTCCAGGCCATACCATGAACTACACATGTGCTACACACATGTTCTTTTGTGAAGGCAAGTGGAAGTCATGGATCTGTTGCAGACAAGTGTTGCATCACCTACAGCAGTTCTGCAGGCTTCATCCCCTGGCCATGGTGTTACAATATGTTGGCAACAGGATAATGCAAACCTCTTACTCACCATGTGTTAAAGGTGCTCTCTCCTCTGAGTTTAATTTATGTGTGCTTCACATAGGGCAGATCTTTCTTCATACTGCCAAAGAAGGGAAGATAATTTTTGCTATACTGGGTAAAACATCTCTGACAAACCAAGGTAGTTTTGGTACTATTATGTGTGCTCATATGTAACCACCCAGTCAGGCCTGAGTAAGTACAGTCATGGCTAAGCATCCCAGAGAAAGTAGATGAGCAGTTCAGGAGAGACACACAATCCTTAGGAATGGAGAAATCATCTGCAAAAACATCTCGTGATGATCTCACTCCTTGATTGCTCCCAGGGGAGAACAAGTCAGGAGTTAAAATTCCATATGCAATTTCAGTAACTGTACAGCTAAATCAACAGTTGATTTTGTTCTATATACCATTTCTTTGTGTTACTGAGTCTTTACAGAGGCTTTGAGACACTAACATTCACCCACAAAAAGAGCTCAAGGCCAAACTTTCCAGCATAGGGGCTAGACTTCAGGCTAGCTATGAGATTGAGCTAAGCCTTCCCTCCTTACCCAGTACTCTTACGTTACTTCCACCACTGTAGGTTAATGAAATACAATATATAATTGTATACACACAGGTTTAGAGCAATGCCTCCTACATTAAATCCCAAAACCAAACCAAAACTCATGCCAAGCACACAGCTACACCTCCCTTGGTACACACACAGTCATATAAATGTAACCATCTGAGGGATGTATATAATTACAAATCACATTACTTGTATATTTATGTAATTGCTCTGCCATAGCTGCAATTTTTACCTGTAACCATATCAGAATTGGTTTTGATTATTATTGAAGTCAAACAATCAAAAGGCTAGACTAAAACACTAAAAAATCAACTTAAAAAATTGTGCCAAATCTGCTAACTGGAGGCATAATCAGTGGAGTAAGTAATCCTTTAATTTCATAGGACCATAAAATGGTTTGGGTTGAAAGAGATCTTGAAGTTCCATCCCCCTGCCACGGGCAAGAACAACTTCCACTATGCCAGGTTGTTTCAAGCCCTGTCCAACCTGACCTTGGACACTTCCAGGGATCCAGGAACAGCCACAGCTTCTCTGGGCACCCTGTGCCAGGGCCTCAACATCCTCACATTGAATTTTTCTTCCTTATATCTGGGAGAGGCCCATACAGTCTGATGGAACAAACTAAACTAGCATATACATTAATACTACTTCTGCTGAAAACTGAAGTTGTTTCAAACAGACTGCAGGAACACAAGCAAGAATTACAGACACACAAGGCTGAAGATTAAAAAAAAATTAAACCAAAATAGCATCAGGCAAATATTAAACTTGCAGAAGCAGAAACTTCAGATATAGTTATACTTAGAGCAACAGGCAAAGGAAAACTAGAGAGTGATCAGCATTCACCCTTCAAATGATGTTTGAAATGTAATGGAAATAGTCTCCAGGGTATCCCAGTTGGATACAGCAAAGTCTCAAGCTCACAGCAGAGATCTAAGCCACTTTTTCCAGGGGGACTGAGGTGCTCAAGCACTGGCACTGTGACACCACACCTGCATGAGCAGTGACACCCCTACAGAGCAAGGACAGACCATAAACTTCCCAGGGGATTTGCCACACCTCCAAGTGGAGGCTGCCTGCTCTGTCTGCATCTCTCTGAACCTGTGGGAGCTGAGCCAGAGAGAGAAAGGGCTGGAGTGACAGCAGCAGCCTTGGGAAGGGAAGAGGGAGGATGTGGTGTGGCAGAGTACAGGCTGGGCAAGAGAGACCCCAAGCTAGAAACAACTCACCAGTGCTCAGTTTAAACATACACACAAAAAATACAGGCTTGCAGCTGGACAAAACTGTAATTAGGGGTAACAAAGTGAAGAAAGAAATGCCACCTAAGATGTGCAAAGCACACATACAATAAATTTGGATCTAACCCAGCAGTGTGGATTAGTGAAGGAAGAGAAAGGTTTAAAAATATCTTAGCAAATAAATAAAAACCATACAGAATGTATGCTAGAGGGAGGAAGGAAAGGAAAACAAAGTAACATAACAACATGAGTCTCCTACTCCTCCTGGGAAGGGATTCCAGCACTGGTATGACTATACTGACTTCCTGACCCAGAGGAGCAGTGGATAGGGGAGCACAGCTCCCAGAAAAAGAGACAGAGACAGCGAGGGGTGTGTGTCACGGTTTTAACTGCATTGGGTTTTTTTTCTGCAAGTTAGATCTACACTAACAACAATTTTACTCTCAAGATTTCACGTAAAATAACAAAAAATCCTTGCCTTTACTTAGGAGGTGGTGATTTCTCTGTGCCCATAAACAAGATTCGGAACATCAGATAGAAACAGCAGTAGTCTTGGATAGTAATCAATCCCTCTTTGCAACTGTTGTGCAACTTGCACTCTGGAGCCAGAATTAGTCACGGCATTTTCTCTTCAGAAGTGTGTAACTGAAAGCAACTGTGATATCCTCTCTTGCCTCATGTTATCCTAAATCAATGTAGACAAAACCTTTCCTAAACTCTTTTCAATTTGCTATGAGGTTGGAGAAATTTTCTTAGAAAGCAGGATGAATATATACAGCTTTGTCAAATGGCAAGATGGGAAAATATCAGTGAAGCATATAAACAACAAAGAAACTTAGGCTGCCCCAAAGGTACAACTAGAAGGGAGGAAGAAGGATGGATAGCAAGCAAAGCTTCTTGAAAAATGGAAAGCATTTGGCACTCTCAAGAAAACTGCTGTGATCTCTGCTCCTCGAGAGTTTTGAAATTAGACTCATTAAAAGAGAACCATCTTGTGTTGGCAAAAAAACAAATTATATGGTCTATCCTCTCTATTCCTGATTTCTATTTCTCAAGTATTGCATTGAGACACTGAACTAATACAGCATGAGTTCACTGAAAGCTGGAAATTTTCTGCTTTGCTGCTGCACTGCTTGCAGCTTCAACATAAATTCTACCTCTGCTGTACTCACAGGCAGGAGAACTGGGACCTGCTCCACATTAGCATTAGAAAATACTGAAACGTTCTGGCTCCTTCTCAAAGTGCTGTGCTGTCACCAGTTAACTGGTCAGAGTTCAACAGTCGTGGGCTGTAAATTTACAATTCAAGTTTAGGCTTCAAACACTGGCTTTAGTTTACCTGTGTAAAATCTAAGCCATTTGCTACAGAATCAAAGTGTCAGAAGGACTCTTATGCTCAGTAGAGACAGCAGCAACTGTTCCATTGGCCAAAAGTCGCAGGAAAAACTTCACTGCTCAGTTTTGACAAGCAGTACATAGAAATAAACTTACATTTTTAAGCAGCAACATTTGAAGCCTGGCCATCATGATCAAGTGGTTTACAGCACACAAGTATGTCCAGCACCTTCTGCCAGGGCTGAGAGATGAAACAGTGGTTTAGAGTGCCAGCTTTATTCCCACCTACCCAGTGCTCTAGTGGGGAGAGTGCAGCAGGAATACTCATGCCAGCACCCACCTAGGTAAGAGTTACCTGTGAAATCCACAGCACAAACTCCGCAGCTGGCAACTGAAGGTTCCTATGCCAGTCCTGCATACATTTAGCATAAGCTCATGCCGAGGCTGTGCAGCCACATGCCCATAACTCCTGTTTACTGTGCCAGCAGATTTAGCACTCCTAGCAAACCTACTGGACTTACAGAGCTGGCTTCACTTTGATGCACTGGCATATTTTAGCATCTTTTCTTGTGCGTTCCTCAACCTTGCTGCCTGAGCCTGTGTGATAACAGATTTTCAGGAAAGTGTAATAGTAAATGCCAGCTGAAATTAACCCTATTGTTTAATTATACAGCTATAGCTGTTCCTCTGACAAGAAACTGTAATTTAAGATTTCTCTACAGAAATCTTATCTCAAGAACCATATATTAGCATGGAAGATCCATCATTAAAGTAACCAAAAAAAGAAGGCCCAAATTAAAATAAAAGCATAAGCTACTTATGCTTAAGTGGTCATTAACTAAGTTATCATCTCCTAATTCACCCAGCTAATTCAGACCTCTCTGCTACACATGTAAAATGGCCTCTTTGGTGGAGAAGGATAAAGCAGCACTGGCATGGCAAAGAACTTCAGAATTGGAAACAATTCAAAACTCTTGAGAGCATCTCAACTCTAGTTTCTTCCTTTAATAGCTAAAGGATCAGATTTTGTTTAAGAACAAAATCAAGTATTTCTTGATGAAATTTGAGGCAGCAGCTGAGATACATTAGACCAAATTTAATAACCCGTAACAATTAAAGAATTGTATTCATTTGTGCTTAATAAAAACCCATTTCTTTATAATAAGCATAATTTAAATCTTCATATTTGGTACCTTTGAAAAATATAAATAAATAAATATTGCAAAAATTGTGGCAGATATATCAACCCAAAAGGTTATCACTAATGAATCTATTGAAAAAGCAGTTTAGCACCATTTACTGCCACCATGACAAATATGACAAGTCTGCAAATGAACACATTGGATACATAATGTTAACATCCATGTTCTGTCAGGTCCTCCCGTGACTGATCGAAACGTGGCTTTGATTGCTGTGACTAATAAATAATCCAGGCTAATAAAATTGCTGTATCTTGTAATTATGACAGTGTGAACACTATCTTAATTATAACTGTTTCAGAACCTCATCCATCAATCAGTGACAAGCAACACTTCTAAAGGTTCACAAGCAGAACAGACCCAATGCCGAGCCAAAGACTTGCAGAGATGATCAGCAGTGCTCAGGAATGCTCCCTTTGCTTCACAGAATGTATAACCATGGTCATAAATCAATATGAAATTACTGAGTGCAAAATGTGCTCAGACTTGGCTTCCAGTTGTCCATAGCATGAAGCACCATGCCACGTGTGTTGGGATGAGCATAGCAACCTCCCACAGCATTTGGAAAGACAGAAAACAGTTACTGGGATACACAACTGGTATTCCAATTTTAGGCTTTTGGCATTGGAAACACAACTGCAAGGCTGTTATTATCCTGCTTGCAGAGATACTGCACCCTCTGATGTCACTGATCCAGACACAGGCCTGACACCTCAAGAGCCAAAAGCTTACTCATAAGTGCATGTTTCCACATGTGGAAGGGTCAGCTCTAGACATGCTCTGTTAGCCACATAAATTAAGTGAAAACTACAGCATTCAGCCTTTGGAAGATTTCTCTGAACACAGAATGAATGGTTCCAACAATCACCTCCTCCAGTTTCCATCCAAAATAAATGTATTCATTGCATTGTGCTGGAGTTTCACAGTTTGAGCTGATAGTGGGAAAATCTCACAATATATTAAGAAGTTAATTGTGAGGTGGAGGGAGAGTTCTACATGCAATTGTTCCAAAACCCCAAACTTACCTGCAGTCTTTTCCACCATTTCTAATACTCTGGGAATTTAGTGAAACTTTTATGTTAATGGAATGGCAGTTACAGGGAAATAAACTGTCCCCTCTCAGTGTGAGATATAACAATTTAACAGCAGCTTTTCTCTTTTATTTCTGCACCAAGCATGTTCCTTAAGTCACCCTCCTTAGTAGTACAAATGCAGCAGTCAGCAGAGTTCAGGCACTGATTACTTCCACTAAGAGCTGCAAAAGAGGAAATGGGTCTCTCTCCCATCTCCTGGTCCTACACAGATGACTGGGTGTTGACCAAACCAGTGGCACCATTGTATTTCGTTGTTAGTTTTGAAAGAAAGTTAGCTATGCCAGTGCTAATATTATGTATTCCTCCAGAGGACTGAAGAAAGTTTATGATAACAACATGATGAAAAGGGAGTCTCTACTTCTGCAATAAAGCACAGACTGCAGGAACTGTCAACCTGTTAAGTTCTAAAAGCCAGGGTAACATTACCATGCACACCAATACACAGCACAAGCTCCTGAGCGTGAGGGCAATACAAAAAACAAAACTACTTCATTACCTGCTTGTCAAAGCCAGAAGCCAAGACAAAAAAATGGAGATTTGAAGACACAGGCACAGGGACATTGACCTCAGCAGGAGACTGAATAGCAGGAAGGCACCAAGACTGTGGAGAACTAAGGCTGGACAGGCAAACTGCTTCACTTTCATTATCATCCAAGGAGGAAAAGGAGAAAGAAAACAGATAAAAAATTGTAGTGCACTCCAGCAGGGTAGTGAAGGTCAAACTCAGCAAGAGACAATGCATTCTAATGAATATTTTTCTCAGCTCTTGGAAGATTAGATTCAGCACATCTTTAAATCCCACCAATATATTAAACTGCTCAAAAAAAGAGAATTTATCAGACATACAAACTGTAGAAATATCTTATTTTGTCCTGGCAGAGCTTCTCAAGTGCAAATATCAAAAGAAATCTTAGGACAGGTATTTATAACCAGAAAAAAAAATAGTTATCACAGGGAACAGGAACTACCACTGCAAAAAAAACATAGTTAACAGTCAATACTATTCCCGAAAGAAAAAAAGTCTTCTGATTTGTGTTGACACATGAGTAAAAATCTTCTGCTAATGATCAGACTTGCTCATTCAAAAGGTAACATAGCTAGAAGGATGGAACAGACCCATATGCCAGTGGATTAGAAGGCCTTCTGAATCTCAAATGAATGAGGGGTTACATACATTTATTCACTACATGTACATGGATTTAGACCAGTACTGCTGGTCAGCTGCTCACATTGCTGTTCCAAGGTCAGTGCTCAGCACCTTCCAAGACCAGAGCCAGAGCAAATCCAGAAAGGTAGATACACATAAAATGAACAGCAAAGATCTTAAAACAGTGTTAAACAATCATGCAATACAGAAAAAGCCAAACCAAAACAACAAAAAAAGCCCATAGCTCCAGAGGCACAAAAATTAATGCCCCATGTTTTTACTACTATTGCCTTTGCTCCATCAGACATGGGGCAGAGGTGGGGTGAAGGGCAAGAAATTATGTACAGGCAAGAGCTATAATAAATTCTCTGATATTGCAGTGGGACATGTAACCAGTCCAATATTGTGTGTAGCACACCTCTGGCTGCAAACCACTGCCACAGACACAGCACACTGCAGCCACAGTTCACTAAAGCACTGCCCCTTTTTCCAGTGTTTGTGAGGAATATGTACAGACTGAACCTTTTTCAGGCCTTAGGACATGGCAGAAGACAAGGACTGAAACTGTTTGTGAAGTGACATTATTAAGTCAACTAACATTTAAGTAGTTCCTTTTTATTACACTGGAACAGACAGGTATCTGGTGCAGGAAAATTCTCCTGTGTTTTTCAGCTGCCAGTTTTTCCTCCTTTAGTGCACGAAAGCATATTTTACCTTCAGATATCACAGTTACAACATAGTGTAACTAAAGCAGAGTGTTTCACGAACTTCTGAAACCAACATCTCTACTTCTTAAACAAAACCTGACAATTTCCCAGATTGTATTCCAGTAAAATTAATGTCTTCCAAGGATGTCTGCAGAAGATGGCATAAAAATGAGTAGTGGATGGGAACACACTGTAGGCATAAGAGCTGATAATGCCACTTCCCAACAAAAAACCCAACTACTTTAAATTGCATGCAGTACACACAGTATTCCCAGCTGTTTATCTACCTATAAAATAAGCTGTAGGTCTTCCAAGTCACACAGACTGGGAAGATGGACAGACAAAAGGAAGGAAAGTATGAGATAACACTGCAAATGACCACACTATATAATTTATTTGTCTGTGACTATGCCCAAACAACTTGAATCCAGAGTGACTTGCACAGAGGAAACACCACTGCAAGGACAGCTATCTGCTCACCCCACACTAAGCATATTCTGCCATTTCAGCATTTAGTTATTTCAATCTTCTCTTAACACTTTCAGCCTTTACCACAATCTGCCTTCAGGGTGGGACCATGTTCAGAGCAGCTATGAAACAAACAATTATTTTCACATTGAACTGTTTTAATCTCTTTCAATTTTTCCCTCTTCACCACAGCACAGGTCTTCTACTGTTAGTTCTTGGTTTAAAAGCAGGGAGCCATGTCAGATAATTAGCAAAAAGTCTACCTGAGGGCTTTCCTGGATAATTTACAGTTTGACTGACCTATAAAAAATTATAGGGAAGTAAGTCTCTGGTACCTAAAAGTAATGGCTGTTTGTTCAGTTCAGTGCTACTTAATTACTCTTCCTTTAGTTCAAAGCAAAAAAGGAAATAATTTATTCTTCAAAACAGTTCATGAGGTAATTTAAAATAATTGACTTCAAAAGAAACTATGAGGACAAAAAAAGTGAAATTCTAAGTATATTAAAAAGCAATTTTAACAAAAAAACCCCCACCCCTCTTCTGTTTTATAGACATAGCATAGTTTCCCCTCTAAGTAGGGTACAGTCTAATGAGTACATGAAGTGAATGAAACAAAAATAAATGGCTTTATGGCTTAAAAGACAGATAGGTTTGTACTTAACATGGAGCTATTTGGGACAGCCATCCTCGTTGGAATCCATTATGTGGTTACTGACAGCCATAAAGGAGGCCTCAAACTGATTCCAGGCATCACATACTTCTACAAACATGTTTTTGAATGAGTTTCAAACATCAAAGAGTTTAGAAACCTAAAACTATTTTAAACCTAGAAAGCATCTTTCCCCATTTCTATCACAATTAGCCAATAAAGTAAATATATACTGGCATTTGGTCTATGTGCATTAAAAATCCATCTTTCTGCATTGTGGCTTCTGAACCTTAAGAGACCATATGAGGGAGAAGGCTTACAGTGAAATACTGAGCACTGTCCAGTTTGTTGTATTCTTTTCATCTTTTACTGTTGGCCAAGAGACACTATTTGAAGAGCACAGAATAAAACTGCAGCTGCACTGGAAAACATGTGTGTGTGTGTATATATACATATATATATATACACACACACACACACATCAGTCCAGTGAGGTGAGCTCAAAATATAAATTTCTTATTTGAATTCAACAATAAGAAATTGGAATGCAGGACTCTTTAGCCCATACTGTGATAATTTTATTGCAAAGAAATAGATTCTATAAAGGCCTTTGATGTAATTCCAAAGTGTTGTAAATGCTGCATCTAACCCTGTAATGGCCATTCTACTTGGCAACTCTGAGCTCAGACTGAACAGAGCAAGAGGGAGAAAAATACAATATATAGCAAAGCCAAGAGAAAGCGATGCCTACCAGGAACAAGATCTAGTCTTCAATTTGCAAGCTATACTAGCTCTGCAGTCATTCTAGTTTCAAATCATACTTTATGTCCCCAGAAAGCAAAGCACTCATGGTGTATACTAGAGAAACAAAAATACTCCATTATTCAAGCTGAAATTTTGAGCTGAGCTACCATCTGGACAGAGATGCTCTGTCCAGACTTCATTTCCTAATAAATTCATTTTGCCCATTTGGTCAACATACTTCTCCCTTTTCTTGCAATCTGAATAATCTATTTTACTCCAGAAACACTTTCAAAAGTGAATTTTCAAGTGAAAATAATCTGTGCAGAGAATATTTGTGTGTTTTTCCAACAGAGGCAGAAAAAGTCTCCATAGCACAGCTTCTGGATTCCCTACTACAGCACGGAATGCAGAGTTTGCCAGCAGCCTACAGAGAGGTACTTACTGAATACATTGAAGAGAAGGCAAAGGGAAATACAAAGCTCATTTATATTCCTCAGAAAGAAAGAGGATAAATTTATTTAATTGATTGCTGAGTTACCAATTTATACCTGATGCCTAAGTGTTTCCCGTTTCCTTCACCAACTCCTGTTGAAACATGTTTCCTGCTGAAACATGTCTGTTTCTACCTCTTACTCTCTCTGTAATCACTGATTTTTATGTTGGTGGGTTATTTTATATATAAGTTCCTCTGTAGAAGTAAATTTTTGGCCTTGTCAATGCAAATTCTGCAGTTACGAAGAATTAACAGGCTGTGGAGGAGCATTTGGAAGGGGACAACAATCAGATCCAGATGATGGATAAGATCCTCACAGCTGTTTTTTGGCTTTGGGTTTCTGTTTAAAGAAACTTATGCAAAGACTGTGCCTGCTCTCCCTCAAGTCTGCCCTCAGTTTTTCCATACTTACTTGAATAGCATCAGAGAAATCAAAGATAACTTGGTTCCTGTGAGTTTTATCAAGAGTGAAAGGTGGAGAAAGAAAGCCTGTTAAGTGTTTAGCCTGGAAAAAACTTCCCAATGCAGACTTCCATGAAACACCCAAAAGAAAACTAGAGCTGTGGAGGAAGCATCATTAAAGGCATCACAACCAGTAGCTGTCAAGCCCATGACACATCTTTATGAAAAGACTTCCAGGTATTTCTGCAAGCACTAGTACATAATTTTTCCTCTCTTATAGATCTTCCCGACTGCACATCACTTCAAAAGGATCTGTAACACTTACTTGCACATCGTAGCTATTTCCACTGAAAAATGGCATCTAAAAGTTGCTGAATTGATGATTTCACAGAAATCTTGAACACAGGGACAGTGTGCAAGCACAGCAGTGTCACAAGCACCCTGCAGCTATTCCTTAACCTTCTGCTCAAAACAACTATAATTAGCAGAGATTTGTGAAAACAAGGGTACAAAACTGAAAAGGTTGAAGCCAGTCACCCTCTCACCCTCTTCACACTGGTGAAGACTGAAGCTGTCAGCATATGTGGAAAATAAAACTGTTCAAATTTTCCAGAAGCAGGTATCAGGAACAATATTAAAAATAAATAAAAACTGGATCAAATTGGCATGCTAATTTCAGGTTTCATCTCAAGACAAGCGTGAGGAACACAGAAGGCTGTGACAGCAGATCATATCTATTTTGGAACAGGTCTAGTGACCTTCCTATTCCTGCCTCTTGCACCAAGGAAGAGAAGGGTGTCAGTTACATGGTTAATGCTAGGAAGCTCAGTCTGACTCTAATCCTGATCTCCTGCCACTCCATAGCCATCAAGGCAATCCTAATCTTTGGAAATTAAACTGCTTTCTTGACAGACTGAAAACCTGACAAATACAGAGCTCATGGAAGCAAATTTATCTTCCCCTCCTACTCAGCAAACGTTAGTGGTGATCACAGAGGAAGTACATAAGTGCTTATACATAGCATTAGTTCCCGGAATGCTCTGAGGCATTCTCAGGCATTCTCAAGATCCTGGATGTAAAACTATGGGTACATTTAGTCTGCTATTTGACCAATCAAGAATTCCATTCATTACTGCTCTGATTCAATGACCTTACACACATAATCAATGGCTAAACTGATAAATGGGAAAACTTCTTAAAAATCTATTTCTTGAGTGCTGGAACTAAATGTTTTGTTCTCGACAGCTGTAATTTATAATTTAGTGACAAGAACATTTGTTCCAGCTGTTCAGACCGATTTCACGCAGCAAAGAAGAGAGCACACTGTATTTCCAAAGCCAGACACTACATGTGGATTGGGAACTGCTTGATTTATTTATCATATAAAATTATTACTAACTCAAAATAATCAGAAAACATTCTCAATGTTCATAATTAGAAAACTCATCATGGGAGTTATGAGGCTGGAGTTCTTTAAACTTTCAGAAATAATAAAGTGCCAGAAAAAACTAAATCAAACTAGCAGCTTTTAATGTCAGGGCATAGTTTTTTAACATGGCCAAGTAATTTCCTCCATTTAACTGGGATGATTCATGCCATGTATGCTCTATTCCAGTGTCTTAGCATTCAGTTCACATGTTACTGTATCTGTTCTTTCTGGGTCTAATAACATTTCTAGTGTTTCTTACTTTCATTTCCAGTTACAGCTAGCAAGGAATACCTGTCTAGGAGTACCTGGAGTACTTGGTGTCCCAGCAGTTCTAGAGATCAGGCACACAGCAGCACACTAATCCTCTGAATTCAGTAATCCCAGCCCAGGTAAAGAACAAGAATCTTCTTTACCTATGTGAAATCAGTATGAGGAACTGGGCGGAGACATTTGGCCTTAAACCTTCAGTTTGTGTTGAAAGACTATAAATAAACAGCAAGGTTGTTCCTGTTAAAGGAACTTACTGCCATGTTCTGAAGAATCTACTGGATATTGTAATGGCTATTGGGGCTTCTCTCATTTACATTCTCGCATTCCTCCTACTGTGCATGTGGGGGAGAGGGTAAGCTCACTGCTTCACTGAGCATCTTTGCTCCCCGTGGCTGTGAGATGTTTTACATTCTGTCCTGGGAAGCCAGTTTGCTGCATTTGAATGTGGATGCCTGGGGGCCATGAGAACCAACACTAAATATTTCAAATTGATTTAAGTACTTGATAAAGCTGGAAGGGTTTATGCCTGGTGCAGCAGGCATGGCCACAGCCTGACCTGAACGGTCAAGTGCCCATCTCCTGGTAAACAATTCAATTAGCTTCATACTGATATGGCAACACAACAACTACTTGGTACTGTGAGTGTGCTTGTGGAAACCTTCAATTCCACATGACTATTACATTTCTCAGTGTAACTTTGTAAGGTGTAAGAAGGTCAGGCCTGTGTCCTAACCAGAGACCACATAATCCACCTTACCTGCGAATCTTTAAGTAAAGGGAAGACCAGTAAGGTATTGAAGGAGATCAAGGTGGACATCCAATATTACAGTCATGTATCCTAAAAACCAACCTACTCATACCTGCAGTAAGCTGTGAGAGCCAGACACTCAGAAATTGAAAACATGTGAAGTTTTTCAGGATAAATAAAATGTACTGATTCCACAAAACATTCTCCCTTAAATCATTCTTTATAAAGTACACCACTGCCTTCAGGTAAACACACCATTCATAGCAACTTCTGTGTGTGGACACCAACTCTCAACTACTCCCTTAACCTCTCTGGTCTCTTATCCACACCCTGCTCCTACATTTCACATCTGAAAGTAACAGGAAAAGATTCTTCAAAGAAGAATTTCAATACTTTCTGAGATTTCTCTTCCCCTGTATAGTTGTATATAAAGGGTCAGTACGTTCTTTGGCATTTAGTCTTTTGTTGCTTGGAATGCAAAAGCACAGCCTTTATCAAGAGGCTGGCGGTGACCCAGCTTTAGCTGAGTTGTTTCAACATTGTCAAAAGCATATGGGACACTCTTGCTTTCATCTTTTGGTTCTGTAGTCTTTTAGAATTACTCACAAAGTTTTGATTTTCACAATACTGCTGAAACTAAAATACAATAACTGCAAACCCAAACACACCATTCCTGTTTCATTGCCTGGGGTTACAATTTCCTGCCTCTGTATTCACTGCACCCCAGGGAGAGGCAGTCTGGATCCCTGCCTTGGGAGCTGGGATCCAGTTATTCACATGTGCCTGTGGAGATGCTGTTCAGACCTTCTCCCCGTCCCACACGCCCTTGTCTGAACTAATGACACAACAAATTTACTGCAGCAATCTTAAAACAAGTTGCTTGGCCAGGATAAGCAGCTCAACTGCCTGATTTCTGACTCTGAATTAGCACGGAAGAGGATGAACTGAGATCCCAAAGGCAAGGCCAGTTCTGCTGTGAACAGTTCCAGCAGTGGTTTCCCAAATTACTTCAAACATAAGACAACCACAGCAGGAGACAGAAAGGCCCACACAGCCCACTGTGCTGCCTCTAGCAGTGACCAAACCAGGAACTAGGAAGGCACAAAAGAATGGCAATACTTACCCTGAACCTGACAGCTTAATTTCATGTCCCCCAGTTCTTGTTCTGAATTAGAGACATCAAACTACCTACTCTCTCCATGCCAAATGACTTCATGGCCCTTCATTACCACTCTCCTCAGGAGTCTCTTTTGCATGCTGAAGGCCTCAGCCTCGCTGCTCTTTTCTTTTACAGAGCCCATTCCAAGATTTCTAACAGCCTTGCTGTCTTCTCACTGCTTCATCCAGTTTAGTGTATTTGGGAATGGGTTGGAAGTAAAGGAACCACAACTTCACACTAGATTCTGGAGGCAGAAGTTCTGTGCATTAATACTAGCACATAAAGCAATTAATGCCTCCTCAAGTTGCTCTCTCCTATTGTCCTAAAAACTCTAATATTTGAGATACCTGTTGTGCCATTCCTGACCACTGAGGTGCCATTTCTCTCACAACTCAAGCTCTTAGTCAAGAAACAGATCAGAGCACACCCATTCTTCCCTGTTCTGATTCCCTTCTCCCCATATACAAAGGCATGTATCACTTATCTACACAGATCGCTTATCTTAACAGTCACTCAGGTTCACTAAGTTCTTATAAAACTCTTCAGTCATCATCAATAATTCAAAGTTATTCAGGACAGCAATGAATGACAAGAAGTATTCAACTCTTCCTAAATCATTTATGCATCTGCATGGGTCCTGGAACAGATGCATTTGCTGTTTCATTAGAAAAGCTCTGACAATTTGCACAGCCTGACTTCTCACTTCAAAAACCAGGCTGACTCTTGTCACTGTAGCCTGTAATTCCATTCTCAATATACCATTGCACAGCAATTGCTTCTTACGCATATCCCAAGCCCATCACCCTGTGGTTTCCCTTATCACATTTCTAGAAAGCCATATCACATTTGCCATCTTTCAGTCCTCAAGTAACAGAGTCCTTTTATGGAACACCACAGTTAGTCTTGTTATCTTATTCTTGAATTCCTACAGAAAGCTTGGGTTAGTAAATTGCTTGGCAACTTCTATTTGATTCATAAATTCCCCTACCAACCCTTCAATTTGAAAGAGACTTCCTGATGAATTCTTCTTTAAGAAGTGTACCAGCACAGGGAGCTGCCATTTCTTCACAATGAGCAACAGATGCAAAGAATTCATTTGTCATTTCTGAGCATCTACTAGCCCTAGAGATTTTTCTGGCAGGCACCCTGATGCTGATGTTTTTGAAGATTTATTTTTTACTAGTTTTGACGTCTTTTGCAAATGCTCCTCTAACTCCTTTTTTTCAGTCTGCCTTGTTGCATTTCTACATTTAACCTGTCATTTTTTAAAATCCAGTGTATTTTCCTCATTTAGATAAAGCTTTTGGCTTTTAGAGGACTCTCTCTTGCTTTCAACAGTAACCATCATGCTGCTATTAAGCAATGACTCTTCCTTTCTGAAGTGTTTCTCACTAGGTGGGAATCATTTGTTCTCTGCCTCCAGTATCATATCTGTGCAATCTGTAACTTCCAGCCTCCTTTCTAACAAGCTGACATGAGCTATTTCCCCATCTCCACATACCTCTTGAAGTGGAGCATGGCTGCAACAGATTATCTGGCTTCTGTTTCTCCTCCACAGATCCTGAAACTAATTATACTATTTGTACTTTGGGACTGATGCTCTGAACCAGGTTTGTGTACTATTCAGCACTATGAGGCACCATTTTTGGTTAGCAAAGTAGAACTTGCGCCATTATGCAAGGGCCAAAAGCGCGAAGAGTTTTCACATTGCAACAGGGCAACTCCAAATGTTGATGCCACAGACAGTGGCTCCCTTAAACTCTACAGGGCACACTATACATCCTGACTCCTATGATCATGGCAGGCTCAGCTCTGCACACGCATCTGACCCATCACCAGTCAAGCAGGGTGGTTATATTGGGCGTGCCTGGGGTAAGCATTCAACAGTTTCTTCACCAACACATAAAAAACCAGATAACCTTTTAACCACTATTTCTGTAAATTTTGAATCATGTTCATTTGACTGAAGTTTAATATAGTTAAGGTAATTTTGAAGATGCAAAAGTAAGTTTTTAAACACAGCATGCACAGCTAAGCTCGCTTTTGGGTGTGCTCCCCCTTCCTTCATAGCCTGAGGCAATGCCACATCATACAGCATAACAGTGTCTGTAAGAGGAAGCCCAGGAAAATGATACTGTCCTAACTCTTAAGATGCAATTTCTATTTCTGTCCCTGCCACAAACTTGCTCTGTGACCTTGAGCAAGTCATCAGATCTCACTGGCTCATATGAATGTCTCTGAAAAAGGGTACTGCAAAGCTTTAATATCTGCAGATGATTATTATATGCATAAATCCTCATCATCATTTTCATCACTATTTTCATCGCTTGCTATCTCACTTTCATTCCAGAGATGAAGCAGAAAGCTCAGTGGAAATATACAAAGTAGTTAGTGTTTCAGAGGGAAAAACAGAGAGTGCATTTGCTGTGCCCCCAGGTTCTGCCAGACAAGGGTGCCTTCCAGGTCACTGTGAATATGAACACCCCACTGCAATCATCGGGGGGTGGGACCTGAATCTGCTGAGGACGCAGCTCACTGTGCTCACCACAACACTGGGCCACACAAAATAAGGAAGAGACTGAAAAAAAAAGGATACTGCAAAGCTTTAATATCTGCAGAAGACTTTAAAACACTTGCTGTGAGGACAGCACAACTCAGGTAACAGGCACAGGAATAAGCATGGAGGAGATAACTGTGATGTAGCCAATGATGCCTATTAGCTCCAGTTAGCTATGGAGCACAGAGCTGCTTGAGACAGCACCTTCCTATCTGCTATGCCAAACTGCTGCCTGCCATCGTTTCATTTGGTCTTTCTCTATAAAAATCCAAATTGTTTTTTTATAATAATCTACATTCCTTAGAAATAAGAACTAGCATTTGTAACACTTGAGTTTATATTTTCCAGGTAATTATTTCATGTCAGCAAACAGAGAACAAAGCAAAGGGAAGGCATAGGAAGCTCTGCTCTGGAAAGGGTTCTGTCCTGGGAGCTGGAGTGAACTGCTTTACAGAGAGCCAAGCACAAATTCTGCATCTGGTGAGTGAAGCCAGTGCTAAGCTGCTGATGCCAAGGCTTGTTATACACGGTCATAATTGCCCACAACATACTTAGCCAGAGGGATCACCTAACACTGAGGGAATTGGATCTTCTAGATAGCACAGAGACCAAAGCGTAAGCAGGAGCTCTATGCAGTATCATCAGCTGTCATAGTGAGAGCAAAGCTCAAAATCCATGTGGACCTTACACTTAATGCCACTCATCAATCACTAATGAAAAGCAGCACACTGAACACTGATGTGTTAAATCCCAGCTTGGGGGAGGAAGGATCAGAAGGATACCTTACCCACCCTAAAAGTCCTGTGCAGAAAATCTAGTGGCATCTCTATGGCCATCAGCTCCAGAAAGTGTTCTTCAGTCCTGTGTACTACACAAAAGCTCATAGCAAAAAGAGACTCTGCCTTTGGTTGTCTTTTGAGGCTTCCCTGCCTGAACATGGATTGTCTTTTTACCTCCTTGTTCACTGCTGTGGTATCTACCCTCTCTGTTTGCTGAGACTGAATAAATCAAATGAAAGTTCACATTCCTAAGCCCCCAATATATTATAAATTCCCCATGCTGCTCAGCAGCCTGCTCTTCCAATCAGTGACTTTGCTGATCTCTCCTGACTCCACATACATGTAAGAAGATTAGAAGCAAATATAAAATAATCTTTAATAATAGATTTTGTATGGTAAGTAGGCATCTTTAAACATATTACAGGAATGAGAAAATATCCCTCTTCTAGTACTCAAATATTTATGTACATACAGCTCTGGAGTTCTGCCCTACTTTACCCCACACATTTCAGCAACATGCTTTTGTCAAATCTATGTATTTTTGCCATATTTACCCATACAGAATCCACACGCCTACTCTGGAATTTATAATAAAACAAACCAAGCACTTCACACTGTAATATTTAAAGAAACAGCTCTAGCCATGGTTAATGTCAACATTACCTGAGAGCCACCAGATGGTGCTGTTAAAGATTGTATGCAAAGTTATTTCAAACTGATCATTTAATGAAATAGGATTTTTAAATGGTCTTAAAAGGCTGTTCTTTAAATTCTGTATTTATTAAACCAGAAAGGCTCCTACTGTGACTTTGTTTCTAGAAGGAGAAAAGTTAGTGCTGAGGGCAATATAGCCCATTAAAGCAGAAAATTTTCAGTTCAAGCCTCAAAGGAGGTAGACTGTGCCTCAGCTTTTAGGCATCTGACCACAGAAAAGAAATCATCATGACCCTGAGAGACAGACCTGCACTCCCAAAACACAGCCTGAGCAGAGATAGTGTGCAGGCTGCTTCCTGCCCAGATCCCCCCATGCCAGTAAAGTGCTGCCTGGCATCAGTATATTGGATATTCACTATCTTCAGCTCAAAGAATAGGAAAATGTTAAGAGTGCATTTGAACCTCTCTGCACTGGGAACCCACAGCCCAACTGCCTCTGGAAGGTGGGAAAGGTGCCCCTTTCCTTCCTCCTTTATAAACACTTGCAAGGAGGTTCCACTCCTTGTGTGCAACACTGTGCTCCTCATGGATGGGAGGTGGAGGGTTTGGCTGGTTGGTTGGCTGGTCTCTGGGGATGGTGGGGCCAAAAATTGTAACAAAGTAATTTCAGAGAATATATACATTACCCTGAACTGATTCCTGGAACCCACATTTCTAACCTTCCAGGCATTTGTCCTCTGTCTTTTCATACATTTAGATCACCAATCCGAAACCCTTCAGTAAGGGGATGTGGACATGCCTCCTGCCCAAACTGCCAGCTCTCTGGTGGCTTCAGCAGGACACCAGGGACATGAATCTTTCAGGTAGGTGAGGCAGGTGAATTCAGGTCCCTCTGCTTCCCTCAGCCAAATGTGAAAATTAAAAACATAAGCAGCAGCATATTGTAGAAGCAGGAGGCACAGGAAGGCTGTGAGTGGCCGCCCTCCACCAGCACAGCTATTCCCCCTGAGCTCCCCAGGGCTCGGATGGGGACAGGAGGATTTGGGTGCAGCACTCCAGGCCTGCCAAAGGACCAGCACAGTTCCACATAGCCAAGATCCTTACATATAAATCCCTTCCAGAGATCTGACAGCAGCTATGTAAACTTCTTCAGAACAGCAATTTAAGCACCTAAGTTCTAGCCAGATCTCATGTTAGCTTTTATTTTGGGTTGTGTTTTTGTCACTTCAGAATATAAAGCTTTATATTAAAATCAAGCATTTTCCAAAGCCTGGAATTTATTGTCCCTCACCCTGTTATTTCAGACTGACTAAATTTCTACCTTTTTGCCCCCTTGCCTAAGAAAATAACAGATGTGAATATTTCATGAAAAACAACTAGGTCATCCCCTCTTGCACCGGGTTTATCAAATGACTACAGGCTGAATCAGACAACTGCAAGCTGTGTATGTGAACAGAACTATTAGCAATCCCTATGCCAAGGGAATCTAAAGTGCATGGATACAAAATAAACACAAGATTGGGAAACTGCCTTTGCTAGTACGCTAAATTTTAAAATTATGTGAGAGATGCAATCATCTGAGTTTCCAAAGAGATGACATGAGATACAAAGTTATGCAGTAATTCAGCCACAGAACCAGCAGTCACGGTGGTCATGAGCACTGGCGAGGCCAGGTCAGCCAATACACGCAGAAACCCCTGACGGTTTGCTCTGAGTCTTCTCTCATTTGTGATGGGAAGGCTGCCAACAGCCCATGACTGGGTGTTCAGAAGTGTGTGTGGACTGTAACACGTTCCTCCCCAAGTACAAGGCTTTGCTGATTGTGTGAGGTGTTATGTACTTGAATGGGTTCCATCCCTGGCTATTAACAGTTTAATAATGGTTCTGTGAATTAGCATTAAATTACAGGGAATGTTACAGAAGGGGTGCTAATATTTACATTAGTGCCTAATGAGTTCCCCATAATTAACATAATTGCAGTGAGCCACAGAAATTAATATTCAACCAATTATTTTAAAGAGCTATCCAATCTATGTTGAGATTTTTTGAAGACACCTTCCCAATAACAACAAAGAGGTTTTATAAAAGCACAGGTCCTGATGCTGCCATGAGCTCTTCAGGGAGTATTGCAGGATTACATTGCAGGATCAAGGCCTGGGTGCTCCCTGGAATTTTAGAATAAACCAATTTACCCAATTTTCTAAGCATTTGCACTATGTTTACTCCTAAAATATTGTAACATAAAGAAAACCTGTGACGTTCTATGGTCACCCCTAACCACGATTTCAAACATGTTACAAACATGACTGAGATAAATTAACCAGGGACAGGTGACACAGGTCCATTAACAGCTTCCAGCGACAACTAAGAAAGATCCCACCAGAAGTGGCAAAATGCAGTGCTTAAAGTTCCAGATAGTTTGTTTTAGAAGGCAGAAAGATTTAAAACAAAACAACAAACCAGACAAACAAAAAAGCCTGAACCAAACCAACTAACCAAAACAACCCAAATAACCAAATCATAGGAAAAAAACATCATCCAAAAATAACCCCAAAAAAAGTAAACTAACAAAAAACACACAAATCCCCCTATTTACCTGAAGGAATCTTTAACACTTCTTCATCCTAATTTCTGAAAGCAGACCTTAGGGAGGTGCATATATGTGGAGCCCCTGTTGTAAGTCAGGTGTCTTTAGAAACCATCTGGTGGACACTGAAGGGATCAGTATCTCAAGCAGACATATTCCAACAGGAGCCTAAGACCTTTCTTCCCATCTTTCCACATATTTTGTATTTGGAGATAGCTGACCAAATTTTCTATTCATTTGTTTAGAAGCTCCATCTTCAACCATAAGACAGATAACTTCCTTTCCTCTCTTGCTACATTATGCTTACACATACA
This sequence comes from Lichenostomus cassidix, assembly GCF_008360975.1. Lineage (NCBI taxonomy): Eukaryota > Metazoa > Chordata > Aves > Passeriformes > Meliphagidae > Lichenostomus > Lichenostomus cassidix. The sequence goes on from NC_139490.1 coordinate 21,299,394, forward strand.
CTGCTGTTCCATTTTTCTGTAGCATGACCTACACTAGAACTTCAGAAATACCATTTTTCAGGGGAACTGAGAGCACAAAGATCAAAAGGTTAACAAAGCCAGTCTTATGAATTAAAGCATAATTATATCCTCAGCCATCTCTGCTACGTCTTCAGACATTGGATCCAGTTCTGCTAATACAATAGCGCAATTTAACATTTTGAATAGTGCTGGAGAAGACCAGCAGAGAACTATCTCTCTTTCTCCCTACCCTCTCCCCACAAAATCCAGTGAGAGCTATTTTCAGAGCAAGCAGAAAGCAAATAAAATGTGTCAGCAGCCCACCCAAGAAGCACACTGCCATTTGAGACAGCCTGCCCTATGCAAGAGTAGGCATGAAGACTGCAAGTTAATATTCCGAGAGCTCTGAACTTCACAGATACTTATACCATACTGGCAAATGCTGCTTCTGTGGCACCAAAGCTAACCATTACCTTGGTGAGAGGTACCCACCTCCTAAAGCATTGCTAGACTAGGCTGCTCTCCCCATGCCACAGGCTCAGCACAGCTCTGCAGCACTGCTGATAAGCACACACCCAGGGAAAAGAGAACAGCCATTCCTGGGCTTCAAAGCCAAAGGGTCCTTTGCTACCCACCTCTTAAACCTGTACTTCTCTACTCGAGGCAGACAGTGCAGCAGGAGTTTGGGAAGTTCCTGTCAGAGAAAGGAGTTGCCAAAACCATTGCCTGTTACTCAGTTGTACTTTCTTTACATTATGATTTCCTCCTGTCCCATAAAAGTGCCTTATTCCTTCCAGTTCTTGTCCATCAAACTCCTGGGATGGCAGTCTGACACAGCAAGTAACCAGAGCTGGAAGTGAGAAATGGAGGGGAAAAAGCAGCTGAAAAAGTGGGGAGCATGATCCTTTTCATCTTATCATATCAAACAAATAATTTTCACTTTTTATTTCTTGCCAATTTCCATTTACAAGCACAAAACCTAAATTAACCACCCTAAACTACTCAATGACCTCCTTCACAACAGTTGTGCCAGTTCTGTATTGGCATTCTCTGCACACTCGATTTGCCTGCTGCAGCTAGCAATGTTACATTATTCTGCTGTTATTGGTCTCTAAGACGTTGAGCCCTGCCACAATGTTTGCCTTAATGATTTCCCCACACTGAAAATGCTCCACACCACTTATCTGTCATGAAAAGTGTTTCTCAAACACTTTCTGAGCATGTTTCCTCTCATCAGAAAGCATTCCTTTACTCTTGTGCTGTAAGACAAGCTGAATATGAGAACTGGATTTATGTCTGTCCCCCCCATAATGATTTCTTTTAGTCAGGTGTGTGCAAAAGACAGACAAAGCATTATCAGAAAATGCAGATCCAGAAACTGCTTGTAAAAGTAGCCAGTTTATGACTTTTTTGCAACCCTGGGGCTACACAATATTTTTTAAATGGTATTAACAGCATAAAAAACAGCAGTTAGGCTAATAAATAATTAAAATATAATCAAAATAATGGTATTAGACAATCAGAAAGTCATCTCACAGTTAACACAAGTTTAGGTACAGCAGCTTCAATCAAAAGTAATCCCTTAAACCCAAAGCTCAATCAACGCCTATTAGCACTGACCAGAAGCAAAGTCACTGTGCTTTTTCTGGCCAGGTCCAAGGTCCTTCAGCACAAGCACACAGTTCAGCAAGTGCTGGCAATTACAGAAATTGTTTTAACTTGCTCCAGCTGCAGTTTTACCAATGTTTAGTGCATGAAATGTAAATTCTGTTCTTTGTAAATTCATTGAATTCTCCAGTAAATGTTAAAACATACACTGCAGACTAAGTTTATAAAGATATGAAGTAGAATTCCATCTCTATTCAGACACTTGCACAAAAATTTGCAGCAAGCTAATTAGCTTTTAAGATCTCTACCTCTGTCACATTTGATTTATGTCATCCAACAGTTCAAAATTACTAGGGAGATGGACAGACAGCACAGAAGCATAGATCTGTTTCCATAGCGAAGTGCATTAAAAATAGAAAGAACGTGACACTGATGTTTCTTTTCACATATTGCCAGAGGGATTCTTCAGGACACTGTATCCTGAAGCTCTAACCTCTAGTGAAATCTATTTAAAAAGCAGTAGTAAGGATCCTTCATAATTCTTATGCTGGAAAAATTAATTGGACCAAACTCCTCTGCTTATTGAGGAGAGAGGAGATGGGAAAAATCTTCCACTGGATGCTTGAAGATTTAATGTAGCTTAATTTACAGCTACAATGCCATACATGGATGGTCCAGATGCACGTATTGTTACAATATAGCTTAACTGTCAAACTGAAGTATTGGGCTAGCTGCAATTTGCTTCTTACATATTTGATATCCTGGTGAAGGTAATACCTTCATATTCAGCTTTACTGCTACTTCACAGACTTTATTAGAAGTTGGACAATAAGATACTGCCTAGAGAAAGACTATTCAGGAAAAGAAGCGTTAGAAGTGTTAGTTTTTTGGTTGCCAAGAGACTTCTGTATCCATTCATACCAATCTAATACATCACTGTCTGTGAGAACAGCAGGCTGAATTACAAGCTACCACTTCTGCAAACAAGCAGAACAGGCCATGCACTGCACCAGCTGTTTGTCCCCAGGGGCAACAGTCTAAAAACAGCCTCCTGCCTCGGGAACCTCCCCATATCTACAATAAATATGGAATCTCTGATGAGAGTAGTAAATACCCACAGTGATGGCAGGGACAGCCAAGCTCCACAGAGCAGCCACTCTCCATTGAGAAAGTGACTCCGTCCAGCTGAACAGGATAGAGCCTGCACAGCTATTTTCCAAATGCTTTGGTCCAGACATATAGCAACAAAGGTGAGGTTGCTCTTTCCAACAGACTTTACAGAACTAGTAGCAAAGGCTTCTCAATGTTGCAGTCTGTAAACCAGCCTGGAAAAAAGCCTTACAAATTTCAAATCTTTTCCTTCCCCTGATAAACGCAGCAATTTTGTCTGTAACAGTAACACTGCTTGGCTCATGCCCATTACTTAAAAGTATGAATTCAATTGCTTCTTCATTTGCATACAGGAGTTCAGAAAAAGATGAAACACCTTCATTAAAGGGTCCAGGCAGAACAGCAGAGCCTCAGAAGACCCCTTTCAGAGTGTCCATAGCAATCAACAGAAAAGCTATTGGCATGATGAGCTCAGTGAGAGCAATAAGCAGAAACACTTCTATAAAAGGTCACCCTCTGCTTAAGTTTTAATCTCCTAATGTGAAGAATTTTGGTAAATGTGGGAGACATGAAGGCCATTGCTAAGACAGAGGCAATCTTTTTAAGCTGCACTTCATCTGCAGCGGGCTTTTGCCTACTTTCAATAAAGTAGCACTTTGGCTGGTTCATGAAGCATGGAATATACTGGATATCAGAACAGAAAGCAACAACACTTATTTTTAGCTGTAGTGAATATAGATAATGGGAGAAAGATGGCAGTCTGCCTGCATCACCTCTATTCTTTCAATCTCAACTCCTTACAGCAAATAGCCTGCACTCATCCTCTGACACAGGCACAGACCAGCTGTTGACTTCATTCAAATCCTGAAACACCACCTGAATCAGCCAGGTATCATTAGCTGAAGTTGTTTTATAAATAAAGGGCTGTCTTGGATTGATGATATGATAATCCTTTATCCCCTATCGTTGGCTTATATGCCCAAGAAAGAAAAAAAATGTGTGGTCCTGTCCCTTTAACTGCACCCAGCCGCGGAGAGAAACGCGGGTTTTTTGAAAACATTTTCCCCAAGCCTCGCTCCGGGGGAGGATTCGTCGCTCGGCAGAGACTGCGTGCTGGACGGGGGTCGGAGTGAGCTTGTTCCCGTTTTTTCCATTCTTCTTCTTTTTCCTCGTTTGGACCCCTTCTCTTCGATCTGCTTTGCCACCCGGAGACCCAGGAGGGCCAGAGGACAGCAGAGCTCTCCGGGAGCTCCACCCGGCCCCGGGTGGGGGCGAGGAGGAGAGGGACTGCGTCTGAGAAAAGGACTTTTTTCAGGTTGAATAACTGCCTTTCACCTTGTTTTCCCCTTCCCCTGTGTTGTGGGTTGGTGTTTGTTTTGTTTTTTTTTTTTTGGGGTCTGTTGTGGGTGGGGGAGGGGGTGTCGGGGCCCTTCGCTCTCGGAGGAGAGAGAGTCTTATCATTAACCCGGGACAAGGGCTTATTGTAAGGAAGAGCACTCCAGAGAGCATACATTCCAATTCTTTTTTAAACTGTAATCCAGAATTTGTACTGAGTACCAGACTAGCTACCTGGCAGTTTTGAAGAGCCTGTGCATTTTTCAGATGTACAAGCAAATGTAGCCATAGCAGCACCTGTGTCTCTGCTAGGCTTTCTGTCTCTTGTAACTTCCTGAACCCAGGACTAGTGCCCTCACTATTGTTGGCTTGGAAATAATCCGAGCCAGAAAGATGTACCAGCCAACATGGACTGTGGTTTTGGGAAACTTGACGCTTAGCACTTTTTGCCATTACTAACATCTTTCACTAACATACCAAGATTTTCTTCCAGCTCTTTGAGAGGAGCCAATAAAGAGATAATACTGGCAACAACTCAGTGGAAGTATCCCACTTGTGCTGAGCGGATGCTGTTGCATGGACACAGACACGAGTGCTTGCTGAAATCATTATTTGATTGGTATTGTTTGCACTGGGTAATTCTTCTTTAGAGAACGAAACCTCTTGAACACGACGGTCAGTTGCTGTCCAGGTACTCATGGGTGCCTCCATGGCATGTATCCTGGCAAAGATGCCTTCAGCAAGATGAGATAAAGCTTCCTGAACCATTCTGGAGAATTCCTACACCCCACAAGCATAGGCACAATCTATATCTACTCATTACCTTAAATTACAGTACAAACCATCTCATAACTATCTTAACCATGAACAAAGACTGCTCTAGAAGACCACTCTTACTGAACAGTTTTATTTGCATATTTAAAGTTACCTCTGTACACTTTGGTCAAAAGCTCTGTATACAACAGATGCCAAAAGGGCACCATCCCTCAAGAGCTCCCAGATTTTCTGCCCAGAAAGTTAACCAGCACATCCCAGCATACAAGAAGCAGCTACTAGTTTGAGCACAGCAGGAATCTGTTGGAAGAATCCCCAGGACTGTCCAAAAGCCCTGTCTGCAGAGCTCCTGTGTGCTGCTTTGCTGAAGGCTGGCTGGGAGGTCAGTCAATCACCCTGTCTGTGGGCAGTCCAACATGTCCCCTCTGCAGAGATTAGCTCCAGAGTTCCTGAGCCACCGAGGGAAATGCTCATGGAGCATGCTGGGCATCCAAACAGGCCCAGCCCTGATACTCAGCTGCATCAAAATTGCAGCAGGGTAAACTTCAGTTTCATCCTTATCCCACAATTATAATCTACACATAACATTCCATAGGCTGCCACTGCAGCATCCACTCAACTATTTTAACAGCAACCACTTGGTAATAATTTTGCTACAAGCCATGTACCATTTCTGAGGCAGTCCCACTGACCTTGTGAGGCATCCTCCTGATCCCTGCCATATGTGCATATGGAAATGGGAACACAAGGGAAACAAGCAGATATAAATGGGTTTGAATTTTGTAGCACTCAGGCTGAGTGGCTAGAGCAAGGTCAGGCACCCAGCTCCTCCTCCTCACTCTGACTCAAGCTGCCCAAAAATCTTTACAAATCCCTTTGTCACTGCCCAAACCATCAAAGTGTTATACCAGAAAGCTAACAGGTTTTCTGACAAAAGTGGTTTTTCTGACCCTCCTGTGGGAGTAATGAGCCTCTCCTTTTATGAAGGGACAAGTCAGCTGAAAGAAGCAATAAGAGAACTAATGCCATTTGCCAAGATGGATTGCTATTATTTGAGCTGTCCATCCACATGTATTTGTCCTGAGTGTATTTTCAGTACTAGAAGCAATGTAGTTACAGATCACAGAACAGCCAAACTGTCAGAAAACATGGACTGACTTATCTTCATCAAAATAAATCAAAACAGGTTTTGGGACTCCCATAACTCAGAAGCCAAGGGTGACCTTGAGGGAGAAGTTGATTAAAACTGTCACACCAAGCCCAGCTTTATACTTTATGGCTAATGATGCCAAGCTGCCAACTGAAACATGCCAGTTGTGTCTGCTGTGGAGTTCAGAGCTGAGGTGTTCCTCCAAAAATAATAGCTGAGATTAGGAAGCTCAGCAGTTTAACTTGCTCCCAAAATTACAACCCCTTCATGAGGCTGTTCAACTAGTGCTGTTTTACACACCTCAAACAGGAATAAGAAGAAACCCAATGGGCAAGATTAAAAAAGAAACACAACCCAATGAAAGTCACCACACCCCAATCCAGTTTGCTTTCTCCTCCATCAGTTTACTTGCCCATGTGCACCAGAGGACATACTGAACTGTTAGAGACTGGAGACTAAATCCTCAAGTGGGGCAGACATCCACATAACTTTAACTTCAGCAGAACACCTCTGCATGTGCCCAGGGTGCAGCTCACAGGGGTTTCACTTCCCCAGGGATGCCACTGCCCCATGCTGCTGTTTGTGAGGCCCTGAGGGACAGCAATGCTGCAGGGAAGCAGCCTGGCCTGGAGGTCTTTGCTAAGAGGACTACTGGTGACCCAGAAAAAAAAAGGACACAAAGGAGTTCCTGTTAGCATATTCTAAAAATTTTGCAGCGAGTGCTGCTACACCAGGTGTGGGGATCCTGGTCAGACTCTGAAAACTTGACAGCCATTTGATAGATGGAAAAGCATGGGAAAATCCAGCATGGCAGTGCTGGGGGCACTCAACAACCAAGAGTGTGGCAGCCCCGAGGGCTCCAGCCCTGCCCCAGCCTCCAGGACCTGCCCCTCTGCAGCAGGGCCAGCCAGGACAGGCAGTGTGCCATGCAGGTAAGCCTGTGCCAGCTCTCCTGGCTGCCCAAGCTGCTACCACAGCACAGGCACCCGAGGTCCCTCTTCCCTTTGAGCCAGCCCGTGCAGAAGGGACTCAAGCTCAAAGCCTTTCACGTACGAGGAGCAGAGCTCTTCAAGACAGACATGTCTATTCCTACACAAGTCATGTACATGTCAACTTGGGCAGTTTCACATTTTTGAAACACAAACCTGTTAAGGCAGCACATCCCCAGGCAGGCTGAGGTATTCTCATGTGTGTTTTCCCTGTGAGCACCAAATTCAACTAATGCCTATTCCCAGACTTTATACTACACAGAAAGTTTCAGGGGTTAGCCTTCCCAAAGGCAAGTACTTCTGCTGAAATATTTTATCTAAAACAGCTCAGTCATGCTTATGAAAGGCCAGCCTTGACAGAAGAAAGAACTTTGTTTTCATCATAGAGGAGGCAATTAAAAAAAAATCTGGGACAAATATATATCTCCCTACCAGAAAATTCTCACTGAAGAGACATGATGAAATATGCATGACTGAAAACTGTGTACAATCTAGAAATAGAAGATTAAAAAAAGTGTATTTAACATTTTGTACAGTTTTGTTCCTAGTGGTTTAGTGGCCATAAGAACATCTCCTTTCTAACATCCAATGAGACTGCATAAAATTCAGGATCTTTTGAGGCAAATGATAAATGAGTCCTGGTCTCAAAAATGCAAGGATGACTAGATTCATCCCACCCAGGTAAGACATCCAATTTCAACCACAATTGCCTGAACTTCCAAAGCAGCCAAAACAAAGACAGGCTTCTCCAAGCAGCAATTCAAATATCTGGTGATTGTGCTTTTCCTCAAACCTCCTCCAACCTAAAAGGCAAATACACTTTTTTTTTAGGTATTTCAGCTTGTCATGGGGGAGAATGAATTAATACTATAACCTCTAGCTACCCTGCTGTAGCATCACCCAGCTTCTGAAATGCCCAAAATATTTGGGGAGAAAGAAAAAATCAAAAGAGATAAAGATACACTGGTTTTGATGTAGTATTCACACCATAGAAATAACAAAACATTAACTCAAAAGGTATTAGGAAAAGCACCTGTGTTTAGAAAGCAGTCATACGTTGGAGTTTCAAGCATTACAGAGCCCATATGCTGCAATGTTATCTTCAAAGCAGTAACTGATGGCAGGTCTGGGGAACACAACAAAATTAATGGCTGCTCCTTAACTATTCATTTCACACGTACCTGACATAGCGTGTGAATACATAATTCTTTACTATTACCACATTTCCTACCAAATTTCTTTCTCTGCTTGGCTGAGCTTTCTGCTGCATTTCCTTCAAAGCAGGACAAGCTCTCTAGGAAGATGTGTTTTTATTCTATGATAAATGTCCTAGGAGTGCTCCCCTGGTTTTCTACAACCACAGGGACATTTCTAAAGCATCACAATGCAAGTAGGAGAGTGAGCTTGCAGTGCTCCAGCTCTGCACACCCCTGGTGATGTGTCAGTGTGACACAAAGAAACCTGGGCATTCATGCTGACTACAGAGGCTTCAGCCCCAGCTCTCCACGTCAGTCATGGCAACCGTAGCTCACTTGGGACTGCTATTTATGGAGGGTCTCTCTCCAATGAGAGCTTCATTAGAAAAGACACAAAATCCTCTAACAGACAGCTACCTGAAGGTCTGCTCTTCATAAAAGCAGTGTTTTGGAAATAGAAATATTGTAGCCTCCTCCAATGCCTTTGAATTTTAACATGATAAATTACCTATTCTGATTAGCATTTAAAAAAAAAATCAGTATTTCACCAGGAAAAAACAACTATGGCCACAAAAACCCAAACTCCAGCCTGAGCCACTCCAACCACGCTGACCATTTTAGTACTATCTTCATGCACATGAATTTTAACTCCTGCTGGGGCTTGTCATTGTGCCCTTGATTTCCCCAGCAGAATCCAGGGCTGCAGGTCCTCTGCAGCTGGAAGTAACCCTGGCCAGAATTATCCATCCAAGAAGCAGATGGTTTGGAGCACGTCAGGCTGACACTTAGTTTGTCAAAGGTATTGGGTGTCAGCAGTTTCCAGCCTCATTGTTTTAAGAGCTGGAAGGGGATGGGGGTGGGGGGGAGGAAGCCCACGCGAAAACAATTTAAAAGTAAGAAAATGACAGTTACAGGTAAATTATTTCCTGTACAGGATAATTTCCATATAAGTTCCTGAAGAGGGACATTCAGCAAAGAACGCAACTACGTTTGGGAGACAAGTACACAATTTTCCAGAGATGAAGATGGTAGGTGCATGGAGAAAATAAAATAAAGGGAAAGGACCCACTCTTCACTCAACAGCCTCTTTTCATGAGTGTTTTACAGTTCTGGGGAACACAGCAACAATAAATGCGGCAGAGCTTTGCCAGCAAGACACAGACTGACCTGATGCCTGGGGGCAAACCTGCTACAGTTGAGCAGCTACCCAGCTTCTGCAGGAAGCCTGAGCGGAGCGCTGTGAGGAGGCTCAAAGCACAGAGGCAGCAGCACCAGCACACCCCGGCCCGGCCCGGGGAGACCATGCAGCGCTGTCGGGGCACCGCGCTCGGCTCTGCCCGGCCCTGCCCGGCCCTGCTCCCCGCGGGCCCCGCGGCCCAGGCCGGGAGGGCAGCACTGCATAGCAATAAGGCCCTGCACTTACCAGCGTCCCGAGCCGGGCTCCTGGTCGGAGAGAAAGTGTTTTCCTTCCCTTGTGGTGTAGCAGGTGGTGCAGTCAAACGCAGGAAGCTTTGGATCTCTGTCCAGGAGGAATGAGGGCCGGCTGCGCCTTCAGCGAGGGAGATTGAGGAGCCAGGGGCGACCTCACCCCTCACGACCAGTGCTGTGTCCCTGGTGTCCCTCAGCGAGGGAGATTCAGGAGCCAGGCGCGACTTCAGCCCTCACGACCAGCGCTCTGTGCCTCGTGTCCCTCAGGGCTTGAGCCCGGTGCCCAAGCGTCCATCAACAGCTGTGGACACGGCGAGCAGTGAAGCAGGTCTAGAGTCCATGCAGAGTGTCTGCCCAGGAACAAAATGTACAGAAAATCCCGCTATGAAAAGCTAGTGTCCATAAAGGAGACGGAGGAGTCCTGCAATGCTATTCGAATAAAGGGATGCAGCCCGCTGAGGGACACGCCTCAGGGTTTTCTCTCTCGAGGTTTTGAAGGACGCAATCTCCTTTTATACTAAATTCCTGGCCGCGTGTTGCCCTCTTCCTTTCCCATCAGCTGAGGTGCGAGGAAGGTAGAGCCTTCCCCAACCGCCTACCACATATTGCCCCCATAAACATGTAATTTCCCCCCAAAGTGCAGAAAGCCAGGCTTGTGCGAAAGCCAGACCCATTTCTCTGTTTCAGGCATCCAACTGCCTGAGTTCTGTGACAAACCTGCGGCTTGAAGTGCGTAGAGACATTAACAGCCGTTTCCAAGACATTAACACCCATACCTTCACCCATCAAACTGTTTGTAAAGACATTAGCACACACCTTTCCTATCAAAAAGCACCAGAGGGTCCCTGGTGCGGCTGTCTGCACGCTGGGGCAGGAGAGCAGCCGCTGCTCCCAGCCAGGTGTCGCTTAACGCCACACTGGAGCCTGGTGAGGCTGCTGGAGCACTCGAGACCTGACAGCTTAGTCACAGCCCTGACAGCTCGTGCCTGTGCACATTACACGAGGAAGGTTAAAAACCGAAAAGCCAGGAAGGCAGCCAATGGAGGGAGTAGAGGCTAGTGGATCAGATGAGTGCCGGGATTCCCCTGTCTGCCACACTGAATGGAAAGATGGTGCCCGAGGAGGAACTGCCATTTGGTGTCCCCAGTCTGAGTTGTGCTCGAGCGATAAACAGTTAAAAAGCTTAATCACAGCAGCTGAGCACCCACCAGTGTGGGATCCAGATACAGGAACGTTCACTTAGGGAGGAAACTGGCACAAAGCAGCATCTGGATCCTGCAAGGCAGTGTACTTGCAGGAACAGGTACTCCAGTTCAAAGAGTTTAAGCATCTTCCCTGTCTTTGCTTGAGAAAACAAGTTGTCTGCAGCAGGAATTCACACACCATGGCACAGAGACTAATGTAAACAACAGGCAGGATCTTAGGGCACCATCCCCATCACCAGCACAGCAGTCTGCAAAAGCTGCAGCATCCTTCCTGTCTCTGAAGCAAGAATGAAGGTAAGATCACACTTCTGGGGTTAGAAAGTCCCTCTTGTCTATTTGACAGATGTCTTGAGACCTAACTAGTTGTTTGTCTATGACTCCAGTGCCTTAAGTTTCCCTGGTCAGGCTGAAAATGAAATTTGGATTTCAAACTGCTCTGCTAAACACGTGAGAATCATCTGTCATTAGCTACAGATAATTTAGCAGTCAGAGCCAGAACATCTAGTGCTGAAGGAGCAACAACTGTTGATAGGAGTCTTCATGTGACAGTAAGCGAATAATGTTCAGGATCTGTCAGCCCATGGAAGGGGAAGCTTCCCTCTCTTGCACAGACAGGGAAAAGATGATGCTTGTGTGCAAATCCAGTGGTGAGAGTCCCATGAGTTACCTGCAGTGCTCAGTCTTGTGCAGTATACTTCCGTGGCAGGATTGCTGCCCAGGCAAGACAGTCACTAGCTTGTAGGATAACTGCTTTTCTCAAAGGTACTCTGTTCATAAATGGAAAAAAAGCCTTGTTAATGTATGAAGCAGAGATAAAAGAAAGTCAGAGGTAACTTCAGCAGAGATGAATTTAACTACAGAAATTTGCATCAGTTAAATATGCAATCGATCCTGTTTACAGACCGCCATGTATCTGGCATTATTAATGAATCATATTCTGTTTCTTCCACTTAATTGCACTAACTGTGTTAACAAAATTAGGGGAAGAGCCTAACAAAACATAAATAAATTATTTTGAAAACAGGTACTGTGGCATATTGCTGAGAGAAAGCAGGTGGCCACAGGTGGCTGTGAGCCTCCAAAGGTAATGACTATCCATATGCTGTGCTATAGGGCTTGGTTGCACTTTGATGAAATACTCTGTCTACAAGCTGGCACAACACATTTGTTTTCAGAGCAATTAAAATCTACAGTAGATCGGAAAACACCATTTTTATGAAAACCCCAGCAAGACAATACTTTACAGACCTATTGTTAGAGCATAAGGATTTTGTCCTTTGGGCTAAATCCTTGTTGTTTTTCATCTCATCTTTTGGACTTCTTTTTTCCCCTAGCAAAAAGAGGTGTAAAAATTTGAGTACCACTACTCAGGGGCATCTGGCAGTCTGCACATGGCATGGACAAGTTCTGTGAAGGTGTTATCATCCATTAGTGAAGGAGTTATTATCTGACTTTCAAGCTAACAGTTTGTCCTGTGAGCAGTGCTTATGCAGCTAACCAGTTTCTAGTGAGCCACTGCCACAGAGTGAACAATTCATTAATTGGTATCAAGAACAAAGATAAAGTTAAGCCTCATCTAGGGCACAAAGGTATACTGAGATAACCACATTCCATTGAGAGATTGTCTGAAAATTAAAATATGTCTGTAAAGTCTAGCGATCAGCAATAACATTTTTCATTTAGGAAAGAATTCCACTTCCAAATTAATCTGCATGGGTTGTCAAATACTCTATGGCTCATTTTCTAGACATTTAGACATTTTAGACATTTTAGACATTTTTCTAGAATCCAGGGAAATGGCGTTGCAGTCTCCCCATAGATCTTCTTGTCATTTTTGTGCAGCAGAACAATTTTTTTTTGTACTGCAGTATCTCATCCATACTTACCACTATAATGTTTTAAAAACCAAGTCCTCCTGCTTGCAGGTTTACAGTTTACATCTTTCAACAGCCCATTCCCTCTAGAATCCCCCTGCTGCAGGAAAAAAAAGGGGCAGACTCCTTTTACCCTTTAATAACTCCAAAAGAACCAAGTGATGCAAACCCAGGCAGTTCTGTTTTATCAGATCTCTCAAAAAAATACTTCTTTACAAACCTCTGGTGTTAAACACCTCATCTCATTTCTTTCCAAAGATATACACTGCACTGTACTGTATACACTGAGGTTGGGGTACAGTTCTTAAGAGCCTTGGCAGCTTCCTGCATTCCTCCCTGTATGGCTGCCCCTCTTCTCTCTCTTTTTCTACACCTGCCACCCCTGTATTTTTGTTACGCTCACCAATACTCTTAGGGAAAATCATGCTTTTAGCTACCTGTTCTAAATTGCTCTGCTGAAAAGCAGAGGTGTAACAAGGACATGTTCCCCACTGTAAGAGAAGATATAGTCAATTTCTTACAACACCAATAGAAATAGCTACAAGGGGGAAACTTCAATTAATTTCTTAAGGTCAATATCCATCTTCCCTAAACCAGAAATATTTAAACATAATTATTTACACAAAGAGCATGAAAGTGCTATGCAAAATCAAAAGTGAAATTTATTAATAATTGAGAAAAGCATCTTGGTTGTAATTGGAGCAGCCTAACAAAGAATAACTTAGGCAGGTTCAGTATGTTTCCCCAGTCTCTCTGGCAAATAGGAAAAGAAACATCTCTTGCTATAGACTCCACAAGAATATTAAACATTTTCATATGGAGCATCTCTAAAAAAATGAGTGCTGTACCAATTATTTTTTTCCAGAAGTCTCCTTGCTTTTGCATCTAAGGGACATGTGCTGTTACAACACATGTGGCCTCTGGAGCTGTGGCATCTCCTTTCACACAGCTCTGCCTTTTCCCTTTTTCTTATGGCATCTGAAGCAGAGCTAAGTTGCTGTTCACCAGCAAGGTCTCCCCCTTCTCCCTGCCCTCCACCACTTCTTTCCTCACAGCCCTGAATTACACTTTGCTCTGCATACAAATTCCTGCCCTTATCTTGCTTCAGCCCTGGCCTGTCTCCCACTGTGCAAAAACTTACTGCTTCTAATCTTAATTTCTCAGCCAGCACTCCTTGCAGTTACAGCTGCAAGGGCATCTCACTGGCAGAAAAACTACCTCTCTCTCTGGCCTTATTTCCAGGGTACCTCTGCCCCTCCTGGCCTGTCCTGAGGGGCACATATTGCCTGGTTGACAGTCCTGAGCCCCCTAATTTGTACTGCAGTCAACTAATGACCGATTTCAGAGTGTCACTGAGCATTCCCTGCACAGCTTTGAAGAATTTGTAAGACTGAAATATTCCTCTTGCTTACTAAAATACCAGTATTAATGCCACAGTCCCTGCAGAGCACATGGCAGAGCACATCATCGCCTCACACAGCAGGAGGCAGAGAGGCATTGCCTCTCCTAAGCCTGGCAGTGCTAAGCATTTTGGTTTAAAAGATGTCCATCCCCTTCCACTGTCTCTGAAATCAGTTTGGGCTGTGGCAGAAGGCAGGGGGCAAGGGTATTTTTATTATTATATTACCAGGAGCCTTTGAGAAGTACTGGGGACATTCACAAAAGAGGCAGAGAAAATCAGAGTGTTGGGGTCCTGCATTTCATAAAAGCACAGAATGAATTAGATTGGAAAAGATCTCCAAGATAATCGAGTCCAACCTATGACCTAACACCCCCTTGTCACCCAGCCCATGGCACTGAGTGCCACATCCACTCTTTCCTTAAACACCTCCAGGGACAGTGACTCCACCATCTCCCTGGGCAGCTCATTCCTATGCACCATTCATTCTTTTGCTGCACTTGTGGTCTTCCTGCACCATGTGAAGACACTAAGAAGACAAAGATTCTCTCCCCGTATTTCTTATCTTTAAGAAGGACATGAAACTTACGAACAGACTGTTTGGCCCCAGTCTGAAGCTTCGTCCATATTCCTTATTATATGTGATGTGCATTCTTTCCTACTGGAGCTTCAGTAGGATCACTTATGGACACAGTGCTCCTCAGTTCTGTGCACACAGGAACACCAAGGCTAGACTTCCCCTCTTGGGTAAAAAGGGGTGAAGTCAGAGCACCTGAAAAGAATATGCAGTGCTCAAAGAATACAATTGGTGAAGTCAAGGATCAGCAGTATTACTGGCATTTTCTTTCACTATGTATTTATTCTAATCCTATGGATTCAGATCAAATAGGCATGTACTATCATTTCACCTGCTCAGAAAATGGAACTGCAACTGCCTTTAGAAATGGCTTGAAAAGCCACCTAATCCTACTAAAATGCCCATTAAACCTCTGCTTAAATTTAATCAGAGCATTTTACAGAAGTTTCTTCCAAAGGGTTTCACTCTACCCTAACTGTACACTATGTTTTTTAACACTGATATCTAAATTTGATTCTTCAGTGCTGGCAAAAGACACCAGAATACGTGGCCAGATTTCAAGAAGCCCTGGAAATGTAAAGTACCCGCTGTACTCAAACCCAGGATTCACTGCTTCTCCAAAGCCTGTTGTTCCATGCTGTCAACCTCTTGATAAAGGAGTCTGCACCAATTAACAAGCAAATTTCTTTAGCTTACAGAACAGACAAAAACTCACTTGTTTCAATTAAAAAAAAAAAAATCAGTAAGACATTAAGCAGGTCCATCTTCTCCATTGCTCCAGTTCCTTTAGCACCTTACTTTTCTAAAACTGGGACTGGAGACCCTAATTCAGCAAAGCATTTTGCCATACATTGAAGTTCCTCTAGAACTTCATTATAAACTTCATTGTATCAAAATACTTCATTAAATCAGAGCCTCTGATGCTAATGATTTCTGCACCACTGAGAGGAAAGATGGACAAAATTGTTATTTTTCAGATTCAGGCAAATATTTGAACATAAATAAAAAAGCAGCCATGCAGAGCAAGATCTCACATTAAAAAGCATTATCACTAGCCTGAAATCAATCTGACAGCCTTTAAATCAGACTTCAGCTATCTCCAGACCATAAAGAAATAGTCCTTCCTTTATTCAATTCATGTACAGCAATAAAAGACTAGTAGCCCAGAGATTTTACGTAGCCTGGTAGACAACAACACAGCCGAGGTCAAGCAGTGACACCAGTGTGTCTTCATTGCATTTGACTGAAGTTCAATAAACTTGTGTAGATACAAGAGCCAAAGGCAGGGATGCTGGTAACAATTTTGTGAAGGCAGAGCACTCGGGGAGATGAAAGGCAGCTGCCAGCATGCAGCCACGGGACTGTTCCCCTGCAAACAATGGATGGAGACAGAGCCATCGATCGCTGCTGCCATCCAGCTGCTGAGCTCAGTGCATCTCAGGAACTGCAGCAAGAGCTAACCTTCTCCTCTCCTCCTCTTGCTTCCATCCAGACTACAATATATGAAATTACCTGAATGCTCAGAGGAAGCTTACGAATTTTGGGGGTCTCAGAAGCAATTTTCAATTTAACCATATGAAATATGTGCCATTTGATCCAAGCCATTTAAATGAGTTCGTTGTGAGAGTCAGCTGGCATAAAATAATTTGCTTGGGAAGGAAATCTGGCCCTGTCCTTCAGCAGTACTGTACCTGTCCATGCTCATGGACACTTTCTTAGTCGTGTACAGAGCTGCTTTAAATAACAGAAGGACATTTGCCACGAAATCATTAAAGCCCCAGTACAGTAAAAATGAATTTACATATAGCAGACCCTCTGCAATATCTCATTGCCACACACTAACTAGTTTCCATGCAAAGGCAGGTAAAACTGGAATTCAAAACAAGTTCTTGCTGGTTTAAATATTCAGAAGCTGTTCTTGAGTACTTGTATGGATGCAAGCCTTCCCACTGTAGCAAGGCCAGCCATCAGTAATTTCAGCATTAGCCAGCTCTGTATCTCCTACATAAAAGTCACAGAGCTGTGAGCAATTAACCACGAGTGTAAGTGGATTTATCCCAGGAAGGAGGAAGAATGACAGTTCAATGGCATAATATAGACATGTCCACATAATTAATAACCATTTAGTGGGGGGGAAATAACTGTAAGCTATGGAGAATGTTGTATTTGGGATTCATTTTTACTCTGCTAAAACTAATGCTAGGGCAATAGAATTTATTTTATATCCAGTACGAAATACCACTATGATTATTTACTGTAATTTCAAACACAAGCAAACAACTGATACAGAGATATGTGCCATCAGCGGAGCAAAAAATTCATAATGTTTAATCAGCTCTTTGCTATAAAAGGACATTTGCCTGTTGGATTGTTTTTAATCAGTACTAACAGAATTAAAAAGAAACATATTCTGAAACTGAGAGGAAATTAGATGTGCCATTGAAGTGGTTCTCTCTAATGCCTGAGATTTTGTGAATGCAGTCACATCTGATGTGCCCAAGGGTCCATCCCAGTTTTCTTCCCTGTCAGTGGGAGACTTTGCTTCACGGATACTGGATCAGATTGGAACTGGAGCAGACTTTGATTTTTTTTTTTTTTTTTTTCCTTTGAAAGCCCAGAACGTGGTCACAGTGGGCTCTTTGTAGATGGCACCACACACTATCCCATCATTAATTCTCTGCATTTTTTTATCCTTCACTTTTGGAGCATTGCAATTTAGGAGCAACGCCAAAAAAGTAAAGGGATACCTGCTCTCCCCAGCATAAAATATATTTACTTTTCATTTTAAAAACCCAGATTTAAATTAGACAAAAGTAAAATACCTTAAAATATTTTCAAGTGTTGCTTTTGAGTACTTTCAGACTTGTTAAAAACACTGTGGGGAAGTTGACAGATTTCTCTATGCCCAGTAAAGTGTGCAAGAGATGAAAGAACACTATTCCTAACCCTTGAGAGAGGAACCAAACAAAAATATGTTCAGACATAGGTAGATTATTCCCCTTTATTTGTTCTGATATTTCATGCTCTGGCTCTCCTGTCAACCCAGACTTATGCATTGACACACTAGCAGTTTATTGTCATTAAAAAAACTTATAAAGTCTTCCATTCTTTTCTGTCCCACAGAAAAGTCTCAGTGATTAAAGTTAAACCAAAGTAAGTGATGAATAGGCACACAAGTCCAGTGGTGGAGCGTTTTATTCAGTCATAACCTACTACATTATTCACAAAATGTATCTTGCTGGGTTTATTATTAAAAAACCCCAAACCTACCACCAAATGTAAACCCCTCAGAATCTGTGTGAGCTACAGTAAAAGGGCTCTGCAGCCCCTGGCCAAGGTCCTGCTCTGCAGCTGCTCTCCCACGCTGGTTCAGGTGATGTCCTTTGCCTCCCTCCCTCCCTCAGTATTGTGGGACAATGAGCATTCACTTCCTTTGAAAAGTGCTATTCAGAAATGTGCACTGAGCAAAGGTAGAACACCCATTAGTGCTTGCTACAACAAAACTACATGTATCCCAAAACCACAGTGAAAACTGGACTGCCTACATCATGCACCCTGTTCTATGTCACATTCCCAAAACTACATATTTTACCCATTAAAAAATCACATGGGTTTTCCAGAGAATTCTTGCAAAAGGATTTTTTAAAGCAGTATAGCCATACATATTCAGGTCCTTCATGTAAAGTCCCTATGTATGTCTATAGGTATTTAATCCAACTGAAAAGCTGTCAGTGTTTCCTATGCTTGTAAGAGTGTCTGCACTGGGTCTTTGTTTCACAAGCCACACGTTATTAAAATACAAAAATTCTTGAGCAAAGTTCACCTGGGACTGTCTTCCCATATATCAAACTCTGTGAGAGGAAACAACATTTCTTCTATTTATTGCCATGAGCAACTTCTTGTACTGTAGATTTTAGAGTGTGTATTTATGTATTTCACATATGCAACCCCACATCCTCATTCCACTTACCCTTCCATTACTCCAAGTTATATAAAGAAGGATCCAAGTAAAATCAGAGCCCAAAGTATAAAATAACTTCTTAATCTACAGTAATATATAGCTTAACTGACTTTGTACAGCCTTTTGGCAGCAGCACATCTACTGAATTTGTATTTCAGTTCACATGCCACTTTCAAGGCTCCAATATTTCAGCACAATTACAAATTAATGAGATAGGTAGTCTCCGTTGCAGAGATAGCAGCAATCTGTAAAAGGGTATTAAGAAAAGGAGTAATTTATTGGCTCATGAAGGTTCCAAGTGTGCAGTCGCATTAGCATGACAGTGGGAGGTCAAGAGACTCATTAGCCAGCAGTTACAAGATATGCAACTCAGTATTTTATAGTGGCAGGATGTACATGTAACATACACTTCGGGAAGCAATTACTGGAGGCTCACTTTGGCATCACCTCTGCCTGTATCTCCCAGCCTTCCTGAGAGTGGTGGGTATCTACTGCAGGGGCTCATTGGTGTGTGCCTACAATAGGACATCCCGTGCAGATTTGTTTCTGCTAAGTTACCAAAAACCTTGTCCAGTTACTCTGGAACAGCAGAGAGCAGAACACCTGCTGTTCCTCACTCCTGGCTAAGGGATCCAACAACCACATCCCTCCCTGGCACAACACTAACCTTAACCTGGCTGCTGCAACCAGCACAGATGGATCTTGTTAGTATCTGAGCTCACATTTTCAGCTTGAACAGCAAAGGAAGCATAGCCTGGGTTGGAAATTTGGGACTGGGGACAAAGGCAAGGGAAGGCACATGATGGGTGGAAAGAGGAAGAAATATGCGTGGTGCTTGAGGTGAGATACAGCAGCAAGGCAGCACTACCAAATGCTTGTTCTCAAACTGAGGAGGAGTGTGGAAAGCCTTCACCTTTGATAAAATGCTAAATTTTGTGACAAGGTGTATGACAAGATGTAAAACTGAGTAAATTACCAAAAATTAAGGTGTTACATCCTGATAAAATAAAGTGCACTGCTCCATTGACTGTAGTGGTACTCTGATGTTTTTACCCACTGAGATGGCTTTTAGCTTGTTTTGAAGACCCTCATTTTAAGGGAATAAAATCTGCAGGCAATCTGAAGCTTCTGACTGCAGTTCATTCACACAGGGAAAAAAAAAGATTAAAATAACCTTGCAGAAGACAGTTGTTGTATGAAAGCTCAGTGCCAACAGGGCGACCAGGTACCATGTTTAAATTAGCTGAGGCTGGGCTGACATTTCTTGTCTCTCACCCCTCCCCCTCTGGTCAGACATCCCACATCCTTTGTCTGTGGAACAAGGATTAAGGTAAAGACATACACTTGTTTTTGTCTAAATCAAATATGTAGAATACAATAATTGCCTCTGAATGTGCTTCATGACTGATATCAGCAAACACCTTAATTATTAATTGAATTTCTTTAAACGAACAGTATCAAAGCCTATTACATCAACTCTTATCACAACTGCAACACTCCAAGACTTCAATGTTATTCCTAATTAAACACATGGGTACCTATATGAGAGGGAAATAACACGAGCTTGACTATTTTCATAGATTTCAGATGTTCCCTAAATTTTACAAGAAGCCGTCTCTCTTAAGCACTGGCTTACTTCTCATTAAGAGCAGATTTGGTTTTTTTAATTAGAAACATCAGATATTGCCTTTCCTTAGAAGTATTTTGGCCTAATTTTGATCTCACCTAAAAATGGCAATGCCAGACTAGCATAAAAAACAGAGTGAGAGCAGAACTGTGATCAAATCTGGAGTCAAATGAGCAGATCTTCAAAGGTTTCATACAGCTGATACCTGCATTATTCAGGCTTTTTATCAATTTCAGCTTCTGATGCTCCTTCCCTTCGGTCATGGTTTTTGCACTTAACACATCATTATGCTGTGGAGTTAATTGCCACAGGATGTTTGGAGGCCAGGAGCAAATATGGGTCAACAGAGAGATTACTAAATAGATTAACATAAAACAGATTCTTTGGGGAATTCTGTCAAGAGTTCAATGCCATCTCCAAGTCAAGGTCCTTTAGCAGAAGGTCACTGGAAAGACCTGCATTTCCTTGTAGTCTGGCTCCTTACACAGACAAATCCCAGCTCCTTCCTCCTGTACAAAGACACTGCTTGAGCAAGCACTGTGCTGCACAGCTCTGTGGTGTGACCCCTCACAGCTGTACCATGGTTTTCACCTTCAGGAGGAATCCTACTGCTGCTTCCTTTCATCAATGGATAGGGCTAAGGGACAGATGTTCAACTGCACTGTATAGGGATGATGTGTAAATACTAGACTAGGAAAACTAACCAGAGGAAGCTATATTAAAAAAACAAACAAACAAACAAAACAAACAAACAAACAAAAAAAAAAACCAGAGAGCGAGAGAGACCTACACCATAACAGCAAAACCAAATCCAGCTCTTTACTGAAATCCTAATGAAAAACAGCTAAACAAAAAGGAATATAGGTCAATTTAAAATAGCCATTCACATGTTGATGGAAGGCAACATCCAGGCCCAGGGCAAGTACTTCCTCTGAGCAAAACCCCCAAGTGTACACAGAGTTTGACTTTTGAATGCAGACCTTCCATGATACGAATTGTTTCACCAGACTGGAAATTCTAAAAATATCTTATCCTGCTGCTTCCAACCCCCTTTGTTTCGAGAGGAGAGTCTGTTGTCCATTTGGCTAAAAGGCACGGATAGGTGAGATTGTGTTCTGCTCCACATCTCAGCCCCATGGCACAAAGGACACCTCTGTGGGGAAGGAGGTTTTGACAACCAACAAAAATGCCATATACCTGGCTTCTCCTCCATAGTGCCCAGCAGGTCTGAGTAGCTGCTTCATGTGGTCCTGAAAGTTTCATTCACACTGGCAGCACTGCACAACTGATGGTGTTTGAAAAGCCAAAAAGAGAAGGCATCTCTTATCAAGGCATATGATGCCTAAAAGGTTGGGACCCTCAACCAGAACAGATGGCTTTGCATCCTGAGTTAGAAAAAAACCTCTGTGTAAGGAATTTTTAATGAACTGCTCAGGCTCTAAAAGCATACATGGCACATTCTCCTTTCTTCTCATTCCATTATAAAAGAGACATGTTCATCCATTGGCATTTATAAACATAGCCTACAAATGTAACAAATGCTGTGAAATTCAGCCTGTAAGGGTAAGGACAATTTCATGTTCGTTTTGCAATGTGTAGCCCTTCACCATCACCCCCACTTGCTTCTCTTCAGGCCAGCACTGGAGTTCAGTGTTTAAAGGGCCATTTTACTGGTGCTCTTTACAGCCAGTCCAGTGAGTCCCCAAATCAGCAATTACTCTTTAAGTCAGTAGAACTGTGTCTAATTATTCCAAAGTAATTGTATGCATTAACCTACATATTAGGATATTCATAAAACAAAAAGGAAACACAGACTCACCAGCATTTTGCAAATACCCAGGTGACCACTTGTGAATGTCAACAGGAAACATTTCACTGTTTGCAGTTATACATTTCCTTAACTGTGTTCTTCATTAGCAATACGTTGTGTTTCTTAATGACTGCAGTGTTAACAATCAATGCATTTCTCTTTTAAAAAACCATCCTGGGTGACCTATGTATGCCCACAACTTTGTGTTTGGCCAGCTCAATAGCTGCTTCAGGGTGAGATCCTGGAAACAGCCAACACTAGAAATGGGCTTCTCCTGGCCTTTGAACAAAGCCATGATGCAAACCAAGGGAAAAAAGACATCTAAGTGATGTAGACACTGCCATGTGGTGGGTTTCTTATGTTTGTTTCCCTTTGTTTCCAGCACTGCATCATAAAAACCACATTTCCATTTTCAGCCTTCCTATGCAATTGAACCAGAAAAGGCTCTTTATTGTCATCCTTACAGGTACAGAGCTCAACCTACGCCAGAATTTACTGAAGCATCAGAAGTGGGTCATCACACCCATACAGTTACTTTGGGTCCTTCCAATCTTTTGTTTAAAACAGTAAGTGGCAAAATAGACCAACCAAAATGGTCTTAATATGTACACATATGACATATACATATATATATATAGTCACACAAACACATGCCCCTCATAACCCAAACACATCCACCATGCCAGATACATCAAAACACTAACAGAAAAAGCAAATTTTAAGGCTGTGTCATAATAATCACCCAAATTTAGACAATGATACAATAATGCAGATCAAGTTTGACTACAGTCACTTCAGTTATAAGCTAGTGATGGGTGGACTTCAAATGCTCAGATATATAAAAATACAGTTCCTGCCCAATGCAGGAGTCTCTTCCCCAGCCCTCATGTCCTCTCTTTTCTCCTCCCATGCTTACATGCACTCCTCTCTCTGACTTTTGTCATCACATTACTTAACTTTCTTTCATCTTCTTTGTACCATGATCCGCTTCTGCCACATCTTAAGAGAGGGATATCTCTCAAGTATCTGGAAGGGATGGATATAAAACCCCATTTCTTAAGGGGCAATGCCATTATCCCAAATTACACTACAAGGTTGTGCCTTTTACAGCATTCAAAGAAGCAGACCTGGAGACCAGCACAGGAATTGAAATTCCTCCTCCTGGAAGACTCTAGTAGGTCCCTCTGCTCTTACCCTAAAGTCAGAATAGACAGATTTATGCTGTCTTGGGCTTCCCACCAAAATAAAACTGAAGGTGACCTGCAGAAGAGCTCAGGCTTTGCATCCACCTACTTGGCTCATGTGTTTCTTTTGAAAGCCAATGAAATGAATGTGCATGAAATCTCAGAGTGCTTCTGTCAAGCTCATGTCACACAGGGTGTTAAACACTGACCCCAAAGGCTGGCCAAATACCTCTGAGGTACAAATCATTTTCTCACTCAACTCTTGTCATCTGAAAGGTTGAAAAAAGGACAGATCTGAAGAACTCCCTGTGATAAACCCCCTTTCTTCCTCATTGTTTATTCATCATTGCACCCAAAATGAGTAAGTTGAATCTCAAACTGAGGCAGCACATACATGTGCAGACCAAAAAGAGTCCTCCATTTGGCTTAATATTTTGTGCTATTTAGAGATGCCAGGTAAATCAGAATTCCCTGTCCTACAAACCATCCAAGCACACATAGAGGCTGCCCCAGTCCTAAAGGCAGCTGTGCCTTGGCTGCTTTCATGCTCGACACAAAGCTGCAGCTACCTCCACTCATAGACCTTGTATAGGCTTGGGGTTTATCGCATTTTTATGGAAATTCAGTTCAGTGCTCAATTTACCCTTATTTAAATGCTAATTTCAGTGAAGTGGTTTAACAAAGCAATTATGAAAAAAAGGCTCTAATCTTCCACGGACTGAGAAGGAAGAGACTCAGAATGTGGTAGACAGATTAACCATGTAAATGCAACATAAGCGATGTGTTTCCTACTTAATGCACTCAGTGATAAGCGATTCGGTTACAAAGGTGACAGTGCAGCCTCCTTTTCTAAATATATAACACCAAAGAATCAACAAAACACTAACACCTCATGCAGGGTGTTGCATATAATAATTATCCTTAGCAATCTCTCTTGTTTTCTGTACTTAACACTCACTCTTGTTTTCCTTCGTAATATATGTTTATCCATTTTATTTATAACTTCTGACTGTAAGATATAATCAGACACTTTAGAAGGCATTTTACTGTAATTGTGGTTAGTCATGTTAAGTGCCACAATTTAAAATGGTTTAATGCTAATTTCACCTCCCCCCTCCAGCAGAGCTGCAACTGAATCCAACAATGCCAAGCAGTTCAAGAGGTCTCTACCTACTAGAATCAAAATTCACCAGCTCTACCAGCTCTCCAAAGCCTCTTTGGGTAGAAATGAAACATGAATATCCTCCACACAACAACACATTTCTTGGAGCAAGGGTGAACAACAGAGAGAAGTGTGACATGGGAGTTTTAGGCCTGATACTAATTTCTTGGATAATCTGCAGTGCTGTTAGAATTTTCAGCATCTGTCTGCTTCTGAGAACAGGTAACATGTGACTGACAGAAATCTGTGAGATACTGTCAAATACTCAACCTTTTGCCTCTGAATCTGTGGAATTTGATTTAAGTTGAATACACAAAGGATTCCATGTCACTGTTGATTTATGAGTTTCAAATACTAAATTCTATTTTCTAAAGTTTAATCATTGCAGTTCTTCGCTTCCAGAGGCCTGTTACCTGTCTTTGAGATCTTCCTCTCTGACTTTCTGTCATTATTTCAATTCTCCCCAATGTTTTCCTGATTTCTCCCATCCCTTACTGAATGTGTTTTCTCAAGGTTGTGCAATCTGTAGAGACAGGGCTGTGAGGGAGAAGAAAAAAAGCAAAGGCAGCTGCTCACCACAGACAGAATCCAAGGGCTGAAGAAGCAGGGAGGAGTCTATGACAAGTGGTCAGGAAAGATTTTTGGCCATGAAGTTAAGGCATTCACCTTTTGGACTTATTTTTCATCTGAAGAGCGTGCATCAGTAACAAAAAAATAAGCAAATTATAAGAGAGGATATGAAATTTTCATGAAATAATTATCACAAGAGCAAAACAACTGATGGCAATTTCCAAAGCTCAGCTTAGCCTTTCTTGGTTTGTTGCTCCCCAGGGCATCATGAGCTGCCTGCACTGTGTGGTGTTTGCAAGCAGGTTGTGCTACACAGCCGAGTGTTGCTGTAGCACAGACAAGTGTAATTCTGGAGTGGAATGTCTCCTGTTCAAGCTGAGGCAAGTTCCATGTGTGGTGTAACTTTGCAGGAGCTGTGTTTAACACTGGAGGGGCAGTGGTAAACAAGGAAAAGAGCAGGATGCAAGGAGATGTAAGCCTTTTTCATTAGACAGCAAAAGAAAAATTCTGCACTGGCCAATGTAATCGGGTGCTGCTGTATCCTGTAGTGATATCAAGGCACTTAAGTGGCACAGTCAGGGAGGAATACATTAGGTTTCCATCATGCTGCCAAGGCAAACAGTATAGCATTCACCTAGAATGCATCTTTCTACCTTCCCTGAAACAGTGGCAGCTCTGTGGGGATTCCCTGTAACAAAATCCACAAAGCAGTGCAGCACAGTGCCAGCTCATTGGACTGGGGGGGCAACATCTGCACGGGATAGGTAATTCTGCAATTCCCAGAATACAGGGAGAAACTGCAGCTCCATGATCCAGTTCTTGTGCTACACAGGGGTTTATCCTAAGAAAAGAGATCTACGATGTGATGTTCAAAGTCTGTGAAATATACTCAGTAATTCTGGTTACTGAACATTTCTGAACAAAACTTCTAACTCCCTTTTCCAGAATTCACCCGACGTTTTAAACAGAAAAACCTCCTCTTATGTAACAAAAGAATGATACAATGTGGGAAAGGAAGAGCATTTGAGAGAAAAAAGATGGCAACAATTGAATGTGATCACAGTCACATATCATCTGTCACCCCTTTGACCCAAACAACCTCACTTTACTTTTTGCCTGTCAACTCCTCTGGACTGGACTGGCTTTCTAAGCACAACGGAGGGAAAAACACACAGCATGTCTGCAAATTAGCAAGAGCTTATATCTCTAAAACGAGAATGAAATCAAAATTCAATTTTCAATCAAAGTATCTTTTACAGAAAAAAATAAATGGATGTTTACATTCTAATATAGTCAGTTTGCATTTGAGGTCTCATGTTTACTGGAATTCAGAGCCCAAAAAGAAGGTAGTCTGTATGAGCAAGGCAGAAAGTGGTGTGCAAAACCAAAGCTTGTGAGCAGTTTTTCTGGGTTTGATGCACAGTTCTCCCAGGTAAACAGCCCAGATCCTGAAGTTCTGTAACTACACTGAGAAACCCCAAATGAATAGGTACACTCTAATGAAATAAGGTTTAAAGCTTTGGAAGGTAAATGAAAATAAAAGATTGCTGAAGTGAGTCCTGGTGGCAGGGACCTGTATAAGGAGAGAGGTCTCAGATGAGAAAACCTGAATTCCCAGCACTACAATATTCAGTGCTATTTGAATCAATGGTTACCCACAAAGAGATTTCACACAATACATAGAATAAATTTAAGTTAGAAATCCATATCCATTTGATTTAAACTAAGTACCTTGGGAGACTAAAGCAGCCTTCCTTGACAGAATTTGTTTCATTAAGGTTTTCCTAAACTTTACACAGCACAGTAGGCACAGTAATTTTATTTCCAAATGAGTTAAAACAGCGTCTGATCTGGTAGAGGCACTTAATTATGATCAGAAGGGCAAGAAACTAAAATATATGTAAGTGTGCTGGGCAATTCATGTCATTTCAGCATAATTACTCTACCTCAGGGTCAGCTAAAGTTGCTCCCACAAAAGCTAACTTTCTCTGAAGGGCTATTTGTCATGGATGCTTGATTCTTAATCACCTCATCAGATCAACTGCTGCTCTGCCTATCCCTGGGATCACTGGGAAGGTTTCAGGCCCCTTCTACTGAAGTTAGTTACTAGTCAGCTCCATTCCAGCTGCGAGGCTGAAAATTTCCTAAAAAGCAAACACATTTAACAGTGTTTCAGCTGATGCAGAAGAGTTCTGTCAAGTACTTGCAAAAAACCAAACCAAATAATATGACAGAACAAGCATTCATTTGATGTGACATTCCTAAATTCTTCGACACTCAGAGATTTTGGAGCTGACCTCTGCAGCTGCCAGCTGAGCACAACAGGGTTGTTGTACTTCCTTACACTGCAGGTCATGCATTCCCAGTAAGGCTCTGGGTTCCTTCTGCACCTGGCCAAGGGAAATGCCATGAGATTAATTCCCATCCAGTCACACCTCTGGGGTAACCACAGCCACTGCACACAGGCCAAACTCATAGAAAAGCCTTTGGACAAGATATCACAAGAAAGTGATTTTGGACATACACTCTGAAGAAGCTGGGGAACTGGACACTGAATGCTCTCAGGCAGTGCCTGTAAGATGCTTTTTTTAAAAGTGAACTCTTAACCTGACAGACATTGCTAACATCTCTGCATTATTAAAAGGAGGTATTTTGAATGGTCTTATTTCTAACATATTTTGACAGCAGGGGAGACAGCACCCTGAACCCCATGTTCCTCTGTAGCCAGCCCATCAGGATGTCCCAAAGCACAGGGTTAGTGTGCTACCCATGCTTAGAATCCCCCTGGATGGTCTGCAGTGTCACTGCTGAAACACTAGTACAGGGAAAGAGCTGCACTGAGGTACCATAGCTCAGTAATAACATAGAGCTCAGTTTCAGCTTTCCAGGTAGGTCATAATTTTTAATTATAGTTATCTGTATTTAAGCTCTGCACACAACAACTAAATTTCAGCTTTGCAGTATGTGCCAGACTACCTCTCAGTAGCACTGAGAAAAAAAACACATCAGCCAGCTGCCTGGATATTCCCAGAAACAAGAAAACATCTATCAAGCCTTGGCACAAACAATTCTTATTTCTGTTTTATCTGTTTATTCTCCTAAAAGCATCACCAAAACAATTCACAAGATTCATAATCCGCAAGAAATGCGATTTAAACCCACATCTGCAGAAAAATATTAATTTATAGAAAACAGTAATCTACCTAAAACCTTCTTAGGAAAACACTTCTGCAAATTCATATCATAAGACAGTGCCCCAAAAGAACTGAAAAATGTATTACTCAGTTGTTTGTGCTTTGTAGGTGTACAACTGCTTGTGTAAAAGAAGAACGTGGGCACCAAGCCAGCAGGAAACATTAGTATAGGAACTGTTCCTCAGAGGCAAATCTCAAATGGAAGAGCATCCACAGGTTAGCAACAAAAAACAGCCCCAAGGCCTCAGGTACAGCCTGTGCTTTCACACTGCCCTGACCTTAGAGCAAAGTGGCACAGCAGAGAAGCCAAAACACCATGATTGTTCAGCAAATCCAAGAGTTTAGAGCATTGTCACAAATCCTGTTTGCTTTAGGGGCAAAAGCTCCTTTTGCTTCAGTTATTTTGCCCTGAGCCCCAGGGACAGAGTGCCCAAGGATCTGCTACATCACCACAGTGCTCAGCCACAGCAATCCCACTGACTCCCAGCAACCTTCCTTCCTTTCAGGCTCCTCGGCACAGAAGGAACAGCATCTGACCTACAGGTCAACACATCTGAAACTTTTAACTCTCAGAGCTCCACCTGGATGTCTGTGGGTTTGTTTGTGTTATTCAAACATCCCTGCTGAGCTGAAGGGGGTTTGCTGACATCAGCTGAGCCCCTGTGTGCCCTGTGAGCAGCAAACAGATACAGCTGCCTTGGCTCAGGTGCTGCATTGCTCTCCAACTCACTTCCATCCACATCTGTCTCATGAGCGCTCCAAGCCCCTTCACACATGCACAGAGCACTTTGTGTACTGCACTTGTCTTGGAGAAAACCTGAAATCCTCCATTGTTCTTCCACTCTGTTCAGGTGAAAATACTCCTTCAACTTGACCAGAGATCTTCCACCCCTGGAGCCCTCTAGTCCCCCTTGCTGCGAGGATCATTCAGGGACCCTCCTGAGCAGCCAGGGTGCAGAAGAACACACAACAGAAGGACACAGGGATGGTCAAAGGTATCCCATGTGTTCCCTCCTTCATGGGCTGTCATGAACATCCTCTTCCTTCGTATCCTTTTGGATGCAATAAAAATACTATTGGATGATCCTGACCTTAAAGACAGCTATACTTTCAAAACTTATTTGAGATGGAGACTACTGCATGACAATGATTTATCTTAGCTCCTCTGCAGAATATTTTCATATCCTTTTTCATTTCAGATGTTACAAAGGCTTGTCTGTCTCTGGTGGGGAGGAGAATAAATTTGCATGTGTTAAGGGCACGGGGAGCAGGAATAGACATTTTCAGGGCTGTATTCACAGCTCTCACTCCAGATTCACACCTGGGACTCACTTTCTTTGGCAAAACTCCAGAGTTGTTGACATTGTTCAGGAGACAAACAACCACAGGGAGCTATTTCAGCTGAATGGATCTTGCAGGTATATGTGCTCTGGAATGAGTACAACGTTATGGAGCAAAAGAGGGACAGGACCAGAGCAGATTCTTCAGGTATACTTGCAGTCCTGTTGGGAACAGAGCTAAAATTTTATGCTTGCGTGAATAAGATGAAGGGACAGCTCTTGCACATCTGTGTTCTCTTGCCTATTCCTTTTCTCCTTCTACACTTTGCAACATAACGTCAGCAGGGATGCCAAAGGTGCCCATCAGTGAAATGTCAATACAAATATATGCAAAGAGTTCATGGAAATATTCATGCTAACTTAAGCTACATAGAAATAAATAATTTCAGGCCAAAGACTCAAGGCAGCAGTCACTGGCCATAGCAGTTCTTGTCCTGGGGAAGGACAGAGCCACTCTTCATCCCAATGTCACAGCAAACACACAGGCTGTAAAAAGGCAAAGAGGGCACAGAGGTGCCAGGGAAGAGCACAGACACCATCCAGCACAGTGTTAGCCAAAATCATAATTTCTTCCTCTTTTCAGATTAATGAGTTGTAATTTATTTTACATGTTTCAGCTAGAACCTGCAGATAGTTTTCAAGAAGTGGTAACTATAAAATGATTTTAAAGCATCAATATGATATGAATGTAAAAACAATCTTTAAATATGCTAAATTAAACTTCCTTTATAGTAAGAGGAAGTTAAATTACATAAATGAAACTACAGCAATTATGCTGTTTCAACAATGAACAGAAAGATGGAAGCTGACAGGATGCCAAGTAGCATCCAGGCTTCAACATGAAACACTCCTGTCCTCCACCCATCACAAAGGTTACTCAGGCTGTTTCAAACCATTTTAATCTGGTGTTACATAAAATTACCCTCTAACAGAAGAAACAGATAGAAAAACACTACTTTGGGCTGCCTTCTCCTTTTGCAGGCTGTCATCTGAATTTTCGTTACCAAGGGTGCTCATATCCTTTTCAGATCTTTGTCTCTAGAAATCCCTCTAAGAGCCAATGCTTTGCTTTACTAAATTTCCATTCTAGAAGAAACCAAGTTTCCTCTTAAAATGTTCCTAGACAACGTGTTCAGTAATCTAGAGCAGGGTTGCAGATACCTTTTCATCATTCTAGAAATTACTAGAAATGACAAAGTTCAGTGTTCCCTACCTGTGCCTTTGAGCATTTCCTGAACTCAAGCATAAAGTCAGTCTGCCCACATCTGGATATTCTACCAAGAGTCTTTGTGGTTAAAGCATGTTTTACTCACTGCTTCCTGAATAGGATTCTCATAGTTCCCATTGCTGTAATTACCCACTCACTGTACAGTAGTAGTGCTTCCCACATTTCCCTTTCTCTGTCCAAAACCTCCATTGCACCCACCTTTCTAATTAGATGTACATGCACTGAGCCATACATCTTCCTTAGTAACTTCCCCAGTTACGGGTAGCAAGACTTTGCCCACCTCTGTCATTCATAAAGTGGCAACACATTAAACACAGAAATAAGCACAAGCTTTGGCAAATGCCTGCTTTCAGCCATCTTTTGTAATACTCTGCTCTTTAATCTTTTATGTGATCATCTTTTCCTTAATTACATCCATTATAATTATATTCATCCTCCTACTGTCGATCCCTTAAATTGCAGCCTACAACATCTGTGAGAAAATGACAAGTCTTGTAGGAAAAGGAAAGAAGACAGATTTTCTATAGTGCAGGTAGGCATTGTTCAGGAAGTCTGGAATAGCACACAACATGCAACCACACCCAATGCACCAACATCCCACTTGCTATTAGCAAGTTCCTTAGAAAGGTGAGGCTTCCTCTCCACTCCTCTCCAACCTCTGTCACTGGAACTCTTCCTCTCATACTGTTGATTTCAGGGGCTTGTGTTTTCTCCTGCTTTCTTCCACTTTGCAGCACATTTAGACCTCATGGTCTCTGCTGTTCTCTCAATACCAGAAATCCTTTCAGGGACATAGTTTCTTCACCTAAAAGTCATTAGCAACTTTTCTGAAACCCCAACTAATCTTGAAAGGCCATAACTCAACAAATTAATTGAAAGAGGTTGCTGTTCCAGCCCCACTCAAA
The DNA here is from genome assembly GCF_008360975.1 of Lichenostomus cassidix. Taxonomy (NCBI): domain Eukaryota; kingdom Metazoa; phylum Chordata; class Aves; order Passeriformes; family Meliphagidae; genus Lichenostomus; species Lichenostomus cassidix. Next base: position 21,331,020 of record NC_139490.1, read on the forward strand.
CCTAGATCAGCATTCAGCGAGACTTCTCTCAATGAATAAATCTCTCTGTTCATTGGGATTTGGCTATGGGATACTATTTACACTCTTCAGTGTCTCAAACCCTGTTAAATCAGATGTAGCAGATAGAGCTGCTCTCCCACTGCTTCCACCAGGGAAGAGAAGAAATCATCCACAGAGTCACTGGGCTCCCACATCCCATCTCCTCCTGCTCCTCTGAAAGGCCTGACCCAGCGAGCAGCCTCTGCATCCTCCCAGTGACCTCCAACACCCCTCAAGCACCTTCCCAGACCATAGCCCTCCAGCCTTGAACTTTGGTGTATGTGAGACCCAAAACCTCTCTGCTGCCATCCTGATTTGGAAAGTCTTGTGCTGCAGTTGAGCTCCTCTACTAGACTTCTCCTCTCCAACTCCGCAGCCCGTGCCTTTGCTTGCTCTGCTCACACAAATGCCATAAATCATCACCCACCATAGGCTGCTCAGATTAGTCATAAGGCAGCTACATCATAAGGGCTAATTGGCCTGATTAGCTGTTCTATGTTGAGACCATTATCTGAAAAATCTTTGCTTGTTCTTGTCTGTTTATGAGTTTGCAATGAACCTGAGCACCTATTCCTCAAAATAATTTTTTGTCCTTGCTGATGCTGACTCAAAAGCATCTAGAGCAACTCACATTAAGAGAATCTGCAGATTTTCCCAGTTCCTTAGCTTTTCAGGAGCTGCCTCCCAGTGTAATTTTGCTGAATGGACCTTGTTTGGCTTCAAACAGGAAACAGTCACCAATTCCTAGCTTGTACTTTACACTAAAATAACTTATTCCATTAGCAAAGGAAAACTGTTCTTTTTTAATCTCAGATCTGAGATGTATCGTGCTCAGCAAGATGCCTGAAACAAAACAGAAATGACACTACTCTAAGGCCGTGTGCAACACACAATTTTGTTTTTCTCTCCTGCTACAGAGATATTTAACTAGAGTCAATATGTAGAAATACCAAGCCATGGCCAGAACCACTATCTGTGATCAGAACTGTGAATTATCAGAATAACTCCACTAACTGAACTCAATATCCTCAAATCACATCTGGACTGCATGCTCTGGGATGCTGCAGCACCCTGCTATTCCTGTTGTGCCTCCCATCCCAGACATTGCCACGTGGCTGCAGCAGATATTGGCATGTTTGGACCTTCTGTCAGTAATTTCATCCCTGTTCCAACACACTGGTGCTTCACATGAGCAAGGCAATAGGAAATGATGCTGCTGTCTGTGGCAAAGTCAAGTGCAATACAGAAGCCCTTTTCATCATGGTGGGTACTTATGGGAGGTTTCAAAGCATGCTCTTAATTTCTCACCCAACTTTTGTGAAAGACCATCTGAGACAGAGCCTTCCTGAAGAGCTGATGGCACTCCAGACCTGCACAAGTGCACTTCTGTGCTAGGAATCCAAAGAGACAACGAGGACAGATGTTTTACACATGCAGGGTGAAGACACTGAAACTACACCTTCGGTTTGAGCCCATCTCTGAGGTAAATATCAGGCCCACAGCAACATTCTCACATCTATTGCTGCCAGGCACCATGAACTTAATTTTCTAAAGTGTCTGATAGGCGCCCAGATCCATTTGAGTGCAAATACAGACATTCCGAGCAAGCTCTTCAGAAGCATTCCATATTCAGGGCTACTTTTGGGATTACAAGAAGATGCCCAGTGCTCAGAAGAAAAGCTGTGGGACAGGGACTGAAACATAATTGAACAAACACACATCACAAATTGATGCTTGTTTCAACACTCAGGGTCACTGATGTCCTTCCAAAGCCACTCTTGTTCACATCTCTTCCTGACATGGCCAAGGGCCAGTTGAAGCTCAACAGCCACACAACCAGAAACTCTTTCACCCACCAGCCATAGTCTCCCTCACCATAAGGCTCGTGATTTGGACACTGCGATTCCTTGATTTGGATGGATGTATCAGCCAGTCTGGGAGGAAAAGCCTTGACTCAGAACTGCCAGCTGTGTATCTTCTGCATTTTCAGATAAAACATTTCTAGCTTTGCCCAGGTTGCCACTTACATGGGGAAGGAGTGTCCCCCAAAAGCTACCCAATCTCCTTTGTATCCTCTGTCTATACCAACGTGCAGGGTGGGGTCCCCATTGCCCTACACATAAATGCCAGGCAATAGGAGCACCTCTGGGGCTCAGGCACCACCAAAGGGCAAACCCACCTCTCCTGTAGGTACAAACCTGCTGATGCCCCCTATAGCCCAGAGAGAAGTGAAGCAAAAATAAGGTGAGGAAACTGTTAGAATCCCCTAGCAAACAGAACTAATTATTCCACGGAGAGCTTCCCAAGGATGTCAGGATTTACATTCAGAGGACAAGGCATTGATCAGTGGAAACTATCAAAAAGGAAGGAAAGCAAAACTGTGCACTGAAAAGTCAGAAGAGATAAAGCCTTGGACAGCAAGCAAGCATTAACAACATGGCCCCAGGAAAAGCCAAAGAGGACAGCTTTTAAGTGAGCTTTCTTGAGTCCTGCTGTGTTCAGGGACACAGGCCTTTGTAAATTCTTTATAAATACATAGGACTGCATCAAAGTCACCCTTAACTCACCAATTTCTCATCTTAAGTGGAACAACTGACAGAAAACGTCTCTCCCCAGAATTTTTTTATTAGCTTCTGGGGTCAAGAGAGGCTACAATAATAATTACAGCCTCAGCAAGGAGATGATACTTTGTGTTAGGAGACACATTATTTGAATCAGGATTGAAGGGACAATGCTTTTCTAGCAGCAGCTAGGCATTAGAGGACCTGTTTTTTCTCTTACTAAATATGGGAGGTTTCATCCTCTTTTGCTGTTAACAGATTGATACATGTTCTGCATGTGCATTTGTAACATTCTATAGTCTGACTGCCTGATTTGATCAGAATTTAAATTGTTCAGGACAACCACTTCTTTTAATCTTATTTATAATACCTAAAAATGCACCGTGATACTAACAGAGAGATGATTGCAGGGTTTTGCTATGGTAAGGTTTTTCATCTTCTGTCAGCAAGTACTGACTGGAGGCACATTGCTCCAGGTCTCCAGGGTCCAGAAGGAAGGAAAAATAGGAACTGGGGACAAAGTGTTTTGCACAGCTTCTCAGGGTGGATCAGGGACAAAAAAATCATGCCACATGTTAATCTTAATTCTTTGTTGCTTAACCCTGTAATTCATGTCTGAGCTCAGCACTGGGGGCACTTCACTGCCTGGAGCCCCTTTGTGGTGGGTGGTTTCTGTACTTGCTTTAGAGGTCCCCCCATACAGCAGGGACAGTGCTGTTGTCCCCAGCAAGTGGTCACAAGCCAGCAGGTGGTCACAAGCCAGCTGCCCTGGAGCAAAAAGCAGCCTTCCTGCCACCTCCCTCACTACCCAATAGCTCCTCCAGCTACCTGGGCAGTAGCTAGAATAAAAGATCCCTGCTTCAGTTATCTGAGTAATGCAATTAATGACCGCCATTAGGAACACAGAGTCCTGCTGAGCTGGGAGACATCAAATCCTGCAGCAGCACATGAGCAGTGAAGGTACAGCCAGGTAGGAAACAGCTGGATGACAAGTGCTGTTCCTAGGCTGGGTTTACTCCCAACTTCATCTTCCCCTCAGGCAGAGTCATGGGTGAGAGGGAGCTCTCTAGACTCAACCTGACTGGCATGTCTGTGGAAAAGGACACTAAACTGGGAACAGAACCTTCCTCGTGCTTTTTGTTAAAAGAAATTAACATATTTGAACATCCAGAGCCAGAGATCTTTACTTTTAAAAGCAAAGACTGTTTTTACACAGCTTACTATAAAGAGGATAGAGATGTAACTGGGAGCTCTGACTGTTTTCAGAGCTTTTCCCACTTAAAAAAAAGATTCACTTGGAATTTTGTTTAACTTTGAAAGGAAGAATCTAAGCTATGCAAAACTGATACACTGTACTCTGATGGATGGGACACACACAGAGAGACAAGACAGTCCATTTAGCAAGAGAACTGAAACACTAATGAATGTTGCTGAGTGGAAGGAGAGAACTGAGTGCCTGTGTCTGTGTGCATATCACACACATGGAAAAAAACCTTAAAAGAACTGCAGATACAGGGTTAAATTAATCCAACCACAGGGAATGCCACAGCACTATTAATACTGTGTTGGTTTAAAGCTTACCAGCTGTGCCACCAAGACAAAAGTGTCTGATAGTGGTGTTCTCTTTAGGCTGAGGGTTTTGGTACCCCTGGGGGATTTGACCTTCCTCACCCAGATAGGTGCTGCTCTAGGTATCCAGAATTTTGTGATTCTTACTCACGATAAATATGAATAAATTATCCAAAGAGGAAAGTATTAGGCCCCTCCATTCATTCTGACCCCAGAGAAGCATTTCATTCTGCAAAAGTCATGCAGAGGAAAAAAAAGAAAAGGCTGATTCATCTGCAATGCAGCTCGCCCCAAATTGCTTATACTTGCACTGTCACGCTCTATGCTGGCACTGCTAACTTGCTGTTTGCTATTTTGGCTAATTATATAACTTTCAAAGGAAAGAGGCTTCTTACAAAGCACTCAAAGAAGGGTGGGAGGCATTATATTAGTCTCCTACACATCTCACACTGTGTATAATGAAACTCCAAATTCTGAGATGTCTGAGGAGATTTTATCTCCTCATGGCATGGCTGGATCTGCCCCAGAACATGAGATTTGGAGGGAAGGTATCTTTGCTTTCTGCTCCCTGTTGTTAGTGTCCAGATGAAACCTAGCAAAGAAACACTATCTATTGGCAGGGCTGAAAAGTCCATGTATTCAAACTGTCCAACATTATTGAGCATTTGAATAAAATCGTTCAAGATAGAATCAAATTCCCTGCTGGCAGAAAGGCTATTCATACGCAACTGGCAAGAACTGCACTGTAACTCCAGATTCATGCAGCTTCAAATTGTCTCATTTGAGATGTTTAGATAACAGAGTCCCCTGAGCCTTTCTATTCAGCTCAGCATGCAATGGTAAGAGGACCGAAGAAAAACTCAACACACAAAGGATTAAGTGACGTTATTACTTCACAATACAGGGGAGCATGGAAAATGCTGTAAGGTGGGAATGGCTTAGAGTGGTTTGCCCTTGTCTTTACAGCTTGTGAGCAATCAGCACGGCTGTTGGTATTCAGTACTAAGTTTCATCAAAAGCACAAAGTATGATTAAACCACTAAAAAAAGCTGGAGAGTATCCAGGGTTTAATTACCATCATATCAGATTTTTAAATGCTGATGAGAGCAAGTGTCAAACAAGAAGAACGGCATGCAATACAGTACACCTTGGGGACTGCCTGTGCATGAGGCTGATGAGTGCCTGGCAAACCAATTACAAGAGGGAATTACAGAGGTTTAATAAACTGAAGAAAAACAGAGCCATTAACCTACATGGGTCCCAAACAACAAAGCAGGTAAAATACGGATCTAAACCTAAAAATCACTTGGATTAAGAATTACCAAGATACTTTCTTTCACTTGAAGGAAAAGATCTGCCAGACACCTTTTAGCAAATGCTCCCCCAATTACATTAGCATTTAGACTCAACTATGCCTAGCAGAACTAACCAAATTCCTGTTCACACTGTTTTCAAGTTTACACGTGCAGAAAGCCAGTCTTCGATCTGAAAGGGCCCAAGAAGGACAAGACAAACAGTGCTGGAAGTGCAATCATCCATATCTTTCTGCATATGGCAACAACAACTGGAGATACAGTGCATGTCTGTGTCCAGTGGTGACAGATGCAGAGCTGGGCCTTGCTGTGGACTGTTCCAAAAATGTGTCTTTGTCCCAGCCACAAAACTTTACACTTTGCTTCTTCCTACACTTTGTAGGAAGAGCATACACAGGATATCAAAACCAAATACAAGAAATATATATAGGTCTTCCTAAGAGCAAACCAAGTATCTTTAACTGCAGACCTTTTCATAGCCAATTCACAAGTTTAATATTATGCAACTGTTTATCTTTTAAGTAATTGTGCTTAGAATAGAACCAGCAAACTTTCACTATCCATTCAAAAGGACATTGCTCAACATGGCAGTCAGATAGATAGGGTGTGCAAGATAATTTGGGCTAACTTTTGCAAGAACATCATTACTTCCGACCTTCCCTCTGATATTATGTGCTTCCTTCTCCACTGTCACAAATGCCTAAGAATACTGCATACAATTGCCCAAAGAAAACAGATTTGATGGAGTAGAAGAATAAATTTATTCAAGGTGTGCAGAATGCAGGATTGGCCATTCACATAAGGGGCCCATAAACCTGTAGAACCAGAGCAGATTACTCTTGGATATCTCAATAGTTGTGCAGAAGTTGCAAACAGCAGTTTGCTCCTGTGCCCATGCAATCATCCAAAACTCTGTAACACAGAATCCATGTGGGAATGGCTGCACCAAAGTGATTTTGGTCAGGCACAGCTTCAAAATCTGATTTCTGTTTAACCAGCCTGAGCATGTCCTGGAGGAAACATTGCAATACCTCTGCAAATCCTCCTCCTCCAGAGCAACTCGATGCCTGTCCAAAAGTAGCACTTGAGGATTCCGTAGACATGCAGCTGCACTATCACTCTAGTAATTTTTAATAGCAAAGAGCTATTTCTCTCTACAGGAACACCCCTAGACCAGTATCTCTTCACTGATACAATACAAGAAACAAAAAGTGCTGTGGGTCAGCATGCCCTCCCTGCACCACAGCTCCTGCCTATTATCTTTCAGGCTAGATAAGGCCCAACCACATACAAGCATCTACAGCAAGGGCCCTGAACTCCTCAGAGGTACCAGGCCCTGCTCTTGGGCCTGTCAAAGTCCCAAACTAAGGCCAAAGTAAATCAGTGCACTTGACAATTCATTTAATCAACCTTTGATCCAAAATTTGCTTCCTCTAAACTGTTTTGAGCCACTGAGGAACTTTTTTGACTTGAAATGGGACAGCAAAGCTAACAGAGCTCCTGGCTGTCCCCTTGGGCAGGGGGTTTAGTACAGGGCAATTTATCTCTTGTCAGGGTGATTTATTTTCCTGCTGTGAAATGCTGATATAAGTACTTATGGATGAAATATGGGAAGGGGTCCTATACTTCTCTTTAGCACCTTTGTAGAGGTCCTTTTCATCTACCATCTCTGTGCAGAGGAGCATAAGGAACATTTTGTCTCCCAACACCTGCTCTGCTGACACAGCATCTCCTGCCCTGCAAGCACCCCAGCAAAGCTGTCCTTTGTTCCTGTGGCAGCTAAATCACTTCTCATCACAGCAAAATCTCCTGTTAAGGAGTTTCGATGGCACAGATTTTGGTCATGTCTCTTCCTACTTTAACCATAAAATTCCCTAGTGTCATCCTACTATAGCCAAGAGCAGGGCATTGAGGGAAACCCTCATGTCAGTAGGTGGAGTTACTTCTCCCATGTTAGGGAGTGAAAAAAAAAGGATGAAGAGCTCTGTGTTCAAAGAAAAATGCCTACCAACAACTCTCTAAAAGATGGATATTTTAGTGGAGTAAATTCAACACATCTTCTCCATGTGTTGATTTAATACTTTCCCCTCCACCCCCTTTCATTAGGCTACAGGTAACCCCCCCATCCTGTTTGCTTCTTCCTTTGGTACTGATAACAGACCTTCCAGGATTCAGTTTCTCCTGTGCAAATTTCTAGGGCCATGGCATAATTGTGCCTCCCCATCTGCCTTTTTGGATAATTATAAAGGAGGAATATGTCATCCTTCTCTTTCGTGCACCGGTGATCCCTATCCAGAAATGTTCTCCTTCCCCATATGGCAGAGATCCAGTAATTTGTCATGTCACAGTGTTCAGGGAATTCTTCCTCTGCTGCTAAGAAATTATCAGTCTGTTTTCATTTCCCTTGAGCCTTTAGGAAGAGATAACTTAAACTTTTAACTTCTGATTAATGTTGCTTCCTTCAATGTAAGGTACTAAAACATGGAAAAAAATAGTAAGTATACAACAAAGGATAGGATTTATCAATTATTTAAACACTATTCACACATGAAAGATTCAATGAGAGTCAATACCTTTTTTCCCCAATGGAATATCCTTTTATGAAAGCACCAGAGATGTAAATTAAGTCTCTACCTGCTCCCTGAAGTGATTTAATTTTGGTGAGTTTTTTGGGTCACCTGAAATTGTGGCCCTAAAACATGATCTTGGCTGCCATAGGTTAAAACTAATAGGAGGTTATCAAAGGCTGAGCTGTTTATTCTGAGCATCTGCTCACATCAGGGGAGGTTCTGCACTTGCCCCTCTCATACCTGCAGATAGATGTGCACGTATGTCGTTCATGTAATGCAGCATTTGTAGGAGGCTTGGGCCCAATGCAGCTCAGAAGGGAGCAGCTCTCTGATGATTGTCAGTTCCCTTCCATCACACACAGCCCCTGGGGGAACTGCAGAAACAGCCAATATTAGACCTGCAAGTACTGGCCAGGGTCACTGTGGCTTATCTGTCCGTGATGGACATCCCACAGAACAGCAGCAAACACTCAGCTTCCAAGGCCAGTACCATGTCTTGTCTCAGGATTGTTCTGAGATTGAATTGTGAGTAAAAGATGTTATAAAGGCAGATGAAGGCAAAACCAACAAATCACTGGAGAAGAGGATTTAAGGCAGGAGTTCTGAAAGAACTGAGAATGAAAGGTTCTGACTCTCAGTTATGATATGTAGCCTCTTAATCAAAATCACCCTGGTGCTGGAAGTGGAGATATGATTCCTGGAAAAAACAAGGAAACTATGGGCTAGTGAGCCCAATGACTCTCCAAGGCAAATAGATACAAATCAGCATAAAGAAATCAATTTGTGATATACAAACAACTGTAGCATCAGGGGAAAAAACAAACATAGCTTCACAGATAGAAGTCAAGCTTCACAGTCCTACTGACATTCCCTGAACAAGTCAAGAAGAAAAGGGAAATCAAATTCCTACAGTACACCTGGACTTTCCAAAAGCACTCAGCAAGGTCCCTGTAGCAGCAGCTTTTAAGGAAATTAAGCAGCAGCCTTATTATTAGAAGCAAGGGTGTCACATGGATAAATACTTGCCCAAGAGACAGAACACTGAGCAGGAACCTGTTATTTCCTGCAACAGGGACATCACCAGCAGTCCTCCAAAAGGACCAAGACTGATACCTAGGTCCTTCAAAACTTTGTAAGAGTTCTACAAAAGAATGTGAACAACATACTTTGCTGATATTAAGCTGCTCCAGATGGTAAGTAAGACATTATTGTGAACAACTGTGGAATAACACTGGGGAGCAGACTTGACTGGGCTAAAAAAATGACAGATGAAATTCAGTGTAATAAATGTGAAATTCAGTGTAATAAAAGTAAAAGTCACTGAGTGCAGGTTACAACCTTCCTGAAAGCCAGATAAGATGACTTTAACTTTGGCTTAAGCTGCTGATGAGAAATCAGACTGGCAGAAAAATCCAGAGCTGGAGCTGTCTCCTTCCCCTAAAAGTCACCCTCTAGAAAAACAGATACTGTTGAATACTTGGAAACAGCTAGAAATACTGCATGTTGGACATTAGGCAGTCTGCATCACAGGCCAAGAAAATGGATGTAGTTCCTTCCTGCCCTTTATTAGCAGTTAGGGAAATGAGAACCAACTCAAGGAACTGAACTTTGCTGATGGGTTCAAGGTAATGCTTAGGCACATTAGGCAGGTCCAACAGAATAGTTACCATCTCCTTCTATTGCTCAGGTGAGTAAAGAGTTGCAGGATTAAAATTTAGCAGGGGAAAAAAACCCAGAAATTTGCCTATCAGTTACCCCTGATTTTCCACAAGAACTCTCTAAGCCTCCAAGTGGCAATCCCCCTCCCTGATCCACAGCTGCTGCTTTCACACAGTCAAGGTCTGTATGACTGACCAGAGTTTGACCCTGAAAAACTCTTCCCCATTTGCAGTCTCAATTGCAAACACATGGTGAGCATCTACTTTTGGTTTTAATTAGTTGATTTCTCACTTTTTGGAGGTCATTTGTTGTTCTCAAATTGAAATGCTGTGCATATCACTACCTCTGAGGGTGGTCTGGAATGAATTTTGGTGGTATATTAGATCTAAGTCTTGCAACAAAATAGGAGAGTTCCACACATAGCAGGGCTTTCAGAGACAGGAATCTGCTGAGCAGAGTGCACATATGCATCTGATGTTACCTTCTCATGAAAAACTGATGGTTTTTTCCTCCTTTTCATCACCTCGGTAATTGCAACAATTAAAGCAAGAGAAGTGGAAGATTTCAGGAGTGAAACGACGGTTAAGTGTTTGTGTTAAATTGCATCATGTCACTGCACTGGGAGCTGCCTGGGTGTGCTGATGCCATTAAAGGCTCCATCGCAGAAGGAAGCTTTCCTTGTCATTTGCTTGGCTGCAAGCCAGGCGTAAGATGGAGCAACTTCCTCTGCAACTTGGGATCAGTTGAAGTACAAGTTGCTACCACTAATGAACTTTAGAAGAAGAAAAATTCCTGCATGAGAATTTCCAGTGGGTTGAAAATATGTCATTTAGGAGGAGCAGTTTGCTAAGGTGGATTATCTCAGATTGCCAACTTCAGGATGTCAGGCATCAGCACCTGTGCAGACAACCTAGGTGCGATGTTAAACTACCTCTCAAGTCTTCCTCCTTCAGCACAGAAGGATGAACACTTTCAAGCTTCAAGGCTGAAGGCTCAGCCTGAGCTGTCTGAGTCAGTATTTCATGCTGTGGCACTGTTCAGAATTCCCCACACTCCAGTGGGCCAGTCCTCAGAGTGACACAGCCACAGAGCATTCTGCAGCTGAGGGGGAATAGGGCATGTTGGGGGTTCAGATAGTCCAAGGCTACTTTTCACCAGGTTTCTCTTCTCTGTATTTGCTTTTCCATTCTTTGAGCAGCCATCACTGATCATTCTTCTTACACTGGCTTTGTATTTTTGTTCCAGGGTGATGATGGATCGAATGAGCTGCCTGCCTCTGAGCTGCCCAGAAATGGCTGCTCCATCTCAGGCTCCCCATTGTGCTGCCACATGTGTACTTTTGAGAATTGTGCCAGAGAGAGGAAATAAAGCTCAGGGGCATTTCATCAGAAATTAATTTCAGCAATCCTTAGAGAAGACCAAGACATAACAAGATTATTATATCCCTTTAGACACATTACTAAGACCAAACCCATTGTTAGAGTTGTTAGTGGAGCTGCTCATTGCCAAAATGAGCCTGTGCTACAAGAAAAATTCCAACATAAAACCCCCACCCAAACTAATATACTTTATGTAAATGTATAACAGGCTTGAATGTACTCTGTAAAGTGTCTCCCTTTTCCAGGATTAGAAAATAGTTCTCAGGACACCTTTGTCAAAGGTTTCGCCTTGAATTTCAAAGCCTTATTTTTTCCCTTCCCTAGGAAATTACCCAGAGTTAATACATCAAATAAATATATAAGTAAATAGAGTTTAACAGCAGACCCTAAATTGTGATGTCTGTAATGTACAAAAAGGTTCAAACTCCTTTAGTCTCTGCTCCAGTGCAGTTGGATACACTGCTCCTGTGTATTTGAGGTGCAGATCAGGTGTGTCCCCTCAGCCAACACCTCAGCTCAGCTCTGCTCTTACATTTTGCAGCTCACTGCGGTCTCTGTCTCACAACTCACTCATTTTGTAACCAACAACACTCCCACAAGGTCTGTGGTATATTAGATCTAAGTCAGGCAACGGAATAAGACAGAGAAGGAAATGGACCTGGCATACCCAGGGAGAATATTTAAACTAAAAATAATTATACTTAAACCATATTGGCAGCCAGAGCTGTTGTAATTAAAATAAGGTTTATTTTGCCCATTAAGCAACCTGCTCTTTATTTTCATTGCAGGAAACCACCTACTCTGAACATTAATGAAGCCTTTCAGCTACTGGCCTGGCTGGAAACCAACATCCAGCCAACCTCCGCAAGCACTGAGCAGTTAGTTCACCTTTTTTTTTTACCAGGTTTACTCAGAGTACTTCTGCTACCCTGCAGAAAGAGAATCTGAAGACAGGCAGGGCATTGTCATAAGGAGCAGGGCCTCTGAACAAGCAAATGTTTGATTCTGGGAACTTATTATAAGCTGTAGCAGTACAATAGGTCATTACCTGCCTGAATGCATTCCTTGGACAGTGCTGCTGCATACAGAAAATAACTAAGGAAAACACTCAATAGTGCCAATAATCTTTTAAGAGGAGAAGTAGCTAGAGAAGACAATAATTTTTGACTTGAGATGCTTACAAGACATCCAGATTCTGTGTGGCTCACACACACATCTGCCTAGGCAGACGAAAGAACAGGTCTGGTGATACAATTCTGTTGTTCAGGTACCCACAACAAACGGCAAAATGAAAAAAAGAAAACCAAACCCCAAATGTACAAGTGTTATGTCAGGTTGATTTTGAAGCATTCAAAAAGAAGCACCCAAAAAGATTCTATGCCCTAATTTCAGACAAAGTTGGGCATATTCACAGCATCACTGAGCAGCTACATCTCTAGAAACAGCAGTTTGTTCCCCAAGCCAGTCTGTAGGATATCATTTCAGTAGTTGAACTGCTGTTCTGCCTTCCATCAATTTCCCAAACAACAAGATCTGAGGAAGCCTAGGCACTGTTTGTGATGGCCTTTAAGAAATCTGTCACCAAATGAAATCTGAGTGCTGTAGATCACTTTCAAGGGTACAAAGGAGCTTCACAGCCAGCAGCTTCCCTCCAGAATGTAACTGCTCCTGCATGCAGTGCCTTGGAATGCTCCTGTGTGTCCCTTGAGACACTCCTGGGACCTCCTTGCACCCACACCCCAACTGCCTGCCTTTGACTGTCTGTGCCCACAGCACTTCCATCTTCAGCACAGCTCCCTTGCCTGCCCCTTCAGAGAAGCAGACACTGCCTCTGCAGAAGAGAAAGGAGCACCCAGAGCTGCTACAGACCCCGAGCAGCCACTGTCACCAACCTCCAACCCCTGCACAGGGCAGAGCTGGAGTGCTTGGAGACACTGGGAGACAACTGGGGACACAGTTTGGAGTGGATGACTTCCCAACCAGCCCTTCCCCTAGGACACACTCTGCCTCCCGGGCATACAGAGGTGAAGCACAGGCTCTGCAGGGACCACAGCTGCTCTTCCTGCAAGAGTTTGCATGCAAACACTCTCAGCAGCGGCAGATCCAAAGCTCTCCTCTTGCCTTAACCCATGGCCAGCAGACCCAATGTGCACAAGCCAGCCAGAGGAAGGAGGCACTTCTGTATCCCCCCAGAGTGCTGCTCACATGAGGAGGGAGGGCAGCACCACTGAGCTTCTCCACACCTCACTGCCTTCCCTGCAGCCAGCAGCTGCCTCTCCCCTGCTGCCTTCCACATCTGGAAGGCACTGGGCAGTACTAAACCCAGAAACTCTGAATGGGATCAAAATAGTCTCGACATTTCTGCCTAAGCCTAATGAACACCATTTCAACTCGCTTCCATCAGATTAGCATTGTACCCTATAAACAACTTTTCAACATAGAAAAAGCAGTTTCTCCAGACAGTGTGTAGTGCTGCAGATAACTAACATAAAAAATGTCCTGCAACGCAGGCGCTGAATAACAAAATAATCAGTTTTCCCACTCAGATGCTTTCTAATATTGCTTATGCTTTTTCTTTTTTTTTGTGCAATGTGGTGTTCATAATAAATAATTTCAAGACTTAATGTTCACTGGCTCCTTTGTCACCAGCAACTCTTGAACTGCCAAATGAAAAATATTTCATTTTTTGGTATTCTGTAGAAGGACCATATATTTGTCAACAATTTTATAGCGCTTAGTAGTACTCCATGAATATCATCAGCATTGGATCCTCTCTCAAAGGCCTACTATATAAAAATATAATTTAAGCAGCAAGTCTGATGATTCCCTTTTTCTCTTTATTACAACAGCACTACTGTGCTGTTATCATTATGGGTCTGGCAGCATTTTTATTAGAAACTGCTACTCCAGGGGTTTATAACTCGGCAGTAAAAATTCACTCCGGAATGAAACTTGTCATGCAAGGGACCTCTTATTTAAGCCCAAACGTCAGAAAATTATATTTATACACTTTTTAAGTTCTTTTAAAGCACATTCAATTGTTCAGAAAATTGGACTACAACAATGGCTGGTAATTTGAGCCCCAGCATTGCAAAAAGAACTTGCTGAATGTGACATTCAGAAATCATTTCCTAAACCTTGTGGCCACCATGTGACTACCAAGCCAAAATCTATGTATGTCCCTTTACAAGGAGTGCCTTAAGACAGACAGTATATTATCAACAGTACTTAAATCTCTCACCAAGTTCAGTTGCTGTCTACTCAGAGGTAAAGCCAATCCTTTATACCACTCTGGCTATATCAAAACCAACATTTAATAGAATTTCACACTGTTCAGAATTCCAGAGCCTCTTAGGGACTTCAGCACTCAGCTCCTATTGCGTTTCAGTGCATTCTTCAGCAGATGCCCAACTTTTTAGCTCCTCTACAATCCCTAGCCAAAGATATCCAAATAAATATTTTCAGAGTGCTACAGAAAGCAGGGACAAATTTTCCATGATCTTGAATTATTCCACATTTTCTTTATTTTTCTTTACAAAACAGGGAAAGAAGCTAGCTACTTGCGACAAATGCAACCAGCTATACTCCTTTGACTGCTCCAGTGGTCATATTAAAATGGTATAAATGCTTAAGGTATGACCAGCAATGAAATCCCACTGCCAGAGGCATCTGCAATACAGCAGGAGATGAGGTTTAGTGATTTGAGACTGCTAAACAGAGATGGATCCTGGAGACATAGAGATGCTGGGGAATCCTGGTGATATGGGAGCAAAGCATGTGTTCAGAAAACAAGGAGTAGAGATCTGAAAATAGAAAAGCTGGAAAATGGGGATGAGCCTCTTGGCAGGGAAAATTCAGGGGTGGACTGAAAGGGAGACTCCTTTCCATATTGGGATTTTGCAATGTGGCTCCTCTATTACAGAAGTTGCTCTGTATTATATGGGATAGACTGTGGGCAGAAGTTTTGCTCCAGGGAAGGGTCAGACAAGAGAAACAGGGCAACACTGAAATACTCCTGCCAGGAAAAGAGGGACAGAACTTCCTGGAGAGGACTAGCTTAGTAGTTCTGGAGTGCTAATGGGAAATTTCAATATTCAAACTGCAAACGACATTCCCCAGCTTTCACTCTGAAGGCAGCAGCACACAGCTGACAAATGCTCCCATTTGGAGCAGTAACACTTCTCTGATGAGCTCACACTACACACAGCTCTGTTTTACCCCTAACATGCACTGTACAAGTGAATCACTTGGTCCAACTTTTTTAAGAGTGTGAATTTGGGAACTACATTCAATATAAAACATCCATTCAACCCAAGTTTTGGGGCTTGGAGAGTAATGGGAGAACTTGCTTCTTAAAAATACTTAAAAACTTGCTTCTTTGATATATGGCTGATGAAATTAATTTCCATAAATCCTCCAGAAAAGTTCTTTACTCTTTTCAAGAAGATCAGTTAATAGAGTAGCAACATTGGTGAATTCATTCTCATTTTTGCTCATTAGACTAAAGTCTGGTAGTTTTAAGTTGAAGGGAGTTTTGAGCAAATGATCTTTTTTTAGAGCAATCCCTGATTTGCCTTTGACCAAGACTGTTTCTCATGCAGCTGTAACCTACAGTAACTGTTGTCTGACAAGAGCCTTTAAACTGAAATTGCCCCCATTACAGCTGTAATAAAATCAGAGTAGAAGATTAAGGGGCTGACTTTATGGTTCATCCTTCACCCCCCCTCTCTTTAGGTGAGATTTCTATTGTTTATTGTACTTTGTAACTCATTAAAATATTCAAAATCAAAGGTTTTCATGCCAGCTCCCACAGAATCAGGCAAAACCTCTGCAAGCAGACAAGGTGGGTGAAGGAGCAGCCTTGCTGCCACAGAACAATAATGGCTCAGGGACATAATACAGCAGCCAGAACATAAAAAAGGCAAGAAGGCTGGAGGCAGCATTTATATGAGGGAACACTGAAAAAGTGAAATACTCATTTTTAAAACTCAGGCCTAGCAAATAATTCAGGAGAAGGCAGCATTTCAACGGATTTCAGTTGTTTTCTCATTTTAACACAAACTAAAATGCAGACTTGAAGGGCAGCACTGCCATCTGAGTGCTGAGAGGGTTCCTTTGATCCACATTCAGAGGAAGATTCCAGAGTACTACTGGGTTGACCAGAATTTGCATTTCTGGCTGAATCTGTAAGTCACTAAATAAAAGTTAAATTACTGGCTTTAATTTTATTGGCAAATGGATGGGCCTCCTGACACTGCTTACAATTACTATGGTACCACAGTTTCTGCCTTCCAGTTTAGCATTTCCAGTTTAGCTCAAGAGCATTATTAAAAGGCCTCCCATTACTTCTCAGGACCAGTTCTATGGCTTTCTTGTTTCAGCACTTGTGCCAAACAAAGCATAGATGTGGTTTCCTGACTTGTAGAGCACTTTTATGCAGTACCAGATCATAACACAACCTCTTCTGGGAAGATGGACAGTTTTCCTGAGAGATTAGAACAGCATATGGAGAAGACCGAGTAAGTTCAGCTAAAACAATGCAAACTACAGCTCTGCTCTTGAGTCGCATGAAAACTTTAGAAAAAATTAAGCACTTCTATCACAAAGAAGGTAAGCACATGCTTTAGCTCTAGCTATGTGCTCAAAACTCACTGGCATTGGCTTAATTACTGGATTTAACAGGATTGGCTTCAGTATGTACTTCAATATTTTACTGAAGTGAGTGGGAATTTTACAGATCTCATTTAACACAAAAAGGTTTTAGCAATGAGCCAGGTGTATAATACCTAGGATCTTCTGAAACTTTTACCTACTGATGGTGAATTTACAAAAATGATTCCGATTACTACAAATCTGAATCCCCTTTGACTTCTGCTGGAAATTCAACTCTTAATGAACTCACACAACTCCCTGCTTTGACAATGATTTCCATAATCCAGAGTTTGGCAACTGAAAACATTTTCTAGTGATCTACATCCCTTCAGCTCTGCAAAGCTTATTAATCCATGGGTGGTATACTAACAGATGTTACAAAGAAGCACTGTCTCAAAACACTTAAAAAGTCCAAACTGATTTGCTGCAAATGCTACAGATAAGAAACAAGTCTCAGACAAACGTTCAAACCCACAATGTCCTTACTGAAACAACTGCCTCCTCAAAATTACCCACACTAGGTGGTCTGCAGACAAACTGCCAAGTGTCTAACTATTTGTGCATGTTTTGGGGGATCTGCCTTTTAATTCATGAAGCAGCTCTGTGTTCTTACAATGCTGAGATGTAATCATTGTTCCTGACCTGTAAGAACAAACACTTCTCAGGCAACCACTTGAAGTTTCCCCTCAGTAAATGCTACCACTGCACCAATTCAACCCCTGTTTGCCCACAGCACTGCTGCTTTGCCATTTCCGGTACCTTAAAGCACTGGAATAAAAAGGGGAAGGCATGCCAACCCACCCAGTTTCTCCCAGTCCCAGGTCTGGTTGGGCACTAATGTCTCACTGGAAGCTTTCTGCAGGGACTTGCCCAGCAGCAGCACAGAGTGATTTCCACTGACCCTTTTACACTGGAATGGGCTGTACCTGACTGGGGCACTTCCAGCAGTCCCATTGCCTGTGGTTCAGGTATTTATTCTGTTGTGGCTGTGGCTCTGCCTCAACAAAGGAATGGTTACCTGCTTTTTTTGCTCTAGGACAGGAATAGGAAAAAGTGAGCTAAAAAGAAATTCCAAAGGCAGCGTCGTTAAATATCAGTGGTGTTGGCAACATGCTCCTAGACTTTCTATTCCTTCAGCCCTTCCTAACTCAGAATTAGTGTTTTGGAAGAAAATAAAACATAAATCAGGCTGCCAATACAGAGTGATTTCAACAGGCCCACAAAATGTTCTTGGCTGGAACAGAGAGAAATCCCCCAGTGCTCAGCAGTCCTAAATCAGACAAAATTCCCTTTCACATCACTGGAAAGGCAGCCAGAGAGAAGGCTGAACACTGCAATCCACTCTTGGGGTGGTTCATGTCCCAGAGGAGCTTGCCCACCACTGTCAGGGATTTGCCTGGGCTCTGGATTGGATCCTGACTGAGGGGAAAGCACTGCAGTTGTATATATCCTGCACTAGCTCTTCTCCCAGCAAACCAGAACAGAAAACCAGAGCTGACAACAAGCCTGAGTGCTTGGCCAAAGTCCCCTCAGCTACAGCCACAGTTCCTTCTGTGCTCCAGAGCTGTAGCCAGCCAGAAAACTCCATTTTCTTTATTCTGCTCAAAGATTATTTCACTTTTGGAAAAATACTTCACCTTCGTTTTTACATATTGAAACCATACATTATTATATCAATTATATGTATTAGATACAATGCTTTCTTTAACAATTGAAACATTATATGTATAAAATAGTTAAAGAAAACCTCTGATCATACCTAATATAGAGAGGTACCTAATGAAAAGCTATTTTTTCCCTCAAAAATATTAAAAACTCCTTTTACTTCACTGGTCTATAAAAATACATTTTAAAAATATCAGCAATCAAATTTTGTCTACTTACTGGTGGAACTAGCCACCCTATATGATTTTTTTTTAATGTTAGCAAGTTGATCACAAAGGAGTTTTATTTTTAAGTATATTTTTAAACACTCATAAAGGGCTCAGCAGATCCTCACTACACAAATTCCTGGCACTTCCCTATTATCAATTAGAGACCTTTTCCAAGTGCAGATGATAATTATAAGTATTAGCATTTTAATAAAATTACTCCATTGGAATTATTTTTAAAAGGGTGCAAACTGTCACTGACCAGTTATATCATAGCTTCCCCAATCACTCAAAATGTGTGCAAAATGAGCAAATATCTGCACGACAAAGATGTGGAATCATCTTTGCATTTGCCTGACCTAAAAACAACGGTGCCAGAATGCCTGCAGATGTGTTTTCCTGTAGTGACAACAATGTCACAGACAGTGGCTCAAGGAGAACAATTCTTTGATCAAATATAAGTTAGAAAGTCAGAATTCACAAGCCCAGCTCAGGTGAGACACCAGCTTTTCCCCAGGACATTATTGTAGTACCAATTACTTGGTAAAACACTAAATAAATACCTATGCCAGTCTGGCTTTGTCTGAGCAGGGTCTGATCCAAAGTGGATTGAGAGTTTGATGAGATTGGGATTGTGCCCTTTGACAGACTGAGGCCAGTGATTTATTCCACGCTAGACAGCAAAGCCTGTGCCAAAGGGCAGTTTGAGTGGCTAAACTCTGCCTTTCTGGTACTAAAGGATGGGATTGTGACCCTCCTGCTAATCTGCATGATTTCAGGAAGTCCTTCCCCACTAGATATGGTGACAGATAAGAGAATAAACAAAATCCTGAAAGGATCTGCAAGCAGAAAGGCCGAAATTCTCATTCCAGATCTGTTCCCACACCTAATACTTAATTTTAATTGTATTTCTTATGAGATTGGAACTTCCATGCATTTTATTACTGCTCCTTAGAGAGTAACAGATACAGAACGAAGCACTAGG
Organism: Lichenostomus cassidix; assembly: GCF_008360975.1. NCBI lineage: Eukaryota > Metazoa > Chordata > Aves > Passeriformes > Meliphagidae > Lichenostomus > Lichenostomus cassidix. The sequence continues at coordinate 21,350,618 of NC_139490.1, forward strand.
TACTGGGATGCTTATTCAGAATATATAATGCCATTAACAGTTTGAATGGACCACAGAAAGGCCCATATGAAGCACATCTTCCTGAAGTCAGATTCACAGTCAGTCTGTGTATCCTCTTTCCTACACACCTATTTGAGTGATGTCTTTATTGACAACATGCCCAGCAGTCAGCCATCCCCCTGCTCAGGTACAGGAGTAGCCAAAGATTCACACTTGGGATTTGGAGGGGAAGTACATTTGCTTCGTGTTATGTTTTTCAATTATTAATCTTTTCTAACTGCTCTCTGTTTTTAGAATCTACTAAACAGTGTCAAGAAAATGCACTACTTCCATAGTTCATGGTAATGAGCAGATGGAACATCAGTAGGCTAAAACCTCAGAATTTAAAACTATGGAAAGAAATACATCTGTTATTATTTCTTGCTCCTATAAAAGATAAGGAGAATGGGAAGAATTTGGGGGATGAGAACCAGAGTCATATGGTATCTATCAAAATGCATGTGGTTTCTCTCTTATCTTTGTCTCTACAGCACATAAATAAATGGAATCGATCCCAGCACTGCTGCATATAAATAACTGTAGGATGACATTATTAGGCCAATTAGTATGACCAGTTACAGACTAAAAGAAGATGACATTTTTCTTGTTCTGTCCCTCAGCTCTCCAGTAATAACACTGGCTCACATCCACCTTTTTTCAGTGCAGTTACAGCCGAGATACACACGAGGTGCTGGGTGGTTTGTGCTACTTCATCATTCTTCTCACAACAGCTCCTTGATCTCACTGTTCAACACACTCAGCTTTGCTCCTAAGCCTGCTTTTCCCTTCAAGTGTTTGGGTGCCTGGTCAGTCTCACTCTGCAGGAGGGGGTGGACACCTTGGGAGTTTAAATGAATCCAGCAGTTACATTGGGCCTGCCCGACTGGATTGTCATTTTCGTTCCTATGGATCAACTTTATAGCAAGAGATGTCTTGTCTCCTAAGTTGTTCTTAGGAGTACTCTGAGGCACACAGGGAGGTGGCCTGAGCTCCTACACTGAGTTACATTGCACTGAGTTTCACTGGGAAGTGTTAAGAATTCATTTCCCCTCCTTGTGCTTTAGTTCACTGAGCTCCAGGAAATGTCAGAATCAGAGGTACAACAAAATATTATGTAATCTCAATACATCCCTCCCTTCTTTCCCCCGAAGTTTGTAATGAGTTGAATGTAAACTCAATTTTTCCTCACATGTAGTTCAATGTCATTAGATAGAAGTGCAGGATGGTACAAAGGATTTCTGCACAACTCTGGGAAATCCTTCACTGAACTAGAACTCACTACTTAGTTTGCTCTGCAATCCATGCTTTTGTTGTTCTATTGCAACTGCTTTCATAGTCAAAGTAAATTTAGTTTTGAGTTAGTTACTAAGAATACCCAATTACCTAAGTTACACAATTTAATCCTGATTTGTACCCAAAAGCTGATCACACTAAAACCACCAAGTCTCTGAAAGTATTTTCACTAAAAGAGTAATATCCAAGAGGGAAATTCCAGAGTGTCAGGGAAGAGCTGCTAAAAAATGTCAATTTATAGTCAGCGCTTGGAACTGGCAGAAGAAACCTCGGAGTCCATTACCCACTCAGCATCACAATGACACTTTTAATGAACACATCCCATCCCACTGCAGGGAACTTACAATGTTCTAAAAAATTGATTCTACTGCTGATCTCTGCTTTCCTCTCCATGATCCTCCCATACTCCACAGACCATTTTTCTCGTACATATGAGGGACTTTTCAGTAGCCTCCAAGGAATCCTTAACAGTGGAGCAAGCCTCAAGGGATAAAGGAAAAAGATTATTGAACTTTTAAGCCATATTCTTTCCCCTCATCCAACCTAAAATACAATAGTTCATGCATAAATTTAATTTATTCCAGAAGTTCCAGCCTAATTTATTCCAGCATATTCTTGTGGGAGCACTAGTTGAAAATTGGCAAATCCAGCAAACAACTCAGTTTTGGATCAGAGCTCTGTGTTTGTCTCACTTTACTCAACCATCAGGGTCCAGCAGATGGGCTGATATAATCAGTGTTCCCTGGAACTGCCACGAGGGTGAAGATTGCAGGATTTTCATCCCAGAAATCTGCCCTTGTGACAGGGCGAGACCCTTGAAATTAGTACTCCATCTGAAAGTTTCCAGTAAATTCCTCTCTGCTAAGCAGTTTGGAGACTGCCAGAAAAATCCTGAGAGAGGTGAAAACTCTTAAGGGGAAGTTTTTATTCACAGAATATCTGACTTGAACCAGTTGCATCATCCTGCAACTTCACCCTCTAATAGTTGTGCTCATCACAGAGGAGGCCTTTTGCAGTTTAACCAATAGAGTTGTAACAGGGAAGAAGCTTGGACTGCATGTCCTTGCAATACTCTATAATACATATAAGTCATGTTTCAAAATCCTGCATTTTCAGAAAATTCTATGGATCCTCCAAATTCTCTCCTACTGATAAAACAAAGCAGTTATTTTAGGGTAAGAGAGGGGATTTGCACATGTTTTTTATGTTTAATTATTCCAAAAGGCTTGCTTATTCAAAGACTGCAAGAAATTGCTTTTTTCCATCACAAATATTTGGGTGCCCAAATAGCAATCTAGGGTCCAGCTGTGATGGAGGCTGCAGGTGTTTAGTATTCTGGCACTGTCTCAGTATAATCCCCCTACAGCAGGCAATCTAACACCTGAACTTTCACAGTGCTCCACATCTCAAAAATTTTAATGTAAGACAATGCAGAAATTGAAGAATAAAGTATTCAGTGTATTCAGACACACACTTTACCTTTCTCTGTTAATCAGCACTAAAACCAGAGATCAGTTCTTGGTCCTGGGCAGGACTACATCAATTATTGCCTTATTAGCATTTACAAAGAAAGGATGAGGTCAAGATGAAAGAACATAAATAACAAAGAAGCAAATTGCAAAGCAGTAGAACTGCAGTGAGAGGCTCATATTGCACTAGGTGCTGAGCCAGCTCTTGAGCTATATTCACAGCTTTGGTGAAGCCCATTAAACTGAATTACATCTTCCTAGGAAGAGTTGTGATAAATATATTTGTGCTTTGTTAAACTGAAAATATAGTTTCTTAACACTTAAAGTACTTCATCCATCATTTGTGCATTGTAATTGTGACTCATGTGAACGTGCAGAAGTCCAATACCAAATGTGCAAAATGGCAGTAGTTTTAGACAGAAAAATCAGAGCAACCTGGTCTATCAATAATTGAGGGGAATTATACTAAGAAAATCCTCATTACACTAGGGGTGTTCCACAGGCTGGGCTCTGCACCCCACTCTATCAGTACCGCTGTGTTTGTCACCACATTTATATTTGCACTATTTAATTAATGGCAGGAAACAGGGAACCCAGGATTGATTTGCTTGATCTCCTCGCAGAGAAGAATTCTGTTCTGCTACTTTGCTTATTCCATGCTACATCTTTTGAAGTAATTTAAACTATCTTCATCTTTTCTTATTGTCACAAATTAAATAGCTCCAGATTCTTAGATACACAGACTTTTAGCTTCACTTTCAGAAGAACAGTGATTTAAAGCAGTACTTGCAAAATGTGCAGCCCAGTGCATGGGTTCCCACACCTACACTGCTGTGGGACAGGCACTCCTGCTCTTAATTCCTGCAGTTTAATCTGAGCTCACTGCCATACATGTCAAATAATTTTCTGAAGAATTTCCTGTACAACTTACTGACACTCACTTTTATATGTTATGAATATACAGGAGATCCTTCACACACAGAACATTAAAATCTCTCCTGATCCACTCAGAGCAAGTGTGCCCAGAGTACCATGGCAGCTTCCACCAAAATATAGCTGAGAGGGCACAAGGTCTTGTAAATGCTTTTACTACCCTTGGTATGAGACAGCAACCACCAGGAGCATCATTCCAACACAACACCTGATGTTTATCCCATCAGCACCACAGAATATGCAGACAGTTCTCTACAAGCAGGCACACAGAGACATCATTTAATGTCACAAATTAAAAGCAAAATCAAGACAAGATTATTTAGAAAATTTGGCCAACTGCACTGAAGGATTTAAACCCTCTCCCCAGTCTTTTTACCTGTTCTTAAGCCAAAAGCCTTAGTTTAAAATCAGTGCTGGAGGCCCAGAAGCCCACTACAACCAAAGACAAATTTGTGCTGGGCTGATCAAAAGCAGCATGGCCAGCAGGGTAAGGGAGGTAATTTTATTCTCTGCTACTCCACCTTCATGAGATCCCACCTGGAATACTCTATGATTCTAGGGAATAAATTCTATAGACAGCCAATCTCCCCTGAATGTGCTGCAATCAAGCTGGATGGTCAGTGCCACTCTGCTCTTGCACCTCATGGACACAAGAAATGGGCTCAGATGCAAACACTCTATAACCAAGCTATTGCCCAGTAAAAGAGAGACTCCTGTAAAATGGGTTTTGAAATCCATAAGTGTTACCCCAGGAAAGAAATCCTTCAGAGCCTGTCATGGACATCAGGGGCCTTAGGAAGAAAGTGACCTCTAAGCAGTGCTCAGCACTCTAGCAGACCTGGTAACAGACAGCTTTGTTCAAACAAATGTTCTCCAGGTATTGGAAATATACTTATTTGCAGGAAAAATAGAAAAGGTCATAAAGAGTCAAATTCAACAAGACCTTCCACTCAGGCTTAGTTATGAGGCTGCACTAGGTTTTCACTGAGGCCCTGGTGTTAGTTGAACTCAGGCAGAAAAGCAGTGTTCAGCTCTACAGTTGGGATCATCAGTGTTTTGGAGGTAAAATGAGACAACTGGATTTTGCAGGGAAAGCCTCTGGTTTAGATCTCCAGATGAGAATTGTGTTTTGTGTGTACAATGCATCTTAGTTCAGATGTTCTTGTCAAGAAAATATTCAGCTTGTTTACAGACAATCTGTGGGGCTACCAAAGAGTTCTTTGAAAAATAGATTTTTACTTATAAAGTAGTATGGAAAATATACAACAGTGAGTGAAAACAGGAAAAGTCTGGAATTCCATCACGACACTTTTACAGTTATTCAAACTACAGCTGCAGTGATTAATCTTTATGATCAGGTTATCTTTCTCCTCCAAAACAGTCTATTTCATAATAATTCTTGAAGACAATATGCAGATACCATATGGTCCCGTGAACATCTGCAGCCCAAAGCCATCTCTGTCAGAAGCACAGAATGTCAGTCTGAGATTGCCCAGGAGTTTCCATATGATCTGCTGCCTCAGGGATTGAAAGAGCAATAACAATAAAGGGAACCGTGAGTGTTGTTTAATGTTTTCCAATGGATCGTGCACATTAGAAACAGCAATTAATGATTTGGTTTATAATGCTTCAGGGAATTACTGTCCAACAAAATAATGTAATTTAAATTTGCAATAAAGTTTAAGTGTGCAGGCATTTCATGGCAGCACACAGCAGCGATTTGCCAGAGGAAAACAACACTGTTATTGCAGCCACATCCAAATAATCCACAGAAAAAGCCATACCAACCCTTAAGTGATTTGATTGTGCTCTCTTCCTGTTCAAGGGTCCTCAAAGGCATATTCAAAACCAAATATACCTCACTAAAAGACCACAGGAGCAAAAACCCAGCACAAAGTTAAAGAAGTCTTTTTTACTCTTTAAAAAGGTACTGCTGCAGTCCTCTCCTCCAAAAAATACATCCCAACACTTGCAATTATCATTATTATTCTATTTTCAAAAATGCCTGTATCACTTAGCCGATGGCACCATAAGAAATTAAAAATCAGACCCATGAAATAACCTATATAAGAAATAGCTGCTTTTGGCCAAATTTCCCATGGCCATTTCTTCTAAGAGTAAGAATACTTGGGAGCTGCAAGTAAAAAATTCAAATTAGTACCTCTCTGTCTGCAGTCCTAAATATCTGAACTTTCCCTCGTAAAAATGCTTGCAAAAATAATGGTGTACACCATGCCCTGCTATGCATCCAAAGCCAGAGAAGAAACAAGTTCTGGAGGACAAAGCCTCTAAAACAGAGCTTCTCTCCGAAGGCAGACCTAAGCTTTTCACCACCAAGGGGATGTTGCAAAGTTTGGATGTACAAATGAAATTATTTATTTAAAATACCTATCCAAACACAAAATGTAGGCACTTGAACTGAGCATCTCAAACTGATGTTGTATAACTTAATGTCTCACATTTCTATTCCACATTCATGCTGCTCTTTTTTCCCAGTGCATTTCTTTTGACCTGATCAGAAGAGTCCTTTAATGAACCTGTGTAGAGACTGGGAAGAATAACTGGAAATAGTTTCAAGGAAAACAAAATATATTTTGATAATGTGCAAGAATTTTATTGAAATGTGTTTATGCAAGCTTGGTCAAATTAATTTTAAATGTTAGGTAAATATTAATTATTATTTTAATGAAAAAATAATTTTGAAGAAGAGTTTTAATGAAAAGTTTAAACCTTCTGCATAAAATTGTTGAGCACCTTGAATGGGCTGATATTTATCAACATCAGAGGTGACATACTCAAACCTGCTTTCTTCCAATGGTACACAGATATCTTCAAGATCTCTCTGAATAAAGTTACCCTAGTGTCTCCAACAGCTGACAAAAATGCACTGATGGATTAAAAAATCCTAAATATTTCTCACAGAGTAATCACAGGGAAGTTATTCTTCCCAGCATGCCTCACCTGCAGCAAAAGAGCTTTCATCTTTTTTTCAGAAGATCCCTCATCATCCTGCAATGTAAAGTCATTCCCATATTTCATGTGCTACTTCTCCTGTCTCCAGCAATTTCCTCAGAGCCGATTCATCACGCTGCACTATTTCAGTGATAGTTATCTTGGCAGCTGGGCTTGCATACCAAGAGGCACCACACACTCTGCTGGGGTCTCATCCTCCTCAAGTCCACATGTGCATCATCACCTCTCCAACAGCTCCAGGCAGGACATGGCCTTGCTCCCTGACTGGGCACATCTGCCCCATGCCGTAGGTAACCTGATTCCACACCAAAACACAAAAGGATAGATAATTCAGAAACTCTCCTGATGAAAATGAAACTGCTTTGGCAATGCAGGATTGAAAAAGAATGACCATTTCTTCCACAGTCCATCCCCCGGAGCAGGAATGCTTTCCATTGCCATATTTAATTACAAATCATGGGAGCTGAAGTGAAATCAAGCAAGCAAGCCATTAACTTCTGGCATTTCTGAAAACTCAGTATCGAGTTTAATGCATAAATTCAAACCTGGGACCCAGAGTAACAGTCACTTTGCCCAAGTCCCTCATTCCAATGGCAGTGACTTGCACCCTGCTCCAGAACATCAGAAGTTGAGCTCCATTAGCACACCTGAGCTGTACATGTGCCTGTGGCCTTCTTCACTCAAGTCTCCTATTCCCACTGTGATGGGCATCAAAGTATTCACCTGATGCAACACATTGTACAGCTCAAGTCCTACCAGGAGAGCAGAATCAACACCAACTTCATTTGCAGTGAAGATAGTTATCTCTATAGGACAGCAACTCTGACAACATTACCATGATGGTACTGGTGGTCTATTTTATACCACAAAAACTCAGCCATAGGTGAGCAGGACATTACTATGGTATGCAACAGTCACCTGTGGACAGGAGATCAGGAATATTTTAATGTTTAATGGCACAAGGATGTTTAGTAAAAAACCCTGTGTACCTCAGTACAGTAAGCAAGGGCAATGTTAATACAACAATGTGCCAAAGGACCAATAGTAGCCTAGTCCTTGTTGTAAAACATTCACACTGCAGGAGCTGGGAGTAGGATTTGCTCCTCCTTGACTCTTGACAGAGAATGACTCATCACAAATCAAGAACTCCCTGGAGATCCCTGTTTTAGTGCCCAGAGGAAGTGTCTATCCAGGTTATCACATACATTTAATACCTTCTTCCCACATTGGCTTAGCAAACCAGAGGGCAGCATCTTGCCGTGAGTGCAACCAAGGGTTAAACTTGGCTGCCTCACATGGATCTTGCTGTGCCTATAAATCTGATGTTACAGGAGATGTGTTTCTGGAGACTTCCTGCAAACCACTGCAGAGGATCCTGTTTCTTCTTTGTGTCAATGAATAATCGTGAACATTCATCAACAATTAAGTAGTATGGAGCTAATCAAGCATTACTATCATCAGATAGCAGCAATTCCTATTTGTTTCAAAAATCTATGCTTTATGAAGAATGTATATTTTTGTGCTTTATGTCTGCAACCAATATGCACATGAATTATTAATGTGCTATAAAATGAGTATATTTTGGGGGGGGGGGGATGAACTACCTAAGGCATTTTCATATAAATGACTGCAATTTAACTTTCAAAAACATTTCATTTTTCAACACTCTGCTCACTTCAAATTGAAGTCTGTACATTAGATTTGGCCAAGCATGTCACAAGAAACCTCACACTTGTAAGTGATTAACCCATAAAGACCCAGCATGGATTAAATACAGAAGCAGCAGCCATGTAACACCAGGCAGATAGCACTCACCCTCTGGAGTTTTTAACAAGTTTCTGCATGAGCAGCTCCAGAAAGCTGAAGCCAATTCCCATAATGCTTGGATGGTCTGTTTAGCAGGAGCACATCACTGCTCTTCCACACCACTGCTCTAAGCTGTGCACTAGGAAAACCTCCCAAACAGCACTGCCCACGTGCTGTCACCACGGGAAGGCGAGGGTGGCTGAACTGGGCTGGCAAGTGCAATTCCCTCTGTTCTGTCGCACTCAGCTCCCAGCACCAAACAGTTTAACTGGATGTGGAGGAAAGGATTTGATATCCAAGACTCCTTGCATCCCTGAGATGCTATTGTAGACAACATGTCCTTCTCCCACTCCTCCTTATGGCCATCCAAGTTCAGCAAGCCCATGAATCTCAAGGAAAGAAAAGTCTAATCTTTCCTCAAAAAAAGCCCCAGCTCATCAGCATCATTAAAGACTGGTGTTCATGTAATAGGAAGACTCTTGTTAGACGCCAGGAAAAATTAATTCTCTTCCTTGTCTTGTTTCTTTGCACTGAATGCTGGACTTGGTGTCTGATGCCTAGGTATCACAACCTGCTATAATAAAGCAAGCACAAGAGGGGGAAAAAAGGTCAAAATAAGGAACTGCGGATTTATCTACAGAAAAGTAATGAAAATGGATTAAAGTAACTGAAGCAAAATTCACACACTGACTTGCAGGTGAATGCTTTAATTCCAAATGAAATAAACCCAAAGTAAAATTCTGCCTGTAACAGTAGGAGTTGGCTTGTTCAGCCTTGGAGGGTCTGTAAGATAGAATAGAATTTGAGATTCTATTCAGCTCCAAACATCCCCAGTTCACCCAGGACTTCCTGCAGCTGCTTCTGCTCAGTTCCCACAACAGGCTTCCTCATGTAGAGGTCTGTTATTCCTGAGGATGCCATTCCCAAGATGTGAGATGTGACATACATCTGCCACAGCTGTGTCAGATGGAAACATCCTCGCTAGAATCTTTAAAATACTCCTCTGGTCAAAGAAACATGGAAAAATATATAGGCAAAGATTTATTTTGAGCAGGTTCCTGCCATCACAATGAGCATTCCAGAGGTAGAAAGCCCTTTGGCATCCACAAGGCACCTGGGTGGGGGAATAAAAGGGATAAAAAAAAGCTCATTCGGAAAGTCTAGTTGTTAGAAAATTCATTGAAGGCAATTTAGTGATTAAAAAAGTCACTAAATATAATCTACACTTGAGGTGATGATTCTCTAATAACGGAGACATAAAAGTTTTATAGGCAGCTTTAGCTGTCAGAAGAGTTCCTACGTTATTAAATCAATGTTCAGCAGACAAAGTAACACTTCTATCTACAGGGGAAGCTTTGTCCAGTTTAAATTTTAAACTAGTTCTTTCTATATCTCTCACTGTATTTCTTCCCCACCCTCTTGCTTCCAACACAGAACTACTATGTACAAACAAATGATCTTGCCCTGAATGCAAAATTATTGTTTCTAATAGATAAAGCCTGTATCTGCATAAGCTTTTAAAGCATTACAGCTCCTGTTTCCTGAGAAGAATGTATCATAAAGTCAAGCCATGAATTTAGAAGATTAAACAAAGCCAAAGAAACTGTGGTTCTGTGATTTAAAAATATGCAAAACTAACAATCTTCACTCTGCTGATTTTTACACATTTTACAAATCAAAGAACCATAAAATGTGAGCTGCTTCTGCCTGAAGTTCACAACCAAATATAAAATGACACCAATGTGAGCTGTGGTTAATTCCTCATTAGAAAAAGGAACCCCCAGTGCAGTTGGGAACATGCTGGCCAGCATCCTGTTTGCCCAGAAAATTAAGTATTACCAAGACAAGAGAACTAGTTTCAGAGGAGGAAGAAAATAGTTTTTCTGTTTTCATGTTCCCTTTTCTCCACTCATTAAAAGAAGATTTTCTTCTGCTATTTGACCTTTTCAGACACAAGGCCAGGGATTGTTTTACATGTATGCACAGTGCTCAATACAACTGGTCTGGTTCAACTGAGATTGTAGTAAAAAATGCAACACAAGTTATCACAGGTGAAATATGTCCATTTTTTTCCAGTGGAAAAAAATACCAAGCTAGAGGACAATTCACTATTGCAATTCATCTTCTCAGGAAAAAGGAAAAAAGAAAAATGTGGCTTTGATGATTTTCCCTGCTGGGGCAACCAGGGACACCAGAGAAGTCATATTGGCATTTTCCCACAAAAGATAGTGGTGGTCTAATTTACTGCTGCACAGCACAGTGAAGCACAGAGCCAAAGCTGTCTGTGCTCCTGGCAAGAGGCTGGTGATCACTCATCTAATCCTCAAAGGGTGACAAATCTGTAGATTTCCACTTGAAAAGGAAACCAACTGTTCTGAGGAATAACTGCTAAGTGATAGGTATGGGAATACTTTGAGTTCTGCAGGTGAGAAAAAGAGGAAATCAACCATTGTCAGAGTGAAATAACCTTGTGGCTTACCAGTAAACCAAGCACCTCTGTATGTCTGACTGGGGCAGGCTGGAAGAATGTGTAACACCATCTGCTGAGGAGAGGCAAAGCCAGCCAAAAGGGGTGTGTTGAAAGCATCCACAACTCCCAGGGTCACAGAGGAGCCAAACGCTTCCTGCTTTGTGTGTCAAATTGAAGGATCCATTTTGAATGCTTTGATACTTCCAAAGTCTGCTGTCTTATCAACAAAGCTTTCTCCTTTGAATTGTCAGACAAGACCTTCTCAAGGGAAGCTGCACTTTTGACTGCAGATCGACTCTTCAGTTCTGCTAAGGAGCCATGGGGATCTCTGCTGCTTTCCTGCTCTGAGAGATCCCAAAGCCAAGCACTCTGCTGTTTGCAGCACAGATTTGGAGAGGACCTCATGATGGGTCAGCATTGCACTTCATCAAATTAGGTAACACCTCTTCCTGTTCCCATGGGAAGATTAAATGAGGTGCACACTCAGCAGGTAACAGTGCTCTCCTCCAACCCTGAGCCAGGCCAGCAGGGACCAGCAGTCTGTGTGTGCACAGAGGCAGCAGAGGGCACTCAGCCAGCTCCTGCAGAGAGCAGGCGGATGGTTCAGTGGATGCATTACCAATGGCAAGTTTTCCTTTGGGTGACATTCACAATGTGCATGGCATGCTTGGTTGCCCCCAGTGAGCTGGATTTAATTTCATTAAATTACTCTCATTTTAATTGAATGTAGCAGTCTATGATCAATAAAGGGAAGCGTTATCCTAACTGTTGATCACTAACTCATAAAGATGCCAGGCTTCTCCCAATAACGCTGATGGGCTGGTTTGCCTGATTGTTTTTAATGTATGCTAAAAAATGGAAATTGAACAAAGCTCTTTCTCCATACCTTGCAATAAGCTGTTAGATGCCTTCCATTCGTATCACTGCTCCACTCTACACCCAGATCTATTTCAAGATTGTGCAGCTGTGTAAGAAGTTTCCACAGAGAGACACAGGATAAAAGGTGTGATACAACCTTGCATAGCACTGTATTAGATCTTCATCCAGCTGTCTCTCTGATTCAGAAACCAAAGTCTGATACAATCTAGAGACCTTAATATCAAATTGTCATTCCAGGAGAGGGTAAATGCAGTTACAGATAATTGCTATGAAATCAAAAAGCATGGTAGGCACAGAAGCAAAGCACTGAATCGGTATGGTTCACTTCTGCCAACTCACATACAAAAAGAAAATAAAGGGTGGTTTTATGCCAACCTTATATCCAGTCCAGCACAGCATAATTTAACATAAACTTTGTCAGAAGAAAGACTATAAACTGCTTTGAATAACACTAACAAAATATGATAATATACCCATACCTCACCTAGACACAACTGCCATCACATAATAGCAGAATTATAGATTCAGAAAAGCAAAACAAGGTGGTAATTGCTTACTCTGCTATATAGGGATTAGCAGGTACAAGGCACAGGAGACTCAGGTTGCTATGAAGCTGCACAGCAATATCCAAGATAGCATCTAAGCAGTTCCTTCTACCTCCTCAGTGCAACACCAGTGAGGCTGATGTCACATGGAGCTCAGTTCTATACGGAGCTCCAACAGAAAGTAAATCCTAGCAAGACAGGCACACATTGAATCTTGCGTTCATGGAGATTGGGTTTAATGAGCACCACCTCATAGATCACTTAGGTGTGTTTTCTCTCAGATATCCTCCCTTAGAGGCTCTTCATCTTGTGTGTGGTTCAGAGAAAGCTTTCTGAATGCATTTGAGAAATATTGATTAGAAGAGTATTTACAAATATAAGACTGAAGCTACCTCCAAACTGAAGTCAAAAGTTTTCAGTGAACACTGGATTTAACTTGGCAACAATATTTCCTATCCCTTTTTCCTCATTTGTTATAAATTTCAATTCATGGCTGTATACTGTAAATGGAAAGATTTGGAATGAAGAAGATGAAATAAAATACCACCTTTTAAATATGCAATACTGAGTTTATAGCTCTTTTTCCTCTGGCATCTTGTCAGCATAAAATAAAAAGGCTCAGGAAATCTAAATGAGAAAAGCCTCACTCCCATACTTTATCAGTGAAGAATTTCCATGGCAATACTGCTTTGAAGCTAAATGGTTTTATTTATAGACGAAGCGATTTTCATAGTTCATTTGCATTTTCTCCACATTACCATAACCATACACGATCAGTTGTTAAGATCGACAGATATTATCTGTGCAGTGCCAGCAATTCACTTAATTATTTGAAATATGAAATGATAAATGAATTAAGTGCTCATGCAACTTGCCATACTCACACAGCAGACTGCAGGGGAATGCAGGGATGCACAGTGGGGTGCAATGGTACAGAATGAACTCCTATGGGCACTTTCCAGAAATATCTAATAGCAGTGTTGAAAATTATGAATGGGGAGCGACTGGAAGGCGTGGGTGTGAGAGCACCAGAGGGAGCAGCAGGAGCAGGGATGTAAGGGTGTCAGGTGCTGACAGCAGGTCATGAGCCAACACAACCCAGAGATGGAGGATAAAGGATATGGAAATAGAGACTAAACCCACAAAGAGACAGTGGTGGGAAGACACAGAATAGGGGAAGAGACAAGTCACCACCTAGATAAGAAAATAAATAAATCGCAACAATGGAGAGAAGGGGGGCACAATACACAAAAGGATCACAACTACTGTGACCTCCTGAAGCGTACAATCCCGGCACATTCAAAACCAGCACATATTTTATCAAGCTTAGGAAGGTCACACAGTATATAATGAGGACTAGGGAACCAGCATAGCTTGTCTTCTTCTTTGTTTTGAGGAATCCATATGGGAAACCCGCCTGGATACTGGCCTGTCCACTCAGACATATGCATCTTGGTGCTCATGAGAGCATGAGTGAAGTAGCATTTATTTTAAAATGAAATAATCTTCTTCCCCCATCGCTAGTTATCATATTATTTCAATATTAATTGCTACTCCTTCTCTTGGAAAATTATAAACGGTAGTTCCAGCTTCTGCCTTCAACCTTGACACGGGGGAAGGCAGAAAACAAGGAAGAACAGTCACAAGTACCCCAACACATTGAAAACAAAAGCAATAAAAATGGGGAAATCTAGCTAGAAATATGCTTTTGATATTTATTTCCTGGCAGAACCACTGTAAGTTCCTCTAGCAAAGGCAGAGAAAATGTAGTGTTTTATTTGCAGAAACCTGTGATTTAGCTCAGATATTTGAGTGTTGCCTGCAGCTTTGCAGGAAAGTTCTTTGCTTGAACTCCTAATAAATATTCACACATAGTTAATCTCTCAACAAGATAACTCTGTCACTGAAGCCCACAAATTGGCATTTTTTTCAGGAATACTGTGCCCAAAGAAATGGAGACTCAAGGCTCCCAGACTGGGCTGCCCAGGACAGGGAGAAGTGCAGCATACTCTGGCCTTGATTCCATAGAAGTCAGGACTTCAAGCTGTGCCAGCCAGAATGGAAAGGCAGTTGTCCCCAGGAACACATACTCCAAACAGAACAGAAGTAAGGACACAGCTATCCCACCTGAGGTACAAATGCTGCAGGCAGCACACAGGGGGAGGAAAGGTTGCTGCTGTTGGCTTCAATCAGTGACTCCCTCACTGGCATTACATGTCAGGAGAGGGACCTTTACCAGACTCTTGATGGACACAACAAGCATAAGCACCTTTCCTACAGCCAGCATGACGGACTGCTCAGGGTACTGACAGCTACTTTGTTTACTGCAATGAGAAAAGTGTCCAAGAACCAAGAGCTGCTTTCAGTTTTACCGAAGAGCACAGCATATATATCTAAAGATTAAGTGAAAACCATCAACTGCAGCATTCTAGCAATAATTTAATGCACACTACAGGGCCATCCAAAAATCTCATGAAAACAACACATACTCTTTAGCTCCAGTAACCATATTACTGGAAATAGATTTTGCACAATCCTCCTTCAAACAGCCATTTAAACCCCAGGCTTAAAGGAGATTATGCTGTTTGCTGATTTAAGCTGAAAGGGAAGCTTGTTCCAGTCATCTGGAGGCTCCAGAGGCAAAAGCTCATCTGCCAAATTCCCTCTTTATCCGACTACAATGTACAGCATCTAAATTGTGATGATAATCTTGAAGCAAAACGACTTTGCTTTCAAGGATAATGTTAAAGTCAGTTTCTGAAGCTTTTCTGGCTTTTCTAGGGATTGTTTCAACTTTGGTCTAACAGTGATATGATGTTGCCTGATCTGCTTGATCTATGAAAGGTGATTTACTTCAATATCAGTAAAGATAACCCTTCTGGAAACATTCATCTTGTACCCAAAACACAGAGGCCAGTCCGCTTCTTGCAGGTACAAACTGTAGACAGGGGATAAATTGCAAGCATGATCTAATGAGGGGTTGCTGTGGGACATAAATACAGCATTTCTCTCCAGTTCTGCTGCCCACCCCTTGCACCTCCCTGGTCACATGCAGCCCCCCACTTTCAGAGAAGGGACTTGTTGGAGCCAGTCCAGAGGAGGTGCCAAGAGGATGG
This sequence comes from Lichenostomus cassidix, assembly GCF_008360975.1. Classification (NCBI taxonomy): domain Eukaryota; kingdom Metazoa; phylum Chordata; class Aves; order Passeriformes; family Meliphagidae; genus Lichenostomus; species Lichenostomus cassidix. The sequence goes on from NC_139490.1 coordinate 21,366,141, forward strand.
GAGGAATGGAGCATCTCTGCTCTGAGGAAAGGCTGGGAGAGGGGATTGTTCAGCCTGGAGAAGAGAAGCCTTCAGGGTGACCTAATTGTGGCCTTCCAGTGTCTGAAGGGAACTGACGAAAATAATGGAGACAGACTATTTACAAGGGCACGTAGTGACAGAATGGGGGGAATGGCTTCACACTGATGGAGAGAAGGTTGAGACTGGATATTAGGAAGAAATCCTTCCCTGTGAGGATGTTGAGTCCCTGGCACAGGTTGCCCAGAGAAGCTGTGGCTGCCCCACTTCCCTGGAAGTTTCAAGGCCAGGGTTGGACAGGGTTTGGAGCAACCTGGGATAGTGGAACGAGATGATCTTTGAGGTCTCTTCCAACTCAGGCCATTCTATGATTTTGGTCCTTTTTCAGCCCCTGTTTTTCAGTTGCTGCCTTCACTGCAGAAAAGCTGAGCAACAGCCATGTTCCCATGTAGCAGCAATAGCCAAGGCAGCAGGAGCCATCCAGCCCAATGGCACAAGCCGCAGGACTTCCTTTCTCCATCGCCCTATGAATTAGAGAGACATATTCTTCTTTCTCCAAGCAAAATAAGGTAAATACACTCTTGAGGATGGCAGAGTCCCAGCCTCATGAAGGTTCAGCTCCTGTTCTTTCACAAGAAGGAAATGTGACAATTCCCATATGGATCTTCAGCGTTGATGGACACTGAGAGCTGTTCAGACAGACTGAAGTAGGAGCTACAGCCACTGTCCTTCACATCACTTCTTTAAAAATTCCATTTATTTTTGCTGTTTTATACTGTGAAAATGAAAAAGTCTGCTTCTCCAAATATTTCAGATACCACATTCTCCTCAGACACCACCTTACCAACTGTGGTCTCCAGTGACACACATAATTTTTCTTCCAGATATCACAGTTGGGGTTCTTCCCTTTCCAGACTCTAACCTTTATTTTTCATTATTATTAACACTTGATGAAAAGGCAACAAGAATGCATATTGCACTACATAAGAATTTAAAAGGCAATGCAGTGGAAAACTGTTAATGGTTAAATGCATCATTATGTCCAGTATTACACAATTAACAAATTTAATCATTTAATACTCTAACAATGCAAACTTCCATTCAAAGTGTAATTTCATATATGAAATAATTATTCATTTATCAATAGGAGATGACTCTACTTCAGTTCAAATGTGAAAAATACAATTAGATGCAGCAGGGCAGAACGAATTTCTGGTAGTAAGACAGGCTGGAGCTGTGTGTGCAGCACTTCTGTGAGGCCTCACAGTCTAACTCATAATTCTCACAGGACAATGCCTCTAAATATCTCGGGTCATTAGCAAAATTACACAGCTAATGAAGGGCAAATTAATGGAGCTCTGGAACATTTTATAAGCCTGTAAGAACAGCTACTTGTTATACATCACCAAGAAATAATTGCAGCACAGTCAATCCCATGAACTCATTAAGTTTTAACAATACGAGTTGGGTGAGCTATTCCCGAAGGAGAATCTCCTCTGCCCATGTGGCTGATGTGTCCCCAGGGAGATCACAAGGGGGTTAGGGAGACCAGGCAGTACAGGTCGGCTTTGGGCTAGCAGTTCCCACCAGCCAGGGCAGGGAATCAGAGAAACCCAGGCTGCCTGCTTTGGGGCAAACCACATCTGGAGCCAGTCAAGCAACGCTGCACAAACACTGAATGAGATCTCAAGAAATCAACCGTGTTCTTCTGAGAACATGTAGGAGAAATAATGTGGGGATGACACTGATGCAGGAGAAATAACTGGAGATACTTGTCAGGGTTTGACATATTCCCCATCAGGTCAGTGCTGACAAGGCTGTAAAAGCAAAGCTCCACAAGCACAGACCATCCTGCAGGAAACTCAAATGTGCTGCCCACTGCATTCAGATGCCTTTGAGAGCAGAAAGTTCTGAGTCAGAGGCATTCAGAACAAGTACTGCATGTGCCAGCAATAAGGGACTTCAGGAGAAGGAGTAGCAAATCTTGAAACAAATGAGAATGAGGTTTTGGTCCCAAAATGAGTGTTTTCAGTATCACATCACTGAGCTACATATGAGCTAAAAGGGCAAAGATGCTGAGGCCAGAAGTTCCATGTAAAGGTTTTCACAAGTTCTGTGCTTTTGCTGGACCTCCCCAGCACTACCCTCAGTCTCCTTCACCACAGCTAATTCTAGGGGGGCTCAGATTTCCACACAGCTCTCGCTGGGATGGGGTAATCACCCATGAAGTGGGAATTTTTGTGATTTTAAACTCACTGAAGCCCCTAAAAGAGCAGATCATCACCTGACCCACTCCACTCTAAGCACATTGTAAAGACCTGTAAAGGCAGAGTTCAACACCCTGTTGTACTGTTTTGAATCCAAAAGACAAGCCAGGATCTTTAAAGAAGATCCACAAAATCTGATCCACTAAGATCCATCCAAAATGTTTTTGGATTTTAGATGTATTGCAGAATAAGTATAACTACCAAATTCAAACTTTATACAATACTAGGCTTTCTCATTATTCCAACATCCAAGCCCTATCACTATAAACATCTAGCCAAGGCAGCCTCACCAACAAAGAAAACTGTATGCTTAAGTATTTTTTTGTGATTTTCTGCAAGTTTTTTCACATGTGGCCCCTACAAAAATATTTTCCTGAGCACCTCTTAAACCAATTGGTTCTCTCCTAAAAAAATATGAGCAGTAGTTGTTTTTTCCATTTCCAAAAACCAAAAGCAGTAGCCACTGCAAGTAGCAACACAGTCTGGCAAACAGAAGTGTCATAGGGACACTTAATATTTTGCTCCTGGAAGAAATACAGACTGTCAGGACAAGCCATTAAAGTGATCACTAAAGCTGATCCAAATTCCCCCTAACTTTGAGATGCAGTAATGTTTCTGAATGGAAAAAAGGAAAAAAAGAATTCACTTATACCATTAAATCTAGTGGGAGGCTGGAATAAACTGCTGGCTTGCATAGCCTTCTCAGCTCCCAAACCCAATACTTATGGATTACTGGAAAAAGTATTCATGTTCACTGCCTTGTGATACTCCAGTGAAACTGCAGTAGGCTGTCAATAAAGTTGAAAAAAAAATCAGGTGAAATGAAAAAAAGTTTTAAACTTTCAGGAAAAATAAGAGCTTCTCACAGGAAAAATGTCTAATGTAGGATGTACATTAGATACAGCACTGCACAACTAGGTTAGACCTAAAGGTTTCAGAGGCCATTTTGGAATCCTTTGAAGAAAATGTAAGAAATTTCAACTGGAAGATGAGGAATCTTTTACTTTGACTGAATCATATATAACTATTAAAATGCCAGGTCTATAACTTAATAGCCCTCTTGAAAAACTTAACACCACAATAGTGACTCTATTCCACAACCCACATCAATGGCTGCTCTCCAGAGCTCCCAGCTTCAACAGCTCCCTGGGCTACAAGTTTCATAGGCTAATTCAATACTGTGTTGTCTTTGCTAATTTCCTTAAAGCTCCTCATTGAGTTCATACCAAACTGTCACCTCCTGCTCTCAGCATCCTGAATCTCATGCAGTTTTTAAACCTCAGACATTGCATAACTTCATCTTAACCAGCTAATGAACTGTAAAGGACTCCTATATAAAACAGCCCTTTGTGACTAAGGAAAGACTCCGTAGGACCATAAAACAGGAACCATGGAAAATAATGATTCATTTTTCAGCTTCCAGGAACATTGCTGGCTTCAATGCAGCCCACAGAGGAGTCATAGATGCTGCTTTGCTAAATTCCTGACTAACTGCAGTCAAATATATCACACTGGGCAAAGGTGGACTCTGGCAACATCACTGGATGCCTTTGCCTGACCCACCATCATTTCCAACTGCAACTTGCTGGGGTTTCTGCCAACCCATTCCCAGCACATTGTGCTGTACATTATTAGCAGCAATGGAAAATTATGTTCTTCCAACACTGTGACAAAGGGTTACAGAGAATGAGTGAACAATTTTCTTGCTGGGCCACTCTCAGCACATCTCAATTCAGTTTGGAGTCACTGCAGCTATAGAGAGTGCAAGATCTACTACTCATGTACTGTAGTAAGGAGGTCAGTGTCTGGTGAGTAGGTTTTATGCTCTCTCTCCAAAACATATATCAGATTTGGAATTCCTAGCTCATTTCTCTTGGTCCCATTATGTGCTGACTGCTTTTGTTCCTCACATGTATTATAGAGCACAACAGATACACATTAGCCATGAGTTCAGTCCATGAGCTATTCCCAAGGTTTGCAGTGTTATTATCTCTTGTCTAGAGCACCCTGTCTCTTTAGAGGATAACTTGGTGAGAGAATGGAGGCATTACATGGAGCTCAGCTTAGGTTCAGTTGTGGTATGCTGGAAAGCTTTCCAAATTCCTAGAGCAACCAGAAGTTGAGTGAGTCTAAGTGACCACTCAAGTTATTAATCTGAAGCAGGTTCTTCAAAAAGCCTGTACATTTCTGTCCATTCCCTTTTCTGCTGTATTCTAGCAATCTTTTCAGTACAAGGACTGTTTCCTATCACGTGTTCTCTGACAGAGGTAATTCATATGGCACAGCTTCAAGCATCAGCCCTGCAGAAAAGTTCAATGCCTGGTCTCTGTATAAAGGCTGAAGGACAGCAGGCTGCTTCAGGGGGCAATTTGATTTTGACCAGGAAATTGTTGCTTTATCTCTGTCTCCACATATCACATTGCTTCAAATGAAGAGTCAGATTTCCAGTGAGACTTAATTACAAATTGAAATTTGCTTTTTTCTTAATAAGAATAGAGTAAGATTAAGTTAAATTAGCTGGTTTGTAGAATACTTATGCTATCCAATTAATTTTTTTGTAGAAATACATTAAGAGAAGATCACAATCAAAGCTGAATTAATTTCAAAGATGAATGCCACTTTTTATGCATTGAGTATTAATCTATTAGTAGCTTCTGTGAAATCAATTGGGCTTCTTGTAAGGTATAGCAATACTTTGCACAAGAGGGTAAAGTATAGCTGGATCCCTTGGAACTCAGAACGTACCTATGAAGAGTATTTTATGCCGCTATACAGTTATTCTAAATTATTTACACAATTACTAAGAGACTCAAAGGGGGATTTTTTTTATCCCCACACACAGGATATTGAGGAACTTTCCAAAATGTTTGAATGTAGATATAAGAACCAGGCTCATCAATAAAAGCCCAAACCAGCCACTGATTGTGCACAATGTTTGGTACACATTGATGTCTCTTCCTTTAGCCAGAGTGCAGAAGCAGCTACTGAAAATACAATTAGCAAACTCAAATCCATTTCACTTCACAATAAAAATCTCCCAAAGCAGCTGACCTGTGGATGTTTTAAACACAGCTCCCAAAAGCCCCCAGAGTACCTCAGCTAGAAGTGCTCCAAGGTCTCTGCTTCAGTACAGCATCTCTAACCACTGTCCCTCCACCCCTGATGTGCCTTAAAGAGTTAACAGCTTCTGTATTTTGTCTGTTATTTTCAATCCCTGAAGCTGGCATCCCTAAATAGGAGACATGAGGGGTGGAGCTGAATTCTAGCCCAATATAAATCCAAAGAAGTGAATTCAGAGAGGTTGAGAACACGACTAGGAAGCACAAACCTCCTTCCTGTGGAGGCTGTATTTCCTTTGCTGAAGGAATCCCAGTAGCACAGCCATGCCAGAGGTAGCAGCTGCTTCTTATCTGCATTTCTAAATCTCTGCCCCTCCACACACAGCTCCCAGTACACAGGCAGATGCAACTGCCCCCCAGACTAGGCCTCTGTGATCATTATGAAAGCTCTGGTCCAACAAGATGAAACCCTTCCCCTCATGTATTTTTCAATATATCATGGTCTTCAAAGGCCTTTAAAAAATCCACCCAGAGTTTGCAGCAGCCTTCTGTAAAGAATGGTTGGAAAAACCCCAAACTGCCACAAATAGCAAAAAGAACAAAAGAATATAATGAGCTGAAGTGACTCAGATCCCCAAGAGGTTTATTTCAAGGCTGCCAGTAAAACTGGAAAAGCCTGATTATGGGAAGGATATACCCATACACATATACCTCTGTATCAGCAGCTACTCTGACCTGAACAGAGCCATTGCATAAAGCTGTATTCATAGGCCTAGAATTCCACCTCTCTCCTACCCATCAATTCACATGAAGAACATCTTTCAGACAGCAGAACCAAGCTTTCAGAGGAAAAAAACCAAACAAATAAACCCACATCCAGTTTTAAGGCCTGAAATCCTGCAGCAAGCCTAAATCCATGTCCATAAGGTAAACTCTTATTCTAGGGACTGTTTCCCTCGTTTAAGAGCAAGGCAGACTGAGTAGATAATGGCTTATGCACAGCACACTCACTCTATGGACCACAATGTGCACACTGAAGACCCAGAGCAGGACCTGGGCTTTTGATAAAAATTACATTATGGAAACACAGAGAACAGATTTGCTTCTGATACAGTGAGCTGTTTTTTCTAGGCCTGCCACAGAATACACATCAGACACTGAGTGTGTTGTACCGTGTGATACCTTCTATTTTCAAAATGTCTTTTTCTGATCTATAAAAATCATCAAGGTTCCAAGACAGGATATGATCTAAAATGTGCCTGTGCATGTTACTCTTCCTCCCTGTGCCCCAGGTAACCAAGTAACCTTGAGCTTGGAATGCTTGTTATCACACAGTTATTCCCACTGGCAGTGCTCTGACTTGAGATAAGTAGTCATAATATGTTCTTCTGATGTACAGGGTGTTCTGAATGGTCAGCAGAATGCTGTGCTGATATATAGCTTTTCTAGAATAGCACTAGGCATCGAAATGCTGGTTCAGGAAATCTGAGCACAAGTTCAATTTTAGAAAGCAACTCTAAAAACAGTGCCTCCTTACACAACATGTCTGTCAATGAGTTCCAGAGTTATTTTTTTGACAAGGATAAATTGGGGGGCCTATCTTCTGCTCCTGTCAGTGCTGCGAAAAGCTTTGGGAGAGAGTCAAATGTCACCTTCTGCCAAGCAATTTGCAAATGTGTAGTTCTGTCACAGAAGATATTAAGAGAATCACCCAGGATATCACAACAACTTAGTAAGCCATCTGGGAGAAAATTTAACTCCCTGAGATGTGGCAATAGCTTTGTGCAGAGTAGCTGTGCTGTCACCATGGAATAGGTGTGGTGCTTCCACAGGGGCCACAGCTTCTCTGGTAAAAACATTACCAGATTGTAGCAGCGCCAGCCACACCTTGTCCTGTGCCCAGCTTGGGCTGCCTTTGCACAGCAGTGATCAGTCCTGGACTCAGCAGCTTGTATTTTGCTGCAAAATCACTGAGCTTTGCAGGAACTACACCAGCAAGGAGCCCCTTTAGGAGCCTCTCCTGTGGTACTGAGTAAGTCAGTCCTGTCAGAAGGGTTAACATGAAGTGAGAAAACCATCCACCCAAGGCACACCATTAGGTGTAGCAGACGGAAGTCAGCCAAAAGTCTTGTGTAAAGTAGCTAAATGTACCTGCCTTGTTCCACGACAAGCACTGGGAATTGGTAAACTGTTTAGCTGTGCTGAAACTGCTTGTTCAACCCTGCCAGCTGCAGCTGCTCAGGGAACATTGACTGTGCTTGCAGGGACAGGCTGAGCAGGCCCTAATGAGCTGAAGATGAAATCGTCAGGGAAATTTCCCACTTGCAAGTGTCTCACTACAGTTTGGAGCAGCTTTGCCCTTCAGCAGCCCAGCATCCCTGGCACACAGCCTGCTTGCCACTAGATCACTCCAAATACCCACCTGCCAGGTGCTCAACCCTACTATCTCACATGCAGGAGTCCTGGCACCATCACAGTACAACTCAGCTTTGGTGTTGTGGTCATCTAATCTCTTTTGCTGTCTCTCAGTTGAGAAAACAACACCAAGAAACAAGTTTCTGTGCCTGAAAGCACCAACTCAAGATGTTGCTGCAAATCACTGCACCATCTTTACTTGCTCCTGGATGGGAACAAAGGGCCAGTTGTGCCCCTAGAAAATTCTTCTGTGTCTTGTGTTAAAACACAATTAAAATATTAATTTATCCTGATCATCAGTTTATAATCAACAGAAATGCCTTCACAATGCCAGCAGCTGCAGTGCCCCATCAGGGCAGCCAAGTCAGGCTCACTGCTGTTCTGTACAGCCTGCTGGACAGGTGGGTGGGCAGGTGTGCCTCAGAGGAAAGCAAACTCACCTGCAGAACACTGCTCAAGCACTATGGCCATGGCAGGAGCAAGTTGTCTTTGCTTCAGTGCACTGCATCCCCCAGCAGAGCACAGGGCCATTCTCTAATAGCCTGAGGTTACTCCAGCCCCTCATTTCTTGCAAACAACTGTAATTGTGTTAATTTAAACAGATTTTGCTGTAAAACTGTGTGGTTCTGCTAGAAAAGAAGCAGAAGACGTAAAAGTAATTTGCCTGGCTGGGAGAGCAGAGCACACCTAGCTCTCACTTTAATTCACTTTGGTATCATCTAGCCTCTTTGAAGGGTCAAACATTGGAGTAACCCCAAAATTACCCATCTGAAGGATTTGTTCATAACTACGGAATTCAGACAATGAATCCAAAAGACAGTTTACTGCTTAAATAGGCAGTAAATACACTACTTAACACCTATTTAGTGCATGACTTCCACTGCATTACCAAGCTTTTAGTTTATTGGTTGCCAAGTTATAGCAATTTCATCACTACAGAAAGAAAAAACCAGCAGGAATGAATTAAAAGCTACAGCTGGTTTAGGAAAGGGAATATCACCAGACACCATAGTTATCAGAAACCATTTAAATGGTTTCAAGTGAGCTTTTATCCTTTTAACTTCTTATATCTTTCTGCATCCCATTGTTAATTCAGTAACTCACACTGTGAGGCTACTGTTTACAATTACATACAATTAATTTTGTTAACATATTAAATGAAGTGTCTGAAATAAGCTTCAAAATTAGTTTCAATAGAATAGTTGTTATCATTAAATTTCAGTATATTCCATAGCAGAAAATTTGCTTGCTATTTTAACTATTATCCCTAAGATAATTTGCAAAAGATATAGAGGTGTAACTTGATAAAACACATTCAAATGGCTAAGATGTTTCTGCACTTAATTTCATTAAAGAAAACAGCTGTTAGATATTAATTAGCGTATCTACTACATGCTATTGTTTGATTCAAATATCATCCTTTATCTAAATGCATTTGCTTTTGGCATCAAAGCACAAATCCAACAGAATAACTTAAATTCCAGTCATAGCACAGATGAACTACAATACTGTCCTTGCAGCTGGAAGTTTGTAGCATCCAGCATAAATATAAAAGTAAAAAAACCAATTACTGCTTCCTACAGAATGTGTAGTGCAAAAGGTGTTGGGAACCACCTGAAAGAGCTCAGTCAAAGGGCTTCTTAAAGGTTTGCCCCTCTGTAAGAATTTCCAGGCACCTCTGGGAACAAATTTTCTAGCGTTCTATCACTGTTCAGGTATGCACAGACTCTCTACAGCTATGTAGCAGCAGTCTATGGAGAGAAGGAAAACCAGACCAGATGAAGTTCTGATGCCAGACTTGGGTAGAGGCAGGATACTGGTTCAGAAGCAGCTCTGTGGAGAGTTGAGTCAAGCTTAAATAATCACAAAAATCCCTGTCTGTTGTTCTGTCACCCTCACAGTAGGGCTCTTATTCCTACAGCTTTCTCTCTCTAATCCTGTTTAGTTCACCTCCAATACAGGGGGTAAAACTGTTTGTGAACGAGCTGAGGATGCTCAGCTCCAGGCCTCTCTCACTAGGTACACCAACAGTACAAACCTTCTGCATTGCTCACTGAACAAAGCACTGATGGGATATCAAGAGTTGTTCTACAGAACTGACAGCCACAACAGCCACAGCAGCTGTTATCCAACCCCACATGCCAGAATTCCCAGGGCAGTCTGCACTCATCCAGCTGAGAAAGTGTCTGTAGGCCACAACAGACAGAGCTCCCCTCATCACAACGATGAAAGGAGCAATTCAACCAGGGTTTGCCCAGGCCAGGAGTCATGGCCAGCCACGTGCAATGCACAATTCAGGTGACCTGGCAGCTGTTTGAAGCTGACTAGATTGTTTCAGCCGCTGGGTGGCCAGGAAGTTAGAATAATAATGTACAACTGGGAGGCAGCCGTTCCTAGCAGTCTGAGGGCTGAACTGGGAACTTGAGCAGGAAAGCTATTCACCCTGGCTTTTCTAATGAAGGGAAGCTTTGGATGTGTCACTTCTTCTGAGCTAGAGACAAACAACTTCCAAGGTACTGTATACAGTCTTCAGAGTTACTATGTGCTCTCCTTGCTATCTGTATTCAGTCTTTTCTGCCTCAACTCCTTTCCTCTCTGCATCTCAGCTACCTTCTCCCCATCATGGAAGAAACAGGACAAAGACAGCCTGTCCATACCATTACTGATCCCCATTTTCACCCCAGACAGAACTAAAGCCAAAGCTCTTGATCCTGCCCTGGCTCTCTCCAGTTTGCCATCACAGAGAGATGAGAATGGTCTGCAGAAGGGAAGGAAGGAGCATGGGCCAAAATTCCCCGTGTGAGGCCTTTGCAGCAGGCAGAGAGGCAGCAGGGGGTCAGAGGACCTGCAGGCTCTTTTTGTGCTGATGCATCTTTATGCTTGTGAGTCACTGCTACAGAATGCTATGAACCAGCTACATCAGGACAGTATTTTGTACAAAGGCCTCAGTCCAAAGAAACTAAGGGTTTAATTCAGCCTGAATAACAATAGTCAGAAAGAGTTTCAGGATGTATGTATTGCAAAACTGTTATTTTCATAGACTCTAATGAATTCACTCTGGCTGCAGCTTTTTCTTGGTGCCCATTAACTTGCAAGAGTGGTTAAGATCCAGCAAAAAGTTAGTGTCCAGAATTCCCATCAACCTCAGCCTGAGGAGGGACCCAGCCCACTGCTGGACCATCTCCTTGGTAAAACTATAACACCACAAACCACACCAAACCTGACGCACTTCTAGTGACAATGCTGCCAAGTCTAACTCAAAAGGTGATCACAAAACAATCACCTCCATGGTAATTAATATGGCAGAACTGGTGAGGGAGTGAGCAAACCACTCCACACCAGAGGGAAAGTAGGTCCTCTGCCCAGACTAACCATTCCATGGAATAACGCACACAGTTTACCAAAGAATCAGGCTGAGCTGATATTTTCACAGATAATTTCACAGCAATAAGAAAATCACACTGATTAGAGCCCTATGCCATTTTCTAGACAGTAATATTCACATTTGCTTAATACCAACTGTGCAACTTAATTGTCAGGGAGCATAATTTTCTCCAGCTAAACCGTAACCATCACAAGGCATCCACAGCATCCAACAACCTGGCAGCACCTTCTGCTGCTCACTGCTGGTGGAAACAGGGCCAGGTTACTCTCACCATCTGCTGCAGAGGGGAGCCAGGCACTGGGGACTCTTGGGTGAAAGCCCCATTAGACAGAAGACGTGCAATTTAGATGGAAGGAAATAAATTTTAAAAATAATCAGACTGGAAAATAGAAGTCAAGAGAAATCTTCACTCCAAATTCAAGATCTTTCAAGTCCCACAGAACAATCCCTGAGTTATTAACAAAGCATTACTTTTGAGTACTTGTGGTCATTTTTACTCTGTTGGGGATTGCCAACAATAGGTGCCAACACTGAGAAACCAGCTTTGACTAGAGCTGACTGGGAAATCAGAAATGGTTTTGGTTTCACATCAGATTGAAACCAAAGTAATAAGAAGCCCAGAAAAACAAAGAGCCTGAAGCCTTTGATTTTCAGTCAGACTGGATCCTAGGTTTGCACTGTCATGCAGTGGACACCATAAGCTGGCAGGTATCACTCCTGTTGTCCCTTACTCTTCTCCCAAGCAACTTCCTTAAGAAGGTTAGCCCAGTGCTAACTGGGCTTTCACTAATGTCAGGGGCAAAGCACTTGTTTTCCATGGGAATAGCAGTCAAACTTCACCTTCTTCAGCAGCAGTAAACATCTACTGTTCTACATCTGAAAGCAAATTTAGTCAGAACCACTTTTCCACAGCTGGTGCTCAGAAAGGTTCATCTCCTACAGCCAGACCTTGGGACAATGGGGACAGGTTGGAGCTGTGCTTTTCCATGAACTAAATGGGACCCTTTCCAGCAGCATCATCTGCCATGCCTGTGCAGTCTCTCTCAAGCCCTTCTAGAAGAATAAGATAACAGGAATTTTAATTTGAGCCTAAGAAACTTGGCTCCTGGCTTCATTTACAGTCTCTATTAAATATACAAATAGCACATATAATGCAACTTAGTTGCTTGCCTGTCTTCCATGCCAACTCTCAGCATAGAATTAATGTTTTGATGGAATAATAAACCTCTCAAAATCTGAGCTGATAATGGACAGTCACGTTAGATGCTTAAATTATAGCAGCATGAACAGCCTTGCAATAATCAACCCTGCAACTGCCAAAATGTTTTCATTGTTCATTAACTGGAACCTTTTTTGCATTGCTAATCCTAATGAGCTGCAATTCTCATTACCATTCCAAGCACTGTCTGTAGCACATCTCTGGATTTCTTTTCCACCCAAACATACAATCTTATTCAACTGGCAGCCTGTTAATGCATTAAAAGTACAGAAATGGCTGCTTTACTGCAACTGTAATAAATCTACAGTGCAAGCACCTTGAGGGGAAAGTTCAGTTCAGTCTTCAAAAACTTTTGCTTAAGTAGAAAAACAGAAGGTCTTTTACTGAAGAGACCATATAGTAGAGTTTAAGTTCCAAATCCAAAATCCATTGAAGTTAATGGGAATCTTTCCATTGATTTCTGTGTACACTGAACTGTTTTAACTCCCTCCCTTCCGCTTCTGCTCCTCCCCAAGCATGAATAAGTGAATCCACTGCAGAGACCATGAATTTTCTTGCAGGGAACACAAATGATGTCTGTGTATGGAAGGTTCAGTATTTTAATGTACTGAGTTACCAATGCCATTTCCTCTATTCTGATTCCACAGTGGCAGAGGTGAAAGAGTTCAAAGCATCCAGCAATCCTTCTAAGTCCCCAAGCCAGGTCCTTTCTTTGCTAACTTTACTAAAATTTTGCACAAAATATACCCCAGACTCTGAAAAGCTGCACTTCACCCCTCCATCTGCACCTTGTTTGCAAGAAGGAGCAGCCCAGAGCCACTGGCTTACATAGCATCCATTTTCTGTGGGGAAAAATATGCAGGAAGCATCTTCTATAGCAACAGACTCCAGTTCCAGATGTGAGCAGCTTATTCATTAAAGGGGAGAAGAAAATAGAGACTGTCACTTCACACTCAGTTGAGCATGTATAAAAAAAAGAGAATCAGTAACTTGTTAATGGTGGGCAGTTCACTCACATGAGAGAAGTCTTTTGAAGGAAAAGCCAGATGTGGAGCTTGGTTTATTTTCAGTGTGACCCTCTTGTTTTTAAGTATAACAGCCCCAAAACAGAGGATGTTAACAAAATTTTAGGCATCATTTTCAAGCAATTTCAGCCTTGAACCATTGATTTGTTCCTGAGAGACAGTTGTTTCCTTCAGCTGGAAGGCAAGGAATATATTTCTTTCCCCTCCTCAAAAGAGACTGCATTTGCAGATATTAGCACATATGAAGACACAATATGAATTGTTCAGATGGAGCATTTTCTAAATTGTTCTTATGACAAAAAGTTTCAACATTAAAATAGCTCCAAATGGAAGTAAGAGCTCTGAGTTCTCAAATTGAGCTGAAGCAAACACATAGATATAACATTGCAGATTCTCTTCAATATAATTTCATAACCAACTAAATAATCATTCCACATTGACAAAGTATTTCCACACTGACAAAGGCTCTGAACACATTAATTAAAGAGGAGTTTTGTATTTGAAGACAGCTAAGCTGTCTTTCACGAAAGCCCACATAATTTAATTTATTCCATCTGATTACTTGAAGCAGCAAGAGATGCTATACACAGGCACAGAATAATTTTTAGTTCTTGTCCTTACTTCTCTCATCTTCATGGATCAACTAAAGTGTTTCTTTATAGCTTCCAATATAAAATTCTTGAAGCAATGCACTCACTGAGTGCAATATATTCCCTTGAGACTGCCCTTGGGAAATCAAATAGCAGCCCCAGGGGCAGAGGGGTGAATGGCGGATAGAGAATATACCTTTCCTATAAAAAAACTCTTAAAAATATTCTTTTTAGGCTATGACACAAGCCACTAGCTTATGAAATAGCTATTTTCAAGAAATCAATGGGCTGCAGTTGGACTCAGAAACCAGAATTCTGATTACAAGAATTGCTGCCCAAAAGCAGCTCAGGAAGAGCAACACCAAGGACTTCCTCCACACAGATCACCTCCAACCCACATAAAGCTCTTGAATGCCAAGACTCAAGACAAATCTTTTTAAAAGAGAACTGCACATCTAAGTTGGATAAAGAGAAAACAATTCACATCTGCAAGTCAATATGACTAAACCTGAAGTCTCCAAGAAAGTCACATAAAAACTCATCCCAAATTCTCACCAACTCCCATAGCATTGTATCAGACATTTCAGGCACTGAAACTATTTCAAAATTCTAAAACCCCATCCACCTATTTCAGTATTTGTCAAATATCATAGTATGAGGAAACAGCAGAAGATATTTTTCTAGAAAATTCTCTGTTACTGCAAAGGTCAGAAGGACTGGTGGTGACCCAGCCTCTTCCACTTCTGAAGCATTCCAGCCTTTGTGCCACAGTTTTAAGTTCCTTAGCACAGCCTCTCTAACCTAAAATCTAACAGATTTTCCCTCACTTTACTATAAATACTCAAAAAAGCAGCAAAGCTGGTTTTGAACTAGTCAGAAGGCAGACCCTTGAGACCAGGCTAAAACTTGCATCAAAGAGAATTTTCAGGCAGCCTCAAAAGCACATGCAGAGAGCGGTTTATATTCTCTTCCCCAGAGATCTTTTAGCTTAAACAGGCAACTCTAAGGTCTGACTTTGATTTGGCCAAGGCCAGACAGACATTAAACACAACTTTCAAGAATTAATGCTTATGAAATTCATTATTAGAATGTATGGAATTCTCCATGGCCTCAAGATATTCTCTAGTACGGTTCAGTTTCAAACTAGCTCCCATCCAGGCCCAACTAAGTTTATTATGCAAACTTGATAACATGTTTATAACAGGACTAATATGGTCTTGGGAGAACAATGTTGTTAGTTAGTACACTTAAAAATCCCACACACGAGCGCAAAATGCTATCATATCCAGCCTGCATTACACTCCTGTAGCAGTCAGATTGAAGTTTGAGTGAGGACAAAACTCATCCTTAGCTATGTAGTCAGTAAGTGACAGTTGTGTCAAAGGATGGCTTGGGATGGAAAGGACCCAAAAGATCGCCTGGTTGCAGCTCCTGCCATGCCTGGGGAGGATCCCCTCCCTGGAGCTGCTGCTCACACTTGATTTGATGCAGCCCAGGACAGGGTGGCTTTCTGAGCTGCTGGAACACACTGCTGTGTCAAGCTTCTCACCCACCAACACCCCCATGTCCTTCTCCTCAGGGAGAAGTCCATTCTCCCAGTCCATTCTCCACCCAGCTTGTGAACGTGCTTGGGATTGCCCTGACCCAGGGCCTTGCACTTGGCCTTGGTGAACTTCATGAGGTTTGCACAGGCAACCTCTCCAGGCTCCTCTGGATGACATCCCTTCCCTCCAGCATGTCATCTGCACCACATAGCTTTTTCTTTCTTTTCTTAAACCAGCTTCTTAAATGAAAACTTGAAGAACTAAGAATACAATGGGTCCAGAGCAGTTCATCTGTGGACATTTCATCTACACTGCCAAGAGTAGACAAAGCCTGACCTCACTGCCACAAAAAAACTACTCAGTGAAGCAGATGGTTCCATCTCAGTGAAACTCAGCTGATTACAGGCTTGAATAAACCCTGTAATAGCAGAGTTGTATGACAAGCAGAGGGTAGGCCAGGCAGAGACTACCTTGACCTTCTCTAACCGGAATCCAATAGGCAATTATCCATCCGTTTCTGCTCATCCAATGCAATCACTTAGGGAAGGGATGGGACAAGCACTGATGAGATATCTCTTACAAAATTTGACCATCAAAGTCCAGGAGAGCACCTACAGAAGGGGGAGGAAAATGACTCCAAATTGAAAGCTGAGACAATGTGTTAGAAATAGCATTATAGCATCAAAAAAAAAAAAAAAAAGGAAAAGAAAAAAGAAATCCTAGCTCTAAAGCCTTCTACTAGCTCCAAGATAAGTGATATGCCTGACAGACAAATGAGAGTTGAAAAGATTGCCTGATGTGCAGCAGGCTGAGAAGAAAAAAATCGAAAGCACTGTTTAACAGAAGTCAAACTGATCCCTGGGTGCTCCTGTGAAAGAAATCAGACCACTTCATCACCGTATTTTCTCCCCTTCCCTTCTACGTGCCAGCTATAAGTTGCACTCAGAAAAAATACTTGGCATGAGAACTTTTAAAAAAGCAGTAATTTAAATTCCATATTAGGAGGCAATTTTTTTGTGTTTCCAATATGAAATTCCATATGTTAGAGTATAATGAACCGCAAGGTAACTAATGACCTTGGAATTCATCCTTTCTTGGACTTGACTTTGGCTCACATGGACACTAGTGAGCTGCACAGAGCTTCAGGAAGATGCATAGATAAACATCTTCCTCCCTTTCCTCAGGCAAAGATCAGAGCACCACAAGGTCCCACCTGTGCTTTCCCTACTTGCCCAGGAGAAGGGATCCAGGCAGTTGCTGCTGGAACACCTCACTCCAGGTTTCCCCAGGAGAACACACTGCACAGCAGAAAGCATTCGAGTTGTTCATCTGTGTTTCCATACATCTCTTTTCATATTCCTTGCTTTGTAAGGAACCGCTTGGAGCAACTCTTTACATCCACTAAGGCAACACAGACATCAATTTTCAACTCTTGTTCTTATCCATATACCTTGAAAGACAGTGGGAAATTTGATTTGTGTTACGTATTTCTGTCTAAACCTGAAAAATCTGTAGATTGCATTTCACACAAGTACAACCAGGAATGCTGCTTCCACATTAATGTACAGTTTTAGGTTGGCACAGTGCAAAGTCTGATGCTGGGGGAGCCACTCTCTAACCGGTTAGAAGTAATACATGTAGTAACACTGCTTTTCCAAGAGTTCAGTGTTTGTCCTAAGTTTCCCAGAGATTTTTCCAAGTCACTTCTTCTCAATAAGTGACATAAAGAACCCCCTGCCAAGCAATTTATCCAGCTTTTGGATGCCCAGCTTTAAGCATGTAGAAATGGATCCTTTCTGCACTTGAAGCAGCTCTCAGAAGTGGGGAGCATTCCAGGATGTGCAGTCCCAGACACTTCTGATTTAAACACCAACTTCACTGCTGCTAATCTGCTGTCTCTGGCTCTTGCACACAGGCTACACTTGGCTTCCTCAGTTAAATAGTTCAATTCCCAACCATATTGGAAATCCAGCCATTTTCTGTGGCATAGTAGCACAAGCAAAATTGGCAATTACACTAATGTCCTGTTTATCATACAAACATAACCCCTAAGATCTGCAGTTGAGAAAGGAACATTTTGTTTCCCATGTGGAGATGGTAAGCATATCATTAGGACAATTTACTGCTATTGACAGATACTATATGTATTAATCTTCTGCTAAAAACACTGAAATACACACTGACAAAAGACAGGAGAAATTCTGCCAGCTCTTGAAATAGGTGTTTCAGCCACATTATTTAGACAATAATTCAGATCACAGTTGGAGAGTGAACACTAATTTGCGAATTTAAGCATAGATTTCCCTTGTCATTTCATTCAGCAAAATGTTTTGTTATTGGAACATTAACAGAGGGAAAGAGAGAAAAAAGAGACAATTATTTAAAAAATTAGGACAGAATGTGAAAAATGGGATTGCCTAAATGAAACACATGTTGCCAGCTTTGTTCTGACATATTTTGAGGTTTCTTCCTCAATAGTTCTTCAGTTAGAATGGCATGAAAAGGGGAAACTGGGGAGGTATGACTTTTTTCTAGATATGTCAGCAGCATAACTAAAACCTGCCCACAGTTTTTTTAAAATGAATTGTATAAGCTCTCCTATCCCATAAATGAAATTTCAAAGAAGAAACAAAGCACACAGTAAAATACAACGTGTTACTTACTTAAGTTGTTGTCAAAGGGTCTCTACAGTGTCTTCATAAACACTCAGCATCCAGTGAGATCCCACAAAGCTCTGCAGAAATACAGAAGCCAGAATCCAAAATACTTGCCTTCTATACAACTTGAAAGCATAACTCTCTCTTGTTTTTCACCATAGGAAATGGCTTTTCAAGATGAAATCCTCACTCAAAAAGCAGCTAGATGATGCAGATGAAGGCAAGTTTCAGTCTGTCAGTTTGACAGTCTAACCCTTGGGTTAGACTGCTCAGAAGCCACCAGCCTGTGAAGATCAGGAACCGGCTTGATGTTCTATCCAAAAAAAGTGTTCTATCCTTTACCATCTCTATTGTATTGGTGTCTAACGTGAGGAAAGAAGAAAGATTGTGTTAGAGGAGGAATAATAAGTTATTCAAAATTACATAAGACAGTCACACAAGGAAATAGCAAATAACTCCTCTCTCCCCATAGAAAAATTGATTGTTTTTTTCCCCTATTGTAAAATGTTAACAGTTAACATAACTATACCTTTCACAAAGTTTTTTTGATGATATCAATTACTACACATGACCTTCCCTGGAGTAAAAAAAGATAATTTAACTTGCAATAAGAATTGAATAAGTACAAACGAGTAAGTTATTCTTTCTCATTCCTCTGAGAGAACTGAGAGGCCTTGCAGGCCATTGATGAGAAACTTGAACTTTGACTTAAAATTCCTATTTCTTTTTGGCTCATCTGGTTCAAGTTACTTTCCCCCTTTCACTCTGCTTCCTTTTTTTTTTTTTTCTCTATTTATGCAGAAGCAGGTTCATTTGAACAGCTACCAGAAAATCTTTTTGGATTCCTGCACACTCTTTATAACAAAACCAGTACATCTACTGTCTAGACTGTTCATGGAAGTGTTAATAGCATCAGCTGATGGCTATGTGAACAGATCCTGGGCCTACATATCCATTCTCTCTAGGTTTGAATGAATGCTGAAATGAGCTTATAATTAGCACAGTGAGATTCAAGCCTTTCTACATTGCCCTCAGTTTGATACAGAGCCAAACAAACAAACAAACAAAAACCAAACAAACAACAAAGAAACAAAAAACCCCACAAAAATAAAAACAGCAAACAAAAAAATCCAAGTAAAAAACTTCCAGAACCCAAGTAAAAACTTGCAAAGGGTAGAGTCCTCTTCTCACTTTCATCATTTAATGCTACACAACAGAAGATGCACAATTTTTCACAGTGGCAGAAACCACATGTGTTACTAGCTCAGGTACATATTCCAGCACTTTGGAAATGCATTGAAAACTTTATGCCTGTGAAAAATGTTGACTAGTAAATATATATCTTTAGGCAATTGGGACACCAGTAAGGAGAGTAGGACTCCCATCACAGCATCTGCATGTGAATGTAATGGTACAGAGAACAGAATAGAATTCACAAATCATACTGAATTGCTTCTCATGTTTACAGCCCTGGGCACCAACATGCAGCTGAAAGCAACTGTGCTCTCATTAGCAAGTTGTTTGACTTTGGAGGACTTGAGAAGGCCTCAAATTCCAATGCACAAGGATAAGGAACAAGCATTAGCTTTAGAAAGTCATGTTGTTTGCCAGAAGTAGCATGCACTGACCTAAATCTTTAAGACAGGAGTATACATCTGAAAACAAATCAACATCAATCCAATTTACACTGAATGATGAACCCTTTCAATATCAGGCAGGTAAGCAAGAATCCTTTCAAGAAGAAGGGACCCATATACTTTCTTGAGCACAACTTTCTCACAAGCATTGCAAATGCAAAACATCAAAGGGGGACAAAGGACAAGCTTGGAGGGAAAAAAAAAGATTCAAATAAATTCTGTCCATCAGTCTGGAGATATTAGATTATCTGGAATAGAGAAAAGGTGTGTGCTACAAAGCAATTCCTTAAAATCAACATGGAGCAGACTCCTACCTGGATATGGCTCAAAGTCATAGTTTCTAATAGCAGCACAGAGCTCCCTGTGGAGGCAAGCCTAGCTGGAGGGGATAACTCTAAAGACTCTCCCCACACCAGCCAGGAGAGCACTTGTTTTACTGAGTGGTGCTGTTCCAAGTGAATGCAGAACCTCAGCCATGTCTACAGCCGTGAACATCTCCATGACAAACAGCAGAAAGAGACCTCATCATAGGGCACACTGTAGGAAAACCTGCCAGCCTTCAGGCAGCTTTTGACCACTGATGCCTCCATTCAGTGACAGTGGCCAGTGGCTGCTATTTAAAAATTATGCTGGAGAGAAGATGTGTTCTGATGCACCTGAACTTAACATGATGAAAGCAGAGCCCTTCTAACCTTATCTCCAGTTCAGAAGCTGTCTGAACTGGGCATGGAACAGTCTCCTTTTCACAATAGGTACAGCTGGCCCCAAGTCAACTGAGCTCTATGGGATTTCTGTTAAGGAGATGATAATTGAGTTCATTAGACATTTGGAAGAACTCAGGCACCATGCAAACTTTGCCCTCTTCCCCAGCCAAGGTTTTCATTGCTTCTGTTCTCAAGTTCAGACTCTCTCCCTTCAGTATCTGCTCCAGTGAGTGTCCCATTAAACAAACTTGGAGGTTATAAGGGCATTGTACCAAAAATCTGACACTAGTTCTCAGATCTCAAGATGTGACCCTCTTGCACAGTGCTACTCATGATGGTTGAAAACATGGCCCTAAAGCCCAGGTATGTGCAACAGTGAGGACAGCTAAGGAACAGAAGACCTGAAATCCTGAGTGCATTTAGGGTCTGCCTAATCTAATATTCCAAGAATGGTCAGGACCAGGCACTTCATATGATCTGCTTCACAAACATAACTCTAACATGGGTTGCATCTGTCAAATAATATGACGTTAGACAATGATACTCCAGACTGAGAAGTCTGTACTTAATTAATTACCGATAGTAATTACTTAGCAAGAATGGAATTCTTTTCCCTCTAACATATGGTTTTAGATAAGAGAATTACTACTTCCACAATCATTGGAAAAGTAGAGTTCATTATCTGGAGTATAGAATTGGAGGGCTTACTTTAATGTAAGCCATATGCTGGGCTGCCAAGTCATCCATGAATATGGTGTTTGGGAAATTCTTGTCACAGTTACCCTACATTTACCCTCAAGAACGGATAAACTATTTGACTTCACATTTCTGTTGGATTTTTTTGTTTCCCATTTTCTAAGCACACTTAAAAAATTCTAACATTTAGGTACATGTATTACTTGAAACAAAATCCAGATCCTTCCAAAACAAAACAGTACTTAAAAGAAAATTAAAAAGCACTTCCATTTACCACAGAATACTTAGGTTCAATTGCAGCATCTGTTTCTTAAACAGAATTCCTGATTTGTAACTGAGTTTGCCAGCTGGGCTAAATCAAGTCACAGGAGTCAGCTACCCTCGTGTTTTCAGAGGACATCTCAAGTGACCCTCCATGTCAAAAATTAAGAGTGTATATAAGTTAAAAGGACAAATTACTCACAGTAACAAATGCCACATGGTGTAAGCATTTCATTTCCAGATTTACAGCCAGATAGAGTCCCCAGGCCACCACAGGGAGGAAGGCTGCAAGGCACCAAGAGCCCCACAGGGAACTCAAATTGACAAGGGAATGCCAGGGATCATATGCTAGAGCAGCAGCCTTCGAGAGGAGTTCAGGTGTGCTCTGACACCCTCGAGCTTCAGATACTGTTGAAACTGCCCTTAAATAGCACTGACAGACGAGAGTTTCCTGGTTTCCTCCCTACTCTGCTCCTCAGTCCCCTGCAGGGAGCTCCTTTCACCACATGGATACAGTGGCACCCTTCATCTCACACAGGGTTAGTGACTACTATATTTCAAACTCTGGAGGAAAACTCAGAGTCCTTCCATGCTTAAGCAAACAGTTGGAGGGCATGAATATGTCCATTTCCCCAAATAAAATGGATGACAGCTCAGGATTTCTCAACTTATTTTTAGGACAGGGACAATTGATTTTACTTAGTGGCAAGCACCATTGGCAAAATAACTCCTAAAAAATCCAATTCTGGAAGTCTTGACTAAGGTATTTATGTAACTTTCTTGTACACTAAGTCTCTCCCTCCTTTAACCACTGGGTCCAGGCTGCAAGCTGTTGGCTGTACTACTGGGATCAGAGAGATTACTTAGAGTCAGGTGTGCTGCCATGGAGCAGGATGCCTCTGCCACTGCCAAGCAAAGCCCCTCTCCAGAGTGTCACTGCAAACCACAGCACACAGTCTGGAGATTCCCCAGTGAGCCCTGAGGGACACAGACAGAGAAGTGGTCCCCCCTGAGCTCACATCTCAGCCTTTAGGCAGAGCTAGTGACCTCACTTTGGGCAGTAACTTGTTCAGAACCAGCTGTGGATCTCTGGCACTCCTCTGTGCCACATCTGCTCAGCCAGCTGGACTAGATGGCCACTGTAAGTCACTTCCAACTGAAATGATCTCTTCTACATCCACCAGCCTTTCCTGAGGCTGTACTCAAACACTGCAGGACCTCATTCAACTTCTCTGGCTGAGCTTTAAAATCAAGGTGTTTGGAAAAGAAAGAGAAATTCTGTTGCACTTGTACCTTTGACAAAAGAACATTTTGTTTTTAACCTAACTCAAAGT
Organism: Lichenostomus cassidix; assembly: GCF_008360975.1. Lineage (NCBI taxonomy): Eukaryota > Metazoa > Chordata > Aves > Passeriformes > Meliphagidae > Lichenostomus > Lichenostomus cassidix. The sequence continues at coordinate 21,388,952 of NC_139490.1, forward strand.
AAACTGACAGGTAAGTGAAACTGTGACATTGTGCAGATCCTGATGGCCAAATCCATTTAGACCACCTGACAGGTCTATGAAGTAATTAGTTTGATTTGCATAATACCTGCTCTGCAATAAATCCTTGGACCTTTACCAGCTCTTTGACTTTCTTCTGTCCCTCAAACACTGCAGCCTTGTGGAATCCACTCCTTGAGACTTATTTTGTTAGAGAAAAGAGAACAGGGATGGCTTACCTCTACTCATGTGAGTCTGAAGTAGCATGGTTGGCTTACCTACCATATTTTCCTATTCAAAAATGAACTGCAATTCCATAGGGAACATAGCCTTGCCTCAGGCTGTTTCACCACCTTATTCCAACGACATGCAGTTAAAAGAATTCCTTTGGAGGCTCTGCTCACCTGTAGGTGGCCAAAGGATTTACCCTAAAACCCACATTATATCATGCCTAGATCTAAACCAGAAAAGTACTGAGTAGCAGCACATTCAGAGTGGGAAACAGGATGGTTTCACCATAGCCTTTCAGCAAACAGACTGAACCCTTGCACTTCAGCTGAACATGCACAAACATATTAGTGTTTCTTTATACACAACATTGAGTTTGCTGGCATATCTTGCACAGTTGCCAAAAACCACTCCTGTTAGCTTTCTTTCAAAATGGTGAACTCCAGATCTATTTTGGTCTGGAGGACAATATGCTTTCCTCCATAGTTTAGCAGGTAGAAAGCAACAACATCAACTTTCCAAACAATGTTCAGAGTGGAAATTTAACAGTCAACATGCTTCTGCTTCCTCAGGCTGTATCTCTAGACTTTGAAGTGGTGATTACTTTTGCAAAACCTCATTTTATAGGCTTGCCAACAGATCTCCACATAGATTGCAAATTAACTAGCACAGAAAGCTGCTACTGGGACCCTCATTAGCACACAGTCATTTCCAGTGCTTCTCTGCAGCTTCCTAGATCATTACTTGAGCTCTGAACTAAATCTAGCATCATAATTAAACTACTTCTTTTAACTTGAGACCCTATAAAATTGTGGTCTAGTTTATTCAGCAATCTGTTTGTGCCTTGTGTTCTGACTGAAGCTCAGGTTTGCTTTTTCTGAGACTTTGTTATTTGAATTTTATTTTTACAACCCAAAAAAAGCAAAGTTTGATTTAACTTTTCCTGAGCTTAGCTTTACCCCTTCTTTGATTTTCAGTGTCAAATATGGCAAGACTATCCTTCAGGATTTGCAGACCCGACCTGACAGATAGTTACTAGAGAATGAGGAAGGAAGAAAAAGATAAAGTGCAAATACCAAATTCAGCACTTTTTTCTATGTAGGGAATCTGAATCTAGATCTCCCATTTTCTAGTAAAGGAGCACTCAAGGTTTTGACTCTTTAATCTGTCTGGAACCAAACCTCAAATTACCTCATTGGGGTGAAAAAAGAACAAGTATTTTATCAAACCCACATTTTCAGCAGCTGAACTGGAACTTGCCATCCTCCCACAGTGCCACAAACTGCTCTAACTGCTTTCAAGTTCTGATCAACACAATCCAAAAGAAGGTTCAAATACTGCCAAGGCAAGGCATTGCTGAGTCTGGGGTAGCAGCTCTAAAGGTCCCACACAAGCTTGTAGGTGCTTTTAGATTGCACATGAAGCTACTCACTCTTGACAATCCATAATGTAGAAACATTTACCCTGTTTCCTCTCAAAGTTATTTAGGCTGCTGCTGTACAAAATTTTGTTCAGCTGTATGAAATCAAAAAATAAAAAATAAAAAAACACTCCAATTCTAAATCAAAGAAAAGGCTGGACTTTGATTGATATTGAAATGATGCTTCCAGTCAGTCAGTGAAAGTCTCTAACATTTGAATCTAATTCATAGCAGGGCACTAGGTATAAACCAACATGTTGTGTAGTTAAAAGGTAAAAATAGGAGCTTTTTAGAAAAAACAAGTTTGGCCACATGCAGAGTAACAGTTTTAGACATTTCTGCTGCAGCAAACAAAGGTTTGGCTTCTGCATCGACTCATTGTTGCCACTTCCCATACTGTAGGTAACAGATGGAAATTGAGCCAGGCATTAAAATGCTACCTAAGTCATGATTTTATGCTTTCATGCAGTGTCTCAATTAATCAAAGTTTTGCTATAAAATTCAAGCGGCAATGCTCAAAGCCAAGTCAAGTCATAAAATACAAGCTGATTAATTTCCCTCTAATTTGTATGATAATTAAAATTCCAACTTTTAATTCTGTTAATTGTCCTCCCACAAGGAGGTTGATTGGGCTTTGCTAATACATGCTGTGAAAATGCACTTCCCACAGGTCTGTCTTTGTTTCCTTTAAAATGCAATGCTTTTACATAATTATCCCTTAAGTTCCATAGATAAATGTAAGCTTATCTCTGGCCTGTTTTCACACAAGTCCCCGTGTAACTTAAGCTGTGTCCATAAATCAAATGCTCAAAGTCATTAGGTGTTTCATCAAAACATTGTGCCAGTGTGTGGTTCTCTGTGAATTTAATGAGCAATTAAACTTGCAAAAGACAGAGTGGGGGGAAATCTAGAGAAGAAAAATTCACACACATTCTCTCCTGGAAGTCAAATACCTCTGAACTGGAAATAGACAAAAATATGTGATACAGCAGACACCCTGCTTTCCTCTTACCTTCTGCTTTCCACAATCCCAACAAACTGCAGTCAGAGGAGAGCTGAGCAGAGCTGGCACCAGCACACAACCCCGATGCTCGCTGGAAAAGAAAGTTTAACTGCTAAAGCTGCAGTCAACCTACAGCTTGTGCATCTCTGGCTGGCTATAAAATAAACTTATCCTTTTTCTGATATACCTGAAGGGAAAGCCTTACCAAGTCCCTTCCTTGGGGTACAACAGTTATTTGGGGTACACAGAGGACACCTGTCATGCTGTATGCCATGAATGAACACGTTATGGCCATTGTAAAGAAGCAACAAAAAAGTCCTCTGTGTATACTTTGGCTCTGGACACATTCAAAACTTTTGTATAAACAAGGATTGAGATGAGGCTGGTAAATCCATCGCCATTTGCACTCATTCTTGCCTGGTTATCAGTGTCCATGCAGACTCTTTTTGTTCCTCGGAGTGAGAGTGACCATGTGCCTTCTACCCTTTCATGTGCCTTGAATTTCCTCTCTTTATGCTTCCCTGGCTTATACTTTTTAGTGCATAAATGGGCATCACATTATAAGGACAGCACATCAAAAACCCTCCCAAAGCTGCCTGGATTTTCACTGCCAGGATAGATGATTACACTTCTGTTCACATCAGGGGCACTGCCATGTTCCCACCATTTAACCACTTTGTAAAGCCCTCAAATAATTGCAACTATTACATTCCAAACAGCACCAGCAGTGAAGCTGGGGCTCAGGTGAAGGATAACAGACATGGAAAAGCAGAGTCTAAGCCTTCATTCTGCTCAGGAGCAGCAGCTGGCTCAGAGCTCTCCCCTGTTTTGCTAAACCTCATCAGCACCCCACCATCATCCCATGTGAGAAAACTAAATATCTTTCAGGCCTGAACCCCTTATATGAGCCTTCTTCCATCTTCCAGAGCTATTCCTTTGACAATGAAAAAGCTATTAAATCTTATTTTCCATAGGGAATTACACTTTCTACATGCTAATCTACCCTGTATTTAACACACTGTGGGTCCCCAGTATCAAGCCAATGCCAAAATGGAAAAAGGGGCAAGGAAGCTCTGGCATATATCACCCTCTGACTCAATCCAAGACAGGAATATGCTGAGTGTGTTACACTAATCATATAGCCCAAATCTTGGCAGATAAGACAAGAAAATCAATTGTAATTTCTTCGGCTGTTTTCTCATATATTCTCAACTTGTTAGCAGACATTTCTTTTAAGAGAGCGGTCAATGAATATTTAATGCTGGAACGCACTGCCAATTTTATCTGCCAGCTAATAAAAAAGCTGCTTGGTCATGGGTGTAAGAGAAGAGGTCTATTTTAGCCTCTGTGGCTGGCTGGCTGTAATAAGAAGGATGACAATTTTAAATTGGGAGATTAATGGATAATTTGGAATCACTGTCATTCTGACACAGCCAGTGACCTTTTCAAATTGACAGATAGCTCCATTTCACCCCAACCAGCTACAACAAGAGATTGTTTTAAACAATTGGACCTAAATGCCAGGCTTAAAGGAGGCCAGGCATAGGAATGTGGCAGGGCAGCTTATAAGTAAAATAGGCCTCCCACAGATTAATGGGATAGTTAGGAGGGCCATCCATCCAGCAGTTCCAATTCTCAGTTTTTAGCTACTGCAGCATTAGCAAGGTAAAAGGCACTGGTGTCAGAAAGAAGAATGCTCAGTATTATCTTTTCCAGCAAGAAAAACAATGCCACTGTTTTCAGAAACACTGAACCTTCTAGGGTCTGTCCAAAATTATATTTTGAAAAGATATGAAATAGGTGAAAGAAAACTTCTGCAGACATCTGTACCCATCCTGTGATATTGGGCAGTTTTGCTTCAGCACTAACACAGAGCCATAAATCACTTGTGAGAAAAATAAAATAAAAAACCCCAGAAAAACTCATTTCCTGCTGGAGCCAAGATTTGCTCAAGAGTCCTGAAATAATGGACCTTAAAAGTAAATTATTGCTAACCACAGAAAAACTATTCTATGCAAAGCTGTGAGAGCTATCTCTTCACATGTTCTCTCGAGGAATATTTCACAGTTTGATTCGCAGGGTTCAAGTCCAGTCTCATGACATGACTTTGGAAGGGAAGTCCTGTTTATAAACAAGTGAGCTGTCTCTCAACAAACCTGACATGCCATTGTGCAGTTAAGTACACAATATGAGAAGAAATTGATTCCAAGGGGTACTCTCACATTAATTTAGAATTCTATTTTTAAAGCCATTCCTGTACATAAGGCTTTGTTTTTACTGGCAGAGGTTTGCTAGATGTGGATTAGCATTTCTCTTCAGTGACAGATCTGTTGTCACACTGTCATTTGCTCATTTTTTTAGGGAGATGAGTGGGGTGGCACTTAAGGCCAGCAGCCCATTTTCCCAGTGATCACTGCTGGGAAATCTACATTCCCAAATGTCTCCACACTCTTACCCTTATTGTCACAAATGGTTTCTTAGCAGTTATTTTAAAACACTGACAACTACTGGGCCATTTTCTAAATGCAGAATATGTCACCAAGCACTGGTCATGAGGGGAACTGAAAACCTGCGTTGGAAACAAGATGGGGATGTTGCAAAGATATATATTCAGTTACCAGGAGATGGAAAAGCATGTGTGAGGCAGATGCATGTCACCAGCCATACTAATGAGCTGCTTAACTCCCAAGTTAGCATTGGTCATCATCAATTACAGCTGATTTCAGCTCCTGACCCCAGATCAGGGCCCAAGGCCCAAATGCAGTACAAGATACAATTCAGGACGCCATGCAGGTGGACTCTGTGCACCCCAATAATCCTTATTCAGTTCAGTAGCTTGGCTAGCTGAGATCTTGAAAGTAGGAGCATATTTTAGATTCTCTGGGAATTAAGCAAGACACATATCTTGAGAAATTCTGCTTGCTCCTGCTGGCCACTGAGAGGGACAGACACTGTAACACACTCTAAGGGTCAGAACAGACCAGACTATTCCATTTGGGACAGACAACGATCACATCTTATCCAACTGCCTGATCACTTCAGGGCTGACCAAAAGTTGAAGCTTGTTATTAAAAGCACTGTGCAAATGCCTCCTAAACACCTGGCTCAAGTGTAATATTTATTACATTTTATCGAAGACAACAAGAGATGCACAAGAAATTCTGCAATTAAACATGCTAAATCTACTTCCATTACCCATTGTTTGTGAGCACACTGAGAAATACCAGCTAACAGACTGGAATTCTTATAGGGTTTATGAATTATCACATTTTTTTCAAATTTCAGCATGATTTCTGGAAGTAGGAAATGTTTCATAGACAAATAAGGGAATATGGGATAAATTCATCACCACATTGTGATAAATGAGTTACACATCCAATGTGCACTAAATCTTGTAGGTAAGCTTGTGATGAGTAAGTGCACTGATTGTTATGGATAACAGAAATCAGAAGATTCCAAATGTTTGATGAAGTGACAAGCTCTGCAGCACACAGAAGAGTGATCAGAAAGTTACACTGGAATTGAATCATGCCAGGTCTCAGAACAGGACAAAATATCCCACAGAGGAGCTACCACAGAAAGCATTCTGAGCCAAAGAATTTGGCATTGCTACTATCAGAACTAAAGAGAAACCAGTTTTCTGTCAGAGCCCATCCTGCCTGCACACCTGAACACAGACCTGACACAATAAAGGGCTGAAGCAGAGTCACCAAGGTGATCATTTCAATACATTTCTTTAAATGACACTTTTTAGCAAACGCAAGACAGATAATTCTGAAATTGGAAATAGTTGAAACTTATGATTTTCTTTTTACCCCACAACTGAAAGCAGGAAATTTTCAAATTCATACTGCAAAACTGAAGAGGTGCATTTGTGACACTCCAATGCTGTGCCACTAAAAGCATTTATTCGAAGTCATACAACTAGAAAATGGGCCACTATAGCCAAATTGCTTCTTTTAGAAATAAAATGGTTTGAATATAGTTGGCTGCTAGTAAGTTACAGAATTACTACTTTGATTTTATATTAGCAAGACTAGAAATCCTGCACTTTGCTGTTTCTGTAACACATTAGTTCACTTTCAATTGCACAAATGCTCTAATTTGGCATCCCATTTACATCAGAACTTTGCGTGAAATGACCTCAGTTTGTGATGATTCTTTCATTTTATGGCCTCTGAAAATAATCCTGTCTCAAGTAGGCTGGATTACTTTGGAAGTTTCATTTTCTCTTGTTATCTAAATACCAAAACTGATTTTGAAGAGAAAAAACTGGAATGAATCCTCCAGGCCAAATAGATTCCATTTTATTTACAGAAGAAAAATGAAAAAGAAAAAAAGAACAAACAAAAAAGCCTCAAACCTGCACAAGCAGAAGAAACCAAACCAAACCAAACAAAGGAAACAAAGAAAACCACCCCACATTAGAGAATGCTGGTGATATTGCCTGGGATCTACGAGGCTCTATCACAGCCCAGTGCTACAGCACAGGGCAGTGGTGTAATTTTTAGAGCTCACAAACCCAAATCCCTGCTCACAGGGTTAAAGCACTGAGTTTTTAAAGGTTACAGAATTGTTGTTAGGGAATTATTTGATCTTGCTTTGATAAGATCATATTGCAAATTCAACATTTGTAACATATAATTTGTTTCCTTCTACTTTGCATGAACTTCACAGACCACATGGGCTAAGAGCTGAAACAAACTCATGCCTGTTAAATCAGGATAACTTCTGCCACTTTCCCATTACCACAGCTTAGTGACCAAGAACAATTACACATTTTGCAAAACCACAGCGTAGGATTTGAAATTTGGCATCCAAAATTTGAGGAAGCTTGAATATTTTGGCTCTTGTCTAATCCTTTCTATAGACAGGACAGAGGAAATCCAGCACATAATAAAATTAGTCCCTGCCAAATGTAACTACTCCTATGAAAACAGCAGCACATAAACTCACCAAACAGTGGGTTAATTCTGTACTACATCTCCTCAAATGACACTCAAACCTGACTCCTCTCCAGAAATCCACAGCTAAAGGACATCATCTTTTCCTTTCCAGTATTTGACATAAAGAAAATTACAGGTGAAATGTATCACGCTGCTAATCAAACAGTTGCTTCCATACCCTTGACACACCTTTGCTATATGAATAAAATTCCTCAGACAGGAAAACTGGTTTAATACCTTATTAAAATAATGGAGTTAAATGTAAAATTAACTCTACTGAAAAAGCACCAAGGAAATTCTACATATGTATGTATAGATGTACAGATACATGAACATACATATATATATATATATACATACATACATATGTATTAAAGTGCAGCAGCATTTTGAAAAATATAAAACAACAAAAGGAAAAATTAATTTTTGGCTTTTTGGTAGCAAAAAGAGAAAGCAAAGAACCATGAGATTAGTATCAGATCTCCCTTTTCATAGAACATTACTAGCATTTTAACTGAACCCTATCAGTTATCATTCCAAGAGAAGGCAATCCAGGATTTACTCATCTTTAATGAGAGTTCAGTAGTGAAGCATAGCAAAATAGCTTCATGGGTAGAAGAGCAACTCACTAAGTCTTAAAAGCATAATAAAATGTTTTACTAGAGAATTTTAAAAAATTATACTATTTTACTTTCAAAAAAAGAACAAAACCCCCTGAAAATACTCAAGGTATATCAAAACATTTTTTTTCTTTTGATATTTAATGGATATTTTTATTGCCATGCTGAATATAAATTCTCTAGACACATCCAATTGCACGTTCAGTTATATATTAATCAAAGACAAAATTCCTTAACTAGAAATCACAAAAAGGACAGGTTTTCAGTGCATCTGTGTGGTATTTTAGCATAATATTCCAAAACTAGCCTCTTTTCTACACCACAAAATCACTGTGTATTTAAGGATTAAATATAAGCACCAAATTAATGACAAGGGCTTAATGCTCCAGACATTATAATATTTGGTCTAAACTTTGCCCCTCAGATGCAGCAAGCAAGGACAAAGTTCTGGAAAGGAATTGAAAAATCTCACTCTCACTTTGAAAGGTGAATTAGGCAGTAATAAAGTGCCATAAAACTTTCACGAGGTTCACTGGCCAATTTCCAGAGGGAAGCTAAGGTAATATCCTTAGTAGAACAGTAGTAAAATGGAGAAGTCCGAGGAAAAGGAGTTCTTTTACAATGCTACTAGCCCATCCGTAATCTTAAATATTAGCAAGGCTAATGCACCTTTTTCTTGTTGAAAGCCCAGGTCTGACACTCAGCCCATCACCAAGGATTTATGTTCACAAGTGGCTACATGACAGTATTTTTCTTCTTGTATAGAAACTTCTCATACAACTCCCAAAGAAACCCAGAGCACAGCAGCTCAAACCTATGGAACTCCTCTAATCCCAGTGCATGCCCCTGTGCTTGGAGCACTCCTCTAAAGGATTTTCTTCCCTGAGAGAGGAGGAGCATGTCCTGCTTGGGACAGGCTACTTTATTAGGAAGGCAATAATGGGAATCCAGCACTGGTAAATTCATACCCACTTCCCCATATCATTACATCAAAAACTTCCAGAGATGACAAGAAATGAGAATTTCACCAGAATTGTTCATTAAGAACAAACAACACCTTTCTGTCCCTCTCTAAATGAGCTATGATTCCACGTGGAATCCAGAAAAATAGACAAATCCCTCAGCATTTTCAACAGCAACCCTCAATGCTCAGCCAAGTGCTCCAGGGTTACCTCCTAGCCTGTCTAAGTTGCTTTGTGTTCCAGTGGCTTGAGTAGCAACCTGAATCAAGCCAGAAGCACATTAGATCTTAATTCCAGCTGGCATTCTGCAAGACTTTGATTAAGTCATTTGACCTCTTCATGCCTCACAACACGGCTTGAAAGATCTGTGGGAAGCCACCGTTTCCACGTAAATCAGATGCCTCACAAACAGTTTTTCCCAGGTAGGTATGTGTGCCCATTAGGACTCATTCAATTCCCTAAGAGATTATACTGCTGCAAATGAGCTGTGGACACTCTAAAACCAAGATGCAGGATTCCATATTCAATTTAAAAAAAAAATCCCTCTGACTGGACAGATTTATTAGTTCCAATTAAATGAATTATGATCACATTATTTCTGTGCAGTAGCTATAACATATGCAAAATAAGTTCAGAGTTTTCACTCAAAACTATGTCCATGCCATCACACAACACAATTTCTGTTAAAGTGAATAGGTTATAGTCTCAAAATTCATCTTACTTTGGCCATATCATATTTTGTCCATGAGACAGGCATTTTGGTAGTACCAGAAGACTTTAGTATCTCTTTATACTGCAGTGGAATTCCTCCTAAGGCAATTCCAGAAATGTTCATTGTCTTGACCATTAGGGAGAATGCATCTAGCAAAGTGGGACAGAAAGAAGTAAAAATTATATCAAGGGGAATAAATTACGAGCATTAGGAGTTTTATTGCATATAAAAGTTCTTAAGCTACATGGAAAATGAATTGACAGAGAAATAAGGCAGTCGACTAGGAATCAAGGATGAAGTTAGTAAAGACCAAATCAAATTAGGCTCAATTGCTGTGTGCCCTTTTGCAATGGATAATAATAGTCTTGGTGGTATGTGGGAACCCACATAAAACATTTCCTGCTAAAAGGCTTCCCACAATTCACAGAAACAAAGGAGACAGGCAGTTTTATGATCTTTATTGGAATAGAGTTAGCAGCAGAAAACTTCAGGATGGGTATATACCCCATTTAGCTGTAGCATGCACCAAATCTGACCTCTAAAAATGTAACCAAGGGCCAGTTTAGAAACTTGAATATATAGAGGAAAAAAAACCATATAACAAACAAGCCAACCACCAAAAAACAAGACACCAAACAATCATCAATCCAAAGATCCCAAAAGTTGAGCATCTGAATGGCTTTATGGTTTGGCCTTTATATTCCTGACTACCTATAGCAAACTGCTGATCTCCTTCACTGCCTGTACCAGAGGCACCTGACTGAGCTGCAGTGTGAGATTGTTGTGAAATCTGCAAAAGCTACTACTTGAGAAACCAGGCAGCGCTTCACAGCACAAGTTACTCTGCTTTAGCAATACTATCTGTAAAATCAAGTTGGTTATGCTTAATCAAATATATGAATACATTTAAAATATATAGTCACCTTGTAATCTAACCTAAGGAGACATTAGAGAACCAAACAATTAATAAATTCCATTATAAAACCTTAACAACATACTGAACAAAACAGAATGCATCAACTTCCAATAAAATATACCTCCAAGCTTCTACTGTCAGATCAAGTTGCAGCAGATATTATCATGTTCATTAGAAAAGAAGCAAATCAGACAGAAATCACAGTCATCCCAATTATTTTTAAAGTATTTTTATTTTTACCACAGGACTCCCAGCTTATTGGAGGAGGTCAGGAATTTTATTACCTCTGACAAAGTACTCACTGTTTCTTCCCTGCCTTAGTTCTAATCATCAGCTGAAGAATTTGGGCTAAATTTATTATATTCTGCCCACTAGAGAATTCTCTCCTCTGACTCATGAGACATGCCTGCACTCATTCCACTCTTCTTGCAAACATAAGTCCAAAAATAGACTAAAATACACTGAGACTTTTGCCCCAGGAGCCTCATGCCACACTAATGAAATCAACGGGTAATTCACCACTAACTTCAAACAAATGTAAGATCAAGCACAAAATTATCTTCTAAGATCTCACACTTATTTAGAACCTTGCAGAAGATCAGAAATTGTTTGAAAACCTTTAATAAATTAAGCTCTACATAATTCTTGTGAACGTGGGCATATCCCATCTGAGCAATAAGCAAACTGAAGGATTTTGAAAGTGGTTTTCAAAAAGCAGCTACTAAATCTGAACCTGATTGTGCACAAGACAATTGAACAACATGAACCTCACTTTTAGCAGTACTACAAGACAATTGGGACAAAGTGGTTTCCAAAAGATCAGGCCCAAATGTTTTAAACTGTGGCCTCTATAACTTCATGCCAACACAGAAGAAAAAAATCAATAGTCACACTTGGAAATACAATTGTTTTCAACTTCACCGAATCATGCCCAAAAATATTTATGTGAGTCAGAGCAGTTACTGTACTCTCTGTACAGTTCATTTTTCCTTCTGCTACAATGGAATTCTTTCTTGTTACTCTGCATTAGAGCACAGGCAGAACTGCTTGGTTTCATGGGGTTTTTCCTCCCCTAAGGTACACCTCTCTGTTCTTGAACCAACCACTGTAATCCTTTGGGGTCTTTCTGTACATTCCCATGCTAACAAGACTCAGTTCATTGTCTCATGAAACAGCATTTGGCACTCACTTAAGCTCACACAAGAACATTCAACAGCAGATATTGTCCATGATGTCCTGTGTTATGTCATACCTCTCACTAACTTTCCCCCTATAATCTAGTGGAATAGTCATGGAAAATTATAGACTCAAGATGCTTGGTAAAGTAGACCATGATCCAATTCCTTCAACTAAGATAAAAGCTTTCCACCTAATCTCTGCAGCATTTGCTTCCCCCAGTCACTTGGACTAGACAAGAATTAAGGTTGAAATCATAGCTGCAGTGCATGAAATGGTTCACCATCAAACTGAGGCAATTGCCACAGAGAGATTTGCTAACAAGGTTCCAGACTCTGAGGACAGATGTTGGAGTCTGGGATATACGTTACAGGGCTAATACAAAAAACATATTTGTAGGTATTTTCTGAGTGGCTGCTTGCTCCAAATTTACTTTTTCATAGCTCAATGACAGGCTGCTCATCTTTAGAGCAGAGTTAAGAGATCTGCATGTTACTAACGCCCATGATGCCAATATCAAATTTGGTGTTTAAATTTTTATTTAACACCTTGCTTTGCTTAGAGCACTTAGGTAAAACCTTTCCAGAGCACCTTCAGGAATAAAGCTATATCTGTTGGGCCCTAAAAATACAAAGCATCTGGCTATTAAAAGAGCAAGGAGAGCCCCAAAAGACTTAGAACCATCAGGGGCTGCTTGTGGAAAGAGACTGACACACTGGGCCCAGGTCAAGGTCATAGCAGCACATCTCTGCAGATCAGAACTGCAGTTCAGAGGGCCTTGACAAACAGGGAAAATGGGCTGATGAGCATCACTCACCTCAGCAGAGCCAAATGCAAAATGCTGAACTTCAGACATAACCCCATGTACTGCCACAGGTTAGGGATGGGCTGGTGAGGTAATAGCAGTGCAGAAAAGGTCCTAGGAGACTGTTAGTTCTGTTATCAACACTAGTATACATACAAATCCCAAAATACTTCCTCCATAAATCATATTCTTTCTGTCTTTCTTTAATGAAGCAGCATCATGTTTAGCATATGGTGAGTGGGTGGCCAGGTAATTGTGTGAAGCAAAGTTTCAGAAGCAAAGATTTTGTTGGTGATAAACAACTATCACCTAATGTCAGCAAAATCCCATGGTAATTTTTCCATTTAATATAAAACTAATGGGAGTGCCTAGCTTTTTACTTACTTTTGGGGATTTCTTATATACAGCTCCTAGACAATGTTCCCAACAAGATAAGAAATATCCTGCCTCAGAAAGGTGAAGCAGGTTTTCCTTTTCCTGAAACCATGTGCCCTGTTTGCACTGATAACCCACTCTGGCAGCCCTTCTTTGCCATCTCCCAGATAAAACAATACCAGAACAGGACGTTTAACCCCAACTAACCAAAGCTCTTCCACCTTTCAAAAACAGAAGACACCAAGGCACAAGTAGCCTTTTTGCAGGGTGAGTTGCTCAAGGTGCTCATTGGCAGCCTGTTCCTGTCCTGGGATCTCACTCACTTCAGCAGTCACAGACATTTCCTGGACTGACCTCCAACTTTCCCAAAACAAAGGCTTGGAACATCTTAAATCTGCAGTCTCCAGATGGGGAAAACCAGGGTGTGTGGGGGAAACCAAAACAAACCAAAAACTCCAAATTCATTCAACTTTTTTTTTTTTTTTTTACTACTTCAGGATGAACTATATTGATCATCATACAAACCATGATTTCAAATCAGGAATAATGAACTACTATTGGAACCAACAGGAGATCTAAGTGCACATGCATATTTGGCACCTTCCACCTGTTTTACAGAGGGAAAAGAGAAGGTTGGTATTCCAGCCTGTGCAGAAGAGTGCATACTCTAGTGGCCAGAGCCTGAACAACTATTAGCTGCTAATCCAAAATAAAAACGGTTACCATATTTGGATAAACAGACAAAATTCAATGTCACATCCTAAATTACAACACGTATATCATATTAACATCTGAATATGATTAAACAGAGCTAGAGTGCAGAGAGTTAACTTATTTCAGCTCAAGAAATAAACAGGTCCACTACTGTTATGAGACACAGATCTCATCTACTAGAAATAAACCTGCATAATTTAGCAGCTATATATTTTGAAGGCATCCCTTCCTACACCATTTCATGCAACTACAGATTCAAGTAAAAATTCTGAACAGATACACCACAATGGGAATATATGAAGAACAGAAGAATCAACTTTAAAATAAATAAACCCTGAGTAAAGCAGCTTAGTATGTCTGTTAACTTGAACATCTCAGTTCATTAGAGCAAAACATATGATCAGCTTTCACTCCAAGAGATGTCCACAATGCCCCAGTGCAAAAAGAACTAGGGCAGTTAAGACTCACTAAAAATAACAGTCAACTGCACATTAATTCAGGAGGTGAGAACACTAAGGTTAAAGTATTTTTGCTGCAGGGTAGGGAAAAGGATGTGCTCATTCCATAGGCAGGAACATTGCTTTCCTGTTGTGTAAAGACTTTTATCCTTATATTGATAGGGAACACAAGAAATACTGAAAGACCTGGCCTTTTTGCCTTCTGTGCAGAGCTAATCCTAGACCTCTGCTTTGGATCAGCTTGTCTGAGCTTACACAAGACAGCTCTCAGGACTTGTCCAAATTGCTTTTTGTTTAAACTTAAACAAACAGGGAGATTCTGCACTTTAGAGCTGCCAGCAAGTAATATCATATTGACATTAAGACCCATTAATTTGCTATGATTTCTTTTGCAATTGTATGCAAGAAGTCTTAGCCTAAATGTAATTCACATTAATGTGAATTAGCTGAATGCAGCACTACTGATGAAGCTTCAAGGTACTTACTAGTGGAGGAGCAAACTTCTATTTTTGTAAAAACCATTTTGTTCAAATGATCCCTGCCAGCTTCTGTAACATTTCAGGTCATTTGCCAGCAGGGAGTACAGACTTGGGGAAAACGGCAGTCCTGTGGCTAAGGAGGTGTGCCCCTGGATAAATCAGTAAGAGCTGAAAAAAAACACTTTACAATAAAGTGCAGTGGATAGCAGGGTAGCTCTTCAGCATTGCTAGCCATTTTCTCTATGTGTTTGCACCTATAAAAACCTAAAAACTATCTGCAAAACTCCAGTGAGGACTGGTGTGGAAAAGATGAGCTATGTTTTGTGATGGAGAGTGTCTCTGTGTGCAGCACCGAAAGGACGTTGGTACAGCGGGCCTGTAGGTTATCCTCCCTGAACAACTCAACAGAATCACCCAGTAAACTCTCCTCTTTTCTTTTGTCTTGATATGTCATGTGTTTAGTTAGGAACCTGTGTCACAGGGATCCTAAGCCCTCTGCAACCTACCACAGCACAAAGACACACACCTTCTATTCTTTACAAGGTTACCCTCAGTGAGTTTTCACCACCTGACTGCCAGGCAGTACCAAGCTGTTCATACTGTGTGTTCTTACCAGAATGCTGAAGCACTGTGCTGCACGTGTACGATTAACTTTCTATTTGCAGTGTCAAATTGGGATATGAATCTCAGATCTACTGAATAATGGGATCTGTGGGATATATCCTTGAAATAGCTCTCACATTGATTTCTCAGCAGAGCAAATATCTTTGAGTTCAGGAAAGTCCCAGCAGATAGGAAGGCAGCTCCCCACTTCTCCCAGGACCACACTTTGAAAATAACATATAAAAATTCATTACTGCGAGTTTCCTCTGACTCTTTCACTCGAGAGGCAAAGCCTGAGCCATGCACTGAAATCAGCCTTGTCCTTTCAGTCATCCTGTAAAGATTTACTGGATTATTTTTTCATTCTGTCCCACTCCTGTCAATATACCAAAATTCAGCAGAATAGTGCATATGACATATCAAACTGTCTCTTTCCAGTGTAAGATTAGTTGTCCTTAAAGTATTGTATTTTTAACAGCTGGACATATATCATATTCCAGTTGTGCCCAATGAAATTCTACATAAACATAGATTATGTAGACTGATTGAGATCCAGCACTAACAAAGTCCAAAAGAACACATAAATTATCTTTATATTTGGATGGAAACAAATTCTAGGGACTTGGACCATCCCTCCTGGTTAAGCTCAGGTATCTCATACTTCAGGGTTATTCCCTTAACAAATACATGTATTTTAGTACACTTAACTACACATCAAGGTAATACCTCATCTCAAGCTTTTTTGAATAGGGAATTCAAGTGTTCTTTGTGTCTCAAGAATGCTTTTGCCTCCCTAATTTCCTAGGCAAGGGTCATGCCCACCACACCAGCAAGGGTCATGCCCACCACACCAGCAAGGGTCATGCCCACCACACCAGCAAGGGTCATGCCCACCACACCAGCTTCCCATTAATTTTGAAGCCTTGAGATATCTTGAGGCTTCTCACTACTTCAAATAGCAGATTCGGAGAATCACATGGACATAAAACTCAAAAAGATTTATATTAAATTATGTCTAAGAGCAATATGGTACAATATAAACTAACCCAAGTAACCTGATGTAATTACCCTTTTTACCTGTATTTGTGCAGGGTGAAATAACTAAGCTTTCTACATTTCTCTGAACTCAGTTACCTACACTGGATCTTTGGTTTCACATTTTTGCACATGCAGTTGGCAAAAATCTCTCTCCCATTTGCAAACTGAAAGCTAAGCCTGAAGCACTTCAGCTCGCCTTCTGCCATATGTTTCAGTTTCACAAGTTTGATCTTCTATTTGCAGAGTCTAAGTGTGGGGTTTGCTATTCTTAGCATTTCTGCCTGATGAAAAGCTTGTTTTCTGGCGAGTTGTAGCAGAGAGATGACAAAAGCTCCAAGACTCAGATTGCAAACTCTGCAGCATGCACTTCTCCTCTGATGGTTTTTAGCTTTTACTGCTCCAAAGCACAGCTCAGGCTGTAAGAGCATGTGCTGTACTGATCCACAGCTTCCCATATGCACTGAAATAGGATTTCTTCTCCTTGGCAACAATAAATAATCTAATAAAAAAGACACTGCATCTTATAAACAGATTGTTATTCCTTTGAAGAACTCCCCAAGGGCCAGCAAACTTTGACCCAGCAGACTGACATCTCCAGGCATCTCAGATTTTAAAAGAAAATACCCAGCACCTCTATCAAAATATCTATCACTTGCTCACACAAACCACATGCCACCTCAGCTGTTTCAGAGCACTCTGAACCTAAAGTCCATCCAAATGGGAATGTAAGTGTTCTGAGGTGGCCAGTGGCAGGGTGACAAGGAGCAACTTTAAATAAGGTCACACTGTGGTTGCCAACAGGAAAAGAGAATATATTTATACATTTTAAAGCAGCCACAACACCTTTAATTGATCCCACAAAGGAATTGATTGCTCACCATCTCTCTCAGTGCAAGAGAAGGGGGATATCAAATGACGGTGCATGTTACAAGTTCAAACAAGTTCAATGAAGAGGATATTCAGGCAAAACGCAGTTGATCTTAGATAAAAATTACATTAGTTCATGCTGTCTCAACCATTCATTTTTGGGCTCTCATCTAATTGTATTAGTGCAAGACCATTAAGTGAATTAAGATTAAAAGACCAAAAGCATCTCTGTTCCAGGAGAATCTGATGAATACACATAGAAATATCTTTGGGAAGAAGATTTTTGTTCATGGGGATAATTCTCCTCAGCCAGTGCAGGACTGTTCTCCAAAGTGCTAAGACCTTCCTTATCTACTTTTCAATACTCTCTTCTTTCATAAAACAAAATATTCATATACTGCAATTATATATTGTAACTCATAACCCAGTGATGAGTCATGAGTTTTTCAGCTTCTACTATCCTACTTTTTCAGCTTCTGAAAGTTTCTAAGGCAGTAATTTCCCCGCATTCCTCATCCCATTTGCTTTAATTAGTTAGACCTGAAATTTAGGAACAGAGGTCAGAATCTTTCCCCCTTCTGTGCCTCAGAAGGTCTGATACCTTCCTGTTATATGGCACTGTGCCCCTTTAAAACAAAACTGGTCAGAACTGCCAAGTTCCCTTTCCACATAACAAATTCAGCTCCCAAATTCTGTCCTCCATCATACCCAGCTCTAACATTACTGATTATTGGTTTCTCTCCTTTCCTCCCTCCTACTATTGAAAGTATGTTTCAGATTAATTTCCCTACACAGGTATTAGCTGTAGAATTAAAAACAAATGCAACATTTCATCCCAAATTTCTCTACTGGAGACATTTCTAATCCATGTGGTAGGAAGGTACATTTGAAATAAGAAAGAGGCTGCTTGCATTTCACTTCAGATTACCATTTGCCACTTTGGATTCATTTTACAGTCCACTTCATCAACATGCTCCACAGTTGCCAAACACACCCATGCAATTGTTAGTCTATAGAATGAAAATCCAGCTGTACACAAGGACCCAGGTGTCAAGACATATTTAGAAGGATAGCAACTATTGGAATTGAAGGAGTCGCACACTTAAATACTGCAATGGAACTGGGGTCAAATTTTAGACACAAATTAAGACAATGCAGAAACTAAAACCACTCAAGAGGAAAGTTTTTCATGGTCTTGGCTCCACTGCCAGTGTTGTGACCCCTTGGATGTTGTCAACACTTGAGAATGTCAGATAAGACTCATTACAGAGCAACCTGCATGAAATTCAGTGACCTCTGACACCAAGTGGATCAGACTAGACAATCTGATTATGGCTTCTGTGAACCTCCTAAGAGAGATGGATTAGATCCCCCAATGAAAAAGGCCTGGCAGGGCCCCCCACTGCTCTTAGAGCAGAGGTCTTGCCATTAGCATTTCCAGACAGAAATCAAAGTCAACCTCTCAGTCACCTCCCTTAAAGTTGGTAATATTATTTTTTCTCAAACAGTAAGAACCAGAAAGCAGCTTGGAATTTTTGTACTTTATGATTCTGCTGGAAGCATGGAGTGGAGAAGCTGGGAATTTGTTACTTGGAATTTAGACATGAATCAGCAAAGTGGGGATACCCCATTTGGCAGAGTGCTCATGAATTAGAGGGAAACTGTAAAAGAAGCAATTCTCATAGTTCAAGCTATTGAGGTTTGTGCCCTAATTCTGCACAGCCAGGAACAAGACACACATACACAGTGCTTCTCAATGAAGAGATGGTGCTAGTGATTCGCTCTCCCATCATTAAGTTTTATCCATCAAAAACACAAGTTTCTCGATGCAGACCTATTTTTATTGTAAGAAATATAAAAGAGTAACTTAGCAAAGAAAAATGGTGGATTGACTTTTTCTATAATGAGCAAATGACTACACAGAAACAATTTCAGGTACATGCAAAGCAAAAGGATAGGTCAGTACATGAGAATGCCCAAAGGACAATGAGGTATGAAAGATCCATAGAGCAGAAGCTGTGAATTGTGACAACTACTTTGTTTTAAAATACTTATAAAACAATTGCCCGCATTTTCTAGTGTTCTCTAAAAATTAAAGTTCAGCAAAACAAAATCTGTATTTCTACAAGACATAACAGTAGCCCTGCTCCTCAAAGATTTACTCTTTTTAGAAAGAAAACAAAAAAAAAAGGAAGCTGGTGAAATCAGGCTACTTGACAACTACAAATCTAGCTCTGCACATGCTGGTCACCTGCCAAGGACCGAGAACTTCCCACTGGGCAGTGGAACCCAGCAGGAACAATCACCATTCCAGGCAGAGGAGAGAGGCTGCTCCTGCATTGAAGATAAAACTTGCAGTGCTTCACAAGGAAACCCACAATCAAGGGCAACTGCACAGAAGTTCTTACTACAGCCCTCTTTCCACACATTGTAACTGTACACACCGAGCTGACTGGGGAGCCACCCTGCAGACTGCTCCTGCAAACAGGCTGGGTGGATTCTACCACTTTTATGGAGCAGGTCAGAGCTCACTGGTCACTTTCTCTGGACACAACTTCAGTGAAGGCTATCAAGAACAGTTTTACAGATGACACCTGATACCAGGGTCCCTTAGATCCCATTTCAGCCTGCTGACAAGGACTGGTGGTCAAACAAACAATTTCTCTGGCTCGGACAATTCTAAGATTGGGTATCCAGTTAATATTGCAAACACAAACATAATGAGGCACCACAGTGCATGGCAGGGTGGGTGAAGTGCTACATTTCTTCCCTAGGGCCAATCTAAATGTGCTTGAATAGACATTTGCTTTTGGGAGCAAAAGAGAAAAGGGAAAATTGTCCTCACCAGATGAATAAGCCTTGCTGTGGCTGTGCTGGTACACTTTGCCAAGTGCTACCATGTGCAGCCACACTGATGCTCTAAGTGAGTCACCACAAGTGAGACATTCTCAAGAAGAAGCTGTCCTGTGATCAACAGCAGAATTTATCCACACAAGTCCAGTTGTTTCCCCAAGTTCTTACTTCAGAAGCTCAGACTACACATACTAGCCCTAGGAATACCAGCCCCAGGAATCACACCAGGCCTCTGAACACAGAAGAACAACATAACTGCTCTAATTTTCTGCTGCTTGAAGTCTCATCTCCCTGCCTTCTGGAGATTGTTGTTCTAAGAGATGCTGCTACTCATACCTAGCTTCTGAGCATTATGGGGGTACTCAGTGTTTACAGAAAGAGAGAGTGCTTGTGTGTGTGTTCCAGCTGTGGTGCAAGCTGACTGAACAGGGAGTTGGCAAACAGGCCCAATGGTCCACATCCAAACCAAAGCTCAACTTACAGCTCGGAGTCTTTGCCCTTTAAAGTCTTTTCCTGCACCACTGTGTGCCAAGAAAATGAGTGAGCAAACGGAGAAAGGCAAACAGAGGAGACACTGATTACAAAAGTCTACTTCTAATATTCTTAATGTGCTTAGTGACGTCATCCATCACAGCCAGATGTTAGAGATTTAAGTTGAACAAATTAAAAGCCTGCTTTTTGCCCTAGGCGTATTTTGAATTGTAGCGCATCTCATTAGTGTGGTTTCCTTTAATGGCTCATTTAGTTTTTGGACTGAAAATTAGAAACTAAGCAAAAGCTAATTTAAGCAAACATTTTTTTGTACAGCCACTTGCTGGCACCTCAGAATTTAGGGGGCTTGAGAAGGGTAGGGTAAAAAGGGCTTTCTGTTTATGCACCTCACCACAAGTTTTTTGATGCTAAAACATTTAGGTTCTAAACACAGCAAAGAGAATATTTGTTTTCTTAAAAAACACTTCCATGAGAATCTAGAGGTTGATATATCTACCCTTAGTGGCCAATTTTAATTGGCAATATCCCTTTAAAAACAAAGGAACCTGGCTGCAAAGAGGTGCTTTGAATGAGCAAACAAATTTGGTTTTGAGGAGTTCAGATGCCTGGAACCTGACATCTTCAAAGCAGAAAGAGCTTTCCTCAAGAGAATAAGCTTCCGGAGAAACTGAAGTAAAGGCCAACAGCATTTGAAGAGGGAATCTTAAGAACTGAACAGAAAGGTTCCAAGATCTGTCTACATCAGAGAAGCAAGTCTCTAAGTTTGAAATAATAGCATTATATAAAGAAAATTACATTTTTCTCTGTGAGGCTAATCACACTGTAAAATGCAGATGCAGAAAATGCCAAGGGTTTCTGTTAAGACAAAGCCCTCACCCTTCTGGCCTCATTAAATATCAGACAGACATTCACAATTATATTCTAAATACTTCACTGTTTCACATGAATGACACATGTTCCAACATCCCAAAGATGCTCCATGGGACTTCAGTATTTAATGTTGCTGAACTTCTCTCCATGTTGTCATTGCAGAAACACTGATTTCCTCAACAGCATGATACAAGCAGCATCTTTAGAGGTGGGCACCAAACAATGATCCCCTTAAATACAAGTTACACATGTTGTTCCAAGGCCCTCAGGCTTGTCTAGTAAATTCCATGATGCCATGGAAATCCAACTCAGGTCTGACACTCTGGAGGATCAATAAAAACAAATGGCAAATTGCACAAGAGCTGATGTTTACCAATCCACAACTTCCTTAAATAAGTAAAATTGTTGGAACTCCTCCCTGTAAAAAGTCACGTGGCAAGCAATGTGTTTTGCAGTGATGCAAAGTTCTGGGAAATCTCTCACAGAGCATACTGCTCATTTGGGTGTGCATTACAACATTTTCAATCTGCAGTATTTATCCAATGCAGGAAGCTACTTGTAAGTGATCCCAGGTATCAGCTCCCTTCCTCTGCCTCACAAATATATCTTGATAAAAAGCAATAACCCATTTCATCAGAAAACCCCTTCAGTGAGGCATTTCTGCAGCTGAAACCTCCCTTGCACAATCTACCACCTCTTCAAAAAAGGCTCAAACGCTTGTCAGATGCTAAGTCACATACAGGAGAAGACAAGATGAAGTCAAAAGTCTTTCCCTGTTGACTCCCTGCAATGCAGAGGTATGACAAGTAAAGAACACTTATTTACAGTGAACAAATTAAGTTTAGCTTTCTTTTTATCAAAATTTTCTCTGCTTTGCTCAAAAGAAAATGAGACTAGTAGAGCTTGCCAAAATTTTTTCCTTACTACATTTGCTTTAAAAATCCATAATTTGATATCTAAATTGTTTGTATATTTGGACTGAACACAAAGAGTTTGAGGAAAAATACAGTTCAAAAGTTGGTTGTTTTTTTTTTTTAATACTCCCAATAAAACATTTTGGATACTTTTCCCAAAGCTGTTTATACCTTAAAAATTAAAGGAAATGTTTTAAATTAAAATATTTCTTTAATGTCTGAATATTTTGGATTAACTAGAAAGGATTATCCACTAGTTTCATAGCTAAATAAAAGCAACAAAAAACCTTGTTATTTCAATAGCTCTAAAGAATGTGGATTAGAAAGAGAAGTCATGTACAACACTTTATAATTTTCAGAAACATGTTATGAGAAAAGCTGTAGGAGAGCTACCTACAAGGAAAGCCAGTGGACAAGTGGCTCAGTACCCCATTTGGGTAAATTTCTAGGGATACTGACAAATCAACGGGCTCAAAGTAAATAAGTAATGAAAACAGAGTCTGAGAACTGAGTCAGAAGAAGTCATGTTGGTTTTGTGGTTTGGAAAAGTATTTTAGAGGTTTTGGGCAGAGAGCCCATTGACCGAAACTTGCAAGTTAAATGCTGTAAATCCAGACCTTGTGTTGAATACACAAATCCTCTTTTAAACAAACTCCTGTGACTGGAATAGTCTTTCGGTATAAGCAGTGTGCTCCCAAAGGCTGTTTGATTTCTTATGACTGTATCAGTTCTGTCCCTAGAACATTTTATCTGAAAGTTTGGGGCAAGCCTCTACTCAAAGAATCTACCTGAGGGGAAAAAAAAAAAAAAGTTCAGATTCTTCACAAGTTTGAATTAAATTCAGTGCTGTGTTTGCCATGGGATTTATTCATCAAGTTCCCATTGCTGGTAATGTGAACTATGGGGAGAGCACACCACGGAGGCAAGTTCTCCACTGCTGTATTGGCAGAGATGCTGGAACTCATGGGTATGCATGACATCCCAGTCTGAGCCAGGACCTCAGCTCTGCCAGTTGCAAAGTAATTCCATGGATGGCATTAGAAACAGCAGCAGCAAACAGCTTGGCTCTATCACATACAGGGTCAGGCTCGTGCTATGGTTCAAAGCCAGAGCCACACACTCCTTTGGCATTATTTTCCTTACATGTTTAAGTCTTCTCCATGAATGTATTTGTTGTCAATAATACCACATAACTTGGAATGTTTCTTTCCAGCCTCCAGCAAGTTGTACAGAGCAGAAAGAAGTTAATGCCAACAACCAGTAATTTGACTTTCATTTACAGTGGTGAAAAATGGAGGTAAAATCTGAGTTTGGAACAGATACAACTAAGAGCACCATCACAACCAGGGTCCCCAGTGCCCAAATCCTCCAGAGCAGTGTCATTCATGGTGAATTGTTTGACATAATATTGTGTAAAGATAGGTTTACAGAAACAGCAGTACTTGGAACAGAACTTCTAATACCTAGTTTTTGAGAGGTATTTCATAATTCTTTTAAAAGGATTTTAATCAATATCTTATAAATCTGTATTTACCCATGGAGCTATTTAAAACTCAAACAAACCTTTAATCTTAGTTCCATTGAACAGAAAGGAGGCAACAACTTCACAGTAGATCAAGGATATGGATGTATAAACTGTAAGCAGCTGAGTTCATTTTTTAGAAGGATCTCTTCTGTTCTCTGCTCACAAATTGCCCTAAAAACATATCCCTGCTCAATTCCCAGTCTGACTGACTTCTAAAGCCAGCTACTTTAAAGGTTCAGACTTAGCTAATCAGGCAGACACCACCAATGTCCCTGTAGCTTTTCTAACTCCTAATCAAAACCATGCCACAGTTTTTCATTTGGATACAGAAAAAATATCACATTTCTACAAAACCACAGAGACCTCAGCAGCTGTTAGTTTCTAGATTAGTAAACTGTAATTGGAGGGTAGGTGCTGATCCTAAGTCATTAGCAGAACCTCCACAAATACTGTGGATGGCTGCCTGCTGTGCTCCTCAGTGCAAATGGACCAGCAAAGAAACACTTTCTGAAGGCCAGAGATAACAGAGGTCAGCAGCATTAGGATCAAGGTTCCAGATAATCTTCAAATTAAAGGCCTTCAGGTGCAATGAAGCCCAGCTGGCACACATCAGGGTGATAATCTAAACATAATCCACAACCTGCCAAACTGAAGGCTGAATTAATTATAACACTGAGGGGCTATGTAAAAGCCCAGAGATTACTGAACTCCTAATTACTGAATTTGATTACCCTGGAAACAGCATAGCTATTCACTTAATTTTATCACCTTCAGGTCTGCTTTGGACAGACACAGTTTTGTTGAGCTGGTGCTGTATCTCAAATTAAGCCTCTGCAAGATTTGGCATGCAGTAGCAACCTTGGCTGAAAAGCCTGAAAACTTGACAGCTAGATAAGCTACCCAAATCTTTTATTTCTTTAGAACATCAATTTCTCAGAACAGACTGCCTCACAAGTATCCTGCCGAGCTTCATGAGGTGCTATAACCAAAGCACAGTGACATTCTTGCAGAGCTTTGGCTTTTTATTAACTCCATCTTAAGTGGACAGCACTAAAAATAATATGCAAAAAGTAACAAATAAAAATCTAGGAAGATTTATGTTCAATTAATTTCAGTTTTAGATTTATCACAAGTGGTTGACCAAGGCCTAATAAACTGTTAGTCTATTACTACATAACTCAGTTTCCTGACAGTGAAATTTTCTAAATCTCCAAATAAAAAGCCTGTTCTTCACGCATTCCAGGAATTGAGATGCACAGTGCTTAAAGAGGAATAATCCAAAAATACAGCAGACAAATGTTCTGTTCATTTTTCTAAGTTAATTTGTTGCAAAAATGTTGTTAATATATTTTAAATAAACCCACATTTGATTCATGTCATTTGTGACTTATAATACAAAACTGCAGAAAAATTTTATTAACCCATTACAGTGAATCACTAATCTTCCTTCTTCCACGTGAAATTAAGGTGGAGCCATCCATTTAAAATTTCTCATTGCTTACTGAATTGAGCATTACTGTTCTGCTCATACTCTCCTCTTCCACCAGAGCATTTTTAAAACAAAAGATTTCCTCTCCAGAACACAATACCATGGTATGTCCAAGTGCTTTGAGCAAACACATCATCAGCTTATCTCCAGAATCCAAATCATTTCCTCCCAAGCTTGACAGAAACATTTCACTGAACAAGGGTGGAAATCTACCCTTTTGCACTTTATTAGCAACACATCTTCATTTGAAGCACAAGGTGAGCAACACTAAAACACTGTCTTTACTACACTATTTCAACTCAGTCTCTGTCCCTATGGATTTAAAGCACCTTCTTCACAGACAATGTGAAACACTGGCACAAAAAGCACACTGGAAGGGCTAGAGGATGGAAAATAAATTTTACAATCAGGTGCCAAGGATGACAAGTTCTAGGTTCAAATGCAAGAGATTAGGACTAAGGCTTTGGTGGAGCTGCAATTGCACAATTTCTTTTTAAGAAAAGTAGTAACCTGGCTGATATTAAGTGCTACCTTTACATTATTAACCGAGAGAGACTTTTTCCCCACTTGTATGATTGCTCTGCTTTGAACAGCATCACTTTTACCTGAAAATCTGCAAGTTTTGTCTGAAGTCACCCATCTCCAAAATTTTATTCAAGGCAGAATTTGAGAAGTGCATTAAGTCTGAAAGTCCTCCTCTCAAAAGTTTACTATCTTATAAAAAAAGACAAAGGAGGTATAGTTTTGCAAAAATCTACAATTATTCTTTCCACAGGCAAGGAATATGAGCATGAAGGAACAAGGATTTGTTTGAGGCTATGAGAAGTTGTAGAAAAGGGCCAAGGAAACCAGTCTCCTGAGACCTAATTCACAACTGAATTCTCACGAAACATAGTGGTAATATACACAAATATATATTTTTGAAAACACTTCAGAAAACTTCTATGGGCTGCTCCCTTCAAAAGAAAAAAACACAGTGAAGATGCTCCCCGCCATGCCTCTTCCTCCTCTCTTTTCCCCACACTGTTTCTTAAATTCTGGAATTATCTAATTTGAACATTGCTCATTATTAAAAAAACAAACAAAAAAAAAAAGCCCAAACTTTGGCACAGCAAGTATTCTCAGAAGGAGTCTCACATATTTTTAGACTAGAACACAGTTTGTAAAGTCCCCAGGGCATAAACATGGAAATAAAAAGTACTTTAAACAATCAAACTACAAATATGCTCCAAAATGAGCATGGGCTTTGCAGTGATTACACTCATAATTAAAAAAAAGAAAATCTTTAAATATTTTTTTAAATTTCTTTTCCCTAGGCAGGAAGACAAACCATATTTCAGAGCTCCAAGCCCCAGGGGGTACAAGGCCTCTATCCTCTCTTGGTTCTTTAAGGGAACCAAGGCCAAAAAACAGCTTTTCAAGACAGATTTGTATAAACAAACTTTAGTTCCCATCTGAGGGGGTTAATTATCTCACCACTTATGTCTCTAACTGGCGATAATTGTCAAATATGCTAATTTGCTAAACTTACAAAACTGTATTCACCCCATGTGGGGGTGACCATTTTGTGGACATTCTCCATATCTGGAGGCCTGAAGGCCTCCAATAAAGACCAGCCTTTATATTACCTGCTATCCTGGTGCTGTCTCAAAGTGTGTTGTTTCCTTCCCAGGTTCCTGAAGGCATCAAGCCAGCAATGGATGCTTTTCCATTTGAATGGAATTCCAATGGATGCCATTCCTTGGCCCCAAAAGAGCTAACCCTGGGCTGCATTAGGCACAGCGTCACCATTGCTGAGGGAGCTCATCCTTCCCTCAGCTCAAGGCACAGTGTCGCCATTGCTGAGGGAGCTCATCCTTCCCTCAGCTCAAGGCACAGCATCACCATTGGACTGAGGGAGCTCATCCTTCCCTCAGCTCAAGGCTGCTGAGGCCTCACCGCAGTGCTGCCTACAGCTGTAGCCCCGCAGCAGCACAACAGAGCTGTGAACACGCTGGAGGCAGCCCAGGGTCATTAAGATGATTAATTAATGATTTCCACATTATGTATGAGGAAAGGCTGTGAAAGCTGGTCCTTTCTGCCTGGAGAAGTGAAGGCCCAAGAGGATCTTACTAATGCGTGTGAATGGCTGAGGGGAAGGTGTGAAGGTGGTGCCAGGCCCTTGGCAGTGCTGCCCAGTGAAAGGATTGGAGTCAATGGGCACAAACTGAAACACGGGGTGGGGGGCTGAACACAAGGAAATGCTTTGTTTCTGTGAGGGTGGCTCGCACAGCTTGCCCATGGAGTTTGCAGAATCTCCTCTAGTGGAGGTATTTAAAAGCCATATGGACACAGTTTTGGGCAGCCAGCTCTAGGCAGCTCTGTTTCAACATCCCTGTTGGGGGACAAAAGACCTCCAGAAGTCCCTTCCAACCTCAACCATTCTGTGATATGTCTCAGTATCTTTGCTCATTCCAAAGCTGAAAAACAGGAAATCACACCCTCAGACAATTCTCTTTTGAGTTACCTCAGGAAAAGCTTAGGTGCCTGATGCTGAGAGCCACTGTATGTATCCGGAGCACTGCGGAGTACAACAAAAGGTTCTGCAAGGGCAGCAGCCCACAGTGCCAGCCCTGCAGCAGCCCACAGTGCCAGCCCTGCAGCAGCCCACAGTGCCAGCCCTGCAGCAGCCCACAGTGCCAGCCCTGCAGCAGCCCACAGCCCCAGCCCTGCAGCTTGAGGCCTCACTCACACAGCTGCTCCCAGGAACTGCACAGCCTTGGGAAGCAGCAAGGGACAGCAAGGTCTCTTGCACCACCAAGCTGAGCACTCACAAGCTGAAAGCCATTCAGACCCAAGATGTGCAGTGAGTGCGACAGGGGAGGCAGCTTACTGCCTAAGGCTGTTGTAATGAGCCAGGAGTGTTAGAACTGGGAAGAGAATCAGCCAGGCTGCAGAAAAGCATTTTTTTAGGCTCCTCTGACCTAAGGAAGAAAGCACCCTTCCCATTCCAGGCAACTTACATGCAGTCATATATAACGTACAGAGAGCAATGCCCTTTAAGACTGGACTTTACAAATATCAAGAGTCAAACTGTTTATTTATTCCAGAATCAGTGTAAGGTATAAGAGGCCAAATTTTCCACTGCCTTGAATCTCCAGCAACCACTTAAACCAGGACAAAATGGGAGTATCTGTGCTCATTTCATTGAAAATCAAGTCCAGTAAGGACTGCAAAATAGCAATGATTAGTCTTGTTTGTACTTACTACTAATTTTTTCCCCATTTGTCATTGAATTGCTTATGTATCTGATGACAGCAAAAAATGAGCGTTCTCACTAAATGGGAGTAACTTGTTCAATCCTGAGCAATACAAAAAGTCAACAGGCTAGTGGAGGTCAGAAAGAAACACACCCCTACACACAAATCCACACACATATCCACCATGCCCCAGCCATTGGGAAGAAAAGATTTTAAAATGCAAATTAGATATCCATGCAGTAACAAATCATTATAAGTAGAAAACCTTTCAGCCCAGTACTTTAATTTCAACATGACATACAGTTTAATGTTGGCGCTATAAAACCTCAGTGCTGTTTTTAACTTGCCGTTCTGCTCTCCCCTCAGATTTACTGCAACAGAATTGAACCAGGGTTATAAAGAGCATGTGTAGTTAAAGAAATTCTATTTGATCCTGGAAATAGTTTCAGAATGGACAATTAAATCCATTTTTCCAGCAACTTAGATAGTCTCAGCAGTCAGTGTTGTAATTTGTTGTAAAGCCTACCACACATGAAATATCACGGCTCTCAGCTTCTGGCTTTTTAATGGTGTGATGCCAACCACAAGAGCTCTTTAATACAGTAAAGCTTAAAAAGGTCAGAAAAAAAACCATTTTTTCATCTTCATTTTTCAAAACTGAAAAATTCTCAGACTCTTGAGATGAAAGACACCACAAAGGGGACTTTGATATTAATTGTCTATGATGCGTAATTCAAATATTCCTACAGGAAATTGCTAATCTTAGAGTGATATTAATATAAGCATGACTTAAGACACCAAGTAGGACTGCATATGGATCAAATGAGACATTCAAGAAGTCTTCTTCTGTGGCTTGGGCATGAGGATGGGACAGAAACTTCTGACATTTGTTTGTATCTTTTTAAAATCTGGACTGACCATTTGTTCCTCCCTGACATAACTTCTGCTTTTCTGCTCTCCTAGCAAGGGGTTATACTTTTTTCATTGCATTCTTTCTCTTGCCTGGAGTGAACTCAAGATATACTGTGGATTTCTGCAAAGTACCAAAGCAGACAGCCCTTGATCTCAGTAGTCATGTCTATATACGCTGATACTGCAAAATAGAAAGAAATATTCCAAAAGGGAAACACAAAGTTCAGTGTATGAGGAAGTAAGTCTCATTTATACACACACGTATATATATGATATATCTATGAGATATATGTATATATCTCAGCCTTTTCCTCATCTTTTGTCACTGTATTTTCTTCTGCATCCAATAAAGATGGGAGATTCTCCTCAGCCCTCCTTTTGCTGCTATGTATTTCCTTTTTGCTGTCTTTTGTGGCACTAGGCAGATTGAGTTCCAGTTGGATTTTGGCCTAACTATATAGCACCTATATGTGTGTGTGTGTGTGTGTGTGTGTATGTTTGTCTAATACTAGAGGCAGAATGAACCCACATTCTCCCTGTTCCATTCTTCAAGTCTGAAACTGTTAGTAGCAACAGATGAAGAAGGTTAACTGAAGTAAACAGAGGAGAGAATGCCAGACAGAATTGCTGTGGACAGCCATGCTGTGTTGGTGTCACCTGGAGGGTCACACTAAATCCACACCCGGCAAAAGACCCTGGAGGCAGACTAAGGAAAAAGATTTGAATTGCAACTGCCAAGCTGTTTGAATCAAGCCTATCTGAGCAGATGCTGCTTTAGAAATAGTAACCAAATATACCTCAAACCTCATGTAATTAAGAAAACTAACATTTTTTTAAGAATTTAATTTTAGAAAAACTCCAACTGAGGCCAGATTAACAGATCAAAATCTGACCTTTTATAACTGACACATTCAGCAACTTGTTTAGTATTGTGTCTGACCCACAGGATTTCTGACAGCACACAACCTTCCCTCTTCTGTTGTGCTTTCCAGCTGAAAGATGGATCATCCAAAAGTCCCTCAGCTGAACTTTACCCAGAGCTGGTCAGGTGGCCTACCAAGCTCCCTCTGCCTACTGAAGGAAAATGCCATCAAATGCTGGTTTTTTCCAGCTGGATTGGAAGGTTATCTGTTGTCAAGCATTGCAATGGTCAGGCATGATGCTGAAAACTGAAATAGCTGTCACCTATACATAGTGGGAAGAAACAAAATACAGCTGTCACTTTCAGGGCTTCAGTTCACCAACCCACCTTTAGTTCAGGAGTTTACATTTTTTTAAGTGAAGTATCTTGGACTGCCCTGAATTTCATCTCATGTCTGGATGGGGTTCACAATTCAAAGGGCATATTATAAATTCCTGATGTGCAGGAAGAGGATTGTGCCAGGAGAATTTTTAACCTCTATCTCAAGACAAAACACACAGTCAGAAATATCCTGAGAGAAAAAATATTACATAGCAATCCCCATGTATGTACTCAAGGCCCTGACTGCTTGGTGGCTCCAGCTCTGTATTACAGAATCTAAATTTATCATTAAAAGCCATAACTAAAGAAAATAAAAAATAAAATAAAATAAAGAAAATTTTAAAAGCCAAAACTAAAGAAAAAACTAGCTAAAGAAAATATAAGGATCAAAAGAGCAAAGCAAAGGGATGATAAATTCAATAAATCTCCTGTGTAACATCAGACAGGAATTTTGCTCTGCACCTCCTGCCTCCAGTGGGCTGCCCAAAAATGAGGCTTTCAGTGCAGATATTACACCCACAAGCTTAAATCTTAAAAATATGCTTAGTTTCAATTTGCCCACCTTTAGTACTCAGCACAGTTCTGTGCTGTTTAGGAAAGGCAGTATACCTTGAATATAGCCACAACATTTCCTCATGTCACACCCCTGCTTACATCCATGCACAGCACAAGCACAAATATGCTGAGGTCTGCCTGTGTCCACAGATATGAAAAGCTCCCCCTCACCCCATTCCATGAAATATTAAAAGAGATAACAGCACCAGTCAATTTGAAAGCTGTAACTGCTCAAGCATTAGTATCCAGCTACCATGCTTATTCCTCAAAACACTTCTCTCTTTGATGACTGCTCCATTATCCAAGGGTCAAAGGCCCCAGTTTAACCCAACAAAGAATAAAATAAAACCTGTCTACAGAAAACATAAGTGGTGAAACTAATTCACTCTCCTATTTCAGAACACTGGAACATTTATTTTTAAAACTACACTGATTTAAATCCTCTAATTAACTCAGGATACTCAGCCTTAGATTCCTGTGTTCTGCAGACCACACAACACTGGCCAGAGTACAAAAACTGTAGGCAAACACCAGGATGAGGCAGAATCAGGGAACAACAGAAACTATAGCAGCCGGTCTGACACTTGTCAAAGCAGACTGTAAGGCTGTCAACAAAATTTTTCAGGCATTGAGGCAAAGTGTTTCAAGGTTGGATGTCAGAACATGGCTAAACCAAGTTGCATTTGAATGAGTTACTAGAAAAATCATATTGCAGAGAATGTGCTACAAATACTTTTGCCAACTTAATTGTCTTACTGCAGGTTGCAGCGATGACTATAGGCCTTGAGTACTGCTTACACTTGTGCCAGGGAAGCTGAGATGAGGCTTTACTAATTTATACACTGAGTTGAGTCTTTGCAAGATCCTGCCATTCAGAATATTTGTTCTTGGCAATTCCCTCCTACATGCGTGGATAAAGATTTTTGTCAAAGGCTGAGTTTTTCTTTAAGTAATGAAACACTGGCTGCCTTGTATCATGTACAATAAAAATATACACTTATACTGTGAAGCATGAGAGAGTTTCCAGCAATTGTGCCTCATCTTAGTAGACAGAGCAGAAAATGCTTAAATAGTCCTCTGCTTGCTGCTTCACTGTGTTCCATAAATGAATTCCCCTTCCTCCTACTTCACATTCGCTGCTCATTTTCTTTCTAAGCTGATCACACTAATGATTTCACCCTTGTCTATTTGTGTGGGTTTGAAATTGGACAAAGAATCTCTCATACCTACTTTCAGAATATTTTATTTCTCTTATCTTGATAACATGCATTAGGAGTGTGATAAAGTGGTTTCTATCAGCATTTTCCTGAGTATTTAGATGAGATCATTTTGACTAGCAAGGCAGAAGCAGAACTTGCAGATGAGATCATTAAAAACTGTGCTGTTGAATGCCAAGGAAATCCAATCTGAACATGTCTCGTTATCACACAGGCTATGGACTATCATGAGCAAATCTAAACTATATACATTGTCAGTTTTCCTTTTAATAGCCGAAATACTGACTGTCCTTTTCTCCTTCTTTCCTACCAAAGTGCTCTATTTTTCCATAGATTTTTTTCAACAAACTTTACCTTATTCCAGAATTCGGCCCATCTCTAACCTCAATTCATTATTATGAGGAAGGCTACCAAGATGATTAGAGGGATGGCACACCCTGCTTTTCTGCTATGAGGAAAGGTTGAGAAAACTGTGATTGTTCAGTCTGGAGAAGCTTCAGGGTGACATAAATGTAGCCTTTGGTACCTGAAGGGAGCCTACAAGAAAGATGGAGAGGGGCTTTTTATAAGAGCATGTAGAGACAGGACAAGGGAGAATGGCTTCAAACTGAAATAGAGATGGTTTAGATTAGATATTTGAAAGACATTCTTGACTGTTCAATAGGTTCTCAGGAACCCAGGAAAACAAAGTAAGCATAGTAAAAGCAAACCAAAAATGCAGACCATGTGCATTCTAAAGCATGATTCCTGTTTGTGAATGTATGAAATATAAATTGAAATACAAAGCTCTGTAACAATTGATGTTATAGGGCAAGGCACTTACTCATGCACATGTGCACAGTAGCCCTGCATGCCGCAGACATCCTGTGCTAGAACCATAGCTGAAGTATGAGCTTATCTTGGATGATGGGGAAAACATATGTGAGAAAGTTTAATACTGTCAGGTACAGCAGGGACCAGGACAGAGATTACATATTCAGCCTTACCTTTGTCACTTCCACAGTGCTTTTGACAACCCTTAAAATAGCAGTCTTTGGTGAAAAGTGTAAGTCCTCACCTCTGCAGAAAGAAAAGCATTGACATTTTATTACTGATGTGCTTTCCCACAAAAGGTGAAAGAATGTCATAGCAGATATAAATAAATTCTGCTTGTAACAATGGTTGCACAATTGTACATTTTATAATTTAAAGAACAGTTACAAAATTACATTTCAACTATTCTATTTTCTTTGTAAGGAAAGAACTGCAAACCCTGTGCCTGCCCTTACAAAAGTGTAACCAATAACAGATAGTGTATATAGAAAAGAATTTGTTGAAAACACTTTTAAAATCATTTAAAAATATAAATGCTGTTAAAGTACAATCCTTTGTTGTACTTTGTAGTGGTATGATTGTGTCAGAGCAAATAAATTCCTTTACAATTTATGTGCCTTAGCAGATTTTAATTTTGTTGACACCTGCCCCTAAAAATGAAAAAAGCAGCACCCATTCTGCCTCTCACACTGCCTTATTCTGATGCATATGAGGGCAATTACTACTTGACAACTCTCTGATGAATAACTGTGCTCTTTGCTAAGCTTGTCACATTGATCACTGGCCAGCAATACAATTAATAAAGCATTGCTGTCCACATGGCACATTAATAACTAGCCTGAACCAGAGGTGGCAAGTGTGGTAGATCCAGAGCATTTTAATCCTTCATACCCTGCCAGCTTGGA
Organism: Lichenostomus cassidix; assembly: GCF_008360975.1. Taxonomy (NCBI): domain Eukaryota; kingdom Metazoa; phylum Chordata; class Aves; order Passeriformes; family Meliphagidae; genus Lichenostomus; species Lichenostomus cassidix. Next base: position 21,423,298 of record NC_139490.1, read on the forward strand.
AGATTAAAGGAAATCTCCAAGACAGTCTCCACATGCCAGCATGGGGTTCCATGACATCCCAGCCCAGTTACAAACTCGAGACCTGGTATTTCATTAATGCAACTCAGTTGGACATTTCAAGCTTCATTTCCAAATGCTGCACTGCCTTGTGGTCAAAACATTATTTATTTCTTTATCCTTCCTATTTATATTTCTGAAAGGTAGAATTGATTAAAGTTGTCAGTTCAACCAGAATTCATTTGAAAATAATGGCCATAAATTTAGTGCACTCTCAAACGTTGCTTAATAATTCCATAACATTTAGAATGGAAAAAATCAATCTAGGAAAGGTCCCACCTCTTTAATACAGAAAAGGATGAATTCAAGCTCAGTCATAAGCAGGAAGTCTGGAGCTTTCCCCCAACATTTTAGATTAATTTTAATTGCTGCTTTTAGAGTTTTGCTGACAAAGAGCCTTCAAGAAGATTACTTTTTTATTTCTAGGCTAAATCATGACCTGTTCTTTTAGTCAAGTCCACAGAGGACAAAAAGTTCATTTAGCAGAAAAATATTTTCAAGAACCCCAGCAAGCTACTCTGTCATCCTTGGAAATACCTGTACTTCCACTTTGCATTATGGAAAAATTCCAATTACATCTCAAGCCTTGGATCAACAATATTCACATCAGGATCTCTGCTATTGTCTGTCCCCAGCTTTCCCAATTTCCAGTCACTCGAGGCTGATCATTCCTGGCAGCCACAAGGAAATACAGCCCAGTAGAGATTCTCCACTAGGATCAAATAATCACCCTGTAATTGCACTAGCTTTACTAAGCAGAAGCAACACAGGGGAGGTAAAACATGGTAACAAAAAAAGAACGTGATATTCTCCCTTCTTTAAGAGATATGAAAGGCAGAGGAAATGCTTGAAAGGACCTCACTAATCATCAGCCAAGAACAGTGAAATGGGATGAAAAAATACTCTGTATCTCTACCAGAGCCCACCATGTGAAAGGACACTGATTCACATGCTTCCAGGTACCAAGTAGGAGGTTGTCCCTCCACTAAGGCTATTCACCTTCAACAGGCACTTCAAATCTTTTGCATTTTATTTCCAGCTTTAGAGATTTTGTAATTCCCACACCTGGCACAGAACAGTTCTTTTCCACACAGTTCTAGAGAAAAACACAAGGATCTTTACAGCTTATGCGAATTTTACCTGCATCATCCTGCATCACAAATAATCTCTTATTCTCCCATTTTTAAGTGGCCTGCCTGACACATCTATTCCAACTTTCTCTCAAATGTTTCCTAAGAGCACCAGAAGCGCTCAGCACACCACCTCAGGCAATGACCAGATCACCACTGAAGTATCTGTTCCAGCAGATAAGCACAGTACCACTGAAATACCTGCTCCTCTTTAGTTTGTCAAAGTACAGAAAGCCTTAGGATAAAGCTTCCTAGGCAACCTAAAGCACTGCCATCCTGTCCCAAGGTTATGGCTGGCAGCAGCCTGCTCAGCTGTGGAGAGAGATTTGCTATTAGCTTATCTCACTGTGAGCTCAGCCCAGCTCACAGACCAGGAATGGATTATACCCATAGGCACTTTGCTAAGGATGTTCTCAGTCTCCCAAAATCCTTCAGTCTTCAATATCTTGCTTCACAGGGCTGAGAATGGAAGCTGTGCCATCAGGCTGCCTTGCTAGGGTATTTTTTATTATGCTTGATTGTGCCTTTGGTTTCAAGGGCATGTTTAACACCCGTAGGCAAACACAATGGGATATCTTATTTGTCTATGTACATTACATTATAATAAAAGTGACATAGCAGAAGCAATGTGGACTTTGGAAGCTTCTTCTCACCCTGTTTTAATAGAAAAGTTTAATAAGGGAATCTTGACTTCTAAAAATGAAATGAAAGTCTATTGAAGTGGCACAATATACTGGCAGTGGATGGAATCACAGTTTGCACTTAATTACAAAGATGGCTTTCATAAGATTACCCATGCAAATTAGTTGTCTCTTTCCTATGTGCTTAAGGGTTGCAGTACCAAAAGACATTTGTATTGTAAATTGTGAACGAAAAGATAGCAGAACCCAGTTTTAACACCAGTTAAAGTCATCTCTTAGGAGTGTATTTTCCTTATACACACGACTTTCCCAGCTTAACACACCAGTTCAGCTGCAGAGATTCATTCTACTGTGAAATTTTGCATGCAAACTTTTGGAGAAAATAATATGCATGTAATATGTCACTAGACAGGATTATCACGGGAAACAAACTTATAATGGCCCACTGAGGAGGGATAGATGAGAGCTGTCAGAAGGAATAACACAACTGACAATCAGCCAAGATGGCAGAAGTCTCTGGAGAAAAGGTAGAGCATTAAATTCCAGATATTTCTATCAAGTGTTCTCAGCACAGGCAATACCAGGGCAGCAGGAACTAGTGAGGTAGCTGAATGCCAAATGCTGGGACTCAGAGGGAAGAGGCTGTTGGTGCAAACCATTTATCCATTGGCCTGGAAGTCCTGCCACCAAATGAGAAGTGGCTAAGTCCCACATCCAGCTTTATACAGTCTGTTGCCTTTAGCTGGCCAATTTTGTTTCTAAGAGAAAAAAAAGAATTGACTTTGTGAGCTACACCCTAAAAGTAACAATTACAAACTTTTCAAAGGAAGCAGTAAAATAAGCTCTTTTCAAATGCACTTGTTCTTTTGGTTTTGTGAAAGGGCTGTTGAAGGGTGTTGTCACAGCAGGAGAGTCTCAAAATGCTCTCTAGCAGTCACCCTTGCAAAAGTCAGAGGAAGAATTTTTCCAATGAGTGAAAACATGTACAATGCAGTGATGACAAGTGAGACTGAATTAAAGGTGGTGTCCTACCTTCTATCAACACATGGGCTCTCTGCAAGGCCCAGCGTAAATGGGCCCTATCTGCTCACAAGGAGTTTGGTGCACTGTCCTACTCCAGAGCTTTTTGGGGCTTTTTGTAGTGACCAGTTTTTAGTCAATGAAATGTGCTCACAGAAACCTAAACCAACCCACTTTTGGGAAGGTACAGTCTTGAAAAGTCTTTCTAGGTATTTTTCAGAATATTTGGGATCAACTTTAGTTAAGTCAGGCAATGAATGAGAAGGAATATATGTTTTGAGTTTATTTAACTCTCCACCATAGTCAGCTAGCATTTGTTTCAAATGGGAATACTCATGATAAGAGGATATGTTAATAACAGAACCTTTGTCAAACATCCTCTGTCTGCAGGAAAGTAACAGACCAAAGGAACAGCAACGATTCCCACTGAGACACTTGTCCTGATAGTTCTGTGGCTTGAAACTGCTGCCTGAGGCACCTCCAAGTCTGAGGGAGTTTAGAAAGCATTAGGCATTCTGGTCCAGCTATTTTCATGGCTGCTGCCATGTGCAAAGAACTGAAAGGCAGAAAAGGTCCTCCCTCCTTGACTGGGATTCACAGTCACTAAGTACCCTGTTCACAGCAAGTATTAAAATACAGAATAAAGCATAGCACCCTTGACTGCTGTGGGATCTGTTCCCCAGCAGCCACACTAGTCACACTTTTGGTAGGGCCCAGTGAGGCAGGATATGAGAGATGACTGGCATGACCAGAGACATTATCCACTGGCATGGAAGTATCCAGATGGAGCCAGCAGTACAGCATGTGGAAGGAAAGCATATTTTGGAAACAACACTATTTTAATCATCAGCTGAAGTAAATTAAAAGGTGCTAGCCTTCAATGATTCATTTAACTGATTTCTGGTGAGTAAATGCCCCCATAGGCAACAGGAAGACTTCCCTCTGGGAGGATTCCACTTTGGAGAAATCACTGGAAAGAGGTCTTCAGGAGTCTGTTTTAACTCCTACTGTGAGACACCATGGTGATGTCCTGACCAGCCAGACATGTTAGTTCAGCACCCAGAAGACGAAAAGATGGGAACACAGCCCATGGTCAGTGAGGTATTCAGTCAGGAATATGATGCTCAAGATCTTTGCTTCAGTGTCTTGGGAAGCAAAGGGAGGCTATAGGCAACATAAGGAATAGATAACATTTTTGAAAACAGAGAGAAGAGTAAGCGTGGACAGAGACTCAAGTGTGTGTCTCTCAGGCTGTGATGTGCAGTATTCATTGAACCTCTAATAATAACTGGGGAATGAACTAAATTAGGCTGACACAAAAGTCACAGTTTTCAAGCGAAACAGGGAATGTGGCAGTTCAGATACCCAAAAAAAGCACAGCACTTATGATAAGAACTGGAATTGCCTATTCTGTCTTTCAAATTTAGCTCAGCATCAGCCAGAAGCAGTAAAATAAGGGCTTTATATTTAGTGCCAATGACTCACTATAAATGGTGATAGTTTTGGTTACATATGCTGCTCACTGCCTTGTAGAGTTGCCTTGAAAGTTGCCCCTACACAAAGATATCTCTGCAGGAACTCTCCCTTCATTAAAGAAAAATTGCATTTGATCTGCTCCGTGATTTCAAAAATTTCTGTCAGGCCTTGGCCTTTGCATAATGAGTTCAGTGGTGAAGCATCCCATGACTGCACTGGGAACTCTTGCATGGATAAGGGTGAGAGCAGCACAGACTGTACCAGGAACTCCTGTTGCTGGCTAAGGTGGGGGACAAGAGTGGGAATAGTCAGTCACACCCCGAAAGCCTTGGAACATTCCTTACCTGAATTGTAACCTGAGTGGCATGAAAATGTTGTCGGAATTTTGCAAACTCCAGTAATTACCAACCTGGACTTCGGCCAGGTAGAATTTCACTGAAGCCAACCATCTTGTGCCCTATAAACAGTGGTCTTACATGAGACACTGTGAACACTCCTGGATCACAGTGGGCAGCAACCAGCAACTCCCTCTGAGAGGGATGCTCTCAGAGCTCACAAACCCTCAAGTCTGCAATAATCAGAGGAGCCTTGTTGAAAGCTGACAGTGGAGCCTAGGCTGATAGCCCTCCTCCTCAAGGCTCAGCCCTTGCCCATTGAGAAATACCAACACTTTTCAACTGAAAGTGTTTCACTGAAGTCTAGGGCAATTTTTAGCAGGTACCTTTCTACATACATACGTACATATACACACAACTATCTTCAAGAGTGTGTAGGTAAAAATCAGACCAAAACTTTTTGGTAAACTAAAAATACATTATACACACACACACACATATATATATATACATATGGTTTTGAACAACTCACCAGCTGCAAGTTGACAGCTTACCCCATTTCTTTGTTTGTGTCCTTAAAGTCAAAATGTGAAAACTTACATAAATAAGAACCTGAAAAGAACTCTAAAAGCTCCTTTCAAACTCTGGACAGCTATCTGAGCACACTGTTAGAGTACCAGGATATACAAGTGTCCATATAAGTGCACTAAGTCTGCCCAATTCTTAGCACTCAACAGTCAACATTGAAAGGGTATTATGTAGATCAAGAGCACGGATAATTATATAGTTGAGTAGGAAAATTACAGTAGGGAAAAAACCCACAGGAAAATAAGGTGCATATACTAGGAAAACTGCAATGGAAAAGCATCCACTTGACTCCAAGAGCCTTTCATATTTGTACAGGATGTTCAAGCAGCACTGCTACCTGGCACTGTGGGTTTGCAGCTGGGACAGCAGGTTCCCTCCCACTGAACTTCAGCTTCATGCATCTGTTGGTGAAGGGCTGGACACTTCATCCATGGAGATGCCTGTGGAGAGGACTGTAAGGATGCTGATTGCACTGCAAGACAATGTCTTTGAAAAAGAAAAACAAATATCCATTTAGTTAAGTGAAAATCTAGGATTTAATTCCCAGGTTTCTTATAAATCAGCATCACTGACTCAAACCTAAAAATCTTGCTCTTTCACAAATTTTAGATATTTGCATTTTGGAAGGGCCATTTGCTAAGACAATAATATTTAACTAATTAAATATTAAGTTGCAGATCTCTTTTGTTTGATAAAACCCTTATAAATATGAAATTAGTAAAACCAAAACACAATGAAGAGTCAAGCAAGTCAGTCTCAACTACTAATGGCCATGCTATTAATCATATAATTAATGGCTATTTGGTCTTTGGAGTAACTGGAATCACCTCTATCTGCCAGTGGTCCAGAAATCCCCAAATCTGACCACCTAGCCCAGAACCACAGATTGTAGCAGCTCAGCCCACACACAAAGATTGCAAAGAAAGCATGTTGCATGGATAGAGCGTTTGTTCCTTATCCAAACAGAGCAAGTCCTGTGCCCACAATCCACTATCAGCTTAGAGATTTTTTCTATCACTATTTTTAACCCTGGCTCCTCATAAATACATTCACAGGCACCATTTAAAAGTCTCTTCTTTGTTCAAAAGCGATGGAACACAACAGCAGGAAGACATTATGCAGTAACACACCAGGGCAAGCTATATGCAAAGGAAACCTGCCAAAACTAGTTTTTCCTCCTTTTCTGCAAGGCAGCATTTTTTTTTCTTTAAGCTGTCTCACTTGAGGGCTTACATGAGTATACAGTGAAGAGGCAAAAATTCATTTCAATTTCCTCTCTTTCAGGCTGTCATCTTCTTCATTGCTATGACACCAACCCTCCTTTTACGTTGCTTTGTGAGTACACAACTGTGTCACACACTTCAGGCTGACTAAGCACAGAATTCCAGCAGCATTTCCATGGCTCCAAGCCCTGATGCTCTAAGTGAGGAATGGAGACCTGACTACAGCACTGCATAAAGCACTTTCCCTCTTCTTTCCCAGGGCTGTACCCATCAGAATCCACAAGTTTTGTGTCTCTTCCATATGAGGCTTTCCTCTCCAATTTATCATTCGCATAAAAAGCATGCCCCTAATCCGAATACCTCACATCAGGTAAGGCAACAATACAACACAGATGCAAGTTGTCTTTATCTTCCCAGGGCCACACAACTTGTAGAAGGTGTTTATAGCTCCAGATACCTGTATTATTAAATTTAAAATAAAAGCAGCACTATTTGTAGTTTCAGTGGACGACCGACTTGATGTGATTTATCCTCACAAAAACCCCTGTTTTTCAAAAAGAAAATTTTCACTTCAATCTTACAGGAAAAAAAACCTGCAGAAGCACACGGATAAAAATCTGTTTTGAGGCCCTACAACATAAATTAAGTTAGCACAGCAGGGCTTTCACTGTAATAATTTAACTTGTCAGTTCACATCATTGACTGACTTGAAGAATTCAAGAATTCATGGGGCTTAACTGATCAATATAATAAACAGTTTGGAAGGCTCTGCAGGAATAGCCCAGTCTTAATTTGAGGTCAGTTCTTATTCCTTTTAAGTCTCATTAGCAGAAGCCAGTGTAAATCCAGAGATGTGAGGACAAAAGCAGAAAGCTTTGCATCAACAGCAAGGCCAGCACAACAAAGCAATGTCCAGTTGAATTGTATGCACCCAACTGCAATCTCTTCCAGGTCTCTGGCGTGGAACAAAAAGCCTCTGTAATCCCTGTCAATAAGGAGGGACACTCCTAGGTTCTAGGAACCGTATCTTTTCTCTACTTTCAAGCTGCAAATCAACCAAAGGTGGACCAGGCCAGATTTGCAGCTAGCCCAAAAAAGGCTTCATTCTAATAAATTCTGCAGAGAAAGCCATTCTCCAGCAGCCAAATTGTTGAAACAGCACACTTAAGCAGCTGTTGCCTTTCACCCTTCATTTTCTCAAGCAATTCCCTGAATGCCTGTCCCAGTCTGTCACTCTGTACAACCTCCTGCAGAGTCACAAGCCAATTCTGCACGAGCTGAGTACAACCAGGAGCAGCACAGCAACACCAGCTTTGGCACAGAGCCACCAACAAGCCCTGTCTCAAGTCCAGCCATGCAGGGTTATCCCTGGAGAGTCCCTGCCATGCTGACAGGCAATACAGCTTTGGGGAAGCCAGAGCTCTGCAGGCTGTGTGAACTGAGACACACTGCCCCACCAGCAGCTAATAGCTGCCTTCAGAAGAAGGGCAGCTTTGCCCCTATGGAGAAATCCCTTTGAATACTGATCTCTTTGCTCAGTGTGCAAAAGATTGAAATTGCTGCTTTAGTCTTTCCTGTCTCCTTCCAAACAGGACATTTAATCACTCCCAAAGGAAAGGAGCTTCCCAGGCCAAAATGTCTGACTTAGCAGAGTAGCAATACGTGAACTCCACTAAAATGAGTGAGAAAACTGAAGCTGCCAGACAATTAATGCATGTTCTTTTTCCTCAGCCTAAGATATCAGAAGAGATGTCAGATGTCAGAACTCATGGCCTATTACCTTTACCCACACCATGCAATCATCCCTAAATGAAGTCCAAGGAAACCAACTACATAACTAACTTGTGCTGACTCATAGGAAAAACTTACCATGAAGCCAGGTGAAGCAGAATCACATGCACCAAGGAATTGAGTTCAGGTAAGGTCATCAGCCTGTGGACAGATGCTTCTGCAGCAGACTGGAAATGGAAGAAACATGCAAATCACTTCTATTTGAAGAGCCAGTCAAAGGCCAAGTCTGTAGGCTGTGAATCTGTAAAGAAAGACTTGAACTCCATAAATTCAAGGACTAAACCCATTTTTATCTCAAGAGGAAGGCAGTGAAAAGCAATAGTGCAGAGTATTGACAATAACATGTTAGAAAACCAAATGCATTAAACAATCCTCCAATTTTCCCCATTTACTTTTTCTGTCATTTTCTGTGGAACAAAACATCTGCCTCACAGCTGAGACATTCAGCTCCCCAAAAAAAACTATCCTGAGCCTGATTAAAACACAGTTGAACAGGATGGAAAGATGACTTCCATGGGCTGTTATTCAGGAGCGTAGAAAATATTAATGGATGGTAAAAAAGTAGCTGAGCTTCAGAGGAAGACAGACTCCTTAAAAACTTATTTTTCTGCAGCTAAATTCCCAGAACTGTGTAACCATTGTTGCATCCAAACTCTGTACTTCACAGTGCCCCAGGCTGAGTTTTCATTTTAAGAGGAAGGCCACAGAAACATTAAAAAAATAAATCTTCCCTTGCAATTCCATATGGAAGAGAAGAACATTCAAGATATGCTTCAAGGTGCCTGCTTCCAATTTCAAATATGAAAGACTGTTTACTCTGTTTCATGAGTTGCAGACCAACTGTCAAGCCACAGAAAAGTTGCTGAAGCCAGCTCTGAAATAGCACTTTGCCCAGATATGTCAAACATCACTTGTTTTCCAAAGTGAGGCTGATGAAATATTTTTGATGATTGGAGTGGCCAGTGCTGTAAATGAGTGTAGTTTCAGTCCTTGACATTACAGATGTGGCTTTCCCCATAACAGCATTCACAGCTTAAGGAGTGTGTCATTTTTCAAACAAAGACAAAAAGCAAAGCATACATCTTACAAGTGATGCAGAAAGGACATTCTGAGAAAGCCAGATCTTCATAACATTCAGTTTGGTACCACTTTCCCTCAGGTAAAAAATCAATGCTGTGGTAACTAACTGTGAACCATCAGTAAATTCATATACATACAGATGCCAAATCCTATTCCAAACTGTTTTCCTTATTAACACAATGTCCCTGTCTACCTATTTCCTCCATGTTTATCATGAAGGACCTCCCAGTCACTACTTTTCCACATTGCACTCTCAGCCTCTGCTGGTATCTGCACACAAACTCTTTTTTTGACACAGAAAACTTACCAAAAAATATTTCCCCCTGCCAAGTGTTAAGACACTCACTCCAAATTTGAACAAGGTATGCTAAACCCTGTCTCTCAGCTCTCCTCCTATCAATTCACACAACACAGGTGTTACTTGAAATGGATCCTCACTTTATCTGTTAGCAATGCTTGCAATGAGAAAACTGCATGGGGACTTCACAATAAATTTCTCATGTTTAAGTGGAGAAAAAGGCATGGATTAATGTCATATATATCAACTTTTCAAGTAAAACAGTTCTGTAATACACAGACTGCTAATCTTCCATGTAAATATAGGCCAGTATAAAGTGTCTAACATCTAACTGAAAGAACAAGATCAGTTGAAAGCACACGTCTTTTAAGGTGTTTTGCTCCTGAGGAAAAAGAATTCTCCCTAGTAAATGGTGCTTCCCTCTGAAATCTATTTTCCCAGAACTGAACACTGCACTTAAGAAAGAAATCAAAGTGAGCTAAGAGGAAGTCTTAGCTTCTCATCATGAAAGCTCCTAGGTACACAATTTAAGACACAACCATGACTCTGCAGGTAAAGGCATCTTTACAGAAATAAGAACAACTTTTACATGGCCAATTCTCACTGGCTGACTTGGTTCAGAACTCCTCCATTATGGAAAGCCCCATCAGCAGATACCTGCCATGATGGTAATGGAGGGAAAGTTTCCTTTTTTGTAATGGAGGGAAAGTTTCCTTTTTTGCTAGAAATATCCATAACATACCCATATCCATAACTTTCACTGTGATTTTATTACATTAATACTAAAGAATGACTCGAAGGAGATGTGTGGCTGTGTGCAACAGCTGAGTATCTCTGGCGAGTAGTCCCAAAACTACAGGACAACTCTGATATCAAGACTGCTCACAGTTTAAAAGCTGTGTGGTAATATTTAATCAAACCCCTAGCAGGGCAATTTTCCTTCTAAACCACTTGAACCCCAAACACTGCTGCTTCCTCAAGACACTGTTCTATCCACCAATTTCTAATTTGTCCTGCTTGGCACTCCCAACCTTCTTCCTTTCATATGGCTGGCACTTCTACATTGCTAAACCACCAGCATGTATGGAAGGACTCATTCATGCAGGTGTTAGTATTTACCTTGTCACCACATAATGGTGCTGAGGTAGAGTTTTAGCATTAGTTTTATTCACCATCAATACTGTTTACATTAATTCCTTTTCCATGAGCAACATATCTTTTGCAAGTTCCTATTCAGCACATTATCCTGCAAGTCATAAAACAGAAGGAAACACATCAATAGCATATTATCTGAGTATGGCTCAGTTCTGTGCTTTTGGGTAAAGGAAAATTAACTAATTAGCAGCCATCTAGTTTTAGATATAGTATCAAACATTGCCAAATAGAGTTTTTCTTTCAATACAGTAGTCCAGATCCAATAAAACATTTAAAAATATGATAGTCAAAATTTTTTTTAAAAAATTAAAAATCAATTCATTAACTTGTATGGTGTAATTTGAAAATAAAGTAGTTCTGCAGATAATTGCCAAATTTCCATATTTATAAGAAGATGGCACATATGGGGATAATAGCAAAATGGAAGTACCACTTTTCTATTAATATGGAAATTCAGAAATTATTGGAGTTATCTGTTATAAATCAACTTCCTCATTTTTTTGCTGATGGAAATGCCATTTATGCACTACAATAAATTCCAAAACTACTAATGCAACTCCACTTTCACTCTGATAAATCAGTGTAATGGTTGTCATGCTTATCCTCAAATCTGGCAGGAGTTCTGCTCTTGGATTAAAATGGGTCAAGCCAACACTTGGTGCAATACCACTACAGGTTTTGAAGTTGGAGCAAGGAGGGATTTCTCACAAAACCTTGTTATTTGCTCAGTGCAGCTGCCCCAAACAAATACTGCTCAGCCACAAGGTAGCTGCATTATTCACTTCAACTGACCAAAGCAGGCCATGAGATTCCAAGGAACTATTTCATGTGCTTGCACTGGGGGAATGACCTAGTAGAAACAGGAAAGAACAAGAGATTTTAAAAAATATTTGGGTTTTACACCAAGAATTGCACATTGCTTGATATCAGGATGATGCTAGCCTATCATCTTCCAGAGAGGAGTGCAGCAGTGGAGGCCTTGTTGTGGAGCAGAAGTTATCTGTCATTATCTAGAAACCAGTCAGATGCTGAAATTGCAATATTTTTTCAAGTGTTGGTCCCCTAAAGGCATTGTTCCTCTTTCCCAAAAGTGGTTTCACAGTTCTCTGACACCTCTAGAAGATGTAGTAGTTGATGTGAGGTAATAGTAATAGCTTAGAGCAGGGCCTAACATGGGGCTCCTGCTCTCTCTTAATGCAAAACATGGAATAGAAAAGGTAATCACTGACACTTAGTATTGTTTCCCAAGTTTCTCCATGAACAGAACTTTTCCTTTTTCAAAATGAACATCAGAACATATGTTAGTTATTTGCTGCTCTAAATTAAGGTGGGTATTCAATCTATTGATGTTTTGAACCACAAATAGCGTAACAAAAAGCTCAGGAGTTCCCAGGTTTCCCAGTGGAGTTTTGCATATGTGAAATAACATTTCTCCCAAGATGATGCTTTTTAATCAAATCTTGAAAAAGAATCCTATCAGGCCTTTTAAGATAGCACCTGCTTGCTGCACAGCCTGTAAGGCAGTCGGCTGGACCAGCATTGCACAGGCACTGCACTGTCAGAAGCAGCAGCAACCAAATGTGAGCAGTAACACCTTTCCCTGCTTTTCCATAGTACTAATTCACACATAAAAAGGGGGAAATGCTGAAGCTGCATCCATCAGCATCAGTCTCACAAAACTTCCTCTAAAGGGGAATTTTTCAACATGAAAAAGTCAAACAACAGGCTACATCACTACTCAGCAGCAGAGTCTCTGTAAGCGTGAATGAGGAAAGATGGTTCTCATCTGCTATGAGGATGAATTTATTATTCATAGGGAGACACCTAGAAGAAAATTTGACTTTTATCCTCTGTGTTATTCAGTTCCAAGTGCATCCCAAGATCTTCACAACGTCCTGTTTAGAAGAAAGCTTTTCCATCAATATTTCTATCTCCTGCCAGACTCTACAATGTCTTCTGCACAGCTCATACAGCACATAGGATCAGGGCTAATACAGCCTTGGACAGATAACATTGTTCCAATTAAACCTGTTCCACAGGCAAGGCTGCAAGCAGCACCAAAGCCCAACCAGTCACATGCCTGTCACCACTCCATACCTAGGGTCAATAAGCCCATGAGTATCCTTTATACTCTTCCTTGTCACTCTAGGTGTGTTTTAACTGTGTGGCTTCGAGCTCACCAGTGACCTTCACCCAAAGTCACTTCAAATGCTTTTGAAGCAGTGTTCATGTTTGGAGAATGGAAAATTCAGCTATATCACTTCTGCACAGGTTAATGAGGAGCCAGGAGCCCTGCTGATACCTCCTGCCCACTGTGCTGCTCTGTGGTTTGTGAGAATCCACAGAGAACCCTCTGCCACAATCACTGTAGCTTCCCCTCTACCACAGTACTCTTCATCCAAAGCATATTCCAGAGTTTAAAGGTCAAACAGAAAAAATTGCAGGATGATGACATGAATAATTTGTTTCAGTAATTTAGCAGCATTGGTTTGTTGTGATTATTGCTACAAACTCCTTTCGTATTTACAACTGTGATCCTTTTAACATCTGAATAATTTATATACAGTGATCAGTGATGCGTGTGTCAGAGAATCAGGAAAATTAGCTCCTCTAGTGCTCCCTGACTCTAAGAGAACATATTTCCCCATCCAATTATATTGTTTCTCTGTGGATTGCATTTTGAATAAAGAGAAGTTCCACGCCAAGAGATTCTGAATGGGAGCCACAAGATGATCTGCATATAAGCTGTAGCCATACAGACACACCCATAAGACATGCCAATAAATTTCACCTTCCCTGCAAGGATCCAGAATGCATTAAAAAGATGGGAAGAATTGTATTTTTCACCAACTCACACTGTGCTGCAATCTAAAATCAAAACCAAACAACAGAAACAAATAAACCCAAAGCAGACACTTCTCTCTTCAGCATGTTGTAGAATAAACTAAACAAAGAGAAGGAGCTGAGGAAGAAAAAATTACATGTTGTGGTACTCATCTAACTGTATGCAGCCCTTATGGGCAGCAGGGATCCTGAAGGACATTGAGAGAAATCCTGTAACTTCAAAGACCCAGAATAAGAGGTGTTCTATAAATACTGAAGTCAAACCAGGAGACAAATGGGAGATTGGTAGCACTAAAACTGAAAAAAGCTGAAAAATTTGGGAATGCAACCATTATAAAGGGGCTTTAAAGCCTGGGGCAAGTACCAAAGCTGTAGCTTTTCATTAGCCATCCCATGGGCTGACATCCTCCTACAAACCCTCTTGGGCAGAGATAAGTGTGCCCAATACTTCCAAGTTACAGCAATCAAGAAGTTGTACAGATAAGATAACAAAAATCAGTGATTTTGACTTAACAAGAGGCATGCCTGACAGACCCACTTTTGAGCAGGAAAGGCTATCTACCAACAGAGGGGCTGATGGAATCAAGGTGCAGTCATGGCTGCATGGGAACTTTCTGAGGCTGGATGGGAACTTTCCTTAAGAAATGGCAATACCTAGATCAAGTTTGATAGTGACACACTGCAGGGACTCATCAAACATCTACTCCAGCCTAGAACTGCGATGTCAAGGCTTCCATAAACACAGTGTGTGCAATGCATTACAGTTCAGCTCTGACAAGATCAAGACAGGTGCAGAGTCAACCTGCCCTTCAGGAAACTCTTGCAGGCTTGGTGTCTCAGACAAAGCATAATTCTCCAAGATCCATGAAGGTGTTTAAGAAAGAAGAAAACAAACAAATAAACAAAACAATGAAAAATCCCAGGTCTGCTTCCCTGTCTACCTCTGCTGAACACAAGAACAAAATTTATGATTCCCACCTCAGGAAACCACCACTTCAGCAAAAAGGTTGCACAGTATTTCCCACTCCCAACCAAATGACAGATGTGCGCCAGCGCTAATCCCTCCTTCCGGCAAAGGCAGAGACAGACAACAGCTGCACTGGCTGGGACCAGGCTGCACTCAGAGACAAGATGGAGCATAAAACTGCCTTTTGACCTGACCCTCGCAGCTACTCCTAGAGTATCTGCCTTCTCAGAAGGCTTAGGTCAAAGCCCAGTAGATTGTAGAAGTCACTTGCCTAATTAACACCAGGTTGCTCTGAAACAGCAGTGCCTAATGGAGAGGCCAGACTAGTTCCTATAAGCACAGTTTCCAGAGATTAAAAATCTGGAGAAGGTGCTCTTACAAATTTCTTATACGGAGATATTCGAGGAAGCATTAAGGTATGAGCCTGCTACATTTGCAAAGCAGGAGAGATTTAGCACATTGGAAAAATAAAAAGCAGATTAAGATGCTTATGCTTAACAGATGAAAATCAGGAAAAAATACGCTGATTGTACACATTGTCCAATATAACAAATAGAAGAGCAAAATACAAGATGTGTGGCCTAACAGCTGCAGTACTTTGAGCTGCCAGAGCCAAAACTTATAGAATATTCCTTTTGCTGATTGAAATCTGTAAGACACTTCAACATCTGTTAGAACAAGATGTTTGTTTACCACATTCCCCTACAAAATGGAATGATGTTTCTTACCTAATGTACTGAAGAATTTTTAGATGAAAGAGGGATGTTTATGAGATCCATGCAGGGTATAATTGAAAGAATATTTCCGGATAAAAATACCATATGTTTTGTATTTCCATCAAACCTATAAATATCTCTCTAACAGTTTGGGCCCATAAATACCATGATTGGGAAGAGTTTTATGCATTTGCTTAAGGCTTTTATTACTTTCAATTATCAGTTTGCTAACTGCATCTCATTTTCCTCCTGCTACATAGCAGTATTCCCAAGAATAAATTCTGAGATGTCAATAAGATCACTGGAATGAGCACAGAACTGAGCAGTGCTGGGGCACACGGAACAATGTGGTTTCCACAGGGCACAGATAGCAATTCCTCCCCCACCACCAATGCCATGTGCTCTCTACAGTATATGTGACCTGAAAGATTTATTTGCTGCCTTGGCTGCTGGGTATGATGGGGAAAACCTTAAAAATGTAAACCTCCAGGAAGTCCCAGCTGCACAGCAGAGCTATGTAATGTAATTCTTCCTGCACAGCACATTAGCAGGAATAGTGGAATGTGAGCATAGAGAAAGAAATCTAAGCTCCCAGAGAGACAGAAATTACAATACCTTACTTCTGACCACATAAGAAATTCTTACTGTCTTTATAAAAAACAGTAAAATATAAAACATCAGTGTTTTCTAAATCCTACCACTGAAAGAATCCTTTCCCCCATATGAACAGGGGAAACTGCCAGCATTTTAGGGAAAGATGCCATTTTCACTATTTTTTTCCACTTTATTATGGTAGTACAAGAGCACTGTTTGCCCTTGCTTCAAGAAAAACTATTTTACTATCAGTCTTGTTAAAATCTGATTTGTGCACTACTTTTCTGTTGCCTCAGAAAGACGTGCTCCTAAGAAAAATTAACCATTGCTTATTTCTTTTTCAGCTTAACTTACACGATGGTTTTACTCCTCTGATGTTTCATGTAATAAAAAACCAGAGAATGTCTCTGCACAGTTAATACAAGCCTTGCAATTCCATGGGCACTGTTCTGTGCTGCCAATGTTATTCAGATGCATGAACATTAAAAAAGAGTTTAAAAGTTGGAGAATTCAACAGAATTCAACAAGTACAGAAGTTATTGAAGTCACCTGGAAGAATAGACAGTTGCTGCACTGAAATTTTTCTAATGTCACTGTAATTCAAAGTGTTTGAAGTTGTGTGGATCTCTCCATTTTGCACACAGATCACCATGTGCCCCTTTCACCTTTATCAGGTGAAAGCCAAAAGCATTCTGTGGCACTCCACAAGCTGGGAGCTTTGAGGGATATCTACCTCCACCAGTCAGGAAGACAATATGTTGCTCCCAAACAGTTCCATGATCAGACTTTTAAAACTTTCTTTGAGCTATAAAGAACAAAAAAAGGCAGGAAAAATATTATTTCTGGAATTGGAGCCCAAATTCAAATTCCTCAGCCAAATATAATGGCAAGTGAGGAATTTAAATAGGATTCATAATTTAATAACTTTTCCATGCCCACAAGACTCATTTAAGTCATCAGAAACTCAACAACTGAATACACAAGTTGATTTCCCAGACAGTACAAAACTAAATGCCTTTTTTTTTTTTTTTTTTACTTTTTCCAATACTGCATTTATTTTAGGTAACAGTATAGGACAACAAGAGGGATAAAACAATTTATACATGTGTGTGTTCCTAATATAACAGTTAGTCAACAACTACTTGTTAAAGACATGCTACCACCCTTGCTCAGGCATACAGCAACTTGTAAGTAGCTCTTACTTTCCTACTACTCAAAACACCTACTGATCATGAGGACTCTGTGTTTCCACCTCACCATTTAAATTGTGTATTTCTCAAGTGTTTAGGTCCCATTGAAGCAGAGCTCACATCCAATCTGAGGCTTTCAGGGCGATGATGCCACTGACAAGCCACAACCAGTATCCTGGCCTGATGTATCCATCTTTCTGGAGTCCACAGAACCTATCAAATCAGACAAATGTCAGTAGACTGCTTTGAAAATCACACTCCAAGGGCAAATAACATCTGGTTTAGGGCAGAATTCTTCTCACTGATGTACAAGAGATTTGCAATTACTGCAGGAAAAGCCCTTTGGAATAGTGATTTTCCATGATAGTCAAAGCTTCCTAGAAAAACAAACAAACGAACAAACTGATTAAACTGTCCTAATGGTAGTACATTAGAATTCAGCCAAGAGCTCACTGGGACACAGGAGCAGCTGACTCCCTGTGCCTTCTGACTCACAGCTTCCCAGAGATGAGGAGATCCACAAGGTCTAGAAAACACTGCCATTATCAGAGGAGCGTGAGGTCACCCCCTCAGCAGAGCAGTGCCTCCAGCTTTCAGTGAGCCAAGAGCCTCTAAGCTCCAGGAGAGCAAATCCCAATCCTCTGTGTAAACCAGCACTTGCAGCACAGAGCCAGGGAGGTCAGTCGTGTCAGGGTGAGGGAGAGGCCAGAAGTGCAAATGGGCTGTGCTTTATTGTGTTAGATGCAAACTGTGGTGCCACAGGCCCAGGTGGGCACTTGTGCAGGATTGACTTAATGTGAAAACTTCCATAGGCCAAAGTCAACACAGATAGCTGGACAACAGGCTCAGATATAGTGTTCCCTTTGGACTCTTGCCACAGTCTGAAGACACTCCTGGAACTCCCTGCAGCAGCAACAAAGCAATGTGCTTTCCCCATTTTCTGACTGGTCACTTCCTGTGCCTACTGCAGCAAAACCACCTGGAGACTATTTGCTCTCACAGGAATGAATGACATTAACACTGAGACTCACAAAAGCCCTCCCTAAATGAGGTGTTTCAGACTTTTTCCCAGTGCTCTGGACAAAACTGCAGAATTATGAGTACCACAAGTCACAGCCTTGTAGCCTCACAAATGGATTTCACGGGACTGGAAACCACCAACACCAGTGAGATACGTTCTGGACATGTGTGCAGCAGCTGCCCTGGCTAAACATCATTCCACTCACCACTTGCCTGCACAAGTGTGCATACAGGCTAAAACTAGCAGGATCTCTTCAATTTACAGGCAATTATGAAAAGACAACAAGTCCTGGACACCTACAACAAGGCAGAGCTCACACAAAGGGCAAAGGCAGCTCTGAGCCACTGATCTGATTTCTTGCATTTTGGTTTCCCAGACATCGCATTAAAGAACAGTTTTTATACTCTATATATAAAGCCCAACTCAAGGGATTAGTCTTTTGAAGTAGGCTGTTTCAGTGCAGTATTTCAGGACATTTTATCTCAATGTTAGATCTACTTTATGTTACCCATCTACCATAATTTCTTTGAGCATATTTTCTAAGTGTTTTCCCCCCATCAGTTGTTATAAATCAGTGCTTTAGAACAGCACTATTGGCTCACTCTGACTAGTTAGCACTAGTGTTCTACTCAGAAATCTAGGGCAGAACTAGGTAGGCTGAAGATAAATTGCAGAGTACTCAAATATTAACTTCCAAAAGTAGTTTGAAGGAGGAGGACTCAGTGGGAAGGCTACAGATTACCAAACAACTCTGGGCATTTGGAACTCAGAACAAGAAGTCTCAATATACAGCTACTCCTGAGGAAAGAGTGCTTCAGTGCTGTTTGCCAGGATAGTGGATAGAACACTTTACATGTCTTGTTTTAATAAGAGGATTGATTTACTGTGAATGCTTTGGAATTGTGTGGTTACAGGCTATTGGAATAACTACCCCTTCATCTTAACTGACTCCCTCACATCAGTCCTTAGAAATAACACTGGAGAGAAGCCAAACAGGAAATAGCATTTCTAGATCTGCCAAAATATCATTTGATGAGATTGGGTATTGAGAAAAACCACGAGTGTTGTTTTTCTTGCTGGAAGTTACACAGCTCATGCACAAACACTTTTATACCCTTTGAAATAGGTGCAAAACTGCCAGCAACAGAAGAATGGCTGTTTCCAGACACATTCTTTGTGCTAAATCCAAAGTGCACACATTTTTCAGAATATTATTTCTATTCATCACCGTGCAAAACTTGGCACTGCAATGACTCAGTATTGCAATTGCCTTGGTGTCATGTGCCTTATTGTATGCTGATCTCTTATGCTGGGTTAATAATCGGGAAGAAGCTTGTTCAGGTAAAAACATCAGGATAAAAATCCAACCCAATGCTTATTTGCTGCAATTAAACTGCAGATGAAGAAGGCCTAGAAAAGCCTGAGATAGAAAAGTGAGTTTGAGAATTATTTTGAATCAATGTTGGAGAGCAATTTTGGCTTCAATGAGCATAGCTTCAAAATGTTCTCCTTTATGGACAGTATTTATGGAAGTTAAAAAACTACTAATCTAACAGTACAGCTTCCAAGTACATCACTGATCCCCTTGCAAGAGTTTTGCAGACCTAATCTACTGTGGTAAAGAGCTTGATGAAATTACTTTTAAAAGGTGAAAAAAATTGAGATTGAAACTTAAAATACATTGAATTTAGAATTTCCGTTTCTCTGCTTTCTGTCTGTGGATCCAGAAGCTTCTGAAAGCAGAGAGGATTTTTTAGTAGAATTCATTTGCCTTCCAACTGGTATGCTGGAATGACAATCGGTTGTAGACTGTACCATAGTAATTATGCCAAGGGTACAATGGCCAATAGGTGGTCAGGATGGTAAAAGAACTAGTAGAAATTCTATAGCTGTTTGAAAAAAAATTGCTTTCCATAATTACAGTGCTGTAAATAACAAAGGAAGTTCATCTACTCCCATTTAAATCAAGGGCTCCTCATACAACCTTTTCTAGTGCAGTATAATATTACTTTTTAATGGCCAATACCTCTTCCTACCTCTAGTGAAGATCCTGTTCCAGTACACAATATAAGTTTAGGATCTCATATAAGAGATAGTACCTGACCCAGCTTACACTCTAAAAATTTGGATCTACTGACAAGTGAAGCTTTCCTTTGAACTGTTTTTTTCAAATATTTTTTCAGTGTCAAATGTTTTTTCATAGGATATCATTAGGTCTAATGGGTTTGTCACTACTGCATTTCAGAAGAGCTGAGCTGGAAGCGTTCTAACCAAGAAACTCTTGCTTTCTTGGTATCTCATCCTGACCCCAGATAGCAAGCGAGAGGAAAGGAGCCCAGTTCTGCTGTTCCCAGCTTCAGAAACATCACCCTGCTTTAGCTCATTTGCCCTTCTACAAACATACCAAGGAATAGAGCCTCACTGCACCAGTGGCAGCCACTCACCTTTCCTAGAAACAGCTGCTTGCCAGTGCAAGAAAAGAACTGAGCTGCTGCCAGGAATATCATTGTACTGAAGCTGTTTTATTCAGGACACAATTTGCACTTTTACAGGATACCTCATCATCTCAAGACTCTCACTAATTTCAATCTCCCTTGAAGACTGCAATTTGCTGTCTGAGAAATGATGGAACAAATGAAGAAAAAACTTGAAATATAAAAGTTAGAGAAGAGACAAGTGGAAATTCCACCCTGAAAATAAAATGCAGCCACAAAGAGCAAGAAAATGAGTGAGGGCTTGACTGCCCATCCTTACAATAGCTCTGAAGTCCTCTATGAAAGGTGGTAACTAAACTAAGCACGACCATATCATGTTCTTCACTTTCAAGGTCCAAGACAAGTCTTAGAAAAATCCTTAGCAAACACTAGAAAGAAAGACTAGTATCAAGTACTAAATTCTAAGTTCTAAATTACATTTTTTACAGGTTTCTAGTTGCATGAAAACATTTTTCTAGAACATTTTTACAGATTATTTGGTGTTTAAGGTGAAACCAAGAAAGGTAAGCATTCTTCTTTGGAGACAGAAACATACCTTCATGTGCTTTGAACCCAGAACCAACAGAAGAATATCAGTAAATGTGGAGTTTTTTCACATCAAAATGCAAAACTCAGCACTTTTGGACTAAAATTACCAACTCCCAAATCCTGGGAGAGATAAGAGAACATTATGCTTCATTATGCCTTAGACAACATTAGACATTATGCATTAGACAACACTGTTTCATTCAGCAGTGTGACTGGCCTTAATGGATTTGCCTTGTTGATGCCAAAGGTAAGACCATAACAGCATCTGCTCAACAGCTGGAGGTCCCCAGCAGCTGGGGATTCAGCACTGAGTGAAAAATATACAAGCTGAAGAGCAAAGAGAATGGGTTAAGCAGAAGTTTTAAATGATTGCTCGATGTATTGCAATCATAGCTCTGTCTGTCACGTGTAAGTTACAGAGGAGTGGAGCTCTTTATAAACACCTCAGTGATTGATGCAGTTGAACATGAAGAGCTGAGGCTGTTTGCCTTGCTTTGCCACACCAATGTATCTGAAAGTATTATTTAACCTATCAAGCAGCTGGCTTGGGTGCAAAGAAGAGTTTCTCTTTGCTTGGATGACACTATACCTCCCACATCAGTGATTCATTCCTCTCAGCCTTGAGAGAGACAGCCTTCTTTTCTGGATTATAAGCACATTTGTGAAGTATCTGGCAACATTGGTGATCTCTGCTCAGAATTCCTTCCCTTATCCTGCTTCCTCCTCATTTCAAACATGCTCTTAAAAATTCCAGTAGACAACCACAAATATTTTTATTATTGTTTAGCATTTCGCCGGAGAAAAAAAAATCAGTCCTTAAAAGGTTTGGGAAGAGGTCACACATTTAAACTGCATCTCTTGAAGAGCTAAGTATGTTTCCTGTGCTTTCCATATTAATTTCCATTCCAAGAATTCACTGGTACATCACTAATGCCCATGAAAAAGACTCAGTCACAAGATTTTCCCCAGAAATTACAAGAAAGTAGGATTTTTTTAGTACTATTTCTGGAAATTCAAATGCTAGACTGTGAGTGTTTCTTAACGGCATATTTACATGCTTGATGCTAAAATCAGAACTAGCCCAAATGTCTACATTTTTAATGAAAAAACATGACTGACCCAGTTTTTAATCACACAATCTGTTAAAACCTTCACGCTTTTCAAAGAAAAATTGTGCTCTCTAAACTTATTTATATAAATTTACATTCAGTTTGGGGTTTGTTTTTGTTTTTCTCTCCTTTTTTGAAGTCTTTCTTTCCACTATTTTTCTTTACCAGAACTGGTTGATGAGGTAAATGCAAACATCCCAAAAAATTTTCAACCTGAAATTCACTTCAAAGGTTTATCAAAGATAAACTAGTTTTATTAGTTAATTTAGAATTTTTCTTCAATATATAATTATATACATACTACATACACAGACACTATACATCATTATGACCATGTGGTTGAAGGCACCTCATTGCTCCCTCTCCGTAGTACCATTTTCACAACTTCACTAGATCACCACTGACAATCACAGCAGCACATCCAAGATCACAAAGGATTCTGGAATACTGAATGCTGATTTCAAGTGTCAGAGACATTAGTGCTCCCTTGGCCAGTCCTTCCATAAAATAAACATATCCTCATCCTGATGATCTGAATCATCATAAACTGTATTTATCAGTTAACTTGCTCAGAAGGAAGTTTCCCATCTTAAAGAGCTTGGCAGAAGGGAGGTCAAGCTTCTGCTTTGTTTTGGATGATGCTCTTACATTTCTCTGCAAAAGGAACATAACACCAATGACAGGAATACAAATGGTACAGGTTCTTCCTTGAATCATATAAAGGGAGTATCTGGAGAAGCTGATAAAGGCACAGATTGCACTATCAGGGACAAGATTTCTGCTGCTTTAAGAGCCCTCATTTCTACTTCTTTTGTAGGAAGCAATATATATCAAATGCTAAAGCCTCTTTTGACAGGTTCAGCTTTGTCACAAGTTGGTTGGTAGTCACAGCATTTTCAGCCTATAAAAAGGAAACAAAGCTGGCAGCTGATCCAGAGTACAGGTTCTGTAGAGAGTTGGCTAAAATTACCTCAAACTGATTTCATCAGGCAGGACACTAAAAGATCACGACAGAAAGAGGAAAAAACCAGAAACAGGGACCAGCAGAAAACAACAAGACAGTTCTCCTAGGAAAGCAAGTTCAACAAGAGATTCCTGAGCAATGGGAACTGTAAAGTATACATGTCTTTCCAGGTCCTTCAGGACAAATAGCATGATTGCAAAGAACAGTCACTCTGTAATGATAGATTACATTCTGACCTTAGTGACTGTCAGCATCAAGATAAGTGAGGTTTTCTTCCAAGTCAACATCCAAGTCACTAAATGACAGGCCCTGTATATCCCCAATCAAACACAGCTCCAGCCCTCCCCTTTGTGAGGTGTGAATGTTCTGCTTTCTGTTCAACCTCCCACTACATTTAGTCCCAAACAGAAACATGGAAGTACCACAAGACTGCTGTCCTGAGAGAAAAAAAATCTAAATAGGACAGTGTAAGCCTTCCTCAAGTGGCATCTATAGCCAACTTTTACACACATACAACACCTGGGGAGGCAGTAAAACCAAACACTTGAGTATAAATATGCACTTTGAATATTTAATTTATACAACTTTGGTGTTTTTCCCCCAAATGCCAGTGCTGGGAGGTGATTTGGAACACATTGCACAGCTGAGCAGGAAGGGCAGCCCATACTGACAGGTGCTCCTTGCAGTCTCCTGATGTATATCTTCCCAGAGCAGAGGAAAATAGGGAAGCAGACTATATTTATAGTGCATGGAAATAAAACCCAGACAAGCCACATTCAGTGACTCACCAGCAGTGCTGGCTAAGTGGTGAGGTCCCAGATGACTGGAGATTAGCAAATGTGATGCCCATCTATGAGAAGTGTCAGAAGGACAATCCCAGGAGCTGTAGGCCTGTCAGTCTGACTCACTGCTAGGGACCATCATGGGGCAGATCATCTTGCATGCCATCAGAGAGCACCTACAGGACAGCCAGGGGATCAGGCCCACACAGCGTGGATTCATGAGAGGCAGGTTGATCTACTCCTGTGACAGGAAGACCCACTTAGCGGGCGAGGGAAAGGCTGTGGCTATTGTCCTTGGTACTGACTCCCACAGCATTCTCCTGGAGAAGCTGGTAGCCCTTCGCTTGGGCAGGAGCACTCTTCACTGGCTAAAAACTGGCTGCATGGCCAAGCCCAGAGGGTGGATGGTTACACCCAGCTAGGGCTGGTCAAAAGGAGGGTTCCCCAGGGCTCAGTACTGGGGCTGGGTCTGTGTAATATCTTTATCCAAGATCCAGACAAGATCGAGCCCTCAGTCAGTTTGCAGATGACTCCAAAGTGGCTCTGAGAGTCCACCTGCTGGAGGGTAGCAAAGCCCTACAGAGAGAGCTGGACAGGCTGGATTGATGAGCTGAGGCCAGTGGCATGAGTTTCAATGAGCTGAAGTGCCAGGTCCTGCCCTTGGGTCACAACAAACCTTGGCAGAGCTACAGGCTGGGGGCAGAGTGGCTTTTCCAACCTAAACAACTCCATGATTGTCCTTCCTTCATCTGGAAATTCAGCTAGTGGGGAAGCTATGGAGCTAAAGCTGTGTAAAGCACAATCTGTTCTTGACATGCTAATTTTAAAGTACAAATACATTCAGACTATTTGCTCCAGTCATTAAGGATTTTTCTGACAGTAGCTTGTTATGATTCAATGACCTATCTTCTGTTGTTCTCAGGGTTGCGGAGTTTTTAAAAATGTATGTCATGGGCTTTGCTGGAGCCAAATTCCAAAGAAAAGAGTCTCTGCTTTTGCCACCTTTGCACAGGTAGCATTTAAAGGTGTAATGCAATGAGGTTTGCTGGGATAGACTGACATACAGTAAAGGATTGGTTGAATTGGATATGCAACTTAACAATGAATGAAAATCAAAACAGTCACAGCTGGATTTCAATTCATGCCTCATTCAACACTAGTCAAGCACAAACTGCAGTAGGTTTTTATGCAGGCTATAAAAAATTCAAATTGTTTTTGTACTGTGACTTCATCATACTGAATTTTTAATACTTATAGACAGACTTTAGGTAAACAATCACAGAGGACACTTAAATTGTCTATGACTGTTCAGAAACAGGACAGGCTCTTGCCAGTGCACCAGAATGTTTCCGAAAAATTAATCAAAGTTTTTGTGGCTAAACTAACCCTGAATTGAATATATATCAATATTATTTTTCAAGATGGTAATGTGCTTAATTTGAAATATTAAAAGCTGAATTATTTGGCTTGGAAAATCTGAAATATAATATATTGCATTTTCAGTTTCCAGGTTTTGTATTTCCACTTGCTTTTATACCCTAAAAAAGCAAAGGCACTCTGCTGGCATTCTACAAAGGGCACTCACTGCAATCAAACATAATGATAAAATAAACTGTAGATCTTATTTTAAGTATTTGACTGAAACTTTCTGACTTCCAAGATCCAGAAAAACACACCATCACTGAATATACTATACCTAATTTTATGGCTTCGCCATGCTAGAGTCATAGCATCTCCCATGTTTCCACATGCACTGGAAATATCAGTGCTGCAATACTTTTACATTCAACAGATTGTAAATTTTCCAAGATTAATTATTGTAACTCATAATAAACTTTGTTATCAGTGTATGAAAAATTTGACTTATAAATTAAATACTGAATCATCTCAAGTTCTGCAGATCAGAGTGAGCTGCTGAGATATTTAGGTCTCACCAGAGTTCTCCTCTTTGCAGTTGTTGTCTCCTGGAACCAGAGAATGTAGACACACCTTTTGGATAGGCAGGTTTCTAGAGTATAAAGAAGTTTTGCACTACCCATTAAACAGAAGGCCCCATTAAGAAAATGCTCTTTTTAAATCCCCATCAAACAGAAAAAGAAGCTGTCTCAGACTGTAATTATTCCCTAGCATCTTCAAGAAAGAAATGTGAAAAGCTGCTCAAAATTCTCAGTTTGCATCTATTTCTCCCTCATACCATCTGGGATGGCAGAGGGTGCCTGATGCAAAGCTCCAATCAGGTTATCTGTGTGGATTTCAGCTGGTTTTGAATCATGCCCTAAAGGAGGGGATGTTACTTGCCTTTGAAGAGCACTCAGTCACAATACCCTGCAAAGGTATTGAGGTGGCAACCTAAGAACTGCATGGTGGACTGGCTGTCAGCTTTCACAAAACGTGCCAAAA
Source organism: Lichenostomus cassidix (assembly GCF_008360975.1). NCBI lineage: Eukaryota > Metazoa > Chordata > Aves > Passeriformes > Meliphagidae > Lichenostomus > Lichenostomus cassidix. The sequence continues at coordinate 21,449,702 of NC_139490.1, forward strand.
CCACACAGATTTTATTGCAAAGAGAGTAAGGATAGGTTTCTAGATCTTAAATTCTGTTTGTCTTGTAAGTAAATAACAACACAAGTACACAAGCAGCTGGGGAACTCACCAGCTCTTCAGTAGTTCTGACCTGTGCACCTGGTTGGGAAGTTGATGCTAGGTTTAAATCCCAAAATGATCTCCTACTGTAGTAAATACTTACTTCCTTCTGAGTGCTCTACTGCAGGTTTAATTTAGAGCACACATTACCTGAGAAATTCAGGTTGCAGGCACCTCACCTGAGTATCCTTTTATATTGATGCTGTAAATTTGCCTTGAATATATTGCTATTAAATCTACACTTGTTGCTAGAACTAACAAACCCTGAATTTGATGGAGCACCTCATATCATACTAGGCTAAGCCAGGACAAGAACTGTGAAACATGTAGCTCATTTCAGCCACTAAGCACCATTCAGACATTGCTTCTTCAGCTTCATTCAGCTTCTGCAGCTTCACCAATCTGCAGTGAGCAGCACTCCAGTATTATCCTCCACCCACAGCCAGCATTTTGCTTATTTGGGTGTTTTGGGCCTTGATTGCCACTTCACTGCCACTGGACATATCTGCAAAGTATGCTGTGAATGTTCATGATTTTCATAGCTATTGGGCTTGTACATATCTGCAAAAATATCTTTCTCCTATGGTCCTTTCAAGCTCTTCAGGCCCACTTTGTTTTTGCTTAGCATAAGATCTTTCTGTCCCTAAAACTATTGGACACTTTGCCCACAGTATGTGAACACAGCATCTAAATCAAAGTACTGCTCCCTTTAGCTGTCCTAACCTTGTTCTGGCAAAAATTAGCTCCTGCTAGGCTATCCCATTCAGTCTTCTTTGGACAATGAATTTACTTTAATTCAGTAGATAACTTTAGGATATTCATATTTATGAATACAAATATGTCATATTAATGCCTGCTTGGATTGTCCTTTAGCTGCCTCCAAAGATGGGGTGTCACAAAGCTCCTATCACCTCACAGCTGATTAAAAACACAGAACTGTTTGTGGTAATTGGCTTATTAAAAAAAAAAAAAAGTCAGCATCAGCATTCACAGTTTGCACAACGATTTCATTAAGCATCACAGCAGGGTGATGAAGTTCAAGTAGCACAAGAGAAAGGAGCATCCTTCCTTGTGAAAGGGCTTTGTTGGCCCTAGAGTTTGATTCACATATTAGGTATTTAAAACAAAATACCTTAAATTGCTTTTGGCACAGTATCATGCAGCCATGTAGGATCTGTAAAGCTGAAAAGCAGAACAAAGACTTATTTGCAACTTGCAAGAACTGGCAATCTGATCACTAGTTTGCACTTTTCCTGTCCATTGCCCTGAAGACAGAGGTTGACCTGGAGCACTCATAGCCAGGAAGTCTATTGTTGACAGCCTTGCCCAGAAGGTCTCTCAAAGGAAGCACCATTATAATAACAGGTCAGTTAAAAAAAAGGTTAAAAGAAACACTTGCTATGCAATTTTCTGAAGTCTCCCTGTACAGCTGTTTCAGGCTGAGTTGACTATATAATCAAAAGATCAATTTTGCTTGAGCATTATCCAGAGAAGTCATTGGGTCTTATGCAAGACCTCGATGTACCTTGAGAAAATGAAATATTTCAACCTTAAATAGCTAATCCCTGATCTTGCTGTTTTATTTTGTGGTGTTATTTTCATACCAGTCACATTATTACAAACACTGAAACACAAATTAATTTCTGCACCACAGGTCTGCATTGTTTGTAGGGGTGTTGGGAAGTTCTCAGGCCATCAAATGAGCATTATATTAATCACAGATCATGCCACAAAGCTGTGTGACACAGGCTTCAAACACTCTGACAGACAGTACTCATTTTTGTAATTAACCACAGTCTTGGTGCCCTCTTGCTTCAAGGCTGAAAACTTGAGTAAGTCAAAATTGTTTCATTACATTGTACATCCTACAGCTCTTCCAATCTCCTGCATGACTATCAACTACTTCAATCACTGATCTGCCACAGGTGATATTTGATGCCTGAGGCAGGCAAGGTAAATTACATGCAGAGCCCATCATTTTTTAATGCTTGGGGTTTAAAGCCCTACATACAGCATGTGTGGCAGAACGTCCTGAAATGTTCTGCTTGCCCCTACAGAAAACTAGAGAAGCTGGACTACGTTGCTTTGCAAGGCAGAAGTTTATGTGATCATCATGGGGTAATGCATGCTATGCATCCCTGAATGGGGATACCCTTAGAAAGTAGGTAAATTAATCACTGTACCAAACCCATAAGTGTTTACCTTACATATAAGCCAAGGGATCCAGTCATAACTCCTACATTTTCTTTTCCAGAAAGGCATTTTCAACTGGCACTATGGGGTGAACATTTGCTAGCTAAGACAAAGAGTAGACAGGTGGCTCTGCAAATCCCCTGGTGTGGCACCTCCAGCACACAAAGCCAGCATCTGACAGCACATCTGCTCCACAGCCACACTGTGCTCTAAGAGCCACCCAGCTTCAGCTCAAATAGACAGGAACTCCTGGAGTTTTATGCACTTGAGGCAGTCTCCAAGCCAGGATGAAAACTTGTTCACATTAGAATGCCTTAGCAAAAGCTGCCTTGGATTTCGTTCTACAGGAAGGAGTTACTCATGGCATTAGTATCTTAATCTTTTCAGGTATAACACTATGTCCCTACATTTGCACCTACTTTTTCTGCTTAGTTATGCCAGAAGCCCTGGAAACCAGACCTTTACTGGAGCAGATAATTCCCTTGCATAATCTAGTATCCATCCCACTTCACACTCCGCAAGGCTGCTGTTCCACATTGCAACTCTGCTCAGCAATCAGCTGAGGAGAAAGACAGCTGATGAATAATGGATGGCTGTTAGAGCTTCTGAATAACAGGACTGCTAAAGGGAGATAATAAAAGATAAATGTGCACTCCTGCACATCCTTTCAAATACCGTATGTTTAGCACTTTGTTCCATGCAGTTTTCTTAGCCCATAAGTAGGTATTTAGGGAGAATGCATGGAATGGCATTGGAGGGGGGCATCTTTCAGTCTGACAAAGTCACTTCATATATGTAGAGGTCATTTGAGGTGTCACCTTTGAAGAAACAAACCAAAGCACTTTCTTGCATTCAGAAAAGGGGAGGAATAACACTGTCTTCCCACACAAGAAGTAATTGTAAACCAGCGAGAAGTTCAGGCTCCTGAAACAAGTCATTTTCAGAACTATAAATAGTTTCCAGATTAAAGGATCCAATCAACAGGTCTCCTTTAATCTTTTAGCTTATTTAGAATATGCTTTAAAATACTTTCAATAGACAGTTTGATATGGTTAACATGGATCAGTTTTGGTATGTAGCAACCTCAATCATTTACAGTCCTTTGAACATCAGACACATGCTACATCTGAGGCTTGGAAAGCAACTGCTCTCCAGACCTGAAATCTACCCTTATATCCAGGAACTCTTCTTTACAGTTCACCTTGTCCATTATTCCTCTAAACCCACTTACATACTGCAAATCTCAATTTCCTATCTCTAACTGCCAGTTTTCTCTGCAATGTATGCATTTCTTTCTTCCCTGTAACAGTCCTTATCTCTTATCCTCTCCCAAGGGATGTTAAGTTCTTCCTAATCTTCTAACATTACTCTCAGTCACATGTTTATCCTTTTCCCAAAAACTCCTTCCAGTGAAAGCAATATAATGGAGATCTATCTTCTCACTGCTCCTCTGAAACACATCTGTTCCCATTTTGTTCTAATGATGTGCTTTCTACTGATTGGTTTTACATAGATTTGAAGGGGAATGGCACACTTGCCCGGAGTACAGGGATTTCTCTGAATAGTCAAATAATATGAATCATCAAATAACTTCCAAGAAAAAAATATTATTAGTCACAAGAGTATATAGTTGTGTTTAGGCATTGGAAAAATAAGTGGACAATAAAGTCCTACAACAAGATTTTTATCTTGAAACGTGTCCTTCCTTAAATGCAACCATTTGTTCTCACTGATCAGCACTTGTGAACATAAAGTTGGGTTCCATCCCAGCACGTATTTGTACAGATTGTACTTGAAGCCACTTTGAACACAAACTTTTAACGCTAAGTTGGGATCATGCAGTCAGTTCTGAGCAGCTAATTAGAGTACATTTTTTGAGGAAATATGACCTGGCAATAGAATGCAGCATGGTGCTAAGATGAAATCCAACAAGGCAAAGCAACTGTTGCTCAGAAACGCATCAAATCTCACTGTCTATGAAGCTGTTCTAGTTCAGAGTTTTTCTGTTTAAAATCCTATTAGGGTCCTGCGTGTTTATTTGGCTTCATGCACACCCATGCTTAAGAAAATCCCATCTCAGACTGTTCTGCTTCATCTTTCGGTTTTAATCAGAAAATGCCAGGCTGAGGTGACTCCATTATTCCAACAGTGCTTCATGAATTGCTGTGTATTTACAAAGGCTGACAAAGAACACTACACAGCCTGTGAACTTGAAAGGGATCTGACAGCAGTGACAGAAAGAACACTCATTCAGATTTTGAGAAACTTGCCTCACTTGCTAAAAAAGGTGTTGCCCTCCATTTGCAAGTACATTCCATATATGTCTACTCATAACTTGGATTAAAGACCCAGATATTCTAACAATTTCCTTTTCCAAGTTCACCTTAGCTCACACTGTTCAAACCAGCCTCCTGTCTCCCTTCCCCTCCTCTCTGCACCCAACCTCATGGCTTTATAAGCCTGACTTACCATGGCAATGTTACAGGCAATGTTACACAGCCTTGCTGTGTTTCCTGCCCACAGATTATTTTCTCCACCCTACAACAGGAGCATTCCAGCAGCTGAGGAAGTGAATTCAGGCTCCGCCAGGCTCTTGTAAGACTCCAGAAGCAGCCAGGCAATTGAACGGATGCCAGCCACAGACTTTGGATGTTACAGTATGCTGATTCCCTTATGCAAAAACAATTTTGCACCATTTCCTCACCTTTCTCTGGCTTGGCTAAAGATGATTTGCTTACTGCTCCTACTTGAGGGGAGAGAATACTATGGGGAATATGTGCTCTTTGTGCAGCCCAAGGGCAGGGATTTTTTTGAGTTCAAGGTTTTGGAAATTATTTCCCAATTTCATTATTTGAAAACATAGCATTCTTTTGGAGAGGTACTGTCTTCTTTTCCCAACAAGACCTCATGGGATAGTTGAAGGATAAAGTTTATTTCAGTGCTCTCCTAGAGATTAGCCATATTTATTTTGATTTCTTCAGGGATACCCATAACGCAGAATATTCTACCTGGAAAATAACATTATGGCATAAGACGTAAACTCATTTGGCAAAGAATATATTTTTTAAAGCCTGTTGTTTGGGTCCTCTTTGGAGGTAACTCCTCCCTATGAGTAGGATCAGCCCTCACGACCCCATGGATAACAAATAAACTGCTTTTCAAAGGTCAATTTAAGGTGTCCCACCACCAATGTCAAGTCTCACACTTAAATCAGCTAAATGTGAGGATTCATTCTTTCAGGACTAGTAGGTTTAGCATTTGTGAAGCTTAATGGATAGAGATCCCCCCCAGCAAAGAAACTCAAATTCCCAGCACAGAAACACCACACTCTGCTAACAGGCATCTCTGGAGAAGAAGTCATGAGCTCATAGCAATGTAGCATCCTACAGTTATTCTACACAAGGAGAACCTTCAACAAAGCCTTCTTGTTACCAAGTTATTGACTAACAAGTATATTAGCATAAGACAAGACACGCAGTAGAGCCCCAACTGTTGGAAGCTGTTTTAAGATTGCTCCAGTGCTGCTCTAAGTTACTGCACGTTGCAAAACCAAATATTAAAGGTATTTGCTCATTCTGGGGTGCATCTTTCAAAGGACACTTCATTTAATTTCCCTTTTCACTGAGACCAGTATTTAATGGGTTTTTGTCAGCTAATAGCTGAAATATCATGGAGTATTTTCAGAGGAATCCAAAGGCTGCCATCACAACTATCAGAAATATCAGTCACTACTGACCTGCTTGAAGGCCAGTGACAGAAAACTGAGTTTTCATCCCTTACCCTCAAAGCTGCCTAGCTCTGTGTTACAAAGGAAGATAAAACAACCAGTCAGACTGACACTTTTTTGTGTGGTATTCTTCAGCCTAATGTTTATTTTTGTGCATCACTGTTTGTTTTGACTGTGCTGTTCCTGCACATGCTTCATTTTATCCTAAAGTGAAGTACTGTTACTTTTTTTTTTAGTTTCCTGATTTTGGGAAATCATCCTTTCCTTTCTTGCCATCAGATCAGCTAATTTCTTTTTTCTCTCCCCAACAGCTAAGTTTAAATTTGCCCTTTCTTATTGCAGCTGCGTTTTGACTTAGTTATATTCTTTCACCTGACAGTAAAACTACCTTTTTCTGCACTATTTCATCTCCAAAACATTTTTTTGTTTTGTTTTTTTTTCCCAGCAAATGAAAAAATGAATAACAGGTAATAGTAATAGATTCTAAAACAGCCAGGACAAAGCCAACTAAACACAGGTATTAATGACACCTATTTGCTTCTCACAGACATTGCAAAGGCAGCTGGGCTCCTATCTCCAATTCCATACTAACTTCCACTTGTAAACTACAGAGGAAACGGTACTGCTTGGCCCTGCCACATCATACAAACAAACAGAAAAACCTAACACCAACAGCCCAGAAAACTGAAATGTTTCACCAAAGAAACAAATTACATCAGAAAAGCTTCAACCTAGTGTGTACCTTCCTCAAGACACACAAATCTGAGTTCTATTAATAGATCATGCAGCAGTTTTCCACATTCATTACCAGCCATGCAAAACCACCCAGAGCCAGGCTTGACAGCTAACTGCCAAAGCAAAGGGCCACTGCAAATAGCCCCAAATGAGAAATCTGATCTTTGCCATATTAGCACCCTCGGAGCTGCTCCAGCAGGGGCTATCAGCAGCTCACAGCATCCAGCCTGAAGGCTTCCAGGTGATAGCTGAACAATCTGCTAAACACACATTCCATGTAATTAAACATTTACGGATAACCTGCAGCCTCCCACCCAGTGGGGTCTAAAAGCCATTAAAGCCTGTCTCTTACAGAGTATGGCCAGAACACATTTTACATGCAAATCTACACCCAAGCTCCCTGAAACCACTATGCATGCAAAATGACTTGGGCTTTTGCTGTCTGAAATACTTCTTTTTCTCAATTTTATATCTACACAGCCATATACTGAAAGAGAATGATGTGCAGCATTTGGACACCCCCCACTCCGTAAGGTGCTTGCACCATGCATTGCCAACATTCCCATGTCATCCATTCAACTCAAGGCATGGCATTCAGCATGAAAACATAGTTAACTGGCACATGTACAGAGTTCAGCATTACAAGTGTAATAATTAAAATAGAAAGAATGTCTTATACATGTAAAAGAAGTTTTAGAGATGACATTTGAAATACCAGGTAAGCTGACTTCAAGGATTCAGGTCATAATTTAAAAATGCCTTTATGAGTAGCTCATTAAATTCCAATAAAGTGGAAAGCAGCTTTAAGCATATTACAAACACAAGTAGCAGAGGTTAGGGGTGGTGAGCAGAGCAGGACTAAGAGATTATAAACCATGATTAAATGACTCTCTCTAAAAAGCTGTTTTACACGTAAGTAATAAGTGCAATTTTTAATCCATTCTAGTTAAAGTCATTAACATCAGTGTCCATAAATCATAAAATGTATCTTGTTGGGTGAGGTGGACATGGATTAGCACAGTCCAAATGATGGACATCACCACTTTGCAATGCCAGGCCAGGCCAGGGAAACTGGTTGCCCGGAGGAACTGCATTAGCCGTATCACAGCTATGTATCGCTGTGATTTCGGTGACGTGTCTCAGGACAGATTATGCTACAGCAATCTGAACTGTGGATTCTTACTCTGGAAAAATGAGAATGGGGGAATGAACTTCTCTTTTGAGCATATGAATAGACTATAGAACTCCTGAAAAAGACTGATAATTTAAGATACAGGAAAAAATAAAAAGACCCTAAGAAGGGATTCTGTAAATCTCCCAACAACAGGACCACACCTAAGTCAGCAAGGGCTCAATTTACTGCATCCCTAATTCCCTCAGGTTCATGGGTAGCACCTCCCATAACTTCAGTCTACAAAGATACTGAGAGCAAGTCATACATCAGGAGCACATTTCTGGCTGCAGGCAGCTTGGGCAGGATGGCTGCAGCTCCACTTAGCTCTCACAGCTTGGAACAAGGAGTTCTGGTGTTTAAACAAAGACTCTAATGGAGCCCTGATCACAGAAACTGAGGCGTAGAAAGACACTGGTCATGCTTGAGCTGGTCCCTGGGATATCGGAAGCATTACTTTGATCCTTGGGACAGTGGATTTGCTTTCCAACCAGAGCCTCACTTCAGTCAGACCTTTGACATCTCACAACAGCCAGCAGCTCCTGGAGGAGGAATGAGAGATGCTTCAGGACCCATTAGCAAAGTTTCATGCCTGCTCATGAGGGGGTCTCACCAGCAAAAGGCAGCCTTAGGGAATGTCTGCTTCAGTCACAGATAGGGGTAATAGAAAAAATCAAATGTAAATTTAGACCACAGTTGATACCAAGCTACTTAGTTTAGCCACAAGAGCACAAGGCCCAGCACGAGCTGACTCGCCTGGCAGGCCTGTGGGTTGGGCTTTTATTAGCAGCTCTTATGCTCTCCTCAAATACACTTCCTCAATTCTTCCTATACACTGTGTGGGAAGAATATTCCTCACAGTAACTCCACTGTTAAGTGGATTTGTATGCATACCTCCCACACATCTTGAACATTCAGGGGATTTCTCACCACACCCTGTCCTAGATATATACATATATCTCACTGCATTAGCTCAATCACTGTTTCAGGGTTCCCTCTTTCTCTGAGGCTGTACTAAATTAGGGTTACACAGTGCTGTCCCCTCACCCCCTACATTGACCAAGAGAAGGGAATTGATTCAGTGATTCAGTATCATGAGAAATCCAATACTAAAACAGTGGCTTTGAAATCCCCACAAGTCAGCCAAGATTAAATTACACAAAGTATGTTGCAAAGCAACTGGAATACTCAAGCCATGGGAAAATAACTTAAATGTCACCAGGGCAGACCAGCTAGGATCAACTGAATTCCCCATATGCTGTGGCTCACACACCTGTGAAAATGGATTTCTTGAGACACACATTTAAAGGGTAGACAGCAAGTAATTCTTTTGTTCCTTATTTATAAACAACGCATTTATTTAGCAAACTAATTTCCATTATAGTAGATTGGGAAGGTTTTCTCAATTTGCAGCACTGGGCTCACTATTACAGTTCTGCATCCTTGTTTTTCATAGCATGTATGCTGCCAATACACATCTGGCATATAAACTGCAGATGAACATTCGCAGATGGCAGAAAATTCCTCAGCAAATGGTTTGCCCAGATATAGATGTGGATGAAATTACTCCGAGTGCATTGCTGGCAAAGTTTTGCAAGTATGTGAAGCTGTACATGAAATTTCTCTGCAAATAACTCTGAGGCTAATGCCTTTACCCAATGCTAAAAGAAACCTGCCTGGATTAAATCTGGATGACTTTAAATTTCATAATGTGTCTAGATATTAGATCTGTTAAGACAGACCCCTGAAGGAAGTGCCCATGACTTATGTGCTTTTTCTTGCCATTGCACATGCATTCACCATAATTACAGGGACAAGCTGAGTGAACAGTTCTGTTCAGATGCCCAAAGGTGGCTCTGCATTTCAGTGCTGTACACAAATTGTACACACATTATCATGCAATTTTGAACAGTGTGCCCCAAATTTTTAACCACACTTAAAACTAAGGCAACTATGTTAACACTAATTAAATCTTTTCACCTGTGCTAGCACATGAAATGAATGGGGAAAGCTGAAAGCATGTGGCTAAAACTAAATGTAAACATTAGTATCTTTACCAAAGAATAATGTTTTCATGTTCACGATATGCTATCTACCCTTGGTTTCTTCTGTTCCTTCTCTTCTTACAAGAATAAAATAATTTTATTTTTCCTATTAAATTAACTCTCTACTATGCAGTGTCTCTAATTAAAATATAGTGACAGTCAACAAAATGCCAGAAAACAAAAATAATGAACAAAAAAACCCCCAAACAAAAAACAACAAAAAACCCAAACAAAAAACAAACCAAAAAAACCCCCCATCAAGCACAGTGGGAGAGCTGTGCCTGAGGTTCCAGGATTTTGTCCTTAATGAAAAGCCTTACTCCAAGGGTGGTTCGTTCTTGAGGAGAAATGGCATCACTCCCATCTGGTTGCCATGCTGCAGCAATCTGGCAGAAGGGATAACAGATGCTGAGACTCCAAACTGCTCCCACACTCTTTTCCCTGTCTCTAAAGGGAGTTGCACAGAGTCATCACTGAACTGTTAATGGGTGCAAGATGTGTATTTCTGCAGCACTGAGGGCTGTGAGCATGTGCAGGAAGTGAGGGGTGGTGAGGCTTTTACAGCTAAAAGAACCACTTAAAACTCTGTTAGTATTCAACTAATGTGTATTTTCCTTCCTTCTCTCACTAGTAAGGCATCTGCCTTCCCTGTCATCCTCTCAATGTGGCCATGAAATGGCTTCAAACTCGAAACAGACTAGCAAGGCCTGTGGAGTGAACCATAATTGTTCCTGTACTCTACTGATCCCCTGGGAAAGGCTCCCATCAAAACATCCCAGCAGAACTGGCAAAATCACAGCTCAGAGCAATCCAGCAGCTTCATCACACAGAAACAGACAAGGAATGTGTGTGAGCTGAGACACAAGTGTGTGGATTTCTCAGCCAACCGGATCTTCATTAGACAGAATAATCTCCGCTGGATCTTCTTCACAGCATCCTCTCATTGCTTCCCAGCCCTGAGCTAAGGCTCCCATTGAAGACACCGACTGACACCTACACAGAAAGCTCACAGATTCCCAACACCAGTGTAAATGATGCAGAAATACTGGGGAAGGAGCACTGCAGGTCTTAATACCAGCCTGCCAGGGAATAACTAGAATACTTGTGTTATACAAGGTGTTGTTATCTGGATTTATGCAGTTAAAACAAGTTAAAATCACTAATCCACCCATCCACAAGGAACTATCAGAGGATACTCCATTAATTAATGTCCAACTATGTTTTGCAAGAAAGAAAAACATTCAGGTATCTATTTGGCAAATCTCATGCACATAAGAATTGCATCAATCTCGAAACTAACAATTTTATAGAGATCTGAGACATCTAAATAACAAATTAATTTCAGGGTGAGGGAAAACTTGCTGGAGTCCTTCAAAGAGTAGATTATTTAAACTTAAATGCATCTGGCACAAAGTAAAGTCTTTCCTATGCAGAGCAATCCCATATGAATGCCCCATGCATTTTAGATTTAAGGACTATGCCAAATAGCAGCAGTTCACTGAAGGGTTTGTAAAATATTGCTTCCAGTAGTAATGACTTCTCCAAATCAAAGTCTGTAGTTCCTAGGATAAAGTTATCCGTAACATTTTCTCCAAGTAGTATTAAAAATCCACATAAATTTAGTTGTTATTTCTGGGTACAAGAAGAAAAAAAGCTCAGCTGTTTAGACAGAGAAGGGAATAATTACATGAGTATGGGATATTTTAGCATTAATCTGGTTCATTCCCTTAAATTAGAAGTTAGTATTGGATAGAAAAACCTGCTTTTTCACTCATTATGCCAAATGTTCTGCAAAAGCTGATGTAAGGTGGGAGTTGGTTCAACCACATACAGCATCTTTTGGACTAACTTGACCCATATAGCTGCTTCCCTCTGGGTGGTGAAAGCCAAGAATAAATGTAGTATTGTGCTGAAAATAGTGATGAGCTGTATTCAAACTCAGCTCCCCTTGGTGATAAAATTAATGGTGTATTTCCTCCATTTTTCCTGGGATTTGTCTGTGATGCTACTAGAGTTAGAACAGGAAAAAGAGAGTACTTCCAGAAGTGATCTCAACTTGAGTCATGCCTATAACAACCTTGTGCACCTAAGGGTTCCTCAAGTTGCAGACAGGGAATGACACAGTTAAAGCACTCACAGTGCATGTAATAGAGTTGCTCACCCGTGCTTCCTCCTCCCCGGTGTGACAGCGTGGTGCATAATTTAGGCTTTGCTGTGTGTTCTCAGCAAACAGATGGTGGTAAAGAATCCTGCAGAATTTGGTGCTATTTCAGTCTGGGGAATTGCATTTTTATTCCATGAACTTTCCTTGGCTCCAGCCAGACAGTTCTGGCTCTTACATGCTTTCCAGTGTAGAGCACTTTGCACGACCCCCTTGGAAGCTGTGCTGCCTCACTGAGCCCCATCTGCTGGGAGGAGCTTTTCTCAGCAGTCTGTGCTGGGATAAACCCAGAGCACCGATTTCATGGTGCCACAGTTGTGGAGATCAGGAAGATGGTCAGTCTTTCCCAGGCACCACTTTATCAAGTGGCAAAGCTCTGCACATCCCAGGAACCACCTCAGTGTCACAGTTCAACCACGACTAAGCTTCCTGGGAGGCCAGCTCTGGAAAAATGCTCAGCATTTAAACAGGGACATGGTGCAGCTTCTCTGCCAAAATGCCTCTTGCCATTCTCCACCAGCGTTTCTAACAATGCAAGACTCTTCTGCAGACACCACTCAGTCACCAATATTTTTCAATAAATATGTGATATTACAGCCAAGCCTACCATATGAATGATTTTCTTCACTTCTGTGAGCACAAGTTCATTTTGCAAGGCTCCAGTGATTAGTAGAAGAGCAAAAATTTTGTGTGTGAAGAAATGAAGATGAACATTCATCCTCTGAGATGTAAGACAACCATAGTGGATTTCTACTATGCAACTAACTTGTCTCAATTCTTGCATTACAAGCTGATTATAAAGCCAGTACTTCAGCAGGTGAGAAGCACTGTTCCAAAACAGCAGACATCATCTTTTCAGCCAGAAGTCTGTCTTGAGATTTTTAACATTTTACTGAATTATTGGAAAACTCTTCATATATATGTACAGTAACATTTCCCAATGCCTGCATGTTTCTAACACACTTTGAACTTAAGAAACACTTAGCATATAAAGAAAAAAATCCAGTCCTATTCCCCAGCTATCCTAGGCTGTCTGAAAACCTTAGTCACAGAAAAGGCTTTCTGTCCAGGAGTGAATGACGTATCACATTTCTTTGAAAGTAGCACATAATCAAATTCTCCTCAGCAGCTGCAAATCCGTTTCTGCTGAAACAACCAACTTTCCCTCTAGATTTTTTCACTATAAATTTCCCAGGAGATGAGTAGATCACTGATACTCTGACTCTTCGTAAAACAGCAGGAAAAATTTGACCAAATAATTACATTGGCTGCTCTGTATTGCTGTAATCTATTCCAAATGAAGAGATGCAGTCAGATTTCCCAGGAGCCAAAAGTATCCATGTTCAGGTTAATTCCTTATAATCCTCCAAGTATTACTCTCTGGCTTTGCCAAGCTCCTCCACTAAAAGCAGAGAAGCTGGGAAATGCTGTCCACTACCTCCATCAAATCATATTAACAGATTGATTCACTGACATCTGCCAGTACCATGGTTTAAGTACTGCTGCTTAATTCCCTACTGCTCCAAACATTAAGCTTGAAATGAATAAACTTTACAAAAAGGTGTTAACGGACACTGAAAGGGATTTATCCCATTAGGTCACTTCTTCCATTGCAATACTCCTGCAAAAGAGCATTTAGAAATTTAATCCCAGAGAATTCCTTCAACACTGAAGAAACCCTGCAAAAAAATACTGTGTAATACAACATGTGGAAAAGACGTCCCGACAGGACACTTGGGAAGACAAGTCTGGCGATGTGACTTGGCACTAGTTTTGGAGCAGTAATTAACAGTGAGAGCTGAGGAACTGAGTTGGAGTCCAAACAATCCTTCCCAGCTTTTAGCAGGAAGGTTTTTGTCCAGGAGGTAGGAGTCCCTGAACAGAGTGTACTCAGTTCCCTCAGTGTGATCCAGAGGGAAGGGTGGAGGTTTCCACAGGGTTTGCAGGGATTCACATCTGGGCTGGTAGGGAGAAGTGAGTTTCACAGTGATCTCCATCTCATGGAAATGCAGGGAAGACAACTAAAACCACTGGTAAAAGGTAGGGATTCCTGAAGTATCGCACAGTCCAGGACATTTTCAAGGGAGCTAAATATTATCCTTTCCCCATGCTAATGAGATCTTCCCACTAAGAGAGAAGAGCCAGACCATGTTGAACCATACATGCCAGATATGCACACATATCCATGTACAGTCCAAAACCCCCAAGATATTTTGTACACAAAGCTTTCCAGCACTGTTAGTGTATTTACATGTAGAAATTCAAAATAACATATTTGGAATACTCAAAATTAAGGTTTTAAGTCCTGATTTACTTGTTTAGCAGGTAAGATCCCAGCATCTTAGCCACTTACACTAGCTGCAATTTATTGACTGCACATTTTCTTCACCCTTCCTGAAAATCTATATCATTATTGGTTTTCATTACACTATCAATACTATTTCTTGAACCAGTAGGTCTTGCCATGAAACAGTTCCTGTCAATCTTCTAACTTTTTCATTATAGCATCATTTAAAAAATCAAAGTTAGGAGTAGAAACAGGTCTACACAATTTTATTTTCAGATAGCAAAAAAAATGAGTGTTTGGAAAATACGAAGCAAAGCAAGCAGATGGAGAAAAAAAATGAAAAATGAGCTCCAAAGAATGCATCATTTTCCAAAGTAGTTCTTATATTTGTTCCACAAACAATATAGATCTATCTTGGGGTTTGCCTTATGTGCCTTGCTATGTATCACCAAGACCATTTACATCCCTTTTATTAAATATTAAGGGAAAATCATATTGCTGCAGTCAACAACTGGAAGCTATAAAACTTCCTAATGCAACAAGGAATATTGCCTTTGTCTCAATAATTGTAACCTCCATTAGCATGTTAATACAGCTAACAGTGCACCCCAAAACTTGTCCAAACTAAGGGAACTGCAAACAAACCATTTGGCTCTGTTAGCAGAGGTGTTGCAGTGCAGCCTGAAGGTCATACAACAGGGAGGAGTGACAGAGTCATGAAACACTGCAGCTCCTTGCAGTCCTGGTATGAAAATACTGTACTAAAAGGTTACTGTTTACAGTTGTATTTATTTTGTTTGCTTCCTGTCTTAATACCTGACATTGCTGTATTAATTTTCCACCCAGAACTCCAGGAAACATCTCCAAGTTCACATGTTCTCACAGAAATAATGTTCTCTAGAATTACCACTCTTTTTGTTCAAAAATTTATGTAGTGTCAGTGCTGAAGAGAGATTTTCGGATATAAGAAATCTCTAAAAGCAAGTGAGCTCCAAATACATAAGACCTTTAAACTCAGCTACTAATTGAAAAAAAAGTGTGAATGCAGACTTAACTTTTTGCTTTTCACAAATTTTGACATGTGACTAAGCTGGTTTAGCAAGTGCTCCTCAATATTCTGAATTTAGATTACAAGGACAAAATGCAAAAGTTAATGGCATCACCCACAGCAAGTGCAAACTTCCCACCTGAATCTTCCTATGCTGCCAGCTGGCTCCATAGGAAGCTGGATAGAAGGATCTCTTGGACTTAGAGCTATCATAAAAAATGTATTTTTACTCCTGAGGATAACCAAGTTTGATAGGGTTCGGTCTTTTCTTTCACTGCTTCATCTGCGTGCACACAGCTTTCAGCTCAGTGTTGAAACACTTAAATTACTGCAATGGCTGAATTTTGTCCAGAAAAATCTTTAGCCTAGGCTAGCAAGGTAGAATAAACACCTGACCCCAAAAAACCACCATTTGATCTTATGGAATGCTGGTGTGCACAGAAGCTTTACCACCATACCAACCAACTTTTTTCTAAGACTCCCCCTTATCTTAGTGCCAGTTTATAAAAAGGAAGCTGGTGCAGTTGATTTTGGAAGGTGCATGCAGAAAGATCTAGAAGTGACAGAAATCAAGCCGTGACCACGTGTATCTCAGTTCACTGCCTTCAACTCAACACTGCAGTGAGATTTCTGCACAGGACTCTAGCCATGAGCAGCACATTTGAGGAACAATTTTGGTTAAATGTGTACCAAGTGGCATTGCCAGCCAGCAAGGCTTTGGCACTCAATAATACCTTGGCTTTGTCAACAGCTCTGTTCATTTCAGCACTGAACTTGTAAAATAAGAGAATAAGCACAGGATTCACCATCTGGCCCTCTGTGGATATCCAAAAAGCCATAAAACTGCTGTTCCTGAGGAAAATTTTATTTTATAACTTGTTAAGACATTGGATCTTGAGCTTACCATTTGCACTAATGCTCGTAAAATTTAATATTTAATCTGGCTATATAGTTGTATTGCCACTACTTTTTCTTGTCAGAAATGAATCCAACCCCTTTCTAGCTTGCTTAGTCCCCATCCCCCAGGCTAAATAGTCTTACTTGCAAGCATTCTTACCTTAGAGGAGAACAAGCATGCACAACTGAATCTGACCACAGAAATGTGTTTCAGATAACAGCCCTACAAAAACCATGAGGGGAGCAGCTTTAATGCAAGGGGCCAGGGAGGCAGTGAACTTTCTGTATAGACATCTGATAACAGAGTTTGCAAGTTCAATACCTGCAGCATACCTGGGGTTTAATCTCACTTCAGCTGAACAGACAATTAAGAACTGAAAAACACCTTTATAGAAGTGGCTGAAAGGCCAACAAAGCCATTTGAATGACTGTACCTCCCACATCTCTTTTTCAATTACCTATTCCTTAGAGGCTGGCAATTAATTGTTGTTTTCATTGATCCAGTCTCTACCAGCCACCTTGCCTGACAGGCTGCTACAGCACTGCCAGCATTCCATGTGTGCCCAGTGATACTCACTTACCCCATTTCCACTTCAAATGGGCTTGTCTGCAGCTACCACATCCATTTGCAGCTCCAATTTCCACTGAATAAGGGACGAGCAAGCTAGGAAGATGCTGGCTTTACCGTTGGGTCTTTTCCTACTTGTACCTCTCCTTTGAACACAGTCCTGTATCTTCAGCTGTAAAAGCCATTATTTTTATCTCTGCAAGGAATGTTGTGCCAGAGCCCCATTTTGAAGCAAATGGGTGACTGATTCCCTGCTATATGAAACCTCAAGAAACTACTGGGTGAAACTTTTCTCAGGAAAATAATCTGCTAATAATTTTCATCACTCATTTATTAATTTCCATTTAATAAGAGCTCTATCAAAACTGAGTATATGAGCAACAGGGGCTTTCCCATCTCTCACTACAGTTGGCACATACAAGTGTAGAGTCAACTTGTAGGTAAGGCTGAGCAGAGAAAGCTAATTCCTTGCTGCTTCCCAAGGACAGGCACAGTCCCATGGGTCTGCACTGAAACTAAACTCTTAATCTACCTAAACCTTCACCCAGTTTGTGTCCTTCAAATTGGAGGCTGGAATAAAACATACTGTCACATGATTTTCCAGCTCCAAGAATTCTACTCAACCTTCTCTTAACTTTGTCTCAAGTTCGTCAATCTGCAAAATATTCTGCTGTCCAACTTAATAGCAGTAAGACATTAATACCTCTCATCTGGTTTTGTAAGTACTTGGTCTTCACTAAGTCTTTAGCAGCCATTGATTATTAATGGTTCAATACAGTTACCTTGATCTAGCCTAGATTTCAAAGTAAGTCCATGAGAAGGGAAACATCAGACAATCAAGGCATCAACTTCAATTTCATCACCCGTTCGTCCCTATCACTGTAGGCATACTAAGAACATGAGCCTGAAATTATTTGGCAAGGGTACCGTGGAGACAATCAGCAAGGTTGAATCCCATAGATAGCTCAAGAAAGCAAAAGAAATTAACTTTATTGTAATGCTTGCTATACTCTATGCCATACATCTTCAACAGCTCAAAAAGTGCTATTTACCAGTAGTCAGCAAGATTGTTCTTAAGAACATTATCAGTGTCTGAGGAGAAAAGGCTAATGGCAGCACAAGGAATATCTGAGTGTGTAATGTTCCTTCATTGTGAAATACTGCCTAGGGTGTTACAGTCTAAAAAAAATGAAATACCCAAAAGCCAGACTCCTCACAATTTATTTTTAAAACTCAGTTTCTGCCCCCATCCTTCAGCTTCCTCTGCACAAATGGAGTCACTAAAAAATGAATCATTTGAGCAATTCCCACAGGAATATTAGAAATACTAAGATTTGTTCCCTCTGTTTGACATGAGCACCAACCAGAGCTGTGACCTAACCTAGCCTTCTTACTTCAGTAAGTGCAAACAGACTTACTAAAGAACACAAACTTTTCTCTCCATCACTTTCTCCCAGAGGACACAGTCCATTGGAGAGGGCGAGTAAATTTTGTTAGGTCTTCATGACAAAAGAGTGAAGGTCATTTCATCCTGCACAGATGCTGCAGAAAATGTTTGGCAGTACGTGGTTTCTGACATTTGAAGCAGCGTTCTGATTCTGCTAATGTGAGCAGTTGTACTGCATTTTTTGCCAAGGCCTGAATTTGGCTCTGCATAGACCAAGAACCAGCAGCCAGCATGAGAGATACAGCAGTAGAGCTCCTTTCATCTCCTAACATCTGCCTTGCCCACTCTTAGCAGGCCATCCACACCAGATCCACTGCCTGGAAACAGTCTCCACTTGTTCAACACTGTTCATCTGTTAAAGCACCACCCCACTCCTTGAGGGCTCTCCAGCTGAGCTGAGTCAAGGAAAGTCCCCAAAACCGAGGTCCCTGATTTTACAGCTCTGCTCCACACTGCAAACCACTCTTACTGAATTCTGAGTCACTTCATTTAGATCAACTTATTTACATCAACCTTTAACTAACTCTACATTAAACTTGTACAAAAATATCCATCCATATCCCACAGGTCAAAGGCAAAGGTTTACAATTCACAGACAATGAGCTGTATTCAGCATTGAGCATCATATTTTACTGCAGGGTGGAAACTGAAGTTTTGTATCAAATGCTGTTTTCCACGAGTAAGAGCACAGCCAGTGAAGAAAGGTTATTATGTCTTGGTTCTGTCAGCAGCAGAAATCTTTATGTTCGACTGGTAGCAGTTACACACAAGAAGGTAAAATGTTGTCTATACTAGTAAGAGAGTGGAGTAATTTTTTTGCTAATATATCTAAGTATGCACAAAATGTTTTAATTTCTAATTGCAGCTTGCTGATAAGCTCACACCAGATATTAAATATATTGAATTTTAAGAAGTGAAAGCACTCAAATGAAGCCTGAAGTCAAGGAATGCTGCATTTTAAACCTCTGGTACCATAAAAAAATATGCAAGACCAGCTTATACTCCATTTATACAAATGTCAGTTTGTAGCCTTCCTTTCTTCTTTTATCAACTGGAAACAATTTCAGAGAAACTACACTATTTAAAAGATATGAAATATTGCTTTTGTAAGTGCTTCCATGGTGACACGTCATAGAAAGGCTGGAGAGAAACCCATTTTCAAAACATGTTTGGAAGTAAGAAAACTACACACTGCATATTTTGATAGATGGATAACTAATTCAATAAGCAACATTTGACTGAAGCAAAGCCCTCTAAAGGATCTTTTTTTTCCTGTAGGATAACATTCATTTATTAAAAGTCCTCATATTCACAGCGCCAGTGTCCACTACTCTCACCCCAATGAATCTAACCCCAAAGGCAGCCTATGACAACCTGTCAGCTTCCTTTACAGAACAGAAGGATCATTTCTATTTTGCTGCTCTTCAATGCTAATTGAGCAAGAATATAAAACTCTACTTTCACATAAGCTTTTATTAAGTGCCCTTCTGGTTTCCATGCCAGGATATTATCAAAATGCCGTTTAGGGCAATGTAATTAATTACAGTCTTGAATAAAAAAAAAGAAAAAAATTAAAAAAGGAAGGTAGCAAGAGACATGCCTTCATTTTATCAGTCAGCCATGCATGCTGAAAGACATAATGCATTCTCTCTCTAACAGCCACTTCTCTCTCTGGGTGGCCTCTGCCCTAAGGAATAAAGGGACATTGACTCCATGTAATAGTTTGCACAGGTACACTATCAAATCCAAGGATGGACATTAAATGGTTCCCTTAGTAACAGCCCTTATCAGCATTCATTGAACACAAAGAGGAGATTTTTTTATCCTCTAGAAAATTTCCTTCTGCTTAACTACAGCAGACAGAATAATGTGTTGAAATTCCTGCTATAGAGAGTGTTCTTTTTTTATTCCAGACTACATATTTGGAAAGTAACAGTACAGTTCAAATACTCTGAAAGCAAAGATAGAAACTCAGCTACAGGTTACCAGACCCTTGCTGCACTCCTGTTCCCATTTGTGGGGATGTCTCAGGCCACAGCATTCCACTCACCACTGTACAGCACAACCTCACAACAGCCTGTTATGATTATACACAGATAAAGAGCAGGAAAGCAGAGGCAGGAATGACTGTGTGGCAGGAGGGAAGCTTTCATGCTGGCTTGTTGTTGGAGACATTACAATGTCAAACTGCACCTGAATCAGTTCTGCCTGGTGAAGAAAAACCTTGCATCAGACTGAAAGCCCAGAATTCACATCAAACAGAAATGTAGATTTTAAATCAAGACAGCATGCAACTTTTCAGCATCAACCCAATCCCAAAAAAACCCTAAAATATAGTTTCTTCCCAAATGGTACTACACAGGTGCCATTCAACTTTAAATTCCTGGCACACTCCATGTTTGGTTAGGGATTTGATCAAACAGCTCTCATCAGCAAACCACTGCAGTGGCTTATAATTATACCTACTTTTATTTCTTGAACTCCACTGTAATCATGTCTTTTAGTTTCCAATGCACCACAGCCAAGCATATGGACATGTCCTCTAAGCAGCTGGGCTAATGTTGCTTTCACGTCTGTTTCACTCTTCCAAAACATCTCCCATTTACAACTTATGGAAATGTACCAAAATGCTCTCTGAACACAAAGCCCTCTTCAAAGTTCACTACCTAATGTTGTATTTCTAAGTAGAAACTATTTGTGATAAAATAAAGACAGACAACTCCTCCTGAATGCTGAGCCTCATGCTGGGTAGAAACACTCTATGCACCTGTCAGCAT
Organism: Lichenostomus cassidix; assembly: GCF_008360975.1. Classification (NCBI taxonomy): domain Eukaryota; kingdom Metazoa; phylum Chordata; class Aves; order Passeriformes; family Meliphagidae; genus Lichenostomus; species Lichenostomus cassidix. The sequence goes on from NC_139490.1 coordinate 21,470,857, forward strand.
GGATTCTTTTGGCACATTTTAATTCCAGAGCACTTCACATGCAAACCATACTTCCCTGTCCCAGTGCACAGACCCTTGAGCCCAGAGGGCTGGAAGAGTGAACAAATTCATCACCTGGCATCAGCACATCATTGCCATTGCTCCCTCTGGAGACGTTTGCTCCCTTCTCTGACTCTGAGGAGGACAACTGCTGCAAGGAGTGGAAACAGCATTCATCTGGACAGATAGACAAGAAACCTGCTCTCTGGCACTGGAAAATACTTTTTCCCTATATTTAGTAGTTTTGCTGCTGACAAGAACAAAACATACTGGCAGAATAGAGCAGGATCTGTATGAACTAATCATTGCCCAGAAACCAAAATACAGCTGGCAGGTTTAATTATAGTCCACTAGCCCTGACAGTGCCCTGTTAAACAACTCAGCTCTTGTGCCAAGGAAAGTAATGCAGAAAGGGCTTTTGCTAGAAGCAGATAGGAGTATTATATTGGAACAAAAAAAGGTTATAAAATGGTAGAAAGCTGGTTAAGCAGCTGTGGCTAACCTTGACAGTATTTAGTTGCAAATACACAAACATCTCTTGAGTAGCTTGCCCCCAGCTATGAGAGCATTGATAGACCCTCTGTGTCTGCTGTGGGACGTCAGATGTGAGAATTCTCTTCGAGCCTCCTCTCTGAATTTTAAGATACAATTACAATACATATCATGCTTCATCAAAGCCATACTACAGTAGAGTAGCTACAGAAATAGAAAACTGAATATACAAATTAAGAGCAGTGCCCAACTTTCAGTTTGATCCTTTGGCATGAGTTGACTCAACTCCCTGCTACACACATGTGCAGGACAGCAATCAGGCACATCAATCCAGAGCTCAAAGAGCAGTACCAGTCTCCTAGCTGTATAAAAAGGCTGGTTTTGACAAATGGCATCCAAAAGAAGGTCTTCCAGTACAGCAGCGTTCCTTAGAAACTGGAACTCAAACACACATGAGTATCAGAGCAATTTTTCCTACCAGCTCAAGCAGAATTAATGCTCATAAACAAGGGCGGGCAGTCTTTCTTTCATTCCATCATATAACCACTAGAATTAGGACATTCCTGATGGATACTTGTCTACCTTGTCCTCAAAAACACCCATGATAGGTCCTACAGCTTTCTTAAGCAAGAGACTTTCTCATATCTTTCTTCTAGCATGAGGGATCATCTTCCATCAAGTTTTAAGCTCCCCTTAAATAAATCCCATACAGGACAACTACTCGACCTAGCTACCACGGAATAGACCTCTTCATAAATTTTGTAAATTGTATCACTTATAATTAATCTAGTTTCAGAACCTGGCCTTTTCCACATTAAAGAGGTCTGACATACATAATCAAACTAATCTGAAAATACACCCACTGCAAACAGGCTAACTTCCCAGCCTCAGATGCTTTCAAGACCACAAGCATGGCCAATTATTATTGTGCCTTTCAACAGATGTAAAATAAATAGATGAATTGAGGGCTTGTTTGATTATTGTATTTGCATAAAAATATAATGGTTTTAAGGGAAGTCTGTATTATATTTATCATATCCAAAGAAAAAATTCTTGGCGTACAGTCTGATTTTAAGAAAAACTCCTTGCAGTGTGGTGTATAAGGCACATTATTGGTGTTTATCACATTTCCATTGAAGTTCAGTTAGGACAGTGTGGATAAATATGTCCACTCACCAACTGTTAGTCTATGTGCAAAGCTAATGTAATTATAAAATGTTGAATCCTTTTCCTTTTTATAGCAGTCTAATCCCAAATATCTGCTTTAGAAATTATATTTTTCATTAGGAAAACATAACACTAGAAAAGATGTTATTTCTGCAAGGGTATGCAAACAAAACAAAATTTCCTATAAAACTTCATGCTTCTTTACATGCATTGATTTTATTAGACCCCTTGGCTTTAAGAAAAACGCATCAGTAGGAATTAAATTTGCTTCACTTACAGTATAATTGATTTCAGGAAGCTATTGAATTTTGTTTGATATGCTCTGACTTGTAGATAAAATAGTCCAAACTTCCAAAAAATGTGCAAATCACCACTCTGGCAGTAGTGGGGGCTCAGCAGAACACAGATAGTGGCAGGTCAATACAGAATTGCGCTACTTAAATGAAAATCAAAACCCATGAAGCCCTATTTCCTTCAGATCTCAGCAGAGTAGACTTCTTTATAAGTCAGATATATCATCCTCCATGCAGGTTGAAGAGTTTCTCTCCCTGGCCAAACCTATTGGTTCTAAAACTGTTGGTAAGTGACTTGGACAAAGAGAACCTTGTTTCCTCAGGGTGAAAAACACAGAATAATCCCCTTTAGGAAACCTGTTATTCTGTTTCACTGGGAAGGGTAATATAAACCTACATGGGCACCTCAAAAGTAAAGCAACACATGTAGCAATGGAAAACAGAAATTGCAATTTTAAATTTGCTACAGGAGTTCAACTGTTATATACAAATGCACAAGAAAAACCACTCAGATTTCCATAACTACTTGACAGTGTTACATTCAGTAATATTACATTCCAACTGAATAGGAGCTACAAAACCTCCATAAGTAAGCTTCAGATGCATGCAGCACACCATGTCTTATAGGCTGATACTCAATGTGTTTAGTGTGAAATTTGGAGCCCACACCTAGTAGTGAGTGGCTGTCATTCAGTGATAACTTCTTAAACAGAAAATGAATCCCACTCAGTCACACAAACCTCAGACTTTCAAGTCATCTTTTAAACTAAGCAACTATCTGATTTCTAATAAAAGTGTCTCAGCACAAGCCCTGCATTTCTCAATTTCTGGAAAACATTCCAAAAAATGAGTGATCTATACTGTGTTATTCACCAGCAGCTAATTGTTTTCTATTTATCTTTTGTTGCTTTCATTCAAGAACTGCAACCCAGAGATTTTTCTTTTCAGTTTATATAATATGCCCAACAAATAATTTTCATTCTTTATAAACTCAATTTTCAATCAAAATTGACCTGATAGAACTATTTCAGTAAATCAGTTCTTAGTATGGACTGAAAATGAAATTTTAGCCAAATTTTTCTTTACCTAATGCATTTTTTCCATATGCTGTTGGTGAAAATCCTGAGATACATAAAAGTCTTTCCCACATGCAAAAAGCACACTTAGTCTTAGATTAGAACTTGTTCTAAAGAATGAAAAACTTGCAGCCCCCCCATCAGAAGTCTTACGTTTAAATTCTTCAAGTTAGGGGCAGTAAGTCTAAACTTCACTTGAGATACAGAGACATCATATGAATTGATTTGCAGATACATGAAATCACTTCCAAAAAAAAAAAAAAAGGGAAAAAAAAAGCCACACACAAATACACTTCTCCCCCCTCCCCCAACAGTTATTCAGAGATGGGATCTGTGTTTTCCTTACTTTCACATAATAATTGCATTATTAGCTCTATCCCTATGGAGGGACACCCCAGGACCCCTGGCCTGGCAGCCTGTGCTGAGAACTCTCAAGAGTGAAGGTGCCTCTTCAACAGCTGTGTTCCAACACTGCTTTTACAAAGAATTGATCACAGTGAGTTTACAGCATTAATTTTAATGTCCTCTGGTTAGCAGCAGAAGGGCATCCCTGCTATCCATGCCTATTCCGTTTCTCAAAATATTTCACTCTCCCTGAGATATATATGCATTGGAAAACAATAGCTTCATTGAGTAAACTCCATTACTGTTGCAAGCAATATGCAGTGTGTTCCAACCATCATATTTATATGGAAATGAGACTCTGTTTCAAAAAGGCATGTTTCCATAAGCTCCAGTCACTGTCCACTGAACCTAGGCACTTCGCTTAAAATCAATGCATTTAAATTTGAGATAATATTTTTGGCTTTTGCTTTTCTCATAGGTTGTTTTACAAAAGCAGGGGCTGGTTAGTGGTTACAGACTGACCTTTTCCCTGAAAACAAATTGAAGCAAATGGAGGATTTTTTGATTTTACATTGGACAACATTCTACAATGAAAGAAGCTGCTCAGAGTACGAGTGAAAGTATTACAGCCAGCTGCTTGGCAGAGACTCTTAGCCAAGTGTCTCAGTAGGTGGGAACAGAAACTATTGTCCTGGTCAACAGCTTCCTGCTTTTGGGACCTATATGAGGTCGTGGGGAGTACTCTGACATTCACTACAGAAACAAACAAACCCAAAAAACAACAAGATCACTTAACAGTGTTTTACTATTACAAAGTACTTTGTGTGTCACACTGAGGGAAATTTTAACCTTCAAGTAGAAATTGTATTCTGCTTTGAGCCTCACTGAAATGACTTCCAGGATTCCTGTCATCTTGGTAATCCCTTTCATAACATCCCAATTTGCCAGCATTTTCTGTATTCGTGGAGCCACCACCCGCACTGGAGACAAGTTTTAAAATTCATTTGCTATGTTTTCCAACATGCTAAAGTTCACAGGACATGTGCTGGACATAGGGCCACATGACTAGTGCCAGCACATGACATAACACACGCATGCCACAATGCATATGCACATTACAGTAATGACATTTATGTAATTAGGCTGGAGAAAAACAATGGAAGAACATTCTCACAGACATTTACAAGCAGGTTTATATTATACCAAGACACACAAGTTAGTAATGCACACGCAGCAATGATAAAGGCTCGTGAGCAATGGACAGCCCTTCCCAGTGGAGAGACATAACTTCCATTTCAGTAAGTCCCTGTGTAGCAGGAATCTCCAGAAAAGGAGAAAGTTTGCTCACCCAGGAAAATGGAAATCAAAGGGAAGGACAAAAATTGAAGGAATCAGAATTTAGAGTTGTGCGCCCAACAGAAAGGCGTGAAGTCAATTGCAAGAGTGGCTCTGGCAGCAGAGCATGGCAAGACTCAGGGTGAAGCCAGAAGAAGACTGACTTTCTAGAAAAAGCTGAAAAGGTAGGAAAAAGTGTAGCATAAAGCCAAAGAAACTGTTGAGTGGAGCTGAGAGCAGGTATCTAGAATCAGGAGTATAAGGCAGGAGACTAGATTAAGACTCAAAACAGCAGGAGGGAAGAGGTAGCACTGAATGCAAAAAATAAAGGCTTAGGCCCTGACCACATTGAAATAGGAGTTAAACTTGAGATACATCACCACTTCTCAGTTCCAAAATTCAGCTTATCCACCAAGCAAAGCTTTAGTCATCACACACAACTGGCCCCACATGTGGACATCACCCAGCCAGTCTGAAAACAACAGGCTCATCCACTGTAATTTTCAACCTCTGACTTGTGACCACAGGGAGGAAGGAGCAGCAGGGAGAGAAATCAATGAACAGTTTTTCTTGTGATAATACACAAGTCTTTTGTGTCTTCACACAGTTCAGCTACCAGCTGGAGCATATACTGCAGCAACTACCTGAGTTTCTGGCCTTGTTAAACTACTCAGAGATTCCATACAACTAATTTGTACAAAATACAAATCAAAATACCTCAAAATGTGGATTTTATGAAGGGCTGCATAAAACCCAGCTAAAGCAAACTTGTAAAAAACAGGAAGATTTCTTGTCTTCTTATGTGAATGCCATTAGGCTGCTGGTTTTAACAAGAAAACACACTCCAAATCATAATCAAAACATCAGAGAATAATCAGATGGTGGGGAAGGGAACATGTTTTATACTTCTGCCATTTTCATATGCTTTTCATTATGCCTAAGTACTTTTTGTGACTTTAAATTAACTTTCCAGAAGACAGCAGCCACTGGCCAGTGACCCCAACACTATCAAGCACATAAACATTAGCATTCAGCTAATTCTACTTAGCAAGAAGACACCTTACCTTTTTAGAGGCAGAAAGCTCATAAATACCAGGACACAAACCCTTCAAGCTTCACTATTCTAGAAACTGATGCTTCCTTATGGTAAACTTGTTTAATGCTCTAATCCTTTAAAGAAATATTTTATTAAAGGGTAAGAAATTATGCATATGATAGTTTAAAACACTTCAACAGTCCTAATCCATAGGGTAGAAGCAATAAATTTGTCTTCAAGGTGACTCAGGCTTTTAAGAGAAAGATATGAATCTTATTCATGCCCTTATCAGAGCATGGCTGGACAATCACCTGAGTCCAGGTGGTGCATTTGGCACATCCTGACACACCAGGGCTCACTGCCCATGCAGCCCTCCCCTGGAGCAGTCTTGTTTCCCATGCCCAGAATGAGTCACTTTAAAGCAGTAACTATTGGAAATGCCTTCCTCCTAGCAAGGCATCATGACACCTCTCCTTATGTGGAGCTGCTTCTTGGATATTTAGAGCTAAATTTGCAGGTTTGTTCTGCTCTTACAGAGCTCAGTATTTTTATACATTACACAAGCCCTCAGGCTAGTTTCTCAGCCTGTTTTGTTGAAACCTGTGCCATCTTACACTCGAAGAAAAATTCTTTCTTTAAGCTAAGAGGAAATGCATACTTCTTTACTTTTCTGCTCTTTGGCAATAGCACCAGTAAACAGTGAAGTCTTTGAAGAATATAACTGAATTAGGAGAAAAAAGTGTTACAAAATCTCTGAGCCTTACATAAACACTTAAGAAATCATTATTTTACTCCAGAGTCAAAGTGGTCACCTAAATCCCCCTACTGTTTTATTCATTGGAGGACATTTTACAGAACAGGAAAACACAGGTAATAAAATATCCTTCCGATGTCAAGAGTATCTTGATGCACACCCAGAAGAATGGGTCCAAAATACTTCCCATGAGTCAGTACTCGTTTAATATTTAAGAATTCAAAGAAAGAACTCTTGAGCCTTGTATCCCTTGCTAAATAATTTGGCAATAAATGAGGCAGCAGTAACTCTTGACAGAAACAATTCATTTTCATATTACTTAGACCAGTGTTAATGGAGTACACACAACTGAGATTGTCAGACGTTTCATTTTCATCTGAAAAGCCACTATGACCTGTTCCAGTACTGATTAAAGGTCAAATAACCCACACAGGATAATGGTCCCACATAAAATAATTCTGGCCATCCCACAAAAATCAATGATCTCCATATATAAATCCTACGTAAACAATTCATGTAGTCTGAAAAGTACAGAATACTGTGCTTTCAGCTGAGTTATGACCAAAAATCAGGGCCCTGCACAGTTACTTGCATTCAAACAAGAAATGCACAATCTATGGATTTAGGTAAAAGAAAAATAGTGCTTCTGTGATTAATTTTTCCGGTTATATCTTGGGTATAAATTAGGTCTACCCCCAGCAAAGAAATACTACAAAATTGGTAATATGAAACAGGGGCCCAAGGATCTACTCACTAGATCATCACACGATCCAAAGGTTATGTAAATAAAAAAATTCTGCACTGTAGAACAGAAATAAGGATCAGACAGTAAAATGCTAATATCTTTGGCTTGATCAGATGAGTAAGTGCCACGTGAACAAAGGCAAATTTCTAAGGCAAAACTCATACAAGCAGCTTTACAATTTGCATGTCCCTTAAAGCATAGTGAAATAAGACACAATGAACACTGCAAGTTTGGGGTAAGTTCAGCATGAACTGAGACTAAGTGCTCTGAGGTATTTGCCCCCCAGCTCTAGGTTTTCATTTATAACCTGTCTTACATGTTTTTCACATTTCATTTGGGAGCTATGGAGCTTTCAAAGTAACACCATCAAATCACTTCTGTGTTTAGAGAGCAGATATGCTACAATTCAGATTTCAGACAAAGTGTCAAGTTTCAGTAGTAAGCAGAGCTATTTCTTTCCACCATCCCAATCCAGAAATTGACTGTAGATTTGCTCATTTCTTACCAATCAGGTAAGCATGACTTGTGAAAAGAATCCAGTTAGTCACATAAAGAAAATTTTTTTTGTTGTCCCTAATATTTCCCTTGTCCCTTCAGTGTTTATTACTCTCAAGTACCTGAAAACAGCTACTATTAATTCTGATTTGAAAAAATTACTTTTCTAGGGTAGCTTTTGAGAGGGGATTGAAATTACCATTATGATACATCAAAGCTTTGATGTGGATACTAGGGTTGAATGAAACTCAAGCTGTGATCATGATAAATCTTAAAGCATCTGTAATCTGAACTATAATGTTTGCTATAGGGTGGCATTGTTCTGCTTTTTCATTTTTTCTTTTGTTTTTGGAGTGGGTAGGCATTAATAGAGGATGGGGAGGGTGGTTGGGTTGTTTTGACAAAGCCTATATGATTCCAGGAAATTTTTGCCTTCATCCTGTTACTATTATTCTGTCATCGATTTGTCAGCTGGATATGTCTGTTAACTCACCATCTTAATATCATAGCAGTGCTAACTTTGGACATCTACAAAACATTCTTTAATATGCTAATTTATATCACAGCAATGCCATCTAATTAGTGCTTCAGAAGTCTTCTGAGAACATGGAAGGACAGAACAAGAGTTGGACTAGAAGGGAACATTTGTCGCTGACCTCTGCAACACTGAGTGCATTCTTTTCCTTCTTGCTTTTCTTCCTCTGACATTTTGATTGCAAGTTCTTCCAAACAAGCACCAAACCTTGACAAAATTGCTATATTAGTGTTAGCTGGGACTTCTGGAGCTGCAAGAAATACCATTCATCTAAGACCTCTCTCTACTTCAACTGACAGCCAGACCTTAAGGGCCAGGAACTAATACAGCATTTACATGGACTTTATTAAAACCAAAATGTCTCTTCCTGGGGATAATTATGACAGTGTTAAAGGCAAATCAACCAGTGACCAGCTGCTGAATTTTCAGTGGAAGGAACAGATACATGTTAGAGAATATTTGGAAAAAAAACCAACCTAGTCAACAACTCAAATCTTTCACAGCAGAACAGGATTACATCATGGTTCAGTACAGAAGGGGCAGCTTCACCAACAACTTGATAAGGACAAGAAAGAACACCACATCTCAGCATATCTTCAGGAAGCCCTTATCTCTCTGCTCAGGACTTAAAAACATTAATTTTCTGCACTCTCAGTAATCAGCTTACAGCTCTCTCTTTGCCATACAGTAGCTCAAATGTCCCAGTGATTAGTCAACTCTAGGGTAAGTGAAGTAGCAGGGACTGCATTTTGCCTGAAATATCTTGATACAGCCAAATCCACTCAAAAAAAAATTAGAAACAATACTGGCTGTTTTATTATCAGAGGAATAATTAATTGCAAGCTGGATTTAGCACTACAACTGAGAAATCAATTGGATCTTCTCATTTTCTCTCAATTTGCTTTATTACATGAGTGTTCCTGACTCCAAGACATCAAGGTTAAGAACCAAAAAGGCCAATAAGCCTTCATTAGAGTGGTTTAGGTTAAATTCTTACTTCTAACATGAAAGAAAGAAAAATCAGACATGAGGCTGCTATTTGTTTTCTCTCTCACCTTGTAGTGACACAGTAGAACAAGCAGAAGAGCAAGGCAGACATGATGAGTACCTCTCACAACTGTTTCATCTTAAACTGTAAGAAAAGACAAGCAAAGATGTTAAAGATACTTAAGAAGTATCTCAGTCTTCTTGACCTTGGTGTAGCACTTACATCTCTCCCTCTTTCAGGAGGAACTGAAAATTTTGAGACATTTTAGAGCACTATAGTGTCACAGCACCACAACAAATAATTTGAGACAGCAATACAAAGCTTGATAAAAAGATGACAGTAGGAAAGGGAGCAACAGCAATCCCACGGCTTGGGTAAGAAGGTAGGACAGACCTACAAGTCTGCCCATGTCACAATTCTTGGAGAATGGGGGAACGTGGGAAGGGAGAAAAACATTCCCCCAACTCTGCTGTCTTATGCTCCTAAATTCTTCCTGAGCTTCAACATTGCATCATTCCACAGCCACTAGTTTCCCTATTCCTATTCTCCTGGTTTTGTCCTCTAGACTTTTCAGATCCACCCACTAGATCTACTTCTTTTCTTCCTTCTCTTGGAGTTGTGAAGATTTCACCCTGACTATCCCATATTCTGAGTACCTCCAAATGTGTGCTGTTTGGTACAGTCAGCTCAGCTCAGCCCTGGGCTTGTCTGCCCTCTCTGAAAGTCCTGACATTGTTTTTGGGGAAGAACCGAAAAATCTGGACTCTAGCAGCCCCTGCCAAAAAATCTGCCCAGTAGAGCAGTTGTACAAGGAACCAGATGTGATAGCTTTTAGAGTCTTTTTAAATGCTTTCTCCTCTCTTTGAGTCAGATCAAAGCTATTAGGCACAAGCAAGCTTTATTTTTAAGGAAAGAATTACTTTTATGCAGATGCAAACTAGATTCCATGGAGTTTGAACAAAAATGTTCATATTGAATGCATGCAACTTCATTTCTCCTCCTTGCAGGTCAGGCTATGTTAACAGAAGCATTGAAATGTTCATCTCAGATGGCCAGTTTCTATTTGCCTCAGCATTCTCTACAGGCTTTTTTTTTTATTGTTGAAATTTTACACTATTTGCATTGTGTTACTCAAAATCAGCTTTACTTTCCCCTCTAACCTTAGATTTTGCTGCTTTTCCATCTTCTGGTATTGAAAAAGAAACTTGATTTCCCATGGGAACAAAAATTTCCTGTAGCTTTTTTGCATACTTACACAAAGGTTGATTTCATAAACTATATAGGACAGATCCCCAGAGAGAAAATGTCACTTGGTACCATGCATATGGCTCTGTCTTTACTCAGAGACATGAGAATACACACACACACAAAACTTGTCATGCACTGAACATGAATTTTCTTTACCAAGTTTGGACAATTTGTCCACTTCTAGCTGAGGAAGAAGGAAGGTAGGAACAAAGCTGATTCCTCTAACACAGTACGCTCTTTCAGCAGAGTTAACAGGCTGAACCATAAGAGCTGCAGAATATTCAACTCATGTCACTCAAGCCGAAAAACAGACCCAAATTCTGAAAACAGCTTCTTACCCAGAAGATCCTGTGCCTGCTCAGAGCAGTTAGACAAGCTTTGTGCTAGATGAGTTTTCCTGAGGAAGAAAACTGTGCAGAAGAAAAGAGAAAAAGTAGCTCCACTAACAGAGGCATGAGATGTCCTCTCTGGGGTCAAGAACAGGCACCCAATGCTCTGGAGGCATCCTGCTGCTGCACAAAGCTTAAGAAAATATCTATTTCATAACTTCACATAAGACTAAATTAAGCAGTGCACTCTGCTGTCTCTGCTGTGCTTCATCTCGAGTGCTGTCATGGAACCATGGCATCAACTCCATTTGGGGCTCCCTGTCATGTGTTAGTATTTCCTTCTGAGATGCTTTTCAATTCTGCTGCAAAAAGATTTCCAAACCATCTCCAGCCACAAGCTCAAAGGTACAGTAGTCCTCCAGCTGTGGATAAGTTAGATACACACACCAAACCTAGGGCACCTTGACTGACTTCAACTAGCTAAAGCAATGGAGGGTAGCTGATCTCCTCTTACTCGCATGATAAATATTTTCACACCTAAATGGAAGATTCAGCTCAGTCATGCTCTGATCACAGGTGATCATGGGCAGTGTGCTAGAAAAATAATTTAGTTTAGAAAAAAAAAAATACTGGGCTTAATTGACTTGCAAGCCCTTACAGTGCACCTGAGCTGTGCATTGGTAATTGGATAATGGGCACTTAAGGACTCCAATGTAAGGTGCTTTAGGAACTAAATTCACCATAAGACACATAATTCTTCAATGGTTAGGATGATGTACAAGTAAAATCCTACCTTACCTTCCCCAGCATGTTTAGACAGCATTTTCAGAAGGATTGCATAGATACATGACTCACAGGTTAATAACCACACAGAGGAGGGGTGAGGTTGATAAAGCCAGTGATGCCTTTGCATGTTTGGTAAAGCTACACTGAAAACAAAAAGTCTTATTTTTGAGGTCTTTCTTGCTGCTTCATTTTAACTAGGGCTGGGGGTGTTATTTCATGCTTCAGTAGCCGCACTAATGGAGCTGCTCTGTGCTGGCTGAATGAGATTTTCCTGGTTGTGAACACCAATGGCTTGAACAGTTGGGCTAATCTGAATTAACCTATACAGCATAAATACACTTGAGTCCACAAATACGAGATGACATTAGCATAGATTCCTAGTGAGCTAACTCAAATTTAGACACTGTAAAAGCCTGGGGGGAGTTTGGAAGAGAGTTAATTCAAAAATTCAAATGGGAAAACCACCAAACCTACATTTATATTGAGAGACATATGTAATTTGTGTGCATGAATGCTAGCTAATTCTCTGGTAAAATTCTCACAGGGAAAATAAAAACCCCAAACAAGTGAAAAAAAATTACCAACATAAGGATGCCAGCCTTCTTCAGGTGTAATTCTAGGTGAGGATTAAAATTTGCCAGAAGGAATTGAACCAAGTTTGCAGTAGGGTCTAAATTGGTTCATGTAATTGCTCAATATCCTAAGCTTGAACCTGAGGCAGAAACAAGGACACTGCAGTTGCTGAGAAGAACAGCAACAATCCCTTTACTTGCAGTGAAAAAGAAAAACAACAAAATTGTGCTTTTACAATGGCTTCAGTAGCAGTCTATTATTGTTTCCCAATGTATAAAGCAAGGTAGATCATGGTGGTGTAATTAATTACATTCTCAAAAAAAACACCATAAGAACACCCACTCTGAGCAATCTGACAATAAGCAGTGTTCTTTGCTTCTTCCTGGAGAGCCTGTCTTACTGAGATTTGTGACACAGCAGCTGACACTTTACTGCTTCCAAAACTGCACCTCTCTGGGAAAAGTGCAGGAGTACAAGCACTCCTCTGAGCTATATATTTTGAACAAAAGCAACTGCTGCTTTAAACCGAGACCTTTTTCCTCCTCTTAAGAAGAAATTCATTGTTGGGTGCTCTGTGATGAGCAAAATAAGAGTCTAGGATCTCCAGGGTGATATTCTACCAAAAATCCACGCACTGATCTCTTAACCCCTTAAAGAGCCTTCCCTTCCATCCCCCCTTTGAGGAGTCAACATTCATTTACTCAGCCTTCATGTGACCTCTCTGCTTAGAACTCCACTTAAAATAATCTAAATCACCATTTTGGTGATTATATGCCTTTAAGTTTAATTGATCTTTGAAAGATGCATCCTCCTTTTGTGAAAAAGGAGGTCCAGAGTGTTCACCTTGTTCAAGGGGAACATTTAGACACCCAGCTCTAAGATGTCACTTAGGTTTTCACAGGAGAAGACATAGTAGAAACTGAGCAGGTTTCTCCACAGTCCTGTCATTAATGAGTATTTACCACCTCATTAGCAGAAGCAAGCAACTTGTGTATTAAATACTTCATAAATACTCATTCAAATGGGTGCCCATGTGAGGGATGGTCCATATAGATATTTCAGGCTATGAATCTTTAAGTTTCAGCTAGAACTGTTCCTATTCCCATCTATGACCCCTGGAGCATTTTTTTTTTAATTCTGCATGACTTACAGCAAATACCATTATTTTAGTCTTTCTGAATGACTCCTGAATTTTCTAGGATGAGTCTTAAACTGTGATAACACAGTTCAACATAAATCCATGTAAACACTCTTGTAGAAATACTGTGTTTATTTCAGCTGGTATGAAAACGTGGTTTCTTCACTTCAGGGCAATAACTAACAGCTTTTAGAGCCTGAGGGATCAGAACACCCAGAAACTTGATCATACCCCTAATATTTACCACCCTAAGTGGAACCAAAGAGGAAGGAGAAAGGTAGCATGCTCTTCAGACACCTTTCAATATCAAAAGGACTTCACATAGCTGACATGAGCTTGGCAGCTTTACTGCAAGGAAGAACCTATGTGTGTATCTTTTTCTCCTACTTTAAATTCAGGTCAGATAATTACATAAACAGAAAAGTTTAGATATCCATAAGTTGGAAACAAGCAACAAGAAAGGGTTACAGGAGGTTCCATGTAGCAATTATAAAAATATTTGCTCTTAACTAAAGAGATTTCCTGAAAAGAATTTGATCACGGTTAAGATACAAAGTAGGGAACTGATTAAGATTTGACATTTATTTGCTTAGCCCAAGGTCACCAATTAGATTAAACAACAATGAAGAAAAGAACAAAGGGAAATAAAATGGAGCTATTAAAGAGCAAAAAGTTACAAAATGTAGAAATATGCAAATAGGTTACTGAAAAATGTGTTTGGATAACATTAAATCTATGCTACACTATTAGAATGCAGAGCCAAGAAAAGTCTGAAAAAAACACAGACTGAGTTGCAACTACAAATTATCTCTTGTCTATTTGTACTCAACAAGCTAGTCCTTAATTACATAATCAGTTTAGGTTTTTCCCCCCAAGTGAAAAATAGATATGAGTCTTAGTGTTCCATCCTACTTTTCCATGACTTTGGGCTTACTCAACAATAACTACACTCAGCTCCATCCCTTTCAATACACAAATTGTCCCCACCTTAGCACTTGGCTAGTCAGAGTGGGTAAGATATCTTGGCTTTTTCTGTATCACTGGGCAATAGTTTACTGTACAGAGAACACAAACTGTCTGCAATTTGACTTATGCAATAGGCAGTCAAAACCCCCATACCTTCTGAGTTCCTAATCAGCTGAAATTGAATTCAGGATTTTCTGCTACTGTTCTGAGCAGGGGACTAAACTCTAGGCTGTGCAGTGGGGCTTCTCCTTCACTTCCAGTAAGGAATACTGTGAAGAAGGGAACGTTTACCTGGTGTATCAGGAAAGCATGAATCTTGAGGTCACTTCAACAATCCTCCACCATTAGAAATTAGATATTCAGCATCTTCCAGAAGGAAGACTTCTAACATCAGTTACACAGGTGAGAGAAGAGAAGAGATAGATTTGTTTCTGTCCATAAATCGAGCCACTGTCAGCACAAAAGCCATCAAATAGACGGGAATACTGTATTTATCAACCCAGAAAGAATACTACTGTTCTATTTTGTTGCAAACCAATTACCCTTAAGTTTCCATCTGCACTTTTAAGAAAGATTAAAACTTATGCTTATGAGAAGACTGGGAAGAGGTACAGTTGAAAATGTGATTCTGCATGGATGGAGAGGTACATTTTTTACACTGATGCTTAGTAAGGCTTCCCAGATTTCTGTACAGTGACAATTGTCCTCTACTTAAAGAGGTACTGCATCTAAACAAAGAGCACTCACCCTGATTTATTTACCTTATTCTTATACACCTTGTTTAAACCACAACTCTTCAAAGCAAGGGCTGCAATGCATCTCTGCGACACTGAAATTTGAACTGTAATTCAATTTGAAGTCAAGGTATTACAGCCAAACAAGTTAATGTCTCCTACCTTGCACAGATGGAACTCCACAGTAAATCTCACTCTTGTTTGTACCAGAAAGATGGGAAGCTAGAAAGATGGCAGATCTTTGGCTTACTAACAAGATTTTGAGAGGGGAACTAATAAAACCTTGTCATGACTTTCAACAATATGGAAGTAAAAATAGTTTAACAGCTAACAGAGTGTTCAGGAAGACTGCCAGCACAGGTATTTAATCTTTTCTATAACACTTTTACAAAATTACTGAGTGATCATGTGAGCTTTACCTCACAAATCTAGGCCATTTATAGAAAAGGAAGTAATGAATTAAAAGCAGATAAGTTATGATGGCTCCTCTGTTGATTCTTCCAGCACCTCAAGACTGACAGCTTCAACAATGCTTGGATCATGAGGCCATGAATCAGGCTCAGAGTAAATAAGGGATGTTTACATTTCATCCATGACCATATACATCCACACAGAATCTTCAATACTGTATTCATTTGATATGGGCTCTTTACAAGCAGTTGCTTTAATCTGTATGAATCAGGGGGACTCAAACATAAAATCCCTGATCAGTATTCTTCAGGAGAGTTAAAAGAGCTGTTAGCCAAAGTAAATTGTTTGGCCATGGAGTCACAATCCCTCTTCAAAACACATTGTCTAGAAAGCTTAGGACAACATATTCCACAGATGAAAACATGTCACCTTATAAGTAAACGAAAAGGAGCCATCTTTCTTCAATAAAATACGCATTTAAATTATGTAAGAATTTCTCATTAGACTTGTTACCAAAACAGAGAAGCTTCTGGTATCAAAAGAATATTCCTTTTCTTTCATGCAAAGTACAGTACACACCAAGAAATTAATTTTTAAGATGACTGCATGCAGAAATAACTTCTGAAGTGCTTGCCATCTCAGCAGGCAGGTATGAGACCGGCATGTTCTGGCTTGAGTTGACAATTGTGAGGAACATATGTGTTCAAGAACTAATGTCAAATGAGACATCTAACCCCAGTTTATATTCCAAACAGCCAGTGTTCAAGTGCCACTATTTATCGCACCAGTCTTTTCATACAGGCAGTTTTGAGCCTTGGCTTGTGCAACATCAAGTGTTTTATACTCACAGGTACAGTGTTCCAGCCTTGATTTATGTCTCAGTATCTTATACTCTCTAGTACACTACTCAAGCCTTGATTTATAGTTGGGTTGAGGGAATCAATTCAGATAAAACACTATTTGGCCAAACCTTCACCCTTTTCCATGAGCCAGTAGAAGGACTAACCTTTTCTATATCCTCTCAGAGAGCTATGCCCATCTTTTTGCTCCACTTTTGTGGAAGCTATTTCATTCAGCAATATCCCAGTTTTTCTCTAGTCTCCTCCCAAGAATCTACACAAAAGGGTTGATTCAGCTCCCTAAAGTTTCAGTGAGTTCACTGAACATAGGTTGTTTGCTTTCTTCTTCTCACAAAAAGGAGATCAGCAGATAAAGTGTCATCTCTGAAATTCCCTATTTCTTAAAGCAGTCTAAGAAACAGAGTTACAGACAATGTCTTCCAACACCAATAGTTAGACCTATGGAAAAAGCTTATGGTTAGACCATCTGGGTTTGCAAGAAAAACTCAAAGCTTTTGAACATTGTGGTATTTAAATGTAAAAAGTAATTAATGAAGTTAGTTTTATTTGTCATTAAGCCTTTGAATCAGAAATTTTACTCTCAGCCAAAAGCAGAGAACCAGATGAAAACATGAAGAGTTGCTACCCAAATTTTTTGCATTTGTCTAACCATGAAACCCTAACCATAGAACCATTAGACCTAGAAGGAATTAATTTTGATTACCAGGAGAGCATTGGCACAGATAACAAAACCCTCATAACCACATGGCCACACACACAACCTATACTTACCTCCAGCACAGTTTCTCATTTCAAAACTCAGGTAAGGCAGGCTTCTAAGGCTGTGCAGTAGGTACCTGAAAAACTAAAATTGTCAAGAATTGAGTTTCACCAGACACTAGCTTCTCTTTACAGAAACTGCTAATCTGAAGCCTCAAAATGCTTATTTTAAATGATGGGGGACCAAGGGGAGCGGTATTAACCACCAAGTCCAATTGTTTCTTCAGTTTTTTAAATCATTCTTTTCCACATTGCTTAAGAGATCCTTTTTGCAGTAAAATGATTACAACATCCTGAAACCTTTTCGCCCTTTTCGTCACTTTGAGTAAAGGAAAAAAAAAAAAGTAGTTACATATCCTGAGCAAAGCCTCATGTAAACAGATGAGGGCAAAGAAAATAAACTTCTGAAAAAATAAAGAGGGACTGGAATCTGAAGAAAGGAAGGTCTAGCACAAACTACCCTAGCTCAAAAATACAGCATGAAACCATCCCAGCAATCCTGAAACAATGGAGAGGCAACAGAATAGCAGATACACCTCTTTAATCTTTCAGTTTTTCAGGAAAACTTGTCTTACACAACCATTCCATGTCAGCTCCTCATTGCTGACTTCTATCCCCATTGGGGAATTCCAGTTTGATGAAAGAGGAAAGGTCACCAAGAGATTATGCTCTTGCAAGCCTCAAGCCTTGTGTAATAAGTAGCAGTAGAGCAGATATTCCTGCTGAAGGGAAATCTGCAGCCTCAGCCAACTCTTTCCTCTGCACCGAATGTCTATTTCAGGACAAAAAAAAAATGCCAACAACTTTCATTAAGCAAGATTTGATCATGAGAACAAATCCACAGGAAAGATTTCACTAGACCTGCTCTTCAGAGAATTGCTTAAAACATTAGCATGTCTTAAATGAGCTCCAGAAGTCTGGGGTAGGGAGGGTGAAAGGTGGGGTGCCTATGGGGAAGTCAAAGGAATTTTCTTCCAAATACTATTTACACAAAAATCACTGAGTTGACTCAGCTTTGGTACAATTTAATGGTTAGAAATCATCTTGCACTACCTGGCCCCACTTAAACATACACTTTATCTCAGACCTGCTTTCAGAGCCTTCCATCCCTGTCCTTTGCCATGCATTACGTATTAAAACAGAATTGCACTCATCTGTACCAGAAAGGGAAGAATGACAGCAGAGACACTGACTGTGTTGCCCAAATCACAAGAGATTGACAGCCTGGAACATGAACTATGCCCTCATAAATACCAGCACAAAATTTTAACTGTAAGGCTATTTTATTGCTTTTCTGATTCCTCTCTGGCAGCTTAGTTCCCCAATTATAAAAGCACCTTTTTTTATGTTACAGCCTCCTCATCACTCTCTCCTGAAAATGCTTCTGAAGTTATTTAAGCCTATATTCCATAAAAAAACCTCTGAATGAATTCAGGTTATCACCATGGAATAGCACTCCACTCAGATAGCACTGTTTCCTCCAAGGTAATTTTCATACTTTAATTATCTCATTGCTTGAATCATCTTCCATAAGAAGCCCACAGCAGAAGCACAACTCAAAGTCGTGCACTTGAATAAAACAGAGACTAACACAAACTGTATTTGCAGGACTGTCCTTCACAAAACCTCATTTACACAGAAAAAACCAAAATTTTACTTTTGTCCTCCCTAGTCATATTAGCTCCTTTTAGACATAAACTATTCATAATAACACATTTGCAAGACCCCTGCAGGCCATTTTATCTCAGTTTAAACATCAAGTACTTTCACTTACTGAAGTTCTCAAATTTGCACTTTGTTGGGGACAATTGTTGCCAAATATATGGTCTGTTGTGTTTGCATATTTGTCTTCTTGGAGCATGCATTACAGTGCCAGAAAAGGACTGCTTATGCTAAGAACACAAGCCAGGAAATAGACAGTCTACATGGGAAAATAAAAATTAAAACACTTGAAAATGTGCCTTCAGGTAGTTGACTGTCACTGACTGAAGGTAACTTGCAAGTTGATGCAGAGCTACAGCAGCAAATAGAAAGGAAACAAGTACATCATCTTCCAACTTGTCTGTTTCAACTGCCAAGTAATTAATAAGTAAAAGAAGAGTATAAGCCTAATCCCCTCTACCCTTTGCAACTGATAATATAGTACAATTTGAAAATGTGCATACCCTGTTTTTAGCAATAACCTAGAGATTCACAGCATGTTAAAAGTACTACAAAACACAGACACTTAAGATCACACCCACTAGCTTTAAGAACTGTTTTCTGTAAGACATAACTGTGGTAGGCCAGAACCTCTCTGCCTTCACTTTCCTACACATTTTACACATGCACTTGCCAGACAGCACATCCTGCATCCTCCACCTCTGGTACACTGGTCACCTCTTGTTACCCCATTCCACTCTCTGCCACTTTGAAAGTCTGGCTCCATTTATATAAGACCTTAATGTCCCCTACAGTACCACTGACATGGTGGCTTCCAGGCCAGTATGGGGGGGAATGGAACTGGGAATCTGGAAATTCAAAACCCTGATTTATTCCAACATCCACAAAGACCTAACCAAGTACCAAGCTGTAAAGTGTCTGGGGTGCTGCACAGACAGCGTCCCAGATGGGAAACTGGTTCTGCAACTTCAGCGTCCCGGATGGGAAACTGGTTACATTGGAGACCTGCAAAATATTTCTAAATGTTGTTTGCTAAGTCAAATGCTTCTGTTCCCTTGAGGCAGCCGTACAGCTGCTGGGACATGCACAGCTGTCACTGTCACTGGCTTCAGCAGGGCTAGGGCACTGCAGCAGCTCTGCAGAGCTGCCCCAAGGGACAAGTAGGGGAACAAGGGCCCAAGGTGACATCCACAATGAGACTGCATTGTTCTTCTCTCACTCTCACCACAAGAATGTTTGAAAGCTCCTTGGGCACAGGGCTGTCTTCAGGAGTTTATTTCACTGCTGCAAGTAAGAGTGCTGGAGGTGATCTCAGTATGTGACAGGTACCTACATTGCATTTCTCTCTGATGCTGCAGTGTACCAGCAGGTAGAAAAGGGCTCAGCCAAAGACTTTTGTGACAATGCAATGCACTTGAGGGCTGGAACCTGGCAGTTATATGGCACAGAGATTCATACAAAGTATGAGTAGCAGCCATGAGTAGCAGCCACATTTTTCCTATAGACCATTTCAAAATTCCAGAAACCAAGCAGTCAACCAGTCACAAGATCTACAGAAAGGACTGAACCTTGCTTACACCAATTTTAACGTTAGTAAAGTGTCCTCAACTTCCCTGCTGTATAGGAAATATTTACCATGTAGCATTTTATAAAATATTTTAGGTGGAACAACTCATTTTCTAAGCACTAAACAGAAGCAGAGGCATGAAAGTATATGCAGACAGAATTCAATATCAAGAAAGTTAATAGCCTAATTTTTTCTTTGATGTTAGCAAACAGACCATTTACACTTTGCTTTGCACATAGATCTCTGAGAACAATGATTTTCATGACAATGAATAAACACTTCTTCAGAACAAACTGAAAATCGAAGATAAACAAAAACACAGCATCATATAAAATGCTGTAATGCATTATTTCATAGCAGGAAAGTATTTCACCCTGTGGCTTATCTTTAGTTCTTGTGTATAAATTGACCAGATATTGAAACATCAGAAAGCAAGCCCTGGGGCCAAAAATTTCCAGATCAAAGATGCTATGGAATACTCCAGGGATCCCATCTTGCTAAGAACAATGGCATTTTAAAGGGCAGCTAACAGCACGGTTTTAAAGAGGCTGATAGCTGAATATTTATCTATATGAAAGCATGCAGTGAATCAACCTTGGCTGCAACCTGTTTGTAACATAGCAGAAGTGCAAGACAATACACTTCATTACAAACCTGAACCCCAGAAAAGGTTTAGCCTACTTGGAATATTTAGGTTGTTTATAGGACATCAGATTATGCATGGTGCAAGTGATAGAAGCTAGACTTTCGTGTATGTGTGTGCATGGGGAAAAGCATTGCACAAAATGGTCTGACATTGAAAAAACAAGGCTGGTATAGATTCACATCCATATATTCTCCCACCTGCACCAAACTTGATCTTGAAACTTTCTGCTCTTCTTCTAGTCTAGGGGAGAAGCCAGTAACAATGCACACATTTCACTATGAAGAAGTAAGAAGTTTCAACTGCAATCTTAGTGTCCCTCTTCTGTCTTGGATTTTTGATCAGTCCTAGATCATGTCCCATGTTTCAACAGCAGCTATTTCTTCTCATACATTCCTTAGAGCCCCTTCCAAAACAATCCCCATGAATATTGTTCAAGCTATTGTTCAGCGGGCAGCTTCTAATTAACCCTTAACCTTCATCAGGCTAAGGAGGCATTTTGTCTGAAGCAGAGCCCAGCCTCCCTGGGGTGTCTCTGCAAGCAGAGTGCACACCACTGTGCCTCCTGGGGGCTCAGTTACAAATCCTACAAACCCAGCTCAGCTATATCAGCTCTTTCTGCTGCAGGAACCTCTTACAGAAAAAGGCAGAGTAGAATGTGATGGCAAACGTCAGTCTCACTTGTTTCTTAGTCTTTCTTTAGAAAACTCCCTCTAATACACAGCTGATGCAATGAATGGATTGGGAGCCAAGTATCCAAGTTACAGCCAAAGCAGACGGGTTGACAAATCACATTTGGCAGCCAGCAAGACCCAGAGATAAAAGTCTTTGCCACACCAGGTTCCCTATGCTGCGTGCCTATCGCAGCCCAAACTGCCAGCACTAATAGGCAAAGCAACCTAACATTTTCCATGTTTAAGACCTCATTTAATCACTTTCCCCTGTCCCAAGTTATTTTGGATGACATTTCCCACAAAGACTCTCTTAGACTTGGGATTTTTCTTCCAGCCCCGCAGAAAGAGTTTATTTGCTCAATGCAAAAACACTGTTTTGTCAACATTTTTAAACAACTGTTAAGTCTAAAAGCTTTTATATCCATCTGCTTTTGAGCACAGAGTGAAAATTATCAAGCTGTCAGGAATGTTTCTTATTTAGCCCTATAAAATCTTTCAAATTTGGCAGTGTTAAGCCTCTAAAAGCTGCAGCTTGCCCATGCTCTGAACTGACAGGTTAGAATCTGGCAGCTCAACTTCCTGAAGTTACCATCTGCCCTGATCATTCGACAATCCAAGACTGAGTAGCACTTACTTCACAGTTGCTGCTTTCAGTGCCTATCAAGCTGGACAAAGAAAAGCAGACTGGATTCATGTATTTTTATACTCATATCAAAGTTCTGGCTGTTTCTGCATAGGAGAAAAAGTGCAAGTCTATTCAAAAACAGACTTCATGAACCACAATTCAGAGTCCAAGTACAAAGCTTTCTCAATTGCACCTTCCTATTCCTTTGTACATTCAAGTCACTTGAAAATTCTCCAAGGACCAACTGTTACTTGCAACTTTACTGTTGTTTGCTCTCCTGCCCTTATGGAATGGACACTGACTTACAAGGCTATAAGTCAGCAAGTAAAATCTAAAATATCTATTTTAAGTGTCCTTAGCACACAGATGCCAGAGTTTTGAAAGCATGATAGAATTCTACAATAAAAAGAGCAATAGCCAGTCTTTATTTCAATGCGTGCAATTAAACCCAGTTACACACACACACACACATAGTTTCATGCACAGAATTACTGATGAAAATAACATGCATTTCTATTTACACAATTGTTTTAATGGACTCTTGTCAGTTTATGTTTTTATTGCTCAGCAAGGCTGATGGCTCGCTGTCATTTAAAAATAACAATCTATATCATTTGTACCTATCTTTACTGGAGAGAAAAATAAGGTATAGGCCAGATATTCAAACACCTGTACCGAACAGGAGTTAGGAAAGTATTACTTGCTAGTTATCCACCTGACCTCAAACAGCAAAGTGTGAAAATTTCTGCTTCATGGAAAGATGGAGTATTGTGCTAGCCAATGAGTACAAGCAACATTCATATTGCATATATGGAACACAAAAAAAACCAAAAAACCCTCAACCTGCATCCATCACGATCAGCATCAGGCACTGCAGAGAATCCTCAGCAAAACAGGCTCCCCAAAGGGAAGCTCCATGATCTGCAACCAGCAGAGCAGTAAACAGCCCAAACTGCTACCAGCACAAGAGATTAAAATACCCAGAGAGTCAGAGCTGAGTTAGCAAACACTTCCCCACCATCCCTCTTCCTGGGGGGCTCTCTGGTCACTTACTCAGGAAGAGCCTGGCTGCTTCAGGAGCGGGACCTGTGGGCAAGCCAAGGGGAGAACCTTAGCAGCCACACCTCTCTTTCTCCCTGAGCAGTTTTGTGCCCAAGACTCACTACCCTGTGGCGTGACCAGATAGCTTCACTTCTAAGTTCAGTAAACTCCATGACAGGTTGAGGTTTTTTCCCCTCTGGACTTACAACAGGGTATTTAGGATGAAAAATTTGCAAGGTCCTTCTTGTTTAATCACATATACTGACAAAATTAGCAAGGTCTCATTTTGTAAAATGGAATACAGCACTTCACCATTCCAGAGCAAGTCTTCAGTAAATGCAGTATTTAAAAAGAGTTTCATTATTTTATTTTAGTTCAAGTCTCAAATGCATCTTCTTCACACCCTTTATATGGCTAGTCACATCTTGCCCTCAGATACCTCAGAGAATATGGTTTTCAGTTTCAGAAAGAAAAAGCCAGCAGATACTAATAATAAAAAGTACATCTTAATCTACTAGAAAGAAAGGACAAAACCTAAATGGCAAGCCTGGATTTCAGATGTTAGGACCGATTGATTTTTACTAGAGACCATAAATGAGTGTCCTCATTCCTTTTTACTGCTATAGCATTCCCCTAAGAGTCAATAGTGAATCCAGGTAGACTACACCAAAAAAAACCCAAAGTAATTTTTCCAGTCAGCTGTTCTTGTGACTTTACTGTTAGAACCCATGCCTTCAGCTCCTTTGAAAGGAGAGCTCAGTGGCTCCACATCAGCCCCTTCCAGGCAGCAGTTATCTGACACTGTGAAAACATTGCACATAACTGAGCAGAGTTTGAGGAACATCTGCTCATGAAAGAAACCTCTATCTCAGCTAATCAAAACGCTTCAATAAAATGCTTCAAGGTTATAATCTTTTGGCTCTGAACAAATTGGATTTTCTACCACACATCTTCCCTCTCCCACGTGCATTCAAGGACACAAAATGCACGACATCTATAAAACCCACAGTCTGGCTCAGGATCCAGAACAGATCTCTTTGCATCATTCTATGTGTATGATCTAATGTGTACTTATGTCTTGACAAAAGAGCTGGAGCTTTTAACAACATTTACTCATATCTGTTCAGAACAGAAAGGAACTCAGGGAATGTATAAGATTTAACAGTTAGCATGAAGCATTTTTCAGCCTTTTCTTATGACCAGACCAGGGAACAGTTTGAATTCAGTGTTGTCCACTGAAGACAAATACATTGCTGTCCTTTTGAACTCAGAAGTTAAAACCATGGTCCCATACCCATAATATTTAAAGTTAATCTAAGAGCCCTTCTTTCCTTCCCCATGATAATTTAACCAAAAAGTAACCAGAAAGTGTAGATTAAATGCTCCTCCACCACTGAGGGCCATAATAAATCTTCTTGGAAGCTGCAGGAGAATAAACACAAATGCAAGCACAGATTCCTACAACATGCCTGGCTGGAGTGCTAGCATGGATGGTAAGAGCAGTTAGGTGACCCATACATATGGAGAAGCTTCACACTTCTGATTTGTCTTTTCTGAAAATAAAAAAGCGAGAAAAGGCCAAACCCCTGAAATCTTCTGAACATGTCTCAGCTTGATCTTTTCTGGATTGGAGTTCAGGAAATGCCAAGTTTGGCATGGCAGCTGACAAGTTCTGTGACCTCTGGCAAGT
Source organism: Lichenostomus cassidix (assembly GCF_008360975.1). Classification (NCBI taxonomy): domain Eukaryota; kingdom Metazoa; phylum Chordata; class Aves; order Passeriformes; family Meliphagidae; genus Lichenostomus; species Lichenostomus cassidix. The sequence goes on from NC_139490.1 coordinate 21,495,863, forward strand.
CAATCCACTTTTACAGCTCCGTCCCCCTCACAGACCCTTTTTTAACTGCTGTGTTCTTCAGACAGAACTTGTCTTTTAATATGCCTGTACACAATGTCCCGATAAAAATCAGGCCATCATCAAGCTCTAAGATAAGCTTGAGCCTTAAGGCATTCTGACACTGTTTCTATTGAGGCAAATTCATTTTTACTTTGAGAGTACCAGAAGACTGTTGAACTGCAAGAAAATGCAAACTTGCTTTAGTGAGAAACACCTGAAGTTTTATGAGCCAAGTATAGAGTGGTAAGAAATCCCCCAGCTACAGTGAGTTGTAAAATTAAATGTTTCTTTCATTTCTACATATGCTTAAGTGTGTTGTCTGTTAGTTGTTGCAGTTTAAACTGTTTCATAAAATAACAAATTATTTTTATTATCCCTTTGGAATGTTCCATAATTATTCTATAAAGGCAAAAGCATTTATCAATCATATGTAATTACTTTTAGTGCAAAGATATATTGGTGAAAATTAAGATATAACTATTCAGAGAACATTTTTCTTTTATTCCCTTACTATCACACTTACAGAGCAATCGTATCTGGAATAAACAAACACATTTGAAGAACAGGTACTTGGAGAGGTTATCACAGGTACCTCATGTTTTCATGTCAAAAATCCTTAAGCTTTTCTTGTATCTCTGTCCCAAACCTTTCTGAAGAAAGAAAGTGCTGTTTTTTTAGTTTTAAACATCAGAATTTCAGGCAAATAAACTAAATTTGCGTATCCTACCCTGGCCATCCCAGTCTGATGCCCTGAACAGGATTGAAAATCCCCTTCTGTTTTTTAGCCAGTACATTCACACAGAATACTAAGTTTGCTTGCCAAATTTCATTTGCAAATCAGAACCTTCAGCTGACATAATGAAAAAACTACATATATTTAGAATATATATACACACACTCTTCCCTACAGTGGTAATTTCTACTCTTGGTTCTGACTGATTGAACACCCAAAGATCAAAGAATTCCATTACACTCTTTCTCTGGGTTTTCTATTAATTATTTTATTACTTCATAAGTTCAGGGTGAACCCTGCGAGTGTTCGAGATGAAGAAAGAAACTACATAGCAAGAATTTTGGGGAAATACTCTACAAAAATTCCTGCTAATATCTATTTATCACAAAGTCTGCAGGAAGCATGCCTTTTACCAAGGTAGTTACTGCTGATATCACAGTATGTCCCCACCAGCTTATTATGGCATTTCAAAAAGCTTGCTGTTCATTAACTCCACTATTTGCAGCATAAGGCAACATGTGGAGGACTGGCTTTGCGATACACACTCAAGGTCAAGCAAGACTTCCTAAGAAATCAGCCCAAATCTCCTCTGATTCCAGGATCACAGGTCTTGGTCTGAAGATGGCACTTCTAGAAAATTTGACTATTAAGGAGTATCATCTCAACAATTTGGAAGGCGTCTAATTAAAACTCTTGAAATATTTTAGAAACACCACGGGCAGGGAGCCTTTGCACCATAACCCAGGATGTTAGACCTCATGCAGTCAGTAGAAAAAAGATACTGTAGACAACTAAGTAAGGTGTTGAAAACCATTCTCTGAAGGATCTCTCACTGAGGTTTTCAGACTGCCCAGGGCAGGAGTCTCCTTCCAGCTGTCTCTTTGTGCAGCTAGGAAAATGAGTGCACAGAGAAAGCATGCCTGTAGTCTGCAGCAAATACAGAGGGGACAAGCAGCTTAATCAGCTCTACACTTCCAGTGCCAGGAATATTCAGTTTCATTTTGCTTAACTGGTAAAAATCATCACTGATGCTAAAAAAAGTAGATTCAAGCATTAGGTTTGATTTCCACTGAAAGGGGTAAGGTGGTAGTGAATGAAAAAACTGAGAAACAGAACAGAAGGAAAACACAAATAGGGAAGTATTTTGTCTCTGTGTCTTCACACTACCTTCAAATACCATAGTGCAGAGCACTTCAAAGTGTTTGTCATGGTCACACAAGTGAAGAAATTTCAGACACCATTGATCTTTTTCCAAAAGGTTTAGAACTCATGGGGATCCTAATCATATTTGCCCTGCTCCCTGTCTTTGTTTCTTTTGGGGATATGAGCAGCAATGCAAGATTCCTGTGCCTCTCTCCCAGTGCAACACTGTTCTTGTTTTTATAAAAAGATCAGGCAATAAATGTCAGTGTAATAGTGCAAGTCCTCGGTGAATTGGTGACTTTCAGCAAATGCTTATGTTGCACACATTCATTTATCTAATTTGAAACAGCTTCATACCTCACTGGGAGTATTACCTGGTAGAAGACAAAGCAAAAATGTCTCACCCTTCACCATATACTCCAAGTCACATTCCAACTCCAAATAAAAAGGAACAGTACAGTTCCTTTAGAAATCAGGGAGCAGACCCTTGGCACCTGCACAGTGCATCAGGACCTGAAGCACTTCTCATATCTGAGACCCTGTCTGCAGGCTTGCAAACATCCCTCAGGAAGATCAGCAGATTGCTTTGCTCACTATTTCTGTGACAGCTCAGAGGTTTTTGAGCTCTTCTTTGGTCAATTCTAACAAAAGCAAAACCCCTCAGCTGCAGCAGGAGTTTCCAGACCACTTTACAGAACAAGTCTGAAGAGCTCCACAGGTCATTTTGATCAGCCTTGTCTATACAATTTGAACAGTGAAAGCCTGAAGCTTTTTCAGAGCTTGGCTTAGAGTTCACTAGTAAATGTAATTCAACAAGATGTACCAATCTGGTTAGCATTTTGACCAGGACAGTTTTTATCACTTATTTTATTTATATATGTATTATTACTACTCCTCCTCACAATAACAGCAAGGGTGAATTATTTTTTTATAAGCAACAGGCATATTTCAGTGCCTTATGTTTTATCATTAGTGAACAAAGGCTTTACCACTTCAGAAATTCAAATACTATTAGAAGTACCATTTAGTATTTAGACCAAAATCTAAAAATTAAACAAAACAGGAACTAGCATCAGTAGGCTTACAGCAAATGTAAAGTCCCTTTCCCATGCAGTCAAAAAGGCACTCAAGGGGAATAAAAGAAAAGCTATAAAAGCCCGACTTACATTAGAACTTGCAAGAGATGTATCTTCAGCAGTAGTTTTTCAGGAGCTGATTTAACCAAAGTAAATGTTTTTTCATTTCTAAAACAGGATGTAGCTATGAGTTACCACATGGGACCCTGCCATTAACACAGTATTAATGAAATTCTATTTCTCAAATGCTAGCTAGGAAAGGCATTGTAGAGAAGTGATAAAATCCAAACCACCACTTAGTTTTGCAATTGTTTAGAGATCTATATCTCAGAAACACCCAAAATTTTCAGAACTTCCTCAAAAGTCAAGATGTAGAATCCATCCACACATCCTTCCCCACATTCAGAAGTTTAATATTAGTTTCATACCATCACAGCAGGAAGTCAAGCTATTATCTGATTCTGTTTGTCAGAACACCATTGTCTTATAGTTTTGAGATTGCTAAAAAGGCAAGACCAATAAGAACAGACTGTACCAAGTAGAACATTTTTCAATTTTAATGATAAACATACTTGTGCATAAATACTTTACTGTTAGCTTTAGTCCAACAAGACTATTTAGATGGTACATTAAATGCTTTCATTTTCACATATAGTTAAAAGTTGGAGGACCAATTCATTTCTGTGAATTGAAAGTCATTCAACCACTTCATTCCTCATTTACTTGTACTTTAGATGATGCCTTTTCTGCCTCTGAATCTCCATGCCAAGAATTACAGATCACTTGAAGATAGGAGGCTGTATGTATTGTTAGGGGCAGAGAAAAGTGAGGACTAAACGTGCTTGTCAGTACCTCTAGCAGCTTCTGTTTGCCTGCTGAGTCATACACTCTAGACCTGACTTTTCCCTCTTCAAGTTGATGTTTATAAACAGCCTGCCCCTTACAGTGCTATCAGATTCCCATATGCTGTTTTTCACTTTACCATTCTCATCTTCAATATTCTTCTAAATTTTAGGGTAGCAGGGGTTTCGCATATCAAACAATATTCTATTTTACATCTTTCCTCTTCTTCATCCCCTGGTACTGTGGGATAACCTGGATGCCAGGAGTGTCGACTTGTTTTGGAATATGTTGTTGTCAAAATAAGGGGAAACTAAACAATTTAAATAATATAAATAAACCAGCAAAGAATTTTACTTCAGTGATGCAAGAAGGGGTTATACCAGAACTCAGTATTACCACCCATCCTTTTTGGTTAGAAGAAAAAGGACCTGAATTACAGGCATAGTTCATTCTCCTCATGAAGGCTGACAACAGCTTGTTGACATTAACCTGAAAGAATGCCACAGAGTTGTTAAGCAGTAAGACAGGGAATTCCCAAAGATAAATTGCAAAACAAGGCTATGGATGAATGGTCACATATTGTACTAGATAGTTTTCCTTCATAATAAAACTTTCCATCTTATCCTTACTTCTCAACAGCTCTATCAGAAGTCACAGATCTCCTCTCAGATGGTTTCACCAATCCTTTGTGGTCCTACATTGTCAACACTTAGAGTGTTGCCAAGTCATCGCTACCAAAACACTGTTTTCTTCAGAAAGGAAACAAAACAGACATGGGTAGTTTACAGTTACCCACAGGACTGGGACTTCTGTGCTATCCTGGGACAGTCAGGAAGTGAGCCCCTGAGAGAGACTGAATTCCACATTTTGAAATAAATTTGATAAATGGTTCACGACAAGTAACAGAAGTGTTTCGAATCCTGAGGCTGGTCCTCTGATACATTACAATGCTGTAGAAACTGTCATATGGAACCTTCCTGCTGGCCTGCAAGCTCTCAGTTGTGCCATACAAGCCACAGCAGGGCACTAAGCACAAACAGAAGGCTGAGATTCCCTCCCTTGCTGATGTTTCCACGTGATTGGCCACTCTACCTGGCTCTGTCACTGAAGAACATTCACAGCAGAGAGTAGCACCATGCTGCTGGCTTGCCAAGGTTTGCCCAAGTATTGGAAATGCTCATTTTCATTCCAAAACAAAAAACTACAGTTTTCCATTTCCATGGAAAATCTCCTGGTTTTTTCCCTTGAAATTGTACATATCAAATAAATCAATAGATACTAAAATGAAGCAAGAGATACAACTCCAGTTTTTATGCATTTGCCACCACTTTCCTAGAAAATCAGAAGGTTTTTTGATTTTTTAACACACTAATCAGATTAGCGTGTTAAACTCCACACTAATCAAATTAGTTGAAAAGCATGAAAAAACACTTCTCTGCCTGCAAAGATCAATTTTTAACAAGGCTTTACTGCTAAGTCTTATGGAAGCAGAAGGCTAAAGCTAGAAGTATGTCCAAGAATGTGTGTCAAACCCGTTTGTTGCCAAAACTCTGCAATTCTACAGCCAGCCAGGTCACCCTCTCAATAATATGGTTTCCTTGGGGGAATCAACACCAACATATACACCAACAGCTACATTCCACATTTAAACAACTATTCCTCCCACCTCCTGTCTAAATTCAGAAAGGACTACTGCCTTCAGAAGATTTTTCTGTAAAGAAATAACATGTTTTAATACACAGGTAAAATATCCTAAAATTGGGATTATGGTGGCAGAATGATGTCAGATTCCAGATCACTCAGCTTGTCAAAATAGCTTATACCTTTCATATCCCCTCTTCACTCTGTACAGCAAGACCTAACCCTACTTTCGGTAGCAGAGCATTCCTGTTTCAGCACAATTACATTTCACATACGTAAAGAATAACACTCTTGATGCACATAGATTTTTACAAGATTCTTCATTTTTTCAAAGCTGATTAGGTCCACTGCATCCAAAATAGTTTGCCATACACAATTACCACAGCCTAGCATGCTTCTCAAATCATCCCTCAAGTCACAAACATTTTCTGAAAAAGGAGGTTTGGGACTAGTCCTGTGAAGCCAGCCTAATTTGGCTAATCAGAAGTAGCACTGTAAATTTGCTTTCTGATTTGCCACAGAACTGTTTCTAATAATTTGACAGCTAATAAAAGAATCATGCACTTATTTGCACACAATTTGAGCTTTGCTCCAACTGCTGCCAAAAACAAAGTTAACATATCTGAATCCAGCTCATGTTAGCAGCAGCACAGAGGGAACTAACAAGTTTCATTAGTCTGTGTATAGCTCAGGTTGTTGTGAATAACACTCTCTCTGGATATCTGCTGATGATTTGATCTGCAGGCCTAGGAGAGAACTAAGAGATTAGAGCAGCAAGCATTGTACTTAGGAATCACAATATTTCAAGATATTTCAAGTGTTCAGATTTTACAGAGGCTTTCATATAACCTGTGTGCAAACTGGAAAGTGTACTAAGGCTCACCTTTTCAAAGGGAAGGGTAGAAATGGCCTAGACCTTAAAAATATTTCCTACAGTTACATAATACTACAAGCACTTATTTAAAAGTGAAAATCTTCCATTCATTTAGGATGCAACCCTCATTCCCTGATTATTGCATGGTGAGAGATGTTCCCGTCCCAATAATTCATCAGATAACTTGGGTCATTTAGCAAAATGCTCTACATTTATGCCTACAGATCTCCAGCTCATTAAGGTATTTTCTGTCTCCCTCAGCATAGAGCCATACATAGTGACAGTAACCCTGGAGTTCTTTTCATCAACAGCACAGCTGTCCCAGGCTCACTACATGGCCAACTGGCATTTTCAGTGGGCTGCATGAAGACCACATTTGGTGCTGTGGGACAGGAGGATGTGCTGGCTCACATGGTAAAATATGAGAACTGCATGATGTTGGACATAAAGGGAGAAAAATACACAGCTTTCTTTCCTACACAGGCAGTACCAGGTAATTATTCAGAATGAAGATAAAGGGCCAGTGGCACTGCAGTAATTTCTGCCTGTGATCAAGACTCTGTCCTGAAAATAATCATCATTGCTCTCCAGCAACAGGGGAAATTCTTGTTTAATTCATGTAAGAACACTAACTTATCACAATCAATAAGCTTTTTCCACATGTGAAAGAGATAAATGTGACTCCATGCCTACAGCCAATTCTGCTGTTCTTATTACATTTTTCGCATGTTTCAACTTGGTTTCACAGGGGGAAAAAACCACCATATTACTAGACCTTCTTTCTACCCCATGCAGCTGTGCCACAATTTAGTGTCCTGATATTGGTTAGGGTAGAATTAGTGTTTTCTTAGTAGCTGGTACAATATCTGTAAAGACAAAATTGCTTCATCCCTCTGAAGTTTTTATAAAAGCAGTTTAGAGTAAAATATTTCTGCACAGATGTCTGTTAATCATTTGGTTCAGCTCCCAGCTGGTGCAAAGTAGAGGGGCAGCAAACAAGCAAGCTGCAGACACTGCTCATCTGCCACTTGGTGTACCAAGTGAAACTTTAAAATTCAAGAATTTTACTAAGCAATTCTAAATTTTAACAGGAGGTGGGTTTCTCCTCTAAATTTACAAGAGCACACTTTCAACACAGCAGCAAATATAGTTTAGGAGATACAGTGAATAACAGAGTTCTCACAGATTGACTAGCTGTTCACTCCTGCAAGTACAGACTCTGCTTTGGTACTGATCCAGACAGGAAGAAACCAGGATGGATTGACTTTGACAAATGTAAGCTATTCAACATATGCTGGCAGGAAATATTTACATCAGTCAACCACAATTCTGCCAGGACCACTAAACATCTTGTCAGTCTACACCATGAATGTAGTTAACACAAGGCAAAACAGAATACTGAGGAACAAATTTGAATAGATGGCTCTAATTGGAACTAACAGTATTTTCAAAACCTAGGCAACAAATGCTCAGGCAGTTGATGTTCCGTCGCTGCTCACACCTTCCTGTCTGTACTACTATCGTCTCACAGTGAGTCAGTAATGTGGATGCCAGCCTCCAAGCAAATCTTTCCAAATAAAAGTGACCTAAGCTTTTCTACCTTAAAAAACTATTCAACCAGTTACATTATCCAATTAGCCTCACATAGCAGGACAGAAGGCCCCAGCCTAGATCTTGCCTGGCCTGCAGAGATGATTATGCTATGAGAATGCTTCCATTGTCCAGTGGCAAATACGCTACATTAGTCAGGAGCACTGTGACCTCTCTGCCAAGGACACTCTGCCTGAGAGGTGCAAATCTATTCCCACCACCACTTGATCATTGTTTTTCATTGGTTCAGGGAAGAGGAGCACCAGCTGTGGAAATATCTACCACCTCATCTTTGTTTTGGGAATAACCATGAGTCACAGCCAGGCTGCAAGAACCACCTTGTCTTTGTCTCATCAGCCATGCAGAACTGGGTTGGGGTGCTGAGCACCTTCTTGTGTGTAAATCACCCTTTCTTTTCTATACTTTCATTATTATTGTTGTTGGTGCTGTTATTGTTAGGTTTTTATGCCTTTGCTGTTTGTTTTCATTAAATTGTTATCTCAACACACAGTCTCTGCCTTTGTCCCTCTGTCACCAGAGGGGGTGGGGATAAAGGGGAGCAGTTTTTTCAGAGTTTAATTCCCAGCTGATTTTAAACCATCACACTGACCAAAGCAGATTCCAGGTATATGGAGCTGTAATCTCCCAAACAGGACAGGATGCAAAATGCTGACATGCCACTTCAGGATCAGGTCTCTGCCATCATCAGCAAGTGACCTAAGGCCTCTGTCCCACACAATTGAATGAACTGACTACAGGTGCTATCTTTAAATAGGAAGTACTTGAGGTTAATGGCTGGCTGTATCTGCTGACAGCATTTTTTAAAAAAACATGCATAATGCATGATAAGCAGTGTTCAGAGGAAGACAAAAATAGCTCTGTATCAAAGAGGCTGGTTCCTTATTTGCCTCCAAGGGCAAAGGAACATGCTGGTCTTGCATGTAAGCAAATCACTTTTTCTTCTGAAAAGATGTTTCATCAATTCTCCTACAGATAAACATCTGCCAACATCAATATTCACTGCAAAACAAGAAAACTTCCGTAACCAGAAGGTGTAATATAACTTACTTCCAATCAAAGGTCTATCTTTGAAATAATAATATATTTCCTGGGCAGATGTGTCTATTTGCTGAGACTCCAAAACACCTCAAATATTGACATCCTGCTGTTCTACATTTGATGAAGTGTATGTGACAATGTGATGCCATAGTGTGATATGCCTTCATGAGATGAGTAAGGGAAGTCATCAGAGCTCTGGCCAGTTATATGACAGAAAATTCAAGAAATATAGCAAGCAGGCAACCTCAGTCCTCTGGCCCCTGTCTCCCAAGGAAAAACAATCAGACTCAGGATCTGAGAGTGGTTTGGAAATTAAGATAAACACTAGGAAGAATCTGACCAGAAAACAGGACTTATCCAACCCAAAGCAGACAAGGTCAGTCAAATGTGGAGTCTTCAGGGAAATGGTGCATTATGCCAAAAATACAAAGACATGATCTGTGTGGCAAGTCTGATAACAAACTACATGTAGCACTAGGCCAGCACCACCAGGAAGTGATGAATTAAGGGATAAAAATCCACAGAGCAATAAATCTGAGTTGCAACCATTTGAAAATGAGTCTCAAATACCTTGGTTTCTGCATACAGTTGTCTTACTCAGGCAGACATTTAGATTGAATTTAAACTTTCAAGTAAAGCATGAAGCTGTTGAGGGTCAGATCCATTCTTCAACAGCCAGCTTAAAACAACAAGCTCTAAAGCATTAGGTACACAACCAGGTACTGCTTTTGACAGTGACCAGTTTTTGGGTCTTGGGATTCTGTTGGTCCCAAGACCAAATTGAGTATGGTACTTAAGGAAGGCAGTGATTTTTATTAAAGCTAAGTGAAACCACTACCCATGGCTTCACATTCTGGCACCAGCTCCCAAGAGGAGACTTTCTCTAACACCCTTCAATTAACTCTGGGTATTTATTCAGTTTGCACAGAGCATAGCACTATGAAAGCAGGTGTTTCTTTAGCATTACAGCGTTTCTCAACAGCTCTTTGGGGCTGCCCCAGGAACTTTACAGCAAGTCAGTGGGCAGATGACAAGAACTTAGGTAACTATAGAGAAGCCCACAAAAATGCCTTCCTTGAATGGCTGAGCTGTCTCACAGATGGAAGGAAAAAGCACATGAAATGACTAGCAAGATGTCCCAGGTAAAGGTGCTAGCAGAACCAAAGCTGCAAATCATAATGGCAAGGGGTGAGAGGAAAGAGGATTGGTTGTATTCTGGTTGCTTTTGTACAGGCTTTTACCAGATATGTAGCTCTAAGGGTAACAATCCCCAGCCTATCACCAACTCCAAATGAGGACATAACCCCATAAACCTTTATGTAGTAATTCTACATTATATCAGACATCTTGGCTAAAACCACTTGGAAAAAAAGGCATGTCTCTGCCAAAGGAAGAAAACAAAGTTTATCAGGATTTTTTGAGGGAGTAGAACAGCTTTGGACTAGGGTAAAAGCAAACTCAACTTTTCAAAGGGTGGTGTCAAGATATATCAAAGGCTCTTAAGGAAGTATAGCTGTTGCAAATAAAAGACAGCAGCCTTCAAGTATTAATAACCCACTAAAAGATAAACAACAAAGTAGGAAGGAAAGCACTTTTTCATGATAAAAGAAGTTCACTAGTGTGGTCCCAGATGGACCTGTGTTACAACATGCATTATTCAAAGTATTCAGAAGTGATCTGAAAAATGCTGAGAGGAATAAAGAACAACTGAGAATAGAGTGTAATATTTTCTGTATAAATTCATGAAGCAAATCTTATCTTGAGCCTTTCCAGTTCTCCTTATTTCAAAATGAGTGTAATGGAACTAAGCCAGCATGGGAAAGGCAACAAGAATGAAAGATATGTATCAATTCCTGTATAAGGCTAGATTATAGACTAGAAACACATCATCTAGAGAGAAAAGGATATGAGAATTTTACACCATCAACAGCTTCGACAAGGCACAACTAGTTTTTTCTAATTTTACTGTAAGCATTTTATCTGTTATCACAGGAGGCTTAAAAATTCAGAAAGTGTTTTTTTTATACTATTTATAACTTCACTAAAATGTGTTGTCAAAAAAGGTTGTGAATACCAAATACTTACTTTCTTTTTTCTCTTCCATGACTGTCTAAATATCATCTCTGCATAGTCAGTGCTAACAAGCAGATTAAAGAAATTAGTATTGTACCACAGTCCTATATAGCTGGGTCTAAATCACCAGAATCATCAGAGTTAACATCCATAAATTGAGATCTCTGCAAGTTTTCTGGTTCCTACATTAAATCTAAATCCCCCAAAGAGGTCAGCACAAATACACCAGAGCCTTAAGGCTGTGAATTTCCCTAAGAGGTGGATATAGATGGCAAAGTCACCTTGGCTCTGACTTGGACACTACACACAATTTTCAAAGACTCACTGAACTGAAGAGAGGCCTACATCTAACATTTCTTTCTCCTTTTGCTCCCCAGTCTTTAGCAAGTACTTCAGGACCCAGCTGCAAATTAGATGAGAAATTCCTTGAGGATGAAACACAGGTGATTACTATAGAAAATAATGTGCTTACCCTCACAACAACTTTACCTAAAAATCTTCCAAGAATGCTACACAGTTCCAAAATGTACTTGCTTCTGCTGCTGCAAATATTAATAAGCTAGGAACCAAAAAGTATTTTTGCTACTTCATTCATGGAGCATGATAGAGGCATGAGAAATGTAACAGGAGGAATAGTGCTTTTATCTCTTTCAGCTGAGCAGGATATGGTATCTCTATTCTGCCTAACAGAAAACACATGGGATTGATGCAGATGAGCCTCTTATCTCAAGAGCTTTTCTCCAGAAAGTCCAAGGAGAAAAGTCTCCTATATTCTGTTCTCAAAGACAGAAGAAAAGAGGTAAAAAAGTCACACTGTTCCTAGGTCAACAACAAGCTACTTGAATACCACCCCTTTACTACTTGAATGAGAAACATCAAACAGTTTTAAGTTTTTAATTTCTTTCACTACCCAAGTGGTTTGACACAAATATCTAGAAATATTTCAGTCCTCCTGGGGACTGCTTTTCTGCTTGACTCTTTATTGTTCAGTTTATGTCAATATTTCCTCTTTCTTCAGCAATAAATCCACTTGCCTTGGTGCAAGGTAGAGTTTGGTAAAACATTCACAGTTGAATATGCTTTTCAGCACAATGGGTGCTAAGAAGGCTTTACAAATTTGATATGCTACCTTCAGAACACCACCAGCCAGCCTTTAAGCCAGGCCCAATAACACAACTAAATTCTGTTATCAAATGTAATTTCTATAGTGGGTAAAAGTCACTCGTCTAGAACTTATCATCCTTCTCACTGCCATTTTTCAAGCTGCTTTCCTCCAAGTTTTGTTTTTTTATATATACACACACACTGCAGACATTCAACCCACTTCAAACAAGCTCCACGGGGTATTTGTGCAGACTTCCAGGATGGATACTTTACCTCACTTCCAGTGTCCTTCCTATTACAAGTCCTACACAGTCAGAGAAAGCTGTTCACAGATCTTGTTACTAAATCACAGTAGCATTAACATGTCACATGAGCCTAAGAACACGTAAATAAGCTTCTCTTACACAAAATCCCTCAGATGAAATCTAAAGCACTACAACATAGAAGATAAGAGCTGCAAGCTGGTTGACCCTCATGGCTTAGTACAACCACATCAGATTTGGCACTTGTCATTGCAAGGCACATCAACCACACTAATACAGCAACCTTTCTCCTGCCAGCTGACACCAGGCATGTGCCCATCAGTAGAGCAAGCAGCTGTGACCTCTTTGACCCAAAGATGTCCTGACCAAAGGAATTCAGCACACATCTGGTCACAGGAGAGTGACTGCTGGAAACAATGATCTTCTAGATTTGTCTAGATTTAGACAAGACTGTCTCCTGTGAAGTTATGGGCTACATGACCACTCCAAACAGTCTGTTATCTACTGTAATGCAAAAGGTACATCACATCTTCCTTCCTTGAACAGTCAGCTGAAAGCATCACTATCTGCACCTAAGGCAATGTTGGTGTTCTCTGCAGCAGCTCTCATGATTGTAAATATCACAAAACATAACTTGAAAAAAGAATGGTTCGTATTAAAGCCATTTTTCATCTGAATAAAGGTATTTTTCCTGTCTAATAATATTTAAATAAAGTATATTTTTATTTTAAATAAATAAAAGAAAATCAGGAATGATGCAAGAGAAATTCAACTACATTCTGTAGTACAACAGCAGCTTACCCATCTAGTTAACAGTGTTATACCAACATATAATTGCACAGGATATTGAGCAGCATGGTCACCTCTAGAGCTTAGAGCTGGGCTGCCAGCAAACCTAGCTGTAAGCCTGCCTTTATATCATTATTTCATTGAATGACTAACCCAGAAACTTATATTGGATTTACTCCAATCAGCCAGTTAACAGCAACAACCAAAAAAATGGCAACATGTCCTTTCATTCTTGCTTACCTTACATTCCTGTTGTTATCCACTGTCAGTCCTTGTGGCTAGCACAGTTTTTCCCATGGGAAGTTTTCTTGTGTTTTTGTAAATAAAGATAAAGTTTGGATGTTTTGGAACAGTGTCCCAGAACTTGGACAGTGCAGGCCTGGCCAATCAGGCCTGGGGGAAGGCTTCTGACTGACCAATCTGGGTGACTTTTGAGAACTCTATAAATGTGATGAAATCAAAACAATAAAGGTCATTTTCCTTCTTGCCACTGAGAACCGATGCATTCATTACTCTGCTAGCTGCTCAACAGCGACAAGTCCTCTCTTCCTGAAGGGTCCACAGCTGCTTCTGGCAACCAGGGCAAGCACAAGTGCATTACACAAGCCTAGAACTAGGTCTAAATCTCATAAGTGACTTGGGAGGCATCTTTACAAAAACCTACTTTCAGCAGGGATCATTGCAGCAAGCCTGACACAGTGCAACAGTCCATAGGAAACTGTGGCTCCCTGCCTCTCCAGCCGTGCACTGAGCAGTCCATTCGATGTGGATCTGTTTGCTATTCCTCTGGGCTACTAGGTCTGGAAAGCAGCTAGGCTGTTTCCAAGCCTGCCTCACCAGGGCAGACTGCAAGCCCAGGTTTTTGATTTAACAACCTTCCTAGAAAACATCTCATTGCGATTTATGATATTTGTAAAATGCATATAAAATAAATTTTGATATTTTTGCTTCGTACATCTAATACATTATCAGAAAAGCCTGTAACCCCAGCACAAGAGTAGAATCTTTCTAACTGCATTGACAAGGTGCTCAAGTGATAAACATAACATTAAACTAGTTAGGAAGTGTGTCTTCTCCTTGCCTGGATGTGCCACTCGAGTGGCTAGCATGCTGCAGGCTGGCAGAGCCCTGTCACAGCTCCCCTGTAATTGTGGGATCAAGGAGCTCGCTCTAGAGGGGAGCACAAGCTCTTTTACCAAGTTATCAATAGCAAGTTTCTAATTCACCAGTTACTCTCCCCTCCTGCCCTAGTCAGTACTTCATATGTCTGCTACTTAGGGAGATTATTCTTTCCTCTATAAATACCGTTCTGTGGCCTCTAAAGAGACATAATGAGCACTGCGGAAAATTGCCATAGAGGCCAATCAGAGCTGGTTCCTTCATCTTGCCAGCAGCTTAGCACACTTAGTTCTTGACATCTGATCTGATTCATTGGCTTGCTCTGTAAAACACCTCAGCTTCAGTAACTGCTCCTTTCTTATTTCACCACAGGTTCACATGCAGCTCCAGTGACCTGATATGTCTCTGCTTGTGTCCCCACATCCCACTCACACAGTCAGGCCAGGTTTCCTCACCACTTCGTCCTCAGGTTTCCCATGGCACAGTCTCACACGTTTTGTTCCCTAAAGCCATTGATTCAAGGTGAGTAAAACAGAAACAGCTTGAGCTGGGGACCTGAGCAAAACACCCCTGAGCTCGTGCCGTTTTCCCTTTTCCCTTTTCCCTTTTCCCTTTTCCCTTTTCCCTTTTCCCTTTTCCCATCACATTTCCTGCCCTTTCTTTTGCACTGTTTTTTCCTCATTCCCATCCTTTTTCCCTCATGTTTCACATGCTTTTGTCCCCTCACATTTCCTATAATCTTTCCTCTTCATATTTCCTGCTCTTTTTGCCCCTCACATTTCCCGCTCTTTCTCTCCTCACGCTTCCTGCCCTTTTCTCCCCTCATGCTTCCCATTCTTTTCTCCCCTCACATTTCCCATTCTTTTCTCCCCTCACACTTCCCATTCTTTTCTCCCCTCACATTTCCCGCTCTTTTCTCCCCTCACGTTTCCCGCTCTTTTCTCCCCTCACGTTTCCCGCTCTTTTCTCCCCTCATGTTTCCCGCTCTTTTCTCCCCTCACGTTTCCCGCCCTTTTCTCCCCTCACATCTTTCCCCGGTTTCTCCTGTTACACTTCCCACCCTTCTCCCCACTCACATTTCCCACCTTTCCTCCCTTTCTGTTTCACACCCTTTTTTCCTCCTGGCCATCTCTACACAGGTCATAACACACGAGCTTTCAAACCCAGGAGTTGCAGATGCTGAAAACAAACCCTGTGATGGCTGCAAACCCCTAGCTTGTCCCATTCCGGCTGCTCTGAAGGACAGCATTCCTGCAGGACCCCTGCCCATCCCCAGCTCACAGGTAATCCTCCACAGATCCCACATGGTTACCTGATGCCATGAAATAATATTTTCAAATTACAGCACCAGCCACTCAGGCTATGGGAACTATAAAATTTCCACTTAATGCGTGTTAATTGGATTATTATTTTAAAGTTATGCTCTCTGCCCCCGCATTAATAACGAATGAGCTCTCTCTAATTATTATTAGAGTAACTCCCATGCAAATTAATGGTGAGGCCATTAAAACCGTGCAGCTGAATTGCCATTAATTCTCACATTTGAGCAAATCAGCTAATAAAGTAACAATAAAAAAGGGAAATTCCTTTATGCACTGCTGAATTCCTTCACTCATACCAAAGGCATACAACAAAGGACTGTTAAGCACTTTTTCCTTTTATGAAATGTTAAGCTGAAATTATTCATCATAATCTGGAAGAAAATGACTACAAAAAGCTGCATCTGTAAGTTCTGCGTGTTTTTAGGTAGTGCTAAAGTGCAATCTTTTAACCACTGCTCATAGGGTATAGTGTGACACAGACAGTCACAGACATAATCAGAATAACTAAACATTTTGGAAATAGTTGCTCTACATGCAACAGCACCAAATAATAGCTGTCACCTGATAATCTTTGCAGGACATTCTACTTGTGTAGGACTTCTAAATCAACACAAACTAAGGGATTTTTTTTCAAAGGGATGTAAGATAATCACTGTTTATAATATATTGAGACTATCCTACTGCACATTTATGAGCAGAGGAATCAAGTTGCTAAAATTGCATTAAAATATTATAATAAAGGTAGAAAACCTCTTCCTTGCTAGGCACCCCACACCTTTCTGACACCTTTAACAATCATTTACACTTTCTTGTAGTCATTCAGTAATTTGATAAAACCCAAGCATTGCTCACAGTTATTATATAAACCTTTGAGCTTCTCAAACTTGCTTTGGACTGAGCTTTCCTACCTTCCTAATCACAGGCATTTGAAAATGCAATACACTCATAGATAAGGGAAACCTTTCCCTCCATGCCCACCTTCAACCCATTTCTTTCTAATCTCAGGTTTAGATCATAATTTTTGTATTCTGAATATAGTTGCTTGCATTACCAAACACACCCTATTATCTTTATGTTTCTACATTATGAAAATTAGAATTTGCCAGAAAAATGCAAGTTGCACTGCAGAAACCAATATCCATTAGTTTTCCAGGCAGAATACCCATGAACAAGAACATATAAAAGATGCATAGCTCTGGATATGATTACGATGTGCTCTGGTGCAGAAGGAGTAAAAATCTCCCTGCTTAAATGAGCATATTGCTCACAGTAGCAAAACTGCATCATTTGATATTAATACCCTTGATGCTGATATTAAAATCACCCAACTGATGTAATTGAAAATGTTCAGTACCTCCTCCAAGAATGATGAGTAGCAGTGGTCAACATTTTCTACTGATTTTCTAAGAGAAATGTTTCTATGTGGATTACCCAGTATTGCAATTTCAGTTTAGCACATTATACAAATGCATACATAACTGCAGCCAGATCAGTGAACTCTATGCATGCTTTATTAGATTTAGCATAGTCAGCAGTTTGCAAGACCAGGAATAAAACATGAAGACCAGCTTCCTAACTAGTCACTACACCAGCAGAATAATAGACTCCATCTGGGTACAAAAAAATAGCAGGGAAAAAAAGCCCCACAACATTAAGAGGAAATATATAAATGTCTTATTTGTGTGACATACTGGAATACATTCAAATCATCCAGTGGCAACTGTGGGTTAGGGTTCCATTTATCCCATGTTTAATACAGGCACTTCAGAAGACTGTCCAACTTACCTTTAGCCCTCAAGAAGTTCAGGTAAGTGCTATATAAAAACATCCTTGTTATCTGGTTTAAAAATAATTGCTCATTTAAGGTTTTATTTCTTCCATTTCCAGAAGGCATTGACTGAAATGTATTGCAAGTATAACCCAATATTTGGGTTATTTCTTTTACATGTGCCATACTTTTAAGTCTTTGAATATACAGTCTCAGTCATCTAGGAGCTAATTACTGACTTTCTTAAGTGTTTCAACAATTTTTCTGCACTCCAGTGTGTGGACTGGTGTTCTCTGTCTACTATTTCTCTCATAATTGCTTCAGGAACTATTACTTGTCCATTAGGGGGGACTGCCTATCCACAGGGGTGAAATCCAACTTCTAATGCTTCAATTAACTGACAATCTTTTGCACTATATTATAGCTTAATATCTGGTAGGCTAATCTCTCATTGTGGAACCAAAATGTGGATGCCTTTTTCTGCAGCCTCTTTAGCCACCCTCTGGGCTAAGCCATTTTCCCATTTTGGCCCTATTTTGTTTGGTGTGCTCTGCAGTGCATAACTGCAACTTCAGCTGGTTTTTGTACTGCTTTCAATAAATGTAATACTTGTGTCCCATGTTTCATCGATGTACTGTGTGCTGATAACAAACCTCCCTCAGTCCAAATTGCCCCGTGGGCTGCACTACGCCAAAAGCAAATTTAGAATCCATCCAGATGTTTACTTTCTTTCGCTCAGTTCCAAAGCCCAGGTGAGAGCAACCAGTTTAGCCTTCTATGCTGAAACATCTGCCATGAGCGCCTTAGATTCAATTACCTCGCCCTGGGTAGTTACCATGTATATCCTGACACATGCTTTCCACTGCAGACAAAGCTACTTCCATCTGTGGATCATTCCCAGTCTGGGTTCTCTGTTGGTCTGTCCTTTAAATCCAGTCAGCTGGAATAAACTTCGGTCGTTTCTAGACAATCACGTTCTGGAGTACTTCCTACTTTGGTGGCCAACAGAAACATAGCAGGATTAACAGCAGAGGTGGTTTTCAGGGTAATGTCATCCATTTCCATTAGTAACACTCAGTACTTAAGCACTGAGCTGGGGACAGCCAGTGGGCCCCCTTTTGTTCCAAGCCTGTCTGTACCATATGCAGTACACAGACCATGGTGTGTTGTCCCAGAATCAATTTACAGGATTCCTAAATCAACATCACTGTAGCTGTGACTGCTCACAAACAGCTTGGCCATCCTTGGCTCACATTATTGAGCTGTTTAGAAAAGGATGCAACGGCTCATCTCTGTTCTCCTGGGAAGTGTGCTGGAACTCCCAAGGCAATATTTTGTCTCTCTTAAGTGAATAATTCAAAAGATTATCTCATGCAATCTAGCAAGACTAAAGCTGGAACCCTCATTAGTGCTTTCTCAAGTTGTTTGAATGCAGCCTGAATATGATCAATCCATATAATAAAATCTTTATAGGCAGTTTTTAAAAGTCCACACAAAGGTTGAGCTAGTAATCCATAACTACTGATCCACCACCTGACCATTCCAAGAAAGGCATACAAGTCTCTTACAGTTTGTCACTCTGGGATTTGGCAGACAACTTTTTTTCTTTTTGTGCTTAGTTTCATTTGACCATGGAGAATTTCAAAATCAAAAAATGTCACATTTTCTTCGTCACTTGGGCATTCTGCCTCGATACCCTGTAACCCTTTAATCCTAAAACATTTAACAATTCAACAATGTTTGGTCTCAGCACTGTTCTTTAGTTTCAGTGGCTATCAGGATATCATCAACATATTGTAACCAAGCCCCTTGTGGATTAAACGACTTCCATTCCTCTAATTCCTTTGCCAGTTGATTCCCAAAAATTGTGGGTCTGTTTTTAAATCGTGCTGCTAGTAGGGTCCGAGTCAGTTGAATCTTTCTTCCTGTCTGCAGATTTGCCCACTCAAATACAAACCATTCCTGGCTGTCGCAGCTTAAAGGTATGCAGAACAAGACATATGATCTTTCCCTTGAACTTCTTATGCAAAATTTACATGCAAAAATAGGGGAATTTAATTATTTGGAACTTCAGAGTAGAACATGAAATATAAGCTGCCTTTAATCCAAGAACTGCATTAAAATTTGGTCTGCTCTTGCATCCAATCCACTTTCCTTGCTGCACTCCTGGAATTTTTCACAGATCAAAATTTTCAAGTTGTCTTAAATTATATTCCTTTCATGCCTAGTGTTCAGGAGGTTCATTAGCAAAATTATTAACTAAGCCTATGCCAGTACCAGAGCAAACAAATTCTGTTAAACTGGCTGGTAGTGTTCTGTATTATAAAATTCATAGTTTTATTCTAAGTGCACAAGCTAATGTTTTGTTTAAGACTGATGTTTCTGTAAAGAGAGCTTTTCTGGGAAACAAGGGAAAGCATGTTTAGGGTACAAAAGGTCAGCTGAAAAGAGTTCTGAATGCCAGGAATAGGATATTGATTTTTTTCTGTGTAAAATCATTCCTAAAGTGTTCTTTCCAACCACTGACAAGGCTTATTCTAATCACTGTCTGAAGAAAATGAATGAGAAGCAACCAAAAATCTGTAATATGGGAAAAAAATTCCTCCTTCAGGGAAAAAAGGTTTTGATTCTGATTAAAGGTGCTTTTGCTGACTGACTGATCAAGTAGGTGTAATTTCTAGTTACTTTAATTATCTCATTAGCCTTATAGAGATGGAGCTATTTTAATCATGTGTATAACTGATCAAACTAGATTTCAAGATTTGTTATTAAGCTTATATCCAGAAATATAAAGCTATAATTCTTTTGTAGTTATTGTATGTGGTTATTTTCTTGACATTAAACTTCACTGACTCAGTAAGAAACACTGAAAACACAAACTTATCAGATGAAGAAATCTTTTTGGTTTTTCTTCTTTTGATTTAATGTGTGTGATTTATGGTCTTTTAAGATCATAATGAGGCATTTCTCATTTTGTTAACAAAGTGCTGCCATTCACCTGGTGGCTCCTGACCCAAGTAAGCACTATTTGGTCTTTGACTTTTCAGCTATTTGGTTTGATTATAAAAAAAAGCCACAGACAGGATTGGTCCTTTATATAATTGAGAATATTACATTCATACTGAATATTCTGTTAGAGAACACGGACCATTTATGTGGATAATTAAAGGATTCATCATGATTAATAACATTTCCATGAAGAGCAGCCAGGAATTGGTTAGACTAAGACATTCTTAGGCTGCAACAGTAATTATTGGGGTTTTGCCACATTTGAATAGGTATGGAGCACTCTGACAAAGAAAAACATGAATCCCTATTTTAATTGAATCCATTGTATGTCTGGAAGCTGTCAGAATTCTGATGAATTGTTTTTGCTAGAAGAGGAAGTGATTCACCATCGATGAATTACAGAATATTATATTGATTCTAGTGCTGGCATATAGAATCTATACAACTTCTCAGTTGTAGGTATGGAAATCTACATTGCAAATGAAGATTTAATAACTGCTATGCAGTTATCACACGTGAATTAAGCTGCACTTAAAAAGATTTTAATTCTCAATGGACTTCTGCTTTCTCCATAGCAGAGTTCATGCTGTCTAGTACTCCAAATACCAATTTATATCTCCCCTTTATTACAGATGGTTCATATCCATTCTAAATTTGCCAAGTATTTCTTTAAATTATTTTTCATTTGTACCTATGACTTTGGAAATGAAAGAAATCTGAGATTATTACATACTGCAAAAGCAAAAGCAAATAGCTAAATATCCACTGTAAGATGATGTTTTGAAATGACCACAAAACTTTAAAAATTAATGCTTCTCTACATTTTTGTAGCCATAGTGATGTATCTGTGGCTTCTTGAAACAATCAGATATAGCCTTATAATCTTAAAAACAGAAATGGAAAAAGTATACTGAAAAAAATATACAAGTAATTGACATAAACAAGTGTTGTTAGACATCCTTGTATGATTTTAGGGACTCTGTGATTTTTCTACACCTTTCTTTCTTACCATTTAAACAGAGGTAGGATCATTCAATGTTTTCCTACATTTCATGTTTAGAGGTGAAACATCAAGAGATGCAGAATCTTGCTGCAGACAGAGTAGTAGGTTTGCATCTGAGTCACCTTGTCATGTAATATGAATGATATTAAAAGTTTGGATGAACCAACTTGAAGATGCCAATAAGACCCAAGGACCATTTCTTTCTAAGGTTTGCAGAGTAGAGCCTTGTGGACCTTTGTAAATATACATTTTTCTGGACCTTATTTTAATACCAGATAATATTTATTCTAGTAAATATAAATACTATGCTTAATAGTGTGCATTCCACTAACTGAAATGTCGGAGAATTACTCATTTTTCCAAATCTGCCAGTTTCTTCTTTCTACTTTGTCACTCTTTTATAACAGAAGTCCTCTAACTGTGCATGTTTATAGACAGAATATTTTAGTCAATAAATGTTTTTATTGACTTGCAGCGAGTTCAATATTTGGTTAACGTTAAAATGACTGGCTTATGGGAGAGCTCTGAGAAGTGACTGAACCCTGTTAAATGGGTAGATAAATGTTTATTAACTCAGAAGTGTCGAAAGAACAACACAATGAGAAGTTTAGTCTGCTATGTCTTGACTCTCCTTTTGCCCCAGATGTAAGACATCTCTCTACCCTGCTCTTTTATCAAATGGATAATGATTTTCAATTCAGTATTTTCCTGTTGTTAACTCTTCTGGAGTGAGTTTAGGTGTGACAGTTTGTGGTAGTTTGAGCATTAAGTTGTAAAGATAATAATCTGGGTTACTTTGGGAACCAGCAGCTGCAATACAAACTCTCTCAAGTAAGACTGTACTCTAGAAACAGCAATGAGCAAGGATTTAAGCTCAGGGCAAACTATTGAAGCAATCATTCCATGAGACAGCAGTGAAAATATCATTAAGTCCTTTCTGCAGAACATGGTATTTTCAGAAAGCATAAGAAATTAAACAAGAATTTCTAGTGTTATGCTAATAAATTTTCCAGCTTAAACTTATGAATATAACTGACTGGTTAAAAAACAGCTTAGAAAAATGTTTAGCAGATCTGGAAAATAAAATTTTTAAACATTTCTTTTCCTGTCTTGGCTGCTTTTGTAGAGTACAGTGGCATGGTCAAAAATATCCTGTTGAATATTTGGATTTGGAACCCATGAAGAACAAATGCTACTTCATCCTATTTTTCAGGATGGTCTTTGGAAAATTAGCTATTGTCTCTGCAGCTTTTTTAAAGCAGGGCTTTGGCCCATATACCAGGATAGCTTTTGCGCTTG
Source organism: Lichenostomus cassidix (assembly GCF_008360975.1). NCBI lineage: Eukaryota > Metazoa > Chordata > Aves > Passeriformes > Meliphagidae > Lichenostomus > Lichenostomus cassidix. Next base: position 21,518,610 of record NC_139490.1, read on the forward strand.
AATCATTGAGTTGGCTTGCAACTTATAAATTTTCTTTGAACATAATAAATCAAGTATATTCTTTGACTTTCTGTAAATTCTCCAATGCATCCTGAGTCTAGGCCTCTGCCACTTGGCAAAGTATTAACAGACCAAATTCAGCATTTACCACTTAAAGTACAACTAATCTGAAAATCCTGTGCATCATTCTGAATATTCTCAATGAGGTTATTTTTCCTAATGGGATTTGCAGTGCTGATGAAGTAGTTCTGTTTGTGACCCAGGAGCTGTGTTTTCAGTTCTCTAGCAGGGTCCTTTTCTGCTGAATCTTTGTAATGAAATAGCTGAAGAATAAACTTAGTCTAGCTAAGAATCTTATCCACATAAAGGCTTCTCTTACCACTGCCCAACAAACTATTTTCCTGAGTCTAAGCAGAGAATATTGTTTTACAGATAGCTGGGGTAGTGTCACAGACAAGGGAAAGGATAAGTGAGAATGGAACTTGAAAAGAAAATTGCCATGTAACAAGCCACTGTAGCAAGAGTGGTCACACTGTGCTTGAAATAAGCATTTAATTTAAACTTAATGAGTTTCCTGCACGCTGGTTACAACTAAATTGATTAGAAATATATGTTTTGGTTTAACAAGTGTGCTGCAGGAGAAGCATTTATTACATAGTTGTTGAAGTGGCTGTTTTCTTGATCATTTGATATTTCATGTCCAATAATAAAAATGGATGAAATCTAAATGCAGAATCCATCCTACTTAGGGCTCATAATTAAATGCTTTCCAAAAAGGTTTATCATGACTTCCCACTGTGGCTTGTGGCAAATTTAATGGTAAGATCCTTCTTCTATCACCTGCATCTGCAGCAGATAAAACTGGGGGAGGGATATGTTGCTTAATTAACCCTGTAATTCTTACATTTGGGTTAATTGGCAGCTAAATTAAGGTTTCTTGTGTATCATATGCTTGATGCTGTAGTCTATTCTACACAATTTATTCCTCTGCAGCTAAGGTATTTCTGCTTGCTCACATGGTTTGATTGCTTTCATATGAAAGTATTAAACTTTTCTTCTGCCTTATGTGGACCTCCTCGGATACTAGTGACATAACACTTCATCTGTGACTAAAATAACTGCCTGTTCAAAGAATGAACGAGATCCTGATGGCCCTTGGTATGTGAGCAATCTTGGAATCCTGATTCGGTCACCATATACATTAGGGTGAATGTGACCACATTCAGTTGCAGTTGGTAGGATTTAAATGTGTCCAAATGTTGTACTAATTTGGATGCCTTGGCTGGATACGTTCAGCTGTTCAAACCTGCTATCTCTACTTACTCATGAGATATCAGTTTATTTACGATTTGCAGAAAAGCTGACTGAAAAATGGCTGAATTATTCAGAAACATCAGAATTCATAACAGAGATGATAAAAAATGAAAACATCAAAAAATTAAGCTGTAGCTTTCCCATCATACTAGAATAGGAAAGCTACAGATCTCAGTTTCTGACACTTAGACCATCAGAGAGAGGTACAACCTCTGGCCTCCTTCATTCATTTAGTCTGAGCTTCCTATCGCCCTTGTGATGGATAGTTTGGGGATGTCTGAGCTAAAAGGGTTAAATAAAAATCACAGTGAAGTATAGAACATAATTGTATTGTGTGGTTTGAATTTCCAGGAAGGAACTTTGCTCAGAAGGAAAACAATTTGCAAGGCTCTCCATTGTGAAAGTAGGGCCCAAGCAGCTAGGACTCTATTGTTGTTAGTTTGATGGCTGCAAAGAATTCAGCTTTTCATTGGAACACAGAAAGTCTCTGGCTGATCCAGAGCCAGTCTGGATAAACTGCTTTATTCAAAGAACCTGTAAATCAAATGCTCATTATGACTCTGAGGAGTGCCTTTAAAGATGGCCAGCCCACACAACTTGCAATCTCTAGCTCTCCATAAGTAGATACAAAAAAGAGTAGGAATTAAAGTATTAAGCCTGAGCTGAGAAATGTGGGGTTTAATCTTTCTTCATTCTGAACAACGTGTCAGTTTCAGGTCAAACTGAACTGTGATGAACAGTTTCCCTGTAAAGGAAAAGCCCTTATCAGAAAGGCTCCTTAAAACAGCTTATGAATTATTTCATAGGGAAAACAGCTCTTTTCAGAGCATGCTGCAGAAACAGGAGGGCCAAATACATGTTCTGGGTTTCCAGCAATAACAAGGCACAGCCGTGCTTTGCATTAGTGGGGTATTTTATGAGTTACAGGATTTCATGCCCAGAAGCCATGACTAGAACCCTCCACAGACAATTCTTAGGAGCTTACCATGAGTGTATGGTTTTCAATCCACCAACTTTTAGTCTGATTAAATTGAGCTCAGTATATTGTCATCTTGCAACACAGATTTTTCTTTTGGCTTGTTCACGCTGTAATAGCACAAAGGAAAAAACCAAAACCCCAATCCCAGACAACCAACAGTATAAAAACTTGACTGTGAAATTATACTGAAAAGTCTGAAACAGTGCTGATATGGAGTTAAAATTACTTCCTTACTTTATCTGTGAAAAATATCATTTCCTAATGCATTATTCATTATGGGCACGTATACTCTGGATGACATCAGACCAATTGAAAAGCAATTTGAAGGAAATATTTTCTAGGAAACTATATGCTATTCCCCTTAACCACTAAAATAAATAAGCTAGCAAATAAATATTCAACACTGGTATTTTATCCACTTTTTTTTAACTGATCAAAACCAAGCTGTGAAGCATGGGAAAACTGAAATTAGTCTATTGTGCAGGAAATCTGTGCACAGTATGAAAATACATGTGCATGTGTGCATATGCACAGCACTGATGTACTTATTATTACTGAGGTTGACAGAATTGCTTATTACTGCTGAAACTTCTTATTGTGAACAATTAAAGATAAGGTCTTTGCCAAAATGTAACTGAGCTGAAATTTCCATACCTGAGAATCTGCTGGAGTCTGTGTTTTCAGTTTGTTTGGGGGTTGGATTTTTCTTTGTTTGGAGGCTTTTTTGTTGTTTCTGAGGTTAAACTCGACAACTTACTGTTCTTGCAACATAGTGCTGAGAAAGGGGGAGAGATGCAGGTGAAAGAAGGACAGAAGAGGAAGGGAGAGCCAACTGAGTAGTGATTGGATCAAGTCACTGAACTGCTCATTCAGACTTGGAGGAGCAAGCTGTGGATCCAAGACATGACAGATCTATTCTGACTTCTGCAACTTTGTTTTGTCTTAGCTTGTGTGTGTCTGTTCAAGAGAGTAACAAAGCCACCTGAAATACAGGGCTAAGTGTTCCTGCCAGTGTGGGGGAAGTCCCAGATGTTGAACAGCTGGTTGTGATGGTGCCCCAGGTTTCACTTCCTTTTCAGAGAGGAAAAAAGCTAAAGGATTGTTACCAGCTGTTGTTACTGGGAGCAGCTGACAAAGTGTTTTTTCAATGCATATTTTTAGTTTTGCCCTGAATATAGCTTGGATGCAAGAATCAGGCTAAACACCTCTCTCAGCATTTTTATTGTAACTGTGAATCACAATACATTCCATTTATTACAGAGTGAGAAAACATACATTGTTGACTCCCAATACAGAAGTTACTCTGTCAGAGCCTTAGCAGGGATAAATTGCTGTGGTAGTAGTGAGCCAGGCTGCATGAGCACGTGTATGTAACTGCTTAAATCAGATGAATTGGCCCAAGTGAAGGAAGGTGGGATGCAGTGAGCACATTGAGTATTTCTGCACAAAGTCAGCTTTTTCCCACTGTGGTTCACCACATTTTGGTGTTGTTGCAGTGCAAGTAGCCAAGACTGTTGTAAGTTACAAGCATAATTCGTTCATCTGTGTTATGCACCTGGGAATCAGAGTGTGGTGATAAATTATTCCCTTAAGCAGATTCAACCTCCAGTCAATGATGATGAGCCAAAAAAATTACGCCTGAAGCTTGAATTAGAAAAGCAGGTTTTTTTTGCACGGAAGCTCCTGTAAGGCTGAACCACAGGCACTACTACTGTACTTGGTATTGAATGTTTGGGAAGATAAGAAAGTATTTTTAAGGTTAATTCTGGGTACTGTGGTTTCTAGGAATGTAGGATTTTCTGAAGAGTCAAGGGAGATTACTAAAAAAGGCTGATAAATGGTGTTTAAATGTTTAACAAACAGTTGCATCCTGTAGTATTTGGTAGCCTTTATGTTTATAGTGTTAACTGCAAAGTTGAAGTAAATATGAAAATTACAGTGTATATTATAAAAAGGATGGACCAGTAGAGTGGTGAAGCACAGAATAACACAGCAGAGCTGGAATGAAAATGGCCACAAAAATCTGACATTGCACAGAGCTTGCCCAGGAGGTAAGAAGAAAACTGAAATCACTGTTTCTATGCAGAGTGTTGCCTTATCACATAAAGCAGCAGGTAGAATTGACTGTCAGGATTTATGTATCTTGTTTCCAATATGAGACTGGTCATTCAGACCAGACAGCATTAAATGGCAGCTTAGTTTTCTACTGAGTGAGGATATTCCCCTCAGAGCATTAGCTTAGATCTAGAACTTTCACAGAGGGTAAAATCAAAAGTGAAGTACCAGCAACTGACTTATTTTCTAAGAATATCCACAGATCTGGTCAAACTAAATGAAAGACAGTAAATCTTTTGCCACTCATGTCTCTTTACTGTGTAATTACTGTGATTTGCAGCGTGTTCAGCATATTTGGAGGAATCAGATAAGGTGGTTAGTGTTGGGGATTAGGTGTTTAAATATTACCCAAGGAAAGCTTTGATCTACTGACAATTCTTTTGTACTGAATTGGTAGCTGTAGAAAGATTCTTGGTGAATCCTCTGAGGTGAAGCTAAATATATCTGTCCCTTGACCACTTCTTAATACATTAATTAAACTGATGGAATATCCTTGCACCTGACTGGTAGCTCTGCACTTTGAAATGTTGGTCAGATTGGATTCCAGCAATGGCAATGACATGTTCAGGCATGCCAAGGTACTTCTTAATGGGTATCAGTAGATGGCTTATCCACTGGGATTTTGCTTCCGCTAGCTTTTATTTCCATAGCTTTCTTAATTATGAGCTTGTGAAAAGACTTGGAGAAAAGATGCAGAGATTTTGACAGGACAACATGTCACTCATGTTTGAAACAACTGTAAGTGAGTCCAAATGATGCAGTACTTATGAACTGGCCAAGTTTTGCTTATCAACCCAGTAATATAAGATTGATTGGTGAAGTTGAGGCCATTATATTGGTATAGATTTGAGAATTACCACTTTTTAAGTCATACTTGTCAAGAAATGAATGTCATTGGTTTAAAATTTAATTTCAGAGCTAAAACATTGTTATCTTGCAATGAAACTATTGAGAAAATTACAAAACTGGTGTTTTGTGAAGGGATTAGTGATAAGTATTCTTGACTAAAACATGAACAACCCTATTTACTAGAAAGATTTTTTTAAAATTTTATCTGTAAAGATAAAATATTCTACCAAGGGTAAAATATCTAAAGATAAATTATTCTGCCAAGGGTAGAATAATTTAAAAGCTTTAATATTATTTGGAATAGATGCAAATTCCTCCATCTGATAGGAAAATTTCATAACAAAGGAGTTTTTTTAATTTTGGCAAGTTAGGTATGTGTCATTTACCCAAAGCCCTTTTATTTGCTGACTTTTCTTATAGATTAGTTAAATTCTGAAGATTGTTAAACATTGGAGATATTGAAGATTATTTTTGAAGCCTGTTGAAACAGTTTAAAATATTCCATATATCTAGGTAATACCAGTAGGCTCTCATTTATTTTAAACTTTATATGTTAAGTGTTCCAATAGGCTTTAATCATAAAAGCAAAACTATTAAAAGTTACCTGCACAAATGGATTTGTTCTTTTCTATTTAAGTTCAGATGAGAGAGTGTGCTTCTGTGGGTTAGATTCTGGGATGAATTCTAATGGTTAATACCAAGGAAACATAAATTCTGAATGTACTTACATAAATAGATGCATGACCTGATGTCAAGTTCTGATACAGCTTCACTGCAATATATAAGTAGCCAAAAGGGATAATAAAATACCCTAACTGGACACTTACAGGATCTACCTCTCCAACAACCCTTTTACCCAACACTAAGGAAAGTTAGGAGAAGGGGGAAGAAAGGGGGAAATGAAGCAGAGTTTCAAAAGGAAGGTGAAGCAGGAAATATTGCTGGAATTTCGCTTTACAATTGGATAGAAATTTGGCAGAAATGTTCCAATTTGAAGTGAAACATTTACCTGTCTTAGCGAGTTTAATGTCCAAAGTGGTCCTACATAGTGCATGGAAATCAGAAGTTCAGCCCTGGTTTTAACTCTGCCCTTGTGCTGTCAGATTCGTCAGGATTTACCTGTTAGCAGCATCATGTTCACAGCTAATTCCCACTTGCCCTCTAGCAGCAATAGAAGTGCCAACACTTACCCTCATGTTAGTATCACTGCAAGATACTTGAGTAAGACATGGCACATCCCTTGCAGGTTTTGCCCTTCGTTGCGTTTTCTGTAGTGGCATCAGCAGACCTCTGCTCAGGAATATACTTAGAGATGTGCCCAGCCAGCTATCAGAGTTAAGAGGGACTTGAAAACCTGTCTGAAATACCTTTCTGAATTTTAGGACATTAAACAACCCTGCTTAGTATGCAAAAGGTATATTTAGGGAACAGTGATAGAGGTAGCTGGATACCTGTTTACTTTGGAGGGAAGTTAAAATGAATTATTTTAGTACTGTGTTGGTAATATAGCCAGTTCTGGTGCCCAAACATACATTATAAACACTGAAACAAAATGCAATATGTTCTACATACACTTTTGCAAAATATTATGTACACAGATGAACCAAACAAAGACATAATTGTCACAGTGTATTTGGGCTTTTCTTAACAAGCACAGATATATTTTTAAATGCTTGGTGAACACGATGTGCAAATATTGCAGTGATACTTCATCCTTAGAAGCAATAACACAGCTAGGGGATAAACTAAGTGAAGTCACAGCATAAAAATAATTTTGTGCATTTCTTTTAGAGAATAATGGAATTTTAAGAAAGTAATTAAGTTTCTTACCTACTGAATAGTCTTAGGGGACAGACAGCCAAAAATCAAAGTGTCAGCTGTTGTGATATTTGTGCTGACACAAAGTCCCAATTAATTAGAGCTAGTGTTACAGTTATGAATCAGTAGCATTCCCTTAAAGGAAATAATGGAAATGGATTTTGAGACAGTTGAGATTTTGTTCTTGCAATGGGATGTCTAAGTGGAGATCAATGAATTTGAGAGTTAATAAAGAGACATATTAGTAGTGTTCTTCATTCATCCAGGGCCTCCGAACAGAAACACACCAAATTTATTGCACTGTTGATTATATCAGTTTAGCTGACTGGTTTTCAGAAACACTGCAACAAAGCAAATATGGCTGAGCAATTTTCATGGGGTTTGGATTTCACTTGTGTCATCCATTCTTGACTCACATACTGCAACAGTTTGAGTTGCATTCCACCCTCAAAAAAAGCTTTTTTCAAGTTTTTTGAATGTAGACTTCTTGACTCATTAAGACATTGCTGTGTTGTATTGCTTCAGGGAAGTTTTATGTGGCAGTGAATCTGTCCCACAAGGAATGCCTCCCACTTGAGTTCTGTCGAAGTCCCAGTCAGGCATTTCCACCACATTTTTCAGCCACCTGCAGCCTGAGACCCTCTAGTCATTTTGATAATGAAGCTGAGTTGTCTCTAGTCAGTAAATCTACAGCTGGAGGGCACAAAGATGACTTTTCAGGCCTCTTCTGATTCCAACAGCTGTGGATGAGAGCTGCTTTGCCCTGGCCCTTATGTCACTGATCTCAAGCTGCTTGGCTCTGACCTGCCTGAAGACCTGCAACAATTTGGCCATTTTTTGTGCTGCATACTGTTGGTTATGCCCATATCTATCTATTCAGTGACAAAGGCTGGAAGCAGTTAGAGAAAAGGGCTACTGGAGCCTAAGTCCTCAGACATCTCCCTTGTAAATTCATCTTTAAACAATGTTGCCCCATCATCTGCCAAAGTCCTGGATGGAGATTTAATATTTTCCCAAAGGGATACGAATCTAGGAGCTACATTGCTTAACCACCCTCTAGCCTTGAAATCATCAACTACTTTTCCAGTAGTTATGTAGCTCTTTGATTACGCAAAGCAAGCAGAGCAGATATTCCTTTCTCCATCCTGCTCCTCCAAATCAGCTAGAAGTGTGCTGGTAATCCACAGTTTAAGAAACACACTCCAATTAAGCAGTGCTCTCTACCTGTATTAAGGGACATTTGCAGAATGTTGTCTTGGGGTTTGAAAATACAGTTTTGTAGTAAACTACTGATTGAGATGCATTATGAATTTATAATTTCAATGTCTCCATAGCATACTGTTTTAAAGAATTATTGTTATCCAGGAATGGGCAATAGTAGTTTCCTTGAAGTAGCAGGGAATTCTTGAGCAGCAAAAGCACAGCTGCCTAGCATAGCCTTTCCTCATGGTGTGAACTCCTGAGTGTCTTTCTAAGTGATAAAGATTTCTGTAGTAGTGTAAAACCCAAACCCCTTCATTTCTGGAGCTGACAGGGCTGGAGAAAGCCAATTCAGCATTATGTGTTTAGTTTAGACAGTCTGGTTATTGTTACAGATTAATCAAATGGAAACAGAATTTCTCCCCATATATTCCTTATTATTACTTCTATTGAATTAGAGAATTTGGCAGCCTTGGAGGATTCAGATCTGAAAGCGCTTAAACATTGTTAAAAATCTGGTTACCATACTATATAGGATACATTTCCCCCAGTGACCAGGGGAGTTTCTCAATCACCAACTGTATGGTACAAAAGCCACAGATTTGGCATTGGGGTTCTCATTTTGAAACATTTTTGTGAATCTTCATTCAATGAATGAACTTTGACGTTCATGTTAGTTCAAGTTTCCAAACCCAGCTGTCAGTATTTACAGTAACTCAGTAAGAATGATTAACACTGGTCTTTTCTTTCTTGTAAAAACAGAGCTTTCTGAATACATTTTAGTCCAATTCTTGTCCATGAGCCAATTTGCTGCAAAAGCAAATCACTCTTGTCATTTCTAGGGTTTGGTTGTTTAGGGGTTTTTTTGTTTTGTTTTGTTGATTTTTTTGTTTGGGTTTGGTTTTTTTCCTGTGTGCCTCAGTCTATAAGATTATAGAACTGGTTCTTTCATCTTATTAATTACTTTGGTCTGCTAGACTGTTCTAGATTATGCTGTGAGCAACACTTATACCCTCCTTTGTCTAGAGCTTCAGCATAATCTGAAGAAGATGGAAGAGGATTGAAACTTTTTACCAAAACTTGGAAGGAAGAGAACAGAGCTGCCTAGTTTGTTTGAAACCCTATCTGCTTGGAAAACAAGTGTACTAGCATATTATAAACATTACTGCTGCAAAATGAAAATATTTTCTGAATTAGATGGCTATCAGCTGGGTCACCTGGGAGTAATTCAACTGTGTATATGCCATCAGAGTATGTATCAGCAATCCTCTGACCAGTTTCTGCTGGAGCTCTATGTCCTCTAAAAATGATCACTTTTACATCTGCCCCCAACAGAGCTTCCTCCATGTACTGCAAACCAAGGTTGAATTGTGAGCTCATTTGGCATTTAATTGATACATGGCCTTAGAATTCCTTAAATACTAACTAAAACCTCAAATGCCTAAATTTTCATTCATCCTTCTGAATAAAGATCTCTGGAACTTGCTATTTTATTAATAACTTCAGCTTTCACTTGTTTCTGCACTATAATGAATGGCCTGAGTAGAAATAAATATTCTTCATTTGAACTCCCATTGAGTAATTACTGTTTGAAATTGATAGAGATCTGCCATGTAACTCCAAAATCTTCATTTTTCCTAACAGCTAGCCTAAAATCTCTTAAAGAGAAAATGCATGCTATCGAATTGACTGGCCAGCATTAGTGTCTGCTCAAGCTGCTCATATAGCATATTCTGAAATGCTGTTGCCCCATGGGACCTGTAACACTATTCTTATTGTGTTCTGCTCAAATATAACATTGCTCTCCATTCCCAGGCTCTGTGCTGAAGGGCTGAGCAGCAAAGGTCGTGCAGCTGTGAAGGGACAGCAGCCAACCTTCACTCCGTGCTTGTGCTGATTAAATGGCTGCTGCCTTCGGAGCACTCACCCCCTGGCTCCGAGACCTGTTTGTTCAAGTCAGTGTTTCTGGAGACCTTTAAAGGCCTTTCAGTTGCATGCATGGAAAAGTATTAAGAAAGTAATGTATCAGAAGAGCTGGAAGCTAACCAGCTGTTGGAGGAAGCCTCCTTTGCTCCTGGCACTTCTCCTCCACAAGCATACTGAGAAGCTGCTCCTGGGTAGTCTCCAGTGTAGGGGCCGCTGGGAGACATCCCTTGTATAAATTTTTCTTTAGGACTGAAAAAACAAAAATGGCCAACAAGCTTCCACTTCTTTTCAAATTCCTCATTTTTCTGGAATTTGAAGAGAAAGAAATTACACTTCTTGATCTGAGATCACATGCCCAGCCTGGCAGTTTCTCCTGCATGCAAAGAACTTTCTCCATTTTTACTAAACATCAAGTCTCTCCACCTGGCCGGCAACTATAGTTATTATAGTTCAACAACTTCCCAAAGTAGAAACTTTGGGAGAGATACAAACAAGAGAACTTACTTTTATATCTTTTCATTAGTAAACCAGAACTAGAATATAGCTCTTGGTGCAAAAAATACAGCAAGGCTGCATAATAGTCTGCATGAGGGAACCAAGTTTTCCTCTAATCCAAGGGCTGGAGAGATTGCCTTGGAAATAATGCTGAACAAGTGTGTACTGTAAAAGACCTAAACACACAGAACTGGATCATACACGTTAGTCTTGCTCACATGCCTGTTTGGTATGTCCTCGTGATTCTTTAAGATCATTCCTTTAATTCAACTTGCCATCAGGAAGCAACTTTTTTCCCCACTTTAAGATAGGAGAGTCTCTCCTATAAAAGTGCAAGGATATTGGCTGGAAAGATATAGACACTCTTGGTACACCCTGCTCCATGCAGTGTCAAGCCTTGGCCTCTCCTGCTCACTCCTTGTGCTAGAAAGTCAGTAGTCTACTGAGGAATGGCTGAATGTATTGAATTCCTACACTGAATACAGGAATGTGTGGAAGGAATTTGACCTGTGCTCCTCAGTTTTTTAGATTTATTTGCTCATTTCAACCTCAAAATCTATTAAACTATCACATGTCTCTGATTAAAAATTCTGCATGAACATACTTTATCTGGCTCTGTCTTCTCAGCTGTGTTCACTTACAGTTTTTGGAGTCAAACTGCTGCTAAATTAAGTAGTATTAATTTTTTTGTTAGCATTAGGCTATATCTGCTGCTACCACCCTTTCTGAAAGAGCACAAGTTCCTTTCAAAGTATCACTAATCACCTTTTTTTAGGAACTGCTCAATCCTAGCTCTGCAAAAGAGAAATTTGAAATTAATGCTTAAATCAGAGCAGTAGGTATTTTGACTTACAGTTATTTCAGAGTAGCAGGTAGGACTTCCCAAATTCATCACAGCCCTGTTGATTTGTGTTCATGTCAAAAAGGTTGGCAAGAAACAATAAAGCAGTACTAACTTTTCTGAAGTGCCTGTTGAAATGTAGAGAGCCTACAAATGTAGTGAACTTGGAGATGCCGTAAATTGTGACTTCTTTCAACTTGATTTTGCATGTTACCAAGAAAGGTCTCTCTTGTTCCCTGATGGTAGCTGCAACTTTGGTAGGTACAGAAAAGTAATCAGAACTGCAAGGACCAAGTTGAGCCAACTGACTTACTGTTTTGGGGAGCTGCCTGAGGGTTTCATAGAGATTGGGATAGTCTAGCAAATGACCTGGTGAAGCAGCATTGAGTTGCACAACCCTCTTAATGTTTTCTTCCATGATATTCAGCTGTGCTGGAAAACCTTTCTCTGTACAAAAAGCCGAGCTGTCATAAAGATGCTAGTTATGTTTTAAATCATGACAAACGTAGCTTCCACGAGGCAGAAAGAATTAACATTTTTGTCCTGTCTGATTCCTGTTCGGCTCAGAAACATACAGCACATTTCTCTAGAGAAGGCTGCAGATTAAGAACTAAGGTTGCATTAGTTTCATCTGCACATCAAGTGTACAGAAATTAACCTGCTAAAATAGATTGAAGTTCAGGTGGGATGTGAAGCTGTATGTAAATGCAGTAAGATAATTCATTGCTGAGTTCTTTTCCCCTACTGAGATGAATAATCTAAAAGGAGGGAAAGAAAACCCTGGTATTGTGCATTTCATGGAAGGTGAACTGGAGCAGAAACCCAGTGATACACTTAGGTCACCACTGGGATCAAATCTCCAAGATGCAACAGACAGCTTTGTGTAGTGTCTTCTCAAGTATTCTGAACGTGTGCAGGGGGGCAGTTTTAGCCAGCAGACCTTGTAAAGCCTCTGCTGATTTGAGACCTCGATTGTAAGTGCCAGTTAGGGCTGATTTGGCCCACGTAAACAAAGCTGTGCATGCAGGCTGCAATCAAGGGAGCACATGTGCACAGCTGTGTTTATCTGACACTTTGCAAATCAGGATTTTATTTCTAAATAGAACGCTGACAAGAACAAGGTCATGGAAATCTTCCTACTAGCACTCTGAAATAAATATATATTTTTAGACTTTTACCTTAAGAGCTTAGAAATTATTATTTGAATTTCTTACAAAAGGTTGAGGGTCTTTTTAGTGCTTTAACCTTCACTTAAATATACTCAACTACAGGACCTCTAAAATATAGCTAGAAAAAGCCTTATTTAGTTAATGAACTGGCTTTTAGTGAATAAAAACTTGCCTAACACTCACCTTATACTTTCAAAGCAAAACGTTACCAGCAAAATATATGGGATTGACTATGACATGTCCAGTCCATTGAGGTGGGCTTCTATATCCTATTGACTTGATTGGAATTGAAAGGCTGTAGTCTATTGAAGCTGAAAACCTTGAACACTGGATTTCCTTCACAGCAATAGAGGGTATGTAAGGGTGTCTTAAGGGTTCTGTTGTGAAGTCAATTCTTAACCAACTTTTCGGAAGGTACTTTGGAATCAAAGATGGACTGTGAGTTTTCAGAAGTAGGTTTTTTTAAATGCACTTTCTCTAGCTGACAGCATATTAGCAGTAAAGCTGCTGGATGACAGATGTAAGGACTTCTGACAGCCTGAAAAATTTTGGTATTCCAGACTGCAAAGTTGCTTCCATTACTGTTACACATAGGACACACCCATGAATAATCAGGAAACTTTGGAAAAGCCGTGTTGATGTGTAATATGCTAAATGCTATTGTTAAATGCTTTTTCACAGGATCACAGAATATTTAGGGTTGGAAGGGATCTCTGGCTATCTTTTAGTCCAACCACCTGCCAAGGCAGAGTCAGCTAGAGCAGGTTGCACAGGAACTTGTCCAGGTGGGTGTTGAATGTCTCCACAGAGGGAGAACTCATGAACTCCCTGGGCAGAAGTTGTTTGTAAAGCATCTGGGAAATGCCTAAATATTTATTATGAACTTGTGGTTTTAGGGAACTTGGCTGGGGAGACCACCCAGAAGAATGAGAACCAGGCAGGCTGATCTTCTGATCAGACCAAAACCAAGACACTGGATAATCATAACTGCCTTACATGGAACCTAAAAGAAAAAATATGGACTCTTAAAATAAAAACAAATGGTCTGTGTGGCTCTTAAATTCTTCTCCCTCCTTTACACATGCTAGTCATGTTGTAGCTTCATACATGGGCTGTAAAAAACTCTATTTCTGCTCTTTTAGATGGTCACATAACAGGACAGAGAAGGTCCTTTAGTCTGAAGGGGATGAAAACCATATGCAATGGCTGGTTGCCACTTTACTACATAGCACAATTCCCAAAAGACAAAAAGATTACCCCAGCTCATCTAGTTGCAGAGAAATGAGTTACCAAGCAGAAAAAAAGGTAATGATATTGAGAAAACACAACCCATGAATACTCATTTCTTAAAATGGGATTCCATTTGCCTGGAGGTATTGAAAATTATGCATTGTGAAAAGATTCCAACATAATAAACAAATGTTTGCATCTGTCTCTCCTGGGCAACTAACTGTGAAAGAAGATGGTTTTTATTCTTTTAAGTAAAGAATCTTTCATAGAGAACGATCCCAGGTAACTACATTTACCTTCTACCTATCCTTGAGAAAAGGTGAACATTTGTTTCCTATTTCAATGTACTGGTGTGCTACAAATCAGTTTTCCAGTCTCTTCCTATCTCCAAAATACCTCCTCACTGAATTAGGATTCCAGCAAAAGACTAAGAAAAGGTATTTATCACTTTTAATGACAACTATAAGTCTCCAACTCAATCCTAGCTGGGCAGCAGCTCATTTAGTACATTCGCCAGGTATTAGTGATCCCATCATTCAAGAGGCCTATATTTACCTTCTTGTGCAGGGAACGTCTGTGCTGAAATTAAGGTTCTGTTCGTTCTCCCAATTCTTGCCTCAGCTAGTAGAACCCAATGGCATTTCAAAGGGTGAAGTACTGAGCCAAGTCTGTCTATGGAAGTTACAGTTGTTCTTTTGTGAGAATGTTTTAACCATGCTGTTTACCATGCATTTAAAGGATGTAACCCCACAAAGAAAACTTAGTATTTCAAGACCCCATACTTTAAAAGCAGTACCTTTATGCAACCTTCCAGTGTTTGTGTTCAGTGGAAGGAGTTTGCTAATAATTTGAGATAAGTTAGAGAACTTGAGAACAAACTGAAAAACATCCTGAATTAAACTTGTGTTAGGTTCCCCACATGAAATGGATATACAGAATTTATAGAGCACTTCTTCAGTTCATTTCTGCCTTTGTGTTTGTACTGCTACAGCTGAGGTAGGTTGGAGCCTGAGACAGTGTAACTTCCCCTGCTTCAGTAGGATGGTCTTAGATCGTACAAAATGAACATTTACGTTCATTTGTCTTAGACTCACAGGAAGAAAAGTACATTAACACAAGGACTAGAAATATAAATTATTACACTTGCCCTTGTAAGGGGAACTATTTTAGATTACTTTTTAGCAGTTCAGTTTCTTATTCTTTGCAGGTTGAGTGCAGTGTGCCTTTTGCTGGGGAACTGCGAATCTTCCCACTTTTTGATAGTGAAGTGTGTAGCTCCGCAGGTTGCAAACTACAGACAATTAAATTGGATTTTAAAGTATCTGTTCCATGTGCATATTTTCAGCTTGATTAAATATTTCAGCTTGAAATAGTAATACTCTCAGTAACTGCTTGAGAAGGCTACTCACTGTGTCAGACTGGATTCCTGCAAGTGAAGTTGGCCCTGAAATGTCAGAGTGATGCCAAATGGAAAACTGAAACTCCTGGCTTTTGGAGAAAATTTTGAGCTATTTCTATGAAGCATAGGGATATTCTTTTGCACAGAATAAAAACTTTCTGGAAGGCAGGAACACATTGTGGGACTTCTAGCTCTGAGCCTGAGAAAGCTCTTGTGATCATTATATCTCTTATTTCCATGTCCTTTGCCAAAGTTTCCTTATTGTGATCCAGCTTCTCTACTATTTCTCTCTCCCACCCCTTTTGCAGTCATGATGGAGGCCAGCCACTCAAGAGACTGCTGCAAAGGAGCAGCAGCTCAACCCTTCTTGTCAGATGATTGACAAAATTCCCACTCACAGCAAGTTCCCAGTCGTGTAGAGAACAGCATATTAGTTCTCTGCTGCCATGGCTGTGTGGCTTAATCCCTCTGCATCCTTACACTGACCAAGAATGAAAGGCCCTACTTTTGCCCCCACTTCCACTGCAGAGAAGAATGCATGTAATATTTGGGTTGCTGAAATATCTGCTTTGACTAGTCCCTGGATAACAGTTCAACAGCCTCAGGACTATAAAGGAAGCCCTTCAGACTGCAGGGTCTGTGAAAAAAGAGTGGGAAGGTCCCCTTTGGTTCAGAACCCCTGCTCTAAGGAGCTCTATTGCCTTCTTGGGGAAAAATAGTGAATTATTTAATACTAGATAAACATAGTATCAGCTTGGTCTTGAAAATAGCTCAACCCCATTTTTAAAATAATTCAATAATTATAATTGCAGAGATTAGGGGGAAAAAATAGCAAGAAAACTTCAGCTCTGCTGTTTGAAATCTGGTTAAATTTTATAAGGGAGGCGATAGCTCTTCAGTGCAAATGTTTGAGCAAAATCAGTCTAAGTGCCTTTTATATAACAGAGAAATCCCTACTGTGTCACCTGGAAACTTAAAATGCCATGGTTTGTATCTTCTCTACCTTCCAGCCATGCACTAGGACTGTAATTGCAGTTACATATAGTTTTAACGTTTGAGCTGCAAGGTTTATTACTGCTTTTGGGGGTTAATATACAAAAGCGGGAAGCAAAGAAACTTTTGCATCAGGTTGGGCAGAAGGCTGATGCCCACTGGGCACAGAGGCAGGGTGAATCCAGCTGTTCCAGAGTACATGTTGGCTGTAGGAAAAGGAAAATGGGGCTGTGTAGGCCATAATGTTGCTAAAAAACTATTTTCCTTTCAAGTAGCTGTGTCACACTGGATGAATGCTCCAAAGATTGAATGTCTGCAGTCCCTGCTTTGAATGAGAATTCATGCAGTTTTCATACCTCTTTAATGAAGTTTGTACCTCCTTTCCTGACCCTATATTGTCAAGTGTATGAGAAATGCCAGAGTGAACTTTGAAGGTACACAGTTAATAGAAAAAAGGATTATTGTAGTCCACAAAGACCTCTCTAACATATACTGTAAAAACACAGAAAATATCACAAGTTGCCCTTACTCAATATTAAAAAAAATCAAAGATTTAATGCTTTGAATAGCCTACTCAGTTCCCTTATAGCTAATTAACTATCATGAATTTTAGTAAATCAAGTATTTTTGGCAAACATGTAGAAATATAGGTCAAACATAAACTAAAATATCAGCTACAAGAAAAAAAAAATTAAATACCGTTTCCCCCTTATATTTGTTCTCTATCTGTGCCTATATTTAGCAGTAATCCAGTGCATCTTGCATATGGTGAATGATACTTTGATCCATTTTTCTGATTTAGAGACCAATGGGCCATTCCTGTATACCCTACTGTGATACTTCCAGCACCTTAACTGCAAACACTGTTTTATGGTAAAGTAATTAACCTTTCCGTTTAGAACTATTTGCATTCCTGTATTTCTTAAGGGGAGCAGCAAGTACAAAAATATGCCTGATAGTTTAATAAGAACTTCATTTTCATGCCTTTCCAAATATACTTTGAGAAAAATAAAGTCAGGAAACTCAGTGGAACTGAATTGCAGATAAACCACACTTACCAAACGCTTCTGCTTCTTCAGAACCACGTAACTTCATACTGCAAAAACTCGAGCCAAGACATTATACACAAAATGCCCCCCAAAAAAAAACCAACCAAAAAAACCCAAACAACAAAACAAAAAACAAACAAACAAAAACAAAAAAAAACACAAACAAACAAAAAAACCCTAAGGATATTTCAATGTCTGTATATTTAAAGCAAGCAATTTTTTATCAATGCCCAGAAAATTATGCATAACTGTCAAGTAAATGTAGCTGCATTTTTTGTCTGTGGTCTCTTGTTGAGGTTTAGAAGCTGAACTAATTATGAGAGACTAATTTAGGGACATGTAAAAACAAAGAGGACAATTCAGAGGAGTTCAAAGGAGGAGCTTGGAAATTTGGGCAATACATGTGCGCTCTGTAATTTCTGTATGAAAGAACAGAAAGGCAAATATCAGAACATCTTTAGTGGAGTCCTCCTCAAAAGGGTAGAGGGTCATAAACTATTGGAGCCACGAGCTCAGCAAGACGAGAAGGAGTTTGAGTGACCAGAGGTTTAGGATGACCAGAGACTCTTCTAGAGAAAGTACTTTAGCATTGGCTTCAACTTTTCCTCCTACTTTCAGAAAAAGAGTGTCAGGTTTGGTAGAAAATTTAAATAAAAGTTTTATTAACCTACACAATAAATATTGCACAGGTTAGTGGAAGTAGGTGAATCATCATTCACAGCACATGGATCAACAAAGAGCTTTTGAAAGGTGTCCCAATTCAGTTTTTCCTTCCTTTCAGTTCAGCTCACCTAGGGCTTCCTGTGCTCTAAAGAACAAATTAAAACCCAGGCGACTAGAAGAGCCCTGTAAAATTTTCCAGGTTGCTTGTCATACAGTCAAAAAGTAGAACAATGAAAAAGAACTCTGTGTGAATAAATGGCAGATCAGTTTCACCCAGTACACAAGGAATTTAGGTCAGCAAGTGTCCAGAATGAGTTAAACCATGCTGAGTGCTACACAAAAAAAAAAAAACCCACCTATGACAAATGCCCAATTTTCTTATCTATAAAGCCCAGGATATAATAAAAAGTGACTCCCATGTGAATTAAAATAAAAAATCCCCATGAAAATCAAGCAGATGGGAGTGGAAAGATTATACCAAACTGTTGTGGGGCACTGAAGGATGTCTGGTACCAGCAGTGATATTTCCTAGCTAATCCTTAACTCCATATTCTCTTATAAACCATGAAGAGTGGTTTATTACAATACAGAAATGTATATGCTGCCATAAATGGTAGAAGCTTCTGAAACAAGAATTCTGATAAGTGAAACCTATCAGGAAGAAATAAATTAAACTTTTATCCCAATTTCTTGTAGAATATTAACTTTCTTGGTACTAGGCCTTGTTAAAAAAAGGGGAAATGTTCTTCAGGAAGCTTTGGTGAAGAAGAATAGTGAAGAGAAGGAATTACACAGGGGTTGGATACTTGAATTCTTCTTCTCAAAGCCTCAGGTGCCACAGATAAGAATTAACATGTTATCATAAGTAATCAAAGTTTGTGCCACTGTTTGCCAGTACCTGCTTGACTGCATGTTTTCATCTTGCACTCAGTGCAAAGTAATCTCCCATAAAAATGTTAAGACACTTGGTACATAAGGGCAATTAAGCACTGGTGTGGGTTTAGAGGTTTTTTTCCTGATCTAGAACCTACATATTTAAAACTGGAGGCAATTTCTCAAGTATTGATAGGGTTTCTCACATACACATTGCTTGTGCCTTCCCTTGTAGGACAAAGCACTTGTTAAACACACCCCTCTTCTAACCAAGGTAGAAAAGCATCTCAGAAGAACAGCACTTCTCATGATAACATCCCATAATGGACAGAGTATTTTATTTAGTCCTCTCTGCTGTGAATGAAATAATTGTCTTTTGCAATTTATTATGTTAATACTGCTCAGAAATACTTGCTTTTATTTTAATTTAATTTGGGATTCGAGCAGAAGGGGAACGTTTGTGTTCTGTCACAGGCAACAGTGTCTTAATGAGTATCTAATGTAGGAAATCCTCAAATAACAGGGTTAAAAAGGCATTTGTTTGGCTGCTGAAGTCTGAAGGATGTTGCATATTACTTTTTGCTGGAAGATAAAAGCTTCTATAGTCTAGTTGCTTGAGAAAATGACCTGAACTCATTTGCTTGGTTACTATCAGAGAACATGAGAAAGACTTCTAATTAAAAATCCAGTTTTTTCTGATGTTAGTGGCCTAAAGGAACAATAAAGAGTTCTGTTTCTTACAAATGGGGGCAGGGAAAAACAATGTTGCTGCTTAACATTAAACACTTTTCTGACCATAAACAGTCCTGATCTTTTTTCCTCCTCTTCTTTGGCCTATCATTTATTCTGTGTCTGGTCAGAGGAAGCACCAAACACCAGCAGTGATTTGTGAACTGTGAAATGGCTTTTGAAGCCTGAGGATGAAGGAAGATATCTGAGCCTGTTTCCATACCCAGAACCCATGTCAGTGCTGTCCTATGCTGATTCTTTTCATTTTATGTGTAACTTTCATTTCCTAATAAGAAAGGTAATGATAGCAATGCAAGTTTTTTCTTAATCCTTTGTTCAGCACCATTCTTCAGCATGTTATAGATAGTACTTGCTTCAGAGCATATATGTCAGGACCATTCTGCAGCCAGCCAAAGATTTTTGTGCTGGAAATCAGTTTTATCTAATATAGTCTCATCAGACTCACTCATCATCTCACTGCTACTCAAATGAGGTGAATTTAACAGTACACAGTGCCACAGCATTACAGGAGTCATCTACCTTTCCCCTTCCAGTGGTAAATTTTCACAGTAAGAGCTGGGCAAGTGGTCCCTAAATCACAATTTAACTACACTGTCAAAGTAGTGATTCTGCCAGATGCATTCTGTCTCCTCTGGGGGCATTGCCAATGTAGTCACACCGGTGACTACAAAATGCAGTTTGCTTTTTCTCAAGTAAAGCACCCAGGCAGACCTCAAACCTTTTGGTGGCAAGGACTGCACAGTAGGTATTGCTGCTCAGACATCAGTAAGCAGACATTTTTGGGAGTTTTCTTTCCCTCCTTAGTACTCTCTGCCCCTGCATAATGGCAAGTGAATTTCATGTAATACTGTTGTCTTATTTCCTCATGAGTAAAATCAGTATTAGTGAGTCAAGGAATTCAAGAGTTTCATCCCAACTGCTTAGAGAGCTGGAATTGCCTCATGTAGCTATCATGGACCAGTGTGGGATTAGGGAGGAGCATGCAGGCAGTGTGTGAATTTGACCACTCCATTGCTATTAATGTATGGGATAGAGGTCAAAGACCTGGTTTTTTACAGAGTAACAGCAAATTACTTGCTCTCAGTGGTTTCTGTGAGAAATTCTGGTATGAATTTTCTTGGAGCTAAGTTGTTTGCAGTATCATATCATTCTGGAAACCACTTTAATAGAACAAAATGTGTTTTGGGGCTTATATATAGCTGAATGAATCAGGCAAGCAACAAGAAAAATCGGTCCACAGATGGGAAGTCCCAGCTTGTATAACTGATGTTAGACAATGCACATAATGCAATTCTCCATTTCTGCAGTCACTCTGTTGGTGAAAAGAAGGATCCTGATCCTGGGGATGCTGAGACTCCTGTGGGATATCACAGGAAAACTTAGATCAAATTGGGCAGGTTAAGGAATCTCAAGTCACACAAAACGCCTAGTGAGGAAATTTCAGAAATGTGCAAAATTCTGGTTTAGGTTTTGGGTGGAGGACTTAAGTTTTACTCCTGTTTTGACATTAGAAAGACTTAACTGTGACCTAACATCTTAACAGAAGGATTAGTTTTCAGTAAACTTTATTCTTTCCAAGAACCATAGTAATGAAAAAACCCACCCTGCAGTGCTTATTCTTTTGCCAAAATTTCCTCTGAAATGTGTTAAGTTCCTGAAAGAGTGATCATTTACGTGGAGGTTCTGCATGCTAGTGATATGATGAAGAATATTTTAGATGGGTGGGATTTGCTAACAAGGCCCAACGTGTCATACTTAAAATCCATTAATAGCATTCACATCATCTTTGTATTTCTACCAAATGGCAGATAGAATCCAATTTAGCCACTTTTATGTCTTTTTTTTTTAATTCATAAAAACTGGAGTCTTGCCATTATTCATAAACAAGGCTGGAAAAATCAGAGTAAACTGCTGAATACCATCAAATACTTGGCTCCAATTCATTTTGGAGAATAAACAGCTCCAACTCAACTGCCAGCACCAACTAAAATTCTGCTTTGTTTTTAGCTGAAAACATGAAGTTGATCCATCTGAACCAGTAGTCAGCTTCCTTGCACATAATTTCTCACACCATTAGAGCTTCTGGTCTGTACATACCTACTAACAGATAAGCCTGTGTCATTTAGTTTTGCTCTGAGGAGGAGTGATAGCAGAACCACAGAGTTTAGCAAATTTTCCTGGATTCCTTGTTTCTCAGATTTTCCTGGTTTTCCAATGGAAAGCTGAAAATGTGAAGGTTTTTATTGCACCTGTGCTGAATTTTTATTGCACCTGTACTGAATGGGTCACCTTTAAATACAAATTTTATAAACTGATAAAGATTAAATTTTTAATTAATTACATCTTGCCAAAATATGCAGGTACTTACTGTCTCAGACACTTCAGTTAAGTTCTCCTATTACTATATATTTTCATGTTTTTTATCATCATGGGATCAGACTGTTTGTACCCTTGCTTGGATAGAAATAACATACTGGGTAGTATTTTTCTTTTCAGGTTTAATCAGGTTTTCTAAGGTGTCGGTTTGGGTTTTTTAATACAATAT
Source organism: Lichenostomus cassidix (assembly GCF_008360975.1). Classification (NCBI taxonomy): domain Eukaryota; kingdom Metazoa; phylum Chordata; class Aves; order Passeriformes; family Meliphagidae; genus Lichenostomus; species Lichenostomus cassidix. The sequence goes on from NC_139490.1 coordinate 21,540,818, forward strand.
TGGAGAGTGTAATTGTTGTCTGAGTGCATATTGCACAAGTGACCTAGCATGTGGCTCCACATGTGAGCAATACTTGGCTGGGCTGTCATGTCAGCACTGCATGCCAGGCAAAATGTGCTAAGCAAAGAAAAATGTCAATAAAGTATAAGCTTCTCCAAAGAGCAAGCAAGCAGCACATTAAAGGTGAGTGTTCAAGGGTTACATAATGAACATACAATTAACATACCTGGTTTTGGGGTGGGAAGGGGAAGAAGGCTTTGCAACAACCCACAGGCACTACTGTAACATCACTTGTGCATTTAATTATATCCTGTTAACCATCAAGCTGTTTGCATTTCTGATTCTGGAAAGTGCCTCCAGCACTCCAAAAACAGCTTTGAAGATTTCTCCCTGGCCAATAATCCATCAGTTTAATTAGTACACAAGATAGCTGACGAGATGAGCAAATACCTTCCCAAATAACTGATGTGCCAGTTTTGCAGCAATAAAATCCTCACAGTTATCCTCCTCCCCACTATTTACTGTAAATCAGAAAATCTGAAATTTGTTTCTCAATCTAAAGGAAGAGGGGAAAGCAAACAAAACTAATCAGTTGTTTTACTACAAGACTCAGGACATAAAAGAAGTAATTAAATAAAATATAGTAATTTAGAACTTGACAGAAAGTTGACCTTGACAATGTAAGACCAGTTTATCACCTGAATATCTTCAGAAATTCTGGCCTCAGCTTTCAGTGCTCTGGTCGTTTTTCATGTCTTGTATTTGCAACAATCATTTTTTATTTTCCTTTCCTTAAAATGTAATATTGTATATGCACACCACTGATTGCAACTTAGTTGTGTGGCTTTCAGCATCACTCTTGCCAACCAACTGTGCAGTCATTAAATCACTTTGCAAACTGCACACATATTGCTTTAGCCTTTGGTAAAATTTCAACATCTTTCATGCCTAGAGGAGAGTTCAACAGCAACATCTGAAGTATGTAAACAAAGCAAGATGGCTCAGTATAATTCAATAGTATACATGACTCTCCAGGTATCTCGGCTGCCTTTTAGAAAAAGCTCCTGACAACAAATTTTGGGCATGTAGGACACCTCATTCTCATGTTAAAATTGCTTTTCTCACTTTCTATGTTCAATTTTACATAGTTTATGTCTCAGAATTGATCTTAACATTCCAGATCCCTTAGTACCCCACTTAGCGATGAACTGAAGAACTTACTAAGCACAGGGAAGAGTTATAGTATCTGTATCAAAAGTGACAGATTTTGATCATACATGTGAAGGTAATATTTGTTAGGCATGCAAATGTAATGATATAATGTCTGCAATGCCACTTTCTGAACTGAATATGAATGAGTGTATTGGAAAGATCAATTAATATTATGATGAGGTAGACTTACTACCTAGCCCTTCATGAACTCATGTATATTTAAATAATGAATGTCTATTGGCTTCTACTAGTTTAAGCATTGCAATATTTGTTCATAGGAAATCACTTGTCTAAAGTAAAAGTGATAGCTTAAGGAATTGATGCAAAAGAGCATCTTTAAAAGAAAAAAAGCTGTAGTTATGTCCCAGCCTCAGTTACTAAAGAACTGCATGTCAGGGCACTCACCACTTTGTCAGACTACACCTTTCTTAAGGTACCACTAAAGCAGGAGCTGGATTTTACCACAGTTTTTTATCTGCTCTGGGGGATAAAAATGTAATCTCACTAAAAATATCATCAAGAACATTTTTAACTACTTCCTGAAATTGTTTTGTAAGGCAAACATTCCGTGGCCACTGTTCATCTTCCATCATTGCTCAGTTTCTAAAGAATTTGTGGAGATTTTTACCACAGAGGATCTTGTTTCAGGTGCCTGGAACAGAAATCTCTTTCTGATTCAGATACCTGAACCATTACAACAGTTTGCAGCACTGCATCAACCTGAAAGAGATTGCCACAGAACCCCACTTACTGCCCACTTGTCCTTCTCTTGGCCCTCTGCTCACTGCTTCCTCATCTCCCTTCCAATCAAAAAATGTTTGGGTAGCTGGGAGGTGAAGTTCACTTGCCATTTCTGTGGCTGGGATGAGAACTCTACAGAAGTTCCAAAAACAATTAGTGGAACGGCAGTAAAAAAAGAGAACAACACACAATGGAATTGCTTGCAAGTCCACAAGCAGAAAACAGACTTGAGGAATTCCCAAGGGCACCGGCTGGTTTCCCTCCTCAGTCTGCCAGGAGCAAGTGCAACAGCCTTAGACCTGTCAAGGAATGGCTGGGCAAACAAGGAGATCACTCATCAGTGTCAGGGACAAGATTCTGAATTTGATGGCAAAGCAGCAACAAGAAGAATAAGAATGAGGTGATAATGGAACTGCATAAGCAGCATTTCTGGCAATGGGAAAAGCACATGGGAATGAGAATGAGCTGCTGTCAGTATCTCTCCTCCGTGGTGATGGGAGCGAGTGAGACTTGGAGTTTTATAATGACAAGTTAGGAAAAGTTCCAGGCTATGAGCTGCAGAGAGTCAGATCCCCTGGAAATACGAACACCATTAAATCACCTGCATGGTACCTGCGTATCTAAAAAATATTTGGAACAGTTTCTGGAAGAAGCAGGAATGCATGAACCACAGGCCACCACATAAACATCAACATGGACCTTCATGTGCAGCTAATCTTTTAAATTCCAGGAGCAAACTCACTAACTTTTACAGGTCCTACCTTTAATATTGATCTTACCTGGACAACAAATATATAAATGTAATAAACTCATTTTAGCATCAGAGAATTTTATTAAAGTGAAGAGAAATCAATTTAAAGATCTACAGTTCAGTGCAATACATTCACCTAACAAATTCAGCAGAAGTGATGCTGTCCCATCAAAATGAAAACCTCCTCCACAGAATATTTTTAAAAGAAATCATGGTAGTATTTTTATTATTTGAAGAGCCTGTCTGGTACATAAAACCCCCAGATTTAAGAGCTGCTTCAACCACAACCTAATAGACAGCAAACTCCAGTTCTGAGCAGGGACTTAAATATTTTTCTTTTTTTTTTTCTCACTATGGAGAAAGCTAGTTTCCACAAAACTATACTTCCCTATATGCAAACCATACCACAACAACAACAAGATTCACATTTCAATCTGTAAGATCAGAGCACTCAGAATGAACAAGTTCATTGCAACCTAGCAGTCTATAGCAAAAAATTGATTTACTGATGGATTACAAATAGTTGCTGTCAACACATCTTTCATCAGTGTGTGGAAAAATCTTTCTGGAACACAAGGCTGCTCCCTGTATATAATTTTTTCTGTAGGCTCAAGACTCCTGTAACTTCTTTATTTTGTAACTACAGACTGGAAGAGGCATGGCTCAATGTTAACTTGTTAGAGATCTTTATGTTGCTTGCAGTGACATCTTTATACCATTTAATTGCGAGTTGTATAACATTATATGCCATGGCATCTTTGGCAATGTGTCTGTCCAATGTCCTAGATATAAGTGCCAGCATTCATGACTTTGCATTTAAAGCTACATGTATAATTCTAGAGATAACCTTCAGTTATAAATGAGTGTTACAGGAAAGTGTTTCTGCATGTAGACTAACAAACAAATAACCCTGAAAGATGAGTGACAAAAGGAGCTGATGCTGTCAGGGAGTGCTCAAGGAAGAGCAACAAAACCCAGCACTAATCCTTGCATCTAATTCAGAGGTCAAGTGAATTTGTTTAACTTCTGAGCAGTTGTGTTCTGTGGTCTTGAATGTTGAGTTTTACATGGAACAGTGCAGATGAGACCTTTTGCATACCAATTCCAGGCCTAAAAGAAGTTGGAATGAAGACCAAGACTGATGCAGCATTACTAAGTCCACTCCTGGCAGATTACCCAGCTATGCTGCTGCCAATGAGACTTGGTCAGAAGAATATTTATTGCTAAAAAGATAATTTGCTCTATGAATTGCATATTTTAGCAATCAATTATAAAGTAGAGTTAGGTTAAGGATCATGTTATCTTATTACCCTTACCCTTACAAACTATGAATTGTCATTAAAAGTTTCAAGGCTTCTGATTATGGATGAGAATCTTGACTTCTTGCATCCAAGTCCTGGAACTCTTTCTACCATAGTTAAATGGATGACTTGTGCTGGAGCCCTCAAAGTCACCCCTGGTATTTGCTGCAATTTGGAATCCCTGTGGTTCAGGATGGTTTCATGGTCTAAAGCAATGACTGAGCTGACTGACTTTGCCGTATTCTGATGTAAGATAATGTACTGGCACCATGACTGTCTCAAGAGACAAAATCTCCTAGTGAGTCACTTCCAGCCTACTCTTCCATCTCTTTTGGAATGAGTCATGGTGCTTGAATCCCTCAAGTGTGTGTCAGTTGGGCTCTGGTGCTCAGAGAAAATTTTAAGAGAAGAGTGGAAAAGGTTCCACTGAAGATGATGATGGCAGAAGACAGCATGGCTCTGTAGACAGAAAATAAGAGAAAAAGTGACCATTTGTCTTAATGGCAGTTTTACCAGTGAGTGATAAAGGACCTTGGACAGGTTTTGGCATTTGAAAAAAGAAACTGATAAAGAAACCAGAAGGTGGGGCAGGGCTTACAGAAACTCTGCCTTTCAGTCTCAACTGCATTCCTTTTTAGTGACTTGAATGTCATGGGTGATGCTCTGTAGTAAATTAGAAATAAGCAGATTGCATCTATCTCTTGTGGACTAAGGATGTATCTGCATGGTTGCCAGAGGCTCTTTGCAGTGATAGGTGAGAGCTGGAGATGCTGCTAGTGACATCTTAAAAGATTCAGATGAAGTAGTGAATGAGACTTCAGACAAGCTGTTGGAAGGGAAGAAGGAATTGCCATGAATCTTTCCAAGGCACCAAAAAGTCCCACACTTGCAGTGTATTTGTATTAGGACTGACTCTGAGCTCAGCTCAGCTCAATGACAAAGCTGACACTTGTCTAACGTGGACTCTGTTGGTAGGAAGTAAGTGTCAGGGAATTGTAATTAAGTGTGTGGCCAAAGCAATCCAAGAGCAAGGCGGCTGAACTAAAAAGAACATTTGTGCCACAGTTTCTTCCCATTCCCTTTACTCTTAATGTAGTTATGAAACACCTAGCATGTTTTCAATGCCTAAAATGGAAAGGTTGTTGTCCTCTCCAAGTTCTGTGTGCATTACTAGTGTGTCTTATTTCTGCCTGTGCTTGCCGTGGACACTACTTACACATCTGTGAGAACAACTGTGAGAGAGCTTTGCTGGCAACAACTGTGTGATCCGCTAGAGCTGCACCCCTGTGTGTGTGTGGAACAGGAGATCTACTGCAGATACCTGAGGCATGTCTGTCTACCTCCCACAGCTCCCAAATCTTGGCTGGAGTAGTTGCTGCTTTGACAGTGAGATCATCTTTTGTGTTTCTCACCTTCTGGTGCCTTACTCGTTCTTCGGTTAGGCTTTCTTTCAGCAGTTAATGCTTGTACTGTTTTCAGGGATTTGTTTCATTTTCTGGGTCTTCTGTTTCCTGATTTCCAAAGTGGAGGTGTGTATTTCTTTATTGAAAGTAACTCATTCAACTCCTCTGAAAAAGACAGAAGTCAGTGTATAAAGTTTAAAAACGGTGCAATGAGAAGTATAAAGGGAGATTAATTATCTTATTATATGGTTCTTTCGTGAATAGACCAGAAATATTCTTGTTATTGATGGCTCTGAACAGCAACTATTCTAGGCATGATGGAGTGCCCCTCAGAAAATGCAGGCTGCATCCAGTCCACAGATGACAAAGTGGTGCTGTCACTGCAGGCAGCAAAGCTAACTTGGCAAGAGGGTTCTTTTTTTGGCAAAGGTCTTCTGTTGACACCTGGAGTTTTGTCAAGCACTGCAGTACCAGCTAGAGGTGTGTGTAATTTTCATGTTAGGCCAGCACTACTAGACTGGCCAAACTCAGTGGTACTGACCTATGGCAGTGCAGTGCTGTTATTGACAGTTATTGAATTTGCTGCCACTGCCTTATTGGTGTTTTCCAAAAGTAGAACATTTGGTAAGTCAGTGGATCTGGAAACCCTCTGGCCACTTCTAACCTGTCCTGTATTTGAGGTATAGTTATCATAAAAACACCATGACTTGCCTCTGCTGGCAAAGAAATTTTCTGAGAGTAAGTAAATGAACAACACTACAGACTATAACCAATTTTTCCACCATAGCTTTGTTTCAGAAAGCACATTAAGTTACTGTCAAGGGAATAGCACACAGAGAACCAGTTTTATTTAGTTAGATTAATTCCATTTTAGTATTTCCATTAGCCATTTTAAACTTGGCACTGCAAAGTAATAAAATCCTACAAATATTGACAGATAGAAAAGTAAATGCCACCCAACTATGACAAGCTGTTTTTCAGCCAACCTCCTAGAGATAGAAAGACTGCTATCATAATTTATTTATATATTAATAAGGCACATGATTTGTATCACTGGTGATTCCCTCCTAGCAATTAAGGCAAAGCTGATAAAATCTTTGCTAAGTCAACATTTTTGATAACTTTAAAAAATTCGTAGCTAAAAATCTTTCTGGGCTGCACACTGGGAAGAAAAGGATAAAGCTTCTCTTGTAGAGTGTGCTTTGTTCAGGGCTTGAGATTACAGCTGAGTCCATGTACAGGAAGAGGGCCAAGAGGCAGAATGAAGCCTGAGATGGAATGTACCCAACCAGCATTCTTATGTGTCCCACTCAGCATCCTAGGAAAGCTGACATTTTGTATATGCCAATGTCAAATTACCACTTTACTTGTGTTGAAAGACAAGGTCCTTCATTTTTCAAGAGGAGGTACTTGCACTTATTAAATATGACCCCAGCCTTGGCTGCTTGATCTTGGCATAGATTTCAAATATTTAAATAATTTATATTCATGGGGTTTATACACGCTAAGGAAATATTTTCTGATTTGTAAATATTGGGAAGGTAGAACACATCCGTATAAAATAAAGGCACTTCCTGGTTTTCCCTCCCTTGATTCAAGAGCAGAACTTCAGCTGATGCCAACATAGCTCCAAAGTGTCCATATCAGCTGAGGAATTGCTCTCTTTAGTTCTAGTGTTTGCCTCAGAATCATGACAATTAGCATTTATTGTAAAGTGTAAGTGATTTCTACTATATAATTGCAAGGAGAAAACTAATCCTTGGAGAAACCATGCTTGGAAAAAAGGTCAATACAGAATAAATGGGGAGAACACAGTTCCTGGCCTTTGGACAGTAACATTCACTTCTTCAGCAACATTAGGGAAGTGGCTAGTAATCCCAATTTTGTGAAGTGTGCAAAGTGTTTCGCCACGTCAGTGGGACATCCTTTCTAGAAAGACTTGTCATTCTGCTTAATAAGATTACCCAGGCACAAAAATAAAAATATCAGCGTATTAATAACATATTTTAGAAAATGGATTTTTTTTTACATTCTCATTACCCTCAGATTATAAACCCATATATTGGAGTGTCTCTAAAGTTATACGTTTGCCCCTTGACAACAAAACTTGTGACTCAAATAAGGTGAAATGTCTAAATATAAATGAAAATCCTGGGAGAAGCCTTGCAATATATTGCACACTTTCCAGCTAAGCAAGCCCCCAGCAGCAGCTAAAAGTGCTTTGCTGTGATAGGCATACAGGGAGAAAAAGGATGCCTTCTTTAAGTTCCTGTCTTCCCTATAAGGCTGCAAATTTCATAGTAGAACTGAGATATGCTACTAAAATCAGTTGGTCTATCTGTAGAGAATTTTAAAACTGTTGCTGGTTTTCACCTGTTAATTCAGCCTTTCCAGCTATGAATCTTAATTAAAAACAGGAGCACCAAGTGCAGTTTTGTTAATGTATTTAGCAATATTAGGTTTCCTAATGATCATTATAATTCCTAATTTTAGTGAGTTTTTTAGAATTTTGCATTTGATTCTGCTAGTCACTGCATTTTTAGTTTTTAATCAAATTTTAGGTTTTAATCCATTTTAAGGTTAGCTGTAAGGGATCAAATGGTTTCATGCAGAAAGGGAAAGAAAAGCATAAGAGTGCCACCTCACTGCCCTAGAAACGATTTTTTTCTTTTAGTTCTCTACACACTGAATCCTTAAATTACCTCAACAACCACGCTGACTTCATACACTGAATTAATGAAACACTGTTTAACCTGCAAATCTTATAACTAGCAAAAGCAGGTTATATTTCCTTAGCCAACAAAGAATTTCATAAAACTACCGTTCTGTAATTTACTCTTAAGCCACAGCAGCTCAAATCCTGTAGAACTGTAAAATATGGTATGGTTTAGGTTCAATAAAACAAAGTGAATGAAGTGCTAATTTGATAATTGTGTGGTTCATCTGAGTACTAAAACACAATAAAGCATGCCTTTTTCCATCATAACAGAACAGGCTACCTCAGGGGGATTATGATGGTCTCATGCCTTTCACCACCCAAGCAGCATCACAATGTACACCAAAGTGTGCCCAAAGGGCTTTGCTGCAACTGCAATATAGGTTTCTGTCAATTGTTTTCATTCTAAGAGATGGGCTATTTTCCTTTAACCATTCAATGAAAAATATTTTCAGTAGACACAAATCTAGTTTAATATAGCTGTATGTAAGGACAGAGTACATATGATCAAAGCAGAAACTATCCTTGTTTTTTGTTTAGCACTCTTTCTAAAGGTTCTGACTTCATTCAGATACAAAGAAAAATTAAAAGAGGGGTTCAGGAACTAGGCCTTATGTTCTCCAGTAAATCAGGGAAAGGCTGATAATATAGAGATGATAGCAATTTTTTCTCTTTATGTCAGTATCCTCCTTAGAATTAGAAAATACATGTCAGTTTTTGTTGTACAGTGCCACAGAGAAAGATTGAGAAAGTTGCATGAAACAGTATCTGCAAGTATTTGGAATTCAGCCATATACAGCTCCTGCTGTAAATGAGTCTTTGGCCTCAAAACCAGGTTGGAGTCTGAAACATGCAGCAGCAATATTTCTCTTTTCAAGACTTCTCTCTTCTTCACTCACCCTAGTAGCTCTGAGGCTGCCAGCTGACCAAAGACCTTTTTTAATTACTTTAATAATTGTGAAGCCTGGTCTATCATGTTCTAACAATATGAATACTCAACCATAATTGCATGACTGTTACCATCAGGCTTCTTTCTCAGTGTTTGAAATGGCAGCTTCTAATGGAATAACAAGGCTCGACAAGGCAAAGTATGTGTTGGCAAAATCTGTAAAAGCTATGATCTCATGATTGCTGTGATCCCAAGACGAATATTCGTCTTTGAAGTCGTCTTGATGCTGTTGTTGAAATATATAACCATGAGAAATCTGGCAAGAGGAATTTAGTTTATGTTGCTAAGCAATGCAGTCAACCTTCAGGTGAAGAATTTAAACTCTTGAATGAGTTTTTCCCTCACAATATTTTGTGGATGCTATTAGTGTCTTCAGTAAAGCAGGTAACTTTTCCTAAGGCTCCCATCAATTGGAGAACTGCTCTAAAATCCAGAGTAATAGCTCAGTTTTCAGAAGACTGTTAATCCCAGTATGTGATGTCTTCACTGCACTTTTGGCAGAATTAGCATCTGATTTTGCAGTGTTTTTATACTAATGTATCTCTACCACTCCTGAAATTGCATTGACTCTAACATTTATTTTACTGCAATATCTAGAATCTTCACTGTGGACAAGTCTATTGTGTCAGACACTTTGCAAACACAATAAAAGTGTTGTTTGAGCTCCCAATGGTTCACTTTGGCTCTTATGCAACAAAACCAGTTGGAAAGATCCACAGACCTAACACTGGCCATTTTTAACTACTGAACTAGTTTAATGCTTCATTGCTGCGAAAGGCTGAAAGGGCCTTTCTTGGCTGTGAAAAGGTGAAGAAGACCCAAGCTGAATAATGTATTTGAACAGGAAAGAATTGTTGCTTACCCAACACATCAGGGAGGGCAGTGATAACACAAATACTGTGTGTAGTTTCCAGTACTCACAGGAGGCTGTGCATTTACATGGTAAATGGTTTCCTTAGTGATGACACCCTTGCAAGCCAGACACCACCTACATCCCATTGTATTAAAGTGACTGGCATGAAACTGTATGTGCAGAGCAAGGAAGTGATTGGCTTGTCATAGATCCATTTCTTCAACTGGAGGTTTACAGTTGCACTGAATTGCCCCAGGGTTCTGACTGTCACCAGGAATTCTGGTTGCAAGTAATTCTGGAAACAAGTGTTAAAACTTCAAAATCCCAAGTGGCAACAAAACCTTTGGTTTTGTCATTAGAGCTTCTACCAGTCACTGAAGTACCAAAACCATCTGTACTGTGATATAGAGTACAGTATCCATGGCCCATCAGCTAATGTGTGTAACAAAGGTTGTGTCAAAATCAGTCTAAGGCATTGACCAGACTGAGGGCAATGCAGGGAGAAAAAAAGAAAGCATCAGTTTTCTTTTAAAAGGAAATAGTCTGGTTCTTTAAGATGCTGGACAAAGAAATGAGACCTAAATGAACAGGAAATTATTTCCAGCTCATCTGCAAAATGAGTAAGCTGTTTCTGCTCTCACTACTCTGTCCTCAGTACTCGCTTGGAGAAGGATTTCTTTGCAGGGACACTTATAGGGCCCCATAAGTGGCATAGTGAGGCAGGGATGGCAGTCACTGTACACCATGTGCAAACACAAACTGTGTCTGAGGTTTATGGCTGCTCTGGGTAGGTGTGAATTGAACCCATGTTTAGGCAAGAAACAGTGATAAGCAGACCTGACCTTTTTTATTACTGTTGGAAGCTTGTTACTGATATTTTCTTGCTGGCTGACACACATCTGTGTCAGATATTGGTAGGAAACAGTTTTGAGTAGCATTTTGGAATATGTACACATATGCATTGATCTGCTGAGACTTTCAAAAAGGGGAGGAAGTTCTATTCAAATTGTACATCAAATACATGAAAATAGAAGGAATGAGTTGGATGTTGGCCAACCTATTTCCTATCATCAATGTCCGATTTCCAGTCTTCTGCAAGAAGCAAAGCAGAGGCATGAAACACTCTGACTTTTGTTCTTGAAGGCAGTGCTTCTCAGGCTTTGCCAACAAACAAGGTCAGCTTGCTCAGGCTGCAATCTCTTTAACATCTGAATTATGCCAGCAGATAGCCCTGGCCAGAGTAATTTATAACAGAACTCCTCAAATGATAAGGCCTTTGTCCAAAGTCTGTTACAATGTGAAGTCTATGGATTTGGTGTTGAGAACTCAATGGGGTGTTTTTCTTTAAAAGCATGGGTTTATAGCTGCTTAAAACAAACAGGAGCCCATGGCACTAGTGCAATATTAGGATTTTTAAATAAACTAAAAATTATTTGACATTTAACCTAAAAAATAGAGCAAAACCATTAGTTCTCTAATTGCTTTCTTAACATTATATGTTTGGGATAAAGCTCATTGACATTATTATGACTTTCTGTTAAAAAATGAGTTTCTGATTGGGAGTTAGAAGTATTTAAGCATGACTAAAATGGAAGTAAATGACAAAAAAAAGGTCAGGAAATATTTAGATTCTAGTGTTTTATCACTTATAATGTGGGAAGGAGGTGTTAAAAAAAATCAGCATAGCAAGTAATAACAGGAATACAGAATCAGCCAAAACAGAATTATGAAATTAGTCCCTTTTGTAATTTCCTTTTTATATTTTAGTAAAAAAATGTTCTGTAGCTTCTAAGTAAAAGGAACAAAAATTATGCTATGGAGCTAGGATATCGCTACAAGTATTGCAAACTCGCAACAAGTTTTATAAATAACTAGTGAAACTGATTTTTAAATGTGTTGTGAGTTTGAAGGCAGCCAGCAGAGGTAGTACATCATTTGTCAGCCTCTTTGTGGTCAGTGGGAGTTACAGCACATCAGAGCACAATGGGCTGAAACGCAATCCACACCTTTGGACACTCTTGATAAAATGTCTCTCCTCTTCCAAAACAAATTGAGGCATAGTTGCTGTGAGAAGAATCATTAGTTTTATACAACCTTTTAGAATTAGTAGATTAAGTATTTCATTAGAAAAGTTGAGTGGTAATTGGTTGCTTGCAATTTGCATTTTTTTCCACGAATCTATAACAATACTCAATAACATTAATTCAGATAGAAACACAGGAAAGAAATTTTTGCATAGATGGGATATATTGTTTCATACTTAGCTTTACTGCAACTTAAGCGGTCAAAAAGTATGCCAGTGACTAGTCCCATGGCACAGAGAACTCAGTTTCTGCTGTAAAGCATTACTGTATCATTAACCTTTTAATACCTTAGAAGAAAACCTTTTTGAAGGAGATCAAAGTGAGTACATCTTGGATTCTCTCTATAGTTTCATTGTGAATATCTGCTGTGAAATCTCATGAGTCACTTCAGATGTTAGAGGCATTACTTCTGCTTGGTATTGGTGGTGCCCATTCACACATACTATTTCTGTCTCTATATCTGCACTTTTTCTGGGACTTTTGTTGGCCCTTCCTGTGTTGAAATGGTCTAGTATTCATCCTAATTCTTAAACAATTCAAATGTAAAATGACGAAAATCAACAATACTGTTCAATGCACAAGCTGGTTGTTTGCTGGAGCATTGATGTACATAGCCTTAAGCTGGTCTGAGGTACTAGTACATAATTAAATATTCTGTTTTCTTTGTAAGAAGTACTGCTTGTAATGAATTGCAGATAGAGGCGAACTTTGAATAACCTGAGTTGTTTGTAACAGCATTCATTTACAAACAGCTTTAGTCTGCTATTGTATTATCTTTCCAAAAGAGCACCTGCTCTGGACTGCAAAATTTGAGATCGAGCATCTAATGGGACAATCTGCAAATGCATTCATATTAAACTTTGAGCATAGGTAGAGCACATCCATACTGCAGCAACAGGAATTTTATCTGTGTTGCTTTCTTGTTCATCCTGCTTAAGAGTTGTCGCTTCAGCTTTGATGCTTTAGTATTTGGATGAAATAACTGGATAAAATAGTGCAAGTATCATTTCCTTATCAAAGCAGAGAATGTCATCTTTAGACAAGATAGTAAGTGGAGATAAAAATCACCTTCCAACGCTGACATTTTCTGCAACAGCATTTCCTGGGGTTTTTTTACTTCTGGTGCCATTTCCCCTCACATGAGCTTAATATGTAAATTTACTTTTAACTAGCATCACTGCTAGTTAACTGCTGATATAACAAAAATTAGTATAGATGGTCAAGTAAGTGATAGGTGTACAGTGCAATGCTCATGGTGAGAGCTGAGCTTCAATGTGTGCAGTACAGCCACTGAAACAATCATAATGAGGCCTTTTTGCAGCAGAAAGAGAAGGAGCAAGTGTAATTTTTGTGTATCGTATATTCACTTTGGAATCATTATTGGCAAAGCCCTAGCATTTTTCCAAAGGCCATCTTTCACCTAAGACCTTGTATTTCCTGGGAAGTTCTTGGAAAAATCTTGAGATGGTTTAAAAATCCAGGATTACAAATAAGTGATTTATTTGCCTGACTTTTAAATTAACCTGCATGTAAACAACCTCAACCTCTTCCAAAACTACAAATGCTGGACATGTACATAAAATAAAATGTAATGTGATTATGCCCCAGCTCTTGCCATCAAGGAATATCTCCCAAATAATCCAAGAATCATTACAGAACTGGGAAGTCACTGTTAATCTGATTAATTTTCTATTTCTATAGACCATGGCCCAAAAAGCATGAGTCTTTACACAGCTCTTCCTTTGTCTACACTAGACACTTCCAAGTCTTTTCATTGCATCTAGGCTTTCAATTCTAAATATGTTGTTGCCCTTATTACAATTAAAACTCTCCTGCTAACTATTTTGCAAGTATTTGTAGCTTTCGTATCACCACTTTTCAGAATAAATCAAGAAATTTTCAGGAGTAAACACAACAAGCAAAGTCCTCTTGGACAATCCTTTGGACAAGGGATCTTACATAAACTAGGCTAAAATTACATTTACCATCTTGACAATTTGTGGCAGTAATTAAAGCAAACAAAGCATGTCCATTAAGAAGTAACAAGCTAGATCAGATGACCTAAGAGCACATCAAAACATGCTGTGGGAAATTGTGAGCTACTTCTCCAGAACAGTTTGCTGCTCTGCTCCTTGTACCTTTCTCAGTAATGCATTCCTGTGTAGGAAGGACTAATTGGGTTGCAGGTTTACACACACCCCTCAGTGGCTGTTTCCCTACAGCCATTTACAGATAAGATTTGTGGGGTTTTTATATGAACAATTTTGTGTTTCTGTCCATACTCCAGTTATCTGCAAGTTTCCAGCCATTACTGTGTCTTGTTTTTTCAGCCTTAGTCTATCCAATTACCAGGATCCTAATGCTGCAGTAACATTCAGTCCCTTTTAGGGCTGTGGTGACTGGCCTGGTAGAGTTACATGAAGAAACAAATCCTTTTTTGTGTTAACAGGAGCAGAACTGAAAGCATATACTGCCCAGCTTCAGTGCAGCATGTTCCTAATGATGGAACTGCTCTCAAACAGGCTGCAGTAGCTGGCAGAAAAAGCTTTATCTTCTCTTTCACAAGAACCTTTAAACCTCTTTTTAAATAAAAGCTTATCTTCTAATTGGTTTGACCTGCCATTCACCTGTTCATTAAAGGAATTAATCATTTTTCCCCAATCTGATGGTTAAAAGGCATTGGTAACTCTCACCTGGGAGTGTGAATGAGGTTTGGCTTTTTATTCCAGGTACCTTGCTGTTACATTCATTGTGAAACCCCTAAAATACCATTAATAAAGACTTTTTTAAACCTCATAAATCAAACAGTGACTTTATGTGATATTTAAAGACAAATAATGGATATTAAAGTATCACTGAATACAGTAATTAAAAAAAAAAAAAAGACAAAACCAACTGTGCTTGCTTAAAGACTTGCAGAAAGGATTGATAATTATCCTGGCATTATAATAGGTTGATTTCTACAAGGTTTGCATCTCTTCACTTTATATTACTTTGCACATATGACTTTGAGGTATTATTTTTAGGCTAATTTTTTACTAGATTTCAGAATCTCATACTTGATGACAAGTCTGTACAAGTCTAAATAGACTTGCAGTTCCCAAGGGGAGACTTGTTAGAAAAGAATTTATGAGGTACTATCTTAACTGGAATATTCACCTCATCTGCATCTTACAAGAAACCTCTGGAGCCTGTCATGCACAAGCTGCACTCTTACAAATTCACAAGAATGATGCTTGGCAGATTTAACCCTTTGATGCTGGATCTTCTCAAAAGAAGAGACAATTTCTGTTGACTATGATGGCATATCAATAAAGACAATAAATCTGGAAGAGCAGACCTCAGCTGCAATCAAAGGTCAGTGTCTTGCAACACTGGACAGTGACAGTTGGATAAAAAGAGAGAGATGGTGTGTGTGCATGTGTGTGAGGGTGTGCGGGCTCATAAAATAGAATCAAAATGAAAAATTAGTTAAGTGGCCTGGAAAGAAAATCCCAGTTTTCTTTTTCATTGTCTGTTGTCCTGTAGAAGTTCAGCTCTGTAGAGAAAATATATACCTACATGCAGGAATAAATAGTGATGTTCACCTTATCTTACCCAAGTCAGGATTGAAGACTAACGCAGCTAGAAATTTTTTGTTTCTTCCAGAGAAGAAACAGCCTTCAATATCAAAGTTCTGGCACGTCTGGAGGAAATTAGTAGAGATTCAGATGGTGGGACCGATAGTTCTATAGAGCTTTTCAGTTTAATGTTCATCTTGTCTGACCTTTGGTAAAGCTAAAAGTCCTCAAGGCTCTAGGTATTGTTCTTTAGCACTCTGAGCTTTCCAGCCACTCTGAAATATATTTGGTCACTTACTGAGTTGGTCCCAATTCTTTGCCCTGTGTTGTATCCATGGAGAATGGCCAATCTAACTGTTTGATAAATGCAGTAAGCCCTTTCATGACTATTCTTCGCATTACTCCTGAAAAATCTCCCTCATTAGAAGTCAACCCTAGCAGTAAACAATCTTCTTGGGAACCCTTTGTGTGAGGTGGTACAGTGTTTTTGTATATATTTTAATTTTGTACAGAGTAGGGCTGGCATTCCAGACTACTACAGAAAAGCTTATTTCTTTAGCTGTTACATTAAACCCCAAATGAAAGTCTTCATTAACACAGCTGCAAGTCCAGTTCTCAGAGCTGTAAGAGCTCCTACTGATGACAGAGATCCTATGATATTAATGTACAGCACAGGCCCACAGTGCTGTTTAAGGAAGTACAAGTGCTAATTTAACTGCAGCAACATTACAGTTCCTAATATCATCCATACCCTTTGGGATAGCTTTCCATTATATCAGCTGCTCCCAAAGCTGATGTAAGAAAAGCAAATTTCCCATAAACATGATTATTCAGGAATTTGGAGGCAACTGGTCATGCAATAGATGCCTCATAATTCTTCCACACGTGTGTCTTCATTTCTGTGCTTCGGCAATGAAAGGATTTGTTTTCCAAGTTCTCCAAGCATGTGTTTAACCCAAAAACAGGTGGAAGACTGGACAGGTGACCTTTCCGAGGCTTCTGGCTACAAACATGAGGACACGAGCCCTTTGTGAGAGGTGATGTGAATGAGAAGTGCACATCCAGTCTCCCTTGTGCTTCCTCTGGTGGTGGATGTGTCTCAGAGAGAGGGACTCCCCAAAGCACACCACTTCAGGCCCTATCAGCTGCTGGCAATTAAAACCAGGAAGGAGCCATCCGACTTTCTTACCAGAGCAGGACAATGAATAAGCAAAACTACCACGACTGTACCAGAAAGTGTTAAGGAGCCAAAACAGGGGAAGGTGGAAGCTGCCGTAGTGCTCAGGGAGCGCCCTGAAGCTGTCCCTGCAGAGATGACAGTGCTGCTGGGATCACAGCCCTGCAGGGTGGCTGCTGCAGTGCTCGAGGAGATACTTTTTGTCCGGTCTCCTGTACAGCTCTGGCATGCGGCAGGACTTTTGCTGAAGGGGCTGCTCCTCATCATTCCTATAGCTCCCCTCTTGCCTGATTTAAAAAAAAAAAAAAATCAGGAAAGATAAGAGCCTTGAGATCCTTCCAGGGGTTACTGCCGGTGTCTATACGAGCGTGTTACTGAGGTGAGGCTTTTTTCAGATTATTTTAAGATGATTTCCCTTATTGTGTTTAAATTCCAAATGCACCAAGACCTCCTGGGCTCGGCGGGAAAGGAAGGAGCGCTCGTTGGCGCTGCTCCCGCAGGGCTCTCTGCTGCCATCTCTCGGCACTGCCTGGAGCCTTGGCATCGAGAGCCAGCTCAGTCCGGAGAGCTCCCCAGAATCTCGGGAAAGAATTTCAGTAGGGATACTGAGATACCGATATCCTTACTTAGGATAATAGCCAACAAAGGCATATTCATGTCGCTGAACCTAAAGGGGAATTTAAATTATTTTTCCAGTATGCTCTTAAGTTACCCTGCCCTCTTAAGTGCTGCTGGAAGAGTCATTTCCAGCCATGCTTGTGTAGCTGTGTGTAACAGCACCAGGAGATGATGTAGTGACAGACAGGGGAGAAGCTGCTGTATTTCGGCAGGAACCTGGTTCCCGATGCCACATGGAAAGGTGTGGCACTGCCAGTCTGTGCCAGGTGTGTGCTACCACTGGAGCATGTAAGGAAACAGACACAGGAATTTTCCAAGGATGTTGCAAGGGTACAGCAGGGTTACATAAACATACAGTATAAATATTTTGTTATCATATTTACCCAGATTACCCAATAATATCCATACTGTAACTCTGTAAATTGTGTTTATTTACTCATGCATACTGAAACAGCAGCAGAGGCTTGCAGCGTTACTGTGGTTGCTGAAGGAGGATATTAGGTTTCCTGTGTTATTGGGAAAAAAGCCAGAATCTCTTCCCTCCCTTCTCCCCCCACAGTGTTTCTAGAGTTTCTAGAGACTCGAGTCCTCTCTATTGTTTACTTTGACCAAATTGGTTATATTCAGGAAAAATTTTTCTGTTCCAACTTGGGAAGGAAAACTCTTTTACCAATAAACTACTCAGCAAAGCAGAGTTAAGCAGCTGAAGAGAAGTGAAAAACTGAAAAGCAACCACAAAAGACTGCTGTGAGAAAGAGGTTAACAGCAAGGAATGAGGAGTGTCAAACAGCACGAGAACCATGAAGTAAAATGAATGTGGGCATCTAGCAGCAGTGGAGCAAGAAGCAGAGTATGGACAGAGAGAGCAGATGGGAGCAAAGATCAAATAGTGTGCCTGGAAAGATAATTTGCCCTTAATTCCATCTCTCTTTACTGAGTGTAGGTGAAGGATTAGGATGACTTTCTCCTGGTTGTAAAAATGCTACAGTTCTTGTTTCCTGTCTGAGGCACATTTTTAAAATCGGAATTTGTCGGCACAAAAAGAGTGAGCAGTGCTAGTTCAAAGGACCTATACAGCAATTTTTTCTTCTTTTAGCATCTAGGATAGTTTATCAGTATAAGCAACTTCTGCCTCTGGTTAGGTGTTTGGGAGTCCTGTCCTTGCATAGCCCAGCTGTGAGAGAGTTCATTGTACCGAGGAAAGGCATATTTACATGTTTTACTGTACTTGAACATATACTTTGCTTCCTCTGTGCCATTACTTTGTGCCACTGGTCACTGAAGGGGTTCTGGACATAAGCATGATGTGGTAAACTTAACTGAAAGTTCTTTGAAAATTTAGTCATGCGCTTTATGCTATCATAGTTTTCGATCTCTGTTGTAGTGGACAGCTGTACCAAAGCCTTTCTGTTAGGACTTACACTCTTACTGCAAACCAGGCTGCCCAGGGCAGTGGTGGAGTCACCATCCCTGGGTGGATCTAAAAGATGTGACAGCTGGGGGAATGGTTTAGTGACAGACATGGCAGTGCTTGGGTGACTGTTGGACTCGATATTCTTACAGGTCTTTATCGAACCAATCAGTTCTGTGATTCTTTTCAACAGCAACTGAACAATTTTAAGCAAGTAAAGTTACTCTGAAATTTGCAGAATTAAATAGGACAGAGAATGTTGTATCTGGGAGAAGTTCAGCTTAATGGTGCAAAGAACACAAAGGATTACTTGGTCATATTTTGAGATTAGTTTCAGGTTCCCCAAATCACCATATTTTGTCAAGACAAGAAAGAAAAGTCAGTAGCATGAGAACTGAATAGGATTCATATTTTCTCTGTTTTTTTCTTGCTGTACCTGATTGCTAAGGGTAGAACTGGGACTTTTAACAGCACATAGGAACTCAACTTTCCATTTGAAGTTCAAGCACATTTTGCCTAGCTAGTAATTCAGTTTCAAACTAAGCTCCATAGGCATATGACCTGGAGGTGCCATTAGAAAATCTTGTACCAGAAAATCTTCCAAACATGTTATAACCTTTTCTTACTTGCTAAAGCTTACAGTGCTAACTGGAAGACACTTCCTGTATGTATAAGATTTGAGCAATTGCATTTTGTTTGTGCTTTTGTATCATGGTAGCTGCTGGGAGGTTTTAGTTCTGGAAACAGATTGGACAATCTTGGGAGTTTGGTGGTCACTGGATTATTTTGAATCAACCCTATGAGGAGATACCATCCATAGGAGGTGCATTACAGTGTGCTGCACCATCTCAGAGAAGCTGAAATGAAGATATCATTAGTACATTAGGTTTGATGATGATCAGGTTTGATGATCAAGTTCTTCTGCTTGCATTTACTCTCTTCTGACCTTCTTCTTTAATCTCTGCAATATTGACTTGGATTTTAAACTTGTATTTTTAGCAAAACATAGTCTGTATATGGAAAAGGCAGCAATTTTACCCTTGGCAGGTATAATTTTCTCTCCCTTTCCACTTTCTCTATGCTTCCCCTTTCTTTTAATTGCCTTTCGTTTCTTGTTGGCACCTAAAATGCCTGCAGTGACTTAATGAAGGGATGCCAGGGCAACCAAACCCCTCTGCCAGGACACTACTCACTGGCACCCTCTAAGTCAGCCAACCTTTCAAGGTCTGGGCACATATTTTCAAAATTAAGAGGAAACTTGCTTCCACAAAAAAAGACACAGTATTATTAGAAATGCAGTAGTAGGTACCCTTTAATGGCTGCAGTAATGGACTTACAAATGGAAATGAGATTCATGATGATTTATTGACTGAAGAAGTAGTGAAATAAAAGAAAAGCTGGCAAGAGCCTCAGGAAATAATCTGATGTAAAGCATAAAATGGGCACAGTTAGAAGGATATTTACATTTTCTTGGGAAAAAAAGCCTACTCCAGCATATGTTCAGCCACTTTTTACTGGGAGAAAATAGAAGTTTTTCCAAGGGCATTGCACCACCTGATTTCAGCAATGCTGATGGTGAGTTGCAGCTTCCCTTCTCTCAAAAAATAAGATGCAGGAAACTATTCCCTTATTGAGGCTAGGGGTATGTACAGAAATTCCAAGCAGGAATTTGAAGGAAAAAGCCCCAGCCTTTTCCCCACCTTATTGGTGTCACTGTGATGTTCTCACCTCTCTACATCCAACATTCAGTGTCTCTGATATTCTGTAAAGCTGTTGTGAATGTGATGTTTGTTTTTCATTGCTCCCCCAAGGTTCCCATGTCCCTTGCCCCACAACAGATACAGAATCTTGCTCAGCAGAGCCCTCCACACCCACTGGGAAATCCCACTCTTCTGATGTGAAAGGAACAGAATGTTTCTCTGAGTATTTTGCAGACCTCAGCCAAACTCTTAAAAACTTGGTTTGATATATGTTTTCCCCACATCCTTATGACAATTTGTCTTTCCCCCATGATGCCATGAAAGGCTTTATTATTCTCTGCTGAGCACAGTGCTGAAGTGCTCCCCACCAGCAGAATGGATGGCAATGTGTCAGAAGCAGCAGGAGCTGAGAAGATGTGTTCTCAGTGGGCAAGAACAGAACCTTCACACAATCTCTGTGCTGTCTGCAACCCCTGGCCAGTCTTACAACCTCCCTTTTCCTTTTTGAAAGGATTTAGTTGGAATAACTGTCACAGCTCTGGTCAGCCGACAAGTTTAGATTCCTGCCTGTGATGCAGAACTGTGCAGGTGGAGGAAGAAACAGCACAAATCTACACGTCAGGCTTGTGATGGAGAATCCATTTGTCATGAATACAGCATCACAATAAAAATGTCGTTCTGTCTCTTTCTTGCGTACCTCACCCCACTGCCTTTCTCTTTCATTTTCTTTCTCCATCTGGTCTTAACCAAACAAGAAGAAAGGTGGGTGCACACCCCAGCACCCTTAGTGGGCTGTTGAAATAAACATCTCTAACTAAAGGGATTGATTCTTTGAAGAGCTGCAACACCAACAGTTTCAGCAAAGCTACACTCACACACTAGGACATAATTCATCCATGCCTAGTATGCAAGGAAGAAGGAAAAAGCAGTTCAGTTTCCCTTGGCTGCACAGACATTATTGTACCAGGTATGAAGACAAGGCTGGCTCCCACTATACACACTGTCATATGGATTTACTACTAATGCACTTTTTGCCTCTGCTCAGTAGTGGGATAAGACATTTGCAAACATGGCATGTGGAGTTAAGAGGAATCTTTCCAAATTCCTGTAAAGAAAAGCTTTCTTCCTCTCATAAACTTTATAACCCCATCCTTAGGTATCTTGTATGAGAAGTTGATGGCATCAATTCCTAACAAATTCAGGTGCTGGGTTACAGACAGGTCCAGGCAAAAGTAGATGGTACTCTAGTGTTACTTGTACTGCAGATGAGGCTGCCAGTGATCTTGAATCAGAACTTCTAAATATACTGTGAAATATGCTAACAGCCATCATCTCTAGGAGGGTTTTTTATTGCTAATTGCAACATTCCCCTGTGCAAGGTCCCCTTCAGCCCTAAAACCTGGTATTGCAAGCCACAGATTGGGGCTGGGCTGAAGGCATTTGTGGTCTGTTCTGGGAGTCCCATGGAGAAGCTGGTGGATGCTTTTTAGCTTTTGACTGCTAAATCCATTAGCCTGGATGAAGGGTTGTTTTTGTTGTTTAGCTGCCAAATGTGGTAGCCAAGAGAAGTCAAAGGACACTAAGTTTGGGAATATCTTTAACCACACATCCATCACTGGTCTTTTTAATTGGATTATTGTTTTTTCATCGAAAATCCTCTCAGGAATCACCTACCTCTTCCATTCAGTTGCAGTTTCACTTTTGTATTGAAGCAGAATGAGGCTGAATGGTTGGCAGAAGTACTGTGCTTTGTTAGAGATGGAAAGGATGATTTTATATAGGAAAAACGTGTGGGGCACAGTGTGGTCTCTTCATTACAAATTTGCTGGCTGCAAAGATTCTGCCCACAGTGGAAGGATTTTCTGTCAGCAGGCTTCTCAAATAAATATTCATTGCTTTGGTGGAGGGACCTTTCCTTTACATCTAGTCATTTGAAAATGAAAGAGCAATATTGCAAGTGCAGACGGTACCTTCCAGCACAGCTGCTTCCAATTCAATATTCCTTGAGAAGCACACCATCCAAGACTGTTGAAGAATTTTCATTTCCCTTCTCCTTCAAGACATTACAAAGAGCATGCAGTAGGTGAGAGAAGAGGCTGGGTGGTCCTTTCCAGTATGTAGCATCAGATGTGGAGGAGAAGAGACCACCGTGGGGAGCTGCACATGCCAGCGCCAGATGAGGCTGGACAGGCTGTGGGGGAATACAGAGGTATTCAAGGTTTTACAAATGTCTGTCTTGAGCATCTCGTTTGCCAGTCTGAGGCTTCAGTCAGAAGTGTCTGGGGAAGAGGCAGCTCAGGCTTTTGAGATACTGTCCAGAAAAGTTTGTGGAGAGTAGATTTGATCGTGTTCTCCTCAGAGAGAATGTGGACATTGGAAGCAAGTTCTTTTGTGCTCTTCTTCCCTTTCACCAGCGGGAGGAGCTGGGAGAATGGGCTCCCCAAATGCCCCGGGGCCAGCACTCCAGACTGGTTTTAGAAGCAGTGGAAGCAGGGATGCCTGTGAAATGCGCTGGGGGCAGGAGTCTGTGTGTCCAGGATAAAGAGAAGTTCCCTGCTCATACATTTTCCACTTGCACTGCTCTCTTGGTACATACGGGGAAGATACTCCTTTCAGCTCAAGGATACATGTTTAAATAGCATAGGTGCCATAGAACAGCCAGAAACCAACCTACACCAAGTGATATGGAAATATCAGAGACATGTCAAAGCAATCCAAAAGCCAGATTTTGCCTTCAGCCAAGAGGCAAATGTATGAGCAGGCCTCCTGTCTGATCAGATGCCTCAGGCCATGCTCCTGCCCTCCTGGCAGCCCCAGCTGCACAGCATGGCCCACCCTTGTCAAGAGCACTGGGCAGAAGGGAGCCAGAATGTTTAGACCTTTTCCAAAATATCATGGCTCAACTGTCTTCTCAACGAAGATAAGGGCAGTGAAGAGTTTCTGGGACCACAAGTTTTAAAAGCAAAATACTGCTTGAAGAATGTGATAGATGTGGACTCTTCCCTCTCAAGGCAGTAACAATGGGCATGTCTGTGGCTGTGTTAAATCAGTCCAGTAATTCTTCATAGCTTGCTTCTTTTTTAAGTTTGCAGAATTAGTTCTGTGCAACATGGATGAAATACACAATAACTCTGACCTTTGGCTCAGAGCACAGCTGGCAAACATTGTGCAGCCCCTCCAGAGCTGCCTGGGGATGAGGCAGCTGCCTGTACCTCACTGCAGTGTCTCATGGAACAGGCCAAGGAATACGGATACCTTCAGCTATGGGAAGAAAAATGGGAGAGTGCCAAGTGCATTTTGCTGAGCTAGAATTTGCTTATGATATTAGAGTATCTCTTTGCCTGTCTGCTTGCTCTGAAGATTTTCAGACTGAACAGAGCAGCTGCTCCCCAGGGAACAGTATGAACTTACACTACAAGTTGGAAAGGCCAGAACAGTTGATGAACTTCCACCTCTACTCAGATACTGAGAGGTTAGTTGCAGAAGTTAAAGAGACCATGTAAGGCACACATCCTGACATTTAGTAGGGCATTTCACACATACTGGGTCATGTATGATTAGCTAACGGAGGGATTTGATTTGGTGAGCACATCTCAAGCAAATACAAGAGCTACTTGAGTGATGCAAGAGCATGGAAGCAAATTGAGTATTTTTCGTCTCAGATGCTGAATTTGGGACTTTTAGCTAATCATTTAAACTGCAGAGCATCCTTTCAAGGTCCTTGAAAGTCTTTAAGATAAGGAAGAGAGGAAGAATAGGTAGCCATGAAGCATTTTTTTTCTTGGCTCCTCACACATTGCCTGCTGCCAATTTTCACTGCTCTGCACACAAAAAGCTATTTGTCTCTTAATGCTAAATCCCATACTGGGATTCACAAGCAGTTCTTCCATGTGTCTGTGGGGATCAAGCAGATGTACAGAAATGCCATCAAAGAAGCCGAGTGCTTTGGAAGGAGAGAGAATTCTGCGTTCAGCTATGGAAGGTCATCCCAGTATCAGGACAGAAGTAGACCTGCAAATGGAGTCTGCAGCTCAGTGCTATGTCTGCCCAAGAATGCTTCAAAATTCAGCTGTGAGGCAATCTCATGGATGAGAACATCCTGAAGAGCTTGAAAGCCCAGGTTACCTCCATAAGAAAGCAAGTACTGCTCCATAGTGGCTGTCACTGGATGTTCAAGGTTGCCAAACTAGGCCAAGATAATTTTTCCACTATGATACCTTATAGCAGCCCTTTGTAGTAAGGCTCATTCAGTATCTCATAGAGCTGATCCCTTTGACAAACCAAAGGCATTTTCCCAAGAATAATGAAGGCAGAGTTGCAAAGATCATCCAGGAATTCCTCGACAGCTGTAGTCCTACAGTTTGCTGTCCCTGGGAGGATTTGGGATCATGACTTTTGGTTCTGTTTGCACTAGGTGATATGTTTTTGATTGTTCATTTTGTTCTCCATAAAGGAGTTTCACTGCTACACACATGAAATTTTAACACATACTATAGATTATCAATCAGCGTGATTTGTGAACAATGAATGTTCACAAAGTGAAAGGAGATGTAGATTCACCAAAACAAGCCTTACATATATTGAGAAGCTCCTTGTAAATGGTTCGCATTTGAATTCCTCTCTAAGGATTGCTAGTAAATAAAACTTAAGAAACAAGCTAAATTTAGCAAAATTGCATGACACATTTCACATAGCCAAACATTTGAAAGGAGAGACATCAGTTTTTGAAATTTATGGCTCCCGTTGTTCTTTCATACAATATAAAAATATTACCACTTCTATATTCTGCTGCTGTTCCTGCATCTCCAATAAATATCCAAAGTATGAACATTGAAGTCTACCAGCAAACATTTAAGGGTGATGATGTGCTTTTATACCAATCCATCAGAGCATCACAAGTTCCATATGCTCCATGAAGTCTTTACTGCAGAGGTGGTAGTTACTTATAAGCTTCTCCAGAAGTGGCTGAAGGTGTAGAGCAGCAAACCTAGCATGCTAAAATATTCACTGTGTTCACTTCAGGGTACATGCTCAGTGCTGGTTAAAATCCTTTCAACAAACACCACATCTCAAATTGTGGAAACCAGGATGAGAAGATCGCAGTATGGCCGATGGATATATTTCAAATACAATTGACACCATTCTGAGAGTTGACCCAAGAGGCAAAATTATTTAATTTCAGAAACAACTAAAGCTTGATCTTTCATCTAACTAGGAATAAAAAAGTATCTCATGTGTTTATTCCTGTTTGCCTTTTGTCACTTCAGTGACATTTTTGGCAAAAAGTAAATTCTGGAAAAACACTAGAACCACACTATAAAGGGAGCAGGACCTGCACCACAATTAAATGAATCTGGAAAATGGTGTCTGCCTGCCTGAGCTCTCTTGTGGAAATAACAGCTAAGACAGTGAGATTTTTCCATTTTGCTCTATGCTTTTATGTCTAAATATTCGCAGTCACCACACCAATGCACTTGCAATTGAGAAACAAACTGCGTGACCCAGGAAGAATACTTCCATGCAAGTTTAAAATCAGTCAAACAAGCAGTTATTTATCATAAAGGAAGGAATGTGTCATCTGTTGCCTTTAAATTTGGACAATCTTAAAGGCCAAAAGAAGTTTTTCATGCCAATGTTCTGTGTCAGCAGTTTCTGATTGCATTATACTGATTTAGGGTTTTAGGTTACATATACATACTAGATCTAAGTCTAGGTTAGAAGAGGATAAGTGATTTTTTTCTTTCTATTCAGTGTTTGGTGGAAGGAGGAATGAAATTACTCTATTAAATTGAAGAATACTTTATTTATGGAATGCATTGCAGCACTACCATTATACTTAAGTAGCAATTCATTATGTGACTGTGTTTTCTTTCAGTCAAAATAGCTGCCATTTTTCTCTGTGATCAGTGGAAAATTTAAATCTTCAAAGTAATGGTCTAATCCACCTAAACTGCAAAAATGTTAATGCTTCCTGTCTCTTCCTTTTACCACTGTGCCTCTTTTCCCCTTATTTTCTGTGAGCTTCCTAAGTTATTTGCTACAGCCAGGAATGCTGCTTTTTCTTGGCTGTGTTCTTTCCCTTTCTTCAGGGCTGCTTGCCCTGAGAGAATTAAAGCAGCATTAGTCAAAAAAATATTTGCCAATAATGGCTTGGAGTACTGTAACTGCAACAAATCTTGGCCCTTCATGTCCACACACTCTTTAAGTATAATTTGAATTCAATGCTCTCGCACTTTTCTGCAACACAAGAAAAGCAGTGATTAAGGAAATTGCAGTATGACTGAACTTTATTCTGCAAAGGACTCTCAGTAGTGATCAAGACTGTGGTTTGGAGATGTTTCTTTTAGAAAATAAAAATTAAAGGAAAATAAAGCAGTGGCATATATAGGGAGATGATCTAGAAGCCTGGGCTGATAGCTCTAGGAATACATTACATGGAGGCAGAATGAATAAACATTAGTCAAAAGTGGTAAAGGGAATAAGGACCCTTGTCTGTCTCACAAGCAAATACTCTTATCTTGGGAATTGTTACTAACTGACAGTTCTGTGTTTATATCCCTCTCAAAGCTTAGGAACATAAAAGTAAAGAAACAACCAAGGATATCACAAATCTAAGTTTCACATGCAACAAATGCTTCTTCAGTCAAATAGCAAGAAATGTCTTTCATGACAGCATAAACATTAGTGGTACATGACAAAAATAGTAATTAGTAAGTACTTTAAATCTTAAATTGCTTTCATTGTCAAATGTGAAACTTGAGAGCTCTCTTCCTTCACAGCACAGGAGAATGTGTGACACTGGAGGCCACAGCCTGACTTACTGTCCAGCTTTCTTTGGGTACCAGTTTGAAATGTTAGCTATGCAGAAACTACCAGCTTTTCATAACATCTGAAAGTTCTTCTTAACTTATGGAGAACATACAGGTTAAAAAGCTGATTCATGACAAGCACAGAGTTGATGTAACAGGTATTTAGACTTTAAATTCATAAGCTGTAAAATGGTGGGGGTTTTTCCCATAATCAAGGGACAAAGCAGTGGACTCTAAAATCTTTAGATTCTTGTGTCTAGTGAAGAAGACTGCTCCTACCATGCCAATTTTTTTTTCAATTCTTATGGATGAGAAAGATAGAATTACCCACCTTACTGGCCCTCTGAAGTTGTTCTTTGGTCCTTGGCATTATGAGAACCATCAAGCCCTCCTTGCGAGATATCTCTACTGAAATAACATGTTTTAACACTTGCCTGTTTCTTTTTGCCTCTGTTGCTGTCCTATTAGCTTTTAGAAATGAGCAATATTTCCAAAGACATGAAGCTCCCAAGCTTTTTGTGAATAAATCTTCAGGTGTATATAGGAAAGAAACATGCTACCAACTCCTGTGAGAAAGCTGGGTTGGCTGAACTTTCCTGTCCCAATACATACAGATTCTTAAATAGGGTATTAAATATTCTGAAAGATACAGTTATATATAGATATACACACACATATTCTTATCTATTCTGATATATATAGTAGCTATATGATGAGTCATCCCTGGAATAGTTTGGATGTTGTATAACTGCAGATACAGGATGTGGGGGAGGCAGTTAGCATTGGGAGTGTGGTAAAAACTTGGGAGCTCTGCAGAGCAGGGGGTGAATTCAGGAACACAGTGTACAAATCTGTACAGACCCAGACTTTACAGTTTTGCTGCTCATAGAACAAAAAAAAAAAGTTGTTATTTGTCATGGGAAATTTTCATGTAGCATAGGAGTACATGCAAACTGTGAGTGGAATAGCACTAACCATTAGTTCCTGGTGATAAATTTAAAAGCAAAACTTCATTTAGTCTTCATCATTATTGGACTCTTTTTCAGGTCAGGCAACTACTGTGAATCCATGGCAACTTTTCCTTTAGACTGTTACTTTAGTAGTTAAGTGAGCACTAAAAGGACCAACAAGAGACTTATTATCAGTACAGCTTCAACAGGACTGTACAGAGGTCAGAGGGAAGAAGGGAGTATTTGCTTAAGAAGCCCTACCTAGGTTTTTCTTATTCCTTTGTAAAGCCACTAAAGACGGCAGAGGTTTTCATCCCTCAGGAGCAGAACGAATAAAGACTCCTATTTTCACAGTTCATGGCTGAATCAGCAATGATAACTTAGTGTCTTGTTGCCTGCCTTTTGCCAGTCAGTGGCAAAGTAGCAGTCAAATTCATGCATGTCACATCAAGCTAACTGGCCAAGAAGAAAGAAGATTAAAAAAAAACCTGTTTATATAGATTTACCCCTAATTGTTTTCTAATCAGTTTACATTCCATTTGTAATCAGAGGAGCCAAATCAATATTCAGCTAGGCAGGTGTGCTATGGAGGGAATCTTTCCTGATGCCAAATCTGAAAATAATGCCAGCTTGCAGTGTTATGACCTTTCTAATCTCACTACATTAACAATGCTGAATCTTCAATTTCACAATTGCCAGGTTGTCACGGCAGCCCTCGCTGTGAGGATGGCTTACTATATACTGACAGGACCTTACCTCATTCTGATAGCATTTCTTCTTGATAAGTGATCAGTGGAAATTTAAATCTTCAAAGTAATTGTAATGCTTGCAACATGTTTTTGAAGTAAGCAAAAAATAGGAAAACTGAGAAGTGAGAGTTTAAATTAGTTCTTCATAGCAAAAATGTTACCAAGTTGCAGAATTCCAGTGCCTTTACTGTACTCAGAATTACAGAATGCTCTTCTTTTTCTTTATTGCATTTATTTACTGATTGTTTCAATTCAATTTTTTGACAAGTAACCCCCTGTCCCTGTGGCTAGCACAGGTTTTTCCCATGAGAATTTTTCTTGTGTTTTATAAATAAAGTTTGGATGTTATTGGAACAGTGTCCCAGAACTTGGACAGTGCAGGCCTGGCCAATCAGGCCTGGGGGAAGGCTTCTGACTGACCAATCTGGGTGACTTTTGAGAACTCTATATATGTGATGAAATCAAAACAATAAAGGGCATTCCTTCTTGCCACTGAGAACTGGTGTTTTCATTACTCTGCTAGCTGCTCAACAGCGACATGTCCCCAAAGCACAGCCAACCTCACAGCTAGAAAGGTTTGTTCTATGTCAGTCCAGTCAAGTTTTCTGTACCTCCATGGACAGAGAGTCCACAATCACCAGACTGCTCTAGCATTTCACCACACTTTTTTTCAATTTTTGTACAATATCCACTTGGAAACTTTATCATCAAAAATACAGCTCAGTTTTATTCCCAGTTGTTGCGTTACGGTATAGATATATGAGAGTTTGCTTTAAGTGAGCTGGGTTTGGTATCAGAGCAGCTGGACACAGCAGTGTGGAGCTAACAAAAGTCTGTAAAAAACACCTGAGAACCATGGGGTGAACAAGGAAGCAAAGGACTGAATAATCTCTTTATCAGGAGGGCATGACGGGACTAAATGGATACAATTCAATAATAAGGAATAGTAGGAGAACATTAGGTACTTCAAACACTGTGTTAATAGTCTGTGTTAAGTCACACCTAATTGGCATTTAATTGCCAAGTTTTCTAGTATCTCAAACTGCTACCTCCTAAATTGCATTAAGTGTGAAATACAAGTCATATTCCATTCATCAAAGCACTGCTAAAAGGCCAGACATGAAATGATTGCCTTTCCAAGTGAGCAAGGGATGGCTGAGGATGAACTCGAGCATGTGAGAATGGAGGGAATGCAGCATGGAGGATGGAGTTTGGTAAATGAACAAGCAAGGCTGAAATGTTGTCTTGGCACTGTAACCACAGAGAACTGGAATTGAAAGAATCAAGAATGCAGATACAGCAAATCTGTGCAGAGGGAAGTGCGAGTTACATGTTTGTAAGAGTTACATGTTTGTGGTAAAGAAATATGATTTGATTGGAAAGAACTCCAAAATATAGTGGCATAGGGAAAAGGAGGAGTTTCCATTATTGAAAGAAGATGCAATGTTCTTTTCCAACAAGACCCTGACTCCTCAAAGCTGGGAATAGTGAAGAGCAGAAAGGAAGTAGCTGTGTGGAAATGAATGCAAGCAATGAGTGACAAGTAGGTACACAGATTTAAATAAGTGAATGTGGTGGTATTTTGGAGCCCTCTCAACTCTTGAGTGCCCTTTTGCTTTGGTGGCCATATGTTCCCAAAGAGGTTGACAGAAAACCCCAAGTGCTCACAGGGGTACAGCCTCAGGAAATGGAGTTTTGGAGATAATTCAGAACACCATCCTGGCAGCAGGGTCTGCTTCAGGGAGGGGAAGAGAAAGAGCTGTGCCCAGGGTGCTCAGCAGAGGTGATGGAAGAAGCTACAGACACAACCTCTAGCAACTGAAGAAAGTTTAAAGGCCCAGAAATCCAATGGGATGAGTCCCAAAAACAGCTTGTTAAGAGCTCAGCTTTCTCAACAATATATAATATCTTGAAACAATTAAGTTGACACTTCCCATATCAGCATGACATCTTTATCTGAGATCTATGACAGGAGGATTTATAGCTTTAATGAAACACAAGGCAGAAGATTAAAAGTAAGCAACATGTAAAGCTTGCTTCAGTGACTTAGACCAGTGTCCATAATCATATGAGCCTCTGAGAAAATGCTAAGAATGTTCAGATATTAACTGATTAATGAGATCAGCTTTATTATCAACAGGATGCACTGTTAAAAATTAGTTGTGATACAAAATTTCTGATAGCAAAAGAAAACTGCTGTTTAAGAGATAGAATTGAAAAGAATTTAGAACAAGACCAAAGGATGATGAGGTTTTAAGGAGTGAAACACTACTTAGAAAGAAAGAATAATAAAAAATAAGTTTAAAAAAAGTAAATAAATTTGCTGAAACTATATAATTGCCAAGCAGCTTAACTTTTTTGTGGTGGCTGTATTCACACTGATCTGTTAATTTGGGATAGCTTCATTTTTTTAGGAAAAAAAGAATGGATTGGTATGATAACCTTTAGAACTGAAATGGGAAACAAGCTTGCTACATCTCGAATTAGACACAGGAAAAATAAATTTGTCTTCAATAACACCAGATCAGAGAGCATTTGCCTCTAATCATTCAGCTTAGCATACTGTAAAGATCAGGGCAATTTATAGAACTCTGATCTATCTTGTTACAGCCTAAATTTCGTGTGTGTTCAGTTTAAGCTCTGGCACAGATATAACTCTTTTTTGACCAGAGTTAATTCTCTTCAAAAGCTCCCTGAGTTCCTCCACTGTCCCTATCTTCAGTGAATTGCATTAGTTGTCAACTAAAAAGATGGGATGAACTCAAATTTAAATGCACTGGATTGTCTTACATATTTTCACTACAAGACCAGATTTGTCTGTTCAGAGGTAGTTGTTTGCAGGAAAACAATAAACAGTAATTAACCTTTCCTTTTTTCTCTCCCATTATATTCTCTGTAAGAAGACAAAAGTAAATTTGAGCAGAATATGGTCAAGATTGGATATTCAAGTGTCTAAAGCTAAGCCACACCCATGTATACGTGTCTGCATTTTCCATCCACACAGTGCAGGGAGCATGATCTTGGGCCTTGTGCAGAACTAGGGCAAGATGGCACAAATTCTGGGACTTAGGCAGTTGTTTGGACTAAATATTGTAGGTAAAGTTCATGATTCATGGCCTGAAGTTCATAAAATTTACCGAGTTAGTAAACTTAAGGGCACAAGGTCTAGTGATTATCAAACCTACCATGGTGCAAAAAAGTCCTACAGGAGGTGGCAGTACATTGGGATATGGCTTTAGCTCAAATGTTTTTCTGACTACAATGCTTTCTCCAACTTCCCTGTCACTGTGATTATCATTCTTTAGCCAAAGTCACAAGGCGCTGATAAATAGATCTGTTTATCTAAATAGATAAATAGATTTCACCCAGACTGTTTGATCTGGGAGATCAAAAGATCTGAGAGTGGCTGCACACTCTCCTATCAACACCTTCCAAATGTTCCTATATACACGACTCAAGTGTAGTTTTTCTAAAAGCATATGATGTAATTTACTGCTGAGAATGGCTTGCAATGTGAATCTAAAGCAAGATCTTTTTTATGGTTTAATGTAGAGCTATCTCCCTCAGAAGGACTGGGCAAAGGGAAATGTGTTGCAGAGCATCAATACCCTCATCTTGGTCTGGGGAAAGATAAAGTGGCACAGAACAGGCATAAGTTGTTCTTCTCATGGAGGTTAATGTCCAAAACCAAGACCCTGTTTCTTCTTCCCTCCAGATTATCTGAAGTGGGAGGACAGTGCTCATTTTTCTTTCCCCCTCTTTTCTCCTGCGTGCCACAAAAGTTGTCTCTGAATTCTTTTTCCCAGAGACAAATCACTGCTCTCCTTAGGCTTGTTTTGGGGCTGTAATTCTTACAGGTGGCCTACACAGGGAGAGGTCTGATAATTTTTATTTTCACCTTGCCCACATTATCTTTTCTACTGAGGTGCCTGCTCCATTCCAGTGCAGGAAGGCACAGTTATTTGAAGAACTCTCAAATTATTGCAAATTATAGTTGACATAATAGGGGAAAGCTAAAATCAATGCCAGTTTACCATTCTGTAAGTTATTACAGTTCAGCTCATACCCCTTAAAATCTCAGGGAGCAGCGAGCCAGCTGCATGTGGAAACCATAACAGCTCTACCTCCCACTCAGGGATGTGTGTTTCTTGCACAGGCCCCTTCCCAAAATGACAGTCATTTGTAGAAAGTAATCTTGAGGGCCCTAAGTGGGGAGATAAGGAATGAGTGTTTTGCTTTTCCCATTTTGACCTTCCCCTGCAGAGCATTATGCAGTGCAAGGGCACCAGAAAATGGCACATCTTCCTCCTGTGGCTGCTGCCAGAGAGCACTGCTGGTCAGGGTGCACACGAGCTGCCCTCTGACTGCTGCTCAGAGCTGGCCTTCCACAGCTGTTTGCACTGCAATTGCCATAAAATCTGCTCTGAGCTCAAGCCAGAGACACTCAAATTGTCAAGCTCCCACTGTGCCTGCTTGAATGCTAGTAAAGGTGGCATTTTTGTGGTATAACCAATGTTCTTAGCAAAGAAACCACACCCATTTTGCTGATTTCCACTTACTGGTGTTGCTCTGCTGCTGGAATATGTGCACTTTTAGCTTCTTTTTCTAGAGTTGATCATCTTTGTCAGGTTGTACTGGCAAAGCCATCAGGCCCTGGCAGCCCAGGGCTTACAGCTGCTCTGCTAACAACAACCATCAAAAGCTGTGGGAACAAAAGTTTTCCTTCTCTGCGGATCAGAATATCCAAACAAACGCAGTCTGCTGATACATATTCATTTGTCATATTGTTTCTACAATACTGCACGTGGAATTGTTGACTCCCTTGAAGTTATTTAAAGGAATTCTTGCCAGTGCAGTGGCAACAAATGCTATACAGAGGCTTGACCTTATCGGCAGGCAGTTGTTTGCTCCTTGAAGCTATGAAGAGTAAAGTGCTAAACACATTTTGCTCAAGTTTCTGCAAAATCAACACAAAACCTTCTCCAGGATTTTTCTCCGTGAATTATGTGGAATTTTTTCTAGTGTGTTTTGCTGGATGATCTGAAGAACAATAATGAAGTACTCATAACTTCTTTTGGTTTTTGTTTCACTCAGGACATTCCAATCCTTTTCATAGGTGGAAGAAAGGGATGCTGTAGTTATCTGCAAGATTCGAGTGTTCCTGCAAGGGATGCCATGGACTTGTACTGCCTGGTTATAGCTTTTGTTTGAATACAAAACACATTTTTCCAGTTTCCATTTCTCTATCACAGACAAAGTTTAAACACCTTCCTTCCTATCCCTTCTTCTCTTGAGAAAACACCCCCTCTTAACCTAGCAAGCCAGCAGCAGAAGCATAGGAAGCTCTGAATTAAAATTCTCCAAAGTGCTACCATTACTCATCTTGGCTTTTGCTTTTCAACAGCCCTCATTTTCCCGTTGTTTTGCATTTCAGTGTTTAACAATGCAAGTATCTACCTGACTGGCACATCTGTTCTGAAATATGCAATAGTTTGACATTGATACAGAGCCCCAAACTCTGGGCTTCACTTGTTAGGACAGAAGCCATGTGTTGCTCACACAGTGGTTCTCCCTCAAAAGGAAGCACTGCTATCATCTCTTCCACAAGCTCTCAGAATGTCTCTATTAGGTAGTAAATGACCACAGTAAGAATTCCAGAATAGCTCTGTATGGACATTGCTCTAGAAAATCAGCTTTGTGTGTCTGTGTGTGTCTGTGTGTTAGACTAAAAGAACCTGTATTACATTTGAAGCAAACTTATTATTCCAAAATAAATAATTTTTATTATAGAACAGTGTCCACCCTGGGAACTATTATAATACATTTCACTGTACTGCGAAGCACAAACAAGGAAGAATAATAGCTTTATTTTAAACAATATCCAGCCTGTGTGAACTAATTTTTTTTCAGGCTATTTCCATTGTAAAAATAGTATTAAACAGTCTGTTTCTGTTCAGAGATTCTTATCTTGGTGTTCTCAAAAGCTGTTTTTCAAGAGGTTACCAACATGACAGATATGTGGATTTTTTTAATATTCTGGCTGGAAAAAGAAATTTTTCTTCTTTCATTTCTTAGACAGCACAGCTTTCCCTTGAGTTTGTTCTGTGAAACAAACACTCATGTTTGGGTCAGGGAAGATGGTCTCTCACCTCTAGCTTCAGGAAGTTGCGTTGTCACAAAACTTCTCATCAAAACTAGGAAACTAATTGAATTATCCTTATAATTAATGTCCCATGCTTCCATAAATTCAGACTTTTCCATTTTTAACTGAGAATATTCCTCTAACAGTTTTCCAAACACGAAGAAATTACAAAGTAATACTTTTCACTTGGGGATAGCAACATGAGAGCCAGGTTTCACCACAGGGCACAGTATAGGCACATCAGCTCCACCTGAGAAAAGGGCAGAGACGAGGATTTTGTATTCCAGCAGCACGTGGAATCCTGTACCATGGTACAGACCCATTTCCCTGTCTGTGACAAAGCCTCAGCTAGGTGCTCTCTGTTATATTTCAATCCTCTCTGTAGCGTAAGTAAGGTAGCTAAATGGTGATAAACAAAACTTTGCCAACTTGGAGGAAAAAAGGACAGATCAATTGGCTCATTAAAAGAAAAGGCCCTAGTAATATTAAAACTTCAGGTGTTTTAACTGTGTATATTAGAGGTAGAGACTAAAACTTCTGAAATTGAGGGAAAGTTATTGTCTATACATTCATTTTCTTTCCCTGTCTGTGATACATATTTTAAGGGAAATAGGTTGCTGGGCTTCCTACAGCAGAGTGTATGTGTTTTGTGTTTTTCTTTAGAACATGTAAAAACTGTCAGGGCTGGCTGCTCTTGCTCAGGTCCTATTTTATTATCAATGATAAAGAATTCTTGGAATTCCTCCTGTTTCCACTCAGCATCATCCAGTGGTTAGAATGTGGTAACCATTCTAACACTGCATCCTCTCAGGGAATGATGTGGAATTCTCTCTTCTTATGATTCTAGCTATGAACAGTTGTTGGCCAGAACGTCTCTTCCTCCTGACAGAGGAGAACAAGGCATGATTTTTTATTGCAGCAAACATAAATGGAAGTAGGAGCTGTATGAATTGTAGTGACAGAGGGAGGAATCAGTTAACTGAAATTATCAGTATCTAGGAAAAAAAACAGCACAAGTTCAAGAAAGTGTTGCTTTTTTAACCATACAGAGTTTTATGCTTACCTGGTTTGTGAGACTTGGTGACAGGGTAGTTGGGACTTCCATGTTTACACTAAAATTAAATAATACATTTTCATTTTTTTTTAACTTAAATCCCTATTTCTGCTATGGATGGACTAATAGGCTCAAATTTATTTGGTTTTTCCTCTTATTGTTCTTACAAGTCCTTAATCCCAACTGACTGTAATACCAGTGTGCTTCATCTGTACATATTAAGCCAATTTCTGGGACTTTATATCAAAATTGGAGAGGCAGACAAGTCTGTGCCACCAGCTATCACTGATGCTCAGTGTACAAATCAAGAAGAAGAATTAAGAGATTCATATACTGTGGATAATGCCTTAAGTAGATCAAGCTTAAAATACATAAGCTCTCACAGCAGAAACTGCTGGGTCTCCAGTTATTTCCCCTATGCGACCATATCAGGCTTAGCTGATGATCCCCTCTGAAGCTGGTCACTCCTTCATCTGGTGCAATTTTAAGTCACCACTAGGTCCACTTTGGGCAGATCACTGGTCTTATCTCTCTGCTAAGTCACCCTGTGGCAAGGTTCAAACAGGGACTGAAGTGCCACCTAGGACAGAACAGCCCAGAAAAGATCATGAGGTTCAGTCTGGGCAAGCAGCCTTGCACTACAGCCCAAATGCTCTACGTGGGAAAGAAATACTGTTCTCATTGTGATCCAGAATGTGCTTGCCTGTTGAAATTTCCCCCTTTTCTCCCAATTTTCTTGTTGCTGTGGCCTAAAATTGTTCAGCACCCAAGAGTTCCTTTTGTGGTTACTTTCCCTTAGTAATAAATGTTGTGGACTTCATTTTAATCTTGCAATCTCCATTAAATTCCTCTTCCTTGTGCTCTCAAGTGTTGATTTGGTATCATTTATAAGGATTGTTTTGATTAGACACTGATAATCCCAACGGCTGTGATAAAACCAGGTGTGGAAAATCCCTTCTGTTTGCAGCATCAGCAGGTCTGTGAGTGATCCATGGCTGAGCACAGGGTGTGCTGGGTGGGCAGCAGTGCAGGCAAATCCTTCATCCCTTGGCTCTGGCAGCTCCTACTACACACAGGCAGATGGAATGTGAACTTCTTCCCCTTGCTTTGCCACTGAAATAATTTTATAGTACTTCAAATATTCCAAAATGAAGGAGGGAAGAGAGAAGGGGGCAATATTTCTGCAATTTTTGTCACACTAAGGGATTTTTAAACCAATGGCTTTTATTTGGTGAGAAAGTATTCAAACTTTCATTGGTCAACTCTACAGCTCTTCTGCTACATTGGGTGTAGGATCAATATAATTGAAAGAGCTGATGCTGTGAACACAAGGCAGAGGCTGTGATTATTCACAGCTTGGCTTTGCTAGGCAATTTCTTTTTTAAAAAAAATACATTAAGCAGTGCACTTCAAATTTCTTCCACTTTTCAGGTGGTTGACTTCTGTCTGAAAGCCTTCTAAGAACTGAATCGTGCACATTTCGAGTTTAACTGCATATCTCTAAGCATAATTGCTATATAGCCAGTTTATTTTATAGCTTTCAGCTTATTCATTTTATTACATAACTTCTTAATTTGAGGATTAAAAGGGAAAGTGATTAGTCACTCTTTTGCATGTAACTCCATTCTCATGAACTTTAGCACCTCTGCTTTGTCTGTTCACTATTTCTGTTAAAACATCAGCAAGGAAGGATGAATGAAAGTTCTAATTAGAATTTTTTTTTCACAGAGAATCACACAGAGGTGTCAAGTCAAAATCCTGCAAATGCATATGCTTTAGAATGCAATTTCCAAACTGGGGGTTTTTTACAAAAGGGTTTTTTTTTTACAAAGATCAAGGAAATGATGGTATAAAACATTCAAAAACAGTGCATGTGCTAACAGAACATCTGTGTGTTTATCTAAGTCCCAACTAAATGAGACAAGGATCTTCCTCGTGCATTGTAGCATTTCCTGAAGAGCACAAAGATAAACCAATTCTATTTCCAATAATCTTTCGATTAATATGTGTGATACTAAAAACCCGTGGCAGCTAGCTTGGCCACAAGCCAGTCTTAATCTTCAAGTCATTGCAGAAAGTTACTAAGCTGTTGGTACAGAAACTATTCCAGCACCATTTTCTGGCTGCCTAGATCCATGTTACATGTGTGGAGAGAGCTAACAGCTCTGCTGGCTGCACTGCCTGCCTTCCACGATGAGCCCATCCTGGTGTTTCTAAATCCATCATGCTAATGTCCCTACCAGAAGCCAAGGATTTGTGTTCTGAGGGGTTTTACAGGGCAAGTCTGAAAGGGTTACACTTGTTCCCTGCTAACAGGCATGTCACAGCGGACAGCTGCTGCATGAGAGAGTAGGGGGAAAGGGAAATCTTGTAGAACCCAAGCTCCCTTTACTTTTATTTAATACCCATGAACGAATGGGTAATAATGCTAATAATGTGCCACCACCAAATAGGCCTGTCCTTTCCATCAAGCCCAGACAGCATCATCTTGCAGCTGTTGTAGTACAAGTAGGGAAAAAAAGAGTTTGAATGGGGAACAGCTGGCACCTTGTGCCTTCTCTGTGGACCCACAAACTTCTTCCTTACAAGGATTAATACCTTAGAAACTATATATGCGTCAGCTGCAGCCCCAGCTCCTGCTTCAACTTGTAGGCATTTGTACATTTGAGAGATCAGTTAAGGTCTTTCTAATGTCATACATTCAAGTCTGGCCTCTGCAGTCACCACATGGCAACATGTATTTGTGGCTTTGAGAACTTCAACTGTTGCTTCTCACATGAGGTCTCAGAGCACTGATCTGCACATGGTGGCTTTTGCAGTGGGTCTGTTTCAATCATCTTCCCTTTGCAAGAGAGAAAATACAATTATTAAGTAACTAGCTCTGTCTTACCAGTCATAAGCTGACATCCTGTTAAGTCACACCTGCATAGATCCATGGCATCCATGTGGCAAAAGGAAGCAGGATTATATTATAAATACCCAATGTGTGAAGGGAGTTTGAAAACACAAATTTGATCTCTGTAGCTGTTGAAGTTCTGCTTTCTTCCATTTAGGACAGCTGTTAGTGCCTGCACTGTTTTGGTTTCTGCCAGGTTTTCTAAGACTCTCTTTGGTACCTTTCTAACAGCAGATCTTTCCAGTGGCCTCCAGAAGCAGTGCAAGAGCCTGAAATCAGAACCAGGTTTGCTGAGTCTGATAGATTTTGGCATCATTCAGTACCTGCTGCCTTGAATTGAATGGAACCTTGCTGTAATCAGGGATCAGTGATCACCTCTCTGGCTGTGAGAGCTCTGTGGGGTTGTCACTAACCTACAGCATTGGTAGGAGTGCCATAGGGTATTTACACTAGGGTTTACAAACTGCTACAGGTTTTCAACTAGGAGTACAAATAACATAGGAAAATGACATGTGAGTGCTGCCACTCTGCAAATGCGAATGGCTGGTAACTGCCACTAATGCTGCAACAGCAGGGGACAAGCAAAATCAGTTTATATTAGCAAGACAAGAGGTCTACACTTCGCTCTAGGTCTGAACGTTGATATTACAGGCCAAGGGCTACAGTCTGTGATTCCTGACTGCTCACAATTCACTCAGCAAATTGTGTATACACACACAGCAGCAAAGCAAATGAGTATCACATGCCCACTCTTTCTAAAAGAGCTGGGTTATAAAACAAAGTAAATACACTGGGTTTTTTTCTTCATGGTCAGCAGTAGAACTTTATTTAAGGGGTAACACATTTCTTGAGCTATTTCTTAGGGTTTGCAAGTGTTTAAAGAGGATTTTTTGTAATGTTTTGGTTAACTATGTTATACTAGTTCCTAGCCAACTATTTTATCTTCTGAGTCAAGAAGCCTTTAGACTTCCCTTGCCTAATAAAGCTCCTATTTATTTATTAAGCTTTGAGATAAGTATTTCATTGAGGTTTTGGTGGCAGAGATGGTGTGTGGTTTACAGGTTTCCTACTGTTATTTTCTCATGGGAGGTTTCCTGTAATAAGCCACACTCTCACTATTTCCTCAGTTTGTCCTCACCTCAGTGTTAACTCACATGTTAATATTTTATTAGATTTATTAGATTAGATTAGAATATTTTAGTAGATTTAACATAAATATTTAGGCATCCTATAGCCAGCAGCAAGCAATGATAAAATACTTTTCAACTGCTTTTGCAAAATTTGTGTCTATTTCTTGTTACCTCTAAGAATATCTCTAATCCTTGTACCTGACTCCTGGCAATGTCTTATCATGAATAAATCATGAGTGTTGGCTTACCTAGCTGGGAAAGCCAGGAAAGTGGCTGAGTGTAGAGCGAGCCTAGGAAACTTAGCTAGCATAAGCCTGACCTCAGTCTGAATTATTTTGTAGTGAGAATTCAATGTCAGTTCCTTCACAAACACAGGCTGGTGCTGGGGAGTGTACAAAACCAACAGGCCTTTCAAATGTACCTGAAGGAACTTAGTCATGTGAAAATCACTGAAAATCAATGCAGCTAATCCTCCGAGGTGAACTGGATTCCTATGAAAGTGCCAAACATAATCTTTCCGTTTGCTTGTGTAAGAGGTTTCTGCTCAGTCTGACACAGATCTGGGGTGGAAGGATGCAAAGGATTAGACAGACATTAAAATGCCAGAGAATTTTTTCAGTGGGCTATGGGAGAGTCTTCTGTTTGCATTTGCCTAGGAGAGTGTGGAGAGAAAATCTGAAATGCAGCTCATCTAGTCCAGAGGTTAGAGATACAAGTACAACTTCCCCCCACCCTCCTCTAAAATGCTTTCTACCTAAATATTTAGATTTTAGCCATCTCAGTGATTGCAGATTGTCTCTGTTTCACAGGCTATAGAGCTTGGCTTCTGGAGCTACCAAGACCTAGGGTGGTGAATTCCAGATAAGACATAGGAACGCTTAGGGAGGTCTGGCTTGAGAGTAGAAGATTCAGCTTGGGAAGGTGGATAGTGGCTAAATGCATGGTGTAAACTCAGAGAATAACCAGGCAGTTACAGTACGTAACAGGAGGTAGCAGTAACAACTTGTATTTGTCAGATTTCTCATCTCTTTACATTGTTGTTTCCAATGGAAGGGCCAGGGAAACTGTAGACTTTGTTATTTTAACTCCACTTGGACGTTCTTTCATCTAAGAAACATGCTGGTCTAAACTAGCACTGATGCAGTACTTGGTGTTTAACTCCCCGTGCAGTGAAGAACTGATCTATCATTGTCTTCAGTGGAATTTTGAGTATAAATAGAGATTAAGTATTTGCTTAAGTGATCATTTTAGGTGAGTCACACCTGTAGGAACCTTTGAAATACCAGCATTTCAGAGCAGCATATAGAATTATCAGGGAAGGATTCCAAAGCATTTCATAGAAACAAAAACACTGACCTCAGAGCTTTGGTTTTGCAGTGTCTCCTAGGCAGGATGGTGGGTACTTGTGTAAGTGTAAATCAGAAGGGTGTAGGCCTTCCCTATGCTTCCAGCATGTTCCCCACACCCCATTTTCATATGAAGGTACTGCAGTAAAGAAAACAGCGCATTTTAAGCCATAACTCTGTATTTTCCTTTGTGCCCTGTTTATCTTACATGGATTGTATTTTAGTATGTTCCTTCACAAACTAGCAGGCACTGTACTTACCACAAATATAAATCTGTAACAAACTATGTCTATCTAGATAACTAAAGAAAAGGGCAAAGTATTTTATACCTTAAAGATTAAAACAATTCATTAACAATTGCTCATGTAACTGGAATTAATTTAATGACCGATTTCTTCATAGTTCTGGCATTTCCAAATACTTATATGTTTAGAACTGTAGGTAAACACATTGCAATCAAAAAATCTGCTTTGTGTTTTTCATGCTGTGGTGTATAGTGCAACCATGTATGTAAATCTCATGCATATGCCCCTATTTCCCAAAGTATAATATAAATTTCAAACCTGTAAATTAGGT
Organism: Lichenostomus cassidix; assembly: GCF_008360975.1. Taxonomy (NCBI): domain Eukaryota; kingdom Metazoa; phylum Chordata; class Aves; order Passeriformes; family Meliphagidae; genus Lichenostomus; species Lichenostomus cassidix. The sequence goes on from NC_139490.1 coordinate 21,582,946, forward strand.
TTATAATGCACTTCTCAATGTAGCTGAACTTTGTGCATAAAGAATGACATCATTGTTTCTAGAATAACTAACCTACATGAGAAGAGGAGAATCAGAAGCAGACTTTTAAGAGGAAAATATCAAACAGAATAAATGGTTTGAACACAACATATGATGCTTTTGGGTGCTATAAACTTTTTATTGTTACTTGTTTGGGAAGAACTGCATAACTCACTGGGGCTCCATAACTTGTGAGTAATGCAGCCATCTCAAAATATAGCAGATTTATCCATCAGGGTATTCAAATGAAAATCCAGGATCTCATTTCCTCCTTGGCCATTATAAATTTGACCCAGTGTTTAACAATGACCCATCTGCATGGATTCCTTTACATTTACATAAGGCATAACTTAGATTAAAAAATGTTAACCTGATGGAACATTTCAGCACTGGAGCTAAGATCTAAGTTGTAACTTCTATTTAAAAAGGCGCCAGAAACTTAAGGAGACTCTCCAACAACAGTAATTACAGGAGAATAGGGCATTTCAGATAGACTTTTTTAGCTAGAAATTAACAGTTGTTCATAGACTTTATTCTGCCTAGACAATAACTGATGTCTCGATGAGGGGGCAGCATGAATGCCACCACGTTTAGCCTCACTCTTTGACATGGGGCCATGTTTGGAGCCAGAGGAGAGAGGAACCAAATGGTGATTTGCCGGGGTTGCCTGGATACTTGGTGGCAGTGACCCCACCTGCCTTTGGGCCCCTGCCTGCCCGTGCCGCAGCAGACTCGGCTCCGGAAGGCGATGCCAGGCTCTGAGCAGCCCGGCCGGGCTCTGCGGCTCCGGATCGCACTGATCCCCGCAGCACCATCTCCTCCTGCTAAGTGCTGCCCTACAGAGGAGACAGCTGTAAGCCGGCTCCGTGCCTGGCACTCCCAACGCTTTGCTTCGTTTGGGAGACTTATATTGCAAACAAACCCTGCAGCAGCCCCGCTGCCGGATGGAGTCCGCCTGGCTGAACAGCACAAAGCATTTCGCCGGAAAACTTTGCTATAAATAACAACTCTGTTGTTTTTTGCCTCGGCTTCACCTATCATTAATTATTATTATTATTATTATTATTATTATTATTATTATTATTTACATATTCTGTGGCTGATGGTGTGCCCAGGCTTCTTCCTGCTCACAGCCATCATCAAGCTCTGTGTGGCCAGAGCATTCTCCTCTTGCATCCAGTTGCGACACTGCAACCAGAGGCTTGCGGTGGCCCATGTGGCGGCGGCAGCGGGAGCACACCCATGTGGGAAGACCCGCTCTTATTCCCATGCAAATCTCCTTGTTACTAATATTGCTGCCTCAAAAGGGGAGTAGAAATCTACCCCGCGAGCAGCGCCGAGCTGCTTTTCGGGATTCATTAGAAGGCGGCACATAAAGGCTGCCCCTGGAAGCGCTGAGAGCGGGGTGCTCAGGGAGCAGCAGCCGCCTCCCAGCGCACCTGGGTGTGCAGTGCCGGCGGTTTCGGCGGGGCCCGAGAGCGGGCCGTGCTGGGCGCGGTGCTGGGCTCGGGCAGGGCCGCCGCCGCCGGTCGGCCGATCGGTCGCTGTGTGCCCGCGGTCGGTCGCTCGCTCGCTCGCTCGGTGTGTGTGTGCGTGTCTGTGTGCGTGTGCCCGCGGGCGGTCGCTCGCTCGCTGTGTCTCAGTGTCTCAGTGTGTGTGCCCGCGGTGGCTCGGGGTGTCTGTGTGCCCCGGGCGCGGGGCGGTGCGGTGCGGGCGGCGCTGTGCATGCCGGGCGCGGGCGGCGCGGGCAGGAAGCGCTCGCTGCCGGCCGAGCCGAGCCGAGCCGAGCCCGGGCGCAGCCGGCGGCGGGGGCGGGCACAGCCGCGCCGGTGCCGCGGGGGCTGGGGCACGGCGGAGGCAGCGCCGGAATGGGGGTGGCTTCCTGAAGCGCGGGGAGGGGAGGGCGGGAGGGGGCTGGTTCTCGCCTTTCGCTGCCTCTCCGCCCCCCTCCTGCCCCTCTCTCCCAAGTTCGCCGCTGTGCCGCGGCGCCTCCGGAGCGGCTGGCTGCGGGCTGCCCGTGCCCCGCTCCCGGCGCTGCCCGCGGCGGGGCGGGCGGGGACGGCGGCGAGCCGAGGCGACCCAGGGAGCGGCCCGCCGCCCCCGGGGAAGGCTCCGCTCCGGGGAGCAGCGGGGGGAGGCGGCTGGCACAGACGCCGAAGCTCCGCCGCCCACCCCCCGGCACCGCCGCAGTCTGCCCAGCGCCGGCAGCCCCGGGAGATGGTGACACATGAAGCGTGCGGGAAGGACCATGGTTGAGAGGACCAGCAAGTTCTTGCTGATCGTGGCCGTCTCGGTGTGCTTCATGCTTATCCTGTACCAGTACGTGGGGCCGGGACTGAGCCTGGGTTCCCCCAGCGGCCGCTCCTACTCGGAGGAGCTGGACCTCTTTCCCACGCCGGACCCGCACTACGTGAAGAAGTACTACTTCCCCGTGCGGGAGCTGGAGCGGGAGCTCGCGTTCGACATGAAGGGCGAGGACGTGATCGTCTTTCTGCACATCCAGAAGACCGGCGGCACCACCTTCGGCCGCCACCTGGTGCAGAACGTGCGGCTGGAGGTGCCCTGCGACTGCCGGCCCGGGCAGAAGAAGTGCACCTGCTACCGGCCCAACCGCCGGGAGACCTGGCTCTTCTCCCGCTTCTCCACGGGCTGGAGCTGCGGGCTGCACGCCGACTGGACCGAGCTCACCAACTGCGTGCCCGGGGTGCTGGACCGCCGGGAGAGCGCCGCCGCCAAGACGCCCAGGTACGGCCCGCCGCCGTGCCCCGTCCCCGCCGCGCTGCCCCCGGGCCGCGACCCCTCGGCCCGCCCCAGCCCTGCCACCGCCGAGCCCCGCGCTGTGCGCTGCAGGCACGCCGTAGTGCGCTGTGCCTCAACCTGCCCTGAACCTTTCCTCGGCTGCTTCACCTGTCCTCCCCTCCCGTCCTCCAGGCTGTGCCCTGCACCTTCCTCCTGCGAGTTTCCTGCTCTTTCCCTCCCACGCACCTGGTACGCTGCACCCTCCAGCCCATGGTCTTCTGCTCTAGCAGCCTCTGTAGCCCCTTTATCGAGACCATTTCTTTGTGCTATTCATTCTCTCTTTTAAACATTTAGACTTTACCTCAGTCATCACTTGCCACCTTTTAAGAACCCTTGATACCATACCCCTCGTCTCAAGCTGATCTTTGTAACCAGCTTTGCCCTAACCTGTGCGCTCCTTTTCCTCCGGCTGAAATTGTTCTCTAGTGCAACCGAGGAGAGGCACACGAGCCCACCAGTCCTCATGCTTACCTCCTTGGTTTACTCCCCCCAGTCTGCACTTAGTTTTTGCGCATTGCAAAAAACGCTTCTCAAACACCCTTTTTCTGTTACTTGCTGTTTATCTTGATGGGAGACCTGAGGTGAACTCTCTTGGGGAAAGCAGCTACCTTGTAGGTGTTCCTTGAGTGTCCTTAATATGTGCACCAGGAGAGAGGGAGAGCCATCCTAGAGCACCCCTCCGTGCATCCGTGTGGAACACTTGATGTATTTCTGCCCTCTTAGCCCATCGTTTCCCTGCCTTGGTCTCTTCGTGAATTACAAGCTTCAGAGGAATTTTCTGTTTGAAGTACTCCAGTAAAGACAGTGGCTTGTATTTAGATCACTAAAAGATTATGTTCTTTTAGCTCAATATGCTGTTGTGTGTTTCATTTCACAAGACAGTTTTTAAAATTATCACTATTTTTTAGCACTATGCACACTTCCCTTGACATATTAGTCGTTCTGTTACAATACTTTATAATCTGTTTGCCCTAAAGTTTCATTCTTTAAGGTGCCCAAGATCTTATGCTAATATTTGCTGATGCCATATACTTTATTTATATGTACGTTATTAATATCATACATAATCCCTTTAATGAAAAGTGGCCTTTAAGAAAGTCTGTTTTGGCATCACAACAGTGTTCTCTCTGCATTTTTTAAAAGCCATTTTTAATGATTTTTCTTTCCTTGGAGCGGGGTGCGACTGCCGGGGCTCTTTATTGTCTCTGTCATGATTGCTGCTGTTTTCAGCCCGTTTCAGCGTTAGTCATCCAAGTATGCTCAGGCTGCTGTCGTGCTGCCGTCCAGCAGCGGCAAACTGAAGTACAGAACTGAAGGGTTGAGGCTTTCCTGTGCTCTCTTAATAAAAAGGTGTTTGAGAACACCTATAAGTAGAATATCCTCTGCCCAGCTAGTTGCTGCTGAGAGTTTAGTGAAGTGTTGTTAGGGAAAATGCACGAAGTTCAGATCTGGTGTAAAAAAAGAAACAAAAATTACCCGTTTTGTGAACCTTGGCACTTGGCTAGCAAACCATTAACCTTATATAAAGACCTGTGTGGGTTTATGAATTGTCTCAGAGCTTTGTGTGCTTCCGCTGGCAATTTTGTATTAAAATCTGTTACATGTTCAGTATTCAGCTTTTTTTTATTCAGCAGCTGGGTTTTTTGTGTAGGTACCTGAGAAAGGGACATCAGTTTCCAAGGCAGCAATTAAATTTCTTACAGCAACTCATAGGAAGTTGAGAATCAGAAGTCTATTGCTTTATCTCACATGTTTGTAAATCTGGTTTTCCTTGCCATTTGTTTTGGAACATCAGGAACTGTATGCTTCTACATGCTTCTTAATTGTCTGATTCTTGGGTGTGCAGGAAAAATGATTAATCCTGTCCCATTCCCTCATGTCTCTGCTTATCAAGAAGTAGTTGTGCTTAATGTTGTCTCTTGACTGCCTTTAAATCTAAGTTAGAACTTCATTTCCAGGAATTCAAGTACTATGATGTGGAAGCTTTAGATAATCTATGTTTGTCACCTTGGTCTGTTAAACAAAACCCAGAATTTACTGTTCATTGTATCCTGGGGATGCTTTCTGTGTGACCAGCTGCTGGTTGGTTTAATAATACTGTCCTAGGATCCTGTTTTCTTGTGTTGCAATCCAGTTCAGTTGGCACCTTATCCAAAATGTGATTTATTTCATGCCTGAGAAAATTATGAATAAGATACAGGCAATGCTTGTTTCAAATAAAAATTTGATGGATTTTCTTTGTTAAAATACAGATAGTCTTGTATTATGTCCATTACAGTTAGAACAATATCATTTTAGTTGTCCATTGTGAGTGTTGGATCTCTTACATTGAAACAGGACATCTTTTTATATAAGGTATATGCTAGAGAGGCTACTGTTTTATAATGGAACTGAACTATGAACATGGCTCTCTCAAAGGAGAAAGAAACAGGAGCAGCAAACAACCATTCTGCTAGGGTTCTCTCAAATTATAATATTTTCCAATCTGAATTTTGGAGTGCAGTCTTCAAATTCAGCTTTTAGAGCTAATATATTGGTTTCTGCATTTGCTACTTAAAACAAAGTTTAAACCTTTGCTCTTCCAAATAGATGTTTGTCCCCAAAACCAAAACGGCTGACTTGTGATTACAAATAAATCTGCCTTCTAGTGAATGCTGGAAAGCATGAAGGTCATTCAGTGTTGCCCACATGCACAAATCATGAGGTTCAAGCTGTTCTCTTTGTAAGGAATGCCGTTTTGTTGCTGCCCAGTGCCCTATTGCACTACATTCCATAACCTGGGCATGGAACATAAATTTACAATGCAATTGCTCTCTTCATTGTTCAGTTGTTCTGGGATAGATTCAATGATTAGGAGCCCTAGATTGCCAAACACCACATTTTTTCTCTTTTTCTTTCTTTCTTTCTTCCGCATTGATGCAGTGAGTGTTAGAGATGGGTGTGTTAGCTCTAATGGGTCAGCATTCTAAAAAAGTTCTGCCTCTCACCCCCTTCCCACCCCCTCCTAGTGACTTTCCTGTTTTGTATTCAAAAGGCTTCTGGACTTCTTGAAGCAAATGTTACGTTTTATACACAGCCAGTAGAAGGAAGATTGATTTGTTTGGGGGATGTAAAGCTTGGGACTCCAAGGAACTCTGAAGTTGGCTGTGCTTATCAGTTAAGTCACTTAGCTGCAGTTCTCTTCATGGATGTAGTAGAGGGCAAATTCCAAGATTTGGGGAATGGAGGCCTAATTATTCCTTGTGCTGTTGAGCATAAATATCTGTTGCAAAAGACTTTTTTTTTTTTTGAGAGGCAATATTAGGATGCATGCCTTGAGTCACCCTGCTGGTATTTCAGCAAGCAGAGACTAAGCAGTTTCTGTGAACTGTTCACTCCAATTTGTTTCACCTAAAACTTGAGAGATCAAATCTCTTCAGTTGATTCTGAAAAAAAAGCCAAACTCATTTCTTTAACTTGACTTTGAGAATTAGAAAAATGTATGAAGTGATGCACTAGTGACTTGTTTGTGGGTTCCAGTGTCCTTCTGCTGCCATGCTCCCAACACAGGAGCACAGCAGTGGCTGTTCTGAAGTTGTACTTGGAGGACACTTTGTGGGTGAATTAGACTCTAATGTGCTGCAGAAGCAATAAAACAAATATATTACACTGAAGGAATTCTATATGTTTCCTCCCCTACCTGTTCCGAAAAAGCTCCTGAATAAACTCCAAAAACCCCAGGCTTTTTTTACTGTCCTGCTGGCTTCTGCTGCCTTGTGAAAACAAAAGCATCTAAGCTGGCATTTTCCTGGAGATGCATTATTCACATGGGAAGGATTCAAGGCATACAGCTCATTTGAAACTGTGTTTCTGGAAGCTGCCTGTTGCTGGGGAGAACCCATGTAACTGGGAGAGTGTTGGTGGGGCATTACTGGCTCTGTGCTCCCCCAGCTCTGCCTTCTGTTAGGCTGTTGCAAGCACCGTATAGATTTTTTTTGTTTGTTTTTTTTTAATGAGTTGCCTCAAATCATGAGCTTCGCCTTGGCTTTCTGTATGGGTTTCTGTGCTAGTCTGTCATAGAAGTTTGGTCTCTGAGTTCACCTGTGGACAAAAATGAGAGAAGTGTGTGCATGCTTACCATTTCAGTATTTTTTCTCAAGGTTTCATACGTGTAGAAAGAAAAAAATTGTAAGCCACATACTTTTATGTAAGAAATCCATGGCAGGTTAATAAAACCTGCTGTTAAACAGATCAGTCAAGAATCTCTGATTAGCTATTTACAGCTTATGTTTTGGGTTGGGATTTTTTTTAAGAAACAATTAACAGGCCTCAGCAGTTTGTTAGTTTGATTTTTCTGAAGTGTGAACTTTCACAGCTTCCAACTACATATCTGTCCCATTGCAGGGATCTGTTCTTGATGAGGTTTTTATTATATGTGTACTTAGGAGCTGTAGAGACACATTGTCAAGAAACCAACTGTTTGAGAATGAAAAGCTTTACCAAATCATTTTTATAATATTAGCACTTTTTAAAAGCTTGGGCTTGTCATTCTTTTTGGATCTGTGTGTGTTGGGGGTTGAGAAATACCTGTCTGCAGGGAGCAAGGGGCATTTTTTTCCACTCACCAGTTTGATTGAGACTTGTTTCTCTTAAAGAGCAGTGGAGAAATACCAATAAAAAGCTATTTTCAGTAGCCTGGTTCATCTCTCCAACCTTTAGCTTGTGGAGTATTTTAAATCCTAGTAGTCTGATAGGAAACTCTTTGTACCTGGTTGTGCTCACCACCAAAACTAGGCTGGTCTTTCAGAGCCAAGCAATTCTAAAGGGCCAAGCAGCTCTGATGTGAAAATCTTTAAATTTGACACAGTTACCAAAAGTAGCTGAAAGAGGGAACTCTTCAAATAGCTGCCTTAGGTTTGAGGTACTGTGTTTATCTAAGCTTGAGTCTTCTGGCTGGTATGTCAGGGGTTTTTTACTGGTTTTTGTTGCCATTGTTGACAAAGCAAAAGGATGTGTGTATACTTATATTGACCTGATTTTTCAAAATGATACCTTTGACTGGTTTTCATTAATCTTTAAACAAAAGTTGCATCATAACATAGTAATTTTGTTTTTCTTCCTTAGAAGTTTGCAAACACTCTTTGCCTGGACCTCAGGTTTTGCCTTTCTCTCCTTATAATTTCCTGCAAAATAATTTTACAAATCAAAGTGAACAGTATTCTGAGTAAACCCTTGGATTATCACTTCTCTTTTTTTTTCTGTTGTTTTCCCTCTTTTTTTCTCCTCTTTTGTTCATTCCTTTTTTTTTTTTTTTAAGAACAATTTAGATATAATTAGTTTACAAGAGCTGGCTTGAATTTTATTAATAACTGGATGCTTTACTATATACTCCCATTATAAGGAGAGTCATTAAGGAATGGTCCACTGTCAATGCAAAGCTGATGGATTCCACCATGCCAGTGCAGGCAAACATTTTAATTATTTGGCTCTTGCAATTTTGTAACATTTTGTGTGAAACTTCTTGGCCAAAGCAAGGCCAAGCCCAGCTTTCAAGGTTCTGCTGAAGTGTCCTGGTTTGTCAGTGTGAGATGCAGAACAGGGTATTCTAACACTCATCAGGCCATACAAACTTGTGTGATCTTCAGCAGTGCCACCTTGTCAACTTTGTGCTGCATCTTGGAAGAAATCTATGATGAAGGGAATTTGGAGTTCATTAGTGCTGCAGGGACTTTGGGTGACAAATAGCCTATGATCTGCAAACGTGAATCTGATGTTGCCTGGTGGAAGAGCTGCAGAGTTGCCTGGTGTGGCTGGTGGGCAGAGGGCACAGCTGGGTGTGTGGGGGGAGAACTCTTCCCTGCAGGAGAGCCAGGTAGGTCTTTAGTTGGATGTTAGAATATGAACTGGACGAGGTTGTGTTACCTCTTGAGAAAGCACTGCTGCAGAAGATTAAATTAGAACTGGAGATCATGGTGAAACTGTGCTCTCCCTGGGCCTTTGTTCCTTCTAGGAAGGAGGAAGGGATTATTCTCCTCTTGTGGCCTCTTCCCTCACTGATTTGTGGGTTAGACTCCATGGACTTGTTCAGCAGTCAAGCAGAAGTTTTGGCAGAAATTGGAGGAGTGTAACCTGGGACCCATTTTCTAGAAAGTAATTCAGGCATGCAGGCCTGGAGTTATTTAAGAGAACTTCCTCATGAGTTAATTTCAGAGGTGAGATTGATGTGCCTTATCTGAGTCGTATTTGCCCACAATGCCCACGCTTGTGGCTGGCACCAGAGTCCTTGGTGACTCCTTGGCAGCATGTTCCTGTCCCAGGTGTCAGTCACAGCAGGGACACACAGAGCCACAGCAGAATCCAGATGAAGCCAAACAAAAGGGGCTGTGGCTGTGCTGCTTTAGTTACTTTGACCTGGAAGTAAAGAGTGACTGTGATGAGAGAACACACCTGATTTTCAATTTGCTTAGAAATACCTGTCTTATCAAATGTGTGACGTACATTTAGAGTCTCCCTTCTGTACATCCTGCTGTCTTTTACAGGTTATGGCTTTTGTATATCTTGGGAAGTGGGAAAGCAACATGGACAATTGCCAGTCAGAGAACCAAAATCTTTGGTTTATGTCTCTTTATTTTAAACTTCCAATTATTTGGCAGCCATTTTACCAAATCTGTGGCAGTAATGTTTTAAATAGGTAATACTTTGTCAGTGAACACTTGGGTTTGTTCTTGCTTTAGAAGGCCAAAGTGGCACAGCCTAACTCCACAAAGCTTTGTTTGTGCTTGTATTTCCACAAAGTACTAGAACAGAGATTAATTTTCCATTATTGACTGAAATTTTGCTTTGTCAAGCAGAGATGAAGCATGGTCTTTAATTCCTAATAATCACAATTGTGATAGCTGCCAAGTCAAGATTTTTTGATGGAAGGCGATGATACTTGTACATCAGAAGCAAATACCTTCATAAACTAAGAGGTTACTGTGTTTGGAGATTATACAAAGTACAGGGAGAACACAGAGCTGAAGTAGCCCATGACAAATTTGCTTATTTCACAAGTGATGGTTGACCTTAAAAGCAAACAAACAAGCAAAAAAAACCCACTCTCTACTTATTCTAAAGGACTTGAAGTAGAATGATGAGGAAAATATACCCTCTAGCATACACTCAAGGCAACAGAGTTTCTGTAATCACTGTTTGATATTGTTTTGTTCCCCCTTCTGTTTCTGTAGCAGGGTACTCTGCTGGAAATAGAGACTTGAGGATCTCTCTGAAGAGTCCTTTGGAGATTATTGTTACAAAGACACAAAGAGCCTTAAACACCACTGTACTGTAGCATGTCAGGTCTGAGATCTGAAGAGGATGCTTCAGACAGTCCTGTGTGTGCCTGCCAAAGGAGGAGCTATTTCCCCATGCATGGCTATTGGAGCCTGAGAGAGTGCAAAAATGGTTTTCATGAAAGGTCCAGGCAGAGAGAGGTCATCAGCTGAAAAGCACAACGTATACTGAACAGGGTTTAGCGGTTTCTACATTTTTAAATGGTGTAAATCTATGGCATTTCTGTGCTTAGCCTCAGAAGTACAATACACTATACTGGATGCCTTTCATCCCTACAAACTGCTGAATAAGGTTAAGGATATGAGGTATTCACAGGTATCTCTTTTTCAGTGGTGCATCCAGAAAGGATTAAGAAGCTCCTGTTGTCCACCTTTAGCTGTAACCTGAACTTTTTGGCAGTACTAATTATATTATTCTTTCACCTGTGTATCTCAAAGCCTCTTAAAATTTATAGTAAATAGCACCTGGTGTTATATTAATTTCAGGCTTCAGGTCTGTGCCTTCATTTCAACCTAAAGACTTTTAAGGTGTCTGTCTTAAAGCTGGCTTTGAGCATAAATCTCAGACTTCCATGTTAGTGTAGACTTTTCTGCCCAATCACTTTGTCTCTTTCAGAAGCAACTGGTTTCTTCATTTGTTATTCCTGCTTGGCTCTGTTTTTCCCTTCCTTCCAGGCTGTTAATGATAAATTCTATGTTGTAGCTCACCTAGAGGAAATATTTCAGAATTTCCTGCCAATTTAAACAAGAAAACAGTTATTTGCAATTAACTTTTTATGTTCTGACTCTGTGTTTTACTTCATAACTAATCTCCAGCCTATTAAGCAGAGATTCTTTGATTACACCTCACTGCAGATTGAAATACTATCATCTCGTTTGTGGAGCTCTTCTACATTGGGGGGAAACCTCAGAGCTTCCCAAGCAGCCTTTGTATTTCTGTTTTTAAAACAGACAAATTTCCTTTTGCTTAATGTTAATCCTCAAGTGCTAACAAGATGATTTGAGACTTTTCTGTCCAAATAGCATTGCTTAGAGTTTGAAAATGTGTGGTGACTTTGGACTAATTTCAGATATATTGGAAAGGGACTTTTTGTTTCTGAATGAGTGCTAAAGGTTTAAAAGTGCTGCTTCTTCCATGTATTGGAGTTACTCTACATTTTAGCCTTAGTTCTTGTGTTAATTACACACACCTGTAATTTTAATAATATATTTCACTGATTACAGTGAAACACTCAGCAACTCTTGAAAGATTTTGTGAAAACATTGCACTGGTCATTCCCTTTTTTATCTTAAACAGCTTAAATAAAAAAGTGGGGTTTGTACTTTTTCCTCTCAACTCTTTCAGCAAATTTAAACATCCAAGCAAATACTGCAAAAATAGAATCGACTTTTTTTGTTTAAACTAACAGCTCCTGCTGCCATGACCCCCTTGCTCTCAGTCAAGATTTGAGTTTGGATACCTGTGACCCTCTATCAAAGCGTGGGGAAAAAATCAATGCCTCCTAGCTAAGACAAACAGCAGCAGCATGCTGACTCACCAATTTCCTGACAGGTTCTGCTTTCCTACTGGAGATAGACAAAAGTGCAAGGGGAACAGGAATCGCTGAGTATAATCATAATCAGCAAACCATCCCTTCTGTTAACATGCCTTAAATCACAAAAGACAGGATTACAGTCTTCTGTTCTTTGGCTTTTTCTCTTCTCTTTTCTCTTGCCACCTGTGCCTTTTTTTTAGGCCTTTGAAAGAGATAAGGCAGATGTGATGTGAGTAGTTGTGCAAGGAAGAAGATTTATTCTGGCTGCTGAAGCAAGTACAGTAGGGGTCATTTAGATTAAACCCTCCGTTTGTCCGTGGTATTCTGCACAGGAAAGAAAGATAGATATGCATAGGAGCTCTTCCAGGTAAGGAAATTCCTTGGCATCTCTTTTAGGAGGGCAAAACTGGAACTTCTTGTTTTGAGCATCTGAGTGAAGTTTCCATCATTGATCACATTCCTCTGGTTGGTGTTATTATTTGCATCGTATCCAAAAGAAATCATCTGAAGGGGTTTTTTTTACACTGAAGTTTTCTTTGATTTATTTGGCTGTGTTTATAAATGTGCAATAAAATGACACCATCTTTCTCTGTGCACATAACCTGACTCCAGTGGAGCCTTAGGCCTGCCCAAAGGCAGTGTAGTGAGGTCCTGTATTTTTAACAACCATATTGTGTTACAGGGATCATGTCTCTGATTGCTGCTCCTGGTGGCTTTGATTTTGAAATGTAATATTATGCTAAATACTAATGACTCAGTATTGCCCTTCATTATTAAAGCCATTATTTGGGCCCAGCATTTAATTCTGTTCTTTTTCTTTTTTGCAAATAGGCTTTTTCTGAGCAATGTGTTATTTCTTCATAATATCTGAACAATTTTATTTTCCATTGCTTGAACTAACACTTTCTTCCAGATTGGCATCAGCTTGTACTTTGATTGCTTCAATACTCTGTATGTCCCTGAGCTTGATAAATCAAGTCTTCTTCTTTCCCTGTAGAGATCTCTTACTGCCTAATTCTTCTCACTCTTCTAAGTTACTGGATTTTCACTTAGGGGCTCCTTTTGTTCTGGTTCTTGAAAAGCCCCTTTTGGAATACATCAGAAAGGCCTACAAAATAGAACTATGCCAACATCAGAAACAGCTGTTAATCTAACAGTCAAATTGAATGCAGTCAATACACTTAAATATTTTAGGTGAGATACTATTGCCTTCTAACACTGCTCAGAAAGGGTTCTTTTCCTGACTTGGACTAAATTGGATGAAGCTGACACCTGTTTATGCAGCCAATCATACATAGCAAACACATACCTTCCAGAAACTCAAAAGTAGCCAATTGCTGTTTTCAGCAGTTACACTTCACAGTTTCCCAGTTTTCAACCCTGACTGTTCAGAATTCAGTCAGGCTCCAAACAGACAGTGTGCCAGCAGTTTATATGAGCTTCATTTTCTGTTTTTAAGAAAATGACACTCCAAATATTGAAATGATAGAAATCACTGAATGATACATGAGTTTGAATTTAAAAAATAACCCTGTTGTTGACTGTTTCTATTAACACAGGGCTGGCTGTAGGTGATCTCCTGCTTGTGACTTGGGTATGTCAAGAAGGCATTGAAAAACAGCTGCTATAATTGCATTAGTGTGAACTCTGGTTTGATTGTATGTCATGAGGACTAATGTGACTCCCACCAAAAAGGGAATTTCACAAAGTTCGATGACAGGAGGAGCTGTAGTTAATTTTTTTTTAAAAAGAGCATCTGAGGTTTGTGATAGAAGAAAAAAAATAAAGAGATAATAAGGGAATAAGAAGAAATAATACATAACTTGTGTTGACTAGGATTTTCAGGTATTAGATTTTTTTTAGTTACCAATAAAGCCTTTTTTTAAAGTAACCATGAAGTCTTTGATCTTAGTGAAAACACAGTTTGAATTTCTTGCCTTTCTTTCCACCAAATTTCTTTGCCTTGGGATTTGCTGCCAAAACTGTGTGCAATTCTTTAAAGAAATAATATTGGACTACAACATGCAAGAAGAATACTCAAAAAGTCTAATATGAATCACTACAGTTTGTGAGACAACTAGCTTAGTGAATTTTAAAGGCATTTGTCCCTCACTTCTAAGACATATTTAGATCTTTTAGCTGCTATCTGCAAGAAGGTATTTTTCTAATATAATTTGGCAAGTTCTGTGCAACTTGCCAATTTTTTTTCTCAGCATTAGCTGCTTCAAGATGACTGAAGAGGTCATGGATTTGCCTTCAGCTAGTCTGAGTTTCCCATGCTGTGACGTGCTGCTTGTAGCAGCTTCTCTGAACAGCCATGCATTAAAAAGAGAGCTGTCTTTCCCTGAAAACCTAATCAAAGTTCAAGGGAGGTCTCAAAAATCAGGATAAGTCCCTGGAAATGGATGAATTTGTGGTGGCTGTGATATAGACGTTTTCCACATTCCTCTGAGTGTCCTCAGTTTGGGAAGCAGGTTCCTGTGTGATCAGAGGTATGGGGGGCACAGCTCTTCCTTGAACATCCCTTTCTTGGAAACATTATTGAAGATTTTTCTGGATTATGCTTATGCCAGCAGTTCTTATCTGGGTGCTAACCTGCCTAAGACAGCAGTTCCTGGGAAGAAACATTCCCATAGTTAGCTGAAATGTTTCCACAGTGCATGTAACAGTAGCTGTCAGCAGGAGTAATACGCTTGTTTTGTCGAACGTTTGAAATGGGGTGATGGAAACAGTTGTGCTTAATAGGATTTCACCGACTGGAAAGCAAACAGGAAATTGTCCATCCCATTTCCATCCCAGCAGAAGGCCCAGCCAGGGGTGTGGAAGCTGGGCATTACAAAAGCTGGATTGCTGCCCATGTTGTTATGTACTTCAGGGAAGTGAGCAGAGACTGTTCTCAGCCCGGCTCTGTCCCAGCTTGCCCAGGCAGGTTTCACGTTTGTTTGACAATGCTAAAACTGGGTTATGCACACTATTTGCACAGCCAGCTTTCATGGTGCCAAACTGCAAGGTGATCCCTGCCTGTGAGGGGCTGCTGGGCTGTGGAACTGTTCGGTACAGGTTTGATGTTCCTCCCAGACAGCTGAGCTCACAAGTGCAGGGGTTGCTTCTCTCGTGGTGTCTGGGGGAACCCATGCACTGCTCCCACCTTGTCCACAGAGCTGCTCAGAGAGCATCTCCCCTGGGACTGAGCCAGCACAGCAAGATGTGGAGGGAGCAGCAGCACCAGCAAACTCCTCTGTTACATAAGAAAGGAAGATTCTTGCTATACCTGTGAGTCTGTGTTGTGAACAGCCCTGGCATCATCTCTCAAAGGCAGCAGGGAATTTTGCCAGATTTTCATACTCAGGGAAAGTGCTGCTTGCCATCTGACCTGAAGTGTTTTAACAAATTTTTTTTTTTTTTTAATTGTAAAGTGGCGTCACCTTGGAACTCTTTTGAAATATGTTGCTTGCACAAAAGATGGAGAAATGTTTGTATCCCAGTCTTAGTTTCCCAGTCTTGAAACCACAGATGAAAAGTCATTACCTGGAAAAGGTGTGTGAAGGCTGTTGTTGTAGAGGACCATATTCACGGGATGTGGATGTGTACATACCCTGTTTCTTCCAATTCCTCTACAGTGTAACTGGGAATCCATGTGCCACCCTGAGGTGGGATATTTATACTTTTTATAAATGTAGAAACAGAGGCAAAGGTTCAACTGCTCACTATGGGATGTGCCGGGACACCAAATCTAGTGCAATATGTGTTTGTTGAGTGCTCATCCATGTGCTTGGCACAAGCAGTGTTGTACAGCAGGATGGTCTTTCCTGTCTCAGGATCTGCTGAGGCAGTGTGCTGGGGTTGGACTGTGTAACCAAGTGACTGAGGGAACCATGAGATTTCCTGTCATTCAGTCAGACACTAGAAGTAAAGATCTTCTAAATCGGTTTTCTAAATATCTTGAAACAAATGCAGAAGTAAATCTTTCTGCAGACTGTCCACAGTATGACTGCTTCCATTTGGAAATAACTTTCCCCTAAGGCTGTCAGAAGGCCTTCTTGATGAGAGCATTTTCTTCCTTGTGCTCTGGCTGGTGTTGGAGGGAGATGACTTAACACTTGAGGTGTAGCTGGACTGTAATGACAATATAAATCACAGTAGGAGGGGTGCAGCTGCAATTTATAAAATGTGCTGGATGATCAATAGTTTGTCCTGAATGCTGCATGGATCGCGGTTAGCCATGATAAAGCACTGCTTGTCAGTGTATCACTCAGCTGGAAATCTTGCAGAAATTGAAGGATGGATTCTTTGAACATTTTGGAGATGTGGGATGCTTGGTCTGCCAAATACTTCAGGCAGGATGAATTGACCCCTTTCCTAATTAGGATATTTCCTGACTTCTGAAGTTATTTGGGGATTGTCATGAAAAGTCTGTTTTCTGGATTGAAGCCTAGCCAATCCCAAATCTGGAAATAACTGCTCATGAGAGCAAAAGGAACAGTTATATTTGTCAACTCTACTGTTGTGGGTAAGCGAGATTTAGAGACTCTTGCCTAGTGCAGAAAGGATCTGAGAACAGTTTTTTCTTCTGGAAATAAGTAGAATTACTTACACACCAAGGAATTCATATGGTGCTTTACTCCTTTTCATGGGAATATGCACATGTGTTGGGATGTTTGTGAAAGTTTAAACCAAATCAAGGTAAAATGGATGCAATAAACTCAAGCTGGATGCTCTATCTGTATGAACCATGACACATTGAATTATTTTGAAAATCATCATGTAATGTGTGCAGAAAAACATCCAAAATGGTACTAGTGAATTCCAAAGTTGTCAGTTATAAAGTTCTTGGATGCTTCAGGCTTTACTGTATTGTGCACACTTCTGTAATATCCCTGTCTTGAGAAAAACTCTTTTCCATGTGAAGTCTCCCTGGGGTCAGTGAGGAGAGAATACAGGGGGAAACAACTGGGCGTTAACAACTTCCCACAGGATAAAGCACAAAGAGTCCTTCCTTCAAACAAATCCCGTTACTGGGTGGGAGCAGGAACGCTGAATCTCAGTGTATTTCTGCAATTTAGAATACAGGCCTCTTGCCCCAGAAAATAGTTAAGCAACTGTTTATAGCAGTGAGGAGCTAGTTATTCTGATTTATTCTGGTTATTGGGTTTTCTTCCCCCTTCTTAGTTATAACTAATTTAACTGTGACTAACAGCTAAAGCTGGGACTATTCTGCACGTCACATAATCCTTTTTTATTTTCCACCCTGCTTGATGATGCAAGTTGAAACAAAGGCCTTGTTGTTTAAGCTCCCTCTAAGCTCTGTAAAAAAGTTCACGTGCTTTAAGCCATGCTTTTAAATCACACCTCCAAGCCTGTATGGAAAAGCTACAGGCATGTTTGGAGAAATCCATTCTTCATTCTGTTCAGCACACAGCTGATGGCATCACAAGAGAGGCAGGGGGAGTACTTTGAAGTGCTCTGCCTGGTTATAGGTGGAGGTGGGACCAGTGCTTTGAGGTCAGGTAAGGAGGTATCTGGAGCTTTCAGCCTCCAGGTCACTGGATCAATGCAGAACATGTTTCATGTGCTAAAAGCTCCACCTGGGCAGTATTTTCAGTGCTGCTCTTGGGTAACAGATGTTCTCTCTAAAATGGGACTATCTATATGGCACTAATCAAACCCCTATTTCTTTTGAAACCTTACTTGAGCAAGTAAGACAATGAAAAGGAGGAACTGAGCTATGCAAATGGCCAAATCATTCATGACGTTCTAACACTTCCTCTGATGGTTTCTGATTTCTCCAGGTAGCCTCTCTGGCATGCCAGAGTGCTCCTCTGCTCTTTGTAAATAGAAGAGTGATGGTAGAAAGGGGCACAGGTACAGAGCATGTCACTGCACTTGAAGCACATTCAGAGCAGAGTCAAAACTGCCATCCTGACATCCATGAATCATCTCAGTTCTGTGATTCAAGGACTATGCAAACTTATATCCAAGTGGTGAACGCAAGGACCAAAAATGTTTCACTTACTCAGGTTAGAAAAGTTGCTTCAAAGGTACACAACATGGAGTGTAGGAGACACCTGGCCTTTAAAGTGAGACTTTTGGCCTTATAGGCACAGTGGCCATCACTTCAGTGCCTTGGGCAGGTACTGGGTGCTCTTGTGCTTCCTTTCCTTTGTAATGTCACTGTGCAGCTCTGAAGAAGTTTTTATAAAGACAGTGAATTGTAAGCTAGCCCAGGAGACAGGAGCAGTTTTCTCATTTGTGTGTGAAGACAGGAAGGCAGAGACACTGTGTTAGTACCAGAAATAAACATGGATCTGGGCTTAAAATGTGGGGTTCAGCTTTCCCAACATTGATACAGTTGTGTAGTTTTGATTCCTTCAGGTACACATGTTGTACAGAGCCTCCGTGCATTAACTGTTTTTCACAAACAGGAGCAATTATAATTTTTAAATTTTTTAAAATTCTTTTAACTATTTGTTGCCACCATCCCACAGCTCTTTATCTCTGTTCTTCTACATGAGGAAAAAAAGAATTTTAGATGCCAGCCCTCACTAACTCTCAACCTGAGAAAGATGGAATTCATTTATTTGGCTGAAAGCCACAGAATTAAGTGGACCTGTCATAGGATTCTTAGCCACTTCTGCGAACAGTCTGGATTTAGTTTCAACAATTTAGTAATGAAATTCAATAATGAATAACAGTCTCAAGGGAGGCACGCTAACTAAAGGTCTTCATTTGCAGCTCTCTCCTGAGAGCTCAGCTGCTGGGGATAAGGTGTCACACTGAAGAGCTTTTGTGTTATTGATCTAATCTGGGGTGGACCAAAGAGGTCTCATGTCTGACTGAAAGAAGGATTCGGCTGTCCATGCAGACTTGTTGGTTTCAGTGGCAACAAGACAGAGGCTCTGGTGCCATTAATCCTTTCCTGGCCTTGCATGGGAACACTGCTTGGGTTTATGTGCTGTATCCAATTGCATCCTGGTAGAAAAGGAAGGCATAAAGGAGACACTGGAGGGTACCTTAGCTCACTGGCCAAGAATCTCCATTTGCCTGCAAGGCTTTTCTGGCTTCAGGCCTTCTGGCATGCCTCCAGTGAGAGCACACAGTTATTCAATTCATTTGTAGGGTGCAGTCTCGGACAGGTTATTTTCTGGGTTGGACAAGTCCACATCCAAATTTTGGTTTCCATGAGCAGAGAGATGTGGGAGGTTTCAATGTTGGGAAGCTTTGTTAGATATCACACACATGCCAGAGCTTCTGAAAAGGCAGGTTGGGATCAATGGCTTTGAGGACAAGCATTGTCACTGCTTGATCTTTATGAGAGTTGCTGTATGTAAGCAGACTGCTACCCAAGTTCTAAGCGTTTCAGCACTGTGATTTTTATGGTATACAGGCATAAGGTGTAATGGTGTCAGATTCAGCAGCTCTTACACCTCTATACCTGTACAATAAGTCTTTGGCAAGAAACAACAAAGGTGTCCATCAGACTTTGGGAGTTTGGTTTTCTGTAGATTGGTTTTTTGAGTAAAGGAAGAGATGGTGATGTTCTCAGTAGCAAGAAGCATTCCTGCTTCTTTTTTTCTTTAATTGAGAAATTTAACGGGATGGAATACAAGAGCGTGGTTTATTCTTTTGTTTTGTTTTCCCCTCCTTCAGAGAACAGATGTTGGAGTTATGCTTGGTCATTCCAGTACAAAACAGTTGTCTTAAGCAGCAACATTACTGAAAAAAAAAAAAAAAGAGAATGAAAAGTTTTATACTGTGCCACAAAGCACGTATGAATGTGGACTTGCATTTCTGAATTTTGGCAGGAAATGAGGCGGGAAATGCTTTATTAGAAATCTTGTCCAAAGAATCTATAATGGCACAATTTAATTATGTTGGCAAGGAGCTCTGGCAAGGTGTTGAAGCTTCCATCACGTGTGGACATCATAGCTCTAAGTTTTGCCAATTGTCTCTTGCCCTGCACACTGATGTTGTAAGAGAAAAGTGTTTGCTGAATGGGAGCACGGAGGTGGAAACTAAATAGAGCAACATTTTCAACTCCAGCGCAGTCTACTTTGGCATGCAGCACACTGCCTTTTCTACAGGGAATTTGTGTGTTCTGTGGAGTGCACTGGACTGAAATTAAGCATTTGCAGCATTAATTGTAGGGCTGCTCTGAGTCCTGTTATCTGTATCGATACCTGTGCAATAATGATATTGTTCTGCAGCTTTTCCACATGCTCTCCTCAGTGCCAGTTCAAACTATGGGCAGAAAGTGTCCCCAGTGCTGTGGTGATGCTCTGGTGCTCCTGCTGAACTCTCTGCTCATCTCAGTCAATCTTCAGAACCCAAGGGCATCAGCTGCTTCAGGGGTACCTCAAATTAAGTTGGCAGTAATCTCATAACTTTTGAGTGTGGTCCTGACTACTCTGTTATCAGCATTTCTTAATTTCACTGTTAACAAGAAGTGCAGACCTGAGATTGAGTTTGAGTTAGGGCCATTTGAACCCTTCAAGCAAACACTACAGATACACCTCCCTGTCTAATTTCTAAAAAGAAACTGGTAGAGCTAACAAGTACCATTTTATAATGGCAATAAAGTGACAATTTCTGAAAAGGAGCAGAGGAGGACTATTGCTCACTGCACTTTTTTCAATTTAATAATTGAGGACAGTGGGTTAAAATTGTCTTAACCTTGTCTTAAAATGTGCTGGCTTTTCTGAACATCCTGAATTATCTACAGTTTGAAAACAGATACATTATTAGTGTTTTGCAAGGAGCAACTGAATTTGTATTTTTCCTATGTTTTCCTTGCTATTCATAGAATATCATAAAATATGCTCTTTAACCTGCTGGTATGTTTTTCGGCAGTATTACTTCTGAGAATAGGCTTAGACATATGCCACTAAAATCACAGTAAGCTCATATTTTTTCTTGTCTTGAAAGACCTGCTGAGTATCTCGGAGGGCCAAGCCCTTAATAATTGAAAAGCCCAGCTACTTCGGTCATTTTTTTCCCCTTTTTTTTTCTTGCTTTAATTTCATCTTCATTTTTGCAGTCTGAAGTTGCTTGTTATTGTGTGGTATCTTTTGTCATTCAAGTTTACGTAGGAAAGTGTAAATGATCACTTATTTTTATGCAGAATACTCAGAAGGGAACAGGACCAATGTCTTTCCCATTCCAATCCCTGCTTAACCCTTGAGGTTTTTGACAGGTGCCCTCTAAGCAGTGAGTGATGCTAACAGGAAAGATTGGGAACTCATCTGTGAAATGACAGGATAAATAACTCAGGTGATTCTTACTTGCTGCTGCATCTTCCCTACAGGCCTTTGTTCTTAAGTCATTTGATTTTCTGTAGCAAAAGCATCAAGGAGAAAAGTGCTTTCTTGGTTTTTCGTTTGAGTTCCCAGACTGCTGGGGAAGATGGGAAGAAGAGAGGTAGGCATTATTTCTGCTTTATAATTAGGTCAGTGATTTCAATTTGTACAGAAAGTGTTTGAGCTGTAGCTGAGTCAGTGGCGGATCTGCAAAGGCAATTTTGTTTTATTTTGTTTAATTTTGTTGTCCTGACAGATATATTAGCTACTAAAGAGAGAAAAGCACTTTGAAATGACGCTGCTGTGCTTTTCAGTGATCTTGGCCCTGTATGTCCTATCAAAGTCTTTATGCTTGACACTGTTGAGTGGTTTTTTTTGAAGATCTCTGTTTCAGGTGGATTCTTACAGTTCAGCAATGGTCAGTGCAAGGCAGCAAGTACAGACTGAACAATGACTGTCCTCCTTTTGGAATAAGAGTTTTGAGAATTAATTGTGAAATGAGTTGGGGTGAGAAGGGGGAGGATGTCAGGAGAAAAGAGCTAGCAGAACAAACAGAATCATGGAAAGCAGGTGCTTTACAGATCACAACGAAAAGCTGGCACATCTTCCTCTGTCATGGCAGCTGCTCTGCCCTCATTACCCCTCTGTATCTATGGGCTCTGGGGAACTCTTTGTACTGAAGAAAAGTCATCCAGTAACTCTAAAGCAAAGCATTTTAAAGAAATAGATGAAGTGTGTGTACAGACCTGGTGAGAGCACTTATATCCATGGTTATTTCTAAGGGAGGTGGGGAGGAGCTGTGAAGTGAGAGAAGAAAAGGAAGTGTACAAGGGAAACATTCTTTATTTCCCACTGATTCACTACCTACAAAAACTGCAAAATGTGACTGTGGCATACAGCATTAGGAAGGAAAGGCTCAGTGATTCATTTTGTTTGTTTTAATTGAACAGTGATTGGAAAAAACAACTTATTATCTTAATAAGCCAGTTCAATGTTGTATAGTAAAACCCTTTACAACCACCATTACGCTTCCTCACCCCAGAGGTATAAAACCTGTTTTTTCCATCTGTGAAACATTGGCAATCACCGTTTCATGGATTTTTCAGGCTGGTATGTGAAAAATCAGAAGCATTTAGCAATTCTTGTTAAATGTATTTTTGTGGTAATATGTTGCAAATGTGATGCCTGCAGTTTAGGTTGCATTAGCAATTGCACATCCAAAGGCTATGCTCAGTGATTGGTGTCATCTCAGATGTGCAGGGAGAAGGCAAGGAAGCAAGGTGGTTTGGGGTTTTTGGAGGTCTGTTTTATATCATCAGAGCCCATTTCAGAAGCCAAAGGTAGACAGAGCTTGTTATTTTGTTGACTGTGTCCTTTTCTACACTGAACCATGGTAGAGGAAGTGGAAATTTCATGTTTGGTTTTCCTCACTCTTCAGTCCTTGACTGTTGAGTCAGCTTCGTTTCAAAGCCTTTGTTAGAGTGAAAAGCTGTGTGATAGAATTGCTGCTGTTTGGGTGGGTGTTTAAAGGCATTCTGCTGTAGGTTATTGCTCCACTGTTGTGTGGTTCATATGGTTAAACTTGTTACATTTTGAAGGGATTTTTTTAGTGGGCTGCTGGATCGCTGCATGTGAGGTATGAGCAGAAGTAAATGATCATATCTTTGGGGTTAAAACTAAAGTGGGGGTAGAGTTCTGTATTAGATGTGGTTTCTCTAATGAAAAAGGAGGTCTAAAATTAAATCACCTAACGAAAAATATGTAGTTGAAATAATGGGCAGACAGCTGAAAAACACAACATGATGTTTCCTTTCTGGCAGTTATTAAGAAACAAAATCAAAGAGTTGGTATGATTTAATGGCAGGTCAACATAGATGATAATGTTACTGCAATTGTCAGTACCTTTTCAAAGGTGTTGGTGTTGGTCAAAAATCCTGCTTGTGAAGGGTTGGATTTTTGGGACTTGTATTAGACTGCCATGAGGTTACCTCAGCACAGCCACAGGAACTTCCAGTGGCTCTTGCAGCAACAGATGTTCTATATAAAGGTTTCAGATTAAAAGGGGGGGGCAACAGAATAGCTATATAAATATACTCTGCTTCTGTTCCTACAGAAAAAAACAAACTATAGTGGAGACTCATAAATCAAAGGGAAAGGGAGCATGCCTTGTGTATGTTAAGTCAGTTATGTGGCCTGAGCTTGTCAGTCAAACATAATGAAATTCATATTTCTGCTGAAATTACTGTTTTCCGCTTCAGAAAGAAACACGGAAGATTTCACAAGTTCATGAAATGCCATGAGTTATAAATATCTGGGAATTCTGTGCCTGCAAAAAATAATTTACTGATGCAGTACAAGCTAAAGTTAATAATTTTTTTAATGCAAGGGGAATAACATCATGGAACTTGGCAAATACTAACCATGGTGTTTGTCTAACATTTGATGTGCTACCCAGTAATAATCCAGTTGTGACAGAGAAAAACAATGGTCATGGGAGGAGATGTGTTGTTGTTTCAGCATGTCATGATGATAAAAAAAGGATTGCTGTCAATTTTGGTGAAAGGAAGGGGAAATTCTTTGTAGTCTCTTTGTCGTCTTGGGGGTGAAAAAATAAAAATCAAAGCTTGGTGGGATGAGAGGGTGATGAAGCACAGTAAAAATGTCTGAGACTTCTTACTAAAACACCTCTTTCCAAAGTTATTAATACTGATAGCTACTTTAATAAAGAAAGATTCTGTGATTCCAGAGGCAATGAAAGATACCTTTGTTGGTTTAGCCAAACTACAACCAAAACCCTTTTGGAGTGTTATTTTTCTCGTTACCTTCGTCAGATGGTATTAAGCCAGTTTGTAGATGTGAGCTGATAGACATGTCTGAGCAAGAAGATATGCATTTTTACTGTGTTACTCAGCATTAGAACAGTTTACCAAGGCTCAGTCAGATTTATATTAATTTTTCATTTGTGGAATTTTTGTTTGACTGACCAAAAATAGGTACACTTTATACACGAGTGTCTTTACAGCCTTACTAATACTTGCAACAAATGTTGGCACTTAACATCCATGAGCTGAATTACTCATTCTGGACCCACAAGCTACCTGTCTGGAAAGCACACTGTGCTTTGGGGTGTGCATCATCCATTTGCATAACCGTTAGCCTCCTGTGTGGGAACAATGGCATTTTCCAGCTGTGCAGTAGCAGTTACACACTCACAGAGCTACAAAGAAGATAATGACAAAATAGCAAGCAGCCAGCAGCCACTCTAGCATGTTCTTCCAGCCTCCCAGAGGTGTGATTGATGCTCAATAACCATGCCATAGTGAACCAAGATGCTGATCTTGGTCATGGCATCTGGCTCCTGGTTTTGTTTTTTCACAGCAGGAAATTCATTGTGTTGCTCAGTTGTTTGGATGCATGTGAATTTCTTGACTTGCCCTGTCTCTGGCATAACTTGAATATTATTTTTTAGCTTGAGGCTGTGTATTGTTGCTGTGGCTGTTCTCCCTTGCAAACACCATGGGACTTCATTTCCATTAAGCTGCCCTTTCTCTCTGTCTGTCACTGTGTGATTGAAGTACCTGTCTGACCAGACAGGAGTTGTCAGCAGGACTGGGAGGCAATCTTCTCAAAAGTACCCAGCAGCTGCTTTGTCAGTCAGGCAAAACCCAGGACACTTTTCAGGCTGAGGTTTACAGGGACCTGAATCAAAACATGATTTCTCATTTCAGTCTAACTAGTATTTCTGGAGGCTTTAGATTTTCAAGTCTAGACAGAGAAGAAATTGAACCTTTTTTGCAGTTACAGTAAAACCCAGTGGCCACTGCTGAAACTCCCAGCAGATGCAGGGTGTGCTGAACATGAGGGAGCAGTGCTGTAGGGCAGCATCCTGTTTGTGATCCATGGCTTTTGGAAATGAGTGTTGGACCCTTAGAACTGTCATCTGCAGGGTGGCTGAAGTCAGAGGAAGGGCAAAAAATAATCAGCCTAAGTAGAAATGCAAACAAACCATCACGCTTTTAATCACAGGGACAGTGTGGGAATCATAAATCAGGCGAAGGGCTAATGGAGTGGTTACAGGAAGCACAGATGATTAGGAAAGGTTAGACTTTTCTTTCGAGATGCTTTAGCTGCTCACTGACCCTACACAAACTAAATTTTTGCATAGCAGATATGATAAATACAAAACAAGATAACACAGAAAGAAATCAGCATTATGTAGATTTTCTCATACACCCATTTGGTTGCATTTTCTGTACACTGAAATATGCATGCTTCTCTTAAGTGTGGTAACAAAACACTGCACCCTTCTGATGCCATGTACAACATGGATGCATACAGTGTTCCTCTGGTCCTGAGTCTGACCTCATGGGGTGGGTTTTTTTTCCATTGCTGCCTCTCAGGATTGAAAAAAACACTCTATAATATGATGGGGTTCTTTTTCCAGAAAAGAAAACCAGTGAAGTTTGTAGAGACAGAAAAACATTGTAAAGTAGCTTTTCTGTTCATGTTCATTGAGATACCTCTTCTTTTCTTACTGGGGCCAGCAAGGACAAAACTGGGAAGTTCTTGTTGTATTTCTGAATCTATTGCTTTAGGCACAGCTTTGAGCCTGGAAACACAACCATCAGAATTTTGTAGTCAAGGAATGTATCACAACAATATTTAAATTTCAGAGAACATTCCTGCTCACAAGCATATTTTGCTATGCTCTAGCAGTTATTTTAATCATAGATATTTAATCCTAAAAATCTTTTCTCCTTTGCTTTAATGACCCTTTCTTGAGGCTTACAATGATCTTTACCTTTCCTTCTTGTACAATAGTCCAAAATTGGCCTACTGCTATAGTAGCACCTGGGGATTAAAGACTTCTAGGACCCTTTTTTTGTTTTATTTTAGTTTTTCAAAGCTATGGGCTTCTGAGAGCTTTAATCTTCAAAAATGTCCTTATTTTTGGTATATCTATAATAATCCCTAACTATAGGCACCTTTGGCCTGATTTTGAGAAGTTCACAAATGTCCAGCAGATGCATTGCAAGCTATGCATGTCCAGAGATTTCAGTTTCTTAGTTTTATTATTCTGAACTTCCTGAATGTTTTTCTTAGTTTTTCTCTCACTTTCCAGTCTTGCAAAAGGTTTTGGTAGTGCCACTGCTGTCCTGCACATCATGGTTCTCGGGGTAAGCTTTGTGAGCTTTTTTATACAAATGATACAATAGTAACGCTTTGTTATATTTTTAATGGGCAAAAATATAGTAACCAAGTTTAAGTTTTTTGCAGGTAATTTGGTTGTGTCACTTATAAAACATAACTGGGAGTCTGTGCAGGAGTCTGCCTTCAAGTTTACATTTATCAGTTCAACAACTGGTTTGAGATCAATCAGTGCCACTGAAGTCTTGCATGTTTAGTGTCTCCCCTTTCTGAAAAGAGGTGCCTCCTCTGCCTGTGTCTTATCCCACAGGCATTTCTGTAAAATCTGCTGGTGGATTTCTCCAGATCAGGCAATTTCATTTCACAGCTTCTGGTCTTGTAACACCCTGAAGTTCAAGGGGTCTTCCAGAGGCATAGTGAGTAAATTGCACCAGGTAACAACTACTGGAGTGGGATTCCAGCCCTGAAAGCCTTGCAGCATCTCCTTGAACAGTCTGACTTGTCCTGTCATTCAGCCCCTTGGCTGCAGACTCAGAATTTAACTTTTGGGGTTCTAACTAATGCTGTGGAAGCTTGTGGATTAGCACTTGCAGCATGAGGATTATACTTTGGTGAAAGCAGAGTTGCTGTTGCAAAGTTCTTCCAGGCTTCTCTTCTGGTTATATTTGCTGAGTTAGTGGTCTGCAAGTGATACTTGTAGGGAAAAAAGGGATACTTTTTTTTCCTACTGTTTAGTTTGAGGATTCTGCCTTACAGCTGGTAGGTGATCAGCTAATGTCCAGCAAAGTGGAGTTTTTTAAAAAGGATTGATGCCTTCGACATTAAGAAAAAAATTCCTTTGCATTAGTCCATTTTAACAGCCAAGGCAATTTTCCACATGGTGGCTTTATGGAAATGGGTTGCAGCTCTTGCCAACCATGACCAGAACATTACAGGAAATGTATTTTCATGGAAGATTTGCTGCAATTGCCAACTGGAGAAAGAAGGGGGGGACAGGGGTTTGTTCTGTTAATGGACAACTGCGTGCCATGGTGTGAATCCCTCCTGTTAAATTAAATTGGTTTGCACTTTCCACTATTGCTTGTTCCATGCTGAGAGAAATAGTTACTGATAAACCATTTCCCTCTGTAAGAACTGACGTGTTGGCGTAGCATGACACCTTCTGCTGAAATGGGGTGAACAACAAACACATTTAGGTGTCTGACTGAGATAATTTAAGTGGTACAAACAATTGGAATATTTCCATGGAGAGGCTTGGTCAGAACCAGAACTAATGGAAATTGGCTTTGCAGCTTCAGTGCTTATAGCTGGTAATATCTTACATGATTTACAGGAGTGCTGAATGAGATTTTAAAACTGCAGATATTACTGCACATGCATGTCTTTAAGCATGTGAATACTATATTTAAATTAAAACTTTCACATGAAAGTCGGAAGGTTTGGGTGGGTTTTGATGCACTGTATTTTTTTCCATAGCTGTCAAAGTTCAATACTTTCCAAGCAGAAGCAGGAATGATATGTGGCTTTATTTATATGTGAAAATGTTATCCATGCCGGCAATATATGATTGCTGGCAGGAAAAAGCACTGCATGACTGATTCCCCTTTGGTAAATATTTGAATTCCAGTAGGTCCATTATCAATTCCATATGAGATATTTTCCAGTTCTTCCTGCGTACACAGGAGATGAGAGTAAAAGGGAAACATGAGAGAGAACATAGGTACAACCTAAAGCTAAACTCATTTTTTCTGTCAAAGTAGTTTGGAGATGTGGGGCAGGGAGACCTCTCAAATACTCATGTAGGGTCTTATTGGCTTATGTTCTCATTTAATTTTTCTGCTGCTTGATTTCAGTCCTCTCTTGTAAGGAGTTTAAAGTTGAGTTCTCTAAGTTTGTGTTGACTCTGACACTGGATAGGTAAGTCTGTTGAAACAGTTTAATAGAAGTTTTACTTGAAATCAGCAAATGTCATTACAAAGAAGCACATGAGTTAGGTTTTGCTCTGTAAGAAGAAAGTCACACCAAACTAGGGTGGGGGTGGAAAGACCATCCAGACAGTAAAAATAGTGTTTGTAAAAATAGTTTTGGACTGGTTGAGGTCTTTATAGTGATGTGCAGAATTTTCAGCAGTTGTGTTGGTTTTGCTTTGAATTTACTTTAGCAAGTTTTAGTGCCTACTGTGTGATACTTGTAATTACGTGAGCAGGGAAAGAGAAGACAGGGAAGTAAGACTAATTTTATAAAACTACCCTGAACGTACAATAGATGTATTTCTTAACAAACTGCTAATCTGTGTGTTAGAAAATTTTCATGATTAGTCCTTTAATTTCCCATTCCCAGGAAGAAGGCATTGGTTTAGCTATGTTTACCTGCAGAAAAACTGGAATGGCCAATTGAAGTTCACCCTTTTGAGGAGGTGCTGTTTTATACTAAGAGCAGCTACTGGATGAATATAGGTGATACAGTTCATATATATATATGCAGATGATATATTTAAATTCTGGTTTTAATTTTGATCTTATCAGCAGCATTATAATGATGTTGCACAGCTTATTCTTGTCATGATTTAACATGTGTTACACAGAGGGAAGCATCAGAGTAAGTTGGAAGAAATTTGGAATTGGGGGCATGGGGGAAAGGCTGGGGCCTTAAAGGAGATGACACTGTCTTGCTTCCTCTTTGTGACTAAACTTATGAAGTACAGGGTACAGTGCTTATTTCTTTGTAAAGCTTGGTGATTGTAGCAAGAGAATTATAGGGGTGGATGGTCTCCAACTATTTCTTCAGTATCTTGAGTGTGAGATTTGGGAAATATGCCTAAAGCCCTTGAAAGTGCAGAAGTAATTTAATCCAGAGCTGAGGTGGGGAATCAGTTGTGCAGTGCCTTATTTTGCAAGAGAACAAGGCAACCATCTGTAGTGCCCCTGACTGCTGCTCATCTTCTGAACAAAGGAAAGTGCAATGAACCACCTCCACCAAATGGGATGCTTTGACAGAGAGAAATGAAGGGGTCGAGGAAACTGAAAATAAAACCCTAAGTCCTGTCTGTACAGTAAATACAAATAGGGGGTGAAGCTCACTGTATGCTTCCTGCTTTTTCTTTACCTTTTTTAATTTTGTTGATGGGTAGCCATTCTTCTTAGCCTGAACTTCAACTATCATCTGTACTACGTGGTGGGAGGCTGGAGTTCAATAAAGCAGTCAAATGAGACACAGTGAAATAGTTTTACAAATCAGCTTTTACTCCCCCCACTGACTGTTTCCACCTGACTGGAGTGGCTTCTGTGGTAGATTGAGTATGACATGCCATCTCGTATGCCAAAGACAGAGTTATTAAACCAACCTACCATGCATGATTTCTTAACACAGGATCACCAGAGGATTGTTAAATATTCACTGGGACTGGAAGAAATGCAGGCTTTTGAAGAAAATCAAGCTTTTACATGCCAACTGGCTATGGAAAACTTGGTGAAAAATCATGGTTCCTCACAATTGTGCCCCACTGTGCTCTTGGAGAGCTCTGCGTAGCTTCTTCCCTGTCTGAATCCTGTTAGCAAGGCAGCTCATGAGAGGGACTGTGCTGTACCTGGATGAAGAAATAGAGTTCAGTGCTGATCAGTAGATGTATATGGTGCTTAGAAAAAAGTGGCTTAATTGTTTGTGTGGTCAGTGCCCAGCTTTAAGGGAGGGAGATAAATGTCACACATGCCTGGTGCTTGGTGCATGGCAGTAGAAACAATAATTGCTCCCAGTCAGCCGCCAGGTGATTTACCTATGTGTGTCAGTAGGTACATAGGGCATGGCTGAAAATGGTAATGCTTTTTGGGGGAAGAAACAATATATTTTGCAATGCGTGCTTCAGGAACAAGCATTAGATGTTTGCACCAGAAGTGACATTAAAATTTTGATGTCAACTCATAAAAGCTGAGAAAAGCAGAATTATAACTTGAGTCTTTTTTTGCTTTGGATTTTATTGCATCTAAAAATGTTTTAACTCTGTATCAGTTGCTTATCAGTAAGAGTGAATGCACATAGCAGAAGCTGTGCAAGTGGCAGTAAATTACAGGGTCCATCTTTGATTTCTTTGCTCATTTTCAGTACGTCAAATGACGGAGCAGTGGGATTTTGCTTATGCAGGAAGTTTTCTCTTCAGCAGCTGATTAATCTTTCTTGGATTTTTTTTTGGGTTTTTGTGCATCATAGTAAAGAATGGTGCTGGACTTGTGACTTGAGATTTTCTGTATTTTATTGTCTTAACTTTTTCTTGTTGCCAGTTTTTCCCCTCGGTTGGGTACCTAGCTTTGAGCACTGCATTAATGTGTTGTGGTAGTTCACTGACCTCTATAATTCTGTGATGAGTCTTCCTGGCTGGACTGGAAACAGATTTCCTTGGAAGTGGCATAGGCTGAAGGCAGTTTTAGACATTGCTTCCTGTTTTTTAGCTGTGCTTTACAAAGAGACTCAAGTTTATAAGAGCCCTGCATTGATTTAAAAAGATCCCAACTGGCTCCTTGCCACTTTAATAAGAACTAGTTCCACATGCAGATGTTCTAGTTATGAGACACTCAGCCATTATGATCGGTAACTGTCTGTCCTGAATAACTGTGACCTCAGACACACCTGAGATGGCTGCAAGAAGGAGCAATGGTACTTGAGCCTTGAACCCTGAGGCTGCCTGGCATTGTTACCACACATGGCTGGCTTATTTCAAACATAGCCTTTTGTCATGTTATGCAACTGCACATGCTGAGAAGGTGTCTCGCTAAGAGAAGGGTGTCTCAAGGTAAGTTCTGTGATGGTGATCTCTGAGAGCATGAGCCATAAAAGCATATTGTTTGTGTTACTGCTGTTCACTCTTTTTACAGAATAGCTGTAAGGAAGCACAATTTGGCTCTCCTTGCAATCTAAACCAAACCCTTCCCTTATCTTGGATATAGGGAAAAGTCCTGTGCTGCTAGATGTTACAACTGGGTGGCACTAGGAATGTGCAGAATCAGCTTCATCAGATACTAAATAGACATGAAGGCACGAAAGAATTTAAACCCTTTAGTCTGAGTCATTACTTGATCATGGATTGTCTTCTGTTGTTAATGCAAAGAGAGAAGTCTGCTTTTATGAAACAGCTAAGGGTCTTTGGAAGTTGGGTTTACATTTTATAGAGGGGTTGATTTTCTGCTTTCTCTTAGACACTTTGCTTACTGGATGCTTGTATCTGTAGCTAAACAGCTGATGCTTCAAAAAGGAAAATGGATAAGGAAGAAAAAACAGTGATTTTCTCAGTTGCTATAGATTGAT
This sequence comes from Lichenostomus cassidix, assembly GCF_008360975.1. Taxonomy (NCBI): domain Eukaryota; kingdom Metazoa; phylum Chordata; class Aves; order Passeriformes; family Meliphagidae; genus Lichenostomus; species Lichenostomus cassidix. The sequence goes on from NC_139490.1 coordinate 21,614,365, forward strand.
GTCAATATCCCATTATTAACCAAAGCTTCTCTGTCTCAGTGCTGAGCTGAGCAGTTACAGCTGAAGGTTGGGGCAGTGAGGTCTCTCTAAGTTAACAGGAAGTAGTAACACTGGCTGTCTCCCCTTATCTTTTTCCTAAGGAAAAAGTAAGCTTTTATTGTTATCTAACAAAGTACTGTATAACTTCATTGCTTTTTACTGTTGTGTGCTCATTGTAGAGGCCATATAAAGCTTTTGCCCTTGATTTCTGTGTTGCATGGGTAAAATCTGGGGCAATATAGTCACAGTAAATAAAGGAGTTTCATGGATGTCCAACCAGAGCTGGGCACCTCTTCAAAATGGAGTAGGAAGACGCAAAGGGATCATTCATTCTTTCTGCAAACAGCAAATGTAATAAAAAGCTTCATTGGCTTTTGTTTTCCTTCCTTCACACAGCAGCTGAATTGCAATTATACTTAGATTTTTTTTTCCACTGTTATTAGAAGGAGAAGAAAGCTATTATTCTAGCATTACCAATTCAGACATAAAATGAAAATGTTTATTTACTTTTGTTACAGAGGTTGAGTGCATGATCCTACTTGCATTGCCATCAGTGGCAAAGCTCCTATTAATTTCAATGAGAACTGGGTTGTACTCTCATTGGGAGCAGGAGATGCTTATGATCAGCTTAATTTGTGACAGCTGAAAGAGTGTTCAGAGCCAAGGAATTGAAAACCAACCCACAAAAAAGTGGAAAAGTGTATTAGAAAAACTTCCAGCTATCATATCTGCGGGCCTGGTAATAATTTTAGGGGAAGTAAACAATGGCAATGGACTCTGAAAACATGCAGTGATCAGTAAAAAATACCAGATTGTTGGAAAATTTTTCCCTGAGGGAAGAAGTCTCTCTTTTGAAAATAATAAGTTCAAAACAAATATAGCAGACATGTTCAAGTTAAGATTTCTGAACCATAAAACAGGAGGTGTGTGGATTTGGTTTAGCCCAGTTTAATTTGTCTCTAGATAAGTTTTATGGGTGTCCCAGCTTGGCAAGTCCAGTTGTCTGTCCATGTTCCCAGGCTTGCAGCAGGATGGGGGAAAGGATGCTACTGCTGGAATTCCCAGGTGTGGAGGATGACCCCAGTCTGAGCAATCTCCCTGTGCTGCTTTGTGTCCAAAACTCCCTGGTTTCAATGGGGTTAGATAGCTGAAGGTGTGCCTGTCAGGAACTGGAGTAGAACTCTCCCTGCACAAAGCAGTGCATTTTAATTTTGTCTTTGATTCTGATGCTGGCAGGCATGAAGTACAGCTAATTTTGTTTGAGTTTTACAGAATCTGAGCCAAAGTTTATGTAGTCCATGTCTCTTCTGTTTGGGGAATAATCACCAAAACAAAAGTAATCAGTCTGTGTCTTCCTTCTTAAAAAGCAAAAAAAAAGTCATTATGGGAACCTTTGAAATAGAAGACATGGGAATATATGTTGAGAAAGGAACACAGTTTTTTGGGGGTTTTTTTAATTGTTAATGCCTTGCTGTAAATAGAAATCTTTTAAGTTTAAATAACAGTTTTAAAGTGATGAAAAATGAGTTAAATGTGTCTTTCACTCTACAGATTTTGATGCACTTGCTTTCTCTTGGGAATACATTTGAGCAAAGTGATAATTCTTCAATGGATTCACCTGTTATTTCTTGTCTTGCATTTATATTTAGTAACCCAAACGTTTTGTACTTACTCGAGATTGGGTTATGGGTTAATGCATTTTGTTACTCCTTAGCAGCTTGATAGTTATTCAGTCTGTCTTCTCCATGCTCATCCTGTGCAGCTAGGAATGCAATTACTGCCTGTTTTTCATATGTTTGGAGATGGTGGAAAAGAGCATGAAGATGGTGTTGGCCAGAATGGGCAGAACTGGTTACTTTTGGGTGGGGTTTTCTTTGTTTTGGTGAGGTTTAATTTGGTTATCTGTCCTCTCCTCCCCCTGCCAACACAGTGTGCATGTTCTGAAGAAATAGAGTTTCACAGAGGGAAAACGTCATTATTGCTGATTTCAGTCTGGGTAGCTTATTTGATTGCTAACCAGATGGCAAATCCCTGTCTTAAATAAATAAAGTATCCAGCTAGGATAAATATAATGTAATTCAAACTGGTTTGGGGGGAAAAGGGGAATTGGTTAACAAACACTAAATTAATGCTGTTCCTGGTCCTCCTTATCTCTAGTTGCTGTGGGAATCCAAGTGCTGCAATTTCAGATTCCTGCTCAGCTTCTTGGCTTTGGCAGTTTAAGTAGATTTGTACAGCTGCACACAGCCTACAGGATTGGGCATTTGGGGTCTTAAAGACAAAGATTTGCTTCTGAAACTGTTTCACATTTTTAAATTAATTATTGAGCTTCTGGTGACTGAACTTCCCTTTCAGTGTTGCAAGGGTTATCCCAGGCCCAAGAGCCCTCTCCCTGTATTTTACCAACTGTTCTTTCTATTTCATTTTGGCTTGGCCATGCCTATCTCACTGTTAAGTTCTCCTATCTGCCAGGTTTGATTCTTTCCATGATCATTTTTCCCTCATCCAGAGGAAGGTGTGTCTGTAAGACAGGGATGTGTATCATCCCATGCAATCTCACTCTCAGAAAGTGGTGCCAGAAGATGAGGCAATGAAATTCTGACTGCTTGAAGGATTTTGCATCTCTGTAATGCATCACTGTGTGCTTTCCCCAGACTCCTGGTGACCATGGCTGCACAGACTGCAGAGTTCTCCGACTTGAGAAATGGTTCAGAATAAAATATACCACAGTAAGGTGGACCAAACCTGGGTTGAAACTGGGTTTTTTTGTCATCAACCCATGAATTTGTGGCATGGTTCTTGAAATTTCTTTCTATTCTGAAGTAGATCTGATTTAAGGAACTTGGAAGTAAACCCTTTTTAACAGGGAGTTCCTTTTGGAAGACTTTTGTCTTGCAGCCCTGTTGTTTCCCAGCTGATTGAAAATGTTGGGAGAGGAGGAAGAGGACTGGTCTTTCAGCTTAGAAAACAAGTATTTGTGTTACTTAGTTTGCTTTTCACTGGATTTTTCTTGAAAAAACACCAGACTGAATCTCTAAAGATCTCAGTGTTTCTGTGACATCAGAAAGAAGCCACACAGACCTGACATCTGTAACTGAGATCACAGAGCTGGGGAGATTTCAGGCCCCATGTTCCTCGAGGTAATGTTGGTGTGGTTTTAAAATGTGTGTTGTCCATTTTAGTCCACTGAAGTGATGGCACTACCTGTAACCAACATTAGATTCTTCTCTTCATTTGCTCCCTTTTTCTGTCTAACTGTGTTTCCACATTGCTCTCAGGGAGGATGAGTTAGTACCAGGGTGTGTTAGTCTTTGGCATGCCAATGGTAAGCAGTTTCTGTGTGATAAAGGTGAGACAGTAAAGTTGCAGAATATGCAAGTTCTGGGCTGGCATTCAGTATTCCTCCTCCTTTTCTGTACTCTTTCCACTGGCAGCTCTTCCGGTGAGCAGGATGGAGTGAAATGCTGTGGTCAGAAGCACAGGCTGCTTCTGACAGCACAGGTCCATCTGCTCTGCAGCCACACCATCCCATCTGCTCACTCCAAAGCTGAGCTGCCCTCGTGTAGCACCTCCTTTTTGGTATTGTTGTCTGGCACAAAGTACCTACATCATCTCTCATAGCATGGATAGATTTTACAGCTCATACTGAGCTCTCTGCAGTTAGAATTATGCTGTTACCAATAACTTCTGCTTTCCAGTTGTTTGCTTTAACTGCAGACCAAGCAATACTACGAATATTCTTCAACTGACTTATGTACTTTCTTTTTGTACTTTGTTTTTATCCCATGCCACATCACCAGTGTCCTGGTTGTACTTATGCAAGTGTTTGGGGACCAGACTTCCAAACAGTATCCCTGAAAGCATTTGATAAATATTCTCTAATCCAAGTAACTTCTGTTTTCTGCACAAGGTCCCACAAATGGCTGCCTTAATGCAGCTGAGAAAAACCAGAGTATGATGTTGAAGTATGGATGAAACTAAATCCAGATTAGATTTGGGGGTTTTTTTGAAGTAAGGTGTTTTGGCTGCTGTCATCTTTTTGGTCTTCCACAGAGATTCTGTAGCTTGAGAGCCACTTGTTTGTAGTTTAGTATTTAAAATTCTGTGAATTTTGGCACGTAGAATTTTTCTTTCAGTGCTTTTGTTTATTTTCCAGATTATCTTTGTTGGTAGTCTATATATAAATAGTCTATTATAATGCTTAATCCTTTGTTACAGGAGACCTGGAAGGATCAACTGTGCTGTAAAAGAATAATTAGCTATTTTTTCTGTGTTACCCTGAATTGAATTTTCACTCTGTGTCATATTGACTTTTAACAGTTTATTGAAAACTAGATTTGAGAAAGTCAGACTCTCACCCGACAGGCTAATCAGTCAATCTCTAATAGACCTGTGATGCTCCACAGCCACCAGCTAATAGATTTTCCATTGTTGTTCCTTCCTTGTTGATCAGGTAATCTGTTTCAGTAGCCCAGCTATGCCATGCACAAATGGCACTTTGCAGAGCACAAAGACCCTAAAATTCCCTTATACAAAGTTTCCAGCCATTCTGCCTTTGTAATTTGCCAGCTCTTCTACCTGTTTTTTTTCCATTCCTCTTCTGATTCTGTTAAAAACTGCTGCCTAATGAATCCAGAGCTCCTGGAAGGTAGGTGACCGATGCTTCTGCAACTTTTTTTCTCCTAATCTCCATGGAAGTGCTATCCCATAGAAATCAGGAGCTCCCTTTCTTACCTTTTTTGAGCTGTGCAGAGTGTCAGCTGCTCTGAGCAGTGCCTGGCTGTGCCTCACTCCCAGGGCTGTGGGGTCACGGCTGCTCCTTTCTCCTTGGGGCCAACAATTCCCATGCTGCAGCTGTATTTGTTGTCAGGGTGCAAGGAATGGCAGGGTGTGGGTAGAGAACTTCCCTCTGCGAGGGAGCTGATGTTTAGAGAGCTCTCTAAAAGCCTGTAATCTGCCGTGAAATTTATGAATATAAAAATGGGCCGTCACAGATGGGCATTATTAACAAATGAGTTAATGCCAGCCAAGCATGAAAGGAAAGTAAAAACATAGCGAATGATATTGTTTCTCTGTAAGAATTAGACTCTAAAAATAAGACTTTGAGTTAATCTTGCATGCTACTGTGGGCTGTGGGTCCAGGTAGGAAGCCAGGCCTCCTCTCCTCTGCTAGAACTGCTCTTAAAATGACATCAATATGAAAGATAGAGCCAAAATACTGCATAGAAAAGTAGTCTGACTGTAAGGAGCATAGCAGGGGTCTGTAGGTCTAATATGAGCAAGTGGAGGTGTTTGGAGTTCTATCATCTTTGTTTCTGCAAGAACTTGGAGAGCTGTTTTTAACCAGGATCAGATGTCAGCAGCTTCTCCTTTTTTTACATATAGGCTTAATGGGCCACTAGATTGAATTATTCATCTTCAGGGGAGGGCAAGAAGAGTAATTAGGCAAAAAATTCTCATTGTGACTGTGCATTGTTTTGTGTCTGCACATCCCCACCCACCCTCCTCTCCTGACAATTGTAATTTTCAGGAATTTTAGTTTAGTGGAAGGTAAGTTGTGGGGATGGGGAAGGACACACGCAGCCCTTCCTTCCCACCCTCTACCCTCCACCTGCAGGGAATGCAGTTTTTCACAGTAATTGGTTGATGCATGGACAAATCACTTGTTCCTAAATAGCAAATATTTTTAAGGATAATTCTTAAGGAATGTATTTAGAAGAGGAAAAATACCACTTTTATAGTCAACTTTCACTTCTCTACCAGAACTGTAGAAGTAATTTTAAGAAAGTATTGCACATAGTAGAAGTTTGGTATGGAAGTTCTGATGTAGCAATACATGCAGCTTTGAATGCAGCAATTAATTACTGAAAGGTGGTTGTGCCATGAATCTGACTTTTAGAAACTCAGTAGACTCCAAATGTGGTTTCGTGTTGCTGCCATGTTTATGTGACTTTGAGCCCTGAAAGTCAGGGTCTTGTAGACCTGTTAGGCTTTGATCTGGTTTTAAAATTAAAGTGAAATGAGGATGGGGCTGATTTGGTTAAACTTTCTGTTTAACATCAACATGTGAAGTTCAACTGCTCAGTTCCAAGTTCTGAGCTTCAGCCACACGGTGAGGTCAGGCATGAGGGAAGAGCCACTCCATAGGCAGTGCCTTGGCTCAAAAGGGAGGGAAAATAACCTGATCCCAGTAGGTTTGCCAGGAGAAAGGTTACAGATAAATGGAAAATAAGTAACAAAAGCTTCTAGGGGTATTTGGGGGAAATAAGAGTTTTCTGGTTAAGAGATAACTTCACAAGTGCTTTTTCTTTCCACAAGTTTTCTGTTCCTGCTGGCTTAAGCCCTAAGTGTAAATGAGACAAAGATCTTTAACTGGTAATGTTCATCAGTTTTATGCAGCCAGCCAGAACCTTTAAATTGTTCTGAAAGATGAAGAACTGGGCAACAGAAACCAGAAACTGCCCTGAAGGAATGACCCTGACTTCACAATTTCTTTTGTAATTCATTATCCCTTTTTAAAGTTGCAGTTTTCATGATAAGCATTTCTTGGGCCTAACCTTTTCTTGACTTTTGATTGTTATTTTGGTGCTTTGCTGGGAGGTTTAACCCCTTGAGCTCCTGCCCAGGAACACTCCATGGATGTGAGGTGTGATCCTCCACTTCTCTAGCCAGAAACATTCCCTGTGTAGTGCTTAAAGTTCTTATAGATCTTTTAGGAAAATAGGGTTCATTGTTTTGTGCAAACATTGTCAACAGCCTTGTGGAGAAGGAACTTAGCTTACTTGCCCCAGTCTTACATACCATTTCAGGCTGCAGTAGAGCCCAGACAGCAATGAAGATACCTTCTAAGAACTCATGCTAGCATGATGGTGGAGCCTTCACCCTGTGGTGTTTGCTGCTAAAGGTGGAAGATTTCATTGTTCTTAATCCCAACTAAGAATTGGGGTGGTTTTTTTAAATGTCTAAGATTCCATTCAAAGTAAAAGAGGAAAAAGAAGAGAGTAGAGGTGGGAGTTTATATGTGCATTTATGCCTCTACCCAAAGATTTGGCCAGAGAGAGCAGTTGGCCACCATGAGCTGAGCCCATCCCTCTGCCTCTCTGAGGAGCTGAACTCCAGCAATTGCACTTAGTAGTCATTAAAGAAAAAATCAAACCCCTGATTGGATTGCAATTATCTGTACTCAGTATTGGTGAGAAAGTGGATGTATGTGTGGAATATAAAGGATTAGTGGTAACACTCTACAGAAGGAGATGATGGAGTTAAAACCACCTGAGCTGTATGTGACTCACTCCAAAGCTCCCCTACCCATTTGGGGGGCCCAGGTGCAATCTGCCCTTCTCCCTTGGAGCTGGGAACAGTTAGCAGTTTGTACTAGCTATTGCTGAGAGGAGAAATCCAGTTCTGTTGGTTTTGCATGGCCTGGGTCTTGGTAGTGGGGGGCCACAGAAGTGGCTTCTGTGAGACACTTCTGGAAGCTTCCACCATGTCCAGCAGAGCCAATCCCTGATGGCTCTGAAGATGGACATGCCACTGGCCAAGCCTGGGCTAGTTAGAGATGCTGATAATGCCTCTGTGATAACAGATTTAAGAAGAAAACCAAAACAAAGTTTGTGGCACAGTTTTAATTGCAGCTGGAGAAAAGGAGGAGGTGAGAACATGTGAGGAGAGCAACTCTGGAGACACCAAGGCCAGTGGAGAAGGAGGGGGAGGAGTCCTGTATTTTGTGATAGCTTTCCCAGCTGAGAGCATATACTATATGTTTGTATTTTAAATGTATTTCTTCAGGCACTTATCTCACCTGATCTGGTGATTTCTGAGCACCTTGGAACATTGGAATGGTTTGATTCCTAGTTCATTTTGAAAATTAAATCAAAGCATGTTTTGTGGAACAACAGTATAGATTCTGACAATGTTGAACAAAGAATAATAAATAAAAGAATATTGCAACTTAGCAAGTGATTCTGAATAGAGTATGTTTTCAGTAGTGGAGTCACCCTGATGATGGGCCATGCTTTATGAATACTTCTTAAAATCCCAAGTTACATGTTCTTGTTTCATTTTTGCTGGCCAGTATCTTAATGCTCACCTGATAGTTTATACAAAAAGCCAGATATTACAAGCTGGCTGAAGCTTGTGGTTTACTCTTTGGGAGCTTGATGCTTCAGAAACCACAATGGATTTCTAAGGAATTGGCTGTTGCCAAAATCTGTCCATGGAAAACTTCCATAAGAAACAGTCAAGGTAAAGTGTAGAGGGAATATTCTCTGGATCTTTTTGGAGATCTCCAGATATACTTAAAACAGTGAAATGGGAAAGATTTATGTTCTTTAAACCACACAGAAGCAGCTTCTGCTGAAATCATCACTGTGTCTATGAAGCAGTGAAAAGAAGTTGGCCAGGCTGCTGGTGAGGCACTCTGAAGGTCAGTCAGAGAGGGGCTGGGTGCTCCTGGAGTCCAGCTGAGAAGGAATTGGCTCTTGAGCGCCCTGGGTTTAGGTTTCATCTTTTTGGCTGGGAGACCAGGAGACTCTTATTTCATTAATGATGTATCCAAACATGCCTACTTAGTATATGGACTCCTTCATTTATAAAAGGAAATTATCTGTTTAATGAATAATAGCAAAAGAAGGGGAGAGAAACCCACTCCTACATCCATTGAGACAAATTTCCTTGCAGAGAAAAGCCTTCTGTTTCCCATAATGAATTCCTCTGCAAACAGAAACATACACTAAGTGCTCCTGCTATGCTAGTGTGTATACATTATGTATATTAACATAATTGTGCGGTAGGTGTAGAATATGAGTAGATGCCACTGGGATATAAATGCACAGGCTTTGCAAAAACGTGGGGGGCAAGTTTGTCAGGAAATACATTAGCAGGAGTTTCTTCAGCTTCAGTAATTAGGTGAAAGACTCCACATTTCCTAAGGAGTCCTTTCATCCCTGTGACATTTTTCCTCCTGTTCCCACTACCTATATCTTTAATGTAATTATTTCTGAAATCTGTTAATCCAAATCTATTTGTGAACATGTGTAAAGTAGCAAGGTGTGAACACCCAAATCATTTGAAAGGTTTTGTGTTACCTTCCAAGGGAGAGAGTGTGTCAGGCTGTTTGTGAAAACAGTGGCTGCTTGTGACAGTAGGCTTCCTGATTGCTGTAATGAGAAAGGACAGCAATGCTAAATGGATAGGCAAAAAGGAATTTGAGAGCAGAACTCAGCACTTTATCTCTCACAGACAAATGAAGTGTAGAAAAGGGAGACCACCTTTCTTAGACACAAGGTCACCAATTCAAACAGTAGTGGGACTATTGCAGTGACTCCTACACGTGCTTTGAAAATGTAAAGCCAAAGCACCCCATTAATACATCTGACTGTTGTTGATCAGGAAAATACACCGTGTGCTTGCACTGTTACAGCTCCCTTGAAGAGTCACTAAGAGCAGGATCCAAACTCCTTCTTGGAGAAAGATGGGACAGAGGGATAAAAGACACGAGAAAAGCAAGAAAGGTAGAACTGGTGTGAACAGCTCCACTTATATCTGTGCATGATTTGTCATCTTTCTAAAATTGTTCCATTGCATTTGCCTGTTTGCAGGGTACAAACTGTTTCCTTGCCAAGTCTCCCTGTGCAGAAGCCAAATGTTGCCAGAAACTCTCTGGAGATTTGGTAGAGCCTTCTACGCTTAGACTTTCTGCATATTCACGTGGGGGGGAAAAAGAATGGGATGAATTGGTACCTGCTGGGGGTGGCATTATTTATGTTGTATCATCCTGATGTACTGTTTGGTGTCCCTGTGAGCTCCACAGCTGTAACAGTGTGAAAATGAGAGATTTTGACATGGTTGGGGAATACATTTTCAAGGGATATAATTCGTTTTCCAGCTTTTGTACTTAGTTCCTTCAGTCCAAGATTACTGTTTCATTTGAGCGTCTTTGGGAAACATCACTGGCAGATGGAGTTACACTTTCAGTTGGTTTTTATCCTAAAATTTGGTGGAGGGGCAGGATAAACAGTAATTCCAAGTGCCTTCTTAGAATCTGTGCTAAAATGCAGCCTGCTGCTTTTCCCACAGTGATTTTGAAGCAGTTACACTCAGCTGTAGCAATGGAGGTAAAAAGAGTGGCTGAGGAGCAGGAGGTGACCTGGTGTATTCCCAGGCACTTGGTAACTTCTGCACCACCAGTCTTGGTTAAGATTATACAGGTCTGAAATAACACTTTGTTACTTTTCCCGTGTTTCTATCAATTTCTACAAAAAATGTTATAGGAAAGTATGGATGTATTTAGGGGAGAAATAAAAAAAGAAGATACTCAAGACATTCTTACATTGAAACTGCGAGAGTTTAACTTTTTTAACTTTAGGCAAAAGAGAAGATGACATTTTGAATACAAACATTGCTGTGGAAATGATCAAACAAGCATTTTTCTGCCTACTTTACACTTTTCTAAGCATTTCTTGCAGTTGCTTTCACTTAGATCAGTGTTTGCTGTCATTACCACACACACGCTGTAACTTAACCTTGCACTTCATTCCTGACCAACAGCAATCATTGCAAGCACAGCCCAAACATTCTGACTTTTAACAGGAAAATAAAAATATTATGGTTTTTATAATCAATGCATACCTTCTCTGAATAGTAGGAAAGCATCTGTAAGTCAGCATTCACTTCTCTTAGGTCAGGGAATTCTTTTGAATCTAAATTGCTTGAATTTTTCCAAATACTTTTTAAACCAAAAATTCAGAGGTATTGAAATTATTAAACCCTGCAAAAATCTGCTACAGTTGATCTGTGGTTCATTAGAAGTATTAAAAAGTTTTCTTTATTGCATTGTAGATTTGTTAGGGGGAAGTTTTTCTACTGTATCCCCAAGATTGTAACTAGGACTTTAATTAAGGTTGTTTGAAATCACAGCACAAGCTTAGAGTGTTGTACATTGCATTTGATTCCATCTCTCTTCTCCTGACTTCTCACAGCACTGTGCAAGCAACATCCTTCTGTGGTTTTCTTGCTAGCATGTGTATGTTCTCTCTCACCCTCTGGTTCTTTTGGGTTTTTTGTAAGTATTGTAGATGCCTTGGGCCAGGATGAACCCTTGCTTTATCTATGTCCTAACGTGGTAGAATGGCAGATCTTGCTGAAAGTCCTCTGGGTTCAACTGTAATAGTAACCACAATCCTAAATAGCAAATAACAACCCCATAAGCACTTTCTAGTTTACCACAAACAGCTTTTCTTCATAATATCTACCTTGGTTTTTTTTCCCTTTTTTTTAAATATTAAATTAGAACATGTGAAGTCAAGATAAAAATCCCAGAGTACTCAGATACAATTAAAAAATAAGTTGACCCTCCGGAAGAAACACTGTGCACTTGAGTCACTTAAAAGAAAGTTGGTAGAAATGCTGTATTGCTGTCTAGATGGAAAACATGTCAAATATGCATGAAACTCTTGGCCCAGGGGGTGGGGAGGTTGAGAAGTGGAATGCATTTTTTTTTATCAGCTAAGAGAGACCATTTGCTTTCAGCCTCACCTCTAATCCTGATTAAAGAATTTCTTGAACTGAGATGCTTTTCAAAGAGAATCGAAGGGCACATTCTAATTTTATTTCTCAGTGAAAGTTGAAATGACGGTGTTGTCTTCATATTCTCAGTGCTGCTTCAGAGTTGGAAAAAAGCAAGAACAAAGCAGAGAAAACCCCCTCTGTCTGCTCCCTCTCCCCAGGCTCGGTGACAGGGTGTTTTATTAACACTGTCTGCACTACCATGCCCTCCAGTAAAGGCACATGGAGCTCAGCCCCAGGCTGTTGTGAGCACCAGCCATGGGGAGCAGCCCAGCCCAGCCCATCCTGCTCGCTCTGCAGCTTCCACACAACCTGGGGCTCCCAGAGCTCGGCAGGAAGGAGCCACACTGGGGGCTCTGCAATTTCCCATTGCATCTGCAGTGAGGAATTTCTCTTTAAAACAGTGCCAAAACTGCTGTTTCAGCCTTTGCTTTCTCAGCTCCTATAAATATCATGGCCTGTGAAAAGACCCAGGCCAAGTGAGTTTGAACAAGCTTGCATATAGCTTAAAAAAAATTAGAAGTCCTTATGTTGATCAGTAGCTGCGTAAGGAAATTGTGCAAACTAGAAAAGGTGAAATGCCACACCTGCTTCTTCACACAGGTTTTCTAGAGACCTTCACCATAAAACACTGGAGAAGTTGAAAACTACTTGGGAAAAGATGGGTGGTACTGTAAGGGTTGTTTTGAGGCACTGGTGGACATCAGGTTGTATTCGCATAGTGAAGAGTTTTTTGCATATATTTTGGTCACATGGGGATTTATGTCAGAGGAAGTCTTCAGTCTCTTCATTTTGGACTTCCACAGACAATCAGTGGACAAAGGGAGTTTGGGATCTGAAGGAGGTGGTCCTTTTTTGCAGAGAAGGTATAGTTTTTCCTTCCCTGTTTCTCAGCTTGCTAGAGGAACTCACGATACCTTCACATCTGTTCTTTTTTAATGTGGCTGGTCTGTAATACAGCTTTAGAGTCCTACTGTAGTCCTACACTCCTGTCATCTGCAACAGCCTCCGTTCTGCTTGAAATTTATTGTTTTCTTATTTGCTGGGGTTAAAAAAAAAAGTAGTGCTTTTATACCTTCTCGTGATAAGACTGGAATTGTGCTGATAAAGAATGAGCAAAAATGAGTGAACAGCCACTCAGGGAGAGAAAAGGGTGCTATGAACACCTTTGTTTTGGCTTTTTGGCAGTCACTGGATCAGGTCCTGTATCATTCATTATTTGGAGGTAGAGAGCAGTGCCTGGTGATTGATCTGTTTTATGTAGTATGTAATACTGAAGAATTGAGGTTTCTTTCATTGTATAAATTACTTCCAATTATTTTTTGTTTTCTCCTAATCTCCTTGTAATTAAGAGAGGAGGAAACTTTTCAGTCAACTGCTGGCGGGAAAAGGTTAATTTAATAGGCTTGACCATTTATCAGCTAATAAATTGCAATAGGAAGTGTCATTACTCTGTACAGTGTGTGCTGGTTACCAGTTCTGGCATTTGGTTCTTGTCCAGTATTCATAACTTGTGAGCCATCTCATTTTTTTCTAATGGGTTTTATGCCTCTTAGTTCAGTTTGCCAGTATGGTAAATTTGTCCTTTCAAATAGCAAGTCCTGTCCCTGTATTATGCATGAGTCTTCCTTCTTTTCAAGGCTCCCGGGTCTCCAGGTCCATAAATATTCCATGAATAGAAAGCCCCTTATGTTTCCCCTCTGGACTGGAAGTGGTTTAGAAAGAGGAGAGGTTACAGAAGGAAGGGGATGGGGCAAATGTCGAGCAATGATTCAGTTAATCCTTTAAAAAAAACTAATATAAAAACCTTCGTGACTTTCTCCTTCTTTTCACCTCTATTTACAGCATGTTTGGGCTGTTTTTTATACTGGAGTGGGGCAAGAAAATATTTTATTATTTAGTTCCTGACATTTCAGATGTTCTTGGAACAATTTCAATGTCAAGTATCAGAGAATGGGAGGAGAGGAGGTAACAATGGTTTGGTGTCAACATGTTGTGAATAGGATGTTATTTGTGAAATTAACCAGTGAAGATGTAATGATGTAGCACAGAATGTAGCTGTGGCATGCAGCATCAATAATAATAGGGCTGAAATATTTATGGTTTTCTTCTCCATGTAACAGTTGTAGTTTTAATTGTTCGTTTTATGCATCCATATGATGTTTCTTTGTCTTCATGGGGTGCAGTTGTTTTTATGTAGCTTTTGTAACTCTTAACTCCCTATTGCCAGAGCAGCACCTGCTGGCTAGAATTGATAGAAATGTCATCTGAAATTATTTGCTAATCTTCTTTTTTCCCATTCAGGCCATGACTAATTCCTTCCTTAGGTTTGAAGAGTTGTGCCAATTGTCAGTGCAGAGAAGTTACCAATATCTTAAAAAGGGGTATAATTTTCCTGCAGGAATTAAGAAACAGGGTGCAGAGACGGGGTTAATGGTATTTTTGTACTCCTTTTCCCCTGATACATAAATTTTTGTTCCTGTACATATTATTTCAGTTCCTATCACAGTTCTCATGCCAAAACAGAGTATTTTTGAGCTCTGTCTTTGTCCCTTAAAATGTGTGAGCCAACTTTCAAAATGACACCATGATCTGAGGTTTCAATCTGTTCAGTAGAAACCATTATCTGAAAGAACAGTGATGAAGATACTGGAATGGGAAGCAATGGCTAAGTCTATTTAGAGAATTTTTGACCTTGTTGAAACACAGTCAATATTGTGTCACTGGGGAAATGCTAATGTGAATCCCTTAATACATCCTAAGAGAGGGAACAAGATGATGAGGGATATGCTTCCCCTGCAATTCCCCCACTGCACGTGATCTGCTTTTTCAGTCATATTGTGAGTCTCTGAGAAAATTTGTTTTAACTATCAAAGTTATAAATAAATTCACAGAATGAAACGTGTGGTGCCATCCAACATCCAGCTGGGATTTACCTGAGGCATGAAGTGGACATTTTGTGACAGAGTTGAATTTGGCTTGCCTGAGGACATGTGAAATGCTGGTAAAAGACTTTCTTGGAAAGTGATGCATTCTGGTACATGGCAAAGAGAGAAAACGTGTCTGAGGAACATTTGTATGAGGCTGTGAGGTTTGCCTTTAGCAAGTGGGATTGCATGGTACCCACAGAAAGGGAGAAGGGAGAGCTCTGTTAGAGACTGGGAACCCTCTCAGGCAGCCTCAGGCCAAGAAACAAAATCCTAACAAGGGAAAAACATGAGCTGCCCAAGAGTCCTGCAGCATTTTCCTGCCATGGACTCAGCAGCACTGGCTGAGCTGGCTCAGCAGCTGTAGCACTGAGGTATTTATGGTAAAGCAGTGAGTCAAAGCTGCACTTTTGAGGAGGTTGTTCCTTAGGTTGAAGGGGAGTTGCCTGGGACAGTAGGGTCTTACTGGATGCTGTATGAATGGTGAGCTGTGGCACAAGCCCTACAGATTTCCCAAATGACATGGCTTGTACAGTGCTGTGGAAGGAGCTGCTGGTGACCAAAGCCAGTCTAGATCTGCATTTTCTCCACTTGCCCATGCTGTTTAAATCATGTGAAGACAAGGCACTGCTCTAAACAGCAATGGAAACAAATAAATTATTATTAGACCTATAAAAACTAAATGCTCACAACTGTAAGCACTTCTCATGGTCTTCATTGCAAGTGTCTTTTGTAGAATTACAGAAAGTAAGAAAATGGTCTGAAAAAGAATCTTTACATTTAGAAATTCAAACTTTTCACCTTGCCATGGGTTGCTGCTCGTCCCTAGGCTTCAGCTATAGGTAACCACTTCCTGTTTTCTTCCTTAGCCTGAAACCTCTGATCTGAAAATTGAACTTTGCATCCCTCTGAGTGTGCACATCTCAACACAGCCACCTGCTACTCTCTGCTGTAGAAATGCATTTGCCATTTCATATCAGAGTTTGGTGAAAGATATGTTGAGCTATTTAAATATCTGAAATAAAAGCAAACAGAGGGAACAGATAATTTACTATGCTCTTTGTACTGTTAGTTTAAAAAAAAAAAAAAAGCAGTTCACTAAAGAAGCAAAAACTTCCTCTTTGTGCACTTGACATATTTCTGTTGTTCTGCTTGCATACAAGATGGCTTAGTAATGCAGTATAGTGTGGGAACTAAACTGCCCACTGCCTCTGCTCACTGTGTTTTGTCATCTTGTGTTCCTCTTTCCAGAAGAAGGAAGGGCCAGACTACATTTTCAAAGTGCAGTTCTCATCACTGTCCAACTTCTAATTATTCTACTTCCTCTGCTCCTGAAATACAGAGATTTTTCAGGATGAGTGCTGGGGGCTAGAAGGAGGAAGGGAAAGTGTATTCTTAGCCAGGAATGTGAGGTTAAACCTTTTTCTTCCCTGCTTTGCCTGGTGGTGCCCTGACCTCTCATAAACTCGAGGGAATTTCAGGACTGATGTGGAATTTACTCACATTTTTATTTGAAAGCTTAGCATTTTGAGCCGAGAATAATTTACTGAGCCAAGTTCTGCCTGGTGCTGAACGACTACAATGGTGAAATTAAAAGGGGAAAAAGGAGTTGTTGAGACAATTAATGGGAGAGGAGGGGAGAATTTTAAAACAGTTGTGACTCCCCCATTTACTTGGGAAATGCTGTGCCCAGCAGCCATGTACATGGCTTAGTCCTGATGTAGCTCTTGTGAAGAGAATATAACAACCTGATCTGAGTAGCTGAACTGTTAATTAAGTTGTCATGGGGGCATGTGAGTGAAAGCCCTGGCATTACAGGAGTGGTTTTAGTGTAATCCTCAGTTGTTCTTTGAGCAGTTGCCCAAATAGATTTCAGTTTGCAAAAACGTGAGCATGGCTGTGAGAATTCATTTATTTATTTGTATAAATACCAGTTTGACAGCCTGCAGACCCTCTGTGTGTGCTGGGCAGCTGGGCAGCTCGGGTGTGTGAGCTGCAGGACAGTTACTTGAATTTCTTGGTGTCTGCACATCAGCAAGGACAAAACAAAGGTGTGTTTTGAGATCCTGATCTCTGGCCATTCCAGGACGGAGTGTTGCTCCTCCTCCCATCCCTGTGGTCTGCCCTGGGGAGAGGTGAGCAGAAGCACAGGGCAGTGTTTGTTCTGCAGAGCACCAGGGAACTCAGAAATGGGTGCCAATATTGCGTGGCTGGAGAGCCTCTCAGCATTCACCCCGTGTTTCCAAGTTTGGCAAGGATTATTTTCCTTAGATCCTGGAAACGTGCAGTTCCACTGGCAGTGGTGTCATCCTGGCTGTGGGAGAGGAGAAGTAGGAAGTGTCAGTAAGGATTTCACAGTGTCTTTGACATGAGGCTCTTTGGTAGGAGAAGAGGATGAAGAGAAGGGAGAGTCCGAAGGCAGCTCAGCTTGATGTAGGTTACATTTTGGTTTGGAACAAAGTGGGTTACTTTACTGTGCACCATGACTGAGGTAAAACTATTCCAAGCAAAAGCTTGAACAAGAAAAACCAAGCCCATGTGAACCAAAAGGGTTTTTATTGACATATTTGTTTTTAAATGCCTTGGGTCACAATCTTTTCATAAACTCTTTTCTTCGGGTTTGATTGTGTATTTATTCCAAAATGAAGGCTTGACTTTTGTGCCTAGTGAGCACAAGATTTGTGAGTTTATAGGTATTGGCTTCCCTCTACTTTGGAAAAAGGTCAGTTAGTTTCAGAAGGCACTGTGATTCCTCATCTCCCTTTTTAGGGGAGCTCAAACACTTTGAAGACAACTAGAGAATTTTTCAGTCAGACATAAATGAGCAGAAACTGAAATTCATAGCTTTACCTGCAGTATTTTCTCTGACAGTCCAAGACAGAGCTGCAGGTGTTGTTGAAGTAAACAACAAATCTGTCAGCTAGTGGTTACATTTTAATGTGGTTTTTACCAAGTACTGATTTGAGCCAAGCTAGGTGAGTGCAGGTTAACAAGCTCTTTCTGTGCCCTGCTGGATTCTTGCTGGTTGAGCTCTGCTCGGATGCTGCCAGTTGTGCCAAAAGGTGGAGGGATTTTGCAGCAACCAAGAAGCAGGATGGGACTTGCCAAATACTTGTGTGCATGCAGCTGATGCCAGAACTAAAAACCCCCAGTGGCTTTGGCTGCCTTATTGAAAATGTTGCTTTTTGTTTTTCCTTCCTTTTTGTCCTGCTTTCTAACAACACTGTACAATTGCAATGGCAGCCTCCAGCTGTCCAAATACCTATGGGCTTTTTTTAGGTGCGTGACTTAGAGCAGGAGAAAAATAAAACAGCTGTGCGTAAATTCTGTCCTTTCCCTACCCCCATTCCTCCTTTCAGGAAAGGCAAGCCAGGTAGAATATTTAGCAGTGTTCATGTGTTTAATTTTTAAGCTGTGAGTGGAAGAAACCTGACTAAATGAGTCCATTGGTCTCCCCTTTGTTTGCCCTCTTTCTATTCTTGGTTTTGGTACGTCCTTTCCCACTGGATTCCTGTCAACTAATTTCTGCACAGTTTCATTGCCTCCAGCCAGCTCTGTGGCTCCCAACCCAGAGCCAGCACAGTCATAAATCACACCCCCTGCCCTGCACTGGGAAGAAGGATGCTTTTAGCCAGCTCGGGGCTTGTAATGCAGATGAACGTCTCAGCCTCTCTGGGGAATGCCGGGGAGAGCAGGAGAGAGAGGGAGGCAGAGCTGCATCCCCATTCAGGAGCTGTCGAGCTGTTTGTAACTTGCCTTTGTTGAGTCCCAGTCAGGTCTCCCTTAGGTCACACATTTGCACTTGTTTTGAAAAAGGCAGAAGAGCCCTTGAGAGGCTGCATTGCCAAAGAGGGCTGAGGGAGAGCAGAGAATGCACTGGGGGCTTGGGAAAGCAAAGGGACGAAGAACTAAAGCTCCTTAAGTGCGGCAAATGAAGGTCAGAGGTCTCCTATGACCTTGCGCTGCCTTGGTGACCTTTTTAAGACTGTTGACTGTGATGATTCCCTGCCTGAGGGATTGCTGGCATCTGCAGGCATTCCAGCAGCAGTTAAACACCTGTGTGTCTGCTGCTGACATTTCATTAGGACGAGTAACGAGCCTGGATATTAAATGTCTACCTTTCTGGCTGGCCAAGAGGGAAAACGGGAGGGAAGCTATCTCGTGTCTGGGGCTTGAGGTGAAATCCTCAGTTCAGCTATAGGCAAGCTCTCTCCCCTCAGCCCTGCTGCTGAGCAGAGCTTGGGGAGCAGACCCAGCATCACCGTGCACTGTGGCCAGGACCTGGGAACTTCTCCCATTTTTAGCTCCCTTGTGCATCCACCTCAGGTCTTTCCTAGAAGGATAAAAGAATTCCATTGAGATTCCCTGGGAAAAATGCCCACACCTGGGAGAAAGTTTATTCTGTAGCCTCTAGTTGCAGATAATTCTCCTGTGTGCTGGGATCCAAAGCTCTGTGGTGCTGAGTTGTGTCCCACAGTGGCATTTGGAGAGGGGCAGCAGGAATGCCTGCAGCAGCCTGGGCTAGAGAAAGCATTGCTGTCCTCTGGCAGCAACCTGAAGGGCTGGGAAGCAAGGTCAGAACATGGGAGCTTCCTACCATTAAATTCAGCAAGTGAGATCCCAGGGGAGGAAATACCTCCCTGCTTATTTTAGTTGTCAAAGAACTGTATGTGTTTTGAAGTTGCTTATACCACTGGTACACCTACACCACAAACACATGCTTTTTCAAACCTAATAAATGTCAAGCTTAAACAAACAAACAAAACCCCAAGAGTGGGTTAATAAAAATTTATTCTTTGCAGAACGGTATCTCTGCCTACAGGCTGATCTTGTAGCAAGCTGCACCTCCAAATCTAAGTCCTTTTTTGCTTGTTCAGGGGAGAGTGCTTAGACTTATCCTAACAGAACCTGAAAGGGCTGGATTGCTGAGAAGGAAATGGGTGTTGTGTACACCTAGAATGCCTGAAACCAAGGCAGAATTTTTCTCTTGGAGTGCTTCTTCACAGCAGAGATGGCAGCTGTCATTTTGCTGTGGCTTTGGGCTCTGCTGAAATAAGATCTAGTGACTTGTACCGATGTTCAGAAAAATCAATGTCTCTTTGTTTATGCTGTAACATAAAGATGTGCTGCTCTTTACAGACAGTTGGCAAGCTTCTGTACTGAGCAGCTGGGCTTGGGATGGTTTAGATGGGCTGGTGGTGGTGCCTTCAGAAATTTTAGGAGGTGTTAAAATTATACTCCAACAAGCAAAGATGGGCTTCCATAACCATTCCTGTCTTCTGATAAAAAACTCACTGAAATAAGTGGGCTGAGATATAGATGTGGACCTCTAAGTATCCAATTTGTCACTGTTGGCTGAAGAACAAGAGAGGTGTTCCTCAAGCTTGTACTGAGTTTAATTGGAGGCATGTTATGTTTCACTCTATCAATATGAATCAAAATGAGTGTACCACAGTACAGAGAACAGTTAGCTGGGTTTTTCCCCAGCCCTAGGGAAATTATTGCAAGATTGTTTTATTCCTTTTGTTGCTGATGCACAGGACAATACTTTCATGAGGAGCAGCATTTTCATTTCTGACAGTAGCTGGCCTATATATCACTTTGGCATAAAAGTATTGTTTGGAATCTGAAAACCACATGCATCTTACATAACTGTGCTGCTCCTGCCACCCAGGCAGGCATGTATGCACAGAAATTCTGAGGGCTGCTTAGACTTCTTTATATACACATGAAAGAAGCAGTGGGTATTTTTCTTGTCCCAGGAGTCCATGTGTTGGTTTGGCTATGTGTCTGTTTTCTTGCCTTCATTGTGATGCAGGTATTGGTATCTTTGTGGATTATTCATGAAGGGCTGTGTGTTTGTTTCCCATGTCACCATAGCTGTGCCTCACCCCACGAGGGCTCTGTTGTGGTTTAACCCCAGCAGCAGCCGAGCACCACATGGATGCTCACTCACTCCCACTGATGGGGGAGAAAATCAGAAGTGAGAAACTCCTGGGTTGAGATAAAGACAGTTCAATAGGTGAAGCAAAAGCCACATGCACAAGCAAAGCAAGACAAGGAATACATTCACTCCTTATCAGCAGGCAGGTGCTCAGCCATCTCCAGGACAGCAGGGCTCCATCACGTGTGACAGGGACTTGGGAAGACAAATGCCATCACACTGCGCTTGTTCTCCATGCTGAGCATGATGCCATGTGGTATGGATAGCCCTTGGATCAGCTATCCTGGCTGTGTCCTCTCCTAATTCCTTGATTTCTGGTGGGATTTGAGCAATGAGAGCAGTGAGCTGCTTTGGCATCCTCTGTCTTGGGATGGTGTAATTTGGCCACTAGACCCTTCTCTGCTGCATGATGAAGTGAACCGGATAATAATCTCGCAGCAGTCCTGGGGATTTTTTTTTTTTTAACAAGAAAATTGTGTGTTCTGGGCAAAGGCTTCTCATATGTCAGGGCTGGAATAGTTTATTGATGGAAGCAACGGAAAGAGAAGGGGGCAGAATATTTGCTTTTTTAATACAAAATTGCTGGTTCTCACTCTGATAAGATACCAGATGACTTGTGACTATCTGGGGTTTCTCTAATTCCTAAGCACAAATGAGAATGTGACCCAGGAGAACCTGAGGGAGTTGTGTACTGACAATATTAAATCTCTTCCTCCTCTCTACGGTTTAGACCTGAGTGCAAGTGTCAGGACATGGACGTTTAGATTCCCATACCTACCGATCTCTAAACCTTCTGTGCTTCTTTATCATCCCATTGTCTGTGTCTGAATACAGGTTTCGTAACCAAAAGAGTTTGTGCAGTGCAGACTGAGGCCAGGGAGGAAGACTTAAGCATACTTTTTGAAAGACTCTAGAAACATTTTTGTAATCACAGGGCAAATACTTTTCAGGAGCTGACACCCCCTTGTTAAGACTTTTCTTTCTTTTGAAGTTGTCAAACAGAAAAAAGAAAAGCTGTATTTTAATTCAGTTCACAGGGTTGGGGTTCAAGCTGCCTTGCAAACACAAGACGAGGGAGAGCTGTGAGTAACTTGTCAAGCCATGAGTAGGAAGACACACTCAGCACTGATTTCTTTGTTCTGACAGTTGTGCTGAGATGCTCTACATGTGTACCTGGTGTGTAGGTAATTTTTAAGCTGTTAGTACCATGGAGCAGGGGAGAGCAAGTAGGTTCAGATGATCTTTAGCAAGTTAGTTGGGGGTTTCTGTCCCCCAGTGGGTTTTGTTTCTGTTGTTCATTGGCAAGGATGGCACAGACAGCTCCAAGGGAAGGGCTGGCATGAGCCATGCTGACCTTTGAAACTGCTGGTGACAGGCAGGTGAGGTGGTGTGAGCAGACAGCCCAGAGGGACTTCTGAACCTCTGCTGAGAGCTCAGCTTCACCCATTTCACTAATCAGCAGCAGTATTTGGAAGCTAGAAAAGAGCTATATACAACACGGTTTACTTGCCCTTGAGCTATGATTATGATTTCATGGACAGTGACAAATTCTCTGAAACAAGGCAGCATTTTGGTTTCTGAAGTGCTTGTTCACTCTGGCTGTGCCAATTCAAGTCTGCTGTTGTAGTCAGAGAAATTCCGAGAAGAAACACTGAGGGAAATCTGCAAAATCACTGTAATTTGGTGGAACAAAGTGGCATAAATGTGAGTGGGTTGTTTTCTGCTGCGCATGGTATAAGCTTATGGTAACAGACAGTTCCTGCTTTCAGATGCCTGCAATCAGAGATCAGAGGAAAAGAGGCCCAGGAGGTGAAATGGTGCTATAGCTGTACAGCAGGGCAAGGCTCTGGGAACCCTTGTGCTTCATGATCCAGCACACTCTCAGCTGCACAGGGATGCATTTGCCTCTCTGTTCCGCTTTTCAGTCAAAGCAAACCTTTGGGTCAGCCTTCCTCGTAAAAAAAAAAAACTGTTTCCTTAATAAAAATATATACCTGAAAGGAAGAAAAACAGTTTACAAGAAAAGTTGGTAAAAACAGTGCTTAATATTCCTTGGTTTGTAAAGTAAACATCTCTGCAATGAAGTAACCCTTTCAGAACCATGCTCTGTCCTGCTTCTCAGAAACAGTGCTGCACTGAATGCAGGTGAGATCCAAAAAAGTGCAGGATGTTGATCTAATTCTACTGTCACTGAAGTCAGAGCTACTGATTTCAGTAAGAGCTGGTTTATATCCATGCTTGCTTTGTCTGAGGAAAACAAATTAAATTCCAGTGCCCCAAAAGTGTCTGTTGGTTTCAAAGAACCATATGGAATGGTTGATGTGTCACATAGTTGTGACGAATCTTTAGATTTTCTTCTCAGTTCTGAAATATACTATTCAGCGTTTAGTAAACAAATATTCCAGTATAAAGGTATCACTTTTATTGTCTGAAAAGCTAACTTTTTGGAGACATCCTATCACTGATTTTCAGTTCACTAAATAGGGGAGCTCCTAAAGTGGAATACTGAATGCTTTTTAAATGTATATACGAGAGAAAACTGTCGTTTCATCAATGTCCAATATAAAATCAGCCCATTTCATACAGAAACAGAAAGATCTTTAGGGACAATTAAAAGGAATCAGCCTAATTTCATTCCACACAAACCTTTTTATGAGTAATCTGAAAAAAAAAAACCCACAGCATTTACCATATGGTTTTATTTCAGTGAAATGCTAGCTTGTTCTAGAGGCAGTGAAAGTCATCAAGGCTTTTGAAAAATGTGTTTGGAGTGGAACTGGTTTTCATCTCCTTTTCAGCTTGCACAAGGGTTGCTGGGAAAAGGTCTCAGCAGGTCCCTGTGCCAGCTGGCCTCGCACTGAGTTCTGCATCTGCACCCAATGCCATGGGAGATCTCACCCAGATCATGTCCTGGGCTGCTCTGTCCATCCCTGCCCAGGCAGGCAGGGGAGGCTGGGCAAGAGGGGCACTTGGCACAAATGCCAGGTGATGATATCATTTGAGTCTGAGCTACAAAATTATTTGAGCCGTTTTCCTCTGCCACTCAGTGCCCAAGACTTTGAACTAAAACACTTCTTAAATGCTGAAACAAGGAATTCTGCTGTCTTGCCACAGCCAGCCAAGGCCCAGCTATGCAGAAAATATTGCCTTTTTATTTCTTTTCCATAGGAAATTCCTTGTTGTGAAGGATGCTAACTGGGCTTGGTTTCCTTACAGAGTAGTTGGCTGATACCTGATCTGTGTGTGAGGACTTGTTTGTCCTCTGGCAGTGGGAGTTGGGATTTTAAAAATGCAGAAAGAGAGGGATTTAAATGGAGTATCATGTTGTGTTAGTTTTGTGCTGTGCTGTAATTATTAAAGTCTGATTCCAAGCTGGGGAGAAGTTCACATTGTAGATGTTTAATTTCATCATCTCTTCATCTTACCAATAGCTTTGTCTCCTTTTTGCTCCCTTGCTGCTCCTGCTGCATCTGTCAACCTTGGAGAGCTGGCATGATTTCCCTGGCAATGCCACACAACTCTAATCTTAATTCCTATTACTGTCTGGCTCTGGGACTGTATGTAGGTGTCTCTAATACACGGCAGAAGGTGGCCAGCAGCAGTCTTTCTTCTTTATATCTCTGCAGCTCTAATCCTGCAGAAGCCCTCGCTTGTAAAGATAAAGGTACATTTATCCTCGTTAATGAGGCAGCAGGTCTGGAGCTGAGCATCAGGGCTGAGTTATGGCAGCAGAACCATACAGTGACTAAAATGTTATTGCTAATAAAGACCAGGCGGTGCTGAAGGAGCATCTGCACCTTACCTAGCCTGGCCTGCCATGAAGAGTTGCTCACGTTCATTTAGAAATTCTGTTAAAATTAAGAAAAACACAAAATATTGGTTTAGCCAACACAGAGTGACATGGAATGATGTTTGCTGGTGATGAGGGAAGGAAGCCCTTCAGACTGGGGAGTAGAGGGTCATGATTTGCTTGGTTGATGTTAAATCTCTGGCCCCAGAGGACAAAAGGCCGTTAGGGAAGGCAGTGCCCTTCCCTGGCCAGTGCTGGGGCTGGGGGGTGGAGTGCTGAGGTTTTGCTTCTCCCTGCCATCGGGCAGGCTGAGCTCGACTTGACCCATGGCTCTAGTCCTCATTGTTATGGGCACATAAAGGAACTTCATGCTTTGGGTTCTGGATTATCTCTGCTTCAACATTCAAGTATTAATGATTGAGCCAACCGTGAGGACATTATTTGGTTGCTTTTGGGTTGATTGTTTGGTAGCACTTTTTTTGCTTTTTCTGATTAATCTCATGGAGTAAAGGGAGCTGTTCTCCTCTGATCCTTAGTCTTTTTTTTTTCCTTTTTCTCTTCCTTAGCACCTTTTGTCCTTATGAGCACCTGCCCTGATTTCTAGCCACAGAGAGCCTGGAGAACAGCCAGGCTTCAGCCTTTGAATGCTAGGATGTAGCTCTCCTGGGTCAGATTAAAAGCCCACCTTAACACAATGTCTTCAGTGCTGGTCACAAAGAGAACTACAGAGAACTGAAACAAGGCAAGGATGTGTGCTGTTCCCCCTGAGTAAACTCTCCTGAGTAAAGTCAAGAAATGTCCTGAACTAGACACAATTCCTACTGTATTTAGTAATTCTCAGTGGATTTTTCTTTGGATTTGCCCAGTTTGCCATCAGTGTGGCTGTCCTTTGGCAGAGCTTTCTGTAGGTGGCTATGTTTCTACACTGCCTGCAGTACAAAGGATTTACTTACTGTTGTTTGTTTTGGATTTTGCTCATAATCCCCTCAGCTGCTGCCCCAGCTCTGGGAATGGAGAAAATTGAGAACTGATGATCTTCCTCTGTTCACAGAAGAGCTGGAGGAATGCCATGAGAGGTGGTGGCCTTTTTTTTAACAAGGATGAGTTCGTTTGAGCTAGCAGAGAGGTTACAAGGAAGTTTTGTATATGAGCAAAGGCAAGGCTCAAGATAAAATTATAGTAAGTTTTGGCAGGAATCAGAAGACAAAAATGAAAGACTCTGGAAAAGAAGACATTGGGGAGCAATGGTATGGTCATGTGGTTGTTGGAAATGTCCATCCCTGATTTAAGGAAAGAAAATAGAAATTGAAATTTGTTGTTAAGTGCATGTAGTCAAGGTTAATAAAGCGTATCCTTTTACCTGTTGATGTCATTTGCAGCAGAAATGTAGGTTGTTGTGAGTTACTGCCACTAGTGGAAGTGAGTGCTGACTGCTCTCATACAAAATCTTTGTTATGAATTAAGACTTCTGTCATGCAATGGGATGAAAGAATAAAGTTATGTTGTACTAAGTAAATAGCATTGTAACAGGAGCCTTAATAACAGTGCAAAA
The DNA here is from genome assembly GCF_008360975.1 of Lichenostomus cassidix. Lineage (NCBI taxonomy): Eukaryota > Metazoa > Chordata > Aves > Passeriformes > Meliphagidae > Lichenostomus > Lichenostomus cassidix. Next base: position 21,640,182 of record NC_139490.1, read on the forward strand.
GGAAGATTCTTTTTGACAATTACTCATGTTCCTGTATTTTATTTTCCTTTTCTCCTAAAGCAGTTTTTTCCCCTGATGATTATCTGCTCTTGCAATTTGCTCCAGCCTTAGCACAGCTAAGAATTAATGGACTCAATAGGAATTAAGTTCCTAAAACTGCTGACCCGAAGTCCACGAGACCTGAAGGCAGTCAGGCCTTTGTGTGCCCAAAGCCACCTGTGTTGAGCCACCTGTGTTGAGTCAGTGCACAAACAGCTGTAGGTAGGAGAGCCTTGCAGGTGAAGTCATGCTCCATCCATAGAGCACTGAGGATTTGGTTTTAATTCTCTGCTTTTTGTATCAACTTACCTGCATGCATCATGCTGCCACCAAACTAACACACAGCAAAAAGGCAGCCCTGGAGCAGGATTTTGTTATTTACTCACTCAAATAAAGATTGAGTCTGGTTTTTTGGGGTGCTTTTAGCTCCTATCATCAAGCTAACTGGAATTGCAACTAATTTGCTCCCTCTTTTTTTTTTTCCCCATGTTTCCTTGATGTCTTCTGACCTGCACCTGTCTCCTCATTTGATGTGGTTTAGGTAAGTGTTACGTGCTCCAAAGGAGTGTTGTTTTGTTGTGGGATTGTTTATTCTCTCCCTCTCCCCTTCCACACACCACAAGGCATTTATGACTGTTACTCCTGCAGTTGGGAAGCACTTTTTGCCATCTGTCACATTACAGTTCCATGGGCTAAGCTGTGAGCTGCACCCTCCAGGTTCCTTCAGCTCCAGACTGGGGAAGGAATGTGACCTCACAGGCTCTTTGTGACACTGCCTGATGGCCTCAGGGAGGTGGCAGCTCCCTGCTGGGGCCAGGGCAGTTGCTAGGTGAAACACTTGGAGTAAAATAAAAGTGATACCACACAGGGCTTGCACCTTCATGGGCACTCAGAGTCTAGAGCACATGCTGGAGATTTTTTTAACTTCTCAAAAAATTTCACTGTTAAAAACTAATAGTGGTTCATTGAAGCCTTCCTTAAAGGGCCATTTGAAAATCTCACCCTTTTAGGAAATGTATTCATATATCTTTGAACTGATAAATCTGTATCACCGTAAATGCAGACAGAAATCATTTACCTGTTGAGCAGGAGGGCTGTTACCATTGGATATTGACTCTAAAACATTTTTAGTCATAACCATTATTTTTTTAATTCAAAATGAAGTGGGGTTTTATGTTTTCAATGCATCTAGATATAGAGAATATGCTGGCATCTGTTGAGAGTGTTTATATAGCCATGTGCTTCAGACAAGTGAAGCACTTTCCATGGTTAGGGAGCTGACTTGTGTCCTTGTCACCTACTGCTGAGAGAAGCTTTAATTGTCATCACTGTGGGACTTTTTAATGGATTCCTTTTGCTAGAAAAATGCAGAATGTAGAGATACTGATATTCCAGGGCAGCATTTTACTCTTGCATGATGTAATAGTACTTGCTGCCTTTGCTGAGCACAGTGGATTTCCACTGATAAAAATGAGGCATAATTTGAATTGCAGAATAAGGATCCATGAACTGCCTCTCCTTCATGAGTATTTATGTGTGAGAAACATGCAGCTATACAAAGCCTGCATGCATAATGTGGGAGCCCATATGCTTGACAAAAGAGAAAGTATAGAGGGCAGCCTACTTGTTAGATTTCCTGTGTAGGAAACAGATACTTTGTGGATTTAACATTGAGAGTTTTTGTGCACAGCAGAGCTAGTTAGTTATCTGCTACCTTCCGTGGGGCTGCGAGGTGGGGAAACAAGAACTGAAACAGCAAATAATCCCCAGGGGCCAGGCTCCTGAGTGTAAGCCTTGTCTCCATGGGCAGAGCAGGACAGAGCAGCTCAGAATTCCTCTTGCAGAAATCCCAGCCCATCAGCAGAGTGGCTGCTGACAGCAGCAGATGGTCAGGCTGCCCCGGAGGCAGCAAGGTGTGACAAGGTGCTTCCTGCACCAGCTGATGTGTCCTCTTGTGCTGCTGTGGGCACCAGGCTGGGGCAGGAGGCAGAGCAGGGAGCTCTGCTCTGGGGCAGATGTGCCACTGCCACAGCCTCCTGCAAGGGACAAATGGGATACTCTGCCTCTCTGGACTGGTTCAGCTGGGAAACCAAACACCAGCTGGCTGCTAGCTGCCTGCAGAGAAACAAGTGGCTTTCAGCAGCTCTGTGACCATTGTTGAGGTTCTTTTCAGAGGTAGTTGTCCCAGCTAGAGTTTGGGTGTAGCACAAACTCACTGTGCTCAGAGAAACAGCAAAAGCAGAAGAATTTTGTCTTCACTACACCAAGTTTCCCAGCTGAGCCCCAACAGATACACTGCTGCATGGTAAAGTGAATCACTAACCACTCACATTTGTACAGTGCTTCTGCAGGGACCCCACTTGCTTCAGCAGAGCCAAGTGCTGTGTCACATGCCATCCTGGCATTTTCCACCCATGCAGTGGCAGCAGATTAGGCTCATTTTTTTCAGCTGTCCAACTCCCACAGTCCCACATTCCCCAGCTACAGCTGAGGTGACACAGCTTTTGAATTTGAGTCCCCACATGTTCTTGCAGCATTAAATGAGCAATATTCCATTACCTAGACTGTCTGGACAACAGTCAACATACCTGTTGTCTGCTCTTTGGAAAGCCTCTCTGGAGCCCTTCTCTCAGCAGCTGCTTTGCAGGGAGGGCTTGGGGGTGACTGGGTTGGCTACTTGTGAGCTCGTGGAGAGAAGGGGATCCAGCACAGCCTCCTGCTGTCATTTGAAACACTCTGGTCTGTGGCAGCTACAAGGAATATCCATGCTCTAGGAGTAATTGCCAGGGAGAAGACGTGTAACTCCTGTGAACAGGGTGGTTAGGAAGAGCAGAAGCCACTCCAGGTTGTTAAAGATATTTCCTTTTAGAAGAACTGAATCATCCTATTGCTGCCTGTCCCTGGCGTGGAGCAGTTCTGAGGAGCTGAGCACCAGTCTGGTGAGGGACCAGGATAAAGAGGTTGTCAGTCATGCTGCCCACTGTCAGAGCACTTGTGCCTAAACCTGGCCTGGGGCCTCCTAGCCCTGCTCAGGGCTGCAGAGACACAGAGAAGGAAGGTTTGGGCAGGAGACACTTCTGAAGGGGGCTGTGCATCATTTGTGCTGCAACAGTGCTGAAAAGTCTTGATTATTTTAGCTCCTGCATTGTGCCACCTTCAAACCAAACTGTGTAACTAATGACTGCCTCCAATTAAATTTGTCATCTCCTTCAAGGAGGAGATAAACAGGCAAGGGCTGGGATTAAGGAGGAGAGGTAGCATGCAGAGCATCCCCTGACAGCAGCAGCAAATGCTGGCAGCTCAGTCATTGCAGCTCTTGCTGCTGCTTTTAGGGGCTAGTGTTGCATGTTCCAGTACTTGGGAAACATGACCTGAGAATTAATGGTCTTAAATTTCAGCCAAGGAGCTCATACTTCTACTAGAAAAAGTGGTGATCTTAGGCACTGGGATATGTGACTAGAGGAGATGTAGGGGGAATCTGCACAGTTTATGGACTGTCTGGGAAAATGTGTAATTCATTAAAGTTTTTGGTGCAGTTGAATCTGTCCTGTTAGCAGGGTCTCTTCAGGGTCTTTAAACACAGTTCTGATGAACTTAATCAGTTGTGACTTGAATCCATCTCTTTATTTTGGTTTTTACTTTTTGCAGATATAGGGAAATGTCAAACACTTGCTTAGCACAAAGCACCTTTCCAGGGGCTCCGAGAATCCAGCTTACCTGACAGAATAGAAGCAGGATTATGATATTAGTATGTTACCTTTTCTTTAAAACCTTCTCACTGAATTTCTCCACTGTTGCATGACTCCTTCTGTGGATTATCATGACACTTCTCCAAGCTGATAAGTGATGCAAAGAAAACCAAAATTCAGGACACGTATTTCGCTTCAACTGCCACATAGTGTGATAGACATTTTGCTTTGCAATTAAGGCAGCATGCTTATGTACTCTAATCTGCAGCAATTTTTGCTCTAATAATAACCTATTAGTAGCCTGGAGTATGTTCTCTATGCATTACCGCTTCACAAATTATTGAATTTCCTCTCACAAGTTCATATGAACTAAAAAAAATTATAGCAAAAAGGGTGAGAAAGATGGCTCTCATAGAAATGGTGAAATATGACCTTAAGATCACAAATAATGACTCTTGAAAAATCCAGATGCAGGATATGAACATGTTTCAGGCCTTGATGCTTTCCCCCTCGGCGTGCAGTGAAGCAAAGTGCACACACTCCAGTTTGGGTCACTTGCCCAGTGCCAGCAGCAGTCAGGTAAATCACAGCCCCAGGTAGCCTTGCTTGTCATTCCAGCTGCACTGCAAATCTTATGGCCCTGTGAGCCCAGGAGCTATTAAACACCTTGGCCTGGATTTTCCAAATGGTGTGCAAAAAAGAGGCAGAGATGATGATCCCTGTGCTGCTGATTGCACTGTCATTGTGGGTCATTAATCTCTGCCTCCTCTGAGCCTTCCCAGGGAGCACTGTGCCATTGCTCTGCACCTGCCTCAGCTCTACCTGCATTGCTGCATCTGGGGGATCCAGGCTGGCTCTGCACACCCTGCCAGGCTGGGGCAGTCAGGGGCATGCAGGGCTGCTGGCAGTCATGGCACAAACAGGAGCCATGGGTGTGTCTGTCCTGCTGTGGACATCTAGCTGCCTGGTCACTGTCCCAAGGGATGGCTCTGTGGTTTTTGTGCTGTGAAGGAGACTCTGAGAGTGACAGTCTGGGACTTGTGTGCTCAGGCTGGTGTCTGCTCTAGATACACAGGAAATTCTCCTTTCCTTGAAGCTGTGTGGTTCCATCGGCTCTGCCTGATCTGCTCTGGGCAGCAGCTTGGTCCTAGCAGCCCATGGTCACTGGGATTCTGCTGCTGACAGATTCCATGGAGTGGGTTATCCCACAGTCTGGGACACAGCCAAGGGCATCATGTAGACCTGGCAGAGATTCCATCGGCTGATGGCACTGCTTGCAGTCAGTCTGTGGACTGTGGGTTGGGCAGTTGGAGCACAGAGCTTTTGGGCAGTGACGCTCCCAGGTTTCTCTGCAGGGTGTGTTCCCTGACCACGGAAAGAGTAGAGGCTTCCCCTCCAGTCTCTGTTTCGAGAAAGTCACAGAGACAAGTTCACGTGGTCCCCACATCCTCCAGGACACTGGCAGAGGCCTTGGTGGCCATGCTGACTCTCCCACAAGGCATGCCTGGGCTGGGAATTGTGGAAGGATGCTCCCAGGATGGATTTCCCATGTTGGCTGAGCTGGGTGTTCCCGAATCAGCTGGGGCAGAGCTGGGGAGTGCAAACCCACAGCCCAGCAAAACTGACCATGGGTGCAGAGAGTGATCAAAGGGAGATTGTTTCTTGGAACTGAAATTGTTTCATTCAACTGAAAATTTGAGCCAATGTCTCTTTTCAGTAGCTCTTTGTCTGTTTCAATATTGATTCTTTCTTTTAGTTCTGAATATTTTGGTTTTTAATAGTTTTTTCCTGGTTTGAGGTAAAGAACTCAATTTATTTTGAAGATTTGAAATACCAGTTGTTCAGTTACTGTTACATCTAGCGCCAGATTTGCCCTTCCTACATTCCCACAATTTTTTTTTTCCTGTAGAGAGATGGCCTGAGTGTTTGAGGCAGGTCCAAATGCAAAATCAATAAAAACTCATTGCTGTACATGTCATGGTATTAGAGCTCAGCAAGTGAGACTCTGCTGGGCCAGGAGTTTGCCTCCAGCCCCTTATCAGACACTCACCATGCTCTGGGCTTTGCAGCCACAGCACAGAGGCAGAAGGGATGCTCTGCTGATCCGAAACAGCGATGAAATTACCATTGCTCTGTAATTTAGGTGTTTTACCAGCAAGTCACAATACTAATCTTTCTCTTTTCATTCTGAAAATTAAACAAACCAGACTTTGGAAACCTCTTCTGTAAGGATTTTTCTCATTGACTATGAGACAGGATATCTTAACAAGATTGTTCATTAATTAATGTTATTAATGCACATGTATGTTGCCTCTTGACAGTTCCTCAGTACTGAGTGCTTGAGGTTTGTGGGGTTTTTTCTTCTCTTTAGCTTCCCAATTTCTTTTGGAAAAGTAATGTAAAAGAGAGACTTCCTTGTGTTTAGATTGTTTTTTTCCATTTCTTAAGTCTGCAGGCTTTATCTTTGAGTCATTTTTGACTCTAAGAGATGAATTTTGAAGGTTGTGAACTTTGCAGCTTACTAGGAAATCCTCTTCTGTAGCCAGCAGAGTCATGATTCATTATCTCTCCTGCAGTTCTTTCTGGAAGGGGAAAATACATTTGGTGGGAAACTGGATCTCAGCAATGAGAATAGGAATCTTAAAAAATTAAAACAGACAAAGGCACTGTAGTATCAAGATGAAATCGTTTCTGTTTTTTACTTCATTCCTAATTCCCCAAATATTAGTGGAGTTTTTACATATTCAAGGAGGCTTTTGCATTTGGAGTGTGGGTTTTGGTGTTTGGGACATTGTTCCCAAGAAATAGGCCAGCAGCACCAGCTTCAAGCACACACTCTGACCAAGGCATTCCCCATGAGCAGCATGTCAGACACCACTGCTCCACATCTGTGGGGATATGGTGGTGCCTGGAAAATGGTGCAGAAAGAATGAATGTCGATTACAGAACAGAAGTTGAATAAATAGGGTGGGGGGAGGTGGGTTTTTATGACACCATCTGCCTCTGTGATCTGCAGCCTCAGTGTAAAACCATGGCTTGAGCTCTGTGCTGCAGGTTAACAAAAGCCCTTAAATAGGGTAACTAATGGGTCAAACTTATCTTCACTTGTAAGGTTAAGACCCACAAGTCATCGTTTGTAAGAAAGTGGGGGGTGGATTGGTCACTGGAGAGGAAAGACATTAAATTAAATGTGCTGAAGCTGCCACATGGGACCCCTTAATAGTTTCTGAGTATTTTCTTAATGAAATGTAGCTTAATGCAATCCCAGCCTCCTAGCCTGACAACTCTGGCCCGCTGAAGGCTCTCACATCACTGCTGCCTTTTAAATGATTCTGTGCACTCTCCACTCTCTGCTGCTTTCATGTCACTTATAGCCCCTGGTTTTTGACATAAACAAGGGAGTGTGGCAGTGGGAAGCTGGGACTGTCAGGCCTTTCAGTTTTGCTTTTCACCTTGTTGCTTGCTTACAACAAAAAGTAAGATCTATTTAAGTGGGGGTTGTACAGAGACCAGTGGTGCATTAAAACCAGGCAGCAAAAGTGGGGGGGAAAACATCTGTGGACTATGAAATATGAATGGGGATCTGAGCTGCTGGAGGTCATGCTTGAATAGACAGTGTTGTAGGAGGTGGATCCATCGAGCCTCAGCACTGGGTTCATCTGCTGGTCAGGACTTGGAGAAAACATTGCTCTTTTGGGAACAGGAGTGGAATTGGGTCAAATGGAGGCACCTGATTAAGAGCCATTCTAGAAAAAGCTGTGGATCTTAAGCATGTCATTTTAGCAAGATCAAAGGCCACAAACACTCCTAATAATTTTGATGAGTGTGTGTTTAAATGTGGCCAAAGCAACACTGCAACTCACCATTCCTCATCAGTAGCATCCTCAGGGATGAAATGCCAGACTCTCTCCTCTAACAGCTCAGGCCTGGTTTCTGTTAGGAAGGGGCTTCAGTATGTATTTCTGTAACCTCCCCCTGAAGAGTTTGTCCCTCAACCCTTCTCACTTTCTGTGCAAGAACTCTCATTTTTCCTGCTTTCTCTCTGGTGGGGAAGGAGTGATCCTCCTCCTCTTCAGACCTAGAGATGAATAGGACTGGGATTCCTGCACACAGCTCATCCCAGAACCTGCTCATCATTTGGGGAACACTTAGATGTTAGTTTTAATGCTTCAGGGTCTTACGGACATTGCAAAATATTTTTCTGCAAGTTGGCTCTTTCTCTAGATGCCTTCAGCTTCTGTTAGCTGTGTGCTCAGTGGATGTTCCTCCTGTTGCCTGGGCTAAATGCTGAAAGATCCAAATACTCAGATCTCCTCATCTTTCCTTCCCCACACCAGTGAAGCACACATGCTTCTGGAGTCTCTCTGATATTTCTAGTCTGCAAGGCAATGCATTATCACCATGCTTTGTTTCTGGGTGCTGAGGGGCAGAATTTAAATGGGTTGTCAAATGTCTGCAGCATTGAGGTAGTAGGTTTTCTGCCTTTTTTTTCAGTCTTTTGTTTCACTGAATGATTATTGCTTTGTGGTAAGAATGTTTTTAGTTCTGGCCAACAATTTTTTAGGAATGAAAAGTTTTTGACTTCCTCCTAGAAGTATTTGGGAAGGAGACAGTATCCAATAGTGTTACTGGGGTAGGAGCTGGGCTCAATAGGAACACAGGGGAAGCTGGTTGGAATTGAGATGTGACAGGAAAAGAAAAGTGGAGGTGACAAACATAATCTGAAGTATTTCTCATTATCACATAAGTATGTGTGGAAGAAGGTAAAAAAATTTTTTACCTCAAGCTAAGTGTGGCTGGAAGTGAATCTGACAGATGTGTCCCACTGCATCAGTCTCCACAGTTCCCTTCATGCTATTGCTTTCCTGATTTACTTTGATTTTATGTTAATTACACATGTGCAAAATGAATGTATTTACCTAGGTGAGTTCCTTTCTGTAAGCTAATCCTTACTAACACTGATAAGGATAGAGTAAAAACTGACTGTGGAGACACAGAGGATGTTGTGATCTAGCAGAATTCCTGTGAACGCTTCTAAGAAAGTTAAATGCCACTTGTTGAAAGTCTTGGAATGTACTGCAGTGGGAAAAAATGTGTGTCAGTAGCTGGGCACTTGAGAAGCACACTTGTTTCAGATGTGGCAGCATCACTGTGCTGAGGGCTGTGCCAAGGAGCCTGGCAAAGAGGAACAGAATTGGGTCAGGTTTTTGGAAAGGGACTTCCCAAGGTGGAGCTTCCCCCTGTGCTGCTGCTTTAAGGCTTTTGTCTCTTCTCCCACCTGTGAGAGTCCTTGCAACAGCTGCAGAATGTGGATTTCCATATCCCACCATGGGACTCAGCTGTGTCCTGGAAAGATCCATCTCAGCATTTTCCCTCGGGGAAGCTGATTCTTTGATTGCACGTGCTGTCCCACCCAGGGCTGGCTCTAGTAGACATCAGTAATAAATAGATGTCTCTAGAGGGGCCTTTCAAGCTGGGACCCCTCTGTTTGGTCCTGGTTTGGTAATGGAAAGGTGAAAGGCCAGGGAATTCATCCATTTAAGGATTATCTTAGGAATGATAATATATCAGGTAATTCAATAACTGCCCCCAGAGGGTTTTCAGGGGTTACAAGCAGTGCTCAAAGCAGATGCTTCAGTAAAAATTGCATGCAGGTATGCTGCACTCACACTATAACCTGCTTAGGGCAGGTGAAGGTCCTTGAGGTTAGAGTGAGGGAATAATACTGTAATTCTGCCCTCTTTTTTATCCAAGTGGTGGAAGTCACTGGCCCAGTGCAGTCATAACTGGGTACATGTGCAAACCCCATCTTAAAGCCCTGAGCTTGTTTTAAAGCTAATCCATTTGTGCTTAATTTACAAACAGCTGGTTGATTTAAAGGGATTTTCCTACTGGAGTAAACAAGAAGAACATTTACACAGGGAGTAAACTATCATGCTGTAAATTCTCTTCGCAATTGTTGGAGCTATTTGTTTGTATTAGATCTTAACTTCCTCAGTGCAAAGCTAATCCTTCTTGATCCTATAGTGAAGTCATGATCCTGTGTTTGATGTCACCATCTGTTGCCATAGAAGCAACTGTGATGTTGCAAACTAAACTTTGTGACTTCATGGCAAGATAAAAGCTCAACTGCTTGCAAAAGTGGTTAGGAATATTTCCATGAAGTGTATGGAAAAAATGCCAGTTTAGATTTTGTCTAAATACAGTTCTTGTACAGTTTATGAACAGGGAGAGGTTGGAATGATATACTGTATGAAAGCAGGAGAAAAAGAATCCAGGGCTTGTATCAGATTTGAGCTTTAAAAAAAAAAAAAAAAAATTCTGGCAAGTAATTCATCCTTGGCAGGAGCCCTGCTGTTAAAAGGTTAGGATGGTTACAAACAGGATCGAAATAGAAACAGTTTAAAACTCAAAGCACTGTACAGATATCTCCTGTCTGTAGAGAAAAGCTCTCATGATCTCACCTGGCTGTGTGCAGCTTTGAAATTGGCAGTTGAAGTCATTGTCACATAAATATCCAGTCAAGGGTTACAAAAGCTTGAACAAGAATATAACAGTTTGGGGCTTTTTTAAGTTGCTTAGGATGTTAAGCCTTGATCATTTTTAGGTGTCTGACCCAATTTGAGAAAAATCTTCCTTTTCCTAAGTCAGAGGAATGTTTTTTGCCTAAATGGCCAAAGGGGGAGGAAATGTGTGAGTGGGTTCAACGGTGCAGGACAGCAGCAGTGACACAGCTGTGCTCCTCACAGCCCTTGCTCAGCTCTTCTGCCAGCAAAAAGAGGCTTCAGAGAATGTGAGGCTAAATGTAGAAGGTTTTGTTTTCCTTTTTATGTACAGAAGAGAGGGGGATAGTATAATTTTTTTTCATTTTCTGCTATGAGGGAAGAGAGCTGCCAAGTCCTAAATTAGGAACTTCTTTATTTTTAATTGGACTTTCCTCTTTCCTGCCATCAGTCATTTTCTTTAAATTTCCTAGCTATTTCCCTCTTAAAAATAGACAGCTGGGTTCAGTATCTTTCAATTCTGTATCTTTGAGTGATGAAGGCTAAATCATGTTACCAGTGCAACCCAGAGTAATACATAGATGTCAAAACCAGCTTGATGCAATGCAGTCTCGTGGGGAAGGTGCCAGTTGCCCAGTGAAGTCTGAGGAGTGCATCTGCCAGAGAAGCACAGTCTGGGTTCTGCCTGTCTGCTGAAGCAGATCCACTGTACCTGGCCAGCCCTGCAGGTGCTTATCTTCACCTGCTTGCCCTTGTCTGTGCTTGAGGATGGTGCCTCCAAACACTGTTAAAATGGTTTCCAAACACTGTTAAAATTAAAAAGAAGGGTCAGTTTGAACTGCTTACAGTGAGGATGCAGGATGGAGTGTGGGGGGTTTGTTTGCCTTTCTGTTGAAGATTGATCGTCCTGGGGAAGAACCAGGTTGTATTGTCTGTTCTGTTTGACTGCTGCAGCGTTAGTCCTGCTGATGTGTTTGTGGTTACATTATTTAATCACTGAGTTCACTTCCCTGATAATCACACAGCTCTGATAGGATTACTTGAATCATTTCCTTAAGGGAAGGCACAAATTGTGGTTTCTCCTGCTGTGTCTCTCCCCATATCTGAGTATCTCCAAGGGATATGAAAGTAAAAAGTAACATCCCAGGACCCCCAGAAGAATTAGGTTCACTTTAAACATGACACATGCTCTATATCCCTGGGGCAGGCACTTCATTTTGTAGTGTTTCAGACTTTTATGACATGATGATTGATTCTGTAGAGGTGAAGTTGCATAAGTCATTAGTTAAAAAGCCTGATAAAGCTGCACAAAGATATTAAGTCGTTATCAATCATCAGTGTCTCTTTGTTCTCCCCAACCTTTACCCCACATTTCAAAGCAAAGAAGTGAGACAGGCAGGAGGCTGCCTCACTTTCAGCCTGGCAGGGTTTTATTAGATCCTGGCTCTCCTGTCAGGCCCTCTGCTGAAAGCCAGGTTTGCACCAGATGATTAATGGGGAGCAGCACACTCCAGCTGACAGCTCCTGCTCTGCAGCTGGCAGCCTGAGCCCTCCACCCTGCTGAGCCCAGGTCCTGCCCTGTCCCCTCTGCCTGTCCTGTCCCCTCTGCCTGTCCTGTCCCCTCTGCCTGCCCTGCAATCTCACCCACGTCCTGTTCTGTCCCCCCTGCCTGTGGGGTTCTTGGAAATCTCTTCAGGGTAGAATATAGTATGTTCAAATGGCAGTTCAAATCCTGTTGGGAATTCAGAGCTGCCCAATGCACACACAGTTGATTCTCGCCCTTGACTGTATGGGGTTCTCATAACTTTTCTTAATTATGTATTTTCTCTGAATTGCAGAGGTACTTTTCCTGATTTCTAGTACTTGATTTCCTTTGTCATTTCTACGATCATTGTCCCAGGGGTTGACTTTTCATTCTGAATTCCCTTTTTACCATTGCCATTTGTAGACTAGGGAAAATCCTTTCATTACAAGCTTCATGTTGCATTGTGTTTGGGAGTATTGTTCAGGTTATCATCATAAGAACAGAAGTATGTTTTGTGGAGAGGATTTTCCAGCCCAAATAAGCTTGTATCCTTATGGTGTGGCTAATGAAGGAATAGTACAAGGTACAGGTGGATAATAGCTTGTGGAAAATTATCATCAGGTCACAGAGTTGACAAGAATAAATCTGTGCTTGATGTCTCCTACATGTATTAAGATTCCTGGTTTTCAGCCAGCCAAAGCTGCTAAGAGCTTCAGACAGCTTACTCTGGCAATGCTATTGTAGTGGACTTAATTTAGAGTGTGGGGGAATATAGATATATTTTTCTTCTCTTGGTTTATGTTGTGACTTTACTTTTCATAATTTAAGAGCATTGTGAAAGTGAAGTCCTTTCTGTACATAAATGCAACAGAACAGATATATAAGCATGTTGGAAGGACTTGTCATACTTTTGTTTTTTCTTCTAGATGCCTTTTCCTACATCAGCTTCACTGAATGGGGTCTTCAGTGGTACACAGGGACTGTACTAAAAGCCAATTTAAATCTGTTTTGACTAAGTTCTGCTTGGTTTGTTGGGGTTTTTTTAATTATTTTAAAGAATGATGTGTCATGTCAGACCACAAGAGTCCACCTAGCCCCCATATCCAACAGCAGCTAGACTGAAATTCTGCAAAATAACAGAATAGGATAGGGCAAGAATATAATTATCATAGGGGTGTTCCACCCTCAAGGACTTCCCTGAGTCAGAGGTGACATCTTTAGCTAATACTTCCATTCATTTTTCCAATTTCTTTCTGAACCTGTGTTCCACTTAGCATTTACAGCATTCTGTGAAGATGAGTTTCACAGTCTTAACTAAATACAGTGTGAGGAGCCACTTTCTTGGCCACTTGTGAATTGGCCACCTGCAAGTTCCATTTGCTGCCCTCATTCTTGTCCCAGAAGGGACAGTGGACACCTGACCTCCAGGAATCTGCTCTGTGTCACAGCATTCCATAGCCCTTGTCCATGTGCCTGCTCAGCCATCTCCATTTGAGGCTGAAAGTATTTCTAGTTCAGGTGCATCCTTTTTCAGATGGTAGGAAAACACAATCTTGTTCTGCCTATACATCCATCATACTTACTGTCTCATGTTTACTTTTCTGTTCTTAATTCTTGTCACTCTCTTTGCTTTTAGACAGTTAGGGAGGACTGAGCTGGTGCTTTTATTCAGCAGTCTTGTTAACTCCCAAAGCTGGATTCTGAAATGGCCAATTTATAGCCCATCACTGCACATGTTCAGTCAGGATTACATTCTGGGTGCCTGATTTAATATTTTTCTGCCTAGGTTTCATCTGCCCTTTTATTCCTCACAGGTGTAACAAGATCTTTCTTCGACTCTTTGAAATACTCTTGTCTTTCCTGTCTGGATGTCCTGATACCTTTGAGCTGGGTGTCACTAATCTATTTTCATATCAGCTGGGAATGTGTTGCCTGGGACAGACCCCAGCACAGATCTGTGTGCAGTTTGTGCTCCTAAGAAAAGCAACCATTTGTTATCTGTCTGAAGCAGTTATCCTTCCTCTTCTCCACCCACTGAAACCTCTTGTTTGAGACAGATTTTCTCCTGGATCTGCACTTTTTGGTTAGAAAACAGAGGTGCCCAACAACACTGGTGAGACTCTGGGAATTCATTGAATGGTTTGGATTGGAAGGACCTTAAAGTTCATCCAGTTCCACCCTGCCATGGCAGGGACACCTTCCACTATCCCAGGCTGCTCCGAGCCCTGTCCAACCTGGCCTTGGACACTTCCAGGGATCCAGGGGCAACTGCAGCTTCTTTGGGCAACCTGTGCCAGGGTCTGACAAGCCTCACAGTGGAGAATTTCATCCCAATCTAATTTAAATCTACCTCTTTTCAGCTTCAGGATGAGTTACAAGATTTCTTTTCCAGGCATAGAGGCAGGGAAAGGATTAACTTTGTTGCTCAAATACTATATTCAAATAGGGACGTTTTCAGTTTATCAAGCATGAAAGCAGGTTTGAAGAAGAGGTGAAAAATATCTGTTTCTCCTAGTGATGCTTTACAGGTTGCCTGTACTTTATCTGCTGTTTGTATATCATATAAATCCATTTGCCACATAAGTAGATTGGGGAATGCCAACTTGTATGAAAATACCCTACGAAATTTAATTTAAACTCCTTAAGATGGCTAATGTTCACTAAAGGTGCAGTAGAAAAGCAAATACTTAGGGCTAAAAGTGTCAAGATTTTCTCAAGCTTCTCAAGGAGTTTATGATCCTTTTGATTTCACCCCCAGTACCCACATGCATGCTGGCTGGTTGTGCAGAGCTCCTCAGAAATAAAGCTGATCAGTAGCTTATGGCTAAAAAAGAATGCCAGTGTTCACTGTGGACAGAACTGTTTTCCAAGCCATTTTACTTCTGATTTCAGCAAACACGACATTGATTCCCAGAGTAGTTTGGATAAACAGTTATTTTAAAATAGCCTGTTTGAATTATTTTCTCTTTGGAATTGAGAATGAGTGAGTGTCTAACAAGTCAGATGGTGGTGGTGCTCTGTTCTGATTGCATGATTTAAATTTCTAAAGGGAGGAAATGATCAACTGAGAATAATGACCATCAAGGTAATAATGGGGATTCTTGTTCTTACACAAACACCCTTTCAGCTCTGGAGAAAGGAGCTATTTCCCTAACATTTGTGGAAACAAAAAAATGGTTCCATTGAATGTTCATGAATAATAATAAGGCATTAATATTGTCTGCAACAGCTGTTGGGTGAGAACTGACATGTAAAGCAGTGTTTTGAAGAGTTCACTTCTTTGTTCAAGAGCATGAAGTTTTTGAAAAAATAGAACCATTGAAATCATAAAGCTGTAGTGCCCAACAGCAAAGACAAAAACTCGGGGAGTGTTGGTAGGTTCATTTCTGCACTGTCTGCACTAAGGAATGTGTGTGTAAGGAATGATACAAATCTATGAACCATCATTTTCATGGCTGGATTTTGGTTTAGTATCTCATGAGCAGCCTTTCAAAGGAGTGAGTAGCACAAGGGAGAACAAATGGGGCTGAGAAGTGCCAGTTTCATTTAAGAGCACCTTGCACATCGAAAGCTGTGGTGAGTAATTGGTTTGATTGCATGTGCATTTCAATATCCATCTACTCCCTTCCAATCCTGTTTCCTGGATGGCCCAAGTGGGAGCCCAGAGGATGCTCAACAGCCTTTGTCAGAGAAGGCAGGAGAACATGAAGGTCCCCAGTTGGATTGTCCTGCCTGGTCTCCATCGATTCCTGGAGCACAAAGCAAACCTGTTTTTTGGTGGCTGTTGAGTGCACAGGTCAGTCTGGTATTGTGAAGTTGAGGGAAGCTGAGAACTCTCTGAAGCTGAGAAGAAATGGCTTCTTTTCTGTGGGACAAGGCAAAAGAGTTTACCTCTTACAGCCACCACCTTATTTTCAGAGTAAGGCTGTAGTAATGTGCGTCGGGGTAACTTCTTTTGCCGGAAGATTTGCTCAAGATTGGTACAACGCAAATAATTTGGGACTACAAAGGGAGGCTGATTTCTCCCCTCCACCCCACCATTCATGACATGGTGCAGTTCAAGCTTGTTACCTCCCCATGTAATCTGTTCATTTTCCCTTGTCAGAGGCGCTCGCAGCACTGTATTTACAGCGAGAGGATTAGGCTGGCAGCTCTCCAGTAATGCTGCAAACTGCCTCCATGAGCCCTGATTCGGCTGAGGTTGTCAGCACTGATTGATTTTCATGGTTGACAGCCTTTGAAATGCTTTCAGATTGTGATTTCTCACTGGGCCTGATGTGGGGGAGGTATTTTTATTATCACTATTAGTAGTAAAAATAGTATTATGTGGATATTTATGCAAGTAGAGATTAGGGGCACAGACTGGCATGAGCAGTTGGTGTCAAGCTCCATGTTGGCAAGGAATAATCTCATCAGGACTTGCATTGCAAAATGGAGATAGTTCATGGTCTTTCCAAGGTAAATGAAAATTCACCCTAAATTTTCATAATTTTACTCTTTTTGCCATTATGGCTCAATAATAAGCACTCTGGAATTTGGGTTCTCTGGGACAACCCACTAAGTTTTGTAACTGTTAAAATTGTATGTCTTTAGTTTGATGTGTCACCGGAAACTGCAGGGAAAACAAAAACTCTCCAACATCTTTTCAGTGTTAGAGAATCAAGGCATTGCTTTATTCTGGCCAGGATGTTGTTCTGGCCAGGATGTGCAATAGAAATCATTCCATCTACACATTGCCTGGGTTGTGCAGTGAAAATCCATCCATCCCACATGGTTCTTTACTAGATTTTTCTCATATTTATACTGACAAGTCCCAAATTAATTCTCATTCATTGGTCTTAAATGCCACAATTCTTAGTATTCAATCTCCTATTGGCTATTGATCCCTTCGACTTAGATGTTAATTTAGTCCTCATTCTTCAGTTCTCTTATTGGTTTTCCTCAGACCAGGTGCATCAGGGGATGATGTTTGGGGTTGATATTCATTAATGTTCCTTAATGATCACTTAATCTCCTATGTTTCTTCTGCTACTCCATATCAGTTGATGTTAAACCCATCAGGCCTTGCCTGGTGAAAGAGTCTTTTTAAAAGAAACTTCAATTCCCTTCCCCCTGGGCAAAGATGAACAAACCCCTGACTAAAGTTAGTTAAAAAAATTTTAGAAGTTGTATCATTTCTAATGGATGGAACAAAATTCAAAGGTTTCAAAGGTGAGTGTTTCAGTGAGGTGTTAGTTACTATCGAGTCACTTTGGATGTCACCTCATGTGTCTGTCCAGCTCCTGTTTCAGTTACTTGCTGTTACACTGCATCCTGTGCTGAATCCTCTAAACCTGCACCTCAACCCTGCTTTTTCTCCTGCTATGAAAAACAAAAGCCAAAACTCATTGAAGGCAGCACAGAAATATCACTGAGGTTTATTTCTAACATGTGAAACATCTGTCAGCTTTTGTGCTATGAAGACAACATACCCTAATGCTTTGAAATTAGCTTTGTTACTGTTTAGGGTAGCAAAAAAATAAAAACAAATGAAAACCAAGCAAAAGGATGTCTGTTAATAGCATTGCTCTGAAAAACAGTCTCATCTCCGTGGGAAATACATTACTCATGCAAATAGGAAATCACAGTGGCTAATGAGAGGAAGTTTCAGAGTTGGATCAGTCTGCTCATCTTTGAAGGGATACCCCTATAGCTTAGAGAAAAAGGTCTTTTTAAGTTGAGGCCAAAAATATGCTACTGTTGATGGAAATTTTTTTTCCTACAGTAAAAACATTAAGGAAAAACAATTCCATGTGAACACTGTAGTTTAGGGATATAATCTTGAGGATGTGCAGGTAATGTGTGCCCTGTGTCACCCCTTGAGGCACACTGGTTGTAAACCCATGACCTTACTTCAGGAGATGTTTCCCAGAGAGCCTGTGGACCAAAAATCCCTCCTGCAGGTCACTGTGTAAATATGTCCCAAAGGCCAGCAGCCCCTTTCTCCAAGCTTTTATTTGTGTCTGGGTACTGAACTTGGCAGCAAGATCCTACCCATGGCTCTGAGAAGTGGTGAAAAATCCTTGACAGGGCAAGGCAGGCAGAGTCCTTGGCAGCTACTGACTCCTTTTAAAATTAGGAGATGAGCTGTGGCCTGGAATTTCTTCCTTTTTTCCATGCTGTCAGGAAGCATACTTAGTGGTAATTTGGCTGCATTTATGCAGTCAGTATTTCTATTGACATCACAGTGCATTTATGGGAGATTCCTTAGGTGCAGAGAATCACATTTTGGCTGCAGATATTTTCTTAAATTGTATACCTACTAATCTGGAACTGATAAATATCGAGGGAAATATTCCATCTTCCTGCAAGGGATGGTTTTGCGTGGCAACTCAGTGGTAGAGCAAGGTGCTGTTGTTATCAGTGCTTGCCTGTCAGGCACCAGTAATTGCCACTATCTCAAGACTATGTATTTCTTTAAAAAAGAAAAGTGCTTGTCTATGGTGTGACATATGGTTAGAATCTGGCCAATTCTTCCAAATATCTGTGATAACCTTCAGGCAGTTTAAACACACAGATTCTCATCTCACACCGATTCTGGATTGCTCTCCTCATTTAAGGAGGGGAAGCTGAGCTGAGCATTATAACCCTGCTGGGCACACAGAGGAGATGGGCAGTTTGTTAGAGTGAAAACACACACTTGTCTTCTTTGGGAGCAACAGAGGATTGCTTGCAGGTAGTTGGATTGTCCTTTTTCAAAGGATATATGAAGGGAGTCTCATCACTTGTTTTTTATTGGGTTTCACCAGCTCCCTGTGGGGCAGGTGTGCTGTGGGCCTTAGTCAAGGTACCCTGGAACTCTTGCACTTGAGCAGTCAGTCCCAGCTCAGCCAAATGAGGTGGGCCAGATTCTGCTCTTGCACGCTGAAAAACTTCCCTGTACCAGATACTATATCTGGTAAAAATATTGTTTTGACAAAATGTGGTCATGTCTGTGGAGGTGTCATACATTTACTGACCTGTGGTTGTATGAGAATCACTTCATTTCATGAGAAAGTTCCGAGAAGATGCCTGTCGCTTCTCTGAACTGCATTTTTCTTCTTTGTAGAAGGAGATTAGTCAGATCCTTCCTCTGTCCTGATATACTGAGACAGTAAGTGAATTATTCCTTGTGTCTTTTATTAATTGAAATAAGTGGTTCCTTAAAAGAATCTTTTTAGTACATAATTTTTGTAACAACTCCACACACAAAATTGACCCCTTTTACCCCACCTATGCAATAGAGAACAGAGACAGTTTGGGTGTGGTAAACTCTTCTTAATCTCAGTTGTCGCTGTGACATTTCACATACTTTTCCCTGAACTGTATGACTGTACATGAAAAGGTAAAGCTTCTCTGCTTTGTTGCTATAGAATTACCGAATCATTAGGTTGGAAAGGATTGCTAAAACCATCGAGTTCAGCCATTAACCCAGCACTGCCAAGGGCACTGCTAACCCATGTCCCCAAGTGCCACATCCACCCAGCTTTTAAATCCCTCCAGGGATGGTGACTCCACCACTGCCCTGGGCAGCCTGTACCACTGCTGGGACAGCCCTTTTGGGGGAGAAATTTATACTGTATTGTTGACAGCATTTGTTTATATGGGTTGCAGGTCTTCACTAAAATCAATTTTGTCTTCTCATTGGGCTTTTCTAGATGTTTTTGGTTTGCTGATGATAAGATGTCATCAGTAATCATCTCGAGGACTGACTTAGCCAGTACAGCACTCTCAGTTTTCATTGCTATCAGTTTTAGTTGTGTTCCAACTGAGCACAGTGCTGCCCATCATGTTGTCCAGATCTTGTTTCTGGAAGGCTAATCCATCACAGCAGAAGTCAGGAGTCACAGGTCCTTGTGGGCATTTCAGTGCTCGGCTGTTTGTAATGTGTTTTCGAGATGTCATGTCTGGCAGAGTTTTGTTTAGCCAGCTCTTTTCGTGAAGCTCCCTGTTTATTTTTCAGTTGGGAGGCTTTCTGTGTTGCTTGGTTGAAGGTAAAGCTATGCTGCTGTATTCCCCCTCACTTCCAGCTCCTCCAATGCCAGGCAGCGTGCTATTGAACCCCAAGGGAGTCGTGTCACTTATCTGAGAAAATACAGGCCTTGAGCCCAGTATCATTTCTGTGCTGTGGAAGGATCATTTGAGGGGTTTTTCTCTTCTGTTTATGTTTTTCATTACTTACTTGCTGACAGGATCTTCTCATTTGTAGTTCTGTGTTATTTTAATGGCCTCATAGCATGCACTTCATGAACCTTTCATTGAAAATGTAGATAAATTGTCTCCTCTTGTGTTTATTTATCTGCCATACAGATAAATACTGTTTAAAGTAAAATACTGTGGGTTTAAGCCCAAAGAATATGTATTACTTGCAGCTGTAAAATAGAAGCAGATGATATACACATTTATATTTGCTTACTATCTAAAATCTGTCATGCAGTTTGTTAGTTAAGACTATCACAGAGATACTCTGTACTCACCAGTTTCAAGGATCATAGGAACAGGAAAAGCAGGAAACCAAAGAGAGTATTTTATCTTTGGACTCCACTCCATCAGGAATATAGAAGTGTCAAGGTCAGTTGGACCAACATGAAGAAAAGTGCTTGAAATCCAAGGCTTAAAATGAAAACCAAATGCAATTCAGCCTGTCTGCTTTGTCCTTACGTGGGTGGCTAATAAAGCATAAGTCTGCATTTCTGATTCCTCCAAAGAACAGCTTTGGCAGCAGTTATGCCTATCAAGAACCATTTGTGTTTCCCTGCTTGCTCAAGGGATATACTTCAAGGGGAATGGTGAGAAATAAGCTCCTGTAGTCATCTTCACAGCCAGACCAGTTGGTGTTTCAGGAGCAATGCCACACAATGGTGTTTCAGGAGCTTTTCTCCCCCTCGTGTATCTGTCCTGGTCAGAGAACACATCCTAAGCTGAGAACACAGGGCTGGGGAGTGGAGTTTGAATATACCTGGAACAAGATCTGCTGTCTGCTTACCTTCTGTAGGTCTTTATTTTTGAATATCTTTTATTGATTTAATTAGCAGAAGAAGAGAGAATCCTCTCTGATAAACTAGTCACACTTCACAGGTTGCCACAGAGGTCAAATATTTCTTACGTAAGGAGTATCTATGCTGTAGTGGACTCAAATTCGGCTGTTGTATTCAACAATCAAAAGACTATTTCATCTACGTGGGGAGCCATGTTGTAGAAGAGTTCCTTTGTGCAGGCTGCTGGATCTCCACAGGTTTTGACTTCAGTTAGTTACACAAATGATGTATTTTTTGGTTTGACTTGGCTTGAGGAGCCTGGAAGATGAGACTGCTCTGTTTTTGAGGAAAAGAACACATAGAGCTGAATGCGGTGCATGTACTGCCAGCACTTTGGTCCTAAATGAGCAGAACAACCACAAACATTCAACAGCCAGAGTTTACGTAGAGTAACTCCTGCCAGAGGAATCCTATTGTTTTACTTGCTAATTTAAAAATTAGTGGCTGAGAGGAATGCAGTTTCAACGCAAACATGAGATGCACAAGGAGGAGAGATTTATGGAGCTAGAACAGGAAATGGAGGAAGATGTGAGTTTGAGAGAATAGGAGGAGGAAGGAAGTGAAACAGACTGAGAATAAAATTGATTAACTTGTTAATAGTTATCTCACTGGATGCATAAAGCTCAGCTGATACAAATAACACTTACTGTACTTTAGGGACAGATTTGTAACAGGAGAGACACAACATAAACTCATTTAGCTTGTTTAACATGCAAGCTTGTTTTGCATAGGTTTGGGAGTATTTTTCCCAAAAACCTTTTGCTGGCTAACTGTTAAATTGTGAAAGCTCAGCTACTGATCAAAAACTGGGAGCTGCTTGCTTTTCTGTTGCTCATAGCCTGTTTGATCTGTCCTGCCAAAACAAGCACCCACTTAACTTGGTGGGGTGACAATTTTCACATGTTACATTCTGCATTGCTCTGTCTGTCCAGTTGTGGAAGAACATGAAAGACTCGGGATGGTTACCCAGAGCAGTAAGCGCATTTTTAATCCAGGATGGATGATGCTCCAGTCATGGCCAGAGCATGTATCACTCCTAATTGAATCATAGAAGGACATGCTACAAAGCTTACAGAAGGAGCAAAACCAGCAGCTGCCTGGCCTAGCTTTGAACTTCGAAGTCCAAAGCTTCAATTACCAAGAGCCTTCAGCCAGGTGCAGTGCTAACCTGCCTCGGGGTGCTCTCTGTTCCAACATGAAAATACAGCTGCAAGGGCTATGCCGAGAAGGGTGTTCCTATTTCCTTCATGCCAGGGCGTGCCCTTTGAGAGCTGTATTTCCATTATTGGATAGTCAAGATAGATGTTGTATTTTGAAAGTCTGGGAGAAACTTTCTAATATGCCCTTTTCTTTAGAAAATGCAGATCATCATGTTTCCATGTAGATAGATATGCTAAAGCACACTGCTTCACTGCTGTGCTGCTTTGTTGGGGTTGTTTGCTTCCTGTTTTCCAGAAATAGAAACTTTTCAAAATCATAGGCTTTGTTATATTAGCTTTTGTTCCTTATTTTTCTCAGAAGAACTAATGTCAGCTATAATAGTAAGTTAATAATCAAATGCGTGTTTGAGTTCTATATGAAAACCATGACTGTATAAAACACGAGGTAATGAACTTCACATAAATGGAAATGCTTGTCGTAGGGCAAATGTCCATTTTATATGTGAGAGGGAGGACAAAGAAGATGATCAGAAGCAGAGTATATTAAAGCCACACAGATTTAGTTAGAAAAACAAAATTTCATCTTTTTGAGCAGTACAAGAGCTTTTGGCTACTGTCTTCTTTTGAAGACCTGGTCCAGAGGGGTTCTGTTTTGGTTTGTTTTTTTTTTTTTAATCACCCATTTCCTAAATTCTAAGCAGTTAAATGTTACCTCTTTTCTGAGAATTAGATGAACTGTGTTTGCGAGGAGGTCAGAGCATGATCTCCATGATTGCTCTTTGGTCAGGGCACAGTAAATAGCCACACTGCAGACTTGGTCTCTCAACTTCTAAGCTAATGTTACAGTGATTTTTTTTTACAGCTGAGAAGCAGACAGATGACGTGTTAGATTAGTCTGCATTCACTCAAATGCCTTTTTTTAGGGAACTGGAAGACAATGTATTGAAATAGCAGCAGTGATGAAAGTCTAGGGGTATAAGAGTTTCACAGACAGATGATACCTTTTGTTGGCCTGACTGATCTGCATGGGAAAGCGGGACAAGCTTTTGATGACAGTTATTTAATCAGCTGAAATATCAAAGCACATTCTCTTATCTGTACATTGCAGAGATCATGTTTCCTAAGATTTTCATGATGATTCAGTAGTTCTTTAAATACTTGTGTTTAAATGTGTTTAAATCAGCCAGTGGGAATGAAGAATTACCTTCTCTGCTACACAAAGGTGAGTGTTAAGAACAGACTCACCGAGTCTGCTTGGGAGACATCTGAAAGGTTTCTTTGGTGAGTGCTTTTTGAGCATTTCCAGAGGAACTAGTTCAAATTCAGCCACTCTTCATATGCTGGGAACTGCAGTGAGGAGCTCATTTTAAGTTGATGAATGGACTCAATGAGAGCAATGTAATTCTGGGATCATGAACAGGGGAATGAAATTGCTCGCTCCAGGAAGAGCTCTCCTGCCTGCTCTTGGATGTTTGGCCTTTCTTTTAATAGCAAGCTGTAGGAGACAGCTGCCAAATGCATTTCTCTCATGTGGCAAGAGGATGTGTAGTGTGTTCCCATCTCAGAAATTCACTCGGGCTGTATTTTTCTATTATTATGAGAGCTCCCTGCTGCTAGATCTGTGGCAAAGAAGAGGCAAGAATGTTTAGCATTTGATAAAAAGATGGCACAATTAGCAGCAATTTGTAATGTGTCTTTCCTTATTTGCAAATTTAGTTACTCTAAATACTGAATGTGTAAGATCTCTGAAGTATAGATGTGTGTGTGTATATATATATAAACATATAATATTTAAGCAGTCCTATGTTTCACCACATACATTCATTTTTCTTTTAGTTCCTATGTTTGAAGGGCATATAAACACTGGATCTCATAAAGTGCTGTTGGAGCAAAGAAATTGAGTTGACTTATTGTCACTGACACAAGAACTACAATAGGAAGTTCATTATTAGCTCGGAGCAGGACAGTCTAACTTTGCTTAAATCCCAAAGCTCCTTATCCTTCATGCAGAGACCATAATTCTATCCAAATTACCATGTGCTTTCATCTGCATGCTGTTTCACCAAATGGTTGCATTGTTGTGGTACCCCTTTGTCCTTTCTCATCGATGTTATTTTATATCCTCCCCCTCCAAAAAAGGTAGGGTATGTGTCCATCCCTGCTTGCTTGCCTGTAGTAGAGGTAGAATGGTAGGAGAAAGGCTGCTTGCCATGAAATCAGCCACTATGAGAAACAGAAGCTGGTGAGAACTGCCGAGCTATTCCCAGTCTGTGCTAATAGTGATGGTCAAGGTAACATCCATGTCAAATAAAACCAAAAATGCTCTAGTGAATGCTTTCTTTTCATGCTGCTCACAAAAAAGTCACCTTGGCCTGGTGAAGTGGATTTTTGCCAAAGGATCTTTCTCAAGACCTTTCTCTCATGGCTCTGCAGATGAGGCCTTGGAGGGAACTTTATTTAAAGCCTTTGGCTTTGAGACTGGGCTGTAAGTAACAGGAGGTCCTCAAGCACCTTTGCACATCAGACAGCTCTGAAACAGGAGCTGTTGGGAGATGTCAGGAAAATATCAGTAAAAATATCAGTAAATCTCATCTAGACAGAGTTGGATTTCCTAAATCAAACAAGCACATGCAAAATGGGTTGCATCAGATAAAAATCTTTGAGTTAGGATGCAGGAGCCAGACTTACCATAAGTTGGTGTAGTGTGATTTCCTGGACAGAATCCATCTTCTCCAGCCTGGTGTCACAGTAGTTTCTCTTCTTCCTCAGTTCTCTTAAATCTTGTACATGGCAGTTTTTACTGTGTCCTTCAATATAAGGTCTTTCAGTTAAATTGCCTCATTTGATTCCTGGTGTGCTGGTCAGGAGGCTTGCTGCAAATACCATTAGTCTTCCAACATGGAAAAGGAGTTTCATAAAGCTTGGAAGATTGAGGCATGTAAAGGAATCATTAAAAACATGCAAATCAAACATTCTCTGTATTTGCTATCAGCATTAATCATGCTTAAACACTTTTCTAATATTGTCACAGCAGGCAGAATTTATATAATTGGGTTTCTATCATACAAGTGGTAGAAAAATAGTTGGAGTAGTTGGGTGCTGGGTGAGAGAACCAAAAGCAGGTCTTTGCAGTCACCTTCATGATCAGGCACAGCATTGTTCTGGCTGTGCAGTGCCTGGTCCTGTGCTCTGAGCTGAGGTCCACCCACGTTACTTGGAGAGCTTTGTCCTCCAGGTCCTTTGTCCTTTGGGTAAGAGGTGTTCACTGCACAGGCTGTGAGTGTCATCCACAGAACCAGAATGATGCCCTCCAGCATGTGCTTCAGATTTCAGGCATCCAGCAAGTTTCCAGTCAGTCATCTCAGGTAAATGTCTAAAACCTGGGTGGGATAGTTCTGGACTCTATCTCTATCTCTCTCTCTCTCTCTCTCTCTCTCTCTCTCTCTCTGTGCGAAATGCTCTTTTATATATTTGTTTTAGTTTGCTCATACAGGGATGTAATTGCATACTTTGTTTTCTTTTCAGTAAAAAAATAAATGTAGAAATAAGAAAGCATTAGAAGGGCATAGTTCTGATGTAAACAATACTTTTGGATTTCAAAACTGTCCCAGATTCCTTTCAGTTTCTAAAAAGTGGACTTGCCATAAGAAAAACTCCCCCATTTGCCTGCCCCATGCCCTTCTGCTTTGTTATTCTTTTTCCAGTTGTTCACTACTTTCCTGGAATAAGATTAATGATTTTGATGTCAGCAACAATTATGTTATTTCCCTTTTTTAATACTATGAATGACCCTATCTTTCACATTCACAGTTTCCATGAAAAAGAATATGGAATTGGAACCAGTTTGTTCCAATATAGAGTGGGGAGGGAGATTTTCCCTTGGGCAGCTTCTATGCTTTTTCTAAATTAAATTTAATCTTATCAAATTAATTAAGGACAGTTTCTCTTAAACATGATCTGATCCAGCTGCTTAATGGAAAGACAAGTTAGTTTTGTTAGACTAAAGGAAAGCAAACTGTTCTTTCCACTTTCTTCCTGGCTCTGTGCCATGAAATGAACACCAGTACTGGCCTGGGCTGTGAGACATAAAAAGGGGGACACTAGACCTTTTGTACTACGGTGCTCAGAAATAAAATTTATGAGATTTTGTAGAATTCAGATGTTCGGGATGCTGAACAAGGTAGGCTAAGCTGTCAGATATTGCCATGTGTTGCCATTTATTGCCAGGTATAGCAGACTGTAGGGACAGAAGCTGGGAGTTGCTGTTGGAGAACGGTGGATAGGTACCAGTGCAGAGGTGAGTGCTCACAAGGCTGAGTAAAAGAAGGATCTCCACACCACAGAACTTATCATGGCACTTGGGACAGATAGATGTTCTCAAGCATTAAATAAGGCTGGGCTTCAGGATTGCTTTGCGAAGTAGTGGTGGCCCACTGCTACTTTGTTGTAGTTGTGAAATGGAAGCCCTGATTTAGGGCACTGCAATTCAATGCATGGATTTGGGTGCTTCTGGCATTATATTCCTCCTTACTGACAAGGGAAGGGGACAAGGTTTTTCCCCTTACCTTACTTACGAGGTAAGGAGCAAAACAGGAGTAGGACAGCTATCAGACTGTTTTATGAAAAAATCCTTTAATCTCATGACTGTTAGCCCTTGAGGTTTAAAAGGAAGTTTTATCTGATAGACTTTAGGCAGGATTTTACATGTGATTCATCCATGCCTCTGGAATACCCTCCTGCCCAGGCCTGCCAAAAAGGCAGCATTGTTATCAGATGTATCTGCAACCTTCTTGCAGTTCCTCATGGCTGGACAGAGTGTTGTCATCCTGAGCTGTAAATGATTCCCCCAGCACTGTTTTTAACAAAGTTTGCAAGCAAGCAGGATTGATGTCAGTGTGCTGTATTTCTGTTGAATCCCCAACCAAAGTATCTGGAGTAGAGAAGTCTGGCAAATTCCAGCCAAAGAGGAGTAGTTATTTCAAGAGAGGGAAATCTACAAATTTAATGAAAGCAGGCAACAATGTTCAAAGAGAGACAGTAATCTTACAGGAGTAAAGGCTATAACTGGTTACTATATAATAAAAAGTCAGCACCATAATTAATTAGAAATTTACAGTTTCCAATAGGAGGAGTAACTGCTTTCTCTTTGCAACTTTTGATCAATGAAACAATGCAAAAAAGTAAAGTGTGTGAATTCTTTTATCAAGAAAAATTATCTGCAGTCTTTTTGCGGCTTTACCATTGGACTTAATGCAAAACACACAAAAAGCTTTTAGTCCTAGACTGTCATGGTTTGCACTGTTATTTAATTCGCCATTCTCCTTTTTGCTCAGCATTTATCATCTGCTCTAAAATATAGAGAAGATGAAAGATTACTGTGGGCTGTCTCAACGTTTAATTGTACATGTATTTATTCGGGTTTTTTTACAAATATTCTCAGTTTTAGAAGCAGTATCTGAATTAGCTCTCTCTTTAAAATCATTGTCGATGATTTTAAAACAGGGGTGGGATGCTTGCTGGAGAGGGGAGAAAGGAAGACACTGGCATCTGCTGCCTGTTAAGTCCATTAATTGAAAAGAAAATACTGCTGGTGCCAGAATGTACAGCCCTGCTTCTAATTAAGCCTAGGGAAGCAATGGGCTGGTTTTAATTGAGAACAGCATCTCCCCTAATGGTGCCAGCAGCTAAAAAACACAAATGGATTCAAAGCATGAAGCACATGTGAGACAGTGGTGACTGTTTATTTGTAGGGTCAGTCCTTGTGCCATACTTGGAAACCTGCAGTATAGCACAAGACCTGGAGGAATAATTGGGTCTCAGTTAGGAGCAGAGTCATGTAGGCTTTCCTAGGTCTGAGAGCAGGGTGTTTACACTACAAATTAGCAGGAGTCATTAGTAGTGTCCTTTCAGAAACAGCTAAGGAAGCAGGAATTTCCTGGTGGCTTTGGTGGCAGGGGAAGAGCTGCCATGCCTTGCTTTGCTCCTGGCACTGTGGGTCCAATTAGCATGGTCTTCATACTTGAAATGCTTTGTGTCTGGGTCACCCACAGGCTCAGGCTGCATGCACCCTGTTTCAATCCCTGATCCCTTCATTATTCCTATTTGTCATAACAGTAGAGAAAAAGATAATAAAAATCTTCATTCTGAAATGGTCAGCCATTAGGAGTTCCGTGCTGAAAAATGTCCTAAATGACTTTTAACCTGGTTTCTGAGGGGAATGAGGTGTATGTGATTGTATCATCTAATTTCATGCTTGTCACTCCTGTTGTAAAAGCTTTTGAATTCACTAGGCAATTTCAGCTGGAAAGTTCAGTGAAAATAGGTGGCCAGGCAAAGCAGAGACACAAATTAATTCCCTGCTTGAGGGGAGGGTTAGGGGTAAGCTCAGCTGCATTATTAGACATTAATGAACCCACACGGGACACATGCTTCTGCTTCCAGAGCTTCTCTGAGTAGAGCTCCCACTTTTGTTAGACATGGGATAATCAAACCCAAGCCCTGGGAAATCAGCCTTTGTAAGTTCCACTGCTCTCTTGCTTTCTTTGATAGATAAAGGTTTGCCTGGTCATCTCTGGAAAATATCTCTTCATTTCTCCAGAGCAGAAGGCTCATCCTTTGCCCAGCCATCTGTTCTCTCCACCCCATGGAAAAACTGGAACAGGCTTATCCCCATTTCAAAGCAGCTTTTTGATCCATATTCACTGCCCTCCAGCACAGGTGCCAGTGTCCTCTGCAGTGAATGTATCAGATGCATGGTGCATCCCTTCTGAGGGATGGGAGCCCTTTTTTTTCAGAACCTGGTTCTTTATCTCCAGCTAGAGACAAACCCAAGGCTCATGACTCCAGAAGCAGCTGCTTCTGTCCATTTTATCAGCTCAAATGTTCCTCCATCACATGAAGCTGCAGACATCTAAGAGAAGCAGGGTTGGGGACACACAAATATCTCAGGTCCATCTGTTGCCTTGTGGATGCTGGGCTAGTTAGCATATTGAGTGACACACTGAAACCTGAGCTGCTTCTGGAACTACAGACTCCATGAGAATGTTTACCTTGAGCGATGGGCAGCACTCTGGGAAGGGAAAACCAGGGGCCTGACAGTCCTGCCTGGGGTAAATGGTAGCTCAGGGTGCCAACTGCTCACACCTGAGTGCCTAAAACCAACCTCTTCATGAAACAATTCCCAGCCAGCACCCAAGTACCTTTCAGCAGAAGGGGTTTTAGACAGGATTTAGACATCCCTGTAGTTTCCAAAGTACAGTTTGGAAGGGGGCTGATTCATATCTACTTGATCTGGAAGGTAGGAAGAAGTCAAAAGAGTCTTTACTGTCAGTCTGGGACTTCTGTGTGTCTATTAAGCTTAAAGACTCATTTTGCTTTGGCCTTAGTCCAGATCGTGTCGTATCCCTGCTCATCTGATTCAGCCTATAATGACCTGGCTATGTTTCTAAGCTGCTGCTGTGAGCCTAACTGTGGATTTATACGTGGCTTATGTTTTCATGGCAGTGGTCACTAAGTCCTATGTGCATGTGGTAAGCCTTTTCTCACAGTACCTGCTGGGTTTTCCTTTTGGTTGGATTGCTCAATCAAATTGCTTCTTAAACCTTTTTCCTGTAGAATTCCAGCCTGTGATGTGTTTTAAAGGTGTGTATTTTCACTCTGATATCTGCAGTAGAGTGCGCTTCTACACTCAAGTTGTTCAGATGCAGATGGCAGCAAAACAGTCAATGAACAGTAAATTGGCCAAGAAATATGATAAAGGGGGGAGGAATCAACATAACTTACAAATGGGTTGCATGTTGCAAAGAGTTTCAGTCAAAAATATTAAAGGGTTTTTCTTTTCTTCTATGTATATGGGGGAAAGGTCTAGGACCCAGAAAATGAAATTGGTTCAGTATAAGCAAAAATGAAACTTCTTTAATTTGGTCACTGCCCTCTCTGATGAAGACAGGGGGTTTTCAGCCTGGAAAAGAGAAGGCTCCAGGGAGACCTTAGAGCCCCTTGCAGAGCCTAAAGGGGCTCCAAACAAGCTGAAGAGGAACTTTGGACGAGGGCCTGGAGTGACAGGACATGGGATAATGGCTTTAAACTTACAGAGGACAGGGTTAGATTGGGTATTAGGAAGAAATTGTTCCCTGTGAGGATGGGGAGGCCCTGGCATAGGTTACCAGGAGAAGCTGTGGCTGGCCCCTGGATCCCTGGAAGTGCTCAAGGCCAGATTGGACAAGGCTTGAAACAACCTGGGATAGTGGAAGGTGTCCCTGCCATGGCAGGGGGTGGAATAGTACAATCTTTAAGGTCCCTTCCAACCCAAACCATTTAATGATTCTTTGACTTTAAAAAAAAAAAAGTATTTTGTATAGCTCAAAGTTTAAGTTTTCTTTCAGTTCAGCCTGCAGATCAGGGATACTCTCCAAAGCCAAGATCTAGGATGCCTCAGGGTTTCTGTGTTTCTCAAGGTCCAGGCTGCAATGTTCTCTTACCCTTTGACTTCCCTAGCAATGTCCCTTGAGAGTTTGTGGTTTATGTGGTTGCGCTGTTGCAATTCGTGCTTGGGCAATGACCTCTAAGCACAGTTTCAGTTTTTGAAGTAATGTCTTTGACCTTCCAGGCAGAACAGTAGATTGAACTGTATAAACTGACCTGTGCTCATGACTCAGTAATTCTTAGCTCCTCTGGGACCACCACCCGGGAGGCTGGTACAGTCTGGGGCCTGCTGACCCGTGGCACTCTTTCCAAAGACAGTCAGGAGGCAGACTGTCTGGCATTAAATGAGCCTTGTGCCAGGGCAAACAGCTCCCACACTGACCTCTTGCAGAGCCTGAGCTGGCCCTGATTCTGCCCTGTGCCAGCCCAGGGAGGCAGGCGCCTGGCCGTGCCTGCTGGGCACCGAGGAGGAGCACAGGGCTGGCAGAACAGCTCACTGCCTTGCTCAGTCTGCTCCCAGCAGTGTGCTCCTGCAAGAGGGGAGCTCCAAGCTGCCCCTGCAGTGCAGTGTGCAGGAGTCAGCAGTGCTGCTGCTCACAGTGCTGCTTCTGTGCGAGAGAAAAGGGAAACCAGCAGAGTTTTATTTTCCCTTCACAGAATGGAAGTCACCTGGCATGTGACACTTGATGGGCTGCTTACCCCTCAGTGGTTAGACACTGAACCTGAGGTCAGGACTTCTAGGGGCTTTCACAAGGTTTGCCCCTGGCCTGCTTTTGAGCCCTTGGGCAGCCCCTGTCGCTCAGTTTTCCATTCATCCTTTGTCTCAGACACTGAAATGAAAAGCTCTCAAAGACACTGCCTCTCACTCTGCAGTCTGCCCTACCTGCCTACACTGAGCACTGTTGGTAGCCTGGCTGCTGCTGTCACCCACAGTGACAGGCTGGAACTGATGAATATCTTTTGTTCCTCTTGAGTGAGGTTTGGCTCCATAGCATGTGCCTGAGGGCCCCTAGCCCTGTTCCTGGCAGCACACTGCTGCTCCATGGTGGGACTTCCCTGTGCTCTGTGATTCTAGGTGAAAAAACAACCTGGTGAATATTCTTTTTCTTGAATAAGACTGCCCAAATAATTTATTTGCAGTGATGTGGAGAACAGGCATATTCTTAGCAAAGTGGTTTGGAATTCTAATGAAATTGCCTTGACATCAAAAATAAAATGAGGGGAGAACCACAAGTTTCCATAAGAAGCCGAGTGATTGTTTAAATAGTTAAACAATTCAAAATTAAATTAATACCTCCAGTAATACTGACATTTCATTTTCACTATTGTTCCCTAAACACACACATTCAGGGAGTCTTCACAGGGAGAAAACAAGCATTGCCAGCAGTTGGTAGAGAAACTTGTCCTTAGTGATATTTTTTCAGAAGTGAAGAAATTTTAAAGTGGGTGAACAAGTGGGCAGCACTGAGGTGTCTGTATTGGTTCTTTGTGAGTTACCTGTCAAGCTTGTTTCTAACTGGTGCTTTCTCCCTCCTGTTTCTGCCCTGCTAACCTTTCTTTGTCTTTTGAGGGGCCCTCAGCTTTGCTGTGGGATGCCTGGCAGGTAGCACGGTGCTCCGGGGAGCTTTTGCTTCTGCTGCAACAGTTTCTAAAGGTGCTGTTTGAAACCATGGCCTGCATTCGTTTGGGGTTGTGATTGGTGGTCTGGCAGACAAGCACAGGTAGCTCTCCTGTGTTTGGTGTGTTCGATTGGACAGCAGCATTGCTTCCTGGATATTTCTGGCTGACTCGGGCAGTGCTCTCTCTGAAGACAGACAGTGATGCTGAGCTGAAAATCGTTGAGTGTGTTGCAGGGAGAGTGAGGCAGCACCTTCCCAATCTGTTGTCATTTTCCTGCTCCTGCCAGGGCTGAGCCACACCTCTGCCCTTCAGCCCCTTCCCTCGGCAGTGATCACACCTTAGCCGTGTTTGGGCTCCCTGGCTGCAATGGCTGTTAGCCCATGAGCAGAATGCCAAATCTCCCAGGCCTCCAGTGGGGTTTTTAATGGAGCCCTATGAAAGCCAATGCTTTATTTTGGGGGCTCTGCTAGACAATAGGCTCTCTGGATTCTCCTCCAGGGGACAAGCTTGTCAATCAAATTGTCACAGACAATAATTACCCCCTGCTTTATTTGCTCTGTCCGTCTTCAGAACAGTCAATTAGAGCTATTGATACAGACAAGCCATTCTCACCAAGTTAGTTTTCAGCCTAATTAAAAGGAACCTGTCAGTGCCTTTCCCTGTAACCCTCGGGCTTCTAATGGCTTCTCTTTGTGTATAGTGCAGGAACTGAAACTCAGCCTCACTCCTGGAGACAGAGGCTTAGTTAAAGTGCAGGCTTTCATCTCGGCCTTTCCCTCCTTATGGTGAGAGGGCGGGATGGAGGGAGGGAAGGGAGGATTTTCTGGAAAAGACAGTCCTGTCTGCCTGGTTTTGTTCAGTGTTTTTTAAATTCATCATGTGGAAAGAGAAGAAATCCACTGAACTTGAGAATCCTTGAAAGTACTCTGATGGTAAATAAGTGTTAATTCTCTCTGAGCATAGAGACCTTTAGACAGAGAAGTAAGGGCCCACTTCAACGATGAAAAACAGTGCTTTTTCTTGCCATAGTGTTTTGTTCTGCCTTTTTTTTTCCCCCTTAAAATGACTAGAACACATAAAAAGACATGCCAAAAATCTCATCATTTTCAGGATACTGCTGATCTGAAGTGTATTCAGCTAAGTAAATACTTTGACCAGGCCTTCATTGTGCTGTAAGAAAGAAACTGCCACACTCCACAATTTAAGCTTATTTCAACAAATTGCGTCCTCAGCCATAAAATAAACTCTCTGTCCCAAACTTGAAGGGGGATTCTGCCAGAAGTTTACACCTTCTGAGACCCAGTGTATGTGATCTAGTTTGTGGAAAGACAGTGGGCAGGATTTTCAGACCTCTGCTCTTACAGCACCAAGCTGTCTGTGTTATATAAACCTCCTTTTCTGAATTAACAGTGTGTCCTTTTTTTTTTCTCTTCCATATTTTCACCATTGTTGGATCTTCTGCTCTTCTCTTCATTCATGAACTGAAACACACAGGTAAGTGTAATATCTTTTTTGATAAAAAAGGATTAATATTTCTTTCTTCTTTGCCTTTCTCCCCAATTGTATGCTCTATTACGAGTGACTTTTGAGTAGTGTGTTGCACAGAAGAGAAATAGTAGTGGTATGACCCCTAATAAATACGTGTCCCAAAACATGAGCCATTTCACAAAAAGAAAAGAATATCCAAACCCAGGTTTCCCATTTAACCCAGAAACAGTATGAAGTGAGGCAATACAAGTCTCTTGCCAGTGAAATTGCTAACCTCCCACTTTGTGCCAGTGTTGTAATGAGAAGTGTTGGCATTCAGAAATCTCTATGAAGAAACTCTTTGCTTTCCCTCAGTGAGGCAGATGTCCACAGGAAGTCACCAAATAATTTCAAAGTGTAAGTCAAAATGGGAGTGGGATTTTAAATGTAAGAAAAGCTACCAAGACATTCAATCAGTATAGCTTTGAGCTCCAAACTCTCTGCCCACTTACACAAAGTGTTTGCTGACCAATTCACTGTAATATGTTGAGTCTGTTGTAACACAAAACCTGTCCCAAACCCTTTCCCCAGCCCTCCTCTAATTATCAAGTACCTAACAGGGAATAAGAAAAATTTAATTTCTGGAGTCTTGGAAAACTTCCTCCCGTCTTTGAAGGTGTGTGGAGAGTCAAAAGGCTTTGTGAGATATAAAAAGGGAGCTGTTAGGGAGGTGTCTGAAGCCTGGACTGTTGCACCTCAGTCCAGCAGCACAGGGCAGCCTGAACTTCCCATGCTTCCTCATGGAGCTGTGGAGCTTGCTCTGGAACTCCCTACTGAGGACTGCATTATTTGGAAGGGTTTGCAGGTATCTCCCACACACTGTTCTTGCCAGTGCTACAATTTATTTTCATAGCAATTTGTAGGCAACTGCTGAAAATTCAGTCCTCTTCTCAGCCTTGTGTTTAGTACCTCTTTCCTCCCCTAAATATCTGTGATTGTGCTGATGATGCAAAGGCAGAGTAGCTGTCTTTGTGCTGCCACTCATTCACTAGTCATCATTTATTCTAAATTGGATTAAATCTTGTTTTAAATGTGTTTGGTTAATGGTGTATTGTAAAACCATGCTGCAATAGCCAGAACACCTGAAATTGCCATTTTTTGAGACACTGTTTTGCTGTGTAAGTGAACTCCAAAGCAAAGGGTAATTACAACTATAAAAGCACTCATGTAAACTGCATGCTTTAAGAGCTGTGTGTTACACCTTTAAAATTTAGAATGTAACAAAATACTGTCAATATTGCATGTACCACAGTATGGAGCATACAAATAGGTAAGCTGTATCTGTACAAGCAGAGTGTGAAGCCATCCAGCTTCGGCAGCTTGTCTGCACACCTGCATATGTACACTTCCCCAAGTATATATTGACCTTAAGTTCTGTTCATATGGGATGTTACCCTTTCTGAAATAAAAAAAATAGTAAGAACAGCTGTACTGGAGCAGGAGAAAAACCCATCTAGTCTGATAGCTCCAGGAAGACTAAAACAAGGCAAGCATATGTGATACTTCCCCTTAATAGTTCTCCAGCTTCCAATTATTTTCAGTTTAGTGATTTCCTGAGCATCACAGAAGTAGGACATGGAGAGTGAAAATTAAACTTACCAGACAAATGTGGGACAGAATATGTTTCTGACCTAAGTATTTAAACACTGCTTACAGCAACATATTACTTTCTTCCCCAAGTCCCACATTCCTGACAGTTCCCAGCACTGCACTCCCTGTGCTCACCCACCAATGTTGGCTTTCTCCCAGCGGGCAAATAAATACTGTGCCCTGGTATACAGGTTCCTTTGATATAACCCTCTTAAAACTCTTTCAGTGTAAGTGATAGTTAGCCAGTGAAATTGGAGTTGTTGCTGGAAAATTCAGAGCAGTGGTTCCTCTTCTGGGGAAGAGGGAGACTTGTCACTACTCAGGGATGTGTGAGATATCCTTGCTTTCCTTCTCCATGCTTTTCACATGCTCTTTTCCAGTCTTGCCAGTAATGAATGGTCGTTCTGGATTTGTTTCCTTACATAGAACAGTTGGAATCTGTGTCTATGCCAAAGTCTTTGTGGCTGTGAATGGCTTATGCAGCATTAGAATGAAATCTCTTAGGAGCATCTACCTGCTGTCCTTTCCAGTCCATAAGGGATATTGTGAGCCCTAGTTTAATCCTCCAGAGTCAGTGATGTTCTGGAGCATGAATAGCTGGCCTTTACTTTCTTTGCAGAAAAGCAGTCATTGGACATCATTTTGAAATGGCTTACTTCAAAAATAATTTCTATCCTTTACTGAGAATGTTCAGTTTGGTTGCAAAAAGTGGTATTTTGAAATGTCACTGGAGGTAGGTAACATGCACATGTTGGAGGAGTGGAGCTGGATGTGTGTGTGGTATTACAGAAAAACTGGGAAATGAAACCACTGGATTTGCACTCCAAAAGGAGGCTTCCCTCACATGCAGCTTTGCCAGCTGTGTACCAAGTCACAATGGCAGTATGGTAGGGGTTTTGTTGTGGGTTTAGTTTTTTTTTTCCTCCAAATTCTTCTTGAAAATGAAAGACCAGGCTTTCCAATACTGTAGTTGAGAGGTGTATCCTTGAAAAGACAGTGTTCAGTAAAGATTTCTCCCGAGAAAGGGTAAAGATAAGACTTATTTATGTGCAGGAAAGAGAAAGTAACAGAATTATTAACCATACCATTATTCTTTTTAGAAAATGTGGGTGTATTTCTATGCACAGGAATTTGAGAAAGTAGCATATTTGAAAGGAACAGCACTCTCTTTTGCTTGATGTCAGAGTAAGAGTTCATTGCTGGGGGTTGAATGAGACATGAACTGTCAATTTGCCAGCTGTACATGTGGATGATGTCCAGACATTTTGTCTATCATTTTTGGCAAACTGTGCCCTTAGGGTGTTGCCAGCTGTGATTGGGAGGTTTCAATACCTAGAAGTCCTGTTTAGAAGGAACAATCCCTATTCATAACAAACTTTTCCATTAAAAAAAATCCAAACAGGTTCTCTTTTTGCCTCACTAGAAATCCACAGACTCTCAAAGAATTTATTGACCTTGAAATTTTCCCTATCCTCCTTTTCTTCAGTTCCTGAGCACTCCTCAGTCTCTGGTGTTACACACCTTACATTGAGACATGGTAAACTAAAGCAAGTTCTCCCTTTTTTGTAAGGAGCTGCACAGATCCTGAGACAAGCAGAAATTTGATGGTGGAACAAAATCAAGTCAGATTTTAGCAGGATGAAGACAGCATACATGAATCCTGCAGATTTGAGTGAAATTTAGCAGCACAGTGTAGCCAGCCAGGGTTAAAGCTGTATCAAAGGTACCAACACTTTGAAGTGAAATATTAGGCTTGCTGGTTTAGACACTAAACTTTGATGTACATGTGTAATTGTGGGTGAGGGCTCACATCAATGTTAAATAGTCCTGCACAGCTCCTTCCCAACCTTTCATAGGAAAATTCAGCTGGAATTTGTAGTTTACTAAACCTGGATATGTCTGAAAGCTCAGCTGAAGGTTGCATATAGTCTCAAGTCAATTACGTGTAGTTGGCTTAAGTTTCTGGAATGATATGAGGAGTGAAGAGAAAGCTTATATCCATTACAGAAGATCCTGGATTTTCTTGTGTGTACTTCAAAGTGGCATGTGAATCCCTGCCTTCACTGCAGCTATGATACATCTGAATCAGTAGCAAGTCCTCTTGGTGAAAGTTGCTTTGTAGTTGCATTATTTTCCTTTTTTTCTGTTGCCTGTAGTATTCTGAAAATATAATCCCTCAGGCTAAGGTATTCCTGCTCCAAGCTGGCCTGTGTGGGAGGGAGGACTGCCATGGTTCATCACAGCAAGTCTGTGGTGGAAGGGAATTGACATTCTGTTGTGATAACTGGAAAACAATTCTTGCAATTTCTTTTGATATATTATCATGTTGTTCAGCCCAATAATACACATGCATCATGTCTAGCAGCAGATAGGTTGTTATAGATGTTTGAGAAATGCAAGCATGTAAGTAAACATTGTACCATAACATACTCAAGTGGGAATGCAGTTTACGTCATCCCTTAGCATAAATATTTTTCTTCTTTGGAACATTAATTATACAACAGTAACTCCTTCTTAATAGGTTTTGGTTTATAGCTTTGCACTCAAAATACCAACATAACCAAAAAGATTTACTTCTGAAAATTGAATTGCCTTCTCCTTAACATGAGACTGTCTGAAAATTTATTGGCAGAGTCACTCCTGGTTTTCTCCATGTCTTACGGCATTGTTGCAAACAGATATAGAGGATCAATGCTTTGGTCCATTTATCCTGATGGTGATGATGGTGGGAGGCAAACAAATCACAAATACCTCTTTTGGGCAAGTGACATCAGGTGCAGCTTACAAAATTCAGTTGCAGCACATGTTGGTAGCCTAGGAATGAAGCTGACATCAAAT
The DNA here is from genome assembly GCF_008360975.1 of Lichenostomus cassidix. Taxonomy (NCBI): domain Eukaryota; kingdom Metazoa; phylum Chordata; class Aves; order Passeriformes; family Meliphagidae; genus Lichenostomus; species Lichenostomus cassidix. The sequence goes on from NC_139490.1 coordinate 21,678,153, forward strand.
GGCTGTCCATGGGGAAAGATACAGGACACACAGATGTCACAGCTGCTTTCTTTATAGGTATTTGCTTCAGCAAGTGGACAAGCCAAAAGCTGCAATGAGTCTCAGTGAAGCTGAGCCTGGATGGTGAAAGGTTTTGCCATATCTTAGCCCATTGTTTCTTGGTTCTGAATTAAAAATAGGTGGAGATACAGTTTAATCTCTTTCTTTCCCTGCCATTTTTGTTTTGACTCCAAAGTGATTTATTGTTTTAATTAATTTTTGGAGAGATTTGAGCTGGCCTTGGATCTGGAGGGACAGAAGATTTTAAGAGTAGAAAGCAAGAACTCTTCAGATTTGCATCAATGAGTGGGGCACAGAAATTGGTTTGCATATGTGTGTCTCTCAGAAATGTGCAGTGTAATTTTTCCTTCATCCTGTGGGCTTTGTTGTCCTGAAGATAGTTGCTGAGGTTGGGAAGTGCCTAGCAGTTCACTGGCTAAAACATGGCATTCACATCTGGCATTGTTTAAATCTCCTACATCCCTCTTGAGTGCATTTTTGCAAGTTGCTATTTCCCAGGCAAAACCATGGCAATCGTTCTGATTGAAATAAAAAATATTAGAAAAAAATTTCATTAGCCAGACTCAGAGAGAAGTATTTATGGCTTTCCCCTCCGAATATCAGTGGCTGACAGCATCATACTGAGAAGAGGCTAAACAAATTCAGCTGGGTTCCCAAGCAAAATTATTACATGAATATGTAGAGTTTATTAACACCAACACATGTCCTCCTGTAATATCAGCAGATGGTCCAGTCAGACAAGCAAAAAAGTAATCTATCTTTTCAAAGATCAAAGAAAAAGAAGAAAATAAGAACTCAAAATCTTAGTAGATTTGGTGGGAATTCAAATATCCAGAGAGCACAAATGAGCAATGTAAGCCCTGAGAATATAACAGAGAACTCAGCATCTTACCCTTTTTCACCAGGATAACTCCCTTGACATCAGCTGAGATAAACTATACTAACTTACAGAAAATCACACCCATTACTTAAAATTCTCAAAGGCTTCAATTATTCTGATAGTGCATCTCCAGCCCTTGTATTCTCCCCCTGGAGAGTGTCCCTGAGGAGATCCCAGGCAAGTCAGGAGATAAAGACCCTTCTGCCCCTGGGGTATTGGAGGGGGGGAGGGCTGTCAAAAGGTTTCAGAAGGGCCATGTCAAGTACTGACCCACTCTCAAAACCTGTGCACAGAGCTGATTTTACCAATCTACACCTACACCTCATTTTATTTCCCAGTCTCCTCTAAAACCTCTCTTTCTTTTCCTATTACAGCCATCATTATCAGGAAAATTGTACCCAGCTACAGTGCTGCAATTTTCTCAGGCTCTTATAGCCAGAGGTTGACAGGAATGTGACTGGTTTGTCTTACTCCAGACCCAGAGACATTTTTCTCTTATTTTCCTGCTTCTGCTGTATAATGTCTTATGAGTATTTTCCTGCCTTGGGGAGTTATTTCGTCTTTCAAACCTAATACAAGTTAGTAATTTAATGAAGAAAGGATCTTGATTAGCAAATATAAACTAGCAAACATTTTATGTGTTTAAGGATGGTGAAACCGACCTCACCATGATTCTTAGAAGGAAATGTGACTGTCAGTGCAGCTATTACTATTACTGAACTGTTATTTAGTTTAATTGCTTTTACAATGTTTGAATCCATAAATAAAGAATGCAAATAAGGAAAAAAAAATTAAAAATTGTAAAACCACCCACCAGTGAGTTACCTTGATGAATTTTACTGTGTGGTTGCTCTGTAAAGACTGATAATTATACATTTCTCAAGATGAAAAATGTAAAGATATAGCATGTCTGGGTACTACAGAAATATCTTCAGTTCACATAATGATTTACAGGTGCCATTGACCAACATGAAAATCAATTGTCGAACTTTCCAATTTTCTGTTTCATTTGTTTTCTGAGAAGTATCTTAACTGGTAAAAAAAGATGGGAATGAGAGTTAATTTTTTTGAAAGCTTTTTAAAAAGGTAGAATTTGGTGATCCTCCTTGACAGCGAGTAAGTTTGTTCGGTTTGCACGTGGGCACAGAAGCCTTTGTCTGAACCTATCAGACCTGTTGTTTCCTTGTAATCTTTCACTGAATCCTTGACCTTATTGCTAAGGTCAAATACTTTCTTGTGTGGGGCCAGTTCAGTTCTTAAAGGGACTCCTGACTTAAGCCTCTTACAGAAATGTTCTAACCAAGCATAAGCCGCATCTGTTTCTCTCAGCATTTACCTGCTGGAGGGCAATAACAAAGGCAGCTCACAGAATATTTGGTTGGGCTTTTGTTGCAAAGGCTGTATAAAATTAACATCATGAAGTATTTGCAACAGAATTGTAATTAACTGAAGTAACTTTTAGGAAAATTTTGACATTCCTGCTGATAGCAGAAAGCACCATGGAAGGCTCTATATTGGTATGTCCAACAATATAAAGCAGAAAATGTGTTACAAAATCAAACCAGTGGCAAATAGCATGAGACATCCTGCATGGTTTGTAGTGTAAGAGTGCTGTTGGGAATTATCTGTAACTGCAAAAGCTGTGTATGAAGTTGCAGTTTAATTTCAGCTTATGTTATCTGATATGGAATTTATAAAACTATCATGAGGCATCAGCACTCCACAACCTTTATTGCCATTAGGAAGGGACACAAACTGATAGTCAGTTTCATGTATAGTAAGGAATTCCAAGTTTCTAGTCACAGGTTTCAATTAATGGGATGAAAATTCACTTAGTGGAGCAAATGTTGTGAACCTACACAGATTAATGTTGTTGCTCTGAGTTTCCAAGTCAACTTTTTAAATCTGTTGCTAACAAACTGCTGCCACCAGGCCCAGGGGATCCCTAGGTGTTGTTCACCAAAATGTATAATCTGCAGTACCTGCTGCCGTGCTGCATGTAGGAAGATTAGGAAATGCTGGTTTTTTGCACATCAAAATCCTGTTCACTTGTCAGAGACTCCAACCAGCCTTGGTCAGTCTGACCCTGCTGGCCTTTCGCTGCCAAGCATGATTTCAATGTCATGAAGTCTCTCTTGCAGTCCCAGTCCAATGTGGATCCACACTGATGTTGGATTGTGAGCCTCTGCATCACTGTGGCTGTGGGATGTATCTGTGCACAAATGGTCTTTTGGGGCTTTGTCCTGTGGATTCCATATTTATTGCTAGGACTAAAAGGATTAACAAACTGGGTTTGAAAATACTGCAGTGTTTCTGCTGCGGCCATCCTAAGAGAGATGGCAACCTTGTTTTTAAGAATGTGTACTTGATTGGAGAAGAGTATATGGAATTGCTTCTGGTTCCTTGATTTATTTATTTTTTTAATCATATTGGCCTGATAGCTTTATCTCAGCAGCCACTTCTGAGAGGGGCTTTGTGCCAACTTTCCAGCCTTGTCAGCTGCATCAATCACACAGCTCATCCCAGGTCACAGCAGTCAGCGACTCAGCCAGCATTAAAATCAAGAACTTTCCACAATAAGCACATTCACCTTTTTGTAAGAGCAGATGGCAGGATTAATGCAGTGGTGTTGATGGCAGTGAGTGTGTTGAGTCACCTTAGCAGGTCCTGTGCTCTCTGCCTGGGGTGACTGCCACCACCAGCCCCACTCCAGCCTGCCAGGGACACAGCTCTTGGGCTCCTTGAGAGGAAATTAGGAATCACTCCAATTAATGAGTTGTTTCCATCAAATGGATTCTTGAGCTTTTCTCCCCGTTTTTGCCATGCCTCTGTGACATGTCGCCAAAGCCAAACGCTGCATTAGAAGCAGCAGATAAGCAGCATGGTGCTCTGGTGGGAGAGAAAATGGTGTATTGATCTGCTTGTAAACTGCACAGCAAAGTGTAGTTTCAGTGCTAATAATATTAGTAATAGCATATGGGAGCAGCTGTCTATAAGGAAGCCAAGGTACAGTGTGAAGGGGCCCATTATGGAGTGGTAGTTTTAGGGGGTCTTGGGGCTATAGCCCAAAACTGTTCTGATTCTTGTGGACTCAGGACCTGCTGATCTTGGAAACCAAGCTGTTTTGGGCTTCTCCAGCACAAGGATGAGAGACTGCTTGGCAATTTTAGGTATTGTAGGCAAGAAGCAAGAAGTCCAGACTGAAGAGCTGCTGCATGTTAAACATTAGAAATCAAAGGAACTCCAGTAATTAATTTATTCCTTTCCCCACTGCTGAGCTGCAAATTGTGCAGAAGATATTTCAGAGTCCTTTGTCCCATCACCTTGTGAAGTTTTTTAATAATTTTCCATTTGTCAGGTGGTACTTACATTACTGTCTAAGAGAGCTGATGGATTTTGGTCCATAATGCTGCACCTCCTGCACGATATTCCTGCTGTTACACTAAGACAGGCCAATAAGAGGTGGTCCTGGTGGTTGGGTGCACTAGGAGATTTCTCTGCAGAACCAACCTCCAGTGCAAACAAAAAAAAAAACCAGACCAGAGGCAGGAGGAGAAATACAGAGCTGGAGAGTGAGGGAGTGTGTTTTGCTCATAGCAGGTCACTAAAGGGTTTGGGAAAATCAGGTCTTCTGACTCCAGCTTTATTACCAGGGAGGTAATAAACCATTAGAGCCTGCTGCTACAGCTCCTGACTGACTGTTGGGACTTGAATCATACATCTTCATTTCGAGTTCAGCAGGCAGAGCGCTGGCTTTTTCACAGGCTTTGAAGCAGAGGAGACTGCTGGAACACGCAATTATTTGCTTAAGGTGACATACATGCCTGGGTCCTGAAGGACAGTAGTAGTTGAAAACTGGCAACCACAGACCTGTTCATGTTATGTAGAGGCATCTCCCTGGGGGGATGAAACCAGGAAATACTGTGTGAGAGTTTGGAACAGTGCCTGTCCTTTCTGCCAACCCACCTCTCAGCGATGCTGCTGTTGTGGCATCTTGTGGCTGTTTCAGACAGAAACACTTAACTGGTGGTCTTGAAACTTGATTGCAGAAATGGTGGAAGCAGACATGTCCTTTGGTCTCCTCTCTAGCAGTTAAAACTATTTAGGGCAGGATTGCTGAGTTTTTATCCACATCTGCTTAGGCAGAAGCTCAGTGGCTCTACTTCTCCTTGGCCAGTGACACTTTTGGAGCTGGCTTCTGAGACAGCTTTTCTTTTTACAGGATATTTTCTCTCCAAATTACAAGTGGTGTGATATAGGGAATATTCTGCAGGAGCACAGGCAATGTCATATGAGAAGGAAACTACTGAACCTCTGATAACCTTGCAGTCTGATTTGATTACTCAGTTCACCTTTAGAATAAGGTCTGATTCAGAGATAGGAACTGATTTAGTTTTTTCTGTAATTTTCTTATATCTTTACAAGCTAAACCATCTAACCTTTTTTGTGTGAGTTCTTTTAAGTTATCACAGTGCTGCAGCTGCCCTTTTGTTTTTCTGTTTCTTCAAGCCAAATGTGATGCTCTGTTGATCCTTCCAATTTCCTAAAAGCAGTCCAGAATCTAAAATCTAACAAAGCTAACTTTTATGTAGTGGAAGCCCAAGTACATTTCCCCTCCTCCCCATTCTGCCCCATCTCTCTGTCTTTTCCTATGCTTTGCCCATTTGGGTGTCTACAGGTAGAGAAACTGATCATGGGGTAAAGGAAGAGTGGTGTGTGGTGGGTGGTGCTGGCTGCTTCTGGATAAATGCCTCTTGTTGCTTAATGTTTTGTGAAAATGAGAAGGAAAAAATATAGGGAAACTTTCCATGTGATTTGGATTGTAAATTATTTGGCTGCAACCTCTCAAGTCCTTAAAACAGCCTGTAAGAACAAGATAAAGGAGGTACCAGAGGTTTATAAAATCTTGCCTGATGCATTGCCACTTGGAAATGTAGCGTGCCATCTCCTTCCTTTCTTGGTGGATACAGCCAGAAAGTGGGACCACTCAAAGACTCTGAAATCATACATTTTTTATACACATATGCTTTCCTAAGTGTCACTTATTTGGCATGATGTGTAAAACATTTTGATTTAACTTAATTTCATCTGATTTTATTGGATTGTGAAGAGCTGTTAGTTTCTCATTTAAACTGCCACATAGCATTTAAATTCATTAATTGACAATTATCTAACAAGCAACAGGAATAGCTCTCTTGCTGGGCTGAAGCCTGAAAAGCCCATTTGAACCTTTACAAATGTTAGCACATTTAATGAGCTAATAGTGAATTTGAGTTTCTGCAGGTTCAGTGGGAACTCTTCCTAATTGATGGCCAATTGGATTTTTCCCTTCAATGTGGGAGAGGTAATGAGAGAGGGACAGTGTTCAGAGCAGTCCACAGAGAGCCTCTCTTCAGATGCTGTTCCTCCTGTCTCCATCCTGAAGCTGGACTGAAGACTGCCTCCCATTTCAAAGGGTTAGCAGCTGAAACACATTATTTAGAGTTCCTGTAATTTTATTTATGAGGAAATGGGAGGTTTATTATATTACATTTCTGTGTCAACTGTAATCCATTCTGTCGCCTAAACCACCTTCTTTTAGGGTGGGGAACTGGAAGGATGATTATAATTAGCACTGGCCAAGGCGGCACTGTGGGCTGATTCAGTGCTTGCCCAGATATTCTCATCTGGAAAGGAGGTTTGATGTCTTGACAGCAGTCCATCCTTTGCCATAGCTAAATCCTGTGCCTCATTTCTTTGCTCTTGGCATGTATGTGATACATACTCCTGGGTTTGGGTTTTAGTTTGTCACTGTGTGTGTGTGAACATGGAGTACTAATTACATCACACAGCTGCTGAACATCAGCCAGCAGTGTAACACGACAAAGATACACAGCTTGACCTGAAGGCAATATTGGCTGAGGTGGTTTGTTTTAAAGGAGCTTTTTCTACCCTTACAAATTCAAGTTCAAAGCTCTGGGTGAAAGCTGGAGTCAATGCTAAGGCTAACCTAAGGATTGCTACGAGAACTACACTGGCAGTGCTTTTTCAGGAAAAAAGCCACCATACTGACAAAGTGCTCTTACTATGGAATCAGCTGCACTGGCAAAGCTGTTCATTGCACTGTTTTAGTAACATTTCTCCCTGGAGTGCACACACATGAAAGGAGATTTCCAGCCAAAAGCATGTGCTGCCAGGATAAGCATGTCTGCACAGAGGGGCTGCAGCTGGCACAGTGCCGTCCTGTGGAGCCCCACCTTCCCACAGGGCTCTGCCAGCCTGTGATGTGCATGGCCTGATTTTAGGCTGAATTGCTATTCATGCACTTTTCTGGAAGTCCTTGTGATACTGAGTGTGAGGTGGCACAGTGCTGTTCACGAGCCCCAGCCTCTCAATGTCAGTCTGTCTATTAATCCTTGCAAAACCTATTAATTCCTGCCTCTTAGTGCACTTCCCACCTGCTTCACTGCACAGTACATGTTCTTATGGACACTGTGGGTGCACAGATACCAGCAGAGGAAATATTCACAAGTGTCTGAGTGAACTTGGTGACCTGGGCTCTTGAGAGTCTTTCTTTGTGTAGCTTTTAGCCTCATATAAAGTCTACAGTGTTTATATTGACTGATCACTTGTACAGGTAGGTAATCCTCACTGGATTGCAGACAGAGTAAGCCAGATCATCACTGACGTGAATCAGCATCACCCCTTAAATTTTGATGAAACAAACTCATTCGCATCACAGTGAGGATTTGGTGCTTTATGGCTCATCACACAGAAGGTTTGTGTGGAGCATCTGAGCCCCTGAATGCTGTTCAGAGAATCTGCCACGCTGCCCCATAGCAGAAACTGCAGCCCCAGGCAGCTTCCCCTCTTGCAGCTTAAGTATATGTCATATAAGTGCAATACCAAATAGGTGTGGACTGTGAAGAGCAGCCTCATTTTATGTGTTTTCAAGGCAGCCATAGCACTGCTTGTAATTTGTTATTGGGAGTTACTTGCTTTTCAGTCAGCTCCAAACTGGGAGACAGAAGATAGATTGCTGTTGGTGCATATTCTGACAGGGAGCATACAGACTCTTGCACAGGTTCTCTCTTCCACCTCCATAACAGCACAAAATAAATTTTCCCAATTCTTTCAAAGCAGTTATGGATCTTCCCATTTTTTGTCAGTCTTGTTCTGTGTGCAAGAAATGTTACAAATGTCTATATTTCCAGAATAATATCCTTTTGCCCATATCTGTCCTGAATACAAAGAGGTCTTAGGACTTAAGCATCAGGTCTATTGAGCAAATCCAGTGCATTTCCAGCAGAGTTTCTCCTGTGCATCCAACAGCATTGTCAGTCAATCCGGAGAAAGCTATACTGTTCTGTGCCAGTGCAGAGTCATTCTCTCTGATCTGCATATTACATTTTTCATTTGTGTAGAGGAATATGCTGTGCTGGGGTTTTTGCAAATGTGTCTTCCCAGTGTCATGGGAACTTTGTCAAAACCATAGTGCTGAGGAAGTAGAGAAATCCAATCTGGGATTTACTTAGGACTTGTCAGAGTTGCTGGTGCTTTGTATCAGTGTCAGGCAGGCAGCTGGGCAGCAGAAGGGAGGGAGACAAATGACTTGGTTTCTTTTCCTGCTTAGAGTGACTTTTTAGCTAAAGCAAATCCTCAGGTTACATTGTGAGCACCTTTTCCGCTCCACTGTGCTCTCCAAATTTAGAATGGACTCTGTGATGTTTAATTAGGAAATCTACTACCATCTTTAATTCCATGCTCAAGGCCACTGCCACTCAAGAGGTCATGAAATCAGAGATCTGACCTCATGTGAGAGAGGGAAGATCGGGGATAGTGGTCAGATGTTGGCTCAAGGTGCCTCTCCAGCTTTCAGAATTCAGTGGGTCTGCCATTCGTGTAACAGCTCAAATTATTTTCGTGCCTTGGAAAAAGGTCTTCTCCTTCACAGATTTCTAATGTGAAGAACTAAGGCTTTTTCACACAGTGTGGAGCTTTTGCCCTTGAAGGATCTGATACCTTTGTGCTCAAGCCCTCCCAGCCTCTCTCTGTTGAAACTGAGGTGATCCTGATCAGAGAGAAAATCTTCAAAAACAGGACTCCAAATACAGAACTTTCATTCCCTGCCCTACCCCTGCTCTGCCATGACTTTCAGGAAGACTTCACATCCTTAACATGCTGTTTTACTTCCTGTCCTCTTCCTGCTTTGTCTATTTAGGAGCCTCTCTTCAGCCATAGGTGCAGGCAGCCATACACTGCAGAGCAGGGAAGAGGCTATAAAACAGCTGCTTCAGATGTGCACACAGTGCTTTTGGGCTCCCTGAGGAACAGAACCTGAAACTCTGGCGATCACTGATGGTTTGGGTCCTTGAACAAGCAGGGGGCTGTCCAGTAAAACCTGAGGTCACTGGAAAAAGACACGATGGCCCTGCTCTAGACAGGGCACAATAAAGGAACAAGCCTCATTTCGGCCAAGGAGCAGCTTTGTCCCTGCCCCCATCAGGGACCAGTGGGATGGATGGGCATTATATATTCCATTTGTGGCAGGGTTTTGTCTGTCTTGCTGCTAGCCTACTCCAAATAAATGCTAATAGTTGCAGATAAAGGGAATACAGGACTTTTCTTCATGCTGAACTTGTACCTGTTCTTCAGAGGTGCTGAGCCCAGACAGCAGCTCTCACTAATTTCACGTGTTTGGTGCTTTTAAAAATTATTGGACCTTCAATATTTGCTAGCTAGCACTGGGGGGAAAAAGTAAAGTAAGTTAATAATCCTCAGGAAAATGTACTCTTTAATCTTTCTTACCGTTCTGTACAGTATGAGGTGAGAGAATAAAAGTAGAAGAATTGGATTTTGACGAAATTCAAATGCATTGATAATGGTAAGGTGTCCGTTTTTTGAGCATTGCCATGCTGTCCAAAGGCAGCCTGACACACTGAGGTATCGATATGAAATGTAAGGGAGAGCTTTTAAATAAATAATGTGTGAAAAGAACTCCTTCAGCCCAGTTTTTATTCAGCTGGAGGATGGATACGAAGGAGAGGGGGGAAGGGCCTGTTTCTCAGCTAAGCAGTGATGAAAATACAGTATTCATTCAAATGTGAAGAATATTTAATTGGGGGAGAGGGAGGCTGAGAGCAGGCGGGACTGGAACGGGGAGGGAGCAAGGAGGCGGCAGAGGAAGGGAGCGATGGAATGACAATTCTTAAAGATGCATTAAACTGCAGGGAGCCTAAAGCAGGCTTAGAGATGAGCCTAAGTAACTGGGACAAAGTCTGCTCAGAAGCCACAGATGGGCCTTGGCTTTCACTATTATCTGCTTGAGCTCACAAAGGGAAGGAGAGGTAGAGGAGGGGGTGAGGGTAAGGTGCTTCCTCGCCTCCCTCTGCCTGGCATTTGCATCGAGAGAAAAGTATTGTTCATTTCCACTTGTCGGGAGCCGGGCAGGGGAGCCAGAGGGTGGGAGAGAGCAGCAGCTCCGGGTAGCCCAGGGGATCAGACAGCCCTGGATTCTTCCCTCGTGCTCCTGGCAGGCAGGGTGTTAATGTGGCGTGAAAGCAGTTTAAAGCCCTGGGCCCCTCTGGCAGCCAGCGGGGTGTCCCGGGCAGGCCAGAGTCCCCACTGGGTGCCTGTCAGTGGCACTTCGGTCCGTTAGGCAGAAATTTATTAGTATTATATTTTCCCCCATTTTTTTGTTAGAGCAGTGGGGAGAAAGTGACAGCTGTATTAGAGGCTGAAATACCTCCAAAGGGATCAGAAGACATCTGCAGGGAGGGCTTCTGACAAAAACCCCTTTCAGTACGCCTTAGCAGCAGCTTCCAAAGATACCACAGAAAAGAAAAGGGAAGGTTTACTGCTTCTGGAGGGCTCAGGCTCCTGCCTTTTAATTTCTCTGTTTATTTCTCTGTTTCTTGATTGCTTTCCAGCCTTTCACAACACAGGCATCCTTCCCCACACCTGGGAGAAGAACTGCTCAGTGCCCTTCCCTGCACGCTCCTCTCTTGCTCTTTGTCTCATTCCCAAAGAACAAAAAGGAGGAAGAAGGTTGTCTGGGAGTCACATCTGAAGCAGGTGCTCCCGCCTGAAGGCAGGTCCTCCTGCAACCGGTGCTATCAGGCTTGCCAGAAATATTTTAAGCAGTCAAAATGGCTTTGTACTTTTTAATCTCTGTCCCTAACCATCCTTCCCCTTCTCACATCCCATCCTGTTCAGCTGTGGAGCTTGGGAGGGAAAAAAAAAAAAAGAAAAAGCCAGCAATCGCTTTTATCATTAACCCATTCATCTGCAAATCCCCCTCCCCAAAGAAAATGCACATGCTGATTTGCGTATGCAATCAGCTGTATTCTTCATTTCTATAGCGCCTTTCTCATTAACTACCTCTCTCAAAGGAACTCTTCAGGAAATAAAATTGGTTAGAGATTAAACACAAAAAGTCAGCCTTCCATGTTAAAATAGTGCCGTTTTTGTGAGGGAGGCAGCATTAGCTGGTCTTATCATTCACACTTTCCCATCTGCTGCCCCTTGGAGATGGGCATTGACACAGCAGAGTGGGGCTGTGCCAAGGAGCTGGGGCAGCCTGCCTGCATTAGTGAGCTTAATCCTTCAGTACCTTAACAGGTTTTACTGTCTGCAATTCTGATTATTTTTATTTTTTTCCGCAGGCTTTGAAGCACTCTAGAGACTAAAATGCAGTTTTTTATTGACATTCCAGAAGGTTTTATCCAGACCTTCCCGCGTTCTGTTTGTTTCAGCTTATCTCACCTTTCCTGGGAGTGCACAGAGCTGCAGCAGGAGGAGCAGCACCTGCTGGGGGTCAGGAAGTTAGCACAGGTAGTGGGGATGCCAGGTTTGGCAGCTCTCCTGACTTGTATCCCCCAGCTTTGGCTAAATAGCCTGCTACAGTGATTGCTGGCAGTACAAATGGGACTTCTGAGCTTTTTTTTTTCCCCATTTGAAATAATACAAAAACCTTTTGGGGATTAAGGTACTAAATGAAAAGAATAGCATCTTGAAATTTAAAAAAAGGAGAAGGTTAATATTACTTTCTTACATGCATAGAAAATACAGATGTAATACGTAAAAGAAGGTGTAACATCATCTATAGCACCTTTCTTTCTGATTGCAAATAAGCTACTGCTGAGCATCAAAAGAAATTCAACAAGGAAGCATTTTCATGTTCATTAATCCTGTATGTTGTTGTTTTGAGTATGTTTCTTCATTTTCAGAGTTCCTGTTTTAAATCCGTGCTTATTAAAGTAGCGTTTGAAGCAGTAAGTGAAAATTTGTATTATAGGATTTCCCAGCTGGAGGCTTCTGTGTCAGTTACAGCTGGACTGACGCTGAGTGGTTTCCTGAGTATGAGCACAAAAGGCCAATTTTCCCATAAAGAGTCGAGAAAGTGGAAGAAATTACTTTTCAGATTCTATCATCTGTAAGGAGTAGTACCAAATACTGTCATTTGGTTAAAAACCCTGAACAGGTAATTTTGAGTAGTCTCATTTACTGTAAGAAAGATAAGAAATTCCAAAGTGCTTGCCAGGGGGTTACTGAAAAACATCAGTATTGTTTTAACAATTTTGCATTCAAACTCGAAAACAAAACTCAAATGGATGTCATTGCATGCATAATCAGTATCCAGGGACATCTCATTCCTTCATGATAGTTTGTTTTCTGTTAACTGTGATGACAAGAAGAAATTTTGCACTAGCAATTGTTCAGTCTTGTTTATAAATGGAGAATAAATCCACGTTATAGTAACAGCAGTGCTCCCCAAGGCAAAGTGTTCACACTCCAGAAGGTGCTGGAGTTTTATTGTGAATCTCGCCTGCCTGTTTCTGTGGCCTTTAATTATGCTTTAATAATTGAAAACTCATAAAAACACCAAAGTTTTTGGTAAGTTACAAATGGGAGGTAAAGCAACACTGAAGATGAATGGAAAAGGACATTGAGAGCTGGTCTACTTGGCATTTGGCCAGTTTCCTTTTAATAGTGCATAACTCACCTAATAGGTCTTTGTAATCCCTATCCTAAGAATAAACTGAGGCTGCAGCTGGAGACCATGAGGAAGGTGCCACCACCTCATTTCTGCTATTTACAGGGAAACTTGGTGTTCCTAGTTTTGAGCTACTTAACAAAAGTATCAGACTGAAAGTGTAGCTGTAAGATAAAAGCAGATAGCTGCCTGTATCAGAGAAAGTTGAAACATCATTTGCTTTAAATATTTTTGAAGGGTATTGTTTGCCTTTTAATTAATGCAGAAAACCACGAAGATCCCGACTGAATTGAAATAGCATAGTGAAAATTGAATCAGGAGGGATACATAGGTAGTGAAGCTATTCCCTTGTTTATCCCAGTGTACTGATGCTTTACATGCCTTTAAAATCCCTCATTCAGTGTTCTCACAAAGGCTTCTGGTTCTTGGGTTGCCCTTTGGCTGATCAGGATCCTGCTTCCTCACTGCTCAGCTTGGGTTTGTTTTGCCCTGGGCTCGTGATGCTTTTTGTGATGACTTTTAAGGTCCCTGGATGTGCTGGGAAGCAGGGGAAAGGGGGACAGTATTCATCTGGGATAGAATGATTAGAGGAAACAGTGTCTGAAGGTGTTTAGACATAGCTGCTTTTGTTGGAGTGCTAAAACTGGAGCTGCACCCAGTAAACGGAGAGATCAGCAACCTGTGTGTGTCAGCAGAATCTTTGTTCAGAAGTGTAAATTCCCAGGAGCAAAATAATGAGTGTTCTGCTTCCACTTCTCCCCCAGCAATTGAATAACCCGTGCCTAGGGGTCAGAGCCACAAGAATAATATCCCTGCCCTGGTTTTCTCTGTAATCCTCAAATGCAGGCAGTCCTGGCCCAGAAACTCAAACCACATACAGAGAATATGACTGCAAGGAAGAATCTTTGATTTTTGAAAATAGGAGAATAAAGAGAGGAAACGCAGAGAATCTCCCTGCACACATCCAGCCTCACTCCTGGATGATTCACTGCTCATTAAAAAGACAGTGATCAAGAAGTGCTCCATTTTGTAACAAATGGGGGAATTGCAAGCAACTCCCCTGCCACCTGCCACGCTCCGAATGCTGCTCTCGCTCGGAGATCAAGGAGTGAACAAATAAAGAACACAAACCACTTTCCCTTGATGAGACAGGAGCTCTAATGTTGCAGGATCAGTTGTAACAGTGAAAATATGATGGCCATAATGATCAAAAGATTTAAAAGAAGAAAGGATTGCAGGGATACTTAGTCTGTTTAGTTGGACTAACTAATCCAGCTGCAAAGAATTGGCATCCAAAGAGGGGAGGGTGGCAAAACCAAGAAAATCATGCATATGAACTGACTTGACACAAGTTAAGCATGACTGTCACTAGTTCAGTACCATTTTGTTGGTCCTTCTGTGTAATCCATACCTTTTCTTAAAACAGGGAATGCAAGCTTCACCTTTGTTTTAATACCATCCAAGGGAGATAATGATCGTGATTGTTGACAAGGGGTAGGAAGGAGGAGAAGCAGGGAATTGCCACGAGGATTTCTATAAATAGAACTTTGCTACAGCGATGCTTTTAGTGGAGAGTGTTTTTGCAGACAGGCTTGTAATGAAGAGGGAGCAGATTTATTGTGCAGGACTGTCAGGCTTTCTCTGAAAGATTTGTTGATGCTGTGCCAGTATGTTCAGTTTAATTCTGTGTTTCTAAGAATTCCCCCTCTATGCTTTTTGCCTAAGATTTTGTTTATTTTGTCTGTAGTCTGAACAAAGACAAAGAAACAAAATATTCTATTTTTGATATAGTTTTGATCTAATTATTTCGTGTAGCTAAGACTGAAACAATAATGAATTCTTCATTATTGTGTGTAATTTCAGGCTATTTCTGAGAGGTTTCTTTTCTTCTCCTTCCCCACAAACACTCATTTTTAGTTTCTGTGGATGTGTTCTTTCCCTGGACAATGCTCCTTGCTGCTGGAGTCAGTGGAAAGGTTTATGTGGCTTTTGGCACTCACTCAAAAGCAGATATCCACCAGAAGTAGAGAATTTAATTTTATTTTATTTGTTCTTTCCTAAATTGTATCTATATCAGTCCGCAAATCTTTCTGGATTTAATGATCATATTTTAATGTTCTTTTTTCAGAAAGAACTCAAGCCTAGACATACTTGTGCTGCTGTTTCTTTCTTTTTTCCAGTGGAAATAGAAGGCTGAGAGTCCACTCTAGACAGTATGGAGTTGGGCAGAATCTGCATCCTGACCTCCCCATTAGCCTCATGGCAGCAGCCAGAGATGAGGAGAGCTAAGAGAGCAGAATCTCCCTGCTGTCACCCCAGCATGTCATACACCTGGCAGATTCATCCCAGAATCCTCCCTGAGGAGCCACTCCTTTCCCCATTTTAATCAAAACATGGTTCATTACTGTGTCCACTATGTTAGTGGCAATTGGTGAGGCCATTTGTGTTCAGAAGAGTTTCCTACCACAAGCTGTCTTTAGTCACCAGGCATATCAAGACAGTTTCACTTAGAAATTGGGATGGATGGCAGCTGTTCAGATATTCCTTGAAAAGATGTTATTTGATGGCTCAACCATAAATCTCACACACATCCTAGTACCCCTATTGTTGAGGTAGAAACATCCTGCACTTGGAGGCTAGACTGTTGCTGCCTTTCCTTTTCTGGAGGAGCAGCCTGATGGTGTGGGCAGGTTTACTGGTGCTGGTGACTCTTCCCTGACCAGGCTCTTGTGGCCTGCTGAGTGTCAGAGCAAGGTGCCCTCCAATGGCAGCATCAAGACCTGTGTGGGAAGTGACACCAGAGTGACAGATTCAGAGATGCCCATAAATAGGAAAATGGATGCATGGGGCACTACCCTTTTGGGGAAAGTATTTTTATAAGTTCAGGAGTAGCAAATTTAATTTTTTTTTTCCATCTAGCTTGTTTCTAAATGCAGAAGTCTGGAGAGATGTGAGTGGCTGTAATGCTTGCTGCATTAGGGTGATTTTTGTGGGAGGAGGCAGCTGTGTGCTATCTCAGGATATAGGGGAGGAAATCCAAAGTTCATCCCAGAGCAGATACTCCTGTCAGTCATAATGCATCACTGAGCAAGATGAACCTTCCCTCCTCCCCCCTGCTGGCAAACACCAGAGAGGGGCCCATTGTTGCAAAACCTGTTATCAGAACAGACATGCTACAGTGGCATATTTAATCCACAGGAAGCTTTGGCAGCACTGCATGTATTGATCCCAGCAGCTCCATTGAGGAATGGCTGATGAATGAACATATGGGGAGTGCTTCAAAGGAGGCTGCTGGGCACAACTGGAAGCGTATCTGGATCAGAGTTGTAGGTCTGAGCTCATTACAGTTTCTCAGGCCTATGATAGGTTGTCACAAATATAATTGCATTTGACATATCATCAAAAGGGACACAGGCTGCTCCTTGCCCTAATGTTGACTCGCCTTGACAGTCCAGTGGCCCATAACATCTGACCTGTAGTCTCAGCAGAGTTACAGCAGTGAGTGGGACCAAATCCAGTCAAACCTTCTCAAGGCTGCTCCAGGAATGTACAAGAGTGTCTCAAGAGGGGACAGTCTGTCTGTCCTTGAGTTGCCATTGCAGGAAGATGCTGACAGCAGCACTGTGTGGTGCTTTCCAATTAGAAGCTCCTTGAGTTAGAGCCATGTCTCAGCTCTAAGCACTTCTGACTTTGAAAGACTTTGACTTTTCCACTGTAGTCGGTCAAAAACAAAGAATGGGTGTAATGCAGAGATAAAAATTATGGTTGTAACACAATTTTTTTGCCAGCCTGTTTGGGGCTGTAGCAGGAGACTTTTAAATAAAATCATCTTCCACCTGCAGGAAGGAGGGGTGAGGTGCCTTAGTCCAGGTGTGCAGAGCTTCCTTTTGCAGGTTGCTCTGTGTTGCAGTCGAGGCAAAGAGCACTCTTTTTTCTCAGAGCTTTCGATACTCTGCAAGAGGCAGCATTAGAGTTGCCATCCACACTACAGCAGGTCCATTATCACAGCTATATTTCCTCTCCCTCGTCTTTTTTTAGGAATACCATCTGTTTAGTCATTAGCCCCATCAGCTCTCATTAATTGAGTCATGTCTCATTTAGGTTTCTGTATTAGCTTCTCATTGTTCCCTAGATAAGGCTTTTTTCCATATGCCTTGCTTCCTGTTGAGCTCTGTCCAAAGTCAGGTGTCAGCTGGAGAGCAAGGATGGGATCCAAACCCAGGCTGTCTTTCAAAACCTCCTGCCAAACTGCCAGCCTGTTTCTTCAGGGCACCAAGTGCCAGCTTGTCTGTGCTGGCCCAGCTTTGGAGAGTCATGGGGAATATGGAACGGCCCTGACTAAAGAGAGAAAGCCTTCTGTCTCCCTTCCCCTTTGATTTCTCTGCTTTTCATCATCTCTGCTACAGCTAATAGGGCTTTTCCCTCCCTCCCAATGGCACAGTGGGTGCATCTAAGTATCAAAACCCTGATGCAGGACAGATATTAAGAACAAATCACCTAGAAGGAAATGATGGGTTGCATTTCAATTAGCACACTTTGGTTACACAGAATTAGTCCTGTCACAGAACTTTATCAAGAAAGCCTTCAGAAAAGCAGGGAGGAAAAAGGAGCCCTCCTGTGTAGTTGAATTTCAACACTGGAGGGCTGAGGGTTTGTTATAAAATCTTCTGTTTAACTCAGTTGTTCCAGGCTTATGGTTTTTTTTACCATTAGTTTTATTGAGCTTGCTGATTTTTATTGTTTGAAGGGTAGAAGGATTAGTTACAGCAAAGCCCTTTTGAATGATTCCTTATCTTTAAAAGAGCCCAACTGGAGTGGGAGAATGTGTTAGAAACTACCCAGTTCACTGTGCAATGGATTATTGTTGAGACCACAAAATGTAGGTGTGAGTTTGCAAAAGATGCCTGAGACCATGATTTAGGAAGGTGTTGAAGTAATCAAGGCTTCTCACAGTGATGTACAAAAAAAAGAAATTAGAGAAAATTGTGAGTTCGCAGTTTTCTTGAATGACCTGCCTGGCTTGTGTGCTCTGGGGCCTTCAGATAATATACAGTCCCTAAATATTTTAAGCACTTTGCCAAAAGAGCAAGAACAAAACATGAAGCTGGTGAAAAAGTGTTTCTTTTAAAAGACATTTAGTTAAAGACCTCTTATGTCTGTGTGGCTTTCCCAACTTGCTTAGCCGTCAGATAATTAAGCATTAACGATAAATTCTTCTCCTGCTCCTGTCATTCCCATGTCCGTCTGCTTTCATTTTCATTTTGCTGCAATGGGGTGCCTACAGTTTCTTCCTAGGGCTTCTCTTGACACCTGTCAAATGGAGGACATAGCTTCCTCCAAAGCTGTGGCTCTCTGCAGAAGTCATATGTGCCAAATCTCCTAGAAACAGTAGTGATGAACCTTCCTTGGTGGGCAAAAATCTAGGAAACTCTTGACTCTAGAGTGAAATGGCACACAGACTCCAAATGGGGTGTTAGATAGAGGTGATGCTGAGCAGAACTGTGTTAATTTCCACAGCAGACCTAAGTTACCTGTGCCTTTTAATTTCACCTTCCCTCCCAGAAATGCAGTGTTTGCTGTGACCTGTTTTACCATGCATTTGAAGCCAAAGCTGGAGGAAGATTTACTAAGACTTAAGAGGACATAACTCCTGGGCCGTCTGTTCTGCCTGTACAGCCTCTCTGCAAGCCTCAGGGCCTGCTGAGTGCAGAGCAGGGCTGGACAAGTTATTTCCTCTTTCTGCATGACTATTTGTAGTTTCCACTGCTGCCTCCTTTATATTGCTGCTCTAATTAAACTCTTCTTAGTGTGAAGCAGCTGTAGACTATCACAAACTCTGTGCATTGCATGTATTTTATTGCCTGCCTTGTCTTTCTCCAGCCCCTTTTGATTCCAAGGGAAAATAAAATACTAGAAGAAAATTTTCTGCAACCAGAAATTGTGTATATTATCCACATGTGAAAAAATGTATGATTTACTAGCTCCCTGTAACAGCTTGAATATTTTATTATAAATACATTTAAAAATTAAGGTTTATCATTCAAATGGTTTAAACCCTAAATAAGAACCAAAAAGTTGAAGTTTGTAGGATAAAGCACAATTGCCTCAAAATGGAGAATTAAAAGGAAAAAAGAAAACTGGTAGCCAGTTCTTAAATGCTACAACTATGATGTTTCATGTCTTTACTCACTCCTTTTCTTATCCTTGCAAAGACTAAACAAAATATTTATTCTAAACTAAGGAGTGGCAAAGGTATTGATTCCTTGATAGGGGAAGCTTGAGCTGGTTCCTAACGAGCCATCTAGCTTCAGACTTCATTGTTAATATGGTTTCTGGCTCCCCAAGATGTCCATAAGCTCTCCATATCTATTGTGATTGTACTGCCTGGGAAAAGAAAAGAGCTGAGGGATTCCTGGCCCTTCCATAGCTGTGAGGTGCCGTGGAGGACCTGACATGCTGGGATGTGCTGTGATCAGCATTTGCCAGCTCTCATTGACCCTTCTGTAGACCACAGATACAGAGTTGTTCTGGTTGGAAAAGCCCTCTCAGGAGGCCTGCCTTGTTCTTTCCCAGGCTGGCAGGCTGAAGCAGAGGGACAAGCAGGGTGATCCCAGAGCCAACAAGCTTGTGCTCCTTAGGAGGTTTCAAATCAGCTTGTCATAGTGAGCCAAATACAGACATTTTTCTGATTATCATCTGAGTAAGAGAATGAGTGGGGATAGTTGTTTGCCTGTAAGTATCGTTTCTGGGAGCTGAGAGGCTTAGCGGATTAATCTTGCTTCTGGGATGTGGATCAGGCTGAAGTGCAGGGCAGGATGATTATTAAGACTGAAATTCTCTGTCAATTTGTTGGCAGAGATAGTTTCTCTGCATCAAGGCGATGGTGGCAGAAGTGTCTCGTCTCAGAGGCAGCACAGGGAAGGGCATAGCTGAGCTGAGCCTGAGAGCAGCAGGCAGCTTCCTGCAGGGGAGGGAGGCTGGGTTTGCCACACTGCATTTCTGTCAGTCTTTGTGCTGAAGAATTACTTTCTTTTTTCCTGCAGAGTTTTGTAAGAACTACCAGCATTGCAGAGAGCAGCACTACTCAGTGACCTGTTTCTGCTGTTGTTTTGGGACTGGACAGTCATTTCTCTGTCCCACCACGGGTGGAGGTGTTTCTTTGTTTTCCCCCCAAAGACCAGGAGGTCTTTTTCTGTCACACTGAGAGTCAGAGTGATGGTTGCACTCAAGCTGTGCTGAATGCTGCCTTGGTGCCATGCAGTTTCCCAGCAAGGAGTGCTGCTTTGGAGGCTTCCTTCTTTCTCTGCCCTCTCTAGTCATTGCCTCCAGCTCCTCCTTCTCATTGAGGAAAAATGGTTTGCTCTGGAGCATTCATGCTCAGGAGCATACTAATCTCACAAATGCAGAGAGCACATGACATTATATTGATTTTTGCCAGATTCATTTGGCACTTTGGGAGGTTCTGGACCAGGAGCTGAGATGTAAGTGTATATGAGCTGTGTGTCTTTAAGCTTGGCTTCAGTCCTGCTGCCAAAGTTCCCATTGCAGTGCTGCCCAGCAGCCCAGGGAGCAGAAGACTCTCACTGTGCTGTGAGCTGGACAACCACAGCAGAAAGACAATCCAGTATTTTTGGTCCATCAGAATTTCTAGTGTAAGATTGGCAGCTGCAGTTGGAGGCTGCCATGCAAGGACATAAGGAGCCAATAGTGGTCATTAGTATATTGTAGGGATTTTTTAATTTGAAGGCTGGAAAAAATAAAAGACACATAAAACTGGTACCTCTTTGTTCTGTAACATTTAAACAGCGCCCTTTTGGTTTTGTTTATTTTGTCTTGTGTATATTAATTTAGTTTTGAAGTGGTATGTTGCATTCTCTTTAGGAGCCTGTATCTGAAATACTCTTTAAAAATGTGAATTTGCACTGGACTCTACAGTAAAAAGAGTGGCAGGTTCCAGCTTTGATAGTCACAGGAGCATTTGCAGCCTGAGGCAGAAAATAGCTTTGTGAGTGCAAGTTTTTGTCATTATATTTGTGTTAAATGTAGCCCCAGGAACTGGTTCTGGAAAGGTCTTCTCCAAGTGGGGCCTGTCTGAGCATGCTTGTCTTCTCTTTTAGGGTGTGTTTTGTACTCAGGCTTCTCCCTAGGGCCAGTCCGAGTTTGGATATTGACGACATGGTCAATTGTTTCCAAATCTCTGGAGACAATTTTTTTCCTGCTTGCATACTTTATTTTAACTTTGGTGCAAGTTTTATTTTTCAAAGATTGAGAAAAGATAACAACAGCCATGCTGTCGGCCATTTCTGTTAATCCGCAGTTCATTTTTTTTCCATTGGGCATTGTGGGAAAGAGATGTGTGTGCCTGACCTTGGATCAGTCCTTCCTACAAAGCTTTCGAGTCAGGAGACTTAATCCTCCTTTTCATGCCTCACCTCTGCACAATCGGGGCCAACCTTTGAGCACAGCATAATTATGTAGTGTGGTAGGCTGGGCAGATGGCAGGGGAAATGCATGTGAGGCATTTTGGTCACTTCTGGGGAACAACCCCCTTCCCTTACAAGATGATTGTTATTATTTGAGCCGTGCTTGCAGAGCTTAGAAGGGACAGTAGTGGGTATGTGTCCATGCCTCAAGGCTTTCCATGGTTTCAGTTGCCTTTTAAAAGGCACTTTTGGAAAACTCTCTAGCACCAGAGGTTAGAAATGGCCAGATGGCACTGAAAGAGTCAAGTCAGGGCCTTGCCTGCAGCTCTAGGGCATCCTGCTCAGGCTGTGGCTTGTGTTTCTGTGTGAACTGACAGGTTTTTAATCCTAGTCTTACTTCTATTTTAATGCCTTATTAAATCCTGGAGACACGTGCAGAATCACCTAAATGAGTAAATCACAGGAACACATCCCTGGCTGTGCAGCCCTGGTGTCTGTGCCTCGCTCCCCATCACCTCTCTGCTGCCTCTCCCACCCTTCCCAGCACAAGGACACTCTGGAGAATTCACACCTTGCTTGAGGACAGCTTCACCCCTGTCACACCAACTGCAAGCAGATCAGAAAATATACTTTAATTGGGAGTGCTGGGAATGGGGGCAAACTCCTGAACTATGGCTGGGTCAGGTGTATTAACTGTTTCTGTTCAGAAAAAGCTGACTACAAGCCAGGGAAGATGATGCAGATCAAGGTGCAAGATTCATGCCTGCTCATGCCCTTCAACAGAATGCACTGCCCTGCTATAAATTTTGACTAAGCCCTCCTGAGGCAAAGAGTTGTTGAAACATATATCAGTATGCTGTAACCTGGCAAACCCCCGAGGGCAGCGTGTTGTACCTGAAGCACAGCATGATTAAAATATTAGGCTGACACATGTGTAATATCTGAAAAGTTTTCTGCCACAGCCATTAAGCCCCTTAACGCTGTGCTTTGGAATGTGGCCACGAGCCATAAAAATGTCTGAACAGGCAAGAGGGTTGGTAGTGTCATAAATAATAATGGCACAGTTCTCCAAACATGCATGAGCACAGAGAGAAAAGGAGGAATAAGGTGCAGAACAGGACGACGCAGTGAGATTTATTAACCTTAGCAGAGGTAAGATTTAAGATTGGAAATTTTCTGATGAAAAGCAAACAAAATACTGTAAGGTGCCCTGAAATAAAAATGGGAAGATTCTTATTAGTGCTTGGTATGTCAGTAGCTGACATTTATTTTTAGCTGCAACTATTGTAAGAGATACAAAAATAATTGAGCTGTGCTAGTTTAGTTTACTTTAGTTTGACACACCGTACTGTCACTCTGCCAAATCTGCAGTGTGTGCTA
Source organism: Lichenostomus cassidix (assembly GCF_008360975.1). Taxonomy (NCBI): domain Eukaryota; kingdom Metazoa; phylum Chordata; class Aves; order Passeriformes; family Meliphagidae; genus Lichenostomus; species Lichenostomus cassidix. Next base: position 21,700,870 of record NC_139490.1, read on the forward strand.
GGCAAAGGAAATTCAGATTCCAGGAACAGTGACTTCAGTGGAAGTTAATGTTTTTTCCTGTGTGATGAAGGAGATGCAATGAAACACTGCCATTTTCAGCAGAAGCTGCTAGCGGCAGCATTTAGGGAATATTGTTGTGAGAAAAAAAGCCTTGTCCCAGGCTATTGCTTTTGCACAGAAGTCACTTTGTGAGCAGCAGAACTGATGAACCCTGGGTTCTTCACGAGTTGTGGCCTGTGCATTGATTTTTCAGTGTGGCAAGATTTGGAAAACTTTGTCTGAAACTGGCATTGATAGCAAGCCTCTCGTGCAGAACCTTTGGTGTCTGACAGAAAAATGCCTTCCCCTCCTTTGGGCTCTCTGTGTTGCACTTGGAGCTGTGTCCAACTTCCCAAGTATCAGGTGGTTCTTACATGGCTGCTTCAGTTTTCAAATTGAATATTTGCAAAATATTTGTAAATAGCCATCCACAGAGACAGAGAGGTTTATGGGCTTTGTGCTTATTCTTGTTTATTCGATGTGACCTCAATCTCTCTGTATCTTCCTGTGCTCTGTTACACATATGGATGCAGCTTGGAGACTGAGATCTCATTGACAGAGCCAGCTTGCACTAATTTAATCCATTTATATAAAACAATGTGACAGGATAGTTCATGAAATCCCTTGCCCCAGTACTGCTACCTCACATACTTGAAAATACTTTGATCCTGAATGATAAGAAAAATAATGTTGACATTTAGCAACAAATTGTTATCTTCCCAGCTACAGGCCAGAGCTGCACACAGGGATTGACCCATTGCCAACCTGCAGAGCCAGGAAGGTACAAAATCCAGGCATCTTTTAGTAATGCCAGGAGAGGTTGGCACTACCCTTTAGTAGGGTTTTGGATGCTTTATAAGGAAGTTACTTTTATACATTATAAATTGAGATCTCTAGGAGAAGTAGGTCAGAGAGAGCTGGAAGTGGTCGCAGGAGAGAAGATTTAGAAATGGTGAACTCTTCACCTCCAAATAAACTAGTTTAACCACATGGTACACAGTCAGGTGGGTGAACTTGCCCACAGAACCACACCACCAGACTGAAGGGAGGGCTGATCCTTCTGAAGACAAGGTAATAACATTAGGAATGTCCCTTTGTTGTACTTCCTGCAGCAGTACTTTAGTCTTTTAGAGTAAAGAGAGGATGTTTCTCTGACATAGAAATCTTTTTTGCGGAAGGTTGTTCTCAGCTGTTCCTGTAATGAGACTTTTTCTGCCTGAGCAACTTATTTTCTTAAACTTACTTTTAGTTTTTTTAACAGGCAAACCAATGCTTAATGTTACTTAAAGTTAGAGAATGTCAACATTTTTGGGCTCAAATTTCCTTTCTTTCTGCGAAGTTCATGAATACAATGCTGCATATATTGCTTGATGGAGAGTCCCAAATACATTATTGATTATTCATTTGCTGTATTTTTGCTGTATTTTCTGCAAAGATAATTTTGTTCTTCGAAATACTTATTTTCACTGTGCCTGGCTCTTTGCACTTTCCTAGGCTTGGCTCAGGTCAGGGTGCAGTTTGAGAGGCTAAATAACAGGACTCTTTGCTAGTGCAGAGTGTCAGATTAAAGTGTACCCATTAAAGTGTACACTGGAAACCATTTTGGAATCTGTAGATTCGAAACACCAGCAGACAAAGGCTAAGTGACAAAGAAAAGTAAGGTTGGACTTTGGAGAGATTATGAACTTTTTTGCATGGCAATATTGATGAAAGCCTCCTCCCCACATGCCCATTGCTGAGCTGGAGCAAACAAAGCCGAGCTTTTTAGCTCTGTCTCTGGAATGGAAATGGACATCAGAAGGCGCATGTAAAATAACCAAACCAATATACAATTGCAAACTTGGATAATCTCTTTAGCCTACTTTCCTCCAGTAAGCGTCGGCTCTCTGAATCACCATTGAGAGCCTCAGAAAGCACCCCTGGAGCTGTGCTGCGGGAAACTCGCTTTTCCTGACTTCCAGGCTGCATTTCTTTTTTTGTTTTTATTCTTTTCTCCCCATGCCTCCCGTCTTTGCCTCTTTCTCTATTTTTGTCCATGCAAACATTATAAAAGGCCTAAAAGTGGATAAGTGTCTGCTTCTAGTGTATTTAAGAGGGAGTACCATGCAGAGAATCCCCCAAGACAGCTGCTTTGGTTCCAGGCCAAGCCGGCATTAGTGCTAGAGGGATTTAATTATCATATATTAATATACAAACATAGAATATATGATGCATTTATCTGTTGAAACAGACTAACTTTGTTTACAGTTATTATTCTTTGCATTTATACGCTTTTACCTGAGAATCTCGGTATTCTTTGTCTGCCTTTAGGTATGCTGTGTGAGGACAGGGACCTTTAGAAAGCCTCTGCTCTATTTTAATGCTTTGGGAACAGACTGGTTGGTGTGTGCACACAGTGTACAGCTGTGAGCCTGGGACACAGTTCTGTGCTATTGAATTACCCTGCTGCGTGAGAACAGCAGGGGAAGCTCTGGTGGTATGCACAAGCAGCATCTTTTAATTTCAGAATGCAAGATAGAAGAGATACTAAGCTGTCATTAGAGGAACAGTTTATGGAATGTCCTTGTTCTTAATTGCAGATTTCCTCTTGGATTTATTACATTATCTGGGTGCTTCCCTAGCATGCACTCAGAGAGTTCCTGTCTCTCTCTGCTTTCTCCTTTTTGTGATCTAATTATGAAAATTGATTTTCATGCAGCAACTAGACACTCCATGTATTTGGTGAATACAACTCACAGGAACAGTTTCTTACTCCCAGTACAAACTCCTAGTGACCAGCTGTCTGAACTACAAGGAGCTGTAAGAATCTTAGTTTTCCTTGGTTTCTACTAAGACTTTCTGAATTTTATTCCATACAACTAGCAGTGTGTACAGACCTTTCCCAGCCCAAGGGTGTTTCAAAGGCCCATGAATCTCACAGATGTTCCCATATGGCAAGTGCTCTGCTGTCACCTACCCTGTGGCAACACATGGCTCATTCCTTGTGCTGTCAGCAGCCTCTCCCAAGTGCAGCCTTAAAGCCATGAGAGGGGAGCAGGGAAAAGCTCCCTCAAGCACTCCCTCCTCGCTCATTTGCTGTTCCTCTGCTGCACCATTTCCACATTCTCTCATAGATCCATCAGTTAGGAGGTTTAGGGAAAACTGAAGTTGCACCCACAGATTCAAAGACAAAATAATTTCTTGGGGCAGCGTGTGGGTAAAGTGGGCTGCTCCCCTCCCAGCAGGGCTAGCAACCTTCCTCTTCTTCTGGGAAAGAGAAGTAAATTTTTAGCAGCCAGCTTTCACCAGGTGCAGTGAGTTCACCCATGTCTGGCTACAGCAGCAGCCAAAAAAGGCAAGGGGTGCAGACTCCATCATGTCACTTCTTCCCTACTCTGGTTAGGGCTGCAGGCACAGGGCAGAAGCAGTGTGTCCTGGCTGCTGCCCAGCCCTGCTGGAAGGGTGGGGAGCAGGGGGAGCCAGGGACTACACAGCCTTGGTCATTTTATAAATGCATATTCTCATCTGTAGTTGTGTTTAAAACATTTATGGAAAAGTTTTGGGTGAGTCTGCTGTGGGTGAATTGCTTGGGACCACTTTCTGAGGGATTTGGTCACTAAGAAAGATCCTTTGCAGTGCTCTTTCATGGGAAAGAAATACATTCAAATGCTCTCCCTGCCCCTTCCCACTACCCTTCACTGCCTGGGATGCGTGTTCAGAAAGTCTGAGCTGAAATGACAACTAATGCCTTCTGTCCAAGGGGCAGACGTGGCTTTCTGCTTCCATTCCCCATGCCTGTTCCTCAGGGGTATGATTGGCATCTCAGCGAGTGGGTTTGCCTCACTACACTTGGGAAAAACCCAATATTGAGGACATGGTTGGGGTGCAAATTGTGCCCTGCCTTGCTGTGGTTTTGCACATAAAAACTCGATGTGCTGGCACAGCTCAAGGAGGCATCAGATGGCTGCTGGAGCAGGAGGAGAGGGTAAAGCCCCATCTCCCCAGTGGGGAAGCAGGGCAGCACGGCTCCTGCTGGCAGCCACGGGCTCTTCAGGTGGCTCAGCTGCTCTCACCAGAACCTGCTCACAGGGTCCGTGCTGCCATCCAGTGCTGCTCCAGAAAAATGTAGTTAATCCCAAGCTCCTTGGACAGAAGTTGTGTCTCCCCAAGGCATTACTGTGAGCAGTGCTACCATGGCCTGGGGCTGAGGGCTCTTGTGTTCATCCCTGTGGGTCTATGAGCATGCAGCATCCTCAGCTTTCAGCAATAGCTGACCCTTCTCAAACTTCCTTATGTGTCAAAAATGTGTTTGCAGTCAGCCATGCCTGTATCTGAGCAAGACTGACTTTTTGGAAGGTTTTGGTGTTTGCAAAATGCAGCTTCAGCATAAGGGAAGTTCCATCTCCTGAATGCTGTATTTTTGTAGTATTAGGAAAACAAAAGCCAAAGTAGTTGTGAATTCAGCCCTGTGTCTTTCCCAGCTCCCACTGGGAGGAAAACAGTTGTCCACACAGTATCTTCTAGGGGGTCGTGGTTGCAAATGGATGCCATTATTATGAGAGTCTTTTCATTAAAAGCCAAAAGGATGGGATCTCTCTCCATCACCACCCCAAAGCTCTGCTTTCCCTAAAGAAAGAAAACCCAAGACCCCAGGCAAGTCAATTAAGTATTGTATAGACCTGTCAGACAGATAAGAAAGGGACGCTTTGGCCATAGTGAGGCCAAGGGAGGGGAATGGATCCCAGAAAGTCTCTTGAGCAGATAATAAATAGCCTTTATCTGGGAGGTGTGTCTGTGTGTGTTTTTTGAGGAGATGCGATGTCAACCTCCCAGACTCGCCTTCTTTGTTGGGCGGACATTGGCTTTAATTAAAAACCTCCAAGGGAATGTTAATTGGCCTGGGTAGAGGGTGGGAATCATTACTTCATCCTCTGTCCCCCTCCAAAGCCATGCACACACACATGCAGGAATTCATGCTTGCTTTTCCAGCAGCAGCTGTTCCTGGCAAGGCCCCCCTTCCCTGTGTGACTGTTTGCACGTCACCAATTGGTAAGGGAACAACAAATACATGTGGAGCTTTGATTGCCTCTTCTGAGAAGGGAGGGGAGATCTGCCAGCTCCTTGGGTCCACCTGAGAGCCCTGTGCAGCCAGAATTTTGCTGGCCAGGGCAGCAGCCCCAGCCAGCAGCAGTTCCCCCAGGAACCATTCTGTAAAGTGGAGCTGGACCCACTTGGCTGATGAACATTCTTCGGCTTTGTTCCTTGGAGCATTGTTTTCCATTGGTTTATTTTTTTGAATTAGGTAATTTTTGTCCCACAGTTCAGAGTGGGAAGCCTCAAGTGAGCTTGCAGAGACATGACAGGGTTCTCTATCTCATAAAGCCTTTGCTTAGTTTTCATTCTTTCCAAGAGGAGTAAAAACAACCTTACCCAGCTTATATGCTGGATCTATACATTATCACAGCATAGACTAACCTCTCCCCATCATCTGTTTTCTGTCCTGTTGTCACTCAGAGGAATAAGGGAAGTTTCTCAGGAGTATACTGTGGAAACAGCAGTGGTTGATGGTCCTGCTGTCTGAAGCCTCAGATTAATGTGAATCAAATTCCTATGCTTTTTTCTTTCCAAGCTGTGATCCTGTTAGTACCAGTTATCCTTGTGGCTATAGCTTTTCCTAAAGCCATTTAGTTTCAAAATACTCTGATTTTTTTTCCTTTGTGTCTCAAATATTATCTATTGTGACAGTTTGTAGAAACAAACTCCAAAATATAGATAATAACTGAAATTAAAAAAAAAACCAAAACATCACCTTCCAAACTCACTGTCATCTTCTTCAAACAAAAGGTGTGTTTTTCTTTCATTGCCATAAGTGCAGCTCCAGAGGAGTAGAAAGTGCACAGCAAACTTCTGCCTTGAACTTCTGCTGTTAATGGTTTTAATATTATTAGCACACTCTTAATCAGGGCTAGTGTGCAGCTTCAGACCATCACAGCTATAACACCAGCTCAGTATCCAGCTTCAGGCTTTTTATGTTGTTAACAGAGAGACAGCCTTTGGTTTGACGTGCTTTTATCGCCTTCTAGGGGAGTCTTTCTCTCCTTTGACTGGCTAGGAAGGCTGTACTCCCAGCACAGGTAATTAGAATAAATGTCAAAATTTGGATGCCGTAAAACAGGAGTATCTGTGTTCCAAGGGCTAAGGTCTCTGCAAAGCCAAGGAGAAAAATGAAGCCTGTTCATTTCCCCAGAATTATATTTAAAAGGAGTGGAAACATGTCAGGCTCTTGGGGGAGGTAACACAGCTGCCTTGTATTGCATTCTGGAATATCTTTTAAAAGTGACCTTTTCAAAGGATGTTCTTGTGCTCATGGCTTGTACCCATTTTTGCTCCTAGGTATTCAAGCATGAGTGTGATTTTACTTGATAATTGAAAGAGTAGAGCTATTGAATTCCTAACAAGGACATCCCTTCTCAAAAATTGCTCATTAACTGTTGGAATTTTAAACAAAATACTAGAGCTTTTAAGGAGCCTAAATTGAAAGGTCTTCTCTGTTACACAGCTTTCATTGTCTTGATTCACATGCTGTGGTAATTTTTGGCATTAGCACGACCTTTCAAAGTAAGCAAGGCATAAATCTGTATTACACATAAGAAGCAGGGGAGAAAACTTAGCAAAACAAGAAAATCTTGGAACTCTGTATCATTTAAGCTTTGTTTATTCATCCTACAAAGTACAGCCCCATGTGGTCTCTTTGGATCGTCTCAAGGTAAGAAAGAGAACACTTTAGTAAATCGTGCAGAATTCCTTCATGCTATTGACTGATCTTAAAAGATGGATAGCAAGGCTGAAAATCTTTTCAGTCTCCAGAAGAGCTGCAGGTTTGAGCCTCCAGCAGTGCAACAGATTGCACAGATGTGGTCCTTAGCTGATTACTGCTGAATGCATCTGCCCTGCTGCCAAATCTCCTCTTTGTGGGCCACGTTCTATCCCATCCCTTATTTTAGTTATAGTTTAGTCACTATTAGCACCTGATGGAAATTATAAAACAAGGATGAAGTGTCAGCATACAGTTAACTTTCGCAAAACACTGGAATTAAACAGCTGCATGGCTATGGCTGACATTACTCATGACAAATACATTTTGTTTCATGCAGGTTTTTAGCCAGTTCTCTTTTAGTGCCTCTATGGGCTACAATAAACAGTGCTGTGATAATGCATCATGGATAGATTGGGTGAACAGAGGAGTTAACATCTTTCAGTTTCTGTTTGCAGGAGAACTGTAAAATCTGTGATGTCTTTCACCCTAATCTGGACATATGAAACATTCAGATTCTTTTACAAAATGTGGACAAAAAAAAGAAATCCTTTTAGTGGGCACTACAGCAATTCAAACAATTTTTCAGGCTGACAGACAGATTAAGGGAAAGGAAAAACACTAGTAAGAAACTAGACTTAGGCCCACTTTTGTGGACTAATCAGGGACCCCAGTCTCAGACTCAGTCCCATATGCTGAAGTCAAGCAGGCAGCTCAAAATCAGTTTTTGCAAGATGAGATACTCTGATTCTGGTTATTCCTCAAGTTGCATTTGTCAGTATTTTAGTGCAGAAGCAGCACTGAAGGTAAGTTAAAGGACATTTTTAAAGTATAAGATATAGGAGGTCTGCATACATAAAATTTTGAAAACTAATTACTTCGAAAACCACAAACTACTGCTTTGTCTACTCTGGGTATGTCTTTTTCTTGTAGAACTGCCTTAGAAATTGCTGGTTTTCTTCTTTTTTGGACTACAAGGTCAACATAAACATTTCTTTCCACACACCTTGCAAATCACATCTCTTCAGTCAATCAACAAATGGGGTCTGCTGATGCACAGTTAATGAAATGGGCTGGGGTGCTAATCTCCTTCCCAATAAAAACCTGAGCTTGTAAATCGGGTTGGCTGGAATGTTTGTCATTCTTTTCTAGAAGCAGCACCATCCCAACAAGGGGTGTCTGGGAGGAGGGGAGCAGAGGGTCTGAGGTGAGAAGGTCAGGGGAGATTTGCTGATTGCTTTGGAGCTGCACTGTCAGATGCTCATGAGGAAGGTTTGCAGGCAGCCAGGAGAACTGTCCTGCATTTTGGCCCAAGTCAGCCCACTTGCAGTATTGAGAAGAAGAAGGGAGCCAGCTTGGGGGTCTGAAATAGCTGATTTGCAGATATGGAGGACTTGCTGAGCATTCATGTGGCAGGACAAAACCAAGTTGTCTATAAAATGAATCTTTCAGCCTATGGGATGTCTCAGCATGAATAGGGAGGAACACTTGTGGAGTGCAGGTGGTTTGCCTGGAAAAATATGCTTACAGGGTGGAAAAGGCTGGGATTCATGCTAGGTGATAGGCAAATTGTCATCTATTTATGCTTTTAAAGTATATTTTTGTAAAATACAGGAGTTAGCAGAAGATGATCCTAATGACTCCAGTCTGCGATTTTCTCCTTCTATTCCTTTTAGGAGAGCCCATCAAACACCAATAATTCTAATCTTTTACAAGTACCTAATGGCTCCCTGCCAAGAAAGGTTTTAAGAAATAAATAGGAGCTCTTAATGCAGTGAATTTCAGTTTTGCCTAATCTGTGCAAATTGATGAATTAAATCCCTTTGCATCTCAAACCCACTTTGGTGATTTGCATGGTGATTATTTCAGTTTTCATAAATTTTCCCCTGTCATTTCCTGTCATTTCTCGAGAACAGACATCTAATCTCTGCAGAACTGTGTTCGTGTAGTATGTGGTGTTTCAAACTTGTCTGTACATATTCAGCTCTTGCATGGCCATAGATAATGTATGTAGATGCATGCAGGACACCAGAAAGCTCAGCTGGCCCTGATGAATGTGCCTGAGATGTCTGCTTGTGCGTCCTCTGCACAGAGCACAGGCACATTCTGAGCTCCCATGAATGGGACTCAACGAGCAGCAATTAGGTTTGGCTGCCTTGCATTCACAGAGACCTAAGTGGAGGCTGGTTGTTGTGTATGAATCCTATATTGTGGACCTGTAGAATGTGTTTATAAACTGCATTTGATGCGTAAGATGCAAGACTATGGAGTTTAGTACAGCTGCTGGCATGAAGCACGCTGAAGTGACAGCTGAACAGATAATCTAAGAAAGATTCCTCTGTGCTCTGTTCCTGTTCCTTGGAGTGCTCTAGTGAAGTTTGAATGCCTGCTCTGCTCAGGCATTAATTGAAAGCATCCCTTAAAATGCAGCTTCTTTGCCTTTTGGGACCTTCCCACAGAAGTTTTGTCATGTAAGTCTGTCCCTCTCATACAGCCTCTCAGCATGGCATGAGCTGGAGAATAGTCCTTTATTTTAGAGTTTGTCTTGTCCTCATTTTGGCACATACTGGCACAAAAGAGAGTATTCCTGATATATGTGATGCTTTGGAATACAATGGTTACAGTGTACCGTGGCAGTCAGTTATGTGTTCTGGTGTCAGGAGTTGTAATAACTCACTTGTATTATTAGAAAAGTTTTGCCAGTCTGAGATGGAGTCTCTCTGCTGCAAAAATAGCAGTTCTAAGTACCAGCTCTGGAATTATTGTTATGCTATCCCTAGCCTTAATGCTTTTCCATTTTCTTTCTCATCTGCTGTTTTCATTCTTCTCTGGAATGGCTGTTTGTTTATAGAAGCAGTGCATGTATGTTTTGTAGATAAATGGTTATAGATACAAATAGAGCTAGAGATACACATCATGTGTTTCTGTCTGTATGTCTATGCACTTTACATGTTCATATGAATTAAGAAGTGCTTTAATCCTAGTTTTATGTCAAGGACAGCATTCTGAGGAGCTAATGGTTGTTGCAAGGATGAACGAAAAGCCAGTGTAACAGACAGGATTGGAATCAATATTCTGCTCTCTCTGCTTTCATCAGAATTGCAGAAGATCAACCTAGGAAGGACAGGAGGTCTGCTCTATTCTGATGCCCCCAGGCAGGATCCATTCAAAATAAACTGCTCATGACAGATCTTCACCTAACTACTTCTTAAAACCTCTGACAGCAGAGGTTCCCAGGGTCCTGCCAGTGGTCACTTTGGCTGCTAGGTGGATATTAGCCCTCAACAGACTATCCTGTGTTGTCTTGCCTTGCACAGGATTACACAGCAGAAATACAGGGCAGAGTGGGAGCATGGGTTGGGTAGATGACTGCCTTTGGTGTGTAGCCCTGGAAGTTTAATAGACTCTCTGTGTTGAGATGCTCCCTGGTACTCTGTGTTGTTGTGTTTCTGAGTCTTTGTCTAACAGAGTCTCTTGGGTATGTGTTTAAGAATTCTGAGCCTGGTTCTTAATCTAGAAAAGGGAATGTAATACTACAGCAGGTTGAGAGTGGTCTTGCTGCAAATTCTGCATTTTCTTGGTAAATGCTTAGAATGTGAGTGTCCCATATGTTTGGCTGACCCATGGAAAACCCATGTGTAAGGAAAGTAAAGCTGAACTGCACAGCAGAGAGAGACCCAGATTGTCTGACTGGTAAAACCCCAAAACCTAATGGAAAGGAGGCTGGAGTTTCATACATGTTTTTGGAGTTATCTCCTGGTTAGTAACTAATTCATTCTTTACTTAATATATAACATGAGGCAAAAAATAGTGTGATTCCATAAGGTTGGAGGATGTGAAGATGAAATTAGGGCATGGTTTGAAAATCTAATTATTGGTGGCTTCGATGGCTAACAGTTTCCTTGCTGTCCTCTGCTTTCTCCCTGCCTCCCACAGCTGCTGGCTCCAGGGCTGCACACTGAACTGGACTGGGAGAGCAGTCAGGGCTCCCTTCTTTGCTGGGTTATTTTTAACTTGTCTCAGTTGCTTGATCAAGCCCAGCATTTCGTCTCCATGAAGCAGTTGTTCTGACACTGCTGAAGTGAAAGCTTTGGGGGTGGAAAAGAGCTGTGCAGGGCAAGGACGGATGGCAGGAGCTACTTCAGTTGACCTTGCTGCCAAAATAAATGTAGATCATTCTTCCGCTGGAATGCAGCACGGCGGAGAAGTGCTGCCTGGAGAACGCTGCTGCACAGGCTCCCTCTTCACCATTTAGACTCATTATAGAGAGAAGAAGAATAGTTTTCCCTGCAGTCCCCAAGCCGAGCATTTCCTCTTTAGCATGAAGAAACCCTTTTAAGAACATTAGCTGAGCTATTACAATGATGAGGATGCATGTAGGTCAAAGTGGTCGTTAATTCGCGTGTCCTCATTCCTCTGCCTCTCTCCTGCCTTGGCCAGTTACTGTCCACCAAGTTGTCAGAGCTTATTCTGTAATATATACAGATATCTGTTGCCTAGGCACTGGATTAGGAGTGCCCCAGTTTATGTCAGGCTCTGATCAATCTCTAGGTAGGAACATCTACCGAGGTTGGATGGGAGGCTGTGACCTTGGCAGGAGAGTGTGGCTGTTCATTATCTTGCCCCTGAGCCGAGTCTCTCTCCCCACATGTGTAATCCTAGAGTTTGCGTAGTTTCCATAGAAGAGATTCCAGCTGGCCTTTGATGTCACCTCAAAAATATTTACAGAGGACAAGTCAACTCTTTTATACAGTGAGTGTTGCATGTACTCGGAATCAAAGTGTAAATTATATCTTTCTAAATGCGTGCACCTAGTCTTGAGTGTCAGAGCTGCTCTTTAAATACGTACTGCTCATGAAGCTCTTTATTGCCATTATGAAGCAGCTAAATGTCAATTTGGAGTAAGATCTTGGTAAGCCTTGTATATGAGAAGGCTTTTTCCACCTGTGATGTTCTTGCCAATGTTTATAGTACCACAGTATCCAGCAATTATACTGGAAGATTGGAGTCTATCCATAATTAATTTGCAATGTTGGGTGCTGTTACAACAGCTGGTGGAGGTATCCTGAATATTCCTAAGGAGGGGAATGTTCTGTACAGGGGCATTTTAAACTGCACTTCTCAATTTGCAAGAGAGAAATGCAAGTTAACTTTACCTTTCCACTGCAAAGCTTTGCCATATTTTAAAGCTCGCCCTTCCCCATGGCTGCTACCCACCAGTCTAAGACAAAGGCAAAAGAAGTTACAAAAATGTGACTCTGGCAGTCTTGGAAAAGAATTTTATGTCTCTGTGCATGAGATCCATCAGAGTGTTATGCATCCACCATGTGTGGTGTATTTCCAGCAAAGCATGAAAGTTGTGGTCTGAATATGAGGAGTACTGTATCTTTCATAGGCAATTATGTAAAGATGGCTTTGAGCTGGGCCTTTTATTGGGACAGGCTGAATTTCCACTCTCATCTTGGCTTTGGAGATGAAAAGCTTGTACCCCTGACCAGTGATTTGAGAGGGCACAAGTTAGGGGTGAGCAAACGAGCAGAGCAGCACTAGCCCCAGAGCCTGAGCTGGGAATAAGGCTGTTTGTATGCAGGTCTGTGTGCCTACAGAGCTGCAGAAGGAGTGTTGTGCAGGATAAATGCATTTTACAACTCATTGGGAACATTCTCTCCCCCTTTCTCTCGTGATTATTATCTGGATTCATAATTAGCCTAGCACAGCTTCTAACTTGATAGTAGAGTGGATTTTCTTACGGTTGAAACAGCTCTCTGTCCTTCTGTGAGTGCATCTTGACTCCAAGCTATTGCTTAGTTTCATTTGAGAGATTTCCCCAGTTTAGCTGCTTAAAAGCATTTCTTAGGAGGCTGCAGGATTTCACAGAGCCATTTGTCTGGCATTTCTCAAACAGTTTGCTTCCTGTTGATAGTAAACCCATGTAAAAACGCCAGAGCTGTAATAAACTGCGTCCACTCATGCACTGCAGACCAGCTTTAGATTTGCCTAAAAGCCACTGGAGCCATGCACCAAGTACATATTTTTTCCTACTCTTTTTATTATTTTATAAAGCAAAGGGCAAAGCCAGACTGAAGGTCAGTTTATTTCTTCCTGCAGAAAGGTGGCGTGTCCTTTTTGAGCTTGCCAGTGTTTAAAGTGATAAACAGAAAGAGAAATGGCTTGCCCCAGAGGACTGAGGAGCTGCCCCAAAGGCACTCAGATCCTGCAAAACTATTTTGGCAAGAAGTTGCCCAGTAGGGACTGAAGCAGAAGCACACTTCTGCTGGCATTCGCCTGGGATGTAAACGTGGAAAGTAATAAACTTGTCACAAAGGTCCATAGATTAGAACTGTTCCTGACCTCTTAGGCCAAATGGTTTTATAAGGCCAACAAGACAGTTACAGAAAAAACTGGCCTGAGAGAACAGAGAGCTCAGCCTTCTGTGGTGCTGTGCCTGGAGCCAGACCTGAAGGTGAGTGAGGCAGTGATGCTCCTCATGTAAAAATTTCTCTCCACTCAAAAGAGTTTACTGTGGATTTCACAGATAGGGATGCAAGTGAGAGGAGAATGTAGAATTAAGGCAAGGTTGTTCTAAGGGTGCATAATCACAGGTCACCTGAACAACCTTTCCTTCGAGGAGAGAGGGTAAAATATCTATAGTAAACACACAGGTGAATAACTAGGCCTTTCTGGTAAACCTTTGGCCACCAGAATTGTGCCCCTTGAGGAGACACAGGAGCTGCAAGGTGGAAGCTACCCATGAAGTCAGAAGCAAAATAAGGCACACTGATGGAGGCTTCCTGGAGGAACAGCCAGCACCAGCTGCTCTGGGGACTCTGACATGTTCAGAAATGCTCTTGCTGTGCTGTGCTTTGTGTTGAGGTGGTATGTTCTCCAAGCAGAAGCACCTGGGCACAGAGGAAGCCATGCAGAGTTTGTCAAGGAGGAAAATGTTCCACAGGGTTGTGGTTACACTGCTGCCTTCCCTTTTTCCTGGGGGGAAAAATATATTGCAATGGTGGAAGATAAAAATAGCCCTCAGTCACAGACCTGGCAAGCATCTATATATGTGGTAAGCATTCTATGTTGAGGCTAAATAATGAAGTCATTTAAATGCTCTTTTCTTGGTAATGATTTAATACCAGAAGATGCTGCCAAAACTGCAGTCTGGCTAGGAAGGCCAGAGCCAAAGCTAAGTCTCAAATGTTTTCTGTGGCTGTTACTCAGCAGGGCAGGGTCACCATGTCAGCGAGTTCTCAGGTTCTCCTTCCCTCCTTCCACGAAAGCAACCGTGAAGGAATGGGAGAGAGAAAACAGGCTAAGTTTGGTCCTGGAGAACACCAAGGCAGAGCTTCCTGAGCCAGAATGCAGGAGAAAGGGGAGTTGTGGAGAAGGTGGAGGACAGCCATGCCAGATCAGGCCACATCCATCTTCTCCTAGTAGTAGTTAGAAATGGTGCTCAGGGATGGCCAGGAATATGTGGGGCATGTAGCATACCTGCCCCTAACACCCTGCCAGCCTCCAAGAGTAGTTTTGAGCCTTCTTTTTATCCCTTATATGTTCAGAGGGGAAAAAAATTACTTTTTGTAGATTCTTGAGCAGTCCTCCCTTATTTACAAAAAATATTGGAGGGATATCAATTTTTCATGGAAACAAGACAGGAAGGCTTTGAATTTTGCATACTGGTTGGGCTAAAAGGGCAACAATATGGTGCATTTTAATACATGCAGTTTGAGTTTCTTTTAATGAAAAATATCAAGTAAGCAAGTTAAAAGGAAGCCAGGGCTACTTCTGAAGCTTGCAAGATAGTTAAAAGCAAATAATTTAAAACATTTCATTAAAAATGAACCCAGAAGTTTTTTGAAGCTCAACATTTTGTTCTGCAAGCTCAGCATATTCATTAACCTCTCAGTGAAGATTGCTGAACAGCTGGATCCAATTTTTGGAGAGATAATCATAAAGAAATTAGATTAATAGTCTGCAAGTGAAGCAGTTGGTGATCAGCTCTTTCATATGGAGCATGTTGTTAGCTGTTTTCCATGTGAAGATGGTTACTGCAGTGCCAAGAGGAACGAGGCCATATCTCAATGATACAGATCTCAGCTCTCCTGGACTGAGAACACAGCAAGGCACAGATAAGCAGGATTGCTGCTGTCTCCCTTTTCCCCTTTCCTAACTCCCTGTTCTGGACACATCACCTGCATGACATATATGCATATTTGCTGCAAGGGAATCACTGCCCTTTCAATATCAAAGAAAGGATGTTTCAGACGTACCAGTTAGTGCAGAAAGACTCCTGCTGGCCCAAGTGAAGATGAAGTGCCTTTGTGGGGTGATTGATTGTAATACAGGGAGGTAAATGTAAAGGATGGGCTGTCCCTCCAAAGGCACAGCCACTAATGAAGTACATTCAGTGCTGCTGCTGCCTTCGCTCTCTCTTTATTTAACTGATAAAACTCCAAGCTCAGCAGTAGCTGGACTGGGCCAAGGCAGAGCACACCTGAGTCCCTCATCAGGCTGTCCTATCACTACTCTCATTTTTCACTTGCTTCAAGCAAGTCCCACAAGAAAAAATTTTCTCATGTTCTCCAGTCAGAGCCAGCCACCTTTGTGGAAACCCAAAAACCTCTCTGGCCCAGGCTCCCACAGCGTGTTCTTCCAACAAACTGCTCCAGCAGGGATGTGTGTTTCCCTGCACAGCCCACTGCTGCTCTCACACCCCTGGATTCAGTCTAAATAAGTGTGAGACAGCTGTGCCTCACACTCTCAGTCTTTCCCTGGCAGTCTCCAAATGCTGCACCCTCGCTGCAAAGTGCCCTGATTTTGCTTGCATGCAGCAATTTCATTCAAAGGAAACAAATACCTGGTTTGAATGCAAATGTAGGGCTCATATCAATGATGTCCCCACTCTGTGTTCTAGGAGCTTCTCTCAGGGATGGGACAAGCCAACAAAAATGTACCAGTAAGGCAGGAATTAAAGCACTTTTGCACAGGGGTTGGCACATCCTGCAGCCACCTGGTTGCTTTCTGCTTTGCTTCTTAGCTCACTCATCCTCTGACCTGCGAGTTTATTCCCATTCACGCAAATAGATGCCGAATAACCTGGCAAATCTTAGGGCTTGATTTTCCTGACTGGGTCACCAGAAACAGCTTGCAGTTGTTTGCAGTGTGATTCCCAGGCAGTTTACCACATGCCTTTTTATAAAAAGTCCATCATCACCAGCTTTCCCTCATGTCTCTGCGTTCTACAATCACCAAAATGATACACTAGTCCTTACCCACTGACATTTCCTGGGCAAATGTTTATCCTTATGTAAGTACACAGGTTTTACGGATCAACTGCTACAGTGAGCCTTTAGGTGACATCCTGTTGATGTCTTGGCTGTCAGATGCTCTAAGCTCAGTGTCTGTTTGACAGAGGATACCCCAGAGCTGCCAGGACTGTGGAACCCCAGCTCCAGCACCATGCACACGTCCAGGCACAGCCTCCCAGTGCAGTGCTCCAGTCTTGGGCAGCAAACAGCTTAAGCACATGCCTGAGCTTAAATATCTGCTTAAAGTCTTCTTACCCTGAGTGGCAATGGGTCTGGGCCCAACTGGAGTGCTCCTTTGAATCAGGGTTGAGAAAATGCTTTTTTTGTTGTGTCCCCACACTGGTCCCATGCCAGAAGATCCCTCATTTGGATGGAAACATGGAGCAGAATGGGCCATGTCTGACTTTTGTCGTGCTGGAAGCCAGCCAGATCTCTAAAAGTGTTTGTCTTTTTCTTTATAGCCTGAAAGGAATATTTGAATTAAGTGACAGAGCTAGGTAAAGAGGCAGAAGGGTTTTTTGTTTTCCTTTTTACTCAGACTTTCAGTACATGCTTAAAATGTGACATTCTTGTCTGGTATTTTCAGTTTAGACAGAAAGTGGTTGTTTCTTGGGTTGAAAAATCGAATTCCAGAAAGAAATAATGCTTCTGGCAGAGCAGCCTGCATTCCAGGGCATGATTTCCTCTCGTAACTAGTCCAAGAGAGTCAATATTGGCAGATATGACCATGACTGCATGTATTTCCCATTAATTTTCTTCAAAACTTGCCAGAAAATACATGTTTTGTTGCCAACAGATCACTCTTCCTTTCCATATATTTTTCCTGTCATCATTCACTAACCCCAAAAGTCTCTCTAAGGAAAAGAAAAAGATGTAATGCAGCACACTCATCTGCTCTCAGTGCTTGCTGCAGAGGGACAGAATGTGGCAGATGGAAGCCCTATAGCAAAAAAATTGCAAGTTCCTCAGGAATGTGGTGTTGGGAGTCCCTTGCAGGCTCAGTATTTTCTTGTGCATAAGAAAACAAGATTCTAAATGAGGTCATAAAGTACCTCGTTCTGACCTTTTCGTTCTGTTACGTCTTTCTGCTTCAGCTCTGAGCAGAGCCTCACTCACACGTGGTCTAATTTTTATACGTTTGCCCTAAATCACCTCAAAATGTCTTTTGAAAATCCTCAGGCTGTTCTGGTTCTCCTCTTGGGATGTGTGCTGCCCACTTGTGCTGCACTGCATCCTGCAGCATTGGGCTGTGAACCTGCAGCTTTGAGGGCATCTGTCACTCCCACAGTACAGGGAGGAGTGGGATGGCTCTGTGCCTCTCTTGCCTGAAACAGTCCTGAATTGGAATAAAGCATGATGTGACCACAGTTTGTCAAAGATGGAAGAATGCAGCTGCAGATCCTAGAGCAATCAATGACAACAGATCCTGAATTCTCCCAGCAATTCAGTGCATTTCAGCACATCCCATCCAGCAGCTAAACAACTTCTGTGTCCTCTGTCTCTAAAAATTATTTAATTTATCTTTCTGCATTAACCAGTTAGTGATGAAACAGACAAAAAAATTGACCCATAAGGGATTTTTTAAAATTCCACCTGGGCATCTGTCACTTCATCAGCAGGTTTCATTCCTAAGCACATTGTCAGGACATATCCCAAACTTTGCTTTGTTGCCTCAACAGGCCAGTCAAAGGCCCTGCATTTTGGTACTGCAAGTCACAGCTCAGCTTTAAGCAGTCATCTTGTCCTGCCAGAGTATTTTTTCTGTCTCCTTTTTTTTTTTTCTATGAATAAAACAGCTGTAAGTGATCCATAAACCAAAATTACATTCACAAGTATCTTACAAGTGAGGGATGGGAGATAAATATATAAATATAAAAATGTACATAAATATAAACATTTTTTAATATAGAAATGTACATATTTCGTTAATTATTGACTACAATGAATTCACCTGTAAGAAGTAGTGCTTATATCACTATATACTGTACACAGAGGGGAGTTATGTTGAATTTCAGCAAATTAAGTTGGATAAGTTGAAATACACACAAGAATCAGCAACTGGTATGTGTGTTTATAGCAGCATTTCTAATTGGAGGCTTTTTAAATAGTACCACTGTAGAGGTTTTCCTTATATCTCAGCTGCTCAAATTGCACTTTCACCTTGGACTCCCTCTATAGAGTGGAAAAAACTTTTTAAAAATTTGGGACTTACTGTACAATAAAAGCTATGACTGTGGGCAGGTGTGTCTGTAGGTGGAGGCTCCCAACTCCTTCTATACTTGGCCTGGCGCTGTTGTACATGAATGTGCAAAGAGAACACAGGGGGGAGATCTGAGTGCCTAAATTCTCCATGAAATCTACACAGTAATCTGAGAGAAAAAGCTCCAGTCCCTGCTCATGCACCACTGTCCCCAGTGGTGTGGGTAGACCCAGCCAGCTGATCAGATTTTATCTATTCCCTGAGCTGTTAAATTAAGAGGTTTTGAGAGCTAAGTGACAAAGCTCCTTAATTCCAAATCTGTTCCCAGCAGCAGAGCTGTCATCACCTGTACTGTGAGCTCAGCTCTGTGGCTGCCCTGTGTTTGGTAGGTTTCTGTCCTCTAAGTAGGATTCAGAGGGAGGCACATAGAAGGGGGCTGATGCATTTGGGAATCATGGGGCTGCAAATGTCGAAGAAAGACTCCCAAAGAGAGAGTAAGCTCCATGCCATCCTGCAGACCCAGGCAATCTGGAATGTTTTAAAAAACAGCCTTCTTTCTCCTCCATTTTCTCCATAACACTTCCACTTAGCAACAGAAGACAAAGTCACATCAAGTGAAGTGATGGTTTTGATTTCTGTGGCACCCTGGATAGACTAGGTGCTTGCTTTACAAGATATGTAGAGTCCCAGCTTCAGCTGCTCCAGCCTAGGGAGATGCATGAGATGCGACAAGCTCTGCTAGCCTGGAGGACGTGCTGCAGGGATATTCCAGGTAGGGCAAGGATAGCTGGAAAGTAGCTCAGTGCTCAATTCCTGTCTGCTAGAAATTAATCCCTTGAGTGGGTGCTCACTGCAGCTCTCTGCAGCAGCGTAAGCCTGCAGGTGGGAAGAACAGAAGTAGGTGAAAGTCAGCTTCTTTTTCTCTCACTCAGGCGTGGTGCAGAAAGGTTTGGCCTCACTCTCAGCAATGATGCTGAACCCAAAACATCACACAGCTCTCAAACCCCCGTCAATTTTTTTCAAAATACAATTTCTTATTCTACTCCATCTTGGCAAAGCTACATCAATCCCACCATGCTTCAGCCCCAAATTCTTGTCAGTGCTTCCCTACTTACTTATTTTAGCTCTTCTTGAAACTCTGTTTTACACAGAACTCCCTGCAATGGTGGCTTTTGTCAGTCCTGGCAAAAGGCAAAGGTCAGACATGGCAGTAAGTGAGGTTTGTGTTTGATCTTTGCTGCACTAGGGCTACCCTTGGGCTTAAAGCTGCAGAGTTCCCTTCAAGACAATGTCTGTCTTTCTGTTTCTCGAAACATAAGGGGTTTGCAGTATCAGGTTTGGTATTTGTAGATTGCTTCAGCATTCATTTTGCTTGTGTAATGATGTGCTCTACTGAAATACCAGGATTATGTGAGATCTCAAGTGAACAATCCATCCCTTCTCAGGAAGAGGCCAGAGTATGTGTGGAAGACCTGCCAGAATCACTGAACTCAATGCTCAAACTGAGCATTAGCCCTGTCAGCTCACTATCTGGTGGTACTATTCCCCATTTATTTATCATCATTCTGAAACTAATTTGGAAGGTAATTATTTAATACTGTCAGAAAGCATACAGAAGGGAGGAAAAGCCTCACTAATTGTGTTTTGACATTCTTTGACATCAGCAATTCTTTTGAAGGAAAGAGAAAAAAGAAACAAAACAAAATCTGTTCAGTCAAGATTTTTCTGCTTTTTGTTTTCTTTGGCTAAGAAAAATCAGGTTTTTTAATCCCACTTTCTTGGTCTTTTTTGTTGTTACTTTTTTAATTTTGAAAAGAAAATACAGCATTTCCAGCCTTTTTTTACAGTTACATGCCAAACCTTAGGACTGATACTGCATTCATGCCCTGCAACAGAGAAATCCTGTTTTGCTAGCATGGAACACTGCAAAAAGTGACAGAAACAGTTAAATCCCAAATCTTTGTGGGGAGGACATTTTGTTGTTCTTCCTGCTGCCCTGCTGGAGTTGGTGGTCCTGTGTTGGAAGGATGCAAAGCCACAATCTCTCCTCTCTGTGTATCAGCAGGTACCTGTGAGCTCCTTACAGGGAAGCATTGCAGACATTACAGAACCTCTGACTCTGCCACAGGGACATCTTATAGATGCCACTACAAAGCCTGTTCTTCTCATCTCCCTTCACCATGCCTGAAAGGCTCTCACCACAGATTTCTTTCCTATAGGTGTTCAGGTTATTTTTTTCAGCTGCCTGGTAAGCTTTAACACTGCTCCTTTCTTGGGTTTGACAGGTAAATGAGAGCACAAGCTTCCAGAGTGATTTTTTTATGAATTACATTAAAATGTCTACATTTTCAAAAGATCAGTAAAACCTGAAATCTCCCGAGAGACTTAGGGCTTTTCCCTAGGATTAGCCCCAAATGAAAAGGCCATTACTGTTTGAATATTTCCAAAGTACCTTCTAGATGTCTTTTAAAATTTTGATTGAAAGTTAAGTGTACAAGTTGTTTTGAAGGGCCTTTCTGATCAGTTGTCAAGAAAGTGAGTTGAAAGGAGTGAATGACTGAATTTGAGCAAAATCGAAGACTTGAGGGATTTCCCACAAGTGGGATCTGAAAGAAATCTGAACTCCTCCTCACCTGTTACTTGTAGGATGTGGTTAAGGAAGCCACCGACAAAATGCTGTACAGACAGCACAGTTTCTGGTGCTGCTGCACAGCAAAAAACATTTAGAGTCAAGCATCATTTCTAAGGAGAATGAGAAGAAAAACAGAGTTTCCTAATAAACTGTCAGTAGTTCTCTGAACCCCAGGAAATGCAGTCACACCCTATTTCCCCCCTGCCATGTCTATGGCAAGACACCCCAATCCTGCCAGTCAAAATGAATGAGTATATTTTGCAGCATTACCTTGCTGATGAAACAGATCCTGTGAATGAAGTTATTCAACCTCGTGGCTGTTTACTGAGCACCGTCTGCATCACGGGCTCTCCTGAGTTTCCAAATGTCCAAGAAATTATGTGCATAAATTATTCACATGGCTCGAGTTTCTCCCTACAACAGAGCTAAGAGTCCACCATCTGAAAAACTGGATTAATATGCAACATGACACAATTTCTTAATAATTTTGTGGTTCCCTAAAAACAAAAGCATAAAGTGCAGACAATACACTCTGAAGTCATTGCTTTGCTCTGGTTAAAGCAGAACTTTGAAGCTGTATCCTGTCCTACTGTCATGAAACATACTGAGAACTCATGGGAAAACTTCACTTAGAAATCTGAATGCCTTTGTTGTTTGTTTTTTGGAGGTTGCTTTGTTGTTGCTGGTGTTTAATGGAAGTCCTTTCGTTTCCTTTATGTTTAAGAATTTGTACATCCCTGGTACTTTGCTGACAGTCTGTGAGGAGCTCACTTCAGCAAAGTGCAGCTTGCTCCTTGTTGAATACAAACAAACAACACTTCAGTGCATTGACAACAGAGGGTATTCCAGGAAAAGGGGCTGAGGCAGCCTTCTGGTATGATAATTGAGTTTCTCTTACTTTATTCTCCTGTTCAGACCTTAAGAACAGTTTGCCGTTTGTAAGATTCCAGAAATGATTGTCCTGGGAGAGACAAAACTCTCACTTGTTCAGCCGGCTGCCAGGGCACATCAGAGCAGCTCCTGCAGGCACATTCTTGAGCATTCTGCTCTCCCTGCCCAAAGCCAAGAGCCAGGATCCATCCTGCTGTAATTTCCAAGAGTGCTCTTTCATGCTTCCGACTCCAGCCCTGAAGGAGATGTCTCATGGAATGACCCAGCCTTTGTAAGCTGGCATGCAGAAGCTGAGGAAGTAGTTCAGTTCTGCCTCCATGCATCTCCTCACAAAATTAGAGACTGCAAAAGGCACTGTGACTCAGAGCTGTATTAACAGCCAGATGTAGGAACTTTAAAGCAAGGCATTCTGCAGATTGATCACAGTAATGTTATTACCATCAGTGGTGTGTAAAGTGTCAACTGCAGCTGTGTTGAATTATTCATTATTTCATAAATACAGTGAGGTTTCCAAGGGCAAGGTTTTTAAGATCCATTTGAAAAGTGAAATGAAAGCCCCTGTAATTAAAAATCATTATTAAACTTCATTTATTTAACTTCATTTCAACTTTTTCCTATGTGATTATTATTAAAGTTATTATATTTATTGATTTTCCTACTCCCTTCCCTTTCTCTGCCAGCTAATGAGAAAAAAGTGGTTTTGAATTAAGCAAATAATCTTGCTCTCCCTAGACAATTGTTCTGTGCTCTCATGTTGACCCCTGGAAAGAGATTTAGTGGGTGATGCTCTTATTTTTGCTGATAGGAGACACTGTGCCCATCAGCACAAGATAAAAGGAAATAAATTAAAAGGAAATCTGAGTTTTGATGTGCTTGCATCTTAGACCCTTAAAACTGTTGGTAGCTTTGGAATGACTGGAATCTGCCCTGGGCTCAGCAGGGAGTGAAGTGCAGCAGACAGAGAGCAATGCTTTCTTGTTTAAGAGCAAGCTCTGGAGACAGAGTGCATGTCCAATTCCATACAAACCACATTATCTTCAGCTCATCTCTAGTAGCAGAACATATTTCCATCAGTACTGTGCCGTTCAAGATAAAAAAAAGTTACAAATCCCTTTGATACCTCAGCAGTCTTTATGGCAATGCTACAGTTCCTCTTGGGATCAAGGCTGTGGTATAAATAGCTGTGCTGGTTCGTGTGTCAGCACCATAGGAGAGCAGTTATGACTAGTAATTCCATTTTGCCTTAATGTGTAGTCTTTCAATAGTGCAGTATTGTCCACAATGGGAGGCAAAACTAGAGAGACACAAAACATTACATATTCACCTAGAAAATGGGATCTTTTTGTGCAGTTAGTTGTGTAGGACTTTCTTCTGCTGATTCTGTAGTGCAACCTCAGTATTGTACCTCCAGGCATCAGAGTGTCTCAGAGAGGAAATTTCCTCAATTGCTGTGCTGTGTTCCACAGCAGAGGACATGTGCTCCACAGTCCATTCCAGCTCCTCATGGGGAACTTGAGCTACAGGGCTCTGCTGAGACAGAAGAAAAGATAAATAATCTTGTGAAAGAAGTTCTTACAAAACTCCCCATCCCTTTCAGACCAGCTGTTTTTCCCCCAACCCAGCGACTAGAAACCACCTGGGGGCAGAACTAGGTGGGAGGGAGGAGCTCTCAGACCAACTCCCTGCCCAAACTCCAGACCCTCTGGGTTCTGCTGCCTAGCAGAGCTCGCTCTTCCACTTACTGTGGGCTTTTTGAACCATTTGCCTCCATTCTCACTGCATCCTTGTCACAGATTGAATTCACTGAGTGAATTCAGTACATGGATGAATGTCAGGGCAATAACAGGCAGCCTGTGAAGGTTTTGGGGTGAAAGTCAGACACAGTTCATGTTCCCACTTACTTCTGTGACCGTATGAAATGTATGTCTCATTACTCGTGCCCTTGCTCACTTCTCATTCATCTTTGCTCAGTAGTTACTGAGGGGTGAGATCATAACTGGAATTCATTTAGAGCTATGTTCTCTCCGCCCTGTTGGGTCCTTCAGCACAGTGACTTTATCCAAGATTTCATTTCCTCCCTGTCTTTTCTCATAAACAGAAAAAAGGTGGATGGAAGAATACTCTGGCAGAAATGCTTTGGCAGAAGGCCCTGGTTTTCCTCATAGCCTCACACTGTACTACCCCAGCACATTTGCAGTTGCTTTCTGTATCTGTCTATAGTCTTTTTTTCTTACATTATGACCTTAATTTCTCTGGAAGAACAACTCTTTAGTTGTGTGCCATTTACGGTCAAGCACTGCACCTCAAGTAGAAAAAATAGAAACACCTAAAGTTCTTTAATATATATTCAAGCCAGCTTGATTCTGCTTTCCCAGAAAAGGTTTCTTTTAGGATTTTTAAAAAACTCTTTTTAATTTTTATCATCACTGAAAATGGAAAACATTATAAAAGTAATTCAAACACACCATGCTAAATTCATTATGTTTATATGCAGGCACTGGGGAGGAGGACACAGGTGTTGTGAGAGAGAATTTCCCATCTGCTTGGGTTTTTTCCTTTATTCGCAGACACTCATGACTGTCTTTTGCCTCAGTGTTGGAGCACCAATGATGAGGCAGTTAGAGGACTTGAGCTTGCTTCCTGCTTGCTTCCTTCAGTAGTACTAGAAACCTTTCAGTCTGATAAATTCCCCAGGAAATTCGCAGATTTTCTGGCTTTAGAACAGTCTTTGTTTCTTTTCTTGCAAGTAATCCTTCCCCTCCTTTTTCTGTACCTTCATTGCACCAAACTTGTGTTGTTTTATGGATTTTTGTTTTAGTGTTAACAGGTCTCCAAAGCCTTTCCCACTGTTTATGCTGGAAGTTGCCTACTAATAGGGAGAGAAGGATGTTAGAGCTCTGCCTGGGGCTCTGGGATAAGTGGCAAATGCAGTGGGCTGGGCTGGTACCACCGGGAGCTGGAGCTCTGCCAAGGGCTTGATGCTGCTGAGTGTGTGCAGACAGATCTAGTGATACAGAGCCTGCCTTCTCCCTCTGTCTGCACCCAGGACTTCTGGTGGGATGGTGTGTCTGTGTTATATTGCATAGTACATAAAATACCTTCCTGTTACTCCTTTGATGACATGTCAGTGTCATGAGGGAAGGCTGGTAAGAGATTATTTGCATAAGTCTTTGAAACCTTTATCCACTGACAGAAGCACTTCGTGTCACCCTATTTAATTTGCCCCATTGTTTTTACTTTGTCATTGCTTGGAGAAGGCAAACTAAATTGAATTAAAATGTCTCTTTTGTTTCCTGCTTAGCAGGCGTGCTCACAGTGAAATACAAGTCTAACTGTGTATTTTCTCTCTCTCTTTCTTTTCCTTTCCCATTTGACCCGGATTTGTCTTTTGGTGGCTTTGATATCTATCTCTGTGTGATCCTGTCTGCTTCATTACTTTAAAGGTAAGATTATTATTTCGTCAGTCAGTATTATACATGTTTCAGAGGTGCAATAATATACCTTGACAGTGCTTTGGGGAGGAGGTTGGTAAGGAGGCCATGCAGAGTGCAAGAGCTCCAGTTAAAAAGAACATTTTCTATTTTGTCTTCACTAACCTTTGGCAGCAGGTAGGGATGCTCCCAGCAGAGGAGGCTGGGTTTTCCTGGGCAGACCCCAACAGAGTCTTGGACATGGTGCCAGCTGGGCTTTTTCTCCTGCTGCCACCCAGCTCTGCCAGCTCCCCACCACAGCTCAGAGGGGGCATTGGAGCAGCCTTGAAGCAGCAAACCTGCCCAGGACTGGTTTCCTTTGACACAGGAGTTCCAGAGAACTGGGACTGTCTGAGGTGGCTCAGTAATTAAAGATCACAAATATCAGCGTGTTTAAATGACAGTAGAGAGAGGGGATGCCAGTCAAGAACAGAATACCCAGAGAGGTGTACAGGGACAGGCAGGGCCATTGTCTGTCCCTGAAAGCTGGCAGTGTTTTCTCTCTGTTGCTCTGTTACATGTGCATCTTTGGTTTGCACTGCAATTTCTGCTATTTGGGACTCTGCCAAAGGCTGAGGTGAAATATGTCCAAGCCAGTCCTTCCCAGAGCTTGCTGCCTTTTCAGTGCCTTTTCAGTGCCTTTTCAGTGCCCTCTGTTCCTCCAGGACCAGGACACTTAAGACAGAGAATGTTTTGCAGAAGAAATGTAGAAATATGCAGATGTTGGGAGGCAGGGCTGTGTATTTTCTGACAATTTCCAAGCACAGAATTTCACTGAAAACAAGAAACAGAAACTGCACTAAGAAATTTTATTTAACAAGCATTTTTATATGCAACCACCAAGTGGCAAAAAGTGAAGTCCTGATGCTTCCCAGCTTGCACAGAGACAGTCCAGGTCTATGACAGATCTGGAAGAGGCTATTAATTTTCCAAACTTTATACTTCCCCCACCTCCCAGAGGTCCAGAAGTACATGCTGTGGTGTCTGGGTCATCTCCGCAGCCCTGCAAAGGCCTGGCTGTGTTCCAGAGACTGACTGACAGGGGGTTGGACCCAGCAGCCTTGTGCCTCTCCCAACAATGTTAGGTTGCCTTCATTTACATAGTGACAGTGGAGTCACAGAAGACTCAATGAATTTAATTAGGAGGAACTGGAAAATGTGTGTACTCATTATGTAAAACATGTAAATTTAACCCTTGAAATGGAATTTTCAATGACTCACCACTGTGGCTGGATGCCAGCGCCAGAGGCAAAATGACAGAAACTGCAAGTGTGTCAAAAGAAATTAAATCAACTATATGAAGGTTCCTGGGTTTTGTTGAGGAAATGGTTGTTCATGCTCAGTATAGACTAAAAACTTGTTAGGAATGTTGGGTTTTCTCCATTAAAATGGGCTTTGAGGTGGGATATGTGTTTATAAGAAAGCTCATTGTCAGAAGACCAAAAAACCATGGCAGGAATAGAGGAATCATATAGTGGATCTTTACCAAAGTGTGTGCACAGAATGAAAGACCATAGTAAACATCACACAATGATGGCTGCTGTAGGTATGCCCAAGGCTCTGATGAGTTTTGCAGTGCTGAAAAATGGCTGTGAGGAAAGTTTTTACTTTACCCAGTCACTGCAAATGTCAATTCACAGGCCCTCAGACAAGTTACATGTGGCTGGATTATCACCGTGGGATGCCCTGGGGTCTCATTGGGCTTCATTGTAGAGGATGTGGAACAAAGAATTTCATGGGGAGCTTTAGACTATTGTTGTCAGTTAGAAGGGAAGGGATTTAACTGTGGGGCTGTGGCTGACACTTCCAGATGCCATCCAGGAGTGGGTGTGTAGAGCTGCAGCTCTTAGGACAAAAAAGAATTTTTAAGGGGTCTTCTTGAACTGTGGCCACTGTTGAAACGCAAAAGGAAGGTCTCTTAACAACTGAATATTATACCTATGGTGTGGTAAATGACCCTCAAAGGCTCTAATTCTTCTGTGCTGTCCCAGACTCAGCACGAGGCCAAAGCAGGATGGGAGCACAAAGGGCTGTCCTGGACTCTCGCTCTCTGAGAGTCCCCAAGGTCTATGCCATGGCTCTGGTCTTGCCTGGCTCTCCTCTCAGCAGAGGCCTGTCTGACAGCAAGGCACATCCTGAGCAAGGCTGGCAGGGCTGGGAGCAGCTGGCAAAGGGTTAATGTGCTTCTGATGGGGTGTTTTAAAGAGGAAGAGCATGATCAGGGAAAAATGGTCACTACTGAGAGGAAGTAGGGCCAGTCGTCATGAATTCTTTTCTATCTTTGAGCATGGCCTCAGTTTATTTATTAATTTGCTCCAAATTTCTCGTTTTTCATTGTTTATTTTAGAGCTGCTGCTCTGAAGTTTTCCTGTGCTCTCTAGGGACCATTCAATGTGTGGTGTCACCCTGCTTTGGAGGCTTCCAGAAAGGGCTGTGTGCTCCGAGACCTGCAAAGAACAGCCTTTCCTGACCCCATTTCCAAATGTCACCATCCAGGGGTTTCCTGTGCATACTCCTGAAAAAAATCATCTCAGTTTTTCTCAGAACCGGGCAGGAACTATAGATATGAAGCCTGGCTTTCAGCAAAGCCCAGCTCACAGAGCAGGGGAGCACACCTGACAGCAGGTGGAACACAGTGTGCTGGGAGCACTCATTGTTTTCATCCAGAGGCAAACTGCACCCTGATTTGGCTCTTCCTGGCCTGCCTGTCCACAGCCCCAGCTCCAGGTAGCTGCCTGTTTGACCTAGCAGCTCAAGGTCACCAGGTTCTTAGCCAGGAATGACATGAGTACAGTTTTTTTTGTATTGTGATGCTGCTTTATTTTCCAAGGTTTGCAGTCTGACAGCCCGAGGCAGTTATTAGACAAGGATGCTTGACTAGATCAGAGTCCAAGATTATTCCAGTCTGGGGTTATTGTGTCAAGTGCTGCTGTTCGCAACAGTAGTTTGAAGGATTTAACTTCTCAATATCCCTGGTTACCTAGGGAGTGAGCTGTACTCCATGTGGAAATGCTTGCTCATGCAGAACTCCGTGTGATTTTATGTCTGTGATTTACACCACGCCTCAGACCGAGTGGAAAAGGTCGTCAAGGAAAGTTTAACTAACGAGTATAGAGAAAAGGTTATGAGAAGATTCTTACAACGTTTTTAATACCTAGAAAAAGTTCTGTTCCTCTACCCAAGCCTGTCCCAGTGCTCCTAACAGAGTTACACATTTGATCTGTCTCCAATCGCCACCCTCTGCTGCAAATTATGCATCAGGACTCTTGTGCCCAGGAGTTTTCCTGACTCTGTTCCTCTTGGTTTATCATTGCAGCCAACAGCTAGCCCTGGCAGAGCAGTTAAATGCATGGTCCCTTCCTTTCTTAACCCTTGCATGGAGCATATCTGTGGGAGGTAGGGAATTCTGTCTGCAAACCAGCAAGGCTTCTCTGGAGCAGCAGTCAGCTCTGGGATGCAAGGATTTAAGGTGTCTGGGTGTGATTCTGAGCCCAAAGAGGCTGCCTTAACCAAGCAGACACATTTGAAAGGGAACTCAAACTGTGTGAAAAGGACCACAACTGACAGCAGTGGAGATCAGGGACAAGGAAGATAATTCCATCAGCATTTTCATTGACTCGAACACTGTTGGTCTGACAGTTGTCATCTTCTTTAATATTAGTGGACTTGCACTTCATGTAGGAAAGGAAAAATAGCCAAAGAGAAAAACACCTTTTGGAAAAAAGGGTGAAAACCTCTCAGGCAGTGAAACACTGAGTGCAGAGCAAAGAGAGGGAGAGAGAGGAGGACTTGGTCTGTGTCACAGCACCACTAGAGCAGTCTGCACTGGGCGGGAGAATGGGCACACTCCTTTGTGTCACTGATCTTTGAAAAAAGCATTTGTTTATGGAGTGAAAGTCCTCTTTAAAAGTGAGATTGCAATTATCTTTATGAGGCTGTGTCTTGGAGCTTGGCAGACAGCTATATAACTGACCTCCCCTCCTCCCAGCCAGCCAAATTGAAACCATCAAAGCTGGTGGTTGCAAAGGCCTGTGGGCTACTGGACTGCCTGGCTTGGAGCAGCACCAGCAGCTGTGCCACAGGTTTCCTCAGAAGGTACTGCTGACTCAGTGGGGGCAATTGGGCACATCTGCCCCTCCATGGCTTTTGGGGACACTGCTGCTTGTGGCCACCATGCTGAGTGTTTGCCCTCTGGACTGGAAAGGAAATTATTTACACTCAGGCGACTAAGCATTAACTGCTTCCCCTTACTGTTTTTCTAGTCTGGTTTAGAAGCAAGTGACCTAAAAATAAAGTCACTGCCCCACACTTGCCATCTTGCGAGAATTTTGTACCCAAGGAGTACTTGGTTTTAGAATTTTGGCTCATTTTTCCAGACCTTCTTACAAACATAGCTCTTGCTAAAATAGGAGCTGCCACTGCTCATCAGCAAAGTCCTGTATTCATCTAGTTCCTGACACACATTAGTGGCTGCTAGATGATAATGAGGTTTTGTTCATTACCCTCCTCCATCTGATTTGAACTCCTGATCCAGAAGCCAAATGCTGCAACAGCTCATTTTCAATCCTGAGCAATTTCAGGCCCTTGTTCTTCTGTGTAGCAGAATGTGAAATTTGTCCAAAATATCCCTGTCAGTATTTCCATCATTATGGTTGCTTCATTTGTACTCTTTTTGAGAAGGTCAATCTGTTTGCTGAGATGGGATCAGCTTATGAACACTTTTTACAGCCAAGCAGCAGCACGACACTCATCCTAACAACATCTGAAGGGGGCCAGGGGATGTTAGTGGGCTCTGCTGCCAGGATGTACTGTGTGAGATGTCCTGTAGGTACACAACAAGCATCCACCCAGGAGCTGGGACTTGACTACATCCCCTGCAGCTTTGGGTGCAGCTCTCACTCACCCTCTTCCGTTCTGGCACCTGTAGTTGGAGAAGGCAGAAAATAAATAAGGGAGGATTCCGTGGGAAATTCTGTGAAAGAAAAAGACTGGAAACTAGGCCTCCAGAAGAAGCTTATAGAGCACAATTTGTTGGGTTCCACCCAAAGTCCAAAGGGCCATTGATTTGCAGTCTGTAAAGAGAGCAGCAGGCTGGCAGTAGGCTAATAGACTGAAGACAGATGAAGCTGGACAAACTCGGGCTAAAGGTTGTGGAAAAATCTCTGGATTGTACTAGGCTGAGCACTGCTGACAATTGTTCAATTGAAGCAAGATTATTTCAAGAATACATGCCGAATTCAAGGAAAAATGAAGTCATAGGAACCCAATAGCCTCTGTAATTCAGAAGTCAAAATTGCAATAATCTTGCAGAGTTTTACTTTCTATGAATGACAGTGAGATGAACAAGTTCCTGGTTTCACAGTGATTTGGTCAGGAAATGAAAACCCTTGTGTATTGTGTCACCTGGTACTGTGCCATTGACTTGAAGAGAGATCTCTCCTTGTTTTCCATGGCAGAAGGACCTTTTGCTTCAATTTGTGAGTCTTCTTTCCTGCCACACACATTGTATGGAAATAGAAAACCAAAGCTTTTCATTAGAGCTATACCCAAGCTGCTGGTGTTTGCTTGTTTCAGCAGTCAGGAGGATATGAGAGGTTGGACATACATTTACTGATTTAATGTCAGTGGGCTCTCAAAGAGAAAAGTAAGCTAGCTGACATTAGTAAACATTAATATTGAAATATAAGCAGACTAGTTAACAAAAGAAAATTTTCTAAATCTCGATAGCTCTTCATCTACCTGATGAAAAAGGTAATGGGGCAGCTGATCATTTCAGCAGGGCAGGTCTTGGCAAGGAAAGCAAGGAGGTGGAAAGGCAAGCAAATGACTCAATGCTCTGGAACCCCAGAGGTGCAGGAACTTTAGCACAGGTTTGAGTTGTCTTGATTCACCATGACTCCTGGTGTTCACTGTTGTAAGCAGAAGTAAGTTCTTCTGTAATCTCAGCAGGAAAGGGCACAGTCCTGAAAGGGAAGGGAAATCTAGGAATTACACAGTGGCAGCATTTTGAGAAGCAGATGATTTGAGAGCCTAAGCTGACATGAATAACATTTTTCTCATGGATGGTTTTATAGTGGTGGCATCTTTCTGCTCACAAAATTGGCTTTTGTTGGACATGGTGCTCTCAGGAAGCCCAGTCTAACATCCACCTCCTTGAGTTGCGAAATTGGCATAAAGAAGAGAGTCTGCAGGGGATTGAAACACAGGTAGGCCCTCAGTTTGTTGGTGCAAAGGCTGGGAGATACTGCTGCATTATCTGAGCCAGAAAATACTTGGTAGAGCGTTACACCAGTAATCTCAGCTTGTTCTTGATGTGCACCATAGCAAGGGTTAAATGAACTGGAAAGCTCATAGAAAAAAGCTCATACAGTGCAGGTTTTGTTTATACTGAAATGTCCCCATATGTTTCAGTTAATGCAGAACATAATTGGGTCTGCCTTGGGATGGAGACATTTTTCTTACACAATTTATCCATTAATCGTGCGTGTGGGAGAGTCCACTTCACCAGAAATAGCTTCCTTTCCATTTTAGCCAAAAACCCACAGTGCAAATCTCCTCCCTTCCCTCTTCTCCTCGTCGTGCTCATTCTCCCCTCCAAAATGTTCTGCCTTGCTGCAGAGAAATAACCTTGTGGAACAATTTCAAATGTGAGGTAAAATAGGTCTGCCCTAAATTAGCTTTCAGTTAATGTATTTCCTGGCTCAATTTGCTGAGCAGCTCACATAGCACATGGACATTCCTAAATTAGAAAATCGTACATATAAAAGTTTTCTTGTGTTTTTGTGTGTATGTTGTTTCAAGGTCAGGGTTTCTGGTTTTGATTTTAGTACCTCAAAGTAGTGGGAAAGAATTGTGCTTGACATTAATTACATCCTTCTGCCTGCTTTATTATTATTTGGATAAACAAGCTACTGATTTGAGGGAGAGAAAAATCTACAAGGTGTTTGAGGTCTTTATTTCCTTTTCCTTTGGTAAACTTCCAGTAATTTACCTTGTCTAATTTGCCGCTGGAAACCTGCTGCTGGGAGTGCTCATACCTGAGAGAGAACAAAATTAGTGAGCTGCAAGGAAAATTTCAGTAATGAGATGAGAAGCAGGGAAAATTTGGCTTTGTCTGTTTGCTTTTTGTGTGTGAATGTGAACAAGAAGAAGAAGGAATATTGATTGTCTGAAAGCAAGACAGTGAGCAGTGAATGGAATGGGAGGCTCAGAGATGTTTGTGGTGATCACACACCACTGATCCCCTGGTGCTTTACTGGCCCACAGGAACCCCTGACAGCCTGTAAACTTAAGCCAGCTTTTGTACTACTGCCAGTTACTACTGGCATAAGGCAAATTTGGTTTTAGAGGCATTTGACAGCTACCTCTAGCCCTTTCTTGACCTATACTACACATTTCTTGAGCCATGGAGTTTCAAGGCATACAATGCTTATACCCAATGACAGTCCCATGAACACTTGTGTTGCATGAGGCTTTGAGCCACTGGGTTATCAGGGTATGAAGACCAGTTGTGAGAAAAAGCCCCTCATGGATTTGGAGGGAGATGAATTTTCTTCAATGGAATCCAACCTTAGAGAGCAGTTGTCCTGGAAGAGGCTCTCTGAGTTCCTCCTTGTACACAGGTAAATGGGTATTTCAGTTGAGCTGTTCATGGAAAAGCTCAGTCATTTTGGCTGCCATATAGAAATAACCTAGTCTGATTCATCTCAAGGTTTTGAAAAACTTCCTTTCGTCCTGTACAAACTGCCTGTCCAGGTGTCTGTTCTGAGTTCCACATCTTCCTTAGAGTTTGCTTATCTTTAAAAATACTTACCATGAGATCAGTGTGCAAGTCAGCAGACATGACACTGAATACACTCTGGGAGTTAATTTCTCTGTTTCTAAACTGATTCATCTTGTAGCCCTTTTTCAGAGGATCAGAGACCACACGGAGCTCTGCTACCTCTGGAGATGGGGGGACCTGCTTGAGGATCTCTGCATTTTTGTTGGTTGCTGTTTAGTGTTTCTTTCCTTCTAATTAGCACAATTTCCCCCTGCCTAGCAGTCTCAATTGCTTAAGTCTTTTCCTGTCACTGTGTAGTCTGGTCTACTGCACCCATGTGCTTACAACCCCCTAGGGTCATCCAAAATTCATACCTAAGGAGAGAAATTGCCAGCTAAGAGAGAGAGACAGCAACTGTGCAGAGTGATAAATGAGATTCTAGGAGGGAGTGAGAGGATATTAGTTTTTAACGGCTTCTAGAAATCCTAAAATAGAGCAGAACTGGGCCACAACTAACAGAAATCAAGACTGCTCACCGAGGAACAGAGGCATCGCTGTTGAGAGGGAAAGAGCTTTGGCAGAGAACTCCTCCCACAGCTTTACTGGAGTTACCAGAGTGAATGACTTGGAGCTGGAAGGATCCTGAGCTCCCCTGCCAGAGTACTTGGAGTTAAGCAGAATGAGGTCAGCTTAATGTGGTGGAATTTTTCAGCCAGTCCAGTGGTTTTCCAGGGGCCTGAGTCAAATTTTCTCAATGCATGACTCTGGCAATTCATACTTTTTTTGGCCTTTATAACCATCAGCCACAAACAGTGTAAAACCCAGTTTGCATGTACATGTGGACAGGCAGGAATTTAGGGTCAGTAAATGCCACAAGAATGGATTGACAGACTGCTGTTTTCATGGGAGAGCATAAACTGAATTGAGAGGCCTCAAGTTTCTGCTAAGGCTTTTCTTTTCTACCTTTTAGCTTCTAAGTGAATTAGCAAGAGAAAAGTTTTGTTTTCTTGGTGCTGCTGAACAGTTGGGGGACCCCAGTGCTTCTGCTGGAGGCAGTGAGATCAGCAGAGTCCCAGGTGACAAACTGGGAACAGAAGGTTGACATTGTGATAATGGCAAATAAGACATAATTCTGGGGATAAAACAGTGTTTGGCTCCCTAAACAAGGCTTGCCAATATTTTTTTTCCCAAATTGTCCTTTCAAAGGATGTTTGGCACTGCTTCTGTCCAAGGTATGGGATATGTGTGTTTTGTGGCAATTCCTTACCCCCTGATCCCTTTGTCCTGCTAACAAGGTACCTGCCTGGAGCAGCCCACAGCTCTCCTCCAGCCCATTGCAACCACAGCCCAGGTTGGCTGGGGCACCTCTGCATAAACTGGTTATTCCACATGGATAAGAGTTCCTGGATCTGATGGTGCAGACATAGCCTAAGGGAGCTGCTGGGCATACAGAAACCAAAGCAGCTCCAGCTGATTTGCAAAAGATTTCTGTGAACATGGATTGGGAAGGCTCCACATGTCTTCAGTTAAACATATCTGCTCTCTTTGCAGGAAGGTGGACCCTACTGGGGCCCTAGTTGTCTCTTTCTGAGAAAGGCCCAGCAGTAAAACAACATGGAGATCCAAGTTCCTGCTTTACCTAGAGATTATTCATCTAAATAAGGATTTGGGTAAAAAGTGCAGGATCAAGTGTTATAACTGTAGGGTCAATTGTTGTAATGTGTTATGGTGAAATAATTTTTGTCTGCTCCTCCTCCACAGCTTTTTCTGGTTTTCTGTTCTCCCCTGCTCTTGTCACTGCTGCTCCCCAGCATGGGTCACCAGCAGGCTGCATTTCCTCAGGAGGGTCCTGCCTTGGCAGAGTCCTCCCCAGGCCCAGTCCCTCAGGGGCGTCCCTCCTGCCAAAAGCATGTCTCCAGCCCCATATGGGCTTCTCCCCAGTGTTTCCTCATGTGTCCTCCCCTAGAAGGTGACACTCTCATAAGGGAGCTCATACAGAGTATTAGCTTTGTCTTCAAGGAAAGCATTTGGCAGGCAGGCAGGTGCAGTATGATCCAACATCCCTAAAAGTGAGTGCTCTTTCCTCTGAGTTCAATGAGCTTTGGATTGTGCCCTTATGGAAGGAAAATTTGGCAGAAAAATGTATAGATTAGACTCAAGTCAGGGGAAAATATTCCAGCAAAGCATTGGTGGCTGGAAAAGCTTGATTTGAGTGCTAGAGGCCAAGCACAGGAAGGAGCAGAGAGGTCAGCACTGGTGCCCAGAAAAACACAGGTAATGACAGTAGTTCTCTGTCAGAGTTGTGGCCGTGGTCAGTCAATCACAAGTTACAATCAACCTCTAAGGTGTTCAGCTTTCAGCCTGCAGCAAGGCTATGTGTGTTTGTAATTCACCTTTACTAATGGTAATCAT
The DNA here is from genome assembly GCF_008360975.1 of Lichenostomus cassidix. Classification (NCBI taxonomy): domain Eukaryota; kingdom Metazoa; phylum Chordata; class Aves; order Passeriformes; family Meliphagidae; genus Lichenostomus; species Lichenostomus cassidix. The sequence continues at coordinate 21,736,374 of NC_139490.1, forward strand.
TTGAAAGATTCATCATCACACTTTCTCACTTTGGAATCAATGCAGCTTTTAAGTAAGACCTGTGAAAACCTAATCTGCAGAAAGAAAAAGGAAAGGTCAGATTATATAGTAAATACAGTTCTAAAATAAAGCTTTTGGATGATAACCTATGCAGCTAACCTCAACCAAATATTCACCCCAAAGAGAACCAATCATTTCATTTGCAGCCTAAACTATCCCCTCCTGCACAAACTAGTGTTAAAAGGGAAAATGTCTAATATTTTTAGTTTTCCTTCTTCAAAAGGAAAGCCTTTTGTTTTACTACCAGACTGACCTGATGGTGTACTCAAGGCTGATACGTGTTAAGTAATTCTACAAATTTAATCTAATAAGTCTAATCAAATTTAAACTTAACAGAAGTAATCACAATTCATTTCAAGCTGCTCTTTTCTTGTCTTCCTTCCTTGTCCTCCCTATCCTGTCATGTAGATCATTCTGAGTTTTTCTCCCAGAATATTTGCTACTCCTAAAGGCTTAGACAGATGAGAGTTTGTGGTTAGAGAAAATCCATATATTCACTGGGGATGAATGAAAGCTTATATGGAGCTATCAGTTGTCCAGAATAACTGGTAACATTCTTGTGAGGGGAAAGGGTAGTAAAAGGTATTGAAGATTCTTTGGGCTAAAAATTGGAATGTGATCCATAAATCTGCCATCCATCATCTTCAGTTCCCAATCTCAAGACTCAGAGCAGCCTTCACAGACTCCTTGATGATGAGAACAAGACACAGCACAGTGTGTAGGACTTCAGCACCCAGTTTTGGGAAGTGCCATCAGAAGCCTCATCCGTAAAGTTTTTGTGTGTTCATGGTGATACAGGCATTTTGCTCCTATATGGAAATAATCTCCATTTTCTCTCAAATTGAATGCTCTAGAAAGAGAAGAAAACACTCATGATAACTCACATTGATAACAGGCATCATCCCACAAGGAGGTTCTGGCACTTCGCAGGATCTCTGAAAATGCCCTGAAGCCTCATCCAGAGGCCCTGGAGCATCCCCTGAGCAGAGAGCCCAGGAGGCTGAGGTGGGCCAGGGATCCTGCTTGAGAGGATGGGAATTGGGAGAAGTACCTGCTCAGCCCCAGCTGGTACCTGCTACCAAACATCTGTCAAGCAGTGATGGAAAAACCACGCAGCATCTGTTTTCCAGAGGAGAGCTGTGCTCGTGAGCCGCAGTGGGCAAGGGCTGAAATCTCTTGGTTAAAACATATGTTGCAAGAAATGAGCAAAACCTAAAGTAAACTGTTTACACAGAGGTAAGCATCTGCTGATTGCTGCTAGACACAGGCTAAATGAGGCTCTGTTTGAAAATGGCCTCGTTTTGCCCTTGCATGCCTTTTTAATACAGCAGAATAACTGACTCCTCACCAGGCAGAAAGCTCCATTACTTATGTTTCCACAGTGCATTTTCTTTCCCAAACAATGTTTGCTGCCCCAAGAGCCTAATTATCACCTAAGAGATGTTAACAGCCAGATCATTGGAACTTCGAAAAGGTTTTGATCAAATACAAGCAAGATGTAGTTTGTATTTTGCTGCCCTGTATTCCAGGAGCAGCTGGTCTCCTGAGGTAGGAAAGTGTGGACTAAGTTAATGAATTTAAATACGCTTCTGTTAGATCTTTTAATCATGAATGTAATTGCAGCTGGTAGTCTTTTTAATTTTTAAATATAGAGGTTGTGATTGGATTTCTTTTTCTTTTTTTATTTCTTCATTTTCAAATCTGTCGCTACAGTTCCTCCCCTCACAGAATTCTCCAGAAGAAACACCTTGTCTTTCCAGAGTGAACATTGTGAATCTTTCCTGTTCTGATTATTTCACTACAAATTTTCTGCATTAGCAGTGCCCTTTCTGTCCCTCTCTACAGCTGCTTCTGCCTTTGTTGAGTCTGGCATAAGGATACACATGTAGTAACAGGCACAAGCATGGAGTGGGAGGAATTTACCTTTGGAATTTACCTCTGATACATACCTCTCATGCCAGCTCTGGCACTTGTCTCTAGGCTGACTGGAATAACAGGATGCACAAGCATCAGCCCAGCTTCTCAGAAACACTAACAAGGGGAGTTTGAAGCCCAATACTTGTGTCCCACAGGTGACTGAGTGTTTCTGTGTTTGAGCTAGCTGATAATAAAAACATCACCAGGTTAAATGGAGCACACAAAGGAAGCAGTGCTGGCAGTTCTGTGATGCTGAAAGCTGTCCAGATCTCTTGTTTTTGTATACATCCTCTCTTTAGGATGAAAAAAATGCAATACACCAAGCTGAGATCCCCCAGAGTATTGAAAGAAACGGATTGCAATGGCCCTGCTTCCTTCCAGGTCCCACTGGCAAAATATTCAAAGAAAAGATAAATTATTATGTGAAGAGACAGGCAGGGGATTGAATGACTCAAAGCTATAGGATATGGAGCCTCATATAACAAGATCACCAGCTCTCATTCACCCCAGCTTGGTGGTGCCTGAAAGCCTCTCCAAGCTCAGCAGTTTGCCAGTGTATCTGAAAGAGCTAATGGCCCCAGCCCAGCAGATCCCAGTGGGCAGAGACTTAGCACAGCATGCTCCAGGGATGTGGATTGCCACACACTTACTTCAGAATTTACCAAACACAAGAAAGTTTTTCTCTGTGATAATTGTTTTGACAGAGAGACTAAGCACATGCCTGCATTCAAGCCGTGGTTATTTCAGTGGAGCTGTGCTGATAAACTCCTCTGGGGAGGGAACTCACACTGGCCAGGTTCCTCTGCTCCACCATTTAACGCATTTCCCTGGACAGAATGAGCCATACCCACAACCACATATATATTGCTACTCACAACTTTTTGCTGGCATTGCTATCTGGCTGGTAATGTTCTTTCGTTTCATTTATTTACTCCTCACAGTACAGTTATGCCAGCAAAGCTCTTCCATGTAACCTAAGCTTATGAGGGAGAAAACGCCTGTGTAAATTTTTTAAAGGTGGTGTTTCCTGGTCTGGCCTGAAGCAGAGAGTCAAGCCAAAGGCTCGGTGGGTACAGAATTGTGCTGTCCCGAGGCAAAGGGCGGTGCTGAGTGCTGCTGTGCAGCATCCCCCGCAGGCAGAGAGGGCACTGCTGCCAGCAGGGAAGGGCTGCTGAACTGAGAATGTGAACACCAGGGCCAGCTGCTGCCAGAGCCTCTGGGACGAAAGCTGTGTGAGCAGAGGGTTGTGCCGACTCACCCTGGGCTGTGACACCCAGCAGAGGCGGCGGGTGGCACCGGCTGGGTGACTGCATGGCGCTTCAGGGTGGCACTCGGGCATCGCTGCCTCCAGCGCCGCTGTGCAGAGGGAAACAATCCCAATCACCAATTGCCGGCGATTAGACGGGATTGCACTCGAGGCCTGACTGTAAGACACGACAAATGCCACGGGCAGGGAGATGCTGGAAGGAGCGGTGCCTCGGTGCCGAGCCGTTCCGCAGCAGGCAGGTGCCATCTAGTGGAACTGGCACTGCCGGTTCCCTGCGCTGGGCTGCCCGGGATCCCCAGGCTGCGGCAGGAGCGGGAACAGCCCCACCGGGCACTTCCTTTGTGCTTCTTTGGGCAGAAGGGTTTTCCAAGTTGAGAGCAGTGCTTTGGGAAGTGGCACCGTACACTTTTAAGCACCTAATTAGACTTATCTGCTGTAGAGCTGCAGAGGAATTTGGCTGCCTTTTGGCCAGCTGGAACACCTCTGGAGTCCTTCACATGGAGGGTGAGAGAATGTTGGCCTGTATTTAAATTTTAAAAAAGTCTTTCAATGATTTATTAATCAAAAAACAGCTTTTCAAAATCACATTCAACGCATTGCTGTTTTTCTGGTATTCATAAGTGCTCCTGCTAACCAGAGGGCAAGGGATGCCATTAACCACCCTTGGAAGCAGAAGAACCCAAGGTTTGTTAGGGTGAAATATCCCTTCTTCACAGCGCTGAGGTGCTGTCTCTGTGAAATACCCACTTAATATTTCATATTCAGCCTCACAATGCACAGGTCTGAGGCATCACCTGGCAGAGAAATCCTGAAGCTCTTGAAGTTTTGAAGACTCAAATGTCCATCTGAAGTCCCAAACCACGAGGCTGATTTGTGCTTCCTGTGGGTGCAACTGAGGGGAAACAAGAGCATTCCTTTAATTAGAAGTAGGTTTGCTGTTCCTTGCACCTCTCTCAGCAGCGCCTGGGACAGGTCACTGTCAGAGACAGGAAGCTGGCTGGCCAGGACAGATCCATGATGGATTTGGAGCAGCCCTTTCCAGCACTGCTCTGGTAATGAATTTTGCAGTCTTTGTTCGCTTCCTCGGCATGGTGATTCACTTAGGAGAGGAATTGTTTCTGGGAGCTGGACCATCACTCTGGCAATTCCTGTTGGGTCTGTCTGCATGCCTGCTTTAAATGAACAGTGGCTGCTGAGGCCAGCAAGGAGCTGTGCTGTTTGCAATAAAATACCCACACTTTGTACTGTGCGTGTCGCATATTCTCCTGTTCTTTAGGAAACAGTTCTAACAAAAGTGTTAATTGCAGGCCAGCTAATGCTGCATTATTTTCAGGCTCAAGCAAAAGAAGTTCAAGCCAAGAATCAACCTGCTGTTTTCAGATCAATAATTTGTGAAAAATGAATAATGATGCCCATGAAGTCTCCCGTTGTGCCGTGGGGAAGGGCTGGTGTTGGTTACAGAGCAGCACAGTGAGCAGCCTTCTCCCAATGGTGCTGCAGCCCCTCCTGCCCAGCCTGGCTCTGGCGGGGATTTTAGGAGCAAACTGGCAGCAGTTGTTTCCAAGGGCTGACTGGATGCAGTGCCCATGGGGAATGCACTGCAGCTTGGGCTTCTTGCTGCTGGCAAGGCCTGACATCAGCTGCTCTTCACTGCACACCCTTTGATGGATTTGTTGCATAAGCTTTTAGCAATGTCTTGATTTCCCAGGAAATGATGTGTTTTAGACAGAAGCCAGGCACCTTGTTAGTCCTGCCAGCTGGCAGGGGGGTGGGTATGTACATATAGATATTTGGTGTTTAATAATTGAAACTGGGTGTATCAAGGTTGGCAGCATGTCTTTCAGCTTTAAAGACAGGGTATTGTCACAGGAAAATGGGATGTTTTCCTGTGCTGAAGACAAATTTTTCTTCAGCTAATCTTGGTGTCTGCAGCTGCTGTGTCAATATCTCCTCCCGAAAGGCAGGGAATGAACTTCGGAACATCTGTAACAGCTACATTAAGTGGTGTGGTTTATTGTAGAATTATGGATGATGATGGCTGGGTTACTAAACTGTAAATCAATCAAAGCTTTTTGATGATATTCTATATCATTTGAAGGAGACTCATGCAGGAAGAGACAGTGATTTATTGCACCAACTGGTAACACATTCAGCCCCAGTCATTTTTATTTATCATTACTTTGAAAAGATTTCAACCCTTCATTAAAGCACATTAAAAAAAATCTGTAGTGATGATAAAGTTTTGCTGTAATGAAAATTGACACTCCTGAACTGTGATTTCTGGTGATAAGAAAGTGAAGAATGAGGAACTTAAGATACACAAACTTCACACTAAATTAGTTGAACAATTGCCTTTGTTTAATTGTCTTTTACGAGCAAATGAAGGGAACTTTTTTCTTTTCATCCTTAAATCTGTTCCTTTGAAAGGATCTCACACTGTCTGTAGTTTTGAACCATGGTACCCGGATTTTGAATGCTTAGCAAGTCATCCATTTCTGAGGCATTAGCAACGCAGACAGGATTTATTTCAATCTCTGCATATGATTCTTTGATCTGGGGCTGACTTAAGTGCATTCCAGTGCAATTAATTAGGAAAACAGTATAAGACAGTGGCAACTCCAAGTGGTCTTAAATGTTAAAGTGACTGATTAGTAGCTCTGCTTTCTTGAGGATTATCTTCTGCTGCTTAACAACATCTGCTATTGCTGAGCAAGGGAGAGTCAGTTAATTGAGGAGAGGGATCCTTGCTTCTCTCTGTAAGCCACCAGTATGACTATTCTCCAGAAGAGAAGCCATGAGGGAACCTCTCCCAGCACTGATTGTGAGAAGGAGCTGGCTAAATGGAATCAGGAGCAGTCCCTTCCCTGATGCTGTGGGGTGTGTGGCAGTGTGCAGCTCACACTGATTGCTTTGCAGGGCAGCAGTCGTTCCCTTTTCCTAGCAGCCCTTTGTGGCTGGCAGAGCTCCTTGGACTCCAGTCCTTGCACTGGGCCTGCTTTCAGGGGTGGGTTGTGCTGCTGTTTGTGTTTTCTTCCTTGGAATGTCTCGTTTCTTGCTGTTCACTGGCTGGCTGAAAGTTACACTGTTTTCTTGGCTGTTCAGGACGTGTCAGTCCAGTTTAAAAATCCTGTGCATCTCCTTTCTGTTTCCAGAGTCGTCCTACTCAGGTCAATAAAAGTAGCCATCCATCAGTTTTTGATTGGAACAAGATTGATCAATGAGCAACTTAGGGGTGCTGCAGCTGCCTGACACAAATATTGCCTCCCTTTGCCTCCCTTTGCCTCCCTTTGCCTCCCTTTGAAGGAATTCAATTGTCCTGCATAAGTGATCAATATCTGCTCCTCTGACTACTCGTGCTCCCTGAATCTTCCTGTATAGTTTCTTTATCATTTAATCTTCTTCAAGGAGCCATATTTCCTGTCTATCATGCTGTTACATTTTCCTTGAATCTTTTTTGAATCTCACAGCCAGTGGAGCTCCTGTGATTCACAGGAGAAGCTGACTTACAGTTCAAAAGAAAATGCAAATTCTAGCCTATCTGCTTTATTTACAGCTGTTTCAAATAAGTATCTTTACATATTGCATAGTTACTTCAGCTTTGTCTTTGCTCTATATCAACTTGCTTCTGTTTTTCTTTTTTCTGTTTGGCAATATCCTGATCATTTTTTCTTCTGCATCCTGAAGTGTGTGAGGATCAGATGCAGAAATCGTGCTTTATTAGTTAAAATATTCACTTGTTTTATTCATTGCATCCATCTTGACACCTGGGGAGACTAAATCCGTGGCATTCTCTCTCTTCCCAGGACAAAGACAACAAGAAGCTCCACAGATTTCTGTGCAGATCAGTGCAGCTCAGTCCCAGTGGCACAGCAGAAAGCTCCCTGACTTGGCAGCCTGCACTGGCAGTGTGTTAGGGGACAGCACTTACTCCCTGGAGCTGGAATGAGGCCCCAGATGCTTTCCACTTATCTAGTGGGAGGGTGAAAACTGCTATCCTGTGCTACATGTCCAGTGGAAATTGATCTCTGACACAGAGATGAAAAGTCCAGTGTCTCATTGCAAATGTGTCATTACTCTTCAGGGACTGATTTGTTACTTGCTTGGTACTAATGTGGCCACACACAAGAAGATTCTAAAAAATAAACACCTGATGTACCCTTCTAGCAAATATTTTATAGTAAATATGGGTGTAATGTGTTACTGACTTCTGTATGTTTTGTAATGCCAAAATCAATGCACATGAAAGTCTCTGTGACAGAACCAATAAGTAAAGGGAGTGCAAATTTTTCTTTCAGAGAATGGCCATGTTTTTCCCTCCTGAAATTTCCTACCTTGCTGACAGCGGGGGCAATAATGAAAGCAAGGGAATTCAAAGAATAAGCCCAGGTTGCAGTCCACCTTTCTGCCAGCACTGATGTAATCCTTCTGGCACTGCAACTTCCCTTCACCATCTGTCAGCATTCCGATGTGCTATTGATTAGGGGCTTTACTGAGGTCACTCAGGAATCACAACAAGCCTCCTGAAACTTGGGCAAGGTAATAAATCAAAAGTATTTGATTTGTTACTCGCTGTCATTTTTGGTGCCTTGCTTCAGTAGAAGACAGCAGTCAACACTTCCTCAGCTCTTCGTGTGAGGAAAGTTATGATGGCAAAAGAAAGCGCTTGTTTATAAACGGTGCAAGTAACATAAGCTTTTAATGGGTCCTAGAGGAGTCCAAGGCTCCAGAGGGCTTTGGAATGCCTTTCCCTCCGCCCCCATTTGCTCCCCTCACCCTGACCCCCACGTTTTTTTCCAAGCCTTTGTCCAATTTTCATCATATCTGTCATTTTGAAAAATGAACTGGCGGTTCACTCCTAAGGTTCATAGCATGCCATGTATCTTTTTTTAGATTAACTTGTTTGCAAAGAGACAGTTCAACAGGAAATTCTTGTGCTTACACAGCAGTACAATTTTTATGAAAAGCAGAGATGTTGTTAAAACTCATTATCTGTGCCTATTCTGCTAATTGGATATAAAGAAGTCATGAGGCAGGAGGATGACAGGACCATGCTTGCTTCCTGGGTAGAGGCCTATTAGTACATTGCTAACAAATCTGACCTGGGGCTGAGTGTGTAACACTGTGGTATGAACACAGTGAGTATCAGCATTGCCCAGCACTGAGATCTGAGGGGAAAGTGCACCTCAGTTCATTTAGGGAGACAGTGGTCCTGAAAGTGTCCATTTCTGATAGTGTCAGAGGAATGAATGCCCAGCCTTGATGCTCCATTTGATTGCAGACGTATAATGCTCCCTTGTATTACCATGTGGATCAATCAGTGTGGAACAGCCTGTATCATTCTGCCCCTCCCAACAGGGCTGTCAAGGCTCCACATGTCCTCCCAACTTTGGGGCTGACTTACAACCTTTGTGCCTCCACTCCAGCTCTGCTGCCTTTGCCAGTATATTTCAGGAGGAATAGCTGTGTTGCAGGAATATATGCACAATACTATTCCAACAATTGCTTTGTAGACCTGCCTGTCTTTGTAGGTCAGCTTTAAACAGAGATACCTCACCCTGTGCTGCAGCCACACAGCATGACTGCTCCTGCAGATCCCAAAATCAAGGCTGCATTGCTGCAGGGTGACTGGATCAAGCACACAGACTGACCTTTTCCTGGGTTTCATGTCTACATGGTGAAATCAGACCCTTGAGTGAGGATCTGGAGGGGGAGCAGAGCCTGGCTCAGGGTTGGCTGTTACATTTCCAAATGTCCTATCTTCTAATACAGCCAAGTCCCAAGAGCAGAGACCAGCAGGCAAAACAAACACAATTATGCAAAACAAACCTGGTTCCCAAAGCAAGCACTGACACCCCTCCTTTCCTGGCAGAGAAAATCACTGCTGTAGGTGTTTACCAAGTCTGAGAGCTGGAGGATTGCGTGTGCTATTCAGTTTCTTGGCTTTTGGGGGTTTGTGTTGCAACCTTTATTTAAACATCAGGGACAGAAAAAATGTTTGGTTTGTTTGTTTGTTTGGGGGTTTCTTTCTGTTTCTATGATTTTTAAAGGACTGAAGACTTTATTGTGTGTGAAATGCAGGAAGAGCCTAAATGAACAACAGATGAGAGGAAATAGACTGAGGAAAATTAGGGCTATTTGCTACTGAAGGAAGTAATCATTGTACATATATTAAATTCCAATCTCTAACTGAGAATGTGCTTGTTATGCAAGAACTGTAGGGGAAAACAGGGGAATATGTGGAGTCTTTGCAAAAGTGGTGAGTATGGGTTTGGTGTACTGGTGGTAAATGAGACAGCTTTTACTGAAGCGAGTGGTGGCTGGAGAGTCCCCCAGAGCTTCCCATCACAGCAGAAGGTTATTCTCTGTGCAGAAGGGGAAAACCGCTTTTCATACATCTGCTGTTTGTAGGTAACATTTAGTATGACTTTCTAATGAGAATATAAATTCTTTGTGAACTTTCATCTGCTACATTCTCAGCTCATCCATCCTTAGAGACACCTGACTCACCTAGACTTGACTTACTATTTACCTATTCCTTAAGGATGAACTGCTCATTTTCAGTGGAGATAACCTTTCCCTGACAATCCCCTGCAGTGTTTCTGCCACATTTGGGTTTAGATGATTGTAGAGGGGGGCTGAGTTCTCTGGTTCCTCTTCCCTTGGTCTCTGCACTAACAGCAAGGCAGGCATTTCACTGCTGGGAGACAAAATCACTGTTTGTTTCAGGGGTAAACTACTGACAGTGAGAGCCACTAGGAATGGAATAAGGACCCTCACAAGGGATTTGTGGAGTGTGTGATACATGGGCTTGGCTTACAAGGATGCCTTAAATCAGCCACAGATTTGACATTACTACATCTTTAAACAAAACAGAGTGTTCCTCATTATTACAAGATGGCAGACCCCCTGTTCAGTTAATTCAGCAAAGATATAGAATGATTTTTTTATTTAATTTTTTTTTAGCAGTAGAAAAATTGTAGCCTGGGGGCATGTAGCTTTGACAGATTGGGGTTATATGGTTGAAGCTGACCTATGCAGCTTCCTTCCCCTTCCCCCTCCTGTCAGGCAGAGGAAGCATTTATGATTGCAAGTGGCTAGCTGTATTTTGTCCTCTGTCTGAAGGAAGGCCACCACAGTAGTCAAAAAGGACTTGTTACATGTTTTGCTTTTCCTAGGAGGGATGCTTGAAAGCTCAGTAAAGAACCAGTAAATTTTTTTTTTTTAATAAATAAATTCGACCATGTGGGAGGAAGCATTTAAGTGCAGGAAAGAATAGGGAATTGCACAGTCAAATAAGCAGTTCTTGGCAGAATTTAGAGAACAGCAGCAGTAAGAAGGGTGCATTGGCGTGTAGAAAAGAGTGGAAATGAACTGAAGAGAAATGATACCATCATATTTAGAATCTGTCACTTTATCAGAGTTATGTTGGCTGGTTATTAGCAAAAGAGAAGGAATTGAGTTTTTAGAGGAAGAAGGGTTTCATTTCCCCTTCATTAGCTGAGGAACCTGCTGACAGGAATTAAGACAGAATATTGCTAAATTGCATCTTCAGCCACGCAAGAAAGGGTTATTCTTGCTCAGTGACTGCATTTGCAGCATGGCCCTGCTTTAAAAAAACAAAACTCTGCTGCCAAAACTAAGGCTGCTTTGTGCTGCTGTGAGAATGGGAAGGAGAGGTCCAGGCGGGAATCCTGTGGGGCAGTGGTGCCTCTGACGCCTGTGTCATGAAAATATGCCTCCAGTTAACTATTGTCCTCTGACCTCAATCCATGCTGAAACAGGGGCTTTGCATAATTGTGGAAGGAGACGGCTCCTGCTCCAAAAGATGTTATGTTTTGAATTTCCAAAACAGACAAAGGAGACATTGTCAGCCCTTCACACATGGGAAATAGAGGCAGAGAGAGAGAGGGAGATTTGGTCTGGGGCAAGCAGGCTAATTTTGACAGAATGGGCACTTAAAGTGAAGTTTCCTGAAGTAATTTGTGTGTTATGACCACAAGATTGCCCTTCCTTTCTAATATTGGATTTTGTTCTCCCTGAAACTTCAGTTCAGATGCAGGGCTGTTTATCAAAAACATTCTTTTATTCTGCTCTTTTTAATAAATATGCTGGGGATTCTGTCCTTGGACAAAACTGTGCAGCTTGCATGCAGGTCTAAGTTGCAACTCTGCAAATGCCTCAGAGAGCCTCAGGTGCATTTTCATGTTGGCACTGCCAGGAGCAGTACTGCAAGAAAAGGCAGAGGTGTGACTTTGTCCTGCTTGTCTTTGTGTCCTTGGGGATCACAACGCCATGGGTATGTAGAAGGGGAGCCTGCAAGAGCAGTAATGCTGTTCTGCCCAGCTTCATGTGGGAAGAAAAACCTTACCAACTCCCATGTCCATTTGTCTTGCTCAAGCTTGTTGAGAATCAGCACCTTGGAAACTAATATCTTTCCAGAAAGCTAAATACAAATTTGGGGGCGTAACTTTAAGTCAATGGTGCATCTCAACTTAGGCAGTTAAAACTATTCTTTTGCTTTAAAGTCTCTGTTTGGTTTTATTTGTTAGAGGGTTTTTAAATTTTATTTATGCCCCATTGGAGCAGCTTCCTCAAGTACTTCCAGGCACCTCGTTCCAGTTTCCAAATCTGATTTCTGTGTTAGGAGGTGAGCTTTTTCCTTCAAGCACTTTGCTGTGTGACAGGCCTGGAAAGAGGCACATCAGATTCAGTAGAATCTCAAAAATTGTAACCTATTTTCCTGTTCTTTCTATTCATGGAGATGAATCTTTGAGAAAGATCACTCATGATAAAATATTTCCCAGGGTATTGCCTCAACTCAGGTAATAGCTCTCACAGTGCAGGTGTGCAGAAAGAAGTACTTGCTCCTTAAGCTTTTCCCAACCCATGTGCTGTTCAAGCTGTTTCTGTTTCAAGGGACTCCAGAAGCTTTGCATGATATTTATTAATCTGATTTACTAATAGTCTCCTAAAGTTTAAACAGAGACAGAGAGAGAAGATAAGCTGGACTCAGGCTTACAGGAATCAGATTCATGCCAACTCTGCCACTTCCATTTGGCTTTAGGTGCATCATTTAGTATTTGCGGTTCCTCTGTCTACCAAATGCAGATAGTAATTCTTCCCTTTTTTCCCTATCCATATTTGTATAGATGGCATGTTTGGACAGGAGTCAGCTCCTCCTGTGTCTGTGGATACCTCACACACAAATGAGTCCCTGATCTTAGGTTCTGTAGCCACAAAACAATAACTGGCTTCAACCTGCTCGGTGAGAAACACAACCTTTGGATTACATTGGTGGAGATAAAAAGTCCACTGCAGTTCACAAGTCAAAAACTGCTGATGGTGTTTAGCATCAATGTCTGTCATTGAACACCTGGTGTTCATCACCTCTTTCCTTTTCTTTCCACTGTCATATTTTATCCCATCTATTAGAGGTTTCTGAGCTCAGTCTGTATAAATTATGGTTGCCTCTTAGTCAAGGTGATGGAATCACTACAGGCTGCAAGGTAAAGGAAGGAAAAAGACGTAAACTTAAGGAAAAGTGTTTTCCTTATGTGCTCTGCTCCTCTTCTTTCTCTCCTCTCCCTCACAGCCAGTGCTGGGCAGTATTACTAGAGCGCAAGATACTCCTGCTATTGAAGAGAAATGGAATAGTTTCCAGAAATAACAAATGTCTTTACCAGCCCTAGTTATAAAGGCAGAAAGCAGGAGAGGAATTGGAGCTGGAGTGGACACCCGATGCCATTGTTGGAAAGACCAAAATTGACTGCTTTGGAACAGCCCTTCGGCAAGTTTGTAATGAATTAGGAAAGCAAACATTCCTTCATATGAGACTTCCTGGGCAATGGCTTTGATGTACTTTTTGAAAATTAAATTGCTCTTACTGCAGAAATTTAAGTTACTACTAGGAAAAATAATACTGAAGGTGCTAGGGAAACACCTAAAACTTAATTTTAACTGTGTTAAAATTAGCCAAAACAGAATACTTTTACTATTTTTTTTCCTCAGAAAACTGTTCAGTGCCATCTCAATGCCCATTACATTCAGTGTTCCTGAACCACACTGGCAAGGCAGTGAGCCCTAGCAGCATTCCGAGGATGTATTTTTGGTGGGGACATGAATCCTCCAGCACCCCTGGATGAAACATTTCCAGTTGTGTGTGTGTGTTATCTTCTGTGTGTGCAGAGTGTCCCACAGCCCCATGCACTGGGAGCTCGTGCCAGCTTTAGCCACCAGAGAAGGCATTTCCTCATTCTAGGAACACAAAGGCACCTCAGTCCCACACTGCTGGCAGTGGGGGAAGAAAAGGCCCATTTCCCTCTGTGTGGAGAGGGCCATTGCAGACTGCCATCTCTGTCAACCCCAGAACTTATGGGCTGAAGCTGGAGGGTCTCTGTCAGAGACAGATGTCATGTTTCCAGTTCTAGGGACTGAAATAGGGACAATACAAGGGACAACTTGTATTGTTGGGGACTTCATTACACTTGGAACAGGGAGAATGCCCCATGACATTATGTGTGTTCTTCCCAATTGTCTTGCTTTTCCCTTCTACTTAGTCTCGTGTCTGAAGTGTGTCTAAAGTTTGTTTGATTTAATATCAGGTTGACTGAAACGGGAATAAATTACTGCTGCCATTGCTGGTTGTCAGCTCAGCCTTCTCTTTCTGCAAGCATATTGCATTCCTGGTTTCCCATGGCTTTTCACTTATGTTCCTGTGGTGTTATCCTGCTCCTTACCGCAGCCTCCCAGATTTCAGCTCGGCAGGCAGATCAGTCAAGCAGTAGGAGTCCTGGTCAGCATGTGCACAAAGTGGAAGGGATAGGCACAGCCCATAAGCAGCCAGGCTGCAGGGCTGTCCTGGGGAGCAGCTCCTGGCTGGCACAGCAGGCACACAGGGAAAGGCCAGGCAGTGCCAGCAGCCACAGTCACGCTCTGGAGTCAATGCATGGGTTCAGTCCTGGAGATTTGTTCTGCCTTTGCTGGGAATGGACATCCTGGTGAAGGTGCTGCTACTTGGCAAGGCTCACGTGGTGGGCAGTGAGAAAGAGACACACAGGTCTAATGTTGCACAGACTGCGTGAGAAAAAAATAACCCACGAGTAGAGTGGAATGGATGAGGTGATGTTGATTTGCTCTCAGTTTTTTGTTGTCTGCATTAGATCCCTGCTTGCCAAGCATCTTTCTTGTCACTAGCAGCATATTTATTCAATTTTCTCTTCTCCTTGTAGAAAATTCTACTACATCACGCTGCTGAGAGACCCTGTATCTCGTTACCTCAGCGAATGGCGTCACGTGCAGCGAGGAGCTACGTGGAAGACCTCCTTGCACATGTGTGACGGGAGGACACCAACTCCTGAAGAGTTGCCATCGTGCTATGAGGGCACGGACTGGTCGGGCTGCACGCTGCAGGAGTTCATGGATTGCCCCTATAACTTGGCCAACAACCGCCAGGTGAGGATGTTGGCCGACTTGAGCTTAGTGGGCTGCTACAACATGTCCTTCATCCCGGAGAACAAGCGAGCGCAGATCCTGCTGGAGAGCGCGAAAAAAAACCTCAAAGACATGGCCTTCTTCGGCCTGACAGAGTTCCAGAGAAAGACTCAGTACCTGTTTGAGAGAACTTTTAACCTGAAGTTCATCCGGCCCTTCATGCAGTACAACAGCACCAGGGCGGGCGGGGTGGAGGTGGACAATGACACCATCCGCAGGATCGAGGAGCTCAATGACTTGGACATGCAGCTCTATGACTATGCAAAGGACCTCTTCCAGCAGCGCTATCAGTACAAACGGCAGCTGGAGAGGATGGAGCAGAGGATAAAGAATCGGGAAGAGAGGCTTCTTCACCGGTCCAATGAAGCACTTCCCAAGGAAGAGACCGAAGAGCAAGGACGTTTGCCCACTGAGGACTACATGAGCCATATTATAGAGAAGTGGTAGCCTAGGCAGACTTTTATATTAATGATATTCTAGGGTTTCCATATAAGAGATCATGGAAGTAAAATTACAAAAACAACAAAAAAATATTTTATTTAAAAACGAGTCTGTAAAACAGAAGATAGATTGCTTCCTTAAGCATAGGGTCTTTTTACTGTTTCTTACAAGACCGATGAGATTCTTAAAAAAAAAATAAATACATAAAAATAAAAAAAGGGTCAACATTCTAATGCAGAGGTAAAAAATGCACAAAAGCAGTTACCCACTCTTAAGGCCAACTACAAAAGAATGTTTCTTATCCTCACACTTTTAACACAAATGGCAGGAGTAGGATTTTTAAAAATCTATCAATCCCCTAAGCATAATGATATAAATCATTAAAAACAAGGAAACAGAGGTTTTCTTTTGTGTGGGAGGTGGGATGGGAATTGCATTGTCTGTAAGTAACTGATGATGGCAACTGAGTTGAGGAGGTGCAATCCTGTCAGGCTGGGAGCTGAGCACACAGGCAGTCACAGCATTTCAGCTGGCAGCCACTGCCACATAGTAAAGAACCATTAAAAAAAAGAAGAAAACCAGTCAGAGGATGAGAAACATTAAATTGAATTGACTATGGCCTGGGATATGTACTTAGCACAGTGGTTCTGACTCATTGCACTGGTATCACATACACATATGCAACTTCATCACAAAACTAATAGGGAATTCATGCACAAAACTCCCAGATTTGTTTCCCAGAGAGGTCCCAAAACAAGTTAAAAGCCAACCATAGACTCAAACCTGCACTCACATGTTATCCTCTCAGCTTACACCACTACTGCTCAAGCCACCATCAGTATTGTGTGTTAACAGCACATGAAAACCCTGTCCTACATCCTAAAAAAAAAGGAAGAGAAATTTCAATACTCCCTCATAAAACTCCACAAAATTCAGACCCTGCCACTGATCAGTCATTAATGGGAACGTGACAAGGGGGCTGTTTTGTTTTGTTTGTTACTATGTGAAATACTGACCCAGAATAAGCATAGGGATGTACTCTATCTGTATTATTTCAGTTATTTTTACTTGCTTTTATCAAGAGATAATGGGCATCAGCCTGCTTCCAGTGAAGTCACTAGAACTGATTTAAGTGGGAACAGGATGGAGCTCTCTTCCAGAGCTGTGAAAATTTCTGACTATGGGTCTGAATTAATTATGAGACAGTGCACATTGTCTTTTGGCAGGGTGCCTGTTCTGCAGCCCTTACTTCAAATGAACAAGCTGTGTTCATAAAACTGGAAAGGGGAATCATGGAAAGTGTTTTTTTAGTCTCAGACCACTCTCAAAGCAGAACTCTTTCAATGCTGGTTTTTAGGGCCTCATGGAAGTTTAATCCTCCAGTGTGGGGACAGCCTAACCAGGTTCTGCTTGCTGACTTTTGAGTCATACAACAACAATGACTTTTCTAATTCCTCTTCCCACTCGCCAAATTAAAATATGGCTTTTTTTTTTGCTGTTGCAAGCACTTCTTTGTTTGGCTGGAAGCATGGAAATGAAGTCGTTTTTGCCTGGTTCATGTCTCACTCCCTTATTACTCAGCCTGCAAGACCTGAACCAGCTATTGTTGAGGGTGAACTCTGAACCAAATGGAATATGATTTGATTTTCAAAGCCCATGCTAACTGCAAATCAAACATGGCATTGAAATCACTGGAGGAGAGGCAGAGAGCTGATGCATTCAACTTTAGCATGTCATTTTTACAGCATCCCTTTCCCATCATACAAATCCACTGCTGTGCTTACTGGTTTGTATTTTAATTCTTCTTCTGCCTCTGCGCACTTTCCAGCAGCTTCAAGTTCAGACTGAGTTTTGCAAAGGAGGGGCTGCTTTGTTCTCCTGTGCACACCCTGGGGGATACACCTTGCTTTTAGAGATGTTCTTCCCCTGAAGAGTAAAGACAACTAAAAACTTGAGAACAGAAAATACAAAGAGCACTTAGGGCTCAAATACAGCTCTCTTACAGCCCTGAGCCAAAGTCCACCAAAGTCAGAGGATGCTTTTCCTATTGATTTCAGATGGATTTTGGTCAGGTCTGTGTCCTGCTGCTGCAAAGTGCACAAGCACAGGCTCACCTGTCACCAGGCACAGCAGGACTTTGTCACCCACACGTTTGGCTGGTGCCAGGATGTGCTGCTGGTGTCTGTGTCTTTAGAGCTGTGTCAGTGCTTCTGCCACAGAATGGCTCCTGTTCCCAGAGATGTGTAGCCTGGCCATAAGCATCTCCTCCTAGATGAAAATTGGGAAGCAAAATGAAGCACTATTTGGTGGTTGGCTTGGGGGCAGAAGGTATTACAAGTCCATTTGCTCATCTCTGAATCCCAGGACTGGGAGAAGCTATGTCTGTTAGTTGCCAGCACTTTTATGCATTGCTGTAACTAAAGAAAACATTTGTATTTCAAAAATGCAACGTTACAGGCTGTTGACCCACAAAACACAAGATACAAAAAGCAACTGTTTTATATGCACAGTTTCCACCTTTCCCCAAAAGCTTTTCACGGTGCATCCTGTGTTCTGGATCCACAACACACCAGTGGTTACTGCAGTTTATCCCTGTTTGCGTCGCACTGTTGGGACTGTGTGGGATTCAGAGCAGGATTGTGATCAGGATGTGTCTGCCTGAGCTGGTTCTGTGTTAGGGGCTCTGAGTGACCAGCTGGATGTTAATGAATCTGTTTGCAGGTTTGTCTAAATCAGAAGCAGCCTCTGACCTTAGAAGCATGTCAGTAGAAGACCTTGTTCCAACATTTTCTTTGTAATATATTGCAGTAACAAGCAAAAGAAATGAAATTATACTGAAAGCTGTCTTGTTAACACTTTCACTTCAGCCACAAAAGGAGGGCTGACCTCACTCAGTACTGAGGCAGAAGTTTCAAGATTTAAATCCTGCACCCAGAAAATGCCTCAGTTTTTCCACCTCTACACTGGGAGTAACAAATTTATGGACTCGAAAAAGGTACTCCAAGGTATGAAAAGTATAGGGCACTTTGAAACAGATTGGGAGTAATGGAAATTAGGAGAATCACCCAAAAGCCATCCCTCACCCGGGCTGCTATGCTGGTCTGCTTATGGCTGTAGCCATGTGTTAATTTATTTTAAGTGCTGTGTACCAGAACATGGGTTGCAGGACATACCTGGCACTATCTTCTTCCTTTAGTGGGTGCAAGGGAACTTTTTTAACATAATGTGAATGTAGTTTTTTGTGATTTATATGTACCACAGTTTGAAGTGGTACTATTTCTTTTCTTTTTAGGACTGATAATTTGATGCTACAATTACATGAAAAGTGTGTGTGTGTAGTTTTAAAGTGAATGGAGAACAACAGCTTTAAGGCACTCTGGCAGAAGTAGTGGCCAGATAGTAGATTCTTGTTCAATATCTGCCCCTTTCTTCCAAAATGTTTTTCCTGTGACTTCCAAACACATCAAGACCTTGTTCAGTACAGGAGGTGTTTCTTCAGGGGGTCAGTCAGTGCATCATGATCAGGTCAGGTTGAGTGAGTGCTGGGAGCAGCGTGGGCAGTGTGAGATTGGCCCTGTCTCTCAGGGACTTGGTGAGGCAATTCCCCTTGAAACCAGAATTTACCCAGTCAGAGGCTTATCCATCCCGCAGTGTTTCTGCCACAGCTCCAGGGAAATGCCTTTACAGGAGCTAGGGCTGTGTGAGGTGTTTCTGAGGGTGTTTACAGCCAGCAGTACTGGGGCAGGAAAAGGTCCTTAGGCTCTGCCATCTGGCACTGTGATGATCCTGGCACATCCACAGCAAGGATGAGGCTCTGAGTGGGGATTTTCCAGTAGACTCCATTCCTGCTCTGGGAAGGTGGAAAGGCAAAGACATGCTGTAGTGCTAAGAATTCATTTGCTTTTAGTTGCCTAAATGGTCTAAACGTCACTGCTTGGTGGGTGTTGTTGCTGCAGAAAGCTTTTTATTGCTGGTTTGTCTCATCCCAGTTAGTTCTGTTGAAGGAATTTGCCTCATCCAAAGTTTTCCAGACAGCCAGGTGCCACCCTACCCAGGTCACAAAATGCAGGATTGACTGGTGATGTTGCCAGCCCAGGCTGTCACAGGGTTCAAAGTCATAAGCAACAAAAAAAATTTCAGCAAAAGATAAGTGTGAATTTTTGGCTTGACTAAATTTCTCCCTTTATGCCCAACAATTTTGAATAAATGAGGAGCAAGTCAATTGATGTTTTTGCACCCCATAGTCCCTTACTTGCTTACAAAACTGGGATGACAATGAAAGCAGCATGAGAAAGATCCCAATAAGGTTTTGAATCCTCTCTTCCAGGGCTGTCCTGTTGGAGCAGAAAAGAGCAGTGCAGTACTGAGTATGACCAAGGCAGAAGGACTCCACGGTGGCAGTACAGATTATTAGGAAGTTTTCACTCTGAGCCTATCAAGTCACTTCACAGAGGCCACTGAACAGCTACAGGTGATGATAACATCACAGGGCCTGACTGAGGTTCCTATCTTGGGGTTTAAAGCATCTCTGGTGTCCTACTGGTGTTTAGAGTTACCCTGATCTCCTATCCCATGGGCTTTTCCAGTCATCACCATAAAGGGGTGGAACTACAGTAATTCATCAGCCAAACTGTGCTTAATAGTGTATTCCCAGAGCCATGGCTTGGCATGCAGCTGACACGATCTGCTGGATTTGAATCGCAGGGCTGGCTGCCTTTTCTTTTGATTCTTGTTATCACTTTCACTAATATCAGCACCTCATGTTCCAGAGGCAGAAGTGAACACAGGATTCACTGCCTGATCAGGAGTAGAGCCAAGCCTTGATGGCACAGGTCAGTGAGCAGCAGCTCAGGTAAAGCAGGGCACACACACAATCCCAGCCCTCCCTGGCTCTCTGTTTTACCCAATCCACAGGAGTTGTGCCAAGGTGAGTGCAGCCCTGATAAGCATATGGGTGTTAAAGCCTGTGTTGTCCCAGCTGCAGGAGTTTTCTCTGTAATTCTTAGCCATGCAAGCTGAAAAAATCCAAGATTTGCAAATGAGTCTGTCTCCTCAGAGCCCCACAATTCCCCCTCCCTATTTTCCCCCAGGTGTCTATGCTGGAGACTGGATTGAGAGAGTTGTACTATAATGAATAATTTTATATTCAAAAGGTTTACTGAGCATGATTTGTTTTGTACATATTGGAATATGATTTAACTTATTTTTATTGCCCCTTTTAATCTTTTTTCCCATAAGGAGAAGACAGAACTCCCCATCCTCTCTCAGTGTGAAGTTCCTATGTGTTTATGTGTAGTCTGCCAGTCAAACACGCAACAGGCACAGGGTTTCTTACCATCCCTACTGCTGTCTGATTTTGTTTTTCATTGTCATTTCTATTTATCTGAGGCTTTGTTTATATTGTCTCTTCTTTCCTCTCTGCCGCACAGTCTGCACAGAGCAGGGAAAGGGAAATGCAGGCAGGATTTTCTTTTTCTTTCTCTCCCCTTTCTTGTGTGCTCTACTTACCAAGGAACTCAGTTCCTCTAGGAGTTGTGTGACTGAGGGTAAAAAAATACAACTGTTCCCCCACCTGCCTCCCATCCTCCATCCTGTAGATCAAACAGATTCAGCTTCTCTGAAAGTGATTGTGGCTGGACTCATTCCATTGGGCTGAATGTGTACGGTTTGCACTTCCCCCCCCCTCACTTCAGGAACTTAAAACCAACAAAAAATGAAAAGCAACTGTTTAACTTGAGCCAAGTAACACTTAAAGCTTTATATATTTATTTATAGCATCTTACAAAAAGTGTTAAAAGGTTTTTTCTTTTCTTCCACAAAAAAAAAAAAAAGAAATTTTTAAAAATCATCTAATTGTTTTTGTCTAGATCAAGGATGAATGTTAGCAGATGAAATAAACCCTAAAATTGAGCATCTGTTGTGCGTGTTGTCCTTGCATTGGCCTTTGGATGCTGTTTCAGTGTAATATGTCTTGCCTGTTTATTACAGAGAGATAAAGCTGCCAGTGCAGTTGATGGATAATATTTGTTTTCTGCTACAAAAACAGACTTCTGGACAAGAAATATTCAAGCAGAAACTGCAGTCTGTTCGTTCCTATTGTTACATTTGAGCCAACATTGCAAAAAGCCCTTAAACCTCATGGAACCTCTCATCTTTTAAAAATTACCTTTGATACTGTACAGCCTCCTTAGTTTTCTTTTTCAGAGTGGCTGCAATGAGCACATTTGCAGGCAATAAATAGAGGTGGTTACCCCAAATATCACAGAATAGTTAACAGAGCTTTTTTGTTTGTTTCATCTGCAGTCACTGAGCTGAGCCATGTGCCTGTTGTGTACAGTGAGAGTAAGTCAGGGGTAAGAGAATGATGATCAAAGTGTTCCACAGCATTCTGAGTGAGAGCAGAGTGAGAGCAGAGAGGTATTTCTGTGGGTGCAGCAAGTACCAAGCTGTGATTTTACTGAAGCATCACTGCAGCTCCCACCTTGCAGCAGAGGAGCCATGCAGGTGCTGGGGGAGCACTCAGGTGAGTGACTGGGAGGGGAGCAGCTGTGAGCCAAGGGGGTTCAGCTGGGAGGGTAGCAGCCAGCAGAGACCCTCAGTCCCTGCAGCTGTGCTCAGGAGGCCTCCTGAGTGTGCTGCTCTCCTGCTGAGCTGCAGGAGGAACTTCCCAGCATCACTGCCTGTGGACAGGCAAGGTGCAGACACAGCTTGTCCTGCTGAAGGGAGCCCTGCTGCTCCTCTTGGAAAGTGCCAGTTGTGTCCTCCTTTACCTTCCCAAAAGCCAGGAGGGTGCTCTGCCACAAGAAGTCTGCACAGGTAAAATGCTTTCATTTTTAGGTGGTCTTCCTGCACTGCCTTTAAAATGGTTCTTCCTCTCCATGCTGGTAGCCTCCAGGAAAAGGAGAGGAGGGAGGAGGAGGGAGGATAGCTAGCTAACTAACTAGCAGGTGGAAAAAAGGCTTCTGCTGTTGCAGAAGGGGAAAGGAGCGGAATGGGTGCTTGAAGGAGGGTTAAAAGATGCAGAGAAATGACTGAGGGAATAATTTCCAGAGTTTTTGGGTGTTTTCTTGGTTACACTGATGACTACTCAGTTTCTTTATTCTTGAGCCCAAAATGTTCCTGGTATTTTACACTATGCAGCAGTGCCTCTGGGGAATGTGCTGCCTCAGGTTAGTTGGAAAGTGCCTTCCTTTGCATCCTGCTGTTAGCCTAACCATGAACACCTGGCTGCTCTGCTGCCCCAGGTGACAGCCTGCTCTTCCTGAATGGAAAAGCTGATCCTGACTGCACTGTATCAGAGGAGGTGGTGCTGAGATTTGTCAGAGGTTGTGTTTTGTTTCTCTGGCTAACAAACTCACCCAGAGCTACTTTAACTCTTTAAAAACCTCTTTCTTGCCACTGTCTAGAGACAAGGAAAAGCCAAGCAAGTCTGCTTTAACACTGTAATGCCAAAGGTTTTCCACATTGACCTTTGGGTTGTACAGGTCCCCTTTTTGCCTTGCTGAGGATCCATGTGTGGGTGACTGAATGCTGGACTTCTTCACTGTCACAGAGCAGAAAGGGACACGGGTCCTTGCACAGTTAAATGTGTATCTCGTGGTGACTTCGTGGTTCTATGGATATTGTAAAAGTGGGCAGATTTTAGGAGAGTCCCTTGCCTTGCAATTTGTAACACTTTATGAGCAGTACTTCAGTGGCACTTAGAGTAGGGATGTAAATAAATTTAAACACAGGTAAAATGAAATGGGTTTTCTGAAGTTGGAAATGTTTATAACTGGTTTGGGCACACCCCTCTTTGCTGCAAGGGGAAACCAAGGTACAGTCATACATAAAAGAATATATTGTGGGCTTAACAGTAAAGCAGTTTGAGTTTTCTTATAGTAGTTATTTCATAAACTTCAAATAAAGGGGGTGTAGTCAATGAAATACTCATTAAATCATGAGTGTTTAATAGATTACTGCTATGTATCCCTTAAAGCAATCAGAGGTTCAAGTGAGGAAAGCTTCTCTAGCAATGTCCTGTCTGCTTTAATTGATCTGGGAAGTAAGTGGCTTGGAAAAGAAACCATACATGTTTGTATTTTGCAAACATCTACAAGCCTG
Organism: Lichenostomus cassidix; assembly: GCF_008360975.1. Classification (NCBI taxonomy): domain Eukaryota; kingdom Metazoa; phylum Chordata; class Aves; order Passeriformes; family Meliphagidae; genus Lichenostomus; species Lichenostomus cassidix. The sequence goes on from NC_139490.1 coordinate 21,759,652, forward strand.
AAATAAGTACCTCTCTATTAGTGAGACCACACTGCAGCAGAAGTGGGAGCTTTTGTGTGTGATACTGTTTGTTGGGGTTCAGAAATTCTTTGTCCACCATGAATTTACTCACTTGGCTCTCTCTGGTGATGCTCTTCTCATAAGCTTTTTTACTCTTGAGTGCTTTCATGTCCCTGCCTTTTTCTTGCCCACTCCTGTTCCTGCTTCCCAGAAGGTTTGTCCCCAGAGATGGGTGTGCAGTATCTCAGCCAGCATTCCTGAGACCTCTGCACAGGGAGCTGCAGCACTGAGATGCTTTTTAATCAACATCCAGCCAAAGACACAAGGGAAAAGTTGAATATCTATCCTCTAGGAGCTGGGAATGGATGAGGGATAGCAGTGCTTTGCAAATGTTTAATGGACTAGGTGTTATTTATATATTTATTTTGTTCTTCCCCGCTAATGTATTCTATTATAGTCATGGAATCTAGATGTTTGTGCAATAAATTAGTAATAGTGATAAATAATCATTTAATTCAAGCAGCTTTAACATATTCTAGTTATTACTGAGTTCCATTTCGAAGTTCCTTATTGACTTAAACCAAATGTTGTACTCAGTTGTGCTGTAAATGGTAAAGAAATTCCATGTGGCCTGATCTAGTTAATACAGGCTGGATACCTGATCCTGAAATGAATATGTGGTAATCAGTCATCAGTTTTCTGGCACAGGCAGTGACAACACATATAAATCACACAGCCTCTGTGAGATGGGAAATAACTTTCCTGTAGAGCCCTTTCTTTGGGATTGGATTAATATTGCCAGGCATTGTTTTCTGAACACGAGCTCACAGCCAAACTGGGGAATGCTCAGATGTTCTGCATGCCACAGCAGCCCCCATCAGTGCTGGTTTCTACTGATCATATGTTCTTTCCTTTCCTTAATATCAAATATTTAGATGCTACATGAGAATTAATAAACTGAGGCCAATTAACCACAACTTCATGTAGGCTTTTAAATTTTACTGGGTTACTGAATAGCCATACCTTTTGTGTTAGTGGAAATACTAAAGCCATGCTGCTGCTTGAGTTAGCTAATGGAGGCTTTGCTCCCTGGCTGGAGAACCTGGGTGTTGGCAAACAGTGCCACTGGGAGAGGTGTAGGACCTTTGGGACTGAGGGATCTTGTTAGGGTTCTGCTCAAAATAAGTGCCAAGTGATGCAAAGAATTAATGGTGTTCTGTTTTGAGGGCAATCTGGCCTTCTGAAGCAGCTAAAATTACCAGCATTCTGCTGTTTTGGAGGTGAAGATGGAGATAGGGGTTCTGCTGGAGGAGAAATCTTTGGCTAGGAGCAGCCCAGCTGATGTTATCAAGGGACCCTTCAGCTGTTCCACATAGCTTTTCATGTGTTTATTCTGAATCCTGTTGTTTTCTTTCCACTAGGAGAGCTTGTCAAAGGAAAATGTAAAACGGGGCAGAGTGCTGGCTCCAGTCCTGGCCTTCATGGCCATGGCCTCACCTCCAGTTGTTCTGTGTTGCCCTTAGAGAAGGACATCCATAACCCTTTGGAAACAGTGTTTTGTCTGAGTGCATATTCAGGCTTTTTGTTATTTCTTGGCAGTGTCTTAGTAATTTGGAGGTCATTTTTCCTGCCTGTCTGCCTCTGTCCTGGTAGTGCTGTGTGCTGTGCCCTGCCACAGGCAGGGAGAGGCACAGGCATGGCTCCCTTCTCCAGTGAGGAGCAAAGCCAGGATCAGCTGTGCCAAGGCAGACACAGAGACAGGGATGTACCTCAGTGGACAAAACCTCCCCAGAGCCAAGCTGAGCTCTGTGCTGAGGGGTGGTTGTGGCACAGCAGTGTCCTCCAGCAGGGATGGCTGCTGGCCTGCTCTGCAGATGTGGACATGTTGTCTGACCCTTTAGATGTACATTTAAGGGCTTGCACAAGAAAATCAAACCATACACCCGCAGGGACAGTGTTGGGAGGAACAATTACAGCAATAAATAAAGATTTCTGCTTGCATGCCAACCCAACAGGCTTTACTGTCTCCTCATCAAGTGATCTGCCATTTGTTAGCAATTGCTTGTTAGGGGCTTTCTGCTCTAGGCCCATTCCTGCTTTTGTGTATATTTTACTCATCTTGACAGGGGAAAAGAACTCTATTAAGTAGAGGCACTTACAATTCACAGTGCCTGTGACATCTGTGGCAGGACTAGAATTACAAACCACATCAGCATATTTCTTTTTGTTTGTTTTCTCTCTGTTTGAGAATTTCATTAGCTGCCTCACATTTTTGGTTGTGGCTTGTTTTTCCCTCGCTCTCCTGTGGCTTCTTTGGCCATTTGTTTCGTCATCCTTCCTCATTCTTTGTAAATGTGTCCTGTGTTGGCCAAAACCCACAGGAACTGGCAATGAAAGGATGTGAGGCAGTTGTCTTCTTGGGTGGGAAGACATAATGGAAAGTGGTGTGTTCCTTACAGCAGCCCTTTATCATTCATTTTGTGTGTTAAAAGCACTTAGATGTGTTTCTCACCCCCAAAAATCTCTTTTCAAGTTGTCTCTGGTGTTTTCCCCTCAACCCTTCTTCTCCTACTGATGTTCTATTTCTTTCTTACTAGCCTTATGGGCTAGTAAGATGCCTTATGGGAATAACTTTGCCTGTAAGGTGTCTGATGCTTTCTGCACTTCCATACATCCTTCCATATCCTACTTTCAGTAATTAAGGCACAAGTTTGTGACTGAAATGATGCTGAAATGGTTGGAAAACTGGAAGGTGAGGGTTGGAGAGGATGAGCATAAGGGGATAAAGACAGGCAAGCTGGTAGTCCCCAGACTGTGCCACAGCTTTTAAGGGTAGGGTGGAGCCCAAAGCTCTCCTGGTGTTTTGTGCTGGCAGCAAAAAGACTTTCACTGAAACCCAGTGTGATGTGCTGGGGCTGTTAGGGTGGGAAATTAAGTAGCTGTAGAGAGATTGTTGACCTTCCTTCCCTTCATGCCTTTAAAGAGGAGTAATAAGATTCTTCCACTCTAAACCACATCCCAAAAATGTCTACCACCTTCTGGTGAGCAAGGCTGGGGTGTAAATGGGCTCTTCCTTAGGCATCCATTGCATTTGCTTCACTGTACACGAGAAGAGGGGTGACAGAAGGGCAGTACTTTATCCAGCCATTCTTGTAAAGAACCATTTCTCATGCATTAATCCTGGATTCCATGAAAGTAACACAATGCAAGTTTAGGTGTGGAAGAGTGGAGAAGAGCAGAAGGCAGGAGCTGTCCATAGCTGCTGTTCCAGACACTGCAGTGCTCATTACAAACAGGTACCAGAGCAGTGTCTGGCTCCAGCTGACTGGAATCATGCCAAAGAGGCTGATGCACAGGCTGCTGGCAGAGATGATGCTCTGTGATAAAATAAATGGAAAGGTCACCTTGATTAACTGCCCATCTCTCCTCTCCCTCACTCTGTCTGGATCTCTCTGCCACCTTGATAACCACAGCCATGTCTGACTCATCAGCCATGTCAGGTAGCTTCCATTTAAATGCTGAGCATGAGCCAAATTGTTCTTCCTATCATGTTTAAGCTCCTTCATATTGTTAAGTGGTGATGTGTAGTAAAAAAGAATTGCATGGAAATGTGCTTGAAACAGTGACCTAGATCAGTGTGCTTTTTTCATTTGTTTTAGAGCTCTGTTGCTTCCCCTCTTCATGGAGCTTTGCTCATTAAAAATAGCAACAAAAAGACCTTCCTTGTCTGGGGTTTTGATACATAATAAATGCTGCAGGTTTCATTCAAGGTGCTGTTTTGAAGCACTGTAGCATTTGTATCCTAGTTCATCAAATGTGTCCTGGTTGTGTCAGAAAAACAGGGAACACAGTGAGCTCCTGCCTCAGGACCCTGGAACGCTTACAACCCTGTAAGACAGCTCAGGGGAAAGGAGAATTGGTTTGCCTTGTCTCTGGGCTCTGGCATAATTGGGGATTTTAATGGTAAGGTGAGATTGGAGCTTCTCACTGTCAGCATTGGAAGGACGTGCAATCTTGTCTCATTACGAATCAATAAAAGCTGCCTCTTATCAGATTTACATTCAGTCCCCCCAGAAAGTGAATGTTATTAACTGCAAAAGATTTTCCTTAAAGTATTTTTGAAACTGGCCTATTTGGGCCTGTAAAGATACAGAATTCCTCCTTAACATTATTGTCATCCCATTAAAATCCCCAGTTACCCTATCATGCTTTCCTTATCTACAGAGCAGGCAATGAGCCACAATTTTGAGGGGATGATGATTTGATGACACTGATGGGGCAGACTGAACCCTCAAACTCCATTAGGGTGCATGAATCACAAGTTAATTAGTAATTTTTCCTAATATAGTGAAGTTCTATCTTTAATCCTACAGTTTCTGTCTCTTGTCAGATTTATTATTATCTCCAGATGGACTGTTCTTTCTCTTCCCTCAAAACTTTCTCATGTTATGAGGTGAGGTTTTCATAGGTGTACAAAATACTAGTTTCTTTTCTCTGAATAAAAACTTTCCATGGTTATACTTTATTTCACACAAGCAAAGATTTTTTAAAACTACAGCTTCAGGAGTTTCATAGGCAATTAGACCCAGCAAATTATGAGGTCTGATTGCCACTCTGGATAGAGGATATTAGAACCTGACTGAATCCCAGTTACTGACATAGAAGATAATTTTGAGCACCAAGAATTGCAAGTCTCCATCTCCCTGTCTCCAAAAAGCCTGACCCACCATAACAACCAAAACACTTTCTTGGTTTGCATCTCCAGACCTCTTAACAGTGCTAGGTTTGAGGAATGAGCACAAGTATGGTGTAAAAAGTCCATGTTGCTTCTCACTTTGCTGCTGGCTACAATTTGGCAGGAGATTGTCTCGTTTTGGGGTGGGGGGAGAGGTTGGATGGTTTGCTTTTGCTCTGCTGTTCAAGACTTAGCACAGCACACAGTGTTGAAGGGATTTCCAGTCCAGACTGACTCTGCTGGGAAAAGTTCATACAGAAGTCAGGTAAATAGGTGAATTTTCTGAAAGGTAGAGTGAGCCTCTCTTGTGGGAGATAAAGGGAGTCAGGGTTTAAGTAAGGATCAGACAGTTCCTGTTTTCAGAGGTGGCAGCTGAGTAGGAGCAATACACAGCAATAAGCAAGTGCTCGTGTGTTTGATGGAATCTATAATTATGGCTCATTGCCTGCTCTGTAGATCAGCTAAGCCATTATGTGGAATGGATTTGAGAGCATTTGCAGCAGCTCCATGTGAGGCTGTTCCTGCTGAAGGCTCACAAATGTAATTCAGGGCTTTTCCCTGGAAGGCTTGAGGAAGTATCAGTGCCTGTTGATACTTGAAAACACAGAGCCTTGTGTTCAGTCCTCGAAGCATTTTGCTCAGCTGTAAGTATACTTGAACAGGAAAAGAGAGATGAGAAATTACTCATGCTTCTCTGTTCAGAAGTGTGCTAGTGAGAAGGAAAATGATCTGCTCTGGCTGGAACTCCAAGGAGTAATATCCTTTCCAGGTCAGGGAATTTCCCACAGGAGGAGTTTGTAGATTGCTGCTCTGGTGCAGCCAGAAGAGAGCATTGTGGTAAACTGTGTTTTCTGAGGCCAGGGAGAGATGATGCACTTTGCTGGAGGACTTTGAATTTTTTTTTTCAGAAAACATGCACATGGTGTTGTGGAAGATCACAGCCAACTTTTATCTTGGGCTCCTCACGAAAAAAAGAAAAAAATCAGCCAAGAATGAGAATTGAAATGAAAATACTTTTGGGCTGTAATGAGTATTTCTTGGTTGTGAATTCAGGAGGGGCTTGGAACAGGTGTAAGAACCTTTCCCAGAGTGACATCTCATGGATAAAAACACCGTGGTGCTGACAGGGCTGCCAGAGGGAATCACACACAGTTAGCTGCTGGATGTGCATGCATGGCTGCCTTGCTGCCCTGCAGCCCCAGAGGCAGAAAAACAACTCTGCTCTGAAAAGAGCGGGAGGAGGAAGAAGGAAAAGAGGATTTCAAAGTAGCTGGAGTAACTGACCTGTCTGGGAGGCTGCCTGCCCATCCTGGAGCTGCTGAGTTACTCTGACACTTCTCCTGAAGTGCACACAGCCACAGGAACCTGTAGGGAGGGGAGAGAGAGCAGCTCAGAACTGGAGAGGAGATCCTAAACCCATCTACTGAGGCTGTCTGGAAAGCTTTGTCAGTGTAGTCTGATGCTGATGTACAGAGCAGAGCAGCTGGCATGAATCCTGAGTAAAGCCTTTGGATTTCATGGTCTGCAAAGGGAGACACAGCTCAGCTTTGGGTCAGGGACAGAAAGGGTCTCAGACACTGCACAGAGCAGGGCAGAATTAGGGAAAATGGTTTTCCCCAGTGCTCTGTTGGGAAAGATCCTGTCTCTGTACACCATGTGAGCACTGACAGGTCTCACAGACTGGCTTTTGGGAAGCTCTTCACACCCATTCATGTAATTCTGAGTTCTGCTCTCCTAACTAGTCTGAGACAAGTGTTTATGTTCCCTAGGAATTAGGGTCCTGATGCAAAAGCTGTTTACATTTGCAGGAATGATTTCACTCTGTGCAAATCTCTCCACCTCTCCACACCTCTGGATGGAGCAGGAAAGTTCACAAACATTCCTTCCTAGGCTGGCAGGAGCAGCTGTTGGAGCACCACCCCAGGCAGGGGATGCAGATCTCCAGGATGTTCCATATTCCAGGCTATGTTTGAAAACTTGGCTCTTGCATTCACTTTTTGTGCCACTGGAGCCAAATGCCATATTGAGATTATAGCACTTGCAAGAAATTTGCCCACCTTTGATGGGTGGGAAGAGGCTGGAATTAGCAAATCCTCTCTCTTAGCTGCAGTCTGGGGTTTTCTCTGGTGCCCATGACTTCCCTCAGGTCTGATGCCCACAGGAGCCTGACCAGGCATGTGGCTCTGGGCTTCCTGCACCATATTTAGAGGCAAGAGAGGTGCCAGTGTTACACAGACAAGCTAGAACTGCAGCCACTTTTCAGGGAATTTACTGTGCATCTTTCTTTCTGGATATTCTCTACTGGTTTTGGATATGAATGCAAGCAAAGCCACTGCTTTGGCATGGAAACAGCCTAGAGGAGCAGGATTCAATTTCTATTTTTGAAGGCTAATAATTCTGATTTTTCAAGATTGTTGTGTGCCACCATACAACATGCTTTAACTATAGAAGGAACAGGCTTGTGCTGAGTAACTTTGTGAGTGTTGGAGTCTGAAGAATTCTCACACAGGGTGTCAGGATAAGCAGAGCAGGGTGTTGTGATGTCAGCACAGCTGCTGATGTGCTGCTGCTGAGTGGCTGAGCTGCAGCACAGCTCCTGGCAGGATTGGATTTATAATTTGCACCAGTGTGGGTGAGGTTGTCACTTTCAATGTGACTGGTTTGGATTAAAAAACATAAAAGCAAGATCACTGCTGAGAGTTGCAGGGATCACAGGGGTGCAGTGATTCTGTGACTAACCCAGCTGGGCTCACATCAGGCTGCACTTCGTCGTGCTGTTTGCCCAGGGAGTGACTGCAGGAGCTGCAACCCCTGCAGGTGAGAGAGGTTTGTGTGGATCTTCCTCACCTGCCTCTGCCTAAACAGAGGGATTCAAACCTCCCAGCCAGACAGGCTGTGCCTGAAGTGGTTTGTGTGAACATCTTTCTGTTGGAGTGTAGGAAAAATGTTTCAGGCAGACCAGCGAGGTGTCCCTGTGCCTGCAGGGTGAGCTAAGCTGGGCTTTCTCTGCTGTGTTCCATTTCACTCCATTTCCTGCACACAGCCCTGCCTGTGGGCTGCTGTAAGAACATTTATGCACAGGCTTTACACATAAAGTTGTATATCCAAATCTCAGAGAGCACTGGTGAGTCAGAGTGAGGATTTGTGATCACTGCTCAAGAGTTGAGCTCTGAGATGAAGTCTCCTCCTGTGGCCTCTGCACTGGGACAGGCCTCCAGTAATACCTGGTGACAGGGGGTTGATGGTATCTTCACTAGGGGAAAAGAGACTAATCTAGGACAAAAGTGATTTTTCCACTTGTTTCCTGATGAGCTGTGAAGTTGTGCTTCAGCCAAGTGGTGTGAAATTATTACCTTGAAAGTGGTGATTAGACAGAGCTCTGGTTTTGCTCCAGGCTCTGTGATAACAGAGAAAATGGACACTTGTTCTGGATCTGCTCTGAGGAAATGCTGGAAAGCTGGTGCCTGGTGATGTAGCACTCATCTCCTTGCAGATAAATAACATTTATCTCAGTCACCAATGGTTTTTCTATTGACCTTAAAGCAGGGTCAGGACCCTGGATCTCTGTTAAGCTACTTTGCTTTGCATTTAAACTGTCCAAAGAAATATTGCTTCTGCACACTGATGCAGCTGTGTCATAATTGTGAACTTTCAAATTTGTTGGCAATCTTGAGCTTGATGTTGCCATTTGCTCCTTTCCTCGTTAATTAACTCCCAGCTCAGTGACAGCTTAGGAGTCTTTCTGCATTTTCTATCAGAGAGTTGATGCAGTTCTGCATTGTGATCACACCTATCATACTTTGCTGTGTCATATTCAAATGTGTTTAAATAATAGGTGGGAACTGCTAAGTAAATACTTAGAATGGGAATATAATTGCATGACACCAGAGGAATACATATAAAGGGAGTTTTTCCAGACTGCTTATTTACAGCTTCAATTGAAGTATGAGTTGTTAATTCAGTGCCTTGGTTCAGGCATCAAAAAAAGTTCATTTGTATTCTCAACAACAACTACAGGATTGCTTCATTTAATTCCTTGCTTTTACTTTAAAGGTTTGCTCCTACATTGCATCTAATTTTATGTAATTTTCAGCAGCTGTGAAAAATGAGCTTAGTCCCATCTCACCACTCCATCTCTGCCCTTCCACTAGATAGGCTTTTTTGTTTGCTTTTCTTTTGTTTTTGTTTTGTGTTGGGGTTTTGTTTTTGTTTTTGTTTTTTTTCTTTAATTCCTGTGCTCCCACTGTTATTCTTTTTTTTCAGCTTTTTTTTTCTCTTTTTTTTTTCTTTTTTTTTTTCCCCCCCATAGTGATGATGTGGCCTTAGAATCAGCATGTTTGCAAAATCAGACTGGCACTCACTAGCATAACTCTGGGCTGTGTTCTGAGGTGGTTCTTCTCCCCCCAGGCTTCACAGTGAAGCTGGATGGTGTTGTGTGGAACAGGCTTTGAATGAATGGCCCTTCTTGCATTCCACAGAGCCTCTTTTGATACTGCTGTCGTTTTACAGGTTTGAACTAGTCTGTGTGTTCAGGTCTTAGCCACCATTCAGAAAAAGCCCCTTCAGAAAAGGTATAATAAATTCAAGATGCTTGCAGGGCCATAGTGACAAACAAAATTCAGTTGGTGTGACTGTGGATATATTATTTATTGCTGTGCATTATTAATGACCTTGTAACACACCAGTGACAGCAAATCAGAGCCAAAAGGGAATAAAAAAGGACATAAATAGTTGAAATAAATAATGTATCTGCTTTCAGGTCATGAGTCCATCATTGCAGCAATAGTGGGTTTCTTTGGTTCGTTTTTCTGTCTTTGTAGTTCAGTACTGCTTGTTTTTATTTGATCACTTTGCCTTCTGCCACTAGATTAGTTAGAGAAGGCTGTGTGCTGCTTTTATAATTAGATGATGAATTAATTCTTTCCCTTCCTTCTGGCTGTGTTTTGGATTTTGATTATCAGAGTAGCCTGGCTACTGATTTCAGTAAGCCTTCAGTTATTTCCCTGTGGTTCTCCTGTGACACAAAACCTGGGAACATGCAGAGCCTTTTTTCTGGAGTGAGTCTGACACCTCCTAACTCTTGCTGGAGAAAGCCTAGGAGAGAGTTTGAGAAACCTCTCCCCTTCTTCATGGGCACACCTGGGTGAGCACAGCCTGGGGAAGCCATCTGGGTCTTGGGAAGACACTTTGAGTTGTAGATTCCTGCTGTGCTCCAGGCATGTGACTCCTTGTCCCTCCCTCCCCATCTGGGGAAGCTGTGGATCCAAACAGATGGAAGTTAGGGTCTGAGTTGGAATTTGATGGTCGTGCTGCAATTACATGAAAAGGTTGTATCTCAGATTCATCTCCATTCTGTGCTCAAACATGAAGAAAGTAAGAGAACAAAAGGAAATAAAACAAGTATTTATTTAAAGTCCTGATTTTCTATGGCTGCTGCAGGGTAGTGACTGGGGGGTTTTGTTGTCTAAAGCAATTCATTTCTTGTTCCAAGCCTGTGCCATTGCTGGCAGCAGATGAATTTCTCAGAGTGTCTGTGGTCCCTGCATGGTCAGTGCTTTGGGTGAAGCTCTGAGCAGCTTCTCCCTTGTTCCTGCTGCACAGACATGAAAGCTTTACAGCCTTCAGTGAATGAATGAATGAGCAAACAAGATGGACAGCATTTAGGTGGTTGCCAGGTTGGGTCCCTGTAGTAAGAGCTTTTTAATATCTCATTCCTTGATAGCTTCATCCCTAAAATTCCTGGCCTTTGCTGAAGAGCTTTTAAAATCAACTTCCAGATGTTAAAATATTCCATTTATGCTTGATGGGGCTGACTGTCTTCAGATCACATTTCTGCTTTTAGAATTCAGTTCTTGCTTTGATCAGCAGCCCAGAGTGATCAGGTACATTTATTATTCCACAGATATGAGCTGGCAAGAGGTTTTTCATGCATCAGCTCTGGTGGAGAGAAAACAGGCACAGCAGGAGCTGTGACAATGAGGAAGAGGATTGCATCTTGTTCCCCAGTGGGTTTGTCCAAAAGAAGTAAGCAGAAAGGCCTGGAAACTCGAGCAAAAGTGTGGAAACTCAGTGCTTCAGAGTGTAGACAGAGCAGATCTTTAGCTCTCCTGTGCCATTCGGGTGATAACCTGGATTTTTGGGACTCAATCACTGCCTGCTCTCCATTGCTCTGCAAACACAGGAAAAAGGAGGACACACATTCACAACTCACTGTGTATCCAGTGCTCACCCTTTACAGAAACTAAATTTATTGGTTACATCAGTGAAAAAACAGTCTTGAAAGTACATATTTGATTTTAAATCTTAGATTCGTTTTTAGGTGTTAATGTTATGTAGGCAAAAGTGTTTCTCTGAGTGGGATGTGAGACAAGAGCTTCTCTTGAAAAGAGGATCAGCCTGTAGGAAGGTCAGTCTTCTGCCCTTCCATCTGAGTCCTTTCTGCCATAAAAGGAGGAGGTAGGAAGATGATCTTGCACTATGCAGGTGTTTCTAAATTACCTTCTACAAGATTTTCTGCCCACTCTTGTCAAAGAGCTTGTGATGGTTATGATTGGATACAAGGCAGTGGACCAAATAAACCTCAACACAGAGCAAAGGTCTCTGTATTGACTCGTGATTTGCACTGGAAAGTTGGTGGTAACTGAAATAATAGTTTCACTTTATTTTATGATTAATAAACAGTGAAAAATCCCTCAATCAATCAACAAAGCAGCAAAACAAAGAAAGACCCAACCACAATAGATCCAGAATTTGATCTGTTTGGCTGCACCTTTTCCTGGAAGCACTTAGACCTTTTCAAGGTAACTATATTTGAACTTCTTTGAAAGCCTTACAACATAATAGCAGCAAGTCTGGTGAGTGATCAGCACTACACCAAGCTGGCACTCATTGCTTGTGTTAACATGAGTGCAGCAGCCAGGCACGTTTGTTTGCTTTTTTTTTTTTTTTTCCCCATGGAGCACCACAGTAGACCACATGGGAAAAATGTCTTTCCCACCTTAAAAATTGCTGGAAATGGCAGGAAGGGGTCAGCAGGCGCTTGTGGATTTTTTTAGCAGTGCAAGTGCTCCATCTACAGATCAGAACATTTAACTGAGATCATTGTGCAGCACACTCTGAGTCCTTTTCTTTAGTTATCTTAATTAAAGTACCACGCAGCTAAAACCTCCCTTAGTGAGCCCAGTGTGGTTCTGAGTAACCAGCTGCCAGCAGCAAATAGTGTCACCTACTGTAGGGTCACCCTTTATTTTAAAGAACCTGGCTGGTTTACTCAATGAGAAAGGGATGGTGGCAGAGAGGAAAAGAAAAAAGCTGTAAAAGTTAAAGTCAGATGTTGATGTGAGGGGAATAGTGTGACATTGCTGTGTGTGAGCTGAGGGAGGATCTGCATCCCTGTCAGCGTGGTGAGCTCTGAACAGCTTCCCAGCAGTAGGATGGGAGAGTGAAAACCCAACTCATTTCATGTGGTTTGGATGTATTTGGGAATGCCATTCTGCAAAAGTGGCTGTGGTATGGAGGTGATGGCCTTGGTGACTCAGGTGACACCTTTCAAACCAGCAGTCAGTGGTGCTGGGACAGATAACTGCAAGATTCAGGAGGGCCAAAGCAGCCTCTCTTACTTATTTTTGAGGCTTTTTTTGAAAGCCCCCAGAGGAATGGTGTGTGAAAACAGAGCAATATATTCTTACAGAGATCTGAACAGACCAGCAGCAGTGAGGAGTTTTCCTGTCCAAGGCTCCCAGAGTGGCTCCATCCAGACTCAGAGCCACATTCCCATGGCAGGAGCATAATTCAGCCAGCACAGCCACAGATAAGGCCTTATTTCCCCAAGAGAGAAAAACACAATCTTGAACACATCTTAAATACAGTTCAACTTAAGGCCAAGTAGCAGAACATTTGGAAAAGTGCTCCTAACTCATTAAGCTGTGGTGTTCGGTGAAGATGGCAAAATTGTTCTAGTAAAAAGCAGGATTCTTAATAGGTATGTGTGTGCTGTATGTAAAAATCTTGAAAATATCACTTATGCTGGGATATCTTCATCAGTCTGGTGCAAGAGATGTTGAGCAGTTGGTGTTTTAAGATTTCTCTAGAGGGACAACTCAATAGCAGGTATTTAGAGAGTCTGAAAAGATGGCTGGAGAGGTCACTGACCCAGTGGGGCTGGTTTTGATAAACTATGGAAGATAAGGCACGTGTTCCACAGAAGCTCAGCAAACTTGTCCAAACATCCATTTGAAACCAGAGGGGAAGCTCCTGGGAGATCAAGGGTGCCTTGAGAGCTGAAATTAGTCTTGAGGGGGTTTTATGTGACGTAATTCTTATCAAAGCAGTGTAACTTTGAGGAGTTACAGGTTTGGGATAATAGCAACACTGAGTGTATACACAAACACTTCACAAAATCGTACCAAAATGATGTTACTGTGTTGCTGGGGCACATGTTAAAAGAATTCAAACCCAGTTAGCCAAGCTCTATCATAATAGTTAGTGGGAATCCCTATCAAGTAGGTGTTTGAGATCCTTTTGCCCTGCAGTGGTCAATGCTTTCCTCGAGGTCTGGAAGCAATTGTGGAGCAGCAGCACAAAAATCCTGAGGCCTCTTTCTGCAGGGGAACTACAGAAGCATTTTGGGAAGGCAAGTTCAAACCTGCAAGCATTAGGAATATGGAAACACCAAGACTTCCAGGAAATAGGGGTTGTATTCCTGAGTCAAAAAGGAGTTCTGGTGATTGTGGTGGATGAGCAGTTCATAAGAAATGCTCAGTGGGATGGGTAGAAGGATTCCTGTGGAGCTTGGCATTATAAAAGGCAAATACTTAGGGGATGAGGGCGGATATACAGAAATACACATGCACACAAACATGTTTTCTTGATGTAGTGTTGATGAAATTGAATGTATCCAGTTTTGGTGCCAAGTTTTCATTTTATTTATGTTTTAAAAATTAGAAAATTAAAAACACTCAACCAAGCAAAGAAGAGAATATCAAGAAAACAGTCTAAAGGCTAAGGGAAATATTTTGATGTCTGGAAGTACTTACTGCCTATTTATTGCAGTAAATAAACACCTACATGTAGGAAAAAGGTTGAAGAATAAGAGTCTAAGAGCTGAGATCTGTTCTTTCCAGCAGAGAAAGGAGATGTAAGTGTAGTAGAAACTTCCCCCAGAAAAGGGGAAGAAAACCAGCACACCTTTAGTGCCTTTAGTGTTGAAAATTAATTTTAAGGAAACAAGCAGTTTCTCTGTTCTGTTGTATCATTTAGGAGGAAGCCAAAAGCTGTACACAAGGTGACTCAGCCTAGCACAGGTGGAATGGTGAGAAATACAGCAGCCTTTGATGAGCAGGAGGTTCTTCCTTCCACATCTTCACACAGGAGAAATGTTGTTCTCATTCCTCACCAATCCCCAAGCTGGCTGGTAAGGAACAAATTCAGTGTATTCCAGAATAAGGCAATCTTAGGTCTCAATAAAGTCTAGTCAGCAATAAACCCTGGGAGTCAGAAGTGATTTTGCTGTGTCCTGATTAGGGAATGCTGCTCAGTTATCTGGATTGCAAGGAGCAGCTAGCATACATGCTGCAGACAGAAAGGAAGAGTGGGAGAGGCCTTTATCTCTAAGTCAGGGAAGATCCATGTGTTGACTCAGAACAGATGGAGTGTATAATCCATAAGCAGTGCCCATGATTGGGTAAATGTAGTTACATGGCAAATAGAAGGTGGGTAGAGTAAATGGAGAGGCATTTCCTTGTGGGTAGCTTTGGATGTTGGGATATTTACACTGTCACTGTTAGCCAAGGTGGAAGCATGAAGTGTAAATCCAGCGGCTGAATGAATTTTTCTGTGGTGACTTGCAAGGCTGCTCTGGGGGAGTGACAAGGTTTGGGAAGGTCAGCTCCTTGAGGAACCTTGTGCTTTGTGTCCTGCTGGCTATTGCTGTGTTTGGGATGGCAGATTGGAGTCTCTTGGTTCCAGAGGGTACAGGTTTAACTCCTTTCCTGGGGTGCATTTCTGCAGTGACTGAAAATCAGGCTGCACTTGTACAAAGTGCAGATTTGTTCTGGACAGCTCTGAGCTGGTGAGATGGATAGCAGGGCACAGCAAGAAGTGCCTGGAGCTGGGACAGGAAGGGCTGTTGCACCCAGAGCACAGCTGAGTGCTGCAGTGCTGAATTGGGGATGGTTTTGTATGCACAGCAATTGCCTGTGTGCCTTAGCTGGGCCAAACCAGCAATCTGGGGAACAGGAGCCCTTCAGGTTCAGCACAGGGAGCACAGACTGGCCTGGGGTATATCTGTCCCTGAGCCCTGGTGACAAGGGCAGCATTACTGTGCCTCTTTGTTTTAACTCTGAAGTGCATTTTAGTGACTTTTCTCATCTTAGGTCAGTGCAAGTGTTTGACCAACAGATGGAAGCAGCAGCAAGAGCAGCTCATGGATAAGTGATTTGTTTACCTGCAAAGCACTGACTGCCCTCATCTGGCTTTGTATCTTCCCCAGAGGGAGCCTGAAGGGAGGAACACCTTTCCAGTGAGTTCTGGGGGTGTCATGGCTTATGTTACAGACTTCTGTAATTTTGTACTGAGAGCTGGCAGGAAGAGGACAATGGGACAGTTAGCCCATCAAAAAACCTGGTGTATTCAGGTTAATACAATTTTTTAAAGTGTTGTAAAAAAAGGAGTCAAAACTACTTTTTTCATCCTGTCTCCCCCAGTCTCCTGTCAGAATTTTTCTCATTTATGCAGCTCTTTTGGGGTGGAGGGTGAGCAGTCTGCAGCATAAACTATGTACAGTTAATGCTTAAATAGGTACTTCAGAAAGCAAAAGGGGGAGTGCAAAATCCTTTAGTGGCTGAGGTCATAGGGCATGTATTTATTCCTTCTGGCTGCTTCCCTTTCCCCTTTTAATTGTATCCTAGGATTTGGTCATATTCTCCAAATCTGAGCAAGTTCAGTCAGCTGGAGGAAAGCAAATACATATCTCTGTAGCATTCAGTTGGGCTTCCTGTGACAAGCTACCTACTTTATAGGTCTTTGATTAATACTGATGCTCCGGTTAAGAGGCTTTGAGAGTCCCAAGGGAGTTTGGAATTCATTCCCAACTCTGAAAGAACTTCAGACAGAGCTCTGTACTTGAAGGTATTACTGGAGGATCACTTTTCTGAGTGCTTACTATGAAGTATCAGTGTAAAACCAAATCAAATGAAGAAATGAAGCAAAGCTGACATAGAAACATCTTTTTTAAGTAGTAGTAGTAGGAGGTAGAGTTAAAAAAAAAAAAGGTAGATTTATATAAAATATTCATATTGTTTACCAGAAGTGCCTCAGTTTAGGGGTTACTCCAGTACCATGATTAACAAGACTGACCAGGAATGGGAACTCCTCCTTTTCCCTTCTAGCTTTTCAACAGGATCCCAACACCTGCATACAAGAAGTGAAAAATGCACTCCAAGAAGAGCATTAAAACCTCAGTTATCTGCCCCAAAGCAATCAACAGGAGAGACATGGGTAAAGGACAGCAGGGGTTTTATTACATTGGATCTTCTTGTTGCCACTGTACTGGGAAATTCACTGTAATCTCAGTAACATTCAGTAAAGAGAACTCCCAATACCTTGGGTCACTTTGATGCCACACAGAGTTTGGAATATTCTTGAACAGATTACAGAAGATTCAGGTAAAACCAGTTCATAATTTAAAAAATGTTTTGGTTTCTAAGACTGTGACTGGGTATTTACTGCTTTGTACATGTCCCTGTCATTTTCCTTATAACCCTACAGAGCTAAATGAAATCTTAGAGTCTTATTTCTTTGCTATTTGCTTTTTAGCAAGGCAGTGAAAGCTTCCTTTTGAGATAAAGTACAGGGCATTTCCCAAGTGTGAATTCCTCACCAAGAGGTCAAGCTGCTTGTTGCCAGAGATGGAAATAAATGTCATCACTTTGCCACAGAAGTGGTTTTCCTAGTCTGAGGGATCCAAAACTACATTGTGACCTCTGCAATCCCCATTTTCTAATGATCATCAGTCTCACTGGTTACAGGCCCAGGCCATCAGTGATATGATCAGCAGCAGCTCCATCTCATTAAGCAGCTCACTCTAAGATGCTTTCTAGATGGGAGTGTCAAACTCTTTGTCTTTCAAGGCCCCACTGAGCATCTAAGAGCAAACATATGCACAAATGCAAAATTAGTGATTATTCTTTTTGATTGTTATTCTTGGGTGGCAGTAAATAGTGGCTTCTCAGGAACAATGGGAGTAGTTCACATTCAGAATGATCAGGACCATGTGCATTTTGTATTGCACTTGAGAACAACTACAGGACTCTTATGAGTACTGCAAAGGTACAGAATCTCACAGGATGTTTCTGGCTTCTTTCTGTATCAGTTTTGAGTTAGATGAGTTTTATTTCTTTATAGGAACTGAAGAGAAGAGCATGGCCTCTGTTAACTAGAGGCAACAAAAATATCCTCCATAGCTAGCTAGATCTTATAATTTTATAAAGATACAGTGTGGTGGGTGTTCAAGTACATACATTAACTATCAGAATGAAGGAGCATAATTTTAAATTAAATGCCAGTTAAAAATTTTTTTTTTAAGTATTTTCTTACTGGGCTCTAAACAAGGCATTGTAAATGTGCTAAATTTAAGAGGTTGCTTTATTCTCAGTCTTGTGGCTCCTAATATAATTTGGGTAGAAAAATGAAGCCAAATATGGTTCTAGATAGGAAAGAGCCTTGTTTTGCAGGAAGCTGCTCTTGTTCTGAGGGCTTGGGCACATTCCTTCCCCATCCATCCCTGGAGGGAATGGTGGTGTTGAGCTGCTGCCCACTTCACCTTCACATGCTCCAGCAAGGCTGAAGTGGTTTGCAGCTGAGCACAGAAAGGACAGTCTACCCTGTGTTGTCTAAGCTGTTCAAAAAAGGTTAATTGACATAGTATGTAATTAATTTGTTGGGAGGCCCATTGTTTTCTACACTAAAGTCCTCCTACTGTAAGTCTGCTTTTCCTTAAGTGGATCACTTCTGAAGGGAAGCATAAGGCACCTCACCTGTAATTTCCAGAGCCACCAGACACACTATTTGAATTTAAAACCCCACCAAGTGGGGAATACCTAAGCTGATAAACTCTGTAAGGCTGCTCTCCAGCCCCCCATGTTTGCATAGCTTTCCCTCAGGAGAGAGGGGTTATAAACCATCCTCTCCCAAACCTTGCCAGAACTGCCCACTGATACCCACAAGTGCCTGGGCAGCACCACAGGCCAGCAAGGTGAGCTGAGGGACCCCAGGAATGGCTTTTTAAAGAGTCTGGAGTGGTGGTTTGGGCCTTTCCTTGAGCTGCCTGGAGAAGAGCTGCTTTTCTCTAAGTCACAATATTGAACAGTTAAACACTACAACTGGTGTCTTCTTTCAGATTCCTCCAAAACATGATAGGATTTATAACAATAATTCCAGAAGAGTATCTTAAGTCAGGATTATCATTGGGTTGATAATTCCAGAAGAATATCTTAAGTCAGGATAATCATTAGGTTAAACAGCACAAAACCTTTACCTGTATAAAAACAGGGGAGGCACAAAACCAAAAAAAGCTTGGATTTCTGAAGATGGATAAGTAACTATATTTCATACTAGATATCTCCTTTTAGTTCTTACATTTTAACTCTTCAACTCCTCAGTGTTACAGGGAGCAGACTATTAATCCTACAGAATGAGGGAAATGGGGTTTGAGGGTTTTCTTGAATTGGTATGTTCATGGCACAGAACTATGGCAGCATCATCTTTAAAAATGAAGGCATGAATATGAATGATAAAACTAGCCCAGGGTAATTAATCCTTGCAAGAAGGTATTTTCTTGTCTGTGCACAGAATGAAAGCACATGCAAGTGAAATATCCAGAAACCTCAAAACCAAAATAGGCCTGTAATGTGTGCAAGGCAAAAGGATGATCAAAGGACTGAGTGGGAACTAAAGCTTAAGACCTAAGAACTCCAAAGTTTTTATTGATGTGACAATATCTCTGTTTGAAGAAAAATAAAGTTAATGAAATTTACATGATGATAAACTTCCAAGCTTCCACAGATTTTTCATAAACAAAAAAACATTCATGAATCAGTGAACCACAGCAAGAGTAAGGCCCTACCACTTTTGCAGATTGATTTACACTTGGAGCAGGAGGAAGGGAGGGCACTTTGATTCAAGTCAGATAGGCTAGGACGAACTCAGCTGCCAAATTTCATCTTCTGCTCACTCTGTAAGCTTAGGCATTTGCATTTGGATGGGCATTCAAATAGATTGTGGTAGCTTTACATTAAGCCAAACCATCAAAAGTTGGGCAATAAATGAAGACAGGAAATACAAAATCAAAATAATGCTGGTTTTGTTACAAAATCAAGGGCAGAAGAAATCCAAGAAGTATTTTCAATCATTCGAAAACCTGCAGATGAAGCAGTGTCCCAAATCCAAGGCATAATTTAGAGCCTTATAATGTTACCTGGAAAAAGTATCTCCATCAGACGAGGTCACGATGTATGTCTGCCATTCCCAGACTCTCAAGGTAGATCTGAGGTCAACAGGAGCTTCATCAGTGGTGGAGGCAGCAACAGCTGAAGGAACAGGCTGGGGGCTTTTCCAGTGGATTTTGAAGTTTTGCTTCTGAAACACTAAATTCCATCATGGGGTCTTTCATCTCCACCACAGGTGCAAAAAACCAGCAATGCTAGTTCCAGCAATCCAGATTCTAATTCATATGCAGAAATTAACCCAAAGGCAAGTAACAGAAATGCATACATCATCCCATTCAATTATTCAGCAGTTTTGCAGACATACCGGAAAAAACCTAGCTTTCAATATAAAAATTGTCTATGAAAGAGTCTAACTTGACTTTGTCTCCATGGATCATAACTCCACATGTGCTGCTGGATCTGTAGAAGAGGAGAGAAAAATGAGCACTCAGTTTCAGCTGCCTCAATTGGTAGATTGATTTGAAAATCAGTACAGCCCTCTTTGCAAGGTACCAGAGACTGAAAAACAATTCTCAGCCACAGCATGGAGCAGCACTTCTTTAAGGGTTAAGATAAGGCCAAGCTCATAAAATGGCAGGAACAGTGAGGGGCTTTTACAGAACTGGAATAAGTCTGTTCTGTGGCTGTCAGAATTAGGTGAAGTTACACCAGCCTCGCTCAGCAAGGTCCTTCCATCCCATTACACTCCCTGATTATTTAACTGGCCCTCATTCAGCCCTGTGCATGGCACAAGCTCACAGTGAGGGAGGACACAGCACCAGACCAACAGGCACTGAGAAAGTCACAGGAGTACAGAAACAATTACCGTGTGTGTGTTGTCCTGGCATCTCAGCTGGTGTTCCCATTTCTTTTTCCTTCTGGAACTGACTCTGCAGCAGTTTGATTTCTTGATCATAGTCCTGCCATTCTGGAACTATCCGCATGGCTGCCTGCAGCTTGGGCTCTTTGGTCATTGGGTTGTTACACTGCAAACAGAACAGACAGGCTACAAGAGGTTTCTGCACTCAGCAGAGCTGTGCTTCCCTCTGCAGGGGTTCATCTGCTGCTGGGGAACAACAAATGCCTGTACTTTAGCTAGAGAACAGTGCAAAGTCTCTTTCCAAATTCATAACAATGCCACTGCTCCAGGTAAGAGAAATACAGAAGCTAATGGAAAAAACTTGAGTGCTGAAAACATGCAAATACAGGCTGAGGTAGGGAAGTGCCTCTAAACTGGCTGGTCACTGTATTTTAGTGTGATGTAAGAGGGAGGGAGTCATCCTGCACTCACCAGATCAATGGTTTTTGCTCTCTTCTTCGAGGAATCGTCACACCATGTTTCACACCACAGCCACTCCTGGGGCAGGGACTTGATTGGTACCTGGTGGATCATGTTGTTTGGCAAATCCTGTTGTGCAGAATAAGAGTTACTAGCTGTTCCCACAGGGTGCAGGATGGGAGGAGCAACCCCTCTCCCAAACCAACAGCATTGCAAAGGTCAACTTTTTTGGAGAGTTTTCTTTTTTCCCAATGCAAATATAAAGTGATGAATCAACATTTCATCCCATTCCAAACAAAGTCCTTTGGAAAAATCCTGCATACTGTAACTGTTAATCTTACTTTGTTGGATTTTTTTTATTTAGCAAACATTATTAAAGCAGTAATATGAGTCCAGTATCAAACCTGTACTGGACCAGTTTGGAAGACTAGTCTTAGCTGATGAAGCCACAGTGTTATTTTTTTCCATCTACTACAGTAAAAGGCTCATTTCCAGGTTATTAGTTAATGCACAGTAAAACACTCAGAGCTGGGCAGCTTGAGAAATAAGTGCCCAGCTGTGTTAGGTATTTGACTTGGGGTATACTGGAAAATCTGGCAGCCTTAGAAGGAGAAGATGCTGTTTCCACTCCCCAGTTATATTTGATGCTATCAATATCTGTCTGGGTGTAACAGGACTGCCACTAGTATCTGCCTGTGAGGGAAGTCTGGACAAGGAAGGACAGGTCCCAAGCTGTCACCATAGCCCAGTAAAACAAAACAAACACAATAAAACACACCTGATCAAGGTTGGACAGACTGTTTGGATCCTGACTAAGGCCCTGATATTGTCCTCTGAGTCGATCTCCAGCTGCTATCTTTCTGAATTTCTTCAGGTCCACAACATACAGAGCACTACATAGAGATGATGCAATTAGTAATGACATTTCACTGGTGGATAATTCACTGCAGCCCCAGCAGATCCCTGAGACACAATACACTAAAACAATCTCACAGTGGCAGCACATCAGATAATGTATTACAAGACAGGAAAGCAGTTCTAACAAGGAATTCTAAAAAGGAATTTTCAACAAATCTATCTTAGCTTTGCTGTCATGCACTCCCTTGTTCCAGCATTTGTTATTAACAAAGGAAGATGTCTGTTAGTTAACACTTCAGTTCTTCACCTGTAGCACACTGAAAATAACCTCAGTGTCCCTAGTGCTTCCAAGGGACCGTAGGCCATGGGACCTTAAAGAGGCAACAGTGAGCAAAAAGTGGTTCATGCAGAGCTGTATACCTCAGCTAGTCTTTTGCTAAGTCTAAGTAGCAGCAAAAACTTTATCCCTTTATTTTGAAAAAAAGAAAATAGAATTCTTCAGTACCTGATGTGGTATTTTCTTCCAGCTAAATGACTTGCCCAGTATCCTGATTTCCAGAACCTGTAGCCATCCATCTCTCTTCGGCTGTCACAGAATGGAGTATATCCATAAGGAGCACCATCGAGATTGAAATCTCTCAATTCTTTTAGGTCTGTGCGGACAATCTGAAGGGAAAGCACATTTTATTTTGATTTCTAGGAGCCTGCCATGGGCTACTTGGAAATGCTGTACAGGATTTAATTCAAACTGAGCAAACAGCTAAAGGAAGAATTGCTTGATATACATGGCAGTCTTTTGTATTATGTGTATTTTATACAAAAACACAAAAGGTGTTGTCTCCCCTGCCCTTAGAGCTGGAGCAAATAAAACACAGCTTGAAATAAGCTGATAGGGGCTGGTTTGACAGCTGAAGCGCAGAACAGTTTAATAAGCAGCAAGAAATCTCACTATACGTGAACTCTACTGGGACTCTTAGTATTCCTGGTATTCCTTCCTCTTCAGAGCTTGCAGACCCTTCAGGGATGAAAGCTTTTTAATGTCTTTTTGGCACAGATGTGGCAGTAGCACTACTTTAAAAATACCAATCTGATGGACAAAAGATGCCTTAATATCTCTCACAAACAGAGAAACAAACTGTCTAAAATAACAGCATAGCTGGAAATCTATCCTGACTGATACTTCAGCTCAAGTTTTACCTGGCATGGGATCACCCTGTCCAGATGCCAAAACCTCCAAGCCAGTTTACACTCACTTGTTGATAACCTGTACTTCTCAGTTTCACATGTATTTTTGAGAGAGTACTTTTGGCAGTTCTCACTGTGCAAGTTTCCTGCACTTTCCACCCATTCAGAAGTGGAACACAAAGCTTTCCAGTCCTGTTTGCCTTGCAGCAGGACATGGCTTCATGCACAAGGGATTTGTCCTCTCCCCCTCTGAAAGCCACTCAGATGTGGCCAGGTTAAAAGCAGGGGCCTGGAAGGGCAGGGTGGTTGGTGACTTAGGAAAATACTGCCTGTGGAAAGTGATCTGCAGGCTGGGAGAACAGACTGAACTGGAAAAATGGGAGGGTGAAATGAGAATCTATTTGGCAAACTAGCTGGAATCACAGTGAGCGAATGAGAAACCAGGTAACAGCAGAAGACAGGCCAACAAAACCAATCTTGTGGAAACAGGCACAAAATCCAGCCCTCACTGCAGCATGCAATAATTACAGAATCAACCTCCAGTCATGCCTGTGAAGGGCTCAAACTTGCAACCCTTCCAACAACATGGAAATTGTATTCAAGAACTTATCATAAAAAAAAAAGAAAGAATAAAAGAAAAGATCAAGTAACTCCAGCCTCTGTGTTACCTGATCAGCATCCACAAACAGGATTTTATCAACAGCTAATGGGAAGAGCACATCTAGAAAGAGGATCTTGTAACCCCAGATGATGCGCTGTTTCTCTGTTTGCTGGTGCAGCCAGCGTGGCCACTTATACTGGACAAGCTCATACTGGAAATTATACTTCTTGGCCATGTATGGGATGAACTCCTGCAGAGGGAGGGGAAAAAAGCAGCTTATCTCAGTTCTTTGTTCCTCTGCAGGAAAAAGAAAAGCACATTACAAGAGACAGATTTCAGTCTAAGGCACAGAACACATCAGAAAATGAAATACCACAAAGAAAATCAGTTTCATTGTTAACTCACACAAAAGATTGAGCCCTAAGCTGAACAATCAATACAAATTGTAAACCCAACTATCCTGAGACAACTAAATATTTCAGCTTTTTTGTCCACACAGTTCCTTATGAGCCACTTTATAGTGATCCACAGATCAGTTTAAAAGGATGCAATATTCAAATCATAAAAATTCACAGATGGGAGACTTATTAAGGGCTGTACAAAGCAGTGTAAGTGGGAGTATTTAGAATGAGAGAAGAGCATTTGGAGAATTTTACTAGAACAAGTTGTACCACTGTCACATCAGCTGACAGCCTCATAGATGAGAATTTCTCTAACACTGGGCAAGCACAGGTTTAGCCAAGTGATGCTGATACAGCATTGGGATGGGACAGGGAAGCAGCTTGTGGCATCTTGCCCCTACCACCAAAAAATTTCTAATTAGTAACAAACCTTGAATGTAGGTGATAAGTAGTTCTTCAGAAACCAAAACTTTAAAGGAGTCTTGGTATGTTTCAGCACAGACAACATCATTATGCTATCAAAAGAGAAAAAATAAAGCAGTTACAGGATCAAGTGCCACCCACTAAAGATGTGCTGTGTAATAGATTACAAACTGCTGAGTTAAACTATTTGCAGTTATGTGTCAGGTAACTGCACTTCACACATAAGGAAAAAGTTGGTAGCTTCAGCCTATTGTAAATTGCTTAATTTTATCTACAAATTTACTAAAGCCCCAACATCTATATATTTTAAATAGTCAGAGAATATACAGCCTGTTGGCTTTCACAGTCCTTTGAGAACAGAAGTTCTGATTCTTTTCCAAAGCAATATGACTTATTTGAGAACTTCTTAAAAATACATTGCTTATATCATAGTGAGAAAATTCAGGACAGCAACATACCATCTATTAAACTAAGTCTGTTTTTAACTCATGAATGCTATGCAGACAAAAGTTCCTATGACACAGCAGATGCAGATTCCAGTGGACTTCAGAAGCATTGAAAAAGTGGGGGCTTTTATATTCTTGCAAGTTGTAACCTTTTTCCTTGTGCAAAGCAGGACACTGACATGTGGCACACTGGGATTATAAACTCTCAACTAACCGTAGGAATCTCTCATATAGGTGTCCTGAAGCCACAGAGAATATATTCAGTACATCATCTTTATCCTGTTTTACATCTTCATTCTTTTGTCCTCCTGTGAATCCCCTAAAAGGAAAAAAAAGGACAAGATAGGGAAGGCCAGCTCTACGGGAAAGGCTGCAAATATAGATGATGGCTACAGCTTTGGTTTAATACAGTTGGGCTCTGGGCTTTTGGTGCCATTCCCTGCTGACCAGGGCACCCTGACCAGGGCAGAGTGCTGTGCACACAGACAGGGAAGATCCAAGAGCTCACACATGAACACCTTTTGACTGAGGGAGCACTGGCTGAGGTGCAGCTCCTGGGAAGGAACAGTGTTTCCAGTCCCCCAAGCAGAAGGGAGGGTACGGGAAGGTAAGAGAAGTGCAAAGAAGGAGCCCAGATTTCTGGAAAGAGAGGAGTCCAATGAATGACA
The DNA here is from genome assembly GCF_008360975.1 of Lichenostomus cassidix. NCBI lineage: Eukaryota > Metazoa > Chordata > Aves > Passeriformes > Meliphagidae > Lichenostomus > Lichenostomus cassidix. Next base: position 21,784,731 of record NC_139490.1, read on the forward strand.
ACCCTAAATTCAAGCAGTCTTACTAGACAGCTATGGAATTTCACAGACATAACAGTATCACCAAATAGTTTCAAGAGACTTGCAGGTTATCATTGAATTAGTTTTACCATTTGAGTGATTCCCAAAATCCAGATTCATTCTCACTGGTGCCATCACTTAGTAGATCTTCATTCATCATATCAAATTTTTTCTGAACCTGTAAAACATAACACAGCTTTAGTGAGTGGAACCACATATTGGGCAAATAGCTATGGAGTGTTATCCTGACACTGGTTCTGTTTTTGCCTACTTGAACTACATCCCATGAGCTGACAGGTAATCTAAGCTGTCTGGGAAAACAGCTCATTAATGAACTGACTTTTTCCAAACAGATTCCAAAGGAGCTTTTAGACACTAAAGGCATGTTAGTCTGGATGGTTAAAATGCTTTTCTAGGATGTGTTTAGTGAGCAACCTTGATGATGGATACTAGCAAAGAAAAACCTTCAATGAAACCAACACCTCTAGTTCTTAAACTCACCTTCACTTTAATAATTTTGCTCTTGAAGTTATTGAGAACAACAATAACTTCATCAGCTTCAGGCGGAGAGTCTGTGCCATCGTGGCTGAAAATAGAGCAAGATACTGACTTTTACTACAAAGCAGAAATACATTCTTTATTTGCTCTGCTCATTTTTATACATATATTAAGCCTCAGCACTGCAAAACAGGTTTGAGATGTGACAGTGTAACAAATGCATCTATTTGAAAACATTTAATGGGGCTTTAAATTAATTAATTTCCCCTTGCATAACTTAGGTTCAGTATGAAATGTAATTTGCTGTTTATTTGCTGTTCAGGTCACCACACTTTGGCAAGGGAACCATTAGATTCACATGTTACAGTGCCTGCCTACTTTAGAAGTTTTATAAGAAAAGGACTGAAGTATTTCTTATCCTGTCCTACCTGTAAATCCTGTAAATATCTTCAGATCTGCCTTTTCTCAGTCTTAGAGTCCATGCACCAGGATTGGCTTTTAACTGGAAGTAGCCCTGTAAAGTAAAAAGAATATTTGGCAGTTTCCAGAAAATGCTAATGCAGAAAAACAAGCTTTTAAGTTATGTGCTTAAACTCACTTTTTTATATCTAAAATGTTATTTGTGAGCCAGTTGATTAACATAAACTTAAGGCTTGTTAAAAGAGAACAGGAGAAAAGTCCCAGAAATTATTCCATTCAAAACTCTTGGGTTTTGCCTAAGAAAGAGAAGCTTGAAAAGGTCTGGCATTATTTGTTAGATGAGAGAAAGTCTTCATTGTCCTGATTGGAACATTGCAAACCCAAAGACTTTTCCTGCAAAAGGTTGCTTTCATGAAGGAGTGAGGGAATTTCAAAACACTAATTTGTAACTTCACAACAAATCTAAAGGAATCTGAAGCTCTACAGACTGGTATTTCATCTACAGCAGGAAGCAGTAACATAATGTACATGGTACAAGATATCTCTTCTACAGAACTTAAATTACAATGTGAAATTCAAATGTTGTGTTCAAGTCTTGTTGAACCTTCAGATTCCAGATCAGAGTATTTTCTTCTGTGATTTAGATAATCACACCTATAGAAGATATATGCATCTGTAGAAATGCTTTGGTGTCCCAGCCAGTTTTGCACTGTGGCCCCCAATGCTTGCAGTTGCTATGTAACCCAGTCTGCTTTAAAAAGAAAATTTTAAAGTATTTTTTAAAAAGCACAGGTTCTGGTCTCCTCATGCCCATGCAGAGCACAGACTCTGAGCTGAGCAAGAGGACTCCCAGCCACAGCATCATTTCCTGTGGTACACTTTGGTATAGCTAATTAGGAAAAAGACAACTCTGAGCCATGAAGCTTTGCTCCCCAACATACACAATGTGATCACATGTAAAATAAGGGAAATCTTTCTTTCTGCAGTAAGAAATACTACATCATTCTAGGATATACTCTGGCTAAAAAAAGGCACAGACAAATTGCAAATGAGTAAGAATTTAAAAATAAATATTTAGCACCAGCGAATACTTTTTCCTTGCTTTTATTTTAATTCATTTAAATAAATGCAGTATATCCAATGAATTTTAATATTAAATAACAAAAAACCCATCCCCACAGCCATATGCTAGAAAATAGTCAGTGGTTAATGGAGTGGCTGTGCTGACTGGATGGAACACCAGTTAGCTGTTGGCAGTTTCAGCAGAACACTTACCAGGTTGGCCATAACAATGGTATCAACAATGACAGGGCTGGCTGAAGTCCCCAGGGTGAACTGGAGGCCCCGAGGTGGCTGTCCTGTTGTAATGTCATAGCAGTGTCCCTCCAGCAGCAGGTACTCCAGCTCATACTCTGCAGCTACAACACTGTCCACCTGCAAGGAACACACACTGCTGACTGCAGCTCTAGCTCTCAAGGGCCAACTTTTAGTCATTCAGTTACTCTCTAGAATAGCCACAGTAATTGAAAAACAATTTTACCAGAGTAATTTTATTATTAGACAAATACATAGAAAGCCTAAAGAGCTCAGCTCCTTCAAGTGGCAAACTTCACACAAATACTGTTAAGAGTGACCTGGACCAAAAGAATTTGAATCACAATGTATGCTAGGGTAAGAAAAGGGAAGTATTGTTGCTCTAGTCCAATTTTTTTTTTCTTATCATTTACTGGAGAATGTAGTGTGGTATCTCACAAAAACTATATTATGGGATCCAGCATTTTGACTGTAAATCTGTTTAAAGCTGGTCTCACCTAATATTAGCTATCTGAAATAAACATTTTGTTTTTCTCTGTGTTACTCTTAAAGTCCACTAAAATACTGTCAAGAAACACCCATTCCTTTGTTTTTCTACACTGAACAAAAGTGCCAAGAAAAGAGAAAAAATAAACAACCAAAAAAAAAAAAAAAGAAACCACAACCCCAAAAGATTTGGGTCCCTACCAGGCCAAAATCAGATGTAGCCTGAGGACAGTACATAAGCAGAATGTTAGTCTAATCCCACAAAGCATCTCCTCTCATTGCACATCCAAAATGACAGTTTAATTGCTACAGCACCATGAGACTGCACATTGGGAACTGGAAATGGTGCACCTGCAAAAGTAAAGCTGCTGTTTATTTGGAAGCTCAGGAATGCACTTTGAATGACTGAAGCATTTAATCCCCCTCTCTCTCAGGCTTTCAATTAATCTACAGGATGGGCAGGGAATCAGAGGCTTGAAATGTAGTATCAGTGGCTCATTTATGGCTTTACAGTTAGGTTAAGAGATGAAAAGCAAAAAACTCCTAAACCAAAACCCAAACCATAAAACATACATCCAAATTCCTAGATTTCTGAACAACTAGTGCAGGATTAGCAATGCCAGATATACCACAATACCATATCATAATCCCAAACAATATTAGAGAGATGCAGAAGTAAGAGGAGGCTAATAATATAGTGAGAAGGGAATCCACATTTGTAATGGGACCACAAGGCTGTAAATCCTGTCAGTTTTGCAGAGACCTGTTTGTAAAGGCTCTGATGGTCTCGTTACACATCCAGCAGTCAGGTTTTTCCTTCTTTATTCCTCTGTATGTGGGGCAGCACTGCCCAGATCCACAGTCTGACTCAAGGTCTGTTCCAGCAGCAGTAAACTCCTTAACCAACAGCAACTGAGTGAATTTCTGCTGCATGGCTTTACTGCTGCATTGATACTGCATGTCCTTTTGTGGACCACAGGAGTGGTCCACAATAAAAACAGGTGAAAATAAACAGGTAGCTAAGACCAGCTTGGTGGCTTCTAGAAGCAAGGAAAAGGATCTGATTCAAGCCTAGTGTATTTCTGAACCTCTGGTTCAGGCATCCAGGAGTAATTGAGAAGAGCAATCTCACTGTCAGGGAGCTTACACTTCTCCTCCTAGAAAATATTTAGAGGTCTGCAAATGCAGTAATATCCACAGCTCTATCTTTATTGGTGTTTTAAAAGTCTGCATTTCTTTTCCATAAAAAACCAAGCCCTAGAAAAACACCACCATTTAAATGCAGTGGTTGGAATATGATGATTTCTCTTACCTCCTCTAAGTAAATATTGTCAAGGTCATATGGGGTTCTAACAGATTCCACCATCCAGCTCTCAGGTGTATTTAGGTTCAGAGTGAACAGTGGAGACTGAGGCATATCAACAAACTTGGCAATTGGTCCTGGAGCAAAGTTATTCTCGGCTGTGAAAGAAATCTCTGGCTCCAAAACATAGCGATAAAAGCTGAAATTTCAGAAAGAAAATGTCAGTCAAACCTTGCTAATATTTCACTCTCATTGAATTTGCAGATGGCATCAGCTTTCCCTGACCTCCAAGGCTTTGTCCAAAGCAACACAGGTTGTGCTAACCTTAGAATAGGCCAGAATTCCTGTCTTGAAGGACCAAACAAGATTGTCCAAGATTCAACCATTAAGATTAGTAAATTATTTAATATGTACATACAAAAAAAAAAAAAGCACCCAACTTGTAAAACAGCAGAATTACCTCATGCTGTCCACAATTTCCCAGATTCTCTGTGGGAAACGATATAAATGAGCTCAAAGCAGTTATTGAGACTTCCAATAGGACATTTGACCATGATTTTGTGCTTGCACATTCCAACAGGTTTCTTTCTCTCTCTCCCCCCACACTCCTATCATGGAACTGCTTACCTTTTCAGTGGCATGTCAGAAAGTTTAGACTGACAGTTCATAAACACTCTCAGGTTCATATTTATCAATTGGTTCAAAACCTAAAGTAATGAGAAGGAGACATCCCTTAAAATGCTAACAAGGAGAGCTGAGCACTGCTTTTATAGACAGGACCTCAGGGTGACATGTTAGCTGCTCATTCCCAATCCTCCCTCCTTGTGATTTGCTTTATCACACCCCCTTTTTAACTGGTGGTTTTAAGAGCAGTTAACCTGCTCCTCATTTTGCAGGCATTCTTTTTGGCATGCTGAGACTTTCTTCCTCAAGAACAGAGTCACTGCAAACTAAGCTGTTAAAACAACGAAACTAAAAGCTCTCTGGACAATACCTTAGCATGTTCTTGTTAGTGTGCAGTGCTGCCTGATTAGTATTTCCACTGATTAATGTATTGTGAAACTCAGACACAGTATTAGAAGGACACTGGTCACCACACAGTCAAAGAGGAAGACAAACATTCCAAACTGACAATTGAGACAACCTTTTGGAGTTGCTCACAACCCTGCCTACGTACCAAAAGTAATGGAGCAAGTCTCTGAGCATCTCTGGTCACAGGATCAACAATAGCCACAACATCAAAGTATGTCTCCCCCTGCTTTGGTCTCAGTTTAACTGCACTAAACCAAAGAAAATAAAGTTTTAAAGTACGAAACATATGGATAAACACTTGAAATACATTACAAGCCACTGCCATCCATCTCATTCTGAACTCAAATTACTTCCTAAACCCTGTGCACCTTCTGAAACTAAATAGAGAAAAAATAGGCATATACATGTATGTTTATAGAGATAGGTAAAGAGATAGAATTAATTTCTGGGATCTTCCTGAAAACTGTTGGGGACTTTCCAATTGCTACTTAGATTTCTTTTTTTTAATTAAATGCAACATAAAACAATGGGAAAGTTAAAAGCCACAGAAAAGTATACAGTTCAGCAATTCTATACCTGTATCGCTCTTCAAAAAAATGATACTCAATCCTTGCCTCTCCTTTTGGCTGAGCAGACAGAAGAGCATCCACTTTCATTACCAAGTCACTTGCTCTGAAAAGAAGGAAAAGAAAAAGGCTTGCAGATATCCAAAAAATGCCTGTACTGATCACATTTCTGCCAGGCAGCAGCAAAAGAGAAGGCAAACAGAATCCAGATACCCAAACACTTCTAGTACCTCTCTACACAGGCTCTGATGAACTAAACATATTTAAGGGTTAATCCACCAGTAATTTAAAGAGGTTGCAGCCTTGTTACTGAGTGTACCAAAGTATTTAACAAATACAGAACAGCTGCATTTTAATGGTGTCAACCATGTCACAGCATTCCTGAACTTCACCAACCTCTCAGACATGAAAGCCATTCAGATCAAACCCTTGTTTCAGTGCTCTCCCCATTTTACACTGCAACTCTGTGCACTAGGAAGCAATCCTGTAAGTGGGGAAACTTCTGAGAGGGGTCCTATCATAAAAGATAATTACCTTTGACAGCTTCTTCCTTTTTAGTATTCCCATATACGTTCGGTCTAGTATTTTAAGAATATATTCAATCTTCAAGGTGTAAAACCTCTTGGAAATTCAATGAAAATTGGTTTGTACATCATACCTTTGCCAAAAAGCAAAACTGTAACCAAGAGGTCTGTCAGCTTTTCCTGAAATAACTCACTCAGACATTTACAGTGACAGCTGTTCAAATTGCTCATACCAAACTCACAAGCCTGGTGAATTCCACTAAGTTCCACCATGTTTTCCAATGCAGCAGGTAATTCCAGAGGTTTCTGAAAAACCTTAGCAGCATTCAAAAAAAACAAAAAGAAACCCCAAACCCACTGCTCTGTCCACAACTAGCATATGTTCAAACTATGCCCTCTTCTTCCACCCCAACACCCAATGGATGCAGAAATGCTTGGAATACTATTAAAACCTGTTCTGCTGGGATTCAGAATCACACAACATTTCTGCAGGACAGACCTCATGTTTAACTCACTTGAGCAGCCCTTAACAGCCAAGCAGCATCACAGAAAAACATGATGGTAAGTATGGTAGAAACTATCCACAGCTTTGTGCTTCAACACACAAACACACCCACGGGGAACTCCTGCTCCTCTGAACTTCATCATGACTTTCTTTTGATTAACTCACCTCTGTGCTTTGTGCAAGAACTGTCTAGAACTATGACTTCGCTATCCTGATCTCTATCTCTTTTCCTAGTGTTTCTCTTTGAAGTTAAAAGCAGTTTACAGGATTCCCATAGTGCTGGCAGGAAATGTATTACTAAAGTAATTTTTATGTAGATAGGCCAAGCAGCACTTAAATGAACTGCAAATCAGATTCAGAAAGTCATGTTATCAGAGTCTCAGCACTTCTTTGTAAGCCTCCTTATGTTTACTTACAGATCTTCTTCGAATCCCAGCTGCTGAATCTGAGATTTGATTTTCTGACCCGATGTCTTTAGTATGATATTTTCAAGGAGATGAAAATCATCCTGATTGAACATCTCTCCATCCTCTAATGGGCCAATAATCTACCCAGAAAAAAAGCAGAAGCAGCATTATTAGGTAAAGGCACCACTGAAACACAATTCAAAGATGTATTAAATGAATACTCCAGCAAACCAGTCTCAGTGGGAGCCAACCATTTAGGCTGGTATAAATGTCAATGTCAGCAGAGTTTAACAGGTAAATCTGGCTATTTAGAGCCAGGAGTCCCAGACTAAGGCATAAAACACATGCTTACAATTTTCACTGGATCAGGCACATTAAATTACACATGAAGTACTACATCTGGAAGGGGCAATAGAATACCAGGCCAATTCTAGTAGTCCAGCAAGACTCCAGCAAATCTCCCTCCTCTAGCCTTCAGAAGCCTAAAAGTTACCTAGACACCTCTTTGCTATTTTGCTAATAAGAATAGAATACCTCAACTCATCAGCTGAGATTTTTAACCCATTGAAATACACAGCAATCACTGAGACCTGCATGGGTTTTTTCCTAACTAGAAGCAGATGACAAAAGAAAACCTAATGCTGTACACAGCTGGGTTTCATTATTTGCAGTGAAATACCTCATTTACCTAATCTCAGATAAACTATAATAAAAACAGCTAGTAGAAGAGACCAAGGCACCCTGGTCAGGGCAACATACAAGCAGCATAATGTTGCAAATTTATCATCCCCTTCTACCCCTGGAGTCAATTCACTGCCAGCATTGAAGCAACTTTGTTATTGAGAGACCTGAATTTGTACCAAATGCCAGTAACTAACTGCACACAGTAAGAAGAAAAAGTCACACAGGCATGAATAAATCAAACTGGAAGTGGTCCTAAGGACTACTGAGACCTCAAAAAGGCTGACATTCCTCTGTCTGATGCCCAGACTCTGCTGCTCAAGATCTGCATCTTTCTCACACATGGAATAGCTCTTTTTTTGTGTCTGCTGATCATCTCACCCGTCCATTGCTGATCACAGCCCTCTGTCCCTTCTTCAGCTTAAGAACATCTCTGCAATATACAGCATGGGACAGAACAAAATCCATCTTGGGAGATTCAAAGGCTTCTTTGAAAATATTGGTATCCATACCCTGAAAGAAAAGAACATTTGACATTGAAATAGAAACAAAACTAGACCTCTGCACACTTTCTAAAATACACATTTTGTTTCCATTCAAGAACATCTTAATATCTTGCTAAAACTGATCCCTGGTCTCCTTTCCTTGTGGTCTTACACCTAGTTCTTGCTTGTCACCTTCAAACACTATCCCAACCTCTGCTGTGAAGCACCACAACTACTTAGACCAGCTCCATTTTTCCTGCCTAACTTTTTAAAATCTGCTTTGAGAAATGTATTTTTTCTCAGCTTTTTAAAAACATATTATTCTCTTAACCACCCAAGAAACAATGGACTCACTTAAATAGATCCCTGCACCCATGTTCCTTTTGACTTTTCAAAGTAACATAGCTTTGATGTGTATGAGGATTTACTTTCTGTTTAGATGGATTGTTATATTTATATAAGCCCTTCAGAGATTTTAAAAAACCAAACTAGCAAACCAAACAGTGCTACTTTTCTCTGTTACTGCACCTTCTACATATGAATATACTACACTATAAAGCTCATTTTAGGAACAAGCAAAGCATCCTCCCCATGCAAATGCCAACAGACATGCCTACCCCAACAGCAAATTCCAAGATGTCAGCTCCTCCCTCCAGTGCCTTCACAGTTTCTTCTTTTGCCATCTTGGTGATGAAGTTCTTGGCATTATTTGAGGTTTGTGTCTGCAAAGCTGCCCATATGGCTTTAGCCACAATGGTATTCTGGCTGTTGGGGTCTTCACTAGGATTATTGATCATGCTAATTCGAACATTATTGCTGGATTTCTGTGTTTAACAAAACAGGTAATGGGAAAGTTTAAAATTTCAGATGTAATAAATATATAATAAACATTCTAGCAAAAGCTTTGCATTTCTTAACCAGAATACCAGATTCCAAATTGGGTAAGTAACAGCACAAGGTTAAAATGAGGAATGAACTAATTTAACATCAAGCATTTAGCTTACATAAAGGCACCACCATGACAGCAATCTTCTAGAAAATATTACCTACCTGATGTTTAATGGCATCATACAACAATTGCCTCCCTGAAGGTTTATCAAAGTCACCAACAATCCAAAAAGTAACCGGTCTAACAAAGGAATCATCTGCAATTATTGGAAAAAAAATAGGAGAAATTGGAGGGTGAAGGGAAGGAAAGCTTCATTGTTTTCTTAATTTGGAGATAAACTACAATGCACATACAAAGACTTCCAAAGAAGTAAAATTCCACAGGAAAGCTATGGACGAACCTAAGCTATGAAGCCCAGCAAGACAAAATTAATAGCATTGGTATATTAGTCTTCATTAGGTCATTCAAAAAACCCATGTGGGACAGCATGCATTGCTCTTTCTAAGCTGGATTCTTTCAGCATTTTTGTTTGTTTGCTACCTTTTCAATTGCAAACTATAAAGAAATATAGAAATAACTTGCAGATTCCAACTGGGGGTGGAATCCAACAGACATACCACTTCTTTGTTTTGAAGCTGTTAGTTTACAAAATCAGTTTTGTATAAAGACAAAAATTCTGAAGCAAACATGCACTTCAACAGCTTCCTTCACTGCCTGCTGCTTCTAAAGCCAGTGTTACAAAGGAACCAGAAAATTCCCAAAACAATACAAGAAATGCCAAAGCATGAGTTACCATAGATCTCCTTGGAAGACATTCCTGGTCAAAAAGCAGAAAGGAAAGGGGAAAAGGAGAGACACATTAATAATCTGATGGTAATCCCAATGTGTATCAAGAAGCTGCAGCACTGTACTGGGCATAACTGAATCACTACAGTTCAGATCCAACAGCAACAAGTTTGTGCTAATTTTACTGGAATACGCTTTGACTTTTTCTTCCCCTTAAACAGATGGATGCTTGATTTTCATGCCACAGCATTAGTTATACTACACAGTACTGCTGTCACACCATAGGGTGAGGGCATCATTCTGAAGACTGTTTACAAACACTGCCATGCCACTGTGACTTGGCTGTGACCCTTTCTGTTGTCTTCCCTCTTTAAAAACCAGCATGGCAGTGCTGTATCAGTGCTGGTGCTGAGCCAGCAACATGTATAACTTCTCTATTACTTTAGAAAATAGACATGTTCCAGCATTACTGTAATGAGATAGCAGTTATTAAATATCCTAAGTGGCAGAAGAGGCAGTGACCAAAAAACATCAAGCCATGGAATTAATGCACTTTCCAACAAGCATGCCAAGATGTGGATTTAATTAATGCTCTACACAAGAAACTTGTTCAAATCCAAGTGAGTGAACATGAATGAAGAGCAAACACGAGACAGACAGAGCAATGGGAACATTTCAGGTAGTGCACATGGCAATGGCTGCAGGTAGTACCATGGCAACTTGGGACAGTCTAGTAAAGACAAGAGACAGGAACAAGAGGAATTGGGTCAAATGACAGCAGCTTATTTCAGGTACCTAACCAAAATGGATAAAGGAAACACCTGATGATGTCTGGCTAGGCCTGATTACGTTCTGTATTGTCTGTGCTTGCACTTCCTGCACTTGAGAGGTATGGCCAAGTTTCAACACTTTTATGTGCAACTGTGACAATACTGCCATTGGAAAAGCAGTGCATGCAGTGGAGCAATAAAAACAGCACTCACCACGTTAGGTGGTGTCTTATATAACAGGCAGTTCGAATTTTCTTCTGAATCCATGTAACTTTTAGCAATTTTGAATTATGAGACAGAGAGCTAAAACCCCTTTATATTTTTCTAGTCATTTGCTTACACTGCTGCCTTTCTGAGGGTCACTTGCAGTACAGCAAGAGCAGTTTGGGTAGGACTTCTTTACTCAGCAAAAGGTTGGACTGGGTTTGAAGAGGGGAACATTCTTGTTCCATGCAGATGTCATGTCTTACAAAAAAAGAAATCCTTAGCAGACTATGCTGCTACCCACAGGCCTGACAAGGCTCAGTCAGTGTCTTAAGAACTGCAAAATATGCTTGGAAACACACATAAAAGCAGATTTGGATTCAGAATCCACTGCAGATGTTACCTTTCTTTGTTAAGTAGGTCATGCTGTTTGCAACAGCAGCTGTCTTATCTTTTGAATCCAACGTAGTAAATCGAGCAAAGTCATCCACAAAATGGTTATCTGAGGAAGAGAACAAGTATTAGATGCCAAAGCAACTATTCCATGTAAAATGAAAATAAAATCACTACTATTACCAGAACATTGAGAACACATTCCATTTTGCTTCTTGTGATACTGCCTCTTCTGTCTCATTTTCACTGTTAATACAGAGGCTACGAAATGTATTTTGCTGTCTCACAAATTACATTATTAACTACATTGCATACTTGACTTTCAACAGAAATCTGTTGAAAGAATTGTCCGAGTCTCACTTAGAGATTATTTACATATACTCACTGGTATATGTATACAATATACATTGAAAAATCCACTGTGTCACTATTTTTTAAGCAACTCAAAAGAGGCAGGTGTAATGTCATTGTACTGCAGTCACTGGTTTGGGTGTTGAAACATTTAGCAATGGAATATTTTTCTAAATCTGAAGTAATTCCAGAGATGACTGTCAACCCTGCTCAAAAGAAGGTCAACTAAGAAACAATCTGCTGCTTTAGGCATTATATGACTGTTCTTGGCTTTTTGCAGCATTACTAATTTCTCAGCTTCATGAGTCATATTCCCCTTAAGGTCTGTATCAAATCAAAACAAATTCCCATTTTGAAAACCAGTAGACATTTAATGTTGTACATAACATCTGCCCTGCACCAGGGCTGGGACATCACTGAGGGTGCTGTTAATGCTTTGCCACTAGAGCTTTCCACTGGAACAGCAAGTCTTTCACTCATACTTCAGGTTTAACACAATTAAAAGAATCCCTTACTCATTCCTGTCAGATCTAGGTACTCTCTGTCAGACCTTAGGATTCTTGAGTTAATTCTTGGAACAACATTAGGCTGGTTCATGATATACTCAACCACATCTTGGTCATTAGATAGTTCACCCTGAAGGAAAGATGAAAGAAGCATTATTTGTTACTTCATATATATAATTGCCTTACATAACTTTAAAAAAAAAGATGGAAGTTGTCTTGTATAATGTGGAGCCAGGGACTTGTGAATCAGCTTTTCCAAATCTATTTTCTCTAAAGCCACAGATGACCTCAGCACTCACCAGGTACACAGCTCGCTGGAAGATGCTTGTGGTTTCCAGGATTTTGTGCATTGTCACAGTTTCCAGGTCATCAGGATCCAGCTGATCTTTTTGAAAAGGCATTCCATTGAACAGCACAACAGGCAGAGGGCCTACACCCGTTTGCTCATAGTAGGCTCTTGCTGCCTAAAGACAGGAAAAGAAACAGCTTTACCATGTCAGCCCTTTGCCACAAAGGCTCCTAACAAGCTGTGCAATATCCACAAGTCAATTCTGAACACACCAAGAGATCCTTACTGCTTTGGTTAGATATAGAGAATGCTGGATATAGAGAACTGGATCAAGAAATTGTATGTAATTATATTTTCAAAATTGGGGCAGCAAAAGAAGTGGGGGAAAAAAGCTGTTTCGTGAATTCTTACCTTTCTGTTTTGATCATAGGCAGAATCCATTCCCAGAACGCTGTTGACTTCCACATAAGGATACTGTTTCTCAAGAACACTAACAACATGTTCCACTTTCAGCAGATCTCCTGTTTTTACTTTGTTATATATCTGAAAGGGGAATACAAGTTTACAGCTGCAACTGTAAAGCCTCTGTCCTTATCAAAGGTAAACTGACCTGTCGCCTGTATTGCAGTAGTTATAATAAGGCATTAACAGCCAGACTGCAAAACTTATATTCATACTTATCAGCTGCAACAGCTCCTCAGCACTTGTAGCCATTGTAAGGATCTTGCTATATCTTGTAGTCATTCCAGTAAGATTGGACAAAGGTAAATACGTATTTCTTTAAATAACTTGCATCTTTATCTAGAAAAGGTATTTGAGGTGGGAAAATAGTGCTCTGGGGAAAAAAAGCTTCAAATAAAATATATCCAAGGAGCTACCCTTCCCTTCAGAACTTAGGATATACTTATGAACAATACAACAGACTTCACATGTAAAGCAGGTAATTCTTTCCCTCTTCAAGGCACAAGATTTTACTTTAAGCTACAAATACATACCCAAAATAAAAAGAATAAAAGTAACTGTCTTTAAGTAACCAGCAATTTAATGTCACAGTGTGTCCCAGCTTGCCAATTTGTACAAGTATCAAACCACAGGTGAAATTCATTTATCAGCACCTGTATTGCCCTTTACTGTGGCAAAGGTATGCAGCTGGAACTGTTCAAACCAAATTACAATATTGAAGGGATGTAGCAATTCCGAACTCACAGACAGAATGGGCAAAGGGACAGCATCAGAAAAACATGCAAAAGTGTTAAGTGTCACAAGGAAACCCAGGCTCACGTGTTAAAATTATGTCAGAAGCACATTACAAGGACACATGTGGTCCTAGTATTTGAAGATACTCTGCATATTAACCAAGCCAAAGAACAATTCCTTCCATTATCAACATATTAGACGATTAACATAATCTTACGTACATGGAAAATGTCAAAACATTAATTTCCCTTTTAAATTAATACTTACAGACATGACAGTCTGAAAAGCATAATTATTGTCCATTTCTTGTGCCACATAATTGTATGTCCTCAGGAGGGCAACACCAGCATCCTGAAGTCCATCCACATCCTCTGCATCATTAACCACAAAGACTAGTCCTATCCTGCAATAACACAAACCCCCAGGTCATCAATCTACTGCACTAATAAAGAATCAACTCTTCACACAGCTGCTGGCTACCATCATCTTAGACACAGGCTTTTTCTAGAATAGCCTGGTAAAATGTTGAGCAGAGAGGCCAGGAATCAAGTTTAGGACATATAATCTGTAACCAGTCCATCAGAATCTTGCTTTTCACCTCTCATTCAAAACTTGGAATTTCTTTTGGACTGTTAGAGAAACTGAACTCTGTTTTGCTTGTAGAGAAAGTTACATACAAAAAATATACACATACCTCGAATACAAGGTATGTAACATTTCTGCAGCGACCTAGCAATGAGAATTTTACAGCTGCAAAAGTCACATAAAACTCATGTAAAAAAACCCCCAAACATTAAAACAGAGCAATTACCTCAGTGGGATGTGGTTACTGAAAAACATTTCTGCCACGTTCAGTAATTCTGCTGTGGTCTCATGAGTAGGATCTACTATCAGCACCTGTATACAAATAGCAAGTGAAAAAGTTTCCATTCCCTTAAGAATTCAAGGGGTTTTGATCAAAGATAACTTTATTCATGTCGCAGCACAGAATTACCATCAGGCCTGCTTCATACACTGCCAGGGAGACAGCACTCATTAAATGGAAGTTTCTTCCAAAGTCTCCAGGTCCATTATCAACAGTACCCAGTCTACCCAGCTCCTTTAACCAGAAGAAACAGGACTCCTTACATCCTTGATACCTTCACCTCAGTATGCCCTGGCACCAGCTCCTGTCTCCTGCCTCTGCTTGCACACACATCCACCCATTCCCATGTGCCTGAGACAGGCATTTGTCACAAGTGAGCAACACTTAGTGCCCTGGAGAGCCAATGCTGCCAAGACATTCTCTACTGTCCCAACCCAGACAGAGCTGGGCCATTCAGGCTGCATGTAGAGCCCTTCATTCATGCAACTGCTGTCTTATAATTTAAAAATTTCTATGTTAAAAGTATTGAACTCCAGAAAAAAAGGTCACAACGTGCCCACCACTTCAGATGGTCAAGTCCCTATTTTTCCCTAATCAAAGGTTTTTTTCCACAGGACCACTTTGCCACATGGCAAGAGTTAGAGGGCACTATTTGCAAACTCTTCATCAGATCTAAGTTTAAGTAATTTACCTACAGACTAAAAGGACACCCAGGACTAAGCTGAGGGCTGTTGATTATTTGTTCAAGTCTTGGTGCATGAATGCTTTCTAACTCAAACAACTGAAGTGAGTCTTAACTCTGCTAAGACAACAGTTAACAAATTTGAGAGATTTCATTAACCAACTTCAGGTACAATCACAAAGTTAAAACACACCAAATTGTTATTTATCAGATGATAATTTCATCCATTGACAAAACAACTCCTGGCATCTATTAGATGCCAGAGAATCATGCTCAGTAATCTCTGAATCTCACCCATAACTTACTAATACAAGGAGAATGAAACCTTTTAGAAAAGCATCCTTTCTCTCAAGCTATTTAAGTGACAGTGCATGTGTGAGGTACACTGCAAAAGCTGATGTCCGTGCTCTTCACAAAACAAAATGCACATTTCATCTAGTCAGATTATTACTTACAAAATTATGGAAGTTTTTTCTAATTTGTCTGATCACTCCTGGAAATGTGGGACGTAGCAGTTCTTGCACACTGGAAGGCCAGGAATTGTACCGACTATCAACTTCAAGGTTGTTGATCCACTAAGAAAAAGTAAAGGCATTGAAATGATTGACAATCCTCTGGCTCTGCTCTGAGATTAAAATATTTTCAAATCAAACACTATGTTGAGAACTGCATAAATAAGAAACAAAGCTTTTTAAAAAGCACTGGTTACATTCATAACCATATTATCCTTCATACTTCGCTGCAGTTTCAGAGCTGATTGTGAGGTAAGGACAGAAGTTGCCCAGGACCACTTCAGAACACATTGCCCAACAGCAGCTCAAGTACTTCTATCTCAAACCACACTCACTGAAATGGCAGGGCTCCTGATGTCCACGGCATAGTCAGAATCTGATGGCTGGATGTTCAACTTCAGCACATTGTGCAAGGAAAGCCCCTCAATGCCTAGGCTGTGCAGACCTTCCATAACGCGGGCTTCATTGCGGAGCACATCGATCAAACTGCAAGGAAAAGGAAAATGGGTTGAATTTCAACCCCACAGCAAATAACTTGCTCTTACCCCAAGGGTTAACAGATAAAAGGTATGAACAAGTCTGCCATGCCTGGGCACTAGTTCTTATTTATCACCTATTTCTTACTGTCCTAAGAAACTTGAAATAACTTAAACCTATTCAATTAATATTGTATTTCTAGGAAAAGCTACGTTAAATCAGGATAACTAATCCATACTTTATATATATATATAAATATATATGTAATTTCAATTCCATGTTATTTAAACACATCTTGACAAATATATAGGGTGGTTTTCAGATGAAAAATATACAGTGGTTTATCCTTTGAGAATCAGTCTGCTGTCTGTAGGTCAGAATAAACCTAAATGCTGACAGCCTGAAACCCCAGAATTTTGCTAGTTACAGCACAGGTCAAAAGAACAGTACAAAGGTGACTTCCCATTCCAATCTTCAAAGGTATTCCACTTTTCACCTGAGATTTTTTGTAGGAAATGCACTTGAGTAAGACAAGGAACCATGATTTGCTTTTTATAGTACTTACCAATTAAACCTAATCTAGATTATGAACAAGGTTCAAAACTGTCTAAATAACTTCATGCACAAGCAGGATACAAGTTTCTAAACAGGACACAATTATGGGGAAAATAAAATATTCCTACCTAAATATGTCCTGAGTGTCTAAATCAATAAGTAGTCCATTGATGAACAGGGCAGAATCTCCCGGCTGCAATCCTAATGTTCCTTTGAAATACTGAAAAGAAGTAGGAAGCCATTAGAAGACTGCTGTGCACAGAAAATATTATTAAAGAGTTTCACTGTCAAAGCACCAACACTGGAACTGTTTCCTCCACACAGTATGAATCATTCTAAAGCCATGGCAGCTTTTGAATATATTCTGTGACTTCTTAGAGAACACTGATGTGTACAGACATCTATGTATCATCTCAAATTGGATAAGGAGAAGTGATTTTCTTCTGCATCCTTCAAACTGATTACAAAGATGCTTAATACAGCTGCTTTTCAAGCAATAAATTTCTAACAAGAGCAGTATTTTCATATTTAAGAAAAGAATCCTAATTATGTTCCTCATCCATGTTTGAAAATCCACCACATCTTCACTTGCCAGATGCATACTACAGAGTTGTGTGTGAAAATACTGGGTTATTATCTTGAGCAACATGTAAATGCAAGTGCAAAGGCACTATGTTACTTGCTAGAAGCATTACCTTTTGGTTCTCTTCAATTTCTGCTCTGAGTTCCGAAGAAACAACCGTTTTTGTTATGGCCCTACAAAAATAAAAACATCATGCTATGAATCATCTTTCTGTTTGTCTAGTGGAAAGGTATCTAGTTATCCTACTTTTTGTACCTCACATGTTAAGATAATTAACCTTCTAGTACAAAAAGATGCAGCAAGAAGCAGTTGCACTTGGTGATACCATTAAATAATAGGATGCAGCATTTTTCTTACATTGTATGAACCAGCAGCATAAAAATGTTAACCATATGCCAGCTCTCAGTGTCTTATTTCACATTAACCATAAAAAAAGTGTGCAGCTGCCAGAAATGTAAAGCTGGAGGCTGGCAACAGAAAATAGGGGATTTTTCTCCTCATGGTGGATTCCCATTCCTTTCCTTACTTTGCATCTAGTGATTGCATCATCACAGAATGGGCAACTACAGCCCATAGAGCAGAAACAGTAAAAAACACAGTAAAATGCAATACCTGCCTTAAGAAGCTCTAAACAGTACCTTAATATGAGGTAATAGGAAATAAGACCAGAATTCACTTTCTTTTTATTCTCATCTCAGCTCTATCTCCACCTGCCCAAAAAGGAGGAGTTTCTATAATATCATCTTTGCAATCCAGGCAAGACAATTCATCAAGAGAAGTGTATCTCTAGCCTGGCTGGCCATGCCAGATTATTACTGAATTTTTTGAAACTGATTTGAATATGTTCAAGACAGTCACTAAAAGAAGTGCAAAATCCAGTGAAATTCCACCTCTGACATGAGACTGACTGGGCTGTTTGGCAAAGTGGATCCCAGAGGAAGAGCGGGACCCTGTGAATAGATAAATGTTAAGGCCACCAAACAGAAAGCTCAGCCAATAAATTCTTGACTACTTGATGCAATAGGTTTAGACACATTTCACAATAAAACAGCACAGGCAATTCTGGCAAATTTTCTACCAGTCCACATCAGCTGCCATCCAAGAAAAACACTGTAAGATCCTCTTTGTAACCGCAGGCTGAAGAACTTCCCAGCATAAACATTCCCCAGTGCTTGCTTCCAGCTAAGTGAAAGCCAGACATTAACCCAACCAATGCTGCTTGTCTCAGGTCCTGCTCAGGAAAAGGAAAGTAAGAAAACTTTCTAGAAGTCATAATTAAAGTTACCTGGCCTTTGTAGGGAAGTTCTGACTAAGATCTTTCATGACCATCAGAGCATCCACAGGGGGAGCAGTCAAAATGCGAGCAGCAGTTTGAAAACTCAGATCTTGGAAGTGAAAAAATAGAAGTCAAGAACTCAAAACTGAAAGCAAGGCAATGCAGAGACATCTTAGCTTTAGATTTCAACTTGCATGTTACCTATGAAAATTCACTTTCTATCTGCACCTATAGATACTTCTTTTAAAATCATCTTAATAATAAAGGTGTTCAACTTCTATGAATTGCCTTGAAATAAGTAACCCTTTCAAACTGAAGCAGTGCATGCAGCCTACAAGTTGCTTCAGTGAGTCTAGACCAGCATTCTTTCTTTCTTTGGCTGAGGTGCAAGGATCTGCCCTTCCACTGGATATAGGTAGACACAAAATACATTTAGCCTTTTGCATTATTCTTTTTGGGGGGATGAAAAGCTTTTTCATGGGCCTTTACAGATGTTTTCCAGGGAATGAGGCCAGAGCAGCACGTAGTTGATTTTGAAATACAGTTTTCCCCTGGTCTTGAGAAATCTCAACATTCCACATCAAAAATGTGATCATGGAAAGAACCTTTACATTCCTTTCTTTTCTGCATTCAGCAGCCCATACAAGCAATCAGTTTAAGAGCAAGTGGCCTACTGTACTTGGCAATTGAGAAAACAATCCTCACGTCAGAAGTCCTGTGAAACAATCCTAAAAGCTATTTCCACAGGACTCTACCAAAAAAAGGCACTTTAAAAAAACAAGTATTTTCCAAGTGAGACTGAATGCAGGAATTTACAGTCAAACTCAGTCAACTGTACACAGCCACTAACAACCTTGATTGTGCAGAACACTAAAAAACATATTTACACTGAGTTTTTGTAGACCAATACTGAAAGCCTTTATCCAGATTACCTTGTAGCTGCCATACTTTCAAAGGTGCCATTTCATTGGTACTTTCCACAAGGTGTTTCCTGAGCTCTTTCAGCTCTTCTGACAAGTCAGGATACAGCTGCCTAAAAGGACACAAGAGACAAACAACTTCTGTGGTTTCCTATAAGAAAGTCTACTGCTAATTTAAAGAAACTACCACATAAAAAGGTATTCTGCTAACACATACAGGAAACTCAGACATGTAAAAAATAATAACAAAGCAAAATATCATCATCTCTGCAAAAAAGTTTTTGATACAACAAAGTCCAACTGAGTTTTACCTGAGTTTTCCAAATAGAAATCCTTGCACTTCATCAATAGGGTCATCTTCATCTATGACTGTGGCATTCACATCTGTGCCTATAAACACACAGAGAACACCACTAGCACCAAGCTATTCACAAGCAGAAAAGCAGGAAAATCTGGTGTTTATATGTGTATGTGCACATGTAAAGAGAAAGTTTACACACAGATTACACTATCAAAACAGTTTTGGCAGATGCATGGGAGTTTGTAGAACAGAGATCAGTGCTCTATAAAAGCAGCAAAAGGAAAAAGAAAAAAAAAAAAGAAAAAAAAAAAAAAGACATGCAAAACTCTGTCTTCCCAAAAAAAATCACCAAGAACAGGGAACACAATCTGCTCTGAGGATGGATAAGTTAAGGCAAATTCAAGTAGAGAATTTGCTTCACACCTGCAGAGAAGCTGACTATCTGCTAAAAGATTAGTTGCATAAGTAGTGCCATTACTAAGTCCAGGGCCACAACTCCAGCATTTCACAAAGACAGAAGACAAAAGCCATGGCAAAGCTATCCTTCATAAGAAACATGCTCCTAAATGGGATTTCAGAGCTAAGGAAATACAAATATCTGCAATTCAGATATTCATAGCAAAACAAACATAAAATTACCTTGGCAAAATTAAAATGTTCACATTAAAATATTTAAAATAATAATTCACCTTTCACCTGTGTATCATCCTTGGCCTTATACTCTGTACTCTTAATAGCCAGTTCTACACCATAGCCAGAGAGGTAGACCTTTTCTTTGCTGGGGTTCTGTAAGGAAAAGCCAACAGTATGATATTGCCATCTTTGTTTTGATGCATAGATTAAAAGCTGCCACTTCCCAAAGCTAAGAAATCCCAATCTGGTACACATTTCAGACATAACTGGTAGTGAGAAACAAACACCATGAGTGATTCTGCAGTAACATCCTAAAATATTATTTCCTACTGTATTTCAACACACTTCTTGAAGTTCAGCATGAAATAATTATCTCTATGAACCAAAAAACCATCAAAATCCACAAAGTAAAGAGGAAAAACGATGTTTTCAGGATTTAGTGTGTGAGCCAAGCACAGGGGGATAGACTCCTATCATCAAATCAGTTACAGGGTGGAAAGGAACTTCAGCTGGTGGTTCTGGAAAAAAATTGCTACAGAAACAATGCTTTTCTTTTGAAAATGTACCTTAATGTTAATCCTTGTTTTTCATATCAAGTAACTAAAGTAACTAAATGGCCTGACTCTGAAATGTCTGACTATTTCCTATGATCTAACATAGGTAAAGAAACAGGTTTTTTTTTACATTAAAATCTCTAATTAATCTGGAATTTAGGCCTGGATTTGTGAAATCCAACAATTTCATTAAAACAATCAGGAGATTTAAAATAGTCTGTATTACTCAGCTACACACAATAAAAAATTAGAACTTTTGAGTATTCAAAGTAAATGAATAACAACGGTAGGCAAATGTCAATTTAAAGGAAACAAACTTGGGTCAGTTTTCATTTTTATAACCAAGGCAAATTACTCTATTTTCAAACACATCTCTAACACTGCACTAATATACTTACAGCAATGTAGTGCCTGAGGACATAAGTGATTTCTCCTGCCTCAGCCTTTGCCACAAGCCTCCTGTGGTGTCTGTAGAACTCCTCTGAGCCAATCTCAGCATAAAGGATGACCACAGGGCTGTCGGGGTTTGACGCTGGGTACTTGTGGTCCCCTTTGAACAAAAATGGCTTTGGCCTAAGAGGAAACAGTGAAAAATGCCACAGTGTGATTCACAGCATCTCCTCACTCAGTGCAAGATGCACATTTTTTGTCCTGTTTAATCACTGTTCCTTTCTCACTGAATACATATGGCAAGCTATTCCCACAGATTATATCAAGGCTGGCAGCACTTGATAAAAGCTTTGTGAAAAATGAACACATGAAGAGGAAACAAGTGACTAAGAGCTATTTTGAATCTAATACGATACTAATTTTAAAAATTAACAACTTCTCTTAAATTTCCAATTAACTTTCTCTCCCCACGGTGATTCATAAATTCTGTATGAAAAACTAAAAAGGCTGATAGAACAGATGTGCCAAGGGCACAAATTCATTTGAACCCAGTCCTGGGCTTAGTATACAAACAAGAAAGTGACTAAGTCTATTTTCAACTTATTTGTTTACATTTTGTCTAAAGTGCAATGAAACATTTAAAATATTCCCAGTAAGTGAGAAGAATAGCATGAAAGCTATAGATGCCATATGCCTGCATATTGACAAAAAACTCTTTATGTGTTCAAGAATCAATATTACCAAGATTACAAAAATAATATTGAAAATAAAAATGTTTTCATATTATGAAAACAAACTGAAATGTAAGAGTTTGGGTTCGTTTTCATTTGGTTTTTGTCTTTTTTTTATAGGTATTATATTTTATACCTTCTTTTTGTTATTAGCAGTTACAATCAAGTTCTGTTCTTGTAGAGAAATCTGAATTTTAAATATATTGTGTGGTAATAGTTTTCTTTTTCAAATGCTGAGAAAATTATACAGAGAAAAAAATACTTGCATGCTTTCAGCCATTCATGAAACACTTTGTTACATTAACTCTCATTTGAATTTGCAGCTTCTATTTTCCCTACATACTGAAGGTTTTATACACTCCTGAGAATTCCTACTATCCTTCAACAGTTTCCAGCTATTTCCAGAATTTGTTTCCAACTTTTCCTGTGCACATTCCTCTTCCTAGCAGAATTATCAAACAGCAAGGGATAAGAAAACAACCACTGCAATCTGACTTAAGACAAAATAAGAGCCTGTCACTCCTGTGCAAACAATGGACAGGAGAAATCAATACTGAAGAACATAGAAACAACAGGTCTATTACAAGCTCTTCACAGCAGTAAATCTAACAGAGTAAATCTTAAGAGCTAATCCAGTAATAGGAAATTAAGCAAATACCTGTCTGAAGCCGCCTGTAAAAGGTTTCCAAGAGAGTCAAATTCACATGTTTTCTCCCCGTGCACAACATAAAACAGGGTGCAGCCCTTTGGTGGAGACTCATCTGCTGCTATCTGTATAAAATATTGGTAATAATGTAGGTTGAATGTTTGCTCTCAGAACAAGTGAAAATTGTAACAGTGTAGCTGTGCAGCAAAGTGTTATTTCCTACATTCCAAATTAGTACTTCTATCATGTTTGTGACATAATTTAAATGCAAGGTGAAATTGCAAGATGGAGAGTTAAGCCTTAACTTGTTTCTCAGTCTGCTACTATTAACTGTAAAGTTAGTTGCAGGTACAGAAAGCAACACTCGCAATTGTAGGGGTTTTGGTTGAGGGTTTTTTTTTTTGCCTTAGGTATCACAAATATCTGTATTTGTTAAATATCAAGTGACAAAATGACTCCAGATGAACAAGGAAGTTTTATAGTATTACTTAAATAAAGCACATCCTAATGTGAGACACTTTGCAATGAATTATATGATACCCCGAGATTGAAAAAGAACAGAGAACACAATGAACTTTCATTTATGAGTTCTAATCACTTTATACACACACACATATATATGTGGATTACTATCTTCAGGTAAGTTCAACTGAGCAACAAGAACAGCAGCAGCATCACAAGTACCACTGGAGCCATAGGGATGGTCCTCATCAAAATCTTCACACAACTATCAGTACAGCAGGCAAAACACATGCAGACATGCCAAAATGACAATTCTTTAGTCTACTCTAGACAAATATTCATCACCTCATGAAATTCATATACACATCTGCTCTGTGGGTCAGGTGTACAGAGCAGTTAATCAGTCTAAGTTTTCTACACTCTCAAATGTTTCCTTCCACAGCTCACTCCTTCCTGAGCCTTAGTAAAATGCTCTGCACATCATCTGGGCATCTCCTGTACTAACCTGTTGAAAAGCTTGAACTGTTGCAGAATAAGAGCGTAAAGACAAGGAAAACTTCAACAAATTCTGCTGCAAAGGTGACAGAGTCTGGCAGGCTACTTTCAGCATTTCCTGGTAAGAGGAATAATCACTACCTGCAAAGTCAAAGGAGAAGCAGTTATCTTTCTATACCATAGTCTCATTGAAGAGGGGCTTCTCATCTTAAATGTGATTTACACCAACAGAAACCCAAGACATTAATTCTAAGTAAGCACATGACCATTTCTCCTCCATTTTTGTTACAGCCAATTCTACAGCTGGATTAGAGTGAACTTCAACAGAGTTCCATGAGAGTACACTGGAATACATTCTAGAGGATACAAACATGGGCTGGGGAGAAGGGAAACAGTTAACAGTCCCCATTTCATTTCAGTTGAGAAATAGTAACACAGAGAAAAGGCATTTAAAATATTTCATACTTCACATTGAAAAAGAAACCAGCAAGCAAAATGTTTCAGACTCATCCACTACAGCTTTTGTCAAATGGATATCCAAAAGCCTTGAGCACATTACAGCAAAAAATATGACTTAAATTAGTATTTTAGAAGTCAAATGAGGACTAACACAATGGAACACAAAGCATTGTGATATATTTTTCAACTATCAGTCAGCATCAAGAAAAAGACTATAAAAACTTACCATCATGCTCAGCTGTCTTAATACTCTCACTGGCTCCAACAAAATTCCAGAATTTTTCTTGACCTTCTTCTGATAAAAATTCACTAAGTAAGATGAGAAGAGTGAGCTTAGATCTATGAATCTTCTCTCAAGTTACAAATCTAATACCTTGTAATGATTTACAGAAAGTTAGCACCTACCATTTATTTACCTATATCAGAAAACTGTGTTACCACAAAGAGCACTCCAGGAAAACTAAAAACAAACCCAAACAAATAGTAGTTGCAGACCAGGACAAACACACAGTCCATGAAAGCAGCTTGTAAGGCACCTATTGTTCCTTTAAAGACTTCTAACAGGCAGAAGTGTCCATCCTGCTAGCTCTCCTCCCTAATGCATTTCTTTGCTATCTTTCTTTTATGAGAAACACATGTTTTTATTTTGCTGAAATAAACTGTATATTACTGTAATTATGAACTTTGGTGGAGGTTTTCTGTTTGCTTGTTCTTAAACAAGCAAAAGGAGAAGTCACAGCTTCAAATCACATATAGTAGCAAATCTCATATAGTAGCAAATCTCATATAGTTCAAATCTCATATAGTAGCATATAGTTGGGTCCAGATACAAGGTTAGATAACGAAATTAGTTCTCTAAACCTTACTACCCACAAATACTGTATCCTGTCTACACATGTAACATACCTTATGCTAAAGGCTGCTACAGCAGAAGGTTTGGAGCCTGCTCACTGCCACAGTAACTTGTGTGCTCTGATCCAAGGTGGTAAGAGCTGCTTGAACACGTGGGTAACAAACTGCAGTGCTGGGCTAAGTACATTGAACAGCAGGAGTGATTCTACACTGCAGTGCTGCATCATGCTGCAGTTCATCCCAGGTGAACAATGCTTATCTATCCAAAGTCTTTGATGGATCAAGTCTTTGGCACATGATTTTGATTATTTGCTTACTGTTTCACACTCTCCTGGGTTGAGTTTTGCCCCAGTAGTGTCACACAGTCTCACGGTATTTAAATCATGGCTTAACACCTGTGCTTTGCATTTTACTGCTTAAGGAATTTTCAGTCTTCAACTTCTCCAGAGAAGGTTACAGAAAAGTAATTTCACCTAGGACACACCTGTCCTCTGAATGAAAGCCATGCTCAACTATTTTCATGTGAAACAATCTGCAGTAAAACAGACAAAATTCCACATTTGGCAATACCCTTAAGTGATACAAAATTAAGCACACACACTCTTAAAATTCCAGAAGTACTACTGACATCTCCAAACTAAAACATGACAAAATGAAACAATGGGGACTTCAAAAGTGCTGAGCAGACTGGCAGTGAAAAGAAGGCATTTCACTTTCTTTTTACATAACATCTTAAAAAAAAAAAAAGTCTATAATAGCATTGAAGGAATGTTCCCAGGGTGACTTGCACAACTCTTAACAAAGCAATTGACTTTAATCAATGCACAACTCACATGACCAAAATTAAACCCAAGCTTTACTGAGCTAGACATGCAAGAACAGCAGAAATGTATCAAAACCTACAAAACCTACAAAACACTCAAGTAAAACACATTTTGCCATGTAGAAGACCATGCTAAACTCCTCTATCTAATGCTTTGAGTAAAACTTCATAAGGCAAAAAATACCCACTACGTAATTGTTTATGGTTATTCATCTTTGTTGTAATGCACAATGAAAGAATTTATCACACAAAAACCTACTACTGTCTCCTCTAACATACTTCTTCATCTCCCCATGCACAGCAGTGATCACATTCATGTTATTACTGTGAGTTAGTAGTGACCAGAAACCAAAGTGCCACATAACAAAGAGAACACTTTACCCTCTAAGCATAGTCTGATTTGACAGTTAAAAAAATCACAATGCAATTACCTTATTTCAAGGAGTAAAGGAGTTGAAGACCACTTTGTAGTTAGAGATGTTGTCACAGCCTTAGAATCTCCTTTTACAAGTGAAGAGCTGAACCAGATTCCAAGGACTGCAATAAGTATTCCCATTTTATAAAAGGCTGAAAATGATAAAGGAAAAAAAAAAGTTTTGCATTTTTTCTCACAAACACAGGACC
Source organism: Lichenostomus cassidix (assembly GCF_008360975.1). Taxonomy (NCBI): domain Eukaryota; kingdom Metazoa; phylum Chordata; class Aves; order Passeriformes; family Meliphagidae; genus Lichenostomus; species Lichenostomus cassidix. The sequence goes on from NC_139490.1 coordinate 21,811,195, forward strand.
TCACATATCCAAATATCCATATATATTGAGATGCATTTTAAGACAGCATTTAATGCAATACATTAATGAGATTATTATCATCTCACCTGGGCTTACAAAATCAGAAATACTATGAAAACTTGAGGAGAGGCAAGGAATTTACAATCTTATTACTGAGACGCAATTAAACCAAAACCAATTCCAGCTTCCTCTGTGTTCATGCTTTCAAATAAGCTTGCTTGTGTTCTGTGACACCACTACCACATACTTCTTGCTTTAAGAGCTATTACAAACCACACATGTTTCAGATTGGGTGAGAAAACAACCTGCCATTCATTTGATGGGAGCTAAAGTCCCACCTTGTGTTATCACAGATCCAGCAGCTGTGGCCTAATCAGTGTCAGATGAAGCTCCCTAGTTAGTCCTTTAGGTTCTGCTAGGTACAGCCGACTGCTTCTTTGGGGAATGAGAAACAAGTATTTCCTGGATGCACTAAGCACCACCAAATTTAAAAGCTGAAAAATGAATGAAATAATGCAAACAGACTCAAATATGTGAGATATACTCAAACCTATTGTGAGAAATGAGCCCAAAAAAAATCTGCCATTTTCTTATTGTCCTTCATGTATATTTTCAAGCCTTTGTGTTCTCTGGCCTACACACTAAAACAAAGCTGAGTGGAATTTCCTTGCCCACAACTCCTAACCTTATGGAAGACCTGAATTTTTCTGTTGGCTTTCCATTACAGTCTCCAAAAGTTCAAACTTTTTTGCTCCTCTCTCACTATAGTACATTTATATTTACTATACCCCCAATGTGCACCCATGTACTCTTTCATTTCTTTATCCTTATTTTTCTGGATAACTCATTTTCCACGTGCCCCCTGCAACTGAACAAACAACCCACTCCAGTTCCACATATATCACACCCAACAACCTGCCAGGATCTAACTTCTGTCTCTTTTTTATTACCATCTCAATGTAAAGAATAGGATTATATATCTGTAGCTCTAAGCTACCTGTATATACACACAGAGACAAAAGAACCAAATCCTACTCCCTTTAAAAGTTTACAGTCCTCCAGCCAAAGGTTTCCCAACAATAACTCAGATATTGTCCTTTCTCTTGAGATAAAACCAGAAATTCCTGCTGTGATATCCAAAGAGCAGCTTGCTCAGCTGCACACGACATTTGCTTTATGCCACACCTGGGAAGCAGACAGATGGCATCACAGAATGGTCACAGCCATCACTCCCTGTGTGCACAGGGGGAAGTTCAGCCAATATCTGCTGAGTGAAACATTGGCTTTTGCCAAGTGCCACAAAAAACTACAGTTCCTCCCAGAGACATGTCCTTCTTATTCTCCGCAAATCATACACTGGGGTTCAGAACACGTAAGTTAATATACCGAATAGCATTCTCATGACTAAAGCTCCTATACTGCTCTCTTGTGCTTGCTTTTCCTCTCTGGGAAGACTGTAATAAAAGCCTTTTTCTGTATGAAATAGGAAAGAAACCAAAGGACACATCTGTCACCCTCCACAGATCGGCCAACTGAAAACCTGCAGTTTAGAAATATCTACAAGCCCTCAATAGGAACAGCCATAAAAGAAAGGGATGACCAGTATCTCAAACAAAATACACCATGGAAAAAGAAGTAAGAGGCACGGGAATGAACATAAGTGACACAAGGAGATCCAGCTGTGCTCTGCGCCAGGTAACAAAGCAAAACCCATTCTGAATTATGACACTGCAAAGCGGATTTTTCACACTTCCGTTGTAAATATTTTTCCTCCTTATTTTCCTTCCAATTACTCCATTCAAAATACTTCTGGAAACTTGCACATGCAGCCTCGGGGCAAGGAATAAATCAGCGCACAGTCACAGCCAGTGCCCTCTGGCAAGTGCAGTGAGGTCAGTGAGGCAGCAGCGGGTGAAGCTGCACGGCACGGCAGGGCAAAGGAAAGCAGCAGCTGCCGGGAGCGAGGGGTAAGTGCTGAACGCACATCGTGCACGGCTCACATCACTGATAACAGCGATCAGCGAGAGCTCGGAACTCTGGAGAAGCACGTCCTTCACAGGGCTCACGCTGCCGTGCTACGGACACTGAAACCAAACGGTGGCGATTCCCTGGCTAGCCCAGGGCCAGAAAGCCTGGCTGCAGCTGCCGGTGGCTTGCAGCGCCCTGTCACTGAAGCGCCGAGCAGCCACACGGCAGCTCCGGGCCGCCCGGGGCTCAGAACACACATTAAACCCGGGCCGTCATGTCGCTCATGGTGCGGGGCATTAACCCGAGCACAGCCTCCGCCGCTCCCCGGTCCCGCTGCACTCGTGCGCCCGCCGACCGGCCGACGGAGCCCCGCGGGACGCGGAAGCCGCTCGAGGGACCCCGCCGGTGTCGGCCCCTCAGCGAGGCTCCTCTCCGCGGGGCTGCGGCGCCCTCCCCGGCCGCCCGCCGCCGCCCAGGCCGCCGCCACGGACCCGCCCCGCCGCCGCCGCCTCACGGCCCGCCGCTCCCCGCGGCAGCGATAGCGCACCTGCGAACGGCCGCGCGCCGCCCGGCTCCCGCCGCTCCCAGCGCTTCCGCTTCCGCTGCCGGCGAGCGGCGCGGCGCCGCACAGTGACGGGGGCCGGGCCGCAGCCATGGCGGGGCCGCGCCGGGTACGGCCGGGGCACAGCGCGGGCTTTGCCAGCACTCCTGGCAGCTTCGGTTTAGGGAGGTAACGCCAGAAGCACAGGTGGAACTTGTGTTTCTTTTGTTCTTAACTGGTCCATTGGCCAGCCTGTGCTGCTGGAAGGGGACCTTGTGCAAACAACTGCTTCCTGCACTTGCTCGTTTATTCGTAAAGACAGCGGAAAACTGAAAGCAGCATATGGCAGATTAAAAACCAGTCATTCTTCATTTATCTTCTCGGTACCTTTCACACGTTCTCCGTCAGAACTGCCCTGCACTGTCGCTTGTTCATCGCGAAGCTGCTGACCCCGCTTAGGCACGGTGCGCTCTGTGCCCAGCTGTCCTGCCGCGCCCTCCGAGCCACCTGCAGTGTCACTGGGCCTTTCTGAGCACTGCTGGGGCTCAGGCCATGTAAAGCCAGAAGAAAGCTGTGAGTCCAGCCAGGCAAAGTGACTGCGGCAGATGTAAGGGAGTGTCTGGAGAGCTGAGCTGTACGCAGGACAGGTTCAGGTCGGTGGGTGTCCTGGAGAGAGGCATCCCACCGAAGCGAACTGCTGCTCACGGCCAGAGCTTCCTCAGCAGCTGTTTGCAGGGCTGTTCACAACACAAACACTAGGGCTGGCGAGGCAGACCTAGGGATAACGTATGTGCGATCCCGACATTTCAAAGGTTTTCTTTCTGGTTTCATTTTAAAACATTATTAAAACTCTGAAAGTGGCAGGTGGCTGGCAGACTTCATCTCTGAGCCTCAAGACACGAGAACAATGTCATGACAAACGGTGTTGTTCTGATGTGTGTGTAACCAAACGCCAGGCAGCCCTGCACGGGTCTCTCGGGGCTGTGATGTGCGTCACCTCCAAGGTTTGTGGCTTTTTTAAAAAATCATTTATTTTTTTCCCCTCTACCCCAGTGACAGAGGAGGGCAGGGTGCCCCGCCCATATCCCCTTGTCCCTTCCCAGCATGGGGGTTGGGGACTAAGGGGAATCCCCGGGATGCTTTGGGGATCCCCCGAATTTTACGAGGGTCGGGGTGCAAACCCCATCTGTGCCTCCGCCAGAGACCCCCAGTGTCCCGCCCTCATGTCCTCTGGTCACTTCCCAGCACGGGGTTTGGGGATTTAGCGGTGGGGGTGCGTTTGGCGGGCTGCGGCGGTCAGCAGTCCGGCGGCAGCACTGGGCGGCACGGCGCGAGGCGCGGCCCGGGCTGAGGCCGCAGCATGCCCCGCCCACCCCGCGTTTCCTCGGAAACCCCGCGGCGTGCGGCCAATGGCGCGCTCAGGCGCAGCACCGCCCCTCCCGCGCCTCGCGAGATCTGTGCCCGCCAGAACCCGAGCGTGGACTACACCTCCCGGCGGTCCCGCGGGGCGGGCTCGGCAGCCAATGGGACGCGGGAGCCCGGGGCGGGCGGGGCTGGCCGGGGCCAATCGGATGCGGGCAGCTGCAGCGGCGGAAGCGGCGCTCGGAGCTCGGCAGCGGCGGAGACGCGGGGCGACCGGGCTCAGGGACCGGCGCGCGGCACCGCCCCGGGCACAGGTACTGTCGCGGCCGGCGCACGGCATCGCCCCGATCTGCGGGCCGGGGGCGGCTCCGAGGAAGGGCTGCGGGTAGGGGGCGGCGGCCGCCGCTTCAGAGCCCGTCGGCGGCAGGGGGGGAACGAGCCTGCGGCCGGCGGGAGCGCTGCGGAGCGGGAATCGCGAAGGGGCGACAGCGGGGCAGAGCGGCGCGGCCCAGCCCGAGGCGGCGGGGCCGTCGCGCTGCCGGGCACATCCGGGCCCTGCGGCCCATCAGGGCGGCGGGGCGGGGCGGGCAGGGCGAGCGCTGATTGGCCGGTGCCGCCCCGCCGCCATTGGCCGAGCGCCGCGCGAGCCCGCCCGCGTGGGCGCGCCGGGGTGGGTGTGGCCGCGGGGCCGCGCCCGGCGAGCGGCAGGGAGGGAGGGCGGGAGGGGGCGGCGCTGCCGGGCCGAGCTGTCGCGACATAACGGCCGCGCTGCCCCTAGGTGACATGAGCTCGCAGCAGTTTCCCCGTTCGGGCGCGCCTCCCGCCGCCCTGGGACCAGCGCCGCCGCCCATCCCCACCAGCGGCTCCGCCGGGATCATCGCCCCCGCGGCCACAGGTAAGCGCGATCCCGACCCCGCGTCTGTCGGCTCCCGGTGACCCCGCCCCGTCCGTCACCCTCCTCCGCCTCGGGCGGGAGGAGCGGTGCGGCCCCGCGGGCAGTGGCAGGCGACCCGAAAGCTGCCGTGGTTACGCGTGGGGAGAACATCGTGGGGATCAGTAAACTGCTTTCCAGAGCTGCTGACTCCAGAAAGCGCCGTCAGAACGGCGATGTGCCTTTGCTGCCAAGTGTCTTGGCGCAGTTGGCTGTGCCTCTCAGCTCGTCCACTGTGTGTTGTTAGAAGTGATGAGTCGACATGGGAACGAACATCTCATGGAGCTGGCAATGGGGTGGGAACCCTGATCCCTAGCACGGTGACAGGTTTTCAGCAGGCCACCAGAAGTAACTGGGGGAGCAGCTTCATTTTCAGGAGGGTTTATACTTGTTTTTCAGCTTGGTATTCAGATATGTATTGCATTAAATGCTACCTGTTCGATGTGGGACTTAATGGCAGTTACTAGATAATTAAGCATTTTCCACTTGAAAGAAAAGTTTGTTACTCTGTGTTTAAAGAAGGTGTTTAGATGGACTTCTCAGAGTTGACCCCAGGTTGCCCAACCTTACAGGCCCGTCAGTTCTGAGGGGAACAGACAGAAGCAGTGCCAGAGTTTCCAGTTCTTTCATCACTGGAATATGTTTAAGAGTGAATTTCATTAATTTAGACATTTTTGACATCTCATCTCTGACCTAGTGGGTGACCAAGGCGGACTTTTTTACAATTTTTACGTTTTTCTCTTTGTTCACTAGTGAGTGACGAATCTGGTCGTGAGTCAGAAGTTGCTCCCAGGGAGCACATGGGCCCCAGTGGCTCCATACAGCCTCGGGAGGAGAAGCAGGAGCCTGTGGTGGTTCGGCCATATCCACAGGTCCAGATGCTGACACAGCACCACCCTGTCCAGTCTGGTGCCCCAGTAACAGTCACAGCACCACCAGCACATTTGACTCCAGCTGTGCCACTGTCCTTTTCAGATGGACTTATGAAGGTAATGAGGAGGGTCATGATTCATCAGGGAGAAAATAAAATGTGTATGAGTCAGTGTTGAGAAAAGTAAATTACACCAAATCCTTCCCTACTTTTGTTTCTAAAGCTTTCCTTGCAAGCTTCTGCTAACTGTAGAGGGCCTCATGAGTTTGGCTGTTCCAGATGATTCACTGAGGACTTCCTAGTATTTCAGCATTATTTTTGAGGGGGGTGTATTTTGTTTAGTTTTTAAGAGAACAGAGATTTCAGTCAGTTTCTGAAGTCTTCCATTTTCTCTGCTGGATATAAAATAAACTGTTAATATCCAGTGTCTGGAGAGCAATACCATAGCCCTGACAGATTCCACTGATGATTCATGATGTATGTTAAAACCTGCATATTTCCAGGACAAAATGTACCTTTTCTTTGTTTGGAATAACTAAATGTTCAGTATCTTTCCTCTCCAAATATTTAGCCATACTTGCATAAACTTTCTCCTCAGGCTTTTACCCCTCAGAATGATTGCTGCTTCAACACTGACCTCTCATTTGAAGTTGCCAATGTTTCTGTGTTTCCATTTCTTGTAGCCTCCCCTGAAGCCCACCATGCCCAGCCGGCCCATTGCTCCTGCTCCACCCTCTACTCTCTCAGCTCCCACAAAGGTCCCTGGGCAAGTGACTGTGACCATGGAAAGCAACATACCACAGGCTCCAACAATTCCTGTGGCAACAATCAGTGGCCAGCAGGTCTGTTTTTTTGGTGGCTTTTCTGTTCCATCTCACTGCATGGCCAGATCAATACAAGTACAAGTGAGGTGGGCTTTTGCAGCAGGAGGGAAGGTAAAGAGAGTAGGTTTCCCTATTCAGTGCTACTGGTTGTTGGATCAGTTCTGCTTGGATCATTAAACTTCAGCCTCAGTTATCACTACCTCTTTACAAATCTGCTGATTTGTTGTAATCCAACTGAGATAGCACAGCCAGGCTCTGATGGCAGAGCCATACCCAAAAGCTGGGTGTTTCCTTAAAAACTCCTGCTATGTCTGTGTCACTTGGAGAATTTCTACTATAGGGAAGCTGCTGGGATTCATCATTGCAGTATTCTTCAGCTTCCCTTGGAGGAGATCAGAGGAAACGACTGAACGGTTCATTGGTTTGCAGTGTGTTCTTAGTGAATTAGGAAAATTTGAGGGAGCCTGCGTAGATAACACTTTTGAAAATTTTTTCTCCTCTAACTTGATTGCAGAGCCAGTCCTGGTGGTTTGAAAATAGTCTGTCAGAGCACTTATCACTAAACCTGTGAAGGCTCACGGCTTTGATGTCAAGTGCCTTTAAATGGATTTAATGCCTTCAGTTAGGCTCGCTAAGGATGTGCAGCAATTTCAGTGGATTTATCTTGTATTGATATCCCCAGAAGGTCTAGAATTATAAAAAAATTGAATTTGTTCCAGCATTTGCCAGGTTGCCACCATTCTCTCAACTTTATTGAAGAGGTGGTATGAAACCATGTCTTAATGGCACCAATGCTAGAAGGGGCAGCTCTGTGGTTGTTTGTGGGTGACTGCTGGGTGACTGTCACCCAAGTACCAACCACAAAAACAGACCAGTGAAACAGATAAGTGTTTACATTTCCAGTGTCAGCAGGCTCTGTAACTTTATCCTGCACAAATACCTGCTTCTTTCTCCACTCAACTTTTAGTGCATTCAACCTTGGTACACCAACTATTTCTCCAAGATCCCTTTTCTGTCTTTGAGGCTTAGATATGGTAATTCTGTGGCCATTAGTTTTTGTCAACACATCTAACTTGTTTTGTTCTTGAAACTCTGCAGGGGCATCCCAGTAACTTGCATCATATCATGGCCACCAACGTGCAGATGTCCATCATCAGGAGTAGTGCTCCTGGGCCTCCGCTGCACATTGGAGCTTCTCATCTGCCCCGAGGTAAAGATCCAGCTGTGCTGTCCCTGCTTGCTGTTCACACTCTTTCAGCTGCTGCATTTAGCCCTCACCTCTGAAACTCTCCTTGCTGCTAATGCAACTGTTTGTTCAGATGTTAAAACTGCTATCAGGGTTGAGTGACTGCTGGCCTTTTAGGAATTATGTTGCCTTCAGCCTTTTAGGGGAGGACCATGTGACAGTGTTTAAAAATGCTGGCAGATATCAGCACATCTGTTACTCTAATTCTTTGCTGTTAAAACAGTCAACACTTTAAAGAAAAAATATCCACTGGTAGAGACTCACCTGCCCTGCTAAATGTCATGTTCATTCTTGGTAGCAAGTATTGCTCACCTATGGCAGGAGCACCTGGGCAGTTGTGAGGCACATTCTTGTATCCCACTCTCACAGGACCACTCATGCATTTTTATGCAAGCTAACACATCATATTGTGTGCATTTGCATTTACCCATGAGTAAAATGCTGGTGATAACTACAGGCTCTTGTTTCTCAGGATTTTGGATGCTACAGCTTGTAAAACAGGAGATCAGCCTCTTAATGCAGCCCTGTGCTCAATACAGCCTGTCAGATTTTTGACTGCGGCTTTACTTTCAAGGTCTTTAGGGTTAGGTTTGTAGTTCTGCTTTAAACTGATCTGAATTCCGAGTACCATTTGTTACTTTTATTTCTTTTATGTTCAGTGTTATTTGCTCACTCAAGAAAAATAAGTTGATGCAAGCAAAGAAATAATCTTCTTTAACCAGAGCAGGTGGAAGGACTGTGAAGGTTTATCTGTAGCAAAAGTACTGTTGTTCACCTGATTCTTGGTGACATTACTGACATTTGGACTATCAGTACACATTTTCTTTTTTCCCTGCTCTTTTTCTCTTGGTTTGAATATTAACTTTAGAAGTAGTAATTTAAACAGAGGACATGTGCAGAAGGTATGCAGTCCAGTCTGTCAACTGATTGCAAGGCCATTTGCCTGCTACTGTGATTTACAGGAGTCATCAAATAGTAGACAAATTAATCAAATGCAGGTTTAAATGGTGTGGAGTTTTGGTTTTGCTTTTTTGGGGGGAGGTGTGTCGGTTTGGTTTGGTGTTTCCTTGTTGTTTTGGTTTTCTTTTGCAAGTGTATTTTTCTACTGAACTTCATCAGGTGCAGTGAGATCATTGCTGCTTTCAGGTGACTTATTTACACATTGGCCCAGTAATCAGACTGAATTATTTCTACTGACTTCCATAGCTTGGAATAAGAAAACATGGGATTTGCAATACAAGGCTATTATAGGGGAATAAGAAATACCTCTAAAGCAAGTTGATTTAAAACAGTGCCTACCCCTCCACACATGCTTTTGTAAACCTTATGTATACACCAACAACACCTGAACTGACATGCATGTGAAATGCATCAGAACTGAAATACCAGCTGATGTCAGGGTCTGTGTGTGGTTGTGACAGAGCTGTTGGGTGCACAGAATTTTAACACGCTTGGTTTGTTCCCTAGGTGCAGCAGCTGCTGCAGTGATGTCCAGTTCTAAAGTAACTACAGTCCTGAGACCAGCTTCCCAGTTGCCAAATGCAGCCGCAGCTCAGCCAGCAGTTCAGCACATCATTCACCAGCCAATCCAGGCAGGTAGCAGCCAGGCAGCTCTGCACATCACTGACTGCCAGCTCCAAACTCTTCCTGGCATCCATCTGTAATGTATAACCTCTAATTGCCTGTTTACTGGGCTGAAGCTACTGTCAGCTCTCTTGTAGGTCTATTTGCTTTGTTTCCTTGATAGACTTGGTGCCAGAAGTTGGGGTTTATCTGTCTCTAAAGGGCTTAGAAACTGGGAAGACAATTCAGTTCAGACTTTTCAGTCTGAAAAGTCCAGTACAGTGTGCTGGTGTTGATTTATTATGTAATATATGAATTGATGGAGAATTTCTGAAATCTCACTTTAATATGTTTCTGTATATCTCAGCTTTTGTACGTGTATAGGAGAAGACTGTAAATACCATCTCCCTGCAGCAGTGCTAGTGTTCAGCATTAGGATAGAGGGTAAACATCTTCCCATTGTGCTTTCAGTTAGGATCCCAATGTAATCACCTCTGACTTCATGAGTACACTTGGATTGGAATTCCTTTTTGTTCTGTAGGGAACTGACCTTTGGGTTTTTTTCTAAAGACCTTCAAGAGATACAGTCTTGTTAATTTTGTTGGTTACTGGTTCCTGTGCTGAATGTGTGTTGAAAACCAGTACAGATCTGCTTAGGAGCTTGCAGATCAATTCAGAAAGGCTTGGAAGTGTCTCAGAAGACCAGAACTTGGTGACGAGGTGTAGGGAAGGGAAGCCAGTTTTAACCAATTTTAACCAAGTAATTCCTAGTTGTTCTCTAGAAGGCAGAATTTCCTTTCTGAATGTTCCCTCTTTGACTCTTCTTTGTTTTTTTGGGTTTTTTTTAATAGTCTCGTCCTCCTGTGACAACTTCAAGCACTATTCCTCCTGCAGTGGTGGCTACAGTCTCAGCCACGAGAGCTCAGTCCCCTGTTATAACCACAACAGCAGCACATGCCACAGAGTCAACCCTCAGGTAAAACCTACAGTGCTCTAACTTGACAGAAATTGCAGCAAGGGGAAATGTTAATATATCAAGAGCTGATAATCCTCTACATGTGGGATGCTATAAAACAAAAATAGTAATGCTTGCATAGTGCAAATCCTTGCAGTTCTGTGAATAAAAATAGGTATAAGATGAACTACTGCTCTGTGTTACGAGAAGGAAAGACCTTAATGAATCACTTTTGAAGTCCTGCTCCCTGGACAGCAGAGTTTCTGTTGCAGGAACTTGTGGATATTTGGCCCATATTTTTATGAAGGCACAGTGAAAAGTGGCATGTGAATGTTGAAAAGCATCACTGACAGGAAGTTTCCTTTACAAACTGATAAGAGTTATGATAACACTGCCCTCCTGGCTGGGTACATAGGGCAGGTGAGGACAGAACAGTGTAGTTCAAATTCCTTATGTTGCTTTGCTATGTGATCGACAGCAGTGCTGCTGTCACTGTGGAGGAGACTGAGGCCTGATGTGTGTCCCTGTGTTGTATCTTTCCTATTTAGTATCCACACGGTTATCTTGATGCTTCCTTTTCTTTCTCTCCAGTCGTCCCACGCTGTCCATCCAGCAGCACCCACCCTCGGCAGCCATCAGCATCCAGCGGCCAGCGCAGCCCAGGGACACAGCCACACGGATCACCCTGCCCTCACACCCAGCCATAGGCACACAGAAGCCCCAGCTCCACACCATGGCTCAGGTAAACTGCAAGAATCAAAAAACCCTTTTGCTGCTTCTAGAGATTTTTTTTATAGCTTACAGGCTAAGAGTAAATTTGGGAAAATAGTTAGTATGATGTTAGTAATGTTCTTTACAGTCAGTGCAACATGATTCCATACTAAGTGTAGATTTTAAATGTAGGAGTCTTCTAACTTTGAGAATTTCTTTTCACAGAAAACCATTTTCAGTACTGGTACTCCAGTGGCAGCAGCAACTGTGGCACCTATTTTGGCAACGAATACCATTGCTTCAGCAACCACAGCTGGTGAGTATTCATAGTGCTGTTGTGGGAGCATCGTGATGGGTGAGGTTTGTTGTTGCTTTTTGTTGGCTTTCTTCTTTGAATTCAAAACCTGATAATTTCTGATCAAATCTTTTTTCATGGTAAAGACTGCATTTGGAGGTGTGTGAGTAGGCTTCAGGAGAGAAATTGAGTTCTTCAGGGAGGTTGTGTGGTTTTGGGGGTTTGCCCTCTTTATTTGGCTGTAGATACACTGGCATGGTGGGGCTCCAAAGACAGATCTGCTATTAAGTTTGATTTTTTTTCTTTAGGTTCTGTATGTCACACCCAAGCGCCTACAAGCACCATTGTTACCATGACAATGCCCTCACATTCTTCCCATGCTACAGCTGTCACGACCTCAAACATCCCAGTTGGTGAGTGATTTCAGTTTCCATAAAGTGTGTAACTGATGCTTCAATTTTTCTCTTTATGCTGGAAGTGTTTGTGCATGTTAGCAAATTAAGGAGGGAAAGAAAATCAGTTAAAGCTGGCGATTAACAGGTCTGCTGTTCTAATTTTTTTTAATATCAGGAAGAAATAGATATTCAAGGAGGAGTAAGTAATAAAATGGGTCATTTACTTCCTCTATTGCATTTTTAGACAAACTGGGCCTTTTGACATTTCAAAACCTGCATTGGATACACTAAAAGTTGTAACTGCTTGGTGATAGCCTATGGCTTTCATAGTTGATTTTGTAAGTTACTCCATGTGCTTGTTGAGGTGTTAGGTGTAGCCTAGCTGAGTTTGATTAGTGTGTTCGCTTGAATGTAAAACACTAAGGTGTAAAGGTGGGAACTTTATGTGCCTGGATGTGGAATGTGCCTGAGATGTTTCCTACAGAGCTGCATAAGTTTCCTTTTGTTCGTCTGTTTTCCTGCTGACCTCTTTGATGAGATCTTGCAATCTCTTTTCCAACCATAAATTTCCAGGGAGTGAAATTATATTTCCATACATCAGTGTTTCTTGTGAAGCTTTTGTAGGTGTATTCTTTCTTTTCATGGCCTCTGTCCCCATACACTTGTCTGCCTTGGTCTCATTTCCCTTGATCTCTGCTTTCGAAACTCAGATAACTTGATCTTGACAGCAGAAAGGTTTGGGCTGATCCTAAAAAAAATTAACCTCATTTTCATTTCATCAGAAGTGATTTTGTTAGCAAGTATAATTTATGTCTGTATTTAGAATACCCATCCATTCTGTTCTAAATTGATGAGAAGTGCTTTGTTCTCCTTTTTCTTTTGGCATGTTGGGGATAGGAAATCATCTGTGGATGGGTGGGTTGTTTTGGGTTGAGAGGGAAGGGAGTAGTGTTGGTTGTTTTGTTTGACAAGATTATTTGTTTGACAAGCCTTTGCAGTGTTTAGTAGCTTTTCCTTTTAACTGCTTATTGATTACATGTTTGTCTTTATGTAGCTAAAGTGGTTCCCCAGCAGATCACACACACTTCTCCCCGGATCCAGTCTGATTACACCACAGAGAGGAGTAACCTCATACCTCTGTCCAGCCACCGGGCATCTCCCAACCCAGTAGCGATGGAAACCAGGAATGACAACAGGTGGGCAGAGAGCTCACAGCTCTAGCAATGAGAGTGTGTGTGAGGAGGGTTTGAGTGCCCTGCTGCTTTTCCTCATTCTGATATGGTGGAAATAATGTTGTAAAAACCTAAGGGGGATGGGATTTGGTAATTCTGAGTTAATTATGATAGTTGGGGTAATTGCTAGCTTATGACAGATGAGATTGCAAAGCGCAGGGAGTGCTAAAGGGCAGGGGCTGAAGGTTAACTGTTGAACTCACATGTGTAACTCTTGCTCTCTTTGATGCCTGTAGGCAGTCGGTGCCTGTCCAGTTCCAGTATTTCTTACCTACATACCCCCCCTCTGCCTACCCTCTGACTGCACACACCTACACCCCCATCACCAGCTCCGTGTCCACCATCCGCCAGTATCCAGGTAAGACCAGCTTGGGGCAGGCATGCTTGGATGCTTTGTTGAGCTCTTAGCTTATGGCTGTGCTTTAGGGATGGAAGGAACTAAAAGGCTTTTGTGCTTGATTCTGAAAATTTGTCACAAAAAGTCTCTGATGACTTGTTGACAGAGAGGAAAACTCATGGATAAGGGGTGCTGAAGTACTTCAGAGCCTACTAAATCCAGCTAATAACAGTTTACTCAGGAGTTTCATATTTGATATCCCAGGGGTTGTGTGTCTGTAAGTAAAAAGTTTTTGATGCTAAAAATCACAACAGTTCATCTCCTCTAAACCAAACCAACTCTTTGATGCATCTTCATTTCCTGGTCTTCTGACAAGCTCTTTTAATATCTCTTCACATGAATGTACAGTTTGAGAGAGAAATCTGAACCAAAAGGTGAAAAAATAATCTGCCTTGCATACTTGCATTAGTGTTCTGATTAGAAGAATGGAGCAATTAATGTATTTGAACTGTTGCAGTAATTTGCAGTCAAAAAACTGATGCACAACCCAAGCTTAAGTCATTCTGTGACAAAATTTGGAGCACTTTTACCTTGCTGGGTCATTTAGGGCTGTTCTCTATAATGTGATCATTTCCACTATCCAAGCTGTAAGAACATGCATGATTTGGATTTTTGTGGCATATCTGTGTCTGCTGGGAGCATGTTACCTATGAGCAGTGTAGAAGGAATTCAGAAGGACTGGGAGGTGGCAAAGCCCATTTACTGAATGGGAAAATATAGAATCATAAGGTTCTTTAGGTTGAGAAAGACCTTTAAGACCATAAAGTCCAACCATTAACCCAGCACTTCTAAGGCCACCACTAAACCATTTTCACAAGTCACACATCCACATGTCTTTCAAGTCCCACCAGGGATGGAGACTCCACCACTTCCCTGAGCAGCCTGTGCCAGGGCTTGACAACCCTTTTGGTGAAAATTTTTTTCCTAATATCCAGTCTAAACCTTCCCTGACAGAACATAATTGCACGCAGTCAAGGGTTCCAGTTCTGGAGGCATACTGGGGTGGTGGCAGGCTAATGGTAATTTGTATAAAAGCAGATGTAGGTTCTTCATGAGGAGCTTATTGACAGAGACATTTTACTTGTTAAATTGACTTGAAGAATCCATGGAAGAAGGCATTAATTATGGCAGCTGGTAGTGACAGCTGAAAGCAGGGGATTTAAGGTACAAGGAGGGACATGCACCTCTGCTAGGCACAGCTGGGTGAGGGCACAGAGGAAGTACAGAGGAGACTTCTAAAAAGATCACTGAGATAAGGAGAGTTAATGCAGAATTTTGGAGGAAGAATGTTTGCTTTGGTTTTCAAAATGCTGCTTGTGTTTTTCATAATATCCCGAAAAGATTTTGCTAGGTAGAAAGTTCTGCAACAACAGTGTTTTGACTAAGAGACTAAATGTGCCATACTTTATACAGAGCCATTTTCAGGGACCTGGTTTCAGTTTTTGACGCCTGTTTTTAGAGTGTCTTGTCAGCACAAGAACTTGATGGAAATCCTGTGACAATGATAAAACCAGCTTGTTCTGCATTGTTGGCAAGCAATGCCATTGTTGGCAAGTTCACACGTGCATTCTGTGTGTGGCTGCAGAAATCCGGGTGCAGCTCTGTAGAGACTGGAAATCTGGAGATGCAGGGTCTGCAAGTGGTCCAAAAGTATTGTTAAATGCTGTTTGGGAGAACTGTAATATGCTGTGTAGTGGATCTGAAAAGATGGAATCAGTTGTTCAGAGCTGTGAATTTATTTAAATGAATTGAACTGCTTAGAGAAGGTGTATTGTTGGGAACATTGCCCTGCCACTAAATGATAATTGTGTTCATTTGAGCTGTGAGATCCAGCCTATAATTGTGAACCCTGTTTTGAGACCAGATGAGGTTGTGTTCAACTTCAGAGCACAAGAAATTACTTAGGCTTCTGATTGCTTTTAATCTATTTTTAAAGAAGAAAAAATGCCAAGTGTTGGTACTTAGAAGCATTGTAAAATAAGATAGTTAGCAAAAATAGAGCACAGCTTTCTGAGACTGTAGTTTGAGTCTACCTAGAAGCAGAGTTAAACTTGATCTTGTCTCTCTTGCTGCAATTTGAAATAAAAACTGGAATGAAAATCATCAGTAATATTTAATTCCTCTGGCAGGCAATCTTCCCTCTCTGCTCTCAAATTTACTACCGCAAGAAGCAGAGTGGCAAATTAATCTTTCAAAGCAGAAAAAGATCTTAGAAAAGTTAGTATTTGAGTGAGGGGGAAACTGAGGCCACCTGCTGGGTAGGTGTGGTGAGGTGTCTGTGTTGCTGCTCCCAGTTTCAGCCCAGGCGCCCAACTCGGCCATCACAGCTCAGACCGGTGTCGGAGTGGCCTCCACTGTGCACCTGAACCCCATGCAGCTGATGACAGTCGATGCATCTCACGCCCGGCACATCCAGGGCATCCAGCCGGCTCCCATCAGTGCCCAGGGCATCCAGCCTGCACCCATCAGTGCCCAGGGCATCCAGCCCGCGCCGATCGGCACGCAAGGACTCCACCCTGCCGCCCCGATGGGCGCGCAGGGGCTGCAGCCAGCACCCATCGGTGCCCAGCAGCCACCGGGCGACACCAAGACCTCGGGTAAGAGCAACCAGCCGAGTCCTCCCTCAGAGCGACACAGGGCAGCTCGGCTGCTGCCCTGCACATTTGGCTCTGATTGATTATCTTGTTACAGTCTCTGTGGTCCAGAGGTGGACACTGAGTACATCTATGCACACATTCTCCCAGCAAATATCTGTTGACTATTTCTGAGCTGATTTATTTTTAAAGCCTACTAGGTGGAGTGTGTGGGTAGCCTTGGATGGGTTACTTCAGTAGAAAAGACTGGTCATGCCTGAGCTTAAACAAATGCCTTCAGTAAGGCCTTGTGGGAAAAGTAACTTACAAGTGAGCAATGTTGTCGAGCTGTGCATTTAGATCCCAGGAGCAATTAGAATACAGCCAGGTACCTTCTGCTGTTGGTGACCTGATGTTGAGCTGTGACACAAACAATCTTCCATTAAAAATGATTGGTCTGATGAAGCCCACACAACTTACTGAAGGAATGGAATATGGCATCCAAGAGAAAACGCTGTTGCATAGCTGGCAGGCATTGCATTGTGACTTCCTGGCTGTCCAAATGCTCTGCATCCCTTAGTTGGCCAAACAGGCTCTGGCAGGAAGTCAGAATGCAAACACAGCTGATGGAGTTTACATACAACTGGCATGTGTTGCCATGTGGGCTCTACCAGAAGTGTTACTGTGTTGACCCAACTGTGTTGGTGATCGCCCTAATGATTTGTGCATTTTGCATGTCTTCTGGAAAATATTCTTTCCCTAGAAGTGGTTGTTAGGCAGGAGAAGTTTCCATCTTCCCTGCAGAAGGTTCAGATTGCTTGTGGCAAAGCTATTGCTTACAAAAGAGTCTGAAAATCCTGCAGTTAGAGACTGGGGGACTCAGTGAATGGACAGCATATGTTCTGCAAACATTTGCTTTGTCATAAGCTTTGGTTAAGTAACTGCTGCTTTCCCCTCTCTGTCTCTCTTTTCCTCTCTGCTGTGTTCATGTCCATCCTTCCCAGCAGTAGTCTTGGCAGATGGAGCCACCATTGTAGCCAATCCTATTAGCAACACATTCAACACTGCTTCTGCAGCAACTACAGTTGTGCAAACCCACAACCAGAGTGCCAGTGCCAGTGCTCCAGCCCAGGGCTCCTCCCCACGCCCAAGCATCCTTCGCAAGAAACCAGCCACCGATGGGTGAGTAGAACTGAAGGTGACATGGGAGTGACACTTCTGTGCAATCCAGCCCAGCCACATGGAGTCATTTCAGTGGAGATAAGGAATATTGTGGCAGATTATTCCGTCAGCAGTGGTTGTGAGTAACCTGCTGAGCGGTGAAACAGTTCTTTTCCTCCCCCAGGGCAGGATACAGTTTTCTGTACTGTCAGTAATAAAATGAGAAGAAGGACAGTTTGTCTCTTACGTCTTGAAAGTGACCTTTTGAGGAAAAGTGGATTTGAGGCTTTCTTGCTTAGTGTGATAAAAAGAAAGAGTTCAAAATCTACTAAAATTAGAATTGGGTGCTTTGTCTTCAGTGCTTTTCTTGGAAGAATATGTGGATGAGTGGAAAGGATAGGATTAGTACCCTGCTGTGAAATCTGATTAGGAAGGAAGGGAGGGAGTAACTTAAACTCTTAAAATATTTTATGTTGCCTATTTTTAAATGCCTTAATAAAGAGGCAAGAGACAGCTTTAGAATTAACAATGCGTTTCCTCCCGACTAGCAACTGAAAACGTTTGGAACTAATGTGCCTTGTGAGATTAAAATTGCATATTTTTTATGTGGGTGGAAACCTTTTTTAAGGCAGAGAAGCTGCAGGCTATAAAACTGAAAGAGAAGTTAAAGAGTGAAAGTTAGAACACTAAAGGGTTTCCATTTGAGAGGTTGATTTCGGACAACAATTTGACTTTTGGTCCCACAGAAGACTAATAATCTCTAAAATAGCTTAATCAGCCTTATCCTAACATCCACACTCAGGCCTTGAGGTCCTGGTCAGGCTCTGACAGTCTAGTCCAGCTAAAGGGAGCAAGTGCCTGTATGAGCACTGTTTAGTTCCAGATGATTTGCTCAGTCTTGAAGCAGGAGTGCTGGACAGCGGCATGGCCAGACCTCTTTGTCCACTGCTGGAGCCTGGCAGTTGCAGCAAAATGTTCTCACTGACAGGATGAAAATAAAGCTGGTGTTCTTGGAGAAGCCCTACATTGGGTGAGACTAGGCCAGAGCAACTAATCTTTTATTTTAAAAGAAAATACAATACCTGATTTGAAAGGTAAAATGAGAGTCTTTGTGTAGTGAATTGGTTATACTGGAGACAGAGAACAGTGTTACAGCCATAACTCCTGTCTTGGTTTGTGTAAGAGAGCTGATTTCTTTGCTCTCAGGGGTGTTTGTCTTTGCACCAGGAGGTGGGAATCCTAGATGCATCTGTCTCTTGCAGGCTGGCAGTCCGGAAAAGCTTAATTCCCCCTCAGCCACCAGAAGTGGCCAGCACACGTGTTGAGAGCACCATGCGAAGCACGTCTGGATCACCAAGGCCTGCTGGGTAAGACTTTAGGAAAGAGCCAACTGCATCATAATTGAGTTGAGTTCTTTGGCTATTGGAGCATTTTTCTTTCTTCTGGGAAACAATCTGTTTTGAATTTGTGACAAACTTAAACACCCTTGACAAGTTCCACTGTTTGTGGAGCTGAGGAAATTACCTTTAAAAACTGTGGTGATGAGCTTTCACAGAAACAAACAAAACCCCTCTACTATTGTAAGGGGATAAGCCTCAAAACTTTTTATACAGTACTTGAAAAATAATACTGAGGAAAGGTAAATGCAGCTTCTGCCCTGCTTCAGTTGAGTTCAGTGGCTTTACAGTTTGTTGGTTTATAACTGTAAGCCACAGTGGGAGCTTCTGCAGAGGATGGGGCAGTACAGTTTTGGGTAAAAGTTCCCCTTAGCTGCATTGGGAAACTGTTTTGATCCTTTTACAAGTATTTTGGAGTTACCTGGAATTAGTAATGAGATTTTCTTTCATGGTGAATGGAAAAAAGTAGTATCTATAATAAATCCAAATGATCAGAAAGCGAGAGGAGGAGGAAATACAACTGACATTAAGCCTTCTCCTGTTGTTAAAACACTTTACTGAGCCAGGTGGATGCAGGAAAAGCTGAATAGTCTGACTCCTGTTTGGCTCATTCACTTTGTGCTGGATGCTCATGACCAAGATACAGTTCACTTCACTTTGTTTTGCTTTTATTTGTGCTACAGTGGCAAGCCAAAGCCTGAAATCCATGTGTCCATGGCCACTCCAGTCCCTGTGTCTATGGAGGCAGTGTCTAACCAAGGTGGTGAGCAGCCCACCATCGCAGTGCCCCCCACCTCCCAGCAGCCCCCCTCTGCCATTCCAACCATCATCGCGGCCGCCAGTCCCACCTCTCAGCCTGCAGCAGCGCTGGCCACCATTCCAGGAGCTGTTCCAGCTGCTCCACCCACTTCCACCACCATCGTGTCAGCACCTGCTCCCCCATCCACCATGAGCGGTGCTCTGTCAGCGGTGCTGGGCCCGGTGGTACCAGAGATCAAAATCAAAGAGGAAATGGAGCCTATGGACATCATGCGACCTGTATCTGGTAGGTGGCTGGTGATCATCAGGTTGCTTTTTTTGTTTTTGAGACAGTGGAGGAATTAGGAGGATTTCAACACTTCCCTCTTGAAAATAAAAGGCCATCTCTGCCATGGTAGCACAGAACACCAGAGTTCCCATATGCCTTATGTTCATAAAGATCTTCTTTGCATTTTCCCTAGTTTCCCATGAAATCACTTGTTATTGTGGCTGCTTTGTTCATGTTCAAATGATCAGACTCCAAAGAGTCTGTGTGAATTCCTGGCCTAAAATGCACATGCTCAGCACTGGTACCGGTGTGTTATGGAACAGCTCAGTTAAATTCAGTTTGCTCACAAATCCTACTGTTCAGGTCCAGTGGCCTTTCTTGTATGTGAAAGATTTGTGGCCAGAGTAGGACTTCCTAGGGCCCTCCTGTGACTCATGCCTATTTTTCTCTAGAACTTTTCAAAATGTTCATTATATTGCCTTACTTATCCAGCTTGGCCATAGTTGCTATCAGGTGGCATGATCAGTAAATTCAGATCCTTACAGATCTTATCGGGCACTATATAGTGGCAAAATGATAGGAATGCATCCCATGGTCATGAGTTTCAGTGTTGGTTTTATCACTCTCCTTGAAGCTGTGTGTTGTCCTCTGAGAAGGCAGTGCCTTGATGCAGATGTGTCTGGAGCAGAGGCAAATAGCATTAAGCTCTTTGGAGTTCTTCTGTCTCTTCCTGGTATTTGTGGGTATGTCAAATTGGCATGAGATCCCATCTCATAAATCTTGTGCTGCAGCCTTGGTCATGGCTGATGGAAATTTTCCCTCACAAGAGGATAAGGACTTGCTTACTATGACAGTGACCTGTGCTGGTGTACATACAGAGGCATTTGGTTTTTTTTAAAGTAACACAGATGTTAGCATGGTTCCTTTTTGTAATATTAAACTAACATAAGCTTCAAATATGAAGCAACTGAGAGACAATTGGCTCTATTCTCATTCTTTATGTATGTGAGACACTAAAGATTTTAGCTTATAGGCTTGTCCTAGCAATTACTGGCTTAATATCTGGCCTGTTGGTACACATCACACATTCCTCACACTGTGCTGAAACAGAAGCTACTGTTGGAGGTAGAGTTCAAACAATACATTACCTTCTCACTGCTGATGGTTTGGGTTCTTCTCTTTCCTTCCTTTCAGCAGTCCCTCCTTTGACTACAAGTACTGTGTCTCCATCTTTGGCACTGCTGGCCAACAATCTTTCCATGCCTCCAAGTGACTTGCCACCGGGTGCCTCACCGAGGAAGAAACCCCGTAAGCAGCAGCACGTCATCTCCACAGAGGAAGGGGACATGATGGAAACAAACAGCACTGATGATGAGAAATCCACTGCCAAAAGTTTGCTAGTGAAGGCAGAGAAGCGAAAGTCTCCTCCAAAGGAGTATATAGGTAATGACATCTCTGATGTCTTTTTTCTTATTCAGGTGTCTATTTTCTCTTCTCTGAGAAACAAACAGAAGGTGCTCTGTCATGTTTCCACTTCCTATATACAATAAAGAATCCAAGTGTCTGTTCCTCACCACTTTTTGTATAGGGCTGTTCAGGGAAAATGAGTTTTCTCAACACACATTTTGTATGAGTTAGCACTTACTGATCTGCTTTCACTACTTGATGCTAATGCACTTCTGGATCCTTTTGTAGATGAGGAAGGTGTCAGATACGTCCCTGTGCGCCCCCGGCCACCAATCACACTGCTCCGGCATTACCGCAACCCTTGGAAAGCTGCTTACCACCACTTCCAGAGATACAGCGATGTCCGCGTCAAAGGTCAGTCTGGGCACACAGCAGAAAAGAAGGGAAGGAGGCTACCCAGAATGTGCTGTAGTTTTGTAAATCAAAAAATGGGGTGGTTACTGGTGAATCTATGTACAGTGATAGATACTTGCTCACAAAAGGTACCCTCATAAAGGGGACTTGCTGTGGTGATAGGCTGCAGTTGAGTTTTCTCATTTGCTACCTAACATTTGCCAGTTAATACACTAAAATTCTAGATTTAGTATAACTAGTCTTGTCAAGACTAGTCTTTTAAAAGAAGCCTTTTTTTCCCTAATACAAGGAAAACAGGGATCAAATTCTGTTTTTCAGACTTATTAGCTAGTATTTTAGAATTTTTAAGCAGGCTGGGTTTTCACAACTGTGTAAACATATCTAGGAGAGAGTACAAGATGGACCTTTTACTTCTTTGTGCAAGGCGTTTGAAACATTCAGCACTACATTCTTTAAATGAGAAAAAAATGTATTATGATACAATCTTTATGGAAACACAGATAACGTGCTAGTAAATGAGAGCAGCAGTCAGGTACATGGCAGATAGGAAGTCACTTTGCTGTCTGAATCAAAACATTGCTCATTGTCATTTATCGGAATGTAGGGGGAGCAGAACTTGGGTTATTGTTGTTAGAGAAGAGAGGCCTGGCCAACTCCTGAAATTTGACTACTGTATTCTTGTATTTCCTGGTGACAGAAGAGAAGAAGGCCATGCTGCAAGAGATTGCCAATCAGAAGGGTGTATCCTGTCGTGCACAAGGGTGGAAGGTCCATCTCTGTGCAGCGCAGCTACTACAGCTGGTAGGTGCATGGGGCTTGGAGCTTCCTGCAGTAGGGGGGAACATGAAGCTGTGTAAGACAGGAAGATGCTCTTACAAACTCAGTACATCGGGATACACTAAAGGAGCTGGTGTGTAGAGCCCAAAGGGAGTGGGACATGCTTTCCCCTTTCTCAGGAATGTGGCATAAGTGGCTTGGAAACTTGGAGTGTTGGTTTTGATCCAGACATAAGAGCTGATGTATTTTGTACAGATGATCAAAACTGGCAACTCCCTCCTGCTGATGCACAGGTCTGAAGAAGCGTCTGTTTGGGATGGTGCGGCTGATCTGAGGAGGCAGCACTGATCCACATTCCTGGATGCTTCTGTTTCAGGTTGGGGGTGAGGTAGGTGCTCTGCATTTTAGCACCAAACTCCCCAAAACCTCTGCATTCCTGGAATAGTATTGTGAGAAGTAGGGGAAGCAGTTGTGGTCAGGATCCATGTTTCTTCAGAAGAGGAGCAATCCTGTAAATAGGATGTTAAAAGGAATGATAGTGCCACATTTTGTCAGAGGCTCCATCTTCTGAATCACTGTTAGGAGCAGCTGAGAGGGGAATGGAATATCACTGTTTCTGTGTAGCTTTGTTAACATGGGCGAATGCTTGCCAGCTTGGCAGTGACCCTTCTCATGAAGGGCTGATGTCTTTTAGACAAACCTGGAGCACGATGTGTATGAGAGACTGACTGCCCTGCAGGAGGGACTCATTCCTAAGAAAAAGGCGGCAACAGATGATGACTTGCATCGAATCAACGAACTGATACAGGTAGGTATCAATCTCAACCCAAAATTCCTTCATTCCAAAACATCTACTGCTGTTAGTAAAAGCTAAAGCTGACCTAAAAAAAACCCATGTGGGTTTACTTCCCATGTCATCAGTTACAAGGGGCATTGTAGGAAAAGGGAAAGGGATTGCTTAGACCAGACATTCTGTGGTTAATGAAAAGTGTTTCCTTTCAGGGGAACATGCAGAGGTGTAAACTCGTGATGGATCAAATCAATGAGGCTCGAGACTCCATGCTAAAGGTCTTGGATCACAAGGATCGTGTTTTGAAGCTTCTAAACAAGAATGGAACTGTCAAGAAAGTGTCCAAATTAAAGAGAAAGGAGAAAGTCTGAACACAGACTAATGACTTTGGAAATGGAGAACGTGTACAGAATGGAGCTGAACCTTTTTGTAGTTTGGGTTTATTTTTAAGCAGAGCATCTGAATAAAAAAGGATGAGTTTAGGGAACAGATGGACACGTGAAGCCTGGTGACCTGAAGGGATTGTCCTTGATCTTGTTACAATGAACAAAGATTTCTCTCAGGCTCATCCCTTTTTAAAGTCTTTCCAGTCCCACTGTTTAACTCTTCTGATGTGTCAGGTATGGGCACACCTGTGAGGCAGGAGATTGTGCAGGGGACTCCAGGAAGCTGACATGCAGGTATGGACCCAGCCAGCAGCCAAGCGTCCGAGCAATGGAAATGGCACCTTTCAGTTACCCCATTCAGTTCTCATTCTGACCTTCCAGTATCTAAAGCAGCCTTCTTACACCAGTGCCACTGCACTAGGGGATCTGCCACAAAGAATCTCCAACAGCTCAGAAGTCCTAGCTGTCAAGATTAAATAAAAAAAAGGAAAAAAATTGGGCGGGGGGGAATCATTTCAAAGTGATATTGTAGTGTCTGTGTGTGTGTCTGTGTTGGTGCTCTGGGATACTTGTGTTGAGGTACCTCTTGCAACAGAGGTACTGTAGCTAGTGTAATGTTAATTGTACGTACCACATACATCCTGAAAACATGAATAAAGCAATTGGAGGGTTTTGTATGTGAGCAGTTTGTGTACCTTTGTACCAGTGAAACTCTTCAAGATGTAAACTTGAAAACAAAGCTCTGGAAGAAGCCTGAGGGGAGAAGAAACAGCATGTTGGGATGCAGCCAGCACCCTGTGCTGTGGAAGGTGAGTAATGCAGTTCCCAGTTCAGATCCTAAAGATGAAATATGGATTATCCCCCATATACTTGTGCAATTAACCCTAATATTTTAGAACAATTGCCAAATCAGTTCATTTTTAGTCTCCTCAGCAGGAAACTTCAGTTTCATGAACTAACTCTTTTAACTCTACATTCTTTTTCTCATCCAGTTACAGTGCTGTTATCTTGCCTTTATTCAGAACTGAGTTATTTCAGAACTTAGGAATGAAGATTAAATAGTATTTTTTATATCTGATTTTTATCATTAGAGATGTAAGCAGAATGTCCATATTCACACTGTTCTTGTGTTTTTAACACATGCAAACCAAATTTATTTCAACTTTCAACTGCAGTCAAAAATAGGCAGTCTTTCCTATTAGTTTGGTTTTGCTTGTTCAAATGAAACCAATTCCATTGTAAGATACAAGTCCAAAATGATACTGTAACTTCGGTGTTAGGAAAGTTACAGTAGTTGTGCGTGTGTATGTCGAAAATTAAAAGCAGAAGTAAGACCGGAAAAGATGGGAATCAAACTGCTGCTATCATCTCGCATTTCTTGTGCTTCAGGAACAGAAGAACACGCACAACTGATCAAGTATTTATTTGATGTTGTCAGGGTAATAAAACACACTGCAAACACTCCCAGGTTCCTAAGGACTCTTCAAGAAGCTTACTGGCAATTCATGAAGTGGACTTTTGTAGGGTTGGGAACTATTTCATATCTTGGCAAAGGGGCTTTAAGTGCAGCCCAAGGCATTATCAGCAAAATGTGATGTATCTTGGGGAAAGAAGGGAGGGAAGGATTCTTTTAAGCACTGCAAAAGTTAGAAACTTGCTCTTGATCTGTTCTTCCGGATATTCTCACCCGATTCTCTGTAACCTTAGTTTTCATCAACTTGTATTCAAGGCTGTCATCTAGACTAAAAGGATGATGCTGTTCCATAACCTCAGAAAGGCAATAATTACAGCGCTGCTCTTGTGCTGTGGAAACCAGGTAGATTCTATCCTGTTAAAGGCCAGGAGAAACCTGTAGGTGTCCGTGCCCATAGCAGGGGGAAGAACAACACAAGCCTGAAGGTCCTTTCCTACGCAAACCATCCTGTGATTCTGTCCTGCAGGAGAAAGTAAGATGCACTGACACTCATGGGTTCTCTCTATTGCACCTCGCACAGCCCCCCGCCCTGCCTCCCGAGAAACCTTGTCCAGCCACGGCTGGCACACAATTCTCTCGGGTGCAATACAGAGCCTCTGGTTTCACAACATACCCTGAAACCCTCGATGAAGTAACTCGGTCTCTGCGTTGGTTTTTATGGTGCTGTGAAGAAGGGTGGGGGTAAGGATTTGGGTGCCCCGTTGGCAGTTGGAAACACTAAAAAAGTAATTTTTGCGCAGGTGCCATTGCCATACGCATGGCTAGTGCCACACTCGTACGTTACCCGCGGTTATACCCAAACCCGTGCCGGCGGCCGCAGCTGCCCACAGCCGCCGGGCCGCACCAACGCGGCGGGCAGCGGGAGCGGGAACGCTCCCCCGCCTCCAGGCACACAATGGACGCTCCCCACCGCTCGAGCCATCCTTTAACACCGTCATCGACCCCGCTGGCCAATGGAGGCGAGGCGTTGCCGCCACGTGACAGTGCCGCCTGTCCCCGGAACTGTTTGTTCCCGCTCGTGCCGTGCTCATGTGACGAGGAGAGCCGGAAGCGCGTCTCTATGGTCCCCGCATGGGGCAGAGCGCCCGCCCAGGGGCCTTGGTTGTGCTGGCGCCGCCGGGAGGCTGGCGGACTATGAGTGTTCGTCCCTCATTACCTCACGGCCGGGAGGGAGGAGGAGGAGGAGGAGGAAGGGGAGGAGGAGGACGAGGCTGTCGGGATAGCGGCGGACCTGCCCGCGGCCTCGCTCCGGTCCTCCGGCCGCCCCGGGAAGCCCCGGCCGCGGCGGGCCCTGCCCGCTCCCCCGCCCGCCGGGCCCGCTTCTCCGGGGAGCCTCGCCCAGGCCCATGGCCCCATGAGGCGGCAGAAGGCTGCGGGGCAGCAGCGGCGGCGGCGGGGCTGAGGCGAAGGAGAAGCCGGGACGGGTGCAGGAGGTGGGTGACCCCCGGGGTGTGAGGGAGGCAGCGGAGCAGGGGCACAGCCGGCCGGCCGGCCGCCCCGGGCGGGGAGAGGCCGCAGGGGGTCCCGCTCCGCGGCGCCCCCTGGCGGCCCCGGTGCTGCCCGGGGGTCGGGCTGGGGGCACGGGGTTCCGGGGTATCCCCGGCTGGACCCGGCGGGGCCGCGGCACCCCCCGGACACCCCGCAAAGTTTGTGTGCGGCAGCCCGGGGCTCGTCCCGCCGCAGCGGTGCCCCGCTGTGTCCCCCGCCCGCCCGCGGGGCTCTCCCGGGAAGCGGGGCTGGAGCCGAGCGGCCGACGGTGCGGCCGCCTTTGTTAGGCCCCTGCTGCAGAGGAGGGGAGAGGAGAGGGTAGCTCCCCCCTGCCTCTGCCACGTCTCCGATCTTGAATCAAGTGTTGTGCTTCCAAATAAATAAATAATGATTTATCCTCCCCAATGCGGCTGAGCCGTCAGTGGTAATTGGGGAAGGTTCATAAGGCTCCTGTATCCCAGCACCCTTATAGAGCCAGAGCAGGTTACTTTTAATAGGCAGTGAAGAATTTCCATGGTCACTTTGTCAAAGTTATTCTTTTCTTTTGCCTGGCTTGGTTTCTTTTTTCTTTTTTTTTCTTTTCTTTTTTCCTTTTTTTTTCTAATCTTATTATTATTGCAAAAGTAAAGATCAAAGGAATAATTATAATTTTCCTTAGGTCTTATAAATTGTTCCTTATGGTCTTTCTAGAACCTTAAGTTGAGGATTCCTAAGCAGAGCAAGCACTGCAGGCATGCGTGGTTTGGGTTGAGAGGTGCATCTCTGAACACCACTTACACCAGTTCTGGTTCAGTTCAGAATCCTGGAACTCCTGCTATGACTGATGAAACTTAATGAATAAAGTTTTCACTGTTTGCACGTGCAGAGAAGGGTGTGAGTTGGCACAACCTGGATTCCAGTGCATGTCATCCTTTGCCCCCAGTATTGTGTTTGTGCTCTCAGCTTGGGAGGGTTGGAGGGCTGCTCTGGTGGTCACAGTAGTACCCTGGTACTCACGAGAGCTGAGTGTGACTTCAGTCCCCCACGGTGTTCTCCGTGACTCATGTGCCTGTGCTTTCTGCCCCATTTGACAGATGGGGAACTGGTTTTCCCTCCCTTGGTGCATTCAGATCTCATGGTGATGTTGGTGTTTACGTTCCTATCATTGACCTGTAATCCTTGCTTACCGTGTTTGTTTGTCTTTGTCTGCACAGCCTTTCCTCCCTGTATTTGTTCTGCCCCTTCTTGTGATGCATGAGCTAATACTCTCTTCTTTGCAAGCAAAACAGTGTTCTGGGTTGTTGGGGTTTTTTACACCATACCTGTTTCCTGCCATTATCACTTTCCTCTGTTCAGAACGTGCTGGCTTCAGCTCTTCCTCTCCTGCACGTCTTGCCTGTACGTCCTGCATGTTTACTTGGGAGCTGTATTACTTCAGCCAGTCCTAGAAACTAAATGCAGATTCCAGTTCATGTACTCTGGAAAATAGTCTGCCGTTTATAAGATGGTGGTTTCAGTGCTTTTAGCTTCTCTTTGATCTTGCCAGTGCTAAATCAAGGGCAACACCCCTGGGAGTCCAACCCAAAGGTGTCATTCTGGGCTGCTGTCGTTCTTCTGTTGGGAGCAGGGAAGGGAAGGGAAGGGAAATGCACATGCACTGGTGGTTTGTCAGCAGCTTGTTTGCCACTGGTGCAGGCATTGACTGAGGAGGAATGGGTGAGCAGGAAAAGTAGTGGATGGGGTGTATCTGTAGTCCCAAGTCTTTTTGTTTCTTCTGTTTTCGCCCACTTTTCTTCTTTTAATGGGATGTCTGGTTATGGGTTTTTTGTGATGAGCCACCTATTAAAGTGTTCAGTACACCTCATCAATAACTTGAGAAGTGTGATTGCATGCATGTTGTGTCCATACTCTTCCAGTTTATGTGTGAAAACACCCATTCTACTGAACGGGCTTTAGTGCTGTACTTGGTCACATGTTTGGAGGGTTTGCTTTCTCTGTTTGTAGCAGAAGCGAGGAAGCAGCTGTTGGTTTTTCACCTGTAACTCTTTGTGTAATACTTTCCCCCCCCTCACCCCTCCATGCCAGGGTTCTGCAGTGCTCCAGGCAGTGAGTTTTGAAGCAGGATGGGAAAAAGACGCTGTGTTCCTCCACTTGAGCCCAAGCTGGCAGCTGGCTGTTGTGGGGTGAAGAAGCCCAAATTGTCTGGGAGTGGAACGCACAGTCATGGGAATCAGACCACAACTGTACCAAGCTCCAGTTCAGGTCCTCTTCAGAACCACCAGCATACAGATGGAAATAATGGAAGGGAGAACGTATCTGACTTGACTTTGGGCCCAGGAAATTCCCCAATTACTCGAATGAATCCCACTTCAGGAGCTCTGAGCCCACTTACTCGGCCCAATGGAACTGCCAACAGCACCAAGAACCTGGTGGTGACAGCAGAGATGTGCTGCTACTGCTTTGATGTACTCTACTGTCATCTCTACGGGTTCCCTCAGCCACGGCTTCCTCGATTTACCAATGACCCCTAGTGAGTACATCCTTATGTGGGAGGAAAGCTGGGAAACAGCTTCTAGAGCTGTGGTTTGGTTGGGGACGGGTGAAGGGTTTCCTCTGGGAAGTGGGAAAAGTGGTGTGCAGGGAGGAAGGGGTGTATTTTGCTGCTTACTTTGTCTGCTGGAAACAAAATGATGCACTGTAAGTGCACAAAAGATTAAAAGTATTGTTTGGTGGTGGAGGTGAGTGAGCTTTAAAGAGAGGCCTTTGAGAGAGGACATGCTTAGCTCTACAGAGAGCTAGGCCAAGTATGAAGAGGTGTGGTGTTTCTTCTGCTCACAGTCTGGTATGTTCCATGAGGCATTGTGTTCTTTGTGGAGGAGTGCAAACCCACTTCATGGTAATGTTCTGGTAAAGTTTGCCCCCTTCTTTGTAAGCAGCTTCCTCTGCAAAAATTAACTGAGCAGTGCCACCTATAAAATTGTACTAAAAGAACAGTTAAATAACATCATTAATTTGAAGAAGCTGCAGCTTGTAATGTGAGACACTGACTTGGAGAAGGGAGAAGGGAAGAGACTTACTTCTGCAAAGCAAATGGAAAGGGAATAAATTAAGAAGTTGACACAAGTTTCCAGCTCATCCTGGAACAAATGCTGGGCTGCTGAGGATTGGACAAGGACCCTCACAGGAGTCTTCAGCTGCCCAAGTTAATGGGTTTAGCAGGGAGAGGAGTCTAAAAATTTCCAGTTATAGAAGATATGTTAGAATATACATTAACCAGGGAGATAGTACTAGTTGGGCAATGTGGGGAGAAATCATAGAGTCATTTAGGTTGGAAAAACATTTGAGTCCAACCGTGAACCCAGCACTGCCAAGAGACTTAACTTCCAAGGACGATATCAAGGTTAGAAGGAGATGTGTATAAGCAGAAGTGAGGAGAAGGATTTATTAAGCTGTTTTGCTTTGGTGAGATTTAACTAGTGTTTATCTGAAGGTTGACTGTGTGGGTGTGGAAATGTTAATGTTGTTAAAATGTTTGTTGAAAGAATTATATGGGCAAGATCAATGACAGATGGACCTTCTGACACTCCTCCAGGGGCCTCCTCCAGAACAACAGAGAAAATAAAAAGTTGCTGACATCCTTAATTTTAGCTAATGAATTTTAAATTGATGTAAGGAACAATGGCTTAAACAGGTCAAGGACTTTCTCTGTGTATTCAGTGTCTGCCCACCTTACTGCTGTCAGGGTGGATGTAGGTTGTGCTTCCATGCAGTTATTATTCAAGCTGGATTATGGATACATGTTCTGAATGCTGCTGCAGAGTAAGCTGTTTAGTACTGTAAATATAAATGGATAGAGAAATGCTCTGGACTAGGATATCAAATAGTTCCAGGGACTCCCCAGGCTGAAACATTTCTGGTGTTCATACCTATGCTAAGTAGGCTCCCTTGAGGACATTTTATGTTAGTGTGTTTATTATTTTGTCACTTGAAATGCAAAGGGTTTTTTGCTGTTGTTCCTTTAAGCCAGTAAGAGAGATGGTTTTATACAGCTGCATTCTTTCGGTGTCAGAGGAGATTTCTGGCTGGTTTCTGTTGCTTTTTTCTGTTGACAGTTTTCAAAAAGGATGTCCTTTGGGGAATAGCATCTGGTTGAATTTTATACCCAGATTTGAAAAGTTAAAAATTGTTCATTTCTGTGCTCGTAATTATGAGTCTTTTAGATCAGCGCACAAAAAAAGCATAACCAGCCCTTCCCTTCTCTTCCCCTGTGGGCAAATGCTTACCTGGATTTCCTTGTGTTTCAGCATTTATGCTGTTGTTTCCAGGAAATAATTGGATGTACCCCAGGGAAAAGCATGGGGTTTGCTCTCTCGGAGAGCAGCACACAAAGATGAATTGTCCCGCTTGAGACAGTCATGTAATGAACTTCAAGCCAAATGTTATCAAATACAAGAGTAAGCAAAGTGAAAATACAGAAATCATTTGCATTGGGGCCTTTTGTGACATAAGTAATGTCAGAGTTCTTTGGACTAAACAAAGGTTTATACCAGAAGTCTCTCTGGACAGACAGAGAAGAGACTGTTGATGGAATAGAAAGAGGTACAGCCTGTTCTGTATAACAGATTTTTAAACTGGTGCTGATCCTTAAAGATAAAAGTAGGTGTGAAGGTCAGGATTTGGCATAAACAGTGTAGTGACATGAAAGTTACAGGGTTATGAGTTGAAAACCACCATGAATTTCTGTTGCCAGCTTGAGGGGATATGCATATGGACAATGCTCTTGATGGGAATTACGGAACTGGTAGATACCTGTGAAGTAAGGTTCCCTTATTCCAGTGTTAGCAGTGATGTTCACACATCAGTAGAGAGGTGGTGGCATTGCAAGACTTGTAGTTATGTCTGAATTAACATGGTAAAGGAAGAAAATACTCCCTTTACTATTCAAGTTACTGCAAGTAATTACAATTTGGAACCTAGGCAAGTTGTTAATTGGTTACTTTTTCCACTTTTGTACTTCAGTCTGATTTTTTAATAGTAGATATTACAAACTGGTGCTAAAACTATACTGTTGAAGTTTCTAGTTGCCATGCTAGAAAAATAACAAGATACTTGCACCATAAAACCTGTTCTGTAACAGGTTTTTCCCTAGCTAAACCCTGATTTGAAAAAACTGTATTTTTCTACTTTAAAATTCCCTTTGTAGTTGGAATTGATGAAGCTAATTTATAGTTGCTGAAATTCCTCTCTCAGCCTAAAAACCCTCATCAAACACATATAAGTGGGATGTTGTGGCTGGGGAAGAAACAGTTGACATAATCCACCGAGGATATGGCTGCAAAGTTCCAGTAAATGCTCTTGGGTGAACATGGACAAAAGATTGTTGTTACTTTTCTCAGTACATCTGGGAAATAACACTTTTCAAGGAGGGGCTCTGGAACAATGGGCTTATTGTCAGCTGCACCTGCAATTTGCTGAGTGCATTTATTCTTCAGAGACAGAAACATCATCTTCTCTGCAGTGAAAATAGTGAAATTTTATCTATGCGTATAGAATCATCTCTCTTCTTATGCCTCAGTTGTTCTGACCACAATGAAAAATGGTTTTAAATGTGCTTTAAGGTATTTTAAAATATACAGCCTTCTGAATGCAATTATCCTCTCCCATCTGATAATATCTCTTCTATTATAGATGCATAAAGCTGTGTTGCAGCTCAGTGGAAAGATGGGTTGTGGGATTTTTTCCCTTTGGAAGGGGAAAGAGGTAAATTGAAAATGTGAACCTGCAATTTGAATTGAAGGGGAATTTACTTAGATTTTTGTTTTGTGAGTGATGATTTTTATGTTATCCCTTGCCTTTTCTGTTTGAGGTGAGTGTCACATGGACTGAGCAGTACTTTCAAAGTTTTTATTAGATTAAGGTAAATTTCCACTGACCTTGTGACAGTAGTGTTTCTCAGAGATCTCCTGTGTAAGTTTAGGTTTTATATTTGTTTGATTTTTTGAGTTTTCCAATGTATTTTCTTACACTCTTTTTCTGCTTGCTCTTTCAACATATGTTAGGTAGATGAAAATGTAGAGGAATGATATTCTGCAAGTGCCTTGAAGTGTTATTGGAAAACTAGAACAGGAAATCCCCTGTCTTGGTCAAGCCAACCAGAAGGTTGTTGTTGGGTGTGGAAGGATGTTTCCACTTCCTCTGTGGGCAAAGTCCTTCACAATTATCACTCAAGGGCTAATTGCTCTTTTGGGTAGTACTTAATGCCATTGGTTGCAGCTGGTAATTAGATCCTAAATGATGGATTTATGCTGTGATGGTTTTTTAATTCCATTGTTGCTCTGAGGAACATCACTGGGCATTGATTGATTACTACAGTTCATATTATGTTCTCACTACTTATACATAAGAAGTTCTGTGGCTGTGTTTGAGAAATCATCCACACCCCATACTGGTTTTGTTCTCTGAACAGAGTATCTTATTTTTTGTAATGTTTGCTGCAGAGGTACATTGCTTACAAGAGCTTCAGGTGTTTGAGGAAAGTAAGTGTCTGAGCTATGTTGTCAAATCAGTCTTGATGGTTCAAAACTCCTGTCAATGTTTTTTTAATCTCAAAAAATCATATTCTATCATATTACTTAAAGTTCAATAGGAACCCATAGTCTTGTATTCAGTATTCTGTACTCTGAACAAGTCACAGAATCACTTATCCTGTTTTTATAATTAGATCAGCACTATCAGTTGCCTTAAAGAATTTTGCAGATGTTCAGACATTCTCATTGAACTGCAACCACCACTGTCCTTTTAGTATTTGTCTCTACAGCTCTATGCAGTTTCACTCATTTCTGTAGAAGTTAATTTTTTTTATTCAATGTTCACAGTCATTTTTCCCTGTTTATCTCTTCATAGAGCTCTGTTATTCTGAACTTGCTATTCTTTAAGGCCAAGTAATGAATTCTAGTTTAAGAGCTTGAAATTAACCTGCTGAGTTTGAGAATCTGCTGTCATGCCTGTAAATCCATGATGGTAGACAGGAAAGTGGGAATCCAGATGATGTTTGAGTAGGATCAACAAGTGTTTTAGATATGTGTTCAACAGGAGAGAATATGTGTAAATATAAATCAAATGTAAGGTAAGCAAAAGATATGGACATTAACTGCTTGAGCCTTAGTGATCGACCCAGAAATCAGATCCTTGTGGAAATAACAGGGAGAAAAAATAATCTGGATTTCTCTTCATGAAAGCAAAAGAGCTTTTCTTGCAAATCTGATCTGTAGAAATGGTAGTATAAGGAACTAAACTTATTTGCTTCATCGGTATTAATTTTTATATGATCTATGCTGTAAACTAGTGTATGCTACAAAGTGAGGCAAATACTGACAAGACAATCAGTGGGATCAATTAACCATATCAATCATTAAAAGACAGCACAGAGTCTGGCCAGAAGGGTGTCCATAGAGGACTTGAAGAGTACTGCTGGAGAGGAGGAAGTATGCTGAAAACATGGAGGAAAGTGTTGGGGTTTGCATGTGGCAGGGTGTGGGCATGAAGTTTTGTTACTGCCAGATAGGAGGTGAGTAGACCTGCCTGCTGGGGTTTACTGGAGGAAGAGAAAGCAAAGGCATGTGTGGCTCTTTTACACCTTGGTTGTCTTCCCTTAGGAACCAAATACCTGTAGAGGCTGGAAGGTTTCTTTTTTCTTGCCTTTTCAGTCCGCTCTTTGTGACGTGGAAGACGGGGCGAGACAAGCGGCTTCGTGGCTGCATCGGGACCTTTTCAGCCATGAATCTTCACTCAGGACTCAGGGAATATACATTAACCAGGTAACTGCCCCAAATGAAATAAATATGAAATTAGTTCATTTACTGAAGGTCTGTAAGAATTCAAGGTGACGATGTTGGATTGACATAGTTCAATGTAGTATGCTTCGCAATGAAATAAATGTGAGTGTGTGATAGTTATAGCGAGGTGATATATCAGGATTTAGTGGTACAGCTTTGCAAAAGGTGAGTTGCAGTTGGCATTTTAAGGCTTGTGTCAAATCTGTCTTGCATACAAGCAATTTTGACATCTGTAGCATGTAATTTCTCTCCGACTGCAGTAGGTATTGGACAGCATCAGGAAGCTTGCACTGGTATTACAATTCATTAGATTAGGGAGGGATGCAAATCACTTTCTCTGCAGCAGCAGAGAAACATGTTTCATGCAGGCATAATCAAAAAGGGAGTAATTGAGCATCTGACACTTTAATTTGGTGCTTGTATTGGGCGATATATCTTCTCTTCCCTTTAGTGCACTTAAGGACAGCCGATTTCCCCCCCTGACCCGCGAGGAGCTGCCCAAACTCTTCTGCTCTGTCTCCCTCCTCACTAACTTTGAGGATGCCAGTGACTACCTGGACTGGGAGGTGAGAACAGGTGCATTTGGAACTCTGCATCACTCTCTCGTTCCATTCGGGTTCGGGTTAGTACATGGTGA
This sequence comes from Lichenostomus cassidix, assembly GCF_008360975.1. Lineage (NCBI taxonomy): Eukaryota > Metazoa > Chordata > Aves > Passeriformes > Meliphagidae > Lichenostomus > Lichenostomus cassidix. The sequence goes on from NC_139490.1 coordinate 21,845,831, forward strand.
TGTATCTCCTTCATTACAGGGGTGTATGGGGATGAGACTGGGAGTAGAAGAAATGGGGCTGGAAAACCAGAAGGGAGGAAGAGGATGGCCTAGCAGTATGCTTTTGGTTGTGGGGGGATCTGAATGGGAATAAAAGAAACATGAAAGTAGTTGGTGGATTTGGCCCAATAGGAGATGGGTGTAAATACATGTATAAAAATCTGGGAAGTATTTTGATGGTGTGAATGGAAACTGGAAATAAAAAGTAGTTAAGACCAAAGGTATGAATGGTTTTTTGGACCTTGTACGTGGACATGTATTTTGTTCAAGGAGTAAATATGGACTTTATAGTTGGGTAATTTTAGGCATGATTCTTGTGTGCAGAGATTTTGTCTCTCTTGCCTGACACAAGAGATGGAAAACTGACAAGACTTACCTCAGGAGAAGTGGCAGGAACACTGATGAGGCTTGTCTGGGAAGGGTGGCTAAGACAGCTCCTTGTGAGACCTGCCAGGCAAGAACAGAGAGTGGGGAAGAGAATGACCTTATCCAGGCAAAAGCCAAACTGTCCAGAGAGAGAGCTACACAGTGTTGTGGGAATGACAACTCAGTCATGGGCTCAGTGCTAGCAAACACCTCTTATTTGGCTATTCATTTCCATCTATAGGTTGGAATCCATGGGATCAGAATAGAGTTCATCAATGAGAAAGGTGTCAAACGCACAGCCACGTATTTACCTGAGGTTGCTAAGGAACAAGGTGGGTTTGAGATGGCAGCCAAACATGGCAACATATTGTGTCAGAGAACTGGGTAACTTAAATCTATGGATTTGGGGCTTGGAACACAATGCTGTCCTTATACTGGTGCCATGGAACCACCAGGCTTAATGTTGACACCTGACACCAGATACAGTTGCTGCTGAGTTTTCATCTGGCCTTTTTCTCATCCCATATCTTTGCACAGCTGTATCTTAGTGTCAGAATGTTTTAGGGCTAAAGAAATAGAGGATCTCGAAGTATGGATCTTCCAGCCTCATTCAGCATTGCATCTTTCCTCTATGTTTCTCCCACCAACTAGGATAACTGCACGCTGCACAGCACCAACAGGAGAGTCACTTTCCTCCTTATTCTTGCTAAAGTAGCATTCTCCAGGGGAGGGCTGGAAACACAGCCCCTCTGGAGCACACTTCCCACTCAAATAGAGTAGTGATCACCACGGTAACTGCTCAAAATACTGCCTCCTTTCCTCCACCTAGCAGAGTGGAGTGGTCGCATCCTCCTGGCTCTGGGGCAAAAGACTAAGGTAGGAATTTTAACTCTGATCTCTCACATAGCAGTGCACTGTGCTATCACTAGAGCATCAATCCCAATTTGTCTATTTAAAGAGCTACATATTCTTTTTGAGGGAGCTAAGTGGCACGTGATGAAAAAATTCAGGGTCCCTGCAAGGCACAGACCTTTATAAGAAGACATGGAATGGAAGATGGAATTTCTATTTCATAGACCAGCTCCAATATGAGTTTAAAGGGCTTGGCATGTGCAGATAGTGTGCATGCATCAGGCCATGTATGTCCAGTTCAACTAGGATTTCTAAAGCTCAGAGTTTCCTGTTTAGTTGTTTGCTTTTCTAGAGGGCTTTTAATGCATCTCATATGTTTTTGAAACATTTTCTTATATTGAAAAATTTGCCTTGTTTCTATTTTTGAATAGACTGGGATCAGATCCAGACCATAGACTCCTTACTCAGGAAAGGTGGCTTTAAGGCTCCCATTACCAATGATTTTAGGAAAACAATAAAACTTACCAGGTAAGTAGATGTATTTGTTGTCTTTTAATTTTACCTTGTAAAGTTTTCTGGGTGATTTAAAATATGTGTGCTTGATGTGAGTTTTTATGCCTCTTCCAGAGGAGATGAAGTGTGAAAGACCAAATCACAAATGCCATGTGGTAGGCATATAATGCACGTGGAATTAAGCCCAATATGATTGGTCCATGCAGAATCAAAGTTGGCATTTTTCCAAGTGTCACAGGTTTTAGTGTTACTCTCTGTGTGAAAGATCAGAAGCAGAACCTTTGAAAGTTAAAAGATTGATTTTTGGGGTATCTTTTCAATGAACTTCCTTTTCTCAGAGTGCTGATTTGTGAATGCTGTAGCTATTTGTAGGTGACAGCTGTCTTAAAACCAAACCACACTCAAATTTGGCTGGTTTTCAAAATTTGTTGCTTTTTTATACCCCCAGCTGTCATACTGGTTTCTGCCCCCTTAATGTCAGTAAAAATTGGGACTTTCTGGTTTTGTATAGAACACTAATTTACCAGGTCATTCTTTACCTCTAGAGAAATGAGGTGGGTGTGCAGGGTTTTCTTTAACAGGAGATGACAGAATGAAGTTCTTCATTAAAATCTGATGTAATGTGGTCTTAGTGCAACTCACAACCACTTTGTAGCTGCCAGTTGTTTAGCATGCTTTAGAAGAACTTGGAAAACTCCAGTCTCTGCAAAGGAACTTCACATTTTATGAACTGTGATTATACAACATGGACTAAGTCATTTATGTGTTACAATAAACCTCTCTTTACCCGTCTCTCAATTTTTTTCTCTACCTTTTCAAATGTGGAGATAACCACAAAAGTAAACAATAGTGAAATATTCATTGTTTAGTCACTGTAGTTGAATCTTCTTCCAGCAAATTTTTTTGCTATTTTTGTCTATTGCATGTATGCAATGCTTGTTTTCAAAGAGTGCAAATCGATCATTTATTTCCTATGTGCTACTTCAGGCATCCCTTTAATTATGATCACCCTGATTATGGCTCATCTTTTGGGACACTGGAGCTAATTCAAGCTCAGATAGGTTATTCGTTCTAGTGGGTTCCTCTTGGTCATCATTGACTGTGAGCTAGAAGGGGATGTGGGATGAATATTTTGATGTCCAGTCCCTCCATATTGCACAACGTGTTGACATTCTTTTTCTGACGCTGTTCCCTAGGTACCGCAGTGAGAAGGTGACAATCAGTTATGCAGAGTACATGGCCTCCCGCCAGCATTGTTTCCAGAATGGCACTCTTCATGCCCCCCCCCTCTACAATCATTACTCCTGACACACGGCTGCATGACCAGTCCCACTCCCCAGTTGCTGCCAACGGCTATGACATCATTGGGGCAGACGCCTCCTCTTCCTGGTCCAGTTACTTCTATTACTGCACCATTTTATGATGCTAGCTTCCGTTGCCAAGTCTGCCTTCCCACTGACCTGGGGGGAGGATGAGAGCGTGACAGGACTTCAGGGGCCCAAGCCTTATCTCAGCCTTCCCTCCCAGCGGGGGTTCAGTTGGATTGGGGCTCCATGCCTACGAACTGTCGTGAGGTGCAGAAGACCTCTAGGAGTGAAAGTGCTGCTTCGGACTGATCTGTTCCTGGGTGTTACTGACACTCTGGAAACTTGAGTTGTTTGCTGTGGAAGCCCCCCAGATCAAGTAGGAGCATTCCCCTGGCAGCCTGGGCAACGGAGTCCAACAAAACATTTTTTAGGTTATTTTTAATTTTTTTTAACCTCTGGTATCTGTTGTGTACCGAGAGCTGGTTGCAGTCCCCATGCATCACAGGTGGACATCATGATATTGGGGAGAGTTGAACACCTGGATAGCACCCCATCCTCATGGACAGAAAACATGTGAAAAATTAATCCATTATTTAAATAAACCCTTGAAGGCTTTCAGGCTCAGATCCTTGGTAGGTTGGATTCTTTAGAAATCCTTGTGGTTTACAGTTTTCTGGGTTTTCAGACAGACCTTGGTAATGAAGCCTGATACGAAATAAAATGCTGTTTTGCCTGTAAGAGAGCAGCATGGTACATGCTGTGTACACAGAGGAAAAGATACTTGAGTGTCCCTGGACAGTCTTTGTTATGACCAAGTTTTGTTTCCAAATATTTGTAAGAGATAGGATTAGGGCTGGGGAGGGGTTTGCAGAGCAGTGACTGTAGTCATACAAGTGAGACCAGTGACTGAAATTTGTTTAATTTAAGCTAATAGTCTTGGGGACCTTCCTTTTGATAGAACAGCCACTTTCTCCGGTATGACTACTGATCTTAGGGGCTGTGAGTGTTCCAGTTTATAGCAGGCCTATGGAATAGAGCTGTGTAGTTTCACTGGTAAGATTTATCTTACTCAGCTTAGTCATTGCCACATCCAGGCAGTGAGTGGGGAAATCTGTATTACCCAAACTGCATGAAACTCAGGTGCATTCTGTATTTCTTCTCCCGTGGCTGATGATCACAAGGAATCCTCTTTTCTAAAAGGAAGTTACCCGTTGTTATTCTGCAGATCGATGTCATAAACTCTAGATTATGACACTCTTACAATGAGGTGACTGGGCTTCAGAATATAATTTGGGGTGGGTTTGGATGGTTTGTTTTCCAAGCTTCTGGAGGGTCAGTAATGATTGGGGAAGAAAATAGAAGTGTGTAGCAGAGTCATGGCTGTTTGGTTGCATACATCTTTAGAGCCTGCTTGCGTGTGGTAATTGGCTGGTGTTTGAAGCCTGAAATTATGCCGTGGCATGGCAGGGAATAGGGCAGGTAGAAAGCTGAGAACTGCTGGGTGCTGCTCCTGGTCCTAAGGAAGCAAGGCACAACTGTGCTGTTTCGCTTCATGTTGGTGTGACGTTCTGCTGGAGGAGAGAGATGTGAGGGAGATTACTTTGGATAACAGTGCAATATCGACCCAGCTTTCCTTCCCTATTGGGTCATTCTTACAAATTGCCATTTTTCCCTTGTGATGTTGTTGAAAAGCAATTGAAGATGAAAGGATTGTTTCATGACTTCCTGCTGCTGAGAATAAATGAGTCTTGTCACAAACCACTCCAGTTTGTAATTACTCTCCCAGGTGCCGTGTAGTGATGGGGGAGGGTGGGGCCAGCTCCAGGCATACCACTCACCTTTCAGCTGTCAAACAGTATGATACATAGGGCTACACTCATTACTGTTCAAGTGTTCTATGTTAGAATTTAATTTCTAAAAGGTTTAAAAAAAGGCAAAAAAATGGTGCTATAACTTCACCCCTGAGCACGCTAGGTGAGACTGGTCATGCAGGCGTACAGTGCCAGGCTTTTCAATTATACTGTTTCTTTTTCAGATGTTTGCCCTGTTCTCTGTGTCTTCAACAGTGTATAGTGTTTTCCTGATTTCAGTTTCTTTGACTAGGGGATGACTAAGGGGTGGGGCAGGGAGGGTTAGTTGTCATTTTTTTAAACAACAGAATTTTAGGATTGAGTAACTTGGTTGGTTTAAGCCTGAAGTGGGACAGATGGTTTGGGACTGGGGAAGTCTTACCCTCTCCCACTTCTATTTCCCCACTCAGTCTGTTTAAAATAAAACAAAACATAAATGCCTCTAAATATGTACTGTGTTCTTGTCCTGTTGCAGTGAGAAGAGAACCTGGCAGATCAGAAACACTGGTCTGTTGCCTAAGGAACAGACCCTCTCAGCTTTAGTCCCATAAAGGTCCAGCTATAAAATCAGTTGAAAACTGTGTCAATAGCTAAGTCAGCTCAGAGAAATGTATGACAAGGACAGGTGGTCTCAGGAAATAATCCCATTTCTAGATCATTACATGGCAGCTATGCATAAGGATGAAAGAGGTGAATTAGGAAGAAATTGTACTTTGCCTCGAGATGGAGACAACCAAAATCAGTGGCCAATTAATCTGAGATTTATTCCATGGTTGTTTGGCTGGGACAGCTGGTTAGAACTACTCCTCAAAGCGACTGTTACCTGGTTTGATCTGAATTAACTCATCCTTAGAAGCAAGTGCCTTTTGGTCTAGAAGGGCTTATTCTCATGACAACCACAACTGATAAATAATCTCACTGCAATGATGAAATGTCTTTGTTTTACAGTAACTACAGGAGAATGTCTTTGATCACTGGAGTCTGTCAGTGTTGAAATGTTTCCACTGTGAGGTTCTTAATTTTTTTTTTTCATGTTGTTCAACAGTCAATCTCAACTGAAGCCATTTCAGTTTGGGAATGTTATATGGTCAAAATATCACATATCTACAATTTATCAAAACAAAAAAAAATCTGTAAGGAAATCTAAGAGTTAATTTTAACCTTTGCACAGAATAATTTGTTTTCATAGTACATTAACAAACCTCTGCAATCTTCACTGACCATTAGTGCTGTTTTCTGTTTGTATTCAGAAACTACATGTTGTTTTGTTGGGGTTGTTTTTGGTTAATTTATTTCCTTAAAGCAGGAGACCTCTTTTGACCTACAGTGCAGAAACGTCAGACCAATTCTTTATATTACACTTGGTTGCCTCCTACCTATATAATAATTTCTGAGTGTAAATAATTGAACTCTATCCTCTAATGAAGTATTGTAGAGAATAAATCATAATGGATAAAGATTATTTGTACTGTCCTCTTTATATGATTTCTCACAGCTGTTATAGGGGATAAGATGAAACTGTTCTCATCTAGAAAGACAAACAATATATTACAGGTATGAATAGCAAACCTGTAAATTACACCACATATTCAAAACCAGGGAGGTTGCCAGAGTGGGATGACAGCTGCCTGCAAACACATCAATAATCAAGCAGGTTCACTAGAAGAAAGCAAGGAAAATAGTAGGAAAATTAAAACCAAATATTAAATATATTTCATTAATAATGGCATAGCAGTGTCTTTGTATCCTGAAATAATGTTTGCTTGACAATAACTTTTTATCAGTTGTCACAATGATGAAATGTATAAAGCACATACATACAGAGTATTGTAAATCTTTCTGAAACTCAGACTTGTTCTTTGGGTTTTTGTCTTCTAAAATGAACTGAGAACAAATTGTCTATACTTTAGGGCTATAGGCTTCAGGTGATCTAAAAATCTTATTTCAGAGGGAAGAAATACCCATATTTCTAGATTCTTACTATTTTCATGTTTGCTTTCAGACAGGATTAGCTGATTTGTAGAATAGTTTTGAATTGTATCCCTGGCTGACGTGGTTTTTGTCCCATACGTTTTCAGATAGTTGTTAACTCTTTACCTATGGCAGATGTACAGCTAGAGATGCTACATTTTCTGCTTGTGGCTCTTGGGAAGGGGTGCCCTGGATGTCAATAAACAGTCATGAGACCCAAAAAACCCACTAACCAAACCAAGGGGGAAGGTAGTTTTGACTTAAATATGCCTGAGAAGGTCATTTATCTCAGCACAACTACAAAGCAAAAACCTATTTTCAGGTGCTGGTACTTAGGAAGGCTAGAAAGTAAATCCCTTAGGTAATGTGAGGTGGATGCTGTGACTAACATGATTTCCAGGTGAATTCTAGCTGAATTTCCTTGTGAATTATGAAGCTACCCATTTCCGTACCCATCCACTCTCATGTGCCATGGGGAGTTATCAAGTACATTCTCTCAGCTTTGTTGGAAGGAAACAGTGACTTAATTTGTACATTTTAGTGTCATATGCTTTTCCTTACTTGATTTTTTTTGGTTTCCTATTCAATCAGTCAGACATAAAATCTTTGTCCAGTGTCTTTCATCAGAGGTTCTTCCCTGCATGTTGCATTCTGTGACTGCTCTCAGCAGCTCTCAGGGAGGATGAGGCCAGGTAGAAGGGTGTACATATGACTGCACACTGAAATAGGTCAATCCAGGCTAAATATAAACCAGGATAATTCTCCTGGAAACAGTTTCTTCTGTTGCTGCTTCTGTTTGAAACAAGAAACAAAATGAATTAGTCATTTAGCACTCACCTTTCTAGAATCAAATGATAGAAAGATTAGCAGAAACTTCCTAAAGGATACTTCAAATGAAGAATACTTAAGCATTTTTATTTTAAACATGAAAAAGCATTTTTATTTTAAACATGAAAAAGAAACTTGTTTTATCTGTGATTGAGAAATGCCATTTTTATCTTCACGATAAAAATGAAAATCAGAACACTTTCCTGTACAACTCAGTAAATTAATATGTATACTGACAGTGTGCAGAACAATAGGATAGGAAAGTTCCTAAGATGGTTTTGCCACAGTCTGGGAAAATATGACTTTTGAATATCTTTGATGATGACTCACAAAACACAGCAAAAATATTGTTACCATGTTCTTTAAGGCAAGTATATAATTCTACAAATTGGACATTCTCCTGATTACTGGACCATATTTTTTCTTTTTCTACAGTCAGCTAGACTGCTCTTATAATCAGATTAATTCTGTCATAAATTGTGTATTATATGACCAGTTGATAGTATGTCATATACGTATTTAAAAACTGAAGAGATCATGCAGTTTTGCATCCAGAGTCTTACTATGACTTTATTACTGGATATTAATATAACTTTACTTTGCTCATACATGTTCATTCATTATGGTTTTGGATATATGATTTTAAATGGAGTAAAAATAAAGGTAAAATGGTGTGAAAACCTAAACCTGAAGAGTTATACTTTAAGAACACAGGTGAAAATCACATGTCTTGTGCAATATTGGCTACTGTGGCACATTGTGCTCTCAGTGGATGATTATCTTCACAAGGATCTACTCCTATCACATTGGCACTCCACAGAAAAGATATAATTACTGTTGGAAAGCTTAAAAAACTCCTAGGAAAATCACATTTCTTCTGCTGATGAATTAGGAGAGCATATTACAAAATAGGTTTATGCTAATAATAGAATATCCTTGTTATTAGTTGTTCCTACATTTGATTAGATGGAGATATTTAGCTGAGCATTTTGTAAGATCACTGTGGGTGCAATTAGTTGTTACAGGATCTGTGTTTAAACTGTGGCAACACAGGAATTACCATGATAGGTAATAATCTAACAATCTGCTTCCCAGTAATGTGTCTCCAGCAAGGATCAAAGCTTTTTGCCCTGGAATATGGAACGTTAGAGACTTTTTTAATGATAAATTACATTTGGCCAAGTATTGTTTTTTTAAAAGCAGTTTATTTTAGGATGTCACCAGTAAAATTGCTTGAAAATTCATATAGTCATTCACTTTCTTTTAATCGAGTTAATCTTGCTTTTCTATGTATATTTTGTTGATAAATGCCAAAACAGTCATTATTAGTGAGGAAGAAGGCAGTGCAATTTAAAAATAACAAAAGTTCAGGTACTCTGCTATGTTTGGTTTGTTGAAGAAGCTGAATAATATTTACTGTGGGGTTTATAAGTTTATTTTTTTAATTATTTTAAAAAAAGAAAGGTAGAGGGAAGTAGCTTCCATCCAGGAACATTTTTATTTTGCTCTTGAGACCTTAACCAAACACATCAGTGATAATAAACTTAATCTTACATGATAGCCTCTTTAACTGTACCTATAAAATCTTGTTTTTGTATACTTAAGTAGAATGGATCCTTGGGGAAAAACAAAAAGGGAAATTAATAACTTAAACCTCTGTGAGCCACCTACTGTTTTGAGAATCATGACGTTCTGAGTTGATGGGTTATTTGAGAAGCCATCAGGATTCCAAGTGATTTTAAATGCTTCTCAATCTGGCATGGATTTTCTTGTTTTCTTGTAAGCCTAATTGAAATTGTTTAATTTGCCAGATGTTCCCCAAGATATTTCCATTCCATCTTCCTGAATGCCTTTCTCCTTGTACCACTTAGCAAATTACTTTCCCATCAGTTCCCCGGCTATGCTCATTATCAAGATAACAAATACTATTTTATCTCTTCATATTCTTCTAGTTTATTTTTAATTCATTCCTTTTCCCAGCATGCAGGAAATCATTCACCTAGGCACAGATACAAGTTTATGAGAACAGGAGCAGTTTCATCATAAATCCTCCAACAGTCTATTTTTGTCTTTCTTTAAGGGCGCAGGATGACATAGTAAGGGCTGATAAGATGATTACTTTAAGAGTCTTAGGCTGGTTAGGCACTTACATGTGAGCTCTCTAGGGAAGACACTGCTCCATAGGTTATTTTGCTGGCAGTGTTGGGAGAACTATCTTCATTTTCAGCCTGCCTATGCTTTTAGGGGTCTGTGGATTGTTTCTGGATAGTCTGAAAATTAATCTTTCTTATGAAGTGTGTTATTTGTGATATCAATACTCCTTCCTTACAGACCGAGGTCTATTAATCACAGTGAGCTAGACAGAAATTCTGGCACAGTCAGTTTTCCTAAGGTTGAGGTTCACTGTGTAGCTGGAGGATGTTCTGGTGGCGAAATGGAGCTGGTTGTAGCTGCCTGGTGTGAAGATCCACCTGATCTTCACTGGTGTGAAGATGCACCTGATTCCTCAGCACCCTCAAGTGCTCCTGCACAAATGGGTGCTGCTGTGCAGTCTGGAGAGGGGCACCGGTGCAGTTTTGAGCTCTTCGGTTATTTCCTAAAGGACAGAGCAGAAGAAGAGTTTGCTCATGCGAAGGACGAGTACTGTTTCCCTCAGGGCTCCCCTACACTCCTGCTCTTGGGCCCTGCTTCGTGCCTTGTAAGACTTTGGGTTCATGATCACAGAATCAGTTAGGTTGGGAAAGACCTCTGAGATCGTCGAGTCCAACCTTAGAGCAAAAACCAGCACATCACCCAGCCCATGGCACTGAGTGCCATGTCCAGTCTTTCCTTAAACACCTCTGGGGGCGGTGACTCCACCACCTCCCTGGGCAGCTCATTCCAACATCTAATCACCATCTCTGTGAAGAAACTCTTTGTGATGTTCAACCGAACCCGTCCCTGGCGCAGATTAATTCCGTGTCCTCTCATCCTGTCGCTTGCTGCCTACTAGAAAAGGCCAAGCCCTCCTGTTGGGGCCTTGGAGAGTCTTGGTCTGTCACAGCTATTAACCTCTGTTCACATATACAGCTCTCCGTGCTGCTCTCCGTGTCTAAAAGGAGCTAAATACTAAGCGAACTTAAACATCCCTCTGCGAGCTATTTTGTGAGGAGAATACTAAGGCTTCCTGTCCCCGCTGTTTCCCCTCAGTGGCAACCGAGCTCTTTCACCCGCAGCAGTGCCCAGGGTAGAACTAGCCCCTCGCCCTTCAAAGAGGGAGAGAAGCAGCCGCCCCTTCGGCCCTCAGCCGGGGCAGCGCCATTCCCAACCCTCAGCTGTGACGGCGCCATTTCCACCTCTCGTCCTGGGTAGCGCCATTCCTGCCCTCACTCGCGGCAGTGCTACTCCCGCCCCTCAGCCGGGGCAGGGACACTCCCGCCCTTACCCGGTCGAACCGCCCCTCCGCTCTGAGGCGGTGCCGCCCTTTCCGCCGCGCCTTTCCGGTGATGGCGGCGGGCGGCAGCGACCCGCGGACGGCAGACGTGGAGGAGGACGCCTCGCAGCTTGTCTTCCCCAAAGGTGGGAGCAGGGGCGGCGAGGGGCCGGCCGGGGGTCGGGCGGTGGTCGGGCGGGGGTCGGGGCTGGCAGCGGCTGCCTGTGAGGGTGCGAGACTCGCCGAGCGGCTCCGTGCGCCAGAGGCTGCTCAGCGCCCCGGCCCCTCCACCGCTAACCTCGAGTGCTAAAAGTCAGGATAATAAATTATTTATATCTATTTAATGATCTCATGATCTCTAGGGTATGGCAGTTCTTATGTGGGCTGCTGTGTGTGTGTGTACGGTATTTTAAAAAAATCCTCTCAGATTGTAGCGAAAAGATTACTGTTTTTTGATATCAGCTTTACTTTTTCAGTGATTTTTTTTGACACGGGAGTTCTTCCCTGTGAGGGTAGGTAGGCCCTGGCACAGGGTGCCCAGAGAAGCTGTGGCTGCTCCTGGATCCCTGGAAGGTTGGAGAGGGTTGGAGCAACCTGGGACAGTGGAAGGTGTCCCTGCCATGGCAGGCGGTGCGATGGGATGGGCTTTAAGGTCCCTTCCAAACTAACCCCTTCTGGAAAGCTGTGAATACTGCTGCAGTTAGGAAACCAGCTGTCCAGATCTAGAGTTGGTATCTATGGACATTTACCATCTGAATATTTTTTTCAGAAAATTAGCTCAGTATAAATTCTAGAGATGTATTTACGCCTCAGAGCCACCCTGGAGAGAAAAAGGAGGGGCAGGAATTAAGGATTCCCTGCTGCATTTTTGAGTTATGAATAATAGGAAAGTTCTGAAAGTTTTTATGGTAAAATCTCATGTTTAGTGAGATGCTAATTTAGTGCTCAGTGCAAAATAAGAGTTGCCAGTCCCTTTCTAGCCGTCCCTGTATCTGCTTGTATAAAATAGTGCTGTCAGGCACTCTGGGATGCAGCTTCTTACCCTGTTGCTTTGAACAGCTTGTACTGCTGATGCTGAAAGACCTTCTTGTTATTGGAATACATATAGTGGTTGCGGTGATGAGGAATCAAATTAAAGTTGGCTAAAAAGGGGGGCAAAATTTGTTAAGATTGGTTAATTTTTTTTTCTGATAACAAAATTTCAGTAGGTCAATTAACTTTTCAAGTAAATGAAGCCTTTTTTAAAACATTCAACCATATTCACATTTACTTTAAAAACTCAGAGACTTCTGAAGACTGTAGGCATCACTTCTGAATTTTGTGGAGTTTTAGAGTTCTAAATATTTTTTTCTGTAGCCAGTCGTGCATTACTTAACTTCTGTCAAAACTGGGTGAAGAAAACCAATATCTGCACAAATATAAAAAAATCAGAATGTTAGGGCTGCAAGTGTAAAATACATGGTCAAAAAGACCAACACCTTGGATCGTCACTCAAAGTGGTGTAATTTTTATCAGAATGAAATGCTGCCCAATCATTAAAGAAAAGACTCACACAACTGCCATGAAACATATTTTCCCCTTCTTTATTACTCAGAGCTAAATTTAAGTACAAAACGTGTGTAATTCCCCCTTTCAAACATGTTTCACCTTTTTTATGCCGTTGTTCTCTCACTTGACTGCAGAATTTGAAACTGCGGAAACCCTTCTGAATTCAGAGGTGCATATGCTGCTTGAGCACCGCAAACAGCAGAACGAGAGTGCAGAGGATGAGCAGGAGCTGTCAGAAGTCTTCATGAAAACCTTGAACTACACAGCACGCTTCAGCCGCTTCAAAAACCGTGAAACCATTGCCAGCGTGCGGAGGTCAGTTGGAAAGTTAGGGTGGAACACTGAGTTAGAGAATTGGAGCCATAATACTGGTGTTGTTCTGTGAAAGTACATTTTAGTGCTGTTGAATGATTTGTTCTTTAATTCGAAATCTTGTCTTTCTAACGACAAGAAGAAATTTAAAGAAATTGAATCTTAATTCTTGATGGAGGGTTGTACTTTGTCTAGGTCAAGCCCTCTGAAGTGCTTTGGTTTTGGTATTTCATTGACAGCTGATTGCATTAAATGGGAGGATTTTCTAGGCTTTGCAGAACAATTCAGGGGAAGTGGAGTTAGCAGACAGGACTTCATGTTTTCCTCTATGCATTTATATATTGTCTTTCCTCCTGAATAAACTGACTTCAGTGCCAAAAGCAGTACAAAAAGATAAACATTTGGTTCAGTTTATGCTCCTTTATATTTCTGTCTTGTAATTTCATCAAATTGTTGCCTTTGCTTACAGTTTACTGCTCCAGAAGAAGCTCCACAAGTTTGAATTGGCATGTTTGGCTAACTTGTGTCCTGAGACAGCTGAGGAAGCAAAAGCTCTGATTCCTAGGTAAGCACTGACATATTGTACAAAGATTGCTATATACTTCCCTGTAATGTAAAGCCAGCTATGGCCAGGTGCCTTCTCTTCAATCCAACTCCATTGATGGAAGAACACTTGGTCTTGGTCTTTCTTCCCCTACCCATTGATCTGACAGCAATGCACTATTTGTACATGTCCCTGATGTGCTTCTGAGAACTGTTATTGGATCAAGTGTAAACCTCTTAAATTGGGGTTCTTAACTGGCTGTGTTTGTGTTCCTTGTAGGTTTTTTTTTTTCCTGTTGGAGCAGATAAACTATTTTGTGGATAATGTGTGGGGAAGCAGTAGCTTCTTGATACCTTGATTGGTTACTTCATGGCCTGAGATAGAGGAGGGAATGAAACATTAATCTGAATTAAGAGTTTCTTCCTTATTTGTCTTTATATGAAAGAGAATGCTTTGGGATGACCTAATTGTGGACTCCCAGTATCTGAAAAGCGCATAGAAGAAAGATGGAGAGAAACTTTTTACAAGTGTAGTGACAAGACAAGAGAATGGCTTCAAACTGAGAGTTGAGAGTAGATTTAGATGGTATATGAGAAGAAATCCTTCCCTGTGAGGGTGGGGAGGCCCTGTCACAGGTTGCCTAGAGAAGCTGTGGCTGTCCTATCCCTGGAAGTGTTCTAGGCCAGGCTGGATAGGGCTCTGAGCAACCTGGGATAGTGGAAGGTGTCCCTGCTCATGGCAAGAGGGCTGGAATGAGATGATCTTCAAGGTCCTTTCCAACCCAAACATTCTATGATTTTACATTAAGATTTCATAGCAAGAATGGGCTGGCTTGTGAGCATGTGTATACATGGACTTCATGTAAAGGTCTGCTTAAACCTGCACCCACCTCGCATTTTTTGAAAACACATCTTGAAATTACTTAGCATAAAGTTCTGGGAAGAATGGAGTTTCGTCATGTGAAGAGGAAGCACTGCATAGGGATTAGAGCACAGGCGGTTCCTGGTGCTTACATACAGTGGGTGATGGTGTGGTGAGACTGACAGGAGAGAGTTATGACTGAAATGAATCAAGGGGGAGAGATTATTCCTGAAACCTTTAATGTCCCTTACTGTTCTTACCTTGCAGCCTGGAGGGCCGGTTTGAAGATGAAGAATTACAACAGATTCTCGATGACATTCAGACTAAACGCAGCTTCCAGTATTAAGGTTAACCCTCAACCCCTTTATCTGAACAGCAAAACTTGAGGACTTGGGCGGTTTCTCAGCCCTCTGCATCAGTCCAGCTCCCAGCTGAGTGAGGGTAGCTGTGGATGCAGGGTACTCCAGTGCTGTGTTGCTACAGGTGCATTCAGACTGGAGGTTAGCATTGTCCTTTTGGTTTGTTCCTTTTGTATGTTGGCAAGGACCCCTGTACTGTAAGAGCAAAAAAAGGCCTTTTCCCAGTGGCTCAAGTATTTGTTTCTTCACTAATCACTCTCCCTAAATTTGTAAATTTTCACTGTTTCTGTTTTTTAGCAGAAATATATATGTGATTTCATGTGTTTTAGGAACTTCTTAAGTACAAGGAAACTTGTTCTTGGTTCTCAGAAGGTTCAGTGATGGGCAGCATCAATTTCTGTGGTGTTTTTGTTTGTTTGTTTGTTTGTTTTATTGTTTGATCAGGACAGTAACTTTTTCCAATATTTTTCTATTATTGTTTAGTGTAAATTAAAAGATATTTTAAATTAAAGTTGTGTGGTTTATAAACATTAGGCACATGTTATGATTTTGGTTAATGAGGACCTCTTTGATAAATAGATCCTGGAGATCTGGGGACTTCAAGAGTGTAATAACCCAAGTACAGTTTAGGACAGATCAGACAGAGGTGTTACTACAACGACAGTGAGAAAACATTGGGGCAGCATCTCCCTCTCTGCTCCCCTGTTCTCTGCCAAGTTATTGAAGACACCCAACCTGTATCCTATTACAGGAAAGAAAAAGGTGAAGAAAACCAGTAATTTTGATGTTAACAAAGCCAGGTATCCACCCCTGGAAGGATGGTCTCCTTAAGTAGGTTGCTAACTGCCCTAATTCTGAGATGAAACCAAACCATAAATAATGTGACACAGTGGAGGGATGGCTGCTGGTGCACCCAGTGCTGGGAGAATCACAAATTGTTAGCTTTTAGTTGAAAGGAATGTTCTTTTGGTTAGGATAAACTTCTTAAACCAGCCATTTAAAATCTTGTAATTTTACCACCACACCTGAAAGAAAGAAAATTTTGTAAGAAAGAGCCTTGGGACAAAGAGGCAGACAGATGTGTTAAGACACTTTGTGGTCATAAGCCATAGAGTCTCACTGACTTTGCAAAAGGGAGAGAAATAAAATATTATTTCAGGTCTTACTAGGAATGTAATGTTGCTGCTGTGCTGAGAGGCTGCACTGGTGTGTGACAACAACCCCCCGGGAGCACATTACCTCAAACAGCATTTGTGTCTGTGCTGAAGTGGCAGTGGCTTCTGCAAGTCTCTAAACCAGACATGCATCTGGAACTGACCAGGAACTTTAACAGGGTCAGAATAATTAGAACTAAAGAAGAAAAACCAAAGTGGTCAATCTTTAGTTTATAAAGCTTAGTGTCCCCTTTTGATACAGCATATGCTTCCCATAGCTGCTCCCGCTGAACCTGGTTTGCTCTGCAAAATTTCTGTTCAAGCAGCTTTAAGACATTTTCATCTAAACACACAAGCTTTTAGGACTTAATCCCAACTCATTCATTGAAAAAAAGCCATTCTACATCTCTTTATCTACATTCCCACATTACTACTTGAATATGCCTTTGTAAGCACCCTTAGGACTATTAAGGAGGAGTGTAACAGACCTAGCCATCTGTAAATGATCTCAGAAGATTTTCACTATCCAACACAAATAGATAATTACAAGTTTTGAGATTAGTAGGTTTTGCTTGTTGTGCTTTGAAGCCCGGTAATGAGGACAGAGAAGGGAATCATGGAATCAATTAGGTTGGAAAAGACCTCTGAGATTATCGAGTCCAGCCTTTGAGCAAACACCATGTCAACTAGACCATGGCTCTAAGTGGCACCTCCAGTCTCAGACATGGTGACTGCAGGCCCGGTGACTCCACCAGCTCCCTAGAGCCCATTCCAAAGGTATTTCTGGGAGCCACAGAAGGCGGCCTGTGTTGTAGCGCTTGGGCGTTTGGTGAGCATCAGAGAACTAACACGGAGCGGCACAGAACACAGCTGTGCCCGGAAGCAGCTACCTGTCTGGCCACCCCTGCCCATCGCGGCGAGCCTGGAGCCCGCGGGGTCTCTGGTGGCGGGGCACAGCCCGGGGCTCGGGGGTCTCTGGTGGCGGGGCACAGCCCGGGGCTCGGGGGTCTCTGGTGGCGGGGCACAGCCCGGGGCTCGGGGGTCTCTGGTGGCGGGGCACAGCCCGGGGCTCGGAGGTCTCTGGTGGCGGGTCACAGTCCGCAGCCCGGGGGTCTCTGGTGGCGGGTCACAGCCCGGGGCTCGAGGGGGGTCTCTGGTGGCGGGTCACACCCCGGGGCTCAGGGATGTCTGGTGGCGGGGCACAGCCCGGGGCTCGGGGGGGGTCTCTGGTGGGGTCTCTGGTGGCGGGTCACACCCCGGGGCTCAGGGATGTCTGGTGGCGGGTCACACCCCGGGGCTCAGGGATGTCTGGTGGCGGGTCACAGCCCGGGACTCGGGGGTCTCTGGTGGCGGGTGACAGCCCGGGACTCGGGGGTCTCTCGTGGCGGGGCACAGCCCGGGGCTCAGGGGACCCGCGACCCCTTCGGCCCCGCGGCAGGCAGGACAGCCTCCGCCCGCCCCTCTGCGCATGCGCACAGCCCTGCGCGCCTCCACCCTGTCGTTCCTGCGCCAGCCGGGCGGGCTCGCGGAAGCGGCGCGCGCCCCGCCCCACGGCAAGTGCGCACGCGCGTTGCCGCCCGAGGCCCTTCAGCCGCGGCGCCTCCGTCCGCGCGCCCTGACGTAGTACGCGTGCGCGCTGGCGTGGGGCGCGTGCGCTGCTGGCGGGGGAGGCGGAGGGAAGATGGCGGGCGGCCGCGGCTCGTGAGGCGGCGGCGGCGCTTGCCGGGGCCAGGGGGACGAGGCGGGCGGCGAGGTGTCGGTGGGGCGCGGAGTCCCGGTACGAGAGGCTGGCTGG
The DNA here is from genome assembly GCF_008360975.1 of Lichenostomus cassidix. Classification (NCBI taxonomy): domain Eukaryota; kingdom Metazoa; phylum Chordata; class Aves; order Passeriformes; family Meliphagidae; genus Lichenostomus; species Lichenostomus cassidix. The sequence goes on from NC_139490.1 coordinate 21,863,542, forward strand.
GCGGTGAGTGCGGCTCAGCGTCGGACGGGGCGGGTGAGCCGCTGGGGAAGTGCGGGCGCCTCCGCCATCTTTAGGCCGCGGCCCTGGAGCGGCGCGGCCGGGGCAGGGCGGGGGCCGCCGGCGGGAACAAGGGGTGCCGGGCCGGGGCGCCCTGCGGAGCGGCGGGAGCCCAGTTAGGGCCCAGCGCGGCGGCCGGGCCCCGGGCTGGAGTGTGCGTGAGGGCTGGGTGTGCGAGCGGGCAGCAGGGCCCCTCTGCTCTGCTCTGCTCTGCACAGGTGTCTGTTGGCGCCTTCGTCCCAGCGTCTCAATCCCGTCCTTTTCTAGTTCATTTAATTGTAGTATTTTTTAATATTACTCTTCCTTTGGCCTTGTGTCTAAGCGGAGATCGGTTGTGGCTGCCTGAAGATAGGCTCTGGCCATTACAGGCCATGTTAGCTATGTCGAATTTTATACTTACATAGTCCTTCATAAGGGTAATTCTCTGTATGCTAAGGAGAGAGAAGAAAAACCTACAGACGAGTTAGTATTTAAGCTTCTCAGATGCGAAGTAACATAACTGCCCTTGTCAGTAAAGCACGGTCTTCGTTCTGTAGGACTAATAAACATTATCTTCGTTTTTGTTACGGATCCTGAGAGGGCTGTTGCTCATATTTTGCACTCGGTAATGCTGTACAGCAACACTGTTGTTAGAATATGTTCCCTGCAATGCAATAACACACAGCCGTGTGCAGCAGGCACTTGCTTGTGCTGGCATGGTGGAGGGGCTAATGATCATGTAGTGTCACATTCCAGTGATTGAGACTCATCAGCTTGTGCATGGGTAGCAAACCTAGGGGACCTGTTCAACTTGAAAAAAAATAGCTCAGCCTTTTTCCCTTGGAAAAAAGTTATTAAACTTCCTGCCCTCTTAGAGCAGGGTCTTGTTTCTCTCTTGCTGACTGTTAGCTTCTTTGTTATGAGTAGGTAGTTGTGTGGCCTCAAATACAATATTTTTTAAAACTAACAGTTGCTTGAAGATGTTTGTTTGTGTGAGAGAATTGTCATTGGTGAGTAGTCCTGTGCTCTACAAATCTTGTACCTCATTATATCCTTACTTGCAATTTGTAGGTACTAATTGGGAATCTGTTTTTCAACGTAGGCAGTAGTCTCTCATCCTTCTTTCAGCATATGCTGATTCTGTTATGCTTAACTCAAACTGTACTATCCCTCCTTTAAGAGAGGCAATATTACATGTCAGTGAGTTTATAGTATGCAAATGTTACTGTGCCAAAGTACTTCTTCAGGGTTCCCTGCTCCCAAATCCTTTTAAAGTAAACTGACGTTTACTTCTCAGTGATTTGCTGCAATATTCTGCCATCATCTTACTCTAAGAATATATGGTTGCCAAACATATTTCAAAAATCTGATTCTTAACATCTTGTTCAGTTGTGTTGTAATAGTTCTAATGAGAAGACTTGAAAATGTAGACACTGAAAATAAATTAAAGTATTGAAAGGTTGGTGGGAGGAGAAACCTTTGAGCTGCAGTGAATGTTAGGTGCGAGTAACTACTCCTAGAGCTGCTAAAAGCTTTTGACTTAAATATCAGTCACTACAAACAGTTGTGTTTCCCTTTCCCTGTTGCCTGAAGCGATGGTCCTCCATTGAGCCCTTGGAACAGTAAACATTAGACTGTTCAGGGTATACGAATTGAACATTTCTCATCAGTTTTGTATTTGTGTTATCAGCGCAGGAAAGAAAAACCTAATAATCCTAAATTGTGCTTGAGGTAGAGGTACTAGGTATGCCTTCTTTTGCTGCATCAGAGACTTTGATCTGAGGAGGGGATAAGAAGTTTGCAGTTTTGTTCCCATCCCTAGCAGATGAGTCCTCTGACTCACCTGAGAAAGCTAATCATGGAGAAGACACTAGGCTGAGTAGTAATATGGAAGGAATACAGTTTGACTTAGTACTGGGATGATTCCTTGCAAAATATTTCACTTTGTGCATCTCCTAGCCAGGTATCTAGGGAATTTCAGTAGTTGGTTCAGTAATACTGGAAGTGAAAATTATTTTAGCCTTACTTAGGCAGAGGTTATAATTTGGAAAACTACTTCTAAAAACAAGCCAGAAGCTATCTGCAGTGTGTTTGTGAATTTTACAAAATTTGTTCTTTATTTGCCATATTTTCATTCCTGATACTATATTGTTTTATTATTGGAAGTAAAAATACAGATATGCAGGCTTGGCTGGTGTAATTAATAGAAGAAGTGAACATTTTTAGGGCTTGGTGGTGGGAAGGAGATGTGCTAAGGGTCTTTCAAAAGAGTAAAACCTTAAGGTAATCTTGGGTTTTGCTTCTTATCATAGAAAATATCTGAAGGTAAGAGTAGAGAAGTACTTTTTGATAGCTAACTGGTTTTGATTTGTATTTTGCTACTAATTTTACCTCAGTTTGGAGCACCCATGGTCACCTATTTTCTGAGTGGTGCTAAACTTCCCAGCAATCTGTTCTTGCCCACTAGTACTTAAAAAAAGCTACTCAGCATTCCATAGTGTCACTTCTGGTTCAACCTGCTCTCCACATTCAGGCTGGGTGTACCAGTCGTTCTGTTGTGAAACTTGAAATGGGGTATGAAGTGTATATTTAGCAGGAAAGCAAGTAAGCTGGTTTCTCTTGTGTGGTAATAGTGCTTTTGCCAACACGTTTGCTGTCAAGGCAGTGTGTTTACAGTGATTACAGATCCTGCTTGGTTGTGTCCTGTGATCACAGTCACTATGAGTACAGCACGCTTTGTGATTGGAGGGATACTAGAGACCAAGTTACTCAATGCTTTGGAACTCAGGTAACTGATACTGTTCCTGTTCTACCTCTGCACCAAATTTGGGAGTTCTGTTCTAAGCAGTTTCACTAGTTGTGGCTTTCATCACATTTTCTCTCGCTACTAGAAGGAAGGCTTGCTCTACAGTGTTGAATTTCACTGTTGACCAACCCTGATAAAGTTTGTGTTGTTTCAAACAATTACATATAGGTGTACATACGCATTTACATACGCATTACATATGCATACAGATATAGAATATAAAAACTATCACATTCTTTAGACACATGAAAACATTTCTTCCTCTTATATACTGCATCAAGTTAACCCTGGTACATTTTTATCTATCAGAAAAAGTTAGAAGTTTATCTTCTATTTAATTTTTCCTTTATATAGGACTTTTTTCTAAACACTGTTGTTAAATCTGACCAGTTCCAAATTTCTGCTCACTTTTAGTTGATTTTGATGTGAAGAACAATAACATGCCATATGAGCTCATTGGTGCTATTTAATTAGTTTTCAATATAATGAAGTATGTTGGTTCAAAAAAATCAATTCTATTAAGTTTTGAATTTTTGAAAATACTACCTGTGTAGTTGTAAACTTTATTTAAGCTAGAAGTTTTGGTCCTTTAAAACAATTAAAATCATGATATTCTTCTGCCTATCCACTTTTGGTACCAGAGTTGATAAAGTGGTGAAGGCAGCTGTACAGGGGGACCCTTTCTGTGAGCAGAAGATGATTGGGTTTCATCTGGCTCACTTTTCGGTTTTGGCCTGTGTGTTAGAAACAGTTGTCCTGGAACCGGTGAGGTGGGAAAGAGGAGGTGATGGCAAATACCTTCTCTGCCATAGCACTGACTTAGCGTGTGCTGGGTGGCTGGAGTGTGTGGAGAGGCAGCCTGCACTGTTCTGAGTTGATAAAACACATCAGCTCTTTTGAAAATACATCCCTAAAATTATGATCATGTCTACAGTACCAGGTTTTAATTCAAACCAGTTGGTCATGAAGCTTGTAATTTAGATAGCTCTTAGTCACTCACGTGTGACTTTACTCAAAAGTGAGTGCCATGAAGTTGAAGAGTTTGGTGAGATAGGCCAACAGCAGTTTTGCCACTAGAACTATAGATTTGTTGGCACTGATCAGCTCTGTATAATAATGTTTTATATAATTCAATATGGGCACATGGGTACTTGAATTATTCCATGTATCTGGGATTTAAACATTTGAGGATTTCTTTAAGTTATTATCCCACATCCAAAAAAAACAGGATACAAAAGAATATGTTAATGTGTTATGTTTTTAAAGAGGGGCCAGAGACTGGGTAACAAGGAGTCTATAGTATTTTCTGGGTTTGGTGTAGTTGTATTCATGGTGAAGTTTTGGCAGCATAGTGGTTTGTATTTTACTGTGGGTACAGGAGGACTCATCTGCAGTTTTGAGTTTGATAGGAGCTGCACTTTGAGCTGGTTACATAGTTCCACTGCTCCAGCTAATGGAAGTGCTGGATTTATGGCCTGAAGCCTGTGGACCGTTGCAGTCGTCTAATGTGGCGTGGCTTTGCCAAATGGTAACTACCCCTGATCTGATCCTTTGGTTTTCCTTCTGGGTCAGTAGAGTCATTCCCTGGAACTCAATAATCAGTTGCCTGACAGGCTGCTCTGAGTTTTGACCAATATTAGCAAAAATGGTGTCATAACACAGAGCAGTTCTTAGGTGTATGTCCAGTGTGCTCATCAGATATTCATGTTGGCTTGAAGGAGGGGTCATAGGAGGGAGCACACAGTTGGGGTCAAGCCAGGACTGCTTTTTTTTTGGTCTCAGCAGCTTTAGGTTGGATTTGGGTCATCTCAGCAGTTGTCTGGACTTTTCCCACAGTGCCGAACTTCCCTCAGTACCTATTGCTGCACTTGAATTGTGTGGTCACAATAAGCAGTAGCAACTCCTACCCTTGTCCTCCTTCCCCCATCCCAGTGAAAATCAACACCTACCTTTGAAAATTTCTTCCTGTTGGGCTGGGTTTGTCAGCAAACCATTGCACCTCTTTGCAGAGACTAGTGAAATGTTACAATTATACCACAAGAAAAATGGAAGACTGCAGAATTGGAAGGTGCTGGAGTGCACTGAATGAGTATTGATATGGTATGTTCATTCTGCAATATTTGCACTGTTGCTCAATTACGGAGTTGGGAGCTAAATTTATACTAGAATCAGTCCTCAAACCATATTTTGCAATCTTTTTCTATGGATGGATGCAAATATTTTGGTCTCCTTAGCAAATCTAAACCTTATAAATAAAGTAACTATTCCTAGTAAAACCTTTTGTAGACTCTTGATTAATATAATAACCCACATCTGCCAAGCTTTCAGTGTAGTAACATGAAAATACTGACCTAGAACTGGTGATAAAAGTGCTGCTTTTGACAGAAAAATTTGCCAATATTCTCAAGGCAGGAGATATGAAGTAGGAAAGAAATGCTAAGGGATTTTAGAGTTTTGGAGAACTCCAGCTTTTAAAACTGAAGCTCTCTGGTGATGTGCTGTTCTACTGAATTGTTATTCTCTTGGGGAGCTTGACTCTTCCTCTATTATGGGAAAATCTGGTGCTGAACCCTTTCTCCATGAAAGGCTTTGTGTGAGTTTGATGTATGTGAGCTTGACTTTCCTTTACTGAGTAATATATTGGTACAGAAAATGATCACATGCTATTTTTGAACACTACTAAATGGTAAAAGTAAAGGCTATTTACTAAAGAAATTATATGTGGTTTTACAGCAGTGTGTATATATACATATCTATACATAAATATATTCATAACAATATACAGGCTCATAATCCACAAGCAAAGACCAGAAAACGTATTCCTGGAAAAAATCTGCTCTCTGGTTCTGGTTAAAAGAAGGTGCATTTCTAATTAATTTTCAGTTGTATGAGATGTGTATATATCACCCATCATCTTAGAAAGTGTTCTAGTATTGAAAGTTTCTTGTTATAGGAAAAAATACCTAGGTTGGTTATGTTTGAAAATAGGTGAAAATTTCTGGCAAAACTTAGAACTGCTCAAGTGATATCTGTAACTTTATACACTGCAAGCATGAAACTACAATAAACACCACTGTTTATTTTTTCCTATTGTAAATTAGTTCCTCATGGGATTAAACAGTTTCTAGCCTAACCAATAGCAAACTGTGGTTATGCACTAATCTTCCACACCAAACTGTGACAAAAGAATAGTTTGCATATATGCTACACTTTGAAATCTTAACTGAAGCGTATAGTGAGAAGCTACACTTCTGAAGATCTTCATCCACATAAATAATCTTCAGTCAGAACTTTATTTGATCAAAATAATTTTCGAAGTGCTGTTTTCTTTGACTGTTTCCTTAATTTAGTGGGTGTTTTTGATGGGATTTGTTGCTGTTTTTTTGTTTTTTAACTCCATGGCTTCAACAGTAAGTCAAAAATGGAGAGCATTGATAATTAGCAGGATCCATAAAGCTTGTTTAGCAACATTGTGTGATTCAATAAGGTTTGAATTGTTTGCTGCAATTCCACTACTTTTGTTTAAGGGTCTCTCTTTATTAGCTAAGTCTAGGCATAGCAACTGTAGGTATTAATTCACCTATTTTTCTATCAGCATAGTTGCTGATTTAACTACTCTGCTGTTAGGGCAGATAACAAATTTTTATCTTAGATAAGTATGTGTGCATCTGCTACATCTTCTTATGAAAAGAGAATAAAAAATCCCTTCAAAAACCTCCTTAGATATTGTGAAGAAAATACTGTAGGGTGGTATGTTATCGGCCAGTTATTCTGCAGTGTGGATGTACAGTTGTTTAGTCTCTTCTTTTCTTACACTGAATGCACGAGCTGTGTAAATAACCTTGAGGTGCCCAGAAGATGAAGGCTCTGCACAAAGTCTCCACCTCTGGATGCAATAAGGTATAGGCATCAGTGGTGAATGGATTTTACCATTAAAATATGCAGTGAAATTAAAAGTTCTTTTGTCTTGAAGTGTTCTACTGAAGTGTAAAATGTCTTTTTGGAGAGAGAAGTAGAAAAAGGATCTTTGAAATATGGTTAATAACTGCTGGAAAAAGATTGCTTTTATTTGGTTTTTGTGGGTTTTTTTTAAATCTTCTTACATTTCTCACCATATAAAGGCACATTTTTTCACATGATCACACATGATAGCACTATCATCCTGCACCTTGCTACCTCCACCAGACTTCAATTGCGTAGTTATGGAAACTTAAGACACTTTTCTGCCTTTATTTGGCTCAGAAACTGGTATGGCAAACAGCACTGCTTTATCAGAAGATGGGCCTGAGTAACGTTAAAGGACGGAGAGAGGGGCAGGGAGTGAGTGTTCCTTGGGTCATGAAGTAGAGATTTTCTTAATTCTTCAGATGTTTGCAGCTTCTTTTCTGTGGAAAAGCAAATGTCGCAATAGTTCTGGATATGTTTGGTAATCATTCATCAGATAAAGATTGTGAAAAGTAAATCTGTGTAACAAGTTGCAACTCTTACTAATTCCCAAATTTTCCTAAAAAGACTTTGGTGTCTTGTCAGCATTGAATATGCAACTCTTAGGGTCCCAGATACTTAGCTGTGTTTAGTATATTAAAATGTATGTTTCTGTTCCATAGTGTGAATGAAGACAAACTGTTGCTAGATTATATGGACTTTGTTTTATTAATCATCAGAATTTCAGTAGGTTGTGCCTGAAGCAAAGACAATTTGTTATGTTTCCCTGCTTAAGTTTTGCCCTACAAGCTGCCATAGTCTTTCTAGTCTTTTTCCCTTCCACTGATAATAAAGTCCTCTGAAGAATTTTTTTTTTGAGAATTTCTTGTCACTCTTTCTCCTTCTGTCTGTCCCTGTCCATCCCATTATGTACCTAACAGTAGTACTTGAGTCAAGAGGGACTTGAGGAATGGGTCACTAGGAGCACCTGGAAATCAGCAAGGAGACCTGCAGAGTTCTCCATGGGCAGGCAGAGCCTCGTGGATTTGTTCAAGCTGCAGAATGACTGGCTGCACAGCAGGCTCACAGAAGAGAATCAGAGAGCTACAGTCAATGCCAAGTGAATAGGGAACAGCAATATGTTCTCCTCTCAAGTAAGGCAAACTGCATATTGAATGAAACTGGGAGGAGCGTCTCACACAGATTCAGCTATGACTGTTTTGTTCACCAGGTTTTGTTATTATAACCAGTTGAAGAGTGTCTTGATATTTAGGATTAGCAAGGATGAGAGGCACTTTTTTTTTTAATTTTAAACTACTCTTCATATGTAATTTTTTTAGCATTTGTCATGGCACATTAATGTGATTTAAATGTCCATCCTGAAGTTTTGTTTCCTGACAAAGTAGCAGCTTCAAGGTAAGGCAGCATCAGTAATCACTTTAGCATGAAAACTAAGCTAGTTAAGATGAATTGCTGTTATCACAATGACTCACAGTAAAATATTATAATCTAAATGCAAGCCTTGGCACATGCTAAGCAGAAGTTGATATAAAGGGGTATTTGGGAAGTTTAGAGGGAGTAATAATGTTTTAATTGAAAAGAAAATTAAAATATTGTGAGTAAACTTTATGGTAAAGCCAAGGTATTGAATTGGTAATAGTAGAATCATGGGAGTAAACCAAATCCTGCCTATCTTCTAGCTGAGGTTTAGGTGCAAACTGCCACACATCCTCATGCTGCGTGTGGTTGCTTCCATGTTTGTTTAGAAGTACAGCTCAAGAAACTTTAGCTCACAGAAGTTGCTTTTTGAGATGCAGAAAGGCAGTGTTTCCAGGCTGTTACATTTGTGAAAGTAGTTTTCTCTACTATAGCCAGAGAGGTAAAAGCAGGAACTGTCTGGGTCCTGTGAACTAAAGTATTTTGAGGGTTTTTTATAATGTATGTAAGCACATGATCTCTTGTAAATATGTCTGTTTTGGAATGAGTCAAGGGTTCAGCTTGAGCATAAAATGAGGAATGTTTGTGATATGATTATTAGGTATTTGTTGAGTGCTAGAAATCCAAAATTTAAAGGAAATTTTCAAGTATATGTAACTTACATGCAGCTAAGCAGGCTCAACTGTTGAAGCTTGTCCCCCAGGCTCTGTAACCCGAGACCCTCAGACTGGCTGTTTGAAGGTGTTCCTCCTTGGGATTTTACATAGCTTCATTTGTCTGTAAGTTTGCTCTACTGTTTCAGAGGTTCTTGAGCATTGTGTTTATATTTGAAACTTCAATGGTGTAGGCCCCTTCTGTCAATTAAATATCAGCACTCCTTTTTCTGCGGAGAAATTTGGATTCCCTTTGAATCCAAAACTGCATCAACATGATCACGTTTTGCCATGTTACGTGTTCTGTCCTTTCAAACTCCGTGGGTATATATGTTTTGAGTTCTTTTAAAAATCCAAAGGTTTGAGCTTCATGGTGAAATTGGGCATTATGAAAGTACAGAACAGAAGTTAAAGGGATAAAAAAGTACTTCTGCATTTTATGGTTTTGATTATGCCAGTGTAGTAGATTTTCAACTGTGCATAAAACATAAAGCTTTGGAGTATTTCCAAATAAGAACAGATCTGTGGGCAGAGTACTTTATTGTGACTTAGCTATTAATTTAAGTATGTTTCTGCAATTTTAATGAAGAATGAGCTTTTTATTTTATTTTTTACATTTTCTATTGGAACAGTAGGACTGGAATGGGAAAAGCTGCTAAATTCTTCCCTGTCTATTTGCGTGGTCAGAATTTAAACCCCATTTCTAGGAAAGTTTAGTTCACAAACAGAGTACAATAGAGAATGGCTGCAGATGCATGTTGGGAGCACAGCATTAAAGCCCAGGGAAAATGTACTTGCTGCAGAGAATAGGGATGTTGCATAATAGCAGTGTTGTGTAACACAGGTCAGTATTTTTGCCTTGAGTTTTTGGATTTGGTGTATTGTGTACCTCTGGCACCTGTAGGTAATTAATGAATCTCTCAAACTGTAAGAATGGTTTTGGTTTTAAGTTTAAACTTCCTGTAGTCACATCTGCATGCCTTGTTGAAAATGTTTTGAGATATGCATATAAAAATGCACAAAAATGCATGCTGCAGTGCCTTTATGTAATTCAAAAGTGGGAATAAGATTTTTAAACACTCAGAGGTCAAGAATGTTACATAATTCTTTTTACTGTTACAGGTCTGCTTTTGACTAAAAAGTTGGGCAAGTTTGCACTTCATTATTGAATCTAATTTTTTATATTTTTATTTTTATATAATATACATGTAATATATAGTATATATTATTTTATGTTATATAATATGTATTTTAATATAATTTTTATATTTTATACTACTGCATACTACACCAGTTCTCTCACATAATTAGTGAAAAAGATACGATTTTATTCTAATGAAACTGCTTAATCTGTCTCAAATCTGTTCCAAAATAAAAATAATACAACCTACATGTAATAAGAAAAGTGCTCAAAATTACATGAGATTTTTGATTTTTTTGTCTCACAAAGATGTAGAATTTACAGACATTAGGTTATCTTGTTTGTGAATCTGATTAAATGTTTTTCCAATGCAGTAGGAAATTGAAACACAAAGCAGTTCAGGGAATTAGTCAAATTAATATGTTCTTCACCTCATCTGCAATTTGGCATAGGGGTTTTTTTTTCATATTTTCTTCTGTGTTTTCTGAGTGGATTTATCTTACGTGCAGTGAAGGAAAAGTAAGATTAATATTTTCTTCAGAAAAATTATGGTATTTGAATAGAGCAGAAACAAAAATCTCATCTGCTGTGAGAGATTAATTCATTGGCAGACATGCAAATTAGTTTTGGCAGATTTCAAGTGCATCTTCAGAAAACTGTGGTAGAAGCTTGCTGCTGCTAATGCTGGTTTTACTGTGGTTTTGGTAATTTGATTTTCTGATTCTGCTAGGTTTTAAGCATACTTACAGCTCCTCTTGCTCCATTCTGGTCAGTGAGTGAAGCAAGGGCTATGTAGAAACACTGATTCAAAACTAATCTTTTGCTCAGGTTCATTTTCTATTTAAAAGAAATTATTTCGGTTCTAACTAATTTAGTTTAAAATATTTGGAAGACAGTTTAAGTTAAATGGCTTGCAGAAATGAAGAATCTTTTTTTTTCTGTGTAACCCCCTGTGTGGAAATGTTATGATTTCAAGAACTTGTCTGTCAGTCTTCTCAGTCTTTAACCAGGATGGCTGGCTCTGTTTCTGTGTAATGGAGACGTGGTGTGTGTACATGCATGTTTATTTCCTTTTTATTTGCTAAAACGTGAAAAACTTGCTGAAGAATTTTTGCTTGGCAAAAATTTGAACATTCATGTCTGGAATATATCCTTTCACATAATTCTTTTGCACTGGGAAGAAGTATGATTCTCAGGAAAGGAAAAAGACTGGATGAGGAGACCAAGAAAGAGCTTTCCTCAGGAAAGGGAAACCATGGAAGGATCCACTGCAGGTCTCCAGAGCAGAGATGCACATTCTTCCAAAGGACAAAAGAAAGGCAGATCTTTTGGAATGTGGATATTAAGTGTTGATACTCTGTAAAAGAGGGAAAGGAATAACACTGAAATGTATTTGATGTGAATGTTTTTCAGAATAGGTATGTTTATTCAGATGTGCTTATAGATTTCTTAAAACACAAATTTAAAAACGTAGAGATACAGTTTCTCAGAGATGACTAATTGAATTTTTAGTAGGAATTTTTAATTTAAGGTGTTACTGAAAGGAAGTTAGTTATCTGTACCTTTGTAGATGTAAAAGTGCTTTGCTAATCAAGGAAAGATATATATTGAACAATAAACTTGGCGAGGTGCCTTTGCTTTGTGGTGTCCTTACCTTATTCTTAAGCCTCAGGGAGCTGAGATGGTTCTTTTCTAATTCTGTGTTTTTCCCAGAATATCCCAAACCATGTTTTCACTTTCTTTGTGCTGTTGCAGTGCAAGTAACTCCTGTCAATCTTCACTGTTTCTGTTACACTGTGAAAGTGCTTGCTTTAGAGTCTGTGTCTGATATATGTACTACAGAGATACTCAGGACACTTTTAGCACTTACTTTCCTTAGCTGCTTTAGCCATATCAGGGCAATGTCTTTTAAGCTTCAGCATGTTGTATTTAGTGGGCAGCAAAGGAGTTGCAAAGTAACTGGTTGCTTGCATTCTGCAGAATAACCTTCTTTGCTACCATTTGGAAACATACTTTTGATCAATGTGTAACTCACGGTATTTCACCCAGTTTGCTTCACTTTCAATTAAATATAGTCATTAAATAGGCAAGGGTATTTGAGTTACCAGTTACTGCACTTCATTAACGATGAGCTTTAGTTTTTGTGTAAACCATATGAAATATGTCAAGATTTTACATTAATCAGATTTTTTTTTTCTTGCAGTTTTGAGCTGTCTATAAGTAGTGATGTATTTAGTGTTAGTCATCACTCTTTTTCTCCAAGCTTTACCAGTTTGGTGGTTTTAGTTTGGTTTGAGTAATCTAATATGTTTTATTTTGATTTAGTGAAGTTATGTGCGAATTACTTTGGTTGCATGCTTGAAGTCAGAATCTGTCAACTTTCAAAACCTAATGCAAGAACCATTTTTATATAAAAGGAACAACCATATCCAAATAAGATGATAAAGTAACAAGGCTACTACATTAAATGCCAGTAGACTTATTTGGGTACATGAATTGAGTGGTAACCATTTTCTGTAATTGACTAATACTGTGTGTAATTTTTTGCTCCTTTTAAAAAGCAAAGAATCTCCCCAGATCCATCTGCCTCTACACCGTGCTGCCCTGGCTGTGAGATCATCATCAGTTCTTTTCATTTTTAATTCTGTTCTCCAGTAACATTCCTCCGATTACTTGACGGCATTAATACACCTGTCAAACAAGAGCTGACTTATGCCAGTGTTGCAAAAAAATCCTACTGTTGCCTCTGACTGTATGAACTAAGGGAAATACGGTTTCTTCCCTGTTGATAACTCTAAAGAAAAAGTTTGGTACTTCGCTTAAAATAGGAAATTAGATGTTACTACCCTGGATTACATGGTGCTGTCTAATATTTGTTTGCATGTTTCTTCTCACACTGCCTATACAAAAGGAACTTTAGCTAATAGACATTGCTGAATTCTGACATTGCAGTTGATAAAAAAGGTCCTAAGGAGAGCCTGTTGAGGCTTAGGTTTGTCCCAACAAAAGCCCAAGTAGGATTCTGATAACTTAAGCATTAAATGAGTATATTTGTTTGACTGGAGTAGAGGTCTTTGGGGAAAAAATGCTCTAGTTTAATTCGATGATTGTGTATCAAAACCCTTTCTTTCTAAAGCATTTTTGTTTGGAAGCTTCACTTGGGGTGTATATGCACTCATGTATATACATGTGCACATAATTTTTATGTATCTGTTCATAGATTATATACTTGTCTTATGCACCCATGACATGATGAGGATATTGTGTGGATAAAACATAATATTTGAGGTAATTTTTAGAAGAAGATGATCCTAAGCAACTGGATTAACAAAACGTCTTGCAGTGTTTGTATATGCAGGTGGAAGACTTCTGGGGATAGAGACAGTGATCTCAAAAGTTGAAGAAACAGAATATAAATGCTTCATTTTTCTAATTCTGTGTCCTCTCCCCTGTCATGTTGTTGTAGTTGTCATGTCACTTATTGTCTTGTCATAATCATCATTGTGGAAGTGTCTGTAGGCATGAAGTGTAATTAACACGTTTATGCCTTTGGTCCTAGCTTTGCTGATAAGGACTGCATCTTAAGTGAACGTTGTTTATACTAATTTAATCTAGACACTGGCTGGACTCACCTAAAACTACTGCAATCTAAATTGACCCATATCATATTCAATGCTTTATTTACCAGTGATAGTAATGCAGAAAATTTCTTCAGCAATTTTTTTTTTCTGGAACATGGAAATAAAGCATTAACTTGTTGCTGTGCAGTGTTTCCAAAAAAAAAAGTAGATTTTTATGTAATGTTTTCTCGCAAATACAGCTGATCAAATTTTTTTTTTGAAGGCCTAACATATATATTTGTCTGCATTCTTGGTCTCAGTTCTTGATATTTATTTTTGCATTGCCCATTAGGGAGTACAGATGCATGATTTTGCAAGCATAACTTCTTCCCTCTTGTTTAAAGCACTGATTGAAGTTTGACACTCCTTTATACCAGACTTGAGAAAGAGTAGTACTGGAAATTTTGTCTGTTTCTGGGACTTCTTGTGGTGTGGGTTTTTTTTTTTTTGTGGCTTTTTTTTGATTGTGTTTGTTTGGTTTTGTTGGGTTTTTTCCCCCAGACTATTCAATAAGCATTAAAACTACGTTTGGGAGACTTAATGGATTTGTGTGTTTAGTGCCAGATTGTTCTGCTCGTTTGAAGAAGCCACTTTGTCTTTTTTGCTATAAACCCCCCACAATAAATTTTTAAGTTTGTTATTTAACACTGAAACCTTCTGTACAACAGTTTGATACCTCCTGCCAAGTTGTAAGAGAATTTGAGATCCCGTTAGGGTGACTTGAAGTTATTCCTGCATGAGAAAGTTTGGATACCTTGTTTGAGGCAGCCCTAATGTAGTAGCTGTGTGTTACAGTGATGTTCTAGAGTGGGAGATGTTTGGAGACATGTGGTGTCTGATTAGAGCAACTGGTATGGAGCAACTTTCAGGCAAATGAGTCTTTCAGCCACCAGATGAGGGTTTTTTAAAAGCTGTTCTCTGTCTTCCCCCCCACTTCATTCCGGTTGCCAGCTAATCTAATAAAATGCTACACTTGCCAAAGGTGTTACATTTCCTCACTTTATTCAAGGAAATGTGCTGTTTTAGTTTGGACTTGTTTGTCTTGAACAGAGAAAAGTTGTAATGGCTTCAGTGTGGGAGTTGTTTGTGTAGAGAGGAGTTGGGTGCTGTAGGTAGCTTGTTTATAGCTGGCTTGTCACACTTGGTTAGCAGTGAAAAGAAGTGTGTAAGTCCTAAGTTTGCCGAGCTAATCACTGCTGAGTGCCAACCATCTCCCTGATGATTATTTAAAGGACAACCTGCTCCTAGTGATTAGAAAGAACCTCTTAAAAAGAATCAAGCTCTGCACTGCTTTTAAACGTTCTTTGATATCTAACATTTCTATCTTAGCTTTATTTTGCTACTTGAGAAATGGAAATGTTTTTGGAGTACTGGGATCCAAAAAAGTGAGATAAAATTTTAAAATTGGCAGGGAAACAACTTTTCAGCCCTTTCAAATTGAGGATATGAGTATTTTAACTACTTAGGAAAGTGCATTCATGAATTTACAAGCAGATTATATAATCTTTTTAAAAAAGAAATCTGTCATTTCCTTTTTTTTTTATTACATGCACTTTGTTTCTGTGTAAACACTTAATTCTTTGTGCAAAGCAGCGTTTCTAGGTGTTTTTTGGTTCCCTTGATGACAGTGCCAGTTTCTTTCGGTTTAAAGTGTTTTCCAAAATGAGTTCAGGATATGGGGTAGAACATGTTTGAAATGAATTTTGAGCTTTCATTGGTTCAGCATGTGAGTGCTTAGTCTGAAGTTAGAATATACTTTAAACACTGTGTATATTGTAGGTTTTTTGTATATATAGTTCCTGTGAAGGAGTTATGGTCTCCTCATTTAAGGATTTCTTGGACTGAAAATTAGGTTTTGCACTCATTTCCCTCTGTCATAAAAATTCTGAATGTTGAAATTTTCTGCCTGCCCCTCACATTTTCTTAACATTCTCAGTGAGTCTGGTTGTGGGGCTAGTATACTCAGTTACTTTTATCAAACCTTGTTAGAGTTGTGATTCATTTATTTTGCTGTAACGGAATTGAAAGTATACCTACAAGTAGAATGTGATCTGTGGTCCATTTACAAGAAGTTACATGAAAGGAGTGTAATTTTATTTTTAGGCCCTAGAATAAGATGTTGAGTCAACCTTTGAAAACTTTTTCTGTTTTAATAGTTTAATTAATAATTAATGTGCTGTTTCCTATTTTTAATACTGAATCTGAAATACCCTCTGTTGAAGGATCTTGCCATTTCTTGCATTTATTTATACTGTTTTACTGAGGACATTCTTTTCCTGCACGTTTTTAGTTTAGGGGTGGTAATGCAAACTTAATAGTGATGTATTTCAATCAACATTCCTCTTGATAGAGAGCAAAAGTATTTAACTGCTTTAATGTTGGTGTTATGTGGCACAAGGGAAAAATAATTATTATTCAGAGGAACCTGCAAATGTTTTCTTGCCAAGAAACGGTAATTTTTGAAGCTGTTAGTCATCCTTGTAAACTTCAGTTAGGGGAGATCCTAATGTGGGGATTTTGTCATTATTAGGTGCTAACAGAGTGTTTCACTTTTTGCAGTCTTTCAGAAAGGACGTAGCCATGGCCACAGAAATCGGCTCCCCGCCCCGCTTTTTCCACATGCCGAGGTTCCAGCACCAGGCGCCTCGGCAGCTGTTCTACAAAAGGCCTGACTTTGCACAGCAGCAAGCCATGCAGCAGCTCACCTTCGATGGGAAGCGCATGAGAAAAGCTGTCAACAGAAAGACCATAGACTACAACCCCTCTGTAATTAAATATTTGGAGGTTAGTAAATTAATTGTCTGATTTTGTTTGAAAACCATTTTTTCTTCCTGAAATATGGGATTGTGCTTCTCAGTTTCCATAGAACAGTCTGGAATACTGGGACATCTGCTGCTGCATTTTCAACCAGACTGACAAATGCTTGTAAATTTGATATATTGTGAATAAAAAGAGAAGGTTGAGCATTGGTAATAAAGCTTCTTTTGTGTAAATACCAACTTTTGTATTTTGTGTTGAAATTCCGAGTTGGTGTGCAGTTGAGTATCTTGTGTCCTGTTCTGACTTTTCATAAAACTCATTATAAGGTGGTGGTTCTTCTTTTTCTTTTGAAATAGAAATTTCCTAAAATGGAAGATGAGCCATTATCCCTTCCTCTCTGAAATCAGGGCACTAAAAATATTTTCTCATCATTTTACTAAATAGCTCTTCAGCTTGCATTGTGGTCTCTGAGAGTCCCTTTCTATACAGTTAATAAAGAGAGAAAAACTTAACGTTTAAGTTTTATTGAAGAAATGTTTATGTAAAAATGCTTTAGTTAACCTGATGGGGTGGCATTACTTTCCTAAGAAATGCAATTTTCTCATCCAAGATCTACTCTATGAGTAGTGCATGTTAGCTTAGAAGGAGTAGAACAAAATCTAAATACTGCTGTTGTTCCAGCTGCATCAGCAATATTGCAAAAATATGATGAAATTAATTCCATGTGCTATGGCCATGGAATGCTATGATTGTAGCTTGTAGGTGTTAAGTTAGAAGGTGTTCTTAGTAACCAATCTGTTACCTTCTAAGATCTGTTGAAACATCAAACATTTTAAACATATTCTTATGTTTTAGGAATGCCCCAAAAGAGATTCTATTAGTAGTGGACTATTCAAAAAAAAAAAAAAAAAACCACAACCAAACTGGTTTAGAAGTCCAGAACCTTTTTACTGTGGCAGAAATAAGCACCCTCAAAATTGTGTTCATTAAAACGGTAACATGCA
The DNA here is from genome assembly GCF_008360975.1 of Lichenostomus cassidix. Classification (NCBI taxonomy): domain Eukaryota; kingdom Metazoa; phylum Chordata; class Aves; order Passeriformes; family Meliphagidae; genus Lichenostomus; species Lichenostomus cassidix. Next base: position 21,880,923 of record NC_139490.1, read on the forward strand.
AACAAAAAATCAGATCTTTGTCTGCTGGCTTCAGTACAACTGGTTTAATTTAATGTCTGTTAAAAAAAACCCAAGAAAAATGTGTAATTTGCTCTTGGCTTAAGAAGTTGTAGCAAACTATAGTGATGTATGCTGGGAGTGTTTTACCTAGAATTGTAACTTCTTTCCAATATGTGCACAGATCCACATTGGTAGGATCTGTGGCACAAAGCTGAAATAATTAATTTCATTCTAAATTCATTGGAAGTGTTTTTGAAAAGGTTTTGTTTGACAACTCACAAAATTTAACTAATTGAAGGCATTGCTATCCTTTGGTCTTCTAAGTTCCATCCATTTGAATGTGTTGCCTTCATGCTTGTGCTGCAGAAGGTCCCTTTGTGGCTCGTATGGATTTCATGTGGAGTTCATCAGCATAGCTGCTAATGGTGTAAATCCTTGTCCTGAATATAAACCTCTGACAATGGGCAGCAAAATACCACTGTCTGTGCCACAGTAAAGTGCCTTTTGACATAGGACTGCTGCTTTCCTGCTGTTAACCTTCATTTTCAAAGGAGTTGCTTCAATCTCATGAAATTAACACTTTAAAAATTCTGGACTCCTTTGGAGTATAAATTCTACATGTTCCTTTTCCAGGGTCCAAAGTCTTAACAGAGTTTATTCTAAAATCATTGGAGCACTTTGGAATTTCCCAAACAGGATCTCCATGTGTTTGTTATTTTCTGTTATTTAACAATGTAGTACACTATTATGAACCAGGAGTTGTTCTCTTTTTTCCAGAATAGAGTATGGCAGAGAGACCAACGAGATATGCGAGCGATACAGCCCGATGCAGGATATTATAATGATGTAAGTAAAATTTTCCTATTCACTGATGAAGTTGTGCAGATAAAATTTGTCCAGAAAATAGGAAGGATTCTGCATTCCAGCTGAGGTTATTTTTGTGTCTGCAAAAAGCCTTAAAGCTATGAAGGGTATCTTCACTCTACATTATTTTGTTCTGTTGGAGTCCACGTCCATGAAGGGACCTACCTTAAAGTTGGAGAGACTTTTAATTTCCGTGCATAAGAACTCTCACGGTGCACTGAGGTTGCAAAGCTGCTCTGGAAGATCCTATTTCTGGATGTTTGAGTTGTTAAATCATGCAGACTTTGAAACACTTCTACCAACTTAGTTCTGGTAATATCCCTGCAAATGACAGCCTTGCTTTTCCAGAAATGGATGTTTAGAATGTGTGCTTTTCTTGAATTTTCTGATTTAAATGTCATTAGTAAATCTTTTCTATCTTCTTTTACAGTTGGTCCCTCCTATAGGAATGCTGAACAACCCTATGAATGCTGTGACAACAAAATTTGTTCGTACATCTACTAATAAAGTAAAATGCCCAGTGTTTGTTGTCAGGGTGAGTACTGTGTTGGAATTACTTAGTGTATTGTCTTAATTTAAATTAGTCTGATTCTTAACTGAATAAAGAAACAAGATGGCAGTTAAAGCACCTTCAAATAAAACTAGCATGTGGAATGTGCAGACTATTTCTGTGTCCAGTCTTTCTGTGGAGGGTTTTAGGAAAATAAATGGTAAGGTCTGAGTACACAAGAGTTCTTACTCTCAGAGTTTGAGGTGCAATTCCTGCTTTCCTCATTACATTTCAGAGAGCTGACATACCTTGACTCAAAAGAAAGGAAATTTGGTCTCTGTGCTGTTTGAGTCTCACAGCAGCTTTGAAGAACTTTTTCTTGATGTCAGTATTGTTTAGTATTGATATTGTGTGCTGGAAATGTATTGGTGCCAATTAGCCATTTCTTCTCTACAGCTAGAATTTTTCATTGTTTTTACCCTGGGCTTTGTCCTGTTGTTACAAAAGTCAAAATTCTTCTGGCACAGTTCTGCATTTTTGCCTTCTCGCATTCTCTAGAAAGTCATTTAGTTACTTCCATTTCCACAGAGTCCCTGAAGAAGCTCATTATTTATTTGGAGAATTGTGAAGAAATATTTGAATGTCATATTTGCACAGTTTAGTTAAATGTTTCTTTTGCAGTGGACTCCTGAGGGGAGACGCTTGGTCACTGGTGCATCAAGTGGGGAGTTCACTTTATGGAATGGATTGACTTTCAATTTTGAAACAATATTGCAGGTAAAGTAATCTGTCAAGATTTCTGGAAATTTCTTTGAGGTCTTGGAGCATGTTTTAGGAACACATCTTCACCCTGTTCATCATGGGTCTGTGGTCTGAGTGGTAGTGGGAGCATTAGAGGTCTTTTATTCTGCTCTGATCCCATGTCAGGCTGTGGCTACAGGCAATTCACTTAATGCTTCTCATTCCACCTCCATCTGCCATATTAACTGTTCACAAGAATGTACTATGAGTATTTGTAATAATAAAGAAACACTTTGGAAACAAAGTGCAAATACTCTTATTATTTAGAAGACCATTTAAGTAAAGGATTTTTTCCCCCAAACATCTTGAATATAATTAGATCATCATTGTTCTCATTTCCTCATGGCAGCTGTTAAGTTGGAACTTTAGTAACGTCAGTGTTTGTGTGGATCAGACAGTATTTGAATGTGTTTGCTAGAAGTTCTGTTTCTGAATTTGCAGGCTCACGACAGCCCTGTAAGGGCTATGACTTGGTCACACAATGATATGTGGATGCTGACAGCAGACCACGGGGGATATGTGAAATACTGGCAGTCCAACATGAACAACGTCAAGATGTTCCAGGCACATAAGGAGGCGATTAGAGAGGCCAGGTTTATACACAATATACCATTTTCTGTAGTACCTATTGCCATGATTAGACTGTTCTCTAAGTGTATTCTGGGTGCAGAAATGCATGGGTTCTGTCAGATTCTGGGAAACTTCCTGCACCACATAAACACAATATTTCCTCTTGTTTCCACATTCTCACCGTTTTGCTGGCACCTTTCTGAATTAGTATTGTCCCAGTATCCGCCTCTGCAATATGTTAGAGATGTATTTGTCTGCCGCATTTTGCACTGGTATTCTTTTCATTTTTATATGGTGACGATGTGTATCAGTTATTCCTTTTTATACGCACTGTGTAAGACAACAATTTCATTCCAAATAAAGAATTCAGTCTTTAATAATCTTAACTGAATAAAATATAAAGCCTTCAGAAATAAAACACCTGCATAGTTCTCACAAAATAATAAAACACTAAATAAAGTGAAGAACTGCTTGGCTTGGTGAAGCCAAGACTTCCAGTAATACTAAATACCCACGCAGACTGCCACATACAGAAGTCTAATGTTAATATTGAATGGGTTCTTCAAGCTTGAAACTGTAAGAAAGCCATTGAAAAGAAGATTGTAGGATATTCTCTTGGTTCAGTGTTGATGCCTCAGTTGTGCAAATGTCTATATAAAAACCAAATCCAAAGTGATACTTACCAGTAAGATGTAAATGAAGGGTATTTCTAGAGCAACCATGCATATAATTCTTAGTAAATGTTTTTAAAGTAAGCCTGAAGAGAAGCTGCAGATCCCAAATGATGCTAAAACAGTGTTTCTTTGGGTTCAGGTGCTGGCCCTTGGTGATAAAGGTTCACTGCCACAGACTCACTTGCCACTAAAGTCACCATTTTTCTTGGTAGGGTGCAGCATTTTCTGTCAGAATTTGGTTATGAGAAGTGCTTACTTTGTATTCAGTCACTGTCTGACTATCATGGTCATGCACTGAATCTCTCTACTACTTTAGGCCCTTTCTTGATCATAAAGATCTAGGATTTCACAAGGGCTCCCTCGTGGTCTTTCTCTGCACTAGAAAGAAAGTGGAGTGCCTGTCAGTTGTTGGAGATGTTCTGGCCCTATTCACACGGTTAAATAACTCCTTGCTTTTCCAGTGACTTTCACCAATCAATGTTAACTGCTGAATCTGGAAGCTGCTTATATGTCTGTAGGATTCTTTTCATGTTGTTGGTGGGGTGTAATAAGAGGGAGTGTTTCCAAATTGCTCTTTTAAGTGGTATGTTTGTTTTATATAGCTGCTTTTTTTCAACAGTTAAACCAAGTAGCATTTTCATGTAACCAGCTTTCCCTTACTTTTTGCTTCTCTGCTGCAAAGCACCTGTGGCTGAAGAGGAATTTTTTCCTAAGAACTGTTCTCCTGTGCTTCTACGCAGTGTCACTTTCTTATGGTATTACCAGACATGAAAATCTAGGGGGACAGTTACCAGATCATATTGATGTTGCTTCTCATCCTGCAGAGAAGGCACTACTGTGTGCAGTCTCGGATAGGAAGGTGCTAAGAATAAATGAGATTTTTTCCTCATTTGTCAGGGGACTGCAATGCAATAGTAATCCTATGCTAAATTCATGTCTTGTGATGAAGTGCCGTTTGGCAGGCACTGTATTCACTTAGAAGTGCCTATGTTCAAATGCCTCCTTCAGTGTATAACACATTACAGTATAATTTTGCCCTGTCTGAGAAGCATAGATAATCTGTTAAATGCTGACTTCTTTCCCCTGCTGTGTGTCTTCATGTAACAGTTTCTCACCCACGGATAATAAATTTGCTACATGCTCTGACGACGGCACTGTTAGAATCTGGGACTTTCTACGTTGCCATGAGGAGAGAATTCTTCGAGGTATGTGTACCAAAAGTACTGATTGGGGTATTTCAAGAGGGGGAAAACCTTTTTATTTTAACTAGGTGTTCACAATACAGAAGTATCAGCTTTTCTACAATTTTTGTCTTAAATGCTCCAAACAAGTTTTTGTTTGGCTGCTGCTATAGGTGCCTTATATTCAGAGAGGCTGCAGTTCACAAAGGCATTACCCTGTTTTCTCTCCACTTAAACTCTGAACAATGGAGGTGGATAGAAGGACATTTTACTGCTCCTAATTTGGTAGAAACAGCTGTTTCTGGATCAGGAATACATTTATCTTTGTCCAAAGCTTAATCTTTGTGACCACTATTATTTCAGAACATGCATCTTCATGCAAAGGATTTCATTCTTTTCACGGGCATGTCTTCCATTCTGATTTCTTCAGAGGCAAGGTAGTTATTTCTCATTCCTTAAGAGGAAGAGAATATTTAAGTAGAAAAAAACAAGTAAATTTTGATCACATCATTTATAGGACAGGCAAAATATCCTAGCTTTGGTTAAAGTTTTCTGTCCAACATCTGTGTACACTAAATTCTGGTGCCTTTCCACTGGCCTTCTTGAGCCTTTCTCCTTCTCTTACTGCAATCCAAATGAGCAACGACAGTAGCTTCTGACAGCTATTCCTTTTTTGCAGACATGTCCAAGGTACATAATTTAATAAGCAAATGTATTAAAAGGGTGCTATGAGACTGGGGATTGTAGATTTGCAGATAATCTGCAAAGAAGGTATATAATAAAAATATGGGCTTTCAGTTCTAGGTGTGAGCTTGTTCAGTGCTTTCCTATATTAAGGAGTTTTTTTTTTTAATTGTGCCTCCAACTTGGACCTGCATTCCATATTTTATGAAGTAGAGCTCTCCCTGTTTCTTCTGACTCATAAGCTCTCCTCTTGTCTTACAAGCATGTTACTTTTAAACACCACTACTTTGCAAAGACACTGAGCTTCCATGTTATTGCAGTGATGATATTTTAACAGCATGTGTCCATAGACATGATAGGTGTGTTCTTTCCAGGACCTGGCAAACAAATTTCTAGGTTATATCATTTACACCTGTTACTCTGGAAGGCCTCAAACAGATTTGGGACTGTTTTGCTTGATGCTTTACAAAGCAATCATTCTGCATGTAACATATTCTGTACCCTCCTCCAGGTATGTACTAACCATGTGGAGGAAATAGGGATTGCCTCCGTGCAGGGTTGTCAATGGTATAAAAATCCCTCCACTTCTACATTCTTTCAACGTTCTGCATAAAGTAGAAGGAGGAAAGCATTTCGTTTAGGCTCCAGAGAACAGAACTTGCACTACATTTTCTTCTGTTACCTTGTGTATTTTAACATTGTGACCTCAGATAGAATTATCCTATAGTTTCTCACAGTTTATACATCTCATTATTCAAATTTTTAGTTTGCGCAGTAGTTCTATAAAGAATACATTTGCTGCTTCTTGTATCATCTACCCACAATACACTTCACCTTTTGCGTAAGTTGGAAGTGGTTTGAAAACTTTACATCTTTGGATAAAATGGAACAGGGCACATTATTCCTTGTTTCTACTATCAGATAAGCAAAAAAAGCACCAAACCCCAATGCCCCAGCCTAAACCCAAAGAGCACCAGTAAAAAAAATCCCCCACAAGAAAGCAAAATAATCCTCAAACCGCTGATTTTTGGGAGGATGTCTCTGCAAACATATAGGTTTGATTTGGCTTTGGTCTCTAGGACTGATTTTAAATATGGTCAGAAGAGTTATTTGAAAGAGCTCATGGGTAACATGTAATTTTCTTGGTGGAAAGTACAAGCTTTCACTCTGTTATTTGGAGGTTAGCACTTAACAGCTTTAGGATACTGATCTTTAGCTTTTGGCTTCTCCATGTGCATTCTGCTTTTGCCTAGTTACAAGTGTGACCTGTAATATTTTGCTTAATACAGCCTTCAGATCGTCATGCCATTGCCATCCAGAGGTAGTGATCTGTAAATTAAAATTTTGGTGCCACTATGTCAAATAGATTTCGTTATGTACAGATACTGTTCAGATCAAATACGGTGCTGGGAAATTATTTTTATTCCTACTTTCACACATCATATGACCATTCTGGATAATATTAGTGCTGGGAGTTCTACAGTGTCCTTCAGGTCCAGAGCTTCACTTTGCATGTTAAGGTGTTCTTCAAGTTGTTACACCAAATTATAAAAATCAAATGTATCTTATCAGTTTGCAGTCAGATGTATTAATAAAAAAGATTAGCACTCACAGGGATAATATATCAATATATTGTTATTCTTACTGATATTTCAACAACAAATTAAGGAGCATACTTTAAAAAACGATTTGAAGATTCTGTTGGTAAGGAATGCTTGTAAAGCAGTTCTATAGAGAGCATTGAAGTTACTGGGATAAGTTTTGCTGATACAAGAAAGACAGAATTTCATAGACTTATTGCAAGCACTTTTGCTTGCACTGGAGCAAACTAATATTTATTCCTATTATTTATTGAAATGGTTCCCTTAAAAGTGGCCTGAAGCAACAATTCTAGACTTACCTTCTGAAGAGTATTGGAAAAACAATGGAAGTGGTAAATTACATAAGATGAATTCTTAAGGTTTCCTGCAGTTCTTTCACCTGTCTGTAATAGGCCATGCATTTTTCCAGCAGTTTAAGCTGTGAATACATGGGCTGCATGCGATACACTTATTAACTAACTGTATCCACTGCTTAATTCGTCAAAATGAAGATAAACTGGACACCCTCTAGGGGTTCATCGTATGTTCTGCCAGAGGTGCTGGGTCTCTTCTCTTCAATCTCCAAGTCCCTTTGCTGGCCAACTTTTCACTGCTTAATGTTGCTTCCAGTATTGTTGCTACCAGCATGGCTTTCCGGGGCACAGGAGGTGGAGTTTGGACATTTTGTTAGCAGTACATGCAGATTTATCAGGCTCCCTTTTAATATCCTAAAGCAATAACTAGGATTAAAATCTTGTTTTCTTGGGGAACCATCTTTAAATAATTCAAGTCAATTATCTTGGAAAAACGTGTAGGTGGGGGAAATAGCATTGTCAGTTACTTGGTTCCCCACAGTCCAGGTACTGCCTGTCTTTTCTCTTGAGGTAGACCTGCTGTGGTCCTGATTTTGCCCTGGTTGCTTTTGTCCGTGTGAATTTCTGTCATGGTACTATCTTGATAATGGTAATGAGTGCAGTTTAGTGCACTTACTAAAATAGACAGGTAATAGACATTGATGTTCAAAAAAAACATGCTTTTTTAAGTAATGGAAGACAGACTATAGTATAGCAATATGTTATTTTCATGACAGTAATCTGTTCCTCTGAAAGGCATTTCCAATAAAACACTCTCAAGTCTTTTTCCTAAACTGTTGCAATGAAGTTAATGCTGGGAACGTTTCTGTAAGAACATACACATGGATGACTTTTAATAATGCTAAAAACATCTAGTGAAAAACCATATGCACTAAAACCTTCATGTCCCTTTATTTATATGAGAAATGAATGCTATTGCTGACTTCTGCTGGTGACAGTGATGTTCTGGGTAGTCTGTGCTGATGTATTCCTGAGAATATTTTGGGTAGATCATTAATAAACACACAATTCCTTAATTATTCCCAGCATGACATCATGGGCTAGTAGGCTACAAACAGATTTTTGAATTTCTCAGTTCCCCTGACCTTCCTTCTCTTTCCTTTCACAGTCACCCAGAGTCCAGTAGAAATGAGTGCTTGGGAGGACTGTAATGTTTTCATTCTGAAGTGTAGATGAGCTCTGTGTTTCCAGGATTTCAACATTTGTGTGCCTTATATAGGTCTTTTGGGGAGGATAATTCCACCCAGCTCTCTAAAAGGTGGTAACCCATGCTTTTCAAAATACTTTGTGGATAAGTTCTTCTATTTTCTATCTCTAAAACAGGGTAGTATGCTAAATAATCTTTCAGCCAATGTGGTAGACTTGACAAAAGATTGTCTTATCCTAATTTGAACATTTAAAAGCCATTGAGATTTCATTGCATTCTGTCTGGATTTGCAATTGTAGCTTGTAACAACATCTAATTTTTGACACTGTCATCTACAAAACGTGTGTTTGTGCCTGCGGAAGTCACAGCAGTTGTGGTAAACAGTCCTTTCATCTGCTCACAGGTTTTGGAAAAGTGTCCCCACATCTAGTAATGCTGAAATAACTGAAGAATTTATTCCTTCTATTCCATTTCTTGATCTTTATTAACAAATAATGTACCATGAAGTCTCCTAAGCTGTTTAAATCTATTGTATGGTTTCTGTTCTCTGCACTTGCCATCTGAAAGGAAAGGATCTCATCAGAGTTCTTTCCTTCAGTCAAATAGCAAATCCTCTACTTAATCTAGATATGAGTTCCATAGGTAGAAGGAACCTGAGGACCAGAACTGCATCTTCAGCTGGGTCCCTTGCTCTTAAACATGCATTGCTACCTAGCTCTTAGCCTTGAAGCAAGTAACTTCTAAAACTGTTTCCTTTTCTTGGAATATAATTGAACTCTCCATTGGATAATTTAAAAGTGAAAAGTCCTAACATTGCTGTTTCCAACTTTGTTACCTTTACGTGAGATTTTTCTTTCATTTTCCTTATCTCAGCAAAGAGAGAAAACTCAGCAAATTCCAGAAATGCATGTATGTCAACACCATGTTTCTTGTGAGGTGAGCTAATGTTTACACTTTCTGGGGTTTTTTGTGTGGATTGCTTCTTTAAGCTGTTAGGATACCAGATGTATTTGAAAAGTCTTCTAGTCTACTGATGCATCCCTTCGTGAATATTAGAAGGTTTTTCCTCCGAACAGAAGGTCAGGATGAGATGAGACCTGGCTGGTAGTGGCACCAACCATATCAATCTAGAGAAGAGAAGTCCTCAAGTTTTTAAACTTAAAATGGTGAACTGTTTTGGAATGCTGATATTGGACCATTTCAGTCTCCTTTTTTGGTGGATTTTTTGTTCACCAGCTTGTGTTGCAGGTCTCTAATCTTTATTAATCTTGGTTGCCAAAGCTGAGCCGGGGCTGGGGAGAGAGCTATTGCAGCTAAATCAGTTGAGGAACAGCTGCAAATGGCTGTGCTTTTCATCTGCATTAGGCACAAGGAATGTTAAGGAATTTATGTTAATAGTGGATCTGTGAGAGGTTTTTTCCGTACACAAACAGTTCAGATCACTTGCACAGTCGGTGATGCAGGCACCCTGTTGCCTGCTGTGCATGTTGTGCTAGTGATCCTGATGTTGCTCCTTTGATTTTTTGTGATGGTAGACTCTTCATAATTTCATTCACTTTTCTCATCTCATTAGGAAATGCCTCTGCCTTTGTGAGATTAAAAGTTACAAATATTGTATACGATTTCCTGCTTCATAAATGGAAGTCACCAGACAACATCTATTTCCCTAACATCTTCCTCTGCACTTTGTTCAGGCTTAAGTAGCACCAAGGACTTGCAGTGTGACTACTTACACACTTTCCTGAGCTTGTAGGTAGTCTCAGTCATTGCTGCATGTTAGGATGGTAGGTGTAACCTATGTTAGATGGGAAGAATCTCATCTCTTGCTTGGGGCTACTAAAAAATGTTCAGATGTCATCTGATAACTCAGTGTTATTCCTGATAGTGACTTTCAAGGCTACAGTGCATTGGTTTTCTCAGTATAGGAAACTATTATAGGTAGGCTTTATTGAAATGTCCACTTCTATATGTGTTAAAAATAAAAATCCCTCTGAGAGTTGAAAAACTACCTGCTGTATTGACTTACATCAGCTTTCTATTGGTGAACTATTCTGGATTGGAAAAAACTTGGGGTTGATCCACTAAGTTGAGGTGCTTGGTTTCTGTGATTAAAAGATGGTGATAAGGTGGTATCTTCAGGCTTTTGCTCTGCTTCCTAAAACAATTCCAGGAGAATTAGAGGATATTAAAGATTGCTTTTGGACCTGGTTGCACCTGATATGCCTAAAAATTGGAATTCAGGTGTGAGTAGCATTAAAGTACAGCATACTAAGTCTTAGAGTTCTGATTCTTATCTAGAACCAGTGTTTTGAAAATCCTGAAAAATTGATAGGAAATACTTAGAATTCTGAAAGAATGAGTAAAAGAGATCATGAGACATGAGCCACAGCACTGTGGTGTAAAAAAAGTTATACTGCACACTTCTGTCAAGGCTTTTCCTGAGATAAGAATGAGGAGACACTGTGCAAGAAGATTATTTTGGATGCAACTTTGAAATATTTTCATCCCTTAAAATTGTCCTGAAGCTGAAAGTTACATAATCATTCTCATTGAGCATGAGGGCAAATTGTACACTGATATTTGTAACTTCTGTGAGCTTGGAGGAATATTGAGAAACCCTAGTGTTTCCCAGGACAGCCAGCTCTCAGTGCTGCTGAAATACAGGATGGTTCCATACGAAGATCTCTGCATTGTTAGAATTTCTTGCATCTGCTTCCTTTTGTGTGTCTGATGATTGCGAAGGGTAGATAAAAACTGAACTAGGTGAAATCATTTTTACAGGTTGTTAGTTATAAGTACTTGAGGGGTGAGAACTTTATTTCCATCAGCTGTGACTTCACATAGAATTAAAAACAGTAGGGCACAATACTCTGTGTAGGGGTAAGGATCCACTGGCAGTGAGAGCCACTGCTGCATGTGTGAGCTTTGTCCTTCAGCCCTGTTCATGATTGTGGAGGAAGACAAACACTATCTAAGCTGATTGCACTGATACTAATGATAAAATCCTAAATTACAGAGGCATTTGAACGCTAATGCCAAGGCAATTCCAGTTGTCCTTCCTTACCACAAGTGAGGGTGTTGAAAGGGAGGCAGAATGGGTGTCATTAAGGATGGTGGCCTCCTGGTATCTACTCAGTATTCCTCATGGCAAAAGTTCTCAACAACAACAAAAAAATTATCTGGAATTAGCCTTAAGCAAGTTATGTTAGTAACTCATCTCTGATAAAGTCTTAAGTAGATAAATACTCAGAATTGGACACTTCATAAATTAGATTTTTAATGGAGTCTTTTATCTGACATACCATTTCTGCAGAGAGCATAGATAAAATAAAACACTTTCAGGATAAGTGGTGGAAATCTTCAAAAAATAAAAGAAACACAGCTACTTGCTGAAAATAATCTATATCAGTCCTTAGAAACTTTCCTTGCAGGCTTCTTTATGCCCCTTATTTGAGTTAAACGAAATGCTTTTAAAATTACTTAACATTTATCTTTCAATATCCTCTAGTTACTGCACTAAAAGCTTTTGTGCATCTAGGTAAGCATAAACTTTGCAAAGCATTTGATACTTTCTTTGCATCATTTCTGTTCTACATTCTTAAATTATTTCCTGTTATTACATTTAGCTCTGAGTGCTGTTCTAGGTTTAACGGTGAGACACTTGGTATCGAGTTTTATCATATGAATAGTATCACAGTTTTCATACTTAAAATTGCATGTTCCTAGAGAGAGCCAGACCCTGGGAGATGGGGAGAGGGCTTGCAAATATTTTCCCCAAAATATGGTGGCATTTTTTTCTTGTCTTCCATAACTGCCTGGAATTAACTTTCTCATGAGAAAGCTGGTCCTGCTCGTGATATGTTTGCATTTTTAGGAAGACAGAGTCAAAATTTAAACTGGGGAATGTGCTGAAATGGGATTGTATAGCAGTCCAGAGAAAAAGGGATAAGTAAGGATCCTGAATAAATCTGTGTGAAAGGTGGCTGGAAATAAGAAGCATAGGAGATGTGAGGAAAGTGTGGAGCTGTGTCAGTATGAAAAAAAACTAACAGCTCATGTAAGGATTGAGAAAAGCTGGTGGCAGTGTGAGCATGGAGATGAGAATGAAGTGTGGTGGAACTTAGCAAGTCCCACTCTGGGCATTTTGTGAATAATTGGGGGCAACCTCAGTCACCAGATTGATGAGTTGGAGTAGAGTTAGAAACATGGTCTCTGTTTGTTCGGAAGACAAACATGGAGTGAATCACAGAATATGCTGAGTTGGAAGAGACCCACAAGGATCATGGAGTCCAACTCCTTAGTCTTGGTCCTTCCCAGGACCATGTGCCCAACAGTATTGTCCAAACCCTTCTTGAACTCTGTCAGGCCTTGGTGCTGTGACCACTTCCCTGGGGAATCTGTTCCAGTGCTTAGCCATCCTCTGGGTGAAAAACTTTTTCCTGGTATCCAGCATAAACCTCCCCTGACTCAGCTCTAGCCATTCCTTGGGTCCTGTCACTGGTCACAAGAGTGAAGAGATGAGTGGCTGCTCCTCTGCTTCCCCTCACAAGGAAGTTGTAGACTGCAGTGAGATCTCTCCTCAGTCTCCTCCAGGCTGAACAGATCAAATGACCTCAGCTGCTCCCCACGTGGTTTCCCCTCCAGACCTTTCACAAGCCTCATGGCCTCCTTTGAACTCTTGTCTAAAACTTGATGTCTTTTTTTACACTCTGGTGCCCAAACCTGCCCCCAGGACTCAAGGTCCACCCCAGTGCAGAGCAGAGCAAGACAATCCCCTCCCTGGCCCATCTGGCCATGCTGGCCCTGGTGCACCCTAGGACATGACAGCCCTCGTAGCTGCCAGGGCACTGCGGACTCGTATTCAGCTTGCCATCCATCAGGACCCCCAGATGCTTCTACCAACTCATCAAGATCTTGGAGAGTAAACTTTAAAGTTTCATTCAAAGAAAGCTGAGGAATGTGTTACCTTAGCTGCATAATATTGGGAAGAAAAATAACTTCTAGTAAAAGACAAACCCAGCTTTCTGGTGTGTGCTGGCAGATGCGTATTTTCTACCATATGTACGATAGGTCTTTTTATGTAGAACAATGGAGCATGAAAATAATGTAAATGTTGTATTAAAATCTTACATTTTAAACTCCATCATTTAAAAAAATGCCTCTAAAGAGAGTCATAATAACCTTATAAATTAGTAGCTGTCATACTATCGTAGTAACTGTAACTGTTCTGGTTCTCAAAGAATAAAATGAATTGATGAAAAAATGTAGCTCAGGATCCTGTCTGTTATTAGTAGCATATTGTTATATGCTGAGGAAATCAAATCTAAATGATTATACAACACTTCTACATTTGAACTTCTCTTTATAGCTGACTTCTTTATCTCCTCTCCAGGATAGCCCTCTTTGCCTTCATTTTTTTCTCTGTTAAGATTTAAGGAAGGAGAAGCTCTGATGCACATTTAAAATGCTCAGAATTTGGATAGCAAGACGTTAACATTCTTTCTTGCTTAATACAAAACCTAGTGCTCCTTGAGATCTATTTTTCATCAAAGGTTGAGTTTCTTTCTGGCTTTATAAATAATCACTACACTTAAGGATTAAAAAAAATCTGAGTGTCATCTTCAGAGTCAATGAAGAGCTGATACTCCACCCCACCGTCCAACTTTCTGTGGGAGGCACTTGTCTCAAGGTGGATGATAGAGTAAAACATTTTCCTTTCAAAAGGCAATTTTCACAATCTTTTAATGTTTGGAGATATGTAGGACAAATTGATGTAGAGATGGTATTCACAGGTAAGTAATTTCTCACTTAAGTACAAGTTTATTGGGAATCCCCAGAAGTTCAAATGAGGTCAAGCTCATTTGATGTTCCAGATATGTTGCCATTATAAAAATAAATATTATAGTGAAGTTTAAAGTTCTAAAAAAGAAAATGCTTTGGTTTATCTCCTTTTCTGATCCAGTGGAAAGCACATTTGAAAGCCCATTTTCACTGCAGAGATGATCTCATGTTCAGGGTCTTTTTTTTTTTCCACCTGTTCTCTTACTAGGGCAGCAGAAGAGTGAGAGTTTTGCTTAATTCTAGGTATTGTGCAGTCTCTGTCCTTGGAGGTTTTCAGTCTAAAGCTGGATAAACCCCTGGGTGACCGGCTCTGACTTCATAGCTTTGAGCAGCAGATTGAACAAGAAACTTTTGACGTTTCTTCCAGCCTGACTTACCTTGTGATCTTGGGGTACTGAATTATACTGAATTCACCTGTTTTGCCAAAGACAGTAAAAATACTACTGATATAATTTTTAGTTACCTTCAGCTGTCCACTGGCATGTAGGATGACGTAAGGAACTGATCTCCAAAAAACAGTCAGAATTTATTTTTTTTTTTAGTTTTTTTCCTGACAGCTTTTAACATGCTTGAGGAAATGCAAACTATTTGGATTGGAAAGGCTTCATGTTTAGTGGATTTTATTTTTTTTTTAAGAGGTGAGAAATGTTTCATTATTCCTTAGTGACTAATAGTATGTTAGACATAATAATCACTGAATTTTCAGAACTTCCTGGTGTCCTACAAGCATTAAAACTTCGTAGCAAATAAGATGGGAGGTGTGTGCTGTCAGTGTCTTTGAAGCTCCTGCTGATTATGTAGTAGGTGAGGTAAACCAATACCTAGAGATATATATACATTATATTTATGTAATTGTTATATTTGCATATATAATTTTTATATAAACATCTATAATGGTCCCAGTGGAACATTTTATCACCTTAATACTTGTTTGCTGCTTTCTTTTATGTTTCAAAATGATGCAGTTTTGAAAGAGAGTGTGCAGGTTGTGTTGTAAAGCTCTAAAGCCCATGCACAATTAAATTGAAAGTGTTTCCTTTAAAAGAAAAAATAACAAAAAAGTGATTTAGATAGATGCTTTGCTTCTTGAAGTAGGGCAGCCTAGGTTTGTCTGTGTGCATTAATGTTCTTGAAGGTGCATTTCTCTAGATCACATTTCCAGGTGCTCCAGAGACTCCATAAGCAGACTTACTGTGTTCAAAAAATAAGCATTTACATCCAGTTGACATGGGTGTTAGAGAATATTTTTCTCTTTTTCTTTCAAGTAAGAGCTGGCCTGTTAGAGAGTATATTTCACTGTTCATTCCCACACCTATTCCAGGTCTTTACTGACTTTAATGTCTAAACGAACATTATTTAATTTCCAAGTTTAAGGATACTAACAGAAGACTGCACAATACTACATATTATTTTGAGACTGCAGTTTATCTTAAAGTTAAAAAAAAATTTAGAAGTTTTGTTTTAAAACATGAAAAGTGGAGGCCACATTTGTTTTGATGTTTTTACTACAACTGAGTTTGGAAAAGAGTTATCATACATTTTAAAACTTTTAGACAAAATGCCCCATTTGAATTGTAATTAATCAAGAACAAGATACAGTTGCTGATGGAAAATATCGTCTGGACAGCTATAAAGTATATTTCTGTGTAGCATAGGTACTTCCAGTGTTAGCAAGGTGTCTCTGTTTTCTGAGGATGAACTGAGTCTGCAACTCTCTAGAGTGCTGAGTGTTCCTGCTTGCTGTTTGTGCCTGGTCAAGAAGAATCTGCCTTTTCTTTGTCTGCCTTCTGTTCTTTCTTATCCATGCATAATTCGTTAGCAGAAATAGTGTTTTTAATTAGACCAGCTGATAGACTGAGAGAAAAGAGTAGGGTTTTGTTGTTTGGTTTTGCTTTTTCCTTTAAAGGGCACACCAGCCCTTCTTAAGGATGCACAAACTTGCTTATATTAGGTCAGCTGATCTAGTTGGATAATAAGATGCCTTCTCCGTACAAATCTTGCTTTACTCCCTTAAATCTTCAAGCAACGACGACTGCTTGTGGCTTCCCTAGCAGCAATTCACCTCCTTAAAATGACTGTAAAAGGTCTTTTCTCTTTAGTAATACATACATTCTCAAAAGTATTATTCTCTTGGCTACTTTGCTAAATTTAGCCCGTAGGAATATTGATAATATTGTTGAATATGAATTACTCTTGATTGCCATTTTCCTTTTGGAAGTCCCTGTTCTCCAGAGACTTACAAAGGAGCACATGATACTACAATTACGAATGTAAAAAACTGAATTCAATTAGTTCTTTTATTACTTTAATTACTCTGCAATTATTTTTTTTAATTCTCTGGGCAAAGGTAGGTTCTTTATTTCACACTGCTCCCGGTTTGTCAGGAATATCCTTCTAAAAGAATTGAGAAAAAAAGATAATTCCAGTCACCTACACAAGCATGTCAGAGGTGTCATTTCTGTAGTACTTACTGCATTTCCTGACAGTTTTAAACAGGGCTTTTCTAAAAATGATATCAAGAATTTTAGTACTTGTATTAAATTTTAGAATTCCTGTGGTCTCATTATAAAACTGGAGCAGTGGAGGCTTTAAATAGCAAGAGCACTCCTGCCAGCCGTGTTTGTAGGGAAGCAACTACCACTTCCTGGCTGGAAAACACATCCTGCTTGCTCAGAGGCTTTGCACATGCTGCCTGATGCTCTCCCACTGCCATTTTCTTTTCCCTGCATCACGGAATTCTTCAAGGATTATCCAGTCGTTCTCCCTAAGAGCACTTACTGTGGGTGTTTCAGTCTGCAGTTTCACCGTGAGGATGTCTGGTCCTAGTAAATTTGGATAGAAATACTGGCAATTAGTCTGTGTTTTGCACAGTGGTTGAAGTTACATTATTTCCTGCAGAACTGTGTCATCTCAGGTATCATCACTTCCACAGGTGCAGCAAAGCACACTAATTCACTAAAATTCAAAGAAGATTCTAAATAATGGGGGTTTATTCCATAAAAGTGACTTACTAGATATAGCAGCAGTTGTTTATAACTCATTGCACAGCATTTATATGCCAGATTAATGACTTTGTTCCAACAGAATGTTGGTATTTGAATAAGGGTTTTTTAAACTTTTTGTAAGATGTAATAATTTACTTTGCAAGTAAGTTTACTTACTTCAACTTATTTTGCAAGTAAGGAATAGGCATGAGACAATTTTCCTGAGTAATACTTAGCAGCAGCAATTACCACGAGTATCTAACAAGCATAGTTCATTATTGGTATATGAAAGGGAACAATGTGGGGAATTTAAATTAGAATTGAATTTGACTTAAAGTGCTATGTTAAAAATCATAGACATTAATCTTGCATTTATTAGACATGAAGAATATCAAAATGTTTTTCCTGAAGTGCCTACTCTTTGCAGTCCTCGCATAGAAAGGAGGAAGTGAAAAGGTAATTTTTCAGTTTGTTACAGTCCATGGCTCTTAGACGCCACATGTTTTGTGATAACTCTAGTTCCAATCAGCCTGAATAAATTCGCTGGTAGTGCAAAGTGATAAATTGCACTAATAATCCTGAAAATCTATCATCCTCCAAAACCAGAAAGTTTCTCTTCGTTCACATAGTAGCAGAAAAGACTTGCTAAAACCACTTCATAGATAAATCATTCTATATAATTTTTATATAACAATAACTTTAGTAAAAGTTTACCCATTTGTACATGATAGCAGGAATATTTTGCTGCCACTTTACCATAGAATGTATGTCATGCAGACTGCCTCTCACTGCAGAGCTAAACCCCCAGTGGTTTCTGTGAGAGGTGCATTGATCCAAGGGCACAGCCTCTCGTGTGTTGAGGAGATCAGGGAGCTGCAGCTGCTGCAGTGATCAAAGCCCAGCCTCCAGCAGGTGAAAAGCTGTTTCTAGAGCCAGGTGTTCCCCAGCCTGTTGTACCTTCTCCCCAGTGGAGTGCTTGTTGCAGCAGTCATGACACATTGACTCTTGTAAAATGGCATCTTGCTAGCAGCAGATAAGTCACACGGGAATATGTATTCCAAAAACAGAAGCCAGCCTAATGGAGGTGTATTCTGTGTACTAAAACAATAACTGTATTTTATTTGCATTGAAAATAAACTGTTGACATGGGATTATACCTGTTAAAGCTTCTTTTTTATTTGGTTAACTTTTTAAGGTGAAAAATGCACTTTGCTCCCCAATACAGAGTTGCTGTGTTAACAGAAATATTAAAAATCAAAATGTAAATTTGGCAGTACAGTCATTTTGCCAACAAATATATTTGGGGTTTTTCAGTTTCCTCAGTGGATTACTTCAGTAGCAATGACGTGCTCTTACTAGTCTTTCTCAAGCAGAAATTATTGCATCTTCTCTCATGAAAGTCATCTTTCTTTGGTCTATGCTTATTAGACTATGTATGGCAAGTGAAGAGGTGACTTTACTGCCTCCCCCACAGTACTGATTCACTTAATCAGTAATTTTATTTTACAGAAGTTTTCTAAAGTCCGGCTTTCTAGAAGATAAATCCTGCATTTTCACATTGCTAAGCTTAGCTACACACATCACAGGCAGCACTGTAAAAGGTGTTTTATTTGAAGAGCACAGATCAGTTCCACTGCAGGCCAGGAGAGCAGCCTTACACTGGTGATGACCTTCCCCTCATATTTGTGCTTAACCTCCTTACTTTGTTCTGCCTGTCATTTTCCAAACATGTACCATTTTCCCACTTGCTTTTTAGCTGTCTCCTGTCTTTGGAGCTTCATATGTGGACCCAGTTCATTGTGGTTATGGGAACAAGTTTGTGCATTTCTGTGACTGGAAAGATGTTTTGTATTTCTTTTAGTGTGTGTAAGATTAAAAATTTTAAAATCTGCTACAGAAATCTAGAGATTCCTTAGGAAAAAGCTTCTTGCTGAATCACATCTTCCCAGTAAACACTTATCTTTTGCCTTTAATTTTAAATTGATAATACAGTTGGTGTTTTCTTCTGATGGTTTGAGCCACATTTTTTACACAGATTCAGGTGATTCAAAGTTTAGCAGGTCTCTTTTGTCGTGCTGCTTTGGTATAATAAATGTTCCAAAATCCCGGGGAAAAAGCCCCATAGATAACTTGTTAATATTTTCAACTTGTATTCCCAGAATGGTGATAATTAAAATCTGTAGTATTAATATTACTGCTGTTGTGCTCATCCTGTATCAAAGACTGAGTTAAAATTCTGCAGGCAAGATCATTGTTTCAGAAAAATGGAAAGGTTTCTTTTTCCTCAGTGTTGCTGAAGAGATGGTCAGACTTCTTTTTTTGTTCTGTGTGCACTTACAAACAGATGGACATTCTCTGTCTTGGATTCTTTGTCCATGTCATTTGACTTTTTACGTGTTCTCTAGAATTTTGGCTCTATGTGTTGTCTAGAGTTTTTTATCAAGTTTTTTGAAGGTTTTTTTAAAGCTCTGCAATAGAGTTAGTTCAAAAAGTACTTCAGACTAACTTATATTTCCTCTGAGCGTAAGATTTTTGACTAACAAAATTTCTGTTTATCTAACTGGAAAATTTAATTTTGAAATTTTAGACAATGTGTCTGGTGCTAACATGGAGGGGGTATGCAATAACAGCCAGGAGCTATTTGCTCCAGGTGTAGCTGTGGCATTGGCATTGAATATTTTTTTGCTTCTGAGGAATAATTTTCTTGTTCTAATCAACTTTTTTTTCTGTGGAAGTTATGATTACCTCATGAGAACATAACATTGCAGTTACAGTTGCTGTAGGCTTTTAGGATTATTTCGTGCCAAATTCTGCATAATTTCTTTATCCTATTTTGGGAATTTGTAACATGCTACTGGGTACATGTCCCTGTAGATCAAATTCAGTTATAACCTGCATCACAGAGGGAAACAATATTCTTGTCTTGTCTGATATTTTTACTCCTTATTTTGGTAGTGAAAAAATCTAACTGGTAGTGATTTCCATCAGCACAGGTTCAAAGAAGAATTTAGTCTATTTGTAATGTGATGTGTTTGATTCCTGTATCCTCTGTGCTGGTCTTTAAAGAACAGTCTCTTTACATGTTGTCATAGGAAACCTGTGTCACACCTATTTGTTTTTTTGGGATTTTTTTTTTTACATTAAGAAGTAGTAGCATTTTTTTCCCTGCACTTTAAAATTCACGTCTCGTTTTGTTCACATCTGCATGTGACATTAGTAAGTAATCCTGAGGACAGGATTTTCCACTAGCTGTTGCCAGCACTTCTGTTTGGGATCCCAGTTAAACTGGTGATGGGCCCCTTTGCCCTTTTTTCATAACCATATATGTTATCTTTACATGTTCTCCATACTTTTTCCCCCTGGTTTTGATATAATTATTATTTGGGTTGTTTTATCCCATTTCTTCCCATTGACATCTCTCCCTTTCTTTGTTAGGTTTTATTGCACAAAATCCCTGGTAAGTTTTGAACACCATATTTTTCCCTGTCTCTCTGTTCAATCACACGTGAAGAGCTTTAGTTTGGGTCAATTCATGCACTTGTAGAATTTCAAATGATACATGGGGATTCATGGAATTTGGGAGCTTCACAGATATTTGTACAGCCATACTGCAAAACAGTTGTTTAATAAGGGACCTATTTTTAGAATTGAAACAAAAATAAAAAATACTTGCATTTCTCTACTTAATTAGGAACTGCAGTATTATTTTTAAATCTGAAAGAGGAAAAGATTTTTCTTAAATTCTGAATTATTAGGTGACAAGAAAGAGAGGACTGGGAGTATGGTGGCAATATAGGAAAGTCAGGGAAATAAGAGGAAATAGGAGCAGCCATGGTGCAGAAATTTGAAGTAAGACTGAAAACATTCCTTGTTTCTGTCTCATCTGAGCTCATGTCTGCTGCTGAAAATTTCAAAAGGTTTTACTCTTAGGTTTCTGTAACATTATTCAAATCATTGTTTGTCTCCTGCATTTCAATTACACTTTTTCACTGAGACTGTTATTTTTTAAATTTTGCTGTTTCTCCTCATTAGCCCCAAGATCTCAACTAGATTAGACAGGACTGTAAGTCCTGTGTGATAATTACATGCCAGATTTTTTCTGTTTCGGTTCATGGTATTCTGTTCATTGGGTGGGTTTCTGTCCCCCTAATTTTTCAGCCCTTTCATATTTCATTTGCTTGAAAATTAACCCTTTCTGCTTGAGATGAGAATTTTGTCTGCTCAGAAAGAGCGGTGCTTTGTAACTCAGTGCTCAGCTTTCTGCCAGCAGTTTATTTCAGTAGACCTGCTGCTTCCTGGTTTGCTCAGCCTTGGTGACATTGCAAAATGCAAAGAGAGACTTGAATGGCCTCTGTCTTCATATCCCTTCCTGGATCTTTTACACTTGCTAATTGGATTATTGACTGACACAAATCTTTTCCTACAGTCTATGTAAAGCTTGATAATCTCACTGTTGGCTCACTCACCTCACCCCTGGGCCTGCTGCTCTTCACATACTACTGAGAGTACTGTCAGTCATGCAGTATTTGCCCTAGAACCAAAGAAAATAGTTTTCCCAGCTTCTGTGTACCTAAACTCAGTGTTTCTTTGCTTGTAATTATAATTGGCTCATAATTATGAGGTGTTTAGTAATGGTAAACTGACTGTTGGAAGTAGCTTACATGTCTTTTTTGGCTGGGAAGAAGAAAAATAGTTTTCCCGCAAATGTGCTGTCCCTTAAAGTGAGCACCTGGCTGGACAAGTGTTCTTCTGGGTCTGGCCAGATGATCATGGCTGTCTTTAAAAGTAACTTACTTGACTGAGAGTTGACAGTGCTTTTCTCAAGGGGATGTTAAAAAGGTAGGAACCTGCCTGTCATCTTAATGATGAAAACACTTCAAAAGCTGTTCTTCTAGTTAAAGAGCATCAAATTGACCTGATATTATCAAGTCAATAATCACGTTGATCAAAGCATCAAGTTGACAGGATCTTAGTAGTCCTCCTGTGTTGTCTGTTTTAATTAAAAGATTCTGGGTTCACTTGGCAGTAAGAGTATATCAAATTATATAAAAGATTTCTTGTAACTTTTGCTGAGATCCACAAATATTTTTCTTAGTTTTTAGCAGCTTGCTGAGAGTGTTCTCTGGTCATGTGGCCACACAGGGGTTTGAAAGTAGGTATTTGGGCTATTCTTTCCTCTTGCAACAGTAATAATGACCAGCAGAACTTCAATGAACATCCAGCAGATGTTAAAGGAAATAATTACTGGAAATTATTACTAATGGCTACTCTCAGCTTTTCTGGAAATCTTTGTTCTCTTCCCGGATTTGGGAGCTAAGTAATCTGAGTTTACCCCTTGGAACTTAGTCTGAAATTTTGGTCAAAACAGAGAGCTAGAGGCAAGAAGGTGCTAAACTCTACAGTTTCTGTCCTGATTTCCTTTTTTTCACCTTCTTTGACTAAACTGCCAGGCTGAATTTCAGGATAAACCCAAGTTTCTTTATTAGCTTCAAGTTAATTTAAAAGTACGTCTAAATTGATACTGTGGTTTTGACATTCCTTCCTTGCATTAGTTATTGTAGTTTCAGTAAAACTGTCAAACTTCAGCTTTACATAATGGTCTAACAGGGAAAGGCTTGACAAAAGTGCTGATGGAAAGGCTGGGGATTTTGACTCCCCTGTTGGCAGCAAATAAGTCTACACCAAGTCATCATTTTCAGTAATTAGTGACCAGAACTAGTTTCTTAGGGATGTGTTTAGAAAACTCCACTGAAGCTACTTCAGGTTCAGTTCATCTTAAAATTGCATCAGTTCCTGGCAGCTTGGCTTCAGGCACCAATTTTTAACTCATGCCCTGCTTTGTTCTTGATTCATAAAATACAAGTGTATGTTCTGATTGTTCAGTAGTTACTTTGACATAAACTGTTACTGTGAGGCTTCAGATTATTGATATTATAATCAAATTCATTTATTCTGGTTGTGGGTTTTTTTGAGTTGATGGTACATGCTGTAGGCAGACTCCAAAACACTTGTTTGGTCCACATTTGGAGCACCTTGACTGTTTTTATTGTGAAAAAATTTTGATCTATTTTTACAAGGTAATATGCTGCCCAGCAAATTGATTTTGTACCCAGATATAAAGCCGCAAAGCTATGGAAGCTGCAGACTAATAATTGACAAATACTTGAATTTCTCATCTGTTAAGTTCATGCTTTTTCTTGCCTTGAAGGAGCACACGTTGTTCCTCTTGGACACAGCTGTACTCATCCCTGTTCTATATTTCCCTATTCTATGCCATGCTGTGTTTGGATGAGATCAGTCCTGTCTGGGGGCTAAAGACAGTAAACACTCCTTAGAGGCAGTGCAAGCAAGTACAAGTCAGATCCAGTGACTAGTGCCAGGTACTTGAAAGGAAGGTGCCAGAAGACAAGCAGTAGAAAACTCGGAAATTCTCACTGAGGGAGTGGGGTTTTGGTTCCTGTCAGCTGTTAATGTTATGAAGCATGCAACTTTTTTCTTACAATTGCTGTTCATTTTTAATATTTCTTGTACGATATTTCTTTTTCTTATCATTACCTGTAAATGCCCTTGTAAATAAATATTCTCTGACAATGAAAAGCAAGTGTGTTGCTGCTTTCAAAGTAGGCTGGCTAATTTTTTAACAGAAAAGAACATCTAGTCCCAGCTACTTCACAGGTAATGTAACCAGCAGAATAAAAAAAAAATTGTTCTACCTTTTGCAATTAAAAAAATCCCTTTTAATTTTCTGATAAGTACATGCAAAGAAATCATAAATAATATGCAATGAGAATTCTAGTAGATAACTGTGCCTGAGCGCAAAGCAGAATCCAGCCTGCATTTCATAAATAATTTAACTGTGAGGAAAACCTGTGTTTGTCCTTGAATTCAGCTGTATTACTGCTAAGCACTCACATTTCTATTTGGAATAAGAAGGTGTTGGAAGTTTTAATGTAGTATATCTTCTCTTTTGACACTTTCTGCCCTTTTCCCCCTGTCATTTCTCCTGAGCTAGCTCTGAGCTTCCTGATGGGTTTTTTTTTAAGATTAATAATGACTTTAATTAGAAATAATGACTCCTGTATTGCAGTAATGCATTGTGCTGCATCTAAAGCATCATCACATAGGTGATCTCTCTGTGACAGAGCTGCTCTTAATGATATAAATAGGTGATTAAGTGCATAAAACTGGTGGTAAGTTAAAATATCTGGATGTTGATTGAGCAAAATCAGTGACATTTTAGTAATATTTTTACATACTAAAATAACTTACTATTGATAATTATCTGTGGTCAATCTAGATAGGACTTAACTGTATCTTGTGATCAGTTTTTTGGTTCTCACTACGAGAATGTTAAACAGCTCTTGACATATTACAGATGCTGGTCTCAGTCAGACTTTTGTCCTGATGTGTTTTACAGCATAAATAACCCGGTTGGGTGTAGGTAGTGATAACACTCAAAAATAAATACAGGAGTTAGAAAATATGTCTGAAAGGAAAAGTGTCTTTAGTTAGTTTGTTGACTCTAGCATGAACATACTAACGGACCTGACACCACAAATCTAAACTAGCTAGCATCTTTAGCTGTGTGATTTTTGTTTCTGTTCAAAACAATTCATTTCAGCTTTGGGAGTTGCTCAGCTTCAGTGAATTGAAGAATTTAAACGATCCCTCTAAGTTTATCATGTGCATGACTAAAGACTTAACCCTTCATCACCACTTCCCACACACACTGGAACTCAGGTGTTTTTCTTCCCCTTGCTATAAGCAAGCCCTTACAGAAGATACTATCATTGAATTTCCAGAGCTGTAAAGAATCCAGATCGCTACTTGCCTTTACTGGTAATTATATGTAATATAACAACTTTTTTCATTATTCTTTACAGTGCATTTACCATTACCAAGATGTGCAAACACACAACTAGCATTAAATTTAAACGGTTTTTGCTAGTTCATTAGGGTTTTGTAGAATTCAGACTGTTCACTGAGTGGTATATGTTTGGGACTAGCACATACAAATTCTAAATTCATTTATGGAAACACTGATTACCTGTTCTGGGTAATCTTGGGGAAAGTAATTTGTTACCCACACCTGTTTCATTAGTGTTCACTGATTATAATTGTTTCTTAACCTTCTGATTTCACAGATGATTACCTGTCCTGTTACAAGAACTTTTGTCCAGAAAGAAATTATGATTATAGAAGTGTAATGAAAGAAAAAATTTTGTAAATTTTTAAACAAAGATGACATATGTCCCATTCTGTTGCTGGTTTAGTGAAATATTGGTGATCTAGAAGACATCCCCTGCAGGTCAATTAAAATTAGCAGTCTCTCTCCTGTCTCTAGGTAACAAGTTTAATAGCCTGGAAGAGAGTTCGAGGAACATTGTGCAAACAAAGGACAGAAAAACCTGTCTTTGTGGGACGGAAGTCTGAAAGTATGGTGGGAGGCATTATTCTTAATCCAGTGAAGACTGAAATGAGCTTTTCCCCTAATTTATTATGCACCAACTTCCCACATTATGCTAAAAGGCACAAGCAGGCTGTGTATCTGTAGGGTGAGGGTTTCTGTGGCGTTCTTTCTTGGAGTGGAGAAGAGGAAGTCCAGGAGTTCCTAGGACACCTCTTGGATGAGTATAGTTCACATAACTTGATAGGGAAAGAGCACTAAATTACTGGAATTAAATGTATTTGTACCCTTACTGCTGACCTGATCAGTGGGACCAAGGCAGTACCGAGGTTCTTGTAGGTGTGAGGTGTTCAGTTCCTAAGTGAGCTGTACATGGAAGCAGGGAATTGCTGCCGAGTGGGTAACTGTCAGGTAACGTTTTAAAAGCCTTTTGTTAAAATGGAACAGGCAGAAGAATCCAATTTGCCTAATAGGCTGGAAGCACATAGTAAATTCTAAGGGAATTACATAGAAAACTTAGAATTCCTTTCTCTTAACATGGTTGTGTCTGTTTTCTTTGATTTGCCAGTCTCTCTTCTGTCCCTTCTTCCTTGCTCTCTCTTTTTTGGGGGTGGAGCACCTTAGCTTAGTTGGTAGTAAGACCTAATGCTTCTTTGCAGATCCCTTGGAAATAATCCTCTGTAAAGGCCCTGCTCTTTGAGAGGTGTGGTGTTGTTTTGGGGACACAGAGTACAGGAAGGTGAATGTCAGTGTGTGGTGAGAAAAAGGCTTCAGTGTGACCAGGCCACGTGGGGGAAACACAGCAATATTTACTCCCCATTTAGAACAGCATAAAAGAACCATGTCTCTTAAACAAATCCAAACAAATAGAATTTTGTCTAAATGAGAAACAATTTAAAGAATTAACATTATGTTAATTCTTTAAAATATAAATTGTTTAATAAATAGCCATTTGCTTTGGAACATGGCTGTAAAATGTAAAGATGCCTTAAGACTGGCATCTCAATATGTGTGTATACATTCACATAATTGGTGAGAAGGATCTAGAAATTTTCCAATATCATCTATAAAATTCTCTTTGAATTTACGTGCCTTCAGAATGGGGCACATCCTATGGGGAAAGAATATAAAACAGAAAAGCTAAGCTGCAGCAATAAACCTGATGTAGCTATAATTCCTATACACAGTTGCATTACAAAATATATTGATATCTTACAGACTGTAATATAGAGACAGTGTTTCAAACCATCTCTTTTACATTGTAGACTATATTCAGAAAGCCATAAATGCAGAAATTAGTGTGAAGAGGGGAAAAAAAATCATGTCCTTTAATTATGTGTACTTTTTCAGGCTTGTGACATACTTGATTTAATCAAATACCATTACATATGATCTTATGATAGTTTGTTATGCCTTTCACTAGCTAGGATTTCTGTTTAGTGTCTTTTAAAGAGCAACCCTTCAAAGAAGTTGGCTAGAAGTACTAACAATCAGTATTTTAATTGAGAGGATTGTGACTAAGGGCACTCAAAACATTTATTGTGCATTTGAAAGGTAATAGTAGGGAATTACCTTTCTATCTGAGCTTTTTAAAGGTGCTACATATGCCTGCCTTTGTTTTCCTGCAATTTTTTTAAATTGCTGTAAAAAGTTGTAGAAAGTAAAACCAACAGGTGTTAGTATATAGGTTTATGCTCAGACACTCATGATTTTAAATGAGTTCAGTTTCTCAAGAGTCTGTGCCTTCAGTCTTTCATTTTAGTTGGTTTATGGGCCTTGCATTGCCACAACTGCTACACAATTCACACATTTCAATTCATTTATCCACAAAGCGTCCCTATAAGACAGGGAATTGATATAAGGTCTGTGCAAAGGAGCAAGAGTTGTTCAGAGAGGAATTCTCATGCTGGAGCTCTGGTCAGAGAGGCAGACGTGTGTGACTGTTGAAATTACTGAGCGAAAGCTGTCGTCAGCAAATAGGGAAACTGCAGCGATTTGCATGAATTAAGGTTTTCTGTGCTTGGCATTTGGTGACAAAGGGGTTTTGTACCAGAGGAGAGGCTGATTCCCAACACTAAGAACTGAAACAACCGTGAAATAAAACCTACAAGATAGCTTTTTCTTTGCAATGTTATTTTTAGTGTATTTTCTGCATCATCTCTCCCATTATAGATAGTAGTGTGTGCATCTGTCAGCAGAATGAAGGAAAAGCAATATACAACATCAATTGCTTCAATTTTAAAAGAAATTAGCAAAGGTCTGATATGATGCTATTCAATTATTTTGTCTATGTAAATGTTCTGAGTTTGTCCCTTGAGAATAGTTTATTTAAAGCATGTTGTAGGGAAAAATTTATTTTCTCTTGAGAAAGCTTCGTTGCATTAGGAACCTAAAGCTCAGTGTGTGATGATTCCAATTCTGCAGAGCTTTAGCTGAGATGGCTCCTTTGAGGGCAGGATACATCACTGGTTAGATTACAAAGGAGGGTCCCCATTTTCCCCTCTGCTGCTGTAATCTAGAGTACAGTGGGTGAAAGAGTGCTCCCTGCAGGAAATGCCAATTACCTGTTCAGTCATATACAGGTTATAAGGATTATATTTATAAATAAGTTTCTTCTGATCCCTATGGGCAATATTAATGTGCTGATAGCCAAAAGCATTTTGATAAGTACCTAATATCTGCTCCAGTTACAAGTTCTGAGTGTCCTGGCATCTTCTGCTACCTCTCAGCTCTGTGCTCTGGGCCTAATGGGTAATCAAACCTGGCTCTCAGGAGCCCATCAGTCCAGTGCTGTCTGTCACTGCCTCTCCCCTTTGAAGACTTTGAAAGGGTGGGTGCTTCAATGGCTCTGTTCAAGATTGCCCATTCTAATCCTTATTTTTCTCATAGTATATATTTGTATTTGGGCTGGCTTAACTCAAGAAGAGCCTAAACCAGGGCCTTGCACACGATGGCCTATCACCCAGAGATGGCCTTTCACCAGCATCACTTGTTTTCTGGATGCAATGTTTTCCATGAAGCAGAGGTAGCCCTGTGTCTCCCTGTGCTTTTCCATTGCTAATTGTCTTTATTTCAGAAGCAGCAAGGCCAATGTCATACCAGTCCATATGGGTAGGGGTTTTTTATAGTTTTGCTGGGCTTTGTTTATTTCATATTTTAGATGGTGGTCAAGTATTCTAGTCTGAACGTATTTTCATATGGTTCAACCAATTATTAGCTGTAATGTAGTGTTTTTCTATAAGGGCCTGGTTTTGCCCTTGAATTAAAATCTCCTGTCTTTCCCTGGGCACTGCATGATAGCAATTACCTACAGAATATCCTTAGCTGGAAATTTGCTAGCGTGGATTCCCCTCCACTGTGGAGGAGGAGCACTTTCTCCCTTACTCCTGGCTGAATTGTTCCTTCCAAATAAACACTGGGAAGCAAGATTTGTTCAGCATTCAGCTTCATGTTTTAGTCGAGAGGTTTAGTCAGAGCAAGTGGAGACAGACAGTGCCTGTCATTTCTTGCTGCATTAGAAAAGCCAGAGAGAAGAGAAACAATACATCTCTAAGTGCCTCTCTGTTGGTAGCCCAGACCTACAGCACACATCAATGGTCTTGGCAACCTGAGGATCTTGCTCTTCCCTGAAACCCTGCAAATTCCAAAGACAATTCTGCCTGCTGTGGCTGGGGAGGAGTTGGGTTCCTTCATCTATATAGTCAATCAGTTCTCACAGTTGTTCCCATATACTTAGAAAAGCTGTATTCATTTCTTCTTTGGTCAAGAATCTCTTCCCTGTATGTCCTTTCCTCCAGAGAGGAGGAAAGTTGCACTCACTTGAGAGTGTGCATCTATCAGTTTGCTTCTATTTTAAGATACAAGTATATTGCTTATTCTGATGCCAAAAGATTTTTGCTTTTTATATATTTTTCATATATTCGTAGCCCTGTAGACTATTACTGTATAGTTATGTAGTTTCGTAGCTAACATTCAGTACTTTTCCAGTCCTTTGTTGGACAAACACATTCCTGGAATCCCATTCTGATCTTGCTTCTTCAGTGAACTGAGGCCATTCTTCTACTTTCCCATGTATGTAGACATAAACAGTGAGAGGCTGGAAGAAAGAGGGGAGGCTTCAGTAGGAGGCCGAACCAAGGGGGAGTTACTTCAATAACTGTACTTCTGATTGGGGATTCTTGTCAATTGTGCTAATTTGCTAAACTTACAAAAGTGTCATAGCCTTATATCACGTGTGCATTTTGGTGTGCCTTCTGCTGTGCACTTCCCCATAAGTGCCCCTGAAGGATCCTTCAATAAGCGGTAACCACTTATTGACCTTTCAGTCTTGTTTGGCTTGTGATTTTAGGGCTAATAAAGGCATCAATTCTAATTTGATTTTTCTGTGGCCTCTGGAAAATTTCAACTGATACTTGTTTTTAATGTCTTGTCAAAGTGAGATCTGTATAAAGACAGTTTGTGCTGCTTAAAGTTCCGTGTTGCACTCTGTAGCAAAGCGGAGTCCATGTGGGAGCTGTCTGACCTGATGGGAATCCTTAATCTTTCATGGAGGATGCTCCCATTTTTCCATGCTGTTTATGACTGCAGTGCCTTCATGCTGCAGGCAGACCCTCCTTTCTCAAATTGCTTTTTTCTTCAGTTACTGCATGCTGCCTCATTTTCTAGGATGGACTGGCACTGTTGGCCCTCCCTTGAAATGGGCTGGTGTGGAGAGAGATTGGAGAAAGAAGTTATTGTAATTTCTTTTCTGAATTCATATCGTTAACCTCAGAAACCTCATTTTGTCATGCAGCAGGAACAGGCTTTTCTTTTTGATGGATTTTAACTCATCTGAACAGCACTGATTGTCTCTCAAGGTCAGCCAGTCAATTTAAAAGGAAATTATGTCATAAGGGTTTTTCTCTGCTAGCTCTTAAGCGTTGGAAAAACCTGAATCCCTCTAAACTGATAAGAGACCACATCTCATAAGGTTTCTTTTCATCATATACTAATTTAGTTTTCAGATTCATTATTTAATTTCTTTGCTTATTTTCTGACAGGACAGCAAAAGGATAATACTGATAGGATAGGAACAAATAGGTATTTGCTTTTTATTTCTACAGTTTTTCACTGAAGTGTCACAGAGTCATTTTACCTCACCACCTCCATATAAATGCTTCATCAGTGTTACATTTAAAATACTGTGAAATTGTATAGGGCCAAAGTGTAAAGAAAAGTACCAATTTAAACAGAAACCTCTTAGATAATTTTTTCAGTGAGCTTGATTTGAGGGCATAATCTGAGAAGATGCTCCCATTAATTAGTGGGAAGGAAAGCAAGCTAAATAACTTGGAAGAGTTCTTATTTAATTTATGTTTTGTAATCTGTGCTCTGTGATATTTTTCATTCAGTTTTACATTAGTTATAAGGTGTGCACCCTGTAATTTTTCAGTGTCTTTTCAGTGTCTGTGAAATCTCAGAATGGACAATTTTTATCTTAACAGGACATGGAGCAGATGTGAAATGTGTTGACTGGCATCCAACAAAGGGATTAGTTGTTTCAGGAAGCAAAGATAGCCAACAGCCCATCAAGTTCTGGGATCCAAAGACTGGCCAGAGCCTTGCCACACTGTAAGTTCTTACCCACAGACTTTTGATTTTCTCAGGTATAAGCTAACTTCATAATCTTTTTTTCTTAATTCCCTTCTTAGCTCTTTTCCTTACAACTTTTCAGCCATTCACACTTGCTTCAAACATAAAGCTAGTGCTATAGCTGTGCCAGCCAATCTACAGGTTAGATGAAGACAAGTCTGCACCTGGAAAACTGAGACTTTAGTATTCCTTCTTCACAGACAACCTAGTCACACAGTTCTCATTCAGACTGATATGTAGAAAAACAAATGAGATGTTTCATCTGGCTGGTGAAAACTTTCTTACGTTGCAGTAGAAACATTCACTGTAACTGGACAGTGTCTCAGTGAGTGCTCCCAGTTACTCTAAAGTACAAAAGACCAGGATCAAAGCATAGGGCCTTTACACAGAAAGCCTCAGTGTTCTGCTTTAGTAGCCTGAACTGCCTTGTTATTGACCTGAGTATTTGTGACTGACAAATGACACATTTTTATCTGTGTCTGAGAAATCACTTTCAGGACAATCTGTTTGTTTCTCTCTGCTTGCAGACATGCTCATAAAAACACAGTGATGGAGGTGAAACTGAATCTCAATGGCAACTGGCTGCTGACAGCTTCTCGAGACCATCTCTGTAAGCTCTTCGACATCCGTAACCTGAAAGAAGAACTTCAGGTCTTCAGGGGTCATAAGAAAGAGGCCACAGGTCCGAATTTGTTTTATTATGTGAATTGATACTATTAAGCTTGGATTAAAAATTCAAATTATTTGCATTCATGAGAAATCCTAGTGTTATACCTTCTGATCGTGGCTTACTGTGTGTTTCAGCTGTGGCTTGGCATCCTGTTCACGAAGGGCTGTTTGCCAGTGGAGGATCTGATGGGTCCTTGTTGTTCTGGCATGTTGGGTATGTGGCATTTTCATCAGCACATTGGAAAGATGTTGGTCAGTTGTGCAAGGGGTTAAACACAAAATATCTCTTTTCCCCTTTGAATTTGTATTTAACCTGCACATTTATGATGTAGCTTTCCACTGTAGTTGAGGAATTTGTTAATATGCTTAATTTATGAAGATGTTTTCCTGTAAAAATGTGCTTTAAAGTATACAATTGCTTGCACAAAACCAGCCATGTGTTGAGATGGTGATGAATGATGGAAATTCCTAGTTTCTTAAAATTTGTTCTTAGGTGCTGTAATGATTTTGTTTCTAAATGTACACTTAAAAATCCCTGCATTACTGAACTGCCTGTTAAAAACAACTGGGAACAATCAGTTCACCCAGGAGAAAAATGACAGAGGCTTAAGTTCAACAAAACATGGGGCAGAGGATGAGCAACAACTGAATAGGAAAAGTTTTTTCACAGTAGGAGATATTCAGCTGTGTATGATTGTTTGGGTTTTGTTTTTTGTTAATGCATCAGAGTTGAGAAGGAGGTTGGTGGAATGGAAATGGCCCATGAAGGAATGATCTGGAGTCTGGCATGGCATCCCCTCGGACACATTCTCTGTTCAGGCTCAAATGATCACACCAGGTAATTACAAGTATTTAAAGAATACTTTTAGAAACTAGAACGGTGCTTGGCATCAGTGAATGAATAGATTGGGATGGTTCTGTTACACAACCAGTGGCCAAAAGAGACACAAACTTATGTTAATAGGAAGCACTAGGTGGCACTGACATTTTACATTACAAGGTAGAGTCTAACCTCTTGCTCTTCATCTAAGGAAGCCTTAAAAAACATTATGATTTTGGTTTGTGGGAGCTTTTAAATCCGCTGAAGAAATGTTCAAAAAGAATTCTTGTAGTTTTTTGCTGAAGAAATACTCTTATCTCCACAGCAGTTTTTCCTGCAGATCATCTGCTGGTCATGTCTTTTCACATTGCAGACATTTTCCAAGGCTGTAGTTTGTGTTTTTAGGTTGGACATGCTATAAACATAGTGCATTTTACAAATGCAGTAAATTTCTGTGGGGCATGTGTATATTTAGTGTATATGAAGAATGTACTTGAGCAAGAAGGTTTTGGAGAGGACAAGAAATTTTTTTCTTCGGGATCTGATGTTGATGCCTTGTACTTATACTTTGAAGTATCTTCTAACTTGTAACTACGTAATTTATTACAATACTTGTTGGATTTTTTATTTTTGGCTTGAAGCTCATACCATGTGTTCAGATCTAGAACTGAACTTGATTTAGTAAGAGTTGAATCCTTATATAATCAGGATACTCTACTAAAAATCAAAGAACTGATTAGATTAAAAGTTGTTAGTGCTCTTGCCCCCTTAATGAGATCATATAACTTCATTTTGACAGCAAGTTTTGGACTAGAAATCGGCCTGGAGATAAGATGAGAGATCGTTACAACTTGAACCTGCTGCCTGGGATGTCAGAGGATGGTGTGGAATATGGTAAGGCGCTTTTCCTCAATATGGGAGGAAGAGGACTGGGGTCAGGAACAGGCCTAGGTCATTAGCTGGTACTTTTGGGTAAGGTGGGGAAGCAGAATTATAGCATTGGTGACCACTTAGGCAAAAATACCTTTTCCTAAGGATGGTTTTACTCTCCATGTTATCAGCGATCATCTTTCCAACAATGGGTTCTTTTCTGTTTCCACAGCTCCAGGAGGTAAGACCTGCTCTGTCAACAACAGGAAGGAGGTTTGGCTCTCCCTCTGGCAATATCTCCAGTTTACTTTTCTTCCTGAAATCTTCATCTGTCTTCAAGGCTTCCCACAGTCCTGAACTGCAACAGGAAAAGCTTTCAAATTATTGAATTTTACTTAAACCTTTAAACTTTAATCCCTTCTTAAGGATTTGTCACAATAATTTTAGGCTGCTCAGCATTGCCCAGCTCAATGGTGTGCCTCAGCCACCTGTAGTTGCATCTGTTTTTTCAGATTTTTGATTATTTATTCTTTTTTGAGGGGAATTAAAATGCAGCACTTTAATACAATTTAAGTTTTAAAATATATAGATTTGTTTTAACAAAAATGGGACTGCTTATGGGTTATTAATTCATTTTCTGAGCTTCTACCCTAAATGTAACTTTCCTGAAAGGACATAGTTTCTGACCTTTTGGGGTATATTTATGAATCTGAACTTGCAGTTCTTTTTTTATCCTGTAATTCATGTATGAAACCAAATTGTGACCCACTGGTTGTAAAAGATGTATTTACTATTGGAATATGATACTGATGGTAAAAGCATGTGAGAATCCAAAGTGATAAAATGGTAATGTGAATAAAAATTTTCAAAGTATAAATACTTACTTTTTTTTTTTCTCTAGATGATCTGGAGCCCAACAGCCTGGCAGTTATTCCTGGGATGGGAATACCTGAACAACTGAAAATAGCCATGGAGCAGGAGCAGATGGGTAAGTAATAGCTATGGGAAAGCATTCTCCTGAGCAATCCAGATACTTCTTTTTCACTCTTTTCATATTCTTTGGGAGCACAGATGCTTTTTTCTAAAGTTCTGTGTTGTGCACATTTGCCATGTAAAGGATGAGCTGAAAACCTCTGTGAAAAACAGTAAAGGATCTTTCTGTAAACCTGCATTGCTCTGACTGGTTGTTTTCTTGGTGCCAAAGGGAAAGATGAGTCCAATGACATTGAAATGACAATCCCAGGACTGGATTGGGGAATGGAGGAAGTAATGCAAAAGGACCAAAAGAAAGTGCCACAGAAAAAAGTTCCCTATGCAAAACCCATACCAGCACAGTTTCAGCAGGTGAGTACCTGATACATGGGGAACAGAACAGCCTGTTACCTTTCCAACTTCAAAAAGTCTTTTGAAATATTTTGGATTTCCGGTATGTCTTGGTTTGAAAACAAACCAGTGGGAGATCACAAGTCAAGATTGAAATTCAAAATAAGTGAAATAATACAAGGAAAAGCACTGACAAAGTCAGATACAACCTAACACCCTGTTAGGGTGGTAGTAGCAGTCCAACTGAAGTAGTCCAGTTGAAGCGGTGATCCTGTGAAGGTCTAGTCTCCAGCTGAAGATCCAGTAGTAGCTCTGGTCCTCTGGGAACCCAGTAGACAGGGCTAGCTCAGGCAGTTCCAGGGCCAGGTTATATCCAGGTGGGAACACCTGGCTCCTCCCTCCTCGGCAGAGCATCTCACAATGGGATGAGATAAGTCCATGAGTCACACGGTGGGTCCCTGATGGCCCATTGCCTGTCATGCGGGGTGGGTCATTAGCAAGTGATAATAGCTAACGGATGGCCCATTGCCTGTCATCCGGAGTGGGTGATAGCAGCTAATGGCCCACAGCTGGTGGTAATAGAATACTTAACTACATCAATATTGCAACCTAGGACACGGTATCAGCTCTTCTGTATCAACACCCAGTGCAATTTACCACATTAGCTAGTTTAATTACTGTTTGAACATAGAACATTTGGTTCAATATCTTCTATCTTGTATCTGTACCTGGGAAGAAGTTATAAGATATGAAAGTTTTATTCAGCATTGTTTTCAGGTATCCATACTGCAAAATGTTTCAGCATATCCTTTCTCCTTGCAGCAATGTGATGCATACATGTTGCTCTAAAGAATTAATCTTATGTTTCCTAATCTTTACAGGCATGGATGCAAAATAAAGTTCCTTTGCCCCCCCCACCTGAGCCACTGAATGATAGAAAGGAGGATATTAAGCTGGAGGAGAAAAAGAAATCACAGGCAGAGATTGAGCAGGAAATGGCAGCACTTCAGTACACAAACCCACAACTCTTGGAGGTATGTGTGGAAACAGTTATTAGCAAGTTTGCTTTAGTCCTTTCTGAGATAGATTTGGACTGCAGCACTAAAGTGAGCAGCTTCTTTCAGCTCCTTCGCCTGTTTGCTGCTTTCACCTTTTTACAAAAAGACATATAATGAACTGGATATTGCATTTAAGTGTGATGATGTGAAACCCTCAGTGAGGCCCTCACATCTCAGTTAACTTGTACTGATCTGTGTGTCTTTTCAGTTAGTAAATTCTCTTTAGTTAGTTATTTCTGTTAATTGCAAGAGGAGCATTCTTAAACTCCTGTGAAATGGGATTACTGCTTCTGATTTTCAGTTGTAACGTAATTCTGTGCTTAGTTGATTTTCTGGGTTTCTTTTTTGGACAGCAATTGAAGATTGAGAGACTTGCACAAAAGCAAGCTGAGCAAGTGCAGCCACCACCCCCAGGAGGATCTCTCCATGGACCCCAGCCTTTCCCAGGGCAAGGCCCAATGTCACAGATGCCTCAAGGGTTTCAGCAGGCCCTTCCACCTCAGCAGATGCCAATGAATATGCCTCAGATGGGACCTCCTGGTCCACAAGGACAGTTCAGGCCTCCAGGACCTCAAGGACAAATGGGACCTCAAGGTCCATTACACCAAGGCGGTGGAGGTCCACAGGGGTTCATGGGACCACAAGGACCTCCAGGCCCCCAAGGCCCTCCACAAGGAATGCCACGGCCTCAGGACTTACATGGACATCAAGGAATGCAGAGACATCCAGGCCCTCATGGGCCAATGGGGCCTCCAGGTCCACAGGGTAATGCTGGCCCACAGGGACACTTGGGACCGCAGGGCCTGCCTGGGTCTCAGACTCATTTAGGACCACAGGGCCCTCCTGGCCCACAAGGTCACTTGGGTCCTCAGGGTCCCCCTGGAGGTCAAGGAATGCAGGGGCCGCCTGGTCCACGAGGAATGCAAGGACCTCTTCCTCACGGCATGCAAGGAGCTCCGGGATCTCAAGGGATGCAGGGCCCTATATCTCAAGGGCCTTTGATGGGACTTAATCCAAGAGGGATGCAGGGTCCACCAGGACCCAGAGATAACCAGGGACCTAATCCACAGGGGATGATGATGGGTCATCCACAAGAAATGAGAGGTCCTCATATGCAAAGTGGTTTACTAGGACATGGCCCCCAGGAGATGCGGGGCCTTCAGGGACCTGGGCCTCAAGGTTCAATGCTGGGACCGCCACAAGAATTGCGTGGGCCACCTGGTCCACAGGGCCAGCAGGGACCTCCACAAGGCTCCTTAGTGGGGCCTCAAGGAAACATGCAAGGACCTCAGGGACAGCCGAACCCTTCGAGGGGGCCACACCCTTCCCAGGGCCCTCTGCCCTTCCAGCAGCAGAAAACACCTCTGTTGGGTGACGGGCCTCGTCCCCCATTTAATCAGGTATGTGGTGGTCTTTGGAACAAGGGGAGTTTCAGGAATGTGGGAATGGTAACTGCACAGCAGGAGCTGAGAGAATGGAGGCTGGGTGTTCCTTGCAGGACTGAGGCCTCAGGAAAACTGAGGTGATAATAAAAAGGGTTATATTGCCTGGAAACAGCAGAAGGTGTCCCTGCCCATGGCAGGGGGATTGGAAATAGATGATCTTTAAGGTCACTTCCAACCCAAACGATCCATGATTATGTGACAGGTAACTGTGGAAAAGGGATTATTGGGAATACTAGTACAGAAACCAGTCTGCTATGAAAATATGTAACCCTAAGAGAAACTCCCCTTTTCTCGTCTTTTTTTTCTTTTTAATTTAAAGACACTGACCTGTCTTAAGTGGGGTATTTTCTGGGGAGCAGACAAGCCCTAATAGCACTAATAAAAGTCAAATTTAAAGAAGCTGAACATAAGAAAAGTTATATGTATTAATTAAAGCAAGGTACTGCCAACTCTCCAGTTGTCCAGAGTAGTTAATCCGAACTGTGGGATGAATTTACCATAGATGCTGACACACCTGGAATCAGCTTAGCTCTGGTGGCATTTAACCATTCACTCTTAAGTGCAGAGGAATACAGAGGGACACAGCTGTCCTGTTTCCTGCCTTTAGCCACCTCTGCTTCCCAGAGCACAAGTTCAGAGGCAGCAGTGTCTGCTGTTAACTCCTCAGTGCGCCGTTTGCCAAGAAGCAGGAGAGGCAGCACAGGTATGGGATGGGTTTGGGCAGGACTAGCCCGGGTCTAGTGGGGTGAGCACTGAGCAGGGCCTGGATGTGTGCTGACAGCAGGGAGCTGTCCCCATGGCCTGCTGCTTCAGCCTCAGCTCCAGGAAGTTTCACCAGCTCAGCAAGATAGCTGACCTGGAATACTGGAGATTGCTGCTTGTAGACACACCAGCTGATTCCACAGGAGTCAAGGCAGGCTTTGGTAAGTCTGCAGCTGCTTTGGTAAAGCTGCTTTGGCACCAGCTGCAGCCTGCTCTGCCCTCTTCAGCACTTTCCATTTTCTCTACTACACATGACACAGGGCTCTCCATGGTTATTGCCTTTTGTAAGTTCCTAGCTGCATAGCACCAGTTCTGTACTTTAAATATGTCTCAATTGTCTTCAGTTCCAGGTGAATTTTGAAAGGGAAGTTTGGAAAAAAAAATCTGCTTAATTAAAAACCAAAAAGTGTGGTGTTTTTTAACCAGAATTGTCTCTTCTAGACCTGGACTCAATAGTTTCACACAAAGGTTTAGATGTGCAGAGTACTTAGTGTGTACTCCAGTACTGATCACAATGATTAACTAAATATTTAAATGAGCTTTAGCTCAGGGATTCCTTTGCAGACTGAAGCAGAGAAGCCTACAAGTTGTGGGTTTATTTGAATATTTTTTCCTTACTAGTCAACAATTTAATAACTCCCTCCAGAAGTCTGTTAATGTGCCACTCTTAGTGAGATTTCAAAAGTATCCAAGTTACACAAACTAATGTTGGTTCCACAACTATAAACCAGCAGAGTTATTTCAAACTGCTATCTCAGGAAGACTTAATTTTTCTGCTTTGAGAACAATTACCATGTTTGTGGAGGGCTGTCCTTGTCTGCCCTTGCCACTGACACTGTTCAGAATTCAGTAGGGTGCTTTTGGCAGGTCAGGCTTTTGGCTTTTATCAAGCTGGATATTTTCAATGAATGCTGCTATCTTGAAGCCTTTTACAGATACTAAAAAAATACATAGTGAGATATTTTAGACCATTCTTCCTTCCTTGTGCACCTTTAGTATGGTAACAGCTTTTAAAAATTAATGTATTTTAAAATTCTTAATGTCAGATTTTGCTCCATTTTAGATCTTTGTAATGTGAATAATGCAGTAGTTTCTGTTTAAAAAAGCACCATTTGTGATTTTTTTTTTTAACAATAGGCCTTAGTTTGTTTTGTGATTTGAATTTGGTATCTTTTTTCTGTAAACTTGTACGAATCACTTATCTTCCTTTTCAGTAGAAGTGTATGAATATCTGCTTTATCAAGGGCTTGTGACATTCGTGCAGAACATTTCTAGATAATTGTAAAGGTTAATCTCCATGTAAGATATCACTGTTACCTGCATCAGGTGTACACTGGAAGCAGAGGTTTGCTAGGATACACAAGGCCATTTACAACTTTTAGTAAGGTAAAGTGCAGCTCCTTCTGAGCTCTGCATATTTTTCAGTTTCAAGCCCAGTTTGAGGCCTGGAATGAATTTGGAAACAAAAATCACATGAAAATGCAGAGTTAGGGCTCTGTGTTCCCAGATTGGCAATGGTTTGTTTGCAGTAAAGGAGAGTTATTTACTGAGCGCTAAAAACTGCTGCTTTAGTTAAACTCTAGTGGCATAAATGAAAGAAGTTCCATAAAATTTATTTGAAGCAAGTATATGCTAAATATATGAGAAATCCTGGAACTCCAGCAAGGTTTTGGTCAGGAACAGCAGAATCACTGTCATAGCTGGCTCTTACTTAGTCAGGGGATGGATTTGTTATGGGCTCAAGTCAACATTCAATCACTAGGAAAGTATTTTTTTTGGGATTTTGATTTTTTTTTTTAGTGGGCATTGAGCCAGATCTTTTATTTTGCTTATTTTTCCAACATTCTTACAAAATTACTCAATGCAAATATGATGTTTGTAGTATATATTTGTGTGCTTTCTTGTGTTTATCACCTGCATTGCAGTTGAGTATAAATGTTTAATATAAAATTATAATTTCAATATATGATGGGGAAAAAGCACAAATAAACTTCCTGCTTCTCTGCAATCAGGAAAAAAAAAAGGTAGTGTTTCTCCAACATCAATTTAGAGCATTAAAATTCTTTCACTTTGATTGATGGAGAAGTGAAGCAGTGTAGTTATGACCCAGTGGTGTGATGGAGTACAAGTCTTTAAGTATTTCCAGACTACCTGCAGTCTAGAACGGTTTTAACAAGTCAGTATGAAGGCCAAGACTAAATCTTACATACTAGACAGGTCCAGGAAAGAATTACACGTTTAGGGATTTCTGATAAGGGTTTGGGGGGGATTTGGTTTTTTTGGTCATGACAGCATAAGAAGGTTTTGTATAGCAATCCTGCAGGTTTCAGCTCTGTCTGGTTTGTATGTTTATTATTGGATTTCATAGCTACAGTGTAAATTCTGTACATGCTCCTTTTCAGTTCCAGTCAAGCACAAATCCCAGATGATGACTTTCTGTCAGGCCTTTGCAGTTTAAAGGCAGATTCAGACCCTCATCTGAACACAGTTGTCCAGCAGTGTCACCATTGCAAGTCCAGTGTAAATTTGGTATCTGTAGAAATCTTTCATGAGTCTGTGACAGCAGCTGAATTTAAAGAGCATTATTTTATCTTTTAAAATTCGCAAAAAAAAAGGAGGGGAAAAAAAAGCAAAAGACATTTAGATACTTTATTTTTTTCCTCGGGGTCACATAAAGTACACAAACCTCTGCCCACTCTACTGCTTCTGCTTGAGGAATGAAGTGACTGTGGCTCCTTCCTTTAACCCTGTCAGTG
The DNA here is from genome assembly GCF_008360975.1 of Lichenostomus cassidix. Taxonomy (NCBI): domain Eukaryota; kingdom Metazoa; phylum Chordata; class Aves; order Passeriformes; family Meliphagidae; genus Lichenostomus; species Lichenostomus cassidix. The sequence continues at coordinate 21,921,854 of NC_139490.1, forward strand.
CTAAAAACACCCTTAACAACTTGTTTGATTGGTGTTTACCCGAGGGTTGCACTTCTTTTTAACCCTAAAATGAAGAAAAACAAACTTTTCCATCATGTTAAAAATGAAACTCATGTAATTCCATGTTAACAACTTACAGAGGTTTAGAGAAGAGGTTTAGTTATGGCCCTGTTGTTGTCCCCCCATGCCAACATTCTTGATACTTACTTTTGTGTATATAGTTTCTCTTTTTGGTTCATTTCCAAATCAAGTCTTTGGTCTGTGCAGCTCTTTAACTGCATATAAATCAGTACCTGATATTTTTCAAACATATATACAGTTTCCTCCTCCAGAGGAATAGAATATTTATATAGAATACTCAATAAATTCAGTACATTCTTACAGAATATTCACACTCAGGAAGTATATGAGCTTTATCATCTTTGGCTGTAAGAGGTAAAATGTGAATAGTTGAAATGCTTTTTCCTATAAAATGGTGTGTTTCTCAGTGACTGAAGCATTACTGATGTGAATATCTGAAAACTGATGCTGAAACCATTGGAACATGAGCTGTTTCTGTTGTACAACCTGTGCAGATGCAGACTTCATGGAAAGAAAATTATTTTGCACTCTTAACTACTCACACATGGCAATTCACGTGGCTTTTCTTCTTACATGCTCACAGGATGGACAGAACCCAGGTCCTCCTCCGCTGATACCAGGCCTGGGGCAGCAAGGAGGACAAGGTCGTCTTGGCCCTCACAACCAAGGACCTGGTCTTAATAAAGGTAATTAAATATTTTGTCCATTCTCCTGTGAGTCAGCCTCCTCAAAGAGGGGCTGTCCCAGTGCAGTGCACCTAGAGAGAAATGCCTGGAGCACAGCACAGGGCCTTGGCTGAAAGAAAAGCTTCCATAGATATGCACTGGAATATACAGGAAAAATTTTCCAAAAAGTATTGTTTAATGTGAAACGTTACACATATACTTTGTAGAACTGTATGAACTAGAGCATCCTAAAACGATTTAGAAAATGTTACAGAAACCTGCTGTGATTTTTTTTCCCCTCAAGGTGACAGCCGTGGTCCACCAAACCATCACCTGGGCCCGCTGTCAGACAGACGGCACGAGCAGAACAGTGGTGGTCCCGAGCACGGGCCTGAGAGAGGCTTGTTTCGAGGTGGCCAGGACTGGAGTGACGGCAGAGACAGCAGGGGCATGCCGGACAGACGAGGACCTCACCCCGACTTCCACGATGACTTTGATCGGCCAGATGACTTCCGTGATGACTTCCATCCGGATAAGAGATTTGGCCACCGATTGCGAGAGTTCGAGGGGAGAGGAGGCCCCCCGTTACAAGATGAGAAATGGAGACGAGGTGGACCTGGGCCTCCCTTCCCTCCCGATCACAGGGAATTTGAAGGAGGTGGTTCAAACCGTGGGCCTCCTGGTGCTTGGGAAGGACGGAGACCTTCAGATGACAGATACCCACGGGATCCTGAGGATGCACGCTTCCGAGGAAGACGAGATGAGAGGTAAGAATGAATCCATTTCTCTTTCTTGGGTTAGAGGGTAAATGGAGGGAACTCTTTTATTCCTGGTTTCCTTTTCATTAAGGAGTCTATCTGTTTCAGATTTATAAACTGGAAACCTATAAGGAAATGAAAACTAATATACCTGAGTATAGAGTCCATAAAAATCATTCAGTAATAGAAGAAAACTTGAAAAATGGTCATTGTACACAGCAGCTTCCGTGTCTTTAAACAGTAAGTAAAGAGAAGGGGGAAAGTTTGTAGAGAAGATCCAGTAACACAGGATGAAGATTTGAGACCGTTTTGATGAAAACTGAGAGGAGACTTAAAGGTTAAAGTGACAAACTCTTGAACACTAGAAGTGGATTTTGAGATTCTGTCTCCAGTCCCAAACTGCAGCCTGACTGTAGAGACTGTAGGATGAGATGCAATGCCCTTGTAATGAGCAGGAACAGTGATCTGACTGCCAGATAGAAGGGACAGACTTACAGCATCTGTTGGATTGTCGAGACTATTTTTCATGCGTTTGCTTGTAGAAATTTTATTTCTCTTTCTGACTTATTTCTTAATGCCAAGTGAAGAACTCAAAAATAATCTGATTTACAGCAATGTCCTTGTCATTGCTCACAATCTCTGAAAAAATCACAAAGGGATAAATTTGCTTTTAGTTACCAATGCAAATATGGAGGAATTAATGCTGTCTCCGAGATTAACAGCAAAATTGCTCCAGATTTATGCTAGTTTAATTAAGTGAAATTTGGCCTCCAAGGTCTAAGCCTCTCACTGACCACCAACTCTCTATGTATAAGAACATGTGCTTGTACAAATATACTGTGGTCTCCACATAATGTGAATTTTGTGTGTTTTAGTTGCCTTTTTAATCATTTTCTTACATTCCTTTTACTTTGCATCTATACAGCTCTTCTTTTAGCAATTTTCTACCTAGCTCTGTAAGATGTACCTTCCTTTTGTGTGAAGAGTATGAAAAGAAATGAACAGTAACTAAAAGAAGGTAACAATTAAAGCCATTTTTAAAAGGTAAAGCCAGAGAGAATCCAATTGGATGGTCCAGTGGTCCAATGGTCTGCATCACAGAACTCTAAAAGTCACAGCAGACAAGACTTTTAGAAGTTTAGTAGAGATTTTCAGATCTTGAAAATACTTAGGGACTGGAAAATACTTTATTATGGTCCTGATTTTTAAAAAGTTTCAGGAAGGGAAACAAGAACCTTGTGACCTGTAAATCTGACTTTTGAACTAAGAATATTCTGTTTATCAGAGTACAAGTGTTTGCCCAGAGAGTTTGAAATGAAATAGCACAGAGCTCTAAAAGGCTCATTGTGCTTGTAAATTTGATGATTTTCTTGGAATGAAGGTGAACTAGGTGCCATTTACTGCAGATGCTGTGGTGGACTTAATCCCAACCAGTTGCTTAGCTGACTTGGTTTGAAATTGAGATTGTAACTGGTTTGATCAAGCATGAGAGGCAAATGTGTGTATGTGTGTTTCTCTCTAATTTCCCATCCTTTTCATCCCTGTCCTGTTCTTACTCTACCTGTACATATCAACATGATGCTTCTACTGCAGAGACCTGCCTCTTCCTGCCTGCTTATCTGCACAGTGTGTAGTTGTGTACAGTAAGGTCCTAGGCCTCGGGGAAGAAGATTTGAGAGCAGTCAAACAGGAACTGAACCTGATACAAGGCAGGGTTTTATGTGTGACTGATATGAAAAGGCAAATAAGGCTGTCCATAACACAGTATTAGGAGCTGTGGCTATGTCAGGCATAGGTACGGTAGATTTCCAAACTCAACTGTGTCCGTAAGTTGCCTGGAAGACATAGGAAAGGCCCTGTTCCTGCAGCCCTGGGGCCTTGTGTTGAAAATCTTGGTAATTTCCAAGCTAAGTCAAATCACACCATATCAGTATTAAAGTGGGAGGCCCTCTAATAAACTTCTAGAGGACTGTGCTGTTTCAAGGCTAAACAATATTGCTCTGTGATTATTTGAACCATTTGTACCTGAAACTGTTCAGTTTGTTTTCCCAAACCATCCAGGTTAATGTAAATGGTTCATGGTCCATACACAGCACTCCTCCATCCACTGTTGTACCTATACAGGCACAGCAGCCTCCTCTCTGTATTGTGTTTGTTTTCTGGGAGGTGGAGACAGACCTATTGTTTTTTATTAAAAACAATGTAAAAGTTTAAAAATATTGTATTGTGTTATGACTACTGTTAAAATATTTAAATTTGTAATTAAAAGGTTAATGTTGTTAAAATTCTAAATAAAAGTATCTAAAGTTTTGCTTGTAATAGGATGCACTGTGTCGTTAATGAGCTGGGGAAGGGGATGCTGCACATGGCCAACACCGCCGGAGTATTGCGGTGGTTCCAGTTTGGCCAGTATGGAACTGGGAACAGTGGGGAGGTGGGAGGCACCTGTGACTGGGCAAGGAGTGCCCCACACTGTGTGCTGTCACTGAGGGTGGGCAGAGTAGCATGGGGTGGCACGGTGGGGACTCGGCACCAACGTGCCTGCACCACCTAACCTCACCGGGGCTGTGACTGACACCATAACCACTTTGGAGGGCAGTCATCCCAGAGTATGGATGTTAGATATTCACACAGCCATCTGCAGGCTTACCTGACATGGCACTGACAGCTCAGGAAGAGCCATTCTCCTCTCTGAAGAGCTGTCCAAGTCCCCCAGTGCGGCGCTGGAGGAGCTGTACTCAGTTAAGATGCAGTGCAGAACCCAAATTCCTGAAGATGCCAGTGATACTTACTAGATGGCAATTACCAACTTCAGCGTCATAATTACATTTTGCAACACAAAATTCATAACTGCAGTTGGATAAACTGCTCTTCAGGTTGCAGAATGCCACTGTGCACTTTTCAGCCATCACTCTGCCTACAGATCCAAGGGCAGTCTAGATGCATTTGCTAAAATTGTAAACTTTGAAGAATGGAATGAAAAAGAGAATTGTCTGGCAAAAGCATCATAGAATAGGAATAAGATCCTGTAATATTTTGTTATAGCCATGACTCTCATTGCTTCTATGTTCTCAGTTTATCATGGAAATAGAAAGGAAAAAAGGGAAGGGGAATGTAAGACCACCACAGTGACAGGGAATTCGCTTATACTTTGCCTTGCCTTACCTCACCTTATATCTATCATCACTCATCAATTGTTTTTCCCACCTTTTCATTAAATGTATGCAGTATGTTTAACAATATTTTTCTTGTATGAAAAGCCAACAGAATCAATGGAAGGAAATATCAGGGGAAGATTTCAAAACTTACTACCAAAGTGCTCAAAGGCAGAAAATTAGTACTTTTCCACCTACAAATCCCGTTCTAGTAACTGTGTGTGCTGTAGCATTAAGTGAAACAGTTCAGAAATTAGTTGATAATTAAACTGAAGCTGACTCAATTATGCCTAAAAACCACATTTGTATCATGTTCTTTCTCGTAGCTTCAGAAGAGGAGGACCCTCGAGACATGAGGGCCGGGGACCCAGGGGCAGAGATGGCTTTCCTGGCCCTGAAGATTTTGGGCCAGATGATGCTTTTGACTCTCCAGATGAAAACTCCAGAGGAAGGGACCATGGTGTTCGGGGGCGAGGTCGAGGTGCTCTGAGAGGTGAGGGGAACAGATGAGGAAGGAAAGGCATTTCTTGGGCAGATGACATTATTTTCATTAATACAATTTCTCCCTCCTGTCTCCTTCTCTTACTGCTCAGGAGCCCGGAAGGGTTTGCTTCCTACTCCAGATGAATTTCCACGCTTTGAAGGAGGGCGGAAACCAGAATCCTGGGATGGAAACAGAGAACCAGGTAAAAAATTTGGTGAGATTTGTAGACTTCTACAATATAATCACTTAAAAACATAGCTGTACAATAATTTCTTTTTCCTGTACCTCATAATTTTGTTACCAGTATTTTACCATGAGAAAAGCCAAATGCAGTTCTTTGGTCTTTTAAATTAAAGAAAAAAGAACTATACAGAATTTGCTTGACTCTAAATACAACTGTCTTACTGAACAAAAGTGATTGTGGCACTGAAATCCTTGATTTTCAGTTGCCTTCTTGTACAGTCCAGAACTGCCTGGGCAGTTGTCACCCCTGGATGACTGAATCCCATTTCAGGGTTTTTTTTTAAGATGTATATTAGTGCCAACAGTAATCTTTATCTTAGTTTATATATTTTCAGCTGCTTGTATTTGTGTTACTAAAGGTAACCCCATATGGGGCAAGACAGAGCTGTAGAATGTCATGGGAAAAAAAGCACAAAATGACACATGAATAAATGAATATGTAATTGTCTCTAAAATATATGCAAGTATTTTATACTCAAAAGAATGCTTTACATCTGCCACACTTTTCTTTCCCATCATCTTTAAAATCTGTCTTACCTTTAGCTTTATTACTGAAAGGGATGGAGGAAAAGCTTTACATAATTTTAACTTCAAGTTGTGTACCAAGTGGTGTGGGCAATGTGGCTGCCTCCAAAAATGAGGAATAATGATCCAATGAACATTACTTATCCTGTGTTTTCATGCCTGACTGAACAGGTCCTCGTCCAGATCACCCTCCTCACGATGGGCACTCTCCAGCCAGCAGAGAACGTTCTTCTTCACTCCAGGGCATGGACATGGCCTCGCTGCCACCACGGAAACGTCCCTGGCACGATGGACCAGGAACCTCTGACCACAGAGACATGGATGCTCCAGGTGGACCTCCAGAGGAGAGGGGCAAAGGTAAAAAGCCCCTTGGATTGAAACCTTTAAATAACACTGGCATGCTTTTCAGCAGTAGGTTTATCCAGAACTTCTCTGTTCAGAGGGCAGCTGGTAACTATCTGATCTTACCAGCTGGGAAGTTAAAGACCAGTCTTACAGGAACATAAGGACAGAGGGGTTTTCTTGAACATCAAATCCAAATCTTCTCTCCAGCATCACAGAATCCCCCTTTTTTATTGCCTGTTCAAAAGCAGTTATTTTTCAGTTCCCTGTTACTCCAGCTGGAAAACTTGTTAAGAGCATTTTTTTCACATTTTCAGAATAGTTATTTGTTAATATTCATGCTTGTGATATTATCCTTTAACTCAAATATAAGAACATTAAGCCTGTAGTGACATGTCCCTGGAGTGCTCCCTAAACCTGTGAAGATCTGTAGTTCGGTGACTTACTGAAGGGTTTTTTGGTTTTTTTTTTTATTTAATAGCTTTTTGGTTACCTTTTGTGTACTTCTCTAATTGCTTTAAGAATCATATAAACTTTTGATGTACACAACACGTCTAAAAACTTAATTGCAGTAAACTAGGCTTTAAAAAAAAAAAGGAAGGAAAATGTTTTTCTCTTGAATTCTCTTTCTTATGCTTATCATTCACTAATTTCATTTGATGTCTTGTAATTAAGTTGAATGTTGGTTCCTGTTATTTCTGAATGCCACCTCTGATTGCACTGAACTCCACCACTTCCAGCCTGAACCAGCTCTCCTCCAAGTGAGAGCTCTGATCTGTTCAGTTATTCTTTCTAGAAGTTGTTCCATGTCTTTCGCTATCCTTGTTACTCTGTATGTGCTCTTTTGAGTTTTAAATTACCCTTTTCTAAATTAAATGAGGTAACTAGGAATTGCACACACTATTTAAGATGTGATGTAACCCTGGACTTCTACAGTTCTCTTGGATAGTTCCGCTTTCTCCATTCTTTCCTAGCAGTTCCTGGTGTCATAGTTCCCTCTAACTGATCACATGTTACTTTGACCCACAAAATACATTCTTTTGGAGTTCATAGCTGGTTCAGAGCCTTTTGCTGTGTATGCCAGTTCCACTATCCTGTTAGCATCACGCCAGTTCTTGATCCTATTTCTTACAAATCTCAGGACTTCTGTTCTTTTTTGGAAACACTGTGTTTCTTTAATGTCCTCACATTGACTAGCCACTGTCAGGTAGTGATCAGTGACAAAAGTCTTTCTCATTTGCTTCCAGATGCTGAGCTGGCAGCCTGCAATTGAATTTGTTGTTGTTAGACTGCACAGCTTTGTCTCTGATGCCACTGAATTCCATCCCACTTCTCTTACCATTGTCTCGAAGCTCATTCAGTTTTAACTGCATGTCACTCCTCCTCTGCATGGACTCTATTCCCAATGTTGCATTATCAGCAGGTTTTATCATTCCTTCACAGATGTTTTGAATAAAACTCTGCTGATAAACTTCTCTACCAGTATTCTTCCTTTCATAGCTGCGTGCTGTATTTCTCAATTTAGCCAGCATCTATCAAATCTGTAAGGATTCCTTCTCCAGCTCCAGTAATCATTGTGATAACTCTATCAGATTCTTTAATAAAGTCAAAACAATTGTTGTGCAGGCACAAGAAGTGTGGTAATTAACTCATAATGTGCTAAAGAAAGTTTAGAATGATGGCAGGAAGCCTGATAAACAAACCATGAACAATACTTTCTCATATGTGGGCTATTTCACCTTCAGTTGTATTGGTAAAGTCATTTGAAGATTAAAACTTCATGAATTAGAAACACTGTGAAACAATTTGGTGACTGTTTTAGATGAAACCAACCAGAATCAACAAAAACCACTCTTGCTAAAGTGCTGCAAAAAATACCTGAAATTAGCTGTAGTATATCTCTATAAAACAAAGTTACCACTAATTTTGTTCTTTCAAAATACTGCTTCTTATTTTAGGCTAATGAATTGGGTTGGAGGTTTTTTAATGTTCATTTACATATCAAAACCAAAAATATATGTGAGAATTAGAAAAATCTATTCCTGGCAGTAAGAGCTTGTGTAGTTTTTTTCCTGGTTGGTAGTAAAATAAAACATTTTTCCATTGTTTTTAGCAAAAAATGGAACAAAACAGTAATGTTACTCATTATCTTCACCATCAGCCTCAACTTTCTCAACTTGTCAACAGTGCAATGTCTTTGTTTAGGATTAAAAAAAGTCTTTTGCAGTAAAAACATAGAACCACAGATAGTGTCGAAGCACAAGAACTGGCAGTTTGGAGGACAAGCTGACTATCACTATTGTGACTTCATTTCAGTGACTGTTGACTGTATCAAATATAAGGTCTTTTAATTCCCAAGGAATTACTTGATTGTTGTCTATCTTCTGAACTGTAATGGAGACGTTAGATCTAAATTAGAAAATTGTATAGAGGGAGGAGGCATAAAACTGCAGGTGTCAGCTACATCTGGTGTGTGAACAATGACACCAACAGCAGAGCTACCTCAATACATGGTATGTGTGAGAAGGGACACGGCTTGGACTCAACCAGTAACTGCTTGTGCTTCCTTTGTAGGACGAGGGAGTTCAGGACCTTCACAGAGAGCACCAAAATCTGGGAGGTCTGGCTCTCTAGATGGAGAGCACCACGATGGATTCCACAGGGACGAAGCCTTTGGCGGAGGCCCCGGCGGAGTCAACAACCCTTCTCGAGGAGGAAGGAGCGGAAGTAATTGGGGAAGAGGAAATAACATGAACTCTGGCCAGTCACGAAGAGGAGGATCGAGGGGTGGAAGAGGCCGATAGAAGAGGCTTTGACTGGGTCATGCCCAGTCCTTGCGGGACAATATTTAAATAGACTGCTATTCTGGACTCAGCCACCTGCAACGCCACGAACCTAGATTCTTAACTGGGATAATGACTGAATGTGCATTAGTTCCTAACAAGGGTCTTTCTTTTCCTACATCAGTCATCTGCCTCTAGCTGCAATATTGTAGCTAGTTTTGTTTTGTTCTTTCCACTCCCATTTTCCTCACTTTCTTATTTTGTCAAGAGCTGGAATTTCTTTTAAGTGTTGTGGAACATGGAGCATCTCCACAGATTTCAGTTCACCTCCAGACAGAAACTTGTTCCTATATGTACAGTTTGTCAAAGAGTTATGTTGGTTTTGTATGAATACAGAATGTAATTTGCGCAAAAATTAACAAAAAATCAACAGTGTGTGATTCTTTACTCACCTATTACTCTGTAGAGGGTTGTATTTAGGCAAACTTGTGTTTCAGATGGAGCAACAGTACTACCTCCTGAAATCTCAGCCATTTAAAATACTGAGAGCCAACTCCTAGTTTTTTGGTTTATCATGTATAGAGATGTTTCATTTTCACCTTTAGCCACAGCTGTCTACAGATTACAAGTGGTGCTGATGTTAAAATGCCAAAATGCAGGCAATCACCGCTGCTTGCTAGTCTGCCATCCTGAAAGAGAAAAAAGTGGAACACCATTTAGAACAAGTTGTCAAAGACATAGTGTGAGTTACATAACCTGGATCGCAAGATAGACATCACGGCAAATATTGATGTTCTACACTTCACCTAGGCGAGTCACGGATTTTTGTTCAAAGCAGCATCTGTTTGTAGAGATTGAGAAAGTAAGTTTAGCAGCTTGATTGGTATGTTTTACAACAGCTGTATGACACATTGCTTAAAGCTGTAGGTGTTCAGCAGAGTCTGGTGCATTAATTGCTGAAGTGCAATTCATTACTTCCATTATAACATTTTTTAAAGTGTCTTTTTCTTTAGGATATTGTTACCTGGTTTTACTAGAGGAGGGAAATGAGGAGGAGGGGTTATTCCCATTTCCCACATTTCATAATAAAGCTGCTTACCAACCATGAGTTTGTTTTCCCCATAAATCATTCATATTAATCATCTCCAGCCACCCAGTTATCAAAAGGCTCCTTTAATACCTAAAAACTCAGTGCAAATTGTATCGTACCTGTAAGTACCTGTAAGTACCTGTTCTACTGTTATCTCTCAGGAAGGTCCTATATTAAAAGTACAGCATATAATGTATAGTTAAAAATCACTACCAGGCTTCCCTCTCTCCTGCCTCGAATTTCAGGTTATAATCAGGATGAGACAATGTAGTTCTAGAGGCTATTGCAGCCCAGTAACACATGGCAGGTATTGCATCTTCTCATATAGTCAGGTTTACCAAAGGCTGGGTCAAGTCCTCATGTCCCATCTTACTTAAAGACACTAAAACACAAATGCTTATGTGTTCTCCTGCATCAGTCAGTCACAAGTATGGTTTCTTACTTTGTTTTTAATTTGTGGTGTATAAAACTACATTTGAAAATTGTAACTGATTGTTAGCCTAAAAAATCCTTGTCATGGGGTTCAAGAGAGACAGAACAGTCTTAAAGGAATTAACTGGAAACAGCTGAGATGCATCTGATATGACACAGTTTCTCCCTTGAGAAAAAATGCTTTTTAAGCTCTATCTGAAGAGGTTTGGGCACTCTGGGTATATGTTTGGCAGTAAGGATTTGTCCTGAAGGTTTCATGATAAATACTAATGATTTAATCATTGGCAGAGAGGAAAGCTTGCGGCTTTTTTATTTAAAGCAAGCCCTATATATGTTTACGGGGCTAAAAGAAGTCTAATACTTAGAATATACAAGTTAGAGGATGAGCTTTAGGCTTTAATTAAACCACAGTCCTCTACCAAAACAAGTCAGAGTGTACCTAACAATAGAAAATCAAAAAACTTGTATCTCCTCTGATGATTGGTTAATTCCTTAAACTATTATGGTACTTGGTGTTAAGTAATATTCTTCATCAAAGGGGCAGCTTTTTTAATTGGGTTTTGAAGCATTTCACGATCACATGCTTTAAAAAGTCCTAAGAATATTTCATAATCAGATTTTGTAGAAAATCTTAGAAGGTAACAGCACAGCAGAAGAGACAGAAGTGACTTCCCAGTCTGTGATCGCATGACCCACTATTGCTGGGAAATGGACACAATTATTTAATGGGAATATACATCTGTATGCCTCAGGTCATGTTCTGCCAGTGCTGCATGGAGAATCTTATGCTTTACCTGTCAGTTTAGAGCTTGTCTCAGATTTGTTTAATTTTATACTGCTGTTAGGAATAAAATTAATTTTATATACTGTAAATTAGAAATTGTAAAATCGAGACCTAATTTAATGCTATTCTGATAGCTCTGGTCTACATTCTTAATGGAAAAAAGTGACCATTAGTGAAATGTTTATATTGACAACTGGACACAAATAGTTTTATTAAAGCAATGCATGTACATTTAAGTACCCCCTTTAACAATTTCAGTTTAATTCAGAAAAGTATTTGGTGAATATGTTAAAACTAAACAGTGATAGCAGGTAAGTATTGCAGTGGCTTTATTTTCTCCAAGAGGCACAAATGCTCAGTGAGATACTCACTGGAAGCTGTGTGCAGGTCAGGCCCGGTTGTCCCATTTCCTTGCAGTAGTCCAGTACTGGAGCACCCAGCTGTCAGCCTGAATTCAGCACCTTCCTAAGGCAGCTCTGTTTCTGCACTGAAGCAGAGGTCCAGTTACTAGCACATCTATTTTTGAAGGTCAGGCTGCGACAAGTAAGCAACTCCTGCCCAAGTTCAAAGAGCAAAAGAAATATATATATACACAAAAGTAAAATTCTAAGAGCTGAAGCTACCCTTTCAAAGCCCGAGGATTTGGTACCTTACAGCAGCTCTAAGGCAGAGGTACCTGCAAACGCCAATGCTCTTAACTAACATTAGCACCTTGCATTCTCTCATCATCATGCATGAAGACCCCCTCCCCTTACAAGTATGGGCAGTGTTCGTGACCCACAGCCCCAGGAAAGTTTGTTTCACTTACTGGATGGTTATTTTAAAGCTGCTTTTTAGAGAGAAATGCAGTTCAGTGGCCACAGTCTTCACATTCACCACTGGTCTGGGTTGGCAGCAAGAACAGTATGTGTTCAGAGTGTAGGGGTCAGCCCAAAATGAGGTAACACCAGTTAATTTTTGAATGATCTCCCCCAGACTTGATCACATTTTGCTAAATCATCTTCGCGTTCCAGCGTCCGTCAGCCTTGCGCACCTCAGCTGCTCCTCAGCAACGGGCCAGTCCATCACTACACCGCATCGGCTCCAATCTCAGCTCTGGAGCAGCTGCTGCAGCAGCCACATGGCCTCATCCTGGAGGTAGGAAGTGGGATCTGCCAGCTCCCACCCAGAGGTGGAGCGATTCCAAGCCATGGCTGTGGAGCTGACAGTGCGGTAAGGCAAACAGCGAGCCCGGGGGCGGCTCGGCAGGCTGACAGAGCTCAGTCACCGGGGCCGCTCCGCTCTGCCAGCCGCTGCTGCTGTTCCTCGAGCACTGACGAGGAAAACGCGACAAGACGCGGAGCAGGCGAAAAGGAGCGGCGTCCCCCGTCTCGGAGTCAGTTGGCTGTAGCGTGAGGCTCAGTCCGTGTGCGGCCGGTCCTCCCCGGTGCGGCAGCCAGGCCAGTCTCACAGGGGCAGCGCCTTGCCTCGGCCGCACACCGCGGCGCGGAGCAGCCCGGCGAGGCGGCGCAGGCCGGCGGCACCGCCGGGCAGCGCGGCCAGGAGTGTGGCGGCGGCGATGCCGAGCTGCGCGGCGGCGCCCAGCGCCGTCAGCGCGGTGCTGCGCAGCCCCAGTGCGGCGTACAGCGTCGCGAACAGCGCCCCGAGGTACAGCAGCGTGCCGCGGCCGGGCTCCCGCAGCAGCCGGGCGGGCCCGCGCAGCAGCGCGGCAGCGCCCAGCGCACAGAGCGAGCCGAGCGACCAGAGCAGCGCGAACTTGCGAGCGCGCAGCAGCAGCAGCGGCGCGCACAGCCCGGCCAGCACGAAGCACAGCGCGGCCAGCAGCACGCACAGCCCGCTGCCCGCCAGCCGCTGCCAACGCGACAGCCCCGGCAGCCACGGGTCCGCCTCTCCCGTCCAAGGCCACGCCGCAGCGCCCGGGGCAGCGCCCGGCGGGAACGGGTTCAGCGCGCCCAGCCAGGCCCGCAGCCCGCCGCGGCTCCCCGCCTCCTCCTGCGAGTCGCCGGCGGCCGGCGGTGCGGGGGCCGCGCTGGGGCCGCTGGCAGCAGCAGCAGCAGCCTTGGACTGCGCGAGGTACTCGTGCAGTTGCCGGCCCAGGTCCGCCATGGCAGCGATGGCATCGGGCGCTACAACGCTCCCTCCGCCCCCAGCGCCGCCATGTTCCCGGGCAGCAGCCACATCCGGGGCACGGCCGAGCGCGGAGGCGACGGGCCGGAGGGAGGGGCGCGCATGCGCCGGGGATGGTGAGGGCTGTGACCGCTGAGGGGAGAGACAGTGCGGGTGGCCTGTAAGGGCTATGAGGTCTGGGCGAATTTAGAGTGCTGGGGGGACTGGGAAAGCTATGGAGTCTGCGAGGCCTCTGCGGTGTGAGGGCTGTGAGTGATACGGGGGCTGTGAGGGCTATGTAGGCTGCCTGGGGCTACGGGGTTTCTGAGGGCTGTGTCGGCTGTGAAGGGCTATGGGCTCTGTGAGGGATGGAGGACTGTGAGGGTTTCGAATCCAGTGGAGGCTGTGAGGGCTGCGGGTTCTCTGAGGTCTTTGGGGGCTCTGAGGGTTATGGGGCTGTGGGGGCTTAGAGTAATATTGGGGCTGAGGGGCTCAGAGGTCTAAAGGAGCTTAAGCAGTCTGTGTGGGCTGTGATGGCTGGGAGGGCTATGAAGGCTCAGGGCTGTGGGCGCTCTGAGGGCTGCAGAGGCTCTGAAGTCTGTGGGGGCTGTGAAGGCTCTGAGGTTGTTGAGTGTTATGGGGGCTATGAGGCCTGTAGTGTCTCTTATGGCTTTCGTGGCTGTGGGGTCTGTTAGAGCTGAGAGAACTGTGAGGGGTACAGGGGCTGTGAGTGCTTTGGTGACTCAGAGGGCTGTGGAGGCTCTGGTGGCTGTGGGGGCTACAGCAGGTAATGCAGTTTGTGAGGTGTTTGAGGGATAAAGGGGCTTAGACAGCTCTGGGGGCTGTGAAATCTTCCGATGCTCTGAGGGCTTTCCAGTCTGTGAGGGGCTATAGGGTCTGTGAGAGCTGTGGCATCTCTAAGGGCTCCCCTGGCTGAGGGGTCTGTGTGAGCTGAGAGTGCTCTGACGGCTGAGGGCTCTGTGGCTGTGAGAGCTGTAAGGGCTTTGAGAACCGTGAGGCCAGTGGTGAGGGCTGCAGGGTCTGTGAGGACTGAGCTGGCGCTGTGGTGTCTGAGGGCTCTCCTGGCCGTGAGATCTGTTAGTGTGGCAACGGTGCCAAACACCTGGCCTCTTAACCAAGATTAGAACAAGAGAATGTTGACCCTGAAGGCTCTGCTAATCTGTGTGTTTGCTGGGGGTGCTGTGAGAAATTACTTCAGTGGAAAACCACTGTATGTGTGTGTGACTTACTGTGGCTGAAGACAGTCATGTGAATGGAATGCTTGAGACACGTTTTGTGTTACAAAATTAGCAGAGATTCTGGGCCCCAATTAGAGTGTGGTTGTTTATGTGTTACCAACAATAATAAAAGGGTGGTCGCATGAGAAAGGGAAAAAAGGAAGAAGAAAACCAACACCTATGGAGCTCAAAAACTGCAACACTGTATCAGTGTGCTTTCATTGCCGACAATTGGATATTTTCTTTACATTTAGATTTTTTTCTTTGCATTTGATCTTATCACCAGCATGGGGGCTGTAAAGGCTATGAGGTCTTGGAGGGGTATAGAACCTGTGTGGGCTCTCAGGACTTTAGGGTCTGTGAAGGCTATGGGGTTGTGTGGTCTGTGAGTACTCTGGGGGCTATGAGTTCTGTGGTGGCAGTGTTGACTATTGGCTTTAGATATCTAGGGTGGGGTTCAGGAAGTGAATTAGAGTGCCTCTCCTTGGGAAGTAAAGGACATAGTCCTAGTTTTTGCAGGGCAGATGGTAAGGTGCCATGGGAAAGTAAGCTCCAGCAAGACATTTCTGGCTTGGACCTTTTGTGCAGGAGCAATGTTGAATGTATGTAATATTGGAGTTGGTGTCCAGTTTTCAGCTGTGGGTTCCTGAATGTGTGTGGCAGTGCTTTTACATGGGAATACCTAGGGCTGGTGTTTCAGATGCAGGTAGGAGGCTTTGAGCAGCAGGCAGGAGCAGCTTTCTGTCCTAGCACATTCTGTGTGGAAGCAACTCCCCCACTGTTGCAATTATCATATTGGTATCCAAATTTTGGAGTTAACCTTCAGAAAGTTATGACAGTGCTCTTCATGAAGAATGAAAGCACACCGTCCTAGTGTTTGTGCTGCAAATTATCAGGTTTCCAGGGAATGAAAGGGATATCAGCAATTCTTTTTTCTGGCACCTTTGGGTGGGAGCAACCTCCCACTGTCTGCAATTTGGCATGTCATGTCCACATTTCAGAGGTGGTCTTCTGAAATTTTTGGCAGTACATTTATTCTGGGCAAAGTTAGCAGCTATCCTGAGTCTTGGTGTACTGCCTAGGGGAGGTAATGCCCAGTAACAGTGTTCTAGCACCTTTGTATGGGATCACTTCCCAGATGTTTTATATTTTGGAGGCAGGATCACATTTATTTTGAGATGGGATCATAGTTTCTTCCTTTGGCAAGAAAAACAATTTTGGATCCACACATTCGGTGGTCTTGATGAATTCAAGTGATTTTCTAGTATACAGTGCTATCAGTTAGAGCTGTTGCACCATCAGAGTGGGAATGTAAAAGCCAAGGTGTTGATCTTTTTGTGCTGGTACCTTTAGTGTCTGAGCAATCAGTGGTAGGGTTCAGTTTTGAATTCTGACTGTGTGAGAGTAGAGAATTATGATGGTATATAGAGCTGAGAAGGAGGGTGCAGATACCACTGTGTGTCATGTAGTTCGATGGGTGTCGTTGATGCTGCAGCCAGCAAGAGCTTTCTTACCTGGCACTTTTGTGAGTTATATTTTTGTTGGATGCTTTCAGTGTTGTAGCTGGGCTCTGCGAGAGTGAAAAAACATACTAGCACATATAACTGGGGAGGAGTCCGTGTTGCCGTCTGAGTGTGGTGCAAGTAAGAGTTTGCACATGGAACGAGAAGGTCAGCAAACCCTTTGTGTCCTGATGCATTTCATTTGATTACCATGACCCGACGTTTCCACCCTGGGAGAGGCACTTTGGGTTGGTTTGTAGGTACATAGCACCATCTAGCTGTGTACTTGACGGAGATGGAAGTACACCATGGTTATCTCCAAACCATCCAATGTGGAGATCCAAAGTCCACTGCTGGCAAAGAAAATGTGCCAGAATAGAAAGATTTCACTGACATTCCCTTCCTTTTGCAAACTTGTATTTGCACCACAATCAAGTGACAGTCACTTTTCCTTGCAGCCTGTAAACTGCACACATGATCATGGTGCACTGCACCTTCATTCTCAGCTATATTGCGTAGCATCATGCACTTTCAGTCTCTCAGAGTCTGAAATCTCCGTCTACTTCTCGCACAGAGAAATGTGTCAGGATAGAAGCAGTTGCTGGATCTCCAAACCTTTCAGCAAACCACCATAAGGCTAAAAGTGCATGAAAGTGCAGACCATCATGGGGTATGAACAGTTTACCAGGTTTAAGGGGAAATCACTTGCTGTGGTGCAAATGGAAGTTTTCAAATGTCAGGAGGAGGAAGATCAGCGAAAACTGTACGTCCTGGCACATTTTTCTGAGCGAGTTGTATCTGGAAACTGTTCCATTATCTTTGACTCTACAAGATTGAAAGAATGTTAGAGCACGTAGGGCTGAGAAGCAAAGTGCATAGCATCAGTTTTGTCAGTTTATGTGCTCCAAGCAGAAGATGAAGGCCAGAGCTGGAGTTTTTTTGTAGGATCTTCTGTAAGGGATCAGCTGGACATTTCAAGGTTTGAAACTGGGATCTGCAACAATAAAAAAACATGACATTTCATACAGCTTGAAAGGAACGTGCATAGTCCCAGTTGTGTAGTGTCTGGTTGAAAAGGGCTAATCCACCCACTGTTTTTGTCCTGGTACATTTTTCCACACAAGAGGTATATCAGGCTCTTTGGACACTGCGAAAATCTGCGATGGTATTTAGAGTTGAGAAGGAACGTGCAGGGCACCATAGTGTGACTGAAATTTACAGGCTGTAAAGAGAAGAGGCCTGTCACTCGATTGCGGCATGAACACAAATACCAATTCCAAATATGCAAGCTTTTTGTCCCGGCACATTTCTCTGTGTAAGCTGTAGCTGGACGCTTTTCAGTTTAGACCTTTACCTGGCCGCTCGCAGTCGGTCCCGCAGGGGCAGCAGCACCAGGAGTGCCGGTGCAGCAGCACCGCGTCGGGCAGGGCGGGCCCGAGTGACAGGGATGTCAGCAATCGCCGCCACCGCGGCCGTTCCTAGCCACAACCCCGGGGCGTCAGTTCCGGGGCTGCCCGGGCTTCGCTTGCAAAGCCGGCGGGCTGTGGCGGCTGCGGCGGAGCGGCGCGGCATTGCGAGCTACCGGTAAGCCCCGGGGGCTCCACTGGGCTCGGGACTTCCCTGTTTAACCCCCTTCCTTACCGACAATCCCTTCTTCGTTCCTCTGCGTTAAGCCCCGCTGTCTCATCCAGTCTCCCCCGCCCCACCGTGCCCCTTGTCCCCTGCTCCGTGCCTCCTGTCCCCTGTCCCTGTCACCCCCGGCTCCCGGTGGCTCTTCCGTCGTCCTCTGTGTTCCCGGTGTCGCATCTCCGGCCTGGCCTCGTCCCGTCACCCGTCATTCCTCAGGCAACGATCAACCATTTGTGCTATTATTGTGATTCTTCCCCATCCGTTTGGATTAAAAAAGAGACAAATTCTCAGGTCTCTAAGGTGGTTTACTCCAAGTGAAAATAAGCGGGTCTGGAAGATAGGACATACTTTGGAAATTACCACAGAAGGCACGAGCAGATATACTTGGCCAAGAAAATAAAATGGATTTGGGTCTGATAAAGCACCTGGGTATGAATATTAAATATGTACATGTATGAAATTGTGGTACATGAGTGTAAGTTGGTGTGTGAAGAGGCAAAGCAGCAGCTTGATAATGGTCGCTCCCTGCAATGATTAATAACCCCAAATTTTATGGTTTCTCTGAGTTTTCTACTCACTCTGAGGGCTGTGGACTACTGTTTGTCTCAGGATGCTAAGACCAGTTTTGTGTTTTGGCTTTGCTGAAGGTTTAGCTGTTTCTGTTGGACATTTATTCTGTATTTTTAGAAACATTTGGGCTCTCATGTAATGATGTGCAGTCCTAAGGGGCAGGAGAGATGCTGAAGCAGGTGGTTTAAAAAAAAACCCAAGCTCTAAGAACAGGGGTTCAAATTAAAGTTAAAAGCTTGCATTTTTTAATCAATAAGTTTTGCTTAAAAGTATAGAATAAAAATTAAGAATAGCAACATAACATAACATTTGGGCAGTTATCTGGTGTTAGGATGCTTGCAGATGGGGGAGGAAGAGGAAGTGAACACAGACAATAAAAGGTGATGAGAAAACATGGATGTTACCAGCAAAACCCAGAGGTAATGGCAGCTCCAGCAATGCCTGGGGGCAAACAGGATGTCTGGCTCTTGGTGTTCAGGTGCTCAGGAACCCCCATGGACCAGTATGACAAGTGACTTGAAGATCTGAATTTGAAGGAAAGGAGAAGGAATTGGAAATTGTGAGGTTTTGGCTGCCAGGTCTGTTTTGTCACTGACAGAAGGGTGCCTCACTTCACTCCTTGAATTGTGTGCTCATTAAGCTGCCGCCTGATCCCCAGCAGTGGAGAAAGAGAAGACAGAGCGTAAAGTTGTAATCACCCCAGCCAGTTTTTGGTCAGTGGGGTTCCCAAAGGCTGGGTGTGTTTCCCAGCATTCCTATTCCTCTGATCCATGGAAAACAAAGTGGGGGGGAATCCTACCAAAGGCTTGTTAACAAACTTATTTACATGACAAGCTTTTTAACATATTTGTGTGAAAAAACATAGTATTTTAAGGCCAGTAGGAATTCTGTCCCAAAGCTATGTACCAGAAGACCGGCTTTACAAAAAAAAAAAAAAAAGAGCACTTCAGGTGTAGCAAGGAAGAATGACATATCAGGTTGTCAAGGAGTGTGAGATATGGTGCAGTGTGGAAAATTCTCCTGAATTTTATCGAGGAGTTCATCTTCAAAGCAAGTTCGACCTAATTTGAGGTGGTTCAGGCGAGGCAGCACTTGCAACAAAGCGATAACAGTACCAAGGGAGACCAAATCATAGAGGTCAAGGCACAGGGTCTCCAGGTGCTCCAGTGTCACAATAGCAGCCAGCCCCTTGTTTGTCAGGAAGTAGGCGTTGCTGATTTCCAGGTGGCGGAGCTGCTTCATGTGGCGCCCGATGAATACCATGGCAGCATCACCGATGATGCAGTGGCGTAGAATCAGGCGTTCAAGCTCTTCCAGGTGTGGAGCTGCCGCTTGGATCCCCGTATCAGTGATGCGGTAGGTGCCACAAAGGCTCAGTGTCTTCAAGCGGTTCTGTGAGGAAATGTCAAGAAGATCATGGTCAGAAAAGGTGGGAATGCTGTGGATAGCGAGGTGTTGTACCTGTGGTGGCGGCACCGAAGGGGAGACGCTGAACCAGGCATCAGGAATGTCGCAGAGGCTCAGCTCCAGTGTGGTGATAGAAGAGGGCATGCTCTCGTATGGGACACGGCGGAGGTCTGTCTCGGTCAGGCACAGCCGATGGAGCTGGGGACAGCGCTTCCGAAGGGCAGCCAGCAGTGCCGGTGAGAGGAGCCGCTGCTTGCGGCCGGAGCGAGGCATGCCCCGCATCCGCAGGGTGCACAGGCTGTCGGGGAGGCGGTGGCGCACCAGGTGCCACAGGGTGCGGCGGGTGATCTGGGGGATGAAAGGGCCTGGTTCCAGGGGGTGGCACGGGGAAGGGCACCCCTGTGACAGCCTGGGTGCTTCCCCCCCATTCCCTCAGCTTCTGCCTACGGCGGGGTAATTCCTGTGCGCCCTGCCTGCAGTGGGGTGACCTGACCCCCCCGGTGTCAGTCCCTATCCACAGCGGGGTGATCTCGCCTCCCCCCATCGCTGCTGCCCCGCGGTGTGCGCAGGCGGCCCGTACCCGGAGAGGACTCAAATCCACATGTGTCCAGACCGCTCGGTCCTGCGCCAGCCGCTGCCACCGCCGGCAGACCCTGCGGGGAGGCGATCAGCAGTCAGCGCCGGGGCGGGGAGGCGGCAGGCGGCCGGTCCCGCCCGGGGGGACCCTACCTGGCCGCTCGCAGGCGGTCCCGCAGCGGCAGCAGCGCCAGGACCTGCAGCAGCACCGAGTCGGGCAGGGCGGGCCGCGCCGCCATCGCGGCCGTTGCTAACAACAACCCCGGGCGGCAGTTCCGGGCCTGCCCGGGCCTCGCTTGCGGAGCGGAGCGGCCTTGCGAGCTACCGGCAGGGCCCCGTAGGTCCGCTGGCCTCGGGACTTCGCTGTTTAAACCCCTCCTTACCGACACCCCCCTCCCGGTGCCTCTTCGCTCCTCCGCGTTAAACCCCGCTGTCTCCCCCGCCCCACGGTGCCCCTTGTCCCCGTGTCCCCTGCTCGGTGCCTCTTGTCCCCTGTCACTCCCACCCCACCCCCGGTGCCTCTTCTTTCCCGGCACTATCCCCCTTGGTGTCTCTTGGAGAAGAAGAAGTGACAGTGCTGACTATTGCTGGTCCAGTCACTCCCCCTGACGTGTTGTTTCTAACACCCTTGTAATGTTCACGTGGCACCAGCTCACATAATCTCCTCTCTGAACACTCAGCAGGCCTTTGCAGGACGGGAACAGCTGTCATGACTCTCAGAGAAGAGTCTGGAATGTCTGCAGTGTGTAGCTGCAACCCGGGAAGAAGAGAACACAAAGTAATAAACTCAACTCAGGAGGATGCTTTAGCAGGTAAAACATGCTGTCCCTACCTCTGTAAAGCTTCATTGTCCTCTGGAACACAACACATTTTCCCAGACAGCACTTTGGACAAGCACATCTGCTTATTTTCTTTCTCTCTCCTGTGGGCACACACTTTTGTATTTTCTCTTTATTCTGGCACCCCATGGCCTTCACAAATGCACCTTGACACCGATGCCAACCTCCTTGCCCCAGGGTCCCCAGACACACACTTGTCTCACTTTCATAGCTCACACTGAGTGCTTTTTGCCCACAACAGTCTCTGAGCAGAGATCTCCTTGCCTTGATGTCCAGAAGCTGTTTTGCTCCATTTGGTGACAGATTTCTGTGATTGTTTTTCATATCCAATGTGTAGATGAATGTGTAGGCCAGCTGAATGTTTATGAAAGAAGTGATAAACCTTTATAGAATCAGGATGAGCATAAGGAAAAGGAGAAATCCTACCTAATTCTGGTAATTAATAATTCCCCCATGGTAAGATGGGGGAAATTGTGAGTGTTGGGAGATTCCAAAGATGCTTCAAAATGTATGAATGGAAAATTGAAAATTCCCTTTCATGTGGCAGAGTATCTGCAACTATTACTGTTTTCTAAATAAATTTCAGAGGATTAAAATTGATAAAAAGATACTAATGTATTTCTGTTCTGTCACCAACTTGAATAAAATTTCAGGTTATGTAGGTGTGTTGGTTTTCACTGGGGTGCAGTTAGTTCTCTTCCCAGTGGCTGGTGTGAATGTGTTTTGCATTTGTGCTGAGCACAGGGTTGATAATCTAGAAATGCTTTTGTTACTGCTGAACAGAGCTTACACAGAGTGAAGGCCTTTCCTGCCCCTTGCAGGTGGTGAGAGTGCTGGGAATGCATGGGAAGTTGGGAGGGGACCCAGGACAGGTGACCTGAGGGATATTCCAGACCTTATGGCATCATGCTCAGTGTACAAAGCTGCAGGGAAGAAGGAGGAAGAAAGCTCTGAGCTGGGCGGGCTGCCTCAGAACCCCAATCTTCCCTGCTCCCAGGGTGGCTGTTTCAGGCCTGGGCCTGCATCCAGCCCCAGGCTGCCCCCGACGGCGCTGGCACCTGCCCAGTCTGCCAAGGGCCCATTGGGGCCATTCGCTTGCTGCAAGGGCAGGACAGCCGTGCCGAGGTGGCCCCACGTCGTCGCCGTCGTCTCCATCCCTTCGTGGTGCGCTGGCGCCAGCGGCAGGAGCAGGAGCGGCAGGAGCAGGAGCAGCAGGAGCAGGCAGCTCCTGGGAATCGCCGGCGCCAGAGATTGTCCGATGGGGACAGGGCACCGAGCCCCGTGCCCCGCCAGCGTGCCCGGAGAGACCTGCAGCAGCTGGGCGGAAACGGGCCAGCGCACGGACCGTGGGTGCCGAGGACCATGGATGAGCTGCTGTCCGGAGGAGACAACGGGCACCTCCTCTCTGTGATCCCATTTGAAGTGGAGCCTCCATGACCCATCTGCAATGAAAACTGGGATGCTGAGAGGGGCCTTGCTGGTTTCTTCTGCCAGTTTGCTCATTGCTGCAGGGCTGGGGTAATGGGAGCTGTGGGAGAGGGAAGGATATGGCTGTGGCATCTTGGGATATGGCTGAAGAGCTGGTAGAGAGGGATGAATGTGGTTGTTGAAACTGGAGGAGAGAGGCCATCCTTGGTTGCTTCTCTGCTGCTTTGCTCATCCTTGTCGGGATGCAGCTGGGAAATGGAAAGGGAAAAGGAAAGGGAAAGGGGAAGGAAGAGTCCCCTGAGACTCTCTGAACAGATCCCAAAGAAGCCAATGCCTGCTTTCCTGAGAAACAGGGTGAGAGAAGAGGCAGAGATGGAGGTTTGGGGTAGAACCTCCTCTCCTCTCAGGCTCTTGCACACCCTTGTACTGTGGAGGGATGCAATCCTGAGAGAAGCTTTACAGGCTGGGAGAGACAGCCCTGGCACAACCCTGTGCCAAAGGGCTTTCAGCAAATTCCCCCCTCCTACAGCAAAGCATAACCTGGGCTCGTGCTGCGGCTCTGTTGCTGGGTGGCATAGGCTCATCCCCCCAAGAGCTGGGTGTCAGCCTGCACTGGAGCCAGGGAGGGACTGAGAGGCTGACTCTGTAAGGGATCCTCGCCAGCTAATTGGTGTTTATAAGCTTAGATCTGCTGCTTCTTAATTTTATTCCAGCCCCTTGATTGAATTTCTCACATGTAAGTGAACCCCCTGAGTCCACCCTGGCCATATATAATGGATGGTGGTGGAGGGAAAGAACACAAACATGGCTGAATGCCAGTAACAGATGCCCAGACAGGGGTGCTTCAGATCCCTCTGCAGAAGATCCTCCATTGCCAGAACCTGCCCTCAATGCCCCTGTGCAAGAGGCTTCCTCTGTCCTCAGCACCTGGCCTGGGGCCGTGACCAGCCTCAGTCATTCTCCATTGGCCCCAGGAGCAGGACAAGGCTTGGAGCTGTCACCAAGCCACTATCTCCAGGAACAGCGCCAGTTCCACCCACTGAGCCGTGGTGCTGCCACTCGATGCCCCATCAAATATTAATACAATGCTCAATGCCTCTTTGCCCTGCCCCAGCACTGCAGCCCTGGCCCCTGCCCTCTCCAGGGCTGCCTGACCACGCCATCCTCCCCTCGTGCCCCGTGTTGCTCATTGCTCCCCACACAGGGACTTTGGGAGTGCAGCTGCACCACCTTTGGGTGTTCCCTGAGCAGGGCAGGACAGGACCCAACCCCCTACCTTCGGCAGCCAGCTCAGCCCCGTGCAGCAGGTAAGACCCCGCTGGGGCTGGGGCAGTGGGCATCCCCATCCCCGAGGAATGCCAACCCATCACTCCAGGGAGCGGGAGGATGGGCTGGGCGCACGGGATGCCCAGAGAAGGGCTGGTGGCCATGGGGCAGCCCCGGGCTCGGTTCTTGGCTGCAGGGGTGTCATAGTGCCCCCCTGGGGGAGAGCGGGCAGCAGGGATTCCTCATCTCCCCCCCTCCTCTGAAGGAATCAGATTCACCCGTGGGTCTCCCCCGAGGAGGGTTCCCCGCAAGGACCGGGGTGATGTGTCGGGTCACCCCTCAGCTGGGGGGCCCTGGAGGTGTTGGGGCCCATCTCCCTTTGCTGCCCTCCCCCAGGAGGAGGCCCGCGGCTCTGTCCCCAGCAGCCACCCGTACCGGCAGGGGATGGAGCCCGGCAGGTCTGTGCCGGCTGTGCTCCGCAAGCCCTCGCAGCGGGCCAGGATCCCGGCGCCCTTCCTCGCCCACTCGGTAGGTCGCTGGCTCGGCCCGCGGCCCCCGGCTCGTCCCCTCGGCCGCCGTACGCCTTCGAGCCCCCCGTGCCTCTGCCCGCACAGGACGGGGAGGCTGGGCTGGCGGGGCTCCCCGGGCCGGACCCCGCGGAGGTGGACGCGGAGTCCCTGGTGCCCACGCACGATGAGCGGGGCCGGCTCATCCCCGAGTGGAAGCGGCAAGTGATGGTGCGGCGGCTGCGGGCCCGACTGGCGGACGAGGAGCCGGCGGGAGGGCAGGTACGAGGGGCACGGGGAGTAAAGGGGCGCTGACGGTCGGGAGCCGCTGACCACCTCTCTCCGCAGGATGCAGCCTCCTGGAGCTTCTCGGCCTCCCACCAGGCCGTGCTGGGACCCTTCGGGGAGCTGCTGACCGAGGCGGACCTGCATCAGCTGGAGAGGGCAGTGGAGAGCCTGCGGCTGCGGCGGCGGGGCGAGGTGTACCAGAGCGAGCTGCGGCGCCTGGTGCGGGAGCTCCGCGCCCTCTTGCCCGCCCCGCTGCTCAACATCTCCGTCCGCAGCCCCCCGCCTGTCCCCGGGATGCCCCTGCCCCTCTGGTGCGGCCGCCTGGCCAGCGCCGTCGACAGCCTGGCCGCGCTGCTGGCCCACGCCGAGGGGGTGCGGGGTCCCCTCGCTGCGGTCCCCGCGCCCGCCGCTACCTCGGCTGTCCCCGCCGCCGGCGGGCATCACCGGGAGCCAGGAGGCAGCCTGGCCCAGCGGGAGATCCGGCAGTGCGGAGTCTGCGTCCGCAGCCTGCGCGGCGCCTTCGAGCCCGCCTGGGGGGCGGCGGGGAGCGCGCCGGCCGGGAGCGGCGAGGCGGAGGCCGCCAGCGACTCGGGCATCAGCTGCGAGGAGGCGTTTTCCGACGGCGGCGGCTCCCCGGGCAAGGGACAGAAGCCGGGGCCAGAGTGGGGCAGCTTGAGGAAGGAACGGATCGTGATGCTCTTCCTGAGCCACTGGAGACGCTCCGCTTACGCGCCCTTACAGCCCGGCGCCGGGGACCCTCGGGAAGCTGCGGGCAGCGGGGCTCGGGGGGCGGCGCGCCTGGCGCGGCAGAGAGCGGCCATCCAGAGGCTGCTGAGCGGCTGGCGGGACGCTGCCTCCCGCCGCCCCCCGCCGCCGCCCCCCGCCCGCACCCTGCTCTCCCCGGAGCAGTTCGTGTCGGCGGCGGGGGGCGGCCCGGTGGAGTACGAGAGCCTGTCGCTGGAGCTGTTCATGCTGGGCTATTTCCGCATCTTGGAGCAGGAGCTGCCCCCCGAGGAGCGCCGAGGCCGCCACCTGCTCTGTTTCGAGGTGTTTGAGCAGCTGGGCCGGCACGGCTGGCGGGCTGTGCGAGCCTTCCACCGCGCCGTCATCGACGAGATCGCGGCCGGGCGGCGCGGCTGGCGCGACGGCTTCGACGACATCAAGGCGCGGTACTTCGGCTCTCCGCACAGCCCGGGCCAGCGGCCGGGGCAGGCCAAGGACGACGGGGAGGAGATCTGCCGCTACATCGATCGCAGCTTCGCCTTTTGGAAGGAGAAGGAGGCCGAGATCTTCAGCCTGGAGGAGTGATGCCGCGGGGCAGCGGAGGCCGCGGGCTGCAATAAAAACTTTCTTGGTTCTGTCCCAGCTGAGCGAGGCTTTCCGGGGCGGTGAAGAAAGCTGCTGAGCTGGGCGGGCCGCCTCAGCACCCCAATCTCCCCCAATCCCAGGGCGGCTGTTTCAGGCCTCGACGGCTGCCGCGGGGCGAGATAACGCCCTGTATTTATAGCGGCACCGGCGGTGCAGGGCGGAGGAGGGAGGAGGGGCATCGCGGGGACCCCCGGCTACCGATGGGGTGCGGGAGGGTGCTGTGGGAGCGTGTCGCTCCAGGCCCCGTGCCCAGCCGACCCCCTCGCGACTGGGAGGCTGTCCTAAAGATGACAACGACGGGGATGGGCCGCGGCGACAGCTCTGCCCGTGCGGTGCCTTTAAGAGCAGGGAGCAGTGTCCAGGTGCCGCCTAAAAATAGTGTGTGCCTCGCGTCCCGGCTGATCCCTTGTCATGCGGCATGTCCCTGCCCAGCCGCAGGGCGGGCCGGGCTGGGGAGCACTGCTGAGAGCGGGAGCGACAGCGCCGAGGGCGAAAATCACCCCGAAAATCACCCTAAAAAGGCCGGTCGCAGCCCCGGCAGGGCAGCTGCGGCGTGGTGAGGAGAAAACACGGCCACCCGCGGGAGGGGGGCTGTGAGAAGCACTTGTGCAGCCGCTGCTGTCCGTGACTCGGGCGCTGGGAAGGCAGGAGGGTGTCGCGGCAGGGGGAGAGGGAGACGCCGTCGCCTTTTCCTAGCAGAGACACCCTCGGCTCCCTCTGCTCGGGCACCGCCCGCCTGCCGGGCCCCACGGCCATCCCCGGCACCATGGTGAGGAATATGGACGACTTCGACTTCTGCCTGCCTTCGCACGCCCAGGGCGTGCTGGAGGGGCTGCAACAGCTGCGCAGCAACCCCAAACTGGCCGACGTGACGCTGGTGGCGGGCGGGAGGGAGTTTTTCTGCCACCGTGGCATCCTGGCCCTCTGCAGCCACTACTTCTATGCCATGTTCTCCGGTGACTTTGCTGAGAGCATCGCAGCCCGAGTGGAGCTGAAGGAGGTAGACCCCAGTGCGCTGGAGATGCTGCTTGATTTTGCCTACACGGGAAAGGTTACCATCAACCAGGGCAATGTGGAGGGGCTGATGAGGACCTCCAGCCAGCTCCACTTCCCTGCTATCCAGAAGGTCTGCAGCCGCTACCTCCGGCAGCAGATGGATGCCACCAACTGCCTAGGTATCTGTGAGTTCGGTGAGAGCCACGGCTGCCCTGAGGTCTCCTCCAAGGCCTGGTCTTTCTTGCAGGAGAACTTTGAAGCCGTCTCTCTTCAGGAGGAGTTCCTCCAGCTCTCCAAGGAGAGGTTGGCTGTCTATCTCTCCAATGACCAGTTGCAGGTGCAGGAGGAGCGGAGCTTGGTCGAGGCTGTACTGCGCTGGGTACGCCATGACCCAGGGCCCCGAGCCCAGTTCCTGCCGGAGCTACTGGAGCTGACTCACCTCGTCTCGCTGCCTGACCAGTACCTGCAGAACCTCCTTGCCAATGAGCCTCTTGTTCGTGACTCAGATGCCAGCAAGGCCCTCATTGCCCGATCCCGCAGCATGGTGGGTACCCCCTTCCCTTAAATCCCACTCCCTGAGTCAGGAAGGAGGAGCCTGATGGCTCTGCCCTGGTGTCTGCAGAAGGGGCAGAGTGGCACCGGTGCTCTGAAGAATCCTCCAGCCCCACCACAGAAGCTAGAGGAGGTGCTGGTGGTGGTTGGTGGCCGTGTGCTGGAGGATAGTGAGGATGAGGAGAGAGGGCTGGAAATGCCGGCTGCCACCAGGAACTTCGCCTTCTACAACCCCAAAAGCAGTAAGTGCCCACCACTTCCTCCACCTCCCTTCACATTAATTAATGTCTACCCCAAGCCACCTCTTGCCAAACTAGTGTCAGTTTAGAGAGACACTGGTTGGCTTGGGATGAGGTTGAAATAGGGGTGGCTTAAAAAGTGCCATTGCTGGCTTTTGGGGTCATTGCTTGGACCTGCTGGGTTTCAGGGCGATGGATGGCTCTGCCCGACTTTCCTGATTACAACAAATGGGGCTTTTCCCTGGTGGCTCTGAACAACGATGTGTACGTCACAGGTCGGTGCCAGGGCTGCTGGTGCAGGGTGGGGGCTTTGAGGAGTAGGGATGGAGGACAGGGGACAAGGCTGTGAGCACGAGGCACTGGTGTGGGGCCAGAGGCTTCTCTCTGAGCAAAGTCCTCTCCTTACTCCCTGTCTGGGCAAATCTGGCCACTGGCAAGGAATGCCCAGGGATGGCTGCACTTGGAGAGGGTGGCCCACCTGACCTGTCCCTCTCTAGGTGGCTCCCGGGGGTCCAAGAATGACACATGGTCAACGACACAGGCCTGGTGCTTCTGCCCCAGGGATGGTGTCTGGAAGCCCATCGCGTCCATGCTGAAAGCACGGACAAACCACACCAGTGCTATCCTCAACGGGGAGATCTACGTCATTGGGGGTAAGGCTGCAAAAACCCTGTGGGTGCTGCTGGGGTCGGGGTCCATGGGTGCCCCAGAGCAGTGGGGTGGCTGCACTGTCCTGTCACCCTGCAGGGACAACAGTGGACGTGGTGGAGGTAGAGCGCTATGACCCCTACAACAAGAGCTGGTGTGCCATCAGCCCAGCCCTCAAGTATGTGAGCAATTTTGCAGCTGCCAGCTGCTTGGGCAAGCTCTACCTGGTGGGCTCCTGTGCTGTCAAGTACAATGCGCTCACTCTGCAGTGCTACAACCCTGTTCAAGGTGAGAGCTGACCCTGCTGCCACGCCCCACCATTGTTGTCCCCGGGAGAGGGACTGAGGGGGACCCTCAGGCAGATGACCCCCTGGACTGCCAGGCACGGTGCTGTGGGGTGTGAGCAGGTGCCAACAGGGTGTGGTGATGGCTGTGGCACAGGGCCCAGGAGCCCCAGGAGCATGGCTGTTAGCAGCATGGACTTGAGTCGCAGGTGTCTGACACAGCCTAGACCTGAGCTTCAGTGGAGCAGGATCTCTGAGGCATAGGGCTGGGGGAGGCTGCCTGCCTTAGGGAGAAACTAACACCCTGTGACAGTGCCACCTCCTCAGGTAGACTCTTCCCCATCCCACAGCACCACTACAAATTATATCCCCACCTCCCACTGGTTTTTATGCAAGACCCTCAGCTGGGATGGGGACTATGGGTGCCAGTCTGCCTGGCTGCTCTGCCTCCTCCCTTTCAAATTCCCCCTGAAATAGCAATGCTTTTTTCAGCAACTGGCAGCTGCACTGAGAGCCAACGGTGGGATGCACTGCTAATGACTGCTCCTTGCAGATTTGTGGAGTGTGATCACGTCCCCCTTCATCCCCAAGTACCTCTCGGCCCCACGCTGTGCCACGCTGCGCGGGCTCATCTACCTCATTGGGGATAACACCAAGAAGGTCTACGTGTATGACCCAGAGGCCAACATCTGGCAGAAGGTAGTGTGATGTGGGACCAGGCATGATCACCGTCCCAAGGAGATGGGGATGGTGTTCCCACCTGTTCCCCCTCAGCACCAGCACACCCCTCTCCCTCTCACCCACTCATCCCTTGTTTCTATTAACACCTGCAGAGCTGAGGATGCCCCATTCCTCCCTCCCCTGCTCTCCCATCACACGTGCACTAGGCACAGGGGGCCCCAAACCCCACAGAGAGGATGGGGCAGTGAGACACATCTGATGGGTCAGTGTCCTCTGTGGTGGGAGTAGGAGGTCACCAAGGAGTCCCTGCACATCTCACCCTATCCTCACACAGGTGCAGCTCCTACACACACTTCATGAGAACGGTGGGATGGTGGCACTGGGTGACCGGCTCTTCGTCACCGGTGGCCACTGGAAGGGCATGGACGGGGACTACCGGGTAGAAATGGAGGTGTATGACTGCACCAAGGACCTCTGGATGTGCGAGGGCTCCCTGCCCTGCCTCTGGCTCTTCCACAGCTCCTCCTCCATCTTCATAGACACCTCCAAGTGGACAGAACCTTTCCAGGGTGACCATGGGTGGTAGGAGAGCCACAGTGATGCCTGTCACCCTATGCAGCCATGCTCCCCTTTTTCTGCTGCCTGTTCAGCTTGGCAAGGGGGAGGTGGAAACCCCTCTGCCAGGCTGGGTGGGACATCAGGAGAGTGTTCTCCCCCACCACTGCAAGGAAAAGGTTTTCCTTATAAACGTGCTTTGGCTAATACTCTCTTCTTTCGGTTTGTGAGTTTGTGGTTTTTTGAGAACTGCCTTTTCCCTCCTCCAAACCCCTAAAGCTTTTAGGGTATTTCAAAGCCTCATCAAAGCGTGGTTCATCTCATCAAAGCCTGACATTGCTATCTGGGGGCAGCAGCCCGTGCATAATCCTGGTTTCTCTCCTGGGATATGCAGCATGCACCCCAGGGAGGTGACCCGTGGTCACGGTGAAGCAGCACGGTGAATTGGTGACTCCTGCCCCAGCCCCCCGTCTCTGACGGCACCGGTGCCAGAGAGATGGGCGAGCACAACACGCTTCCCCGACGGCTGGGCCCGCAGCCAGCACCGCCGGACAGTTCAGCTGGTCCGCCTTCGGTTGCTGGGTATGTTCGAAGCGTTAAAAACACCGCGCTGCTGCCAGGGCCCACGCGAGTTTTTAGCCGCGGGGAGGTCCCCGAGGGCAGAGCCCAGCAGCGAGGCGGGCCCGAGGCGGGGCCGGGGCCACCCTCCGGGAGCGGCGGCAGGATGCGGCTGCCGGAGCTGTGCCTGGCGCTCCTCTACGCCGCCGGCAGCGGCACCGAATCCCCGCGGGCAGCCCGGGAGCGGCCGCCGGCCCCGGGAGCAGCCGCGGGGCGTGGGGAGCCCGGGGCGGCCCGCGTGGATCCGCGGCAGGCGTGGATGCTGCTGGCCGGGAGCCCCGGGAGGGGCAGCGGCGCTCGGGGCCGCGGCGGGCCGGGGGCTGACATGGCTTCAGCGAGCGGCGGCTCTCCGGGAAAAGCGCCCTCGGCCGCCGCCGTGCCAGGGGCTGCCCAGGCCTCCCCCACCGTGCCGGAGGAGCTGCTGAGGGAGCTGCAGCTCCTGCTCAGAGGTACCGGGGCAGGGGCTCAGGGGGGAGCTGTAGGGACAGCGGGACAAGGCACAACAGGGCTGGGCAGCAGAGCCAGGAAAAGTGAAGGTTTTTTCCTAACATCACACTCCGGTGGGGTTTGGGGTCAGGCATGGCAAAGGAGCAGGCAAAGATGTGCAGGAGAACTGGGGAAGGGTGGAAGAAAGAGGAGGAAAGAAGCAAAGGTAACGCCCAGGCTGGAGCCCAGCGTCCTGTGGAAGCAGCTTTCCATTGCCAAACACGTGAAGACACCACTGTGGAGCAGAAAATGTGGCAGGAGCTGGGGCTGTTCTACATAGTAAGTGCCCAGCGTGCCCCTTCTCCCTGTCTGCAGAGGCATCTGCATTGGCACAGGGAATCCTTCTCTAACTCCAGCCATTCCCTATCCCAGCCTGAGAGGGAGGAGATGTTCCACCGTGGCCCAGGGCTGAACCTGACCAGCGGGCAGTACACAGCCCCCATTGCAGGATACTACACCTTCACCACCACACTGCACATCGGTGAGCCCTCAGACAGCCCCATGGCCCTGCCGGGGAAGCCTGAGTTGGCTCTCATGCCCTGCTCTGTCCCAGTGCGTAGGGAGCCACGGAGAAAGGGGCAGGCATGCCGAGGGAGCCGCCTGCGGGTGCTGATCTGCGTGCAGTCCCGCTGCCAGCACAACAGGTATGGCAGGGCAAAGCCAGGGACCCTGGGCCAGGGAGGGGGGAAGGAGTCCAGCATCCCTGGGAAAGTGGGACATGCTCCCCCAACAGTACCCTCCCTATTCTGCAGCAATTTGGAGACCATATCGTGGCTGGAGAGCAGCGGTGACCTTTTCACCATCTCTGTCACTGGCACCCTTTACCTGCAGGTTAGTGGTGCCACTGGTGACAGTACTGGGTGGGAAGGTGCCTTCTGTGGCCCCAGCCCAGGGCTGGGCATCAGGTCTGCTTCTCAGATGACCTCCAAGCCCCAGGGCAGAACTCTGTTAGGGCACTATAGCACAGACTGTGGCTGGGCTGCCCTAAAGGCCTTGTGATGCTCTTTTTCCAGAAGGAAGGGTAGGGGCAACTCCTCCAGCTCTTGGCTGTGGTGTGCAGGGGAGAGCTCTCTCCTTGGCTCTGCCAGGCCATGCCTGGTGCCCACAGGGGAGGTGTCCTGGCCCTGCTGATCCCCCTCTCCCCACAGGCTGGGCAGTATGCCTCTGTTTTCGTGGACAACACAGCAGGCTCTTCCCTCACCGTTCAAAGTGGCTCCCATTTCAGTGCCATTCTGCTGGGAGTGTGAAGGTGCACCATGCTGAACCTGTGCCAGGAGCAGCCAGATCCTTCCCTCTGCCAACCACCATCATGTCCTCCCCAGCTCAGCACCAAGCCCAGGGAACACAATTTGCTCATGCAGGAACTGCAGTCTGGTCCAATACTGCTTGTGCTGCAGAACCAGCTGAAGATGGACAAAAGATCATGAAGTAGATGATGATAATAATAAAGCAGCGTGACCAGGACCTAAAGGCATTCACTTTTATAAAAAGGCTAGGCCTAGAAGTTTATCATGGAAAGCCCTGCTGACAGTGGCAGCAGATGGTTGCCTTCTCCCCAGGGCTCAGCTCCCACCATGCCTGGTACGAAGCCCCACACATCCATTTTTGCCCTTAGTGGACCTCCCTTCCCTGCCCAGACCCAGCCTCAGCAGCCCAAGCCGGATTCTGTATTGCTTGAGCTGTCCTGCAGTGTACGAGCAGTGAATGGTTGCTGGCAGAAGCCAACATCCTTTGCACTAATCATCAAAGCAAAGTCCCAATAATGCCACACATTCGATTAAAGCAAATTCCTGTCCTGTGACTTTCCACAGCAGGCACTCCCTGCCTGTGGCACAGGGCCCAGGCTGTGGGCAGCACAGATACGCTCTTTGCTCAGGCTCCGATAGC
Organism: Lichenostomus cassidix; assembly: GCF_008360975.1. Taxonomy (NCBI): domain Eukaryota; kingdom Metazoa; phylum Chordata; class Aves; order Passeriformes; family Meliphagidae; genus Lichenostomus; species Lichenostomus cassidix. The sequence goes on from NC_139490.1 coordinate 21,954,865, forward strand.
TGCCGGAGTTGAGGATGGGCACAGGGCTACGTGACTGAGTGAGGGAGGGCTGTGGGACAAGGACCCAGGAAGGCTTGGGCGTTTGATTTCTTAGTAGCACTTAGCCCTGGGCAAGCTGTGCCAGCAACACTGCAAGATAGCAGGAGCTGTACCTAGCCCCACCTTCTTCCAGGGATCTCCCTGCCTGCCCTTCCCCACAGGCTTCGTCTCCTTGAGGAGTCTGGTGAAGTAGCTGTTAATGCAGCAATTTATGGGTAGGGGTGTTTGGATCTGGGGAGCAGGGGGGCAGTCTGACTGTGCAGCTTCAATGCTGACTCCTCCCAAAGCAAAGAGAACTTGTCTCTGAAAGCAAAGTTGTGCTTCTGCCCCAGCTGATCAGGTGGGCAGCACCCTCCTGCCAGGCATGAGAGCTGCAGCTCCTGCCCAACTGAGGAACTTGGCCCTGGCAGCACCTCCCAGTCCCCACTCATGATGAGCCAAAAAATGCCATGAAAAATGGACATTTTATGGAAATTGTTATTAACTGTACACTGCATATTCTGATCCTAGCTGGAGCTGTGCTTTCAGAACTTTTCCAAAAAGGAAGAAAAGCAGCATAAGAGGAGGGAGAGGGAGGAAAAACAGTCAGAGAAGGACAAACTAACATTCCTGTCACCAGCTCTTGCACTGGAATTCAGAGTGGCCTCCTGGAAGGAGCACCTGAGCTGGGAGTATGGCTCAGCTCTTGCAGCATGGCACAGTGCAAGAGGTGGAAAAAGGGGGAAGTGAGAAGGAAGAGCAAGTTACCTTTCTGAAATTTACCATCACGGTTTCTTTTGCCACAAACAGAAGCAAGTCCATGCTACTCTGTCTGGGCTCCCCAAATTCACCTTTCAGGAGCAGAAACAGCAGAGTGTGCTGCTAATAAAGACATTCCCTCTCTGCTCATCCTGCAGTGCAACTTTATATCAGAGTACACAGGAATGGCCGGGAGCAGAACAAGCTGGCAGAGGACAAGCACGACCCAAAATTTGTGCTGTAGGTCCACCTCCTTCCTCAGTCCTCTGCAGAAGATGCAGAGACACAGTGTGCACCAGGCTGCATTAGCCTAACCCTCAGCCTAAGCCCAGGAAGTGTGACTGACTACTGTTGGAGAAGAAATAGATGTAAGATGGTAAAGTCACCTGTACCAAACAGGACAGCTATTGTGTGCTCCAGAAAACAGATAACCCTGGATCTGTGACCATCTCTCAAAGTTCCAGGGAGACACAAATGAGCCAGGGAAGCCTCACAGCCCTGTGCAGGGCTATGCACAAAACAGCAGGCATTACTGCATCACCCTTGCCCACTTCCCCTGGGAATACAATTGTGCCTCATCACAGCAAGAAGGTAACCACTGTGCAGACCCCTCAGCTCACCTCCCTCACTGCCCTGCTCACACACAGGATGGGAAATTGGAAATTAAAGTGCTTAGGTACCCAATCCATTTAGCTTTCATTCTGTCATTTGGTCTCATGCCAAATTTTCTCTGGAAAACAGCACATTGACTGCAGCAACAGCTGGTAGAGGCACTGAGACAGGATGAGATACCAGACACTTATTCATACCTAAAACATGAGATGCCTTCTCCTCACATAGCACAGAGCCTGCCTGTAGCTCAGCCGCCTGGCAAGTCCATTTGGTGCAAACACTGTTTCCAAAAATCAGAAGCAAACTCCAGCCGTTTTTTCTATGCCAGCACTGTGGTAAAACTCCAACATGTTCTGCAAGCACAGGGCAGGTACACTGCTGCTGTGCAAGGTGTTTGTGTTCCTCAGCTGCAGGCAACCTCACAGCCCTGCTTCAGAGTCAAAAGATTTCCTACCCAGTGTGAAGAGTGTACCACACCCGAAGCTGGTGGCCTAGGGCATCTCACAGTCTGTATGGTACAGCCTGTCTGGGAGCTCCCACCAAGTCGTGGAACTCTGGACTCTCACAGAGTCTTGCACAAAGCTCAAGGATATGGATAGCAGGACTGCCCCATGTGAAAAAGCTGGCAGAGCTCATGCCACCAGATGCCTCTTGCTTGCACCCCTGCCAAATGGATTTACTGGGTTTGCCAAGACATTCAACCCTGCTAGCTAAGTGAGCTAAAACTATTAAAAAAACCCCCATCTTTATTTACACTGGAGAGCATCCAGCAGAACACACCTTCCCCCAGCCACACATGCATGCACACAGATCTCTCCCTTCCCTTCCATCCACCACACCTCATCCCTGGGTGCTCTACCATCCCTCAGTGCTCTATCCGGACCACCATGACCGTGACGTTGTCTGCCGAGCCTCGCTGCACTGCCTTGTTGGCCAGTCTGTTACACGCAGCTTCGTATCGAGCATCTGCTTCTAGCTTCCCTTCTCTCATCTGGATATTCTTATCCTGTTGGGACAAGGAAAGATGACACTGATTGCTCCCAGCAAAGGTAGGTACAAGCACATTGTATTTTTCCATGCACTGGGAAGCAAAACAAACACAGACAACCTTGGGAATAAGGGAGGGTACCCTGGCAGAAGTCCATTTCGTGCCCCCTGCACTGACCCAGCCCCCCTGCTGCCTTCTCCTCACCTCCAGGCAGGACACAATGAAGTTCACAGCTTCTTCTGGTGTAAAGACTTTGAAGAGGCCATCACACGCTATCAGAATGAACCTGGAAATCAAGTGGAGACAGGTTCCAAGGCTGAATTTTTGGCTCCTGAGCTACAGCAAAATCCCTCCAATCTATTTCGTGAACATTGACGTTCTGATCCAAAGGGAAGGCACCATTAAAGCTCATCTGAAAATCCCTTATGACCTACTATTCATGGCAATTCGTAATACAGGCCAAAGAGCCACGCAACTAATGTAAGACCTAGATCAGGGCATCCTGGCAGTCCTGCCAACACTGGAAAGATCATATATGACATCCTGGTCAAATGCTCCATTGTTTCTCTAAGAACTGCTTCTTTCCTTTGAGTCCTTTCCATTCGCATATTTCCCCTGTGAAGTGGCTAATGCAAGGAAATAGAGAAACACAGCTGAATCTCGCACGTACATCACTTTACATTCCTACACTCCCGAGGTATGTGGTAATTTAAATACGTAAATACAAAAGAAAAGCAAACAACACAACTGTGATCAAAAAACTCTGACACAAAGTATTGCCACAGGCTGCAGGAAGTTGAGGGGATACAAAGCCCAAGGCAAGGACAGCATCTCCTTTAGGATGGGAAGACAGCCTGCTGTGCACTCCCTGCCTGCACAGGGAACTGCATTAAGCAGGAGCCCTAACCAGAGTCACCAGGACAAGGATAACTATGTCCAACCCACAGAAGTGGTCAGCCTGCACATGCCTCTGAAGACATCACTTCAGAGCCTGATACTCACGAGTATCTTTAGAAATATTTTAGTGGATCACTTGATATGGAACTCTAACCCCAGAAAAAGCAGCAGTACTGGGTTACTCTCACCTCTGAGAGTCTGCAGGGCCATGCTGACATGAAAGCTCACTGCAATTTGTCGTTGCCAATCATATAATGAAAAAGTATCTCAAATCTGCAGATATCAGAGCCGAATGCAAAGGTATTTATGGGCTCTACAGCTGCTAGAAACAACTCCTGGACAGGATGGAGATCCAAGAACTCAAGCCTTAACTAACTGCTTGAACACTGGTGTGTGAACTTAATCAGAGCACAAAGGACATCTGAGGCTTATGTATGTGATTTCTATGAGGCTGGTTCCTCCAAAAGGAGCCTTCACAGTATCTTGGCAGAGAAGCAACATTATCCCACTGTACTGATAAGGAACAGGAGCAGAGAGACATCAGCAGTAAGAGCATCCTCTAATTCCAGGGGGATCAGTCTGAAGTGCCTTGGCTCTAACAGCAGAGCAAACAGAGCCAGGCAGCATCTGCTGAGCAGAGCTGGGAAAGACAACCCCCCATGCAATGGCACACTTTACCTGTCATTGTGTGTGAGTTGGCAGCGTTTGATATCTGGCACAGAGATAACACCACAGCGTTTGTACTGGCCATCCCCAATGGAGCGGGAAACCTCCAGCACTCCTAGGACTCTTCCATCCCTGCACAAGGAAACAAAACACTGAGAGCCTTCCCCACCTGGGTGTATCTTGCTGCATTGCCTGATGGGGACACGTTGTGCATCCATCTGCCTCATATAAATAATGACTTCCTTGCCCAGCAAGTTCAAATCTTCCCTTCAAAGTCTCCTTCCCTTTCTGTGTATTTGTGTGAAGCTCTGGGAAACAAGCACTCAGGGGGAGGAGGAAAGGAAGTCAGGAGATTTCAAGGCTGTTTTCTGTCACCCTGCCCTAGCTCAAGTCCTGCTAAGCCAAGCAAACTGGGGAAGTAAGAGTTATATGTGAGCTGAACTCCCAGAAGCATAGTTTGAATACAGAGATTATTTTTTGGCAAACTGCTCTTCACTAGGAGCAAAGAGTGGCAGAGGCAAAAGGTCTGAGCCAGCAGCTCCTCCTGTGTCCTGTTTATCAGGACACCAATCCCTTCAGAGTGGCTCAGCTGTGGGCAGTTCTCAGGAGCAAGAAACAGGGCAGGTTCAGCTCCTGATCACCTGGCCTTTAGTAACCACCAAAGGCAACAAGCAGTTCTGCAAAACCTAAGTTACAATACCCCTTAGGAAACAGCTCTGGTTTGTTAAGCTTTTCTAATTAACCAAGTTCCCTACAGAAACAGCTTCCCACATGTCACATTTCCAACAATCAAGCATCTCCTCCCCTGAACACTGTTCTGTGCCCTCTGGGAATACACAAAGCTCATTCATCTCATAGCCCAAGCAGCCCCGCTTGAGATAAAAGCAAGAAGCAAGGCACGTCACAGAGAAGAGATCTGATGCTCACACACTCTGTGACTTATCTCTTGGGTCCAAAATATTGAACTACAAGCAGTGGGAGAGGCTCCCAGGTAGTCAGGGACCAGTTCTGAAAAGAGCTAACAGACACTGGGCCATCTCTCTGCCATGTGCAAAGATAGATCAGTGCTAAGCGCAAGTGGCAGCATGTGCTCTGCAGAGATAAGGGACAAAGTGCTCCAGACATGGCAGCATGACAGAACTGAGCCCACCCCTCCCCACCCTGAGTGCATTTTGCCTCCACAGGAATGAACATACTTCACCTGCACTGAATCCTCTCTTTGTGAAGACACCACTAAATCAAGAAATAGCCTTCGAAGAAGAGAAAGAACCTAGCCTGGCAAGTAAGACTCAGCTGCTGTGTTTGGCACCAGCTCCCCAAACAGCCATGAACTCCTTTTTGCACAGGAACATTAAGATAATCACATCTGGGCTCCGGAAAACTCTCTTCTACTGCAGACAGCCTCAGTGCATCACCTAACCCCAGGAGAGCAACATCAACTGACATCGAGGGCTTTTTGTGCTCTCTCAAACCATCCCCCTTCTCACAGGACAAGAAGAGAGAAGCCATGCTGCAAGGAAATGAGTTCTGTTCAGTGTCACAGTGTGCAGAAAGCAGTAACTTCTTCAACAATCCATTTCAGCTCTGTAGGTCCAAATCTGTAGGTCAAGCTTAAGCATGTCTGTGCTTGTATCCCACTGCCAGGCATTCACATGAGTCCTGCCTTGGGCATCGTAAGGCTCTGAGAAACCAGCCCACGTCAACCAACTCCAGTAACTGAATCCTTACACGCCTCAGGCACCACTCTGCTTCCCACAGGCAGCAGCAGATTTTCTCCAAGCTCTCAGCTAGGATGCTAGCCTCAGGAAACTTTAAAACCTCAGTGCTCAAAATTAGGCTAGGGTTTAGATTAGCTCACTCACACCCTCAGGCACTTACCTGACGTTTCCCCCGGCTTTCTGTATCCGCATACGCTCCTCATATTGGGTGGGGTTATGCTCCTTACTGAGGCTTAAGGCTGTGTGTTTCTGACTCTCTTCATTGTAACGACACAGAATCGCCTGTGCTGACAAAAGACCATCTTGAATAAAAAACAACACAACTGCAGCAACAGCTTCTGGAGAGAGAGCCCCAGATTGTAGTGAATGGTTCTTCACTGGGCCAGTCACTGCTGGCCAGTGGTGTTTCTCAGGGCTCAGTCCTAGGTAGGAGGTGCTGTTCAGTACTTTTATCAGTGATCTGGATGCAAGAGTTGAATGCATCATTACCAAGTTTGCTGGTGATACCAAAGTGGGAGTGCTGTGGACTCTCTGGAGGGACAACAGGCCTTGCAGAGGGATCTGAATAGATGCACCATCAGACAATTGCCAGTGGCATGGAATTACTAAGTCCAAGAGCTGGGATTCTGCGTCCAAGGCTGAGCACACAAGTGTAAGCTGGGAGAGGAGTGGCTGGGAGCAGAGAGGATCTGGAGCTACTGCTTGGCAGCACTCAGTAGGAATCTCTGCCAGGAGGCTAAATGGCATCCTGCGGGCATCTGACACAGCGTGGCCAGGGGGTCAGGACAGGGGATGGTCCTGCTGTGCTCAGCACTGGTGCAGCCTCACCCAGAGTGCTCCAGCATTAAAGATGATGGGAAGGTACTTGAGTGTGTCCAGAAGAGGACAACCACCCTGGTGCCAGGGCTGGAAGGCATCCTGGGAGGAAGCTGAGTGCTCTGGGTTTGTCTGGTTTGAAGAGAAGGAGGCTGAGGGACAACCTTATCCCCCTCTGCAGCTTCCCGTGGAGAAGGCATGGAGAGGGAAGTGCTGGTCTCATGGGAATGGCTCAAAGCAATGCCAGGGGAGGCTCAGGCTGAACATCAGCAAATGTTTCTTGCTAGATCATCTAACCAAATACTGCACCAGGCTTCCTGGAAAGGTGGCTGATGCCCCAGACTGTCACTGCTTAAAGAGGCTTTTGGACAATGGTGTAACTTTAGGGCAGCCCTGAAGTGGTCAGCCAGTTGAACCAAATGATTGTTGTAGGTCCCTTCCAACTGAAATATTCTATTCTAGAGACTGTGAGGTATTTAGCACCATCAAGAGAGACCTGTTGTTTTGCACTACAGGAAACAACACAGGAGTACTCTACCAACCGAAAACAAGATGCTTTGTAGGAACAGTTGAGTAGCTCATGGCAACTCAGACACCCCAAACAAACAAACAAAACACCATAAAATTCTGGGCAGAATAAAGATGCTAACAGTGGTCTCCATTCTGCTTACCCGGCTGTCCCCAAGGTTGGCTATGTAGAGAATATTGTCGACAGCTAAGACACAAGTAGCTGTGGAGCCATCCTTCCATGCTGGCTTCCTGAAGGGAACAAAAAAAGAGATTATTAAAGGGGAAAAACCACACTTAAGAAGTTCAGTCAGAGTGTTGTTGGGTATTCAAAGAAGAGTCATGTGCCCACACAGCAATCAGGCAGCACAAGCCCCCCAGCAACTGCCTGCAAGCAGTTGCAAGAAGGATGCAAGCAGTTCAGGAAACTGTTGGTGATAAACATCTAACTAGACAAGGACAGAGGACCTGCACAGACTACTGACTTCTGAATGCACAGCCAATGCCCAGCTGGTGTAAATACTGCCAACCACAGCTCCTGAGCAGAACAGGCTCAGCCCTGATGACAGCTCAGAAGCTAAAGCATCAAGAGCAAATAAGCTTCCCACACTCCCCTTGGGAAGCTCTTTCTTTGCAGCAAAAGGAAGGCACAGCCAACTCTGCAGCAGAGTTGTCTTCTTTTTGCTTACATTTTCCTTCCTTTTTTCACAGTACTGCTGCCTCCTCCCCCACCTCAGCCCTCACCACTCCACCTCAGCAGCAACACCACTCACTCAGTTGTTCTCCTATTTCACTTCCTGTAGTTAAGCTTTTATCTCTAGAGCTCTAGGTAAAATGAGAAGCATTTCTTAGATTACAGCTGCCAGACTAGTCCTCTCCACAAAGAAGCCTGGCTGTGATGCCATTCTTCGCTGAAACTAGCTTAGAAAGACTGATTTCTAGACATATTTCATCCAGTTTTTCCTTACTTTGAAGGTGTGGCCAAATGAACATGATTCATTTTACCATCAATAGAGCTATTGGTAGCACTCCTTTGTAGTGTATTTGTGGTAAGTCCTATTTCTGACCAGAGGCTGGTTTGAGAAAGAAACTATTGTGACAGACTCAAGAAAGCTTCTTCGTTTTGCCTAGTCAAACTTCTTGCTCTGATTAGGCTTAAGAGATGGAGCCAGTTTGCAATTTACTTAAAATTCAAAGTTTTCAGGGAATCGCAGAATCAAATGGATCAACAGTCTCTCTGTCTGTGATAGAGGTGCCACTGTGAAATAATAATAGCAAAAAAACCAAACTAAATCCATGTAAAGGATTGGTAACAAATTGATTGTATTTTAAATGCAATCTACATCTTCCCTAGTTCACACCGTTGGTGTGTTAGTTCAGCAGAGACTGAGAAGGGCAGGGTGCTTGGCAATCCACACCCAGCTGCAAGGCAGGCTGGCATCCACCCCACAGAGGGACATTGCTCATCATCTCTGTTTTCTAAAGAGTGGAAGAAAGCAGGATTTAAACTTACACTGGGAGAGTTAGGTCTCTCAACACAGGGCATTAAAAGCTACCTCAGGGATGTGTTCCAGCCTGGCAAGCACAGCTCTAAAGAAAGCTGGCTTAGTGGCCTCTCCAGATGGCCTCCTGCCATACTGATGCCATCAACAGAGAGATCCCATCTTAGGCAGTATGGGAAAAGTCCCTTCAGCAACATGGCAAATCTTTCAAAAGAAGGCAAACAAGATGCCCTGATAAGGACAGAGGTGGTCCTTGGACCTGCTTTGCTTCCTTCCTTCATGAGGAATATGTATTTTATTCTAAGGGATCCCACAGACCACTCACCATAGAGTAAGACCAGAACATGCCATGATCTAGCTCTAGCAAGCACTCAGCTGGCAAGAGTCACAGCCTGACACAGTACGGCTGTGTGGAGTTTTGCCAAAGCACACACGACACAAGGTTTCCTCTGCCCTGCTCAGAACTCAGACCTCAGAGATGTACACTAAGAAATATAAAAGAGTAGAAAGCATTTGCACTTACTGGCTGGATGCCTGCTTTAGAAACTCTTCATCTGTGTGTTTGAAGGTGTCCAAAAGGCATCTCTTCACAGTTTTCTCCACACTAACTACCTCACCTGTCAGATAGAGAAAACAGCAACTAAGCTCCAACTAAAACATATCTGATCTACCCTAGTCTGTCCCTTTGCTCATCCAACATTCAGTCAGGCAGTGCATCTCTTGGGCTCAGCAGAGCAGCTGGGGCACATCCTGGGCTTACCCTACAAGAAATCTGTGCAGTGGCATATGTGGAGAGTTCATGACATAAGCCTTTCCACCACAGGAGTGTTTTCACACTTGAAGTGGCATTGCCAAAACTGGCAACAGCGCATTTCACGCTTGTTTAGCGAGTCACAATTGGCTATTTGCACCCTTGTGCCAAAAAGGCTTCCTGCCCTCTTCTCCAGGAGACAGAGCAGCCTTTGCTGTCTGGGATGGGAATTGTAGGACTAAGCAGAACAGTTTCCCTATCTACTGCCAAGGCAGAAAAGGTGACAATTGTCCTACAGCCCTTATTCCACTTCTCTCACCTTTAGGAAATTTCTTAATCAGGTTTTGGTGCAGATTCTGTGCAGCAAATTTTGAGGCTCGGACTCCCCCGTGGCCATCAAAGACAGCGAAGTATGAAACACGTGTGCTGTGAGGGAACAGAAAGTAGCAGAAAGAGGCTAAGAAAGGTCATTAGCCAAGGAGTGGGATCTAGTACAACCCTCTCCATAATACCCTGCCCTGTGTCAGCCACACCAAAAATCCTGCACTCCAAGGCACAAAAGGTAGCAGGTCTCTTAGCTCAGACATTCAGCATTTACATGGTTTACATGTTCCAGCAGCAACCTGAGAAATTTCTCGTGACATTCCATTCCTCAAGAAAATGAAGGGCAGAAGGGTTTACAGACCACAACTTGGCATAAAAGCAGACAAACATTTCACCTCAAGGACACTGCAACTCTCCAGCATTACAGACATCAGTCTAGCCAATCCTACAGTACATTCCATGCCTAAACTTGCTCCAACTATACTACAGACAAAAAACCTGGATCTCTAAGCACACACACCTCTTGGGACAGTACTAGTACAGAAGTTAAATCCAGTATCAGGGTGATGCTTGAGAACATTCCTTTAAAAACACATCCCCACTTACATTTGGGTAACAGAGGATCAACATCCAGAGTTACATGGCCCTCATGAAGTCAGTGACTGAATCCACTAAGCACCTCTCAAAGGGAGGTTTTTGTGTACAGGAGCCCTGTGAATTGCCTGAGAACGCAGCTAGCTGATGATTCACTGCAGGTCTCCTAATAACAAGCCCAAACCACACACCACAATACAGGCAGACAAGAGCATCAGCTGTTCAAAGCAAAAAGGATCATCTCATGGGCTTAGCTGAAGCAAGCTGGAGCTCCCTCATCCCCAATGATGGCAGTTCTGGCAGTTGGGGCCCACTTACATTTGGGAGGGCAGAGGCCGGCATTCCTCGGTGATATCATTTAAGATGACATGTGCATCCTGCATGTCTTCTCTCTCACCTTTTCTCTCTGCCACATAACCTTTCAGTCCAAGAATGCCCACTGATCCTAAAGGGGAACAAAGCAGATGCATGCAAATCAAACTCCTCCGTCTCCTCAGCTCAGGCTAAAAACCAGTAAGCTCTCAGCTTTCAGAGCCTTGTCTTGGCAATGCAGCCCTTGTCCTGCAACAGAACATCTAGCATCTGCTGCTGAACAGGATCTATTTATTTAGTAACATGGGTTTTTATGTGTTCCCAAGGTCAGCAGCTCTAAAAGCAGCCTACCCTCACTTTAGCAGGCAGCTGTAGCCAAGCAGGACTGCTGGGCATCAGACAGAACTCTTACCAAACAAGGGTGGGGGACAGGGAGGGCAGGGGAAGCACGTGGCACTGAACCTGCAGATTAAGTAAAGCACAGCTTTAAAGAGTGTGCTAAGGACAGGAAATACAGGTCTGATGTTCCCAGGACATGTCCTTTCCTTTGTACCACTGAATACATCTTACTCCCAAAGCTGCAACACAGTATTTCACAGACATTGAAGTCAAAGGCCCAGTACGTAACAAGGCTGCCTCTCCACCTCTCTGGCTTCTTTAGCAGCCAGGAGAGAGATTTGTGGATGTGGAAAAAGAAGCCAACCCCCCTCTTGGCAACACAAGTACTTATCCCGCCAGTGCTGAGGTGCCTGCTGCTCAGCTTCTGCTACTTCAGCAGGGACAGTAAGAAGGCCCAGGTGAAGGAGGCAGATAGAGCCAGGAAGCTCAAGGGGCTTCCACAAACCCCTGCAGCAGTTTGCTCCCTACAAGAGGCAGAAAAGGCAAGCAGACTGAAGAACCAAAGCTTAGCTTGGTTCTGGACTTACTCAGCCCAACGCCAAAAGTACAAATTGAGTACATTTGTTTTCAAACTGTCTGAAAACCTTTACAAACTTTCTTTTCCACAAGTTCTTCCCTGCCATTCTTCTCTTCCTCCTCCTCCAAGGACTTTCTCTTCTGCCCTTTCTCTTGGCTCTCTGCTGATACTTGCTTGGTAGCACTGGAGGCTGAAAGAAAGCAAAAATGCAAGTGGTTTGAGTGTTCCAGCACTGTTTTACTTGCATAAATTTAGCAGCAAGTCCTGTTATACTAAAGCACATTCAGGAGTGCAGGTTCACAAACTTACCCAGCATTATGTGCCCAGAATTACTGAACAAGACACCCTAACTGACCACAAATGGACACACACAGCTTCCCTCAGCACATACAGCCTGTGGCACACACATCACTGCCTGAGCAGGGAGTGCTGATTTCACCACTTCATGCTCTGTGACTCCATCTCAGGGACAGGACAGCTATGCTTGGCTAGCAGGCTGCTGATTCTCCCCCACAACACCCAGGTTTTATTTCCTAGCTACCAGGCCTTTTTTTTTTTTTTCCCCAGTTAATTGCTCAGGAAGCTAATGCTACAGGCTGGAATGCTCTAGCTACTATTACTATTATTATCATCATTATTGTAATTATTTTCCTCTATGATCTCTGCCCACAGCAATGCAAAGAAACTTATTTTAGTACTCTGAATGTACGTATTTTTAGAGAGTTCAGAAAGAGGCTACAAATTAAAGCTAACAAAGAAAACCTGATGTCAGAACTCTGTCTTTTTCCTTCCAGAGATTTAGTCTCATATGGGTATAGTGAATTACCTCACCTCCTCCCAGGTGACAACAAACACATGGCTGCATGCAGAAAGCCTAGCCACAGCAGCAGTCTGGGTTTGAAGCCATTTTCAGCAAGGAACAAGGAGGCAGCCAATGCCTACAGCAAAAAAGCAGCCAGAGCAGTGGCTGTACCAAGGAATACACATACTTTCCCTCCCAAAGCAGGGAGCTTCCAGACAGAGAATGGGGATCCCCATAAGACAGAAATGTACTTCTGTGAACGGGCCTAATTTTACATTTTAGGATTCAAAATCCTGATTTAAACAATTGGGGCACGAATTGTCATGACAAGTGTCAGCCAATCTGGACTGGAAAAATATGCACCAGGTTAACTTGCTATGTGTGCAACACAACAGGTTGCATCCCGGGCTTTTCCAAGAGGGGTGACTCGGCAGAGCCTGGTGGATGACACAGTTCCTTACCTGGGTCACTGCTGCTGGCTGGTGGGAGACCATCAAAGAGCAAAGAGCCTCCATTTCCTGCAGCACAAGAAAAAGACAAAAATAACTAAATACCTTTGTTCCTTCCAGGTAATAATGCTTTGTCGGTCTCCCCTGAGCTGAAGAAATGATGTCAGTTTACCAAAGAGAGACAGATTTCTACCTCCATTACTAGCTGGACAAACCCAGGCTTTGCATTTGTTCCAGGAAACATTTATATGGAACGTTCTATAGAATATATATGGTTATTAAAAAATCAAACAGGATGCAGCTGGTCTGCACACCAGTACTGATAACCCCACTGTCTTTATTCTGTCTAACAAAGAGCAGGATTTACACACATTTCATCTGAAAGAGATGCTGATGCAGAAAACATAGAAAACCAAACTAATGGCAGAAACAGAGCACCCATACCTGAGTCAGCACTGCTAGATGGTGGGAGATCATCAAACAGCAGAGGCCCTTTCTGGGCATCTTTCCCTGCAAGGCACCAGGGCACAGTCAGGAACCAGTGCACACTGCTGGGGGGAGCTGTTGTGAAAGGACTGCCCCCCAGCCAGTACAGGTGTGGTAAACCAGGAGAGCCTGATTTCCATCTCTAATTTTAGCACCTGCTACACAAGCAAAATAACCACCTGCCTAGGGGCTGAGGTGAACTTTGGTCTTAAGAACAGGTTTTGGAGTTTTTTTGTTAGCAATCCACAGATCTCACATTAGTACCCCTCAGCAGCACAGCAAGGGGAAAGGCTTCACCATGGTCTAAACCGCAGGGAACTGTAGTTCATACACAACATGCAAAAACATGGTCTACATTGCAGCGGAGCGAGTCCCGGGGAAAAGAAAACCACAAAAAACCACCAAAATCTACAATTTCTCCAGCGATTTATAACCCGTCCCCTCACCCTCCCCCCTGCCCCTCAAGCTCCCTGTGGCGGCGGCCTGGCTGTGCGCGGAGCCACGCTGCCCGCGGCCGAGCTGCAGCAGGCCCGGCGGGGCCCGCGGCCTGCCAGGCCGAGTCCAGGTGAGCCCAAACGGGCCGGGGCCGGGCAGGGCCGAGGGAAGCGCGGGCCCGAACGGATGGCGGCCTCACCCGCGGCGCCGCCGGGCTCGGGCAGGTCCCCGAACAGGTCCATCGCCGCTCCCGCCCGCCCCGCGCCGCCAATCCGCACCCGCGGACGGGCCGGAAATGGGCGCGCGCCTCGGCGGCCGGGGGCGCGAGCGGAAGGACGGCTTGGCCCCGCCCACGAGGTGCTCGTCATACGCCCCCTCCACCAATCGCAGGCGGCGTTGCGCTGTCAGTCAGTGTCGTGGCCCCGCCCCCTCTCCGCCAGGCTCATCGATACCGCTAGGCGGCGCACCTTCAGCGCTGCCCGCCCTCAGCGATCCTGCCGCCCCGCCAGCCCCAGAGAGGACGCTCAGTGCACGGGAATTGCGTTAAATGCGACATTTATTTCAGAACCGAACAAGCCTCACGTGCGCACGGACGGCCAGGACCCGCAGCACTGCCCCCTAGCACACGGCAGGGGGAACCGGAGAGCGGGAAGTGTGGCCTTCCTCCTCTTCTGGCTCCAGCCTGCCCGCCGATGCCCGCTTGTCTTCCGTGCCACCCGCTGCCCTGTGGAATTTCCCTTCCGATTGGGCTTACAGTCTTGCTGAAACCTCCGTTTTGCATTCCTTGCCGAGGGGATGGGTGCCAGGGCCATGACAAGGAGCGCGGTGCTGCTCAGAGCGCTGCTGGCGAGATGGCAAGGGTGGCCCGTGTGCCTCATCCAGCGGGAAGCCCTCGGCTCCGACCTCCAGCCGAGCCGTCTGCTCTGCAGGTTTGCTGGCCTCAGGCATGGCTTGGCTCTGGCTGGAGGCTGTCCTGCTGGCTGCGTCTTGTCTGGGGCACAGGCAGCACCACACAGCTCTGGCCGGTGAACCTGTGTCTGCTCCCTGACAGACACTGGTCCTGTCTCTGCCAGAAGCGGCGTCTATTCTGGAAGAGCTTCTACTCAGGTACCCCGTGTTTCTCCACCCTTAGCTCCTTACACTGAAATTTGGGATGGTACCAACTAGCCCAGAGCATGGGAGCCAGGATGTTGCAGCCTGAGCCCCTGCATTGCCCCAGCTCAGCCTCTCTATGCCTCCAGTCTGGCATCTCTTCATCCATAAAGGGCGCAAGTTGGCCTCCAGGTCTAAAATGGATCACAGAGAGGAAAATAGACCAGTTTGATGGGGAGCTTATCCTAGGCAGGGGAGCAGGGCTGAGAGGAGCAGCCCCACTGCAACTCTGAGCTGAAATAATGGGGTAAGATGCCCAAGGAGCTGCGTCGAGGGCAGGCAGAACCAGCATGTGCTTCAGAAGAATCCCCAAACTCTTTCTGTGACCTGAAACCCAAGCTAAAGGGTGCCTGATATGCAGCAAGGGGGCCCGTGCAAGCCTCTACTCATCTGCCATGTCCCTGCCTGTCCGTGCCCCCCACAATACGAGTATAACGAGAAGACAGCACCACATCCCACACACACACACACACACGCACACCCACACCCCACAGACAGTGCAGGGAGGTGCGGCAGAGCCAAGGCGCAGCCGTGCTGGACAAGAGACAGCAAAGCTGGGGGGGTGCCTGGGAGATGCACGGAGGAAGATGCTCAGCTTCCCACACGGAGCTGTGCCAGATGGCCACTTGGGAAGCCCTGAACAAAAACATCTAACCATGGGTGAGAGATGGGAGAAGAGAGAGAGAGCTGCTGCTGGAGGAGATGGGAAGCAGTGATGGCTGGAGGAGAAGGTCTTTTCAGCAAAAACACCTTCGATGTGGGAAGCCCCCAGATTAACATGCTGATGGAGGCAGGGTGGGGGGAGGTGGGTGCTCATTTCTGCAGCAGAGGAAGAGTGAGAAAACACCAGCTAGAACAGAAAAAAGAAGCCCCATCCCCACCCTGACACCCTTTGATCTGCTTTGAGCCCGTCATCTTGCTGGGAGAAGAAGGTATGTGCAAGCCCTTTAAAGGAAAGGGCAAGAAGGACTGTGTAAGGGTGAGATGGTCATTCCTAGTTGTGGCCCCTGGGGAATTTTCCCATTCTACCTGAACCTCCACACTCCCTGCAGGGTTGGAATCCTTGGCATCCTGCCCTAAGAGTGGGAAATGCCTTTGGATGAGACACCTGGGGGTCCCTGGCTGGGATAGTGGAGGTGGCCCATATGGTTTTGGTTGGAAAGGGCAGCCCAGCACGGGGTGACAGACAGAGCCATCCCCAGAGCTCTCCTTTTCCCTCCAGTAGGACTAAGCTCCAAAGTGCAGTGACCCATCCGCATGGACATGGGTGCCCTGGCCAGCTGAGGCTGTGGGCTCCTCCCTTCCAGAGGTAGATGGGGCAGGTAGGAATTGCCTTCTTTGGGAAGACATGGTGGGCTGTCTGCCCACTGCTCAGGGGAGAAGTGGTTTAAGCTGTTGGGGAAGGCAAAGCAAATGATTGGGGAAGGGCGTAGAGTGAGGGTCAGAGCTGCGCTGCTGCCAGGCACAAGCCAGGGATGTCCTGGGGAGGGCATCTCTGGAACCCCAGCCCACCACCAAGGCTCTCCCCTGCCTGGGGGAGACATTGGCTGGGGGCCAGGACTCAATTTAGGGGATTTTTGTGGTCTAAATAGAAATAAATACTTTATAAATATAATCTTAAAGTACTGACACCTGATCTTACTCTGCTGCCTCTTGCAGAAACATCAGTAAATTAGGGAATTCCCACACCTAAATTACCACTTTCCCTTTGCCTGAGGGCAATTCCTCCTGCTCTCCCAGCTCTGACTGCATTCCCATCTCTCTAGATCAAAGACCAGCTTTTGGCCAAAATCACCCTTCTCACTCCCTCCCCTCTGATAGGGACCTTTTTTTGAGCATTAGATGGTGTGATATGAAGGTCACCCATGGGGGGACAGGCAGAAGATGGCATGTGCACAAGGAATCCTGCCCAGGCGGGTCCAGGCTTTTGCAGCTACAAACAGAAGTGAGTTTCCCCTGTGAAGCTGTGAATCGAAACAGATCCTTCCATGGAGCAGAGAGCTGGGGCAGCAGATGGTGTGAAAGATCAGATATTAACATGGGGAGTCTTCAGACAGAATCAGCTATCTTGATCCTGCTGGCAGACGGATGAGGTGGAGGGTATTTTTCAGGTTAGATTCTCATCTGGGCTGTTCTCCTTCTGGACAGCTTGGATCTGATTTGGAAAACAAGGGACAAAAGGTGTTAAGAGAGGGACAAGGAGAAGTGTGTACTCCCAGGCTGAGTGTCCTACCTCCAGGCTGATACTTGAATCCAGACAGCTGGAGGTACATAGAATTAAAGTCTCTTTAGCCAGAGCACACACATTTCTGTGTGTTTATTCCTATTACCCTAGTCCTGCCACTTGAGATGATCTTGAGAACTCCACGGGATGGTCTTGTTGAGGAATAAATACATTTAGTGCAGGTAACTTGGTGTGCAGCTGCAATATGAGCTGCAAGGGTGGGAGCCTGAGGCAAGAGTCCGTGAACTGCCGATCGTTTGCATAACAAGGGGCACAAGGACCTGGGCATAGCCAGGTGAAGGACACTCAAAGACACAGCAGGAGCAGAGGAACCCAGACTTTTGTGCCCTTAGACTATGGGGGTATAAAAGTCCAGGGTTTCCTTTGTTAAGGGTCCCTTCTTAGAGGCACCCAGCTCCAGCTGTTATTTTGTTATTGCACCATGATTGAATTATTTTAAGGATCGAGATGTCTGAGACTCTGCTGTGGGAAACCTGTGACTGAGCCAGTTAGGAAACCTTGTCTGACTGTGAGTGTGGTGAGTGAAGGAAGTCAAGCAAGGCCGCTGTCAGCTCACTGGAACCACCTGCTGTGAAGGGGCCTTAGTCCCAGCTCAGGTGGTGCGTGTGTGACTTCCAGAGTGGCTCCTGGATGGTCAGACAGGAAAGTTTCCTCAACAGTCTCAAAAACTCTGTGAGATGGTCTCAAAAACAGTGACAGGCCAGTGTCCCTGCCACCAGGCACGGATGTTGCTTTGAGCTCAGCACAACAGTGTCTCTGAGACTGAAGCATTTAAATGTGCATGAGCTGAATTCAAAATTATTATGGTTGAAGTTTTGCCAGCTGAGAACCTGTTCAGGCACAGCTCTGCACAGGAGATGCTCCCCACCTGGCTGGGGGCTGCAGCAGGGAAAGCACTGGGAGCCCGAAGACCCCCCCAGAAATGGCTTCTCTGCATCCCCCTTCCCCAAGCTGCCCCTGGTACCTTATGGATCCAGCCAGGAGAGGGTTGAAAGCGTAGAGCCAGTCGTGCATGTCTTTGTCACTGCTTGCCTGCAGCAGGATGCCCCGATGCTCCGTGCACACCGCAAACGTGTTCGGGGTCTGCTGGGGGAGAGCCAGGGCTTAGTCCCTCACTCAATGGGGTGTGTGGAGTGCGGCTGGCTCCCAGTAGCCTACCTTGAGCATGGCCTGCTGGTCCTCACTGTACTCCACCTGGGCCTTGGAGAGGTTGAGTATGGCCCTCTCAACCGCATCCTTGTCCGAGTTGTAGATGTAGACATATGGACGCCGGACCACCACAAAGCGTTTCACCCACCCATTGGTGTGAGGCTCCAGGAAGTGCAGATAGCCCTTTTTGGAGACAATGGGACTGCAGAAGAGAGACCAAGATAATGGGTGGAATACAGACCATGACGAGGTGGCAATGGTAGGGCATGGACCCCTGCCCATAAGTGCCCCCCTCGCTGGCTGCTCCAGTTGCTCCTACCTGACCCGAATCTCCTGGATGTCAGGCACCAGCAAACGCTGGGGCTCCTTCTCCTCCTCAGGCCGGCGGGCTGGTGACTTCTTCTGCTCTCCTTCTACCACAGGTTCCACGTCAGGACTCTCTGCCCGGGAGGAGACCTGGGGGGGTCTGGTGAAGGAGGAGAGGATGGAATGTAGGAAGAGTGATGGCTAGGGAATATCCGTAGACAAGGACTATGTCCCAGTGATACAGCTGGTCTGTTTGGGGTGTATCACCAGAACCTCCCCGGCAGCTTCTTACCTGACCTCCATGGCATTGTAACGTCCTTCCACCAATGATGGGCAGGTCGAGGAGGGGGTGAGAGAGGTGACCCCAAGAGCTGGCATGGAGGGGTCTCTTACCAAGGTCACAGACATTTCAGACAGCTGTGGATGAATGGAGGTGTGAATTAAAGTTTCTGCACAAAGCCAGGCACATGCAAAGGACCAGGCTCCTGCTCATACAGGGAGAGGCAAGACCCCTGGCTGGCAGGGTCCTCTCCTGGCATAGTCCTGAGAGGCACCAGTTCGGGGGAAAGCCCAGGCAAGCAGAGAGAGCAGACACCCTAGAGGAGGCATGACTTGTGTCATAGTGCCCACCTAGCCCCCACCCAGCCATTCCCCTGCCAGCCACACATCCCTCCTTGGCCCCACCAGCCCAGCAGAGTCTGGCGCAGCAGCAGTACCTTGCTCTCACTGGCGCTAATGCAGACGTGGCTGTGGCTGTACTCCCTGTTGAAGGTGTGCGTGAGCAGGCGCAAGCACTGCAGAGAGAGAAGGAGAACAGTGGGGCACAAGGCACATTCCACCTCCTGCTCCTCAGGCTTTCTCCTGCCACAACCCCCAGCTCCCCTGTGGAAGCCACTTCCTGGCTTCATCCTGGCAAGCTGGGGATGCTGCAGGATGGTACCTTCACAGCCAGCTCCTTCTGCCTCTCACTGGGAGTCTCAGGGGGAGAGGTGCGGCCTTCAGGGGCCCCGTCGGCAGAGAGTGGGGAGGAGATGCAGGAGGTGCTTCGGGACTCAGAATCCTCACTGGAGCAGGGGGACAGGGTCTCCATGCCCAGGCGCTGGGTCGTCTCCAGCTTCTCGCGCAGTAACAGGTAGTGTCTTGTCTTCTCCACCTAGGCACAGGCACCCAGGCTCAGGGGTGGCTCTTTTCCCCATCCCCAGCCCCCTTAACCCCATTTACTAATTAGCTTTGGATCTAATCTGCTGGGACCTGGCTAGCAGTGATGCACAGGAGTTTTGGCAGCACAGCCCCATTCCTGCCTCCTCCCACAACCAAGATGGCTGTGACATGCAGGGTGGAGAATCCCCCCAGCACCAGCAGAGCTGTGAATTGCACTATTTCAGCCCTTTTCTAGCCCAGACTCTTACTTCTTGCAGGAGGCTGAGTTTCTCCAGCTCCCACTGATGGTCAAGGATGAGGCTGTCACTGCGGGGCCGCCAGCCAGCCAGGTTCTCTTCTCCCCGGACATAGGCTACAGAGGTGTCGAGCACACGCCGGCGCCTTCTCTGCATGCCTGTGAGCACAGACGCATAGCTGGAGGCACAGAGGCACAGGCCCCAGCCCAAATGCCCAGCTATGCCTCCCTGCCCCAGCTGAATAGCTGGGCAGAGGTGTGGCACCCACCTGGGCTGCCAGCATCAGCCACGCGGCACAGGCTGAGCTCGTAGACTCCTGTCACGCGGTTGCTGTGAGCGAAGAGAGATGAAGGATTATGGGCTTTGCCCCATCCCCACACCCCAGTTATTCCACTCAGGCTGCTGGGATGCCCTAGAGGAGCTCCAGTCCCTGGGTGATGGCTCTCCTCTCCCTAACAGGAGCATCCTGGTACCTCTCAGAAGCACGCAGGCTGCCGCTGCCAAAGAGATTGCGGATGGAGCGTGATGCAGGAAGCTTGGCATCCCGGGAGTAGAAAACCATGCAGAAGTCTTTGGTGATGACAGCAGGCTGAGTGCAGTTCTCCATCTGCAGTAGGGCAGGGGGAGGCATCAGGGGGGCTGCAGGGTGGCAGCCCAGCAGGTCTCTCCCACCCTTGTGCCCAGCAGGTTCTACTCCTAGGGTCCCACAGTGCCCCTGAGCACCAAGTTGAACTCTGCACCCCAGAAGCACTGGCTGAGGAAAGGCTCACGCTGCCTGCACCCCAACAGCAGGGGAAATACCAGACTTTGTTTATGTACAGTGACCCCAAGCAAGGTTCTTGCCTCGATGTAAGCTGACAGGGTGATGTAGATCTTCTCCCGGTAAGGGGTAACACGGTTGAGCAGCAGCGAGTTGTGCATGGAGCTATCCCACGCCGCCTCAAACTGGTAGAAAGTCCTGCCAAAAAAACCCAGCAGGGCCAGTAAAACAACCTCCCTGGAACCCCTGGCAGGCGAGCAAGGAGATGCCATTGTCCCCCCCACAGCGCTGCAGCAGGCCTGCAAGGACACACAGACATGCATGCGCAGTGGGGACAAATGGGGACAGCCACTCCAGAGGACACAGGCTCAAGGCAAAGGGCACAAGGCATGGTGGGAGGAGGACACAGCACCCTTGAAATGGCCAATGGACCGGGGTTTTGGGGAGGAGGGACTGCGAGAGGAGTGGGGGGCTCAGATGGGGTGCAGGCAAGGCAGAGCAGGCTGGGAAGGCAAAGGAGGGTGAAGGAGGGTTCATGCCCCATCCCCATGTTCAGAGCGGGGGCTGCCACCCCCAGTGCAGCTGGGCCAGTCCCCACCATCCAGCCTAGGACACAGCACCTCTCAGGCCCTGCCAGGAGCGGCTGTTGCCATTTGGGTGATGATGGCCAGAAGGGAAAGGAGGGAGGATGCTCAGCACGGGGGGTGCTGCCAGCCCACCTGAGAGCACAGCCCCCCCTCCACCAGTCAGGTCCCCTTCCCTAGGGCTGCCCCTATCTGCCAGCCCTGGGCCCCAGTGAAAAGCCAGGGATCATGATTTGGTGGCTGGCTGCTGTCAGGCTGTCTCCCCTGGCTCTTGCTCGACCCTCATCACCAGCCCCATTCCCACTCTGCTGCCTCAGGCCCCTTTGGTGTGTTTTCCATGACTCCCAGGTTGGGAGCAGGAGCAGGGGACACCAGGTCCCACTCACCCATACCTGGAGAGGATGGCACAGCTCACTCAAATCAAGAGTGACAGCTGCCCTCCCTTGGGTTGAGCAACCAAGGGTGAGGAAGCAGGAGGCAGCTCCGGTGAGAGAGCATGGGGGATCGCTGTTTCACCCCCTGCACCACTCCTGGGCTCCCTCCCGGGTCAGCCGTGGCTTTATGGCATACCAACTCCCCAAAACTGCCCAGAGCTGCTGCGGCCCTGGCTCCTGCCTGAGCATCCTCAAGAAGCCGTGGTTCAGCCGTATCTCAATGAGAACACTTCAGCATGTCCCTGAAGCAGCATCCAGGTGGCTGAGGAGCAATTTTAACAAGAGCCAGGGCAGCCAGCGGGAGCGGGGAGAGGTTCTCAACTGCAATTTCCCCCACATCGGAAGAAGAGGGAGAGTGACGCTTTCAAAAGGTGTAAAATACATAAACCCCCCCAGTGTGAGACACAGCCAAGGCAAAGGATTGCTTTGCAGACACAGGTTGACTAAGAAAAGAGCGCTCCCCAAGGAGGAGAAGGAGAAGAGGAGCCTCAGGGGAGGGGAGAAAGAGCAAAAAGCAAAGGGAGGAGGCAAAGGGGAAAAAGAGAAAAGCAGGAGGGACCAGACCGAGCAGGTGCGCGTGAAATACCTAGTGTCATTTCCCAGCGAAATGCTATAAGTGGAAGGTGACCCAAGGACAAACACACACATGTACACACACAGAAAAACGACAGGTCAGAAGAGCCCCTCTTGAAGGGACTCGCCCATATTAGCACCGCTGGCCAAGGGAGCTCCTGCCTAGCTGAACCCAAAATGGCAACCAAAAGGAGCTCAGAAAGGGCAGACAGAAGCTTACCAGACTGGGTGAAAACCCTCTGCCTCCCACTTTCTTCATGGCTCAGAAACTGGGAAGGAAGCACATGTGCTCCCTATCACCTTAACTGTGCCCTCGTGCCATCCCAAGGCAAGGAGCTCCCCCCCAGCGCAGTCCCCTGGGACAGTGCCAGCTGGGGGGATGAGCCGTCCCACTGCATTTCACACAGCAGGTGACTTCTTGGCCCATCCCCTGGTCCACAAGGAAAGCATCACTGTGCTGAGAGGCCATGGGCAGCACCAGTGTGAACCCACTTCTCTTGCAGTGGGGGCCTGCATCAATGCTACATCCACTTTCCTGCACCCTGGGAGGGGACAGAATGCTGCTGGAGGGACAGCTCTGCCCTCAGACATCTCTGAGCAGGACCAGCTTTGAGTTGCTGTAGGGAGGACAACCTTCAGGCACAAAGTTATGTACCAGGACTCGGGGCACTCCATCCCTGTCTCCCAGCCACATGCCCCTCTTCTGCCATGGGGCACAGTGGTGAGCCCCTCCCCTGGGGCCTCAGCCATGCTCCCATCCAGACCTTGGTGGCACATCCACAGATCTGGCACCTCTCGCGCATATGCCAGGCTCACCCAGTGGTCCTGGCTGAAGCCCCAAACAGTCACTGCCCCTTTACACAGGGGACCGACAGCCTGTGCCACATATAGGTGTGTGCACCCACTGTTACACCTGCACACAGACACACACTGCCTGTATGCCGCACCTACACCCACAGGACAACCGTGCACGGGGTGGGCAGTCGCTGCCTCACCAACTGCTGTGCTGCCAGCATTACCAGGTGCCCAGGAGAGGGCAGACAAGCCCCAAAACTTCCAGTCCTCAACAGCCCTGCAGCTACTCCAAGCAGCACCAGGGGCTGAGCTGGGGCTGGGGTGGGAGACAATGGAGGGTCTGGCACACTCGGTGCCAGATGCCAGAGAAGATGGGAGAGTAGCGAAGTTGAAAAGCAAGAATAAAACCCAAATCAGGCAATGGGGATGCAGGCGTGCGAGGGGGAGCGGCAGCCAGCCAGAGCGTGGCCCAAACGAACAGCAAAAGGGGTCGAGTGAGCAAGAGGTGCCAGCGCAGGAGGGAGGAGGGATGGGGCACGTGGAGTGGATGAGGGGCTGGATGTCCAAGTGCTGCCTCTGGCGGGAGTGAGCGTGCCGAGGCAAGGGGGTAGAAAGAAAAAACAGGAGAGAAGAAGGAGAGGTGGAAAAAAAACCAATGGAAACAAATAATACCTAGGCATATCCGAATCAAGAAACTGCCTGCGAAAACACAAAACAATCACATGGTTAGTGTGGGCTTAGATGGGCAGTAGCAGCTGAGGGAAGCGAGGGGGGACACCAGGCACTGCCCCCCGCACCTCCGCCCTGGGTGCTCGATGCAGGGATGGATGCGTGCTGAGGAGAGAGCTGAACCACTCTCCCAGCCTCCTCCTGAGTGGCTCCGGGGCGCTGGGGATGCTGCAGAGGGGAAGCTAGGGCTGCTCCAGGCAATGGAGGCTGCATGGCACGAGGCAGCGAAAGCGGGGAGCGCAAGCAGCTGGGAGGAGGGTGAAGTGGGCGCTGGCTCTGCTCTCTTCCTTCCTTCTGCCTGTCCTCACAGCTGCAGGGTGAAGCATGCATGTCTGCATGTGGAGTGGGAGTGGGGGGCACTGCAGCTACCTGCAGGCAGCTGGCCACCCTTCCTCCCCCTGCCTCAGCACAGGCAGGCTCCATGGAACAGATATGGGACAGATATGACATGCGCACCAGTCTGTGCCCCAAATGGGCCGCCAGTCTCCACGCTTCTCTCCACACCCCAAGTATCCCCCCAGCGTGAGCCATGTCCCCTTGTCCTGCAGGACTCACAGGGTGGAAGTCAGAGCAAGAGGCACATCACTCCTGCCAGGCTGAAGATCCCATATGGCTGCATCTGGGACCAACCAGACAACCAAGCAGATCAGGGAGCTGACAAAATTCTGTCCAGCCCCAAGAGCCTGTGGGTGCCACAGCCACCCATCTCCCAGCAAAAAAACCACCACCGCTGCACTGGGCCACGCCTTCCTCATCTGACCATCTCCATCTGGCCTCCTTCTGTATCCCCAAAGCTGTGACAAAGTCTCCTGGTCCGACACTTGCACACGGGCTGACTCCAGGACTCGCCTCTGCTGCCCAGATACTCTGTGCAGGTTGCTCTGCCATGTCCAGAAGCTGCCCTGGGAATGCTCAGGGTAGCACCTCCCATCCAGACCCCCATAATTCCCCCAAATTACCCTGCCTTGGGACAGGCCTCCTTGTGGCAATCGTGACCACAAAGCAAATGAAGGAAAAAATGGCCCCCATGCCTTGCTAGGATATTCCTACACCAGCGATACAACGCACACAGCCAAGGACCAGTCCTGCTGCTCCCAGTGCTGGCAACAGCCATCCCTGTCTTGTTGCAGCTGCCTGCATGCACACATTCTGGTCAGAGACCAGTCCTGAGGACCCAACCAGTCGTCAGAGTTTCACCAGTAGCCCTGGTGCAGGAGAGCTCTGCCCTCCATATCCATGACTCTCCCTGCCACTGCAGGACTCATACAGGGAGATCTTAAAGATAAAAATTTTCCGGTCCCACTTCTTTCACAGCCTGCCAAACCCACAGAGGGACACCTCTAAGCAACCTGGTCTACTGGAAGATGTCCCTGTCCATAGCAGGGGGTTTGGAATGAGATGATCTTTAAAGTCCCTTTTAGCTCAAACCACTCTGTGGTTCTATGACAGAGCCCCCTGGGACAGTCAGGAAGGGATGGACATCCCTGAAGGTGGGAATAGCTTTCCTGCATTACACACTGATAGGGATCTGCCACGGGTGCCAAGTGGCCTTTCCAGCAATTTTTTATCCTGGGATACAGGATAAATAGCCCTTTGTGGCATGTCCCCTCTAGCCATGGAGTTGGGACATCCTCCTGGCACCGGCACCAACTGCCTCCCTGTGCCAGACTGTCTGTCACAGCCAGCACCAGAGAGCAGGATCCACACATGAATTCTGTGTACTGCCCTCCCCAGCAAAGCAAGGCCTTGGGGAGGAGGAGAAGGGGTTTGGCAGCCCTGTACCGCAAGACCCTGTGCAGGTCCATAAAAACCCTGCCTCAGGGCAGCAATGGGTCAGCAGAAGGGCCAAGAGCCTTCCAGGGGAGAGAAGGGCTGCTACTCACTCCCCTCCATCCCTCACCACAGCAAGGGAAGAGCACAAAAAAAAGCATCACGCACCGGTCATCCTGGGAGGGATGGATGTACCCAGAGGAGAGGTTGTTCAGGGACAGGATGTTGGGGTCGATGAGTGACTCATCTGCTTCTGGGGTGTTCCGGATTCGACCTGCAAACACAGCACAGAGTTGCCTCTGAGGTGACAGGCAGTGGCCAACTGCCTGCCTGCAGCCTCCCTGTCAGGCAGCAGTTGCCATTCAGCCCACTTCTGGCCATTCAGCACCAGAGATCTTGGTCCAGCTCCTGGACATGCTGGCATGGGGCTGAGGTGTCCTGCCCAGGCAGTGTCACAGTGTCACCTGCCAGGCAGCAACTACTTTACTATTGCAGTGTAGGAGGGGAGACAAGGCATAAAGCCCCATGTGGGAACATGGAAACACAGGAATATGGGCAAGAAACAGCCCAAGTGGATGCCTGCAAGCTCAGAGGGCTGGGGGCTGGCTTAGCTTACCCACAACCAGCTCCCGTACTTCCTTCCAGTGGATGAGGCTGCCCGTTTCATGCACCAAGGTGACAGTGATTCTCCTCTGGATGCCCTAAAATCCACGAGGCCAGAGAGAAGGGACAGTAGTTAACACAGGTCCCAACAGGACTCAGAGCTGGGACAGCATCTTGGGCAGAGAATACCTGATGAAGGAGGAAGGTCCCATGGCATGGCATGCCTCCGCGGTGGTCCACAACGGCAGGGATGTAGCTGGAAGAGAGGATTGCAGCATGACATAGAGTCCTGCCAGCCTGCCCAGAGGTGCTGAGCACTGGGCAAATGCCCTGTTGCCTTCTCCCTCTCCCTCTCCCTCTCCCTCTCCCTCTCCCTCCCCCTCTCCCAGCAGGACTTACTCGCCATTGGCCTCCAGTTCGCAGATCTCAAAGAAGACCATCAGGTCATACTTGCACTGGCAAGGGCCAGCACTGGGCCGAGTCATGGTGCTCAGCTTTGTCGCAGGCACTGCAGTGGGTCAGAAAAGACAGGTGAGAGAGAGAGGCTGAGCATGCTGCTGGCACTTGGAGTGAGGCATGTGATGGCAGGGAAAGGGCAGGGCAGGCAAGAACCTCAGGGCACACACAGAGGCAGCAACAAGAGCCTCATCCCAGGGACCGTGCTGATCACTGGCATGATTTCTCCCTTGCCTAACATGGGGCATCAGCAAGAGACTGGCCTCACCCATCCCCAAGATGCACACGGTGTGCCTGCAGTCTGAGCACAGACACATCCAAAAATACACAGTGCTGCTCCAGGCACTGCTCAGGGACAACCAAAGGGAAGCTCCCCCTGTGCTGGTGTGTTGACTGTACAGCCAAACCCCCACAGCTGGTTTGCACAGTGAGGATCCTGCCACCCCTGTGGGACAGTGGGGCTGGGTGGCTATCTGAGCTACTCAGGGCAAGGAACTTCCTCCATGCTGCTCTGCAGGGCTGAGATGGGCGTATTGCATCTATTGAGTATTGTGAAAATAGGTGTCTAGGACTTCAGAGTACTCTGGCCCATAGTAAATTTTGTGCTGCCCCTGGGGTGCTAACTGGTCATTCTGGGGAAGAGGACACCCACCCAACATGGGAACTATGGGTGCACACAGGAGTAGGAGGCCAGGTTCCCTACCTGGTTTGGAGAGTGGCATCACACGGGGGAAGTGGCGTCGGGATGGCCTCAATGGGCTGCAGACAGAACGAGCTTGGTTATAGCACCCCCAGGGACCCCCAAACCCAGCCAACCCCACCTATGCCTTGGGGCCACCCCCCACCACCTGTCCCCTTTCTCTGGGTCCCCACTGCACCAGGAGCCCCTAGCATAGCCAGGGGCTGGGGCTGGCCCAGATGTGCCCACCTCAGCACATCCTTGCAGAGAGGTGGGAAGGGGTGCTGCTGGTAATGGCCAAACACCTCAAACACAATCGGCTGGCTCTTGATGTATTCGATGAAGGATTTAGTCACCTCCACAGCGATCTAGAAGAGAAAGAGCTGCTGAGACTGCAGTTTAGCTGGGAAAGGGACAGAGCCAGCAACAGCACCCAGGATGTGGGAGGGTGTAAGACTGCCATCCCCTGCATCCCTCATCCACTCCTCCCCCCATTCAGGGATGGTCTCCCCACCAAGACCACTGCCATGAAATCCCAGCCTTTTCAGGTGGACGACAGTGGCTTTTGGTCTCTCTCCTGCATGTCCACTATGTCTAAAGTTGGCTTAGCTGGGTGGCTGTGAGGGGCTGGGAAAGCCAGGAGGAAGCTGCTTCCCTGGGAGAGGATCCAGCCAGTGGCTCTGCAGAGACCCCAGCAGCTGCAGGGGCAAAGGGGTGGTGGAAGAAGAGTACGCACATTTTGGACATGATAGAAGCCCAATGGTGGCCCTCGTCCTGTGTTCTTCAAGGGTTCTGTTGAAAAGGCCTCATCATGGCGATGGATGAAGCTGTGGAGGGAAGGAAGGTGGTTCAGGGGCTGTGGGATGGGGATGTGCTGGAGCAGGGAGGGGAGTGAAAGCAAGGGACCAGAACAAGAGCCTATTTCCCTGGGGGCTGATGCCTGCACCCTTGGCTGGTACAGGACTCCCCAAAGCTGATGGGAGTCTCTCCTTGCCTTTTGCCAGTGACCACACTGTGCTTGAGCCCATTCCACAGCCCTTGGTTTTGCCTCCCCATCCACAAGGGGCTCTGAGGTGGAGGGGTAGGTCTTCCCAACATTCACCATGAGCCCCTAGGTGATGGCTGGAGCGTGATGGAAGGTGCAGGGCTGGGGGGCACTGGGGCTCACTTGAACTGGCAGAAGATGTCTGCATATTCTGCAGAGATGCTGGAGGCTTGCAGGACCGTCACGCGGAAAGTGAAGATGCTGCCCAGCTTCAGGTGGTCCAAAGCCACCTCCAGTGGCCCATCCGGTGCAGGCTTCTCTGGGCTGTCCAGAAGAAGGTCCTCTGGGGTCACTGCAGGGAAGGGGAGGCCCTTAGCAAATCAGGGTGTCATCCCCTCAGTGTTAGGAACATTTAGGAAAAATGTTGAGACACTGGAGCTTGTCTAGAGAAGGGCAACAAGGTTGGCGAAGGGTCTGGAACACAAGTCCTATAAGGAGCAGCTGAGGGAGCAGGGATTATATAGCCTGGAGAAAAGGAGGCTGATGGGAAACCTTATTACTCTGCAACTACCTGAAAGGAGTTTAGCCAGGTAAGGGTTGTTCTCCCAGGCAACTAGTCATAGGACAAGAGGTCACCACCTTAAGCTGCACCAGTGGAGGCTTAGGTTGGACATTAGGGAGAATTTCTTCACAGAAAGGGTGACTAAGCATTGGAATGGGCTGCCCAGGGAGGTGGTGGAGTTGCTGTTCCTGGAGTTAAGAAAAGCCTGGGTGTGGCACTTAGTGCCATGGCAGTTGATGAGGGGTTGTCAGGTCGTAAGTTGAGCCTGATGATCTCAAAGGCTTTTTCCAACCTAATTGACTCCGATTCTGTCTGCCAGCCTCCCCCACCAGAGGTGGTGATGCCGGGGAGAGTGCAAGAGGCTGGGTGCAAAACTGCTTGTCACACCTCCTTACCTGCACAGGTGTTGTTGTTGACTTCATCGGCAGAGGGACCCACGTCGCTGACCTGCCCCTGACCTTCAACAATGCGCAGCTCCTCCTGAGAGGTCCCCGAGCGAGACATCCCCACAGCTGGGCACGACTCTGACTGGAACTGTGTGAAGAATGCGGCTCAGGGATGCTGGTGGTCCCCAGGGTGGTCTTGCTTGTGCCACCACCAGCAACCCAAGCACCTGGGCACCTCCAGCTCTCCTCTCCCACCCCACGGCAGCCCCTCTGGGACACAGGTGAGAGCAATGTGCACCGGTGGGTGCCTGAGGCCTTGGTCTCCCTGGTGGACCTAGACCACCTTCCCTCTGATGCCAACACCTCTAGGAGCCTGGGGGTCCCTGTGGGGAAGCACTGAGGTGGCAGGCAGGGGTCTGGGGTCTCCGGGCACCCACCAAGAGCTGGCTCCACTTTACCTTCTCAAAGTGCTGGTCATCAAAGGAGATCTTGGCTGTCCCAGACTGCCGCACACCAGAGCCATAGTCAGGGGCTTCTTCGTCCGCTGGAGGAGGGATGGGGGTGAGCAGCACGGAGGGTGCAGGGGGTGCACGTGGCACATTTTGCAGGGGGTTTCCCTCCTACCTGAGATGGCCTGGACAGCCACACGCAGGAAGCCCTTCACCTCGCCCTTCTCGCTGACGATGGCCACGCGGTGGACCAGGGGCACGGGGTAGAGGAGGTTGCTCAGGTAGACAAAGGCCCTGCCAGAGAAGGGGGGGACACACAACAGGGGGGAGAGCGGTCACTGCTCCCACCCGCGAGTCCCCAGGCACGGCTGGCGTGGCCGGCAGCGGCCGGGATCCCAGGTCACTGCTCAGGGCGCGACCGCAGCGCTGCAAAGCAAAACTAAAGAGAAGGCAGCCAGGGCCAGGCGAGGGGGCTGGGGCAGCGGGCAGGCAGCGTGCCGCGGGCAGGAGGGTGGGCAGGAGGGTGGCACACGCCATGGACAACACCACAGAACACACCAGACTTGCAGACCTCTCCGACTGTCACCTCTGTGGCAGGCAGGAGGGGAGAGGGCTGCGCTGGTGCCACCAGGAAGCTGTAGGGCAAGAGGACCTTCTCTGTGGTAGAGAGCTGGAGAACTTGGTCAGGAGGTGCTGCGACACAACTAGGGGGCAGCTGCAGAGTCACCATGGGGAGGACAAGGGGAAGACAGGGGGAAGGAAGGGTAACAAAGGAGATGGAAGCTGTCAGGAGTGAAGGGGGTGAGAGGACAAGGTCCTGGACCTCCAGAGGTGAACCTGCTGGGGGTTCATGGCCCTGGCTCTGCCTGCACTGTTGCAGACCACTGGGAGGGAGGCTGCATGGTGTGGCTGGCACCATCAGGGTGTGCATCCCCCCTCCCCATCCCTTCACACATACGGCTTCAGGGTCCCAAGCCACCTGCCAGCACGTCTCAGGGCTGAACAGTGTGCCTGGCAAGTCTGAGCCCTCCTGCTCTCCTCTGCAGCATCCAGGTCACCGATGCCACCATGGTGAAGTGCCATGCCAGAGTCCAACACGATGGCTGCACCATGTCTCTGTCAGCACCTCCTGTCAGGCCACAGCTCTCTGTTTCTCAAGTGTTTTGGGTCCTCTTGCTGCCTCCCTCCACCTCACCACCAGCTTCCAGCAGTCATCCATGGCCATGGTGGCATGCTGTGCCCTCTGCAGTGACAAGTCACCTTTGGCATTGAGCTCCCTGCCAAGAGGTGCTAACGAGCAGCACCGCTCCCAGCAAGAGGAGGTGTGGGTGCCTGGCACCTCTCCCTGTGGCACCCCCAGCATCTTGAAACGCAGCATCATTGGGTGTTGTGGGGTGGGATGGTGCTGGGGGTGGCCAGGACACTTCTGCTTCAGGAGGCTCCCATGAGAGTTGCATCTCAGGCGGCTGCTGTGCTGCTCAGGGCGTCCCAGCCTCACAGGAGTCTTCATATTCAATGGCACCCCGAAGTGCCCAGGGGGCTCTTGCACCCCTGCACTTGCACCCTGATCCCCAAGTCCAGAGATTCCCCCTGCTCTGGTGACTCCCATTGACCTTCAACTGCTCCTCGAGGCTTCTTCCACCCAAAGCATCTCAAAAGACTCAAGTTGTGGAAGCAGGTGATGCCAAATCAGTATCTCCTGATGGGCCTGTCTCAACCCATCTCTTCTCAGATGCCACCGGGAAAAAGTGGCATCCTGGCAGGACCTCACACCTGGGGCAGTTCCCTGTGACCACAGGGGTCTCCTCAGAAGTGCAGGGCTCTGTGTGAACCCACCCACCCGAAATCATAGGGCAGCTGGTGTGGAAGCGGAGGACTGGAGAGGACAGGGAAGAGTGGGAGGGAAGTGGGGCAGGCAGGGAGGAGGGGACAAGTGTGTCACTAGAGGAAGGAGGGCAGGGGCACTAACCACAAGATTGGTGAGGTGCAAAGATGGCATGCTCAGATCAAAGAAAAGCCTTTCCAAAGGAAGACAAAAGTGAAATAACCCCAATTTTCGCTAAAGCTTTGAAGAGATAGAGCCAGCAGCTAAAAAAAGAATTAAAAAAACACCCCTAAAATAACCAAAATAAAAAAAATGAAAGGAAGAGAGAGAGGAAGAGAGAGAGGGAGAGGAAGAGGGAGAGGAAGAGAGAGGAAGAAAGAGGGAGAGAAAGAGAGAGAGGGAAAGAGAGAGAGAGAAAAAGAAAGAAAGAGAGGAAGAGAGAAAGAAAGAAAGAGAAAGAGAGAAAGAAAGAAAGAGAGAAAGAAAGAGAGAAAGAAAGAAATAGAGAAAGAGAGAGAGAAAGTGAGAAAGTGAGAGAGAGAGAGAAAGAAAGAAAGAAAGGAAAGAAAGAAAAGAAAGAAATCAAAGACAAGGATCCAATCATAAACCAATCCAAGCACACTTCACAAGAAATGTGGCCGGCGGAGCTGCTGCGCGGGGAGCCAAACCCAGGGCAGACTCAAAAGAAGTCAGGAGGCACCAAGCTCTGGGGAACACGCCCCCGGCACGGAGTGGGGCCGCTGCCACAGGGCCTTATTTGGTTTTTTGAGGTGCCCTTGAGAGTTTTGGGGTTGTTTTGATTTTTTTTTCTTTTAAATAAGGAAAAAATGAAAAAAGAAAATAAAAGGGGAAGAACCCAGCTCTTTCGGTCTGAGGCTGCAGGACTCTTACCCCACCTCCACCCTCTCTGCCTGCTCTGGTCCCTTGTCCCCACCATGCTGCCTGTCTCTGGCACACCAAGGAAGAGGAGCCCCAGCTCACCCCAGTCAGGGAGCCCCTGTCTGAGGCAAAGGCTCTCAGAGCAGCTCCTGGTGCACACCCCTTGGGAAAACCCCAGGGAACACTGACAGCTCCACATACCATTCTAAGGATAGGCAGATGGCTCCAGGTTTGGTGGCACAGCCAGGTTGGGGCAGCTGGTGGATTTCTCCAGACCAAGACTGCTGGAGCCCAAGGACGTCTTCAGACAACAGGTATGACAAATCAAAGCTCTTGTCCTTGGCCCTAGCTGAAGAGGAGCTGGAGCCTACACTGAGGTCCCCACAACCTCCATGCACATCTCCTCTGCCAAGTTGGCAGGGATGGCCCCAAGCCAAGCACTGGCTATGGCTGGGAAGAGCAAACGCTGCTTTTGGCACTCTGTCCTGCACCTGGCTCTCCATTCACTCCCCTCAGCCCTGTCCCCCCAACACCTGGGGACATCAAAGCCTCCAAATTCAGGGGGGCTCACACTGACCAATGCAGTTGGGATGGCCAAGCCAGTGCCAGAGGCACACAGGGTTTAGAAGTGCCTGTGTGTCCCCAGTCAGCAGCACCATAGGGTCATCCCAAGCCATGGGAGGTGGCCCTTCCTGGGACAGAAATGCTCAGGACCAAAAACCCCAGGTGGCTCCCCCAGTTCCTTTGGTGATGGAGACACAGCAGAGCTCCCCTTCTCCCCCAGAAAGGCACCTGCATAAAGGAAGGTACCATCCACCTTCCCCTGCCATCCTGTGCCACTGCTATGCTTCTCACAGCCCTACCTCAGCGGGAACCTCACCACCCCGCCAGGCAGCTGGGCTTGGCGGCGATCCCAGCTGGCCACCCCCTGCACCTCCGGGATGCCCCGGAGGTGGGAGTCGTGTCCAAAAGCAGTTCCCTCATGCGAAAGAGCTAGGTCCTTCCCGGCATGCTCTCCTAAAACCTCACCAACCTTCCTACTAAACTGAACAGGGGGAAGCGGTCGTAAAATGGATCCCGGCCATCACACAGCGGGCACTCCGGAAAGATGTCTTCCTCCAGGTCCTCCTCCTCCTCCTCCTCCTCCTCCTCCTCCTGCCCCTGGTGCTGCTCGTCAGCAGGCTCGGTGATGTCGGAGTCGGGGTTCGAGAAGGTAGGGGAGGGGGTGAGATCAGCCATGCGCTCGCTCATGCATGTGTTGAAAAGAGGAGAGCTGTTGCAGCCAGAGATATCTGAACTAAGGTTAGTACAACAAGATAGAAGACATGTTAACACCAGCTGTTCCAAACAGAAAGAACAGGAATTTTGCTTTTTTTGTTTTTTCTTGGTTAGGTTTTGGGGTGGGTTTTTTGTCTGCTTAAATCAAGGGACATTGGGAACAAAGACCTGCCCATCTGGTGCATCTCTAAAGCCACCAATGGCCAGAGAAAAGAGCAACCCAATGAACCAGTGTGAATGCTGGGGACTCCCTTGGCTGGCTTTGCAGGGAATGCAGGGACAGAGCACGTAGCACAAGGCTGACCACTACCCCTGCTGCTGGAGAGAATCTCTCCACGTGCTACAGCACGGGGCAAAGCCTCCAGGCCACGCAGCTCAGCTCCCTGCTCCCCCTGCCCCACCCTTCTCCAGGGTGGCCCACCTTCATTGCTGGCCCTGCACCCTTCCAACCGGTGTGCAGGAAGCGCACGGAAACACGCGGCACACACTGTACAGACAGATGCTCGGACACCAGCGCGTGCACAGGACACATGCCCACTGCCCTGGAGGTCACAACGGCACAGGCTTCCTGCCCGCTGGACAGCCATGGCCGTCGTGCCCCCAAGCCTGGAGCCCGTGGCTCTCAGCACTGGGTCATGGCAGGCAGCAGGAGCATTGCCAGCAGCTCACAGGCTCCTTGGGGTCCTGGCAGCCAACACGGAGGAGAGCCATGGCACTGGAGTCCCACAGGGGGATGAGTGCCCTGCACGTGGTGGGCAGTGCTGGCAGTGCATCCTCCTGCAGGACTGTCTGCGGGTCCCAGCCACGCTTCGAAGGAGCCAAAGTGCTCACCTGCCGACCAGCCTGAACCAGGGAAAGCGGTCGTAGAAAGGATCTCCGCCGGTCACCACATTGTCACAGTCCTCAATGACACTGGAAGGCACTTCTGCTGCTCGGTCATACATCTCACGCATCAGGTCCAGGCGCTGCCTGCAGGGAGAGGGGACGCCAGTGAGACACAGGGCTGCGGGCACCCAAACCCTCCTGGCACAGCCATCTCTCACCCACCTCAGCTTCTCCAGGGTCCAGTAATGTGTTGCCCCGTTCTTCTGGTCCTGCACCTCTACAGCCACAATGGTCCGAGGGAACGGCCGCTTCTCGCGGTCCTTGGCAGCATCAGGAGGCAGCAGGTCGGGAGGGAGAGGCGAGTACAGCGTGTCTGTGAGGAGCACAAACTGGAACTGGACCTGGAGAGGGGCAGAGGGGATGGTGAGAGACCTGGGAGGGCAGAGGGCTTCACGTGGTGCCTCTGGTGACCCCTCCTCAGCACTTCCTGGCTGCCTGTTCTCATGGCCTCTGCTGTGGGTGCTGCAGCAAGCCAGACAGGAGCCCAGCCACCCACCTTCTTTTTCAGCTCCACGCTGATGGCATTGGCTTCCTTGAGGAAGATAGCGTTGCCCCAGAGCAGGTCACGGAGGGAGGTGAACTGGTACCACTTCCACTTCCTAAAGGCCCAGAGGGCAAGCTCGAATTCCCGTTCTGTCCACTGCACTGTGGGGACACGGAGGGACAGTCACCCCACTGCCATGAGATCACCCCACAGTTCACTCTTTGTGCTCCCACAGAGAGCATCAAAACCTCATGGTGGCTCCCAGTCCTCACCTTCATCCTCAGGTTCTTCCTCCTCTTCATTTGCCTCAGGGTAATACCTAGAATCCATCTGCTTCTGCAAAGCCTCCAGTTTGCTCTCATAGTCCTGGGGGAAACAGGAAGAGAGGTGATGCAACCCACTGGTGTGATCTTCCTCCATGCTGCCACATCGCACTCCTCTTCCCTGCAGGAACACAGCCTCCTCCCTCTCCTGGATCAGTGCTTGTGATAACAACTCCAGGAACAGATTTGCCCTTGTTTTTAGAACACAGATCCACCCCACACAAACATCTGCCAGGACTTCAGTCATGCCTGGGCAGCCTGAGAAGGAGCCATGTCCTGGCCACCTACCAGCCTCTGCTGCTCCAGAAGGTAATTTGCTTCTTCCCGCTCCCTGCGGTACTGGTCCTCCAGTTCCTGAAGCCTAGGTGGAAACGGAGAAGGAGACGATGACCACCCTGGAAGTGGACACCCAACTCCCCAGCACCTCAGCCCATGCTCTCACCGCTGCTCCATCTCCTGTTTCATGTCGATGCCTTGCTTCTCCAGCAGCTCTCTCTGGGCAAACGCCCAGTCCACAGGCTCTGCGGGTGTCTCAGCACATGGGGTTCTCTCCCGCTCCTGCCGAGCCTGCTCGGGGTGGTTGAAGCGGAAGACATGGCTCTTCCCCATGATGATGCGGTTTCCTGCAGTGAAGTGCATGGCGTGGGGGAAAGGTGTGAGTTTAATCTGAGACAAGTGCAGGGCTCCCATGGGAGGGAGGAAGGTGGGTTGGAGCAGCTCTGGTGCCAGCCCCAGGGACCCACCTGAGCGCAGGATGCTGGGCTCTGTCACCTTCTTGCCATTCACATAGGTGTCAGCACCTTCACAGGGCTCCAGGGTCACTATCACTGCGGAGATGACGGGGAGAGGGGAGTGAAGGTAAGGCGGAAGGAGAAGGGTAAATTCTGCATCTCCTGCTTTGCTGCTCCAGCAGCCTCAGAAAGGGAGAGCCACCACAGCCAGCACCCCAGGTGTGGGTGGTACCCACCTGCAGCACCCACACCTTGGACAGGTAACAGGACTCAGCCAAGCTGATGTTAATCAGAGCAGTCCCAAGGACTAAGGGCTGCTGGAGACTGCATGTGAGAGGAGACCAGAGCCTCCAGAAGGCAACTCCATCCTCCCCAGGCTCATCTCCCACAGCCCCTTCACACCCAGGTTCCTGCCATTTTGGGGGGTGGACTCTGCTCCGCATCTTGAGCAGGGAAATCATCTACAGTCTGCTCAGCCATCCTGCCCCAATCTCCTCACTTTGCTTTGTTCCCATATGCCTTGCATGAGCTCCCCTCTCAGCCACGGGGGATGTAGCTCATCTGGAAGCATGGAGAGGCCGTAGCCATGGCCAAAGCCCTCCTAGTTTGAGGAGGACAGGACATTCAGCTGGGGGCAGGTGCTGAGCACATGCAGAGGGATGTGTCCCCAGGGCAGTGAAGCCACTCCAGACAAGCAATACCTTCACCACCAGTTTTGGTGTCACTGCGGAACAGGCAGTGCTCTTCTTTAATGAAGTGCCCACTGAGAACGATGTCCTGCCTCTTCTCAGCATCTTCCCGGCCAACCCTGCAGGGGAAATTTAGCTCAATCCTTCCTCAAAGCAGCTCCTCCTGAGTATCTCCCCAGCCCCATCCTTGGTACACTGCAAGACCAACATCTCAAATGAGATTCCCCCACAAATCCATGTGGCTGTGGCACTTTGGGGATGCCCTGGGAACAGCGCCCAGCCTGGAGACAGCTGTCACCCCACTGCCCACCTGGGGAAGTCAGGCACTGAGACAGGGACAATGCTCCCGCTGCTCCATGGGACCTGGCCCTCACCTTGTAATTCCATCCTTGATGTAGTAGAGAAGACACTCGGACATGAGAGGATCCTCATTCAGGTTGACCAGGTGTGGTGTCTGGGAGAGACAAACAAGGAGTGACCCTGTGTGCCCTGTGTGCCCAGGCACTGAGGGATGCCCTGCAGGAAGGTGGGAGCTCAGCAGCACTGCAGGCTGCCTCTGCACAGGCTCTCCTCCCCTCTGGATCTTCAGGGTGACATATCCAGACACTTTTCCAGGGGACTGCAGAGAACTGAGAGGCTGGCATGAGGATATCCTGCTTCCACAAGCTTCCTTGCTTTCCTCCTCCCACAGCTGAGTGCTGCTCACCCTTCCTCTGGCGACCTTTGAAAATTCATGTTCCAAACAGGCCCAACACAGAGCCAAAACCTTTCCAGGGGGAATCCCTGATATGTGTGGCTCAGAGTCTCCTGGAGCAGGACCCTTCTCACCTGTGCTGTCTTTCATAGAATAATGGAATGGTTTAGGTTGGAAGCAACATAAAAATGCATCTCCTTTCAGCCCCTGCCATGGGTAGGGACATCTTCCATTAGACCAGGTTGCTCCAAACCCCATCTAACCTGGCCTTGAACAATTCCAGGGACAGGGCAGCCACAGCTTCTCTGGGCAACCTGTGCCAGGGCCTCATCACTCTCACAGGGAAGAATTTCTTTCCAATACTTAATCCAACTCTGCCCTCTGCCAGGTCAAAGAGGAAATAAAAGTGCCCATTTTTCTCTGCTGATTGTAGATCAAATGAAGTACCCAAAAGAGCAGGTCCCAGAGGTTCAACCAACAGCAGTGGATGCCTGAAGACCAATCTACAGGCTGAATTTCACTTTTTGGTCTACTTCCTAACAGATCTCTTACATCCCTTTCTTCCCCTGGGTCACAAAACCACTTTGTTCTTGATGAGAGGGACATTTCTACCTCTGCCACAGGCCTCTCTGGCCACAGCCATCTTAGCTGCTGGGATTACACCTTCAGGGAACAGGGGAAGTCCCAGAAGTATCAGTGGGAGAAGTTCTGAGTTTCCCAGACAGAACAATAGTGACTGTAAGGAACACCAGATCAGCCTGCTGAGACCCAGCATGCAGAGGGGTCACCTCACCATGGTGCCACAAGCCTTGGCTGACAGCAGAGACTCACTCCAAACAGGGCAGCAGAGCTGGAGGTCAAGGGAAAGGTGGGCTCTTCTCCATGGTGGCTGGCAGAAGTTGGCTGTTAACATTTAACCTCTGGCCCCTCTGGATAGACATATGGCCCTAGGGCCTGAGACTCTTTCATTTGCAGTTTTTGTCCAGATTTGCAAAGCTGGTGGTGACCTTTCACTGAGCTCCTGCAGCCATAACCACCCCAGCCATGGCACATGGCAGGACAGTAAAGTGCAATGCCCATGACAAAACCAGAGTTGCACACTATCAACACTAACTTTCCTCACCAGCCACAGGAGAAGTCAGAGGAGTTTCCACCTGTCAGATAGTTGAAGAGCAAGGAGGCACCAAGACCACCACAGCAATGCCCCACCTCCAAGACCAACCTGCTTTGGGGAATAAACCCCCACGCTTCCTACCCAAAGGTCTGGAGTCCTAACAGGCAGCGGCTGGGACAAAAAACAAAGACAACACTGTACAAATTTATCCTGAAAGTCAAGCTGGGCCACATAGGAGGAAGGCTGAGAAGTCTTTATCACCACCTGAGCTGGGGACACACACATTTAAGAGGTTTGGCCAAGCCAAATGCTACAAGCAATAAAGAGATGGAATATTCGCCCACCCACATTTCTTAGCAAGGGCTCGCTGGTTTCAGGGGCAGCAATTTTAAATATCTAAAAGTACGAATTTTTAAACTTAACACTGAAGTCCACAAGAACAATCATCAGCAAATACCTTCATAAAGGGGACAGCACCCCAGCAATGGGGGCTGGACATTTAGCCATGTGTTTCTCCCCATGTTTGTACCCAGCAGGCTCAATGCTGCAATTTCCCCCATAGGTTTCAGAGCCAAGAAAAGGCTAGTGAAGTATGTGGGGCTGGCCAGCTGTGACAGAGTGGATCAAAAGGGAGCTGCAGGAGTACAAACCAGTCCCCAGGAGGAAGAGAATAGGATGATCCTACCTTTTTAGGTGAAAAAACACCCAAGGTGCCTCCATCCTCCCTCATGGCCACCCCCATTTCGGCCAGCAACGCTTCCCTGAAGGAGCAAGAGAAAGAAAAGCCTGTCAAAACTCCATGCACCCCTGGAGCCAGCACTAGGATGGAA
The DNA here is from genome assembly GCF_008360975.1 of Lichenostomus cassidix. Taxonomy (NCBI): domain Eukaryota; kingdom Metazoa; phylum Chordata; class Aves; order Passeriformes; family Meliphagidae; genus Lichenostomus; species Lichenostomus cassidix. The sequence continues at coordinate 21,994,163 of NC_139490.1, forward strand.
GCCCATGGTTTGTGCCATTGATTGCAATGTAGGGCTTGCTACAGCTCTCATCAATTCAGGTGGGTTTTTCAGAGCAGCCCACCTCTATACAGGCTGACATGGTGGTACTGGGGTGCCCAGGGGGCAACCCAGGGTCCGGCTAGGTATTCAAACTGTTTGGCTGCTCCAGGAACTCAAGTGCTCTAGCAAAGTGCAGAGCATGGGAAATGCCCAAGGAATGCCATCCTGTCCCATCCCATCCTCTCCCATTCCACCATGCCCAACCCACCCACCTCTCCATCCGTATTGCTTCTGTCCTTCGCAGCTTCTCCTCCCATGTCTCATTCAGCTCTGCAATGATCTTCTCTGTTTCCTGGCAAGTGTGGGTTAAACATGGGGTTAGTGTATCCCTTGGGCAGCACACCTGACCACTCTGCCCAGTTCTGCCCAGCATGCTTCAGTGAGACACTGGGCCCACTTTCGGGCTTGTTTATACAAGCTGCAGCAGCATTTCACCCACATCTTTCTATCAGTCCTGTCTTCAAAGAGTGAGGCACAAAGACCAGCCTCACCATTCCCTTGCTGTCAGCCTGCTCCTGCACCATGCTGAACCAGGAGCACTCATCCCATGACAGGAGTGCCCATCCCAAGCCAGCAGCACCTGTCCCACAGGCAGTCATCCCCCACAAGGCAGCACCACGAAGACCCTACAACACCCAAACCCTCAGTCTGGGCAAGCTCTAAGTCTGTCCACTCCACAAAAGCACATCCAAGTATTGCTTCCCATGAGGATCACCCTTCATGGGTTTCCAGAAAATACCAAGCCCACTCTGCAAACCCCAGAGCATTGAGGTGAGCCCTTCATCCTGCAGGGCACCAGCCTCTTACCTTGAGTCTTTCAATGGCCTCTTCGCTGCCTGGAGCGAACATGATGCGCTCGTGGAGGCTGGCAACCGAGGCAGCGCGGCTGGACAAGGCAGAGAGGGAGGAAGAAGGGCTGATCCCAGCAATGGCATTGGTCACTGTGGAGAGATTGTCATGGCGGTGACTCAGCTCTGCCCCTCTAGCATCATTATTGTTCTCAAAGTCGGACACATCTATGGGCATGGAAGGAGGGATGGGCCGGGGAAAGACACACAGACAGGATGACAGAGAAAGACAGAGACAAGAAAAGCTGTTGGGAAAAAAAAAGAGTGGCTGGTGCATTGAGAAGAAAGCCAGGAATTACAGGAAAAGGCACAGGCAAGAGCACAGCGGTGCAGACAGCAACAGGACAAGGGCAGGCACTCTCTACCCCAGCCTGGGCAGCCTCTCAGGGAACAGGGCTGTTTGGTGAAGCAGATGCTGGAAGCAGCCTTCCCAGGCTCCCAGGGACACTTGTGCAACACCAGGTCCTGCATCCATCGGGTCTGGGATCAAATGTCCTCCCCAAGTATGTGCCACTGCCTCTGTCGTCCTCCCCATCTCATACAGTCTGAGTGGTTTTCCCTGCCCAGATGCCCCAGAATAGCCAGATCTGGGAGCAGAGAATGAGAAGGGAAGCGGATGAGAGGGGGTGGCCCTCTGCCCCACAAAGGGGTCAGGTAGACAGGGCAGAAGAAGTGGCTGGATTCCCTCACAGGATTTACTCAAAGGAAGCCAATGGCTTGGCCAGGCAGCCAGAGAGTGAAGCCAGGACTACAGGCAGCGGTGCTTGCCAGCTGGCACCCCAAGTGTCAGCTGTGGCGGCTTAGGAGACAGGTCTCAGAGTTGCTCCTCCAGCCCTGAGGAGTTCCTGGGTCTCAGAGCACTGCGGCAGATGCAGGCAGGGCACAGGTTAGCAGGTGCAGATTAGTCAGCCATCTCCCTTAGCCCACATCCAGGGAAGCTGAGCAAGGAAGGGACAACCAGGCCCCTGTCTCCTCAGCAGGCTCACCATAGCCTGGCTGCCCTGCCTGACCCAGGGTGGGATGGGGCCACAGGGCTTATCTATGGGCAAAAGCCTCCTGGCCACCACCACCCACCACTCTGTCAGCAGAGAGCCATTCCATCCCACCCAAGTGCCGTGCCAGGCTCCAGTCCCAGGGAGACACAGCACCAGCAGAAGCAGCAGCAGCAGCAGCGACAGGAGACACCAGGACAGTATGAAGGAGGAGGTCCCCGTGCGCATTGAGCCCTTGGCATGGCCAAGGGGAGAACACTGGTCCCTTCAGCTCTATGCCAAGCCCAGGTGCTAACCACAACTCGGCCACCATCCCCTCTGCCAGCTCCCTAAGGATGGGCAGCCTGCAGGCACACACCACTCCATCAGCAGGGGTGCCTGGGCACAGCCCTTCCCCATGCTGCACGGTGCCCCTGGGCACAGCCTGTGTCTCCCAAAAGCCGTGAAGCAACAGAGAGTACCAGTGATGGGGAATACACACATTTGGATCCTCCCGCAGCAGGATGGGCTAAGAGAGAAAGAGAGGGCAGGGAGCGGGAGTAAGACAGAGAGAACAGAACAAGGTGGGGTTCATCTCAGTAGGATATCCGATAGCACAGGGAGGGGAGCCCATGGGCATGTGCAGTCCCAGTAACACCTTCCTGGCACCTCTGCTGGGTGCTGGATGCTGAAGATGGCAGGTGGAAGGGAAGAAGGGAAAGTTTGCTGGGTGGAAAGCAGCTCCCCTGCGACAGGAGGGGATTAGGGGCTGTGAACATGCGTGCAGGGGCTCACCAGAGGCAGCACGATGCTGCCGCGGGGCCAGTGGAGCAAGATGCAAGGTGGCTGTGGGGACATCAGCCCTGCAGGCTGGCAGGACCTCAGCCCATCTCTGCCTGGAGCCACTGGCAGAGTGGAACCATGGTACCTACTGTCAATGATGTCCCCAAGGCCCTGGGCGTAGAGAAGGTCACGCAGACGTGCCACCTCATCCTTCAGCTCCCGGATGAGCTTGTTGTTGGGATCCTCATTGATGACAGCATTGCAGCGGATCTGCTTGGCACGGTCAGCATACCTAGGGAAGGGCAGGGATTGAACAGGGGCTAAACCCCAGCTGCTAGGCAAGCAGGATTCTTGCAGAGCCCCTCCAGCAAGTGATCCTTTGGAGGATCCCAGTGCCAGGACAATCCTTTGGCCCCTTGTCTGGGTTGCAGGTTCCCTCTACAGTACACCCCCAGCCAGGGACAGCACAGAGGTGAGGAGAGCACGTGGCAGTACCTGGACCTCACACAAGCCCCCTGTTCTTGCTCACTGCAGGGAGAACAAGGGCACTTCTTCCTACCTGAGGGTGCTGAGGGTCTCATCGTAGTTGATGTCAGCAGGACTGAGAGCAGCAACCATGGCAGTTCTGGAGTTGCCTCCTGCACAGTAAGATACAGCCATGAGGGAGATGCTGGCCCTTGTGTCCCCTGTCACACCCTGCTGGGCAGCCACGCCCATCACCAGACCACACCCCCCCACCTGTCCTCACCCAGGTTCTCCCGCAGCAGCCAGGTCAGCACCGAGTCTCGGTATGGGATGAAATCTGTCTTCTTCTTCTTTTTGTTCTGGGGAATGGAGAGCAAAGGGAAGGGCTGTCAAGTTGCCTGCTCTCCTCAAAGAGAAGGTGACAGCTGGTCCCCATCCATGGGGACTTGGAGGAGGGTGACTCTCCCAGCTACTGCAACCTTGGGCATATTTGCTCAGGTCCACAGGTCCTGCCTGTGAAATGCCCTGAGCTGGGAGGGTTGTTTAAGGCTGGGTACTGAAAGCCCCAGGGTGAGGAGGAGGCTGCCAGCCCCCAGGAGAAGAATAACTTGAGTCCAGGCACTGTCTCACTCCCAAACCACCCTGTAACCCACTCCCACCCCCTCCCACCCCATCCCACCATGCTAAAAACCAATGCCCCCTTCCCCACCTGGCCTGGGCACCTACCTTGTTCGGCCCCGAATCCTGCAAAGGAAGTGGAGAGACTGTTTAAGGGAGCTGTTTCTTTCCTTGGCACCCGCCACAGATCCCTTACTCTCAAGTAGAGAGTGGCAGGCATGGGTTCCCATGTAAATGGCAACCTCACCAGCCCAGCTTGTTCCAGCTGCAGAGACAGCTTGGGATGTGTCTGCCCATCCCTTGGAGCTGGAATGCTCCATCCCTTGGGACTAGGCCCATCCCTGCTGGCCCGAGCCCATTTCCCCCAGTGCTGCTGTTTGTCCATGCTGTGGCTACCTACCATTTCAGCCAGGGCAGAGATGACCTTCCCCAGAGTGGTCAAGGACTTGTTGATGTTTGCTCCTTCCTGGTTAGAAGAAGAAAAGCCCAGATGCTCAGGCCCCATTTCAAAGCCACTCTAAAGCTCAGGAGAATGAGGAATACCCAGTATGGTGTGGGCAAAGAGCAGCTGGTCTTACTGGGTAACCAGCACCTCACAGCTGGGACTCATGGGCCCTGGTGAAACTGGCACTAGGCAGCTTTCAAACACAATCCTATCAAGGATTTTGGCAGTGCAGTGGGCAAGGAGCCAGGCAAGGAAAGGAGATGTTTTGGGTGGGGATGAGGGAGGAGGACTTGGTGTCCCCACCGGCAGAAGGGGACCTCACATCAGCTCTCACCTTTAGCCTCGTGCCCTTGGCGCCTGTGGAATCAGCGCGCTCACTCCCGGCCAGGTCCACCAAGCTGATTTTGCTGACCTGCAGGCAGAGGGGAGGCTGTCAGCCCTGTGGGCACAGCAAACTTTGCCCAGCACGAAGCCAAAACCTCTTGCAGGATGACACTGCTCTGAGGGCAGCAGTGGGCTCTGCTGGGTCATCCTTGCAGGATTTGGTCAGCAGGGCTAATACTCTTGCAGGCAGGGCTGAAGGGCACCAGCTGCCAAATATCCTCTCCAGGGGCTGATCCCTTGAGGGACCACGAGCCCAGCATGTGCCTGGGACTGATCTCCCTCCTGCTCCAATCCTCCACCAGGCCTCATCACCTCGTCCCCAGTGCAGATGGAAGGACACAAAAGTCCTTCCTGGATCCACATGGGTTCCCCCGAGTCCTTCAGGCCATGCTCTCACCTTCTCAGTGGTGATGTCTGTCTCGGCATCGTGCCGCTTCTGTGTGAAGATGATGTTGAACACAGCGTGGGAGCGGCTGCTGGTCTCATTCATGTTGGTAGCAGCCACTGTGCTGCAGGGACAGTAGGACAGGGAGGTGTGACACGCTGTGAGGGACACTGGAGCAGCTGGTGACAGGGCTAGGGCTCATGCTAGGACAGGGTACATGGTGGGAAGGCAAGTCTGGAGGACAAGAGAGGACTCTGGGAAAGACGTGCACAAGTTCAGGCTTTTTCCTGCTGTCTCCAGTGCATTTGAAAGCAGGAAGAAGGTAAGGTGAAAGCAAGTGGGGGTACCCAACACTCAGCAAGAAGGGAACTGCCACCTCCAGAGCAGAAGACTAACAAAGGAAGTAAAGCAGGACCTTCTAGAAGTGTCTGCAAGCTTTCCAAACCCTGTCCCTTTCCTCCTTCTCCAACTCACCGGGCTTTGTTTCCAGAGTCCATAAGGTCTTGGATGTCATTGTAGGATGTCACAGCCAGCTTGGAAAGGTCCTCAACATATGGACCCATAAGGGGATGCTCCCTCACCCGCAGGTTCCCCTTGTTCTTGGGGTTCAGGAGGTCCCTCACACGTTCGCAGTAAATTTCCATGTAGCTCACCTAGAGTAGAGGGCACAAGCAGAGCTAGAAGAATGAGCCACCCAGGCACCCCCAAAGAGGGCTCTGCACACTGGCACAATCTACAGAGCCAGGGGAGAAGGCTGGAAGTGGGCTAGGCAGGCAGTGGGGTGCCTACCTCCACAGAATAGGACATGTTGTCATTCGTTGTGTCGTTGATGCGGGAGAAGAGGTCCTCACAGAGCTGCAGACAGAAGAGCCAAGCTCAGCTCCCCGCCAACAGGATGCTCCTGCCTGGGGTACCCAGACCACAGGGATTTCTGCATTTTCACCCCCAAAACCAGCCAATGAGTGCTGGGATGGCTCCTGGGGAGCTGGCAGAGCCCCCCATGCTGATATGGGGCATCAGCATCCCCAGAGCCCCTCTGTGTCCTGCTGGGCCAGCATGCAGCAGCTCTTGGTAAGTAGCTCAGCACTTGGACTACTGTTACTGATGTACTTTGGCCTTGCGTGGCCAGACCACAGCCCATCCGGGCTTGGAGAGCCTGAATGACCCTCCTTGGCCCCCGACTCCATGGCAGAGCCATGCCAGCTCACTGCCATGGTAGTGCTGCATTAGACCTTGGCAAAACCTGGCCCCACTGCCACCCTGCTGCCCTCTTTCCTCCCAGGTCCGTTTGTCCCTTGGGCATCCCTCTGGGACCACGGGGACAGGTAGCTTTCCCCAGGCATACCTGTGGGATGATGCCTTGCTGGTCCTTCTCCTGCTTCCCCATCATAGTGTAGGATTTTCCAGCTCCTGTCTGCCCGTAGGCGAAGATGCATACATTGTAGCCTTCAAAGGCGTGCTGCAGCATCTCCTCGCCAATGTCCCTGTACACTTGCTTCTGGGATGCATAGTTGATGTCTGCAGGCTGCACACAGGAGGGGGACATGGAGAAATTTGGCAATTTGGCCCTCCTGTCTCTCCCCAGCCCAGCCCTCTAGGTGGGCTCAGGCCTCTCAGTGCTTACCGTAGTGTGGGACCAGTAGGAATAGTCAAAGCTGAAGCTTTTTGGTGTCTCTTTGGGCTGCTTTGGGTTCAGGATAGCTAGGGACAAACAGATGGGAACATGAGGCCACCAGCCACCCATGGTATCCCCATGTCCTCCCCCCCCTCCCCTGCCATGTGGGAGGGGTGAAGGGTGATGGGGTTCAGTCCAAAATGGTCCTAGAAGGTAGACTGGGACACTCCCAGCTCTGCAGATGGGTCCAGAACCCCCAGACCCCAACGGTGGAAGCAGAGGGGGTGGATGCTATGGCCAGCAGAGCCCACAGAACAGGGCAGAGCCTTGCCCAAACATCCTGCTGGACACAGTGAGGGGGACATGACTCCTTCCCTTGGGTTCCTTCCTGCTGTGGCACCTGCCTGTGGGAGCCCAGCACTGGCACAGGAGGGTCATGGCCTTCCTCTCCCCATGGGGGTGAATGTCCAAAGCTCCCATACTGGCACCTGTGGGGTGGGAGCAGCTGCAACCCTGTCAGGGCTCCCTTAGAGCCCCTCCTGCCTCTCCAGGTCCCCAGCCCCAGCAGGGTGATTAATGCCTCGTGTCACACCACCAGCGGAAACAAGAGTCTGCTTTTGTCATCCCCTGATGAAAAGGACGTTGCTATGGAAATTGGAGACTGCATCACTGCTCTTCCTCATGCGATGTTTTTTTTCCTCCTGTAGAGCATTTACGATGTGGTTTTTTCTGAAACAACAGATGCATCAGAAGAAACCCAAACCAGCGGGTAATCACGAGATTCAGCCACCAGCCGTGTTGGGTGACATTGAGGTGACCTTGCAGGCCTGTGCAGCACAGTTCCCCTTTCCCACTGCCCCAGCTGTTCCCTGCCACCACCAAGGACAGGGAAGCCATAAGCCCTGAGCTTTCTCCACCCCAACCTGCTCTGCCCAGCAGCCGGCAGTCAGCCAGGGCTTGAACCCTCTCCAGGTTCCAGCTGGGGCCTTCCTGAGCAGCCCCAGGCACGGTGCAGCTCAACACAGCGGTGTGATGCCCAGATGTGTAGTGTTATGCATATAGATGCTTTCTGCTCTAAATTTCTCCTCCATTACCCCAGTGGATACTCATTCTACTCTCCCAGTACAGGTCCACCACTTCTGGTCTGAGAACAACCCAGCCCCGCCTGCAACAGCAGCGAGGCAGGCAGGGGAAGGGTGGTAAGTGGGGTCAGGATCCAGCCTGACCACAAAACCACATGGTGCTGCTCAGATGCTCCTTACCATGGACAGAAGCCCAGCTCTGGCACCAGAGGGGCTGGCATGGGCTCCCTGCCTGCCCACCCACTGTAGACAGCCTGACTCCAACGCTCTGGACACCTGCTGCATTCCAGGCAAACTAATTACCAGGAGAAAGGGCTGGGAAGTAACAACTGGCAATCCTGCAGCAGCAAACAGGGATGTGAAGGTCCCTGGAAGAGCAGGACTTTGTGGGCAAAATGGGCAGTCGTGGTGGCTGCCCATTCCTGATCCCTGCCGCTGCCTGGCTGTTGTGCAGAGGGCATTGTGAAGAGAAGCAGGGGTACAGGCCATGCAAGAAGTGGGATGGAGCGCCTCTGATGGCTCCTGGTGTCCAGCCTGGCAGCCCCACCATGTCACCATGCCACCTGCGCTCAGCTCCAGTCTGTGCCTGGCGGAGGTGACCCTCACCACAGCGAACAGGAGCAAGAATGAGGCAGGATGGAGCTGCACAAGGCGACTGTTCTGCATCCCAGTGCCAGCCCATGCTGGGCACGGGGCAGGGCAGCAGCCGGGGATGGCACCAAGCAGCTCCAGGCATCCCAGCTGCAGCTGCCCAGCTGGCATGGGAAACCAGGGATTGGGACACAGGGGAGAAGGGAGCATCCCAAGAGCAGGCATCTCCTGTCCTGAGCTGAAACACCCTTCCCATGCCCCTGTCATTCCCATTTATTTGCCTGCAGGCAGATGGGTGCTGCTGGTTGAATTTTTTCTTTTCTCTGACTGGGCATATAGGGCTTTTGCAAAGCTGCTGCAAAAGGTTCATGCTCTGGGCCAGCGGGATTCAAAAGGCCAGGAAGGGTGTGGGGATGAACATAAACATACAGACAAGGGTGCAGGAAGGAGGAAAACTTCTGAAGATGTCCCTTGCCTTGCCCTGAAGAGCTAGCAGCATGGCAGAGCACAGGTAGTGGGCAGGCACCAAGCAGGAGAAAGCCCAGAACCCACATCAGAGAAAATAATCACCAGATTTTAAAGCCAGCAGAGGCACAGCTCCAGATGGAGAATATTAAAGGATCAAAGACCCTCCTCACCATCCTGGTGGGAGCTGTCAGGAGAGGGGCCAGGAGTGCTGGTGCCCAGGATGGTGCCCACAGAGTGCAGAACACCACAGAACAGAGCAGCAGTGCTGGCGAGCAGGTGGGTGGCTGTGGCAGCTGGAAGTTTGCAGGCAAAAGGGCAGCAGAGAAAGGCTGATCCCTTCCCACCCTGGGCCCCGCTGCTTCCCACAGGGCTCAAGGCATTGGGCAGGAGAAGAAACTGCCTCCTCCCCAGCACATGTAAAGGTCTCTGCAGATAATCCTGGGAAGGGGAAAACTTGCTCTCACTCTCCTCAAACATGTTTATCTTTGGCTTCTCTGCGAGGAGTCGGGGAGATTGAGACAGTCCTGCTCTGCTGGTACTACTGGTATCCTCCTGCCTCCACCAGCCACAGCCAAAGCAGGCTTCTGAGCCCCCCACACCTGCTCCCCAGCCCCCCTGGCCAAGAGGATTAGCCAGTGGTTTGTCCATTCATGGAGAAAATCCTCGGTGTCAGCAAAGGGCTCCTGCCTGCAGCCCTGCTGCCCTCCCTGGCGCAGGCAGAGGCACGGGCTGGAGGGCTGGGGGCACAGCCAGGGTGTACAGGGTGAGAGGGGCAGCCAGCTCTGAACAAACACGGCCATGGTGGAGGTGGGGCATGCCTGATGCTCTTGACTGGGACTGGGGCACGGCAGGTCCCCACCACCCATCAGAACCAGAACTGGGGATATCCACCCTGCCTATTCCCTGGCCCTGTGCAGGTGGGAAGCTCCTGTGTGCCCAGAAGGCTTCCTTGCCATAAGCGCAGAAGCTCTGCACCCCAGGCAGATGGAGAATCCCTGTCCAGCCTTGAAGGGAGAACCCCCACAGGATGCCAGAGCCCAGCAGGTGCTGCACCACAGACCTCCCATTCCTGCTCCCGAGGCCTGCGGTGACCAGGGGACCCAGTGGGTCCCAGAGTCGCCCTGCACCCTTGGGTGGCCTCCTCTCCCCAGCACCAGGGTTGTCATAGCAGCCTGCACGGCGGGGGTGGCTGGCAGCAGTGTCTCACCCACCACTGGTGACGCAGGCAGCCCCGGGCGGGCAGGCAGGGAGTTATTTTAGACACTGACCCATCTGGAGGCTTCCAGAGCCAAAGAGGAGGGATTTGGCTGCCATTCTCATCCTGTACTGCCAGCAGCTGTTATTTAAAGAGGGGCAAAGGCTGGATAGGTTCCTAACAGGACATACAGCCCTGAACCCCCATACTACATCCCCCACCCTGAGCACATCATTCCCTTGGCAAATCCTCCTCCCACCCCTCCATCCTGCTGCAGTTGCATCTCCAAGAGTCCCAGAGAAGCTGGAATGGGTCCTGGCACGCCACAGTGAGTGGTACCTGGCCAGGCAGTGCCATCAAAAACCACTGGCTGCCCCATGCATAGCCTCAAGACCAGGCTGGATGTGGAAGAACCTGATCTATAGTGGAAGGTTGGAATGAGATCATCTTTAACGTCCCTTCCAAATCAAACCATCCTGTGATTCTGTGATTCCTCCCTCACTGTCTACCAAGGAATACTGCCCCTTTCACTATCACCAAAATCCGAGGGCTCGGTGCCAAGTAGGTCCCACCACTGCCATTTCAACAGCAGGACTGCATTTCTCTATGGGAAAACTGACATCCTCCCCACATCTCCTCCTCCAAATGACTCCAGGTGCTACAGGCATCCTCACCAAGAACCCCTCCAGGCCAGTGCTTGCTGCTGTGGCCACACCAGGCAGCACCCAAAGCCCCCCTGCCCCGAGGCACTCACTAGTGGTGCTTCCCGACATCTGGATGATGCATTTCGATTCCCGGCTCATCTCCCGGGAGTTGAAGGGCCGGACGCGCACTGCCACCTTCACTGACGCTCCCGCCATCGCGCTGGCTGGAGGTGGGTCCTGCTAGCGAGGAGCAGTGGCTGTCCTGTGGAAGGGGAGAAAAGGGGGTTAGGAAAGCTTGCATTCCAATCCGCATCTTGAGTCTGTGTAGGATGAATGGAAAGCCTGTGCAAGGAAACCTCCTGGCAACAGTGTTTTGCCTCTGCCTGAAAGATGACATTTTGTTTCATACTGCCCTCATTTCACCTCTCCCTTCTCCCCATTGCATCTCGGTTCAGGACCCCCAGCTCAGTTCCAGGGGCCATCCCTGACCTTACCCCAGGGCAGCACTGGGGCTCCATCACCCTGCAGCATCACTTGGCAGGCACCCCCAGCAGATGACAGAACCTTGTAGGCACCGTCAGCATCAGCAGAACCCCCAAGGAGCAGCTTTTCCATCCCACGGAGCCAATGGCACTGAGCAGGTACCCCCTCATCTGCAAGCAAGCCCCCAGGCCCCTGCCCATTTCCCGAGCCTCCTGCCTCCACTCCAAGCCCAGCAGGACAGAGCAGAGTGGGGAGGAAAGCAGTGGCATTCCATTGAGAAAGGAGGCGGCTGTTGAACACAGTCACTGGCATGTGCCTCCCATTCAGCTCCCACAAAGCAGACATGCAGTATCAGCACCAGCAGCCCTTCCTGGGAAGCCAGTGGCCATTGCACTCAGCTGAAGCTCCCAGTTTACCACCATTCTTTCGCTCCTTTTGCTAAAAAATTATTCATCACAAATCTCACAAGAGGAAACAAAGCGCTCGCCAACATCTCCCAGAGCAGCTGCCCATCCCTGCGCTGGTGCCCATGTGCTCTGGAGCCTGTTCTCACCTTCCCTGAGCTGCACTTAAGCCTCACCAGCACTGGCCAGAAAATGATACTGGGATCCTTCCTTACTGGGATCTGACCTCTGACTGCTGCATCCTTCGGGATCCTTTTGAACCTGACAAAATCTATTCCTGCCTTCTAACGTCCATCCCTTTTCCGGCCTTTCCCTGCTCCGTGGCTCCCCATGCAGAGCCTGCTGGCAAAAATGGAGCATAGGACCCCTCAGAAAAGGGGCAGGAACCTCTCCTCTGGCATCCCACCTGCAAGGGTGTCTGTAAATTCCCTCAGGCTTTTCAAGCCTGGGTTTTGCCAGCAGGATACTTGCTCAGGGAGATCAGGGAGGAATGAGATCCTTAGGCACAGCTCTGGTTACACGGGCCATGACCAGAAGGAAATGGAGCAGTAAGGATGGATCTTGAACATGAGACGGCTTTTCCCATAGTGGAAATGAAAAATTCAGGACAATTTGTGGAAACGAGGCAGGGGAGAAAGGGAAGAAAAAACCAAATCCACAGAATAGAAAGTATCCCAAGAGAAGGGGATGGCTATAAAACTACCTGAGGTTTGACAGCTCTGGTTTCCAAGGGGTTGAGAGGAAACCATAGGCAGGTGTACCCATGGCACAGTGGAAAAAATTGCAGCAAGAAAGTGTTACAAGCTTGGCACTGCCTTTCAGAAACCCTTTGCATATTTTAAAATGAGCTGGCATGTCCAGCAGTATGAGGAGGACAAAGCTTCTTCTGTTGGAGTTCCCAAACCCTCCTCTTATCTTCCCGCTGGGACGGCTCTGGAGCTCCCACTGTGCTCAGCCAGCGATCACACCCACAAATTCCAGAGTTCAAGCACTTGATCTCAGGCTTTCTTGAGCTTGAATTATTTTAAGCAGGTGTTTAACACCACCCTTGAGTCCCTAAGCCAGCGAGTGGGTTGCTGCATGCCAGTGGCCTCTACCTCCCCATTCAGATGGGGAAAGGAAAAATTAAACAGAAATGCTTGCCAAAGGGGAATAAAAAAGCTGTTTTTCCCATGAAATGATGGGATGTATTCCCATGTGGAAGGGCTGCATCTTCAAGAGGCCATAAACTCGAGCTGCTCCACCCTGTGGCACCATTCAAGGACAATGCATACATCCCCAGGCTAAATCCCATCCGCACCTGACAACTGCCCATGTCAAACATTTCCCTCTCCTCCCGAGTCAAGACAGATCCCTTCCCCCAGCTCTGCAGTTTCTCCAGCTACCAAGACCTCTGAAGAGGTCCCTGGACTCCTGCCTCCTGCACAGCCATCAGAACAGTACACCCATCAGTGAGCCCACCAGCCCCAGGACTAGCTGCTGCCTGCCACGGGCCACCTCAGCCCCTGCCCTTTTTTCCTCCCACCCCTGTGCCATTCCCAGCCGATCCAGCTCTATCACTTCCCATGAAGAAGCGCTGGTTTCCCTTTTGAACCACTTTTCCATGTGGCTCATCCAGCTGTGCACCTTCCATTGGTGTTGCTTTCCTTTCTCTGCCTTCTGCCCAGTCAGCGCCACACCCACCATTGCTGGCCATGAGAAACTCCCTCCTCGCCAGCAGGACCTTTTCTCTCTCCCTGCCATCCACAGCCCACATCCCAGTGTATTTCCATCTGGCTCTCCTTGCACAGCGGTGTGAGCTCCTCTCCCTGCCAGTATTCCCTGATGCAGAGTTCCATTTTCTGCTCCAGCCATTTCCTTCAGCTTCCTTGGCTGGCAATGCACTGCTTCCCTCTGTTCCTCTGCACCTCTCCAATTCTATCTTTGCCACGGCAGCACAAGGACCCCAGGCAACACTGTGTGTGTTTGGGGACCACCAGCAGACACTGACCCAGCTGCTTCTCACCCTCGTTTCCTTCCCCTGACTCATTTTCCTGGCTCAGCTGCGGGGAGGAATCCAGCCTGCACCCCCTTCACACAGCACCACGAGCCACAGCATCACTGGTCATGGGTACTGAGCATCCTGTAAAGAGAGGGGCCAGGCTGCAGCGAGCAGGGCCAGGGGCAGGGCCAGGAAGCCCACTCCAGCCTGTGGGCAGCTCCAGCCCAGCCAGCTCACTGTGCCTGGGGACAGCCAGCCACCGCCTGCTTAATCCGCTGCCATCGAGAGAAATTCAATAAGCCATGACCAGCCTTTCGCTGGGAGTGAGCCAGCATGGAAGCCCCGCTCCCTGCTCCCTCCCTTCCACCTCCCAGAGGCAGAGAGGAACGGCCAGGGAGCCAGGGGGTACATCTGCACCTGACCCCAAACTCTACAGGGTATCTCTTCCCCCACTTCCCCTGCAGCCTGCTGGCTCTGCCCATCTCTATGACACACCGGTCACCCCTGGTGAGGAGCCATGATTAACTGGATCAGCCAAGATTAACTGGGCAGAGATCAGCTAATGAAACCTCTCTTAAGTCCAAGGGCTACCAACTGGCAGCCTCTCCTGCTGAGAGGTGATCAATGGGACAGGGAGCATTGTACCCAAGTGCCACCAACAAGTAAGCTCTTCCCCAAAGCATGCTAAGGAGCATGCCATGCTGCCGGTCCCCCAGCTCCAGCAGATGATGAGCTGCCTGCGCCCAGGGAAATCCAGATGAGTTTCCCTTTGTCTGCACACATCCAACCCCATGTCACCTCAGTGGTGAGGGTGGACGCCCCGTCTGGCTGCACTAGTGTGTTCTCAGCAGCCACCAGGCTTTGTTGTGGCAAGCCCTTCCCCTGCACCCTTTGTTGGGGCCCCCAAGCTCTGACCGGGACCAGGGGACTCTGTCCTGCCTCTAGGGCAGCAGGGAACATGTGGCTGGATGACATGGCACCACCAACGCCTGCCAGCTAAGCTGGGAGTGCTCCTCACCCACCTCCCGCCCCACACAAGGGCACGGGGCCATGACAGTGCAGTTTTCTCAGAGCAGCACCTGCAGGCAGTGAGGCAGCTCAGAGGACAGCCCAGGACAAGGGCAAGAGCCCCCCATGCTCAGATGAAATCCAGCCCCTGCTTCCCCAGTGCCATCATAGGCACCCTGCCCACCTCACCTCCTGCCCACCTCAACGAGGGACACAGCTTCAGGGCAGGGTTTGCAGCTCCCTGAGAATTTCCATGCAGATTCAATTTGCAGGTAGCAAATGTAAGGATGTGGATGAGGGGTTCTGCTCCCCATCCCTGCTGCAAAGTAACCCCATCCCCCATCCCTGCTCCCTCCATCCTGCTTCCAGGCACTCAAACCCAAAGCAGGGAAAAGCTGCACAGAAAAGGCAGCGAGCTTCAGTGGGAGCCCAGCATTGCTGGGCACAGAGAAGGGTAGTCAGGGAGGGGAGAGACAACAGGTTCCCACATGACCCAGGCCTTGAGGGGCTGCAGCTCTTGCCACATGCAGGGAGGTGGAGGGTGGTGGCAACATCTTTGCCAGCACCAGCTGCCACCTCCCAGACAAAATGGAGGTCAGCAGCAGCAGCATGCCGAGATGGCAGAGCCACCACACCCCTGGCCATACCCAGGGGAGGGGGACGGTCGGCGGCCTCCCTGCCCCCCTAGTTCCACAGAGGCCACCTGCATGGGGCTGCTCTGGGTGCTGGGGCATGGAAGGATGCCTGGCTGTGGGGTGATAGGGGAGATGCTCGGATAGTTCCTTGTCCTCCCCGAGCCCTGATGCTGTTGCATGGGGACCTGAGCAGGCAGGAGACCGGCTCACATGGGGTCTGCAGGATCTGGGGGAGGGGTCACTGCCCCGTGAGGGAAGAGGGGAAGGAGGAGGAGGAAGAGGAGGAGAAAGAAGCAGAGGAGGAAGACAATAGGGCAGGTGCAAGGCTGCTCCCTGGGAACCTGGATGACCATGCATGGAGCTCTGCACTAGCCCTGCACCCTGGGACCTGCCCCTTCAACAGCCAGCAGCCCGCACTGGCCCGCAGTGACATGGCGGCCCTTGTCCAGCCGCTCCACAGCGCAAGGTCAGCGGCAGCTGCTCGTCCTTGGGGACAAGAAGAGTCTCAGCATCGCAGCATCTTTGCCAGCTACCCGCGGCGAGAGCCCCAGGTGGGGCATCCACCATCTCCCTCCAGCGCTGCTGTCGTTAACTCTGGAGCATTATGATGATGACGCAAGATGGCTCAGCTGCATAACCAGAGCATCTGCCCCAGAGGGAAGAGCGGGGGTGGCTCTGGGGTGACAATGGGTTCCTGTGCCCCCCGCCATGGGGTGCGGGGATGGCATCCTCCCCTTTCGCACCCTGGCTGGGGCCGGGGCGGCAGAGACATCTCGTCCGCGGGCAGGCCCCCCCTCCCCAGGCTGGATCCTTCTGGAAGACGGGGCGGCACCCGGCGGTCGCCGCGCTGGGGACCCGAGGACAGTTTCCCCCCCCACACAACTTCGAGCATCGGGGGGCACAGCAAAATGGCCATCGGCCGCAGCCCCCCCGCCCCGCCGGACCCTCGGGGATGCGCATCCCGATCCCACCCGCCACGCCTAGTCCCCGCCGGGGCCACGAGGGGCGGTACCGCCACCCCGGAGCACCCCCGTCCCCTCCTCAGCCAGCGCCCGGGGGGCGCGGCGGGGCTGCCCGGTCCTGCGCGATGCCGCCCGCCCCTACCTGCGATGGCCGTGGCCGTGCCCGGTTCGGAGGGGCGCAGCGCTCAGCCGTGGGCGGGGGCCGCCGGCATGAGGCCGACCCGCGCGGTGCGATGCGGTGCTGGTGTCGGTGCCGGTGCCGGTGCCGATGCGGGTGGCAGCTGCCCCGCCCCTGCGGTCCCCGCCCCACGCGCTGGTTGGCGGCCGCCGCCGCCGCCGCCGCCCGGAGGGGGACGGGGGGACCGGGCGGGCGCGCTCGGGGATGCAGCGGTGACGTCAGCGCATCCCCCAGCCCCGGGCGTGCTGCGGAACCGCCGCAGGGGCGGGGCGGGGCGGGGCCGCGCCGCACTCGGCAGCCGTCGCTCGGCAACCGGCACCTTCCCGGTACCCCTGTACCTCGGTACCGCGGTACCCCGGACCGTATAGCGCTCCCCGGCGCGGTACTCCGAGGAGCGGCCCCCGCCGGGGCTTCCCGTGCGTCGGCCCCGGCGCTGTCAGCTCGCTCCGCCGTCCGCCGAGCCCCCGCCCGCAGCCCGGGGCTCGGCCGCTCCTGCCCATCTGCGCCCGGAATTCCGAGCCAGCGCAGAAAGCGGATTATTCCTTCGCTGCCAGCTGTTTCCAGCGGCACGGCCACCCTCGCCCCGCGGCAGCCCCGAGGCCGCTGCCCCCTCCCCGCCCAACCCATGCCCCAAATCTCTCCAGAGGACAGGCAACTGGGATGTTTTCTTCATTCGATATGTCGTCATCACTTTGGTGGGATGATGGCTGGGCAGCTGTCCGGGGCTGACTGTGGGTTCCATCATCCATGTGGGAGCGAACACATCTGCCCCCAGCTCCTCTCAGTGATAGCCATCCCTGTGCTGGGCAGATGTGCTCTCACCTGGCACCACTGCCGGCCCCAGTTATGGACTGCCTCTGTCCCATATGTCTTCACCAGCTCTGCCAGGTGGGAATTGTCACCCCTATGTTACCATCCCTAAACAAAGCTTTGCTCACTGAGGGGCTCCTCTAGGCAGGGACTCATTCATGGATCTGCTAAAGCTGGCAGCAGGCAGCTTGTTTGCATTTCAGGGTATGGATGGCAGAGAATGTGCTGGAGGATGGGCATGATGCAATGGACTGTGGGCACACGTGGCAGGTAACAGCACACTGAACTGCCACATGGGGCCTGTGGCATCATCAGGATACACTGGGATGCTCATGATCCGGGCTGAGCCTGCAGAGCACAGCTCGCTGTGGCAGGCACTGTGGCCATGTCCCAGTCCATAGCTCTGCCCTGGTGCACATCAGTCCACTGGCCAGCCTCCTTCAGGCTGTGACCCAGCCAGACATCCTTCTGCAAGGCAGATCCCTGGTCAGGGAGCCCTGGTCAGCAGGGATTTTGTGCTGCAGGAGGAGCTATGACCACGGCAGCAGTGCCAGACCAGTCCCAGCACAACCATCCCACAGGATCTAGGTGCGCAGAGCAGGGATCCCACCTGCTGCGGTACTGCTGGGAAACGTTAGCCCTGGTGTTGTGGGGGCCATGGGGACAGGGACTGCCTCGGGATTTGCGAGTCCCAGAGGCTGGCATACCTGGGGAGCGATGCCCTGAGCACTAGCAAGGGGGCACCTCCCAAAATGAGGGGCCCAAGACAGCAGGGATAGCACTGGTGACACATTAACCAGACAGACAAGACAACCAGGGGTAGAGTCCAGACTGGCAGGGGGAGCACTGAATTCTGGGTCAAGGTCCATGGGGGCACTGGACACTGCTGGCACAGGATGCACTGTGCTGCAGTGCTGGCTGCTGCTCAGGCAACCTCCACTGCTCCTCTTCTCCGGGCTCAGCTCCTGGGGACAGCACGCCGTGCCATGGCCACCAGCCTGCTCCGTGTTCCCCCACCCCCGGAACTGCTGCGGCCCCTGGCCGTGCCAGAGAGGTTGCTGTTTGGGCCAGGGCCCAGCAATGTGCCCTCCCGCATCCAGGCTGCGGGTGGTCGGCAGCTCCTGGGCCACATGCACCCTGAAGTGCTGCAGGTGAGCTACCTCAGCCCAGTTTTCCTTCCCTCCCCTCCTCTTCCTCACCCCCGGGAAGGGCTGGAACAGCTCTGCTGGGGCAAGAGGAGCAATGGCAGTGCTGGCCAGTGTCCTGCTGCCACAGGTGATGGATGAGATCAAGGCAGGCATCCAGTACGCCTTCCAGACGCGGAACCGGCTGACCCTGGCCATCAGCGGCAGTGGCCACTGTGCCATGGAGGCTGCCCTCCTCAACCTGCTCGAGCGTGGCGACACTGTGCTGGTGGCCACCAACGGTATCTGGGGACAACGTGCCGCCGATATTGCCAGGAGGCTGGGTATGCTGGGGACAGCTGGATGGCATGGCAGGGCTGAGGGGACTGGGCTTGAAGGCAGGATGCCCCGCTTTGCTGTCCCAATCCTGGCACTGACCAGTGACACAGCTTAAAAAGCCAGAGAGCACTCTGCTAGAGAGCACTCCAGGTTTTTTCCAAGAGTGATGTCCCTCCATTTATGGTATTTTATGGCTTTTCCACTGGGCAAATCTGCAGGAGGCCAGACCCTGGCAGGCAGCTGTGCTTGTGGTTTGTGTGTGACCTGCTTCATGGAGCAGATCACTGTCCAGTGGAAAGCATGCCCTAACCTCACTTTCCTCTGCCCAAATTCCTCCCAGGAGCCAATGTCTATGAGCTGCTGAAGCCCCCGGGCGAGTACTTCACTCCACGAGCCATTGAGCAGGTGAGTGCTGGCCACTATGCTGAGGGCACCAGCTGACTTCCACTGTGGTCACCTTCCCCCTGTGTCCTGCAGGGCCTGGTGCAGTACAGACCTTTGGTGCTCTTCATCACCCACGGCGAGTCCTCCACGGGGGTGCTGCAGCCACTGGAGGGGCTGGGCGAGCTGTGCCACCGGTCAGTGCAAGGCGGGCACCCGCAGGGACTGAGGGCACCCCAAGGTCACCGGTGGGGATTTGGACCTGGGGATTTATATGTCCTGGGCTTTTCTCTGGCTCTGTTGTGCTGGATGTGGTTGGTGCTGGTGAGACACGCAGCCCCTGTGGGGACCAGGATGCCAGGGCTGTGGGCAGAGATGTGACAAGAGGAGGTGGCAGGAATACCAGGCTGAGTTCTGTCCTCCCACAGGCATGGCTGCCTGCTGCTTGTGGACGCAGTGGCATCACTTGGGGGAGCCCCCATCTTCATGGACCAGCAGGGTAAGAGCCACAGTGCCACCACAGGCAGCCAGGGAACAAAGGGGCTCATGCCTGGGACAGGGAGAGAGCAGTGAGATTAGCTCCTCCATCTGCATGTTGGCTAGCAGCAATAGAAACTGGTCCAGCTGCAGCCAAAGAGCCTGTTCCCCTTGGGGAACCATCAGCAGGGCCAGAGGGCCCTCCAAAGCAGCCTGAACACAAGTAAGACCTGCAGTGTGTGCCACCCTTGTGCTTCCCACCCACCACTTGCAGATAGCTTGGAGGGCTCAGCATTTTCCTCCTGCTGGGAGCCTCCAATTCCTAAGGAGTTGTCTTCCCTCTTGGGCAGAGATTGATGTCCTGTACTCAGGGTCCCAGAAAGTCCTCAACTCACCCCCCGGAAGTGCCCCCATCTCATTCAGTGAGCGAGCCAGGTAAGAGCAGCCCAGTCCCACCAGGGTGGAAGGTGCTGAGGGGGCTGAGGGAGGCTGTCGCCTCTCTCCTTTGCCAGCCACCTGCTTTGGTCCCACTCTGTGGAGAGAATGCCCAGCAGCAGTTCAGTGTGGGTAGAGCCCATCCCATCCCTGGGCAGTGACTGGGAGCTGGAGCCAATGTCTGAGCTCACTTTAGGGGATTCCTCCCTCCCACAGGGCTGATCCCACCTTGGAGCTGGTGGGGTCAAGGTCCAACCTCTCCCCAGCACTCTGTTTTGCCAGGGAGAAGCTGCTGAGGAGGAAGACGAAGCCCCCATCCTTCTACCTGGACATGGGCTGGCTGGCGAACTACTGGGGCTGTGATGGGGAGCCACGGAGGTGAGGACAGGCTCTCTTGTTACAGAGGGCTGCAACTGCTCCAGTCTGGCTTCCCGCTGGCTTGGGGGCTGCCTGTCCGTCAGGGCTCAGGCCCTGCCTCTGCATCACCCTGCCTGCTGGTCACAACTCCCTGCACTGGGTGATGAGGAGGAAGGATGCTGTGCCTCTGTTTCCCTGACCACGAGCAAGGGCATGCTGTGCTGCAGCCAAGCTGAAGCCCTCTGGGTGCCCCTTGAGTTTTGCAGGTACCACCACACGGCACCCATCAACAGCTTCTTCAGTTTGCGGGAAGGCTTGGCCATGCTGGCAGAACTGGTGAGTGGCACCAGCAGTGCCCATGGGGCTTGGAGGAGCAGTGGATGCCAGGAGATGCTGTCAGCAGCACAGACCTTCTCTCTCCTCTCTGCCCACAGGGTCTGGAGAGTTCTTGGGAGCGACACAAGGCCAACTGCACCCAGCTGTGCCAGGGGCTGCTTGACCTGGGGCTGGAGCTCTTTGTGAAGGAGGAGGTGGGTGCAGGGCAAGCCCACCACCACCACAGAGTAGGGGAAACATGAGGACACAGCCCTGTGCAGCTGGAGATGTGCCTGGGCAGCTTTTGATGCCAGAGAAAAAACTTCCCCCTCAGTGATGCTCTCTCCTGGCAGTGTGCTGGGGTCACCGAGGGCTGTGGGATTGAATCCAGTTTCTGTTTTCCTCAGAAGGTTAGACTTCCCACCATCACCACCGTCAGGGTGCCTGAGGGCTACAACTGGAAGGACATCACAGCCTTTCTGATGGACAAGCATGGCATGGAGATCGCTGGGGGCCTGGGCCCCACAGTGGGCAAGGTGGGCAGAGTCCTCCCCTCCTGCTGCCCGTGGCTGGGCACCGAACCCCATATTCACTGCCACTCTCTGGCTGCTGACAGCGTGTGTGGCTGGCTGTGTCCCATTGCCCGGAGCAACGCATAGCAGCACAACCACACACAATCACCGCCTAATTGAATAACCACGCACGTAATTAGCGGGGTGACACCTCTTTATAGGAACGGTGTGTTAAATACGAGCAAGGGAGCTGTGCACAACCACTCGTGCCTGGCTGTGTGTCCCCCACCCCACACGGGACTGCCGAGGCGCAGACACAAAGGTGGGTCCTGCAGGGAGACGTTCACCCTTCTCCTCCTAGGTCCTGCGCATTGGCCTCATGGGCTGCAACTCAACCCCTGGAAATGTGGACCGAGTACTTGGAGCCCTGCGAGATGCCCTGAGCCACTGCCACCGCAGCAGGCTGTGAGCACCCCTGCCAGGTGAGGGGGCTGGGGAAGGTGGCCTGGCACTTCCCTCCATGGCTGCAGGCAGCTGGCAGCAGGACTCCACTGCCTCCTGGGGATGCTGGCAGGAGACATGGCAGCACCCAGCGAGCCAAGCCACAGTGCAAATAAGCTGGAATAGCAGTGGATATGGAGGAGAGGGCTGTGCTCAGTAGATGTGAGACATGGCTCAAAACCCCTTCTCCCATCACCCCAAAGGCCTGGTCCCTCAGTTCTTTCCCTTCCCCTGGCCCCAGTGCGTGGTGACCCTCACCAAGCTGACAGAGGCCTGGATGCAGGATCTGACCATAGGTCCCTTCCCCTCCCTTCACCAAGAACCTTGGCCTTCCCTACCCTGCAGTGCAGAATGACAGCCATCTTCCTCCAGATTCTGTACCAGGGATGAAGCAGCCAGCGCCCAGGTCTATCAGAGCAGCCAAGAGCCATGTGCTCACTCCCCCATACCATCTTTCCTCAATAAAATGACACAGCAGCATGCTGCTCCCTGGCCCTGTAACTCTCCTTACACCCCCCAGAGTTTTGAGACACCCCAAAGGGGCAGCAGCAGGGTCCCACTCAGCTCTGCCGAGGGATTTCTTGGCGGATCTTGGAGAGGAGCTGGGACATTGCTGAGCAGCGCGCGCTGTCCTGGATCCGGTACACCTGAAACTAAAGGCAGGTGGGACGTGAGGGCTGAGGGCTCCCAGCTCTGCTGGAGCTCCATGCCCCAGCACTGCCAGCCTCCCACAGCCTCCACAGCATGCCAGAGGGCTTGGTGGGGCCAATTCCAGCACATCCCAAGCTTCCCAGCCCAGGTGGTCTCTGGTGCTGGAAGGGCTGGGGTTACCTGGCTGAGCAGCATGTCAAAGTACGCTGTGTTCCAGTAGGAGCCATCCTTGGTGGGGAGCTGCAGGAGGGCTCGGGTATCAGGGTCTGCCTGCCAGCTGCCACTGCACGCATGGAGGCCAAAATGGAAGCGGAGGAAGCGTCGGGGGTCCCAGGCAAAGCTCTCGACTTTATGGTAGATGGAGGCAAGGTCTGGAGCTGCTCCTTGGAAGAGGTTTTCTTCTGGGTTCAGGAAGTGGGGCAGGTGCTGGGTGGCCAGGCAGCGGAGAAGGATCACCAAGAGCCTGTAGACAGAGCCTTCCAGGTCCTGCCAGTCCTCTGGGGAGGGGAAGAGCTCTGTGCTCCACAGCAACACCATCTGTGGGAGGGAGAGAAGAGCACAGGATTGGGCACAAAGCCTGAGTCCAGGAAGGCTGTCCCTTCAACCCTGCAGGTCACCATGCAACGACCTGTGGGGTTGAATCCATCAGGGCTGGTGCAGATGATACTTTTCTGAAGGTCAGATCTGCCCTTTTTCTTAAAAAAACTCCAAAACACCACCCCCCCCAAAACATCAAAGAATGTAATACAAAGCAAAACACACAGGATTTGGGTTACTTGGAGCTGGAGCCATTCTGTAAGCAGAAAACATCCTTGCATCCTTCTGAACCCTTGGCTCAGAGAGCCATCAAAAGGCAGGGCACACCTGGATAGTGCCACCCTGTGCTGTCCCCAGCATGACCCCTTTCCACACCAGCATCATCAGTTGGCATGGCTCCAGAGTGTTGAAAACAGGTTGGGTGGGGAGAGGAGGTTTTTTGTCAGCAGAAACGCCACCCTTAGCCCTGTACAGGCATGGGGCAGCCTGCAGCATGGCAGCACAGCAATGCCATCCCCAGCAGACAGGCAGACTGTGCCAGGGGATGATGCCCTGTGCATCAGTGCAGAGCCCCAGCTCTGAACGCACTAAGTGTCTCCAGCTGGACATTGCTGGTTCAGTCCAAGGAAGAAGGATCAAAGCCCTCCAACCATGGCCAGCAGCATGCATCCTTTCCAGGCACAGCCATGGGCTGGTACATCCCAAAGCACTGCAGGCATGTTGTTTGGGTTCTTCTGTAGGGGAGCAGCCTTGGCTCTGCTTGCCCAGAGAGCCATGGTCCCAAGCAGCAGAACCAGCCTACCTTCAAGTGGTTGAAAGTGAGACTGCCTTGCCCACCTTCTCCTCCCCAGTCCTGGTCACGGAGCTGGTCGAGCAGGCGGAGGCTGTCCAGACGGGGTCCCTTCAGGGTGTCCACTACTCGGAGCAGCTTCAGGATGGCAACGTGGGTGGAGGATCTGGAGGAGGAAAGTGGGGTATGGTGAGAGGGGAGATGAAGACCTGCATCCTCCCAGGCTGGGGAGAGTGTACCTGCAGTGACTTAGTGTGTGGGGAACCCCACATGCCACATACATGGTCCCAGCCATGCAGCATCTTGGATCTACCTCTTGCATTTGCCTCTGGCAGAGCAGAGCTTGAGAGGTGTGGAGTGAGATGGGAACGCTGCTGAGCAGCTCCTGCCTTCCCAGGAGGAACAAGAGTGGGGTGAAGTGGGGTTGTGCTCCCCTATGTGTAGTGGGGAGGGCTGCAGGCTGCCCCAGAGGGGAGGCTGGGTTGGTCCCCAACAAGGGGCCGAGCATCCAGCTGCACAGCCTTCTTCCAAAAATAAATATGGACTGGTCCAGCTGGCTGCTCAACCCCTCCATGGGGCCAGGTAGTTGTGCTGGAAGGCAAGATACTTGTCAGTCCAGCTCCATTCCATCCTGCAGCCCATCCTGGGGGGCACCTCATCATCACCCTGCTGCTGCCAGATGCCTCGGCTTGTCTCTGATGCCCAAGCAGGGATCTGAGAGCTGCCACCCTCCACACAGTCCGGGTTCAGCACCTGGCAATAATTTCAGGGTGCTCCTTCAGTTGCATCCCCCCTCTTTCCTTGAGCTGTCTGAAACTCGGCTGAGGTTTTTTCCTCCAACAGAGGGAAGAGGGCTTGAGCATCATAGGGAGCGACCTCAACCCCTGCTGACATGTCCCTGCCCTTTCCCAACCTCCTTTTGCCTACACCCAGCAGTGCTGCCCACCAGGGATGATCCCTGGTGCAGGACCACCCTGCCATGCATGCAGGACCCTCTCACCTCCAGCGATGGGGAGAGGCAGGGACAAAGTGAGCCTCTTCTGTGGCCTTCCTCAGGCCGCCTTCAGGGAAGCCCCCGTCGCTCCACCGCCCCTGGAGCCGGAGCGGCTCTTGCTGCCTCCTCACCACAGGAACAATGTCAAAGCGAATGGACTTCCAGCTGCCACGGATCAGCAGGGAGAGCTCCATGGCATCTTCCCGCAGATTTTCAGCACTGATGTCACCTAGATGCAGAGGGTTTGGCAGCAGTGAGGAGGTTACCGCAGCCGGTCCCACAGGCTGAACCAGGTATGTGCTGCAACGCCTGTGGCCACGTCCCACCCCACTCGACCCATCCCTTTCCAGTGCTGCAGTTTGGTTGCAGTTTCCCAGCTGAAACCCCTCTCCCAGCCATGTTGGGGTGGTTTTACAGGAAGAAACATTGTGGGGTTCAAGGTCAGGCACAGCAGGAAGTCTCAAGCAATCTATGCGAGCTGTGCTTCTGGGTGGCTGAACACTGCCAAGAAAAGCAATGTGGTCCAAGAAAAAGGGATCAGGAAAGGTCCACTGCTTTGTGGGGGTGGAGGAAGATGAAGGTCACTGGCTTGGCCATGGAAGAAGGAAGGGAATGGTGGACTTGCTGGGACTGGGTTAAGAGACCTTCAGACTCAGTAGTCCTCTCACATCAATCACCTTTACACCTGCATTGAGCTTTACTTCAAGAAGCATGTTGGGAGATGAAACTGCATGAAGAAACTTATGGAACCTCTATGGGCATTCCCAGGGTCCCTTCCCACCATGTCTTTTCCAAGGACACTGCTGCTAGCTGGGGCCTATGTGTTCATAGGGTCAGACCCATGCCACAGGGTCCTGGTCCAGCTCTGATGCACTCCCAGCTCACCCTCCAAACGGCCTCCTCCAGGGAGCAGGGGGCACTTGGAGGCCAAGAGGTGGAGGGTGGGTAGGGTAAGCCAAGCACACCAAGCCCACAAGCAAACCCTGCCTGGGACTAACAGCAGGGTTGGGTGAACCCTGCACCACCAAGAAGCGTGCCATCAGCCCCAGGTGAAGATGCCTGAGGATAACTCTGATGCCATGGGACGGCAGGGGATAGTTTGCATCTCCCCTTCCTTAGTTGAGGGCAAAGCCTATCCCAGCACACAGCAAGGTGCTTCCTCACCTGCTCCTGCAGGCTTTGGGTGGGCCACAAGCCCAGGAACCCACGTCCCAGCATGTTTGCCCAGGGATCACTGCCAAGCTGGGCTACCCAGCAGCACTGGAGGCAGCTCCTGGCTGGGAAGTACCCTGCCAGTGTACGCACCTGGCTGAAGCAGGAAGAGGCGTTGGCAGTGCACGATGGCTGAAACAAGGAGCTCTTTCAAGTGCTGAAGGATTTTGCCTGGAACCAGACACCCTGCACCACCTCCGTGCTCCATCACATCCACAACAGCAGTCCAGTCCTCCAAATCAGTCCCCGGAGAGCACACTTCCAGATAGCAGGTGTTCAGCTCTGAAGGATGCCTGCCTGGGGTGTCCCTGGTCTGGCATGCCAGCGCCTGCAGGGTGTCGCCGTCGATACGCAGGGGCACCTCTAGAGTGACAGCATCCTCAGAGGCACAGAGAGCGAACTCCAAGGCTTCCAGGTTCCTGGCGTAGTCCACAAGGAAGCGCGGGTCTCTGGCATGGACGTTCTCCAACAGGGTGAGCAGGATGTCCTCAGCCCGCTGGAAATGCTCCACCCGCTGCCTCTCTCGGGACACGATCACCTCAAGGTAGCTGTGCCAGAGGGAATTGTTGGCTTCCATGGCAGCTCTGCCGCTCTCTTAGGCTGCTCCGAGCAGGAGTAAAAATGCGTGGGCAGGCAGGGCAGGGCTGGGTGGCGGCATGGGGCGGGAGGAGGGAAGCACAGCCGGGCGTGGACAAGTACCAGTGCTGGGTGACTCCCAGGGCAATCCCGGGGCGGGGGATTGAGTCACACCACGGTCCCTCTTCCGGCACTCCAAGAGAGTGACATCGAGTGCCCAGCTGGCGGCTCATGCCAGGGGAACGCTCTGGTCACCCACACCTCTCTTGGCACAGGGACTAGGTGCCGGCAGCACCTCCCACAGCCAGTGCCACGTGAAGGCGACCCGCTGTCCTCCCGCCCTGGCCCAGCTCAGGTCACCCTGCCCGGCTGCTCCCAACCCGTGTGGCGCCCACGGGAGCTGGGCAGGCTGGTGCTGGTGCTGGAGCTGGGCCGTATTGCGGGGCTGTGGAAGGGCTGCAGCCTGCCTCGCTGGTGCCCAGAGCAGCCCTGCAAGCCCAGTGCAGCTCTGTCAACACCAGGCTCAGGCTCCATCGGGCTCCATCTTTCCAGGTGCGGGCAGCCCCCGGCGCCTCCCTAGGAGCATCGCCAGGGGATTGAGCCCCGCCAGGGGCTCGGCTTCCTGCTGGGCTGGGGGAGAATCCTCCCGGGAGGAAGCACAAAGCGGGGCTTTCGACCCCGGAGCCGCCGTGGGGAGCTGGTCCGTGCGGTCCCTGAGCGCAGCCGCTGCCAGGGGGCGCAGGAGCTACCATCCCCTCCCCGCCCGCTCGGGTTGGGGATCCGCGCATCCCGGCATCCCGAAATGCCTGCGGTCGTACCCTCAGACCTGCCCTCACTTCTCCCCATATCCCACAGATCCCGGGACGGGGATTATCCGGGCGCGTTATCTTTTTGAATGCCGTCACCTTCCCAAGGTGCGTTCCCGAGCTTCACAGGCCTGGAGCCGGATCTCCAGCAGGACAGTGTGGTTCAGCCATCCCGGGCTTTCCTACTAACTGATTCTGCCCTTGGTCAGAGCAGGGAAGGGAATGGGGACGTGGCAGAGGCTCTGTGGCAGCAGGGGTCAGTGTGGCAAGGGGACCTGAGACAAGTGTGGGGATTGCTTCTGAGAAGAGAGGCAGAGTGCCATGGGGCTCCTGGCTGGTCCTCCCACCTCCTGCAGCTCACATTTATCCTTTTATACAGCCCAGATGAAGTTTCTGGATCTCCCCAGGTTTATTTCTAGTTCATCTTCCTTGTGCCTCCTTCAGTTCCCTGTGGCTGAGTAGAAGTCTGTCCCTCATGGTCATCTGTCCTTCTGCCAGCTGACTGAAGGAGCTCTGCTGTGCAAGAGAGCACAGCGTCAGAGCTTCCACCTGCAGAGCATCCTTCAGCACCTGCAGTTCAAGTCGTTAAGCCTGCAGTGGGCTTCTTGCTACCAGGCCAGAGGTGCTCTGGGCTGGGGAGTCTCAGCCAGGTTTTAAACCCCTGACAGTGGGTGATGGGTTCTGCACCTCCTTACCTGAGCCCTGTGCTTCAGGTTTCACCCCATGTGAGCAGGGGATGCTCAGTGCCCCACACTGATGGCTGTCTCAACCAGGGCTGAGTGTGCAGGTCTTACCCTCCTCCATCAGGTGAGGAAGACAAGCTGGCTGGCACCCCAGAGAAGGACTGAAAGGAACAGATCCCCATCAGAGTGGCTTGGGCTCATCCTGAAGAATGCTGAACCCAAGCCAGGCAAGACATCTTACTGCTCCATGCCCTGATGCAGGAAAAAGAGGGCAGAGAGATGCAGGCCACCACTTTGCTGGGGGTGGTAGGGCATGGCTCATTACTGGCAGAGTTGCTATGTGCATCCTTGTCATGGAGGGAGTCTCTGCTGCAGCAGCAGCCAGGACATTCCTTCTGTCAGTGCCTGGCAGGAGTGCTGGAGTAGGCTGTGGGCATAATGCAGAAGCTGAACTGAGAGCCAGGAGTGGAACTATAGGAAGGTAAGGCTGGGCAGAACTATAGGAAGCTAAGGCTGGATGGGAGACATGGCCATCCCTGCAGATATCTTGGTGACAGTAGGGTAACCATGCCCCCTTGTTGCAGTGCTGGCTGAACCCACAGTGTGATCCTGACATCCTGCTGCTACAGCTCTGATGCCAAGAAGAGTGAGTGTGATGTGATCCCTGCAGCTCATTTCTGCCTTTGACACCTGCGCTTTTTGGACCTCTGGGTGCCACAATCAAGAAGCTGGTGCTGCAAATGCTGCCTTCTGCCCCTTCCTCCAGGCTGGGACCTCCCCTTTTCCCCTTTTCCCCTTTTCCCCTTTTCCCCTTTTCCCCTTTTCCCCTTTCCCCCTTTTGCCCTTTCCCTCTTTTTCCCCCTTTTCCCCTTTTTTTTGCCCTTTCCCCCTTTCCTCCTTCCCCCTTCTGCCTTTCCCTTCCTCCTTCTTTCCTTCTCTGTTCGTCATTCCCATCCTTCACCCTCTCTTTTTCTCCATTCCTATTCACCTTTCCGCTTCCTCTACCACTTCTTTCCCCCTTCTCATTCTCTGCTCTGCCCCACAGGCAAGGGGCCAAGGGCAGGCCCTGGAGGAGCATCTTCCTGGCTGCTGCCAGGCACAGGCAGCACAGAGAGTGACCCCACTGCAGGCACAGTGTGAGAGGGAAGAGGGATGCTGGGTAGTGGCACATCTGGTGACAAAGCTGGCCAGCCAGGAGAGGTGGGAGCAGCCAGAGGTGCTGCCAGATGCTGTGCAATGCTCTGAGCAGGAGGGAGCAGAACTGGTGTGGAGAGGGAATGATGTGGATCAGAAGCTTCACCCCACATGGATGGGTGGCTGAGCCCTGGCTGTGGCCGTGGCTGGGCAATCAGGGCAGCAACTGGACATTCAGCTCTGCAATTTGCCCAAGGTGAGCACCCCTCCATTGGCACAAAGACTGGGAAAAAATTCCCAGCAAGAAGGTCAGTTAGGCTATGGAAGACATGGCTGGACTGCATAGTGTTCTGTCTAGACAAATCACTGGAGGCTGGTGTCGAGTGCCCTGGTCCTGGCAGAGGGTCAGGCCTGAACGAGCTGATCACTCTTGTTTCCATCTTCGTGTTTTATGGTTCCATGAATTTTTGCTCTGTTAGAAACAGGAGAGAGAAAAAACAACCCAAAAATAAAGGGCAAGTACAAGCAAGAGAGAGGAAAAACCAGTGGGCATGAGAGCACTTGGCAGGGCAGAGGTGGACGAGGGGCTACAGTGAGCCCCCAGTGTTCCTTGCCCAGCTTGCCTCTCTGCAGGACTGTGCAGTGTGACTGCTGCGCCCCAGACCCTGCAACATGCCATCCTCACCCAGCAGAAAGATACTGGGGTGCTGAGCTGGTGGGTTGAGGAGATGGTGGGGTGCAGGGGCACTGGCATGCGGGAGCTAGGTTGTGCTCTGCCTCATCACCACAGTTCCACAGCAGCTCCAGCACCAGCACTTCTGCACCCACACGCCCCCCAGAATGGCATGGCCCCCGACAAAACTGCTGGGATGGGGAGAGGGGACAAAGGCAGGGAAGGTAGAGAGGAAGAGAGAGTAATTTAACATGACAGGCTGTTTATTTTGGCAAAAGGGGTCTCTTTTCAACACATTTCAAAGCTCGGCCCTGGGGCTTGGGGGGACAACACAGAGGGGTGGGAGATGAGGGGTGCGAGATGGGGGGTTCAGTGGGGCACCTGGGCTGAGAGGGAGGGAGAAGAATCCGCTGTCTGTTCATCCCTGGGGCACAGCCAGGTTTTCCAAGCCCTGGGTGTGCTTGCAGGCTCCAGTGGGGTGTCCCCATGGCCGGCTGGTGCTCCCCTGTGCACATGCTTGCCTACACGCATCCACACACATTCGCACGCTCCCCCTGGCCCTGCGCCTTCCTCCCGGCCAGGGCTCAGCTGGAGTCTTGGCTTCCCCCAGCAACATTTCAAAATAGGCTGTTTATTAAAAAAAAAAAAAAAAAAGGAAAGGGGGGAAAATTGCTAGGAAAGAAATAATTATTATAATCACATTAAGAGCTTTGGCTGTAAAACCCTTGTGAGGGCGCAGGGAAGGAGCTGGGGCTGCTCTCTGCAGGGAGTACAGGGGGTGGTTTTCCTGCCTTGTGCTCTTTTATTTTCCAGTCCTGATCCAACAACACCTCCCCCCCTCCCCTTTTCCTCCCCTTTATCCTGGGAAATGAAAACAATTTATTTAATGATGGATCGTCCCTTTCTCTGGTCACTGACCTTCTGGGTGAATTTCTGCTGAGCTCGGTGGAAAACTCGAGGCTGGGTTGTGGATCCCATCTGTGGATGGGGGAGGGGGGGAGCTCACCCTTATCCTTCCCAAAATCCACAGCAACAATCCTGGGGAGCAGGACGGGGCTGGCAGAGAGGGTCCACACCAGGAAGCCCAGCAGCAGACTTTGCTGCAGGCACTGTCCCTGCAGATCAGGGGCTTTGGGGGCAGGAATGGGGGCTCCAGAGAACCCCTTCTCTTCTGGAAAACCCTCAGGGGTTCCCGGCACCCACTGCCTTCTCCCCGAGCTGGTCCGAGGTGCAAGGGCATGGCTGGGTGCAGTGCCGAGGTAGGAGTGGGGAATGGAGAAGTTATCTTCACCCTGCCAACAGCCCTTGCTGCCCAGCGGGGCTTTCCTGGCTCAGGGTGTCTGCGGGAAGTGGAGCTGATCAGGGAAGGTGTGTGGGGCTGCATGGGGCTGCATGGGGCTCCCAGCAGCAGCCGGCAGTGTACTCCCGTAGCAGGCGGTCTGGCCTCTGGCCGATTCCCTGTTTGGCCGGGTTTTGTTCCCTGGGGAGGGGAATGCCGGAGGAGTGAGGGGAAAAGGGAGGATCACAGTGGGAAGGGCGCTGTCAGCACTCGGCATGCATTGCCCCGGGGCCCCAGGCATGAGTGCAGCCCTGCATCCCTGCCGGTCCTGCTCAACCCCCAGCTGAACTGGGATGGAGCAACCCAGCATCCAGCCCCCTCCCCTCTGGCCCTTCATCTGCCATGGCCTGTTGCTCAAAGCATGGTTCTTGTAAAAATGCGTAAATATTTATATAAGAATAATTTAAAAAACATGGTCTGTCAAATAATCAAAGCAGCAGAACATCCGAGGAACTTTCAGCTGGGTTGGGAAATCCGGTGTTGCTTTCCGATGCTCCGCTGCAGTGCTGGAGGTGCTCATGGCCAGCCCCAGCCCCCTGTGATGCCAGGCTCACTGATGTGGGCTCACAACAGGCTTGAAGTCTTCATTAAAACTGGTGGTGGGTTGGCTTTCACTTGCATTAACCCAGCTGCCTGCTGCAGGAGCCTCAGCCAGGGACAGGACATCACCAGGCTCTGGTTTCATCCTCGTGTCCTGGTTTCAGCACTGTTCCCTGCACTGGGACTGCCCCAGAAGCCAGGGATATCCTTGGGTGAAGGGCTGTGTCCCTATCCTCCCCTGAGATGTGTGGTGAGGGCAGGGACTGGTGTGGGGAGTGACAGGGCAGCAGCTGAGCTGGTAGGGTGACCCCAGGTGCTGGGGGGCTGCTGGGGCACTCCCTGATAGCATCCCCATCCCTCGAGAGCCAGCAGCACCCTCAGCATTTTAAAACCTTGGCTTTGCAGTGCTGGGGCAAGAGCCTTGGGTGAAGGCTGCCCCCAGGGAAGAGGATTTGTGTCCATCTCAATGGTTGTGCATCCCCATTCGTGCTGGTGTCAGCAGTCACTGGCAGAGCCACAGCTCCTTTTCTGTGTCCCAGTGGCACCTTGTTCACCCAGCATCCCCAAACAGCCCTGAGCTTCCTAGGGGAACAGCACTGGAAACCCCCAGGCCCAAGTCCTTCTGCTCATTTAGGACTCCCCTGGTAACAGGGAGGGGACACAACTGCAGCCCAGCAACATCCCTGGCACCATAGCTCAGATGACACATGGCCACCAGATGCCTAGGCCATGTGGTTCAGGAGGGGTCCCAGGGTGGCACGAGGAGGTGGAAGGATGGGAGAGGGGAAGAAATCCCGCCTGTTCCCATGGCTCTGTAGCATGGAGGCAGGCATTGCTGGGGGTTTGGGGGAGTGAGAGCTGCGTGTTGCAGTAACCTCCATCCTCCTGGCTACCCTCCAGCCCCTTCCCACCACCCACATCTAAGCGTGTGATCTGTGCTGCTGCATTCTTTGAGTCTGGGCCAGATAACGAGTTCAAACCCTTTCATTAAACCTCAGCTCCTCAGCTCCCCTCAAACACCCACACACCTCCCTGGTCTACCTGGCTGCCTCTCCCACCCTGGGGTGGGAGCTCCCAGGTCTAGTTCTCCCCCGAGGAGGTGATGCTTGTGCCACACACGTGTTTGGCATCCGCAGGGAATGCTCTCTGGGCTTGGCCCAATTAGCTGGAAGGGAGGGGAGAGCCAAATCCAAACCATGTGCTGACCTGCAGTCCCCTCCGCCTGAAAGCATCCGTGCTGAATGCGCTCTGGATCGTTAATAGCTCCCCAGGTCCCATCCACATGTCCCGTCCCCCAAGCACGGGGTCTGACTGGGATGGGGGGCGGGTAGGGTTTTGTGCTCTTCCCCAATGTTTTTCTGGGGCTGCCTTTTGTGGGAGTCAGTGGGCTCCACCACAGGGCTGTGAGGGGTGACTGGCAGGACCCAGGGGGCAATTGCATGTGGATTTGGGGCAGCCCTGAAACAGTGATGCCAGGTAGGGGCAGGCTTGGGGTCAGTGGAAGGATCTCTGCCTCCATCTCTCACTCCCAGGGGTGGCACCTACCTCTCCCTCTGGCACAGCTTTGCAGTGGAGAGCTGGTCCCACGGCATGCCCAGTGCCCACTGGTCTCCACAACCCCCTTGCTGGGTGTCTGTGGAGTGCAGGAGGAAGCACCAGCTCTAAGCACTCTGGGACCTATGATGTGGTTTTTCACTGGGGAGCATTTCCAGCTGTGGGTGCCAGGGAAGCTGGGATGAGAGTCTGGAACACCCCTGGGACCTGCACTGTCCCCTTCACAGCCTGACAGCCTCACCAGAACCATCCACTGGGATGGGTGTGGCAGGTCCTGGCCCCATGTCAGTGGCCATCAGAGAGCTGGACACCATGAAGGTGGTGGCAGAAAGGGGCATCTGTTCGTGAAAATGGAGTGGGTGGTGGAGGACAGAACTTGGCCAGATGGTGTGGAGAAAGGGCTGCTTTCCCCCACGCTCCCCCCAGCATTCTCAGCACAGAGCCCAGCTTTGCACCGGCTCCAGCTCCAGGCCCAGAGGAAATATCTGCAGCTGGGGCCCACAGCTGTTCTCCCTGCTCCATTTACTGCTTCCAATTTAACGTCCCTGGGAGCTGGGCTGGACAACACGGGGGGAATATGATGATGCTTTCCTGTGCAAAGCCTGCCTGGAAGAAAATGCACCCCTCACACTTGGGACGGCTGCCCTTCCCTTGTCTTGAGGGAAAACCCACCAGGAGAAGCAGGGATGGCCGTGTGGGGTTGGTCCTGGCAGAGGGGCAGGTTGGTGCCACAATATCCCTGTGCTCCTTGGAAGCTGAGCTTGTGGCAGGCCTGGCATGGCATGGCAGGGCCAGGAGATGGGACTTTGGGGAGTGCAGGGCTCACCCTCATGGGTGTGAGGGGGTAGATGCCGATGGCCAGAAGATGGCTCCACAGCCACTCCCCAAAAGAGATGGGTCTCTGGCATCTGGCATCCCAGAGCCACAGATCGGCTGTGTGGGGAGGATGGCAATGTCCCCACTGCATCCCACTACGGTGTCCTCTGAGGCCAGGGCCGGGACCAGGGCATGCAGCTTAATGCCTTCCAGAAGATCAGTGATGAATGGCCAGGGAGGGTAATTCATATCAAACCCATAAAACCTTTATTAGCGTCCTAGGGGAGAAATCCGGATGTGGCTGCTTATTTATTTTGGATTTCTTTCTTTTTTTTTTCTCCTTTTCTTTCAACATTTTCTTCCAAGAGATTTTTAAAGTGACAGGGTCACCTCTCTGGATCAGCAGTAGGGCTCAGCCAGGGCTGCCTGCCTGGGGCACATGTGGTCCTGAACCACTGGTGCCAGCTGAGGCACACTGGCATCCCAGGAGTCAGGCTGATCTTGGGGTCCAGCTTTGCAACTACTATGAGGGGGAGAGGGTGTTGGAGTTGCCAGGGGCCTGTGGGTGCCATGCTGCTCCAGAGCCCCCACAGCATGCCCCCAGCTGCTACATCCCTGCTTCCCACTTTTTGCCCTCCATCCTTCACCCCATGCTTCTGTGTTCCCCACTACAGAGCAATGACGATCCCCACGCCAGCAGTCCCTGGGCAAGGATTTTGGGAGAACGGGAGAGCAGGGGCCCCTGGTGAGGTAGACTTTCCATGGTGGTGTCCATGGCTGGTCCTCACCTAGTCCTGCTGTTGTTCACTCTTTACATAATTTGTTCCTTGGCTCCTTTTCAGATGTACCGCACAATCCTGACAGCAGAGGATATTTATACAGCGGGGGTGTGGAATAACATGGAAAACCTCTGGAGCTGGGAATAGATTCCCACATTGTCCCAGCACCAGGGGCAGGCGATGGCACTCCCTGTTTTTGCTGGGGCTGGTCAAGGTTCTCCCTCACATCCTCTCTGGCACCTCAGATGCTCCTCCCGTGGGAAAAGTTGGGTACCAGGAGGTGGGAAAGGACCCTGAGCCCCTGCATCCAACAGGATCCCTCACCCCAGCATCTGCCCGTGGTAGTGCAGGCAGCACCCATCATGAATCAGAACCATTCGTGCTTTTAGTGGGACTTCCCGGGGAGTAGCCCTCCGCTTTCCTGGGAGCTCAGCCTCTCCCAGTAAAACCATTTCCCGATAATAAATGTAGGGTGGGTGTGTTTGTTTTGCTTTGGCTTTTTTTTTTTCTCCAGTAAAGACAAAGAAGCCCTTGAGCCTGGAGCGTAACCTAAAACACGGCATTCCTGAAAAGAATTTCCTGATAATATTTTTAGCACCTGAAAAAAAAAAAGGGGGGGGGAAGGGGGAGGAATAAAAAAAAAGCCAAAAAAACATAAAAGAAGAAAGGAAATGACACAGGGTTTTTTTTCTCTCCTGCGCTCTTTTTTTTCTTTCCCGTCAGCCGGTGCTGTGTTTGGAGGGAGCAGAGGGCACTGCTGAGCGGCTGGCCGTGGAGGGGCTCGGTGCCCACGCGTGGCTCCGGGTGGGAGGGAGGCGCTGCTCCCGCGGGGAGCCCCCAGCGCTGCCGCCCCGCCCGCCGCCCCGAGCCCCGCCCCCGGGCCCCGCCCCCGGGCCCCGCCCCCGGCGCGCCGAGCTCCCATTGGCCGGCCACACCCCAATATGCAGATGAGGCGCGGGGGCGCGGCCCGCGGGCTGAGGGCGCTGGGCGCGCGGCGGCGGAGCTGAGGGGCCTCGGGTTCACACCGCTCGGTCCCAGCGCCCGGCTCCGGGCGGCAGCCGCCCTCCCCGTGCCCCTCCGCGGGCGTCCTGCCCCGCCCCGCCCCGCCCCGTCCCGCCCTGCCCCGCCCCCGCCATGCTTCGGTGGCTGGTGCCCCCGTGAGAGGCGAGCGGCTTTGCCGGCGGCCATGCAGGTCCTGGCAGGCTGGGCCGTGCTGGTGGCACTGGGCGAGTGGCTGTGGGCCGGTGCTGAGGTGCCGCTGGGGGATTTCTATCCCTTCGGGCCGGCCCAGGGCGACGCCGCCACGCGGAAACAGGACGACGGGGGCTCCGAGCTCCGGCCCCTCTCCATCCCCTTCCCCTTCTTTGGTGCGGGTCACACCGGCCTCTATGTGAGTAATTTCCACTTATTTCTGCTTATTTCCTCCTATTTGCTCCCTCTTATTTCCTCTTATTCCCTCCCTCTTATTTATTTCCTCCTATTCCCTCTTTTTCTCTCCCTCTTATTCCCTCTTTTCTATTTATTTCCTTCCCTTTTATTTCCTCTTTCCTGTTCAGCTTGGATGAATCTGAGTTTCCTTGGGGGCCATCAGGTGGTCCCCGCTTAACTGGAAACATCAGAGGAATAGCGGTGTGCCAAGGTGATGCAGTGGGCCCCAGGCTTGAAAAGCATGCTGGACCCCTGGCTCAGTATGGGGGTCCCCAGCAAGGATCCTGGCCCCACTGCCTTGGCAATGCTGGGCAAAGCACTCCCCGTAGTGGGGAGCCTGGGCTTAGCCCTCGCTGGAGCCTGCAGTAACTGCATACCCACGCCTTGTGGGACTTGCCTGGTGACGTGCTGGGGTATCCTGGCAGTAGCACGGAGCTGGATACATCTGATGGGCAAGAGCTCAGAGTTGGTGTGTTGCAGCCCTAGCATGGTGGCCCTTGCTGCAGGGAGGGGATGCTGGTGGGGCTCTGAGTGGAATAAAGACAGCTGCCCACTCGGCAAATCTGACTCCCTTGCCTTTTCCTGCACCCACTGGGCTGCTGGGACTACTGGTCCCTTGCAGCCCCTGAGCCACCTGGAGGGGACTGTAGCCAGAGAGCTCAAGTCGTGCCTGGCCCATCATGTCCCCCATAGCTGTGGCCATAGGGGCAACCCCAAGTGCCTGGTTGTCCATGGAGTCTTTTGGGTGGTGCTCTCTTGCATCCAGGAGGGAGATCTGGGCTCCCCGTGTTGCTTCCCACCTGGCCCAGTGAATCCTTCCTGATCCCTTCTCCCTGGTTTGCTCTGGACTTCAGGATGACCCAGACCCAGCTGGCAGAGGAGAAGGCTGAGCATTGCCTTGGTGCCATCCCAGAGCTGGGTTCATGTACCATTCCACTGCTTTGGCTCAGTGCAGGGGGTCCTTGGTCCTACCTGGTCGTGTAATTCCACTGATCAAAGCACCAGCCCTGCCTGCAGGGGATAGGGATCCAGACTTGGGGCTTGAGCCACCGTGGGAGGATAGAAGAGGCTGGGAGAAGCCAGGTGACATGATGGTTGTCCCACAGAGGATCCACAGTGTAGCTCTAGGTCTTGGAGGCGCTGCAGGGGTCAGAGGACAGTACATCCCCCTTCTCTGAGCTGAGACCCCCACGGCTCTGCAGGGCCAGCTTGCCTGCCCCCGGCACAGAATTCCATGTGGCAGGGGCCCTCCTCCCCAGGGAGCTGCTGTCCGGGGTGACTGGCACAGGGCTGGGTTCACCTGGAAACCTCTGTTCTCAAGGGCTGCCTCCAACCACCACCTCCTCCTTCACAAAAACCAGCAACAACAAAAAAAGCCCTTCTTGGCTCTGGTTCTCTCCCATCTTGCTTTAATCAAGGGAAGAATGTTCCTCTGCGGACACAGTGGGGTTACGGAGGCTTTGGGAAAACAGAATCCTCTTTCCCTTAGTCACAGTAAGGACTGCCCTGTGTTCAAATGGAGGGGCTATGAACCCTCCTCAGGGACTGGGTACCTTCCCCAGGGACTGCACAAGGCCATCACAGCTCAGCACCCCATGCCTGTGTGTGCTGGCAGCTGGGGTGAAGGCATGCTGGCTTCCACATGGCTCCTGGGGATGCTGGCTCCCAGCTCCTTTTTGGCACACAAGTGTGACACCACTGCCTGCCCGCGTGCCAGAGGCTCTCTCCAGTTGAGAGCCTCTTGCCTGCACCAGGCCCCCTTTTCCATCCTGCAGCCCAGGGGCTTGCCAGAGGCAGACATTGCACACTGGAGAGCTTGGCTGGGGGCTCTGTGTTCCTGCCTGTCCCACTGTCAGCTGTGCACTGGGGAACAGAGTGGCTGGGAGCTGACTGCACCACCAGCCGTGGCACTGTGGTGGAGTGCTGGCAGGGTCTCCTCCTGGGAATTTGGGAGCTCAGGGTGAGAGCATTTCCCTTTGATCCCTGCCCCCTCCAGCCTGTTCAGGCAGGCAGGGCCTTCCTTCACCTTCCTCATTCCCACTGCATCCCCAAGCTGGGAGGCAGCACTCCAGGCAGCAACATCCACTATTTCCAGCTTCCTTCTCTGGGCAGAGGCTGCCTCTGCCGTGTATCCATGGGCCAGGCATCCCAGAACTCTAATTGCCGCAATTAGCTAGTGCTGAGGAACAGCTTGAAGTATCTCACCCTGGGGGTCTGGCATCCCCCACTTTAATGAGAGCAGCCTGCCGAAGCACCGGGGGCTTTGCATGGGGTAGCAGCACTCGGTCACCTGGGGATCAAGAGCCCGTTGGCTCACTCGGAGTGCTGTGCATGCCGGTGGATGGATTGCTGCCCAGCAAGGCTCCTCCCACCCTGGGCCAGTGCCCACATGGGCCAGTGCCCACAGCCCCCCTGCTAGCAGGGTCCAGCCCCATGGGCTGCCTGTGAGCTGTGAGACTAGGGAGCGAGCTCAGGCCTCCACCCCTGCCAAGAGCACTGCCGTGAGCTGGCCCCACGCACCGGGCACTGTTTGTTTAATGCACAGCGCTCCTGCAGTTTTCGCAGCTGTTCCCCTTCCCCTGGCCCGGAGAACAGGGCTGGGTTTGTTCGGGCAGTTGCCTGCAGCCGCGCTCCAGTGAGCAGGCGGCTGAGGTGGGGGCCTGTGGGTGTTGTGGGTGCTGAGGCACGTCTCTGCTTCTAAGGACAGGAAGGGGAAGCGCTCCAGTATTTGTGGAAAGGGGAGGGGGAGAGAAAGGTGAAATGCAAAGCATCTCTAAAACATGGATTCCTGCTGGCAGCAGGAGTCAGTTGTGACCACCCGTTTCTTTCCCTCTCTCTCTGCAGGTAAACAACAATGGCATCATCTCATTCCTGAAGGAGGTCTCCCAGTTCACACCGGTGGCCTTCCCCATCTCCAAGGACCGCCGTGTGGTTGCCGCTTTCTGGGCAGATGTGGATAATCGGCGGGCAGGTGAAATATATTACCGAGAGAGCACCGAGCAGCCCATCTTGGAGAGAGCGAGCAGGGACATTGCCCAGTATTTCCCTGAGTTCCCAGGGTTTTCTGCACAGTGGGTCTTCATTGCAACCTGGTACCGAGTCACCTTCTTCGGGGGCAGCTCGTTTTCACCAGTGAGTAGCTGAGGCAAAGCAGCCACCCCACCTCTGTGCCTTCCATGTGGTGCCAGACGTACTGCCATTTGTGGCACGGAGCTGTCAGCTGGGCTAAGTTGACTGCGGTGGCTCCATCATGATACCTTGCTGTGACAGAGCAATGGTGGGCTGGCAATACCAAACCCTCCTCTTTGTGCCATGTGGAGGCTTTACATCACCAGCCTTCTTGGGCAAAAGTGAGGTGCCTTTTGCCTTCCAGATGCTCAATATCCATATTTCCCCCCATTTTCCCCATTCCCCTGGGAGGAGAAGTGAGCTGTTCTCACTCAGGATCACAACAAGTTAGGATTAAAAATTATTAAACTCTAATGCCCGTGCTCGCAGAGGACTGGGGTTCAAGGAAACACCCCTTTGCTGATTGTAGTTTCTGTCACTTTATTTTCTGACTGGTTCATTGTCCCTCACTGCTCTCTTCCCCTCTCTACTGCAGGTAAACACTTTCCAGATTGTTCTCATCACAGACGGCAAGCTTTCCTTCACCATCTTTAACTATGAGTCCATCACCTGGACCACGGGTATGCACGCCAGCAGTGGGGGGGACTTTGCTGGGCTTGGTGGCATCGCGGCACAGGTAAGTGGCGCATGTGGCCCCTGGGTTGCACATCTGCCTTGTGAGCTCGTGGCTCCTGTTTGGGTTTCTTGGATGTGGAAAACCTCCCCCTGCTTGTGTTTTTTTTTTTTCCTTCTTCAGAGTTCTTAAATATCCGTGTGTACTCTGGCTTCCAAAGCTGAGACCATACAGGGGGCTTTGTTATCCTGAAACCGCAGGTCTTTGCCTTGGCTGCTGCTTCATAGTCCCTTTTCCTTCCTAACCTCAGGCTTTAAGAGCAGCTGCCACAGCTAGCACAGCTTCTGCTTGTAGTTTTATTTCATCCCTGTGTGTGTTGTTGTGTTAGAGGGAATAAAAGCCAACACCCACACCCGCGAAAACCCCAGTACCCACTCGGATGTGTGAATTTACCAACAGTTGATCCGTGCTGGGCACCCTGCTTGCCAGCCTGCAGCAGGCAGGATGCTGCAGGTGGAGAGGAAGTGAATGGGATTTGGATCCCCGGGAAGGGACTGAGCAGGCCAGGTGGCCACTTCACCCTGTTGTCCTGTCATGTGGACAGGGCTGAGCGCTGGCTTGTGGCACGTGGCAGGGGAAAGTTGGTCTGAGCGGTGCCACAAGTGGTGCCACGTGACAGGAGAGATGAGTTCAGGTGCTCCAGCTGCCTTCCCCCACGCACTACTGATGTCTCTTTACTCTCTGCCTTTGTCCTTCCAGGCAGGTTTTAACGCTGGTGATGGAAAGCGCTACTTCAATATCCCCGGATCCCGCACTGATGACATCGCTGACGTGGAGATGACGACAAATGTGGGTATCCCCGGGCGCTGGGTGTTCAGAATCGATGATGCCCAGGTGCAAGTGGGGGGCTGCAGCAATACAAGTAAGAGGACAGCAGTTAGGTTTACTTAACTCCCAACCCAACCCCGCACTGTTCTCCAGCCCCATCTTTCCTTGCCTCAACCCCCACCTCCGCGGGGTGGAAGAGATGTCTGGAAGGGCTTTGGGGAGGGAGGGGAGGCAGCTGTCTGGTGACCATCTTCAGCACTGGCTGTGCTTGGGGGTGGCACCCGTGGTTGCCCCGGGGCTGGGAACGGGCTGGGAGAGCAAATGGGAAGGGGAGGAAGAGTTCTTAGTTTAAAGGAGCCTGTGGGAAGTGATGAGCGAGGCTGGGGAGGAGGTGATGTGCACAGCTGGGACTCTGCCAGCCCATTGCCAGGCAGGGCATGAGGGGCCAGCACCCTTGGGGGGTGCATATGTCTGTCAGTCTCAGTATGCTGGGCTGAGCCACGTGGAGGGTTGCTGAATGCCAGCCTGCCGTGTGGGGCTAAGTTGCCAGGGCCTGGTACATGCTCCCCACTCCAGGAGTCCTGGCACGTCCCCCACAGAGCTGCTGGTCTCTGGTTCCTCATCCCCACTTCCCCCTGGCCATGTTTTCCCATTCGTGATCTGTGTGTCTTGCGTTATTGGTGGATTTTCTGTACGTGGGCTCTCCTGTCCCCTTTCCCTCTGCCCTGAATGATAAGTGAGGGCATGTCCATGTTCCCCCAGCCAGTGGAGCAGACCTTCTCCCCCCAGCCAGGCTGTAGACCTGTGCAGCCTCTCCCCCTTACACAGGAGGAGTAAAACTGCCCCCTGTCCCAGGGGAGCCCATGAGGAGCAGACCCTGCCCCACTGTCAGGCAGGCATGTCCCAAGGGCTCCCCAAGCACCCCAGGGAGCCGGGTGGGTGCAGAGAGAGATCCTGGCACTGGTGTGGCTGGAAGGTGGCAGGTGAGCCCTGCCAGGGTGGGTGCTGATAGGGGTCACTGCCTGTTCCCACAGCCTCTGTGTGCCTGACCCTGCGGCCCTGCCTGAATGGGGGTAAGTGTATCGAGGACTGCATCACGGGGAACCCCTCCTACACCTGCTCCTGCCTGGCCGGTTTCACTGGGAAGAGGTGCCATGTTGGTGAGTGCTTGGCTGCAGAGAGCAGGTCTCACTCCCAGTGTCACTGCTGCGTGCTTGGCAGTCTGTCTGTCCCTGCCCTGAGCTCCTGTCCCCACCCGGGGCTCTGTTTCAGATGTGGATGAGTGCCTCTCCCACCCCTGTCAGAACGGAGCCACCTGCCTTAACGGTGCCGGCAGCTTCACCTGCAGGTGCCCGCCAGGCTTCAGCGGCAACAACTGCGAGACCGGTGAGCAGCACGGCACTTGAAAAGCAGAGACCCCAGGCTTGGGGGGCACTTCTGCTCTTGGGAGGGTTCTTTAGACCAGAGCTCCTGCAGTAGCTGCTGGGCTCAAGCAGTTTGTGACAGCCAACTTGGATTTCAGCTTGCTTCAGGCAAAAGAAGCTTTTCTCTGGCCATGAGCCTTTCCTGCTGCTGACTCTTCTGAGGGCTTTGCTCAGCGCTGCTGCCAGCACTCTTCCACCACCACTCCCTTAGCCAGAAAAGCTGGCAGCCAGTGCTCAAACAAGCCTTGCAGGCCCTGCTTTTGCAGGTGATATTCTGGTCCCAAGCTCTTCAAAGCCAGTGGAGACCCTCCCAGTCCCTGGCAGGGGCTGTGGTGACAGGTTTCCCCCACCGCTGGCCTCTGCCTGCCAGTGGAAGTGCCGCCAAAGCATTTGGCTCCCAGCAAGCTGCCGCGCCAGTGGAAAAGGCGAGAAGGGAGTTGACTTTTGGGGGAGGAAGGAAGGGAGGGAGAAATGCCCAGCACAGCACACTGACATCCAGGAGGTGCAGGAGGATGAAAGAGCTGAGCTGCCCGAGGACAGGTTTTGGGGACAGTCATTACTGGGCATATGGCCACTGTCTCCTGGCAGAAGGTGCATGGTTGGCTCTGGTCAGTGCTCTGCCTAGGCCTGGTATCACCACGTGTAGAGAGTGCCGTGTACTGGTCCTGTATCTAGGTTGACACCCACGTCCCTCTTTTTCTTTGTGTTCTTCTGCAGCAGATTCACCGTGTGAGAGCAGGGTGTGCCAGAATGGTGGGAGGTGCCAGGTGGTGAACAGGACAGCGACATGCTTGTGCCAGTCGGGATACACAGGGGTGGACTGCCAAACAGGTGGGTGACAGAAACAGGTACGGGGTGGAGATGGTGGCATTTCGTACCTTGGCAAGCTTCCTGCCCAGTCAGCTCCATTACTGGATGTGGTTTTGGGAGGGGAATGCATGGAATTGCCAGTGGCACCTATTTTTTTCCATCCATCACTTTCACCCTCCTGAGCCTTGTCTGGGCTGGGAGGCACCAAGTGAGCTGGCTGTGCTCACAGATAATCTGACCACATTTCCCGGCCTTCCCTTGCAGAGGTGAACGAATGCGAGTCCAGCCCATGCCTGAACGGTGGGCACTGCATCGACCTGGTCGATAACTACACCTGTGTGTGCCTGGAGCCCTTTGTGGGACAGCGCTGCGAGACAGGTGCCTGTGCCCCAGGATGACCCACACCAGGGACTGTGTCCCCCATGTTCTGCTGGCCATCATGGCCCCTCTCCCAGGCCCAGGCTCTCCCCATGCTCACTTCCTTGCTTTCCCCTTACCAGATTCATCTTCCTGTGAGGACCAGAGTTGCCAGAACCG
Organism: Lichenostomus cassidix; assembly: GCF_008360975.1. Lineage (NCBI taxonomy): Eukaryota > Metazoa > Chordata > Aves > Passeriformes > Meliphagidae > Lichenostomus > Lichenostomus cassidix. The sequence goes on from NC_139490.1 coordinate 22,037,412, forward strand.
GCAGACGTGCAACTACATCCGCCCTGGCCGCTATATCTGCACCTGCTCCCCGGGTTATTACGGCAACAACTGCCAGTATGGTGCGTGGGGTTGTGCCTCGACCAGCCTGACGTGGGAACTGCAGTCAGGGCAACTGGGTGGGAATGGGCAAATGGCTGCAAAGGGGCTATGTCAGTCATAGGCACTGCTGATACTGGTGGGCAGCATGTGTAGAGGGGCCATGGTGCTGCCAGGAGGGAACACTCTGCTGTGGGGCTGCTTGACCGTGCTGGAACCTCCAGCAGGATCCGCAGGACAGAGGATGTTCCAGCCTCAGACTGGACCCCTCACCATTCCCACAGGTGGGCCCCGTGTGCCTGGTGCCTGCCTCTCCCATCCATGCCAGAACGCGGGCAGCTGTCTGGAGACTGAGCGGGGCTATGTCTGTGAGTGCCAGGAGGGCTACACTGGACAGGACTGTCGAGACCGTGAGTACCAGCTGAGGGGACTTGCTCGTGGGGTACAGCATCTCAAGGGGAGCCTTCGTGCTCATGAAAGGGATAAGCAGCAGCCCCAGAGTGCCTGTTCAGGGCTCTGGGATTGAACAGAGGGTCTGTCCCGCTGAAGGAGGCTGTGCCTGTGTGTCTGAGGGCCTCAGGGCTGCTGCCCACTTGAGCTTCCTCTGTGAGTGGCGTCTGGCAAGGCCATTTGTCTGTCCCAGCCCACAAGCAGGAGAGGTCCTGGGAAGCTCCTGTTTCCTCTCTTGCAGAGCTCTCTGAGGGTTGTGAGTGTCGTAACGGGGGCAGTTGTCTGGAGGGGAATGTCACCGTCTGCCAGTGCCTTCCTGGGTTTTTTGGTCTCCTCTGTGAATTTGGTAGGTGAAAGCTTTGTGCTTACTATTGTTCATTCCCTCTGGGATGCTTGAGTCAGGCAGTCGGTGTGTAAGCAAGGAGACACTGCCTGTGCCTGAGCCTAGCAGAGTGCCAGAGGCACACGCTGAATTTGAGCCTGGAAATACTGTCCCCTGTTGAGATGGCAATGCTTCCATCTCCATCATTTCCCCACTGAGCTGTGCCTCTCCCAGCCTCTGCCTCTGCCCAGCTCCCGTGGGTGGGGAGGGAGTTGCAGCCCTCGCTGAAGCTCGCTGGGCATCCAGGCTGGGCATAGCCATCTGTATTGTCTGTGCCATGGAGAACAGAGGGTCTGTCCTGTGTCACTGGACCCTGCAAAGTTACGAGACTGCTGTTTCCATGTGGGTGTCCTGCCACTGGCTGAGGGAGGCCGGCACTGGCCATGTGTTTGCAGAAGTCACCACGACACCGTGCAACATGAACACGCAGTGCCCAGATGGTGGGTACTGCATGGAGTATGGCGGGAGCTACCTCTGTGTCTGCCACACCAACTATGGCACCAACCACAGTAAGACTCCATGGGGATGTGGGAACAGTCCTGGAGTGGGGGTGAGCTGGGGGTACCCTCACCAGCAGGGCTGCTGCCCTTGTACCCCTGGCCATATGCCCTTGGTGATGCCCTGTGTTTGGCTCTGCAGCAATGCCATCACCCTGTGACTCAGAGCCCTGCTTGAATGGGGGGTCCTGCAAGGTTCATGATGACTCTTACATCTGCGAGTGTCCTCAAGGCTTCCTTGGCATGCACTGCGAGAAAGGTACTTGCACAGGGCTCCCTGTGACCCCAGCACTTGGCAGAGGTTGGGAGAAGGGTTTGGACCCTTTTGGGAGATGAACAGCTACTTGGAGAGCTGGAAGTTGGTGCAGGTTTTCCCATCCCATCCTACAGGGTAGAGGGAGGGATTGCATTACTCCCTTCATGACACCCAACAGTCACAGTAGCTGATCCAGTTGTTTCCTGCACAACACCATCAGTGTTGGTGTTTTTTCCTTACATGGCACAGCTTCTGCCCTTGGCAGCAGCCAGCTGTCTCCCAGCATCATGCACCCAAGGCCCCAGCACCTGTCTGCACGGGTGTAGTTTCTGTGGTGTTGGCGGAGCCAGGATGCAGTCAGCCTTCCCGCAGCGAGGGTTTGGTGGGGTGCTGGTGGGAGGCAGCAGCTCTGGGTGACCCTGCTGTGGGCACTCTCTCTGCAGCCAAGCCTCGGCTCTGCAGCACGGGACCGTGCCGCAACGGGGGCACCTGCAGGGAGGCGGATGGAGAGTACCACTGCACCTGCCCCTACCGCTTCACCGGCAAGCACTGCGAGATCGGTACAGCCCCCCGGCCCCCGCAGGGACGAGAGGTGGCAGCTGGCCCACTGGGCTCACTCCTGCCCTGTGCCCCCAGGTAAGCCGGACCCCTGTGCATCGGGGCCCTGCCAGAATGGAGGCACCTGTTTCCACTACATCGGCAAGTACAAGTGTGACTGTCCCCCGGGCTACACCGGCCGGCACTGTGAGATAGGTAGGTTTGAGGAGGGCGTGCCAGTACCTGGGGGACTGCCTGGGGGAATGATGGGCCTGACTGTCAGGAGCTCACTGCTTGCTTTGAGCCCCCTTCCCTGCAACTCTTCCTTGTGCTCTGCTGGAAGGGGAAGGGGGCCGGCTCTGGTTTCATTCTTTGCTCTGCTCTTCTTCCAGTGCCCTCCCCATGCTTTCTTAGCCCCTGTGAGAATGGGGCTACCTGTGAGGACCTCGATGGGGGCTATGCTTGCACCTGCTCCATGGGCTATGTAGGGAAGCACTGCCAGTTTGGTAAGGGCCTTATGCTTTCCCTTCCAGCTGGGGACTTGGGGTGCCTCTGTGGGCCCCATTCATCCCCTGTCTCTCCCCAGAGGTCGACTGTGGCATCCCCAGTGAGGTGAAGCATGCCCAGGCTTCTTTCAACTCCACCAAGGTGGGCTCACTGGCTGAGTACCAGTGTGAGCTGGGCTACATCCTCAGCCAGCACAACCATCCCCGTGTCTGCCGTGTGCCAGGTGTCTGGAGTGACCCCCCTGAATGTGATGGTGAGGAGTGCTGGGGAGCGGACAAGCCCTGGGACACCATCCTGGTGGGCTGTGGTCATGACCATGGTTTGGTGACCCCAGAATATGCACTCCAGTTGTCTACTGCCTTTCCCCCAGGATCTCTGTCCTGTGCTCATGTCTCTCTCTTTCTCTCTCCCTTGCTCAAACACCTTTAGAGATCGACGAGTGCCAATCCCAGCCCTGCCTGAATGGTGGCCAGTGCAAGGACCGTGTCTCTGCGTTCCTGTGCTTGTGTGAGCCAGGTTACACCGGCTACCACTGCGAGTTGGGTAAGAGACCATGCCAGGCATGGTCCAGGACTGTCACAGTCCCTTCCTCACCCTCCAGCCCTTGGGAAGGCCCAGTGGGTTGCGAACTCCATGGCCGGGAGCTAGGTTACCAGTGGCTGTGTGCTTGGATCAGCCTGAGGCAAGGGCTTGTCTCCCAGGACTCCCAGCCAGCTGTAGGATTTTCTAGCAGGGAGATACTGCTCCTGGTTGGGGATGGGCAGCAATGGGAGGTGGTGGGACTTTGGCAGGTGGCTCCAGCCCGGTTCCCTGGGACCGGACAGAGGACAGGGGTAGGAGAAGGTGGGCTGTTGGAAGTTCGATGAGGGACATGACTCAGGCACCCTATGGGATCTCTTGGCACAGCCCTGCACTGCCAGTTGTCCCCAGGTGTCCCTGAGGGAATGTCCCCATACCATGTGCCTGCTTCAGGGACAGGCATGAGGCAGTGGGCATCCAGGAGCAGGGGTGTTCCTGGCCACTGGGCTTGGGGAAGCAAGTGACATGGGAAGGACCTGTTCCCTATGGGAGAAGTGCTGCCTCTCCAAGCCCCTGTCCCCACCCACCAGCCATGTCTGTGCTGAGCTGACGCCTTTCTTCCTGCTGGACCCCAGATGTTGACGAGTGCCAGTCGGAGCCCTGCAAGAACGGTGGGACCTGCCAGGACCTCCCTGGATCCTTTGTTTGCTACTGTCCTGAGGGCTTCCTGGGGACCCAGTGTGAGACAGGTAGGGGGTCTCCCTTCCTGGGTCAGTGCGAGGCTGGACTGTGGGCACCAGGACACTGCCAGCGCCAGCCCCTTGCCAGGTGGCTGGTCACTGTCTTGGACACCTTGACCCCAAGCCATCAACTGGGTTCTCACTGTTGCATCTCCTTGCCTGTGGTCTTGGGGGCAGAGCTGACACTGCTCTGATGGGGAGGGAGCAATGAATGAGGTGTCCACCAGTGATGGACTCCCTTTCCAAGGTGTCCACCCCTGCCAGTGGATGACTCAGTGTCTGGCCCAGCTGTGCCGAGCCCTGGGCTACCCATCTGCCCTGCTGCCCCCTTGGGGGTCTGTCACTGTCACTTGCTCATGGAAGCTGGGAGCTGGCTGGTGGCACGCTGGCATGCTCACCGCTGGCCTTGTCTCACCTCCAGAAGTGGATGCCTGTGAGTCAGACCCTTGCCGAAATGGAGGGGAGTGTGAGAGCTACGGGGGCTCCTACCTCTGTGTGTGCCCAGAGGGTTTCTTTGGCTACCACTGTGAGACAGGTGAGGCAGGCAGGGTGGCACAGGGTGACCCCGGGGTCAGCGGCACTGCTGACACTGCCAAACCTGGCACCTCTCCCACAGCCAGTGACCCGTGCTTCTCCAGCCCCTGTGGGAGCAGAGGCTACTGCCTGCCCAGCAATGGCACCCACAGCTGCACCTGCAAAGTCAGCTACACAGGCAAGAACTGCGAAAAAGGTAAAGGCCCTCAGCAGCGGCACCAGGATGTGATGTGGGGCTTGACACCGGCCTGGCAGTGCCCACCGCCCATGAGGGGCTCAACACCATCTGGGAGCAGCAGCACTCCTTGAGGCGGGCAGGGCTGGGGGCTTGCCTTGGGGAGGGGCAGCCCGTGCCCCACCAATGCCATGGGTGGGTGCTAGCATGCTGAGTTGCTGCCGCAGGTGCCAGGCATAGCACCAGGACACTGGGGGGACAGATTTCCCCTGCAGCAATGGCAATCCCTCGGATGCCCTCAGAAGGGGAGGCAGAGGTGTCCGAGGGAAGCCTCTTGGCAATGGCCTCCCCAGGACCCCTCGCCCCATCCCGCAGTGGCAAGTGCTTGGCCACCAGTGATACCAGGGAATGCTCCTGGCGCCCTGAGTCCCCCTGTGCCCCCTGGGCCAGGGGTGGCTTACACCCACAGAGGCCCTGCCAGGTGTGCCAATTGAGACAAGTGAGGACCTTGTCCTCTTATCGCCGCTGTTCTGCCACTTGCTGATGGGGTCTGTTCTCTAAAGATTCATGGCATTACCTCTCCCCTTTGCTTTTGCACACACCCTGAAGAATTGCTGCCACCAACCTCATTAAAGGTGGAAAGGGTGGAGGACACTGGTGTGTTGATTTCTTGGCACCCACCTGAGGACGCAGCTGCCAGGCAACTCATTGACGGCTACGCCGTGACGTACGTATCCCTCGACGGCTCTTACCGCAGGACAGATTTTGTGGACCGAAGTCGTTCTGCCCACCAATTGCGGGCACTAACCTCCGGCAGAGCCTACAATATTTCTGTCTTTTCAGTCAAACGCAACGTGAACAACAAGAATGATATCAGCAGGCCCGTCATGCTCACCACACGCACTAGTGAGTAGCGTCCCCAGGGGGATCACGGTCGTGAGCGTGCGCGGCCCCTGCAGGTGCCAGGGTTTGTGCTGCCACCTCCAGCCTGCCACCAGCTCCAGCATGGTGTCAAACCTGCCGGGTTTGCTGGTGCAGATCCTAAAATCCAACTGGGGGCCTCTGGAAAGTGCTTTACACAGAGAATCGCTGTTTTCTTTGCTGTGAGTAAAAGGGGCCTGACCGGTCTGTGGCTCACCCTGTCCAGGGGCTGTAAGGGAGCTTGCAGCAGGGACTGCTCCTGAATCCTATTCACTGGGGCCAGCCTGTTCTGCTCCTTGTCGCTGTGCCCAGGAGAGTATGAGGAGCCCCTGAGCAAGGCAGGCAATGGGGCTTGTGCAATCCCATGGACCAGTCATCCTGCCATACTGCTGAGCTGGGTGTGGGAACATGCCAGAGAGGGCAGAGGCTGTCAGGGACCTCTGCTCCATGGGTGGAGGAAGGGGCACAATGATGCCTCTGGGGCATGGACAGGCAGAGCAGCTGTGATCCTGCTTTCTAGGGCAGGCAGGTGTGGAAATCAAATGCAAACAGGATGGAGGGAATTAGACTTAGGAAAGAAGGTGGCCTCTGAGGAGAGGAGATTGGTTGTAGTAAAGCCCATGAGCCACATCTCCCATAGCAGGCTGAAGATCAAGTGAAGCCTGGGGAGATAGCAGCATAGTGCTGGGCGCAGCATAACACAGGGCCTCAGGCCATGGCTGGATGCTGGGGTCAGCAAGAGCTAGGCTCAGGATGGCCAGCTGGAGAGTGCCATAGACTCAGCAGTCACTAGTGGGGTTACCCAGAGCTCAGTTTGGGGCTGGTCCTTTTTAATGTATTTACTGATGGTCTGGATTTTGTGTACCCTTGGTAAATTTGCAGACAGCACCAAGTTGAATGGGACTGTTGATCTGCTTGAGCGTGGGAAGGCTCTGCAGAGAGACCTTGGCACACTTGATCAAAGGGCTGAGGACAAGAGCATGGTGTTCAGTGAGGCCAAGTGCCACATCCTGCACTTGAGTCACAGCAAACCCCTGCAGCTCCAGCCTGGGGGAGGAGTGGCTCAAGAGCTCTTCAACAGAAGGGCACTAGTGGGATGCTGGTTGACATTAGCTGAACATGAGCCAACAATGTGCCCAAATGGCTAAGAAGGCCAGTGGCATCTTGACCTGCATCAAGAGCACCGTGTCCAGCAGGACTAGGGAAGTGATCATCCCTCTGCGCTCAGCTTTGTTGAGGCTGCATTGCTTTCAGTTCTGGGCCCCTCGCTTTAAAAAGGACATTGAGGTGCCTGGAGCATGTCCAGAGAAGGACAACAAGGCTTGTCGAGGGTCTAGAAAACATATATTGTGAGGAACAGCTGAGGGAGCTGGGTTTGTTTAGCCTTGAGAAGAGGAGGTTCAGGGCAAACCTCATCACTCTCCGAAACTCCCTGACAGGAGGTAGTGTGGTGGAGGCTGGTTTCTTCTGTCATGCCTGCAGAGTGATTATAAGAGGAAATGGCCTGAAGCCAAGACAGGGGAGATTCACATTAGATAGTAACAAAAAAACTTTCACTCTTTGGGTGGTCAAGCATTGGAATAGGTTGTCCAGGGAGGTCACCATCCCTGGAGGTGCTCAGGAGGCATCTGGATCTGGTGCTGGGTGATGTGGTTTAGGGGTTATAGTGACAGTGCTGGGAGGATGGTGGGACTGGATGATCTTCTAGGTCTCTTCCAACCTTGATGATTCTATGGTTAGGGCCAGGCCTGGGCACTACAGCCCCTTTGGAGCTGTGGTGGGGGGCTGGGGCAGAGGGGGCAGCCTTGGGGGTGCTTTGAGTGGCATGAGGCCCTGCGGGTGGAGCAGATGGATGTGCCTCCTGCCTGCCTGGAGGCTGTGAGGACAGGAGAGCATGAGTTCAGTGGGAGAGGCAGCACTGAGCTGCTCCACTGGGGAAGGAGATCCAGAGGTGCCGGCAAGACCCCCCTTGGGGGGCCCATGGGGAAGGGATGGAGTGACCCACAATGACCGCAGTCCTCTCCGCTTGCTCCGGCCAGGACCGCGTCCGGTGGAAGGCTTTGAGATCACGAATGTGACTGCCAGTGCCATCACAGTGCAGTGGGCTCTCCACCGACTCCAGCATTCCACTGTCAGTAGGGTGAGGGTCTCCATCCGCCACATGGGGGACCTGGCAGGCCGCACCGTGGAGCTGAACAGCAGCGTGGCCAAGTACACCTTCCTGTGAGTGGAGTGGTGCTGGGTGCCAGGGCACTGGCTCCTTCCACTTACCCCTTCCCACCCTTTCTCCTCCACAGGGACCTGCAGCCAGGAGAGAGATATATCATCCATGTCACGACGCTGAGTGGCCTGGGAATGGAAGACCACCCCTCAGAGAGCCTGGCCTCAGCCCCTTTTCATGTGTGGACAAGTGAGTGAGGTTGGCTTTGGCATCCCGACTTGGCGGGTGCAGGGTGTTGGCAGGAAAGCTGTGGGGAGGGAAAAGTGTTGGGAACTGCCAGCACAGCAGGTGGGAGGTGTGCAGGCAGGGCTGAGGAGGCCAGGAAAGACACTGGCATGTCCTCCCTTGCCAAATGTTGTTTACTGAGACCAGCATGAGCCCAGCCCCATGCAGCACCTGCATGGGCCTGCTTCATTCTAGAAGGCAAGGGAGACCTGGATGCCAGGGTGCAGTGAAGCTCTGTCTGTCTTGTCTGGCAGTGCCAGGCAGGCTGGGGCCCTGGCACACTTGTAACGTGGTGTGAGCAAGTAGGGCAGTGGCCAGTCAAGGACACCAGCTCTGATCACTTTCCTCCCCATCCGCTGCCTGCCACAGGACCTCTCCCCCCACAAAACCTCACCGCCTCCCATGTCACCGCCACCTCTGTGTCCATGGCGTGGGCGCAGCCGCCCGTTGGCACCATGGAGGGGTACATCATCAATGTCACCACTGCTCAGAGCGTCAAGAGCCGCTACGTGCCCAATGGGAAACTCGTGTCCTACACGGTGCGGGACCTGCTGCCTGGGCAGCGCTACCAGCTGTCCCTCACAGCCGTGCAGAACACCGAGCAAGGCCAGGTGCACAGCGAGCCCATCCACCTCTACGTCAACACCTGTAAGTGCTACAGGGCTCTGCTGGATGGGGCAGCACAATGGCATGACAGGGAAGCGGCACAAGGGGTGAAAACCAGCTGGCCAACAAAGAGCCCTTGCTGCCCCAGCACTGGGTGTCTGCAGCAGGCTGTGGGGACAAGACCCAGGTCCAGTGGAAAGGGAGGTGAGGGCTGCAGGGTTAGCGATGGGCAGATGCAGAGCTACAGCTTGGTGATGGGCGCTTGCATCCCCAGTATGTGGAGCGTCACCTGGCAGCCTGGGGATGATGGGATGGGACAATGGGACTGGCTGGGTGATAGGTTGCTGGCTCACACTGCCTCCCACTAAGGCTCATCCTTTGGTGTGCAGTGCAGAGGGATGGGGCTCCAGAGAGACGGTGGAGCCAAGCTGGGCACCCCCGGGTTCTGCGCAACAGGCTGCCCCCAGCCTTCCTGCCCGAGCTTCGCCTGCTAGCAGATCATGACACAGCTGAGGAGCCCTCGCCAGCTCCCAGGTAGGCATTGCTTCAGCACTCCTGGCTCTTCCACTAGCACTGGGCCCAAGCACTAGGCTGAGCCAGCCCCTTTTCCCAATTTCAATGTGCAGGTGTGTGCTCCTGCTGGGGTGCAGCCTCTTGCCTATCTGCTGGGGTCCTGAGCCAGGCAGGCCCCTTACCCTGTGAGCAGGTCTCTTGTGAGACTTGTACAGAGCCTGATGCCACCAGTGAATACTTCATCCAGCTGGTATGAGCCCCAGCACGTAGGGCCTGGGGTACCTGCTGTGCCCCATGCCCTTATGGTCCTCCTGTTCCAGGTTCACGGAGCTGGTGGATGGCAGAGGGAGGATCAGCGCCAGGTTTGGCACTTCGCTGGGAAAATCCATCACTGTGAAGACACGTAAGTGCTCTGTTGCCTTTGTGTCCTGTTCCTGTCATCCAGTGCCATCTCCTGCACCTCCTTGCACATTGAGGTGGCAGCTGGGCAGGCTCCTGTAGGAGTGGGGGAGCTGTAGAGGAGGGTGGAGCCCACTCACCTAGCCCTGGGCAGGCAAACATCTGTTCTGCTTGTTAGACCCCTGGCTAAGGAGAGGGGTGACTGGCTGGGGGAGCCCAGAGAAGGACTCTTGCTGATGGGGGGCAATGCTGACTGTGACACAGCTGCCCTTCTTCCCTGTCAGCAGCAGCAGGAGCCTGAGCAGTGGCTCCATAGCCCTCCAGTGCAGCCCCTGCCTGCCCAGCAGCCTCAGCCCCGACTGTCAAGAACAGCCTCACATCTGAAGAGGGTGTCTGCGTGAGAAACCCCTCACTAGTCCAGCCCTAGCCCCCATTTTCCAGCCCCAGAAGACTGGGGATACAAGATCCAGCCCAAGATACCCTAGAGCACCTGGGAACCCCATGCCATGGGGTGGGGAAGGGGCCTGGCACACGTGAGGACAGCCCTTGACCTCACTGCACATCCTGGTTCTGCCCCTCCCTCCCTCCCCAGGACTCTGTGTCCCACAGCCTTCCAGGAGTGAGGGTATCACTCCAGTTCTAGGAATGCCAACTGGGAAGGGCTAAAGCACTGCCTCAGGCCTGAGCAGTACCCCAAAGCTGTGGGCAGGCTGCATCCCCTTGGAGGGACTGCCTTTGGGTCTAGCTCTGGCCTGGAAGGTGATGTTTAACCCTCTCATTGTACAGAGCCAGAGGCTCCAGTGAAGCTGGAGAACACAGAGGTGTCCAGCTGGGACAGTCTGGCACTGCAGCTGCGTGAGGCAAAGAGCAAGAGTAAGTCCCAGGGGAGACCTGCAGCAGTGGGAACCCAGCCCTGGCCCCACAGGCAAGGGGCTCAGCACCGGCCTGCCCATGGCAGGCACCCCTGCCCACCTGCTCTTCCTGGGAGCACCCTGGCAATGCTGGGGGTTTGGCAGGGCTGTGCTGTGGCCCCAGGCTCTGATGGTCCAGTGTGTTTTGCAGGAGAGGGGCAGAACTGCTCCAAGAATCCCTGCAGGAATGGAGGCACCTGCACCAGAGATGACGAGTCCTACCACTGTGCCTGCCGCCCAGGGTTCAAGGGCCGGGTCTGCCAGCTGGGTGAGTGCCAGCTTGTGCCAGAGGGCCAAGCTCCCTGCTGCAGTGCCAGGCTGGTGGCTGGCCCTGTCACAGGTCCCCCAGGATGTAGGTCACCCAGCACGCCCTGCCAGCACCCAGGGGCTCCCATGATGCCCAGGCTTTGCTAGAGATCTGTGCCATGCTGGCAGCTGAGAGAGGGGCTGGGCTCTGCTCTTAGTTCGAGGAGATATGAGTGCAGGTCTACTCCCTGCTCCTGACTGGGCTCTCTGCCTCTGCCTGGCAAGCCAGGCCCCTGCCTTACCCACAGATTATGTAGGCACTGTGAGGCTGGGGGCTCTGCTTCTATGGCTGGGTCAGCTCTGTTGAGCACAGCTAAAGAAGCCAGGGGGGCCTCACCAGACCCTTGCCATGAGGCACAGGCAGGCAAGGCCAGGGATGGGCTCAGTGATAGCTCCCCTCTCCTATTCCCCAAGCAGCCTGCAAGAAGGTGCCACACTGGTGCACACGGCTGTACTCGGAAACCAGGTCATTCCCAGTGTGGGAAGGAGGCACCTGCCACTATCTGTGAGTACTGCCTGCAGGTTATGCTCCCCCCTTCCCCTTGTGCTCTGAGCCAGGGATGTCTCCCTGCAGCTCAACTTTGGGGAAGGGAGAGCAAGCACGAGGCCGTCTCCAACCCCAGCTGGCAGTTGCCCCCTCCCCAGTGCAGGCTGAGCAGCCTGGCTGCCCCTGTGGCTGCCCCTAGCTGTGCCTCAGGGCAGGGTGTTGCTGCAGTGACAGTTCCATCCTGGTGTTACCCGCCCACGTGGCAGCAAGGTTGGATTTGGTGTGTGTGACCCCCAAACAGCAGTAGATCCCATCCAGCTCCTGGCTGCCTCTCCATTTGCGAGCAGAGGGTTGGGAGAGCCCTGATGCAACGCCAGGGCATGGGGATTCTGCTCTGCCCCCAGCCTCCCTGCCATGGAGGCACAAAGGCCTGGCTGGGATCAGTCCTCTACCACAGCAGGCTGAGCCCCATTCCTGCCAAGGTTGGCTACTGCAGCCTGGAAGGAAATAGGGGAAACACCCAGCCTCTCCTTCACACTTATCAAAGCCCATCTCTCCCTTTTGTTCCCTACACTCATGTCTCCACTGTGTGTATAGGTCCAGGAGAGTCTACAAGGTACACCAGGACATCTGCTACAAGGAGAGCTGTGAGAGCACCAGTTCCGAGAGGACAACCAGCAGGTACAGCCAGCAGCAGCACCCTGAGTGTGCCAGCCTTCCTGTGACCCTGGGCAGGAGCATGTAGCTGGCTGGTGTTCCCCAGCATGCATGGGGACACTCAGGCTGGGGGTGGACTGGGAGAGGGGTGCAGACATGACCAAGGCTAGGATGTCAGTGTTGTGTGCTTGCCTGTGAGCAGTGGCCAAAGGGCACGGGGCTGATGGTGCTCTTCTTCCTTCTCTTCCAGAAAGGCAAGCAACAGTCACACACTGAAGAAGCCATAGAAGTAAGTACCTGCTCCAGCCCTCCTCAGCTGCAGGCAGGGGCAGTTGCCATGCAGGGAGTCGGGGAGAAGGGTGCAGGCCAAGGCGAAACCCTGGCTCACACCACTGTGTCAAAGGGGTGTGAGGCCTTATGGCTGAGGGTTCCTGGTTGTGGCTGGGGTGGAGGAGCAGGAGGCAATGCTCTGCTTCCCCCTGGCTCTGCAGCTCCATGAACAAGAGATTTCTGCACAGAAAGGGCCAGGCAAAGGCTGGAGGTCTGGAGATGGCAGGTCCCCTTCTCTCAGCCCAAGACTGGTGCACAGGGTGGGAAGAGGCCAGCTGAGGGGCATCTGACAGACTGTGCACCAGCTCATTTTCCTCCTGCTCCTCCACAGGGTTTAAAGCAGTAGAAGCTTCGTCTTTCCACATCTAAGGGCTTTTTGAACACCAGGAAGATCAGATCTGCTCACTGGGTTGAACACAGCAGGGGAGCCTTCCTGCCTGGTGTCAACCTCTCCCTCTCCTCCAGCCCATTAGGGACACATAGCTGGATCAGCACACTGAGTAGTGCTCCCTTTCCCCCTGCTGGCCCAGCACTGCCTTCTGGCCCCCTCTCTGCCCCTGGGGAGCTGACCACCAGTGCCCCTTAAGGGGGCTAGCCCTGCTCAGCACCCCCAGCCACTCTGCACAAGCAATGGGCTCCCCGCTTCACTCAGGGATCAGCCCAGCTCCTTGCCAACAGCATCTGCACCAATCTGTTTTCATAATCCAAGGTTATAAATTACCTATAACCCTCAAATAAAACAGTTTAATGCAGACCAAAAAGCCTTAGCCATCACCTGAAATCTGGCCCCCAAAAATCTGCTCTGGGAAGCAGCCTCTGTAGATGAGTTAGAAATGGTGAGCAGCTCTGAGTGGTGAGGGGAGCACAGGCAGTGGAGGAGCATTCCTGTTTCCTCTGCTGTAGCAGGGGAATTGAGGCAGCTTCTACTGCCTGCCTTTTTTATTCGCTTTGTAAACAATCCCTGGTTTAAACCAAATTTCCAGCTCAGAAACCAATAGAACACCTAAAAAGAATATTTAATTGTGATCTGTAGGCGAAGCCTGTCAGCTAAAGCATGCCAGTACCACCACACTTGTAACTGCCTCCATACCAGTGCAGGGCACAGTAGAGGCTTGGTGACAAAGCCAGCCCTACATGCCATCCCCTTGCACTGCAACCAGAGTTTGCCTTCCCTGTGGCACCAGTGCTGCGGGGTATGTGGAGCAGAGGACCAGCAGGCAGCACTGCAGCAGGGCAGGCAAGGAAAGAAAAAGTGTAGCTTAGAAATGTTCCTAGCTTTTGTGAGTTTGTATGAGAACACTAGTTAAACATAGATTTGTGTATTAACATACACGGTGTATATTATAAATTAACACATACCAGAGATATATCGCAGTTATGGTATAGAGCGTTATGTTCCCAGCAGTGTGGGATTATTCTGGTGGGGAGGCTCTCCCTTCCTGCTGAGCATCAGAGCTCTGTTGCTCAGCCACGTCTCAAGCAGCAGCTGGGAAGATGCTCTGAGAGTGGGACAGGCCCAGGAGTTTCAGCATTCCTGCCACCACCCTCTTCCTCCCGGGAGCAGTGTAATAGAGCTCAGCCTGGAGGCACAGCTGCAGGGGTGAGTGGCAGGGACAATGTAAAGCCACTACCAGCTGGCCAGCGTGTTGTTCCCATCCTGCACCACCTCTAGCTTTGCTCCCGCAGGAGAGACATGTTTTGCTCCAATGTTGCCTGGTCCTGTTCCAGCTGCCTGGCAAGCACAACAGCCCTACCTTCCCAGGGCAGGAGAAGCAGCCAGCCCTCCCTACCAGGAAGAGCAGGGCAAGGGGAAACCTAGACAGGAGGGTTTGGGGCTGTGGTCTGAAAGCATTTGCACCCTTGCTGTGTCAGTCACAAGATCAGCACTGACAGGGGCTGCAGAGGTGGAGGTGGTCCTGCTAGGGACAGTTTTGTTTGCACAGGACCTGTCCCCACAGCAGCAGGAAGCCTGGTCCTGCTGCCAGCCGGCACAGCAGCCTGCCACCTCCCATCCCACAGCTGGCACCGTATATAATGCAGCCGGAAGGTTTTAACCTAGTCTTGGAAATAAATTAGGGGGTTTTGTTTGATTTTTTTTAATAAAAACACTTTATGGAAACTTTTTTAAAAGTAGTTGGTCAATGAGGAAGAATAAGTGTTGTTGTATTTAACAGATGGGATTTATTGGTACCCCAGCCATGGGGCCCTGCACCCACGCTGGCTTGTGCTGGTGTGGGGCTGCAGCCCAAAGCACCCAGAGTGCACCAGCAGGGGAGGGCTCAGGCACCTTGGGGCCTCACCTCCTCACTCCCGGGCTGCTTTATTTTTATCACTGTCCAAATCATCATCTTCCTCTGTGTATAGTGCATCTGCATCCTCCTCTTCCTTCTCCTCCTCCTCTCGAGCCAGCATCTTCTTGAAGACCTCATACTCCTCTGGGGTCGAGTGGGCCAGACTGGCCAGGAAGTCTTTCTCCGGGAGCTGAATGATGTCCTTCAGTTTTGGGTTACTGGTTTGGGTCTGCCCTTTGTGTGGGGTCTCGTAGAACCCCCGGCGCTCCAGGAAGATGTGCCGATTCCGGAGCTCGGCAAACGGCATTTGGAAGAGCCGAGCCTTCACCATCTCCTTCTGCTGGACCCCCATTCTGAAATAGGCATACTGCGGGCGGGACGGGGGGTGTCAGGCACAGCCCTATTCCCGTAGCCGCTTCTGGCAGGAAGGTGGGTCCGGCTCCTCACCTGGAACTGGTGATGGAGGGTGTTCGGCTCCTCCAGCAGGACGGCGGGGCAGGTTCCCAGCACTTCCCGCAGCTGCTCCGCCGTGAACAGGCAGCGCTCCCGCAGCAGCCGCACCGCCGCCTCCAGCCTCTTCCGGGGCACGTGGAAGAGCTCGGGGCACCGGCTCACCGCCCGCTGCAGCCGGCCTGCGGGCAGCAGGTCAGCGGCCAGGGCCCCGCTGTCCCCCCCGTCCCCTCGCACGCCGCCCTACCTCCGTCCAGCCCCAGGCGCCGCAGCTCCTCGGCGCGCTCGCGGAGCCGCTCCGCGGGCAGCCGCAGCAGCGCCGGGCTCCGCTCCAGCAGCGCCAGGGCGGCCTCGGCGCTCAGCCCGAGCAGCAGCAGCTGCGCCGCCGCCGCCTCCCGGCGCTCGGGGTCGAGCCGGGGCTGGAGCGCCAGGAGCCGCCGGGCCTGCTCCTGGCTGAAGCCCATGTCCCGCAGCGCCGCCACCTCCCCGCAGCCGCGGCCAGGGCACGGCCCGGGAGCGGCGGGGAGCGCCCGAGCCGCCCGCAGCGCCCTCCCGGCGCCGCGCAGCGCCAGCCACCCCGCCATGGCTCCGGCCGAGCTCCGCCACTCGGCCCGGAGCGGCTGCGATCCCGCCCTGGCAGAGCCGGGACAGCGAGGGGAGGGCCGGGGCGGGGCCTGGAGCGGCTGGGCTGGCGCTCTCGGGGCAGAAACAGCCCGGGACCCTGGGCGGAGCGGGGCAGAGCGCTTTGCCCGCTCCGATGGCCGCAGAGCCGATGCCCGCCGCCGGAGGGTCATCATCCCCGCCTGGGCCAGAGCCGGGGCGCAGGGACACAGAACACAGTGGTTGTTATGTGTTCAGACAGGTTGTTATGTGTTCGGATGGAGACAGCACCGTCCAAAACTGGATTCAAAGCTAATCTTTAGTGATTAAACCGAGTCTTGTTGCTTCTCTGTCAGAAAGCAACAGCAGCCGGCAGAACCGTTACCTTTTCCCAGCACTTCCTCCCAAACAGCCTGACCCTGGCTGAGCTGTACCCCAACACGTTCCTGTTACCCATGTCTCGAAGAAATTCTCTTTATTGAATCTATTTTTTCTTCCTAATACCTTTGTCTCATCAAAATGGAGGAGTAGTTTCCTGGATATAGACAGGACTAAAAAAGACACCATCAACCCACCCCTCCCACCCAAATCATGCAAATTACATGTCTCCTTTTGAGGCTCCTTTGTGCACACATACTCCAGAAGACCAACAGACAAGTTATCATTCATTTATTCATTCACTTTTCAGAAGGATATAAACTACATATAAAAAATAAAACCAGACAATAAAAATATATTCCAAGTTATGAAGAATTTAAACAACTTCAAAATCTTTGCCCCACATCTTTGAAACATGTCCTGGGTAAAAACAAACTGAGCATATGTGGGTATCAGCAGGCAACCTTCCAATGGGAACTATCCTGCTAACACAGCTTAGATTTATCTCAGTTGTCCCTGGATGAAAAAGCCTTCAGACTGAGGTCTCACCTGGCTCAGCAGAGACAAACACCTCTTCCCAGGTATAATCAGCCAGGTTCACAGGTTGTCGCAGCCAAGGATGCTGTGCTAGCCCAGCCAGAGTCATGCGGCACTCTGGAATGGGGTGCAGAAGCCCAGCCATGAGATCCATGAGACCTGGGCAGAGACAGCAGAGGGAGGGCTCAGGCTGGAGTTTAGGCAGGTTGGGAATGAGAGACATGGTTTATATTCACAAAATGACAAATCCCCCAAACTCTACTGCACTGAGCAGCTTTGCAAATCATCACAGAACACACTGGGGAGCATTTTTTCAGTCTTCCCCTTTATTTCTGGTGAAAAAACACTGCCTATACTTTCCCAAGAGATCTGCTGCTTTAGAAAAGCAAATGGGAAGGGCTCACCTTCTGACACAGTGCGAGGAGGACTCAGTTCGGCTGCCAAGGCCTCCTCCAGCTCACAGAAGGGATTCTCCCCAAGCACCAGGGTGTAAAGGGTGATGCCAAGTGACCACATCTCCAGCTCAGGGCCACGGTACCTGTCAAGAGATAAACTTTTCTAAACTCAGAGTGCAAGTACATATCTATATGCTAAAGAAAGTGAAAAGAGAAAAGGCCATTGACCGCCCTTGTTTCCAATTTTTATTTTAACATAGGAAGTTTGTGAGAATTCTGAGAAGGTTCTAGTGTGTTTGAGGAGTCTGCATTGTCCTTCTCCAGAAAACAAAACCAACCACAGAACAACTGGCCAGTTTCTGTTGATGAGTATGTGTAACATGCACCCAGACTTCCACATATGTAAGCTGGTGACAAGAACTTACCCCTCCACCTTCTTCATCATCAGCCAAAACTATCAAGTAAATATTTAACTGGAAAAAAACCCACATCCTCCCACCCCTTTCAAAACAAAAGTTATTTGGAAATAACTATCTCAATTCCATCTGAGAAAACATGACAGTTCCTTCATACAGTAAGAGGTGGAACTCCCAGGGCAGAGCTGCTTGCTTCACCTTTCATCTCATTCCCAGCAGGAATTTCCTCTCCTCCTTGCATTGCTTCTTCCCCCAACTCCATTATGAGGAGCTGCCTGAAGGACCCATGGAAACAGCTGTGAAGCAGGAGGAAGATACATACAGGCACATACAATTACAGCATGTGCCACCCTTGTGATGGGGAGGCCTCCTTGTGGACCAGAGACCACCAGCTGCCAGGTTAGGAGCACTTGGAGAGGGAAAGAAGAGAGAAGAGAGCCAAGATTTAGATAGCACATCCAAAACACCAGCAAGAGAAACTGCAAGGGAAGAATTCTTGAGTCCCAAGGAGTACAAAAGTCAGTGGGGAGATGAACAAGGATCAAACTGCAAACATTCAAACACAGGGAAGCACAGCAGTAGAAAAGAGGAGAACAGAGAGGATGAGGGGGGGAGGATAAAAAGCACAGACATGCAAGGAGAAGGTGCTATCAACAGCAATACTTGCTTACTCCACTTCTCTGAAAGAGCAGCTTTTGCTAGAGAAAGCCTGACAACAGATTTAGAAATGACTCTGTACAACTAATTTCTGTCACTCCAGTGCCCTACTTTGTATGCACTCAAACTTTCACAGTGATTTCTGTCACTGCAGTGCCTTAAATCTCGCTGCAGTTTCCTGTGGTTAGATACTATAGCAGCGTTCCAATGGCACAGCAGCTTGGCTTCTCTGTTCCAGCCCTGCACACAAGGGTTTTTTGGTGTGATGGCACAAAAATGACTTTTCAGAGGGTGACATACGGTTTGCCAGACAGCACTTCTGGTGAGCAGTATTCAATCGTCCCACAGAAGGTATAAAACAATTTCCCAGGTTCCAGGTAGGCAGCTGAACCGAAGTCCACTAATTTAATTGTGAAATCTTCAGCAATGACAATATTTTCATCCTTGATATCTCTGTGAAGGATGTTCTTACAGTGGAGATACCCAACTGCTGATACAAGCTGGAAGAGGAGGAAAGAACTAGGTGTTACTACACAGAGTGCCCTGGATAATTGATGTGGCATCACAGCTTTCCGAGGGTCACGTTTTGGCTTGTTTTGACACTATGTAAACAAGATAATACATCCTAAATATGGTAACTGGAAATGGCCTCAGGCCTGCCTGTCCAATGCTTTTGGAAGAGACACTTTAAAAAGCCTTTGCTGCTTTCCTCTCACAAATGTGCAGGAGGAGGGGATGCTGCAGTCAGGATGTGATTGTGAGCATCGGAGCTCACTGCTACAATCCTGCAAGTTACTCTATTTTTATCCCAGCTTCATCTGGAGGGTCCTTTGGTTTCTCCAGAAGGATATTACTGTGTGCCTTCCATGCTGCAGGATGACAAAGCATTTAAGATTGAAGTTTGGTATATAAATAATGTAGTCACTCCTAATCTCCATTCTTTTTCTTGCACGATTCATGCCTTAGTGCCATAATTAAGGATAGCATGAGAATGATATCACCTTGGAGATGATCGTGATTCCTACAGTGTTTTTAACAAGAAAAACAGATGGCTGAGGGAGAAAAGTTTCTATTTATAAAGAAATCTGCCTCTGCAGAGAAATGCAGTACAGATCTGAGTGAACAAGATGGCATTACAAACCCCAGGCTGGGTTAAGGAAAGGGCTGATCCATCACAAGGCTAAAGGGACACCTTTGGCTTCCATCTTCCATCAGCACCCAGGTGAGGGCAGGGTGGGCACAGCAAGAGTGTGGGGGCCTTACCAGGTACACATCAATTCCTGCATACCCTACAGAAAGGAGGAATTTACTCCAAAACTCATGAGGGGAAATTACTTGGGGACTGCTGCTGTGGTTAACTCACTAAACAAAGGGTAATTCAGCTCTCAGGCAAGCTCCTGACTCATGGGAAACTACCCTGAGTTACTTTGCATTATGCCACGTTAAAATCCAAGATAATTTCTTGATTTAAAGAGCAGAGCCCTTTACTCCTGGAACCAATCTAAACTAAGCACTGAACTAAGTAAAAATGTGGCTTTTTGTGAGGCTTGGGGCAGCTTCTATGAGTCTTCCTCCTCCCTCAGAGGAAATGTGAATGGTATCAGGTGATAGGGGCTCTGTGCTGTCCTGATAACAGCTGAGGCACCTTGGCTCCATGGGAAACTCTCACAGGGCAGTAAGGTTCCTGGAAAGGCTTCTCTGTTGTTTCAAAGTAAACCTTAACAAGGTTTCTGCAAGCAGCATTTCAATCAGCCCTACAGAATAGTGGGGAAAGGTTCTGCAAGTATTGAGTATAACTGCAATTCAGTACACCAGATGATTAGCCAGTATTAAGTGAAACAGAGTCCTGGTTCTTATATTAACTGATTCTTACCTGTGTAGCAATTCTGCTCTCACCTGTCTGAATATATAACTTGCTAATGGCTCATCCAAGTTGGGGTGATTATCAATAAATGTAAAGAGGTCCAGACCAGATCCATGCTTCTCCATCACCAGCTGGAAGAAGGATTCATTTTCAAATACATCCAGCACCTATAAACAAAAGACCTGTTTAATCATGTGCTTCATCCTCAAAACCTGCCCTTTTTTTTTTTTTTTAAATAAACGCTGCTCTCCTGTTGGAGATTTAATTGACGTAAATTATAATCTTTGAAGTCTCATTTTACTGAGCACAAATGTTTCTTGAAAAGAGCACAGAATTAAAACTGTGAGCAGGATTAAACCCAAGAGGAATTCTCTTTCTGAAGAAAAAAACCCCAAAACAACAACTCCAAAACCAACAACCTCAAGAGGATGAAACAAGACATGTCCAGATTATTTACTGAACTAACACATATTCAGATGTGACATCCCACTTCCAAGATATCCATCTTATCTTGAAATAGCATACAGGGCTTTTTCTGTTAGGAGTCACATCTTCAGAGCAGTTTGGGGTACAAGTGTGGAAGCAAGCAATAGTCTGCTACAACACACCCTCCAAAACAAAGCAGGATAAATAGGTTACTTCCTTTCCTGAAAAGACAGATTCAATACAGGACACTTCACTCCTGAAGAGGAACATGAGACACACAGTATTCAAATTAACCACCTGATGCAATGCAAACTGCATTAATTCTGAGCCACTGTACCTTAATGATACTGGGGTGCTGCAGCTTCAGCAGGATTGCAATTTCTTGAGTGACCCTCCCCAGCTCAGGATCGTTTACCCAGCAGTCCTCCAGCACCCTCTCCTTCCAGATGAACTTTACAACAACCTACACAGACAACAGCATTCAGCATCACCTGCAAAAGCATGGCTTTGAGTGTCAGGTAAATTAATTTCCAGGAAATGTGTTAGTGTCTCATATCACTGGAGGGATGGAAGTAGCCCAGTGTGAATAGCTTACAGTATACTTAAACATTTTAAACTAATTTAGTCCTAGAAGCCAAATGATACACATAAATGGAATATATTTATTGCTGCTCTGAATTCCAAAGGCTTTGACAAGCCAGCTCTCTTATCAACTAGTGGAGGCTTCTGGCACATGGGTACAGTGGAGGGAAATGAGTACTTACATCCATGCAAGAGAAACACCACAGCTTGCCTGTCAGCACCCAGAATACCTCTCCTGATAAAGAGGAGAGTGCCATAATCTCAACATGTCTACTCCCCATTCCTAAGTCATGACACAATAAAGATTTTGAGGTTTGCCATTCTCTTTAGTAACAAAAGACTAAAACCTTTAATTCTGTTAAGCTTAATGTCTACCTCTTTCAACAGGTTCAGTTAGCTACATTCATTAGTTCATTAGCTCACTCTGCACCTGTTGTCTCAGGTAACATTCCTACACTACATCAATGCAAACATTTCTCTACCCTGTTTCCATTACAGATTTCTGTTTAAACAAAGCAAAACCCCAATCTACCAAAGATAAACTTTTGACAGTGTAGTGTTGACAGAATATGAATGCTCTAACCTTTCAGTTTTCATCCTAAATTATTATTGCAATAGAGCTAGAAGAAATACTTCACCTCCTGGTGATCTTTCTTGCCCCTGGCAGTCCAGACAAAACCAAAAGCACCTTTGCCAATAAGACTGAGAGTGCTGTAATTTTTTGCGTATTCTCCTTCACACGCTCTTAATCCTTCAAGATCTTCAGCTCTTTGGGAATTGTCAAAAAGTGAAGTTGATCTGATGGTCTAAATACATATATATAAGTTACAATAGCAAGAAAAATGAGCAAGCCACAGAATCAGATTGATAAAATTAATAAATACTGAAAAGAACATACACATCTCCAAGAACAGCTAAAAGGAGAAATCTTTGGTTCTGATAGTGAGAACTGTGTTGATCACCATAACAAATTAAGTCAACAATCAGCTCTCATCATACTGCTTACTTCAGAGAAAGATAGGAAAACAGAAGCTCACACAAAATTCCCTGAGCAAGTAGGGAAATGAATTCACTGTGGTCTCTCACCAAATGATAATTTTGTATGTTGAATAACAAGTAAGTTACTTTCAATGTTGCAATTTTTTCAGGTAAGTATATTCTGGATGGATGGAAGTATGAAGGTGTTGCTTTATGACCTATCTATATATTTGGCAATTTCTAGTTGCCTCAGTAACCTGGAAAGGGAAACTACAGGTCTAATTTGTAGTACATTTCAATACACAGAAGCTCCTTGAGTATCCTGCAGTTTGGAACTGCATTGTTCAGGCTGGAAAGGTAACTAGGCTAAGCCCTACACCAGAAGTGTTACAAAGTAGCAATTGAGATAAATTTTTTAATATCTATGAAAAAGTAGGGAAACAAAGAAACAGCAACATCTACCCCACCAACTCATGCCATTAATTAGAAAATCTTTTTGACTTTAGCTTCAGCTTAACAGTCAAACAAGGAGAGAAATGCTCAATATTCAAAGGTAGGATTTCTTACTTCTCCCAGACTTTTAGTAGAAAGATCAGCAACAGACTGGGCAGAGTTTTCTAGGCTGGTGAGCAAATGCTGAGTCTTTGCTACAGCTTCTTTTTGGCTCTGTGAAATGTCTTTCACCACCCAGACACAGAAAAGTACAGTGGGATCCTGCAGCTCTGCACATTTCACTTCGAAGAGTATACCTGTAGAAACAGGTGAGGAAATTAAAATGGTAGACTGTAACTTCAGTGTTGAACAAGACTGTAGACATTTCAGGACAAGATTCTGAGCTCTTGACAAAAAGCTCAGAAACTGGGGAACACCTGATCAGTAAAGAATCATCAGAGGGGCTGACACCAGCACAGCTATTCTAGAGGTACCTATCAGCTGCCTCCAGAGTTCCCATCTCCAGCAGAAAATTGTCAGTGTCCAATTGTGATTATTCATTTCACATTGTTATTCCAGATTACATAAAAATGGGGATTTTATTCAACAAGCCACTGAATGCAGCTGAAGGAGTGAATGAAACAAATTCCATAATAAAATTTTAATACAATTTACAGTTTTACAGTGGAGTTTGTATTTCCTGTTCAGAAAAAGTTATCAGGTTCAAACTTTTAAATTGCGTTTTAAGAGTATTTCTCACTCTTCAGTAGGGATTAATTTCTTACCAACTTTGTAATTCATACCACCTCCCTTTCCAATACGCTTTGGGCAGACTTAAATACCATTTTTTTCTTCTAGACACTTCTTCCTTCCTCTCCACTGTGAGCTTCTAACCAGAACTGCCTGCATTCTGCAAAACTGTGGGTGAAAAGGAGCACCCCAACAAGAGTTTAGGAAACAAGGTTTCACTTACTGAATTGTGACCCATCTCTGTGACAGCAATTCCCAGTGTAGCTGCCTTCCAGAATCTCACAGGTCAAAGAAGCTGCTGGATTCAGGCTGCCTTCTTGTTTCACTGGGGTTGATGTTACTTTTATCTCCATATTTTGCTGCCTGAGCAACTGACAGTGTTCTTCAGGCCTACCTTTGCTTTTCAGGGTATTTCTGTTGGAGTTGTTCCCCACAGTTTCTGCAAAAGTTTCAGGTTTCTCAGGAAATGCTTTGGAGGATTCCTCAGAGTTTTGTAAATGCCTCTGGGAGACCAGCCATCCAGAATCAGCTTCTGTGGCAACACCACCGAGTAGCAGCTTTCCTTCATGAGTGGAAAAGGCACCATTTGTCTCAATTAGCATATTTGAGTCCACTGCACCAGAGTGACATCCTCCTACAAGAGCTGCAGTAACACCTACAGAATTGTCTGAGTTCCCCTTGACAGTAGTATTCAGACCCAGTGCCTCAAGAGCAGAGCAAATACAGTTCAGCTCAGTGTTTGATTCTTTAACATCTTCAGAGGCTGTGGCAACTCCTGGTGCAGAAACACTGCAACACATTTTATTTCCTGAGCAAACATCACAGACAGTATTTCTTTCAGGTGCAAAGAATGTTGAAGCATCATTTAGCAGGCAGCCTTCAACAGCAATATGCTCAAGGCTGGAATGTTTTGCATCACACATCGAGTTTGTTTTTGACACTTGCCCTGGAACCATGAGGTTTTTGAAGTCTTGTCTGCAGTTCAGTGCTGTACCAGGCCATGGCTCATCCACTGTTGGTGTTCCAGGGGAGTTACAAGTAACTCCAGCAGGCAGCTTCACCGGGTCATAGGATGATGTATTCAGATTGTCTTCTGGTCTAGAACAAACAGGCAACCAGGCAACAGTTACTGCAGGAGATACTGCACTGTGACTGCTTCTTTCTGGGATCTCTATGTTCTGACCTAAATCCCACTGTTATGAGTCAGATGATGTGAGAGAGAGCCTTGCAGAGAGCATCTCTTGAGAATTATTTGATCCTGCAGTTTCCACTGTTCTATACTGTTCCACTGCTCTGATTGTGTCAAGCCAGTTTTTGGGATAAGGCTCTCTGGTGGGCTGACAGCGAGGCTGCCCTCAATGCAGAATTTCAAAGTTATCAGCAACATCATGATTACAAAAGAATAAGAAAACTGTCCTACTGTATAATAACTGTTTAAATATGGTCACTATTTAAAACCTGAACCAACAGATTTATTTTAAATTTAAAAGCAAAAGGCAGAAAGGTGTTTGGCATCCAAAATACTAACAAATTTTGGTAAATTGAAGAGCAGGTATGCTCAAATGGCACTTTTTCCTGATGGAAAATTTCTTTCTCTAACTTAATTTCTAAATATAGATCATAAACCATTTACCATCACAAGAAAAACTAATAACATGTAGCAGGTGTTATGCCAATTGAGGGGGGTGATAGAATGGACACAGACATCAATGGAAAGAATGCTCTTATTTTACTATTAATATTGAGGCAGCACAGAAGTAAAAGGATATGTTTGATAAAACAATAAGCACAAGAGCATAAAAAATGGCACTATCAGCCATTTTAAAAAGCAGCAAGAACTGTGCTGTAATAGTCTATACCTAAAAATGGATACTAAATATTTACTGAGGGTTAGAACTGCTAAGGTGGAAGGCTTACAATTTGACTTAAGGTAGACCATGAGCACCATTATATGTACTCCTAAAGAATTTCTAACCTTGTAACAGGAAAAAGACCTGGAAATGTACAAGAAAAAATGGCTGGACTTCAATAACACAGTACCCTGTTTTAATGGCTGACCTGACAGTTACATGAAGCACCAGAAGGAATAACACTTAGAATTCCCTCCAGGTAACCTGACTTCAGTGCAACACCAGCTGGAAGTAGATAAACATCTGCTATTCATGGGTAGTGAAAATAGAGCCTAATTACCATCCCTGGATGAAATATTTGGTCCCCTTTAGAGCTGGAATGTCTGTAACTTTACAATGGTAGGTTGTACAGATCTAAATAAAAATCTAAGGCAGGCACAGCTCAGCCTTGTCTTGCAAACAGCACTCAGATTCTAAAGACAGCAAAGCCCTTGGAAGGCCCTTGCTACACCTTCCCACAGACATCACACAGGTGACAAAAACAGCTTTTGCTGGTGATTGCCATCACAGCTCTTCATTTTCCTAAGTGAATATTCAGCCCAAGAGATGCCTACCTATTCGTGGGGGTGGATGCTGCTTCAGGATGTGAGGGAGGAGAAAAGAAACTGGTCCAATTCTTTTGTTTATTCTCGTCATGTCTTAATTTGTCATCTTCGTGCTGTTGCTCCAATTTCTGTTCTTCATCTCTTGACAGAAGGTGTGCTGAAGATGCAGCCAAGAAACTGCTCTCTGTACCAAACAGGAAACAAAACCACACCAACTTAAACTTTTATGTTTAGGATTCAGAGGCTACAGCGATTAAAAATAAACTTGGAACTGCCTTGGTCTGTCTTTTCCCTAAGGAACTGAGTATAAAAGGCTTGATTAAGGTAAAACAGTCCAAATACAGGCATTCCACTTCACTTTGAGAAATCACCACATGCAGGAATCTACATATTTTAAGGCTGCCAAAATTTGCTTTTCTGTCAAAGCTCTTGGGCAAATATTGGTATTGTACGTTAGCTACTCGAAGTTCAGAGACCTAAAATATGTCAATAATGTCAAGAGTCTGAAATTAAAATGATCATACAGCAGCAGTGTTAAAAAAAAAAACGCAAACCACACATATACAGACCATTCCAAACATACACAGAGAAATGGTTTGGGCTGGGTTTATTTAACTCACTGAAGCTGTAAGATAAAAAGAGTCTAAACATGTTTGAAAGAAGAAGAGATGAAGTTCTTTCCTTCCCCAGTGACAAGAGATGAGAAGAAAAACATGAGTTTGGAAGATGAAGTAAACCAAGTATTGTTGCTGCAGAAGAAAGTAATGAGCAAACAAATCTAGATTTCAATCCAGAACAATCCTTTGATTAGTAACTTTAATTAGTAATCCCTTAATTAGCTGAGTGCCAACAATGCTTCCTCACTGAAGAACTGAACAACTCCTAGATTAAGGGCATCATTTCAACAAAGAACTACCTAAGAAATGGCATACTGTCTACAAACCCTTCCTTGTTCCAGTGGGGTGCATTGGTTTCAGTGCAGATGTGCATTTCTAAGCAAAGAGAAAAAGAAAATAGGGGGAAAACCAAGAGACAAAACCAGCATAAAGGATCTCTTGCTATATGGACGCAAGCATTAACTTGCTGGTATTCTCTGTATTGGCCAGAACTGGCTGGAAAAGATATGGAAACACAAGGCTTCTTTGCCTCTACTTTTTTGCACTGTGTTCAGAGAAGTAAAATTTCGATAAATTCTTAATAAGCGCTGTGAACTGCACCAGAAGAATATCTGATGCCTCCCTGATTGAAACACAGCAACCATAACATTGAAGATTAGCCAGCAGCACAAGCCAATTCAGAATATTAGATTTTCCCCTTAAAATATTAAAATATTAATCCTAAGTATCTACAGCTCTGCTGCAATATGGTCACAAGAGCTGTATTTTACACATTTTAAAATACCACAGGGTCCTAGCAGGAGAGGGAGGGGAAGTGCTTGTTAAGTACACAGCATTCTCTATTCTCACTGTAATTTCTAAAATTGGATATTCAGTTTTATCTTCTTGGCAACAAAGAGAGAAGCTCAATCTTTGGTGAACAATTCTCTTTACCTGAGGTTACAGAGGCAACCTGATTAAAAAATTGCATGCAGAGACATTGCTTTTATTAAGAATGTTCTCATGTTTGTAGGTGAACCTCTTGTCTCTGCTCATTTCCCCTCGGTTACAGCAGCCAGAGCCAGCTGGATGGCAGGCAGTGACACCTTCAAAAATGCACTCACCTTCTGTCCCTGTGGAATCATCCAGAGGAGGTAAAGGCAAAGAACAGCCACTGCTTCTTTCCATGTTGTTATAGAAACCAGGGATCAGGAATGTAATGTTCTAAAACAAAGAATGAAACTGTATAAAGCTAAGCCAACTCTCACAGGATGGGGGCAAATGCTAACAATCTGTGTCTGTCACCCTGATTCTCAATGGATAGCCAGGCAAAAGTGATCCACATGGCTAATGGAGAACATAGAACAGTGCAGCTTGCTTTGGGCTACTTGAAATCCACAGTAGCTCCTCAGCACTGCAAGTTCTCAGCAATTACAGCATGGGAATTTGCATGTCATCCTGCACCTCACTCACCCAACATGTGGAACACAGAGGTTTTGTGATGGCAAGGAGTGTAAAAGACAACTTCACAATTCCAGTGGATATGCTGCCACATGTAGCAGTCTTCTGGGAGGATTTAAACTTCTTGTCTTACCTTTCCCAACAGATCTTTCTTCTCATAGCCAAAGAGCATTAAAGCAAAACTATCCTTGATGCCACAGATGATTCCATCTGACTGGACAGTAATAAGACCACTGATGGTGGAGAAAACCACAACTGTAGCAGAGTACTGATAGCCTGGGAGAGAGACTTCTGTCTGTGGAATCTCATCCTTCTGCACTGCTGATTTCTCCTCCTCCAGATGGCTGACTTCCAGCTTTAAACTCAGAGGAAACATGTTACCCTCTCTGGATTGGCCTACAGCTCGCTGGATCTTGAGGTTCTAAATTAAAGCAAAAAAAACCAACCAAAACTCAAACTGAAATCCTCTAACTAACCAAATGTTTTGGGTTTATTTCATTATTCATATAAAATTACAGAGGAATTCTCAGGAAAAAGGAGCAGAAAAAGAAAAATGAACCAATTCCGTGAATATCAAAATGAAGCAAGTCTGTTTTTTTAAGGATTTGGAATCCAGTGTTGAACTACTATATAAATATCCTGAGGATGAAGACCAGTCCATGCTGCAGCTTTTCAACAAACTAGGCATTCATAAGAAGGCCTCCTTCAACTCCCTAGCTGCCCATTTTCATGGCATTTGCATGATCTGGGTATTCTTTCACTCCTCAGACAGACAAGATTGCAATGGGCTAAAGAATTCAAAGGAATCCTAAAGAGCTTACAGAGAGAGCATGGTGTCTTAAAAAGCCAGGATTGGAGAAAACTGTCTTTCACCAGGACAGATTCCAGTGAGAGGTCAGGGCATGGTCTCATCCCTAGTTAGGAGCTCTTCAGACAACAGCTCCACAAATAAGCAGCACACCCTTTTCCAGGAGAATTAAGCTTCTCTCTGAAAAGGCTTTCTTGTGTTACATAAGGACAGTAAACAGCATGTATGTGCATTCCAAATGGGAAGGCTACGGAAGAATGAGGTTGGTGCTTACACTATACCTTTGGGATTTTTTTGCCTAGAGGAGGGATCTGCACAGAAGGAATCAGGTCCTTTATGTGGAGTCCAATTACTGCTTCCAATGTTGGGTAGCCATGGAGATGGGCATAAAGGAGATCACATGATGTAATTTCTCCCTGGGGAGGAAAATTTACAGGATTGTTAAAATCTTAACACTTTAGCCACAGTCCACTCAATACTTTGACAATGGTTTCTGCAGTTATCTAAGCAACAGAGGAAATTGCATTCTCGAGTCCTTTGGGGGACACAACTCAGTAAAAGCAGATACAGCATAAAACAATACTCCTTTATCACTGTGCAAGAAGCCTGCCCTTTGCCCAGGAGAGAGGCACAGGAGTCCAGCATTCCTCACAGAACTGTTCCTCAGCAAGATGATCCCTTCCCACAGGCATCCATACCACAAATAACCAACCCAACACTGTTCAAGTGTAAGATGTCCCCTGAGCAGAGGGAGTGTATTTTTATGTGGGTTGTCAAACATGTCAAGGTGAGCTGCCCAAGAGATCCATGCCCAGTTGCTGCATGCACAGTCCTGATTTCTGGCACTGCTATGGACAAACTCCACGTTCACAAACAGTAACTTGTGCCTGCTGCCTTCCAGACACATTCCACTCACACATAAACCCTCACTAACTGCAATCTCATTTGATTCTTAGGAAAACACTTACATCAGCTGTGAAGGAAACAGAAGCTGAAAGTCTTTCCACTGGTTCCAGCACAACCACACAACGCTGGGTGTCCTTGCTTCTTATTTGCCTCAACCAGACTGAGACAGGGATCTTCTCGTTGAGGTGGCCAATAACATCCACCTTGCCAGATTCAGAAATGGAGACATGACTTACTAAGACTGTGGTTACTTAGCAAGAATTTCAAACAGAAGTAAGATACTGAGCAAAGATACCTCCCCATCATTATTAGAAAAATACCATTTCTTGACTACTTACTAGTATTTTATGGCAAGAAACACAGTTTTAATATAGAGATTAAAAGGTCTGAAAATAAATTACTAATCAGACACAAAATGTTGTTATTTTTGTACTATCTCTCCCTGCCTCAGGAAGTCTAAAAGCATAAAGACTTCACAATAAGAAATGTGCCACTCTAACACCTTACATTCAGTCAGAAGTGCCTCTCAGAGATGCCTTAATTAAGGGATGTCCCATGGTGCTAATGAACACTCCCCATTAATAACACAACTCTTACTTTCAGCTGCAAAACCAGCAGTTTTATTTCTTATGGGAGGAGATTCTTCTCAGATCAGAAAATGTTTATTTATCTTATAGCCTGCAAGGCTCATATCAAGCCTTTTCTGATTTTTCTATGATCTTGACCGAATGGGTTTATGACTTACACAGTGACTCCTATAAAGTATTTGGAACATCTTAGAATAAGTGCCTCTGTCAAGACATTTAAGTTTAATCTCTGGTTTAACTGAATCAAACTTAGATCTTTGCTCCTACCCTATATCCTGCTGAGGATTCAGGAAGATAAGGCTCTGAGACACCGACAATTTCAGTTAAAAAATAACACTGAAAATATATATTTTAAGGACCAGACAATTGGGAACTTTTCCACAGTAGACTTTTTCCATGTTAAGCAATTTTTAAAAAAATGTAGTGTCCTTTAAGTTCTGATTTGGTCAAGTCACAGTGACTACATGTATTGACAGCTGCAAGGTTCTGATGGATGTCCCCTTAAGTCATCTTTTGCCCTTTGAGTTCCCACATCTCCAAAGTTTTAAACCAAACAGTCCCGCAAATGACATAGTTGCCAAATGCCCACAAAGTTAAATATATCAGGAAATTATATAGCAAATGTAAAAAAAAAGTCCCAGAGCCTACAAAACCACTTTATCTTGAGGGGAATATTTCCTCGAATATTTCACATACCACAGTTCCTGAAACCACCGATGAATATTCATAAGTTTCTAGGTACTCCTCACCCACTGCTTCCCATGCCTCTTGATCAGATTTGGATATCAAGTGGGACAGCTTTTGACCAATGAGTTCCTGACTACTGCACCCAAGCAACTTGCAAGCTCGGTCATTGGCCACTAGGATCTAGAAAACAACAGAAAAAAACAAACCTAAACAAAGAATAAAAGCTGTACATTTTTTAAAGAGCTCATAATCTCCTCAGGTTGTTGCTTTAACGTCTTATAATATCCCTTTCTCTTGGTGGAAATAAAATAGTTCTTTAGAATTCTGAGCTCATTAAAGATTCTTATTCTAGGACATCCCTTGCCCCCACATCTTTCCAGTTAAGAGGTTTTGAGATATTGCTTTCCCTTTAGGTTTCCTGCTTTCTTTTAACTGTAAACAATGACACCAATGGAGGCAAAATTACAAAGTTGTATTAGTAAGCAAAGCCCAGGCAAGCCACAAAATTGTATCCAAACTCAAAGGTATGCAGTGATCACAGCAGTCATTGGCACACTGGAACCTGTATAATGGAAAAAGTTGAGACTCAGTGTCTTTAAGGTGGGCAAACCCAATCTGTCAGTTCAAGCTAAAAAATGGCACAGCTCTTTAAAGTTTTCAGGACCCAGTTTTAGATTCCTCTCAGGACAGGAAAAGAGAAATTCTTTCCCTCCCAATGCAAATGAAATATTTACTGGGGCAGATAAAGAAATCCTGTGCCACCACAAAAACATCTCAGGGTTGGTACTTTACAGAGAGAAGGCTTGAAGTACATTCTGGTCTTCCTTTCTTCCCTCATGTCACTTCACAGCTGCATTCTTATAGATCATTGAATCACAGAATGATTTGGGTTGGAAAGGACCTTAAAGACCATCCACCTCCACCCCTCTGTCATGGGCAGGGACACCTTCCACTCAACCAGGTTGCTCCAAGCCTTGTCCAACCTGGCCTAGCACATTCCCAGGAACAGGGAGTCCACAACCTCCCTGGGCTGTTTGAAAAAAAGACTCAATACACCCTTGCTTCTGCTATTGTCTTGTATATTTTGCTAACTACAGCCTGCAGTGGAAATAAACTCATCAGTCTGAGCTGGAGCAGACAACAAAATGCCTTCATGATACTCTGATTACCTGCAGATACACAAAAAAGTCATTTTGGCTTGTCTGATATCACACAACCTGTACCAGTTATGGAGAGCTTAGCACTGCAGTTTCTCCTGCAATTACCTCTGTTGTGGTGGCATCCACAGTGAAGATGGCTTTGTTTGGGTTGCGTGCAGCAGCTGGGAGGTGCTGGCTGGATTCCTCCACAGCAGGGGCATGTAAAAAGGAGCAAGAAGCAGAACTTCCAATGGAAGCAGAGAGAGAGGCAGAATCCCACTGAGCCCCTGAGTTATCAATTTTGCTGGTACAAATGTTACGAGCTGTCAGCGAAGACAAACAGTAAGAGCTCCATTTCTCCCCTGTGAAAAGACAAAGGTCAGCAGTGCTGCTGTAACAGCCTACTACAGGAGTATCAGAGGAATGAATTTATTAAAAAAAACTGTCAGCTGAAGCAACTGTCAAGTAATCCCAAAATACATGCTTCTAGATTTTAAAAGAAACTACAAGAAAATAAAATCAGTGGAACTAAAGAAAACAAAAACTATTCTAATAAATGTATCTTTTTGAATCACAGTCACTGGCACACATAAATTCAGTCCATAGGCTAAAAAAACTTGCCAACATCTATGTTTCAACAAGACTAGTTAACTTTTATTTTTTACTTAGTGGTTTTTAAAATGTTTGGAAGTCTCTCCAATTAAAAATTAAATGGTTATTAAATAATTGCAGTGAGTGCTCAAACCCGTATTAAAAACTGCATTAGTTGGAAGCCACTTATTTAACAGTTCACAATATGTGACATTGAAATACCTGTGTCTACACCAACATTTTAGGCTACACAGTGCCAAGTGATTGCAGTGAAATTTTCAAAGGTTCTGCCGATAAAAAACATTTCTCTGAGAAGTGGTATCTGCAGCCCAATGCCATCGCTCCACTCCCAAATCAGTAAGGAGCTTTGAAGGTTTAGCAGTACTGGAAGAAGCATCATGAACAACTCATCACAAGGACATTTATGCACTGCATACAGTATGACCATGCTCACCATGATTAAACAGGGAGACCCATAGCTGGACACACTGTAAACTGCAAAGTCCTTCCCATCCTGACAGAATCCAGTGTAGCAACACCTTTCTCCTCACTTGGAAATTTTTTGTGGTTTCGATAATTGTACAAGATAGGAGGGTGGTCCAGTGGCAGCCAATAAAGGTTGTCCAGGGCCAAGTGCAAATGCAGAGCACTTCTCCAGTAATGTTTTCACTATAAACTCTCCCAGCCTGCAGCAATCCTTGGCTCAGGCGCTTACTGAACAAGTGCATCCTGGCAGATACTTATTGCTGTCATCTCTAGGTTTGAGGAAGGGGAAGAGGAAGGTCTGAAACTGCCCGAAAGCTTCATGGGAACTCAGTCTCACAATGCTGTGCTCACCAGACAGTGATGCTCCACGCTGGCAGAGTCCAGAGAGACGACTTTTCCTGCTTTTGTTGCCCCAGGGAAAAGATCTATTCAGCTTATCAGAACCATTCGAGTGAGTAAGGACTAAGCCTGGTGATGAAGACAGAAGGCCCTCCTCAGAGGGGCTATAAACCTCAGCTGCCATGATCGCCCTCTGGTTGCCACGCCACACCTAGGGAGCCACCATCTGCAACGAAGAAACAAAGGATATTTTGAGTCAAGCCCACAGCACTGAGTCAGGCCCACAGCAGAGACTGACTCTGGCAGGTAGCGATGCCTCCGAGCCCAAGCAACAGGGCTGCTACAGAACGCTCATTCTTGTGTGTCCTGCTCTGTTTGCTCTGTGCGGTAACCCACAGGAGACTACTGACAGCATCCTGCCCAGCTGAGGCTTCGATCCCTCTACGGACTGTTCTATTCCCTTAAGAGTTTGATCCGATGGCCCTTCTGGGTCCCTTCTAGACGATGCTGTGATTCTGCAGGACACCTGTGACCCACAGGGCGCCGTCACCACATCTTTTCTGTCAGAACTGCTGGGCACCCAGCAAGAACCCTCTCCCCTTTCCGCCGGTTTGGAAATCAAAAGCTTTGGTAATTTGGGAAGTCATTCCCAGTTTGCAATCAGCAGGTGTGGCACAGCCTCCCACCCGGGGTTCCCCCGCCGCCCGCGGCCCCACCAGGGCAGGACAGGACAGGGCCGGACGGTGCGGCCACGGCCAGGGCGCCTCACGGCCGGAGGGCGCGGGGAGTGGAGGCGGGACTCGGAGCGCCTCACCCAATGGGCAAAGGCGCAGTGAGAGCGGCACGGAGAGGGGCGAATGGGACGCCAGCGCGGGAGGAACAAAACAGATGGCGGGCCAGGGCGTTCGTTACTCGTTACTCCCGCCCGGCTCCCCTTGCCCGCCGCCGCCACACGCCATACCCTGCGCTCCGGGCCGCTGGCCCGAGGCAGCGCGGCCCACCTGCTCCGGGGGCGGGAGGCTGCAGGTAGAAGGCCCTTCCGCGGGGTGATAGCTATCCTCCGAAGGACTTGCAGGCGGAAGGACGAGGCCGAAAGCTGCGCGTAACGCGTCCAGCCCGAGGCGCTGGTGGAGAGGGAGCAGTCCCGGCCGCCCCCGACCCGTCCCGCAGAGAACTACGACTCCCATGAGGCCGCGGGGCACAGCAGGGCCGGGGTGAGGCCCCGCCTCCTGGGCGCGCCGGCTGCGGGCGATTGGCTGCTGCGCGGCGGCAGCGGCGGGCTGTGATTGGCTGTGTCGGCGGCGGGGGCAGTTTCCGGAAGGGGCGGTGGGAGGAGGAGCGATATGGCGGCGGAGAGCGGAGCGGGGCCGCAGGAGATGATGGAGGGTGAGAGCCCGCCGGGGCTGCCGCGGAACCTGCGGGACTCGGGGTGGCGCGGCCGGCCGCTCGGGCGCCGCCGCCGGGCGGGAGGGCTGCCAGCTGCGCGGCGGGGTGGGGCTGGCGGGCCCTGCGCTGCGGGGCAGCCCCGTGTGTCCGGCGCGGAGGCACTGCCCAGGGCCAGGCCGGGGACAGCCGGGCGGGGGGCCGCCGTGAGGGACCGCGGCGCGGCCTGATCCCGGCAGCTCCGTGCGCCACAGGGAGAAAGGAGCGCGGCTGTGGAGATGGCCGTGACGTAAAAAATAAAGATAACGAGAAAGAAACCTTTTGGATGACGCTGGTTTTCCTTAGTCCTGGTGAAACGAGAGATAATATTGAGGGGGGCCAAGGAGGAGCGAGGAGCTTCTTCTGGTCCAGGCCCAGGGTGGCCACCGGAGCTGTGGCTCGGTGAACGTGAAGGGACCTGGCAGGTTCTTCTGGGGATACGTTTGCTTCTATCTGCGAGGATTTTTTTATCGATGCCTTCACTTCTTCGTGTCATTCGTACTATTGTACATGATACTGATTTTTTTTTTTTTCTAAAAGCTTTTAAAATGTAATAGTTCTAATTCCATCTCCATAATCTTTGGAATTGCACTTCATTGATCTAAGAAATTTCCTTTTTCCTCCAGTCTTCTTCCCAGATTGTTGGTTTTAGGAAGATGTGATGGGAGGAAAAAGTGCATCCAAAATCAAAGTAGAAACAAGGGGTAAGAGGCCTTTTATTTAAGACTAAACCTTTCATTTAGTTAACTTAGGATTTCTACTAACTGCGTAGTCGTATAAGTGAAACCTGGTTATTATATCTGCTTGCTGCTGCTCCCTCTGCCCCACTGCTGGAAGTAACCTAATTGTGCTGCTCTGTGTCTTGCGCAGTTGATAAGCGGATCGAGTCGGAGGAGTCGGGAGACGAGGAGGGGAGGAAGCAGGCGGTTCGCTTGGTGACAGAGCTGAGCCAGCAGAGCCTGAGGGATGAGCAGAACGGCGAGAACTCCGCAGGTACGGTGTCAGCCTCGCCTTTGCCTCCGGGAGTCTCGTGTGCACAGCCTGCAGCAGCCCCTGTGCTGCTCGTGGCTGTGTCAGTGCTAGTTATCCGTGGGAGTCTGCCCTAGAGCAGTCTGATTTGAATTTAAATAAATTGTAGCATTACCGTTGCTGGAATAAAGTTGCCTGCTTTTTATGGAAGCACCAGTACTGGACCTTTGATTTTTTTCGTGTTTATTTACCCATCTGTGTTTCTCTCGGAGATATTTAATAACAAAATACAAACCATCCTTATTCATATTTTTCTTCTGTGGAAATTTAGAAACTTTATGTGGAAAGATGCTGGAAATTTTCATTAGAAGTAATCACAAGGAGCTTTTCATTATTCTGCTTTAATTCATGTAGTTTTTTGCCTAAAGAATTGCCAGGTTCCTTTGGAAGGCAGCAAAGGCTATTTCTAGATGTGTTGAAGGAACCTGTCAGTTTTATTTTTTTTCATTTTAAAAGTTCTAAGACATATCAAAATTATATCTTTGAATCCTCTTGGGTTTAAACTTTTGCTCCAGTCTTACTGTTTGTATTAGAACGTGGGGTAGGAATATTGACAGACTTTTTTAAGCCTGTAAATGTTTGATGGAAGGGTTTTCAGAGGCTTGCATGGAACTTGTCAGAGCAGATCCATTCCTGCAGACCCTGTGTGGTGATTTGATCTGAGCTTTTGGTGCAATCTGAAGTGTAACATCATTTTTTTGAATGAGATGTCCATGTGATTATTACTGGTCTGGTACTGGAAAGGAAATAATGAAACAAATTTTAGTTCCTTTTGACTGTGCATCTATGGTGGATCCCTCCTCATCTTAACCTTGCCCATTGGGATTTGCCAAAGTATTTTTCAAACCAGTAAATTGTTACTAGAATTTTAAGTCTCATCTTGTAACTGAAAGCACTCTATATAGGTCTAACTTGTTGATAATTTAAAACCCCCAAATATTAATAAAGAAATGCTGTGGGGATGCCTGTGGAAGAGCACACTTTGCAAACTGTGCATCTCAAGCACTGTACAATTGATACAACCATGCAGATCAGACAGAGCTTTCCTTTGCATGCCTGGAATCCTGAGTGTTTGCTCAGCTGGTGTGATTTAGCTGTGTGTTGGAGGTTATATTTTGCACATTGTTCCCTTGGGAATTCTATTGAAGGAAATACAGAAGTGATGTACTTTCACTGTAGCGAAAGCAAGAAAAACACATTCAGATTTGTTTGCTGAATTACATTTGTGAACTGTTCAATATAATGACTGTATTGTTACTTTTTCCAAGCTGTAAGCATTCAGAAAATTTCTGCTAGGGCAGGAGCCAAGCAGAGGAATAATTTTTGAGCATTTGAGATAGTTTCCACGGCCAGCTTTGAGTTTCTCAGCTGAAGGGAAAATGAAGAGTTTTCCACATTTTTTTCCCCAGAAGATCTAAAGTAGAAAGAGCTTGAGCAGCTGAAATTTCAAATTCATCATTTAGCTAATTCTCTGAGGAATAGAGCCTCTGGTTAGAAAGCTTATAACTGAGCTATTTATAATATTCTTCATGCATATGCACTTAAAAAGTATAGTTAGGCTTTTTGATTGAAATGCTTGTGGTACTGTGAACTTACGTAACTCAGTAATGACTGTTCCTACTGTGGAGTTTGGGTTTTGTGAATGGTGGATTTTTCCTTTCCTCTGCAAAGGCATGGGTTACACAAAAATTCACTTATGAAACTCCACTGCTAGAGTGGTGGTTTTTCCCCCTTGAGAAACATGCTGTGTTGAGGAGCGTAGAGTAAAGCAGTTTGCAAGGGAAATTGCAATCCTGGCTGTAAAGTGCTTGTAGGAGGGTCAGTTTAGAGTTTTTTATATCCAGTCAGTTCATAAATAAAATGGCATATAAATGACTGTAAATTTACAAAAACCATTTTTCTCTTTTTTTTTTTCCTTTGATAGAAAATGTATTTTAACATTTTCATGCCACTATTGCTTTACAGCTGATACCAGATACACATCTCACTCAGGCTGCTATATGCTTTACACACAGCACATAGATTTCATGACAGTTGGCTTTATTACCCAACAGCAGTGTCTATGTGCTCAGTTTTAAATTTATTTTATTTTATATATGTATCCTGTGTGATTTGGCTTTGCACCTTTGGATTTGAGTGCTGTTTTCCACGCTGGCTATAGTCAGTGGTCTCTCAAAGCCATACATCAAAATTAAGAGGAACTACCCTTTGACAGGCCCCAGAACAGAGTATTAGACAGATTGTTTGGCTAGCAAGATTGGATATTTTAATTTATAAACATCTGATTCAGGCAAAGTCAAAGAATTTTGTTTACTTGCATGGGTTTTTTTATTGAAGGTTTGTTTTTTTACAAAGTGCATGATTTTCTTTACTGTTGGATAACTTTAAAGTCTCAAAGGACTTCAAACTCAAAAAGTTCCTTCTCCATGAACCCTAAGTTACTGCGAGTAGGACTCAATACAAGGGGCATAATTAAGATTTTTTTTTCATGTGATATCTCAAATAACTGTTGTTCCAAACTTGGGCACTGTTCCTGTGGGCTGTAAATTCAGCAAGGCTGCTTGTTTGGCTTGGAGCACTTTTCACTGACAGTCTTTGCACCCAAGAAATAGGTCAAAGAGGTACAGCTTTGGTAGCAGCAGCCCAGGGTATCCCACTCCCTTGCTGAAGTGCACAGCTCCTGATTGGAACTAAAATTAGAAAATGCAAGCGTTGCCCACTGCTAAATTGCTGACAAGCATCTGTATGTGTGTCAGTTTTGGTGGAATTTCTGTCCTGCCATTCAATGTCCCCAAATCTACCAGCTCGTTTTGCATTCCCAGAATATAATTTATGTTTCCTGCTAATTTGTGCTGTTAAAAAAAATTAAAATATGAGGATTGCTTTTTCAGTCTTAACTTCTATGAATCAGTTCTCTGTCCTGTTTGAACACCCAGGCAAGAGCAGCAGCCCACATACAGGAAGGTCAGTGATGATCTGTGGACCATCAAACCCTTGGAGTTGGATGGCAGTATTAAAAATGGTGATGCTGGTACTGTTTGTGCCTACACTGCTACTTACATGGCCAAGCATTAGAAGGGGAAACACTCATTAAATAGGAACATTAGCATTTACAGGGGCGTTGTAACCATGCTGGGCTGTGAATATAGTCACTACTACTGGGTTAAGGGAATGAGCTTGCATATGTGCAGGAGTTAGTGCAAAGCCTTTGGGATGTGACTGTAATTAAAGTTGCTTGGGTGTTTGCAAGTACATGCAGAAGCTCAGCACAGGAAGTAAAAAATGCTTGCATGTTGTATGCCAGTTTTGCAAAGCTGAATTAGACTTTGTTTTTCTTCAGAAATTGATGCAACTGGCACATCATCTTCAACAAATGGGAATTGGCATGAATTATTCAGCATGAATTCTCCAGTAAATTTCCCTCCTTCTTGTGCTGTGGTAGAAGCACAGCAAATGCTGGGCTGTCTTCCAGAGTTATAAAAGCATTTCCCAAGAAAATGCATGCAGTGGAATAAACAGTGTTGTCTGGCATAGTAGAGAGTTCAGCCAAACACAGGAAAGGAGATCCGTGCAAAAGTATTCACAACAGTGACAAAGTGGCAGTCCTGATAGAAAAGAAGCTGAAGGGTGGGATTATTGAGATGTTTGGTCATTCCTGGTCATCTCTGTAGACAGTTAGGATTCCTTCTTGGCAGGGTTTTACCATGTTGTCAGAGGAGCACAGACACTTTGGATGGTGTATCTTCAAAGGGATGATGGCCCTAGGTGTGAAGGAAGGGCATCCTGCCCAGCCTTAAACCAGCAGTTTTCAGCAACCACACAGGCAGGCTGGGCAAAGTGCTGATCTATGTGTCTTTTGCATCTGAGCATGAAATTCTGCTGTTAAGAAAGCTTTTTTCCACGACTAGCTGTCACATTGAAAACCAAGTAGGTGAAGTGTGGTTTTAATGAAGCAGAATGTCTGAACTGTGCATCTCGTGTTTCTTCTTCAGAGCTCTCTTGGTCTCTCTGGATGTTAGCTGTTGTCCTGCCTTTAGCTCTCTGGTACAGAAGTTCATAATGTGTTTGCTTCTCCTGCAGGGGAAGCGGAGACCCCAGTGGACATGGAGACTATTAGCCTGGACCCAGAAGCTGAGGTAAAGGCAGATTTTTGTCCTTACGGGCTTTATACGGCAGGAAGCAAAGGTAGGCAAAGGCAAGTATTGAAACCTGGTTGAAAGATGTAATTCTTCTGAAGGTGCTGGCTACTGTGATCCTCCCCAGAATTGATTCAGAGCCTTTAGACTAGAAGTAGAGGTGTTTTGTTCTTGATCACTAGCTGAAACATTTTGTTAGTACTTTGTGTTTTTAAATTAAGCATAGAGGCACTGAGTGTGTCTGTGCTGCAAGAGGTATTGAGGGGCTACGAGCTTCAGAGAATATATTCAATGAGCTGTTTGCTGCTGTGAACCCTGTGATTTGGAATAGGCACAGTGACTTACCCAGCCCAGTGCCTTGGCATCAGCAACCTCGTGAGCCCATTAGCTGGAGAGTGTTTGAGCTCCGGTGGGCAAGTGCTCTGTTTCTCTTTGACTTGCAAAACAGGAGCATCTGGGGCTGAGCAGCACAGATGTGAAGTGCATCAGCTGATTGCCAGTGCAGAGTTCAGGTTCACAGGACCACTGGTTGTTCAAACTATCAGTGGTTCCTGCTCATCTGAGGCCTGGAACTGGAAATGGCAACTTGTCTTTCAGTTAAGCCCTAGTAAAGTAGGTAAGAGAAATTTATGCAAAACTTTATTTATGCAAGATAGCAGAATTATTCTGTCTCAATAAATTTCTGCAGATTTCTAATTTTGGCAATGCTCAGACTTGTGAAAAGGCAACAGCCCTTTCACAGATGCTGCATTTGCAGGTGACAAGTTTAGGCCATGTGCCTCACCTGTAGTGGTAAAATCATATGCCAAACCCATTTTGCAAATACTCTTTGAAGGGAAGTTTTAATGAGCTACACATTTGTAAGACTATAATTTTCCTTAGAACAAAGTATCAGGTTGATCTTTAGAGACCAGATTTGTTTTGAAACAACTACTAAATCCCTCCATTTCTCTTTAAGGATGTTGACTTGAATCATTTCCGAATTGGGAAGATTGAAGGATTTGAAGTGCTCAAGAAAGTGAAGGTAAACAGTCCTAGAGAATAGAGAATGCCTCTTGGAACTGGGGTTTTGTAGCTCTAACCTGTAAGAGGACAGATTGAGAGTCTCTTTTTGGCTGAGATCTTAGTGAGTTCACTTCATTTTTAGCTGAAGAAGGTAGTGTTTACCTACTTGTCAAGTAGTAATAAAAATCCTGGGATTTTGCAAGTTTGTTTTGGAAGTGGATGAGAGACAATGCATCAGGGCACATCCTAAGAGACATCCTGGACTAACACAGCAGGCTAAACATAGAATAATGTGGATGGGAAAGGATCTCTGGAGGTTTCTTGTAAACCCCTCGAAGCAGGCCCAGTTAGAACATATTGCTTAAGGCCTTCTCCAGTTAAGCTCTTGAGAATTTCCAAGGATGGAGTTTATATAGCCTCTCTGGGCTGCTGTTACAGTGTCTGACCATTGTGGTTGAGAGATTTCCTTCCGTAGAATTGGAGAAAACCAAGAGAAGATTGTATTAAAAAAGCCAACCAAACAAACAAACCCCAAAGAAACCAACAGCCAAACAAATTCCCAGCAAAACTTAATTGGGAAACCATCACACACTTGTCTGTAAGCCAAGAGGCATTATATGCAATCCTTCATATCCATTTTCCTGTTTCTTTTTAAACTTTTCCCCAACAATTAGACTCTATGTCTCCGTCAGAATTTGATTAAGCACATTGAAAACCTGGAGCAGTTGCAGACCTTGCGGGAGTTGGATCTCTATGACAATCAAATTCGGAAGATTGAGAACTTGGAGTCTCTGGTGGATCTTGAGTGAGTCCAGGGGAATCACCAGGATTAAGTTGGGGGTGGTTTGCTACTCACTGTGTTACTCATGCTGTACTTATTCCATTACTCATGCTGTACTCATTCCAGCATTTAGCACCCAAGCCTCTCTCAGAATTTGTTTGGGTGCTCTGTGAAGGATAATGTGTATTTTCTATTGATATTGGACCTGTGCAGTAAAAACTAGTTGCATTATCCTGGAGTTCCCCAGGGACAGGCAGCTGGAAGGGAAACCTGTACTGTGTAAGGCAGTGGGAATGACAGTGAGAGTGATTTTTTTTTTTTTTTATTTGGAAGAGTGTTAGGGAAGGAGTAAGTACCCTTCCAAGCTTCTTCCAAGCTTCTGAGTTTCTGGCACTTGCCTGGCATCACTCTGGAGATACATTACAAAGCTGTTCCCACTGGGGCGAGGACTGGCCTACTTCTCACAATCACAAATACTTCCTGCCTTGGGAGGCCTTCACATGGTCCTGTCAGAGGCAGATCTTGTAGGCAACTACCTTTGCCAAGGAAAATGCAGATTGGCTTCTTCCCACAGTGGCAGCTCCATGGCTGGCCAGAATAATGGCTGTCTTTTGCATGTGGCAGATGATTTTTTTTGTTTTGCTGGCACACTACAGAAATATTTTGAAAATTACAGTTTTTGTATTTTCTGATAAAAAGAAATGACGTTACCTTCAAGGCCTAGCAAAGGCTTGATCTCTGCAGCTAGTGAGATTCCCCACCAATTTACAAGTGTCTCTTCCCGAATCACCCATGACTGATGAGACCTTTGGTTTGTTTTACCTCAGGGTCCTGGACATCTCCTTTAATGTTCTGCGACACATTGAAGGACTAGATCGGCTTACCCAACTTAAAAAACTCTTCCTTGTCAACAACAAAATCAGCAAAATTGAGAATTTGAGCAACTTGCAGATGCTACAGATGTTAGAGTTGGGATCCAATCGAATTCGGGTAGGCTTGCTCTGTGAGATGTTAGCTGGAGAGTTTTGAGCTCTTTGGCGTGAGATTGGCGTTTTCTGAAAGTGCACTGCATTGACTGATTTGCAGTTTTTGGTTTTTTTTATTGTTCCAATCATTCACTGTGCTTATTGCTGTGCATGCTGGATCCTTTCATTAGTGCCTGGCTACTAAATCACTGTTTATGAATTTTTGCCTTTAATGAACTTGTGTATCCCCTGTGTGTTTCCTTTTGCAGGTGATGGTTTCTTCCTGCTAGAGAGCCAAGCCTATCAAAACTAGCAGTTGTTTTCTCTTACCTTTCTACAGACTGGTGCTGAGTCAGTGAAAGCTGTTGAATGCAAAATGAGTTTGTTTTGCACGTGCAATTGGACAGCCTGCTGTGGCAGTCAGTCATGTTTAGGAAAAATATTTTCTTGAGGTTTTGCTCTGAAATGCCTTTAAAAACTAAAACTTGGTATGATACTACTGATTGCTTTTGGGTTTTATTGTGCAGTTTGTGACTTTTTCAATTGACAATCTTAGTGTGCCACTTACAGGAGAGTAGTTATGAGTAGTCTCTCTGGTTCCTAAGGTATCATTCTCTGTATTTGCCCAGTGCATAAGAGAACTGGCCAGGCAGATGACACAAAAGACTTGCAACATACAAAGTAAACTTGATTTTTAAAGCTTTTTCAATTACCTGCTCTTTAGAAAATACTTGTAAAAGAGAAGTGTGTTTCAGTCAGTGTGGTGTAAACTGGTGCTGCCCATTTATAGTCTCTGAGAAATTACTTGTTATGCTGAAAGAACAGATTAGGAAAAGATCTGTTTGTTCTTTTTATTTCAGGACTTGTGGAAGCACACTTCTCATTGTAGAAAAGAAAGAAACTTCAGCTAGTATAAGCAGCCTTCTAAGGCAGAAATGCGTGCTGCTTTTTTGAAGAGGAAAAATTTTGGTTTGCTCCTAAAGCTAAACTGGACTGGTTTTTTTTTTCCAGAAATTTCTGTTCTGGAAATGAAATTATTTAGGGGAATAAATCTAGAGTGTGAGAACATCAGCCAGATTAGATGAGGGATTAGGAACCTTAGAATTTGCATAAGATGGGGGAACAGGAGTTATGGAGAGAAGCACTTGGCTTTTTTCAGCAGCAGAACAGGTTCAGCACACTGATCCTTACAAAAGCTGGGTTAAGCAAAATGGTACTGTATTGTGTATCTAAGCATCATTATCTTCTGGGAAAAAGAAGGAAATCCAGATAGATTTCTGAATTGATACTTAGGCAGTACATTGTCAATAATGTTGTCAAGCCAAGGAGTATCTTTTTAACAATGAGGTTAGATTTATTTTATGTGTGTTTTCTCAATATCAAGCCTGAGCATATTAACAGAACAAACAAAAAAACCCCAAAATTGTCACTGTATGGGCAACACAATTTGCTTAAATTACTTTATTTTTTCTTTGTCTGTTCATTCTGTTCTGACTTCTTCAATCAGCACTGCTCTGTGCTTCTAATTGCTTTAGTGGAGTGAGTAACCTGTGACTTGGCTGGGCACAAAGAAGTCTCATGCTATTTGGGGGCACCTAGAACTCCTGCATTAGTTTTCTTCTGGGATAGAGTGGCTTGGCTGTATGCTTTACAGGTGGGCATATCCTTAACTCTTTAGGGCACAAGCCTGTGGACTCTTCAGGCAGTGT
Organism: Lichenostomus cassidix; assembly: GCF_008360975.1. Classification (NCBI taxonomy): domain Eukaryota; kingdom Metazoa; phylum Chordata; class Aves; order Passeriformes; family Meliphagidae; genus Lichenostomus; species Lichenostomus cassidix. The sequence goes on from NC_139490.1 coordinate 22,081,500, forward strand.
TCTTGGCTCTGAGGTGCCTGATTGACACTTTCCTGTGCATTAAAGCTGCTGTAGTAGGGCTGTTCTTGCTTACTCTGCTGCACACTCAAACCTCTCAGAGGGCACTTCTCTTGGAATCCCTTGTGACTTAGGACTTTTTGCTCTGTTTCTTTTGAATGAATGGTGGGGAGCAGAACTTATGCTTGAGGTGACATATTTAATGCTTTTTTTCTTAAAGTTGGACTGAGGCAACTATAATCTAAGCACTTCTTGTTCCTTAGGTTTTTGTCCCCTCATGTCCATCTGTTCCATCCTCTCCCTATACTGAGTCATCAGTATTTCCTCCTCAGGGCTGGAGAAACTGCCAATGAGCAACAAATACATAATTTTTCTTGCAAGGTAAAAATAGGGCTGAGTCCACAGGCTAGAAGTGGGGGTGAATGCAAATTTGAGCTGATTAACACTATATGTTCAGTCTTTTGGCAGTTGTGGGATAGAGATTGAAAAGCTTCTTACCTTTTCCTACCTTATCTTCTTCTTCCTTTTGTTACTACATGCACAGGTAATTGTGCATGTGCACACACAGAGTAATCCAAGTGGTGCTAGGACTCAGTGGCCTGGCTCACCAGCACTGCTAGTTTGAAACTCTGCCAGGCAGGAAGCACGTGGAAAAGCTGAGATGTCACAACGTACCTGAGCACTGACACACAGCTCTGGGTGTGTTTGTGTCCATATTATTGTTTTTCTGTGAGCTGAAGTTTGGTTGTAAAATTCTTGTCGCTTTAACTGCATCTTGGTTTTTTAATTCAGAGGCTTTCCCCTGCAAAATAAAAATGTTTCCTTTTGTTTGCAGGAGCCTTTTGTAATTCCACCCTTTTCCTTTTTTTCCCTTTTTTGCTCTTCTGTTCACGCTTTCTCCCTTCCTTTGTAGTATCCTTGATGCTTCACAGAGATCCTTATTTTCTCTTTCTGAAGGCTGAGCTTGATTTTAACTGGTTGAGTATCTGTATGTGTATTTAAAAAATGTACATCACTCAAACTGGTATAGGTGTGTTCTGCCTAAAGCATGACTGTATAGCCAGTAGTTAAATCTATTAACACATACACCTGTGAGACAGTTAACTTTGTTTATGGCAGAGAAGCTGAATAACTTGCCTCTGTGTGATGCAATCACTGATGTGCAGGACTAAATTTACAAATACTGGTTTTGCTTCCCAGATTCTCTTTCCATTCACTAGTGACAGATTTTTCTTGCTTCACAAATGAGTATTTTCTACCCAGGATGTACCACGTGGCTATAATGTGGCTACAAAATGACAGCCACATCTACCAGGTGGAGTTTTGCATCACTGCAATAGCACTGTCTCCTCTGGTCATTTCACAGGTAATTGAAAACATCGACACCTTGGCTAATCTTGACAGTCTGTTCCTTGGGAAGAATAAAATCACCAAGCTCCAGAACTTGGATGCACTGACAAACCTGACTGTGCTCAGCATACAGGTATTGGTTGTGTTCTGAAAAGCCTTGGTGACACGAACCACCTTGTGGTTTAGGATCAGCTCTTCTGAATCACAGAATCCCAGAATGGTTTGGGTTGGAAGTGATCTTAAAGACCATCTTGTTCCACCACCCTGAAATGGGCAGGGACACCTTCCACTATCCAAGTGGACACTGCCAGGGATCCAGGGGCAGCCACAGCTTCTCTGGGCAACCTGTTCCAGGGCCTCCCCACCCTCACAGGGAAGAATTTCTTCCTTACATCTAATTTAAAGCTGCCTTCCTTCAGCGTAAGGCCATTCCCCCTTGTCGTGTCACTGCATACCCTTGTGAAAAATCCCTCTCCAGCATTCTTCTAAGCCCCCCATTAGCAGGTCTGCAGTGTTAGAGTCAAACTCCTGTACCGGAAGGAAGTGTGATATCCTTTTTGTTGCCTTTTTTCATCCTTTCATGACAGGCACTGATAAAATTATAAAACAGATATTTGATTTTTAGGAAGAAAGAACAGGAAATGAATGCTATCCCCTATTTCCTTCCTGAAACAGTTTTCTAATGTATTACAGTAACATCAAAAGTGTTACACCAGGGAGTCCTTACAGTGACAGTGGCTCAGTGTCACTGCCTTCTGAGCCTGTGCTAAATGCAGTCTGTCCTTAACGAGCTTTTGAAAAACTTAGTCCTTTTTAAAAGGTGGAATAAAAGATACTCAGCTAATTTCTTTCACCAAGTCTCCTTATCCATATGACAATGCTTATGCATTCTAGTATCTCTTAAAGCTGTTGGCAAAACAGACTGACTACATGCTGTGGTATCTCTGTGTGCCATAAAGAATTAGCCACAGCACAGTGCAGTGGGTTTAAGGTGGTGTAACTTCCTTTCTGACCATCCCACTTAAAAAGACCTACAAAATGAATGCTGTTCATGCATAGGCCTGTTGTTTGTGGAGACACCAAGTGGAAAACTTTCAGGCTGCAACTTTTGATGGGAAGGTCAGTCTGATTCTTCCTGGAGGCTGGGACTCCCATGGAACTTCCTCATGCATCAGTGATGCAGAGATCAAACGGCTGAGCTCCCAGGATCAGTGTGGTCCCAAGCAGACTATTTCCCCTTGCCAGCCATACTTTAGAGAAATGGTTGTTCCCCAGTGAGTGACATGGGTTTGGGTTTGTTTGGAGTGGTGCTAAATACCTGCTACACTTGCAGAATAACCGTCTGACCAAGATTGAGGGGCTGCAGAGCTTGGTGAATTTGCGGGAGTTGTACCTCAGCCACAATGGCATCGAAGTCATCGAGGGACTGGAGAACAATGTGAGCAGACTCTTGCTGACTGTGTGACACAATTGTTGTGCTAAGCTGCTCGTGTTGGTGGCTTTTCTGGGAGTTTTTGTTCCTCGGTTTCCCCAGTTACATGTTGGTTCCTGAGTCTTTTGAGAGACCACAAATATCTCAGTGTTTGTTATATGTTAAAATATCTCATGGGGGTAAAGCTCCTCCAGATATTCTGAAGTAGAATTATTTTCATGACATGGGGAAGGCAAGCCCAAGATGTGGTTGAAGCAGTGGCCTGGCTGATCTTCAGCCATGGGAAGGCTCCTGGACATAGCTGAGTGGCTTCTGCAGCCTTTCAGAGAGCAGCTTGTAGATAACCATGAGTGCTTTTCAATAGGACAAAACTGGAGCTGGGAGTAAGAGAGGCCACCTGTGCCACACAGCTTGCTTTCTTGTCAGTGTACATGTCTACCTTTCTGGATGGGATGGATTTTGTGGAATTATTTTCATTCTCACCCAGCAAAAGTTTTTCTAAAATTGTTGGGTTTCCTGCTGCTAAGAGTTTGTTCAACTCTGCTGTTCAAGAGGACACTTAGGATCTGATTTTTAATCCTTCTCTTAATGTACTTTGAGGAAAGCTAACTTTTTAGGAGCCCTTGGCTGGCAGTTGCCATGCAGCCAGTAACTGCCTTCATTTTTGTCTCGTGGCTTCTGGGAGTCAGTAGCCCAGCTTCATTACAAACAATCTTCCTTGTTCTATATAGGCAGTAAGAGTTGTGCTGAATGTCAGCAGCTGGCAATAATGTGTCTGCTCCTGACAGTTTCCAACTCTGGGCCTGAAAAAAGGGGCACAGAGAAGATGAAAGGAAATATGATCTAATATTTTTGTGTTTGCTTTGTCTAGAACAAACTCACAATGCTGGACATTGCATCCAACAGAATTAAGAAGATTGAGAATATCAGTCACCTAACAGAGCTGCAGGAGTTCTGGGTAAGCACAGGCCAGAGCTGTTCCCCAAAATGTCTGTACAGCAATGAGGGAAACCCTTCTGATGGGCAGCAAGTAGACATGTGTGCTTTGGAGTGAGCTCCTCTAGTTCTGGTGATCAGCTTTAAGATCTTGACAGTCTGCATGGATAGAATGTGTGGTGGTTTTTCCAAAGGAAAGGGAAGAGCTTAAAAATTCCTCTGCTGAGTGGTAAGAAGCTTGTCTCTGCCTAGGAAATGGGTCCTGTCTTCATGCTCAGGTTGATTATGAAACAGCCCCCAAGTGTCCTATTTCTACAGCTCATCTTTCTGTAAGTGTGCATGACAGAGTAACAGGGGAAGCATAGAGCTTGTTCAGAGCAGAGTCAGTATGTTTATGGTGCTATAAATATGAAGAAAACAAAGCCATCTTCTGGTTCCATTCCTGTGAGGTGGATAACACCTTAGGATTGCTTCTGTTTCTTTCTGGCACCCTGAATTGCTAAGCTCTTTGGCTTTCCTAAGTCAGGTCAGGAAATTCACAGAGATACCCTGTCTTGAAGCATCAGCACTATGCCATGTTTGGGAGCTGTGTACAAATCTGCTCATGTGAAAAAATGGAGAAAAAGCAGCAGATGTTCACAAGCTGGCACATGCTTTAGCTCATGTAGTTTCTGCATTCAAGGCTGAAAATAAGAGTTGTGCTGCATAATGTCTGTCATTTGGAGTTGGGTTATTTCAGCTCTTGGGCATACACTGAGAGAAAAGGAGTGGAAAGCAGCTTCAAATGAAACCCAGCTGGAGTCTGGATCCAGGCTCCTTGGATCATTTTCCTCATCTTGCAGCGTGGCTTAGGAGACAGCTGCTACCTGGACAGTTTTACCTGTCCATGCCTGTTCTGTAAGGAACTCTTTTAAGGAACAGGAGCTGAGAAGCTCATTTAATGTGACATCTTTTGGGCAGTAGAAGTGAGGCAGTGCAGTGTGGCTGCTGTGGGGCCTGTCCTGATCCTGTGCAATTTCCTCCAGGCTTCCTCTTTGCTGTTGCTCTGCTTGTAGGAAGTGTCTGCACTGGTGCACTTGTACTGAAAGGACAGGCCAGATCTGAACTTCATTGGATTCCTTTGAAAAAACACCAGTGTGTTTAGAGTCCTTTGTCAGAGCAGAGTACTGGCCAAGATCTGTTAGCTGAGCACGGAATGCCCTTCTGGCTTTGTTCCACTTTATACTACGTTTAAAAAACCTGATTTTTAGGTTTTTTTAGGAGCAGGGCAGAATTTCCAATGGAAGCCAGTGTCGTATCTCCCAATTTATGGGTTTTTTTTCACTGACTGCACAGTAGAAGCTACATAAAAATGTCCTTTAACACCTTATGTAAACAGAATTCAAAATCCTAGACACTGTGATAAGTACCACAACCCCTGTGGAGGGTCTTGGACATCTGAAGGTTGAGTGACTTGGCAGAAGTAACATTGTGATGAACTGTAGCAGAAGGAGACAGTCCATTGAGGCTTTTTACATTTTATTTGAAGGTGGTATCGCTGTAGCGACTCCTCTGCATCCAAAAGTACAGGGTCCTGGTGTCTCTGGGTTGGACAGCATGTGGCCACATTGTAGCTTTGCTTCCTTGTTGGACAGCTGAAGCACTCATTCCTTTGTGTGGGAATCCCTTTGCTGAGCCAGCAATGAGGCAGGAGAAGAACCCAAATCAGAGAGCTTGGCACTTTCTCTGGAGTCTAGAAGCAGTTTTTGCAGGGAAATTTATGTAGAGAGAGGAAAATGTTGCTTTTTCTTGTCACTTTAGGACCTTTTTTAATGTTTCCTGAGAAGTCTCATTAAAGAAAAGATGGATGTCACAGTGGAAGTAAATTGTGATATAAAGATTTCCAGCCCATAAATGCACAATATATGGAGTGGGAGATGGTGTAGAGACTGGCCTAGTGCCATGCAGGGCTTTTCCTAGCATAGTGGTTGGACTGGATCTGCTATCTGAAGCGTGGAATATCTGACCAGCAACCAGGATGGCGTGGGGGAGTTGGGTTTAGTAGCAAGGCCTGTGATGTGAGACAGGAAAGCACATCTCTGAGGTTCCAGGGGAAGAAGGATCTTGTAGACAAAATGTTTATGAGTGTGAAACCTGTGCAGTGGTGGTGCCCTGGTAGCAGTGATGTCGGTGTGAACATGCCTGTGTGTGCTCTGCAGATGAATGACAACCTTGTTGAGAGCTGGAGTGACCTGGATGAGCTGAAAGGAGCCAAGAACTTGGAGACAGTATACCTGGAGCGAAACCCCTTGCAGAAGGATCCCCAGTACCGACGCAAAATTATGCTGGCCCTCCCGACTGTCCGGCAGATTGATGCCACATTTGTTCGATTCTGAGCCTCCGGCTGCCCTCTCTCCCCTGCCCTCCTCCAAGGAATGTCCCAGCGGGGTTTTTTATCCACTCACCACTCCCCAGGTCTTCAGTACACTGACACACACAGGGCCAATAGTCAATAAAAAGCACTGAAACCAGATCTTGTGTACAATGCACTCATTGTTTTTGAAATGTTGTTATTATTATTATTAAATCTTAACACAAGAGCCTTCAGTGTGCCCGTGTTTTTTATTTTATGGGGGAGGTTTTACAAGGGAATATTTGCAGCAGACTGAAGCCATGTGAGCCACTTTGCTGACTGCTGTTGACTCTGTGACACCCATTCTGGTTAGGAATGTCCTTGCAAACACTGTGTCTAGATCCAGGCCCAACAGTGGTTATAAAAATGTGAAAAAAGATCTGATGAAGATCCCCACCCAGGTTAGTTACCAGGTATGAGTCAGTGCTCAATACCTGGTGGTAGAACATGGGGCTGCAGGGGGAGTAGCCTTTTTTGTTTGCCATCAGAAAATATGAATCATGTCCTGCTTCCACCAAACACGGTGAAGTGGCATTGCTGTCCCTCTGCACCTGTGGTTGATCTGGGCACTTGAACTGCATCTCTCCAGCAGATGAAAAAGCCCCGGAAGCACTTGCCATGTGCTGCTCTGTTTGTCCAAGAGGCATGTCATCAGTGCAGGGGAACAAGGGAAAAACAGGAGGGGTGCTTGAAAATTTGTTCATGTGGATCTGATGTGGATTTGAGTGGGATGAATCTCTTCTTCAGCTGGAGACAGGAATATTAAGCAGGACAGTGTGGCCCTGTAAAAGATTTTAGTTTCCCTTTGTGGGCTGTGTTGCATTTGCTCCCTGGCAGCTGTGCTGGAGGTGGTGTGGTGACAGGGCATTGCTGGGGAACCTGCGCTCCACCATGTCACTGAACTGAGAATGGTGAGATGAGTTGCTTTGAGTGCCCCAAGGTGCTACTAACTCTCCCTGGGGACTGTAAAAGCAGTATCTCAGTTACTCTGTGACCATTGGTGCTGTACCCCCACATTGTTCCCCAGCTGACAGCATGGCCCTTGGCTGGCAGCAGCTGGCAGGCAAAACACTGCTGGGGTCATGCATCCATCACTGGATCATGCATGATGGTGGACATGCCTTTGAGCTGGGTAACCAGGGAAAAGTCCTTACCTACAGTGACAGAAAAGATGAGAGAAGAGGCTGTTCCACAACATATCTGGCTGAGGTGGTAGAGGAGAGGAGCACTCAGAGGGGACCTAGATGGTGATGGGACAGGAGAACACTGCTGACCACTCAGCTGGCTCCTCACCTTCCTTAGGCTTGCATTTTGCCTTTCTCTGCCTCTGCCACAGCAAACATTTTGTTTAGCAGAGCACCTTTAAGCCAGGTCCATGTTATCCACCCACTTCCCTGAGGTCCTGGGGACCCTCACTCGTGCCAGGGCTGAGTGTGTGCTGGACATGTGTCTGTGCGGGGTAGTGGGGAGGATCACCATTGTGGAGGGAAGCACTTTTGTGAAGAATAAATTACTGCACGCCTGGGTGACCTGCAGGAGTTAGGTCCCAGCAGAAGCTGGCTGAGGTCTGGTTCTGCTGTGCTCCACCATGCCAGACTGGGAGCAGGAATAACTGCCAGGAAGCAGAGTCAGTACCTTCTGCACTTTGCTCCCACAGATACAGAGCATTCAGGGACAGGATGGCAGCCTGACCTTGACTTACTGGCAGCTGCTGGCTGTATGCTTGGGTTTCATCACCACCTTTGAGGTATCAGCTGCTGAGCCCAACTGGGTGGCCCAGGGTGTGCTGCTGGGGGCAAGAACTCGCCATTGCAGCCAACCCACACTTCCACCACGTGGTTTTCTTTACTGGACGTGTGATTGCATGCGTGCTGCTGCCTGACATTCCTGAGGCTGTGGAGGTTAAAATGAAGCGTGAACAGTACCTGGCCAAAGAGGCTCTGGCTAAGAGAGAACAAGGTGGGCTGCAGCAGGTCCTCGCCCTTCTTTAAAGCCTTTTTGCTTCATGCTTGCACTGAGGCACAGGCAAGCAGGAAGGCAGCCCTGGAAGGGGCTGTGACTGCTCCTGCTGGGATGAATGCTAGCTCCCTGTTTCTGTTGATCAGGTCCTTTTGGAGAGACAGGAGACAAGAAGCAAGGCCAGGGTCACCGATCCAGCTGCAGCCAGGGACTGGGAAACCGAGCAGCTCACCTTAAACTCTCAGCTGAGCATTGCAGCGTGTCTACAGCCCAGGGCACAGTACTAGGACAGAAGGGCTGCTGAGCAGTTCCTCCTGGGCCAGCAGGTGTGCCATGCCTGGCACCTGGGCATTTGGGGATGGCTGCTGCTGAAGGCGGGGACACAGCTGGCTCTGAGTGTCTGTCGCAGCTCATTGGTATTGCTGCATACATGACCTGGCAGGGAGGGAATCAGAGTGGTGTCAGTCAGAGAAGGCAGATGAGAGGCTCTGGTTGCACCATAGCTGAGAAAGAAGGATCATGGTTGGTGCCTCCCTCTCTTCCCTTACACCAGCAGTCTCCCTGGCACCATCTGCCTGGATGCAAGCAGGTTTGTGTTTCCCTATGAGGAGGGCATAGCCTCCACTCCTGCTCTCCCTCCTTTCCTTTGACCCACCACTTGCCATGTGAATCTCACCTCACTAAGGGCATGGCCACAGCAGAGACTCAGGTATGCAAACAAACTCCTCAGCCCTGGCTAAACCCAGCCCAGCATGTGCTGTCTTGGCTCTCAACCCACCAGCAGAAATAATATCCACCACACTCCAAGCTGTTTCAGGTTTTATTTTAGAATTTATAAAATTCCAGTGTCATCCATACTCATGAGCCTTTTTACATGTTTGCATATAGTCTCCAAATTCCAAAGTTAAGGCCAAGGGATCATTGCTATGGAAACGTACAATATGGAAGACGTCAAAGAGAAGAAATGGACACATGCCACAGTCTGCTGCGGAAGGAGGGTGGTGGGGGGACAGTACTAGGTACAATCACTTCATGACCTTCTTTAGAGTGGAGGGTTGGGCTGTAGGGCATGAGCTCAAGGCAGTGTGTGCCCTGGATGTAACTCAAGCCTTGCTGTGCAACTGGTGAGGGCACGGGGGCATAAAGAGGAGGAGGGGATGATAGGTTTGGTGATGCAGGACAGACCTAAGCTACAGGGCATTAACCATTTTCTGACAGACGCAGATGGGAAGGTACCACCCTAGCTCTGTCTGATCCCCCGTTTCCCGTGCTGGAGGCAAGGCCACCCTGTCCTTCAGGGGCAACCAGGCACCCCATAACGGGCCATGATCCATTTCACTTGGTTCTCAGACTTAAGGAGAGCACTGTGAGGTTTTGGTTTGACTTCTGCATAGCAGCCTCTACCAAGAAGAGCTGGCGCAAGAAGGAAAAGCATTGGCAGGTTCAGCCTGTCCCGTGGAGGGAAAGGCAGGAAGGCTAGACTCAGCCTGCCACTGTTGTGCTCTGTCAGCAGCACTAGAGAAGAGAGGCTAGGGACTCCTGCCTGTCCAAAAGCTGAAGCAGCTGGGACAGAGGAATGGCTCAGACTACAAGCTCTGTACAACTGATGCGGGGAAGTGGGGCACACAAAAACCCCGCGCTACACACCTCCCTCCACAAAGATGTGGTTTTCCTCTTACTGGCTGGAGGAGCTCGGACACAACCCCTTTGAGCAAGCTGTGGCAGGGCCCAGGTGCAAGTGGCCCTGAGTACAGATCATGGATCACCCTCTACCACCACATGATGGAGGCCTTGGAAGGGCTCAGTGCACGTGTCACCCCCCCAAGCTGTCAGAGCACAAGCCTGGCTCACACAACCTCTGCAGCTGAGGGCTATGGCACAGCTGCACCTGTAGCCCTGGGGCCAAGCCCTGTGCTAGCTCAGCATGCAGTCCTAGGGATTCACAGCCTGCCTCAGCATCACCATGCCCTGCTTCCCTCTGGAGCAGCACTCACAGCCATGCGGAGACACAAGGCTCCTCTTGCTTCTCCCCCACGCTTCTGCTATGGCTGCCCAGGTGACAGCTGGAACAGCTGCTAACCCATGACCGTGGAGAGGGCCCCATCGTACTGATGTTTTGAGGTAGAAAGAAGGCAACAGGAACGGTGTGACTGCCGCTCATGCTGAGCTACTGCAGCACAAACAGCAGACTACAGCTTCTCCAGGCTGTGCGCCCCACCAGCTGCTCCTGAGCCATGGCACCACAGCCACCTCGGCCAAGCCAAACCTGTCCCATTCGGTCACACTGCCACGTGCTGGCTCTCCTGCCTGCTCACACTGCTGGGAAGGGAGAACGAGAGACCGCGGGGAACTAGGAGTGGGGTCTGTCATCAAGCACTGGAAGACTGGTCAAGTGTGCAGGCTGGGGCTGTGCTTGCTGTGGCGCAGGGAGGTGCGCTTGCTGCGCTCACAAGTGTTTTCCTGACCAGGGCAGCCATATGTTGTTCTGGCCCCTTCCATCTCTATTGTCTCTACAGCCTATTGAAGGTTTTGTTTCTTTAAAAAGCAGGTTTCTGACCTTATAGATTATTTCAAGCTCTCCCCACAGTCAGCTATCAGCATTAAATGATTTTTTGGCAGTTAAAGGAAAAAAAGTTGATTGCACTCTACAAAGGTAAAGTAAGGCCTGGGATAAACACAAACGAAAGAGGGCAAACGTTTTGGCTTTAGAAAGTCAAGGAAATTTATTTCCTGAGGTCATGAGACAGGAAGTAGATTCCTAGCCACAGTAAAGGAGGTCTCCTAATGAAGGCGAGAATGCCTAGTCAGACATGCTCAAGAGAGCAGATTGCTCTGCTAGCGCTTGGGAAGCTGCAAATCTTAGCCACTTGGAGTCAATTATGAAGTTTCTAACAAAAACACACACATTTAGTGTTTGAATCTGAGTGGAAGGCTTGTTCCAAAGGAGGAAAGAATATCCATCAAGAGATGAGGGTGGGTCCTAGCCACGGTGATAGCTGAGGGGAGCAGGATGGGGTCTAGCACTCCAGACACCATTAGGAGACCTCTCGGGACAATTGATTTGTGCTCCAGCCGCTGGGTCAGATTTCAGACAGGAAGTATTTGTGGCAGGTTAGTGTCAGGTCAGCGGGCTGGAGGAGTTTCTGCTTCCAGGTCATTATCGTTTGGGTCCCCAGGGAAGAGTCTTGGGGGCCACTTGAGCCCCAAAGCTGGGGAAGTCTTCAGAACTGCTCATATCAGGGGCCTAGAGTAAACAAAAAGGGAACAAGTTAAGCTCCTGCCCTGCTGCAAACCTACATGGTGAGGCCCTGAGCTATGCAGCATTGTTGATATCCCAGGGAGGAGAGACAATGGGGAAGGGACAAAAAGGATCATTGTGGCCTCAGGACTGCCCAAGGTGGAAGGCTGAGCTATTTAGAGGTGACACGGAGGGTGCAGATAAGGTGCAAAGGGGTCCAAGCGTCCCAGCTCAGTAACTGGGCCACGGGAGCAGGGTCAAGCCAGCCCTACAGCAGCACTGGGGCAGCTGAGGATGAGCTGCCCCATGTTCCAGCTCAGAGCTGCAAACAGTGAGCCAGTTCTGTGCTGCAGCTAGTCTCAAGTCCCAGGTCTTATCCCTAAAAACAACACAACCTGACAGGACACTTCCTGGTAAGGGTCCCCCATTCACCAGCCGCTCCATAGTGGTGTAGCCAGAGCAGACAAGACACTGGGAAAGTGCTTTGAAAGCTGGACAGGAGAGCCAAGGCCTGTGCTCAGCTTGCACAGGCCACAAAGAGCAGCAAAAAGCTGTTTTCTCTGTCATCAAGGAGAGTGTTGTGTCCCCACAACCTGTACCCCCAGCCCACAGCACAAGCAGCACTCACCTTCTCGTTGTTGACTGTGGCCCAGGGAGCATCTCTCACCACAAAGCCTTTGGATGGGGCCTTGGACTCTTCATGTGAGGAGGGCTTCATGTACACCTGCATTGCCTCGTTGTCCACCACATCTGCAAGCTGTGGTTACACAACCAGTGAGGGGGGATCTAGATAGCTCCTCAAACGGGTATAAAATGCCTGCCCCCCATGTCACCACACTGCAACCTGTTCAAGCTCACCAACCTGCTCTACAATGACCAAAAATGGTGTGTCTGCACTAGTGCAAGGGTCACAACTTTTAACTGGTGCAAGCTGCTACAAGGCAAGAACATGCACGTCCCGGGGTGTCCCAGCATTCTCATTCACTGTCCTCTCCTGGACAGAGGGCCAGTCCAGCTGGTTTGAGGGACAGCTGTAGTGGAGGCTGAGAGCCACCTGCACAGGGCTCAATTTCTCTGATGAAGTGCAAGAAAATACCACACGGACATAGTTCAGACATCCAGCTCCATGACAGGGGAAATTCTTGCTGAGCCCCAGCACTGATTTGCTGAACACTTACATATTCCTCCTCCAAGTTCAGGATGTGATCAATAGCTTCTTCCACATTCTCAGGGAGTCCTGTCACAGTCACACAGTTGGGATCAGGAGCTCCACTCTGGGGAAAGCGAATATCCACCTGCAACACAAGGAACAGCACAAGACTTACACCTGCACATCTGAAATGCCAGAGACTCCCCATGATCCTTGTCATTACAATCAGTGACAGTGATCTCTGATGCCCTAGTTACTGTCTGTTCACAGCCACAAGTCTGTTTCACACCTCCACAGCTTAGACACTGAGGAGTGAGCTGGTATATACCTAGTCCCAAAGCTTGCCCAGTTTCCTGTGAAGAAAAGCAAAGCAGTCTGCAGTAAGGACCAAATTTCCAGTAGCCCCTGCTGCTCTCACTCCCAGAGGCTCACTGATTTCTGGGCAGCTACCACAGCAGAGGCAGGAGAGGGGCTGCATTTCCAGTGTCCTCACAGTGCTGCAAGCATTTTCACCACCAAGCCATCACCATGAAGCACAAGTTTTCTGTGCCACAGAATAATCCTGGCTGACAATCACTTTATAGAGCTGGCCTAGTGCACCCCATGCACAAGCACTGTGCTCTCTCACACCCTGCCTTCCAGATGGGTACTGGAAATCTAAACAAGACAGGACCAAACCCAAAGGCTGCTCATTTGGGAACCAAACAGTTTATTTCAGTAACAGCCCAGCCAAGATGCAAGTCTCCAAAATCCCATCCCTCTGTATTCACATTCACTGCTGCCCCTTGCAGTAAAGCCTGCTGCTTATACCAACACTACCAGGGCAGAGGTCCCTGACCTCCCCAGAGCCAGCCAACTTTTCCACATCCACAGCCCTGAGAATATGCCATGATTCCCAGAGTCAAGGGAATCCACAGTGGCCTAGAGGAAATCCAGAAGAATTCCCTGAGTTAAGCTCAAGTAGCTGGGGTGTGTGGGCACAGCCTCCTCTCACCAAGAGGCCTGGCTGCCCACTTCCAGTAATCAGAGTAGCTCACATATGCACCTCCTCCTTTCTCTGAAGACTAGCTGGGACCCTGTCTGCAAGAAACCCAACGAAAGAGCTGCAGAGAGGGACAGAGCTCAGTGCTGCTTGCAGGGCTAATCCAGAGCACCAAGGAAGCATTCCTAGGTTTCTCTTCTGTCTGGGTTCCAGTAAAACAGGAAAAGCTCCCGGCCTGGCTCCCAGAGGAACATGACTCAGAACTGGAATGGGGATGCTTCAGCTGGTGTCTGGGTATGGTGTCAGACAGCCCAGATGCCCTGGGCCAGGGATGCTGCTCATATGCTGGTGAGGACAGAGTTGAAAGTGAGCAGGGCAGCACTGGCTTTTCTTTTGTGTCTGTTCTACTGAAGCTGCTCAACAGGCACGAGACAAGAACCACAACATGTGAGCCTCATTCAGCACCAAGCTCTTCACACAGGACAAAGTGGCTGCCCAGGCCCAGCCTGTGGCACTGCCCCACTTCTCACCTTGAACTCATCCATGATTTTGCGGATGGCTTTACCACGTGCACCAATGATGCGTGCGTGAACACGATGGTCCAGAGTTACATCCTCGGAAACCATCTGCTCCAGCTCGCCAACGATCTTCATGATGGCATCCCGGGCAGCCTCAGCATTCTTCTCATAGCCAGTAATGGTGATCTGGTCTTGGGCCTGGGGCACAGAGACGTGTGAGAAAGCAAGCTCATAAGCAGTTGTGCAAGCCTTCTTCTTGCTAATCCCCCTTACTGTCCACCTTATCAAAATACAGTGGAGAGAGTTCAGAGTTCTTGAGAAGATGCTCAGAGACAACCACTAGTCATTCTTGCACTTCATCCCCTCTCTCACCTGGCTTTCATCATCCTTGTCGGGGAACTGGATGTTGACCTCATGCTCTGTGCGTATCTGGGTGATCACTGCTCCCTTCCGCCCAATGATTTTAGGGTGATACTTGGGATCTACAGTGACTGTCAGTTTGAAGCTTCGCAAAGCCTGGAACAGGACAAGCAGAGTCAGAACAGGGAACACACCATGGCTGGTCCAGTGATGTGCTCACTTAAGTCACAGCATTTCTTTCTGCCTTCTGAGGTGCATGGAACAGATCTTGCAGGGCCATGCTTGAGCACCCAAGCCATTCATCTGCTGGAGCCTTGTGCTTTTGCCAAGTTGAGAGGGAAACTACAAACAGCAAACAACGACCCAACTCATCCCTCACCTGTTATTCAGAGCTGTGATAAGGATTCAGTGAGGATAGGTAGAGAGAGACTAACAGCACAGTGAGGCTCCCACCCACCAGCATCTTGAAGGTACATGAGGGTGTGAGAGAGACCTGGACAGTCTGAAGTTACATTCCCAAACTCTCCTGTCAGAGAGTTAGCTTTGAGTAGCTTTGAGGTAGCTTTGAGTAACCCATTTATGAGCATTCCACACCCACAGAGCAGCTCAGGGTGCTCCTAAAAGGTGAGATGTCCATGAGTCTGAGCCCAGAGGCTGAAGCCATCTTTGTCTGGAAGAAAGGAGGACAGGCACAGGTCTTACCCGATCCTCTTGTTCAGCTTGCAGCTCCTTCACTCTTTCCAGCAGCCCAACCTTGGCACGGTCCAGGTTGGTAGCCAGCCCAGTGATAGTGATGATATCTGACTGCAGCTCAGGAGCAGGCACCTGGATGTTCACCTGAGTAACAAGTAGTGATTATCATTTTGTATCACTGCTCATTCTGTATCAGTTGTGATGCCTCTGACTGAAGGTTGGCATCTTGCTGGTCTACCCTGACACCAAGACCACTTCCCACCTAGGCAGCCTAAAAACCACAGAGCAGCTGAGGTTGGAGGTCATCAAGCTGGACCACCCTGAGTCAGTTGCCTGGGACTGTTTCTAGATGGTTTTTGAACAGAATTCTGTTTCTCCTGCCCTTGTGCCAGCCTAGAGAGGCCAGGAAACAAATACATCTTCAACAACACCATCTGCAGCCAACTTGCATCAGACCCAGAGGCTCTGGAGAATTCTCCCAAATGGGCTGGCACAGCAGCGCTGTTTCCCATGGCCCAGGAGCAGGAGGAAAACAATTCTCACACTGATGAGGAATCCCTGCAGACACCAAACAACAGACATCAACACTGACCATACCGCTTCAGCAGGAAACCTGCCAAGCCCTGGACCCAGGGTTCAAACCACCCAGGGATCATTTTCCTGTTACGGAGCCTGGATTCCATGGCTGACCTGAGTATGGTGCAACTGTCTGTCAGCACCCCAAACACAGTCACTTAGATTCTCCAGGACAGAAGAGATGGAAGGAAAGGCAACAACTTACTTCAAACTCATCCATCATTTTGCGGATCCCACTTCCTTTCTGGCCTATGATATAACGGTGAAGATCAAAGGGAACTTCCACCTCAATGGTAACAGGAACCAGAGCCTGCAGGGGATGGAGCATGGTTTAGGAGAAGTGGAAAGACTTTGCCTGTATTCTAGCTTGCCATATACTTGCCCAAAAGAACATATTGCTGAACAGAGGCACATTCCTTTGTAGTCAAAATAGAAACTTGACAGGAAGAGAGGACAGCTGGAAACACCAAAATGACCTGTTGCATGTTAAAGCATGTTTTCCAAACAAGCCATCTGAAAGCCCACCTGGGGGACAGGTTGTTTTCATACCCTTGGCTTCAGTATAGCAGAAAACATCACTACAAAGGCATGACAAGGTCTGCTGAAGCTGGAATAACTCAGCCTCAATCAGAAACCTCCTCTTCTTCCCAGCTGTGCTCCATAAAACAAGCATGTCATGCTTTTATGGCAAGTAACTTGGGGCTGCTTACAAGCTCTAGCAATTGTAAGGTCAGGCACTATGATTCAAGCTGCCAGGCTGTCACAGACCAGACGGGCTTCCCTTGAGCAGTGCAGACCCCATCTACAGCCAGCATCACTGACCACCTGTGCTGCACCCTGGACTGAGCAGCTTTTACTAGCACCACTAAAAACTACATCCAGGCATCACTACCTTAACAGGGTAAAGGGCTGAGAAAGCCACACACCTGCAGTGCCTCCTTTGCTGCCTCACACTTCTCCCTGCGGCCAGAGATGATGATGATATCGCACTTCTTCGGAGAGCTGGGATCCGTGTCCTTCCCTTCCCCACCTTCCTCACCATTCTCCTGCACAGCTGGCTCTGCAACAGGGGCTAGAAACATGGAAAGTCTTGTGTTCAATACACAGAGTCCTCTCCTTGCTCATCATCTCCCTCCCCCAGATCCTCAGGCTCAGCCATCAATGAGAGCTCAGAGACTACAGTAAGCCTGTGGAGCCCTTTTTGTCCGGGTAAGTCCTCATTCTCCCTGCTCTCTGCAGTGACAACATGTTCACAACACCCAGGTCTGTGGTTTGACCTCCTAAAACTGTCCCCTTCCCAAGAGGGCAAGGTTAATGCTAAGCCCAGATCCAAGGACACTGCAGGAACACCAGGGATCAGTTCTCTCCATAAATTTTAAGTTGAACATGTCCACTGGTACAGAGTGTACGCTACATTACACTCATTTGATCATCCCAACTACCATGTGAACATGCATCCATAGGAATACCTGGGTTTTCCTCCCTGTCAGGGAATTTGATCTGGACACCATAGTCCCGGGTGATCTGCTGGATCCGAGATCCTTTGGGGCCCATAATGGAGCGGTGGAACTTTTGTGGGATGGTGCATTCGATTGTCACTTGAGCTTCCTGTGGGAAAGCAAAATTGTTCTATAGCAATGCAGCCTCTTTCACACCAGAAAACAGAATGTTTGTGCATGGCAAAATCCAAAATGGACACAGAGAGAAGTCAGAAAAGATAACGATGGCTGACAGGGGAAGAACTGAAAATTTCCCAGAATTGTTCCTCTCTCAGAGAAGAGCAGATGATTTAAAGAAGGCTGCCTTCAACTCAGGATGTTAAAGGCTCCCAAGAGCAAAGCTCAGTCTTTATTGCCCTGAAGAGGAGGAAGCATTAGAATAAAAGGAAAAACAAATAAAGAAAGAAGGGAAGAGAACAGGTTTGAGAGTTGGCTGCTTCCAAAAGCCAATACTAACAGTGCAGGAAACCCCCAAAAGCAACCACTGCTCAAGGCCAGACAATGAGAGGCACAAGAAGGCTCTGATCTTTTAACGTCTAGATGTACATCAAGGAGTGGTCTCCTACTTCCACTCTTAAAAACCAAGAAGATGGCCACAGGAGGTAATTTGGTCATACAGCATTTGGAGTCAGCTGCCACCCCCCAGGACAGGATCTAAAGTCTGCAGACCCTGTATGTTGGCAGCAAAGGTTCAAATCCAAGAACTACCATGGGACTTGTTCACATAAAGCTTGGCCACACAGCAGGCTCAAATACGACACCGCTGAAGGAACAAAGTACAGAAGAAACAGTTTTTCTACAACATACCAGGTCCTCGATGATCTCCTGGATGCGTTTCTTGGCTGCCTCCACACAATCCTTGGCTCCCTTGAGGGTGACTTTATCACTCTGGGTGCCAGAACGTGGGAAGCTGACCATCACACCACCATATTCATCCGCAATCTCACGCAGAACTTGTCCTCTACGGATGACAAAGTGGCGGTGGTGCTTGGGGTCAACCACCATGGAATCTTCAACCACGTTATCCTGCCAACAGACAACAGGTAGTCAACCCCGCCTGTCCAGGTGATAGGCAAGAGCTGGCTGCACTCAACAGCAATCAGCTTACAAGGTGAGGAAGGATCTTCCTGAGCTTCCACGAAGGGCAGCAAATGGTTTTAGGACAAACAGGTCCTCCACGGTGACTTGTTACACCTTGCTACAGTGAGAGGCAAGGAAGTAGAAAAAGTTCATACCAAGTTCTTGATGAGAGCCTCCAGCTCCTTTTGTGCCTCTTTGACAGCCTCCTCTGTTCCCATGATAGTGATCAGCTCCTGATCTTTGTCCTCAGAGGTGGGGAAGATGATGCGGGCCCCCGTGTTGTCTCGCACCTTACGGATGTTGCCACCACCCTTACCAATAAGGAATTTGTGGTACTCTGGCTTTGCACGGAGGTCAACAGTATAACTCTTTGTTTGCTGAAAGGAGCCAAAGACCCATGGAACATATCAATATATAGAAAATATCCATCAGCATCAACAGTCAGCATGTAGATGTTATCTGCACCCACATGCAGAGTGTTGCAAAAGCAAGGTAGCTGCAGTGTGCTGTTGAAGTAAAAAAGGTATACAATCTCTTAAATTAAAAACACTACCCCAAAGATGTGCTCAGGGCAAAAAAACTAACTACACTCAGCATGACCAATGAGAATATGGGCAAATACTTCCCTAGGAGAAGGGGCTGACCTGCACAAAAGGCAATACAATCATTTGCTAACTGACTGCTACAAGCCAGGCCCCAGAGGCAACCAACCAGTTCACAGGGAGAATATGTTCACATGCTGACCCTAGAAAGCTTGCTATTAAAATGACCAGTCAGTCAGTCAGCCACAACTTAGAGCAAAGCCTTGTAATCAAAAGCTCTCAAATCTGGATATATGCAGTGGAATGGAAGAACTAGAACTGAAATTCAGAGAACAAGAAAAAAGTGAAGGAGATCTGCAGAGTAAACTGTTTCAGAGAAGTGTGGATACCTAACAGCATTCCAACCACAGAAGCAGGAAGCCTTAACTCTGAGTATGTCATCAGCCTGGGCAGAGATGCATTACAGACAGT
This sequence comes from Lichenostomus cassidix, assembly GCF_008360975.1. NCBI lineage: Eukaryota > Metazoa > Chordata > Aves > Passeriformes > Meliphagidae > Lichenostomus > Lichenostomus cassidix. Next base: position 22,100,675 of record NC_139490.1, read on the forward strand.
TTTTCTACCCACGAGGGAAGAACTCATTGTCAGAACGATGGAAGTATAGCTTTCTTTTAATCATCCACACTGTACTCAAATCCCTCAAAAGAGGATTTGTTTGACTGATGCCAAAGGCTTCCATGCAGACAGAGGGAATCACTTCAACTCCCAAAAAGAAACAGCTGGCCAAACCAACCCGCTCCTTCTCCTGTAAGACAAGGCTCACCTTCTCCTCTGCCAGATGTAGCAGCTGTTTCTTGGCTTTCTCCACATCCTGGGCTGGGCCTCTGATGGTCACAGTGTCACTGCCAGAGCCCTCTGTGGGGAAGTGGATGTGGACTCCGCCACACTCCTCCATGATGGAGCGGATGAAGCGGCCTTTGGCGCCAATAAGGGAATTATGTAATTTGGAAGGAATAGAGACCTCCACCTCTGTGATGTTGGCCTAAGCAAGGACAGTACGGACAGCGTTAGTCAAGCTGCAGCAATGTGTTTGCACAGACTCTGCTTGCCCTCTAACTCCCACATTTGCCAGGAGCTTTGCAGAGCTGTGTGTGAGAAATGCCTGATCAGAGGGAATTGCGACTGGCCATTGCTAACACATGAGCAGCCACAAACTTCGGTTTAAGTGTCAAGAACAGATGGACATCCACATTTGTCTCCCCACTGCCCTCCCCCACTATGAGCACTTCTATATTTACATCTCCTGTAACTCCTATATTTTTGTTTTTAAGTCTCTAATGTGCCACAGGCCAGTTGTTTCACTTACCAGTTCCTTTTGGATAGCCAAAATTCTGTGGCGAGCAGCCTCACAGTTTGCTCTCTTGCCTGTGATAACAATTGTCTCTGAGTTGCTGTTCTCAGCCGGGAGATCAATTTTGGTGTTGCTTTCTTCACGGATCTGCCACAAAAAAAAATCCCAACAAAATCATTTGAGAGGTGTCCCATGTCAAAAAAAAGGCCTTGGAGGTTTTATTTTACATTACCAATGAGCAGGGGAGACCAGTGAATGACATTTCACTGCAGGCAGTGACCACAATGAGAAGTGAAAATGGAAGACATCTCACCTTCTTGATGTTGGCACCTCCTTTCCCTATGATGTTCTTGTGGAATTGTTTAAAGATGGGAACAGAAATAGAAAAGCTGTTTTCAACCTAAGGGAGAAAGGAAGGGAGAATTGAAGATTACACCATCCTAGCAAGTGAGGCCCCATCCCAGGAACTTGATAAACAAGCTTCTGACAATAGGCTTAGATCAAGGAATTCTCTATATGGGAGACTTCCAAGAATAAGCAAAGGCTTGTACCTTCTCCTATAGCCCTTCAATAACAGGTATTACCTGTCTGCTCCCATACAGACAGAACAATGTCCAGAGTTCCCTCATCTTGAGGTGTGTCAGCCCTATCCAAGCCACTACAGCTCTGCTCTATTGTGGGCTATCCAGGCATGGAAGAGAGAACAGCAGATAGAAGTCTCCCTTACCAGGTCTGCCACCATCTTTTGCATGTACTTGGTGCACTTCTCCACCTCGTTTTTGGGACCTCTGAGTTGGACGATGTCACTCTTGTGTGCAGGGTCAGGGAAGTTGATGATAACCTGCAGGAAATGGTCATTTAGAGTCAACTCAAACAAATGCAAGAACTGTCATGTCAGAGACGTGCAGAGGTTGGGCAGATCCTGCAGATCTCCTCTCCCATTCAGAAGCAGGTAACCATGATAGCAGTCTCTGGCCAGAAGAACCATATTCTCATACATATTAGATGTATGAGCAGATGCATATCAGTTATATGTTTCTCAGACTTACAAAGCTACTACATGTATGACTTTAGTGTAGGAAATATGTCCCCTGAGTTCCTCATCTCCTAGAAAGCCTTACCTCTGGGAATTTCTCCCGGATTTCCCGGATCCGCTCGCCCTTCTGCCCAATGATGGTCCGGTGGAATTTCTGCTCAATGATTAGGTCCTTGGTGCGTTCATTTTCCTGCAGAGAATAGAGTTTACATGGAGTGTTCAGCAGGAGAGCCACATACTTGTAATTACCAGTTTGCTGCCCGACAGCTTACTTGTCATCAATGTCCCTCTTTTCCAGATATAATTCACTCTAGGTCGACAGAGAAAGGGATACAAGGGAATAGAGAAACTTGCACTTGTCATGAGATCCAAGTGCTCAGTGGGCAAGAGGCACACCCCTCCACCAGAAGGTTGCTAGGGAACATGAGTGCTTAAACCCTGTGGCCTCCCAGGAATCACATCTCACTCACCATACGGGAAGCGAGTTCCAGCAGCTCTTTCTTGGCCTGTTGGACCCCCTGTGGGTCTCCTTCAATTCTGATCAGGTTGCTCTTCTCATTGTCCGGGGGAATGCGCACAGACACCTTGTAGAGGTCCTTAATCCTGTTAACTGCAAGGCAAGGGCTGTGGTGACACACTCTGCTAGGCCAAGATTTGCAAGCTAAGACACCTTGAGTAGAGGCTGTTTAAGAAGTACATCAGCCTCTGAGAAAAGGCCAGAGCGGTTCAATCAGGAGAAAGTGCCTCTCCACCCTGGGGTTCAGCAAGAACTGATCTGTCCTACGCAGGAATCTGTACAATTAAATACTGTGGCATCTAGAGCCAATAGTTCACTTGCCAGAGTGAGGCATCTGTTTCTTCCCCAAACAGCACCATATTTAGACCAGAAGATACTCATTCATTTCTAATTCCAAGTTCTTTTTTGGGGAGAAACTCACCATGCACATTTCTACTCCCGCAACTGAGTTTTAAAATTAAATTCACATAGACCAACTTCAAAAAAAGAAAAGACAACTCTTCAACCTCCCCAAAATACAGAAACTCCTCCAGGACATAGCAAAGTAATCTGTTCAACTTTCCAAGACATTTCACACATTAAAGCCATCCCAAGGCCTCATTGCCCATTTATCCCCCTGTGCAAACTTCACTCCAGAAAGGCAGATGCAATGTAATGGAGGCAGCACCCTGGATGAGCTGCAGAGCCATGATATGATCGACTAATCACAGAGAGTCTGAGCAGAGGAAGCATAAGAAAGGCACCCCACTTACTGTTAGCTCCATTCTTGCCAATGAGGTGTCGGTGGAATTTGTGGTCAACGTTGATTTCTGCATAATCCATCCGGTTGATCTATAAAGAATTGTACAGGGCTAGGCAGGGCAGGCCCCCTCTGCTGCTGCCTGCGCCTACAGCCAGTGCAGGCACTGACTCCAGCTGCCAGCACTCTTCTGCTACAGAGCAGAGCAGAACACTCCTCTGCTTTGAGCTGAGAGCACCATGCTTGTGAAACATTTAAAGGGACTTAAATGCCTCTCCAGCTGCGACTGGACAATCTTTCCTTCTCTGCATCAAAAGACTTAGGATGTGCTGGTGATTTCTTAAGAAAAGCTTCATACCCTTCATACCCAAGGTTTTATTTCATCTGCCACACAACTTGCCTTCTGCAAGTTCTGTTAAGCCTGTGAAGACATCTCACAGATGTGATCTACATGTCATCTCTGCTATTGCCACACCTTCCCCCACATTCTTCTTATATAACAGAACTAGTACTGTCAACTTACCAGATCCTTGACCATGACTTCAATCTGTTCCTGAGCCACATTCACATCTTCTGTAGGTCCTTCCAAAGTGATTTTATCTTCTCCTTCAGTGAATTCGATGTGAACCTTGAGAGACGAGGCAAGGAAACCAGTAAGAATTTTCCAAGGCCACACAAGCCAGGTCAATACTGTTACTCAGGCCTACAACATCAATCCCTGCTACTAAGGGTACACATGGTAGGCAGAAGTAGGCAACTTACAATTTCGGCCATATCAGTGCTTAGAGCATAAGGCTTTGGTGCTTTCCTGGAGTCTGCAAGGGCTTTGGAAAAGTTCCTCACCTAAACTTTCTCCAGATACCATCTAACTCACCAGGGAGAAGTCTCACTGAGGTCAGCATTTCCAGGTATCCTACTACATCAATTCTCCAAATAGTACTACATAAAGCTTCCTTCAAGGACTCAACCCTTGAGAGTAGCATAGGATGAGAAGTGCTCAAGGCAGTAGAATTTGGTAGTTCCCCTGAATATTATAAGATCTGTGTCATTTCCTCCCTGGATTTATCCACGCTACAATACATTTCTCTCTCTACAAAGAGTGAGCTGGACTAAACCATATTCTACTTCAACTGATGCTAAGCTAATAGCTCATCCATACCTTTGGCATCTGCTGAGTTATTTTGGCCAGGTTTTGTCCTTTCTTTCCAATGATGAAACGATGAAGCCAAGAGGGGGCTGAGACCGAGGAGACGGTAAAACTGTTGGCCTGAGAGACAGAGAGAGAAGCTGTTTGAACGACAGAATGGAAGAGGCCTTCATAAAAATTCACTTCCATTTCCCATGCTGAACCTTCAGTATTGATTTCTAAGCTGCATCTCTGCCACCCTGACAGAGACAACCCTCCTACATCTGTCAGTGCCCAGGAATGTATCTCTGTTGGGCATTCAAAGGAGGACTGGCCCATTCAGTCAGTACCTTTGCATAGACTTCAGTCAATGCTTGCCCAAGCTTTTCAGGCTCGCCTCGCAGTATCACTGTCTCCGAGCTGCTGTCAGTGGGTGGGATCTCGACAGAGACTCCAGTTTTCTCCAAGATCTCCTGCAGGGAATTACCCTTGGGGCCGATGACATACTTGTGCTGGGACTTCTTCACCTCCACAGCGATGGTAGTAGTCTTCTTTTTCTGTAGGAGCAGAGGCACTGGAGCATCAATCAAAAGGGAGCAGGGAAGGGCAAAAGTGAAAGGAAGAGACACAAGATGCAGTGAAGCTCAGCATCCAGGAAAGATCAAAGCAAAGGTGAGCACAGGAGTTCTGCAGTACCCTAGCCTCTTTGGGACCCTGCCTACAGAAAGCTCTGTTTTCAAAAATTTACAGGTGAAATACAGAAATTCTGTTTAAGCTCCCTGGGACACTACATGGAAGAGACCATATACACACCCCTGCCCTTGCACAATGCCCAGCTGTCCCCAGGCAGTGCCATAATGCAACAACACGCCATAAGCTGATTATCTGTGTTGAAATTCCAAGTGGTACAAATACAGACATAACCATGAGGAAAAACAGACCAACAACCCACAACAAGGATATTCACAGTGACACTGGCAGCGGAAAATAAACTGAAGTGAAATTTACTCTTCAGCAACCTGCACTCACGTAGCAACTTTGATACTGTCAGTTGGCCACACTATAGCCTTCATACTTCCCTCCTTCCTTTGCAACACCTGGGTAAACATGCACCCAGAGAGCTCTTTATGCTGTGCTAATTTCCATTACACAAAAAAGCAGGAGATCTGTTTCCTCCCCGGCAGAGTCGCCCCAAGTCCCACTGCTGAGCAAGGAAATGGGAAGATCTGGGTCCATGTACTGCAAGGGCTGCTGAGCAAGAGCTGACACAAGGAGTATGCAACTGAGGGATGCACAAAAGTAGAACAAGAACGGAAGAGGGGCTATGAGCAGGTGAGGGGAAGATGGGAAGCTCTAGGGACCATCCATACCTTCTCCTCATAGATCTTCTTAACACGAGCCACAGCCTGGGCTAGCTGTTCCTTTTCTCCTGTGAAGACTATCTCTGTCTTGTTAACGCTGGGTGGAGGAATGTTGATGCGTGTCCCTGTCTCCTGCATGAGCTCACTCACCAGCTTGTTGTAAGGGCCAGCAATGAAGGGGTGGTACACCTTTTCCACATCCAGCCGCTCCACGGCACGCTTATCCTAGAAGAATCCAGAACAGTCCTGAGTGGAAACTGCTGTTGATATTGCCATCTCTGCCACATACAGCTAAATTCCCAGTGCTGTCTTGCTTGACACTCTAGCCTAAGCACCCTTGTCAGCTTGCAGGCTCCATCTCTTTCCATCTACAAGTACTGCTGTTCCCAATTTATGATATTCACCTCTGTAATCTCCTGTCTTATCTCAGCTGGCATCTAGTACGTTTCACCTTAAAATACGAGAAGTGCTTATCTGACTTTAGAAATGGACAGAAGTGAGAACCAGAAGGTGCAGAACCCGGAAGCAGTGCTCAGCCAGTGGCACGGTATATATCTCCTTTCGGACTAACAGTATTACCACTGGCTGTGGTCATGGTGGCTACTAACATCTAATATACCATGGAGAACCAAAACGGCTGTTCAGATAATAACATGAGAGAGATCACAGTACTGAAGTACCTGCTCAGCAGAGATAAGCAGGATCTCGTGTCGGGCCTTTTCAATTCCTTCTTTAGTGCCGGTGATCTTGATCTGGTTGCTGGGGTCATCTGGGCGGGGGATCTGGATTTTGGTTGCAGTTTTGAGCTCCAGGTCCTGCAGCTTCTCACCATTCTTTCCAATGACAAAACGGTGGTGCTCCTTGGGGATGGCAACTGTCGCTGAAGCCTGCAACACGAAGGCCAAGCATCTATGAGAACCCTTGCCTGCACAGGGAAAGCTTTTCAGACGCTGCTTGGTGGTACAACTGAGGAGCAACCACAATGCCTTCCAGCACATCCTGTCCAAAGACTGATACTACACCAGAGGAGTTGACCTACAGTGCCTGTATTCCAGGAGTCTAAACCCCACTATGCTCTCAAAAGCCTTCTGTTTGCACAATAGCAGTACTCTGAATCAACACAGGCCTTCAGGCACAGATGAGGAGGTGTCTAAGCTCCAGTGTCTCACAGTCTCTCAGCACCAGAGAGCAACTGGGATGATGGCTCTGGGGTAGAGTTTATCTGAACTCTGATATCTGCTGCCAAGGTTACAGAGAAGAAGACACAGTCTGATCTGACTCCTAGGAAACTGAAATTCAACACCAGAAACTTATTCCGGCAGGCAGAGAGCTCAAATATGCCTACGACTACTGAGTGCTAAGGTGTCTTCAATGCAGTACACACTGCTTCTAGATGGCTCCTCTTGAAAAAGGAGGGTCCTCAGAACTTACCTCAATCTAGCATTGAAGGGTTGGTTTGTAACAGGGATTCCTGACTACTTCTTCCCTTCTCAATGAGTTTTTAGTGCTTCTTCCCTTCTCAATGAGTTTTTACTGACCTAACACCTTAGGATTGCTACTGTGCTCTTGATTCCTGTGAATATGTAACTACTAAGTAATTAGACACTTAAAATTAAAGCTACAATGGAAAAATAAATCAGTCAAATAAAATAAAGATCACTTGGTGTGACTCTTAAATTCTGAGTCCACATACTGACGTCAGCCAAGCCTAGGACAAGTTGTAATACAGACACACCTTTCAGACCTTGGGGCACTAGGAGAGATATTTGAGGACAGTGGGGCATGGATCTGTGGTAGAACAATCTAAACTATTTTTTCAGATACACATTATGTAGGGTTTGTCCCATTTTCTTCCCTCTGGCAGGGTTATGACACATGGGCTGAACAGCACTGAGCAGACATGGTATTAACTATTGCATTAAATACCTTGGGCATTACACTTTAAAACACACCAATGACACCTGGCTGTCACCTTAATGAGAACTACCATTTTGATAATGAATTCAAGAACCTGAAGGTAAGAAATTAAAATCCAGAGGACTGAAAGGAGAAGCAACTGAAACAAGGAGTCTGCACATACTTAACGTTGGGGCTCAAGTTATACAAACCAAAACCCTGATCTGAAGCTTTCAGCATTTGGCAGAACTCCCTCTTCTCTACTTTCTCCCATCCCTCCACACTCTTCTCTGAAGGACTTCAGAGAAAGCACCATTTTGTTCTCACACACTATGAACTTTGTGTGAGGTGCCTGTAGCCTGCCAGCACCAGCACCTCAGCACAAAGTCACAGATTGAAGACTCCACCCTTCATGCAACACCATGGCCTGTAATTAGCTTTGAACCCTATTTTAAGCCTCATTTCCATTCCAAATTGCCAATTGTGTGCTTTGAAAATACATGGTAAAGCTGAATTAGTCACCTAATAACACCTTTGGCTTATAAGCACGCACTCCCAAGGGTCTCAAAGCACTGGGGAGTCTAGGGGAAGAGCAAGGATCAAGTGAGAAACAGTTAGCTGCCCTCACCTGAGTCTGCAGTCGAGCAACAATTTCCTTCCGAGCCTTCATGACTGCTTCCAGCTTGCCAGAGACCATGATGGAAAGGCCCTGGTCCTTCGCGAGAGACAGCTCCAGGTGAGCTCCTGTCTTCTGCATGATGTCAAGGCAGATCTTGGCCTGCTCGCCTTCTCCAAACTGATTCATGTCCTTGTATTTCCTCTCCTCCAGCGGCACATGAAACACCTGCCCAGCCACAGACAGATAAAAGAGCATAGCAAGCTGTCAGTGTGCTTTTGCCTGACAGTTCTTCTCTCTCTGATGGCTATACAGGACTTTAGTGGCAAGCTGACCACCCAGGTTTGTGCAGCGCATCAAGCAGCTGTGCCCAGGGAAGTGCAGGAGCACTGCAGCAGGCAGTCTGTCCCACATTAGAAGTCTTCCTAACGATGGATTAGCACTCATTACAGGAATTCTGCAATCCTCCCTTCAGGCCTGCTTTAACTATTTGTAGAACAGGGATGCAGAGCTCTTTCTGGACAGTTTTCCAACACATCCCTCCCCTCCAGGGCAGTCCTAGCTCTGAACTGCACTACCAGGGCAAAACACAACAAAGAGGCTGACATATCAAGGATTTCATACTTCAGGGAATGCTTCCCCACTTTTGGGAGTGGGGAAAAGAAGGGAGACAGGACATCCACTCCCACCAACCTGAGTGATGACAGAAGCCTTTATTGGTCGAATTTTGCTCCAGGGACCAGCAGGTTCCTGGGCAGTTTCCAAACATGATGCTTTCTCAGGGAGAGGAGGGAAGGCTTCCTTGTAGGTTGGAGGATCATTCTCTTCTTCAGAGTTTAAAGCTGTAACTGGGGTAAAGCAAATAGGGTAAATGAGTCACTTTCCCTGCAGAAATGCTCCTGTTCACAGGCAGTGCAATTGTAATTAGGCACCACTAACAAGGGAGAGCAAATGGCTTGTGCCCTGCCATTAATCCTATTACAGCTATGCCTATGGAGCTGCCAAGTCTGGAGCATGACTGACATCAGCACAGCACAGACTGCAGTGGATGCCACAAACAACCAGCCTTGTCTGAGCTGGCACAATGGATGCAGGGAGTGAACACACAAGTGAATGGTGGCAGCAAACAGCACCTTATTGCCAACTTTGTCAAGAGGGGATCAATTAGGGGAAAACAGGCTGAGCAGGAAGAAGTGAAAGGACCCGAGCAAGACTGTAGGTCAGAAGGAGATATGACAAACATAAGCCCAGGAAAAAGGCAGAGAGAAGGGCTGTAGTTAGGGCAAAGTCTAGGGAAAGTCTGTACACCTGGTACATCATGTTCGACTCAGTTGTGCACTGGGCCATGCCAAGTGGGCCAGTTCACAGCTGGGGATGGATGCCAAATCCCATCACTGAGTCAGTTCACAAGGTTACAGTGACCACCCCCAGCACCTGCCTGAGCAAACAGTGGAAATGACAGCCCAGCACACTGATCCATGAGCGTCTCGTTCAGTGCCCCACTCTTGCATGTGTACTGTTCCAGGGCTGACAGCACTGCTAGCCACAACTCTCTGAAGTGTTCAGGCTTGTCTCCTCACAGCCCTGTACTGTGCAGAACCACCACTGTGCTATTGGGGGTGGAAAGCTAGAGTCTGGCAAAACACTAATTTAGGAATGGAGAATGCATGCTTTTGGGGAACCAGACACATGGAGTGAGCTTGGGTAAGAGCAAGGAACCTTGTCTGTGCAGTCTAGATCTAGAGGCACATTAGAGGAACTCAGTTGGGTTTGCTCACCTTTCACTTGCTGCTGCGCCAGGCCGCTGCGGTGTTCAGCAAAGCTCTCCTGGGTCAAAACTGCCACGGAGCTCATTGTCGACTTCCCACCCACACACAATCCGGGTATGCCACTGGAAGAGATGGAGGTGGCAACATTATTACCAACACCACTCAGGATGCACAAAGCCATTCCAGGAAGACAAAGTATCAGTTACTGAGAACTCTTGCAATCATCCCCCTGAAAAGCACCCAGGGCTCCTCAGCTGCCCGACTTCCTTGTTGAACCACACAGGAACTCAGGGGATATCTTTCCTCTCTGCACAGTGGTCACTAGAACCTGAGCTCCTCCTCAGGAAGGCAGAGGATGTGTAACCTAAGAAGGTCACTGGAAAAGGGGACACCAGAAATTTTTAAAGCATTCTCTAATTAATCAAAAGCACAGTCTAATCAATCTATTAACGTGAATGTCTGGATAGTCAGTCCAAGACGACTGTGTATCCCTAGAAAGAAAAGGGAAAGGACCCAGGAAGCTGCCTCTTCCTGAGAAACTTATTTAGGTGCCTGACTTAGGGAGATACTCAGAAAGCCACTCCGACTAGCAAGCTCAGCAACAGCAAGATCTTTGGCTCTCCCAAAATAAGAACTTACCAGCTAAATGGTCAGTAGCCAGAGAGTCCGTCCTGTAAGCTGCCTGTTTGTCAGCCTGCCAGCTTTTGCTTTAAAAGAAAAACATTAAAACAAATTAGGTAACTGCTCCAAGACAATAGAAAACCATGACACCCCTGTTACTGTAATTTTCAACAGAGCACCACTGTTTCAAAGTTGCACCTTTCCCAAACACTCTCATACCCAGTTGCATCTCCCCATACATGACACCTGTCATGTTTTACTAGCTCTGCAGGCAGCGCCACTATCTACTCAAACCTCACAGCAGGAAGTCTGGAGTAGTTACTCTTTCATCACACTGGCTACAAGAGTAGCCTTCCAATATCAGGCAAAAATACGGTCAATTAATAACAGATGTCCAAGACATGAAATTTCAGGGTTGCAAGCAAGACCTTCTCTAGTCAGAAGAGACTAACAGCTTGAAAGCCTGCCAACAACATTGCCATCAGTCACAAGTTAGGAATGTAGTTCAGTGGAGTTTGGGTGAATCAACACAGACATCCTCACAAACTGAGGCAAACACTCAGGGCTCTCCACACACAGCTGCTGGGCAGTCCAGCACTGCAGTTTTTATTGCAATAAGATCATGCACTAAATTCTGTCTCCAGGCCTAAATCTTAAAACTGGAAGAAGAAAATTTACACTGGCTTTCATGGACTATTTCAAACATGTACACAAGACAGAACCAGGAAGAAAAATGCACTGCTGGGAAGGGCTTTGTACCTCCTGAATCTGGATCTGAAGATTTACTGAAAAAGTGTTTCAGAATACAAGTGAAAATGTAAAAGCCAGCACAGTGCACACTCTTCCAGTCGTATGACAGCCATCCACACCCAGAGTCCTCTAGAGCTGTTTCATGTGCTTCTGCAGAACTTGCACTGTCCTAAAATCCAATGCCTCTGGCTGCTCATGGGACAGGAGACCCCTCTCCCACACACACCCTTCAGCGCTGCCTGGACCATCTCTGACCAGCAAACTTGGTTGCTTTTCAGGAAAGTGAGACCTGCCATCTCTGATCTTCCAATGTGCTAAAAAAGGCTCCCAAAACCAGTGTCACTCCTAAAAATGCAGTGCTTCTGATGGGGTGTCTCACATGATGCTAGAGCTGTAATGCAGTAAGGGAAGCCAATGGTGGTTGAAGGAAAGGAGGGAAGAACAGGGACAGCAGTGATGCAATATGGTCATACAGGCTTGATCTGCACCTCAGCCAAGGCCATTGTTTTCCCCTACTTCAACATGCCTTTTACAGGCAGAAGGCAGCACAAACTGTGCTCTCAGAGCAACAGAGCTAATGTTGCAATTAATCCTGGAATGAGGCAGCAGGTACCAGGACAGCCAGTCATGCTGCTGAAGTACAGCTGCTGCAGCAATGCAGATCTCTGCAAGGCATTTGCTGGTATACAGAAAGAGTGGCTAGTAACCTGATCTTGGAGAAATCTCCTTGCTGTCCAGGGTAACGCCACAGTGTAACACGTGGTTACGTGTCCACGGCACATGCCTGCACAGCTCAAGCTGCTGCAAATCCAAGGAAAGCAAGTTAATGCCATGGCACCTGTTTCAGACTATCTTGGTAAGGGCTGCAGACTCCGTGGCAGCTCCTCCACCCTGTTGGGTCACTAATGAGGGTGCCACCACCTTATGGCAAGCTCCAAATAACAAGGGTAGGAGGGAGAAGCATCCTAGACATCACAAACAAGCTGCCAAGCTCTGGCTCTCGCTGGAGCCTTGCTTACAACTCTCATTTCTCCAGAAAGCACCACCTGGCTGATCTTGCATGTGCTTTGCTCCTTCAGAGGAGGAGTGTAAGGACAAGAAATCATTGAACAACACCCAATATAGCGCGCACCTGAAAGCCACGACCTCAAGGCACAGCTGCTGGTTTCACTGTGTGCACACCAGCTACAGAGATCCTCCTTGCAGCCTCCACCTCAGAGAACAGCCAGACATTCAATGAGAAATCAAAGGGCAGCATTTATCCATATGAATTTCTGCTTCGTCACCCATACAAGAAGCTAAGAACAAATACTTCTCAGCTCCAGCAACCCCAAGCATCTGGTATATTGTAGGCCTCAGGGATTCATCTCTGGCCAAAATCTGAGGCAATCATTAGAACAGTATTTTAAATGTAATGTCAAAACCAGCAGTTCAAGCACCGCATTTGGATCTTACACCTCCTTGGCTTCCCACTTAGGTTTTGAAACTAAGGTTACAGCTACGTCATGCTAGCATGCAGCTGACTGGGTCAACAGGTTTCAAACTGCCTGGTTGATACACTGCCTGTAGTGCTGGCCTTGTGCACCAAAAGAAGTTACAGAAGTCTAGAGCACACTTAAATAAAGAGAATGAAATAATCCTTAAAATAACCTCCAGCCAGGGCCAGGCCTAATCACACGGGAAGCATTTGTGCGAAGAGAAACAAAGGCAAAGTCATGAGCTCCACTGCCAATACAACCAGTTCTTGTGGACAGAAATGTCAGTTACGTGTTATTTGAAAGTATATTTAATAAAAACGCGATCACTTCGTTAATCCCACACAGTGAGAACCGCAGCAACAGGACTAGGCTGGTTGTGGCAGGCACTGTCCTCTGTCAAACGTTCACGCAGGACAGGGCAATCTCTTGGTTGATGAGTGCACACAGATGAAAATATTTGCTTTCTGAAACCCGACGGGCTCCCTCAGAGATTAGAGGCCCATGCCCCATAGTTTTGGGTGAATCACGCTGACAGACAGCTGCCGTGTGGCAGGATGCAGTCTCCCTTAGCAGCGGTTCTCGACTTAGTGCATCATAGAGTGCAACACGACCGCAGCCCTGGCCGCGGCTAGCCCTGACCCATCCCCCATGTTTACTCTTCCACTAGCGCTGGCCCTGCTGCCACGTCTGGTCCCGGACAGGAGGAGCCCTGTGGCGGCCCCGCCACCGAGGACGTGCACCAGGCCGCGTCCTGCTGGACAGCCCGGCGGGGCAGGCCCGGGTAGTGCCTCTCACCGGGGCTGAGAGAGGGCTTCTCCGGCCGCGCTTCGAGAAGGACATCGGCCTGGGGGAGCCTCTCGCGCGGGGCTGTCTGCGCCCGGAGCTTACGCAGGCCCGCACTGCCACCGTGACTCTCGGGGCAGCGGCACCGGGCCGACCCTCCGCTTGGCCCCGCGGTGCCGGCCGAGGGGCGGGGGAGCCGCCAGGCCCCGCGGGCCGGGCCGGGCGGGCGGCGCCGCCAGCGCCACCTCAGCACTGGCGGTACCGGGGGCGGGGCGGCGGGGCGGGGCGGCGGCCTTAAAGGGCCCGGCGGGCCCCGCTGTCACCGCGCCCCCCGCGGGGTCGAGCGGGAGGGGGCGGCGGGGGCGCGCCCAGCCCACCGCGACCGTGTGGGAACGGGGCCAGGGAGCGGCCGGTACCGCGGGGCAGCTGCAGCCCCAACTCGCCGCGGCCCTGCGGGTAGCAGGCCGGGGGCGGCCGCATCAGGCGAGCGGGGGACAGGCGGTCCCGCGGGGCCCAGTGACAGACTCGAGTGCGGTTCCTCGGCCGCCGGAACGCTCCCGGCGGCGGTAGCGCGGCGGGCACAGCCAGCTCCGGGCCCGGCGGTGGCACCTCCCTCCGCCGCCGGTGGCCAGGGAGCGGGGCCGCGGCTCTCGCCCTTCTATAGCCACGGCAAGAGCGGAGCGCTCGTCCCCGCGGCCCGGGGCAGGCTGCCCCCCGCCGGCACACCGCGGGCTGCCCAACACTGGACGAGCGCTCGTCGCGGGCCGCTTTCGCTCATATCGGAATCAAACCCTACGACCGCCGGGAACGGCGTGAAGCCGCCTCGGCCTGCGCCGCTAATCCTCTCCCACCGACGACGGGGGCCACGCCGCGCCTCGGCCCGGCCGGGCCACCCCCTCCCCACGCAGCCGCGGGGCCCGGCCTCCCCATCGGCCCGGCCCCAGAGGCCGGCGATACGCGGCAGCTGCTGCCGGCCGGCACAGCCATGCCACCACCGTCCGAGGCCGCGCCGCGGGGCCAGACTTTCTCCCACCTCCCGCCGCCAGATGCCCTCCCTCGCCGGACTTTGCCCTGTCCGGCCCGGCCGGCGGAAAGTTAGCGCGGAGTTTCCCGGCGGCACCGACACGTCAGTGCCTCGGGGAGGATGCGAGGCTGCCTCGGGCTGGGCCGCCCCCCCTGCCCCACCAGCCTCCACGTCGGCGCCGCGGCGGAGGGGCCGCCCCCCGTCCCCCGTGACTCACTCCGGCCGGTGCCCGCTCGCCCGCCCTTCTGGAGAAACGGAGCGCTCCTGGGAGAGCGGCGCGGCGCCCGCCCCGCCGCCTATATAGGCCGGGCCGCTGCCAATCCCCGGCCCGCACGTCAGCGGGACATGCCCCTTCCCGGCGGGGCCGGCCCGCCACGCGTGCCCTGCGCCGCCGGGGACGCCCCGCCGCGGCCGAGCGGCCCGGGAGCCTGCGGCTCTGCTGGCGGCCCCACTCCCGCCGTCCGGCCCGGCCCGCGGGGCGAACGGCGAGGGAAGCGAGTCGCGGGTGGCGACGGCCCGCTCTGCGCGCCTCGGGACCTCGCCGCCGCCTTCTCCCCGGCTGATAGCCGCGGTGCAGGCCCTTTCCACCTTCCCTGCGGATTCACCCCCGCCTCCCGCCCGCAGCCCAGCGGTAGAGGCCTGGGGCTGCTGTAGCACCGAACCGCCCGCGGGTCCTTAGCCAGCCCCGCGACGGCCCTAGAGGTCACGATTACCCACTTTGGCCAAGCCCGGTTTCACGCAGGGTTAGCGAGCGGTAGTTCATGAGGGCTCTGATCAGCCTGAAAACCACGGCTGGCACCGGAGAGAACGAACACCTGAGGCTCCTGCCCGGTCCCGAGAGGGGAGAGGGACAGTGAGGCCCTGGCCCCAAGTGGCCCCTTGATCCTCCTCCTACTGCACAGATTGTGTCGGAGCAGCAGCTACCTGAAGTGAGGCTGCAGGCAGGCAGAAGATAAGAGCAAGAGCAGGGAAAATAAAGGAAAAACAAACGAAACAAACAAACAAACAAAAAAAACCCCAAACCACAACACACCCCCTCTCCCCCAGGAAAGTAAAAAAAAAAAAAAAAAAAAGGTAAAAAAAGAGAAAAAAAGCCCCTCCACTTATTCCAATCTTTAATTTAGAGATGGGGACGAGTGAAAGAGGGGAAAGGCAAGCCAGCAAGCACAATATCCTCCTTTCCTGCATAGAGGATGTTTATTACTTTGTGCAATATAGCTGTTTTTAATTATTAGCTCTGCACTCTCAGGGACCCAAGGAAAAAAACTCAGTCCCATCACTGTAAAAAGACATCGAATTTGAACTGATTTTTGCATTAGTTCATTTTCCTACACAGCATTAATCTTTCTCATAATTCATAACTTACACTTAGTGAGTGGTTTTCTCATTCTCACCTTGGGAGAGAGCACTCCCAGACCCTAGCCAACAAAACGAAAAGAAGCTGCTCTGTGGAGCTCTGACCACAAAAATTTGAGGTCTTAGGGATAACTGCTTTTGATTACATGCAGTAATTTTTAGAGATTTCATGCACTGTATTTACGGAAACATGGATGGTATTTAGCCTTTAGTAAAATTATTACTTATTATTAACGAACAAGAGTAGACTTCTCCATTTCTCCTCTTATGGCTAGGAGGACATCATCAAAGCACTTGAATTTTTTGACACAAACAATTTAAAACTATAAATAAAAGATACACCTGTGGGTGAAATCAGGAAGTCTGCTAAACAGAGAAGAATCGTTAAGAATTGACACCATGCCCAGGCACCTCAGTGATCTATTTCCTGCACCCCAGCCTCTCCTCAGAAAGCCTATTATCTCTGTGAAGATGCAGGGATCCTGTTCCAAGCATGGAGTTCTCCACAGAAAGGCAGTGGCCACTGCTGCCACGTCATATATGCTCCAGGAGCTGCCTCGGGCTGCTCTGACAAACGGCCTGGGCTGTGGATGCCACAAGCATCTGTAAGGCACACAAGCAGGCTGATGCCCACCAAGACAGAGGTCGCCCATGCAAAAGCAAAGCTCCAGGGACCTGGGCAAGCCGCAGCACCTCCAGACTTTGGGCAGCAGCTGGAGTGCAGGGTGTTGTAATATGGGAGTCAGAGCCTAGGACTCTGAACCTTGCTTGAGGTGCTGCATGCTTTTCTGGTGCTTTTGCTCCCTCGTGTTTATCTCTCCAGCGCAAAGCAGGCCTTGCAACACTCTAACTTCCAATTAACTCTGACATGAGCAAAACTATGATCCCCTGTGCCAGGGGGCCAGAGAAGCATCACAACCTCCAGCCTAGAGCAGCTTACTAAGACACCAACATCATTCTCCCTCAACTCCACCTCATTATCTCCAGCAGGGGCCCTCTGTGGGGACATGCCACCTTGTACCTATGGGATAACTGCATGGCCCTCTCCTGCTCTCTCTATATAGCGCTGCTGCAGCCACTGGGAGTGCCAGGTCATTATGGATTTCTGGCTTCTATCATAGCTTCCTCTGCAGGTCTGCTTAAGAGGTAATCTTTCTCTGCCTGTTGCTCTTCCTTTATTTGCAGCTGCAAATGCTGGGAGGGAATCCTGCCAGTTCCAGAAGTTACTGGAAGGCCTAGAGCACCTCACTGTGTGCCACCCTCAAATAATGATTTCTGCTGAATGAAACCTGTCACAGGCTGTTCCCCTTAGAGCAAGATCTTCCACAGGGAAAGAGGGATCTGTATGGGGGGAAGAGCTCACCTTTCCTCCCACATTCAGTTAGTACAGAAACGTCCTATGCATGGACAAAAGCACATTTAGAAGGTGCCAGGAGGCTTACTTCAACCTGCTGCTCACACCAGCACATTAACCTTCTGTGTCCCGCTCTATTCCTTTTCTTCAATGAGGCTATGGAGTATGGGCAGAGAGGGGTCTGCAGGGATTGCTTCAGGCCTGTTCTGCCTACTTACTTGCCCACAAATGTAATCTCACATTAAAAAATAAATAAAAAATACACTTGTCATGGAGATGTGTGTAAAATGGCTCCTCTACAAGCCAGGTATAGGAATTTTTGGTAGCCGAGGGGAATGGAGACAGAAGAAGGTACCCAATCCCTTGACAAACACTAACACACTACTCTTCCTCAAGCAACCCATATTTTGGCAGCATTACAACAGACCCTGATTTCATTACTTGTTAGAAAACTGGAGCCCCCCAAAGAGAACACTGAAGTGTAGCAGAAAGGATAAAGTAGTTTCCATGGCCTATCACCAGTCTGAGGGAGGACACAGAAACAGGACCAGAAAAAATATCAAACAAGGACAGAGATAAAACTAACACTGAATTGGTCTGGGACTTGTTTTTTCGGAACGTGTTCACCCATGTGAAAGCAAGGTTGAGGAGTTAAGAAGCTTTCCATAATCACTCCAGGACTCTTGGGGAAGGCAGAGGAAACTTTGCACCTTAAACCACTGGAGCAAAAAGGTTGGTCTTTCCTGGCACATCTACCCTCGGCTGAGCTGGGATTTTGCAAAGCGTTTCTTCTAGCCTATTCGTATTTTCTGTTGTTAGAAGAGAGTCCTATTTTCCCTGCCAGAAACCAAAAGCCTTATTTGGAAAGCAACCCAAGTATGTTCCAAAGAGTGTGTGCTGTGATTTTATTTCCTGTTAAATATAACTCCAGACTTCTAAAACTGTACAAATAAGCACCCCTTTTGTGCCCTGGGTGCTTATCCCACACACTCAAGTCAGAGAACACCACAAAAGAACTACCCTTGAAAGCATCCATTTCAGCACATCCCTTGCCAGTGGCATGAAGAGAAAAGGGCTGAGGATATACTTTGCATCACACTAGAAAAACCAAGCAGAAGAGGATTCAGGATGCAGGGCACTTGCATGCCAGAGAGTACTGAAGTTCTCAGCCAAAGCAGGATACGTGTCTCAGCTCTACAGCTATTGCTGTGGCTCACCATGGGATCTTCCAATAGAACATTTGCATTTCTGCAGAAAATCTCTATTAAATTGAAAGGTCAAATTATATAGATCTTTCTGCGAAGAGAATAAAAAAAGTTTCATCATAAGAAATGACTGAACATGAGTCCACATTGCTTACGTCTCCATGACTTTGAGACTAGACTACTTATTTGCCAAGAGGAAGGAAACTTCCAGGGATCTGCAAATCAGACACCTATCTTCCCCACTCACAGCAGTGCTGGGAAGAAATGATTCCGTAGGCTAAATTCTGCCCCTTGGCTGTCGTTAAGGCAGCCCCACCATCTTCAGAGGCCCACTGTAAATACCCAATTAGAGAACTACAGATAGAAAGAGAAAAATCTACCCAAGCCTAGACATTAATCCCAGCTCCAACCACTTAGGTGATATTGTGAAGAAAGGAGGGTGGTGGAAAGAAGATGAGTGACTATGTGTGTTTGTCTCACACAGGATCTGGGAGGTATAAAATACAGGGTCCCAGGTGGGAGCAACACCACTTCCCTTTCTCCTGGTAACCTCCATTGTTTATTGAGGGCAATTCTCTTGCAGGAACAGAAGACTTGACCAGATATTGAAGGAAAATTACTAACCTCAGCAGGGCTCTCAGGCCAATACGGTTCTTTAAAAGACTTATTTCCTGGGCACTCTGACAGTAAAATTATGCAACCATCAGTTAGCAAAGAATATATACACTGCCCTTCCTAGTCTATCACAGGGTGCTCTATTAACAATGGGCATGCAGAATAGGGATGAAGAATGGGAACAACTTACTGGTGTGGACAGAGTTCTAGTGTGAACAAGGAGCTTCAGGCCTTCTGACTGCAGAGGGAGGAAAAGCTGCTGGTTTTACACTGTGAGAAAAGGAGATTTAATGAAAAAAACAAACAGTCAAGAGACTCAAGCTCTGCTCTTAGATTTGCTGAATTGGCCAGCAAAATTCTCTTGGTTGCCCTGGCTGTGCACACACAGCATCTTGATTTTCTCTGTGGACTCATTATTTCATTTCAGGTTGTTCAGAATGCTGTGATCCTTGGATGTCAGGTGCTATGACAAAAAAAGTGCCTTTTCAGAGATGAGGAAGAAAAAAATCAATGGACAGTTTAATAAAATCAATTCAAAAGCAAAGTAAAAGGAAGCCACAGAGGACCAGTCAGAGTCTGCCCTTCCACTTGCACTGTGAGATAAATCTGATTTAACATAAACTTGGGTTTCAAGAAGTTGCAAAGGAGTAGAATTTTTAAGGAGTAGAAGCAAATTTCATGTTCCTGGCCTTGGGGAGCCAATAAACATTTTCACGAGGAATAAACATCATGGATAAAGTGAAGTACAGTACCTTCCAGTTTCACAGTAAAGCAAAACACTGTTTTGACTGAAGAATGGAAAAAGTGATTCAGAGAACAATGATTCCAAATATATTGCCTGGAAAGTGAGAACAGCAGAGAAATCACAGAAATTCAGAATATCTGGCAACATATGGAAGTCTGAGTCTCTGGGACCTGCTCAAAGCAAGGTCAGACCAGGGCATTCACACCTTTTCCTCACTCAGGTCTTGAAAACTTTCAGAGCTGCACAAAGTTTCCCATACCTGACTATCCTCACAGTGAAAAAAGCTTTCTTACTTGCAGTTAGAACCTCTAATTTCAATGTCGGCTCTTTACGCTGATCTGAACTTGCTTTTTAGTTTAAATTACCACCACACTGTGTCCTTATCACTCCCAGGTGCTTTTCAGAGCTGTGCTGCAGCACTGCTTGCCATTCTACACTGCAGAAGAACAAAAATCTTCCACGATCAGCGAGCTGAGAGGCATTTCCCAAAGCCTGCTAATATCCCAGTTACCCAAGAAATGAGGATTTTGGAGATACTGCAGAACAAAGCATGCACTATTTTCTTTCTGTTCTTGAAAAGGAAAGTTTCACTTGGCTCTCCTTTGGCTACTGGGTTGAAGTTCTTTTGTTTACCTTTCAGTGTCTCCTGTTCTCTCTCCATTGGCCACTGCAATATAAAATGAACACGTGGCAATTTTTTTAATTTTTTTTTTTTTAGAAATGCTGCCAGAAGCTCTCATGCACTATAAATCACCTAGCTTGAAAAGGCAAGGGATTTGCAAGCCCTAAACTTACCTTTTCCCACATCAACTGTCTTATACTTGTTAAATGTAAAGTCAGCTGCTGTGTCCCTTAGCCCAAACCTTGTCACCAGACTTGCCAAGACCCTCCTCCAGGTACTCTTAGGCTGATGTTTTGCAGGGCAGAATTTAAGTGCTCAAAAGGACGGAAAGTGGCAAACTAAATGAGACCTCCCCAATACCACTTTTCAGGGGAGGAGGAGAAAAATTGCAACTTAAGCAAAAATGTAAACAGACATTTGGTTTTGTATGTTTTGTTTGGGTTACAGTTCTTTTAAATGTTGCTTAGCTACTTTGATTTGATGTATTATACAGAAAAAGAAAGAAAGTTGTTCAAGGCTCCTTGAAATATTTTAAATATTCCTCAGTTCTTAATGTTTATTGGATAACAAAGATTCAAGAGAATGCCAGACCTCCATTTTTATAAACTTCCTATGTGCTCTGGTATGTTTTGCTCCAAATTCCAGTTTCCCAAATCACATGGCTTCACAAGACTCTAATTCTGCAAATTTTGTTTTTCTTTACTTGTACCTTTCCATTGCAATAAGCTGCTTGAAATTAGAACCAGAAAAGTTAGTGTTACTGTGACAAACAAAAGACTTAAAGAACACAAGCCCGAAACTTGTAGGGAGGCTAGTGCTTTTCTTGGAGCAGGATGGAACTATTTAAAATTGAAAAACCCCACCTTCAGTTTGGCAACAATTCCTCTGAAAAGGCATTAAAGTAAATATCTGATTCCAACTGCCACTTTGGAAAAGCAGTGCTTGGACCCTCACTATTTAAGCACTGCCTTCCCTTTGTCCTATTCATAGCACATGCAACAGGGGCTCAGCATATCCACAGACAAGCACTAATTCCTAATCTCTACTAGGCCAAGCAAAAGGCTCTTCATGTGTTAGACAGAATTACATCACGGTGATCTAAACTGACAGTGAAAAAACCAGACAGTCTTCCCTTCCAAATTTGCAAGGCCACTCTAAGCCTGCTATGAAAGGAGAGAAAGAGAGATAGTGAGAACTCAGAGTAAAACTATTCCCCCTAATTGTTACAAATAATATTATTTTACGCTTAAAACCCCTTTTCATAACTGAATCATTCCCAGTTCTACCCTGCTCATCTTTGGGCAAAACTGGGACAGGACATGAACCATTTTGGGTACAATTTTTTTGTTTTGATACCTCATGCTACCCAGTCCTCCACCCACTTTGTTATTGTCTTTTGGATTAACAGAATGGTGTCCTGAGCAAGACGAGTTTTCAAATAAAATAGAGGGGTTAACATTTCCCAAATTTGCAACAACTTCTAACTTTCTGTAAACACTCACTGCTTGCTCTCATTTTATCCACAACGATGCTGCAAGCAACAGAGCCATCAACTCAGGATTTTAATGTCATGAAACTACTTATAAGAGCAGGTGTAAAACTTGACTTTTAAGCTTCCTCAGTGCTATATAACCAGCTTTACTTTTAAGCCATAGTCATATATCTACAACTTGCTATTCTCCAGACATTCCAAGGGTCCTTATAAGACCAAACACCCAAATCCCAGCAGGCTGCACCAACTGCTGAAGTATTCACTTTGAAAACAAAGGCATATGCACTAACAGGTCAACCATAATATATTCCCATCCCCACTCTCACCCTGCCTGCTCTGGGAGTTGATCTTTTCGGCTTTCCTTTCAATTGCTCCAGCACAGGTTTACATTCAGCTTTATCACTCACACAAAGATAATAGCAAACTTACTTTATCTTGAGCAATGGAAACAACTGGGGCCTGGTTTACAAACAGCAGAACCTTGCTCTCCTCTTTGGGAAGAGCAGGAGAAGTCAGGCAGTCCACACCATCTCCAGTGCCCACTGGAGACACAAAAATGCCCCATAGCTTCTGGGGCAAGCAGTAATAAGTCCACTTCAGTCACTCCTGGCTTCCTGCCCCACTGTGGCTTTCCCTGGCTTTGTCTTTGTCCCTGCCAGTGGGGAAATCTCAACCCCACCCCTTACTCTCTTCCTCTTTCCTAACTCAACCCGTGTACCCATCCCACACCCGAGGTCTCTGTTTGGGCCACACAGCCTGCCCTAGGCTTTGTTTGTCACTCATCTTTGGCAACTATCCAGTTTATTTTGTGAAATATCCAGTTTAATTCCCAGTGCCAGAAATGCAGGGATAGACAAAAGCACAAGACTAGAGAAAAGCAGAAGAGAACTAGAAAGTGATGCTACTTTAGGCAGTACCACCTGAATCAAGCACTGGCCATCAAGGAGCACTCAGTGCTCCTCTGAAAAAAAAACCTTTGCAAATTTTTCAACAACTCACTGCAAAACCTTTGAAATACCTTTGAACCAAAACTAACGGGGTGGGGAAAAGGGACAGGAGAGTGATGTCCATGCTGTGTGCCAATACCCTAAACCAAGCCTGACACTTGAATGATGTAAGAAGATTATTCCAGTTATCCAATCCCCGATGAAATATATGCCAGAGGTTAGCTTTGTAAAAGTCAGCTATACTGTCCTCATGGTGTTTACTGTGAGTTATGATACCAGTAACCTTCCTTTAAAACCAGATGTATGTACCTGGCCTGTGACCTGGCGTCAGACAGCATTTTATGGGCTTTGACAGAGATCTCAAGAAACAACTATAAATTCAGTAACAGGGAGAAGGTTGGGTCCTGCTTCCTCCAAGCAGGATTGTAATTATCAAAACACAACAGGGTTCCAACTTCTCTTCCTCCTTGAAATCCAGTTAGTTGCTGGGATGTTGCTGAATTCATAGCTCCAGCACACAAGTTTCAATTGCCATGATATGAGCACTCCCAGAAACTCTCATTCACAGGTATTTCTCATGCAGGTGAAAGGTGTGGCATATGCACAAGTTATATGTGTGGATACTACTAGCAGAATCACACTGACATACATTTATAAGCAAGTTGGTTATAGAATTGTTTCTTGGTTTTGCCTTGTTTCCTTGTTTTCATGTTTGAGTTTATTTTGTTGTTGGGGTTTTACTTTGGGGGGAGGGGGGAAGGGTGGGTGTGATTCTTTTCTTCCATTAATGCTAAATAAATCTGTTTCATCCTCAAGCTTCTCCCAAGTGGTTCTTTCTCATCACTGAAAAATCTTCAGTAAAGACAGCAAAACTATTGCTGGAAAACGTTTCCAGACACTATGCTGTGGAGTGTAAGAGAATCTGCCTACTTCCATTTTGCGTCAACAAGTAAATCCATTTTATTTTGCAATTAAATTAAATACCATCATTTAAGGGATGTTGCATATATATGACTGTGCTATTCAATCCTCTCAAAAGCACAACTTTTCCTGTGAGTCATCATTTCTTTGTGTCTTGCAGCTACTGAACCAAACCCTTCCCTTCTTCTAGTGCTGTTTTTCCACTGAAGTTAAACTCATTATGACTTCCTCTAGACAAGCCTTTTGTGGTCCATCTTTTCTCTCAGGTTTCTCCCTGTTTTTTCCTGCCCACTGCTTTGCAAGCAGTGCCTCTTTTGTGCCTCTAGCTGGACATAGCTCCTTGCTCCAAGCCCTGCTCCTCACAAAAGAGTGACATGCTTCCCTCGCTGCCTCAGCAACACAGGCAGCTCCCACGGGCCAGGCAGCTGTGGCCAAGGTCAGCCCTCTGCACCCACAGGAGTACTTAAATTACTTACATGCTAATGTATCTAGCAATAATTTGCAAAATATTAGTAGATATCTTTGAGGCTTTAAAGATCTACCAGATGCAAGACTCAACAACATAGAAGCAGTCGTGAGAGACAAGTGAGGTCTACCAGCAGGATCAAAGAAAAGTATCTGGATTACATAGCAGCTGCCAGCAGTGATTCCTATACTTGTGCGAGACTGCAGGGAAAATATCAGAGCTTGGGTAGGTAGAAACACCAAAGATCAACTAAATAAGGGAAAAAATTACCTATTTCAGTTTTAACATATATTTTTAATCAAACAAAATAAACTCAGAACACTAATCACAGCCTGACTACTTCTCCTTGTTGCAATTAAAACCATAAACACAAATCCGCAAGCAACTTAGTTTTCCCCCTTGCTTTGGCTGGAACTTTTCCTCCCCATTTATTCATCTTTTTCCAACCTGACTTTCTGATTTCCTTCCACTGAAGTCACACCATCAGAGCTAAGGGGCAACATGAGTTCACAGAAGGAGGATGAGTGAAAAGATCACTAGGGTCATTAGGCATTCAGGACTTTTCCATTTAAGATGGGAGTGCAAATCACAAGATTTTAATAAACTGTTTATGTCCTAAAAATCTTTCTTTTAAAACTGAATATAAACATAAACCTCTCAAGTGTAATTTCACATTCAGGATAAGCTAGTAACCCAAAATTACTCTTTGAAACTCAGGAATTTCTAAAATGGAAAGAGCTCTTGAAACAAGCACTACATTCTTGAAACAATACTAGATTCTTGACTTAATGACCAGTCTAGCACAAACACCTGGAGGCCAGAGACTAGCTCCAGGTGTCCTGAGTCCTCTGTAATCCTTTTCCCAAGAAGCCCTACTGACCAGGGCCGTCCCTTCCACTCCAAATGAAGTCTCACAGGCCACAATCAACACCACAGCTTCCTGGAAGTGCAGACTCTACAGGAAGAGCTTCTAGACCAAAGGTCAAGAAAAAAAAATAGTAAAATAAAAAACCATGAGCAAAGCCCAACAGGGTACTCAACAGCATTCTGCTTTCAAAGGTAGGGTAATTAGGAAAAGGAACAGAGGCCTAATCCTGCAGCTGAGTTTTATTTTCCTATCTCTTCTTTATCTGTTTTCATATTTTAATACAATAACACCTACTTAATTATTGTGCAGACACATATTGCAGAAGTTCTACCAGGCTCTGGGCCTCTCAATAATGTGCTCCTGGACAAGTTAGACTTGTTACCTCCTGGATGAACGTGGCTTTTCAGTCTGCTTTAAAAACTCTGTTGCAACTTCTTCAGTGGTGCATACAAACCCAGAATCACAGACTGGTTTGGGTTGGAAGGGACTGTAACCATCCAATTCCAACCCCTGTCACGAGCAGGGAAATCTTCCACTAGGCCAGGTTGCTCCAAGTCCCAACCAATCCGGCCTTAAACATTTCCAGGGGAGGGGAAGCCACAACTACTCCATCTATCTTTGTCAAGACTGTAACAACATTCAATGTAACAACATTCCCATTAGTGTTCCCATGGGAACACTTGCCAGTCTTGCTATTTCACTCCGAGGTTTATTTTATAAGCTCTGGTACAGTACAGGCCTGAGGATTTCCTTCTGTAGAATTCTTGAACACAAAACAAAGTTGAACCACTGTTGTGCGATGTTTTTTTCAAAGAGAAACATTTTCACATAAATCTAATACTCTACAGAAACCCACAATTCAAATTGTCAAACCTCTCCCAGTTATGGTAAATGAACCACTCATTCTTAAGGGGATTGGATACTGGGAAGCAGCACAGGCTAGCCATCAGCAACCATCACTGGAAGTATGTATGGAAGAGATGTATGGATGCGGCACCTGGGGAATGGGTTAGTGGTGAATGCAGCAGTGCTGGGTTAATGGTTGGACTTGATGATGTTGGAGGTCTTTTCCCATCCTAAATGATCCTATGATTCCAACCACACACCTGCATTCAGTTTGAATGTTCTGGACTGGTCCCAGTGCCACTGCTGACTACTCTGACCATCGGATCGGATGAATTACCCAGAGTTTCACAGCAGCACAATCCTAAATGCATTTGTACCAGCTTAACAAGCTTCTATATGGAAAGAGAGTACTATGCTTTGGAAAAGGCAGTAGCACCCAAAATACTGTAACCAGTAAAACGTCCCAGTTTTCTTCAAAAAGGTGCAAACTGCATAGTTTGCCTTGTCTGGGATGGCTCCCACTCAGATTACAGCTATGAACAACCCAAGGTTACAAAGCTCTCTTCTAACAGACCTGTCTTCCAAGGCAGTTTAACATCAAATGAGAAAAGACCAGCTACTTGACTAAGTACCTAATCTACCAAAACCAAGTTATTCTTCTTACCATCATGCCATGCAACAAACAACAACAACATTAGGAGCCAATTCCAGTTCAAGGGGAAACCTCCTCCCCCGTCATGCCAATCTAGGTAAGTGAGACCAGTGAAAAACCAGGGAACATAATAACCTTTAAAAACATAAGAACCAATGTCAATTTTTCACCAGATCAGGCAAAACTGGCGGAGTGTAGAGAAAAGCCAACAAAAAATTCAGCTTAACTCACAACAAAGGAGGAGACAGGAGTGTGTATCACACTACCAGCTGTGGACACACCAGAATGATCTATATAGACCAAACATGGAGCAATCTTCAACTGTTTCTTAGAAGCTACTTGGAAAACTGTCCTTTGAGAATGATCTGGACTAACTGTATGTTGCAGCAGTGGCAAAGCTCAGGCTGGCTGGTTACACTGCCTTGCCACCCTGCAGTTACATACCGCCAGTTATTGTTACTTTCACATCTAGCAAGAGCTTTTCCTGTGCCTGTCATTCTGATCCCTGTAAAACTATACTGTGGACCTTTACAGAAAAGGTGGTGTGTGTGGATGGCTCTGCCTATGATTTGGGCCATGCTTTATGAAAATCCATGTACAAATAATAAAGACTGCTTTTTTTAACAGCTTAAATCTAAACAGGCAAAGAGTTGGAGACACAGAGCTTTAGTGGACTCACAGCTACACATTAGGTTACTGCTTCCTTTCCTGCTTCATCTCTGATATATATGTTCCTTTACCACAGAGAGGGATATCCAACCCCTATGAAACAATACATGAAACACCACTTCCAAGTCAGGTTTGGGGGGAAAAAGACCCCAAACCCACAAACCACATTACTATCTGCTGTCTTCTAACTGAAGATAGTTGTTGGAACAGAAACAGCAGGCAAAATGGAGACTAAATTACAGGGCAGCTTCTTCACTTGCCATATTGAACAGAAAACATTTGATAAAGCAACACAGCGCACATCAGTGTGCAGATTTTTCTCTGTCATTACACAACAGGATAGGAAAATAAGTGACTCCTTCAAACTCCTCGGGGCTGAATGTCACTAATCTTCTCTGCCCAGGCACAGAGTTGAGAATGTTTCAAATTCTAAACTTAGGGAATTCAAGGCCCTTGCCTCATCTTGCAGGTTAACTGCTCTATTACCAATATTCCCACCACAATCTCCTCTCTTCCTTCCTGTCTTTCAGCGAAAGAAATTACTCTTTCAATTGGGAAGCCTTCCCTACTGTTTAGGGAAAGCCATCATGGGAAGTGTTACTTATTATGTGTCACATCACTTCAGCTATAGCTCAAGAATCATCAGCGCTCCTTGCTTAACCCTCTTCAGGGCTGCTGGATTGCTGGATCATCCTGGTCTATAAATAACCCGCAATAAACCCACACTGCAGGCATAGAGAGCAGGTCAGCAGAGGCAGAACTTCCCCTCGCATCATGCACACAGGCGGCTGACGTTACCTGCAGTGTCACAGGTGAGGCCAAAACCCTCCCCCACCGCGGCCCATGGCGCAGCCTCAGCTTTCGGGCCCAGCAGCAGTGGGAATGGAGACTACTGCACTTGGAGAGCCCACAGCAGACCAGGGCCGAGGGGACAGGGCGGGACCCAACGCCAGCCGAAGGAGGGGGGAAGGCGAGAGCTTCCTCAGCCGCATCCCCCCACAGGCGGTGCGGGCCCGGCCCCGGCCGATCCGCCGCAGGGAAAGGCAGCGGGACATGACTCATGGCTTTTGTCTGTTCCTGGGTGGCCCCGGAGCGCTCGCCGCCGCCAAGGCGGCGCTGGCAGCGGAACGGGACCCCGGGGCGGCGGAGCGGGACCCTGGGGAAGCGGAGCGGGACCCCGGGGCGGCCCCCGCAGCCCGGCCCGGTGCGGGGTGCGCCGGCGGCACGTGGCCCGCGCTGCGCCAATGGCAGCGGCCGCGACCATAGAGCGGGGCCGGGCGCTCCCGCACAGCCCGCCCGCTGCCCTTCTCGCCGCTGCCGCCATCTTGCTGCGGGCGGCGGAACGCGCCCGGCCGCGGAGCCGGGCCCGCGCCTTCCTCCCGCTCACCCGAGGCTCTCCCGCCACCGCCCTCCCGTGCCGGGCCCAGCTTTACCTCTAGTCGGCCCGCAGCGAAGCCTAAGCTGGGTACGAGGCCGACGGCCCGGCCGCCATCTTGCTGCAGCAGAGGGGATGTGCGTGACCTACAACATGCGGGCGGCTCCGCCCCGTCCCAGCGGGTTGCTATGGGGATGAGGCGGGCGCGTGCGCATGGGGCTCCGCGCGGCCCGGGGGCGGGGCCTATGGGCGGGGCCTATGGGCGGGGCGGCCCCGCCCCCTCCCTCCGCCGTGCGCGCGCGGGAGCGCAGCTCGGAGCTGGCGGCTGAGAGAGGCGCGAACTGAGCTGCGCTGAGGTGAGGTGAGCGGCCCTGCCCTGCCTCGGGGGATTTCGGGGTCCCTTTGCGCGGCTGGAAAGGAACCAGGGATCAGCGGAGGCGGCCGAGAGGAGCTGTGGGAAAGGATCTGTCCTTTTCAGCCGCGCAGACGGACCCCCGAACCTGAGGGGTTTGGTTGAGGTTGGGTGATGCTGGTGAGGAGGGAGCGGGCCGATGTGGGCCGCGGGCGGTGCCGGGGAGGTGAGGTGCCCTGGCCGCCCGCCAAGCGCGGGACCTAGTGGGTGTATGGGCCGCCATGGGACCCCCGAGAGGGGCCGCGGAGGAGCGGGGCCCTCCCTCAGCGTGTGATACAGTCCCTTCTGAACTCACTCCAGCCGAGCTATTGAAACCGGCGGGTGAATAACATGACCGACCAGCTCCTGAGGAAAATCTGGGCTGTTTCAAGGCACACGAACCCGAAGCCCATAACCCTAACCCCGAGCGCAGCCCTAAGTCCGCCGTGGGACCCCTTGGCTCGGGTTGCGGTCGGCAGGGCCTTGGCCTTGGTGTTGGGGTGTGCTGCTGCCTGTGTGGGAGCGCTCAGCCCTGAGGGGAGCGCGGGGGGAAAGATCGTTCGTGACAGATTTCTGTGCTTGGTCCGTGTGTTAAAATATAATGTAGCTGTGGCCGTCTGCGTAACTCTGCTCTCTGCTGCGTTTCTTGGTAGCTGTGAGAAACTTCCCTCTGCGCTTAGCCTGCCTTTGAGAAATAGTTGGGTGACAGGCAAGTCTCACAAATTGAAAGAATGTTCTTCTGTGTTCCAGCAGGATCTAGTTTTGTTTGGCTCTGAAAACTTCTCATGGAGAATGGTTAAGGAGGAATCAATGACATCACTCGGCAGGAAACACTCTTGGAAGGAAGAGTTGCTATCAGACTAATCTTACATGATAAAAGGCTCATGGATAACCTCTTCACTAGCTGAATACATCATAGGTCATAGACCAGTTTATGGACTGAAATACAGATGTTGCAGATACTAGAATTTATTTTTAGCTTCAAATTTCACTTGAGAAACATGTTATCCAGCTTTTATTTTGTGTGAGTAAACAGGGTGCCAGATTTTTTGTCAGCGAGTTCGGCTTTGTGAGAAAAGACACCAAACTGCTTCAGTGTTTAACGTCTTCAGTCTAACTCACATCAGAAACTCTTCCTCAGAACCAACTTCTTTCTTCTGGTATGTGTTTGAGGAAAGCAACTTCAACTGTTGCTGTGGAGTAACCAGTGCACTGTTGCAGTTTCTAGTGAAGTAGTCACCGTGAGCTAAAATGTTGCCTCTTTGCAAACCCAAATGAGCTTGCAATTGTGTAAACATACACCTATATAGCAGCTTTGCAAAGAAAATCCTGGAATTCATCCCCATATCGAAACAACTTTGCCTTGTGCCTGGCACAAAAAGTTTGGCTTCTGCCGTCTAACACTGGGCAATTTGTTTCGATCCTGAGATGTCTTTTGCTGGGAGGAACAGACTGAAGGGTGCTGTAAACTGAAGCAGTTTAGTGTAATCTTACGCAAAACTGAACTTGTTGACAAAAATCTGCTTGGAAGATGGAAATAATCAGGTAGTGATAATTTCAAATCCATATAGTTAAAATGGAAGTGAGCTAAATAAAAGCTGACTGTGGGCTTTTGGAGTGGGAACAGATACCTTGTGGTTAGAGAGTGAGCCAGGGGAGGGACTAGAAAGGGGAATTGAGCTCTCACCACTGGCAGATACAGCATATACTGACATTTTTATGTTGCCACAGTAAATCACATGATCTCTTGAACTTGTTTGAGTTAGTGGTTGGTGGGTCTTTGTTAAGAGCCTTTTTTGCATAGAAGTGTTAGGTAAGAAATCTTTCAAAAAAACTTTTTCGTGCCTGTGTCTTAGATTTCAAGTGCAGCTACATTTTATACTGGCAACAGAAGGTAGAAAGACTGAGTTTGCAAGCATCTAGATAAAAGAGGAGGAGAAAAAGTTTCATTTTGAAGCTGTTAGCTCTTTACAAAACACTTGAGCCTGAATGGAAATGTTGAGTAGAAAGAGGCTTGAAAAGAAAAATAATACATGAGTTGGGGGGATTTTTAGCTTTGAAAAAAATGTTTCCTGTGAAGAGCAAGGCATCTTTTATCAGGGTGTTTGGTTTGGTTAGTTTCCGGAAAGGATGTGAACTTTCATAGCTTCAGAATGGTTTGTCACACATCTGGTGCCTTCAGCACCCCACGTTCATGTTGCTTGAATTTATTGTCTGTGTTTATAGGAGCAATGGTAGCTGAAAAGTCTGCCCGTTGTTAGTAGAGAAGAATCAAATACTTGTGCTTTGTGAAGAAGTTGACACTGTTCTAGAATCTGGACATCCAAACAGGGATGCTCCTTTTTCAATTTAGTGTGCAACACTGAATATTACACTGGTTTGTGGGTGGTTTTTTCTCATACAGTTTTTAATAAGCTGAAAAACATTATTATTTTTTCAGATCTTTTCCCGTCCCTCTCTAAAAATGTCCAAGGTAAGAATAACATTTCTGTCTTCCAATGTAATAATGTGATACATATTTTTCATTTTTAAATATTCTGTAGCAGTGAGCATTTGAAAACTATTGTGTAAATTCCTCTTCCCCACATTTTAAGAGAGCTCTCTGAAGAGCACTTCCAGCAGATGGCTGTCACTTCACAAGTTTCTCAGGGTTTTCCTTTGGATGTGCTAAAATGGATCAGAAATGGTTGTGTTTTTATTCTAGTCCATAGACAATGATTCTATTTTAACTGTGTGTTAAGGCACTGTTTTAAAAGTGTGTGATTAGTGACTGCACTTCATACTTTTTCATACTTTGATAAATAATTGTTTGGGATTTTGTTTCTCTTTTACTTAAAGTGATCTTGGCTGGATAGCTGAATAATTTTTTTTGAAAGCTATAAGTTGATGTAGTTCTGCACTTCTTTGTGAAACTGTTGAATAGTAGCAACCTCTGAGTAGTTTCCTCTCTGTATGTCATGTAGCTTCAAACCTTTTGAGATAAGTGAGGAAAGCCGTTACACAAACTAGTAAGTCTTTAGTGGTTGCTTATTGTTGTCTTATTTTATTTTATTTTATTTTATTTTTAGCAACAGCCTGCTCAATTTACTAATCCAGAAACTCCCGGCTATGTTGGATTTGCAAACCTTCCCAATCAGGTTCACCGAAAGTCTGTGAAAAAGGGGTTTGAATTTACTCTTATGGTGGTTGGTAAGGAAGTGTTTCATAGTCTTTCTCAAAATTAGTACTAGTTCACAGTGAGTTTGAAGTTAAAATGAATGTTACTTCCACTATTGTAAGGCTTCAGCTTGCATCAGAAACTTTTCTGTACTGTAGCATTTAGCTTTCTTTTATATTTTATCGATTCTTGCAGAAGTTTGTTGTTTACCACATTACTAACCATGCTTGAATATAATAGTGAGTTTGTGGGTGAAGTGAAGAAAGTTTCTTGTACACTCAAAGAATAATTTCTTCCTTCCTTCTCCCATGTCTTATGGGATTTCAGCATTCTATTTGAAATGTAGTTTTAAACTGGTTTTGCATTTGAATACAATCTTTGTTCACTTCCGTGTGTTGATTAAGAGACAAGTGTTGAGGAGAACATTTTCTGTTTAAAATGTTGTTTGTGCTTCTGTAGTTCAAAATAATCTGAACTCTAGTCTTTTCAACCCTTTCAAATACTCTTGTAAACGAGTGAGAAAGATTGAGAATTGGACCAGTTGGTTTTGATGTAAGCTGCTACTTTTTACATTGATCACGATTTTATGTTAGCAGTTGTAATCTAAAGTGTTATTCTATTTGATAATTCATTGGGAGTCTCTGCTGGTATCTGGAATGGAAAGAAAAATCTAGTGTCTGCAGAAGTACCTTGATCCTTTGAGAAATCAGTTGCTATTCCTGAAAGTTAAGTAGACTCCCAAATCAGGCTTGGATGTCTTCTCTGTTTCTCTGTTTGTGAGCTGTAATTTCTGAGTTTTGGTGTTTGAGCTCTGTAATTCTTGCTTTTAAATAGGCTTTCACAAAAAGTACCCTAATAGAGTTAGGCACCACAGGAATTATTACCTGGCACCACAGGAAATAAATCCCATTTGTGTGCTAGATTTGCCCAAGAGAGATCACAGTGGGAATGAGCAGGAGAGGCAAGATAGTGCACGACAGGAGGTGTTTAACTTCTTAATTGTTTTGGAATTCAGTAGTTACAGAGAGAGTCTATCCTCAAACCTTTCATTACTTTTGCCAAATGACAGCCCTAGCACTGCTTTTGTCTTGTGTCTGTATTTTGTTCTTCAGTGCTGTACAGAGTTGGCCCTTATCTTTGTCTTCCCAGAATTTTATCATAGCTCTTTACTGTATCTTTCATTGGATTTGATTTGCATGATACCGTAAAGGATATCCTGTAAAATCTAAAAGTAAAGCCAAACTGTAAGTAGCTGCTTCAAATTATTCTATCTATTGTAACTCTTCAGAATTTACTGTTCAGTGATCATAAAAGTGTGAACAGTTTTGAGAAAGAAAATATGTGCTTTCTCTGCTAACTTAACTTCCAGATCTCTTTGAATTCTAACTGCAAATAGTGCCATGTAAAACAGTTTTGGAAGAAAGCAATGTGAAAGTATGTAGACCAACAGTTGTTTCTAGCCTCTTGTAAAATAGAAATAGAAGGGAAATGACATGGTGTAAGAGTAACAGAAAGGCAATTAACCCACCCATGTTGGAGTAAAATGGAACTTTACGGTTGTTGCCTGCAAGTATTTTAAATGAAAACTACAGAAGGAGAACTTGGAAAAAAGTAATTTCATTGAAATTTTGGAGTGGTATTTTAAGATATACTAGCAGAGGGAGGCAGTTGATGTAAGATAAAATAAACTGTGCTTTAAGTTGTTGATTATTTCAACAGTTTGGAATGTGAACTCTTTCTCTTCAAATATGCATGGAGTTTAAGTATGTTCTCTCATGGGCTGAGCCTGTATAGAACCATCATTCTTCGTTAAGTTGCCTTCTTTCTTCATTTCTGAACAGGATTATATTTTAAAAGCTGTCCATGCTGATAGAATCCTAATCAATGATTTTGCTTTTTCACATTGTTTTTGGTTGTGGGTTTTTTTCCCCCCTGCTATTTACTGTGGTGTCTGAAAATATTAGCTGCAGTTTATAATAATTTGTCTGTTTGGCTATGTTGCTCCCAAAGGAATCCCAATCACTTCCATTTCTTAACAAGTTTATGTTCATTCTCATTATTAAGCTGTGACTTCATCTAAATAGTTATTTTACTTATGAGTTACTAAGCTACTGTAGCCAGTATAATCATTGAAAGTGACTATGAAAACTGATTTGGGGTATGTGTAATATTGACCCATACTGAAACTATGGAATGTGGCATTGGATGAAATCATACTTTATTTAGTTTTGCTGAAATGCTTCCATGTGACTGTTGGGTTACGCTGGGTGCATGTGTCCTTCACTGGTGAAGGTTGCACTGGCTCAATCTGATCTTGAAAGCTGCATTCTATAAGGCATTAAAAACTGGCAGCTGCTACTGAAGCTTTATTTTAAAACCATTTCCGTCTTTTTTTTTTTTCTTTTGTTCAGATATTTTTGTCAGATTCATGTTACAGAATAGTCTGTGTTACTCAGGGATTCTGTGGCCCATCATTTCTTAACATCTAATTTTTTAATTTAATTCTATCAACACCTGAAATAAAACTAAAATTCTAGAAAAAGTTCTCTTCAGTGAGATCTGTACTGAGAAGTACTGAGCATGTGAAGCTGTTCTTTTTTCATGCTGTGAACATTTGTTCTGATTAAGATCTTGATCTTTAACTAATTAGTTGGCCTCTAAACTCTCCTCATGGCTGTCAGTATCTCTAGAACAAAAATATATTTACGGCACAATTTGGTATTCCCCATATTCCTCGGTATAAAAAAATTGCTCAGTGGCCATATTCCTCTTGCCTTGAGTTCTTATTTGTCATATTGGCATAAAAAGCAGAAATAAATCCCATTTTATGATGTCTGGCTGTACAGAAGTTTAGCAAAGCCTTTTTCATTGTTTAAATTGATGATACAACCTTGACAGGACATAGCTTCTGGCTGGGTATGATATTTCACATTCTGGAGTCATAACAGAAAAGCATGTCTTAAAAAATCAGCAGACAAGAAATGGGAAATCTTAAGCCTAAATGGATCAGAACTCCACTTGACTGGCAGAATTAATTACAAATAATCGGTGAAAGCTCTGGGAAAGGGCATTACAAAGATGTAAAAAGTGTTATTCAACCTTTTTGTGCAAACTT
The DNA here is from genome assembly GCF_008360975.1 of Lichenostomus cassidix. Taxonomy (NCBI): domain Eukaryota; kingdom Metazoa; phylum Chordata; class Aves; order Passeriformes; family Meliphagidae; genus Lichenostomus; species Lichenostomus cassidix. Next base: position 22,135,923 of record NC_139490.1, read on the forward strand.
TGCTAATCTGAAATTAGATATTGTAAGTTTTTTATTTGAAAGAAATATTTAAAAAAACTATAGTCAGATGATACGGTCTGGATACCCTTGAAATTATTTATGTAAATGTGTTGCATTTATCTTTGTATTGAATCACAGGTGAATCTGGATTGGGAAAATCTACATTAATAAACAGCCTCTTCTTGACAGATCTTTACCCGGAAAGAATAATCCCAGGAGCTGCTGGTAAATAAGACTTTTGCACAAAGATTTTTGGAGTTGAATGCTTTTATCTTTGAATTTTGGTAACAGCTAGCAGTGATTTCTAGCTGTAATAGTTTCTAATGTATTTCCTGACACTTGAGCTGTTTGATAAAACTATTTTCCTCGGCAGCCAGGATGTCTATGGGGTCTTTGTTATTTAGTCCTTGTGTGTATTTGTATTAGTACCTAGCAACTTGATCCCTTCTTTTGCTTGAAAACATTCATTGTGCCACAGTAAGACAAACAATCAACTAAAACAATCAGAAAATTTATTTAATTTTTAATCTGTTGCAATGAATTTTTTATACCTGCTTGAACCTTCATTCCTTTGTTTTGGATTGATATTTAGTGAATGAGAATTTCACCTCCTGTTCTTCATTCTCATGTCCTATTTTTATTCTGTTAATCAAGGTATGCAAAAATCTAACAAAAGAGAATATTGTAATAAAACAGAATATGCAATTTTCCCATTTTGCTCCCTGTTGAATGACTTGCTTTAATGGTTTTATCGTGTTAGCTGATGATTGCTTATAACTTCCAGCCTCAGGAAAAAATCCATTACGTATAATTTTGTATTGTTCTCCAATTACCAATTATGGTTCTGTCTCAGTCCCTTTTGCCTTAATTTCTACATTATTTTTAAGAAAAGTATGAAATCTCATATAGTCATCTGATAACATCTGAAGAATTTATGTACTGAGTCTTTTTGTTATCAGGCCTTAGAATATAATCGATAGAATAATATTTATGCGGTTTTATCTGCCAATTAATCTTTGGAGCTTATCTCAAAATGACATGGTCTTACAAATTTGATTCTGAAAGACTGAGTTTGTTGTCTTTCAGATAAGATTGAACGCACTGTGCAGATTGAAGCCTCAACAGTTGAAATTGAAGAGAGGGGAGTGAAACTGCGGCTGACGGTTGTAGACACACCAGGATATGGGGATGCCATCAATTGTCGAGACTGGTATGTGCACAGAGAATATATCTTGATCTGTGTAGGGAGATTGACAGAGATTTCTTATTTGTCCTGTGTCCTACAAACTTCTGCCACATGGATTGTGTATGCTGGACTTCATCCGGATCTACAGGGGACTGATGGTTTTTGGACCCCTATAAATTCCCTCCAGCACAGATAATTCTCTCAGGTACTGGAAGTCTTCCTCCATGGTGTCACACTATTAGATCATCCTTGAGAGAATACCTTTCCCTCACGCTTGACAGGAATCACCACCAGAGCTGAGAGTTTCTGTCCTCTCCCCAATCCCCTTGTCATTGCCCATATCCCAGGACAGGGGTCCTAGTTGCTTGGCTTCACTACCATCTAGTTCCATACCATGGATCATGATATCCTAGTATCTGAGCACCCAGGTTGCCAGGCTGAAATGGCTGCTGAAATCTTTTTGCATGTCTCACAGCTCACCAGGAATAGCAATTGGGTGATTATCTCTGGCCCTGCCTCTTCCTCCTGTTGTGAGGGCCCTGCTTCCTCTTCATCCTTCACTGATTTATCAAATCAGCAAACTGATTTAGGCTTGGATTTCTTTTTCTGTATAGGAGCATCTGTTCCTGGCACAAGCTGTTCTGGTAGTTCAGCTGCAGCTGGAGCAGCCATGGTGCCTGTTGTTCTGCTTTCCTCCTCCTCCCCTGAGGGTGCTCTCTAGTCAAGAGCAGTGTGTGGTAAACAAAAGCCAGGGCCCAGCACACCACAATAAGTTGCTCCTCTCTGGAGTTGCCCCCTCCTGCTGATCTGGGCCAGAACCAGGACACTAGTGGACAAAAAGTTGGATATAAGTAGGCAATCCCTGAAAGCCATTAGTATCCTGGGCTGCATCAAAAGCAGCGTGGCCAGCAGGTTGAGGGAGGGAGTTCTGCCCCACTACTGTGCTCCTGTGAGACCTGCATCCGGCTCTGGGGCTCTAGCACAAGACAGACATGGAGCTGTTGAAGCAGATGCAGAGGAGGATCATGAAAATGATCCAAGGGCTAGAACAGCAGTAAAGAGAGGCTGGGAGAGTAGGGATCCCATCTGGAGTAGAGAAGACTCCAGGGAGACATTATGGAGGCCTTTAAATATATCAAAGGGCTTATAAGAAAGGTAGAGAGAGATTTGATACCAGGGCCTGTAGTAGCAGAGAAAGGGGCGAGGGTTTGAAGCTGAGAGTAGACTTAGGTTGGATGTAGGGGAGCCTTTTACAGTGATGGTATTGAGATGCTGGCACAGGTTGCCCAGAGAAGCTGTGACTGTCCCTGGATCCCTGGAAGTGTCCAAGGCCAGGCTAGACATGGCTTGGAGCAACCTGGGATAGTGGAAGATGTCCCTGCCCATGACAATAACTTGGAACTACGTGATCTTTAAAGGTTCCTGCCAATGCAAACCATTTATGATTTTAAATCAATTTGGAACAAGAACCTTAAATCATCTTGAACATGTGTGGTTAATGTTAATCAAAATATAAATAATAATCCCAGAGAAATTTCTTGGAGAGCTGAGGTTGGGTTATGTATATTTTATCTTACTATATATATATGCATAGTAGCTTGTTATTCTAGGATTCAATTAAAATTTTAAAATATGTGCTCTTCTATTTTTCCAGTCCTATAAAATCAGTAAATGAATTTTTGTCCATCAGAAGATTTGTTCATCAGCAGTGTATCTTGGTGGTTTAATATTACCTTTGAAACAGTACTAAAGTTGTGGACCATTTGGTGATTTCTCAAATCTGTGTTCATTTTACAGTTTTAAGACCATAATCTCCTACATTGATGAGCAGTTTGAGCGATACCTGCATGATGAGAGTGGTTTGAACAGAAGGCATATCGTAGATAATCGAGTTCATTGCTGCTTCTATTTCATTTCACCATTTGGTCATGGGTAGGTGTTTCTCTGTCATTTTTTTACATTATTTTGTTTTATTTTATAGAGTTGGTTTGTGCCTGTTGACTTAAATTTTCAGAATCAGGTTGCCATTATGTAAGCAACTGCTGTAACTGCTGTCATTAATTGGCTGTGTTCTTTCTCTCTGTGTAAAGAGAGATATTTATGTTGGAGTGAAAATAAATTCATAATGTAGAGTAAAAAGAAATAAAAATTTTCCGTATTTTAATTTTAGCCTTAAGCCTCTGGATGTTGAATTTATGAAGGCCATACACAACAAAGTAAACATTGTACCAGTGATTGCAAAAGCTGATACACTTTCTCTGAAAGAGCGAGAGAGACTAAAGAAGAGGGTAAGTGGTTTTCTAGCTTGCAGAAATGTGTTGTGCTTTGGTTGTAGCAATATGGTGGCTGAAGAGAGGGGCATTCTCATTAACCTTGCTCTATCCTAGCTGAGGCAAATACAATCTCATGCACAGTGTAACATCATTTAATATGTAGTTTGATATCTTGTAAATTATTTTATTATGTTTTTAACTGAGAAAATGTCCTTAGAATGTTGTTTGCAAAATGGCAGACTGGCTACATTTAGAATTAGATTATGAGTGAATTTTGAAACTTTGAAAAAATATTTAAATACATTTGCTGATCGTAATTGCTCTCTTGCCTGTTTAATCAGTTCCGAAGCAAATTTTTTAGCCAGTCAGAATTCTGATAGTTAAAAAATGGGATTTTCAGAGATGTTTCTGATTTTGGAGTTGTTTTTCTTCCCCTATAATCACTCCTTCTATAGCATTCCAGTTCTTTGTTCCAGAGGCAAGACCTCTTAACACATTCAGTCTTGCAGGACTTGATGCTGTATTTGCTGGGAGGAGGTGGAATTCAACAAACCATCTTGAGCTAATAACAGCAACGAAGTTTAGAAAGAAGTATTAGAATTAACTTGTCAAAAGACATGCTCCAGTCTTAGCTCTTGCATTGAAAACTTTATCTATGGTTCTTTGTCAGTTATTCTGAAAATCCTTATAGCTATCTTACCCAATTTGGAATAAAAATAGAGATTTTATATACAATATACACTAGTAGGTACATTTATTGTGCTAGAATTCTGCAGAAATAAAGATTATTCTTTTTTAAAGAGCAAAATTTGGGTCCATGGCAAATAGATTCCAGCTGCAGACGCCATTACTGGCAGTCATGAAGACAGAAAAAAGTATTTGTTATGTCTGTATCTCAGTTTTTTAAGCACTCTTACCCCTACCCCCAAGTAGTAATTCAGAGGTAAGAGCAAGGAGATTAAGCTGTAGAAAGCAAGCTTGACTTCTGAGTCAATGCTTTTAATATTACAAAAGAAACCTGCAAAGGTTTAAGCAAATGTGGTTTCTACAAAGGGTAGTGTTTTTATGAACATCATTGTTTGTCTGAAAGTCTATGGCGAGTAGTTGCTGAATATCATGAAGAAATACGGTGTTTAAAACCAAATCCTTGTGGAACAATTTGGATCAGTAAGATAAATCCAGATTTCTTACAAGACTGTGTATTAAGTAATTTCATGTTCAAGATCTAAAGGTACTGATTCTACATGTGTATAATATCAATTTCTTTTACTGCAAATCTCAGATTCTGGATGAAATAGAAGAGCATGGCATCAAGATTTATCACCTGCCTGATGCTGAATCAGATGAAGATGAAGATTTTAAAGAGCAGACCAGACTCTTGAAGGTGTGACTGGCTTCACAGGTTACATATGGGATAATGTATCGTATTTTTTCAGACTCCTCTGACGGCTTTAGAACAAGAGCTGCAATGCAGCCTGGAGTGAGTCACCATGTCTCTGCTCAGGCTTCCCTAGCTGAAAGATGGTGGCAGCAATTACTTGTATTTATTTTACACCTTCAAATTAAGAGAATTATAAACTTATAACCATAATATGCAATGCTGAGCAGAGCAAGAGTTGTTCTTGGAGCTGTTTGTCCTGGTACATTATAAGTAACTTCTGGACTTTTGGCTTTCAGGCCAGCATTCCATTTTGTGTAGTGGGGTCCAATCAACTCATTGAAGCAAAAGGTAAAAAAGTTAGAGGTCGGCTCTACCCATGGGGTGTAGTTGAAGTGGAGAATCCAGAGCACAATGACTTCCTGAAGCTGAGGACCATGTTAATGTAAGTTAGAAAATTCCAATTAAATGGTAGTTTAGAAAACAATCACCAGGATGATCAAGCACTACACTGGGGGGTTGAAGCAGTTGTGAAATCCCCGGAGATATTCAGAATTTCTGTGGGGAAGGCCATGAGCAGTCTTGACCCAGCTAAGCTTGGCCTAGTCGGGGATTCGACCACACAAGCCCCATAGGTTCTCTCCGATCTGAATTACTCATTCTGTGAAAATGATGATTTGTCTAATCCTTTTGTCAAAAGCAGTGCTGTAGGCTACTCATATCCCCAGGAGCGTAAAAAAGATTGTTTCATTCCTCGAGCTTATTTCAATATATCTATAAATAGATACACTTGCAAAGGAGAAGACTTCAAAAGTTCACTGCGTGTTTTTTTCCTGATCTTTGCTACTCTGTTTCCCCTGCTCAGCTTTATCAAAGGCTTTGCCCCAGAGTATAGCTTCTGTCAGGGAAGTCTCAGGGCTGAGGATGAACACAGGGCTCTCTGTGTCCTTTACTGCACCAATTTAACTGAAATTAGCTTTTAAATTAGTGTGTTAAGTGGGTGTGCATGCTGAGCACATTGATCCAAGACAGTGCTCAATGTGAGAGTTGCTTAAGCAAACTGATGTGACATAAGAATGCTTTATCTTTAATTACTTCCTCCAGTACCCATATGCAAGACCTTCAGGAGGTGACCCAGGATCTTCACTATGAGAACTTCCGCTCTGAGAGGCTCAAACGAGGCAGCAGGTTGTCATCTCATGGTTATATGCTGTTTCTTCCTCTTCTGAATTTATTTTTTGCTCTCTCTGTGTCTCACCTACTACTGCATTGCTGGGATTTGGTAGATCAAGGGCAGCTCTGTAGCTCCAGTCAATATCAAGTTCCATCAACTGGATTACAAAGAGTGTCACAAAAAATATTTGGTAAATCTGAAGTGACAGTTATGGAGTTAGGGAATTGTGGGAATAGTTAGATCTGTGCTTTGGTCTGAGGCTTGAACACAGTTGGATTGGAATGCTGAAGGAATGCTGAAGGTACTAAGTAGGACAGATGTCTGTGACAAATGTCTTAAAAAACCTGCAAATTAGGTTAAAGCTGATATGTTAAAAGTGTGGGTTTTTTTCAGAATTAGCAACTGAAAAATTTGGATTGTGTCTTCAAGAAGAAATGTTTGAATTTTTCTGCAGTGCTTTATTAAACATGACCTACATAAATAATTTTCTCTACATAGCAGTCACAGGGTAATGGCTGTCAGCCCTATTTTGAGCTGGGATGGGTAGGGCACAGCTTTCCTGGAAAGAGACCTGGGCAAAATACCCCATTTTTAAGTACAATAGCAGGGTTTGTAAAGATGAATTGGTGAGTTCTTGTTGGAAAATATATTTCCTGGTTTAGGTGTTTCAGCTGCGTCTCTTATTACAGCCACTAGAGGGTTCCGAATTGCACATTTTGGGGGCTTTGGGGCATTTTGCAAAGCTTTCCCCATCCTGCTGTTGCCAGAGATTTTGACACATGCCTGGTCCATTTTTAGCAAAAGGAGTTTGTTCTTGCCTGTACCATTGGCCTACATTCAAGCAAGATAAAATGCTCTTCTCTCCTGACTTTAAATCCTGATTTCTGAAGTTCAAAGTCCCCACATTTCCCAAGTTCTGGCACCTGTTATCCAACAGGTGTGTACAAAGGCCTTCGAAGTAATGTGACCTAGGGTCATCCAATTTTTAGAGGATTTCAAGTTGCTTTTGCCAATGATCTGTGGCAGTAAGTTGCTGTTAAGTTGAATATGTGTTTTTGTATCTTGTGTAGTAAGTGGCCCACACACCTTTGCTTTCACATTTCTAAAATGTGCTAGAACTTAGTTAAATTTTCTATAAGTGAGGGTAGATTTCAGGTGAATTTATTTCAAGTTTGCATTTCAGCTACCAGGAGTGCTTGGCAATAAGTGTTAGTTGACTGTAATCGCTAATATTCTCAGAGGTTTTGGGGCACAGTGGATTTTTTTACAATCTATTTCTCTGTTCACATTTTAACAAACACCAATTTCTTTGCTATGCATATTTGATGGCACTTGCTTGATTAGATCCATTAGTAGATCTTCCCTGTTGTGACATAGAGTAGGAAAAAGCTTTTAGCAAAGTGGTAGATAATCTTGAATAAAGCCACGTGGGAGTCAGTTTCTTCTCCCACGTAACAAGTGATGGGACAAAAAGAAACGGCTTCAAGTTGCACCAGGCATGTTTAGATGTAATATTAGAGAAATTTCTTCACAGAAAGGGTGTTCAGACACTGGCCCAGACTGCCCAGGGCAATGGTGGAGCTACCGTCCCTGGAACTGTTCAAATTGCTTGTGGATGTGGCACCTGGGGACATGGTTTAGCAGTAAACACAATGCTGGGTTAATACTTGGACTCAGCAATCTTAGAAGGCTTTTCCAAACTTAATGCATTTATGTTTCTAACAATATTCATATTATTTTAGGAAAATAGAAGATGAAGAAGTAAATAAAGACCAGATTCTACTTGAGAAGGAAGCAGAAGTAAGATGACAGAGCTTTATATTCTTGTAATGGGGGAAATTCTGTTCTTTGTTGCTTCTTTAGAGCAAATATTTATATGATCTTGGTTATTTGTAAAGGAAAAACTGGTATATGCCAATATAAATTTATTTAAGGTTCACTAAGAAAACAGTATGAAGAGGTGAGAGGAGACTCAGGATAGGGATTCTTTGAAACAAGTGGAATCTGGTAAAACATGATTCCATTGTAGTGATCAGCAATGGATGTGGTGCACACTGTGTGTGGAAAAGAAGAGCTATCCTCATGGGAATGAAGTTCTACAGTTAACAACTGCAGATTGGGACAAAGTCAGTTCAGCTCTGAAGCAAAAGAGGGAGTGATAGTAGAAATGGTCAGGAATAAAAAATGAAACAGAAATTCTCATTCTGCCACTATGACAAATTCACAATGCATAGCTCTAATGCTGCTTTTGTTGTTCCCCTAACCCAAAAAGGATATAGATAAGCAAGATTAGAAAAAGTGCAATGAAAAGCAAAATGTGGGCAGAAATGCTGAAATGAAGACCTGAAGCAGGTACTGTACTAGGGCAGATGAGATTAATAGCCTTGGTGAGAAGTAGATGACAGAAGGGAAAGGTCCTTACATGATCACAGATGGCAGGATGAATGGGAATCTACTACACAAGCAAGAGGTCATGATTGATGGGATGAATAGGTGGCTGATTTCAATTTAAAAAGACACTTCTAACATAGTCTGTAAATTGTGGTATTCATTAGCATGGAATTTGTATAAAGCAAGATATTTTTGAGCAGGTAAGCTCAAAGATGCTGAGATGGGAGAGTTTGCTTTCTCCATGAATGTGCTCACTAGTGCAAAGGTAAAATTTTTTGGTTTGGCAAGCTCCAAAGGGGACAGATTCTGAGCATGTGTGGGTAAGTACTGGGAGTTGGCACCTGACTGTCAGGTTCTGCCTAAGAGCCAGTGCTGGGGAGAGGGCTGATTTAGATGAGCTCCTTAGCCTGCCCCAGCACAAGCAGACTTCTACTAGTGATCTTAGTGGGGACCCAAGTCCCAAAATACAGCCAAAGTGAAAATGAAAAAGGTTGATGTTTCAAGCAATATGAAAAACAAGTATAGTGTAAACATTGTACATATTGAACTTGATTGTTAACCTTAACAGTTAATTTGAGCTTACAGTGTAAGTGCACAAAGGCACCCAAAATTATTTCCATTGTTGAAATGAGGTTGACTTGCCACCTGTCGGAGTTGGGTGCAATTAAAGGATTTAAGCAATGTCTGTGCAACATGGTTCAATAATTCTTAGTAGGTGAGTTACATACTTTTCTTGTGTTTAAATGTTGCAATACTCTAAAACTGAGCTTCAACAAAGTTTAATAATACTTATGTCTCATTGGATGGTTTGGTGGTAATACTTGCTTCCACCTAGTCATCACTAGCAAGGGAGTTGGGGAGTAATCCTGACAATTTATTTTTTGGAGGCAGATATAGGTGAAGTTTGAAGGGACATAAACAAGCTGCTTCTTTTTCTGATAAACTTTAGTAAGTGTAAATGCTTGTTCAGATCCATCATTTTTGTACATTTAACTTCAGAGACTTCCATTTAGGGTTGCTTAAAAATACCATTCCACAGTACAATAATAAAGCCTATTTATTTCAGTCAGTAAATGCCGGCCTTTTCAGGGATGAAGGGCAGTAAAAGAAGATGCCATAACCTGAGATCATTACCTGTCAGATAAAGAAAATGCAGATATGTGATCCCTCTTTAATAAAAATAAGTAATACCATGGTGACAGTGAAGTATTATATTCTGAGGTGAGATTAGGCTACAGAATTCTTCTGTGCTGCTTTTCCAGCTCCGTCGCATGCAGGAGATGATTGCAAGAATGCAGGCACAGATGCAGATGCAGATGCAAAGTGGAGAAGGTGACAACAGTGCAGTTCATGGGCACCATGTATAAAGTCTTGGGTAAGATGTTCAAATAGCCACTGAAAGGGCTTCTCCTTTAGCTGCTCACTAATGTGCTTTATATTAAGGAGTTTTGGAAAAATGTTTGCAAGATGCGTTTCCATAGATTGCAGTCTTAATTTTCATTTATAAGGATTAACTGCTGTTTGCAAAGTTAAATGGCTTGGAGTCAAAGTAAACAGTGTGGTGTTGTGTGTGTATATATGAAAATTTTCCAGTAAGTCAATACAATATTACTGGTAAGAATTGTGGAAGAAGTCTTTGAAATAGTTTAAACAGGTTTCTCAAGCTCATGATGAAGTCATTGTTTCCTTGTGACTTATAAATTGTGTGCAGTTCTTTCAGGTTTCTTACAGTGAAAAGACAGCTGATCTAAAATGGTATTTTCCTGCCTTGTTTTTAGATGACTTTATCCCCTGACACACAGGAGAACTTCTGGAGTTGAATTGCAGTGGTGGAGGCAGAAAGAAGCCTCTTGTTCCCATGTGATCTGGAGCTTGCTGGAGAGTTTAATGCGGGAATGTTTTATGGTAACATCTTGTGAGATGTATTTCATAACATGTAGTCAGTTGGCATTTTATATATTATACACCTTTGACTTTCCTTTTCTTTAGTCCTTCTTATATTGAGGTTATTTTAAATTTCCTATTATATTAGGGATACAAAATAGTAATTGAAAGTTTTCTAGCTTGATACAGCATTAGATAATAATATTTTTTTAATATACCTTATTAGCTCTTTGCTTTTAACTTTGTATTCTATTTAGAAGTAAACAGCTGTCAGTGATACCTTTTTCAGTGCCAGGTAACAGTCACCTCACTAAGGTTGCACCCCTGCAGGGTTAATTTTATAAATATTGCAGTGTTTACACGTGTGTGGGAGACCAGCAGCCCTTCCTCTGTCTCTACTCACAGCAAAGGATTTCCTTGGCCTCTGCAAATATCAAGTGAAAGTTCAAGCATGCCTTGTGTCTTAGCAAAAGAAAGAAGAGGAAATGCCTCTGCGAGAGGCACACTGTATGTTACATGACAGGCATTATTTCCTTTAGATTTAACCTCAAGGGTTATTATTTTCCTAAAATCTCTATCTCTATTGCAGCTAATTTTGAAGAATTTCTTGTAGGTCAGCACAAATCACTCCTGCTGTTTTCTGGCATTATTGTAGCCAAATAAACTTGAATAATGCCGGTATTGTTGAACAAGGTAAACTCCAAAGAGTAATTTTCTATGCATGGGTGCTTCCTATATACAAAGGCATAAAAAATTCTATAATCTCTAGTGAGTATTTTCATACTATTTTTAGGGCATTGAAAACTGTTACATGTAGCAAAAATATATACTAGCAAACTTATCTTTTTAAAAATGATCTGTCCCTGACAGGATCAATGTAAACTGTACTTTAACTTCTTGCTCCAAGATGGAGTCAGCAGTATTACTTCAGAAGTGACTCTGATATTTTTCATTTAGGCCAAGGTCACTTTCTTAATACTGATAGCACAGGAGACTGTTTATAGCTTGGCTGGACTGCAGATCACGCCTGGTATTGTGTTTGCAGCAAGTAATCACGCTGTAGCACACAACTGCCCAGGTGGTGGCTGACAGGGCAAGCAGTGACACACCTTGGGTTGTCTGCTGCTTCTGATAAAGCCAGCAATCAGATTTCTTCACCTGATCTATGACAAAACATCCTTATCTGAGCAGCTAATAAAACATAGGTAGAATTGCAACTTCTTTCAGCTCTCTGAGCTCAGGTGCAGCTATGACTTTTATAATTTTTTTAATGTTTCTTTGAAAAAAAAAAAGAACTTCTACAGCTAATGTATAATTTCAGTGGTACTTCAGTGGCTAGATAAATATAAACCTGTTAAGCAACTGAAATTTTTACCTGCCTGAAACTACTGTATTGTATTTGAATCTCTAAAAATGTGAAGTAGAGCCCCGCATTGTAGCCTTTGCTGGGGTGCTCCAGTTCTCTTTTCAAAAGTAAATGCTGTCAAAGTTTGACATGACTCATTTCACTTTCCCTAACCTTGACAAAAGTGAAAATGGGAACCTTTTTGTATGCTGAGATGCACAGAAGAGGTAAGTCCCATTTTGTCAAATCTTTACATATAAAACCTGGATGGAAAAACATGTGCTTCTAAATTCTTGAGTTGCTTTTTCAAAAGGAAGTGTAGAACCAAAGTAGTGTAGCAGCCCTATCAGAGAACACTCCGTACCACCTTATTTATCTCCATGACTATGAGCCTGTACATGAAGAAAAACTGTGAAATGTAAAAGGTCTGCAAAGGGGCCTGGTTGTTTGTGTCACTCTCGTTGTGTATATTGGAATGATAGTTTTTCCCTGTATTTTAACATAGGAACGAGAGCAGATTGTCCATTTGTTTAGTGCTATTTGGTCACCATCTGTGAAATTATATCAGGCAATGTGTGATCCTTTGAAATATTTACATATCTATTAAAGTATTTGATCAGGATAAAGAATTTCTTTTGATTCTTTAGCAAAAAAATGATCTAAAAATTCAGCAGGAGAAATATTTTTGTATGTTGTTTTGGTATTTAATGGGAAAAACCAAGTTTATGGCATTAGCCATTTTAGCTGCAATACTCAAGACAGGTAATTAACTGCTGCTTCTTCCCAAGCCTTTGGGGCAATTGTTCATAGTGTGCCTGATGTCTCTGAAGATCTATTTCCCCTTCACTTTTCTTGGGATGGTCTTGAAATTCATGGTTTTGTGCTGAGACATGAAAAGCAAGACTGCTTTTCTCAGAAAAGCTGCTGGTAAAGGAAAGTTTTGAGTAGCAGAAAGACTTGGAGACAAAAGGTAGATGCTGTTTGGTGGCTTGCTGAACTGGCCACAGTTCTTTTTCTGTTACCGTGTTGTGACGGTTTTTATTTTAGGAGTAAAAACACTTTTGAATTTGCAGAGCTTTATAGTTGATAGCAAAAAATACTTGTTCTTGGTACAAAACCCTGTTATATTCTGTTTTATGTACTACAATTAGCCAAAACTGTAATAAAAAATGCTAAAAAGCTATTTTGTGCTCATTATGATTCTTTATTATCATCAATATTAATTTGTGGTGACATGTTTCAAATATTGTCCTGGTTCTGACCAGGACAGGGTTAATTTTTGCAGTAGCCAGGAAGGGCAGAGTTGGAGTGGCAGTGGATGGGGTTGGGCTCTGTGGTAATAGTTTTTGCACATGCATCACTCCCACTTTTGTACCCTTTTGTTATTAATATGGTTGCTATTACTGTTCCTTTTCTTATCTCATTGCTATTTCCAGTAAATTGTTCTTATCTCAACCTGTGATCTTTACCTTTTGTGCTTCCAGGTCTTCTCTCTCTCCTGATGCAGAAAAGAGGGAGAGGAAGAGGGAGCAAGCTTTAACATTTTTGTAGGTTCCATTTGTCCTGGTTAGTGTGATGGTGGCTTGTATGCCCAAATGTTCTCTTTTCTGACGAGAGTAGTTTGAGTTTACTCTTTGGCCATCATGGCTCTTCAGCAAGGAATGAGGAAAAAGACATTCAGAGCCTGTGGTGTGCCCTTTTCAGGTTGTTGGGCTGGAGATCAAATTTACAGTGCTTGCTCCCAGGCTTTCCATTTGGGTGACACCTGTGGATGAATTACTCATACCTCTCTCTTCATACACACTCTAATGACCGCAGAGTAATTCTCCAGAGTAATGACTGAGGAGAAAGCTGTGCTGTGATGTGAGTGGAAGAGAATGTTTGGCATTTCATTAACAAATGCTTCCCAGCCCAACTTTATTCCATTGGCATGTGGTAGGAAATCATCTCAAGACTGAAAGAAATTAGATTCAGATTCATGGATTGTAGCTTCGATGTCTTTCGTTGTCCTTGGCTCCTTTGCCGTTTCTATCTCAGTAGACAGCGTAAGTGCAGAGAAGTGCCTTGTTTTCAGGCAACTCTCATGCTCCACACTGTCAAATATTGCCTGGATCTCTCTGAGTGTTTGGACAGGGCTAAGTACCCCTCATATGTCTGTTTCCTTGGCTTCTCTGTGGTGTTTTTGTTGGTTTATCTGGCTTCTGGGCCCTGAAGAAGGATTTCCATCAGGATTTTGCTAGCTTGTTTCACAGAATTTGTGGTTACAAAAAAGAAAAAGAAAGTGAACAAAGCATCTATGAACTCCTGTTTCATGATATTTGCATAAAGAAAAATGAAAAACGTAACTTTTCCTACATTTTTCTGAACACTTTGTAGTAGACCCTGAAATTCTATATGTCATAGGGAAGTGCCTCAACTAGAAGACAAATGAGGTGGTTAATTGCTTGGAATGTGCAAGAATATAATCCATAAAGCCTTTGGGAAGAGTTGAAACTATTGCTATGGAGGACATTGTACAGGAATTCAGTGCAAAGGACTCCATGGAATTATGTGCTCTTCCCTATTTGCTGTTTTCTCAATGCTGTGTGTGGAATAGAGCACAAAGAGCTTAACACAGGGCTCCTGCTGTCAGAGAAAGCCAGAAAGAAATGCTTAAAGGATTCCTGCAGTGCAAGAAAGCTGTGATTAAAGCACTTCATAACTCAGCTTGCTGTAGAGGTTTTCCCACAGTCCACAATTCCCAAGGGCAGTTTCTCAGGAGAGTTAACAGTTTGGCTAGCAGCTTGTTGTCTTAAAGCTCTGTTCCTGCCATGTCTGCCACCTCTTCCTGGAGATGCTGAATGAGGCTCTGGGCTGCTGTACTTCCTGTTCCTTTGGACAGCCCTGAAGGCATGTGGCTGGCAATGCAGGACAGTTTACCAGTGAGCAAGTGTTGGCCCTGTGCTGGAGCAGCCCCTGGTGTAGTTGTTTCCTAAAGAATCTCTTCACAATCCAGAAAAGGTGAGGTGCTGTCACCTGCTCGTATGTCCTTTTATATGGAGACTTGAATGGTGCTGAAACCAGGCTGTTGTCACAGTGACCAGGTAAGCACATGTGCAAGTGAAGATTCATTTGATGTCATTATGGATCAAGTTCAGAAACCAGGAACAGAGGGAGTGTGAGGAGGAAGAGCTTTGTCTAAGGAGTGGTGTGATGGCCAGCCACACTGCCAGTGCAGCCCAGACATGATGGGATCACCTGGGCCTGGCTCACAGCCACGGCAGGGTGTGCCCAAGTTTCAGGTGTGTTGTGGAGTTTCTGCAGCATTTAGCAAGGCAAGATCTGATGTAGCTGTGTGTTTGCAAGTTCAGTTTCAGTGCTTGAAATGCAGAAAACAAATGAATTTCACTCCCACCCACAGGAATGTGAGCCTGTCAGTCCAGCAAGGCAGAGAAGGTGTCCAGCTGCCTCAGACGGTGAACACTTTTGGGAAACTACCCTGGTGAGAGCAGACACAGCCCTGCAGCCATCCTGCCTGGCTTTATGGAGCAGTCTCATGGAGAAAGCAGTGCAGTACTCTCATTGCTGTAGGAAACACTGAACTCCTAGATAGGAAAATAATGAGGAGCTCTACTCTCCCAAGCCTGGGGCTTATCCTGCTCCCTTTGAAACCCTCTGTAAACAGTTCTGTAGAACTGACGCAGCCGGTTGTTTTTGCTCTAGCCCAGCCCTCCCCGTCTCTCAGCTTTGCACTTATTGTCTGTGGTGATGTAAATGGTGTCAGATTTAAGGCTACATTCCAAGAGTGATCCACGTTGCCAGATAGAAATTTCTGCTCAGCCATATAAGTTGCATCCAGGAAGACATGGCAAAAAGTCAGGGAGATCTGAGTTACAAGACATGCCTTCCATTAGCAACTTTGCCGTGTTGAGGCATCGTGCTTAAAGTGCCTCAGGCTGGCTGTCGTCCTGTTTTTTTATTGAGAAACAATTTGAGGCTGGTGGGGCAATGAGGAATCACCTTGTTTTTATAAGCAGAAGCCAAAAATTCATGGGAAAAAACCCATGTAGGAAGCAGAGGAGCTTACAAGTGATGTGAAGGTAACTCAGTGCATTCTATAGAATAGGTAAATACACACACCCTGAGAGCTAATGCAAAACACTCATTAAAACAGATCCTGTGCTGCTTCAATAGCATATTTATTAAAAAAAAAGAAAGGCAGTGACAGTAAAAGGCTTTGTTCAGAACATGCTCTTGTGCCTTGCAATTTCCAATTCCCCTGTTGTTTTAATGTTTTTTGGTTATTTTTACTTTTAAGAAGCTTTTCCATAAAGGAGAGCCTAAAACCTAGGCTGAGCTGTTCCTGTAGTGGTACTTGCTCTGAGTTCAGAGCTTCTCCCCTGCAGAGACCATGGGATTTGGCTCTCCAAGAATATTTCAGTCTCTTTGAAAGTTTGTACCCAGAACAAGAAAACTGGTTTGAATCTTTGTTTCCTGCCCAGTGAATAGTCTCAGGCTGCTTTGAAACACGGAAACACAGCGTGGCAGGGATGGTTGTCCATGTGTGTGACAGCTGGGCTCAGCTCAGGGGCTGCATCTTGGCAGCAGGGGGACTGCTGTGCTCCATATCCTGGCACAAACAGCTGGAACAGTCCTTTTGGTTGAGGGCAGAGTGGGGACTCAGCCAGTTTGTTTTGCCAGCAATCTGTGTTTGGCTGCCTCATTTCTGAAAGAACTTAATGCAGCAGAGTCTGCATTACTGACAGCCTCAACTATGGTTTATTTGGCAGTAAAATAATTGCCAAGCTTATCAGTGTCTGGTGTTTGGAGATCCTAAATTTATAATTTCATTCTGAAGTGTCCTGTCCATGAAATAAAAGTAGGCCTTTTTCTCCTTTATATTTAACTGGGCTTTTTGTATATTTGTTTGACTAAAGTTGATTGGTATGTGAAGATGAGGTGATCTTCTTTCTTGTCAGAATTTCACATTGTGGGGGAGAGGTGTTTTCTGTTTGAGGATGTCTTGTTCCTTGTCCACCCAAACACACAGAGAAAGTTTTCTTGTAGATCTTTGAGGCATGGTACAAGTCATGACAGAATTGAACCCTTGTGCAGCTTCTCTGAGGTATCAAATCCCAGGCTAATTTGATGGGCAGGGAAATGAGATGAACCTCAATGGGATTTAAAAATACAAAAAGGGAGGCACTCCCAGTTTTATTGGGGCAGGGGAGTTCAGGCCTTGTGGCTTCAGACATGCTTGGTTGCCCTCACTGTGCAGACATCATTAAGTGTAAGACAAGAATAAACCAATGTACTTGTAGAAAAGACTATTGGGCAGCTGCCTAATGTTTAGGCTGTTACAGTCACAGAACTAACACCTATAAAAAAATCTTAGGATTCAATTTAAAACAAATTTAGAGGAATTCTGGGCATATTTGTGCTTTTGTGCAATAGGATGGATGTACCACGTGGGGGCAATAAGGGATTATCTGTGTCTGAGCTTTTACCTGTGGATGAAGAACATGGAAGACACAGTTGTCAGATTTTGCCTGGGCTTTTTTTTTTTCCAGTATTGAGGCTCAGCAGTCATATTTCATTGCAGTTTGTAGCTTGTCTATGCTCTTGATTTTTCTGCTGTGGCTTCAGAACTGCTGCTGGCTACAGACTGAACCTTCTGGGCACGGAGGACGTGCTTCGACAAGTTCACTAGTCAGACTGAGAGAAGCTGCTGAGTGAATGCCTCTGTGTGTGTGCAGGTATGAACATATGCTGTGCTTAATTTACTTGTTCTAATTGCCACTTTCACCATGAGAGCCAAGTTAAAATAGAGATATAATTATGAAAGTCAAAGTAGGTGATTGCAAAAAGGGATTGCAGCCTCTTGTTTTTTTCTACTAGCAGAAGTTTTTCCTGTACATAAGTACCCAGGCCTGTTCTAAAGAATTGGTTAATACTGAGGGTTTAATTCCAGGTCACAGTCTGAGTCTGGTGGACTTTGTGCTTTATAATGTAATATAAAGGCCAGTGTAATTGGTAGTTGCAGTGTGTGTAGAAGATCTCCTGAAAAATGCTCCAAAGGGGAGAATCTGAGAAGCCCAAAGTTTTCCTTCTGGGAGAAGTGCTTGAGCATGATTGTGGGAGGCAGAATTATTTAAGATTGGAAGTATAAAATCCCAACCACAGAGTCTACAAATACCTGTAGCATGGGAATCAGTTTAAGTTGGTTTAGCAAGGTACTGTGACTGCTGAGTGCCTTTGCCAGTCTATCTCTGCCAGTGGAACAAGGGGCATTCTGAGCATTTTTGAAGTATCTTAATTCATTGCTGTTGGAGAACAATATTTCTCCTATGCTTTGAGGTCCATTTTTGGCAGTAAGTGAGCCTGGAGTAAGAGAGTAATTCTTGTAAGTGGTATGTACAGGTATGGCTGTGTTGTTCACTTGTGCTGATCATGTGGATCATATCGCTGCTTATCTGGCAATTCCTGTTCACCTTGACTAGTCTTTTGTCATCTAATGAAGGTGGATTGATCAAATGTTATGATTTCACTCTTCATGTTTTTCTACCATCTGGGGTACTGGTGGGCTATTACTACAGAACACCACCTGAGAAAAATCGCTGAAATTGGCTTGATTTTGCTATTTAAGGAACAAACCTATGCTCTTTGTGACTGTTGGGTAGAGAACTTGCTAAGCAGTGATAAGACAGGTTGAGGAAAGATTTGTTGATCGATGTAGACTAGTCCCTACTGAGATGTCTAAGGTGATGTGGAAGGCAATCCAGAGGATGGGTCAGTGAGACAAAACAACTGTCTCTGTCTGGTTCTGCTGCACAGGCTATTACAGATTGCGAAGCGCTTGGCTGAACTCTTCAGAGCTGAAACACTTCAGACCAGAAATATGGCCAGGGTGGTCACTAATTGTCATGACAATTCATCTAACATGTGAACACAGTTGTGGAAAAGTGAGTTTTTCCCTTGGTGGACCTGTGAGGTGCTCTGCAGGTGGTATGATGTCACTGGGTCATCAAAAGTGATGGATGAAAGAGTGATCACCTTGTGGAGAAAGCTCTCAGCCCTTCCAGATAGTCCTAAGTGACACTGTGCTTAGGCTTAGGTTAATGATATTTATAGCAAATTGTTGACTATCTCCAGGTAGTAACATATGGGAGAATTATCATAAAAGGCATTGGCTTGAACTAAAGTAGGACAATGGCAGTGAACTGTGGCCATCAAAGGTTTGTGAACTGCCCCAAAAGGGGTTCTGGTGCTTTCAGTGACCCACCTGCAATGAAATCCATACCAATCCATCTTCCTATTTTCATCCTTGGCATGCCCCATGTGTGTTGTCATTGTAGAGTCCCAGTACAACACACTAGAGAAGTGAACTGGTGATGTGTGGCCTAGTTAGATTGGTGTACATGGTATAAAATGCTGGCTTGAGTGGTTGTAACTATTTTTGCTCTCAGCTATGCCAACTTGCTGCTGTAGACAGAAGGGAAGACATAATGTAAGCTTTTGAAACTGCTTGCCTTGTTTTTATGAGAAGGGAGATCTCTGAGAGACACAGCTTTGTAGTGTGTATTTGGAAAATAATGTGCTGACAAAATCACCAATAGGTGTAATTTTTCAGTCTGCAGAGTTTCTCTTTGCCATGATGGAGGATCTGAATAAAAAGAAGCTTTCCCAGCTGTTGTTTATCTTGATTGGGTAAGAAGTCTGCTTTGAAGGACTTCCTCCACACTCCTCCAGAGAGTGATTAAAGAAAAAGATGACATTATAGTGTAGTGAAAGGGTAATTCTAATTGTCCTGCTAAGGCCAAAAGGAGAATGTGGTGTAGATTATCTGTCTGTTGAGTCAGAGAATTACACCTTGTTATTTTTTATCTCAGAAGGAGAAAGTTGTCCTTTGTCCTGACACTGCATCCTTCCAACAGCAACAGCTGGCTTTCATGTGTAATGACATTCTTCTTCTAGTTTTGGTCTCTAAACTTCTTTCTTCTCCTGCAAAGGCTTCAAACGCTGCGTGGATGGCTGAGAAATTTGATTTCATGGGTGTTACAGAAACTCAGAGGTCTTTGTGGATAGCTGTGAAGAACATACTGCTGAGTCTGGCAGAGATAACCATCCACTCCCTCTTTTGGGTTTCAAAGTCACCAAACACCAAATCTCAAGCATGCTTTTTGTTACAGTTGCTGAGGATTTATTAAATGATTGAGTGTATAGAACAGAGGTTCAACCTGATATGGCCCATACTAATTGTACCCTGTTTGGTTGGGAGTAGGAATTACAGAGGGTAGAGCTGTCATCTCTCTCATCTGGCTTCCCATTGCCAGAGGGCAGGGTTAGATGGGATATTGGGAAGAAATTCTTCCCTGGGAGGGAGGTGAGGCCCTGGCACAGGGTGTCCAGAGAAGCTGTGGCTGCCCCTGGATCCCTGGAAGTGTCCAAGGCCAGGTTGGACAGGGCTTGGAGCAGCCTGGGACAGTGGAAGGTGTCCCTGCACATGGCAGAGGAGTTGCAACTGGATGGTCTTTAAGGTCCCTTCCAACACAAACTATCTGGAATTCTGTGATGTGATGGAAAATAATTTTTTTGCTTGTGTGGATGAGAAGGTCAGAAATGAGCTGCGTGTAGAAACAGAGGTGCTGGGGATGCGAACAATTAAACACACTGAACCTTTGTGCCTTTTCCTTACTGAATTCAGTAAGGAAATTCAGTAAGGAATTCAGTTTCAGCTCAGTAAATTACTTGTATTTTGGGTGAGCAATAAAGTCAGGACTATGGAGTGAAGCATAAAGTGCAGCAGCAGGGTGCTGATGTTTCTAAAGACCCTGCCATATCTGTAATTACTGCTTCCTGTCCCAGGAAGTGGCTTTAAAGTGATCACATCAGATTTGTTCTCTGACTTAGTGGTAGCTACTTTTCTGCACAAGAAAACTTAAGTGCTCTTTTTAGATGTTAAAGCAAGTGATTGAAATGAACATGACTCTGAAGTGTCTGCACTTTGAAGGATGTGAAACTGTATTAGAAGTTAAGTTGTGAATAAAGAGCCATGCAAATAGGATTCTGAAACAACCTGTCAGTAATGAAAGCACTTCACCTGATTGAAATCACAATTGATCTTATGAATGGAGTTCTCTAAACTGTTGTGTACATCTTGGAACTTTCCAATTTATGGTTTTTGGTGGGTTTTTTTCCTCTTTTTTTTTTTTTTTTGGTTTGGTTTTTTTTTGTATCCATGAGATTCTTCAGCTCCATTTCACATTTTAAGGAGAACAAATAATGGGATATATTTTTTGTGTCTTTTGTTCTTCTGAAGAGATGAGAATGCTGCTAGTCAGGAATTACTCATTAAATTTGCAAGTTGCCTTTTGCTGAGTGAGAGTGATGAAGCTGCTTCAGGTTGAAAGGGCTGTTCTGCATAATTTATGTGTTTGTTATTATAAAAAGTCATATGCTACACTAATATTTTAATTTTCAAATTGTGAAAAGGTCAAGTTCTCAGAAACAAGATGGCTCCTTGCATTTCTCATGCTGTTGGCCAACAGTCGCTACCTATAAACACCCAAGGATTTCTCTCATTCCTGTTGCTTCTTGTCTTGAAGAACAGACTCTAGTGAGCTATGGGTGACTCAGGGGTTGTCAAAGGTGGTCCGTTTCAGGAGGAGCTCTTTTCCTGGCTCTCCTGTTGTCTGCCAGCCTTGGCACCAGCTTTAGAGCAGTCTTGGTGCACAGATCTGTTTGTCCTGTGCCGAATTGCCTACAGTGTTTTGCTCTTGTCTGTGTCAGTGAGGGATGGACTTGCTGGTAGGGGAGTGAGGAGAAGGAGGAGGGTGCTTTTGTGGTCTTCAGCAAGCAACACTGCACGATGCCTCTGTGCAGCACACACCTTTTCTCCTGTTCTGTAGCGATGAGTCTGCTTCTATCGTCACTTAAAATTGATGTGTGAGAAATTTAACGAAGTGAAGACCTAAAATGTTCATTACTTGGCCCAGGGCTGGTTACTGGCATGGTGTCATCCCCCAGGGCAGTGTTTCCCTGAGCAAATGAGATCTGTGGGGTGTGCACTGAGGGGTTCATGTGCCTTTTTTTGGGGTGCAGGCGTTGGACAGCAGCCTGTGGGCTGGCTGCCCTTCAGCTGGAAATATTTTAAAGCCTTCCTGGTGCTGGAAAACCACACTTTGGGTTTTACTCAATGAAACAATCCTCTAATCCCGGCGGTGCGGTGCGGTGCGGTGCGGCAGGAGGAGGGTTGCTCTCCGCGCGGAGGCTGCAGCTCGGAGCGCGCAGCCCAGCCGCCCCGAGCCGCCCCGGCCCGTTACCCGCCCGCGGGTGGGGCTGCCCAATGGCGGCGCCGGGGCGGGGCGGGGCGGGGCCGGCTCGGGGCCGGTGCGCGCGCGGGCAGCGGCGGAACGGGCCCGGCCTGGAGGTGAGCACGGGGCGGTGGCTGCGGGGCGCGGGCCGGGGCCGGACGGGACCGAGCCGAAGCGAAGCGAAGCGAGGGCCGGGGCAGGGCGAGCGGGCGCGGGGCGGGAGCTGAGGGGGCCGGAGCGGCGCTGCCGGCGAGCGGCGCCTCAGGCCGGTGGCTCGGCCCGCCCCGCCCGCGCGGCCGGGCTGCCGCAGCTGCCGGGCGTTGCGGGCCCGGGCCGGGGCGCTCGCGTGGGAGCCTGGCCGGGAAAAGGAACGGGCTCTGCGGCCCGCGCTCGGCCAGCCCCGGGACGGGGGCTCCGGGAGCCGAAGTCTCGGGACCGCCTCCCCCGGGGGCTGCCGGGCCTGGGGAGCGGCTTTCCCGAGGGCTGCCGGGGGCTCAGGGAGCGCCTTCGCCGGGGGCTGCCGCCGGTCCGGCCTGGGCGGCTTCGCCACTGCGCTCTGGGGCTGGCAGTGTGTGAGCACCGCTCCCCGGCACACCCGTCCCCTGCATCCGCCTCCGTGCGGGGGACCCGCGCTGAGAGGGTCCTGCGTCGCCCTGCTGATCGCGCTGCTCGGTCAGGGAAGCGCTCCTGAAGCCCCGCTCACCTGGCAGGGACCGGCTGCGGACATTCCCCACCCTCCCCGCCCATCCAGCTCCTTCCAAGCCAGCGTTTGGCCGTGCAGCGCTGCAGCGGACAGCCATGAAACCCTTCGAGGCCGTGAGGAGGGTCGGTGGTCATACGGGAGCGTGAGCAGACATGCATAGGGTCGCAGGAGACATGTCTCTCCTCTCACAACAGGGCACTCGGGATCTTCATCCTTCTTCGTTGCGGTGGTTGGATTCCTAGTGCATCAGTGCCAGCTCAGTGTAGCGATGCTAATGGGTGGCTATGGCTTAGTGAGAAAGTTAAAAGAGGAAAGTTTGCTTCTGTTGGCTGAAGGGACCTGATACGAGAGTACTTCCTTGCTGCTCCGTGTGTAGGGATCCCTTCCTATGGAGGGCAGGGACCGCCCTGCTCACAGCGGGGAAACTGGCCTTACTTCAGATCTGCCTTCTGCATGGGTGAGGGATGGAGGGAGCATGGACCCTGTCACTGACCAAAAGACACCGTGCTCAGAGAAGCTCCTTTGAAAGCTGTTGGTATCATTCCTGGAAGTGTGCAAGGCCAGACTGAATGGGGCTTGGAGTAAACTGGTCTAGTGGAAGGTGTCCCAGCCCATGGCAAAGGTTTAGAGCAAGATGGGCTTTAAGGTCTCCTCAAACCCAAACCACTTTACGTTTCTATGATCTTGCATATCCTCAGGTATAAGCTGATTTTCCAGATTTGCTGGTAGCTAAAAAATAAGTTTATTCTCATAAATAAATTCCTTCTGAAAAATAAGTTTGTTCCATCCAAGTAGAAGATGAAACTCATTATGACTTAAAAGTTATTTCAAAAGGACAACAAAGTACCAGGAACAAAAAGTGAAAAAGCATTATATACAGCTACTTAAATTTTGTATATTTTGTTTTATTTGCTCCTTCACTTAGCGCTGAGAGCAACACTCCTTTTGTCACTGTGCTACAAGGAGCTGATTTAGCTTTGGTGCCTGCTCCCAGTTTGTAGGAAATTATCAAGATAAACACTAGATGCAAACAAGTTCAGGGAGAGGCACTGCAAGGAAGATTTTTTTTATTCTAGAACGCTAATATTGAGGTAATATTGCACCTTAATTTTGCATTGTTGAGACCTTGTGGCTCACCCATGGCAGGAGGTCTTGGTGCTTTGGGACGCTCTGCTCTGCCTGTAGAAAGTCTGTATTCTCAGAGCTTGCAGCCTGTCTCAGGCTTCACTAGTTCATTTTCCTTCCACTTTTGTATAGTCAGCCCCTTGAACTGAAATGTTTCCTGAACCATGACACTATGGTTTGTGTCGTGAAGTGTTGTATGTAGTCAGAGTGCATAAAACGCTATAGGTAATTCTAGTGGTGAAACGGGAAATAGAGTTTGGCTTGGTTAGCACTCCTTACACATTGGGTTTTGAAGGCAGTGGGAGCAGGCTAGGGCTATTGGGGGATTGTTAATAGCTGTGATGGCATTAGCAGAGTGCCTTGGGAGGGAATGAGATGTGGCATGGGGAGATGCTCCCAGCTGGCACAGCAGGCCCCTGCTCTTCTGGGGATCATGCTTGCTTCTGCACGTCGTGTGTTCTGCCTAGTGCTTGTCTGGCCTTTGAAATCTGAATATTGGCCGGTGTAAATATTTTTAGGAACATGTCATCAGTAGGACAGGAGGTCGAGCCTCACTGAGTTCACTTTTCCTGTTACCACCTGTGGGGAAGGAGTTTGACTTCTGCAGTTTGTGTTTGATATGGCTTTGGTCTCTCCTGGCTGGTGACCAAAACTAGAGAGTACCCAGGAGCTGCTCATTAGTCTGGCCTTGGGTGGCCTGCCTGCCTTGCCTTTGGGAAGCAGCTGGCTCCAGCTGGAGGGGAGGCTGCTGAGGCCTCTGCTGCAGGGCTGTTCCTTGTGCTGCCTCGGCTATTGCTGCTTGCATTTTTTTCCTTTTGAGTAACTGCAGTGGGTGTCTCTTCCAGGAGCTGTGTATTCAGAAGGGGATGAATGTGCTCCTGGAGCAATGATTTTAGGAGTGGATGGCTAATAAATAGCCTCATGAGGAGTATGACTGGGCAGCTTCAGTTGCTCATAGGCTCCTGAATAGCAAAAATCTGACCATGCCATTACATGATAAAGCTCACAGTATCAAGGAGGTACAGATTACATCAAGCTCTGGTTTCTCTTCAGATTAGCAGTTAGAGGTGTAACCTGGGCATCTATTTCTGCAGAATTTTGTTGTTAGGGTGGTTTTAAAATTTATGACCTAGAAGTTTTTCTCCTTGGCTGTATGGCCACAAAAACCAAGAAGTTCACCAAAGAATGTACAAAAAGCACCTAAAGTAAGAAGCTTTCTGATTATTTGTCACCCAAAGCTGGAAGATTGTGCACTGGGCAATGTGTGCCCGCTTTTATGGTTAAGCTCATCCTTCATGCTGGGTTCAGTTTTAGGTCCCTGGAGCATGTCCAGAGAAGGGCAGTTGAGCTGGGGAAGGGTCTGGAGAACAAATCAGAGGAGGCACAGATGGGGGGGCTCAGCCTGGAGAACAGGAGGCTCAGGAAGGACCTTGTTGCTCCCTGTAACTCCCTGTCAGGAGGGTGCAGCAAGGTGGGAATCAGGCTCTGCACCTAGAGAACAAGGGACAGGACAAGAAGAAATGGCCTCAAGTTGTGTCAGAGGATGTTTAGATTTGATATCAGGGAAAATTTCTTCACTGAACGGGTTGTCAGGCATTGGAACAGGCTTCCCAGGGCAGTGGTGAAGTCCCCATCCCTGTGGGTGGGGCTCTCGGGGACGTGGTTTAGTGGTGGTGTTGGCAGTGCTGGGTTAATGTTGGACTTGATGATGTCAGAGACCTTTTCCAGTCTTAATGATTCTGTGATTGTCACACTTTCTTGTTGCATGCTGTCAGTAGGGAGGCTGGTGGTGTCTCTGGTTGGTCTCAGCTGTGCTGCTCCGGCAGAGCTCTGCAGGGGCTCAGAGGACACACAAGCCTTGTGGTGGGTGTGATTACATGGGGAGGCATCTGTCTCCCCTCCTGGGATAAGTTTATCTCTACAGGGGTCTGCAAGTATAAAAATAAAACCTCCAAAATGTTAAAATGCACTGGGCTGCAAGCTAGGAAGATGATGTGTGAGAACTGAATGTAAAACCACCCCCAACTAATTTGTAAGGACATGTACGGCTGGCTTCATTCAAATCCTTGGAGCAGACTGCCTACCTACTCTCAGCACAGTGAGACAAAGAAGTGTTTTCATGAGCTGCCTCTTCTTTTCAGACAAAACACGTTTATTACAAAGCAATAACCTACCACTCCTTTGGATGTGAAGCCATGTTAAGGCTGTCCCACTGCAGTACCTACATATTTTGGATTGTTGAGACACAGTGTGGTGTTTGGGTAATTCACCCAAAAGCCCCAAGGAGCTATTCCTGCTGGGTGCCTTGCACCTTGCTGCCACATACTCAGTGCCAGCAGTGGGCATGGGGCAGAGGCTGTGGGGCATTCTGAGCGCACAGGCCTCACCTGCATGTAGACCCCACTGTGATTGATTTCCTGTGCAAATATCACCACTTCTCTGGTGGCATGGGAGAGCTGGGGAGAGCCATGTGGACTTTTTTCCCATGTCAGATTAAACATTTGCTCTGCACAACTGCTACGAAGCTGTGACAGCAAGACTCATGCTGTAGGAGTTGCCTACTTGAACTGTTGTAAGTCTCTGCAACTGAGATTTTTGCCCACTGATTTAATCTGAGTATAGCACAAGTTTGCTAGTGAGGTGAGGCACTGTTACCTTGTAGCAGTGCGTGATGAAGTCTCTGAGCTGCCAGCAGTTAAAGTTTTGCATGAGTCATCATTTTGGGGATGCAGGAAGTTAATTGTTATTGTTATCTCAGTGTGAGGTCAATGGGATGGTTGGGTATTGGTGAGAGGTACAGTTCTGCCTTACCCTTCACTGTCCCTAGTGCTCATGCTGCTGGTGATAGGGGGCTCATCAGCAGAAAACTCATCAGAAATTAAAATGTTCATGTTGGGAGGGTGGAAGGCAAAGGTTCGACTATTTTATTTCTTAGCCATGCTTCAGAATGGTTAAGTTTTCTTTACATTTTCTTCCCAACTGTTGGATTTTAGTCATTATAGTGTGGTTTGGGTTGGGAGGGACCCCAAAGCTCATCTTGTTCAAACCTCTCCTGTGGGCAGGGACACCTTCCACTAGACCAGGTTGCTCCAAGCCTTATCCAGAGTTTCATTAACCCTAGGGGGATAAAGAGTGTTAAGTAAGAATATTGTGAAAGTGCTTCAGTGGGTAGTATTTTCATACAGAATGTCCATGGAAAATCTTTCAGGCTGTAACCCTCTATTTTTTTCCATGTTTCTATAGACTCTGCTCACTGTTGGAAGATGGGAGAGATAGAAGGAACATACAGAGTTCTGCAGACGCCGGGCTCTCGTTTGGGGGCCCAGAAGACCTCAGGAGTGAGTACCTTGGAGCCAGGGCAGAACCTCTTGACTGCCATGGCATCATCGCCTGCCAAAGCCCACGAGCGCGACCTCCCCATCAAAATAAAGATGTTGGACAACACAGTGGAAGTACTTGAGATCGAGGTAAGAGAGATTTAAACCTGATTTCAAGTACACTGAGCCCCTGATGATGCATAACTCACAAGGATGTGCCTCTGCAGAGAGCTGGGACGTTTTAAGGCAATACCTGAATAAAGATTCCTGTTGGGATTTTACCTACTTACAAGTAGTGATATCAGTTGTATGGCTTGTTTTTTAAAATCTTGTAAGCATAACAGATGTTTTGCGTTTTCAACAGACTTTAAACACAAGCACATACTGTAAAGAGTCTTTATTTGTTGTTTGCTTTGGGGGAACACCAACTGTCTCCTGCCAAACTGTTCTTGCTTCCTGAGCCACATGCAGCTTTGACAATTTGGCAGCTGGGAGAGTGAAAGAGTTTTGCCTTAGTTATTGATTTATATTAATTATTTTAATAGTTTGTATCCTCTCCAAGTAAACTTGCTCCTATTTGAAAGTCTTTGCTTACACTTCAGGAGGGATACACCAAAGCAGTGTCAGTTCAGTGGTCCTGAAAATTTTTACTTAGAAGTATGCTTGGGGAAATCTGCCATAAGACATAGAAGCCATGCACAAATTAGGGAGATTCTGCGTTTAAACAATTTTTTTCTTCCAATTCTTGTTACATTTTCAGCATTAACCTCAGAGTTTAATTCTAGTTTGCCTGTTGCATAGACTCAAAAAATTTTCTTCAAATAGAGTGAAAAAGATGTCTGTGGAACTCTGAAGAAATAGTGAATTTGGGGATGTCTTCTACGGATTCTGTCCAGCTGTTCCAGTCTCAGACATGAAATCTGCTTTTTTTTTTTTTTTTTTTTTCTCAAGTGTGAGGTTATGCCTGCATCCTTTCACTTGACCACACAGTGTCTGGAAATGCAAACCCACCCATCCCTCATGTACTGTATAGAACACAAAAGTTTCTTTTTTTCTCTTTAAATTATGTTAGAATATTTTTTTAGAAAATCTGCTGACTTTGGTTCTTTTTGGAGGATAATTTTATTTATTTTTCCAAGTTGATGTAGATGGTGCTTTTGTATTTTGATTCAAAAAGCAACACTCCAAGCAACACTCCAACACCAAGCAACACTCTCAACTCTGTAATTTTGAAAGTCAGTGCAAGGCCAGGTTGGATGAGGCTTTCAGCTAGTTGTATTGTATATGTTTCCCATAATTAGGAGCTATCTTAGTTTTTTTACCTGAAAAGCTCTCTCTGATTATGGTACCCACAGAAACACCCGAATTTAGGCACTAGCATGCTGAGGCCATATTGTGCTGTTAATATTGAGATCAGCTGAAACTGAAAAACTTAGAACCTCATGCCTGGTGCTGTGAGTGGCTAGGAGAAGGGGTCAGCCTTGGGTCAGCTTCAGAGCATTGAGCACAAAAAGGTCCAGAGTCAGCAGCTGTGGCATTACAGTCCAGCTAACACTGCCTCCATTGCCTTTCAGTTTTGGCTAAATAAGGTAGCAAATGATAGCAAACAGGCATGAGGTATTAAACTGTGACCCTCTGCATCACTTCTTTGGTGAGCTGATGGGATAGCAGGAACTGTTGACTGCTGTTTGTAATGGCAAATGGGAATTTTTCACTTAGGATTGAGGGCAGGAATTAGGAAAAGGCAGTGACATTGCTGAATAGGTGGCACAGTTATTTTTCAAAAAGCAGTTAAAAGAAACTGGTGGCCAAGCAGCTGTCCTAGAGGATTGAAGGTTCAGATTGCAATGCCACTTGCCCACTTCTCTTTGCTTTTGCAGTTTTTGTCACTAGATGTGAAAACAAGATGTGCTGTTTTGGGGTTTGTGTTTGATTCAGGTCAGCAGTAGTTTGTCAGTGCAGTGGGACACAGGCCTTTCTCATGGGGTTTTGGCACTGCCTGCTCAGGGAGATGTAGCTGATGGCAGAAGGTTGTTTTGGGTTTTTTTTTTTTCCCAGTTTAAATGATTTTCTTTTTCTTCTGTCTGTAAGAACTATGGCGAATGACTTTTTTTCTGGGAAAAATGGTGTGTCAATGGAAGGACTGACTGGGTGTATGATCAGCTCCTGGAGTGACCCTTGCCTGGGCAGTATGATGAGGAACCTGGTACAGGAGCCCTTTTTATTGCCTCGCTGCCTAAAATGAGCCACAGTAGCATTTTTAACGAAATGGAGTAGTCACAGTAACAACTTAGTCCATGCAGCTTTACATTGTCATCCCCCCCTTTCTCCAAGATGTGTTTAAAACAGTAGCTTTTCTCCTGGAAGCAGTTGGTGGGTGCTCTCGTTGGTAGCCCTTCCCTATTACTTGATGTTTTAATTTGCCAAAGAGCAAGAAAAGAGACTGACAGAGTGATGTAATGTATGGAGACAGAGCAAAATGGGAAAGAACAGTCGTTTCTTTGTGTTATTGGTGTACCTGGAACAGTTTGCTAAAAGTTCCATATAGCTCCATTCTACCACTTTTTGTCTGAAGTCCACTGTCTCTGTCCTTTCTCTCCATCTATACCATAAGGTTTGATTTCTAACTAGAAATTTTATTAATCACTAAGAGGAATTATTCTTCAAAGTATGTTGTGCAGAGCCCTTCTCCAGGGAATCTGATTTGAATGTTAGGGCACGGAGAAATACTCAATGTTTTCCAGAGTTTAAAAAAACTGAAAATGGACTATTTATGGTTTCTCCTTTCCCTTCCAAAACAGAAGAGAGAATGAAACATATCCATTCACAGCTAGGCTGCAGTATTCATTATTTTCATGAGTTTTGTTTTCCCTTTTTACAGCTAGCTTGTTTAGTCAGCTCAAATCTTGCATGTGCCATGTCATGGGGTACCTGGCCTCTTCTCTCCAAACTAAGTCTGTCCAAAGGGTGGTTTCGCAAACTGTGAGATGAATGATTGGAGAATTCAATTTAGTTCAGACTGTGGGCACACTTCAAAGTAATTAGGGTTTTACAATAGAAGTTCTGCCAGCTTTCCAGATTTTCTGAAGAGATTAAACTTGGAGGCTTTTGATCAGTGCAAAAATGTGGCAGGCTCTTAAACAGAAGGGTCTGGGCTGGGTTGAATTCACCAAAATGACATTTAATGAAATTGCTGCTGTAATATGATGTTTAATATTTGGTCTGTGTGTTGTTCCTTATGTAGGAAATTCGTGTCACTTAGGGAATTCTTTTACATGAATTATGCTCTGTGCTATGAGGAAGTGCCCCAGAGAAAGTAGTTTATATTACTATTCTTCAGATTTACCAGATTGTTTGGGGAAACCTTGGTGCTTCTTCAATGGCATGTACTTCCTCTTCTTCTGCTTGGATGTCAAATGAAATTTGGGAGTGAAAAATACTTCTATATTTTATTATAGGGTCTGCCTACCTCCACTGTAAGGGAAGATTTAAACTGGAATTTTTTTTTCTTTTGTGTTAATCTTTGTTTGGTTGTTTTGAGAACAGAAGTCTGTTCTTTCTTATTTTTTTTATGTAATGAAGTGATGATGTTCTGCATCCCTGCAGTGCTGTGTGAGGTGTACCTCTCCCTCTGACACCTGTAGACTCCTGGCAGGGAGATGCTGCACTCCACTGCTGTTCTTGAGAACAGGCTAGTGAGATAAAGTTACACTTTAATTCCTCCCTTTATTTTCTTATTAAGCATTATCTTCTCACTGTTCAGGTCTACTTTGATGTCTACTGGTGTACCCTGCAAAACTATGATATTACTACAAAACTGAAGTGCCCTATTCTATACTAAGCTGAAAATGGGTATTTGATGAGTACTCTGATAGTGATAGTGTCTTTGCTGGGCACTTCCTTGGCTTATTTAAATTTATAAATTGCATTATTAAAAGTGCAAAGCTACTCTCCACCCTTATGTTTAGAATGGAGTAAAATAGCTCTGGTTATTCTGGTTTCTGTGCAGTTTGCAGTTAGCTGTGATTACAAAGGTGCCGTGAAAGTGACTTTCCCTTGGATGCCCTGAAATCAGGAGCTGGGCTGGGACTGCAGATGGAATGGGATGGCAGAGGAAGCAATCTGACTGCAATATACTTCCCATGGTTTGGAGAGAGTGTTTCCTGCTTGTGCACATGGCAAAATGCTGCTCTCAGTAGCAGTGTATTGGTAGCGTTAGTGCCCCCAAGAACTTTGGTGGATATGATGCAGAAATGATGCAACTTTTCACTGTGGTTATTGAGCAGTTTTAAATAAGAAGTATGTGTATGTTAAAAGCTGGGATCGTGTTGTGGGCACTGAAAAGCACTTGCTGTGTACTGTGAGGAGCCTGGGGTGCATTGCCGGTGGGACAGGCAGCCCAGTCGCAGCTCTGGGCTCTGGCACTGCCTGCCCTCCTGCCTCTGCCTTATTCCCCCTGCACCTGCTTAGGCCTTCCTTTCATGAAGGCTTTTCCCCTCGGTGCTGTGAAAGTATTAAGAGCTTAAATATGTGAGGAGTCGAGGGACAGTCTGCTGCTGAATCCTATTAAGTGCTGTGCTGGAGGAATCGAGGTGCTGTTGGTCAGCTCAGTGTTTTTCTTCACTAGCCAGGAAGAAATAGTCAAAATTCCAGAAAGAATCATAGCCAGATGTTTGTCATTGCTTCGGTTTGAGTCTCCTAAATATGGCAAATAAGCTGCCTTAGGACTTATTTTTATCTGACCTCAGAAGAGAAAGTTAGTAATTCACTATTTTAAATTTGCAATTATTATAGGGTTTAAAAAGAAGGTAACTAAAGCTTTGCATTTTGTGTACTGTTTGAATCCACTATATATTTTTTAGGCCTGTTATTTTGTGTTTGGAAGCTTGACTTTTTTGATGCTGTGTCGGAATGTGGTATTGGGTGGGGAAAGGTGAAACCACAGCCATTTTATTGACAGACATTTAGAGTGTGTGTTGTTCATTCGAGTGTTTTTTTGGGGTTTTTTTTGTTTTTTAGGGAAGATGTAAACTTAAATTGTATAATAAGCCAAATTTATTACAGTTCTCTTGATATTAGTTGTCATATTATGCGTAAAGAAAATGGAGCTTTACTGCAGTAAAGGAAAAACAGTCTGAATATTCCTGTACAAAAAGTTGATTATGTGCACAGGTCTTAAAACACAGAAACCCTTTGGGAAAATGGTGATCAAGTGTTATCACAGTCCTTGAAATATTAATGCAGTGGATTGAATTTGTAACAGTTTGTATAGCTGGGCAGGTGTTCACTTCTGTTTTCATAATCTAGTAACGTAGGATAATGAAGATCAGCTGAAATCAGTCTCATGCCATTCAACCAAAATGGCTGTAGGAAATGCTGTATTCCACAATAAACCCCAAAACCAGGAAGTCCACTGGAAACCTTTTAAACCTTTTTTGGGTGTGGGCGACATTCAAGGTTGTGCCCACAGATGGGTAATTCTGTAGAATATATGGAGCCTGAAAGGGAAAAATACCCCAAACCAAACCAAATCAAGGATCAACCCACAGGCAGCTAAAGACAGCTACAGACGGTCAGTGTGCTGAGAGGCAGATCAGAGAAGTTTTAGGTTTGTGCCTACTGAAAAAAGGGACTTGGAGTTGAGCAAGGATGGTGTGTTGCGGTACTTGCAGGTCTCAGAGCAGCACTTGGGGATGTGCATTTAGCTAAACAGGGTTGCAAAAGCACGTCTGTGTGTCAGCCCTTTCTCCTTGCAACCAAATTCATGTCTGGAAAGGGCAGCATTGCCCACTTGGGCAAGAGAGAGACTGTACACATTGAATATTTCAAAAGCTGTGCTATGGTGACAGTGCCTAGTGTGAGAGATTTACTATTCTCATGCCTTAAGAAATTATAGCTTTAATTCTTCATGTATCTGTAGCCTTGATGTAGTTCTGGGCTTCATATGAAACGCTAAAACTTCTGTTCCCAACACCTTTAGCCAAAACAATTCCTCTGAATGGAAATCTAAGGACATGTTCATTGCCCTAGAGCCCCAAAACACGTAAATAACAGTGAATTGGAGGGGAGCAAGCCTGGGATGGTTGACATCATCACCTAAGGGTGTGATTGGAGAATTAAGGCCCAATATGCTAATATGATAGAACTTATAAAAGGTGGAGAGCATGTGACCTGGTGTCCATTTTTGGGTGTAGCCTCATGATGGGGCTTTGTTTACCCTGGATGTACCTAAAGGCCTTTAATGAATTTGTCTGCTTTTTACTCTCCTAACTTTGTCTTTGCCTCTTATTTCAGGTAGACTGTTTTAGGCATCAGTTCAAGGCTGGAGTGTTGGGTATGGGAGGGGGGTAGGCCCCTCTCTCTGACAGAACAGTCATTCACTAATAAAAACAAGAATTAGAAAAGGGAAAAAAGCCAAAAAGGCTTTGTAGAGACTCTGTTAGAGCTGTCTGACGTGGCTGAAATCGTGAAGAAGTGTTGCTGTGCCCTCAGCCCACTTCCCAGGCAGGTAAACTGAAGCCAGTGGTGTAGGAAGGACTTCTGCTGGGAAGGGGAGGTTAGAAAAGCTTGGCTTTATCTAATCTGGCCTGTAGGTATTTATTAACCCATCAGCATGTTATCAAACCTCTGCTCAAAGTACAGTGGGGAGTGATGTTAGGACAGCTGGTGCAGTTTGAGTTTTGCACAAAGCAAAAGGGAGTTTTGGCCTTTTCTGTAAAAATACCTGATTTGTATTTATCTTTTGTGTAAAGAGTCTGTCATAAATGTCTTCTTGATGTTTTAAATTATTTCCTGTGGGCAGATTTCCTCAAAGCAGTGTGTCAGCCTGGAGTAGCCCAACACCTCGCAGGGGAAGTACAGTACCTGGGTGCTGTAACTTCTCCCCCAGGAGAGAAGGCTGAGAGAGCTGGGATTGTGCAGCCTGGAGAAGGAAAAGCTCTGGGGAGACCTTATTGCTGTTTTTGAACACCTGAAGGGGCTCCAAAAGAGCTGGAGAGGGAGTTTGGGCCAGGCCATGGAGTGGAGAACAAGGGGGAATGGCTTCCCAATGCCAGAGAGCAGGGTTGGATGGGATATTGGGAAGAAATTGTTCCGTGTGAGGGTGGTGAGGCCCTGGTACAATTGCCCAGAGAAGCTGTGGCTGCCCCTGGATCCCTGGAAGTGTCCAAGGCCAGCTGGGGACAGGGCTTGGAGAAACCTGGGCTAGTGGAAGGTGTCCCTGCCCATGGCAGGGTGTGGAATGACATGGTCTTTAAGGTCCCTTCCAACCCAAACCATTCCGGAATTCTAGGAAAGCCCAAATCCAATCTGGTGAATGTGGGTGTGGATGATGGTTTTGAGGCAAAAGCATAATTATTGGAGAAAGACTTGCAATTGTAGTGAGACTTTTTTTTTATGAACACAGGAAAACAAAGTATTTTCTGTGTTTAAAATTACTTTAAAAGATAGTTTTATTTTTATGCGTATACACACATATGAAATGAAGCTGTGCAAGATCCCAGAAGCATTTACAGTCTAAATGTGTGTGGAGTGGCCAGGCCCATCTGAGGGAATGGGTGTAGAAAAGTTCAGGGGTTCATGCAAGTGTGTAGGGGCTTGTAGCAAAGTTCAAGGGGGAAAAATTGAGGTCAGTCTCCTGACTTCTAGTTCCTTCTCTTTATTAGCTTGTGTGAACAAAGTAGGTGCCTAGACTTTCTATTATGAACCTGAATTTGAGATCAGCTACCCCAAAGCAGCGCCTCTCTGTGATACTGTCACTGCTGTCACCTGAATGTTTAATTTTTAACAAGCAGAAACTCTGGTGCCAGATCATCCAGCAGTACCTGTGAAACTCTGCCCAAGGATGTGGCCCACAGTGTTAATTTGTGTGACTTCCTTCTTCCACAGATAGTCTAGAGCACTGCATGAAGCAGATGTTTTGCGGGTTCATGTCTGTATTTACCTCTCCAGGTAATGAAAACAGCTGAAAATTCTTGCTTGATGCCCAGTGTGTGGCTTTTCCATGTTGCTCTTGATACACTTGGACACCATGTGTGGACTGAGTGTGCTCAGCCGTGTTGTGGCTTGGTTTTTCTCTGAGCACGGTGTGTTTTAGTCCAAGTAGTCCAGGTATTTCAGCATATTTCATTTCTAAAACTTGGAACCATTTTTTGTCTATATTTGGTATCTACCTAAGTATACATTTCCCAATCTCATTCACATAATTCCCTCCCTCTTGGGGATCTTTTCCCATGTCAACCAATTGTTGTTTTCCTACTTGCAGGCATCCAGCAAGTCTAGCCACTCTGGAAAAGCATGTTTGTTGGGTAGAGCTGGTTCATTTGGCAGTGATGTGCTTTGACACTGCTTTAAATGATCGTAATTTTAAAGCTAGCCTTAATTAAATGAGCCAGAGGCTTCCATTTCTAGAATAATTTGTCTGGCTTGTGGATTCTTCTTTAAAAAACCCTGACAATCCCACATCAAAACCAACCACTGAAATCTTAGGACAAAAAAGAAAAAATCATGGGGAGGGAGTATTAAAGTTTTAAAATAGTAAATTCATACCAGCAGCCAGGGCAGAAAGTTGGATGAAGTTTGCAAAACTCACATGTGTGCTAGGTTGGCTCCTCTAGGTCTTCACCCAGTTCTGGAAGAATTGAGGATTGGCAGGTGGGACTGGAGGTGGTCAGGACCTTGTACGAGTCATGTCTCCAGCTGGGCATCCTGTGCTCTCTAAATCTGTTAAATGCTCTGTTAAGTGCACACTATTCTTGGTGTGGTCTTAGTAAAGTAAACTGTAGTTGGGACCTGTCAGTATAGAAAAGTGAATAAAAGAAATTTATTTCAAATACTGTTTTCTTCACAAAGAGTTAAAAGAAAAATGGAGAGAATTAAAGTTTAAAGTTATTGCTAAATGTTCAGATGATAAAAAAAAATAGTATTTAAGCAATTTGGCTGAGCACATGAAAACAGTGACAGAATTGTTACCTGGGGCCTGTTTTTGTGGGGAAGCAGGGAGTGTTTTCATTGGAGTTACTATTTCCAATTAAAATTGAAGAAACTAGTAAATTACTAAAAGGAAAGGCAGTTGTTTCTTGCTTTTCCAGTCTGCCGATTAAATACTAGATATGGAACCATAAGGTTGTCTTGTTTTAGCCATGAAAGCACAGAGTTAATGACTGGTAGTGCCTTCCCTCTTATATTATTTCCTTCTTTCTAATAAAGATTCTAATGTCCACCCTGTATTCAGAAATGCAGTTTTTGTTTATATGTGGCATTAATGATGGCTATTAACAGGGAGTTTTGTGGGTGTTTTTTCTGTCTCACGCTTCATTTGGACAGAGATCTAACAGATTACAGAAGGGTTGGAGATAAACAGAGCTATAAACTCACCGAAATGTTTTCATATTTTTGATTAAGAAAGGAAATAACAAGTCTATGTTTAGCTGCAAATTGTCTTTTTTTTTTTTTAATTTGCCAAAAAATGAAAAATCACTTTTTCATTAGGAAGACTTCTGAAGTGTCCTAAAGAAGAAAAAGCAGTAAAAACCCATGACTGGTGAAGGGAGCTTTATTTAAATCAGTTCAGTTTGCTTTGGCCATTTGCAGGGCACTCCATGTTGGCTCTGTGTTGGGTGCTTGTCAGTGATGGTGTCAAATCTAAACTGCCTCTCATGCACATCCACTATTTGCTGGAGGATTTGGTCTTCTGACAGTTGCAGATTTTTGTGACATAAAAATCCAAAGTGTTTGCTGCTGCTAGGATCCAGTGGCTCCCCTGACTCTGGCTGCACAAGAGTTTCCATTCTATACCTCATCTTTATAACTGCTTTTTCCAAACTCTTGACTTTTGGACTGATTTTCCCTTCCAGTTTATCTGCTGCCAAAAGTGGATTTCTTTTTTGGAAAGTTGGAACAAGGGCAGCTTGCCAGTTTTGGAAGATGAGAATACTACTCCTTATGAAAATACTGGGGCTTTTGGTTTTTAAATTAAAATACGAGGAAGCAGGAAGTTAAGATGTTCTGGAAGACAAGTTTGGGAGCTAGAGAGGAAGAATCGATATTGGTAATATTGAGCTATGGTCTACTGAATATCCTAGGCTATGAGTTTGTTTTTCTCTCTTCCTAAACTCAGAAGTTATGGCAGAGGGGGGATCTGCCATGTAGGTTGTGCTATTTGAGAAAATAGCAAATAACACTTGGTTTGATTCTCCCGCTCTACTGTGCTCTGGTGAGACTTCATGTGCAGAGCTGTCTCCACCTCTGGGATCCCCAGCTTCTGGAAGACATGGAGCTGCTGGGGTGAGTCTGGAGGAGGGACAGAGATATTCTGAGGGCTGCTCTGGAGCCAGACTGGCAGAGCTGGGGGTGTTCACCTGGAGGAGAGATGGCTCCAAGGAGACCTCAGAGCCCTTCCAGTGTCTAAAGGACCTCCAGGAGAGCTGGAAAGGGACTTGGGACAAGGGATGGAGTGACAGGATAAGGGGGAGTGGATAGATGGGATATTGGGAAGGAATTGTTCCCTGTGAGGGTGGGGAGGCCCTGGCACAGGGTGCCCAGAGAAGCTGTGGCTGCCCCTGGATCCCTGGAAATATCCAAGGCCGGGTTGGACAGGACTTGGAGCAATCTGGTGTAGTGGAAGGTGTCCCTGCCATGGCAGGGAGTGGAATGAGATGAACTTAAAGGTCCCTTCACATCCAGACTGTCCTGTGATTATATGATTCTATTAAAAAAACCCAAAAAACTGTTGTTATGACTTTTAAAATTATTTTTAATTTACTTGTCTGTCCTAAGCATTCCTAACATTAAATATGTTTATTTTTCTGGTAAAGTAAAAAATACAGATATCTCCTTCAGAGAAGAAGCTTCCACTGGAAATGCTTGTTCCTGTTTGATGCTGTCTTAGCACAGGGTGGGGTCTGAAGATGTAGCTTCTCTTTCCACACAGGGCTCTCCATGCCATTACTGCCTGTCAGGGTACCCTGCTGGCACTTGCACAGCTCTGAGGGAACGTTTAGACTTTCATCTCACTATACAAATCAATTTGAAATAAATCTATTCTACTGATCAGTCTTCTAGTGATGACTTGTTAAAATTATCTACAGTACAGTTAGAGCTGGGTCACTGGGGAAAGCTGTTGTTAGCTGCCTATTTAGGTTTTTTACCCTCTTTTTTCTTCTTTTGTTTTATGCGAAATAATCCAATAATATCAGTCGTCATTGTCTTGGCAGAAAATAAAGAGTAATTGAGAAGTTTGGAATGGAAAGTATGCCATGTTGTGAATTTGTATTGAAAGCAGGACCTTTATGAAATGCATTCATGCAGCTACTTGCCCTGATGTCAAAATTACAGTAATTAAGGAATTAGTTAAAATATTTTGCTTTGTGATGCTTTTATGCAAATTAAACAATGACACAGAGCTGCCCACTATGTCACTTTCATTTTTGCCCACTTCAAAATGTTCAGCTCTTTGGAAAGGGTGATTATAAATGTTATAAACAACTTGAGGAACTAAATAGTTCTAAGAGGAGTTTTCCCAAAGAACTTGCGGCATAATAATAAAGGATTGTGTTCTGGCTCAAGCTTTTGAACCCCATTTTTATTTTAAAATAAAATTAATACTGTTCTTTCAAAGTGTGACATTTCTCCTTTGAAGGATGCAAAACGATACTGAACTTAAACTGGGGATTTTCTTAACTTGTCATTGTAAATGACACCCAAAATTACAGTTGGTAGCCCAAGCAAAATTATTTTACACTTTTAACATTTGGACGGCACCTTTATAGTTTAATCAGTTGCCAAGTGCTTCCAGCTCCAGCCATCTTAATTTCTTCACCTCCAGTTTCTCTTCAAGGAGCATGGACTTGACAGAGGAAGGAGAGAAGTGTCAGGGATATGTGCCACAGGGGCTCTTATTTTGGAGAGATGAAGGCAGCTAAACTGTCTTCAGGCACAGAACTCGATGGAGCCACAGACACATGACTCAGTTTAAAGGAAAGAAACCTCTGTATTATAATCTGATCAGGATAATTTTAATGCCTGTATGTGTCTAGCCTTGCTGCACACAGATTTCTTGTTCAGCACAGCACACAGTTGGGCTGTAAAACTTGTTTGATTGTTAGCAGGTGTCTTTCATGAGTTAATCCAAGTGTATCAGTTCTAACAGAAGGTGGCTGGATCCAGAAGTGCTTTTTGTGTCACAAATGAGAAATGAGAGATCTGGTTCATAGGACACCTCCTGTTCAGAAGCTTCTATATGTTTGTAGATCTGTCCATGGAAAGGCAAGTGGCATGTCCCATCTTCTGCACATGAGGCTGGTGAGGGTATTGCACAGATATTGCTGGCTGAAAACTGTTCCCTTCTTAGATCTGTGGGGCCTGAGAGAAGGAGATATACAGTAACAGATGTGTGTGTATGTGCCTTAAAAAAAAGGGGCCCTGCTATGTTTTAGGATATTTTCTTCTGTTACTATTTGAGGATTTATTCACAAGTCCATAGGAAGAAATGTGTTTCAAATGGAGTTAAAAAACCTAACATCCAAAGTCCATTTCTGCAGGCAAATGTATGGCAGTCTGTAACCTGCCTGGGAAACATGCCTGGAGACAGCAAAGAATGTCATTTACTGGAGATGTGGCTTGCCTTACCTGTATAATTCTTTATTTCATTGTCACTGCTCAAAAAACCCGTATCTGTGGAATCTTCTGCAAGCACAGATTTTGGCTAAAAGATTCAACCATAGGTCTGCTACAGTCACACAGTGAGAGATGCTGAGAGCAAGGTGGGTAATTGAACCAGCAGCCCCAAGTGTAGCTGGTTTGGGTGTGCTGTGGAAGTTTCCTGTTTTCTCCTATGTTGCTGTAGCTGCTTTCTGCCCATGTTTGTGGTTTTGCCCCTAACTTGACTTGTCAGAAAGGGTTAGTGAGTGGGTTTCCTGAGGCAGGGATTCATTGAAAGCATTCCCCAGTAGCGTGGTGTTTGGAGAGGAGGTTTGGTTGGGTTCCCGCTGTCCGCAGGCATTTCCAGCCTGGTTGGTGCAAAGGCTGCGGGTGGCCCTGGGGTTCCTGGTGTGGAAAGCAGCGAGGGGTCTCTGTGGAGCAGGGATTTGGCAGTTCCTGCTCCCTGTGCTGCAGCTGGGGCAGATCACACCGCCCAGCTACACAAACAAACGTGTGGGTTTATTGAAGGATCTGCAAATAGCCTGCAGCTGGTCTCCTCAGGTCTTGTGCTGACCCTGCTGTGAGCAGGAGACTGGATGTAGGTGACCTCCGGTGGCTCCTTCCAACTTCAGTTCCTCTGGTTCTGGGAAGGATTTTTATATGGAGTTGTGCCTGTATGTTAGATATTTGTGTGTTACAGTGACAAGAATAATGTGAAAAATCTTTGTGATATTTTTCTCCAGTTTGTAAAGATGCCATTTATTTTTAAATTTGCTGTAACCTTATTCTTGTTTGTTCTTATTAATCTCACTGTAACTTTTTCTATTACTTCCTCAGTCAAAATGTTACGGCCAGACATTATTGACAGAAGTTTACAAGCATCTGAATTTGATTGAGTCAGACTACTTTGGAATCGAGTTCCAGAATATCCAGTCATATTGGGTGCGTACAGTTCCCTGACAAATCTGGTGTAATAAAAAGGTTGGGTGAATGCAGTTTCTTGAGTGACAAAATTTCTCAGTCTGCTGGAGTTGCCTGTAGTCTCCTGTTGGGATTATCTCCTGGATTCTTGTAAATCTGTTTCACTCACCAGAATGACAAGAACTATTAAAGCAGAAGGGAGGAATCAGATTCTGCTTCTTGTTAAATCTCAGTTGTACAAAGCAGTTAAATAGCTGCTGATGTTCCCACTTGCAGGGACAGAAATAAAATCCTTCTTTCCTCTGAAAGGGGAAACATGAACTCAAAGTGTTCTCTGTGGAGCACTTTTAAAATCATATTATGGTGTGTAATCTTGGTAGTGTTCATATTTATCCTCAGTTAATTCAGTCTTCTGTTAATTTTCCTGAAGAGCCGTTATGAACCTCTCTCTAAAACCTCAGCAGGCGTGCAGGCCTGCATGCTTTTTAAATCATTGATCTAGATCAATGCAGACACCTTTAAGCCTCCTAGTCACTTTATCCTGTACCTTGCAAAGAGGACAATGTGGCTTCTAAACTAGAAAATGTTCCCCCAACTTTCTTTTAATTTTGGTTTGGTGTTTTAAAAATTTTTTAAATACTTTTTTTAGCCTTAGGACTCTCATGCCGAAAATATGACTGAGAACATAGGGAATGCTAATGGCACTAATCCATACTGCTCTTGAGCTGAGGAAATACAGTAAAGTTTGTTTAGTTTCAATTTCTTGTGCATGGTGTCCAAACCCTTTCTGCTGCTAATATGGTTCCTAAAATCCTCAGCTGTCTCTCAAACAGAGCAGTAACTAGTAAGGATCAAACATAGTTGTCTTGTAACAATTTTCTGTTTGGAAAAGTGGGGAAAAAAAAAAGGTTGAGCTTCCAGAATATTTTGCATTACTTTTATGCAAAAGAGGATGTTCCTTTTACTAGGACAACAATAGTCTTTCTTTTAAAATGGGCTTATTAAAAGAGAAAAAATGGTGGGAAGTCAATTTTATATTGAGTAAAAACTCTTAAGTAGGTAGGTAAGAGTGCTGGAAAAAGCATGGAAGGGGAAAAAATGTTGGACTTTTTCATGTTCTGCAGACTTTCTGTAATTCTGCAGCCTGGCTCCTGTCAGACTGTGGGTTTTGGCATGACTCCTGCCCTCTTGGCAGTGGGGCTCTGCTTTTGCTGACTTGGCTCCTCTTCTGTCCAGATGAGCTTTAAGCACAGATCAGTGGTTTTTCTATTGATGCATGAGAAATGTCAATTCAAACAGATACGTACACTTTTTGTAAAGCAAAGGAATTACTGCATTGAGGAAGAAATGCTACTCATAAATTACTGCTTAATTTGAATTTACTTTTGATGTTTTCTTATTATATTCAGTAAGAATGTCAGTTTGTAAATCTTTTCTCTTCAATTTCAGATTTGGCTGGAACCTATGAAACCTGTTATTAAACAAGTACGGAGTAAGTAGTTTTAAAAAAGGAAGTTTTCCTTAATTTGCATCTTCTTTATGTGGGTTGCTTTCACAATTACTACTTGATTTACTGGTTATGCTTCCCTGCAAATTACACATGGTAGGGGTGATAGTGGTTCCTGCTGGGACATGCCAACCTGACATTTTAATAGTCAGTGTGTGGTGGGTGGAATGGAAACTTACTGCAGATAGGGTTCTTTCTCTGATAAATATCTGGGTAGGTTGGGTCAGCTGGTGTTATGTCGAAGTGAAATATAACACTTGCTGTGTTAGCTTTTGGAAGTTGTGTTTTCACACCGTGGGAAGAAAAAGGAACATTTTGGCTGATTCCCATGTCAGCTCTTTCCACGTGCTCAGGAGCAGCTTCCCTGGAAGAGCAGAGGTGGGGATCTCCCACCTGCATGGTGGCTGCAATGTCAGAGCCTCTGCTTCAGCTGGGAAATGTGATTGTGCTGCCTGGCCAGGAGGATCTCCAATAGCAATGCTCCCTTGTCTTTAAACCACCTAAAAAGTGTTAATGTGACAGGCACTCTAAAGGCCAAAAATAGCTGAAGAAAGCAAGATGCTGGTTGGTTCCTCAGATGTTGAAGGACTAGATCCAACTTTTTGTTTTTTCCCTTTAGAATGGAGTTAAGCTGTTTGTCTTCTGGTTCTGATTGTAGAGGCTTTGTGGAAGAGCAAGATCAGGAGGGTGTGGTGGATTCCTGCTCCTTTCCAGATCTTGATTGAAATATGTTGAAAATGAGTACTGGGAAGTAGCTTTTAGTAGCTCTTCTGTCTAAAACTGATTGCCAGAAAATATGAAGTAATCAATTCTAGCTAATTTTTTAACTTTAAGGTCATGATTTTGACTTTTGTCAACATTGTTTTTTAAGCAGAAGAGCCAAATAATCTATAAAACAAGGCTCCCTTAGGAGAGTACAGAATATTTTCACTCTTATTTTTCCTGCCAGAAAGATGTTGGGAGTGCCATCTTTTTATGTGCTCCTGGCTGGAAGGAATTATGTGCTAGTCAAAAGATCTGGTGGACTGTAGGTCTGCAGTACTGCCTGGTTACTCCTTCTGTATACTCTTCTATACTGCATAAATTGTGGAAACTTGACCTTAGACCACATATTGTTCCCTGATGATACAAATA
This sequence comes from Lichenostomus cassidix, assembly GCF_008360975.1. Classification (NCBI taxonomy): domain Eukaryota; kingdom Metazoa; phylum Chordata; class Aves; order Passeriformes; family Meliphagidae; genus Lichenostomus; species Lichenostomus cassidix. The sequence continues at coordinate 22,179,192 of NC_139490.1, forward strand.
CTGTTCTAAAATGGTCTAAAAGAATGGGGATGTCCTAAGATTTTTGGCTGCTTTGTGATCTACCACCCATGTTGTGTTGCCAGTGAAACTGAAAGATTTATTTAATATTTTTTTTTTAATATTCATCTCTAAGAGATGCCAGTCAGTTGTCTGGCAGATGTTCACGTTCTGAAATCACTTTTAAATTGATTGAAATATCCTATTTTCTGTATATTGGGGGTTTTGTTTGGTTGTTTTTTTTTTCTTTAGAATTTAATGGTTTTGAAGTTAACCTTTTAACTTCTAGGCCAGCAGCAGGGGAACACAGATGTTATGGGCTTTAAGGTGATCTTGCTCAAACTTGTTGGTTGATGTTGCTGGTGATTGCTGTGTACCTGGAGATACGCATTTCTGAGTCTTTGACATCCCCTCTAAAAACAAAAGTTCTTGATTTACTCCCAGTTTTTTCTTTTCGTCACTTGGTATGTCTCTAGAACTGTAGAATCCGTAGTCTCTGCCAGGAGAGAGTCTCTGTGTCGTTATAGGATGTTATTTCCAGCCTCCTTTCATTTCTAGATACGACACTGTAATTAGGATGTGGATTTTAGGTTTTTTTTGGTTCACCAAAGCTTTGGTGACTGTGGGATTGGAGGCCAAGAGCTGCTCTTGTCACAGCTGTGCTAGTCTGCAAGTTCTCCCATCTACTTGTCAAAAAGCAAAGTTTGTTATTCTGTCATTAGCAAACAAGAGGGTGAGTGAAGGAATGTTTGGCTTATAGGAATCGGGTATTTCAGACAGAAGAAATCAGTGTACTTTGGAGCTGATGGGGTTAAGTGGGACTTTGTCAAGCTTTAAGAGATCTTGGGGCTTAAAATAAATTAAAGCAGGCTGGCTTGTGCTCCAACAAATTTGGTTTATTTTTAATTTGGCTAAGTTTACTTTGAAACAGCAGTGGCAGGGGGAGTTCTGGGGGGCTGTGCTTGGCTCTGGCCCAGAGGGTGCCTGTGCACATCAGGTGGAGCTCAGGCTGGCCAGTGCTCTGCCTGCCTGTGGAATACTTGGCCTCGTTTCCTTTAAGGCAGTAAAAACAATGGGAAAATAGTGGTGCCCAATCCTGGCATGGTGAGTGACTGTTGTATCCTGTAGTAATTATTTCAGAAATCCAAGTGGAACAGGGATTGTGGTTCTGCAGGCTGAGTTGTGATGCTGGAACTGTTAATTCAGAGCATTATGGACTGTTCCAAATAGTGACCAAGGGTTCTCCTTAATTGTGAAAATTAAATTAGTTTTCTTCTGTTGTTGAGATGGACAAGAACTGTTGAGAATGGTAGGGAATGAGTATTACCAGGCATGCTGGCAGCAGGCTACAAACACCCTTTTATCTGCATGGGGAGCCAGCTGAGTCTGCTGGCGCCATCCTGATGGTGGTGGTGTGTGTTGGGAGCCTGTGGGATGTATGTCCCTTCTGCTCCCTCTCCCGGGGTCACCTGTGATGGTCTTTTATGGAGCCAAGTAGTTGCTTTGGGATATTACAGATTTCATGTTGCATGAAACTCTTTTTCAAGCATTCAGCCTGCAGACTTTGTCAGTGGTATCCAAGTCCCTTTGGAAAGCAGCTGCTGCTTCTCCCCTGACATGGACAATCTGTTCCAGAGCCTAGTGTGGATAGCTGGGAATTGAAATCTGGCTAGACTTTCTTTGTGTTGTTTCTCTGCCTGTTGGCAAACAGAATATGCATGTGTTTATGAAGAACTCAAGTTTTTTTTGTGAAATGACCAACTTTTCTTCTAGGACCAAAGACTACAATGCTTCGTCTGGCTGTAAAGTTTTTCCCTCCAGACCCGGGTCAGCTGCAAGAGGAATATACTAGGTAAAGTATTTTTAGAAGTATTGGACTTGTATTACCTACTGCATTAATAGAGTAGGAAGGCAGCACAGCTGCTTCTAAGCAAAACTGAGATGGAAGATGAGTGCAAGAGCACTTACAGTGAATGTTACAGTTTCAGCAGACATGTGTTGGCAGATGAATGTTATCAGAAAAAATACTTTTTGAAACAGAAAACAACTCATGTTAGGGCTTGCCAGCATCACGGTGACAAAGGAGTCAGAATATACAGAAAATACTAATGTTTATAAACAGAGAGTATTAAAAAAAATACAAAATAATCAGTACATATTTTAATAAGTGATTTAAACTTCAGAAGCCCACACTTTACTGTTCACATTTTTCACCATGCTCATCATGGGTAATTTTTGCTGATTGCTAATTCATCTGTGGTCAGTTAAGCAGCCCTATCCACCTGCTATCACCTGGGGACCTGGTTTGAAGTCTGTGCCTCTAACAAGGACATTACCCAGGATGTTAGTGTTTGAAGAGCTCATTTGGTGCTTTTTGCAGTTTCACTACTTTTAATTGGAATTCCTTTTAGAGAGGTTCCTTATTATCCTTCAGATGTATTTAAGAACAAACCATGATAATTGTTGCATGATAAAAAGCATGATAATTGTTGTGATTATCTCTTGTAAGGAGAAGTACTATCTAAATATTCCTTTTGCATCAAGTTTTCTTATGTTATCTGCTGTTTCATATAGGAAATTCCTTAGGAATACAGTTTTTTAGAGCAGGAACTTTATTTTTCCTATTTATTGAGTATTACTGGTGGAATTTTGGTCTGTGCCTAGAGCATCTGGGTAGTCAATGATGTTGTTAATGATAATGAATTCTTAATTGTCATCAGACATGCGGAAAACAGAGCAGACTTTTTGAGAAGCCTTTAATACATATTAACAGTACTTTAAAATTTAAAAAAAACCTTATAATTCAAAATGTATAACTTTTATTATCTTTCTGCTTCAGGAGTAAAGTTTTAAAATAAATTCTTATTTAAAAAATATTGTTGCTATCTCTCAGGGTCTAATTCAGTTAATAAAAAGGATCAGTCTGGCAGTTTGAAGGTTTATAGTAGTGAGTTGTTGCCTGGTTTCTGGAGTTCTTGCTGCATTTTCTTCCAAGTAAAAGGAACAGCATACAAAACTGCTAAACAGAAATGATTCCACTGTAGCTACTGAATGGGAAATATTTTAGTTGAAGTAATGTAGCACTATAAGAAAAGGAAATTGAACTTCTGTCTTTGTAGGCTGCTAATACAGTTACAGAAAATACAACTGCTGAGTAGTTTAGTTGAGTGCTAACAGAAATGCTTATCAGTTTTCCTAACAAACTACTGGAATTGGTGATGTTCTTCCATCTTTTTTCTAATGGGTAAGATCACTTGAAGTGTTCTTTAAGTTTCTTTCTGGCTAAAAATGACAGCTGTTACTGCCCAGAATCCTGCTTAAAACATGGTTTTCCTCCTGCTTCTTTGTGAGTCCTTTTGTGCTGACAAATTGCACTAGACTAGTCACAGGTTATATGGTTTGATTTGACACATCTTGGTGGTCAGGCTGTTGTGCTACTGTTTGGAGAGCGGAAGAATCAGGAGGTGCTGCTTTTCTAACCTTCTGCTCAACTGTTCTGTTGCCCTTTCATGTGTCAGGATGGTCTGTGTAACTCCAGCCCTTGTACCTCTCCTTCAGGTACCTGTTTGCTTTGCAAATCAAGAGGGACCTGGCGGAGGAGCGCCTGACCTGCAGTGACAACACAGCTGCCCTGCTGGTCTCCCACCTCCTGCAGTGTGAGTATCCCAGCTGGGCTGACACTGCCAGAGCTAGCCCACGAGAAATTGCACACAGAAGCTTTTGGGAGCTAAAAGTAGTCTCTCTCACTGTATTTTCTTCTCCACACGCTGTAAATATGTTGATTTTCGACCCTGGGATGGTCATCAGGGCTGGCATGGGGAGAAGCAGCTGGTGCTTATGTGTGAGGTAATTTTGGCTTCATGGGGGTTGTACAGAACCAGCCCTTTGCTGTCTGTTTCCCTGGCTCTGCAAGCTGTATTACCAGCACTTCACATCTTCCAGGCAGCTCTTTCCACCTTTCTCTGTGCTCCTCTGGCTTCATTTCTCACTTTCCCTGTGCCTGGGAGGGGATGGCTGTATAGGAACTGGGCTGAAATACATCTAGAACCATGCTGCAACAAGGTTCCACAGTGGGGCTGTCAGCAGCTTTCCTCCTTGCTGGGAGTGAAACTGGAAATGGGAAGCAATTTATTTGGGAAGCACTCCATGCTGCTGCTGGCTCAGTCTGTACATGCTTAAAGACCTGAAACGTGGCCTTTGAGATGAGAAGGCTGGCAACTTTGAGTGAGTTCAGACACCAAATTGCTGGAGCAGCAGCTGAAATGTTCATAGCTCTGCATCCTGACCTGCAGACAGAGCAAAAGCTGATCAGTGATGCTTCTTCACTGCTAAATAGTTATTGGTCATCTAATTCTGCATTGCAATATAATAATACAGTTATAATAGTCATACTTCTGGTGATTTTATTTGGAAGAGCAGGTCTATCTTGTGTGTGTGCCATCAGAGTGACATTTAAACCTGCTCATGATTTTCCAGCACAGTGGAGCTGGTGAGCGAATCTCGCCCTCACGCCTTGCTTAGCTCAATTCTGCTCTTCTGGAAGATGGGCTGTGAGAAAGAATAGGTTTATTTTCAACAGAAATAATTTTGCAAAAGTGCCTTTCAGTATTTTTCACTCATTCTTTCATGCTGGCTTGATTTTAAACAGGATTCGCTGTGTTCTTGTTGAGAACAAGATTTTCTTCTGTAAATCTCTTCCTAAATTCACAGCATTCCATGTGAAAGACATGAATACGTGAAGAGGAGACCAAAATTCCAGATGTAATTTGCCATCTTCCCAAGCAGCCTTGTCTATTACTAGTTTACATATATTTAGTTAAAAATAAATTGAAATCTGCTGTTTGGTATAAGGTATCTGTAAGAAAGAAATGTTCAGAAATCTTCAGAAGACCCACCTCATGGATCTTCTACAAATCTCACATCTTTCACCCTTAAAAAGTCTAAATGTTCCAAACAATGTTCAAATACTGCTGTGATCCCCAGGAAGACAGCTTGGGATAAATGTGAGAGTTTATTGAAATAAAGCTGGATACAAAGCATCATCCACAAATTTGAAGCACTTAAAGGCTCTTGGGGTCTCTGTAATTCCTTACCAAGCATTTTCTGTCATTGTTCCTTTTCCATTGTTTCTTCTTATTCTAACATTGTTTTGTTTTCTGTCGTAGCTGAAATAGGGGATTTTGATGAATCAGAAGATCGAGAACACCTTAAAACAAACCAATATTTGCCAAACCAGGAAAAACTTGAAGGAAAGATCCTGGAGTTCCACAGGAAGCATGTGTAAGTGAGGATTAATGTAAACCACTAACAAAACCCCTGGGCAGCAGACAGGCTTGCTTGGGGGAGGTTGAGTAGCAGAGTGATAGGCTGATGTTAAGAGTGTGTAAATTAAACACTTTACCTTGAGCAAGGAAAGCTGGGTGTAGCAATAGTTACATGGTTAGGATGGAGTTGTTGGGCAGTAGTTTTTCTTTAGTGATTTTTGCAGTGTACCTTTAATAATGTGCCAGAGAAAGCTATCATGTAATAATGGGTTTAGGCAAAATACTTCTTCAGAATTTCCATTCTACAAAGTTTAAGCTCAGCTTTGCCAGCATATGCAGAGCTCTTGCTTTTGTCTAAATAATTAGAAATCAATTGCATTGGTACTCTTTCTCTACACATTAAGCATAAGGGAGGTGGAGAAGGATGGAGGAAGTGGGGAAGAAATAACTTTCATCAGAATTCATGCAATACCTTATCTTACAGCTGGGTATTTTTGAAATAAGGAAAGATTATTGGTGTTAAAGAAACTGCCACGAATATAAAATTAGTTCCAACATGGAGTCAGGAACTGCAGGAACTTATTTTTCTGTAATTTTTGAGACCTTGCATATTAGGATCTAGGAATTTGAAGTTCTTTTATAAATTGTGAATATCCACACACACATTTTATTGTGCATGGTTGTGTGTTTTAATCCAAATTTAGATTTTCCTTTTGCTCTCTGTGGGTAAGCTCGTGGATTGTTGCTGACTGATTTTCTTTTAAGATAGAGCAAAGGTTTTTCAGGGCAGCATCTGTGTTTGAAGACACATCCTTTAGTGCTGGAAAATTAGTTCCTGAGAATTTCAGTAATTAACTATTTGCTCTTTATCACCAGTCATTTTCACTTGCACTGAAATTATCACTAATGATGAAATTTCAGTTTTGTTGATTCTTCATGAAATCAGGTGTTTATTACTTTTTTCTGCTTTTGAACCTTTGAGGTGCATGTGGAAATTAAGAAGCAAAATAAATGTTTTTAAGTAATTTAAAGTCATTTTGAAGTAAATTAAAATGTGTGCTAGGATTCTTCACCTTGGGAAAAGGTAGCTGGAGGAGGGAAACCACTCATTTCTTTATTTTTTTCTTGTCTAAAGAAAAGGGCTGTAAGAATTAGTAACTAATTAGACATTGTGATACTACTGCAAGGTGCTGTAGAGTCTGAAGCAACAACTGGGTCCTGCAAGGTTTTGATGATGCCATGCAGTGTAGGCTGATGGCTCTCAAATTTGAGGTGAAATGTGGGATTTTTAGATCTAAGTACCCCCAGAGTGTGGACAGAGCAGCCATGTGTTGGTCGTGTCTGGAGTCTGTTGGGCTGCTTCTGCTTGTGGGGAATTTTCCTGGTTTACTTCTCTTGATGGAAGGGTTGTGACTGTCTTGTGAGTGAGAGACTGGTAGTTGTGTTAAATAGGTTTGAGCTTTTTTTCCCAAACAAGTTACTTCTAATCATTCATTACAGTAAGGAAAGTTTGTGGTTTTGCCTGTCAGGAAGGAGTCAGAGGAAGGTTAATAGGAAAAGATTCCTTGCTTCATAGATGTACTTTTCAAAATAAGTTTAATGAGAATCGCATTTAATACATCCATGTTATTAAAATGATTGTAAATCTTATTTTAAAGCAGTGTTTTAGAAGTGTACATGCAAGCCACATTAACAGCTAAGGCACATAATTAGAAAGGTTACCATTGAATGTTAGCAATACCTGGGTACCTTGAAGGCTAGTTTCAAATTCCTCTGCGCCTTTGGAAAAATTTTTGTTAGAGAGATGTCATTTTGCAAGCACTGCAATCTTAAAATTAGCTGCGCCTTCTATGGTTTAACCTCAGCTCAGCCCCGTGCCACTGCTAGCTCCCCCTTGTTGGGTTGGGGGAGATTTGGAAGGGTAAAAGCAGGGAAATTCGTGGGTTGAAATACAGGCAGTTTAAATAGGTGAAGCAAAAGCCCCACACACAGGTAAAGCAAAACCAGGAATTCATTCCTTACTTTCTTCCCATGGGCAGACAGGTGTTCAGCCACCCTCAGGAAAGCAGGATCCCGTCCCTCCAGATTGTTGTTGTGGCACCTTCTTTCCCCCTCATTTTCCTTTTTTTTTTAAATTGCTTCATTGTAGCTATTAGAAGTGGTAGAGCATCATCACCCTCAATAAAACAGAACCTGTGCATCCAATCCATTCTGTATATTGAGAATGTTGTAATTGGAAAGGTGGCAATTGAATGCTTGTTTTCTATTAAACATATTTTTCTTTTACATTTGCAAATACTTTCTTTTACTGTGGCTTCTAAACGTTGCAAATGTAGTAACAGTAAACAAGATGAGTTATATTTTTGGTGTAGCACATTAGTTATTGCTTCAGCAAGAGCCTGAATTAACTTACTTTATTTTTATAGTTTATTAAAAATAAAAGGTGTATATTTTGTAGATGGTGTATTGGCACTGGTGCAGTTAAATCGTGGCACCCATACACTCAAAATACAATGTTTTCTGCCTTCCTGGGAGTAGTGTAGTACTTGCTGCGAGGTGAGTGCAGTTCACGATTCAACATGAAACATTTTGCCTGTGTTCACATGCCTGTGGTTTCTTTGTCTGTACATACATAAATCAGGAAAGAAATAGATTTGATAGATTTATATTTACATTTCCTGTTATCCCTCACGTCCTTTCACAATGTTAGGTTAGTTGTCCGTGAATTTAAATTCTTTAAATTGTGTGTTAGTTAGAAAAACTGTAACTTGACACTTCATCTTTAAAGTTCTATATTAATCACTGGATTTAAATGCTCTGTAAATCACTCAACATTTGACAGCCTTTATTTTGAATCCATTGACATGGGAATATTGTAGCACTACCAATATTTGTCCAGCTGGATGGCTGTGAGGAACTTTCATACTAACACCTATTGCACTGGCAGCAGTTTTTGCTGGAAATACTGATATTAGTCTGTCGTCCATTGACCTGGGGAAGATTAAGTAGATTTATCTGCTTAATGGCTGAACAAAATTAGAGCAGATTGTTTTGGGGCTGGGCTGTGCAGCTAAGCCTGCAGGCAACATCTGAGGGCAATTTCTGAAACTGCCTCTCTTTGTACCCATCTGTGGTACAGCCAGAGCTGCCTGGCTCCTCCACACCAGGCTCAGCCTAATTTGGTTGGTACAGGCAGGTTGTATGAAAGTGAACACTCTTAAAATTGGCTGTTTTCTTTTTGTTCTTTTTTCTGAGATGCGCTGTGCTTTGGATCATATCTAATGGTATTTGAAATAACTGTCAATGGTTCTACATCAGTTACACCAGACTGTTCATGAGGAATTTTTAGTACCATAGAGCTCCAATTTTCTAGTTGCCATTTTTTTGGTTTTGCCTTCCTTCCCTTCCAACCCTGCTTCCCAACCTCAGCACCCTCTTTAAAAGACAAAGCCCTGCTTTCATTCTTAAAGTTGCTGTATTCAGAAGAATTATAGCAGGAATTAGTGTGGGTGGAAGTTACACACAGTGCTCTCAGAGTGTAAGTCAGGAAGCTCTGGCCAAAAGTAGGATTTATGATCTACCTCTTTTGTCTTGTATATTTTTAGTAAATAGGAGCCATGGTACTCCAGCTTTTTTGACGTAGTTAAGAATCTGTGGTGGAAATGGAGACAACACTTAAAGCCAATATTAAAAGCACTTAATCCAGTGTTACTCATTTCAGTGAGGGGAAGAGAAATCTCCTTTACCAGTTGAAGCTCTTAGACATAACTAGTACATGTAGTAGTAATACTGATACAAATGCAGCTGCAAAACCCTGTCTGTAGTGTGGCATTTCTTTTCCCATTTGAAATCAGGTTTTTGTTCCTCTTATGTTCTTCTCTTTCTATTACGTGGTCACATAATACTGACGTTTGGATGAGGGTGGATTACAGACTGAACTTGTAAAGTCAGGAATGTCACTGAATCCTTGCCTTCCGCAGCTGGCAAAATAAATTTGTGATTTCCTGCTGTAGCGTTTTAGATTCTTTGTTTCCCCCTCCAGAATGAGCAAGGCAACAGAACACTGCTGATATCCTGTTGTCAAACGTGTGCATATTCAGGCTTTCTTTCTCAGGGCATTTTGTGCATGTGTGTGTTTTACACTTAAAGAATATTTTACTAAGTATCAAAGAAGCGTTTGAAAGCATTTAAAAATACTTCTATTTTTAAAACCATGGCATGCAAAATAAGTTTCATAATTGTGTTCTGAATTGTATAGAAAGTTTCTACTTGGAGTTAATATATATTGTCATAATCCCTAGTTCTGTTAAATTCAAATGTAATAATCATTCACTTCAATATTCTCTATTTATATTTTTAAAAAATCTATATGGCGCTAAACTATTGTTTAATCTAACATGATTCTAGGTAGGTAAAAGGAGGTATTTTTAAGGAGTATGACTTGAAAAGCCAGTCAAGGCAGCAGGAGAATTTATTTAGAACCGATGCTGTGGTTGGCACTATATAGCACACATAAATAGGTAATGCTAAAAATAGTGTATTGTCTGCTTTAATAAAATGAAATGCAGATTTATGGAAGGAAGGCTGTTTCTTGGAAAAAGTCATTTATCGTAGTGAACTTGCACATGGAAGTAATTTGGTATTTATTATTTCTAATCATTGTCAGTAGTGATGTAGGGGGGTCACTTTATCCAGCTGTGGCTGGTAGAGTCTCACTGCTCTGAATTCTCCACCATTCTATGTTTCATAGAATTCTGCAGTGGTTTGGGATGGAAGGAACCTTCAAGTTCGTCTCATTCCACCGCAGCCTTGGGCAGGGACACCTTTCACTATCCCAGGTTGCTCCAAGCCCTGTCCAGCCTGGCCTTGGACACTGCCAGGGATCCAGGGGCAATTGCAGCTTCTCTGGGCACCCTGTGCCAGGGCCTCCCCACCCTCACAGGGAAGGATTTATCTTAATATAATCTAAATCTCATCTCTTTTAGTTTAAAACCATTCCCCTTTGTCCTATCACTTTCTGTCTGTATAAAAAGTCTCTCTCCCTCTTTTTTATAAACCCTTGGTAAGTAATGATAAGCCACAGTGATGTCTCCCCAGAGCTTTCTCTTCTCCAGGTGAACACCCCCAGCTCTTCCAGCCTGGCTCCAACCCTTGGAGCATCTCTGTGCCCTCTTCTGGACTTGCTTCATCTTACGGGGTGTCCACTTATGCTAGGAGCCCCAGATCTGGAGGCAGCTCTGCATTGGGGTTTCCTTGGGGTGGTTAGCACAGGAGAAGGTTCTCCTGCCTTTTCTGGTTCTCCTTAATCATATTATACCTAAAACTGGGTAGTGGTGTTTTCTTTCATCTTCAGGATGTGTGTAGTTCAGAGACCTCCTTGGGTGACATGCTTATGTTTGTAATAGAGACTTTTTTGCTTTGTAGTGTAACTGGGGCATGATCAGTAGCAACACTTGGACATGATCATCTTCAAGGTCTTTTACAGCCTTAATGATTTTATGATTCTGTGATTCTAAGAACTCCTTCATTTCCATGGCACCATTTGCTTAGTCTTGGAGGATCTTAAACTCCTCGTCAGGCCCCATGAACTTACTGAGAGTGTTTTTGACTTACAGGGAAAAGCTTTTGTCAGTACAAGTACCAGCTGAAAATGCACTACAATCTAATACACTCTCTCCCATGGAGAAAAACTGGGGGGAGTGAGGGAAAAAAAAATACTTTTTGTGAACAAAAACAAAATGTTAGTGGTTTGACATCAGCTAACCTGGGGAGCAGGCAGTGAGGGATGAAACTGTGATGGGTGTGTGACAGAGTCTTGAACAGCCTCTGTGCTGCTGTTTTGGACCTCATGCACCCTTACAGAGTAGTTGCTCCCATCTGTGTACAGCTTCCTCCTGTTTTAGAGTAATTTCAACAGCAGATGAAGTTTCATTTTAAAAATCATTCTGTGGATTCTTTGGCAGGGAGGGAATTATCCAGCCAAAGACTGGGGGAATGTGTTGCACCCTGGTAGTAAAAATTTTGTGGTCCCTAAACCTGACCAGAAAAGGGTCATTCTGTTGCAATATTTGCATTGTTTCTGTTTTTCTAGCTGTGCAACTCTGCCAGCTCTCACTTCTTATCTTAGTTAATACTAATGTGTACACAAGCAAGCAGAAGGAGGAGCACTATGGATTGAATTTGGATTTGTTAAACTTTACAGTTTCTAATCTGAAAAAGCTCTCAGCTAATTAACATCTCTTTCAGCATCTGTCTTGGGATGTGTTTGACATTGGTCATCAACTGTGTCATTATAGAACTTTCAGTGTAACACATAGCTTGGAATGAAACTGCCCAACTAGTTGATACTAGAAAATTCTCATTTAGTGCCACAGTTCAGACTTTAGGGTGTTGGCTGTGTTGGCAGTATCGTAGAATCAGATTGTTCTTAAAACTTCATTTTTTTTTTCATTATTATAGGGGTCAAACTCCTGCTGAATCTGACTTTCAAGTGCTTGAAATTGCTCGGAAACTGGAGATGTATGGCATCAGATTCCACCTTGCCTCTGACCGTGAGGGCACCAAAATCAATCTGGCAGTTTCACACATGGGTGTGCTGGTGTTCCAGGTATGGCAGGGAGGGAAAACTCTGTCTGTCCTTTAGCAAATCTTGGAGTAAGTCTCTTATTTTAACATCAGGCGTCCCTGATGTCTTGAAAATGTAATGTGTTCTATGGTCAGGGAGTGTCATTTAAGCCCCCAAAATGCTGTTCGGTGCAGCTTGTTCTTCTTGGTGCAGAGTGAAGAGCATCAAACCCAGCACTGACAATAAAGTTTGTTTGAGATTAAGTGTGTGATCAGAGAAAATCATCAGTTCATTTGGCACAGCCCTGGGACAAGTCTGTCATCCTGGAATTTCGGTTTGGTTTCTCTTCTTTTAATGTTCCAGTGTATTTTTGCTGGGATATTGTTGCTCTTAATGTACAGAAGTGCTGATTGACTGGAGTGATTGGACCAATTAGTGTTACTGTGTTTGTTGTACTAAATAAACAACTCATTGCTCAGAGTCCTGTTTATGAATGCAGTAATACTGTTTTCCTCTCCCCAATGCACAGAGGCAGCTGATACACTGAAATATTTCCATTTGGGTGCTCAGCTGTGTCTTACCTTTAATTGTAGGACATATATTACCTTTAATTGTAAGACATACACATGTCTATATATCCACAATAGAGTTTTCCTTGGTACTCTGCTCTTCTGAAGCTTTTGCTAACTTTTAATTGTTCTCATTTTAATTTAGGGTAACACGAAAATCAATACCTTCAACTGGTCCAAGGTCCGTAAACTGAGCTTCAAGAGGAAAAGATTCCTTATTAAGCTCCACCCAGAGGTCTGTGTAAGTTTTACTGTAATATAGACTGGTCTGTGTTGAAAAAAACACCTATGCTTCATTTTATTATGAACATTTCTAGAGTTTGTGATTTTATAAAAGAGCCTCAGCAGGGCAGGCTTGGCTTCATCATTCAAGTGTAAATCTTTCCTTTCTCACCTCACGACTTAGGATCTTTAGGTTTTGTGTTTCAGTCTCAGTTTGTCCTTGACACAAGCTTACACATGTATAAATGTAAGACAGCAAAAATTCCCAGACCCAAGTATTTGGTGCACCCTGTCTCAGTACTTCTACTTCGAAAAAATTACAGCCAGTTTCTTGATTCAAATAACCTGATACACCTCAGGTAGGAATAGGTGGCTGAAACTGTATTGTTGTAGCTTAATTTTAAGAATGGTGTGATTACTCTTGCTTAATCTTTTCTGTACATCTGTATAGCACAAGTGTTATTTTTCATGCTTAGCTGATTTACTGCAGATGATTTTGATTCCAGATGTCATTAAAGTTGTTGTTTCCACTCTGGATGACTAGATAGTATTCAGTGCTTAATTTATATTTAAACAGGGGAAAAACCCCAACTTTGGACATAATATAATTTTATGTGTCAGAACACCTGAAATGGGACACACTCTCTGCTTGTGTCGCAATGTGTCACCCAGAAATTTCATATGATAACTGTACTCTGACATATGCAGTGTTTTCCAGTTTTATCTGAATTTCAGGGAGACAAGCATCAGAGCTCCTAAGAAAGGAATAGTATTTAAAAATAGCTACTATTTCACTTAAATATTTAAATTTCTTTGAAATTTCTGAAGGTGGCTTATATTAAGCATGTCCCTAAAGTCAAGTGCTTATAAAACACTTCTACAGTTTCAAGGTAAGCAAACATTTTTGAAAGCTGTTAAATGATTTTTAACTGCATTCAGAATCACTCCCATTGCTTTCAGGCATATGAGAAGTGACTTAGCAAAATCCTGCCTTTTGCTGGAGTTCAGCTTTTTTTTTGGCATCCATTTGTGCCTTCCTTTTCTCCTCATTGTCATTTTAGGTGTTACTTAACTTTTATGTTTTTTTTCCCAGGGCCCATATCAAGATACTTTGGAGTTTCTTTTGGGAAGTAGGGATGAGTGTAAAAACTTCTGGAAAATCTGTGTTGAGTATCACACGTTCTTTAGGCTCTTCGATCAGCCAAAGCCAAAGGCTAAAGCAGTGTTCTTCACCAGAGGGTCATCCTTCAGATACAGGTAGGGAGAAACAGAGCTGACTCATTAGGTCTTAGAAAATGAGATCAAAAGGAAGAAGTATTATAAAGTCATTCCATCTCTAATGCTCATCCCCTGTGTTTGATAACCTTTGTACTTGTGTGGGTTCACAGTGGACGAACACAGAAGCAACTAGTGGATTATATTAAGGACAGTGGGATGAAGAGAACCCCATATGAAAGGTAAGATGAAATCGCTTTTTAATGCGAAATATGGCTGAGACTTTCACAGTGCCCTTATTGCCTAATGCTGCTTGGAAACAGGCTCATTCTCTGTTACTAAGGTTTCCCTCAAACTTAAGGTAGCTAAACTAAAATGTAAAAAATTTATTATTTTGTGATGATATAAGAAGCTTAGTAAAGTTTTGGTACCACGTTTTAATGTCTGTGGACAATGTGTGCCTTAGCTGCCTGAAAGTTCAGCACATACTGAAGATTCCCTGACCTGTCTGTGTGCTACTGTAGCTGTGCCATTAGCCAGTGACAGAGCTCAGAATTGAACTTGGGATCTGCAAATTTGAACCTGTGACCTTAAATATTCGTTTGTTTCTAAACATAAAAATATATATATATTAGGAATGTGCGTTTTCATTATAAAAGTGCCTTTTCCTTACTTGACTCCAAAGCTGTCCTGTCTACATGTGGGAAGCTCCTCCTAGTCCAAATGCTAATCCAAACTATGTGTGGGAAACTCCTACTCCTAATCCAAAAGATTGAAGGGACTTGATAAGAATTTTGAAACGTTTGCGTTAATCTGCTATTAATAAATACTTCTAATGTCTCAGACTCAAGTCGAGCTCCTTTTCTATATGGAAATATGATTTTCTGTTGAATTATTGACATGGGATGAATCTAACCATAAGTGCAATGCAGGATACCGCTTTTTGGAGTCTAACATGGAATTTTATATGATTGACTGAATTTGTCAAAGTTTGTACAACAGTTGCAGATTAGCTCATTCTGGTTCTGAAGCCATTTGTCTGTAGATGTTTATAATGTTGACAAAGGAAGGACAAATGAAGGAGTTAAACTAAAATGTGCTCTTTAGTATTCAGCCCCAAGTTGTTCTTGAGTTCTCATTCAGTGGTACTAAGAGATCCCCACCAGCCAGGTGGTGGTCTGTCTCTACTCCCAGGTAACAAGGGACAGAACAAGAGGAAGCAGCTTCAAGTTGTGCAATGGGAGGTTTGGGTTGGATACTGGGAAAAATTTCTTCACTGAAAGGGTGGTCAGGCACCAGCACAGGCTGCTCAGGGAAGTGTTGGAGTCACTATCCCTGGAGCTGTTCAGAAAAGGTGGAGATAAAGACATGAGTTAGTGTTGGGGGAGCAGTTGGACTTGATGATCTTAGAGGTCTTTCCCAACCTTAATGATTCTCTGATTCTGTGAATGATCTGGATCTTGCTTTATTCCATTTTTGTACATTTCCTACTCTTGCATAATTTAATTTATAACTCTTTTGACCTTTAAAAACTTGAACTAGTTATTAAAAAAGCATGATAAATTAGAACTTGAGATGTTTCTGTTGGCTGCCAGAATGGCAGTAGGTGATGGGGGAAGGAAGGAGGCTGATTCATGTCTTGGGTGCTGACAGGCTGCTCTGCTCCACAGGAGGCACAGCAAGGTCAGAGCGTCCACTCGCACCTCGAACACAGATGTGCCAAAGCAGGTCAGTTCTGCAGCTTCCCTCTGTGGTGTGGTCAGACCATTGACAAACAGCTCTCTGAGGTGAGGGTGAAGGAGTCAGCTCACCAGAATTGCTTCCACTGTTTGCTCTTTGGCTGGCTGCACAGTTCTTTTTGTTGGGGTTACTAATTTGATAGTTGTAGCCAATGGAGTGTAAAGTGAGTAATATTTTACTCAAAATTCCACTGAACTGAAAAGGAAATGTTGGGTAACCAAATGTTGCTATTTAAGAGGATTACTTTGTCTTGAGGTACTCTCTGACTGCTCTCTGGCAGTCTCAAGGTCATTGTAAGATGCCTTCTGCACGGCAAGAAACAAACATTTCACTGAATGCACTTGTACTACATGGGAGGAATTAAGGAAACATCATGGAATTTCACTGTCATTTTGTTATTTTTCCTTGTGGATACTTGTTCGGTTATAAAATACATGCATTTAATTTTCCATCCCGTTACCATAATTAAGGGAAAAACCTTGCCTTTTACAGAGGCTGCTAGATCAGGCTCTGTGCAGCGTTTGCTGTAAAGTGAGCTCCTCTGGAGCATATATTCCTTCTCCATCTGGATGTAACTGGATGTTACATTTGTTTTTGTGTATTACAAAAACCTTTTTATCTGTTATGTTTCTGCCTTTTTTCCTCTTTTAGAATGTCCCATTCACTGAGGGCTTGAGAACTCCAGGGTCTCCTGCCTCAACAGCTGCCCCCTTCCACTCAGTTCACTCCTCGGCCAGTCCCACTTCTATGCTGCCCGTCTTTGCTGAACCCAGCCCTTCCTCCTTGGACCCCCGAGCATCGTACACAAGGATTCCAGAGAAAACCACTGCAGCACCAGTGGAAGAGGCGGGGAGGAAGCTGATGCAGCAGCCTGGATCTCCCGTGCTCCAAGGTGTTGGGTTTGGTAGTGTTGCAGGAAACTGTAACCCGTCTTGTCCTGTTGTTGAGAGTGGTTGCGGTGTAGATGTAGGTGTAGAGAGGAGTAGCAAGGAGAGCAGGGTTGCTGGTTGTAAAAATGACAATGATGAGGATGACTTTACCACAGGTGTATTCATTGCTGAAAAAGAGCAGCAGCGTGGCAGCCGAGGTGCCCCTCTTTTCACACTGACAAGTTCACAGTTACAGGTGTCTGAGGAGTTTATTGATGATGACCCAGCAGAAATGTCCTTTTTTGCTGGGGGTTCTGAGGCGTTTTCCTATGTGTACAGTGGGTTAGAATTAAAGGGTTCTGAGTTTTCTAAGTGTCTGTCAGAGTCGGCTGGTTTAACTACAGATACCCTCCAGCAAAACACAGTCTCTGCTCAATCGAGCCCCGACAGGTACTCAACCGAGGCCGTGGATATGAACATGGAAGAGGAGTTTGAATTTGAAGAAGGGAGTGATTTCAATGGCAATGAGAGGCCATCAGATACCTCGGAGCTGTTTGAGGTGAAAGCCCAAGCGAGCAGAATGCAAAGCCTGCTGAGCCCCTCAGAAACGAGCTCCCTCATCAACAACCGCTCTGAGAGCAGCTCCCTCAACAACCTGCCTCTGAACGGCCCCTCCTCCCTGCACACCTACAGCTCTGCCAACCATTCCGAGGCCAGCTCCATGCTCAACTTCCCTGCCTACTCGGTGCGCTCCGAGTCCAGCTCAGCCTTCCAGTTCACGGACATTATTGACCAGCTGGAGCAGCTGAGCTATCCACCCACCACCACAGAAGACTCCAGCAGCACAGACACCGACTCCTGGGACTCGGAAACAGCTGCACCTCTGGATGTAAACCTTTTCTTTAGTAACCCCTTTGCTCAAACCACTGGTGAAAACTTTGCCTTTGACTTTCAGAATAATTTAAAAAACCTCACGCAAGAAGACTGGACAGAGAAGTCACATATCAATTGATTGTCTTGATTTTTGTGATTGATCCCTCTACGCTGTTCAGGCTTGGAAGACAATAGGGTGTGGTATCAGTCAATCCAGTGGCTGGATTTTAAATCACGTAACATAGTTGATTTTTAAACTTTTTTTAAAAATTCATGTGCCTCTTCAATGTCCCTCAAAGCATCCAAGTTTTGGTGCTGTGTTTCTGTGCATCACACTACATCAAGAATGGGTTATAATAGGCTACAATGTTGAAAAATACTGCATTTAGGAAAAAACGCTAATTTCAGAGAATTTAAGTATGAGCTGGCTCATGCAGACATCATAACTTAGAGTATACTGAAGGATTTCTTCAGCTGTAAACATATCTGTAAGAGTCTCATATAATATGCTGTTCCTCCAAAATCCAAATAAAACAGAGGGGACTCACTTTCACTCATGCTTGTTAACCAGCAGCTGCATCCACTAAACTGCCTGTTTTCCTGCGCTGTAGCAAGGTCCTCATTTGGGGTTTGTTTTTGTTTCCATAATCAAAAAAAACAAACAATCTTCAAATCATCTCTGAAGGACAGTTTTTAAATATCAACCTATGCAACATGTCTGTGCTTTGAAGATTGGCCTGTACCTGCCTGTGTGGTAGTTTGGAAGAGGGAATGTGTATACAACCAAATGGAAATAGCAGGTACCAAACTTCTTGTGACGACAAGCATATTTGCTGACTTCCAGATGTCTTCAGCAGTCCAGCAGCAAACATTCTGAAGCAGTTTGGAGATATCCAGAGACTATAAAAGCACTTAATCCCCACCACATTTCCCTTCTTTCTGCTTATTAATCACTCTGCATAAAAATACTTACAAATTAATTCAGAAAAGTATCTGTGGAGGACAGCTGGTGGTAAACCTGGTGGTAGCTTTAACTTTTTCTTTAAAATATGGACTGTATTCAGAAAAATACTGTAATTTTTCTGAGAAATGGAGTTCTTAGGAGAGGTGAATACTGGAGACAACAGTATAGCTTCAGGGCTTCAATAGTAAAGCTTCTGAGCTTTTGTAAATTCTTTTAGACAGGTGACTTTGATGTGAGACTTGAGCTGTAAGTTTGAAAGTGTAATCAAAAAGACAATTGAGTTGTTACTTAACTGATCACATTTAATTTAGCAACATTTATTGAGGTGAAACAGCAAAAAGTGTGAAATATCCTTCCCTACTGCCACAGGTTGTGGGAGTGAAATTCTGAGCTTCAGCTTGTAAGAGCATTTTTTAGACCATATACAAGCAAGAATGGGAAATCTGTAACACCTGATCCGAATCTTGTGATGGAAAGCATCATTGGTTTTGGGGTTTTCAGTCCTTTGCAGAGATACTAATACAGTTGATGCCTCCAAAATAAGCAGCTTAGTTATAAAAGTAACTTTATGATCAATATTACTGATACCAGTTTAAATGTGGTCTTGATATATCATTAAAGACCTTCACTGTTTATTCAAAAATTTAAAAAATACTATTATTTCTCAAAATTCTGCTAAGTAAAACTTTGATGGAATACTTCTCGACATGAGGTAGAACACAAGGAGGTGAAACACTTCCTTTAGTCACCCATTTCTTCCAGTTTAGTTTTACCAAGGTATAACTATTCTTCGCAATGCTTGCTTTTATCTTGTGTTTGAGTGGAATCTCTGTTGTCCCATGAGAAACCTGTCCCCTTTGCCAGCAGCATAGAAAGACAAAGCCCATTTGGAACAAAGTATTAGCTCAGACCTCCAGTAAAGTGCCACAAGGTGCTCTTTTTTTATCTTTTTTTATATGTTACTTCTATTTTATTTCTTTCCTGTGGAATGTGTGTTCTGGCTCTCTGTGGGACTTTATTCAGGCCTGTGGAGATGATGTTGTGGGTGTGTGGTGTGACATTTTGAAACAGGCCTTGGAGGAGGTCTGCAGTGGTGTACAGAGCTGGTGCCTTTTTAGGTGGTTGGTCTGATTTCTCTCAAAATAAACTACATTATGTAGCCTAAGGAAGAAAGAGAAAACCAGCAAAAAGACAGAATTCTGTCTGCAAACTCTGTAAGAGATGATAGCATCAGAGACAAAGATGTAGAGAAAGGCTGTTGATGTCTTTAATCTTTTAAAAAAAGAATCAGGATTCAGCTATTATGTGTAACTGTGGCTGCTGCTGTTTCATTCCTGTGCCTCAACCATAAACATTCCCTTAAATGTTTTAGAATAGTTTAATATGGGAATAAATCTAACTAAATTCTCTCAGTTTTTGAAAGATCCTGGGAAAAAGCTGCATGTATTTTCAATGAACAGACTTGCCAATTTGCCTTCTTGCACCAAAGTTAGTTTGAAAAGGCATCTTCAATGTTTTTCTTGTATTTTGCAGCCATGCAGATCTTTTATTGGCAGTTCTAAATCTTAGGGATTTTTTTCTTTTTTAAAGAAAGCAATAAGATTCATAGTGTAGTGCCCCTTTGTTTTCTAAAGGAATGGTGTGACTAAGATTTCAATCCTCTAGCTTATGACAAGTTGTGTGGATCCATAGGTGATGATGAGGTAAGGGGAGCTTTGTCCCTGGTACAGATCTGTCTAGATGAACGTTTTAGTTACAGAATGAGAGCTCAGAACTGCTGTTGTGGTCCTGCTAGTTCTGTCTGTGCTCTGGCTGACTGATAGCATGAAGCTGTCATGGCTTCCTTCTGTGCTTCACTTGATTTCCAAAGCCCTATGGCTTCTGAAGATACCTTTGCTTGCTGAGTTGTGTTGTTTTGTTCAAGGTTTCCCAGACAGACAGAAAAGAGCAGAAAATTTAGTTCATAAGTTGAGTTTTTATTATAGCAAGAAAACTGTGAGCAAAGGCTCTTCATCATTTCCTTCAGAGACATAAGTTCAGATTTACTTTCCAGTAGAGATGGAGAGAAAGCCAGCTGCCCTCAAGGAAATGCGACAGCTCAGACCTTCTCAGGCAGCTCGAGCACCATGTGTGGGTTATTTCAGTGCAGTGGAGCTATCCTCTTCTCCCCTGGCTGTCTCCTGAGGTGGCAGGAGAAGGTGAGAGAAGGAATGTCTTTCCCTGCTCTGTCCCCTTCATTTACTTTTGGGTAGCATGAGGGAAGTGGTGAACTGGAGGGCAGCGTGGTGTGTCCTGAGTCCTGGCGACGCCACTTAACTTCCAGCATTATTCCCTGTGTATTGTTCTATTTTCTTGTTACAGTGTTGATACTAAAGCTTAGTTGCTGGTACTGATCCCTGTTTGTTTTCTGAGTACACGAGTTCTTTCATGAAGATGAGCAGTGAGCTGGCAGTGTGAGAGCCAGGAGCCTCACAGACCCTAGGCAGTGACTGCTGCTGCGGGAACCACATGGCATAGAAAACAGGGGAAATTCTTTAGGAAAAATGAGGATATCGAGGAGATCTTTGTTGAGTATTGCATGCAAGAAAGAAGCATTTGAGGAGCTGAGGTAGAGCAGATAAAACCTGGGTGTAAACTTTGTGAGTCTGTGGACAGTGAGTGGTTGGTTGTCTCCCTGCTCCTCCCTACATGCACCTCTGCAGGTGCATTCTTGCACATCTGCTTTCCTCCCCTGCTGCGTGGGAAGCTGGGGGACACACACAGGTACTAGCATTTCTAGCCATTGCACAGATTTTAGTGCTCTGTTTTTCCAGCAGGAGAAGCCCAGGGGTTTCCAGGTGTGTTCTCCTGCTCTACACAGTGCACCCAGCAGCTGTTGCAGCGCTGGCTCAGCACAGGTAGCATCCCGGGACCATCACTGCTGCTCCACAGCAAAGCAGGGCTGTTTTCCATCTTTCCATGCTCTCTGTTCTGTTGCAGCAAACACATGCAGATGTAGGATGTATGCCAGCATTATGGCTTTTCCCAGTGAGTCAGGCTGGTGGGCTTAGCTCTCTGTGCTGCTCAACTGAACATTGCCCTGTGACTAAAACACCAATATGGGTGTTTTCAGTGAGCAATTTAATCCCCACCTGTACTTCTCTATGTGTGTACTTAAATCCCTTCTTAAATGCTTAAACACATTCATTAAATGTAAAATGCTACATCAGAGCATTTTTGATCATCTTCTATGCAGTTAATGAAACTTAATTTGCACAAAACATAGGTCATGGAATATTCTCTGACCTATCTGCCTCCTGGTTAAGCTTTGTTAAATTTACTAACCTGTGTTATCTATTGTGCATAGACTTTGTAATTTTAAAGTACTCATTCATTAGTAAAGTAATACATGCTGTATATTCCCAGAACCTGCCATATTATATCTTAGGGTGGAATAGGGCAATATATCAATCTACTCTCAACTTTCACTTTAATTTCCAGTGAATTTCAGAGTTGCTGAATGATCTGGATAATACCAAGTATTGATCTCCTTTTTCCTGTGCTTATTTGTATTGTGGTCATAGGTGATTTTGTTTAAGGGATTTTTGTTTTGGTTTTTTGATGGCTTGGTTGTGGTTTGTTGTTGGGTATTTTTATTGCTTTTTTTTTTTTATTTTGGTGGTGGTAGATTTTGTCTAGTTGCAAGTCTTGGTAGGGGTAAGATTTTTGTGAAGACACTAATAAAATTTGTTATAATTTCATGCTTTTTGGTGCAAACCTGTCGGTAAGTCATTCCCATTATTGTCATTTTGCAAAATGTAGTAAGCCATAATTACTCAGTACTGATGGATGAATGAGTGTTATCACAGGTCTCAATATAGTCCTTTAGCTGTCATTGCCTGTCATTTTTAGGGGCTCTTACACCTCACTTGTCACAAGTGCTGTGTGTATATATATGCCTGTAAATATACATTGTCTGTCTGAAGATGGGGAGACTTTACAGTTCCAAAGGCATCATAAAATCCACTTAATTTATTACCTGCCCATGGGCTCCCATAGGATTACTCCAGGGGCTGAACTGAAGGTTTGGAGGTTCAAATTTGGAACAAGATTAATTGAACCTGGTCTGTGGGAGGGTGTTCTTGTGCCTTTTCCAAAGTCATAATATTCCTCAGTTGCTGGAGACACAGAATTGCCATTTATCGGTACATACAGGGGTACGTGTGCCTTGGCTAGAGGGACTCCCCAGTTCCTTAGGTGCTACTCTTGCCAGGAAAGGATTACATTCAAACAAAGAGAGCTGGAATTTTTTAATTGATCTCTTGAATTTTATCTTTTATATGGTAAATGTTAATTGAATTATATGTTGGGGTTTTGAGTATCTTTGTGTCTGTTCAGATTGCCAATTATGAACCTACAGATTTGTACTAATTCATAATTTTAATTGTTTATGCAATAAAACAAGGAAAACTTTGATATAAATGACAACATGGGCTTTTTAGCTTTATTTTCATTACCCTTATCTTTGAAATAGAATAAATATTTGTTCTCCTAGGCAAGGCATCTTATAGTTTTATTCCCAGCTTTCTCCAGGCAGTTTTCCCCCTGTACCCCTTCGTTGAAAATAGAGCACAGTAGGCAAACACTGGTGTGTGGGTTTCAAATTCCTGCTTTGTGCAGATCTTTTGCTTGGGATACAACTGGGGCTAGAAGCTCATATTTCTTTGCAGGAATTACATTTATTGTGGAGACCTTTTCTTTTAAATTGGATATGTCCCTTGATCTCTCTGTTTTTATTGGAAGATTGTCCTTTTTTGCAAGCATAGCACGTGGAGGCAATTGCATGTTTTCTAGTTGACAGGTTCTCCTTCAGGTGTCTGTGCCCAATGTTTAGGTAAATCCTCTTCCCTGCAAACAGCTTTTACAAGGTGGAAAGGTGGCAAAAGAAGGGTGGTTGTTTTGGATTGTGTCAGCTGTTTAATGGGTGTCGTCATAAAACTGGGGTCAACCTTAGGATTCTGATAGTCCCACATGTAGGTGTGACTTCACAGATACACAGCACTGTGCTATAAATGTGCTTTAATGTTTCACATGACCTGTACCTGTAGTAGGATAAAAAAGAGATCTTTGAATTTAAAGTCTCTTATTTATTAGTAGGCTTTTTAGGCTCTTAGGTGACTTTCAAGATTCTCTATCTCCCGGCTATTTCTCATCATTTTAAAGGGAAGATTTGCAGGGGGAAAATCTGCTAGTTGTGATGTTTTGCAATATGGAAGATAGGGAAAATATCATCCAGGATTTTACTTGTAGTACATCAGCTTGCTAATGACTTCACTCTAGAAATAATACTTTCACCCTAGAAATAATCATTTGGTCAGTGCATGTGATGGGTTCAGCAGGGCGTTGGGCAGAAGGGAGGCTCTGGGCAGGTTCCCATTGTCCTCTGATCTGCCTCTTCAGGGCTTTAGCCTGAAAACAGCCTTGCCTTTTGAATTAGTAGTAATAGCAATGACGTAATTATAAAGTTGTATCTTTAAAGGTTTTCTGTGAAATGCAAGAGACACTCCGTTTGATAAGGAGCCATTGCTGGCATTTGACCCTCACATAGCTTTTGTCCATCCCATAATGCTCTGTATTATCGGGATACTATTTTAGTTGTCTGTCTTTGAATTATTTTAAGCATCCAGGCATAACGCTTACAGACCATGTACTGTTTGTTTTGGCTGACCAATCAATTTAGATTGAAGAATGGAAATACCTGCTGAAAAAATAACTGGGAAGTGATGCCAAAATGTTTTATTGATTAGTTTTTATTTCAATTGCGTGCATGCTGGTCTTTATGAAATTGTGGGTTTGTTTGCTTAAGGTTAGATGTTTCTAACTACATAGTGTAATTAAAAAGTATTAGTATACTTAAAGATCTTTGAGTATGTGGGATATTGCACCAGGCTGATGCATTTTTGAATGTTGCCTTAAGTGCATTTGTGTGTGATGTGGAGGCAGAAATTTGTTGTGTACAGGATGCAGCTATATCTTATAGTCTGAGCTACAGCATTGAATTCCCATGTCATTGCATGCAGGCCTGGCTTGTGCTCACAGCATTTACAGACACCATTTTGGGATGTTTCTGTGACTTACTTGTAAAGAACAAATTTCCACTTCATGCAGAACATTGAAACCCAGAAACATCCCTCTGAAAGAATAATTCCTTTTAATATAACTGTAGGATGCTGCCTGTGGGGAAGGAAAGACCTTGGAGCACCAGGGTTTGATGTCAAAGGGAATCATTCA
The DNA here is from genome assembly GCF_008360975.1 of Lichenostomus cassidix. Taxonomy (NCBI): domain Eukaryota; kingdom Metazoa; phylum Chordata; class Aves; order Passeriformes; family Meliphagidae; genus Lichenostomus; species Lichenostomus cassidix. The sequence continues at coordinate 22,203,740 of NC_139490.1, forward strand.
CATATTTTGATCTTCACATCAACATTTCTACCTAATCAGGAGTTTTCTACATTGAACAGCAGTTGAAATGGCTTCTCCCTTTACCATCCTTCTCTGTGAGAATGAGGAATTGCTGTATATCCTACCTGCTTGCCTGGACTCCTCCTGTGCTGCTCTGGTGGAGAAGCTTTGGGTTATGAGAATGAAAACTTCAGTCCTCCCTTGTAATATCATCTGCCAAGACACACCATCACACAGAGCTTAGATCAAATATTTAATGAAGCAAATGTTAGCCAAAAAGCTAACCTGAGCTTCTCTGTGACTTCTTGTAGCCTCTTCTAGGAAAAAAAAAAAAAAGGGGAAGTGTGGGGACAAGAGGGAATGGCTTTAAGCTGAAGGAGGGTAGTTTTAGATGGAGTAAATTCTTCCTTGTGAGGGTGATGAGGCCCTGGCACAGGCTGCCCAGAGAAGCTGTGGCTGCCCCTGGATCCCTGGAAGTGTCCAAGGCCAGGCTGGACAGGGCTTGGAGCAACCTGGGATAGTGGAAGGTGTCCCTGAACATGGCAAGAGGTGGGACTGGATGAGGTTTAAGGTCCCTTCCTACCCAAACTGTTCTGTGATTCTGTGAATGTGCCTCTCATTCCCATCAGTCACTGGCTTTGGGCAGAAGTTCTTGCTTTCGGATTCAGTGTTTGAAATTAATACTGGCCATCTTCTGTTGGAGGAGATAAAGGTAGAACAACCCAACTTAAAAAGCAGGGTGGTTTGTAGCAAATTCTATCCCATTTGCTCCCCCTTTTTCTGGGCATTCAGGCTGTCTGGAAGCAATTCAAGTTACAGATTCTGGAATTTTTTGCTACTTCATGTTAAATTCCGAGAACTTAAAGAAGTTCCTCGCCCCTGCAAGCTCATGTGTTTGGAAGTTTTTTTTTTCAGCATTCCTGGCATGTAAAAGCAAACTTGAATCCTGTGCCTGGATAGGTGAAACAAATACCAAGCAGTGTTGCTTTCCTGGGGTGATATTAAAATCAATGTGAATGGACAAAATGCTCAGGGAGAAGCAAAAATCTACTCCAGAATTGGTGCTGGACTAGTGTATGAATAGTTAACTCCGCAGCCTGGATGATCTGAATCTCTTCCAGGTGACCGAGTGCAGCACTGTTTAGCTTCCTGCGTTTGTCCATGTGGAATTACAGGCTGGGGCTGCCTCGCCCTGGGTGTGCTTTCCAAGCCTGAGCAGCTGGGAATCGAAAGCTCCCAACTCCTCCTCCAGCACCCGTGACGGTGTGAGGACGTGCTGGATATCTGTGAGGGCTGATTTTTTTTTTTAAAGCCTTTTGTGATGATTTCTATGTAGGCTGGGAAATTATGATTTGGCAGTTTGGGGTTGGCTGTTGATTTCCCCATTTGTCTTGGGGCAGGTGATTTAGCACTTGTGACACAGCAAATCCTGCTGGGGAGGTTTGGGAGGGGCTTTGAGCTGTAGATTTTTAAGTGCTGATACTGGTTTAGTTGCCTGATCTGAGAAAACTCATTTGTTTATCACAGGGAAGGTCAGAAAAATAGTATGTGAGGTTAGGAGGAATGCTGTGGGCATAGTGTGTTTGTCACCTTCCTTTGGTCCAAGAAAGCTGATCGAATGGTCATTTTCAGCCCTGAAGGGTGTCTGCATGCTGAAAAGAGGAGGCTTAAATTCACTGTGATGTGTCAGAAATCTCTAAAGGGTCCACAAATTAAATAATAATTCTTTTTTTAAAAAGGACATGTAATAATCTAAAACAACGAAGTACCTGTTGCTTCTAACGGGTTTAGCTGTGGGTTGTGTCCATCCAGTTAATACTCAGTGCTGCAAAATTGTTTTCCTTGGGATTATTCTGCTTGTATGCTTAGAAGAGCCAGGAATGAACTTCCTTCCATGCCCCCTCTTTGTATAGCAATAGGCTTTCCTTTCTGTTTGGACAAGTTTTGGAGATACCCTGATTTCTGAATGTATTTCTAACATACTTTGTCTTCTGGAGTGGCAAGTCATGGAATAATTTATCCTAGCTTTTTCCTGTATTGAAAAGTAATTCTTATATTGAAAAGTAAAAATTAAAAGCTGTATTCTTGTCCCTGCAGTATAACCCTGGGTTGTGAACTGTGCTGCTACTCAGCAAAACTTTTTCCTCGACAATAAGCATTTATCCTTCCCTTAACTGCAGTTGGTGCAGTGTCTGTCCTAACTGCACTGCTATAAAACCTCTATGATGCAGGAAATGCTCCCTTTGCTCTGAGATACACTCTGAAATCTTTGTATCTATATACCTTTTTGCTCTTTTTCTTTTGCCTTTTTTTAAATAATATGAGATTGCAATTCTGCTTTGCTGTAACAGTGGATAATCACCTTAGTTGCACTATCTTTGAAATAATTTTCTCTCCTTTTCCACTCCATTTTCTTGTTGTCTTCCCACCCAGGCCTCCCCGTGGATCACTCCCAGCTCTCCTCCCTTGTGCTGAAGAGTCCCCTAGGCTTGACCCCAGCCTTTCAGGTGAACTTGAATGCAGTGACCCACGGCTCATCCCCTCTGCTGAGCCCTGTCCTGAGCGACGCCGGCGGGGCCAGGATAGAAGAGGATGACGAAATGAAACGGAAGGTAAGATCATGGTGGAGCTGGGAAATGAAGGTGCCGTGTGGGAGCTGTGTTGGGCATTGAAGGTGTGAGGTGGGAGCTCTGTTGGACACTGAAGGTGCCAGGTGAGGGGCTTGTGCTTGCTGAATGCTGATTGTGTTTTATTATGTGGTGGCTGAAGTGCTGCAGGTTGGTCAGGTGTGTTGTGCTGCTGTGGCAGAAGTGCCCAGTGCCCTCCTGGCATCTTCTTGTGTATTCTTGTCATGGCCACTGTGGCCACCTCCCCCTGTTTTAGTAGGAAAAGTGTGTCATGGAACTGTGTTCAAAATCCACCTGTTGTACCCCAGAATGGCAGTGAGTTTGGGTAGGACATTGGGAAAAGGTTTTTCACCCCAAGGTTGATCCCTGGAACAGGTTCCCTAGGGAAGTGATCACAACACCAAGCCTAACAAAGATCAAGGAGTATCTGGATGATGCTCCTAGTCATATGGTTTATTTTCAGGTGGATCTGCAAGGAGCAGAGAGTTGGACACAATGGTCCTCAGAGGTCCTTATTTGTTAATGTATAAGGTGTGTGCTTCCTGGGTTCCTTCCCATGCGATCTCGCCATGGTCTCATTGATCCATCTCATCATGCATTGCTCTTCCAGGTCATGCTTTCTGATCATAACAGGACCTTTAGAGGGGTCCTGAGGGGGTGTTCCCCTTGAACTGTGGAGGACCTGAGCTTAGTGTGAATTCTCTCACACCCATTTCATCATTAATTTCTCATCACACTCATTGGTCAGCAGAGCTGGCTGTGTTGTTGAAGCTGTCTTCTCCATGGCTGACCCTTCTGTCTGCAGAGAGGTGGGCAGTGCTTTGGCCTTGTGGAAGGTTGATTCTCACTTCGTGGAAAGAGTAGGACAAAAATGCCCCTGATTTTTGCAGGTGCAGTGAGTCTCTAAGCAGGAACAACTTTGGGTTTTCAAGATGTGCTTATGTTTAGGTTCTGCTCTATGCCTGGGTTGCTTTCTTTCTGCCCACCAGTGAGCACTTTAACCAGGGATTTCCCCACATGATGTGGGGTTTTCCTCACCCCCATGTAGACCTCAGGATTTGCTGCATTTCTTCCAGTAGGATAGAGAAGTCCACCTAACAGTAGAGTTCCATGACCATTTTTCTGGAAGGCTCTTTGCTCTCCTTGCCCTGCTTGCAGAGAGGTTTGGTGACTCTTTGGTGCTTGAGAAGGATCCAGGACTTTCCATTACAGTGCCAGGAAGGCTCCACTATCCAAACTCAGTTCCATATGGGATCAGTGGCCCACACTGGGATCTAAAGCTTTCCATACAGCCTCAAAGAAGAACCCACCTTGTGTGATCTTTGCTCCTGCTCTTCTGCTTGCCCTATCCAGTGTATCTCTGCCAGGATCAGGATCCTCAGGCAGGAAGGTCACAGGCTCCTGCTCTTTGGTGTCTTTACCATGTTCTTGGGCACCTCCAGGCACTTCTGTGATGCTGTTGAGAAACACCCATGGGATGGATGTGGTGTGAGTAAGTGCTTGCCAGAGGGAGGAAGGTTTAACTGGTAACTGGGAGCTGAGCTGCAGACAACCCACCCAACTGGCAGCTTCCCTGTCTCATTTAGACTTTATGAGGTGGAGTTTATAGCTTTGGCTGATCACTCTTCCATTAGTTTCCATAGTTATTTTAAAAATAATTCCTTTCATTTATCCTTATAGCTTGGAAATAATGAGCAGACGCTCTGTTAGCTGACTTAGACGTGAAGCCCAACCCTTTCTGCCACATTCTGCAAGGTCTAGTGTTTTGGCAGCTTGTGTTCTCATTCAGGCTGAAATTAATTTATAAAAGTGAGGCTTGTTAGAAGGGAATTTTTTTTTATTCTATTGATCTTAAGCTTGATCAACTCCTGAGCGTTCCAAGGCTTTAATGTCTATTCAGAGACATTGTCTTAAGTGAAACTGACCCAGGAGGAAACCAATGTTAAATTGGTTAAATTTAACTAAGTTAAATTTCACAGGAGCTTTACAGCTTTATTGTACAAGGAAAAAGTAGTCTTACAATATCTGTCTGACCAGAGCTCTGGTTTGAAGGTGATGCTGCTGTAGTTCCACCTACTTGGTTAGAGGAGTGTTAAAAACCTAGGAACCTTGGAATAACTGTTTCCATGTTTTTGTGAAGTGCTCCCTTGATTTGAAATGGAAGTACATGCAATGGAAGTGTCCAAGGCATGGTTGGACAGGGCTTGGAGCACCCTGGTGTGGTGGAAGGTGTCCCTGCCATGGCAGGGGGTTGGAATGAGATCAGCTTTAAGGTCCCTTCCTACCAACCTAAACCACCAGTGATTCTGTGATAATTGACATATAATTGATATTAATTTTTAATACTCTTGAAATAGAAGGAATATTTTATTAGTAAAGTCTGTATTTGGGAATGTGATACGGAACAAAGAGATGTCCTGTTAGTAATGAGCTGCTCCATTTGCACCCAAATGGGGAAGTGGATGTTAGGTTTGAGCTTATGCCTAGTAACAAATAGAGGTTTGTATTTCAGTTGTTTTTGATGTCTGTGTGTCCTTTCAGCGCTTCCCCACCGACAAGGCATACTTCATAGCAAAGGAGATCCTTGCCACAGAACGGACCTATTTAAAAGACCTGGAGGTTATCACAGTGGTAAGGGGGTTTGACTTTATTTTTTTTTCCTTTTTTAAACAGATTTGTAATTGTTAGGTTGGAAAAATTTGGAATTTCTTCCTGTGAAATAGCATAATCCATTAGCTAAGTAGCTGTTTCCTTCCTTGTTCCATAGCTCCTTCTGTGGTGGAGCAGATACCTTCTCTGGACTTCCATCATTTGCCCCAGCAGCTACAGCCTGTGCCATCCTGATGACTTAGGCAAACTTTTGCTCTGAAAACTGTTGTGAACAGGGACAGCCTAAAAATGTTTTTCATTCAGTTTGAGTGATTGCTGCCAGCTCTGCTTATAATCTGGTCATCTTCTCTGCAGTTTTCCTTGGGAAGCTTTTAGCCTTGTGCCTTTGGATCTGAGAGCAGATGACAATTGCAAAGGGCATCAAACCTGTGGGGGTTTGAAGAATTTTGTCTTGTTTTGTTGCTTCCCTTTCTTCCTCCTACTTTCACTCAGAATAGTAAAGTAAGTCCTGGTTTGGAGGGCAGCATGAACTTCCAGCTGTGTTTCTAAAAGATGTTTTTTCGGTCATGAACTCCATGTCTGAGCACTGGGACTGTTGCCTTTCTCTAGGCTGTTGTTTTAATCTCCTCAAAGAAAAGCTTGAGTCCCTTAATGCTGTGCGGCCTCAGTTGAGGTGTTCTCTGCAAGCTCATTGAGCACCATCTCACTCCAATTCCTCCTACAGGCTTCCCAGCACTTCTCCTAAAAGATGGGGGAATCCCTGGCATCTCAGAGGATTTTTGTAATATCCCCATCCCTGCCAGAAAGCTGGGAACCGGCAGCGATAAAGTGTGGAATGTGACCTGCAACGAGATGTCTTCAGCTGAGTAACTTGCACAGGGCTCCAGGTGTATGAGAGCAGTTGTATCTGCGTGGAAGTGGCAGCAGTGGTGTGGCAGCAGCTGGGGCAGCCACTGGGTAACTGACTGTCACTCAGCTGTCCCCAACCATCCCATCATTGCATTCAGAAACAAGCTTGTGCCCAGAGCCAGCCATGTGCGTCATCTTGCTAATATTTGGCAAGGAAAAAAATACCATCTTTTCATTTTTCACAAATTATGTCTTCCCTAAATGTTTCTTCTTCCTTCCTGCTGTTTCCCTGTGCATACTTTCTCCTCATCCATCACTGCAGGAGCAGGAATTTTCATACTAACAACAAATTTCTGAAATACAGAGATTGATGGGAATTTCTGGTTTTCTGGCAGTGGTTCCGCAGTGCTGTCATCAAGGAGAATGCCATGCCAGAGGGCCTGATGACACTGCTCTTCTCCAACATAGACCCCATCTATGAGTTCCATCGAGGCTTTCTGAAAGAGATTGAACAAAGGCTCTCACTCTGGTAAGCCTTTTTCTACATCTTCATGTCAAAACCAGACTATGATTGGTATTTCTGCATTAATAGAAGCAAGGAAAAGTCTTTTATGAAATGAAAGGTATTAAAAAAGTGCTAAGTATGTTGTGCAAAGCCCATTTTTCAAGCTTTGCCTTGTATATAATATCTTGTAGTTGTATGACTTGTGCACCAGACTAAGGGTTTTGTAATCACGGAATCACTTAGGTTGGAAAACACCCTTAAGATCATCAAGTCCAATTGTTGATATAATTTGATAGTTTCCCTCAAGCCTTAGAAAAAAGAAGGAACCCCAGATCAAGAACATAATGTGTGTATTTTTTCCACACCTTCCAGTTAATGAATCTCCAGGTGAAAATCTAGGAAACATTTTTGTAATTAAGATGATAGTTTGGTTCTTGCAATGCAGTTTATTTCACAGATCATGTTTTCAGTCTTTTAATCTTTGTTTTTCTCCTGACCTGACATGCTATATATTACAATATAACTACCTTTCAAAAGGAGGTGTTAACATAAACAAAGTATGAACAAAAATTAATTCACAAAATCACGTGAGGTGATTTGACATTTGATATGACATTTATTTGATTGACAAATGATATGACATTTATTTGGAGGTCTGAATCGTAAAACTCTCAAATAGACTTTCACACAAGTTCCTTTCTAGTCCTTTCTCAGTTTTCTAAGTATGGCTTTGTGTTTGCTGTTTTGTGCAGCTTCCATATTTAGTGTACCAAGTTTTCAATCTCAACAGTGAAATAGGAGTGTCAAGTGGCTAAAGATTATGTCTGGAATTACAGGGGAAGATGGAGGGAGAAAATAGACATTTCTTGATCCCTCATGTATGTTGCTTTCTCAATTCCTCCTTCTGTGTGTTCCAGGGAAGGCAGAACCAATGCTCACGTGAAAGGAGATTACCAACGCATTGGAGATGTGATGCTCAGGAACATGCGTGCTCTGAAGGTAGATACAGGGTTAGAGACATGAAATTTGGGGTTATTGAGGGGTGTTTTTTCTTTGTTTTGTCAATGATCACAGCTCAGGGTTAATATTTCCATTAATCACAGAATCCCAGGGTGGTTTGGGTTGGAAGGACCTTAAAGCCCATCTCATCCCACCCCCTGCCATGGACAGGGACACCTTCCACTGCCCCAGGTTGCTCCAAACCCTGTCCAACCTGGCCTTGGACACTGCCAGGGATCCAGGGGCAGCCACAGCTTCTCTGGGCACCCTGTGCCCGGACCTTACCACCCTCACAGGGAAGAATTTCTCTCCAATATCCCATCTAAACCTATTCTATTTCAGTCAGTCTTAAAGTAACTTGCAAACAATTATTGTTGATAAGCAATTTAAAAAGAAAATGTAGTAAAATAATTGCAGGAAGACTTTGTATCACCATTGCTTATTTAGCCACCTTCATTTACCTTGAGAAAAGGTGATGGTTGGTTATTCAGCAGAAAACAAAGGAAAATTATTTGTTTAGCTCCCCTATTGAGACCTTGATGCATAAGGTTATTTAATTAAAAATATATGTATTTTTTAAAAGCAGGATAGTTTCTTCTGAAATGAAGTCAACTTTATTTGGAGCAGAGTGCCTTTGTCGAAGAGTTACATTAGTGCTGTAGTAGTAATTATTTAATTAAAACCAGTGGCCTGAATGGGAGTGCAGGAGGGTGAGACTATTTCAACTACCAGCATCTGGTATTCCCAGCAGGCCATAGTGACACCTATTTCGACCTTGCCTGGGAGCTGCCTGCCACTTTCTTTAATTATGAAAGACTGTTTTCCTTTGATCCAAATAACTTTTTATCTGATTCCCCAGGAGTTCACCAGTTACCTCCAAAAGCATGACGAGGTCCTGACGGAACTGGAGAAAGCAACCAAGCGCCTCAAGAAGCTGGAGATGGTTTATAAGGAGTTTGAGCTGCAGAAGGTTTGCTACCTGCCCCTCAACACCTTTCTGCTCAAACCCATCCAGAGACTGATGCACTACAAGCTGATCCTGGGGAGGTTGTGCAAACACTACACAGCAGAGCACCGGGACTTTGCCGACTGCCGGAGTGAGTGAGCACCATGCACGTCCTGCTGGCAGCACCCCTTCCCATGGACATCCAAAATTCTGGGAAGACAAGAATTAGAGAATCACAGAATGCCAGAATGGTTTGGGTTGAAAGGGACCTTTAAACTCCTCTCATGCCCCCGTCTGCCATGGACAGGGATACCTTCTACTAGACCAGGGTGCTCAGAGCCCTGTCCAACCTGGCCTTGAACGCTTACATTCAGTCATGTTCAGTTCTGTCCACAAATGCAATGTAAGTGCCTTTCTCTTCCTGGCATTCCAGGAAGTGGTTTTCTCATGATGGATCCCAATGTTTCAACCAAAGCTGGAAAATTAGCCCTTTTCTTGTCTCCTTTTTCAGCAGGAAAAAAAAAAAGTATTTTTTTTTACGAACTCTTTGTCATTTAGATATAAAAATGTGACCAAAAAACGCTTGTTTTGTAGCATCAGAAGTGTGTGTAGTAAATTCCATTGATGACAAAGTAATTTTTGGCAGAAATAGTTGAGTTTGATTTTCTTCATTTACTTTCAGCTGGTTTTTGTTTAAGCAAAATCTGAGATCCACAACGATCTCCAGAAGCATAGGAAATGCTAGGAAGTCACTTGTTAGTCTCTATTTACCCTCCTCTGAAATACACTTAAGTTGGCAGTTGGACTGGGTGATTGTTGTAGGTCCCTTCCATCTGAACTATTCTGTTCTAAAATCAGCTCTAAATTTCAGATCTAAGTTTCAGATTCAATTTTCCAGGGGTGAAATGGGTGGCCTGGGTTGCTCTGCTCTGATCCCTTTGGTCTGTTCTCCATACAGATGCACTGAAGGAAGTCACAGAAATGACATCACAGCTGCAGCACAGCCTCATCCGCCTGGAAAACTTCCAGAAGCTCACAGAGCTGCAGCACGACCTGATTGGCATAGACAATCTCACAGCACCTGGCAGGGTAAATGCCTCTGCTTAGTTTTTAGAGCCTTTATTGGTTTTATTTCCAAGGAAGTGCCTTTGAAGCATGGATTTGCCATCGCTGCCCCTCTGGTCTGTGGGACAGCTGTAAAGGCTTCATGTAACTGTCTCTTAGTGAATCCCATGATGATAGGACCATTACCTTGGTGGTATTCTGAGGAATAGATGAGAAATGCTTCAGCTTAAACTCTGCTTGCAGTTTCATGTTTCCAGTGCAGACACTGGGTGTACTGGGGTATGGTGCTGTGTGTGTGAGTGGGAACTGGTGTGTCGTACTGCAAACCCACTCCCAGCTCTGTTTGTGTCTGCCTGGTGCAGCCTCAGAGAAGGTAGGGATGGTGAGAGCCACAGCACTGGGCTAAACTGCTGTGGGTGCCTCAGTATTACAGGAGTTTGTGCAGTTCCTGCCTGGTTTTTTGTTTCTTTGTTTTTGATAGATGTACTGGGCATAAATACAGGAGCATCGCATGTGCTTTGGGGATGCTATGGCAGTCACTGCAGTGGGATGTAAGTGTGATAGGTGAACTGATGGTGTCCAACAGGAATTCTGCTCCTTTCCCTTCTCTTCCTTCACTGATTCAAATGTTGGCTGCAGCAAGGAGCTGATTCATGTAATAAAAAAGGAAGGAAAATGTCATCGGGCCTCTAAGAAATCTGTTAGTGATCATTGCTGGGCACCAATCAACATCTGTGTACTCTGGGATGAAAATGAAATTCCCTCGAGTCAGGAAAGATCAAACATTGTCTGACTTTTTCTTTTCCACTGCAGGAGTTTATCCGGGAAGGTTGCTTGTACAAGCTCACTAAGAAGGGCTTACAGCAGCGGATGTTCTTTCTGGTGGGTGTTGCTTCTGACTTTTATAAAAACAAAGTCTTCAAGATAAAGTTGTTGGGAAAGTGTGTTTTCATGTGCTTGTGTTGAAAATCATCACTTGAGACTGAATAAGTGATGTTTTAAGAGGACGTGACTGTGGCATTACTCTCTGGTCAGCTTGGCTCCTTAGCAGCACAGAGTTTTAACAGAATTTTAAAATTTAATTTCCTCTCTTAAAAGTAAACAAAAAACAGATTTTAAGGGTAGTTGGCCAAACTGACTGAGCAATGGCATTTTTCATGCATCTACAGTGGCCTTTAAACATCAGATTTTTAAGGAGATGTCAAAAAATCCTTGGCCCTGCCTGCTGCTTTCAGAACACTGATTGTTCTCTTCCTGCTTTTCCAGTTCTCAGATATGTTACTGTACACAAGCAAAGGGGTCACAGGGACAAATCAGTTCAAAATCCACGGACACCTCTCTCTGCATGGCATGCTGGTAAGTGGTTCCATGTTGCATCACAGGGTTAATGAAATGGCTTTGCCTAAGACAGGTTGAGGAATTCCTTCAGGGCACAAGGACCAAAGCCACAGACTGCTCCAAGGCTGGTCTCAGCAGCAGTTGGACCTTGGTGTGTGTCAAACAGAGCTTTATCAGATGAGCCTGTTCCTTCCACATTAGCAAAACAGCTGGAGCACACCCTCTTGTCCATTCACTCTCACACTGCTTTGAGAGGCTCATCTGGAAACAGGGATTGATTTATCCTGGTGTTTTGCTGTCCTGCTCACTCTATGGCATATAACCAATCCTCCTGCCTCCCCACTCCTTTTCTAACAGGATTGTTCTTTCTGTCTTTGATTTGCAGCTGATAGTGCTCGACCCTCCGGTGAGTAATGAGCCAAATCTGCTCCAAGCCCTTCCTTTCCTTGCCCTGTTGGAAGTGGTTTTGTGCTCCTGCAGTAGAAACACACCATAGTTTTTCAAATAGAGCCAAAATAGACTTGAAAGTAGGTGGTATTCATCAAAGAGTTGCTGTTCTGTACCTCCTGCAGCCAGATTGGAATCCTGTTTGACTCCAATCCCAGCCACCACAGGACAGTTTCAGTGTTTATTGGTGATTGAGCACTGATGAGGAAAATCTTTTCTTTTCCTGCAGGTGGAGGAGAGTGAGAATGAATGGTCTGTCCCACACTGCTTCACTATCTATTCTGCACAGAAAACCATCGTGGTGGCAGCCAGGTAATCCTAGTTTTCCTCAGCTGCGTAAATTTCAACCTTAAATAATGGGGTTTTTTACTGCCTGGTGATCTGTTCTTGAAAAATACCACTACAGTATATAAATCAGGTGTGTAATGGCAGAGGAGCCAATACATTTGGTATGCAGATGTGTTTTCTTGAATTCCAAACTAACACCTGAAAATGTAATTGTTTAAAAATCAACCATTTCTCAGCAGCTATGAGTCATAAGGTGCTTAAAAGATTCTTAAATTTTGAAAAATAAATATAATTTTTACCTTGTCATGACTTCAAAATAGCTTAATAGCTTTAAAATAGCTTACCTGTCAAAAGTAAAAATTGCTGCTGGGCTTAGACCATGTGTGGAAAGCTAAATTAAAAGCTTTCAGAAGAAAGAGATGGTTACCAAAACAAAGAAATGTTGTGGCTTTGTCTAAAGCCAAACCTTGCACTGTTGCACACCTGTGGATAGAGATACACCTTGAAGGGCTGTGCAGCTCTCACCCTGCAGTGGATCCTGTGAGGGTGAAGGAAATCTCTTCCTGTGCTCTGGGTTTTACTGGCTTGAGATGTCAGGTGCATCCCAAATGTCCTTTAAAAGATGGGCTGTGCTTTGGGATGCTATTTATCCTTTAAAAAAATCATGGCTCATATCTCCCATCTCCAGAATTCCTCTCCTGACCCACCCCCAGCTGTCTGTTCCTTTTATTTGCTGTAAAGTCCAAGTGTTTAATTGTTAATTCAGTCTTGTTTCGAGGCTTGAATATAGAGGTGAAGGCTGTATGAAGTCAGTTTCCTCTCTGGAAAACTCCTGCTTTGGAGGAATTCTAATTTTGTTTTTATTTATCTCATGGAAAGACACTGTCCCTTGTTTTGGGCAGTGACCTGTGCTTTCAGCACAGGGGCACTCAGTCACTGTTCTGGGCTGGTGGATCCTCATTCCCACTGCTTCCCTTCCAGTACCCGCCTGGAGATGGGCAAGTGGATGGAAGACCTAAATGTGGCAATTGAAATGGCCAAGAAATCTACTGAGAAATCCGAGATGCTTCTGGAAAACTCTGTGTGCAACCGCTCCAACAGTAAGTGGTGCTCCTGCCCCCTTGTGCTATCCTTTCTGCTTTTCCTTTTGTGAGTTTGATGGCATAAATGAAGTATTTTTATAATTAATATGATGATGGAGAGTTAATTGGGTTTTGATTTTAATCAAAAGAGATATGCTTGTCTTCCTAGACTGATGTTCAAGGTAGCTTTAAATGCAGCAGAAATGCTCCCAATACAGGTCCTTATTCATCTCTTACATAGATTTTTCTCAATTTAGCCATATGGTGAATTTTTGTTGTCCAAAATGTGCTGTCTCTGGAGGTCAGCTTTTACAGCCCAGTATTCCTGTGCCTGTCTAGTGGTGTTATGGCTGAGGTGAAACATGGAATTACCTTTCTTGGAGCCCTCTGTCCTGTTCCTTGACTCAAGATTAAGCTGGGCATTTTTATTTGTTTGACACAGCACTGACTCAAACCATTCTGTGATCTTATTGTAGTGGAAGGTGTCCCTGCCCATGGCAGGGAGTTGGAACCAGATGAGCTTTAAGGTCACTTCAAACCCAAACCATCCTTTGGTCCTGAGTCAGCTGCCCCAAGTAAAACTGAGTAATGAAATCCAGATTGATGTGTTAGAGTGGTCAGAGGAGCTGTGTAACCAGTTCAACTCTACATATTTAAAACTGCACCATGGCAAGAGAAAACCTCCTTTCTCAGGAATCCCAGCTCCTCTTGCTTTCACCATTGCACAGTTTTCTTAAACCACTACCCAATTCTCCTCCCCCAGGATCCTCTGATGAGGTCTCTGTAGAACAGGAGTCCGAAGATGACATTCACTCCTCTCGTAGCTCCTTGGACAGGCAGAGTCACCACCGTGCCAACACAACCATGCACGTGTGTTGGTACCGCAACACCAGCGTCTCCATGACCGACCACAGTGTGGCCGTCGAGGTACCGAGGGCGAGCGCTCGCCTCACTGTCCATCCTGCCTGGGCAGGTTTTGTGGCCAGGGAGAGCATGGGCCATCCAACACCACTGCATGCCTGTCCCCTCTGTCCCTGTCTGTGTGTCTGTACTCATGCTCTGCTCTCCATGCAGCAGGGACCAAAGCAGGGAAAGTTTAAAGGAAATGCAGGATGTCCTAGGACTGAATCGCTGCTTTGGGTTTTGTCCTCCTTGCTGGAGGACTGGCCACCCCCTGTGCTGGGCACTGCTGATGTGTCTCAAATCCTGGGGTCAGTTTTGGGCCCCTCATGACAAGAAGGACATTGAGGGGCTGGAGCATGTCCAGAGAATGACAGTGGAGCACCAGGAGCAGCTGAGGGGGCTCAGCCTGGAGAAAAGGAGGCTGAAGGGGACTCTTCTGGCTCCCTAGGAGGGCTTCCTCTCCTCTCAGGAGGCTGAAGCCAGATGGGGGTTAGGCTCTGCTCCCAGGAAACAGGGACAGAATGAGAGGAAAGGGCCTTAAACTGCATCAGGGGAGGTTTAGATTGGGTATTGAAATATTTCTTCACTGACAGAGTGATTAAGTATTTGAATGGGCTGCTCAAGGCCATGGTAGGGCCACTGTCCCTGGAAATGTTCAGAGAATATGTGGATGTGGCACTTTGCTCTATGTTTCAGTGGGATTTGGTCAAAGGTTGGTTGATGATTTTGGAGGTCTTTTGCAACCTTAATGGTTCTATGATTGTAAATGCCCTATCCATGATATTTTCCTTTAGAGATTGACTGTGCTGTACTGAGTGCTGGTTGGCTGCTGTACTGCACCCAGAATTTAGAAGAGGGAAATCAGTTGGAATTCTCTGCACTTCCCTGGCTGGCAGGACTGAGCAGCCAAATGTCTTTTCACAGCACCATCATTTCATGCTGAGCAGAGGTGTTCATTATGTGCCCACTGAGGTGTTCAAGGCCAGGTTGGATGGGGGTCTGAGCAGCCTGGTCTAGTGGAAGGTGTCCCTGGCAGGGGGTGGAACCAGATGAGCTTTAAGGCTCCTTTGAACCCAAACCTGTCCAGGATTCTATGAGCTGCTGGTACCTGTGGTGCTGCTGTTACTCACAGTGCAAGGCAGCACTGGTGGCACATTTGGGTTCTGAATCCTGGAGATTTTGAGACAGATCAGTTTAGCACTCCTTTCACTGCTTGCACCAAGTCTATGGTTTCACTTTAGGCAGCAGTTTAGCAGAGTGGGACACCTTCCTGGAGGCTGGCATGTTTGGAAGACTTCCAGAAGTGGGAATTACCCTAAATACCATGGAGAGAAAAAGAAGGTCACTGACTAGACAAAAGCAATGGGGCAAGGGACTGCAGCATGTGTCTGTGCCTGCCTGTCCTGCTCTGCTCGAGGCACTTGTTTAAAAGGAGTTAAAAGTTTGGGCACTGGAGCTCCTGCATTTTTCTGATATAGAGACCATGTGGATCAGCTTGGTAAGGGAAGTGCTATAGATGGGACCTGGGCTTGAAGTCCAGACACTGGGCCCTTGTGCTGGCTTCTGTTGTGGTTTCTGTTGGAGGGGACAGGCCTTTCCCTGCTGTCACCTTGGGAAAGACACCATCTCCCAGTTCTGTGCCCGGATAACCAGCCCACCTTGCTACAGGTTCTGGGATTGAATGTATGAGTTCTTGCACTCCTTCTGACTCCGATCTGTTCCATGTTCTAACACCGTCATTTTTTCACAATCCATTTTCCTTTGACAGCCACCTCTCTTGCGTAACTCCTCTCACCCTAACATTCTGTTTTTCTCTTTCTCTCCCCCTTTCTCTGCTCAGTTTTCTGCTCTCTTGCTGTTTCTCCAGAGCTTCCTCCTCGCTATTTGCTGGGCCAGGCCCAACGGCCCAACACAATCACCCATGTTTGTTGGTACCGGAACCAGAGCCTATCCCTGTCTGATTACTTGTGCATGATCCAGGTAAAGATGCCTCTCACGTGTTGTGCTGGTGGGGAGGAGCATGGGATGCCCAGGAAAATGTCCTGCTTCCTAACTGCTCACGTGAGGATGCTCATCCTCAGAGGCAGAGTTGTACCATTGCCTTGTTGAGACAGGATTTCTTCCTGTTTATGCCTCACAAAATGGTTGTCTCTGGAAATCTGACATGTATCCTTTTACTCAAATTACAAAATCCATGTGCTGTCATTCCATGCCATGGGTTTCCTTATCCCTTTGGCTGACTCCAAGGCAGTGGTGTTCCCCTTCCATGCCGGCTTGGCTTTGTGTAGCTGCCACGTGTTGTTTATCTCCCAGCTCTGCCATCCTCTGCTTCCTGTCCTGCTTTATTTCCCTTCTCACACAGTGTGTTCCATGAGGGTTTTCTGCATGTAAGAAAGGGTGGCTGAAAGGGATGGGCCCTGGTGGCTGATGGGCCCTGGTGGCTGTCACCATACCTGGGAGGCCTTTTACACCAGGGAGCAAGTGTTGGGCTGTTCACCTGCAGCAGGATGGCAACCTGTGGTTTCATGGGAGTCGTCTTTTCCTTCTGTGCCAGAACCAGCTCTCTGGGTATTTGCTGAGGAAGTTCAAGAACAGCAATGGCTGGCAGAAGCTGTGGGTTGTCTTCACCAATTTCTGCTTGTTCTTCTACAAGACACACCAGGTGAGCAGGAGTAGGTGAGGGGATGATGGTTGGGGTGACCTGGGGATCCTTAGCTTTCAGCTCCAGGGGAAACTCACTGCTGTTTGAAGGAGAGTAACGAGTGGAAAAGGAGGTAGTTCATAATGAAAGTGCTCTCTGAAAGGCTATGAGCACTTCTTGTGGAACTTAATCAGGATTTCCTGTTCTGGTGGTTCTGACCTTCTGTGAGTGAGGGGGAAATGTCTCCTCATGCAGTGACTGAAGAATGTGAGGAACCCAGCAGCTTTTGGACCTCCTTTGCCCACTTCTCTCCCCTCTGGGCTTCAGCTCATCCTGACAGGCTCCAGGAATTTTTCTGTCCATGGTGCATTCAGCACCTGCTTGATAATGAACCGTGGTGTAGCACAATCTTTTCATCTTAATAACCCAATAAACTGTTTATTAACCCAGTAACTAGGTTATTCTGGCTTCTTGCCTTGAAGACACATTTCTTTTGTGAGGGTTACTTTACTTTTTTTTGTCAGATCTGTGCTTGAAGTTCCATAGAAAGGGTGCAGAGAGGGAGGAAGGAGCCCAGGAAGCAGAAATGGGTAGAGGAGCAGAAGCTAATAATTATAAAATAAGTGAAGGGAGCTGGGGGAAGGTTTAATTATAAGCTGTTGGTGACCTTGCAGAAGAGTCCTCCTGTTGTCTGCTGAACAAGAGTGCACAGCCCTTACCTGTGGTACAGGGGCTGCATGGCAGGGATGCATTGCACTAAGGGCTGTGCTCTTGGGCTTTTTCAGGATGATTATCCCTTGGCCAGCCTCCCACTGCTTGGTTACACGGTCAGCTGCCCTGCGGAGGCAGATGGGATTCAGAAGGATTATGTCTTCAAGCTGCAGTTCAAGTCCCACGTGTATTTCTTCAGGGCTGAGAGCAAATACACCTTTGAGAGGTAATTTTCTGTTTTCTCTGTCTTGGTGTATAAGCTGCTCTTA
Source organism: Lichenostomus cassidix (assembly GCF_008360975.1). Classification (NCBI taxonomy): domain Eukaryota; kingdom Metazoa; phylum Chordata; class Aves; order Passeriformes; family Meliphagidae; genus Lichenostomus; species Lichenostomus cassidix. The sequence goes on from NC_139490.1 coordinate 22,221,020, forward strand.
ACTCAGTGGTTGGTCATCCCATCCTCTCTTTCCTCCTAGTCTGAGTGATCTTCCAGCATGTTCTCAGGAATAACATTCCTTTCCTTTCCTTTCCCCACTGATGGTGTTGGAGATTCTCCTCTGCCAGAACCCTCCTCTCTGTGTGGGGGAGCTGGGGATACACCTAGAGCCATGAGCTGGACTTTGTGCCAGGAGTCTGGGGCTTCCTTGGAGTCATGGAGGCATGTGGGAGGAAGGGCTGTGGGGTACCCAGCCCCACCAGCTCTTTGGGAATCAGATTTCCACGTCCTGGAAAGGGTTTTTTTGTTTTTGTCTTTTATCTTCAATCTTTGGAAGCATAAGTTATAACACAAGGCTGAGAGCAACAAGTGCAGGCCTCCTTTTCACTTGGCTGGTTTCTCTGTAATTACATTTTATTATTATTCTCTATGATTACAGTTATTTGCTCTCAGGGGCTTCTGCAGAGGGTCCAAACTGTGTGAAATGTACCACATACAGGACTTTGCTGCTGTGTTAACTGTGGAGAACCCTTGCACTGAGGGTCCTGCTGTGCAGGGTTGTATTGGTTGTTTTAGAATGTGGTTTTACTGAGGTGTCACATGTCCCCCTTCCTTGGGAGAGCGTCACAGACTTGTGAACAGCTTGGCTATCAGCTACCTGAGCCATGAGTTGTACTCTTTAAATGTACTGGGCTCATGTAGTGATCTTAAGGGGAAAATGTCTAATTCACAATGGGTTTGTCTTGCTTTTTTCACTGTGGCTTTGCTTTTTCTCAACATGAGCAAGGCTGTTACCTATTCCCTAATTTATTGTTAAGAAAAGCAATAATTGTTGTCAGTTTGTCATCCTTGATAACACCAAGAACACAGTGAGCTCTCATGGGAGTTCTCTGGAGGTCAGAGCACTGTAGACCTGTTACTTGGACAGACAACCATGTTCTGCAGGGTATTTACCACATCTCAAGCTGTTCATTTGAAGAGTTCATTTCCCAGAAGGCTTTTAAAAGAAAGAAAATTATTGTTTCGGGATGTTTGGGAAAGGGGTGCAGCTCATAACCAAAGGACAAGATTATCTGTGAGTGAGGGCTAAGCATTTCTCGTGTGTTTTCTTGGCAGGTGGATGGAGGTGATCAAAAGAGCCACCAGCTCTCCAACCAGGTCGAGCCTGCTGCTTCCCAAGGAGAAGGACAGCCACACAGAGTGACGTGGGGCAGAGCTGGATCTCTGCTGGCAACACCAACGGAAGAGGCAGGTGGGAACAGGAGTCTCTGGAGTTGATAAAGCAAAGAGCCAGGAGGCTCGTTTCCCCCAGTATGGAAAGTGGGAGTGAGGGGGCTGCAGACAGGAATCACATCCATTCCCCATGGTATGGAAGAGGGTCAAGTCTGTTCCAGCTGAACCTGCTTAGAGAGAACCCAATAACAGCACTGCTCCAGTGTGCACACATCATGGTTCTTGTTCCATTGGACCTGTACAGCAACACCTTGACCTGCCCTGAAGGCAGGTACCACCTTGTTTGTACATTTTGACTGGATGATCAGCACACCTGGGAGAAAACCAGCAGCTTCCAGTGGTGCAGTTGGCTGGCAGCAGTGGGTGCCAGGGCTTGCTGGCTCCCAGACATCCCCTGCTCTATGGGGTTGGCAGCACAACCCGTCCTGCTGCTGTCAACATCAACCCGCTGGCACAGCTGTCTCAGACTAATGGGAACACAGTGTGTTGGCTTCCCCACAGGTCATTCTGAACAGCCACTGCAGCTCTCCAAGAACAGCTCTCCTCCTCAGGAGCTGCCACGGCAGCAGTTTCCAGGGAAGCAGGAGGATGGAGTCTCTGCTGAGCTGTCGAGGTGTTGGTGTATTGTGGATAGGTGCTGGGGGGTGCATGGTTTGTCCTCTGAACTCAATCACTATTCTCATATCACAGCTCCAGTTTCTTTATCCTGTAGTAGGAGTTAAGTAAGGCATGGGATGGCAAACACTCTCCACTCTGGTGTGGGTGATGTTTTCAAGGCATTTAAGCACTGTAGGAGAACAAGCCTCTGAAAGTCACTGTTGCTTATGCTTTTGTCATGCAAAGACTTCAGAAAATCCCTAATCTTATATTTCAGTTTGGGGTGGGATCCATCTTCTGTTTCTCATGAAGGTGTAAAAGTCACTGGATTCCAGATGGAGTATTAGTGTGGACTCGATTAAATTTCTGTATCAAATCTGAAATGTTTGCAGCTTGTTCTCTTTTGTAAAGCTGTCACCTTTGGGTGCCTCCACGGAAGGACTGACATATGCTAAGTGCCACAAGATGCTGTTGGACGTGGCTTTGATGGGCTGTGCTGACTTTGATTTTAATATAAATCATAGAAAAGTGTTTGTGTACTAACAGAAGGAACAATGCAGTGGTGCAGTGAAAGCAAAAGGAAAGTGTTGCATGTTGTGAGGATGGAGGAATGTGGAGATCCCTGTGACAATGGGAAGGATATTGGAGCACTGACAATGAGCACGAGTGTTCAGTTATGGTCTCAAGCATATGTGGGATGAGGACTGAAGGGAGGGGGAATCCAGAGGGATTTTCTTGCTTGGCATTTGCATCCTAGAGTGAGTGAGTGCAGATCCAGCCTGTGCCACTGCTGTCACAAAGACCATTGTCCCATCTAAGTTAAATGTACTTAATTTATTAGCGTCTTCATTTATTATTTTTTTAATTACCTGTTGTAGGTGTATCCATGTGGATTGATTAGACATGTTATACTGTGGCTGAATATGACTGTTCAAAGTAAATAGCATCTTGGTATAAAACTCTCTCAGCCTCTTATTCCTGAGCTCACCCTCCCTATTCCTGGTCCCATGTTCAGGTTGTTCAGTAGTTTTCCATGACTCTGGATCTCAGCTCACCCTGTGCCAAGCGCTCTCCATGCAGTCAGGATGGTGTGGAGGAGGTGGCAGAGCTGCCTTTGTGCAGCCTGAGTGCCACTTACCCCACAGTGAGCAGGAGTCTTTCCTGAAGGTCTGGTGAGTGAATGATCCTTTAGTTGCTTCTGTGCTGAGCCTGCAGCTCAGCATCTCCTGTGTTGAAGATGCAAGTGCTGAGATGGGGTCTCTAAACCTGGAGCCTCTGGAAGGACAGCAGGCAGCAAAAAGTCCCTTCTTGGTTTGAGAATACTGAGCTCAAATGTCTCTGCATTTAAAGTGCAGGACCTCAGGCTAGAAAAGCCAAAAACTTTGCTATTCCTAGCAGAACTGCAGCTGCCTTACCTCAGTGAACTTTAAAAATGGTGAGGGTTTCAGTGGTATATCAGTTTTGTGAAGTATTTTATTTTTCCAGAACTCTCCAGGAGTATTTTTGTCTGAACGATGAGCATGAGCAGTTTCTTTAACAGGAGCATGAGGCAAGATCAGGATTAAAATGGGTCCTTACCCTTTAGTTCCTTGCTAAGGTGTATCTAAGGGGGAAGATGCAGTTGGGACCACATGGCTTAATAGTCATGGTCTTGCTATTTCAAAGACCATCCAGTTCCACTCCCTCTGTCCCTTTTCCCACCATGGGCAGGGACACCTTCCACTAGCCCAGGGTGCTTCAAGCCCCATCCAGCCTGGTCTTGGACACTTCCAGGGATCCAGGGGCAGCCACAGCGTCTCTGGACAACCTGTGCCAGGGCCTCACACCGTAAAAAGGAAGAATTTCTTCCTAACCTACCTAACCCTGCCCTGTCAGTGTGAAGCCATTCTGCCTTGTCACCCTGGAGCCTTCTCTTCTCCTGGCTGAACAACCCCTACACTACTAGTTTTCCTTCATGCGACCTTCATCCAGGATAACGCAGTCCTGCTGCCCTGCTTAAGAAACTGGACTTTGTTCAGCAACTCCTGACATATTTAATGCAACAGAGCTGTTCTGGTGACCACTCCCTTCTCCCCTCCCAGCCATAGCAGTGATTCTGTCACACCAGCAAAGTCACCTCCCTGTTTCACAGCTCAGCACAGCTTGAGCTCTGCAGAAGCAGCAGCAGGCACAGGCACAAGGTGCTGCATGCTTGGTCCTGCCCACACCACAGCTGGGCTAGTGGAGCCAAGTGTCTGAGCACTGGGGAGACATGAACTGTCAGACATTCATTTTTATAAGGCATCAGTCACCACTCCAATTACAAGCTGCACCTACCCACACAGCTCTGCATCTTCCCTTGGTGCATCAAACCTGTGCTTCTGTACTCCAGCTGCAGGTGAGGTCAGTTCATCACCAAATGTTCTGGCAACAGCCTGCTGAGCTGAGCATGTGGCATTTAGCAAAATTCCCCTCAAAAAGCACAGTCAGAAGTGCATTTATCAGTGTTGCTTCTTGGCTCTAAGGGAGAAAGAGGTGAGGAGCACTGCAGAGTTGGTCACAGCCTCAGCTTTGTCTTCAAAGTTCTGTTCCTGCCCAGGGAAAGACAGTCACAAGGGTTTAAACCTGTCCCTGAGATCACACAATCTCAGGGATGTCTGGTCCAACCCCTGCTCATGTAGGGCCACATCTGTGCAGTGGATCATCCCCAAAGATGGAGACTCCACCACCTCCCTGGGAAACCTGTGCCAGGGTTAGGGCCTCCTCCCAACTGCACAGTGAGACAGAGGAAGGCAGAGATACCCTGTTGCCAGTCGAGCCTGAGTCTGAAGATAATGCAGATAATGAACAAACTTCAGCAAGAAACTGCAGTGCAGAATCCTCCAGTGCACAGCTATACCTTTGCCAACAGCGTGTGCTTCCTGCAGTGCCAGCAGAAAGGACTGATGTGCCTGCAGCACACAGTAATCCTTGCACACAAAGTATTTAGTTCTGTCTCTGGGGTCTCTGTTATAGAGTCATGAGGAAGATGCAGGGACAGACCTAGAAGAACGCAGAGAAAAGCAGCTGGAACCAATCCATTTCCCCTAATAACACAGTTACACCAGCCTCATTTGTTTTGTTACTTTATTGAAAGTGGCAGATCCCTTTCAATGTTTTTAAAAACTAAACCCATTGTTGCTTTGAATACTGGACGAAGGGTGTGGGGATTGTTTCCTTTAAAAAGTTTACTCGTTACACTGCAGAGCACATGAGTAACGATACAGGTACCTTATCCACACGGTTTGCTACCGTGAACAGCAACTTCAAAAGCAGCAGGAGCCCTTGTGCAGGCCTGCAGCCTCTGCCTTCCCCCTCTCCAAGTATCCTGTCTTTACATTAACTTCTCCTCCTAAGGGAAAAGTGGGTTTGTTTTGTTCTTCCTAACTGCAAGCTCTGAGCTGGCTCTCACCACAGTGGAACACTGCTCTGCAGCAGAGATCCAACAGCAGCACCTCTTCTCTACTGTACAAGTTCATAGTGTTGCTGAGCCTGGATTTATCCATCAGGATAAATAAAGGATAGTCATAAGCTAAACTGAACATCACACACTAGGATGAGGGAACATATGGTCCTCCTGAGCTACTTGCAGCCCAGCACTTAAAATCGGCAGGTCTGAATCTAAGTACCAAAAATCAAGCCTTGTTTCTAACCAAGTGTCTTTAAAAAAACATGCTAAACAGCTCCAGCCTTTGTTCTCAGTGGCTCTGGGGTGAGCAATGTCATCCACATACAAACACCCAGACAGAAAGATCTGGGTAACTGAGGTCTTGATGACTTCATGGAAATCTCTTCACAGTTAGAGAGCAGCTCTCTAAGCAACCAGCTATCAGGGGTTATTTTCCTAAGTCTATTTTTCTAGACCTTTAAAGTGTAGATTTAAGATCTGTGCGCTTACCTGAATTAAAGATTTGCTTTATAAACTAGTCTGATACAGAAAGCAAAGCTCCTGGGGATGGCTCTGCTGGAATACCTTAAGCAGCCAATACAGCAGTAGATGCTTTACTTTCTCTGCTAGCAAACACCACTCCAGCTTGACAAGTGGAGCAGAGTCGTGGCTGCAGCAAGTTTAGATCCCAGGCTGAAGGAGGAGTCAGAAAGGGAAGGCTGAGGAGAGGGAGGCCCAGAGCAGCTTTTAGGAATCCCCAGCCCTACCACACTGCTGAGCCATCCAGTTTACATCTTCCTGTAGAGGACACGTTCTTGGCTAAAAAACTGCTGTGTAGTGTCCCTCTGCCTTGTGAACCAAAGCCCTGCCGGTGTCTTCAGCTGTTGTGTTGCCCCCACTGCACTGTTTAGCCCCTCTGCCCCACATGGGTCTGCACAGTGTGTGTCTGCTCAGCTCAGACTGGCACTGCCCAGCCTGCCTGTCGAGCTGCTTCAGCTGCCAGAAGTGCCACGGGCAGGAACTCCATCAGCTCCCCCAGCAAACATACCCACTTTGCCTTCTGCTCCCTGGAGACCTAAGGCAAGTTCTGCTGTTGCCTGAAGTAGATGAACTGAGGCCTAGTACAAAACGATGTCCCAGAGCCAAAAAAAAAAGAACAGTCAGCAAACCCATCCTCCCATGAAACGACAGTCTGGGAAAAGCAGCCGTGTATCAGCTCAGCTGCTGCGGCACTGGAAAGCGTTCTGTGACTTGTGTGTGAAGGACTTGAAGTGATCCTCCAGAAGAACTGGAGAGCTGGTCTCACTCTCCCAGAGGCCCTGAATGCCTGGAGAGCTTCCCAACATCCCTGCACTCACACACGACTGCTCACAAACACTTCTTTAGGAAGGGCAGGAGGCTAAACCCATCAGACTGCCTGTGAAACACATATCAATGGAAGAGAATCTCCCTTTTTCCAGCAGCTAGGCATTTACCAGAAACAAGCTGTGAATCAAACCAAGCCAAAATGGACACATCCATTGTAGGAAAACAATTAAAAACTGCATTGATTACATTGTAAAAACAATTAGACCACCCATCTTGGGTTCTGCAAAAGGTCTAAGTTGTACTTGCATCGCAAACCCCACCCTGGGTTATCATGGAAAAACGGCTAACATGAAGGCTCTGAAATGTCCTGGAGTCCATCACAATGTCACATCCAACGGCAGATGGTGGTCTGGATTAGAGATGTAGTTCTTATGAAGCTGGAAAAAATCCTTCCCCCCTCACAACAACAGCAGGGAATGTGAGTGTCAGCGGGCAGAGGTCAGGTGGTTCCGACTGTGTGAAAACCTGCAAGGAAGAATTAGCAGGGAAAACTGGTCAGTAGTGGCTGTTTGAAGCTCTCACCTGAAGAGGACCCACAGGCAGCCACCAGCAGCTCTGCCAGTGGGGGAAGGCCTCAGGCTGGGTGGGTCTGTCCCCATTCCCACTGCTACTGCCATCAGTTTTTCCTAGATAAAAAGTCCTGACAAAAACCCAGCACTTTAGCAAAAAGCCAAGGTGGTGCTTTTTTCAGGCTTTCAAGATTCAGTTTTAACCTAATAAGAATTTTTCAGCACTAGTGTTGTACAGTAAGAAAGCAATCAGGTCTTTGAGGTTTTGCAAGCTCCCAAAGAAACCAAGTATCCTGTGCTTCTGCCCCATCCAGTAGTGTCATTTCTAGGCTGACAGAAGTGAATGATGCTGAAACAGCTACCCTGTCTGCAGTCACCCACACACATCTGTGAGCACCTCCTGCTCAGTGAGAGGCTCAGGTTTTACAGGTATCACAGGACACCTTCTGTGCCCCCTGTGGGTCAGCCAGAAGAATGTGTTCTCTTCCTGGCATTAAGTGATTATTAGATGAGGGTTCCACACAGCCCCATAGTATATTTGCTTGGAAGCTTGAATGATGGAGAAACAGAAGCCATAGGGCTGGATGTGGCACTCAGTGCTCTAGTTGACAAGGTGGGGATCAAAGGCTGGACTCAATCTCAGACATCTTTTCCAACCTAACAGTGATTCTGTTCTGTTCAACAGGTACTTGAGTTACAAGGTACAAACTTTAACCCATCAGAAATAAATGCTTAGAAAGCCTAAGCTGAAGGATGTCAAGACTGTAAAGCTTGGGTTGTGTTTACAGGGGCAGCCAGAACACAGAACAGCTTCTTTGGTCTTACATGTATGGCAAAACACTTCCAGCCTGCTAACCAGGGAGGAGCCAAATGTTATGTTTCTCTCTTGTTAAGGAAAGGGTGAGATTCAGGATAGCCTGCTGTGAAAGGGAGAAAAGCCAAATTAATGTTAAATAAAGCCTGATAAATCTGTGACCAGGTTAGCTGTGTTGGTACCTGCAACACATAGATGTGACTGGACTTGGTGCCAGCAGTGGAGCCAAGTCTGACCCAGCCAAGAACTAAATTCTACCAGACTACACTCCTTCACTGGTTTAATAAGTAATTCTCTTCAGGAAAAGAACACTTTCCTATATACCTACAGCTGGGCAAGCAGTGACTGGCTGCACGTAGTGCTGTAAAGCACATTCCTTGCAATGAAACAGATACTCATTAACAGAAACCTCCTATTACAGAAGTGATCCCAATGAGATTTTGCATAGTCCTTGCTACCTGAGTAATGGGATGAGCAGAACATCACATGTATATAGATATATGTGCAAAATGAAGGTGAATAGCAGCATCTTTGTGTGCCCTGCAACATACATCTGCTCTACAGAAACCTGTCCAGTGTGAGGAAAGACTTCTGAGGTCGAAGAACTGTTTCAATTAAATGAAAGCAGTTAAAAGAAGTGGCATAGGAACGATTAAGGCAGCTGTCATCAATATTCACTTTTGTCTGTCTTGACTGCTCATCACCAACCTTTCCACAGCTCTGGAGCACAACAGCCCCAGCTCACACTCAGGGCACTCACCTTTGTACCCGCTCCACCATGTGCGCTATCAGTTTGTCAGAGATGCCTGGGCAGGACTCCTCAGCCAAGCTAAAGGCGTTCTCCAGCTCTTCCATAGCTCCCACATTGCCTCCAGTCTGCTTGTGCTTATCTTTGAGCTGCAACCCAGAAACAGGGCAGTAGGTCCTTATTTTGTTGCAGAAAGCACTGGTCAAGAAGTGCAGCAGTGATATTAAGGCCCTTTCCCCTCTTAGTATGACTCCACCAGGGTGCAGGAGGGCACCCACATTCCACTTAAACCAAAAAGAGCTGCTTTTGTAGGTCAGGAAGGTAGAAGTCCAGTGTCTAGGGTTCAAATTTTCCTCCAGGTACTACTTCCCCAGGGCAGCATCACACAAGGATCTGAACAACAATCAAGCGTCCTGTTGAACAACATCTGCCAGCTTACCACTGTCCAGTTCAATTAAGCTCCCATTAGGCTCTGCTGATTAAAGAGCTTTAGATTAAGCCTGGCAGTTCTTTGCCTCAATTCTAGGATCAGCCTTTTCTGTTGTTGGAGCTCACCTGTTCTCCATGCTTCGGAAAGCAGGACAATGTGAATGCTAATCTCCAGTTGTGATCATTCCTGTGCACCAAGTCCCCTGCTGGGAACAAACAGTTCCCAGCCAAAAAGGGCTGCTGCCTCCTCCATGGGGCACCTGGTCCCTACAACAAAGCTGTGGGAACAACCCACACACACCTCTGCACAGTCAGAAGTGGCAGGGGCATGGAGGGCAACTCAGTTACACATCAAGGATACAGATTTCTTAGGCCAAAAATAGTTGTGATGCTCAAGGCAAGGTTTTGATGTCTACCTACCAAAGGCTGCCCACCTCAGAACAAGCATAGGGTCTGTCCTGGAGGTAAGTTGTCAGTTTGATGCCAAGGCCCTGACCTTCAGCTTGCCCAGCAGCCTGTGATGGGAGCAGTGTGTGCTGGGCAGTCTCTTCCCACTGCAGAAGAGCTCTCTGGAGGCTTGCAGGAGTTAGAGCACTGCACTGAGCTCAGCTTTACCAGCTGCTTCTTGCTGCTTGTCCCTCCAGCCCCAAATTCATTTTACCTCCCTGCTTTTCAATTTCTCCAAAATTGCAGTTGCCCACATCTGTTAGTGACTCCCCATGGGCTATTTTCAATAATAACATCCAATAACAAGCATGCAGGGAAGGTAGATGAAAGATTAAGAACAGCATCTCAGTCAGATCTCCATTCACACAGCCCAGCTTCAGCCCTCTTAGGAAAAGAGGGGATCAAGCCTAGCTGGTTTAAGATACAATCATACAACAGTGAGGAGGACAAAGTCTTCAGTTCTAGTTTCCTACCAAGAGCAAAGAATAACATGTGCAACCAGCAGCAAAGCAGATTTTCAACCTGGAGAAGTTTTCTTTCAAGTCCCCTCTCTACTGCATGCAAAAGCCAGGTTATTTCAGAGACTGCCCAGAACCCTTCCAGCACCTGATTTTGCTCAGTGAGATCTGCAGAGCCAGCAGGAAAGTCTAATCAAAGGAAAGGAGAACCAACAAACTGGGGTAAGGGAGTCAAACTAGCAGAAATTAAATGTCCAAGAAGCCACTTCCTGCCTGAACTGGTGCAGCAACATTAGTAAGGAAAAGCACAAAACCACATTTACAGTCTCTTCATCTCCAACCAGCAGAGACACCAAGAAGGTTCTTCTCACCTCCCCAAAAACTGGGTGAACAAGTGTGGAGAGACACTGTGACCGTGGCTGCCTCTTGATGGGCTCAGTAGGCTGGAAAGCAACATGAAAAGAAGTTACAAGCACAGGCAAAAACTCCCAGGGCACATGAAGTACTAAGCCTTTGGTTAATTCACAGCACCTCCAGGGCAATCCCATCACCAGATCTTGGGAAAGCCACAAGTCACAGTACCCTGATGATATGGAAGAGGCAACTATGGAGCACCAGCCCTTAGTGCCAGGCTGAAGTACATTTCGGACATAAGATGAGGGCCTGGTGGCTTCCCCAAGACATCCAAAAACTTGTGTTAGTTCAGCCCACTTCAGAAAGACCAGACAGTACACAGACCTTCTGGGAACCATGAAGAGCCATTCCTTTGTGCAGCTTGCTCAAGGAATTGGGGCGAATGGTTGGTGGGAATGTCCAGATTGGACCCTGGTCTCCATCCTCTGCATCTCCATCACTGCAAATGAAAAGGGGAAAGTCAAGACAAAGCCTCAGCTCCACACACTGGGGGTTTGCCCACACTTTCCCAGAATCACAAGTTCTCCCCATCTGACTGCCATATTGTTGCAGGCCTTCAGGCTTTTCACTATCCTAGAAAAAATTCTGAAGAGAAGCCTCTTCAGTCTCTACAGCACACATACAGCATCAAAGAGATCTGAGTTAAGTACTACATCGTGTTTCCAAATCACCACATTCACCTTTCTGATCTAGCTAGTTTGAAAAAGTTTATAGTGCTAGTTAAATATAAGAGAATTTCAAGACAATCCAAGCTCACAAGGGGCTAGGCTTAGATGTCACAAGCCAATCTCCCCAAGTCCTTGGTCACTCGAGTCACTGCCCCTACAGGCGAAGAGCAGCTCTGTGACACCAGTCTGGCAATGAAGTGCCCTTTCTGCATCCAAAGTCTATAACCTGACTGTCCTGCATAGCAGCAGCAAAGATTTACACCTGAGTACACACAAATACAGCTCTTGCCACAGTTATTAAAGCCTGTGGCTCTTGTAGTTAATGTGCATAAAATACAGGAAACAAGAGCCCTGTTCTACTAGTTACATGCAGACTAAATGTTTTGTGTCAGGACTTTGATTCCTTACACTCAGCAAAGAGGCTCCACAGGTTAAGACCAGAACAGAGAACCAGGCCCCACGGAACACGAGGTAACAGCCTGGCTCTTCAGGCAGCACTCACTTGCTCCCAGAAACGAAAGCCCAAAGGTTAAGATCTCAGGTGGGAAAAGGACCTGAGCTGTTTGCAGTAGGCTACCCTGGGGCAAGCAGGGGCAACTCTCCATGCAAAGTATGTACTTACATATCAGAATCACCAGAACTGGAATCTTCTCCATGGCCCTCTGATTTCCAGCGCTTGAATCGATCAATCAGCTCCATTAAGAATGAGGTTTTCTTGGTGTAGCGTGTGATGAACTTGTGCTTTAGCAATTCTTTAGCTGTTGGCCTCTGGAGCAGAAAAGGAAAGCATGTCACATCTAACCATCTCTGCAGACTAAACATGCAATTCACTGACTTCAACTGGAATCACAGAATATCCTGAGCTGGAAGGGATGTACAAAGATCATCAAGTCCAACTCCTGGCCCTGCACAGGACAGCCCCCAACAATGCTACCAATCCCCAGCAGTGTGCCTGAGAGTGTTATCCAAACGTTCCTTGAACTCTAGCAGCCTTGGGGCCATGACCACTGCCTTGAGGAGCCTGTTCCAGTGCCTGGCCACTCCCTGGGGGAGAAGCCTTTTCCTAATATCCAACCTAAACCTCCCCTGACACAGCCTCATGCCATTCCCTTAGGGCCCATTGCTGGTCATCAAAGAGAAGTGATCAGTGCCCATCCCACCACATGCCCTCATGAGGAAGCCCTGCCAGGCTCATGTGTCCATCCTGTAAGCTCAGCAATTCTCTCTCCAGGAATTCTGGCACTGTCCTGCTAAAGGAATTTTCAACCTCTGCTGACCTTTACCCAAATTCACAGGGGGGCAGCAATACTCACAAATCTAGGATCCTTATTGAGGCAGGCTTCCACGAACTCCTTGAAGGGCTTGCTGTGGTGACCCTCAAGTGTTGGAGGGTTGTTTTTGGGGATCAAGAAGAGTACCCTCATAGGATGCAAGTCAGAATTTGGAGGTTCTCCCTTTGCTAGTTCAATGGCTGTAATCCCAAGGGACCAGATGTCTGCCTGGAAAAGAGAAGAACAACACAGAACAGCAAGGAGCAATTCTACAACATGAAAGCACAGTTTTAGGACAGCTAATCACATCAAATCAGATGGGGCATTTCATGTCTAATACACAAACTTCTCCAGCAGATCCTGAATCATAACAGGAAAGAATAATTCCTGCAGTTAGCAGCATTTCCAATCCCTGTTTCTGTCCTATCGCGACCTCATGCACAGTAGCTCCAAGGAGCAATCCTCTTGCTCCCAGCTCACCTTGAAGTCATAAGCAGACTGTTTGATGACCTCTGGTGCCATCCAGAATGGAGTCCCCACAAAGGTGTTTCTCTTGATTTGGGTGTCTGTCAACTGTCCAGCCACCCCAAAGTCAGCCAGCTTCACATCTCCTTGTTCCGAAAGCAGCACGTTGGCAGCTGAAGACACAAGTAAGCAATTAAGTCTTGTAAGAGAGGTGGCTTCTGAGCCACTCAGAGGTGGCTTCTGAGTCACCTCCAGCCCACACAGAGCTGAACACTGAGTGAGGCCCTCCTGTGCCATCCTCCTTCACCCTCAGCCTGGATTTAAAGCCTCAGACCCATTGTCATGGTTTGAACTCCACTGGGTAACATGGAACAAGTTCATGAACTTTGTTGGATCAGAAGGGGAATATTGCTAAGGTAGGAGCAGGGAGTAGATGTGAAAGACCACACAATCAAGTAGATGTGACTCCCAGCCACACAAAGGGAGAGCAACACAGCCTCTAATGCTCTTGATTTTTCTTCCAGAGTAGCATTCAGCACAGGTTAAATAGCAGATCCTTCTAAAGAGCTCAACTCCCACTCTTGTGCTAGTTCCCACTCACTCATAACACTGTAACATCGTGCAGATTTGGGAACAGGGTTTTTCTGTAGGACTTTTCATTCTGAGACCCTACCTAACAACTTTCAGCATTTCCCTACCACTGGCAGTCAACTTTCAGCATTTCCCCACCACTGGCAGCCAACAGCCCTGCATATCTTGCAGTGCTAGAAATGTGCAGTCTCATGTACACAATGGAATCTTTTCTCCCTGCACGAGGTTCCTGTGCCCTGCCTGCTCACATCCCCTCCTGCAGTGGGTCAGCAGTGAGCATCCAGCACTGGCCACAGCTCCACAGCACTGTCCCTCCATCCTGCCACAGTACTTTGATGCTCTGGGCTCACTGTGACACTGCTCTTCAGGAGGCAGATGCCAGCTCTCTCTCCACTGCACGTGGCCAGTGACTATAAAAACCAGCAGCAGGATAAGCTGACACAAGCTGCCCTGATTTTCTAGGGCTGTGAACCCTGCATGAGGACAGCTCATGTCTGCTGTGAGCTATAACCACAATAATCAGCACACACACCCTTTCAGGTCCAGCAGCAAAGCAAATGTCCAGACACAAGTCAGCAAATATCTGAGCAAACCTTCCATTGACTCCTTTGCTTTAGCTCCCTGATTGTCCAAACTCAAAATGCTAGAGGAGATCTACAGATCCTTAATGTTCCTCTAAACCCTAAAGACATAAAAAGCATGAATCATGATACAGTGACAAGCATCAGATTCAGATAACAGCAACCCAACACGATAAGCAGTACTGAGAAACAGTCTTTGAAACCTTGCAGATTATGGTGAAATATAATACCTCTGAATTTTATGTTACTAACATCCCTTACAAGAAAGGGAGCTGAGCTCTCCAGTCTTACCTTTGATGTCCCTGTGGATCTTCCTCTCTGAATGTAAATAATCCAAACCCTTCAGGATTTCTCTCAGGATAGTAGCTATGTAAGTCTCTTCTAGTGGTCCTGGCTTCAGCTGATAAAAGGCAGAAAGATGACTTAAAAGAGGGTGACTGATGCCTTGGATTTTCCAGGCTCTCAGTTTGTCACTTGAAAACCTTGGCCAAGCAGGCTGTACTCAGCAGGAAGCACCTTCTTGCACACCTGGTGCACATTCTATGAAGCAGAATGCTGGTCTTTGCACCTGGCAGCATTAAATGGAAAAACTTTGGGGGATTTTCTGCTAGTCTAGCCATCTGTTAAAGGCTTCATCTCTAGCTTTGGCCTGGAAATACACTGGTGAACAGAACATTCTATTAGCTTGTCTTGTTCAGATCTCTCTGCTAGCATGCAAATACTGAATTTCACCCTCTGAGACATCAACCCTCAGGCTGTGGAGTATGGTATCAAATCTCTTCTCCTTTCCATCAGTTCTCCTCTAACCCAAGTCCTGCCTTCACAGTGCAATAATGAGGTTGTGACACTCAGATAACTTCTGCTGATGGCAGCCCCTCACTACACCTTCCTCCAAGTCACTGTAGGCTCAGCAGCTTTCCCTACATGCCTCATTAGTGCTCTGGAAAATGGGTGTTATTGTCCTAAAGAGAAGAGAAAAATGCTGTGACAGAATACAGTGCAGCAGAACTTTGCCTATGGGTACATTCTGCGTTTGTATTCTCTTAAATTTTGGGGTAAGTTGATCACAGACCATGTCTTTACTGAGCTATGCAGGCACTGAACAGTACCACAACTCTGACTAGGTGAAGTACAGATTTGCACTGCTCAAAACCAACTGGCTGTGGTCACTTTTCAGTTCACTGACTCTTTCCATAATACAGCAGCACAGCATGCTGGAGAACAGTGCTGGGACAGCTGAGCTCCATGAAAACATTCCCTCTATCCTGGGATAAGCATAACCACCATGTCTATCCTTGCACTGCTCACCCCTCAGGCACAGGGCTGCCAAAAAGATGGTATGTGGCAAACGAGTGTCTGGCTTGTGGGCATTTCACAAACCAAGTCTCCAGTCAATATTTTTCATAGTCTAGAACTTGCCACTTACCAAATCCAGGGCTGAACCTCCTCCCAGGTACTCCATGATTATCCACAATTTAGTGCCCTGCAAGCAAGAGCACAAATCAAGAGCAAAGACAGTAATACAAGCAGACAGAAAAGTGAAAGGCTTATGAAGCGGCAAGATACAAGAGTTCGTCCCGTGCACAATCCAAGAGATGCTGCACACCACAGCTCTCAGGGCTTAAGAAAGGATCCCCCAGCTCCCTCTTTCCTGCTGACACAGCATTACAGAGGCAGACCTGCCTCCAGTACATTTCTAACTCTCAGTCTGCAGTTTCAACTGAACAAATGACCCTACAGGCACCAGACTGCCCAGCCCATAAAGTTATTCGCAGGCTGGAGCCCTTTAGCGTTTCTCCAACAGCTCATCCAGCATAAGACCTTTCTGGCAATGGCAGGGGAGCATTGCAGCCTTTGATCTCATTAACAGGGCTGCCAGCTTGAAGAGTACAATCAGCAAGATACTCTTACTCCTCAGAGAAGAGATTTCCATGCTGAAGTTCTCAAGCTCCTGGTAGAAGATAAGCAGCAGGTCCATGAAACTACAGCAGAAGGCCGAGAAAATGTATTACGGCCTTTGAAAAATACGTAAGGAATATTCTGGACCCAAAGAGCTGAGAAACTGTTAGCTGCAGTCCCACTGTTACATTTATCTCCAGCAGCAAGAATGCAGAGGCCACTTCTGATCAACACTAGTAGTAACTTCCATGAGAGATTCCTAAACCTGTTCTCAACAGAGGCAGTATCTCTATTGAGATACAGCACTCCTCTGAAGACTTGGTTAATATTATTTTATTCTTATTATTCCCCTGATGAAGTACAGTTTCAACCTCCTTTTTTATCAGAGGCTACTGAAAAGGTGGCCTAGAAGGTACTACCTTAAGACTGTGCTGTTCTGGAAAAGTATTCCTATGAACTTCCTTTCCAGAATTGTCAGACCAGGAAGAGATTAGTCTTCAACAAATAACTTGCTCTCCAGTGAAGTGCCCTGCTCTTGGTACCACACAGTACAGAGTGCCTCATTTCGATATGCTTAGCAAGTGTCTTAAAGCCCAGTCTGCCATGAAGTGCACATCAATGCAGTGATCAGTCATCACTGCTGCTGCCGCCATGCTGCAACTCACACATCAGACATTTTCCAGTGCTGTGTGCCACCATCTGCTGCATCACCCACAGAGGAGCCCTCCCCATTCCTCAACGACTGGCAAGGAATCACCATGGTTTGTCCTACCTTCAAGTAGGAGCCATAGTACCGGGTAATGTAGGGACTGTCACACTGGCTGAGCACCGTAATCTCCTGCTGAATGTCCTCAATCTCATCCTCAGCCTCCTCCAGATCAATGATCTTGATAGCAACCACTTCCTTCGTGCGGTTGTCGATCCCTTTATACACTTCACCAAACGATCCTTTGCCGATCCGCTCCAGCTTGGTGAACAGCTCCTCAGGATCCACCCTGGAGTGCTAAACCATAAAGCAGAGATGGGAAAATTCCATTAACTCCCAGCACACATACCCATATAGCTCATCTCCATACCTGTGCACCTATTGTGTTGATAAATTCACCTGAAACTCACATATACTAAAAAGTTTTAGAAATGTAACACAGAATATGTCCAAGATTAGAACCTTTTCCACAGGCTTTCTGACCCTGCACATGACAGTGGGGGAGGAAAAGAAGAAAAGCCCAGCATGAGAATGTCAGCAAATATCTCTATGGAAAGTATCAGCTCCACTGTGACAGGGCTGCTCAACTGCAGGTACTATGTGATGCCAAAACAGCTCCATGAGCAAGCACCTGTTCACACTTCAATAGAGACCAGCAAGGCATACCAGAACCAGCTTTCTCTTGCAGATCAGGATGAGAAAATGGGAACAAGCAAGAGGCCGTAAGAATGTTTCCCTAGTTAGCCTTCCTGCACTCAAAGACTGAAATGATTTGAAAGATATGCACCCTTCCCGACTTGTCTGGAGGGTGAAATATTCCAGTAATATGAGTTCACACTTACTGTCTTCTCTGCTGCAGCCTGATTTCCAGGCAGCACCCAGTCCAGCTCTCTTCAGACATTTGCAGATGGAGCCTCACATCTTTTGGAAGGTCAGCAGCAAGGTAGAGGCAGGAGAGCAGAATGGACACTCCATCTACCTGACCTGCTTTTCTGGAACAGCCTCTTCCCTGGCTGGCACACCCAGATGCAAAGGAAAATAGCATCTCCTTCATTAGATAAGCACATCAACTAGGCAGTTACTAAGAGAGAAATACTGACTTTTTAACAGCAGCTGCACAGTTAAATTCTTTATTAAGATGACTGTGAATGAGAAAGTGACTGTGATTTGTTCCCTTTCTCAGGATATTTCGTTCAGTCCAGCAGCACACCAGGAGGTCCTGCTCTGCTTCATGATACTAAAATGCTTTTGTGATTAGTTTTTCTGCCTGTTTTAAAAATAGTTAAAAAAAAAGTTGGAAAATATGGCCTGACCTTAGGAAGTAGCCAAGCCATTAGAGGGATTTTTCCACACCCAGAACTTCTCAGTCTCACCTCCATCATGTCACCCAGCGAGACCGCTCCCTCACAAGGGCCTTGAGTTGGCAGATTTTATCAGAGAACAGGGAAGCTGCATTTTTCCATCTCATACCAGGTTCTAGCAGCAGGCCATCATTGAGCAGCCCAAGGTGTTGCTTAATGATTAAGCCAGTCTGTCATCACAGGTTGTTTGCCTTCTGTGCCTAGTGCATTGCTATAAGCCAGGCCTGGTGAGCTTTACAGTCAGCTCACTCAACAGGATTTCCACACATACTCCAGTCCAAGATACAGAAGGATAACCAAATATCCCTTTGCATCCATAGCAACACCCAAACAGGCTGTGCTTTGAACAAATGTGCTGGAAACAGACTGGAAGGGATGTTCAGAGATAAAAAGAACTGGAGATACATAGCAGTCTGGAGAGGAAAGTGGGGGAAAGAGGATTAGAGCTTGAGAAATGCCAGGGAACAATATGAGAATGATGACTGCAGGCAGAAAGAACAGTCTGACTAGTCCAGGTTCACTATAGACCAGGAGCAGTTTCCACCTCTTGAGTGACTTGGAGGAAGGGGCAACAAAGTGCCCCAGTCATTACTGTGCACAGTGACCTACTGTACCCTAAAAATGCCACTCAACACATGAGCCACTCCCACACACCAGGGAGAAGGGAGAGAAAGATCATCTAGAACCACCTGCTCAGCTCAGAAAAGAAACACTACCCACATGAATCCTGCAGGGAAGCAACCCATCAAGGAAACCTTTCTCCCATCCCATGTAACTTTTCCATGAGGTAAGAAACTGCAAGGTGGAAATAACTGCTCCCCCCTCAGTTTGGTAGAGCACACCAGAGAATTAGGACTGATTTCTCCAGATCAGGACATCAAACATCAGAGCACTGGCTATGGCAGGCAGCTTTTGGGACAACTACCACTTTATGTGGTAGGCTCTGTAATCATGGACAGCTTTGTAAACAGCTTCCAGACTTGGATGTTGGTTTATCCTGTTTTCTGTAGAACAAAGCAGTTCAGGTAGGTGCGGTGAAGGAGACAAAGCTTCCTGACAAGCAGACAGAAATTCTACCCAAGAGACTCAGGAAAATAATGTAACTGATGAGCAGATGTGACAGGACCACCGACATTAGGGTGGAAACCTTAGGAAACTTTGTAGGTACTGGATTTACTTTCCCAGTGCTGACATGGAAACGCTTTAGAGCTCTCAGGTGACAGGGCAAGAGTCTGACCATATGGAGGGCCTGAGGGTGTACATCCCTTGATGCAGTGGCCAAAATTGCAGAAGTCACACCCAGCAACAGACAGAACTCAGGAAGCCAGTACAGGGCCAAGGGGTACAGAGTCATTCCAGCCACAGTTAGAGTCTTTGGACATTGCTAGAGGACCACAGTTTGCTGACGAATTTCTTCACTTTCTGTAAACAGGGAGGAGTTTGGCCCATCCCAGATTGAAGTAGGTCAATGTCTGCTCAAAAGAACACCTTGTGACCTACCATTGTGGACACCACAGAAGAAATTGGCAGGTGGCATTTTCAGCAATTCGGAATTCCCATGACAAACTAGGACGTCCTGACTGCAGGACATTGCTCAAAAGTCCCTGCCCATTAAAAAAATCCGGTTTGAGACACCACATGGTGACGCCCTGACAAACAAAAAAGATCAGATCTGTGGGCATAAAAGCCCCAGCACTCATCAGACAGCAGCACAAATGCAGTTCCACCATGAATGGAGAGCTATGGAACTGCACTGCTCTGCAGGAGAGAGAAGGATGCATTCCATGAGCCTGACTCTCCCCTACCCCAACATATCTGCACCTGCAAAGCAATGCAGTGAGAGCTGTAATAAGCACCATCCGTCCCTCTCCTAAACATGAATTATCTCAGTACCAGTCATCTGGTTAGAGAATCCCCCGGCTGGAAATCCATCTTCTGGAATTGCACGGCTACAAACACACCTGGGAAACTTCATTAATAGGAAGCAACAGAATCCAGGTGAAATGCCCACTTAAATACCTGCTTTATACCTGCTTAAATGAGCACAGATAACCCAAAGCAGCTTATTAGCACCTGTCACCTTTGCAACTGTGCACCAGCTTGGGTTCTTTTCATTTTCTTCCACATTCACAGAGCCCATCAGGGTTGAAAAACGGAGCTCCAAGTCAGCAGCGGCTGCTCCTTGTTCTACTACTACATGTAAAGCAGTTAAGGGATGGTCACTACATTGTAACTTTTTGCTTGACTTCAACTGCTTATTACACAGCAGTTCTGAAGCAAAAAGCCTCCTGCTGTTCCTCTCCACTGAGAGCAGCCAGTCAGGCATTAAGAGACGGCTCAGGCAAACCTGGGCAGGCTTTGAAGGGAGAGCACACAATGCATGATCTCTGCTGTAAGTGCAGGAAGGGAATAAGTATGAGAGGGATGATGAAAATTTCCTAGTAATGTGCTCCACTTCTGCCCTCTGGGATCTAATCTCAGAGCACAGGAAAGAAGGATGCTCTGTCCTGACAGGTGTGGGAGTGTTTGCCATCCTGACTGATGATGCCATGTTTTAAAACAGACCAACTCACTGCAGCCATCAGGAATTAGGAACTGCAGTGTGTTGAGACAAGCCTGGCAGTAACACCAGCTGCTTCATGGGGAAAGAATGGTTTTGGCAGCTCTGCCACCTCCAGCTGCAGAGACATGATATCCACAGTCTTTGAGAAGATGTGGATAAGTACAACAGAAGAAGGGTAAGTATCTGCTCTCATTTCAAAGATACTGTCTAGAAAAATAAGCTGCGTACTGGGAACAGAAGCAAACACCATTTGAACCAGCTGAAGATCTCTCTGGGCTGTGTCCAGCTGGATCTTACTCTCAGAATATGCAAGAGCAAGAATCACAACTGCATTTGTTGCATAAAACACTGAGGGGTGCTTAAACCCTTTTGGAAATGAGAATTCCTTAATCTGGGGCAGGTTGGAATTGGAATCACTGTTCTGTATGGGAGAGGTCTGTAACAGAAGATTATCAAGGCCACAATACTTTACAAGCTGAAGCTGACTGAATGTGTGGCAAATTCAAAGGGTTTATGTGAAACTACAGCTGCATTTAGTGTTATTTCTGACTAGAGCACTTTCCAACCAGCCAAACAAACAAACAAACATAATTTTGCTCTACCAAACACAGTGGAAGAAGAAAGCTTGTTTTAATAGAGCTCATCTGCTCTTCTCTTTCCTTCACTGCCTCCTCTGCTCCCCAGATTCTCACTCAGTGTTTACTCACACTGCCTGCTGAACACTCACCTCTGGGCTACCAGTCCCTTTGGTGAAACCAGCTTTCTGTCTGGAACCACCTGAAAGCTTCCCTGTCTATATGAAATCTGTGTACAGCTCTCTGCAACCACCAAAACCGGAGACAGTTTTGAATTTCTAGAGTATAGAAAAGAGAGAAGTTTGTGTTCAAGACTTTGAAACACACCTGTTTGTCTGAGACTCCCAACTCTCTTCACAGACAGCATTCTTTTACTTCAGGTAGTAAAGCATTACTTAGCCAAAAAATCTAAATGGCTTCTTCAACGTCACATAAGGAAGAGCAAATCCAGAAACAGACCTCAGATGAGAGTGTTAAACGTAGTAACTAACACAAATACATCACCTGGCAGATAGAGCCTCAGACAAAGACTGGAGGCCTGCAGTGCTGTATGTACACAGCACAAGGGAGTCAAGAGAGGAAACAGTCAGCTGAGGCAGGGAAATGGAGGCACAGAGGCAGAGCAACCTGGGCATTGGCCTAAGGTAACTCTGCCCATCAGCACCAGAACTGAGAATTAAAGACAAGTCAGGCTTTCACAGTACCTCCCACTGCTCCCTAAATCCCAGTGCAGAGAAGTTCAGGCCAGTTCCTATTGCCCTCCCAGCAAGCCTTAGTTACACAAATTACAAGGTTCTACCAGGGATTCCTGAAAAGACCAGAGGAATGGACAATACAGATTGGTTTCCTATTCCAAGACCAGGCAGAGTCATGGGATGACAGAATCTGAGAATGCCTAATGTCTCCATCATAAATTCAGAACTGAAATCACTAGAATGCTGATAAGCTTCATCAGTGAATGTCGTGTACAAAAAAAGCTTCAGAGCAACCTCCTCTGCAGCTACAGGACTCAGTTTTTCACCCTAACCACACAGTAGCCTTCCCTTTCTCTCCCTGTACTGTGACTCAGTCAGGGACTATATTTACATTTAATTTCAGACACACTTTGGGGAAACAGTTGATGTGAAAGAGCATGCAAACTAAGGTGCATTGCAAATCAATTTTAAGTCAGAAAGGGTTCAGAGAAAGCATTATCTCAAACCACTAAAGCTTTTAGTAATTCTACACCTAGCAACAGAACAGAATAATGCCCCAAAACTCACAAAATATGGTTTAAGAAGACCTATGTTCGGTACTGACATTTGCCAATAACCAAACACACCCCACAACCAAATTGAGAGGGAAGAAGATGCAATCCAATACTATTAATGTGGTTTAGCTTTTAGTCCCAAATCCTGGTATCATCTTTCCACATTCCTCTTATGAAAATGTCATCACAACAGCAGCATTTAACCACATCCATGGGGGCTGAGATGTCTTGGAAGAGCTACTGCTCAGTATCAAATATCACTGCCTCTTATGCAGCAAGGTTACAAGGACCATTTTTCTGAGACTAATGCCATGAACACTTGAGGAAGGTATGTCTGGCAGAGCCAGCACACACAGTTTTTCTGTCCCCATTTCTAGACCTCCCCTTCCAAAAACATTCAGAAAGCCAGTGACTCCTGTCTCCCTAAAAAGAAGACAGTTAATCCTAGAGAAAGGCTCCATACTGGATGAAGAATTCACTTTCTGTATGGCTGGCAACACAACACTATCAGCCCAACACCAGCACCAAGTGAGACACAGATCAATCAGCTAACTGGAGTAAGCTGAGACCTGTGCAAGAGAGATAAAGAGCGGCAAAAAGTGATTTTCTGGTTATTTGTTTGAAACCTTCACATCAAAACCAAACACTGTTATATAAACCCTTGAAAAGGATTTTAAAACAAATTTTTAATCACCACTTACCTGGGTAGCAAATTCTCTCAGGTGAGCCATGCCTACAGGATGGGTTTTTTGCAAAATCAGGGAGGATTAGGATGTCACAGCACAGCAGGAAAGCAACGATTTGTCCACTGGTCAACTGTGACAAACAAGAACACATAGCTCTCATGTGAGGTTCTCGGAACCTGGCTCATTCCCCTGAAGAGTTATCTGCATCTTTTTTCTTTCATTCATTTGAAGCTCCCCTTGAACCTGCCAACATGT
Source organism: Lichenostomus cassidix (assembly GCF_008360975.1). Lineage (NCBI taxonomy): Eukaryota > Metazoa > Chordata > Aves > Passeriformes > Meliphagidae > Lichenostomus > Lichenostomus cassidix. The sequence continues at coordinate 22,244,312 of NC_139490.1, forward strand.
TCTAAACATGCTAGGCCCTTCTTGCAAACTGCATTTCTCAATCCTTTAGAGAAAAGTCTTCCAGATGTGTCACAGAACCTCACTCGAACATTACACACTGACCAAGACTCAGGCATCATTTCCCCTACCATCACCTCAGCACAATCCCCAGCGTTACAGTTAACCCCACAGCTTTTTTCCCTCACCACCACTCCCAGCATCCTCCCCAGCACAGCCCACAGCATCGTCCTCAGACACTACTTTTCTCCTGCTCCTCCTCAGCAGCCCTCTCACTGAGGGTTCTCTCCTGCTCCCACCGTCCCCGGTACAGCCACCGGCAAAGCTCAGCTGCCCAGCACACACCTTCCTCTTCAGGGAGCCCCAACCCTGCTCCACCCCTGGCCGCTCCCTCTCCAGCGCTCCCCAGCGACCCTTCCCTCCACCCCAGCACCAGCTGAGCTCCAGCCCGGCCCGGCCCGCCGCCCAGCCCCTCGGGGCACCCCGGCCCGGCCCGGCCCTCTCCAGTGCCCCCCGCCCAGCACACCCCGCTCTCCTCAGTGCCCCCGGCACGGTGCGGCCCCACGGCTTCCCTCCACCCCGCTCCCGTCACGGACACCTCGCCCCACCTCACACCTCAGAGATGTCCCCCCTCCCGCGTTCTCCTCGCCATCATGGGCTACACAGCGCGCCCCTCGCCCCGCCCGGCACCCTCACAGTCCCTCTGTGGCGCATCGCCTCGCCGCCCCGCCCAGCCCGCGCAGGCCCGCCCGGCCCTGAGCGCCGCCGCACCTACGGGCAGCGCTGCGCCGCCGTCGGGAGGGCCATGCCGGGCCCTGGCGCACGGAGCCGCCGCCGCCCCGGGCTGCCCCGGGACACCAGGCGCGGCGGGGGGCGGGAGCGCCGGGCCGGGCGCAACAACACGGCGCGGCGGCGGGGAAGGCCGCACCGCGCTGCATGCCGGGAGGTGTAGTTTCCACGCAGCGCCACCCGGCAGTGGGAGCCATTTCCTGGACTACCATACCCAGAATGCTACGCGCCCAGCGGCAGGGCGGAGCGGCGGGGCGGAGCGGCGGCGCAGGGGTCGCTGGGGCGGGGAGTCCTGAGGCGCGGGGGGCGGGCGCTGCCCGGCCCAGCGGCCCCGCGGCGGGACGGCCTCACGACCCCCGCGCACTGGCGGGGAGGCTGCGGGAGAGTCGCTTTTGTCCTCGCGGCCCCGCCTCACGGCAGCCCTTACTGTGCCTGGGAGCCCCCCGGGGGAGGCTGGGCAGGCCCGCCCTCAGTTCCTCTCCTGCCCGCTGCTCCTGGTGAGGGAGAGGGGCTGCCGCTCTTTCTCCCCCCGCGGATTGCCCGTGCCCCCCAGCCCGCCGGGCCTCAGGGGCGGGAGGAGAGGCGAGGGGACTCTCATGAGCTCCTTCATGGCGCCGTTCTCAGCGCTGCATCTGCAGCGTTGGGTTTTCTCCACGTGCTGTAATGTCAGTGACTGATTCACGTTTTCAAAGAAAAAAAACCCCACAAAACACTTTTCGCAGCCTCTGTTGCCAGGCAGCTTTAACGCTGGCCCTGCATTTCTTCCCTGCAGTGAACAAACCAGGCAGAGCTTTTCCCTGGCGCTGACACGGAACGCCTTTGTCACAACCTGCTGCTCCTAATGGTGAGCTGGTGCTGCTCTGTAGCACAGGTGAGCAGCAAGAGGAGCAGCGCTGGGAACTGTTGTGCATGGACAGATGGGGCTGGACAGCAGCCAGCAGCTCCCTCACATTCCTCTTATTCACTCCCACATCCTTTCTGCATTCCCTTCCCCATCCATCTCCCATCCCTCTGTTTCCCTGCCCCTGATCAAACCATCCAGCAATTTGAGGTACGTGAGTGAAAACATGAATTACATAGAGCATAGGTATCAAATACTCCTGCAATGAGATTCTGGCTTTGTATTTAAATCAACTGTACCTTGCTGGAAGGTTTTCACAAAGGTCTTGCCTGTAGGATCCTTGGGTTGCTGGAACTTTGAGTTTATATCTGCAGAATCAGGCTTCTAACCCCACAAAATACAATCGTCTCACAAACAGCCCTATTCAAGCATGACACCTTGACTTAGGAGATCTATGAACAGACAGAGAAACCAAAGCTTCTTGTGAAGCAGGAAAGGGAGGAGAATGAAGTTCTGCTCTGGTTCCTTCTGGTAACAAGGACCAAGGGGTGAACTGTTCCCTGTTTTGAGTCCCTGTGTATGTTGCTTAATGATCATTTCACCTCAAAACCTCAGCTCTCCACCTCTTGTCATGGACAGTCATTAATTTAGCCGTTGTTGGCATGAGGCCGAAGGGCTCTTACCAAAAGAAGTGTATGTTAATGTTCCAACTCTGAATGTACACACAGGAGCAGCAATTAATTTGCCAGTTCAGGATAAGTATTTCATAAGGGTAATTGCCATGTGGGATTTGCATGGCATTTCCATCTGAAATTGCTAAGGCTGGCTCAGGAGCACAGGAGACAGACGGGGTTCAAATGGTGAGCTGGTGTTTTTCCTCATTAGTGAACCACAGGCAGCCTGCTTTGTAGCCTGTTGCTCCACGGATGGGCAGGAGAAATTGTGTGGGATTTTGGTCTGGTCACCACCTGGAAGAAGCCATTTATGAATCAGTAGCTCGTCACTTTGGGCACTTTGGTTTAGACAAGCTGAGGGTACAGGCTTAGAGATGATTGCTCTGTTTTCACACAGCTATTTCTGGGCCTGTTTGGTAGGGGACGTGATTATTAATGTGCTCCGAAGAATGCAGAAACAAATGCTGCTCATTAGCCTTTGCCTTCATGGCAGTATTAGTAAGTTCTTACCTGTTCTTACCTCTTGCTTCACAAAATTTTAGGATCTTCATGTTTTCAGGGTTCCTACTCCTCTTCCCATACTTTTTAAAATTGCCCTGGATAGTGAAATCTATGTTCTACTTGCCCTGGATTGTGAAATCTTCCAAGAAAGTGTCTGTTCATGGTTGGTTCAAGTACTGATAGATTTTCCTGGATGAATTATTCAAAATATTCGGATTTATGCTGTTCTGTCCCTCTTGAGAAACCTGTCATGACCCTGTTGTCAGAGAGGCTGTGCAAGCATTCCTGGGGGAGCTGGGCAGAGCAGTGTGGTATGGCCTGCTGTGAAATGTCCTGCAGTCCCCGGGGTTTGGGGCACCTGGTCAGTGAGATGAGACACGAGCCTGGTGCTGAGTCCTGGGGCTGCTCAGCCTGCAGCAGCACAGACTTTTCCACCTTGCTCCCCTCCTTCCCCACACGGTGCGGCAGATCTGGAGAGCCCTTCTAGCGCCCTCGCCATGCTGACCGTGCTGTCAGGGAGCACCGATGGCCCTGGGGCAGGTAAGGGGTTTTGGAAGCCAACCTGGTTTGCTGTGTTGGTGCCAGCAGGTGGCAACAGCGCCTTGCAGCCCCGGCTCTTGCAGCACCCGGCAGCCACACTCAGCTCCTTGCAACAAACGGCTTTGGCAGATCCCCTCTGCTCTGTCACTGCTCATCCCTTTCCTGCGTGGGTCATGCAGCCCTTCGTGCCGGTGCATGAAGCAGTGCTCAAAGCCAGAACTCAAAGCTGTTCACTCAGCCTTCAAGCAGGCATCTCACTTCCAAAGGAGGGAGCAGCATGCCGGGGAGCAGGGTGGGTGGTGGCCTGTGCCTGGATTTCTGTCCTGGTACTCTGAAGTTTCCTGCTGTGTGAGTGGGGCCAAGTCTGATTCAGTTTCTTCTGTCTGCCCTGGGTACCACATTAAAAATTCAGGCACGGTGAGGGCAAACCAACAGAGAGTGGAGTGTGTCATGGAGGGAGACAGTAACTCTGCAGGGAGATGGGTACAGCAGCCAAGTGACTGGGGACATGGTGGGCTGGGTGATATTAGGTCTGGCACCTTCGCTTTGGAGTCACTAAGGGACATGTCAGGGCGGTTGGAACGAAATGACTTTCAAGGTCCCTTCTAACTCAAACCATTCTATGATTCTATGTTTATTTCCAGCAGCAGTTTATGCACCTTGAGCCTGGAGAGCCCTGAGAAGTGGTAGCACTTTCCTAGCATAAACAGAGCTGTGGAGCAGAGTGGTTAGCCTGTGAGCTGGGTGTTAAGTGCTCTCCCTGAAGGTAGAATTACTTAGCAGGATAGATGGGGGTCAAACTTCCCTACAAAATGCGCAGCAGAACAACTCTCTTGGTGCTACAGTGCTTGTTTGGAGAGGAGCTGTTTCTGGTTCCATTTGGATGCCAAAAGGCTGGAATGGTTTTGTGGAATTGTGGAGAGCAGTGATGTGGAAGAGGACTATTGCTGCATTATGCAGTAAGCAGTAACACTATAGGAACAGAAGGTGGGTTATCTTCTTGACAAGAGGATCCTTTTGAATTTGTCATGTTCCCAAGGCATATGGTTTTGCCCAGTGCAAAGTGAAGCTTTCAAGCCCTAGGAAAAATGCACTTATACAGAAAAAGCAAGAGTTGGACTCACTCAGTAAAGAGTTTTACACTTTGCTGTGGTTTACAGTTTGTGTCTGGACTTGGCCCATGGGCCTCTGTATAGCAGATGCTACTCAAGCTCATGCCAAAACAGTCTCTGCCTTAGCTTGCAAGCTACGTTGACAGTTTTAAATGGGGATGTTCTTCCTAGTCACCTTTCTTTTTGGTGAAGATTTTGAAGTGCAGCAGTACCTTACCTGAATTCAACAAAGGAGAGGAGGAGCAGAGCACACTCTGAATCTAAATTGCTCCTCCTTTTGGTATAAGGCATATGGTGTATTAGTTCTGCTCTATTTGGGTGCATCACAGCTACTGATAAGCATAAAGTGTTTGCTTTGTTTTGGCAGTAATGTCCTGCTCCAGGCCTTAAACTGTGCTCATTGTAGGAAAGCCAAGGAGAATTCAACGAGAAATCCATACCCTTACAATATAGATGAGGCTGAGCTGGTACTGTGGGAATCCACTGGCTTTGATGGTGGCTCTTCAGATCTGTGCTTGTATAAAGACTGCAGCAGACTGTTAAAGCTACATCAGCCTCCTTCCTGCTTTCAGATTGTATCACTACAAATCTTGCAATATTGGCTGCACAGGGCTTGTTTTCTGCTGATATTGTGGCTCTTAAGGCTATCTTGAGTGTTGAGCAAAGAAAAGAGCCTTTATCTCTCAATCCTGCTGGCAAAGTGGAATAAGCAAGAGTGATGCTTGCAGCTGTAAAGCTCAGAGTGCAGCTGACACTCCTGTTGGCTCAGCAGCCCCTTGCTTCCCACAGCAATTAATTCCTAAATTAAATTAAGGTTCTTCCAAGCCAAGAGCGTGGAATGCTTGCTTTTCCAAGTCATGTTGCTGGCTAGTGGTAGAAAGCAGTTTAAGAGGATTGAGGTAAATTCTAGGTTCTTGAACACCTCTGTGCTGTGCGGAGGCAGGAATGGATGTGGCTAATGTAATTCAGGAGAGATTTTTGCTTTTCTGCTAGTTTCTCCTGGCTGCCCTGGAAGATTTATGCAGGTGAGTGGGTAGATCCCTGTTTAATTGAGCTGTAAGGGATAGTTGCTGACATATGCTTTATTTGGGCAATGGACCTGGCACTCACTGAGTATGTCAGGGGTAATTCCTGTCTTTACCACATAATACCTATGAAAATTGGTGTAAAGGCTGCTTAAAACAGAGGAAAAAATGCTCTGCTGGAACTGGTAGCATGGCATTGTCCTTCAATCGGTCAGACCTGCTTTTAAACTGGAGCTGCTAAGTGTGGTTGAATCCCCTCTGAGTTGTCCATCCAGGAAAATAAAGAGAAATATAGTACTATCCAGAACTGCTGGAGAAAATATGCTTGCTTTGGTTGCCTGCCTATTGCCCATACTTTCTCACTCTTATCCAAGTTAGGAACAGGAATACTCAGCTGTAATTCTGGTAAAACCACAGAGTGGTCACACTTGTGTTTACAAAGATCTCTGCAATTCAAAATGATCACTTAACTCAGTCTAAGGTGCTTCTGATCCCTCTGTGTTTCAGCTTTCCCCTGTGAAACTTCTGCGGTGCTTTCTGTTCTGCTGCCTTCACTGGTGCTTTGTGAGGACAGCGCTAATATGTGCAAGACATTTCTAGACTCCTTGGAAAAGAAACTCATGGTTTCAACTGTGTGTGGAAAACCACAGTGAAGTAAAGCCAATGTAGTGCTGATATCTGGGTCTGAATTCTCATGGAGAAAAACCTAGAGAGGACTTGACCGCTGATATTCCCCTTTCTGACAGCATTTTTTCTTGTCAATACATGTTTTTCAAGCCATTAAACTAAAATACAACACTGAATAAAACCAATTATTCAGATTCATGTACTTCAGAGGAAGAAACTGAACTAAACTGAACTGAATTCATGCTCCCATTAACTCCCAAGACACCTTGTGGAAAGGAAAACTAGCAATTAATTAAAGACTCTTATTTCATAGAATAGTTTGAGTTAGACAGGACCTTTTAAAGGTCATGTAGTCCAACCCCCCTGCAAGAGCAGTGACATGTTCAACTAGATTTGTCCAGAAATGTTTCTAAACAGGAAGATGTAGTTACCTGGCTGAGTGAATAGTTGCTTGAATTACGATTCTGAAGAGCTTTCTTTCTGTCTTCTTGTAAAGCAAGAAGGTGCAAAGCTACCTGCTCTTTTAGGCCTCTTTGTGTTGAGGGACTTACTTCCAGCATCAAATTTCTGTTTATTAATGAACACTTCCTTGGCCTCTGCTGTCTGGGCCAAAGCCACCATTACCAGCTCTATCCCATGATGTTCTGCAAGGTTTAGTCATAATTTATGTGAATTGCTCCAGGCCGCTGCAGTGTGAGACGGATGAACTCATGGCTGCTTCTAGAACTGAAGTCACAAAGATTATATTTCTCCTAACAAAATACTGTGTGTATGTTAATGCCAGCAAAAAATTTTATCCTGCCTTGGCTTCTATCCAGAGAAACTGCTCTGTGGTTTACAGGGTATGAGAAATTGGACCTTAAGTGAAGATACACTTTGGGAGTTGGTGAGAGACACAGACCCTGTGCAGGCGTGTGTGAAGCTGATTTTGCTCTGATAACCTACGATGAGCAGCATCTACTTCTTTTATATCAAGACTGTCTATTAAATTATGCTGTACATCTACCCTACTTTGAGGCTTCTACTAAAGGGGCACCACTGTACCTTAAACAGCAAACGTTGGTAGGTAATGTACAAGACAGCTCAGTGGCTGCTTGTCTTCCTCATGGAGAAGGAGATGTGTTTAGCTGCTTCTAGTGTCTTGGTGGCAGTGAAAAGCTACCTGAGAGTGTTTCTCTCATTGCTTGCTCCTATCCAGTGTAGCAGTTCTTAAACGTGGGATTTGATTGTGTTATTTCTCCCTGTCTTTGCCACATGTAATGATGCTGAACCACACTGACTCCCCCTTAAACCACTAATGTTTCACTTGCAAATACTGAAGTAAATCCACCCTTCAGCTGAAACTGGTCACTGGAATGAGATGTCTCTCTTCCCTAGAATTGTAGTTTTGTGAGTTTCTGCTTCATTCTTTGAAAACACTTTCCCTAATTCTATTTTCACCTATTAGCCTTCTCCTTGCTGTTGAGAGACTTCAGATTTAACCTGGCTATAGGATTGCTGGTTTCTCCCCTAAATCACCTGTGGGACACTGCACTCATTGCCAGTTCAGGCAACGAGTTCATTGCTCAGGTGAAATTTGTGGAATGCTAAAGGGATCTTTTAGTGCAAGTTTTCACTTGGATTTTACTCATGTAGGTAAGTAAATATTTCATAGAGTCATTAGGTTGGAAAAGACTCTTAAGTTCATCAAGTCCAATTTAAGCCCATTCTTTGCTGTAAACAAAAATATCAGAGCTGTGAGCATTTGTTGAAATTCTGAAGTGATGGAAAGCATGGCAGAAATTTGAGTGACTTGTGAAATATAAGCAACCAGCATTGCTTATGTTGATATGGTTCTTCAGGCTTTTTGTGAAAAGTAATTAATCTTGCTTCATGTGTGGTAGATTTTTTTCCCTTGTACCTCTCTGGCTCCTCATAGTCAAAGGACAAACTGAATTAGCTCAGTAAGAAAGACTTCTCTGAGTTTGCAACATCTCAGAAGTCTTGAATTTGTCCACAGAGAAGGCTTTTGGTCTCCAACTGCTCATTAATTTCAAGAGTTGACTCAGTTCAGTACCTGTATAAGAACAGTTGTGTTCTGGTTTTTTTGGTCTCGAGTGCTTTTCTGCATTCTAAAACCCCTTTCAACATCATGTTATGTTTGATATTTTAATTTATCACGTAAAGACATAATTTTATTTCTATTTTCTTTGCATTTTAAACTGCATTTTTATTAATGTTCAAGGGACATACGCTAGCAACAGGAAGTTAAAACAGTGTAAGTAGAAAACAGCCTGGACACAGTCAGATTTCTGATTGGTATCAGCTGTAAAATTGCCAAAATACGCATCCCTTTTCTCCTTTTTGGTTGAGAGAGAAACCGTAGCAATGAGCTGTGGTCAGATGGAAGTAAACAGATGAGTCTGAGACTTGCCCTCTCTTAGAAACAAGTGTAAACCCAGATTGAAATTAGGGACTTCAAAACAAGATTTCACTTCGACTAAATTAGGTCCACCCTGAGCACCTTTGACAATATTTAACATCTGGCCAGATGTTTGCTGTTGTCATGCCAGTGTGAAGTGATGCACTGAAGATGTGCAGACTGGGCAAGAAGCAAAGCACCAAGAGCCTTCTGGCTCTTGCTGAACTGATGGTCCAAGACCTGTAACAGTTCTTTTCCAACCAGAATTCACTAGGGAGCCTGAGAAGGGATTGCTAATGATGGTGGGGTTTTCCTTCTTCTGTGAGCATGGGTGAGTATGTGTATCACCTCATCCCAAACATTTAGAGCAGCCGCTGCACCCAACTGCCTTTCAGTCACAGAAACACTCCAGCCCAAAGGTTTCCAGGCAAAGTAAATGACACAATGAAATTCATGGTCAACAAATGCAAGTTAACCTTGCTTTGGACACCTGCTTGATCAAGCTCGTGTTTCAGCCAGAAGGAAAGAATTGCTTTTGTCCTGGCTTTTGTATGTGCCAGATTTGGATACCTCAATGTCAGGTAACAGAATGCTCACATCTCTTTTTTCTTTTTTTCTCTTTCCACCTCCTTCTGGTTAAGGTCTCTTTGATCAGAAGCAATGAAAGCTCTCATCTTATAAATGTGGGAAAATCCAGACTTGCTAAACAATCGTTGCTCTCACAAGAGGATCTGTTGATTACCTTCTCTCAGCATTTCTCTGTCTTCTGCAGTGGACTAGGAAGCTCCAGATCACCACAGATCCATTTTTATGTGGACAATTAACACTAGTGCGATAGTTTCCTGGGCTTTTTTCTTCATGGAAAAGCTGAATTTGTTTCCTTTTGCTTTGAACTACCTTGCTTGTACCAATACATCTTTGCAGATGTGCTCTGAATGGGAGGTTTATCACATCCAGATAAAAAACAACCAACCAGCTCCCTGAACCAGTCCACAGTGCCAGCAATCCCTAAATTATTGCAGTGCAATTTGGAAAAATTATTTAGGAATTGGTATGAGCAGCTGGACAAGAAGATTGCTATAGCTGACCCTGCTGCTGAGGAAAACAGTTCTATACAGCTCCACTGAGTAAGAGGGATAATTGCTGTTAACCAATGCAGCCTTGAAGAAAACTTTTGTCAATATAGAGTTCCACGAGGTCTAGAGGTGTGTCAAGTGTTTAGAAATGTTTTGCTGCAATCAGAGTGGAACTCTGGAGTGGAATCCTCATGGAGGTTCTGTAAGATATATTACTGTGAATGAAGCAACAATGCACTCTGAATTTGACCTGTGCAGACTAAAGACATTAGCCTTACCTCCTTGTCTGAGACCTTGAAAAGACAGGTTTTTTTAAGCCATAGCTATTGCCCTGCCCAGCAGTAGAGGCTAAGACTGAAGAGCCTGAAGAGGCTTTCCAAAAGTCACCAAGGGTTTAATTACAAGTAGGGTTACATTCTGAATATGCAAACCTTGAGTCTAAATCCCTTGGAGCATGTTTAGGGCAGGAAGATGTGTACAGGGTAGAGGCCTGCCCAGTGTTATCAGCTCCAGCAATCCCTTTGCCTATGTAGGACAGGTCTGTGTGCCAGCACACGTCTTCCAGCTGCAGATAAATGTGTCAGAGCTCATAAATGCTGCTGAACCAGTGCAGAAGTGCCTGTACCCACTGCAAGCTCTCTGACTTTGGGATCATTGCAGGCAGAGGCACCTGCCTGTCTTTACCTGTCCATGTGCATGTATCCCATGTATGAAAGTGAACTGATTTCTAAATCTTTTTGGTGGTCAATTGCTAGAATGAGACAAAGGCTTATCCTCTGCCTTTGTTGATTAGAGCTTGAAAGGGAAGAGAACTCTGCTCTCTTGGGCACAGTGACCTCATTAGGTATTTTCTGCCTTTTCCCTTTTGGTGGTAAATATCTTATTTGTGTTTCAAAACAAAGCTATAGCTCTTGAAAAACTCAAAACTTTTTATTTCTTTGTGTCTGCTGCCTTCTTGTCTATGAGATGGTTGATCCATTCAGTAAAATGTGTCATTTTGAAGCAAAATAGAAGACAGGAGACAAACAAACCAGTTGTATTTACTGAAGTAGGTATTTAAGCAGATGATGCAGCCTTATCAAGGTCCTAGATGTAGCTAGAAGCTGCTGTCTTACAGTGAAGAGCTGCTGACTTGATACCTGAGTAGCAACAGTTGGTTAAACTCTTCTCAGACAACATTTCCAGAATAAGATTCAGGAATACAGGTAGAGATGTTCTGTGATTCAGCTCAGAAGCTAATGTTAAACTCCTGCTACAGTTTCCCCTTCGCCATGTTTATACATCAGTCGTGGAGTGCACCATGTCTCTGTTCTGTCTTTGTCAAAATGTATAGATAACAGAGAAGTTGTGCCTACAGTGACAGTGGGCATGGCAGTGGGTTAAGAGGTGAAAGCTTTGGGTATCAGTGCTAGTCTACATTAGAAACCAAAGTAATGGATTGGTCACTAAAGTTGATGTGTTTAAGTCACTAGACCTGTATCCTCATGAAGGAGAATTGTCTAAAGGCTGTGGAAGGTAAGTTGACTGTGGCACAGTGTCATTGGTGTGGTATGTGACACTTAGCACTGCAAAATCCTGCTGCAGAAAAGGTGCTCCAGGGTGATCCCATCAAGCAAGTGATACAACTCACTGCATGGCTGTGAAAAAGGTTCAAAAAACCTCAGTGTTTTACTTGGGTCCCATTAAGCTGCTGCTTCCATGTATTGTTTTCCTATTGCAGCTGGCAAAATATTTCTATGTAAAAGAAGTGTTTCATCCAACCTTCCTGACCCTCCTGTACAGCTTTGCAGCACAAAGCCCAACATTGTAAGTGTGTTTGCAGAGGTGATAACTTCACAAACACAGACTTGAAGTATTACTGCAAAAATCACATAAGAACATATGTTAAAAGTGGGTGAGATAATGCAGAAGGTGGTTCAGGGTTGGTTTGCTGGAAGGCATTGGTCTGGCTACAGTGCCAGAGTTTTGCCAGAGCATCTTGTGTCTAAAGGGAAACTTCCTATAGCAGGTAGAGGCTAGCAGGGTTGGTTTCGAGACTCTCTGAAGATTAACTGTATGTCTTTGGCAACCCTCTGCTTCTCAGTCCTTACTCTGCAGGTGTTCATAACATGGAATCTCTGCGTGTAGTTTCTGCTGGAATTGTAGGCTATGTGAAGTGGCTGGGATAGGCTCTGCAAGGTGAGACACAACAATAGCTCCAATCAGAGCCAGGCTGTGGGAACACAATGCTGAGGACCTCCTGAGCCCTTGGGGCTATTCTGATGCTCTGGCAGGCATCTATATCATGCGGACCCTCTGCAGTGTGCTCATAATTCACTACCTGTTTTGCTTCAACTACATCTGCTAAATGGGTTTCCCAGAGACTTTTTTCTCTAGCAGTTGAGCTGTTTAATGTTGAGCAGAAGCTGTCCACATTTAAACCATCGCTGTGTTCTTGCTAATGTGACTTCTCCAGGGTTTGCTCCCATTTGACATGATTATAAAACATAGTCGTATATTTGTGCTCCCCTGGTGTTACAAAAGGAGTGCTCTAAGCTGTTTTAGTCACCCCATCTGAGACAGGCAGGAGCTGTGGTGTGGAGCCTGTTGTTCCAGCTAGAACACTGTCATGCCAGGAATAGCTACACTGGAAACAGTTGTTTGAGGTGATAAAAACTGCTTTTGCACTGCTTCCTGTCATTCCTTTGCCACAGGGGTTTTCCCATTATAGATCAAGTCCCTAAGCATAAACATTGTATGGAAAAAGGGGCTCTGATAACACTGACAGCACCTTGGATTGTAACGCCCTCTTCTTTTGTGGCCAGCTGGGCACTGTATGCTGTGGTTTCATCTATTTTTACTTATCATTCAGTGTGAAGCTGTATTTTTCATGTGTAAATTATATAGGTAGAGTACCATGCACTACTGGGTGGGTTTTTTGTAATACAAAGTTTGCTTTTTTATACCCAACCGTCATGCTTCTAGCTTTTGTGTCTTTGCTGCAGGGTGGAAGTTGAGGGGGTGCTGCATGCTGTGACAGTTGGGCAAGGAACACATGTGGGCTGAGATTGGCACTCACAGAGAGCTGGGAAGCACTGTGGCACTTGCATATTTGCCAGAATGCTGGGAAAAATTATCATAAGTTAAGCAGTGCTGATATTTAAGCATTCCTCTTTGTTTCATAGGCCTACTGAATAGGAACAGTTAAGATAGGGCCCCTGTGTCAAGCTGTCAGCTGCTGCAGGAAGCTAAGGCGTAATTTTTAATGATTTTTCAGCCATCAAGGTAGCAAAGGCAAAAATATTCTTTTCCAAGACACTATCAGGCGCACTCTGCAGGGAAGGGGTGGACTGGGGCTTAGGGTTAGGCACAGAATCTCTAGAGTCATGATTTCAGCTTCCGTGGTACAGACCTCTGTCTATATTTAAATGTGAGTAAGGCCAGTAGATAAAAACAAATTCCTAAGGGAAATTGGAGCAAATACATCTGGTGCTGGAAATGCACAGTCACTATTGCCATATTACCATGATCACACTGAGCTGAGCTGGGGTCCCAGCTGGCATCACTGCATGCATGTACTCTCCTTAACCCTGCTCCTTTCCCTGAAAAAGCCAGCTCAGAAAGATCTGTTGCCAAAGGGTATGAGGTACCTCAGCCCTTTTCCAAGACAGCAAAGCAGGCTCTAGCAATCCAATTAATGGCAGCCAACATGCTCTGTGTTAATCTGTGCTTGAGTTGTGTGTTGGATGCTGGCCAGAATGTTCAGTACGTCACATAATAAGGCTTTTTCATGCAGTTCATTTGTTCCTTTTTATCCCTCAATTTGGAGACCAGCATTGGTGCAGGTTGTACTTGAGGGATTTATGGGATTAACACCTTGGAGAGCTGTACTTTCCTCTGTCTTTTCTCGAAGGCAACAGTTACGTCTCACTTCTGACCTCCTTTCAGAAGGGCTGTGTTTCGAACATGCCAAGTACCCAGCTGCTAATATACAAACTGTTATTTGTTGGGAAGAATTTGTGTTTGTTCTGGCAGAATTTTTTGGCTGCAGGAAATTTCTATTATTAAAACTTCTTTTGTTTCAATTTGTAATATAAAAGCCAACATTTGTATGTGATTTATTGAGATGAAGTGGTATAACACATGCACATGGAAGAAAGCTGAGCATTGTGGCATCAATACAATAATGTTGCAACAAAGAGTTGACTTGAAATTAATTTATAAATATTTGGAGCTAATTGAGATGTTTTTCTTAACGCATTGAGATAAAGTGGACAAATTCCTGCCAGACACTTCATTCTGGACAAACTATTTCCTATCAACAAACTCTTCATTTTTTTAACCACACTACTTGTAGTTCAGGGGGAGTTGCAAGCACTGCATGCCTTAGCCCTGAGCTGTGGCCATGTTAATCATAAAATCATCGCAGAATTATAGAATGGTTTGGGTTGGAAGGTACCTTACAGATGATCTGTTTCCAGCCCCCTGCCATGGGCAGGGATATAGTCCAAAATGACAGAGGAGATTGAATTGGTAGGGCTAACCCACAGCTGAGTATGACAGCATATAATTCCCCCCACTTGGCTACCCTATGAAAATGACTGGCCAACATCAACTCTGCAAAAGCTGCTCTGGGAATCCAGCAGGAATTATTCCTGTTTCAGCAGTGCATTCATCACTGCCTGTTACGTGGGGTAACCTGGTCCAGAATTGATGCTCCCACCCTCACGCTGAAGTCGTCCTTGAACGAAGCCCAGTGAAGAACAGCAGAGAACCTCCTTAAGAGAGAAGAAAGGGGAGGAGAAAGCGTCTCTCTCTGGCTATAGCAACCCCACCTCCCGGTTATTTCATCTTCCTTACAAGGCTAAAGCCAGAAGCTTTCCTCTGCGCCTGGGTCTCTTAAAAGCAGGAGAGCAAGCCCCGAGGATCCCGGTGGAGTGCAGCCGGGATGTGGGGCTGACAGAGACGGGGGAGGAGGCACTGGCATGAGCCCTGCCGAAAGCACAGCCGAGGAGGCTGGTGCTCTCCAGAGAAGTGTGACAGTAACCTATGAATCCTAAACCAGGTGCCCAGTGATGCAGATCTTCTAAAGAAACATGAAAGCAAACCCAAAAAGAAATCATTGAGGGGGAAAAAGTGCAACATGAGAGGTAAATATATTTTTTCTTGGGACAAATTGAAATAACTGGCTGTGTTTTTTTGAGAATCATCATTGTAAGTAGGTATCTGAAACTGCAGACTGAAAAATGCATTTAACATCTGAATAAAGACTGGTCTGATTCTCACTTCAAAAGCAGCACTGGCTTAAAAACTCAGATCAGCAGATGAATTCAGGTGACTCTGAAGAAATTTTGAATCTTCTGTTTAGGCATTCACACCTTAAAGCTTTTTAAAAATCTACTTTTCTGTTTTGCTCTCTCTGCTATTGCTAGATGTTTTGAAGAAGTAGTATGCACGTTGCTTTGGGGGAAAAGCGTAGCACAACCAAAACCTAAACTGAGAATATGGTAAACTGTCTTTCCATCAAGACATTTCAAATGCTCCCATACCCCTGTTCTTGCAATAGTGCCATTTCTTCAGAAAGATCCATGACCTACTGTGCTGGAATGTCTGTTGACATCTGGTTGAGGTTACTGTAACTGGTATTCGGGGTTCTTTTGTTTTTTCCAGTTTAATTGAAACAAGCTGAGATTGTCTACACATTCTATGAAGTGTTTCCATGCTCTGACAGTCTAGTCTCTCTGATGGGTAATTCTAGAACTGCCAAATCTGAACTGGAAAAGAGGAAACACCTCGAGAGTTCAAAACTGCAGCCCTTCTATGGACCATGCTGCCAGGGAAAGGCAGAGTGGCTGAAAGATGCAAGACTTTGCCCCTTATCTGTAAGATGGACCAAGAGAAATGTTTTGCAAATATGATACTACTGACTTTAGCATAACTGTATTCTGGAGCTTTTGATTTACATCTTTGCAATGCTAAAGGACTTACAGATGCTTTTATTTACCAGCTAAAATGAAAAACTGGCCTGTGGAGAAGAGCTGCTGGGAGCTGTGATGACCATGAGACCAGAGGATTACTAGACAACTCCTGCAGATTCTCATCGAAGGCATTGGCTCAGCCTTGCAGTCAGTGCATGCAGAGGTTTGGCAGTCGAGGATGGAAGTGCTCCGTCGTTCCTCAGTCTTTGCTGCAGAGGTGATGGAGGTTTTTGACAGGTCTCCCACTGACAAAGAGCTTGTGTCCCAAGCCAAGGCTCTGTGCAGAGACTACATAAACTCAAGGCTGATTCGGGCGGGTGTCAGCTGGAGCAAACCCGAGTACAACGCCCCAGTGCCTGGGGGTAAGCTGGCCGAGGTGTCCACCATACTGCTCCGACTCGGTGAGTGCCTGCTGGGATGGGGGGACCTCAAACTGTATGGAGCAATCCAGACCAGACTAAGGTTTCTGGCAGATGCTTTTCATATGATGATACCGAGATTTGTCTTCTCCGTTTTGAGTATTTAGTTTTGGTTTTGGTGGTCTTCCTTAAACAGCTCCTTTGCTTTGAGTTTCCTCAGTCTCTTGGAGCACTGCTCAGCAGAGGGTTTCTGCAGAGCTGCCTTTTTCTGAGGACTTGCAACAGCTCAAAATCACACTGCAGTCCAAGAAAGCCCAGCAGCAGACTGATTCTGTATGCACAGGTCTCCAGCTGAGTAACAGTTCTCACAGTACTTAGAGCAGTCTTGCTCAGCTGGGCATTTTAACTGATCTTACAGTGTTTTCTCCAGATGTGAGTGACTTGATTGCCATGATAAATCTGGCATCTTCTAGGGCGCTGCTATCGCTGGACTTGGGCTTCAGCAGTAGCTCACCCTGCTGCCAGGACCTTTAATTTGGAGGTAGTTGCTTAGAAAATATGTTATTGAAGATTTCATAAAAGCTGCTTTTTAATGACAGTGTGTTTAATTTTCCTTTGTCTACCTTAGTCATTCAGCAAAACCTGAGTTTTCTTGCTTTTTGCTGGAGCGAGAAGGAGTTGGTTGATATTGCCTGGCATATGCTGGCATTCGGTGCCACCCTCACAGCACAGCAACTATGGGGGCTTCAGGGAGAGCAATCTGAAGGCCACACCTGGAGGTAGTGACATGAAGACATGGTTGTACGAGGAGCACCCTCTAAATGTTGACAGTTTCCTGGCCTTTTGTTTTGGGTTATGTAGCATCCTGTGTGCTCAAGGCCAGCTCTTTGTCTTTTGAGAACTCAGCACCCTCATTCTTGGAAGTTGCATCCAACATCCCTGCAGGCTGGTGTATTAGTGCACGTCTGGCTTGGAAAGTATCACCATCATTTGCATCTGATTTAATTACATCAGAGTTCAAATGAGTCTGGTAAAATAACCATCAGCTGGGCCTTAAAAAATCAGTGTCTCCCCACTTTCTCCTCTTTCTACCTGATATTATCCCAAGTTTCTTTTTAAGGCATAGCTGTGTTTCTTTTTTTTTTTTTATTATTATTCATTCTTTCTCACTTTTTCTCTTCTATGCTGACTTTATTTCTGTTTTTGTTTCCTGTGGTTGTTTGGTCTTTGAGGGATTTTTTTTGTTCTGTCAATCTCACTGTCTGTTTGTACTCCCTTTCTTCTCTGCCTGGTTTGGGGGTTGAGATTTATTTGCTTTCAACCCAATCTTCTGTGGGTGGCCAGGAACATGTTAAAGGGCAAGCAGGTGGCACACTGGATCTGAAGGCATCTCCTGGATGACTCTGCTGGTACTTATGCATGTCCAGATGGAAAGATTTGCCTGATAGTTCCAGGAACTTGATGCCTTCTCTGAACAAATCTGTTTGGAGAGTGCTATGTGGTACTCATGCAACCAGAAAGCTGAGCAGTCCTCCTCATTAGGATGAGGAGTCATTTCTGTCCTGTTTCTTTTGAAATGCCACTTGCCACATGGCCCATGCCTTTCTTTTGCTCTTTGCTGCTCTAACTAGCACAAGGCCAACTGGTATCCAGCCACCTGCCTGGAATGCTAATCCTTAGCCACTTGCTAAGCAATGCAACAAGCCAGACCAGTTTTTTTCTTCGTGATAGTGCTGGGAAGCCTGTGGAGATGGGAAATTGGAGTATTTCCTAGCCCACTTGCACATAGAGAGTCCAGTGAAGTGCCTCGTGGGCCAGCAGAAGTCCTGGGCACAGGCGATGCAGCTGGAGGTCATAGGGAGGGAGACCCCATCAGCTCAGTGAGGCTTAGCAGCTAATTAATGCAATTAATGAGTCAGACATGGTAAAACCTACTGGTATGGCCAAATGAGGCAACCCAGACCAACCTGCTGTGTGTGTCAGAGGCCTGGTTTATCTGAAATTGTATTTCCTCTGGCCAAGGGCTAGGGAAGTGCCCTTTGATGACTGCACTGAGCTGCTGCACATGGGAACTGTCACTGCTGCCCTGCTAATTCTTCCATAATCACTGGAGGAAGGAGGAGAAGCCCCCAAA
Organism: Lichenostomus cassidix; assembly: GCF_008360975.1. Taxonomy (NCBI): domain Eukaryota; kingdom Metazoa; phylum Chordata; class Aves; order Passeriformes; family Meliphagidae; genus Lichenostomus; species Lichenostomus cassidix. Next base: position 22,262,345 of record NC_139490.1, read on the forward strand.
TTGCTCTAAATGTTGCAAAGTTGGGCAAGGACACTGGAGACCAGCACCAAAGTGCCACAGGAGAGGTCCTGGGGCTGCTGGGGCAGGGAGGCTCTCTGAGCACGGGAATGCTTTCCTGTGCTTTCCTTCCCCGGATGCTCCTGTCTGTGCTGTGCCCTGCTGCTGAACAGGGCATGTGTGCCTCCAACCAAGCCCTGATCTCATCTGGGGCCTCCAGGCACTGCTTGTTTGAAGTTGTAATAGTGGCAGGCTACCAAATGCTGATCCCAGCCTCCTGTGCCTCCCTCCCAGCTAACCAGGGCTATCCCCATTTCCTTACATTTACCAGGAAGCCCGTGCGCTGCTTGTGAGGAGGGTACAGCTGTTGAGTAGCCCACAAAAGGGTTCCTCTTATCAGGGCTGACCATGTGTTGGCAAGTTTCCTCTTGCCATCAAACAGGGACAATCCCACACTCAGAAAGGGCCAGGAGAGCTCAGCTGTGGAATTCTGTAGAGCTGGGGTTTGCCTATGCTGATTGTCAGAGAAACGAATTAAGGATTAGTAGTGAATGGCTCTGTAACATGCTCCTGATTGCAGTGATATCTTCCTCTTTAGCTCCTATATAAATGAAATTTAGAGGAGAATCAGTTGCCCTCTGTCTGGACCAAGTCTGGGTCTTGAAGTGGGATACAAAGCTCTTGGCATAGATCTTCCTCTTCCTAGAGCACCCTTGGGCAGGAGAAGAGCACAGTGTGTCCTAAACCTAAGTCAAAAAGGGCTATCCATGCACAAAGGGCCTTGGTCCCATGGGATGTTTGTGTTGTGTCACATTCCTACAGCAGCTGTGCAACCTTCATTAAATATCCATGAACCTCTACAGAGAGAGAAATCCCTTGGAAACTGGGCTTTATTAATTCTACTACTCAAAAATTACTTGTTTTGCTACAGAGGAAAAGCTTTACTGTTGTTTCCCAAGCTCCATAACTCAGTCCTTTGGGAGGAGATTCTCTGCTTGACCTTGGTATTTTTGGCTTGGTCTTCAAGCTGGCCTAACACCTCCAGCCATTTCCCAGCTGGGCAGAAAACACTCTGGAGGTGAAAGCACATGTCTGTGTGTGTGAGGAACCTTGCTGCTGAGCAGTCAGCCATGCAAATGAATACTTCTTTAACCATTTGGAGGAAGGAAAGTACTCCAGATTAACTCTCAAGTGCGTGTGTGAGCATAAAATAGCTGGGTTGGGAGTCTCTTTGTTCAATTAATGTTGTGCAGTTCTGGGTGGATCCTTGGCTTTCATCAGCCTTCAGCATTCTTGAGTCACTCTCATGCACTTCAGGCATTTTTGTACAAGCCTGATGGGGTGCTGAGGAAGGGCGTATCTCTCACAAGCTTCTGTGGATGTACATGTCTCCTTCTCACTTCTTAAATAAAATGACAGGGCCTTGCTTATCTGAGGCCTGTCTCCTGTGTTGGAGAAAAGGCAGGCAGCCAGCCTGGGGACAGCATTTATATCAGGGATTACTGCAGCCACACCACTGGTACAGGGCCACTGCCTGCCCCCACTCCCTGTAGGTGTCCTAGTCACAGAGCAAACTGGGAAAGGAGGGTGCACTTGGCAGGGAATTGCATCTAAATGATCCTGAGCACTCTGCTGCCTGCTTAAATTGGTGTTCAAACTCTGTCTGAAAGCATCCCTGGAGTGACCCCAGCCATAGTTCCTCCATGGTGAGAGCAGGACTTGGTGTGGTGCATGCTGACTCCTGGCTGTTTGTTTCAGGGGATGAGCTGGAGTACATTCGCCCCAACGTCTACCGGAACATCGCCCGCCAGCTGAACATCTCCCTGCACTCAGAGACGGTGGTGTCGGACGCCTTCCTGGCAGTGGCTGCACAGATTTTCACTGCAGGTACTGTGCCCGGACAGATACGCAGACAGGGCTGGGTGGAAAGGAACAGGATGGAGCCACCTCTCTCGTGGAAGGTGTGTTCCTGGCACAGCCTGTAAGGTGGGGCCTGGTTTCTGAAAGGGCTGTGGGCAGTTTGGCAGTGTGCCCTGCTTTAATGATTTAATGAGAGGTCCTCTACCCTGTCTTCTGGCAGGGAAATGCCCTGGGTTGTAATATCCTCCCAGTAGATTCTGTCTCATTCTAGAAGGCACCTCCTGCCCTTCCTCGTTAGGATGTGGTGTTACCTCATTGCATGGGGAGGTCACTCATTCCAAGCTTCTTTGCTCACCATTGGCAACTGCAGAAGATTCATTGCATGGGAGTCTCCCTTGTTCCAGCTCACAGTGCTGATGCTGGGAGCCAGAATCAACTCATCACAAGGGAGCTCCTCTCCTTGTGGCTTCCTTTCCCCCAACAATGGCTAGAATAACAATGGGACCTGTGTTTCTCCTTTCTCATATTGAGGGAGTCTTGGCCTTTAAGTCTGTTCCACATGAATAGGTGCATTGAGCTTTCTCCCTGCTTAGATATGAGTGTTCTGCTGCTGCTGTTAGACTGGTTCCAGAGATGATGGTCAAAAACAAAATTATGCCCTGTGCTGTGTTCCTGCAAGGGAATTTCAGCTTTCCCTGGAAACAGTCCCTGCCCACAACTGGAAAAGCAGCCTGTGGGAATTGAGGGAAGAGAAACCTTTTAGAGAGATTTATGCCAGGCAGGTTCTGACATGGTTGTAGGCTTTCTGCAGTGTCATGTTGTCTGTGGAAGGGACAGTAGATGTTAAAGATTGGAAACAAAACAAAAAAAAAAAAAGTAAAAGAAACCCAAGTAAACAACTTGCTAGCAGCATAGAAATGTGAAAGCACTGGAACCAGTGACAGTAGCATGGGAAGTGTCACAGGACACGGGGACTCTTGTCACTTTAGGAACAGCTGCTACAGGATAGAAGTCCAGATTTCTGTTGTATTTTCAAATAGGCTACATCACTCAAAACCTTTTAATCCTCACAATCAGCTGTGCTTCTTTATCTGGAACCACTGGCGCTTTGGAGAAGCCCTGACATGCAGAAGGTCTGAAGTGTCTTGTGGTGGAGAGCACAGATCCTCCCCAGAATCATAACAGATGGCAAAATAGATCTCTGAGAGGGACTCCCCAGGCAGGGCTTCTGGCAGGTCAAGCAGGGCAGATTTTACTCTGTGGGTTATGGAAATTGATGCTGTGTCTTTGGAAATGGATGGAATTGGACTGTGTGGCAAATACTGCAGCCCTCAACAGCCTTTCAGAGCATGCCTGGGGTGCAGCTTGCCTTGGCACTGGGCTGGCTTGGGAGGCCCTGTGAGCTCATGGCAGGAATGTCTGAGTGTGGCTGTGTTCAAAGGGCAGGTGCCCTGTCTTGTCACTTAGTGCTGAGCTTTACTTGCATCAAGGCTCACAGAAAAACAAAGGTCAAGTTGGCAGACCCAGGTGCAATTTGCATTGCAGGTGAGTAGGTGATCTTAGATGACTACAGCTGACTGCATTGGGACTGGCCCATGTCCAGAGCTGAAGTGACACAGAGAACTAAGCCAGAAAGCCAGGAATGCTGCAGGTGGAGCAGAGTGTGTGTGCTGCAATGCTGCATTACCATGATACTGGGGAGAAAATCTGCTGCCTCCTGGGAATTCTGCTCTCAATGTATATTGACAAATTCATTGAGAGCTGCAATTTTTGTGTTCTTTGACTTCTCAGCTCAGGAGCCAAGTGTGTGGGTAGTTTAAAATAAAAGTAGAAATCATACCTCTTAGTTCTAAACTTGGGTTTTCAGGGTGTTAAGAATAGAATCTGGACTCAGCCCTGTGAGGCTGACAATGCTGGAGACTTTGGACTCAAGCTCTTTTGACAATTCTGCCCCTCCTCCGGGGACACCATGCTGCAGAAATGGCTGGCAGTGTGCTGGTTGCACAGGGGCTGATTCAAATCCTCCCAGAGCTCTCTATGCTCTGTTCTTAATTCTTTCTCCTCTCTGCTGGGGACTCTGTATTTAATTGCTTTTATCAACTTGTTATTCTAATTTCTCCTATGTAGAAGGCTGCTGAGTGGCAGAGGGGTAGGAGTTTGCTGATTTTTAACATTCCTGGATCCCACTGCAGTCTCAAAATGCAGCATTTAACAATAAATCCAGCAAATCGGAGTTGGCTGTGGCAGCCAGACATTCATTCCTATTTTTTTTTTTTCATAGTTCAGAGGAAAGAGGCTCTTATTGAGCAAAGGAAACCAGACGCTCAAGTTTAGTCTGAGTTTTCATGCCAATTACCAAGTTTATTAGGAAAACAGCTATAGTCTGACACTGCAGTGCCTCGACAGCTTGGGGAGCTCCACTGGTCACTTACAATGCCTTTCCAGCAAGGAAGCAGGGGATTTTGACCCTTTTTGCTGGAGGGGTTTTCTCCTTAATCTTTTACATGTCTATCTATCTTCCACATCCTGGTCTGGTTTTGAGTCTTCACACTGTAGCTATGTCTGTGCTCTCACTTCCTGTCCACACCATCTACAAGTGTTGACTAAGCCCAAAACTTCCCTGAGCAGCCTGTTTCAATGCCTCTTCTTTCAGTGAATAAATTTTTACTAATACCCAATATAAGCATCATGTGGTGCAATTTGGGGCCATTTCTTCTTGTCCCATGGCTTGTCATCTGGGAGAAGAGACTATGGTAAGGCTCAGGCTTTATTTTGTTGCCCTGTTTCCAAACAGCTCATTAGTTATTGAGGGTGAGGAGAGCCCTTCTGTGTGGAGACAAGCACCTCACAGCCCTGATTTGCTTTTGATGGGGAAGCATCTGCAACAGCATCATCTCTGTGATGTTACCTCTGGTTCTGATGTGTGGTCCAAAGGTGCTCTGCAGGTAACAGGAGACTTTCCCTTATCTTGAACAGGCTTTGATTTAGAGCCTGGCTGAGTTGACATTTACCTTAGGTGTTTAAACAAAGGCCAGAAGGAAGAGGTCACTTGGTAGAGAAACAGAAGTAGAAAAGGGAGAGACATTTTCCTTTCCTAAAGGAAGCAGTTCTGTCCTGTTGGTAAGAGCTGCTAAGCATGAGGGCTTTTTAAAAGCTTTCAGTGTGGTTTTTACTGGGTTTGGTTTTTAATTAAGAGTACCTGGGCTGAAGTGAACCCTGTGTAATAGGAATGTAAGGTTAATGCTTTCTGAGGAGAAAGCACTTTCCCTGCAGGAGCAAATGGATGTAGATGACACCAAGGTGACTGGTGCTGTTGACACACCTGAAGGATGGGATGACATCCAGAGGGACCTGAACAAGCTTGAGAAGTGACCCATGGGAATCTCATGAAGTTAAACAAGGCCAAGTACTAATGGGGGGGGGCAACCACCAGGATCAGTCCAGTCTGGGGATGAACAGATCAAGAGCAGTCCTGGGAGAAGGGCTTGGGGATGCTGGTGGGTGAGAGCTTGGGGTACTGGGACCCAGAAACTCCCAGAAACGTGTGCTGGGCTGATCCCCCAGAGTGGGCAGCAGGGGAGAGGGTAATTCTGCCCCACTCAGACCTGCCTCCGGCCTTAGGGTCCCAGCACAGGAAGGACATGGAGCTACTGGAGTGAGTCCAGAGGAGGCACTGAGATTATCAGAGGAAGGATGGAGCAGTTCTGCTGTGAGGAAAGACTGAGAGTTGGGATTGTTCAGCCCGGAGAAAAGAAGCTCCAGGTGGCCTAATTGTGGCCTTCAAGTACCTGAAGGAGCCAAGAAGGAAGGTGGAAAGAGACTATTTAGAAGGGCCTGGAGTGACAGGACAAGGGTGAATGGCTTCACACTAACAGGTAGTATGTTTAGATTAGATATTAGGAAGAAATTCTTTCTTAAGAGGTGAGACCCTGGCACAGGTCGCCCAGAGAAGCTGTGAGATGAGTTTTGAGTTCCCTTCCAACCCAAATCATTTTGAGTTTCTGTGAAATGCTGTTAGAAATGCATCCTGCTGCTCCCTCATAGCTTAGGCCTTATGACTTAAGCTTCCTGACTTGTCACACATCGTTCTTGGCTTTTCTCTCCACCAAAGTATATTGTGTCTGGCTGTATTCTCCCAGCTGTTGAAGTTTAGCAGTGGATCGTGTTTCTTTTAGGTCTGATTTGTGCGTGAGACTTTGATGCTGAGTGGAGCAGAGGGAAGTTTATTTGAATAACCTCGGGTAGTGTGGAGCCCTGAGACCGCAGTCATGTCTCATGGCTTCTTCAGCTCTCCCCAGAGGCAGACAAGCTCATATGAGCAGGAACACTTTCAAGAGCATTCCTCTCCTGCTAATTCATTTTACCCTGGGCTCAGCAGTGTTTACATACCTTCAGCTCCATGGCTGGCCTAGAGTGTGCAACTCGCATTTCTTATTTTTTATAATGCCTTCTAAGCAGCCCTTCACTTTTTCCGTATCCTTTTGTTCCAGTCTGTTTTTCTCTTTTGATCATTCCTTTCTGGACTAGTTTTCCATTCCCTGTTGTTGTTAGCTCCTGTGCATGTTAGTCCACGCAGTGGGAAGCTGTGAATGGATTTTCTTGCTTGGTGATGAGTGCCTGTTTCACCCAGTGTGGATGACAGCCAGGCCTTTTGAGGAATTTGGAGCAAGACATGTTTTTGCTTCTCATGTGCACTGGCCAGATGCAATTCCAGCTTGTGCTGAGAGATGCATCACACTGGTGTCACTTTGAACCTGGCCTGGACATCAAAGGGGGCAGAGGCACTGCCCTCTCAGTAGATTGTGCTCCTCTGCCCCTGCCAAGGGAGTCCTTGAGAGAGAAAAGTCAATGGAGCTGGTGTCCTGGGAAAGTGCCCAGGAGGGCTGTTGGGGTGTGTTCCCCTGCCCTGTTCTGCCTGGGGCTGGGTGCTTGCTGGACCCTCCTGGGCAGGGAGCTCAGCCACAAGAATGGTTCAGGTGTTGGAGATGCCTGCTCTTGCCTTGCTTCTCACCCTACAATATCTAGTGAGAACAAGAGTGTAAGCTGTGTCCTGCTGTTGTGAATGAGAAGCCCAGCCAGCTGTCTCCATCTTCTGCCTCCAGCAGTGGCAAGAGGACTTCCAGACAAATGGAAATCAGGAGGGGATTTCCTCCTCTCCTGCCCCCATGGGCTGGCTCTGCTAGTAATAGGAAAGGCAGACTGAAGGATTGCTTTGACCCTTATGGGCACGCTCTGGAAAGAGGATGTGACCCCTGAGCACTCCACATCCATCACCATTAAAAACATTAGCCAAGAGCTCGTTCTCTTTCTGCTGTCAGGTGAAAAGGAGAGGGGCTCTCTCTGTATGTGAGGGAAGCATTCACCTCGTGCAAGTCCTGCAGCAGGTACCACCATGGAACAACCTTGGCAGGGAAGCTGGAGCTGAAGGGCTTCCTCTCCGTCCTCTCTAGACTGATATGCCTTAGAGCAAACTGCTTTCCTGTCTGCTGGGGAAGTCATGGGTCTCTTGAGCCTTTATCTTTCACAGGCTGTGGATACACTTTTCTTCTATTGGAAAGAGAAACCTGGGTTCAAAACAAAGTTAACCAAGATTGGAGCTGTCTTCCTGTACCAGCATGACCTCAGTCCTGTCAGTCTTTGCTACTGCCATGTAAATATCTCAGAGCTAATGGACTTGCTTCAGATATTTAAAGAGTGCTGTCAGTAAAAGCTTGGGAATAAGCCAGTGAACTCTTCCCTGGAATTCTGGGTAACTTTTGTTATGTAACTCAAGATGCAAGGAACCACATTTCTGCAGGGATGGATAACTGTAAAGCTGACTTACACTAAAGCTGTATATAAGCCAGGTGAGGCTCTAGTCCTGGAGGTAACATCAGCAAGGAGTGTAACCCCTTAAAGCCTCTTTCATTAGGCAGAGATGTATTGACCTGCACTGGGACAGCCCTTTTCTTGCAGGGAGAACCTCTTTGTCTTGTCTTTCGTGGTTTCATAGCCTCTTCCTGGCTCGTTCTGCTGGCTGTCATGGTGACACACAATGTGAGAAAGGCAGATAAATAGTGTGAATGCCAAACAGGCAGTGAACTTCCTGAGTGACAGCGCTGGTGTCAGGGACACCGCAGGGTTTAGTTGGCAAATAAAACCACAAGAAACAGTCGCTTTAGCGACATTAATAACTTCCTCTGATCTCAGGGATAGTTCTGGGGAAGGACAGAGTATCACAGAGGATTTGAGTTAATGCTGTTACAGTTGCTGCAAAGCTTCAGGCTAATGCTGTTACAGTTGCTGTACGCAAAAGCCTGATCTGTAGATTTTTATCTAACATTTGTCATTAAAAATTGGGGGGTTTTAACACTGAATAGATTTTCTTCAGTCTAACAAGGTATTCCTGTGGCTGACGTTTGAGTTCCTCTAAAGTTTAATTCTTGTTTTTATTTAAGGAAAAGAAAAGCAAGCAATTCCTAAAGGTGTTAGTGTGAGTGTCCCTTTTGAGGCACTAAGTGTAAGTGGAAGTGGAAATGCTCTGAAATGTGCATGTTTTCTAAAGAAACATGGGGCACTCTACTGCAGTGAGAAGAGCTGTGAGGAGGCTGGAGCTCCATCTCAGAGTTGGTTCAGGATACCTGCAGATCTGAGAGTGCAATGAAGGAAAGAGAGAGGCTCTCTACTCCATTAAAATTATATTTTTGCTTGCTGAGCACATCCAGTTTTCTGGTGGTTTGTTTAACCCCTCCTGGTCCATAGATCTAGTCATTGCATAGATCTTTCCGTTCTCTCACCTGTTTTCTTTCTTGCTGCAATCCTGCAAGAACAGTTCTATGTGGTTTTTAAATATTAGAACTTCACCAGGCTTCTGGTTATGTTTTGGAGAGACTTTGGACAGATTCCATAGAGACCTGACACTGTAAAATACATCACAGTATGCTTGATAAATATGGCTATGTTTGTCTATTTGTAATATTATCTGTAATACAGATGATAAAATAAGGGAGGGGGTTGCCATTGTGCAGTGGTAGTTCTGCATGGGAGTGAAAGGGTTGTGTTTCCAGGTCACTGGTCCTGATAAAAGCCTGAAGAAGGGCAGCTGACTGCAATGTTTGAGCATGAAGGATTTCTGTCCTGTGCTGTTGGTAAGGTGCAGGGGAGCCCCCGAGAGGCTGGCTGGTACCTAGACCTCAGCTCTCACACTTATCGCTAGCACTAACAGGAAGATGACTACTGCTGGCACAACCTCCATGGGGAGCCTGCTGCAGGGAGGTCAGCCTGGCAGGAAGGCTGTTTTCTGGGAGATTAGATAACTGACTGACTCTCCACCCCTGCACTGCCTTGACTGGTGTAGCATAGACAATGCTAAGTAGGCAGAGTGGCCAAATCCTTGAAGTTACCTGTTTTTCAGGTGGAAACTGAGGCATAGTCCTTACATGGAAGAGGGCAGCAGTCCTCATGAGTGCAAGTGGAGGGGTAGGCACTCTGCTCTCTGGTGAGCAGCAACAGGACCCGAGGGAATGGCAGGAAGCTGTGTCATGGGAGTTAGATTGGTTATTGGGAAAAGATTCTTCCCCAGGGGGTGGCCAGGCAGTGAACAGGCACCCCAGGCACCCCAAGGGGCGTTTGGACAATGCTTTCAGGCACAGAGTAGGATTGTTGAGGTGTCCTGTGCAGGGCCAGGAGCTGGTCTTGATGATCCCTGTGGGTCCATCCAGCTCAGGATTCTATGACTCCTCTATTTCAGCTCTGATTCTATGAACCCTCTGGGCCTTGTAGCTTTGCTTCCCTTTGTTGCTTTTGCTCCATAATAGAACTGAAGATGCTTATCTCGTGGGCTTTGAGTGTCACATTGGAACAGTTTTCTCTGATCTAGAAAAAAACAGGACTGTGTTGTCTAAGGGTGCTTAAGATTTGTGTTGAAGACAAAAACCCCAGGTTGTTCAAACTATTTGAATTCTATCACCTCATGTGCAGCATGTGCATGGCCGAGAGCAATACAAAGCATGGTGGTTAACATCTTCCTTATCCTGATGATGCCTTTGGGCTGCTTTCTCCAAAGCTGTGCAGCCAGTGCTGAGAGGCAGTCAAATCATACGGAGGTCAGATTATTTCATTCTGCTTCTCTATGTGGACAGTTTTCCCCAATCCTGGTCCCTTAGTATTTCTTTTCCCCCATGTGGTGAGCATACAGGACTGTGGCTGCACGCAGGCAGCATGGGCACATGTAATGAAGCAGAGTAATTTCCTTTGATTCTTCAAGGCTGACCTGAGTGTGTGTGTAAATATGAATGAGCTTTGTTCTTTTCACAGGCATCACGTGGGGCAAGGTGGTGTCCCTCTACGCTGTGGCAGCTGGGCTGGCAGTGGACTGTGTGAGGCATGCACAGCCAGCCATGGTTCACACCATCGTTGACTGCCTGGGAGAGTTTGTCCGCAAGACCTTGGTGACATGGCTGAAGCGGAGAGGAGGCTGGGTAAGAAATGCTAGCTCATCAAACTTGTTTCTGCATGTGCAGACCAGAAAATATCCTGGTAAATGAAAGTGAGAGTGCACTCCCTGCAGCTTCATGCAGAAAAAGGCTGTGTGAGATTCTCTTCCACAGCCCTGTGGCCACCTCTGTCCTACTTACACCTGAGCTAGACTTATATAACTCTGTTACTGCCTTATGGCCCCATAGTCAAAAACATCAGTTATTCTTGTCCTCAGCTTCCTGCACAGCTGAGCCATAATATTTCAATTCCGACCCATCAGCACCTGTTGTGCTCCTGATCTTCTCCAGAGCTAACAGCCAGTCATAGTGGGACACTGTAGGGATCATTCCTGTGAGGCAGTGGCACAGGTTTCCCAGAGAGCTGTGGTTGCCCCATCTGTGGAAGTGTTCCAGGCCAAGTTGGATGGGGCTTGGAGCAGCCAGTACTAATGGAAGATGTCCCTGTCCATGGCAGGGAGTGAGACTGCATGATCTTTAAGGTCTCTTCCAACCCAAACCATTATTTGATTCCGTGATACTCTTGGCCAGCTGTTTTCTAGAAACTGGCAAAAAATGAGGCCTGCCAGTCTAATCCTCCTTTTGCCTCTAAGCATCTGAATTCTTTGGTCTCTCTATACCCAATGTGAGTATTGGTTCCTGTGGAAGATTGTTCAGAGTAAGAACTTTATTTTGGTGCTGTGGAATAACTAGATACCTTTCCAGTGACCTCCCCAGCAGACTGGACAGACTGGCTGGCTGTGTCAGTGGCTGGCAGCTGAGTGATGTCTGTATGTACCAGGCTTCATGTGCCTGTCTGGCAGGGGCACAGACAGTCCTTGGATCCTCTAGTGTGCTGCTTGGGGCACAGTATTGCCCTATGACACCACTGAGTTCTGGGACATCTTGTTCCCAAGGCATGCACTCTTTCCAGATGAAGCCATGGCAGCAAATTCCCTCTTTTCCAAGAGGTGAAATTTATTCCTGAGCCCTCAGGAAATGGTCAGCCTCCCCACCCACACAGATATGGAGAGAGGGGAATGTCTTTTTCCAAACTGAGTATTGTTCCTTTGTGCTGAGACTTCCCAACTGTGTCAGTAGCTGGTTCAGTCATCTGATTTCTTCAGGAGTGAAACCACCTTTTTTTGGTGAAGAGGAGCTGGGAAAGTATCAGTGTTCTGATTTTGGATCCCTTGCACTTACTAAGTACTAATCCTACCTTAAATCATCCCTGTCCTTTCTAAAACTGTGTCACCTTGAGGCCAACTGGCTCAGGGAACTCTCTGGTTGGGCTAAAAAGTAACCTTTGATTTGAATGCCCAGATCTGTTTCATTTTGCATTCCAAAAATTAATTGTGCCGAGGCAGGTGAAGAGGATATCCTGGGATTGAGTAACAGTGTTCCTGCCTGTTAATGCCAGTCCCTGCCTCAGTGTCATTTGAGTCTTACTTTAACTACATACCTGTAGAGCTGCTTGAAATGTATTCTCTGAAACTATTTTTTAAAGATCTAGTTTCATTAAAACAGAAATGTTGCATAGAAACACATCTCTTTCTAGTTTCCAAGTACTTTTTTCTTTGTTTTGGTAAAACTGGCATACTCTGATAAATTAGCATCTCGTTTTAATTTTTGCATTGCTTCATTAGAGTTCGAAAACAGAGTGTTTGGATAGTTCCAAAAGGATATTTTTGGAAAGTTTGTTGCATAGCAAACAAGCGGCAAAACACATCCCCAGACCAGCAGTGGTTCTGTGCAGCTGAGGAGATAAGTCCACCACTGGCTCCTTCTGCCACCCATCCCTTTTTAGATGGGCAGCACGTTTCTATTGGAGTTGCTGAATCTCTGCTGATTGCTCTTGGGATCTGGCCCTAAGGAACAGAAGCCAACCTCACTGCCCCCCATCCAGCAAAAGGACTGTGAAGGCTGCTGGGTTGTTCTGATACAGCCCATTTCCAACAACATTATCAGCAATTCTGGGCTGTGAAAAGGAAATACTTTCCTTCTAGAAATGAGGGTCCCTTCAGTCTGGGGAAAGGCTGCTAATCCTGCTGCCATCTTGTGCTGTGCTTCCCTGAATGTTCTTCCTCTTGATCTAGGCACTCCAGCAAGGGATTTCCCAGCCTGGTTCACTAATGGGCCAGACCAAAGAAACTCCTTGGTGGAACCCTCTCGCCCACTGCCAGGTCTTGCTGGTGTTGGTTTGTCTTGGCATGGTTTGCCTTGTTCACAGACCCTCATCTCTTTTCCATCAGCTTAAGCTGAGGCTGCCAAGAGTAATCACCATGCCCTGAGCTGGTCCAGAAAGACACCGTGGGGACTTTGGAAAGGCATTTGAAATTCTCCGTTCATCAGCAGGTTCACATGCTGCTTCAGCTGGGAAGACCCTACCCCGCAAAGCCCAACCCAAACCTCCTAAGAGGAAAAAAAGAACCTTTGAGACATCATTTCTCCCTGGGAAGAGTTTGCAGCCTCAGTAGTGGCTTTACAGTAGAATAGAAAGATTGATTTTTTCTTAATCAGCATTTGCTACAAAGCAGTGCATGTTACTCGGATTTGTTAGAATAATTAACGTAGAACATCAAACTGCCATCAAAACAGTTTATCAGTGCCTGACAAGGCAAAAGGACATGAGTTATTAAGTAGCTTTGAAGTTTTCGATTCCAGTGCCTTATCAGGTACACTTGATTTGGATAACAACAGCTAAGGCAATTGTTAAACAGCTGAGCAATTTTGCTTATCTAAGCAAGCCTCACACAAATTTGTAAGTGCTTCTGAGTGCAGCACCTCTTGGTTAGAGCAGTGAGGTCATTGCCTTTGGGAGAACATAGCAGGGCTTTTAAGGATTTCTCAGGTTTTCTCATCTGGTAGTTAACCCTTTACAGCTGTAATCAACCCAGTGTGTATATCTGGGCCTTGTACTGGCTCACATGAGGCACTAAAGCCCATTAGAGCTTATGTTTCTCATGGATCAGGTACCCTAACATACGTGTTCAGACAGGTACCTGCATGTCATTACTTCTCTCAGCTAAAGGGACAGTTTGACACAACTGTGTTTTAATCATGGCCCCATGCAGGTCGCTATAATTTGACAGGTTGAACCGGTTCAGATTTTTTCAAATGCAAATAGAGTGAGTGTGCTAAGCCATCATTGAAAGTATTCAGGGCGATATTACTTTCCTCCACAATACAGATAAAGTACCTGCCATCATCAGTACCATGTTGCAGCATCTTTTGGTAACTATATTGGCTCTGTTTGCTATGTTTGCTTGTGTTTTTAGCTATAGGCAGCAGCATTTCCACACCTTGGTGCTGACTCAGCTTTCTGGCATTCTGTTTCTTCCCATCATTGCATGCCTATATTCATTCTTCCTCCAGTCTCTACCTGTGAGTTATTCATGGGCTCAGCTTCTCCTGAAGCACCCAGGAGATCAGCAGTGTGGTGAGGTGCACTGTGCCAGCCTTCCAGACACAGTGAACAAGGAGCTGCTGGAACATGTGGGAGGCTGCTGTCAGCAGAGCTCTGGTCTGGAGATGATGGTGGGGTTGGTTAGTGTGGCTGTACTCACTAACCAGACTTTGGGATTTGTCCCTTCAACCCCCTTTTCCATTCTTCTGATGATGACCAAGGTTGGTCAGGCAAGGCTCACACATGTCTTGAATGCAGGCAGAAGGAATAGGAAAGATTATTGGAGTATTCATCATCTCTCATGTCCTTTTTTGGGGAGGAACATCTCAGGGTTGAGAGTCTGACTTGTCTGTGCTTGGTCAATGAGAGACTTATCTCAGAAGGCAAATTTGGAAGACTGCTGAGCTAAGCTTGTAAAGTAAAAGCTTTTGGGGCTGTGAACTTTTGCCCTCCTTGTGATCTGATTATTGTTCCCATTTGCCACCCAAAAGTTATTTCTGAAAACCACATGAGGTTGATGTGCTAACGGTGCACTGCCTGTTACACAACCACAGTCCACATCTCCTTGTGCTAGGCTGGAGTTTAACCACAGCTCAGTTATACCACTAGAAAAACTTTTAATTTTGATTCTTCCACCAGCAAATGCATTTTCCCCTCTACCTCTGTCCTGTTCACTTTACCCTCTGGATATTTTCCATTTTCTTCTTCCCATGCCAGTTGAGAGCCTATCTCTATCAATTTGCTGGTTTGTTAATATTTTTCTTTTTTTTATCATTGCAGGCCAGCTTCTCTTCTTGTTAATACTTGAAGCTGGCTGCCCAAGTGATCTTTAAATCTGGCCCACACATCTGGGAGGCATCTCTGCTGGCATACATATTTCCAAAAACAAAGCTACAAAGTTTGCATTGCTTTAGATTTAAATTGGGGGATGGCTTGCTTGAATGTCTTCCAAAGAAAACATTGAGGCAAGAGAAAAAGTGCAAGCAACTTGAGATGATATTAAACAGGACAACCTCTGGGAAGCATCTGGCTTTACAGAAAAAGATGGAAATGCTGATACTGCTAAGGCTTCCTAGACCTTTTGAACAGGGAAAGAAAGTTGTATTTAGCTATCCAAAATGGAAAGTGCTGGATAATTTTCCTGTAGCATTTCTTTCCCCAGGGGTGGCTGAAAAGGGGGACATTTTGCCTCGTCTATGGGGAATCAGGAAAGGGTATTTAGCAGGGCTCTTGAGCCTGACTTAGTAACTTTCAGTGTGTGGAAGTGTTAGAGCCAATACCTAATGCTGCAGCAGTGGTGGTGCCATGCCGTGGGTTGTGGGGCTGGGACAGCCTGCAGAAGTGGCTGACGTGGGCATCTCTCTCTGACAATCTCTCTTCCCTCCTCATTAGGCAGACATCACAAAATGTGTGGTGAATACTGACCCCAGCCTTCGTTCCCACTGGCTCGTGGCTGCTGTTTGCAGTTTTGGTCACTTCCTCAAGGCCATCTTCTTCGTCCTGCTGCCTGAGAGATGAGTCCGAGTCGCCAAACGCAACCCCCCTGCCCCATCTTCTCTCCCACTCCAGAAGCAACAAGAAGTAACTGGAGAAGTAATTCCAGATTGGTAATGGCAATCTCTGAAGAGGAGGAAGAGAAGAACTGGGACAAGGAAAAGGCTTGTTCTCTCCCGTCAGCTGGGAGCAGATGATCAACCACAGTCTCCTATTTGCAGCCACACGAACCTCTCTCACCATTAATCCTTTCAAAAATCTTGTTTTCTTGGGTAACTTGCATGTGTGGCTTAGGTGTTGCTGGTCCCTGGGCATGCTGATGGCAGCCATGTGCAGCATGAACTGTCAGATGGCTTATCCTTACAGCTGTGTTTGCATGCCTATGCTAGTGCCAGGCAGAGGGGAGAAGGAAGGGAATGTTATTTGAAATGAGATAAGAAAATAGGAGAGGGGGAGAATCCCTCCTTCACTCCATGTGATTTCCCTTTCAGTCCTCAGACTTGCCTTGTGTTGATTCTTGTCGTTACATTTGTGCTTCAACTTCATCTCCTTTATCCCTAACTCACTTGGCTGGGCTCTGCCCCAGCACAGCATGGTGGATTTTTAACAAGATAAAATCAAACATTCTGTCAACAGGTGCTTCTCCCTGACGTGTTTGGAGGTTGGTCTGAGTGGCTGTGTGAGGGGCAGGACGAGAGGGGCAGTGTGTTTTGTTGACCCCTCTGAGCACACTCATCCTAGTCAAACAGCAGAGCAAGGGGCAGTGCCTTCAAGTAACAACTCGGGATGGAATTTCATAATGAAGAAAAACGTTTTGATTTTGTTGTGAGGTGTTAGGGCTAAGCATGTAAGTAGGAAAGGCTGGGAGACATGGGCAGAAATAGGGAAGCAGCAAGTGAATGGCTGGCATTGTAAAAGCAGTGATCTGTGCTGAAAGTAGCTGATGTATGTCTCTCCTTTAATCTCTTTGGAAGTACAACTTGTAGTCTTCTTTGTGGCAAACAATAAAAGAAAATAGGTGATATTTCACTGTTGCAAAGGCTATTGTATTTGTTTCCAGACCTGACTTAACAATTCCAAAAAAGGCCAGAACAGTGCAGAGACAAACACTCTGGTTATGCTAAAAATACTTCAGCTTTTCCCCTGGTAGAGCATGTTAACATGTTAAAACTACGACTCGCCTGCTTCACGCCTGGAATTTAACCCATGTTGTTACCATGTCACAAACATTCTGTTTTCACTACCAGATGCAGGACCTCCCTGACATCAGCAGGGAAATGCTGTGGAGCCTCTTCTCTGCCAAAGCCTTCTGGAGACTCCCTGCTCAGTGCCCTGTTCCCAAAAGTGTGGCAGTAGGCACAGATAAAAAAATGGATTAAGAACATGTGGCACTATAGGAGGTTTTGCCTGATTTCCTTCCCAAACATTTAGAGGGGCTTTACTCTTCCTGCGGGAATTACAAAGGGGTCTGAGAATAAAGCAAAACCTTTACTTTTGGGTGCTGTCTGTGGGCCAGGTCTCTACTTGCAGTTAGTAGTGCTGTGCTCTGACCAGCAGAAACCCTAGCAGAGAATGTGGAGGAGTTAGATCCTTGCACATTCTGCTTTTTCTAGCCCTTTGCACTTTTGCTGGTGCTTTGGCATGGGGATGCTGGCTCCAGCTTTACGGCTAAGTGCTACACACCCAGTGAAGAGTGCTGTGCCAGCTTGGTCTACGAGAACATTTTCAGTAGTAAAGCAATTCTTGTGAACCAAAGCCCTTCTAGGGCAACCTCCCCCATCCCCAATCTCCCAACAAAAACATTCACTGAGAAGGAGAGAGCCTCCCATTTCACATCAAAGCTGTGTGCTGCCTTGGAAAGTGGCTGGGGAGACTTTGGGGTGTATTATACTGATGAAGTTCCCAATGTGGATGCAGCTGAGGATGCCATGAGGTTAGGGTATTTTTATGTGTGTAAAGCTTGCAGCAGCTCCCCAAAGAAAACCAAATTGCCAAAGGAATATTTAATTTTTTAGAATTTCCTGACATAATTATATTGGCATCTGAGGTTTTGCTGGCATCACTTATAGTTAGGATTTTCTTCCTTAGATTCCTGGTAGATCTGGCTATGGAAATTTAGAGCAGGTACATAACACATGGGGAATTACACTAATAACCTTTGAGCAGCAGAGAGAGGATCCCCTCCAGTCTGCAACAGAGGCACTAAAAGCTTTATAGTCCATAGCAGGAGGGTGCAGATTTGCTGTCCTAAAGGAGTTTGTGGAAAAGGAGACTTTGAATTTCTGGAAATACCCTTGTTGTGTGCAGACTTTGACTTGGATGGCCTCATAACTCATCTAGTCCAGCTTGCCTTGTGTCTCATGGAGTGTATGGGAGTTTCTGGAGCAGCCCAGTTCCACACTGGGACTGGCAAGGCCTGTCTCAATGGGGATACTGTTTTGAAATGTAATACTTAAGACTATGGCTGTTTCTTTTCAGTAAACAAGTGATATCAGAGGGACTGCTAAGGAGCACAAAGAGTTAAATGCACCAATTAAGTGGATTTAACAAAATGATAATGACAAGCCAAATAAAGTAGCATTGCTGGAAAGGAATGTGTGTGGGTGGGAAAGGGGTTACGGAGGCAGACAAAGGCTCAGCCTGGAAACTGCTGATAATGAAGAGGTGGTGGAGCTCCCCTCGAATAGGTTTCAGACTTCTCTGGCTTCTGTCTGTCTTCTTGCATTTGCTAGTCCCTCCAAAATACATACCAGAGCTGAATAGAGTGCTGCTCACCTTGCACTGGGTGTTAAAGGAGGGTCCTTTGACCCTTGTCACTCCTGTAATAACCCCACCACCACCAGCCTTGTCACCAAAATAAACAACAAACAGACAGAATTGCATGCACCACTGTGCATTTAAGAAGTAACAGTATTGAGCATGATACAGACAAGTGTTTATGTTGTGTTCAGTCCTATCTGTAATGTTTAGTCTTTTTGGAGTACTTCCAGAGGTCCTTTGCAATCTCAGCTCTTCTGGGGCTCTGTGATTTTTCTATTCCCTCTTTTTCGCCAGCCCTACCTGATGGGAGACATCAGGGTTGGTTGTTTATCACCCTAATAAACATTTTCTTTCTAAATGATTGATGAAAGTCCTAGTAGATCACCTAATTTAGTTGTTAAAGAAAACCAAGAAGAAAACAGGTACTGAAGTTAGTGCTAGAATACTATTGTGCTTCTACATACCAAAAGCCTGTCTGTTGTTCCTCTTCCACCATCGAAAACTGAAAACCCCCAAACTAGCCACCTCATTCTTTTCCCTCCCCCTCCAGCACCAACCTCAGTTTCTTTGTAGTGGACCTACATTCAATCAACAGAAATATCTGCTTTATCACAAAGGAGGGAAGTAGAAAAGCCGTCTCAGCTTGGGACTTTCAATGATAAGCATTTGAGAAGTGCTTATCGTGTCCTAGACATGGCCTTGCCCCAACCACAGCCTTATTTGTACCTCTCTCATATCAAACCCTGGCAGCAGGTTCACCTTCTTCAAAACAGTTGGAGAAAGTGGTCTCAGTCTCGCAGCAGCTGTCACCTGTGTTCCTGCACTGCTTTTTCTCCTGCAAATGGAAAGAAAACAGTCTGTGAAGTCCTTAATTTATCAGACTTGCATCTGTATTATAGACCAAAGTACAGAACAATAGTGACAGGGAGGGAGATTGAGGTTTCCCAGGAAATTGCAACATCAAACTTCCTCATTTTCAGACTTGTTTTTTAGACCCTGAGAAGCTCTATTTTTTAAATTCTCCTTTTAATGTGCGAAGTCTGCAAGTGGCAGGGTTTTTGTGCACAATTAAACTGAAGATGAAGCAGATTGCAAGTCCCTCAGACAGGTTTCTGAAAAGCTCAAACCCTGAAGGCATTCCAAGGGCTTTGCCAAGAGCCTTCTTTATGAGGCTCTCATCAATGTGTGTCCCCTTGAATTTCTTCCCTGTCATTGTGCTTTTTTTTTTTTAGATCTGCTATTTATAATTTTATAGGCATAAATATGCCACAGATTAATCATTCTCTTAGGGCAATGTGAAAACAATGCATGTTACTAGATTAATGACAAGCAAACAGCAATTTAATGTACTGCTGGCTAAGTCTACAAATTTCTTCTATGCAAGTGGTTTGACAGCTGGAGTTTAAATACTCCCTCAGAAAAGCCTGTAACCTCTTTAACTCTAAACATTTTAACCCACTGGGATTATGAGCCCCCAGCACAGCTAAACAGAGCAATCCTCAATTGAACTTTACACTGTCACCAGGACCTGGAAATGCATTGCATGTTCAAGCAGAGTCTGTGGGAAATAAAGTGCCCCACGGTCAATCACACGACATACAGACCATGTCCAGGCAAGGTCAGATGAAAAAAAAATTCCCCTCTCACAGAAGGAAAAAAATGAAGAGTTGAGAAGGGAATTTCCAGCTTCCTTACAAGCATATTTCAGAGCTTTAACACAGGAGAAATGTCCTCTCTTTGTCCATAGACCAGCAGACAGCATTGAAACTTCTCCATCGCTGCAGGAACACTTGCTTATACTTCTCTACTGGTGTCAAATACTGTTGTTTCAAATTTTCACTTCTGTCCCTATCTTATGACCTTCCCTCTTGCTTTTGTTGAGCTCTGTGTTTAAGCAAGATAAACTTTTATTCCCCATTCCCTGCTGGAGTGTGACTCAAGCTAGGCTTGCTCTTGAGTCCCTTTCAGTCACCACAAGGGCAACTGGTTTGGACTTTGGAGGACTCTAGGCAGCACCAAGGACCTTCAACATCGCCAATCTGATGGGAACTGAGAGGATGGGCTACTGGCTAGGACCAGGCAGCACAATGTCTCACCTAACTCTAATTAGGGAGGAGCTGGAGATCCTGCTCTGGTCCTTGCTGTGCAGATCCATTCTCCCAATGCTCTGTGACACTGTCCAGGGAACATAAAACCATCTCAAAGTTGATCTTGAAGGCCTCTCAATATTGTGGTGTTGTCATTTTACTCCTAGTGTGGAGGTGTGAGTTGGGGACTGTGTGGTGGTGACTGTGGGGACAGTTTGTACCTGTTTCCCACCAGAGCTGAGCCTGGATTTTCTGGTAATCTAAGAAGGGGATTAAAAACCCCCCCAAAATAGCCTTTTATTTTGATCTCCTTGGCACTTCAAAAGAACAATTCAATCACCGCTAAGCTGCTAGAACATACTTTGCTCTCAGTTCCTCAGCCAGAAATGGCCAGACTGCCCTTTTGAAGCCTGGCAAGTTTCTGCCAGCTAACTCCCTCCCCTTGTGCTGTCAGCTTTCCCTCTCAGTTCACTGGCATTGCTCCTGGGGAAAGGTGTCTGATCCCCGTGGCTGCCTGACCCAGCAGGTTGTTTTCCTCCTCAGAGAAAGAAGCCCTGTCCAAACCATCTGGTGGCTGCAGCAGAGCTGGGTGCTCTCCTGAATGGCATTGTGCCCCATTGCCTCTTGTGTTTTCCCTTTTGTTAGGGCTGGCATGTGCATTTGTACAGGAGGGAGAAGGAGAAAGCTCAGCTGGCTTTTGAAAAGGAGCAAACTCCAAGGATTGTGTTCCAAGCCTCTTCCGCTGCCTCCAAGGTTTGGGTACATGCTGGTGGCACTCACCAGCTGATGCACACCATGAGACTGTAATCTGTGGCTAATGGTAGATTACCTGAAGCTGGGAAAAGGTGCTTGGAATATCTGTGCTCTTGGGTTTTATGGCTTAACTGCAGGAGGAGAACAGCACTACTAAAAATATGTCTTCAAGCTAGTGTTTTGTCTCTGAGGGAGAGCAATGACTTCTCAGAGTCAAGCCCAGGCTGTGTATTATTACAAGCAAAAAACCTACTTGAGGCTGGAATTAGCTCCAGTTAAATTATGAGGCACCCTTCCCAAACCCTGCAGCACATCAGGGGGAAGACTGGAAAAATTGCACAGCAGCTTTGCTTAAATTTAAGCAGTTTAATAAAAATAAGAAGTTAGTAGAATGGCTTGTGTTGACATTGGGTTCACAGCCTTGAGGGGGTTTCTGTAGGGATGAAGACTGGATGAAGCAAGACTGTGTGGGGCACCTGAGTGGGGTGTTCTGCCATCAGAACTGGCAGGAAGGTTTTCTTGTCAGTTTTAGGCTTCAGTTCCAGTTTCAGAACTGGAGCTGGAGGAGAGGGAGCACACAGACACCCAGGGATGGGTGAGGGCACAGCAGCTGGGAGAAGGCAGCCTGGGCCCCACACTAGGATGACTGCTGCTTCTCATGACAAAGGGCTGTTTCTATTTGCTGTCTCCCACGGCAAACACAGCTCCAGGGCTGAGCAGAAGCAAAGTCTTGAGGACACCAGGAGCCTGAACTGTCAACACACCGAGATTAATGTGCAGTGACTTAAATCAGCTCATTTAGGAGTTCATAAAATGTAAAGCACTCAAGGAAAGCAGGGGGGAAAGGAGGGGAAAAGAGAAGGGAAAGCTGTAAGGGGAGCAGTGTGGTCCAGGAGTATCCCATGGATTCTCAGTGTACTTTCCAAAACCCAGTTATCTTGTGGAGACAGCTTCCTAGCAAGAAGCATTTGTTGACTCCATATATTTCTGTCTGCAGACATAAAAATTTCACTCAGTCCTGCATTTGAAGGGAAGAAGAGCAGCTGAGAAAACATTTGCCCTTTTTCAAAGAGCTTTATTTACTTTGGGATCAGAGTGATTCAGCATGGAGGCACCAGCCGGGGCTGGAGGCAAAGCTGCACTTCCCTTGAAGAGGGAGTTAAGGATTATGTCAAAAGTGGAATTTAATCCTGCTGTCTTTCACTTGAAAGATTTAGCAAAGTGCCTCCAATTTACTCCAGCTTCTCCAAGGACAGTGATGTCCTCAGGCTTCGAGGGAGTGAAACACTGGGCGACTTGTCTGCAGGAAACAAGCCATGTGCATGGCCCTCCCTGCCCTGTCACCATGGCCAGAGCTGAGCATTCCCATCCCATGGCCAGAAACCAAGCAAAGAAGGAAAAGTGGAGCAGCAAAGGGAGTAAACAGGGTTTTACATCCTAAACCAAGCTTCTTGGGATAGCACTGGACAGCACAGCTGGCCTCTGCATTTGCAGGGTGTCTCATTCCCAAGCTGACTTTGAAGAAGGAGGGTCTTTCTCCTGCAGGGGGTTCAGTGCTCAGGGTGCTGGCTTTGGGACAGGCTGGCTTTGGGACATGGGCTCCTGGCAGTGCTGGCTCTACAGGCAGGCAGGCAGGATCCTGAGCTGCTGTGGTGGCATTGCCAGTGCCAAAGTGGGACAACAGCCTCTAAGCACTAGAAAGATGCAGAGTTTGGACTTCCTTTCCAGGCCTGGGATGCTGCTTCTGCAGGTACAAACATTTATGGGCATGGATTTCTGATTAAATTGATGCAATTAAAGCATTAATTACATTAAATTAAATACAATTTAAGCCATGGAGTGGAGTTATCCACAAAAACTCAAACTCTAAATGAAATCTGGGGTTTGTGCCCTTTGGATGGCAGCCATCCCACTTTCCCAGCTGACACTGTTCTCCAGAAGTGGATGAGAGAACAAACTTGAGTTAATTTTTGATAATATTTAGCTTTTCTTTAGCTTTTCTTCCTGCTCCTCCCATGGCACTGCTTTCCCCACTGCACCCATGGGTCAGGAGGGCACTGACTGCTCCGTGGTGGGCACCTTCCTTGTGCCAGGCTGGAAGTGGACAAATCTGCTCTTCAGGTGCATTGCTTTGCTGGTGTCTGGCTGAATGCATAGAATAGGGTTACAAAAACCACTGTAGTGCTGCAAAAATCCCACAATGCTTGGCCTGGTCCTGTCTCAGAGGAAATGCTCTTTTATTCAAACACATCATCATTCACAGTGCTTAGATAATGAATGGAGGATTAAAATAAATATCTCCATGTCTGGATATTCCAGCGTTTTAGACAGCAGGAGAATAATAATTCAAGGTTGGGAGACATAAATGCATAGAGGAAAGTCCCCTTTTGGGCACAGGTGGGCCCAAAAAAGCACTGGCTTGTAGCCAGGTGTGGTTATTGATGCCCATGCTTGAGGTACTCCACAGCACCAAGGCTGGCTTTTTTCTTCTGTTGCTTGCTGAAGGCAATAGCAGAGCAGATTTGTTCCTTTCCCCACAAAACTGAAGGCTTTTGGATCAAATACACCACTCCCTACCCACCAAGCCCTTACAGCTGGGTGTTTGGTCACCCAGATCATGGCTAGAAAATGTTGCATATGTGTAAAATTGGCATTATAGTGCTACAGCACTGCTGAATCTCTTGAGTTTTCACTAATGAACATGAAACATGAAGGCACTTGTGGGGGTTGGATACCTCCATATCCACCTGGCCTGGGCTTACTCTATTACTTCATCCTTATTGTTATTGGCTAATTCAAGAATATTTTTGCTTATTATTTCATTCCTCTTAACATTTCCATCACACCCCAATGGGATAAATGTGCAACACATCCAAGATCTTGACCAAGGGGCTTGTCCAGGTGCTGCCACATGGCAGACTGGGAGAAATTATCCATTACTGGAATATTCTGAGCTGGAAAGTAGAAAGAATATGTTTCTTATGTGAACTAAGGGATAACAATCTGCAAAAACAGTGTCTCCTAAAGGCTGAAAGCTCAGGTCTGGCACAGAACGCCTCAGCAAGCAGTTTGTGGAGCAAGGTGAGTGGGAGCACAGTGAAGACAACCTGTTAAGAAGGAAGTCAGGTGCCTGCAGCTGCTGCAGGCTCCCAGGCTCCCTGAAAATACCCACATTCCTCCTCCTGTTTGTATTTGCCTGCACAAGAAGGGTGTCTCCTTCTAACCATGGCCACACAGTTGTACCAGGAGAAGGAAGGAGATGTGCCAGAAGTGCAGGATCCCTTGTGCCAGGGAGCATCCCTCCCACCCATGAGCTCTGATGCTGGCATCCCAACCTCAACATGGGATCAACATGCACCAGGATTCTTCAACATATTGGTACTTGAAGGTAGTGTCACCACCAGGTGGTCAGATGGCAGCATCTCTGTGACTTTGGGAGGAGAGGAACTTCCACCTCTACACAGCTGCCTGTTTCCCTGATGCTTGTGGGTGTTTCTATGTTGGAGCTGATTCTGCCCCACAAAAGAAAAGGTCTTTCAAAATACCCACTGTTCAAAAGTTGCAGGGGCTGGGGGATTTGACAGACCAAGCATGGCTGATGGAATTTTGTTTCCTGTGGAAACCAGGCTGAAAACAAACTCACACCAGACTGACAGCTCTGCAACTTGCACCACACAGTGGGAATGACAGACATCCCCTCCATGGCCTGGCTGTGGCTGATCCATGCAATAGTCACACAGGATTCCAGTTCAGTAGCCACTGGGCTTCTGGAGGCTGGGACTGACTGTTTGCTGAAGCAGTAGCCAAGGCCATGTTCTGATCCTGGGCTGCTAAGTGGTGTTCTGGCACTAAGAAAGCCCAGGTGATATCTTCAGAAGTGACAATGCAATTCCTGGTGCTGATGCCACTGTTGGTGGAGATGCCATTCTGGCAGCTTTGGGGCTGTAAAATACACGTGGTGCCCACAGAGCTCTGCTTCTCAGCTCCCTTCCCACGCCTCTGCTTCTTTTCCCAGACTATTTTCACCTACAGTATTTTTCACCATACAATGCCCCAGGCTTCAAATCATGATCACTGTGCTGATCCTGTCCATTGATGACTCTTCCATGACAAAGCTATGACTTCATTTTGACAAGCTCAGCTCCGTGGGCATTGCTTTCAGGCTGCCTGCAGGTGTGCTGCCTCAGACATGTTTCAACAGTGCTGCAAACCAGCAGCAGTTTTAAAGAAAAATGAAATAATCAGGCCAGGTCTTGTCAAATCTTCTCACCTGATGGATGGAATCTGTTTACTTCATAGCTTAAAAAAACAAAAAAGAGAGAAGCCAGCAAGTCTCACTGGAGGCATATCTGCTTTCATCCAACAGCTGCTGTCAACACATCTGTGGACTTAGGAGAAGTCTGGGATGCCCCAGGTGAGAGATGTCCCCTTCTTGCAGGCTTCATTGTAGGGGAAGTTGAGACCCAGGAGCATAGTATCCATCCCAAGGTTTGGCTGGGGAGTCTTTGCAGAGGAGAGACAAGAATGAAGAAAGAAAATTCAGGGATCTGTGCTCTGCAGCTTTCTGTGATGTGGCTACAGCTGGATGGAGGGGAGCAAGAGGCACCTTAGCAATGCTTTTTGGGGCTGTGTCAGCTCCAGACCACAGAAGGAGCTAAGAGCAGTCATGGAAAATAACTCTGGCTTAACATGTACTCTTGGTGCCTCCCTTCCAAAAGACCCATGCCTGCCTCCTTTCTCTGGTACTGATTTCAAAAGAATATCACCTTTCATCCTGGGAAGGAGAAGTTCAAAACCTCAGGGTAAGGGACTAAATTCCAAACTGCATTAAGATACCTGATATTGTGGGTTGGCTTTTCTCAAGAACCAAGAATTTGTCATTCCATTTGATTTAGGGCAAGAGACGTCATCTGAGGAGCAAAAAGGAAGGCAGGCTGTATGAAGTGCATAAATCTGGTGACCCTTGTAGGTTCAAACCTTGGCTGTGATTTTATTGTCTCTCAATAGCTGGTATGGACATAGCATTGGATAGGGAGATAGTGTTGCTGCTCCTTCCTTCCATAGCTTCTGCCCTGATGCCACCAGGGAGGGAGGAATGGATGGATGGATGGATGGATGGATGGATGGATGGATGGATGGATGGATGAAAAAGGCTACACTGTCTTTGGCTGAACAGTTTTCTGAATAAGAGATCTATTTTGCAGGAGTTGTGGACACAAGGTAGCTCCCCAAACAAGCCTGGTACAAAGCATGGCATCACCAAAATGTTACCACACCATGCAGAACTTCTCCCAAAAATGGGGTGCAAAGGGCTGGTCGTCTGAAGAGGTGGGAATAATGCAGGAAATTCTGTCCCCAGGCTCTGGATGGAGGCTGATAACACCGGGTGCAGGTGGGTTGAAGCTCAAAGGGAGGAGCAAGCTGTTCTCTGCTGCCATTCAATTTAGAGAAGCAGCCAGGCTGTGTCTGGCAGAGTGACAAAGCTCCTTCTTTCGTGACTCATTTCAGGAGAACAGCTTTGGTAAGCAATAATTTTGCACTTCTGTGATTTCAGAGGGTGTGAACCAAAAAAAAAAAAAAAAAGCAGCATGAGCTGAGCCCTACTGAGAACAGAGGCCGCATGGCTGCGGGCTCAGCTGTGTGCTCTGAGCCAGGAGTGGGGCACGCTGCCGCCCATGTGCCCTGGGGCAAACCATCCAACCCCGGCAGAAATGGAACTGCCTCAGCAAAACCCAGGCTGGCTCCTCAACAGGCTGGCTGTTGTCAAAGCAGGTGGCTAGGAATTCGCTGCAGGAATTCGGTGAGGCTGTAAGGATGTCCTCCTCCCACTCACCTGCTCCGTGACTCATCCCGGTGAGCTCATCCAGGAAAGGCAGGAGGATGCTGCCAGCCTGGCTGGGTGGAAAGGGCACAGCTGCCCCGGGAGATGCTGACCTACACCAGTGATGCTGCCAGTGGAAATGGGGAGTTTCACAGTGTTCAGCAGTGCACAGAGCTGGGGGAGAGCTGCTGTGTGGGGTGCCCAGGTGTACAAGTAGAAATTTCCCCTATTTCCAGCCCTCCCTTTCCTGTTCCTTCAGGGACAACACACTCAGCAAGGGTGAGGCAGCCAGAGTGCCCCTGGGCCACTTGTAATCTTGTTTCATCCCCTGGAGTGCTCTGAGTGAAGCCCTAAGAGCTCCACAGGGGGAATCCCATGGGCTTTTAGCATCCCTGCAGCAGTGATGGGCACACATTGCATGTGCTTTCCTCCCACCTCTATTGGGAACATTCCCACTATCACCACCTTCCTTTTTGGTGCCATGAGCCGTAGGCATCCATAGGGATCACTGATACTAAAAGGATGAAAGACTGCCATGGAAAGCCCTGGCACTCCAGTATGTTTGCAAAGAAAGATTGTTTTCTTTCCACTTCCATCTTGTAAGCAAACAATCTTGAAGTGCAGGAGAGTATCACTAGCCCACCCACGGGGTTTTTGCTCTTCATTGCTCCCTCCATACACTGCTTTTCTTTCTCAGCTGTCTCTGAGCAGCTTGGGAGATGAAGAGAAGCTTTGAAAAGTGTAGCTGAGGCTGCAAGCCTGGGCTGCTGCTGCCCTCTCCTGGGTCCAAGGTGGCCAAGAAACAATTTTTTAAAAGAGGTTGCTGCAAGCCTGGGTGCAGGTCACCGTTGTCAGATCCTCTTTCAGACTTGCAGGGAACAGCACCCAGAGGGTGCCAGGCCCAGGGATGCTGCCCAGGCTGGTTCAGGGCTGGGCTGTCTGCCATTTGTAGGCCTTTTACCAGATCCCTTCATGAATCCCAACAAAGTTTATGGCCTGGATGGACAATGGGTGATCAGCTTGGGGTGTAGGGATACAGCTGTGCTGACCCAGTATTGTGGGAGCTCATGGTCTGTTCTGTCCAGGATTGTTTTATTTATGTAAACCTAAAAAGCCTCCTAAATAAGATGCAATGGCTGATTCCTTGTACTGCAGACAAGTTCCCAGTTCTGCCCCTCACCTCGGCTCTACTGCCAGCTGAAACAAAACCTCATATTGCATCTTTTGCCCTGCCTTACCCATGTGTTGGCTGACCCTGCCCAGGACACCCTCCTGGCCGGAGGACACCCCCTGGCACACCAGCCAGGTGAGCACTCAGCCCTTCAATACAAGAGGGATCTCACCCCAGTTTGCTCCTTCTGCAATGAGGTGAGGACACCCTCCTTCCAAAATCTGAGCCTCTGGGGTCCTATTGCTTGCCTATCCAACAAGTGGCCAAGAAATCGTAAAATCCTAGAATGATTTGGGTTGGAAGAGACCTTAAAGACCATCTAGTTCCACCCTCCTGCCATGGGCAGGGACACCTTCCTCTATGTAGGATGCCTTCTTCAGGATTGCTGTGGACAGAAGAACCTATGTAGGTGACCCATGATGGGTTGGGAGCAGTCCATGGCCACCTACAAACCACAGGAATAACATGGGCAGTTACTGCCATAGTTAATGATAAGAGGATACCAGAGCCTCCCCTGTGGCACTGAGAGCCTTTAATGCAGCAATTGGCTCATGGTTTCAGAAGCCACTTAGAGGCTTATTCTGGTGTTAGTGCCTTGTGAGAGGCTGGGAGCTCAGTGCTGGAAGGCTCTGGGGTGTTAGTGGAGTCCCAGTCTCTTCTCAAAGGAACACAGGAGAAGGTGGGGTCAGTGGTCTCCCCCTTCCACAGCCTGTGCAGGAGTGGGAGGCTTTGAGTCAGTGATACAGACCCTCTCCCAGGAAAGTCAGCACAAAGCAGAGAGAAGCCCCAGGAAACAAGCTGTGGCTGAAGTCCTCCCTGCCACAGAGTGTCCAGCCTGCAGGTATGAACCATATTTGGATACCAAAGACCTCTGCAGATGTGCTACCACAAAACCCCGTGGTGGCCACAAGCAGCAGATGGACATCCACGAGGTGGTGCCAGACCGATGTGAAGGGAGCTGGGTGTCCTGCACACCCCTGGGTGGAAGTTCCTTACCTTTTCCTTAGTCATCAGCCCAAACTTTTCTTGCTTAATTTTTTTCATTTTTGTTGTTGTTTTGTTTTATTTTGGTGTGGTTGTTTTCGGTTATTTTTCCGGAGCTGACTCATATTGAAGTTGGCTCCACACATGGAGCCACTCATGTTGCTCCAGGTGTTTAAGAGCCAAATCAACCCACTTATTGAAAACATCAAGTGTTTGAAGAGCTGGGGAAGAGAGGAGTTGCTGTGATGTGACCTCCCTGGTAGAAGCAGCTGCAAAGCACAGGCACAAGGCCACCACGATGGCAGTGGGACATGGGCCAGGTGAGAGTTGTGTCTCACTGCCCATGCTGGACCATGCAGTACCTCTAGTCATGAGTGCTGGGCTTGTTGGTCCTGCCAGAAGAACAAGCTGCGTGGGCAGTAATTCTTCCCAAAAATGCTCCTCCAGGCAGTGATGGAAAACTCCATCACAGGCTATTAAATATGAAGCCCCTGAGACACGAATCCTGCCCCAGTCGGAAGTGCCAGACTATTTATACACTCCCGTGTAAGAGCCACAGCAGACCCTTGGCTGTCTCCATTGCTTTTTGAACGTTTTCCAGTCCTGCTATATGTTTCCGAGACAGGGAGAGCAGAAATGTACTGCATGAATTATGGATATGTAGAGGGTCATCATAATGCTCTCCCTTTTACAGGCTCCTTTTTCCAAATGGTTTTTAACCTGTGCCTCTTGTTTGAACAGCTCTTGGACCATCTGGTACCTCTGAGGTCTCATTCCAGGGACAGGGTAACATGGGGCACATGATAAAGACTGAAAAGAAGAAAATAGGAAAAAACACATTTGTCCCCACTCAGTAGCAGCTGCCATTTTATTGTCTGCTTGCAGTGTAACAGATTGTTGTTCACCCCAAACTGCCAATGGGCTCCTTACTACAGGGAACACACAGAGGTGGAAGCTGGGAGCTGGAGGATTGGAGAGAGGAATGGACACAAGCACCAAGGCTTTTCCCAGTCCCAATAGCTGAATCCTCCCCAAAATGCTGCTTCATCATTTACCATCCTCTCTGCTCTCTGCTCTTCATCCTCCCCAGTGGCTGGAAGGAGGAGGGGGAGGAAGGCAGGAGGCAAATTGTGTGGGAATATGGGAGGAGGGGAGCAGGTTGGCTGGGGATGGAGCAGTCCTAGCCTCAGCCACTCCTGCTCCTGGAGTGATGATAGCTGCAGCAGTGCTCCCCAGCTAGGCTCCCCATCCCATGGCATGTTGGAGCATGGCTTAGGAGGGCACATCCCTGTGCCTGGGAGCAGCGTCTGATGGGGCAGGAGGTGAGAAGGCAGCAGGGATGCTTCCCCTCCGTCTGCCCAACTCCTGGCAAATGCAAGTCCAGCCCCTGCTGCTCTGCCTGGGAGCTCTTGTCCCCTGGGAGGCTGCAGGCAGGACACTGAGGAGCTGTGGCTTGTCCCTCACTCTCAGGGTGGGGACAAGTGGGACCATGCACCCAAGGCAGCTCCATCCTCACTGCATGGAGTGTGAGGAGAGGGAGGGGTGATGCTCAGCAGGATCAAATAAGCAAACTCTTGGTGTCCTACGTAATAAAAGTCAGTGTGGTATCAAACCTTTTTGGGGCCTGAACCCCTTTGTCCCACAGTGTATTCCACACTGACAGACTGGAATAGAAAAACACCTCTTCCTAACCTCTCCCTTCAGTAAGAGCAGCATGAGAGATGCCCTTGGGGCTCCAGCCCTGACTTCAGTAGGATTTGCAGGGACAGGGTCAGGGTTGTGGGGTGACAAGATGCTTGACGAAGGCTTTGAAAGGCTTTGCCTTATCTGCTCATCCTCATCCTCTCCATCCATAACTGGTCCCACACATTTGCACCGGGTGGAGACTCTGCCACCCTCAGCCATCTGCTTGCCGGCCGTGCTACCGGTGGCCTCGTTTTCCCCTTGCTCCATCCTGAGCACCAGGACTCAGCCTGCTGAAATCCCCATCGAGGTGGGATTACCAGCACTGTCTGGAGCTCAGATCACCTGGGTTTTGCAGTCTTGGGCAGAGGACAGAGCTTTGTGGAAAATAAAAATGGGGTAGGGTTGGGAAGCTGGCATGGAGCTCCCTAGGGAGGGCAAGGTGTCTCCTAAGGCTAAAGAGCTGATTTAGCTCCTTGAAAGCTTCACACCAGATGAATTGGTTTTGCTGGATGTTTGAGATCCTGCTTTGGTCTGCCTGGGGTGGGAGACAGCCACATTTCTCTGTGCAGCTTAATACTTCAGGCATGATGGAAGAGCAGCTCAAGGACCCATTAGCAAAGTGGGGTGGATCCAGGTGAGGTGGGGTGGGTGTGTAAAGAGCATCATGGTACATGAGGACCTTTCATCTCTCCCCTGCCACATCTAGGGATGGGGTTTGGCTGGGCAGTGAAAATAAGCTGCAAGAGAAGGGCTGTCAGAGTATCTCTAGCAGCATCACCTGGGAGCCTGTGGACAGCCTGGCTCAGCCCAGCTAAAATTGAGGCCAATGGGAGTGGGCAGTTCTGGGGTGCTTGAGCTTTTCTCCTGCCTGTCGGGAGAAACCCTGAGACAGTTCAACTGAATCAAGTCCTCACAGAGCAGCTCTTGCCCTGCACCCACCTCCTTCATCTGTTTGCAAACCCTGAATTTTTCCCAGCCTAGAAACGGAGACAGTGAACCACTGCCCATAGGTGTGGATGGGCTTTCCTGAGAGGAACCCACCAGCTTTAGCCCTGCTTCTTGTGCTGCCTGGATTTCCAGGGGAGTGAAGCACTCACTGAGAAACCCTGGGGAAGAAACAATATTAAATTGCAGACAGAAGCCACCCCCATTCCAAATGGATCCTCTCATGGGATGTGGCTTTTGTGAAAGCTGTGGCAGCATCCAGACCCAGGAGCAACAAATCCAGAACTGGGAAGAGGGCAGGGGGACTGGGGACAAAGCAACCTGGGTGACGGGGTCCGAGCCCTAGACAGACCCTGCTGCAGGCCCCAAGTGATGTGCTGTACCCTGGAGCACTTCAGACCCCACAAGCACATCCAGGGGCTCCTCCCAGCCCAGGCAGCATCCCATGGCGCAGGCAAAGCAGGAGCCCAGGCAGTCAGGGAGGAACAGGAAGCAAGATCCTTTATTGTACACAGTACAGAATGTAATGCAGCTTTGCAGGAGATACATAGCCCTGCTTGAGTAAAGATATTTCAAATCAGTCCTCAGATTAACCCCTTCTGCACTGCAGACCTGCCACACAGAGCAAATGGTTAAAAACCTGTCCCCAAGGTGGGGTTCCCAAAACCAAATGCTCCCCATAGATACAGGCCACTGCAGCCACCATGGGGAGAGCAACCAAGTCTTTGTAGAGTTAATCTTCATACTTCCCAAAAAAGAATGAATCAGACCAAAAAAAAAAAAAAATCCCAAACAAAAATTCCAACCGAAGCTAACTAAAGAAGAGAAAAAATTCCTATACAGCATTTACAACAAAACATGTAGCCTGGTGCAGGGGAGGCAGGTATGGATATATGAGTGGTGGAGGAGTGTTAGGAGGTGCAGCGGGGGGGAGCTGGAGGGAAGTGGGATATTGAGGAAGGGAGGTGGGGGACCCCCCATCCCTGCCCACCTCAGCCTTACATCCCAGCTCCGAGGCCATGCCGAGCAGGGGGAGCACAGCTGAGCCGATACTGGGGTTCGGCCCTGGGCTCCCCTGGGAAAGAGGACTGGAGCAGTGAAATGGAGTGGACCAGATCCTTTGGCAGCCATCCCAGGAAGCCATGGGCATCGAGGGCTCCCCCTGCCACCAGGAAAGCCATGGGGGTGTCCCCAGGGGCTCCAGGAACAGCAGCCGGGCTGCAAAAAATAGCTTTGCCTTAAAATACAAAAAATCTACAAAAATCAGTTTAGAAACCTTTAGTATTTTCCTAAAACATCCCAAAAAAAAAAAAAACCAAAGAGAGAGTTAGTGTCAGGGTCTCCTCCCCTAAAATGCAACCCATGGCCCACAGCCAGAGCTGGGGAGGATCGAGGGCATGGAGAGGATGCAGGAGGTTCTATGGGAACAACAGGTTATATATGGGGAGGGGGTTTGGGAAGAAGGCAGAAGGCTCCTTGGGGTTGGGGTAGGATGCTGCGCACATCAGCCCCGGGGTGCTGGCCCAGGCGGCCCCCCGCATCCCTCCTCTCTGTGCAAATCAAAGCCCTTTCCACCACACAAGGCAGCTACGCGGATTGTGCTCGATGCAAAGCAGATTGTCGTGACAATTGGCTCGGTAGCCACGCAGCCCAGCCCTGGGGCACTGCCGGAGCCAGGGCCTGGGGCAGACACTGCGACTTTAGGCTCCCCAAGACATCACACTGATGCATGGCAGGAGGTGCCGGCCACGGACAGTCCTGTGCACTAGCCCTTGGAAAGGAAGGGTGGGAATTCGGCGGCAACACACGTGGGGCGTTTTGAATTCCTCCAATTTGCGTGTGCACCCATGCGGTTTGTCGTCGGGTGTTTTTGTTTTTTTTCCCCCATATGAACAGCCAAAAATATTCTTTAGAAAATCGCGTTTGCCCCAGGTGGATGCGCTAGTGCCAATGGCTCCGCCGGCCGGCCGAGTCAGTAGGCAAAGCCCTCCGCGTAGGGAAGGCTGCCGCAGGGATCCATGTCCAGCAGGAATGCCGGGCTGTCCTCGAAGTGTGTCAGCGGCACTGTCTCCTCCTCCGGCACCGGGCAGTCAGGCTCTGTCTTCAGGAAAGGGCGCTGGTTGTCGGGATAGGCCATGGAGAAGAGGGCGTCAGGGTCACAGACGAATTTATAGACGTACCGCTCGCCGGCAACCTGCGAGGAGGAGGGAGGCTGTGAGAGGTGCCCTGAAATTATCCCTGCCCTGAGGAAGCACCACACACCTCACACCGGACCTGATCCCTCTCCTGCTGCACCCTGGGGACAGCAGAGGACAGTCACACCCTGCTGTGGGGTGGCAGGGGGGGGTCACTCACCTTCTGCATGATGCCCTTCTCATAGTAGTAGCGCAGCGAGCGGCTGAGCTTGTCGTAGTTCATGGCTGGCCGATTCTTCTGGATGCCCCAGCGCCGTGCTACCTGTGGGGAGAGACATGGCAGCCACCAGGGCTTGAACAGGGATCCTCAGAGGAAATCACAACTGCAGTGCAGGCTAGAGGCTTGTTTGGGGGGGCTGGAGCAGCCAGGGGTGAAGGTGTCCCCATAGTCTGGGAGTGGTTCCCCGCCTGCTATGACAAATGCTCCAGCTGCCACCACACAGCCACCGCCAAATCAGGGGCCAAATCAAAAGTTGTTTGATTAGGGGGAGGCCTGCCAAAAAGGCTGCTTCAGAAAACCACAATTTCCATGCATGGCGCAAGAAATATTATGGGTAATTACCCACAATGCGCAGCTCAGTGCTTGCTACAGCTGCTTTCAATTACTCCCCAAACAGCTTCTTCCTCTGTGTCACCCTCCTGTGGAGCCACATGGCTCTGGCACGGCACTGCGCCAGCACGGAGCTGCTGCTGGAAAGCCAGGGCAAAGGATGGGAGCAGCTTGGGAAGGAGGGAGCCATGGCAGAGCAGTGGGTCTGAGCAAATCACAGCACAGAGGCAACACCACCACAGCTGGTGCCCACTTCAGGAGCCAGCACACGCCACACCAAGAGGCAGCAGAAGATATTAAAGGCAAATTTCCACAGCTGACTGGAGAGTAGAGATATGTGTCTCGCCTCAAGCGCATGGGAAGGACCCAGCCCACTCCTGCAACCCCACAGCCACTCCCCTGCTCCAGGGCAGGACCTCTCATACCTCCTCAGGCTCGATCAGCTTGAACTCCATGCCTCGGCCGGTCCACGCGATGAAGTGGGCGTTGGCAGGGTCATCCAGGAGGGTGACCAGGAACTGCCAGAGCTGCAGGGAGCCGCGCCGCTGGTAGGGAGGACCCTCACGGTACAGGGTGGGCTCCTGCTTCACTTTACCTGCCCGCACCAAGACACCTGGTTAAACACTGCCCCTCTCCCTGTGTCACCAGCAGGGAAAATGTGCAACAACATGGGTCAGCCCCGTGCAGACACCTGAGCAGGATCAGACCATGGGGTGGGAGAGGGGAAAGGTGCTGGGGATGGTGCTGCAGGCAGGTAGATGTCAGGGACAGAGGTGGAGCATGGCAGTGATGCCAAGTTGCCACATGGGATGATCAGCAGCTCTCAAGAGCACCGTGCCACCATTGCTTGGCTTTATAAGTCAGGAAATGCAGATCCCAGCATGCCCACATCTTCCTCAGTGAGCCCCAGTTCCCCTGCAGGCCCCCCCGGGACCACATTCTTACCCTCCAGTCTCTCGGGTACCACGCATGTGTCATCAAAATACAATCGTGTGTCCTTTTCATAAGAAAATCCTATGGGGAAAAGACCCTTGGTGAGCACAGGGCCCCTCCACCACCCTGGCTGGACCCCAAGAAACCCTGCTTGGCCCAATCCAGCCCAGGACCCCATCCACACCTCTGAGAGCAGCCCCATTCCCAGTTACATCAGTGGCTGAGTGCTGCACAGCTCTGCCCACCTCGCTGCTCCCAAACCCTATTAGCAGCTCTGTCAGGTGCGTTATCCCAGATTACATGGCGCTGCTGTGCCCTCACAGCACGCTCACAGGGGCTGCCGGCTACTTTTGGGGCTGCTGCCAGCACACAAGGCTCCCATAGGCCCCACGGTGTCTCGAGGGTGTTTTCAGGGTGCCCAGGGAGTACTGCCTGCCCCAAGGGAGGGGTGGGAAGGGGGACAGGGGGAGAGAGGCGGTGGGGAGTCACTCACCGTCATGGCTGTTGGGGAAGACATTCCCCCGTAGGTACGAGGACTGGCAGTTAGGCACTTCTGAGAGGGAAAGGAAGATGACATTAGGGTTGTACACCCTGTGGGTGCCACCATGGATTTGGCAATGTATTCTTCACCCCGAGCACGTCCTGTGGTGAAGCCCAGGCACCTTCCCCCCTCCCCACACTCCCGGGCCCACTACATCCATCCTCAACATCGGGGAAAAAAGCCCAGTATGGTTTGGGGTGGCACTGGAATTTAGACTGGAGCAAGGGCTAAGTCAGCTCGAGTTTTTGCAGGCCCCACATGAAGGGAGGCATGGCTGCGCCTCCCCTACCATCTGCTTGGCTGTGCCACTCTCCATCCCGAGGTTGGGGTATTTTTAGGTCCTAAGGCGATTAGAGGATTTTTCCGTGATGCTGGTAGGGTCCAGCAGCCAGCAATCACAGCTGGCCCTCGGCCAAAGCCAAGGGGGGACCCGCCAGGGACCATGGGGCACCCCAGTCTGTGGCTACGGCACTGACCACACCACTGGCATCAGATGAACGCCTGCTCTATCCCCTGGCTTTGGAAAAGGAGGAGGAAAGAGAAGAAAGAGAAAGACAAAGCAGGATCCCAGCACTGAGGGAGCTCCAGGGTGACACAGCACCCTTCTGCCTGAGGCTCAACCCTGTGCCTACCATGCTGATGGCAGAGATGCTTTGCTCCTCAGAGTGTCACTGGTGTAACCCCACCCAGCACCTGGCTGCCCCCGATTCACACACACCTGAGTCAATGCAGTAGTCCCGGGGCTCCTGCTTGATGCCCATGGGGGGCTGGAAGCTGTGGCCGGGGGGACCGGGCAGACCAGGGCCGCCGTGCTCGTAGAGCGGGTCGTGGTACTCCTGCTTGAATCCCTGAGGGGGGCGGGGGGCAGCAGGGCCCAGGGGCTCCGACAGCTGCCGGTGGTAGACGGGGCGGCTGTCCCCTGGGACCCCTGCCTGCGGCGGGAAGGGGTGGCAGGGCTCGGACAGCTGCCTCTGAAACCTGGGGGACAAGGACACAGCATTACTGAGGAGTGGGGTCAGCCCTGCCACTGGCTCCCACCCCAGACCAGGACTGCCTGGCAGCTGGGTGCCTT
Organism: Lichenostomus cassidix; assembly: GCF_008360975.1. Lineage (NCBI taxonomy): Eukaryota > Metazoa > Chordata > Aves > Passeriformes > Meliphagidae > Lichenostomus > Lichenostomus cassidix. The sequence goes on from NC_139490.1 coordinate 22,299,053, forward strand.
CAGCCTGGGGTGCTCTCAGGGTGCCCCACTGCAGGCTGGGATGGTTCCCCAGATGCACAGCCACCACAAAGGCCCATCCCATGGGGACCCAGTGGGGTGCTGAGAACCCCTTTGCCCCTCCAAGCACTGAGGACCCCACGACGGAGGAGCAGGATAACACATGGGCCATCACAGTAAAACATTCTGGGCTTCAGGTATCTGGAATGGAATGAGAAAAGGAACGAAAAGCCACCCCCCAACAGTCATATCTCTGCAAACCAGTAAAATCTGTCCCCAGCGTGGGGGGCAGGGGCCAGGGGATGCTGTGCATGGGTGGGCGCTTATGCAAAGCCAAATCCACTCCGCAGCTCCAGCCGGCTGCTAATCCGCCTGCGCAGCTGGGATTAAACCTTGAACTCGACAGCAAGGAGCACTATTTTCGGCTCCAGGGTGCTGCCATCACTTGTCTGAGCCCTAGCATGGTTTCTGCTGGTGGTGTTGGATGAGGCACCATCTCGAGGGGGTGCTGCCACATCCCCTCGTCCTCTGGCACCTTGAAAGGTGATCTTGGATCTCCGTGCCGGCTCCTCTCGGCTGGCCTTGCACCATTTGGCTTTGTAACCAGAGCTCTCCCAGCTGCCGGGCTGGGATTACTCCATTTCCGAGCCGTGTCCCTCTGCCCTTCCTGAATGAAACTCAAGCCCTGTGCTGGCACGGTGCTTCCCAAGGGGTCGCAGCCAGCCCCCTGCATAGCTCGAAGGTCACACGGAGCCCCACTTTGCTGGGGAGGGATGCTTTCCTGTTCTGGGCACATTCCAAGGGCTGCCACAGCCCCATTGCATGGCCTTTGCCAGGCTGCCACATCTTGCCCCGTGCTTACAGGGGTGACACGGTGGCTGTCACAGAAAAGGGCTACAAGCAGAGCACCTACTGAGAGGACCCATAGGAGCAAACCCAGGGTGAGGGAGGGGACTGGCAAAGCCTCCAGGGACTTCAGAGTGATAGGGGATGCTGCCACAGCTTGGAGAGGAAGGGGAGAACAGGGGTCTCCCCCCACAGCCCACAAAATCATGGTGATGCCATGCAGTGCATGGGGGAGCTCTGAACAATCCCCAGCCCGGGGTACACAGGGGCAGGACACAGATGGTCACAGCTCGCCAGTCCAGCAGTGCTTGGCTTGGGAGGTAGAGCTACAGTGGGTGGGAATGAGGGGAGCAGAGCCCTGACTCAGGACTATCACCTGTTGGAATAGGGATGGATGCAGGAGGCAGCCTCTGCTTCCCTTGCCTTTCCCAAGAGGGAGGCAAAGGCTCTGCCCCATGTTGAGGGATTGGGAGAAGCAGTTCCCTGTTAGCAGGAGAAAGAGCCACCAGATCCCAGAAGGAAGTGGCAAGTTTTGGCACATGGGACCACAGGCAGCAACATTTGGCCCACCGACTGCAACTGCAACACGGCGACAAAGGCACAAGCATTTCCTTCCCCACACTTTGGGACCACCGACCACCAAGCATTTCCTTCCCCACACTTTGGGACCCCAGGAGTCCCCATAAACCCCCAGATGATTCCTGTGGTCACCGGGGTGGGGGATACCTCACCTGTGCTCTGCGGGGTATTGGTTCTCAGACATCATCTTTGGCATGTGGATGGGCGGGTGTGGTGGCCGCGGCACGGCGAAGGGCTGCTGCTGCCGCTGCTCCTGCAGGGTGTGCGGGGCCGGGGCAGCCCCATGGGCAGCCGCTGGCACGGCCGGGGCCGGCGGTGGCGGCGGTGGTAGGGCCTGTCCGGGGTGCGCGGGGGACACCGGCGTGGCGGGCGGCGTTAATGGCTTGAACCCGGCGGGGGGTTTCCTGTCATAGGCACTGCCAAAGGACATGGACCAGAGCTGACGGCAACGCCGACGGGGACAGCACCGCGTGGCACGGAGTCCCCGAGGGCTCAGCGGGCAGCCCACGGCCCCGTGCTACCTACCAGCAGTTGTAGAGGCACTTGTCCCCATAGCCGGCGCAGAGAGCCTGCTCGTGGCTGCAGGATGACAGCTCCGAGGATGGGCTGGGCAGCTCCCGCTTGATCTTTGCCGGAGGTGGGGCGTGCAGGACCACTGCAAGGAGACCGAGGAGGATACAGGCTCACCCAAATGGGAGAGGGCGATGGGAACATCACCCCTGCGAGCATCAGCTCTTTGCTTTGGGAATAAGGTGCTGAATTATGCCTTCAGAGCACTAGGCAACTGAAGCAGGGCAGTTTGGTGCCCTGGCAGACCCCAGCAGTGGTGGTGAAGTGAGCCAGGGTGGCAGGGGAGGGCAGAGTTGGGACAGTCACAGCAGCCCAGGACTTTGTTTGCAGAAGGGAAGTTCCTCCCCACTGGGATCCAAGAAGGGCAGAGCAAGGGCTGTGAGAGGGAACAGGCAGTTCAACAACAACCTTGGATGAGACGTGTGCTGTGGCCAGGCCAGCAGCCCCTCAGTGAGTGGAGCAGAGCCCAGGCACCACCGGCTGCCTCCCTGAGCCATGGAGCAAAGGGTGAGGGGGCTTGACAGCCTGGAGCTCCCCAGGGCTCATAAACAATCCTCACAGGGGCATACCCACTTCCAGAGTTTGTAAGTGGGATCCACCTTCCCGCAGCCAAGGTGGTCCAATGGGATCCAGTCCTAGGGTCCCACAATTGTATGAGCTCAAGTGACAAACATCCCATTAAACCCAAATCCTCTCCACCCACTCCCAAGCTCACTTGCTATATATAATTATAAACTGAGTAATATACGCTTAAGCTAATTAATTTCTAAAAGCAGGCGCCCTAGGAAAGGGAAAGCGCCTCAGAGATCTGTACCTAAATAGTGCCTCAGAGAAGAGCCAAGACTAATCGGAAGTGGAGTATTAGCTTCATGCAAAGCCTAAACACAGCCCAGCTACACTGGAGAGGAGCAAATAGCTCCAGGACAACTGTTCACAGCTTGCCAGGTAATTAGCTGCTCCCCTAATTTGTCAAAACCTTTAAAGAGCTGCTGACTCCCCTTTCTACCCATCCCCCCCTCGAAAGGCCCCAGTACAGCTGGTACCAAGGGCATAAACCCCCCCTCCTGGCCCCCCCAGAAGGATTTGAAACACAAAGCCCAGCGCTGAGCCAGCACAGCCCCCCACACGCCTTCCACTCGCTCCCAAGCCGGATTTATCCCACTCCTCCTTCCCCCCTCCCCAGCGAGGTTTTGCCACTCTCAGCATTTCCAGCCTTAAAAGGGGGCCAGCATGGCGGCGGCAGAGCACAGGCACCCCACGAGCCATGGGAAAGCAAAGGGGAACTGGCTTTGGAAGGGCTCCAGCTGCCTATCGCGGGCATGGTTCTCCCGAACAGGCTCCGTGTTGTTGGAGCGAGTTGTTTTTCCGCCAGTCGTACAATGGGGTCTGGTTATTCATTGAAAAAAAAGCCTCCAGTCCCTGAGCAGGCACCACCCTCCATTCACAAACACTTCGGAGTGCTCCATTCATGTGGCTGAGGGAGGAAAAAAAAAAGAAAGGAAAAATTTCCCCAGAGCTTAGCACTGCCATTCAAAAAAAAGGGAAATGAGCCTTAAGATCCTAACAGAGACCAGCTGTCCAAGCCCGGACTCTGTGCAACGTTTGGATTCCTTACACAAACACTGCAGGGCCGGCCGGCGCTGCTCAGCACGACGTGCTCCTACGCCAAGCTCACGGCCAGCGAGGCTGCAGGAATCCAGGGGGCAACGAGGCCAGCGGTGCAGCTTTTGGGGGAAAGTGCTGGGTTTGGGACCCCTCAGAGAGCAGCCAGCTGGGAGGAGCTGCCCTGCCCCAGCACCCAACCCCTCAAACGAACATTGGGTCCACGAGCACTTTTACCCTTTCCGGTCCTGCCCTCGGCACTATAATTAAAAGCTAAAAAAATATATAAAAATAAGCAGAGGGAGTAGCTCAACTACAGACGGGGCAGGAGAACATGCGTCGGCAGATCCACGCCAAGGCTGAGCCACAGCAGCAGCTAGAGCACCCCGGTGTGCCTGACAGCCCCTCGGGATGGAAAGACCCTGGGGTGGCGAGGCAAGGGACCAGCCACATGTGCCACTGCTGTGCCCAGCCAGGAGGGGAGGTGGGGGAGCTCAGGCAAAGCCCCCCAGTGCCATACAAGCAGTCAAATTGGAAATGCCCCTACTGGCAACCATCAGCCAAGATATCTCCCACGGAAAAGGGAGACACCACAAAGCCACTCGAGGCCTTGAATTCCCAGTGAATCCCTTGGCGGACGACAGGGCAAGGTTATTCCCACCCATCAGCATAACTGGACCTCCACGAGGCTAAGCTGGGTGGACATTGGCTTCCACTGGCACCCACTGAATGCGCCAAGGGGAAGGCAACCAAACCACCACTGCCAGCTCAGGGACCTTGGCACCCACTCAAGCTGTCACCTGGGAGCCGAGCTCCGCGCCTGCCCCTCCATCCCCCAGCGCTACAGGACGCACCCAAGGTCACGCCAGGAGAGGAGTCAGAAATAGAAGCCAGGCTCCTGCTTTCCTTTGTTTAAACAACTCTTCCTCACAAACAAACCTCCCTCTTTCATTTTGGTGTGTAAGAAACTCCGTGCCCTGCCCGTGGCTTTTGCCACGTGCTGCCTGCACGGGGAGGCCACAGGTACCCTGGGAACAAATCACCTCCTGTGGTGCTCGATCTCCTCAGCACGATCCCATCAATGCCCAGGTACTTGAACAACCAGTGGGGACATAATATGTACACCTTTGGCCCCAGGACCACAATCCTCGTGAGCCCACACCCATGCCCAGCCAGGGCTGCAGTATGAGGGCCAGCATGGTGAGCTCTGCAGTCACCCACAGCCTCCTCACTTTCACGGAAGGATCCACCATTTCCCTGGGTAACTTAAAAGCACTGAATCTGGCCTCTTGCCGCTTGGTCCAGGGTGCTAAAAACAATGCATCCCTCATCTGGAGTAGCCTTGCTTTCCCTACAGCGGGATTTCCTCCCCAGCGCAGCGACCCACTGCCCTCCAAATTGTTATATTGCTCCCAAGCCCCAGCTTTAAGCTCCTGTCTGCCAGGGATCTTGGCTACAGAATTGGGAACAGAGAGTGGGCAGCAGCAGAGCTGCCGGCAGCTATGAGGGGGTTTTAGCAAGGCAAGAAGGATGCTGCAGTTCTGAGCATCTCCAAAACTCCACGTGGCACATGCAGCATCTCCAAACTGCATGTGGAACATGCAGTGGGGTCCAAACTGAGCCTGGTTTGTCCCTTTCTGCCTCTGTGCCAAGGAAGCTCGGCCCTAGGAATGCAAGATGGGGCACAAGGTTAAGGTTTGCTCAAGATAAGAGAGTTTTCTCAGGGAAAAGGCACAGAGCTACACAACTGCAGAAACAGAGTCCAACACAAGCCGCAAACATCCGTAGGGACTAAGGTGGGATTTTCCTTTCCCTGCGAGCTAACAGATGCTCAACTCCAATGTGACTGCCAGCCCAGCAAGGCAGCATGTCCTGCTAGTGAAAGCTGGGTGCAGACTGGAGCTGCACCACAGCCCTCTTTCTCTTCCTCTCTACATGGCCCATGGTTCAAAACCGGAGTTTCCCTCCTCTGTAAACTCTCTCCAGTGGAGGCATGGAAGAGCTGGGCTGTTCCCCTCTGCCTCAGTCTGAAACCTTTGCTTTCTCTCCCCAGGAAAGTTAAGGAAGGTTATTGCTGCAGGGAGTCACACAGGCAGATCTTCCAAGTGACAAAGTAATTTCAACACCACATCCACAGGGCTGAGCAGGTCAGAACATTTTTAAGAGTCCTGACCAAATAAATGCCTTTTTCTTTTTCTCCTCTTTTCCCTGCATCACCCAGAAAAGTTTCTCTCCTCTCTGAGCTCTTCAGGTTACAAGGAAACAAGAGACTGCCAAAAGGCACTGGAAACAGCTCCAGCTCCAAGAGCCACCCTCCCACGCACACTGCAGTTTCTACTGCTCCGAGCGAGAGCTGCTGGGCTGTGCTGGGGATGTCAACAGACCGTTGTGTTTCTGACTCCGGGCTCGCCTTTTATCTCAGGGGAGACGGGGAAAAAACACATCTGAAACTTGGGCTGTCTGGACCAGCTTAATGGCAAGCTTCCCACTCCGAAGTAATCAAAGAGCAATAATTAACATGCATTTGCTGTCGGAGGAGATACCCCGCTGCATGCTGTGACAGAGCTGGAATGAAAAATCTGTTCGACTGCAGGCTAAATTTGATTTCCTTTAAGTTCCGTAGCTGTCTGGCTCAGCAGCAAATCCCAGCCACCGACACCAAGCTACTACTTGCGTTTGCCAGGTAACAACTCAAAACATCCTGACTGCCCCCCCTTCTCCTGCAACCGACCCTTCGACGCCCCAGAGCAGCGCCTGGAGCTGCACAAGCCCCACACGCCATTCCCTGGCCCCTGCCCTCGCCACTAACCCGCTCTGGCAACACACCGCGGCTCAGAACCAACTCTCGCTCTTATGCAATTCACGAGGGACTGCATTTTCACTGGCCTCCTTTTAAAGACGCTCGCTTGCCAGTGATTAATGCCGCTTAAAGCGGCTCAAGTTTCACCGCTCAGGCTCGCTCTTGCCAACAGCGCTGGGCCAGGACTCTAAAAAGCTCTAGAAACTGCAGAGATTGTGGCTAACCGAGGAGCCCAGCACGGGCTGTCTCTTCCACTTGAAAAGGAAAAGGAGTATTCAGAAGCGAATCCACCTTACTACGAACAAGCTGCACGTCTCAGAGGAACCCAGAGAGCAGATTGAGATATTTCCATGCATTTGGCTGTAATATGCCTCATTAACAAAAGACAGAATATTGCACGTTTTATCTTGATGAACCCAAGCCACACGTGCTTTCTCCCCAAAGCCCACGATTCAGCCCCAGCAACAACTGCTTTTCCAAGGAAGCAACTCCAAACCCAAATGTTTGCACAGGCACCCAAACATCTACCCCCAGAGAACAAAAACCCGGAACAATCACTTACAGTTGTCAGACTGGAAATCTGGGACAAATTGTTCGTCATCGGGGACCTGAGCTAAAAAAAACAAACAAAAAAGTGGGTTTATGGCGTTTTCAGTTCTCAAAAAAATGCTCGCAGAGAGATTTTACATGGCAAAAGGCAGAGGTGAAGACTTGCCTTCAGCTAGCCAGGCCTCTTGGAGCTGGCTGAGATCCTGGAAGAGCTCTGGAACAGAGTGAAAGACTTATGGGCTCCACAGAAGAATAAATAACACTGCCATTATTTGCAGGATTATTTCTAAAACAACGAAAGCCAGGCGAGTGGTCTCACGGGGCTGCGGAGAGGCCATGGCAGCCTGGGCCAGCCCTGCCTACCTTCCGAGTCATGGGCCAGGTCGGTCTCCAAAAATTTCCTTTTCCTATCGGACCCCGGCCGGCCTCGGCCCTCCTCTGTGCAGGACTTCTGCAAGGAAAAGGGCGACAGCTGCCCATGAGGGTGGCGGTCCCAAGGCTCGGGGGTGCCCCCAAGGACAACGGGGGTACTCCCAAGGATGGGGAAGGGGTGCCCCCAAGGTCGGGGAGGAAGACGTCGACAGGGATCAGGGGGGGCAAACTTACCCCGGGGCCCATGAAGGGAACCTGCTGGTCGTAGAAGCCGTCCATGGTGCGGGGGAAGCGGGCAGTGCCCCCGGCCCGCTCAGCATCGACACCGGCCCGGGAAGGGGGTCCCGCCCGGGCTCCGGCAGGTGCGCGGCTGGGGGCGGAGGGGACGGGGAGGGGGAGGGGTCAGGCCCTGGCCTCTGCCGCCCCCGGGGTTGGCTCGGCGCGAGCGCGGGGCCGCCACGCCTCCCCGGGGAGCCGGCCCGCTCCTGCCGTGGCGGGTCGCAGCCCCCCGGCTCGTGATGTCACCTAATTTCTATAGAAACGGCCGTGACATCACGCGCCGTGGGAGCGGGAGGAGGCGGCGGGGGGCGGGCGGGCCGCGCGCTTCTCCCCCCTCCCCCCGCCCCTCGCCGCTGCGGGGCCGCGCCGCAGCCAGCCTCGTTCCCACGCCACCCCGCGCGCCCCATTCATAAACTCCGCCCCCCCTCCTCCTCTCCCCCGAGCGCGCGCTCGAGCGCCCGCTCGCGCGCGCCCCCCGCCATTCACACCGCGCGGCCCGCGCCATTCATAAACACCGCCCCCGCCCCGGGCCCCGGCCCCGGCCGCGCTGCGCCCCGCCGCCAGGCCCCCACGTACCCGGCCGGCGCGCCGCGGCCTCAGCGGCAGCGGGGCGAGCCGGGACCGGAGCCGGGACCGTGGCCGGGGATGGCGCGGCGCCTCTCCGAGCCCGGGCACCGCGCTGCCGCTCTGCGCCGGCCCGCAACCCCCGAGCCAGCGGCCTCCGCCGGCCCCGCCCCGCGCCGCTTGTTTACCCTCCGCGCTGGCCAATGGGGTGCCGCCGCTCGGCCTGCCGCGCCATCTGATTGGCTGCAGGGCTGCTCCGTGCCCGCCCGCGCTCCGCTCCGCCGAGCCCCATTGAGACCGGCTGAGTGGGCGGGGGCGGAGGTGGCCAATGGGCGCGCTGGGATTTGCCTGGCTCCGCCCAGAACGTTTTTCATTCATAAAAAAATAGAAGGGGGAAAAGACTGGCGGGTGGGGCTGGGGCCGCGCAGGATTTAAAGGGGCCGCGGCCCGCTGCAAGAGCGGGGATGGGGTGGGTTAGCGGGCGGCCTTGAGGGTGGGATAGTTGGTGGGACAACCCTCGGGTCCGGGGCGGCGAGGAAGGACCGGGTCCGTGTACAGCGTGCCCAAGAACCTGCCGCACAGCAAGCCGTGCAGATGGAGCAGACCTTGGGGCACGCAGGCCGTGGGGTCCCCTCTGCTTTCGTGGGAAGTGGATGCTCACAAGCAAGACAGCGTCGCACGGGACCCCCTGCGAGCCCGGCGCTCACCCATGCCTGAATACTGATTTGGGCAGCCTTTCCCCTGCAGGCACCCTGAAGCCAGGGTTGCCTTTTAAAAGGGCCATGGGAAAAACAGTTCCCACTTGCAAGGGCTTTGGGGTTGCCCCTGCCATGGATCCCTCCAAGCAGATTCATGGACACACACTCTTGAAGGACTCCAAATGTCCCAGAGGTCTGGGAATGAGTTTAGGACAGAGTGGTGCTGCTGGGGGCCTGCCAGGCCTCCCACTACAGCATTTACCTGCTAAGTGCCTCAGTTTCCCTATCTGTAACTGCAGGTGGTGAGACCTGCCCTGGGGACCTGTCAGTGGCTGCTCAGGGAGGATGCAGCAGTTTGCACAAGATAAATGGATTGTGTGGAGGCCTCACATTGCCAGGGAGGGAGACTAGGAAGTCATTGCTGGAGAAGGCAAAACCAAGGGGTAGTGCTTGGTTCCATACTGCACATCTCACCTTAGGAAGGAGAGGAACCTTCTGCTTGGATGCTGGGAAGTTGCCCAGGGATTAGGAAGCCTGTCAGTACAGAGCTGTCTAGGCCATCTTGAAATCCTCAGGTCACGGGCTTGTCAGTGTCCTGGGAGAGCTGCCCAGCATGTCTTTGGGCTGCTGGAAGGAACTCTTCTGTCGATGCTGGGTTACTAATGAGCTCCCAGAGTCCTCCAGGGCCACCTCTACCCCCCCACCCCCAGGGATGACGGTGGTCATGGCAGGTAGCTCATGTGCCATCCTGTCCCCGGTGGAATGATGGGGCTGCTAGGATACACCGCGTGCTGGATGCCTGCGTGCTGGGGGCAGGAAGCACAGAGGGCACGGGGTGTCCTTGCTGCCCGGAGCTCGCTCCCGGGGGGCTCTGCAGGCACTGCTGCTCTCACTTCCCCTCTGCACAAAGGCAACCAGGATTAAATCACTGCAGGTAAAATTAGCAGATGACACATGGGCGGGCGGGTGGCAAAACCCGGGCTGGGGAGCACAGCGGGCGGTGGGGATGAGCTGGGTCGCTGCAGAGCTGGGGGGTGCAATGGGCAACCCATGTCAGCTGCAGATCCACACCGTCTGGGGGCTGCTCAACACCCCTGGGACACGGAGAGGTGACGAGGCCGAGCGCAGCGGTGGGACAGGCGGCTCGGAGGTCACAGGGTTGCCTCAGGAAGAGCCGAAACCCCTGGAGAGCCAGGGCTGGGAGGGGGGATGGTGACCAGTGCCTGCTAAATTTAGAGCCCACTGAGGGGAAAAAAAAAATTTTTGCAGGCTCCAAATTTAGCTGGATGCAGCTCCCACTGAGCACCGCTCGATTGCGCTGCTGCTGCCAGCACCCCTTCAGCCCCGGCACCCCCCATTGGGCACAATCTGCTTTAGTCCCCGGAGGTGGGGATGCCACACCTGGCCAGGAATCACCCCATGCACCCCAGGAGAAGCTGAGGAGTTCATGACCATCTTTATTGGAGGCAAGCCCACAGCAGTCCAGATGTACACAGCAACACGCGCTACGCTACGGACACCATTCCATGCAGGCAACCACAGCTACACACACACACAGAGGAGTGGGCTGGGGCTCCTGTGGGAATGAGGCTCCCCAGCTCTCAGGAGACCCCCAGTGCAGCACTGGCACCACTGCCTAGGGGTTTGTTTGTGGGTTTGGTTCCATCCCACGCACTTGGGAACTGGGCTAAACTGGGAGACACTAGGGAATGGGGGGGATCAGAGCCTCGAGTGCCCCTCAGCTATATGGCATATCCTTCCCTGGAGCTGGGAACAGCTGGGCTGAAGTCCCAGCCTCTGTGGGTACCTCCTGGGCTCAGGACCTTTGCACCATCAGACTAAGGAGGTCGGGAGCTGGCAGGCCCACTGAACCATGCCTTTGGCAGTGTGGGAGCAGATTGGAGCTGGGTGCCCTGGGGCAGGTGTCAGGGATCGTCTCCCTGCCATCAGAGGGGACATCTATCGGAACCTGGCAGAGTGGTGCTGGTGTATCACCGTCCCACTGGCCCAGGGTGGTTGCCCTGGGCTCCCTGTGCCCTGCAGGACATATGGCTGAGTGTTCACCCTGGGATTTCAGCTCCTCACCAGACCAAGGCTGCAGGCACAGGCACAGTGCCCACTTGCTTCCCCAGGCTCCACACCGACAGCAAACCACAGCAGAGACCCCAGTGCTGCTCTTTGCCCGCAGCCCAGCAAACTGTGACGGGGGGCAAGGAGCAGGAAAACCACTGCTGATTCCATGCAGGCTCTGGGATAAACCTCAGGTTGAGGCTGAGCAGGCAGGGAAATGGAACCAAACCTGTTGACCTTGTGTGCTGCCATCCCATGGAACAAACCTGTCACCCTCCTGCTGGCAAAGCTCTGGAGGTGGTGGAGGTGTTTTTTTCATGCTCCCCAAGTGTGGGGCTGTGAGGCACAGCAGCCCTTGGCGACGGGCCAGGGAAATGCAGGCAGCTGGTTCGTGGGACCTGGGGTTTGTTTGGCCTCACTCCATCTGCTTTCACCTGGCTACTCATAAACAGCCGCCTGGGGTGACGAGGAGAAGGTGGATTTATGCACTGCAGGTGACACGTGCCTGCCTACACAGGTCACCAACAGTTCCCTTCCACTCAGTGTTCACTCTGAAACATAGTGATGGCAGTACCCTCTGCCTGGGGAATGCTATGGAATGGGGACCTGCAGCACCAGGAGGGACTGGGGGCACACTGGGGAGGACAGGGTGACGCCCCAGCCCTGTGGCAAGGACACAGTGGGGACAAGCAACAGTTTTCCTGCCTGCAGTGACATCCATGGGGCACACATTGTTCCCAGCTTGCTTCCAGCAGCACAGGAGCCTCCACCAGCCCCAAGGGAGCTGCCTGGGAGCAGGAGGGGTAATTCAGGATCTGGGTGTATCCAGCATGCAGGCCCACTGCTGGAGGCAGTGGGTGACTGCAGAAGCCACCAGCAGCCCTTTCCATGGGCCAGTCTTGCCAGCTCCTTGGAGTACATCCAGACCACCACAAACTCCATGCATTCACCTGTTTTCTGGTCCCTGTGTATCCTGGAGAGAAGCTGCATCCCCAATCTGTCCATCCATGGGTGATGCCACCAAAACCTGCCTGTGTATCCCAGTGGTCCCCAGCAGTCATGCAGGCAGCAGCACCTGTGAGGCTTCTCGGGTTTGGAGTGGGTTGTGGGGAGACCTGGCCATAGAGAAACTGAGGTGCAATCCTGCTGCCCCACTCCCTGCAGCCATCCAGGAGCATCAGAGGTGACACAGGGAGGGCACCAGCCTGGTGGAGCACATGGGGACATGTGTAAAAGATGGTGGGGACACTTTCAAGGGAGAAGAGCTTCTAGCTGTCTATCCCCAGGGTCTCCAGCCCCTGGCACAGGCTGGCAGGCTTTAGGAGAGAGGAAAGTCCATGTGGAAGGAGGTACTGTGGAGGACAGCCAGCAGAGAAGGGAGGTGGTGTCTGTGTCAAATCCGGGCTCGTAAAAAGGTGGCCCTCAGAGTCCCCCTGAAAGTTTGCTAAATAAATACATAAATATGAACACAAAGCCCAGAGCTGGGGCAGCTCCCTCTAAAATCCCCTTTTTTTTTGCTATTTCCCTGTAAAACTACAGCCTCCTCCCATCTACCCCACACTTGTCCCTGCGCATTGCCTGTCCCACACCTCATGGCTCACTGGTCTGGCAGCAGTGGCTCTTTGCATCACTCTTAAACCCCATAGCACAGAGGTGAGTGGCCAAGATGGCTCCTGTAGGCTAAGGAAATAAATAATTCCTCCCATTGCAGGGACTGGGGGACAGAAAGCCACTGCAGCGACACCTCGAGTGGCCTTCAGGAGGATGATAAATAAATAAGTGGAGCTTGGTGCTGCCTCAGGAGCACATTCACTGGCAGCTTGGCTGGAGAGTATTTAAATAAAGGGGGAAAAAATCCCAGTCCTAGTGCTGCTCCAGCAAATGTGCTCCCTGCATGCCAACCTGCCTTCACCCCCTTCTTCCATCCCAGCTTGAGAGGATGCTTGTGGTGATTGGGAAGGAGCCTACAAGTGCTCCTTCCCAAGATAAATAATCCCCACTGGGCTTGGAGGGGGAGTTTCTGTCCCCACGCAGAATGGGGATTTGGGACCCCTGCATCAGGCAGGTGGCTGGGACACAGAGTGCCTCCAGGCTGCAGATCCCTGGGTGCTGCTTTAATCCCGAGTTCTGTTTCTCCTCTTCAGGAAAAAGAAGCTGCTCTTCTGAGGGGGGCCCAGCAGCATGGGCACCTGGCTTTTATGTGTAATTTTGATCTAAAAAGAAGTAGAAAAACCCAGCTCAGTAAGAGGGTCTTGGGCCCTGAACCTGCCCAGGCACCCTCCAGCCCCAGGACCCTCAGGAGTGACCCCAGGGAGCTGGAAGCAGCTCAGCACCAGGGAGAAGAGCTCTGGAATCATGACCAGGCAGTGCTGGGATGCAAAGAGGTGAAATGCTAGGGGACTCTACTGCAGCTCCCCCAGGGAGGAATGCTGCTGTGCCCACCCATCCATCAAGAAATGGGCGAGTCATGAGTCCAGGCCCGTCACGGGTGCAGAGTCACATCCTGCCAGGCTCTGCGGCCTCCCCCCAAATCCAGAGGCTTTTTCCCATCCTGCTGTGCTGCGAGCCCCTCCTGCCCAATCCTGACATCCTGCCCAGCCCTGCCCAGCCCGGCTTCCTGCCCCTCCCTGGGGACTCACGGTGCAGGACGGCTGCATCCAGGGCTCCCCATCCACCTGCATGGGCAGCAGCTTGGACGTCCTGCAAGGCACAAAGAGACAGGGGTGACACAGGTGTCAGGTGTCGCTGTTGGTCGGGCACTCAGCTGTGAAGGGGACAAATACCTGATGATGACAGAGGAACACTGGGCCAGTCTCTTCCCTGCACTCTTCAGCCCCGTGTAGATCTGCCCCATTTCCATCGCGCCTTCCAGCCCCACCACCTCCAGCAGCTGGTCGCTGAGGTCTGCAGGAGAGAGGGATCTGAGCTGGTCCCCCCATCCCCAGGGATCCCCCAAAACAGCAGGGCCAGTGCACCAGGGCTGCTGGCTGTCCTGAAGCTTAGCAGTGCTGGTGGCACTGTGGGGATTTATCCTGATGTCCTCTGTGTCCCGAGATCACCAAGCTGGGTGTTTACAGCGCTGGGCAATGCTGTTATCCAAAATCTTTGGAGCAAAAGTACTCCTGGTCCGAAACAGCACCTGGGCCTGCATGGCTGCAGGGTGCCAGCTCAGATCCCCACCAGCCCTTTGGCTGTTTGTTTGCAGTGTATGAAATGGTGACACACCTTCCCCGGGTGCCCTGGGGTGCTGCAGCTCCCCAGGAGTCAGCATGCATGGAAGAGTCCTCACTGTGAACAATCTGGTCAAATCCCAGGGTATCACCTCATTTCACAGCTCATCCTGCTCTTCTGGGCTGCCAGCAAGGACACCTGACACTGGCACAACTCTGCTTCAGAGTTCTCTATTACACACCCCCTGTTAACCCTGTGAAGTCCTCTGAGCCTCCCATGCCCTCTTACCCACCCACGAGTGGGGATGTCCCCAGGGTACCAGCCCTTTGGGACTGGCTCTGCTCCCTGCCGCCTGTTGCCACTGGCTCATGCAGCAAGGGACAGACAGTGACACTCTGGCATGTGACACTGCTGATCTGGCAGCCACATCACAGGGTGCTGCTTCCCACCCCAGCCCCGGGCTGTGGGAGGTGGTGGGTGGCAAACCCAGGCACCTTGCCTGTTTTGCTGGCTGCTTTCTGCCACTGCTCCCCACTGGGGAACACTGCCAGCACTTTGGGCTGTCCCTGCCCATGGGGATGGCTCTGGTGGCTGCAGCAGTGGGTGCCAGGTGCCAGCTGGTCCCAGTGCAGGTCCTGTGCTGCCCCCAAACCCCACATCCAGGGTGGCAGCTCTGGTGTTGGGGCCTGGCAAGATGCTCACAAAATCCAGCTCTGCAGTTGGATTCCAGCTCCTCCTCTGCCATATTGTGGGGTCACCCCAGTGCCCCAAAAGACACAGAGCCTTCAACAACTCCTCCAGTGCTGTTGCTCCAGAGATGGTGGGTGCCCAGTGCTGACCCCACACTCCCCTATTGCCCCCCACTCACCCTGCACACAGAACTTCAGCTCCTTGGCGTCGGTGACCACAGTGCCTGGTGGCTTCTCCGGCACCTTCTTGCCCAGCCGGTTGTAGCCACGCTGCTTCTTGGTCTCACCCCACAGGTTGGAGCCACCGTACATGCTGGGGATGTTGAGCACAGCAATGCCCTCCAGGGAGGTGTTGCTCAGGTCCAGCAGGGTCCCATCGCACTGCCAGGGACAGGGGCAGTGTCAGGGGGGGTTGGGAGAGCTGTGCCCACGCCATGGAGCTCAGGCTCCTCTCCCCACTGCAGAAGCACAGATCCCTGAGCACAGCCTGACACCCAGTGCGGTGGCTGGGGCTGGAGATGCAAATATCCTGCCACTTTGCTTTCCCAGGGTGATTGTCCACTCCTTGTGCTCACCCTCCCTTCTGTTTCTGAGGGGGTTGTACTACAGGTCCAAAATGGCAGTCTCAAAAATGCAAATTCCTGGGAGACAACATAAAACCTGGTCCAGGCTCGGTGCTGTGACCCAAAATAGGAGACAACACCGTCTTGGCCCTAAAGTGACTTCTACCCAAGGAGCTCCAGCATGTGCTTCCCCCTCTCTCCTTGCCCAAATTGACTCCAAAGGACTGGAAATTTTGGCTGCCCAAAAAGTAGCTCAAACCAGTTTGTCTTCAAGTGCCATTTGGAAACTAGAAATACGGCTGGAAGGAAATTAAGGGAAAGG
Source organism: Lichenostomus cassidix (assembly GCF_008360975.1). Lineage (NCBI taxonomy): Eukaryota > Metazoa > Chordata > Aves > Passeriformes > Meliphagidae > Lichenostomus > Lichenostomus cassidix. The sequence goes on from NC_139490.1 coordinate 22,314,724, forward strand.
TGTCAGAGGGAAAAATGTCAGGTTTTGGAGAGCAAACCACAAGACAGCACACAGAACTGGCATCCCAGGCTTCACTGTCATGCAGCAGGACTGCCTCAGCTGAAAATTCCCTCTAAAAGTTAAAACACCCACTGCCTGCAGCTTTCTCACAGGATTGAAAGCAACAGCCATAGAAATGCATTTCCTAACTTCAGGTCTTCTCACGCTACCCAGACATGGATCCCCTTCCTAGACACCTCTGGTGGAAGCAGCCACTTTTTCACCCAACTGGAATTTCTCTACACCATTCCTATTTTCCTTGAGGCATCTGCTGTTTACCTCTCAGTCTGTGCTTCAGCAAATCCCAGCACAGTGTTTTCCTTGCATTTTGGTGATGCAAAGGCCTCTCTGGCCTCACTTGCTGTGCTGAGAGGGATGAAATGGGCTAATAAGCCCCTGCTGCTGCTCCAGTTCTGGTTGCTCTCATTTAACAAAGGTCTGGAGCTTATTTTGACCACCCCCTCGGCCAGCACTGAGGACACCAACCCCATGTATGTGGAGCTGGGTGCTCATATGATCTAATGCCTCGGTGTGTCAGATTCTTTCTGCCTCCCCTGGTGCTGCAGGATCTTATTTTTAGCCTCACACTGAAAGCAAAAAGCAGGAATCTTCTGGTTTGGGAGGGAAGAGCTGTCTCCCCAAGGCTTGGAAAGGATATTAATCCTTTAGTTCTCAATACATCTTAATGGTATTGTGATTTGTAGGAAGAGAAAAGACCTCAGTGCTCCGAGCAGTGGATACCAAGCGAGATACCTTGTGGGATGGACAACACAGCTCAAGCATCATCCCAAACCACAGGCACCTTTCCCACCTGCCTCTGAGGCAGCGGGTACCAGCGCAGCCACGGTGGGATGGCAGGGAGTCGGCTGCCAAGAGAGCAGGATGATGGGATGCTGCAGGAGCCTGTTCCTGCCCACAGCCGCCCACGCCTGCCCACAGCCGCGGGCAGCAGCGATTCTCCCTGCAGAGTCCTCCCCGCTTCGTGCCAGCGAGCTACAATGGGCCCTTTGAGCAGGGGCAGCTGACGGCGCGCTGGCAGCGAGGCTGGAAGGAGAAATTTGCAGCTGGGGGAAAAAGCAAATTCATTTCCAGGAGTTGTAGGGGGAACGAGTGCCAATTTCCAAAACAAAACTGCTATTTCTCTTCGAGGCTGACAGTTGCCTGGGAGCTGGAGGGAGGACAGGCGGCTGCTTTCAACTTCAAATACTGCGGGATTAACGCTTTCCTGCCAGTGGGCTCAGCTGGTGGGGACACACATTTGGTGGGGAGCACCCCGAAAAGAAATGGGGGGGTTCCTCGTGCCCATCTCCAGCAGCACTGAACTCCACAGACATGGACTTTATCCACCCGGGACACTGCTGCACTGATGGGGAAGGGGGTGAGATGGTTGAGATGCTGGTCCTGCTCCTTCCCACGAGTTTCCAAGGGTGAAGCTACCCACCCCAGGCTTTGGGAATCCCTCTGCCCGTGGCCACATATCTGCAGGGTCAGCTCTCTGCTCTGCACCCACCACCTGCTCTGACTCCCACCACCCCTTGCAGCAAGTGCTATTTTCCCCCCTCACCCTCCAGCCTAAGTTATAAAAGGGTGGATTATCCAGAGATAGGGAGAGACGGAAGTTTACAGCCCAAATCCCCAGCGCCAGCGCAGAGAAGTGACAGCGCTCTTAGCAACCACGGGCCCTCCTCTCAGCTCTAATTAAAGGCTGTTTCCATGTCATCCAATGAGGGCTGGGAGCAGCGCGGAATTTACAGAGAGAATATTCCAGGCATGCTCTCAAATACAGCTGGAAGTGGGGAATACAGGGTTATTCTTCTGCCCACAGCTGGCCAGCTTTGCAGCAAGCTCTGCATGGTGGCATAGGGGGTCCTGCCAGCCACTGTGTCCTTCTGCCACAGTGAGGGGTCAAAGCCATGGGGGCACCCTCTCCCCAAACAGCTAAAAGCCTTGTCTGAGAGATCCATGGGCAATGGCTCCAAAAAGCCCTTTTGCCATGGCTGGAGCCAGGGACCATCCTAGGAGACCCACCTCAACCTCAACATAGTCGTGGAGCTTCTTGCACGTGGCTGCAAAGGTCTCTGATGTCCCGAATTCGAAGTACCACAGCTTGTTCTTCATCCTGGGGCACAGAGACATGTCAGCATCCCACCTGGAAGCAGCACCTTGCACCAACCAGTCAGCAGCAGGATGGGCTGCCAGAGACTGCCTGGAGCTGTTGTGCTGGGGACATGAGCCACGATGAGGACAAAAGCCATCGTGGAGAGGAACCACTGGCATCCTGGCCTCATGGAGTTGTGTGGTGGGACGGGGGTGTGTCTGGGGGTTGGGGGGCTGTCAGGAGGTGGCCTGAGCAGACCTGGGTCTGATACCCAGCAGAGGGGTAGGACTGGGGTGCTGGGTGCTCCCTAGTGTGGGACAGGCTGTCAAGAGACAGGGCACCCTACAGAGAGGATGTCTCAGCACCCTCCTGGCACCCTGACCATGCCTCATTCCCTGCATCAATTGCTGTGCCAGGCTTTGAGGGGGAGGCTGGAAGCTGTGAGAGGCTGTAAGGTGAGAGGAGCTGAATGCTTTGGTCCACTCGAGATTTTTCTAGCAGGTATTTCTAAACCTGAGGATGGGGGTCACAAACCATGTCTCCTGCTGCCATCGCCCCATTTCCATGCACCCTGAGCACACTGGGAACGAGCTGCGACCTGCTGTCTGCCCTGCCCTCACTGCCTGGCCTGCTCCTGCCCGTCCTGGAATTCCACACTAATTATAAAGCATGAATGAACGTAACTGGGTGTGGGGCCAAGTTTGAGCAGCCTGCCGCACCACAGGACCTCGAAGAAGCATCCCAAACCCCCACCATGCCTGGCCCTGGATCCCAGCCACACTTGGTACATGCCCTGCCTGTCCCCTAAGGTCAGCCCAACACCAAATCCTCTTGGCACTGTGCATGGCAGTGGCAGGGTGTCCCCCCACCCCCAGCCCTCAGGGGGGCCCTGGGGGGCTCTTACCTGCTGTTGAATTTCTCAGGGTGCTTTTCTCGCATGATGTGAAAGCGGTGGGCAATGGAGGCATCCTGTGGAGAGTGGGAGCACAGAGACATCAGTGGGGCAGCAGAGAAACAGAGCTTCTGCCCTGCACCCTGTGGGCACATGCCAGGATATGGGTGCCCAGCTCTTCACTGGTCCCTGTGGCACAAGGACACGGTGAGGGGGCCACGCCAAGGCCATGGAGGGACCCTCAGCCAGGCTCTTCTCAAAGCTTGTTAAGTGAGATGTAATTACTGCACTTGGCCTCCTTCCCTCACCACAGGGCCTCTGCATGGAGGGGATGATGAGAGGGGAGGAAAGGCAACCAATAGAGCAGTCGGGCCATGGGGACACCCCGAAACCCTGCACCTGACAGCTCCCCTGGCAGCTCTCCTGACACTCATCACAACCTCTCCTTATGCAGAGTGGGGCTGTTTAAGCCCAACTCAGAAGCTGTCACCAAATGCCACCTGCAGTGACACCCCCTGGCATTCACAGGAGCCAATATGAGCCCCGAAGCACCTTGCAGTGCTGCAGGTGGGTGACCCATGCCATGGTGGCACCCCTGGCACAGTATAGAAGTGCTACAAGCTCCCAGGAAGAGAAGGGCTTTCTCCCAAACCCTCCTGCTCTCAGGACTGTCCCCCAGCACTGGGGGAAACCCCCGTGGCACACGGCTGTCATCCTCCCCAAGCTCCCTAACCTCTCTAGGTCAGGAAAACATGGGGGAATGTGGGTCCAAACACCAAAGCAGGGCTTTGCTGATGGGTGCTGTCTTGGCAGGTGGGGTGTTCCTGTCTCTGGGACCCCAAACCTCCCTGTACCCTGTTTAAGCTCCTCTCACACTCAGTCTTGCAGCATTCCCACTGGGAAGAGAGAGATCCCATGCCTGCTCATGTATCTAAGTGCTGCCTTTACAAACGACAGTAAAACCAGAAAAACAAGGCCAGGAGATGGAGGGAGGCTGGGAGTGTAAGGAGAAACAGGAAGGGAAAAACCAACTCCTGCCCCATGGAACTCACCACCCCAATGGAGAAATAGTTGTTGATGATGGTGGATGGCACAGGATCTCCGTTGGCCTCCTTGTCACTAGGAATGATGTCTATCTGCCAGCGGTCCAGCATCACCTCTGTGCTGTGCTCTATGTCTTTCAGGACCTTCATCAGGTTGCCTCCTTCGTAGCCTGGAAGGGAAAAAGGATGAAGGAGGATGAAGGGAAGCACAGGCATGTCACAGCCAGGTGCCAAGCACTTGGGGAAGGCTGGGCTGCTGCTGTGGCACATTCTCGTAGCGGTGGCAGAGATTTTGGCTAATGGCAGGGCTCTCCAAATGGAAAAATCTGGGCAGGGCCTGGCTGCTGGGGGTTGAGAAAGCAGCAGCTGCTCTTTTTGGAAGGAGTTAGAGGCACCAGGCTGAGATGCAGCTCTGAACTGCATCCCAGGAGGCCAGGACTCCTCTCTCCCCTGGGATGGCACCCACCCAGCCACACAGAAGGGTTCCCAAGGACCAGCCACCCACTGGGCGATGCTCGCCTGTCCTCACCTCCTCCCCAGCGCAGGCACCGTGCGAGGTCATTGCCTGTTCCCAGGGGCAGGACAGCCACTGGTGGGTGCTTCGCCAGGTTTGCCTTATCTGCAGTTCAAGGGAGAAGAGAAGTTTGAGGCTGACAAGGCTCATTCCCTGCTCCTCTCCATGTCCCTCCTCAGCCAGCAGCCTGGAATGATGCTGTTGGCAAGACCACCACCCCACGTTCACTGGGGGAATATTGGGAATCTTTGGCAGATCAAGGATGCAGGTGGATGTTGCTCTGCAGGAACACAGCTGTCCCTTGCTCACCTATGCAGTCCAGGATCCAACCCACAGTGCCGTCCCCTCCACAGGCCAGCACACGGAAATCAGGAGTGTCCCGAAAGAAGTTCAGCCTGGAGAAAGCCAGGAGAGACAAGGGGTGACATGGGGGAGCAGGGGCCGGTGGGAGAGGGCAGAGGATCACCTGCAGCAATTCCATACCCTGGTGCGGGCCCGCCGCGGTCCAGGTTGTACACTTGGCGTGGGTTGAGCAGGTAGTGAAACTTCCGAAGGACCCTGGCAAGAGAGGGACGTGAGGAATGCCATGAAGGTGAGTCCCACACTGGGATTGATGCCCGAAGGACCAGCAGCCCCCAACCCTGGGGGGAAGCTGTTCCCACCTACCGCTCCCCTTGCCTCCCTCCACTCTTGGGGTTCACAAACACCAGGAGCGGGTGCGTCCCAGGCTGAGGGGTGATCTGGAGGGCAGAAAATGCAGCTGTGAATTCCTGCCTACTGTTGGTTTCAGTGGCAGAGCTCACCTGCAGCCCCGTGCAGTAACCTACTTGCAGCCCTTGCCCATCCACTGTGGTGGAGTTGAACTTGAAGCCCTGGCTGTCCTCGGGGCTGGTGCTGGCAGGGGAGTCGCTCTCCGATCGTCGGCAGTGGGACTGCCTGTCCTTTGGGGAACCAAGGCATGGATGCCCACACTGCCTGAGAGGCAGTGCCAGCAGCCAGGGCAGGCAGATCGGCCTGGGGGATGCCCTGCTGGGTCCCTGTCACTGCAGCCAGGAGCAAGGCACTTACCAGGACAAGGGGGGCACTTACCAGGACAACAGGGCAGATGTAGGATGGCAGCAAGATGTGGTCCCGCAGTGGGCCCCCATCACACTCTGGCTTCACATGGGAGGCACACTTGTTGTGGAGCTGGTGGAGAGGGAAGAGGGGACATTGGACAGGGGACACCTGCCATCTCCTGCTCAGGAGCAGAGCTGGCTGTGCAGGCACTGTGGATGTGTCCCAGCCCTGTACTCACGGTGATTTGGCACCAGACGCAGTGCAGGCCAGTGATGCCCTGGTAGCACTTGATGCTCTTGTGACATCTGTCACACTTGACGGGGGAATTGCCCTCGATCCAGGTGTGCTGCATCACCTGCAAGACACAGGGGGACGCTGTGGCACAGGCATCTCCCTCCTGCTAGGGGTGTCTGCCAGGATTTGGGAAGCTTGTCCTGCAGGGATGCTGGTTGATCCAATCCAGCCCCTCACATGAGCCCCATCTGGAGCCATGGCAAATCTTGGGGCTGGGGGTGCCTGGGGACTGGGGATGGGGCACATCCTGCAAGGCTTTGGATGCTGGGAATGCCCACGAGCTGCTGTCCAGGATGTGAGGGGCAAAACCCAGGGGAAGAGGCTGGGGGGAGCCAGAGCAGGAGAACCCCTGGCTCAGAAATGCACCAGCTGCCTACTCACGCTTGTGTTTCTCTTGGACTTAACGTAGGTGCTGATGCAGGAAGCAATGTCCTTGGACACACACCTCTCATGGACTGTGTACTTGCAGACTGGTGAGAGAGAAAAATCACAGAGCCACAGAATCAATCAGGTTTGAAAAGCCTTCTAAAACCCTTGAGTCCAATTGTTACCCCAACACTAGCAAAGCCACCACTAACCCATATCCCCAGGTGCCACCAAGAAGGTGGTCAGCACCACTCCCCAGCATGGGAGCTGCCCCCTCCCCACTCACCCTGCAGCACCCACGGGGCTCAGCACTAACAGGGATCAATCCCCCCTCCCCTGGGCACTGGATGTGGCAGGAGCCACAGTCTGGGAGTGCAACATTCTGGCAAGGATCCAGGACTCACAGGAGCAGCAGAGGCCCTGCTTGCGCACCCCCAGCAGCATGGTGCGGCAGAAGTTGCAGTAGGCAGGTTTCTTGAAGTGCTTCAGCCTCCAGGCATGTTGCCCATCATCCTTCACATTCTGCAGGGCAGGAGAGTGGAGGGTGAGGGGGTCACTCCCCTACAGCCAAGAGTCCCAGCGCCCTCAGCCTAGCATTTCTATCAACTTTTCATCCCCTGAAAACCCCATGGTGTTTCTGGGAGTTTGCTTCCAGCAGGATCATGGGCTCCCCCTATTTCCCTTCTCTCTGGTGTTCTCCAGAGCATCCTTACCACCACATCTCCCTGGGCACATCCACCTCCAGCTCTCATGCACCCTTGGCCCAGCCCAGCCACAGGGAGGGTCTTGGTGGCTGACAGGAAGGTGACTTCACATCTGAGGCAAAGCCACCACCACCACCATGGGGTGATCAAAGAGCAAACCTCTTGAATTTGGGGCCAGGCATGACTGCTTTGCAGGAGCCAGTTAAAATTCCCCGCTTTCTTCAATTTTTCTGCCAGAAAGCCTGTCCCACATCCCCACCTCTCCATGAGAACAATGGGCATCATGAGCAAAACCATTTTTCCCTGCAAATTATTACCTGATGGCCAGGGATGCACTTGAAAGAAATGAAGGCGAAAAGGATGAAAAAACAAGACAGAAAAATAAAGGAGGTCCCAAGAACCCCAGCTTTGCTCTTTGAACCCCAGTCTACAAGAGGACATGCCATTTTAGGTACTCATCTTAGGTTTTGATTAAATGTTTATCAAACTGGAGTGCACTGTGATAGCAAGGAGCAAGCCCAGCCTGCTTGGGCACAGCAGCTCGCAGTGGCTGCAGCTCAAAAATGAGCTTGGAAAGATTTGGGGGGTGAAGGGGGCAGGGTGGGGTTGTCAGCAGGGGCTGGGGGCAGCAAGGGGCTGTGTGGTGTGCTGCTGGGGCTAGGCTGGAGCAGACAAAGCAGATCTCTGCAGGGACACTCACTGTCTCCATCCCCAGGAGCACCAGCAAGGGGATGGTGGTCATTCCACCCCGGATCCACTCCTCCAGTGTCACAGTCCCATCGTGGTTGTAATCAATCTCCTCCATCATATCCTTCAGGATCTGCAGGAGGGAGAAAATGTGGTGACACAGTGATGCCACCCAGGGCTCTGGCTGGCAGTCCCTGTATCTGCCCCAGCCCCAGCACTCACAGGCTTCAGCTCGGTGGAGTCCCACTCCAGGTACTCAGCCACGTGCACCATCTGGTTGATGATGCGATCCAGCTCCTGAGCACACAGAGACAGCAGTGCCCGAGGTTAGGGACAGCTCCAGGCACACAGTGTCCAACCCCAAGCCCCAAGGATCTACATTCCCATATGCCCAAGGCCACCCCAGTGCCCACCTACACACGAGGGGCAGCACCACCCCAGTCCTCCATTTTTCAGGGCCTTCTGCCCTGAAAACCTACAAGAAACTCTGTAAGGGGTTTTCCTTGGGAAAAACGATTCTGATAAGCCAGGTTTTATTTGCAACAGGTTTCAAGGATGATAACCAAAGAATAAAGAGAAAACATCACAGGAGAAGAAGCTGTGCATGATTTTTTCTTCCCTCAAATACCATGACCTGATGTAGAGCTACAGTTCTTGGTGGGTGGATTTTTTCTAGCTCCTGCTGGATGCAGCAGACTTAGCATGTGATCCCCAGCTTTGCAGCCCAGCTGCTGCTTCCCTCCTGCCTTTCCACATCCCTGCCCATTTTGGAGCACCTCACCAGAGGAGTGGGCACCCCAATATTGTCCTGCATGTTTCCAGCCCTCTGAGCAGCCCCTGCTTTCTCTCTCGAGGGAATGCTCACCGAGCTGTCCAGGAGGCCATTTCCATCGGTATCGTAGAGGCGAAACATAACTGGAGGGAGGAGAGAAGCTGCTGATAATCAGAGCCCCAGGGCACCCTGCTCCAGGTTGCTGGAGCTTCAGGGTGGAAGCCCCACTATGCTGGCTGAGCTGGGGTGAGATGTGACCCCAGGGCTGTGGAGCATCAGAGTGAAGCCCCTTGGCCAGACCCCAGTGACACAGGCAGGAGCAGCAAGGGATGCTGAGCGGTTTTCCCAAGGGCACAGGAGCATGCAGCCCTGCACTCATCCTCAGGCAACCCCCCCTGAGCCACTGGTCCCCTCTCCACACAGCATGACCCCAGAGTCCCACTTACATTCCAGCTTGTCCTCTGCTCGTCCCCTCTCCAGCAGGGACAGGTAGCAGACAATGTCCTTCAGGTGGACCACCTGGGCCAAGGGGGTGGGAGGAGGAGGTGGGGTGGCTTTCAGGGAGCTGGAGCTTTTCCGGAGGCTGAAGTGTAACCTCTTCTCCCCACTCCTCGTGCCTGTGGGCAGGGAGAGAGCCCATGCACAGGGATGACACTGGACCAGGAGTTGTCCCCGGGTGGGACATGGGAACTCTGGGGCATTCAGCGTGGGGCTGAGTGACACCACGGGGCCAGGGCTGAGACACAGAGGGGACACAGGAATGGGCACCAAAAGGGCACTTGGGGCTGGGTGTCAGCACAGGCCTGGGGGCACAAAGCAGGTGTGGGACTGGTGCCATCACAAGGACAGGGCTGGGCAGAGCTGCTCAGTACCTGGGGCACAGACTTTCATACCTCCATCACACCAGGGGTGGGTGTGGTGAGCAGTTGGAGCCACGGAAACATCCCTGCTGGGAACAAGCACCCACCCAGGAGTGAGAAGCTCAGTGGGCAGCAAGGCACCTTGCCAGGGTGCCAGGACAGCTTACACTTGCTGATGCCAACAGCAGCCCTTGGCAGAGGGGCCATTCCCAGTGCTCCCCTCCTCGGGGGCTGGCAGGGCCTGGGGCAAGGGGCAGCCATGATTTACCACCCCATTTCCCCCTCTCTATAAGCTGCTGCCAGGTAATTAAGACTGGCAGGTGCTCTGTGGGATGGGATTGGTGGCTTCAGTTTGCCAAGAGAAGGTGTCGAGATTGCCAGGAACCTGGTGAGTTTGGAACGTCACTGCCACTGCGACAGGGACTTGACCAGAAACTGGGGAGAGCTCCTGACTGCCTGTGTCACCCTGTGGAGCCCCAGCCAAGCTCACCTGGTGACTGAGGGCTGAGCAGGGACCCAGAGGAGATCTTGGAAGAGCCCGAAGAGTTGTGAGCAGAAGTGGTGCCAGCGGTGGATTTCTGGGAGGATGATCTGGACCAGCTGGGGGAGGCATTGGGGATCGATGCCGGGGTGAGGGATGCTGCCTGTGGCTCAGCTGTGTTGCTGTGGCAGCTCTTGGGCTCAGGAGTGTGACGTCCCAGGGCACTTCGAAGTGTTTTCCCGTTGATCCCTGCAGAGCAGACATGTCCAAGGGCAGTGTGACAGCAGGGTGTCTGTGCCCCTTCCTCCAGGAATGGTGCTGGGTGTTCGCCCTGGGTCCTCTCTGCTAGCCCTGTGCCTCCCCGCCCTGGCATCCCAGCCCCAGGGCTCTCTGAGGGGCACAACAGGTGGCTTCTCACCCTCCTGCCTGGCCCAGCAGCTCCCAGCAGGGCCCCCATCCCTGGCTGATGGACACCACAGTGCTCAGGACCACACAGGGAGGATGTGCTCCTCTGTCACCAGCTAGAGCCGAGACTGAGGGAGGTTCTCCCTTTCCTTTTGCAATTTATAGTCCTTTCAGCAGATGTCTCCACGAGCCATGAATCCAACCGGAAAGGGCTGGGGGAGGCAGACTTGGCTGCCTGGCACACATAGCCTGCTCTAGGTGCAGCTGAGTGCAGGGTGGCTGCTTGCACCAACACCTGTGGCAGAGGCACAGGACACCTCGATCCAGATGGAGATGCTGACATGGGGTGACTTGGGCTCTGAATGTGCAAGGAAAGGGCATGAGCCATTGCATCCTAGAGAAATCCTTGCCCAGAGCACCCTGGGGTGGGGCAGAGCTGGGTTGTGAGCTGGTCCTAATGCCACCCACTGCAGGTGCCACCCCCTGACCTGCATTCCTGTGAGCAGTGTGGAAGCAATCCCACCGTGCCAGGCTGCCCTGGCGTGCCCAGCTGGGTGACAGGGCTGGCTCACCGAGGGTGCTGTGCTGTGAGGCTCCAGGGCTCTGCTGCTGGGTCTCGGGGGAGGCTTGGCAGATCTTACGCTTGAAGGAAGTGAAGAGGTGCTGGCAAAGCTCCTCAGGCACATCTGCCTCCAGGTAGGTCTTCATGAAGAGGCAGAAGCCCTCATAGTCGATGGGCTGGGGAGAGGACAGAGGAGGAGGATGGAGGTGCCCCAGGCCACCGTGAGGGTGCAGAGCTGCCCGTGAGGTGGGGCTTCATGCCCTGAGCCCCCTCACTGGGCACATCAGCAGCAGAGCCCTCTGCAAAACCACTGGCTTCCCAAATCCCAGTAGTTGGCTATAACCTAAAGGGACCCAGGGGCAGCAGGGCCAGAAATGACCAGTGCCAGCGTGGCTGAGCCAGGTGACTGGTGCTGGGAGCAGGGACAACAGCCAGGACAGGAGCTGGAGGAGTGGCAGGGAAGGGCAGAGCAGCGGGACCAGCCCAGCCCCAGCCCCATGGGGACTCTGGGCCTCCTCCTTCCTCACCAGGCATTGCCATTACATGAGGATAATGTTTTCCAAAGGCTTTTGTGGCCCCAGCTGGAGTGAGAGTCCTGTGGTGCCTTGGAATAGCAGAGTAGCTTTGTGCCCCTCCTAACCACATTCAACTCACTGATTTTTCCCATTTTGCCTTGATTCTAGTGATTACAGCCCCCACAGAAGGCTCTGTCCTGCTGGCACACTAATAGGTCTCTCTGAAAGCACTCCTTGGAAAAAATAATCCCAGCCTTTTTTGGAGGAGAGCGAGAGGGCACAGAGCTATCCCATCCCCTTGCTGGCCAAGTCATTTGCTTTTAGCGGGAGAGTAAATCCCTCCTGGATTCTGCCTGGCAAAGGAATGCCCCAAAAAGCTCTCAGTGGGATGGGATGGGATGGGATGGGATGGGATGGGATGGGATGGGATGGGATGGGATGGGGTAGGATGGGATGGGGTAGGATGGGGTGGGATGGCCATGCAGTGTGCATGGTGCCCGGGATGGCTGGGGAATCCAATCCTGGGAGCAACACCACAGGGAGAGATGGGGGCCAGCCAGCCAGCCCTGCCTTCTCCTGGCTGCTTCCAGCTGCTGGAGCTGGGCTGGGGGAGCTGGTGGGGCACTGGGAGCTGCCAGCAGCATGGGGGGACACTGGTGGGCACAGGGCCATACCTGTTCGGGGTTGTACCTCGAGAGGACGCCGTCCCCATTGAACTCCTCCAGAACGTCCTTGAGCTTCTTGCTGGAGTCTGGGGAGACAATGGCACTGTGCTCAGAATGGCCCTGCTGGGCTGCCTTCACCATCCACCAGCAGCATGGTGCAGAGGGGTTTATCAGCTTCATGTACAATTTCTGGATCCTTCTGTGCCTGGAAGAGGCCACCCTTGCCCTGCTTCCCCTCCCACCTTCAGAGGGCAGGGCAGATATGGAAAGCTGGCTTGGGAGCTTTACATACAGAGAGAGCTTCCTCCTACCAGTGTGAAAACAAACACCGACCCAGAGCAAAGCAAGGAAGGCATGGACCACATTCCTGTCCCAGCTGCTCTGGTGTGCCAAGCACACCCCTGGATGTCCCTGCCCCTTGTGCAAGGCTGCAGGTGGCTGCTGGCACGCCTTGGCAGGCTCAGTCAAGCCAGAGGCTGCCTTGGGCTGCCCGTTGGTATCTGCAGGAGGTGCCAGGAGGGAGAAATAGAAAGTATTGATAGAATGATGGAATCATTTAGGTTCGAAAAGCCCTGTAAGATCATCAAGTCCAGCCATTAACCAGCACAATTGCATCAGATAGAAATGTCCCACATCTCCATAGTTTTTAAATACCTCCAGGGATGGTGACTTCACCACTGCCCTGGACAGCCTGTTTCAGTGCTTGACTATCATTTTGGGGAAGAAATTTTCGTGAATATCCAATCTAAACCTCTCCTAGTGCAGCTTGTGGCCATTCTTTTTTGCCCTATAATTAGACTGGTCCATGCAAGCTTCCACACAAATACTAAAGACTTTCCCTGGCTGAGTGTCCTGGGCTGGAGTATCTGGAGGGACATTCATCCTTTCAAAATAGAGAAAAAAGGGAAAAGCAGAAAGAAATAAGATCAAGGTGATCAACACTCAGCCCTCACCTTCACACACATATCTGGGCAAGTGCATTTAAAAGGTTTTTGGACACACCAGCCTTGTTTATTGCTGTGAAATCCTCTCTCCAAGCGGGGGCTGTGCTGGCTCTGATCCCCTCAGCCCTCTGCTGGGGACAGAACTTGGCACTGGACCACAACTGTCTGGGATGTCTGGGGCACTCAAGGAAGGGGATCCTGGGCCTCCTTGGCCTGTTCCCTGTTCCCCAGCCCGGTGCCAAGCCATCTTTCTGGGGAGGAGGCAGCAGCCCACGCTGCAGCCTTGCTGGCCACACTTTGATTAACAAAACGAAGCTGCTATTAGTGTTCTTAGTCCAGCGTTACAGATGGTGTTTTATGGTCTGGGATTCAGGAAAGCAAAGCCCACCATCCTCCAGAGAGGCAGAACGGGATGCAGAGAGGGATATTGCAGACACACCTCTGCCTGCAGCCCTGCCTGAGGTCTCTGGCTGGAGGGCAGGAGGATGGGAGCAACTTGCCCCCAGCCTCACCCCTTGGCTGTACAGTGTCCCCAAGGATAGCCTCAGGGAGCTCACAGGGTCCCCTCTGCCTTTCAGTCATCTCCCATCCAGCCTGCTCTCCCCAGGGTCGTGCCCATCCTGCAAAGCAGCACCCCTGTGATTTTACATCCCTCCTTCCATCCTGTGCTCCCGGCTGGGATTTTCTGCCCACCCTGCCCTGCTCTCAGCAGCTGCATGGGCTGCACTGCTTCTCCATCAACTGCTGTGGAAAGCACACCCATGCTCCAGCTCTCTGGCAGGCAGAACCTCAAGGACCTGGTTTTGGACCCCTGCACTTTGCCCAGGCTCCCTCTCCAGCTCCTCCCAGCCCCAGGACCCCTTCGGTGCTGCTGCAAATCTCCTTCCCTCGGCAGGAGCTGCAGCAGAGAGTTGCTCTGCAAAAGCACTAAGGAAAATTACCGCAGAGGGTTGGCAGCCCAAAGCGAGCTGTGGAGCAGCTCCGTGTGTTTGGGAAAAGCCAGTCTGCTTTCCTGGTTGGCATTTCGCTTCGCTAACGAACGTGGGAGCTGGCCGCCTTCGGAAGGACTGAGCTGTGCTCACGTGTCCCCCCAAAGCTCAGCCAAATCCTCCTGGGCACCCAGGCTTTGGGACCCCAAGCAGCCAGGGGTAGGGGTCAGGGATTTTTCCAACCTCTCCACCTGAAACCTAAGGAATCACCCAGTTTTGCAGGAGGATACTAATGAGGGTAGGACACGAGTCCAGCACAGATAAGCAGGACTTTCCACCCTCCTCTCCCTGTCCCAGGAGGTTGCACAGGGTACTCACAGTCTGTGTACTGCTGGAGCTGGGCAAACTCGGTGGGGCTGAGCGAGATCCACATGGCATCACTCATCTTTGGGTGGCAGTGCCCGTGGCAGGGGCCACCAGCCGCTGTGCTGCCGTGCCAGGCTCAGTGCCACAGGTGCCAGCAGCCACTCGGTCACATTGTCATGGCGAGGGGCACGGGAGGCTCTCGGACTGCTGGCATCATTCTGCTGAGCCCGTGAGAAGCAAATTCCAGAGCTTCAGGGCACCTGGTCAGCACCTTCCTCCCTGGAGGGGACAGAAAGAGAGGATGGGGTCAGCAGAAAGCAGAGGCTGGGTCCTGCTGCCACAGTTCCTCGGTGACAGTCACATTTGTTAGTGGGGTCTGTGGGGCACTTGGAAATGGTGTGCCAGGGTGCTTTTCCAGCTGGGAAGGGCCCACACTGCAGAGGTGGGGGATTCATATTCCAGGGAACAGGGAAGGGAGTGTGTGGGCTGCAGTGCAATGATGGTGAGCATAAGGAGGAGCACAGGGCGCCTCGCTGTGTGAGCATTCCCAGGGCTTGGTGTCCCTGGGGAAGCCACTCTGCCATGGAGCCAGCCTGGTGCCACCCTGTGCCATAACAGCCACAGCTCACAGTGGCTGGAGGAGGACAGAGGTCAAGCAAACGCCTTGGGCAGGGAAAGGACCTGGTCACCCCCAGCATTTTCCAGGGGAAAAGGGAGCAGAAGGAAGGGCACGATTATTTAAAGAAGATGCAACAGCTGGAGGCAGAGAAAGCAAGAGAGTAGAAACTGGCAGCTTACTCTTGCACCTTTGAAGCTTCTGTTTACTCCCAGAGAATCATTGTAAATGAAAATCTACAGTCAAAACTGGATGCAAGGGGAAAACCTGTGCCACAGAGAAACCCCAGCCAAAGGTCCCTCTCCAGCACACCTGCTCATAGGCTACGAAACTTATTAGTTTTTCCATTTAACTGAACTGGTCATCAGGCAAAGGGCAGCATTTGAAGGAGGTGGTTGTTTTCCAAGGAGTTTAATCTCCATTTTAGGGCTGTTTCCCTGCTAAATGTTGGCTCCCAGTGTCCACCAGCCTGAGCTGATGGACTGGAGAAAGCAGAGCAAGGATGAGCTGGGAAAGGTCATGAGACTTGGGATGATGCTTGGGGAGCACCCACATCCCCCAGCTGGCTGTACCTTTCTGTTCACAGCAAAATATCTTTGATTAAGGTGAACAAGTAATTTTGGGGAGCTGTCGGGTCCCACATGCCACACCAACCCCAGACAGAGTCCCTAGGGACATTCCCATGTGGGGTGCACCAGGAGCACTCACTTAACCCCTCGTCCTCCGGACTTTCCCCATATTTGTTTACTGAAGCTATTTTGGCTTTATATTCAGCTGCTGAAAGTGCTCCAGGGTAAGATGTGGTCCCAGGGGCAAAACCTGGTGTTGGCAGAGGAAGGAGCTCTTTGGGGCTGTGGGGAGGGAGGATGGTGACCCCCGAGGAAAGAGCACAGGGCTGAGCACCCAGGCAGATGGCTGCTAAGGGATTTTCCAGCTGCAAGGAGTGACTGCACACCTAGAGAGGAGCCCACCAGAAACCCTGGGTGCACATTTGCTGGAGTTAAATGTCACAACTCTCCTTAGTCCTTCCCAGTCCTTTCCTGCCAGGAGGACAAAGTCACTGGGGTCTTGCTGCACCTCTCCACAGCCTGGGACCACAGCAATGGCTGTCCCAGGATAGGGAGCAGTGTCCTCACTGCTCTGCCCTGAGGCACTCATGGAGGGATAACATACAATCCTGGGGAAAATCTCACCCTCACTGGGGCCCTGCAGCCCCAAGGCAACTAGCCTCCAGCCAGTGACTACCCCAGTTCATCCTGGCAGCTCTTTGTCCCCCTGCCACCAACGGGGACAGGCTGGATGCAACAGTGGCAGGGCTGGGAAAGAACTACCCAACATCTTCCCACCGTGGTATTGGTTTTGTGGGGATCTTCATCTTGGTGAAAGCACAAGCAAGATCATGGTGTTTGCTCCTATGCTGGATGGTGGGTTTGTCCCAAAGGATTTCTGAGGCTGGTCCAGAAGAACTCAATCTGTAAGAAATGCCCAGGAACTCACACAGACTTCATGTTTCCTGGTGAACAAGTTGTTTGATTTGATCAGAACCTCTTTTAAATCCCAAATTTATCCAAGGAGAGGCTGAGAGTGCAGAACTAGCTAGAAGAAAAGACAAAGTGAGGGGAGACCTAACTGGCTCCAGCTCCCCAGAGGAGTTCAGGGGCACTGAACCCTTACACAACAAAGGGCAGCAAAAATATCCCTCACTTCTTTAAAAGGTGGGTGATGGGGCCGGGTGACAGGGCAGCACAAAGCACCAGAAGGAAAGCAAAGCAGAGCTAATTGGGCCATCCCAAGGGGCTTTCCCCCAGCAATCGCTGGAATAACAAATGCCACTTCTGGCGCGTCAGTCTCGGATTTCAGGAAGGGCAGGAAAAAGCCTCCTTAGGAATCCAGCTGCTCCTCGTTTGACCGCCCTCTGAATTGTCAGCGGCAAATTATGTTCTATTAAATCAAATTTGCCTCTCGCTAAAAATAGCTCCCTACTAGTGTTACAAATAAGAGCGGATTACCCTGCCTGAAGGCTCTCACCGGGACACGGCCCCTCGCCCCTCCTCGCTCCGTGCCCGCCGGCCGTGTGCGTGGGCTGGCCGCTCCACCGGCACCGGCCTGGCGTCACTCACGGCGGCCAAAGTGGCTGGGGGAGGATGGAGAGAGGGCAGCGTGGAGCCTCCCAAACCCCCCTGGGGGAATAAGTGGTGCTGGAGCCCTTGGGAAGATGCACGGAGCATCCTGCCAGCTCCAGGGATGAAGGAGGTGCCGCTGGGAGCATCGATGGATGCAGACGGAGGTGACACTCCATGGGAGCCAGGCTGCAGCCATGTAGGGCCTGAAACACCTCGGCAAGGGAAATGAAGGCAGGAGTTAGCCATGGGCCAGCTCCACACAGTAAGCGGATCATGAACAAGCAGCAGGACCAAGACACGGGTAGTGGAACATGTCAGTGTCCCTAAGAAAGGGCTTTCCTCCAGTATCCAGGGATGAGGGACTCCCAGAAGCAGCAATGGGATGGCAGAGGAGGTGTTTTCCCAGCCAGGCATCTCTGTTAGGAGCCTTTTCACCAGCCCTGCAGGAACACCCAGCTCCTCCATCCCACAGCACAGAGCCCTGGGTGTCACCATGGGATTGGAAGGGCTTTTTCCACTGCCACCCCCCAGCCCCACCATGACCACACCTACTGATGGGGACCTAATTCTGCCCACACTGGGGCAGAGAGGCAATGGGTTGGCAGCTTCCAGGTGCTGGCAGAGCCTCCAGCCTCTGAATGGCTTCAGAGGAGCGTGTGGATGGGGCTGCAGCTCATGGCCTGCTGGAGATTTCTGCTTCAGATCCCCTTTGGGAAGGAAAAACATCATCTCCTTGAGCTTGGCACGAGGAGGCAACGCTCCTGCTGAGCACACACACACGTGCAGAGTCTGTGGCTCCCTGGCAGCAGAGGGATACAGCTCGGCACAATGCTGGGTTCTTCCCTGCACATCCCTGCCTGGGCCTGCAGAAAGCCACAGTCACGCGCCACATCTCCTGGGGCAGAAGCATGGCAGGTCCCTGCAGGAATGGCATTTTCCAGGCCTCCTCCCCATCTTTTGGAAAGATCAGCCTATTTTTGTGTTGGATGGGGAGAGGCCCCTGAGGCGGTGGGTGGAGTATAAATCCCTCCTGTCCCACTGCAGCAAACAAACCCCAACCAAGTCACGCTCAAACTATTTTCTGCAGTGACAGGAGAAAGCGCTTCTCTGCATTTCGCCAGCCCAAGGAGACACTCTGGATCAGCTTTTTCCATTCTCCAAACCTGTTGCTGTGTACACATTGCCCTGAGCCTTTGACCATCCACCCACACAGAGCAAGGCACGCTGTCCAGGTGCCTCACACCAACTTTGCTTTGGGTACTGAGCACCCTCGTGCCACCAGAGTGAGGAAAGGTGCTGGCAGGGGTGCATCCATGTTCTCCCGCACAGTGACGCAGGGAGAGGTGGGTGGCCCTAGCTAGCCCTCCAGCCTCAGGGCTGGGCTGTGGTTGTACCAACTCCCAGCTGGGTGCTGGAAGAGCTTGGCTCAACCTTGTGACATGGGGGACTCAGCACAGCCTCCTTCGGAACTCGCCAGGGCCAGCTCGGCTCATGCCCCAGGGACACCAACAACTTCCTGACTTACTACTGTTGCATTTTTAGAGAATAATTCTGCTGGCTGAGTTCGGAGCAGACTGGATCTGAGCTAGGATGCCTTCGGAACAAAACCCTTCCCTTTGCCAACGCCCATGCAGGTCCTAGTCAGACCAGACATTGTCTCGTGGAAAAGCCCTTTCCCACACCAGACAGGGAAGCAAATGCTGGCCCTGCCCCCTAAGGACTGGGATCCTTCCTGGGATTCCATCTCCATCACATTGCACATACAAGCCCAGGGCTCCAGGACACCTACAAACCTGGCAGATGGAAGCCCTGGCTCTCTCTCCCTGTGGGAATCCTCTGTCTGTGAGTCCCACGGGTTAACCACACCTAGTGTGGGATAACACTGCTTCCCGAAAGCTTTGAAAGACGTTCTTCCCTTTCATCGCCCAACACAACCGGCAGAACAAGTCATATCCAGCCTCCTTCCACAGGCCAGCCACACCGAGCACCTCCTCAGCCCTCCTGCCTTCCAAAGCCAACGGCCCCAGCAATTTTCACTTAACAAGAAAGACACTAACGAGCTTTTCCGGCCTGGCAGCACACAGGAACAGCTGGATTGGGCTGTTCGTCTGCCCAGCCAAAGGACGGGTGGTTTTATAGCCGGGCTGAGAACCAACACATGCTGAGACACCAGTGAAGGTGGTGTAGCCCCCTGGGCTGCTTTAGGGGCTCGCTGGTTGCCATCCTCCTCACCCTAGGGACAAGGGTATGCTGCCCTCTCCTTCTCCAGCCCTCGGGAAGCTTTGCTCAGGAGCGGAGCCGCACACCAGGGAACCCCGATTCCCCAAGCCCAGGGTTCCCCACTCCTCCACCGCCGGTAGAGCTCCCCAAAGCGCTGGGGAAGGGGTCAGGGCTGGCCGGCGGGAGGGTCGCTGCGAGGGCAGCGCACGGGGACAGACGCGCGCTGTCGAGCGGTCCCGAGCGGGGTGGGGGGTCCCGAGCGGCTCGGGGGGTTTGCCCACCACCGAAAGGGGTGATCCCACAGGCGTCCCCGCCCCCCCGCCCAGCCCCGCGTCCCCCCGCCGCTGTCCCCTTACTTGGCGGCGGCAGCGCGGTGCCATCGGCGGGACCGGCCGGGGCGCTCCGGCGGCGGCGGGGCTGGCGATGCCTGGCAGCGCTGGACAGCCCGGCGGCTCCGCGCTCCGGTTGCGGGGCGGGGATGGGGGATGCGAACGGGCCCGGCCCGCCCCGCCGCTCCGCTCCGCTCCGCCCGCCTCCGCCGGCACCGGGCGGCCGGGGCGGCAGGGGGAGGAGGACGAGGAGGAGGAGGAGGAGTTGGAGGGAAGAGCCCGGCGGCCACGACCGCGCCCCCGCTCCCCCCCGAGCCCGGGGCAGCTCCGGGGAGCACCGTGGCGGGAGCCGCCGGCTGCGGGGGCGGCGGGAGCCGTGTTTCCACGAGACAACTCATTTGTGATGAATTCCCACCTCCCCGCGGCGACAGGGTTTTCCCCGCTTCCCGCTGAGCACGCACACTGCCCCTCACCCCCGACGCTCCCTGTCTCCATCCCCGCCCCTGTCCTTGTCCCCGTGCCTGTCTCCATCCCCTTGCCTAACCCCATCCTTGTCCCCATCCCCGCCCACATCCCCATCTTCATTCTCGTTCATGTCCCAGTCTCCTTTCATGTCCCCATTCCCGTCCCCATCCCCATCCCATCCCTGTCCCCATCCATATCTTCATCCCATCCTTGTCTCCGTCCCCGTCCCTGTCCCCATCCCAGTCCCCATTTCACTCTCTTCCCTGAGCCTTCTCCCCCTCCCCGGCACCTCTGTCTCTCACTTTCAAATAGTTTCACGCATGGCAAAGGTTGCTCTTTCCTCAGGAACAGAACAAACCACTGAAAACAAACAAACAAAAAATGCCAAAACAGATAAAAAGCATTTTTATTTTCTTTCCATGACGCGTCTGCCTGCTTGCTTGGGAGTGACACTATTTCAGGCATGTCTATTATTTATGTTTCGCTATATTTATATTAATTAGAGACGCCATCCATGTACGTAGTTCTCCAACTTCAAAAAAAGCAGGAGAAGGGGACTGACAGCTGGGACTGAACTTTCTTGAGAGAAACAGGAGCAGGTTCCACAGCCATAGCTGTGCACTGAGTGCCCATCCCAGATGACGTTCCTGCTCTATATGGGGGATCTCTCCAGTCCCAGCCCCACTTTCCCTCCCTCCCTCCTGGCTGGGACCCCTCCTGGGTTGGGGCTCCTGGCTGGGATGCTGAGAATGACTGAGTCCCCAGAGCCACTGGGGAGATAAAATCATTTAGGTGGGAAAAGACCTCTAAGATTGAGTCCAACCATTAAGTTTTGATGGTAACACTTGTCATCCGTGCCTGGGAAGGAGGAGCATCCCTTCAAAGAACTAACTGGTCTCTTTTGAAGGGCTGTGTCGAAGCACAGAGGAGTCTCACACTCCAGAGCAGTGGGAAGAGGACCCTGAGCTCCCTGCTCCCATCCATGCCAACCATCTCCCTCAGAAGCTGTAACCTGTGTCAACACTGAGCCGAAGCAGGTGACGTCTCCTCTCCCCCAAGAAGAGTGTCCCCTCCCTGTCCTCATCCTGTCTGGCTTACTTCTCCCTCCTGGGGATGGGGACTGGGTTGGGGACCAGGATGAGGATGGAAAAGTGAGGCCTCAGGGCGCAGTGCAGGGCTGGTGGGATGTGGGGAAAGCCCTGCCACTGTGGGGGAGGCAGGGTGGGAAATTTGTAATAAATGAGTTTTATCATTTGTTATCAACTATTGCAGGGAGGTAACAGTTTGCCAAACATGTGGGTGAGAGGAGGAGGAGGAGGTGGAGGATGAGGATGAAGAGTCTCCTGGCTGAACACTTGTGCTGTCTGTATCCAGAGTGCCAGAGTATGTGGTGCCTGGGCTGGGCAGGATAAGACCTGGCCAGAGCTGGTGAAATTCCTCCTGCAGGGGTCCAGTTGGCACACACAGAGCCCTTTTCCCAAAAGAAAACTTGCACCAGATGACACCTTGCCCAGCTCAGGGCTGATCCCAGCCTGCGTGGGAGCAACTCTCTCAGAATGCATTGTTACCTCCAGCAGTAATTTCCAGCCAGCAGCAATCTCCCAGGGCTTTCCAGATGTCCAGGAGCTCTCACAGGTTTTCCAGCCATTGGAATGACCCTGGAGGAGTGGGGCATGAATATTTTTTCGAGGCAGAGTGGCCAGCTTGATCATGACAAGCTGCTGACCCAGTGAAATGCTGGACTCCTCCGCTCTGCCTTGACTTTGCTAATGCTCTGCCAGGGCTAATGGTGACATTCTCAGCACTCCCAGATGAGAGAGTTTAATTCTTTCCCTGCATCCAAGTAAGTATCCCTTCCAGGGATTAATTAGTAAATTAAAAGGGTGGAAAGACCAAATGATTATGATTAGGCACAAGCCCCGGTGATGATATCTGTTGCAGGTCTGTGTGCTGTGTCCTGACACACTCCCAGTCCCTCAAAGGGCTGAAGCAGCAGATTCACCCCAAATCCATTCCCTTAGTGGGACACTGGGGTCAGCTTAGGGAGGATGAGAGCTACTTAACACTGATACCTGAGTCTGGAAGCCCTGACCACACAACCCACGGTGCATGGAGGGTCCTTCTGTGGGAGGAGAAGCATCTCTTTGCTGGGGTGGCAGTGACCATGGCCCAGGGGTGCTGGCAGGAGCTCCGAAGCCTCTGAGCACTGCCTCTGCACACACAGGAGGAAGAGCCCAGTCTGGAGAAGCAGGAAGGACAAGGTGCCAGAACAGGGATGCTATCCTGGGGATCTGTAATGCCTTGCTGGTCCCTGCTGGTTTGCCAGTACTCTCCCTGGTGTGCTGATGGCTCCCTGGGATGGCCCAGCACCCCCCAAACACCCCACAGCTGTGCCTGCAGGTGCCCCTTGGCACAGCACCCCTGCCAAGCCCTGTGCCTCAAGGCCAGGTCTGCCCAACTTGCTTTCCAAACTAATGCAAGTGATGGGTTAATTAGAGCTGCAGCCCTGTTTTCTATCCCTGTCCAAAAAAGCCATTACATTTTGCCTGGCAAAAATTTGCTCTTCTTAAGCCTGAGTCACTTGTGATTCCTTGTTCTGATGCACAGAGATTTCTTCTTTTTCACTGGTTCCCCCTGGCAGAGCCCAAACCCAGCAGGGATCAGCAGAGAAGGGGCTGAAGTCCCTTCCCTGCCCACCCTGGGCACACATGTTCCCACGGAGATGATTGCTCTGCAAAGGATGGGCACTGATCCAGCCTTATTTTGGGGGCACTCAAAGGGAAAAAGTTGCTTTTTTAGTGTGACAAGGAAAGGAGAGGTTAAAAATGTCTTTTAATCACCTGGGTAGATTTAGGAGATTTTTATCAGCTCTTTTCTTGCTTTAACTCTGGTTAATTTTCTCTTGAAATGTTGGCCCAAGGCAACGCCAAGGCTGGCTGCTGACTCAGTTGAAGCACTGCTTCCCCTCCTGGGCTCTGTGACGTAAGAGAGAAGGAATCCCAAGCAATTATAACTTGATTATTTTCCTGAACGTGTGATTACAAATGGGAACTGCAGAGCAACGAGCACTGCAGTCAAGATAAAATTAAAATGAGCCCAGGCTCCCCTGCTCCCAGCTCTTGCTTCAAAGACAAACAGCTGCTTGGGAAGGCCTTCACAGCCCAGTTATTTCTCAGTGACCGCAGGAAAGGTGATAAAAACCCACATAGAATCAAAAGAAATTTCCAGGATTATTTTTTGTACAGTTCTGCTCAGTACAGTTCTGCTCCCTGGGAGAAGGATGAGCTCATGGGTGGTTGCCAGTGTTATATTAAGTCTCAGTGAGCCTGGAGAGAGGTAGATTAGGTTGGAAATTAGAAAACGCCGCAGGGCTGTGATGTCCCCTGAGAGGGACTCAGCTGGAGAGCCAGGAGATGCCAACCTGGCTGAACTGGTCCCTTCCCAGCTGCCAGCCATGGTGACATGGGTGTCCCTGGGCATTGTGCTGGGGCTCCTGCACCCAGTGAGATGAGCTGGTGGCAGGACAGGACAGTCACTGGCTCCTGCACTACTGTGGATTTTCCCAAGGAACCTGGTGTCACCCCTGCAGGCTTTTTCCAAACCTAGGGGCGATGAGCATCAGAGAGGGAACAAGAACTCAGCTGCTGGCTGCCAGCTGACTCCATCCCTGCCTCTGGGAATAGCCTGCATGGCTCTCCCCCAGAGCATGACTTTAGGCAGGATGACTTTCTGGAGGGTGAAATATCTCTAATTTGGGAAAACATGGGGTTGACAGGGAGCAAGTGAGAGCTGCAGCAGTGCAGTCAGAGGGAACATATGTAGTAGTGCCAGCAGCAGCTCTCCATGGCTGTGTGGCTCTTGCCCAAGCCCAGCTCCAATCGCAGAGCCAGCCTGCTGTCAGGGAAAGATGCTGTGAGTCAGGGATTTAGGGGAAGTGGCATCTTTCTAAGGCTGGAGGAAGACTCCATGCTCAGAACATGGAGCCTTGCAAGCTGCCTCTGAGCCCAGGAGCTCGAGAAACCCAGGAGGGAAGGAGCTGGGAGGCTGAGAGTGGTGTTATGGGGTGAGTCAGAGCACCCATGGGTACTTGAAATTTTGTCCCTGCCCTATTTCCCCTCAAGTGACCTTGAGCCAGTTGAAGGTAATCACAGAATTTTAAAATTGCTGAAGGGTTTGGGTTTGAAGAGACCTTAAAAGTCAACAGTTCCAACACCTCATCCCCACAGGTGGAGACACCTTCCACTAGACCAGCTTGCTCCAAGCCCCATCAAACCTGGCCTTGGACACTTACAGAGAGGGGGCATCCACATCTTCTCCTGGCAACCTGTGCCAGGGCCTCACCATCCTCACAGGGAAGAAAGACTTCCCCAAATTCAATCTAACCCTGCTTTCTGTCTGTGTAAAGCCATTCTGCCTTGTCCTATCACCTAGCCGTGTCCTTGTCAAAAGTCCCTTTCCAGCTCTCTTGGACTCCCTTTAGGTACTGAAAAACCAAACAAGGTCTCACTGGAGCCTTCTCTTCCTCAGACTGAACAATCCTCAGCATTTCCTCAGGGGAGAGGGATTCCATCCCTCCAACCAACTGTGTGGCCTCCTCTGGACTTGAGGGTGACCACAGTGACAATGCACAGTGCAGAACCTGATGGTGTCACAGCATCACCACGTCAGAACCCATTGGCAGAGAGCACCAGGCTCTTTTAGCCTAGTGAAAAAAAAATCCCAAATTTGATAAAATATATGGAAAACCTCCTCTTGTACAGAGGTATTGATGTATCATCTGCAACCTCAAGCATGCAGTGCTGTGGGTGACACCTCATGGGTGCAGCTGGGTGCCTCCATCACAAAGAAGGGCGGTGGGAGGATGAGGGCAGGGGAAGAGCTTGGAGCAGATTTGGGGTGCAGGAATTCAGGCAAAGGCAGAGCCCCAGCTCTGTGCCCTCGGGGCAGGCATGGGAACAGAGGGATCCTGCCTCCTGTCTCCATCTCTGGCTGCTGCTTAGCTCGCAGAGTGTGTGGAGAAGAGCAGGGAAGGGAGTACAGGAGCTGTCAGATGTTGTTAGTGGTGTGACACCTCTTAATAAGGCCCATCTGTCTGGAAGGCAGCAGATCCGGCAGGATTTCTGCAGGCCTGATGGTGAATGCTACTGCCAAGGTTTTACAATCAGCATTAATAAACACGCTGGGGCAGCATTTGGCACCACGAGCTCAAACATCTCAGGGTGAGAGTGAGAAAATCAGGATTGCAACAAAAATCTTCACTGCAGCGCAGAGCTCCTGGGTGACTCGTTGCATCTTTTGGGATGTGTTGATCCAGTTGATCACTCCTGGTGGTGTACCTGGTTCCTGTGCACACCCATGTTACCTGGGAATGTGCACATGGATCCTGCATCCTTAATCAAAAAACTGAACAGGTCCTCCACCAGCCTTTCAACCATGAAGAGCCAACAGACATTTATTTGAATCTCCATCCTTCTTGTCCTGCATTGCTTCACCACAGGCAGCTGCATGGGACAATAACCGTGGCAAGGAAATCCCTGTCTGTGGGAAGAAGGATTGTAGGGAGACTGTAGGGACAAAATCTGCCGTGACAAACCCGTGTGTCACCTCAGGGCAGCACGTGTCATCGGGCAGTGGGCACTCCTGGCGCAGGATGGCACCACACAGAGTCTGCAAGGGAGCAGCTGGGCCTGTAGGTGTGGAATAGCAGCAGAAAAAGCCCATGTGATTTGGGAAATGCCACATTCGAGGATGATGAAAGGGTAGAGCTGAGTCAAGTGGCTATCGATGAATCACAGGGCTGTAGGGAACACGCTGGTGGGTGTTTAAAATGATCTGTAAAGCTTGGTTCAGCTGCGGCAGACATTTGGGCGTGCAGGAACGTGCTCTGCACGTTTCCCAGGATTTTCCCACTGCAGCTGGGGAAACCTTTGCAGGGGAACCAAACGCTGTGGTGTCCATGGGGGTCCCCTGCACTCTGCCACCCCCAAAGCAGGGGGAGAGACCTGCAGATGGGTGCCTTGGGGTGGAGCATGTGGTGCCAGCAGGGCATGCTGGTGTGAGCTGAGCTTTGCCAGGACAGCCCTGCCCAGGGAATGTTTGGTGCCAGGAGCCCAGCCACCCCCAGCTCCTGGACTCTGCAGAGCTCTGAGCACTCCCTTGGATAATTTGACCTCTCTTGAGTGAGAAAAATTAAACTAACTTCATTAGAAACCCAATTATGTTGAGCAGATTGGAGCACCAGGCTGCAGGGGATACAGAATCTCCCCTCTGCCAGGGATAGGGGATCAAATCAAAAGTGCTGCTCCTGTACATCCTCACAGACCTTTGCCCTTCATGTTATTCCCACAGGTGGCCCAGCTTGTGTCCCCACTGAGGCTCCTCTTTCCCAGAGTCAAGGTGCTGGGTTGCAGGTCTGTCCCCAGCCCTGCCCCACTGTCCACGAGGGCTGGCTGGAGCACCCCTCACTGCGAGCGATAAGAATCACTTGAAGTATACACTTCCTTAAATCCCTTGAACTCCTGAATTAAAATACGGATGTGGGATTTAACTTGGAAGGTTTTCGAAGGAGATATTTTTGTTATACATCATCATGCATGTCACGAGCCTCAAATATTTGGAAGGCCTGTATAAATAACTGTGTGATCACCTTTTCTCAGCTGGCTCCTGCCTCTCTATCCCACAGCTGCCACAGAGTGGGGAAACATGCGTGGCACTTGGAAACCTGCAGGTTTGCTCTCGGTTACTTTCATGAGAGTTTTCTTGGGTTTTCATGAGAGGTGCTGTCCCAAGACTTGTTTCATGAGAGGAGAGGAGAGGAGAGGAGAGGAGAGGAGAGGAGAGGAGAGGAGCAGGGCTCATGAGGATGCTGCTTCCCCAAACATCCATCAGAGACCTGCAAACTGTCAGGACAAAATTGTTGACACTGAAACACCATCTGGGACAAAACACATACTGGGAACTACACCATGTGCTGGGCAATAGTCATGTCAATCCCAGAACTCTTGGAATGTGAAATCTTGGAACAATGGATGAGAATTTTCATTATATTTTCAGTGGAGAGAGAGAAAAAATAAACCAGAAGCTGTTTCCCACCTTGACAGCTGAACCAGCCAGGGAGACCTGGGGACATGACTTGGCTTGCCCCACATCTTCCTCCCCATCACCCCAGAGCAGCAGCCAGCAGAGATGTCCCAAGGTCTGCGCCCCAGAAATGCTCAGGGGGGCACCCTGAGTGATTTTATTTCCAAAGCTACATCAATATGTTGCTATTAAAAGACTTTCTGGCCCTACAATGTGAATCCTCAATCGTGGCCTGACAGCTTATCTTGGGTTCAGCTTAAACCCCTCCATGCCAGGCTGCCACTGCCGCAGTCACTGGGAGAAGAGAAACGTTTGCCATATGCTGAGGGATTACTGTATAAAACTGAGATGCTTGGCTGCATGCCAAGGCACAGGGTTTCCAAATAGAGTCTGAATCCTGGACAGAAAAGTTCCAACTAAATATAGACATGACAGCCTCAGAGTTGACTTTTTTTTTTTTTTTTTTTGTTTGAGTTCACTTAAAATAGCGTGTTGGGGGGTTTTTTGTGCCCTGCTGAGGGGGGCAGGGAGAGGCATGTTTACAAACAGTTACAAACCCAAGGACATGGGGGGATGGGAACCTCACCCTTTGTCCTGCCCACCCTTGGATGGTCCCGAGGGTTGGAGTAGATGTGGGTGCAGAGCACCCAGGCTGTCTCCTGCCCTTGGGGAAGAACCAGGCGAGGTGTCCTCTTCCTCACACCCCGCCCAGAAAGGTCTATCAGCCTCAAAATCATTGCAGAGAGCCAAAAAATGATGACATGGGAGAAGACAAGTGGGTGACACCTGTGGAAACTCACTCCCACATAGCTCAGCAAGGAGAAGCCTTGCTGGGTGGTTTCAGAAGAGCCAGTCCTGCTGCTGGGAGTCAGGAGTGATGGGAAGCTGAGAAAACACTCGGCAAGGAGATGGTGCTTTCACTTGGAAAAGGCGGTGTGGATTTTCTGCTCACACCTTTTGGAGATGTGGGCTTGATTACTCAGCCATAGAACTATTGGCAAATGCAGCGACAAAATCAAAGCCCAGCATCAGGACGGAGCAAGGGGCTTGGATCTCAGCGGCTTTGGGATGCAGCAGCTCTGGGTGCAGCAGGTGAAATAGTTTTGCAAAAGTGCATAGAAAAAGCAACAAAGCCTAAATATCTGGGGTGGGGAAGCAGGTGTTGGATGTGCTCCTCACACCCGGCATGGAGCGTTGGGGAGAAGCGTTGGAGGGGAAGTGGAGAGAACTCATCCTCATGAGCCGGCCTCGTGCGCTTGAGGCAGCAGGATGCTGGGAGCTCTTTAAAGGGTTGGGGGAGAAAACTCCCAGAAAGCTGTAAGTCATTGGTTGTCTAACGTCATATACATATATATATATAATATGGTATGAGAAAAGATTGTTAATAGGCTTGATGACAGAGAGGAGGTGAAACAAGCCCCTACGTGCATGTTGTTGGCTTGCACAGTATCCACAAAGGGCTGCCCAATACCTTTGCATTCCAAGAAGAAATTTATTTAAAGTTCCACAGCTCCTAGGACAGCTGATAGGGATAAAAATTAAGCAGATGTCTGAGACAGGCCTTAAATGAGGATGGCGTTACAAAACATAGGATGTCTGAGTATTGAATCATCAGTTGTCCGACAGGGAAAAAAAAATTTAAAGTGATATAAAAAGGCAGGAAAGTGGCTGAGGGGTGATCCCACTCCAGTGGAAGAGCTGTCAGGAGGAAAAAGTCTGGCTCTGTAAAATTCCTGTTCCTAAACAATGGCATTGGGAAGGTCAGTGACATGGGGGAGGTAGGGCTAATAATAACAAATACTGTTAGAGTTATACCTTACATAGAGAAAACTGCACTGGAACTGGCTTTCCAAGAGCCCAGCAAAAAGCTTTTGTTTAATTTATGGGGCTCAGGCTATTTTTAGCTGGCAGATCCTTGGGGTTTTATCTGGGATCGCTGCTCTGAGCCAGCAGCTGGAACATTTTAATTGTATGCTCTGGATTTGGGGTGAGGTTTTTTTTCTGAAGGGAGAAAGAGGAAAGCAGGTGCTGGGGTCTGACCTTGCTGGTCTCCCGATATCCTTGGCAGCACCTTCTGGAGTGGGGAAAGCAAATGGGTCTTGGAGCAGCTCTCTGTCTCCTGGGAGGCTTTTTGGGGTGGTGCTGGGGGGTCACAGGGTGAACCCCCATCGTCCAGTCCAGCCAGGATTCTGCATTCATCCCCAGCCCTGCCAAAGGCCAGCAGCCAGCAGGCGAGAGTGTGGCGGGGGGACACCGTGTCTCCCCATCCTCTGGTTGCTATGGAGGTTTAAAAATAGCCTGGGCGGTCCCACAAGGAGAGAGCATCCCCTTCTTCCAGGAAAGCCAGCAGCGCTCCAGGCCTGCGTGCTCAGTGCTTTATTTGTCAGGAAAGCCCTTTGGTATCTGCCTGGAGCAAGGATGTGAGAGGAGCCATCTGCTCGGGGACAGGAGGTGTTTATGCCAGCCTGGGCAGAGATGAGCTCTGCAGAGCCTTGTCCCAGCTCCCATCGTGCTGCTGGCACCTTTGCCCTGCTCAGAGCTTGGCCCCAGTGATGAAGGCAGACGTCTCTGTTTATGAAACCACCAGCTCTGGGAGCTCCCATGGCAGCTCAGAAATCCATCCTGGCTGGTGGCTGATGAGAGCTGGCACAGTGGGGTGACAGCGGGGACTACCACGTGCTGGGGGGCAGGGGTCTGGGGGGTGTCCCTGCCATGCAGGGCACTGGCAATGCTGGCAGTCTCTCCAGAGCTGTGCCCCAGTGCTGAGCACAGTGCAGCTACAGGGCCCTGGGTGGGCAGGGGGCTGGAGGGGCTGCTGGACTGGAGCTGATGGCAGAACCACCAACCTTGTCCCCCAGTGTGGGGACACCATAGCACAAGAGGGTATTTTGGGGTATCCTGTTCCACTATCTACACTCAGGGCTGCAGGTAGACTCCTCTCCCTGGGCTAATGCAAAGGTGTTGGTGAGTTGATGAGACAGAAGGGAAGCAATTAAAAGCAAAGCAAGACACCTAGGCCTTGCACATGATCCCAGAAGAGCCTAAGGGAGAGGACCCCCATCTGCCTGCACTGACCCAAGAGGATGTGGGCTTGGGATTAAAGGGAAAACTTTGAAGAAGTGCAAAAAAGTGCAACTTTTCAACCTTACTTTCCCTTCCCCCCCCCTTTACTTTTCATCTCCCTACAGAGTAAGTCTTTTTCATTTCAATGACACAAACAACCCCAGGTTTTGGGCTGAAACATCAGCAATCACCTCCTTCCATTGCTGGCCGGCATGGCAAGCTAATTTTAACCTCCCAAGCTCCCTCCCATCTCCTGGAGATTGTCCTGTTGCAGCCAGGGAGTGCTAGAAAATAGTGCATCGCCCACTCATCCAGCCTCCTTCAAGGGAAATATTTATATGATGCCAAAGAGAGGGTTTCCATGGCAGTGATGACTCTAGCACCGTCTCCTTGGAAACCACTTGAGGCCATCTTGAAGGGTTTGAAAATCCCCTTCAGAGACAAATAAGGAGAAGGAGAGGAAAGGCCACCGGGATTAGAGTGGTGTTCCCCGCCTTGCCTGTCAGCTCCTTGCCTGCTCGCACTGCCTGGGATGCATTGTAGTCCAGGTGTTGCTTCATGGATAGACCCAGGACAAAGGAATGAGGTGCTTTGCAGACAGAATTGGTTTGGTTGATGCCTCCTCCTGCTTCCCAAACCATCCAGCAGTGACTCCACTGTCAGGGCACTGCTCAGCCCCAGAGGGGGCTTCAGGAGACTCCCCTGTGTCAGCTAATGCCAGGGTGATTATCAGTGCCTGCCCGGCTTCAAGCACCAGCTGCTTTTGGAGCAGAAAATGCATAAGTTCCATGTCTTTGACAGCCCAAGTCCCCATCACACGTGAAGAGCCCTGTGTTTCTCCTGAGGAGCTGCCAAAACTTGAACCACAGGCAAGAGACGGCTGCTGGCATCACAGCGCTCGCCTGTGGTGGTGAAAGGAACTCACCTCTGTGTCACACACATCCCACGGCTCAGCCCCCTCATCCCATGGCTCAGCCCCCTCATCCCGTGGTTCAGCTCCCACATCCCGTGGTTCGGCCGACAGAGCGCCTTTGGCCACTTACACTCCCAGCCTGCAGGAGCTCTGTCACCAGCAGCCAGTCCATCTGTCTCTCAAGCACACCAAGAACACGGCAGGGAGAGCAAAGCTTTCTGAGCAGATGGATGATGAACTCCACGATGCGGCTGGCAGTGGCAGGGGTGGCCAGTGTTGCTGCTTGTTCAAGCTATGGGATCGCTTTCTATGGGGTTTTGCTGAAAAATATTAGTTATCTTCTTCATTTTGTTTAGGACAATCCCAAATATTTTCTCCTTTCTCCCTGAGCTGCCTCCATGCTGAGAATTCAATGATTCTTCAAGCCAGAGCTCTTCCCCTGGCACCCTCACTTTGCTCTGCAGAATTGCCTTGCACCCCGTTCCTATAGGTACCTTCACACCACCCCACAACCCCCGCCTGCCCTCCTCCCACAAGCAACCCAGCCAGCTTTCCCACAGAGAAAGACCTGTGCAGTGCTTGGTCCCTCCAAGGGACCACAAAGTTGTGTCTGGCCACAGTGCCAGTACTGGGTCTGGCTTTGCCTAGGAGGGAGCTCCTAGCACAGTGTGTGTCACAAAATTCATGCCTGACCGATGCTGACCAAGGTTGGGATGCAAAGCATGGAATTACAAGTGTAAATTTTTATTCATGGGCATGAGATGTCCCAGCCAAATCAGGGCACCCAGATGTGGTTTTAGATGAGGTTCTTACATCCATCAAGCACTCAGGTACAACATGACTGAGCACTGACACACCAACAGATCTCCAATCACAGGAACACTTGGCAAAGCTGCTCTCTTTCTGCTTGTTTATCGATCCAGGTGTCCTTGAGTCCCTCTGGCTGCAGTGACTGACCTGTGACACCAGATGATGTTGGGAGAGTCTCAGAGCCTGGGATGCTGTGGTACCTTGGTCATCCTAGGGATAAAACTGTTCTTTATCCCTCAGGGACTGCTCTGAGCCTCCCAAAAGCAAAGTCCTTCTCTCCAGGGCCGGGCTGTCCTTTTGTTTGCTTTACTTCAGCACGAACAATACCAAAGTCTGCAATAAAACTCCACTACCTCATCATATCGCTGCGTGTCACGAGAACTAACATGTATTTTACCATTAACGTGCTTCCGTGCTGATGAACCGCTGCGGGAAGGGATGCGGGACCCTTTGGGGTCGGTTTGCGCCGGGGCAGGCGGTGGTTCTCGCCTGGAGATTAAGCCGGGGAGATGTGGAAAAGCTGGTTCTCTCCCAGTCCTCCTGCTGCTGCTCCAGCGGGGGTCTGGCCCCCTCCTGCGGGCGGCGCCGGGACAGCGGGGTCTCCCCGCCCGGTGCGCTCCGGCAACCCCGGGGGTCTCTCCGCCCGGGACAGCTCCGCCACCCGCCGCCCCCAGCCCTCGCTCCCCACCGGCGGGTCCGTACCGGCAACCCCGCTGCCCCGCTGCTCCGAGGGGCCGCCCCCGGCCCGCCCCCGGCCGGCCCTACATAGCGGCGGTGTCCGCCCCGCCCGGCCCGGCCCGGCCCCGCTCCGCCATGGCCCCGGCGCTCCGGCTCTGTGCCCTAGCCCTGGCCCTGCTGGCCGCCGCCGCCGCCGCGCAGGACGTGGCGGGAGGTAAGCGGTGACCCCGTCGTGGGGCTGGGGGGATCCAGGCTGCCGGCGCTCCTCGCACAGCGCCCCGAAATCACGGCCGGGCAGTTGCTTTGGAGCCCGCTTTTGCGGGATGCCCGGTGCGAGAAGCAGGCGGGCACCCCATGGGCTGCGTGCGGGCACCCGGTGGGTGCGGGTGACCTCCGAACCCACTGACCTCCGCTGTGGCCACTCAGAATGGGGCCGGGCAGCGAGAGATGGGAGGGAAGGCCCTGTCCTCGCTGGCAGTCATGCACGGTGGGATCCGGTGCAGCGCGGTGTGTCCCTTCGAGTTCTGGAAAGTCGAGTGGGTGCTGGAAGTGGAGCTTTGCTCGCCGCTTTTCCAGCTTCCATTGCAGTGGAACTTGCATGCGCCGAGGAGTTGTGGTTGCCCCATCCCTGGAAGTGTTCAAGGCCGGGTTGGATGGGGCTTGGAGCAACCTGGTTTAGTGGGAGGTGTTCCTGCCCAGGGCAGGGGGTGGAACAAGATGGGCTTAAAGCCCTTCCTACTCAAACCATTCAATGATTCCGTGATTTAGTGATGATAACGGCTCAGGTGAGAGAGCTGGTTACCTGCCCTGACCAGAAGGCACTCACTGGGCAGTCAGGCCCCTGCTGATGGCCCTTTGGAGGAGATTTTCCTTCAGGACAGAGGAAACTGGCTGGGCAGCCTCAGACCAGGAAGAAGGTTGGTGCTGTCAGGTACGGGTGGGTGTGGAGCAGTGGGTGTCCAGCTGCTGCTCCTTGATGGGTGGGGGATGGAGCATAGCTCCCTCAGTGCTGCACCAGATGGAGAAGAAGCTGTAGGAAAGGGTGCGAACAACTGCTTTCAGAGTGTTCTAAGAAGTCTCTGTGCTCTTCCAAGCAATGAACTGTTCTCCATGTGATGATGCCTGTGTGGTGGCTTCAGCAGGGAGGAGACTGAGGGTCAGCATATTTTGCTCTTTCTTCCCCAAGCTGTTCCCTTCACTCCTCTCGTAGCCAGCTGTCAAAAGCATTATCCAGGAGGCTTCTAGCACAGCAAGAACTGCTGTCCCATCTCTGTCCCTGAGGAGTGCAGTGCTACCTCTGCCATCCAGATGCCTCTGCCATCCTGAGCTGTCTGCTCCCCTGAGATGGGGCATTTGGACAAACCCAATCCTGAAGGACTGCAGTGTCCTGCAAGCAGCCCATTCCCAAACAGCTTTAAGTGCGTGGCTTTGACTTAATGATTTGGAGGATGATCCCCCGCTGGGAGTGCCAGGAGAGGGGATACCCCATGGGAAAGCAGAGCTGAGTTAAAACCACAGGTTCTGCTTTTGCCCACCACTGGCCTCCCATAGTGTGGGAGGGTATTTTGTGATTCCTGGTAAGGAAACAGTCCCAGGGCAGCACAGGCGCTGTTGTGCTTTTCCGGCCTCAGTTGAAGAAATGGAGAAGATGCAGCTTCACAGAGTGTTTAAAATCTGCAATCTCAGCCTCTTTGGGTGTGTAAACACCCTTATCTGAGCTATGTTAATCAATTGCCCAGTTGTTTGGAGGGCTGCACAGAGCATGTGACTGCTGACAGTGGGTCATAGCTGAGGGTTCCTGCCAGCTGGAGGGAGAAAATACAGCTTTGCTGATTGTGAGGGTGGAAAACAAGCACCTCTGGGACTGATTTTTTCCTGATTACGACACTGCAAAGCAGTGATCCTTCATCCAGCAGTAAGTGAGTGGTCAGAAAAATTGGTTTGAGTTTTGCTTGTTTTTTTAAACCACTGTCAAACAGGCTGGTGCTTAGACTCTTAAGCAGAGGTGAGTTTTAAATGGCTCATTCTTGAAGGCTTGGCAAACCACCCTTCCTGAGGATCTGGGGAAGCACACCAATGAATTGCAGGTGAATATCCTGTAAGAAGACTTTCTCCAAGAGCACTGCTGTGAGCTGTAGGTGCGCCCAGAAGGGGGATTGGACTGGGCCAGCTTGTCCTGTGATCAGGACCTTAACTGTTCCCCTGCCCAGCTGGGTGCATCCCCTGGGGATGCCATCATCCATAGTGGCACTGGCTCTGAGAGCCACCTCTGTCTGTAGAATTGGGGGCTTCCTCTGCCAAATGGGGGTGGAAAAAGGTTTTGAACATGGACACAGATTTTGGCTGTGGTGCTGTTTCCACCACCTGGACTGAGTCCTGCTGAAGGAAGATTTGGATGAATTGGCTGGGTTAGGGTACGATCCTCATGTGCAGCAGGAGGGCACCTGCAGGGTCTGTAGCTCTGTGTGTGTCCCTGTGTGCTCCTCTGCTTCTCCTGGTAGTAACTTCTCTGTCTGGGGCTTGTTTGCTTGAGCTGCTCCATCATCTGGTGCTGCAGGACTGTACCACCTGCTCAGTGCTTGCCCTCATCCTCATACGGTCCCTCCAGGCTGACCCCAGCTGTGTCCCCTGGCTGTCCTACTGCCACAGCAGATGCTCAGGCTTTTAGGGAAATGAAACCCAGGAGAGGAACTCACAGCTCAGGGCTTTGGCAGCAGAGCAAGCAGATGAACTTCCATTTGCATTTGAGCCTCCCACTGTGACATGGAGCCCATGCTGAAGCCCATGCATTGCTGCTGGTCCAGTGGTGGGTGAAGCAGTGGGTAGGAGCTGGCTTGGAGGAGCCCAAAGTTTTAAACCACTGAAGCTCTTTTTTCCTTCCTGCAGGTTGTAACCAGTATACGAACAAGAGCTGTGAAGAGTGCCTGAAAAATGTCACTGTGAGTAGCAGCAGAAAGACTCCCAACCTCTCCCAATGCCTGAAAACATAGTGCTGTTGCAGAGCGGTTTCCCTCCTGGAAGGGTGGTTGGTCCTCTGCTCTTATCCCAGGCATGCTGCAAATTCCACCCGCCTGTGATGGTGAGAGGGCAATTCCTCTCTGCTACTCTGGAAGGACACTGCTAGGAACTGCTTGGGTTTTGTTGTGTACTTTTTGATTAGAGTAATGGAATTGCTGGGCTGCTTCCTCACAGATGGAGGGCATGCATGGAGAAGGGGCTGAGTGGGCTGGACTGGCTGACCAAGATGCCCCTCCACCAGTCTGTATGTGCCATGGCACTGGGTGGATCCAGGATGTATACTGGTGTCCTGCCAGTCTCTGCTGCCTTATCTTGGATATCAGCAAACTTGAACTTGAGTCGGATCTCACTGATGTAGCCAGAACCAGTTTGACCAAACCCTACTGAATGCTGGGGTTGGGGGTTGGAGCCACCAGGAAAGAAGCATGCAAAACCCGACATAGTCTGGTAGTGGCTGGGCACCCACACACCTCTCCTGCTCATCAGCTTTGTGTGTGTGGAGTGCTTTGTCTCAAAGGTGTTCTTATCCCAAAAATAAACATAAAGCATTTGGTTATTAATTGTGCAAGCCATGGTGGGGTTCTTGAGGCTGTCCTATGCAGGCCAGTAGTTGACTCAACGATCCTTGTAAGTCCCTTCCAGCTCAGGATAATCTACAATTCTAAGCCAGGAGAAGGATTCGCAGCATCTTTACTTGCTCTAGAACCCTGCACTCCCCTCGCCTGCCTCTCCTGGTGTGCTCTGTGCTGACACAGCTCTTTTTCCTGAGCATCCTGGTGCTGCAGGGTGGTATCTGGTTCTTGTGAGCCGGCAGCAGTGGCCCTGTGCTGCAGCTGCCGAAGCAAAGTGTTGCTCGCTGGCAGCACAGCCCTGCACCAGTGACACTGCTGCCTGGTTCCTGTATTCCAGTGCCTGTGGTGTGCCAGCAGCGGGAGGTGCATGGAATACCCTGTCCGAAGAATCCTTCCCCCGGCCGACCTGTGTGAGCTCCGCTCTGCGCGCTGGGGAGTCTGCTGGGGTAAGTGCCAGCCTGGGGTGGTGACTGTGTGAGTGGTGGGAGGTTCCCCTGCCTCCCCATCTCTCTGCTGGTGTAGCAATGACAGGCTGAAGTCAGTCAAGGTTCTGCAAACTTCCTGAAGCGTGGGTGGGGAAGCGGAGTATGAGCAGTTCCCTGCCTTCTGGCAAGTAGGACCCGTGAGGATTTAGCTACTCCAAAATACATCCCTTATGCTGTGGTGTGATGGAGGCTCCAGACATGGCTAGCGCCTGGGAACAGGAGAGAAAGGTGCTCTGTGGGCCTGTGCAGCCCTTCCTTGGTGTCTGAATCCCAGAAGCTCTCTCCTCTGCCGCTGGCACATTGCTCCATGTGCCTCTTCTGGCTCTTCATGTGGCTGCTGGCTCAGGTGGGCTGCTGGAAGTGTGGTGACTTCTCTTGGGAACCTGTGTGTACCATAGTCTTGCTCAGCTCTTACTCCCCTGAGAAAAAATCCTATTCCAAAACTACCCCTGCACATGCAGGTCTCCTCTGGGAGCTTTTTCTGATGGGCAGCTGGCTCTTGGCTGCCTCTCCTTCCTGCTGCTGCTGTTTTCTGAAGGATTTCTGGAGAGACTGGTGCCTTGTTTAGATCAAGCTTAGTGTATGTTCATACTCAGAGACAGGACCCAGCTTTTAGGGGTTGCAGCAGGAAAGAAGCAAGCTGGGACTTGATGATGAGGAGCCTGGAGCTGAATTGTCATTGCCTGTCATCTGTTGTGCTTGAGGCTGGGCTCTCTTTTCTGCCCACAAGAGTTCAAACTGCTCCTGTGCTTGTGGAGGAAGAATCTCCTCTTTGTGCGCCCTGTGGTATGCTTTTCTGAAACTTCTGTAAGACCTTGAAATACTAGTTTTGATGTGAGTAGCTTCACAAAAGGTTTCATTATAGGAGAACACATTCCTTAGCTCGCAAAACTTGCTTTAGAGGAGATTAGTCCTGTGGGAGATTAGCTCTTACATGAGCCTGCATTTTTGGTATGTGTGACTTAGCCTTTATCATCAGCTGGAGGAGTGCCTGGCACTCTGCCACAGACCTGTCTGTGTGGGAAGAGGGGAGCTGAACCCCAGGCTCACCCTGAAATCCAGGATTTCAGAAGCACTGATGCTGCTGAAGGCTTTGAATACAAGTTCAGCAGTGGAGTTAGCTCAACCTGGAGTACCTAAAAGAGGATCTATTTAGAATAGATAAAAGGAAGAGTTTTTTATAATGAGGGTGATGAGGCACTGGACAGGCTTCCCAGTGAGATGGTGAATGCTCCATCCCTGGAAACATTCAAGGTCAGGTTGAATAGGACTGTGAGCAGCCTGGTCTAGTGGAAGATGTCCCTGGCTGTGGAAGTAGATGACCTTCAGAAGTGCTCTGAGTGGGTTCAGGTGCACTCGGATTTCACTAACCTGGCTGTTGTGTGCAAAGTGGCTCCTAAACAAATATTTCCACAGGCTTAAGTTTATGAGCAGTCTGAATCATACTTGGAAGAAACTCCTCTTTGTTGTCGACTGAAATCCTTGGCATCTAGATGTATCAGTTTTGGCTGATGTCTCTACTGCCATTACTGCAGGAGCTGAGTAGGACGAGCAGGGACCAGGTCTGCTGCTTCACCACCATGTTCCAGCAGGTTTTGTTCTGTGTGTGGGCAAGCAGATCTCCCCAGCCCTGGGAAGACATGGCAGTCAGGTGCAGGAAGCAGCACTGATAAATCCCAACAGATCTTATTTCAATTTATCTCTTGCCCAAGGACTTCAGACACCTATAAGTGCTCATCTCATCGTGGGTGACTTCTGAGGCTGGCTCCTATGGGCAGTAATTCCTCCCTGTCAGAGGTTGTTCCTTAGCCCTGAAGCCTTCAGTTGCTGGTTTGTTTGGTTTTTTTTCCCATGGATGGTTACTTTTCACCTGGATTAGTGATTAAGACAGATTTGCTCCTGTTTCTGCCAGAGGAGTTTGACCTGCGTGTGTTTGTCCTTGCCTTTCTTCATGGCCAGTAACTGAGCACTCCTGTTAGCAGCTACACGTACTCAGCTGGTGTGTGTTTGTGGGTACCAACACTTGGTATGTCTACAGCTGACAATGTCCATTTGCTTTCCCAGGTGGTTACGCATCTCCAGCCCAGTGACTGAAGCTGTTGGTGACAGTAGTTTTATGTTCGTAAATAGGACAAGAGGAAATTGCTTTAGGACAAGAGGAAATGTCCTCAAGTTGCACCAGGGGAGCTTTAGGTTGGATATTAGGAAAAAAATTCTTCACTCAGAGGGTGATCAGACAGTGGAATAGGCTGCCCAGGGTAGTGGTGGAGTCACCATTTCTGAAAGCATCCAAAAAACATGTAGCTGTTGCAATTCAAGTCATGGTTTACTGGAGGACCTGGCACAGTGTTGGGGGAACAGTTGGACTTGACGATCTTAGAGTGCTTTCCCAACCTTAATGATTCTGTGATCCTATGATCCTATATTGTAACTCCAGGCAGCTGTGTCTGAGTGTGCTAAATGTGTTTTGTCAAATCCTTTAGTGAACTTTGAAGCCCTCATCATTGCGATGTCCGTGGTGGGAGGAGCGCTCCTGATCATGTTGGCGGTGTGCTGCTGCTGCTGTTGTAAGAAAAAGAGCAAAAAGCAAGTATCTGGGGGGGGGGGTCCCCTGATTGTGTGAAGCAGCTCAGATGCAGCCATGTGCTGCTGCAGAATTGACTGCTGAGTGCTCTAAGGGGCTTTTCTGTCTGCCAGGCCAGACAAGGATGACGAGAGAGCAGCCAGGGAGCGGGAGAAGAGGCGGGTGCGGCAGGAGGAGAGGTGAGTTTGTACCACAGGCCCTCAGGCTACAGAGTGATTTGGCTCCTGTGTGTGCTGTCAAACATGATGCCAGGAGGCACGTGGGGCTCAACACATGCAGTGAGTGGCTGCTTCAGCCCTAGCTCACACAGAGGCCTCATGAGGAGCGTCCTGGTGGGGTGACTAGTGGATGCAGCATCACAAGTATTGTGTATGCGACTCCCCAAGGGCTGCTGATGTGTGTGGGCTCTGGTGGTCCCCAGTGCCTCCAGGAGGTGGGAGGCTGAGCAAACTTGCCAGCCTGGAGCTCCCTTGGTTGGGAATAAGCAAGGATCTGTGGCTCTTCTTGTTTGGTTTTGTATCACCAGTTAATGACTCATGGCTTTTCTGTTTGCTTCTTGCAGGAGAGCAGAGATGAAATCACGGCATGATGAAATCCGAAGAAAATATGGTACAGTGTTGACATGAGTGATTCAAACTAAGCTTTAGATGAAGCAGCCTCAGTAGCTCTGCTCCTTGCCATGGTTACAGCTGTAGATGAGACCTGGCCAACAGGGAAAAAATGGTCCCTGCTTCTCTTGGCCCTGTGAATTGCTCTCTGAGAGCAAGTGTAGAGATGCTGGGGTCATGGTGTGTGAGCCCACACAATGGCTATTCCTCCTGGGCAGAGAAGAGGCAGTGTATAATGTTCCCCAGAACCTGTGCCCTCCAAGCTTGCCATGTGGGAGAAGCTGATGGAGCTTGACTGGAGGGGAGAAACAGCAGCTGGCAGACAGCACCATCATAATGCTGTGGGGAAGAAAGGCAGAGGTGTGTCTAAAGGAGCTCTTGGTGGGGGAAGCACCTGCCTGGGAAAGAGCTGTGCTCTGGGGCTGTCTTGCTGCAGCCTGACCCCAGAGTTTGCAATCTTGTCCTTTCTGGCTGTTCTTTAAAAGTGCTGGGCTGAGAAAGCAGCAAACAGCATGGTACATAGCTCATTCCTAGCCCAAAACAAAGGCTATACCCTGCCTTGCTGTCTCCCAGTCTCGGTGCAGGAGCAGGGAAGCAAGTCTAAGAACAGTTTTAAATTAATTTGGGTCTGGACTCTCTGCTTGGAAGTCCAGTCTGACAGAAGGGGTGTGCAGAGGGAGGGCTCTGGCTGCTTTACCTGGACTGTGCATGGACTGCCAGGAGAGGAGTTTGCCATCAGGTCAAGCTTCTCATCAGGTGTTTCCTCTTGTGCAGAAGGGGAGAGTAAAACAGTGTTGATGGGGGAACAGCTCAAGTAAGAGCAGGTCTTTTGGGAGGACTGCAGCCAGGAGACTGGAAGGTGCTCAACTGACAGAGTTGTTTCCAAAGACTGGTTTTCTTGCTGGCTGTGACCAGTGTGGGAGCTGCTGTGTGAACAAACTCTCCTCTCTTCTAGGCCTGTTCAAGGAAGAGAACCCTTACGCAAAATTTGAGAATTAGCATCTCCGGACTCACCCACCCTGGTGAACAGTGCCTTCTGCAGAGCCAAAAATCGCCAGGCTTCCCCCACCACCATGGTGCCACTTAAGCTGCCACAGAAGATGAGCCAAGTGCTTGGTGACACCATTGTCCCCACTCCACATGCTTGGTTTGGCCAGAGCTTTGCTCTTGCCCTGCTGGTGCAAGAAACCATGCTGGCAATACTGGAGGATGGCACATTTCTTCTCACTCACCCCTGGGGTGGTTGTGGTGTCCAAAGCAATGCACATGAAGTCCTTGTCCCAGCCAAGGGCGACAGCAATGTCACACATCTCCCTTGCTCCTGCCTCACCAAGAGCACTTCATGCACACAGAGCAAGAGTCTTCTGCCCTGCCCCTTCTACCCCCCCACCTTTTTTTTTTTTTCTTTTAGTATATGCAAAAGCCAGCAAGAGTTTCCTGACATGTGGGTCAGCAGGAAGCTTTGGCTGTCACTCCATTGCTTGCACTTATCCCAGCACATTAGCAGTCCTCTCAAAGAGCACAAGTTTCTGGTGATCTGGTGCTTCCAGGAGGAAGGTCTTATGTGTACCTTCTCACTTGCAACTAATCTGAGGAAATCCCTCAACTCTCCTACCTCTTCTGTGCCTTTCTAGAAAGGTGGTCTTGAGTTCAATGGCCACAGCTGTTAGCAATACTGTAAGTTTCAAATGCATTTACAATATGCTGACTGTATATTAAACTGATTGAATTACTGTCCTGCTCTGAAAGAGTTTAATTGTGCTTCCATAGCAGGCACAGGTTGGTGGTGGTGGCTGATGGAGTTGTCACTGTTACAGGCCTCTGACTCATCAGGGGGTAGCTGGAAGCAAGGCTGCTTCAGGCTCTTGCTGGGCTTGAAAGGAGGAATCTGTTCTCAGAGATGTTCAGGTGTTAGGAAGAGCTTGGGATGGAAATCAGGCTGCTCTAAGGAAGGAGCTGGGTGTTCTGACAAGAGCTTGGCCTGTTGTCCCCTGGCACCTCTAGGAGAACCTTTGTGTCCATGGGGTGACCTGGGGACTCAGACTGCAGCCCGAGCTGTGTGGGGAGCTGGAGTGGGGAAGGAGGATGGAGCTGACTGCTCCAGCATGGTCCAGTGCGTGCCCAGAACTGACCAAGCAGCACCTGCAGCCCTGTGTGCAGCCTGTGCACAGTCTGGGAGAGTCTGGGCTCAGAAAAGCTGCCTGTGGCCTCCTGCCAGGCAGGGGGACTCCCTGGGCGGCTGGAGCGCTGCTGGGGCTTGGATAAAATGCCCCCTCTGCATGGCCAGGCTTGTGGAGCTCAGCACAAGCTGCTCCAGCTGAACTTGAAGAGCTGAAGCAGCCGGGAGCCCTCGCTGCTGCTGCTGCTGCTGCCTGGGCTGTGATGGCTGCCAGGCCCTGGCTGCTGCCATGATGCTCTGAGGGGCAGGACTTGCAGGTGGCTTTTGATCCAGACTGTCTGTGGCTGCTGCCAGAAGAAACTGGGTGGTAGGAACAAAGGGGCTGACTCTGCCAAGCTCTCGTGGGGGCTGCTCTGCCAGCTTCTGTCCAAGGCAGTTGGACTGTCCTGGCAGGGGCTGTGTTCTGGTGCTGCCTGGTAGGAGCTGAGGGCAGTGCTGACAGCAGCATGCCTGGGAGTGCATAGCCTGGAGATCATGGTTCACAGAGATCCCCGTTTGGTTTGAGTCTCTTTGTGCATGGGAGATAAACTGTGGAGCCCTGGCAAGAGAAGGGAAAGTGCTGATAAGGGTCCTGGTTGTGCCCTGGGCTTTCCTGGGTGCGCTGGCCCAAAGGGCCCGTTATGGCTTCTGCTCTGCGTCAGGCAGCAAGCCCCGAAGCCACACTGAAGTGGGCGAGCTGCTGCGACCACCACGCACGGGCCGGGAGCAGCAGTGAAGCTCTCAGGTGAAGGCACGGAGTTCCTCCAGGGACAGAGGCTGGCAGGAGACAAGGCGATAATGAAGAAATGCAGTCTCACGGGATCAGAATCCAGTGGTTTTTTGGGAGGAGCAGCAGGGTGGTGAAGGCAGGTGGAATCAGGGAGGGACGCAGGGGACAGATACAGTCAGGGTTTGGAGCTCGAGAGCCCAGAATGTGACGGCGCAAGGGGTTAAGAGGGGCTGCAGCATGGCAGGGGTTTAGAAAGGACGAACAACAGGAGCACGAGAGGTACAGGATTGACAGGGACACCAGGGAATGGGGATGTGAGGAGAGAAAGTACAAAATTTGAAACCCAATGGGGAAACTCAGCTAGAGGGAACAAAGAAGAACTTTCTAGCCCCTTAACTAAATAAGGGATAGGGGAGAGGAGATGTGCAGGGCCAATGCATTCGTTGTCCAATGCATATTGAGGATGCCAGCCGCAAGGTGTCCTGGGTGTGCACTGCTTTGTCACCCTACTCAAAAGGTTGCCAGCAGGTGTCACCTCAGAGCTCTGTGACACCACCAGTCATGACCACTATGACATCACGTGGAGCGTTGAGTACTGCCACTGCACACCAGACTCTGGCTCACTAGCAGCCGAGGAGCTTCCGCGTGCTGTTAGTGTCTGAGGAGCCTGAGTGCTTTCAGTGTCCGAGGAGCCTGAGTTCTTTCAGCGTCCGAGGAACCTGAGTGCTATCAGTGTCTGAGGAGTTTCCAAGTGCTGCCAGTGTGTGAGGAGCCTTCGAGTCCTGCCAGCGAGTGAGGAGTCTCCCAGTCCCGCCAGGGACTGAGGAGCCACCAAGTGCTGCCAGTGACCGAAGAGCCT
Organism: Lichenostomus cassidix; assembly: GCF_008360975.1. NCBI lineage: Eukaryota > Metazoa > Chordata > Aves > Passeriformes > Meliphagidae > Lichenostomus > Lichenostomus cassidix. The sequence continues at coordinate 22,358,230 of NC_139490.1, forward strand.
CCGAGTCCCACAAGAGGTCGTGGAACCCTCGAGTGGTACAAGAGGAAGCCAAGCCTTTGAGTCCTCGCAGCACCAATGGAGGCCAGACAAGAGCCAGCTGCGCCAAGAGCCGTCAGGGTGTGCCGCATCTGCGTGAGCCTCATCCAAAGCCGCGCTGCCGTGGAGCCCTGCGGACATGTGTTCTGCCATGCCTGCATCCAGCCCCAGGCTGCCCCCGACGGCGCTGGCACCTGCCCAGTCTGCCAAGGGCCCATTGGGGCCATTCGCTTGCTGCAAGGGCAGGACAGCCGTGCCGAGGTGGCCCCACGTCGTCGCCGTCATCTCCATCCCTTCGTGGTGCGCTGGCGCCAGCGGCAGGAGCAGGAGCGGCAGGAGCAGGAGCAGCAGGAGCAGGCAGCTCCTGGGAATCGCCGGCGCCGGAGATTGTCCGATGGGGACAGGGCACCGAGCCCCGTGCCCCGCCAGCGTGCCCGGAGAGACCTGCAGCAGCTGGGCGGAAACGGGCCAGCGCAGGGACCGTGGGTGCCGAGGACCATGGATGAGCTGCTGTCCGGAGGAGACAACGTGCGCATTCCCGTTCTGCCTCCACCGCCGCCCTGAACTGAAAACCAGGATGCCGAGAAGAGCCTCGCCTGGTTTCTTCTGCCTGCTTGCTCATTACTGCAAGACTGAGGGAGTGGGAGATGTAGAAGAAAAAGCATACAGCTCTGGGAACTTGGGGAGAGGGTGGGATATTGTTACTGAAATTAGATAGAAAATAAAGTTTTTTATTCATTTTGAAGCATTAGAAAGCAGGCGTTTTTATTAGTGCAGGACACATGGAAGTGTATCTCCTTTAATCTGATGTGTGTGGTGAAACTTCTCAGCAGAGTATTTATTCCGTCCTGATCATACATATTCATCGCAATGTGCCTCCTAGCTAATATACAAACACCACTTTCCTAGAACTAATTTGCATACATTTGTGTCCTACTGTAAGTCCTTTTTTGGACCTGGAGGGTCATCTAAAGTGGTGTATGGTGGTCATATTCACTGAGTGTTCAATATCACAGGTCACCTTTCTTTGGGCATGCTTTTTGTTACACAACTTGCAAAAAAGCCCTCTGTAGTCCTCTTTTATCTGTTTCTCCACTGGTTCCAGCTACATTTATCCTCCTTTGTGCATACCTTTTCATCCTTTTATCTTTTTTTTGCTAGTTAGTCTTTAAGCTCTATTCAGCAGTTTCAGGGGAACTGAAAATTTCTGTTCTCTATGTTATTTATCAAGCCCCCCCTTTTCTTGAGACTGTCTCTTTAAGCCAAGTCTCAATACTTCATTTTCCAGCAAAAAGTGTTACAACAACTGTAATATTGAATGCAAGCAAGTACACACCATACAATGATTACAGTGACTGCCACAAATGCATTTCATAGCATTCTCCAATTTGGCAGCCATGAAGTAAGCCAATCCCACCAGGAAGAATTCACTTTTTTCTGCCACCCTTCTACTGCTCTTTCTACTGAGGTGATTCTTGTCTGTTGGATTTCAACCCCATCACTGATGTAAGGGCAAAATTCCTGTCCTATAATAGCACCCATCGCTCTTTGGCTTGCAAGCAGATAATCTAAGGCCATGTGGTTCTGTAGAGCCACCATTCATGTTTCCTGGAGCTCATAGCATGTGCTATTTGATGTTTTAATAGTATCAATATGGCTGAAGAACTTGTAGAAAGGGAGGAATGTGCATGTTGGGAGTGGAAGAGAGGGGCCATTCCTGGTTGCTTCTGTGCCATTTTGCTCATCTCTGAGGGGGTGCAGCTGGGAAAGGGAATAGAAAAGGGAAAATCCCTTCAAGCTCGGAGCATATTCTGAAGGGACTAGTATCTGCTTTCCTCACGGCCAGGGTGAGGACAGAGGCTGAGATGGAGGTTTGGGGCAGAACCTCATCCTCTCTCCTGGCCCCACAACATCCCTATGCTGCGAAAGTCTGCGATCCCAGAGAGGCTCTCCAGGCTTGAGGAGGCAGCTCTGGCAGAGCCGTCGGCTGAAGGACATTGCCTGTGGGAGAAGTGGACTCAGCCGGGATGGACCTCATATTTAGGGGGTCTCCTCTGAAGAAGCCCGGAGCCCTTCCCGCCCCTCCCCACACGGGCACCTCTGGCAGCACTAACATCCCGCCCTGCCGCCTCCTCTCGCTTTCGGGTGTGTTAGAAATCTAATTATTTCCGCAACTGTGGATCGAGGCAAACTTCACTGTCCTCCCCTTCAGGGGATCCGAACACCCCAGCACCAGTCTGGCCTGGGCTGGGCTGGAGACCCTGGGCGGGCTGTGTTTCGATGGAAGGCTTCTCGTCCCCTGTTTCCCCGCACGCAGGAGGTGCCGTGAGACCGGGACGGTGGGGTTCCGAGGGTGCCCCGGGGATCAGGGTTCCCGGGGATGCCCAGAGGTCCCGGGAATGCCCAGGGCAGAGGTGCCGGGGGAGCCCCGGAGGTGTCCCTCACGGCGGTCCCGCCAGGCCGGCGCACAGCGCCCCCTTGCGGCTCAGCGGGGACGAGCCTGCACGCGGCCCCGCCACGCCCCTTGACCGTTGGCCACGCCCCTCATCTTCATGAGGAAGGTCTCATGTGTACCTTCTCACTTGCAACTCATCTGAGGGAATCCCTCAACTCTCCTGCCTCTTCTGTGCCTTTCTAGAAAGATGGTCTTGAGTTCAATGGCCACCGCTGTTAGCAATACTGTGAGATTCAAATGCATTTACAATATGCTGACTGTATATTAAACTGATTGAATTACTGTCCTGCTCTGAAAGAGTTTAATTGTGCTTCCATAGCAGGCACAGGTTGGTGGTGGTGGCTGATGGAGTTGTCACTGTTACAGGCCTCTGACTCATCAGGGGGCAGCTGGAAGCAAGGCTGCTTCAGGCTCTTGCTGGGCTTGAAAGGAGGAATCTGTTCTCAGAGATGTTCAGGTGTTAGGAAGAGCTTGGGATGGAAATCAGGCTGCTCTAAGGAAGGAGCTGGGTGTTCTGACAAGAGCTTGGCCTGTTGTCCCCTGGCACCTCTAGGAGAACCTTTGTGTCCATGGGGTGACCTGGGGACTCAGACTGCAGCCCGAGCTGTGTGGGGAGCTGGGGTGGGGAAGGAGGATGGAGCTGACTGCTCCAGCATGGTCCAGTGCGTGCCCAGAACTGACCAAGCAGCACCTGCAGCCCTGTGTGCAGCCTGTGCACAGTCTGGGAGAGTCTGGGCTCAGAAAAGCTGCCTGTGGCCTCCTGCCAGGCAGGGGGACTCCCTGGGCGGCTGGAGCGCTGCTGGGGCTTGGATAAAATGCCCCCTCTGCATGGCCAGGCTTGTGGAGCTCAGCACAAGCTGCTCCAGCTGAACTTGAGGAGCTGAAGCAGCCGGGAGCCCTCGCTGCTGCTGCCTGGGCTGTGTCGGCTGCCAGGCCCTGCTGCCATGATGCTCTGAGGGGCAGGACTTGCAGGTGGCTTTTGATCCAGACTGTCTGTGGCTGCTGCCAGAAGAAACTCTGGGTGGTAGGAGCAAAGGGGCTGACTCTGCCAAGCTCTCATAGGGGCTGCTCTGCCAGCTTCTGTCCAAGGCAGTTGGACTGTCCAGGCAGGGGCTGTGTTCTGGTGCTGCCTGGTAGGAGCTGAGGGCAGTGCTGACAGCAGCATGCCTGGGAGTGCATAGCCTGGAGATCATGGTTCACAGAGATCCCCATTTGGTTTGAATGTCCTTGTGCATGGGAGATGAACTGTGGAGCCCTGGCAAGAGAAGGGAAAATGCTGAGAAGGGTCCTGGTTGTGCCCTGGGCTTTCCTGGATTGAAACCCAATGGGAAACTCAACTAGAGGAAAAAAAGAAGAACTTTCTAGCCCCTTAACTAAAGAAGGATAGGGGAGAGATGTGCAGGGCCAATGCATTCGTTGTCCAATGCATATTGAGGATGCCAGCCGCAAGGTGTCCTGGGTGTGCACTGCTTTGTCACCCTACTCAAAAGGTCTCCTCACATCCAGGGCCCTTCCTCAGTGTCATTCGCTCCATGTAGCTGGTCGCCCAAGCTCATCTGAGTGAGGGCCATTGCTACAGCCCATGGTGCCCCTGCCAACCAAAGCTATAGGGGATGCTGTGGGGACTTTGAGAGCCAGCAGCATCCAGGCACAGCTGTGCTAAAGCCTTTCGAGCTGCTCTTCCCATGCTGGGCTGCACCAGGCCCCATCCTGCCCTGGCACTGGGATCGGGATCATCTCTTGGGGTTCCCTGAGCACTTCCAGTGGCTCTGCTCCCAGCACTAAGGGGTGGTGCCTCCAAACCCATCCGGGATGAGGGACCCCTGCAAGAAAGTTCCCCTTCCTGAGACCCCAGCTGTGACTGGCTCTGTCCTGCTCTGCTGAGCCAGGGCAGCAGAGAAACCTGCTGGGAGCCAGGTGCCCTGGATGGAATGTGGCCATGTCCTGGGGACAAGCAGAGGCCATGCCATGCTGCCAGGGCAGCACCCAGTGTCCCTGGGCAGAGGCACTGTGTCCTCTGCTCTCATCCTGGGTCCCAGCATCCTCATCAGGGGCTGTCTCCCATAACCTGGGATGGAGCTACTCCTGATGTTTCTAATTCCTCCTGTGAAGGTTGCTGTGTGCAGGCATCATGTGGCTGATGCACTGCAAAGCTGGTGAACCCTTTGGCTTGGCTGGGCCATGGTGGGGAGGTGAAGCTGTGTCCTTGGGTGGCCAAGGTGCCTACTCAGGTCTGGGAAGAAGCACCTGCAGTGTAACTGACAGTGGAGCTCGACAGCTTAAAGGACACTTCATGAGGATTACCTAATTGTTTGCAAGGCTGCCATGATGGAAAGCTGTCCTGACTGGGGTGTGGGAGCAGCTAGTGATGGGGACACCCCAGCTGAGGAGTGAGACAGTGCCCCAGCACCTGCAATGGGCCCTAGGAGGGTGCACAAGGGAACTTGGAAAGAAGGGGTTAACGAGATATGACAGGGAGCTTGGTTTTGAGCCACAGCAGAGCTCAACAGCCCTGCACAGAAAGGCCACAAAAAGGTGGCACTGGGCCGATTTCAACCAAGTGATAGGAAAGGTGGGACAAAGAGCCAAACACTCTGACAGGTGAAATCCCTGTCACAGACTGAGTTGTGACCACAGGCCTCCCAGCTGCAGGTGAACTGTGCTGGGGCGGCCTGTTGTCATCACAGCCTCTTCCATTGCATTCACAGCAGGGCTGTGGTGGCAGGGATGGTGGCAGCAGCAGCAGCAGCAGCGGGGCCCTGTGGGTGCCTGGTGCTGGAGAGTCTCCACTGAACAACCTCAGTGTCTTTGCAGAGGGCACAAAATGATTCCAAGAGGTGTTTTCAGTGTGTATTGCTACAATGGTGTTTTCAGGAAAAGTGGAGGAAGAGGCAAACAATTCAAAAGATCCTACGTTGTATTCTAGAGCTGCTTTATTTGAAGGGAAAAATGCTCATTGGGGCTGATAAATGATCACCCAGACATTTCTCATGAGTTTGGAGAAGGAGGCTTGGGGGAGGTGGAACACTGCAAATAGCTCTGCCCAGCGAGGAGATGATTTTAACTATTGATACTTTGGGTTTTTAACTAGAGGGTGTTGATCAGCAGCGTGAAGCTGAGATGGAGGCTGATCATCAGCAGTATAGCCCAGGCATCAGTACTGGGACTGCTCCTGGTACTTCTTGATCATGGTCTGAATAATGGGGCCCAGGGCACCCTCAGCAAGTTTGCTGAATTTCCTACAGTGGAAGGAGCTGCTGAGACACCAGAGGATACCTCTGCAGCCACAAGGACCTCAACAAGCTGGAGAAATGTGCTGATGGAACTTTCTGAAGTTCAACCAAGGGCCAGGCAGAGCTCTCCCCTGGGGAGGTGCAGCCCCAGGCACCAGGACACACCATGGAAAGCAGCTCTGCAGAGCAAGTCCTGTCGAGTGTGACTGGCACAGCACCACCCCAGCAGGGACCGTCTGGAAGGGAGCTGGGCGAACACTTGAGTGTGCAGCCCACTGCTGGGACGGCTTTGTGCTGCAGGGTGTGTCTCTGTGGACAGCAGAGCTCCAGGGTTGCTAGCAGGTGTCACCTAAGAGCTCTGTGACACCACCAGTCATGACCACTATGACATCACGTGGAGCGTTGAGTACTGCCACTGCACACCAGACTCTGGCTCACTAGCAGCCGAGGAGCTTCCGCGTGCTGTTAGTGTCCGAGGAGCCTGAGTGCTTTCAGCGTCCGAGGAACCTGAGAGCTATCAGTGTCTGAGGAGTTTCCAAGTGCTGTCAGTGTGTGAGGAGCCTTCGAGTCCTGCCAGCGAGTGAGGAGTCTCCCAGTCCCGCCAGGGACTGAGGAGCCTCTGAGTGCTGTCAGCGTCTGAGGAGCCACCAAGTGACTCCAGTGAAGGAGGCAGAGCCTCTGAGTCCTGCCAGTGACTGAGGAGCCTCCGAGTGACTCCAGTGATCGAAGAGCCTCTGAGTCCTGCCTGTGACCGAGGAGCCTCCGAGTCCCACAAGAGGTCGTGGAACCCTCGAGTGGTACAAGAGGAAGCCAAGCCTTTGAGTCCTCGCAGCACCAATGGAGGCCAGACAAGAGCCAGCTGCGCCAAGAGCCGTCAGGGTGTGCCGCATCTGCGTGAGCCTCATCCAAAGCCGCGCTGCCGTGGAGCCCTGCGGACATGTGTTCTGCCATGCCTGCATCCAGCCCCAGGCTGCCCCCGACGGCGCTGGCACCTGCCCAGTCTGCCAAGGGCCCATTGGGGCCATTCGCTTGCTGCAAGGGCAGGACAGCCGTGCCGAGGTGGCCCCACGTCGTCGCCGTCGTCTCCATCCCTTCGTGGTGCGCTGGCGCCAGCGGCAGGAGCAGGAGCGGCAGGAGCAGGAGCAGCAGGAGCAGGCAGCTCCTGGGAATCGCCGGCGCCGGAGATTGTCCGATGGGGACAGGGCACCGAGCCCCGTGCCCCGCCAGCGTGCCCGGAGAGACCTGCAGCAGCTGGGCGGAAACGGGCCAGCGCAGGGACCGTGGGTGCCGAGGACCATGGATGAGCTGCTGTCCGGAGGAGACAACGTGCGCATTCCCGTTCTGCCTCCACCGCCGCCCTGAACTGAAAACCAGGATGCCGAGAAGAGCCTCGCCTGGTTTCTTCTGCCTGCTTGCTCATTACTGCAAGACTGAGGGAGTGGGAGATGTAGAAGAAAAAGGATACAGCTCTGGGAACTTGGGGAGAGGGTGGGATATTGTTACTGAAATTAGTTAGAAAATAAAGTTTTTTATTCATTTTGAAGCATTAGAAAGCAGGCGTTTTTATTAGTGCGGGACACATGGAAGTGTATCTCCTTTAATCTGATGTGTGTGGTGAAACTTCTCAGCAGAGTATTTATTCCGTCCTGATCATACATGTTCATCGCAATGTGCCTCCTAGCTAATATACAAACACCACTTTCCTGGAACTAATTTGCATGCATTTGTGTCCTACTGTAAGTCCTTTTTTGGTCCTGGAGGGTCATCTAAAGGGGTGTATGGTGGTCATATTCACTGAGTGTTTCAATATTACAGGTCACCTTTCTTTGGGCATGCTTTTTGTTACACAGCTTGCATAAAAGCCCTCTGTAGTCCTCTTTTATCTGTTTCTCCACTGGTTCCAGCTACATTTATCCTCCTTTGTGCATACCTTTACAACATTTTATCTTTTTCTCCTAGTTAGTCTTTAAGCTCTATTCAGCAGTTTCAGGGGAACTGAAAATTTCTGTTCTCTGTGTTATTTATCAAGCCCCCCCTTTTCTTGAGACTGTCTCTTTAAGCCAAGTCTCAATACTTCATTTTCCAGCAAAAAGTGTTACAACAACTGTAATATTGAATGCAAGCAAGTACACACCATACAATGATTACAGTGACTGCCACAAATGCATTTCATAGCATTCTCCAATTTGGCAGCCATGAAGTAAGCCAATCCCACCAGGAAGAATTCACTTTTTTCTGCCACCCTTCTACTGCTCTTTCTACTGAGGTGATTCCTGTCTGTTGGATTTCAACCCCATCACTGACGTAAGGGCAAAATTCCTGTCCTATAGTAGCACCCATCGCTCTTTGGCTTGCAAGCAGATAATCTAAGGCCATGTGGTTCTGTAGAGCCACCATTCATGTTTCCTGGAGCTCAGAGCATGTGCTATTTGATGTTTTAATAGTATCGATATGGCTGAAGAACTGGTAGAAAGGGAGGAATGTGCATGTTGGGAGTGGAAGAGAGGGGCCATTCCTGGTTGCTTCTGTGCCATTTTGCTCATCTCTGAGGGGGTGCAGCTGGGAAAGGGAATGGAAAAGGGAAAATCCCTTCAGGCTCAGAGCATAATCTCAAGGGACTAGTATCTGCTTTCCTCACGGCCAGGGTGAGGACAGAGGCTGAGATGGAGGTTTGGGGCAGAACCTCATCCTCTCTCCTGGCCCCACAACATCCCTATGCTGCGAAAGTCTGCGATCCCAGAGAGGCTCTCCAGGCTTGAGGAGGCAGCTCTGGCAGAGCCGTCGGCTGAAGGACATTGCCTGTGGGAGAAGTGGACTCAGCCGGGATGGACCTCATATTTAGGGGGTCTCCTCTGAAGAAGCCCGGAGCCCTTCCCGCCCCTCCCCACACGGGCACCTCTGGCAGCACTAACATCCCGCCCTGCCGCCTCCTCTCGCTTTCGGGTGTGTTAGAAATCTAATTATTTCCGCAACTGTGGATCGAGGCAAACTTCACTGTCCTCCCCTTCAGGGGATCCGAACACCCCAGCACCAGTCTGGCCTGGGCTGGGCTGGAGACCCTGGGCGGGCTGTGTTTCGATGGAAGGCTTCTCGTCCCCTGTTTCCCCGCACGCAGGAGGTGCCGTGAGACCGGGACGGTGGGGTTCCGAGGGTGCCCCGGGGATCAGGGTTCCCGGGGATGCCCAGAGGTCCCGGGAATGCCCAGGGCAGAGGTGCCGGGGGTGCCCCGGAGGTGTCCCTCACGGCGGTCCCGCCAGGCCGGCGCACAGCGCCCCCTTGCGGCTCAGCGGGGACGAGCCTGCACGCGGCCCCGCCACGCCCCTTGACCGTTGGCCACGCCCCTCAGCGCGAGTCCCGTGCTACCCCCCCGCCATGTCGGAGAAGAAGCCCAGGGTGAGGAGCGGGAGGAGCCGGACGGAGGGGAGGGGCAGACGGAGGGGAGGGACGGCGGGAGGGGCCGGAGGGAGGATTGGCCAGCCCTCCGCCTCCCGGGCAGCACGGCTGCGGTGCTGCTCCGCCCCGCCCGCGGCGCGAGGCGGTCGAGGTGTCCCGGGTGGGGGGAGCAGGAGCGGTGGCGACCGGGGTCCCGCGGGACGTGGCCGGTGATGTCCGGCCCGAGCGGGACCCCGGGTCTCACTCGGCCGGGCTCTGAGCCCGCCGCGTCCTGCGGCTTGCCGTCCAGGTAGCCGTGAAAAAGGAGAACGACCACATCGAACTGAAAGTTGCCTGCCAGGAGGGCTCCGTGGTGCTGTTCCGAATAAAGCGGCACACCCCGCTGAGCAAGCTCATGAAAGCGTACTGCTGCCGAAAGGTAGGCGCGGGCACGGCTCGGGGGCTCCTGCGGCCCGGAGGGCTCCCACGGAACCGGAGGGCTCCTGCCACCCCGGCCTGCCCCCTCTCCCCGGGGATGCATCCCCCTGCTGGGTGGAACCCTCGCTGCTTCTCTGCCCGGGTCGTGGAATATGCTTGTGGGCAGGCTGAGGGTATCCAGCTGTGTGGGAGAGTAAGGAGCTGAGATGCTGGCAGCTCCTCAGTGTGGAGTTCTCATCGGTGAATGGATGCTGCCTCTTCCTCCTCAGGTGCTCCCTAACAGAGTTACCAAAATTCCTTGAGTTCCAATACTGGCTCTGAGAGAGCTCACTAACCCTCAGTCCTGTCATCTCCAAAAACTTCATCAACTTTGAGTGCATTTTCTGTTTGGAAAAATGGCACAAAATAAATTCTTCCGTGCCCCAGCTTCCTCCTGGGTTTTTTCATTCTCCCTTCCTGTGTCTCCTGCTGCTCACTGCACAGTTGTGACTGCTGTGTTCCACGGGTGTTCACTGGCTGCTCTGTGTCAGAGGCTGTTCTTCAGTGCCATCCTGAGCTGAGCAAGAGAAGGATGTATCCCCACAGCTCAGTTCCTGAGCCTGGAGCTCCCTATGCCCCTGCTTTATGCAGAGCAGAGGGTGGGCATGCAAATGGCTTTGGAAGCAGAGTCGGATTTTGTTTGTGGATGTATCCCCTTGTCTGTTACTTGCAGGATGCTTTCTTTGCTTATTTAAACTTTACACACTGCCCTCCTCTGTGCCTGCTGCACCCTGACACCTCTCTGGGTTTTTTGAGGGGTGCAGGGGGTTTTAGCATTCCTGTGTGTGACAGAAGTGTGAACTACACAGGGATTTTGAAGGATTTTAGAGGGCAGAGCAAGGTCCTCAATCCCTGATGCAGGGAATAAAGACTTCCTCATGTGATTAAACATTGTCAGAACACGATTCAGTCATGTGTTAACCCAGGTTTTAAAGGCAACACAAAGTTACCAGCATTCAATCTTCCTCAGTGTATAGACAGCAAGACAAATATGCTCAGTGTCCTGATGGTTAAATCTTAATCATAGAATCACAGAATGATTTGGGGTTAGAAGGGAATTTAAAGCCCATCTCATTCCACTCCCTGCCATGGGCAGGGACACCTTCCACTATCCCAGACAGCTCCAAGCCCTGTCCAGCCTGGCCTTGAACACTTCCAGGGATCCAGGGGCAGCCACAGCTTCTTTGGGGAACCTGTGCCAGGGCCTCACCACTCCCACAGGGAAGATTTTCTTCCTAATACCTAATCTAAATCTACCTTCTGTCATCCCCTTGTCTTCTGAGTGTTAGTTTTGTTAACATGTGTTCTGACAGTAAATCTGTGAATATTTAGTTTGGATTTAGAAACACAAATGTGGTTTCTCATGTTAATAACTTTGAACTTGCAGGGTCTTTTAATGAAACATACAAGGTTTCTCTTTGATGGACAACTAATTGAAGAAGCTAACACACCTGCAGAGGTATGTAAAACACTCTTACTCCAAATTGCTACATAGATATTCTAACGTCTGAGTGATGATCAAAGGGGTTTGAGATCAAAATGATCCTGAATTAGTTGCTGTGAGTTTAGCATGTTCCAACTAATTTGTTCAAGGTGACTGAGGCAAAGTGTTTTATGCATTAGTTAATTAATGTTATCTCTGAAGTGCTCTATTGCTGGTTAGGAGCAGAGAGCCAAGCTTTTGTCACCATGTGTCTTTCAAGTTTTCTGTATTATTTATAATTTCCGTATTTTTAAAATGTTAAAATAATTCCTGTGTTACTCCCACAGCTGGAGATGGAAGACAAAGACATGATCGAAGCGTACCAGCAGCAGACAGGTGGAAGGTGCTAAGACACAACATCTTTTGGAAGAGTTTAGGGATCCTCATCACACCTCACTCTGTCATCTGTCCTTGGATGTACTGTTTTATTAGTGAACAAATGAACATGCCAATCACACATGGGGTTCTTTGAAACTTCAGAGGACATTTACCGAAGTTTCTTATTGTCTTTGACATTCTGCCTGCGCAAGTCAAAACAGTATCTGCAGGGATTGAGCTATGTCTGAATTGAACCATTTTAAATTCAGATTAAGTCATTGTGTGTTGTTTCTCTGTTGCTAGCCTTTTATTAAAAATGTATTGGTTTTATTACCTTTTTTTTTCCTTAAACTTGTGGCCTAAGCATTTATCCATGTGTTGGGACACAGTGTTCATTCCCGGCTCTGGTTGGCCTTGCCCCTCTGTTTTAACTCAAATTATGTAAATCATTCAGTGTATTTTCATGCCAGTTACATTGAATGTAAAAGTTTCCTTTTAAGATGTGTCCAAGAGAAGGAACAGAGACACTGGTTTTAAGTTTTTAGCTTGTCTTGCAAATTCAGTCAATCCCTTGGGCAGCTTGGCACTCTTGACATGGGGCTGGAACATGATGCTATGCTTAGAGTTTAAATACTTCAGGCTTTCATGTGTTTTTCATATTACGATAAAGTCACCCAAAATACACTTTTTTAATGCAGAAATGAGATTTTTTTTTTGTCCTGCACTATTGCAGAACTGGAGGTAGCAGTGCATTTGGTCCAAAAACTTAATGCTTGTGATAGAGTAGCTGTGGCATTTTGTTGTGCAAGCTTATAAAAATCCCATCACTGAAATTCCAGCTGTTTGCTGAGGGCTGGGCAGCATCTGTCCCTTTCTCCTGCTCCCTTATCTTCAACTCTCTCTGTGGGTACTGGAAGTCTGTAGCCTCAGATTTCTTTTTATTACTTCTTTTTGGAAGCTAAGCTTGGAAAATGAGCGGGGGAGAAAATGCCTTTTAATGTCACCAAACTGCAGAAGAGCTAGTAAGTGAGGAGAGACGTTTAGGTGTCTTCAAAATAATAATAATTACCTGCTCTCCAGCCCTGCTGAGGTTTAACCATTTCTGTTAAACAGGCTCCGTGAAGCTGTTCCAGAGGAATTTTAACTCAGGCTGTCCTGCTGCTCCATGGAATCACAATCAGCCTATTCTCTTTCCATTTGTTCGCATTAGCTATGCTCCTGCCTGCTGAAATCTCGCTGGAAAGGCCCCTATTTTCCATGTTCCTGGTGAGCTGGGGTGGGATATGCCATGGATCCCATTGTCTGCTCCCTGATTTCCACATTCTGTAATTTACACAGTAAATCCCGTTTGTGCCTCGGGCTCCTGTCTCTGTGGCCCATCCTGGCAGGAAAGGCAGTGTGAGGGGCTGCTCCAGGCAATCCGAAGGATTTACTGCATTAAACCAGCTATAATTTTTGGAAAATAGCTACACTCAATTTTTTATTGGACTAAAATGTGCTTGCATCAGCACTGGTGAATCAGATGATATTAAAGTGCAATAGTCTCCCTTCAGTCTTGGAATTCTGAGTGTTGTCCTTATCTCTCGCTAATGTGCTTTGGTTTCTTTCTACTTTGTTATTCCACCAAAGCAAAACCAGAAGCATTAGTACATTCAAAATACCAAACTTCTATAAACTTCTCATCCATTAATCATCTCTCAAACATGTACATTACAAAAAATGCTCCTGAGATCCATCTAACCGTTATTTCCACCTGAAATAAACGGGAATTCTAAGTGTCGACAGCTTTTCAGAACTGAATACTAACACCACAGTTCGCAAGTGATGTGGTCACGTCTCTATTTAACACGTCGTCTCTAAGGAACCAGATGAGTCGGTTGCCTGCTAAAACATAGCAGATGAGTGGCAGAGTCTGGGGTGGGACTCAGCAGCAACAATTCACGTGGCAGTACACGCTTCCAGTCAGATTTCAATGCAGCAAATCCCCGGTACGAACCGCACAACCCCCGCTCCGTGGGGCACCTTGCCGCACAACACAGCATTTTGCGTGTTCTCCTCTCTCCTCCCACCAGCGGAGCAGCTGCAGTGTTCCCGTCGTTTCCCCAGGATCGCCGCCGGGAGCGGGAATTCCCGGAGCCATCCCGCCGGGCGTGCCGACTGGAGGACCGGCCGCTACCATAGAGGAGAACCGGCGGGATAGAGCGCCGCCCTCCGCCCCCTGCCAGCCGGCGGCCGCTCTGGCCGCTCACCCGGAAGCGGCGGCGGGGCCGCGCCATGGCGGGGACGGCGCTGAAGCGGCTCATGGCCGAGTACAAGCGTGAGTCGCGCTCCCCTGGGCCCCCCGCGCCGCCTGCCCGGCGGGATCCCTCCCAAAGCCCGGGAGGCCCGCGGGCCGGGCGGGGCGGTGATGGCCGCGGGCTCCCTCCCGGCGCTCGGGCGGCTCCCCGTGCCCGCCGGCCGCTGGTTCTCCCCTCGCGGGCTGCAGGGCCCTCTGTGCGTCCGTGCAGAGCCCCCGGGGCGGCGGTGAGGGTCACCGAGCGGGTACGGGACACCGCCGGCCCTGAGGGGGCTGTGGGAAGGGGTCACCGAGGGGAGGGTGGAGTGCGGGTGACACCGCTGGCGTTCCGTGGCTCCGAGAGCTTAGTCAGCGGGGAGGCTGAGAACCCTGGGCAAGTGGCCAGTTATTTTAATGCTTTGCCCTGTCAAGTTTTCCAGATGGAGCAGAATACCAGAATGGAAATCTCTGTTGCAGAGCTCTGTTACATCAAAGATAATTAGAGATGTTTGTCAGGACAGATACCTTCTGTTTGTGCCCATCCCTGGCAGTGTCCCAGGCCAGGTTGGGTGGGGTTTGGAGCAACCTGGGCTAGTGGAAGGTGTCCCTGTCCATGGCAGGGGGTGGAACGAGATGAGCTGTAAGGTCCCTGCCTACGCAAACAAGTCTGTAATTCTGTGAAGTCCTTAATGGAAGCAAAGTGGTTAGTTAGAGGATTTAAGCTCGAATTTAGTAATCAAGAATGCAGACTTGTTTGTTTAAAAACCAGTGTGAGATGTGACTGCAGGAGTTGGCAAGCAGTGATCCTCACTAGTCCCACCACAGGCAGCAGAGACCAGCTGCAGGGGGTGGGTCCCCCATCTTTTGGGATGGATCATCTGCTCCCTGGTGAGCTTGAGAGGTGTCCAGAGGTGCCGTTTGTTGGCAAGAAATATTTGTTTGTTTATGTAGGTGTTTTTGGGCTTTGATGTTCTGGCTTTTATTTACAGCAGGGAAGTAGGATGGAGAAGTGTTTGGTGGGGATGGAGGGAGCTGCACTGTAAGGACTGGCCATCTCCTCCAGGGAAGGTCACTTACTGTGCTCCCCAGGCTGTCCAGGGAAGGGGAGTTGTTTCTCTGTGTCATCATTTAGTGGAAGACTCCAGCTGGTGTAAAAGAGAGTATTTATAGACACACTTCCTGCCAACACTGTGCCTATTCTGAGGCTGCTCTGCAGAGCACAGGTCTCTAGGCTGAGATGTCACGCAGGTGTTTGTGGGGCCAGAGCCTCCCAGCCAGTGCTGCTGCCACTGACAGCTGGGGGTGGTGAGGGAGCCCTGTGGCTGTGTGGGTAAAGCTTGTGCTGACAGCGTGTGTCCTAGAAATCTGCATTTTCCCCTTGTAATCCAGAAGCAGTGACCTGAAAAACAGCCACAGAAAGACTTGGCTCTGCTTCTGGCCTCTCGTATCAATCCCCTAAGCCTCAAAAAGCATTTTTGATCCTTTTTTGATCCTTTGTTGTTGAGGATCTCAGAGAGCTTACTGGAGTGTCTTGTATGAATGAAATCTTTAGGAAAAATGATACTAAATGACATCAGAAAGATTATGACTTAATGCCACAGGCAGACATGAGGGGAATCTTCTCTGCCTGGTTTCCCAGGGTAACACTAGTCATGAACTGAGATAACGTTTTGTCTGCGATCTGCCTTTACAAACACTTTCCCATGTCCAATAAAACACAGTATTGTGAAAAGTGAATGTAACTTGCAGTGGCTAATTGCACAGTGCTTTCTGGAAGCCCAAGTTGCAGCAGTGCAGTGAGTGAGACATGTTGGTGTCTGTGGATTCTGCTCTGCTGTGTGTCTGGGTTTGTTACTTTCCTTTAGCCCATCAAACCTTGCTACAAACTCCAGAATCAAGCCTGACTTAGAACCTTTCCTGAGTGTTTAAGTGAAGACTTACAGTTAGTTATAGCTCTTCCAAAGCTCTTAGCCATGTAGAGATTTTCAGCAAAAGTCATTTTGAAAAATAAAAACGGCTTCTGATTGTAGGTAATTCTGCTGCCTCTTTTTGCAGAAAAAGAGCAAGTCCTGCCTTGGGACAGGGCTGGAGTCTGAGGTTCATCTCAGTGTGAAGTTTCTTCCTCCTGATGTGTGTTGCTGGTGTGGATGTGGACACTGCAAGGCCCTGGGTGAATGTGGGCATGGAAGTGGCTTTCAGTGACCTCCTGACTGCACACCTTGGATGAAAGCTTGAATGTGTTGTGTACAAATTTGTGGACACAATCTTTATTTTTTATTTTTCCTCTTCTTTATCTCTTCCCTTTAGTCACTTTTAGTCATGACAGTGGGGGTTGCCAGTCAGTGCCTTGCTGGTGGGTGTATTTTCCTTACCAGACTTCTAATTCATTCCCTTTTTTTCTATTTCAATTTTTGTCTTTGATTTTCTCTGTTCACGTGCGCACACGTGTTTAAATCTTTATTTAAAGATTAATCATTGCCTTCTGTGAAAAATGCTTGACATGGTGAAGAGTTTCTACCTGTTGGAGCCCGAATACATTACTGCATTTTGGGAGAAGCTGTGAAATTGCAGATTTTCTTTCGTTTTGAAGAAGGAAGGGAAGGTGGCTGTGGACAGCCAGGTGATATGATTGGGTTTTTTGTCTGCATTTAGATCTTTGCTTGTTTAACTTTCTGCTGTCTCAGATTTATTATCTACTCTGCCAGAACTAGTTTGGCTAAAACTTCCCAAAAAAGTGAGATACAAAAAAGGACATTGTTTTTATTAGAGCATATGTCTTGTTAATTCTAGATGTACAATAGTATTAAGGCTTGACACAAGTCTCTCAGTAGCAGCTTATATTTGTGAGAGTTAAGAGATGGAAACCTTTTTCTATGTTTACTGTTTCTTGATGCAAGATCTTGAAGATGTATTATGCTTGCTGAAATTTCAAATCTAAAATGGGTTACTCCTGAAGAATTAAATCTCTAGAGACCCGAGAATTGTAGTGCCTGATTGTGTGCATTGTATTTCCTTCTGGGTACAAACAGGCAACAGAGCGGTGGGTTGTAATGCCAGCAGGTTTCTTTGGAAGTGCCATCGGGTTGGAGATAAGAGATTTACATGAATTGTGAGATTTGGGATGTCACAGAACTAATAAACCTTCTGAAACTGGCAGTGCTTCAGTGGGTACTTCCCATCCTTACTGCTTGAGGAGACTTCCTGCTGTGTGGAGCCAGAAGAAAACTGACTGTTTTCAAGCATCTCACTCCAGATGCTGTCAGATACTGCAGTGATTGCATGCCCATAATATTTCCTGAGTCCTGGGTTTTTAATCCCCTTGGAGATACACTAAATGGCTGTAGATTTTAGGAAACATACTGTTGAACTTCTCTTCTGAGGATGATCTTTTCAGTCTCTTAAGTGCTTTAACAAGAAGGTGTGTTTTCAGTTCTCCTGAGAACCATCTCCAAGGTGTAATTGGCCCTTAATGACTCTACAAAGGGCAGTGAAATGAAAAGGAAGGCACGGATTGTGTGTGCAACAAATCTGCCCTGAGTTCTAAACAGAATCATCACACTTCTGTAGTGTCAGCTCTGTTTTAAGCTTACAGGGAAGACTTGGAAGGGACTTTTCCTGGTGTTCCCCTTTAACTCTTTCAAACTTGGTTATTTTCCTGGTTTGCTGGTTTATCCTTTTTTCCAAATTTAATGCTTGTCCTTCCACCTTTCGGAATCCATTTATAGGATGGTGCTGCTTGTGCATTTGCTCTGTAGGAATGTCACTGAAAATCCAGAATAAAACTCCTTAACACCAGTGTAGTATTCAGAAGCAGGCATTACTTTATTCCAGCCCTGCAAGTGGAGAATTGAGCTTCTGTCCTCATGAAGACCCTTTGCTCTGTGGGCTTCGGCTGTTTCTTCCCATTGCCCCTGTTCTCCTTGGGGTGGAGTGCTGTATGACACACTCCTGTGACCTCAGGGGATAGGCAGGGACTGCTGCCAGCTTTTCCAGGAAAATCTTGGGAAACATCAGAGGGCTTTGCTTCTTAGAGAGAGCCACAAGATGGAGCAAAATGATTCCAGGAGCTCTTGTGTTTGACATCTTCCTCTTTCTGTCTAAAAAACATCCAGAAGAAAAGCTATCGGGGACACACTGTGAAGCTGGAAAAACCTGCTGTTGAACACCAGGACATTGTGGAAAACTGTAAGGCTGAGTTTCAGTCTGCTGCTGGGCTTTGGAACTTCAGAGAGGTCTGTGCCAAGGTTAGGAGCAACCTGAGCAAACAGAAGAGTTTCATGATCTCTCCTGGCAGTGCATCTGGGCATCATCTTTGAATCCTGCAGTAAAGGAGCTGTTGTAAGACAGAAATCTGTTCTGTGCACCACTACCCACAGTTTTCACCTATAGCCTAAACAGAAATTAGGTGGTGTGTCTCATTTATTGGTTTGTGACTTCACATGTTCTCTGGGTCGCTGTTCCTGCTTGTTTTCCTGCGTGGGAATGTGTGTGGAAGTTCTTGTGGCTGCATTCTGTGTTCCACTGGTGTTCCAGAGGCCATTGGTTAGAAAACACTGTGCTGGAGAAGCAGCTGGGAGTGTCACCTCCTGCCACCAGATCCAGTGGCTGCCCCATGGCTCACTCAGAGCACTGGGGCTGGTGTTGAGCCCCCAGGACTGCTGGCCCATTGGTTGCCTGTTTGCAGCTGAACTGTGCTTCAGCTGTTGCCTCCCTGCAGAACATCAGAAACTCGAAGCTGATGGTCATTCCACTAGATAGGAGGAAATATGGTTGTTATTTTTTCAGCACATGGTGCACTGGGCTTCACCAACTTGAAATAAGGGGCTGATGCCAAAGGTTATTTCACAAATTTTCGATTGTATCAGTTTCCTAGAGAAAGTGAGGATTGATACATCCAAACTTGCAGTGTGCAGCCATGGCTGTTTTATTGCTGCTTCTTTTCCAGGCCATGCAGGGGGAGTTGGATTGAGTTTAGGGAACAGAGCTGCTTGTCAAATCTCTCATGTGTCTCCTTCTCCTGTTTTTGTGTTGTTTTGGGTTTTGCACTGAGGTGCATCAAACCCGAATGGGTGCAGAGAGCTTACAGGAGTACAAGCTTCAGGCTGTTATGGTATCCAGCAGATACCACAGAGGTGCAAGAAAAGAGTGTTTCCCAGGCTTTGTGAAAAGAGTTTTTGTCTTCCTTCTCAGGTTTCAATTATTGCCTCTGTGAAGACGGGGAATTTGATGAGTGGTCTTTTCCAGCCTAAACAATTCTGTGATTCCAGGACTAGTTCTAGCAGCCTGAAGAACCCCAAAGTGCCAAATAATTTTGTCCAGAAGACTGTCCTGCATTAAGCAATGGTGGTGGGGCCCCTGTGCTAAGCCATGGCCACTCAAACACCCCCAGAAATGCTTGGGCTTGCAGATCACCTCAATCTTCCTTGTGTTTTTGTTTTTGCAGAGCTGACCCTGAACCCACCAGAGGGGATTGTGGCAGGTGAGGAGCCAAGCAGGGTTTGTGCACTCTGGAGCTGTAACCTTGCTTCAGGTAGCACTGAGCATTGTTCTGTTTTATTTCACAGGTCCCATGAATGAAGAGAACTTCTTCGAGTGGGAAGCCCTGATCATGTGAGTTAATACTGTTTGGTGTCTGAAATTAGCAGCTGCTGGGATTAGCTTCTAGGAGAGCAAGGATGTTAAAAAGTACTATCAGTTCTGTATGACATTAGCATTGGCCTACCTTAGGCTGGGAACTCCTCTGATCCAAACAGGGAGTTATATTTGGACTTTAAACAGGGTGACAGAGGCAGCATTGGTGATGTGTACAACTTGTTATGAGAACTTTTTGTACAGGTGTCATAATAATAAGCTTGCAAATTTGTCAGGAATCCTCATTTGGGCTCCCTTGGATGTATGTTACATTTACAAAGCTGTAGGAAACAAACAGTTACTTGTAGATGAGATGGACCTGTTGGAACATTGCCTAACTGCAAATGCAGGACAGGTTTTAAGTGGAGTAAAATACACAGATTATTAGTGACAGGAGAAAAAAAAATCAATGTCTAAAATTAGTTTACTCACTGTTCAAATTTTTTCTAGAAAAGTTGAAAGGTTTTGTTTAGAAAAAGTATTGAAATTTAAATAAAAATTGTTTTGAACTTCTTTACACTTCATGAATCAGTTGGTGTTTTCAAGAATTGGATGCAGTGGTTTTGTGTGGAAAGAGATTCACTCTTCTGTTGGTGAATAGCTCTGATCATGACCTGCTGTGTTTTGGGGGTGATGAAGACTCCTTTACAAAGCTGTTTACTCTCTCCTCTGCTCACCAGCTGATGGATGTGGTTGTTGGTAGCAAAATTTGCCATGAAAAGACAAAATCTTTTTGCCCAGCATCTTACAAGTTGTCTTTTCTCTTGCTTGTGCTCTTGCTCATGCTGTACCTTCCTTGGGAACTTTGAGTACATGGAATAACTGGTGATTTTCACAAAATAAAGTTTCAAAATGGTAGAGGAGAGGAAAAAAAGACGTTTGTCACTCACATCTGACAATTTATGCAAATACTGCACAATTAAAAGGTGAAGAAGCTCCAAACTGGTAAGTCCATCTTGAAGCTGGTGGTCTGTTGTTAGATGCTGGCTCTGTATTTGAGGATTCCGTTGGTAAGAATTGGTGATTTCCTTTCCTTCAGCCAGGGCTGAGTTGTCCCAGAGGAGCCTGGGGACAGCAGACAGTGGCTGTGGCCCCACTTGCTCGGTGCCTGCTGTGATCTGGGCAGGCTCTCCCTGCAACCACCAGTGCTGACTGGCGAGATTCTCATCTGGCGTGGGTGGCAGAGCTTTCCTAGCTTGGTTTGCTTGGAATGTGTTGTCTAGGGATGGAAAACAAGATTTCTGTCTCTTGGGCTCAGGCATGCAACCAATACAAAAGCATGGTAAGCTGTAGTGAATTCCCTATTCCACACAAGCCGGCTGTGTGGGTGATTCTGCTGCACGCCAAGCGAGAGCCTCCGAGTTATTTTAGACCTTGGTAAGTGGAGGTTTGGATTACCACTGCTTGTTTGCTCATTGATGGGAAGAGTTGGCAAGTGCCTCTGCTTATGTACAGTGATTTCTGCTGGGATAACAGGTTGTGCTTCCTGGTAGCTCAGTTCCCTGAAAATAAGAACTTAGCATGGAAATAGGTTGTTTTGTTTCCTGACACCAAAGATTTTGGCTGCAGGGTCTTGTGCTTTCTGTGAGAGGCATAGTCAGCACATGTGCTTTGTAATGGGCCAGATTTCGGGTCAGGCAGCTGTGATTGCTGGGAGGGTGGAAATCCCAGAGGGTTTAATGCTCTTCTTGGAGTACAGAAGGAAGTTCCTGCCTGTTGGTACTTTCTCATAGCAGAGGTTGTGTGGCTGAGTAGAGCTTTCATGAGGGACACTCAGAAGTACTTCTGAATTGCCTAGAAAATGCCTTTTCTGATGTTTCCCATCACATCCCTAAAGAGCAGAGGAGCTGCTTGCAGACTTGAAAGCCCTTTAAAGTGCTGAGTGTTGAGCTTCAGGTCTTTGTCAGCGTAAAATGAGAGGCGGAGGTGCTTTAATTTGGGTTTCTGTATTGTGTGTGTGTCATAATAAAGTTATATTTTAAGATCTGCTCAATTTTGAAGCTGTGATACAATAGAAACATGTTTACCCTGAACACATTTGGTTACTTTCATCTCTTTACAAACCTTGTTAGTAGCAGTGTTTGCAATACTTTTGGAAAGCAAGTTACATGACTTGTTTGTGTTTGTCTGTGGAGATCTCCTCCAGTGTTTTGTAATCTCACATGTGCTGTGTGAGATTCAGGGAATGAGGTGTGTAGATGAGAAAATGAGAGTAAAGCTGCCTTCAAATTTTTAGACAGAGAAGTGCAAAAGGTAAGTAACATAATTGTGAAAAGAACAAAATACTTTTTTTCCTTCACCCAATTTGTATAAAGCTAGAGCACATACAATGACACATAACTTTAAAAAAAAGAGAGATCTAAGAGTGAAAAGACATCTCTCATTTATCAGGTCAGAGGTAGGCTGGGTAATGTTACACAGATTGATGTAAGAGCTTGGCTTGGAGATAAAATAATGTGTTTTTAAATAATGGAAATAATAATTTGTATTTCCAGTGTTCTTGCCCGCAGCAGCGATGCTGAAGGAATGTGAAACATATAAATGTTAAGGCTGTATTGGCATGTCTAAAGGAGAGAACAGATCTTACACTCCCAAAATAAGGGTGATAGACACAGAACTGAAAATACCCCATGGAAACCTTTCTGAAGAGCGGAGGTGGGGAGTATTTTTGAAAGCCAGATCTTTGCAACATAATTTCAGGAGAGATTACCTTATGTTGCTCTATTCCTTAGCACTGCGTGAGGTCCTTCAGGCTATGTTATGTTCATGAATTTCACATTTCAAGGCCAAATTTTGCCCTCTTTGGTTGGCGTGAACAAGTGTGTGTTGCTATTAAAGTTTATCCCCAAAAGACACACAAGCACGCGATGGTTAAGAACTTTATTAGCCTAAAGATTTCTTGAAAACTAAACAGTATAAATTGAAGTCAACTTATCACAAAGCTGTCTAGAAAGGTAATTAGATCTATAATTAGGCTTATGACTTTTGTTTCCATTCCCCTTTTGGGCATCTGATGACTGTGAGGTTTGGTCTTTTTCCAGCATCTTTTTACAAATAAGCCATTTGCAAATATACGTGAAGCTGTGATTATAGAATTAGAGTCACAGAATCATTAAAGTTGGAAAAGACCTCTAAGACCATTGAATCCAACCATTCCCCAAGCACTGCCAAATCCACCACTAAACATGTCCCCAGGTGCCACATCCATGTGTTTTCTGAATGTTTTCAGGGACAGTGACTCCACCACTGCCGTGTGCCAAGGCTGAAGGGAAGAAAAGGCTGAAGGCCTTTCAGGGAAGAATTTCTTCCCAATATCCAACCTAAACCTCCCCTGGTGCAACTTGAGGCCATTTCTGCTTGACCTGTCCCTCCTTCTCTGGGACTAGAGCCTGACCTCCACCTGGCTCCACCCTCCTGTCAGGGAGTTGTAGCAGAAGGTCCCCTCTGAGCTGCCTTTCTCCAAACTAAACAACTCCCATTAGCTGTCCTCGTCAAGGTACTTCTCTCTCCTATTTGGCTGATACCCACCACTCTTTTCTGCCCTTTGTCTGAGTACCAGCCAGCTCTTGGAGGTCAGAGCTTCTCATTTTCATGTTTTGTCTTCTGTCAGCTTTGGAATGGCTGCAGAGCAACGGGGTGATTGCAGAAGCTGCCATGCTCTTACCTCCCTGGCCCTACCAATGTCCTTTTTGAGCTAAAAGTGAGGCTGTCAAGTTCAAATGCTGAGTGTTTTGTAGTTGCAAATGCTGTCTTGGATTAACTTGAATAATTTCTTTGAAGTTGATCCTGGCAGCGCTGAGTGGCTAAAACAAAAGCATTTTGCTCACATAATACAGAGCCTAAAATGGAGTATGTTGGGTTGAGTGTATTTGACAGAAGAGCCCTTAAGGCTGTGGGTTTGCTCTCAAAACAGAACATAGACACCCACCAGCTTTTCAATGCCTGTATGTACATACTCTCAGAAGTTCAACAATAAGCCTTTAAAATGCAGCTGGAATTAAAATGGTCATGAAAAAATGCATTCAGTTTACTCTCAGATGTGAATTGAATCCTGACTAAATTTAGGGAAAAGGCCAGAAGGAGAACAAAGTGGTTGAGATGGTTTAGCTTTCATTCTTGCAGAATGTTGATGCATTTCTCTTACCTTACCTGCCAGTGTTAATATTCATGTTTCAATCACATAGTTCCTGTGTTTATCTACCAGCCAAGTCTTTTGAATCCCAAAGTTTGAGAGAGTAAGTCTTCTAGGGCTTTAGGATTTGCTGCTCTCCAGTTTTACTGTTCTTTCTGGCATGGAGAATGTGGATTGGGAGGAAAAGGCATGAATATATTCCTGAACCTTATTTCCCAGACAGTGGAACCTTTGTTTGCAGGGCTTTTTACTAAATACATGAGGTTTCCTTGGCTACGATTTTCAGTGCTGAAGCTTTTTTCGTCATTTTTCCAATCAAGGGAAATCATGTTTGTTTTACAACTTCCAGATGGTTCATCAAGTATGAATAAATCATAGCTAATAAACTTGTTTTTTCCTCACTTTCCACAAGTGTTTTATGTAGACAGGGTAAAATAGTTGGCTTTATGTTCTCAACTCGATTGCACTTTGAACTAGATTCTGAACACAATAAGGAAATGTTTCTACAAGAACCCTGACGAAGCCATTTGTTCTCCACCTGCACTTGAGGGAGGGCAAACTCAATACCTGAAGTCTGTAAAGACACATCATTGTCCTTCATCTCATCTGACAATGATGATCTCTGAGCTGTGTTTTTATTTTTACAAACCTTTGCTGTGTTTTCTGCTTCAGACAGCGATAAGTGTTTGTGTGGTTGTGCTCGATACTGGCAGTTGGGATCTCTGTGGGATTTATAAATTAATTTTGAGCTCCAGCATTTGACATCTCTGTCTTGTAGAGCATAACAGTATCTTCAAAGGCACAGGAGTCCCACACCTGCCTCTGCTTTCTCTTGACGTGCAGACACTCAAATCCTGGAACATGCCTTGGAGCCAGATACTCCAATTATATCCAGACACACCCTGCTAATTAAACAGTGTTGTGACCTTCCTAGTAATTTAGTGTGCAAGCTTTGATTTCCCCTTTGCCTCCCAAGCCTCATATTTGGATTTAACTTTATGAGGTGTGGGGTAAGAGCACCTTAACTCTTTGTTGCCTGGAGAAGATGATATAACCCAAGCATCGCACGTCTCATTAGACAAGAATTTTGGTGAAAGAGCTGTTTAAAACTTTGGTGAATAACATTTTTTCTGTTTCCAGGGGTCCTGAAGACACCTGTTTCGAGTATGGGGTTTTCCCTGCTATCCTGAGCTTTCCACTCGACTACCCATTGAGTCCTCCGAAGATGAGGTTCACGTGTGAGATGTTCCATCCCAACAGTGAGTCTGATGCAGCAAGATGCACGGGGGAGTGGGATGCTTGTGCAGCTTAGAAAGAAACTTTTGCAGCAGGAGAGCTGGCATCCTTCCCAAGGGTGGTTCTCCCCCTTTCCAACCTCGAGCATGCACTACAAGCATTCAGCTGTCCAGCAGTTTTGTTCTCTCTTAGGGTCCTTTTCTCATTATCATGTAATTCCTCATCAACTTTTTACTCATAAACAATCCTATAAGGATTCCCGCATATTCCATGCCTTTAAATCTTCTGTACAGGATGTAAGACTTAGTGAATCAATACAGGCTGTTTCCAGTCACAGAATCGTAAAATATGCTGTTTGGAGCTACCATAAGGATCATGGTGTTCAACTCCTGGCCCTGTGCAGGACACCCCAAGAATCCCACCATGTGCCTGGGAGTGTTGTCTGAGCACACCTTGAACCCAGTCTTGCTCTATGGCTCATATTTAGGTATTTTGGTGTTATTTTAATGAGTGAAAAGGCGTTCATGGGTGCAGCTTTATTAGGCAGCATGGCTTTTGCCACATGAAATTACAGGTTTGTGTAACATTTCTGAGGGGATCTCTCTGAAATACAGAGTTCTCTGTCCAAATAGACAATGCATTTGCAGGTGATTAATATTAAGACTTTGCTGGCCTTTGCTCTGCAATACTGATTGGGTTGTACTCCATGAGCACAGAGATCTTTTCCAACATTAGTGAATCTATGATGGTGACAATATTATCTGAAGATTTTTCGATAGGAGTAACTGCAGAGACAAGTTTGAGCTTTGGACATGAAAAAATCTTAAAGCCCCTGTTTGCAGGACCACTACTTTCTGGAATCAGCCTTGGCATTCTGTGTGAAGTCATTGCTGTTGACATCTGCTGACACAACATGGAGTGTGCAAAGGTTGTTTTTTGCTACCCAGGTTTGAAGGGCTGGATCTGTGTTCAGGCTGTCAGGTCTCTGAATTTCGAGAGCAGGAAAAGGCTAATGCTGCACTCCTGCCTAGTGCTTCCTCTCCAGCTGACATTCCTGCACTTGGAAAACACAGGTCATAATCTTAGCTGGGAATTGATTTATTTCATCCTATATTCAAGGAATTTTGCAATTCCTTGAAGTTTCTCTGTTATTCCCTTCTGGAAGCACCACTCATGCAGGTTCTTGCCATTTAATCCACAATTTTCCTGTGGAAGACACACCTGCATGTCACAGCATAGAACTGTGTGGACATGCCCAGGGCAGTGTGGCATCATCTTTGGAGCTCTGATGGCCACAGCAGGGCAGCATTTGGCACTTGGAAGCAGTGTAGCCATGTCAGCACCTTGCTCCAGCTGGACTAATTCACCCAAACTTCTTGCCAGGACTGGTCTGTGTGAGCAGATCCATGTCCCTGCAGCTCCAGCTGTGGCCTTGGCTTGAGGTTCACTGCTCACAGCTGTGTTGTGTGCAGCACTGCCAGGAGGAGTGGGGTGTGGAGAAGCACAAACTGCCTGGCTCTTGTGTTGGAGAGTGGCTTTACACATAGATGTTTCTTCCATGGGATAATTCGAACGTACTGGTCAGCTCAGCTCTTTAAAGTCCTGTGACTTGGAGTCTTCCTAATCTGAAGTTGAGATCACCTGAAGTAGAAACTTGAATTTTTCTTCTTGGCTGGGGTTATGGTGGGCTGGCTGTACTCAGAAAGGCTGCAAAAGGGGGGTGTCTGGGATGTGCTTTTTCTGTTTATTCCTCCCCTTGTGAGAAATAGCAAGGAAAATGTTGAAAAAATCTGGTGTGTTCCCTCACCTTTGCAGTTTATGTTATGTGAAGGGCGAATTGAGATGCTGCAGAACTGTCTTCTCTTGAATGAAAATGACCTTCTTGGATGCTCTGGCAAAAGTAACTTTGAAGTTGTGATTAGTGGCATTGCTTGCATTTGCACTGAGTGACAACGTGGGGAGATCATAGGATCAGAGGTGGTTTGGGAGGGATTGTTGGAAGGGACATTAAAACCCGTCTTGTTCTAGCCCCTGCCACAGGCAGGAACACCTTTCTCTATCCTAGGTTGCTCCAAGCCCTGTCCAACCTGGCCTTGGACACTTCCAGGGATCCAAGGGCAGACACAGCTTCTCTGGGCATCCTGTGCCAGGGCCTCCCCACCCTCACAGGGAACAATTTCTTCCCACAGTCCCGTCTAACCCTGCCCTTTGGCAGTGTGCAGCCATTGTCCCTTGTCCCCACTCCCTCTCCAGCTCTCCTGGAGGCCCTTTAGGCACTGGAAGGGGCTCTAAAGTCTCCCTGGGGCCTTCTCTTCTCCAGGCTGAACACTCCCAGCTCTCCCAGCCTGTTTGCAGAGCATCTCTCTGTGGCCTCCTTTGGCCTCGTTCCAACAGCTCCACGTCCCTAGACTGGGGGCCCCACAGCTGGCCAGAGGTAGGTCTCACCTGAACAGAGGGGGAGAAGATCCATACATCTTCCTGGAATCAGCCTTTGATGTCTTGACTGTGCCTCTGTATTGCAGCTGTTTTGAATGAGGCACTGCACAGAAACAGGAGACTCACTCACCAGGGAAATACCTTCTACCAGTGGGTTCCTGGCTTGCAAGAAGTGCTGATTCAGCACCTGCTGTTTTCACCTCTTCCAGCTATGGTTAGACCAGCTCCAGTCCCCAGCCTGGGGCTGCAGGAAGGGCTGTAAATAAAAGTCGTCCGCAGTGCTTACACGCTTGGGCAGACAGAGCTGGGTGCATGGAAGGAACTGGAAATGAGCACAGCTGCTTCCAGCAGTCATTCTCTCTTTGTGTTGTCTTGCTTTCCTGGCAATGGCACCGATTTGGTCACCTGAGGAATAGAAGGCCTGAAGTTATTGCGCTAAAGTTGTCGTTCCTCTGGAGGCTGCAGAGTTAGGCCATGTTTCTAGAGCAGTATTTTCTCTTTGTGTTGCCTCTTCAACCTTAGTTTGGTTTCGTAACCAAGTCAGTAGAGTCCTGTTTCTGTGAAGGCAACTTGTACTGTTGCAGACATTGCTTATGCTAAAGGTGGGAGGGGAAGCACCTGGATCCTTAATTTGTAGGTTTCCTTGTTTCCAGGTGCTTCAATGCAGCTGAGCTTTAAGCAAAATGAAAAAAAAAAAAAAAGCAGTGGGAATTCTTCTAGTTGCACCTCAATAATGTTCAAAATAAGATCTGTGCTACTGTTCCTAGTATATTTAACATAACACTTTCTTTTTTCTCATGTTCATAACATATCATAACGCTTTTCCCTCCTTTGTTTAATTCTTTTCATGGTCACAGTCCAGTGGAGGATTCCAATGTGCATTCAGTGCATTCATTTCCATTTAAGTAGGACTGGTTACCTGCTTGGAGTTGTGTCTGTGCATAAATCCTTGCCTTACTCCACCAGGCTGCATCTTTTTTCTGATTTAATAATGAGTAACAGACTCAATCAGTGACAGACTCAATTTTTCCCATTGAGTCTGTCACTGATTATTAAATGACACAAGTGCTCCTAGCAGGTTTCTGTTGGGGAAGGAGTTTATTAGATTTTCTTAAAGAAGATTTTTCCTGAATTTTTGTCCTTCAGATTTTGTGTCCTCTTGCCTAAAGAGGAAATTTAAACCTGGATTTAGTTTTAGTCATAGAAAAGCCAAGTCTCAAGACTGATGCTGAGCATTTCCACTGAGTAACAACCAATCTTCTGTACCTTTTGTGCAGTTTACCCAGATGGGAGAGTGTGCATCTCTATCCTTCATGCTCCTGGGGATGATCCCATGGGGTACGAGAGCAGCGCAGAGCGGTGGAGTCCTGTGCAGAGTGTGGAGAAGATCCTCCTGTCGGTTGTTAGCATGCTGGCAGGTGAGCACTGCTGTCCTGTCAGCAGCTCCTGGGTGAGCTGGAACTGCCTCTTGCTTTTTGCTTTGGTGAGTGAGCAAAGCACGTGGAAAGCTGCTCAGCAGCAACCACAGTTCTTAAAGCCCTGGTATTTATTTAGTAGTGAATCAGTGCTCTGAAAAGAGTTGGAAAAAATGCAGCTGAATGAGTAACAAGCGTTCCTGTTTTGAGGTGACTGCAAGGCTTTCCTTCCAGTTTGGTAGCAACTCAGCCATTAGCGATGGGTCAGGTGAGTCCAGAGGCTCAGCTAGTTCCTTGCTCCTGGACAAAACCTTCTTTGTATTTGCTATGCTGTCCATTTAGCTTTTAAAGGTGTGGATTACAGCCTGTGTTGGATTTGGCTTTTGGCAGAAGGGTTACCAGACCTAAGCAGTACAGTGAACTGGAGCCCATGGCCTGTGATTCAGAAGCCAGCACCCTGTTTCTCTTTGTTATTCCTAGCCTGGGAATGTGCTCCACTCTGCCATCTCTGGTTCAGAGGAAGGCTTCTTGAGAAGAGACCTGAGGTGAAAAACCTTTTGTGCAGCCTTTCAAGTAGTTTTCCCTAAATCTAACAAGGGCTGTGGATCAGCACTGTCATATACAGCTCTGAAAGATGGATCATTTTCCACACAGTGGACACAGCCACTGAACTGCCTGAAGAGGGCAGAGCCATGTGCCTTAGAAGCAGTTTTGAAGAATAAATGGGTTTAGAAGCTGCAAAGTTGGCCAAAGACCGAGCAAGAGATTGCTTTCCCTACATGGGAGTGTTTTAGCTTTGGAATAGTAACCTGCTATTGGGAAGCTGTGCAGGCAAATAGTACCCTGTGGGCTTCCCGTGGCTTCCAAGAGCTTGCTTTGTGCAACAGCCTTGCCTGGACTGATAAATGTGGGAGTCACCTGGTGTCATTCTGTGCCTGTGCATCCTGTTTTCCATGGCTTTTGGAGAAATTAGGCTAAAACACCAGTGGTCAGCTTCTTTCAGGGTACTGGAAATCTCTCAGCCCTGGCTCTGCAGGCAGTGTGAACCCAAGTTTACCAGATTGGGTGAGCTACACATCTGCTGGTTTTTAAGGTGGACTATCAGCATGATGTTGAGAAGGATAGGAGCCCAAAATACCTGCCATGAACTGGACCAGGGTGGGTGTGGACTAGTGTGGCAGGGGAAATGAGCAGAGTTAGTGCCTTATGGAATCAGTGGGCACACATCCTGCTGTGTGCTGCCCACAGACCTGATAAATCCTGGGTTTCAATTTACCTCCATACAAAATGGGGAGCCCCTGGGACTCCAGCACTTCATGTGCTTTGTAAAGCATTCTGAAATCCTTGGATGAAAGATGTTGCAGAAATGAAAGCATATTCTATGGGTTTCCTTGGTTTGTTTTGTTGGTTTTTAATAGAACAAGCCATCCCAATGAGTGACAGCCTGTTTGGGTGGCCTGGTTGGAGGGGCTTTGTGTCTGGGAAGCTGGAGAACAAGAAAAAGATTGTTCTTCAGGGAGAAACATGCAGTTTTAAAAGCCCTTGACAGCGCTGGGGGTGCTACATTGTGTTGGCCATGTGCATGGTGGGGCTCCACTGCTGAAAGCACCAAAAGAGGAAATCCTGCTCCTGTGCCACTTGCTACTTGCCTAAACTCGACCTTGTTGTGATATCCTTTTTCTTGTGGTCAGTTAAATCAGAGCCTTTTGGGAATCCAGGAGCTGTTATTGGATTTGCTTTAGTGGTGTTTCTGTAATCCCAAGGAGGAGAAGTGTTATCAAAGCCTTGGGGAAGTGGCACTCTTGAAGAAGCAAGAAGCTCCATTGCCCACTTACCTTTGTCTTTCTTGTTTCAGAGCCAAATGATGAAAGTGGAGCCAATGTAGATGCCTCCAAGATGTGGCGGGAAGACAGAGAACAATTTAACAAAATTGCCAAGCAGATTGTGCAGAAGTCACTCGGACTTTAAGCTCACAGAGAGACTGAAGTGTTTTGTATTTCTCTCCACCTGGAAACGAGCAGTGCTCCGTGCTGGTACCAAAAAGGAAAACTTCGTTAAACTATTGGCCTAGTTCTTATAATTCGTTATTTATTTACCATCTCTTTTATTCCATTGCTCCAGAGAAGCCTCTAGTTCACTCACTAAATTGTTTGGAAAAGGGATTTAATGGTAGACAAAAATACAGAGACAATGCTGTTTCAAAGGCTGCTGGTTGCTACCTCACTTTGTGGTGTGGAAAGACTTGGAGACTTGGAGACTTGGCAATCTGCAGCCCTCCCTCACCCATCTGCTGTTGGAGAGCAGTGCTGGTTTGGATCATCTGCGGGAAGAATTAGTTGTGTTTTTATAGGTAGCATTGCATCTGGAGCAGCAGTAGACAGGAAATACTCTCTCCATTCTATGATACTTGTTGGTTAAGGGCAGCATTTGCAGTCAGATCTGATTGGAAGAGTATAGTTAGCAGGAGAGGCTATAAAGCAGGATTATAGTCAGTGTTAGCAAAGAGAGGAACTTTAGGGAGTGAGCTGTGAGGACTGGCTGGGGGTCTGGAATGGGCTGGTGTTCCTGTGTAACACTGTGAGTTTGTACTGAGCCTTTGAATCAGTGTTGGCTTGGCAGAAATCCCAAGAGCTGCTTTATTACTCCTTGAAGACACTCAGTTGTAAACTTTACACTCAGAGACACAAGGTGTAAAGGCTGGATTGTTGAACACTTTGGTCCAAGTTCACCTGGGCAAGGTAGGTCATTAGCAGTTGGAAACACCAGTGAGGAAAAGTCTGCTCTGCTGGGCATGTTAATAGCTCTGCAAGAATATCAACTCACTGTGGTGACAAGTGAGTGTTGAGAGGATTTGGCACTGCTTTGCTTTTACAGCCCAGGTCACCCATTTTGAGACGAATGAGCCAAGATTAGCATGATGGACTTGTTAAAATTCCCTGTGACACTCTACACGGAGTGCTCTTGTGTATGAAATAGGAGCCAGAGGAGACAGGCTGTTTGCTCGAGGATGGTACGACGCGTGCTTTGGACTGCAGTGTTGTAGCCACTGTGAAGGGTGCAGGAAATACCAGCTGGTCACTTCCTAAAACTGCTGAGGGGCCTCTGCTGACCTTTCTGCTTTGCAAGCCAATCTCATGTGTAGGTCCAGACTTCTCCAATTTACGACAAGCAATAACATGCCCGTTGATAGCACACGGAATCCAATTTTGCTGGCAGCTTTAAACAGGCTAGATTTGACAAGGGCTGGTTTGTTATTTTTTACTGTGAAGCGTGTGACGTGGAAGGAGTCACACCATGGGGAAAGCTTTACAGAGGTGATGGTGTGCATGTGAGTGGTACAACTTGTCAGCGTTTCTGTCTTGCTGTCTGTGCTGCAGATCGCCCTTCGCCATCGCTCTGCACCTCTCAAGAGTTGTATTGCTACAACCTGCTGATTTTACCTCCTTGTAGAAGTAATTGTGGCTTTGATGTAAGGGTGGGAGTGGGACTGGACATAGCTTGGGAGCAGAGGTGATGAAATAGTGTTGTACCTAACTAGTATTTCAAGGCATACAGGAAAATGTAGCACTTTATGCAAACTGGGAGTGTTTTTTGAATTGGCGTAGAGGGAGGATTGCTCATGGGAGTACTGCAGCCACCTTTAGGAACAATGCTGGAGAGCTGCGAGAGCCACTGCAGAAACACAGGACAAAAGTGGGGTTTGCTTAAGTGCAGAGTGTTTTATTCATATGTGTTTGCTCATTATCTTCATTTTATGGTGGGATTTAGTCTGTATACTGAAAATAAAGTGATTATATTTTCTCCTTTCATAGTTTTACACAAATGTATCGCAGTGGGTGTTGTATATGGGTAACCACCCAGCCAAGAGACTTCATTCTAACCCAGTTAAAACATGGGATACTTCAGGAGGAGTGGAAGAGCTGACATGGTTGCATGGACTTTCCAGGCAAGTGTCTTGTCTCTAAAGCTGGCAGTGGCTGGGTTATTAAAAAAAAAATGTAGAATCTGATGGTAGGCAGGTGTGGTGTAGTTTGCTCTTTACAAACATTGTTATATCCATGTGTCTGGCCTGGGAAGTTCTTGGTAACATACAACAGGTGAATTCATTCAGGATGTGCTGATATCAGCCCTTGGATTTGAGGAGGATACTTAGATTATGGTAGAATCACTGAACAGTTTGGATGGGAAGGGACCTTAAAGGCCATCTAGTTGCAATTCTATGCCATAGACAGGGACACCTTCCACTCAACCAGGTTTCTCAGATGTCCAGTTCCTGCTCAGAATTTCCATAGTCCTCAAATTTCTGTTCAGAAATAAAAATCCTTTCTAAGTGGCTGACATGCAGTGGGCTTGCTGATGGGGGTTTGAAGCCACCCAGTGATCATAGCTATCTTGCAGTCTTGAAGGTGACAAAATGCAGGCAGAAGTTTACCTCAGAGGATGAAAGCTTGGTGTTGAGGTGAGAACTGTCCTATTTGGTGCCTGTTTACTCAGCTGAAGCCAGTGATGAGCCTTTGTGTTCATCAAAAGAAATTAATTGTTCATTGTGTTCATTTAGGAAGAAATTCTTCCCTGTGAGGGAGGTGAGGCCCTGGCACAGGCTGCACAGAGCAGCTGTGGCTGCTCCATCTCTGGCAGTGCCCAAGGCCAGGCTGGATGGGACTTGGAGCAATCTGGGATAGAGGAAGGTGTCCCTGCTCATGGCAGGGGGTGGAGTGGGGTGAACTTTAAGGTCACTTTCAACCCAAACCATTTTGGGATTCTGTGGAAGGTTTAAAGGTGGCAGTGTGATTCAGGCAGATTCCCTGTTTCTACTTGCAGGAAAGAACTAATAATTATTCTGCAACAAACTGAATCCTTGCATAAAACAGGAGGATTCAGCTCACATGGTGGAGGTGTGTGGGCTGCTGCTGTGACTGGCTGAGAGGGTCTCGTGGGTCAGGCACCTTGTTGCAGGTGGGAAACACCTGAAAGTTAAAGCTTGTAAAACTGCCATGTGGCTCCTGGGATAGACTTCCCTAAAGACTTAATTGTGTCCCTTCCTGAATGAGCACTCATGTTGGCAGGATGTGCAGTGCTGGGCAGTAGCAATGTTTTTCTGAGCAGTTGTCTTTTTTCAGCTGAAACACTTATTATAAAACATGTTCTTTGGGGAGTGTCAAAGCTCTACAGGTGTTATGCATGTAGGTGAAGTATTAAAGATTTTTTTTAAATCCTTTTCTCTGGATTATATTTGCTTTAGGCTTTTATATTAAAAGAAGAATCCCAACCAAACCCTTCAACAAAGCTGTAAAAATGCAAGCAACGTCCTCTTTAAAGCCTTTGTATATACACACATCCACACACGCTCACTGTTGTTTTTCCTTGGCAGAGGGGCTGTGTCAGAACACACACAGTGGGCTGTGAGACAACCATTAACTGGGTTGGTGTGCCTTTGAAAGTGTGAGAGGCATTGGAGCCACATGAAACGGCTGCAGCTTGGGGGCAGAGCCAGCCCTGGGCTCCCTGCCAGCTTTTTTTTGGCCTTTCTGGAGCGATATCTTGAATAGAAGGTGGTGAGCTACAATTGGGATGGATGCAACAAGGAAGCTCTGCACCTTGGGAAGGTCCTTGCTGTCCTGAAGTTGTGTCTTGGTGAGGATGCTCTGCGTGTGACAATGGAAAGGAGAAGCAGCACAGACCTGAAAAGTCCATCCCCAGTGCCCGCCATGCTGCTGATCCTGGGGTTGTCTAGGATATGGGATTGGTGCAGCTTTTAGCTCTAGAAGGGAGCTTGAAGTAGCAGCCTCCCTTGTCCTGTGTTGTGGGGCTGAGCTGGGGCAGGGGCAGGGATGGAGGTTGAGCATGAGGTTCTCACAGTGCCCTGGCAAGAAGCAGCACAGGTCACATGTCTGATGTGGCTTTTCTTTAAAATTTCCCTGACTCAGGGGAAGAAGGAAATCCCTGCCCTTCAGGAAGCTCAGAGGCTGGAGGAGTGTGAGGGAAGGGATGCTGGGGGTCTTGCTGCCAGCTGGAGGCAGGGTTGGGATAGCACAGGAAGGGGAAGGTGCAGGAATCTGGAGAATTCATCTAGCTGAGGGCCCGAGCTGACAGCCCTAGTGAGGGCTTCTGGTGCCTCTGTCCTGCTGCCACGTGCCACCCAATGTCTTGGGCATCAAAAGTGCTGTGCCAGGCTCCCTGGGGCTGCAGGGATGAAACCCATCACTCAGGAGGGATTTGTTCAAGCCACTTAACATTTGGTGATCCTTGGTGCTCTCATGGCCCCACGGGAGCATGGGATGGCTGGGAGATCTGTGCCTTCCCCATGACTCCAGCCCTGGTGATCTTCCCACCTACCCCTGCCTGCTCTGATGGCTCTTCTCCCAGGGCAGGCAGTGCAAGAGCCCCAGGAGAACCAGCCAGATGGCTTTTGAAGGTGGCTCCCTGCCCCGAGATGGGACTGGGCAGCAGGTGAGATGATGGGGTATGTTAATACATAATTCATGGCAGTGGCACAGCCTGTGGGTTATTACAGGGGAGCTGCCTGTGTGAGCTCCAGAGGAATTTGGGAGTGGGTCTGGCTGGTCGTGTCCCTGAAGGGCATGGGGGGAGATGAACCAAGTCCTGGCCTGAGTCCCCTTCCTCTGTGTGTGGGGCATCCTGAGTGGGGGATGAGGCTGTGGCTCTGTCCCAGCTCTGACCAGAGCCAGGTGTCCCTGGCTGGAGGGACTGCAGGGGGTGGCCAGGAAGGGGACAGGGCTCACTGAGGAGTGAAGGCAAACATCCCCACTGTAGCCACCCCTCTGGGGGCTGCAGGGTGGCAAGAGAGGTGGGTTCAAAGCAGCAGAAATGCAGGATGCAACATGCAGGGGGTGGGGGAACCCACGTGTTTGGGTGCAGAGCTCTCCACCCACAGCTGGGATGGAAGTTTGGGCCCAAAACAGTTTTCCCTGTGCCAAAACAATTTGGCAAATTGAACCGAATTGGGGTGGCACGGGGATGTTGAATTGGGATTTCTTTGCTGGGTCTGCCTGGGGTGAGATCACACAGACTCCTCTCCTGGTGTGGTGCTTCATCAGGATCCCTGTCTTCTGCCAGTCAGAGGAAGACCTCTCAGGGATCTCATCAGATCCAGTCCTGGTCAGATCCCTCCAAGCTTGGTCAGCAGGTCAGGTGCTGGGGGATCTCACTCTATGAGACAGGTGTGTTAGAGACTTAGCATTTGATACTTTTGACATCTATCCCTGGAACACCCAGTCAGTGACCAGGAGGCATTTGATTTATTTTATCCATTCATCCCTGTCCAGCAAAACTCATAGGTTGAATTCCCTCTCACATGTTAAATACCTTCTTCTTTGCCCAGAGAAGAATTTGTGGCTGCCCCATCCCTGGAAGTGCTCAAGGCCAGGTTGGACAGGGCTTGGAGCAACCTGGATAGTGGAAGGTGTCCCTGCCATGGCAGGATGAGATAGGCTTTAAAGTTGCTTCCAACCCAAACCATTCTATGATCCTTCTGTAGACGCTTCTATTCCCCCTTTGACACCCACGAAAGTGATCTCCTTCACTCTGAGCCTGGGCTGAGCGTTGTGCCTTGGCCAGTTACAGGAAGCTGGATCATCATGGAATCATCTAGTTGGAAAACACCTCTAAGATCATGGAGTCAAACCATCAACCCAGCACTGCTATATTCCCATGCCTGAGCATCTCAGGAATCCCAGCAGTGCTGTGGAGTGGGACAGGAGCTGTGGTGAGTGGGATAACCCTGCTGAGAGCGCTGCCTCTGTTTGTGTGCTGGAGGAGACCAGGCTCCGAGGGTTGGGCTGTGGGCACCGCGGCATGGGAACCATGTCCCCACCAGCATCTGCACACTTCCGAGAGCTGGAGTGGCTGGGCAGCAGCATTGCGCTGGAAGAACTGCCCTGAAGAAAGTCATGGAAAACAATAGGAATTGTTCTCTGCCTTTGTTCCCTTTCCTTCCCGGATGTCGGAGGAGATGGAGCCGCGCTCTGCTGCCGGCGGGTGGGCAGAGCGAGCGTGGCTGCCTGTGCTCCCGCCTTGGCACCCGGGGAGGCACCGCCTGCTCTGCCGCCTGCCGGCTCCTCCAGAGCCTGGATCGCCGCTCGTGTAATAATTAAAGCTTGACACTGTCATGTGAGTGAGCGATAAAATTGGCCAGTGGTTCTCTGTGTCTGGGGGCAGGAGGTTTTCTTATGGCTGCAGAGCAAAATTATTCTAAAGCTGCTGTTTGCTGCCCATGCTCTCAGCCCAGATTTGCTGCCAGCACTGAGGAGGGGTTTGTGATGCCCACACCTTCCCAGGGTGGGTGGTCTGAGGTGGACTTGTGGGAGAGAAGGTGCTGACTGGTCCCTAACCGGGGAGCCATGCGATCATTTCACAAGCAGCACTGTGCTTCCCATTTTCTATCCCTGCCGGTCCTCAATGGGCCCAAGGATGCAAATCCCTGGGTTTCCCTGCTCTTTGTGCCACTTACCACCATCTGCCTGTTGTAAGCTGGTCCGTATGGTCACTGCCCGGATCAAAGGGCTACAAGCAAAGGCAGAGGAGGGTTTCCCCCAGCACTGTCAAGGGAGATTCCTCTTCCCATTCCAGAGCCAGCCCCGGGGCTCAGGTGTTACTACAAGGCAGCCTATGGAGAGAGATCACAGAATGATAAAATCCCTTAATGGTTTGTGTTGGAAAGGATATTAAAGCTCATCTCACTCCAATCCCCTGCCATGGCAGGGACACCTTCCAATAGCCCAGGTTGCTCCAAGCCCCATCTGACCTGGCCTTGGACACTTCCAGGGATGGCGAGTCCACAACATCTCTGGGCAACTCTCAGCATGGGGCACTTGGCACGGGGTTTGCTTGGCCAAGCTGACAGTTCCCCACACAGAGCCCCAGGTGTGTGTGGTCAGCCTGGTGAGCTGCTGCTCCTGAGGCAGGAAAGCTCAGATGTTTCCAAACCTCCAGCTGCTCTGCGCAAGCCCAGGGTGTTGGGACAAGTGCTGTTGCTGAAGGAGATTCAAGCACAGGTGGTAAGTATGGAACAGGAATGTTGCCTCCCTAGCCTCTGAACAATGTTTATTCCCTTTGTGGATAGATCTCAGCTGAGCTCAAAACCAGGCAGAATTTTCCCACTCCAGGTGGAGCAGGAGGTCCAGGCAGAGCTCCTGGATCTCCTGCACCACCACCAAGTGACGTGTGAGCCTCTCTCCTGTTCCTTTGCCTCTGTGTAGGTCTGAGACCTACAGAAAATACCCAGAGCACTGTTTCCATTGTCAGCATGCTCATGATTGCCTGGGTTGGATGCCCTCCATCCATACAGAGCTGCCTTACTGGAGAGTGTTGAGTCTGAGGATCCTGCGGCTACAGCAAGGTGGCTCAGCCTCTTCAACAGGTTTGGGCACACTGGAGGAAGGTGATAAAAATTAGAACAACTATGTCAACAAGGGACAGGCAGTAGTGAAGGACTATTGGTCACGTGTGGGGGCAAAACAAGGGGAGGTGCAGCTCTGGGTGCTGTATAGCCCCATCCAAAACCATGGAAGCACGGTCTCAAAGCCTGTCTTCCCTTGTACTGGTGAAAGTTAAGTGTCTGCTCTTTGGAGCCCTTTCAGAGCCTGCCAGCTCAGCTGCCATGTGTCCTCCACATGTGGGGCAGGACGCTCAGCTTGCTCCTGGCTGCCTGGGCAGGGACATGGGCTGCAACCCACTGCCTGCTGCCATGGCCAAAGCCAGGGAGCCCTGGCTGGGTGCTCCTGGCTCCTTCATTCCCTGAGGCTGGCAGTGGGTGTGGGGACATGGAGGGCTCTGGGATTTGAGCGATGCTGGTGGCTCCCACCTCCCGGCAGGGATCGCTCCCGAAGGCAGCTCCATGCTGGGAAGCTGGCAGCAGCACGGGCTGCGTTGGGGCGGCTTTGTCCTTTCTTTTGGTGGTTTTCCTAAAAACGGTGCCTTTTGCAATCCTCCCAGTCTTTCACAAAACTTTTCCTGGCAGAACCTCTCCAAAACTGCTGGGAATTCAGCTTTTGAAAGGCATTGGGGTTAAAGACGTTTGCGCTTCTGCAAAATGCTGACAGGTTTCCTGGTGCGGAGATTTCTTGCCGGAACTCTGCTGTATGTTGGTGGGTTGGACTCAGAGAGTTGAAGTAGTTCCAGGAAAACCAGGGAAGATTTTCAGCCTGGGAGAAAGGGCAGAGGTGATAAGGGAAGAGCCTTGGAAATGACTGAGGATGGAGACCTCATCCTGGAGAAGGTGTTCCAGTTGTTCAACCCAAACTGTCCTTTGGGGAATTGTGATCTGGGATGTCACTGAGAACAATTCCCTCCCATCCCCTTTATAACTGATCCCAAAGGGCTGATCCTTACCCTGCTGCTCACACAGGTGGGAATGGCT
Source organism: Lichenostomus cassidix (assembly GCF_008360975.1). Classification (NCBI taxonomy): domain Eukaryota; kingdom Metazoa; phylum Chordata; class Aves; order Passeriformes; family Meliphagidae; genus Lichenostomus; species Lichenostomus cassidix. The sequence continues at coordinate 22,397,107 of NC_139490.1, forward strand.
TCTTGTGCTCATCACTGACCTCCAGCTCCATGCCCATGGGTGTGAGTGTGGCAGGCTCCCTGGCCCTGCTGGTGCAGGCAGGAGGGTGGAGGAAGGTTGGGGACACCATGAGATGGGTATTTGTCCATCAGTTACTCATGGGGTCCCTCCAAGCTTTGCCCTTGCTGATGCCTGTGCACGCTGCATTTCAGGGGAAAATACTTGACAAACTTAGAGGTCTTTTCCAACTTAAAGGATTCTCTGATTATATACAGATGTCAGGAATAAAGACTGAAATGAATAAGGCATGAAGCCCTGAAACACGACTTTGTGTCTGCAAATAATAAGGAATGAGTTACAGCCTTGGAAGAGCAGGAACATTTCCCCGTGTGCACAGTCCAGCCAGTCCCTGGCGTCAAGGAGGTGCCCTCCTCACACTGTCCCCTGCTTGAAAGCTCTGCTTGAAATGGATTGCCTACAGATGGGTTTCTCAACCTTTCCTAACCCAGGGATGGCCAAACCTTTCTGGTGAGAATCCAAGGATCATTTTGTTCAGGGCTGCCACATGGTTTTATTTATGCCCCATGCGAATTAGGCAAACGTCTCACTGTTTGTCTCTTTTATTTCATCCCCTCGTGCTTGCTTCTGCACATAGGAATGTGTGCCTGTGTGCTTAGGAACTATTTTGCAGACCACTTCCTAATGTCCTTGGGACACGGAGCAGGTTCTGGACCCAGTGTGACAGTGGGGAGCAATGTGTCCCTGTCCTTACTTCACATCACAGCTCAGCTCTCCATGCAGGGAGGAAAGCACCAGGCACTGCCCAAGACACTCCACCATCTTCTGCCTTGCCAGCATCCCCAGCCCAGCAATGGAGAAAGCCCTTGAGGACCTTCAGCATCCCTGTCCTCATCAGGAGGCTGTTTATGAACGTGGCTGAACAGCAGCCTGAGCCCACCATGTCCTCCATGCTCATTGTGGGGGCTTCAGTCCCTCCACCTCCTGCCTGGGAGTCCACAGATCTCCCTTCTTCTGGAACGGACACCCACAGCTCTGTCCTTGGCTCTGAAGGTGTCCCCGCTGACTGTTTTTCTGGCCAAAAAAGCACTCAAAGGTGGCTGCATCCCCTTTGAAAAACCAATCGACCCAGAATCTCTGCCAGGACTTTCCCTCCCTCCCTGGACCCTTGCAGAGCCTTGGCAGGAGCCTTCCCCAAATCCATCCCCTGCTCAGGGCGGCGCTGCCAGCTCCCAAAGCCACGCTTAACTTGACACATGTGTGCAGCCCTGGGAGATGTGGCAGCTCTGATTCTTATTTGTGATGCTTTCTCCAGTTCCGACCTGACGGGAGCCTCCCCTCCAACACAGCACCTCTCTGCCAGACATGCTTGGAACGCCAGTCCCCATCTTCCCGTGGCTTGGGGTTCCAGTGAGGTGGCTGCTCCCAGTCCCAGCCCTGGTGGGTGTCCTCAGGGCTGTGGGGAGTATCAGGGGGGACTGTGCCTGTTAAGGGGGATGGGATGGTTTGTCCTCCTGCATCCCTTGTGGTCACCTCAGCAGTTGCCATTCGGGACCCCTATCTGCCATTTGGGACTCGCAGGTTTGGTTATGGCTGTGCCACTGGATACCAGCCCAGCATGAGGATGGAGATGATGAGGAGGGAGCAGTGCCTCACCTCTGCAGCTCTCTCTTGCAGAGAAGGTTTAAGCATGATCCTGGCAGAGCCCTAATTGGGAGCATGCCCAGAGAGAGGCTGTTTGGAGAGGGAGAGCTCCATGCAGCCCTGCAGGGCTGTTGGACAGGCACACAGCCACTCTCCAGGCTCTGAGACAGAGGCACCAACATCCTGGTGTCTTGGGGTTTGTGGGGTTCAGTACAGCTCCTCTCGGGATTTGGGGCTGAGCTGCGTGCAGGGAGCTGCACTGCACCATGGGTTGCACCCCTTGGGCTGCACTCTCAGCCCCAGCATGGCTGGTTTTGGGGTACAGACAGACCTGCAGTGAACATGGCCACAGGTCCAGCTCAGGCTGCTCCTTGCTGACAAAACCCCAGTTTGCGACACAGTTTTGGCGTTTGGTCCTGGCCATCCGCTTCCCATTCTAGTGCACGCCTTGCGGGAAGGCTTTGGGGCCGAGGGGGGTGGGAGCCTGTTTCAATTGTTTGGGGAATGGAAGAGACTCATTCTGTGGCTGGAGGAGCCCAGCAGAGCTCACTGTGTGCAGGGAGTTTTCCCACTGCTGCTGCTCCCATTGGAACAGCAGAATCTGGAGGGTTTCTGAACTGGTGGCAGAGCTTGGGTCTGGTGTTTGGCCCTTGGGATGGAGCCTTGCCTGGGGCACGGGATGTGCATCACCTGCCTGGGACAGTTTTAGGGGAGAAAGATGCAGGTTTTGGGATCTGGCTTATTTATGGGCATGGTGGATTGGTCCAGAGGGGTCAGAGGGTCTCTCATCCAGTACAAGCTGAAAATCTGTGTATTCAGGGACAGGAAGATTCCCACCCAGGTGTCTCCAGACAGGGGTGAATCTTCCACCTACTCCCATGTGAGCCCAGAAAAAAGAATCACCAAAAATGAAAGGAAGCAAAGAAAGCAAGCAAAAAATAATGATTAAAAAATCCCTCCCCAAAGCCGCCTTCCAGAGGGTTGGGCAAAAGATAAAAGCTCTCGGAGGAGCCGGGACTCCTCCTCTCCCACCACCGACCTCTCATTTAAATGTCTGTGTGCAGGCAGCAGCCGGCACTGGCTCGGCGGCCGCCACCGGAGACCCCCGTCAGTGTCCCCGGGGGAAATGGCCACGCCGAGCATCGGCAGAGAGCCGGGCTTCAGCAGCCTGGGGTGGTGACAGCACCCCGGATCGGTGTTGGGGTCTCCGGGGGTCCCACTGCAGAGCATGCGAGAGCCCCCGGAGCGCTGAGCCGAGCCGGGGCAGGGAGGAGTGGACAGCGCGGGGGTCCCTGTGGATGGACCCCCTAAGGCCAGACCCTCCATGTCGGCTGCACTGCTGCTCTGGCTCATCCTCCTCCGCTGGGCCAGCGGCGGGGGCTTCATCCGGGGAGGCAGGACGTGGCAGCACTGCACAGGTAGGAGCGGAGGGCTGGTGGGCTGCACCGGGGAACAGGTGTTGGCCCAGCTGCGAATCGAGCTGGGACTGGCGTGTTCCCATGGATGGGATGTTCCCCGAGCCCCAGAAGGTGTGCTCTGTTTTGGGGGGCATGGCCCGTGGGGGTCAGCCTGTCGCTGGCAGCCCAGCCCCAGTATTTCGGTGCTCAGTGTCCGCCCAAGCGCACCGAGTGACAGCGATGGCTCAGGTGCTGCAGGCTGCCAGCACCCACGGACAGCAGGAGCGGTCACTGCTGTGCCCGCAGCCCCCACTGCGGCAGGCGGGGAGCAGCCAGCCCTCTCGGAGCTGTGGGGAGAGCTGTGCGCCTGTCCCTGTGGCACAAGCCTTGTCCCAGGCTCTGCTGGAGGCGGAAGGGAGGGGAAGGACTGGAAGAAGGAGAGGAGAGGAGGTCCATGGAGTTCCCCTGGAAAGTCCCTCCCGTCCCGGACTCTTCTGTGCTCTTACGGGCACAACCTCCGCCCTCCCTGCGGCAAAAGTTTCTGTCCCACCGTCCCCAGCCGAGGAGCTGGCAGCTCCAGTGGCATTTCCAAGAGCCTGAGCCGAAAAACATCGCCATGCCCTGGCTCTGCCATCCCATCCCCATGCCTGTGCTGTGTGGGCAGTGAAGCCTGAGCTCAGTTTTTGGGGCTGCTTGGGCCCAGGCTCTGTGTGCTTGGGGCTTGTCCCAGTTTGATGGCAACTAGATTTGCATTTTATTACAGGCCAGATGATGTGAGAAGAAAAACAGGGAGAGTTCAGAGAGTTTCTGACCACTGCCTCCTCACCGAGGTGCTCCAATCTCTCTGGGAATGTCCCTGCTGTCCCCAGGCAGCCTTGGCTGGAGGGATCTAGGGTGCCAAGTCCCCAGCGTCATCCTGGGGACCTCCAGCACGAGGCCCCTTGACACCACTTGTGCTGCCCAAGCTGGGCTGGAGCACCCCAGCCCATCCCACCATCTCAGAGGCAACTGGGGGCTCCTAAACCCCCCTGCAAATCCAAGCCTGAGTTCAGCTTGTACTTTTTGCTGGGGAAAACAGGAACTGGCCATTCCCTGAGTGATGCATTTTTGAAATAAGCTGTTCCAGTTAAAACTACTCCACCAAAACTTTGCTTTAGAAGCAGCTTAAACCAGTGGTGGGGCGGGCAGGGGGTACACAGATTTGCCAGGGTGGGAAGGACCTCACCGATCTCCCTGCTTGGGGCTGGATGGAGCAACATGAGCTCATCCCTATTTGCTCTGCCCACCTGGAACTGGGCTGGCCCGGCGTGTCTGGAGGAAGCACTTCCCTTCTCCAGCTGGTTTGGATTCAGACACACATCCCAGCCTTGCTCCCAGCTCCCTCCTTCCCAGCTCTCCTGCTGTGCCCCAGCAGCCCGGATTTATTAGTACAAATTGGAGCTAAAAGCCGAATCTCAGCGGGGTGGGATGGAATCAGGGATGTCATCTCTTGGGCATCATCTCCCTTCCCTGCCAGAAAAGCATTCAAAAAGCAAAACAGGAGGGTCCAAGGCCAGGAAGGTCAGAGAAGTCCCCACAGCTGGCACAGCTCTTCCTGTGCTGAGACATTGGACCTGGCACTGTTCTGTGGGATGGCACTTTGTGGTGCTCTTGTGCTGTGCGTTCTCACCGGGGCGATGCCCTGGGGCTGGGCACGGCGTTTTCTTCTCTGGGGAGAGGATAATTATTTCTAATGAGTGCTTTTGGTGCCTGCTGGGAGAGTGCGTGTGCATGTGTGCAATTAGGGCTGCGTTGGGAGAGCCTGAGCCGGGACTGGAGGGGTAGAACTGTCCCCACTGCCCTGTGGACAGGGACAGGGATGGGTGGCTGCCCTGCCCTGCGAGCAAATCCGGACCCCTGCCTGCTCTCCTGGCGCCGGCTGCGCTTGCTGATGCCTGCGGATCCCGAGGAAGCTGGCGGCAGCCTGGGGCTGCCTGGCTGGCAGGTCCTGGCTCCAATGTCAGCATTCAGAGCTGTATCAGTGAGCTGGTTCTGCACACCTGGTGCTCCTGCTGTGGGGATGGAGATGCCAGCCTTGGTGTGTGAACGGCCAATCTTCCCTCTGGTCCTGAATCAGGGGCTCGGGGCAGACCCCAGGCAAGGACCAGCAGGCTGCTGCGGCACGCCAGGCCATCCCTCTGCCTCTGAGAAAATCAGCCAGGGCTGCGGTAACCCCATCCCGCAGCGGGACAGGGTGGGATGACGAGCTGTGCTGTCTCTTGGCACAGACCTGCGCCCGCTGGACATCCTGTCGGAGGTGGTCCCGGCCGGGGGGCTGGCCCGGGGCATGCGGGTGTTCCAGGTGCAGGGGGTGCGCGGTTTCCAGCTCTCCGCCTCTCGGCCCCGCGCCCTGGGCTTCCCCGCCTCCCGGCTCTTCATCCACTGCGATCGCTTCCCCGAGGAGTTCTCCATCATCGTCACGCTGCGGGCGCTCAGCGGCCCCGCCAAGGTGAGCGCGGCGGGCAGGGCACGGGCTGGGGACGGGCTGGGAAGGGGCTGGGAAGGGGCTGGGAAGGGGCTGGGAAGGGGCTGGGAAAGGGCTGGGAACCGGCAGGGAAAGGGCTGGGAAGGGGCTGGGAAGGGGCTGGGAAGGGGCAGGGAACGAGCTGGGAAAGGCCTGGGAACGGGCTGGGAAAGACCTGGGAACGGGCAGGGAAAGGGCTGGGAAGGGGCTGGGAAGGGGCTGGGTACGGGCTGGGAACGGGCTGGGAACGGGCTGGGAACGAGCTGGGAACGGGCTGGGTACGGGCTGGGAACGAGCTGGGTACAGGCAGGGAACGGGCTGGGAACGGGCTGGGAACGGGCAGGGCAGGGGCACGGCTCGCTCGGCCCCGCGGGTGTGAGCCGTGCCCTCCCGCAGAGGAACGAGTACATCTTCACGCTGATGGTGGAGGAGAGCCCCAGCGTGCTGGTGGGGCTGCGCTACGCCCCCGACAAGCTGCACTTCCTCTTCTGGAGCCAGGAGCGCGCCGGCGGCTGGCAGACCCGCGTCACCTTCCCCAACGTCTCCCTCTCCGACAACCAGTGGCACACGCTCATCCTGGCTGTCTCGGGCCAGTCCTTCTCCCTGACAGTGGACTGCAGCGTCCCCAAGGATGTGTAGGTCGGGGGCAGCGGCGGGGGGCTCAGCAGGGTGGGCAGGGTGATGTTCCTCCACCAGCATCTCCTCCGGCCATGACCAGATGCTGTGAAATTGTCCCCTACCTCTTTCCTGCCCGTCCCCAGGGTGGTGGAGACGCCGTTTCCAGCCTCGCTGTCGGTGAGGAGAGCCAACTTCTACCTGGGCAACAGGCGGAGGAGGAAAGGCGTGTTCACGGTAGGTGCCCCGTGGTGTGGGTGCCCCGTGGTGTGGGGTGCCCGGGGGTAGCCAGGGGTGCCTGGGGTGCTCGTGGCTGGCCTTGGGGTGACCCACAGCCCTCTCTCAGTCCCCTGCGCTGGCAGGGCTTGGGCCATGGCACAGGAAGCAGAGGTGGCTGTGGGTCCTTCCCAGAGAGGCAGTGAAAGGCAGCTGCAGCTCTGAGCCCCAATGCTCCCCTCACCCATCCCAGCTGGGCACCTGGGATCTGATAAATGTGCATGAATCCCATGGACAATTCTGCCCCCAGGAGGGAGGGCAACAAGCAGAAGTCTAGCAGGAAATCCAAGGCCTGAATTACCTGCAGCTCCCATTCTGTGATCTTGCTGGACTTGGTCTCCATCCCTCTGGTCCCACTTTCCCAGGGTTTGCTGAGACAGCTTGTCCTGCTGCCAGGAGCCGATGCCACCCCTCGGATATGCCGCACCATGAACTTCAAAGTAGCAACGCTCTCTGTCCCCACTGTCCTCCAGGATGTCCCTGCGAAGCCAGTGAGCAACGAGGTGCTCAAATACCACTATGGTCAGTGCCCCTGAGGTGCAGGCTCTGTTGGCTGCCTCCACCTCTGTGAGGAAGAGTCTTTGCATGGGGCTGGGAATTAAGCAGGAGGAGACAGGAATAGGATGTTCTCAGCACCTTCTGTGTGTGTGTGTGTGTTGGGATCCCTGTCCCAAATCTCCCTGGAAAGATGGGGTGGCCCTGTCTGGGTCCCTTGGCAGAGCTAGGCTCGTGTCAATGGATTTTCCAGTCCGTGGCTTCCCAGATTTGTGCTGGGATTCCATTTCCCTCATCGCCTGATGCCCATCATCAGCATGAGACCAGGACATCCACCCCTCCTGCCTCTCTGCTCCTCCACTATGTGCTCTAAGAGGCTCCTGCTTCCCTCCTCTCCATGGCCAGAGACTGACATGAAGGTGACTCTGGGCTCTCGTCCACGCTGCACCAAGCAGCAGAAGGCTCAGTTCTGGTTCAATGCCTCCCGACGAGGGCTGTACCTGTGCAACGGCAGTGCCTGGGTCTCCATGCTGGAAGGTACTGACACTCTGGGGGAGAGAAGGACACCCTTGCAGCAGAGCAGGAGCTGAGATTTGCCCTTGAATGGGAATCAGCAGCAGAGTGAGGGGCTGGGGTGTTCCCCTGTGTCTCCCCTGCTTGGCCAGGCATTGCTTAGTTCTCAGTGCCCACAGCAACACCCAGAACACCTCTGGATTTGAGTGCCTCTGTGGTCCATCCATCTTCTCCACATTATTTGTCCCCCCTGGGGATTTTCTGGGCAGGATGAGCTCCTGCCCTGTCTGAGCAGGAGAGCTCACCCCACGGAGTGCCATGCTCAGAGTGTTGGGGGTGCTCCCTTCTGTTGGTTCCCAAAGGCACTGGTGCTCCTGGTGCCAAAGCACCTGTGGGATGGATAAGGGGGATCAGAGAAACTCATCAGCTGCCAGAAATACTGGGGAGGATTGGGAGGGTGGCAGATGCAGATCTCAGTGTCACCTGGGCTCTGGTGGGGCACTTTGGAAGGAAATCAGTGGGAGTATCAAGATGGAAAAAGCAGCCAGAGCTCTGCACAGCAGCAAGTGCCACTGAGCCCTGGTGGGGCCCCTCTCCAGCCAAAATCATCTGGTTTTAACCCCATCCCTCTTTTCTGTGGGCTCTCAGTCAAACACAGGCTGGACTATGTGGAGGAATACCAGAACCTGGTGACCAACTCGGAGTCGATGGGCATTGAGGTGTTCACCATCCCAAAGGTGGGACTGTTTGCAGCCGTGGCCAACCGGATCAGCCCCCCGGGATCAGCCATCTACAGGTGGACAGATGGGAAGTTTGTGCACTACCAGAACATTCCCACCTACCAAGCTCAGTCCTGGAAGTATTTCACCATTGGGAAGAAGGTGAGTCTGCCAGGAAGGTGCCTCCAAAATTCAGTGTATTTAATTGCTGGCTTTGGGCTGGGAATGCACCTGACACCCCCAGTGCTGCTCTCTGTCACTCCAGTTGCACCCTCACAGGCAGGAGATGGGAACACTGGGGAGTCTCAAGGTGGTTCCCATCAGCTTGGCACATTTCTTCATGGAGATGGTGGCCAGAGAGGTGTTAGACCAGCAGCACCCCCAGTACTGGTGTCTCCAGGTTGCCCAGACACAGGGCAGGTGGGATGCACCTCTGTGGGTGTCCTGCACTGGGACCTGCTGCCACCCCTTGGCTGAACAAAGCCCCTGACTGGTGCTGGCAGGGTCCTGCACAGGCCAGGGGACAGGAGACTTCCCCACTGACTCTTTCCTCCTCGTGGGCTGTGGCCCTGTGCCTCTTTATGGCCCAAACTGGGGCATAATCTCTGCTGGTCCCTCTGAAGGACACTGGAGTGGCACAGAGCCAGCATGACAGAGCTTGGATTTGCTCCCTGCCTTGCACTTGATTACCTCTGCTGCACCACGCTTGTCTCTTACACTTGCACAGGGGTGTCTTGGTCTGGAAAATGTTTTGTCTCAGGGAACTGTTATCATTATTGTCATTGTTAATGTTATCATGCCTGTCTTGTTTTGTTCTGAACCACCTTTCCTTACAGGAGGGTTTGGTAGCCAAACCCCACTCCTTCCCCAGCACATTTCATGTCCATTGTCCCCATTCCAGGGGCTGGAGGGATGTGAGAGGACACAGCTCAGCTCTCCCTCCCCTTGTCTAAGAGGCTGTTGGGTGTGAGTTGCTCCCCTGCCACGTGCAAAGACCCCCACAGGCCACTGTGTCCCTGTCCCCACTTTGTGCTGCTTGGGGACTGCTGAGAGACCCCAGCCAGAGCCATCTTGTCCCACACCAGCCACCTCCATCCCTTACCCTCCATCCTACCCCCCCTATGTGCTCTTGTCTATGCTCCTTTGAGAGGAGAAAACGAAGCTGTCCTGGCTTTTCCTTTTCCAGATCTTCCTGGCAGTGGCGAATTTTGAGCAGAATGAGAGGGGTCAGGAGTTCTCTGTAATATACAAGTGGAGCCGCAGGAAAGCAAAATTCATCACATACCAGAGGATCACCACGCACAGTGCCAGGGACTGGGAGGCCTTTGTCATTGAGGGAGAGGCTTTCCTCGCCGTGGTCAACCACAGAGAAGGTAGCCAGCCCTCTGTGTTCCCTGCAGGCCTTGGGGTGATATCTGGGACCATGGCAGGTGCCCTCTGCAGGTGCCCTGCTGAGAGCATCCTCCCTGTGCATCCTGAGGTGGAAGGGAGAGCAGGGCAAAGCCAGGGAGGTTTGCACACAGGCACGAGTTTGAGGTGCTAGAGCAGAGCCCAGGAGCTGGATGGAGCACATGCTTTTGGGACACAGCTGGGACTGGCCCCACTACACAGGGCCACATTGTGGGACAGCCAGCAGATCTTGGCCACCCTGGGATGCTGGCACAGTGCCTCTGGAGCACTGCTTGTGTGGGGATAAAGCACCTGCCTGTCCCTCCTCTGCCTGGGCTGCCACAAAGCTGCCACTGTGCACTCAGGACAAACTGTTGGTGTGTCCCATGGGATGGAGGCTCTAGGTAGGGATGAAGATGCAAGGTAGGGATGGAAGCACTAGGTATAGAGGGGGTCTTTTGGTAAGGATGGAGGCTGTAGAATCTCTTTGGCTACTTCTTGGAGAGCAACAGGTTACTTGCAAACAGCCTCGTGACCTGCTGGCAAATATTGACATGGCTGAGAGTGAATATTTCTGGGTATATATCATATTTCTGGGTCTTGTTTATCTCACAAACCAGGTTTCCTTTCCCTCACAGTGCACATCTGTCCATCTATCTCCCCCAGGGAACAACCACAATATAGACAGTGTGATCTACAGGTGGAACCCCAGGACAGGGCTGTTTGAAACCAACCAGACCATTCCTACCTCTGGAGCCTATGACTGGGAATTTTTCACCATTGGGCCATATTCCTTCCTGGCTGTAGCTAACACATTCAATGGCACATCCACTAAGATCTACTCACACATCTACATCTGGCTCAGTGGCTCTTTCCAGCTCTTCCAGTCCATCCTGGTAAGGCTTGCCCACTTCTCCTCAGTCCCTGCTCTAGGTTTAGACAGGGCAGCCACATCCAGCTTCTCATGGCCTCCTTCTCCACAGACATTTGGTGCTGCTGACTGGGAGGTTTTTCATATTGGAGACAGAGTCTTTCTGGCTGTTGCCAACAGCCACAGCTATGACAGCGCGATGCCAGCACCCTCCAACTTCTATGCCATCAACTCCTCCATCTATGAGCTGAACATCACGGCCCAGATGTTTGTTAAATTCCAGGACCTTCTCACCTACAGGTACCTGTGCAAGGATTCAGAGTGCTCCTCAGTCCACATCCTTCCCCTGGGTAACCCAGAGTTCTCATAGAATTATAGCATCCCAAACTGGTTTAGGTCGGAAGGGACCTTAAAACCCATCTTGTTTCACCCCCTGCCATGGGCAGGAACATCTTCCACTGTCCCAGGCTGCTCCAAACCCCATCCAGCCTGGCCTTGGACACTTCCAGGGATCCAGGGGCAGCCACAGCTTCTCTGGGCAACCTGTGCTAGAGCCTCTCCTCTTTTAGTTTAGAACTGAACTCGCTTGTCTCCTGGAGGCTTCCTGCAGCCTTTCACATTCCCAGGGACCAAGACCAGTGGGGAGGGCGATGGGTGACAGCTCCTCGGCACCAAATCCCAGTGGGAGCTGGGAGAAGGCCCTGGATTTGGGAATGAGGATGGATTTCTTTCAGGAACAGCCTGGGAAGAGCAGGGTTTTCTGTGTGTCAGGGTGTCAGAGATTGGGGTGGGCTTAGCCCCATGGACACACAGCCCCTCCTTCAGCACAGGGGTCACCTCACCTGCCCCTCTGTTTATTTCATCCCCAGTGCCCTGGACTGGGAGTTCTTCTCAGTGGGAGATGACTCTTTTCTGGTGGTAGCAAACTCCTTCGATGGCTTCACCTTCTCTGTTAACAGCATCATCTACAGGTACTGCAGAGGGCAGGGTTTGGGGCTTTGGGGGGTTGGGGTTGTTCCCAGCAGGAACATCCCTGCATGGGCACAGCCTGGTGCATCTGCCCAGGGACAATAGATGGGATTGTTCCCTGTTTTCAGGCAGGAATGGGAAGCCCCAGTGAGGGACATCCCACCCTGAACCCCAGCAGGGAGGTGGGAGATGCCAGCCCAAAGGCTCAGCTTCCCTGCCCTTCCCAGTGCCCAACTCACACCCCAGGAGCTAACTGCCTTCCCTGCAGGTGGCAAGGCTACGAAGGCTTTGTGGCAGCTCACCACCTCCCCACTGTGGGCTGCAGAGACTGGGAGGCTTTCCACACTGCTGAGGGATCCTACCTGTTCTACTCCAGCGCCAAGGAGCCGCTTTCCAAGGTGCTCAAGCTGAAAACCACCTGAGGTGGCTCAGACACTCTCAGCTCATCGCCAGCACTGGGACAAGCTGGGCATCCAGGTGAAGATGGACCACAGAGCCCAGGAATGGCTGCAGCATCAGCTGGGCAGAGGCTGGCTGTATGCTCTGCAGGAAGGGAGGAGGAAGAGGATGAGGAGGAGGAGGAGGACGAGAACAAGGAGGGTGGAGCTCCAGAGCTCCCTGCAGCCTTGTCCAAGGGCTAGTGATGGAGCTGTTTCTCCTGGGAAAGCTCTGCTGCCACGCTGCAGAGCCATGTCCTACCCAAGGTTCCTGGAGCCCAGGTGCATCCCCTGGCTTACCAGCACCATGATGCTTGGCAATTTCCAGTCCCCAGGAGGGACCCAGAGCTGCCAGTAGCTGTGGCCAAAGCTTGCACAAAGCCAGGGAAGGAAGAGACAGAGCAGAGCATGAGCTGCCAGGGTGGGTGCATGGCAGAGGGGAGTAAATATGTGAGAAACTGAGGGGAAAGGGGGGTCCAGGCTTGGCTCTGTCTGCCTGGGGCTGTGATGTTCCTGAGGACCATGTGGTTTGATATCACAGCTGTTCTTCATGTCATCTTTGGTGGCCTCACCATCCCATGCCACTGCCACAGGTGCCTGCCCACGCTCCTGCTCTGCCATGGCTGGTTTGGGTCTCCCTCACCGAGTGCTGTGTGTGTTGTAAAAAGCTGTTGTTGTGTTCAGGGACCAGTGCTGGTTTTTGCCCCTCCATGCACCTTTGAGTGGGGTTAGCAACTCCCGAGAAAACCTGCTTGGCATTTGGACCAATCCAGCTGCTACAGGCATGGGGAAAACCCAAAACTGCTTCAGGTGAAACTGTGGCCTCTTTTCTTTTCCTCACCTTTGCTGGGGGACTCTTTGGCTTAAGCAGAGCTCTAATAAATTGTGTGCACCCAGCCTTTCTCCCACATGGGTAACTGAGCTGCTCTGCTCACAGCAGAGGCATCCCTTCACCCAGCAAGTTACTTCCAAATGTCCATGGCCATAGGTGGCCCACAAGGACGAGGTGGCCCTGAGCACAGCAGTGTGCTGGGGTGAGGGTGCCCTGTTTCACCCCACCCAGGACCCACTGCCTCATCTGAGTGTCCCAGAGCATCGCTCAGCCTTCCCCAGACCCAGGTTTCCTGCTGAGCTGCGCCACCCACCCAGGAACTGGCGAGCCCTCAGGAGGTGCCAGTCCCCCCAAGAAGGGCTGGGGGGTCACAGCCTGAGCTGTCCCAGGGTCCAGACCTGCAGGATGGGCCTCTGCATCTCTCCCTCCTCTCCCTGTTCAGGGCAGCTGCAGCTGGCTCTGCCAGGAAGGACCATTTCTGCCTTGTGAGACAAGGGAGAACTTGATTTGCTTCCATCACTGAGCTGCATGCACAACTCTAATTCAGCCCGGAGGAAGGGCAAGATAAGGCAAGATAAGGCAAGACCAGATGCTTTTGGGCTGCTCAGCTGAGGGTGGAGAGGATGGCACCTAATGGGAGTCGTGCTGGTACATTGAATTTAGGCTGGTCTGCTTTGGGAGAGATTGAATTAGGACAAGATCAAACCCACACTCCCACCCCTGCAGTACCATCATCCTCCCTGGACACTCAGCTCCCAGCAAAGCAAAAATCCTGAGGTCTTTTCCTAACTTTGGGGCTTTATTGAGGAAACAAAGGTTTTGGAGTCCCCCCCCAGGTTGCTGGAGGCAAGCAGAGACTGCCAAGATACTGTGCAGGGGCCTTGGGGTGCTGCCCTCTGCAAGACTGGTCCCTCACTGGAGCCAGGATGAGGTGACCCCTCTGCAGTGACCCTCTGCACCCCAGGGGCCTCTTGGCCCCACAGCCCATCTCTCCCTGCCAGGGACTTGTTCTCTCCAAATCACAAGCATGTGGCTGTGGCTGCATTCCCTGCGAGCTGCATTCCCAGCTCTGTTAGGGACAAAGCAGAGTCTCTGGCAGACCCTGGTCTCCATGGACAGGTCTGCAGGGCTGTCCCTGGCATCGCTCCCCGATATCGTTTGCTCACGCTCAGTCCAGTGTCACCGAGGCAGGGAGATTGGTGGCCCTTGTCAGAAGAAAGCTCTGGGGAATCCCACCAAGAAGCTTGGATGCCCACCAGGTGGCCACTGGCTCCCTGCAAAGAAGCTGGAAGCTACAGGGTGGTGCTGGTGGTCTCTGCATGGGCCTGGGCGCTCGGCAGGGACTTCAGGTAATGCACGTGCTTGCAGGAGTCGTCGCGGTTGTGCCGGACGTAGCAGATCACGTAGACGATGACCATGGCGAACCAGCCGAACATGGTGACGAACATGGCCACGTCTGTGGTCCTCTGGCGCACGCTGCAGAAGTTGACTCCGGCATCCAGGACCTGCAGCAGCGGCTTGCCCACGTACTCCTCCCGCGGGGCTGTGTGGCAGGTGATGTCCTGGACGGAGTCGAGGTCCAGCCGTGCCTCCCACAGCACCTCCTGCAAGGCACACTCGCAGTGCCAGGGGTTGTTGGCCAGCCGGAGCTTGGCGTTGAGGGCCAGCAAGGCCTCCTTGGGAATGCTGCGGATGCGGTTGCTGGAGAGATCGAGGGTCCTCAGGCCAGCTGCCACCCCTTTGAAAGCTGCCCTGTCGATCTTCTCGATGGCATTCCTGGAGAGGTCAATTTCCTGCAGGTGGGAGAGGTGCCTGAAGGCATTGCTGGGGATCCTGGTTATGCTGTTGGCATCCAGCTTGAGGAACACCACATCTCTGGGGATGTCCTTGGGGATCTCCTCCAGGTGCTGGGAGCTGCAGAGGACGGCTTTCTCCCCTGCCCGCTCTGTGCACTGGCAGCTGGGGGGGCAGGAGCTGCCCCAGGGGATGCAGAGCAGCAGGCAGAAGAAAGCCTGGGCCACGCTGGTGGCTGGTGTGGTGGTGGCGAGGGTCATCTTGCAGCCAGCCAGCTCAGCATGGCCTCTGGCAGCTCCCTGGGAGTGGCAGCAGCTCCTGGGCAGCAGGACGGCCCCTCGGCGCTGCTGCAAGGCCTCTCCCATCACTGAAGGGAAGCTGTGGGTGGAGGGGATGTGACACGGCATTATTTCCTGGAACACTGGATATGGCTCATGTATGATGTGCCCTGGCAAAGGGGTGAGAGGCTGGGCTCAGGAGTCCGGAAAACAAGGGTGGAGTGACACTGGCTGTCTTTTCCAGGATGGATTAATTTGGTTTAATTAGAAATAGAGCTCTGGGGATTGAAACCCCAGCTCCCCTGCCCCTGTCTCTGCAGAGACCACCCAGGTGGACAAAGGGAGCTGCAAGGTGGAGGTGTGGAGATGGGCCTGGCTTGGGAGCCTCTGCCCCATCCTGCTACCAGGTTCCAGGGGGGATGCAGTAGATTGGTGCTGGAGAACAGCAGCAGTAAATTCCTATCTCACCAACCCTGAGTGTTTAAAAGAAAATGATGAGTCAGACTCTGAGGATCATCAGACTGATTTAATCACCACCAAGGTTTTAAATAACAAGATGTGGAGCTCTTTTGCTTTCCTTTACCTTCCCTTCTGGTCCATAAGCTGATACAAGTCATGTTTCCAAGGGTTTCACCATGAAGGGTTTGGAGGTGAGTTTGTTTTTTAAAGTAAGCAAAGAGTATGGTCTGATATCCTGACTGTGGGGGCTGGAGGTGAAGAGAGGAGCCACTGCCTATCACAGTAAAAGGGGTGATGTGGGAACACCAAAGGACACCCCAGTGCTGCCAGGGGTGAGGCGGGAGGTGAAGGAGGTGGGATACCTTTCCTCTGCCTTTTGTGCTGCTCACACCTCTCCTGCTGCCTTGGCCAGGCTGGGGGAAGAGATCCCATGGAGGGGAGAGGTGGGAAGCCAAGGGAGCCCTTGGGGATGTCACTATGGGCACCAAGTTGTTGTCCCTCTGGTACCAGCATCCTCCTGCTAAGGGCATCCTCCTGGTAACAGCAGCATCCCTCAGGTGTGACCACCCTCAGGGTACCACAGAGGGATGCTCATACCCGAGGGATGCTCATACCTGAAGGATGCTCTCTGTCGCTTTGCCCGCCTGCCCAGAGCTGTGGATTCCTCCCGGGGAGATGAAGTTGAGCTTCCCGGGAGTCCCTCTGTCGCTGCGAAATGTACCGGGCTATGGCAGCTCTGACAGCTCCGTCGCTCCGGGGAACAGGAACGCGTTATGCGATGCTGTTTCCCACCGCCCGAAAGGGCTCCGAGGGGTTCACACGAGTCGCAGCCTCCCCGGACCCCGGGGGTGTGCGGGGGTGATGCCCGACCCGCCCTCCTGCCCTGTCCGGGTGCTGGGGATCCGGGACCCCGCCGGGCAGCACGACCGACCCCCACCGCCCCCCGCCGCCCCGGAGCCCCGCGGGTCCCTTACGCTTACCGGCTGGGCCAGAGCGGCTCTGCTTCGCTCCGGCTCCGGCTGTCGGTGCGGTGCGGTGCGGTGCGGGTGCGGTGCGGTGCGGTGCGGTGCGGGTGAGGTACGGGAGCGGTGCGGTGCGGTGCGGTGCGATGAGGTGCGGTGCTGTGCGGTGCGGTGTGGTGCGATGAGGTGCGGTGCGATGAGGTGCGGTGCGATGAGGTGCGGTGCTGTGCGGTGCGGTGCGATGAGGTGCGGTGCGGGTGCGGTGCGGTGCTGTGCGGTGCGGTGAGGTGCGGTGCGGTGAGGTGCGATGAGGTGCGGTGCTGTGCGGTGCGGTGCGATGAGGTGCGGTGCGGTGCGGTGCGGTGCGCGGCCGCTCAGCCCACCTGTTGCTGCTGCGCTCCCGCGTTGCCCCGGGCCGGGCAGTCCCGCTCGGCGGCACCGAGCGCTGCGGGGGCGGTGCGGGAGCGGGAGGCGGTGCGGGGGACGGGGGCGGAGGGAGCAGGGGACCGGGGTGATGGGACAGCCAGGCAGCGTCCCCGCCGGGCTGCAGGAGAGTGGCCGCGTGGAGCCCCAGCGTGCAGAAATTAAGTGCTGCTAATGAGATTTCAGCAATTTTCCCGAGGCTGCGGGTCTAGAAGCTGGATCAGCTGCTGTAAGGCACGGTCCCCCTCCCCGGCCATGCCCTGGCCGGGATGTCCCCAGGCTCACGTGGACTCTCAGCAGATGGTCTCTTGTCTCTCTCGGCGGTGGGAGACCAGGAGCAGACATCAAGCATCCAGGAGCAATGGGAGAAGGTACTGTGCCATCACTTTGCAGCACAGCTCCCATACCAACCCTAAACGGGTCAAGTCATCTCAAGCAATGGTCTGCTGCAAGGTAGACCAACCAATGGCAGTGGGGTTGGAATGAAATGATCAGTAAAGCCCCTTCCAACCAAAACCATTCTGTGATTCCACCATCACTGGGGGTGAGTCTACAGGCAAAATGAGTTTGTACGAGATTGGGGTGGGAATTGAGCTTAACGTCAAAGTGTGCTCCAAGCATGGCCTCCAGGAATGGCCCCTAGTTAAGCAGCTGTAAAACACACCAGCCTGTGGTTGTTTAACACATGGTTTATTGAGCTGGGTTGAATACATTGCCAGACTGAGCCCCCTCCCCTTGACAAACCCCTGTGCATCACTGGTGAAACCACAGTTGTGCTGTGTTGGCCATCAGTGTGGGATGAACAGCCTTGACTGGCCAATGTTTGATCCACTGGGAGATGGTGAGGGAACCAAAATCCCTTCCTGAGCAGTCCCAGGCATTACATGCCACAGTGGGGCTCTTTTGGATGATCAAAAAATGTGTCAGCTGTGCCTTGTTCTCCCCATGGCAGTCAACAGAAAATGAAAGACCCCTTGAAAGCAGGGATGTCTGGGACTCACACATGATGTCCCCTCTCCTACCTGCCCAAGGAAGCACAGAGCATGGATCACCTGTGCCTCAGCAAGCTGCCCCTTTCTATCCATGTGCACAAGGAGATGGGGACAGGCAGGTGATGCATAGCTGGGGCATTGCTCAGACAGAAGGAGGAAGTTTAGCTACAAGCTGCATACACATGTAGGATCACATATCAGTTTGGGGCATGGCAGGTGGGGCTGTGCAGAGCTATGAAACCATAGGTATATAAGCCAAGAGCTGCTCACACCTTCAGAAGTGCTGGATCACAGCTCAGGACCATGTTGTTGGGTCTGAGGCAACCAGAGATATGGGTACAGCCACCACAGGAGTGACTCTGAGCCTTCTCCAGAGCAATCCTTCAGGATCTGTGGCAGTGGGGCTGCCAGGGCCCTGAGCAGGAGCAGGAAGCAGGGATGGATATTCTGGTGGAGGGGTAGCTGGGACTGGTGAGCCCTCAGTGCTCATCCCAGAACCAAGAACAGGTTGGACTGGACAGAAGGATCATCTCACAGGAACAGCCCTGTGTGGCCCAAGCCCTGGGCTAGTGCTGTGGGCTGATGTGGAAGCACCAAGACACAAGCTGGGGCTGAGCTTGGTGGCTCAGGTGACTGGGATGCACTGCCCAGGCAGCCCCTGTCCCCAGGGAGGGGACACTTTTCCTCCCAGAGACCTGCAATGTACATTCACAGAGGCACCCAGAGTACCTCAACTCCAGCAGCTGCCATGGTCTCAGGTGAGCTGGGGTGGAGCTGCAGGTCCCAACCAGAACCTGGTTCTGGAGGAGCCCTGGAGCCTGCAGGAGCCCTGGCCTGTGCAGGAGGCCTCAGTAGTAGGCACCGAGGAGGGTTGAGACCTTGTGCAGGAGCTCCTTGTGGTTGGCATGCAGGGGGATCCTCTTGTCCAGCACCTGCCAGCGGATGCACAGCTCTGGGTCACAGCCCTGGAGGAACTGGAAGGGGACAGATGTCACACGTGTGCTGCTGACAAGGGCCATGGTGGCCATGCTCAACAGCACCTCTAGTGCCCAACCTCCTGCCCCTTTTTGGGGCACATATTGAGAGGCCACCCCATGTTCATCCCCATGTTCTTCCCCCACAGCATGCAGCCAGAGAATTCCCGTCCTGCGGAGATTTGGGTGTGGAGATCAGGCTCCTGTGCCCCAGACCCACTGTGAGCTGGGCCAGGGAGCCCTCAGGGGTGACAGCCCCGTACCGAATTCAGCCGCTTCATCTCCACGTCGTTCTGGGTGTCGAAGTGCACACTGATGGCGACTGTCTCCACCCAGGCGTTATCTGTGTTGCGTGGGTCATCGAGGTACCCCCTGTGTACCTGTGCAGGGAGATGCCACATGAGCAGAGCCCTCATCATCTCTTGAGGGCACCCTGAGGGCCTTGGGGGTGGGTGGGGCATTTACCTGCAACTCCTCTGCCCCTCTGGAGAGCAGATCCCCACTCCCAGGGTAGCTGGAGCCATGGGGAGTGACCACAGCAGGCACAGACAGTGGTGTGCGCAGTCCTCCCCCAGCGTCTCTGGGCTGCTCCCTGACCCCACACATGCACTATGGCATGTCTTTGCCTCTCCCAGCCCTTCCTGTCTGGTGGGAGCAGAGGCCAAGAGGTGATGCACCCTGCTCTGAGGCACTTATGTGGCCCTGTGACACCGTGATGTCCCCATGTGCCTGTACCACCATGACACCTGTGTGTCCCTGTGCTAGGGTGATGCCCACATGCCCCCATACCCCTGAACCCTCCTGTGGCCCGATACTGCTGGGACAGCCCTCTGCCCCCACCTCAGTGCCTTGTTTCAGCAGGTTCTGGAACTGGGGCCAGAACTCCCGGCGCAGGATCCACTTGAGCTTCAGTGGCAGTGTCTCTCCCGGCTCCAGTGACCCCTGTGCCAAAGCAGATGTCAGATATGGGGTCTGCCATCAGCACAGTCCAGCCTCCCTCCCTGCCACCAGCCTGGCCATCAGGCACTAGCCTGCCACCACTTGTGGCAGAAGATGCCACAAGGTCTGCCAGTGCCTCCCATCCTCCCTCGCCTGCCCAAAGTCCTCAGCTCTGCCCAAGCGGATGTCTGAGTTTGCCCGATCCAATGTCTGCCAAAGGATGCTTTGCCAATGGCTTAACAGGCTCCCAGGAAGGACATGTGAGAATGGAAGCCATGGAGGGGGAGGAGGGAGAGGCAGGAAGAGGCAGGAGACAGCGGGTGAGGGTGGGTGAGTGTGTGTAAGGAGACCACTGCTCCCCCAGCTGCATCACACACCTGTGATTCCCCTTTTTGTCGGACATCCTTCCTTCTGCCTTGCCTTGCCTTGCCTTGCCTTGCCTTGCCTTGCCTTGCCTTGCCTTGCCTTGCCTTGCCTTGCCTTGCCTTGCCTTGCCTTGCCTTCCTTCCACTGCACCCACCCCCCAGGCTCTTTCTGCACCCCCTGGTTTCCCTCAGCTCTTACCCCAGGCAGAGCCCAGACATCTGACAGCGGGTATTGGGCTACCAGGACTTCCAGCATCTTCTTCAGGCTCTTCCTGATAATGGACCCATCCAAATTCCTCCTCCAGCTGTGAGAGAGGCCCCTGTCATGCTGCAGCTGGACTTGGCTCCCCTCTGCCCAGCATGTGGGGTTTGGCCAGGTCTCTGAGGTGACCCCGTGCCCCCTTCCCCACCCCACCTCAGCCCCGTGCTGGAGCAGGACACACTCACCGTGTCACCACAGGGTGCAGGGCGTGGTTGGGCCCAAAGCAGTGCAGCCTCCCGCGGCCTCTCAGCCCTGTCCTGCCCATGGGATTCCTGCCATGTGACAGTGAGGGGGTTGGGGCAGCGCCAGACTCCCTCTGTGCACCCCTGTGACACTTCCCTACCACTGCATCCCACATCTTTTGGGGTGTTTTTTGGGGGTTCAGTCCTAAGGACAACACATGCAATTATCCCTGCCCCACCATTAGCTGTAGGGAATTGGGAATGGGATGGACGTGCCCAGGTGCCCCTGGCCCCTCTGTGTCCCAGGGCTTTCCCCCCAAGCAGCTCCCAGCCAGTCTGTGGTGGCAGCACTCACAGTGGCAGCCCGTCCTGCACGGCGTAGAGCCCGTGGAAGCTCTGCCGGTCGATCAGCCCATCCATGGTGTTGTAGTTGATCTTCAGGAGAGACTCCAAGGAGCTGGAGGGTGGGAGGCAGCCCGGCAGGGAGGGCTGGCTGTGCCACCCAGGGAAGGGGTGGAGGAGTGGGGAGGCATGGGCGGAGACTCACAGGCTGAAGGGGTCCTGCACAGCCATGTCCTTGTGGTCAGCCGAGTAGGCAGGAGGGTCGTAGAGCGGGAAATCCACCTGCACAAGACATGGCCGTGTCAGCCCCCTGCTTGTGCCCCTGCTCTCACAGCAGGCAGGCACTGAGACCTCAGGGACCCCTTATGCCCCAGTCTCTTCCTCTGCGTGGCTCATGGCATCACCCCCAAGTGATGCTGCAGGCTCTGCTGGGGGCTGAGCTCAGCATCTTGGCTGGAGAGCTCACACCCCAGGAAGCCAGTGGAGATCCTGTCTGTGACCCTGAGCCAGCCCTGCTTCAGGAAATGCAGAGGTGGGTGGTTGTACCCTCTGTGTCCAACCAAGCACCCCCAGGCATTCCTGGCATTGCAGGTCCTAGCAGGAATGATGTCCTTTCCTTTAGTGGAGCCTCAAGCAGCAACTCCAGGAATCCAGCTGTCCCATGGCTGGGAAGAACAAGAGCTCTCAAATGGGATGATGGGCTCCTCTTCCCACCACTGTCAAGATACACCTCAAGACTCCTCCTCCCAGCCCCACTGCCCAGCATCTCAGCTCCTACCTCCCAGGGCACCTTCTCATCCGGCACAGGGAAGCGGAGGGTGTGGGACCCTGGGTACAGGAGGTTTCGGGCAAGCACGTGGCACGGGGGGCGGCTCTCCTCGGCTTTCCCCTCCAGCTCAATCTCCTTGGTGTCCAAGGCTTTGGAGGAGCCTGTGAGGCACACACAGACAGCAGGGTCCCACAAAGCAGTGCCAAGTCCTGCACTGTGGACTGGGGCTCTGCTGAGGGGGCTGGCTGGGTCTCTCCGTGGGGATGCTGATGTCCCTTGGGAATGTGGACCCTGGCTTCCCTTCTGGCAGGTCCTGGTAGAAACCCCAGGAGAGTGAGAACAGGCTCGGGAAGGGCCGGATGACCTCACGGAGACACCAACCTCCCAGGACCAAAGGAACCTCTGCCTCCCTGCCTGACAGAGGGGTGCGAGGGGCTGCTCAGCCCCAGCCCGGAGCCCTGAGCTTTCCCGGTGAGGGAGGAGGAGTCGGGCTGTGCTTACCCATGGGCGGCACATCCTCGCCTGAGCTGAAGCCATTGCCCCGCAGCGCCTGCATCATCCACCTCAGGGCCTGGGCGCTCTGATGCACCTGCAGGGCACAGCAAGGGTCACCCCAGCCCCTCTGCCCCCCACGGGATCCAGCCCTGGCAGGAGGCACCGCTGCCCTTGACACTGACTGCCGCTCCCTGCGGGCAGCAGCGATGGTGGCTGTGTCCTGATGGTTGCCTTGGGAAAACCTTCTCCAGGGAAATATTTGTACAAAGCAGGTGGAAAGGGAAATACAAACAGGATATGCCAGGGCTGGGCTGGCTCCCTGGGAACCCCAGTGCTCATGCAGCTCCAAAGGGAAGGGACAGAGGGTCTCTGTCTCCAGGAGGCCTGGAGGGTCCTCTCAGGCCAAGGAGAGCTGGGTCAGCTCTGTTTGGGTGACTAGTGGAGGCTGTGGCCCATCCCACCACTTCCCACCTGCATCCTGTTTACTTGGGAGTCAAACTGAATTTTTCCTATGAATCGTTTCCTCTCAGATGCTAATGGCAAGGAAACTCGAACTGTCTCAAGGGTATTGATTCAGAGAGGTTTTGAGCTCCGGTGAAGTTGACTCAGCCCCTGGAAAAATTTCACCCTTCTTGGGTAGTTGCCCTGGTTTTGCCTCACCTGGTCCTCCAGAGAGCCCAGTCTTTGCTCCACTACCCCTGTCCTCTTCACCCGGTCCAAGTCCAGCAGCTCTGCCAGTACATCAACCCTGGAGGTACAGTGCCAGTTGGAACACCCTCAGCAGCCACCCCTGCACTGATCCCAACTCTGCCCAGGACACTGAAGGACAGAAGGACCTTCCTTTCTCAGGAGCAGCAATACCTCTGTGCAATGTCCCGGATCATCTGCTCCGTGTTCTGCTTCTCCTGGCACTGCTGGTGCTGCAGGTAGCTCTCCTTCAGATACATCTCCCATGACAGGAGGGCAGCTTCTTCGTTCTTCTCCAGCTTCTCCTCTGCCAAAAGAAGAGGACAGCAGTGCTGTCACATCTCTGGGCATCCGAAACCCCAGGGCCACAGCCCAGCCCTGTACCTCAGCATGTGGTACCATGCCCTGGGGAGGGGACAAAGGGCATGAAGGGGATGCTGGTCCTCACTGAGCTTGTGGCGCGTGGCTGGCCGGTGGAGCAAGCCGCTCTGCACCAGGAGCTGCAGGTGGTTGAGCAGGATGAGGGGTGGGGGAGCAGGTGGGCGGCCGTGGTACTCCTCGATCAGGTCGTGCCGCTGGAACTTCCAGATCTGGTCTGTGTGCTCCTGGACCTGCTGGAAGGTGTAGCTGGGGCAGAGCCCAGGTGTCAGCTGTGCCGTGGCGATGAAGGGAGCACATTGTGTCTGAATGGGGTCCCAGCTCTACCCTCCTCCCTGATCAACCCTGACCTGCAACTACTTCCACCACATCTGTAAGCCCCAAGTGGGATCCCACTACTTTCACCACATCTAGAGCCTGCCAGACTCACTTGAACATGGCGATGAGGAGGTTGAGGAGGAGGATGTTGGTGAAGAGCAGGTACAGGCACAGCAAGATGACTGTCAGCCATTCTGGGAAGATGGGTTTCTTGTTGTCCGCGTTGGTCTCTGGGCACTTGGGTTTGTAGGGGTCAGTCCCGTTGGGGCTGCACTGGTCAATGTTGAAGTTGACCCCTGCAGGAGAGCACAGTGTGACTCCGTGATGGCCAAACCTCAGGTGTCTTAGGGAGCATGTTCTGCTCTCAGAAAGCAGCCAGCATCCAGGGAGCTTAGCACGAGGCAGGGATTTGAGCTCCATCTGCATCATCCCAAGTGCTCTCTCTGTTCACTGCCACCTTTGTGGGTCTTCCATGGGCCCACATGGCATGAGTTTGGTACATCAGCCTTGTCACAGCTGCCCTGCTTATGCCATGCACTGTCACAGTCCCTTACCATCGATGTAGGAGGGGATCTGCCCAAAGATGGTCAGGTAGGAGTGGTAGACCACGCCACGGAAAAGCCACTCCACACGTTCCTCGTTGTGGATCAGGATAGCCTGCTTGGCCACCCCAAAGGACACCACCCACACTGCCAGCAGGAAGAGAAAGAAGAAGACATCCTTCATCTGCAAAGACAGAGGGTAAGGATAGCTGTGTCCTGGAGCAAGCCCCACTCCAGGATGCGATAACATGGGTGGCATATCCAGCCACTCTAGCAGGACAGTCCAGCATCACCCCAGCAGGACAGAGGGGAGCTCTCACCATGCGCTTCACAATGATGATCTTGGGCCCCAGTGTTCTACTGACTGTGAAAATGTGCATCAGGCGCAGGCAGAAGATGATGAAAGCCAGGGATAGTATGATGCGCCCAGGATATAATGTTGATGGGATCAGTCTGGACCCAGAGAGAGGAAAGGAAACACCTCAGTGCCACCATAGAAACATATAGAATTATTTCAGTTGGAATTACTGTGAGGCCCTGGCACAGGCTGCCCAGAGAAGCTGTGGCTGCCCCACCCCTGGAAGTGTCCAAGGCCAGGTTGAACAGGACTTGGAGCAGCCTGGTCTTGTGGAAGGTGTCCCTGGCAGGGGGTAGCACAGGACATTCTTTAGGGTCCCTTCCAACCCAAACCATTTTGAGATTCCATGATTCTATGAAAATACTATTGAGCTCTGCAGCTCACCTGCAAGTCAGCCCTGCGATAAAGACGAGGATGGCACAGATATCCAACTTGTTCCAGAAGTCCTTGATGTACAGGGAAGCCATTTTCACAATCCCGAGTCCATCTGGGTCATACAACAGCTGTTGGGAAGAGAAGAGGGGCTGGGTATAAGATACTCATGTGCCTTCTAGAGGGGAGAGACCACACAGATCATCTGCCCATCACCAAACACTCTTGCTGGCCCAAAGGCAACCTAAGCCCATGTGTTTTTTTTCTAGGGGCATGAGAGGAGCAAGGAGACACCTGGGAAGGAGCATGGGGACACCTGGGAAGGAGCGTGGGGACACCTGGGACATGAGGCTCTTCAGGAGGAGAAAGGCACTGAGATGTTGAAGCAAAAACTGAAAAATATTAGATGCCAAGCAAAGCCTGGAAATTCTGCTGGGATTGTGCTTCCTCCATCTCCTGACATTCCCAAAACAGACACCAGACACCTCCTGGGCAAAGCCCACCAGCCTTACAGCATTTTCTTCTGCAAATGTGTAGGGCCAAGCCCAGTGCAGCCAGGGAGAATCCATGGCCTCAGAGATGGGGGGTCTGGTGGTCCCACAAGCTGGGACCTCTCTGAATAGATGGTGACATGAGGAGCAGCATGGGAACATGAGCTGAGTGGGACCTCCCAGGAGCACCCGGCGGGGTGTCCCTCCTCCCGTGCCACCTGCAGGCTCAGGTCTGCCTGCCCACACCTGGCGGGTCTCCTCGCACACCAGGGAGAAGAGCCAGAAGTAGATGAGGTATTCCCTCCAGGACGGCATCGGCTGGAAGTCAACCATCAGGACGTATGCGAAGAGCAGCAGGAAGGTGAAGTAAGAGAGGATGTTCATGAGGAAGATGACGATGGGGGCTGTGAAGAAGGCTCGGAGGCGTGTCAGGCAGCCCATGGGCTGCAGCCTCTTCTCCCTGCTGGGAGCAGGGATGGATGTGGGCTGGGCTGCCCAGGGAGATGCCATGGCAGCTTCCCCCAGCCAGCCTCAGGGTGAGGCTGGAGCAAACCCTGCCTCAGTGCAGGTGTGTAGCTGCCAGCAGTACCTGAAGGTGATGAGGTTGGTGTAGAGCAGGGGGAAGAACAGCATGCATGTAATCACCCTCCAAAGCCCATTGTCCACACACAGCTTCCCCCACCAGACCTTGGTTAGAAAAGCCTGTGAAGAGGGAGGAAGAGGAGTGCTGGTTACAGAGGCTGAAGGGCAGAGTCCCACTGCTACCCACGAGGAACTTGAGATCTTGGGGACACTTGGGCACATTCCCTCCTAGGACCACCTCTGGGAACCCACCTGGACACCCCCATGGGACACAAAATTCATATTCTTGGCCTCCAATGCCAGCTGCAGACAGGTTGTCTTCCCCCAGGCTTCAGAGACACGGGTGAGAAGCTTCTGGGCTCTCTCTTCATCCTTGCGGTAGCATTCTGTGAACACACCTGGATGGGCCAGAACCAGGAAGATGAGGCTGAACTCCAAGGCCAGGGACCCACAGAGTCACCCTTGGGAGCAGGATCAGGACATTAAACCACACAGTGCTACTCCCTGCACTCCCACCACCATCCAGGCATGGCCTTTGCAGCATCATGACCCAGACTGTGAGGATGGGACCCTCATTTGTCACTCCCAGCTATCTCCTGGGTAAAGCTTGCCAGCCCTGTGGGGTGCAGGAGAAGCTCTGGGGTGCAGGAGCAGCTCTGGGGTGCTGGTGCCCTCCCACTCACCGATGGCCTTGTGCTCATACTCCTCGGCCAGGGCCAGCATGTCATCTGTGGTGTCTGTGTCCTCCTCCTCCTTGGCCAACTCCTTCAGGATTTTGCTGCAGGCCAGTGCAGCCGCCATGCAGTCCTGGCTCTGGCACAGTAGAGGATAAGGAGAGTATGGACAAGACAACATGGACTCTGTCTGTCACGTCCCAGAAGATCTGCCAAGCCCTCCCCAGCTCCCACAGGAGGGAAGGAGGGTGTCCCAAACGGATTGGTGCTCAGGATGGACAGCTTGCTATGACAAGGGCTGAGCCAAGCTCCCCTCTGGATAACCCCACTGCCATGGGGAATACAGAGACAGCCCTGCCCACTTTGTGGGATGCCTTGGCTGATGGGATGGAGTGATTCCTTGGGATGTCCACTGTGCCACCAGCTACACTGCCTCCTGGCTTGAAACACTGTTTATGGGTGGAAGCTTTCTCCACCCCACCTTCTGTGATTCTGTGTGCACAGCCTTCTCTCAGCCTGTGCAAGGACTAGCCCACTTCTGGCCCAGCACATCCTCTCTTCCTGTTTCAGCCAGGAAAGGGGGAATTGACCCTGTGGTGTGGCTGAGGATGAACACCAGGTGTCCGCAGGCTGGCTAGCCTGTCCTGTTTGGCTGGGGTCAGCTCAGGACAGCTCTCCCGCTATCCCAAATCCCAGCAGGTGCCACTGTTCCCCTTGGGCCTGGGAGGTTTGGCCCCAGATGAGTCCCTCAGCCATGACCAGAGCTCTGGGCTGTGATACCTGGGCCCAGATGATTTCTGCCAGCTCCCTGCGGTTCTGGACCACAGCCCAGATGAGCAGATCCCGGACAGGGTCCATGGTGAAGGTGACTCGGCCAGCAGAGCGCTTGTAGAGGGAGCGGAGACTTGAGCCCTGCACCTGCAAGGTGTGCAGTGCTCAGAGCTGCTCCCTCAGCACAGAGCCACTCAAACCCCTCATCCACCACTCATGGAAAGGACTTTGCCCAGATAGAGGGGTGGCCAAGACTGGACTTTTCCTGGGTATCTCATTTTTTCTAGGGCTGGGATCATGTAGAGCTGTGCACCCACCCCACCAGGTCCTGCCCCACCAGCATCACACATGCACACAGTGCTACAGGTGTAGGAAGGTGGGAGATGCACCTGCAATGCAGGGCAGAGCTTTAAGGCACTTTTAGTAGGATTATCGAGCAGACAAGAGGATAGAGACCCAGCTGCACCTCCAGGATGACTCTCTGAGCCAGTGTCCCCTCCCTGCTGCACCCCTGCCACAAGGTCACCCGGAGATGCGTACGTTCAGCTTGATGTGTGGCACAGGGATGGAGAGCCGGGGCCGCTCTGTGTGCTTGGGCTTGGGGTAGAGAGGCTGCGTGGAGCAGCCCAGCAGCTCCCGCAGCACCTGGGAGACGTGGTGCATCTGCAGCCTTGGCATTTTGGAGCCGGCTGTGTGCTCTCTCTCCTCCAGCAGCACCTTCTGCAGCTTGCTGTGGAACAGGCAGGACGGTGCCAGGTTGTCGTAGAGGTAAACCAGGGTGTCCCAGGTGACAAACTCCTTGAGACGCACTCCCTGCTCCAGGAACAGCTTCACAAACTCTGGCTTGTTGGAAATCAGGGCAGCTGCCATCACGGGGTGGAGATCTGAGGGCTGGCAGGCCAGAGGCAGAGGTGAGGGGTTCCATGGTTTTAAAGCCACCATGCTCCCCACTTGGGGGGGAGATTTTATCCCTAAGCACATGAGGAGTTTCTGGATGTGAAAGAGCATCTGGGATGCACTAAAATTTGTGGGATATTCCCAGGGGGTTAGAAGAGGGCAGTGGAGCCCTCTGCCCCCTTGGCCACTGGACAGAGGGATGACTAGGGCAGAGACCATCTATCCCAAGTTCATGAATATCACAAAATCACAGGATGGTTTGGGTTGGAAGCTCATCTCCTTCCAATCTCCTGACAGGGGGAGGGACACCTTGCAGATGTCCAGGTTGCCAGCCTGACCTTCAGCATTTCCAGGGATGGGGCATATATCCTCAAATGTTTCACTTTTGGGTTCCTAGTTCCCACCAGCCCTTCCCAGTCCTATCAAAGGTATGTGACCTGGGGGAACCCAAACTGTTGGCTGGAACAGGGAAATCCCTTCCAAGTCCCACAGCCCCATCAGAAAGGACAGACAACCCTGCTCAGCCTTGGCTTCTCAACAGCAGGATCAGGCATGGGATGGCAGAGTTGGCTCCTGCCCCACTCTGTGGTACAGTTTGAGCAGGGAAGCACCAGGCTGCTTTTAGAGACAAATTGCTATTTAAGCAGTGACCACAGGGCACAGCTGTCAAGAGGTATTTTAGGTTCTAGGTGGGCAGATTGTCTTTAAAAACACTGGTTTTGAACAAAATACCAATTGTCTTTGTGTGTGCTTATCTCTGTTTTGGGTGTTCAAGCACATTTTTGAAAAACAGCCCCTCTGTTAATGCACTGGGAGTTCAGGGCCCAAAAGAAATCCCTTTGAAACTCTCCCCAGGCACAGCCAAGGTGAGAAGTGCCCTCCATATCCACAGGCCTGACAAGCTGTAAGCCTGACCAGAAAAACAGCTCAGGGACTGCCTTACCTTCCAGTCGTGGTCATCTGTGAAGATCTCACTTCGGGCAATGTCCACCCTGTTCCAGGCCACAGCCAACTTCAGCTGGTGGTCCCAGTTCTCACGACCAAAGTGGTCCTGGTTTCGGGATGCTGCATGCAAAGTGCATGTGTTAGAACAGAGGATCATCTACACGGGGGGAAGATACTGCATGAAATCCTCCTTGGAGGTGTGGCCCTTTGGATAATCATCTCTCCCCAGTAAAAAGTTTGGGGAGTGCTTTGGTGACCCCACAAGTCAAGCAGTGGTAGGAGGTGACTTGACCCCTATCCTGTTCACCTCACCCCATCCTCCCAGGAAGGTCCCCAACCCTCACCTTTGAAGAGGGCCTGGAGGATGGCCACATCCACGTCCTGCTGGCCATATTTGCCCTCTCTGAAGATGGTCAGGAGCTGCCGGCTCCGCACTATGTCTTGGATCTACAAGGAGAGCCGTGGGCAAGCAATCAGCAGCAGCATCTCCTCCCTGCTTCCCACAGGCCCCTGCACTGTGCAGGGTGATTCCTCACTCCCCTCTGTCACCTGCAGAACTCCTGTGCTGTGTCCCCCAGCATGGCAGGGCTGGTCACAAGCACTCCCTACCTGCCCAAAAGGAGCAGGCAGTGGAGGAGCAGAGCTTGAGCCCTTGGGGTGCCCACCAGGATGAGGATGAGGGTGGCTGGGGGCCTTAAATTATGATCCTTAAACTTCCCCCTGGGATCCTTGCTGCTCATGGGCCAGGACCCCTGGGACCCCTTTGGTCTCCCAAACCTCAGAGGAGCCTGCAAGGGACTCACCTTCTTAGTCCACTCCACCAGCTTGCTCTCAGTGAAGAGCTCGTAGGTGTCATGGAAGAGGACGCTCAGTTTCCTCTGGATCAAGGCGATGGTTATCTTGGCCACGGGCAGGTTGGCCACCTGCGCGATGACATCTGCCACGCGCCCCGAGCCTTCCACGATCACACAGGGGGTGCCGTTGGTGATGGCGTTGTAGATGGTCTGCAGCAGAGTGGGGAGGTTGGTCTGATCCCACCCACACTCCAGCAGAGTCTCCTGGGTCCCTCTGCTGCTCCCAGAACTCCTGTCAGGGTGGCACCACCGAGAGCAGCACCCTGGCTGCTCCTGGCAAGGAGCTGTCCCTCCTCCACCCCCTCCTCAGCTTGGCACCAGCAGTTCTTACATCGAGAGTCCCAGGGCCTCCTTCCAGCACCACACACACAATGGGGATCTTGATGGCAACGCCTGCAGGGAAGCAAAATCCAGGGTCACCTTCCCATAGGGCTGATCCCCCACAATGGTCACCTCTGAGTGGGGTGTGAAAGGCAAGGTGGGAGCACTGTCCCTGACATGCCAGGATTCAGGAGAGGGGAGGGAAACCAGGTGACTGCCTGGCATGGCAGGTCAGACACACAGTGGGATTTTTGGGGATGTTCTGTGCAGGGCCAGGAGTTGGACTCGAGGATCCTTATGGGTCCCTTCCATCTCAGGGCATTCTGTGAGCACGTGTGCATGTCTTATAACAGGAGATCATTTGCACAGTGAGAAGCTGACACCTGGAAGCTCCCTTGGGCCCTAGCCCTGTGGGAGAAAGGACTCCTCCTGATCAGCTCATCATCATGAGGTTTGGGCACCCCTTTAGTGATCCCATTGGTCTGGCAGAGAAAGCCCCTTTGATCTGTGTCACTGAGGAGCCAGTTTTCACATTCATCGTGACAATCCTCTCACACCCTGTGCCTGGATCTGCTGGGGGAAGCCTGAGCCTCTTGCTGGAGCCCAGGAAGGACACCATCCCAGGGGGACGGCCCATCCCTGCCTCAGGCTGGGCTGTGTGTTGCCATTACCTCCTTTCACCTTGGTCTGCTCCGAAATGAACTTCTCCAGCCTGGTCCTCAGGGGGATTTCTACGCCGTACCTCCCATGGGTCCCATCATCCACCAGGATGAAGTGGGAATGGTTGCTGTCCAGGCATGACAGGCTGCCTTGGTTCTCCTCATCCAGCACATACTCAGCAGGAAAGCCTCCCTGTAAAGTGCAGGAGACACTCTGGGAGAAGCCTGGCAGAGGAGCACCAGAGAGTAACCAGCACGTGGGGACAGAAAGGGGTCAGCATGTGGGGACAGTTTGGCCAAAGAGTCGCTGTGCCCCACAGCGCTCATGTCAGCCCTGCCCCATGCTCCACCTGCCCTCACACCCACAAGAGTCCCCCCAGGGGAAGCACAGGGCCTACTCAAGACACTGGGTAGGGTGGTGGAGCTTCTCACCAAATACCAGCCGGGCACCATCCCTGGAAGTGTTCCAGGCCAGCTTGGATGGGGCTTGGAGCAGCCTGGTCTAGTGAAAGGTTCTCTGCCCATGGCAGGGGGTGGAACGAGCTGAGCCTTAAGATTCCTTCCAACCCAAACCATTCTGAACTTCAATGACCATCACTTCTGGTACCGCTGGGTTTTCCAGGGCTGCCAGCCACAGTGACATCTGGAAGCACCTTTTCCCACCACAGTCCTTGGCAGGACTTTTCCGGCAGCCCAGGCATAGGCAGAGCAATCCCCCCTTGGCTCTGCCCGGCTCACCATGGGGCAGATGAGGCTCTCCCGGTTGTACACGGTCCCCCAGGTGGCAATGCCAATGGTGACAATCTCGCCCTCCTTGTGGCTGCAGCTCAGGATGAAGTCTCGCACTGCCTCTCCCACCTGTTTCATCACACCAGCGTGGGACCCTCCTGTGATGATCCAGGCTCCTGGGGGTCACAGAGGGGCGTGGGAAGGGAGAGGCTCTGCCCACAGCCATCTCCCAGCCTCCCCCATATGGCTGTGGGTCCTTGGGGATGCTTCATCCCCCAGAAGATGTCTCTTCCCTGCCCTGGCAGCACAGGCAGTGCCTTTTCAGCACCTCTCTGAGTCCAGCTCCCTCTGAGCCTCTTTGAGCAGGAGCAGCCCATCCCTGGTAGTCGTGGTCCAGGTAGGGACCTAGAAGTCTCCTGAAACAGCTTAGCATCACCAGAACAGCCCAACTTACTGAACCTGGCACGGCCAGGTACAATCACAGGGAGACCCTCTGCATCCAGATGACCTTTAAAAGTCCCTTTCAACCCAAACTATTCTATGATTCTGTGATTTTATTATTCCGTGGTCTCTTACCTGTGGTCTGAGCCACCTTGACTAGCCCTTGCCGGAAGATGTTCTTCAGCCTTGGCTTCATGACGAAGTTTTTGGCTCCCCCAGTGACTGAGATGAGCAGGTTGGGTGCATCGAGGCCCCAGTGCTGTGTCATGAGGTGGTAGATGACCCGTGGAGGGGTATCCGAGGAGACACGCACATACTGCAAAACAAGGGATCACACACACATTTTGGGTATAAACAATGGAATCAGGGTAACAGGACACCTTCACCACAATTCCTCCTGTCCCACCAAAGAACCAGAGGCTTCCCAAAGTCATTCCACAGCAAAGCAATGCTGCTGCCAGTCCAACTCTTTGTCCATGACCCTATTCCCATTCATTTCCCCAGAAAAAAACATTCCCTAGACAAATCTAAGGATGGGGACAGGGGACAGCCACTCCTTGAATCATGGGTCTTGTT
Organism: Lichenostomus cassidix; assembly: GCF_008360975.1. NCBI lineage: Eukaryota > Metazoa > Chordata > Aves > Passeriformes > Meliphagidae > Lichenostomus > Lichenostomus cassidix. The sequence goes on from NC_139490.1 coordinate 22,429,595, forward strand.
GTTTCAGAAAGGGTCTAAGGCTGAGAGAGAGGAGGGGTCCTGTCTTACCCCCTCCACTGCCTGAGTCATTGTTGCCTTTGGGGCAATCCAAACGTCCTCTCATTCGGGAGGGAAATACTCCCATGCCATCTGCCATGGCAAGACCCCAACACTGGCTGCCCCTGCACCCCCAGTGGGACAAACAGATCACCTTCCCTGTCTTCTGCCCCAGGCCTGTGAAGCGGATATCACCGAAGGCATCCGTTGGCATTTCCTGGATGTGCCTGCTGGCGTCCCATTCCTTCCCCAGGAAGATGGGAGGTTTGGCAGCATCGTCCAGATGCTGTTCCCTGAGATAGCCACACTCACACACGATCCTCCTGAAACACACACCAACACCTTTGTTGGGAACAGCTGGAACATGAAAGGCAGAGCCCAACCTCCTTAGAACAGCACAGGCACCCACATCTCCCACCCAGCTGCTCCTCCAGCTCAGAGCTTGTGCAGAAACAAGGGCATTGTTTGGGGGGAAATTAAGAGAAAAGAAGAAATACTTCCACCGGTAGAGATTTAGGACAGAAGTACTTAGGTTGGAAATGACTGCATGCAAAAGCATTGGAAAAGTTTTTCACTGGGACACAGAATCTCAGCCATCTGGTGATTCACCACGTGGTGAAGAACCAGTCAAAAAGGGGTTTGTAAATCCCTGTGACAGAAAGATGGGATTTCCTGGTGCTGCGGCTTTGTCACCAAACCTCACTTCTGTTCTCCTGGTGAGGGAGGGAAGGAGGGACTGTCTCACTTACCCAGAATCTGATGTCTGGGAGCTTTCCACAAAATAGGTGCATTCCTTCTTCCGGATGTTTTCAGGAATCCAGGAGATGAGATTTTCCTGATGGAGCAAGAAAAGCAGCAAGGGGTCAGGTTTCTGGAAAGGGTCAGAAGTTCTGCCAGGGGCCAGACACCATGGTGATGGGAGCACATCTGGGTGCTTCTTTGGATGTGAAGGATGGGAGTTCCATGGCTGCCTGCAAGGACAAAGCCTGATGTACTCCAAGGAGAGGAGATATGAGTGCTGGCCATGTACCTCAGATGTTTGAAGGTTTTCTGTCTGTCCTTAAAACTAACCTGATCAGTTGTTAATGTATAAACTCCTGTTAATGAACCACTCACTAACACCATTTCATGTGTGTGCCCAACCATTTCCTCTTCCAGCACCTCCTGAACTTGCCTTTTCATTGCTGCCGGTGGGGAAATGTGCCTTCCGCCTGCTCTTGGAGACGCTGCTACTGCTCTGCTGCAGGTTGGGGACCACCTCGAAGTCACTCATCTTCCTGGGCCGTGTGGCAGGGTCATCTCCTCTCTCGGGGCACACCTTGTTCAGTTCGGAGGGGAGCACCTTGGCACAGCGGCCACGTGCAGACATGGCTCCTGAATCTTGTGCTTCTCAGCCTCCTCTCTCCTGTTCCTAGGCTGGGAGGTCCTGAACACCCCCATCCTGAGGGCAGCAGAAGAGAATCAGAGAATCCCAGAACGGTTTGGATTGGGAGGGGCCTTAAAGTTCATCTCATTCCAGCCCCCTGCCATGGGCAGGGTCACCTTCCCCTAGATCAGGTTGCTCCAAGCCCTGTCCAACCCAGCCTTCAAAGAAAAAGGATTTCCAAGAGCTAAAGCACTCAGGTATCCCATCCATCATTCCCTGGGTGGAGATTGGTCCATGGGGAGCCTGCAATCTCCTCACCACAATCCTGACCCAGGGGCCACATGTGCTGTGACCAACCTTGGCATGCACCGTGCTTCCCCGGGGAAACCCACCAGTGTCCACAAAGTGCCCCCACCACCTTCAGCCTGCCAGCCTGTAGCTCTCCTCACCTGCTCTCCACTGCAGGCAGCTGGGATATTTCTGGCTGCAGGGAGAGCAGAAACTAGGTCTCTTGTGTGAGCAGCCTGAGCATGGCCCTGCACAGAAAATCTGGGAATATGGACATGCTGGCTGCAGAGACCGGAGGGGTCCTGTGTCCCCTGCAAGGGTGCCCTGAGAGCCCCAAAGTGCACAAGAGCTTGCTGCAAGCAGGGGCTGCAAAACTCCTGAACGGCCCTGAACACTCACAGCCCCCTTTGCTGAGACAGGAGAGCTGCTGGAGCAAAGGTGGAAATGCTCCTGGGTGTCTCTGGAGCCTGAAGGGGGATGGTGTCCTCTCAGGAGAGCTGGGATTAGGTAATGGAGGAAGCACCCGACTCAGGTGATGCTCTGGTCAAGCTGTGGGGTCTGTGTTTAAGGAGGATTTTGTCTGCTTTCTTCAAGCCAAATTCTGCATTTCACCCAAGGGTGGGGAGTCCTTGTGGGGACAAGGAATGCTGATGCAAAATCATGGAGCAGTAAGGAAAAACTATTTTATCAGCCTCCCTCCTGGGATCTACACAGCCCCACCGACCTTGGGAGGCAGATTTTGGCAGACTGGCTTTCTGCATCAGCACAACCCCCAGCAGATCTGACTTTCTGAGAAACAGCAGTTGAAATAAGGTCAAATGCACCCTTAATTCTTGTTCATGGCCCCACAGGGCAGACAGGCTCGGGGGACTTGGGGCATGGCCACAAAGAGCTCATAAGCCCGTGCAGGAAGGGCTCCCTGCAATTCCAGGTCCTCCACCGCCTGGGATACCTGTCCTTAAAGGCTCGGGGACAAGGACAGAGCCTCTCCCGCGGCACACGCTGCCTTTCCCCCCAGCTTGGGGGATCAGGAGGTCCCTGGGCCGCACGGGATGGCTCAGCACCCACCAAACGGGGTGCAAGGCTGAACACTGCCCGTGAAGCTGCCCGCCCCGCTGCCCCTTCCCCGGCACGACCGCAGCGATGCTGCCCGTACCTTCCCTGCCGCATCCTCCGGCCGCATCGCCGGCTCCGCCGCTCCGTGCCTGCCACAGGGATTCAGCCCCGAGTCCCTGTCGTCCGGCGGGTCATTTTGTCACTGGACACACAGGCGATGAGCGGAGAATGGGGCAGAGCTGCCTGCAGAGAGGAGGAGGTGGCAGTCGGCTGGCAGCTTCCCAGCAAATCAGGCTGCAGAAGCGATCCCTGCCGAGGAGCTGCAGCGCCCAGGCGAGTCCCGAGTTTGCTGGAGTGGCTGAGTCACTCTGGCTCTGCCCGCAGTCCCGCTGCCGTCAGCCCCACTCGGGACAGGACAGTAGCACCCGAACCCCCTGGGCAGGGGAGCAGGGGAGCTCGGGGGATGGATGCTGCCGGGAAGGAGCAGCGCTGATGGAGGCTCAGGTGCCTCGCAGGCTTGGCAAATGTGATGAAAAATCCCTTCCCTGACTGTCAAGCATCCTTTATATTACAAAAGTATATTACCTTAATGTATACATATATTCTATATATACTCTATATATTAGTTAAACACAGCGATGTAATGAAGCAGTGGAGTTTTATTCCAGACTTTGGTATTGTTCATGCTGGAGTAAAGCAAACAGGACAGCCCGGCCCTGGAGAGAAGGACTTTGCTTTTGGGAGGCTTAGAGCAGTCCCTGAGGGATAAAGAACAGCTTTATCCCTGGGATGACCAAGGTACCACAGCATCCCAGGCTCTGAGACTCTCCCAACATCATCTGGTCTCACAGGTCAGTCACTGCAGCCAGAGGGACTCAAGGACACCTGGATCGATAAACAAGCAGAAAGAGAGCAGCTTTGCCAAGTGTTCCTGTGACTGGAGATCTGTTGGTGTGTCAGTGCTCAGTCATGTTGTACCTGAGTGCTTGATGGATGTAAGAACCTTGTCTAAAACCACATCTGGGTGCCCTGATTTGGCTGGGACATCTCATGCCCATGAATAAAAATTTACACTTGTAATTCCATGCTTTGCATCCCAACCTGGCACCTTGGTCAGCATCGGCCAGGCATGAATTTTAATGGAGGAACCTCACATCCCACCACGGGCAACAAAAGCCTTTTGGATGTTGCTTCCCACCTCCCATTCCAGGTGCTCTCCTCCTCCCGTTATGCTCTGTGCCCAGAATGAACTGGCTTCTGCAGTGGATTTGCAGCCACTTAACTTCCATTTGCCACAACACCCAGTTAACAAACCCAGCATCCATTTTCTCAGGAAATGTGCTAAGCAGCAAAGCCAGGCCAGGCCAGCAGCCAAGGCAGTGGATGCTGCAGCAGAGATTTGGCTGCTGTGGCTCACATTTGGGCACTGTGGCTCAGCAGCAGCAGCACCCTGGGGAGCCCAGGCAACTGCAGTTCTGAGTGAGCTGAGGGTCCTGCAGCACCAGGCCCAGTCATCCCCATGGCTCTTGCTGGAGAAGACATTTGTGTCCAGAGAAGCAAACAGAGATGTGAATGGTCTGGAGCACAAGCCTTATAAGGAATGGTTGAGGGAACTGGGGGGATTCAGCCTGGAGAAAAGGAGGCTCAGGGGGGATTTTCTGGCTCTCCACAACTCCCTGACAGAGGGGTACAGCCAGGTGGGGGTCAAGTTCTGCTCACAGGGAACAGGGACAGGACAAAGAGGAAATGGCCTCAAGCTGTGCCAGGGGAGGTTTATGCTTTCTTCACTGAAAGGTTTGTCAAGCATTTGAATGGGCTGCTTAGGGCAGTGGTGGTGTCACCATGCCTGGAAGTGTTAAAAAAATGTGTGAATGTGACACTTGAGGACATGGATTAGTGCTGAACACAGTGGTGGTGCTGGGTTGATGATCTTAATCAATTTCCAACCTCAATGATTCCATGACTCTATAATACTGTGATTTTCTGATGGTAAAACATCATGGAACAGTGCTGGGAGACAGGTGGGAGGAGAAATCCTGCTGGATCTCAAACACAGCCACATCCTTCAGGTTTGGGGTGAAGCTCAGGTGCTGGGGAGAGGCATTAAACGTACAAGCAGGGTCAAAATGCAGCTGCAGTGGTGTGCTCAGCTCCTTTAGCCCCCTTTGCAGCCCGAGGATGTGAGTTAGCACAGACCATCCACACCATGAGTTCCACTGGCTCCTCTGAACGAGAGCAAGCAGCTGAGCCGCTTCGCTGGGAGAACAGATGCCACTAATAAGGCAGTAAATAAATCCATGTGCAACACTTCACAGCTGGGTTGTAATTACCTCTGCACTGCCAAAAGAGCCGACGCCAGAGCTGCACATTAATGACACATTAATGGGAGCGCTCATCCGCTCTCGGCTGGCTGGCTCCCCAGAGACCAGGGCTTTTATTTCATTTCTGCACACGCCAAAACCACCATGCTCCGGTGGGACTCGCCTGGAGCCAGCACTGGGGTGGTTCCCACTGCTCCTCCTAAAAGCCCAGCTAAAAACCAGCAGGGCTGAGAGCAATTCCCAGCAAGTTAACATCCATTTGCAGCAGTGGGAGGATGGAAGTGGGAGTATGGAGGACTCTGGCTGAGCTCTGGGCTGTGCCTGCACACATGTGCCATGCCCCAAGTCACATTCAGCCGTACTGATGTTTGTGATCCAGGATGCTTTTTCGTGCCAAAGAGCAGCAAACCTCCTGCCAGTGCTGCAGAGCCTCCAATGGGATCAGCCCCTTACTCCAAGTCTCTCTTAAGCATGACCCCTCTCTGGCTGGAGCTCGATCCTCCCAGAAGCCATCGTGGTGTTGCTTTGGCCACCACCAGGGGAAGGTGGTCCCTCCTGGCTCTTTCCAAACCATGCCCCAAAAACAAGGTTTGGACCCCTGTCTCTGAGATGCCATGAAGGATGCCTCCTTCCAAGGGATCCATTACAGACAGCCTGGGGGCTCCAACAGGAGGGTGCTGCTCAGGGGGAGATGCTGGGAAGGACCAAAGGGTCACCTCCTGCTTGCCAGGGTTTCCCACCTACACCTCCATGAGATTTCCATCCATCTCCAGGGCAGAAGGCACCCTGAGGCCATGGTCACCCTGAACAATCTCACCCTGTGCTTGGCTGCCCTGAATGGGGCAGACACAGCCCCCAACACTCCTGACACCGGTTTGGGGGCTACTCCTGGGAAACAAGGTCTGCCAAGGCAGCAGGGAGGGGTGGGCAGGAGCTCAGCCCCAATGCCAGGAGCTCTGCAGCCACCTGGGTTGTGGAAGGGGATGGAGCAGGGTGGCAGTGAGGGCCTGGTACCCTTTGGGACACACAGCCACCTCACAGCTCCTGGGGATGCCTCAGAATGGTTCTGGGCTTCTCCAGAGGAGACCCCCTAAACAGGTTTATCCCATCTGGGGCCACTTCTTCCACAGGCAGGGCCCTTCAGCCAGTGGCTGTACCAGGGCTGCCTCCTCCAGCCCAGAGAGCCTCCCTGGGACCACAGGGCTGTTGTGGGGCCAGGAGAGAGGAGGAGGTTCTGCCTCAAACTTCTACCTCAGTCTCTGTCCTCGCCCTGGCCCTCAGGAAGAGCAGACACTGCTCCCTTTGGAATCTGCTAACAGTTCCAGGGGACTCCCCCTTTCCTCTTCTCCTTCTGGGTTACATGCCCACAGCAATAAGCAAAGCAGCACAGAAGCAACCAGGAATAGCCCCTCCCATTTGGAATATCCACATTATTCCCTCTTCCCAAGTTCTTCAGCCACATCCCACCCTCTCCCCCACGTTCCCACAGCCATATCCTTCCCTCTCCCACAGCTCCCATTCCCCCAGTCCTGCAGCAATGAGCAAACTGGCCAAAGAAACCATCAAGGCCCCTCTCAGCATCCCAGTTTTCGTTGCAGATGGGCCACAGAGGCTTCACTTCAAATGGGATCACAGGGAGGAGGTGCATGTGGTCTCTGCTGTAGGGCAGCAGTGATGCAAGTCCTTTGCCTCCCTCATTGCTGAGGGACTCAAAGACATTTCGTGAAGGTCAAAGGCTGCATCCTGATTCCAGTCGGAAACTGCTGAGATCCATGCCCACTGTTGGCAGTTTCTCTCTGTTCTTTGACTCTCTGCTGTCCCCCACACTCTTGTGCTACTCTGCACTGAAGCTTGCCAAGGTCTGGCCCTGACCTCCAGCACTGCACCAATTCCCTTCAAACTGCTGGACAGCACCTTTGGGATCAGAGCCTGTGACAGCTTCTGCTGTCCCACAGCAAGGTGTGGGATATTTAAGCCAAGTTTCATTGCACAGGCTCTGCAGCTCTCAGAGTCTTTTCCTACAGTGCAAATCCAGTCCAGAACCTGCAGCTTCCCCCGAGTTATGCAGCTTCCCCAGGAGGTTGGATCTCCAGTCCAGCCCCTGCTAATGAACAGGCAGCACAAAGCCCCTCCAGGAGCACTGCTGAGCAGCAGGCTGCACACACCACCCTGCAATCACGCCAAAGACGCGGCCATAAAAATAAAAGCATTTTATTTATTTTTTTTTATATACCATTACAGAAACATCTGAGTAACATTCTCAACAGGACGGGCAGCTCCAGGGCCCTGGGGACGAGCGCAGGCAGCCTGCTCCAGGGTCTGCCACGCCGTGCTCCTGAGCTGCTGCTGCTCTTGGTGCATGATGTCCTGCTCCTTGTCCTCGGCGAGGAGACCTGGCACTCCTGGCGTCAGGGCGTCACCTTCTTGTAGGTGATGTGGAGGTGCTGAGTCATGGGCTGCGTAGTGGTTGCCATTGAGACAGTTTGTTCGAGCTTCCCATCAGAATTGAGCCTGAATTTTCTGGTAATCTAAACGGAGAGTAGGAAAAGAAATAAGGGAATCAAGCGATGAGCATCCACAGGTGAAATTCCTTACCTGGGCTTTCTTCTCTTTGCCATCTGTATGCCTGCTGTCAACACACCACCAAGGAAGGATATTTTGATTACAGCAGGTGAATAAACAAGTTTTCTCTCCTAAAGAATGTGGTCCTCTCCGTAATAGCAGCTCCAAGCCCATTAGCCATGGAACAAGGCAGGTTCACAGAATCACACAATTAACTAGGTTGGAAAAGACTGCTGAGATCAAGTCCAACCTATGACCTAACACTACCTTATCAACTAAACCTTGGCACTGAGTGTCACAACCAGGGACAGTGACTCTACCACGTCTCTGGGCAGCCCATCCCAGTGCCCAATCACACTTTCAGTCAAGAATTTTTCCCTAATGTCCAGTCTAAACTTCCCCTGCTGCAGCTTAAGGCTGTTGTCTTGTCCTGTCACTGTTGCCTGGGAGAAGAGACCAACCCCACATGGCTGTATCCTCCTGTCAGGGTGTTGTAGAGTGATAAGGTCTCCCCTGAGCCTCCTCTTCTCCAGGCTAAGCAACCCCAGCTCCCTCAGCCTCTCCTCATAGGGCTTGTATTCCAGGCCCTTCACCAGCCTTCTCTGGTGTCCCTTCTCAGGATGTGTCTGAGCATCTCAACACCCTTCCTAAATTGGGAGGGCCAGAACTGGACACAGCACTCAAGCTGTGACCTCACCAGTGCTGAGTACAGGGGAACTATCACTTCCCTGGTCCTGCTGCTATTCCTGACACCCCCTCTCATTCCAAACCCTCCTTTTCCAGCAAGGGTCTCCAAGATACTCACTAGGACCATTCCCTGGGCCTGAGCTGCCAGAGCTCCACCTCCAGCTCCAGAGCTTCCTTCTTCCAGCCTAAGCCAGCCTAGGAGCTCTCAACTAGGATGGAATCTGCTGGTGTTCTGTGCTTTCCCCTCTCCTCCTGCCAGTCTCTCTGCCCACAGTTCATGCAGTGACTTGAAGAGGACAGCTCCTTTTATTTAAATATTTGCAATTAAGAGCTCTGCTCCCCAGCTGACATCCACAGTATCTAATGGCTTTACTTCTGCTACAGAAAGGAGGCAATACAGCTGTTCCTGGGAAAGGAGAAACCCAACAACTGAAAACATGCATCCAAAGGCAGGGGAGTTAGGACTTTCCAAAGATTGGACACTATGTATGTAGGCAAATAAAATTTTTGTCTACATCTACACAAACTTGTGCTCTCCACTGTCTGTGAGTCAGTTTTATAGCACACAAAAACCAGGTTGTGAGATCTTGCTCAGCCTTGCTGTCTCTCAGCTGCTGCTCAGCCACGACAGCTTCAGAGGTCACAGCAACACTTCCAGTGGTGACCTCAGGATGCCACATTGACTCCAGCAGTGCCACTGTACTCACATATGGCTGTACCCCTTCCAGCTGTGTCAACAAACCCCTGCTACACACCCAAAAAAGTCAAACCCCCCAAAAAAGTCAAACCCCCCAAAAGCAGCCAGCCAAAGGTGGAGCTGACAGCAAGTGCCAGGCCTGCCCTGCAGCTACAGATGGGAAAAGAGCCCAGAGAAGGTGTGAATGCTCTGAAAAGCAAGTGAGCAAGATCTGCAGGTGTTCCTAAAATATCCTTGTGAGGCCCAGTACTGACCGTACCTTAAATGTGCATTCTCATACTGCAATCAATCCAGAAAACCAGCATTAATAAAAGAGTATTTAGCAAAGACTTTCCTATTCTCTTCCCCAAGGACCTACTACTGGCCACTGCTGGAGACAGGATTCTGGGTTAGCTGCTCTGATCCAGCCTGTCAGTTTTTATCATAATGATCCCTCTGAGTCTCGTAATGTACAAAATATCTTCCGAAGGCTCTTACAGAAAGAATAAGCCAGGATGCCATGCAGTATTTCCAAGAACTCCTGATGGCATTCTGTAATTAAAGCATGCTAATTAACCTATCCTCTCAACTAGACTCCTTCTGGGGCAAGCAATGCTACAGGAATGGCTCATTGTGTGCACTCACCTGCTCTACATGGGGCTTCTTGGCAAAGGAGATCCTGGCTATGGAGTGAGAAGCTATAGACAGCTCTTGTCCATTCACCTCCCCTTCCTCCACCTCCACCAGACCTAGGGAGAAGCAAGGACATACATATTATTAGGCTACAAATGTTATTTAAGCATGTGACAATTATAATTTTGGCCTTTCAGTACTTAAAAGGGGCTTATAAAAAAGAGGAAGATAAAAGAGGAAGATACACATGCAGATAAAGATAGGACAAGGAGGACAGTTTTAATCTGTAAGAGGAGAAATTTAGGTTAGATATTAGGAAAAAATTCTTCCCTGTGAGGCCCTGTGAAGGGGTGGTGAGGCCCTGGCATGGGGTGCCCACAGAAGCTGTGGCTGCCCCTGGATCCCTGGAAATATTCAAAGTCAGGTTGGACAGGGCTTGGAATAACCTGGTCTAGAGGGAGGTGGAACGAGAAGGGCTTTAAGGTCCCTTCCAACCCAAACCATTCCATGATCTATTAGGCTACATAACAGAGCATCACGCCCTGTTAAGAATGGTTTTATTTGCCCTAGCACTATTGACAACTGCAGATCCACACAACCTCAGACATGGAATGCTGCTCAGAAAAATCCAGCCAGACTTATTCACAGCGTGTGGGACGAGTATCACAGCACAACTGGCACTTTTCCCTTCAGCACCTGCCATTTTAGATACAAATTAAAGCATCAGCTGGGGTTTAACACTTTCACTTATGGCAACTGAGATGTGGTTCCTTCTCATTCAGTCCCCCTAAGGTAACAAGAACCAAGGTGCTACATCCAGACACTGGGAGGTTCTCCTAGCTTAGGAACCACTGTGGGTTCAGTGCCAAAGAGCAGCAATTCCGACCTGGAAAATTAATTCAATAAAACTATGAGAGGTGCGAGAACTTTCTGAAATAGTAATGAGATGGCCCAGCAAGGTAACAACCTCTTCTTTTCCCCAGCATGGATATCAGGTTTGTACCTGTGTTCTGGGCACTGATGAAGGCCACCTTGTTAGTGTCAGGTTTGAGGCGGATGAATCCACATTCCCGGTGCATGGGCTTCCTGGTATCTGGATGGAAGGCGTTGAATCTGAGGAGAAATCAGAGCACAAAAGCTGATGTATTTTGCACTCAAAAGACATTTTTTGGCCTGGTTTACTCTTATCTAACCAAATGAGTGCCTGCAGTACTCTTTGAAGAGTAGAAGACTGACAACGCTTCACAGTTGAGAGACGTAAACCTCGAAAAATACAGTTACTTTACAGAGGCACAGATATTTCTTAGAGCTGGATTTAAGTCTTTAATTTCAAGCTTCAGATTTCCCACAACCTCTGGGTCTTTCTAGGAACTAGCTCAGAAACCCCTCAGGAACTCAGATGTTTCACAGATGCTGAAGCCACACTCTGTCTCAAAAGCTTCCTTTTCTCAAATAAATATCTGAAATTACTGTATCATCTTTATTTTACTTTTACAGCTGGCAAGTCAGTTTTTCCTGTATATTCCTTGCTGCAGGCAGCAACAGAGCAGACATATTTCTCCCATCACCCCCTTCAAAAATATAAAAAGTTCACCTCAGATTCTTATTTATTCTTCAGGAGGCCTTAAGAACTGTAGGTTTTGTCACCCATACCATGGCTGATTATCAAAAGTAAAACAAACTTAAATCAGGCAGCTTTCAGTGCTCAGAGTATTCAAGGAATACAGGGACTGTCTTTTAACAGCCACTGCTCCAGAAGGCAGGAAAGCACAGGGTCTCTGTCCTCCAAGCCTGCTGCCTATTTTCCTGGTGCTTCCCAAAGCTCAGCAGCTCACAGCTATCTAACTCCTTGGCACAAAAAAAAGGAGGAATAAAATAAAAGGTGACTCAAATCAGCAACTGTTCACAAGCTGGAGAGGGAGGTGTAGTCAGAGCAAGACTGTCAGAGCTTTGTTTCTTTTGGAAACAGGACTAAAGCAGTCACAGGCTGAGCTGGCAGCTCCATCCCACTCCAGGAGCACAGAGCATCTCTCACACAGCACTTCCATCTTCTAATTCTTCTCTTCGTTTTCAAAGCAACACATTTTCCAACTCACCCTCTCAAATGAGCACTGGAGCAGCACTGAGCAGTAGCCAACTTGTCACTTCTTTCCCTCCAGATTTCTTTTGATTTCTGTTAGAACAATCACTTGCAGCCAAAGCAAGTAGTTAAGCTACCTGCCTCCTGTCCCATATGGTTTGATAAGCACTAATTTTTCTCAGATTTTCACAATGGTGAAGATTGAGAACCACAGCTTAAAATGGACAAGCCTGGCGGCCATGCCATAGCTCCTTCATTTATTCTGTCTCTAAGTGGGAGTTCCACAAAGAATGCCAATTAAACATAAGTTCTCAAGGTAAATAGAAGTCAGACCACGCAGTCACGTAATGCAACATCATCTCATTTGGTAGGTGAAAATTTGTGTACTTTGCCATTGGAAAAGAAACAAACAACTCCCCCTGGAGCCATGCCTGCTCCAATCCAGCAGCTGCTGCCAACACAGACAGACCCTGGACTTACGAGAAGTTGAGCATGGGCTGCCCCACGTGAGAGATGTGCACTTCTTCCAGGTACTGGAAGGGCTTCATGGTAGGGAAGGTGCCGTCTCCTGGCGGGTCTGAGAGCCAGGTGCCCAGCATCCAGGACAGGGGTTCCATCACAGGGTTCAGCTGGGGAGTCTCTGTGGAGGAAGAAGAAAGAAGGAACAAAGAAAACTCAGGGGGCTGTGCTCTGCAGCTTGCTGTGAGCTGCCTCCAGCTGGCTGGAGGTGAACACAAAACACCTCAGAAATGGTTCAACACTACAGCAATGCTTTTCTTCAGAGCAGTGCCAGCTCCAAGGTGGTAGGGCAGATGGGGAACAATGAACAGTCATGGAAAGCAGGTCGGTTGCCAAACCAGCCCCCAGCTGCACACAGAGCACTCTTGCAGGTGGTCCATTTCTGACTCCTCTCTTCTTTCAGATCAAGCCTCCTCCCATCTACATGCAAGGAAGAAGATGACTGAAATCTCAGCATAAAGAATAATCATTAAATGATAATGAAATCTCTAATGCTGTGGGCTGATCTTTCTCAAGCACTGAGTACATACTGTTCCTGTTTGTTTCAGAGGCCAAGGAAATGAGTCCTCACTTCAAAAGAAAATCAGGCTGTGCACATATTCAAGATGAAAGTTTGGCTAAATTTCTTTTTTTAAGAGGTTAACAATGGCCTGAACTCATACAAAGAGACAAGCAGGAATCATTCAGAAGCTGTTCTGTTTAGGCTCTGGACAAAGAGAAACATTTGGGTGCCTGTAAGTTAAAAAGTAAAGGGAAGAGAAAGATACTTCCCTTTGTCACTGCAGTTATTAAAAAGCAACCAAGGTCTGTTTCACAAAGTTAAAATTTCTTTGACGAATCATTTTACAGAATCACGGAATAAGCTGAGTTAGAATGGAACCACAAAGATCATGAAGTCTAACTCCTGGCACTGCACAGGACCATCCCAAAGAGTCACACCATGTGCCCAAGAGCATTGTCCAAATGCTTCTTGAACTCTGTCAGGCTTGGTGCTGTGGGAGAGCTTTGATAAACAATACTTTCGCATCTTACTTTCAGAGGCTGTGACCTGAAAAAAATAAATCAGGAAAATGGAGACAATTTAAAGCTATGTGAAGAGCAGAGCAGACCCATTACTAAGGTGTAAGTAGAGAAAGCAAGACGTCACCTATGGGATCTTGGGAAAGACAGATTCCCACACAAATGTGTTGTTTGCTACTCCAGTAGTAGTCTATTAAGCTGACAAATATGACTGAAGTATGCTTAAAGCATGTCCTCCTCCCCCTCATGGGATAAATGTTTTGCACTGGCAAGGTGGGCGTTCCAGGGGGCTGTTTTCCACTCCTAGTGAGATCAAGAATTCAAGAATAAGCTGCCTGTCTGGTTAATCTAAAAGGCACACACTCAACTGCAGGGAGAAATCAGGACCTAAAAGCATAAGGCTGTGGTCAAAATTTGCTTGACCAGTCTGAGTTTCACAGTGCTCTTTACAAAATGTCAGGCTAAAAAGCTGAGCAAGGAGGAAGAACACAGTCCACATCTGAAATGCCAAAGAAGGAACAGCAGCTTTCCTGGGTAAAAGAGACCACTTGTGGTACTCAACTCCCACAGACAGCAGGTTTTAAAAGCCAGCCCATGTCAGCAAAGTGCTGCTACTTACTCTGCTTTATCCTGAAGTATTTTGCAAGGGAAGCATCATGAGGAAACATGAGAGTTCACTAGGAAATAGATGATAAAAGTCTACAGCATCAGAGCCAGGATCTGTAGAACATCCTGTCACCCTGTGCATTCCCCAGCAGCTTACCCAGGACTTGGAAAAGGGCTTCTCACAATCTGTACAGCACTGTCAGTGTACCAGACAGTATTTCCTTGTACTCACCTTTCCAATTCCATGAGAAGAGCACACAGTTCTGTGGATAAGGAGTGTGCTGCTCCTCCCTCCGACTGCTGTTTGCCTTTCACTCCTTACTGCGTTTCTTTCCAAGCTTTTTGCAGCCTCATTTCCCACCGTGCAAGTGAAAAGCAAAGCTCTGGAAAAGCTGCAGGGGCCTGCAGCCTGGGCTGCTGCTGCCCTCTCCTGGGTCAGCATCCCAGGAGCAGGATGCTTTCTGTCACCACAGTGCTTTCACACGACACTTCCTTTTCTTCTGCTTGCATTTCAGGGAAAAGCATCAAAACAACAGATGGAAGAAATGGCTTTACCCATTGCCACTCTTTAGACTTGGTTATAAGCCAAGAGAAGCCAACTGATCGTTTCCAGTACCCCCAGCTTGACTCCACTGCCTTGCTGTGCAGCGTTCAGCCTGGCTGGAGGTGCCTGACCCAAGGAGCACATCTCACTCCAAAGAGCTGGAATTCTAGCCAGCTGAACAGTGAAGCTGTAACTGTATATCCTGAAGTCTCTGGCACCTGGGCAAACAAAATGGCCAAGTGACATTATTACTTTTCCAAACTACCTAGATGGTGGCAAAGCCAATGAGTTCTTTAGTTCTCATGTGGCAGAATGAATAAGGACCAGGGACTCAGTGAAGTGCAGGGAAGTACAGACATCCTGATCTCATCCCATGCAATGCTCTTCTTACCTTCAGTGTTGGTCTCTGACTGGTGGACTAAGACTTTTTTTCTTCCTGGCAGCTTTCTGAGCTGGGAGAGTGGAAAAGCAAGAGGGGAGGCAGACAGGAGAGAGTCTGATTGAATTCATCCGAAAGGAAAAGTAGCCATTTGAAAAGAAATTTGCTTTTTTATGTCATGATTGGGGCAGGTAAATGCAAGATTATTGCAGCAGCAAAAAAGTTCTTTGCTGAGCTGCTTTGTTTCAAACTTCAGGTTTATAGATGTCAAGAGAAACTCATCTGACACTGATGAACAGGGCCTGCAAGTCTATTTTTAAAGGTCTAAACTCCTGGCACACCATTTTTGCAAAAAACCTACTAATGTGGCTTAAAATGTAAGTGCGTGACTATATCAAGAATACAAATGACATCTGAGAATTTGGAGTGCAAGAGACCCTGGTCACCCTTCTGCATGCTTAAAGCTCCACACTCATATGGTGTCTTCTTCATTCTCTTGCATTCATATGCACAGTTCCTCTTTTACCTAATAACAGGGAAGCTCTCTCTGCATCCTCTTTCTTAACATTCCTGGAATCACCTTCCCCTACCAGATGACATGCTTTCTGGAAGCTATTAGGGATCCAGCACCTCCAAGACACCGCTCCTCCACAACCTGGTCTAGTGGAAGGTGTCCCTGCACATCACAGGGGCTTGGAACAAGATCAGCTTTAAGGTCCCTTCAACCCAAACCATCCTGTGGTTCTACAAAACCTCACTGAAATCAACTGTGACATTCATGAGTTGTAACAGTTTGGGAGACAAAAACCACACGTCTGATCACCTTGATCTGTTTCCTTCAGGAAGCCTTCAAGCCACTGCCACTGTGCCCAGGCCCTGAACACACAGGTCAGCTCCAGTTCACCACCTGACCCCGCTCCATCCCTCCAAATTCAGACTGTTTCTACATCTTTTCCATTCCCGGGGGGTATACAAACCAAATCGCACCCTGCACAGTAACACAGACTGGAACTGGCTGTCCAGGCTTTGCAACAGCAGATACTGTGTTCTCCCTGCCATGACACAAAGCAGACAGAGCAGCTGGACAGCCCCCTCAGGCCATGTCTACACAGCCAGCATGGCTCTCAAGTGGGATCCTAGGCACAGAAAGCTACACTGGCACAAATTCCTAGACAGCTTTATCAGCAAAGACACGGTGAGCAGCCAGCTGGTTGCTAACAAGGCACATAACCTATTTCCTTGAGCTGGGGAACAACACTTCCTGCAGAAAACACAAAGAAAAAAAACCATACAAACATCAACAACAAAAAAACCCACCAAAAAACCCCAAACAAATCCCAAACTAACTCCCAGAGTCTTCAAAGTGCAAGTTCTGCAGCACCAACTGGGCAGTTCCCTGCAGTTCTTCTTTCAGCACAGTTGCTCACTGGGTTTAAATCATCATCACCATCATCATCAAGGTTCTGGTAATTAAGGAGCATGGTTGGTGATTAACTATCCCTGATTTGTCGAGGTCTCTCTGCAGGGCCTCCCTGCCCTTGAGGGAGTTGACAGCTCTTCCCAGTTTAGTGATGTTGGCAAACTCCCTTAGTATTCCTTCAAGCCCTGTGTCCGAGTTGTTAATGAGGACACTGAAAAGAACAGGGCCAAGGATGGAGCCCTGTGGAACCCCACCAGTGACAGGTGCCAGCCTGGTGTCACCCCAGTCACTGTCACCCACTGTGCCTGACCTGCTCACCCATCATGTAACACAGTTATCCAGCTGGGGGCTGGACAGTTTGTCCAGAAGGACCCTGTAAGAAACAGAGCAAAAGCTTTGCTGAAGTCCAAAATGATTCCACCTCCTGGCTTTCCTAGACTGGTTACCCTGTCATAGAAGGAAATCTGGTTCGACAAGCAGGACTTGCCCTCATGAAGCTGTGCTGACTGTGACTGATGCCTGTGTTGTACTCTCGGTGTTTTTCAATACTTCCCAGAATAATCTCTTCCATTATTTTACCAGCATGGAATTGAGACTGACAGGCCAGTTGTCCCTAGAGTCCTCCTTCTTGCCCTTCTTGAAAATTGGGACAACACTCACCAGCTTCCAGTCAGCTGGAACCTCTCTGGAATCCCAAGACTGCTCAAAAATCAATCATCGAGAGAGGCATTGCAATGACATCAGCAGCTCCTTGAGGATTTGTGGATGAATCCCATCAGGCTCCACTGCTTTGCAGGGATCCTGCTGGAGCAGCTGATCCCACAGAACTTCTAGGTTAACTGGGAGGTGACCATTCTCAGTCATGGTCCTCTAGTTCACAGCACGGAGCCCCATCATCCATGTTGAAGACAGAGGCAAAGAAGCATAAAACACCTTTGCCATGTCCCTGTCCCTGTTTGTGAGGCGACCATCCTCATCCTGGAATGGGCCACTGTTATTTCTCAACTACCTTTTGCCACTTATATATCTGAAAAAAATGTTTTTATTGTTCTCCGCAGTTCTGGCAGCTTCAACTCCAACTGAGCTTTGCATGTATGAATTTTCTCCAAACAGTGCAGAGCAGCATCTCTATATTCTTCCCATGTCACCTGACCTTGCTTCCACTGGGCACATACCTTCCTTTTCCATCTTATTTCCAAGAGAAGATCCCAGTTCAGCCAAGCCAGCCTTCTGCCTCACCTGCTTGACTTCTGACATTTAGGAATTGCTGTTCCTGCGCCCTTAGGAAATGATGATTAAAAACTGACCAGCACTGATGGACCCCAGCACCTGCAAAAACATCTTCCCAGGGGACTTTACTCACTAATTGCCTGAGCAGCATGAGGTCTGCTCTCCTCCTCATGGCCAGAGTGGAGGTTTTTCTGACACTTTTCCTGCTGTCCTTCACCGGATATTTTAAACCTGATGTCTGCATGGCTGCAGTGGCCAAGATAGCCCCAATGTTCACTTTGCTCACGAGATCCTCTCTGTTGACAAGCAGAAGATCATCTTTCCAAGTCAGCTACTGAGGTCCTGTTCATGCAGGTGTGTTAGGAACCTTCTGGCCCAGGTTGTATCAGCTGTGTGATGTTCCCAGTTAATTTCTGGCAGGTTGAAGTCCCCCATAAGGACAAGGGCAATTGACTTGGAATCAGCCCTTAGTTCTTCAAAGAATAATTTATCAGTGCCATTGTCCTGGCTGGGAGGTCCACAGTAGACTCCCACAGTGACATCTGCATTATTTGTTTTCCCCTTCATTCTCAGCCTAAGGCTCTCAACTGTGCCACTGCCAATTGTGAGCTCCAGACATTGCAACCCTTCTCTTACATACAATGCCACCCCTCTCCCTCTCCTGCCCTGCCTGTCCTCCCTGAAGATTCTGGAACTGTCCATCAGTACACTCCAGCCACAGGACTCATCCCATCAGGTTTCACTAAAGCCAATGATGTCAGATCTCTGGGACTGGGCCAAAGCTCCAGCTCCTCACTGGTCCCTCATGCTGGTTGCATTAATGCAAAAACATTTCAGGTGTGGTACATTGTAGCCAACACCTGGTGAAACAGATTGACGCATCCTATTAGTGCTCCTTTCCTCAAATTTTGGCACTCCATGTCACTGCTCATCACTGGTGACTCTGGCTTTGTCTCTTTCCCCTTTCCAAGCTAGTTTAAGGCCCTATTGACAAGGCCTGTCAGCTCCTGTGCTAGAACTCTTTTTCCCCTGAGAAAGATGCATCCCATCAGGTGTTGAACAGATCATCCCATCTCTGCTCCAAAAGCTGGGAATGTGGTTATATTCACAAATTTTCATGTTATAGACTCAGTAATTAATTTCATAGCCAAGTACTAAGGTGGTACTGCCTCTGTGGTAAATGCTCCAGTGCCTGCAGACACTGCCAGAGTTCTGCATTACAAAATACAGAGAAAACATTTTTAAAATTACACTCTATTATGAGAAACCAAACACCCTACCTGAACGCAGTCTGACTTTCTCTCGAGTTTTCCTTAGTTTGCTGTTTCATTGCTTCCTAGCTGCAAGCTGGGTTTTTGTTGTGAGTCATTGCAGACTCGCTGCAGAATTAAATGCTTAATGCACAAACTCTATAGACTATTAGGCAAAAAACATGGAAAGAACAAGACCATCCCGCTGAAAATGAAACCAACAGCAGTGCAAAAAGTCTTGTTTCCTCCCTTCCAACTACCTTTCTCTCCAAGGGAGAGGTCAAGGAGCCGCCTTCCTCAACCAAGTCCCAAAGCTGGAATGCCTGCACACTGCTTGCTCCCATGCAGAGCACAGAACAGTTCACCTCCCACTCAAGTGCTCTGGCCATTTGGTAAACTCTCACCCAGCCTCTTTCAAGATACCTTTTGCCATGGATTCAGCCCCACTCTTAACCTATGCACACATATTCCTACTCCTTATCTCGCTCTCAGTCTTCTTTATAGCTCCCTTGCTCTTTGTAACGTCCCACCCTATGGACCAGTGTTCTATCCTGGCCGTTCCCATCCCAGACAGGGCACAAAAAAATCACACACAGCACCTGCTGTCTCAGAATAAGAGCAGGTTTTTTTCCAAAATCTATCTCCAAGTTACCATGGAGCTGCCAGGCTAGCAGTGCCTGACCTGGTAGAGGCAACTTCCCTGACAAGCATATCTCAGTGACCTAGTAGACACATTTCATTTTCAAGCTGAACTGGACATGGGCCTGTTGCTGGTCCAGATCTCAGACAGGTAAAAGCATAGCATCTCCACCATTGCCAATGAGGAACGGAATTTTGCTATTTGTTTTCTGCAACGTGAATGAAAATCTGTCACCACCTCGATGGGAAACGCCACTTCAGGCCCGACAGACCTGGCATCAGGACTCCATCTCAGCACAAAACCACACATTAAATGTTCCAAATCCTTCTCCTTGTTCCCAAAGTTCACCAACTATGCTTCATTTGCATGTAAAAAGTACCGTAAATGACCCCATTTCTACACTGGCTTTGCACAAATACTCAAAGACAAATCCAAGCTGGAACAAATTAAGATTTCCCGTAGATTCCTAGCAGAGCTCTAACCATTTTTCACATGAACTCATTTTGCAAACTCTCCTGCCTTTAATATGACCTTCATGAAAACAGACATGCACCATGGAAGAGGCTCCTCACATGCCCAAGCAGCTGAATTCTACGAGCTTTACCTCTCTGATGAACACAGAAACTCGAATCCCATGGAATCCTACCTGTGTTTGCTCCATGCCCAGCCATACTCGCAGATATTTTGCTATTTGCTCTGCCACCAGCCCCCCCTGCCCCCAGAAGGTGCTTTGCGCAGGGTGGTAAGATGGCTATGAGGGAAGTGATCTCATGGTTGGGTAAGACACTGGTCCTGCTGCCTGCTGGGAGATGTAGTTTTATAACCAGACCAAACTGGGCCACGGTAAGAGGAGGTGATATTTTGGAAGGAGCAGCAGGGATGTCCTGGCTGAGCGAGCACACCTGATGCAGCAGAGCTGTGAGAGCTTCATGCAGAACAAGACGGTCAGACAGCACTTGTGCAGTTAGAACAGTCATGCCTTCCCCAGGACACATCCCTGGTTGCTTGCTGGCTCTCCCTAATTTCTCCCAGTGCATCCTGCTGTCCTCCAGAAGCTACATCTAACCATGTCCTGCCTGGTGCACCGTGCCTAACCGTGCTCCTCTGCCAACAGCATTCCTCAGCCTTTGGTCCATGGACCTCAGAAGTAGCCTGTGAAACAGAAGGAAACATTTTCCTACCAAACAAGTGCCCAAATTGAAAGTTTAGATGGAAAAGGCCACCATGGCAGCTGTGCTGTGCAGGAGACAGCATGGGGTTTGTCCCAAAGCATTGAGTCAATCCCCCTCGGTGGGACAGGTTGGGAAACACCCCTGAGCACATGGTGACAGCTGCAGGTGGGAGCCACCTGCCCAGCCTGAGTCACCCAGCCCTGAGCGTGGCTGGCAGGCACTGCTGTGCAGCAATCCTGCAGGAACCTGCTCTTCCCAGCCGGCTGCAGCTTGGATACAGACAGCAGAAATTTATTTGTCTCATTAGAGGAAAATATGTGAGAACTAGCACCGAAATGAAGCTCTGCATAGTGGGTGTGGGCCTAAAGGTGGTTTTTGGTGCTCGGGATTTTGTGGAAATGGCTGAACATCAGGGATGCAGACAGGTAGCAACCTGCACAGTCAGTCCAGTCAGGTACTTATACTCAAGGAACTGCCTTCAGCAGAAAAAAAAATATGCAGGCTCAGGTTCACAGCTAAAACCATCACCTCAACCGCACATCAGATGACTTGGGACAGCTGAGACAGAGCTACTAACAAAGACTATCATTATTATTAACCTAATGTGCTACCCGACTGTATTTTTATGAATATGAAAAGCCTTTCGTAACACAGCTTTGTATTTAAGTAAAACTCAGTGTCTGGGCATGAACCAGTCTCTGCCTGGCAGCAGCTGGCTGCACTTCATCAGCTATTTTCACTGCCATAAACTATTACTATGAGCACAAGAGAAAGAGTCTAAAACAGAAGAGCACCAAGATCAAGCTAAAAAATAAATAATAAAAAAAAAAGCCAGTCAGCCACCAAAAAACCCTTTAAAAAAGTTCCCAGCCAAAGGATTCAATATAAACCTCCCATCACACTAAGCTACAATTGCCAAAATGGTTCATTTTCACACACTGTTCTCTAGTTTTGTTGATAAAAGATGGCAGAGAGGGTAACAAATTGGTCAATCCATTACGGAAAATTACTTCTTCCCTTATAAAACAGACTGTGTAACGCATATATTAAGAATATAATTTACAAGAACATAAAATTTTCACTTCTCAAAGATATATGTACAAAAACATTAATTTTGGGCAAAAGGAGAAAAATCATAGTGCTTACCAGAATAAAGAAAAACATCCTTAAAGATATTCTTTCTGCAACTAGTATTTCAGTGAAGGTATTACAACAAAGCTAGACATCTTTTTTAATACGTATATGTACATATATATATAAATATTTTTTAAATAAAAATATAAATTTTTAAAATATAAAAATATTTTTTATATAAACAACAGCTATAGAAACCTAAAATTGTATTTATTTTCTTCAGTTTGACATCTAAACACTACAAAAACGCAGACCAGAAGGGACAAACAAGACTATGTGGATTTCCCAGGGGAAAACTTCTTCCCCTCTACCCAAATCAAAGTGTGAGTTTTCCCATACTTAGGAAAATTAGATACATATGGGAAAAGTAGCACTGGGTGTAGACCTTCATGAATTTATGTATTCTGTTAGGGTCTACTTTCCTCTTTCAGTGAGGAAGTTGGCCATGCTGCAACAACCTGGAGAATAAGCCCATCTATGCCAGCATCACCTTTTCTGACTGTGTCCAACAGCTCCAGAAGAAGCCATGAAGTTTTTCTCCTACAGGAAAGGTAAGAATTACCCACCAAGAGACACCCAACACTCCAAAGGTGATGACTTCTCCAAGCAAGCCCTACAGCACAAATCCTTCCCAAGGCAACCCAGTGTTTTCTCAGCAGCCACACACACACCACCATTAGATGGTCCTAAACTCTTGCCCTGAATTGCACCTTGCAACCACAGCCACTGTACACAAACTGCACCTTAACAGACACTTTTTCTTGCAAGAAGGGTTATGGCCAGATTTGACTTCTACGCAACAAATTTTTAATGTGACCTCATCCCTCACTGAGTTCCCCTATGTTTTCAGGTGCTGATTACTTTTGGAATAGAGAAGCATTCTTCATTGCTCCCTGCTTTGTGATGTTTCTAGACCTCTTTTGTCTTCCGAAGGAGGAAAGGATCAAAGCAAACACAGACATTTGCTCACAAATCACGACCTCAATGTGTATCACGACACTGTCGTATTTGATACCTCCCACCTCACTTACATTTCCTGTATCCTGAGTACTGAGTGCAGAATATGAAATCCAAGACCAAAACTACATCTTACGCCACTGAAGACAACAACAGCTTTCCATACCTGCTGCTAGGACAGCTCATTAAACACACCAAAAAAAAAAATATCACAGGCATGGTCCAAACGAAGAAGGAAAATCCTAACCGGAGCCACTGAGTCACAAACAAATTAAAATAATCCAGAAAGAAAAGAAAATAAACTCGTCAAGAGAGTTGCCTGCAACACCATGACCTAACTTCCCATTCCAAACCTTGGAAAGGTTAGGGGTATAAGAATTAACTTGTGTGCGCACAGAGTGAATTCTTTAATCTGTATCCACTGGTCTGACACAAGCTGCTACTTCTCCTTCCCAAAACGTCCCTCTCTCATACCTTTTCCCCATCACAGCTTTACAGCCTCCAACTTAAACAGCCCCTAAGAAAACAGGGCATTCCACTTCAGTGCAGCACCCCTGGGAATACTGACCACAGTCCTGGGATATCGGGCTGTTCAAGTAAGGGAAACTGTTCCGCTTCATCTCATCCAGCTTCTCCTTCAGCTTCCTGACTTGGCTGTCGGAGCGGCTGATCCTCTGCCTCAGAAGTTTCAGCTCTCCATTCTTCTTCTCCACCTGCTCCCGCAAGCAGCACACCTGGCTCTTGCTCTGCCGGGAGGAGAAGCAGTACGAGTGGAGGGAGTCGATGAGCTTGCAGGCCCCCGAGGCTGACATGATCACCTCGTTGATGGACATGGGGTTGGCGTCCGTGTCACCCTTCCGCCCCACCACGGCCTCGGTGGCGGGCCGAGGGGTCAGGTCAGCCGGGGACGCCGACAGACCCTGGCAGGGTTTCTGGGGGGTCGCGGTGAGGGATGACGTCGAGGAGACTTCTGCCACGGCCTTATCGTGTCCCAAAAGTTGGCTGCTGCAGCTCGGTTCCACGTCTCTCTTTGGTCTTTTCCTTTCTAGCTGCTCTTTGGGGAGAGACGGCCTCTCCCTGGCGTGCTTGGAGGAAAAGCTGTATGAGTGGAGGGAGCCGATGAACTTGCAAGCACCAGAGGCAGGAGGGGTGAAGTCGTCCACCGACACACCGCTTCTGTCTGCCACCCAGCTCCCCGCCCAGCTGCCCCGGGCACAGTCCTCCACAGGAGACCTCTCGGGCTTTTTCTGCGCTCCAGGCTTTGCACCCAAATTATCCCCTAACGTCCTTCTCCGAGGGCCGTCCAGCTGGCTGTGGAGGGCCTCTTCCTCCTCGGACATGGATCCCATTTCCTCTTGCAGAGTGGCCTCCTCCATCTCTTTCTTCCCTTGCATCACCATGAAGTCCTGGCCAGAAGATGCTACCTCACCTCCTCCTTCCCGCGGGGCCTCCCCATCCCGCACCGGCACCTGCCTGGCTATTTTCCTTCGGCTCCTGACATAATCCAGCTTGTCGTGTTTCTTCTCCACGAGCTGGAAGATGGTGGGAACAGCAGTGGGCTTCAGCAACCGGTGCTGGTCTTCCAGCCGCTTGGAGAAGCTGTCTTTGGTGAAGTGCTCACTGCAAAGAAAGGAATACTTGGTGGGAGTCCAGTTGTCTCTCTGAACAGCTTTCAGCCACTGAATCAAGCGCTTGGAATCCTTCAGAGGGAATCTAAAGGAACAGACGAAAAAATAAGCTACGTTTTGGAAATCAGAAGGGTTGGTACTTTTAGAATCACGGAACTGTAGGATCACAGAACTGTTGAGGTTGGAAAGACCTTTAAGATGACCAAGTCCAAGGTGACGGTTAGGTTTAGGAGATTCTGGGGAAAGTTGCGTTTTGGTAAGTTACACTCATTTATGAATGAAATTGCACTCATTTAAGAATTATTTCACTTCGGGCTGAAATATTTGATGTTTATTCACACAAGACTAAAAGGTGTTGCTTCCATTTTCATCAGCAATCAACCCATTAATCCTCTCACCAGCCCTCGAGGAACACCCTGTCCAAAAGGAAGGGGGATGTGACCACCACCAAAACACCAGCTCAGCCAACACGCTGCCCAGCGCTGCCTCCGTAACCCGGGTGCTGCTTACACCGGGGGTGTTTAATAACATTTCATCAGATATAGAAATGCCTGGGGTGGAAGAAAGCCCCTGAGTAGGGGAACCAGCTTCCGCTGCCGACAGGACTCCCGAGCTAGGGGCTTTCCCCGGGGACTCACCTCCGGCAGCATCCCCGGGGAGGGATGAGGCGGAGGACGGGCCGCGGGGGGCTCAGCTGGGGAGGGTCGGGGGAGAGGCCAGGGAGGGCCCAGGCCCCGCGGCGAGAGGCGCTGCCGCTGCCCGGCCGGGGCTGCTGGCTCCGGGAGCACCGAGCCGCTTTCCCCTAAGGGAAACAAAGGGCAGCCGCTGCCGCGGGGGCCCGGCGGGGGGAGCGGGACCGGGACGCGGGCGGCCCGGCCACGGCACTTGCGGCGGGCCGGGCGGGCCGCCCTTACCTGTGGAAGGAGACGGCGCCGCGGCGCGCCTTGCCCTGCCGGTTGGAGCAGTTGGCGGCGGCGCAGCAGATCACCATCTCCGGCCGCCGCCGCCGCCCTCGGCCGGCCGGGCCCGCCCCGGCCCCCGCCCCGGCCCCGCCGCGCCGCCGTACGGCAAGATGGCGGAGCCGGGTCACCCCGGCGCCCCTCGCCGCTGGGGAAGGGGTTTCTGTACGGCACAACATGGCAGCCGCCACACGGCCGCCGCCATTTTGGCCGAGGTGCAGCCGTACGGCGCGGCGCAGGTGGGGAAAGGGGGGGTTCGCTCCGGGCGCCTCTCGCTTGCCTCGTCGACGCTGCTGGGTGTCCGCCTCCCGACGAGCCGCTCGGTCCGTGGCAGCTG
Source organism: Lichenostomus cassidix (assembly GCF_008360975.1). Lineage (NCBI taxonomy): Eukaryota > Metazoa > Chordata > Aves > Passeriformes > Meliphagidae > Lichenostomus > Lichenostomus cassidix. The sequence goes on from NC_139490.1 coordinate 22,455,095, forward strand.
AGCAGGGAAAGGTCTCTCCGAACGGGGCGTGCATGGTGGAGGGGGTAACCCTGACGAGGAAAGAGGGGCGGGGCTCGGCCGGCTCCGTACAACACGATGGCTGCGCCGGTTCAGCACATCTTTCCCAGGTATACGTGTCACGGGACGCTCCCGCCAGCGCTCTGCGCAAGAAACGAAGCTCTCACACTGCGCACCGCCGTCTCGCCCCTACCCCGGCCCCGCCGCCGGCCCATCACCTCCCCGCGCTCCGCGCTGCCTCTCCGTACGGCAACATGGCAGCTCCCGCAGCCCGGATACAGCTGCACCGCGCGCCGAGTCGTGACGAGCGCCACCGACACCCAATCGGGGCGGAGGCCGGCGGCGAGCGGCGCTCCCATTGGCCGGGCCAGACACGTCGCGCCAGTAGCCGCGCAGGGCCGCGCCGGGCGTGAGTGTCGGCGGCGGCCGCAGGCTCGGCGGGGCCGCCATGGACGCAGGTGGGTCCCGGGCGGGCCCTGCCCGCGGCGCGCCGGCCGCGCTTCCCCTCGGGACTTCCCGGCCTGGCGCGGCCCGGCGGCCGCTCGAGGCCCCCGGCTCCCCGGTGCGGCCTCCCCGACGGGCGGCGGGGAAGGCGCCGCTCCCCGCCTTGGGCACGGCCCTGGGAGCCGCGGCCCTCCGGAGCCCGGCCGCCCGCCCCGGCGGGGCGAAGGGGAACGCGGTGGCTCCGCGGCTGCCGGGGTGGGCCGGCAGAGCCCGGAGCCGGGCGGCGAGTCCCTCCTGCCCTCCCCAGCCTCCCTGCTGGCGTCTTTCCTGGAAAGCTCGGAGCTCTGCCGGCGGGTCGGGGCTGCCCGGGAGGGGAAACGGGGCGGGGAGCGGTGACAGGGCTGGTGTCGCTGTGCCCCGCTCCCCGGCAGGGCTCGAGGGGCGAGAAGGCAGCCTGGGGGTAAGAAGGTGACTTTAGAGGGGTGAGAAGGCTTTCTCGAGGGGTAAGAAGGCGCCTCAGCTACTCAGGGCGCAAGCAAAGCTGTTTGTGGTAGCGATTTGGGGTTCGTGCAGGTAAAAGTAGAAATAAGTGTTTGGCACTTGTGTTGGGACCCGCTTCCCTCCAGCCTTAGCGTAGTGTCAGCTTCCACCCCCTCCGCAGAGATAAGTGTTGTTCCGTAAAAACAAACGCTGCCCTGTGCGCGGTGCGCTCCTCCTCCGCATGGCCGAGCGCGGCTATGCCGGGACTCATAGCTCCCGTCCCTCCTCACGGCTGCCCTGCCTTGGTTTGCCCTCCGTGCCGCTGTCGTTGGCAGCGTGCTCCGGCCGAGAGCGTCCCGGCTCTGCCGAAGCGTGCTCGGATCCAGTGTCACACCTGGGAACCGGACACGTTCCACCGAGTGAACTTGCACCCCTCGATCCGAGAGATGGGTTTGCTTTCCCTTGGTGCGAGCTGTTCAAGGGCAGGAACGCTTCTCTGTGGTGCACGGTGGGGCTGGATCTCCTTCGTGAGAGGAGGAGGACAATCTCTGGGCTCAAGCCCCTTCGTGTTCAGCCCTGCTCCCGAGATGGTTGGGGACCTGACAGCAGAACTTGGAACTGCTTGCTCCAGGCCTCCAAGAAAGCACCACGCTCCAGTGGTCTGACTTTCCTCTCTGTCTCTTAACTCCTTGTTGGTGCTTAGATAATCAGGATTTGTCTTGCTTGAAAGAGCTTAGGGGAAATAAAACGATTTAATCTTTTTTCTGCAAAGGGCAGAAGTAAAGGTTTGAGCTGTTTGGTGTTTTCCAGCAGTGTGTTTTACTAAAGTAGTAAGTTTACCTTCTCTTCTTGACTCTGTTTGAAATGTTCCACATCCAATTGCATTCCTCCTTTCCCTTTGCCTTGGGTGAAGTACCTGTATCAGCCAAAGGAGAGATCATCGTTCTCACTTCTGATTCTTCTTTGGTGGCCTTAGTTGGAGGCCAAAGAATCTGGGGAGGCGTGAGAGCCAGGCTTTTCCAGAGAACAAAGAAGCCCCAGGACCAGTTTGGGAGGGGAGGTGTGGCAAAGCCTGGTTTTCCTTCAGTGCCACTCTCCAAAGCTCAGCTTCAGTATTTTGTCTGAGAAGTTTTTCAGCAGGCAGACTGTGACCAAGGTGGCTGGTGCTGGGAAAATAACCTGCCGTGTTTCTGTTTGAATCACTGAAGCCTTCACTTGTTGTTATTTGTTTCCCAAAGTTGATGGGGAAACAAATGGCTCTGGCTGTGGTATGGGAGATGAAGTTGGTGTCTGTCACAGGGCTCCAGCACATTTGCAAACTGACAGCAGCACTCAGGGGCTGCTCCCAGCACCCAGCTGTGCCTCTGGGTGTGTTTGGTACAAGCTGGGATAATGTTTTTATCTTGAGTGTTTCATTGTGCTGATTAAGAATATAAGAAGGGAGGGAAACTTTCTGCCCTGATTCTGTGTGTTTGGAGAATTGTTCTTGTGTTGAGATGATGGAGCATGTCTCCTATGAGGAAAGGGTGGGAGAGCTAGGGGTGTTCAGCCTAGAGAAGAGAAGGCTCTGGGGAGACCTGAGAGCCCCTTCCAGTGCCTAAAGGAGCTCCAGGAGAGCTGGAGAGGGACTTTGGACAAGGGATGGAGTGACAGGACAAGGGGCAATGACCTCCCACTGCCAGAGGGCAGGGATAGATGGGATATTGGGAAGGAATTGTTCCCTGTGAGGGTGGAGAGGCCGTGGCACAGGGTGCCCAGAGGAGCTGTGGCTGTCCCTGGATCCCTGGAAGTGCCCAAGGCCAGGCTGGACAGGGCTTGGAGCAACCTGGGATAGTGGAAGGTGTCCCTGCCCGTGGCAGGGGGTGGAATGAGATGAACCTGAAGGTTGCTTCCAACCAAACCATTCTGGGATTCTTTTGTGACATGTACAAAGCTTTGCCTCTTCTGCTGAGGCTTTCTGGGATGAGGTATTCTGCAGATCTCATGGAAGGTGGGCCTATGGGGCAGCAATCCAGCCGGCCTCCCATCATTCCCAGTGTGTCCAAAGCTCCTGGAAAGCAAGGCTGCCTTTCTCAGGGTGAGCTGTGCAGGGCTGATAGTCTGCTTTTAAGCTATAAATCCGTGTGAAGTGGAAGTGTTGTGTTTGATGTGCAGAGACTGCACATCCTTCTCTGCGGAAACGGCTGCTCCGCTGTCCTGGATGCTCAGAGGTCGGTAATTAAAATAGACCGAGGGCTTTCTGAAGGTGAAGTTTTGGAGCACTGCCTGAGAAATGTGCTGATCTCACCCAGCTTCTGCAGCTCGGAGAGAAGCAGCTTCAAACAGGATTTCTGCTTGGTGAATTTCCAGATGTATTTCTCTTCATCTCTGGCTTTAAGAAGGAGAGAAAGGCTCCTGTGCAGGCTGTGACAGTCCTTGTGTCCTGCCTGAATTGTTTGGGTCCCACTGGCTCGTATTTAACCCATCTGGGCAATAGCACAGTAGATGGACTTTGGAAAAGTGCTGGAGCACATGAAGGTGGAGGCTTGTAAAGGAAACACTCAGTGACCTCAACCCTTGTGGTGAGTTTACTGCTCCCATTATAATGTCCTTGGTTCTGACTGGGAGCAGCCTCTTGAATTTTCCTCCCTGTCAACAGGAAACCTGAACTCCTATGTCATACTTATGCCTTTTCAACTGTTTTCTCCCCGAATCCCAAATGAATGTCTGACCACCTCTTTGGGATGCACAGCCAGACACACAGGGCCTTGTCCAGAGCCAGATGCTGGCCATTCAGCTGAAGGGCTGCCAGCCTGGAACTCCCCTCCCCAATATGCAGTGTCATGGCACATGTGCTGCATTCCCTGAACACTGGGCAGCTGGGGATATCCTCTGCCTGCTGACCCCTTCCTCCCTTAGCTTTGGAAGGGGAATGACTCCAGCAGTCCCTTTCCAGTTGCTGTGAAGTGTCCAGTTGCAAATCCTGTCTTTGTTAAAGAGCTGATGCCCTGCAAACTGTGGGGCTGCAGAGGTTGTGATATTTGAGCAGGTCAGGGAATGTGGCTGGGAAGGAGAGGTATCATAGCTTGATGTTCCTATGTGGCATCCTTGTTTCACTCATTAAGCTATTTGAGACTCCTTACAGAGAGTTGGATACATGGCAAGCTTCGGAACTGACAAAATAAACCACAGAATATTCCATGGAATACCTTCCTGAGAACTTCAATTTTTATGTTAAAATCATATCTGTTACCTTTTCAAATCCTGTGTCTGTGGATGAGCACATCTGCACAGCTGTGTGTTCCTCTCATTTTGGGGTGACACCTGCAAAAGCTTCTGCTAGGTTTGGTGCCTCTTGAGGAGAGACTGAGCAAGGTTTAGTTCCCACTTTAAGGTGATCTGTGTTTTGTGTATTCTTCCCTCAAAATTTATGTTCTCTGCAAGAGGATTTTAGCCACTTTGCACAATGGAAAAGAGGCCCTCAACATCATCTCCATAGCTGATTATGTGCCTGATGGTGCCTGTTCTGGAAAATGGTGTAGCTGCCAGCTGAAGTTTCAGATGTTTTCTGCCCCAGGCAGAACCTGGAGCTGGTCTGACTTGGAAATCCCACTGCTTTTCTGCCTGTGGAGCAGCAGGGCTTGAGCCAGGGCTGGGTCACCTCTGTACCTCCCAGAGCTGGTGAGTGCAGAGCACTGGGACTGTTTCCTGCCAGCCCAGGGAGGACTCACTGGGTCACAGCAGCTCCGATTCTGTAGCTTTGTCTGGTTTTAAAAACAAAACTTACAAAAGGTCTGTAATTTCTCCTTTCTCTTTCTAGCTACTCTCACCTATGACACCCTCAGGTTTGAATATGAAGACTTCCCTGAGACCAAAGAACCCGTTTGGATCCTCGGCCGGAAATACAGTGTTTTTACAGGTATGTGGTGTGCACAGTGCAACGTTTTAGGCTCCAGAGGACTTTGTTAGTGTTGCACTTGGGTTTTAGCTGCCATACTTCTGTCTGTCTGGCCTTTCCATGGACTCTGGAATATTTTTGTGCAGACAGTTACTGTATATTTGTTGTTGGGACATATCATGAGGGCAGGATGGTGGAGGCAGGGGGTAGGAAGATGGTTTGCTGCTTCGTAATTTGCCTGTGGCCTTAATGTCTTTGGGTTGCTTGCAGCTGTTCTGGGGGGAAAGGAAGTTCTTTGTGCACAGCAGCACAGTCCTGTTCCTCAGCCAAACTGTGCCTCTCTGGGCCTGCAGCCTGTGAGGAGCAGAATCCTGTTGTTGTTGGGGAGGGTGAGTGGGAGGGAAGTTTAGCTGTCTTGGTGCCACTTTCACATGTGTGCCTTTCCATGCTGAACACTTTCCAGAGAAGGAAGAGATCCTGTTGGATGTGACCTCTCGGCTTTGGTTCACCTACAGAAAGAACTTCCCTGCTATTGGTATGTACTCTGGAGGAGTCTGAAGGCATCCTGGAAATTATTACAATCTGGTTATCCCTAATAAAACAGTCCCCACAGACATGACATCATTTCCATTCATAAGAGTCTGAAATGTGCTTCATGTAATTGATTAGACAGACTTTTTGTTTGTTTGATAATGAGAATTCCTCATCCCCTTGGGTAGGAGGGATAGCAGTGGTTTTTAAAAGAATACAAGGAGGAGTTTAGGAAGCCTGTTCTTTTTTTAGGCAACATGGAAGGATTTTTGTACTTCATCACATCCTACATCAGTCTAGTGTGAAATACTATTGAATTATGGTCTTGGGCTTGAAGTGGATTAAAATGGTGAAAGCTAGAGAATGATACAGAAATTGCTGCCTTTGTGCATCTGCTCCAGTCTGTACGTGGGGGTTTTGTTTGTCTGGGGGGAGTTAGGTGCCTGAAGTGTCTGCTACACACAGGAGCTATAGTGATGTGAGAATATTTCCCAGTGAAGTTGAAGGAGTATATCTTGGTTCCTTAAGCTATTCTGCATGACCTCTTCTGGGGTTTGGGTTTGTGTGCTGGGTGCAAGGTGTATCAGGAGATCTAGGAGCAGCTAAATGGATTCCAAGCCCTACCCATGTCCCCCTTCTGTCATTGTCAGTGGGAAAGTAACATGGCTCAGGTTTGGAAAAGACTTCTTTGTAATTGGTCCTTCTGGCTTGTGCTGTTCTTTCCCTGCTGGGGAGCCCTCTTCCTCACAAGCTCTGAGACATCTTTAATGCAGTTTAATCTTTAAATTCATGCTTGTGCACCATAGTTAAACATATGTTTGAGATTGAAGGGTTAGCACATGTTTAACTGGCTCACAAATACAGTTGGGGTTTCTGTGTGAGTCATTAAAGGCTGGGAGGTGAAGACAGACCCCATTTTCTGAGTCATTTCCCATTTCACAATAGGTATGATTTGCCTGTCTTACAGTAAACCTTTTCCAGTATTTTTTCTCCCAGTCATCCCTGTTACTGTTCATCCCTTCCCTCTCTGCTTGCCCACTTAAATATTTTAAGGGTTCGGGAACTGTCTAATGCTCATTTTGTAAAGCATTATCACTTTTGGAATTTGTACATGTCATGACTTTCTGGTGGAATTACAGAAAACAACTGCTGACCATTGAGAAGCTGATCAAATAGTTCTCTAGATGATGTTTCTCCGTGTTTAACACCAAAAGAAGAAAGCAACATTACAAAGACTTGCAGAAGCTGTGCCCAGGCACAGCTTACCTACTGTGATCACACTGAACATTTGATCTCTGTTATTTGTAGTAACAGCCAGAGCTGCAGTGGAGGAGCAGCAGTTTCCTTTGGAAGGTCTGTCAGGGAAATGCTTCCAGCCTTGTCTCCTTTGTCTTAGACTTTCCAGAATGAGCTGATATCCAGCTTATTCTCCAACCATACGTAGGACGTGTCTTTTTTTTGTTGCTTGGGTAGTGGTTTTTTTTGGCTGGTGCCTTTTTTTATTGGTCTGACTACATGGTTCACTTTGAAATCTTATTCATAGCCACTTCTGATGTGGGAATTCCCCAGGACTGGTTTGTTTTGCATGATAGTTGCCTTCTCAGGATGAGGATTACAGGAGTCATCTCTAAGAAGTACCTTTGTGTAGAAATGTGTCTCTGAACAGGGCTGGGAGTCTGCAGCCAGGCTCAAGGGCTGTTGTGTTCCTGAGAAGTTCAGCTCTCTCTTGGGTTGTTTGGATTTCTCTCAGAATTTTTTCCCTTTTCAGTTATTGTTAGAGGAGTTTATTTTTTTTTTTAACAGATGCCACTAAGTTACTCATTGAAAACCACAGTTTTGGTTCTCAGCCCTGGGTGTGTGATCTAAGCTAGTCCTCATTCCCCATCCTGTTTCTTGGTGAACCTGCTGCCCATTCATTCTTGTCCCTCTTGGCACTGTCTGATCATTCATTCCCTGTTCATGTTCTGTCCTTGTTTGCAGGAGGAACTGGTCCCACCTCTGACACGGGCTGGGGCTGTATGCTGCGCTGTGGCCAGATGATCTTTGCTCAGGCCTTGGTCTGCAGGCATTTGGGAAGAGGTAAAGCAGTGCACAGCCCACACTGACTTCCAGGGCCATGTGCTCCCACGAGAGCAGCACTTGGAAGGGCAGAGATAACAAGGCCACAGCTGGGAATTGCTGAGGGTTCTGTAACTTTTTCTTCAGTCTTCTCAAGTTCAGGGCTGTCAAAAGAATAGTCTACTGGGAACTCTCCGGGGATATTTGTATTTTTTTATTTATTTGTGTTTTGTTTTGTTTGCTTTTCTGTGGGTGATAGCTTTTTATCCCAGCTGTAAGAATGTTTCCTGTTATTTTAAAACTAGCCCTTTACTGTTGGGAATGCCTCAGATGCCTAGTAATAATGTAATGTTGTGAAAATTGAGTTGGTCAATACACAGGAAGAGAGCTGCAGCTTGCAGCCTCTGGTTGCTAATAAGTACCATGTTTATTTCATATATCCCTTGTCTGTCTTAGACTGGAGGTGGATAAAAGGGAAGAGGCAGATGGATAATTACTTCAACGTTCTTAATGCCTTCATTGACAAAAAAGACAGCTACTATTCCATTCACCAGATAGGTAAGAAGAAAGAAATGCTCATGTAGCAAATGGACTAAGGAAAGCTCTCACCTTAATATAAAAAGTCCTGAAAAATAAGAGAAGCAGCCTGTACCAGTGTTTCCTGTGGGGTGTTAAGGCATAGCTTCAGTGAACAGAACTCAGGTCACAGGAGTGGTCTAGTGATCAAACACTGGGTAAAGCTTCTTCTGAGGCAACACTGCCCTTTGAACTTCTGTGCTGCTGCATTTTGGGGACAGGATTTGCTTTGCAGTCCTTCAGGATGTGTTTCTCACCCCATGAAACAGTAAACACTTCTCTTTCAATAATGTTTCCAAGTAAGAATTCTTCCCTATTAAATACAAACCTGATTAGGAAGGGATACAGTGTGGGTGGAATTATTTACTACATTATTCTGGTTTTTTTGCTGTGATGCAGCCCAGATGGGAGTCGGAGAGGGAAAATCCATAGGCCAGTGGTACGGACCAAACACGGTTGCACAGGTACTCAAGTAAGTGCTGCCCTTTTCCTTTTCTCTGTTGAATCAGGCAGGGGGGCTGGCTGGTGTGTGGTACCTCTGAGCTTACAGGGCTCTGCCTGGTGTTGGAGCATGGCCTGCCTTTAATAACACCCTCCCTCCTCTCGACATTCTCCCCTCACGTTGGTAGATGAGCAGGTAGCTCCCTGGAATAGGCTGGAATTGCCTAACAGCAGCTCTCCCTGGTCAAAGCACATTTCACATCATAATTGATAACACCACTCTCTCCTAATCCAGTTTCTCCTCTCTGATACATCACCATCTTTGCCTTGTAGTTGTACTAATCCTTTGTCACTTACTTGTTTTTAATTTTCCTGTAGAAAACTGGCAACTTTCGATACGTGGAGTTCCCTGGCAGTACATATAGCCATGGACAACACAGTAGTGATGGAAGAAATCCGTAAGTATCACGTGGAGGTAGAGTGTGGTATATCCTCAGCAGCAAGAGGCCAGAAAAAAGCTGGAGAACACAAGAAGCATGAAGTACATGTTCTGTCTTTGAGAAATTGTTCCCTGTGAGGGTGGGGAGGCCCTGGCACAGGGTGCCCAGAGAAGCTGTGGCTGCCCCTGGATCCCTGGCAGTGTCCAAGGCCAGGTTGGACAGGGCTTGGAGCAACCTGGGATAGTGGAAGGTGTCCCTGCCTGTGGCAGGGGGTGGAATGAGATGAGCTTTAAGGTCTCTTCCAACACTCATGATCTGTGAAAGCTATGTCCAAGTGTGCTAAAACAAGGTGAGAATTGCTGTTCTTGGACAAGGATGGGGCCTTGTTTGACTTTCATTTCATTTGATGATGCCTCTGGATCTAGAGAGAAGGGTTGCTTACCTTCAGACAACATGTGGGAGCTGCTTGGGAGGCAATGTCAGACTAGCTGATGGTCACAAGGAGCAAGCAGTAAATGGCTGGTTCCTCTCCCATATAATTGGTAGGTAGGTTTTGCTGTAAGACAAAGTAAGAAAACTAGAACAGACCACTGAAGAGGAAAAGGACCAAAATTGGGTTAGGGAGAGGATAAGAAGGGAATCCATAACTAGAGTGGATCTCTCATCATTTTAAGGAATATTCACTGGTGGTGTTTTTTTTTGCCTTTTTTTTTGTTTGTTTTTTGGTGCATCCTGCCCACAGGGTGGCTCTGGAGACTGAGCAGCTCTTCATGCCCATCTTGAGCCTGCCTGCTCTGGCTGCAGCTGCAGTCACCAAAGCTGAGCACCTGCATTGCTGGTTGCTGCAGCCCTGCACAGTCCTGGCCTCAGCAGCCTTCCCATGGCTTGCTTTAGGCTAATTCCTGAGGCAGTGAGCCCACTCTGCACAAACCTTGTAGTGTTTCTGCCAGGGCAGTGCTCTGAAACAGCTGGTTTAGGGTTACAGGTGAGGTCGTGGCTGGCATCATTTAGGCTGGTGTGGCTGCCACAGAGCCAAGATCAATAGCCAGGCAATTTATGCCTGGAGTGCAGGATAGTCACTTTACAAAGTCACATCTCTTGTCAGGTAGTCTCAGTTGCATCTGAGAAGTGCGTGTCTGACCTTAGCTGAAGGTATGTGCTGACGCCCTTGGCTTAAACAAAGGCCAGTTTTAAAACAGAAATTGGATTTATCTTTCATCTTTAGCCTGAGAACATCACTTCTAGAGCTGAAGCATGCTGGCTACAAGGCTTGGGTGTGCTGCAGGCTCTGTGTGGCTGTTCAGCACTGCTACTGCTTCAAGTGACATGTCAATACAACTTGTCATGGGCAGGGATGTGTGTGCTTGTTTTTGTCAAATGTGGATCATAATGTACCTGTTCAGGGCCTGAAGGTCACTGTGTGAATGGGTCTGATGTGTTACACATCTGTAGGTTTGTGTTTGATACCTTGTGCCCCAAACATTGTGGATAGAAGTAATGTTGTTTGATACATGTTACTTCAGTCACTGATAGGGTTCAGCCAAAGGTTCACAGGAAATGCCTTTTGCTACAGCAGTGAAGAAACATAAATCTTTATTCCTTCTGAGTCAGTGTTCTATGAAAAGAGGCATCTCAGCTAGGTGTTGGAGAATCCTGTCCATCACAAAGGTGGTGAGAATCCAAGACAGTAAAGCCAGAACCTGCCAGCAGCAGCCACAGCAGGAGAGGTGTCAACAGATCTGTTGGAATATGTTTGCAGTAAATTGTTTGGATCCAGCTGGGAAGCTTTAGGCAGGTTCTGCTGTGCTGTGGCACCACAGAACTGCTAAGCCTGCCAGATATCAAGGTGAATTTAGTCTATGCCAAGTTCTCTGCTGCTTAAACTGGAGGTAAATATGTTCATACCACAGTGCAGGATTGCCATGTGCTTTGCCTGATGAGGAAACCTGCAGTGACACCCCATTCAGCAACAGCTGTGGCTTGGCAGCTGATTTCACATCATCAGCAGGCTACTGCAACAAAAGAACCTGTTTTAACAGGAGAATTCACTACAAATAATGACTGGGTTTCCTCAGAACCTCTGGTAACTTATGTCTGTGCATGAGATGCACACATACACCTTCTCCTTCCTTGAGGAACAGTATAGGGAGGAACTGCTAACCTCTGTGCAGGTTGTCTCTCTTCCTGAGGCTTTAGATCGAAGTTCTGTTTCTTCCAAATTTGGGTGTAATGCTGTCCTCATTCAGCTGGTTTTGAAGGTCTCAGAAGTGAACAAACACCTGGCTGAAATGGCTGGTGATGAAGGTGTTTGTTTACATCATGTCCTACCTGCTAGAGTGTCCTGGCATTCAGTTTAGGCTGGGAATAAATTAAATGAGCCTCTGGCATTTTGTCTAATTGCCTTGGCTTCATGATTAAAGTGCTGGGGGTTTCTTTGGGGTTTTGGGTTTGGTTTTTTTTTCCCCACACACCCAGCAAGTAATGAAATTGGCCAGTGAGATGGGTAGGCTTGGAGTTGTTTCTGGACCATAATTTACATAACCTGGATGCATTACAGCCTGGTTGTGTGTTTGTCAAGCCTTTAGAATGAGGATGCAGAGTGCTTATGTCATGTGTATGCCCTGAGGAGTTCTGCTGCCCCATATCTTAGAGGCAAAGCTCGTTCTGAAATTGCAGAGTTTAATGCTCATACTGCTTTAGGTCTGTGAAGTAGCTTGTGAGTGATCCCCAATAAAATTTATGAAGGTTTTTGTGAACTATTGTAACTATTCTAGACAGATACCACGTTTGTATCTTGCTACAACACTTAATTGCAGGTGAATGTTTCCTGTGTTAAGTCATAATGCTGTCCTCATTCAGTTAATTCATCCTCTGTGAACTCCTCCAGAGCTGGACACTACAGAACTTTCCTCTTTCTGCCTACAAGCTGTGTGAATTCAGGGCTGTTGTCTGACCTGCTAACCAACTCGTCCAGCCTTGTTGGCACAGGTGGTTGCTCACCTTTCAGGAAGAATTTGCATTTTCTCTGCCCAGCAGTTGGTAGCTGTGAGCACATGGCTCTTGGCATGAGCCCTGCACAGAAACCACACAGTCCCAGCACTCCACCTCATCAAGCTTTTCTTGGGTCGAAGTGCTGTAGGCTTTTAGTAAAGAGCAATTGTTGATCAGCTGAGTGACTCAAGGTCTGCAAACAGAGGTGACTTGTGACACTTTCTGCTCCTGTTCCCTTCCCACAGGACGGTTGTGCCAGTCCAACCTGCCGTGTGCTGGAGCTGCAGCATGCCCTGCCCTGGAGTCAGACGTGCTCTATAATGGGTGCCCAGAGGACGTGGGGCTTAGAGATAGGCTCAGCCTGTGGAAACCACTGGTGCTGCTGATACCTCTCCGCCTCGGGCTCACCGAGATCAATGAAGCCTATATTGAAACACTAAAGGTAGGGAATCTGGAGCTAAATTCCCGCGGGTGTGATGCTTAAGGATCCTGTTGTGAGTGAAGTAATTACTCAGAAGTAATTGCAAAAGGAAAATGTGTTTGGAGACAATCCTTGTCAAAGGTCAGGATATAGGTTCTTGCAAACTCTAGTCAGGAAAGTGGGGGGCTTGAGGGATGTGGCCCTTTTTGGTTGGTTGTTTTTTTTTCTTTTGAGGATCTTCACAGCTTAAATCTCAGTCCCTCTTTGTGTTTAGATGGTACTAACCTGCTGAAGCCTTTGTTCAGCACAGCTGTACCCTGCTTGGACATAAACTGAGCGCTAGTTTATACAGTGTTACACACTTGCCATGGCTCTGATGCAAGTTTGTGCTGCAGACTGAGGCTAAGAGCTGCCAGGTGTTTGCAGGTTGGAATATTGAGAAGCTGCAAAATTTAGGGTGTGCACAAGACAGGGTGCACAATGCTAGCAAGCTCTGAGCTTGAGCAAGAGACCTCCAGATTCAGATTCATGGGAGGTTACTTCCCTTAACATGCTTGGCTGCTCCAGGTGGTTAAGGAAACACTATTTCCTGAATGATTGTTCCCTCCCTGGAGCACTGTTGCAACCTGATGACAGCTCCAGGGATCTTGTCACTGATGGCAGCAGAGCAACTAGTGCAGCTTCTTTCATTTGGTCCACCTCTGTTCCTTTCAGCAGTTAAAAGTGGTTTTGAGCTGCTTCCATGTTCCTAGAAGGCCCTGTGTTGCAGCCTGATGGAGATTTTCTCCAGAAGTGGCTGGTTTTGCTGCTAGACTTGCTGATTTTCCATGTCCCTGTCCATCTTTCCCACTGCATTTTTGGATGTTTGCCTTTGTTCCCAGCTGCTGTTTCACTGTCTGTCAGCTGTATGTTCTCTGTGTTGCTTTTCCAGCACTGCTTCATGATGCCCCAGTCGCTGGGAGTGATCGGAGGGAAGCCAAACAGTGCTCACTACTTCATTGGCTATGTAGGTGAGTGCCCAGAGGACTGCAAAGACTGTCCGAGCATCTCCCCCAGCTAAAAAATGCTTGTGGGGTGGCACAGCTTTCCTGCTTGGCCTGTGGTGCATGCTGCAGGGTTTTGCTTTCCTGCTGGAAGTGTGGAAGGCTGCTGTGGGCTGAAGCTGTCACCTGAGTGATGTAGATTTGAACAGTGGCCATAAACTTCCACTGTGTTACACTAAATCCTGTCTGTGAAGAGGAGTGCATAGAGCCTGTTTCCTGCATTCAGAGCTGACCTCCCTCTGTGGCTTGGCTGGATTTAACTGTCCTTTAAGTGTTCCTCAAACCCTACAAACTCTTGTTACTCTCCTCCTTCCCTCTGGTTTCTTCTCTGCTGGAGACCTCAGGTTATTTTTGCTTTAGATTTCTGGGGTCTATGTAAGCTTACCCAGGAAGGGATGAGCAGGAACAGTATCCAAATAGTGCCTGTGCCTCAGTCCCAAGCTGTCACAGTGGAGGGCCACCATGGTTGTGCTGGCAGCTGTGCCTGGCTGAGAAGCATTTGGGGAAGTGGCTGAAAGCAAGATGTCCCTGGAATGTGAATTCCTCTGTGTGGTTATGAGGGCTGACTCTGCCGTTGCTCTTCCTCCTCTTTCTCACTCACCACTTCTCAGCTTCTGGCATGGTTCTTCCTGTTGATGTGTCCTTGCCTCTCTGCCCAGGTGAGGAGCTCATTTACCTGGATCCCCACACCACGCAGCCAGCAGTGGAGCCCAGTGAGAGTGGCTGCCTCCCCGATGAAAGCTTCCACTGCCAGCACCCTCCGTGCAGGATGAGCATCGCCGAGCTCGACCCCTCCATTGCCGTGGTGTGTTCCTGTTCCACATCACCCCCAGGAGCAGTGCTGGGGTCCATGTGTTCCACAGGGAGCTGGCAAAGGCAGTGCTGATGGGTATTCTGTGATGCTGTGCTCTGGGCAAGTGCTGCCGTGGGTTTCGATGACACTGGTAAAGCAGCTCCTCATGCAGAAAGTGGTTTATCCCAGGGAAATCCCCCTTGCATGGCAGTTAAATGCCATTCCTCATGGAGCAGTGTTGTTCTCTCAGGTTTAGTTTGGACTTTGATTTTGGCCTTTTGATGGGCAGATCTGAATCAGTTCCTGAATCCATATGAAGGTTTGCCTTTGCTTGTTTTCTACTGAACCTGAGATACCTGCCCTGTGTTTCCATAGGGTTTGCTCCTCCTGGTTTTCCTTCTGCATTAAAGCAAATATTGATGATTCCAGCACTGTGATAGCCTGTTCATATCAAGCCCTTGTGGAGTGTTCAGTTTTACAGGGCAGTGTGAGGCATACTTTTAAAGCAAGGCAGTTTGGAGTAGTAACTGCTCCCAGTCCTGATCATGTTACGTGGTGTTAATATAGGACCTGAAGTCTAAAATGATCAATCTAAAATACAGAAAGATAAATTTTTCTTCTTCTTTTCAGGGCTTTTTCTGCAACACAGAGGCAGACTTTAACGACTGGTGCCAGCAAATCAAAAAGGTTTGTGTTTATAGATCTGGTCAGACATTGGAACAGGCTGCCTAGGGAAGTGATGGAGTCCCCATCTCAGGAAGTGTTGAAAAGGCATGTGGATGTGGCACTTGGGGACATGCTTCAGTGGTGGGGGAATGGTTGGACTCAAAGATCTTCGAGTTATTTTCCACCTTTAGTGAGTCTCTGATTCTCTATCCCTGGGAAAGGAGTATCAGGTATTGCCTTGTTTCCAAACCCCTGCACAGAGACCACATCCTCTGCAGCATGACCCCATTTTAAGCACATTAAAATAGTTTCTTAAATTACAAAAAGGAGCATAGCTCTGAAATTCTGTTGATGATGTGAGTCAAAACATTTGAAAAACGTTTTTCCAGCTGCAGTGAAGTCCCAACAGATCATTATTACCCCCTGAAGAGCACCAGCAGTGCAGAGCTGTTGGTTCTCACGGCTCTGCTCTGTCTCCACAGCTGTCCCTGGTCAGAGGAGCGCTGCCGATGTTCGAGCTGGTGGAACGCCAGCCCTCACACTTCTCCAACCCTGATGTCCTGAATCTCACACCAGGTGAGGCCATGCAGGGAGGGAGAGCTGAGGGGGAGTCAGTCCCTTTGGGTTTTTGGAAATCATGTGGAATTACATGATGACTTCTAGTATGTTCCTGTTCCACCTGGAGTTTAATCTGGAGCTCTTGGGTCAATTGATGTAGTTCTTTGACTTTCAGCTAGAGGTCTGCAGATCCCACAGTGTCTCAGGATGATTTTTAGAATAATCTGTGAATGGTGATAGGGACTGAGCAGAAGACAAAACAAGTTGATAGGCTGTCACAGCAATGTGACTCCATGGTTTCTAAAGAGATACTTGGAGGAATCAAAACTGTCCATTGAAAAGGCTGAAATCCAAGTTTGTTGGTAATGAAAATGCTCTAAGACAGGGCTGGTCACACTTAGTTCCAGCATAAGGCACTCCTTCCTGGCATGTACCACTACCAGTGTGAAAAAGGACAAGTGCTGGGCACTAATCTTGCCTGTTGGGCTCTGCTTATCTCATTAATAACATACACAAACATTGCAGGAGATAAAGCCATTGGCTGCTTCTGCCAAGAGCAGTGAGCGTGTGTGGGCAAGCCTGTCCCATCACCAGGCAGCCTCCTGGCAACCTGCACACTGCACTTCCTGGTGTCTCTCTCTCTCCTTTCTTAAAAGCCTTCCTTATCGCACTGTCCTTTGCTGTTAAGAGTGATCAATTCCTTTAAACTGTCAGTTGATCCTTGCCTGTCTTTAATTGTCCCTAACTGGTGTCTTTCCCACTCTTAAAAAAATGTTCTTGTAATGGACTATTTGTCTTTCTCCTTCTTTGCTGGTTTGTAGATCCTCTCCCATCCGCCACAGCCATTCCACTTCTGTTAGTCCTGTCTCTCATTAGAAGCAGTAATTGAACTTTGAGCCCCTTTCAGGGCCTGAAGGGGTTCCAAGAAAGCTGGAGAGGACACACAGTGACAGGTCATGGGGGAGAAGCTTCCCACTGACAGAGGGCAGGGATAGATGGAATATTGGGAAGGAATTCCTCCCTGTGAGGGTGGGGAGGCCCTGGCACAGGTTGCCCAGAGAAGCTGTGGCTGCCCCTGGATCCCTGGAAGTGTCCAAGGCCAGGTTGGACAGGGCTTGGAGCAGCCTGGGATAGTGGAAGGTGTCCCTGCCATGGCAGGGGGTGGAACTGGATGAGCCTTAAGGTTCCTTCCAACCCAAACCATTCTGGGATTCTGTGACTGTCCAGCCTGATATAATAACACAGGTGTCTCCTTTACTTCTCCCTGTGCTAAAGTTGCTTTCCCTTTAGGTTTGAGCTTCTTCCTTACCATATAGTTGGAAGGATAGACAGGCAGGATCAACTAACGTTGCCTTTCCTCACAAAACGGACTGTACTAATTGCTGTACTAATTGGGAGAGTGCATGTTGTAATTACATTCCTTAACAGTTGTACCAAAGGCAACTATAGCAGAAACAATTTTCTAATACATAGTGGTAAATGTATCTCTTAACAGGAACAAAGGTCTTCATGGGTATTAGTCCAGACCTGGGCAAGTTCTCCTATTTTGAGCCTCTTGGGGCAGAACAGTCTCCTGCAAATGCAGAGCTGAGGCACAGGAAGGTTGTTCAAAATACTGGCAGCAGAAATGGGTTAGGATCTGTGAAAGATGATGCACTTCTGTGCTCCATGTAATTCTCTCCAGTGCATTTTCCTTGCCACTGACACGTTCTTACCCTCCTCAGGGCCCTCACTCAGGTTTCTCATCGAGTCTTGGAACTTGTAGGCACTTGTCACTCAAACTGTGATGCCCTCCAGCTGCTGGTCTTGCTGACAGTCACAGCATCCCACTGAGGCAGCGCTTTCTTCTTCTCTTCCAGACTCCTCTGATGCCGACAGATTGGAAAGGTTCTTTGACTCGGAAGATGAAGACTTTGAAATCCTGTCCCTTTGAAAACCAATAGGAAACTGACTCTGCAAATTTGTGTATGTGTGGGGAGAAGGGGGGAGGGAAGCTCCTTCGAGAGCCTGGGGCTACCGGTTTTCATAGGCGCTTGCTGCCATCCCTGCCTCCTGTCCATCCTGGCATTCCGTGCAGCCTCGGAGCGAAGCGCGCAGTGTCTGCGGCGGGATGAAGAACCGAGCGGGTGTTACAGCCTTACTGGCTGCAGTTGGAATTCCTCAGCAGCAAACAGTTGCTGGAAGTGGATGCAGTGGTGCTTAGGAGTTCAAAGCCTATCTGTTACATCAGCAGGTCAGCTGGGCCTTCCGGGGGAGGCACGGAAATCGTTAGAGCGCTGAATCCTTCCATGGGGACTCCCCTCTGAAGCTTAAGTAGAGCCCACCCGTCATTTAGCAGGAGAAACGTCCAGTTAATGCCTTTAGCAGCTTCCCTTCTCACTGGCCAACCTGGACTGCAGCTCACTACGCCAAGGAACAGCAGCCACGTCCCACAGACAGCTGTGAAGCCTCCGGAGTGCCGGTCCCTACAGTACAACTCCTGTTCATGCTCTGCAGGACACTCAGCACTACCTCTCCTGTTCACAACCTATGGAAAGGGAATTGAGGGAACTTCTAAGTGACTGGGAATTCAATAAGTGAAGTGTGGAGCAGTGCTGTGCTGCTGGGGAGGAGCAGCACAGTCCCAGTTTAAGTAACAGAAGGACGGAAGAATAGAAAACGTGTGTGTTGCTCAGTGAGTCAGTCCATGTGCTTCTACAATGGAATAGTGTCTACAGCAAGTACCTTCAGGAAGGCTGCTTTGAGCAGAACAGTGAATTCCACAGCCCTGGAAACAAAAGAGTCCAGAGCTGGGAAAGGTGAAACAGGGCAGCAGAGATCTGCCAGGTGTGTGCCAGGCTTCTGCCTGTCCTCCAGTATGCTGGCATGACAACTAGGGAGTTATGGTGACCTGCCAAAAACCTGGGCTGTAAAACCTCTTGAGGTGCCCTGGGTGGGTTGGTCAGCAGTTCCTCCAGCTACTCCTGTGAGACATTCCCTTTCCAAAGCAGAAGAGGTGCCTGAAGGTGGAGCAGGTTTCCGAGCTGTGTCAGCACCTTGCCTCTGCCAGCTCCCCTCCCTGCGGAGTGTGCCCAGAGGTGCTGTAGGAGCTAACCTGGAGAAACCTCTGTCAGGTAACCATGCCAAGAAGGGCAGAATGCCTTGAGAAGGTCCAAGTATACTGGAAATTTGAGCTACTTTAAGACAGTAGCTCTGCCTAGGGCCCTTCTCCACACAGAGAAAGGTAACTGTGGAGGAGAGCTGTCTCCATGCACACTGCAAGGGAAGTTGCTGCCGTAGTTTCCTTGGTGCATGCTGCACACTGCAACCCTGTTTACAAGGCTTTGGTTGGTGCATTCAGGTTTGGAACCTGGCAGATGATGATGTTACGCCCAAAGGTGGTGCCACCGGGCTAGAAATGACCTGTGTCCCCCGTGACTGACCTACTGATGCTCTAACTGTCCCTGTGATACCTGAAAGCAGAGGTTTGAACTGGGAACCACAATGCTTCTGTCACTAAATTATTATTTGCTGCTTTCTGCCTGCTTCTCTTCTTCTCTCTTGTAGTCAGGGGAAGAGGCAGCAGAAGAAGTGGGGCTGTGCTCCATTCATCTGCTTTCAATTTCTATCTGAATAAACCGATGTAAAATCTTTGCCTGTCCTAATGTCCTTGCACAAGGAGGTGGAGGTGTAGTATGCAGTACACCAGAGGAGTCCAGTCTGTAGAGGGGCTCCGAGAAAGCTGGAGAAGGACTTTGGACAAGGGACTGGAGTGACAGGACAAGGGTGAATGGCTTCCCACTGCCAGAGGGCAGGCTTAGAGGGGATACTGGGAAGAAATTCTTCCCTGTGAGGGTGGTGTGGCCCTGGCACAGGGTGCCCAGAGAAGCTGTGGCTGCCCCTGGATCCCTGGAAGTGTCCAATGCCTAGTTGGACACGGTTTGGAGTAACCTGGGACAGTGGAAGGTACCCTTGCCCATAGAAAAATATGATCCTCAAGATCCCTTTCCACCCGAAATCATTCTGTGATTCCATGGTTTATTTCATGTTTGTGGTTTTATGTTAATTGACAGCTCAGCCAGTCAAGATTTTACCTGAGTGTTAAAACAACCCTAAGCTCAGCTGTCTTCAATCTTTAGCAGGTATTTCTAGCTTTTCAGTGTGTTGTCTCAGTGTTCCTGTCAGGGCCTGATTGCAGGGACTCACCTCCTTCACCAGGAGTGTCTGGCTGCCAAGTGCTGAGCAGCTGTGGAGGGAAGGCAGCAGCTTTTACCATTGTAGCTGATACCTATATTAGCAATTTTGTTCTAAATATTTACCTTCCTGCTCATGAATCAGTTCAGTCTGCCTCTCTGAAGTTAGAGAGGATTTAGTCTCTGGAGATCAGAGCAGTCCACCCTACTGGAAGGTGAGTTAAACATCCAGCAGAGAGATTTGAACTCTCCTGGCCATGCCCATCTCTCAGTACCCCTTGCAAATGATTAACATTCCAGTTTGTTGTAGTTTGCTGGTTGTTACTGCTGATTTAGGTGATCCATAGCTGGTCTGGCTTCAAATTGCACTGGGGCGTGGGCAGGAGCCACAGGTGACTATTCCCCTCATCCTGGCTAGTCTAAAATAATTTATGTGCCACTTGCCCTCCAAACTGGCCTTGTTATGAGCTAATGCATCTATTTCAGGCTCTTACCTGCTCACAGTGTCCAGCACTGCACAGCTGGGGAGCAGGCTTGAATTCATCTCTCCTTTTTCCACAGCTCTAGCAAACAGCTTTCCTTGGATTTAGTGCCTGAGCTGCAGGACTTTCATCTCCCATAGATCCTTCTACAAGATAAATTATCATACCAAAAAAAATGCCTTGTGCCAAATACATACAAGAATAATTTATTAGCAAGTCCTCTACAAATTGGTTTGAGTATGAGGGGATGCATTTACTAGAGGAAGAATGATCAGAAACATGGCAATTCCCCAAAAATGGGAACTGTCTGTGTCCCGGAATGGCCCTGGACTCTACACCCACAATCTGCACTCCAGGACTGGAGCTGGAACAAGAGCTCCTCCTTGGGATAGGGAGGTTTTTACAAGGAATTTGATACATGCTTGTGGCATATTCATCTAAAAAATGCAGAAGGGACTATGCAGGATGGAAGGGAGGAGCAGAAAAAGTAACAAGGACATCAGCAGCTTGTTGGACCCCAAAGAGTACACAGGATCTAAGCTGTAGCTGCTGGGATTTAACCAGTCATCCAAGGGCAGAAGATCCAAGAGGTGACCTTTCCCTTACTCTTTTAGACCTGTATGAAGTTTCATTTCCAGAGTTCTCCCAAAGGTTTATTCTGAACCTCCTGCATAGTTGCCTCTGCAATGGACTTGATTTCTCTGTGCAAGTCTTCAATGCTCTTTGAAGCATCCACTGTCTGTTTCCAAAACAAAAAAAAATACAGGATAGATACAGAGAACACAGAAATGTGCTACTGGACATCACCAAATGAGAATAATCTTGTTGCTAACATCTGTTCCCCCAATTCTATAGTGTTACTCTTCCTGAATAATGAGCTAATTACACCTCCTCTCTTCAGTTTCTGGAGTGGATTTGGGAATAATCAATATATGTAGGAATAGACATTTAAGAAGTGAGGGTAGGTGAAGGGCAACAGAAGAAACTGGTGCTGCATGTTGTTTGCTGACAGTCTTTGGGGTGTGTGACAGAGGCAGGTAAGCTCAGGATTCATCCCAGGTGCACAAAGAGCTGACCAGGGTGTCCTGAAACAGGGAAGTGCCCTTTCTGCCACAACTCACAGTGCCTTTGGCTGGTCCCCAAAGTGTCCCACTGACCAGAAGAGGGAAGGGGGAGCGCAGGGATATCACAGGCAAAATTTGGGAGCTCTCGTTAGAGACCCCCAGCACAAGCCCATTAGTTATCTCCTCACCTTCCAGTTTAGGGTCTTGTCTTCCATTAGGCAATAGAAGGATTGAAGAACTTTCTCCTGGAAGGAGCTGTTCTCATAACGTTCATGTCCGAAGTTCCCTCGTTCTGCTGCTTCTTCGGGGTTTAACTGAAGAAACAGGATCAGGTCTGGCTTTGGGAGTCCAACATCAGGCTGTTTGCACCAGTCCAGGCAGAAATTCTGTCCCAGGCAAAGACAAATGAGTTTGAGGTGAGACAAACACAAAGACAGGAAAGCAGCAGGTTGGCTGGAAAGTGGGATGGGAAAGGAACAGCCAGGGAAGGCAGGAATTGCAACCCAAAACACTTGGTACAGGCTGCAAACTGAAAAGGTGATATCCCAGCTTACCATGTGGGAATTCAGTCCTGGCAATTGGGCGGTGAGCAGGTTTTGTCAGGTGTTCAGCACCCCTTGTGCCCATTTAGGTTGGACAGAGCTAAAGCTTTTCATGCATCTTCTGCAGAACAACATCTGAGCTCTACCAAGGCACATTCTGAGCCTCCACACAGCCGTTACCATTCCAAAACTTTCTCAGTCCAAAAGAAAGCTGCTCCCAAACACAACCATGACACAGCTGCAGTGCAGATCTCTCTGAGCCCATGGAGGCTCCTTTTCAATACTCACCTCCCCAGGCATTTAAGCCCAGACAAGAGATGCAGTTTTCAGGCTTTTGGATTTTGTTGACAGATCTGAAAGACTTCAATCAGGGCATCTGAATCCATGATGTTATGGTGAGACCAGAGGCTTGTCCACTTACTGCTCTTTACATCTTAAATCCCTCTAAGAGAAGCAGGCAGATCTGCTCTCCAGTTTCTCCCCAGCTGTTCTGTATCCTGATAATCTGGGTATTTTTTGGATGTATGTGCAGTGGGTTTTCCAATCCCCTGAGGGGGTAAGAGAAGCTGGAAGTGCCATGACATCTTGGATGTGAGCTCTGGCCGCTGGTAGACTTTTCTATTAGATACGGACAACATCTCCCCTTCTTCAAGGAATCCTTCTTGAGTGAAAAACATGCCAAACTCCACTCTTTTAAGAAGCAGAGGAGGTTCCTTTCAGCAGCAAAGATGCCATCCCAGCTTCCCAAGGGTTGCATCCTCATGGCTGAGCCCTGCAGGTCACCAGCTACATTCAAAGAATTGTAGACACTTTAAGACATCCTCTTCCCCCCACCAGAGAGTAGCAGAACATTCCTTGCTGTGCCCATTTGGGATCGTTATTTTGGGGTGACTCAACTCACGTTACACGTCCTGGCTCCCAATTTGGGGCTTTTGCAGACACCTGATTAGCACCTAAACACTTTAATGCATCTGTCTCAGGGTTAAGCCCCAAGCTACACAATGTCCAGGGAAGCAAGAGGGTGCAGGGCTTGGGTGCTGACCAGATCTCCTCAGTCCTTCCAGGAAGCAGGGAAAGGCTTGGGCAAGAATGAATGTAGGTCATGGCTGGTGCTGCAGGCATGGCTTGAGCTTCTGTGACCACAGGATGCTCTTTGAGGACTGATGGCTACTCAGCAGGAATGGGACACGTCTGATGGAGTGGGATGAGTGTCTTTGCAGAGTAGCCCAAAGGGAGGCTGACAGAGCTGACTTGTTCTGAAAGCAGGGACAGGCCAAAAGGCACAAGTGGGAATGTGAGAAATTCAGGCTAAATGACGAAAATCACTTGTACTCTGAAGGTAAGCAGAGAAGAACCCAGAAAGGAGTGGATATACATGCCTGGAGACACTCAAACCTTGGCTGGATGTAGGCTCAAGCAGCCTGCTTATGTCAGCCCTGCTGGAGGTTTGGCTTCATGAATTCCACAGGTCCCTTTGAACGTATGTGGTTGTTATGTTTCACAAATGTACAGCAGCCTGCAAGTACAGAGAGTCTTAAACTCCCAGAATCATTCTCCAGAGTCCCACAGGTCACCTTCCAGTCCAGGAGTCTGTCCAGATTTACAAAAAGTCACCAAATAATTTCTCTGCTTGTTCTGGGGAAGGGTAGACCCAAGTTAATACCTGAGCTGAAACTTCCATCCCTCATTTCCAATCCTCATTTCCCAGAAGAAGGAGGGAGCCATGGCTATTCACACCACCAACCTCTACCTGGAGCTGCTTCTCCAAACTGAGAGAGGGGCAGGGGCTGCTGCAGGTGTCTCACTCACCCCTTTGGCACTTGTGAAGGCCACTCCAGAGAAGGCATATCTGTCAACGACTATCGTGATCCCTTGATGTAGCTTCTCCTTCATCGTTGGTCTGAAACCATGTGGCAGATAAAATAATAAAGTTTCACTCCTTTACAGTGACAGAAATTAAAGCAGTGCATCTAAAACTCCAAGTACATCATCATTAATATGATATATGACATATATCATGACGGGGCAGCTGTGATGCAGATGACAGGTGAAGAGCTGCTTGTATTCTTTACCAACCATTCACTTAATACCCTTTCATGACATCCAAATTCAGCGTGCCAAGCACTGGACACTGCTCTAGGCAGCTCCAGAGCTTAAAGGCAAGATCACAGCTGAACTATATTGACATGAACAGCTTAGTCCTCTTCCCATTTGGGGTTGCAGTAGATTTTGTGATACACTGCCATCTTTATTCACAACAGTTCTTATTAAAGCTCACATATCTGTCTTCTGTTCTCCCAGCTTAATTGGCACTGCCGCTAGAGCAGAGCCAGCAAAGCTTTTCTGTAAAATGAGAATGTTTTGAAATCTAGATTTCCATGTAAAAACAACAGCCAACACTGATTTCCCCACTTCCACACCCAGACTTTGTGACTAAAGCAAGAACAGCCAGTTACAGCTGAATGTAGCCTTTGGCTAGAGGAGAAACTTGGGCACAATTCCCTGTCATGCACAGGGACTGCCTGGCAAACCCAGGTATCTTCAAGAAACAGTAAATTCACAGTCTAGGCTGGTTCAGTCTCAGCTCCCCGATTCTTTAATCCTGTACAACACAGGAATTGAAAATATGGCACCAATGTTTCCAAAAAAACAAACTGTGGGATCTGATCTAAGGTTACAAGGGCAGGGTTAGATGGGATATTGGGATGGAATTCTTCCCTGTGAGGGTGGGGAGGCCCTGGATCCCTGGAAGTGTTCCAGTCCAGGTTGGACAGCGCTTGGAGCAACCTGGGATAGTGGAAGGTGTCCCATGGCAGGGGGTGGAACTGGCTGGGCTTTAAGATCCCATTCTGGGATTTTGGGATTAAATCCAAAGCTGTAAGAGTCCTTGAGACACCATTTCCAGCCTGTTTTCCTGTCTAAACAGAATCACATTCTTGTATTTTCTGTACCCACTGCAAGCCCAAACCCCAGGGGATTCAACACCACACATTTTTCTTTTACAACTGAACAAATGTCATCTTTACACATGTTCCCAGCGGTTGGCAGAGAAGAGCAGGTGAATGGTGTGGTCCTCCAGGTTCTTCTCCCTCACCAGGTAGGAGCTGATCAGCTGCCCGATCTCTGTGGTTCTGTCTGTGGGAAAGAGAGGGAGAAGATGCAATGACAGCCCTAAGCAGCTCTTCCCAGAGGGGTGTTCATCTGTCCTGGGGGTATGTCAGTCACGGCTGGGAGGTTGGTCTGATCAGGGCAGGGTCTGTATGTCTGCCATGGACGGGAAGAGGTCAGTCCATTCAGAGTGAGAGTCTGTCTGTCACGGGTGGAGGGACGTCTCTCTAGGGTGAGAGGTATGTTTACTTGTCACGGGTGAGAGACAGGCCATAAGGGGATGGGGATCTACCTGACTGTGACTGGTCAGGAGGAAGTCAGTCCATCCGGGATGAGAGCCTGTCTGTCCGGGCTGGGAGGGGTCTATCTGCCAGTCACGGGTGAGGGGTGGTCGCTCTCTCCGGGCGTTGGGGGTCCATCCGGCACGGGTGGGAGGTGGTGGGTCTGGCCAGGGCGCGAGGGCTCTGTCGGTCAGGGCTGGGGGCGCTGACGCTGTCCGAGCCTGGGGGTCCATGTGGCACGGGTGGGAGCTCGGATGTGCCGCGAGAGCCCCGGCCGGCCCCCGGCCTCCTCCCCAGGGTTCACCCCGAGCGCCCGTGCCGCTCGCAGCCCGCCGTACCCGGGAAGCGGATGAGGTCGGCGCGGTGCCCGGCCGCCCGCAGGGCCTCCACGAGCCGCCGGCCCTGGGTGCTCTTCCCGGCGCGATCCACGCCCTCCAGCGCGATCAGGGCCCCGCGCCGCGCCGCCATCGCCGCCCGCGCTCCGCGCCCGCCGCCCCGCCCCGCCCCTTCCGCCCGCGCCCGCCAATGGCCGCGCGGCCCGCCCCTCATGAATATGCAGCAGGAGCGGCCCCGGCGGCCAATGGGCGGCGCGCGGGCCGTGCATACGGGATGAGGCCGCGGGCCTTGTCATGCGGGCCCGGCGGGCGGCGGGGAGCGGCGCGCGGGCCGCAAGATGGCGACTGCCATGTACCTGGAGCACTACCTGGACAGTGAGCGCGGGGCGCGGGCGGCGGGGGCACCGGGGCGGGGGCTGGGGCGGGGGCGGTGGGGCTGGGGCTGGGGCGGCGGCAGCGGCAGCGCGGGAATTGAAACTGCGCCACCGGCAGCGCCGAGGGGTGGGGGGGCGGTGGCACTGGGATTGCGTCATCAGGCGGCGCCAGGCTGCGTCATCAGTATGCGCGGGGGGGCGGTGAGGCCATGGCGGCTGTGGGGGTTTGCCGGGCGGGGGTCTCGCTCTGCCCTCGGCCGGGTCTGTGCCGGCTCGGTGCCGGCCTGCGGAGGCCCCAGGAAGGTGCTCAAGCTCTGCTGAGGCGAACGGGCGGCTCACGGTACGTATCTCACCGGGTGGTTTGGGTTGGGAAGGAGCTCAAGGCTCGTCTCGTTCCAGCCGCTGTCACGGGCAGTGACACCTTCCACAGACCAGGCTGCTCGGAGCACTTAGTGGCATTTCTCTTGCAGGTATTGAGAACCTGCCGTGCGAGCTGCAGAGGAACTTCCAGCTGATGCGGGAGCTGGATCAGCGAACAGAAGGTGTGTGCAGGTGTTTCGGCAAGCAGAGGCTGAGAGAGCCTGGCCTGGAAAATGGGCAGAGCCCAGTGGAGGCTGGGCTTTAGAGGGCGTGTATGCCTTCTACTGCTGCTCCTTTCCTCAGCCCAAGTGTTCTGCAGTGTTTGTTTCTTTCCTGTGAGTGTACAGCTCACCGGGCTTGATTTTGTTTTCAGGTTTAATTGATAGCTGTGTGATCACTGTACTCAGTGGCCACTTGATGGCCTTCTTTCCATGTATTTCCATATCTACCAAGTTCTAGATTCCTGTGTGCCTTGCAGGACCATTTCTTCTTCATTTTTGAAGTTTTTGTTGGTATCTGGCTGCACATTAATGATTTTTGGTTTGAACCATCAGAATAGTGAGTGACTGCACAGCAAACAGAATGTTCTGCATGTGGGAAGACAGGGTGAAGCTTGTGAACCCATGGGTTCAGTTTCTGATCTTAACTGTAAATTAACTGTAGAATTAGCTTTAGAACCCTTGAGAAAGCACAATCACACCACAAGTGTCAAAAAGTGAATACCTTTAGCTCAACTGGTTTTGTTTTTAAAAAGGAAAATGCATTTAGGAACTGAAGGGAGTGTAAAAGCTGTCAGGAAAGGTCTCCTAAATACTGTAAGGAAGTAGAAGAACAAAAATACTAGCTTTGGCTGACAGGTCTGTCATGTGGGATATCTCCTTTGTTTTTCAGACAAGAAAGCAGAGATTGACAGCCTGGCAGCAGAATACATCGAGTCAGTGAAGAACATGTTACCTGAGGAGCGAGTGGAGCACCTGAAGAAGATCCAGAGTGCCTACAGCAAGTGCAAAGAGTACAGTGATGACAAAGTGCAGCTGGCCATGCAGACCTATGAGATGGTGAGCAATGAGATGTAGAAAATAGCCACACTCTGGAATTGTGCACATGGAGATACTTCACAGTGTCAGCTTTCCCTGACCTCTTTTTTTTTTCTTAAATGTCTTACTCAAACAACTTACTAATCCTCAAGCTTATATTTCTCACTGTTGCCATCCCCAAAAACCCTTCTCCTGTGGCACCAGGTTTCTCTTTCGCTGAAGAATTAGTGAGTTTATCCTCCTTGGAGGTGGCTTTATCAGTAGTACTCGTCTGCTGTGTGATAATGCCAGCAAATTTACTCCACTCCCTTCTCCCCAGCAGCTCCCTGTCACTGATAATGTATTTGGGGCTGGTCTTAGTTGAAAGCAAAATTTTTTAAGCCAGCTGCTGTACTATGTTGTGGAGGAACAGCAGGAATTCTGCTCAGTTGCCTTGGTTTATTGGACATCAAAATTTCCTCAATGAACCTTTTAGAAAATCCCTTTTCCTAAGATGCAACTTTCCTCTTTTTTTTTCTCTTCTGTCCCTTGAATAATTCTTATCTCCATATGTTTTACCCCCTGGATAAAACTTGAGTGAGGGGAATCCTTTTGGCTGAATGAAATGTTTGTTGTCCAGCTTGTAGAGATGCTTTGTGTTTTGCTACAGCTGCAGTAGATGTTTTATTGTCATCAAATACTGCAGAAAAGGAAATTGTGTCCCAGGAATATCAATGCCCTAGGTAACTAGTGAACTCATTTGGTGACAGAGTATTGCAGCAGCACAGTTTGGGGGGTGGTGGCTTAAAATCCCTGTTCTGAAAGTCACTTTATTGCAGTCAGGGTAGCACAAGGTACTTAATTAATGTGTGGTGTCTTGATAGTGGTGATAGTCAGCTTCTGTCTCTATTTATTGCTTAATTCTTTGATTCACATGACAGTGGAGTACCAGGGAAAAAAACTACCTGCTCTACTCAACACATTTCAAGGACTACATTTGAATTTTGAAAATTACAGGGACAAGCCAGTTACCTTTAGTATTTCTCATCTTGTTCAGTTCTGAAAATCATTAATCTGAGTTGCTTTGACTCTCCTTTATGTACCTCCCTTTTCCTTCCTTTCTGCATGCCTGTAGAGGGATTGGGTCCTCTTGCTTTTGCCTCCTTCATTCCCTTTGTGTGTGGCATTTCCCTTTTCCCAGCCTGTCCCCCTTCCATGCCTTGCTCTGTGGCACGACACGCTCTGTTCACGCTGATAACAGCTAAGTTTTAGCCCTTCCTGTTTTCGTTTGGGGCTCTTTTTTGGGTTTCTTTGTAATTCAGTTTGTGGTTTCCTCCTGGCGCAGGTGGATAAGCACATCCGCCGGCTGGACGCAGACTTGGCGCGCTTCGAAGCTGATCTCAAAGATAAACTGGAAGGCAGTGACTTCGAAACCCCTGGATCTCGAAGCCTGAAAAGTGGGTCAATTTTATAAATTTTATACAATTCTGAGTCTTTTCCAGCACTTGGAGTATCAAACCAGGATGGCTGAGATGTAAAATAGGCTCTTACTTCTGGAGGACAAAAGAAATGCACCACTTTCTGCTTGTTTTTAATTATCTTCAAAATGTTTGCAGCAGGCAGGAGATGAAGAGAAATGTAGTGCTGGGATCAAACTTACTGTCCCTGTTTCACAGATCCATTCTGAGGCTGTGACTGGTTGTAGGGAGGGTGCTGTGCCAAAACTGCACTGGTGTGTGTAATAGTCTTACTTGCAGGTTTGATCTGATTGAGTTCTAAGCTCTTTTTGAAAGGAGATTTTTTTTCCCCCTCCTTTTACCAGAATTTGGATACTAATTAAGCAGGAAAAATTAGGAGTTTAAGGAAGATACCAGTTTCTGTAGCATGTACTGAAATGTTGGGTGATTACATGGACATTTGAGTGTGGATACAGCAGCACAGCACAGCTTTATGCCTTTGAGCTATGAAGTAAGGGGTAGAAGCAGGGAGGTGGAGATAATAGTTGTGTTAGTTATTGAGTAACCTATTAACTGAGTTTAAACACACACTGAAATTTAAAAAAAATACTGCATGTCTAATCAAGTGTGATGCTGTTTGTGACTTGTGCTGACATACTGCAGTGTTTTATTGCCAAAATTGTAATCACAAGGGTTTGGTACTCAGTTGTACTTGCCAGTTTGGTGGTTTTGTGGCTTAAAATGCATTTCAGTCAGCATATTCAATTATATATAGAATAAGGATTACTCAATTACGTGTGAAGTAGGGATGTCAAGACAGTAACTGCATCAAAAGAGTAACATCTGGGGATGTTTCTGCCACTCACACAGGCTGAAACAATGGTGGTGTTTTTCCTTTCTAGAGGGACGAAGTCAGAAAGACAAAAGAAGCTCTCGTGGTCGAGGCAGGAGAACATCTGAAGAAGATACACCAAAGAAAAAGAAGCTCAAAGGAGGGTAAGGCAGAGCCAGGCACAGCTCCAGGGCCTTGGGCTTGACACTTCATGAATTTTCCACAAGCTCATGTTTCCTTATTTATGACTTGTGTCTGGATGGTGAGCAGTGTTAAGAGTGTTCTGGTCTTACACCATTTAATTAATGTCCTGCTTAGGACAGGCCAGCTTTGTTAATTAACTCCTTGGTTGGCATGTGGAAGCTCAGCATGCTTGGAACACTCTGACTGGAAGGACAAGATCAGCCTCCCTGCTGCTGTTGGCAAGCTGGGAGAAAATAGCTTTGATTTTTGTCACAGGGCTATTTTTAACAGTTGCTTTTGGTCTTGATGGTAAAAAGAAATGCACTTGTCCATCAGGATAAAAACTGATGTCGTGCTTTTGTTCTAGAAACTGTGGAGAATTTTGGGGGTTGTGTTCAAAGGATCATGTCTTGGGTAGCCTTGAATAGTCTAAATTGGTTTTGAGAGGCAAGGAGGAAAACATGTCCTCTCTCAGATGTGATTTGTATTAAAGGGGCTCAGTTTGTTCTGATATTTTCAGTTGGCTAAATGGAGGGGCAGGAAACCAAAAATAGTTTCTGTGGACTGCTACTGATGTGTCAGCACATTCCTGTCAGGGTAAGAGGGTTCACTCATGCCTGACAATGAGAAAAAATGTATATTGAAACAGACTGGGGAAAAAACCCAAACAGGTTATTCTACCCACAGCCAGGACTGATCTGGATGATAATTTTGTTACTTTACTTATGGCATCTACAAATCCCTCTCTTAATCCTTTCTAGTCATGCTGTGTTTGATCCAGCCTACCTTATTATTTTAATTACTGGATTGTGATAATGTAACAAACTCTAAAACAGGGTCAGGGTGATTCAGGGAACATACTGTTTTCCCAAAACACTAATTTTCCCAAGTTTTAGATCTTGGAAACATCAAATCCCAGAATGGTTTGGGTTGGGAGGGACCTTAAAGCTCATCCCATCCCAGCCCCTGCCATGGGCAGGAACACCTTCCACTAGCCCAGGTTGTTCCAAGTCTGGCTGTAAACACTTCAGGGATGGAGCAGCCACAGCTTTTCTGGGCAACCTGTGCCAGGGCTTCACCACCCTCACCAATCTTAGGGAAGAATTTCTTCCCAATATCCCATCTAACCCTGCCTTGTTGCAGTGGGAAGCCATGCCCTTGTAACACAGTGTTGTCTGCAGTTGAGGAGTGTTTTGTCCTGACTCTGTCCTTGCCCACAGATCAGAGTTTGCTGATACCATCCTGTCAGTGCATCCCTCAGATGTCCTGGACATGCCAGTGGATCCCAATGAACCCACCTACTGCCTGTGTCACCAGGTGTCCTATGGAGAGATGATTGGCTGTGACAACCCAGATGTAAGCACTTGAGAGATTATTTATTTTTGGATGTCTGTTCCCTCCCAACCCTGTACAGTCCAAGGAGGAGGTCCTTGCTCAGTTAGGTCATACCAGACCAGTTAGGTCATACCAGATGGGAATGTTTGTGAGTCACTGAGAATCTCCTCTGTGGGCTTTTCCTTTCTCTTTTGCAGTGCCCAATCGAGTGGTTCCACTTTGCATGTGTGGACCTGACCACCAAACCAAAAGGGAAATGGTGAGTGTGACAACATTCAGCTTTGGGATTTTTATTAGGCTGCAGTTTGCCTCAACAAGAATTAAAACCCTGTTGTGACCCTAACAGAGGAGCTTTGCTCTTCTCAGAGTGCTTGCATCCTATGTGACTGGGAGTTGTGTTTGATAGTAGAAGGTACAAGACAAACCTTCTTCTTAAAATCCATTTCCACAGAAGTCTTAAGTTCTGGTGGGAACAAAACTGCCTGATAAATAGAGGAGGTTTTGGCCTGAGGCATGTGTCAACATGGACATGTAACATCAGAGGTTTGAGATTTGTCCAGATGTGGCTGTGCTTAAAACTGAGAGACAGGCACCTTATTGTTTTACTTGGAGACAAGTCTAGAACACTTCTCAGGGTTTTACTTCTGTGTGTGCTAGTCTTGGAAAGGATCATGGGCTTGTTAGTTTTATCTTAATTGACTGTTTTAATCAAATTAGATGGCCACAAGTTGCTAGTCAGAAACAGGCTTAATTGTGCACAAATGTTAAAACAGTTCTTGGGCTCTGTGTTGTTAATTTCAGGAGCTAGTTACTGCCTCTTTCCCTACAGGTTTTGTCCTCGTTGTGTTCAGGAAAGAAAGAAAAAGAAGTAAGGAGTAGAGGAGGATACACCGCTGAGGCAAGAAGAATTTAATATATTCCTTCATTCATGTTGCAATATTATCTTTGATTATATTTTGTTAATCTGTCCTCCATCTTGTTCCGGTATGATATTTAATTATCCAGTGGCCAGTTGAAATTCCTGTTCTTTCCTAAGACAATGACTTTGGGAGATTTTTTTGCCACGGAGATTTTATTTATGTTAGTCTTGCACAATAATACTGAGAGAGAGGGTATTTTCTTTCCTGGCTGTTTCCATTTCCCTGAAGATCCTTTAAGTACATCACTGTGAAGATGAAACCTACAGTATTCTTGGAGGGAGAGAGAGAGAAGGTCAGATTTTTTCACAAAATAAGATGAAGGCCTGAATTGTTAGCTGTAATTGCCTCTGTGGCATCTGAGGAAATCAGGTTTTAGGGAAAGGCTGCATGAGGACACTGTTTGTTCCCATGATGGTGTGGCTCTGCTGTTGAAGAAGGCCATTCAGGAATGTTCTAACATGACTTCTTGTTTCGTTTTAATGGGCCACATTTGCATGTTCTTGACTTCTTTAAGCTGCCTTTCAGATGATGAATGTGAATCCTTGCATTAGCACAGTGTTGGTGGCTGCAGCAGAAGGGAGAGAGGAAATCAGGAGTAGGAAAGCAAAAGTCTCTGTTTTTTCCTTCCTCTGAGATACAGCAGAAGCAGAAGTTGAGGGAAGAGCAGAGATAAGTCTTGCCTTCAGATGTTTCCTGCATCATGAGGCTTACCTGCTTACAGTGAAAGATGTAGTGGGGAAAGGTACAGCAAGGTTTCCTCCCTGCTGGGGGAGGGAGGAAAATAAAGCCCCAAACTCATAAACTTTGCTGGCTGTACTCCCTGAGGGGTGTTGGTGGCAGCTCTGTGCAGGGCTGTGTGCTGCTTTCCATACCAGTGTGCAGGAGTTCTTGGTATAGACTGCTGGAAAGGCATAAAAGAAACTTCCAGATAAACTTTTCTTCTGCTGAATAAACAGTACAGAAGATTAAAAACACTTCCACTCAGATTCTGGTACCTGTTTTCAAAAGGAAAAAGGCTTTTCCTGTTACACTGAGCCTCTTACTCATGTTTTGCTATGGAGGAAAGTAGAACACAGCTCCTGCCACTTCTTCCCTCTGCGGGGCTTTGTGCCTGTTGCTGACATTGAAGAAACCTCTCAATCCTGAGGCAGCTTTTCTGTAAACATTGATTTATGGTAGGAAAAAAGGATGGGTTTTAGGAAAAAATCCCTGTCTTCAGGGTCCTGTCATGCCCAGTGTAATGTTGCAGGTGTCTTTACTGCATTGCATCACACAGAGATGACGTTTCCGTAAGTTCTGTGTATGAAAATGCACGTTTGTGATGCACATTTATCATTGCTGCCACGGAATAGCTCTGGGAAAGCAGGCAGGAGAATTAAAGCCAGAGTGCTGAAGGGAAGGAGGAGGAACAGCTCAGTCACACAGACCTGAACTTGGAGGTACAGCGAGCCCTCTTCTTCCTGCCTCTTTGTGAGAGCAAATTTGTGATACCTCATGAGCTAGCCTGCAATCCAGTCACCAGTGGGTGAGAGTTGTGCCTCCTTCACCCACTGCACTGGACTGGGTTGGAGCATTGCTGTGTCCTGACAACCCGTGTTGATGCTGTTCCAGGTTTTATTTTCCCCTTCCATCCAATGGTATTATAGACAACTTTTTTTTCCCGTTTTTCTTAAGGCTTTGTTAGTACTGGTATTGCCATGGGTTAAGCATTTGTTTTGAAACAATCTCAAAATTTCACTCCGGAGGTCTTGCTGGAAACATGTCATGAGGGAAGAGAGCAGCTCTGGGTGATGAACCAGTGTGGAGGTGACTTCCCTCAGCTCCAAAATTCTGGTCAGGGAAGATAACAAAACACAATTTTAGAAGTACTTCAGGGGCTTCGAAGAGCATTTTCCACTTTAACCAGCAAAGCAAAAAGGAAAAACAAGCTCTAGAAGGTAGAGCCCTCAAAAGGAAGGATAATTTGCTAGGAATGATGAATAGTGTGAGGTACAACATTCTCCTCTTCTTTGCAACATCTGTGATGTGTAAAGCGTCCAAGATCTGATACCAGCAATAACCTCTCCCACTGGGAACATGCCATTGCAGGGTTTGGATGGGCTCAGGAGCATCTCCTGCCCTCCGACACCTGGCTGCAGAGATTTTTATACAATTCCTTGCAGGCAGAAATACCAGCAGCCTTCATTTTTGCTTACTAAAGGATTTAAATCCTCTGACTTTTGAATGTACAGCGTTAAATGTTTCCTGGAGAAGGGTGATCCCCTAAAGGAACGTCCCACTAAACCTTGTCCAAAAACCCCACCCGGGGGCCCAGCTTTACTGCAGCTCATCCAAACGACTTTCACCCGAAAAGAGACAAAAAAAAAAAAGAATTTAAGGAATGTAAAGTTTAACAAAAAATTGTATATCTGTATTTTTGGATCTCGGAGATGTTGGATTATATTATAAATAAAGTATTTTTGGGAAGAAGTGTGGTGTGAGGATGAGGGGGGTGCTGTTGCAACCTCCGGCCGCCAGGGGTCGTTGCCGCCCGCCTGCGCTGAGCGCGTTCGCGCTCAGCGCAGGCGG
This sequence comes from Lichenostomus cassidix, assembly GCF_008360975.1. Classification (NCBI taxonomy): domain Eukaryota; kingdom Metazoa; phylum Chordata; class Aves; order Passeriformes; family Meliphagidae; genus Lichenostomus; species Lichenostomus cassidix. The sequence goes on from NC_139490.1 coordinate 22,489,461, forward strand.
GCGGCAGCGACCCCTGGCGGCTTGGGGTGAGGCGCGCTGCGCGTCCCGGTTTTTCCAGGCCACGGAGCGTCCTTGTAATCTCCCGGTGCACCGGGATAATCCCGAATGCCCCCGCCCGCTACGTGGTAAAGCCCACTGGGAAGGGCGCGTGGCGCTGCGGTGTCGCGGGGGAGTGTGGTGGGAGCACCCCGAGGCGCTGGGTCAGCGAGAGCTCTCCCCCGCGCCTCCCCCTCAGTGCGCAATAAACAAGGCCGCGGTTTTCTCCATGGCTTCAGCAGTCCTGTGGAGCCGCGGGGCCGCCTGGCTGAGGAGCTGCCGCGGGAGGGTCCTGCGGCGCGGCGGCAGCCGGGAATCCCCGGGTGTGCCCCGGGATAGGGGCTGCGCTGGCTGCACGGAGGTGGTGCCGACCTGCGAGCGCTACCCAGTGCGGCGGCTGCCCTTCGCCCGCCTGGCGGACGGCGATGTGGCTTTCTTCGAGCGCCTCATGCCCGGCAGGGTCGTCACCGGCGCGGAGGAGGTGAAGCCGTTTAACGTGGACTGGCTGAAGTCGGTGCGAGGTAAGCGAGCTGGTTGGTGTGCTCGGTTCGTGAGACCTCCTTCCTGCCTCTGTTAATTACCGGAACAAAAAGTCTGCCGAAGGAAGGCTCATCTTTGTTTACGGCAGATCGTGTCTCTACAGACCGTAGAATATCTTGAGTTGGAAGGCACCCGTGAGGATTATCGAATCCAACTCCTGGCGCTGCACAGACACCCCAGCACTCTCACCCTGTGCCTGAGAACACTGTCCAAACGCTCCCGGAACTCTGGCAGCCTCAGGCTGTTCCCGTTCCCTAGGGAGGCTGTTCAGTGCCCAGCACCCTCTGGGGGAAGAACCTTTCCTGATCTCCAGCCTAACCCTTTCCTAACACAGCTCCAGCTGTTCCCACGGGTCCTGTCACTGGTAACCAGAGATGACTGCCTGTCCCTCCAAAATGAGTTTTTCTCATAAAAATATTCCTCTAAGAATTACCTGGTATCTGGTAAACTTACAGGCTTTCATAAAAAAAAATCTAAACCCTCTAACTTGATTATTAACTTTTTTTTCCTGAGACAAATTGATTCAGGTAACAGTTTTGCTTGAATCAGAAAAGAATATGAAAACTTTCGGGAGACTTGACTGTGGGCCTTCCACAACCTTAAGGAGGCTTATAAAAAGGAAGGAGAGGGACTTTTTATACAGGCCTGAAGTGTATAAGGACGAGGGGGAATGACTTGCCACTGCTAGAGGGCAGGGTTAGATGGGATATTGGGAAGAAATTATACCCTGTGAGGGTGGGGAGGCTCTGGCACAGGGTGCCCAGAGAAGCTGTGGCTGCCCCTGCATCCCTGGAGGTGTCCAAGGCCGGGTTGGACAGGGCTTGGAGCAACCTAGGATAGTGGGAGATGTTCCTGCCCATGGAATGAGATGAGCTTTTAGGTTCCTCCCAGCCCAAATCATTCTGGGATTCTAACTCAAGCATTGTGAATTCTTTTTTGCTTCTGTCAAAGATTTCATGACAATTTAAACCATTTCCCATTGCCCCCTGTGGCGGCCAAGTCTACCAATACATGCAAAGTTTTTTGCAGGGCTTTAAGGGAAAGGCTGCTGTTGAAATGTGTATTGTCAAAGTGGTTGAAATGCCTAACAGTGGAGGGAGCATTATTTCCCACCTCATGCTTTCCCACCTGTTTCTTTCTGACCTCTGCAGAGCCACAGCTTGCCTTGAGAGTCCCTTGCTTTCATTGCAGGCTGCAGCCAGCTGGTGTTGAAGCCACAGACAACGGCAGAGGTGTCTCAGGTTCTCAGGTAATGTGTGCCTTTTCTGCTGGGCTTGGTGCTGAGGAGACTTGGGTTCAGTCAGGGAGGATCTGGCAGGTGAAAGTAACTTGTAGGTGTTCAGATACCATTTCCAGAAGCATTGGAGTTGCTGAGGCAGCTTTCTTCATGGCTTTTCTGCTCTGATAAATGGCTAAAATTAGCTATTGTACAGGTGCTCAGAGATGGGAAGTTGAGTGAAGGATTCAGGAGGGTCTGTTTGAAAAGATAAAGAAGGTTAGGATAGAACTGGGCAGTCTGAAGATCTGTTTTACCCACGTCCTGTGGTTCACTGGTATGAGCACAGCTCTGGAAGGGCAGTACTGTGCCAGATCACTGTTTGGCTGAGGAGCTGAAAGCTGCAGGAGCCTGCTGCTGGCTGTGTTAAAACGGGGATGCAGAGCGCAGGAAAGGCAGGCCAGGCTTCTGAAGGAGCTCTGGTGCTGTAGGGCTCTGTGCCATCCCTTGTGCCAGAGCTGCTGTGAGCTCAGAGGATGTGGTGGTTGGTGCTTGGCAGGGATGTGGCAGGTGGAGCAGCTGAGGCACAGGTGCACATTTTGTTGCCAACAGGGCATTAATTTCTTGGGAGGAGGAGAGGGGCTGTCATGTCTGAAACCACTGCCAGAGGCTGGCTGTCAGAGTCCGCTGAGGAGGCCAAGCTGTTAACACAGACTGCTGCAGAAACAGCTTCTGTAGAAACATAAGCAGTGCTTTCCAAGCAGATGTTGTGTGCCAGGTGTGTCAATACAGATGGGGCTAACCCCAAGTGTTGGTACTTTGCTCAGCACTGGGCTGAGTTCAGACAGGAGTTGCACTTTCTCACTTTGTCATTGAGAGTGTCTCCTTGCATCAGTTTAATCTTTAGGTGAAACGCTGCTTAATTTTAAGGAGCACTGTCACAACAGTAGAGGTGAAACTTCTCTGACAGACTGATTCTGGCCTTAAAATGCATAAAAATTAAGAAACCTTTTTCCTTCCAGGTACTGCCATGAGAGGAACCTGGCAGTGAACCCTCAAGGGGGTAACACGGGCCTCGTTGGGGGCAGTGTTCCTGTCTTTGATGAGATCATTCTCTCCACTGCTCTCATGAACCAGATCATCAGCTTTGACAAGGTGTCTGGTAAATATTCCAGAGATGTAAGGCACAGAAATGGGCCCCAGGCCCCAAAACAGACATTTTCCTGGGAACAGATAACAGCAGGATCAGCAGGGTTCATCCCAGCAGCATCATAAGGAGGTTTGTTTGGGTTTGGGGAGTTAGGGGTCAGGCTGCTGTTGAGTATCTCTGTTCAGAGAGAGAGCAACAGGCAGAGGCACACTTAATGTGATTGTGTTTTACCAGCCCAGAGTTGGGGGTGAGCAGATGTTAAGACAATAGCAAAGCTCCTCAAGGCTTGAGGAGGGGACAGTTCTCTGGAGCATGCAGCAGAGACTAAGACTCCTTGTACATTTAAGCTGAATCCCAGGAAGTTTCGGAGGAATAGGTGATTGCATCTGCTCATCTGCTTCTTAAGGGAGCACCTTCTTCTCTGCCATCAGCTTGTAGCAGGGCGTTTCTATTCCAGGAATCCTTGTGTGCCAAGCTGGCTGTGTCTTGGAGAGACTCAATGAGTACTTGGAGGAGCAGGGGTTTATCATGCCACTTGACCTGGGGGCCAAAGGCAGCTGTCACATTGGGGGGAATGTGGCCACCAACGCCGGGGGCTTGCGGCTCTTGAGATACGGCTCTCTGCGAGGGACAGTGCTGGGCCTGGAAGTGGTAAGGCGAGTACCTGGCAGTTCCCTTCTCTGTTTAATCCTCTGCTTCTTACTGCTTCCTGCTCTTCTAACTATCCAGCACACAAACAAGCTCCTCTCCAGGCTTCCACTCCTAACTTTTCCTTGTTGGAATCTTTTGAGAAGGGGCAGCACGTCTTCAGGCATGTAGCATGTTATTGCTGCTGCTGTTTCCAGTTTCCACCTCTGTGCTTGCTAAATCCATCCTCTCTTCTGGTGGCTGCTCACTCAGATTTTAATAGGATCATGGGATCACAATGTGGTTTGTTTTGGATGAGACCTTAAAGGTCATCTTAAGGTTTAAAGCCCATCCCATAACAGCTGTGTTCTTTGGGCTCATTTGGCTGCTGACTGTGTCCTAGAGTCTCCGCTGTTCCTCAGCTGCTCCTGTCCTACAGCTGAGTGCCTTGGCATGTAAAGGCTGGATTAGGGGTTCTAAAAGTTTTCAGGACTGGGGAGCAAAGCATTAATGTAAAAAATTGGACAGGGAACAAAAGTGTGGCTTGGTTTTATTGTGTAGAATTAGAAGGGAGAGCATTTTTCTCAGTTCAGTTTGGCTCTAGTGTCAAAATAGCCTTTAATAACCTGCCTTGATTTAAGGCTCAAGTGACAGAGGGTTTACTTAATTCTGCTTAGCTGTTCACTGTTTCAAGTAGCTTTCCTTGTTTCTGCTGGATAACCGGAGCTAGGGCTGTAGAGAATGGCTGGTCTTCTCCACTACTAGTGAGAAAAGCAGAACAAACTGGATCTCCTGTTATTACTTGACCTGATGGAAGGAGTGAAGTAGGGGGAAATACCTACTCTATCCTGCTCAGGTAGCATGTAGAGAGGGGGAAGAGCTGGGAATGGAGGAGCAGTGTGGGAATGGGCTGCAGCTGTATGCCCCTGCTCAAGGTGAGTGACACTTCCCATCAGCTTGGTCGTAGGCAAGTTCATGACAGCAGATTCCTACCCAGGTGCTCTGACTGGTCCCCTGTGTTCCCACAGGTGCTGGCTGACGGCTCAGCTCTGGACTGTCTGACCTCTCTGCGCAAAGACAACACGGGCTATGACCTGAAGCAGCTCTTCATTGGATCTGAGGGGACCTTGGGAGTTATCACTGCTGTCTCCATACTCTGTCCTCAGAAGCCTAAGGCTGTGAATCTGGCATTCCTAGGTAGAAGCTGATATTAATGATTTCACGCCTGAATTCAAAGGCTGGGAATAGGGATGGAGGGGAGAAAGCACTGCTCAGCCTGCTGAGCTGCATTGCCAGCATCAGCTGGTTTCTGGGAAATAGTGTAGGGCTCTGTGCTAAAATACCTGTGTAGATCTTTAATATCTGTTGAAATACCTGCAAGGGCAGGTTGTTCTGTAAGGAAGGTGGAGCCAGGAGCTTAGCAGGGTGAGCAGGCAGGCAGGACAGTCCCCTCACTGATAAGGGTCTGGTCTGACAGGCTCAAGGGGTGAGCAGGGCAAGACTGTGGCAGTAGGCAGAGGCAGCCACCATCCAAGGGTCACCAGGTGAGTGATAAGGTGACAAGGTAAGGCTGAGAAGTCACGTCTGTAGTTCAGGTTCTGGATCAGCAGAGTACGTGGCCAGGCACAGATGCTTTAAAGCTGCTTCTGGGTGTCCTTCAGCAGGTCCAGAGTTGTTTGTGGGGAGCCTTCATTGGGACTTTTTTTCTTCTCAAAACCCTCTGAAGGGTTTGTGGCAGTGTCTGTTTTTTGGTCCTGATTCCTCTCTGTGTTCTGTCTGGAGGTTGCCAGAGTTTTGCTAAGGTTCTGGAAACTTTCACAACCTGCAGAGCCATGCTGGGTGAGATCCTGTCTGCCTATGAGTTCATGGATGAGAAGTGCATGGAATTGGTTGAGAGACATCTCAAGCTGTCCAGCCCAGTGACAGGTACCAATGACATTGGCACTATAGAAAAGGGGGCATTGTAGTGCTTGGGATTTTTAGACTACTTTTAAACACTTGTAAGAAGTGACTCATTTTAAAATAAGTTGACTTACTGACTTTTAAAAAGTCAGTGATTGTGTGGGTGTCCCTCAGAATTTTTGTATCTAGTATATCCATTCCAAACACGTTTTTATCTTGAAAGATGAGACTTTTTAATTTTATCTTTCCTCACAAAACTGCTAGCTTTCTGAAAAGTGGTTGCTAAATGAAAGACATAGCATGTCAGTGAAGTCCCCTACAGATAAAAGACTGCCCTCTCTGGCACCAGAGAGTTTGGGCACATAATGTGTGGGGAAAGCTCCAAAACCTGCCCTAAATTCCTCTGTTTTGCCCCAGGGCATCTACTTACTTTGTTCTCCCTCATTCTCAGACAGCCCTTTTTATGTTTTAATTGAAACTTCGGGCTCCAACTCAACTCACGATCAAGAAAAATTGAATAACTTCCTAGAACAGGCCATGGCTTCTGGTTTGGTCTCTGATGGAACTGTGGCAACGGACGATAAGAAAATAAAGGCAAGTCAGTGTTTCCTCTTCCACAAATCTCTTTGATGTGAATTTGTATTTTTTGTAGGGAAATGTTCAGACTGATGTTTGTTATAGGCATGGAATCCAAGAGCTACTTGGTTTATATGAATTTCTGTGATCCTTGATTCCCCAGGTGCTGTGGAGCCTGCGGGAGAGGATCACAGAGGCTCTCACTCATGATGGTTATGTTTACAAGTACGACATCTCTCTGCCTGTGGGAAAGCTCTATGACCTCGTGACTGATATGAGGGCTCGGCTGGGCCACAGTGCCAAAAATGTGGTGGGCTACGGGCACTTGGGTGAGTGGGGGTGCTGGGAAAGGAGGCAAAGGCCCTTCTGTGCTGCAGGTTTTGCTGTGCAGCTTTTGTTAGTGAGAGGCTTAAATTGAGGAGGGTGCATCAGGATCTTTGTGTTTGAATTTCACTGCTTTCAGGCTGTTTTCCATACACTGATGGCAGGTTGCAGTCTACTGAGCCACGGAACTGATCATCTGTGTCTTCTTGCTGTGTACTTTCTATTTAAAGATGTAATTTGTTCAGCTGGACCATCAGTTTGGTTAATGTACTTAGACACATTTGGCAGATAACCACTTTCTTGTCCGAAGTGATTAACCCTACTGGAAATCAATTTTTTGTGAGCCCTTAACCCTCCAACAGAGAGTGATAATGATAATGCACAGAAAGGCTGATAGATGTGTCAGCGTTCTGGGAAACTAATCTGATTTTACAGGCAGGTAAATTGGTCGCCTAGCAGAGTGTTCTGTTACAAAAAATCCACTCTTGACCATGCTTGATTAGCGATCATTTGAAAGACACATTGCATAACAAAGGCTCCCTGTGGTAGCTCTTGGTGTTGAGGACTAAGCTGTGTGCTGTGGGGGTTTGCTAGGATGCAGGATGAGGTTCCAGAGGGAGAAGGATGAGTAAGTTTTATTTATGTTTGTGTGTTTTGTCTTTCAGAGTACCCAGCAACTCTGTGCTTAATCAAATACCAGCACACGCAGTGGCAAAAGGAGAAATTGTTCTGTTTTCTTTGTTTCTGTTGACATGGTGCCAAAGCGCATTTAGAGCATTGCACAAACATAATAGGGAGAGAAAAAGTGATGAAGGGCCACGTTAAAATCTAATGATCATTATGAAATGCCATGGGGGAAGTCTTTGTCGTGGCACAATCATTAATGCAGCAGTGAGAATTTTAAAATCATAAAAGTCAGAGTTTGAAAGTAGCTTAACTCAGAACCCTTCCCTAAATACTGCCCTGGGAGCATGGAATAGCACAGATCCTGTTTGAATTGTTTGTGCACGGAGAGGCTGACATTTGTAGGACAGTGAGCTTCTCCTTTTTGCGTAGTTTGCAGACTAACAAAGGCCCTGTTGTTGGAGTACGTGGAGGAGCCAGGAATGAGTATCCATTGCAGGGCCACCAAGTCTTTCTCCCAGATTCAATATGCAATATTTTCTTCCAGGAGATGGGAACTTGCACTTGAACATCACAGCGGAGTCCTACAGCCATTCCCTGCTGGATGCCATTGAGCCCTTTGTGTACGAGTGGACTGCGAGATGCAGTGGGAGCATCAGTGCAGAGCACGGGCTGGGTTTCAAGAAGAAGCAGTTCATTCAGTACAGCAAACCCAGCGAGGCAGTCATGCTCATGCAGCAGTTCAAAGCCATGCTGGACCCCAAAGGCATCCTCAACCCCTACAAGACACTGCCCTCAGCTCCTGAGAGCAGCACGTGCTGAGGAGCCAGCAGAGCAGGGCAGCTCCAGCTCTGTACCTGTACTTTAGCCATAAAAACACTGGTGGAGCAGCAAGCATGTGGAGTGCTCTGTGTTTGATTTCTTTAGTAGGATGGAACAAGTAAAGGAACGTGGTTGCTCTTTTCAGGGGTGTCTGCTCTTGCTGAGGAACACGCTGCTGAGTTTTCTATTTAATCTGAGCATGGAAACCAAACATGGAGATTCGGTGTGTATGAGTATTCCAGCTTTATTTCCCCTTAGGTTTGCTCTGATTTATCAGTGACAGCTGCCAAAGGAAGCATTTTCTCGTTTGGGGTGTGCAAGTGAAGCATCAGGAGAACCTGTGGGTGCAAATCTCCGTGAAGGTGTTGCTCCTCCTCGCTTGTTTTATCTAATACACTTGTCCCAAAGCCCACAATAGCACCTGGTTATGGCCTCTTTAGTGATGCCACCTCCAGGCTGTCCCAGGTACAGGTGCTGTCCCATATACAGGTTTGCAGTGCAGGAAGGACTGGCCAGAGAAGAGAGGGTGCTGGAGACCGAGCCTCTGGATTTTGTCAACTGGAGGAGAAATACCAGCAGCCAGACTGAGGAAAGGGATCTCAGGACATTTGCCAAGCTAGCAGGAGGCTCTGGGCATGCCAGTGTTTCCTGCTTCCTTGACTTCCAGTCTGTCTTTCACAGCAAATCATGAGAGGTAAAATCATAATTTTACACAGAGAGGTGTAAAATTATTCCTGCCAACCTGGTTGGATAATATCTGGGATAACCCTGAGTGAAAATACAAAAGGACAGGGCTTGGAGCAACCTGGTCTAGAGGATGGTATCCCTGCCCACAGCAGAAGAGTGGCATGAGATGGGCTTTAAGGTCGGTTCCAACCCAAACCACTCTGTGATTCTATTCTGCTGTAGACTCTCTGGACGGACAGCAGGCCTTGCAGAGGGATCTGAATAGATGCACCATCAGACAATTGCCAGTGGCATGGAATTACTAAGTCCAAGAGCTGGGATTCTGCGTCCAAGGCTGAGCACACAAGTGTAAGCTGGGAGAGGAGTGGCTGGGAGCAGAGAGGATCTGGGGCTACTGCTTGGCAGCACTCAGTAGGAATCTCTGCCAGGAGGCTAAATGGCATCCTGGGGGCATCTGACACAGCGTGGCCAGGGGGTCAGGACAGGGGATGGTCCTGCTGTGCTCAGCACTGGTGCAGCCTCACCCAGAGTGCTCCAGCATTAAAGATGATGGGAAGGTACTTGAGTGTGTCCAGAAGAAAACAACCACACTGCTGCCAGGGCTGGAAGGCATCCTGGGAGGAAGATGAGTGCTCTGGGTTTGTCTGGTTTGAAGAGAAGGAGGCTGAGGGACAACCTTATCCCCCTCTGCAGCTTCCTGTGGAGGAGGCATGGAGAGGGAAGTGCTGGTCTCATGGGAATGGCTCAAAGCAATGCCAGGGGAGGCTCAGGCTGAACATCAGCAAATGTTTCTTGCTAGATCATCTAACCAAATACTGCACCAGACTTCCTGGAAAGGTGGCTGATGCCCCAGACTGTCACTGCTTAAAGAGGCTTTTGGACAATGGTGTAACTTTAGGGCAGCCCTGAAGTGGTCAGGCAGTTGAACCAGATGACTATCATAAGTTCCTTCTAGCTGAACTGTTCTATTCTAACTTTGTTGGTTTTGGGGTTTGGTTTTATTGGTTGGTTGGTTGGTTTGATTTCCTACAGTATGTGGGGAGATAAGAGATCGTAATTTATAGTTCTTTGGACAAAACCACATCATCACCCTTCTGCTACAGAGGGCCGTGAGTCATTCGTCTTCTGGTTTGCTTGGCACTTCCTGGTCATATCCGTATTTACTGATACATACCACTCCTAACTCAGGCTCTGTTTTATCCAAATGAAGCAGGTGATGATTAGGAAGGGCCAGGGGATTTGCCAAAGGTAAATAGTGTCGCTAATCTGGCAGCCTTTTACAACAAAAGGATGTTTTCTGTTAACGTGGGGAGAGTAGTGGATGTCAGCAAAGCCTTTGATACTCCCACAATCTTCTCCAGGCTGGACAAGGATTTCAGTGACCTGGTACAGTGGAAGAATCACCATCCTGTGATTCTATGATTCTCCTGGACTGCCTGGGTGGGCTGTGAGACAAGTAATAAGCTGGCTCAGAGGCTGTGCTCAGAGGGTGCAGACTGATGGCTTTTACTCACATGTACTGGTTTGGGAAGCCTTACTGGATGCCGTGAGAGTAGGAAAGGTGTTGTCTTGTGCAGTAGCCGTCTTCACTACTTTTCTGTGACTTTGGCTCTTCCACTGAGCAATGAAATAAATGATCCATCCAGAGCCTTGTTTTTTGAAGAAAAACTGTCCTAACGAGTGCTTTCTTCTGTTTTAAGGCAGAACACAATCTCTGCAAGGCTGCAGATTGCACTAAGGATGCTGGCTTGTGCTCAGCATCCTTCTCAATACAATTCTAACATCACACTTCTCTCAGCTTGGCCACGTGGATGCTTTTGACAGAAATACCTCCATATGTGACATGGCCTGCCAGTATCTAGTTCTGCCCTCCAGTCTTGTCCATTCAACTCTTTTTCTCCACTATGGTGCACTCCCCACCTCTCCCTTCATCCCTCAGGACCAGTCAGAGAGGAGCTGATCTTCTGAGGTGAAGCAAAATGAACTCGGTGTGCTGAATGTGTCTGAATATTTGGAATCTGAATGGCACTGTGTGATGCTTTATTTAAGTAAACAACTGTTAGAATATTGTGGGATGCCTTGAGGTGATAAGGTCTACAGAGCCTGTCTTCTTGCAGCAGAAGGGGTTGATAGTTCTTTCCAAATCAAGCTGTTTATATTTTCTGCCCTTTTCCTACACCATTCTTTCTCCTTTTTCCCCAAAACTACTGACCATCACTGTTCAAAATACAGGCTTTCGACATGAAAGGCTCTTTTTTGGAAGCAGAACTTTCCACACTCATCTTTTTCAGCTGTGTATGGAGAGGGTGCTAGGGAGGGAGACACACAACGCCATGGTGTAGCCGGGGAAGTTCTGGCACAGCTCCATTTAACCATCTTCCTTACACATGAAGATCCTAAAGCTCAATGTAAGTTTTACTATTTCACTAAACAATAGAGCAGTTCCCTGAGGGACGACAAGGGAGCAGTTAGTGTAGGGCTGTTTTATCATATCTTTCCTAGACCTTAGTTCTGTGTTCTCAGTGATGCTTTCACATAGTGGTGCATTGTTGTTTGTAGGAGGGAAAGATAACGTGGCTACATGTATGTGTATTTTCAGAAAGAATCATTGTGACAGAAGTTTCTTGTCCAAAATTCTAATTTTTCAGAGACAGACTTAAATATTAGAACGTTGTGGATACTCCACGCATAAAACGAGTGGTCTTCTGGCACAGTGAGGAAGCACTTGGCTCTACTGGTTTTTGCCTCTCTCTGTGCTGGTTTACAGCTGGGATAGAGTTAATTTTCTTCACAGTGGCTGGTCTGGATCTGTGTTTGGATCAGCGATGGAAGCACAGTAATGTTGTAGCTGTTGCTGAGTGGTGCTTGCATAGCATCAAGGTCTTTTCTGCTCCTCACCCTGCCCCACCAGTGAGGGTCTGGGGTGTGTGAGGAGCTGGGAGGGGACACAGCCAACCCTGACTGACCACAGAGATCTCCCCCACTGTAGGTCGCTGTGCTCAGCAATGAAAGCTGGAAGAAGGAGGAAGGGAGTGTTCCCAAGTCACTGTTACGCCTGATGGAGCCCAGCTTTCCTGGGGATGGCTGAACACCTGCCTGCGGCAGGAAGCAGGGAATGAATTCCTGTTGCTTTGCCTGCATTTGCAGGTTTTGCTTTACCTGTTAAACTGCCTTTATCACAGCCCACAAGTTTTTACACTTCCACCCTTCTGATTCTCCCCATCCTGCTGCATGGGGCTGACCTCCCCCCAGGGACTGACCCCCAACAGGAAGCCGAGGCAGGATGCAGTGATGAATCCAGCACCCTGCCCCTAATTAGCTCACTAATCCTGCATCACCTAGCTGACCTTCCCTGCCCCAGTCTCTGGACAGCCCACCCCCATGTGAAGACAAGTATTTGTGCCTGGCACCATTTATTTTTTTTGGTGTAACCAAAGCTGACAATTCGTGTACAACACCCCAGGAGAGAGCAATGAATCGATTGTAAAAGTGGAAAAAATGGGCTTTTGTGATCTGTGGGCTCTTAGCAGCTCCTGAGCGAGAAATGGCACAGCTGACGTGTGTAATGTAACAGGAGAAAGAGGTCGCTGAAATGTGCCCCCCCCTGCCAGCAGCAGCTGGTGCTATGCCAAGAGTAACCCTAGAAATTCTCCATAAAAGAGCACATTGACTCAGGTTCTACCAAGAAACTCAAGGAAAGCAACCCTACACCTTGCTAATCTCTGCATCTTGGTAAGCGCTGGGGTCGGGACTGGTCTGGGGAAGCAGTGGTTTAAAAAGAAATGCTGTGTAGTTGGGTGCTCTGGAAATGTAGCAATGTAGGTGAGGGATCCCAGAGTGCTGAGGATTTGGCTGTTGGTGGGGCATGTTGGGCCAACAGCGTTCAAGGTTTAGAAAGGTGGCACTGTGTGGAGGTGGAGAAAAAAGGTGGAGAAGGGTGGAGAGGGAAGGGGGATCACCAGGAGGTTTTATGGCATGGCCATAAAACACCAAAAGCAGCAACTCAGTCTCCCCTAATCCAGGCTGGGAGATGTGAGTACACTTTTTGTTGTCCAAATGAGGGGACCACTGGCTTCACCCCGATGTGGGGAGCAGGGAGATGACCCCACCTCCAGACCTGCAGGACAGATTCTGCTCTCCCAGGGCAAACTGCAACCATCAAACCCAGTTTGTGAAGTGCTGGTGTACAGCAGCCTCGGTGGTATCTAAAATTCCTGCATAATACAAGTTGTAACTGTTGTTAATAACATCAGAGACAAAGCATAAAATAATGCCCATTTAGGGGCAAGAGTTCTCCCTCCCAAGGCCTGGATACAGCCAAGTCTCTTAAGCTCTTAATCTCTGGCTACAATAATTGCATTTTTACCAAAAAGTTTGAAGTCTGAATGTTTTAAGAGTAATTTTCCATAGGTGAACACTGTTCCTGTTTTGCTGTTGTCCCAAATTTGCTCTTGCCAAATGTATCTGGCAGGGAATTCCTGTCCTTACCCACGGAGCACGAAGCAGAACAAAGGGACAGCAGGCACTGACTGTGGCCCTTGGTGATGTGATGTTGTGCAGGGTGACAAAGGTGCAATGCCCTCCACCAGCCCCCTGCCTGGATCCTGCTGAGAGCCCCCAGCGCCTCCCTCCTGCAGCTAGGAGAGAAAGGGATCCCCACTAAGGAATGAATCCCTGTTAAACCTTTCCTTCCTGGCACAGCTGCTGCCAACGCCGTGTCCTGAGGCAGCTCTATGCCTATGTTGACGTCCTGCCATACCAGCGCTTTTTATGGCTTATGAATTAATTCCCACCCACTCCGGGGAGCACCTAGCCACTCCCTTTGTCCTCACCTTTGTCCTCACCTATCCCAGCCATTTATAGCGGAGGAGGGATGCTAGAAATAGAGACTTGGCCACTAGGAGCCGGAGGAGGCAAACAGCTACTCGAGTCGATTTGCAAAGGAGATATTTCCCAGCTTGCAGCAGCATGAAAAGCCCTGGGTGCACTCCAAGGTAAGGGCAGAGGGGAGCTGAGTGCTTGGGGTGCCAAATTAAAACTTGCTTTGCAGGAAGGTCTGGTTCAAGTAACCCCTGGAAGTTGTTAATAACCTATAGAGTTAGTTACAGTTTGCTTCAGGGACGAGATTAACTTTGCCATTACTATTTATTGCGTGTATTGCAGGTCTTTTAAATTAAAAGAGCCTTGTTAGTTTGGTGCAGAGGTCTGTTATTTTCAGTTTAAGCTGAAGGAATAAGAAGGGGGTCTGAAGCCTAAAAGTATCCATAGCTGCACCTCTAAGAGAGGTAGTTTTCCATGTTTTCTTCCCCGATGGGAGATGGCACAGCACAGGCTGGAAAGGCAAGTGGAGCTTTTGGCACCAGCCCTGCCGAGTGCTCCATGGATTTTTTAGCTTCTTAGAATTTTGTGTCTAAGCAGTCAGCTCCCAAGTGCTTCTCAAAGGGCTCCCAAGCTCATTTAGGTAACTTCAGCGCAACATTCAAGTTGGAGCTTTCTCTCTTAAGTTTTGGTTTGCCAGATCTTAGAGGTCTTTTCCAACCTAAACAATTCCGTGCTGCTGTTCAGGTCAGAGGCTTGCAGTGTTGTGACAAAGGGGGTGTGTGTGACAAGAAGGGACCACAGCTTAAGGCTCCCACAGAGGTGTGCCAGGACGGTGGGAGAAAAGCAGGGGTGAAACCCCAGTGCAGCTTTGCAGGCATAGAATTAGAATATTCTGAGCTGGAAGTGATCCACAGTGATCATTGAGTGCAACTCCTGGTCCTGCACAGGGCAACCCCAAATACCACACCAAGTGCCTGAGAGCATTGTCCAAATGCTTCTTGATATTCTCATTATTCCAAATATTTGAAATTGAAATGTATTTGAAGCATGGAGAGCCTGAAATGTAATCGTTGTTCTCTGCAGACTTCTAAGGAGTTGTCATGTCTTACTCATTCTGGACTGAGTACTGGAAGCAAAGTCTGATAGCAAATTTTACACTGGCCCTGTGCTGTTTTCTGGGAAAGCAGTCACATTGTATTCGAAACTGAGTGTGTATGGTCCAGGATTCCAAGAGTGGAAACCATGAGTGTGGCCATACCATGCTGTACATTGGGATTATATCTTCTCAAACCAGCGTAGAGACTGAGCCAGATCTGCTGCATTTTGGGCATGTCTGCAAACATGGAATTCACACAGTTTGAAAAGATTCTAGGATGTGAGCAGTAAGATCAAATTTGGTGGTGAAAAATTCCTTTTAGGTGTGCATCAAACCTTCAGAAGATCCTCCCTGTGTCCCAGCTGGAGAGCACTGGTGATGATCATGGTACCAAAGAATGGTTTGAGTTGGAAGAGACCTTAAAGACCATCCCATTCCAACCCCCTGCCATGGGTAGGGACACCATGCTATATAGTGGCTGCTTAATTAGTGCTGGAAGACTCTCCCCTCATCATCATCCAGCCCTCCCATTTGAAAATGGGGTATGATTAATCCATTGAAGGGTTATTTATTTTCTGTCTTGAAAAACCTTATTTATATTGAAAAAGAGCCTCAGCTTAGTAGGGTTTTTTGCCGATTCCCATCTTCTGCAGTGATGTGATTACAGGAGCTGCTCAGGTTTCTCACCAGGGAAGTCTTTATACCCCTACAAAGGGCTCGTTTTCTTGTGAACAGTCTAGGAGTTTGAATAGTGAATAAGCTCTAAAGCCCTAGAAAACCAAAAGAAGAGCAAAACAAAAGGCAGCCAAGTAGAGCAGGAGGCTGTGGGAAGAGCTTAGGCTCTGCCCAAAGCACACTGTGTCTTGCCAAAGGCCAAAATGAAGAGAATAAAAGTGAAAATGCAACTTCTCACTGTCTTGCCTCTAACGCCAGAGCTGCTGATGCAGCTTGGAGACCAAAGGTCTCCACTGAGATGTTAAATTGTGCTCCTGGTTATTAAAGTTCCCAAGGGCAAGATGTGAAATGTGGTGGTTTGGGGAAGGACTATCAGATAAAAAAGCACTGAAACTCCTTTTTTTTCAGGCATGTCAGGTGTCTCATAATTTTCAGCTTCTGCCTGGGACTTAGCTTCCTCTCAGGATTCTTCCATATGAAGAATAAGAAATACAGGTAAGTGAGGTGGTACAGCTTCATGTGTGTGGAGCAGCTGGGACATGACCTCTGACACCCAATTTATCTATGCTGAGGCTTGAGCTAATACTGGAAGGGTGATGGACCAAAAGTAGGTCCTAGATCCATGCTTGGGGAAGGAATCAAATTAGCCAAAGCACAGCTCTTGGGGACAAAATCAGCTGTGTGGGGGGGGAAAAAAGGGGATTGAGCTGAAGTCTTTGGTAAGTGAGAATCTGGAGGAGAAAGCTGTCTGACATCTCCACTGGAGGGTTGGGGCTGGTTTGGGTGCAGCCTTGGACCAGCTGCAGGTGTGGTGTCAGAGGAGCACCTGGGTTTGGCTTTGCTGGGTCTCAGAGATCTGGCAAAGAGATGGGGTGCTGCACTGGGAGTCTCTTTGCCCCACCTGGCTCCTTCCTGCAGAATCCCAGAGAGCCACGAGGAGCTGCTGACCACTCCCACACTGTGCCATGCTAAGACAAATGTCATGTTCCTCAAGACCCACAAGACAGCCAGCAGCACTGTGCTCAACATCATGTACAGGTTTGCAGAGAGGTACAACCTCACTGTCGCACTCCCTGCTGGCCAGCTCTTCCACCTGGGATACCCAAGGATGTTCGTGGCCCACTTTGTGGAGGGTTTTGAAACCATAGGCCAAAATTACAACATCATGTGCAACCACCTGCGGTTTAACCTCTCAGAGGTAAGAAAGAGCCATGACACCTGCAGAGAAACCTGGTTGGGATAACAGGACTAACCTCCTCTTCCTCCCACAAATAGGTGCAAAAGGTGATGGCAGCCAACACCTTCTACTTCTCCATCCTGAGAAACCCCATCCATCTGCTGGAGTCCTCCTACACCTACTTTAGGCACAATGTCCCTGCCTTCAGGAGCTCCAAGGATGTGAACGAGTTCCTGGCATCACCCATGGAGTATTACCACCCAGAGGACTATAGGCAAAACATCTATGCCAGGAATATCATGTGGTTTGACTTTGGCTATGATAACAATGCAGAGGATGACACAGAGTACACCCAGGCCATCCTGGAAGAGATTGAGCAGAACTTCCACCTCATCTTGATAGCAGACTACTTTGATGAGTCCATGATCCTCTTGAAGCATACTTTGTGCTGGGATCTGGATGATGTGATTTACTTCAAGCTCAATTCCAGAAGCCACGACACTGTCCACACATTGACTCCAGAAAGCGAGGAGCGGATAAAGGCGTGGTGCTCACTTGACTGGAAGCTCTACCTGCACTTCAACCAGAGCTTCTGGAGGAGAATTGAGGAGACCATAGGGCTCGAGGTGCTAGAGAAGGAGGTGGATCACCTGCGGACCAGGCAGAAGGAGCTCATGGAGACCTGTCTCTCAGAGCAGCAGGGAGTGGGGAAGGATCATATCAGGAACAGAGGTCTCCTGCCTTTCCAGTCAGGGGCTGCAAATATCCTGGGGTACAACCTCAAACGAGACTTGGACAACAGGACTCTGAGAACCTGTCAGAAAATGGTCATGCCAGAGCTCCAGTACATGTCCTACCTTTATGCTGTCCAACACCCAAACAAGAAGAGGAAAGATCTGGGATTGCCGTTGCTGTGGACGAGCCCCCAGGAGAAGATGCAACTCCAAGTGCCCAACTAGGACATGTCACAACCCACTGTGACTTCCAACCGCTTTGCACCACCCCATGTCTAGCACATAACTGACCCACAGGACCCTTGTGCATGAGGGGAAGGCAGTGGGGGCTTTGTTTGGGGTCACCAAGTTGGTGGTTGGTTTCTTTTTGGGGGACCTTGAGCCAAAGGCTCATTGATTGATATTGGCTGGATCCTGGGTGATCCCTCCTGCCTGCTCCCAGCTGGAGAGAGCCAGCCTGGCTGCAGCTGGCACAGACATTCCAGCCTCTTAATGATTAACTGTGAGCGTGATCATTTGCCTTAATTGATTTTATTTGATTTCCATGGTTACATCCAGTCTGGTCACAGCTCACTGGAGCAAGTCCTCCAGTGAGTTTGGGGGGTTTAGGGGATGGGGAGGGAAACCAGGGGAGTGTGATGAGGGGACGCAGTGCTTAAAGGAGCAGGAGAGATGGTGGGTGTCCCATCCAGTAGCATCCACAGTCACTGAGGACTAACCACCACATGCTGCCATGGCTGCCTTTGGGATGGGAATCCAAGCATCCAGTCAAAAGCCAGGCAGGCTGGCTGCCCTATGGTGTGTAAGCTGTGCCTCTCACATGTGTCACGAGGTGCAGGGCCTCTGTCCCATGTGGGACAGGTTGGTGCTCCCCTGGGAGGAGGTTTTGTGGTTTTGGATGGATGTTCCTTTGAGCTCAGCATCCCTGAAGCCCTTTACCAGCAGAGGCTTTTTTGGGGCTTCCCTTGTTGTGTTGGCCAAACTTGCCAGCACGGATTAGGAGGGATGCAGTGAGGCACAGCTTTGGGCACACTGGTGCCATCCAGGCCCCCAGTGCTGCCCAGACCAGCAGGAGCAGGAGGAGCTGCTGGCTCAGCTTTAAAACATATCACACTCTTGGCGATGTCACTGTTGACTGACAGGTGTGTTGGGAAGAGGTGACAAGCAGTGACACCAAATCCATTTGGCTTGGTACTGCCATCCTCACAAATCTTCCTGGCACTGCCACAGCAGCAGGGTCCCAAATGATGGGATGGGGAGATTGGATCTGGAGTCACTTGGCTGACAATGTTGCCTTGGGGGTGAAGCTGTGAGGCAGCAGCTCCAGGCAGGAAGCAGGAGTGATGCTGTCAGGGGGAGAGGGGTGAGAACCAGAGCCTGGATTTTCCTCAGCTGTGTCTAGCAGCTGGGGCAGGGGTTAACCAGCCCAGTGTCCAGCAGGAACAACCCAGATTAACAACACTTTCACAGTCCCTTGCTACAGGAATCATCACTAAAATTAACCCAAGGCTTGGGAGGCATTTGTAGCAGCCAGGCGGAGCTGCTGGAGCCACACGTGCTCACCCTGGGCCATCCCAGGGGCCATTCCCGGGCAGTTCTGCAGCCTCCGCCTCAGTTTTCCCCTTGGAGCTTCTGATTCGTGACTTGCCATGGGAATTGTCAAGCCTTTTTAGCTAAACTGATGAGAGAGATGGAATATAGGTATAAAAATAGTTTCTCAGTAGCTGATCTGTGTGCAGGTGGGGATCCTGAGAAGGTTGGGGATCCTGGTAGGTTTGGGGATTCTGTGATGCTGGGGGTCCTGATAGTGCTGAGGTCCTGGAAATGCTGGGGGTCCTGAAAGGGCTGGGGATCCGGGGAAGGCTGAGGTTCTGGGAAGGCTGATGATCCTGGAAGGGCTGGGAGTCCTGGGAGGGTGGGGGATCCACGGAAGGTTGGGGGTCCTGGGAGGGTTGGGACCCTTTGGACCACAGCCCCCAGGCTGGGGAGCTCACGGCACGGCGCACTGTGCTGAACATGGGCTGGAACACCTGGATAGGGAAGTGTAGCCTCTCCCAGCCTGCAGGAGGAGGGAAACTGAGGCAGGAGATGCAATCCCCGCCCCATGGATCCCCGTGCTTCCCCTGCCGGGGGTCCAAGCAAGGTGGCTGTGCAGCCGCGGTGCCCCCGGCGCTGCCCGAGCCCATAAGGGTGCCTTTGTGCCACGGGCGCCGCAGCAGCAGCGCCACTGCTGACTCAGCGATTTTGCCGGGCACCGCCGCCGTGGGAGCCCCGTGACCCACCGGAGGGGGCACCCCGCGAGGGGAGGGGGTGCCAGCGAAGCACTGAGGCCACCGCTCTGCAGAAAGCAGGCCACGGAGACAGCTGGTGCTACCCCGTGCTGGGGCCGAGGGACAGAGGGGACACTCCGGCTGAGCAGGACCCGGTGAGTGCCTTCACTTTCTCCAGGGGGGTGTTGAATCAGCAAAAGCTCCTGGTGAAGCCACTGGTGAAAGTGGGACGTGGCTGCTCCAGCAGCCTGGAGTGGATGCCCATCTCCTTCTGTGGTGATAATCTCCAGGGAAATGTAGGGACATGTAAGCTGGGGACAGCTGACTGTGGTGTCACTCCTGTCCCTGAAGGAAAGGCATTTGGGGACATCTCTCATCCACTGCCACAGGGACAGCCTGGCTGGGGACCCCACTGTCTGTGCTGTGCACCTCGGGTTCCCCCCACAGAGGAGGGGGAAGGAGGCCAGCTAGGTCTCTTGCACTGGAGGCACCAGAGGAGCAGGACAAAGCACTCCCTGACCCTCTCATGATGAGCCTGGGCTGGTCTGGGGGGTCTCCTCTGTGGGTGCTTTCCCCCCAACACCAGCTGGAAGGAAGTGTGGAGCTGCAGGTCTCACTCTGCCCTCACTCTGCCCTTTGCTCACTGGCCTTGATTTCCTAGAAGAGCATCTTAAAGATCAAATCCATTTTATTTCACTTCATTTTGGGGTCCCCAGGTCAGCCTCCTCGCTGCTACCCTACGTCCTGACTCACCTCTAAGCTGTGGTGACTTGCCAGGGCACATTCAGCCCCTCTCCACCCCAGCCCTGCCCCTCAGCCCCTGCTCAGGGCGGGTTACCCAGACCCAAGCCCACCAGGTTAAACCCCAAACCCTTCCAAGGGCACCCCGGCACCCCAGCACCCCTGGCCATGCCCAGCAGTTGGTCCCCCCACCTCCATCAGCCCACCGGCTCCTTCTGCCGCAGCTGCCATGAGCTCCCGGCACTTCCCCGCCCGGACGGTGCTCTTCGAAAAGGAATCCAACGGTGTCACATACCGTGTGCCCGCCCTCCTCTACCTGCCCTGCGTGGCCAAGCTGCTGGCGTTTGCCGAGGAGCGGCTCAGCGCCGACGATGCCCACGCCAACCTGCTGGTGCTGCGCCGCGGCACCATCTACGGCAGCTACGTGGAGGTGGGACAGGGGGCTGGGGGACACGCTGGGCTGGGGACAGAGCGGGAGCTGTCCTCATGGCTTATGTGTGGCACAGCCAAGCTCTGGAAGCAGCCACACGGGGAGGGGAGGCTGGGACGGGTGAAGTGAATCGCAGAGTCACGGGTTGGTTTGGGCTGCAAGGGATCTCAAAGGCCATCTCCTTCCATGTCCCTGTCATGGGGAGGGACACCTTCCAAGCACCATCCAACTCAGCTGGCAACACTTCCAGGGATGGGGCAGCCACAGCAGCTCTGGGCACAACAGTAGGATGATCCTTATCCTTCTCCATCCTGTCGCCCTGCTTCTCCTCCCTGGGCAGTGGGAAGACATGCGTGTGCTGGAGACGGCAACGCTGCAGCACCACCGCTCAATGAACCCCTGCCCGCTCTACGATGAGTTCACGGACACCCTCTTCCTCTTCTTCATCACGGTGCTGGGCAGGACGCCTGAAGCCTACCAGATTGTCACTGGCCAAAATGTCACCCGCCTCTGCTGTGTCACCAGCGCTGATCAGGGCCTGAGCTGGAGCACAGCCACAGACCTGACGCAGCAGGTCATTGGAGCAACCATCAAAGGTACAGCTGGGATGGGGTGAGGAGAGGGGAGAGCAGTCAGCAAGGGGGAGGGGTGTGGGTTTTGGCCTTCTGGAGCCACCAGTGGCATCGCTGGGGTTGACCTTGAGGTAGGAAGCCCACAAGCTTCAAAAAGGTTGGAAGGGGACCTCAAGCAGAGGGGAGAAGGGGTGGAGGGAATATCTGTGTCACTTACTGGAGGTTGGGAGAAGATGGAGAGGCCCCACAGCCGTGTGTGAGGACAGCCAGGCAGCACTGGGCTCTGTTGCCCTCCCACCCCACCACTTGGCTTGGCTTGAATGGGAGGAAGCCCTGGGGACCCTTCCACACTGGGCACAGCAGGGCACCAGGGTGGTCACTCTTTCCCCATCCCACCTTCACCCCATCCCATCTCCGTTCCCAGACTGGGCGACGTTCGCTCTGGGCCCTGGGCACGGCATCCAGCTGCGCTCGGGCCGGCTGCTGGTGCCTGCCTACAGCTACCACATCGACTGCAAGGAGTGCTTCGGGCAGCTCTGCAAGACCACCCCGCACTCCTTCGCCTTCTACAGCGACGACCACGGCCGCGGCTGGCGCTTCGGGGAGTTCATCCCCAACCTGCAGACGGGCGAGTGCCAGCTGGTGTCGGTGGACGAGGAGGATGGATCCAACGTGCTCTACTGCAATGCCCGCAGCCCCTTGGGCTTCAGGGTGCAGGCGCTCAGCACGGATGACGGGGCTGTTTTCCACGGGGGACAGCTGGTCCAGCGGCTGGTTGAGCCCCCCCATGGCTGCCACGGCAGTGTCATTGGCTTCCCCGCACCACTGGTGTATGTCCCCAGCACCTCCCATGGCTCAGCTCGCCGGCTGCTCCCTGGGGTGCTGCGGGGATTTCGGCAGCTGCCCACCCACCAGGCAGGAGGTGCTGAGCTGCCCACGGGCAACCACCACAAGCCAGCTGAGCCCAATGAGGATTGTGCCACCCCGGGGCATGACGATGATGCCCACAGTGCCACCTTGGTCCAGAGGGACTCTGCAGCAACCCCCAACCCCACTCCCTTCTTCCAAGCACCAACATGGATCCTCTACTCCCACCCCACCAGCTCCATGTCACGGGTCAACATGGGGGTTCACCTGAGCACCTTCCCCAGGGACGCCGAGAGCTGGACAGAGCCCTGGGTCATCTACGAGGGTCCGAGTGCTTATTCAGACCTGGCTTACATGGAGCTGCCCTACAGGGACTCACCGGTGGCTGGTGGCACGGCCATCGCCTTCGGCTGCCTCTATGAGAACGGCATGAGGTCACCCTACGAGCAGATCTCCTTCAGCATGTTCACGCTGCACGATGTGCTCCAGAACATCCCCCTGACAGCCACTGCTCCCCGGCCGGGCCGCGGCCCCACGCGCCACCGGGGCAAGAGGAGGCCAAAGAGCTGCCTTGTCTCCTAGAGCCCCCCAGGGCAGCTCCCCCATTCCCTGGTGCTGATCCTGGGGCATCAACACACAGCCTGGCTCCTGCCACTGTCCAGCACAGCCACAGCACACAGAGGCGTGTTACTGTCCCCAAAACGGGTTTCATCTCATTTTTATTGCTATTTTTTATATCATATATTGGTTGGGTGGGGAGGCTTTGCCCCCAGCCCAGTCCCAGGCTCCTCTCCAACTGAGAGCCACCTCTGGAAATAGTCATTGGAGGGTAGCAGCAGCAGTGCAGGGGGGAGGCAGCCAGGGGTGCCCTGTGCCATCCCTGTGTGCCAGGTGCTGGCACAGGGGGACATGATGCTCCAGCTGTGCCATACCTGGTACCATCACCCTGATCTCAGGGTTTTCCTCCCCTTGTTATAAATAGTTATGCTATATAAATATGTTATATAATGTTAAATTCTTTCTTTTTAATGAAAAGACTTTTTCTCAATGGTCTCTCTGAAGTCACCGTGAGGGTTTGGGCTGGGGTAGAGTTCCATTCCTTCATCGTAGCTGGGATGGGGCTGGGTTTTATATCTGGGTTGATGATAAGGAAATGTTTGTGTTACATTACTTGTCTGTCTGGGGCTTTAGTTCTCTCTCTTTGTTAATTTCCTTTTCATTACTATTTATTATTATTATTTCAATTATTAAACTGTTCTTATGCCAACCCAGGATAAGATTTCACCCCTCTGATTCTCTCCCCATCCCATAGGATGGGGATGAATAGCTGGGTGGTGCTCAGGTGCTAGTTGGGGTTCAACCACCACAGTGGCCCAGTTTCTCTTTAATCTGGCCAGGGCCTCAGATTTTTAATGTGCTGTAGCCATCACTGCTCCCCTCTGGCCCTGGTCAGTCTGGGGACAAAGCCCCTCCCAGCAGGGGCAGGCTCAGGGTCCTGTAAGGGTTATGGGGAGTGGTTGAGCACAGGAGTGGGGCTCTGCTCCTGGGAATGAGCAGCAGCTGCTCCTGACATTTGTGTGTGGGTGAATTTTGGGGAGCTACACCTCAATTCCAGCTCTGCCTCCCTCAGCACGACTGCATCCAAGGGTCCCAGCTTGGCTCCTCAGGTCTCCTTCACCTCTCCTGCCCTGTGCAGCTGACAAACACCAGCTCAGCTGCCCTAAATATGAACTGATTAACAAAAGTTAGCGTTCAGCTCTTCTGGCTGTGACACCACCATGTCTCACACTCTGCTGGGGTGGGTGGAGGCTGACAAGTGACAGACAACATGGACAATAGGAATTTCCAGTTCCCTTGAAGCTGCAAAATAAATCTTAAAGACTAATTGGCAAATTAGATAACAGTGTGAAAGTGGAACCAGTGGGGAAACAGGTAATGAGGAACATAGTGACTTCTGTGGTAAAGTTGTGCGACGAGAAACAACAGCTCGTGCTGGGAGAGAAGTTCAAAGCAAGGTCACAGTATTGGGGAACTCAGTGAGTACAACTAGAAAAACTCCTAGGACCAAAAAATGACTTCCAGGAAGGGGGGAAAGGCATGTAAATTAATTCTAGGAAAGTGATGTTTATGTATTGGCTAGGAAGTCCCTTGTAATGAGTGTGTCTGATCATGGTGGAACAAACACCCTGTTGGGATGTTTCAGGAAAAATTGATTACAGGAAAAATCTTCCAAATGTGTCCAGCGCTGTATTAAAAAATGCCTGCTTTCTAATGCTTCAAACTGTGATAGCAAAATTGTTCTCTGGCTCATTTCAGGACACAAGGAGTGGCTGAGGCAGCTGCTGGGCTCATGTGGGGATGCTGGAAGCCAAGTCCTTACCTCCATCCCTGAGCAAGCCACTGTGTGACCCCAAATGGCCACCAGTCCCACGGGAAGGGATATGGCCTGGGCTGGGGGATCTGCACAGGAGCAGCCCTTGGCACTTTGTCCCCACGTGCTGCTTCAACAGCGGGGGTGTCTGTTCCCCACAGGGCTCTGTCCATCTCACACGGGGCTCTTGCAGTGGGCTGCTGTCACAGCTCCTGCTGTGCCCCTCCACAGCATGTGCCAGCAGCCAAGTGACACCTGGGGTGACACCTCCTCCGAGTGGCAGCCTCCTGGCACCACCACCATGCCTTACTTGCCCTCGCAGAAGCCACAGAGGCAGCCGAGGCAGCCGTTGAGGATCTGCAGCAAGGCCAGCACCATCTCGGCCAGACTGATGAGCAGCTGGAGGGCGAACAGGACAACATGCCAGGTGACAATGCCTTCTGGCTCCAGGCAGATGCTCCAGGTTCTCCGACTGTACAGGTAGTTCTCAGCCCTGGGTGACAGCAAGGGGAGAAGGTGGAGGTTGCTGCCTGCAGCAGGTCCAGAATGCTATCACTTTCTACCCCAGACACCCATCCTTCATCCCGAGGGTGAGCAGCATCAGGAGGAGGTGATGGAGATGGAAAGGACCATGTAGAAATCCATGGAAGGTGAGGACTCCTTGAGCTACTAGTCTTGCATCAATCACCACCAGCAAGCACCTGCCCAGCCTACCGCCTTAATTAATCCACTTAATTAGCAATAAATTGACATGGTGGCCCTGGTGACTCAGCCCCTCACCTGGCATCAGGCCCCTGGTCAATGGCATCCCGGAAGGGATAACCCCAGAGGGCTCCCTGCCTGAGGCCGAGCTCGGTGGTGTTGTAGAAGCAGAGGGGACCATTGGTCAAACCCACCCCGGAGAGGACGAAGCAGGCAGCAGCACCCAGGAGAGCCAGCTTGGAGAGCACGACGGAGATGAATGCCTGTGGGGGACACAGAATGTCAGCGGGGATCCAAAATGTGGCTGCAGGTTGTCAGCAGAGTTTGGGAAGGGGGAAAGCTCCCCAGCTGAGGCTGAAGATGGAACCATCACTGGGCTGGGCAGAGGTGGGCAGGGAATGGAGAGGGCAGGGAGAGGCAGTGACTGCAGAGCCCATCCCGGCACACAGGGGAAGCCCTGTCCTCTGGGGAGGTGGCACCTGGCCACGGCCCAGCACAGGGCCATTAGAGAGGGACACTGCCAGGATCCGCGGTGGGAGAGGGACAGGGATGCATATCCCACCGTGGGACCACGAAAGAGGAGCTGTGACCCGACACGGGACAGGGGGGACTCTGCCACGATCCACCACGGGGCCGTGGGAGAGGAGGATCCCTGCCATGTCCCGCCGCAGGGCCATGGCACAGGTGGCACAGGTGGCACAGGTGGCACAGGTGGCACACAGCCACCCCCCGCCCGCGCCGCCACCCCCGCCTTGGCTCTGTCAGGCGCTGCCTTACGTTGTGCCGAGTGCCGCAGTGAGAGCAGCCGGAGCACTGCCAGCCCAGCGCCGTGACGTGAGCCGCTGCCAGCAGCACCTGGGGACAGAAAACACAGCTGGGGACACAGGGGAGCCACTGGCCTGCTCCATCCCCCGCCCCCGCTCCGGAGCGCTCCTGGACGGGAGCATCCCGCGGTACTCACGGCGATGCCTCCTCCCCAGAGTCCCGGCACGGCCTTGGCGTGGCTGCTGATGTGTCCCTCCAGCAGGTAGCGGGCTGCCCCGCCGGGGAACAGCAGCAGGATGCTGGCTGTCACGGACAGCGAGCCCAGCACCAGCAGGCAGGGCCCCACGATCCGGCTGCACCTCCCCACGCACATGGCTGGCCTGCAGGGCATGGGGAGGAGGAGAGGAAAAGGAGGTTCAGCCCCGCAGTGCCCCGAGGCTTCCCCACCCCGAGCCCATCGCACAGCTGTAGGTGGACTGGAGTTGCTGGTTTGTGCTTTTGGCTCTCAGCCCACCCCACTGGCACTGCTCCTGCTTGAAGGCAATTTCCAATACAAATCTTACTATTTCTTTGCTGAATGGGCAGTGGAGTTTCCACACCAAGGCCCGAGACCTGTGTGAGCACAGGGTTGGCTCCTCCAAAATGTCCCTGACCATGGCAGGGGGTTGCAACAAGAGGGTGTCTAAGATGCCTTCCAACCCAAACCAGTCTGTGGTTCTTTGAAAATGTTACTGCAGGGAGCCAACCACCCACCACATCTCAGTTTGGCTTTCAGTGTTTACAACAACCAGGAGGGAGCCAAGAAAGAGACAAAATCCTTGGACAATAGCAAGTGAAAGCACATCAGTCTCCAATCAAATCCAACAGCAATTCCATCCCTGTTGCACACTAGTCTTTCCACAGGTCTGCATATGCTGAAACTGATTAAATTTAATTAAGAAAACATTATTACCTATCCTCCAGTTCCACTGGCATCTTATCAAGTTGCAAGTTTACCTAGAAAGCACTTGCCCATCTCCAGGTGATACCTTGTCCAAAACTGCCTCTCTTCTGTACCTACAAGACCCTCACCTTGTACAGGATGTCCATTGGTCACTCTGGGACTGCTGAAATCAGCAGGGTTTGCTCTTCTCCTGGCTCCCAGGTATTTTCTACACTGAGTTCTTTTTGCTCCAAGTTGGGCTTTATGCATTTCCCCCTTTCCTGGTGGACTGCAACTCATTTTGCACAAGTTCCCCAGCTCGAGCTGCTTCTCACGCTGGGTGATTTTTTTCATGCTCGCTCTGGCTTCGCAAAGCAGAAGCAGCTGTGGCACCACGGCTGCTGTTTCCATGTTTCCGTGGGAAGAGCTGCCTCAGCTCCCTCATGTGAAGCCTCAGCACTGGGGAGGAGCAGCCAGGGCAGCTTGTCCAGCCCTGGCACTGCCTGAGGGGCTGGGGGGCACCAGTGAGGTGGGTTTGCTCAGGACCAGCCACGCCAGTCCCAGCAGGACACTGGGGATGGCTGAGCATGGGGAATGGGGCTGTGGGACCTGTGTGGAGATGGCACAAGCCAAGACACCTGAGCTGGACCATCAGCTCTGCCCATCCTGGAATTCCACCTCTCTTGATTTCCTGACTTGGTTATGGGAATTGAGGGCCTCTTGCCCTCAGTGAGGTCCCACCTGCAGTCCAGGCATTGTGTGAGGTTGTCTCTCCCCACAGCCATGAGTATCCAGTGCTGAGTCCCACCTGCCCACCACAGTAAACCTCCTGGAACAGCTCCTGCTGCTCTGAGCTCACAGCCTGGCCTCTCACCAGCCAGAGCCTTTCTGCACATCTCCCCTCAGCCTTTCCAAGGACTCTCCTTCCCCTCCACCGCTGCTCTTTCCCTGGGGGTGGCAGGAGGTCTCCTTCCCCCATGAAGCTCCCATGGTGTTCTGTCCCCTCAAAAGAGTGAGCAGCAATGCAGTGAGACAAACCCCTGCTCAGGGGAGGCACAGCCAAAGTGCTCCAGTCTCCATCAGGACCCTTGAAAGCAGCACTCCCTTCTGCCAGCACATCACCAAAAGCACAGAGATTCCAGCAAATCCTCCCCTCTGCCCAGCTTACCCAGGAGTGATGCCACACGGAGCCAGCAGTGTCCACCCCTCGGATGTGTCCTGTTCTGGAGGCATCACCCCGGGTGACTATTTATAACATCCCAGCCTGTGCTCCCCTCCTCCACCCAAGGGCCTCCCACCACATCCTCATCCTCCATCCCTCACACATCCAAAGGAAGGATGACTGGCTGGGTGAGCCAGCCTCTGCAAGTGCTGCAGCTGTCCTTCTGCCTTGCTCTTCCCTATTTCAGAACTGACACTGGCAGAGTTCACCAAGACAAGCACAGCTTCAGATTTTCAGGCTTCTACCACATCTGCCCTAAAGGCAGCAAGCAGTGCCTGAGTAGTGAACTCCTGTAACAATCTGAGATGACTATCTTGGGATGACACCTTCCTTTCTCTCTAATACTTCAATAAAACTTCAGAATAAACATTCCCGTGTTTATGAGGCTGGTTCCTACTTCCTGCCCTTTGCATCCTCACAGGTGTCCCTGCTGTTCCTCAGGTGCTGTGTGTATCCCTATGACGTGTATATCTTATTCCTTGGTAATAAGATTGAAAGGTTATTACTGGATATTTTAATTACTGTTAGTCACCAGATATCTGCACTTCTTATCTGCCATGGGTGTCAGATGAGGTGCAATGAGGAAACTCCAATTCCCACAGGGAAGTTCAGGACCAGGACCAGGAGAACATGAATCACCTCTTTGTCAGAGAACAGGAGTCAGTGAAACTGCAGCACGAGAAAATGGCAAAGATGGAGCAGTTTTGTTGGAGTTACAGGAGTTACAGGTGGCACAAGCAAAGAGAAGAATGGCTTGTGGGCTGTGCAGGCAGAAGGATGAACCTTCAAATCAATGAAACTGTCAAGGGGAAAAATCCTGTCCAAGACAGGAAGAAACAGAAGATGGAGCTGGAGCCCACCAAGAGCCACATGGGAAAAGATGAATGGGTGAGGCTGAGTTACAGCAGGCAATTCCATTCCTCTAGGAAAAATGAGCTGAGGAGAAGATTATCTGACAGTTCCTCTGAAAGGAAAATCAGAGTTGGCACCAGGACAGAAATTCCCATTTTAGTCACAGAATTTCAGGATAGTCTGAGTGGGAAGGGACCCAGCAGGATCACCCAGTCCAACTCCTAAGTGAATAATGGTCCATGAGGGGATTGAACCTGCTACCTTGGCATCATTAGCACCTGAGTTCATCTCAGGCTATTTCATCCTTAAATAAGACAAAACAGTGTCCAAAATGAAGAGAAATACAATGCATGCAGGATAAGCACAGTCCAATTTCTCCTTCCTCTCTATTTTTACTTCAAAAGAGGGGAACCCATCCTTCACTCTGCTGGAAGAAAATGTTTTGCAACCTCATCTTGTGCCTTTCCTACGTCACAGCAATCTGAGGTTCCCACCATACACATGATCTGCTCCATCATCTCCCACAGAAAACCCCACGCCAGGAAGTGTGAAGCATCAGGGTGACACTCTTTTCCCTGGATTGCTAATTTTCTTCTCATAAGAGCAATCATAATACTACAAGGCTAACTTTAGCCCTGCACGTGAGGGGCTGTGTGCCTTTCTCACACCAGAGTTCAGCTGTGAAAGTATCAGCACACCAATTATGGGCAAGGAGCTTGCTGTCAGTCCTGGAGCAGCCAAACGTGGTCCCATGTGACGAATTTCCAGCTTGGCAAGGTCCTCCTGCTGATTCCTCACAGCCTTCACTTCCCTGCTCCCCTACCCTTCCCTTCCCCAGACTCCTTTGTTGCTGGGGAAATTCCATGGCAGGCTGGGTTTCAAGAGTGGTTTGGCTTCAAGGAGAACCAGACTGAGTTCCGTTTGAATTGGTGAGAAGGAACCATTTGGTGTCAAACCAGCCTCCACCATTGTCCTGGATGGAAGATTTTCAGCACAACTCTGGCCTCTCCCACTCCTTCTCTGCAGCATCTGCAAAACTATTTCTACCACTAGTCAGCTAAGACTTCTCTAAAATGTCCTTTGAGAAGCCCTGCAGGGTGTTTGTGGCTAAAACAGGCAGGAAACACCAACACGATGCTGTACAATATTCGCTTTAGGGCTTACAAATGTCACCCAAATTTATAGTCAGATAAACCAACCCCGTGACAAGTTGGAAGTTTGCACAAAGGAAAAGAAAGTAAATTAAACCCAAGAGGTATTTTCAGTTTGAGGTAGCCCTGTAGTTCCTTGACCTGCAGATTGATGAAAAAAGATTTCTCAGTTGGAACTGGAAATGTTTTCCTAAGCTGTGTGAAGAGTTCAGGGTTTTCCAGCTTCAAGACTGGCAGGGGCTGAGGTCACTGTTTCAGTGCAGACCTACCTACAGCCAGGAACACAAGGATAACCCAAAATGGATTTCTTTATTTGTTTCTCCACTGCACCTGCCAAGTCCTTGTCCAGAAGGGCTTCTGCTCCTTGGCATTCCATGCGAGGCCACGACAGGAATGTCCCAAGGACTGCACAAGTCAGAGGCTCTGCCTTGACACCACCACTGACAGCTCACAATAGAAAGCCTCATTTTCTCTGCTCTTTCGTCAGGAACAATGGAAAATCCCACCTTTTTATTAGTTTTCATATGGGTATTTTTCCTGCCAAGGTCCTGTAAGCTTGTCTCACTTCAAGATTTTGTATCCTCTACAACAGCCTGAAGCTTTCTTGGGTGGAACATGCAGTGCTGAGATCAACAGTTCCTTATCCTCCTACCCCAGTAATCCTAAGGAAAAACTCATCACCTCCCCATATAACACAGGGACAGACTTTCATTAGAACTGATCCAACAAATAAACCCCAACCCCAGAAAACCAAGAGCCGAAGAAGGCTACTGAAAACAGTTTGTTTTATTTCCAGGATCAAATATTACAATAGGACATTTACATATATTTATAAAAAATGCAGCAGTTGTGTATATAGATCAGAGGTTTCCTTGAGTTTGGTCCCTCCCAGCACAGTGAGCTGAAAACATCCAAATTAATCCTCTCCCTCCTCCCACATGAAGTTGCCATTACTGAGGAAGAAAGTGACCACTGTTAAAAGCTGTCACTCAGAAACTGGATGTTCCCCAGTTCCAGGAAACAGCCTAATTTTTAAAAAAATTACCTGTCCTAGAGTCTGGTGTCTCTGAGTTGAATTTTACCCAGATGTTCTTCACATAAATCTGGTCTAAAAATAGCACCTCATCCCCTGCTCCACACACAGTTTCAGTTCCACACCTCCACACCTTCAACCTTTCACAAGCAGTTACAAAGTGACTTTTCTCTGCACTGCAGACACTCAGTGATCAGAGACGGTGACCAAATCCCGAATTTCTGCCATCACTCACAAGGTGCCTGTGGAACACAACGGATAACCCAGGGCAGGTTGAGGCACTGCTGTCAAATGCCACAGAGTCCAACTAAACCCTGTGTGTGTGTAAATACATATGGCTCTATTTGTTGGGAGTGCACAGACACCAAGCATCTCACAGACAAGAGGAGACAGGAATAAAAGTCATCACAGAAAGGGCATCCATTAACCTCGCCAGCTCCAAATCCAAACAGGCCTGTGGGGACTTCCAACAACGCAGCCAGCACAGGGCTCAGCATCAGTTTGTTTTCTCTTTGAAACAGGAGCTGTTCCATTTATAGAAAATCATTTGTGAAAATAAATAAATAGACAGGGTGAGGGAGAGCAGAGGCTGGATTTGAGTCTATGGGAACAGCCAGACAAGGCACAGCCAGTCCTTACAGGACAGCAACTTTGCATTCACCCACCTAAAGCACATCTTCTGCCACTCCTTCTCCTCTTGGAACACAGGAGTACCTGTTTGATCAGCTTCACTAAACAGGGATTAAACCATGAGAAAGTAGCGACATTTAATACAAATGAAAAAGGAGTAAGAATGAAGTGATAAGGCTCTGAAGTGACACAGATCTTCCCACTCACACAGACATTCCCACACAGGTCTCTGTGTATTCATTTTTATGTGGTTTACCAAAAAACCACCACAACTACCACATTTCACTCATCTCTGCAGCATTTGGGACAAACACAGCCCAAATGCTGCCCTGCCCCAAAAGAAAACTGGTTTTATTTCAGCCCTTGTTGCTAGAGTCCCTGTGGCCAAGCTTGGTGCTCCGACAGGAACAGGAATTCCAGACCCTTCAGCAGAGAGGCTGAGTTACCAAAACCTGCACCAAGCCCAGTGCCTGCAGAGGTACAAACCCCAGCAGCAGTCCCAGGGGGAACTGAGTGTACAAATCAGCCCTGAAGGATGTGGACCCTGTCAAACACAAGCTGGGCAAAGGAGAGCTGTCAGTTCCCCTTAACAATGAGGAGCAGGTCAGGGAGCTCTGGGAAGAGCTGATGGAAAATTCCTGTTTAGATCTACTTAGGAACTTTTTGTACTTTTGGATGCCTTTTACAGACAACTGCATTTTACAAGGCTACCTGCACATACTGGACATTCCTCTAATATCAGTGGAGTTAGTTAACTGAGCTGATTTACCAGGAAAAGCAACACACTGCAGCCCACAAATGTCAGAAACTGTAAAAACTGCAGACCTTAGTTCACGACCTAAAGAAAATGACACAAGTATGGCCAGAAACGTTTGGCCCAGCCTTTACCTGTCCTTTTTAAGCCGGTGGGGAATGCTGTGAAGTTGAAGCTAGTCAATCAGCTTCACTTAAGAGCATGTAGCATCAGAGAGATCCAAAATCCTCCTGTGTGACTCGGAAGTGGGAAGTAAATGTGTGAGCAGCACCTAGCAGGGAGAGCCAGCGCTTGTTTCACCTTCAGTTTCAGAATCCTGGCCGTGACTGGGACTCTTGGGCATGAAATCCCAAAACAAAGCTGGGTTAGATGAAGAGCACAGGCAAAGGGATCATCTCCACCAGCAGCAAGGAGCTCCAGCTTCAAACACGACAGCCCTGACCAGTTCTCCCCGCAGAGAAACCTCCACTGCCTACCTGCACTGCTGCTCCTCTGACCCCAGCAGTCCTTGCAACACCACATGCAAATCCTGACCAAGAGATGCCTGCAGGAAGCCACAAACCACAGCCTTTGAAGGATTTGTTTCCTTGTCCTTCACAGCTCAACATCTTATTTCGCAATCCCATTTAACACATTTTTTCCAGCCAAGGCAATTTGAGCTTCAGATTTCACATCTGGAAGTGACTGTTTAAAGGCTATTTAAATAGTGCCCAACCAGCCGCCACATTCACTGCTATGAGCTGTCCCCAGGCAGGACTTGGTTCATGTTTTCAACTACATTCCTCAGGCCAGCAAAATACATTCCTGCAAAGGGATGAAGAGCTGAAGAGGTTGTATCCTGGTTGGTGCAGTTCCTTATCAGCTTTCAGCCCCCACAGCACAGCTGATGTGTGTCACAGCACTGGGTTGGTTTGGGTTGGGAAGAAGAGTGAGAGGAATGAACAAAGAGAAGAGCCACACGCAGGGATACATATTCCTTAAAAATTCTGTCTCTTGCTCCCAAAGCAAAACAATGAAAAGCAAAGCAAATGAAAAGTGATAGAAAAAAAACACACTGTGACACAGAAACAAAAAAAAACCCAACCCAGGATCACAGTTTCGTGGAACAGAACAAACTACTAGAAACCAGGAGAAAATGCCATTTTCAATGTACATGTTCAGCTTCCCATTCTTCTTTCCCCTGCTTGAGCAATTCCTGGTCTCATCACAGAGCTCAGCCCAGCCCTATGTATGCCTAGCAGGGGAGGAAGGCTGCCAATAAACCAACCTGGGACTTATTATTCCAAGCAGACAGCTGGAGCTGCTTTGGGAAGCCTTAGGTCTACATGGGAACACGAGTTAGGAATCTGGATATCCAGGAACTGAAGGATCCTTCAGTCTAGAGGTGCCACTGCTGCTTCACAGGCCAAACACAAGACCCTCCTCACTTTCCCATGCTGGGAGCAGCCTCCACACCAGAGTGTCTTTACAAACCAAAAATGACATCTGGCGTCACATTAACCACTGATCAGGAAACTGAGATCAGATTCTGCTTTCCTGACACTACATCCTGCAGCAGAAAGGGAAATCAGTTTATACAATTGCATGATTACATGTCAAACCTCAATTGTGAGCAGGAGACAGCTGTGAGCTGAGGTTTCCATGGGGAATGCAAGACATTTTCTGTGATTTCTTACATTTAAAGGTTCCAAAATGTGGAGGCTAATATTAAACCAAAGGCAAAACATCTTGAAAAACTGGAATATGGTAAATTTTTGACTACTTAAGTCTTTAACACGTACAACCATCTGAGAGTGGCAGAAAAATCAGAAGTTATGGCAGGTGCCACATGCCTTTCTCCTCAGTGACTGAAGAGAACATTAAACAGTTTTTAGTTGTAAATACAGAAACTCACCACACCCTGCTGAGGGCTGTGCTAGTTAACTCCTGTCCCACTGGGATAGCTACTGAACTATCAACTGACCAACAGCTCCATGTCTGGAGAAGACAGTGGAAGAAAAACAGGGCACTGACTTCTGGTGCCTGCTTGCAGAGCTGGAAGGAAATCCCAAACCAAGGAGCAGCTTTCCATGCAGCCCTCCAAATGCAGAGGTAAGTGACAATAGATGAACACAGAAATAGAATAAAAATTGTCCCAGAGAGTTCAAGCCACCAGGCTGGGAAGTGTTCTATGAAGCATTAACTGATGCTCAATGCAGTCAGTGCTGTAAAACTCCTGCAAAACCACTCACTCCTGAAAAAAACAACCACTGTGCCAAAGGAAAAAGCCAACTGACCATCAAGTCTCTGTGGCAGGCAGAGAATCCAAAACCTTTACAGCATCCTTGTCATTTGCAAAATCCTGAGAGCAAGTAAGGAGACACTTTGAGGATGCTGGGAAGAGAACATGGAAAACCCACCCACTCCCATGAAGGAGCTGATTCTGCTCCACAACTGGACTCACAGCTTTCCCTCTGAGCTAAGCAGTCAATCCCATATGGAGCATAGTTGGCTTTTTTGGGGGGTTGGCTGGTTATTTTACTATGTCCACTGGCAATTTAAAGCAGGAGGAAAACATGCAGGCAATCTAGAAGCCTTTGAATTAGGTGGGGCAGAATTATCAGGCTCAACCCAACTCCTTTCCAAAACCAGAGTGTTGGGTAAGAGAAGGCTGGAAAGTTAATGGAGACCTTTACTGTAGGGAATCCAAACAAAGGAAAGACTGTCCTGAAGATTATGCTCTCTCCTTACAGAGAGATGCCTCAGTGCCTTATCACACACTCTTTTCAAAAATAAATTAAACAAAACAGATTTAAGAATAGCAGCGAGAAGGGTTTGTGTATATGGCCACTCCAAGCTCCAGCATGCTGGATACACAGATCACTGTTTTACTTTATTCCAGGAAAGCAGAGGAAAGATGTTCTTCCCAATGCTCTCTGCAGCTGAGGAAGAAAATAAAACTCTGAACACTCTCATTTGGTCACTAGAGTGGGAGAAAGGAGGGAGAGAGAGGAGGAGGAGGGAGAAGGGCCAGTGAGCTGCCTGATTCCAGCACTGCAATCCTATGACCCTTAACTGCATATTTAACGACTCGTTGTCCCAGGCAAAGAGGAGAGGGAGGAAGGCTGGGAGAACTCAGGCCACAGTGCTAATTCCTTTCCTGCACAAAGACAGTCTCTTGAGGACACAGGCCTGCCTCCTGTAACGTGATCTCATAGTCCAGGTGGGAGAGTTTCCTCCGAGGGAAGTTGGTGAGCAGTTCAAAGCGTTCGTTGGGGTAACCTTTTGACTGGACGTGTTTCACCAGAGCCTGGAGAGAGAGAAAGGCAAACAAGTGTCACAACAATCAGAATGTCAAAATATCCCATTTGCCTTTAAAAAGGAAGCTTGTAAACACAGACAAAGAAAATTCGGGAATTCTGCATGGAGTACAGACCCTCTTTTACTTTAACATCTAATTGGGCCCACACATGGTATGACTAATCACAAAATTAATTACCAGTGATCCCTTACCTAAATGATTCTTTGCACACAAGGTAAAGTATACATAAAACTATACATAATAGTACCTTAATGCAAGAGAGTTGAATTCCACATCACACAGTCAAAGCAAAACAGAACCTGAAAAAAAGGCCTTAAATGCCCCAAAGTAGAAGCTCCCTCATTTGTTTATGATATTGCCCTTACCCTAAAGCTAAAAGCCACCAAAGCAGTATTTTTGTGAGGTAGCATCGACCAAAATAGATGCAGTACTTTTACTAATTTTTTTTTCTTGCCTTCAAGAAGCAGGAGCGTTTGGGGTTGTTTGACTTAGGTTTTTTAAAAGATCTTTTCAATTCACTGGCTTCTCTGCCTACAGAAGCAACTGGGGCAGGATACAGAGCATTGGGATGAGGAGCTACCAGCCTCACACCCAACAAACAGCCATGTCAGGAAGAGCCCATGTTGGTGCTGTGGTGAGAGAGATTTCCTGAGTTCAGGAATCACAGCAGATGGGAACCTAAAGCACAGACAGGGGCAGGGAAGTGGGGATTGGCTGAAGAAAAGAGGATACAGCAACAGAGCAAGATGTGGGCAGGAGGAGAAGTCACAGCTTTTGTAAGAGAGGCAAAAAAGATTATTCATTTATAATTAAACAGAAAGTGTTCAAAAATCAGCAGGTCACATCAATACTGTTCTCTTTGTTTTGGTGGGCAACTAATGCCAGTAAATCACAGCAGCCCACAGCACGCTTCTGGAACAAGCTGTCCAGAGAAGCTGTTGCTGCCCCTGGATCCCTGCAAGTGTCCAAGGCCAGGCTGGACAGGGCTTGGCGTGGCTGGGATAGTGGAAGGTGTCCCTGCCATGGCAGGGGGTGGAATGGGATGAGCTTTAATGTCCCTTCCAACCCAAACCTCCCTGTGATTCTGTGATAGAGGGGACTGAGGCACCCAACCTCCAGCCTAACTCAGCCTGACAGGGCTCTAGAGCAGCTCAAACACAGCCCTGCTCTGAACAGGTGCAGGTGATCTCCAGGGATCTTTTTCAACCTGGGCTATTCCAAGGTTTCATGGGTGCAGAACAGCCAGGCAAGTACCAGCAGGGAAGTTCCTTCCAAATTCATCAAAACCCACACAAACACCTTGGGCATGGGGGGAGTGTTGCCCCAACCTCCTCCTTTACCTGGACAGGTCTCCTAAGGCTTTGCAGATTACAGTGCCTGTGGCTGATGGGGAATGCAAGGAATGGGATGATTTCCTTTTCAGGCAAAGATGATCAAAATACCTTTACAAACCACTGAATATAAATATTCAGTCAAGTTTCCTGCCCACATCCCTCCCTGTCCCTTCACAGGCCAGTCTTTCCTGCACACCTGAAACACCTGGCAAACCAAAGGTATTGAGGATGTGGAGGAAGGGCTTAGCTGCTGAACACAGTAAAGCCCACTTAATTTGCACACAATGAGCAACTGCTTCTATAAAAAGGCAGTGTTGCCTTTTTTTTTTGCCAAGGGAAAAAAGGGATCATGGTAATATTGGAAGCATAAGCAGCTCTTGGAAATAATGTGTGTAAAGAAGCCAGTGCTTCATCAATAACAACACAATGACTAAAAATAAAACATTTTTAAAACCAGTGTTGGGGAGTATCATCAGCTAAAACTCCTGAAGTGCAACTGTCTCCTTAAGCAATTTCTTTTGCTAGTTCTGGCCAGCTTTAAATTGGAAGCAACTAAGGATTGAAAAAAAATCAGTATGGAAATGATGCTCACAAAGGAACACCTGAGACTCAATCTGGATCTGACTGAAAGGCTTGAGAAGATCACATGAGATGAGCACAAAAGCTGCCTGTTCAGCTCTGCAACCAGAAGATGTCTTTAGCCACAAACCTTGACTCAGCTGAATTCCTTTGCTGACTGTAAAGCAGAAGGGAAATCATATGCTGAGATAAATTTCCTTGAACTTCCACAGTCCATAAAAGGAGCTAAAGCAGAAGTCAGGATTATCAGGGATATTTCAATATTACATTTATGTAATGCCTAAATAAATTGCTCAAGTATTCAAAAGTGCTACGTGTTTAATAATACATGAAAATTTACTTAACAGGCTGCATTCAAAAAGCAGGCAAGCTTTTCTTTTTCCTTTTGTTTTCAAGCAGGAGAGTCAAGGATGAGAACATGAGCTGAGGATACTGTACATTCCCAGCGTTGCTGACAAGGCAACAGCCTCATTTTCTGTAAGAGATAGGACACTTTTCTCCCAAATCTACACAAAATCCTTTGATGAGGTGTACTTTTGCCCTCTCTATGACTCCAGCTTTTAGAGTGATTACATTTAAATGAGCTTAACTGGCCACTGTGTCATAAAAACTCATGGCAAACAGGAACACAGTGACCTCTTCACACTGTTTCCAGGTAAGCACCTGCAAATTTTGACAGAAATGCCACTCACATGGGCTTCTCCAAGGTAAGAGAGCCCAAAGCACAGTTGAGATGCACACCTGAAGTACAGTAATTAAATAATATTGTAATACATTTGTTTTGGGAGAACTTCTTCTAAAGTCTGCTCTGACATCCACGTCTAGAAGGGAGAGTGGAAGTATGATGGGAGAGATGGAGAATGAGAATGCAGAGTTTTGCTTTTGATTTTACTATGGGAACCAACTAAACCTTTAGAAACAGAGCCCTAGAAATGACAAAGCCTAGAGAAGTAATTAATACTTAATGCAAAAGCTATTTAGAGTCATTTTAGAATGGAAATGAGCAGTGTGGGGATCAAGGAAGACACTGAAGTGTACACAGAACCCAAGCAGCAGTGGAGACTCACAGAGCCATTAGTTATCAGAGGAATGACAGTGCAAGCACTCCCTGGGTACACCTCTCCCACTAGAGCTGATCCCAGTGTCATCCCAGGTACAGAAACTCCAGTTTCAGCTTTCCTGTACTCAGACAAGGATTCCCATTAACTCCACTCACCAGAAGTTTAGCTTGTTCAGGCAGTGAAACTTGTTCCCTCTTTCCATCTGGATACCTTAGCATCAGCTGTGCCTTTGGTCCTACACAAAGGAAGTTACAACAAGTTAACAACAGGGCAGCTGAGTCGAGCTCCTGTGTAGATTTTAGGTGGGACAGCACAGCAGGGTGAGGGACTGGAGACAAACACAACGTTCCAGTCTGTGGAGATCAATTTCTACCACAATGCTCAAAATAAACACATCAGACTCAGGACTCTTCCAAAGCAGCAGTGACTGACACCAGCCAGCATGCCCAGAGCACCTGTGTTACACCAGTGTGCTTTACTCCTGGGTAAGAAAGGAGCTCAGGGACCAAGAGGATTCTGCAGGCTGGGGCAGCGCTGTGCCAAAGTGGTGCTGCTGGTGAATCACTCCTGTGTCTGCTGGCAAGGAGGTATAAATCAGAAGGGACTTTTAAAACAAGGGATGAAACCAGGCTTGGCAGCCTATAAACAGTTTCAGGCAAAAAAGCCACAAAAACCCCATGGAAAGTGAGCACTTACCATTCACGTCCAGGCCCCGGAAGGTACTTTCAGGCTTGTCAGGTGACTCCTCCAGTGCCCCCGCATCGATGCAGGGCAGGACTCTGTGGTTTGATGCTGTCCCAGGCTCAGTCCTTGCAGAGGGCTCAGGCTGAGGCCTCCGGCTGTCCTCTTTTTTAAACCCCAAGTCCTTGTGTGGAGATTTCCTCAGCTTGGCTGGAATCTCCGATTCCTCCTCCTCCTCGGATCCGCAAACAGAAATAAACTCTTCGCTTCCAGAAAAAAGCTCTGACTCTGACTCCTCATCCGAGCGGCTCTCCTGCTTGGCCTGAGAGGAATCAAAATGTGTCTCCTGGAGCGAGGCTCTGATGGCAGCTTCCAGCTGGCTGTCCTCACTGGCATCGATGAGACTCTCCTGTGGGGTGCAGACAACACAAATATATCACAGCTGCCTTCAAATATGCACTGAAAACCAAAAGCATGTCAGTCTTCCAGGAGGGAAGCCACTAAACCTGTCAGGAGCACACAGCAGGGAAAGCTAGGCCTGCTTAATTACTTAATGGCTTCCCCTTGGAGTTCTGCACAGGGTAATCCATTTTCCTTTCACACTGCTAGTTCTAAATCCAAAGTGAGTGTCGAATGCACAAACTGCACAACAGAACAGTGACCCTGGGACAAGGCATTCCCTGGCACGCTGTATTTTTGCATGCCCTTGCACTAACTCATTGAGCCTGTGTGGGAAATCAGGAGAGCTGGATAAGCACGGGTCAGCGTGGTTTTGGGGTGTTTGCAGCCTTCCCAAAGAGCCTCATACTCACTGAGCGAGAGCATTTCTGGGGAGGGCTGGTGGAATGGCCATCCAGCTGGCCATGCTCACTCAGGAACCCAGTCACTTGGTCCAAGAAAGAAGTCACATCTAACTGGTGCCACTCCACGAGCTTCTGGCCTAGGGAACAAAAGGTGGCATGAAGCAAAATTTCAGCAAAACATTGCAGTGCAGTGGTTAAACTCACTGCTGCAAGAGTCCTCATTTGTGGAACTGCAGCTTCCCACATGCTACCACCTGATAGTTATGGAGCTTCCTCCTTCCATGCCCTTGAAAAGGGACAGACAGAGATACAGACTCAGCTTACTTCCATTCCTTTCTTATCTATGGGAATGTGGGCACAGAATGGTGAATTTGGCTTCAAAATGAATAAGCTCCAAACCACTCAGTTTATGAAGAAGCATTTCTCCATTCTTGCTAACTTTAGCAAACAGCATTTGATCCCAGAAGGGCTAAGAAGAATATCCTAACTTCAGCTGCAACATTAAAAATATGTATGTATTTTTGGGTGGTTTAAGTCAGCTACAAAGAAATCTCAGCTCTGATCACAGACACTATCACTTCAGTCCTTAGAAGCAGGAGACTAGACCAGCATTATATAACCAGACAGCTGCATTTTATGATGATAAAAGAAACTGCTGGATACAAAAGAAAAAGCAACAACTTTGAAAGAGCTGGAGGGAGAGTGAGAAGTTTGACAGTTCAGGTAAAAAATAACCAAAGAAAACAAAACCTCGAAGGCAAAATGGTATTTCAAAATTAAGATGTAATTTAAAAAGTCATTGCTGAGCCTCACAAAGCTCTGTGGGAGGAGCAGAAAGCAGACTGATGAAGTGCTTACAAATATTGTAGTTATTCATCACATGATTTCAAAAAGCTCTTAAAAGACTTAAAAGAAAGAATTCAGAGTTTTTCCACCAGGTGGAACTATTTTCACTTTCTAAGCGAAATACTCACTAAGCTTCAAATACACAAAATTTCTGCAAGTTTTGGGTGGTTTATTCCCTTAGTTCCACTGGGAACATACTGAGTCAGTCCTTCAGGGACTCGAAGGACTTTAAGGTCCTGAAGAGGTTCTTCAGCCAAATGTAACACAAACTGCAGTGGAAGGTATTCCAGCCTACAATGGGATAACTCCAGATAATCAGTTGCCATTTGTCTTACCTGTCCTGGGATCCAGGATGGAGACATAAGGGAAGTCTGCTAATTTATAAAACTGTATGTACCTCTGGCCTTCCTCGCTGTCATGATACACCTAGAAAATTGGGCAGGTTAGTGGCTGGAGAGGGAAGACAAGCAAACTGTACCTTGCAAATGCACAGTTTTTCTTTATTCCACAGTATAAACTACAAATGGCACACACAGTTCTCAGTAACTCTGACAAGCTGAAAATAAGCCTCCAGCTCTCCATGTATTAGAAGCTACGTGGTAACATCTTGATTGCAAAAGCAAAAGGCAGTTTAGGCCTCCAAATGCATATCCATGAATTACATCTACATCCATAAACCACATCCACTCCATGAAATACATCTTTTCTGCAAGCTGGCTAAGAGAATTCAATCTTATTCAGCGAAATCGATTTTTTTTCACTGTCCCACCTACCAAGTTACCCACACGTCCATGCCCAGGCAATTTCTCACCTGCCAAAAAATGAAATGGTCCCGGATGATGTTCTTCACAGCCTCGTTGCTCCAGACGTCGCGGTTGAGGCACTGGCAGGCGAAATCTTGCACGTTCTGAATGTTTATCATGAGCCATTTGTTCTGCATCTGACCACACTCCTTGGCCTGGAAGCAGAGGGAAAAGCTTGGTTAGATCAGGCTGAAGGGCCAAACAGCACTGATGCCAGCAATGACCAGAGATGGCTTCTACCACTGCCAGACTTTCCACCAAACCCCTTCACAGTGAGGAGGATGGACAGAGCTAGTGAAAAGACACCCACAAGACAGAAGGCAGGGCTGAAGGATCTGCTTTAAATGAGCCTGGTTGAATTACAGAATCACTTTGATGAACAGAACTGCTGGATTTCAACAAGCCAAGCACAGGGTGGGAAAAGCAACTCAGAGAGGGGACACACATGGCGATGCTGAATAAAGTATTTATTCAGAGAAAAGTGTGGTCAGTCCCACCGATCTGACAACAAAGACCTGCTCAGTCTAAAGATAAACCCATGGATCATCTAGTGAAGTAGGTTGCATAATTGACAGAGGACTTGCATTGATTCAACAGGACCCCTTCTCTGCATGTTTTCTTTTTCTCTCCAAGTTTTGAGTTACTCTGTGACTGTCCAGCTGCCGAATTAGGCATCCTTTTTTGATGCTGCTTATCCAGACTGCAAGTGGGGAGGGAGACAGGAAGGCGCAGGAAGAAATCTTACTGGTTTGAGTCACAA
Organism: Lichenostomus cassidix; assembly: GCF_008360975.1. Classification (NCBI taxonomy): domain Eukaryota; kingdom Metazoa; phylum Chordata; class Aves; order Passeriformes; family Meliphagidae; genus Lichenostomus; species Lichenostomus cassidix. The sequence goes on from NC_139490.1 coordinate 22,531,918, forward strand.
AGCTGGCACTGTCTGATTGCTTGGTTGCAAGTTAATGGTAGGAGTTTGATCAAGAATGTAATTCTGATCGCTGAACTGTCATACCTGTTGAAAAAAAGAGGGCTAGATCAACAGCAGGAATGCTCTTATCACCTGGAAAGACTGGAGCTGGCATAGGAACTCCCTTTGCTTAAAAAAAAAAATTAAAAGTCATGCTCACCATCCTGCTGGTAATCTACTGTTAAGGAATTCAAAGGACAAAAAATTCAGGGCAATCAGGATGTTATGCAAGATTTTGCTGCTTGGGCACTACTTTGCTCCCCAAACCAAAGTTTTTACTTTTGAAAAGAATTTTAGCCAGTGCAGTTCGGAACAGTCTGCCTGTCCACTGTGGGACAGACAGACATGTGAATCCCACACACACAGCTTCACCAAGGCAAGAATCTCAGCCTACAAAGTCAGTCTGCATGGCCAAGTGCCCTGCAAAAGCAGCTTTTGCTTTACTCAAAGGGAAAAAAATGAAGGTAGAAGCATGGAATGGTACTGTTGTCATAAGGGGCCTCACACTAACTACTCACCACTAATTTGCACTGCCAGATTCCAGCATTTGGTCACCAGGTGAGAAAAGTGGGGCAGGTGACACCTAAGGAACCAGTGAGGCTCTTAAATATAGTTGTCATGCTTTTGTTTAAAGGATTTGTTTTGAGCTAATTGTGCATTTTGAGAATCAATTCTAGGAAATCAGTTTAAGACAAGGCCTAGAGGTATTGCCCAAGTTTAAAAGGAACAAAAATCTTTATGTTATTTAAATCAATTGGATTGCCTTAGTCCGGTATTCTAATGTAGTCTGTTTGTTAAAAGAACACTCCCAAAAATATGTAATTAGAAAGCTGGAAAGTGCATCTTCCTCTTCTACACTCCCTCTGTGTATCTTTCAATATTAATGGAAACCTCTGGCTATACCTCTCCTCGTTCTAGCTAAGAGATGCAAGCAGGAAACTCCACACAGAAAATTTGCAAAACTGAGTTTTCACCTGTAGAGCAGGCAGAGCTTTTGAAACTACTTTTAACTTCCTTCTAAAAACAAGCTTTGGACTTAACATTTAAAAGGACACAGTTAAACTGCTGCTATCTCACATCCAGAGCTCTGCTCTTACACAGCTCCAGGGGTTCTTCTGAGGGGGTGGAAGGACAAGAGCGTGAGGAGAAGAAACACTGGGGTTGGAGATTACATAGGTGGGTCATTTTGGAAAGTGACAAAACAAGGGGAGGCTCAAGAGCTGGCTTGTGTATCGCAAAAGCTGGGATGTGATGGATTTAGATCTGCTGTTTCCAACACCACATGCTCCTCCATTCCCCTCCTCCTTTGAGGTATAAAGGCCAGTGCCAGGCACTGACAGAGCCCACAGACAGGGCAGGACAGGACAGAACAGCCACTCTTTGAGAGCAGAGCCAGTGGAGCCCAGATGCAAAAATCAAACCAAACCAATCCAATGTGTTTCAAGTCTGCTTTTACCTTTCCACCCAGTCACATATTTCATCATTACAGCTCAGGGCAGCAAACCAGCGACCTGGGGAGACAATCTGTGAGACAAGTCTTGGTTTACACTCAGTGCTGCATCTCCCTGAGTAACTCTGACTCTTGCACTACTAAAAATAACTTTTCCTCTCATTTGCCTACTCTGAACATGTATGGTTTAAAAATGTTGGGGTGGTTCCTGCTGGCTCAGTTTTGTTGAAATGCAATCCTTTCAAGTCAGCAGAGAGAAGAAGGAAGTGGAGCCAGCACCTTGTGACCCTCTGGACATGTGTGTGACTCAGTGTGGAAGATAACAGCTGACAGAGAGTCAGAGCAGGACATTATCAAACAAAAAAATCTCCTATTTGGGCCACACTTCCCCTCCTACCTGGGGCAGGGATTAGATCCTTTCAGCACCCAGCCACTCCTGAGCTCTACCTGAAGCTGTGCTGACCCAAACCAGGCTAGAAGCGCCTTATGCACAGGTAATTGCCCCATCTGAATACAGTGACCAGATCAGCTTCCAAATTATTGCTGCTTGTTAAGCAGAAACAGAAAAAATTCAGTCTCAGCTGTAAAGCAGGGAGCAGCTAGAAAAGATTATTGATAAATGGGAAAAAAATCATATAGAAAGACTTGAAACTCTGCAACATGACATTGAGTCACTTCACTGAAACCCTACTGAGTGTTGAGCACAGAACTGCACACACCAGAACCATCTCCTCCCGCAACAAGAAATGCAAACTAAGTCAATTTGGTGTGCACCCCAAAAATGAAATCATCTCTCACATCACAGGCATGAAGAGAGAACACCTGCAATTCTTGAAAGCGGTCTGAGATGAGAACAAAGCCACATTGTTCTCTATCAGACATGTTTGGTGTGCAATGTATTTATGCTACTCGAGTGATTTATTCCTAGCAGATTCCACATTCAGGAGAGAACTGTAATTTAGTCAGTCACACACTGAACTTGACAAGTACAATGATCATAAGTTGTTCTGCATGTGCAGCAGAATGCTTTTTTCATATACAGCAAGTAAAAAAACCCAAACCAATGTCATTCAACACCTGAAAATTTTAGTTAACCTTACCTATTCCTAAAGCTAGTATTACTGAGTTCAAATGGAACAGCAACTTTTTGGACCCTACTGGTAACAAAATTTCTTTGTACTGAAGAAAACTAAGGTTTCTTGGGGAAAACTGAAGATAAATAAATGTACTTATTATCAAAAAACAACCTTAAAGTGCCCAAAGAATAGCAACAGCTGATGAACACCAAAGATACCTGAGACCAGATGTCATTACTCTTGTGAACAAAGCCCTAAATACTAAGTGATTCTCAAATAAACGTACATGGCTCAACCCTGGCAGTGTTCCTGCACACCCCTCCAGAGGCTGGAACACACCACACACTGGAAAGAAAACCCCACTTAGATCAAAACTGAACTGCAAGAGCATCACAATGACAGTAGTTAGCCTTTGATACCCCTGAATGTGATGAGCATCTCTGATTTATCATATGGTTTATATACATATTTATCTCAGCAAACAGAGAAGGAAGGAGCCAACAGCAGCTCGCTAGAGATGAATTTTGAAAGACTATGGTCACTGAGGCCTGACACTGTCCCAGGCTGAAGCAGTACAGCAGTTTGTAGTGAGAGAAGGTAAAATGCAAGGGAAAATGGTCAACACATTGAAAAAGTGGAGTTATATTGCAATGAAGTTGAGGAGCATCGGTGTGAAATGAAAGGTATCCCAGGGGACAAGGAACTGTACAAGAACACAGCAAGGTGAGTACCAACAGCAGAAAGTGTACAGGTCTTCAGAGTGCAGCTACTGCACAGAACACAGCAAGGTGAGTATATACAAACCCCTTCCCCAGCCCACCCTTCCCCAGCCCACCCCTTTTTTTTTTTTTTCTAATTTTCAAGACTAAAAAGAATGCAGAGACTTCAGGACAAACAAATCCATCAATCAGTTATTTCATTCTGACACTACTTTTGACTGTGACAGATGCCACAATCAATACGTTTTCAGCAAGACCTGAGGAAAGACAAGCACCCATCTCAAATGCTACAGCAGAGCCCAGAGGGCACTTGCTGACTAGTCCTGGAGCAGCACTGGTTGCTGCCACCTGAATTCCCCTTACTGGTACTTTTAACCACACATTTGCTGGCTTCATCAACAGCTCTGGAGCCCAGGCCCAGCAGGCACCATCAGCTGGATGACCTGACACACCTCATTTGAAGCAAACCCTGAACCACAGATCACAAGGCAGGAGGGACAACTGAGCACCAACTGCTTCAGGCTGCTCCTCTGCTGCCACTGCACCAAGTTCCTCCCCAAGGTGGACGCTGCTGTTCTCTGCCAGCATCCTTTCACACCTGGAATTTTGTTAGGAGATTGTGGAGGGCACCCTTGGAACACAGGAATTAGTGACAAGGCTACTGATGGCCAGTGATTTGGGAAGCATAAAAAAGAGAGATGAGGCTAACAGGATGAGAGCTGGAGACACCATAAAGGCACACAGTGTTTCACCCAAAGTTCTCCAGCAGTGCTCTAGTATTCGTGCACAGCAGTCAAGGCACATGTGAAAGCAAGGTAAATAATATTTTTGTTCAGCTCGTGCAGTCAGTTCTCCAATGTTGGTATTGCACCATTTAATTGTTACTTTGCATTCTCATGCAGTAACAATAATGATCATCACCATCACCAAGCTCATCTATTCAAAGATGACCAGGAGAAAGTTCAGTAGTAACTGCAATTTATGAAGACTATTTGGAAATAACGGAGTCAAAAATTAACAATATGTACCAATCTGCACGTTCTCTAATCATTAGTTAAGTCACTGATCCACATCATAACAATTCAGGAATAGATCCACACATGCCTACACGGTCAGTGAAGGTGACACTTGAGATAACTTAAAGCTGACAGTGTCCTGTATCTCTGGGATACTTTTCTCAGCACTACCAGAAACAAAAGACAACCACTGTGATTTTACACAAGAGCAAGACTACCACTGAGGATGAAGCTGTGGCTTGATGGCAAAGCTGCATTCAAATACTTCTACTCACTCAGGTATCAGAAGCCACTCAGCCATGTTAACTCCACCTCAGCAGGGCTGTGCTGCAAACCACACTGCCCCTCACAAAGTTCTCCCTCACCTATCCAAACCAGTCTTACTCTAGTTTTTAAGCACCCCCATGCAGGTACTTCAAGGGATGCCATTTTCCCATTCTGAGCAGCCTCCCTTGCTCACTGAAGTCTTTCCCCACGTGTGATTTGCCACACTGACACTGAAACATAAAACAATGTGCTCTACACGGTCAGGAGTTGGACTCTGTGATCCTTGTGGGTCCCTTCCAGGTGCCACCATCATCAGTGAAATCCTTTAATAAACTACCAACATTCCCATACGCAGTCCATCAAATATTTATCACTACCCAGGCTTTTGCAACCTTCTGATTGCCCAGCCACAGATCCATGCTGACACTTTCCCCAGCCACCCCAAAGGTGAGCCCTCACCGTTTCAAAGCTGCCTTTGTGCATCAGGTCAATGGGAGGCCTGAAGAGATCTGCCAGCGTCGTGAGCTTCTTGTCCACTGCCCCTCCATTGCGGAGCTCCTGCTCCTGCCGGACTGCACGGCCCCAAGAGGAAAGGGAGAGGAATTAGACAAAACATACTCACAAGGGGGATTTATTATTGGCTAAATGCTCAAACATAGAACTTCTGGGGTGACATTGTCTCCATCTCCTAGGAGGTTTGAGGGTTCGAGCAGTTAGTGGGAGGAATATGAGCGCCAAATTCAAGGATATCTTTTAGGGAGAGTCACAGGGTTAGACCCCACTGAACCAGATTAGCTGGTGTGTAAGGCAGAACCTCCTTGCCTCAGCTTTCTCATATGCTTTCACTTTAAAACAACATCTTATTAAACCTGAGGGGTCACATACCAGTATTTGAAAACAAATGAGCCAAAAAAAGCCATGACTTGTCCCCAGTGATGCTTTTTAAAAGGGAAACTGAGCTAGATTGTAGCAATATAACTTATAAAAGGAGTATTTCTATTGCAGTGTTTCCAGTACTTAACTGTGGGGCAATCCCACAGAAAAGAAAGAAACAGATTTCATTTACACAGCAAAATCTCTCCAGATATTCCTTTAAGTGCATCAATTCCATCCGAAATAATACAGAACACGTTTCCTACACAGACGTGACCATGTACAATAAAGGTAAATTGCAGCAGATGTGTATTTTATGGAACCACGTCAGCTGAAATGGGCAATAACTATCCCACAACCAAAAATTTTCTAGTGTGGAAGGTAGCTATCAATGGACCAAAATGTAAAACCATGTTTGAGCAGACACACAGGAAATAAAGCAACCCTGTAGAGCAGCCCTAGGAGCCAAGAGATCATCTGGAATTTCATGGCTAGGGCTGCTTTTCCAGAGACAGCCAGACAGTGATGTCCATCCATGAAGTTCTGCCAAAAACCATTATTAAGTTTCAGTATAAACCCTCACAGTGCATGTCTTACATGCTGGGCATCTCTAAATGTCTTAAGAGTGGAAAACCCCGACCAAACCTGTCCGGGGAAAGAAAGTAACTATCAACACTTATTTTCAGTTTGGCAGCCAACTCCTAACTATGCGGGAACACAATCCATGGACCCCAGTCACCAGTGACAGGATGATGAAACAGCCTCAGGTTGCACCAGGGGAGGCTGAGATTCGGTACTAGGGAAAATTTCTTCATGGAAAGGGTTGTCCAGCCCTGGCACAGCTGCCCAGGGCAGTGGTGGAGTTGCCATCCCTGCAGGGATTTAACAGCCATGTGGATGTGACACTTGGGGACATGGGTCAGTGGTGGCAGTTCTGGGGGAATGGTTGGACTCTGTCCCAGAGGACTTTTCCAACCTTACTGATTCTGTGGTTACACCTCTGGAACACTCCAGCAACATCAGCACAATAGCCACAACTCAGATGTGAAATAGCTGGTGCTGTGCTGTCACACAATCCCATTCTGTGACACTTCATGGATGAAATCACAGCCAGTGCTTTGGCATCTGCAGATTCTGTGTATGAACAGCCAAGGGCAAACAGCAATTAAAGTCATGAGAATCTTGTGTGTGGCCAAGAAAGAAGCCTCAGGGCTACTCAAATGTAATTTAAGTGCCAGAACATCCACTGCCTAGCCAAGAAATATTCAGTGGATGAACGTAATTTCTCCTTGGGTGTTAAGATTCTTTCCCCTTTTTAGTTCCCTCCGGAGCAGAAAAAGGGTTTTTTTGAGAATTAGCAAGCAAATATTTGCCATAACAAAGCAGACAGAATATACTGTGATAATCATAATTCTGTGATTCTGTACTTCTAATAACATACCCTGCTATGCAACAGGCAATTTAAAAATGTTTCAACAACTGAAAGCCGTCCTAGCCGGGACAACAGGAATGATTTCTCCATCTTACTTACATTAAAAGTAATAAAATAGAACATCAGGCTTACTGATCTGTAGACACTTACTGGTTTCCGTCTGAAAATCCCGAAAGCCATCGAATATTGAGCGAGCAGGTCTGCGTCTTTTAGGAGCTTAAAAAAAATTCAGGAATTATTTCAAAAGTATATTATCAAAATAAACACATATTAGTACCTTCAATCAAACATGTAGGAAAACAGAGTAAGAACCCAAAGCAGGGATGATGTGGGAATAGAGGTCCTTGGGAAGGGCTGGAGATGGATGGATACAGGCAGCAGGTAGGTTGCAAATTCCAGTTCCTAATATGTTTCCCTCCAGCAAACCTTAGCCCAGAAACAAAACATTTATCAACAACATAGAGAGGCTTAAAGCCCCTTCTGACGGGCTCACCAAGGCCCTTCAGCATGTATTGGCAGTGCTGCCACAGCATCATCTTGCCACAATTCCAGTCAAGATTTTACCCAAGGCCTTTAAGTGGATGAAAACTTCAAAAGATTAAACCCCATGAGAAAATATTTTCTTTATATGGAAACACATTTGCCTTTCCACAATGCATTTCTATTATTTTCTAAACTCTTATCCTGATCCTGTCCCACCTTCTTGGCTGGACAGGTAACAGTCATGCTCTTCCATTAGATCCAGTGTCACTTTTTGCAAGGAAACCTTCAGAACTGATTATCTGCAGCTGGACAGAGACAGCAGCCCAGGCAAGGATCAGAAATACCCTCAAGTCCCACTGAAGTCCTAAGGTACAGCACAACCACTGCACTTGGAATGCAAACAGAACTGCCTGCCAACATTATTCCAGCTACTTATCTCCTTTACTGTCAACTGAAAGACACAAGTTTCAAAGCCCAATTGCTACAAGACATAATAAACCAATTAAAGTAAGATAAATACAGCCAGTGCAAATGTGACGATACAGACTATCATCAAAAAGGAAAAACAAGCCTGAACAAGGAACGTGCTGGGGAGTAACACCTCTCAGCTCCAGGCAGGAAGATCTCCTTCAGCCCAAGTGCTTAGGCACAAGCACAACCCTCTAAAGCCAACCTGGGAACAACTTAAACTCAGTTGGAATAGCAGCTGAAGGACCACTTCAACAGAAGCAGCATGTCCCTGTCAGGCTCAGCTCCAGCCTGGCAGCACAGGTGAAGAGGCTCTCAGCAGTCCATGAGGATCCTTTCTAGTCAATGATGGGATCCATGTATCCAGCAGGGTACAAATACACAGGGTCACCTCTTCAACTGGGAAAAAAACCCGAGCTTGTACAACCACCTAAGTATGACCCTTAAAAACAGCCACCTCCTCTGCTGTAAGGCTACAGCTGACACCAGTTATCTCTTTGGGTTCAGCTCCTCTGTCAGGCTGCTCCATGCCAGAAACACAAGTGGCATTGGTGGATCAGACAGTGCCAGGAGGGTCCTGATCCAGGTCACCTCAGTGGTGGTCAGTGACAGTGTGATTGAGATCAGTGTGTAACAGGTAGACATAAAAAGACCAGGCATTAGGGTCAGCAGATCTTAATCCTGATTCTTGAACCCACAGGAGTCAATAGATCTTTGTCAAAAACTCTGTTGGGCCACAGGAAAAAGTGCAGAGAGCTCCTCTGTCTCTAGAGGGGCATCAACAGGGCATCTTCCTCTGGCTGCACATTTACTGCTGCACAACTGCCCTCCTCTGCTACTAAATGCCCCACTTCCAAAACCCAGGTAGGATGGGAAGTGCAAGGAGAAGATAAACACATAAGTTTTCGTGTCACTGCATCTTATGGTTGAGACCTTCACAGTCTAGCATCACTGCTGCTTACCAGGTGGCCTTTCAGCAGAGAGGGAAATGTCATGAAATGACATCAATAAAGCTCACACAAGTGCAAAAGCAGTGAAGGCAGATACTCTGTATGTGTCACTACATTTTTGCCCAAATGCAAATTAAGTGTGTATTTCAAATTGTTGGTACTTTATGCATCTCACATCAGCATGTAGAAGTGGAAGTTAAGTTAGTCCATCTCAGTGATTCATATTCTGCCTAAGAAATGAATATTTTCTGATGGGACTGAAGCATATTAAAGGAGTTGAAATTTTCCAGCTCCCTAAACAAACAGAAAAACAAAATTGCTCCAAGAACTAAAACTAGAAAAGCTAATATTGCTGTCTGTGCAAGTACAGCAAAAAGGCAAGTGGTGTGCACCTGTACTGCCTGGCACTGTGCTGCCCTCTGAACCCCCCTCAGCTTGTGAATCCTCTCTGATGTTGAAAAACAGAATCAAGACAAAATCAGTTCCTGAGTAAACCTGAAGCCTGGCCTCCTTCTCCTTTCTAACACAGGAACTAAATGATAAAAAAGAGCATTTCCCATGGGAGTGAGACCACTGCAGTGATAAGCACTTGCATGGCCTTCCTTGGCGCAAAGGGCAAAGCTCTCAATCCATTAGACATGGCTTTGCCAGCCCAGAAATGGCCTGGGTCACATGAGGAGGACAGAGACAAGAAATGTAGCTGCATGGCACAGCTTAAAAAGCAAATTCAATTCCTACATGAGAAATGAAGAAGGTTATGAGCAATCACACAGTTCAGCCCTGCTTTCTGATGTCATCTCCTCGAGATGCAGGCATTTGTCCTCTTCATTTTCACTCATCAGCCAAGGCTCCATCTTCCATCCCAGCACCTCAAACATTTCCACAACAGTACCCTACAGTTCTGGGCCCCCAGAACGCAGATGTATACTTAATTAAGTTAATTGGATGTCACCTCACAAAGTTTCATGAAACAAGATTTAGCAAATTAGTACCCCTGGGAATGTAGCATCTCTCATGTGTGAGGTTTTCAATACCACTGGTGTTATTTCTTCATATCCAGCAAGTTTTGATTTTCTTTTGTTACTTAGCTCATCTCAAGGTAAAGAAAACAGAAACAAAATAAGAACACAAGCTTACCTCCAAACAAGGGCTCAGGCTCTACTAAGATTTCCTGCTTTTGAGGAATTGGAGCTCGTACTTCATCCCTACCAAAGGAGAAGAAACAACAAAAGAAAATATCAGAGAGATTATAATATTCCAAGTACTGTACAAACCCCATCTCATTATGCTCCAAGGCTCCTGCAACTTGAACCAGCTAAAGATGCTGCTGTAGCACTGCACAGAATGAAGAGGTTTGGGGTAAGTGGGACCTCGAGGGAGCATCTATGACCACTCATGGCACTGCTGCTGGACCTGGTACCCTGTGCACTGACAGCTGGCATGGATGACCTTTGATAGAAAATTACACAAAACCCTGAGTGGCTGGATCCCAGGCTTTGTCAATCTTCTATTTAAACATCTTTTCTTCTTCATAACTTTGTTAGAACTTGGAAAAGTTTCGAAAAACTTAGCCAAAGTTGTTAAATTATTCACTTGTGATCCTCCTTTCCTTGCTAGCTACATAGAAAAAAAATTATTTTCTTCATTACCAGCTTTTGTCTGTCAGAAGATTTTTTGCTTCCACCTGAAAGTCACACACCTCTCTTTTCCACAGGAAGGAAAACAAGGTCAAGGTGGCCATTTCCCCCCATTTCTGAAGCAACTCTTGGGCTCATTCATTTGGGCTCCCTCACGTGTCAACAGCTCAGTCAGCTATGCTTGCAGAGACTTACAAATAATGTGAAACTACAGTTAGGAGAAGAAAGTAAATCACCAGGAAATCACAAGCATCACTGTGACAATGGTGTGGTCACCTGGCCCACAGATCTATGTGGAGAAGGGTTCATCCATTGCTACATCCTGTCTATGACCTCCCTCTTTCCTCAGGCTCTTCCAAGGTGTGAAGTGTGCACTTTGCAGCTCCTGGCCATGCAGGTTACAAGAAGTAACTCAGGATGTCAGCAGGATGCATTAACCTTGCTCTTAACCTCCAAATCTTTGATTGCTCTGTGCAGCTAGTTACTCTCCATTTGCACATTTACTGTTCTGTCATCCTAGGAGGAACACTAAGCTGATCTGCACCTGGAGGGTTGTCAAGTATAAAAAAAGGAAGTATTCCAAGAAAAATCTTAAATCACTGATGTGCCAGAAGTTGTCTAGAAATAAGAACACTAACCTATACACCTGTTTTAACTTTGCTACCTGTCAAAAGTTCATGCAGGAAGGCACCTCACACCAGCTATAAACGTCAGCACTAAAAGAATTGTTTAAATTTATACATATGCTTCAAAAGTATGAGTGGCAAAGATTTTCCTCTGTATGTCAGTTGCCTTTTTCCTGAAGAGGAAGATTTTCCTAAGGACAAAAGCCTGGCTTACATTTAATTTACAATATTTAATTAATGTGATTTATACCATTCAAAATATTCTATTTATCCCAAGCAGTCACATTAATTGGCAGCACTGAGAGTCTCTGCCATGCTTTAATGGAAATTCTCTTCCCTTTACAGGCATCTGATATGTAAGAGGCTGATGAAGGTGTTGAAGTTGCTGATTCCTCTGCATACTGGTGTACAGGGTCTGGCCTTTCCAGTGCCAAACTGGCTTAAACCATCACAATAAAACCCTCACAAGTCAGACTCTTCTCTCAGGTGACAAGATACAGGATGAGACAAAACAGCCTCAAGCTACGCCGGGGAGGTTTATGTTAGATATTATGGCAAATTTTTTCACAGAAAGGATTGTAAAGCACTGGCACAGGCTGTCCAGGGCAGTGGTAGAGTCACCATCCCTGGAGGTGTTTGAAAAACATGTGGATGTGGCTCTTGGGGACATGGGTTACTGGTGAACGTGGTAGTGGTGCTGGGTTGATGGCTAGACTTGATAATCTTAGAGGTTTTTTCCAACCTTAACAATTATATGAATCTATGAAATGGGAATAATGTGGCTTCATTTATAAGAACCAAACCAACAGAATTCTCTAACTGCCAAGTTAGTGTAAAGCAAAATTGCTGAAGCAATTTAAAAATAAGACTCTCTTATTACTGGATCCCTACTTTAATGACTTGAGCTTTGTTTGTGAAAAACAGTAGGTGAAAGCTACAGAAAACTTCTGAAGTACCTGCAAGAAACTCACTTCTGGTTTACAAACCAGAACACCTGAAACACCGCTGGAGCACTCAATTTAACAAGATCAAAGCAGTGTGTATTGCAGTGAGTGAAAAGTGACAACTGCCTTATTTGCTGTGCCTTACACTGTGACATTTGTAGGACAGGCTGGTTTGCACAGCCGTGTTCCCAGGTACGTACTCAGAGTGTGGGCGAACAGCAGCCACTGCTGCAGAGCTGGTGCTGGGCTCCTCTGCTATCCCTCCTCCATCCAGGAACATGGTGACAGCCATCTCCAGGTTGTTGTTGCATGCCTCGAGCATATGCTTCCCCACGCTTTCACTGGCACCTGGAATGCCAAAGGGAAATCACAGCGTTTTGACTGGAAGCGCCCAGAACAGCTTTCTCTCTCAAAGCATTAATAATTAGGAAGAACGGTTCATCAGCTGCCATTTATCCCTGAAGAACAACTGTGAAAGGAGACAAACATACAGAGCTCAGGGGGAAGGGAATGACTGCAGTCAGGACAGCCAGCCTTCTTCCTGCCAGCAACACAAAAACCCTAGTGGAAACCATCTGAGGGGTTTTAGCACGATCTGGATTTTCTTCTGGAGGTCAGACATTTTCCTGGTACAGGGACCTGTTGGAATGAGTCCAGAGGAGACCACAAAGGTGCTGTGAGAGCTGGAACCCCTCTGCTCTGGAGCCAGGCTGGGAGAGCTGGGGGTGCTCACCTGGAGAAGAGAAGGTTCTGGGGAGAACTCAGAGCTCCTTCCAGTGCCTAAACGGGCTCCAGGAGAGCTAGAGAAGGACTTGGGATAAGGGATGGATGGGACAAGGGAGAATGGCTTTAAGCTGCCAGAGGGCAGAGGTGGAATATTGGGGAGAAATTCTTCCCTGTGAGGGTGGGGAGGCCCTGGCACAGGTTGCCCAGAGAAGCTGGGGCTGCCCAATCCCTGAAAGTGTTCCAGGACAGATTTGGAGCTACCTGGTCTAGTGGAAAGCATCCCTGCCCATCACAGCAGGTAGAGGATGAGCTTTAAGATCCCTTCGAAGCCAAACCATTCCACGATTCTATGAATTTTCCGAACACAGGCATACACAAAGAAAAATGAAAACCTGACTTGACATTTTAACAGGAAGAATATTAAACCAGCTGCTAAAGTTTTTTATCCACTTGCAACAGACATTTAGAGATGGAAGAAAAGACACCCTGATTTACTGATTCTGCTGAAAGGCAAAAAAAAACCAGCAGAAGCTCAGTTTATATAAGAAGGGAAAAAAAAAAAAAAAAAGCAGCCAAGAGGGAGAAAGCAGTACTTGTCTACAGAGTTCTCTGTATAATGACTAACATTTATTCAAATCACGGAATCATGGAACAGTTTGGGTTGGAAGGAAGCTTAAAGTTCATCTAGTTCCACACCCTGCCATGGGCAGGGACACCTGCCACTATCCCAGGTTGCTCCAGGCCCTGCTCAGCCTGTCTTTGAACACCTAAAGTGCAATTAATCCCAGTTTTAATGTTGCTGCTCAGGACAAAGCAATAGTTTCTAACATCCATTGCAAGTCTTTCCTCAGAGGATGAGCCTCCCAGCTTCTCAAAAACCATTCCATCAGCAGAAGCTCCCTCAGGAAAAGAAGCTCTCCTGCACCCAACTCTTTAAGTATCTGCTGACTACCTTCTCCACAGGTGGTGGACTGCCAAAGAGCTTATTTTCCTATGGAAAGGCTGGTAGAGAGGAAGAGTGGTAAAATGCAGCTGAACCAGTCTGGGAGCAGCTTTGGGATCTGTAGTAATTCTTCCTAAATTCACAGCAAGTCACCAAAATGACAAAACCACTTTGCCCAAAACCAGGCTCACAGGTAACATCAGTCTGGGCAAAACATTTTCGGATGTTTCCCAGATTTTCTGGGAATGACTCAGGAAGCTCTGGTTTGAACAGAGAATACACTGTGAAACTGTGGAGGTCAATCAGCTCTACATAACCTGCACATCAAACCACGGAGAAAGCCAAACTGACTGAGGAACTGGTTTCCCAAAACACCCAACCTGCCACAACAAGCGTGCTGGGATGGCAGTCAGCTGTATTTTAAGACCTTAATTGAGCTGAAGAAAGTGCAGATTAAAAACTAGTGACATCCCAAAAAACGACGAGAAGTGAATAGTTTTTCACTCAAGCTATTTTTTGGCTTTTTCAGCTCTTTTCAATGTGAACTGTAGCAATGAAACCACACCTGTGAGTCTGGAACACACACACCACTCTACACCTCACCGTAGAGTCATGCAAAGCCATTCACTTGCAAGAACTGGAAGAAATCTGGTAATTCAACTCTCTGTTATTATTTAAATTGACACTGATACCAAAAGTGCCTTCACTGATTCCTCATCACTCCTGAGGAAAGTGCCATCATATGAAAGCTTTCAGTCCTTGTGCTGGAAAACAGAAATTTTTAAATATTTGTTACATTTCAAAGAAAACTTCACAGATATCTCATCATTTCCTTGGGGAAGACATGTAGCAGTTACATCTTTTTAGCAGTACTTTCCTGGATGAGAGCACTACAGAAGCACAATTCTGCCATCAGGATCAAAGAAAAGGATCAAGGACTATTTCTCCTCATCCCTCATGCCGGGGAGTATTCCCTCAGCCTTTGCCCCACAGACAGGAGGGATTGCATACACTTACAACTCCACGCTGAAAAAAACATTAACACAAAGCACTGAGGTGTGAGCACCTGTCACACCACACCAGCACTGGTCAGACAGGCTCCATGGCAACACACTTCTAGATATCACCTTAAATTCTGTTAAATGGAAAAACAAAACTTCAAAACTCCACCTAACAGTGGATGGGTGAAGCCCACCAGGCTATTTCTTTTTTTAATTTCTGAAAGCATAAAGAGGGGGTTCTCCTATGTTGACCATAAAATATGTGTCTAAACACAAAAAGCTGCCAGGAAGAGGAAACCAGCACAGCTCTGCCTGTTCTGGTTTAGGTTTTAGCATATATCTCACACACAGGCACATACTACTAAAAATATATTTGCTGGAGGTTCTCTTTATTCAAAGGGTTTCCTGCATAAAGATTCTTAAGGAACAGCTGAGAGATCAATAATTTCCCTGCTTACATCCTGCTGCAGATTTGAGTGTGTCCAGCTACAGGGACACAGCCGGAAACGGAGCTGCTCTGGACAACCCGATTAAAGCAGTTTCATTTCTCTTTGGCTGTTTAGTTGATACATCTTATTAAACACTCCTGCAGTATCTGACATGCAAAGCCATCAGATTAAACACAAAGTGGGTCAAGCGCCCCAAGTACACAACCCGAAGCAGGAGCTGTCACCTGACGCGAACTCGCACGGAAAAGCAACCTGCTCTCGCCGTTCGCGAACTCAATTCCCCGCGAGTCGCCCGCGCTGGAGGGTATTTCTGGTTTTTCAAAGGCGGACTCCGGGCTCAGCTCCCGGCTCCCTCCCGGCCGCCAGCGGTGCCCGCAGCAGAGGGAAGCGGCTCCGGGGCGCGCAGGCGGGAGGGAGGGCAGGAGGCAGGGAGGGAGCAGGACACACAGCCGGGACAACCGGGAGGACCCCCGAGCCGCCGCTCAGAGGGAGGCGAGCTGCCCGCCGCGCAGGGAGCGCAGCCGGAGCCGGGGCAGCCCCGCCGCGCTGGGCGGAAAGGCCCTGGCACCGCCGGCGCCCCGCGGGAGGCGCTCCGAGGGCAGGGGCAGCGCGCCCGGAACCGCTCCGCCTCGGCCCGCGCCTCCCGCCCCCGGTCCGCCGGCGGGGGGGGGGCCGGGAGGGACCCTCCCGCGGAAGCCCCGCGGCCTCGGCGCGCCCCGCGCCCCGAACCCACCGGTGATGGCGGTGAACTGCTGGACCAGCGCCCTCAGCGCCGCGGCGCCCGCCGAGCCCCCGGGCGCCGCCATCTTGCCGCCGCCGCACCACAACACACGCGCCGCCGGCCGGCGCGCGCTGCGCATGCGCGGGCCCGCCCGCGCGCGCGCCCCTGCTCCCGCCCGCCACCAGGAGGGGCGGGGGTCTCGGTTGCCACGGTAACGAGCCCCGCCCCTCGGGCCGCGCGGGAGGCGGGAGTTGCCGTGGCAACGCCCTTTTCTCCCGCCCGGCGGTTTCCCTGGGAATCCCCCCGGCATTCCCGACCCGCCGCTTCCCGCGGCCACGGGCCTTGCCGGCCGGACCGCCATCCTCGGGACACGCGCCCGGGGCTCCCACCAGGATTTAGCCCGTCATGGCGGCCCGCGGCACAGCGAGGGGCAGGGCAGGCCCCGGGCCGGGTGCGGAGCAGGTCCAGGTGCTGTGACCTGAGAAACACCCCGGGAATAGCCATGATCACCAGCACAGGCTGGGGGTGACCAGCTGGAGAACAGCGCTGCGGAGAAGGACCTGGGCGTCCTGATAGGCTACCAGCTGTCCCTGAGCCGGCGCAGTGTCCTGTGGGCCAGAAGGGCCAGCGGGATCCTGGGAGAGGAGCACTGGGAAGAGCATTGCCAGCAGGGCAGGGAGTGATCCTGTTCCTCTCCTCAGCCCTGGGAGGCACAGCTGGAGTGCTGTGTCCACTCTGGGCTCCTCAGGACAGGAGACACATGGAGCTGCTGAAGCAGGGCTAGCAGGCACTGCGGAGATGAGGAAAGGCCTGCAGCATCTCTGTGCCCAGGAAAGGCAGAGGGAGCTGGGGCTGTTCAGCCTCCAGAGGAGCCCAGCTGACAGAGGCCCTCAGCCCTGGGTGTCCCTGTGTGCAGGGAGGGTCACAGCAGGGACCACGCTCTGCTCCAGGGAGCTGGCCATGGCACCAGAGGAACAGGCAGAACTGATGCCCAGGAAGTTCCCCCTGGACAGAGGCAGCACTTTCCTGGGCAGTGACTGAGCCCTGAACAGAGACCAGAGGCTGTGGAGTCTCCCTCACTGGAGATACTCCAGAGCTGTCCAGACACACTGCTGTGCCATGTGCTCTGGGATGGCCCTGCTGGAGCAGGGAGGTGGGACCAGGTGAGCCACTGTGGTCCCTTCCAGGCTGACCCATTCTGGGACTCTGCGAGGCAGAACCTGAGGTGGTCAAGGAACAGCTCCTCTGCACCAGTCCAGGGAGCCCTGACAGGGTACCCCTGCCATCACTGTCACCATTAGTTCTTCAAAGCCAGAAGAGGAAACCCCTGGATTTGTTCCCACCCACCGTGCCAAGTGTTTCTGATCCCCAGGTCACCTGGAGAAATGGCAGGAAAGAAATGTTTTACTCCTTTTCCTGTTTCCCGGCACAGCAGGAATGTGGCTGCCTCGCTGCTGAATACCTTGCCAGTAACACTTGTCAACTCTGTGAGTACCACAGAAAGCTGAGGTTTCCCTAAAACTGTAATAATTTAATACCTCACTGCCATGGAAATAAGTACAGCGGTTCCCTCTCTTATTCCGTCCCTGCCTCCCATTTCCTCACCAGCTCTGGTGCCCAGGGAAGCAACCAAGCCTGTAAAGTATTTGGGTTTTTGGCACTTGTTTTGTTTTTCCTGGCAGTTGGATGAGCTGAACTTGTTCACAAACAGGACAAATGAATCACAAGGGCTGAAGGCAGGTGAGCAGCAATGAACCGTTACACCAGCCCAGATATCCCAAATGCAGACTCCTGCTTCACCAACACCAGTCAAAGAAAGCTGATTTCACCTTCAAAGCCACAGGGACAGGAACAAGCTGTTGGTACAACCAAAATACACTCAGCAGTGGCCAAATTCCACCCTCTAACAATAAAGATCTAGAAGAATAGGCCAAATTATGCCTGGTGAGCATTACTGTGCCATGGATGTGGTGAGGAATGGGATCATTCGGGGGAACCTGAGGGCTTGCAGCACCCCACCTCGTATAGGGCTACTGCTATAGGTGACAGGTCTTGTACATTTTGCAGTAAAGTTTAGGTTTTATCTACCAACCAATTTCTAGTCCTGCCTTTTTTCCATTCTGCTCAAAAATAATAACAATTCTTATGTAAGAGGCCCTTCTGACACTGAGGGCAACATTCAGTGAGCTGGAAAAACACAAAGACCCCCAAATCCTTTAACACACCCTCCCGTATATACACACACCCCAAAAAACACTTGAGAGCTATCTAGACCTTTGAAATGGCAGATTTTGTAATTTTTGTTGTGATTTTCAGTGGAATCACAGCAGCAGGATTTGCCATTGCTGGTGAGAAAGGAAGTTCAGCAAGCAGCCCCCCCTGTCGAACTTTTAACTGGGATTAGTTCAGTGCATGTCTCAAATCTTAAATAAAAGAGAGACACAGTCACACACTAATAGGGAAAAAGAATCCATGGAACAGCTTGTGGACGAAAAGGGAATGAGGCTGGTGTGAAATGCAGCAATCCATGTACTAGGATGTGGTTTCATGCCACTTGAACAAGGTGCAGTGCTGCCAAAAGGGGAAACAGTCCCTTCTCCCTCACCCTCTTGCCCCTTAATGTTTCCCCTACCACTTTACCATCCAGAATTAATTCATGGCGAGTCCCAGGCTACCAAAGCTGGCAGTCAGGCATAGACTTAAAAGTGTTTTGGCAGCAAATAAACACTTTCTCCTCATCTGCTTTGAAAAAGGAGTTTGTTTTTCACAGGCTTACCCTGACTGGAAAGGCTGAGGGTCACCAGCATGGAAACAGTTAGCTCTGTCTTAAGAAAAAACTTTAATTGATGAAGGAATGTTTTTGACATCATGGGTAAGACAGAAAATAATCTCAACTGTGGTAAGGACTAAAGAAAAACAGCCCCAGATTGAAGGAAGACTTCCAGAACAATGGCTGGGGCAGCAGGAGAAAAATCAAAGGATTTGCTACTGGACACCTGTTGTAACTTTCCCAAAAAACATCTCTGAACAGAACATTTATTTATGAGAAGCCCACCAATGATAGAGACATGCAGGCAGAGGGGAAAAAAAAACACCCAACAATTCTGTTTTGGCTGAGTGTGCTGGTCATGCTTACATAAAATTTGGGTTTTTTTAAACTTAAACCATCAGAAGATGCTGATTTGAAGTATTTTGTTACAAATTTCCCAGAAAAGAATTAAAGTCGTCAATGGAGTTCAAAAAAAGGACAAAACTCAAACATTTGCTGACTTTGGTGACTAGCACACAGCCTTCAGCACTGCAGCTGGCACTTGGCTCCATTTCAAACACAGACAGTGCAGAAGTAGCTCCAAAGAAGCAAAGAAAACCCAAAATATGGTTTCATAAAACAATTAGCAAGAAAATGTCCTCTGCGGAGTAGGATCTGGTTGACTCTTCACCAGCCTCAACTTCCTACAGGCCTCAGCACCTCCACATCTAAATTTCAATTTTTTTTTATTTTAGTTATAAACCCAACAGGAACAGGATTTGATGGTACCTCTAAAAATGGAGGGGAACAGTTACAACCAGGCAGTTATGTGAATCTCTAATTACAGTTATGTCATTACTGACAACTCCACTTTTCAGTTGTTTTTTTCCCTTCTAACTTTCTCCATCATAAATGGCTTCTGGACTACTGTTTTAATCACACTCAAACCAGTTTGAGTATGAAAATCAAACAGCATTAAATATAGTAACACTATTATATAAGAATAAAGTTGCAGAACATGAACAGTAAGAAAACAAAAGTACCTCGTTCATAACAACAGGGGAAATGGGATATGCAGGAGAGATCTCTCTGGACAGAGATGAATATGAGCCCACAGCCTTGACACCCATGAAAGATCGTTGGCTTTGGCAGTGGAGAGTGACCATTTTCCTCCCTCTTTGTCCGAGGGACGGGTTAGCACATGGGAGGGAAAGAGTGACTGACTGGTTACTCTTGTGTTAATAGGTGTGCGAACAATGCAATTCCAGAAACAGCCTAAATTCTGGCAACATGCTTCAATTTCCAGAACAGTGGTTGTGCTGAGGGAAGCTTCAACCTTGCAGCTGACAGCCAGCCGGGAATACAGACTCATTTTTCACTTGTTTCCTCCACGGAATGCACATCTTTTCCGTTAAATACTCCGGATTCTCATTTTAAGATCAGACCATCAGTTATCCCTCTTTTTCAACACTACCAGTGTATGCACATTCCAAACCATGTAAATGCAAGCTAGAAAATAAGAAATGCTCTGAGTACTGCAAGAAGTGCTGCAAGTGCTACAAAATAATATTCAAGAAAAGAACAATTAATGTTACATTCTGGGGGTGCACATTACTAAAGCTTCCCAGGACTCAACTCTGCCCAAAGTGGCTCCCCTCCAAAGCAACAACTCAGAACTGCTTAGGGAAGCTTTGCCTAACTCAGGAGAACATCACCACAGTTCTCATTCCCACTCCACCACGTGTCTGTGGCTCTGCTGATCTACTCTGCAACAGGGCTTTTAAACATCTGCAGGATTGTCTTTTGCTTGTTCTTAGGCAGTGAACAAATATCATTTGTGTCACTGGTATTAACCACACAATTCAAAACCTTTCCTTCCTTGATGCTGGGGGATTTCACCCGAACCCTGGCAGGGGACTGCCAGTTTTCATTGCAGGA
Organism: Lichenostomus cassidix; assembly: GCF_008360975.1. Lineage (NCBI taxonomy): Eukaryota > Metazoa > Chordata > Aves > Passeriformes > Meliphagidae > Lichenostomus > Lichenostomus cassidix. The sequence goes on from NC_139490.1 coordinate 22,552,425, forward strand.
ACCTTTCCGAGTCTTGTGCTGATTGGTTTCATTCTGTTTTTTTGACCCCTTTGAGTTTTTTGCCATCCTGGGACTTTCCTTTCTGGCAGAAAAGTCTTTTACAGACCGAGGTGTTTTGGCGCGAAGAAGATACTCATCTGGAGAGCCCTTCTGTCGATTTAGTGTCCTTTCCTCCTTGTTGAGCTCCCTCTGCAGCTCCAGAGCCAGCAGCCTGTCCTGCTCCTCCTGCCTACGCCTTTCATAGAACTCCTGCTCAAAGGCTCTTTGTGTTTGCAAGTCAAAATCACTCATCTGCTCATCTTCATCTTCTACACTTTCTGAAAAGGTTCTTCTCCTCTTATCAAGCGTGCACAAGTCAATCATGGCATCAGCAGTTGGAGCCTCCAGCAACTTCCTTTTGGGAGTCTCCTTAGTGTTCTGCGGCCTCTCTGGTGTCTCTGCATCCAAGTGTCCAGGCTCCTTCCCCAGTTCACACAACCCAGTCTGATTGTCAGACATCACACAATTCATTCCTGACTGAACAGAGGCACAAGTTTCATCGGACTTTTCAAGGTTTATGCTTTGGACATGTGTTACATTGCTATTGTCTGACTCAATTCCATCATCTTCTCCTTTGGATCTACAAAGAACTGTTCTAGACCCTTCCCCTTCTGTGGCTCCATGAAGTACATCTGGAACTCCATCTTCTAAACAATTTGGTCCTGGTGTTTTTTCCTGGTTGACAGTTTCACCTGAAGCTGAGGCACTGAAGTAGTTCATGCATGATTCCAAAAACGAATCCTTAGCACCAGAATCTTTACGTACACTGGTCAGCTGTGGAGACAGGGTTGGCATTTCCTCTTGCTCATCCTGCAGTGCAGAACTGCTGCCTTCATTGCTGTTGGTCTCCTGAAGAAAAGGGAGGCAACACTAATCAGGTAAATTTATCAAAAGCCCATGAGGGTGAATAAATGCCAATTTCATGTCTCATGGCTGCATTGCCCATGAGTGCTCTGGGATAGCAACTCAGATACTTCTCTTCTTAAAAGACACCTAACTGTTTAATAATAATGAAAATTAAAGTAACTGCAGAAGCCCAGCTAAAGGACTGAAATCACAACTGCAGCATTTTCCTCTGACTGGTGACTCAGACCAACTGTGCAAGGCTGCTCATCTTCTTTTGGGGCCTTACACGGATGATTAGACAGATTAGCCACAGAATGATGTGAATCAGGGTGCACCCTCCTCCAGGAATCATGAATACTGAAGGTAGTTTAAAAAGGACAATATAACCTGCCCAGCTCTGATGTGCATGGGGAACAGAGGATTGGAATCCTACAGGCAAGGGGAATATCCCATAATTACTAACTGTGAGATTTATAAAAAAATTATTCCAGTTACCGCAGAGACAGAGCTGCTCCTGCCTCTTCCTGAGGTACTAGAGAACGACGCTGATCCCAACCCATCGTGATTCCTTGGAGACAGATACCTTAAAAGGAAAAAAAAAGGATACCCCTTTAAACGTGCTGTCCTTGAACTGTCAGTCCTTTGAATTAATCAAGATCTTCAGGTTCATTCTGACAAACAAAAACAAGAAGGGCAGGTGTTTCCCTTCTCCTCCTATGAGGAAAGTTTTAACCTTCAACACTTCACATTCTCCCCAATTATCTAGAGAAGCTGCCATACAGCATTCCAAAGAAGCAAATGGAGCAGAAGGACACTAAAACAAGCCAATAATTAAAGAAGAAACACTTGGCTGAATCCCTTACTTCTGAATGTCTCCAGAGTTGCTTGATTTGTTCTTTGCCTTGCACGAGCTGGCTGGGGACACCTGAAGTGAGAAGCTGTGTGCTGGTGACAGGCTGCCAAGCATGTGTCCCTCAGGATCCTCATTCTTCCATGACAAGTAAAAACAGTGTTAGGTAAAACGAAACAAAACACAAACTGCAAAAACCTCAGGGAACTACTTTGGTTTTACTGCAGAATTAGTTACTTCTGCCCTAAGCATTCTAGAACTGTGAGTAACAGCTGGTTATGGAAAAGGAAACATTACATGATCCATACATCTTCCTGGATTTAGCACAGAGGGACAGGAGGCTTTGTTCAAGTAAGTACACAGCTTTCATCACTGGGTAGCAAAAATTAAACTAACCAAAACAAATTAATGGAACAAAAAAAACCTCCAAAAGGTAAGGCACATTTTGACTATACATTCCTTTTCTGCAGTACCTGTTACAGACATTCATTTCTTCCAAAGAAGGATTTTTAAAATCCTGAGGAAAAGGAAGCATACAGCAGAAAATCCATGTTTTGGAATGTGTCAGAATGAAAACATGCAGCACATGTGCCAGATGCTGGATTTCAAGTGTGTATTACACAGGCTTCACCCTCCCACTGTTTTTTCAGAAATTAATGGTCAATCAAGGCTTTAAAGTACTGGGGGATGACAACAGCTTCCAACTACAACTAAAACAAATTTAAATTACTCCAAATTTTAACATTTGCTCTGAGAAGTCCAAGTTGCTTGCATTATATTTGCTGTTGTCCCCCTCAATCCTAACTCACCAGACTGTTACTTAGCTGCCAGGCCAGCTCTTCATCTTGCTTTAGCTGTTTCTCCATCTCCCTGCGTCTCTCTTCTGCCAACCTGTTCTCCTCCTCCTCCTCTGCCAGCAGCTGCTGGATGTATTCCTCACTCGCCTTGTTCTCCTCTTGCTCGTGTGCTCGCCTTTCTGCCTCCACCTAAAACAGATGTTTTAAAAAATCCACCTGGTTACTACTGCAGAGCCACATTTTACACCAGAACCTCTCAGCTGACACTCCTTATTCGCTGTTCACAAAAATAGAGCAGTATTTCATTGCACAAGTCTCAAAGATATACGAATCACATGGACAGCGTGTGTAGAGCCTTTGGTTTGACCATGGTGACAAACCTTTCTGTAAGAAACCTTTCTGTAAGATTATACCATTAACCTTGCTCACCCGCAAAGTGAAACTCCATTCCTCACCTTTTCAAAGTGTTAGAAGCAAAAACTAAGATCTCCAAACACATGGATCTACAGAGAAACTGGGATTAGGATTCTTTCTAAAGCTGAATGCCACCTATCCCACAGCATTTGATCAACCTGCTTACATCATTATAATATCCCACAAACAGCACATCTCTCTTCTAGAAGTGTCTTGCTCTCTTGAAGCATGCAAAACCCAAAGCAGCTGGCCAAGATTTTTAAATCTGCCTTCCTTACAGCAGACGTGTGTTGACATATCAGTTACCAGCAACTCCACGAGGACAGCAAAGTACTTCAAGAATAAAGCTTTCTTTGGAAATTCCCCCACTCCTCTGCTTCATGTGCTCCTGGAACCACCAGCAAGGGGCTCTCAGGGAAAGGTGCATTCCCACATATTTTTCAACTCTAAATCTTAATACTACTGTGTTTGGATTGGAAGAAGGATCCCTAAAAGAATCTTTTCTGATTTTGAAATTAGCACAGGTAACAGAGTGAAAAAAGAAGAAAGCAAACGATGTACGTTCATTACTGAAGCTCATCTAATTGCAGTCTCTTACTTGGAGGGAAATCAAGAAGGCAAATATAAAACCAAAGCCCAAACACTTCCAAATTTCTACATTTGCTACTTTTACATACACTGACTGAGAAGTGAGGTAGGGGATATAGATCAAGAAATCTTGAGAAATGTCACCTTGTGTCAAATACAAAAAAATTCTCTCCTCTTCCATCAATTTAATTCATTATTCAGGAGTGACCAGTCTGTTCTTATAGCTGCAGTGCCCTTTTAAGTATCTTTATTATTAAATAACATTACAACTGTTCGTGGGAACAATTCAAATAATTGGATATGAAGCATTTATGCTTTCTGAGTGTATTTTTCAACTCACCTTACTAATCTCTGCTTCATATTCCTGCCTCAGCTCCCCAGGCTTGCTCAGCTGATGCTGTGGCTTGGGGACACAAACTAATCAAGAGAAAGGAGAGGAAAAAACCAAAGTGAGGAACTAAACAAGATCACAACAGTCAATAATGAAGGATTTTAACAGATGACCACCACACCCTGTCATTGGAATGATTTGACTTAAATCAAGTGTTATGATTAAAAAGAGAAAGGAATAAAGGAAAAAATACCAAGGAATAAAGTTTACACAGTAGAAAAATGTGGTGTTACAAAGTGGCATGAAGAGGCAGTGTTTTCCAAGCACTGCATATAAAGCAAATATGATGGAACAGGTTGCCCAGAGAAACTGTGGCTGCCTCAGCCCTGGAAGTGTCCAAGGCCAGGCTGGATGGAGCTTGGAGCATCCTGGTCTAGTGGAAGTACCCCTGCCAATGGCAGGGAGGTGGAATGGGATGACCTTCAAGGCCCCTCCCAACCCAACCCATTCCCTGATTTATTCTGTCATTACATTAACTATAACTTGTGTCTTTCACTCTTTTTGGTTAAAAAGACCTCAGAACATTTCAAGTGGAACAAGTTGCTCTACAGCCAACCTACCAAAAACCTCCCCCGCAGGGAGCTTGCAACGTAATAAACCCCAAAATCCTTCTTCAAAAAGTTAATCAGATTTCACTTCCTTCTCTCTGACACCACAATTTTCAGCTCAGAGATTCTTGCACTGACTGAACCCCTGGAATTTCAACCATACTAATTAACACATAAAAATCTTATAACCACTTCACTTACTTAAAAGTGATAAAGAAACACTCCCAAAGACTCAAACACTTGGCTTGCAGATGCTACAGCTGCAAACGAGCAATGAACAAGGCCAGGCAGCCACACACCAATACCTTGCACCAAAGGCATGAACAAACACCCACTGAAATGACCAGACCATTTTTGTCCTCTGTACTAGAAATGAAAAAGGCACTGCCCACCTCTTCTCTGCCTCTTTTGCAGGAGAGCTCTGTCTCTGCCTTGCCCAGCAGTAACACACCTGCCAACCCACAACTCCTTATTTCCCAATATTCAAAGTCCACCCACAGCAATTACCATAGCAAAGCAGAGACATCCCAGGACAAGTGACATCTCACTTACTCTCCACATCCAAATCCTGTCCGTTAATCCTCCGCTCGCACTCCTTTGGGTAATTCTTCTGAATCTTCTCCCAGAGCTCCCAGTTGATGAGAGTATTTCTGCGGGTATTGTACCGTGCCCAGGAAGAGACTCGACGCCTACAAAAGGGGCAACAGAGACTGGCCTTTTCCACTGTCATCTGGAAGCAGTAATTGCAGAGGGTATGGCTGCATGGCAGCGTGACAGGCTCCACAAAGATCTCCATGCAAATCTGGCACAGGCAGTCGGACAAGGAAAGCGGGGCTTTGGAGTTCTTCGACATACTGACTTGAGGCAGAGGAGCAACACTAGGACAACATCAGGACCTGAAAGCAAAAAGAAACATTTATGTCCCCTATGGGAAGCAAAATAAAGGAAAATACAAAATGTTTTACAGCTATTTTAAGAAAACGTTACAGGATTTAGAAGCCTGCTAAAGTGGTTGCTTTTGCTCAGGACCTGAGAAATTCCTGAGGAAGAAGCAGGTCTTTACAGAAATCATGGAAACACCGTACCAGGTTTTCCTACTGCCGTTTCCTGAGCTGTAACAGGTGCTTTAGGGAGAGCAAGGTGGTGGTAAGGAGAGGGGGAAAAGATGAGAGTTCTTCCAGCCACTCCTATTACTCCCCTCTTCTCCCACCATTCCCTATGACAAGCTATACCGGACACGTTATTCCAGTTACCTTAACCTTCCATTCACTCATTTTTGCAGTATATCTGTGTCCTTCAAAAGCTGCTTTTGGCACAGACTTGTTTCCAGCACGTTCTGAAGGTGAAATACATCAGAGCAGAGCAGCTTCTTTCTCACTCATTTGCTTGCTTATGCTAGGACTATAAAGCTAAAATACCTTTCTTCGTAAGACAAATGAAGAATTAAGATTTCAGCACCTTCTTGTATGACTTGAAGCTGTGGGGATCATCTGCCTCCTCACACGATTTTTCCACTTGGCCCAGCAACGCTGTGAGAGAGAAAACAAAAGACACATATAGCAAAAGAATAAACCCACTGATTTTTAACTTACAAGCGTCTTAAACAGGCAGCTTCACAGACGGGAGGCCCTAGAAAGAAAGGCTGCCATTCCTCACAGAGAACTCGCCATGGAGACAAATACACGTTAAGGCGGCTTTTTTAAATTCCCGCTGTTTTTATTGATAAAAAGCAAGGCCCGGGCCGTGGGCGAAAGCAGCCCCTGACCACCCCGGCCCCTCAGGCTCCCGGCAGCACCGCCACCCACCGCTCGGCCCGCCGATGGCCACCGCGCAATGGCGGCCGCGCTCCGCCCTCACTGAGCGGCCCTTCCCGCCGCCCGCCTCACGGCTCCGCCTCCTCCTGCTCGCTCTCCTCCTTCTCCTCTTCTCCTTCCTTCTCCTCCTTCTTCCGCTCCTCTTCTCTCTTCTCCGCTTTCACCTGCTCCGCCGAGCCTGCGGGGAGACAGAGGCCGCGGGTCCTCAGGGGGAAGGCGGGCTCGCCTGCGGTGATCTGATGAGCGGGAATAGCGTCCCGCTGCCAGAGGGCAGGGTTGGGTGGGATGTGAGGAGCAAATTGCTCCCTGTGAGGGCGGTGAGGCGCTGGTACAGCTGAGTCGCGGCTGCCCTGTTTGCTGCAGTGCCCAAGGCCGGGTGTGGAGGCGGGTTTGATGGCTGGCTTTGGTCCCTGGCCGTGCTCACCTGGCCGCCGGTGCCCAGGGCACATCCCGCCTCAGGTCCTGCTCCAGCAGCTCCTCCTGCCGCTCAAACTCGTGCTCCAGGCTCTGCAGGCTGCAGTCCAGCTCTGCGAAGCGAGCCTCCAAGGACAGCAGCCTGCTTTCTACCCTGCGCGGTGGGAAACAAGGGAAAGGGAATTTCGAAACGGTTTGGGGCTTTCTGCCGTGACATTGCACTGTGAACAGCTCCAGACCCGTTCTGAGGATCCTCCCAAGCTTTGTGATAGCAAACACCACTAAAAGTCAAGGGGTTTTGTCACATCCCATGTCTTTGTGGCCCTTTCCTTGTGCAGAGATCTTACAACGTCCAAATACAGCTGCAGAGTTAGTATGTAGATACATCTGCAGCTCTCAACCAGTTGCATTATTAGTGACACAGTTTTTTCTCATAACATACTTCGAGGTGATTTATGCTTTTATTTGTAATGTCACGGTCTTGTGAACTATTTTCGTTTAATGTTGAGCACAGTTTCTCATTATTCCTCTGGAATATGCAAATAATTGCAAAAAAATATGCAAAAATATGAAAAAAAAATAATGCAAATAATAAACAAGCCACCTGTAATGTTTCTCTCTCCCAACAGCTCATCCTGCTCTGGTTTTCCTTTCTATAGGACTGTTCTTCCATGCACAACTGTGATAAAAACTGCTTCATGGCTTGTGTGTATTAACTGCTTTTTCATTATTTGGTATCTGTTGTGTTTTGCTGAAGAAAACAGCCTGTTTTAAAAGAGCTCACTGTTTTAAGAGACAAGGTACAAGGGAATGCAATTATTTCTCTCTTTCCTGGATATACAGGGTGTGTTTGGCTTCTGTCACTTTGGGTGGTTTTTGGAAAGAGAGTTTTCTCCACAATTTCCTCAGTTACCTGATTGACATCGAGGAGTGTTCTTGAGAATCCTGAGGATCTCAAAGCTAACATAAATAATTCAAAGTTTCTTCCTAAATACTGAAAAACTATTTCAGTACTATGTACTTAATAAGTGGTTTACTAGCAGAACATCACCTACTCCTTACAGAATTTTTTGTGATTTTTCTTTTTAGTTTACTGGCAGAACTTCACGCTGTATCAGCTAACAATAACTATACCATCAGCAAATATTACAGACAAAACCCTGCATTTTTTTCTTTCTCTTCTCTTATTTCATCCCTAGTTTGCTCCACTGCTTCTGTTACTATTATTATTGTATTATTTTAATGTTCAGGGAATTGAGTTCTGAATTGTGACCTACCTGTGTTAAACATGCTCTTCATGTCTTTGACTTGTTTGTTGTGGCCCTATTATGTGTATCTTTGGCTGAACTTTTTGTAAGAACTAAATACACAGCAGCTTTCAGGTGGTGACATTTAAAAATAAAAAATCCAAACAAAATAAAACCCTCCAAACAGTTTTTCATTCTTTCACACATATCTCAAAATATTTTAAAGGCTGTTGTTAAAAGAGACAGACCAAAAATGCTACTTTTTCCTGTCATCAGCTCCTCCCTCTCCTTGCCTGCCTCTGCTCCTGCCTCCCCCTTCTCCAAACCAAACCCTGCTTTGGATTCTGTCTGCAGCTGACCTGAATGAGGAGAAAATAAAAACACATCAACGGCAGCATATTTTAGTAAGTATCCCCGACCTTAATTCATTGTCTGGCCGCTTATGCAGATCCTTGTCTAAAGATTTTCTGTTGTTTCCTGAGGCTACAAGGCTTCCTCTGCAGCCCCGTGAAAGCTCATCTTACTGCGGTAGGACTCCTCTTGCTTCAGCAAGAATTTTGGGACTAAAATAGAACTTTAATTGGTAAATTGAGCTGGTGTCATGTAGAAATTGAGAGAGTTCAGAAGAATTGTAAGGATTGATGTATCATAATTGGATCGAATCTGTCAGCACCGAGAGAGCAAGTGCAGAAGCTGAGGTGAGGTGAGTCGGGGCTTTTGCTGTGAATGACTTTCTGAGCTGAGTTGTCAGATAATGAGTGTCCTTGCCGGTGAATTGCTCCCTGGTTTGCAGCTTTTTATAATGGTAAATAAGCTTCTTCATGGCCCATTCTCTGGCTTCCTTCTCTACAAGAGAAAAGTTATCCAAGATCTCATCGCTAATGCTACTCTAGTGCAGCAGTGGTTTTTCAGCAGCCTTTAGTCCAGCGCTTCAGTATTTGACCAGTTTTGCTGCTCCAGCACTTTTTTTGTTTTTAATATTGCCTGTTTTTAAATTAATCATCTGTATTTTTAATCACCTGCAACAAACATTTCAGCATTTGCAATTTTGGATTTGACAACGTTCAGTTTCACCACAGTAGATCATAACTGATCTCCCACAGCTGTTACTGAATTCTGATAGACTGAGTGCTGCTGCCTTTTGATCTAAGTTTGGAATGAAAAGAGGAAGAATGGATTTAACCTCCTGTTTTCATTTCCATCCTGACCTCTGAACACTTTTTCCTTTAGTGTAAGTGAAGGTACCACTGAGTCAGTGACCTCTGACTAGTGTCCACACAAACCACATCCCCATTCTTTACCAGAAAGCTTTTAAAATTCCCCTCTTGTTAGCACACAGAACGTACTTGGAAGCTGTGCAGTAAAAGTTCCAGCATTCCCTATTCTCTGGAAGTGTGGTTCTATGTGAAACCTTGTTTCTGCTAGTCAGGCATTTACAGAAAATGACATTTTAGTGCTGTCATGTGGGTTTTATTTTCCAGGTCAATGCAGCACCCCACACTTCTCCAAGCTCTCCCTGTTCACTCACTCCATGGTATGTTGTACACACATTTCTTCAAGCAGTTTCCCACAGAATTAATTTTTACTTTTTTCTTCCAGGAGTGGTTTCACTGTTTCTCCCTCTGGTCAGGTCTCCAATAGCTACTTTTGTGTTCACCATTGTGTGAATAATCAGAGTCATAAAAGCTGTGAGTGAACCAACGATATCAACAGTATCTTGACAAGAGGAGCAGTCTCTTTCCAAGTGTGTCAGCTGTCTGTCTGTCAACACATAATCATTCATTTCCTAAGCAGAAGTACTGCATCCCATCAGCTGTGACACTCTTGATAGGGATAATTTTTACTGCAGGTAAACCACAGTTGTATGTATGGCACCTTATTTGACTTTAAAATGTCTTGACACTGTTAGCATAGTTTGCTTTTGAAGCTAACATATCGTAGAATCCCAGAATGGTTTGGATTGGAAGGACCTTAAAGCCCACCTCATCCTCTCCCCTGCCATGTTCAGGGACACCTTCCACTATCCCAGGCTGCTCCAAGCCCTGTCCAACCTGGCCTTGGACACTTCCAGGGATCCAGAGGCAGCCACAGCTTCTCTGGGCAACCTGTGCCAGGGACTCACCACCCTCACATAATGTAAAAATCCAGACCTGAAAATCAAAGTGGGGACAGTATCCTGCCTGTCTCTAACTGCTGAGAATTTGAGACCCTTTTTTGACTCTTCCTTAAGATCCATGCTTTTATCTTTCTATCTGCTCTGAGCCACCACCATAGTGCCTGCTGCTGCACAGCTGAGCACAGGCCAGTGCCAACGAGGGCAGCTGAGGCTGGATTGTTTTACAGGAAGTCTGTGAACCTGTTGGTCACGTTCCTCTGCCAAGTGCAGGCTTTGGAAATGGAGGATGAATCAGCGTCACCTATGTCCCGATTCCCCAGTGATGGTGATTTGCTTTCTTTAAACTTAAAAGAAAGGTTCATTCTTGGGTTTGTTTTTTTGCTAACAATAACCACTTAATGCCTGTCCTTGAACTCTCCAGACTCTGAGGCCGATGGTCTGAAAATCAGAAGTTCAGCTCAAATCTCCCATTAGAACAGCAAGCCCCAAATTTCACGGAATCACAGAATATGCTGAGTTGGAAGGGATCCACAAGGATCCAACTCCTGGCCCTGCATAGACACCCTAGTAAACCCACCCTGTGCCTGAGAGCATTGTCCAAATGGCAGCCTCAGGGCCATGACCATTCCCTGGGGAGCTTGTTCAGTGCCTGCCCACCCTCTGGGAGAACCTTTTCTTATATGCAACCTAAACCTCCCCTGACACAACTCCAGTCCATTCCCTCAGGTCCTGTCACTGGTCACCACAGAGAAGTGATCAGTACCTGTCTCTCCTCCTCCCCTCACCAGGAACTTGTAAACCTCAGTGAAGTCTCCCCTCAGTCTCCTCCAGGCTGAACAGACCAAGTACCCTCCTCACCTGGTGACGCCACCATGGAGCTGATGGCTCTGTCCCTCTTTTCTCCCCAGTGAGGGAAGAAGAGATGAAACCTACACATGAACTGCTCCCTCCCTGCATACACACAACGTCTATTTATACCTTTGCCCACGGAAGTTTCCAGGGAAGCACAGGTTTGCCATGCTCACAGATTGCCTGGTCTGGTGTCCCATTCCCCAGCCCTCCATGCTCTCCCCCTCCCAGCCCTGGCAGAACCTGTTCAGCGTCTCGTTCAGGGAGCGCAGGGAGATGCTGGTTTTTGCCATCTTCCTGGAGAACACCAACAGAAGAAATAAAAGCCAGAGCGGGCTTGCTCCTCTCTCCTGAAGCCGGCAGCAACAGCAGGGACAGGGGATCCGAGTCCTGCAGGAGGTTGTTTGTTCCAAGGCTTTTTATAGCCTGTATATCCAAATATAGGTCATGGATGCACCAACACACGTTCATGGACATTTCACACACTGAACCACACAGCCCGACCTGACCCCTTCCTCTGCCCCACTGATCCCCGTGTCTTCACAGAGAAATTAATTCAGAGATAACACAAAAGGGAGTAACTACACTTTTCTGTTGGTTTTTTTTTGCTGTGTTTTGGCTTCATTTTGCTGTTGCGCCCACCAGATCATGTCTTGGGCCAAAGCCTCCTGCTGGGAAAGACTGCACAAGCAGATTGCCTTTGTTTTTTTAAATTAAAGAAGTACGAAGGTAAAATCTGATTTGGATGAGAATGAGTTATGTTTGGTTGCAAGGAGCTGCTTTGAGCAAAACCAACAGTTGGAATCTCTTCCTTAAAGGACGGGAGAGAGGAAGCACAACCAGATAATGGTTTTCAGGAACTGGGTATGCAAATAGAAGAGCTGGAAATTTTTGCATAACAATAGGGGTCTGGTAAAAGCTCAGCTGGTGAAACACTGCAGCACAAACCCCCCATCAGTGCAGCAGGTCCTCAGCCTGCACTAGAATTCAGTTCCATGACAGGGTAAGGACAGTCTGGGAAAAAAAACCCTTTTTTTTACAAATTATTTGCTTACTCAAGGGAAATCCACCATGAACTTAACATGTTGCAGTATTCCCACTTAGGTCTTCCTACCTTCAATTTGCAAATGAAGGGAAGCTTCTAGCAAGCCAAGTTGTGCTCATTGTGTTTCAAAGCTTTGGGAAGATGGGAAGTATTTGGATAAGTAGAAGCTTCATATTCCCCCTGATTGGGGTACAATACACTTCTTGACACAATTTTGTGTGAGTTTGGCACTGTTAGAGTGAGTCTAAGCACAAGGGAACGGCAAGAGAGAAAGCATTTATTAAGACAAGTGTAATAGTTCTTTTTCCCTGGGATACAATACTAACTGACAGCTGACCCAGCAAACAGGTGTAGGAGTTCCCCTTCCCCTTCCTTTGCTGCAGAGAAAAAATACAGTTGGCAACCACAGGGAAACTCATTTGATTACTTGTTAATTGATGCATCTCTAGTCTATGCAGCTGCTGACAGGGCGATGAAAACCAGATTCCATTATGACCAGTTTAAGCCAACTAGGACACAGCTTCATGGGAAAAGTCAGAGCACTGCAACAGCCCAAACCACATGGAGCTGAGCCAGTGACAGCCCTGCTCCTGTTCAGCAGCCTCCCTTAGCATTGTGGGTGTCTCCTTAGCACTAATTTCCTCCTCCAGCCTTAATTACGTCAGCTTAGTCATGAACTAATGTTACCCCTAAATATAGAGACCCGTTTCACTTAAATTCAAGCAGCAAACTGCCAACCCTGCAAGAGACAGTGGCTGTGAATACAACAGCCACAGGGAACCAGCATGAGGCCAGGGACATCATGAGTGCACAGCAAATCCCAGTGGGGTTCACTGTCCAGTTCACTGTCAGTGCATGTAACTGGCTCCAAGAAGTGGTTTTGTCCCCCAGCTTTCTGTAAACACCTAGGTCCCTTAAGGTTCTGGCAATGGATAGGCTGATATAGAGCTTGTCTGGTCAGCGACCAACACTCTCCTGGAGCCTTTGATCTCTGTGTATGAGAGCCAGTTCACCTTCTCTCCATGCTCAATGGTGAGCTTGGGCACAACTCCAGTGTGTTCATTTGAGCCCACTTTGTTGAGCTTCCCATCTTTTCTGCTGGAAGCAGCTGATTGGGCCTTCTTCCTGTGCAGAGATTTTGCTGGACTTTTCTGCTGCTTTCCGACGTTGCTGCTGACATCCCAGAGCAAGACTTTCCCGTCGTTTCCTCCAGACAACAACCAGTATGCCTCTGGCATAAAGAGCACCTGTGAGACTCCCAAGCTGTGACCCTGGAACTCCAGCTCACGTTCAAACCTGACCCCGGTGACTCGGAATATTCTGACTTTACCATCTTGAGCTCCGCAGCTGAAGATGTTGCCGCAGGAGGCGACAGACAGGGAATGTGCGAGCGGTGGGTTAAAAAACTGCCCGGCTGACTGCAGGCTTTCTTCCTCCATGTCACACTCCTGCAGGTTTGTGGTCCACAAGGGACGAGCTTTCTGCAGGTTCCACAGTATCACCTGGAAAAAAAAATCAGGATGAATCAGTAATTTGTGCGTGTTACATAAAATCAGATTTTTAATAGTAAAAATAAACAACCACACTTCTTGCCCTAGCAAAGCAAAGATTGTGCATGACTCCAGGAGGTGTAAGGCACGTGGGGAGGAGTGGTTAAACTTGGCCTGATAAATGTAGCAAGTCCTTCTGGCCTGTTTTCCAAACCCCTGCCGCCATACTCTGCAGTCAATGACTCAGACCTTTAGACCACGAAAGAGATGCAAACACTGCTCTAAAAGCTTTTGCATTTGTCTCAGCAGTAGTAATAATGACATACTGCACATCAATTATTGAGAAGGAGGGACACGGAAACACTAGCAGTGAATAGAGATCATTATCATTCTGGAGTTCTGTCTCTGCTGCTTGGCCTAAATAGTCACTTCCATGAACGTGTCTGAAAAATGGGACAGCAAAATGCAAACAGCAGTTGAGGCTGTTGTTTTTAAACAGGCATATTTGTATTTATTTTTATATCCGGTGAGTAGATCCGGTTTGTGCTATAGAGTACAGCATGCTTTTTCTGATGAGAAGGGGGAGGTTGTGCTTTCAGACTTGCTTTTCCAATGCCACCCCACCCCATGAAGAATCCTGTGTCTCTTGTACGGCAGTTCAAGCTCTACAGATTTATACTGAGCCAATTGGAAATAATTTTCTTGAGACTTTTGTAGGATCTGAATTGACAATGAGCATTCTCAAGGCCAGCAGATCCAGAAGCACAGATCAGTGTAATGCAGCACTGGTGACTCTTTGCTTCATAAAGCTCAGCTCCAATTTGTTATTAATAAAAATATTCCTTCAGTAGTAATCACCAGTAAGAAGTACAGAAGTCTTTAAATTTAGTTCACAGAACAGCCTGGCTCTCCATTTCTTGAATCCAAATCACACTACAACATCTGAAATATGTTTCCTGTCACTCTCCTGTTTCAGTGACTGCTGTTGCTGCTGCATTAAAACTACTTCCACAACAACTGTGATTTACTGTAAATCAGAGGGGCTGGGTGATGCTTACAGAAAATACTCCTGTTTTCCTCACAGACAGCACTGCAACAGCCTGAGGAATCCATCAACTGCTGACAAGCTTTCTGCAAACTAAGTATTTTCTGTCCTCGTGGCATTTTCCCTGCTTCATCAGTACTCCTGAAAGAACTTCAGCAACCTGAATTTCAATTCTCATCAGCCATGGCATCCCTGAGCATTTGACATGCAAGCCCAGAACATGTTTTGATGCTTGTAGAGCTCAGAACTTGTCCAAAGGCATGGTGCAGCACAGGGCTTCAGAGTTCTGCAGCTAAGCTCCCTGTGGGAAACGGTGCATCTTAAATGCAGCCTCAATGCACAGTGATGCTCTTTTCACTGTACAAAAACAGACTAATGAAATCTTCTTTGGGACATTGACTTTCACCTAAAAACCAACTTGCTGAGCTACAGTACATGAAACTAATACTAAAACGTCACAAGAAATAATCAGCTCTCTTGTACCTAGTTGTACATAAATGCTTACAATTCTGATAAAAAGTTTCCAGCCACAAGCTTGTGTATCTGCATTTCAGGGAATGGAATTAAGCCAGCTGAAGGACTGAGTGTTTACTCCTCCCAGACTGGATCATCGTGGCTTTAACACGGAAAAACACAGTTTATACTAAATATCAGCATGTATTTGATCTAAGGGGTGTGAGATGCACTTTGGTTTCAAGAACAGTTTGAAACTGCTCAACACTGTCACACAAACTTCACCCTGACACCACTGGAACCACAGAAACCTTTGAGAAGTGACAGTTTTCATATTGGGCTAAACCAGGAATGTGGTCAGATCTCAACCACTGGAAAGAAATTACTGAAAAACATCTGGGTGACCAGCTTTGGACTTGATTTAACTCCTAGCATGGTTCATCTCAGCATGCAAAGGACAAAGTTTCCTCTTGATGAAGATAGACAAGTGTAAATGACAAAAGAACATTTCATGCTTCCAAGAGGTCAACAGAACAAAGGACAAATTATACAAATCACTTGTTCTCGCAGTGATATGCTCCACTTGGAAAGGTACTGCTCCACCTGCCTGCCTCAGGAGATGTGCCTTTTCCTCACTGTCCTTTGCATCTCATCTGCAGCCACAACTGATCCCCTACGGACAGCTTCTTGTTTTGCTCAATCCAGCGAAGAGCTAATATGGCATGAGTGAGCTTTGCAGCATATTCTGATTTCCCCTCACCCTGCTCACTTTTGAATTGTAAATATTAAGGAAGATAACAACAGGGACAGGAGCTGCTGTTGCACAAACAGCCTCAGCACTTAGTTTTTGGGTCAAAATTACTTCAGAATAGTGAGGGAGCTTTCTGGTGACTGCATGCTGAACACCTTCATGCTCAGTGAAAGTCTGTGGATGTCTCACTACACAGGTGGGTAATTTCTGTTTCACTTCACTAACAACCGTGCACGTGTATGCAAATCACCTGCATGTCCAGTCCACAGGAAACCAGGCTTTGGGGCCGCTGAGGTCGGAAGGCAACAGAGGAGCAGATGTTGGAGTGTCTCAAGGACCGGCTGACTTTCTTGCTTTCCAAGTCCACAACCTTTATCGCCCCCGAGTCATCCGCCGCAGCCAGGAAGCTGTCGGTGTCGTTCACTGAGAGGCAGTTGATCTCCTCCTCGTTCACGTGGAATTGCTCCAGGGGCTCGTGGAGGGAGCGGACATCCAGCACGCTGATGGTTTCTCCGTGGGACGTGTATAGCGTGCTGGGGCAGCGGGCGGAGAACACCACCGAGGTCACGTCCTCTGCCTGCGGCAGCCGCAGCTGTGCCACCGGCAAACCTCCCCCGTCCCAGAGCGCCAGCTCGCCCTGCTCCCCGCCGGAGGCCACCAGCCCTTCGGCGCTCACGTTCAGGCACAGGACAGAGGAGGAATGTCCACCATTCCACTGGACTGCCATGCTTCAGGGAGACCTCTGAAACAAACAAAAAAAACCCCCTGAATTGAGGTGGTTGTTGGTCTCATTACAGCAGAAATTTATCCAACAACTAGATCATCCTGCAAACTGCTTGAGACTCCAGCGTCTAGTTAAAACAGGCACCTCGACAGCTCAGGACAGCTCAGTACCCAAGTGGAGCTTTGGCTCGAACAGCACTGACACCAGGCATAGCCGCTGCGCTGGCCGGTCTTTTCCAACCTAAATGATACAATGATTCTGCAGTCCTTTTAAGAGAAGCATTACTAATGTAAAACAGGTTGCAACACATTTAATTGTCACTCAGAGCACACCCATGGCGCTCACCAACTTCAACTTTCCCTGGCGTGACCGCCCGCGGCAGCCTGTGTCACAGCACTGCTGAGGGAAGCACATCAGCAGAAAATTCACTGACGGGCGAAAAAAGTTAGGACAAAAGTATTGGAAGGACTGGGATGCCGTGGGGAAAAAGAGGCTTTGTATGATAGCCCAGCAGCTGCTTCACTGCCCTAAGACAGTGAATTTATTTAACTATTGGGCAATAAATGGCTTATTCCTGGTTTTCTCGTGGTTTTTCTTTTCTCTTTATTTTTTTACCATGTTAGGTTTTACACGTGATTTTTGTTGACCCAGATCTACAGAGCAGCCAGAACCCATTCATGCCACAGGAGGAACTTCGGTGTTGGCGATTCAACAACACTACAGAGAGGGCCGATACCTGCCCCGCAGCTCCCATCGGGGCAGCTTCGCGGCGGCCGGTGCCCGGTGTCCCGCGGTGAGTGGTTCCCTACCGACCCCCGGGTGCTGCGGCAGCTGGCTCCCATCGCCCCCGCCCCGGCAGGCCCGCCGCTGGAGCCACCCCCCAGCCCGGCCCGACCCGCGCGGCGCGGCGCTGCCGGGCCGTCCCGGGGGCTCGGGAGGCCCGCAGGCCTCCGCTCTCACCTCCGCTCCCCTCACTCCGCTCCGCTCGCTCGGCCGCCCCGCGCTCCGCTCGGCTCCGCTCCGCCGCCCCCGCCCCTCGCCGGCCGCCGCGCACGCGCGGGGCGGTGCCCGCGGCCGAGATGGCGGCGCCGCGCGCCCCCGCGCCGTGAGGCCTCGGGCGGCCCCGGCCACACCGGGCGGGCGAGGGCAGCGCGGGGGGCGATGGCGGCGGGGCCCGGCCCCGGGCCCGGCCCCGGGGCGTCCGCGGCGTCGTGGGGAGGGCCGGGCTGGCGGCTGCCGGGGCGGGTGCTGGAGCTGGTGTTCTCGTACCTGGAGCTGCGGGAGCTGCGGAGCTGCGCGCTGGTCTGCAAGCTGTGGCACCGCGTCCTGCACGGCGACGAGAACAGCGAGGTGTGGCGCAGCCTGGCCGCCCGCTGCCTGGCCGAGGAGGCCCTGCGCACCGATATCCTCTGCAACGTGCCCACCTACAAGGGCAAGGTGAGGCCGGGACCCCCCGACCCGCGGGGACACCCCCACCTCGCCGGGACACCCCTTCACCGCCTCCCCCGGCGCTCGGGGACATCCCCGCGGCCCTCCGGCCCACCCGCCATTGGAAGCTAAGGGGGCGGGAGGCCGGAAAGCATGACAGGGTTTTATCTCCTAGAACCACAATGGTTTGGGTTGGAAGGGACCTCCAAGCCGCCGTGGGCAGGGACACCTCCCACTAGACCGGGCTGCTCCGGGCCCCGTCCATCTCCCCCA
This sequence comes from Lichenostomus cassidix, assembly GCF_008360975.1. NCBI lineage: Eukaryota > Metazoa > Chordata > Aves > Passeriformes > Meliphagidae > Lichenostomus > Lichenostomus cassidix. Next base: position 22,570,547 of record NC_139490.1, read on the forward strand.
CCCACCTTCTCTCGCCCAGGTCCGTGCCTTCCACCACGCCTTCAGCACCAACGACTGCTCGAGGAACGTCTACATCAAGAAGAACGGCTTCACGCTGCACCGCAACCCCATCGCGCAGAGCACGGACGGGGCGCGCACCAAGATCGGCTTCAGCGAGGGCCGGCACGCCTGGGAGGTGTGGTGGGAGGGCCCGCTGGGCACCGTGGCCGTCATCGGCATCGCCACCAAGCGCGCGGCCATGCAGTGCCAGGGCTACGTGGCCCTGCTGGGCAGCGACGACCAGAGTTGGGGCTGGAACCTGGTGGACAATAACTTGCTGCATAACGGGGAGGTGAACGGCAGCTTCCCCCAGTGCAATAACGCGCCCAAATACCAGGTGAGGGGGCTTGGCGTGGGCTGGGAGGTGCTGGCTGTCCCTTGCTGTCCTGGCTGGCTGCTGAGTTGCTCCGAAATGATCCTTAAAGGTCTCTTTGCCTTCCCTGCAGAAGGCAGATGATTCTGCCTTGTGAGCCTGTTTCCCCCTTCATTCACTGCTTCTGCAGGCTACACCTGTCTGGTGCTCAGTGCACCTGATCCTGGGCTGTTTCCACACTTTAATCTCAAGCGCTGAGTGTGAAACCTGTACTGTAGGTGTCTGCTTAGACATCGTGGTGCTTTTTGGAATAAAACCTGAAAAGACTGTTGTAGCTTTCTGAAGTAGCGACTTGCCCCACAGCAAGGTGAGTGTCTGAGGGCTTGTACCCCTTTGTTGTCTGGCAGGCTGAGCAGAAGTTAGTGCTTAGGTGAGAGTCTTCCTGCTAAAAGCTGCAAGCAGTGCTGATTGCAGTTGTGTTGCTCACTGGCCACCTTCCCACGGGTGACATCCCCTGTCTGGCATCTGATGTTCAGGGTATTAAAGAGCAGGTGCTATCCCACCTTTTTGTCCTTATGGAAGTGCTTGTCTTGTCGTACAGCCTTTTCACTGCTTTTCACTGCTGGGTTTGATCATGTTCCAACTTAAACTGGATGCACTGTAATTTCCATCTCATACTCAGAGAATGAGTGCAAGGGATTTTAGGATCATCCAGACCCCAGTGCTGTGGCTTTGCACTGGCTTATGTTTCACTTGTGGGTGAAGATCCGTGTGGGAACTTGTATCTGATATTCCTGAATTTTATGTGAAAGTTCAAATCAGTGATCCTTTGGCATATTTTGTGTTTATTAAGACATGTGCAGTGATCTGCTCATAGAAAACATACTTAGAGGAAACAAATGTGTGTGTTAGTGTTGGCTGGAAGAAATTCCCAGTGCTGGGGCTGGCTGGAGAAGAGTCAGGAGTTTGTATGGCACCTGCTGTGCTTGTGGCTGTTCTCTGGGACTTATATTGATGTCTGAAATAATGTGTAATAGATAAATGCAGGGAGCTCTGGGCCTGCCTGGATCCAAGGCTCTGCTGTGGTCAATGTTTGCTTCACTTGTGTGTGTGTGTATATATATATATATATATATTAGGGTTTTCATTTTACATTTTATACTGGAATTTCCTTCTGCACTGGGGAGGGAACACCTCTGTCAGCATAGCACCTGCATATTAGTCTATTCTGGGATTTTTTGTAGGTGGCACTTGCCTTTCTTAAACAAATCCATTGTCTTTAAAAATGTTCCTCACAGAGCAGTTGCTGCAGCTGAACAGAGAGTTCAGGTAACTTGGAGACCATTGCAAAGATTCCAAAGCTCTGCCTTATTCCCAAAGCAAATGCTACATAGTATCTGCTCTCAGGTGCTATGAGAGTAGTACTGAGTTAGAAGTATAAACTTCTCACAGGTTTATATGGGAAGGGTCATGTTTATTATCATAAATAGGTGGTGGATACAGGCTGTCCTGCTTCAGAGGCACTCAGGATTATGGTGAACTGGAGAAATTCCCATCATCAATCATAAGAGCAATCAGTCATGAGACACAGGAAAGCCTTGCTTCAAAATTCTCTGCTGCATTGCACTTTGTGTTATTTTTGTCTCCATCTGAACATGCTGACTCTTTCTGTGTATTATTTTTACTCCCCCTCCTGTCTCTGTTTTCCAGATAGGTGAAAGAATTCGAGTTATCCTGGACATGGAAGACAAAACATTAGCGTTTGAGAGGGGCTATGAGTTCTTGGGAGTTGCCTTCAGAGGACTGCCAAAAGTTTGCCTGTATCCAGCAGTTTCTGCTGTGTATGGTAACACAGAAGTGACTTTGGTCTACCTGGGAAAACCTCTGGATGGATGACGTGGATTGTTTCATTGGGACGTCGAGATGTGGATGTTTGGGAGGAGAAATCTGCATGTTGGTTAGAGGGAAATGTGTGTTAGAGGAAAAAAAACAACAAAAAGGTCTGGGGGTGTGTCCAAGAGCCATCGAGGGAACCACATGGAGTTTGGAAACGGAGGACCAGCCGTACTTCAGAAATTGTGTTACATTTCCTCTTCCTACCAGGCCAGAAAAATCCTCAGGGCTGCAGTTGGTTGAGTGGGAAGCTGACACATGCATGTTGCAACAGATTTCCTTGCTAAAATGGCAGTGTGACCTCAAACATTTAAGAAAGGACTTGATACAGAAATGCTTGAGGAAATTACCCTGGGATTTGTAAGTGGCTTGTTTTGTGAGAGACTCCCATTTCCAAACTGCTTGTTCCTTTGTTCCTTCCCTCCTTGGGGCCAGCGTGGGGGCTGGAGCAGAGCGGGGCTGCTGGGGGTATTCACAGTTTTTAATGTCCTGAGAGGCACACTCTGTGCCACTGCCCTTCTCTGGTATAACCATACAACACGTGTGCAGCTATTTTTAAGTGTATTTTAAGGGTTGTATATAAAGAAAACATTGAAAAGGACAGTTAAAAGAAAGGGTTTGCTTTATTCTAACTGGGACAGAATTTCTTAAAGGGAAAAAATCACCCCCCTCCTTGGCACCAGAGCACACACCTGGGGCAGGTGTACAGCGTTCATGTCAGTGCAGTTCTGTTGTGACGTGTTTTGGGATGCTCTTGTGGAGTGCGGTGCTGCTTTGGGTTGTTTCCTGTGAAAGTTTCCATGGCTTCAGTGACAGGTTTGTTCTCTGTAGGAAACACAAAACGTTTTCCCCTCAAATTTCCTTTCACCAGAACTTGCGCTTCCCTTGGGCAGGGAAGGCTGAGCACAGCACTGAGCTTGCCTTCCTTTCCACCTCCAAAATGCCACCTTTTCAAAGCATTCTTACCCTTGCTGATCACTGCTGTGAAACGTCTCAAAATAATGTGGAAGGAGCATTGGGCTTCTGCAACCAGACCTTGTCTTCAGCTTCAGTGGCTTTATAAGGCTTTAAGGCTTGCCTGAACCTTTCTTAACTGAATCAAATCCCTCAGTGCCCGAACATTCAGCTGCCCAGGACAAGTAAAACTCTCACCAGCCCGTTGATGGGGATTCTGGATCACATTCAGTGTTTGTGCTCTTCACTTGCACCAGTTTTCTCAAAGCCATGTACAGACCCCCCAGGCATGTTTGTGTGCTTGCATGTGCAGGCAGGGAAGCTGCCAGGTGTAGTGAGGAGGAACTTGTGGTCAAACCTCTGTCCTGTGAGGCTGGAAGGTCTGTAGGGAGCCCCAGGAGGGCTCTTTAACAGGGCAGGAAAGCTGTGAGCCCCACAGCTGCCTCATGACTCTGGTTTAGTGCTGGTTGGCATTTGCCAGAGCTGCTTTTTGGAGAGAAGGAAATGTTTATATCACCTCTTTTTTTTCTTTTTTTTTTTTTTTTTTTTTGCGCCAGAGAATGTGAGTTGCTTGGTGTCAGAGACTGGCAATTCTCTGAGCATGGAAGAGAGAGGAATTCCTCTTGGGCTGGTGCTTATCCCCCTCCCTGTCCCTCAAAGAGAGCAGTGCAAGGAGGTGAGAGAGGCTTTGCCTTGGAGTGCTTTTGACTGGGTAGATCACCAGGTTCTGCCCTGGAACTGTGTAAGTTGTTACCATTTAAAGGATTTTAAAGTATTTATTTGTTTTGTGTGTTCATTGCTGAAAGGCAAATCAAGGTCTGTTCCTCCTGCTGCATCAGACAGAATGTGCTGAGAGCAATGGAGGTGTTTTAGGTGGTGCTGAGAACAGCCAAATAAAGGATGTGGGATGAGCATCCAAGTACCTCCCGGACAAATCTGTTACAGGCATTGATTGTACTGGACTGTAAAGTGTGTCTGCAGAGCAGAACCGTGGGGCATAGAGTTGGGGATAAAGGAAACAAAACCCTGCCCAGTTGAAGAAAATAAATAAATAGTCCCCGGGATGAATGTATTCTCAGTGCAGTCCTGAAAGATACAACCTCTGTGATTGTCCATGATCCAGTTAGAGGCAAGGAAACCCTGAGAATTCCGAGGAGTTTTAATCACAAATTCAGATTGATTCCCATTCTTCAGACTGCATCTTGCCCTCTAAATAATTTCCCTCTAAATCAGAAATGCTGAAAGTTGAACATTCCTTAAGGGTGGGTTTGGGTGGACTCACTTATGTAAGATTATAACTTATTCCTGGAGACCAATGCTGGCTGTACAAAATATTAAAATAAACTCTGCTATCATTCAGAAGGATATATCGGTGTGGATTGTTGGAATGGCACCTGTGGAATCCCACAGGTAGGAAGAAGGGAATTGCAGTTTGGTCCACCAAGAGGATGGAGGTGTTGGGCCTGTGAGATTTGCTGTGTGACTGCTGGGAAAGAGAGAGTCTGATGAGTGGTTAACAAGGGCTTGGAAATTCAGGGATCTGATAGCTGTGCTTGGCAAATTGCATCCTCTGAAACAGGGATGCTCTTTCATGACTGTGGGAAAGGCATTCCTGACTGCTGGAGGCCTCAGGATTGGAGTTGGGGTGGTGTGGTCACTGCCCTGCTGCTGCACTGGGGGATCTTCCCCCATCAGCTTCCTGCTGTTTCCTTAGCTTTCCTATGGAAGTTCCATATTTCACAGTGCTTTTAGGAAGAAGTATTGTAGCTGTAAGCTCTGAGGCACTTTCCAAATTCTCTGCACCAAGAGTTTGCTTTTAAGCAGTAAATCTTGGCTGACACCTCCTTCATTAGCAGAGGGGTGTGGTGTTCGCTTGCCAAGAAGAGAGAGTTGTTTTTTTAGCCTGAGGTACCTTAGGGTCATCTGAGCAGTTATTTGGGGTATTTTTCCTTCCTTGAGAAGGGGTTTAACTGCTTTGGTCAGGGGGAACATCAAGTGTTCACAGCCCCCATAACAGAAATCAGTCAGACTCACAGGTCTTGACTTCAGAATCCTCCAGGATTTTGGGATAAGTGAGCATTGATAAAAATTCCTTGTGGTTTTAGTGTGCAGTGAAATCTGTTGGGAGCTGAGCAGTTGGTCCTCTGTCCCTGTCATATCTCTGAGGAGGTGAGGAGCTCAATATGGTCACTGTTTGGGGACAGAGGCTGTTCCTGGCCTTAGTGGTGACCCGAAGCCACTTGTGTCACTCCTCAGGTGCTGCTGGACAAACTGATAAATCAGGATGGCATGGGAAACTCCCTCCTGGAAAATGCTTTTATCCCAGTTAAAATGCTGCAGTGAGTGTATATTTTTAGGAGCCCACTGTGCACCTCCCCCTGGCAAAGGCCACTCAGTCCTGTCCCTCCTGGCCACGCTTCAGGTGACAAACCCAGGCAGGAGCAGATGGCCCTGGTGCTGTGGCTCTGCACCTCCAGTGTGGCTGTGCTCTTCCCTGCCCGCCTCAGTGAGAAACCCAACTTTTCTCCCTGCTTATCTCTGATCTACATTTCTAAATTCCCTGAGCACACGGGTGTGTTTCCAGATGGCTGCCTCTATTTTTTTTTTTTCTCTTCCATTTTCACTGGGTTGATGACAGCAGCAATGAGTTAAAATAACACTGGGCCTGATCACAGTCTGATCATGCAGAAGTATTTGAGAGGTGAGCAGCCCTCAGTCGTTCCTTAACCTATGTATTTCCATGTGGATATTGCAGTTTTTACATGTTATAAATAGCTCTTGGATGTGTAAGGGAATTTTTTTTCTCTTATGTGCAGTGAAATCTGCAGACAGCAAACTGCATTATTGAAATCTGCACTAAGATCCTTCCTTACAAAGTGGGTTTTCAGAGGGTTGACAGTGGACATGTTTGACCCTATAAGTGACAGTAGCCCACCTTGTGCTAGAGTATGACTTAAAGAAGAATGAATGAAGCAGTGAATGAACACAGCTTTTCCTGCAGTGCTGCTGGACTTGCTAATTCATGCCTTAAGCAGGTTTTTTCCTGTTGCTGGATGATGCTGTGTGACTTCTGAAGGAACTTTCCCATCTCTCCTCAAGAGAGCAAGGCTGTGGGAGCTGTTGTGGGTCACAACTCGGGGGAAAAAATGGTTTGACTTGTGCGCAAACAAGTACTGAGCAAAATAAATGTTTTTAATGTGGAACCTTCTCACTTAGCAATTACTTCTTGTCGTTTTCAAAAACCAAACCAAACAAAAAGCCTTCAACAGAAGTGGATCATGAACACAGAATTAAGTTCACTCCTTCATTTGAACCCTGGGTCCTGAAATTAGACTAAGCAAATATTTGCATTTCAGAAAATGCTTTTTAGTGACACCAAACTGAGCCAAAGCTCCACGTTCACCTTAAAGGATTGAAATGGATTTGAGAGGCTCAAACAAAATGTCAGAGTTGCTGTTGAAGGTCCACTTTTTCCCAGACTTGCTTTTCTTCCCCTCAGATGTTTATGATGAGGAAATAGTGATATCAGCAAAAGAGTATTTTAAAAAAATCCATTGCAATTGAATAAAAATCAAAGTAATTGAAAAGAGATTTTTAAATAAAACTCACTGTATATTACAAGTGTTGTTCATTCTTCTGCAATTTTACCAAGTCAGGAATCGAATGGATTTTCCCCTCATGCCTGCACTGGCAGGTGTGCTGTGAGTTACCTGCAGTGGTTTCATGCCTGCTTGATTTATTTTGGCTTTTTAATCTGGAGCTTCCCATGCTTAGGAGAACTCAGCCATGTCCCATCATTTTTAAATAGCAATTTAAGAGAGTAAACTCTGCCAGCTCTGATATGTGGCTTTATAAAGTGCTGGACAAACCTGCTAGTAAGGAAATCGATGTTGGCCAAGATGTTTTCTGTACCATATTAAAATACTGCAGGGGTTAACACTTTCCATGCAATCCCAGATTGGTTTGGCTTGGAAAGGACTCATCCAGTTCCACCCCCTGTCATGGGCAGGGATACCTTCCACTAGACCAGGCTCTTTGCCACTTCCAAATCACCTTTTGGGTTTCTTTGATAGCTTTTTGTTTTGTTTTTTTCTGCGCTCAGGTGACAGACGCCACTCTCCTTATATCAGATCCCATCTGACAATTGGACATCTGAGCCCTTCTGCAGGGTCTTGTGCAAAAGCAGAGCTGGAGGGTGGGATCTTGCTTTGGAAGCAGCCAAGAGATCTTATTTCAGCTTCAGCATAAGATTTTATCTATTCCTGGAAAAATAATTGACACGAGCAGAACTGGATCAGAGCTGGAACATCAGTGGGACTCAGGAGAGTGTGCAGGAGGGAAAGCAGGTGGTTTTGCTTGCTTACCTCACCCCACAGTGCTGTGCTCTGTTTACTGGCAGCATGAGATGCTCTTCCCGGCAGGACCGTGGAGAGCAGGAGGGATCTATGTATTGATTGTGCATCTGGCTGAACCTCCCCTCTCCTGCACTCCTGTGCTGATTCAGGTCCCAGATTGAGAGGTGGAACTGCTCTGAGTTTCCCAGGTAGGGCTGCAGGGATGGCATTTCTGATACAGCAATGATCTCATATGCTAGACAGTTTTTTTAAATCCACAGAAACATATCCTGGTAGTTTTCCTGTTTTCTTTCCCAAGACCAAGGAAGGTGTCCTAAGTGCAAGAATGTGCTCCAAACCTCAAATCCCACAGATAGGCTTTGTCCCTTGTCCCTCAGGTAGCATGCTGGAAAGCAGGGATGCTGAGCCCCACGGCTGAAAACCTGGGAAAAGAAGACTTTGTAGCATGAATTTACTTCCAGAAGATCTGCCTGCCAGACCAGGCTGTGGCACAGGGATGTTGGCCCTTCTGGCCAGAGGGGAAGCCGGGTGGGACATGCTGAGCTCTGCAAGGAGCTGAGAGAGTTTCACTTCCCTACACATTCATGACAGAATTACTCACTTCTCTGAAGCAGAATGGCAGCAGGGAGGGAGTTTGTGGGGCTGCAGATGGGAGCAGGTTTTTTTTGTCACAATTTGCATTCCTGAATGATGTCACAGCAGTGACTTGTCCAAACCTTCTCCTTCTGGTGACTTACTGCTTCCAGCCCTGAGAGTTTTAGGCTCAAAACCGACAGAGAGGAGGTTTGGATTTGATACTAGGAAGAAATTCTTCTCTCCTGGCACAGGTTGTCCAGAGAAGCTGTGGCTGCCCCTGGATCCCTGGAAATGTTCCATGCCAGGTTGGACAGGGCTTGGAGCAACCTAGGATAGTGGAAGGTGTCCCTCCCATGGCAGGGGGTGGAACAAGATGGCCTTTAATGTCCCTTCCGAAACCCAAACCATTCCATGATTCTATGATAAAAAACTTTGGTTAATGTGCTGGAGTAGATGGGTCACAGGGTTTTATTGCTTTCAATGCTTTATTTTATTGTACAGTACCAAAAAAGGTCACTTTATCCACACATTTGGCAATCTTGCGGGAAAAGCTTGGGCAGCACCTTCAGGTCTAACTGCAATCAAAGTCCAAAGTAGAAAAAGCAACCTGGTTGTGGGGTTTTCCAGCCCTTGAGGAGATATAGGAGGAAAACCATGGAATCACAGGATGGTTTGGATTGGAAGGGACATTAAAGCCCATCTTGTTCCACCCCTTCCATGGGTAGGGACAACTTGCACTATCCCAGGTTGGTCCAAGCCCTGTCCAGCCTGGCCTTGGACACCTCCAGGGATCCAGGGGCAGCCACAACCACTCTTGGCAAAGGATCAGAGGTCTTTTCTGACTTCGGGCACTGGCTTCTCCTACAGATGCCATTGTCCAGAGCATCTGGACTGTCTCAGATCATAGGGAGTGGATATACTTGGCTTTCAGTTGCTCAGAAATCCAAGGCTCTGCTGCTCCAGCCTCTGATACACCCTGCTGCATGCTGTGCTCTGGACACCATGTGATCTGGATGCTCTCCTGCTCTCCCAGGAGGAGGTTCACCTCAGCCTGCTGCTGGTGAATCCCGAGGAGCCCTCAAACCTTAGGCTGGGCATGGTGGCTGTGCAACGGCTGTGAGAGGTGCTGGAGCCTGGCTGCAGGGTGGGAACAGGGGGAAATGAGATCCCTTCTGCAGCTTTCCCTCTCCTGCCGCTTCCTCCTCATTTACAGGCTGATGGGGAAGAGCAGTAACCGCGGGTGGAGCTGTGTGGGCTGGACCTGCCTGCGGGAAGGAATCGGGTGGGGTCTGGAAAGGGGCTGTGGCCGAGCCACTGACCAGCTCCCCTCTTCCCTTCCCACCCTGTGCTCTCAGGAACATGGGTTTGCTTCCCACTGGAACGTGTTCCTACATTTCTTCTGAGTCCGACAGTGGGAATGGACACCTTTTGGGGACTGAGGGGTCAGAGGTGGGATCCTTTATGAAGTTCTTGCTGTGTGGGGCTCCTGATTGGTGTTCAGGTCCTTGATCAAGTGTCCTCCAAGCCCCAAGACATCATTTTCCCAGTTGTTTGTGCTGCAGCTCACCTGTATCCCTGCAGGCTTGTTTCCTGTTGTCAGTCTGGGGGGTTATTGCCTCCTCCCTGATCCCCCACAGCCCCAGCTCCTCTGGTGTTGGCAGCTAGCACAATGCTCCAAGGGTGGGCGAGCAAGCCCAGGGCTCTCCTCAGAACAACCCAGAACTAATCCTGGCTTCAAAGAAGTCTTCTTTGAACCCTGTTTTCCATCAGAAAACCTGGCAAGAGCTCGGAGATTCCTGACACCTGGAAATATATAGAAGAAATTCTTGGCTGTGAGAGTGGGGAGTCCCTGGCACAGGGTACCCAGAGAAGCTGTGGCTGCCCCTGGATCCCTGGAAGTGTCAAAGCCAAGTTGGACAGGGCTTGGAGCAACCTGGGACAGTGGAAGGTGTCCCTGCCCATGGCAGGGGGTGGAACAAGATGGGCTTTAATGTCCCTTCCAACCCAGGCCATCCTGTGATTCTGTGGAATAGGGGCGAAAGGCTGAGCTTGGCTGTGGCTAAATGTGAAATTGTGGAGCAGAAGGAGCCAGGAGTGTGGGCAGCTGCTGGAATGGGAGCAGGAGTGAGGTGGGGGAATTTTCCCACAGGAGGGTGCTAGGGCTCCAGGAGCTCTCAGACACACAAGTCACTGCAAAACCAGAGCCTGGAGCTTTAGTGACTAATGCAAGAGCTGGCAGGTGCCTTTCCTTGGACCCAGGGAAAGCAGCAGGGTGGTGGTTTGGCCACAACTCGGGGGAAAAAGTGGTTTTGAGGCTGATTATAAATCCTCGATTTTTGTCCCCTGGTTTCCCCTGCAGGAACTGCCCCGAGGGGAGTTGTGCTTCCTGCAGAGCTCCAGTCCTGCTGCACTGCTGGGGCTCTGTGAGCAATGCTCCTGTGCAGCAATGCACCATCCTGGCATGGGACACGTCCCTAGCCACTCCATGGAGTTAAACTGGGTGGATTCCCATTGGGAAATTCAGCCACATGAAACTCTAGAGCTCAAGTTTAAAGTTCAGGCATTGAGCTGTCCATTTTAGCTCTTCCCTTTTGCCCATGTAACAAATTCTGTTTTCTTTTTTGTGTTCACAGTTCCTCTTAAATTAGAGGCAGCTACTGCTGCTGGCAGCTCCTGGCATACAGGAGACCTCGAGCTTCCCTTGTTTTATCCAGAGCAGGCGATTAAATAAAATAAATTAAATTAATGATGCTTTGCACCATCATCCCTTGCAGAACCACGTGTTTAATTCTCTCCAGTTCTCCATCCCAGTGGGAGTCAAGGAAGCCCATGGAGAAACAGTTATTTTTCACTTTTCCCCCACTCACCAGGTCCTGCTGCTTTGTGAACCATGAGTGACCTTTTCCTGGTGCTTCCACTCAGGAATAAATCACATTTCCTGCAGGAAAACTCTCATTCAGCGATGGGGTTGCTGTTTCCTGCTGCAGTTCCCCGAGGGTCCTGCACCGGGCGCAGCATTCCAGGGGAAACCGGGAGCCTGCCCTCTTGTCACAGCTTTGCTCTTGGTTTGTACTTGACAATTTGAAGGTTGTTAAGGGAAAAAGATGGTTTGGAGGAAGAGGAGGTGGGAGGAGCGGAAGGAGCTCACAGCATGTAAAACCATGTGGGGATTCCCAGTCCTCTCCTACAGCTGCAGGAATTGCAGCTGCACATTGGGACATGGCTCTGAGCAGCTGAGTCTCCTTCAGTTTTACCCACCTGGGCCATCGAGCTGGATTGGAGCCTCCTGAAGAGCTGATCAGAGGTGCAGCTCCTGGCAGATGTCCCTTTACTGTGCTGATATTAAAAAAAATAAATTACCCCTCTCAAAGCACACACCCAGTCCTTAGTGGGAGGGCAGGGTGGGGGTGTGAGGGAAGGAGGGGAGCAAGCAGCAGCTTCAGGATGTTCTCAGAACCACCCTACTGCAGGATGTGGGGAAAGTGTGAGCAGCAGTGCTGCTGCCGATGCCCCAGCACAGAGCTGTGGGGTCAACCCGGGAGTGGGGCTGCTTTCCAGGGACAGCAGGGTGGGGGAAACCTGGCTGGGCCATGCGGGGGGCTCTCCCAGCCCATGTTGCTGCTGGGGATGGGGGCTGAGCTGGCTTGGCTTTGGGGATGGGCTGGGGGCAAAGCAGGCAATGAAGCAGGCTGTTTTCTCTCCCAGTTCCTGCTGGGCTGCAGGAGGAAGCCGGTTTGACCATCAGGGCATCACCTTGATGGTGGCACCACGAGAAGGAATCTCATCAGAAGCTCTCCCAGGAGCCTCCAGATCCAGTGAGTGCAGTGTGGTCACGGCTGAGGATGCTCCAGTTTTACAGCTCTGCCAGCTCCCATGTCTTCAAGGGCCAGGTGAGGGGTTTGGGATGAGGGGGTTGTGGTCATCAGCTGATCTCAGCCTTTCATGTGCCCTTGAGCAATGCCATGGGAATTTTGCCCTGCTGTGAGCTTCTGCCACTCCTGTTCACTTCTCTCTTCTCCTTCTTGATTTTTATACGTCAAACTTCCTTGAAAATGGAGGAAATGAAACCACAGGGCTTTTTTGTGAGTAACATGGGAGAGGTGGGCCTCCTCCCAGAGAAGAAATGAAATTTAGGGGGAAGGCAAGAATATGATCTGCCTGGTAATTTATGCTGGTTTCTGGAGTTTGGGGGCCACACGGCCTGGCAGGGTGGGGGTACCCCAGCATTTCTCCACCCCACAGGATCGATGGCATGGCTGGGGGACACGACTGGGGGCAGAACCATCCCCAGAAACCCAAGCAGGGGCTCTGCTGCTGGAGCTGCACAGAGAAGTCACCACGCAAGGCTTGTCCCCAGCGCTGGCTCGTCCCCAGGAGCTGTGTGACCCCAGTGGGGCTGGTTCCCCCACACCCCTCTCTGCCCACCCAGAGCCCGTGGTTCCTCCTTGCCGTGTGCGAGGGCATGACCCGGGCTGGGAGTGCTGAGCTCAGTGAGCTCAGAGAGCAGAGCTGGGCCGTGCTCGCTGCCTCCATGTGACTGCAGTTTCCGTTGGCTCCTTCCGCAAAGCCTATCTTGGTGCTCGCAGCGAGGGCAGGGCGGGTGGGACAGCGACCCGCGGGTGGCACAGGGACCCGCACGGTCACCCCGGCCCTGGCCCCAGGAGCCCCCCAGGCCTGCGGGATGGACTGTGCCAAAGCCCACCCGCCATACCACACGGTGAGTAGCTGCCCCCAATACCTGTGCCGGCCGAAAACCCTGGGGGTTTTGGGGAGCCCCTGGGCCAGTCTGAGGATGTGTGGTGGCCACGTGTCACTGATGCCCACGCTCGAAGGGCTGCGGCTGTGTGGGCCCATGCTGGGGCTGGTGTGAAGCATGGGGAGCAGCCCAGGAGCTCCCAGAGCTCTTGGATGTGGGCTCTGGTGTAGGGCTGCGGGCAAGGGTTTCCTGCCGGGGCTGCTGCCTGCTCTCCTGGCCAGGCAGGTGCTGTCCCTGCAGCTCCAGGGAGCACTGCGGGGATGGAGGCGCTTCTGGTGTTGGAAGAAGCCAAGAAAGGCTGAGCTGGGTGAAGGAAAATGTGAGTTCCTACAGAGGGGTTCAGGAGCCAGGGGCAAACCCAGGGTTTTTCGGGTGCAGCAAGGACACAGCAGGGTCTCTCTCCTGCCAGCGTGCCTGGGTATGAGGTGCTGCTGGAGACCAAGGACTTGAGAGGGCAAAAGTGCTGTGTGTCAGCTGCAGTCTGGGGAAGGGGGGCTTCATCTCCATCCCCCCCAGAGTAATAAAGGCACCAGCTCAATACTTTGGCTGTCCCAAGGAAGGACACAGCCCAGGACATGCCCTGCTCCCTCTGTCCTGCCAGGCTCTGGCTACCTGGGCTGCCCAAAATAACCCTGTTTCTCCTTCACACAGTGGCAGCTGTGAAGTGCTGCATGCCAAACACTCGCTGAGCCCTTGCTGCTCATTTGCCTGAGTTTCAGCTTTTCCCCAGATGCAAATGCCGTCAGCTCCAGTCCCACCAGGTGGGTAACAGGACAGCTCCTGCTGGAGAGCCTCAGCTTGCCTGGGAGGGCCCCCAGCAGGGATGGGCACTGGGGGCACTTGGTGAGGGCTGGGTGAGGTGGTGCCCCCGGGGGAGGGTTTGGTGCTGACAGGGGGGACATGAGCCCTGCTGGGGTGACACCCTGCTTGAGGGATGCAGCTCAATGGCCTTCATGAGCAGCTGTGCAGCACTGACAGTGCCTTCAGCACGTGTGCTGCTCTGGGTGGGACTGAGCTGCCGCCCCTGTCCCTGCTCTGCCCCTGCCCTCCAGGCTCAGACCAGGGGAGCCCCACAGGGGTTTCTGCTGGGGTGGGTGGGCTCAGTCCCAAGGCCCTTTGCCCCTTCTCGTGGTGGCCCAGGTTGCCTGGGCCTTTTGGGGTGAACAGTTTGCAGCTTCTGACCTTCTCACCTCTGTCTCCCTCTCCACAGGAGTGCCACCACTGAGATGGAGGCCCCGCTCCCTGGTCTCTCTCTGCTTCTGCTCCTCCTGGCAGTGGGATGGGGAAGCAGGGTGGACGCAGCCTGGGCAGCATCTCCTGGGGGCTGTGAGCTCGTAAGTCCTCTGCTGTGAACCCTCACCCCTCTGAGTGCTTGGTCCTGTCTGGCAAAGCCCAGGCAACTCAGCATCTCCACACCTTCTCCATCCCAACCACTGGCTTGGAGAGGACTGGTGTGCCAAGGCTATAACCAAAGAGCCACCTCCTCCACCCTCATTCTGCCCCCCAGACTTCTCCCTCTCCATCTCCTGCCCCTCAGAGTGCTGTTACATATCCTCTTCCTTCAGGTCCAGAGCATCATGGACTGCACTGGGAGATGGCTGAGCTCTGTCCCAGGAAACCTCCGAGGGGATACCGAGGAGCTGTTGCTTGATGACAACACTATCCGGGTCCTGGGCAATGCCTCTCTGCTCCTGTACCCCCAGCTCTGGCGTCTCAGCTTGACCAGGAACCGGCTGGAGCTCATTGAGCCCCGTGCCTTCCTCAGCAGCCAAGGCCTGCAGGTGCTCTCCTTGACAGACAACCTGCTCTTCACCAACTACTCGCTGACAGCAGCTGCTCTTTCTGCTCTGCCAGCCTTGAGGACGCTGGATCTGGCTGGAAATCAGCTCACCGAGGACATGGTGTCGGTTTTGGTCTCAAACCTCCCTACCTTGGAGTCCCTGTCTGTGGCCAGGAATGTCATCATGAGGTTGGACTCATATGTCTTCACAAACCTGACAAAGCTGCTGGAGCTGAACCTGGAAAGGAACTACATCTTTGAGATTGACCAAGCTTTTGAAGGGCTGCAGAGGCTGCAGAGGCTCAACATAGCTTATAACTACCTCCCGTGTCTGGTGGGATTCGACCTGACCCAGCTCAGGGTGCTCAATGCCAGCAATAACAACATTGAATGGTTTCTGACCCTGGAAAGTGATGATCTTTTTGAGCTGGAGGTGCTGGACCTGTCCCACAACCGCCTCCTGTTCTTCCCTGTGCTGCCCCGGCAGAGCAAGCTGCACTCCTTGCTGCTGCAGGACAACAGGATGAGCTTCTACCAGCGCCTCCCCAATGGCACCTCCCTGGCCAATGTCACCGTGCAGTTCCTGATCATCAATGGCAACTCCACCAACATCACGACGGTCAGGCTCTGGGATGAGCTCTGCTACAGCAATCTTTCCTCCCTACGCCTCCTGGACTTGAGCCAGAACCAGGTCTGGGGCCTGCCGGACGATTTCTTGTCCCAGATGCCCTCCCTGACACAGCTGAAGCTCAACCAGAACTGCCTGGAAGCATTTCACCTGCCAGAGGAGGACCCCTTGGCCATGCTGACAGAGCTGGACCTCAGCCAGAACAAGCTGGTGGAGCTGGGGGTGAAGGTAGGTGTTGGGGACATCCTGCCCAGCCTGCAGCTCTTCAACCTCAGCACCAACAGGCTGCGGGCACTTCCTCCCGGGATTTTCACCCGCACCAGGAACATCACTACCGTGGACCTCAGCCGCAACCGGGTTGACCTCTGTCCCCAGCCAGGTGAGGCTGGGAGTGTCCCCTGTGTGGACATCAGGGGTGTGGAGACCTTGACCCATCTGTCCTTGGCCGGCTGTGGTCTGCAGGGGCTGGGCGGCCGTCCCTTCCGGGGGACGTCGCTGATGCACCTGGACCTCTCCGACAACCGCCAGGCGCTGTCCGGGGACCGGGGGTGGCTGCAGGACCTTTTCCTGACACTGCAGGTGCTGTCTCTGAGGAACACCAGCCTCTCCTCTAGCGCCGTGGATTTCTCTGCCCTGAACAGCCTCGTGTGCTTGGACCTTTCAGGGAATTCCTTGGCTGCATTCCCCACCTCGCTGGGCGCCCTGAGGCTGCGGACACTGGACCTGCGGGACAACTGCCTCCCGGCGCTGCCAGACGTGGCGCAGCTGCCGCTGGGGAGGAGCCTGCGGGAGCTCTACCTCAGCCGAAACCCCTACAACTGCTGCACGCTGGGCTGGTGGGACGCCCTGCAGCAGGCGGAGGGGCTGCACGTCCCCGACGGGCGGGAGGTGACCTGCAGCCACGGCTCCCAAAAGCTGAGCCCCAGCGCGCTGCCCCAGCCCGTCCTGCAGAGCTGCCGCTGGCAGACGGCTGACCTGGCGCTGCTCTACCTGGTGCTGGCTCTGCCCACCTGCCTGACGCTCCTGGTGGCCTTCGTGGTGGTCTTCCTCATGCTCAAGGAGAAGCTGCTGAAAATGGTGAAAACCCGGTGTGGGGTGTCGTCTGGCCCTTACTGATGGCTGAGGAGGAGGAAAGGCTCGGGAATGGTCAATATGAGTGGGCAGGGTTACAGGTGATAACCCCTCTGAAATGGTTAAGATGGAAACGTGATGGATGCAGGACAGGAGGTGCTGGGAGAGCTGCCATTCCTGCCCCCCAAAGGCTGTGGGGCCGTGTCTGGTGATGGAGCACTGGGAATCCTCAAGGAACATGTCTTTAGCAGAAGCCTTGAGCTGGTGTTGGTGACAGCTGAGCGGACACGATGTGAAACAACCTCTTGGCTGAAAGGACAGGTTGCCCAGAGAATCTGTGGATGCCCCATCCCTGGAAGTGTTCCAGGCCAGGTTGGATGGGATATGAAGCAATCTGGCCTAGAGAAAAACGTCCCTGCCCATGACAGGGGTTGTAACCAGATGGGTTTTTAAGGTCCTTTCCAACCCAGAGCATTCTGGGATTCTGTGACTGTTTTCTCCAGCGGTGTTTTTCCTCCCCTTCAGGCAGTTCCCTTTATTTATTCCCACCTATATACAACCCAAAATGTCCTGCGTATCTGCAACCAGCTTCCACAGAGTGCCCCAGGCTGGGGCAAACATCACCTGAGTGCTGTGGAGAAGGGTATCTGTAGCCACAGCTTTCCACACTGCTCTTCCCAACACTGCCAAACTCGCAGGCAGCCCTGGGTGAGCACCGTGTGTGCTGATAAGATAGGCATGGTCAGCAGGGCTGAAAGATACATTTGGGGGTGTTTTTTCTTCACTAAGTCACGGTCTGGGTTAGAAAAGTCCACTAAAACCAGCCCAAGTTGCAACGATGTGAAATATTGATTGAAAAGCAGGAGAGTAAATTATATCCCTTGGATTGAAAAGCAGGAGAGTAAATTATGTCCCTTGGCGATATTTTATCACGGATTTATTTTTCTCCAGTGACTGCTGGATTAAACATACAAAGGAAGCAAGAGACATCCTTCCTCCTTGTTGTGCAAGCTCCACTCCAGCAGTGCTGGGGGATTCCTCCACCCAGCTCTGGTCACAGCACACTCTGGCTCTCCTGGAGCACCAAACTCTACCTGGGGAAGTGCTGCTCTGTTCCTCGGGGGTCACTGAGAGGGAAAAGGAGAAGTGATGGTGGTTTGTGTTAACTCAGAAGCCCTGCTGAGAACTGGAGTGGCTTTATTCCTGTGGCACTATCAGGATTTTTCCAGTGAAATATGTTTAATGGGGATGGAGCACAGGAAAGTGTGCAACAGTGTTGGAGTGGCAATGCCAGGGGCTTGTCCTTGCCTGGCCATGGGTGGGCTCAGCTGGTGATGTGGGGTGTGTTGGGCCTCAAAACCAGTGGAGTTGTCCTGGGAGGTGATGGAGGGAGATGCCCAAGGCTGGCGTGGGGCCAGGAGGATGCCAGGGATGGTGCAGGCAGGGGGAGCCGAGGCTGGCAGTATGGCAAACCTCCTAGGCATAGGTGTGGGATGGGGATTGGGGTCACAGGGGAGCTTTGTGTGGCTGGTGGCTGTGCAAGGCTGGAAAACGGTGTGGGTCAGACACTGCTAGACCAGCTGGCAGCTCCACCAGGGCCGAGTGCAGTAAAGGCTCTGGAAACCCAGCTGTCAGATCTGGCTCGGAAATGGCCACTTTCAGCTCCAATTTTAGACTGAAATAGGCAAACCCAAACCAGGCCCCAACTGGGGAATCCCTCAGCCTCTTTCAGCCCTTCTTTTGCCCGTAAGCTGCACCCTGGGGGACAGCAGTGACCTATAAATGCATCCCTGCACTGTCCCCTGGGTGCGTTCCGGCGTCTCCCCGTTGGCAGGGTGAGCAGTGTCCCTGGGAGCTCCCCTCTCCCTGGTGCTGGGAATGGGCTCAGAGCAGGGAGTGTGTCCTCTTCACTGCCATGGCAATGCTGCTGCTCCATCCGGTGAGGGGTGTGGGGTGCAGCCACGGGAGAACATATAGGGAGGAACCCGGGCACCCGGCACTGCCCAGGGCATGGGTGGTGTTCTCAGTTGTATAGAGCTGATGGGGATACTTAACGTTCCCTCAGCACTGTGGCTGGGATGCTGAGGCTCACCTGGAGCTGTGATGTGAACGAGATGTCAGGGCAGCAAGAGGAGATTCCACTTTCAGAGTCCTTACAAAGCTGCTCTCACCATCTTTGTGAGGCCAAGGTGATCAGGGAAGGTCCTTGGTGAGTGGAGAACCCAAGGTCCCACCCAGCTTCAGTAACAGCCAAAAGGACATCACAGGGAGCATCAGATCCAGGAATGTTCATGTTGGGAACCATGTTCCCAACACTCTTCACATCAGGAAAACCATGGAAATAATGTTCTTTCTTTGGAGCACATTTCTAGAAAAAGAGGGTGGCTGGAAGAAATCAGCATGGACTGCTGAGGGTAAATCATGCCTGCCCAACATGCTTTCCTCTCAGGATGAAACAGATGGATCTGTAGGTGAGGGGAGAGTGGAGGATTCCATCTGCCTCAGCAAGGCTTTGGACACTATGTCCCACAGCATTCTTCATCCAAGTGTGGATGTCACAGTGTGGATGGGTGGGCAGCCAGGCAGGTGAGGATCAGTGGGAATGAAGAGCAGAGGGCTGTGGTCAGTAGGATGTGCTCTAGCAGGAGGCTGCTGAGGGGACTGTTTTGGGATCTGTTCCATTTCTTGTCTTTATGCATGATCTAAAGGTGCCTGTGAAGAGCCTTGCTGTCAAGTTCACAGAGGATCCCAATCTGGGCAGACCAGTAGGGCTCCATGCTGAAGGGCTGGGGTGGGCTGGAGGAATGGGCCTGTAGGAACCCCATGATCCAGGCACTTGTTTGGCCTCAGGTGGCTCTCACTGGTGAGGAGGCCATGCCTGGAGCTGGGCACAGGCGACGTCCTCTGAGCCCAGCCAGGAGGAAGCTGGGGGCAGGCTGGGAGTGGAGGGGAGGTCCCAGGGGTGGCCCCCTCCCTCCTAGGTGGGAGATCTTTCTGTGCTGTTATGTTGCAATAGTTGAGGCAAGGCCTGTGCCAGACCCCTGCATGCCCTTTCTGGTCCTGGGAGAGCTGAGCCAGCCTTTAGATTTTCTTAATTATGGCAAGTGAGGCATCAGCTTCCATTTGTCTCCTAACTGAAGACCTCCTCGGCCAAGATGAGCTCCCTTGTCCTCTCTAGTGATGGAAAAGCACTGTGGTTTAACTGACACTAGTTGCATGTTCTTCACAGCAGTGAAAATTTTGGGGTGCATGAAGAGAGCCCCTCCAGCCACTCGTCTTAGTTATCTGAGGCAGCAGTTTGCTGAGGCCCCTCAGTTTGGGATGAAGACCCATCCCACCCACAGCCCTCACAGCTGCCTGGGCTCAGAAAGCCAAAACCCAGGAAGCTTTTGGAGTTGTAAAATTTCCCAAAGAATCCTAATCTTAGTCCTCCAGTTCTTACATGAGATAAATTCTTACATGAGTGATCTAGTACAGATCAGCCAAGGCAGACAGCTGGATTAAAACCTTCAGTGGGATGACTAAAGGTTTTGCTTTACTCTAGAACCACCCCCAGCCTTTGACCTTCTACCACTCTGTTCTTTTTGGATACTTTAACCACATTTTCCCAGAACTGAGCACTTTTGAGGAAGCATCATTCAGCAGTGTAAGGAACCAACCATCCCACTGCAGCAATTTGAAATCATAGTGTTTTCAAAAGTACTTTCAAGACTAATTCATTTTCAAGATATTCCTTTTCTTAAATGTGAGGATTTATTTTTCTGTAAGCTAAAGCTGGAGATTTAAGCATCGCTAGGGAAATGTGAGAGTAATATCCTCAATGCAGAGTTGATTTATCCAGAATGACTGATACATATTTAACTTCCCAGCAGGCAATAATAATCACCCTGTTTGTACAGTTCAGCTTTAACAGTGTCTTCAGGACATGAATATTTAATGCTTCATTTTCAGCTGAAGCTGACTGAAATGTAAAAAAATTGAAAGATTAAATAATTTAAAATTCTTTTATGTAGGAAAAGACTAAAACCACCCAACAATTTCAGCTGCCCAGTTTCCATTTAATCAAGTCTGGCTTCTTAAACAAAGCTCACTTAAGCCTGGGATTGCTGTGTCCCTCAGGTTCTCCTAAGCTAATGTGCATCAGTTCTGTGGGGCAGAATGTGCACGATGACATTGTCCTCTCTGCTGGGATGCTGAGATTTGTCTCTGAACTGTCCATCAGGACATCTTTGGAATCAGATTTCTCCATCTGAATCCAAGTCCCAGCCACAGGACTCCAGCTGCTCATCCTGTGGGAAGTCTACCTCGATGTTGTAAACGAAGTCAGGGTCATCCTTCTTCTTCCTGTTCTTTTCAAAGAGCTCATCCATGATGCTCTTCCTTTTGGCCAGTTCCTTGTCATCCAGTTTGTTCAGATCCTCCTCTGGGTCAATGGTCTCTTCCTGCTGAAACTTTTCCAAGCTCTCAGCCAGGCTGTGTCCTTCCAAATGGCCTCTCAGCAAGCTGTAGAGCTTCTGGAGCTGACGCAGTGAGACCCCTTCCAGGTAGGCCTTGTGCCGAGGGTTGTTCTTCAGCTGCTCGGCAGCCCTGCTGCAGTCTGGGGAGAGCCAACACGAGCCCCTGCAGCTGCAACAAACCTCTTCCCACACACAGATCTCCCAAACCCTCCCAGGGGGTCTCTCCAAACCCTCCAGGCTCAGAGAGATGCCCAGGTTGAGATGCAGCCTTGGGCTCCTCAGGGAGACAACACTACCCCAAAACAGCCCCCCCTGCACACTGCTAGGAGGATACTCAGTGGTTACTAACAATGCTGTTACCAGTGAGTTCCTCTCCATGTGTCTGGAGGGGACCAGATGGGAAGGAATGCACCTCACCTGAGAACTTGGAGAAATTCCTGACGGGCATGATGCGCTGGCGAGTCTTCTCCTGGCTGTCATCTCTGTAGATGAGGATGATGGATGGGGGCTGGAAGCAGATCCCACACTTCTGTGCAGTGAATGTCATTGTGGCACTGGCTGTGGTGTCATCAGGGCCCTCAGCAATGACACCACTCCCTGGAAAATGGGGAAATAGGAAAACAGGTGTCAGAGTCTCTCAGTGCGGGTCTTTTTGTCAGGAGTAAAGTTCAGCAAAATCACAGCATTTAAGCTCCCAGCAAGGGCCTTAAACACAGGGAAATGAATTATGAAATTAAATTAAAGAAGACTTAAAAATCTGAATCTGCTGCAGATCCTGTTTCCCAGCTCAGTGGACAGCACTGAGTGCACGTGTTACTTTTATTTTTGTTTTACACATGTGAAAATATGTCAAACATGAAAGTGATCTCCAACTACCCTACAGATTGCAGTAAGACAAAATAAAATATTTTACCCCCAAAAAAATCAATGTATTTCTCCAAATCAAGAAAAATCACATTAATGTTCAGAAGCTACTTTGAGGCAAAGCTGGAAACTCTTCTTCCTTTGTAAAAAATCACACAGGAAAGAGTTCAAACTTGCAGTAATGTCCTCAATAGTGAAAATTTCCAAGCTGAGGTTGGACAGGGTTTGGAGCAATGTGGTGTAGTAGAAAGTGTCTCTGCTATGGCACGGGGTGGAACTGGATGAGCCTTAAGGTGCCTCCGACCCAAACCATTCTGGGATTCTACATAAACGAGAAATACAAACGTGAGCAGCTCTTTGGATCTGCGGTAAAGAGGATCTGCAGGTAACCCGCGCTGAGCCCTTCGCTGACGGGCAGCTTCCAGCGGCTCAGCAGCACAGCCGGGGGTGTCTTATGGCCGGGCCGGTGCTGTTCAAAGCCGCTTTCCGCGGCCCGGGGGGTATGGCGGAGGCCCGAACTCTGAACACGACCGGCAGTGGGCAGGACAAGGTTGGTCCCTCCTGCCTCTCCCATAATCCCAGAGTGGGTGAGGCTGGAAGGGACCACAGTGGCTCACCTGGTCCCACCTCCCTGCTCCAGCAGGACCATCCCAGAGCACATGGCACAGCAGTGTGTCTGGACAGCTCTGGAATATCTCCAGTGAGGGAGACTCCACAGCCTCTGGTCTCTGTTCAGGGCTCAGTCACTGCCCAGGAAAGTTCTGCCTCTGTCCAGGGGGAACTTCCTGGGCATCAGTTCTGCCCGTTCCTCTGGTGCCATGGCCAGCTCCCTGGAGCAGAGCGTGGTCCCTGCTGTGACCCTCCCTGCACACAGGGACACCCAGGGCTGAGGGCCTCTGTCAGCTGGGCTCCTCTGGAGGCTGAACAGCCCAGCTCCCTCAGCCTTTCCTGGGCACAGAGATGCTGCAGACCCTTCAGCACCTCTGCAGCCTCCCCCGAACCCGCTCTATGACCTTCCTGTCTCCCTTCACCCTCGGCCCGTCCCCTCACCTCTGCCGGCACAGGAACCCGCTTCTCCCTCTTTCTGCTCCTCCCCCGGGCCGGCCCCGCCTCCCCGGCTGGTTGCCATGGCTACAGCGCCGCCGCGGAGCTCCGGCGGCGAAGGCTCCCTCTGCTGAAGGCCCCCTTAGGGCTGCCCACACTAATGCCTGCGAGACGCTGCGCCGAGAAACAAGGGGCAGGCGGGCCCCGCGCGGTCAGGCGGCGCTGCGGGCAGGCCGAGCAGGGCCGTGCGGAGCGGGCCGCCATGGCGGGCGGGCGGCGGGAGGCGGTGCGGCTCGGGGCCGGGCTGGGCGCGCTGCTCTGCGCCCTCCGTGAGTACCCGTGCGGGACCGGACCGGGCAGGGAGGGCGGGGGCGGCCTCTGTCCTCTGGAGACAGGCTGAAAGAGTTGGGGGTGTTCCGCACGGAGAAAAGGCTCCAGGAGACCTTAGAGCCCCTTCCAGTGCCTAAAGGGGCTCCAGGAGAGCTGGAGAGGGACTTGGGACAAGGGATGGAGGGACAGGACAAGGGGGAATGGCTTCCCACTGCCACAGAGCAGGGCTAGATTGGTTACCGGGAGGGAATTGTTCCCTGTGAGGGTGTAAGGCCCTGGCAGAGGTTGCCCAGGGAAGCTGTGGCTGCCGCTTCAAGGGCAGTGTTCAAGGCCAGACCTGGAGCACCCTGGTCTTGGGGAAGGAGTCGCTGCTCAAAGCAGAGGGGTGGAACAAGATGGGCTTGAAGGTCTCGTCCAAGCCAATCCATCCTGTGACTCTGGATTTGGGAAGTATGGCTCGGTCAGTGAACCAACAAACCTGTTCTGCACTTTGATCACAATACTGTTTGCCTTCTGCTGTGAGAGGTTTTGCAGATGAGGCGTTCATGAGTTATAAAGCCTCTCTTGTTGAAGTTGCCAGCCCCTGGTATCACTGTGCTGTTACACTGTTGGCTCTGTGTCACCTTAGATGTGCAGGCGGTCTGTCGGGACACCAGTGTCACCCAGGAGCTCCTGAAGGAGGGGTTTCACAGGTGAGTCCTCACCCTGTCCTCCGTCAGCTTAATGTGCCATGTGGTTTTCTTTGGGAAGAAGCTTGTCTTCTGTTCATGTGCAGTTGTATCAACTTCCTGAGCCATGATCCCTGGGCATGTGTCAGGAATGTGTTACAAGATCAAGGCTGTAGTGGAGGGAGAATAGAAGGCCCCTTTCTAAAACTTGTGTGGAGGCCACTGACAATTCTGAGACATTTATAAAGAAGTGAAACTTCTTTTTGGTCATGGATGTGGAGTTGGGGTGAAGGAGAGCATGGCTGGACAGGGAAGTGTGATCTGAATTAGTTGCACACAGTGTGAGAACTGCCTCTCATCTCATCTGAGAAATGTCTCCGGGGGGTTTTGTCCTGACTTTTGAAGTGTGGGTATAAACATTTTGCTTCTGTTTCTGTTTGAAGGGACCTGCTGGTGAAGGTAGAGCTTGGGGAGGATGCAGGAGGATGTGCAGTGGCAGCTAGAATGCATCTTCCACCAGGAATCTACGTGGATCCCTACGAGCTGGCAGCACTGCAGCAGCACAATCTAACACAGGTAATGCCCCCAGCGCCAGGAGATCTGGCAGTGACTCAGATAAGGACTCAGGGAACTGTAATATCTGGTCGTTATCTGGCTCATTGAACCAAGGTTGTTAATTACTGGAAGGAGATGCCAAACAGTGTCATCTTCCTGGTGTCTCCTTGTAGCTCAGCTCATTCAGCATCCCCTGGCCCTGTGCTGCTGATGTTCTCACACCAGAGAGCTGCTGCTCCTCTCTTAGCCCCAGGGGAGCAGCTGTGGTAAAGGGTCTCAGGTTGAGAAGGTGGAAGGGAAACCCCCAGAGAGGTGCTGGTGAGCTCTAAGTCACACGTGGTGCATTTGGACTGAGCAGCTTCCCAGCTTCATTTTCATCCCAGCTTTCTATGCTGCTTTCCAGTCTTTGCTTCACATTTTAGGTAGAGAGATGTGCAAAGGCTGTGGCTTTGGTCTCCTTAAGCACTTAATTTGGCTAAAACATGGATGCTAAGGCTGTGTGCCCCTGAGATGCCTGAGGTGCAGGTCAGGCCTTGCTTACACACATCATTGAGCTGACGCCTCACAGGTTTGGCTGTAGGCACAGTGACACTGTAAACGTCTCACTTGTGGGAATCACTCACTGGAAGGGTCTTGAAAAGGTATTTTGAAGGCTCTTGAAAAGGAGCAGCTCAAGGCTGGAATTTCCAACTCGATCTTCCTGACCACAAAATCAAGTTCAGTGTTAGAAAACAGAATGAGGGAAATGCTTTGCCCGCCTTGTATCGATTTCAATCCCAAGCACACCTCTATCTCTCCCCTTCAGGCAGTGTTGACTCCTGCTGACATTGATGTGGAGGCTCCAGAGTACTCAGCCAGGGCTGTGGTTGTGCTGCTGTTCCTGGAGCGGGATGCGCGCTGCTCCCGCTGTTTCCAAGCTGCCATTCCCGTGCACGCGCGCTACCACCGGCCGGCCCAGGGGACAGGGGAAGCCTTGGTTGTTCTGGAGAGCCCAGAAGTGCTGCTCTGCTGCTGCCACAGTGAGATTCTCATTGATGTTCTTGGGCAATTCAGAGCTTGGAATCTGGTTCTGTGTGAGACAGAGCTCTCTGTAGAACATGGGGGGAAAGCGTGGCCCTGATAAAGACCTCGTTGTCTTCCTCACTGGGTGCTGCTGCCTGGCCAAAGGCAGGGCTTTGTCAGAGACTGCTCTGTGTTGTGCTGTTGCTATTGTATCCCTGTGCTGCTTGGGATCTTCCAGCTGGAAGACATGGCAGCTGTCACGATCCATGTTTGTCATGATCCCAGCAGGGCCTGGTTTGCCAAAGGCCCCCTCCTCTGACCATATTTCCCTTGGCAGCTGGAGCTGTGCAGGCAGTGTTCAATATCCACTGTCACCTATTTAGAGTAATCAGAGGATTCAGATGCTTTCTAACATTCTCCCTTTATATAAAGGGGGAATGTAGGAAACTGTGCCTGAAGCATGGAATGGTCAGGGTCTCAAACTCTGATGAAACAAGAACCTGATATCCACTAGCAATGAATATCTCAAGTTATGTGAACCATGAAATCATCTATTTTTGTTACAACTTTTCTGTCCCTTCACAAAATCATTCCTGCCAAGTCAAACACACTAATGGTTTTCAACTCCTTTTTCTTCACTTGTGCATCATTTGAGTGATGATTTTCTGGGATAAGCAGAGGCAGGCAAGACTACATAGTCACTTAAAAAAGGGGCGTTAAATCTTTCTGGTTTTTTGCCACATTTACTACTCATGAGCAGGAAAACATTATTAATGGGAAAGGATTTAAAGTATTGGAAGAGAGATCTTTTATGAGTTGACAGGAGGCCAAGAAGAGAAATGGAAGAATGGCTTACAACTTTAGCTGTATGGCTAAAGTTGAGAGATCTATAGATTAATCAGGAATTCTGTTAAGGACAGAAGGACCAAGACACCACACAGGTGAGATTCTTTCTTGGGTATCTGCTGTATTAGGAAGGGAAGAGTTATAAACTTCATAGCAAGGACTGCCCAGCATCACTTTGACCATGTAGAGATGTTTTACCAGGTGGCTCCCAGGGAATAGATTCTGTCAAGTTGTGGGGAAAAAGATCCTTTTTTTGGAAAAGACTTGCAGGCTGGATTGCTTATCCTGCCTGGCTCCTGGTGATGCAGGAATGCCTTCCCTAGGTCACCTGTCTGCAGAGTGCTGGGAACCTGCTGAAGTGGACACTCCCTGCTCATCTGAAAACACTGCTCCCTGTCAGTGGCACAGCACAAAACACAGACCTGTGAGTTCTGGTTCTTTTTAACAACTGCTGCCTTTTTGCTGTGATTTGCACCTTTCATAGCACAGGAATTAATCAGTAGAAGACTAGTTGGGTGGTTCTCCCTTTGGCAAGCTCCTTTCTTCCTTTCTGACTGGCTTTCAGTGGGGGTCATCCTGCCCTTCTGCCATGTTCACACTCACCTTGTGCTCTTCTGGCTCTTTACCATGGTTGCTCTCCTGACCTTTGTTTTTTCCATACTAGTTTACTTGGAATCCTAGGATATAATTGGCACTGATCAAATTAAGAAAAGTCTTTACAATGTTGGTGCTTCAGAGGAGTAGCAAGGTAGGTGGGAAATGAAGATCTAACTAAAGTAGTGGTAAAACTGCAAAGATTTAAGGAATAGCATCCTGAAAAAAGGCCACTTCTATTTGTTTGGTTGTTATCTGGTTGGGTGAGTATTTAGGAAAAGGTGAAGTTTCTTACTGTGTTCAAAACCAAGGAAAGTTGGATCTTTAGTATGGCCAACAACTGTTTTTGGTGCTCAAAAGTGCCACGGTAATGTAGAGATTCAGAAACTAGACTAATTTATACCATAAAATAATCTGTTGTTATTCTAACACATGCGCCTTCTATATTTAAAATACCTGTAGACAGCTGGAACAACTGTTGTCCATAAACATTTTGCAGCTTCCTGCATCTGCGAAAATAGTTGTTGGCTGTGGAGAAATGTGTCCCTCAGTGATCTGTGGGAGATGCTCTCTGTGCAATATTCCCTACATACCCTCAGTGGCAAAGCTGGAGTAGGAGCAGAGATGCAGGGATACAGATGGGAGCAGGTCCATCTCCTGAGCTGTGCAGTGCAGCAGTGGCTGGCACTGTGTTTGCTGTGAATTAAGGGGATGTCTCATCCTGGTTCTGATGTTGAAGAATCCCAGAAGAAGCCTTAGACAAGGGCTGATTAAATCAGGGTCTGGTTTCTAATCCTCTTGGTTGCAGTCAAAAAGAAACAGCTGGTCAAGTGCATGTTATCCATTTATTTTTCTTTGTAGGCATCCAAGGAATCAATGCTGAGGGTTCCTGTGGGGCTCAGGGAGCACAGTTCCCTGGTGTGTGCCCTGACCCTGCTCACCACAGGGCTCAGCTCTGGCCTGATCCTCGCTGCTGCCTGCAAGTATGGACACTTCTCCCAGTGACCTGAGGAATGTCTGACCTCCATCCAGCAGAACTAACTGGATATTACACCAGATTCCTGAATGGATCCTAGTCTACTGTTATTTATGTCTTAGGGGGTGCAAGGGTCCCATAATGGGTTATAGTTCCTTTGGCTCATAGAGCTTGCAAATGCCTTCCACAGCCCAGAAGACAATTTGGATGTGTTATCGATGTCCAAAGCAGATGGAGGGTAGGAAAAAGCCTAAAAAACCTGAAAGCACTGCTGTGGGCAATGGGGCAACAGTCAGGGGTGGATTTGGGGCTCCTATTCCCTCCTCCTGGCCCAAAGCCTGCTTCCGATATGGTGCTGCCTCTTGCAGAGGTGTTTGTGTTTCTTGTCTCAGGGATTGGTTATTAAGGGTATGAAAAACATTATTGAGTCATTAAAGTTTCTGAATTATGAGACATTCTGTGTGTACCTGGAACAGGTCAGTAATCTCTCCCATTCTGATAACTGGGAGGGATTGGTTGCTCTTGGTCAAATTAGAATCACAGAATCATTAAGGTTGGAAAAGCCATCAGAGATCGTAGGTCTAACCATTCCCCCAGCACTGCCAAAGCCAATCCTAACTCATGGCCTCAAGTGCCATATCCACATGGTTTTAGAATCTCTCCAGGGATGGGGACTCCAGCACTGCCCTGGGCAGTTGTGCTTCTGTGCCTGGACAGCCCTTCCCAAGACGAACCTTTCCTAATATCCGACTGGAACCTCCCCTGGCACAACTTCAGGCTGTTTCCTCTCCTCCTGTCCCTTGTTCCCTGGAAGCAGAGCTCAGCCCCCACCTGGCTGCCCCCTCCTGTCAGGAGTTGTGCAGAGCCACAAGGTCCCCCGAGCCTCCTTTCCTCCAGGCTGAACAACTGGTCACAGTTGAAAGAGTTTTAAAAGTTTGAAAAAATTTCACCTTATTTCATGAGTGGAAAGAGACCCTTGGAAGATGAAAGTGGGGGACGGGATAGTGACTGGAAGCAAATATTTAGAAGACCTACATTCAGTCTCCAGGACAGTGGATCAATAGAAGGAAATGGAGAGGAAATTACCCAATGGAAAAGCCGAGAGGCTCTGGAGCAGCAGAGCTCCGTGCTGTCTGCAGTTGTCAGTAGGTGGCACCGGGAGCCCACGGTAACCCCCGTGTGCAGAGCAGCTTTTATTCCTGATAAACCTCGAGTAAATTAGTAAAGCAGGTGATTTAGGGAATGATGTGCATGAGGGGGTGAATGACAATTCCTTTTAATGGCTCGGTGTGCAGCCTTCCATCACTGTCCAGCTGTAGCCTCAGGACCCCTTGGGCATCTTTCTCCTGCTGGAATACAGCAGAGAGCTCCTCTTGTTCCACAGCAGGGTGGAAACAATCAAAGAGAGATTTGGGGCTGTTTAACCCTGTCAGTACTGGGACCAGCACTGTATCTCTTGTCTCCAAGTGGTATTTTTAATTCCCAGAGCTCAGTTTGTTCCTGTGCTCTGTCTTAACGTAGGTAACTTTGTGTTGTAGCCTGACATGGACTGAATGAGTGGCAGCATTCCAGATTGCTAGAGCTGAGTGACAGGAGTTCATTGCCTGCTTTCTAACACCAGGTAGCACCTGTGGAAAACCACAGGTTGAATCCCTCAGCTAAATCAATCTCCCTGACAGAGCCTGGGGAAAGGGAAGGGGAATGTCTTCTGGGCAAATGAGAAAAAATATGGAAGTAAAGTATATATGAAGATTCCCATCAATCACCTTTTCAACTGAATTTAAGTAATTGATTCTGATTAATGTAAAATATGAGAGGAATGGCAGAGCCTCACAAGGGGTGGGTTTTGTTTAGGCAAATATTTGCTGTTTTGAAATCCACAGTGTTTGTGTTATAAATATAGCAGATACGGTTTTCCTTACAAGTTATAAATAAGTTTGGTAACTATAGCAGTGTTAATTACAAAGGAATCTGCCAGTGAATCTCTCTCTCAGAGCAGAAACTGCTGTCACTAAGCCAGCACAGAATTTAGCAGGTGTGCCATGCAGGAGGACTGAAGTGCCAGCCCCACAGGGATCACAGAGACCAGAGGAGGAGCTGTAAGGCCTGTGCAAAAATTCTGGCAGTTTTGGAATACAGGAATGAGTTGTTCAGGAGTTCTTGGCAAGAAAACCCCACTACAAGGGTTGGACACAAACATTCCCATCATTAATGTGTGTAAGGACTGAATCAGAGCAGGGGAAAAAAGGGGGATGGGGTGTTAAAGGCCATGTTAGGAATTAAGGCTTTCTGAATCACAAAGAAATGGGTATAACACAAAAAAATACAAGCTGGAAATTCGGATGTGCCTGGACCTGCATGGAAGACTGAGGTGTCCACGGATCCTTTTCCCCAAGACCTGGGGAGGAGGAGCTGCCTGGTGTGTGTCCTGCTCCTTCAGAAAGGAAAATGGGATGTTGCTTCAAACCTGGGCGGGCAGAGGAGGTGAGATCCACCCCCAGGGCAGGCGGGAGCATGGAGGAATCACGTGGAGGATTAAATGGATCGCAGGAATTTTGGGGGAGAAGCCTTGATGGCATGTATGCCGCTTTCCCAGCTGTGTTCCTCCTGCATCCCTTGGAAACTGTGTATCCTTGGAAGCCTTGTGCAGAGTGGCTCTGTCCTGCTGCTGTCACCAGCAGTGTGACCCCTGTGCCAGGTGGGCTCGGAGAGGTTGGTGGCAGAAGGGTTAATTTGCCCTCAGCTGTAATACAAAAGATACAAAACGAGCCCCTTCCAGTGCAAAAGGAAGAGCCAGCAGAGCACAGAGGGGAACAGGAGCAGGGTGCCCAGAGAAGCTGTGGATGGCCCTGGATCCCTGGAAGTGTCCCTGGATGGGGCTTGGAGCACCATGGGCTGGTGGAAGGTGTCCCTGCCGTGGCAGGGATGGAATGGGATGATCTTTAAGGTCGCTTCCACCCAAACCATTCCATGACTCCATGAAGCCCTGTGGTGCTCTGACACCTCCACACTCTGGGGCAGGAAGGGCTGTACCTCTGAGAGCCAGGACACACCTGGAGGGGACACTGAGCCACAGCCTCTGCGTGGGGCTGAGCTGGTTTTCCTCACAGAGCAAAGCATCAAGGAAAGAAACTCTAATTTAACACCACAAGATGGAAGGGAGCGTGGAGGAGAGCCAGTTTAGATGGATGCTGGATTTGATGCTGGATTTTTTAGGGTGGTGGCCTTTACCCCCTGCAGCTGGTTGTTGCCCACAGCCAGAGGAAAATAAGAGATCCTAGGGCAGCCTAGAAAAAGATAAATATTATATATATAAGATACATTTTTATATATAACATATATAATAATACAACATATATTACACATGATATAGTAAATGCTATATATAATATATTTTATATATTATATGTATTGTATAATAAATGTTACATTTGTTATATGTAATATATTATGCATAAAATTAATTCTATATAATGTATTATATATTGCATATTATATAGATTATGTACATGAAATAGATGTATTTATGGATACTGTATATATTATTGTATCACATATAATGTGTGTGTATATGTATAAAGTTTATTATAAAACACGTTATATAAATATGATTTATGTATAAATTAGATAAATATGTATATAACATATATAGTATATGATATTTATATAAAATATTATGTATATAATAAATAGAACTAACTTTTTAATGCTGTTAGGCTTTTTTATTTTTCTCTAGTTGTGATCCAAAGAAATAGAATATTTTATATACATAACAATATATAAATAAGTAACCCTAAACACTATTTCTATTTTATAAAACCCACTCCCCCAGCAAGGAGCGGACTACAACTCCCGTCATGCCCCGC
The DNA here is from genome assembly GCF_008360975.1 of Lichenostomus cassidix. Classification (NCBI taxonomy): domain Eukaryota; kingdom Metazoa; phylum Chordata; class Aves; order Passeriformes; family Meliphagidae; genus Lichenostomus; species Lichenostomus cassidix. The sequence continues at coordinate 22,602,114 of NC_139490.1, forward strand.
GGTAACTCAGCTTCCGGCGGGCGGCGGGCGGTGCCCCCGCAGCAGTGCTCCGCCCCGTCCCGCCCCCGCGGGCTGTGGCCACGCGCGGCGGTTCCGCTTCCCCTCCGGCCCCGCCGCCGCCGCCCCGCCGGCTCCCGGTCCCGCCGCCGCCCCGTTCAGCCCCGCTCCGTCCGTCCCGCCGCCCGTCCCTCCGTCCGTCCGCCGAGGCGGCGGCGCCGCCGCACCCGGTGAGTCCGCTCCCACCTGCCGGCCGCGCCCCCCGCCCTTTGTGCGGCCCCGGCCGGGCCGGGCCTGCGGCGGGCGCTCCCGGGGCGCGGATCGCCCCCCGCTCCTTCCCTCGCTCTCCCGTGCTCCCCCCGGCCCGCTCCCGCCGCCCCCGCCCGCGGCCCCGCGGCTCGGCCCCGCTTCCTGCGGGCCCCGCCGGGCCCCGCCTCGGCCCCCGCCCCCGGCAGCGCTGCGAGCCTCGGGCAGCGGAGTACAGCCCCGGGCAGCGGAGTACAGCCCCGGGCAGCGGGGCAGAGCCCCGGGCAGCGGGGTACAGCCCCGGGCAGCGGGGTACAGCCCCGGGCAGCGGAGTAGAGTCCCGGTAACGCGGGGTAGAGCCCGGTAACGCGGGGCAGAACCCGGTACCGCGGGGCAGCGCGGCTTTGCTGGGCTCCGCTCCGAATCCCTGCGGGCCAGCCGCGCTCGGGCCCCGCGGCTGTCAGAGCCCGCTGCCCGCTGCTGGCACCCGCGGCTCTCATCCCTGGGAAGAGCTGCTGCTCCGCGGGGCCCGCAGGCTGTACTCCTCCCTGTGTTTCTGCCTTGTTCTGTGGCTGCTTTTTGCATTTATCCCGTCCAAAGCCAGGCGGGATGGGTTAGAATCACAGAAATGCAGGGTGGTTCGGGTTGGAAAGGACCTTAGAGCTCATCCAGTGCCACCCCTGCCATGGCAGGGACACCTCCCACTGTCCCAGGTTGCTCCAAGCCCTGTTCAGCCTGGCTTTGGACACTGCCAGGGATCCAGGGGCAGCCACAGCTTCTCTGGGCACCCTGTGCCAGGGCCTCTCCTCTGTCACAGGGAACAATTTCCTGCTAATACCTGATCTAAATGTACTCTTTAGTAGGTAAATGGCAGTGGGGAGCAAGGAGAGTAAAGTTGCTTTAGCCTGGTCCGTGTGGCAGCTGCCCAGAGGCTGGTTTGGGAGCAGTGAGTTCATCGGCTGCTTTCGAGGAGCAAGGCTGTGCTTTGCTGTAGCCAAAATAAACCAGTTCACGAGCTGCCCTACAGCCAGTGATGTCTCGATATATAATATAAACATTGTCCTGCAGTAATAGCAGTGTTAGGTGCAATTCAAACATGGTGTATGGTGACGTTTTTATAATTTCTGTCTTTGGTTTTGCCTTTTTTTGGTGGGTTTTTTATACTTCAAAAAGCAGGGCCTGCTCTAGAGGGTCTGAGATTTGCTTTGCAGTTGGAGTGTCCTCATAATGGGAGTCCTGGGGTGGTATCTCCCAAAAAACCAGGGATTAGCTACTTTGTACTTCACTTTCTTCATTTTGGAGACCAAAGCAATTAAACTCACAGGAATATTGTGGAGGCAGGTTAAGGCATATGTTACCACGGAATATCATTACAGACTGAAATAAAATAGAAGGAAAGCAGAAATATGAAAATGCGGAGTATTTGTTTAATGAGTTTTTGTGTAGAATCTTTGAGATAGTAAGAGCACTTTAAACAAAATGCACGGGGTAATGTATTTTAGAGGCAGGAAAAACCTTGCTCTAAAGTTCACTGGTTGGGTATTGCAGTTCTGGAGGTCAAGACAGAAATGCTTGAGGGAGAGTAACCTGGCTTTTCTGTGCTGAGCTGCATGTGGAATTTGGCTCATCCTTGTACAGATGTGGTTGTTAAAACAAAAATACCAGGCTGTTAACTGTGGAATATTGGCTCTGTCTGCATATTTTGCACTTTTTATCACCATGCAGCATGTTCAGTGCATCCAAGGTGTGTGCTCTGCTGGGCAGCTGCTCATCAGAGGCTGATTTACTGGGATGAAATCTGTGCTGGGATACAGCTTGGACCTTTGGCTCACTGCTGGAGTTTATTCCCAGAGCACCTGCTCATGCTTCCTCTCTGGATGGTGGGGTAGGTGGGTGGATGCTTCAACCATGTATGGCAGCTTCAATCTTGGGGGTATTTTCAATTAATACCCTTTTAAGTTCCCAAGTGTGCTTGTGTTATTGGTCAGCATTTTGGTTATGTTTAAAAGGGAAAATTATTCAAGCACCTTTGGTTTAGAAATAACTTCAGGAATTAAGGGTATTGATTGATGCTGCAGGTTTTGCTCTTGTGACAAGAAAAGCCTTTGGCACCCCAATCTAGGTCTGTGTTATTAGTAAGATACTTCTGCTTCAGCGCCCTCTCATCTGTCTTGGGTTGGTTTTGTTTGGGTTTTTCCCCCTTTTATCTGCTTGCTGCATGAGGAGGTTTCTGGGCTCTGAGGCTTGTGCCAGTACTTTCTCGTTCCTCACCACACACAGTTACTGCCGTGCCCGTGAAGCAGCTCTTTGTTCTGCAAACAAGCCCGAGTCACAGAGGCTGCTGGGGATGGCCCAGCCCAGGGACAGCTCCAGCAGAGCTCCTCACACACCGGGACAGCTCGGGAGGGAGCTGAGCCTCCCAGGCATCCCTGGGGAGATGGAAGCAGAGGCCTGGTGATGGGGAGAGCAGGGGGAAGGAGGGAGCTGGAGCAGCCAGGCACCATGGATTCCACACATCCTGATCGCTGCTGGCAGCTGGGAAAAGGCCAGAGTGAGGTGGTTGTGGAGCTTTTCCATCTTTTCCTAGAAATCTGGTTGCTGTGATCAAAGCAAAGGCACTCCTTTGGGCTCGGATTGATTCAGGAAGGCTGCACCATGCTCCACTTCCAGTTTCCATGCAGGCACCTCCCTCCTAAATCTAAATGAAACGTGCCTGTCTGGCCCTGAGCTTGGAGGGCACAGTGTCCCCTGGGAGAGGTGTTTGTACCTGCCTTGGCAGCACCAGGGACCAAACCTTTGCAGGTGCCTTGAACGTTGCCACTGGCGAGGCTGCTGCTTGCCCTCCTGGAGATAACCAGTCACTTGGCTGCCAGGCTGAGCTGCCAGGCTGGCTCCCAGCAAAGATAAAGTCCAGTTAGGGCAGAGCAGGATTGGTTCTGCCTCTTGGCAAGGGCAGCTCGACCCGGAAAGCTCCATGGTGGAGGCAACACCTGCCAGCTGTCAGGAGTAGGTGGGGAAGAGAGAAGGAGTCCAGAGCACTCACCCAGGGGCAAAGGACAAGAAACCCTTGGGCAGGGCACTGGCTCATTGTAGCAAGGAAACACTGCAGCGTTCCCTGGAGGCCTCAGGATTCTTATGGTGCTGTGCCTTCCCGTTTCTTGAGCTTGATAAGACTTTAGAAAGCTCCTATTTGCATTTAAATGCAGGTGAGAGGTGGTAGATGTCTTCAGGTGAGACAAAATCTCCTAGTGACCTGCCAGGTATGTGAGGAGGAGATGGAGCTCAGCGTTTGTGTTCAGTCTTTACTTCATTGCCCAAGAGAGCTCAGGGCATGATTTTACCTAATGCTGGTAAAGTTATTTCCTTTAAAGGGAAAATACACATTTTAGTGTTTGTATTTTGGCTGGTGCGGTGGGCAGTGTCTCTCACTGAGAGCAGGAAATGCTGGTTTTGGTCCTAGTTCTCTACCTGACTTGCCAGTGTTTTAAGTGGATCATTCTTAATGTTTTCTCAGCTTCTTTCTATTTTTTTTCAGCTGGAAATGGGGATTAACCAGGCTTTGAAAATGTCTCACCTGGCAGGCAGGGATGTAAGTGTTAAGAAGATGACTTAAACCTGAGTTTCAGTTTTTCTGTTGAGATAAATTTTGATAGGATACACTGTGAATTTGCAGAAGGAATTCCTCATGCTCTCTAAAAGTTACAGTACCTTGAAAAGCTCTAAAAATTAGTGCAACAACTCTTTCCCTTCAGGCACAGCAAGTGGATTTCAAAATTCTCAGATGGATATATCTAATTTCTGTTTGTGAATTTCAAAATGCTTTTAAAAATCTTCACTTCAGTTGCTAATGATGTATTGGTGCTCAGAATTGTTTGAATGAATACACCTTTCTAGGGGAATACAGTGTTTTTAAGATTCATGGAAATGCTGGGAGCTTTGTATAATTGGTAAGTCATTGTTTCCCAAAAGTTCTGAGCCCTGCACTGGTTTTAGTGTAGCCCAAAGTTGAGTGATATTTGAATCTGAGTTCTGAACAGCAGAGGCTGTTCTCTCTGCTAATTAGCAAAAGTTGTTTCATGTCTTTGAAGGAGTCATTTTGCATTAGTTTTTCATTTACAGTAATTTCAGAACTGCTTTAGCTAGCAGAGGTATCTCCTGGACAAAAGCAAGAAACAGCTGCTTCTGGAAGATGCTTTTCAGAATCACCTTTGAATATTTAACCCATTTCCTTTTGAAAGGTCTCCAATAAACTGAGAATCTGGAAGAATGACAATATCTTTCCTCTAAGCCTGTCTAGAGCAAAAAGCCATCCTGTTTTAAAGGGATCTGGGGATTTGGGCTCCAGGCAGGACCTGGCTGGGGAGATTCTTGTGGAAATAGCTCATTGGCAGGAGCTTAATTGAAAGTACACTTCAGCTTGTGAATTATCTGCTTTAGGGTGAGAAAAACCCGATGGTTTAGTAAGTTACCTTAATGTTTGAAAGTGAGCAACTTTTAAAATTCAAAACCATTACTTAAAAGGTGAACTTGATATTTTATACTTGTTTTAAGTAAGCTGAGTGCTTGAGATTTTACCAGGACATTAAATCCACTTGCTGGCATTAATTTTCACAAAAATCCATGACCGTGGGGTTGTAACTTGGTGCCACCTGGGCAAGTGGCACCAGCCACAGTTTTGCTCTCCCCTGGCCCCAAACCAGTTGTTCCAGTCATCCCAGTGTCCCTCTATGGCATTCCCTGCCTTTGGAATCCACGTCAGGGAATTGACTGCTGGAAAAGGAATCCCTGATGTTAAAACTTGGCTTGGCAATCTTGCTGAGTGATCTGACACTAATGGTTTGTAATAACCTGGGAGTGTGTCTGGCTTTCTGCTCCTCCTGCCTTTTTCATGTGTTTGCTGAGCTTTTGGGAATGTTGCTTCAGATCAAACACAAAAATGAACAAGATCTCCTCACAAAATGCTGCCATTGCTTTCTGTGGCATAGCAAATAGGTCTCTAATATTGTTGAATGATTTTTTTTGCTTTGAAACAGCCTTTTATTTTCAATGTGTGAAATGCTAGCTGTCACTATTACAAAAATAAATTATGTGAAATCTTTAATTTGTCAGAGCTGGGGCATTATCACCAAGTGTGAAATATTTTCTGCTTCTACTCCTGAGTGGAAAAAGCAAAGAGAAGAGTGAAAGCCAGGATTTTCAAAGCTATTTAGCAACAGGAACAGTTAATTTTAATCTGATGCCAACGTGCTAAGGCTCTTTGATACCAGTGTCCAGGCTTAGGAAGTAATTCTTTGTGGTAAAGAGAGCCTTGACTGCTGCAGCCAGGAAATTCAGACAAGTACGTCCTCCTGATTTTTGGGATGAGGCTATTTTGCAGTAACCAAAGTATGTGCTGGCTGGGGACTCGTTGCTTTTGTGACCACTGCTTTTTCTTTTCAGCCCATTTACATGGATTTTATATATATATATTTCATATTTATTTTTTTTAGAGGGAATAGATGTTGAGATTTTTAGATGTAGATTATTTTCCCAGGTAGCTGCTGGAAATGGAATATAAAAATTCAGGATAGTTCAGCAGAGCTGGTTTGGATGGTTTCTTTGCAAGGAGGGCTGTGTATTTTAATGTGTGGTTGTGATGTCTTTTATTTTCTTATTCATTAATAATTATTCCATTGTAAAATATTTTACTTCTGAGAGGCATCATTCTCGTTCTCCTTGGCTTGTTGTGTGTGTCCTGGAAGGTCTTTTTGCACAAGGAAATGTACTCAGTCTTGGTAAATCTGGATGGAGTTCTGCTGTGGAAGAAGTTAAGACTCCTGGTAAACCTATACATCCACATCAGTCTGAATAGGACTTGGAGCATCTCATATAATAACGTTTTAGTGTCTTAAAAAAGTAGAAAGAAGGGCTAGGTAATAAACTGAAATAATGAAGAGTAAGTGATAATACTGAGATGAAATGATTTTTAATTTGGTTTAATTCATGGTGGTGATGACTTTGTTACTCCAGCAAAACAACATCTTTACAAGCACCATCAGGATTTAAATCAGTGTTTTTCATTCCCTCATTGCTGCTATGAGCTACTTGTCAGACACATGGTTGGCACTGAGTTTTATCTTGTACCACCTTGGGCAGGGCTCCTGGGAGATCTGCCTTGCTCTGGGATTGAAGCTCTTTGGCAATAAGTCTTTCGCAGCACCTTCTTGCCAGGTCACACTCGGCTAAGAGATTGATGGTGGGTGTACTTTACTTCCTCAGCACTTCCAAAGCGAGATGCCAGCTTTCTAAATTCAAACTCATCTGAACTGGAGAAATCCCTTTGTTTTGAGGATCTTGGTCAAGAGTGGAAGTAGATGTGACTTTGATTCTGTACTGCTCTGATGAACAAGAGTGCTTGTGTTTCCTGCTCTGCTGAAGCAGCTTTTGCTGCCCAGCCCTGAAAGGTTTTGTCAAATAACTTGTCTATAATCCTCAGCACTCAGGATCCTCATTGTCCCTTTCTCTTGATCATGTTTTTAATGTCCTAAACAAGCTGTGGGTGCCAGCAGTGCTTTCTGTTGGTTTCTCACTCGCTGTCTCTGCGCTCACACGTCCCTGGTCACACAATCCTGGGATGGTTTGGGTTGGAAGGAGCCTGAAAGCCCATCCAGTGCCACCCTCTGCCAGGGACAGGGACACCTTCCACTATCCCAGGTTGCTCCAAGCCCTGTCCAACCTGGCCTTGGACACTTCCAGGGATCCAGGGGCAGCCACAGCTGGTCAACAGTGCATTATGAGCCATTTTCCAGTGAGCAGAGTGGGACAGACTGGTGGCCAGGGGCTGCTCAAACTGATATTTTGTGGGCTCTCCCTTTGCTGCCAAGTTTCATAGAGATCTGTATCTCTGTTTTGCTCTATTGAAATGGCTTGCTGAAATTTGCTTCCTGTTTTCTTAACAATTGAAAGGACCTGAGAAAATTTTCCTTTAGATGACAAACTCTTGGAAAGCTGACCACTTCTAAAGCTATGGCCTTCTTCCATAGTTACAATAAGTTTTATGAGAGGAGAATAATAGCTTTTTTATTTAAAAATACAGGTATTTGTATTTTCATAAACAGAAAAATTGTAAATCTTCCGTGCTCATTTGTTGTAGAAAAAATGTTTTATGCCTTTCTTTCTATGTTCACCCTCGCTGGTAGCAGCTACTGTATTGCCTGTAGGAATGTTATTCATGGTTTATTGAACAGGCTATAGGTGGTTACCTATGCTTATGTGTTAAACTCAGAATTTGTACAACAATATAAGTAGGTTTTTTTCAAGTCTTTTGGAGCTTTCTGAGTGCGATATTATGTTTTGTCAACTGTTTCAATATTATGTTAACTTGACAGCTTCCTTTGGAAGCTCTTCAGATTCCCAGGGTGCTGGTTATCCTGCCTGGTTGTAGTTTTCTATTCCGTTGGTAACTGTGCTCTTCATTTTGTATTTTTATTTTTTAGAAAGTGCTTCATTCTTGAGCAGTAAAATCAATTTTTGTGGCAGTGGTGCTGCAGCATCGTGCATAAACAGCCATGGATAGTAACTCCCTCAAAGTGTACTAATGTTGGTGGGATGTATTAAATCACTTAGAAAGTTCAATTTGTTTAACCACTCTCAATTGGCGTTTAAGCCATTGTACTTTTATTTAAATATCTATGTTTAAGGTATTTTTATCATACATTTGATTTGTGAATTGTAAGAAGTGTATGGGGTCATATTAACACACATGTTGGGGCTATTCATGTTTTTTCCCTACTTACTGACTCCTGTAGTTGTCCTGTAAGTTTGGCAAAAATGAATTTCCACATCAGCCTAAGAATTACTTACATATTTTGAATTACGATATAGTTTCATGCTTTTTTGGCAGTTTAATATATTTTGATTTGTAGCCTGTGCACCAGTTCTAGTTGGTTTGGATTAATTTTCTTTGGCATTTTTGATAAAAACTTGTTTGTGTGCAAGAAGAGTGAGAGAGGTAGTCTTACTAGGAATGACTTAAAAAAGAAAAATTAGAAAGTTAGTTTAAAAACTCCTTCTGGCAGCCAGTGTTTTAAAATCGTTATTTCCACTGTCCAAATGAGTGCTCTGGCTCCCTGAAAGGCACACGAGAACATTAGCCCAAATTTCAGGGAATTTGCTGCATTAAGCTGTATGTGAATTAGCTGCTTGTATGTGTGCAAGTAATTTTAAAGTAGAAAATCTGTAACAGCACACCAGGAAAACTTGGGCAGTGTCACAAAAGTAGTACTGGAGTCTGAATTGGAGCAAGTGAGTTCCAGAGCACCTTTGCCTTGCTCATGTTTCCCCTTTTTTAAGGAAAACAGTATAATAGGATTTCATTTTTCTGTTGAGCAATCCAGGTCTAATGTTCAAAATTGTGTCTGAGTATTCAGGAGGATTTGAGTTTGTGGCAGTTTGCCTTTGTATTTTCTGTACTGTTTATTTTGTCTTGAAATAATGGGGAAGGGGTTGCCTGGGGTGCTGTGCACTGGCGGCAGAATTGGTTGCATATCTCATCTAGGTACTTCACCTCTCCTAATAGACTTAAATATGCCAGGAAAAAATAAAATAAGGACTTGTGTCCTTGTATAAAATCTGTAAAACTTCAAACCTCGTCAGTGTAATGAAGTTGTCTCTGAATGTGACAGTCTGGAGACACTTGTGCAGCAGCTGTGGCAGAAGTGTGAACGAGCTTTCGCTGCTGAGCTCTTTGAGTATTTTACTAAGATCTGATTTCATCCTGAGTTGCTGTTGGCAGGGAAGTAATGGGGTGACCCTTCCTGAGTGTGTTGCTTTCTCATTAAGTAATTAAAAGATCCCACTGGGAATATTGCATCCCTCTCTGGAGTCCTCAGCAGAAGAGATGTGGACCTGTTAGAGTAAGCCCAGAGGAGGCCACAGAGATGCTCTGAGAGGTGGAGATTCTCTACTCTGGACACAGTTTGGCTGAGCTGGAGGTGTCCAGCCTGGAGAAGAAAAGGCTCCAGGGGAGACCTTCCAATGCCTAAAGGGGAATTGTAAAAAAGGAGAGACTTTTTAAATGGGCAGATTGCAATAGTAGAGCAGGGAGTGGTTTTACAATAAAAGAGGAGAGATTTAGATGGGATATTGGGGAGAAATTCTTCCCTGTGAGGCCCTGGCACAGGGTGCCCAGAGAAGCTGTGGCTGCCCCTGGATCCCTGGAAGTGTCCAAGGCCAGGCTGGACAGGGCTTGGAGCAACCTGGGATAGTGGGAGGTGTCTCTGCCATGGCAGGGGGTGGAACTGGATGAGCTTTAATGTCCCTTCCACCAACAGCTTTCCCAGCTATCAGCTGTGACCTTCCTGGTGCAGAAGTGGGATGCTGCAGGGATCCCTACTCCTGTACAAGTTTCCATGTTTGAAGAAGTCAGTGTGGTTTGTTGTGGCACAAATGGACTATAAGTGTCCCAGGAGAAATGGTCTCCAGTTTCTGTGTGGTGCTGCTGGAATACACTTGGGAAATGAGCCGTGTCCACCAGGCTGTCTCTCGGTGGGGGGTTTGTTTTTGCCATGCTCAAGTGCTTTTGGTATTCACAGCTCCTGCATTTGATTTCTTGGAGCCTTTGCTCTCTCTGGCTGAATTTGTGTCCAGTGTGGGCATGAGAAAGGGAGCATCTTGAGCTTGGGTCGTGCAGGGGTTTCAGCAAACTGGGGAACCTTAACCAGGGGCTGTGACTGTCTGTCTGGTTGGCAGCTGTACTGGTGTCCCCTGGGATTCCCCACTGTGGCATTTTATGGCAGGTTGGCACTCGCTGTGAGAAGAGTCAAAGGTTTGGCCCCAGGCTGCTCTGCTGAGCTGAAGTTCCCACTATCCACTGGTTAACTGCGGCTGGAGCAAGCTTTGGGCAGCCACTAGAGAGAAACAAAGAGCTCTATTCTGAGTGCCTGTGAAAAAGAGAGCTCTTCTGGAGGGAGACATTTCATCTTTCCCCTTTGTCTTTTCCCTTATTATTCATTTTTCCCTTAGCTGACATTTGACAGCTCTACCAGTGATGAGAGAGCACTGCATCCCTTAACCTTGAATTCTTTCTGGTTTTGCCACTCTCATACACACTTTGTGTTACCTCTCCTCTTTCCAGTTACCTCTAATCTGGATGGGGAAGCCATGCCCTTGTTTTACTTTTTTACATTGGCCCAATAATATTGCCAGAGGTTAAAAAAAAGGTTAAAAAAGCACTTTTGTTCTCTGTCGGGGTTACTGGTCACCCTCGGGCACTTTGCCAGCAGCCTGACGTTTTTAGAGCTCTGTTGTGTGGTGAATCTCCAGGTTAAAGAGCTGGGAGTGCTGTTATTAACACAGAAGTGCTCCTAACTCTACAGGTGCCTCGTGCAGGGCAGCCTTTAGTCAAATAACTTTTGCTCTGGAATGTGCAGTCCCTCCCTGCCTGTAAATGTCAGCTTTAATTAAGAGAAAATCTCAACAACAAGATGCAGACTTCTTTTTTTTTTTTTTTTTTTTTTTAATTTTCTTGTAAACTTTCCCTACTTGCCCTTTTCCCTATTCTCCTTTGATCTTTGGAAAACCTCAGCTATAAAAATAAAAGCTGCAGAGTGTCTGCTCGCTGGTGAAATATGAGTAAGCACGAACACCTCGACTCATGGATTTGCATGTGCTGTGCCCGCCGCCGGCTGCCTCGGCTGCCTTTAGTTGACTCAGGATTTTCAGCAGGCAGAGCGAGGATAATTTCCTTGTTGAGTGCTGAACAGGCTGGTTCAGACACCTTGGAGCACGTGTTATCATCATGCATCTTTGCACAATGGTTCCTTGAAGGAAAACTCTGGCTGCAGGCTGGATAAAACCGAGTGCGGCCTGAATTCGGTGGGTAGGCGGCAACTCCCCAGGGGGAATGGATCCTTGGATCCTTCTTGATTTCATTCCTCCTCCACCACACTCCTTAGGCCTCTGTGTTCCTGCAAGGGCTGCCTCAGAGAAAGGTGGGAATGGCCACCCCTGTCCATCAGTTCATCCCTCTGGATTGTTTCTGTGTCATCAGTTGCCTTCCCAAGTGAGTTTTCCAGCCAGACTTTGGGGAAATGGGAAATGCAGGCAGTTGGGAAGTCACTTTTGAGGCCCATCTGGCACTGTCACCCGTGGTGTCTGAAGGTTTCAGAGGTGGTGGAGCAGAGAAGAGGCTCCTGGTTTGCTGGTGGTAAAATGCCAACACAGTTCAGCAGAGCCACACTGATTTTGTGAAGCAGAAGTGAGATCTCAGGTGGGCGTTGAGTGCTCTGCAGGTTTCAAGGGACAAAGGGCAGATGAATCATAAGGTACAGGTGGCCCCAGTGTTCAGTGAGCCAAATAGTGTTAATTTGCTTAAATTTTCTGTTACTAATGGGCTTTTACCAGGACTCTTGCACATCTTGGTGCTAGTCTCGGCCCACTCAGATTTTCCCTGTTTATCTTTTTGAGTCACAGTGATCCTCAAAAGGCTGAGATCTCTTTATTTCAAAAATGACATTTTTGCAGCCCAGTTGCTCATTTTTAGTGCAAGACTTTGCACATCTGCTCAGTGCCTTATGGAGTCAGTAGTTGCTCCAGGTTGTAATGGACTTTGGCAATGGGTTTGAAGAATATTTTCCTTTAGGAAGCCTTAAGAGCCCTTTCAAATACCCCCTCAATAGGACATTTGTCTTATGTAACTCAGTTTGTGGTAAGCACATCTATTACAGTTTTGGCTATTCTTCCTTCTGTGCTAATTTCCTCTCTGCTTTTTTATTCCTTCCATTTGACCATGATTTTCATCTTCTTTTTTCCCCCAAATCTCTTTATCACTTGGCAATTAAAGAGCAGTTGTTTGTGCTGTGTTTCCCTTCTATTTGTGTGACTCAGCAAAAATCATAAGGAAATTGGGGGGCTGGAAAAAGACAAATTAGAAAAATTTAGCTAGGTATGTTCTGTGTGTCATCCAGACTGGTTTTGCCAAATCAGTCTGAGGTTCTCCTTACACATTTGTTAAGAGTGGGAATATTGTGTGTTCCCTTTGCCACATGTAGCAGTGAAGGGAAGATGGGAAGGAGGGACCTGACCTGTTTATAAACTTCATGCTGGTTGGTTTGATTACTGTATCCCTTTGGAAATCTTAATGACAAATTGGTTTGGCTGAGATATTTTTTATTTCTGGGTTTTTTTGCAGCTTTTCTCTCAACTGCATTGTTTGAAGGGTGAGCATCTTGCCTTTTTGGGGTTGTAAATTAGGGAAGCTGAGCTTGTTTGGAGTATTCTAGGTTAGCACGGGCTCCTCTGTGCTCCCTATAAAGAAAAATAAATAAAAATAACTTGGTTTTCACGAGTGTGCAGTCTGGCACTGACCAAATCCTCTTTCCTGAGAGCCCTAAACTGGCAGGAGAGGTTTCAGCAACCCCATGGAGGTTGGTGCCTGCATTTCCAGAGGAGGGCTGGCTCTGAGCGCCGCCTGTTTCTTTGGAGCATCTCACGTGTTTCCAATAAGCCAAGGTGGAACAGATGATCCTGCTGCCTCTTCCTGGCCGCTATCACTGTTACTCTTGTCCGTGCTTTTGCTCGAGTCCTCTCTTGGCAGGCAGAAGATCTGCGACTACGTTTGCCAAGTCTGCAAGAAAGTAATTCTTTGTCTGCCACTGCTGGGTTTTTTGCACAGTTTTCTCGGTCGAAATGATGAGATAAGTATTTTCAGTCTCTGAAGGTAGGCTCATTCTGTTCCAAAAAACTCCTTTTTGGAGCTGATTAAATAAATCTCGTGGATCCAAATGCTTCAAGTTGGCAAGCTAGACGTCCCCAAAGACTTGTTTTGTTTTTCATGGAGAAGACAGTCTGAGATGTGCTGCTTTTGTGAATTTCTCTGCAGCAGTGAAATAATTTCAAGCTGTTGAGCTGCTCAGCTAAGAGGCAGAGTGATGAGGCAGGAAGCTGTGGCTAGGTAGCACCATCTGAATAAAAACTTGTCCGAAAGCTGCTTTCTGCTAATCCCTGGGAGGAAGTGAGCTATAATCAGCACTAAGTGAGCTAATCACAGGAAATCTATTGCTCAACAGGAGCCTTTGAAAAAAAAAAAAGGAGGGGGGCAGGGAGAAAAGAAGAATACCCATGGAGACTTGTCCTTCTACTTTTGGACTCCAAAATCTGATTAATCTGATGAAGTGAGCAGCCCTCCAATCTCCAGTTAAAAACTTCACCTCTTTGCCAGAATAATGAAGCATCAAGTCTCATCTCTTCCAGTAAGGTGATTTTCAGGTATTAAGAGGTGGTGGTGTGGGGAGGCTGTGTATAAGCAAACTACCAAACCCACTGGGGGCAATGGCAATGAGCCTCCAGCCATTTTTAGCAAGGATTTTTATAATATAAAGCAAGAATGGGACACGACTATCTTAAATCTGCCTTGTTACAGCAGCCTTTTCTTGGAGCATCACACAGTAGCTCTCGCATTGTTCTTGCTGGCTCTGTGCTCTTTTTCACGTGACACCTTCTGCCTTGGAGATCTGTTTCCTGGACATCTTTTCTCTTTTCCTCTGCCCTGCTCGTGGCTGGCCTGGATGCAGTGACAAGTGTTGCCAGTGGCCCCATAAGGCCCCGTGGGAAGGGGTGAAGCTGCTGCCTGGAGATGCTGCAGTGATAACTCATTCTTCTTAGCCCTGCTGTCCTCTGCAGGGACTGCACCCACCAGCAGCCCTTCCTTCATTTTTGGCCTGTTCTCTTTTCTTCACTTCCTTCTGTCAGACCACAGACAGTTATGCTGTGCTGCCTTCAAGCTGTGTCAGTGGCCCAAGTGTTGTGCAGTTCAGGTGTTGTCCCAAAAGTATCCTGCAGCTGTAGTGGCACATCAAAAGCAAAGGGGTTATGTTTCTTAATGCCTTGTTAGCCTGAAATTTGTTACTTCTCCTTTTTTGTCAACCCTGCCAAATGGGCTTAAATGTGATGGTTGTGCTGCTCCTTCTGTGTTGCGCTGCTGATAGTAAATGAGTAATCTTTACCTGCAATAAAGAGCTGAGTTCAGTCTGCAGCTCTCTGAAGCTCTTGTCACAGATTTATTTGCTGTATTTCGCTGATTCAGGTCTGGCTCCTCAGAGGCCAGTGGCAGTGTAAAGCACAATATTGTGTGCCAGGAGCTGGAATTTAGGGACACGTTATCAAGCAGCTCTGAGCTGGGTGTGTTTTGTTTTGGTTTCTTTTTCCAAGTAGTAGTCCAATGTAGTTTTCCATCACATCCCTGGCAGTGAAATACAGGTGCAGCCTAGACTGCTCAAATACATTAATTTGAATATCTTAAGAAGACAAATTCAGGTCATTGTGATGTGAGACCTTTCTATACCAGCTGTTTGATTTGACACATGGTACCATCTTCCTACCCCGGCTCAGGGCTTTATAAGGCTCATCTGTGTGCACTGTAATCTGGATTTAAAACTGAATCTGCTCAAATACGAGTGCTCCGGGGAACATGTGAGTATGCACCACAGCAGATAGGAGAATGATTGACAGCAATTTTATTTTATTTCCTTTTGTCCTCTTATTCCTTTTTTTCCTTCTATTTCCTTTCCTTGTCCGCAGACAAGTTTGAGAGGAAGAACGTTTGTCCTTTTCTAGGAGTCAGAGGAGCCGAGCACAGCTCAGGGATGGGAGTGCGTGTCAGGCTCCATCCCCATCACGAGGGAGCCACAGCCTGCACAAGAGCTGTGCTTAGGAAGTCCTCCAGGAAGCAGCCCAGCTTTATGCTCACACAAGGGGAACTGAGGGGGACAAACAACAAAAAAAGGCCAGTCAAAGCCAAAGCATTCAGACTGAAGTGCTGCAGCAGTGCGTGTTTGTCAGCTTTCTGAAAGCACTGCCCAATCCTCACTTTTACTTCAGCTTTCAGTCACTGTCAGGGTTGTGTTTCTGGGTGTTTTCCCATCAGTGGCAGTGACAGTGACAGGAATGGCTGTGTCTCTCCTGTGGCCTGTCTGTGACCTTGAGTTTTCGGGCCCTTTCCATCCCCAAAAGAGGAAAGGTAGTTAGCAGCCGGATGTAGATTATAAAAATGAAACTCAGCACACGTGAGCATCGTGGGCAGGTCCCTTCAGGGGCTGGGAGGGACCTGGGCATGTCTTGCCTCATCCTCCCTGGGCAAAGGTGGGAAGGCTAATGGTGCTGAGTTAACTGTTGGACTCAATGATCTGCGAGATCATTTCCAGGCTAAATGATTTGATGGGAGGGAGGAGGTGCAGTTATGAGGAGCCTGGCTGTAGGTCTTTAGCATTGCTGGTGAGTGATTTAGGACACCCAGACCCTGCTGGACACTTGCTGCTGCCTCTGCAGGAGAGCACAGTTGTTCTTTGGCTGCTTAGGATGGAGAGAGCACTTAATTTTCACTGCCCCAATGCAGGGCAAGAAGCCTTTGTCAGGAGGGGACAGCAGCTGGGAGGTGTGTCATGTGGGTGTGAGGGCTGAGAATGAACCCTGAGGTCACCAGCACTGGCACCTGTGAATGTGTTTTGTGGGTTAAGCAGCAGAGCTGTGGGGAGAAAAGCTTTTAGCTCTTTTTGTGTCTGTTTTTGTGGGAGTGTAATGGGCTGCACTCGTGTCCTGTGGTGGGACTGAGCCTGTCTGAAGGCTGTAGTTAAGTATTATTTGCAGCTTCTCAGCTCGTCTCTGTGGTTCAATCCATTGCTTTCTAGTTCTTGTATTAAATGTAGTGTGAGTAGTGATTGTGGGGGAGTTGCTGATGTGCTTGAATGCATTATTATTACTGGAATTTCCTTCACTGGCAAAGATGAAAGTGAATCCCTCTTCCATGTGTTACCTTTAGCATACTTTAGTGAGGCTGTTCAAACTCGGGTTAACTATTTTAGTAAATGGCTTTCAGCCAGGCTAAAAAAACCCCACCATTACTTGTGTTGTCTGATTCTGTCAGAGAAATATGAACCTGACATCGCCTTTGCTGGGTTACAGACTCCTGGCAGGCACTGGAAAATAATTCCCCATGTCTTTGCAATTCCCTGCACAAGGAATGAATCAGCAGGGCAGGCACGTGGGTGATGGTGCAGGAGTGATTCCGTCTGCCTGCTGGGATCTCAACAGGCTCCTTCTCCTCTTGGAGGGTTGAGAGAGCACAAATGGAGCTTCAGAGGGGTATTTGCACTCTTTAAATTTTCCTTTTTTAAAATCCCTCCTCCATCATTACCCATAAAGCCAAACCTCCGTAGCAATTTCCAAATACTTCCTGATGCCGTGGAAAATTTTCCTTGCATGATGCAGGCAGGATAAGGATAAAGGAGAGGGGAACTGCTCTCTTCTTTGGCTGAGTGCAGAAGAAGGAGAGCTGTTTGGATCTGAACCTGGACAAAATGATTGATTTTTCACTTCCGATGATGGCTGAAGGATCGGAACTTGTGCTTCGTGACGTGCTTGGCGTGACTGGAGCTGTTGTCATTTATCTAAATGATGAATTCAAAGCTGCTGTGCATTGAAATGGGCCTTTGTGCAAACTGAGTTTGAATTCAGTGCTTTATTTTAACAATGATCTTTGAAACAGCCACTCAGAAATTCTACTATGTGTTATTAAAGAAGTCCTGGTTTAAATTTTTCCTTAGCGCTGAGGTTTTCCTAGACCACAGGATTAATGAGCTGGAAGGATTTTGGTGCTGGATTCAGTCCCTGAGGTGGGAAGTTGATGCCTGAGCTCTTTCTGTCACTCCAGTTTGCTCCACCAGCCCCACAGGTTGTTTTTTCTGCTGTGGAGCCCCTGGGCTGTTCTTTGAGAGAGGTCAAGGCTCTCTCTGCACACTGTGAGCAGTCAGCAGCTGATCAGAGCTGCAGCTCTGAGGGTTCTGCTCAGATGCTGCTACACCAACATCTGTGGTACACCAGCTCCTTGAAGTGCCTGATTGTCTGAAATAGATTTGGATTTTTGTATCCTTCTTCCATCTTCTCTCGGACACACAGGATACTAAGGAATAATTTGTTTTGGATCAAGAATGTGTATGTGATGAGCTGCTTGGGTCAGCAGGAAAGGATCTTTACTAGAGTGAGAATTTTATTTTAAAATTACATCAACAGAAGTGCAGTTAATTTTTTTTTTTTTTTAAATTGTAACCTGAATACCACATTACAGCATTGGTAGTTTGTTGGCTGGACTCTCCAAGGGAGCATGTGGGGAATTGATGTGGGTTTGGAGGGCCAAGTCTGTTCTTGTCCAGTTTCAGATGCAGGTGAGTTGTTTATCCTTACATCCTGCTCTTGCTCTTATCAGACAGCTCAGAAAAACTGGAGGAAATAATAGGGTTTGTTTTAGAAAAATATAGAAGGCTACTCATGATGTTGCTTTCTTCACATAGTGTATCATTTTGGCATACAAGTTGTGTGGTACACTTATTTACCTGCTATGATTTATTTAGCTCTCTGATTGCATTTGTTCCAAAGAAGGAATTCTTTGTTTCATCTGTCCCCATTTGAATAGCTAAGGACCCTGTGTCCTGCTCTTTTCTGAGGTTTGATTAACAGAAGGGACACAGATTATGCCATCACTCCAAACCCAACTTCAATCTATATCTCTATATATGAATACACATGTATAGGAATATATACATATATATGAATATATCAGTTTGGTTTGGTGGATGTATTGTATATATACATTTATAAGGCAAATACTTTATTTGATTTATACATCTTAAATGGGTGGCATGTGCTTGCTGCAAACAGTGTCTTGTAAGGGAAGCATTTGGAATTAAAATCTTTGTGGGTTGGCTGCTCAGACCTGCTGTTGGCTTGCAGGATATTAACTCTTTTCCCCCATATTACAGTGCAGATATTGGAAAGCAAGACATTGTAGATAACTTGCAACATCTGAAAGAGCAGTCAGTAAGCGGATTTGGAAGAGTGTTGGGAGTCACTGCCTGATTCACCACTGCATCCCTGCAGCCACGTTCAGGCTGGTGTGTTTGTAATTCCATCATCAGGAAAGGGCTGCAGGATAGGTCTGTGTAGGTGGGTGCTGCACAGCTTGGGGTGCTCTTCCTCCTGATCTCCAAGTCATGGAGCAACCAGCACATGTGCAGTTTCTACTGCCCTGCCAGAGCATTGTGCTCCTCGTGCCTCTGATGATATTTGACAGAAATTATGTGCTTTCATGGGCATTTATGGAGCTAATTAATCTCCTTGAGCTTCACAACATAAACCAGAGTGCTGCTCCAGTCCAGGCTGCTGGCCTGACTTGTGTCCCTCTGTTGGGATTTGGCAGCATTCACCCACCCTGTGAGATGACAGGGAATGACATCCCACATTGTTTTAGTTCTGCTGCTGGGCAGGATGCAGGTGTTGTGTTGTGTTGTTGGGAGCACAGTAATGGAGAGAGGATTGCCCTGTCTTGTATGGCTCTTGTGAATGACACTGATAATGTGAGGCATGCCTTGGGATGTGATGGGAAGTTGGTGGGCACCAGGAGACCATTTATTTCCCAAACTGTTGTGAGAGGAGAAGGAGGAGGAGGCCAACACAGATGTGTTGGCTCCTGTTCCAAAGAGGCAGCTTGTTATTTGAGTGAACAGAAGAACTGGGGGTACATTTGTTTCTGTTTGTTACCTGTCAGTGAGAGGTGGTTTCTGTACATCTTCCTTTGTGCTCTTTACTCTGTAACAGAGAGGCTGCCTGTTTCCTGGTGATCAGAGAAAAACCTCCAAGATACTACAAGGAGGGAGGAAATAGTAGCAGACATTTTTTGAATGGGGAATGTGTCACGTAGATGTTTTATTGTGCTGTGGTCGTAGCTTTAGCAGCTGTTTGTCCGTGTTTTCACTCATGTTTTTGTTGAGGATTCAAAGAGGATTGTGGTGATACTAGATGTTATTTTCTGCAAGTGGAGAAAGTTTGGCACCAAGTGGGGAAGCAATGCAAGCCTCATTCAGAAGTGGAGTTCATCCTGTGGATCTCAGTGCTCTTTACTGTGGGCTGTGTGATTTGGGTAGAGATGTTCTGAATGCAACAGTATGGAGAGTGTGCTGAATTATGACTGACAAACATAAGCTGTTCCTTTGTCCCCCAGATCTTGTCTGATAAATGACAAGCAGGAAAGCATCTAAGGCTTTTAAAGCTGCTTGGTACTGGAGATTGAAGCTTTTTGGGCTAGAGCTATCCTTAAAGAATGTCTTACTTAGGCCCTTTGTGTGAGCAGAGAACCAGATCTGGGAATTTGTTCAGTTGGTTTGGGTTACTTTTATCACTGGCAATGTTTGTCGCTCCATCCCACAAATGCTGCTGCTGGCACAAATGAATGGGTGGCCCAGAAATGGGAATGAGGAAGGGATTTGCTTCCTTTGGTGGAGGCGTCAGTGTCTGCGTTCCTCAGACTTGAATTCACGCCTCCTTCCCTTCTGCCAACAGAAGAAATGGTATGTTCATGTACTCCATGCTCTTTCCCTATGTTAAAACAACATTTCTCTTGCAGGGCTTCCCCTAGCTATTGAGCACCATGTCTGACAACGGAGAACTGGAAGACAAACCCCCTGCCCCTCCCGTCCGGATGAGCAGTGCTATCTTCAGTGCAGGGGGCAAGGATCAGTTGGTGACCAACCACAGCTATAAACCCCTGCCCTCTGTCCCAGAAGAGAGAAAACCCAGGAGTAAAATCATCTCCATATTCTATAGCAATGAAAAAGGTAAGATGCCTCTTTTTTTCCCCACTGCTACTTGTGTAAGTTCTCCTTGTAAGTTCTGGTGGTGCTTTAGATGTCAGATTCCAGCCTGCCCAAGTGTAGGGGATTGGAAAACCACCCCCTGTTTGCTGCCCAGTTTGAAGTAATGCATTTCCAAACAACCCTAATTGATGTTTGGCATTCTTGGGGATCATGCTACTTAAATACAGATTTCTAGTTTTAACTGGGCACCCAGCTGGTTTGGAAGTTACTTCATGGTGATGATCATTTATGTGGCACCTTGGGGAGTTTTAAAAGAAGTCAGTAGTGGTGAAGGTACAGTTGCATGAGGGAAAACTGAGAGAAATTACATCTTTTTGTCTGTGGAACTGCACTGTTAGGATTGATTACTAGTGGGGAAAAACCCAGGTTGCTGTGAAAACAGTTATTTCTGAGAAAAAATGGCTATATTGAATACTAGGCTGTATTTGTGTGTTGTTTGTCCTCTTTGCTGTGTGGGAAATGTATGTACAGCAGTGAAGCCCTTCATCCTGGCTCTCCGTAACGTGTGTCTGTGTACAACAAAATAGTGCATAGACAGAAATACCTTCTAACATCTGGGATGATAAAACTGCACAGGGCCTTAAGCCTGACCTGAATCTGCTAAGCATTTTATTAATCTACTAGTTAACATTACTTTTAATGTGCACTGTGGGGAGAACCCTGCTGCTCTTGATGCCTTCTGGTTGTGCTCTTGGCTCCCTGTGCCTCACTGCTGGTGTGCTGGGCAGGACTGGTTCAGTCATGCTGACACAGGTTTGCTTTTTTCAAGAGATTTTGCTCCTCTGGTTGATTATTCTCTTGGCTGAGTGTTTTCCCCAGGGCTGGTTTTTGCTCTCACTCAGCTGTGTGAGCAGCTCTGCAGCCATGCCTCTCCCTGGATATCAAATCCTGAGAGACAGGCTTCCCTCTGTTTCCAAAATCTGGCTTTCTGCTCTCAACAGTAGGTGTGTTTTCCTTTTTGGAGGATGGAAAGGTTTGGCCAGTGTAGCTTTTGGAGGCAGAATAGCTGTTTCACAAGGTTATTTATTGTGAAATAGCCTGTCTGTGGCTGGGCTACAGCAGTAGCAGTGGTGGTCTTTGTGCTCTTTTAGGTGAGTCCTGAAGAGCAAAGTCTGTAAGGAGAACATGAGAAGCTACTACAGGTTGATGGCAGCACCCCAAGGGAGACTCCAGCTCTCTGAGGGTGCTGAATTTGGGTGCTGAAGGTGGCAGGTTTGGGTGCTATCAGCTCAGTGCAGTGCCACATATCTGGAGCAGGTTCTTCAATTCTTCAGAAATAATGGTGTTTTACCATTAATTTGTTGGTCATGGAAGGAAATACCCACCATTTGTCACAATGAGTTCTGCAGGGGAATCTCATGGATCAGATCTGTCCATCTTCAGGCAAAGAGAGCAGTTTAGGAGCTGGGATGGCACTTGTCTTTATGCTGTTGCATTGGTGGTTCATCAGAGTATTTGAGCCCTTTCACAAACAGGGACATAATGAAGCAGAACATAACCCCATGTGAAGGAAGGTTTTTCTTGCTCTGAATTAGTATCACAAGTGAATTATGAAAGCAAGTGGGTGCTGGGTGCAAGTACAGCTGGAGAGCTTTGTGACATTCCATAGCACCTTTTTTCTCCATGAACATTTTCTCTTGTTTTGATGGTGGGTTTCTTTCTTCGTTGCAGGAATGGAGAGGTGATTGAAGAATTATCTAAAGTTAGAATTAATTATCTAAAATTGGCTCATCTGAAGTTGCTTTGGAGTCCTATCAAGCTTATTCAGACCACTCTAAATATTGACATGCACCAAATTTAGGGAAATTATTCTGCATATTTATTTAGGATCTACCTACTGTTACTTAGTGTTGTGAACTAAAATGGAAGAAAGAATTTCTGCTGTGAAAACTACATTTCAGAGGAAATGGGTGTCAGTTTGTGTTTTCTAGATGTTAAAAAGTATTTCAAGTAATGTCCTCCTGAAAAAAAGCAGTTTTTTCTGCATGGCAAGATATTAGGAAAAATGGAAATTGAATTACCTAACTGAAAGAAAATATCTGAAAGTTTATATTTTTTAATTTGGAAGAAACTTGTCTATTGGATGATCCCCAGCAAGGCTAATGTAAATATCCAGAGAAGGGATTTTGGCCCTCAAGACTGCAAAACTGGCTGTCAAATGTTAGCAGAACAGAAGTGGGCACACTGTCTTTCTGGCACTCACACAATAGTCAGATGTTAGTTGTTTTGTTCATTAGCATGGCTGGGACGCACCCTCCCCAGAAATGCCCATTTAAATCCTTCTTTTCTTTAAATTCAGCTGCTGGGAAGCTTTACAGAAATACTAACTTCCTGCCCTGATTTAAAAAATGCATTGGGACTAGATGCAAAATAACCCGTCAACCTGGGGAAGAAATTTTGTCATGGGAAAAATTTCTTCAGGCAGTGCATAAATTAAAAAATCACTACAAAAATGTTCAGTTCCCCTTTTCAGAAAATGAAAAAATCCTTGCCATTATCCAGGAATGTTGTTTGGCTTTGTCTGCACATCTCTGTCCATATGATTTTGCAAGGTCCCTCCTGGCCAGCCTCATCTGCTCCCAGATCCTCTCTTGGGAGGTTCTTGTGCTTTGGGGGACTTGCAGATGAAGAGATTTAGCAATTACACAGTTTCTGCCCCAAGTCTGAGCTAGTTCTATGCTGAAATAATCATAAGGGTTGGAAGGGATTATTTAATCACCACTCATGGAGGGTTTTTTCCCCCCTGGTTCCATTGTTTAGGATAAATGAAGCGATAGTCATCTTCTTACTAGAGTACTTCATTGCCGTGAGTTTCCTTGGCTTGACTTCTGAAGTCAAAGGAACCTTGTGTGGTTTTGGAAAGCTTTAAAATAGTCCCCTAAAACCAGAAATTTTTGGGCACAAAGTATTAAAGGAGGTGCTGAGGGCATCACCCAGATCCTGCATGTCACATGCCTGAGGCACGTTTTGGTGTGGTTTCAGCTGGGGCTCAGCAGCTCCAGGTGCACATCTGGAGTCAGCAGCCTGCTACCTCCAGCTGTTGGGAAACAGCTGCATTTCTTGCCTTGTGTACAGAAAATTTGGCTGGTGGGAAGCCTGAGGATGGATTTGCCCGGGAGATACCAAGGGTGACACCTTGCTGAGTGCTTGTGGCTTCATTTGGGGAAGAGAAGAATCTGGTTGTATTTGGGGCACCTTCTTAATCAGACAGCATTTCTCCAGCTCACCAGATCCTTCCAAAGGACTGTGTGTCTTTGGGAACAAGGGGATGCTGCTGTCTCTGTAGGCCCAAGGGCCAAATTCTGGGTCCCATGACCAATAATAAAATGGTAAAACACCTGTTTCTGCAGGATTGAAGGGCTAAGGCAGAACCTCCTCCAGACATGTTGCACCACACCAAGCTGACAGCACCCAAATTCAGAGGGCTGGGAGTCTCTCCTGGGGTGCTGCCACCAGCCTGAAGCAGCTTTTCCCATCCTCCTTACAGACTTTGCTCCTTGGGGCTCATCCATGTCAGCAGAAAGACCCCCCATGTGCAGTTTGAAAGCAGCACTGCCCTTCACTGAAGGGATTCCCATTCCAGTCCCAAGCTGCTGCAGGCCGAGCCAGGGCCTGGAGCAGCGTGGCCTCTCAGTGGCCTTGTTCTCAGAGCTGGAGGATGTCCTGCCAGCACATGACTCACCGGGCTTGCCTCTGGCTGGGGCTGTTTGTTTGAAGTGCTGCTCTGCTGTTCCTGTGGGCAGAGCAGTGGGTTTTAGTCTCCTTGCCTTGCCTGCTCGTGGGATTGGTGTATTTTTGGAAGGAGTGGGTTTATTTACGCAGCACGTGCTCCTGTTCAGTGCACGTCAAGTGCTCCCAAACAGGAGCCTTCCTGAGGAATACAACTTTATCTATCTATCTATCTATCTATCTATCTGTCTATCTATCTACATTCCCCCTTGCTTCCACATAAAAAGCTGCAAGAAATGGGGAAGGATTGGTGCTTTCCTTGCTTCTCACAGCAGCCAGTTTCTCCTGTGCCGTGCCTGAGCACTGTTACCGAAACGTCTGCCAGCCCGTTTGCTTTTTGGCTCTGCCCTGTGCAGCCATATTAAAGATATCCTGTTTATAACAGCCGTGTCTTTCCACGGCATTGTTCAGCTGCAGGCAGCCCACATGGCTTTTCGTTCGGCAGTATTGTCCTCGCTCCCTGTCCTTCCCTTCCCTTCCCTTCCCGCCAGCCTGAGGGGATTTCAGATGAATTCCTGGCTCTGAGCAGCACCATCTTTGCTGGCTGTGGAGTCATGAAGAGGGTGCTGGTTTACCTGCTTTTTCTGTGTTAAAACAAGAGGACTTTTTAAGGTGAATTTAGAAACAAAGCCGAAAAATAAAATAAAAAACCCAACCCCTGAACCTCCTCCCCACCCCGCCCCGTCGAAAACTCCCAAAACAAGCAAACAAAAATCTGAAGCCCCAGGTGTTAGAAAACATGTTATAAATTCAATTCAGCCTAGGTTGTATTGTGCACATGGTCCTTCTAATTATCTGTTCCTGCTTCTGGTACTTACCATGCTTTTTTTCCCTTTTAATTTAAATTAGGTAATTGCTCTGAGGCTATAAACTCTTATCTTCATCACAGGAAGTCCTACTTTGCATTAATTACCTTGAATTGAAGCAGTGAGGCAACTGAGTTTTAAGTGTCTTTAGGGTGAACTTGAGGTTGAACTGAAGTTGTCTTTTCTGCTGTTCTTAATCTATATTAAAATGTTCTTTTTTGCATTGTAAACATTTAATATGTGTGGATTTCATGTGCTCAACAGAGCACTCCAGTGCTCCTAATCTCTTCTCTTCTTGCTGCCATGGTATAAATAATTTAATGGAACAAGGTGTTGGCTCTTGGAATCATGGAATACCAGCATGGCTGGGACTGGAAGGGACCTTAAAGCTCATCCAGTGCCACCCCCTGCCATGGCAGAGACACCTTCCACTGTCCCAGGCTGCTCCAAGACCTGGCCTTGGACATTTCCAGGGATCCAGGGGCAGCCACAGCTTCTCTGGGCACCCTGTGCCAGGGCCTCCCCACCCTACAGGAAAGAATTTCTTTCTAACATCAAGATCTTTGAATGTCTTTTTCAGGAAGCAAGAAGAAGGAAAAGGAAAGGCCAGAAATCTCCCCACCATCAGATTTTGAACATACCATCCATGTTGGCTTTGATGCTGTTACTGGAGAGTTCACTGTGAGTATTCCTGCCTTGGAGTAGCTCAGGAAACACCACGGGTCGGTGCTGCAGTGAAGCCAAGGCAGAGCTGTAGAATACAGTGGGAGTTAGGCTTTGTTTCCACCAAAGAAGGAATTTTCCTGTGTGTTTGTAGAGCACACTGTGACCTGTTACTGCTTCTGCAGGGCCAGTGTGACATTTGATGCTTTGTGTCCCCTGGGAGAGCCCTCCCTGTCAAATCCTCTTCAGTCTGCTGTCTTTAGTGGGTAACACTGGATCTGTTGAGAGTTTTTGTATTCCCACTCTGGCCCAGCACACCTGGAAGAAGTGCTGCTGTGTGGGCACTGTGATCTGTGTTTTGGCTCCTCATCCTACTTGCTCGTGTGCCTAAGGCTGTGCATGTTATGCTTTTTATAGAGGGAAGAGATTTGTTTTGCTTTTAAAAAACCTTCAAAATACAACAAGGATGCTTAAAATCCCCTGTTTTTCCAGGGAATGCCAGAACAATGGGCTCGGTTGCTTCAGACCTCAAATATCACCAAGCTAGAACAGAAGAAAAACCCCCAGGCGGTACTAGATGTGCTGAAATTCTATGACTCCAAAGACACAGCAAAACAGAAATATCTGAGTTTTTCTGCTCCAGGTGAGAGCCAAGTGTGCAAGACACTGGAGTTGGGAATTTGGAGCACTGTCTTCCTTTCTGTCAGCATGATAAATCAGATTCAAGTGCTGAAAGCAAGGTGCATTTCAATGAGGCACAAATATTCGAAGATGGATTTAAAACTTACTGGAAACTGGTGTTGTCCAGTTAATTTCCTGTTTTAAGTGGAGAGGGGAAGAAAGGGAACTGGATAATTCAGAATAGCAGCCAAAATGAACTTGAATGGGCTGTGTTTATCAAGCTGGGGCGCTGGGACTGGGATGAACTGGTTTTGTGCTGGAGGCATTGCTCCTCACAGCTGTCTGTGAACTTGATGTCACCAGCTGGTGACATCAGCGATGCAGAATAATCTGGGACTCCTCAATGGGGACCTATGCTGGGGGGCTGAGAGAAGGACTGTCCCACAAACAGGTGCAGTTTTACCTACTTTTCTTTCAAATCCTTTCTGAAAGTAGCTTTGTAATAAGGCTTTGTAATATTCTTATCCTGTACTCTACAAAGTTCACTTTTCTTTTTTTCTTCTGATGATTTTATGTATTCTGCTATTTGTCCTCTTTAGAAAAAGACGGTTTCCCTTCAGGAACGCCAATGGTGAGTGAATTTACTGTTATTTGGATATTCTTAGATGCATACAAGTTAAGGTCTTCTGTATTTGTTATATTCTGAATCTTGAAGTATTAAACTGGATAAAGAAGAAAAGTATAAAAATTAGGATTTTTTTGTGGACTAAAACATAGATTTGCATGGTCAATGGCATATTTCACTAGAGTAACAGTATTTGAGTCTCATAATGAAAGGTAATAACTTAAGGATAGGTTGAGTGGTTTAAGTTATTTTTTTTTACATCAAATTATTATTATTTTTACATCAAATTATTTACATTAAATTATTTTATCTTAACATGAAGAAAAAAAGCTATGAAGTCTTTTATACTGCGGGAGAGACAATTTGTTTATTTGTCTTTTTGAAACTTTGGTAAAAATGTAGACCAATGCCAAAGGTTCAGAACCATCAACAACTGTGCCAGATGATGATGAGGATGATGAAGAAGCTCCTCCTCCTGTGATTGCTCCACGGCCAGATCACACAAAATCGGTGAGCAGTTGTAAAATTGACAGACCTGCATTTCTCAGCATGGCAGAACTTCTGCTTTTTAAGGAAAGGTTTTATTTGAGCAATGAGCTGCTGTAAGTTTTTAGGGAAAAGTTTTCTTTTTTAAATTTGCTAAGAAAAGACTTGATTTCTGGATATCAGTTGGATCAGAAATCCTGTAGTTAATAGAATCATAGGATCATTTAGGTTGGAAAAGACCTCTGAGGTCATTGAAATTTGTCAAGTTGTTTGTCAGCTTGTATTGAAGATATCCAGTTGTCCTTATCCTTCACCCCAACATGTGAGGAGGAAGTTTTTTATTCCTGAAAAACCCCTGTAGGCTATTTGTGTAACTTTGCACAGCACAAAGCAATGTATTTGCTTTCCTATATTTGATTGGATTGCAGTGTGGTAGCCTCTCCAAGTACACTACCTAAACCCCAACTAATGCAAATTTTAGATTCGAAAGCTTATTTCACTCACAAAGTCATCAGCACTAGAGGAACAGTGAAATGCTTGAGAAGTTGTTCATTAAGTTTTAGGGCAGCTTTGATTTACACACCTTGGTTGTGGTGTCCCAGGGATCCCATTTACTCCAGCTCCTTCTTTTGGCTGTGGCAGCTGTACTTTTTGCTTCTCTTTTGTTCACCACTTTTTCCACGATTGAAAATGTGAATTATGTTTATTTGTCAAGGGATTTTGCTTTATAATTTCCCACTTTTGGGATGTAGACAGATAAAAGGTGAGAGGTCTACAGCTGATTATTTCTAGAGTAGCTGTGTATGTCTGTGAACAGCTCAGGAGAAAATTAAATTCCTTTGAGAAAAACCTAAATTGGGGACAATTGGGAAATATTTGGGAATTTCATCCTTCTTTTCATGTCAGTCATGAATATTTTTCTTTTAGATTTTAGTAGGAGTTGATCTCACTATTAAATAGTGATTTCTGCTCTGTTAACTAGTATGGGTTGTAAAGAATAAGCAGATAAAAAACTGAGGTGGAATCTCCTGGCATCCACTCTGTTCAGGAGATGTCTGGGTCTCTTTCAGAGGTCAGTAATGTTGCCAGCATCTTGATTTATGGGATTTTAGTGTGTCTCAGCTCTAATTTCTGCCTCATACCTATTCCTAAATGATGCTTGGGGATCTTTGCAGCTCTGTGCTGGGTTTCATCTGAAGGTCAGTGATGGCAGAGCAGGTGCTCAGGTCTCTGCTCTCCCTTTCCAGATTTACACCCGCTCTGTCATTGACCCCATCCCTGCCCCCTCGGGTGACACCTGCGCCGACAGTGCCACCAAAGCGGGGGACAAGCAGAAAAAGAAGACCAAGATGTCAGATGAAGATATCATGGAAAAACTACGTAGGTGCCTTCATTTCAGATAAACAAAGGCTTTGGGAGTTGGGGAGGAATATGAAAGCCATATTTTGTGTAACTACCCCCAGTGCTCGGGTAGTTCTGTGTGCAGCAGCAGCAGCTGAGAGCGCTGCATAGGCTCTGGTGGTTTGTAATGCCCTGTTGGGTGGAAAACAATGATAGAACAGATTTGGGTTTGTATCTTACATGCAGATCACAGTATCACAGCTGAACTTCATGCAAACCATAGCAACACAAAATAGTTTCTGCTGTTGCTTGTTCCATGACCATCTTGTTGATGGTTTTTCACTCTGTTCATGTTCCTGTGCAGCTTTGGCTGTTGGTGCAGCAGCTTTGTTACTTGAGCTGACCCACTCTTGGGCTTGTCTTGGGCCAGGCCAGCCCTGCTACTGGGGGACAGTGGGACTGGCTTGACTTTTTGATTTTTTTTTTTCTTTCAGGCACTATTGTAAGCATAGGAGATCCCAAGAAAAAATACACCAGATATGAAAAAATTGGGCAGGGGTAAGTGTTCACCCCAGCTTTTATTCCTAGAGGGGCAGTGTTAGCAGCAGGGTGCTGTTCTCTGCCTCACACCACTTACTGTGCAGGCAGAGGTGTTGGCTGCATTTGGCAGTGATAAATCATAGAATCCCACCCTGGTTTGGGTGAGAACAGACCTTAAAGCCCATCCCTTAAAGTTCCACTACCTGTCATGGGCAGGGACACCTTTCACTGGACCAGGTGGCTCCAAGCCCTGTCCAGCCTGGCCTTGAACTCTTCCAGGGATGGGGTAGCCACAGCTTCTCTGGGCAACAAACAAAGTAAATAAACAGTGAAAGCCTTGCACAGTGGTGGAAGTTTTGAACTGGAAACTGAAACAATTTTGTGTTTGTGACTTGGCTGTTCACATGTGTTTGTTACGCAGGGAGATGCAACTTGCTGTAACATTTTGCTTTCTCTTCACAGGGCTTCAGGTACAGTTTTCACAGCTATTGATGTGGCAACAGGGCAGGAGGTAAGATTCCTGTGTTCATTTCTTGTTTAAATGTTCTTCTGTAGGTGGCCAGAATGATTTGACTAATTTCCTTCAGTGGCTCCCATTGCTGCTATCACCTCTCAGATCTGTTTGTCATAGTCAGCTGTAACAGTGTGTGCCTTGTTCTGTAGTAATCAGATGATGAAAGCTAAAAATAGAGATTTGTCTTTCCAGTGAAAAGCAGAGGGAGTGAGGTGTTCCAGAAATGAGTTTGGAAAATGGTTTATCCTTCAGGAATTGCAGGCATTGGTGTCCTGTGTTTTCGGAAATAAAACTTTGTTTAGTCTTTGCACCCTTGGCTGTGTCTCTCTATGGAAGCAGCTTGTCTCATGTGATGCCCTGCTGTAGTCAGAATATCTTCTCCAAATCCTATTCTTTGCTTTTATCCCTTGGTTTCTCCAGACCCTCTTAGTTAAACTGATGGCATCAGCAATACTTGAGTATTCGAGTTAGGTGTTGAAATTTTTTTCCCTCCCAGTCAGGATGATCAGGCACAACACAGGAGCCCAAGAAGGGTTGTGGAATATCTGCTCCCTGAGGTCTCCATTCCAAACTCCCACGAGATCCTCAGCAAACTGCTCCTCCTCCAGTCATAGTAATTTTGCCACAGAATGATGAGAATCTCTTCCTTTAATGTCCTTGGCAATGTAACAACAGTCATTTCTACAGGATTATGCTGGTTCTTGTGCTTGGTTTTGGAGTCATGGGCAGGTTGTCTTGCAGAACTCCAAACTGCTTCCTCAGAGTGTTGGAGTTAACAGAGCTGGGATGATTCTTCTCCATTTTAAGCTCTGTAGTATTTGTCCTTGTTAGATTATTTCATGGATAAATTTGGTCTTTATTTTCCCTTGTCTCTGAGATAGTTCATTGAGTTAATGGCTTTCAGAGGAATTCCTTCTGCCTCCCAGTGTTCCTTATACCCAAACACCAATTAGGCCAGAATAGAGAACAACAAATTGCCTCACCTTGCATTGGAAGGTTCAGACTTTCTCTCTGAGTTGCTACAGGATTCTCTTCTGCTTCAGGACTGTTGATGTGGAATTGGGTGAATGTCTTTTTATCTCCTGAATGTTCCTTTGCTGTCTGTTCTGGCCTCTGTTACTGTTTGTGGATCCTTTCAGCTGCAAGAGGATGATGTTGGCCATGAGCAGAAGTTGTGTGCTTCAAGCTGCATTCTTTTAAGTTGTATGCTGATAAATAAACAACTTGCCAGCCACAAACTGTTCTAAACTCCTTTAGAACAGGAGTTACAGGATTCCTTCTGCCTTTTCGCTGTATTAAGAGTGACTGAAAGGTTTGGCTACTGAGGTTTGACATTGCTGTTTTATTTCACCCTATTCAGGTGGCCATTAAACAGATCAATTTGCAGAAACAGCCCAAGAAGGAGCTGATTATTAATGAGATCTTGGTAATGAAGGAGCTAAAGAACCCCAACATAGTCAACTTCCTGGACAGGTAAATGCAGCCAGTTGGCTGATTGCTCATTCTGAGGGTTACAGGAGGTTATCCTTCACCCAGACCTGCTCTTCCTGTACCTAAGGGTCTTGGAAGCAAATGAGTCTGTATGTAGACTGTCACTGTGATGGCACAGGGACATGCTTTTGGTTTTCCCTTTGTAGTTACCTCGTAGGGGATGAATTGTTTGTGGTGATGGAGTACCTGGCTGGAGGCTCTCTAACAGATGTGGTCACAGAGACGTGTATGGATGAAGCACAGATAGCTGCTGTCTGCAGAGAGGTGAGTGTGGAGGTGCTGGCTTGAGGAATGAAGGTGCTCTCTATTCCCCTGATTTTTATGGCATGCTCAGGTTAGCACTAATTGCAACAATTGCTGCTGAAGCCATTGAGTAAAGAATGAATGGTACCATGAGCAGAAATCAATATTACAGTTACAGAAAAGAACAAAATTAGGTTAACTGAGAAAACTGGGCTTTGCAAGGTGTAACACAAAAGAGCTACAGTGGTGTTTGAGGTGGGTGTTTGGGAATGTTTGGTGATGGAGCAAATAAAGTCCATGGGTTTGGTACCTGGGGTGCCTCATCCTGCTGACCATGTTAATAGAAAAATATGAGTAATGTGGACTATTATTAGCAGAGCAACATGAATGAAGTTCAGGGAGGAGCAATAGAGAAGTTTAGGAGCTGAAAGGAATGGCTTTTTAACTTGGACTAACAAAGAACATTCAGAGGCACTAAAAAAAATCTGCATGTTCATGTGTGGGTAATGTAGAAATGAGAAAAAAACCAAAAAAACTCCTGAAAGCTTTGAAGTGTTTTCCAGAAGGACGAAGGGGGAAGCTGTGTTTGCTCACAGTGTGAAAGTGGAGCTGCTGAAACAGGAGTACATTAAGAAACATATACTAAAATAAAGATGAACTGAATGCAGAGTATTCCTTTCCCACTTCAGTCGTTCCCATAATGTGTGAAATCTGTAGTTCTGTGCCAGTTAAGCTTTCTTTATGTATTTCTCAGGAAAATAATTCCCCAGAAGGTTGTAGCTGGTGTAATTTTAAGGTTGCAGTAAGTTTTCAAATGAAAGCATTAAAAGCAGCTGATATCACAACTTAGCAGTGGTTTCTGCCCTGAGCCAGTGCCAACATCCAGCTTGGGCTTGATTTATCATGGCAGAAGGAGGATTGTGTTATCTGCTGTGCTGGAGGATCAGAGGCTTTTAAAAAGCCCATCTGACTCCATCAGCATGACGACTTTTTTTGTGACTCACCCCAAGGGAGGGGAGGGAAAGCAAACTTGCACAGGAACATGTATGGACAGGGAATGGTTTCCAGAGAAACCGGAGCTGGAAGCAGAGAACCAAAAGAGTAACTATTTACTGTGACAGTAATGAACTTTTCTGCAGAAGAAGTCAAATATTGAACTATTGTACTTCATCAAAACTCTGCTGCCTGGTGTTGTAGATGCATTTAATTTTGCAAATCAGTGTTGCTTTGCTAAAGCAAACCAAGATTAAAAAAAACTCAGCGGGGACATCTGTGCCAAGCTGCAAATGGCAAATGTTCTGCTTAGATGGAAAGAGAAAAATCTGGCTTTTTTTCTTTTGCCTTTTATTCTCAAATAACAAAAGTAAATTTCATTACAGTTTTGGGCAGAAAGTTAGTGTGAAAAGTTTTCATCTGAAAACAATACAAACCAGTATTAATGCCTTTCAGAATGAAGATGTTTTACAGCCTTCACTGGAGAAGTTGTGTGGATGTTGGGAGTGAAGCCTCCCCAATTCCTCTTGGTGTGACCTCAGCCTAAAAAGCTCTCACTTAATCCTTCATGGTTCCACTGTAGAATCTGTGGGATGTACCAAAATTAACATCAGGAATTTCTGAGAGCATCTCGGGTGATGAGGAGTTTAAAGGATGCATTTGACAGGGAAAAGGACGCATCAGACAGGGAAATTCCATAGTGAAATGATTTTTGACCTGAAATCTGGAGCGTAGTTTTTTTAGCCCAAGAGCTTCCTCTGCTGGTTATTTTCAATAATACCTTTATATTCTTGCACTCAGAGCTGACTGAGGGTGTGAACATGGCTTTGAATTTGTGTTCTCATACAGCAGTTGTGTTCCTTGATGCTGAATGTTGTTTTTTTTTCTCTCCTGTCCAGTGCTTGCAAGCACTCGAGTTCCTCCACGCCAACCAGGTCATCCACAGGGACATAAAGAGTGACAATGTGCTGTTAGGAATGGATGGATCAGTTAAACTCAGTGAGTAGCAGACACTTGTTTCATGGTCTGTGTTCCCTTCTCCAGCAATCTCTTGCTCAGAGTGTATAAATCAGTAGAAAGAGAATTGGCAGGGAGATTGGAGGTGGATTTTTATTGACTATGAGTAATAGCAATCAATTCTGTTATAAATATGTGTCAGGCAGCAGGTA
Source organism: Lichenostomus cassidix (assembly GCF_008360975.1). Classification (NCBI taxonomy): domain Eukaryota; kingdom Metazoa; phylum Chordata; class Aves; order Passeriformes; family Meliphagidae; genus Lichenostomus; species Lichenostomus cassidix. The sequence continues at coordinate 22,635,257 of NC_139490.1, forward strand.
CTGATACTCTGAGGGCCCTCAGGCTGGGGCTGTGGACATGTTGGCCCCATGGAAGGATGTTGAGGCAAACCTGTGGCCCCATGAATACGTTGGTAAATGGGAAGTAACTGGTACCAGACAGTGAAGCAAAATGGGAAGAATTGCAAGAGCAAAGTTGCAGCAAACTGCAATGGCTTTGTTAGGATGTCATGACTTGATATAAATGCTCTGCCCCATTCATTACAAGGCCACTAACAAGATAATTGGGCATTATTGGTCATTTAATGCAATCTAGTCTTACCCTGTGCCTTTTCATGACAAAAGAAACTACTTGCTTTTCAGGTAATTATTATGCATGCATGGGCTTGTGTACAAGTAAATCCTTTTCTGATGTGTGTAAATAAAAATTACGTGAAACCACTGGTAGCTGTCAGGACTGTTGAGAAAGAGGTGTATTAAAGAGGTGTATGATCTGCCTTTCTGGTATGCAGGAATGCACAAAGCATATAACAATCAAAGAGTTAAGGCAGAAAGTTGGGAAGTAAAAAGTGTTTTTAGTAGGAATTTGAAGTGCTATGAAAATGTGTCTTAGCAATATTCCTTATTCTAGATGGTTTGCAGTCTCATTTTATTTATGAGATGGAGTGTGAAGAAAGATTACGAGCAACCTGATTTGCATACCAGCATTGTTGGATGCACTGCTGGCTTGCATAGGGAATTTTCTTTTTAAGGATGTGATGTGTTTGTGCACAGACTGTGGATTCAGAGGCTGAGGAGAAGTGAGCAATTACAGCAGAGGATGTGGATGAGAGGAGTTAGCTGGAGAAGGATCAAAATTGCAAAAGAGGTGTCAAAGCAAAGCAAAGTTGCCAAAGTGTTAGCAGCTGAGTCAAAATCATCACCCCAGCAGATCGGGGGAGGATGAGGAGGAAGGAGACACAGGAGGAGACAGGAGCCAGCTGCACAAATGCCCTGTGTGAAGGGGAGGTGGTGTAATCAGTGTTGAACAAGCTCTTCTGGGGCTGTGTGATTATACTGCTTTAGCAATAGTTTAGGGTGGGAGAAGCTTCACCTTCTTTTTAAACTCTTCCCCTTCTCTGAGGGAGTCTGGTGACAGGACAGGTGTCACGACTGCAGCTGCACATGTCAAACTGGATTCCTGCCTGTGTTCTTTCTCTGTGCTGGTGGCTGGAGGCCTGGCTGGGAGGCTGGGAGAGCACTCTGCAGCTGCCTCCCTGGGCTGGTCACAGAAATGAGCCGTGCTGGGAGGTGACTGTGCCACCTTGATAAGGCCAAAAAGTGCAGGAGGAACTTGGTGACTCCTATAGGTTTGATTTCTGTTTGGTTTTGGTTTTTTTTTAAGGCAGCATTTTGACTGTCAGGGTGGGGTAGTTCTTTGTTAAATGGTCTTGGTACAACTTGGCACTTCCATGACTTGGCTCTTTCCTTAGCACTGCTTGGCATGACACTTCCAAAATCACTTCGAAATTTAAATTTCTCTCTCTCTTTCTCTCCCTCTCTCTCTCTCTTTCTCTAACTTAGTGTCAATGATAAAGTAATATCTGTCGCCTTAACTGTGTTCTTATTGATGCTTTACATGCCTGGGAAGTGGGAGTGCTGCAGCTGGATAAAGTAACATGATGGGACATGCATTGCTGCTGCACCTGAAGGCTATAGGAATAGGTGACTTTTCTCGTTTTCTTGAGTGTGGTTGTTCTCTTTGGTAGTTACCTTGTGGAAAGGTTTGTTTGTCCAGGTTCCTGCTGCTGAGTGGGGTAGCACTGCACTTCCCTGGAGCCTTGTTTCCGTGTCTGTCGGCTGTAGTACCTGTATAGATGGCCAAAGTGCTGTGAAATGTTGACCTCAGTAGCTGCACAAGTACAGTCTGTTTAGCAGGGCAGAAGCCATGGATTGTGGATGGATTTCTTCTAGTTCAGGCTGTGTAACACACCACGTGCAGAACGCGCTCTGCCTGTGTTCTGCTTGATTGCTTCTTTTGGCTGTTACCATTCTGGAATTCTTGAAGGAAGGACTGGGCAAAACACCATTCTTCTACAGGGTAATTCTTGTTTCCAGAGGACAAAAGCCTTGTCTTCACTCCACGGAATTCTGCCCTGCTTAAGCACCTTCAGGTTTCGTATCTTCATTGCACGTTGGCTTTTTTAATCCAGAGAATGTAGTGGGGGAGGAAAGAAGAAACTTCCCCCAAGCCCCTCTCAATGAAATCTGTGTGTAGCAATAGAGAAGTCTTCTAGGAAAGCCACTTCTTGGGGTGCAGCAGTTTAACCTCTTCACCTTGTGTTGTCCTGCAGCCGACTTTGGGTTCTGTGCCCAGATCACCCCCGAGCAGAGCAAGCGCAGCACCATGGTGGGCACTCCGTACTGGATGGCTCCTGAGGTGGTCACACGGAAAGCCTACGGCCCCAAAGTGGATATCTGGTCCCTGGGCATCATGGCTATTGAGATGGTGGAAGGAGAACCCCCGTACCTCAACGAGAACCCCCTGAGGGTAAGAAGCCCTGGCGTTGCTGGAGCTGGGTGTTCACCACTGTCAGTAATTGTTCAGTAATTGTGTCTGCATTGAAGATGAAATGAAAAAGCCAACAGGCTTCAACAGTATGAGAAAATTCTTCCAGAGGAAGAAAGCTGTCTTGAATTTGTAGTCAGGCTCACCCTGACTCCCCATCCCTGCAAGTGTCCAGTGCCAGGTTGGATGGGGCTCAGAATAACCTGGGGTAGTGGAAGGTGTCCCTGCCTATGGCATGGGGTGGAACAAGATGGGCTTTAAGGTTTGTTTCAACCTGAACCAGTCTGTGATTGTATTCAGAAGATTTGCCTGTCTGTAGCTAAAACACAGGACTTTGACCTCAGGCCTCCGTGATAGTTTAGGGAAAGTAAATCTGTGAGTTTATAAAAAGTGCTGCTGTGTCACAACCTGGTATTTTCTCCGCTAAGGTCAGTATCTGTTGCCAGAAGATTTTGAGTATTATTTTACAACTGGCAAGAATAGGTCATGAGTGGCTACAATTGTGGCATTTTTACATTTTTAATCTCTGGAGCTGAGGAGAAGTAGGCTGCAGAGCCCTCTCATCTGAGGTCTTGCCACCAGGCAGGTCAGTTTGGCATCTTTTGAAGCTTGCTTTTGGTTATATGTTATTCCTCATTTTACAGGCTTTATATTTGATAGCAACTAATGGCACACCAGAGCTGCAGAACCCCGAGAAACTGTCGCCAATATTCCGGGATTTCTTGAACCGATGTTTGGAGATGGATGTGGAGAAAAGAGGATCAGCCAAAGACTTGCTACAGGTGAGACTCAGCTTCTCACAGTGTGAGGGCCAGAAGGCAAAGTCAGGCCAGCCTGGGATGAACCACACCACTGACTGGCACCTTTTCTTTTTGGTGTTTTCTCCTGAGAGCTGTAATGAAAGCAGTTGGTAGGAACTGCAGTCATCAAATATTTATGATGCACTCCAAAGTTGTTCCATCATAATCTATGCCTTCACTCTGCCACTGCCAAAGCATCCAGCAGTTTAGGAACTCCCTTCAGGAGGTGGCCATTGATAACATTAGCATTGCTTTTTATACTTCTACTTGCAAATGTCCTCCTCAGAGCTCCTGATAAAATAACTTGCTGGTCTGATATCAGTGTTCAAGCCCTGAAAAGGAAAGTTTCCCTTTTCCCCAGGGTTTTGCTCTATGAGCTCAGCAGATGGAGCCACCATTTCTTCTTTTATTTTTGATTTTAAATACTTTCTGGGCACTGCTGATTTGTTAAATGAGATCTGCTTGTGGGCAGCACTGTGTGAAGGAATGAGAGTCACTCCTGCCATTCCTGTGGAGAACAAGGAGTAGCTCTGAGGCAGATGGTAGAGGCTTTCCCAGTAAAGCCAGCTGCTGCTCCTTATCTTTCTTGGATTATTTCTTGTTTAGATCTTTGTTTTGCTCATTGCAAGTGCAGCTTCAATACTCACCTTTTCAAAAAACAGTGAGATACTCCAGGAGAAACTCCATTGGGCAAGGCAGTGTGACCCTGGCCAGCTTGGGATCACCTTGTCCTTGTAACCATCAGGGGAAACACGTGAAACAAGTCAGCAGTTCAAATGCAGAGTCATTCCTGCCTAGAAACATGAATCCTGCTGGAAATCAAACCTTTAAAAGCGTGTCTCTCACTGGTTTCCCGTTTTTGTCTCTTCCTGGCAGCATCCCTTCTTGAAACTGGCCAAACCTCTGTCCAGCTTGACGCCACTGATCCTGGCAGCCAAAGAAGCAATGAAGAGTAACCGCTAACATCCTGCCACGGCCTTCTTCCTTTTTGTTTGTTTGTGTTTTACAAATCTTTATAATATATGAAATTGTTACACTTCGGGGGGGAGGGAAGGGATTTTTGTGGGGGTGGGAAGCGTCTGCAAAAGGGAAGAAACTCTCATCCAGAAGACACCCAAAATACATTGTGGCGACTCTAGAGATCCCTGTGTGGGGTCCAGAAGGAATGGAGGGCTGAATTACTGGCCTTTGTGGGGTTTTTTATTCTGATTTATTTTTTTTCCCAGACAGCCCAGAAATGCCACTTGCTGTGCCCAGGGCTTTAAGGGGTTTTAACAACTTCGCTGTAACAGCTCCCGTTGTACCCTCTGGGTACTTTCAATACTTGAATGACAGATTCAAGCTTTCAGAGAGCAGTACTAATTTTACCTGCTGATCTCTTTGACTCTCCTCTTCCTCCCCTCTGCCTGCAATCCCTGTGGGAAGCTCCCAATGCCCAGATTCACGGCAGGTGTGGCGAATGTGAAGGTACATCTTGCCCCTCGTTTCTGTTCCGGAGTAGCTGTCGCTGTACTGTAGAATCGACAACTCGGTTACTTAAGGAGTCGTAATGTATGGAAATGGTTTTCACTTTTTAAGATTAATAAGGGGGGGGTGAAGAGAAGTATTCAGCTGTTTCTCATGCCTGTGCTCTGTGGATGTTTTTTTAAATCAAAAATGTGGCCTCTTTGTAGAACCATAATGATCAGTCGAGTCTTTGGATGTGGGTTATGGATATGTAGGTTGGGGTCAGATACTTTATTTATGATCAAATGATCAGTTCTAGTCAGGGCAAGAAAAAATTCCAGCTGTCTTCCTGTCTGCTCTTTTTTCCCTGTTAGACTTGTTGGCCAGAAGCTTGAGGGATAATGTGCTTGGTGCAGTGGGTGGTTCACAAACATGTATCTGTGCTCTGACTTGGGCTTTGGAAGTTATGCTGGTGCCTTTGACTTTTTTAATTTTACATTTCCCTCCTTTGTATCAAATACATTTTTGTATATGTTGTAATTTCCCCCTTCCCCGACCCTGCCAAGCAAATAATGCATCAACCTATGGAGTTGTCAGAGTTTAAAGTATTAGAGCTATTTTTTTCCAGTTTTGTATGTGCTCCATTTGTACTAATGAAACCAGAAGAACAAATAAGCAGATCTGAGGACACTGACGTTACAGGATTTTGGAAACATGATCTGAACAGAAGATGATGAACACCTGGAGATGCCAAAGTTGTGAGATGAAGCAAAGGGGAAGCAGTGCTGTCAGACCATCGTGGGGCCTGTTGGACCAGCTGGTTCAGGGCCAAGGAGCCATGTCACACTGATCCTTGTCACCAAGGACGTTGTACCAGCCAGGATGGCTGCAGCCAACCCTTCAACACAACAAAAAGTGCCTCCTTCTGAAGGACAGCGACAACCTGAGCAGTTGAGTTCTTGGGGTGTTGCCAGGGGCGAGTTTGGCAGAGCCTGTGCCCCTTCTAGTGCTACAGTCTATGCATTTCAACCTCCCCAAGTGTTTAAAGAAGAGCCAACTGTAGTACCAATGTGCCAAACGAGTCTGTGAAAGAACAACCATGATTTTAATGGGATTGTCTTGCATTCCCAGTGGGGCAGGGCCTGGGACAGACAGAGCTATGGTTGGGTGTGGACAGAGGACCCTGATTAAAAATTTTTGCACACTTTTCCAAGCATTGCTGGCAGGGGAGAGAAGTCATTTTCAGAGAATTTCAGCATCTGTATAGAGAGAATGACATTTTGGGGACTGGTAGCCAAGGTATGACAAAACTAATGTCCAGGTGAGAGCAGCCAGGCAGATTTTGGGGTGCTGGTGGAGGGGAGCAGGGCTGGGGTCCCACAGCTCCTGGGGGTCATGTGGGGCCAGCAGAGTGCCTTGTTGGGCAGGTTCAGCTTGTGTTCTGCTCCTGTGTGGGAGTTAAAAATCTGTGTTGGGTTAATTATCTTAACTGCTCCTCACAGGGATAAATCTCTCTAGCTGTAAGTATAAGAACAGTTATGGCTTTAAATTTTAAATTCGAGGAAGTGTCTCACTCCAGGTAAGGAAATCCAAGTGCATTTCTCTGGAAAAAGGTTTGTTATGAGCCGTGGGCGCTGTAATCACCCTGGTTTGAATGTGTCTTGGCTCCCTGGTCAAATGGAGCAGTGAGGAGGCTTGGCTGAGGAAAAAACCTGTTGTACCAGTGGTTCCCTCTTTGTCCATTGCTGGCAATGGACTTGGTGAAACTCCTGTGCCAGAGTTAAACTGGGAGCTTTTCTTTCTTTCATCTTTTTCTTTTTTTTTTTTTTTAATGGCACAATCTAGATAAATTTAGCTTTTTTTAATAGAAAGAAAACAAATCATAAGTAATTTTAACTTATTAGTTCACTTTTATTGGTGAATGAGAACGGTTTAAAACATATATTGCAAAATTTGTCCAATTTAGTCTACTTAGGAGACGATTTCCGAAGATTCAGCCATCCCAATGCACAGAACTTGGCCCAATCCCAAAGTTCCCAAACTGTGTGTGACCTGGGAGGCTGGGAAGTGCCAGCATCTCCCTGTCCCTGCACAGCAGCTGTTGTGTGGTGAGGTTTCCATGGGGATCAGAGGTGGGGCTGGCAGGGGAGGAGAGCCAGGAGAAGGTTTTTGTGCTGTGGTTTTGTGTCTGGAGCGTCGGGCATCGCTTTGCCGAGGGTGTCTGCAAGGTTAGAAACTCCAAGCCGTGGGTTTTCCCTGGCTGGGGAAAGCTGGGAAAGCTCTGTTCAGCTCTGCTGTGTCACTGGGGCAGGTGGAGAGCAGCCAGAGCTGGAGGAAATGATGGGAAGGGATGAGCTGCATCTGAATGTTGGGATTCCCTGCATCCCTGTAGGGTGCCCAGCCAAGGTCCCGAGTGGGGATCAGATGTGATCCCTGTGAAGTGTCCTGTGTGGTCAGTCGGGCAGCTTGTGGCTGAGGTGCAAATGTGCAGGGAATGTGAGATTCCTGGGATGATGTTATCGTAGAATAAACCAGAGTTCTTGTTAAAAACAACCATGGGATTGTGCACTTTACCCTGCCTTAGGTGTTAATGAGACTAATTGGAGCTTTTCCCCCTGGCTCTCTGTGCAGGGAGGTGCAAAGGTTTGGCTACAGCAGATGGGTCCCATTGTCAGAGGGGCTGGGGAGGGAGCAAAAATGTAATTAAGGGTCTCTCCAGCTGGAATTGAGTCAGTAAATCTCTCTGGTCTGTTTTTCCCTCTGTTCCTTATGCTGTTGATGGGAATGGAAGTAGGTGCAAGCTTTCTTTTTATTTTTTTAACTGTCTTCAGATGTTAATGTTGCCTTTTGTGTAATTTAATCCCATTATGTTATTTAATTGTTACTGCAATATTAACTACTGTATTTGTTGACTTTGTTTAATAACTGTTCTTTCAGGGCTAGAAATAAACTTTTAAAAAACATTTGGGGTTTTTGCCCCCTTTTCCTTGTCATGAGTTTATCCCTTTGAAGATGAGAGTATCTGAAAGAGTTCATGTTTTACTGAGATTAACAGAATGTATTTGTAACTAAGCTCCTTATGAATGCTTTAATGATGGTGGATATAATTTTATGCTATACCAGCCTGTTTCTTTTAAAATTTTATGATTGTTTATTATTTACATTATAAATGTTACAGCATGGGAAACATGGGAGCTGAGCTGTCCTGCTGCCTGCAGGGAAGATTTGGCTCCCAGGTTTGCTCCATCTCTGCTGCTCAGCGTTTGGAAATGAGGGCACTGGGTGTCAGCAGCTCTCTGAGGACTTGAGATGAGATCTGTGGTGCCTCTTGGCCCCCCAAGGCTGCAGAGTCACTTTTTTTCCCCACTGAACCTACAAAAAGTCTGTGGGGTGTTGGCTTGCCAGTCAAGCTAAAGCCAAGGACATGGAGGGATTTATGTGGGGTTGAATCCAAGTCAGTTGTTTCTGGATGAAGTTTCTGCCTCAGTTGTGAATGACAACGACTTGCATGTCCTGTGCTTCCCGTGTGCAGTTGGGAAAGGAGCTCTTCCCCTTTCTTGCATGTTGTACAAGCTTTGCTCATACTCTGACAAAGGGAAGTGAAGAAACCACTTGTCTCCAGCAGCTGCTTCACCCAGACATGAGAATGTTGGTTTGCACAGACTGTCTCTTCAGGGTTATCAGTTTGTTGTAGTGTCTTTGTCTTTCTATATAATCCACCCTTTGTGCATTGAAGCTGGTGTTCCCTAGCACTGCATTTAAGTGATTTGGCATTTAATTTTGGGGGAGAAAAGAGGATAGGAGAAGGTGCTTAGTGGAACTGAGGATTGTCAGGATTTTGGTTTGCACAGCTGAAAGTTGCAAGTCCTTGATAAATCCTCTGAAGTCTTGAGTGAATTTGCTCATCCCTTTCACATACTGCTTGAGACTAAACCCAAGAGCAGCCCCATTTGTTTGAGATCAGTTTGTTCAAGATTGGGTGTTTAAAACATAGTCCTATAAGACAGTAAATTTGGAGGCAGTGCTTTCTCCCTTTTCCAGGCTGCTGTTTGGCTGCAGTGAGTTACTGCAAAGCTGTTTGGACTGCCCCAGTAACAGACTGGTTAAAATCAGGATGGGTGAAAACTGGGGATCCTCAGCAGCAGTATTTTCACAGTGGTGTCCATAGATCTCTCCTGCCAGGGATTTGCACACCTGCATTTCCCCCTTTTTTATATATAACTTGCATTTTGCTCTCAAGATTATTTTTAATATAAACAGCTGTCCTCAGTCATGTGAGAAAGCAATGTAAAAGTTTGCTGAGCTCAGCCAAACTCTGGTTGTTGCTCTCCAGATGTGTGGAGGAAGCAGGTTTTTCCAAGAGTTCTTTTCCCTACTTCAAATCCAGCCTGAGGAAGGATTTCTTTTCCTTGAGGGGGGAAAATACCAAGTGAGAATTATGACTTTGTGTGAATTCTCTACCTGCAGCCTGTTTGGAGGGAGCAGGGCAGTGCTGACACAGCTCCTCATGCTCTTCCCAACCAGTGGCTGCAGTAGGAATGTCCTCCATAATTTAGAATTGATAAGGTTGGAAAAGACCTTTTAAGATCATAAAGTCCAATCCATCAAGACTTCAAATCCCAGCTGCCCTGAGTGTTGAAACAGCCTCAAGACACTGATGGTTTGGGTTTTTTAATGGGATTTTCCCAGTGGGCAGTTACAGGTTGCTCATTCTTCAGACATTTAACAGTCCTCCAGACTTCTGCTTTGGAGCTGTATTGAGTCAGTGGGGTGGGAAGAGCAGACAGTCTGTCCCAAGGCACAGAAATGGCTCAATTTTGATTTCCACAAAATGCTCATTGCACAGCTCCAGCTCCTGGTGTTTCCTGGAGGGCTTGGGAACGATGAATCCAGCTTGGTACAACTGTGGATCAACAGGGAAGATACTGCTGGGACTCAGGGCAGCTCCTCAGAATGGTCTGGAGGGGAGACATGCAGGGCTGACCTTCTTGGGACAGATGTCTCCTGGAATTCCTTGAGGTTTCTAGAGCCAAGGATGACCCATCTTTGTTATTTTTTCCTCCCAGTGAATGCTTACTCTAAGGATTCAGGTCTTTTCACGAAGCACAATTAACTCTTGGATCTCTTGGACCACTTTTCCCTGCCTGCCCAGGAAGGGAAACCTGCCTGGGGTTCCTGCTGCCTTCTCCCAGCAGCTGGGAACTGCTCCAGGGGAGCTCTAATCCACCCCTTGCCCAGTGAAAGCTTAAATAACCTTCTAATTCTTTTTTTTTAGCTATTGCCTCTTTGAGGGTAAAAACAGTGAGGGAGCCAGGGTGGCTCTGCTCAGCTCTTGGGACCCTTCAGTGTTTTTGGGGAGTGTTTATTTTTACTGAACTCAGGAAGTGCCAGCTTGTTCCTGGCCCATGGCTAAACCCCCCATTTAAATAGCTGCATTTGAAGGCCTGAAAACAAGTTTTATTTAGAAAGGCACTGATGTTCCAGCTACAGAAAAGGGGTTTTCAGTGGGAATATTAGAATTTTTAGGTAGTTTTGTTCCTAGAAGAGCAGCCCTGCAAAGCTGTGTGGAGTCTGCTGTCAGCACTAACATGAAGGAGGGAATGAGCCCCTGGCATTATTTAATCCCAGTTGTCCTTGGAATCAACAGCTCCCAGCTCCTCTTCAGCCTGAGTTAAATGTCCCACAACAGCAGGATGTGCTGTGGGCAGAATTAAAAGCAATGGGTGGGAAATAGTTTTTAAACCTTGGAATGTTTATTTCCCAAGGCCCAACTCTTACAATGCTTGAAAAGAAGGGAAAAAATCGATTTTCTGGAGGAAGGAAAAGATGTTGGAATTTCTTCCCCAGTTTTACCAGTCTGTGTCTCATAATCCAGTGGGTCTCTTCCAGGGACTGGGTTTGGGTTTAGTCGCTGGGTCCTCGTGAGGTTTTGTTTCTAAAGAGAAAACTCTACTGGTTTCCCAACTTCTGAGAAGCACAGAAGGAGGGGAGGTGGACAGAAATGAGTTGGATGGTGATGTGAAGTATTTGAGGGTTGGTTCTGCAGTGATGAGTAGCTTTGACCAGCACTTTGTTGCTGGCAGAGGTCAACATTCATGAGAACAACACTACTAATTGATGAGACTCTTAAAGAACTTTTCATCCCCTGTTATTCGAGGAAAGTCATCTGTTCACTTGAGGTGCAAGATGTGAGATTGTCTTGTCATCTGCAGGGAGAATTGGGGTAAAAAGAGTTGAACTGGGGGCAGTTCTGAGGCAGGCTGCCCAAGAGCAGGGCAGTTTTGGGGGGGAGGAGGGGAGGGCTTGGATGATGGGTTGTTGGCAGTGTGGTTCCTCTCCTTGCCCAGACTTGCTGTGGTTTCCAAAGCCAGTGATCCCAGGGACCTTCCCAAAACCACTGCTGGGTGGACACTTGGGGAGGGAGAGGAGTGGGGAAGGAAGATGAGAGGAGGGAGGGTGGTGCAGGGGCAGAGGCTGAGCTGTGACCTTCACAAGCATCCCCACAATGCCCCACCATGATGTTGGGTTTCTTTGCTGCTGTCAAAGGCTGTTGGGGAGAGGCTGAGTGGCTCCAATGCCTTTGGGGCATCTGCTCCTGCTTTTCATGGCTTGGGCTGCATTGCTGGAGCCATTTGAACTGTCTGAAGATCCTCATCCCTGTTCAAGTGTGCTTCAAACCTGCCTTTCCTGGTAATTTCTTTTATAAATGATGGGGTGGGGGGGCAGGAAATAAAATGGCCCAAATCCGATCTGTTGGCTCTTTGTGTGTGTGAGAGGAGCTGGGTTACCCACGAGCACTGCCTGCCCTGGGCATGCAGGAGAGCCTGGAGGGATGGGAAATGTGGGCTCAGCATGGTGGCACTTCTGCCGCAGAGCAGGGAAATGACCTGGAAATCACATCAGGTGTTGTTTACCACAGAATCCCAGAGTGGTTTGGGTTGGAAGGGGCCAAACACCCATCTTCCCACCTTCCACTGTCCCAGGTTGCTCCCAGCCCTGTCCAACCCAGTCTTGGACACTTCCAGCGATGGGGCAGCCACAGGCATTGGAGCCAAGCAGGAAGAAAATGAAGTTTGTTGTTCCTGCAGGAGGAGCTGTCAGCTGCTGTGGGCTCTCAGGTGTGACTGCTGGGGCTGGGGGCTCAGTGCCTGCCGGGGATAACACCTGGATTTGCTGGCACAAAGCACTTGGTGGCTGCTCCAGCTGCTGAGAGCCTGGCAGCTCCTGGTGACACCAGCATTTCCCACACGTGTGGCCTTTCCCAGGCCTGTTGGGCTGTGCCACGTTTGCTTTCACCTGCCTTTATAAAGAGGAGGTGCAGGAGCTTCCTCTGCTCCTTCCCCGCTCTGGCCCAGACTCTGCCCACAGCACAGCCCTCACTATGGATGGCCTGAACGTCTCCATGGCTTTTTTCCTCCTGGCTGTTGGGCTGTGCCAGGCGCTCAGGTGGTTTTCCAAGAGGCTTCTGTCTCCTGGAACACCTGGCTACCTCGCCAGGGAATTTGCTGGCTCCTTACAGTTGTGCATGAGCTGCCTGGAGCTGAGGATGCTGATGGACCTTGGCCCCTGGGCTGGTGGCTTTGGCCTGGACGTGGTCCTGACGCTGCTCTTCCTCCTCTCCGCTGTCCACAGCGCCTCTTTGGCCGGAGCATCCGCCAACCCCACCGTGTCTCTGCAGGACTTCCTGCTCCTCCAGTCCAGCCTGGCAGTGACAGTGGCCGAGCTGCTGGCCCAGGCTGTGGGCACAGGGACAGGCTGGGCTGTCACCCGGCTCTACTGGTCCTGGGAGCTCTCACAGCTCCACTTCTTCCAGAACCTGATGGCTCCCGAGTGCAGCTCCTCCATCCGCTCCTCCCTGCCCCTCGCTGCCTTTGTGGAAGGTTCCTGCTCCTTCCTCTTCCACCTCATCTTCCTCAAGGTGCGGCAGAGCCACCCCCTGTACAGAGTCCCTGCGCTGGCAGCCACTGTCACCTTCCTGACCTACACAGGTGAGCAGCACTGGCGGTTCTTTCTCTGAGTTATTCAGAAAAGTGCCTCATTCCTGGGGGAGGAAGAGCCCCTTTTCCAGCTTCCAGGGCTGGAGAGGTAGGAATTAATGAGGTAACCATTACTGAGGTGTTTGTTTTCTATTATTTTGGGGAATATTCGTTTTGGGATGAAGGTGGCAGTTTAGGGTGTTTGGGCTGCAGGTGGATGTTGGCTCACAGCCGTAGCTCAAGCTGGGATCACTTCCCTGGAATGTCCCCTAATGTAATCCCTCAGTGCTGCACTGAGCTTTTCTGCTTTCCACCAAGCTCAGGGCAGTGAGGGTGGGATTTCCCCAGTCCAAGGGATGCCCCAGGCAGGCAGGAGGGGTCACAGCCTCTTGTCAGTGTTCCAAAGGATGCAATGGGATTCTCGGGCACATTTCTCTTCCCACACAGCTGGACCGTTCACAGGGGCTTTCTTCAACCCTGCCCTGGCCACAGCCACCACCTTCCACTGCTCGGGGAACAGCTTCTGGGACTACATCCAGGTTTACTGGCTGGGGCCCCTCGCAGGTGAGATCTTCCCAGGGGGCAGGAGCTAGGCTGGGGGGCAAGGCAGAAATGCTGGGTGTAGCACAGGCTGTTCTGGCACAGGGTTGAGCTTGGGGCCTGCCAGTTGCAAGTGTCATTTTTCATCCTGCTTGTTGTCTCTGGAGTCATCTCCTTGCTATCCATTTTTAAAATCCAACTTCTGCACCATACAAGGGCAGAAATCTCCCTGATGCCAAAGTCTGGGGGAGGTGTAGCAAAGGGATTTTAGGGCAATGAACTCGGCTTTGAGGTTCTCCTCAGCTTCAGGATGATCACGGGGAGCTGGATACGTGCTGACAGCAGAGACAATTCCCTGACTGGAGGGTGGAGCCAGGTGGGAGTTGGGCCCTACTCCCAGATAGCAAGTGATGGGACAAGTGGAGATGGCCTCAAGTTGCCCCAGGGGAAGTTTAGGTTGGATACTGGGAAAATTTCTACCCTGAAGGGTGGACAGGCACTGGCAGAGTCTGCCTGAGGCAGTGGTGGAGTCCCCATCCCCATCCCTGATTTAAAAGCCACGTGGATGTGGCACTTGGTGACATGATTAATGGTGACCTTGGCAGCACTGAGGGAATGGTTGGATTTGATGGGCTCAGAAGGCTTTTCCAGCCTTAGTGATTCTGTGCCAGAAAACCCCTGGGGTGGTTTGTGGCCCTTTTGGGTCAGAACAAGCCTTGTTTATTACATTGAGGACACAATGGTTAAATTCTCCTTAAAGCAGTACAGCGAGTACAGTCCCCCTCAGCTCTTGATGGAGACATCAGTGGTGCTGAGCTGCTTTCTGCTCATGGTGAAGATCCCAAAAACTGCTGCTGAGCCGTGGGGAGGGTGGAGATGCTCGACAGAGCACACAGAAAGGCTCTGTGCTCTCATTCCAGGGATGCTCGCTGCCCTCCTGCTGTTCCAGGGCAACATCCCACGTCTCTTCCAGAAAAACCTCCTCTACAGCCAGAAGAGCAAATACAAGGTGCCCAAGGCAAAGGTGACAACACAGGTGGAAGGTGACAAAGCACAGTGGAAGAGGAAAGGAGGGAAGAGCAGCTCAGAGCCCCATGCCTGAGCCGGGGGTGCTGGCAGCTCCTTTCCTGGGAAAAGGTTTCCCGCTGTGGAGGATTTTGCTGCTTGTTCAGTCCTGAAAGCATCACAAAGGAAACCTTGCAGGACACTGAGCCCCTGAGCTCCTTTGGGAATAGCTCTGAAATGTTTCAAGCCCACATTGCTACTTCAGAGAGAAAACAAGGAACACTTTGGCATAAATTGCTGGTTGTCTTGCACTGCCAGGAGTCTTACAGAAAGTTGGGACCATTCCATGGGCAGGCTTGAGCAACTCGGGGTTATTGCATCGTGCAACGCCTGAAATAACCCCACTGGGTCTCTTGCAGCCCCAAAAACAAAGTGTAAACGAGTAACTGCCTTGGAGACTTGGGATGGGGAGGAAACAGGCTTTGATCTTTCGAGTTATTAATGGATACTTGTCAAAAATTGGTGTTTTTTGAGTCCTTGAATTGCACAGACTGACCCTGGCAAGTCTTGGAGAGGAATTTAAAATGCTCCAAGGCAAGAGAGTTCCTTGGCCACGGGAGATCCTGCTCCTCTGGGGATGTGCTTAGCCTGGGTTTTGGTGCTGTGAAGCATCAAGAAATGGTGTACAAAGAATCTGTGGTTAAAAAAAAAGAAAGAGATCTGGGCAGCTGCTGTGGTTGAGCAAGTGCATCCCTGGGCTCTGCTCCACATCTATGTGAAATACCCCTAACTACAAAATTACAGTTTGTGGGGAAAATATTAAAAAATAAATGCTGTGGTTGGCGTTTGGGTGAGTGATGTCATCCCTGTGGGCCCTGCTGGGAGACATTCCTGAAAATGGGGCTCACTGTGATGCCCAAACCACCTGTGCCCTGCCTGCTGCCTGCTCTGGAAAAGGGGGGAATGTGGTGGGAAACACCTGATGGGAAATGGGGATCCCCCTGGCTGGGCTGAGGCCAGGGCACCACACGGGAGCTGCACCCCGAGCTCTCTCCTCAGGGAAGAGCACAGGGAGGTTGTGATGTTCTGGCTGTTCCAGTGTCCCTGCCCTGGGTCACCACGGCAGGAGCTCGAGCAGGAATGAGCTGCTCCTATTTCCTGAGGTGCAAACAGGGAATAAGGAAGTGGCACCCAATTCAAATGAGGAGTGGAGGTGTCAGAGGCAACTTTGGTACTCAGTGTCCAGCCCTGCTCCTCCCTGTGCCCTGCTGTGTCCAGGGGGGACAACCCCAGGGTGCTGCACGGCCTCTGGGCTGCCCATCCCAGTTGATTTCCTCTGGGATTGCCCTCTGGAGGGACCTGCAGGCCCCAGGAACCCCAGACCTCTGAAACCATGAGCTCACCCCATAACCCAACAGGAGAAATCAGGGAAGGGAGCAACACAGCAACACACAGATGTGCCTCAGAGATGAAACTTTATGGAACACACAACACCCCAGAACCATGGAGCAAAATCCCCAAAAGATGGCCCCAAACTTGTGCCTGGCTGGATGCTCAGCACTGCCCCAGGAAGGACTCTTCCTGGTTAAACTGAGCAGGAGACCCTTGGGTGGAAACTGAAACCTTTGAGGCTCTTCATGCTTGCCCCAGGGAGAGCCTGGGATGCTCAGATCCCCCCGGCCAATTTTTTCAGAACCTCTTTTTGTCTGGAAATTGTACTGAAAAAACACAGATGGACCTCTGTTTATCGCAGCTGATTTGCTGGCTCTGCTTTTGATTCAAGGAGAAGTACAGTAAGAAAAAGTAAGGCTGAGTTGCCCTCCACAAGTCATTCCTGTGGGAGTCTTTGCCTGGACAGTGTAAGATATTTCTGCAGCAGCTCGAAGGGGTGGGTTGGGATTTGATAGGCTCGTGAGGTATCTCCTGGTCTCACTGGTGTGGAATTTTTTTTTTCCTTTTCAGGACATTTTCAGATGTTTGGGATGTGATTCTGGGGCTGCTGGGGAGGTCATCTACTGGGCCAGAGGGATGTAATTAAGAGGAATTTAAGGAGTAACAGTGAATGTTGTTATTTTTAATTAAGAGGCTGCTTTTCCAGCACGGCAACGTTAACGGAGCAGAGGAGAGCTGCAGCTGCACAGACAGACAGACTTGTTCCTAAGCTATAAATCAAACTCCCCAGCTCTGATTTACAGCTCTGCTGCAATCTCTGATGAGGATTTGGGCTGCCCTCCCGGCTCTGCCCCTCGCTACCGGAGCCGGTGCTGTGCTGAGGCTCCAGCTGCTGCCTGCGGGGTTTGCCCTCTGGAAAAGTCCTGTCGATGCCCGGGATGTCCCTTGCAGCCTGTCCCGGCAGCCTGTGCTCAGTCCTGCAGGGACAGAGGTGCCCGTGGCTGGCGTGGGCAGCTCCCCCGGCCCGGGAGGGCTGTGCCTCGCTGCGCTCAGCAAGGGCGGATGGAGAAGGAAGGATGCCCGCAGGGATGCTCAGTTTCGGGTGGCCTCCAGAGCATCCTGCCGGGAGGGAGCGGGCCGGGCGGTCTCGGGGGGCTGCGGGGGGAACTGCTTCTTGTAGAGCATGCTGCTGTACTGCAGCTCCGGCGTCACCAGCCGCCGGCAGGTTTGCTCCAGCTCCCGAGCCAAGCCCTGCTTCAGGTTGTAGCCCAGGATCCTGGCCCCGCCGTGCTGCAGCGGCCGCAGCGAGGAGTCCTTGATGTCCTTGGGGGCCACACTGCCCGTGCCCTGCAGGCAGGTCCTGGCCAGCTCGGCCCGCCGCTCCCGCAGCGCCCGCACCTCCTGCCGCAGGCGCTCCCGCCCGACGGCGCGCTCGATCCTTTCCCAGAAGGTCCTGTTAAAGTAGGTATAGATCTCCCAGTCCAGCCTGTTCCACTCCTTCAGCTTCTCCACGACGCTGTCGGGCAGCGGGGACTTGGTGCTGCTGTCCCTGGTGTTGAGCGGGAAGGACACGACGCTGTCCAGGTCCCAGCACAGCATCTCCTTCAGCAGCACCATGGACTCGTCGAAGTACTCGGAGATGAGCAGGAAGTCGAAGGACGCCTCGATGGCCTTCAGCATGAGCTGCACCCGCTCAGGGGACACGTCCCCGTCGGGGTTGAAGCCGAAATCGAAGGTGATGAGGTTCCTGGCGTAGTGGCGGTCGCCGCTGGCGGGGTTGTAGTAGCGCTGGGGGTGGCGCAGGAACTCCTCCAGGCTGCGGACCCGCGAGAAGGCTGAGGCGCCCTTGTAGTACACGAAGGAGGATTCCATCAGCTGCACGGGGTTCCTCAGGATGGAGAAGTACACGGCAGAGCTGGGCACCACCTTCTGCACCTGCAGTGGGGAAAAGGAGGGTGTAAAGGTGGGTGGGGAAAGGGACCCTGTCACCCACCATGCTGATGAGCAGAGCACTCGCTGGGGCTGGAGATGGGGGTGCTGGGGAGGGTTTCGGGGTGCTGCTCATCAAAGGAGCTGTGGGGAGCCCCAGAAGAGTCACTGCAGAACTCCTCACAGTGAGCTGCCACAGCTGCATGGCCTGGCTGGGATGGAGACAGTGCCACCTCCTTCCCTTTCCCCACGCCTGCCTGTCCCCAAGTGGTATCCAGAGGGGTGGGTGCTGGGCACAGCTGACCTGAGATGATGCACTTTGGATGTTCCCCTCGTGCAGCTGGTCCCTTCTGGGCCTGTCCAGGGAGCAGGACATGTCCCAGGGCCCACCAGGCAAGAGCAAGATGAGAGTTGCTGACTGCTACAGACGCTCTCTCCCATCTTGCCATGGCTCACAGCACAGGGATTCATCAAACCAGCTCACAGGGGCTCTCAGGAGATACCAACAACATGCCAGGTACCTGTGGGCAATCCTGGCTCTCTTTAGCTCATCCCCAAAGAGTTTATGTGCTCAAAATGTGCCCCATGAGCCCCTCTGCCCTGCCCTGCTCATCGCTCAGAAGGCTCTGCCCGTACCTCAGGCTGCAGGAACCGCATGTGATGACACAGGATGTTGAAGCGCTGGGGGCTCTGCCGGGAGAAGCCCTGCACAAACCTGGCCAAGAAGTGGTGTGGGTAGTAGAGCTGGTAGCCCCCGCCCAGGGGGAAGGCAAAGGTCAGGTTGTGCATCTCCCCAAAGCGGAACAGGATGTTCATGACGGTGCTGCTGGCGCTCTTGTGGACTTTCAGGAAAACAATGTCAGTCTTGGGCTTGCACGTCTTCCCTGGAGAGGTGACCCCTCCAGCCTGCTGACCTCCAGCTGTCACCTCCTGGACCTTAAAGGCTTCTGTCCAGCTTGGGGAAAATCCTGTCTGCAGGTCTGTTTTGTAAGAATCCTCTGCCTGCAGAGGCTGAGCTGAGTTTGGCACGAGCTTTGTAAATGAGGTGCCCCACTGAGGGTGGGGAGAACCCACAGCTCGAGGCTGAGTCTGGCTCTGTGCCTCCACCTGCACCCTTCCAGGAGGGGACATTCCCCTCTGCTCCTCCGTGCTCAGCCTGTTTGCCATGATGATGAACTTGCTGGTGACAGCTTCTGCCAAATCTGCAGTGATCCTCCCAGGAAGGCTTGGAGAAGGAATATCTCTGTCTGCTTTTCCCAGGTCAAGAAATCGAGGTTTCAGTCCAGTGGGTGACAGATGGGCTTTCGCCTTCTCGCTACTCTCCTCAGGCTGCTGCACCCACTGCTCCTCCTGGCTGCTTTCCAGAGGGGTGTACTGCCTGGAGTACAGGTGCATCCTGAAAACATCCTCAGTCAGAGCAGGCTCTGGCACGGCTTGCCTCTGCCACTGCGGGGAGTCATCCTGCCACAGCAGGTCAGGGCTGTGCAGGGCAGAGCCCAGCCCGTGGCCCATGGTCTGCTGCAGGCCACGCTCCAGCTCACACTGGCAGCTCCTGTGACAGGGAGGACACAATGCTCAGCTGCAGGAGATGGAAGGACGGTGCAGACGTGGCTCCTCTGCAGCCCAATGAACCCCCCTGGCCCCCCAAGGTCACCCCTAAACACATTTCCCCCTTTTCTTGGGGTGGGTGGCACTGGTGATGGGTGTAGGGGCTTCACTGCTGCCCTGGAGGGTGGGGTGGGTGCAAGAACTGGGGCTGGATCATCCTGGGGGTCTTTTACAACCTTAATGATTCTAGGAAGAGAAGGACAGGTCAGCAGTGGTGTGCCAATGCCTCTGTCTTGCTGGAACACAGTGGGCTGGTGGAAGGGGCAGAGAAGAGCAGGTGGCCTGGAGAAGCTGCAGGAATGATTGCAGATAACCTCAGACTGGGAGGATTGGCCTCAAGGGCTGTAGGGTTTTGTGGTGAGCCAGGACAAAGCCAGAGCAGCCTTGTCTGACCCCAGAGCAGGCTCAGCTCTGGCCAGGGCATAGGGGTGGGATGTGGGACCCCCAGAGACTCCTCTCCCACCTGGATTTTCCTCCCTGTGTGAGGAAGAGCCTGCTGGGTGGTTTCAGGAGGGCAGTTCTGAGCCCACCTCAGCAGCCAGTGAAAGGCTGGAGGATGAGGTGCAGGTTTGTAATTCTGCTCAGCACCTACCCAGGAGGCTGCAGCTTCTCCACAACCTGAAGTGTGACCAGGAGGAGGATGAGGAGGCTGAAGGAGATCCAGAGCCGACCTGGCTGGCACCTGTAGATTGCACTCAGCTTCCTGCAAGGAAACAGACATTTGGGATCATTGGTGAGGAGAAAAAGCCAACACCATTGGTGTGTGTGAGGCAGGCGGGAAAGGCGCCTTGAGGCTTTTGTATTTTTTAATCTTTATTTAAGGTAAGGTCACGTTTCCATGGGTGGAAATGATGCAGAGGTGGTGATAACCAAGGAACCTCCGAGGCTGTGCCCCAGCAGTGCAGCCTCGTGGAAATTTCCAGATGGGCCACAGATATTGTGCTGAAAAGCAAACAGTGATAACCACCCAGTCCCTTGGCTGCTCAGGGACGCCTTCCCGGAGCAGCCTGAGCTCCCCTTGGCAGCAGAACAGAGCACTGCCTGTGTGCTCCCTGCCCTGCCTGGCCGAGAAGGATCAGGATCCTGTCTTTATCAACACGGACAATAAATCTCTTTTTTTCCTCTGCTCTCCCCACTCCCTGCTATTGGGTTGCCATCTGCACAGGCTCCAGCTGTGACTGCAGATGTGATGCCACCATAGGGGCCCCAGCAGTGCCTGGATTTTAGTTTGATTTTAGCCATGTCTGCAACAGCAGTGTGATTTCTTCACACTTCACACTTCATCAGAATTGTGCTATCTGGGTTTAGGTTGTGTGTGGTGACATTCAGGCTGTGGAAATCCTGCCACAGGGCTCCTACTCTTTGTAGGGCTTGCTGCAAACCCTGGTGGAGGTTGATTGTGGCTTTAATCTTCAGCAGAACTGTCGAGGGACTGGAAAAAAGGATTTGTTTGTATTTTATTTTTTCACAGAAAGGTTGTCCAGTCCTGGCAGATGTGGCACTTGGAACCATGGGTTAGTGGTGGCCTTGGCAGTGCTGAGGGAAAGATTGGACTCAATGATCTCAGAGGGCTTTTCCAACCTGAATGACTCCATTATGCTGCTGGTTTCTCCCCAGGGAGCTCAGTGTTGCATTAACAGGAGATGGTTTATACTGGAGATCTGATTAAATCCCCTGGGATTGGGCTCTGCTGAGGGGGAAACCCAGCCTGCCAGGGCTGCTCTCCCCTCTCAGAGGAGCAAGGATCTCAATGGGAGGAATTAATGAGAGCAGAAATTTGGGCAGAGCCTGCTTGGAAGCCACGTTTCAACAGCCACCCTGGCACTGCTGGCATCCTGCAGTGGTCAGCTTTGGACCAAGACAGTGGCACTGGGACTGCAAAGACCTGCTTCTCCCAGAGCTTCCTCGTCTCCCTGGTGCTTTATCTCCTGCCCTGGGCAGTCCTGTGGCATGTGGGAGCAGAACTCAGTGACACAAACGTGGGCTGTCCAAAGGGGTCACGTGCATCCTACAGGTACAGGTCAGGAATTTGGGTTTGCCTTTGAGAAACTGGATTTGTTCCAGGAAATCATTGCCTGTCATGACTAAGTAGGGGTTTGACAATGACAGCACTGCTCGTGGTACTTTGGACATTCATGGATATAGCTCTGCCCTGCTCCCAGTAATGTTCCTTATTGAGATAAAACTCTCAGCTCCTCCCAGGGGGATTTTAGTGTCTAAAATACTGTGGACTGGAAAGGCTGGGAGGTCTTAGCCGTGGCAGTGCTACTGAGGATTCAAAAGGTGTCATAGCAGCCCATAATTAGTGCCCATAATTCCTGCCCATCAGCAGCACAGCATCCCCAATCTCAATGACACCTTGGCAGTGTCTGTGCTCTTTGCCACTTGGGGAGCAAACTGCCCAGCCCAGGTGAGACAGGAGGTGGCAAATGCATGTCTGGGTCACTGCCTGCCTGTGTCAGCAGCACGAGGAGAGCCTCGTGAGGCCTGAGATAAACAGATGTGACAAAGAGCAGAAAAATGCCAAATGCTTCAGCAGAGCCAGGAGGGAAGGTTGAAGCAGAGACATGAGGCTGCCCAGAGCTGGTGTGGGGAAAGGCTGGTTGAAATAACTCCATGTGGAAGACAGAGAGACCACAGAGGGAGAAGGCAGTGAGGGAGGAGCTGCCCCAGAATGAAGTGATTCCTCTGGATCTGGTTGGAGACTCAATCCAACTCTCCCATCACTCAAGGCAAAGCTGATGGCAATTTTGTCTGGCTGACAATGCTAAGAAGGGAATGAAGAGCTGCAGCACTGTGATATTCAGTGATACACACAAACTCTTGGGGGGATCTGCAGGAGCACACAGTGACAAAGGCAGAGTGATGGAACACTTCCTCCAGGCAGTGCTGGGGTGCAGCACCCTCTGCCACTCCCGTGTCTGTATCTGGTGCAGCTATAATTCTGGCCATGCTTCCACAGAGGTTCTAAGCTTTCAGCATGGGAGAATCTGTGAAAGATCTCCTTCAGCCCTTCTGAGGTGCCTGTTGTGTTGGTGGAACACCCAGCTGAGATCACCCAGCACGTGTTTGGCTGCCTGGGGCTGACCAGGCTGGCACAAAGCCGGAGCTGCCCTTCCCTCCTCCAGGCTGCCTCTGCTGGAGTACATGGACATCAAGGAGGGTGTGCTGGGAAAGTGGCAGTGCTGACATTTGCCCTGAAGATGCCAAGAAGTTGCATTGGAGGCAGCAAAACATCGATTAAATGATGTTGGAGCAGGTGGATGAGATGTGGCAGAACAACAAACCTTCAAAAGGCTCAGCTGCCTTTGAGGGTGACCCCTGAGGTGACAGCCTCCTCTCCCTTTAACACACCGGGGTGGATCAGGGCTGTGTGTCTCGGGGCAAAGTTAAACCTGAGAGCAGAGCACCAGGAATGTGTCCAAGGGCACTCAGAGCCCTGCAGGGTGGCTTGGGTCCTGCAGAGTCTTCAGAGATGCCTCCATCTGCAGGCAGGCTACAGCTGAAGAGCCCCCTCAGACCAGAGCCTGTGTGCTGTCACCTCCAGAGGTGACAAACAGGGTGCAGAGCAGGATGCAGCACCCCAAAAATACTTTTGGCTACAAGTGCTCAGTGGCAGAGCCAGAGCAGCTGGATCCTCCTGTGCTGGCTCAAGGGATTTAATCCAAACCTGAACTGATGGTCAAATCTTTGCAAGGGGTGGTGCCCCAGCTGTGTCTCAGTGCCACTCAGCAGGGGACAGGGTGCCTGGGGTGCTGCTTGGCAGCAGCTGCCGCTTGTTCTCAGCAGGACTGCACATTTCCCCTCTGTTTTTCCTCTGTGCTCCAAGCAGAGCTTCCCTCTGACCTTCCTTGTGCCCCTTCCTTGTGCCCCTTCCCTGTCCAGCACAGAAACAAATCCCCCAGGCAGGATGGCTCTGCAGCTGGAAGTCCCCAGGCCCTTGGGGTCCCAGCTGGCTGTGGGTGCTGCAGGAGGTGCTGAGGCTGAGCTCACCAGATAAGAGAGTGGCAGAAAAAGATGTGGCTTTGCTGTGCCCAGAGATTCTCCAGGCACTGAGTGAAGTTGCACAAGGAATTAAGGCACACAAGATGTGCACCAGGCACAGCCTGCTCCCTCTGACCACTCACTGGAGCCATTTTTTGGGCAATAAATGAGAAAATGGGCAAAATGGTTGGAGGGATGCTCAGGTAGCACAGCAAGGGCACAGTGGCACTGCCTTCCTTGACAGCTGAGTTGGGAATAACCCTGAGCTCCCTCACACTGCAGCTCTCCCCTCTCTCCAGCAAAGGACTCTGCTGCAAAGTCAAGCCTTGCCCTCCCCTCATCCCTTCTGTCCAAACCAGAGGCTGTGGAAGAGGACACCTCACCCTGGGTGCACTCATTGGGGCAGCCATGTGAAAAACCTGCACAGAGAAACATTTCTGCTCCACACCTACCCCACTGGTGATGCCTCACCTGGGACACTGCAGGAGGGACAGCATCCTATTGCCCTGCCAAGGTCTGTGCCATTCTCCTTCCTTTATGGCAACAGCCTTACAAAAGATACTGTTTTGAGCTTCACCAGAAGGGAAAAGAACAAAAGCTCTCCCTGCTCATTCCCATCACCAGTTCAACTTTTCCCCATCACAGAGGGATCTACAAGGACATAACCTCTGGGTAGGATGAAAAGTAAATTTTACTTAGGGAAATAGAACTTTACTTGAATAAATACATAAAAATATTCTACTTACGTGACCAAATACCTTCTGAACTTCAGCATGGTGAGCTGGAGCCTTGGCTGGGGAGCAGGTGGTTTATCATCCGCCCCAGAGACTGGAAAGCAAACACCCAGAGCCTGGGCTGTGCTGCAGCCAGAGGCCCCTCCCCAGAGGGGCACTGGGATCCCGGCAGACCTTCCCACCTGTGCCCTGTGCCTGCCCAGGGAGTGCCCAGCCTCTGGGAGGGTGAGTGGCACCTTCACCCCTGCCAGGCACTGCCACGTCAGGCAGAGTGGTGGGCAGGCTGTCCACCCGTGCCAGTGTCCCTGCCTCACTCCTTGGCTTCACCCACGGCTGTTGGTGTTCCACTGTGACCCCTTCTTTTCCTTTCCCATGTCCTGATTGTGGTTCTTGACAAAGCTGAGGGCAGAGCTGGTTGTGAGTGTTGAGATTTTGACACTCCTGGTGTCTCCAGGTCAGTGCTGCTGAGACTCTGGGATGGCTGCTTCACCCCAGCATGGCAGGGTGCTGGTCCTGCCCAGCTGGGGCTGGGGTCATGGCAGTCCCTGGTTTGGGGCATGTCCCTCCAGCTTGGGGGGACAACAGGGGCCAGGCTGAGGGTGGCACATGCAAGACATCCATGTGTTAAGTGGTGCCTGGAGCGGCGAGTGTGATGAGGGGAAGCAAAGTCCTCAATGCCCATGCTGGGACTGAGCTGTGCCACGGTGACCACGACAGCCCTGCTAGGAAGCCACCAGTGGGAAAGTGGTCAGTGGCTCTGCTTCCTGCTGGCTGGTGGGCAATGTAAGACAGCTCAAAGGAGGACTGGGAGGCTGCCCTCCACCATGGAGGTCCTTTGGCCACATCCTTCCCCTTGGAGGCTCATCCCAGCATCCCTCACAGCATCAGCCATGCCCTTGTGTGACCAGGGAGCTTGGCAGGGACTGTGTGCTCCTCCTGTTTGGGCACAGACTGCCAGGGCAGTGAGGAGGGGGAGGGTGGCTGGGACATGGGACACGAGTGGCTCAAGCTGTGCAGCACCCAGACTGCAGGGCCAGGTGGCTCCTGTGCCTGCTGGCCCCAGAAGACAGGACCTGGCTGTGTGTGCTTTCCCTTGCCCTGTGCCCATGGGGCTCAGGAAGTGCAGAAAGGGTGGATAAGTCACTTCCAGCCTGCACCTCAGCTCTCTGGAGGGACAGAAGGGCCCAGCTCCCTCCTTCCCCGCTGCCAGCAGGGAGGCAGCCGTTCCCCTCACCCTGGCACAGGCAGGCGCTGCCTCTCCCCATCCACCTCATCAAAACCACAAGTTTGCTGTGGGGCTCTCGTGTTCTCCACCCATCCTGGGCTCTGGCTCTCTGCTGGGGCTGGCAGCTCCCCTGGGAGTCTGGGGCTGCCTGAGAGCCACAGGGATCAAGTGCTCTCTGATGCAGGGACTGAGGGTCAGGACTTCTCCCCCTGCTTCCCTCTGCACAGCCATGCTCTGTGCAATCCCAGCTGGATAATCCTGCTTGGGGTAGAAGGCTGTGAGCATCCCCCATGCAGGATCTCCAGGGAATATCCCATTGCTGCAGGGCCTGGGGCACCTTTGCTTGGGAGCATCCAGAGGCTCATCAATGTGAGGGTGTCCAGCCAGGCTTCATCGTGCTTCTCTTTGGTTGTTTCCTCTTGCTTGATGGTCGCTGGTGGGATTCTCCACTGCTCATCACTTGTTTCCTTAAGGACAAGCCTATTTGTCTGTGGTGGCCTCATGGAGGTCCAGTTTCCATATGTAATCACACTCAGAATCTCCTCTATTCCTGTTTGCAACCTCTTTCTTGGGGCATTACTGGATGCATCTGTGGAGGAAAAACTCAAGAGGTGAAGCTGACTGCTCCTGCAGAATGTGGTGATGGGAAGCACAGCTATGCTCTCTGCTGCCTGTGTGCTTCCTGTGCCAGAGCTGCAGCTCAGGGACCTCAGCAGCTCTCTTGGGATCCTGCTGCCACCTCACACCTGCATCCTACAGAGGATGCTGGACTGGGAGCTGGGCAGGAGCAGTGGGGATGGCATTGCTCTGAGACTCTGGTCTCTTCCCTGCCCCAGGTGCTGCAGGGGGATCAGATATGGGCAGGTAAATGCACCTTCTGCAGCTGTGTGTCTTGAGAAGCAAAGGTGCCCTCCTGGCAGGCATTGGGCACTCCTTGGGTGGCTGCATGTGCACTGCTGACCTCAGCAAAAGGCAGCTGAGGAGACCTAGAAGCTCCAGTCCCCTCCTGTCCCATGTCCCTGTGCAAGATGATGAGCAAGGAGATGTCCTCAAGGCCCTCAGGACCTTGCCACTCTCATGCAATGGCTTTCCTGCTTGGCCCAGAGGAGCTGCTGGTGGGTTTTTCCCAGGATTGCTGGACAAGCTGCACCCAGAGAACATCCATCTGTGGTGCATTTGTACCCAGAGTTGAGGGGAAGAAGAACACAGGGGAAGTGTCTCTCTGGTGAACAGGAAAGGAGGCCTGGGAAGGTGATTGTCCCTCTGGTGAGGAGGAGAGCAGAGCTGTGACCTGGATTCCCAACCAATTGCCACAACAATGGATTCTACAAGGGAGAGCCTGGGGTTTGCAAGAGCTTGAGCCTCGCTGTCACCTCAGCCAGCCATCTGCCTCCCTTCCTCCTCACCTTGTTCCTTTTCCTGCTGGGTGGGGAGCACTCCAGCACAAAAACAACCCAGCAGAGAGCTGTGTGTGGGCTGTTGTTTGGGCTTGCTGAGGGCAGATTGTGTTTGCCATCAACAACACTCCCTGCTGAGCCCCGAGGTGTGAACAGCAGCCTGCAGGTGGGTGGCACAATGGGGCTCCTGGCAAAGGTGACAGCCAGCAAGGACATGCCTGGTGGGAACAGGGGGACTTTGCTCTCTTGAGAGAGCTTCTTTGTTCTCCTGAGAGAGCCTGGATGGTGCTGCAGAAGCGAGGAGCAGGAGAAAAGCCCCTGCTGCTCCCTGGGACAGTTCCTTGGCTAAGGAGGAGACCCATGGCTGGCAAGAGGGAAGCAGCTGCAGCCTGGAGGGCACAGGCAGACAGGGAGGTGTCTTGGTTAGGAACAGAGTCTGGGGTCTTGGGAAGATGAAACTGCTGCCAACTGGGGAAATTCATGGGGATTTCCTGGGTCTGGGGTGGCTTGCAGAGGTTTTCTGAGTGAGAAAGTGGTTTTCTGAGTGAGTGGAGAGTGAGGGAGCTGGAAATGGCTCCCTGCTTTTGAAGTCAAAGCAGAACATCTGCAAAATAAACAAAAACCTCAGAAAGGAGGAGTCAATACTGCTTAAGTGAACCCAGCCTGGAAGAATTTGTTGCCACTAGGATAAGTCAGGGAAGGAATGCCTGATGTGGGACTGAGTTCCATTCTTCCATTGGGATGACCACAAGGTCCCTGCTCACATTGCTAAGATATGTTTTTTCCCCATATTTAATTCTTGAATTTTGATATTTCTGTTGTGTTTGTGTGTTTGCACGTGCACTTTGCTTGAACAAGGATTTATCTCCATTGTTTTCTGCCAGCACATGGTCACTTTGGCTGTGCCATTTGTACCCTGGCAGCCTGGAGCTTGCTGGATCTCAAAGAGGGATGTAAAACATGAGGACTGTGTGTGCCTTCCCAGCAAGAGTCAGCTGGCAGTCCTAGATGCAGGGACAGACTGGGGGAGCCACATTTTGGGTCACTCTGATTTCCTAGGTCTGTAATTTTTCTCATAAAAGTCCTGATGGAGATGCACTTGAGAGGGGGACAAGCTGTCCCCTCACTGCCAGCAAACCCTCTGTGCAGCTTTTCTGTTTGCTTTTCAGACCAATTTCCATACAGACCTGTTCACAGACTGACCCATGATATTTTCTGGATGACTCTCTCCGGGGTATCCAGCTCTCTGCCTTATCAGAAATGTGCAAGTTTGCTTTCCCAGTCGTTCTCCAATCTATCACCCCGTGGGCCTCCCCTTCCGCTGGGCAGCTGTACTCCATTAGCACCCACCTAAATTGATATTTAGTTAATTTTACACTCAGCAGAGAGAGAGAGAGACATGCCCATTTCCCCATGAACGCTGAAGTGAGCCTGCCCTGCAGTGCCCATCGATACCAGCTCTCTGAAAGGATGCTCAGGGAGCAAATGCATCTGGCTGGGAATTTGGGAGCAAAACGTGGTGGGAGCTGAGTGCAGGGCTGGTGCTGTGGCTGCTGGGATGGGTGGGACCTCCCAGTCCTGGGGATCTTGTCCCACAGGGGATGAGGCAGAGCCTGTGCCAGCACCAGGCAGAGCTCCTGTTGGCTGGGAAGGCTGAGGAGCAGCTGGATGAGCTGGCTTTAGGCAAGGAGTGCGTCATTGCTCTGGCTGTATGGTTTTGGCTGGCGCTGGGACTTTGGCCCTAATCGTACTTTTATTTGTTCTTTAATCTCAGTCACCTTATCAGAAGCCTTTGAACAACCAAACACATCTCTGCTCACCTGGGGAACAGGCTTTGCTGTTTCTTTTTGGCAGGTTTTGTTTGCTTGCCAGAGACCTCCGAGAGATTAAGGTGATCCCTCACAACCCTGGGCTTTGCCTCTGGAGGCTGCAGCACTTGGGTGCTGAAAGACATCTATATTTTAGGGTGACTTTGACATTAGATCAGATCCCACAGGGTCTTGTAGGATCCAGGATCTTCTGAACCATTCCTGAGACTATCCTTGTTGGCTTCTCCAAAGACTTCAGGTTACATGTTACTGGGA
The DNA here is from genome assembly GCF_008360975.1 of Lichenostomus cassidix. Classification (NCBI taxonomy): domain Eukaryota; kingdom Metazoa; phylum Chordata; class Aves; order Passeriformes; family Meliphagidae; genus Lichenostomus; species Lichenostomus cassidix. Next base: position 22,663,883 of record NC_139490.1, read on the forward strand.
GGACTTTCTGGTCTGTGTGCAAAAGAAGAAATGAAATTGGGCATCCCAACCACGGGGTGCCCTGGGCTCTCCTCAGCAGGTGAGATGAGCATCTCCTCATCATCAAATTTTGTCCAGTTTTGGGCTGGTCAGGACGAGAGAGACCTGGAACTCCCAGAGCAGGTCCAGTGGAGGATGGCAAAAATGCTGAAGGGCCTGGGGCATCTCAGTGCCCAGGAAAGGCTGAGGGAGCTGGGCTGTTCAGCCTTCAGAGCAGCCCAGCTGACAGAGGCCCTCAGCCCTGGGTGTCCCTGTGTGCAGGGAGGGTCACAGCAGGGACCACGCTCTGCTCCAGGGAGCTGGCCATGGCACCAGAGGAACGGGCAGAACTGATGCCCAGGAAGTTCCCCCTGGACAGAGGCAGAACTTTCCTGGGCAGTGACTGAGCCTGAACAGAGACCAGAGGCTGTGGAGTCTCCCTCACTGGAGATATTCCAGAGCTGTCCAGACACACTGCTGTGCCATGTGCTCTGGGATGGTCCTGCTGGATCAGGGAGGTGGGACCAGGTGAGCCACTGTGGTCCCTTCCAGCCTCACCCATTCTGGGATTCTGTGGGGCAGCTCCCATGGGTGAATTTCATGCAGTTCATTTGCTCCTATTACCTCCAGTCCTGTCACAGAGCACTGCTGAGGAGAGCCTTGTTTCCTGCCTTCATTCCCTGCCATCAGATGTTTATACACATCTACAAAGTCCCTCCAAGATCACTCTGCTCCAGGATGAGCAGCTCCAGCTCTCTCAGCCGCTCCTCACATGGAGGATGCTTCAGACCTTCACCACCTCCACAGCCTTGCACTGCTCTGGCTGCAGTCACTGAACCTCTCCTGTGCTGGGGAGCCCAGAGCTGGAGCCAGCACGGCAGGCACGGCCTCACCAGCACTGAACAGAGTGGGAAAGAAGGCTGCTGGAGCCTGGGGAGCTGTGCTGGATCCAGGGATGGCCAAGGATGTCTTTAGAACTCTGCATGGCTGGGGGAGCCATGTGCTGGATGTGACCCCGAGGAGTGGGTGAGTGCTGGGTGCAGCCCCAGCTCTCAGCCAGTGCTTGGTGCCCACAGCGAAATTGTAGAAATGGTTTTCAGGTGAAGCCTGGACAGAAAAGCTGTATTGATCGAGGGAAACTAGGTGGAGCAGGTGTTGACAGAGCAAATGCCTTTTGAAACATATCAGCAGGCAAACAGGGTGGGGAGCTCCTGGGCTGATGCTGCCGCCTATTTATGGAAGTCGTGACAGGATGTCCAGATAAACGTGATGCCTCACCTAGCGGAAAAAAGCAACTAAACAGTGAAATCTAGGAGAGATTTTATGGTTTCTAGGAAAGTTCAGCATGGCCATGTGTGGACTGAACAGTTGCCCCCATCACTACAAGAGTTTGAGGGGCTGGAGTGAGTCCAGAGATGGGAATGTAGCTGCAGAAGGGGCTGGAGCACCAGGAGGAGCTGAGGGAGCTGGGGGAGCTCAGTTTGAAGAAAAAGAGGCTCAGGGGAGACCTCCTTCTCCACAACTGCCTGACAGGAGGGTGCAGGTGGGGGTTGGGTTCTGCTCCCAAGGAAGAAGGGACAGGATGAGAGGAAACAAGTTGTGCCAAGGGAGGTTCAGGTTGGATAGCAGAGAAGATTTCTTCACAGAAAAGATTGTCAAACGTTGGCACAGTTTGCACAGGGCAGTGGTGGAGTTCCCATCCCTGGAGGGATTTAAAAGCTGTGTGAGTGTGTCACCTGGGGACATGGGTTAGTGGTGGCCTTGGCAGTGCTGGGGGAATGAGTGGGCTTAATCCTGGAGGGTTTTTCCAACCTTAATGATTCCTAGACTGCATGTGTGAGTTACCCCAGCCTCAGCTCACACTGAAGGGTGTTTGAGCTCCTCTTCAGTCAGAGGAAGGACACTGGAGCCTCCTCCTCACGCATTGAGAGTCTTAGTCATCTTGTGAGGCTGTGCCAGATTTCCTGGGCATTTGTCCATGGAGTCCCATCAACAAGTGGAATAGTGCTAGTGTCCTTGAAGGGATTGGAGATGGAAGAGCACCCACCAGGGAAAGGGCAAAAGCAGTGCCTGGAAAACAACTGTCCAGAGATCTGGGAATTTTGGGTGGAACAGAGGACCTGTGTATGTCAGAGGGAAGATGGACAACCCAGCAGGGCATCAGCAACCCAAGATGTTCCTGGAAGGTGTTCATGAAATCTGCTTGTCCAAGGAATAGAGGAGCCAACAAGGAGAGATGCTGTGCTGGATCTTGTTCTCACCAGCAAGGAGGGGCTGACTGGCAATGTGAAGCTCCAGGGCAGCCTGGGTGCTGTCATCATGAAAGGGTGGAGTTCAAAATCCCTAGGGCAGCAAGGAGGGTGCAGATCAAGCTCCCTGCCCTGGGCCTCAGGAGAGCAGACTTTGGTCTCTTTAGGGAACTGCTTGTTCAAGAACCATGGAATAAAGCTCTGGAGGGAAGAGGGGCCCAAGGAAGTGGGTTGGTATTCAAGGATCACCTCCTCTGAGCTCAGAAGGGATGAATCCCAACAAAGAGGAATCCCAGAATCCCAAAATCCCAGAGTCCCAGAATGGTTTGGGTGGGAAGGAGCCTTAAAGCTCACCTTGTTTCAGCCCCTGCCATGGACAGAGGACACCTTCCATGAGACCAGGCTGCTCCCAGGCAAAAAACCCAGGAGGTCTCTGTGGATGAACAAGGAGGTGCTGGAGAATTTCAGACACAAAAAGAGGGTGGAAGCAAAGACAAGTAGCTTGGGAGGAAAGCAGAGATTGTCCAAGCAGGCAGAGATCAGCTTAGGAAAGCTAAAGCACTGAGAGAATTAAACCTGGCCAGGGGCATGAAGGGCAACAAGAAAAGCTTCTGTAGGTAAGTTGGAGATAAAAGTAAGATTATAGAAAATGTGGGCTGTCTCTGGAAGGCAATGGGAGAGCTGGCTTCCTAGGACATAGAGGAGGCTGAGGCACTCTGATTTTTCACCTCAGTTTTCACGGACAAGTGTTCCAGCCACAGTGCTGGAGGCAATGGCAAGGCCTGGGAGAATAAATATCCTCCTCCTGTAGGAGAAGGTCAGGTTTGAGGCCATTTTAGGGACCTGGAGGTGCATATGGAGCCCCTGAACACCAACATCCCAGTGAGGATCCATCATGGATTTAGCTTCTTGATCCATCCTGGCTGAGTCCTGGCTCTCACGTGGAATGAGCTGATGCCACCTGGCAACAAAGCCACAGCACCACGGTGTGCTCAAGGCAGGGATACTGCTGAAAGCCCTGCCAGGACTGGATCTGCCTATGGGTAACCGAAACCTCCTATCTCCTGCTCCTCTGGAGAGCCAGGAAGGGCAGAAGGAGCCACCTTGACTCCTGGCATAGCCTGGGGGCTCCAACAGGAGGGTGCTGCTCAGAGGGAGCTGCTGGGAAAGACCAAAGGGTCACCTCCTGCTTGCCAGGGTTTCCCACCTACATCTCCATGAGATTTCCATCCATCTCCAGGGTAGAAGGCACCCTGAGGCCATGGTCACCCTAAGCAACTTCACCCTGTGCTCAGCTGCCCTCCACACAGCCCCCAACACTCCTGACACTGATCTGGGGACTACTCCTGGGAAACAAGGTCTGCCAAGGCAGCAGGGAGGGGTGGGCAGGAGCTCAGCCCCAATGCCAGGAGCTCTGCAGCCACCTGGGTTGTGGAAGGGGATGGAGCAGGGTGGCAGTGAGGACCTGGTACCCTTTGGGACACACAGCCACCTCACAGCTCCTGGGGATGCCTCAGAATGGGGAAAGGTTCTGGGCTTCTTCAGAGGAGACCCCCTAAACAGGTTTTTCCCATCTGGGGCTCTCTTGTCTTGGGGAGCTCAGCACTGGACACAACACTCCAGGAGTGACCTCCCCAGTGCTGATCCTGTCTTGATCTGCTGCCAATCACCTTTGCAGTCCATCAGCCACATGATCCCTGCACACAGCAACCTTCACAGGAGGAATTAGAAACATCAGGAGTAGCTCCATCCCAGGTTATGGGAGACAGCCCCTGATGAGGATGCTGGGACCCAGGATGAGAGCAGAGGACACAGTGCCGCTGCCCAGGGACACTGGGTGCTGCCCTGGCAGCATGGCATGGCCTCTGCTTGTCCCCAGGACATGGCCACATTCCATCCAGGGCACCTGGCTCCCAGCAGGTCTCTCTGCTGCTCTGGCTCAGCAGAGCAGGACAGAGCCAGTCACAGCTGGGGTCTCAGGAAGGGGAACTTGCTTGCAGGGGTCCCTCATCCCGGATGGGTTTGGAGGCACCACCCCTTAGTGCTGGGAGCAGGGCCACTGGAAGTGCTCAGGGAACCCCAAGAGATGATCCCGATCCCAGTGCCAGGGCAGGATGGGGGCTGGTGCAGCCCAGCAGGGGAAGAGCAGCTCAAAAGGCTTTAGCACAGCTGTCCCTGGATGCTGCTGGCTCTCAGACCAAGTCCCCACAGCATCCCCTATAGCTTTGGTTGGCAGGGGTACCAGGGGCCCTTTGGGCCAGCGCATCCAGGAAAGCCCAGGGCACAACCAGGACCCTTCTCAGCACTTTCCCTTCTCTTGCCAGGGCTCCACAGTTCATCTCCCATGCACAAGGACATTCAAACCAAATGGGGATCTCTGTGAACCATGATCTCCAGGCTATGCACTCCCAGGCATGCTGCTGTCAGCACTGCCCTCAGCTCCTACCAGGCAGCACCAGAACACAGCCCCTGCCAGGACAGTCCAACTGCCTTGGACAGAAGCTGGCAGAGCAGCCCCCACGAGAGCTTGGCAGAGTCAGCCCCTTTGCTCCTACCACCCAGAGTTTCTTCTGGCAGCAGCCACAGACAGTCTGGATCAAAAGCCACCTGCAAGTCCTGCCCCTCAGAGCATCCTGGCAGCAGCCAGGGCCTGGCAGCCATCACAGCCCAGGCAGCAGCAGCAGCAGCAGCGAGGGCTCCCGGCTGCTTCAGCTCCTCAAGTTCAGCTGGAGCAGCTTGTGCTGAGCTCCACAAGCCTGGCTATGCAGAGGGGGCATTTTATCCAAGCCCCAGCAGCGCTCCAGCCGCCCAGGGAGTCCCCCTGCCTGGCAGGAGGCCACAGGCAGCTTTTCTGAGCCCAGACTCTCCCAGACTGTGCACAGGCTGCACACAGGGCTGCAGGTGCTGCTTGGCCAGTTCTGGGCAGGCACTGGACCATGCTGGAGCAGTCAGCTCCATCCTCCTTCCCCACCCCAGCTCCCCACACAGCTCGGGCTGCAGTCTGAGCCCCCAGGTCACCCCATGGACACAAAGGTTCTCCTAGAGGTGCCAGGGGACAACAGGCCAAGCTCTTGTCAGAACACCCAGCTCCTTCCTTAGAGCAGCCTGATTTCCATCCCAAGCTCTTCCTAACACCTGAACATCTCTGAGAACAGACTCCTCCTTTCAAGCCCAGCAAAAGCCTGAGGCAGTGGTGACCATACCACACATTTCTAGGTGAGGAAGGAATTCAGACTCGAGACCTTTACTGCTTGTCCCTGCAGGGGTCATCAAAGCAACATAGAAATCCAGGTAGCTGCCCAGGGAACAGGCACAATAAAATATTTCCTGCTCAGAGTTACTTTTTGTAGGAAAAAAAAGCCCTTGAGATTTGCATTTTCTATCCTCAGTTACAATGGAGGAATTCTGACATGTTTTAAGAAAATTAATATTTGGTCCTTGGAAACCTGCAAAGGGGATAAAATTCACAGGGAGTCTCACTTTCCACCTCTGCTTTTCCACCACATGCTGATCTTTTGTGTGGCCTGGCTCCTTCACCACCACCTCTTCACCCTGAGAAGGAAGGAATTTTAAATCAAATCTCAAAGAAAGTCATTCAGGTCTGAATTGTGCTGGTCCACCAGCTCTGTGGTCTGGTCCCTGGAGCTCCCACAAGCCAGTGTGTGACACCTCCAAGTATGAATGGAAAGCTGATGCTCAGTTCCTAAAACTGCTCCATTGCACACACAATGAACCCAAAAGGCAAGGGTGGCCTTTCTCCACTCCTTTCTTCAGCAGGACTGGACTTGAATCCCCCCTACAAGGGGATTTGGTCCTTTGGACACCCAGTGTCTGCTAATGGCTTGATTTATTTGCCTATTTCATTATTTATTATTTTTCGAGGCTTTTGCTTGCACTGGTGCTGCTTTAGGGTGTTCATGGCTCAAGGTGTCAATGTATTTGCTCAAGCAGCAGCTGCAGCTCAGGCTCCTGCTTGGTTCTCCTGGCACTGAGGCTGGTGATAAACCACATTCCCATCCCTTCTTGCCTTCAGGACAGTGCTGACACACAGATGTTGGATGTTGGCCAAGGGACTGTCATGTTCTCCAAGACCAGCTGAGCCCCACTGTACGATATTGTCCATTATTTATGGTAAATGAAACCATTAGCCATATGGTTAATTAATTAACTGTAAAGCACTGTTTATGGTTGGTCACCACATCCTACCCCAGTAATTGAGCTAACTGGGCTGGCAGTGCCCTGTCAGACAGGATGGGTCACTTGAGGAGTGACAAGGTGAGTCTCAGGCGCAAATCTGGCCCCCGTGGCCACAGCAAGTTCCTGCAGGTGCCGAAGCCCTGAAGGTGCACCATGCCCCACTGGGATCCCACCATGGACACAGTGAGGTCGTGGCACTGCTGGGGGAGCTGCAGGGCCAGCTCTGGCCATTGTGTTTGAGCAAGGGCTGTGCAAACAGCACTACGTGCCTGGCCAAGGCTGCCGCTGCCATTTCTTGTTGGCAGCGTGGGGTCGGAGGTTCAGAGGGACAGATTCAGGTCCAGAGTCTATGTGTGAGGAGAGCTGTGACTCGTCAGAGTCGTGAGGCGCTGGGGACTGAGAGCTGTGGCCTCGGGAGCACAGTGGGTGCTGTGGGGCAGGAGGGGAAGGGCAGATGGAGGTGGATGTTGTGAGGAAGAGGAGCACAATCTGCTCTTTTCCTTTCTGTATGTTTGCCCACACACACTCTGCCCCTGCACCACCTCTGTGGCTCCTGCCCTGTCACCTCTGATGTCCCTTCTCATCTTCCTTCTGGGCCTGGAGAGACCTCCCTCTTTCTGTGGGGTCTGAGAGCATGTTTGTCCCACAGGACCTGAACAGAGTCCTACAGAAAGCCAAGGAGCTGAAGCAGGTGACATGCTGTGGATGCAGTGAGGGGGATGGGGTGCACTGGGGCTGTGTGTGAATCCACATCCCCCACCCCTCACCCCACAGTTGCATAAGTGGTCCAAATACCAGTTCTTTGCAGGTGTTAAAACATCCCCTCCTCCAAAAGTGCAGTGGGGCTGGGAGAGGAGTGTTTGCTGAGCAAGCAGCTGCTGATTGCACAGATGGGACTCATTAGGCTCCAGGTGGGTTGAACTTTGTTCCAGGAATCACCTATTACAACTTGCTCTCCCCTCACCTCCACTGCCTTGGCTTTGGATCCTTTTCTCTGCCGTGGGCCAAGGGAATGACCTTCCTCTGGGCCATCTATCATGGAATCCCAGGATGGTTTGGGTAGGAAGAGACCTTAAAGCTCATCCAGGTACAGGCCCTGCCATGGCAGGGACACCTTCCACTATCCCAGGCTGCTCCAAGCCCCATTCAAACTGGCCTTGGACATTTCCAGGGATCCAGGGGCAGCCAATGCTTCTCTGGGATAAGTTTTTTTTCTACCTTTGATGCCTCTTGGTTCTTCCTTACACTTATCCTTTGGCAGAACTCCTCAGAGGGGCTCCTGTCCCACCAGAGCTGGGTAGAATTGATGCATTTTTTGATGCCTGTCCCTGGGGTGCTGTAAGGAGGCAAGAGCTGATATTTAGGAAATTCCCTGCAAAACCAGGCTGGGGGAGTGCAGATGCCACACAGTGTGGATTAAAGCAAGAGCTGTTGTGATGTTACCACTGCTGGCATGACTCAGGAGACATCTTTCCCCTGTCAGATCCACAAGGAAAATATTCACCCAGCAAAGCTCGGCTGGGAAGCAGGGAAGAAGGGAACAGACACTGCTGCAAACAATCAGCTGGGACACCACATCCCAGAAGGAGTTATCTTCTCTTCCCATTGGTTGATCCCATCTTTGTTTCTGAGTAAGGAGAAGGCAGGTCCAGCTTGGGGGAAAGTAAAGACATGAGGAATTGTGCCCCAGGAGAGAGAGACTAGAGCACTCCAAACTGTTTGGCATTGAAAGGGCAAAAGGGGAGGCCACAGACATGGCTTAAAGTGGTTTGGGATGAATGACAGATATGAGGGGAGGTCACAAGGAATGGAAGAGCTCTGCAGGTGTTTGTGTAGCTGCAGTGGTTTCCACCAGCCTGGAAGAGTCTGCAGACCATCTCAGGAGTGCTCTGTGTGCTCCCATGCTTGGTAGCTCCAGGAGGGTTTGGCATGATGCCCCTCCAGAAGAGCCCCTGCATCCCAGGGAATGGATATCACTGTTGTGATATCACCTGTGGACCTCTGTCCTTCTCTTGGTGCAGGAAATGTCTCATTCCAGATGTTCCTCAGCCAGTCTGGGAGCATTCTTTTCCTTTGAACAACCAACACCAGAAGATAGTGCATAAAACTGTTCTCCACCTTTACACTGCTCCTTAACCTTAGCTGATCTTACAGATCACAATCTTCTAGATGTCCCCTGCATTCCCTTTCACCATCAAAGTCTCTGAGCAGGAAGTGCCTGAACACGAGAGTTTGACAGCTGTGAACTGGGTAAGGGCTGAGTTAAAGAAACATATTCAGAAAGAAAAGGGGATAGTCCCTCAAACTGGGAACCCAAGCTGGGAATCTTGCCATTTGTTAGAGCTCAAAGAGCTCTGGTCCAGCTGTGTGTGCTGCCCCTGGAGCAGGGCTGTGTCTTGTGCCCAAGAGCTGGAGTTCCCTTCTTGGCTCAGCCAAGAAGATTGTAGATGCAGGACAGTGACATGAGCAGAGCCAGCACCCCACTGCAGTCCTTCAGGAGACGATGGCATCCAAGGTTTGGGTTGGAACACTGTTCCTGGTTTGGTCCCTCAAGCCAAGACCCTGAGTGCTGCCAGGAGCTGGCCACAGTCCCGAACTCCAGGTGTCCCAGCTGGGGACAATGTCCCTGCCACGGGACTTGGGCCACAGCACATCCTCTGTGTTCCCCCAGCTCCTTTCTGCCTGCACCTCTTTTATTTTTGAGCGGTCACCTGTGACCAGAAGGAACTGCACCGTGGCTGCTGGACAACTGAGCAGCCTGTGCTCTGGATTTGTGAGCACAGCAGACATAACCCTGAACTGCTCCAGGTGCACATGTCTCTCCCTGAAACCAGGACAGCTTGACTTGCAGTTAATCCTTTAATTCAGTTTGGATTAATGAAGGTGGGAATAACCTCTGAGCCACCACCTGTGCCCTTTAACAGGAATATACTCCATGCTACCTCTGCTGTAATTACAATCTGAAGGTTTGTAATTACAAACCTTGTAATCCCATCAACCCTGGGATGAGAGAGGCAACTCAGGTTTAACTTTCAGGGGCTAAACCAGTGCTCCCTTCTTTTGTCTTCTGCAGTTTATTAAGTCTTCTCTCACAGCCAGAGCCTGCAGTGTTTCCATTAGGTGTTGCTAATGGAAATATTATGCTAATGAGAAAAAAGTTGATGACTCTTTTGGTGTAAAGCTCTCCCTTGAGAAGCTGTTTGCTGCTGTGCTCTGAAAATCTGAGCTGACATCTCTCGTGGTAGACAAGGAAGGAGACACAGGTTGGTGGCTCCAACTTCCCCAAACCTGCTGTCATTACACAAGTCTGATGACCTTGACTAAAGGGCTGGTCTTTTCTAGGGGATTTCCCACCTCAGAGAATGTGCAGAAGGAACAAAAATCTTGTTTGTAACAGGATCTCAACAGAGTTTTCCCTGCTGTTTGTTCATGTTATGTCTCCATGGCATGTTTATGAGGATGGTGTTGATGTCAGCGTGGGGCTGTGGGACTCCTGTGAGAACCAGAACTCAGTAGAAACATTTGGTTTGATGGAAAAATCCTACTGGTGCCTACAAAACACCATATTTTCCCTTCCCATTCCAATTCAAAGGGAATTGCAGTGGAATGAAGCCATTTCTCCCCATACCTTGCCTAGAACATAACTGAGCACTGATCAATGATCATTGTACAACAATGATCGTTGTTGCCCAGAGAGGTTCTGGACTCCCCATTCCTGGCAGTGTCCATGGCCAGGTTGGACAGGGCTTGAAGCATGCTGGGACAGTGGCAGTGGTCCCTGTCAGTGGCAGAAGGACTGGATTAGATGAGCTTTAAGTTCCTTTCCAAGCCCAGCCATGCTGGGATTCTATGATTACACCTACCAAGTGCAGCCACGTCCCTCAACCTTATGCAACTTTTAACAAAACATCTGAAACAAGAATTTTTCTGGTTCCTTCCTTATTCTTGCAACAGTTTTCAAGAGCTGCTAGAGCCATGCCACTCTTTAGCTGGGCTTTGCCATCACATTCCCTGGTGACATGAGCAGAGTGTGGGGACAAGGAGCCAGTGGATGATGCTGGGGGCTCTGGGAGGGCACTGCTGCATCCCACTGTCCACACCACTCCAGAGCTCCCTCCCAGCCAGACCTGTGCCCTAAAGCCCCCCCATTCTCTGCCTATGTTTTCTGCCCCTTTATCCCTGCAGCTGGAAATGCAATGAGGATTAAAATGCCGCAGGAGTCGAAAAGCCCTCAGGAGGGGGTTTGAAATCTGCTCAGCTGGGCCTTTTCTCCCCTCTCTCCTCCTGCCAGCGTTCTTAACAGTCCCCAGACTTCCATTATTCCATTGCAAAACAGCAATTACTGGAAAGGACGAGGTGGTTTGAGAGCCAGGGTCTGGTGGTGCCTCAGGGCTGTGCCAGCCCCGGGTGGCCAGGGAGTGAGGATGGGAGGAGCCATTCCCCTCGGGTTTGATCTCGCTGAGAACATCTTGACCAGCACGCAGCAAACAAATTCCTCTGTCACTCAGCAGCGAGAGGAGGCACCAAAAGGTCAAGGCTGCGCTGGGCAGGGCAGGTGTTTCACTGGTGGTGTGGTGGTCACCTCCCTGGCAGGGTGGAGATGCCCTCCCAGGTCCTGGGGCCACTGTTTGCTCACTGGTGTCATACTCAGCTCTTGACCTCCAAAGGGTGAGATGTTTGCACGGCTTGTGACAGATCTGTCTTTGGAAATCTCAAGAGCAGAAGGAAAATTAATTTAACAAGAGTTCAAAGGGTCTCCAATAAAGACTAAGCCTTGCTGTTATTCTAAAGCATTATTTCCATTAATTCCTTTTTAATGCTGCTTTAAAATTACAGAGTGGAAGGGAATGTTGGCCAACAGATTTTTTGGTGGTTTCAAAACAACCACTATTAATCAGCAGGGAATTACATTGGCTGTAAGAGTGTTTAAATGGGAAGGTGGCTTCAACCAGGACACATGTAGCAGTGTGTAGTTGTGGTGACAGATTAAAAATTAGCTATTGTGAAGTTTCCCACAGGGACAGGGGCTTGGAATTAATCATTACCATGAATTAACTAACTGGAAAGGGGTTGAACAGCGAGTGGTAGAGTTCAACCTGACCCACTGGTGAGCTGACCCTTTTCCCGTTCATTTAATGCCCAAATCTCATTTCTGGCCAGAGCAGCTCTCCAGCAGCTCCAACGCTTGGGCACAGTGGTGGGTGGCCATGCCAGCCCAGCTGAGGACTGTGGAGGATGAGAAGTTCAGTCCCTGCTCCCTGGGTCAGAGAGAGACGCTCCAGCAGACACTCAGTGCTCCAGCCCCAGGGTCTGGTGCTGCTGATGCTGCTCTGACAAGCTGGGTCACAAGTTTTCCCTTCTTGATGTCTCCCCTTGCCTTCTCCTCTGTGTCCTTTTGGCTGCTGGCCTCTGCTGCCTGCTCCACCAGCAGCTCTGTGCCCACAGCTCCTGCAAAGTCACCCTTGGTCCAGCAAAATCAACATTTTCACTCTGCATGAGGCTCAGAGCTGCTGCCCCAGCTGCATCTGCCAGGACCTGCTTTGATCATGTCCCCCTGCTCCTTTGGCACTCAGCTGGGTGTCCCCTTTTGGTGCTGGGGTGGCAGTGGCTCAGCTCCAGGTTCACCCTGTGCTTCTCCACTTTTCCTCCCCTCTCACTACAAGGTTTTCTTGGACAGCTCTGCCACAGTTGTCCCTCTGTCCCTCTGTCCCTATCCTGGTGCCCTGCACTCTGAAACTGCAGGGGAACATCCCTGGATGTGTGTGTGACATCTCCTGAGAGCCACAGCTTCCTCCTTCTGGAAATAAACCACTTTTTCTCCTGTTCTCAGCCAGCCATATCTCTGGGATAGTGCAGCATCTCGCTGTGGGGACATGTCCCTGTGGAAACTGTCTGGCATGTCCCAGGGAGCTGGACACAACCATCGTGTGGACAGAAGGGTTGTGCAAGTCCCCAGTGCATGGGACCTGCAGGAGAGGAGCAGAGGCTGCTGTGGCCACACAGGGCAGCTGGCACTCCTGCCATTTCTTTCCCAGATAGCAGTATTTACTGGTTTGTTCCCACAGATCTTTGGAAACTATACAGGAGCCAGGGCTGAGTGTTATCAGGCTGCAGCCTCTCCCTTTGCAAGAGTGTCTTCAGCAGGAATTCAATGCCTGCCCTTCCAAAATCCTTTCAGGAATATCGCAGCTCCTGGTGTTGGTTGCTGGTAATCCTGTTAACCTCTGGGTTAATTAAGCAAACAGGGATCCTTCATTAGAAGGAATGGCACTAATTGCATGTCTGAGAGGGTGAGTTTTGCATGGAGTGCTGGCTGGCAGAGCAGAAGCCACTGCTGACTTCAGCGAGGGGGCTGGGGAGTTAATGGGGGCATGCCTGGCAAAGGAGGTCAAGAAAAACCTGTTTCCTGAGCGATGAGGTGTTTGCTGGAGTGGGGGATGAGCTCGGGGAGGACATGGGACAGTGGCACCACCCTGCAGAGCCACCATGCGAGGCACAGAGGGTCGTGCTGCTGGCACCTGGCTGTTGAGCTGCCGTGAGTTTCCAGCCTAAAAATGCAAATCTGGAATGGTATGACCTGGTAAGCAGCTCTGGACGAGAGGCCCCAGTCTGCAGCTGGGCTTAGCACTCCAAGCCGGGAAGAGCGGCTTAAAATCGACAGAGAGCTCTTTGTTTGCTGTGTGCGGTTTAGAAATTAGGCAATACTTAGAAGCAATACTTAGAAGCAAATATTGGTTCAAACAACATCAGCTCCAACTCTCCAGTGGCCAGTTTGGCTCATCCCAGGTAGAAAACAGCATTTTGCAACACAGTCAAAACCTGACACCGAATATTTCTCCTAACCAGCGGGGGAACGGGTTTGTGGCATTTCCTGAAAAATAAACTGAGCACAGTGACTCTGCAGTTGGAGCACAGCCCCAGAATTGACCCAGAGATCCAAACAGGGCCTGCAAGGCTGTTTCTGGAAAGCCAGCCACAGCTCTCCAGGTATCTGCCAGGCCTTGGGAGCCACAGGGAATGCCAAGCTGGTCCCAGTCCATTGCCAGCCAAGGCCATGCTTGCAGAGCTGGCACTCCCACAGCGGCTTACAGCTGCTGCAAGCCCTGTGCTGACCTGGGCTCCAGGGCATCAGAGACTGCCTCTTCCAGGAGAGGCTTGGCACCAGGCAGGAGTGCTGGGATTTCCCCCAGGTTCCCCCTGATCTCTCCCTGTCCCTCCTGGGTATCTGAACACTGAATCCCAGAATGGTTTGGGTTTGAAATGACCTTTAAAGATCATCCCATTCCACTCCCTGCCATGGCAGGGACACCTTCCACTAGCCCAGGTTGCTCCAAGCCCTGTCCAACCCGGCCTTGGACACTTCCAGGGATCCAGAGGCAGCCACAGCTTCTCTGGGCACCCTGTGCCAGGGCCTCACCACTGTCATAGGGAGGAATTCCTTCCCAATATCCCATCTATCCCTGCCCTCTGGCAGTAGGAAGTTATTCCCCCTTGTCCTGTCACTTCATGCCCTTGTCCAAAGTCCCTCTCCAGCTCTCTTGGAGCCCTTTAAGGCACTGGAAGGGGCTGGAAAGCACTGTAAGAGCCTTCTTTTGTCTAGTCCTGCTGCCCTCACTGCTTTGGATGCAGCCCAGCAGACACTTGGCTGCAATTGCACAGTGCCAGCTCATGTCCATTTGTCACCCACCAGTTCCCCAAGAGGTCCCCCACAGGGATGCTCCCCATCCATTCACCACCCAGAACCACCATCTCCCCTCTCCTGACATGGGCACTGTTGCCACTCCAGTGCCAGTCTCCTCTCATGTCCCACCCCGTGCAGGGAAGATGATCTGGGAAAATGTGTTCTCAACAGGCTGCTCTTCCTGCCTTCACCTGATGTGATGTGACATGTGGGGCCAGGTCAGGACAAGAACCTGAGCATAGCTTTCGTGGTTGACCACGCTGGCATCCTTGTCATGGGCAGGCTGCAGCCTTCTCCAAGCCAAAACCTGGAAATTCCTATTTCTAGAGGGAAACAAGTTGACCCTATAGAGAAGCCCAAACTTCTGATGACCTTGACTAAAGGGTCAGTCTTTTCTATGGGATTTCTCACCTCAGAGAATGTGCAAAAGGAACAAAAATCTTGTTTGTAACAGGATCTCAACAAAGTTTTCCCTGTTGTTTGTTCATGTTATGTCTCCATGGCATATTTATGAGGATGGTGTTGATGTCAGTGTTGAGCCACTTCGAGGCTCAATTGATTCCCCTTTGTTTTTTTCTTCCATTTTCAGGGCATTTTCTCCTTAGTCACTCAGATGAACTGGGTTTTCATCACAGCTGCCAGCCTGGTAACCCCTGGGAACACCAACATCATCTCCAAAGGCTCCCACTGCTGCACAGGAGCACCTCTGTGGAAATAACTGCTCCAAAGAGTTGGGTGAGAAACCTGTGATGGTGTGGTGCCTTGATCACAGCTTTCTGTATTTTCCTCTTTTTTCTGGATGTTTTCCACAGGCACACACAACCAGAGCTCCGTTCAGCTGCGTGGGCTCTGGAATGAGCTGTGCTGTGGTAAAGCCAAGCCTTCTCCCACACAGCCATGCCAGCTCCAAATTTATCCCAGCTACAACAAACGTCCTTTCCTTGGACACAACCAAAACTCCAGTGCTGCACTCATCTCAACCACAAACCGCAGCACTCACACACACACACGGCCTTGCAGTAATGAGGGAGATGAGGAAATAAACAGTATTATTTTACCTTCTATTTCACTTGGCATTGTTCTTTCCCCAGGGTTCAGCTGTGTTTATGCAGCACCACTGGCCCGTGGTAGAGCGGAGGGTGTGTTAATTTGTATTTCTTCATCATTCATGTAATTTTTAGCAGCATCCTCATTTGGAAAACACAACGGCTGGGATGTGCAGTGTTGCAATGCAACGAACTTGGGATGTGTGACAATAATTCAGGTCGTTCCATGGAGATGTGCACTACAGAAGGGTTGATGTTTCTGGATAACAGGGACAAAGTCCGAGGGGCACTGACTTAGCTCTGTCCTGTCTGGTAAAGGTGTTCCTGCTCACATGAGCCAGAGCATGGAAATTGTCTTGAAAGTACCAAGAATCTCCAGCATTACTAAAAATTGGCCTTTGCTGTTTGATCTTAGCAGAGTCAGCCAGACACTGGCATTTGGGAATGGGACCAACCATGTCAGGCAGCAAGGCACAGGTCTGACCTGTGTACTTAGTGAGGGACAGGACCCACCGTGTGACTAAATGTACATTTTCTAACTCAAAATTTGGCAAAGCAGCTGTCTGATGGATGTTCACGGGAGGAATTTCACTGCAAAAAGTTCATCCTTTTTGGACTCCAAGAAGAATGGCATTTTGGAGCTGGAGGAGAGTGGAATCCATCGTAGGGAAAGGTAGGATTTGGTAGAACCAAAAGGAGGTGTAGAAGCAGCTCTGCATGTGGCCGGTGACGTTGCAGATGACTGGCAGCTGGACATCTGGAAATGCAGGAGGCTGCTGGAATGCAACAGGTGTTGCAATCCAAGCATCTTCCTTTGCCCCTGGATTTGCCCTGATGCCATGTGGGAGAGCAAGGGAAAGAGATGTGAAGTGAAAACCACCCATCCCATCAGCACACCACAGCCATCCCCTCGGCAGGTATGGAAGGCATTGGGATGCAGATGTGATGTGAGAGGAGAGAGAGTAGTGGTGGGTGGTCCATGGAAAAAGGTCTGGGAACCATGTGCAGAAGGCAAAGATAGTTTGGGCTCTTCCAGCAACTGCTCTTCTGTTATTTGAGTGGATCCTTTCTGTTTTCCAGGCTTTCTTCTGCATCTTTCCCCTTCATCTGTCATGTGGTAAAAGTGTCTTTATTGGCTCTGCGTAGGGCTGTAACTACTTGTGGGCTCAATATGTCCAAGCATTTTCACCAACATTTATGTGCTCAGGTATCTTTGATGTTTCAGCAGCAACTGCAATGTCTCAGCATGTCTGTTAGAAGAGGCATTTTGGAACAAATCAACAAAAGGCTCTGGAAGAACCATGTGGGACAGTCTCCTGCAAGCCTTTGTACCTCTTCTTCCCATGGGTAGGGATGTTGCTAAGGCTGCCATGAGTGAGGCAGGGATCACTGAGACCCACAGGAAACTGGGGATGGATTTCAGTGGCATCTACCTGTCTCAGTTGAAGAAAACCTTGGAAGGCCACAGCTTGCTGGAATAAATATGAATGGGAGATCTTTTAAAAGGGAAGGCTTGAGGTGGGAGGAAGTCAGTCCCCCTCCAGCTGCAGTGGCTTTGGAGACACTCTGGACACAAGAAATTTTGCTCTTCTGGGAAAGCAGGGGATGAAGGGACAGAAATAGGCATAGCCATGCTGAAGGGAGTGCTGCAGATGCTGCTGAATAACCAGCATGGCCAGGAGTGCCTCTCGCTCAGTCACAGGCAGGACAGGCTCCTGGCACTGTGGTGGAGGTGGTCATTGCCTGAGGGTCTCCACCTTCCCTGGGTCACTCTGTAGAGCCACATATTTGATGTGGCACTGAGCTCCCACCTATACTAAAGCCACTCTGGGCACCATCAGCCACCTGCAGGTCACTTTGCCCTGAGCTTGCTGGGATAAGGGACAAGAGCCAACCCAGGTGCTTCCAGTCAGCCTCCAGCTGTGTAGAGAGTGAAGGCTGTAGGAGAGGAAGGACCTGTGCAGGGAATCCAGGAGATCCTCCCTCCGAGGGAGGCTTGTTCTCTTGAAAGCAAGCCTGGTTGGGCTTCCAACAGCCAACTTGTAGCTTGTGTTGGGTGGACATGGTGGGTGGACTGGCCCTAGCAGTGGTCTAGGGATGCTGTTAGAGCTTGAGGACTGGCTGACGTGGTCCAGGGAATTCTTGATTTGTATGCATGTGCCAAAGGCTGAAGCTGGACCTGTACCTGGCAGCAAAGATGGGCCATGGAGGCTGGGACAGCATCACAAAGGCTGCCCTCAATAAAGCAAGCCATGCACCAATGGCCCTGGCTGCAGGGGGACAGGCCAGGAGTGACACAATGGGATGGAGAAGCTTTGCAGAGGAAGTAGGAGGAGGGTGACTGCTAATCTCAGCATTTGTTCCCAGGTTCATCCCAAAAACTTACCAAAAGTGTAGCGTGATGCTTCGTCCTGTCTGCAGGGCACTTACCGAGCTGTCTGGTCTCTGCTGTTGGCTTTCTTTGGCAGATCATGTGTCAGAATCATTTACTGCCTTTCAACCCCGCTGGCATTGCCAGGAGCTCGCAAGGGAGCGGGCAGGCACTCGGTGCCGTGAGCCAAGGGGCGATGGGCACCTCGGCAGTACTCACTGGCAAACACACAAAACTCAGCGCTGGATCCAGCAGGGACTTTCTGAGATTAGTTCTGGGCAAGGCAGGGGGTGGGCAGCACAAAGGAAAGAGCCCCTCCTGCGGCGATTCAGCCCGCAGGAGAATTCAAATGTCACAACTTGGGAATTTTCCATCTGAAGCCCCTTGTAAAATGCAAGGCGCTTTGCCCTGCTCTGGCTCCTGCCTGCGGAAGGGTTCAGTGCCAAAGTGAAAGGCTTCCTAAAAATGGGCTGATCCAGGGAGGGGGGCGATTTAGGAGCTATTGAGAAACAAGGAAGGACAAACAGCGTTAGGTCATTGCTTCTGCAAACACAGCCAAGGCTGTTCCTCTATAAAAGGGGCAGAAAGCGGTTCCAGAGCCATCACAGACTCGGAGGGGACAGTCTGTGACCAAGGCTGCTGCACCCCTCCTCGGCACCCGACCCCCTGCTCAAGCATGAACCTCGCCCTCTTCACTGTGCTGTCCTTCGGGATAGCGGGTAAGTGTCTGCTGCCTGCAGCCTTTGGGGAAGGAAGTCAAACCCTCCTGGAGCCCGAGCTTCCCCGAGGCAAGGCTGTTCGAGAGCTGCGGCATGTGCCAGAGCCAGGCAGCTGTTAAGGAAAAGCCGGGAATAAAGCGGTGCTTGCTTTGGCAGCCGTGGATCTGTCAAGGAGGATGGTATTTTGGGTGTTCCTGACGGCAGCTTCGGGCAGCCCATGGGGTGGAGGGAGGACTGCAGCTCCCCGCCCTGCCGATGCCCACCCGGCAAGGAGGAGGGATGCTCTGCTCCCACCAGCACGGAGGGGAATGCTTGGGACAGGCTCTGCGCTCCTGCTGTCACGGGAGAAGAGAGAAATCATCCTCCGGCCGACTGCTGTGCTGGGAGAGGAGCACGGGCTCAGCCAGGGGGGAGTAATTAGTGCAACACCTGCCTGCCAAGCGTGTACATGTGTTTGGTTAAACCAGAGGGCAGTGACAGTAAAATAGAGCTTAAATAATGAAAGATCGGTGTGCTTCTCTCTCTGCCCCAGTGCTGCTCTGTGCTGCTGCTGCTGCACTTTGCTCAGGCTCCTGGGTGTTTTATGCCAAATGTGTGCTGCTGCAGGGCTGGCTCTGCTTGGAGGGATTCTTTCTGCTCACAGCTCTGGCAGGCAACAGGCAGGTAGCCATGGCAAGGACTCTGCTGTCTGGACAGGGAAAGAGGGATCCCCTTCCTGGAGTGGGCAGCAGGTCTCCTGATCCCATATAAAGTGTGGTGGTGATTAATGTCATCTGGTAGGAAGTGCACCCTGTGCCTCTGGCATCAGGAAGTCCTTCAGCATCTCTGCTGAATATTAGCATGCCAAGATGTTTTTCTAGTAGTTCTTTCTTCCCAGCAAGGAAAGAGACAAGAGGTCACCCAAAAGCTCTGTGACGGTTGCCAGGCCACTCAGGCTCCCATTACTTTCCCAGTGTCACCAGTGCAGCTGGGCTGACTCCCTCAGGAGGTTCCCATCCAGCCTCTGCCCCAGGGAGGATGGCAAAGGTGACCTTAACCATGGCTTTGTGCAGCCAAGGCTTGAAAAATGTATGATGAACTTGAAAAACGTATTAAAAAAAGGTGATGGTCATAGGAATTGAGGCTAAGGATTCTCTCTGTGTCCAAATTCAGCACCTCCACTGCAGGGTTCAAAAATCAAGTAAGGAGAGGCTATTTCTGAGATGAAAGAGAAAATGGAAATGGCACAGGTTAACCTGGAGGTGTTCAGATGAAATGTGCCATGGAGGGTTTGGAGGGACAGAGTGGTGCAAGTGGCCTCTTGGTCTGCACTACCCTGCCAGGAAGGGGCAGAGTGAAGGTGAAGGGTCAGCACAGGCTGGCCACACCCTTGAACTGCCAGTTTCCAGCATTTCTGGGGTTCAGGTTTCTGGAGGAGGCATGAATCTGCATCCACCTGGGGCCTTTGCTTTGCTCTGGTCACCCAGAGCAGCCATTCAGCTGCCTTTACAGGTTGGGGGACTCATGGAAGGACTGTGCTGGTGCTGTGGCATCTCTCATGGGGTGCAGTGGAGGAAGTGAGATGTGAAGACAGTTCAATATATCAGATTATTCAGCTGCCAAGGTGGCAAGAGTGGCAGTGCACTGAACACAGCCTGGCCAGGTCAGGGCTACTCCCGCTCTGGGGTTATTGGCAAAGGCACTGCTTCAGTGTTCCGGTTCTTCTCTCTGTTTTTGCAAAGGCTTGGGCTTGATTTCTGTTGAAGTGTGTGGATTTGTTCTAATTCTGTGGATGTTGCTCTGAGTCCAGACTGCTTGAATCACAATAGTCCAGGGACAGGAATGATCATTCCAGAAGCTCCTGATGGTGCAAACGTCAGGCAAGAAAGAAAAAAAGGACCTTCCTGCCTGACTTCCTGCCTGACTTGGGAGATCCTGCACATGGCCATCACCAAAGGCCATGACCACAGGGATCCAGTAACCCTGTGCTCACTAAGATGCTGTTTCTCTCCAATCAATGCCTTTCTACCTCTATTTATTTCTGGTTCTTTCTACAGCTCTGTGTTTTGCTGCTCCCCAAAAGCCAAGCATCAGGTGGTGCACAATATCCTCAGCAGAAGAGAAAAAATGCAACAGCCTGAGGGACCACATGCAAGAAGAGAACTTTGCTTTCAGTTGCCTGGAGAAAGCATCATACCTGGACTGCATAAAGGCCATTTCGGTGAGTGGGCAGCAAATTCCTGTACTGGGGTGTCTCAACAGCCTGTTACACCTGGAGATGGAGTTTCCTTTCAGTCACTGGTTGTTAGCTGTGATCTCCTTGTTATCCACAAGGATCCAGGAGACACTGGGAAATGCTTTTCCTGCTCTTCGTTAATTGACGAAATCTCTTTGTTGTTTAGAATAACGAAGCAGATGCCATCAGCTTGGATGGAGGTCAAGTGTTTGAGGCAGGCCTTGCTCCCTACCAGCTGAAGCCCATCGCTGCTGAGGTGTATGAACACAACACAGGTACATTTCCATGCAGTATTTTGAAGCCAAGTGGTGGTACCAAACTGAGAGTGCAAAGGCCAACAAAAGGTTGGGGCAGTTCAGCACAATGTGAATCATCACCCATGGCCACAGGAGCCAGTGCCCCATTTTTGTTGTTTTCTGCAGTGAAATTCTCTGATCCCATGAGGGGATGGAGAGAAATGAGCAGAAATCATTGTCTTCCTGAAGCATGGCATAAAAATTGTGCTGGTCCTAGAGAGCTGCTTTCAGTGGCCTTGAACTTTGTGGGAAAAACACAGAGCTAAGAGGCACAGATAAGTTGTGTGATTTCCTGTGCAGTCATCAAGACAAAAAAAAAAAATATTGGAGAGGCAGCAGCATTATATGTGATTGGGAGGGACACCCAGTTGAGATCACTGAGGCAAGAAATGCAGGCAATCCCCAGGAAAAAAGAAGAGAAGCATAAAAAGGGCTCTGCAACAATCCGTTCTGAACAGAGTTAGATCCATAGCTCCAGCCCTACTTACTCACTGTACTTTTGTCTCTCCCAGCTTTCTTCTGGGAGCCAAAGAGATGCTACTTCCCCACCACATCCAAAGCTCCCAACCCCTTTTGACCTCTTCCCTGGAGTTCAGCCTGTTTATACACAATATTCAGGATCAAAGCAACACGGCAGAGTCATTCCCAATATGGTAGCTCAGAAATAGAGATATTAAAAGGAAGGCTGAGGTGTCCACCACCCCTAAAACTCAGTCATTGTATCCATACCTAGCATGTGACAGACTGGCTAAAATTCTAAAGACTAAATGTGGAGTTTCAGTCTCACAAGGCGTCAGTGGGCAATGGCATTTGAGAAGAGACTTCCCAACAGGGATTTGCCAAAAAGATTTGTTGAAATTCCTTACAAAACTATGGCACCTTGAGTGTGACAGTATTTTCAGATCACTTACTGTAAATTGTAATCTGCAGCATTGCTTCAATATTTGCAGCATAGCTCACACCCAAGAAAATGGGAAAACCACAAGTGTTCAAACTAATTGCTGATTGTTTGGAAGTGCAGCATTGTGTTTCCTGAAACTGGGGGCTTAGCAGGATTTGAGATGTTCCTAAGTCCTATTTTCTCATTCTTTTTTCCTTATTCCTCCACTGCAGGCTCCACTACCAGCTACTACGCCGTGGCTGTGGTGAAGAAAGGAACAGACTTCACAGTAGATGAGCTGAGGGGCAAAACCTCCTGCCACACAGGGCTGGGCAGGTCTGCTGGCTGGGTCATCCCCATTGGAACTCTCATCCACCGTGGGGACATCGAGTGGGACGGCAAAGATTCAGGTTCCATCGAGCAAGGTGAGGTGGGGCACGGTGAGTTTGTGGTGGGAGTTAAGCCAGGGCTGGTGTTATGGTGAAAGGGAGATTTCCCAATCTTCTATGGGGGTGCAGAGGTGGCTCGCAGGGCACTGACATTCCTTGTACATCCTCTCCCTTCCCAGTCCTCCTAAAAGTGAATTTTGGACTAACTGTTGCTTCCTTCTCATCCACAGCCGTGGCCAATTTCTTCTCTGCCAGCTGTGTTCCTGGTGCCACCACTGAACCCAAACTGTACCGTCAGTGCAAAGGGGATGCCAAGACCAAAATGTCCCGCACAGGACCTTATTCTGGATATTCTGGAGCTTTCCAGTGAGTGAGAGTTATTTTTCCTTTGGGGAAGCATTCTAGCCCTGACACCTGCAAATTTTTGTTACACCAGGGAGGGCTGTGTTGGAATCAGGGGTCCTGAGGAGACTGAATTACTTCTCTGCCGTTACAATTTCTTGCCTTGCAGCACAGCTTTTTTGGGAAGACCATTGCTCCATGGCTGCAATTTAGGCTGAAAATAATTTGCTGAAACAGGAGATAGGGAGTCACAATGTCTGTTTTTCTAACTTCACTTCTGCTCCTCCCACCTGCAGCTGTCTGAAAGAAGGGAAAGGAGACGTGGCTTTTGTGAAACACACAACTGTTCAAGGTACGCTAGCAAGATCCCTCATTCCTCCTCTTTCTAGTCCCACCTCTTGCTGCCACTCCATCCTGCAATTCGTTTACACTGTGCAGCTTTCATTCCTCTCCAGGTTGGCCCAAACCCTTCTTTCTCCTCTTGAAAAAAGTTTTGCATGTTGTGAACTCCTCCTCATTGTGGAGAAACAGGATTATTGTGGGTCCACTTTATTTTCTCTGTGGTTCTTGGCTCAGTTGGAAAACCTGCTTGGTGCCATATCTCAGAGCCAGCTGTAATGTGAGCAATTGAGCAGCTCACCCATCCCTCTGGGAGGGATTTTGGAGGGAATCCAGCAAGAGTTCACCAACTCTGTGGAGACCACAGATGGCCTGGCATGCCCAGGACCTGCAGTGAGCTCAGTGGCATGTCACCAAGGCAGGCATGGGGCTGGGACAGCTTTCCTGCAAGGAGGTGCTCGGTGGGGTGGGCTTGATCAGCTTGATCAGCCAAGGGAATTTTTTGTCCCCTTGAGGACAGTGAAGTACTGGGACAGGTTGCCCAGGACAGCTGTGCATTCTCCATCCTTGAAGGGTTTCAACATCTACCTGGAACATCCTGGTCTGTCCCTACCTTGACCAGCGGGCTTCAAAGGTCCCTTCCCACTTGAATTCTCCTGTAACCTTGTGATCTGAGTCCTGGGCTTTGTCTTCAGCCTTGACATCAGTCACCTACTAGCCTTCATAGACTTTGTGCAGCTCCTGAGCTGCTCAATCCATTTGTATGGTGTTTGTAAACCTATTTGTGCATAAATCCTGGTACTGTGGGGTATTTATGGCCGAGGCAGAGGTCATCTCTCTTCCAAAAGTATTGCCTTTGTAAGTCCACAATGACCCCATTGCAAGGGGGGTTCCTGCAACCTGTCTTCTGCAAAGAATTCCCCCTGGAGCTTCAGCAGAAATAAATTAATCACAAAGCTTCCCAGACTGGCCTTTCTCTCTATTTTCATGGTGATGCATCTCGTGGTTCTTCTGTTCCTCTAGAAAATGCCCCAGCTGAGAAGGATGAGTACGAGCTCCTGTGTCTGGATGGCACCCGCCAGCCCGTGGACAGCTACAAGTCCTGTTACTGGGCCAGGGTTCCTGCCCACGCCGTTGTGGCACGAGATGACAGCAAGGTCAATGACATCTGGAACTTCCTCTCCAAAGCACAGGTATCACCAAGCTCTCCTTTCCTTCCTCTAATATCCTCTGTCCTCCAGCTTTGGTTGCTCTCTCCAGCTTTCCAAGGGTTTTCGTGTGGTCATTTGCTGATTGTTTTTCCCTTGTGGCAGGAGAAGTTTGGTGTGGGCACAAGCAGCACCTTCCACCTCTTTGGGCCACCTGGCAAGAAGGATCCAGGCCTCAAAGACTTGCTTTTCAAAGACTCTGCAGTACAGCTGAAGCAAATCCCCTCACTGATGGATTCCCAGCTCTACCTGGGCTTTGACTATTACAGTGCTGTCCAGAGCCTCCAGGAAGGTAGGCAGAACATCAAATATTAATGTCATGTCAGTGTGAGCTGTGTGGAAGACTTGGCATTGGCAAATACAGCCAGGCAGAAGGAATGTGATCTTTTCAGACACAGACTGTATGGTCTGCAAAGTATTTCCTGTGAAATGACAGAGCCTTCACAAACTTCACTTATATCAACAAAGGAATTTGTTGTATCCAACCCAAAATAACGTCATCACCACACTGACAGACGTGGAAAATCTACACAGACTCCACACCAGTTATTCAGGTGGTGGTAGAGATTGGGCATGGTCAAAACTGCTGCTTAGAAAAGCCATTTCTGGGTTGTAAAAAGAAGGAACATCCCAGGACTCCACATTCAAGCACTTGAGGGAAGCAATGTCCTTTATTTCCATCTAGACTCATCAAGCATTTGCTGAGAGTCAAACATCCCCCAAATGATCTCTGAAACCCATTTAGAATTCATAATACAATTTAAAGTACTTCACTCCTGGGAAGTGGCATTTATGGAAAGGGGTGAATGGACTTCTCACAGCACGAAACCAGATTAATCAAGTGCTTTTTTACTGAAACATAACTAGGTTGTAATTTTCTAACTCAGTCTGGTCTTAGTCTCATGCCTGTCTGGGCTGTGATGAGTGCAGAAATGTGAGATATATTACAGAAAGCAATTTCAAGTACTGTTAACACAGGGGTGTTTAGTGGTTGGCCTGTTTCAGCTGACAGAAATCTTCCTGAAAGGCTTGTGTTATGCAGAAATTCACCTTTCTGACCTATTAGTTGATTTTTGAGCCTCAAGAATCACCTTTTCTATTCTTGCCAGCTAAACAGGAGCACCTTGCCCTGAGCAGCAGCAGTGTCCAGGTGGTTTTGTGGCCGAGTCCCTGGCACCCAGGACGTGCCCTGTTTGCTCTGCAGGGCTCATGCTGGTTTTCCATGCTGCCTTTGCAGATCGCCTGAGCCCCAGCCGCAGGGGCAGCAAGATACAGTGGTGTGCCATCGGCAGGGATGAGAAGAAGAAGTGTGACGTCTGGAGCGTGATGAGCAACGGGGAGGTGGAGTGTGTTGTGGCAGAGGACACCAAGGAGTGCATCACCAAGATCATGGTATGGCTTTTTTCCCCATTTCTTCTCGCTGTGAACTTCTGAAGTGCTTCCTTTACCATCTGAGCCCTGGATAGTGCTGGCCTGGGGATGTTCAGCGTTTCATTTCTGTGTCTTCCCCTTGCAGAAAGGTGAAGCAGATGCCATCAGCTTGGACGGGGGCTTTGTCTACACTGCTGGTGTGTGTGGCTTGGTGCCAGTGGTGGCAGAGAGCTATGAGGGTAAGCACAGCTCTGTCTCAGGGCCCAGGTGGTGGGGAATGGGCTGGTGCCAAAGTGCTGGTTGTAACCTGGAACCTTACAAAGCAGCCACAGCGCTGCATCCCGCAGAAATCACAGAAATCACAGAATATCCTGGGTTGGAAGGGACCCACCAGGATTGAGTCCAACTGCTGGCCCTGCACAGACACCCCAACAATCCCACCCTGTGCCTGAGAGTGTTGTCCAAACTACTCCTGGAGCTCTGGCAGCCTCAGGCTGTGCCCATTCCCTGGGGAGCCTGGGCAGTGCCCAGCACCCTCTGGGGGAAGAACCTTTCCCTGGTATCCAACCTAACAGTGCTCTGAGGCAACTCTGCTCACCACTGCATGCCTTGTCTTTCCATGAAAGCAGAACAGCCCTGGGGGAGCAGGATGGATGCTCCTCTGCACGGATAGGCAGGAACTCTTCTTTGTTTTAATCAGGATGCCCCTGTCCTTTAGAACCATCCTTGATAAAACTGCTTATTTTAGCTCAGATGAGCAGCTGGAGGCTGTGCTTTGTTCTGCTGATGCACAAGGTGTTACTTGAAATGGTCACTTCCACAACAGAGTCTTTCCAGAAATTAGTGAGCTCAATCTTTTGGATTTGAGATTTCCTTATTGATTTAATATTCTTTAATATATTTAAAGATATTTAAATATTTAAGATATTTATTTACTGTCTTCTTCTTTTCCCCTCCCACAGATAACCACTGCGAATCAGAAGAAGAACCAGGTAATTACTGCCAACAGTGGGACAGAAAACAGTCCTGAGGGATATAAGTAGAAAAACAGATATGAGTCATGAGTGGAGAATAAATGGCCAGTCTCCACCCAAAGACTGTCCAATGCAGATATTAGAATTTTGGGAGATAGGTTTAGCAGTCAGAGGGAAAGTTAGGGGCTGCAATAAGATCAAGGTGAGGCATATGGTAGTGCCACAGATTGCTGTGGTCACACCATAGCAGCATTGGGGCTGTAAACAAGGAAAGAAGATCTGCAGCATTAGGAAACTGTTTTTCTAGAATTGGGAAGGGGGAGAGGAGGGAAGGGTTTTGTCCTTTGGTAAGGAGAGAATAAGAAATCAGGAGGGGATAAGGAATCCTCACATGTATCTTGCTATAGCCTTCTCATATACCCAGGTGTCAGTTTTGGAGGGCTGGGAAATGTCAGGGATAATGATTTCCCAGGAGCATGCTGAAAGTGGATGCATCAGATCTACAAACTCTTCCATCGTTGCTGCCTGGCAAAGTATTTATAAGCACAAAGTAATTCTGCTGTGCTGTTCATAGGTGCTCTTTCCCAAGAGAAGCCAATGCTCTCCCCTAAGGGATCACAGTGGGATCTTTGGGTCAGGCTGTAATCCTTCTCTATTTTATCTTCTGAAAGCAACCTACTTTGCTGTGGCTGTTGTGAAGAAAGATGACAAGGACATCACCTGGAACAACCTGCAGGGGAAGAAGTCGTGCCACACTGCCGTGGGGAGAACTGCTGGCTGGAACATCCCCATGGGTCTGATCCACAACAGGACAGGCAACTGCAACTTCGGTGAGTCCACTTTGGCATTCATTTATTTGAGCAGAAGAAGCTCAAAGCTTTTTCCCAGCTTTTTTTGTGAGCTGGGAATCTGCTCACAAAAGAATGTTTTACCATCCTTCATCTGGTCTTCAAAGTTTTTTCTGCCTCAAAGATTGCCAGCTGGAGGGGGGAAATGGAAAAACTCTGTTATTTAAGGTTTCACTGAGCAAAATGTTAGGCTTTTGGTGGCTGCTTCAGAGTAAGATGTGGCACATCAGTTGCTTTGGGGTTCCTTGCTTTCTTTTCATATCTCTCCCTTTCCATTTGCAGCAGCCCAAGAGGTGTTCCCAAAAAGGGAATATGGGCTGCTTGTGCAGGGTGGGGAGTGGGGGTAAAGGATGAAACTCAAAACAGAGGGGAAGGGCTGAGAACAGGGGACAGAGGCTGATCTTTGTTCAAGAAACTTAAAGGGACTGATCTAACTGCCTGAGAATTCATTGAGAATTACAGTCCGACAAAAATAATTTGGAAAAGTTATTGACCAAAACAAAGTAAGCACATAATTATCGAAACGAAATTTCTAACCACATGAAGATATTAGTGTTAGTAAGTTTTATTCTTGGCTTCTCTATCCTCTTGCCTTCCTTTCCCACTGTCCCTTCTCCCCCAAGAGCTCTGGCATTGCTGCAAAATGCAACTCTGCTGACCCATGCAGGCCATGGAGGCTTGGTCTGGCCCTGTGTGAGCTGGGAAAGGTTGGCAGGGAAAACATTCCTCTTTTTATGCCAAGATAGTGCCTATTGCACTTGAGCCTTGGACCCTACTTCATTATAGAATCACAGAATCACAGAATGGTTTGGGTTTTAAATGACATTTAAAGCTCATCCCATTCTATCCCCTGCCATGGGCAGGAACACCTTCCACTATCCCAGGTTTTTCCAAGACCCATCCAACCTGGCCTTGGACACTTGCAGGGATTCAGGGGCAGCCACAGCTTCTCTGGGCAACAATAACAGTAATTATAAATAATAACAGGCCCCAAGTTCCATGGTGCAAGCTGGATGCATGTGATTTGCTGCCCATTGAGTCATGTTCCTTCTCCCAGCCCATTTCCAGCTCCCCAGTGAGCGCTAACTCAAACTCAGGGCAAAAACGTATTATTAAAATAAAACCTAACTTCTCAGGGCAGGAAAAGTGAATTTCTCCTATTCTTGCCTCCAGATGAATACTTCAGCCAGGGCTGTGCTCCTGGCTCTCCTCCCAACTCCCGTCTCTGCCAGCTCTGCAAGGGCTCAGGGGGTGTCCCTCCGGAGAAGTGTGTCGCCAGCAGCCACGAGCAGTACTATGGATACACCGGAGCTTTCCGGTAGGTGTTGGGGACACCCAGGCTGCCTCAAGTACCCTGGGGCTGATCACAGATGGTCACCCATATCACTGTCCTCTCTTTCTCCTTCCCAGGTGTCTGGTTGAGCAGGGGGATGTGGCCTTTATCAAGCATTCCATCGTTGAGGAGAACACTGATGGTAGGTGGTCAGGGCTGCCTTCCTACATTATTCCTACATTATTGCTTCATTGGTGTTGATGTTCTCCTGATAGACAAGGTCTTTTAATCTCCAAACCCATCCTCTTTAAAGGCAAAAATACAGAAAGCTGGGCCAAAGATCTGAAAATGGAACAATTCGAGTTGCTCTGCACGGACGGGCAGCGGGCGAATGTCATGGATTACAGGAGATGCAACCTGGCCAAAGTCCCAACCCACGCTGTGGTGACACGTCCTGAGAAAGCACAGAAAGTCCGTGAGATGCTGGAGAAGCAAGAGGTTTGTAGTGCTGAGAGTGGAAGAAATATTGTGGGGTTGCTCTGATTTTCCCCAAGTCAGTGTAAGGTGGAAGATTTTACCTCACTGCTGTGGGTGACAGCCTTGTCCCTTGGCCTCCCCCTTCCTCCATCCCTTCTGAAGTGCTCTTTCTCCTCTGCCACCTTAACAAACACACCTTTAGGTTGCAGTGGGATCCCAGTGGTTGCTGCTGTCACAGTATACTTGTGTGACATGAGTTTATCTCCTCCTTTCTGGGCTCTGCTCTTGCTGGATTGTTTCAGAAACTCCTTTGGGGTGATCACAGCTGGGTCAGGCTCAGCCCTGACAGCAACCTCCCTGCACACACACAGTCCTACAGCTGCTGGGCTCACTATAAGCAGGATAAACCATCTCTGTTTCTCCTTGCAAACATTAATGTTGGCTCCACCATCAGGGTCTGGTGAGGTCCTTTTGCTTCTCCTCATGGTTAAGGCCGAGGACCTGCTGGCAGCATCTCTGCACATAGTGACATATAAAAATGGGGCAAAAAAAGTGTGCCTGGCAATGAGAGATCCCTCCTCTAAGCAGACAGACAGAAGGTTCAATCCTAAATTTCTGGAGCCTGGCTTGGGGCTCCCCAGGCTGGTGGTGAAGAACCAGGAGCAAGAGCTGGGCCAGCTTCCTACTTCTCTCCTCTTTGTGCCTTTATTTCAGAGACTGTTTGGAGCAAAAGGCATCAAGAATAAAGATTTCAACATGTTTGCATACGAAACCAAGGATCTTCTGTTTAAAGACCGGACAAAGTGCCTGGTCAAGCTCCATGATGGAACATCATACAAGGAATTCCTCGGAGATAAATACTATGCTTCACTTGCCAGCCTCAACACCTGCAATCCATCAGGTAACTGGAACACCCCCAGAGGAGGTCCTGAATTGCAGTTCTTACCTTGCAGGCATGGGCAGTTCCTTCTGGAATTGTCCCTTCAATGGCTTTTAAGCAAGAGGATGCCAATATTCTTTTCTCAAAGCTCCTTGGGTGAACTGAGAATAGACTGAAAGTCTGTTGTTCTGGCAGCAATGTGAATAAAAAACATTTCCTCACTTTTAGAAAATATGGACTTTGAGAAATGGCACAGAGAAGCCCGCAGACCTATCAGTGTGGATTCAGTGGGATTTGTGGTTAAAGCTCTTTTTTGTGGCACACTGTGGATCTTCCACGTGGTGATATTGTTGGCATGGCTGGGCGTGTGCTGGTGGGATAAAAGCAGGATCTGAACTTCTCCCTGTCCTTTCCTTTCCAGATCTTCTCCAGGTGTGCACCTTCCTTGAGGACAAGTAGTGAGATGGGAAGGATCCTCAAAGTGGGGGAGAAAACATCAAACCATGACTCCTCTCGTGCCCTCAGCACCGAACACTGACCCCCGGAGGGCCCTCTGCCTTCACTGCTTTCTCTGCCCTCCCTCAGCACTCTAAAAGTGGCTCTTTGACACTTTACAATTCTCTGCTGCCAGCACAGCAAAAAATAAAATCTCAAATCTTAATGGGAGTCCTGAATTTTTTCAAAATGGTCCTTAAGCCTATTCCTTCCTCAGGGCCTCTCACCATAGGACAGTGACAGATACCAGCATGGCTGTTGTCACTTATTGCTGTCCCTTAGGGAAATTTCTTGCACCATTTGCCAAAGCAAAATGGATTCAATATAGCCCAGAGCCTAATTAACAGATGCTTTGGACTCTCTGTGCTTTTGCTTTGCCCAGATTATCCCATGTTCTCCCCGGCAGGTGACGGTTCCCCAGTGTGGCTGGGACATGGGAAGAGGGAGATTGTTTATGTCAGGGAAGCTGAAGGCTGGAGAAGGAAAAAACCCACCCCAAACGAAAATAATACAGTGGGTGTAAGATGGGAGGTGTGAACAGAAACTGCTGTGCCTCAGATCTCAGCTGGCTGGGTCTGAGCCCCTTCCACCAGGCAGGACTCATTGAGCACATACATGTATTGATGGGGAGAGTCCAGGCTTGGGCCTCCTTGCTTGGAAAAAATCTTAGGATTTGCTCAGAAACGTGTGTGTTTTGGTAGTCTGTCTGATGTGCTGCTGACCTGAAAACAAACATGGAGTTTGTTTTGCCTGATTCTGATCCACAGTGGAAATAAAAGCACCTGCTGAGGCTCTCTGCTCCAGAGGAACAGCCTGGGGTCATCCTGGGTGTCCCAGTCCTGCTCTCAAGGCAGGTATGGAAAAGCTGCTGAGAGCACAAAGCTCCTAGCTTTGAGGGAATGAATACTTTAATGATTTTTGGATGCATATAGTAAGTGTGGTGAGAAGTCCACCAGCCTGACTGAAAATCTCCCTGGATGGCAGGATTGCGGAGTGTGACAGGAAAGGATGAAATATAATCCCTCAGTTTATGTAGGATGAACACAATGGACAGGTGGTTATTTAACTCATTCTTCAAAACTCACAACCAAAGAGAATCAGTGCCTCTCACTGGCTGTTTCTACAACTCACTAAGGCTACAGTTAGAAATCTTTCGCCCAAAAAAGATTCAGCATGTGCATTTCATGTAAGGTACAAGCCCTTGTCCCCTAAGTAGGAGGCATGGATCAAAGGAACCTCAGTAGAGGATCACTCAGGTTGGAAGGGATCTCTGGGGATTTCCAGTCCAATCTCCTGCTCAAGGAAAGGGATCAAACAGGGTGCTCAGGGCTTGATCCCCAAGGGTGGCGACTCCACAACCTCCCTGGGTAGCCTGTCCTGTTGTCTGGCAGCACCCAAAGGAGGAAATCCCTCTCAGACTCTGAACCTGTCTCGTTTCAATGTATTCCCATTGCTCTTCATCCTGCACCACTGTGGGAAGCCTGGCTCTGCTCCCCACTGCCTGGTACAAATGGCCATATCTTCCTGGGGGAAAACAGCCCCACAGAATGCTCAGGGTTTGGGACAGAGTGTCTGGAAAGCTGGAAAAGGCCCTGGAGGTGCTGGTGACAGTGGCTGGACATGAGGCCAGGTGTGCCCAGGTGGGCAAGAGGCCAATGGCCCCTGGGCTGTCCCAGCCATGGTGTGACAGCAGGACCAGGGCAGTGACTGTCCCTCTGTGCTGGCACTGTGAGGCACCTCCAGCCCTGGGGACAGTTCTGGGCCCTCATGACAAGAGAGACATTGAGGAGCTGGAGAGTGTCCAGGGAAGGGAATGGAGCGGGGAAGGGGTTGGAGCACCAGGAGAGGCTGAGGGAGCTGGGAAAGGAGGTCAGGCTGGAGAAAAGGAGCCTCAGGGGGACCTTGTGGCCCTGCACAACTCCTGACAGGAGGGGACAGCCGGGGGGGGTCAGGCTGTACTCCAGGGAACAGGGACAGGACAAGAGGAAACGGCCACAAGCTGTGCCACGGGAGGGTCAGGTTGGACATCGGGACAATTTCTTCCCAGAGAGAGCTGTCCAGCCCTGGCACAGCTGCGTGCGATTTCAAAGCCCTGTGGATGTGGCACGTGGGGACATAGTTAGTGGTGACCTTGGCAGCGCTGGGGAATGGCTGCACTCAATGGTCTCGGAGAACTTTTCCAGCCTAAACCATTCCGTGTTTCTGCGATCTCGCCCAGCGAGTCTCCTCCCTCACAGCCTCTCACGGAGGAACTACAGCTCCCATCAGCCCCCGCGCCCTGTCCTTCCCGGCGGGCGGCGGGCCGGAAGCGGAAGTGCGGCGCGGCCACGAGTGCGGAGCATGGCGGGCGGGCTGGAGCCGCACCTGGCGGCGCTGCGGCGGGAGCTGCCCGGCCCCGCCGTGCTCTCCGTGCTCATCGCGCTCATCGCCGTCGCCGTCACCTTCTGTGAGTAGCAGAACCTCCCTTTCCCCCCGCCCCGCGCCCTGCCGGCGGCCAGCTCTCGCTGAGGGGCGCCGGTGCCCTCAGCCGCGGCTCAGTGTGCAATTCTCCTCCCGCAGTGATCTGGCGCTTCGTGCAGAGCAGGAGGAGCAGCCGCAAGGCCGTGCTGCTGCTGGGGCTCTGCGACGCGGGGAAGACGCTGCTGTTCGCGCGGGTGAGCGGGGAGCGGGGCTCGGACCTGCGGCCTCGTACGGACGGGAGGGTGTTCCTTTAGTTAGGCTTTTAGTCTTGGAATGAAACTGTTAAAAATCGGGGTTTATAGCTGTTAGGGGGGATAGAGACCGAGGTTTGTCTACCACGGAGTGTCAGAAGAAATGGTGTTTTGGTTTGAATTTGACATTGTAAAAAGCTTAGGGATACTTGATCTCATCGCAGTCTGCAGCTCCTCCCGAGGGGCAGCGGAGGGGCTGGAAAATATCTCTGTGCTCTCGGACCAGGGACAGCACCCAAGGGAACAGCTGGAGCTGTGCCAGGGGAGGGTTAGGATGGACATCAGGGGAAAGTTCTTCCCTCAGAGGCTGTTGGGGCACTGAACAGCCTCCCTAGGGAATGGGCACTGCCTGAGGCTGCCAGAGCTCCAGGGGCGTTTGAGCAGTGCTCTCAGGGTGGGATTGTTGGGGTGTCTGCAGGGCTAGGAGTTGGACTGATGATGCCTGTGGGTCCCCCTTCCAACTCTGGATATTCTGTTACTGTTAAATCTGAAAATGAAAGGAGCACAGCAATGGTTACCGTGGTCCCAGCTGGAACACTCCAAAAGATTTGCAGGCACACTCTCCTCCTTCTTGTTTTAGTGGAGATTAACAATACAAATAGATAATTATTTTCCTAATGACCATTTTTTAATGAATTGGGAAAAGTAACCCCAGCAATAGTTTCCTGCAGGAAATTGAGATCTGATGCCCATTATCCCTGTCAGACCATTTCAGTTTGTGAACAGAGTAAAGGTGATGCTGGTGCTGAAAAGCCTGGTTTAAGGGTTTGGAGCCTCTCAGGCTGTTTTTTCTGAGTGCTGCCTGTTCCCCCAGCTGCTGTCAGGGAGGTACAGAGACACGCAGACCTCGATCACCGACAGCTCCGCCGTCTACAGGGTCAGCCGCGACAAGGTGAGTCCTAACCAAAAACACCTTTATCAGCTTCAAGCAGAGGTTCCAGCTGTACTGTTTGTGCTCTCAGAAAGGATTTTGTTATTTTTAGGTCCTGGGCTGCCACAGACCTGGTTGTTTTTGGCAGTTCTTTCATTTTGGCAGTCTCTTTCTCGTGCTGGATGCACACGTGGCAGGGAGAGCAGTGTGCTGGCAGCACCTGAACTGCTGGTGAATTGTGAAAGTGGAGGGTGGTTTTGTGGCTTCACCTTCTCAGTCATTATTAACAACAGTGATAATGAGTTAAAAAACTTGGTGAAAGGATGTGCAGGGTTTTAAATTTTTTTTCCCATTTTTGTGTCTCTTTAATTGAGCAGACACGTGTTTGGAGGGGGTGAGGCAGTGGAATGCTGCAAGGCAGATTGCTGCTTTTTTCATCCCCTTTTAAAATCATGGACAAGGTTTCCATTAAAATCCAGGAGCAGTGTGCAGGAAGGGGCTCCTGCAGCCTTATCTTGAGAGCAGTGACGTGGCCCTGCCTGGCTGTTTGTTCTTTCCCACCTCCTGGCTTTGGCTGTTTCCTTTCCTAGGAAGGGATACATTTGCAGCCTTAGTTAAAAAAGGCTCTTGAAAAGGCATTTTTGTGTTATTGCCAGCAAAGTTTGTGTATTCAGGGAGACTTGGTATGTGTGATTAGGTAAGTTGGTTCAGAGACTGTAGGTTTATATTGTGCCTATTGTGTCAGACTGGTTTTCCCCAGTGTGTGATCACAGGAACCTCTGATCAGGTGGTGTTAATTCCATCTTGCTTGTGTTCCAGAGCACTAATGTGACCCTGATCGACCTTCCAGGCCATGAGAGTTTGAGGCTGCAGTTCTTGGAGAGGTTCAAGGCTGCAGCCAGGTAATGTGGAGGGGATTGGCAGGGGAGGAGGGTGTGTGGGATCTTTTGCAAAGGGATAAATCAAGTAATGGTGCTGGGAATGCTGTCAGATGGGCTGGTGGTGCCCTGAGAGTCAGAGCTGTGCTGTGGGGTAGTGCTGGTTGATTTTTGCTTTGCCTTCATAGAATATCTTGAGTGGGAAGGGATCCACAAGGATCAAGTCCAACTCCTGACCCTGCATGGGACAGTCCCAAAAATCACCCCTGAATTTCCTGAATTTCCCACTTACCTGTGCTTGTAGTGCACCAGGAGGCAAAGCAACTGCAGTAGGGAGATCTAGGGGATGTGGGATATTCCTGAGGCAGACAGGGGAAGAATTCCTGCTGAAGCTAGCCATGGGGTGTATTTCAGCCAGCACCTGCTACAAACCTGTGCTTGGGCTGGGTGAGATCAGCTGTGGAAATCTCAGCCCAGGCTGGAATACCTGCAGGGGAAGGTGACTGCAGAACTTCATGTCCACCTGTCCTTCTCCCTTGCCCCAGAGCCATTGTGTTCGTGGTGGACAGCGTGGCCTTCCAGAAGGAGGTGAAGGATGTGGCAGAATTCCTGTACCAGGTCCTGGTGGACAGCACTGTGCTCAGGAATGCACCAGCACTGCTCATCGCCTGCAACAAGCAAGGTACCCTGGGGCTGGGGCTGGCAAGTCCTGCACGCCAGGGCTTTGTGCCATGGCTGCTGAACTTGGGAGCTGGGATTTCAGCAAAAGAAAGGATGGAATTTAGGTTTCAATTTGGGCTACTCAGCAGGAGTGCTTGTAGGACCGTTTGGGAGAGCTGCACCTCTTTGGGTGGGTGTAAGGAAGGCAGGTGGTTTTTGTGGGGCTTTTTGTTTCTGCCTGCTTTGTGCACAGCTGCTCCTCAGTCTCCAGGCAGCAGGAAATAGGATCAACTGGAGCATGAAGAACTATTCCTACACACTTGGCAGCTTCAAAGTCAAAATGAGTAGTTCAGCTGCCAAGGTTCCATGTTTCCTCTGGAGTAGCAGGAGCATCCAGCTACTGGAAAAGACTCAATTTTCAGATCCCTACAAGTTCTACAGTGAAAGCTTGGATCCCTCTGTAACGGATGTTTTGGGACAGTATCAGATCTGTTTTGTGTAGTTATTTCCTGCACTAATTCAGGAGCTGCCTGGGGCTTTCATGGCCCTGTGTGCCCTGGGTGGAAAGTGCTGTGTGGAGCCAGGAGAGGAGGGAGTGCTGGGGCATCAAACCCTGTCCTCTGAAGGAGCTTCCTGCCCAGCAAGAAGGAATGAATTCCCTGCATTGTATCACGGTTAGGTTGTTCCCATTCATGCCTGCAATCCCAAAGCTCCAGCATGCCTTACCCTGCTGCAGGCACAGCTGTCCTTGTCCTGGTGACTACAGTGACTGCTCAGTATAAACTTACTTACTTCAGGAGGAGGAGGCAGGTTCTGAATTCTGACAGACAGCCAAAGAGCTGATTTCTTGTTCTTTTCTCTCTAGATGTCACAATGGCAAAATCAGCAAAACTCATCCAGCAGCAGCTGGAGAAAGAGCTGTAAGTATGGAATGGGATCTCAATCCCTCTGAGCTTTGCCTCGTCTCCTTTCTCTCTTACCTCAGTGCTCAGTGAGCTCCCTTGAGAAGTGTCTAAATTCCCTGTGCAACTGGGAACAGTCTGGACTGGGGGTGGCAGTGCTGGGTTTACAGTTGGACCTCATGGTCTTAGAGGGCTTTTCCATCCTCACTGATTCCCTGAATCTATAATCCCTTTGGCCAGCAGACGGCAGCAGGGGTATTTGTGCTGTGTCTCTTGCAGGCTGAATACACGACCTTCTGGTTTTTATCAGAGGAGTTAATTGCCACATATTCACATTCTCCAGGAAAATAAGGATTGCTTGTTCTGATGTTGAGCATTTGCCAACTACCTGTGTGTAGGTGTTGGATTTCTGGGTAGTTACTGTGTTTGCCATGGGCAGATTGGGATAAGGACATCATCACCAGACTTTGCTGTCATTTATTACCAACTCCAACCTGTTTGAACACCTCTCCTTGAGTGCCCTCCTGCTCCCTTGAGCCTCTGCCCTTGTGTCCTGCTGGCAGAGCTGCATCCCAGCCATCCCAGAGCCGTGGTGCAGGTGATGTTCCCGTTTCCCAGCTTGACCAAAGCTTTCCCTTCTCTCCCTGCAGCAATACCCTGCGGGTGACCTGCTCTGCAGCTCCCACCAGCCTGGATGGCTCAGCCACAGGGGGCCCTGCCCAGCTGGGGAAGAAGGGCAAGGACTTCGACTTCTCCCAGCTGCCCATGAAGGTGGAATTTGTGGAGTGCAGTGCTCGGGGCAGCAAGGGAGAAGAGGGAGAGGCTGACTTGCAGGACCTCGAGAAGTGGCTGGTGAAGGTGGCCTGAACAGAGAGGGACAGGGCTGGGGGGCTGAATGGAAAATTGAGTAGTCTGGATCACTCAAATCTCATCTTGATGTAAAAAGAAGAAACTTCAGGTGGAAGTCAGCACTGTGGTGTCTTCCTCTGCTGCTCGTGGGCTTGGGAGCGATGTGACAACTGCTGGTGTGATTCCCTCTGACTGTCCTTTCATGCTGCAATGTTTTTATCCTCTCCCCTCTTCCCCTCCCCTCCTCTGGGCTGCTGACCCTTTGGGATTTTCTTTTTCCTTAGTCTTTAAGCTTTTCATTTGGTAGTTGCCAAGCAAATTAGGAAGGAGTGCAGTGCCAGGTGAGTTTTAGAGACTGGAATGTGCCTGATGTTTCCTGCCATGGTTTTAGATCCCTGTTGCCTCTCAGAGCCATTGACCATCTCGTGAGTGGGGCTGCTGGGGAGCACTGCACAGGCTCCCTAAGTTGGGCAGAGTATAAAAAGCTGCTTTCCTTTTGTCTCTACCTTCCCATTGTTCCAAACTGGTGCAGCTTCATTTCTGTGGGGCTGGAGGAGTGTGAAATGCCCAAACCAGGCTGCCTGCCCTGCTTTATTCCCTGGACCCAGCGTGTGTTTGGTGATTTCCTCTCTTGATGAGCTCATGGGAGTTTTTCTTCAGCTGAGGGCTGTGAAATGAAAACTTGGTTCACTGTGCTGCTCCTTTCAGCCTCTCCTCCCACAGCCATGAACAAACACTCTTTAAAGAGTGGCAGAGCTACAGGGGGTCATGGCATGAAGCTACGAGATGAGCACAATTTTAGATCCATCCCTGCACCCAGAGAGAGACCTGGCATGCCAGGCATTTGCTGTGCAGTTCTCCTGCTGCACCAAGGTCTTCCTTTGTGTGGAATTAGTCAGCACTTGTGGCAAAGTGAGAGGGAAAGTCCAGGAGCTGCCAGCACGTGGGTGTGCTTCCTCCTCCTGAGGGACATGCTCGAGGAAGAGGGGAAGGAAATGGGAGATTTTCCCAGATTGTGTTTCACTGCACTTCGCAGAGTCCTACTGCAGTGACATTTTCCCTTTGTGGCTTCCCCTGTTGTTTTAGGGTTGAGGGGGTGGCTGGCTCCTGGCAGACCCATTTTATAGTTTGCAGCCCTCTCTCCCCCATGCTTTAATGCCTCCCTCATCTCTGAACTCATCTGTTGTGTTGTGTTCCTTCTCTGGGGCTTTTCCTGCCTCCCTGCAGCATTGCCAGGTGTTGGGAAGAGCAGGAACTGCCTTCAGCAAAGCCCTGCTCCTGTAGTGAAGCTGGTCCTTGCATTTCCAGTCCTGGGAGCCATCCATGCAGGAGGTGGGGAGGATTATATTTACCAAACATGTTACATTCTTCTGTTTCCTGCAGGCAGAGTCCTGCTGCAACATGTTTGTCATGCTTTGAACTCCTTTAGCTGGAGGTCTTGGGCTGCCTGCTTCAAATCCTTAATGCTGAAGTGATTTTGGGCAAAAAATTGCTGTTTCTTTGGATGGTTGTTCTTGCAAAGACATGTCTCCTTGAAAAGCAGAGGCCAAGCAGCAGCCTCAGCTTAAGGGGGCAAGGTACCATGAGGCCAGGGTGGGTTTTAAGTTATTCTTTTTAAAAGTATTCCTTAAGTAAATTCTTTTTTGCTTAAATGTTTGTTCTCAAGTCTTGCTTCAGTCTGTTAGCCTTCGTTCTTCCCAGCAGTGTCAGATCCACATGGATGGGGCTCAGCTAAAGGTTGGGAATCAGCCTTTCTGCTCTGTGGCCACGTCTGTGTTGTCAAAAAACATTGTTTTCTGCACACACAGGGCTCTAGGGTTGGTTTATTTTTGGTTTTGTATTTACTCCTTGGTCTGACTGATGGATAAACTGATAATCACCTAGCAAAAAACGCCCACGAAACAACGAAAAGGCACTTTGGTGATGTGCACAGGAAAGCTCCAGCCAGCTGCGGTGGCTGTGGTGACAGAGCAGCGCTGCTGTGCCCTGGAGGTGGCTGTGGCACCCTGTGGCTTTGCTGGATGGAGATGAGATGCCTCAGCTTTCCCAGGCTGAGGAGTGGCTGCACAGCCAGGGCCAAGCTCAGGCTGAGCCCAGAGCGGCTCATGCCGGAGCACAGAGCAGAACTCCAGTTTTTGGGCCTCACTCCGTGACTTGTTAAATATTCAGGGCTTTTTTTTTTCCCCAGTGGCTGAGAGAAAAGATCAGAACTGGAAACTCTGAGTGGTGTTTTCTTGTTTTTCTTTATTCCCCAGTCAGCTCTGTGCTTTGTTCTTTGCTCTTCTGACCTTGTTCCCAGCCTGTGGCTCTGCTGGCTGGGAGTGCTGCTCCTGAGGCTGCAGCTCGGCAGGGCTGTGTTGGGGTGGCTTTGGCAGGACAGTGGGATGTGATAAACTCAGCCTCTTCTGCTCCAGCTGCCTGACCCTGAGTCAGGAGCCCGCTGTGTTCACGCATCCCCAGGGACTGAGGCTCTCACTGTGCTAAAGCTCTTTTGGTCAGTGGTTTTTGCTATGGGTTGTACTCCAAACTGTTTCCCTGCAAAAGGCAGATGTTTTTGGAGGAGAATGACCAGCACAGTCATAACCTGGATAGCAGAAACTTCAAAGAGGAGAAGAGATTGCTCAAAGGCAAAGAAAAGCAAAAATAATGATGCCTGGACATCAGCATTGCAGTGGGGTGGTTTCCAAGGGTCTAG
This sequence comes from Lichenostomus cassidix, assembly GCF_008360975.1. Lineage (NCBI taxonomy): Eukaryota > Metazoa > Chordata > Aves > Passeriformes > Meliphagidae > Lichenostomus > Lichenostomus cassidix. The sequence continues at coordinate 22,703,717 of NC_139490.1, forward strand.
GTGTTCCAGCTGTGACCTTCCTGTGCACAGAGCCACCAGCCCAGCACCTTTGGGGTGCAGAGCTTCTGTTGGCCCCCTTTGGGCCACCCTGTGCAGTTTGTGACCACTTGTCCTGCTGGATGTTACCCCTGATATGGATGTGGAGAAAGGTAGGGGAGGTCAGGTAGGTGTTCAGGGAAAATCTGCCAGGTGGAGGGGGAAACAGGAATAGGAATAACACGGAGAGGTCTTTTTCATGAAGGCTTGCTGATGCAGAGCAAATCCAAGACAGGTTCCCTCCTGTCCTCTCCCTTTACTCCCTTCATGAGCATGGATACATCAGGGCCAAGAGCACAGGGAAGAGTCAAGGGGTAAGGACAGCAGGGCCTGAGTGTATTCACCCCACAAAACCCCTGGAAGAAAGCTCCAAACCCACTGTACCCTGCCCAGAGCCCTCTGCATTGAAAAAGTACAGGATTTTTGAGTAGCTTGGTGCTTGCCATAAGTAGCTGGAATTGTTGGGCATGGGACTGGATGTGAAACCTATGGCTATGATGTGTCAGGCAGAGAAGGATCAGAGGAAAACCTGGAGCTGACAGTCTGATCATTAATAATAGTAAATATCATTAATAATAGAATAGACAAAGCTGCAGCTAAAATGTTAAAAATGCTGGAACAGATCATGGTCTGTGAGCTGTAACAACCCCATCACTAACACAACTCAGCAAACCCTCAACCAAACAAGCAAAGCAGTGAAAGGGTGAGAAGGACCCCAGACCCTGATACAGCTCTTGCTCAGGACTGGTGTGAGGGAGGGGGAATGAAACTTCCTAATTGCCAGGCATTTGTTCATGGTCCTTCCTCTGAGGCAGCAGCTTGAGCAGCCAGAACTGATCTGTGCCAATACACCTACTGGAGATGAGGGGGAGACCAAGAAAGCACCGCATTTGGAAAAAGTGACCTTTATTTAAAAAATAAAAAGAGCAACAAACCCCAACTGTTCGGCAATAAACCCCTTGTGCTGACTTGTCCCAACACGTGTGCAGGGTGTCCCTGCTGCCCTCTGTGGGGGCTGTGGGTGGGGGGACACCGGGCTGGCAGCCACCTCCCCTGCTCCTGTCCCAGCCGGGAAGGCACATCCTCGGCCGGGAATGTCACACCGGAGCGGGACCATCGCCCCCGGCAGGCACTTCTCCGGGTCCGTGTGTCGCAGCCCCCTCTGCCTCCTGCTCCAGCTGACCGGGGCTGTCCCCTCCCCAGGGTGAGGGCAGGCGCTGCTGGAGAGCCTGGGAGAAGCCATTCGCAGGATGGAGCATCCCTCGCCGGGAGGAGCCCGGAGCTGCAGAGGCCGAGTGGCTCCCGCGGGAGGTAAAACAAACCCGAACGGGACAAAGTAGTGGCGGTGGGTGACGGGGATGCGAGTCAGTCCTGGGGGGCTACACCAGCCCCGCCGCCTTCTCCTGCACGTTGTACTCCTTGCTCCTCTTCACCTTCCAGCCGATGAGGGCGAGCAGCACGGTGCCCACCACCTTGTAGCCCACCTGCAGCCCCAGGTATCTGCCGGCAGAAGAGCGGGGAGATGCCACATCCCCAGGTGGCACTGCCAGCCGGCCCCAGTCTGGGCCGGGACCCCTGCCCTCCTGCCCGTCCCTGCCCGGGGCACAGGGTACCTGTTGCGGAGGAAGTCGTTGTTGTAGTAGGCGCAGAAGCGGCGCTGGCTGCACTGCTGCTGCCAGTAGATGCAGGAGGAGTCGATGAGCGCTCCGAACATGGCCGGGGCTGGCAGCCAGGCTGGAGGGAAGAGAGGATGGAGTCAGGATGTTCCCGAGGAGGTTCGGTGCCTCCAGCAAACCCCCAGCCTCATTCAGGGATGAACACTCACCCAGCAGCCGCATTAGTAAGAACTGCACTCCGATGGCGAATGACTTCTCATCCTGGTTCACCACCCTGCAGGGGAGAAGCCACAGGAGGTCAGAGCTGCTGGCGCTGGATTTGGCCAAGACTTGGGCTGGTTACACGTTTCTGACATCCCATTGATCCCAACGTGGGGAACCATCACATGGGCCCCCTCCTGGGACTCAGGACCCCCTCCCCACTGCTCACCGTAACACCATCATGTACAGAGGGTTGTGGGACAGGCAGGCGACCAGGGCAGCAAAGGAGATGAGGAATATGGCAGGAAGGAGCATGTGGGAGCAGCTGACGGGACAAGAGCCCGTGTAGGTGGAGAACAGCTTCTTCCCAGTCAGGGAACAGTTGTGGTAGATCTGTTGGAAACGTTTGGAACAAAACAGACGTCAGACTCCCAGCGCCAGGAGCAGGTTTCTCGTGACGCATTGTCTCACATCCCCTTGCAGGACACTGACAAGAGCACCAGCTCTACTTTTAAGGCACAGCCATGGCATCCTGTGATGGGATTTGCCACCATCCCTGTCCCTTCAAGCAGATTCCCAGGGCATTATGGCAGTTCTCCATGGCACCTTCTCAGGACTCAGCACATCCATGTGGAAAAGGTTCCACCACCTTATTGTATCTGTTGGGTTCCTGCAGCATCACTCTACCATTCCCAGCAAGGCTGCTTTGCAAACCACTTCCTTTACTAACCATTTGTTTGGGATTGGAGGAATTGGTGGCCCTGGTGGAGCAGCCGGCGAAGCAGGGGGAGATGTATTCCGTGGTGTTTTCCCGGCACACGGGGTGGAAGATCTGCTTGGAGCATTGGCACCCAATCCGTGCCTTAACCTGCTGCTGGGAATTCGGTGTACTGCCAGAAAGGAGGGGGGAAAATTGGGAAAAAATTAAGAAGTAGGACAGGAGGGATTAAAAAAAAAATCCCTCTTACTAGTTGACCAGTTTCCCTGTTCCTGTTTGGGCTGGGACAGTGCCAGCAGCAGCCTGGCCTTCTGCCAGCCCCTGATCCCTGCAGGTACCTCTGGAAGTGTGCAGTGAATGTCACAGGAATTATGTTATGTCTACAAACAAGTACTCACACGCCTCTTTTCTTTTTTATTTTTTGCCTCTCCAGCTGAAAATTAATCGGCCAAAAGCCTGGAGAAATGGGTCTGGGCTCCATCCAGAGCCGCACAAACAGATGTGCGAACAGCTGGAAACGCCACACGGACACAAACTGAAAGTGGGCATGTTCCCAAACAAGCCTGATGACTGGAAATGAAGAGGACAAACCCAGTGACCTGTCCTGTCTTCCCTCCCTCCCTCCCTCAAGGAGTGCATCTGCTGGAGTCACATAGCCTGAATCCCTGTGGGAATGTGGCACTAGAAAGCTGCCCTTGGGCAGGTTGGTATGGGGCAGCTCCTCCTCCTGTGGGAAGATGGCATCTGAAATCTCTTCCTTGCTGGCATTGCACTGGGAAATGAGCTCAATGCACTTCATATCAAGCCTTGGTAGTATCTAAATGTCATTTTTATCTTAAAAAGTCATGCTAAGAGCCAAGAATATCCACTGAGGTGAGGAGAAAGATGATGTCCAGCTGGAACACTGGGAGATTGTGAAGTGATGTGGACTCAATATTACCAATTTTCCCAAAAAAATCCAGAGTGAAAAGCTACACCCTGCTTGTTTGGCACAGAAAATCACGCATAAACACCCTCCCGAGCTCTCTCTGCTGTGCAGCACCTGGATCTCCTCCTCTCCACCAGCATGGATCCCTCCCCATGGATAAGAGCTGGAGAAACGAGGAGCTGGGAGCAGCACCTGCATTACCTGGGGTTGTAGATGCCCTCGATGTGCCCCGTGGAGCAGCCCATGAAGAAAATGGGCAGGCAGATGAGGATGGAGAAGACGAGCACCACCACAGCAAAGCGCGGGATGGCGCGCAGGGAGAAGGAGAAGCGCTTCATGATGATCCCTCCCAGGAGCATCCCGAGTGCTGCTGCTGGCAGGTTCACAGCTCCTGCAGGGGAATGGAGCCATCAGAGGGTCCTGCCTGCCCACAACCCCTCCATGGGCAGGGCATGACTCTCTGGACCTCACAGGAGTTGGGAGAACCCAACTGTTGTCCAAGACAGCTCAAATCCAAATCAGCTGGGAAACCTCAGGTCAGGAAAGTCACCAACCACCCCAAGGTGAACCCCAGGTCTCATCCAAAGATGAGTTTTCAGTGGCTTCCTCTCCAGGATTTCAAAAGCCTGGGGAATGCGGGCAGTTGGCTCCCTGCTGATGGATCTTTTTGCCTCCATCTGTGCTCACCTATGAGGAAGTTGGCGTAGGAAGGGGAGGCACCATACTGCTTCTCCAGGAATTTGTTGAGAAAGGTGGCCAGGCCCGCAATGACGGAGGAGAAGCTGCACTGAGCCAGCACCAGGAGGATGAAGAGGGGGTTGAGCAGCAGCCTGAGGAAGATCTTTGGGAATCCTACAGGGAAACCGCAAGAAAAATGTCTTTTAGCTGTGTGATCCTCATGCCAGTAATTTGTACTGGGAAAAACCCCACCCATAGCCCATTCCCAGTAAGGATGTCTGTGGGATGATGAGGATCTATGGGGGATGTCTGTGGCCATGGGAAAGTGGGAGTAGAAACACCCTAATATGTCCCAGCAGCTGGCAGGACCATGGATGTGTTTTCCTGGTGGGACATTGTGTCCCCCAGCCCTGTCAGCAGAGGCAGATGGACTCTGGGAGCAGCTCTGTTTATTTGGTCTCTTTTGAGTTTTCTAATTAGTGAGAGGGTGGTGTAGAGGCAACATCCATTAAAGCCCAAAGAGAGGGGGAGAGTGAACTGACAGCTCCAGGATATGACTGCACTGGAGGAAGAGGCAAGGAGGGAGGGGTTTTAGCTGGGAAGAAATCATCCTGGAGCTAAAAGAGTCATTAATCTGGTCCCTCAGCAGTGACATCCCTCTCAGGGCTGTTTTGGCTCCACATAAACAGTGTCAGCTGCAGTGGCTGACCTCGTTGAGGAGCTGGTGGCGCCGGCAGCCCTGTGCCCACTCCTGGAGCTGGGGTGAAACCTCCCAGCCACCCTTTACCAGCACACTCACACCACTCTAAGATCTTCAGCACAACATTTAGAAACAATCCAGGCCCCACAGAAGGGGCCTCTGTGCCAAAGGGAGGCTGTGCCCACGTTCCTGTGGTCCTGAGGCCCTCGTGGTACCAGAGCTGGTCTGCACACAGTGCTGGACTCCCAAGGACACCCAACAAGCCCCCTTGATTTGAAACTGCTGCTGGGGTTGTCCCCACCCACCCAGCACAGTCCAGCATCCCCATCCACCCTCGCCTGGGCCCGACAGCACTTTACTTTTTATAAACTCCAGCAGGGAGGTCTCTTCAGCCATCCCCGACTCCATCTTCCTGAGCATGCCAGCCTCTCCGTTCTGCTCCTGCCAGGGGAGAGAGGAGCAGCCTTGGTGACAGGGGCTGGCACTGTCCTGGCACAGGGAGGCTCGGCAGGGGCAAGGTCCGTCCCAGGGGCCCTTGACCCCCAGCCAAGCCTGACAATGACAGCAAAGCCCCATCCTGTGTGCCCTGAGCACTTCTCCAGGCTGGGAGAGCTGGCAGTGTTCACCTGGAGAAGAGAAGGCACTCTAGAGACCTCAGAGCCTTTTCCACAGCCTAAAGGGGCTCCAGGAGAGCTGGAGAGGGACTGGGGACAAGGGATGGAGGGACAAGGCAAGGAGGAATGGCTTCCCACTGCCATTAGGGTTAGATGGGATCATGGGGGGAAATTATCGGGGTGGGGAGGCCCTGGCACAGGGTGCCCAGAGAAGCTGTGGCTGCCCCTGGATCCCTGGAAGTGTCCAAGGCCAGGTTGGACAGGGCTTGGAGCACCCTGGGCTAGTGGAAGGTGTCCCTGCCATGGCACGAGTTTGAATAGGATCAGCTTTAAGGTCCCTTCCAACCCAAACCCTTCTGGGATTCTGTGATTAAAGGGTGAATTATCTCAAGCATCACTACAGCCCCTGAGCAGAGCAGCAAGACAACAGCTTGTTGTCGAGAGGTTTTAAGAGCTTGGAAATCTTTCGTCTCCGGAACCCTGAAAAGAGACCTCACTTTTAAATCTGCAAAAAGTCTGAAAATGAAAGTTGGAGACAGCTCAGCTCAAGTCTGGAGAGTCCTTTAGCCATAACTCTGAAATGTTTGGGGTTTGATTTTACCTTTAAACAATCAATGGTTAAACAATTTCAAAATGGAACTAAAATACTTTTGTAAAAAAACCAGTGGGGCTTGGCTATGAAAACACCGAAACGATGCACATTAATGATTTTCCATCTTTTAAAATTTGTTTTAATGGGAAAGGGTTGCTGGGCTCCCTTCCTCCCCCCCAGCCCTCTCCTCTGGGGACAGGTATTCCCTCCCCGAGCTCATCCCTGGCTCCAGGACGTTCCAGCCTCTGGAGATGAAGTCTCACCTCTCCTTTCAGCATGTAGCGAGGGAAGAAGAAGTAAGGGATGGAGGTGAGCACCAAGCAGCCCGAGGAGATGAGCAGCCCCAGCCACCAGGCTCCGATCCACCGCTGGTCACTCGGCGTCAGCTCCACTGCCATTGTGGGACACAAGGACACACCGTCAGAGCTCCAGTGGTGAGAGGGACAAAGCTCCATGAAAATATGGACTGGTGGAGAATGAAGAGTCCCTGTGGGCATAGCCCAAGGGTTTCTCTGCTGGCGTGGAAGAGTAAATGGATCGAGGTGGGAACTCCCACCAAGCCCTGGTTGTGTTTGACCTCCTTCCCCTGCACCGCCACTCATCCCGGCTGCACCGAGCCTCCCAGGTGACTGCAGGATGGATTTGGTCAGCATGGAAACATGCTGCTGGCACAGGTTCTGCTCTACCCCCCAAGCCAGCCAGTGAGGCAGCAATTATGGGGGCCTGGCTCCATCCTGTGCCTGGAGAACACGCTGGATTTGGACCATGCTGCCTGTCAGGGGTGCTGAGCCAAGACAGGCACCGGGAAAGGGCACGCTGCTTTCCTGGAAAAAGCTGCTCTCCCATTGTTCCACCTTGGTCACTCTTTGCCTGCAGGGACCCAGGGCAGGCCCTGTGCTGGCAGAAGCTCCTGGTTTCCGAGTGCACCAAACTCCGGGCGCCTTCTCCGGAAAAAGGAGGAGAAGGTGAGAGTCACTCAGTCTCCAGCACAGCCATCCTTTGGCTGGGCCAAGGGATGCTCACGGGACAACTGACAGATTGCTTGGCTCAGCGTGGGAATGTGGCTGCTGGGAAGGAACCACCGTGCCAGGGTGTGACAGGAGAGGAGCCCACACCCCACTGGAACAATCATCCCACTTCCCCAAACAGGAGCACTCCACTCTGGAGCTTGGACGTCATCATGGAGCGACCGGGCAGAGGCTGCTAAATCCGTCTGCCGCCGCGGGGAGTGGGCCAAGGCTCTTTGGCGCTTCCTGCCCACGTTCATTTATTATTCTTATCAGGCACCAGACAAAAATGTCAGGCAGGCTCTGATCTCTCTAAGGAAACACAGGAAAAGCCACGTTAATGATGGAGCTGGGGAGAATTCTTTAGTGATGAAGTTACCAGAAATAATAAGCACACGCCGTGGATAAAGCAAATTATCCCTGCGGTGGCGCCAGCTCAGCCCCTCTCTCTGCAGGTGCTGGTGAGGAGGGTGAGTAGACTCAAGTTTCCTGTGTATCCACAGGGCAATTGTTGCCCTGTGGTTGTCTCCTCCATCCCTGGATTCCTCAGATTTCCCTACTCCTCTCTAGCACCATGATGGTTGTGTGATACCTCCTCAGTGTGGTGGCAGTGGGCAGACCCTGTGACCTCCTCCCAACCATGACCTCCAGTGCAGCACCACTGAGTTGGGCACTGGAATGTCCCTATCCCAGGGCTCTGCCTCAGTGAGGATGTCAGGACTACCTGTATCCATCCTCATGGTGTGCTGGAGTGGAGGAGTACACTGGGGGTGCTTTTCCAGGTCAGGTCTTTCCAGGGCCGTGGGTTTCATGGGTCACAGGACTGGTGGCTTCTGTCATCTTTCATCTCAGAGTGACCTTCTGACCAGCAGAGGGCCTTTAGGACCACTGCTACCTGAGCAATACTCACCAGTGCTGAGTGGAACCCTTCCGATATCCACAAAGAGCCGCAGCACCATGGATCCCAGCAAGTATCCAAAGGCAGGGCCAAACACAGAGATGGCAAAGAGGATGGCTGGGAAAAGGGAGCAGAGAGAGCCTGTGTGAGCAGGGAATGGGAGTTTCCATGCAGATATGGCTTCTGTCTTCCCAGGAGAGGCTGGAATGGTGGCACCACACACACAGAGGGGAGAAACTGCCCTTCAGCACGCTGCAGATGGTGAGAAGGTCCCACTGCCCCACACTGGTGGGGATACCAGGTGGTGTTTATCTGGCAGCAACAGGAGGGGGAAGGCAGCTGCCTGCAGAGAAAGTCTCTCTGCTCTGCTGCCATCAAGGCGTTGCTGACACAACGAAAGTTGTCAGCAGCACCGTGAATATCCATGATATTCACGAACCCCAGGGAGCAGCAGGACAGAGGCATCCTGGGCTCACACAGGTGATTGAGACCTTCATTTCCTCTAGGATGCCAAGGAAACAAACCCATCCTAATCCTCAGATCCAAGGAAAAACATTCAGTGCAAACTTCAGGGGAGGTGAAATATTCTGGGGGCAAAAAGGCCACCAGACCACCCTGAGTGGAGCTGAACCCTCCCATCACAAAATAGATAACCAGAAGGTCAGAACATTTTCTTTTGACTTGTTTGCCATGGCAGGATCCAAGTTCCCTCCTTGAATGCAACTCTTTGCACAACCTTCTCAAGATGTTCAAAAGGAGACAGTGAGCTTGAAGTGCATCAGCCAGGATTGAACCAGGATTTGGGGTGATGGAATTTCTGCTGTACTGAGGCAACCCAGCCCCCCAGGGCCATTCACCCTGACAGGCATTCCCACAGCCCTAAAGGGACCACCTGTATTATAAACAACACACCAGTCCCACTTCCCTGTCTCTTCAGAACCTTTCAGTTTCCTGCAGTCCTCTCTCCTTCATTTTCCATGCAGATCTGGGAATTCTAAGGGATCAGTGGGACAATTCATTGGAACAGGGATCTCTCAGTGCAGAGGGAAGACAAGGATGCTGAAGCTTGGAGCACCCTGGGATAGTGGAAGGTGTCCCTGCCCATGGCAGGGGGGGAACTGGATAAGCTTTAAGGTCTCTTGCCACCCAAGCCATCCTGGGATTCTATGAAACAAAATAACACACAGGAACAGCCCCACTTACCGACATACAGCGGGGAGTTGTTGGCATCTGCAAAGTCATCGATGTAGGAGATCCCAAAGGGCTGGATGGGCACAGTCCCAATCCCAGCCAGCAGCTGGGCAATGACCATCATGGCCCACATGCTGCTGGCCTCCTTCTGGGGGTCCTGGGTGGTGTTTGGGCACACAAACCTGTTCTCTGCATAGCAGAGCTCAACCTGCCCCTGGCTTTTGTTACCTGGCAGGGAGAAAAATGAGCATCACAGCACTGGCTATGTCCCCTGCCTTGTCCCACACTAAATCCCAAAGTATCAGGAATCTCCCAAACTTACTGAATAGGCACAAATTGCTGGATTTTGGATGTGTTGGTCATTTTATTCAGCAGGTCTCATCACCCTGCCCTTCCTTTGGAGTATAATACTGAGGTTAGGGGAGCAAACAACCCGGCTGGGACTTTAATCAAACTTTTAAAGAGTTCATGCCATGGAGTGAGGGTGCTCTGGGTTTTAAGAGGGCAGACCTAAGCCATGGCTGGTTTTGCTGTCTGTGGTCTCTGCTCCCCTGTGGTAGCTGGGCAGGAGCAGGGTGATGCCGTCTGGGGCCACCTGGCAGCCCTAAGCAGGACATCCTGCCCTGAATCTCTGCTGCCCCCATGGCTCAGGAGCAGCCCAGCTCCTTCCAAAACATGGGTTTTGCTCCTTCATACAGCCCAGACAGGGGGGTCTTCACCCTGCTCCAGGCTGCCATGGAAACTCCAGCCAGGACTGAAGCATCTTCAGGGGCTGTTCACAGACTGAATTTGTTCTTCTCCAGTCTCAGGCAATCCTCATAATGCCAATAGTTTTGCCCTGTCCATCTGTTTTTGCAGTCCATCCTCTAATCCTGTCCAATTTAGCAAAGGTGTTCTGCAAGACTTGTGCCCTGTACAGAACTTTTGGTTCAAGCACAGTTCTCGGTACTTTCCTTCCACCTTTTCAGTGATTTCTGGTTACACTTCCATGGTTGTACACAAGTCTAACACTAATCAGTTGGGGCATTGGCATTACTTGACCAGTGCATAATTCCTGTCCATTTTCCTTTTCACCCACACAGGGAGCATGGCTCTGGGCAGGGAGCAGGGGGATCCCTGCCCCTCCTCCTAGTGAGAGCAGCCCCTGTCCCAAATCCTGACCTGTCCACAGCCTGATGCATGAATTTAAGATGTCGAAAAGCTTGGCATCTGAAGCCTGATTTACTCTCCAAACTCAAAAATCATGGGATGGGGACCAGAAGAGAGCTGGGTTTCGGAGGTGGCAATTCCCACAGAGCCTGAGGCTCGTCAGCATTCAGAGGATTTAGGGACCAAACCACTTTGGAAAGACCAAAGCCAGCCCTGTAGCAGGTGATGCAGGTTCTTCTGCTTATTCCATTCTGCATGGAAAATAGAGCTGTCATCACACACATGAGCTTGTTCTCAAAGCCTTCCCAATGAAAGAGCAGCACCTTCCTTAGTGTGGATCCCAAGGATACTGGCTAGAGCAGAACAGGCCCTGGGATAGGAGTATCACAGAATCCCAGACTGGTTTGGGTGGGAAAGGACCCTAAGGACCATCCAATTCCACAGGCAGGAAGAGGTGCTCCTTGGTGCCCACTATCCCAGGGTGCTCCAAGTCTGTCCTTGAACACTTCAGGGATCCAGGGGCAGCCACAGCTTCTCTGCACAACCTGCACCAGGGCCTCAAGACCCTCACAGGGAACGACTTCCCCCCAGTCTCTAACCTAAAACTACTGTCTTTCAGAGAAGCTGTGGCTGCTCCATCCCTGGAAGTGTCCAAGGCCAGGGCTTGGAGCACACTGGTGTAGTGGAAGGTGTCCCTGCCCATGGCAGGGGGTGGAATGAGATGAGCTTTAATGTCCCTTCCAACCCAAACCATTCTGTGATTCTGTAACCACAGCAGGAATAACATGTGCAGAAGAGGCAGAAGCAATCCCATATGTAATTATTGCATTCAGAAGGGGTGTCAAAGCTCTAAAAAAATGAGGTTTAATTAAAAACTGCCCACCTTAATTCTCTTCCTCCAAACACATTTCAATCCTGTGTACCCTGCAAACACCCTGTTTTTTGGGGCAGACACAAGTAAGCCATCCTGGATGGGATGTGGAGGCACAGCTGGTGGCCCAGCTGGTGACACTCACCAGTGCTGAGCGCAGTGTACTCGTAGGGCCCTGACAGGAAGTGGGGCAGGGTGACCAGGAAAGCCCCCAGGGCCAGCAGCAGCCCCCCGACACCGATCACCCGCGGGCGGTGCACCCTGCTGCCAAAGTAGCTGACAAAGATGATGAGCACCACATTGCCGATCTGGAAAAGGCACAGAGAAACAGGAGCAACGTGAGGAGGACAGCATGGAGGACAGCCAGACCCTGTGGCTGTGTCTGGGTGGGTGGAGAGGTCTCATCAGGAGGTGTTTCACTCTCATCTCCTTGCCCTGCATGCTCACAGCACTGACTGCTCCCTTCTCCTCTTTGGCCAGAGGGTCACTCTTTGGCCTTGGCCACCCCTGTGCATCCTCTGTTGGCACAAATGGCATCACAGCCTCCCTGAGTTCTGCCTGGGGCTTTTTTCAGCACCCACGAGTCCCCCACCCCACAGGAATCACAGAATCCTTTAGGTTGGAAGATCAGTCTTAGACTGTGGAGTCCAACTGTTCCCTCAGCACTGCCAAGGCTGCTCCTAACCCATGTCCCCAGGTGCCACATCCACACATCTTTTCAACCCCTCCAGGGATGGGAGCTCCACCACTACCCTGAGCAGCTGTGCCAGGGCTGGACAACCCTTTCAGTGAAGAAATTTTCTGTCATATACAAACTAAACCTCCCCTGGCACAACTTGAGGCCATTTCCTCTTGTCCTGTCCCTTGTTCCCTGGGAGATCAACTAATGTGGCATAAACTGACAATTCCCCCCAAACCAGTGAGGAATGAAATGTGTTACCTCCATTCCTGTGACTCAAACAGACCTGAGCCCTGCTACAAAGTCCAGCCCACTGCAAATATTGGTGACTCTGGATGTTGTCAGCTGAAGATACAACCAGCTAAAGAGCCATGAAACCACCCAGCTCACTCAGGAGAGTGGGTGAACACCACAAAATTGCCATCACATGGGCTCTGTCAGCTCGGGAAAAGCTAAACATCACTTGAACTTTGGCATGTTGAAGCTGTCCCTACTCAAAGGTCCCTTCCTTTAAAGGTCCCTTCCAACCCAAACCACTCTGTGATTCTATGTATGGCTAAGAAAACTTTGTATTTATGTTTGTGTGGGCTCCCTTGCTTGTCTCTGTGGTTTTGTTCTTGGAATTGCTGCAGGCACCAACGCAATAAGATTGTTGTCCTGGCCAGGCAGGGCAGCTAACATAGCCACAGGCAGCAGGAAGTCTCAGTGGGCCCTGAGACACCTTTTTCATCCCAAATGCTCATGCTGATTGAGGTAAGACCTGGACATCCACTTCCCCAAAGGTCCAGGAAGATTCCCAGTGTCCAGCTTCTTGATGGAGCATCCCATGCACTCACCAGGGAGCTCACAAACAAGTGCAGAGCCACTTGGTGCCAGCAAAAAATCTCTGCCAGCAAGTCTTTTCCTGGCCTTTTCCAGCCCTTGAAGAGCTGCTAGAAGGGACAGAAATCCTGAAAATGTGAACCAGAAAACTTATTCCAGGGGAGTTCTTGATTAGAAAGTGTTTGTGAGAAAATCCTCAGCCAGCTCAGCAATGTGCTGAGGACAGGGTTAGATGGGATACTGGATAGAAATACTTCCTTGTGAGGCTGGTGAGGGTCTGACACAGATTGTCCCAAGGAGCTGTGGCTGCCCCTGGATCCCTGGGAGTGTCCAAGGCCACGTTGGATGGGGTTTGAGCACCCTGAGATAGTGGAAGGTGTGAAAGGTGCTCCTCCAGGCACACAGAGGCCAAGGAAGCCCTGGGTGTGAACATCCCTGAGACCCTGTTTTGGGAAGGTGACCCAGTTTTGGGAAGGTGACCCCCATGTTCCCAGCCACCCCTTGGGTGTTCCTCTCACAGTTACCTCGTGCAAGCTGGAGATGAAGCCCGAGGAGAGGCTGGAGAGCCCGAAGCGCTTCTCGATGGTGGTGAGGCTGCTCTTGAAGTTGGCGCTGTAGAGGAGCTGGGAGAGCTGCAGGAGCCCATGGCACAGCACAAACACCTGTGGGCAAACAGAAAGTGCCAACCCTGTGAGGATCCTGTTGGAGTCACAGACTCATTCAGGATGGAAAAGACCCCCAAGGGCATCAGGTCCAACCTCTGACCAAGTACCACCATGCCCACAAAAGCATATTGAGAAGTGCCACATCTGATTGCTGTTTGATTCCAGGGACAGTGACTCCACAACTTCCTGAGGCAGCCTGTTCCAATGAATAACCACTCTTCCAGTGAAGAATTTTCCCTGAAATCCGATGTGAAGCTCTCCGTGCACCCCTTGTGGCCATGTGAGACCTCAGTGCCCTGCTGCTGGGTAACTGCTGGACAACCACATCCTGGTGAGTGTATTCCAGCTGGCTTTGGCCAGCAGCTGCATCTCTGACACGGAGCATCCTGGGATTCACTCAGCTGCAAAGTCAATTAACAGAACCTGCTCCAAGGGGTGTTGCTAGAAAAAGTGGAAAAAGGGCGTTAAAAGCCCCAGAGGGAGAGGATGAAATATGCACAGCCTGGTCTCACTGCTAGGAGACTCCAAAATAGTATTCCAAATGCAGCATTTTCCCTTGAGCCGGGCAGTGAGCTGAGCCAGGAGCCAAGCTGAGGGCAGGCAAAGGAGGGAATAGGAGAATTTAGGGAGAAGCCTGGTTAAAAGAGCCTGGGTGGGCTGTGAGAGGAGAGCACTCTCAGCCAGGGATGCAAGAGGCAGCTCACAAGTGTCTTTTGATCTATATTTAGTCAGAACAGTTTTCCTTTATTTTTCTTGGAATGGAATGCATCCACACGGTGCCAAAAGTATTTTAAAATCAATTAAAAAAAAAAAAAAAAAGGGGAAAGGTCTTTCTATTTAGATGCACAGGAAATCAAATATTTGCTGAAGACCGGAAGAGTGTCCCGCAAAGATAACGGTGGGAAGTGTGGGATGATGGATTGGGGATCAAAGGTACTGCAAGGCTGACAAGTTCCTGATGTCCTTGGCCAGGAGAGCAGCAATAGTCCTGATGAGCATATCTTTGGAAGTGCCCAGGAGCCCTGACCCACTAAATGATTTAAAAAAAAAAAAAGAAAAAAAATCAAAAAAGACCAAAATTGTCCATTCTGCTCAGAGGATGCAAATTCCATAAGTGGGTGGAGTTGTGTTTTGGGAGCAGAGGAGGATGCAAGGCCAGGCCCAGCAACTGTAGCAGAATTTGGGGAGAAGATGGTCAAGAAAATGGTTTCTTGGGAATCTTTTCCTGCGAGGGAAGAGAGATCCAGCCAGAAGACCTGGCTGGGAATATGAAAGCATAAGGGATGGGAAAGATGCTGAGAGACAGCAGGAGAGAAGAGGATGGAGATGAAGGAGAAAATGGAGCCCTGGCAGTGTGAGGGCAGCTTGGGAAAAACCTGGAGACCACAGGGAAGACGAAGGAGAAAGGCAAACACCCAAAAAAAGAGGGAAGGATCACAGGCACAAGCCACCATCATAGAGTCCCCAGCCACATCTCAGAGGGGTGAGAGCTGCCAGGCTGGCATCAGGCTGCCACTGAGATAACCAGGAGAGGACAAATTCCCAAGCTGGGACTTTGCCCCAACAGAAAGCCACAGAGCAGGAATTTGGGGTGGAACGTGGGAAATCCTCCCGGACAGGGACAAAGTGGAAGTGAAATATCTGCCAGTAGACTCTTGAAGCCGAATGACCTCTCCACCCTCCCGCTATCAGCTCCCACACTTGAAATCCCATCCCAGCAAAAAATCCTGCTGGTGGAAGCTGGATTGACCACCTTCTCCTTCCCCTGCCCTGACCTGGGATCACCATGGGCTGATCTAGAGCTGAGGGGTGATTCCTGTGATGATGGGAACTGGAGAAGGGATTTGTTGCCAAGAAAATCACTTTTTGTTCCTGCAGCTCTGGCCAGACCCTACCGAAGCCACTGGAGCAAGGAAGCTCCAGCTGAACAGCAGCACTCCGGGACTGCCCGAGAGCAGAGCAGCTGGAAGCAGAGCTCTCCCGGAGCCAGGCGCCAGCCGGAGAAGCAAAGCTGTTTACCAACGGGGAGGGAAGAGGGTGGATCACCGAGGCTGAATTTAGCGCAGCAAATGTCAGCCCGATCCCGGGGCAGATGGGGAGACGGAGTGTCGGGGACAGAGAGGATGCTGGCAGGGAGGGGAGATGAGGAGGAGAGGCAGCCTGGCTCCCCGGAATGCTGGGGCTGGCAGGAGATGGGGTGGAGGCATGGAAGGACTATGGGAACCACAGGAGAGAAGAGGAGAGGGGAGGGGAGGGGAGAGGAACAAGCCGAGGATAAGGAGCACAGGGAAGAAAAGTCAAACTGGCAGGAGCTGTCCCAAGACGGGTTTATGCCTTGGGGATAACACGGGATGGCCAAAACGGAGCCCTGGATCTCGAGATGCCTGGGAGCAAGCTGGAGCTGCCTGCCAGGAGGGAAGGCAAGGTGGGAGAGGAAACCCTTGGGGTGGAACTGCTTCCCCCTGCCCATGGGTCCTTCCAATCCAGCTCTTGTCTGCAGGATGAGCCGGAAAGGCAAAGCCGGAGGGAAGCTCCAGGGTGATCACACCCTGAGACCACACAGCAGCCTCAGCCCTCGGATGTGCAGAGCCCAGGGAACGGGAGGGGAAGGGCAAGGGTGATTTTTTTCCTTGAGAAGAAGCTGCCACCCAAAACAGCCGGAGAAAGGCAGAACAACCTTTGCTCCAGGACTTGTGCAGCTGGAACATGACTTTTCCAGACGCACTCCGACTGTCTGGAGGTGACATGAAGCCTGATTTAAGACTTCCCCCGCGTTCAGCAGACGTGGTTTTAATTAAAACACGGACATCCCAAACCTTGAAGAGGGATGTACTCTTATAACTGGGAGAGGGCCTTACTTGGAGGGCTTCCAAACGGAGCCTGTGCACCCCAAGGCTGGTGGACGTGAGGAACACCACTCTCCATGTCCCCTCATGGATCTCTCCCATCCCTGTCCCTCTTCCCACACGTTCCCATCCCCATGTGCTCATGCTGACCACACACAACCTGCTGGCCCATGGAAACCTGGCCCTCCCAGCTGTGCCAGATGTGCTGTGCTCAGCCGCCGAGCAGCCCCAGGAGGGGAGGGAGCTCCATCATCCATCTTCCCTCATAACAAGAAGGGGTTCTTGGGAAGAGCCAAGCTCGTTTGCAGGGAGGTTTCACTGACGCAATGCTGGACGAAGGCGAGGGCATGGTGGGAGGTTGAGGAGCCAGGGGCTCTCCCAAGCACTGACCTTCCAGAGCAGAGGCTCCCACGGGAGCCTGGCGGAGTTTTGGAGCTGCAGACAGGCAGAGAGCAGCACGGGGAGGCCAAAGGCATGAACCCACATGCACCACCCCAAAATCCCCTCCTAATCATCCCCACGCTCCCTTCGGAGCAATCCTGACTCCAGGCTGTTTACACAAGGCACTTGACTCCTTTCCAAGAGGAGCTTCATTTAGAAGGGAAGCAAACTCCTCGTGGGGATCAGCACCTCCCAGGGCAGTGCTTTTTCCAAAGGAAGAGAAACCCACCCCATTGCAGGGAAGGGAGAGGACTGGTCCTTCCATGCTCTGGACAATGGGAGCTGGCAAGGATTCCGTCAATCCCAGCCTAAACCTCCTTCTGAGATGTGCCAAACAAATACTCAGGTTTCATTTCAAAGGAAAGCCTCCAGGGATCTCCAGGAGTCAGGATAAGACTCCTCCAGGTGGGAGCCTGACTGCTCTGCAGGGACCACGAGTTTGGGAGGATCCTGCTATATGTGGCATGGTCATTGCTCCACCTGGAGAAGTGAGTTAAGGGTTAATTCTCTGCTCTGCTTCCACAGCTCATGTCCAAAGTCATTCCTCACCTCATTTTTCAGTGTCTTCCCCTTGGCAGCCCTGGCTGGAGAGAAGGAGGGTGGAAATGTTAACAACACTCGTGCTAATCTCTGTGCCCAGCATCCTTCCCACGGCAGTGGGGATGGAAAGAGCCAGGGCTTTGTTCATTAGATGGACTCAGGAACTGCCTGGAGAGCTGGACACCCTCACAGAACCTACCCAAGTGTTCCCAGGTGGCTGAAGACACCGAGGTAGGATGTGGCCAAAAGCAAAATTAATCTGGCTGGAGAAAACCTTTGGAAAGGACTAGGGGTAAGGATGCTCCATTAGCTCTTTCCCTACACAGAGCACTTCTGGAGTTGTGTCTTGGGCTCCAGAGAACCAAAGCAAAATTGTTTGACCTTAGTGAAAAGTCAGAAGATTTTCCTCCCAAAATCAGGAAACATTCCTCCCAAAGCAGGAGATTTCAACCTGTCTACTGCTGGAGACTCCCTCCTCTTTAATATCCTGAGCTTCCAAGGGGAAAAAAGGAAAAGGAGGGGAGAACTCTAGAAATTAATATGAATATCCCAAAAATTTTAATAGGGAGAAGACAGGGTGTTTATTTTAGAGTTTGCATGTGATCAACTCTTCCTACACCAGGAGATCCTCCTGCAGCAGGATGGCTGAGGTCACTCAGTCCAAAAGAAATTTTTCAGTTGGAAATGGGAAATGTAGTGTGGGGAAATACATCTCTCCTTGGCATCACTTGCCTGGATTTGTAGATCCAAAAGCACCATGAAAGATGTAAAGAAACCCAGCAATTCCACAGAAGGAACCAAACACCCTGCACAGCACTCACCCTTTAGCAGTGCCTCTGAGCCTAGCCCGATGGCAGCATTTGGCTCCTAAGTGGGATTTCTATCCCAAATAATAAAAGAATATAGAAATGAAGTTGCTCAGGGATTGCCTGAAGCACGCTGGGATGATGACTGTCTGCTGCCAAGCGATGCACGTTTCACACCCCCAACTGTCACGTGCAAAGAAAATATTTGCTCTTTTTGCAACAATCACAGATGTGGGATTTCCTGGCACTGCATCCCGGTGACTTTGGGCCCATGTGAGCCCAGCTTTGCCCAGGATGGAGGTTTCTGGCTGCAGAGGGTTGCTGAGACAGACCCTCAGCTGTGATGCTTCCCAAGAAAACCCTGCCTGCACAATGGGATGCATCCAGCAGCTTTCCCTCCCTCCGGCAGGTTGGGTAGTTGGGGCTTTGCTCCCTCACTCTTTCCCAAAGGGCTCTTTCCATTCCAGGCCATCAGGATCCAGCCAGGGTTTCCCTGAGGGCAGGTCCAGGCTGGCTCTGGCTGACCCACAAGTGTGTGCAAACACTCCTCCCGCCCGGCTGGCCGTGCCTCGTGCTCCCTATCAGCGTCACTGCTCTCCCGTCCTGCTCCCCATAATCTTATCTACACTGACCACTCCTTGCTTGTGTTTGGGCACCCAACCACCTCACCCCTCATAAAATTACCTTGTCTCAGGTCTCCTAGACCTTGATCCCACTAAACTTTCCAACACATTTTAACGCTGGCTCTTCCCAGTCTTTTTCCTTATCCCACTGCTGGATATCCCACTGCAGGTGGTTCTTCCCTCCCTGAGCCTGATCCCACCAAAAGCAGACATGAACCCAGTGCTGGACCAGGTGCTGCCTGGTGCCAGCACCATCACCATGAATGCTGGAAGAGCCCTGTCACTGCTGGTTCTTCTCCCCATGTCACTAAAAACCTTCCAATTTCTTTGCCACAAACCCTCATCCACCCTGCCGTTCCTCCCTGTGCAGTGCCCAGGATTGGAATATGACTTCAATTTTCTTGCTAAAATCAATGGCTCTAATCAGCAATGACTTTCTCCTCTCGGTGTTTCCAACTCCAAACCTGCAGCCATGCTGCCTCCAGACCCAGGGCTTGATGAATCCCCTGTTCTGGCTAAACGAAGCAATTCTTAATCTTTTTCAACAGGATATGAGAGCACAACTGGGTCATCTCCAGGCTTCTGGAATACACTCCTCAGCAAATTCCTTTAGTCCTTTCGAAGGAAGGGACAAAAAACTGTCCCTGCTGCTGCTGGGACTTCAGACCCCGAGGCCAGGCTCCTGTTTCTTCTGCAGGAGGTATCCAGCCGTCCCAGGGAGGGGAAAACCCCCTGCTGCTGTCCAAGGCTCCCTGCATGCTCCCAACACCTTCACCCCAGGATGCTCCCAAGCCTTATCACACCCTGAGAGCCCACAGCCTCCTCCTGACCTTGCTGTCCCCTCTCCTACCCTCCCTCATTCCCTCCCTCTCCCTGCCCCAGTACAACACCCAATTTAAACTTCTCCTAAGGCTTTTAAATCTCTCCCTGGATCACCTCCGGCTGACATAAGTGAGAATAACTCTCTGTTGTCCTCCTGTTTCCTTCTCCATGCCAGGCGGTCTGCAGGCATGGAAAAAAAGCTTCCCCCTGCCTGCACTCCCAACACTTTCACACTGCTCCTCTGTGCTCTCCAGCTTCCAGCTGAAACCAGTCCAGCTCCCCTAAATCAAAAGATATTTATAAAGTTCTCCTCCTTGTCATCTTTCTGGGGATCCCAAAATCAATTAAAATAGTTCAAAACCACAAATGAGACAGTAAAGGCGAAGAAGCCAAATATCTGAGGCTCTGTAAACAGAGAATTCCTGTGAAATAATCCTTTTCCAGTGGTTGTCTGGGAGCGGAAGATGGACATAGAATCACTAAGGCTGGAAAAGACCTCCAAGATCATCAGGACAAACATGAGCCTAAACAACATGGTTGGGACTCTGGGCTGGGGGACATTGATGGGGTCCCTGGCCAGGTGTGGTATCAAAAGAACCAACCATCTCCTCCACCTCTAAACCTGTTTTAATCCTTTAGGCTGTGAGGTTCTCAGTGTCCCCAGTGCCACCAAGTGCTGGCATCCACCTGGAGCTTGTATCCATCCTGCATTCGCCAAGCAGCTCAAGTGAAGCCCCTCAAATCCCAGTGCCAGCCCATTCCTAGCACCATTGCATTCCCACACCTCCAAACATCAGCAGTAACTGATGGAAAGTGATGGAAATGCTGGAAAATACCCCGAGAGTGATAGGATCCATTGTAGGGGGTGGTGGTCCCTGTCACAGGGAACATGGAGGGGCAAGATGGTTTACATGGAAAAATAATTTGTTATTTTGGCCCAAGCCCTGCAAAAGACACTCTAAATGTGATCCCAGCACGTGGGCTTTGGGGATTAAATATGAGCTTCATGATTAAGGCTTCCAAGTCTTAATCATGTCCTTCCAAGACTGTTGAAAGTAGGGAATTGTGTTGTGTTGGAAATACTGTCCCCATCAGAAACTGCCATTGCCTGTACAAAGACATTGTGTCTGACTGACTTAAACCCCTTTATAGCACCTGGCTCTGGGGGTGGGGGTGATGCCTGCAGCTTCCCACACAATTTGGGATTGGATGAGGCTTTTCTATAATCCATCATTCACAGCACCAGTGGCTTCTTGTACAAACAAGAGCTACAAACCCTTCAAATCCAGATGTTGACCACGCCACACCTGCTGATGGCCATTCACTCCAAAACTCCCCACACCTGGAAATTCCACTGTGACACTTTGGCATCCTACTCATTTCTGGGGGCTGAGGGGATTGCCACTGCACACTGGCTAATGCTTTCTGATCCTGAAGCAGTTCTTTTGTTAATGTATAGATCTTCAATGCAAATGTCACAGGACAGGAAGAGCAGATGGGTCAGGAAAGGGTGGGGGATCTTGTTGCCTGTTAATTAATACATTTGCTCTTAAAAGCAGGAATATTTCTCTGAGGGATTGGTGTCCCAGATGGGGCACATCATCCCTCTGATGCCAACGAGCACCTTTGCATAGAGCTCAAACTGTTCCTTCACCACACCGCTGCTGGGCTGTTGACTTATTAAACCAGGAAGAATTTTAAACCAGAAGTTTTAAAAGAAAAAGTTTAAAAAGAAGTTTTAAAGCTTTTCTTCAGACAATGGTTTTCCTGCCACCAGCAAAGTGACACCCCAGAGTCATCTGCCCTCGGCCAGATGCTCCCAAAAGGTCCCATCCATGTGCCCTGGGGTGTGTGGGGTGCTGAGCACCCAGTCTGACTCTGGGACACCCACATCCCACACCCTGCTGCTGCCTATGGGGTCCACAAATGGAATAGCACTTATCTGTTGGGGCTTTTGATTTTTGATCTGAAAATCCGACACTCAGCAAAAGGATTTGGCAATGTTTTTTCACTCCAGGCTATCTCTGCGTGCTGCCAGCTGAAGGGAGCTGCGCCAGTTTCCAGGGAAGAGCATGGACTGCAAGAAGGGCTCTGGTTTTGGGTGATTTTACTCACCCTGAGTTGTGGTCATTACTACAGCAGCCCAGAGAGGGCCAGGGGCACATTTTGCAACTCCAGCAGAGGAGAGGACAGGTCAGCAATCCCCTCCAGAGGAACATCAGTGCAGCCCAGAGGGAGCCCCAAATCAGCCAGGGTAATCTCAAACTCTTTCTCCTTGAGTCCTCAGCCAAAACTGCCATCAAGTCTCCTCCTGGAATAGCCCAGTCAGGGCAGCAGGGACCTTCAGGGGTGCAGGATTGGGAGACATCATCTGGGATGATGTCTCCAGCCCTGGGAGCTCCTAGGAGGAGGAGCAGCCCCGAGGTACCCTACAGCATTCCCACGGAACTCCAGCACAGCCCAGGGAGGAGCGGGCAGCACTGTCCTTCATGCAGGGCGAGGGAAGCTCACTGGCAAACAATCCCCAAACACATCCCGACCATGACACCTTATCCACAGTCACACATCCCGAAAATCCCGGGCTTTGACACTGACAAACCACAGCAGGCACAGCTGGATCCAGGAGCAGCGGTGGGAAATCACCTGGGCTGGCCCTGAGCACCACCAGCACCATGGGCACGAGGTGTCCCTGCCTGCCCCTGGCTGCACATCCCCCGAGCTGCTCTGCTCCCAAAACCTGCACCTGGCTGCTCCAGGTGCCGATGGGTGGAAATGCTGCCAAGCAAGGCATGGAAATCCCCCCTGCCAGCGACATCCCGGCGATGTCCCGAGGACGGGAACCAGCACGTGCACATCCAAAACCGGGCCGAAGAGAGGAGGGGAAGGACAGGGTGAGGGGCGCTGTGAAGCCAGGATGGCTGCAGGGTGTGAAAGGTGACACACGGCCGGGGTGAGCGCTGTGTTCGCACACAGGCAGGGAGCTCAGGAGCTCGGGCAGGAGCCTCTCAGCCTGCGGCAGGTGAGGAACGGGGCAGCCAACATCGCAAAACCCACCGAGCCTTCGCTTCTGCCGCTCACAAAGCTCTGCTCACCCAAGTTTTTAAAGTAAGCCCGTGTCATTCTAGGCAGTGTTTTATTTCACACCAGGATGTGGTTAATCATTCCCCAAGCAGCAGCACACCGTGTACCAGACGCCGTGGGGAAGCTCACGAAGAGCTCTCCGTGGGGTGAAACAGCCACGGGCTGTGCGGGACATCACTGCGACCCCACCGAGCACCGAGCGGGGCGGCATGACCCGGGACTGCCCCAGGGCTGGTGTTCAAATTCTGCAGCACCAAACACCCTTCGTCTCACCCGCGGTGAGTGCGAGGGACACGGGGATGTGTGGGATGGGCTGGGGTCCCTCTCCAGGCAGGAATCCCCCTCCCTCCCTCCCCGCGGGCATCCCTGCCCGGCTCCCATCCTTACTTTGATGTTGCAGAAGATACTCCGGGAGCAGGTGCTGGAGCTCTTGGGGATGTCCGCTGGGGATTTGCCAACTTCGGCGTGGACTCCCATGGCGAGGGCTTCCCGGGGAGCTCGGGATAGCTGGGCTGTGCTCGGGCTGCTGCCGCTCTCCGGCCCGTCCCGCCGCACGGACTGTGCCGAAATCCCTCCAAGGCTGCGAGTGAGCCAGGCAGCGGGAGCGTCAAGTTTTTATAAGTCGCCTCCGCCGGGCGATGATGAAACGCTTTCTCCTCCCTCTTTTCCTTCGCGCACCGAGGGAACTTTAAAGCCGCAGGAAGCAAAGGCAGCGCGCTGGGAGCAGGTGGGAAGCAGGGCTCGGCCAGCCCGGGACACCTCGGGAGAGAGGGCTGTGGCGGTGTGACAGTGCTCTGCCCACCCGTGGGGACACCCAGCGCCCCGACCCGCCTCGGTGCTCGTGTGCCAGGCTGCGGGACGTGGCTGGACAAGGAGACAGCGCTGGCAGCGCAGCCTTCCCGCAGGGAAAACCACTGGGATTTCAATTCAAAGGCCCCCTGAAGGGGCGAGAGGAAGGGGAGGCACCTTTCAGCAGCTGGGATTTGGCTCCCAGGTGGTGCGAGGGGGAAACTGGGTGGGCCAGATGGAGAAATCCTTCCCTGGGTTAAGGGGTTTGGGAGGGGGGAAAGCTTCTGTGTTTCTTTGGTGGAAAAAGCTGCGTTTGTGAAGCTCCCGAGCACTGCTTTCTTTCACCAATACCTCTCGGGGCTTTGTTTATGCAAAGCGCTGATTTATTTTGCAAGCTCCTCTCAGGGGGAAACGCGTCAGAAGGAGCAGGGCAGGTTGATCCAGCCGGAGGAGAAACCAGCTTCAAGTGTTTTGTCCACATTATCGCTTTCCCTGCGTCGAGCAGGTGCGGAGCGCTGGGGAAAGAGCGGAGCCCACCCTGGGCTGTGCTGGGGCTGGAGAAACAAGTCCCAGCTCCGGGGATGGTTTCCCGGGGAGGACTGGCGGCTGCCCGTGGGTGATGCCGAGGAGCAGAGCCCCTCTCGGTGGCACCCCTGTCCCCCGTGCCGTGGGCGCTCACCACGAGAGGGTGCCTTGAACCCGTGGGAAGCTGCTTCCCGGGAGCTGCCATCCTCCCGCCTCACCCGAACCCTCCCGGCCGCTCGATCCCCGGCTCAGGACCCTCGGGAACTGACCCTGCCTAGGGCGCTGTGAAAATAAGGTCAAAAGAGCTGATTTTCGCGGTCAGCTTCCCAATTTCCGAACCCTGTCCCAGGACAGGTGGGTATCGCTGGCTTTGGGGTGCCAAAAGAAGCATCCTTGTTTTCCAGCTCTCTTTTTTCCACTCCCATCCGCAAATTTGCTGGATCTGGGGCCAGGGCATGGCATGAAGAGACCCTTTATTCCCCGTCAGAGTTAGCCAAGCCCTTTTACCCAACATTTTATGTCAAGGGATGGAGAGTTTCAGCCTTACTACCAAGAGAAAAGCTCAAGCAAACCAACATCTCTGCTCCTCTCCCATCCTCCCCAGGAGCTGGACGTGCCACTGACCTAATTTCTGAGGCAGAGCCTGACCTGCTCCCTGCCGGCCCCGTGTCTCCGTTTATCCTGCAGCAGCCGTGACGCTCACTCTGTCATAACAACCCAATCCACGGAGCAGCTGCTCTGGCCACTGACTCCAGCTTTTCCCTGCCAGTTTGTCTCCATACAGCAAAAGGTAGCAGGGAAGGTACCTGACAAGCCTGTGCCCAGCCTGGCAGCAGGAAAACACCCCTGCCCTGATGCCCCATGCCATGGATGGGGTTGGACACCCCATGAAGGTGGGGCTGGTGACCCCCACAAGGGGAGGTGAAAGGCTCTGGTGGGTCAAAAGGGAATTGGGACTCTGATCTGCCTCTGGTGAGCTCCTCAGGGGTCTGGATGTCACTGCCCCATGGGAATTGTTTTGATTGGAAAAGCCCTCTAAGACTATGGAGTCCAGCTGTTCCCCCAGCGCTGCCAAGGCCACCACTGACCCATGTCCCCAAGTGCCACATCCACACCTCTGTTACATCCCTGCAGGAATGGGGACTCCACCACTGTCCTGGGCAGCTGTGCCAGTGCCTGACCACCCCTTCTGGGATGGAATTTCCCCAATATCCAATGTAAACCTCCTCTGGTGCAGCTTGAGGCCGTTTCCCTCATCCTGTCCCTTGTTCCCTGGGAGCAGAGGCTGACCCCCCTGGCTGCCCCTTCCTGTGCAGAGCCAGAAGGTCCCACTGAGCCTCCTTTTCTCCAGTCTGAGCCCCACCAACTCCCTCAGCTGCTCCTGGTGCTCCAGGCCCTCCATGGATGCAGTCCTTGGTGGGAACTGACCACACATCCCAGACAGTGGCTGGAGGAGCCTCAGACATGCTTAGAAGCACAGGACCTGTCCCTCCAGGCACCACTGTGCCCCCCAGGTCTGGCCACCCTCAGCAAGCCCCTGCTGCATCTCAGACATGGAGAGATGCCCCAGTGGGGCTGATTTGCTGGAGGGCAGGGAGAAAGGATGCCGGCAAACCATGCAGCTGTTGTATTTCTCAACGTGCAGCTCTTGCAATAGGTAAGGCAAGCAAACAGCTGGTTCATGCCCAGCCATGAGCCATGTCCCGTGCTGGGACCTCCCCAGGGGCTGCATGCCCTGCTGGCCCAGCCCTGCTCATGCCACATCCTGGTCTGTGCTCCAGGAAAAGCTCCCAGTGAGCGTTTTTCCCAAGCAGGGAGCACTGCCCAGGCCTTGGCAGCTTAAATAGCCATGGTAAGTAACACAATAATAGCTGGCTATCTGAATTCAAAGTCCAGTCATCTCTGACCATCGGAGAGCACTGCTGACATCTCCCAAGGTTTTATCCCACTGGAAAAGAAACTCCAGTCCTTGGTTCATCTCCAGCTTTCTTACAGCAACACTGCTTTTAAATCAGGGACTTCAAGCTGTGCAACAGAAGTAACAAAATTATCTGCATGTGAGAAAATGGGGGCCTCTTGCCCCTTTTTGCTGCATTTTCCTTCCTTGGGAAGGAATGGCTCATGCTGCAGATGAGTGCAGGGGTGGGAAGTGACTGATGGTGGTGCTGCCAAGGGAAGGAGAGTTGGGTTTCACATTCTTCTCATCATGCTTGGTCAGGGCAGTAGGGCTGATGTTAAAGTGCCTGGCAGGAGGGTTTGGTTCATTTTGCAGAGCTCCTGGGGCTCTGCTTCATCCTCAGCCCTTGAAATGAGCTCCTCCTGGCCAAGGAACTGGCTGGAAAGAGAACCCCTTGTGCTGCTGGCTGAGAGGGAATCACTGACTTCAGTCAGCAAGGCTGAATCAGCCATGGCTCTCCATGTCCCCAGCAGCTCAGCCCCTAGCCCAGCCTTTTCCCTCACCTGAAACATCCACCAGTGCAAGGGCTTGTCTCCATGTGGAACATGCCCGCCAGGCTCGTTCCCAACAGCCAGGCCAAGCTTTCAGCAGGGCAGGGAGTAGGACAGACCCTCTTTGGGGTGCTCACCTCATTCACACAACATCAGAACCCTCTGAAGCCACTTGCCTTCTGCTGGGGAGGAGATTAGGTCAAACTCCTTCAACATGACCACGAGTAAAGAGAAAACTCTTTCCCCTCATCCTCCTCCTCAGTTCTTCCCACCAAGTGGTGGGCTGATGCTTTCCTGGGCTGAGAACAAGACCTGCTCTGCTTCACCACCCAGCTTCAATCTGGAAGGGACTGAGCACCTCACTTTTCCTCCACAGTATTGCCACCCAGTCCTGCTCAATTCTTAGTTGCCAACTGAGCTTCAAAATCATAGAAATCATGGAAAGCGTTGGGTTGGAAGGAACTTAAAACCCATCCAGTTCCACAGGGACACCTTCCACTAGCCCAGGCTGCTCCAAGTTCTGTCCAAACTGGCCTGTGACACTTCCAGGCATGGAGCAGCCCCATCTTCCCTGAACCTTAAACTTGGAAATTATTTTCTTTAGCTGTTCTGCCACCTCTAGAAGACCTCAGAGTGCTCTGACAGCCACGACTGAATGGAAATTCATTTGCTGGGGAAGCAAACATGAAGCCCCTGAGCTCTCAGGAGGTTTCAGGATTGCAAGCACAAACATTACTCTCGGAATGTGGATTAAGAACCCACTCCATGTTACCAGAGCCCATCTGGGGGTGCAGGGGGTGCAGCCCCCAGTTATTCCCTGGGACTGGTGGTGTGGCATGGGGGACAACAAGGACCAGAGTGGCATCAGTGGTTCCTGCCAGTGCCTGTGGCTGGGAATTACAGAGCTGGGTTTGATCTGCCAGCATGGCGTGTTTGGAGCAGGAATACTGGTCAGGGAAGAGCACAGCTGCACCTGAAGAACAGGCTTGGCTGCCTCACAGCTGGTCCTGGGCATGGGCAGTGAGGGGCAGGTGATTCACCAGCACCCCCAGGGGTGTCCAGCCCCCGGGGAGGGGACACTGCTGTCCCCACGGTGGAGAGGCCCATGGGGGATTTGCTTCTGGGGCAAGGGACAGCCGAGCCCCAGAGTGGGAGGTGACACTGCCTGTCCTCCACCTGAGGCCACCAGCAGCCCTGCAGGGCAGCCAGAGCTACGCCCAGGATCAGGAGTGAGGTCATGGTGGCAGGGAAGTCCTCTGGGAGGTGACAGCAGAGCTGCATGTGAGTGTTGAACCTTCCCTGCCATGATGCTGACTAATAAATACATCAAGTAACTCCATCTCACATCCAAACCCAGGCCACCAAACCTCTTGCAGAGCAGCAGCAGGAGCAAGGTGCATTCTGGAGGAATAGATGGGAAGGCAGGTTTTGCCAGGCTGTGGCTGCAGGGTGGCTGTGGAGCCTGGAAACTGGGAGGCTGGGATTTTGCCAGGCTGAGTCTTAAGGAAGGGCAGAGAGGAAAGCAGAAGCTCCTCTACTTTTAAGAACTAGGGGGAATGGAGGAAATGCTTTTAAAGGAACCCTGGTGGTGCTTTGTGTCTCATAAACAGCCACTTTCTTTTCCTCTGCCTTTGCTGTTTTGAGTAAATCTCGTTTATTCTGAGGCCACTTGAGTTTCACCATCAGTTGAGTCAACACCATGGTACACCAAGGGCTTTGCAGTTCGACTGGAGATGGCCTGAGGGTGGATTTTGTTGGTGGGAGAGCCAACTCTCCATTCTCCATAACACCTTTCCCACCTCTCCTTTCTCCCCAGGAGCTTCCAGAGATGGCAGCCCCAAGGTGTCACGTGTGGGGCCTTTAGCTCAGCACATTCCAGAGGAGAAACTCTTCTGGCTTGCTAAAGGAGGAGGTGGGAGATGGGAATTAAGATTATTTACTCCACACCCTGCCCATCTGCGTCGTGCCATGCTCGAGCAGTTGGCAGGAGGGACGATGACGTGTGCAGTGTGGGTGCTCTGAATGTTGGGGGTCACCCAGTGCCCAAAGGGCCCCCCAGCCCTCCCACCCTCCTGGCACTCTCCAAGCACAGTGTTTCAAACAGCCAGATATTTGTAGCCAAGCCAGAGCCCCAGCCTTCACTGCAGGATGTGTTCTGCACACCAGAACAAAGAGACAGTCTTTGCCTCGGAGGATCTGCAATCTAAAGCATCAGTATCCTGTAGGAAAAGCAATTAAAGGAGGCAGACAAGGATCTGACAGAGCCATTCAAAGCAGGATTGCATTTCCTTGAAATTGCTTCAAGTGATCACGATGAGACAATCTAAATTAACTCTGCCCACTGCCAATAAACTGCACAGTTGGTAAATATTGCAGGAACAGTGCCCCTGAGCGAGGCTTCTGCTGCCTGGAAAGGTAGAGTCAAATATTTATGTAAAATTCCCTAACCTCCACACCTCCATGGACCCACACAGCCCGGAGAGACATTTTCCAGGCTCTCCTCTGCCTCAAAACGGGTTGCAAGGCAAAGCTGGTGCATCCAGTGTCTGAAATCCCTGCAGAGCTGTGGGGGGGAGGTGTGGGACTGGATCAGACCCTGAGCAGCTCAAGGAGGGTCTTATCCAGAGGGACACCCCATGCCCTGGCAAGGGGCACATGCCAGCCCTGGGAAGAAGGTGGTGCCATCTCAGCATCACCTGTCCCAGCAGCTGCTCCCAGCCAGGTGTGATCCAGCTGCAGCCATCCCAGGAAGGGACAGAGAGCTCTGGTGTCATCCTCCTGCTTGCCTTGGGAAGGTCAGGCAGGTGACGTGTGAGATGTGTCACCATGTGAGATGTGTCACCGTGTGACACCCTCTAATCACTGTGGGTGAGGAGTCTCTGCTCTCTGGCAGGCAAGGGACTGACGTGAGCACTGAGTCCCCACAGACACCCCAGGAAGGGCCAGAGGGCTTGGGATGATCTCTGTGGTTTTGGACATTTGGAGACCCAAATGGCCACATTGGTCACATCCCACTGGAAACCTTCACTTCCTCTGAGATCCCTGTCAGATATGGAATCACTGGATGGTTTGGGTTGGATGGGACCTTAAAGCTCATCCAGTGCCACCCCTGCCATGGGCAGGGACACCTTCACTGTCCCAGGTTGCTCCAAGCCCTGTCCAACCTGGCCTTGGACACTTCCAGGGATCCAGGGGCAGCCACAGCTTCTATGACTCTTAAACTTGGAAATTCTTTTCTTTAGCTGTTCTGCCACCTCTAAAAGACCTCAGAGTGCTCTGGCAGCCACCACTGAATGGAAATTAAACTAAAAGTGAAATACCCAAAAGCTTTAATGGCTCTTAGTCCATTGCATGGCAGGAGCTGGTCCAAGTGCTGTGCAGAGATCTAAGCTCTGATCTGATCCCTCCTGAAGTCAGGCTAAGGACAGTAAAACCACAAACTTTAGATGCTTGTATGCTTCCCTCTGGAAAAAAAAGGTTAAATTCAATAAAAAGAGGATAAACGAGAGTGAGTTCATCACATCTCATTCCTAATATCTCTGGCTCTGACTGTGCTCACACTGCTGCAAGTCCTGAAGCTCTGGGCATTGTTAAATATGGAATGAGAGTTATGTGTTTGCAAGGAAAATGCTTCAGTCTCCACTAATAGGCAGCAAAATATTTTTATTATACTATATATTGACTTATTTAACGATGATGGCAACATGAGTGCCAACAAAGTTGTGTAATCATCTCTTTTTTTTTTTTCTTTTCCATTTTGTTTTTCAACTGCTCAGAAGTTTCATGGAAACTCCTTGTTTGGTTCGGAATCTTGCACTTCTCCCGATGCTGTGGGGTGTCACCCATGGGTTGGCTGTCACCAAGGAAGGGTCACCCCCCTCCATAACCCAGCCTGGATTTTGGGCAGCAAACTCAGCAGCAAACCCCAAACAAAGCCGATAAATGCTCTGCTCCAGCCAGATGCGAGGCAGCGGCTCTGAGTGAGGCGCCGAGGTTTGGCAGCCACCAGGCCCTGCTGACACGAGTTTTGTAGGTCCCCAGCTGGGGATCAGGTTTGACAGAGCCATTTCTGAGTGCTCCAAGCAGTTGGATCTCTTCATTCCTCCTCCTCCTCCTCCTCCTCCTCCTCCAAGGTTTTCCGAGGAGACACTGCTGCTGTGAGCTCTTTACATCCCACACAAAACACCTCTGGAGGTTGTCTCCTCCCACGGGGTTCCCTCCAGCAGGGAGATTTAGCAGCTCAAAGCCCAAAATTGAGGCAAAGGCTTGGCCATGCCTTGGTCCCAGCAGCTCTGGCTCCATCATGCCGGGAGGTGGAACTTGGGCATCGCCCAGGGCAGGATGGAAAACTGCAATGTCCATCAAACAAAAAGTGCTGGAAACTTTGTTTGGAGAAGCTGGAATCAAAACAGCAAGAAGGTTCTGGATCACAAGAGCCTCTCCAAACTCTGAGTGTGGGCAGGGAAGGGCTGATTTTGAGCTGCTATCGGCATTAGCCATTGCAAGTGAAATTTGTTTTCCTTGGAACAGGCAGGTCCAACTGGAACAATGGCTGGAACCAACATTTTGCAAGGAAAGGTTTTGTTCCATCTTGAAGGGCTGCAACACCTTGAAATATTTTCCAATGGAAATGAATTTTTTTTTCTGCTCATACACATTGGAGTCGTCCCATCCCAGTTTCCATCCTCCTCTGGGCCTTCCCACTCCAGCAGGAGGGATCCATGGAGATACCTGCAAGAGCAGTGGAGAGACATCCAACCATCAAATCCAGGGGCATGGAGAGCCAGCCAAGGAGCCACCATGGGCACAGCTCATGGAAACACCAACATTAATGTGCAAAATTGAGGAGAAGACATCCAATGGGATTTATTTTGGACTTAGGAGCCATAAGCCCTTGGTGGAAGGCAAACAAATTAGGAGAAAAACAATACTAAAATGTGATATATCCCAAAATGGGTCAACAGGAGAGCTGGGGATGGTTTTTAAAGCTCTTAGTTTCTACCTGACAGGAGGAGGAGGAGGTCTCTTTGCTCCCTCCATGGGCTGGGTGAGAGCAAGTCCCTGTGGACCCACATCCAGGGCACTAGAGGAGCACTGGAGAGAAGCAAAACCCCTGTCAGTTTTCAATAGAGAAGTGGAAGGAAAACAGTAAAAGATAACAACTGAGAAATCTGAGTCTGTTTTTTTTTAGCCTCAGGTTTCTCGTAACTGGAGAACTCAAGAAACCTCCAACCTCTCCCATCTCCAATCCGGACAAAAATTCTGTTCTTGAAAAGCTTCATCAGCAGAGGAAAGTTGCAACCTCAGGTTGGCTGCAGCATTACCCTTTCACAAATTCAAAACATTTCCTTTAGATTCTGGCTTTCTTAGCACTGTGTGATTAGCTCACATTCCTAAACAATCATTTCAGAGCAAAATAATCTGCTGCTGTTTCCTTTCAAAAATGGGGTGAAGACTCTGAAACATCTTTGCCCCCTCATCCCCCCCCACATCCTAAATGATTGTGAAAAGTTTTGGGTTTGAAACAAAATGTGCCCTTTTTCCTTCCTTTTTTTTTAAATTTATTTTTAACACAAAAGGAAAAAAGATCACAGTATCACAGTTGAACGTGTTGGAAAGAGGATTCTTTTTTTCCTCTTTTCCTTTAGGAGGTAGGACAAGGGGGAACAGCCTGGAACTGAGAGAAGGCAGGGTTAGATGGGATATTGGGGAGAAATCCTTCCCTGTGAGGGTGGGGAGGCCCTGGCAGAGAGTGCCCAGAGAAGCTGTGGCTGGAAGTGTCCCAGGGCAGGTTGGACAGGGCTTGGAGCAAACTGGGACAGTGGAAGGTGTCCCTGCCATGGCAGGGGGTGGAATGGGATGAGCTTTAAGCTCTCATCCAACCCAAACCATTCTGTGATTCCATGATCCTTCAAGGACATCCTGATGGAGATGATGCTTCCACTCCCAGACCACCTCACACCTCACATCCCCTGACTGTGCTGGGCAGGGAGCAACTCAGCACCACATCCTTGGGCCAAACCCAGCCCACACAGCCCCTGCTTTGGGGCATCAGCCCTGCAATGCCAGCAGGGGAACCTGCCTGTTCCCAGCTGCTCTGAGGACAGCAGTGACCCCTGAGTGATGCACAAGAGGAGCAGAGCTGGGAGCAAGGAGCAGGTGTGGTGAGGAGTGACAGCTCCTGTGACACACACTGTGCCTTCACACTCCAGCAGAGCCACTTCAGAGCCACCTGCCAGGTGACTGAGACAGTGAGTGACTGACTGCTCAGCCTCTGCCACGGCTGCTCAGCCTCACCCTGGAAAATGAGCCAGACATTTATTTTTGCAGGGAAACCAGTAAATTGTTCTGACAGCCATGATGGAGCACTCCCACCCGGAAGAACACCTTTGGGAAACCATCTTCCTGATGGGCTTGACTTTACTTACCTTAGAAATTATGTGTTTTGAATCAGGAACGTTGTGTTCCCCCTCTGTGTCTGACAGGTGACAGTCAGATGAAGGAGCTGTCATCAGGTTTGAATTCCAGAGAAAAGGCATGGCTGAGATGCCACCAGCTGGATGCATACTGGCTGGCTGCACAGAGACCTCACTCCAGCTCTCTGCCATCCCAGCACAGAGCTGTAAGGGGAGGTACATTCCAGTGTAAAAACCATGTGGTCAGTGGTGATCCTCTGAAACTCTCCCAGAATCAATCATTTCAAGGGTGAGCTGCCAGCTCAGGAAGCAAGCTGCCTGCTTTCCCTTGGAAGTGGCATTTTAAAGTTTCCCCACCTGCTGAGCAAAAGGAGAGGGGCAGGAGATGCTGTTCTTTAGAGAAGAAACTCCTGAGCTACTCACTTGAAGGGAGCACCATGCACTGCTGCTGTAGAGTGGGATGGCAGAAGCCATGGAGGGTTTGGTCAGCATTTGAAATTGCACAGTTCTCCTTCAGCTCCCTCCCTTCCCCAGATCTCCTCATGGGCTGGAATTAAAGCAGGATTGGCTCCATCTGGCAGGGGTGGGCAGTGTCTGGCCAGAACAATGGGAAGCTGCATGGACACCACCATGCTTTTTGGGGCCAGCTGAGTTCTTGGCCAGCAGCCTGTGGGGTGATGTCAGTGGGGGCTGCCCAGCCACCCCTTCCCAAGTCCTGCCCTTCTCTCAGTTAGGAGCCACCAAAGTCCTCATCCCATTCAGCCCAGACTCCTCCATCCATGACACCCCAGGGACACCAGGAACCCCAAACCCCAGTGCTCCCCTCAGAACCATGAGGGGAAGAGCTCTGACTCACACCCAGAGACATGTTATCCACATGGGTTCAAAAATTTCTGCCAGGGGTCATTTCCTCAATGCCTGTTCCTGTGTTTGACCCCTGGCTTCGCTTTTCCTTCTTTTGCAATGTCACCCATCAGCCCAGGTCACAGCAGGGAGAAATGTCAGCTCACTTCTGGGAACAGAAACGCAGCCACCTCTGTTATCTCTGGGTCAACACGCTGCTGAAGGAGCCTTCTGACTGGAAACACTCAACTGGGAAGAGAAATGGGACATCCCATCCTGCTCCTGCCTCCTTCCTGCTCCTTTGGGGAGCAGCTCTGGGAAACACAGCTCTGTCCCTTGCAGTCAGGATGCTCAGCTGTGGGATTGGTCTGTCCTGGCCTGAGATCTTCATCACCAAGGCACCAAACATCAGACAACAGCTTTCCTCATGTGACTTTTTTATTCCAAATTTAAAACACAATGAGCCTGGAAAGACAAAAATAGTGGTTTAAATTTAGGTAGAGCAGACCGAGAGGCACCGTCAGCACTTCCCCTTCCAGCGATGGCGCTCCGCGGCCAGGAGGAAGGAAACAAAACAGGAGGAGAAGCTGCCAGGCCAGCTGTAGGATGCAGTTGTTGAGGAGATAGCCAAGGAAAGATGATAGCATGATGTTTGTCCCGTGGAGACTCTCTGGACAATGCCTGACTCATGGTTTGTTGCCTGCTCCCCTGCTCGAGTGAGCAGGGCAGGGGATGGAACATAACTGGAATAGGTGGAGCACAGCAACAGTTCCTCTCTTGCATGACTCAGGCTGTGCCTCCTCCCATTACCCAGAGGTCCTGGCATTTGGGGTCTTCCAGGGATCCAAGCTGTCCTCTCAGAGGGCTCCTGATGCCAACAGAAGGCCAAAGGCACCTGGGGACTCATCTCCTTTTCCAGTCCCACCAGGAGGTTTGCTCTCAGATGAGCCATGTCAGCTCAAACCCAGTCTGGGCACAAGCAGAGCTGCAGCAGAGGGATGGGAAGATGCCACGAGGAATAAAGACTCAGCCAGTTCCCCTCTGCTTCCACAACCAGCAGTGCAGATCCTGCCTGGTCCAGCCATGCATCAGGAAGCAGATTCCTAGCTGACCCAAATCAAGGAAAATTAACTCCTGCAGAGGTTGCTGGTGCTGGCACTGGCAGCAGCTGCTGCCCCTCCAAGAGGTAGGAAAAGACCCAAGGACAGGCACACCAACCTGTCCTGTCAGCCAGGAAAACTCCCTGAGGAGACTGCAAGGATGTGATGCAAACCTGGGGATAAGTGGCAGCTAGAGGGGAAAGATCACAACCCAGCAAACAAGGGGTACAGGCAGCAGGTCCCTGCACTTGGACAGCTGGTGCCATCCAGATGGACAAAGGCTCTGGGTTTTCATGGAGCAGTGCTGTGCCATGGCCCAGAGACAGATCCTTGGGAAAATAGCTAGGGATGTAAGACACTGGGCACCCTCCTCACAGGCCATAGGCACAGAGGGGTTGAAAGGGAAGGATTCAGGGCTGTCTTTGCTCTCCAGACAACCAGCCTTTCCTGCATCCTCTGCCTGTGTGCCCAGAGCCAGCCCTGACCCTGCCTCAGGCTCAGTGCAGGACGTTTCACAAGAGAGCACAGCAGCACTGACCTGGGAGGAATTGCTCTGTGAACAGCCTGGCCAGAGCTGCTTCATGCCCAGCTGGACACCAGCCCAGCACTCCTTGCTCTGCAGCACAGCCCTCCAGTGCCAGAGAGATGAGACAGAGTCACTTGTGGAGCACTGAGTGACAGCCAACATCCCTCCTGGAGGGACCAGCCTTGGAGCATCACCTTCAGCACCCAAATCCCCCAGGAGGGCAGTGGGCTGAGCCCCTCACTGTGAGGAGGGCAGCAGGGCCAGAGATGGGGCTGTGCCTCTCCCACCAGCACCCACAGCGGTGATTCTCCTCCCAGAGGCCATGGACACATCCCAGGGCACTCCAGGGCGCAGCAGTGCTCTCCCACAGGGAAGGAAGAGCTTTGTTGGGGAAATAGTACTGTGCTGGGGCTGCTCTGGAGCATGGGGTGTTCCAGCTACCTTTGGGACAGTCCAAAGTTGCTCCAAATGGAGAGTCTGGGGCAGCTGCTGCTCCCTGGGGCTGCTGCAGGCAGGTCATAGAATCACTGAATCCCAGGATGGTTTGGGTTGGAAGGGACCTTAAAGACCATTTCAGTCCAGCCCCTGGCATGGACAAGGACACTTTCCACTACCCCAGGGTGCTCCAAGCCCTGTCCATGTGAAGGAGTGTGCAGGATGTTGTGCATTGGCTGCCATTCCTTGGAATGCCTGGAAGCATTCCCAGGACTCACACAGGGACAGTGAGGACACAAGAGCCAGAGTGTGATGTGGGGTTTGATTTAACACACTCAGTACTGAGGTCCTTCAAGAAGCATTTTTTGCACAACAGTACCTGGGGAGATCCAGCTCCTCTCCTGCTCCTGCCATCCTGTCCAGGAGCATGAGGTATCTCTGGTGGACTTCCAGGCCAACATTGCTCTCTACAGCACTTTCCTCTCACTGGACAGCACCACAGTTCACAGAAGCAGAATCATGGCCCAGAGCAAACCCCAGATATACAGGGTGCAAGGAGGGAAAGAGGACCCACAGCTCATTAGGGCAGAGCCATCCTCACCACACATTGCCAAGTCTCAGATGTTTCTTAACCTCTTTCGTAATCCCGGTCCCAGGAATTCTCACCTGGGCTGCTGGCACCTCTTCAACTCAGAAAAGTGCCAGGATAGGGGCTTTTTCAAGCCTTCATGGATAATTCCCTTTTTCTTTTGCCAGGTGATGCCAGGACATTCTCCTGCAGCGTCCAAGAAGAAAGGTAAACAGGACACTCGATGGACTCGAGCAGAGGGTGTGTGCTCTTCCTCAGCAAGTATTTAGAAAAGGCTGACTGGAATGCTGGCATGGCTTCCTCCAGACTGGGAATTTCCTCTGCCACTGCTGGGGCTTGGATTGGGACCAGATGAAGGGGCTGCTGTGTTGGTAACACAGCTGGAGGTGTGGAGGCATCTGGGTAGTGGGTTTTGTTTTCTCCCACCATTACACATGGACAAGAAACTCTTGAGGGAAGGGTTCTCCTCAGAAGGGAATCAGCACATGGGGTGAAAATCAATGACTGCAGCAGGGAAAAGCCCAAAGCAAGTGTGCACCCAGGTAAAGGCAGGTCCAAAGAGGTTTTGCCCTCAAATTCAATTCCTTAATTAAACAGGAATGTGTTACACTCCAGCTCAAAGGAAAACAGCAGACATAAGACCAATAAAAGGCAGAACTTGAGGAAAGCAGCTTTGGATCAAACACCATAGATTCAAGCAGAGGGATGGGTTTCTAAGGAAGCTGTGGCTGCCCCTAGATCCCTGGAAATGTCCAAGGCCAGGCTGGATTGGGTTTGGAGCAGCCTGGGATAGAGGAATGTTTCCCTGCC
The DNA here is from genome assembly GCF_008360975.1 of Lichenostomus cassidix. Lineage (NCBI taxonomy): Eukaryota > Metazoa > Chordata > Aves > Passeriformes > Meliphagidae > Lichenostomus > Lichenostomus cassidix. The sequence goes on from NC_139490.1 coordinate 22,740,722, forward strand.
CATGGCAGGGGTGGAACTGAATGGACAGGTCCCTTCCAACCCAAACCATTCTAGTATTCTAGGATTTTATGTTCCAGAGGGAATGATGATTCCATGAAATGGAAACCATTGACTCAGTTGAAGGCCAAGCAAGGATCAAAGGCCACAGCTGGGTTGGTGCCAGCTTGGCTGTGCAGACAATGTGACACAGGTGGTGCCAGAGGGGAAACCCCCATGTCCCCCAGCAGGACATTCCATGGCTTCCCACAACTGGGGAGGGATGGATATCTAATGTGGAATCTGTTGGTCCCTTTCCCCAAGGAGTTTGGGAATGTGATGCTCCTTTTCTTTTCCATGGTGGATGGAAATGAGTGAGGTACAAACACAATATTTTCCCTGCTTCATTGTTTTCAAGCCCTTTCAGAAGCTGAGTTTCCAAAGAGAAGGGTGGATTGGCATCATCACCTTAATGAAAACTAATTAAACATAATTATTTAGCCCTTGGAAAATATTTGGGCTCCACCAGGAACACCCTGCAGCTGGCTTTTAAAAGGCAGGAAGAAGGCACTTTTTCCAGAAGCAGGTTTTCATGTCGGCTGTTGTAGTGGGGAGAGCTTCTCTTTGAGGTCTTTCATGCTCACAAAAACCAGGTTGGCCAGGAGTCTTGCACAACCAACTTGAGCCTTGAATTTTTGAGGGTAAGGAATGGCCTCCCCCACTCAGTTTTACGGATTTAGGAAATCTGCAGGGAGCTGGGTAGAACTATGGGAGAAGCTTCACCCACACCTCCAATGCTTTCTTGGAAAGCTGCTGGTTTTAGGGGTGAAGAGGATGTTTTATAGAGTAAGACAATTCTTCCCAAAACATTGTCTGCTGAAAAAACCTCCCAAACCACACAACCAGCCGCAGATCTGTATGTTCTGTCTGATGACCTCAGTGAACAGGAAAGGCCATTTCTCAGAAGTGAATGGCCACGGCATCGGCAGCCCCTGCTTTGGAGAAACGCATGAGCCCCAAGCAATGTTTGAGTTATTAGAAAGACAAAGAAGCCTGAGTTCCAAGAGTCTGGTGTTTTGTACGTTACTTTTGTCCTCTACTATCCCCCAGCTCTGCCTCTGTTTCCCTGTGACCCCCATCTCAGCACCAAGGACATGCAACACTCAGTGCTCCAGGCAGAAAGCGATGGGAAGATCCTTCTGACCTCTCCCTCCTTGGGATGCTTCTTCATCTCTTCCCTCTGTTTCTTGGGAATCGAATTATCCCAGAGCCCTTTGCAGGTCATTCAAGGGGATCTCTCCATAAACATATTCCAGGGTGCCCAGAGAAGCTGTGGCTGCCCCTGGATCCCTGGAAGTGTCCAAGGCCAGGCTAGATGAGGCTTGGAGCAACCTGGGCTAGTGGAAGATGTCCCTGAACATGGCAGGGGGTGGAACAAGATAAACTTTAGGGTTCTGTCGAGCCTAAACCAGTCTGGGATTCCATGTTCCACATCTGGGATTCTGTGTTCCACATCTGGAACTTTACCCTCACAAGGGCAAGTGTGGCAGGGTGGGATTGGTGCTGGCAGTGCTGGCAGCCCAGGCACAGGAGGGGACACTGCTCCAGAGCTGCCCAGAATGGAGGAAGTCCTGAGCAGAAAGGCTGGGCTGTTCTCAGCACCAGCTGTGCTCTTCCCAGAGCTGAAAGTACGAGAAAAAGGAATTGTGTGTTGCAAAACCACTGGAGTGCACAGGGTCATGGTGGAGACTGACCCAGCCTGGCCAGGCTTTGCCCAGAGACAGCCCTGTGACCAAGGTGGGAAGCAGCAGAGCCGAAACCCCTGGATTCTCAGATGTCAGCTTTTCACAATCTTTCTTCCCTGGAAAACATGTGAATGTTAATAGAAAGGAGCCTGAAGGAAGCAGCTCTCAGGCAGGCAGTCCCTGACTCCTGGGGCTGGAGAAGCAATGGGAGCTCTTCAGCAAGCAGAGCTGAGCTCATGCTGATGTTTTTGGGCTGCCAGTGTTTCAGAGGGCTTTGGGACCCTGGTCCTTGGCCACCAGGGTGGTGGCATCTGCCACAGTGGCTCAGAGAGAAAGCCAGACCCTGATGAGACGCTGCTGTTCAGTGGGGAAGTGATTGACTCCCTCCTGTGTGCTGATCCAGCAGAGGCTGGCAGCCCCCTGGGGAAGGGATGGGCTCAGCCCAAACCCACGCTGGGATGTTTGGGGAGGGAACAGCCAGGATCCCCTCAGCCTTTGCAATCCCAGCTGCACCAGCAGCAGCTTGAACCCCACACCACTCAGGGGGGTCACAAAGGTGAGCCCAAAAGAAAACCTGAAGCACAGATCCCACTTTTTAACAGTCAGGGAAGCTCAGGGATTCCAGAGAAGACCATGCCCTGTTCTGACCCCTCAGCCTTGTGCCACCAGGCTGCATCTTTTCCATGGCATCTCTCAGTTCCCTTTCTCAGCTTCCCTGACGCTTCAGATGAGCACAAATTTTGTAAGCCATGGCTAAAATCACAGCAAGATCACAGCAAGTGGCAACATTGGGGTCATTGGAGCAGTAGATCAGGTCTGTAGGAGAAAGCAACCCTTTTTATTAATATTTCTAACCAAAACATCGTGTTTCCTCTCCTCTTCAGCTTCATTTTGCTAAAAGTGTGCACAGAACTGCTCCTAAGACTTCTCAGCTGAGTTTCTAGGGAAGCTTCTGGCACGCTTATGGTGATTTCCTCAGATTTGCTCATTATTTTGATATTCAAACTGCCTTTGGGATGGTCAGAACTGATTATGGGTCTCCACAGCCTGGGCTGGGCTGCAGAGCATGTCCTACACCCCCAGCTACAGAAACATGCACAAGTGAAGCCTTGGCTGGAATATTAGACAGAAAATACTGTTGGAATATCAGCTAGAAAATAGTGAGTTTTGCCACTGCACCCTGGGGTGAGGTGGACAAGAAGATGGAGTGATACACAGAGGATGCTCATTTAAGAAAAGTGATCAAAGGAGGCTTTTGGGGTGATCAAGTGCAATTTTTATCTCTACAAAGGAAAACATGAGTTATATAGCCCACATGTACCCTCTGGAGAGGAATTTTAAGGAAGAGAAACTCCCTGCATACCTCTGGATGCCTCATTTACCGAGGCAGAGCTGAATCACAGCATTTGACTAATCCTAGCAAGGAATCCAGCTTTCTCCAGAAAAACTCACCATGGCACAGCTTGTGCTATTTCCCCTCCTCTGGACCAAGCCATAATCAGTGTTTCCCTGGAGATCTGAGAACTCAGACACTTTGCTAAAACCCTTGCCTGGTGGATATCATCCAACTTCCAGTTTCCAAGGCCTCCAAAACATGTGCTCAGGAAGCAACACAGCCCCATGCCAGTGGTGCAAACATAACCAAAGGCAACCTAAGGCAAGAGGTGGAGTAATTTACTCCAGGGTTACTCCTGTTCTTTTGTGCTGTGCAGCAGTGAGGGGCAAAAGAAAACAACTTACATTTGAGAAGTGGACAATTTACAGGGTTCTTTGACCCTCCTGGCTTTCAGCTCAGCATCTGCAATGGCTTTCAGGGTTTTCCACTTCCCAGGTATGACCCAGGCTGAGCATCAGCACAGCTGCCACCAAGTTGCCTTCTAAGCCAGGGGAAAAAAATCCCTTGGAAGCTCCTTGTGGTAACTCCTGACTTCCTCTTCTTTTGTCTCCTCACTCCAGGGGTTGCTGCTTTTATCTGATATTTTGTGATGAAAGATTTCTAAGGATGTTAAGGAGGAGCAGCCTGTGCCAGAGGTGGCTGCCCTGTGCCACGGGACAAGAGTGATTTCCCTGCAGGAAGGGTTGACTGCCTTGGCCAAAGAGCTGGAGCTGCCTGGGGAGCACAAGTCCTGTAGCAGAGCAGACAGGATTTCCAGCTCGGAGAACAATTGCCATCAGGATGTGTCGCTAAGCTCACAAGTGGAAGCAGCCATGATTTCCATGCCAAGACACTCCAGAGAGCTTTATCCAGGCTCCAAAGATAAGTGAGGCTTTGCAAGACACACACAAGGAAGCTGGACCTGGATTGTTCCTGCAAGGAGAAACAATGGATGCTCAACATTCCCCAGAGCAGTGAGTACCACATGGATCGCCCTGGATGCCTGTGGATTCATTCAGGAAGGATCAGTCCACAGGAGACACAGGGGATTGTTGCCATAAACTACTCATGGGACTTATTTCCTTCATGAGGAAAACAGCAGAGCTGAGTTGACCAAAGCCAAAAGTGACGTGGGCATGGTTTCCAAGGAGCATCCTGAAATGTTCCCTTGAGGCAGGACAGGGATGGCCAAAGCTGGTGCAACCCAGACAGGGATGAGCAGCTTCTTTAATGACATGGAGTAAAGGAAGGGACAGATCCACACCTCTTCCCTCGGCCTTGTGACAAGGATGAGAGATGACAAGGATGAGAGCCATCCCCCAGCAGTACAGACAACATCCAGCTGGCCCAGCTGGCCCTGTGGGATCAGGAGGGCAGGCAGGACAGCCCAGGGCACAAAGAGACCCTCAGCACGGGCAGGGGAAGGGAATCCAGCAGCATTCCCAGCAAGCTGGACACACAGGGTGGCATTTTCCTGCAGCAGGGATGGTGCAGCAGGCAGAGCTGGCTGTGAGTCAGCAGGAGTGGTGTCCCTTGGCACTGCACTCCTCATCCTCTCTGCGGCTCCTCCTGCTCCTCTCCCCGCTCTCCCGCTGTGGTTTCAGCTCGATGTTTTCCTGCCGAGCCCACGTGTGCAAAGACTTGCCCATTCCTCCCCAAAAGCCCCCTGAGCCATGGCATTGACGTCAGCAGCGCCCCAGCTGTCAAACAAGGGAGATTAAGGCTTGGCAGGTGGTGCCAAGCCGTGGAGCAGGTGAGCAACATTCCCTGCCGAGCAGGAACAGGCGCATTGCATCAACAGGCGGCTGCACCTGGACACCAGAGCCGGCCCGATGCCAGCCCCATGCCGGGTCAGGTCATGCCCTGCACCCGGGCTCGGCTGTCCCTGTGCTCCCCGGCAGCACCAGGGCACGGGGCTGGAGGAGGCACAGCCTGGCACTGCTGCTCGCGGCTCCAGCCCACGGGAGGCTTTTCCTGCGTGCCAAGGGATGTGCAGTGCCGGGAACAGGCCCGGGGCTCGTCCCTCCCTGTTCTGCCCAGCGCAGGGACAGAGCCCACGGCGTGCTGCCTCTTGCAGGGAGCAGCGCAGCCAAGCATCGCTTCAGCCCTGGGCTTGTTCCTGGAGCAGACAAACATCTCCAGGACGCTCAGTCCCGACCCACAGCAACAGGGGATGTCTGGGATGTGGCCAGGCTGGCATCAGCTTGAGGGAGCAGCTGGAGACACTCCTGGAAAACAGGAAGGGAGCTGCTTCTACTCATGACGCTTGACCATCCTGTTGTCCTGGCTTTGCATGCCAACCTTCCCATTCCCGCTGCAGGCACCAGCAGGGCTGCCAGGACCTGTCTTCTGCCAAAATAAAGGTGGTAGATCTGCAAACACCAAGGTCACCCAGCACGGCCAGTGTAACTTGGCTCTCAAGCTGGGCTCAACAAGGACCTGGGAGCCCTCAGGGCCAGAGGAGAGACAGAAACATCCTTGTGAGCAGAGCAGAACCCGAGCCACCAGCAGGGCACCAAACTGCCTCCTGAACTTCACTCCTCACCAAACAAGCAGAGCCAGGAGGGCACCTGAGGTTAGAGAAACATGATCTACAGCACCCAGAGACAGGAACCCACAGGGATGTGACAGCTCCAAAGCTACAAACCCTGCAGGGCTCGTGCTCTGCTTTCTGGGAACATCTCCCAGCTTGGTGTGCCTCCTGCTCCAACTGCAGGATCCTGCTGGCAGCCTGTGTCTGCCAGGAGCAGGAGGGAAGCACGAGGCTCACCTAGGTGGGACGGACAGCTCTGCCCAGGGACAGGGGCACAACACACCCATGGACATGGTCAGTGTCCAGGTCCTGCTCTCACCCTCCACACCAGCCTGGGGAAGCCAGACTTTGGGCAGCAGAGCCAGGCCCTGGCATCTCCTGGTGCCAGTGCTCCTGTAACTTATCCTGCCCATGGCAACACCTGTTGGTGAGGTCCTGCCACCAACCACGACATCAGGAGATGCTCACCTCTCCCAGGCTTCACTTCCCCAGCTCTGAGGAGCAGGTCAGGCCCAGTCCCAGCTGGCTGTGTTGGTTGGAGTCCCTGCCCTGCAGCCCAGCCGGGGTTCAGAGGTGCCCAGGGCATGAGCTGCTGCAGGGCCAGCAGGCTGGCAGGGACAGCACTTCCCATGGGCCCTATTGACTTCTCCACCTGAGTGGTCCCTGGCATGGTGGCATTCAAAGGGCCCTGTGTGCTGCCTCCTCTCACACCCTTCACACCAACCCTCCTGGCAAACCCCACCTTTCACCCACCCTTACCAAGAGCCTGGCCCAGTGTGACCGGATGGGAGGGGAGCAGATGGCCTCTTTGAGTCCTTCCCATTTGTTCTCCCTCAAGGCACCCTCAAAGGAAAACCCTGCAGGCCATTGTTCTATTTTGGTCCAGCGAGGGCATCCAGCACAGCTCATGGTAGGAGGGGCTGTGCTGGAGAAAACAGCTCCAGGAGAAAGGTCCAGCCAGAGAGAACATCCAGCACAAAGTCCAGACAGCCACGACCACACTGTGCCCTGTGACCTTCCTGGAGCACCTGCCCAGGGATGAGGAGACTCTTTAAACACTTCACATCATCCCCTCAAAGAAGGTTCCCTGCAGGAGCTGGGATGGCAGCAGGGATGGACAATGCCATGACTCAACGTGAGTCAACACAAGCCAGACCTTCTCCTCTCTGCAGGAGCATCACCAATGCCTGCAGAGGACAAGAACAAGGACCAGAGCACTGGGAAGAGCAGCAGCTGCCACCAGCAGGCTGAGAGAGCTGGGGCTGTTCACCTGGAGAGGAAAAGGTTTGGGGAGACCTTACTGCAGCCTTACAGGGGTTTATAAAAGAGAGAGAACGAATTTTTACACCAGCAAATACTGATAGAACAAGGGGAAAGGGTTTTAAACTAAAAGAGGAGAGATTTAAATTGGATATCAGGAAGAAATTGTTCCCTGAGAGGGTGGGGAGGCCCTGGCACAGGGTGCCCAGAGAAGCTGTGGGTGTCCCTGGATCCCTGGAAGTGTCCAAGGCCAGGACAGGGCTTGGAGCAGCCTGGGATAGTGGAAGTTGTTCCTGCCCATGGCAGGGGGTGGAACAACATGGTCTTTAAGGTCCCTTCCAAAGCAAATTGTGATTCTACAAAAAGCCCAGGGTGAGATTTTTCACAGAAAGCTGCACTGAACACCCCACCCCACCCCACCAAAGCACCCTGCAAGTAACACCCACTGTGCCCACAAAGCCACTGTGTGACACCCAGCTCTGCCCTCCTGGCCAGGCCCTGGGGCACTGCAAGGTCCTCACAGCCCAGGAGACCATTCTCCAGCACCACCTCTGCTGCTGAGGCCCTTTTCCTGCCCCCATGGCTCCCTGGATGGAAATCCCTCACTGTAAGGACACTTTCCAGGGTGGGGCACTCTGACCCATCCTGACACAGCAGCTCAGCAAACACCAGGCTCCATCCCTGGGTGTGGTGGGGACAGGTGACAGGCAGCCACCCCACCCTGGCACCGTGTCACTCTGCTCTGACATTTGCAGCTCCTCAGCTCTCCCTGCATATCCTCAGTGGTATCTGAACTTCCCCCAGGTCCAACTGCCTGCTCATGCCAGGAAGGTTGGTCTGGATGTCCTTTAAATGTCCTTTATGACCCAAACCAGTCTGTGATTCTTTTGTGTGTTCCCCACTGGGTTCACTGTCTTCAAAATATATAAGTGTATTGAGCTTATCCAAGTTTTCCTCCATCTTCCAGGCTGAAGTTTTCCTGCTGGCCCCAGGAGATAGCCCTATTCAGCCCTCGTCAGTGCATCCCACCACTACCTCCCCTAAACACCTGCACAGAACCCAAACCTTCTGCAGGCACTTCTCCTCTTCCACAGCAGAGCTTTCCAGGAAAAAGCTTAACCGAAAATCTGCGGCAACACGGACTTTGGCCAGAAGGAAAAGCAACAAACAAACAAACGTGAAAATACCAACCAGGCCCATCAGCATTTCCACTAAATGCCAGGGGTGAAGGAAAGGGGAAGGAGCAGGGTTTGTTTTCATTTCCACGGGTTGTGCAAGAGCCACAGCCCCACGTGCAGCCAAACCCACGCCACCTTTATCTCCGTCAGCAAACAAACCAAGCCACTCCACGGGGAGGATGTTCTGAGCTCAGCCTTATCCCGGAGCACATGGAGTCACCCTGCTGCCAGGAGCCCAGCCTGGAGCCAGGGATGCCAGCAGGGCACAGCCTCTCGAGGTTCTGTGGCACCAGGGAGGTCACCAGGGACAGCCCAGCCGTGCAGGTGACACTGCCTGCTCTTCCCAGCCCAGTGTGACTGTCCTTGCTGCTGCTAGACTGGGGCATGCCTGTGCCAGAGGGAAGCTGACGAGCTCTGTGTGGGCAGGGAGCATCCTTACTGCTCTGCTCCTGATGGTCACAGAATCCTCAGGGTTGGGAAAATCCTTTGAGAGAACCAAGTCTAACCATCGACCAGCACCAGTGAGTTCACTGCTAACCCATGGCATCGAGTGCCACAGCCACGTGTTTTTGGAACACTTCCAGGGATGGTGACTCCACCACTTCCCTGAGCAGCCCCTTCCAACGCCTGACAGCCCTTTCTGTGAAGAGATTTTCCCCAATGTCTGCTCTACTATCTCCTTATGGAGCAGCCCTGGGCGCAGCAGCAGGGACAGGTGACCCAGTGCTGGGCTGGAATCCTGGGGGACATCAAGGAAGCAAAGCCAGCTCGTTCCTGGGGATCTCACACCTTGCTGGGGCCAGAGGGCAACACAGACAAGTTTTGCTCCAGGTTCTGACATTCCTGGGAACTTAGAAAAGCTGCCTTCAAGCTGCCAGCCCTCTTGACCCCTCGCTGCCTCCTGAGTGTTGGCTCAGCTGCTGCCCTGCAGGTGCGGCTTTGTTTGCCCAGGGCACGTGGAGGAGCTGTCCCGTGGGTCACTGGAGCTGTGCCGGCTGCTCCTACCTCTCTGCAGGCCCTGCCCAGCTCTCAGCCCGGCCAAGAACTCTTCTATAATAACTCTAATAACTCTGGAGGCCTCCCTGCAAAGGGTACTGCTCCCATCTATTTGTTTCCTTCAGGCTGAGCTCAGAGCGTCGCTCCTGCTTCCCTCGCTGAGCACATCAGCCACCTGCCAAGGAATGAGGCTCTCAGGGCTGGAGCATGCCAGGCTGGAATGTGCCACCCACAGGGACAGCTTGGCACAAACTGCAGCAGGGAAGCACATTTGGAACACATCAGGTGAGTTCATGAGCCTCTGGTGGCATCAAACCCTCTGCAGTGGGACCAGGATGCAGCTCAGCAGGACATAAGTCCAGAAGGACATGAACATTCCCTTCCCAAAGTGTGGCCAAAGGGCTTGGGAAATTGTGGATCTCTTTGGAGCAGGGGTCCCACACACAGGAATTGGGTTTACAACTCATTTGACAGCTTTGCGTGACTCATTTATGGAGGAATTTACCCTAAATAACCCTGGTGAAGCAAATCTCAGGGTGGGTGGGATGACCACAGCCACATTTCCAGAGGATTCCCAGGGGCAGGCAGAAGAGAGCTTTGCACCACATCCCATCAGGATTCACCTGTGGGAGCTGCACATTACAGGTCCTCCTGTGCCCAGTGCTGGGAAAAAGGGGTCTCTGTGCAGCCTTTTTCCCTTTATTTTACCTTTAGGGTCCACCTGGGCAGCCCCTGCCAGCAGTCCCATAAACTGGGCTTTGCTCTCCAAGAGCATCCCTTTCCCATGGCATGTGCTCAGCTCACTGCTGCTAGAGGCAGAACAAGCCTGGAGCATCCTGAGGGTGGAATTGGCACAAGAGGAACTCAGAGTAGCCCCAAATATGTCCTGACAGCAGAACTCCCTGAAGGGAGAGCCCCACGACAAGCCAGCCCCTCCCAGGACACAATCCCCTTATCCTTACAAATACCACCTGCTGCAGGCAAGGAGGCTTATGGAAGCTTCTCCTGTGATTTCTGAGTTGCCCTTTGCAGCTCCTGGAAAGGCTGTGGAGTTCTGCAACCACAGACACACCAGGTGAGCAAAGTGAGAGCCTTGTCTTCATGGAATCATGGAATGGTTTGGATTGGAAGGGACATTAAAGCTCATCCAGTGCCATCCCTGGCAAGGGCAGAGACACCTTCCACTATCCCAGGTTGCTCCAAGCCCTGTCCAGCCTGGCCTTGGACACTGCCAGGGATCCAGGGGCAGCCACAGCTTCTCAGCCACAGCCAGGGCCTTACACCCTCACAGGGAACAATTTCTTTCTAATATTTAATCTAAACCCAGTCTCAGTCTGAAGTCTCAGTTTGAAGCCATTCCCCTTTGTGCTGTCTCTCCAGGCCCTTGTCCAAAGTCCTTCAGTGGCTTTTAGATACTGAAAGACCTCAATCAGCTTCTCCTCTCCAGGCTGAACATTCCCAGCTCTCCCAGCCTTCCCTCCCAGCAGAGCTGCTCCATCCCTCTGCTCATCCTGGAGCCTCCTCTGGACTCTCTCCAGCAGCTCCAGCTCCTTGCTGTGCTGGGACAGGGCTGGGGCAGCTCTGCAGGTCTCACCTGAGCAGGGCAGAGGGGCAGAATCCCCCCTTTCCTGCTGCCCACGCTGGGATCAGCCCAGCACAGGGAGTTCAGGGCTGCACAGGGAAAGAATGAAAACTTGAGATTGGAAAATTAAAACAAACTGAGCAATTAATTGACACTTAGAGCTGCTTCCTCCACCAAATGGCCTCCCAGATTACTGTGTTTTTGCAGTCAAACACAAACAATTTCCTTCTTTCCTGTGCTGGGGCTGTTCAAGCACCGGGCGATGCTCAAGGATTGATGGGTTACTGGCATCTGGGAACGTGGGAAGGGAAAGTTTTCCTCCAACATGGAAAACTTCCTAAAACTAATTAAAGCTTTTTTATAAAATGACATTCATGAAGATATTTTCCCTATTAGAGCCCATTTGTTTTCCAGGTTTTGGTTCTTCAGGGCTGGGAAATTGCTGCAGCTCCTCGATCAGATGTTCACATAAGGACAGGACTCCAGATCCTGGGATTTTTAAGGGAGCAAATTAAAGCAGTGCTAAAAAAGCCCCATTTGGCAGTTTTCTATTTTCTGTGCCTTTCACATCCAATCTGTGATGTGAGACCAGCTCACCAGCTCACCAAACCTGGGCTCTGGCCCTGCAGCCACCTCACCCCACATAGATGGGAAAACCAGGAAACCCTCAGGTTTTGGAACCCCAGGGACCTGCCCAGCACCAGTGTCAGGTGAAAGAATCCCAAACGAACTTTGGAAGTGGTCCAAGATGTTGCTCCTGGCTGAGGAATGTCCATGGGGGTTCAACCACCAAGGCCCTTGTAGCAGTGACTTCGCCACAGGCAGAGAAGGGGAGGGAGAGTTTCTGCTCCAGGGAGCTGGAGGAAAACACAAACCTGTCACCAATTGCTGTCAGATGAACTCTGCCAGGACTCAGGAAGGAGATAAAAAGAAGTGGCAGCACTCAAGCTTCCTGCAAATCTAGAGCATCTCATCAACGACTCGCTAGGAGGAAATATATTCGTGGGAGTGCCGCCTGCTTAATGTGCTCTCCCACCCACCTCTCCTTCCTATGGCTTCCAATTTCCCCTCTGGGATTCGGCGTCTATTGAGCAGACACGTTGAGAAATAGGATATGAATTCCCTAAACACCGGAGTTTCAAACTGCTCTGGTCCAAATTAAGCAGATTTTGGGAGGGGATAATGGTAAGAGATTCCTGTGTTTCAGTGATCATGGATCCAGGCAGTCTGGTCCCACACTCAGAAGCACCGCCTGACAATACATGTGAAAACTGCTTTAATTAACTTAATTTTTTCCTTAAAGCTCATAGATTTCAAGATTAGAGACACACACACCCAGCATGGCTCGGGCTACCCAAAGGAACAAAGGAGCTTTGAGAGAATTATGTGTTTCTATAGACTCGGAGACAATATCCACAAGTCCCTTCTTGCAGCAAAACCCTGTGTGTACAACCAAGGGCATTAAGCTTTTCATTATTAAAGTCTCTTTTTTCCTTGTTTGGGAGTCATGCTGAAGCTTTCCAGTATGGATAATTGTCCACAGTGTGGGGCACTCCTCATTACACCAGTGTTACCCAAGGGAAAATGACAATCCTAACACCTGCCTCTGGAGCTACGTTAGAAACATAATTTAATTTATCCCTAAAGACTTACTGGAATTCCAATGCTCCCTGACAACGTCACTCGTTTCTCGGCAAGAAAATGAGTGAGTGGTGTTGTGTGGAAAGGATCAGAGAGGGAAAAGGGGAGAAATTTCATTGCAGTGATAGGTAAATCCAGCGTTTACCCACACCAGGAATTATTTGGGTGTTTATGCCCTTGTAAAAGGCAGAAATTTCTGTGCAGAAATTTTTTTCCTAATATCCAACCTTGACATCCCCCAGCGCAACCTGAGGCCATTTCTATTTGTTTCCTGGGAGCAGAGCCTGACCTCCCCCAGCTCCACCCTGCTGTCAGGGAGTTGGACAGAGTGAGAAAGTCCCTCCTGAGCCTCCTGTTCTCCAAGCCAATCCCCCCCACCAGCTGCTCCTCATCACACTTTTGCTTCAAAAATTACTTGAACACTGATTTTTAACCTACAAAGGAATGGGGCTGTGTCTGGTAAGTAAAGCAGGTAAGGAGCAGAACAGCAGAACCACACTGGGGGTCCACAGGCATAGCTGGAAGGAGGAGAAGCCACCCCAGAGGTGACCCCAGCCTGGGTGACCACACATCTTCAGACCTGCGTGGCCTTCAGACCCTGCAGCAGCAACACAAGGGCGGGTGGTTCTCTCCCAGGAAGTCCTCCTGTTTCTTGGAAGCAGCGTTCCTGCTGCTGGCAGGCACAGCTTTCTGGCTGAGAGTGTTTGGAGGACACATGCCCAAAGCCAAGAGTCTGAGCTGGCTGGCAGCACAGCGGGGTTGGGGAGCAGCCAGCACCATCCCGGGGCACCCAGGATCCGCCAGGGATCCCCCAGGGCACAACAACTCCCTCAGACACCCTAACCCAGCTCTGACGTGCGATCCTGTTTGCCCAAAAGCTGAGCAGGGCTGGAACTCACAGCTCTTCCCAGAACCCACGTTCTTTGTTCTATCCCAGCGGTGCCAAAACAAAGCTAGGAACAGCCTCTGCAGAGAGGAGCAAGATATCCTGAGGAAACGTGACATTGGAGAAGGAAGGAGGGCTGACATGGAGGTCACCTGGAGCTTCACTTGTCCTCTAAGAGCAACAGCTGGGATTTCTGCTGGACACTGGCACTGAAAACACCTTTTTTATGGAGATGGCCCTGATTCCCACCCCAGTTGCTGCCATCACCCAGGCTACAAAGGGCATTTGTAGACCAGCTGGGCCTACAACTCACCTGCCAGCACCATCCTGCTGGAGAGAGGAGCAAACCAGCAAACTTCTCAGTGGGTTTTCACCATCCCTCTGTGGGTTTATGAGAGTTCAAGACCAGTTGTCTCTACAGTCCCCCAGTAAACCAATCCTTGGTCTTGGAAGCAAAATTTGGTAGTTAATCTATGACGGAATGCTATTATTCACTCCAGCATTTCCTAGAGAGCTGTTCCCAACCTCTGTCCCATTTCCATCACCAAGGACAGGCAATGCATTTCTTCTTCCTTGCAGAGCATGAGTCACCCCTAGTATGGCACTTTCCCTGCATGGAATCCCAGAGTGGCAGGGGCTGGATGGGACCTTAAAGCTCATCCCATTCCACCCCCTGCCATGGGTAGGGACACCTTCCATACACTAGGTTGCTCCAAGCCCTAGCCTTGGACACTTGCAGGGATCCAGGGGCAGCCACAGCTTCCCTGGGCACCCTGTGCCAGGGCCTCACCACCCTCACAGGGAGGAATTTCTTCCCAATATCCCATCTAAACTTACTCTCAGTTTGAACCAATTCCCTCTTGTCCCGTCACTCCAGTTCCTGATGAAGAGTCCCTCTCTGGCTTCCCTGCAGTCCCCACAGATCCTGGAAGACTGTTCTAAGATATCTACACAACTTTCTTTTGTCCAGGCTGAAGCCCCAGCTTTCTCAGCCTGGCTCCACAGGGGAGGTTTCCACAGAGGTGTATCCACCCTGGAGTTTCTTGTGGCTCAGAGACAAGGCTTGGAGAGCAGATTTATTTGGAATTCCCACCAGCTCTCCTCCATTTGGAAAGGAAGGATTGAGAACAGCTGGATCCTCTGTGGGCAAGGGGCTTCAAGAACAAAGAAGTGCTCACAGCAGCGCTGAGCCAAGGCTGCCTGGAATGAGGTGGGACATGGAGGGCCTGGGCTGAGCAGTCTCAGGACCAGGTAAAGTTGAAAATAGTTTTTATATGTTGGCTGCAGTACTTGATTTGCATCCTGAGCAGTCTATCACATCTCAGGCATGTCCAGAGGAGATTCCGACTGGCTTTCATCCAAGTTTTGTAGCAGAAATGCACTCAGCACTCAGAGCTTCAGCTTCCAGCCTTCTCCAAGTCTATTCCAGAGGCTGAAGCATCACAGATATATTGGAGCCACCTCCTCTAACTCCCACTCTTAGAGCAATTGGCTTTCATAGGGCAGACAAGCCTGGCACCTGCACAGAAGTGGGATTTCAAACCCATTCCAACAGAGAAAATGCTTATTTTGAAGGTGTTGGACAGCTCCAAGAGTGAGCCTCGAGTGCCAGCCTCTGCTCTGGGTCTCTCCCACATCAGGAGAGGTTCCAGACATCTTGTCATCTCCAGGGTGACCTGAGCAGAACCCCACAGATCCTTCTCTTACCAGCTGGTTCCAGTGAGATCAATCTCATCTCACCCACGAGACAAATTCCTCAGGCTGGGGGACTCCTTGCAGCCCAGCCAGTGCCAGGGTTTCTGGTTGCTTGCTCTGTTTTGGCTCCACATGGATGCAAGGCAATAGTCCTTGGATCCTGGAGGGTTTCTCCCAGAGATAATGCAGCTCACCAGGTCCAAAGCTATGGGATTGTAACACAGCAGAAGAGTCTGAGCTAAAACTCCCCAAGCAAAAAAAGAGCTGGAATAAACTAAGTCATCCTGTTTAAAAAACCCAGGTAAAGCTGAAGAGTATGGATGAGCTGGAGCTGCAGAAGGGGCTGGGGGCAGGAAGGAGGGAGAGGAGGAGACAGGTTGATGATCCAGCCTCTCCCACCCTAGGAATGCACAGAAGCTGGCAGATGAATCAAAAACACACTTGGGGATGTTATTTTGTTTGTCTTTGTCTAATTCTTGGATTTCTTCGTGGAAGATTGTTTTCATTGGAAGCTTCTGCAAAGCCACCATGTCTGGCAGCAGGACACCAACATCAGCCATGTGAGGACATGCCAAACTCTGCTGAGTCCTGAGCCAACACTCTTCTCCAAATCAGGCCAAAAACTGACCCAAAAGACCTCACCAAATCTTCCAGCCAAACCTTGCCTCCTGCTCAGAGCTGCTGCACAGCACCTTCTCAGCAGCACTTCAGTGTTGCTCCCAGCCTGAGGTCAGGACAGGCACAGCACACTCCCCACAGGAACGGGGTGAGCCAGCAGGAATAAAGCACATTCCCTCCACCCCAAAACACTCCCTTCCTGCAATGCCATTTCCATCTGATATTTGCAAGGCACTCCCAGAGCAAAGATAGGTTTTCCACATCCTCACCCGGGAGGAAGCAGCAATTACCAGGAGCATCACTGCATGGAGCCCACGGATGGCTGCAGGAATGTGTCCTTATCTGGGTGGGAGAACCTGGATGTGCCAGGGCTAAGTGCCTCACTCCCCCAGCAGCAGCTCTGCAGATTCCAGCTGCCAGGTTGGCTCCTTATCGGGCACTCCGTGGCCCCAGTGGAGCTACTTGGATCCCCCATGAGTTCTCAGAGCCCTTTTACTTATTATAAACACATTTCTTTAATTTCTTCCAGTGGCTCCTCACTGAGATCAAGCAGCATCCTGTGATAATCTGCTGGCACCAGCACAGATTCACCTAACAGACACGGATTTCTCAAGATGAGTTACCACAGCCTTGAACACTCAAAATCTCTGGGTCCTTTGCTCTACAAGCTACGTGTTTTGCTGAAAAAATACACCTGGAGCAAGGTACAAAACACTCCAAGGGCGCTGCTTCCCAACAGGATTGCATGGGCCAGGTCAGAGGTTTAACACTGGCACTTGGACTGGTGACTTTTTCTCCTTACTGTTTTTAATCTTCCTTTTTTTCAAAATGATTCTCATCCATCAGCTACCACAAAAATGTTTAAACTCAATGCCCTGACAGGAATTCCATTTTGCCAGTATTGCCACTTGCCTCTGACAAGCACCAGCTGACCTTTCCATGCTGTAGCTCAGAGCACACCACACACCTGTCTTTCCAGAAAAAACTCTGTGAAGCCACCTCAGATCCCAGCACAAAAGCTGTGGAACACTCTGGGATGAGATGCTGATTCCAAGTGCCAAACTCCACAGAAAAAAAGTAATTAAATAAAACAAGGTCACATCTTCATTCCCACCTTCTCTTGTCAGTCTCAGCCCTGCTGCAAATCTGGACACAGCTGCAGTGGGAAACAAAAGGACTTGATGCTGTACAAGGGAAGTGTTCTGATCCTCCAAGGTGTCTTGAGTTACATGGAAAAACCACGGAGCAGCCATTCTCCAAGTGCTGTTTGTGCCCTTTGTCTCCCTGACCACCTCCACAGCTCTCAACCCAACACTGATGAAGCCCTGCCTGCTCTCAGCCTTCCCCTCTCTCCAGGGTTCAATCCCTCTCTTCAGTCCAGAGTGATCACTCCTCCATCTGAGTCTGTCCAAGAACTCTGTCCTCAGAGGGAATCCCATCCCACCCTGTCTTTGAGCCTTCTTGTCCTTTTACTCATTCTTGCCTCGTTTTTACTTCTGACATCATCCTCCCAAGGAAAAAAAACAAACCTGCAAGCCACAATCTTCCTAATTTCTTCTTTCCTGTAACCACTGCTTTCTTTTCTTCTCCTTGCCTCACCTCCCAGCCATGCTCCATCCAGCTCTCCCCAGGGTCACACTGACACTTTTCCATGTGCTTTAAGACTAGAAGTTACCAACAATGTTCTCCTTCCAGGACGTCTGTCTTTCCAGTCTCCTACCCAAGCGACCTGCTTCTCAAGAGCTTCCCTAAAAGCCCATGGGGCTAAGATACAGCACATGTAGCAAAATCCCAGCAGGGAAGCTATTTGCAGTCTCAGGTACAACAAATTTCTGCAAGGAATCTACTCAAAGTAGCTCTGCTAGCAGCAGAATGCCTATTGTAGAATCATGGAATCATTAGGGTTGGAAAAGACCTCCAAGATCATTATGTCCAACCTTTGACCACATCCCACCATGCCCAACAAGTGTATCATGAAATGCCATGTCTACCCGATTTCTGAACACTTCCAGGGAGGGGACTCCACCACTGCCCTGGGTGGAGCAGGTGGCAGCCTCATCCCTGTAGATGAACCCTGATTAAACGAAAGCAAATTTCCAAAATTGAGAGTTGTATCCATACCTTAACCTACACTGAACCACTTCCCAGCCTCTGTGGATAGAAGCAGGGGAGAAGCAGCCCAGGGAAGGGAAAGCTGACGCACTTCCTGCTCCCACAGCTCTGAGTGCAGCAGGTTCAGGTGCATCACATCCCTGAGACACAGCCAGCAGTGGTCAGATGTCACTGTGAAACCCCTGGGGTGTGAGCACATTGCACAATTCACATCCTGTGCACACGTGACTCTGCCCTGGGCACATGCAACAGGTAGATCATTTTCACCCTGGGCTGCTCTCCAACCTCACTCTTAGAGCTGTGATGTCCGCAGATCCCATTGGAACACTGACCTGGATGTCAGGAACTGCCACTGGTGACTTCAACAGCCACGTCACCAGCAAGTCCTACCACTGGCACCAGTTCCCCAGGTCACAACGGAGAGACCACACACCCAAAGCCCTGCTGCTGTCCCCAGACTCAGCCACTCCAAACTCAACCAAACAAAACCAGTTCCAATTCTGTCAGGCAAGCACAGCCCATCACAACGTGCCCAAACTTGAGCCAGCAGAATTTCCTTCCAGGATAAAGCAAGGCTTAGTTCACTGGCCACAGGTAACAAACCCTGGAGTACAGACAGGAAAGCTCTGACGTTCTGAGGGACACAGACCACACAAGGCTCTGCCTCACATGGCCCTGATCAGAGAGGATTCATTTTCTTCAGCAAGGTTCACAACTCTGGAAAGAACAGAAGCTGCACATCTGCATGAGCCAGCCAAATCCAGCTGCTCGTACTTGCACAGCAGTCTCCTCAAATGCTCCGATGGCTCCGGAGCCTGTCAGGGCAATGTCCCACCCCAGCAGTTGCACAAACACTCGAGGCTGCGGGTGCTTGGCTGCAGATGGGGAGAGACAAAAGGCAACTCTTCACATCCCACATTGTGCAGAAGGCACAACCCTCCTCATGGTGCCACCAGGCAGAGGATGCAGCCCACAGCTCACCTGGGGAACTGGGAGCTATTCTGCAAGTAACTGTTATATATAGAAAAAGCCTGAATCTCTCACACATTTTGCTGAAAAAACATGTTCAATCCTCTTAGGCAACGTTCAACTCAAAACAACCCAGGGTGGAATGGATCTTTGGGTTAAGGAAGGCAGCAGGACAACACCTGAAGTCTCAGGGACCAGTTCCACACGGAGGCAGATCATCCACCTTCCCTTCCTACCAATTCCAACCCAACCACCACCAACCTGCACAACCCACACACTGGGCAAGGTGAGGGACCAAGCTTTCACATTAGGTGTAATAGAAAAACATTCTTTACTCTGCAAGTGTCTTTACAAATATATATTTATATATTTAAGCCCATTTCAGGCCATAAAAGCCCATAAAAAACAACCAGTACCTTTTTGAACAAGAGAAACTGCGAGGCAGAAGCCTGAGGTGACAGACTCCCACCCAGGGGCTGTTCTGGTGCTTCTCTGAAGGCCTTTAGTTAGCACATAAAACCATCTCAAAACTCCTTTGATCTGAAAGGAGGGGCACCATTCTTACCCCCCCTTTCCCATTCTCTGTATGAGGTAAACTGGGATCACTTTTACATCATCGCTTTAGAAAGGAGATGTTGTATCCTGAAGACCAGCTTTTCCAAAGAACATTTGTGAATGGGTTAAAAAGGTAAGATGTGTGGATCCAACCATAATGTGCTGTTGTCTCAAAATAGAAGAAGTTGATACTAAAAAGCTATTCCAGATACATACAAGTACAAACACTAGAGCTGGTCAGAAAGATTCAGTTTCAACATTTTTCTTAAAAGCGGGGAAAATTTTCTGCAGTGTGGCTGTTCATTTCCCCTCTCCTCACTTTTCTACCAGTTCCATAAACCCTTCCGAAAAATCACGTGTCTGCTGTCAGAGTGCAAAGTCCATCCAAATCTCGTGTTTCGGTTCACTATCTCTACACTTTACAAATCCTGATGGCAAACCAAAAGGTCTCGATTTAACTTAGCAAAAGTGATATCTAGAAAATATTCAACACCAAGAGGTCTTACAAAAAAAACTTGAGACTACTAAGGCATTCTAAGGCACAGTGTTTGGGAAGAAGTGCTTTCTCCCTGTAGTGTTGCTTTATACACATCACGTGTGCGAGTCCAAGGGATGCATGGAGCTGCAGATGGATGCCATGGCTTCTCCCTAGCAGGGAATTCCATCTTCTGCTGCCCTTTCAGACGTAGGCTCCCAACGCTGCGTGGAATTCAGTGAGACATTGCACCAGCTGCTGAAACTTGGGTCTCTCCTCGGGATCTAAGGCCCAACAGCAGGCCATCACAGCAAACCTGCAACACAGAGGCACAGGGGAACGTCAGCCAGGCAACCACAGCCCCAGCCTGAAAGGGAAAACAGCATTTGCCACTGCAAAACTGGCTGAGCAGCCAGAGAGAGACAAAGAACTCTGGATCTTATGGTACATGATGATATGGATTATGGTACATGATGCTGAACAGCTCCTTCCAAGGATGGACACCTGGAATGATGAGCACAGGGGCTGTGAGCAGAGGTGCTGGGTTGATTTAGGATATGACCCATGGCAATCCAGGAAGGAGCAGTACATAGCTCACTGGAGTTGCTCAGCTGTTGGAAAACCATGGGATGGTTTGGGTTGGAAGGGACTGTAAAGATCATCCAGTTCCACTCCCTGCCATGGCAGGGACACCTCCCACTATCCCAGGTTGCCCTGTCCAGCCTAGCCTTGGAACATTCCAGGGATCCAGGGGCAGCCACAGATCCTCTGGACAACCTGTGCCAGGGCCTCATCACCCTCCCAGGGAACAACTTCTCCCCAGTATCCTGTCTAACCCAACCCTCTCTCTGGCAGTGGGTTGCAATTCCTCCTTGTCCTGGCACCCTATCCCTTATCAAGTCCCTCTCCAGCTCTCTTGGAGCCTCTTTAGGGACTGGAAGGTGCTGTGATGTCTCCCTGGAGCCTTCTCTGGTTCAGGCTGAACACTCCCAGCCTGGCTCCAGGGCAGAGGAGCTCCAGCCATCAGAGCATCTCCATGGCCTTCTCTGGATTTGCTCCAGCAGCTCCACATCCTTCTGATGTTGGGGACCCCAGAGCTGCAGGCAGTGCTCCATGAGGAATGTTTACCCCAGGGCTTGTCTGACTGGCAGAACAAACAGGCAAGGAAAGGCAACCCTGGCTCTTTCTCTGGCCAGACTTTAACACCAACCACAAAGCAGCCCCTTTGCCCTTCCCCAGCAGAGGCACTCACAGTTCATCAGGGCAGTTGATGGGCTGAGCTATCCGATAGCCATCCTTTAAATAAGCTGCCATCTCGAAGGGGTCGATGTCCACATAGGGGGTCTGTCCCAGGGTCATCAGCTCCCACAGCGTCACCCCGAAGGCCCACTGCAAAGGAACAGTGCAGGCATTAACAAAATGTGCTGAACCCTGAGAGCTGCTTCAGCCAGGGCACAAAATCAGCTCTAAGTAAGATTACACACAGCAAGGAAGCTTTACAGAAATGCTCTATATAACCAAATTGAACGTGTCTTGAATTGTGCTAATTAAGAACCACAGAACTGGTGGTACACTACCCAGAGAAGCTGTGGCTGCCCCAGCCCTGGCAGTGTCCAAGGCCAGGTTGGACAGGGCTTGGAGCACTCTGGGATAGTGGAAGGTGTCCTTGTCCATGGCAGGGAGTTGGATCCAGATGGTCTTAATGTCCCTCCCAACCCAAATCTACCTGTGATTCTACAAAGTTGAACTAAACTTAAAATCTTAGTGCACTAAGGTAACAGCACAAAAAATCATACATTTAACATGACCTTAGAGAACACCAAATGTAAACAATACTGAACACTGAACCACTGTTTACTATAAAATTATCTTTTTCTACATTTTACTTCTTTAAAATGCCTTGAAAGCCCTCAAAAAAGGTCTGTGAAATTCAAAGGATCAGAAGGGCAGACTGAACGAAACTGTAATTTTTTGATTCTGAGTTATCTGTATATTTGGAGAGCATGCTCAAGAACAGGACTCAGGGAAAAAAAAGAGATTTCATCTGAGTAAACATGACAGCTGGATCAGCATTCAACACATTCACCCGACAAGCCTTGCCAGAAGGAGCTCACAAGCGATGAAAAATCCATCAATCAATCCACGCACAAGCCGAGTACAAGGCAAATCATTTATTATCTGGTATCCAGAGACGCAGGAGACCAAACAGAGATGGGGCTGGTACTGCATGCTTGTGACTCACTGCTCAAGTTACACATCATCATTTATTAAAAAGAGGCAGAAACCTGCAAGGTTCACACGATTCTTGTTTTAATCAAGAGAAATCCCACTATTGCCTTGACCAATGCCTTAGGGAAGGGATGTTTTCAGCTGGGAAGGGCAGAAGCACAGAACAGCCACTGGAGGAAATAAAACCTCTTTTTACCTGCAGTGGAGAAAAGTGCTGAGGGACAAGTGGTGGTCATGAACAGGAGATCAAGGGTGATTCAAGCAAAACCACCCTGGGAATGCAGCTGTTCTAATCCCACAGGTAACTGCCTAAAAATGGCAGGAAGAGATGCAGAGCTTCATGTCCAACAGCAGGAAAACCACAGAATTAAGATCCAGCAGGAACCGTGGTTTGTTTTCCTACACTCTGGCTGACTGATAGAGCTGTTGGCAGGGGAGCAACACATTATTGGGAAGGTTTCAAGCCAGCAAACACATTTGAAAGAAAGTCTTCCAAAAAGCAAGCCTGGAACACATCCCATGGCATCTCTGCAGACACAGACACTGTTTGGAGCACACTCTATCACCCTGTTACATGCAATGGATCACTGGGTTTGTTCCTACCAAAGCCACAAAAACATCTGACATCAGCTTTTTGTGAAAAGAGTCCAGGTAGATGCAAAGCTGGTATTTAGGGCCGATAGTGTTTTCTACACCCAGAAGAAGTGTTCACTTTGTACTCTACAAAACTCAGACAGTCATGTGTCTGCAGTTAGAACTGCGTGTTAAAAGGTGGGTGGCATTTTTCCTTATGCAATGGAAAAAGGAGTTCTTGGTTAAAATGGGCTGCAAGAGATGCTGAATTGCACTGGAGTTTTCAAAAATGGTTGTAACACTGAGGTTTACTCATCCTATTGAAGTTCCACATCTCACTGCTGCTGTTACATAAGCTTTTATTTCCCAGTCCTCACAAATAGCAAATGCTTTCACGTTCCAGATTTTTTTAAAAAAGCAAAAAATAAAAACATCACCATCTAATTGAGTTCATTTTAGCACTCTAACAACTTGCTTTCACAGGCAACTTCCATTTCCTTTCCTGTCTTCAAGTCTGTTATAACACAAACCCCCACATGTTTTCCAATGAATACACATGTGGAGCAGAGCTGGCACCTTCCCTTCCTTCCTTCTTTTTCTTGTTGTTTATACGGCTGCAGCACTAGTACAGAGACCATGGAGGAAAAAACCAACCAGGACTTCTCTAAAGTTTCCCAAACTGGCACCAGACCACTGCTGTGGATGGGATGCCTCCAAGGGCACCAAGAGAGCAGGCTGAGGTCACTGCAACACTGCTCTTTGAAAGGTCACCTCAACTGGGGGAGGTTCCTGACTTCTGCAACAAAGGCATCCTCTGGAAGAGTTGGGATGCAGGGAACTATGGGCCAGGCAAACATCAGCTCCTGCTAATGACAGGGAGCCCATTATCCTGGAACTCACTCCTGTGCATATGGAGCACAGAGGGGTGTGGAAAGAGCCAGTGTGGATTTATGAAGGGGAGCTGTGCCTGAGCAGATCCTTGCTGAGCAGACAGGGCACAGGGTGAGCAGTGGATGTGCACCTTGTCTTCCAGAGGGTGCTGGAAACTGCCCAGGCTCCCCAGGGAATGGGCACAGCCTGAGACTGCCAGAGGTCCAGGAGTGCTTGGACAATGCTCTCAGGGATGCATATGGTGGGATTGCTGGGGTGTCTGTGCAGGGCTAGGAGCTGGATTGATGATCCTTGTGGATCCCTTCCAAATGCGGACATTCTATGAAAAGCAGACTTGTCCCAGTGCAGCTCCCTGAAATTGACTGTGTTCCCAAGGGAACAGGGAGCAAGGGGCAGTTTTGCTGTGCATGAAGGGCCTGACTGATCACTCAACCATCTGCCAAGAGCAGCTGATGTAGCAGTGGGTGTAGAGATGATACTCTTAACAGGCCACTGGTACCTATCCAATGCCATGATCCACTGCCTCCAGCTCTGGAGTCACCAACATCAGAAGGATGTGGAGCTGCTGGAGTGAGTCCAGGAGGCCATGGAGATGCTCTGATGGCTGGAGCCCCCTCTGCCCTGGAGCCAGGCTGGGAGAGGTGCGGGTGTTCACCTGGAGAAGGCTCCAGGCTGACATCACAGCACCTTCCAGTGCCTAAAGGGGCTCCAGGAGAGCTGGAGAGGGACTTTGAACAAGGGATGGAGGGACAGGACAAGGGGGAACAACTTCCCACTGCCAGAGGGGTAGGTTAGACGAGATATTGGGAAGAAATTGTTCCCTGTGAGGGTGGGGAGGCCCTGGCACAGGTTGTACAGAGAAGCTGTGGCTGCCCCTGGATCCCTGGATGTGTCCAAGGCCAGGTTGGACAGGGCTTGGAGCAAGCTGGAATAGTGGAAGGTGTCCCTGCCATGGCAGGGTGTGGGACTGGATGGGTTTTAAGGTCCCATCCAACCCAAACCATTCTGGGATCCTGTGATTCTCCAACAGCTGAGAAAAGAAAAATGTCAACTAAACACATTTCCAAAACGTAACGGGGTAAAAAAGCCTCACCACATCACTAGCACTGGAAAATTCATTGTTGACCAGGCTTTCCAGAGCCATCCAGCGGACTGGTCTGTTCTCGTTGTCCCCCAGGCAGTGGTAGTCCATGGGGAACAGATCCCGGGACAGAGCGTTGTCTGTGATCTTCACCTGCAGGCCATCGTCAATGCTGGGCACAGAGAAAAGCAGCACTCAGCAAACTCACAGCAAACACTTCTGCTCAGCCTCAAGTCCCACACTTGGGAGTGCTAATCCACATCTCAAGCACGGGCATTCTCCTGCATCAAGACACACTTACTCTGTGATTAGCAAATATTATCACAGCACCTATTTATTCTGTGCCAACTGATAAGCACTAAAAAAAAAAAAATCAGCAGGCTTGATTAAATAAAATCAAACATTTACAAGTGCAAAAAAATACCGTTAAAGCAAACAAATAACTGCCTTAAGTTACTCCTGCTCCTTTGGAGATCCCCTATCTGAGCAATTAAAAACCTTTTATCTGTAGTACCTCTGTGGCAATAATGAGGCAAAGATCTAAGCAAAGCAAGAGACAGTAGTATCTTCAAGCAACCAGTATTTTTTGTGGTCCAAAAGAACATCTCCAATCAAGCCATCTGGTGAAATACTGTTTATTGCCTCCACTAGAGACATTGATGCTTGTCAGCAACAGGGTACTAAGGGAAACTTACTTTTAATCAAGACAAGATGACTCAAAGCGGCACAGAGAACTTGCCCCCTCTGGGATGTGATTCAAACTCTTTGAACTTAAAACTGTGTGTAATAAAGTTCAGTTAAAATCAGGTGATTTCAGAATATGGCAAAGATGTTGGCTTCAACATTGTCTGACAAAAACACAGAAGGAACATTGGGTTGGGGATACTGGAACAAATTGGTGTTTGTTGTCTTCTCCTCCTGTCAATTATTTCTTTATTTTGATGAGAAAAAAAGAAATATAAATGTTCCATCTGTGTGTTTCCCTCTTTACTATCTCAGATACCTTTTTATTTATCCTATTTCCACACAGTTTCAGGCCAGTTCATTATCCTCCAAATTTACAGACCAGGAAATTTCCTATCTAGTCAGAGAAATTCCTAGAAGAGTTGTTTGAAAATAAAAATTTAATCCAAAGGGCAGTTCCCCAGTGGTTAGAGAGCTTTGACTTGTGTAATCCTCATGTCCACTGTAATTGGACCTGACTGTGCCCTGGGCACACGAGACCAAAAGCATTTCCTCCCATAAACCTGCCAAGATCACAGGAATCCTGGCTCCCTTCCCAAAATCAGGACACACACAGCTCTGATGCTGTGTCAGAGCTTTTCACCTCCCAGGAGCAAACCTGGGGAACAAAAAGGAGCAGGTGGAACAAAGCCCTTCAGGAGACCCTGGCTGCTGGCACCTCTTTCTCTTTCCAAACATAAAGCTCCAGGTGACACCTCTGATGTTTGTGAGCTCTGTGTCCTGTGGAAGCACTTCCTCCTCAGTGTGTTCAGTGAGGAAAAGCAATAAGAATTAGGAACAGAATCTGTCAGGAACTCCATCCCACTGAGCATCTGGGTTTCTAGAAGGCCACCAAACACCTCCATCTCTACATTTTGGGGTGTATTCCAGCCCAAAGATAGTCTCAATTCCTACCCTGGCATCCCTACCATTCCAGAGCACATTTCTATCTATCCTTCATTTGGCAACTAAGAAATCAACCAATGAACAAAGTCTTTAAGTCAGTTTTAAAGCGAAGAAAAATGAAGACAACCAACTTCAAACAAAAATCTATCAATAAACTGTCAAAGACATTTCAAGTTTTATTAAAGTTGAAGGGAAACTTTAATTTTTCTCAAGCCTTTGAAAAAGTGATAGACAAACCCAGCATAAGCATTTACAGAGAGGATGTTTTATGTCCTTTAGAACCACACCTCCTGGTTCCCCTCGGCTTTGGAGGAAAACAACTTCCCTGACTAAACCAGTGCCCCAAAACCTCATCAAAGCCCTGTTCTGTGTTTTGAAGGAGAGATGAGGCTGACAGGAGGGAGGTGCAGCTCCTGAGATCAGTACTTACACACAGTTCCTAGCAGCCAGGTCTTTGTGAATGACCTCCCGTCGGGCCAAGTAGCTCATCCCACAGGCAATCTGGATAGCCATATGTACAAGATCCTGCTGGGAAATGGCCTGCAAGAGCAGAGCAGCAACCATTAGGTCCCTTCAGCCCAGTATCTGCAGGGTTACTGGGTTTGCTGGGGCCCAGTGCCCTCTCCTCTTCTAGTCCCCACAGTTACAATCACCTGTGGACACTCATGAAGGTGCCTTACTGTAATTTTAACTTCTTTCTTTGATGTGCCAAGGGCAAATGTTTCCATCTTGCAACTGCCTCATTTTTGTATCTACTTTTCCTTTGATTAGAGGTGGACATGGGCAGAAATGGTTCATTTTACCCCTCTTCCCACACCTTTTTCACTTTGTTTCCCTGGAAGCCAGCTCATTTCCAGGCAGCAGCACAGTCAAAATCCTTGTTGCTCCCCAAAACCAGTATCAAAGGCTGCTGCTCCAGCTCCTTATGCAACTTCACAGTCCCATCATAACTAAAATCTTGCATGTATTCATAGCTTGAGATACCAAAATTAAAATCAGCAAATCTGAAATTTCTCCATACACGATTTCCCCTTAAATCCACAATTTTCTCTCATTTTTTGTTATCACTTTAGGATGCATTGATTGAGCTCCTACCCTAATGAGAGCTGACTGAGCTTCATGCCCTCTGAACACCCAAGATCAACAGCCAGGAATGTTTACCAGCCGGGAATCAAGGCAAACACTTGCTGGAAAGTGGAAAGTGTCCCTCCTCTGCTGCTGTCCTGCCATCATACCAAACAGCAGAGTGCCACAACCATTCCTGTGGTGGCACAAACTCAGCTGCCAGACCAAGCAGAGGCTTAATGGGCACAAAACCCCACATGCCCGAGGGTACCTGAGGATTGTTGGCCTCCACCAACTTGCACTGTCGCAGGAAGAGTTTAAGGTTCCCCCAGTTCATGTAGGGCAGCAGCACCATGGGTTTCTCTCCCTCCTCTATACAGACATGAGTGATAGGCAGCAGATTCCTGGAAGACAGAGAAATTCCTAATGTTATAGAACTGAAATTTGCTAAGAATACTCTTGACCCCTAAACACAGTAATAAAATTAATTAAACATGGAAGAAAGGCATTTAATCTTGTATTAGGAATTGCAGAGCACAATGTGTCCACATTATTAAAGCCCTAGACATTACTTCTCTTAACAAATGAAATATTTGACTACTTTCCCATTAGGAAGAACCCTCCAAATGTTTTCACTTGGTCCAAAAGTGCTGAAATAAACTGCAGTGAATATAAGTTATCATTTGTACTCAGAAGTGCTATATCCTCAACAGGGAAGTGTAACGTTCTAAATCCAAATACAGGTATAAAATATATAGTTACATTGTAATAGTTTAACAAAAAAAAAGTCGTAACATCATGTTTGATCTGCTGCGAAGTGACAAAACAGAAAATTTTAGTTTTAGTCACTTTAAAGGTCCTTTCCAAGCCTTTTGAGGCCCAGGTAATCCCCACACTGCAGTCTCTGCACTTCTTCCTTAGAAGGGATATAATATACAATTTATATATGTCAGTATGTAAATTCCTAGCAATTCAAAGCAAACCAGATATAGTTTCAATTTCCATTAATCACTTTTTAAAATATCTGTATTTTCCATTGAAAACCATTAGTGAAAGTCACCAATTACTTACAACGACTTTTAATTTTGTATTTACAATGTTCTTGCTCCCACCTGAAGATTTCTCACAGGCAGGTGTTACATTCATGAGCTCTAGAGACCCATGAAGGTCCCAGCTTTGTAGACAGCATAGGGAAGAAAAGCTTTTTGGACTTTTTTAAGAGAGTTTGGCTTATAAAAGGGAGGAGGACAACAGCTAATTGGGAATGAGAGCAGGGCAGGTTCATTTTGTTTCTAATTTAAGTATGTTTCACCAAGAACCTGCTACTCCTGTATTTTAGGCAAGGCCATTATTATATAAGGCTGAGAGAGCTGGGAATGTCCAGCCTGGAAAAGGATCCAGGGAGCTCTCAGAGCCTTTTCCAGTACCTTAACAGGCTCCAAGAGAGCTGGAGAGGGACTTTGGACAAGGGCCTGCAGTGACAGGACAAGGGGGAATGGCTTCCCACTGCCAGAGGGCAGGGATAGATGGGATATTGGGAAGGAACTGATCCCTGGGAGGGTGGTGAGAGGTGCCCAGAGGTGAGAGGTGCCCAGAGGTGCACAGGGTGCCCAGAGAAGCTGTGGCTGCCCCTGGATCCCTGGCAGTGTTCAAGGCCAGGTTGGATGGGGCTTGGAGCAGCCTGGGCTAGTGGAAAGTGTCCCTGCCCATGGCAGAGATGAGCTTTAAGATCCCTTTCCACCCAAACCACCCTGGCATTCCATGATTCTACAGAAGTGTTGCTGAATTCAGAACAAACACCTCCCTCTCCCCAGGGAGCTTTAGCCCAGGTATTTCCAGCTCCCAGTGACACTGATTTGTCACAGCCCTGCCTGCCCTACCTGTGGTGAAGCCCTCTGAGTTTACAGCTTTCCGTCAGCATCATTGTCACCTGCACCTCCGACGCTTGATCTGAGGGGAAAAGGAACCACAGATAAACTTTGGAAACAAATCAACATATTAATTAAAATTCGCTCCAGATTTGCAAGTCACTTGAGGACGTTTGAGCACAAACATGACTTGTCTGCCTCCTTTTTAAAAACTCACTTACAAAAAGCCCCGAAGTTCAAAGCCAAGTTCTGAGGCTCATTTCTACTTAAAGGAGTGGGGTGAAGCCCAGAAAGGAAATCAAGCACATTCCAGGGGCTGACAGGCTGTAGCTCTGCACTTCCTGACAGCTTCTGGGCAGGCTGCACGGGGCAGTGTGGGTCCCATCCTGGTGCCTATGGAAGCAATGGGATGTGCCAAGTGCTTCCCAAACACGGATGTGCTCAGAGGTCATTGCTTTGCTGCTGAACTCCCACTACAGGTACAATTGTGTTTACTGCCACATGGCTGGAGGCTGTTTATGTCTAGATTTACTTATTTCCTAGCTCTCTGCTTGACACACTTGACTTTTGGTAACCTTAGGACTGTTCACTGTTTTCTTCTCCATCTTTAAAAATGAGTAAATTAATAAAACCACTGCTGCCAGCTAAAATTCAGGCACCTGTGATAACTCCAGTGACCCACAGCAATCAGAGCATCCACTGGGCAGAAGCACAAGTGGTGCCTGGAACCCCTTCCCCACCAATATTTGTGTATTTCAGGCTTTTTCCCCCCTTTGGTGGCAAGAACCTCAAAGGAAGCTTAAGGTGACATCAAGAAGAGCTCTCCCGATCCCACCCTCCTCACACCTGAGAGCATTTTCTGTGTCTCCCTCATGCTGGGACGAGTTCTGGCAGGGAGCTGGCACAGGAGAGCCCAGCACAGCCCAATGAGCTCTCCTGGCTGCACTTGGGGGAATTTACATGTTGTGGATGAGTCAAGCCAAGGTTTTACTGCCCTGGAAGGAAGAAGAGGCAAGAAATCCTCTGCTCTTTTCCCCCCTTCCTGGTCTGATCCTGCTCCCTGCCCTCCCAGCCCTGACAACCTTTCCTAACCAAGCCTGAGCCCTGCAAAAGACAACATGACTCTGGCTGAGTGAAGAGTGATGGGAGTGCTCTGGAGAAGCCCAGAGGTGCCACTAAATTAGTGACAATAACAGCTGTGGTATTGGACAGGTGATGAATTTGACACACGAGACAGACTGCAAAAGGCTTGGAATGAAAAACTAAGATCCTACATTAAAACCAAGTTACATAGCCCTGAATGACTGAATCAGGCAGTTCTAAAAGCCAGCATTAAAAATGGACATGGCAAAGCAGATTGTGAGAAGTCAGAGGAGCAGGTTACCTGTCCAGAGCTTCAGGTGTAAAAGCAGCAATTACAGAGCCCAAAGACCTCAACCCCTTCACCCAGCACACAAAGAGATTCCTGGGTGTGAGTTTTAGCTGATTAACTCCTTGCACACTCTCTGGCCCTGTGCTTGCTGAACTGGTTTGCTTTTAATTATAAAAGCCACCAAGCAATAATTTGAAGCTTTAAATCAGAGATTATTTAAGAGTGGATTTAAAATCTACAGAACGAGTCAGGCTGGTTTGGACAATGCAGCCATTCATCTCTTCATGGTAACTCTTCTGCCCATGCCTTTCCCTTTCCAGCACTCAGGGAGGTTTCCAGCAGGTCCCTGTGACGTTCTGTTGTTTTCTCTCCACTTTATAGTGGTTGAGCACCCAAAAGGACGATTGACTCCCAGGCAAGTATATAAGGAAACTGAAATCTTATCTTGTGGAACAGTCCCACCATCCATATTGTGTTTGCTTATCAATATTATTTCCTTGTTTTCTGCATGGAAAAAGACTTACCCAATACCAACAAATTCAACAGACTCAGAACAAACAATAGTAGTTCAAGGCTAATCCTTCCCCACTGGAGACCAGTGCCAATTTTGAACCACCACACAATTTGATTATTGTGGGTTTGTACTAGATATAATTCAAAACACAGCATTAATCACCACTTCTTGGAGTGATTCGTGTCAAAAGGGGGAAAAGAACACCAAAATACTGCTACTGCAACAGTGCCCACTGCAACCAGACTTCCTTTTAAGGCCATTTTCATCAGTTACAAAGGAAAAAGTTCAATTAAACAAACTCTGTCACACTTAGTACGCTATAACCACTTTTGAGCAACCAACAGATATGTCTTCAGAGACCATGATGAAGGTGATTTTGCCAATAATACCTTTTTTTTGGTGAAGGCCTGGTGAATCTGAGCATCCTGTATTGAAAACCAATCCAGCAAAGCCACCATTTCTAGCTTTGATAAGAGAAGCAGAGTCCCAGAGCCAAGCCAGTGACAGCCATGCTCAGTGGAATGTTCTTCCAAGGCCATACAGGGACATACTTCCAAGGCCATAGATGGATCCTACAGATTTCATCTTCCTGCCTGGGCCAATGTATAATCCCAAATTCCCCAAACTGTGTCAATCCCTGAGTGTTCCATGTAAGAACTTTGGTTTCTTCTCAGAGCTGTTTGTGCAGCCACTCAAATGAGAGAGGGGAAAGATCCTGCCAAGCACACAGGATGCCCATGGGTTTTTGTGGCTCTTTTTGTCTGTCCAGGATCCATGAAGTTGTGGGACATAAGCACAGCCACACACAGAGCTACAGAGGGGGAGCAGGGGGAAAGCCTCCCACAGAGCCAGAAACCTCTGGAATTACAACACCTACTTGGAGACACAACTGAGGAGGCCACAGTCTCCCATTTATTAAATTTGGGCTCCAGGGCGAGGCAACAAGGGCTCATTGCAAAACTTCCTCAGAGCCCTGAAAAAAGGCAAACTGAAGTATTCCCATTACTTGTGATGAAGAATATGTCAGTGCTCAGCCATGAGGGTAGCTGCAGCTGGATGGTCATGAGGAGCAGCCACTTCAGGTGAGTTCAGAGGAAGATTTAAGACCCAGCAGAAATTTCAGATGCTCAGTAAGGACCAAAATGGTCCAACTTTCAGAAGGTGCTTAAAACCAAGACTGAGACAGATGTAAATGCATTCCAGAGAGCAGATGCTCCGATTTTACCCAAGAGCCTGGCTGTGAAAGCCTGCCTCAAGGCCCAGAGCAAGAACAAGGCAGGATTCCAAGAAGCTTTGATGGAGCTGCACATTTATCTCCTGATATCACAGGATTTGTATGCAGCCAGGGACAATGGGGCTCTTGGCACTGTTGATTTTATAGAAGAGGCTGATCCCTCTGTACTAGGATGTGCTGGGGCCATGACTGGTTCATGGGGAGAAAAAACACCTACTCCATTTTTACCAACTTCTCAAAATTCAGCTGCAAAAATGTGCTTTAAAATCTTCATCATCACTCATCAATCACACGCATTATCAGATGAAAAGATCTTGGGGAAGCTCTGTGATGACACTGAATTGAAGGCATTTGCCTCCTCCAAGGCCAGGCACTCATCAGCTCCAGGGCACCAGGCTCTGCTTCACTAGGAAAAGTCACTCCACACCCCAAAGGATGTAGCAGAGATGAAAAGCAGCAATTACTTGGATATTGCAGTGGGTAAGTGATTAGCTGGATGTTTTCATGAGTCACTTTGTAAGTCAGACCTCCCAGAACCACAAAAAAGCAAAGCACAGCTTAAGTAGGATCACAGAATCCCTTCGGTTGGAAAAGCCCTCCAACATCACTGACTTCAGTCATTCCTCCAGTGCTGCCAAAGCCACTCCAAATCCATGTCTCCAAGTGCCACATCTACACATGTTAAATCCCTCCAGGAACGGGGACTCCACCACTGCCCTGGGCAGCTGTGCCAGGCCTGGACAACCCTTTCTGGGAAGAAATCTTTCCTGATGTCCAACTTGAACTTCCCCTGGGGCAACTTGAGGCAATTTCTTCTTGTCCTGTCCCTTGCTCCCTGGGAGAACAGACTGACACCCACCTCACTACACGCCCCCCTGAGCAGCTTTATGATTTAAAGACTTCCAACTGTAGAATGGTCACTGAAATCTGTTTCTTCAGAAGAAAAAGCAGAACCTGAAAATCCATGTAATCACAAGTTTCAAAATTGAACTAAGTCACATTTGAACCCTTTCACAGCCTGCTACAGGCATTAACAGCAGATTCTCTCAGCACTTCTGTCAGAAGCAGCTCTGCCAACTTTCAGCCAGGAGGTCCAAGGCTTCTGATGAATGCTTCCCAACAGCAGTATTTAAGATGTTTTACCTGCAACTTTTCTCATCTTTGGACCATTTGTAACAACTTGTTCCTCTGTGAACTTCCTCCTGTTTCATATTGCAAGGTAATACTCCCCCACATCCCAATACTTATGCAGCCCATTTCTACACACCTGCCTGTTTTCACAAGCTTCTGTTACCCTTATTCTGTTTTAGCCTCATGGGCTTTGCCAAATATCCCATGTTAAAGTGCACAAGCTCCAGTTATTGAAGGGTGACAGGCACACAGGCAGGCACAGTGGTCACAGAGTGTGGCCACAGGAATTGAGACTGCAGGACTAGAACAGCTCCAGGTGATAAATGCTCCCAGTATCAACATATCCTTGTTAATTACTGCTGCTTCTGCATAGCAATTAATTAGGTAAAACTGTTCCCAAGGCAGAATTCCACCTCAGTTCAAAGAGAATGCATGCCTGAGTATTGCTTTAACCCTTTTGGAAGAAATTCAATGCCTGTGCTCACATCTGTTGCACATGACATTTTTCACGCTCCTAGCAGGTAACTTTCACAACTTTCCTTCACCAGAAGGATGCTGTGCTAAAGGAATGCAAGAAGTCATGATCCAACCTGCTTTTTCATGGGCAGAAAGTATTTATAAAAAAATATTCCTGCTTTAAAATTTCAAGAGGTCCCAGGAGTCAGATAGGGCCAAGTGGAGCCAGTGGAGCATCTGGAGCTTCCTCCTGCCAAGGACACCTCATTCCTGTTAGCAGCTCTGAGCTGCAGGAGGAACTCAGGTCATCACTTCCACACATCAACATCCACCTGGCTTCACCAGGCAGCCCTGCATCCTGCAGAATTCCAGTCTCCTGTAAAGGTAAGTCGTGCACACCAAACCACAGCAGGAGGAGTTACAGCCTGGGACACCACACTTAGTCCTGCTAAAATTTCCACAGAGCTGGATTTCTCTTCCAGTCGTGGTATCCAGGCATCAAGTATCAACCACAGGAGATTACTTTGCAAAGCAAGCCAGCTCACAGTGACAAATCCAAGTCTAATTTTAATAAATCCTGGGAGTGAGTCAACATGACACTGCTAAAATAGGGAATGCTATTCTGGTTTTCCTACGTTACAAATGCACAGTTTTAAACTACAGAAAAGGGCAGAGAAAAGCAGGATTTGAGGACAATCTTAGTTCCCTAACAGTAACACCACAATCCAAGAAGCAGCAACGAAGAGCAGGAAGTAAAAGGCTCTTTGCTCAATAACCCATTTAACTCAAAATGAACCTGAAAGTGTTAAGTAAGTGCAAAGTGAAACTGCAGAAGAGAGACATGACTGACGTTGTGGTCCAAAGGTCAAGGGGTAGCCGGTAATAAAACTGAAATACAAGTAGGGATTTTAACTGTATGTAAATTAAAGTGACCTGCAGGTGAATTCATTTTAGCACGTGGAATAACAAATCTTTAAATGACGTAGTACAATACTTTGGAAATCATCCCTCATTATTTTCTGAAGTACATTGTACTACTTTAGCTGTCTCAGGGTATTTTCTTAAAGAACTAGGATTAAATGACAAATCGAGCTCATTTCTACACTGATATTCAGAAATTTTCCACTTAGCCCTAATTCTTTAAATTCAAGTATCCTCCTTTATAAAGACACAAGAATTTAGCTCAGATGAGCAGTAGCTCTTGGTTGGTTTTTTTTGGCATGAACTATATTCTTCAGAAACAGAATCCTGCACTCTGATTTTGGGACATCAAATATATTGAACAGTTAACTTAAATACTGTACGTTTAAGGTATGAACTTAGAAATATTTTCACAAGGCTGTGCTTTTAAGAATGAATTGCCCAGAACAGTAAATTCCATTAATATAAACATGACCCCTTGGGAACAACTGTGGATGCTCCAAGTTCTGGCATATATTTAGTATGAACAAGAAACCCTTCACCTTGATTAAGACAGAGCTCTTGTACACACTTAAGTCCCCTAAATGTGCTTATTGCTTTCTCCTGCTTTGCACAGGCTGAATTCCCAGGATTTCTACTCCTACACTTCCCAACTGCATGAAGTCCTAAAGGGTTACCAATCTTGCAATCATGGGATGGTTTGGGCTGGAAGGGACCTTAAAGGACATCGAGTCCCACCCTCTGCCATGGGCAGAGACACCTTCCACCATCCCAGGCTGCTCCAAGCCCCATCCAAGCTGGCCTGGAACACTTCCAGGGATGAGGCATCTCCTCTTAACTAGATTAACAATAAATAAAAAAAATCTAAATAGTAAAATGGCAGAGATAAAGAATGCTGGAAGTCTTTTAGTGACTGAAGATGACAAAACTCCAAGCTTTGTTAAAGTTGGTAGAACAATGAAGTTTAAAGAGCTGACCTCTGTCACACACCAACTTTGCTTCCAGTGTTTTCCATGGGTGGTTTGTTTCCACACACTCCTTCCTTGTACATCAGAAAAATGTTAAGTGGTTAGAACACGAAATGGGAGCAGCAGGGTTATCTTGAACAGCACACTGGGTTGTTTTTACCAAAAGTGTACCTTGGCCAGAACATCCTAAATGAGTCAGGGCTCTGCACAGCTCACCCTCACTTCATATGTTCCTGGAATAACACAATTCCATTTGTTTTGCTAAGAATTTTCTCCTTCACAGGAAAAGCACCATTAAACAATGTGTTCTTTAAATCAAAGGTGAAACCAATGTGTTTTCTTCCTCCTCTGACATCAGATGATTTAAAAGAGCCCCAAGAAAGGCATAAAGGATCTGTTGAACACTGGCAAGAGATGCAATGTCAGCTTGGAGAAACATGCCATCAGGGACACTTCCAAAACTGAGAGGGATTGGAAACCTCTGGGAGGAAAGTGAAGCATTCCACCCTCATAACACAATCTTTCTGTAGAATATGAAACACGACAAAGAATGCAAACGCCAGCTAAGTCTCTCATCTTTCTAACGAAGAACTTATTCAGGTTGTGTTGATCCAAAGATTCCAAAATCCAAAGTATTCTAGACAACACATCCTTGCTCTTGCTGGCAATGACACACATCCTCAATCTTCCTCAGTGCCTGTTAAAGGCAGAAGGAAGGCGAATTTTCCATTGATATGTCTAAGTGTGAAAGTAACTGTGACTTTGAGTGCCTTGCCTCGAACATGGACACAGTGAAAGTGTAAAGTGCAAAGACAACAGAACAACTGGATGGCCAACGTGAAGGATGTAGGGACAGTCTGAACAAATCACACCTTTTCCCCAGGGCTTGGGATCTTTGTAGTCTGAAATTATTAGAGCTCCAAAAAGCCAAGAGAGATCCATTTTCCTTTTAAGCACTCCTTGGCACAAAGCACTGTACATATCAGAAGGCTCAAGCACCCAGAGACAGATGATAAAGCATTAAAAAAACCTCATAAACTCATGTATTTCATGAACCTGCACGTAGAAACTTTGTCACTACCATGGGCATGTTACAACTTTCTCCCTAGAGTTCCGTGAAAAAAAAAACTCTTTTAAGGATCTGGAGTGAAATCCAGCGACGAATCCTCCTTCAGCCTGTCTTTACAAGAGATGTAGTGTTGAAACTTCCAGAGAAGTGCCTCCAACTTTTCCACCCCATCAATTTAAGAGCTACAGAACAAGTAATCACTGAATCAGTTCAAAAGTACTTCAGTAACTTCATGAAGTGTTCAAATGAAAGATCCCAAATTCTGTGGCAGAGGATAAACCAGTCAAACCATGCTGAACAAGCATATTCCAATCTCTTTGCCCCCTGCAAATGTTGTTGATCAAACTTAAATGTACCCTTTGGGAGCCTGACCTAACAGTTCTACCCCAGCTTGAGAAAACAGGGAATACAGTATATTCCTGGAAACTCTCTGGATGGGCTCTTCCACCTCTCAGGACAGTCAGCAGGTCCAGGCTCTCCCAGTTTTCATGTATCACTGATTCCTTTAGGAGCAGATCCTTTCAGAAGGGGAACAAGCACAATGTTCAGAGAAATCCAGGGATGCTGGTTCCACTGAGCACTCTCTTGGTTTATAGCAATGCTCTGCATCTCACTGCACCTCTGGAAAACACCATGGATGGAAAGTGGGAATGGCTGCTGCAGCTACTGCAGTCAACTACCCGTGCTTTTAATCCTTTGGGGGCAACAATCAACCCTGGGGAAAGAATACAGGGAAGAGACAAACTAAGGCTGCAATCAATCTCCCTCCAGAGCAGGGAATTTGCACAGATATAACTATTGCCTGATGAGCACAACAGCCACAACATTCACCTCCCTGGCAAGAAATAGGAAAACTGACACATGACCTCTGTACACATCATTGGAAATCACTCCTCTTGAAAGGGCATGGATGTTGTAACACACTGACAACTAAAGGAAGGACATATGAAAAGAGATCCACTAGGACAGGCAGTGAGGGCATGACCTTTCTCCATGGATTTTCATTCAGAAACCATTCACTGAACAGCAGAACCTTCTTCTAAAAGCCAACAAACCTGAACTCCTGGCCCATCTGTAACACTCCTTGGGCTGAGATGGTTCAGCCTGGAGAAGAAAATTTTCCAAGGACACCTTTCTGTGGCCTTTCAATACTAAAAAATGGATTGTAAGACAGGCTTTTGAGCACAGGTTATAGAGACAGGACAAGGGCCAAAAGTTTTAAAACTGAAAAGGGTAGATTTACATTAGACATAAGGAAGACAATTTTATTTATTTATTGATTTATTTATTCTTCCCTGTGAGATCAGACACTGGCACAGGTGCCCAGAGAAGCTGTGGCTGCCCCTGGATCCCTGGAAGTGTCCAAGGCCCTGCCATGGCAGGGGTAGCACTGGATGGGCTTTAAGGTCCTTCCAACCCAAACCATTCTGGATTTTAGGATTATCTTGGCAATTCCAGGCTTAAAGCCATAACAGCTTCCCTAATGTCAGAACAGCCAATGCACTGTCTTTGGTTTCTCAAGCTCTGATCCTGGTGAGAAGAGGTGATTTTTCTCTCAAGGAGGTTATTCTTCCTCACAACACCTGCTAAAAGAACTTCAGTTCACATTTTCTAAAGATCTGGAATACTCCACACCCCTTCCCCATTGTTTCCTGACATTTGGGGCACCACTGGACTTATTTCATCACCTTCAGAGTGCACTTCTGGATAAAACAAGAATTCTGGAGCAGCTCATACTTTTGGCAAGGAATAATTTATCTCCACAGACAAAGCCTTTATTCCTTGTCTATTTTCCGTGACCCTCAGGCTTTATTGCCTTCAGCAAAGAGATACTTAAGTCAGTTTATTAGTTCTCATATCCATCCAGCTTTTATGGTCCTGCCTTGCTCCTGCTCGTGCCAGAACAGCAGTGTGTGTGTGGCCACAGAATGAGCAAGATCAAGGAAAAACTCTGGTTACGAGAGAATTTTTGCAGGTTTTTTTCTTCCAAGCAGATCAAATTCCCAACTTATTACACATCCCAGCTGCACACAGAGCAATCACAGCCAGGGTGTGAAAATGAAGCTGTAATATCAGCACTGCAGGTGAGCTGCTGTGACAAGAGGGAATGTGACAGTTCTTGTCCTTGCAGCTGCCCACACCTGACAGATATCAGCAAAACCTCCTCTGAACTTTTTCCACATAGATCCTCTTAAATGCTGGGAAATTCTCTACAGTGATCCTATGAATGCCATCACTCTCTGAAGACCATACTCCAGTTCACTGCAGTGAATGCTTCCCTGCAAAGGGAAGAGCTTCCTTCCTTTAGGACATGGTTGTGTCACACATACAAGCCACTGCAAGGGAGAAATATGGATTTAGGAGTGGGTTGGAAGTCCCATTTTGGGAAAGCAATTCAATAAGAGGTCATGAGAGGCAGCTAAATTAAGATCTCTTCTGACAAATGTTGTTGTGTTGTTTAATCCAATGCTATAAAAAGCAGCTCGTGTGCCATGGGCTAAGGTTTTGGAAACTATATTAAATATGAGCCAAAAGGAAAAAAAAAGACAGAACTGTTTGGCAGCGAAAGGGAACAAAAGAAGGCAGAGTTCAAAAAAAGTTCCCAAAATACTGGAAAGAAGCTTATTTTTTGGTTTTTAAATAAGAGGAGCTGGGGGTGTTCATACTGGAGAAAAGACTCCAGGGAGACCTCAGAGCCCCTTCCAGTGCCTAAAGGGGCTCCAGGAGAGCTGGGGACAAGGACTGGAGGAACTGGACAAGTGGGAATAGCTGCCCATTGCCAGAGGGCAGGGTTAGATGGGATATATCACCTGTGAGGGTGGGGAGGCCCTGGCACAGGGTGCCCAGAGGAACTGTGGCTGCCCCTTGTTCCCTGGCAGTGTCCAAGGCCAGATTGGACAGGGCTTAGAGCTTTAAGGTCTCTGCCAACCCAAACCATTCCATGATTCCATGATTTGTTCTACCACTCCATGCCATGCAAGAGAAAAGAGCACCACAAGCATATGATTGTGTGAGAAACAGACCAAGGGGGCTGCTTTCTTTAAGCAACATATTTTTCTTAAAGGTGGCAGAGAATAAATGGGTTGCAGAAAGATTCAACAACAAAATGCAGCAGCTTCATCGTTTCCCAATCAGTATCTTCAAAAATAAATAGCCAGGAAAAAAAAAAAAAAAAAGTTGCAATTCTTACAGAAGCTTTTTTTTTTAGTAAGAAAGAATTAAAGAAGTTGTCAAATGAAAAACCAAAGGCAGTAAGACACCCAACTGAAATGACAAAAAGAACTGGTAAAACAACCACTGTACTGGGAATTCAGCAAAACTTGTGGTTTTTGCTACAAGAGAATTTGGGATGAGTGCAGAGGAAGGGAGAGATGTAGGACACATGTAATAGATATTTAGGATACATGTGACAAACATGTAGGAAATTTGAAATATGATTTTCATCTACACCTACCTGGCACCTTAAGTCTGCCTATCCCCATTTCAATCACACCAACAAGATATTTCTTGAACACAGGTGCTCTATTTGGATAAACTCAGCTCTAAATGTTAACTCTCTTACTTCAGTTGCAAAGCTTAAGGAGGACAGAAACCATGCCCTGTCTTTTGTACAGCCACATGCTTATAAAAGATTTTTTAAGGTGTATTTCAGGTGTTTTTCACCAGTTTGTCAGCAGTTTTCAGGGGACAAGACTGTGGCTGGGAAGACAGTGACATGCTGGGGAAAAAACAATCTAATTTTTATTTAGAAGAATAATAAACAAATGTATTCAAGGGCAGTGACTGAAGGCACTGGTGGAGGACACATGCATTTTTCTTCCATATAAGATTACTGCTTTCTCTGGCTGAAGGAAGCATCCAAATTGCTTTTGCTTTTTAAGCAGTAACTATTTGCATATTTTGGGGAGGAAGGGGTTGCTGGGAAAGCCAGGTTTGGCACCCTCAGCCTGCAGCACAATTCAATCCACCTGCACACAAAGCCACTCCTTTATGCAAACATACCTTTAACAGTTTTGACAAAAACTTGTTTCTCTTTACTGGGGTCTTTTTCTTCTATTAGAATTCCATGGAAAATGCGGCCAAACGTGCCTAGGAAGAGAATATCCAATTAGTATTATGTGGTTAGGAAACACTGATAACATTAAGAATATCTTAAGCAAACAGTACCTTTTACAGCAGCAAGTGAGGAACAACTGCAGTTAAAGTGTCTCTAAATCCTACAAAGTCACCAAGAGAGAACCAAACCACTCTCCAGCACGAGGGGGATTCACAACTACAGGCAGTAAATACTGAAGTTTTACATAAATAAAAACTAAGAGGACAAGCATGAGAGTGAACTAGTGACAGCAGCAGAATCCAGTGAAATTAAATATCAATATAATGACGGTTTGTTTGTGGCACTTCAGTCAACTCCCTGCACTAGGAACTCAAGCTCCTTTTTCTCACCCAGCCAGTCTAGAATTCTCAGCCAAGGCACTTCTCACAAGGAGCAAGTTTTCTGGAAACATTCACAAGGAAATGGTAATTTTGGCCAGCCAGCACACATGGAACAGTCTGAAATAACCAGCATCACATTACTCAAAAGTTTCACCTCAGCTGGAAGATGCTGGCTTTGTTTGGGGATCTTTCAGACTCTCCAACATTCTTCCATTCACAAAATGGTGCTGATGCTACTGCAGGAAGAGGAGCTACACTGAGGAGCTGGGCTGAGAACAACTGGTAACACACACAGAATTAATTGGTTTTTACTGCTCAGCTTGGCAACACTTTTCTGCACCGAGGTGTGCCTAATCTCCACACAGTCTATTCCAGCATTACAGCATCTTCCCAGTGATTCCTCCTGCCTGACTAGGTTGAAAGATCTTTGATAGTATGAAACACAGGTTTTATTTGTTTCTAAATACCTTGAACAGGGGCAGTGCAACATTTCCATCACCTGCCTTGAGGCTGTAAGGAAACCCTGCATGACAGGGGTCTTCAGACTGCAATTTCACTAAGCAGCAGCTGAACTCAGGAGACTCTCAGGCAACCACAACTACACAGCATGAATTACTTAACAGCAACAAAAACCCTCCTGTCTTGGTTCTTGAAGGCTTCAAGAAAGTGCCTTAACTACACATTTCCAAAATGTTAAAGCAGGTGAAGCTACGGAAGCTACTCCAAGTTTATAATGAACCTCTGGCCAAGATCCATAAAATGTATCTGAGTTCCATGCACACATTTACTTTATCCCCTTCTTCCCCTCTGAAGTTCTTTTGCTCTTCAGTGGCAGAGACTCAACACTGTTACAATCCTGAACTAAAACTGGTCAGGTCTTTTAGGTCCTCTGATATGTGGATGTGGCACTTGGGGACACGGGTGGCATTGGCAGTGCTGGGGGAGTGTTTGGACTCGATGACCTTAGAGGGCTTTTCCAACCTTAATGATTCTGTGATTACCTTTTGAAGGATCTGACTCAAATTAACAGCTGGAGGCTAAGAAACAAGATCCCAGGATTAACTAGGTCAAAACTGCATTCAACAGCTCTTTAAGCCTCATCTGGCAGAACAGGGCAGCTCTGTGACCAAACATCTGAAGCGTTGCTGGGGCACTGAGTCACTCCTAGTCACGGATGACTCCCAACATCCCAGCTACAGGCAGCCCAGAGGAACACAAAGCACATCCCACATGCCAAGGAAGGTTTCTGCAGGGCCCACACTGGAAGTGAGGACAGAACTGCCTCCTCAGAGGCTCAGAAGCACACACTGAACAAGAAAGAAACATCCTCCACTGTTGTTCAGACTAACACAAAGCGTTCTGCACCCAAATCATGATTATATCTGATCTCCAGCTTTGGGAAGTTTGATTCCTCAGGGAACACAGACTCAAAGTTGCAGCAGTAAAGATGAATGACAAAGAAAACTAAATATTTAAGCCTACTTTTCAAATTCAGTATCAACAAGAATCGACTGATGTTGCGCATGAACAATTCTGAAGTGAACATTAAACAAATAGTGAACAATTCAGGAATTGGATGATCCTTGTGGGTAATTTCCAGGTCAGGATCTTCCATGAAAAGAATCAAGCAATCTCTGAATCTTTTACTCAGGGCTGTAAATGTTGCATCTGTCAATTAGATTTCCAAATGAAGTTATCCAATTGAGACACCAAGTTTGGGCAACTGAAGTGTTCCTGGGTTTTGGGTTAGCTTTGTTTTGCTTTTTGTTGTTGTTAAGAGCAGCTCTCCTGTAGGAACTCCCAAAAGTGAGCTATCCTGACACCGAAAGCCCTGGCTGATGACCTCACTCCTCAGCCACCCTTCATTTCAGGGAGCAGGTCATTAAGACAGACAAGCTGGATGATTTACTGAGCGTGCTTGGTCGCTCCCCTAGCCTAATGAAGTCTGGAAGCTGCTTTCCCCATACCCCACACCCCAAATGCAAACATAACTCATCATTCCTCCCCTCCACCGAAGCTACAAAGATCACAAACGTCATCCATGAATGATTTCAGAGAACTCTATAAATAAATATATACATGTATTTATATATCTATACCATATTGCAGGAATAAAGTGCCTGAGTGCTGTAAATACCTTCTTGGAGCACATCTTTGAGGGTGATCCTCTCCCTGGAGATGGCTATGTCCTTCACTTTAGCTTTGGCCTCCATGAGAGTGACACTTTTCAGATCATTCTTCTCTATCCGTAATGTGGGATAACCTGAGGAGCCAGCAGAGCCAAACAATCCAACATAAATACCCTTGGAATGAGAACAGGCACAGGGCTTCACCTCAGCACCACCCACAGCTCCACACACAGCACCATCTTAAATATATTATTTATGAATTTTAAAAAGATGATAGTAGTAAGCAACAAAAAATACAATAATCATCTGCAGGGAAAGAACTCTCTGGAGTGTCATGCAAACAACTCCAGGTGAAGGAAACTCCTGTAGTGAAGGTGATCAACACTGCACTGCCCTCAGGAGGAGGAAATAGATTGGTGGAAAACTTGGAGCAGGGAAGATTCCTTACCCCAGAAGGACATTAACAAACGACCAGTGCCCTCTTCTGGCACTTCCAGACATCTGGATACACCAGTAGAGTCAGAAAGGCTGGAATATTTTTGTACATGTGTATGAGTTATTGGAGAAATCTCAAGAATTACTCTGATAATACTTTCTTCAAAATTTAAATGTTACTGAAAACAAAGTTATGCAACTATGGAATGACCAGGAATGTCAATCCTGCTTTTCTCACACATCCAACCTCTTTTCTTATTTTCATTTTCTCCATTTCCAGTGCTACTGGAGGTGTCCCAAAGAAAAATTTCATCCCCCAAAGCATTGTCCAGTGCTGTCACAGCTGCTCAGCTGGTGGAGTTCCCATCCCTGGAGGGATTTAAAAGCTGTGTGGATGTGGCTCTTGGGGACATGGGTCAGTGGTGGCCTTGGCAGAGCTGGGGGAACAGTTGGACTTGATGATCTGGGAGGGCTTCTCCAACCTAGAGGATTCTGTGACTCTAAGAGATGGAAAATAAAGAGGGACTCAGGTGACAAGGGGGAAACCAGCTCTAGAATTAGTTGCAGGATAAGGTCTCAAACCTCCATAGAAAGGAATTTTTTGAACATTTCATATATTATTTTTTTTAAAAATCTGTTTTTAAATTAGTGCTTACACCAAATAAATTTTAAAGGCAGCTCTTTGCAAGGGAAAGATGAACTTAGATGGTAAATGAGATCCTTTTTTTTTAGGGATATACAGTATAATTTAGAAGCGAGCCAAATCTCTCCCAAAGTTGCAGTTCAGCCTCAGGTAAACACCTGCTTCCACACATGGGGAGGAAAAAAGAACACAGGAGGGTGGAGAGTAATGATGACCTTTCTGCTGTGCTCCCTCATGATGGGACAGTCACTATCACCAAGTGCCATCAGAGGACAGTGGGAGAAACTTTGGAGTCTTATTAGTTGCTTTAAAAAACCTCCATGTGTCCCTATGCTGGGCACCTTCCCTGCAGCTGGAGCAATGCTGGATGGGATAGCCCTCCATTAGACAATAATTTGAGGAGTAAGAACTCCACAGGTAATAAATACATTCATTAACTACAGAATTAACTCAGAA
This sequence comes from Lichenostomus cassidix, assembly GCF_008360975.1. Classification (NCBI taxonomy): domain Eukaryota; kingdom Metazoa; phylum Chordata; class Aves; order Passeriformes; family Meliphagidae; genus Lichenostomus; species Lichenostomus cassidix. The sequence goes on from NC_139490.1 coordinate 22,785,419, forward strand.
TACAGCTGAGAGCACTTGGTCTGTTCAACCTGGAGGAGACTGACAGATGTGATCCCAGTCTGCAGCTCCTCTCAAGGGGCAGCTCTGAGCTCTGCTCTCTGTGACAGGGACAGGGCACAGGGAATGGCTGGAGCTGTGTCAGGGAGGCTCAGGCTGGAGATCAGGAAAAGAGGGTGCTTTGGACAGCAGTGCCAGGGATGCACAGGGATGCATGGGTGGGATTGTTGGGATGTTTGTGCAGGGCCAGGGGTTGATCCTGGTGGGTCCCTTCCAGCTGGGATATTCTGTGATTCTGTGGTATCAGTTACCAGATCAGTATACAAGCTGCTGCCAACCTTCCTTTCCACTCACTGCCCTCTTCAGCTATTTTATATCATTTCAAGCAAAGCTGCAAGCAAAAAGAGATGAACAGAGTAACACAACCATCAGGATTCATGCACATGGGATCACTTGCTTTGGTAACAGATCCCAGGGCTGGGTGGATACATCCTGTTCTCTCTCCTCTGCCTGGACTGCACAAGGCAGGCTCTTCCCAGTGTTAAAGATGCTTCTCAGCTACTGGTGAAGTCTGGCTGGCTGACTGCTCTGGGTGCAGGGAGACTATCCTAAGGGACAAACACTGTCTCATGCTCATATGACCACTCACATGCCCCCAAACTCACTCCTGACTATGGCATGGCTGGATAAAACACACAATGCGTGAATTCAAGAGGCAAAGCGACAGAGCCAGAGGATTACTCATGCTCTTCTCTTGTACTTGACCCCACAGCAGTGTGCCAGGAGGGTCTGTGCTTAGATTAACACTTACTGGTTACTGGTGTGGCGTTGTTGGGTGTGTCAGCCCGCAGGTACTGCGTTGTCTGTGTGGAGGGCTGTGACAGCCCCTGCGAGCTGCTGCTGTCACTGATGCTGTTGGGAAACAAAAACACACATCAACATCACTGCTTGCCACTCCAACACGGTCCAAATTAACTTATCGATGCCAAAACCAGGAGATTTTCCAGGCAAAACTCTGAGAGAGCAGAGTTTTTGAAGTCTCTCGCACATGTAAATGTCTATCAGGTAACTCAAAATTTTGGCACTAAGCATGAACAGCTTCCTCCTATTTGCTTTCCAGAATCTGCTGTATTTTCTAGTACTTTCCCCCCACTTTTGAGCAACTGAAGTGAATAACAAAGCATTTCTTGCCAGAACCACCCTGTCATACCAAGAACAACTATTATATTCCAGAGAAGATGTGCACATGTTTCTCTCATGGCACTGATGTCCCACTCAGATTGGGGCTCTTTTACAGCCCAAACTGCTCTACCCTACTTTGTCACTCTCCTCCCTAAGGGTACCTGTTGCCCGTTCCAGCACCCCCTACAACATGCTTTTTGAGATGCTTTCTTAGGGCAGAAGGACCAGAGGTCCACAGAGTATCCATGAGAAAGGTAAGCCCCAGCTTAAACCACAGCAGGCTGATTTCTATCTTATTTTCACAGCCAAAACCTTACAAAAAGGGCTGTTGCAGCTGTAATGGACCAAGAACCTGTTACCAGGTCAGATAGCACAGACAGAAGCTTTTTTAATGTCCCCTCCTCAAACACACACAAACATCCCCTCCTTTTATCCAACTTCAAAGCTTCTCCACTGCTGATTGTATCGGGAGGACAAAGAGGAAACTGCTTTGGGATATGAGCTGTGCTTTGCCAAATAATCGACATTTAATGTTTCTTGGGCTGCTGCTGAGCGCTGACCAAGCAGTGCCAGCCATCCCTGTAGGACTGAGGCATGGCTAGTGATGCTCTCCAGGCCCACTGCTACTTTGGAAGCCAGACTGCCTTTAAAAAACAGAAATCCAAGTCCACTCTTCCCCATCATACCACAATCACAGATGCACCCGCTGAATTTTTAATTTGGAACAGAATCTACTGGTTCTCACAATACACACTTATTTATAGCTGGCCTCAATCTCTCCCTGAAACTCCTTTTTAACAGTTATTCCTACATACCCTGTCTTCCAGGTGCAGGGTTCCAGCCCAGCATTTAGCACGAGGCTAAAAGCCACAGTTGCTGGTCTAGCTGCTCCCCTTTAACTTCCTTCAGAGTTTTTGAAAGAATACTCTCTGGTGCTGGCAAATTATTACTGCTTATCAGAACTGTTCCCACTACTAGATCCATGAGCTGCTTCAGTATGATCCACTCTGCAGTGAGCTCCCCAGTAAGGAGTGTCTTGGCATGGTCACCACATCAAACACCGAGGCACAACTTGCATTTCCTTTTCCTGCTCTGGCTAGAAACTCCTTTTGTAACCTGATCACCCACCAGCCCTTCGGATTCCTTTGGCTAGAGGCAAGTGTGAGAAAGGAATTATTCCTTTAATGCTTGTTGCAAGTTTGAAAACCTCTCTTTTGGGTTGGCTTCATTCTGGTTTTTAGGTTTAACTCACTTTCTGAGCTTCCTCACTCGCATATTTTGTCAGCTATTTGAATGATGCCGCTTGCTTTAATGACTCCCATTATCCTGCTGTTAAACCATGCCAGCTTTCCTTGGCACTTTTCCAGTGCCTTTGCTCCAAGGTTTGCAGCATTTGCTGTGGACTTCCAATACAATGTTCCTAAATAATCCATGTGCAGCCTGTAAACTCGGTTGCCTGGCTTGAGCTTCTAGTTAACAACCCTCCTCGGTTTTATTTAGTTCTGGGGGTTGAAATTAAGAGCACCAGTGGGTTTTCCAGGCTCTGTTGCTCCTGGGAGGTCGTTAACCCTAATAACATTGTCATATTCCATTCAGGAACCTTTTACAGAAACTGTTTGAGATTATTATTCACAACCAAATGAAAAGTTGTTGCTTCCACAGCTCTTAATCTTCACATTTTGCTTCTGTTACATCTTTGCTCTGGCACTGCCTGAGCACAGCTTTTACATAGCAGCACATCCACAGTTCTGCCAGGCCAGGCACCTCTAGGCTTAAAAAAACAAGTAATCATATGGTTCTTGAAGAGCTAAACCCCAGGAGCTTCACAAACTTCATAAAAATCACACAATGATCTGGGTTGGAAGGGACCTTGGAGATCATCTCGTTCCAATCCCCTTCTATGGACAGGGATAGTCCCCTGAATCTATCAGAATTTATCAATAAGGTATATAGCGATTCAGAGCAAATTACTAACACCTACAAACCACAGAGGACTAACATCAGATGGATTTTTAGCTTTATCTCCACAGAAAGTCAGTTGGTTTTTTAGCATTTTTACCTTGTATTGCCACAGAACTCCAGTGCAGTGGAGTAGATGGAAGGACATCTGATCACACAGCTGGGCTGGACACCGCAAAACCTCACAGATGACACTACCCCACACCAGAAATGTTTTTTCTTTCTGAATTATAGCAAGCTGCACATGCTTTAACACCTTCAGCTGATTAAAATCCCTCAATCAAACAATGAGGCACAAAGGAATTGAGGAAGGCTGACAAGTTCATTTGGTTACCATCAATTGAGAAACCACAACTGCTCAATGCAGTGGCACTGCCAAGGCCATGTGGCTGGGGACACTAGGGGAGGGAATGGCAGGGAGAAAACTGAAAGGAACAGATGAATGGATAAAGAGGAGGATGAAAAGATAAAGCTACTCCATGAGGCTGCAGGCAGCACAGAAGCAGCTCAAGACATCCTTTAGCTCAAGATACCCTTTCACAGGGGTGACCACCCACAGGCCGACTGTTTTCCAAAGGATCCAGTTTCACACTGCCTGCTCCTGAACAGTTGCATCTGATGCAGGCTGTTCATACAGCCTCAGTCCACCTGCTTTTCCAGCCTCCCTTCTCCTCAGTGCTCAATCCCCACTCCAATGCACTTGGATTCATGTTACAAGTCCCTTTTCCATGCATGTGCCACGGTTTTTCCGGACTGGAAATATACTTGGGAGAGCCCAGCATTGCCAGTTTTATAACCAAGCAGTTGCAATGCTCAGACTGCACCCTAAGGCCAAAGTGAACACTGGAAAATCGATTAAAGTAGGGAAAACTGAAAGTTGGTCTCCTGTAGATGTCAGTAAAACCCAAATGTTTTCATACAATCATGGGATCATGGAATGGTTTGGGTGGGAAGAGACCTGAAAGCTCATCCAGTCCCATGCCCTGCCATGGGCAGGGACACTTTCCACTAGCCCAGGCTGCTCCAAGCCCCAATGTCCAACCCGGCTTTGGACACTTCCAGGGATCCAGGGGCAGCCACAGCTTCTTGGGACACCCTGTGCCAGGGCCTCCCCACCCTCCCAGGGAACAATTCCTTCCCAACATCCCACCTAACCCTGCCCTTTGGCAGTGGAAGCCATTCCTCCTTGTCCTGTCACTCCAGGCCCTTGCCCAAAGTCCCTCTCCAGCTCTCCTGGAGCTTCTTTAGGCACTGGAAGGGGCTCTAAGGTCTCTCCAGAGCCTTCTCTTCTCCAGTATGAACATCCCCAGCTCTCTCAGCCTGCCTTTCCAGTGTGCCCAAGTCAATTTTCCCTTCAATCCTGACAATACCTGCAGATCTGATTCTGTCTGAAATTTCCCACTCCACACAAATATTGTGGCAAAACTTGACCAAGCACCTCATAAACAGCATAGCATGTGGAACTGCTGCCTTTCTCTAGCACAGCTCTCACCACAACCCCACACAGGCAGTCACTGCTACAGCTTGCCATTGAGAGCAGAAATTGCAAATTACCACAGAGTGCTCATTTTGAGACCAAACTCCCACAAATCTGAGTAAACATATCCCAAAACCACACTGGCAAAGCTTGAACACATACCTGTCATCCAACTCTATCCTTTTCATGCTGTGGAGGTGCAAGACAGCCAGGATTATTGCCACCAGGAATATCACAGCACAGCACACGCCCACACTGATATAGAACACCCGGGTTGATGTGGTGGGAGCTGCGTTTACAGGATCATCTGGAACAGAGGAAGAAAGCTAATGAACACTTCTCACAAAGGAGAGAAACCAACAAAAAACCCGAAAGAAAACCCCCAAGAAATGACATTTTGTTTGTTTGTTACAACAACACAGCAGAGGGGCTGGAGGCACGGAGAGGCAGGGGCCTCACCATCCCAAATGTTCAGTCAGGAGAACAACTGCCCTGGATGAGACAGCGGGAGGTAAAGAGAGCACTGAGCAGTGCATCCCACTGCTTTCCAACAGCATTTTTACAAAAACACTCTCATTTTGGGTATTATGGAGCCAGAGTCAGCCAATTACATCTCCAGCTAGAAGGAGAGTAAAAGAAACAACCTCATTTAATTCCTTCAATAGTGACAAATTAAAACAGCAAACCAGACATGTCCTAAGGTCAAGACAATAGATCAGAGTAATGCACAGAACCCAGAGCCCCTAAGATGTGATACAAGAGTTGTTATAAGACTTGGAATGGGGTTTTTTCCTCTTTACCAGTTAAAAAACAATTAATTACCAAAAAACCGCAGCAATACTCAGTATAGTACAGACTACCTGGGGAGTGTTTTCATAGGGAAAGCTGTGGAATCAAAGCACATCCCAAGTTTTTTTGTTTTTACACCCCAAGTTGTACATTGAGGATTACTTACAGATAGCCTTGCTGCTGTTTTTATCAGCTGTTGGAGATTTCAATTCTGGTTCAAGCTCTAAAGAGATGAGAGAAAGCCATTCAGTTTGGAATATCTTTATTACTGTAGCCCTTCACATTGCCTCAGGTATGGAAAAACAGATCTGCTTGTCCGAGGAGGAGAGCTGACTCAAGGACTACAGTTAGCCCTACATTTCCATTTAAATACCTAACCATGGTAGAATTAAAACCACACTGAAACACACAGCTCAGGTATTTCACCACTGACACACATGTTCAGTGAGGCAAAGCTTGAACCCACTGAATCCACTTAAAACCCTGCAGCTTGCCCAAGGTCCAACGCAGCAGAAAGTGGAGGTGCAGAGAATGTTGGAAGTGGTTCTGTCTGACCCCCTAGAGAACTGTGTGGTGCCTATGGAAAGCTCCATCACACATCCACAACTCAGTAAGCTGTGAATGGATCAGCAGGGCTGACTTCTTCCACTTGGAATATTTGAAAAAATACCCAAAACCTCATGAAATAAAGGTAAAAACATCAACATTATCAGCCAGACCTCTGTTTTTACTAGAAGGGGACACACACTTTGAATTAAGAATGGTATTCCTGAAACCTCAGTGCAAGGAACACAAGCAATCCAGCATTATGTGCTGCAAGGCGTGGTTGGCTTTTCCATCCACACCTTCCTCAAGTTCATCCTTAGACATTTATACCCAAGAAAGTGACACACTTCCCTTTGGAAAGACAGCTACTGTCCTCAAAGGCCCCACTTAAGCTGAGCAGAGCCAGGAGGAGCATGAAAGAGAGAAGTGGCCATCCCCAAATACTGCCTAGGAATGGACACCACAGCCATTTTTAAGGAGGGCACAGCTCTTGGGATTCTCCAAAATAATTTTCCTCTGATGCCTATGAAAATACTAGGAAATACTATGAAAATTCCAGGAAGCAGCAACAGTAAACAAGAACAATCCAAGAATAAATTATGCTTGCCAATTCCCAAGTGGAAACACAGAAGAGCCAATCTAGGATTTTCAAAGTTTGGATCATTTTGTACTTCACATCTAACAGACTAACACCTCCTACACTCAATAAACAGCCAATTTTATCACCATTTATAAAGTAAGTAGATTTTTTTGGTAATTCTTAGAACAATTTGAATTCTCAGAATGTTGCGGTTTTGAGGGAACTGTTTTTTTCTTTCCAAACACAGAGAAAATGCTATTTGTTATATATGTATTAAAAAGTCAGTCAGTGCAGTGGAACTCTTGGGGAAAGTTGCTCATTCATCAGCTTCTGCTTTAACCAAAAGTCCCCATTCCTCTCCAAAAGGCAGAATTTTAATTGATTTCTTCTGATCCTCCCCAAAATTCACTCTGTTCCTCCTGTCCTGGATCACACACCATCCCACTCCCTTTTCCTATCATGCTTTAACAGTAAAAACTTTTAAATGGCTGAAACTGCATCTCTTACTTTTGTAGCACATTTTCCTTCGTTTGAAATTTAAAACTGTGATGTTTTTTGAGGAATTTATTGTTAAGTTGAGCTGCATCAGTATTGTGACATCGGAGTCGAGTCTGCCAGTGCAGGAGAGTTCAACACGGAACACTGTGAACACAACACAACACAACACAACACAGGGATTTAGGTGAGGGTGAGTCCTTCTCAGACACTGGGATGAGAGAATATTTAAATAATATTTCAAAGTATCTTTTGAGATGTTGCTTATAAAGTACATTGCTAAAGCGCTCAATACTAAGAAATGCTATTGTAGTCTTCATGCCTCATTGCTTCAGCTATTAAAGCATTAAAGGACACAGATTTTAAATTCATCTGTGTCAATTTTACTAAGCATTAGCAGATGACTAAAACTGCATTTGTGGCTAAGTGACCATTATTAATCCAAGAGCTGGGTGGGGGTGGGAAGTTTACCTGAGAGGGTGCGAGGAACTTCTCCTTGTAGAGAAATGTTGGCCTGGGGCAGAGCCATAGCCATGGGATCATGGACCTGAAATCCCAGTTTATACTCAACCTGCAACAACAGTTGGGAGAGAGAAAACACATCAGAAATCTGTCCAGCAGTAACAAGAAATGCAACATCCCTTTTCATAATTCTTCTTGAAAATAAAAAACCATATGTTATTTTCAAAGAGTGCTGGTAATTTTAGGCATCCACATTCCAAGTTTCTTATGTGACAAGACTTTTTCAAATAAAGAAAGCCAAAACAGAAGCTACTCTTGAAATCATTCCTTAAAATCTGGGGCAGAACACAGAGTGCTGTATTAAAAAAATTCCCCCACAAACCTTATTTGTTGATACTTTTAGACTTACTTGTTCAAAAGTCAGTTTATAAAAGCCATAGGAATTCAAAGAACTCCCCCTCCCACAGTCAGTTTTACAAACAAAATTGCTTAGAAATAGTTCATTCAACTATAGTCAAGATTTTGTTTCCACTTAAAAAGCTGACTCTGCACACATTCATTAAAAAAAAGAACAGGACCTACTCTAAGTCATAAGATCCTCTTGGAAATTCATCCTACCCCTCCACTCTCAGCTGAACGAATTTGTTTGACTTTATCCCAATAGCTAGTTTTTTTCCCCTTTCTAAAACATAATGTGGTTGATTTCTGTTATCAATTTATTCTTCAGTCAGGATGCCAAGGGAAGAGACACAACCCAGTTTCTGAGCTCCTGCAAGCTGCACTACACCAAGTTAGAGCACAGGGTGGGATCACAGGAATGGGAAGCAGGGCTACACAAGCTCCAAAATTCCTACTCAGAATTCACAGCCAGGACCAGGGAAACACAGAGCAGGGCCAGAGATGCAAGTAGCCCATGGCTGAAGCTGTGACAAGGGAACTCCTACTCAAGTGAGAAGTGACTGGACTGTCACTGTGCAGGTGGAATATGATATGAGGGCTGGCTGGCCCTCATTCCACTGCAGGCTAAAATTCACTTCTCTTAAAAAGTTACACCTTGAAGGGAAGAACAATGGCAGGAGGAACCTTCAGGACCTGCACTGCTGGAGTTGTTTAATGCTACTGCTCCTACTGCAGCCCTTCCTACTTAAGGGCAGAAGAACAACCATCACTCAAGTTTAAAAAAAACAGAATGAACATCTGGCAGAGACTAAACAGATCATTTCATATAGGAAAATAAATTGTTAAGTAACTGGAAATGCTTCAGAATGTAAGAGCATACGCAATCTCTCTGACAGCTGTTGCTGCATGCTCCAGCCATGGTGATTAAGTGATATAAAAACCCTTTCCATTTAATCAGGGCTCAGTAATAACATACTGGATGCTGCTTTTATAGACTCTCCTTGTCTCCAAGCATATGTTTCTAGAAATCTCTACAACAATTGCTCTGCGTATGATTTCCAGAGGCTTCAGTTCATGGCTGCCCTTCTGTGTTTCCAATGCACCAAGGGAAGAGATTCCACAGCCAGTGGCTTGTATGTATACACACACCTTGCCAGGAGCAAGAAATATAAAGTACTTTAAAATAAGTGCTTCAACTTTCTAAAATAAGATACACGTTAGACATATACCATCTTAACTCATTGCCTGCAGTCATATAAGTAACTATTTTGCACCTTGCATATGCTAATTTTTGCAAAGAAAAAGGCCATTAAATGATAGCAGTGGGTATTCACCAAGCAGAAAAGCTCCTGTCTCAAGGACCCAGAGCAGAAGCCATGCCTGCTCACCTTGGATTTGGCATGCCAGGTGAAGTGGAGATTGTTGGTCTCGCTGGGTATTAGGAGATTGAAGGACAAGGCATAGTGATTAACCACATCATTCCTCACATAGGACAGCTCTGCATCCAGACCTGTAAGGAGAATGAGAAGAGTAAGACAGGGAAGAACAGGACTAAACACAGTGGAATAAACAACTTTCAGGACCATCAGCTCCACTTGTATCTGCATGTTTAAGCAAACACTTCCCCAAATCCATAAATTCCAAGGCAGGTTTGGAGACCAAGGCTCACAGACGTCAGCCCTCACAGAGTGCTCCAAAGCCTTACAGAGCAATCACTTCACAGAGGTGTCACATCCTAAGGAACAGGAAAAAGCTGGAATGTAATGGAAAGAAAGATGACTTTTCATACAATTATCCAGGAGAGTCATTACAGGCTCTCCTGAACATCCCCTGCTCTGCTTCTGGGAATCACGGCTTGTTTTTTTCTTATTTACAATGTGCTCACTCAAATCAAACTTATCAGCCAGTTAATCACAGGTAATTCCTTCTGGAATAGCTAATTTCTTGAGCCTGAGACACCTAAGCAGTATGGAATTAGCTTCAAGGTAATCACAGAATTAGATCACAGAATGCCAGAACAGTTTGGGTTGGAAGGAACCTTAAAGCCCATCTCATCCCACCCCCCTGCCATGTGCAGGGACACCTTCCACTACCCCAGGCTGCTCCAATTCCCACCCAACCTGGCCTTGGACACATCCAGGGATCCAGGGGCAGCCACAGCTTCTCTGGGCAACCTGTGCCAGGGCCTCCCCACCCTCACAGGGAACAATTTTTTCCTAATAACCCATCTAAATCTTGCTTTTATCGGTTAAAACCATCCCCCTTTGTCCTTAGCACTGTCTGCTCACGTAAGAAGTCACTTGCAAAGAGTGAGAGGTGACATTTGTACTCCCAGCAATACTAACATTTTGTGTCCACCCCTTGCTCTCTGAACATTTAAATAGACCTAGAGACCCGAAAGCCCCATACAACTACTCATTATAGGGCACTAAGGTGCATTTCCCTAAATAAGACACAGATTCTGATACTCTAAATGCTGCAGCTGCCGCTATTTTTCGCAGCACATGATCCAAGGTCACGCTGAACACAGGGTAGGACCCTGCAGCTTGCCCTGGGTGTCAATAGCAATTAGTGGTAGAGTAAGCACTGCTTCCCTGCAGGGGTAAAATGAATCCCAGCTCCATATCCTCAGGACAAAACCACACTGGATTTGCAGTCAGTACCATTTGGCTTTGTCTCACACAGCTCTTCCTCCTGTGCTCCCAGTCAAATGCTATCTATGCTCTTGGACATGCCAGGAGAACAATGGGGCAAATCAGACACTGAATATTCCACACTGAGGGAATGGATTTCAAATCAAACACAGTAAAAATGGGAATGTAGATAGTGCATTCTGGGATGCCTCACTGTGGCCTTCCAGTACCTAAAGGGGGCTTATAAAACACAGGAAGACATTTTACAAAGCCAGGAGGTGACAGGACAAGTAGGAATGGTTTTAAACTAGGAGGAGAGATTTAGATTGGATATCAGGAAGAAACTCTTCCCTGTGAGGGTGGGGAGGCCCTGGCACAGGTTGCCCAGAGAAGCTGTGGCTGCTCCATCCCTGAAGTGTCCAAGACCAGGTTGGACAGAGCTTGGAGCAACTTGGGATAGTGGAAGGTGTCCCTGCCATGGCAAGGGGTTGGAACTGGATGACCTTTTTCCAACTTAACCATTTGGTGATTCCATGATATTTATTTTTTTTATGGCTAGAAAGTCAAGAATATTGGAGAGGCTGTGACTTCAAGAAAACAGCATTTAAGGCATCCTGAAGTTATTTCAAGAATCCAGGGCATCATGAAAGGTTGGGTTTTTTAGGAAATTAGGTAAAAATAAATCCAAGCTAACCAATGGACTGTGTAGATAAGCTGCATTTGAAGAAAGGGATCATCAGCTCAAGAGAAGTAATTCCTCCCGTTTAGTGCAAAAACTGGGCACAGATCAGTGCAAAGTGACATTTTCTCTTATTTCAGATATTGATTTAATCCACCTTGTTTCCACAAGATACAGAAATGCAGCAAAGATGTTCCTCTTCACTCTCATTGCTGTTAACCACTGAAGTTTAAACTGCCTGTTGCAAAAACCCAGCTTCATAAAAGTAATATAAAAAGCAATCCTAACTGAAGCTATCAGAAGTATCTTGATGTGCAATATCATCTAAAGGTGTACAAAACCAAATTACCCTACAAAAGGGCAATCAAACTTCTAAGCTTTAATGGTGGTACAACACTGAGTAATTTCATTCTACAGGGCATAATGTTTTAGTGTCTGTACTGCCAGAAAAAGCTCCACACTAACAGGAGGCATTAATTATGTGAATTTCAACAGCAAAATCTAAGAGGTGCGTGAGAATCAATGTTGTGTTGTATTGTTTCAAAATATTCTGTTTTAACACTGGCACAGAAAAGTAGTTTCAGAGGTTTTGTTCTACAGCTCTGAATTCCTAAAAAAGGCAGAAGATTGTCTGGCTCAGAGTCCTGTTCCCATCAGGGAGCTAAAGAAACTGCCTAGGGAAGGATTAAAACCCAAGGACACACTAACACTTTACCAGCAGATCCTCTGTGCTTCCAGTGTGTAGATGACAGATTTCCTTAAGTTCCTACAGGAAAGCTGGAGAGGGACTTTTGACAAGGGTGTGTAATGATAGGAAAAGGGGCAATGGCTTCCCACTGCCAGAGGGCAGGGTTAGATGGGATACTGGGAAGGAATTCTTCCCTGGGAGGGAGGTAAGGCACTGGCTCAGGCTGCCCAGAGAAGCTGTGGCTGCCCCTGGATCCCTGGAAGTGTCTAAGGCCAGGTTGGACAAGGTTTGGAGCAACCTGGGATAGTGGAAGGTGTCCCTGCCCATGGCACGGATGGTCTTTAAGGTCCCTTCTAACCCAAACCTTTCCATGATTCTGTGATTAAACTCACAGGCATGATCTTCCAATTGCTTCTCACCAGATTTTTCTTCTAGGAATCTGGGTAAATGCTTTCTCCAAGCCTGGAAACTGACAGATACACACTTGGAAAATGTCAGTGCTTCAACACTGTACAGTAATTTTCCCTTTTAAGCTTATCAACAACTAAAACATTTCCTCTCTAGATCTTTTCCCATCAGTGAACTACAGACAAAATTCCATTTCCCATGCACAGCTAAGAAGCAGGGTCCTCCCCACACAAGCAAGAACCCAGCTCCCCACCTCCCAATCCACCACAGGACAGATCTGCTTCCAGACCATCCTTCCCTTCCTAATTTTTCATTGCCTCCCCAACTCAATCCTGAATTCCCCAAGCGCTCCGTCTGTATAATTTATCTCAATCACGCCAGCAAAACACACAAAAACTTGCAGCTGAACCTGCCAGTGAGGAAAAGCCCCGGCCTGTGCTGCGGGCAGGCAGCCAGGCAGGCAGGTGTGCTCTGCTGCACAGGGGAGCCCAGTGCCGATCCCGGCAGTGCTGGGAGCTGCACCACACCCCAGCTGGGAGGGAAGGCACTGGGAAAGGTACAGACAGGTCAGGAATCACACAGGGCACTGCAGAGAAAAGCAGTGAGAGCCACAGCCGTGGGTCACTGATGGGGTGTGGGATCCAAGTCTCACCGTGACAGCTGAAGTTACTCAGAATTGCTTTAATTCTGCATTTCCCCTTTTGCCTTCACACTTCACACTGACACCTGCCTGGCAACATTCCTTATTTAAGCCTTCAGCAAGTCATGTGCAAGGAGTCCAACTGGCACTATGCAGGGAGAGAAAACAAGTGGGGAACACTCCTCAGTGGGTTTAACACCCTGGGTTAGTGAGGATGCCCAGGAGCATCCCACATGGAGCGTGAGGCTGCAGCAGCACTTGGAGCTTATACTAAAACAGTCCTGTGACTTCATTCAGATACTGTAAGGTTTTTCCAAAGCATGCTTTGGGCATAGGTAGCTCACAAAAATGACATCAAATGAAGCAGGTCACTGCCAATGCACAGCCTAAAGCAGCAACCTCAACTTTTCACGTTTTTTTAGTGTAAATCTCTTTCAGACTCAGCAGCAGTGTAAGATGCACCAGCTGAGGCAGCAGGTTGCAGAGGAAAACAGAAACAACTTCTAGTTTCTCAGTTGTTTCAGATTTCAAGAATGCTCAGTAAATTACTAAACCTCCTGACTAGCGGGTGAGGGGAGAGAAAATGTCATTCTGCAAGATGCCGGGCTGTTCTGAAGGTGCTGAAATCCTTCTTTGCACTAAGTAGGGCAAATCCAAGCTGGATGTAATGTCCTATATGGAATAATAAAAAGAGCAAATAGGTGGCTCTGGGAGGAAAAGACAGGTGCAATACAGTCAGCTACAGGAAACGGGCAGTTCCTCAATCATTTTGTAGGCAAAGTGGCAAAACATAAAGAAAGGGGTGGAGAACCTTACAAAGAAATATCACAAAATGCAGAGGAGGAAAAGCAGCTTTTCCAAAAGGCTTCTGTTGGTTTAAGCAGAATATTGGTGATCGATGGTGACCAGTTTGAAAAGCTGGGCTGCAGCTTTGCTTTGGCAAAGCTCCCTAAACAAGTCCATATGCAGACAATGCACAGCACAGAAGGATCTGGTTTCTCCTTACTTGGACTTGACTAACCTACACCAACACACATGAAATCAGAGCAATGCTCTGCCTAGATTTTGAGGCCAAAACACCACCCTTTTACCCAGGCAACCTCTAAATCTCCTTATTAACTTCCCCATCTTTGTACCTTGGGCACAGACTTGAAAGAATAAATTAAAGTTGAAGGCAAACAAAAAGGTAAATTTAAGCAGCAGCACAGAGAAAGTCTGTCATTCTTTGCACTGTTTAACATAACAAAACATCTGAAGAAGCTCAGAAAGGAAGGGGAGAGGCCAGCTTTCATTACCAGATGCCAAAGATGCTGGGCAGCCCTTGTGCTCATGACAAAATTGAATCATGTCAGTCTAGCAGCCTAACAAAACACTTCTTTTCAAATGTCCTTGTGCAAATGCAGTCCAGCTTCAACTCTCTCATTTTTTCTTTTTTTTTTTTTTTTTCATTTTAAGCACAATATGCAAAAGAAACTTGCCTCTGCCACCATGGGAAAATTGGATTTTATTTTTATGAAGCAAATCTATCCTGCAATGTGCACCAGTACTAACATGTTCTTCTTAAAGACGACAGCAGTGTTCAGGAGTCTGTTACCTGGGGTTACACTTCAATACTAAATCACTTCTAATCTCCATTACATAATTCTGGCAGATTTTGTCTTAAATGGGGAGATCAAAAATGGGTGCGCAATGCAAGAGTTTGCTATTACACATAGGCTGAGTATTGCAAAAAGCAGCATTTTATTAAGAGCAGTCTGGTAACAATAGCTGACATAACCATCAGTCCCAGTGGCTCCCCAGCAGAGAAATGACTGAAATTAGGGTTTGTTTTCTTAATGCTCTAGCCTGTAATTTAAAAATTTCTTCATCAGCAGCTGAGAAATCTTTGCAGTGTGACATCAAACCACCACAGCCCTCCCAGCGCAAAGCCATTCCTGATCCTGACTCACAGCTACTGAAACCAATTATGATCTTTATATGAATATTTTATTTGTTCTACTATGTACTCCAGAGATTGAGGCCTCTGCTCCTGAGCAGCTCATCTGGGTTAGTCTTCTGGCCAGACCAGAAGTTCCCACTCCAGGATGAACACCCATGTGAAAACAGTATAAACCCCAAGCTTCAGCATCCCCTCCAACACCACCCCCCTCCCAAATCTGCTCATCCCACTCCATAAGCACACTGGATTCTCCCACCACTGGACAATTTAACTGGCTGAAGAAGGACAGCTTTTTACTTCTATTTTCCTTTCATTTAAAGCGTACCCTAAGTCTGAAACACTGACTTTAAATGCTTAACTTTACTCTTTTTGCAACAGGTTCTGCAAACCTCCACTGGAAAATACAGCCCAAACACAGGAAATGTGACTGAAGAACTAAAAATCAGCTCTTGACTACTGAAACATCTTTTTTTTTTTTTTAACAGGGTAGAAAGAACACACTCCCAGAGCAAGCCTTATTAGTTTGAATGTACTTAATTAATTCACCAGTCAGCTTGCCCAGGGCAGAAACTACAGCTGGAAATTCAAAGATACAAGGAAAACAAATGCAAACTGATACACATGGATCAATTTAGTTTAGAAAACAGCAAACAATGGGAATGCAATACTAAGTATCTGAAAATGCAGACAAACAAAAAAACTTCTTACATCCTATTTGTATATATCCAGTATATACAACAACAAAGTGAACTTTGCTTTAATAAAACAAGTAACAGACCACAGCCTTCCACTTCAATTTTTACTTAAGCTTTCCACAAAGCTACAGTCTGCCAGTTAGAGTTGCTAGCCAGGATTTTGGACTGAAATACTCATTTCTAAACACTTTACAGGTTGGGAAGTCTGTGGAAAAGATGACTGATGAAAAATAAAAGAGGGCAAAAACAAGTTAAACCTTCAGCAACATGGAGATGATGAAGAAGCACCTTTTCAGACTCCTAACACAGGCACTAGGGACTGTCAAAGGATGGTGTTCAGTGTCAAGCTGAAAGACAAAGCAGCAGCACAAAACCAGCAATACTCACAGCTCTGCAAGCTCACCCAACACCAAGGAGCAGCAGCAGAAGGAACATGGGCTGTGGTTATTTGTTGTTACCTGTGCAGAGTTAGCTTCTCATGAGCTGGAGGGGGAATACAACGTGCAAAGCATTCAATTTGAGGAAATACTCAACATAACTTCAAGGCAATTAATGCACCCTTGAAAATCGACCAAAATTCCCCAGCAGGAAATCTTAGCAGGAAGCTTCCCAACATCCAGCAAACAGGAGACAAACTCTTAGCTGAGAGCTCTCATTAAGTGCTTGTGAATCTTCACAGGCAGTTCACCCCCAATTCACCTCACTGATGCTGTTAAATACAATTTGCAAGTTCAACACCCCACACAAATGGCATTTTTTTCCACTGAAAGGCCTTTTGGAAAGTCAGAGAGAGGACTTCTTCCCTTCCACAGGAAGAAGCTCCCCTAGGAGATGGCACCTGCTCAAGTACAATCAATATTTAACTTGATCCATACTAAATAGAAGATATTTATTGTTCCCAGGACCCATCTGCTTAGCCTTCATTTGTCTCTGAACAGCAATTACATTTCAACCACCTGCCTGCTTGTTCTTCTCTCCTTCACCTACAGAAAAAACATCTCAACTTTCCTGCTAGGTAGGATATAAAGACCCCTGTGGAAATAGGCAGATGACACTTCTTACTGGGGGAAAAAAAACCCCAAACCAACACCGTATATTTCACCTCAGAGTAAAATACAAGCGAACTCTGCTCCTGAGAACACCTTTCGAAATGAAATTTGGGCATTTCAAGGAAAAAAAAGAAAAACCTAGTAAACCCTCACCCAAAGCAGCAGCCACTTTGCTTTTAATAAATAATGGTGCACACGAGTTACCTGAACGGCTGATTCCAAAGGAAAAATGCAGCAGAGATGCACAAAATGGATACTTGAAGGCAGAGGAAAATTAGTGGCAATGACCTACACAGAGGGCAAGGGGAAATGGGACAAGTGGGAAGAGGAATGGCACAGCTACAGGGTTGGAGGCCACTGAAAGGAAATTCTATATAATACAACAAAAAAATTCTAACTCTAAGGAAAATTATGAAAGAACTTTATTCTTAGGTGTGCTTATGAAATAAAAATTTAACTTTGCAGTAATGGCAACTCTCATCATTATTGTAACATGAAGTTTGATGCTCCTTTTGAATTAGAATGGAAGCAAACACTGAGAACAGAAAACCAAAAGGTTCCCTCCTCATGACCTGCAGCTGTCAAGAGCACAGCCCTCAAAATAAAACAGCCTCTGATCAAATGCTCAGGAGTGTCCCAAAGCTTGGAAAGGGAGCTGCTGTCGTCATCTTCCCAGCTAAAACACCATCACCTCACAGAGGTATGCCAGATGTCATTTGGGCTTGTGAATAACATGTGGTTGTGGTATTTCAGTGTCACCTACCCACAGAAGTTGTGCCATTTTATTTTTATTTCATTTTGTTATAGGAATGCACTCACATGTTGATTCAGTTATTCCTGTAGACAAGACCCTCAGTCACTTCCAGAACAGTGTCCCTGCCACTGCCATGGCTATTCCAGTAGTGAGCACCCAACAGAGTACCAACAAAGTTAATATTAATCAGGAAAAACAGATACACCCCCTCTGTCAGTGCTTCAGACCTCAAAACTCATACCTCCTGGGTTCTGTGCCCAACAGGATTGCTGAAGGGATAATGAACCCTCCACATCTTTTGAGATGCTTTGAACACTTCCATCAGAGTGACACGGATTGTTTAACACAAACCCCAGCTCCAAACAAACTAAGCCAAGGTCTGCTCGCTCCTGTGGCCATCTCTACACCCACAGGGCGTAGTATTTTTTTCTTTTATTAGGAATTACTCTGCAAGGCCATCAACTAACTCCATGAAGGCCCAAAGAGCTTGGAGAGGATAACCATCATTAGTTTATCAGCCTGCTCCAGCTTTCCAAGCCTCCCGAGCTGCAGCTCCCACGCCTGTGTTCCCTCTCTGCTCTTTCCCAAGCAGTGTGCTGAAATCAATATAGTGGTTAATTTAATTACAGCTATTCAACACCCAGTAAGTGGCAGGGCAATTCTAAAGCATCGCATTAGTTTCATGCTGTTGCTTCTGCTCCCAGCTCTCTGGAGCAGTCAGTGCAAATATGTGAGTTATCCGCTTGAAAGAAGGACAAAGGCAGCGATGGAAGAGGAATAATGCGTTTGAAGCCTTTGCCATCGCGCCCTTTGTGCCACCACAAGGCGTTAGCAGAGAGTGTTAGCATTCATCCCGACATGGGAGCTGCTGGTGCTGCTGCCATTCCAGGGGGAAAAGGGAAAAGAACTCAATTTATCAGGCACAACTCATTAAATGCACTTCAGCCCGTATGCAGCCACTGCTCTCATGGCTGAGACTTCGAGTAGGATTCAATTCTGCACACCAAAGTACAGAGCAGTAACTCTGACTAAACACCTATCCACTGCAAGGGAAGTAGGAGCCTCCGTGATATTCCAGTCTGGATAGTTTCAGGTAGCAATTAGTCATCAAGCCATTTCGCTAGAGCTCAGCACAACTGTGAACCAACACATTTGGGATTTGTCTCATTAATTCAGCTTTTCCAGGATCCAAACACAACTCTGAATAGCAGAAGAGGAGGAGAAAAACTCAAGGCTTCATCCTGTAAAATACCCTGAGTGTACAGTACAGCTGCCTCCACGGCTCCCACTCTCAGGAAAACACCACCCTGGGATTTTTCATGCCTGTGAACATGATCCCTATCTCTTGTGTTTCTCTCTGCACAGGTGGTGTTTAGGAGCAGTTTCAGTCCCTGCCTTCCTCCCAGTATCCTGAGCCCTTCTTGCTGGCTTTTCTCATGCATGCAGGGAGCTCTGCCTCCATTTCCTCTCTCGTTCCCATTCTGTCTGTGCACTGGAGGGAGAAAGAGCATGTATTCCAAGAGGCCAAACAATCAACAGTGATAAATAGGATACTGCCAAACAGAAGGCAGGTGTAAAGTCACAGCAGTGAGGAATGCAGCTTTGGCAATTTCCCCCCCTCCACACCATCAGGCCAGCCTTCAGTCTCAGAGGTCAGGTTTCTTCCAAGTCCCTGACACACAAATGTTACAAGAGCCACAAGCATTTATCACTGGACAGACCTTGGCCTCTGGGGAGCTGAAATGGCTGTTTCCTCCCAGGGCTGAGCACAGACAGAGCCACATGAGGCAGCCCAGCCGCAGTCTGCCTGTGCAGTGCTGCCTGAACACCAATTTGCAGAAGGGCAAGAGCCTTCTCCAGGCAGGATTCACACAGAGCCCCCAGCAGTTTAAATCCCAACACATCAACTGATGTGCCAAAGCAGGATTCAGAAAGCAACAACCCACCTCAGCAATGCTGAGCAGATCAATGCACACAAGGGACTGAAAGTTTATTCCACAGACTTCCCCCTTAGTGGCATCACACAGAATACCGTTTCAAAGCAATCCTAATCTGGGCTGCCTCCTGTAGGAGGAAGGCATTCCATGGGCTATTTCAATCTTTTAGAAGCTTATTCTTCTGCAGGTTTGCAAGCATTACCAATACTGCAGTAGATAATACAATTTTGCACATCTCCAAAGAAATGGCTGTCCACTGGTTATGTGGACTTTGCAAGCTAAAGGGGAGGTAACAGAATGGAAAGGGACAGAGGAACCCCAACTGCAGCTTGCTCTCAGAAGCCTCAATATGGATGTGAACCCTGGTAATTGGTCAATCTCATCAACAGGCACCGAGGCCAAGGGGAGGCTCCAGAATGAACACAGGCTGCTCAACGCCACAACACAGGGAACTTGTCACAACCTGCTGCTGCTGCACACAGCCCTGAACATCTCCCTGTCCCCAGCCCCACTGCTCCAGAGCAGGCTGAGTAACACCTGCCTGCAACCCCAAACCCACCAGCTAGTGAGCATCCATCCCAGACTGTCAGCAGGCTAAAGGGCTTTGCAGAGAGAGGTAACAGAACAATTATTCTATAAACAGCATTTGCACTTCACTGGATATATCAGAACATTTTCACCAGTTCCGTTTTGTTTCAGTGCATGGTGTCTGTCAGGATTAGAAGTAAGCTCTCCATCCAGGTGTGCACCTATGTATATCTTCCCTTTCTACTGGTGCCATGAAGTGGGTCTGTACTCCTGCAAAGACAGGCATGTGGACCACAGCAAAAACAACAGCATGCAAAAAGCATGCAGAAAGCTCTCCAGAGCTAGGCACTTAAAAGTTATGAAATGAAGATTTGAGAACACGCATACAACAGAACCTGGTCTTGAACTGTAGGTCATATACCACAGACACATCTGCTTCCACACCTTGGGGTGCTCAAACATCTGCTCCTTGAGGGACATTTCCTCCATCCTCCTGCATCTTTCCTGCATTTTTTCCAGTACCTGTGAGTTTCCCAGCTCCCATGGAAAATTATTTTGGGTGCTACTAACAGCCCTCACTCAGAGCACAGCACCAGCTTGCTGGTGGTGCTCTAGGCTGTGATGCTGTTCAAGACAGGCTGAGTGGGATTTTAACAAGGTCCTGAAGCTTTTCAAGAATCACAAAGAATACACGCTTTCAGCTCCCTTTCATAACAATCAGGCAACAAAGGAACAAGAGGATTTCTAGTCACTATAGACTCACTGCAAGTACCATAAAGCACTTTTGATGTGAACTCCTGGGACTAACTCCCCAAAATAGTGACATCAACAAAGCTGTTTCACAGTATGAAATGAAGACAATCAAGATCATCTGCTGCAATAAAATGATGTTTAGACTCCATTTCTAATATAAAAAATTGCATGTGGCCTGCAATTTCCCAGGACTCTGCTCAGCCCTGGTGAAGCCACACCTGGAGCAATGAGTTCCCCAATACAAGAGCCATGGAACTACAGGAGAGGATTCAGTGAAGGGACACAAAGAGGATTAAAGGGATTGGAACACCTCTGCCATGAGAAGACACTGAGAAAGCTGGAGCTGCTCAGCCTGGAGAAGAGCTGGCTCAGGGGGATCTCATCAGTATATATAAATATTCAAAGATGTGTGCAAAAACGTTCAGTGACACGATCGAAGGCAATGGGCACAAACTGAAACATAGGAGGGTCTGCCTGAACAGCAGGAAAAACTCATCCAGTGAGGGTGACAGAGCACTGGCACAGGTTGCCCACAGATGCAGTGAAGTCTCCATCCCCTGAGATGTTCAAAAGCTTCTGGATGGCACAGCTTGAGCAGGGGGTGGGACCAGATGACCTCCCGACGTCCCTGCCAACCTCAACCACCCTGTGAGTCAGCCGCACAATTTAAAAAACAAACAAACAACCCTCTGCTGTAATAGATTTTGCATCAATGTTGCATCTTCCAGCCAGACAACTCATTTTTGTAAACTGCACCCTGGCTTCTAATGAAATTCTAGAACACGTAAGTACAAGTCACATAAGTGAAATTCATTTAACTCCGTAATTGAGTGAGTGCAAATATAAAACTAACAACAGACAGCATTCAATGATTACTCAGAAGAAACTAGGCCACAGAACACTAAATTTGGAAACTCAACACAAACACTGTAAGACTTCTGACTTTAAAATTCCCCTGCAATTCTAATTTAGCCCCCTGTACATATGCCTTATGATAGCCCTTAGTTACATGATAATGTGGTGGCATTTTCCCCCCATGGGACTAAAGTCTCAGTTAACATTCAGACCAGATCTCTAAAAAGACCCAGAGCCATGTGACAGGAGGGCTATCCACAAGACAAATTTCACAGCTTACAGGCATGTAGTGTCCAAAAAAAACCCTGCAGGGACAGAAAGGATTGTCCTCACTGCTTAAGCACCTTGTTGCTGCTATGAATGTTGCAAAAGAACAGCCTGCAATGCCAGGAGAACGAACTGCTCAAGCCAAGTTTTCACAGGCAGCTATTGATTCTGCTCCTCAGAATCAGAGGGCAGAACCCGAAGTCTCCTGTGAGGCTGAGCTCAGAACTGCTGGGAAATCACAATCAAGGTCTAAGAGATACACCAGGAATGCACCAAGTGCCAAATAACACTGTCTATTGAATCAGACTAGATCCAGCCCTTAATTACTAAAACAAGCTATCTAATAATAATGAATATTTTCTACCTTATTCTCTAAACCTTAGCTCACAGCCTGCAAAGCAGGGATATACTGACCCTGACATCCCAGGATCCTGTGAAAAGCAGAACAATGGAGCATTTCAACATGAGACAAACACCACCTTTTGATTTCACAGGAAAACTGGAATGAAAGTCACTAAATCAAATAGAGACCTCCTGCTGAATAACTCATCACAAACTTCACACCACCTGCATCTTCAGCATCACAGGGCAGGAAAAAGGGATAGGACTGGGTGGTGTTTATCACACCTGTACAGCCACTGCACAAAACAAACAAAACTTTCTTCAGGAATAAGCACAGGCCCAAAAGAGATTCTCCATATGAACCAGCTCCAAAAAGTTACTGATGATGGTGCCAACAGAGTTCACAGACACCCCTAAAATGGTTGTGGTGCTCTGGATGTTTCTCCCGAGAAAGCAGCACTTCCCTTCCTCCTCCCCAACTCTCCCTCACCCTGTGCCTCATCACTGCTCTCACCCCAACACCTCTGGCTGCTGCTGCCATCGCTGGAGTCATCTCAATCGATTTCCCTTCCTTCTACCTCCATCCCCTCTATCACCAAATCCTGTCTGCTGCAAGCAGAATCTGACACATTCAACTATGTGAAAACTACAGATTATTTTTCCCAAAGGCTTGTAGCCTGGATGGCTGGGAATATTTTCCATGGGAATGGCAAGAGATATTTCTGACAGAGACACCATCTGCCTGCCATATAGCAAGTCCTGCTTTCAGACCCTGAGAACTCTGCAGCGTTTCGAAATACAGATCCACCTCACACAACAAGACAAGCCAGTTTCCTCCAGTTTTCTTCTACATAAAGCCCTGAAGACTTTAAAAACAATTCCTCCTAAGGCAGACACATGGTCAGAATCCCACAGCCCAGTGGTGGAAATCTGGTGTGAGCATACAGGAAAGGAGTGAGCAGTTTTCACTATAAATCACTGTATCTGTTCTTCCTCCACACCACAAAGAACAGCAGCCACAAATAATCTGCAACAAGTTCCTATTTCACTTACAAAAGCCACAACCTGATTAAAACACAGCCCATGGTTCTGCAAGACACCGAACCCCGGGTTTGTGGAGAGCAGGAGCACCAGATGCTCCACTGAACCGTGTCAGCCTGGCTGATGGAGAGACCGCGTGGGGGTTTGGCCCCACAGAGCTTCCACCAGACCCTGGGGATGTTCCAGCTCTGCATCGCTGTCTGTGACTGATTCAACAGCCACATGTGCCTTACGTTTATTCCTAATCGAATTTGCCACCTAAAGCTGTACAGGCATGATATTTAGAAGCACGAAAACACCACAGGCTGTAGTAACTCCATGTAACATTTGGGTTTATAAGCACTTCAGAAAGTCTGAGAGTTTCTGGTCAGCCACAGCAAGACAGCAGAGACAAGAGTTTGTTTAGAGACAAAAGGTGAAAGAATCCAGTTTCTATTAGCAGCTTCAGTGAACTTAACACTTCGCTTCACAAGCAAACTCATTTTCCTATTCCCCGTGACTGACTATCCCAGCATCCGCTGCACCATGGCTTTTCTCAGGGAAGTTTCAGAAGCTGAATCCCCTCCCTGCTCTTTGCAAGTTCACACATCAGTACAGGGCCTTAAATCACTAACTTGATTGTATGTAAACCCCAGTCAGATACTACAAAATGGAAAAAATTAAATAGCTGGGTTTGTTTTCAGAATCGCAAAGACCTGGAACGAAATTGTCTACCCTTCTGGATTTTCTTCTGCCAGAGGAATACATGAAGTTATTGGTAAATTGGCTTGTGTCTAAATGCCTCCTTACACTACATCTCAGCTACAGTAGCAAGTATGTGTAAAGGATACCCCTCAAATTAAATCTGCTCATGCCAAAAACACAGTTTAGATCCCTGAAGTTTAGTTTACAACAGATTTCCAGTGATCTGAACCCCACTAACTGAAAGAAGTGGCAGTTTACCTCCACATTAGACTCCAATTTATCCAGGTCTCTGGGGTCACAGAAGCAGAACACATCATTCATGTCAGATACTTAAAGTGATATAAACCAGCTACCAGACAGCTGAGTAGTAAATACCTTCAGCCATGCAGCAGTAGACACCCGTAAGAGAGGCTACAGGAAGAAATTTCATTTAAAAAATAGTGACAGCACCTCTTAAATAAATAGTAACAGCCTCCTCAGTTGCTACTTCACAATGAATAATTATGCCAGTGGGCCAAGGAAGCCTGAACAAATCCAACTAACAGAGATTTCAGGCACAAGACGTGGAAGAGCTCAAACCTTACCCTTCAGTACTTCTGAGATTAACTACTTGTTTAGAATCCCAACTCACCAGCAAGCCGTACATTTTCACCCTCTGTACTGGAGGATCTGGCAGCAAGCACGTGCCATGTACAGATGACAACAGCAGGACACTGATCATCAGAGCAAACCATGGGGGAAAAATGTTTACAGTGCCCAGATCCCCTGACTTGGGTCAGCTGCGTGCTCACAGAGTGCAAATTAACTGGAGATATTTTTATTTTGTCCATTTGACGCAAATAAAGTCTTGCACTGCCAGTTTTCCAGCTTGCAGACATACAGGGCACTTGGGAAAAACAAATCACAGGGGACACCAACAGATTTGTTTTGAGACTCCAGCCACCAACTCTAAACAAGAGCCTATGCAAGCCAAAGCCTACAGAAAACAAATCTTTGTTTAAGTCAGACTCTCCAAGCACAGAACTCCTGTGAAAGCCTTCCACAGCAGGCCAGATGGGGGACTTCAGGAACTGCCTCCAAGTCTTTGCGCAGCAATTGTCAGCCTGCCTAGAAATTAAGATTCCTTTCACACACGCACCCAATTATTGCCAGGTCTCTTCTCTGCCCTCTGCATGTCGCTTGCCGGGCTAATTAAATCATGGGCCTGAGCTCACCTCTTCCAGGGCTTACTCTGCTCCCCCAGGACTCCAGCCCTGATCACTCCAGCCTGGGGAGCCCCTCACCATCAGGGTGAAGCCCTGTGCCCTTTTCTCCCCCCCCCAGCCATATACACAGAAGGCAGCACAGAGACTCCTTCCCGAATCCTCTAACTTCTCCATTCTCACCATGACGCCAGCTGTACAAAACCCACAAATCCCTGGAATCACCCATCCCCACCCCAGCCCCACAGCACCCCATACCCCATACCCTGAGCCCCCAGGTCCTTCATCCCCACTCACGACCCTTTTCGTCCTCCCCTGCACCCCCAAATCTGCATCCCTTGCAGGAGTCCCACAGACATTCCCAGTCTCCTGGAGCCCATAGCCATTCCCTGGTCCTGCTGACACCCATCAGCCTCAGCCCAGTGCCTCAGCCCTTCACCCTCCCGAGCCCCAGCTCCTTCAGCCCCGCTCACAGCCAATCGCTCAGAACCCACAGAGATCTTGGATTCATCCATTACCACCCCAGTCCCACAGCCCCCCATCCTCTCGGCAACTGAAGGTCCTTCATCCCCATTCACAGCCGCCTCCATTCTCCCCTACATCCCTAGATCTGCTTCCCTCCCAACATTCCCACATACACCACCACTGCCCCCGGAACGCCGCAGCCCCCTCTGGTCCTGCTGACCCCCACCATCTCCAGCGCAGTCCCACAGCCTCCCATCCTTTCCCAGCCCCCCAGACTTCCACCCCGGCCCACAGGACTCCCCTCAGCCCCTCCTCAGCGGCCGCATTCCCCCGCCGGCACCACCACCTCAGCCCCGCACCGCCCCCGGGCCCCGTGTCGCCCCCGGCCGCACTCACCGATCAGCTGCCGCACCTCCTCCTCGCTCAGGTAGATGCTGAGGCTGGGCCCGGGGCCGCCGGGGGGCCAGTCCGGGGCGTGCGGGCCGGGGCCGGGCTGGCCCTGGACGCCGGCGGGCAGCACCAGCAGCAGCAGCAGCGGCGGCGGCAGAGGCAGACGGAGGAGATGGCGGCCCGGGCCCCGCACCCGCCGGCCCCGCCGCGGCCCCGCGCCCGCCTCCCCCGCCGCCTCACGGGGCCGGCCCCGCCGCCCCCCGCCGGGCTCCCGGCGCCGCGGCACCATCGCTCCGCGGGGACGGAGGGACGGACGCAGGGCCGGGGGGAAGCGGGCGGGACCCCCCGCCCCGCCGGACCCTCGCACGGCGCGGCCGCCGCCAGGCCCCGCCCCGCGCACGCGCCGCTCCCGCCGCCGCGGGCGCCCCCTGAGCGCGGGCAGGAGGGGCGGGATCCCCTCACGGCTCTTCCCGCCTCTTCCCGCAGCCCGCCCGGCGCCGGGAGGAAGAGGAGGAGGGACAGCATCCCGGCCCCTGCCTCCTGCCGCTCGCGGAATCGCGACATCACTGACGGCGGAGAAGACCTCGAAGAGCATCGAGTTGAACTTCTGACCGATCCCCACCTTGTCACCCAGTCCAGAGCACTGAGTGCCACATCCAGGCGTTGCTTGGACACCTCCAGGGTTGGGGACTCAACCACCTCCCTGGGCAGCCCCTGCCAATGCCTGGCCACCCTGTCTGTGATATCCAACCTGAACCTCCCGTGGCACAGCTTCAGGCCGTTTCCTGTCGTTCTGTCCCTTGTTCCCTGAGAGCACAGCCTGGCTCCCGTCTGGCTGCACGCTCCTGTCAGGGAGTTGTGCAGAGCCACAAGGTCCCCCTGAGTCTTCTCTCCAGGCTGAGCTCCTTTCCCAGCTCCCTCAGCCTCTCCTGGTGCTCCAGCCCCTTCCCAGCTCCATTCCATTCCCTGGACACACTCCAGCTCCTCAGTTGTCCTGGTTGTGAAGTCCCAACATTGGGCACAGCACTGGAGGTGCCTCACAGTGCCAGCACAGAGGGACAGTCACTGCCCTGGGCCTGCTGGACCCATTGGCCTCCTGCCCACCTGGGCACGCTTGGTTCATGTCCAGCCACTCTTGACCAGCACCTCCAGAGCCTTTTCCAGGTTCTTCACGGCCTCTGACCCCATCCTGGGGGTCACCCACCGAATCGCCTCATGCTCACCCTGACACCCTGCACATCCCCATGCTCCCCTTAGCTGTCATTCTCTCCATCCCAAAACCCCCCCAGCCTGCCCCGGCCATCCATCCATGGTCACAACCACATGACTGGAAATGCTCTGCCAAAATATTCCAGAAAAAAGGTAATTCCAGAGTGACACACTGTGGGACAGCCGGTGGCTGCCAAAGCTGCTCTATCACTACCCTCAGCTGGACAGGGGAGAGAAAATATAATGCACTTAAGTTCAGATGAAGACAGGGAGAGACCACTCAGCGATTGCTGTTGGGCAAAACAAACTTGATTTGGGGAAATTTATGGAATTTATTACCAATCAGATTGGTAGGATAATGAGAAGTCTGTTTTGGAGCTGGCTGGCATCAGCTTGATCAGACACAGGGGAAACTTCTGGCAGCTTCTCAAAGAAGCCACTCCTATTGCTCCCCCGCTACCCAAAACTCAGCACACTGCTCAGAAGCTTTCCCAACTGGAAATGCTGCTGGAATACCAGTGTTTTAGTTTAAGAGAATTTCCTTTTTTGG
Source organism: Lichenostomus cassidix (assembly GCF_008360975.1). Classification (NCBI taxonomy): domain Eukaryota; kingdom Metazoa; phylum Chordata; class Aves; order Passeriformes; family Meliphagidae; genus Lichenostomus; species Lichenostomus cassidix. The sequence continues at coordinate 22,813,013 of NC_139490.1, forward strand.
TATTTATTTTAAAAACTAAAAATTAAGGGTTTTTTTAAACACACTTTTTATAAGTATATAAATCATACCGATGTTATATTTAATGTTTTAATCTGCTTTTTTATCTTAAAGTCTTTTCAGAGCTAAGAAGCAGCAGCAGCATTTCATTACACTATAACAAAGGGCCTTTGGCCCATAGAGGATAGTGATTTCAACTCCAGCCAAGCCATTGCTGCCTGTTATGATCCTGAAGTAAAATCCAAACTGTAAACACGTCTCTTGTTCTGTTACAGTATGGAATTCCAGCAGCAGGGCTGCTTGACAGCTGATATATTTTAAAAGAATGCAATAATAATCAAGTCCAACGATGCAAACAACATTAAATTCCATTGTGAGGCTTTGAATCTCCTATACAAACATTCCTGACCTTTTCCCAAAATCCTCTGCTGTGCAGAATTTCAAAAGTAAGGCTTTCTGTGTCAGTTTGGTTCAAAACCCTTTTTTAAGGTGTCTACCTTTCCCCTGAAACACAAAACCTCAGTTCCAATTGGCTTGGGAAGGGGATTTTGTTGTTCTGAGCTGGCAACTGTCTTAAATATGCCTAATTCCTCGCTTGTCCGGACTGTAGAGCCACCTCCATTGTCACCTTCCTACCTGCTGTCACACCTGGCTGCTCTCCAGCTCCTCTGGATTCCCTGAAGTGCAGCAACAGCTTCATTCTTAGCAAATCCACTGCTGGGAGCTGCCTGCTTGGTTGAGATTTTCAGTAGAAGCATCACAATATTAATTTATGACCATTAAATCCCTTAATGGCTTTGAATTCTATGCTCCCTCCTGACCTGCCGGGAGGAATTTTATCCTGTGGGACACCATGACAGGAGAACACTGCAGGCTAATTGCCCACGGAGGGCTTTAACCAGTGAGTCTTTCAGCTTTTAATCATAAGATTGGAAAGTGTGTAGGAAGTTCTGCTCTTCTAATTGCTGCAGTGAAAGAGAAATTGCTCTCACTTCTCCCCACAATAACCATCACTTACTTAAACAGCGTGAGGTGTAAAAAAAAAAAAAAAACCAAACTGGAACAGGGCTGGAAATTCCATGCAGGTCTGTAGTTGGGGAATGTGGCCCAGGCTGCACTGTGCTGGTTGCTGAGAGAGAACCCTCCACACCACAGCTTCTCCACAGGCCATTTCCTCAGCCTGGAAAGCCGGCGCCTGGGCATCTGTGTTTATTTGCCCTGCCAACGCAGCCTAAATCCCAGGCTCCGTGTGTTGCTGATGCACCTCGCTGAGGCACTCATGGACAGACAGACAACGTGTGGTGTCTGATAGGATCAAAACCAAGACTGAGGCTCATCAGCCAGAGAGCAAGTAAAATTTTGATGTCCTTTTCTGGTGACATGAGCAGGCAGTTTATGTGGAAAGACACTGCCAAAGCCACCCGAGCGCTGGCATGGATTTATCACTTGGAAAGATCCGTCACAATGAGTGAGGGAGCAGCAGAAACTGCTGCTGCTCTCTGGAGGTTGGACAAGCCCAGCAAGGTTGAAAACGTGGTGTAGGCACCAGACAAGAGACAAACAGCTCTTTTTTTCCCATGAGTTTGTTGAAGAGTTGGAAGAAGAGACAGACAGACAGACAGACAGACAGACACTTCTCAGCTGTAACACCCTGCAATGGTGGCAGCATGCACAGGAACCCCAACATGGGGGTCTGTTTTCCATTTTCCACTGTGCCTCATTTCCCCCAAACTTATTTCTGGGCTGTCCTTCTTCACAAGGATCGAGGGGACAATATCCATGCAGCCATCGTGGATAACATGACTTTAACCTTAACCTCAGCCACCCCTGCCTTGGGCACAGGGACACGATATTCAGCACAAATGTGACGTTCGGCAGAAGGGCCCGTGCGGGATTATTGCCCTGCATTTCTTTTCAGTGAGTATGTAACTTTGCCTCCTGGAAGCCACTGGCTGATTTTAACAAAAGGTCACCAAAACCACATAAACCAAACACAAATAAACACATTCTTGGGCTGCAGCTGCCAGCCTGTGCACAGCCGCTCACGGGGCTACAGGCCTGGCTGGGCCCCTCTGCCCATGAAGCCAATTGCTTGCCGGGCTCTGATGTTGTAATTAAAATGCAGGCTGCGAGGATAATTGGGGGTATTTGGAGCCAAATGAAGGTTTCATGGATGTCAAGAAACATCTCATTGGAAAAAGGTGAAAAATGCAACTCACGGGCCAGCTCAAACACTGAAGATCTTGTGTTGATTTTTTTTGGCTGCACAGACTATTTTTGGCAGGATCAAGTTCACAGTCTTTCAAAACCATTCTGGGGAAGATTATATTGCAAGAGGATACACAAAGTCTGTCCGTGGCAGGCTGCTAGCAATAGCTGTGAACTCGCAGCACTCGCATGGAAAAGTTTTGCTTGGATAGGCACTGGGATGCATCACTGCATGTGCTCCCAGCCTGATTGTATCAGCACTTACCACCGCCAGGTCCCGAGAGGCAGGAAGAGCTGGGATTCATTTCTGGATGTAAAACAAATCTGTAAAAGCAAATAGCTGACAATTAATGACACTGATGGGAATTTGATACGTGAGGGCCTCATGGAAGGCACATGATATAGGGATATTTCCGTGGGTGCTGGGAGATGGGAGACAGGGCTTTGGGAATGACTGCTCCATGTCCAGACTTGCTCACACATGCTGCTGCAATGCAGGATGGCTTTTCCCACCTCCTCTTTATGATTGGAAGTGACTGTGCAGCATTCCCTGGAGAGGGGAGCTGGCCCCTTCACACAGACACAGGAATGAAGTCCTTCTGCCTCTTCCAATCAGTCTTCCAACATGTTTCCCTTCAAACAGCTTCTCTCCTTTACAAGTACCAGGTGACCTCAGTGCTTGGATGGTTTCCAACACGACTGCACCTTGGTTCTGTGGCCCAGGAATCTTCACTCTTAGTTTGCATAAGGACTTCTGCCCACAAGGCTTCTCTGCAAAATGCTCTGGAGCTTTGGCTTTGCTCACGGGTGGGTATTAGAAATGGGCAAGAGGGGCTTCAGATTTAGGAGACCTAGGAAAAGATGGCAGAGCTGAGCCTGTGCAAACACCTGGCTTCCTACGCTATTTACTATTGATTGATCCCTTTATTATTTAGTATTCCCTTTTATTTAATATTTACTTACCCCTTTCCATGGGCAAGGATACATCCATACACTGCTGAGGAGGGATAAACCCATTCATTTTCTCTGCTTCATCTTCTGCCTTTTCCTGAGGGGTTTCCCACTTCTGTCTTTCACAGAGCAAGATGCCCCAGGGTTTCCAGTTCTCTTCTCTCATCTGGGTGGAACAAACTGGGGGCTTGCTGCTCGTTTGCTCCCTCTTCTCTAAATTTGCCATCCCTTTTCCCAAAGCCCAAGGAGGAGAAATGAGAATGAGGGACTGGACAACATACTGAGTCATATAAATAGACAGATGGCTTCACTCAAATCAGCACTGACCTGTGGACTCTTCCAGGCGAGGCAAGAGCTGAAATTTCAAAGTTTAAAATGTACAGACCTTCCCACAAACTCTTTTTGTGCCATTTCATCAACCATAAAAAGGAGGCACTGGGAAGGCTGGTGTCCCGTTTCTGGAATAGCACTGGGGCAAAGATAAAAGCCTTCAGACTTCCAACCTGCTCCTCTTTGCATCAGATTTCTACTTTTTCTTTATTTATTTCCCAACTGTGCTCACAGGTCCGTAAAGCTGTCCTGGAGAAGGAAGGGCCAGCTGCTCCATCCCTGCAGAGTCAGACTGCTGGGGCTGGGATATACAGAGAGGAAAAGTCACTCACACAACAGCAGAGGGAAATGCGTGAACAAGTTCCTGGAAATGTAGCATTTAATGGAAAAAACATCCTGGGATCATGAAGCTGGCTGGAGCTGCTGTGGCATTAAGCAAGGGAGGCTGGAGGGGAGCAGAGCCTCGGAATACGGTTTCAGCATGTGGTTGGGAAGGCACATGCCATTCCTGTGTTTGCCTTATAAGGGGAGGGTACATGCCATGATATTGCTAAATATGAAATGAATTGTTTGTGTTTGGGGGCTGGCTGTCTCACCTCTTCCCTCCCCAGGACACCCGGGGGTTGCTGGCTGGCGTGTGTGTCATTGGGAGCGTTTTCCTTGCCAGTGAATGCCAGGATTTGGGGCCATGGATGTTGCACAAGGCTTGTAATGCTGTTACAATTTGTTCTGCACTCAATCAGAGCTTGATGCTCACGTGAGAGTTGGTATGAGGACAGAAAATTACAAGTAAAACCATTTTCGGTCGAAAAATTGAGGGAAAATTGGCTAACTATCTGGTGGAGGGAAAAGAGAAGCAAGCAGGCACCTGAACCTGCTCCTGTTTGGTCTTTCACTGGCTTTTCGAAAATTGTCTCCAGGCCTTCGAAATTTGTCTCCCGGGGTTTTATTTTGTTTCTGCTCAGACAACAGACCTTTCACTATAATTCAGTATGACTCCAAGTGCAGCACCCATCCTCAGAGAGCTCAGTCCTCTCCGTGCCTTCCCCTTTTCCCTCGGGAAGGCAACAGAGCAGCAGTTATAAACTGATGTGGTTGTGTTTTACAGGTCACTCATGCAAGTGTTTCCCTGTGCTCTGGCAGTTGGAGCTGCTTTATGGTTTACCAGGGTTTTTCAGAGCCCACACACAATACAGGAATGGAGATAATTAATTGTAGGAGTCACTGTATCCCATCCCTCTTTTACAAAAGCACAATTGGAGTGTCTGTTCAGGAAGTGGAAAATATTTATGGGACTTTCTTTCTGAGAAAGTATTAAAATCCCCATTTTCACTGGGGTAAATGAGAAGCAGAAAGAAGTATTGAACAAATCCCACACCCTCTACAGAAGAGGCTGTGAAGCCCCTGGGTCCAACAAAGCTGGAAGCAGAAAAGAGCAGGACTCTCCCACTCCTCTCAGGGTTTAGATTGCTGTGGGCAGCAGCAAGCCTGAATTTCTTCAGGTTGCAGAGATCTAACTCTTATCTCCCATTTGCTGTCCAAGTGGCATCACAATTCTTGGAATGTCACCAGCACCAGCCAACAGAGGGGCTGGGGAGCAGCAGACCCAGGTACCTGTCTCTTCCCAGCACTGAGCTCACCTGGACACTTGCACTAAAGACAAATATATTTTACTTCTGAAAAACAAAACCAGATTCCTGTGGCTGATATATTCTCATATAGATAAAAATAGATGGATTTTAATCATGCTTACGTTGCAAATCCCACAAGCCAACTATTTTAATAGATTCAGAGTCCTTTTCTTTGGGCTTGGAATGGGCTCAACACCAATAAACCAAAAGACTTAGCAGGATGTTTTTGCCTCATTAAAATGCTTTGTGCCTTTGGCTCTATTCTGTTCTGTCAGGGCTGCTGTGTTTTTACACATCCTCATCTTGAAATTGAGGGAAGAGTCCAGAAAAAAGCCTTGGAAAGGCAACCTGTCCTCCTCCCATCCAGCCATTCCTGGGTGATTTCAGAATCCCAGCCAGACCATTCATTCTCCAGCAGCTCCCACCACATGAAGCCCAAAATTCAATGAAAACTCTTTCTTTCAAAAAATCCAAAACATTTCAAAATGCTTCTCATAAAACTTCCAGTATTCCTATGTGCATTTCTGTGCTGGGAAATCTTTTAAAGCCCCAGAGACAGTGAGAAGGGATCCTGGAAGCAAGAAGGGACCCTGGAAAGTAGGAACTTGCATGGGCCAGGTCTCTCTCCAGCTTGGATGATGGGTGCAGAATCCTCACAACATTTTCACCAGCTGATTAAAATTTTGTCACCATTGTGGCAAAAAACCTTGGGAATTTTCTTGCTTTGTGATCACTGTGCTCAGCTGTTTGTCCTGCATGAGCAAAATAAGCTGCATTTCCTTGGGTTTCCCCTGTAAAGCAGAAGCCTGACCTTGAACCGCTTCCATAGGTCTTATTTCGGCATTTTCTTGAGCTGTGGGTGACAGGGCTGGACATTGATGGGTCACAGCAATGAATTCCATCTCCTATTTCCCACTGGAGGCATCTCCTCGTGGGGCAGGGTGAGGGTTAGGTCAGCTGGAAAGGAACTTTCTGCTGCTTAACATCTTTTGAACACCACGAGAAGCAAAAGGCAGGTCTTGGAATACCATCCACAAGCATTTTTATGGGGTGAAAGCTGTGTGGACAGTTTACAGCCATGCATTTCAAAACTGCTTTCAGTTTGGTGATATTGGCATCTCTCTGCCTGTGTTCATAATATCTCCTGGAGAGGGCAACAGATTCCCTATCCCTCATTTATAAGCTTTGTCCTGAACATGCAACAGAGTTGTCATTGAAGACTCATTATTGTGAGCAGAATGAAACCAGCCAGGGAGAAATGTTCCTTAATGAATCATGGGGAAAAGCCCTTGGCTGGAAAACATCACTGCCCCACTCCAGCCTGGGGAATGGGTCACTAAATGCAATATAAAGATGGAATCACAGAATCATTCAGGTTGGAAAAGCCCATCTAAGACCATGGAGTCCAACTGTTACCCCAGCACTGCCAAGGCCACCACTGACCCATGTCCCCAAGTGCCACAACCACATGGCTGTTAAATGCCTCCAGGAATGGGGACTCCACCACTACCCTGGGCAGATGTGCCAAAGCTGGACGGCCCCTTCCATGAAGAAATTTTCCTTCATACCCAATCTAAACTTCCCTGGGCACAACCTGTCCCTTGTTCCCTGAGAGCACGGCCCGACATCTCCTGGCTGCCTCCTCCTGTCAGGAGTTGTGCAGAGCCAGAAGATCCCCCTGAGACTCCTCTCCTCCAGACTGAACCCTTTACCAAGCTCCCTCAGCCGCTCTCAGTGCTCCAGCCCCTTCCCGGCTCCGTTCCCTTCCCTGGCCGCGCTCCCTCCCCAGGGCTGTGCGGGCTGCAGGGCCGGCGCTGGCCGCCAGGTGACGCTGTCGGCGCGGCAGAGGAACCTGCCAGGTGCGGAAGGGAAGGGAAGGGAAGGGAAGGGAAGGGAAGGGAAGGGAAGGGAAGGGAAGGGAAGGGAAGGGAAGGGAAGGGAAAGGAAGGGAAGGGAAGGGAAGGGAAGGGAAGGGAAGGGAAGGGAAGGGAAGGGAAGGGAAGGGAAGGGAAGGGAAGGGGAGGGAAGGGAAGGGAAGGGAAGGGAAGGGAAGGGAAGGGAAGGGAAGGGAAGGGAAGGGAAGGGAAGGGAAGGGAAAGGAAGGGAAGGGAAGGGAAGGGAAGGGAAGGGAAGGGAAGGGAAGGGAAGGGAAGGGAAGGGAAGGGAAGGGAAGGGAAGGGAAGGGAAGGGAAGGGAAGGGAAGGGAAGGGAAGGGAAGGGAAGGGAAGGGAAGGGATCACCTCACAGCACCTTCTTGGGCTAAAGCGGCACTGGGAAGGCTGCAGAGGGACCTTGGACAAGAGCGTGGAGGGCCAGGACAAGGGGCAATGGCTTCCCTCTGACAGAGGGCTGCAGGGCTAGATGGGATATCTTACCTTTGAGGGTGGTGAGGCCCTGGTGCAGGTTGACCAGAGAAGCTGTGGCTGCCCCTGGATCCCTGGAAGTGTCCAAAGCCAGGTTGGATGGGGCTTGGAGCAACCTGGGATAGTGGAAGGTGTCCCTGTACATGGCAGAGGGTGAAGCTAGGTGATCTTTAAAGTCCCTTCCAAGACAAACCTGATTCTGCGATTTCATCCCTTGGGAAATTGTTCCTGTTCACAACCAGTTCCAGACCATCTCTTGCATGTGGTCAGGCAGCCCTGGCACTCCTGGCGTGGAGCAGAGAGCATGGCACCATCGTTCCTTATCATGTAATTAACAGTGGGAATCCCACGAGAGAACAAACATTGCTGCAGATCCAGATTCTTCTGGGAGATTTGAGAGCCAAAGGTGCCTGATCATTGCAGGGTTTTAAATCCAGCTGGGTTCTGCCATGCCTGTGGCTCCCCTGCAAACCCCAGTGGGTATCACAGAGATACATGAACCAGACTTGCATCACCCTGGCCAGAGTGGGAACTCCAGCTTCCCAATGCTGTGCACTGCCTCTGCAGGAGAAAGGGATGCTTTTCCAGAGTGTCATGGACACGAAGCACAGGGAGCAATCTATGTGCCAAAACCTGCTCATAAGCCACCCCACGGAGTGGCTTTAAATACCCAGTGTACCAATAGCTACAAATCCCTCCAGGATCCAAGGAGCCAGGACACTTCCTGCCTGCAGGTGTGCTCTCACCCTCGCTCAGAGTCCTGCTCAGCTCAGCTCCATTCTCACGCTGGAGCCAGCCCTGGCCTGTTCTTGCTCAGCCTCTCCAAGGATTTGATCCTATAATTTAGGAATTTCTATCCCACACTGCTGTTTGCCAGCTCCACACTGGGTCCCGCTCTCAGGATACAGCCCTGCCATCCTGCCAGCAGCTCCTCTGGAGCAGGCTGCCATCCCCAGCCAGCAGGGATGTTTTGCTTCCAGCCCCTCTCAAGCGCTCCTGGAGCCCGGGACCAGCTTTTAACAACGTTCCCGAGCCCCAGCTGGTGCCAGGAGTCATGGTTTAAATAACACACAGTAAATATTGGAACAGCCTGAGCTACGGAGAACTCCTCAGACACCAGTTTCTAAGGATGATCTAATACATTTCTTGGACTCGCTCGTCCTTCTCATTACTCTTCTGCATTTTTCCCCCTCCTATTTTTCTTCCCTCCCATTGAAATGTTTTGGTTTGCCTCTTTTATTTTTTTCACTGCTTGAGTCTCTGAAATATGCAGCCATGGCAACAGGCTGGAGGAGCGAATTCCCCTGGTCCGCCTGCATGTCCTTGGGGTCTGGTGGGGAGCGAGGGGGTGAATTCCAGCCATTCCCTCTCGCCGGGAGCAGTGTTTAGTAAACACACAGCAGCACACATGTGCTAGCTAACCCCTGCCCGGCTCTGCCAGCTCGGCAAAGGCTTTGCTGCGGGCTTAGCACATCTCCCCTCATCCCCCCGGAGCGAGTGGCACCCTCTCCCCGGCACCCTCTGGGCTGGCATTTTTTGGGAGCAGCATCGGGGAGGAATGCAAGCCCCTGGCGTCGGGACAGGAGCTGACATTCCCGGCCCTGGGCTGAAGAATGTGGACATAGTGTCCGCTCCAAACTCCAGCGCTGGAGTTCATTCACCCTGGAGGAGGGGGGCGCAGGGATCTGAGCAGGACTTGGCCCTCGGGGGCCAGATTGCCATGACCTGGGGGGTGATGTGCTCCCCTGTCGCTTCCAAGGATCTCCCCGCGTCATGCCATGGCAGCTAGGGACTCGTTTGTCCTTGTTTTGGTGGCTCCGTGGCCTCTGCCCCTCAATCTGCAGCTGCGTCAGCTTTTTCTTGGAAAAGCTGGGAGAACATGAGGATGCTGCTGGCTGAGGAGTTGGGTTCAAGGCAGCAGGCAGCTCTGACTTTGGAGAAGCCAAACCATCCTTGGTGAGGCGGTGGCAGGGAAGGGGACTGGCAGTTAGGGACCAGCAGCCCAGTTTGATGAGCGTCACTTAAAGACCTGCAAAAGGCAGTGAAGGGATTAAGCAAAGCCAACCCATTTTAGTGTGTGTAACGTGGCAGGAGCCAGGACTGAGTTCACTGAGTGTGGATTCAAGCCCCAGGCCCATCTCTGGCTTTCAGTTCATCTTTCCAGGGCAAACACTTCTGCTGTAATTCCCCCTGCCCCTCCGACACACCCGGCGAGGGCTATTTATACACTTTATAATGTTACACACTGCTTGGATTACTGCATGGCATCCAGTCTGTTTGGAGCAGGGTCCCATCAACCAGAATAGTTTTGCATTAATACAGTTCTCACCAGTCCCTAGGTTTGAAATTGGATACAGCAGAGTTACTCGCCATTTACTCCGGCTGGATAGTGTGGGGCTTTGTGGATTAAAATAGCAAAACTTCAGCACTAACAGTGATACAACACGGTTTGGGCAGAAAGATCCCCACTGATTCACCACCCTGTTACGTCAGCATTTCAACACCAGGAAATACTGCTCATTCCACAGGTTTTGGAGAACGGTGAAGCCCTGAGATTGCAGGGAAGCTGAGAAAGTTGGGGAGTTTTGAAAGAATTTGTGGAATTTCTGTAGAAAACCTGAATGCAAGAGGAGGGTTTTCCCCAGCCCCTGGGAAACCATTTGAGAACACGATAAAATAAAATAAAGAATAAAAAAATCTGCTTTGGTTCTGCTCCTGGGGAGGGGGTGAGTGCATTCCCAACCCACTGTGCCAGGAACAGGGCTCAGCAGCAACCTCGCAGTGCAGGACAGCAGGCTGACCCAGCAGCATTCCCGGCAGAGGCTCCCATCCCTCCCTACCTGCCGAGCCTCTGGAAGCATTCCAGGTGTTGCACAAAAGCAAAGCAGCAGCGGTTTGTTGCAGAACCTGCAGGAAGAGGCAGTGCTTGCCTCGGCATGTTGGAGCCAGCCAGCGCTTTCTAGTCATGCTCTGAAAGTCAGGCTTGGGGAGCAACCGGGGTTACCCAGCAAATTCTTGTCTGCAGGATGGAATCACTGAATCCCAGAATGGTTTGGGTTGGAAGGAACCTTAAAGCCCATCTCATCCCACCCCCTGCCATGTGCAGGGACACCTTCCACTATCCCAGGTTGCTCCAAGCCCTGTCCAGCCTGGCCTTGGACACTGCCAGGGATCCAGGGGCAGCCACAGCTGCTCTGGGCACCCTGTGCCAGGGCCTCAGCATCCTCTCAAGGAACAATTTCTTCCCAATATCCCATCTAACCCTGCCCTCTGGCAGTGGAAAGCCATTCCCCCTTGTCCTGGCCCTCCATGCCCTTGTTCAAAGTCCCTCCCCAGCTCTCTTGGAGCTCTGTTAGACACAGAAAGGCTGCAATTGGGTAACCCCAAAGCCCTCTCTTCTCCAGACTGTTTTATGGTGGTAGAGCTCACCCTGGAATTCTCTTGCTTTGTCATCCCAGGATTTTGTTCCCTGGCCAGTGAGTGAGATGTGACAGTTGGGGACATGGACAGCCATGCCTTGGTTGTGCCGCACATAACTCTGTGTTTGTGTGTAGTCAGCCAGAGGGATCCACAGCACAGCAGGAGCCTGGATGTTCAGGATTTCATCCCTCAGTGTTTGTGCCATGGTCAGCCCAAGGACCCCTGGTTTTAGCCCCAGGGATTGCCAGTGCTGAAGCCAGGAGAGCTTGTGGAGCTGGAAATGTTCCAGCTTCAGGGTTGTTTTCAGTGCTCTCCCACCTGGCAGGGCACCAGCCTCCAAGGAGCACTGGGAGTGGAGGTGGACCATGGACTGGAGATGGTCTTTGGACCATGGGAGTGGGGACGGTGCTTGGTGGAGCATGAAGAGTGTGTGGTTTGGAAGGCATGGGACTGGTTCTCCTGTCTGGAAGGGAGCAGAAGCCAAGGGGGGTGATGGTGATGTGCTGGGATGACTGTTTTGCTCCACCACAGAGTGACACTTTCTCCAAGCTCTCTCCAAGCCTCCCAGTCAGCCCATGGTGCAGCAGTCCCGAGGGAGATGTCCATTCCCACTCACTCCTGCTCCCCTGACCACAAAGCCACGAGCTGCCTCTCTGATCTCAGCACACATCCGTCTTTTCCATGGGTTTTCTTCTCCCTTACAGCCATTTTGGGCCTCACAAAGCAGGAGTGGATTTTCCTGCATTGTCTGCCCAGCTTCCCTCACACTCTCCTGGGTGCAGCTCCGTGGCAGGACAGGGAATCACTGCCAGCAAATGCCTGGCATAGAAGAGGAGGACAGCAGGGATTACACCCTGCAAGCAGCCGTAAACAAGAGAGCAGAGTGCAAAAAAATTCCTGGGATTTGCAATCCAGTCTTCCTGATTTGCCAAGCTGGGGTGCTGGGCAATGCTGAGCATTCCTCCCCACTGATCCATGGGCATTCCCAACCCATGATGGCTCCATGCACTGCTCAGCCTTGCAGCCAGCTAGACATGGGGAAGGAAAGCAAAGCTGCTTGTTAAACAGCCACAAACCAAAGGAGGTGGGGAGAAAAATGGATGGAAGAGGAAGGAGCAAGGACCAAAATAGTGGGGCTTTTGTGCAGGACAAGCTGTGTTTGGGTCACAGGGATGGAGCCTCCCGGGTGCTGGAGACACATTTAACTCTGCAGGGACACAACCCAGAATAGGGTAATGTCTCCATGGGGCTCTATTCCGGGATGGAGCCGCTCCTGGTCTGGGCATGGGGCAGCAGCTCAGGAATAGCCCCAGCTGGCAAGGGCAGCCCTGGTGTGCAGCCATCAGCATCTTCCCTCCTCCTATGCATCCAGCATTCCTCAGGGAGGGCCGGGGAGAGGGACCAGCCTGCCAGTTTTCCATCTGATTTCATTTTCTTAGAATTTCCTCTGATGGTTCCATTTCTTTTTTTTTTTTTTCCTAATTCCACCTTTTTTTTTTTTTTGGAGGGGGTGAGCTGGAAAAAATAATGTTTTGGTTGCCTTGGAAACACACTCCTAAACTTTTGGTAGATCCAAGACATGCCTGGAGTTCCAGGACAGCCAGTCAGGGTGGTGGGGCTTTGCCCTCCCTTCCCAAAAGTGGCAGGAGCTGCTCTCCAGTGGCTCTGGACACACGTGGCCCTGACCTACCCTCTGTCCCGACCCCTGTTTACTCGGCAAATACAACATTGCTTACAAATTCCTGGGACATGCCATGGGATTGCGAGGCTGGGTAGTGTTACTTCATGCTGGACCCTATGCAAGAGGGAAAAAAAATAACAGGATCGCACTTTAAGGCTGTAAAAATGCGGGTGGGAATATTTTCCAGGCTGTGTCATTTTTCCATCGAGGCCAAAATTCACATTCTGCTTTTCTGTTTGTGTTTTTCTCCTTGAAACTTGGATTTTTTTTTTTTTTTTTGTTATTCTCCAGCTTTCTCGAATGAAAAATTGAGAAATTCAAGGAAAGTGATTCTCTCCCCCTGCCATGTTTCAAGGAAACTTTGTACATATACAATTTCAAGTGTTGGGAGTTAAAACTTTCCTTTGGCCTGAAGCCAACTGTTTTCCCGAAAATTCAGTACTTCTGTGATTTTCTGGGAAAGTGGGATATGGGCCCCTTCTTCTTCATTAACCAACACACATTCTTAAACTCTTGTTTATTCGGAAGAGTTTTAGCTCCAGGGAGAGAGGAGACGAAAGGAAAATCACAATGAAAGGTTTCCCCTGCAGTGGGCAGAAAGGCCAAACATCCAATTTTTCCTGGAAGGAAGAAGACAAGTTTTTTTAATTGAAAAAAAAGAAACCAAGGCACTTCTGTATGGGAAAATACTTGAAATCAAAGTTTCGCTTGAAATGTCCTGAGCAGCATTAGTGTGGAGTGAGTCTGTGCTGGGAGAGACAGACCTGGGAAATGAAGTTGGGTGGGTTTTAAAGGCTTTCCCTGCCTGGAGCAATGGCTCCTGCCATCTCCATCTCCTGTGGCTGGATGTCATTTCCCCATCCAGCCAAGGAAGTGCTGAGAGCCTCCTGCCCTTCCCCAGCCCCTTTGCTTCCAAATGAGCTTCTAATGACCACAAATTTTTACATCCAGTTAATTAATCCCTGGTTCCCTCCAGATATTCGGCCAGAGCGTGTTGCAGCACCCTGTGGTGGCATGTGGCCCATCACCCCAGAGACTTGCCCTTCAATCCATGCTGGATCCAGCCCTGTGTGCCATGACCTGCCACAAACCTCTAAAATTTTCCTGCTACAGCAAACTCAGCAAGCAACCAAAAAAAAAAAAAAGCCCCAAACCCATCAGCTCTAGCAGGAGGCTCCTTTCCTTTCCTTTCCTTTCCTTTCCTTTCCTTTCCTTTCCTTTCCTTTCCTTTCCTTTCCTTTCCTTTCCTTTCCTTTCCTTTCCTTTCCTTTCCTTTCCTTTCCTTTCCTTCCCTTCCCTTCCCTTCCCTTCCCTTCCCTTCCCTTCCCTTCCCTTCCCTTCCCTTCCCTTCCCTTCCCTTCCCTTCCCTTTCCCCAGTGCCTCCAGCATCCCTGGCCACCTCCAGCAGCATCCCCAGAACCTCAAGGATCCCGAGCATCCTTGGGCATCCCAAACCTCCTTGAGCATCCCCAGCACCTCCAGCATCCCCAGCCTCCTCTGGCATCCCTAACACCTCCTTGAGCATCCCTAGCACCTCGTCCCAGGGAGGAGATGGGCAAGATGCCCAGCAGGCCAGATCCTGCCCACCACTGCTCTGCCAGGGCTGCTCCACCAGCAGCCTCAGCCCAGAATTCCCTTATTTCCAGCCCCGGGGAGCAGCAGGAGCAGCAGCAGGAGCACGGCTGGGGAGAGGGTGCGAGCACAGCCAGCCAGGGAGCTCATCCGCCTGGTTTTTCAAGGTCACAGAGGTGGTGGGAAGGAAAGAAAAGAGAGCGAGGAAAAAAAAGTTGACTCAGAAACCGCAGGGAATTTTTTGCCTTTTTAGAATACTGGGAAGAGAAAAAATAGCCACAGTTATTCAAAGCATCCAGGATAATAACAGCCTGTTTACTGTTTGCATGCAAAGATGGCAGGCAGGCAGCACAGCGCAGGGAAGAGGAATGAGGAATTCGCCACGCTCGCACCGCGGCTCTGACCGCTTCTGCTGAGCCCAGCAGAGCCCAGGTGGGGATCCTGGCTGGGAGAGCAGGAGCTGGGCAGCCCCACCACGACACCTGGACTGTCCACACCTCCCCAAGTGTCCTGGAGGAAGGGTTTCAGGAGGACCTGGGGCTGGGGAGGGTGGGGATGGAGCTGCCAAGCTGGAGCATGCTCCAAGGCTGAGTGGATGGAGCATCCTGGAGGGTGTCATGGCCAACCCCGAAATAACAACCCCCATCCTGCAATCCCATCTCTGCCACACAGGCATTTTGGGGGCTCAGCAGGCATCTCCAGCCACCCCCTCGCAGGGGCAGGGGAAGCCAGGGGGACAGGGATGCAAGGACTGAGGTCACAGGGGTGCAGAGATAGAAGACACAGGAGTGCAGGGTCATGGGAATGCAAAAAATGCAAGCTGATGCTCTGCAGCGAGGGAACACCTTAGGGTGCCTCATTCGGCAATGGAATGCAAAGCCCAATGCAAGGAATTCGGGAAGGGAGCGATGACCCCTGGCAGAAAAAAGCCTGGGGGGCACCGCACCCCCCCAACAAGCTCTGGACAAGAGAGGAGCCTGGAGGCTTGGGGGACCCCTGGGAAAGGGGTGGGATGAGAGAGGGAGGGAGGGGGAAGGGAAGGGTTCAGCAGGACCAGCGGGGAGAGCTTCATTCCTGCCGGTCCGACGAGCAAGCCGGGACTTGAGGCGAGAGAAAGCAGCCGGTTTGCCTGACTGGTTTGCTGGGAAGCGGCTGCAGGGCTGGCCCACAGCCTTGCCTGACTTCCCCCACAAGGATCTGGATTATTTGGAAGGGGGGTGAAATTGCCCTTCTCCCAGATTCTGGTGAGGAATTTTTGGTTTTTGAAACAGTTTCCTATATGAAGGAGAGTGTGATGAGCTTGTCTTTCCCGATTCAGTTCTGGCATTCAGCAAGTGGAAAAGGAGCAGGGATGCACGAGGAGAGGATGAGGAGGAACCAGGGCCTACAGAGGACCTGCCAAAATTCAAGGGTGCTCCAAGGACCAAATAACACCATTCTCCAAAGAGAAATGAGGAAAAGCAGGAAGCAAAGCTGCAGAGAGGCTGCTGTGGTGTGACACCAAGGGAATGAGGTGTTCCTGGCTGGGAAAGGGGCTTGATGGACAGCCAGGGAGCCCCAAGGAGCCCCTTGGCCTTGTCCCAGCCCACTGTGACCACACAGGGACCAGAACTCCCCAGACAGCCCTGCAGCAGCTGAGCCATCTCCTTGTCACCCACAAGAGCTGCTGCCCCAGCCAAAGCCACCAAGGTGACACTGGTGGCACCTGGAGCAGAGCCTGCTGGCCCTTTCCCATCTCTCCAGGGGTGTGGATGTCCAGCCCACAGGAGGAGCTGCATCCAGGTGCAAACCCAGGCAGCAACTCTGCAGGATTCTCCATCAGCCCCTTGCAAGGCATGGGAGCTCTGTCTCTTGGACAGGGATGCAAGGATTGAGGATGCAGGGATGCAGAGCTCAAGGACACAGGGCTGCAGGGTCATGGGAATGCATAAAACAAGGATTCAGGGTAACAGGGATGCAGGGATGCAGAGATCAAAGACACGGGGATAGAAGGACACAGGGATGCAGGGACACCAGGAGGCAAGGATCAAAGGCACAGAGGTCACAGGCACAGGGATGGGAGCAGGAGGTTTGGCTCCCATGGGGTATTTCAGCCATGCCATGGTGACAGGGATAAGGAATAAAAGACAGACATGGGATGAAGGGCAGTGGGTCCAGGCAATGCCGATGGTGAAATCCAGGGAGATGCTATGGGAAGGGCAGACGGAAATGCCTGTGAGGGCTGAGCAGGTGATAACACACCCCACAGCAGCTTCCATGGCCAAGGTGTGGAGCTCCTTTGGGGTCTTGCTCTGGCTGAACTGCACCCCTACCAAAACACACAGCTCCTCAGAAAGTGTGGAGAAGCTGGGAGCTTCTGCTCTACCTGCTGGATTTAGGAATCCTCTCCCTGTATTGCAATTGCAAATATCCACAGATGGGCTTTGTCCTTTTTTCTGATTTCCAGAGACTGAAAGCCCTGGGGGTGAGGATCAATGGGCAAAGCTCTCAACAGAAGTCCATTCCCTGAACCCCTGGTCCCAGAAAGCTCCCTGCAAACAGCCAGACCTGCAGCCAGGCCACTCTGCATCCGGATTCGAGTAAATAAAGCGTGGGGTGTGAGAGCTGCGGTATGCCAGGAATGCTGCCGGCCTTCCCGGGCTCTGGAGCAGCAGGAGCTGGGGGAGGCAGGTCAGGTATGGCCCTGGCTGGCAGCTGCCAGAATCTCCTAAATATATTCCCAACCTCAACAGTTCCCTGTGAGCTTCCCACCCAGTTCTTCCCATTTCAGGGTCCTCTTCAGCTTTCCCCATGGGCAGAGCTGGTTTTCCTGCTTGCAGTGCCCAGGAGAAGTCATGAGTGCAAGGAGGATGCCAGCTCTGAGATTCCCATTGCTCCAAGTCTCTCTAACCTGCTCCTCAGGGATGGAGATCTGTCCCACAGCCATAGAAAGCCCAAATTTTCACTTTTTTTTGCCATACGCCTGCCAGATTCCTGAGTGGGAAGTGTGGGGCTAAGCTGGGATTCAGCACTGCTGTCCCACCAAGACCAGTGATCCTCAATGGAATCCTAAGGTATTTTGCCTAGGGAAGGGATGGAATCACCATCCTTTGAAATGTTGGAAAACATGGAAATGTGGCACTTGGGGATGTTGTTTTTGGTGGCTTTGGCAGTACTGGGTTAACAGTTGGACTTGATGATCTTAAAGTGCTTTTCCAACCTAAACAATTCCATGATTCCATGATTCCAGGGAGGAGCTGGCAGAAAAACTGGTTTCTGAGGCCGTTGTTCCACATAATCCAGGCTAAACCTCATTGCAGAGCAAAGATCTCCTGCTCCCAGGGTCAGAGGGATAACAAAGATGAGCTGCAAATTCATACCAAGGGATGCACAAAGGGAAAGCCTTGGCCTGGCTGGAGATGGCAGAGTCCCCAGGAATGTTGCCTGGGAAGCTTTAATGCCACAGTTATTAGAACATAAAAGTCCAACACCTGGAAAATTTCTGGTTTTTTGGGATTATCAAGGAGCCAGGCAGAGTGGGAAGGGCCTGGAGATGGCTGACAAAGCCAAGAGCTTGGGGAGCAGAGCCATCCATGCTGGAAGACATCAGGGGGTCCCTGTGGTGGGGGCTTAGGAGAGCAGGAAGGGGTTTTGTGAGGAAGAGGAGGATCCCATCAGGATGCAGTTATGGGATGTAGAGATCAGGGACACCAAGGTGCAGGGATTGAGGACACAGGGATGCAGGGATGCAAGAGCAGGAAGGACACTACATCGACACTTCTGGACAACTCCATCCTTTTCCCCCATGAAGGTGGGATGAATGGGATCTCAAATGGATTTTGGGAATTTTTTTCCCTCTCCCATGCAGCTGCATCCCTAATCTCTGCCCTGGGGAGCTGGGAGGGAGATTTGAACCAAGGGGTCACCAACCCCCTACCCTCTTCCCCTGGCGGCACCTCCACCTCTCCCCATCACATGGGAAAAAAGACAATCCATGGATCAATATTTGGGTTTTTTTATTAAAATATTGTTATACCAAGTGGAATGCTACAGCAATCTCGGTATAGGGCGGCGTAACGAAACAGCCAGGTTTACGTTTAAATACTTAAAGATAACTTAAAACGCACAAACAAGAACTCGTCATCTTTGGCAGGAAAAAAGTTCACAGCACGAAAAAATACTTAAAAAGAAATACCAATATTAATATAAAATATATTAAGTCGTAGGGTTTGGGGTTTTTTTTTCCTCTTTCATAATTTTTTGTTTCTTTTCCATTTTGTAAACAATGCACGAGAACCGAACGCATTTTTTACGTGTCTGGGGAGAGAAAAATAAAAAAATGCAGTTGGCCAGCAAATGCACACGTTGAAAGGGGAAAGAAATAAAGAAAAATAGATATATTTACATGAAGGGCAAGGATGGGAAGCTCTGAGAAGCAGGATGTTGGCGCTGGCTACGGGCAGAAGCCAGCTGCCAGTAGCCGGGGGATGCAGCCAGGAGAGGGATGGCACATCCCACTGCCTCCATCAGCATCCTCGGAGCCTTTCACCTCCGCTTTTCCTCCACCTGTCATTCCCTCCATTGTCATTTTTGTTTTGCTGTCACCCCACTGCAAACCCCTCACCCGCCCGTGTTGAAAACCCAGAGGCAGGGTGCAGGTGGTGGGATTTTGGAGCTCCCAGTGCTCAGCTTGGCCACGCGGATCCATGGAGGATCCCTCCCAGCTCTGCCCTCGTGCAGAGACTTCAGCTTGTGGGAACAGTTCGGGCGATTGGAGAGGGATTTTCCAGCGTGAAGCCAAGCAGCTGGGTGGGTGCAGATGGCCAAGGCCCAGAGGTGGGAGCTGGGATGGGGATGGAGCCGGGATGGGGATGGAGCCAGCGCGGGGTCCCCGGGCTCCAGCGCGCCCCGCGCAGCCAGGGACCCGTGTGGGCACCGAGGGGGACAGTGACCCTCCCACAGCCCGGAGTCACTGCCGAGACCGGCCGAGGGGACACCGCTGAGCTCCTGGCTCAGTCCCTCCTTCCCACAGGCTTCTCCATCCCGGCATGCTGGCAGGAAGGGCGGAGGAGCCACCGTGCAGCCCTGGGTGGCCTTAAATCAGGATCTCCACCATGTCAGACAGGTCCGGAGCTCTGGCAGCGGCTGAGCTCTCTGCGGAGAAAGAAGGGATTTATTTACAGGGATTCACAGGGATTCGAACCCATCCAACTCAACTGGGGCCTTAAAAATGCCTTAAAAAATTACTGATGCTTATGCAAAACCCATCCAAAGGGTGCTAAACCCACGTGCTGGGGCATCCCAACTCCCTCCCCCGTGCCATTCCGGGGGACTCACCCAGCACACTGGTGCCCTCGCTCTGCCCGCTGCTCCCGGCTGCTCCGTCGGTCTGTGTGCTGCCATCCTTGCTGCCATGTTTGGAGTGGGATGGCAGGGGAAGGGCAGTGGGAGCTGCTGTGCCTTCAGTGCTGGCTTTGCCTGCTGGAGGAGACTCTGTTAGGGATTCAGGGCAAGGGATTCAAGTGTTCAAGGCCAGCTTGGATGGGGCTTGGAGCAACCTGGGCTAGTGGAAGGTGTCCCTGCCCATGGCAGCGGGTGGAACTGGATGAGCTTTAAGGTCCCTTTCACCCCAAACCATTCTGGGATTCTGGGATTGCTGGGTGGTCCTGGTTGAATTCCCCCTCCCCAGACTAACTCCAAAATCACAGGGGAAAATTGCAAGCAGGTCCCCACCCCCAAGGGAGTGGGCAGGTGTCCCTATTTACCTGTGCTGCCACGGGAGCTGCCCTCAGATGACCGGTCACTCTGGCCAGCCCCCGGCCAGCTTGGGGCGGCGGAGGCGGCGAAGATGGAGGGCACGGATTTGGCCGGCCGCAGGGAGCCCTGCAGGGCTTTGCTGGGGTCCCTCCGAGAGCGCTGCTGCAGGACCTTGATGACAGCATCCTTCTCCAGGATTTGGGCATGAAGGGCTTTCAACCTGGAGAGGAGGAAAGGCAGAAGATGGGAGAGGAGCCAGATAGGGAGAGGAGGATGCAGGCACTGCCCGACCAGACTACAGAAAAAGCCTGATGAGGGCAAAATGCCTCTGGCAAGGTGGCACTACCTGTTCTCCATCTCCTGGTGCTTGTGGCTGGCCAGGAGAAGGTCCTCGTTGAAGCTGCTGTTGGGGGAGTGCCGCGGGGAGTGGCTGATGAGGGTGGTGTCGCGCTGGGCGGCCGCCGTGGCCGCGGCGTCCATGGCGAACTGGCGCATGGTGCACTCCTCCAGGTACTTCTGCTCCCACTTGGTCATGTCGGCCTCCAGCGCCAGGATCTTCTCCTCCTTCTCCCTCAGCTGCTCCGACAGCGTGTGGGCGCTCAGCTCCGGTGTCCCCCCGCCCGCGGCGCCTGCCTGCCTCTGCAGCGGCCAAAACAAAGCCCCGGTGAGGATGAGGAGGCGCCGGGAGGATGCAGCACCCGCCGAGCCTCGCCCGACCCTCCGCGGCTCGCCGGCACCCACCTGCTGAGCCCGCAGCATCTTCAGCTCCTGCTCCAGGCGGGTGCGGAGCCGCAGCTCCAGCTGCTCCCGCTTCTCGCAGGCGGCCTGCAGCTGCCCCAGGGCTGCCTGCAGCCTCTCCACCTTCTCCACGTAGGCTCGTTTCTTCCGGAGCTCTGCCTCCGCCTTGGCCGCCCGCGCCTGGGCGCTGCCCAGCGCCTGCTCCAGCAGCTCTGCCCGCCGCCGCTGGTCCTCGTTGGCGCTGCGCAGCAGGGACACCTCCCGCTCCAGCTTCTCCTTCTCCTGCTGGTGCTCGTAGCCTGCAAGGGAACCCCACAAATCTCACACATCTGGCTTCCCTAAGGCTGCTCCATGAAGCCCCGAGGGGGTTGTTTCCTGCCCCACATCTGACCGTGCCACCCCTTCCTCCAGGTCTTCTATCAAGTGGGGGTCAAGGGCATTCCAGCCACTTAGGCAGGTGGCCAAAAGTCTTTACTTGCCACATTCCAGCCTAAATTTTAGCTCGGGAAGGGTGAAACATGCCTGGCGTGAATCCAGCCACCTTAGGGAAGGGGATGCAATTCCTCCTACTAACACTAACACCGCGTCTCTCTGATAAACTTTAGGTACGTTCCCCCCCACCCAAAAAAGCCCAGGCTGGCACAGCTGCGAAGTGCAGGAGGGAGGAGAGAGAGAACGGCAGGGCTGGCGTGGGGCGGGAGTGCGGGCTTGGTGCTGGAAGAGCCGGCGCTGCGGCAGGAATGTGGGGAATGCGGGTCACGCCGCCGGCCGGCCGCCGGGATTAATGGCTCGAGTCCAGCGCCAAGAGCTGCTCCATCCTTCCTGGGGAAGGGTGAGAGCTGCCGCCCGACACCCACCGCCTCCTCCTCCAGCAGAGCCCCGCTCGCAACGCCACGGGGAGCCGGGCAAGGATGGGTGTCCCCCGGGACTTACTCTGTGCCAGCAGTTTGGCCACGCTGCCCTGGTTGCTCTCCTGGCTTTCCTGCATCTTGCTGGCCAGCTGCTTGTTCGCTGATTCCAACCGCTCTGGTCCAAAACAATCAAACCCAATTAAGATTTGAATACAAGATTTTGGCTGGAGGAAGTGGGGAAAGCCTGTTTTCCCGTGGAAACACCCGGGGGACACAGAGCACCCACAGGGATGGGGACACAGAGGGTCCCTCACCTTTCAGGTCCCGGTTGAAGTCCTGGAGCCGTCGCATCTCACAATCTCTCTTGTTCCTCATGGCTTTCTCCAAGGCTTCCCTCTTGGAAGATGCCTTGACGAGGTTTTCGTAATCCTCCGAGATGCGCTGGATCTCGCTCTCCAGCTGGGGTGGAGGAAGGGACAGGCAGGGGTTAGACATTCATGGAATGAGGAAAGGAAAGGGAGCTGCCAGCCAAAGCTCAGCCGGGGTGCTCAGCCCAATCTGAGCTGCCAGAGGAGCTCAGTGCGCCCCAAATTTACCCCCAGCACACATTCGGGGGCAGGGAACTGAGTT
Source organism: Lichenostomus cassidix (assembly GCF_008360975.1). Classification (NCBI taxonomy): domain Eukaryota; kingdom Metazoa; phylum Chordata; class Aves; order Passeriformes; family Meliphagidae; genus Lichenostomus; species Lichenostomus cassidix. The sequence goes on from NC_139490.1 coordinate 22,835,121, forward strand.
TTTCCTGCCTTTTTTCTTAAGGAAGAGTCTCTGCACAGATTTTGGCTCTGCCATAGCCCAGCCGCGGGGAACAGCCGCCCCTTGTACATGGCCACACAAAGGGCTTTCTGTGGCGGCTGGGATGGGGGGACAGGCGGAGGGAGAGGGTCACTGGAGAATGGGCTCCTTCTCCCCGATCCCGGCTGCCGTGCCGCAGCTGCTCCGAGGGGAACAAGCCGCCGGAGGGAGGAGAAGAAGGGATTAAATCACTGAAGGGGGTGAATTTGCACAGCAGCTGGTCGAGCGTCCCCCGGGGCAGGGGGGACACGGGGCTGCCGCCATTCCCTCACCTTCTGGATGCGGCTCGCCTTCTCGGCACAGCTCTCCAGCTCCCGCCGCAGCTTCTCGCTCTCCCGCTGGAGCCTCTCGTTCTCCCGCAGGACGGCGTCTGCCCGGGCCAGGCGGCTGCCCGCTGACACGGCCTGGGCGCTCACCAGGGCCTCCACGCCGGCCGGGCCCAGCGTGCTCGGACACAGCGGCAGGAAGGCGGCCGGGACCGGGGTGGGCAGCACCCTGCGGGGCGGGAGGAGGGGGTGTCAGGGTTCGGCAGGGTGGGATAGCCAGCTGCAGCTGCAGCGTCCCACCAAGCACGTGCTGACTTCTCCAAGTCACCCCCAAGGAGGAAGGAGGCTCTGAGAATGCCTGTACTGCTTTTTAGGGCTGGGAAGCACTTGCCCTCTAACCACAAATCCCATCTTGCAGGGGTGCCTTGATCTGACCCCTCCAGGACCTGCCCAGTGGGTCTGGATAGGCTGCCAACCCCCCAGACCCTCCTGTTCCTGGGAATGCTGCAGACAGCCTGGCATAGGATGCACCTTGGAAGCTGGCAGTGCTACCCATTTTCCTTGTTTTCTGGGCAAAGCAAGGGCTCCTGGCTTAGGTCCTCACTGCCAAACTGTGGATATGTCCTCTTTACATTCAGAGGGGCCAGGCCAGCCCGGCTGCCCCTTGTGCCACTGCTGCAGCATCCCAGCTCACCATCCCGCCTGGAGTACCCTGCGCAGGGTGGCTGTGCACGGCCCGGCCCCGCTGCGCTCCCCCGCGGGCTGCCCGCCAAGGACCTGCATTCCTGCGGGATGATATAGGAGCAAGGAAGAATAAATACATCTTCCTCGCGGCTCCCCTTCCCCTCTTTGTTCCCTGGAAGGAGAAGGTTTTCCTGCTGGAGATGCTATCATTCTCTGCCTGGATAGATCAGCAGGGCTGGGAGCAGTGTGTCCTCCCACTGAGCCACCAATTCACTTCTTCCCATAATTTTCCACACTGGAAGAGGTTGTTTCCAGTCCTCCTCAAATTCCAGGCAATGCCTGGACCCCCAGATGTCCATCTCACAGTCAGCCTGGGGCTTTGCCAGAGGCACTGAGCTGCCAAAGGGACCTCAAACCACCTGGCACCAGCCCAGGCTCTGCTCAGCAGCAATTCCAAGTTACATGGACATTCCCAGCTCAGGACCACGGGATTGGTTTCCATGGAGCAGGGAGCATATTTGCCTTCCATCCTGCCCCATACTTGTTTCACCTTTAGCTGTTTCCTGAGCTGCATCCAGCTCCTAAATTACCCCCGAAGTTACCCCCAAATTCTTCCTACTGCATGGGAAGGGGACAGAGTCTGAAGAGGGAGTGGAATTTTCATCACCAGTTGGAAAAGCCCAGCCATGCTGGCAGAACTGGGGAGAGGAGCAGAGTGGGGGAGCTCCCAGCAGACCCCCTTAGCCCCAGTGAAGACAAGAGCAACTGCTCTGGGCCCTCCACTGCCCTTCACACCCTGCAAGTTCCAAGCATCCACCCTGGACATTCCTGAGATGCATCCAAAGGCAGAGCCCAGGGGCCACAGTTTACCTGATCTCAGGATGCTGAAATCCAGGACCTTCCCGGGAGCAGGGTCGGGGATCGGCCAGGTAAGCGTCCTGGGAAGGGATGACGTAGGGATACTCCGGGGGAGGTCCCCGCGGCTCCGTGCCCTCGGGGTGCTGCCCGCGCAGAGGGACGAGCTGGCGGGAGAGCTGCGGGAAGCTGTGCGAGGCGCTGATGGGGCTCTGCGCCTTGGCCCCGTTCCGCTCCAGCGACATCCGCATGAGCCGCTCGCTCAGCGACCGCACGTGGCCGTGCTTCAGGTCCTTCAGCCCCTCGTCGGGACGCCTCGGCCCGCTGTCCGCCCCGCGCGGGGCGTTCTCAGCCCGCAGCGCCGCTCCGGCCGCTCCCCGCTGCGAGGCCAGGAGCTGGGAGTGCGCCTTGGCCTCCTCGTAGGTGGGCAGCTCCTCGCCCTTGGGCGGGCAGAGCCGATAGACGCTGTTCTCCAAGTAGACGTGGTCGGAGTGATGCTCCTGGCCCTGCGGCTCCTGCCGCGTGGATTGCTGCACCATCTGGCTCTCCTCGGGGCTGAGGCTCTCCAGGGAGGAGCGGGGGCTCCCGGCGCCGCCGCCGCGCAGAGCCTGCTGCTGGATGGCCAGCAGAGTGCGGTTCTCCGTGAGGTTCCCATAGCGCAGCTGCTCCTGGATCAGGCGGTGCAGGACCGTCCCGTTCGAGTCCTCCGCCGTCCTCATGTCCGTCCGTGCCGGCGGCAGAGCCACGTTTCCACCCGACAAGGGCGTCCCGGGGGACCTCAGCAGCGACTGGCCACGCCGAGACACCTGCAAGAGGGAAAAAGGGGATGGTTGGGAAGCAGCCGGGGCAGGACGCGGTGCGGATCCTGACGGACGCGGGATTGTGTGCCAGGAATGCGGCCGGGACGTGCCGGAGGGGTGGGAGCCCGTGGCGGCAGTGGGAGAGCGCGGCAGCCTCCGCGGTGGGGTGGCTGAGCACCGGGGCTCTCGGTGCACCCGAGCGGGGCCGGTTCGGGTTGAACGGGCTCCGGAGCTGGCTCCCCACGGACCCGGCACTGGGGGATGAAGTGGCCTCACGGGACCGGGCACAGAGCCACCGGGAGATGGGTAGGACCCCTCATCCCCGGACGTTCTGGACCTGCAGGGGTGTCCCAGTCCCGAGGAGGGTCTGGGATTTTTCCGGGGGGGCTCTAGGTGCCGTGGGGATATTCCGGCCCAAGCTGGGAGGGTGCCGGGAGAGTTCCCCAGTCCCTTGGGGTAGATCCAGCATGGGAGAGGGTCTTTTCACCCGGAGGGTCCAGATGATGGGGGGGCGCGTCCCGCTCCCAGAGAGAAGGGTCTCGGTTCCGGGGGCGTCCTTTTCCCGGGGAGGGATCGCAGTCCCTGCTGGGGACTTCCCTGGGCCGGGGGAGGTCGATCCCAGTCGAGGAGTCCCAGTCCCGGAGGTCCCAGTCCCGGCCGGGAGGATCTCGGTCCAGGGGGGGTCCCGGTGCCGAGGGAGGTCCCGATCCCTGATGGGGGGTTCCCGGTGCCGGGGGGGTGTCCTTTTCCCGGAGGAGATCCCCGTGCCGGGGCGTTCCCGGTGCCGCTCGGGGGTCCCGATCCCGGTCGGGGGGGTCCCAATGCCAGGGGGTTCCCAGTGCCGGAGACGGGTCCCAGTACCGGGGGATTCCCGGTGCCGGGGGGTCCCGATGCCGGTCGGGGGGGTGGCGGTGCCGGTCGGGAGTGTCCCGGTGCCGGGGGGTTCCCGGTGCCGGGGGGTCCCGGTGCCGGTCGGGGGTCCCGGCTGCGGAACTCACCGGGGCATGGCGGAGCGGAGCGGTGCTGCGGCGGCTCTGGGCGTCCCGGGGCCGCGGGGGCCGGGCCGGGCGCTGCTATGCCCGGAATGCGGGGCAGGTCCCGCCCCGCTCCGCCCCGGGGCCGCCGCCGGCGCAGGAGCGCGGCCGGGAGCGGGAGCGGCAGCTGCGGGCGGGGGGGCGGCTCTGCCCGCCAGCTGTCCCGGGCCGTAAATCTGCCCCTGCCTTTGTCTGCGGGGCCGGGGCAACCCCGAGCCTGCCGGCCCCATCTGCTCTGCCCCCGCGGCCCCCCTCCTCGCATCCCCCTCCTTACGTTCCCCCTCTTCGCATTCCCCTTGCTCCTGTCCCTCTCCTCACATCCCCCTCCTCACACCCCTATCCTCTCATTCCCCATCTCACATTCCTCCTCGTGTCTTCCTCCTCACATCCCCCTCCTCACATCCCCCTCCTTATGTCCCTCTCTTTGTATTTCCCCTCCTCGCATCCCCCTTCTCACATCCCCCTCCTCGCATCCCCCCCGCCTCACCTTCCCCCTCCTTTCATCCCCACTTCACATCCCTCTCCTTGCATTCCTCCCTCTTGCATCACCTCCTTGTGTCCTCCATCCTCACGTCCCTCTGGCTGGGGGTGCCAGCTCCCTGTGGATGCAGTAATTCCTGCCAGCTCGTGTCTGGCTCGGCACCTTTGGGTGTTCTCTGCTGCTCTGCCAGCCTCAGTTTCCCCTTTTGGGCTCTGCCACCCACCTCCCTGGGGGGACATGGGGGTGCAGGAAGCCATCAGGGAGCAAATTCCCCCCTAAAGGCACCTCAGCTCACCCATGGGGACACACCGAGCACCCCCAGCCCCAAAGCAGTGAAGCAGCAGCCCCATCCCGGCCCTGGGTGCCCCAGGCTGCCTGTGCAGAGTCCAGAGGCCCCGAGACAGCAGATGGCTGGAGGGGAGGTGGCGGGGAGAGGCAGGTGCAGGGGAAAATTGCTTATTAGCTCCGGGACATTAAGCTCCCATTCTTTTGAAGGAACTCAGCATCTTCTGACTGGCACAGAGCCGGGAGGCTGATCTGGGGAGGGGGACACGGGGGTCTCCAGCTTCATCTCCTTGTTTTGCTGTTCCATCCCACCCTGAAAGTCCCAGGCACAGGGCTGCAGGCACAGCTGACTCCCTTTGGATTTTCTCCCAAAAAATAGGGGAAAAAATAGATCCCCAACATGTAACAGGTACCAGACTCAAAGGCAGGGGAGCATGGAGTGAAAATGCACAGAGAGATGGAGTCAGTGCTGGGAGGCAGAGGAGCATCTGGAAGCTCAAGAAAGGTTTTTCAGCCCATTTTTCCTAGTGACAAGACAAATCCTCATGAATGGAAGTTGAAATTTGGGAATTGGCACCTGCCCTGAAACCCCAGTGAGGGTGAAGTTTTGTGTGGAGAGGAGACCAGAGCACACATAGAATCTGGAAACAATGACCCAGGCCCAGCACCACGGGGATGGATGGATGGATGGACGGATGGATGGATGGACAGACAGACAGGTTAGACAGGGCTTGGAGCAACTTGGTCTAGTGGAAGATGTCCCTTCCCCAGGCAGGGGGTGGAACAAGATGGGCTTTAAGGTCCATTTCAACCCAGTCTGTGATTCTGTGATTCTATGGATAAATGGATGGATGGATGGATGGATGGATGGATGGATGGATGGATGGATGGATGGATGATGTACCACTTCAACATACCAAGCCCAGCAGCAGCACCTCCGAAAGGAGCCAGCTGTGGCTCTGCCCTGCTCTTTCCCAGGTGGATGGGGCTCCCAGCCCAGCTCCCCCAGCAGCCAGGGTTCCTCCCCTGGCTCGTCCCCCTGGCCTTATTGATGCCTGCGTCATCCTGCTTCCCTTCCTACCTTCACACCACTCTAATTCTGGTGGCAGGAAACCCCTCCTGGGCTGATAACACCCCTTTGGAAAGTGATCTCAAGAGTTTCCTCTCCTTTCTAATGCTGGAGGCGAATAAAGCCTCAACCTTTTTGTTTTCCTCGGGAGAAGGTGCAACAGCAGCTGGACCTGTGATCAGTGGCAGGGGTACCTTTGGCTGCCTGCACAGACCCTCTGCCCAGGTGGAGCATCCTGAATGGGGCAGGGATTCGGGGATGTGGCTGAAGGCAGGGCAGTGCAGGTGCCTGTCCCAGGCTCCGTGGGGTGACACACGGCTCCGCAATGCCAAACCCTCCCACTGACCTCAGCCCAGCCTTATCGCCGAGGCGTTGGAGCGAGGCGAGCGAGCCAAGAAAATACTCTCGGCATGACATCACCTCGGCTGTCTTCAGGCTCTCAAAATGCCTCAGCCCTGCTGAGCCTGGAAAACTGGGGCATTGTGGGCAGAGGAAGGTGCCTGGGATGGAGAGGAGGTTTGCAGCCTCAGCACATCTCTTGGGGTGATGGTGACAGTGGTGACAGCGTCCCGTGACCAGTGAGCCCCAGGGACAGCGTCCCGTGACCACTGATGCTGAACCCCCAAACCTCTCCAGGCAATCTTCCTGATAAAGCTCCCTCCAGGTCGCTGCTTCTGTCCCAAACTCTGCATTCAAAGTGCAGCCAGGTGGGGAGGAGAGCTGGAGATCAAGGAATCCCACAAGTGCTGTTTCCCTGTGCCAGGATTCCCCAGGCTGCCCTGCAAGGGAACTACATCCCCAAGCTGGGAGCCAAGGCAGCACCCCAGCCTTTCCCCTGCTCCCAGGGGATCCTATCCTCCTGGAGACATCCCCACAAGCTGCCAGGCCTGAGGCCAACTCATCTTCCCTGCCTTCTCTCAGAAATCTGCATCATTTTGGGGTGTCCCAAGTCTGACCCCCCTGCCAGGAATGCGTGGCCTGGGGTGCTGCTGTGCAACAGGGTGAGCTCCATTCCCAAAACTCCAGCAGGGAACACTCCTCCATGTGACTGGGGAGGGCATGGGTGCGATTGGGATGCTCCTGGTTGTGCCAAATCCCCTCACCCTGCTGCTGCTGCTTTGTGAGCTGGTGACTGATATGGTTCACCATTTCCAGGAAGGAATGGAAAAATCCCTCCCCACCCAGGGGGAAACCCAAGTAGTCTTGGTGGGGCACAGCTGGAGCAATGAGGGGACCAGGACTGATCCCGTCTGAAAGAGGCTGATGGTGACATCCCCATGGGCAGCCATCCCCAAAACACAAATCCAGCACTATTCCTGCCTGTCCATTGCTCTGGGGACAGCCAGTTCCTCCATGCCTCAGAGCTCTGTCCCCAGGTCAGACCCCTGAGATAACCCAGGGCACATCCAAGCTCCCAGGAGCTTCTGCTGCAGCTCTTCATCAATCAAACACTCAGGGAGGTGATGCCACAGGCACCTTCACAAAGCCCTTACTTAGGAATTTTGAGAGGGGAAAAGTGTGGCTGAAAACAGGGCCAGGACCCTCCTCTTTCTCATCGTTCCTGCATTTTAATCCCCCTGAGTCATTTCCATTCCTGGATGTTAAATTGTTCTTTTCTGCTTTCCTTTATTTCCCTGTTTCCTGCAAGGGGTTTGTTCTTGACCTGTCAGCACCAGTGGGACCCAGTCCTGGGATCTGCCAAGGAGATGCCAGCAGGGACAAAGGTGGAGCCCAGCGAGGTCCCAAGAGCCACCAGCCCCAGGGGACACAGCTCTACATTTCCATAGCAAAGCCCCTCACTGTTGTTTTGCCACCTTTGTGGAATTTTCTCCTTTTCCTGAGAAATTCAAAGTGCTGGGTGTGATTTCCTGCCTGCCTGGCAGGGAAGCCCCCATGGCTCTGGGAGTGGGGAGGCTCCATCCCCTGTCTCAGAGCTCGGCGGGAATGTGGGGTGACACAGAGACACCCAGAAAGTGTCACAGCCAGGTGGCCACCAGCAGCACCTCCTCTCTGGCCACATTTGCCCACTTGACATGCAGGTGGATAGATGGGTCTGTGCCTCCTCCCCAGGGCCATGAGGGGGTCTGCATCCTAATTTGGAGCCACCACTGGCAAAAGGAGGGGGCAGCACCCAGAGGGACAAGAGGACACCAGACACCCTGGTCCCTGTCACCCTGAGGGGGTGAAGATAAGCACACACATCTGGATCCCTAAGGAATTTCTCACTTTGCTGGCTATCAGGAAAACCTGACAGGGATGCAGCCAGGGCAAAATCAGCTTGGCCCTGTGTTCCCAAACACAGAAAAAGTGGGAACTATCCATGCTGGAAGAGCAGCCCTGGCCGAGGAGAGGTTGAGGAGAGAGAAAAATGCTGTTCACTCCTGTGCCACACTTTGCAAGGGAGGTTGTCCCCAGTGCAGGGACAGGCTGAGTGAAATAGGAAAGGGGAAGGACAGCATTGGGCAGGGGCTGTTCTCCATCCCAGCACCCCAAATGCAGCAGGAATTGTAACTTTCTTGCTATTTCACCCACCTTCTGCCTTCTCACTTGGGCTTGTACCAGTGCTGGGGACTTCCAGCCACTCTGTGGTGATGAATCAGAGGGGAAGGCCATGTAGAGTGGGACAGAGTGGGACACAGCAGCTCTGTGTCACCTCTGGGATCATTGCCAGCTGCATCCACACACCAGGTTTGTGCTGGGAGCTGGGTGGTGGGGGCAGCACAAGGGAACAAGGTGCCAGACATGGAGGTGACACCTTGATGGCACTGAGGATCCCCTGGCATGGTGACAATGAGGTGTCACCGGGATGGTCACTGGCTAACAGGGCTGGATGGCCACAGGGCTCATTGCTTAGGGACACAAATTCCTGGAAAACACCCCTGACCCTCTTGTAATGAGTTTTTTAACTTCTCCCGTTGATGATTGCTGGGACAGAAGCTGAAGTGGCTTTGGGACAGGAGAGGGGACAGTGAAGAGCATCCTCCAGCAGGGGATGGAGGGAGCACAGCAGGGTGTAAAGGTGGAGGTTGGAGCAGCATCTCCAAACCCTACAGTGCCTGGGAAAGATAGAGCAGGGATGAACCCAGGTGAGGAGAGATGGCTCGGGGGGATCCATCAGCAGCTGCCCTGGAATCCAGCAGGATAAACAGAGGCAGGGCCTTGGGACCAGCTCGTCCAGAGCAGGGAGAGGCTGCAGGGCTCTGTCCCCACTGTCACTGCTGGGTGTGGCTGAAATGCTCTTTCACAGAATGACAGAACGCCTTGGGTTGGAAGGAACCTCAAAAATCATCTTTCTGTGGTACAGAGAGCAGCCAGCATGTGTCCTGAATGCTCCCGTGTGTCCCAAGGGCTCCCGTGTGTCCCAAGGGCTCCTCTGCTCCCTCCTGCCTGTCCCTCCTCCCACAGCTCAGCTGAGGTGGGACACAGACCCTGCTTGGCTGCCTGCTCAGCAGTGCTGTGTTCCTGGACCTCCTCATCCCAGCACTGTCCCTGCCCTGGCACACAGCACAGATCCTGCCTCCAGCAGTGAGCACAGCAAAGGGGGAAAGTGCAAAGACCAGGACTTGAAAATCCCAAAATACCTTGGGTTGGAAGAGACCTTAAAGCCCATCCATCTTCCACTATCCCAGGTTGCTCCCAGCCCTGTCCAACCTGTCCTGGAACATTTCCAGGGATGGGGCAACCACAGCTTCTCTGGGCACTCTGTGCCAGTTTTAACACCCTCATTGTAAAAAACTTCCTGCTACATCCCACAGTTTCCTCTAATCTGCCGAATACTCAACTCTTCCATGGCAAGCTTCCACCAGGCTCCCATGCTGCTGGCCCTGGGGCTGGCAGCCTGCAGCTCTGCCAGCTTTTTTCCCAAGCTGAGTCTCTTCTGGGGTCATGGGGACATGGGGACAGGTGCACATGTGTGCTCTGCACAAGCCAACTCCAGTTCAGGGATCCCACAGCCAGCTCTGGGCAAGCTCAGGGCCAGAGCAGCAAAAGCTGCATTAGTTGGGACAAATCAGAGCCCTTTGGCCACAATGCTGGAGTTGTTTTTGCTGTGCTGGAGGTGAGAGCTAACTTGGAACCCCTGTGCCACATCCAGAGAGCCTGGGACACCTGGAAGCCTCCAACAGGAACGTGAAGAATCCCAGGAACACCAACAAGGTGGTTCTTCTCAACATTTTCCCCTCTCCTGTGTCCATCTCCTGCAGAAACCTTCATCCACACATGGGGTGAACCTCCCCTGTCCCAGCCCAGCCAAGGTGGGAAGGTTTAAATGGGACAAACTTCATCCTTTGCAATCCAGCAAAGGTGGGAAGGTTTGGTGGGACAAATCTCCTTCACAGCCCAGCCAAGGTGGGAAGGTTTGGTTGGGATAAACTTCATCCTTCCAGCCCAGCCAAGGTGGGAAGATGAGATTGGAATAAACTTTATCCTTCCAGCCCAGCCAAGGTGAGAAGGTTTGGTTGGAATAAACTTCATCCTTCTCAACTCAGACAAGGTGGGAAGGTTTGGTTGGGACAAACTTTATCCTTCCCAGCCAAGGTGGGAAAGTTTGGTTAGAATAAACTTCATCCTTCCAGCCCAGCCAAGGTGGGAAGGTTTGGTTGGCCACCAAGTGGATCCTCCAAGCAGAGCTGCATGTTTCAGCCGATGATACAATAGAAAATGCCTCCGAAGTCCCAGCCCTCCAGAGCATTTCCTTAGCTCTCTGGAATTTCCGTTCAGTCCTTCCTCTCCCAGGCTCTTACCGAAAACCGATGTCACCACACGGCTCTGGAGAGCAGCCAGCTCCAGGGTCCCCTCCCAGCTCTCCCACCGCCGCGCTGGGGATTTGCAAGGAGTGAGCTCCTGGAGGGTGTCAGCTCCGTCGTGCCCCTTGATTAATCACCAAAGGCCACTCTGCCAATCAAGGAAAGATTTACAAGGCAGGCAGGAAGCTCTTGTTTTTACAGGAGTGCCTCAAACACACGCACACAGTAGGAAAAGCAAACATTCCAGGCATACCAAGGGATCCACGGGATAAAAATTCCCCAAACAGCCCAGATTAAGATACTTGGCTGCACATGGAAACACTAAAACCTGGACTCAAGGATTTAATTGTCTCATTTAGCAGAGAGCCCTGTGGAACAACCTGAGTGGCCTGGGAACAGCAGCCCCGGGGGGCAGGGAGAGGGTCAGTGGCTTTGCCCTCCCTACAATAAAGGTCAGGGCTGGCCCCCACCCCTCTCCCAGCTCCATATGGTCACCAGAGCCTTGTGGCAGGGTTTAATGGGATTTTTCCTTTGGAAAGGCTCAGCCCTGCTCCTGGGCGAGTCAGGCAGGGTCTGTTTGAATCAATGGAGTGCTGAATCCGAGCCCAGGGGAGCAGGGAGAGCCTCTGCTCCAGCCCTGACCAGCGAGACCCCCGGGCTCAGAGTGGTGGTCATCATGCTGGGGGGATACCTGTCAGCCCCCACCCTGCCCTGAAGCCTCTGCAGAGTGGGAACACTCTTGTCCTCTCCAGTCCCACAGCCCAACCCAGAAGAAGCCACAGCTTTGCTGTCTGACAGTGACATTTTGGTTTATGGATTTTACAGGGGCCATGAGAAAGGCAGGAGGTCACTGCTATCCCTGGAAGTGTCCAAGGCCAGGCTGGATGGGGCTCTGGGCAGCCTCTTCTGGGAGATGGTGTCCTGTCCCTGCAGGGTGAGAAAGTGAGAGGCTCAGAAATTTTGGTGAGCTGGAAATGCCCTCCCTCTGAAAGGATCAGGGGCTGTATAAAGGCTCCTTTCTCATCTTTCTGCAAACCACCCCACAGAGAGTGGAGCTGGATCTCACCTGTTACACATGATTTGTCCACTTCTGCTCCCAATCCAGCTGCCAGTGGCTTGTCCCAGCAGGATGCTCTGCCTCCCACCCATGGATGGTTTCTGGAAAAGCAGTGGAGGGACTGACAAGGAAATAAATCATCGGCGAGATTTGAAAGTGAGAGTCTGAGGGAAGCACTTGCTTGAGATCACAGAATCATGGAATGGTTTTGGTGGGAAAGGACCTTAAAGCTCATCTTATTCCATCCCCCTGCCATGGACAGCAACACCTTCCACTATCCCAGGTTGCTCCAAGCCCTGTCCAGCCTGGCCTTGGACACTTCCAGGGATCCAGGGGCAGCCACAGCTTCCCCAGACAACCTGTTCCTTATCCCAAATTGCAGCCCAAGCTCAGGCACAAGTGGAGCTGCATGCCCCAAAATCTCACTCCAGCTCCTCTCCTGCAGCCCAAGCTTTCCCAGAGCTCCTCACAGCTGTGGGGATGCTCCATGGGATACAGATGTGGGATCAGGGCTTGCATGATTGAGGGTTCCTTGTGCTCCTCCTCTCTTTCCTGCCCCTACTCATCACCAGCCAGTGCAGTAGAAGTCCAGGAGGCTTCCAACAGCTGGCTTATGGCTGGGACACGGATACATCCTTCAGGAGCTGGTTTTCTCCCAGTAAACACTGGCTTTAATGTGGATGGTTTCAGCATTCTCTGAATGCTGCCAGGGCTGTGCTGAGTGTGCAGCCCTCTCCCAGAAGCCTTCACCTTCCCTTTCCAGGACTTTTCCAAGTGCTCTGAGGCTTCTAGCTTGGCAGCTCCCACCTGAAGTCACTGGAGAAGCCATCCTGAGGGAGGTGATCACCCCTCAGGGACCAGAGGGTCCAGGGATCCAGCAGTTGCTGGTGAAACAGGCTAAAGAGTGGTGGATCTGGGAGGAAGTGGTCAAGAATAATCCCTTGCTGGCACTAAAGAGGGTCAGGGATAAACTCCCTGGAGCGTGGGGATCAGGAGACCTGTCAGGAGGGCCATTGCCCTCACCTAGCACTGGGCAGACTGCAGGCCTCTGTGTTCACACCAGGAGAATTCCCAAGGGCTCCCAAGTTCAGAGTGAAGATGCCTTTGGGCTCTCCCAGGAGACCTCCAGCATCAGGCTGCTCATCCTGGGCATCTTCTGCCCACCATGGGCAGCTGGGAGGACCTGACAGTGGGAGGTGGGGAAATATTAGGGCAGGTGGAACTTCCCATCCTCTCCTCAGAATGGGGTTGGGAGACCTGCCCAGGCTGCTCCAGGTGCCCTCTGGCCTGCCTTGCCTTCCTTTACCTTCCCATTCCTCCCCATCCCCTGCCTTTCCTTCCCTTGTTGTCCATTCCCTTCCCTTACCTTGCCATGCCTTCCCATCCCTCCCCTTTCCTTGTTTTCCCTTCCCACACCTTCACTTCCCATCCTTTGCTTTGCCTTCCCATCCCTTGATGTGCCTTCCCATCACTTCTTTTTCCTCCTCTTCTTTACCTTACCTTCCCATCCCTTCCCTTGCTTTTTCTCCCCTTCCCTTCTTTTCTTTACCTTGCCATCCCTTCCCTCACTTTCCCTTCTCTCACCTTCCAATCCCTTTCCCTTCCCTTCCCTTTCCCTTCCCTCCATCCAGGTTAACCACCTGCCCTGCAGGCACAGCTGTTCCACCTGGCACCCTGCACACGTGTAAAATAAAGGGATTTAAATGACAGATTAACCCTATCTTGCTTTATATTACTAAAATCATATGCCTAAAATCACCCATCATTTCCCAGATTAACTTCTCAGTGGAATTACTTTGTTATCCCAATAATTTGAAACACCAGGCACTGGAGCCCCACTGCTGTCACACAGAAGCTGCACTAAAGGGAGAGACACTTTGAGCACTGCATGAATAATGAGCCATAATTAATAATTATTGATGGAAATTGTCTGCTCTCCCTCTGGGACTGGAGACAGAACAGATGTGATCCAGGTTTATTTAACAGCCAGGAATGGGATTTTGGTTTACATGCATCAAATATCATCACTTTGAGTCACAGCACGTCAGTGCTCTGAGCAAGATGCTCAGGGGCACAGTAAGGATGAAGTCATGGAGGGAACCAGCTGCTGCAAAAATACAGGGATTGGGAAACAGCTGACGTCAAACTGCTCTGGGAAGACGTGGCAGGAGTTACAACACACAGCCACTCATTATGGTTTTTGGGGGGAAAAAAGGAAAATTTTTGCTGTATGGAAAACAATACAAGAAGAGTTTGCTCAGTCTGGTGGTATTAATTTAATGAAATTGCAATTTATTCGTGTATTTGGTTATTGATGTTTCAGAGATTGTGATCATCTGCACACCAACACCATGGAAAACAGAACCAGCTCGTGTAATTCCATGTTAGTTATCCTGTGTTTGGGATAACCTCTTCCAGCTGCACAGGTTACAGGGATTTGGATGCGCAGTGATCAGTCCCACCCCACACCCCCAGCTCACGAAAATCCAACCACAGACATTAAAAATCATTTGACAGCCCCAAAATCCTTGTCCTGCGAGTGTCCCGGCAGGATGAGGAAGGGATTGCCAGGAGGCTCTGCAGGTCCTGCGTGGGGCTGCCATGCCCTCTGCTGGGCTCTGCATCCATGCTCAGGCTCCTTCCATGAGGCCTGAAGCCTGGGAATTCAATCCTAGAATAACCAGGAAGGTCGTTTTAATTGAACCAGACCCCACCACCCCTTGGATTCCCTGTGGGGCCTCCTGTGGGAAAAGCTGCCCCAAAGCACTTTAATCTGCTTATTTTCCTCCCTGCTTTCCTTCTTTCCTCCCTTTAAAAATCCATTCCACTCCTGTGGAAGATGTTGGATCCATATTCTGGGATCCACCTCCCACTGCTCCTTCCCAGCCCAGAGCGAGCAGCTGGGAAACACCAGGAAAAGCATTTAAAACCCCTTTTGCCACCGAAAGTCAGGAATAAAACTCTGCACAGAAAATCCCGCTATGAATAGCCAGTGTCCACAAAGGAGACAGAGGAGTCATGCAATGCTGTTCGAATAAAGGGAGAGAGTCTGCTGGGCACACCAACATGGGGTTTTCTCTCCAGGTTTTGGAGGGCACAGCTCCCTTTTATCCTAAACTCCCAGCTGCACGTTGCCCTCTTCCTTCCCCCATCAGCTGAGGCACTGGGAAGGTACAGCCTTCAGGAGCCTGGTGTGTATTCCCCCTTGAACTCCTCATTTTACCCCAAAGTTTAGAAAATCAGTCTTGTACAGCCCCATTTTGCTGTGGAGCAGAAAGGCCTTGCAAAGTGAGGGCCTCGCTGTCTTGTAAAATCTTTGCTCAACTCTGTTACTTTAGCTAACTAGAAAAGCGTTCTGGGAATGGCTCAGAAGACTAGAGGTGAAAAACAAGTTACATGATTGCAAAACAATGATTAGAACCAATCAGTGCTCACACGGTGGGGCTGTGCTTGGTTACATCTGATACCTGTTCTATCTGGTCTGTGGTGTGGGTTAAGCACATTTGTTGTGCCTCACAAGGATGGAAACTCATAACAAACTAACAGTTTGGGAACCCTGGGCTCTTGCAATAAAGTGTCTTCGCCATCCCACGGTGGCGATGGTGTGTTTAGGAGTTGTTCCAGGAGCCAGGCTGTGTCAAACCCCAGCAGAGCCATCAGCACCCGTTGCACAGACGTTAACACCCATCATCCCCTCACCCAGGGAATTCTCTGTAGAGACTCTAGCACACATCTTCCCTAAAAACTCCTCAACGCCAATGTGTCGAGGAGCAGGCATTACCTTTTTCCAGCGCTGGATGCTCGATGGACAACCCCGCCTTCACGGGCACGCCCGGCTCATTTACTAGCCGGGTGTCACCAAATTTTCAGGAAATCGTTACATTTTCCGGGGCAATTCATTACTTTGGGCGGCCGCATGGCCCCCGAACGGGGCTGGGCTCCTGGAGTTGTTCCCGAGCTGCCCAAAGCGCCTTTGCGGGACGGGCAGCGCTAGCGGCGGGGCAGGACGGGCAGCGCGGCCGTTGCGGGCTCGGGGCGGAGCGGGCGAGTCCCGCGGCACTGCCCGCGCTGCCAGCCGCCACTGTCCCCCGCGGCCGCGCTCGGGGCCCTTCAGCCGCTGTCCCGACAGCAGCATGCGAGCGCGACGCCGACAAGCGAGGAAGAGCCGGCGTGAGCCCAGAGCGGCTCGGTGAGTGCCGGGAGGGCATTCCGCACCGGGGGCACGGAGAGGGAGGCCGGGGAGACACGGGGCCAGTCCTGCTTCTTCTGGAGTACCGGGGGCTTCTGCTCCCCGGAGTCCCGGGCAATAACCAGAGCCCCGGGGATGCCCAGCAAGCCGCACCGCCTGGCAGGGACCCCCGGCGAGCTCCCCATGCCAAATCCCCCCAGAGCCTGGCGACCAAGGCTTGGAGTAGAGGGCAAAAGCTCCTGAGCCTCCAAGGGGACAAAGCTCGTGACCCTCGGAGCAGGGAAAGCTCCTGATTCTCGGGGAGGGCAAAAGCTCCTGATGCTCCAAGAAGCCAAAAGCTGCTGACTCTCGGACAGGGCAAAAGCTCGTGATGCTCCAAGAGGGCAAAGCTCCTGACCCAACTCGCAGGACAGGCCGGGGTGGAGGCGGAGCGGGTCGGGACAGGGTCAGAATGGGCAGCAAGAGCCCAAATTTTGGCGCCGGAGTGTTGCAAAACGCACGCGCACGTCACTCGGGGACGGCGCGGGGCGGGGCGGGGCCTGAGGGGGCGGGGCTATGTGCGTGCTGGTGGGCGGGGCGTGTGGCGTGGGCGGGGCGTGTGGCGTGGGCGGGGCTACGGGGCGTGGGCGGGGCTACGGGGCGCGTGGGGCGGGCGGGGCGGGTCTCGGGTGGCGGGGCGGGCGGGGCGTGTCGCCGGAAGTGCGCGCGGCCCATGTACCAATGGCTGCTCGCGGCCCTCCGCGCCCTCCGCTCCGCCGCCCGCCAGGCCCCGGCCCCGGCCCTCGCCCCGGAGCCGCAGCCGCACCCGGACCCTCCGCCCCGCAAGAGGCCTCTCCCCAGGTCAGCCCTTCCCGCCGCGCCCGCGGCTTGCGCCCCGCCCGCTGCCCCGCCGCTCGGCCTGGCCGCGGTCTGCGCGCCCCGGGGGCTCTCCGTGGGGGTCCCAGATAATCCTGATAAATCCCAAATACTGAGTTGGTTGTGGGTCCCAGATAATCCTGATAAGTCCCGGGTGCTCACGTGGTTGTGGGTCCCACATATTCCCCATAAGTCTGTCCGCAGAGCCAGGTGTGGAGGTGATTGTGGGTCCCAGGTATTCCCGATAAATCCCAGATGCTGAAATGATTGCAGGTCCCAGATGTTCCTGACAAATCCGAAATACTGAGTTGGTTGTGGGTCCCAGGTAATCCTGATAAACCCCAGGTGCTGTCGTGGATGTGAGTCTCAGATAGTCCCAATAAGTGTATGGACAGACCCAGGGGTAGAGGTGACTGTGGTCCCGGGTATTCCCGATAAATCCCAGACACTGACATGACCGTGGATCCCAGATATTCCTGACAAACCCCAGATGATCGTGGGTCCCAGGTATTCCCGATAAATCCACTGGCCCCTCGTTCCCTTGCCACCTGCATGGCGGGGGCTCGAAAAGGGGTGGAGATTTGCAGCAGATGTGTTGGAGGAGCAGGGAAGGGTGTATAAACCTATAGGGAGCTGTTGGATGGAAGGCAGTCATGGAATATGGATGTGAAGTGGGTAAAAGAGGGATACATTCCCAGGCATTAACCCCTGAGCTTGCAGTGATGATGGCAGTGATTCTATGCCTGCTGCTCAGAATGTATGGATCACATCCCGTGTTTGGGCAGTGTGGTTGCTCCTTCTGGGAGAAACTTGCTCCAGGAGGCTTTGCTTAGTGTCTCATTCCAGAGTGAAGGAGACAAGGGAATGTTTCTGGAAAGAGCCATGTGTTGCACATCAAGCACTAGCTCAGAAGGAATTAGCTCTTAGGAAGAAGAATAGGAGCATTATTTGTGCTGTGTTCCTGAAAGTGAAGTTTTTACCGGACTTAATAGTGGTATCAACTGGTACAATCATTGGATTTAGGCTTCTGAGAAAGGGTGTGGCTGGTAGTTATTTTAAGAATTCGTGCCCGAGTGCTGACTCAGCAGGAGTTACTGGAGTGGATGTAAGCAGGACTTGCTTTCCCACCTTTCACTTCCTGTTCTGCTTAAACTTTCCTTTGCAACTCAGTGTGGTGACATGAGCTTGGATGGCTTAGTGACCTCTGTAATGCTTCTTTCCTGGAAGAAAAAGGAAAGAATTACACATTAAGGAATTTTTTGGTGATAGGAACAAACATAAAACATGAGGAAGCATTAACAGCAGGAGAAAAAGAGGTTTGATCTGCTTTAGTGGGACGATTAACTCTCTGGGAGATGATCCTGGGGAGATCTGAGAGCCACCTTTGGAGGTTTGGGCCTTTTGGAGGGAAGTGAACCTGCTGGGAGCTGAGCTGTGGCTACAAAACACTGTTCTGTCTGTTCTTCCCTCAGTGTTCGGTCACCTGTGGAAGATCCTGAGGAGATTCCCGCAAAGAAGCGGAAAACAGGTATTGCCCCTCACAGAGGGATTTCAAATGTCTGATTTTCCTTGGGTTTGGGGTACTTAGGTAACTCTGGATTTTGTACTTTGGAATTGCTACTGAAACAGAAATCCCAATCCCTGTGTTCAGTCCTGTTCTTTATGGCCTGGTGGTATGTTTTTTTCCAGAATGTGTCTCTGGGGCTAACAAGGAGCCTGAAGAGGTTTCTGTGGCTGCCAAGTTGCCCCCTGAGGCAACAAGTAAAAGCCAGGAGACTTCAGGGTGCGATGACTTTTCTTTCTCCGAGTGTGAAGATGAGGTGAGCAAAGATTTTTGAGGAGAACTCAGGGATCAGCTCCCAAAATCCCTGCATGTATGAGAACATGTATTACAAAAGTGGTGCCATCCCTGCCTTCTGCTGCAGCCCAAGCAAAACCATGGGCTCTGAGTCAGAACAGAGCTGCCTGAATTTCAGGAAGGTGAGGGGTTTGCTTGGATTCACATCCAGGTTAGGCTCACTCTGGTACTTGTTTCTATTTCAGGTTGTGTACATTTCTTCTGACTCTTCATTTGTAGCGTCTGCAGAGAATGAGGACACAACAGAACCTGGTAAGCTGACAGTCCTTCACTTACTCCTTTCTGCTGCTGCTCTGTGTCTGTGCAGCTGTGCAGGGCCAGGGGTTGGACTGGATTATCCTTGTGGGTTGCTTCCAACTCAGCATATTCTGTGATTTATCCCAGGAGCTGCCTTGGATGCAGTTCTAGTGTGTCCCACTGCTAGTTTTCCAGAAGGAAATTGTTATAAATGCTGATTGTAGACAGTAGAGCCTGAGAATCCTTTTTTATTAGGCTTAGGCTGGCAACTTTGTGTAGTTGCCAATGTGAAAATAGGCAACATAATACAAATAATATTAGGATGTGAGGGAAAAAATGGAAGCAATTTTTCTTTGGTGAAGCTCTTTAAACTCATAAAACTCGTGTTTTCTTGTCCGGTTGTTGATGGCTTATGCTCTTCTCTCATAGATAAAATGCCTTGTGACACCAACCCATGCTTGACTGGGGAAACACTGCCTTCTCCTTTCAAGAGAGTTTTATATCTGAGGTAAAAATCCTTCTGTTTCATGTCACTTCTCCTCTGAAGGGTTTCTTGCCTTTCACTTTCATCCTTGAACTTCCTGTGTTGCCCAGCATTTGGATTTGTGTCCACAGAACAGCATTTTTCCAGGGTGTTCTGGGGCTCCTCCAGGCTGCCATACTGAGGGAGATCTCCAGCTGTGGGGTGTTCTTGCCTTTAACCACCTTTAAACTTCCTCTTTAAATCCAGATAGCTCATAGTCTCAGGAGATCAGAGAAAGATCAAGTCCAACACTCCCACCTCCTGTGGTAGGAGGAAGTGTTGAACTTGAGAAAAGGCTGAGGCTGGGAATGCAAACAGAAAAACCCACAACCACAAAGAAAATGCCCCAAAAAACCCCAGAGAATTCCACTGGGAAACACTATTTTTCTGTGAGGATGCTCAGCTGCTGCCACAGCTCACCTAGAGGGGTTGTGGAGTATGTCTATGGAGATGTTGGAAAACCCACCCAGACATGGTCCTGAGCAGCATGCTGTGCCTCCTTGAATCAGGAGGTGCTAATTAAAATCTATTTAATAAATCAGGAGCTTTGAAAGTTGTCCTAGGTTACAATACGGATGTAGTTAAGTATTCTATTCCCACCAGCTGTGGGCCGTTAGCTGCTGTCACCTGCTAATGACCCACTCCGGATGACAGGCAATGGGCCATCAGGGACCCACCGCATGACTCATGGACTTGTCTCACCCTGTTGTGAGGTGCTCTGCCCAGGAGGGAGGAGATGAGCATTCCCACCTGGATATAACCTGGCCTTGGAAGTGCCTGAGCTAGCCCTGTCTACTGGGTTCCCAGAGGACAAGAGCTACCACTGGACCTTTAGCTGAAGACCAGACATTCCACAGGGTCACTGCTTCAACTGAAATACTTCATTCGGATTTCTACCACCACCCTAAAGGGGTGTCAGGCTGTATCTGACTTTGTCAGTGCTTTTTCCTTGTGTTATTTCACTTATTGTTAATTTTTCCTATTAATTTTAATATTGACTTGTGATCTCCCACTGGTTTGTTTTCAAGCCAATACATATTTTGGCGCCCAATGTGGGGCCTGATCTGAGGGAAAGTCAGAAATATAATTGTTATTACAGAAATCTTATCACCATGATGCTCAGCCTGTCTATGTGGGTACTGTATCTTACCCTTTATATTTTCCCTCAAGTGGGAAACTATCTGCCCATCATATTGCTCCTGTTGCAACCAGGGAATGGCATGAGAATTGCTTTACTGGTTTACTGTGCCTATTGCATGGTAACTGTGAGGCGATGAATGCCATTTGTTATAAATACTTGACTTTGTCTGCCTGGCCTAACCTGAGCTGCTACGTCTGGGACCTCCTCAGCAATCGCACCCACCCTCTGGGGCTAGGAGGAGAGAGTGGTTTCTTCCAGCATTTCAGGCCAGGCATAGCCATTTTTGACAATATTGAGTTTTCTCTGGATGCTAAAGATGGCATAATCTTTTTGTTAGTTCTGTTTTTTTTGACCAGCACTGTGTACATCATGCTGAGGAACAGAGCAATACTTGGTGTGGTACAGCATTGTACCTCTCCTTCTTGAGGAGGAGGAGAAAAGAAACAAGTCAGCAGGCACCACGTCCACGCAAACTGCCACCAAGAGGAAAAGAACCAAAAGAGCAGTCAGTGTCTCAACACAGACTATTGCTGAATCAGAACAGCCAAAGCCAGTAGCAGTTGCCCCTGTCCAGAAAAAGAAATCAAAGAGCAAATCAGTCTGCATAGTGACTGACAAGGATGTGGCAGGACCATCGCACCCAGCAGAAGAGACAGAGCCGGAGATCATCACTCACTCTCTATCCCTAGGGGAGCTGTGGGACCTACGGAGGGAATTCACCTGGTAGGCAAATGAGTCCATCCTGACCTGGCTGCTCCGCATCTGGGACGCCGCAGCTAATGACACCATTCTGGATGGAAGTGAGGCCAGGCAACTGGGATCCCTGTCCCAGGATGTGGTCATTGACCAGGGGATTGGGAGAACCCAGGAAACTTTCAGCCTCTGGCGGCGATTGCTGACAAGTGTACAGGACAGATACCTCTGCAAAGAAGACCTCCAGATGCACCAAAGGAAATGGAACACGATAGAACAAGGTATCTGATGCCTGAGGGAATTGGCCGTGCTAGAGATCATTTTCTCGGACAATGAGAGATTCCCCAAGAGCCCAGATAACGTCCAGTGCACTTCACAAATGTGGCTAAGATTGGCGCGGCTCGGACCAGAGATATACTCTGGTTACCTGGCAACACTGCAGTGGAGGGAAGGCGAAGACCAGGTGGGCGTGTTAGCAAACAAACTGAGAATTTATGAAGACACCGTCAGTGCCCCACTACGCACCCATGTCTCATCAGTGGAAACAAACCTGGCCGAGCAAGTCCAGAGCTTGATTGAAGAGAGCCTTCAGAAACTAAGGAAAGAGGTCAAAGAAGGAATTTACCATGCCTCACCGAAACCAACGAGAGTCTCTGCCGTCAGGAGCAGACGTCCCCCAGGCAGGGAAAGAAGACAAACTCCGCGACGTGACCTCTGGTTTTTCCTGCAGGAGCATGGGGAAGACATGAGAAAGTGGGATAGGAAACCCACCTCCACCTTAGCAGCCCGGGTACGTGAATTGAAAACAGAAACATCCACTTCAGGAGGCTCATCTAGGTTCGACACTGCCCCAGTCTCTTGTGGACAGAACCCCAGATGGCATGGGAATGACAATATGACTGATCCTCTTGAAGGGACCTCAGGAACACATTTACAGGAGGAGAGCATCGTGCACCAAAACCAGGATTAGAGGAACCCTGCCTCTAGCCAGGTAGAGGAAAGGGATGACTGGATCTATTGGACTGTGTGGATCTGATGGCCTGGCACGTCTGACCCACAAAGATACACGGCTTTGGTTGACACCGGCGTTCAGTGCACCCTGATGCCATCCAGGTATGTGGGGACCGAATCCATTTCTATTTCTGGGGTGACAGGAGGATCCCAGCAGCTGACTGTACTGGAAGCTGAAATGAGTTTAACTGGGAACGAGTGGCAGAAACACCCCATTGTGACTGGTCCAGACGCCCCATGCATCCTTGGCATAGATTATCTCAGGAGTGGATATTTCAAAGACCCAAAGGGACATCGCTGGGCTTTTGGGATAGCAGCCATAGATACAGAAGACATAAGACAACTGAATACCCTGCCTGGTCTCTCAGACAACCCATCTGCTGTAGGACTACTGAGAGTTGAAGAACAGCGGGTACCAATTGCTACAGCAACAGTGCATCGCCGGCAATACCGCACTGACAGAGACTCTGTGGCCCCCATCCATAAGATGATTCGGGATCTGGAGAGCCAAGGGGTGGTCAGCAAGGCTCACTCACCCTTTAACAGCCCTATATGGCTGGTGCGTAAGTCCAGTGAAGAATGGAGACTGACAGTGGATTACCGTGGCCTGAATGAAGTCACACCACCACTGAGTGCTGCTGTACCGGACATGCTGGAACTCCAGTATGAGCTGGAATCCAAGGCAGCAAAGTGGTACGCTACCATCGACATTGCCAACGCCTTTTGCTCCATCCCTCTGGCAGCAGAGTGCAGGCCTCAGTTTGCTTTCACCTGGGGAGGTGTGCAGTACACATGGAACCAACTGCCCCAGGGGTAGAAGCACAGTCCCACCATCTGCCATGGACTGATCCAGGCTGCACTGGAAAAGGGTGAGGCTCCAGAACATCTGCAGTCTATGGACACAGCAATGGACGGATTTGGGAAAGGAGAGAAAATCATCAGAATTCTCCTGGAAGCTGGTTTCACCATCAAGAAGAGCAAAGTCAAGGGACCTGCCCGAGAGATCCAGTTCCTGGGAGTGAAGTGGCAAGACAGACGGTGTCAGATTCCTTCTGAGGTTATCAATAAAATCACTGCAGTCTCCCCACCAACCAGCAAAAAGGAGACGCAAGCTTTCCTAGATGCCATAGGCTTTTGGAGAATGCATATCCCTGAGTACAGCCAGATCGTGAGTCCTCTCTACCTCATAACCCGCAAGAAGAACGATTTCCACTGGGGCCCTGAACAGCAGCAAGCTTTTACCCAGATCAAACAGGAGATTGCTCATGCGGTAGCCCTTGGACCAGTCAGGACAGGACCAGAGGTAAAGAATGTGCTTTACTCTGCAGCCGGGAGCCATGGTCTGTCCTGGAGCCTTTGGCAGAAGGTGCCTGGTGAGACCCGAGGCCGACCACTGGGATTCTGGAGTCGAAGTTACAGAGGGTCTGAAGTCAACTACACTCCCACCGAGAAAGAAATCTTGGCAGCTTATGAAGTAGTCCAAGCCATCTCAGAGGTAATTGGCACAGAAGCACAGCTTCTCCTGGCACCCCAACTGCCAGTGCTGGGGTGGATGTTCAAGGGAAGGGTTCCCTCTACCCACCATGCCACCGATGCCACGTGGAGCAAATGGATTGCCCTCATCACACAGCGTGCCCGTATTGGAAACCCAAATCGTCCTGGGATTCTGGAAATTACAACAAACTGGCCTGAAGGTGAGACTTTTAAATTATCTTCAGAAGAAGCAGAGGAGCAAGTAGCACGTGCTGAGGAAGCACTCCCGTATAACAAGCTGCCAGAGTGAAAGACGCTATGCCCTCTTCACCGATGGGTCCTGCCGAATTGTAGGCGCAGATCGGAAATGGAAAGCTGCAGTATGGAGCCCCACACGACAAGCTGTACAGGCTACCGAGGGACAAGGTGGATCGAGCCAGGTCGCAGAGCTTAAAGCCATCCAACTGGCTTTGGATATTGCTGAACGAGAGAAATGGCCAAGGCTCTATCTCTACACTGACTCCTGGATGGTAGCCAACGCGCTATGGGGATGGTTAGATCGCTGGAGAAAGGCCAACTGGCAGTGCAGATGGTCAAAGTACAGGTATGGGGAAGTATGGCAAGTTGACTACATCACACTTCCCCAAACCCGCCAAGGAAAGCGCTACGTGCTGACCATGGTGGAAGCAACCACGGGATGGTTAGAGACCTACTCTGTGCCTCATGCTACTGCCTGGAACACCATCTTGGGTCTGGAAAAGCAAGTCCTGTGGAGACATGGTACCCCTGAGAGAATAGAGTCTGACAATGGAACCCATTTCAAGAATGGCCTCATAAGCACCTGGGCTAGAGAACATGGAATTGAATGGATATACCATATCCCCTATCATGCACCAGCTGCCGGGAAAGTTGAACGGTGTAACGGACTACTTAAGACAACTTTGAAGGCACTTGGCGGGGGAACCTTCAAAAATTGAGAACTAAACTTAGCAAAGGCCACCTGGATGGTTAACACAAGAGGTTCTATCAGTCGAGCCAGTCCTGCCCAGTCCAAACCTTTGCACACAGTGGATGGAGATAGAGTCCCTGTGGTACACATAAGAGGTTTTTTAGGAAAGACTGTGTGGATTAGTCCCACCTCAGGCAAAGGCAAACCCATCCGTGGGGTTGTTTTAGCCCAAGGACCTGGTTATACTTAGTGGGTGATGAAGGCAGATGGGGAAACCCGTTGTGTACCACAAGGAGTCCTTATCTCAAGTGAGAACTGTGTAGATGGTAATAGAATAAGGGGTGGATAATGTCCTAGGTTGCAATACAGATGTAGTTAAGTATTCTATTACCACCAGCTGTGGGCCATTAGCTGCTATCACCCACTCCGGATGACAGGCAATGGGCCATCCGTTAGCTATTATCACTTGCTAACGACCCACCCCGCATGACAGGCAATGGGCCATCAGGGACCCACCGTGTGACTCATGGACTTATCTCATCCCATTGTGAGATGCTCTGCCCAGGAGGGAGGAGCCAAGCATTCCCACCTGGATATAACCTGGCCTTGGAAGTGCCTGAGCTAGCCCTGTCTACTGGGTTCCCAGAGGACAAGTGCTGCTACTGGACCTTCAGCTGGAGACTAGACCTTCACAGGATCACTGCTTCAACTGACCTACTTCATCTGGATTGCTACCACCACCCTAACAGGGTGTCAGGCTGTGTCTGGCTTTGTCAGTGTTTTTTCCTTGTATTATTTCACTTATTGTTAATTTTTCCTATTAATTTTAATATTGACTTGTGATCTCCCACTGGTTTGTTTTCAAACCAGTACGAAAGTTCTCTTAACACCGTTTCTTCTGCCTTTGTTGTTTCAGCCTGAGCAAGAATAACCACATCCGAGCTGTTGCAGAGAGCCCTGTCACACCCAGACCCCCAATTAAGGAGCACCCCCTGCCAGGTCCCAACCCTCCAGGAGTCAGTGGCACCAGGAGGCCCATGTGTGCTGCTGAAGAGGTAAACAGGGGGAGAAGGGATCTTTTGGGGTGAAACTCCACACTCCATAGCTGTGGAGTTCCTCTACAGTCAAGTTGAGACAAAAGGAAGGGGTGGGAATGCCTGCTAAAGTCTTTTTTTTTTTTTTTCTTTTTTTTTCCCTTTCCCTTCTGTAAGGATGTTCAGCAAACAGAAAATAAGAAATACAAAGAGCTCTTGAGTCTCTTCAAGGAAAAATATTCTGGAAGACTTAATTCTCCACGGCAAGCAAGGCTCAATAAGTAAGTATGAGCAAAATAACCCTTAACTCTCTGGTGGTTAATTTGTTGTATGTGGAAGGGGAGGAGAATTGATCTTTCGTACTCTCAGGATTTTGGACAGAGTCAATTGTAATGACTGAGCCCCTTCTGGAATAGTGGAGACAGAAAATTAGACTCTTGGATGTTCACTGTGCCTGAGTTGAAGGTGGCCAAACTTGTGGATGTAAACTGGAAATGCCCTTTGCATCTGGTCATGGAACCAGTGACAGCATGGTTCTAGTGAGGATTAAAAAGCCTCATTTTACTTTATGGGTTTCTATTGCTTTCATTTAGCCAGTCGTGTACAAATAATAACTGTGTCCTCTGCAGTGGATTGATGTGCAGAGGTGACAAATCACCTGTAAAAACTCTGTCCTTTTCTTCTGCTACACCAAAGGGTTCAAACCAAGGAACCAGGGATGACTGGGAGTTTCCAGAAAGAGCAAAAATCCAGAGGTGCCTCTCCATCTGTGCCACGAAGGACCAGTGAGTATCCCCAGGATCTAAGTCCACTCTGTAGGTGGAATTCCATCCCAAAACAGGGCATTTCCTCAAGCCAGTTAGTGGCCAAACTGGGTTTGTGAGGGTTTTATTGAAGGGAAGAAAATAGCTGAACATGGTATTTGAGAGCTGTGACTGTAGCAGTGCTGTCTGCAGCTGGATGTGACCCCACTGTACAGGAGAAGGTTGTAGTACCTGTTTGACCTGTTTTTTTGTAGCATGGGAGGGGGATATTTTACCCTCAGAGCTGCAGTTCAATTCCATTTTAATGCTAGACAGGACTGTTCCATGATAGCAGAGGTTCCAAACCAAGTAAACTAATTACATGTATGTTTAATACTCCCCCAGTTTTGGAGTTCTTTTCTGTGTTCATTACTTAAATATTTTATCATCACTAGCTCTTTTATATCTTGGCCTTTATGACATGATCATATGGGGATTGAAATTATTTCTGGGCAGGAGCCAGGGTTTGAACTTTTAAGTTGAAAATGCTGTTGAAATGTCTGTGGTGTCACCCAGAAACTGTGAGCTCTGTGCAGCTGCTGGAATGGGAAATCACCTCCTTGTTCTCACATTGCTGCTTTTCCCTGCAGGTGTCAGACATGGGGATGTTTTCAGCCCCCAGCTGCCTCAGAGAGGTGTCATGATCAGGTGAGAGTGCCTTTTAACCGTGGCTCTTGTTTCTTTTGGCTCTGGCAGCCTCCAGAAGACCAGTCCTGGTCAGTGTCTCAGTGCTGGGGGAGAGGAGCAGCTGGTTTGAGGAATTGCTCACAGCCAGTTGTCCCTCAAATCCAGCTCTCCTGGCACAGCTGGCCAGCTTGTGGGATGTTCTGGGTGTTTTTTGGGACAAGGAAGTAGGGGTGACAGTGGTGGCCACACCAAGTTGCCCTGGGGTTTGCAGAATCCATTTTTGCTCCCGAGTGTCTTTCTGCCACGTCATTAATGAATTGAATTTGCATTTCCTGTGGATCCTAAGCATAAGGATTAGGGAGTTTGTTAAACCTGGGGGGACTGAGACCGTTTTTGTGGCTGTCTCTCATCAGGGACCAGTGGACTCTGGGGTGGCAGGATGGGAGTGCAGGAGGCTCCCTGTGGAGGGAAAGGGGCTTTTGGCTTCAGTTCCAGGGAGGGATTTTGGTGTGGCAGTTTGGTGTCCTCCTCTTGCTGCCCTCAGGTGAGAGAGGAGAGAGTGTAGATGGGAGCAGAGAGGTTTGCTTGTGGCAGGTCTGCTTTTGGGTGATTTTGCCCCTATTCTCTTTCCCCCTTAGACACAAGCACTGTTGAGCTGTGCACATGTCCTGAGTTCAATTGTCACTGTTTCCTAAGCTCAAGGGAAGAGAGGGAATAACTGGTGGAGTGGGATTTGTTACCAGGAGATCACAAAGCACTTGATAGAGGAAGTGCTGGTTGCTTCCCTGTTTTCCAAAGATTAAAACTGAGAAACAAAAGGAGTTTGGCACCCAAAGGTGGAAGAAAATTTGCAAAGCTTCCAGCTCTTCATCTATCCCAGTCTGGCTGCTACAAAATGGGGAAGAAAATGAGATATTGTCATGTGTCAGAATCAGCCTTGAAAAATCATTTCTTATGCAGAAGGTGAATTTTGGGAATTTCATGGGGCAGTGTGGATATCCAACTCACTTCTCTTTCTCTCCTGGCAGCTACTACACACCACCAGAAGACTCTCGTGGACAGGGAAAATCAGGGAAACGAGCAGTTTCAGCGGTAAGTTTGAGTTAGTCATTACTTCACTTTTTATTTTAAGAAAATGTAACTCATCTCTGGCCAGGATTGAGCTCCAAAATAAAATTTGAAGTGTGGAAATCAGAAATATGTATCATGATCTCAACTTGATACCTGCATGAGGAGGCTTTGCTGGGGTTCAGGCTGTTAATCCAAGCCCAAGGAAATTCCTGCCTCTCTGGGCACAGTTGGAATGCAGTCATCAATCAGAAGTGCCTTTGGGGTTTGCTGCTGGGATGTGTGTAAAAACCTTCCCAGTTTCATGCAGGATTCTCTGCCCCATCCCCCAGCAAACCCCCCTGTGCTTCTCTGACCTCCTGTCCTTGTGCCTGGCAGGGCCAGCGTGGAGCTGAAGTCCCCCAAGGAAAGTTATTCCAGTTCCACGTGACACCTGTCCTGTCCAAAGACCTCTTTTTTGTGGACAGTGAGCCACTGCCATGCCCAGAAAAGCCAGCAGATGACCTGGCTCCACTGACAGAGGTACCTGTGCTCAGCAGCAAGCCAGTGCTGTGGCTGATTGAGCAAAGGCCTGCAAGGCTGCTTGCTCTGCCACTGGAGCTGCACGTGGAGGCCTTCTGGGGGGCTGGTGTGCTCCCTGTGCTGATCCATGAGCCTTTCCCCATGGAATCCTTTCTTCCAGGCCATGGAGAGTGAGATCTCTGCTGCCTTTGCCAGCGGTGAGCCCGAGGACATCCTGAGCAGAGCCTTCAAGCTCACTGTCACCCGTGAGGACATCTGCACCCTGCAGCCCCTGGGCTGGCTCAACGACAGGGTACGTGAGTGATCCTGCACTTCCTGGGAAATCCCCCCTCCCTGGGCACGGGAGTCTTCCAGGAGCTCCACTGCAGAGCCCAGAAATAGCTGCACACTCCTTATTTTGGGTACTGTGTGGGCTGATGTTTCTGGGAGCTTTCACTTGGATGCTGCAGCTCCCAGGAGTCAGTCTGGGTTATTGGAGTGGGGGTTTTAACCAGCAGCACGAGTCACCCAGTGTAAAATCCTGGGAGCAAAAGCTGCCAGGAAAAAAAACAAAAACAAACTGGAGTTCTCTGAGCTCGAGGGTGTCCAGCAAAGACATGCTGCTGTCTTTTTAATTTCGTGTCTTACTTCACATCTCAATTTGCCTCCCTCTGTTCTAGATCATGAATTTCTACATGGGTCTTCTGGTGGAAAGAAGCAAGAAGGAAGGATATCCAGCAGTGTATGCTTTTAATACCTTCTTTTACTCCAAGCTAAGCTCTACAAGCCACAAGGCAGTAAAGAAATGGACCAAAGGTGTGGATATCTTCAAGCACGATGTCATCTTGGTGCCTATTCACCTCAGAATTCACTGGACACTGCTGGTGAGTTGTGTCTTTTTATTTAGGGGATGGGGAGAACAAAACTAGCAAGAAAAGTCAGTTAGGGGTTTGGGATGTGTTTTGTCTAACAATCACCTTTTAACCCCAGGTTGTAGATCTCAGAGAGAAAACCATCAAATACTTTGACTCCTTGGGACAGAAGGGAGACCACATTTGTAAAACTGTTTTGTGAGTAGCTGGTTTTTTATCCCTTTTGGTTGCTTTTGAGGCCTTTTTCCCTCCCTGTCACATGGTGCTCCTCACATGGGTCCTCTGGCATTTCAGTGCTGTTCATCTTCCTGTCAAACACCCTTCAGCTGTTTTGTTTGGGTGTTTTTTTGTTTTTTTTTTTTTACCTTTTGGTGCCTTAAATCAGGGAGATGAAAAGTAATTTTGTGTTGTTTTCCACAGAAAATACCTGGAAGAGGAAAGTAAGGAAAAAAGAAACATTGAATTGACTGCTTCTGAGTGGACCCTTCACAGCATGGGCACGGAGGTATGGGAGAAATGCCTGGATCTGGAATTGGAGCTAGAACTCCTCTTCATGGAGGGTTTAACACTTCCCAGGGAAGCAGAGGAGGATGTGTGCAGTTAATTGGGACTGTTCCTTGGGTTTGGGAGCAGTAAATGGATTATGGATGTAGGTTTTCAGGAGTTGGTGTGGGCAATGTGTGCTACTACCAAACTGCTGCTCTTTTAAGACAGATAAAAATCCTCTGTCTTTTTTTGTATTCCTCAGGAAATCCCTCAGCAAAACAATGGAAGTGACTGTGGAGTTTTTGTTTGCAAATTTGCCGATTTCATCTCCAGAGACAAACCCATCATCTTCACCCCGGTGAGAGAGGTGTAAACCCCTCCAGCCTTTCCCACACAGATACAAGAGCCAGGGAAGCTGCACAGCAGCTGGGCAGGGAATGAGGGTTTGTTCCTCATGTCTGGTGGGGTGTCTGCATCTTGGGCAGGATCATGGAATCCCAGACTGTTTGGGTCAGAAAGGACCTTAGAGACCAGTTCATTCCAATGCCAGAATGCTGCAGTGGTTTGGGATATCTGGCCTTTGTATCTCTTGGAGAAAGAGGTTTCTGCCTTGGCCCAGCTCAGACACTGGTTATTTTCAGATGTGGTCTTTAATAAATGTCCCTGTAAAGCAATGTGGCTTTGTTGGGTGTCTGTGTCACCCTCATGTGAAACCCACCTGGTACCCAAATGGCAGGTGTTCAAAAGCAACTCCCCATTCAAGAATTCCCAGGGTGTTAGTGGGGATTTCCTGCCTCTTTATCCCCTGGCATCCTAGGTAATGGATTTTTCCCTTTGCTTTTCAGGAACACATGCCTTATTTCCGCAGGAAGATGGTGTGGGAAATAATCCATCAGCAGCTGCTGGGAGACATGCACTGTTAGAAAAACACTGTTCTCTAAGAGTAGTATTTATTTCTTATTGTTAAGGTAAGATAAATAATAACTTATGTAAGAGCCTTATTGTACGGGAATGTTACTTGTTAATAGAGTAATTTATTTTTTAATTGAAAACCGATTTGCTGTCTCCGTGTGGTTTTTAACTTGCTCGCAATCTGAGGAAGAAGAGGGGCTGTCTCCTCTCGTGGTGGCTCTGGGGACATCCCTGTGCTGCTCCTGGCCCAAAGATCCACAAGATCCTGGCAGAGCTGCAGAGGGGCTTTACCTGCCTTTGCTTTCACTGATTGGCTCAACCTGCCCCAGCCTCGGGGCAGATTCTCCAAAGGACGAACGATTCCAAAGGCACTTGTGTTTTGTCCTCACAAATAATTAATTAGGCATAATTAATCTTCCCTGAGGATTCAGAAGATCTGAGCATGAGGACACCACAGCTGGCAGTGTTTCAGGTGTCCTTTCCCCTTCCCTTCCTGTTTGGGGCTGCTGTTTTGAGTGTCGCAGGTGCCGCCAGAGCCACTCTGCAGTGGCAGCATTCCCAGTGCTGGAGGTGTGGCAGTGGAAAACCTGGCTCTGGGGCTCGTGGAGGAGGGGTTCCCTCATGGTGGCACCCAGCAGCACCCCAGGCAGCCCCACCCTGCCCCCAAAGGACCTCCCAGCCCTGTTTGGCACCTTGCCCCATTGGCTGGTCCATCATTTTGCCTTTGCCAAGGATGTGCAGGGAGGGAAAGGGGGCTTCACGATGGCATCACTTCCCATGGCCCTGGATAAATGCCTACAACCCTCCCATTTCTTAAATTCCCTCCCACCCAACCCTCCCCAGCAGCAGGGAATGGGACACCATGGAGGAACTCCCAGCCATGCCCACTGCAAGGGACCCGAAAGAAAGCAACGGAGCAGGCTCAGGCTCTGGTTAGCTGGATATATTTCTCTGTTTTTGTCGGTGTCTCGGGTTGGTTTTCACAGAACACTTTGCAGTAGAGGAAAACACGGATTTGCAGCCACGGGAGCAGCGCTGGCACTGCACCTCTGCTCCCCTCCCTGCTCTTGCCCGTCGGCTTTCACCGCTTCCATCCATCACTTCCCTTTGCTTAAACACTTTTTTTTGGTGTGTGTTTGGCTTTTTTTATTTTTCCCTTTTTTTGTCTTTTTAACCATTTCTCAAGCTTTCTCCGAGGGAACAGCCACTGGCTCTCAGCTTGCAGGAGACTACGGAAGAGCTCTGGGACACTGGGGATGGTTTCCTTCTTCCACCTCGCAGCTGACTTGGTCGAGATCATTTTTCCAACTTGGTTTTTTTTTTATTACAAAAATAAAAAAATGCTCCAACTATCAGTTTTACAAGGCATACAAAAATCTCTAAAAGGGCAACACAAGCGCAAGGTGCTGAGGTACGAAAACCTGAGGTAGTTTGTGTGTGTGTGTGTGTGTGTGTGTGAGGGGAGTTATTTGTGTTATTTTTTATTTGAAGCCAATTTTGCTGGTTGGGTTTTTCAGCCCTGGGCTGACAAACTCTTGTAAACCCATTTTTTTCACCCATTTCCCCCTCCTCTCCCTGCAGCAGGGATCTTTCCCCAAAGATCCCAGTCCAAGGTGGGCAGGGCTGGTGCTGCCCATCGTTTTCCAGGGATGTCAGTGCCAGGCAGTGATGGAGAGAGGACAGACAGACAGAAAGGGGGGACAGAATGGATGCAAACCCCACTTCTGGAGTCTGAAGCAAAGAGGAAAGGGTATGTGAAGGAGAGGAACAATTCCTACAAGAGGAATCTTCTTGGCTCCTACAGGCCCTGCTCTTCTCAAAGCCCTTCAGAAATTGCTGTTTAACACTTGTTTAGTATTTTTTTTCCCTGCTGGCGATCCTACAGCTCTGCTCTACGGTGCATTAGAGAACCAATGGACCAGCTCCTGCCATTAAACCTCTAGAAAAGCCTGTTTTTGCTAAAAACAAACAGCCCCCTCCCCCCCAAAAATTTTAAAAAATGAGTTAAAAAATAAAATATTACAAAACTTAAAAATCGGCGTTAGTTTCGTTACTGATATATTAATTCTAAATTAACGAGTGCCGTGTGGCCGTGGCCCCCCCAGGCCCGGCGAGCTCCTCCTGGGTGGAATGGGCAGGTTTGGGGAGAATTCCAAAATAAAAACCACCTCTCTGCCTGTGTTAGTCCAAGTGCCGGGGGAGCGGCGGGGGCGGCGATGGAGTAAGGCTGAAGCTGCGGGCTGTCGAGAGCCCCCCGTGCCCCAGTTCTGCACAGCCTGGCTGCAGGGGGGCTCGGGGGGTCTTTGGTTTGTCCCCTGCCCTGCTGGGGCTGGTGGCGCTGGCTGGGGGGTTACATTCGTCGGGCGGTGCTGGCGGGAGCCTCACTTGCTGTGCTGCGAGGCCGCGGCTCCCTGAGCGTGTTTGTGCTCCTGCTGCTTCACCTGCTGCACGATTTCCCTGATCTTGCGCTGGGCAGTCTGGGGGGCAAGAAATGGGGGTCAGGGAGGCCACCAGAACCCCCCCAGCCACAACAGCATCAGAACCCTCCAGCTTTTAACCCCAGCACAGCTGTGAGTGATTCTGTGATAAATGAAGACGTGCTAAAGCAAAGGTTTGGCTGCTTCTATCACTCAAGAGCCTCGATTTTGGGGTGTCACCACCCCCCCAGCAGTCAGGAATGCAGCCTGGTATGTGCAGCCAGGTGGGATGAGGGAGCCAATTCCCACCCCGTGTCCAAGACACAGATTTTGGATAAATTGAGTCAATCTTTAATTGTAATGCAGCCAAAAACCCCTTTAGTGCATCCTGGGTGCACAGAAACCCCTCAGAGCAGCTCAGAGAATGCTGTGCTTGGTGGCTTTCCTTAAAGTAGCTGGGAATGTCAGGAAAACCATAGCCAAACCTTACCTGACTGGCAAAGAAATGCCCAATGATTTTGACAACGACCTCCTCGTTCTCATCCGGGGTTTGGTCTCGCGGCACAATGACTTCTGCACTCGTTAAGTTCTGCAGTTCATTCACCTGGAGCAAACAGACATCCCAGTTATGCTGTGGAATAACCAAAATCCTCTGCTGCTGGTGTCACCACAGCTCTGAGCCAGCTCAACAGCACCAGGCTGCCGTGGGTTACACCCTGTCCCCCTCAGCATGGTCACCCCCCAAGGGGCTGGGGTTGAGACATCACTGATGTCACAGAGGTGATGGGAGATAAGGGTTGTCCAGCTCTGCAGCTCCCACACCCTCATTTACCGTCTTGCCACCTTTGCCGATGACGCGGCCGGCGGCGAAGGAAGGCACCTTGATGTGAGCTTCCAGCTTCACTTCTTCTTTCGGGTTAAAGAAGTTTTCCTCTTTCAGCTTCCCAAATATTCGCCCCTGAGCCTGGAGAGGGGAAAAAAAGGACATCAAGGTGGTGGGCAGCGTCCTGGGGGTGCCTGCTGTGCCCTTCATTCCCGCGGGTGATATTTGCTGATGTCCAGCAGCACCAAAACTGTGGTCCCAAGGCAAGAAATCCCCTGGCATGGTGGGGACCAAAGGGATGCTGTCCCCTTGCCCCTGCCCATGTCCCCAAGCCAGCCCCACTGCGTGGCCATCGCACCTTGAACTGAGCCTCAGGTGGCCCCGTGATGATCACCATGCGCTCACTGGCATCTGGACCTTCTGCCGGGGCAATCTGCAGAGAGACATGGAAGGAGTGTGAGTGTGACCCTCCCTGGGCAAGGCCTCCCCTGTGTGGGGACACCCTCCATGCAGGGACAGCCTCTGCCCAAGCAGAGGTGACAATCAGGATGCTGCAGAACTGAGTTTCTACTAATTGGGGGAGTAAAACCATCCGCCAAGGGCCCCCATTCTCTGCCCTCAACAGTGGGAAGGGGAAACTGAGGCACAAAGGCCTGGCCCAGCCCTGCAGCCCTGCTCACCTTGATGGAGGCACCAGCAAACCGTGCCAGCTGCTTGATGTGCTGCCCCTTCTTCCCGATGATGGCTCCCACCGCCTGCGTTGGGATGAACAAGTTCACAACCTCCTGCTCCGGCAGCTGGAGAGGGCATGGAAGAGCCAGAGGGTCAGGGGAGCAGCTGGATCAAGGGGTGGCTTCCCCTGCCAGCATCCCAGGCTTGAAGAGGACGTGGGTTGGGTTAGGTTAGGTTGTATTAAATTGGGTTAGGCGGGATTGGGTTGAGCTGAGTTAGATTGGGTCAGATTGTGGTCCTGGCATGCAACCCCTGCTTTTTGCCTGCCCTCCCACAAGGTGACCCCGCAAGTGAAGAGCTCATGGTGGGAGATACTAGGGCACTCTTGGGGTGCTGATGGGGAAGGGGCACTTACGGGGTGCTGATGGGGGAAGGCGCCGGCCGGGGCGGCTCCATAGAGACCCGACAAGTAGGCTGAGGAGCCCTGTGGTGGCAGAGAAAATGAGCATCAGTGACATCAACAACATCCCCAAGGTGCCAGCCCCTTCCCAGCCACTCCCAGCCCGATATGGAGAGCATGTCACGGCCATGAGTGACACATGAGGGACAAGGTGACCACCCTTCATCCCCTGAAACCCCTCCAGGAGAGAGCAGGTGCATCCAAGGAGGAGCTGCAGCCCATACCCAGTGCCTCCAGCCCAGCACGAGGCTGGGATGTGGATGGGAGCTCCCAGTTAACCCCAGTCCCTCCCTATTGCTGTTTTTTTGGCTCTGTCCGGCTGATGTTTGTAACAGAAAAATTATCTCCTTCTGGCCTCACCAGGGGGGCTTGAAAAAGGCCACCCAAAGCTTTGGGGTGAAGGACCCCACAACAAACACTGCCCTTCAGGAGACCTGTCCTGCTCCTCTCCATCACACCCATGAATAATTCTCACAGCTGTGGATACATCCTTCCTGCCATGGGATGGCAGTGGACAGAGCCCTTGGAGCCCTCCAGAGCTGCCAGACCCCCCCATATCCACCCATGCACTCACCGTCCTCCTCCGCCCGCTCTGCTGCTGGCATTGCAGGGAAAGAAAACAGCACAGGTAAATTAACCCACTGCTCGGAATAAATTATTTAGGGACTAACAGAGACAGCCCATGGCGCCTGGGTGACCTGGGACGGACCTTCTCCATCAGCACCTTGGCCACCCTGTCCTCCTGGCACTGCACCATCCATGCCCAGGCTGACCTCAGGGGTTGTGAACATCCCTTCCCACATTTAGCACCCCAAGAACAAGGAGAATCCTCCCCTGAGAGGTGGGGTGAGGCTTGGCTCCCCACAAGCACAGCCCCCAGCCTGCCTGAGCAGGGATCCAAGCCCATGGCAGTGGATGCACAGGGTGGGCTGCTTGTCCCCTGCATGCCCTGTGGCCACACGAAGGGCTCTGGTGGCCACCAAGACCAGACCCACAGGGCACAACCCAGTCCACACCATCACAACCCAGTGATGGGCTTGGTGTCATGATTGAAGACCAGCTCCATGGTTTGTCCATGCTCTCTGAAGAGAGCAGCACCCCTGGGGCATGGCCAGTCCTTAACCACCAGTGAAATGCAGCTCAGCACAACACAGGGATGCAGCTGATTTTGTCCCCAAGCAGGGACAAGCCACCTTCATTCCCTGTCCTCTCCTCTTTGCTGCTGTGATCAGCACCCTCCCTAAATGGCCAAGAGGTGGCTCCTACAGCTACAGTGCCCACCCAAACCCAAGAGCTCCAGCAGGGCACTCCAGACACCAGGAACATCCCACACTTACTGCAAAGGGATGGTATGGGGTGGCAGCAGCAGCCCCTCGGGCCCCTGGGGTGGATGGGAGCATGGAGAGCCCCGTGGAGAAGATGCCCAACGCGCTGAGGTTTAGTCCTGGGATCAGGTTGGCTTGTTGCTGGGAAAAGAAAGACAGAGAAACGTGTGAAAGGTGGAGTTCTGGGCTTCTCAGCACTGGGTGGATGTGATGGGTGTTTTTATACAGTTTTTGTTACAATGAGCAAAATTTTACATCAATGTTTGAGGCATGAACTATTTCAGTCTCTGACAATGGGCAAGGCCCAACCCTTGTTGTAACCCATTGACTTCCACTCTGGATTTTGGTCTGGCCAGCAGAGGAGGGCTGAGCTTACATTGACAGCCACCACGTCGTTCTCATAGGCCTCACGCAGCTTCTTCATGATCTCCACCTCGGCGCTGGAGCAGGCGGCCGTGCTGCCCTTCACCGTGATGGTGCGCTCGGGGTTGTAGATGGTCAGATCCTGCAGACTGCCCCACGGGAAAACCCACAGACATGGTTACACTCCTTCTCCAAGGCAAGGAAAACACCAGGAAAATTCAAATCACAGCTGAGGGTTCCCCCTGAGATGGTGTGAGAGCCACAGGCCCTTGCCCTGCCCAACACCACCATCCACCTGGGATGAGCAACATCCACCTGGGATGGGGAGTGCACATGGAAGGACGTAACTGCTATGTTTTCCAGCTCCAGCACTTCCTGTACCATGTTGGATGGAATGGGGTGGCTTGGTGCTCACCAGGACTCCACTGAATCATGGAATCAGGGAATCATGGAATGGTTTGCGTTGGAAGGGACTGCAAAGCTCATCCAGTTCCACCCCTGCCATGGCAGGGACACCTTCCACTATCCCACGGTGCTCCAAGCCCTGTCCAACCGGGTCCTGGACACTTCAGGGATGGAGTAGCCACAGCTTCTCTGGGCACCCTGTGCCAGGGCCTCACCACTCTCACAGGGAACAATTCCTCCCCAGTATCCCATCAAACCCTGCCCTCTGGCAGTGGAAAGCCATTACCCCTTGTCCTGTCTCAGAAACTTACGGGGAGATGGTGATTTTTGTACCCGTGTCCTGCTCAATCTTCTTGAGGTTGCGACCCTCCTTGCCAATCAACCTTCCCACCAGGCTGTTGTGTGCCAGGATTTTCAAGGGAATCTCTTCTGCTCTAAAACGGATTTAAAAAGTAAAATCTAAAGGTCCAGCCAGTCAGGAAACAAAGAAATTTCCATCCACAGGTACTAAGGATGTAGTGGAAGGAGAAGGACCACCACCACCACCATTTCCCACCACACTTCTGGCTGAGCCAGGAGCACTCACGATTTAGTTTCATCAGCCTCCTTCTGCATGATATCCAGGATCATGCGGCACGCTTCCGAGCATCCCTCCGGCGTGGCGTGGATGGTGATCGGCTTCTCGGCAGCGCCGGCGTTCTCCTTCCGATGGATGTCAACCCTGCAGCGAAACAACCGGCAGAGAGGAGCCCCTGAGATGGGTCTGGTGTCACACGGAGGGTTTTGAGAGCTCAGGAGCTGAGACAAATTCATTTCAACACTTGCTCAAGCTGTGGGGTGGACCTGGGTCTTGGGTGCATCTACCATCACCTGGCTCACGCAAGCCCAGGCAGCGTTTGGCTCCAGGTGGTTTGGATCAGATTTGGGCCACGTCTGCCGGCAGGACCTGAGGTCCTGGAAGCTGAGGGGTGTCACAACATCAACCAATGCATCAAGGGGACAGAACAAATCCTCAACTGGACAAAGCCCTGAGCAACCTGGTCTATCATCTCTGCCGCCAGTCCCGCTCGGAGCGGGAGACCGGATTGGAGGTCCCTTCCGACCTCTGCCTCTCTCTGCACGACACCCGAGGCTGTCCAGCGACCACGTCCTTCGGGACAGGAGCACTTACCCGTGGGCAGCGTCTGTCACGACACGGAGGCACCCGGCAACAACAGCGCTGGTACTCACACCCTTCCAGGGGAGACCAGAAGGCTCCCGTGTGCACCGGCAGGGACCGTGCTCTACTCCTCCGGTCCTCCCTCAGCTCATGGCGGGAGGAGGCACGGCCTCCAGCTCGCTCCTCACGCTCAACCGTACCTGGCAAAGCCCTGAGAGAGAGGGAGAGAGGAAAGCAGGGTAGGAGACTCCCGCACCTCAACCACGCGCCTTGGACAACAGGGGGAAGAACCTTGCCGTCTTCTCCGCGCGACTCCGCGCGCTCTTCCCGCCGGAGGGTGATGCCGTGCGGCCATCCTGCCATCGGCCACCACCTTGGTGTCCCTGTCACTGCTGCAGCCAAGGCCAGATCTTCCGAGCAGGTGCAGTAGTGGAGGCTTAGCCACTTGGGAATGCTGCCGGCGGTCAGCTCTGACACGGGGGGTGCCCTCCGGCCACATCTCCGAGGTCCTGTCCCAGCTGGGATCATCCAGGGCGCTGCTGCACATGACAGGCCACGGGGCAGAGTCACCCCAGAGTGCCACACTGGGCTGCAGGGTCCCGGTGGGTTTGCACAGGTTGACTCTTCCAGGAGCTCAAGACCAGCACGTCAGAACACGGATGGTGGAAGGGGAGCAGCTGGCTGAGCCCTCCCTGAGACAGGCAGAGCCAATCCCACCCAGTCTGAGGGGCCTCAGGGTGGTTCCATCCAAGCACTGAAGAGAGAGTGCATGATCCCCTTTGTAGGCTCCATCTCTTCAGATCTGCCACAGCTTCAGCTGGAGCTGCTCAGGCAGGAGACAGGTGCTGAGTGGGCTGTGCAAAGCAGTGATGGAGGCACTGGCACCCTCTGGCCACGTCGACAGCCTGCCCATGGTGACCCAGCCGTGTGCTGAGTGACAGCCTCTGAGGTGCTCCCAGCTGTGGAGCTGCATCAGGCTGGCCTGGAGGATCCATTCCCAGCAGGCACAGGGACACTTGCTGCCATCCCTTCGCCAGGGACAGGACAAACATGTCACAATGGGCCACACGAGGCCATGACAGACCAGGCTGATGCTCCCAGTAGGGGAAATCCATGAGGAATCCCAACAAACACCATTGATGGGAGCCACACAGCTCCATGAATCCACAAATGGCTGAGGCTGGGGGAGATGAGGACTCAGCTAAGTCTTCATGCCAGAGAGGGACCAAGTGACACAGAGGGGCTGAATGAAGGCACTGGGGTGATGAGGACCTCGGACAAGCCTTGGAAAGGGGCACTAGCCAGGTTCCTGCTGACCAACCAATCCCACATCTGGATGTGTGGGCATGGGCTCACTTGGCAGAGACAAGATGGGACATCGCTGTTTTTGGGCACATGCCACCCCAGAGGGCCAGAGAAGGGAGAGCTCTGGACATCCAAGCACATCCCAGTGCCACTGCTGAACTGTTCCATTCCAACAGGAGGATGAAGAAGGGGGCCTTCAGCACCCTCACCCCATCACCAGGTGCTGCAGAGAGGGGTGACCAGGGATGGGGAAACAGGGTTTGCCTGTGGTGCAGCAGGAAAAGCCTCCAAGAAACCTCACAGGGGGCTGGGAATGCTTCAGAGAGCTGTTGCTGTGAGGGACAGCCTTCTCCAGGAGGGTAACAGTGTGCCTGTAGGGTTATCCTGGTCCCATGGCTGCTGGGTAGCTGTGGTCCTCTCCTCATGGGGTTCCAAAGGCTGTGGGGTGGGCTCCTGGTCTTGGCTTCTTCATGGAATAGAAGATGGCTCAGCCTGGGGACAGTTTTGTCCCCTGGGGCTCAGAATCATCTTTGGGATCTCTGTGTGTAACCAGGGGTGAAATCCAATGTGAGCAGAGTAATCCAGAACCCAGTGTTGCTCTGGGGAGGAGCAGGGGTCAGCCAACAGGGTGTCACCCTGGGATCATCACAGCAGTGGGTGAGGGTAGCCTGGGCAGGGCCAGGGGGTGGGATGACACCCAAACTGAAGCACAGGGTCTCCTGTGACCGCCTGGGATGGACTCCTGAGGTCCCCTTCACCCAAGCCGGAGCAGAGGTGGTGGCCCACTGTGGCAGGGCAGGAGAGGGGAGAGCACTGAGCACAGCCCTCCTCCATGGCACCAGTTCTTCAGGGCAGGCACAGGGAGCCTCTCCACACACAGGGACAATTCAGTGGCAGAAGCTGCCCCAGGCAACAGCATTTGGCTTCATGCTTGGGAGAAACCAGCACCTTCCCACCTTCCTTGCCAGGCTCAGGGCTCAGAAAGGGCAAATTCCAGTCTCGGCTGGTGAGGACACAGCTACAGCTGCTACTCATCCCACCAGGACTCACCTGGAGAAGGGCTTGTAGCCAACCAGGACCAACTCACGGCTACCAGGCCACACCCTGGGGCGAGCTGGGCTCCAAGAGCTCCTCTCCCTACTCCTCTGCCCCCTTTCCGCACAAACCTCTTCCCACCAACCCAGAGCCAGGGTTTGGTTCATCTTTCTACCTCCGGCCACACTACTACCAAAGATTTGCCTCTACAATCTCCTCTGAGAACTAGGATGCTCTGGGACAGGAGTCCTGTGTCCCATGGGATCACCAGGTTCAGGATGATGAGCACGGGGGAAGACAGCTTTGGGTTAAACACAAACACACCTGGGCAGGGAAAAACCATGCAGGAAAACCATGCAGAGAATCAGCGGTGAGACCAGGAGAACAGCAACAAGAGAAACATGGAAAACTTTGGCAAGACAATCCCGCTTTTTGGGGTTTTTTCCCTTTTTTTAGCTCAAAAATAAAAATGTTAATTGCTAAAACAGGCTTCAAACAGTTACAAAAGCCCATCCTTCTCGTGGCAGTGCTCCCACAGTGCCCCTTTCCCCTCAACAGCTCTAGCCCATGTGGGATGCTGCAGGATGAGCTAATCCCAAGGGCAAAGACCACTGCACCGAGGATTCCCCTTTAGGATTTTATCCCCAAACTTGCCATTTCTCCCTAAAGCCTCATCCCCAGCTGTTCTCATGAGGCTTTAGGAACTCATTCCTGGCCTTTTCCAGCGTGCATCCCCCTCTTGCCACACCCAGACCACCCTGGCCAGCAGGAATGGCTTAGGACCTGAGCTCTGCCACCACCCCCCGAAGGCTGCACCCCAAGAAATCAGCAGTGGCCAACACTCCAAAGCCCCCAGCGCAGGGAGGACCCGAGCTGGGACCTACAGCACCCTAGGGAAGGAAACAAAACCATTGGAAGTACTTACTTGGACTGGGTTTGCTTAGTAAGGTTCTTTATGGTCAAGCCCTCCTTTCCTATGATCGCACCAACAAACTGCGTGGGCACCAGCATCCGCAGTGGGAACTCGAGCTGTTTGGGCTGCGAGGAGCCCCCCGGGGAGGAGCCCCGCTCCCTGGAAGAGTGGCCCCCGCGGCGGGATCGCTGGGGGGGTGGAGGGGAGCTCACCTCTTCATCCGGGATGTAGGAAATCTTGAAGGAATAGTTCTCAAACTGGTGGTCGCTCAGCTTCTCTATTGCTCTGCAAGGGAGGTGCAGAGGCTGGTGAGGGGCTCTCCAGGGATGGGTTTTTGTCCAGCATCCCCACCACATAGGGAACATGGGCCCTGCATCTTCCTCCCTCCCCAGGCTGGAGAAGGTGGTCCCAGGAAGCCAGGGCCCCGCACTTTTCCCACGAGGAGCAAGCACCATAACCTGGTGGGACATTGTCCCCTTCCACGTGGGAGATGCCGGAGCTGGCACAGGACTTTTCCCCCAGCAGAGGTGGGATGGCAGCCCAGGGACCTGTCCCTTCCTTCACCTGGGGATCTGCCCCTTCACCTGGAGGTAGCACCTGGACCCTCCATCCCCCCAGCCCCTCCCTGGCAGTGATGCTCAGCCATGGCTCCACCTGGCTCCAGCTATGCTCCTTCCCTGCTCCTACCACATCCCACTTTGGCTACTGAGACACCACAACAAGCAGCTCCTTGCCAGGCCTGAACTCCCACACCCTCTGAGGACTTCTGCAGCTTCACCACCCCTTCCCAAAGTCCACAAGAGCTTCTTATCCTAAAGCATCGAGCACTGCCATGTTGGGGAAACTTTGTCTTCCTTTACTGCCACATATCCCAAGACCATGGTGGGATTTTTAGGGCTGTCCTGTGCAGGACCAGGAGTTGGACTCAATGATCACTGTGGGTCCCTTCCAGCTCAGGGGATTCCATGATTCTAAGACACTCATGTCACAATTAACTGTGGTCCACAGCACATCCAGCTGAGGCTGGAGGCACAAGGAGGATTCTCCTCTGCCTTCCTGGGCCAGCAGATCGCTGTCCCCATCTCTGTCCTCACTTATCCAATGTCTTGATGGGTCAATTCAGATGGGAATTTGGTGGAATGTCCATCAGTAAATGGACTCACAAAGGCTCTTTGTGGCCTGGGATCTGCTCTTGGTCATATCAAAAATACCCTGGCTACTAATTAAGGAATAAGCTCACAATTTTCTCCTAGGGCTGAAGTCTCTACAAGCCTAGAACAAAGTGTTTTGTTTGGAACAATCCTTCCACTTAAGAAATAACTCCAGCTTTGTATTTCCTTGTGGCTGATGGCCATGAGAAACCCCATCTCCCATGCCAGGGGAGAAGGCAGAAGACACCCCAGAGGTGGGACAGCTTAGAGAAGCCTGGAAGATACCTGGGATTTGTTGGCTTGGTGCGAAATTAGGGGCAAACCGAAAGAAACGCCAACTCACACTTTAGCCTCCTCCTTGGTGGCGTAGGTCACGTTGACAACGGCAGTTTCTGTGTCTGTGTTCACTGCAGGGAGTGAGAGAAGGAGAGCTGGAGCAGGGCTGGCAGAGGAGTCACTGCTACTCCCAGAATGCTCCAGAGGGGATATGGCTGGGATGGGAGCTTGGAGATGCCTGTCTGGCACACCTGGGCACCGCTGGGATTCCCCCAGCACAAGGACTGGGCTGGAACAAGGCCGGGAGGTGCCAAGGCTGGATGC
Organism: Lichenostomus cassidix; assembly: GCF_008360975.1. Classification (NCBI taxonomy): domain Eukaryota; kingdom Metazoa; phylum Chordata; class Aves; order Passeriformes; family Meliphagidae; genus Lichenostomus; species Lichenostomus cassidix. The sequence goes on from NC_139490.1 coordinate 22,878,314, forward strand.
AAGCAGGATGCAAGGCTGGACATCCCCGACCAACCAGGGGATCCCAAGCTACACTCAGCTCATTTTTGCTTGCAGGATAATTGTTTTTACAATCTGTCAGGGATCAGGAGCATCCCTGGGGATGGAGCATGGATAGCCCATATCATCCCACCACTGGAGAGGTGGTTTCACCACCATCAGCAGGGTTTGTGGCCAAAGGGAAACCCATTTCAGATCAGTGCTACTGGGATAACTATGTTTCATCCCAGTGGGTTTCCAGCAACCTGGGCAGAGCTTGGGAGCAGCACTGGGGATTTTGCTGGGATGAGGACCATGCTGGACCATCTTACCTTGCTCTACATTCTCCACCGTGCCATACTGAGCCAAGAGGCCATCCAGCACCTGGGGACAGATAGCAAACCGGGCAGGTGAGGCCCCAGGCAGGCAGGGCAAGAACCCACTCCACCCACAGACACCCTCCAGCACCACCCACCTGCATCCCATCATCCCTAAGCTGTCCCACGCTCTGCTACCCACAAGCAGGCAGGAGCTGGAGCCCAGCTCACGCTCCCTCCTGGGGTTACTGAGAAGTTAAAGGGTGGTCCAAGTGCAGACCATCTGCTCCAGCAGCACAGCTCGTGCTGATGGAGGAGGAGGTGAAAGGGATGCTTTTGGGATCACCCACTTCTTACCTCCCACTGTAGGTGGGGGGGGATGTTTCGGATCTGGATCTTCCTGCTCCTGCAAAGACAAAGCCCGGGGTTAGGGTCTGCAGGCACCTCACAGCTGAGGGAAGAGCCTCTCTGGGAATCAGATGGCAGCTGTTGAGAGCTTTCCAAAGCATTCCACTTCCCCACGCTGAGCCGGGGCAGCTCATCTCCAGGGAAAGCCATTGCTCCCAGCCCTGCCCTGGTCACCACTGGGGCTGAAGCTCTCTCTGGAATGCTCCCTCCTCATGCTGGCTGTCAGGTTTCCAAGGAAACCTCCTGAAAGGAGCCTCTGCAGAGTCATGACCGTGCAGGGATGCGCGGGCAGCCCTGCCCATGCTGCTCCAGGCTGGATGGCTGGGTGGGAACAGGACCCCAGCCCCATCATGGCCAGCCCTGCTACCCCTTGAGAAGGGCTCTCCAAAAGTGCATCCTGCTGATGCCCACCACTGCCCAGCAACGTGGGGCTGCTTTCCTCGGGGAAATGCAAATAAATATCCTTAGAAGCCCGAGCTTGGAGATGGCAAACACACACAACCTTGTCCAGTGGCACTTCCAACACTTCCAACCTCACGTAACTGTGATCCCAACCTGGCCGTGGCTTCATTCCCAAACTGTGGTTGTATTCCAAACCTGGCTGTGGTTGCATTCCCAAACTGGTGTTGCATTCCCAACCTGCCCATGGTTGCACTCCCAACCTGGCTGCGGCTGCATTCCCAATCTCACACATTCCCAACCTGGCCATGGAGCAGCCTCGGGCTGTGGATGCACAGAAAGCACTGTCAAGGCTTCCCAAGGGCTCACAGCCCCCAAACTCCTCCCCAGCCTGGCTGTGAGATGTGAGAAGTTCTGAGACAGCCCAGACCATGGAGGATCCAGCCAAGCCAGGAGCTCACCCAGGAGCCACCCAGAGCAGCATTCCCAATCCTGCCTGGAGTCAGTCAGCTCTGACCACAGCACTGTCCTATGTTCTTGCCTGGTCCAGGTCTGAGCACAGCTGGAGCACACCTGCCTGCACCAGGGATGGCTTTCCTGTCCCAGCCACCCCATGCCCACACACACAGCCAGGCCAGGGAGCTGATCAGCAGCTGGAAGCTCATTTTATCAAGCTTTCCCTTTCCTTGGGATGAGCTCAAGGAGAATGCTTGGAAAGACGGATCCCACCAGCCTAAACCCTCCATGGGGACACAGAAGCAGCACCAGCCGATGGCCACCAACACCCAGGGGCTTTGGGAAAAATCCTGCAGGACAAGGAGGCAGGAGGAGGTGGAAGAAGATAACAACAATCTGATCCCACCGGGAACCTTCAGCTGCTGGGAAATGAGACCTTCCAACTCTGGTCCCTGCTGTCACAACTCATCACAGACAATCTCAGAGCCCTCACTAACAATCTGGGCAGATAAAGAGTTCCTTGGGTAGTTTGGGGCCACAGGGGGAAGAGAAAGGGGGAGAAGAAGGGAAAAAGAAAGGGGTAGAAGAGGGAAAAAAAGAAAGGGAGCAAAAGAAGATGGGAAAAGATGGAGGGAGAAAGAAGGGGAGAAAAAAGTGGGGAAAAAGAAAGGGGAAGAAAAGGAAGGGGAGAAAGGAGAGGGGGAAAAGGGAAAAGGGTAGGGGAGGAAGAAAGGGGGAGAAAATAATGGGGGAAAAGAAGAAAGAAATAAAGATGGGGGGAAAGGAGGGAGGAGAATGGAAGGGAAAAGAAGAGGGCAAAAGAAATAGGGGGAAAAGAAGAGACAAAAAATTAATGGACAAAAAGACCCAAGTGGACAGGAATCTAAAGAACTGGGGACAGTGAAGAAAAGGCAGGGAAAAGGAGGACCTGGCCCAAAGGAGACCCTGGAAATTAGGATCCTGCTCTGTTCACCCTTCCCCTGCCCTTGTCACTTGTCCATGGCTGACACTGTACGAACATTCCAGGAGCACCACTCCAGAAAACGGGCTATGCTTCATTTTTAAAACCCACCAGCATTTCCCAGAGGGGCTATTTGAAGGTGCCCAGGTGCAGCTCTGATGCTCAGCTCCTGCCTGCTCCAAGAGCCACATCCCACTGCTGAGAGGATGGATGCCACGCTGTGAGGCTGGAGTGCCTGAACAAATCCCAGCGTGTCTCAAACCATCAGAGGGAGCTGGACACACTGCCTGGTCACTCTCAGCACCTCCCAGACCCAAACCAACGGGGGACACCTTGGCTGGCCTCATCCCAGGGTGCCACTGCTGAGCTCCAAGCCAAAGCCTCACCACAGCCATCCTCCTCCCCCAGCTTGGGAACCATCGGGGTGCCCCAGCCTGGAGCACGGAGGAGCTGCTCTCCTTTTGGGGTTCATTTGGCTCAGCCCAAAGCCCAGCAGCCTGGGGGACACAGGGCATTGGGAAGGAGCACATCCTGGAGAAACCAGCTCAGCAGTTGGACACAACCCCCCTGCCACTCCTGGAGAAGCCTTGCCTTGAATGGAATTGCTCCAGGGCAGTGATTTCCTTGCTCCTCCACCAAGGGGGATGCCAGGGGAGATGCCAGAGCAGCCCTGGTCTCCCAAGGCACTGCCTCAGCCCTCCTGGCCCAGCTCCCCAGACACCCAAACAGAAGGATCACAGCAAAGTGCCAGGTAACCCCACCTCCCAACAGCACATTCCCATTTCCAACGTCCATCCAAGCTGCTGCACAGCATCTGAAGACACCCAAAGGGTGCTCAGGCTTCACCTCCCCCCAGCAGGATTCCCAGCAGCTCAGCATCACCACTCAGCATTTAAAATAAGGTTATTACTCCTACTGGGTGTGTTTTTTATGGCTCCTGTAATTCCACACCTGGCTGAAGCAATGCTGGATCACACAGCCATTACTGATGGAGTCATGGATGCACATCCAGAGCCACGAGGGATGGATGTGCTATTCCCAGGGCTGGGGCATGGGCCATGCTCCTCCAACAGCACTCCCAGCACAACTTTGAGGCAGGAACCCCCTTTATTTTGATTTCAGTTTCATTTTCCCCGCTCTCCCAAAACCCAGGGCAGGCACAGAACGCTGGCACAGGAGCTGGTGATGGTGCAGCAGCCACATTTCACCCACCCTGTTTAGCAGCAGGCTGGTGGGGATTTGTAAAATAAAATAAACCATAAGAACCAGCTGGGGGAAAAACACTCAACTGTGTGATGCAACTGGTCCTGCTGTAGGGAACATCCTCGGATAACCTGGAGAGCTGCATCCCTCTGGCTCTTCCCTACCTCCACACACCCATCTCACTGCCCCACCACCTTCACGGGCTCAAGAAACCAGCTTCACCTGCTTGTTTCCCTTCTAAATTGATCCCAAACTGGTCCTGCTCGCCAGCAGCTCGAGGAGGAAGCATCTCCTCCATCCCAGACCCGGGTTTTGGGTGCTGGGAGCTGCCAGCAGCACGGGGAGAATCAAGCAGTGAGTGAAGAGGTAAAGTGGGCTCATGAAATAACCCAGGACAGGGCTGTGAGTCATTTCATGCATCCATTAGAGCAGAATTGTGGGGTTGACATCACAGTCCTGCAGGGAAAGGGCATGGAAAACCCCCAGCCACCCCCACCCCAAGTACCTGCACTTGCTGAAACCATGCAGGTAACAGAGAAGCCTTACAGCTTGGGGTTTATTGCCCAGAATCAGGTGGATTGAGGGGGTTTTGGCACATTTCCCCCCTTTCCAGCTTAGCTTCCTGCCCTCCTGTAGCTTCCAGGGAAAGAGTGGGAAAATCCAGGGAACACAGAAGGAGAAGGAAACAGATGACAGGAAGGTGTGGAAGGAAAAAGAGCCACCAGCTCCCTGCCCAGACTCCATGAGCCTCCCTGGATCTTCCCTGCAGCCCCATGGATCATCCATCCATCCCTTTGAAAAAGTGAAGCTCCAGAAGGGGTTTTGTCTCCCACAAGAATTTGGGAACCAGAAACAAGATAGCTTAAATATGTCAAATAATAGAATAATATAAAAAACCCCAATATAATACTACTAACAATAATACAGTAATATAAGACTATATAAGAATATCCTACAGTAATAGACAAAAAGAACATATAATGGTATACAATTAATCTAAAGGAATACAAGGGATGGCATCACCACTCTCTGCCCTAAAAACCACAGATTGTTTTCCTACTCAAGCTTTTCAATATCATACTATAATAAAGCTTAAAGGGATTTTATCACCTTCCACCTCAGATCAGTGCTGAGGGCACAGAAAGCATGCTCTGCCACCTCCCGTTTCCCATAAAAATCAGTTTTCAAGCTTTTTTTGGGGAAAAAAAAGCAAAGGGAAAACACACTGAAAAGCCAGTGGGGGCTCTGCCTGTTTCATGAAATGTTTGTCCCACACGAAAAACGATTCCCATCACCAGGCAGGGACCAAACTCCTTCCCAGCTGAATTTTCCAGCCCCAGCAACTCGGAGCCTGAGCCAGCCGTGCTGCCCTGAGCGGGCAGGGGAGGCAGTGGCTGTAGGATTTGCGATTGTTCACGATTCTATTTATTTTCTGGTCTGTCCTGGAGGAGCTCTGCCGCTGCCCAAGCCCACCCCTGAGCAGATCCCGCGGAGCTGCAGCTCCGGCAGCGCTGGATGAGCATTACAGAGCTGCCCCAGTTTCCAGCAGTTGTCGAGGCTGCGCTGCTCCAGTTCCCCTCCCGGCCCGGGGGCTTTGCTCTTAAGGAATGAAAATCCCTCCGACGAGGGCCGGGAAGCACGGGAGAGGGATGGATCAACAATGGGGACGGAAGGGAACAGCAGCCCATCTGTCACCGCCCGGCAGGATTAAGGGGGAAAACAAAAGAGGGTGGGGAAGAGCAGGGGGGAAAGGAGAAGGTAAAAAAAAAAAAGAGGGAGGGGGAAAGGAGGGGAAGAAAAGGAAGGGAAAACAGATAAATGGGGGGGAGAAAGAGAGAAAGAAGGGGGAAAGGAAAAAAGGGGGAAAAGGAGGAAAGGGGGAAAAAATATGGGGAAAAAGAAGGTGGGGGAAAAGGGGGAATGGAGGGGAAAAAGGAGAGGGAAAAGAAGTGGGGAAAAAAGACGGGAGGAGAAGACTACAAAAAGAAGGTGGGAAAAAAGGGGGAAGGGAGGGGAAAAGAAGAGGGGGGAAAAGCAGAGGGGGAAGAGGGAAAAAAAGAAAGGGAGCAAAAGAAGACGGGAAAAGAAGGGAAGAAAAAAAGTGGGGAAAAAGAAAGGGGAAGAAAAGGAAGGGGAGAAAGAAGGAGAGGGAAAAAAGGGAAAAGGGAAGGGGAGGAAGAAAGGGGGAGAAAATAATGGGGGAAAAGAAGGAAGAAATAAAGAGGGGGGGGAAAGGAGGAGGGAGAATGGAAGGAAAAAGAAGAGGGCAAAAGAAATGGGAGGAAAAGAAATGGGGGGGAAAGAAGAGACAAAAAATTAATGGAAACAAAGACCCAAGTGGACAGGAATCTAAAGAAAACCAAAACTCAAACACTACCAGCTCCCAGCTCACTCACACCTGCAAATAGATTAAAATAAAATAAAAATAAATAAAATAAAAATAAAAAAATAAAATAAAATAAAATAAAATAAATAGCGCTGCCGTCACCCCTCGCCAGAGCCAGTGCTGGAGTCTGGGAAAGGATTGGCTCCAAGGGGATTCTCCTGGCCAGCTCCACTGGGAACAACATCCCAGACCTATGGGAAACTGGGCACACATCCCAGTGGGCAGCAGGACGAAGGTTTCCCATCCTGGATGTGACCAGCACTGCCCTGGCAACTTCATATGTGTGTCTACATAGAAAAATATGTGTATAAAGTCTCTTTCTGTATATAAAGATGTCTTATGAATTTTTATGTATTATATAGAAATATTGTGTGTATTTTATGTAATTTAATATGTTTACACAAATGTTTTATATAATTATACATAAATATAGAAATCATAGAATAGTTTGGGTTGGAAGGGACCTTTAGAGCTCATCTAGTCCATAAATCTCATATAAAAATATATATTACAAGCATATTTTATAGATATAAAGTATATCTGTGTAAAGTACCTTTTATCTAGTGCCTTTACACATGTGGTATCTTTTATTTATATCTCCATAAAAGATACCAAATACTTTCAACACACCACCACACATCATTAATTTATATCCATAGATAAGATATTAAAAGTTTAAAAATGTTTCTACTTTAGGATACAGGAGCAGGACTGAGAGCAGCCCCACTTTTAGCTGAACCCTAAATTCGATTTTCTGCTCCCTGGGAGGACGTTCCAGGGGTTTTTCCTGCCAAAGCAACCGGTGACATCGGGAATTCCTCTCTCCTAATTACAAATCTCACTAACGACAAGCAATTACTGAGAAGGAAAGCAAAGATGAGGCGTTCAGAGGAAGAGTGAAGGGCCTGGATGTTTATTCCCAGTCTTAACATCACCAGCATTTATGGGTTGAAAACCACAAGGAAATAAGTAAATAATCAATAAAGCAAAACCTCGCAGAAATGAGAACTGACTTGATGCTCAAGAAAGAATTATTTAAAGAGGATTCCTTTTGAAACACGAGAAAATGCCATAAAATCACCCCCAGCAAAGCCACTCGGACAGGCACCCTCCAGCCACCTTCAGCTGAGGCAGAACAACCCGAGTTTTGTACATAATTCTGTATTTCTCTCTATATATTTAATATTGCAGTGATTTCCAGGCTCCCTTCCCCGCTGCTCACATCTCCCTCGTACTTTCTTTTCTCATTTCTGACAATTGTGGCAGAAGCAGAAATTAAAAGGCACCTTCACAACCAGATCCCCCCAAATGTCACCAGTTTGGGGACAATAATTGGAGCTCTGCTACTTTTTAAACTCCTCATTTTTATCCAATCCCTGTATAAAAGTCAGCACTGGAGTATCTGAGTTTTGCTTCCCATTTTGCACAACCAATCCTAATTTTTTTTAAATGCTCTTTCTTTATATAATTTTGTATATCCTTTCTTTTCTATCTTTCTTTCCCATTACCACGATTTTTAAAGCTTTTAGGGATAAACAACCAATCTTTAAGTGGGAAGATGCTGCTGCTTCCCCCACGGCCACCCTCCAGAAGCAAAATACTCTTGGAGTGGGATTGCTTGATGCAAATAAATGTGTTCCCTGCTCCTGCTGAGTTTAAAATCAAATTTAAAATAATTTAAAAATAGAAAATGTTGATTAAAAAATACAGTGATTTTTTTTTCCTTTAATTCTCCAACGCACAATCCAATATAAAAGGGGAAAAAAGCAACCAGAAAGGTGTTGGATCCTTCCTGCAGGGGCCCAAATCACTGGCATGGCAGCAGAAAGGTTGGTTTTAAACCCGTGGGAGGTGAATCGATGGACTGGGCAGGATTCAGGCTCCTTCCCACCACTGTCACACTGAATTCCTGCCTTCGGAGAAACAGCAACAAGCCCTCTGCCAGCACCTCCCCTCGAGGAATTCCCTTCCCTACTTCCCGTGGCCAGCTGTCCCAGGGGTTTTCCAGCCTGCTCCTTACCCGAATGTATTTATATGGATAGAAATACATCGATCACCTGGATCTAGATTCGATTTTGATACAAAAACGAGGCGTTCCAGGTGAGGTCGGGAGGGAGTCGCTGGCCATCGGCACCTCCTCATCCCCGTGACGCAGGAATGCCGAGGGATGAGAGCCAACCCAGCTCGGGTTCCCCAACCCCAGCAACCCCCAAACTCATCCGGATAACCTGGGGATTTTTACCACTTCACTCCCTGAAATCCCAGCGTCTCTCCAGGACTCGACCACGACCATAAAAATTGGATTTTCTACACATTTAAAGGGGTGGGGGGGGAATAAACACGACCACGTGAGGCTCCGGTCCCAGCCAAAAATGACATTACAAAAATAAAATCTATAATCTACTGAGTCAAGGCACAGCCCCCCCAAACTGGGGTTGTTAATATGAAGCAAGGTCGATTTTTCGAGCTGGGCATAAAAAGAGATCAACTTAAATTAGATCTCAATAATCGGAAGAAACTTGGGAATAGAAAACTTGGTGGCAGCTGAACACGGGGCGAGGTAAAATAAATCAGTATTTATTTCTGGGCTGGTTGAGTGGCTTTTTTCTAATTTTAAAACCTGGGCAGAAAAGCAGGAGCACCCCAGCCCCGACGGAGAATGTACGGATTAATTCCTTGTTTACATCCCCGGCTACATGGTAAAGGTCGAGCCCTGGCTCCTTACTATCGCCCCAAACTCCCAATTCCTGGCTCCATCCCTCTTCCAAAGGCACCGGCAGCCCAGCCTGAGGCAGCTGCAGAGGTTCAGCTTGCAAACAGCACACCTGGCGAGCTCTGGGGGGCTCGTTTGGGTGGGTTTTTGGAAGGTAAGGGAGCGTGTGATCCCCGCCGAAGCCGAAATCCCACTCCGGCACACGTGATGCCGGGCACGAGCCATTCCCCCCCCGTAAGCCTCAATTACACAACAGCATTTCCAACCCCCCCGGCATGTCCAAATTAATACCCCAGCAGCAATCCCGGGCCAAATCCGTACCCCACCGCCCAGCCCAGGCCGAGCCTCCGCGCCAAGCGGCGCCCGATTACCCGCCCGGGGCAGCCGACGGGGTTTTTGGTTTTTCCCCTTTTATCCCGACAGATGACGGGGGGAATAAACCTCGCGATGAGGCTACGCCACTCGGTCCCGGGTTTGTTTTCCCTCCGGAACGCGTGCGCCCATCAGCCCGGCCTCGGGCACCTGATGGAAAGGAGAGGGCGCGCTCGCCGCGATGCGTTCAACACAAAATGCTTCGGGTTTGGGGGTTCTCCGGCTGGATAAAGGGGGGATGAGGTGTTTGGAGGGGAAAAAATTATTAATTACCGCCTAAAAATAACACCCCGAAGGGTGCGGGTGGCTGCGCTGCTGGGAAAACCTCTGTCCACGCCTCGGAAAGTGGGGGGAAAGGAGGTTTTTTTTGTGTTTTCCTGCTAAGTAAGCGGCTGTTTACCCCGGGAGCGGCGGGCAGCGTGGGGTGGGGGGCATCACGGGGGTGCCCACCCGTGGGAACGCGGCCGTGGGCAGGGAGCTCCTTCCCCCCCGCGCTGCGCTCCGGAGCGAAAGTAAAACCGACGGGGCTCCCCCGCCCCCCCATCCCCCGCATCCCGGAGAGCCCCCCAGCCCGCTGCTGGGGAGAAAGGCACCGGGGGGACCCGGGGGGGACGGCGCGGGGTTACCTGAGCTTTTTGGGCACGGAATAATCCACTTCCATCACTTTGCCGTGCAGCTCCACTTTCCCTGCGGAGACAGCGGGGCGCTCAGCATCCCCCCGGGATGGGGCAGGGCGACATCCCCCCGCCAAATCCCGTTCCACACCGTGCCACCCCATCGGATCCCACCGCATCCCACCCCCCCGGCCCCCCCGGGCTGTCCCCGCGCCCTCCGCCCCCCCCGGCCCCCCGGTCCCCCCCGCTCGGCGCCCCCGGGGAGTTGGGGTTGGGCACCTCGTAATCGGGTCCCCGGGGGGCCGCGGGGGGCGGCGGGGCGGCGGGCCGGGGGGCGCCGCGCCCCGGGGGCTCCCAATAAAATCGGAGAAAAAAATCAGCGAAAAATAGAGGCGAGGTTGGGAAGAGCCGGGGCGGGAGGAGGGAGGGAAGGAGGGAAAGGAGGGAGGGCAGGGGGGACCGGGGGATGCCCGGGGAGGGGGCGGCGGGGGGGGTGATGAGAGGGTCGCGGGGGGGATGCGGGGGGCGCGGGGGGGGTCGCTCACCCGAGAGGGTCTCTATGGCCCGGATGGCCCAGTTTTGGTCCGGGTAGTCCACGAAGGCGTAGCCGGACTTGAGGAGGACCTGGCCGGGCAAGGGCAGCTGCCGCTCCCCGAAGAGCTGCCGGAGGTCCTGGGCGGTGGCGGCGGGGCTGAGGTTGCCGATGTACAGCTGGTTCATCCTCCGGCGCCTCATCGGGAGCCCCCCGGGCTCCTCCCCGGGAGCCCCCCCGGCTCCTCCCCTCCCGGGAGCGGGACGGACACGGGCTCGGGAGGGTCCCGCTCTGCGCCACCGGCCCCGGCTCGGCGGAGTCTCCGACAGCGGCGGGCGGAGCCCAGCCCGGCCCGGCCCCGGGGCCGCCCCGCGGGGGGGCAGGTGGAGCCGCCAGACCCCCGCGGGGACGGCATGGGCCGGGGGGGAGCGGAGCTGTGCCCCCCGCCCTTCTGTGCCGGAGCCCACCGCACCCAGCACCCCGAGCCACCGCACCCAGCACCGCCCAGCACCCCGATCCCTCTGCCCTAGAACCCAACACCCCCATCCCTCTGCCCTGGAGCACCCCGATCCCTTCCCTGCCTTGGCACCCACGGCACTGAGCACCTCCAGCCGCTCTGCCCTGGAACCCACTGAACCCCATCACCCCCAACCCCTCCCTCTGGTCTGGAACCTCCTGCCCCCCATCATTGCAGCCCCTTTACCCTGGAAACCACCACAGCCCAGCACTCCCAAGCGCTACTCTGCCCTGGAACCCACTGCACACATCATCCCAGACTCCATCACTCCTGATCCCATTACCCCAACCCCAGCAGCCCTAAACTCTCCTCTGCCCCGGAATCCACTGCACCCCAGCACACCCAACCCTTCAGGAGTTCCTTCAGGGAGAAGGAAACCGTAAGGAACCGAAGTAAAGAAATAAATAACAAACACATCTTTTTGTACATATATATCTATAGTTAATTAATACAATTAAAACAAATAAATAATTTAAATAGTAATTTTTTCAAGCAGGTAAATGCTCTTTTTTGGAGAACAAGAGTGTGCAAACCCTTCCCAACCCACATCCAACCACCCATCTCCACGTGTGATCCCATTGCCAGAAAGGCTCCGGGAGATGCCGAGCCAGGGCTGGACACTCCAGCCACGAGCTGTGCACGTTCTCAGCCCCCCGGCAGACACCTCCTGCAGCCTCTGGGGCTCTGCTGAAGGGTGTCCTCAGGTGACCAGGAGTTGGTGTCACACCTGCCTGCAGGTTAAGTGGCATTTTTCTCTCTCTTTTTGAGAATAAAAGCCACATCCTTGTGGAATCATATCCAGGACATGATTGGAGGCTGAAATAAGGTGTGGAATATTCCTGGCTGGGGGGGTGACAAGTGGCCTTGTGCTCTTGGAACGGAGCGTTGTGTCCCCGGGCCAGGCGTCCCTTCCTGTGCTGGGCGGGTGAAGGGCAGGAATCCGAATTCCCCAGATTTTAAGGCGATTAAGGACACTTAAAGCAGCGCTCCTGCTGCCGCTCCATCCCACTGCCAGTCTTCCCTGGCATACGGAGATGGATGGAGTAGGAATAGCGGTGACGGGTGCTCGATGCCATGCCTACAGCAAAAATAGATGTGGTTGGGCTGCGATGATGCAAAGCCAGAAGAATCCTTCTCCTCCGATTTCCCCGGCTTTGCTTTCAGCGCGGCTCCTGCCTGGCTGTCATTTGTCACCGGTGCTTGTGGCTACTCCATCCCCAGCACATTTTTGGAGGTGATTTTAGGCTGAAAGGGGTTGATAAAGTCCTTTTCAAAGATTTTACCCTCATTCAGGTAATTCCTGCTTTCTCAGGGATGAGCTATGGACAGGAATGGGGCAGGGAGCTGCTGGTTCATAGTGTGAGGTCACTGCCACTGGGAAGCAGCGGGAGAAACATGAGGTTTTGGGATTAATTAGTGCCCACGGGATGCAATACTCATTTACTACTCATTCCAGCCTTCTGCCGGAGCTGGATGTAACAGAGGAGTCTCCTGCAGTTACCTGCAAGAGCTCATCCCTCCTGCCCCTGATTTTTGGCTCTGCAGAAAGAGCTCAACAAACTTCTGCAGAGGCTCCCCCAACCCTACAGGGTTGATACCATTTCCCAGAGTTTTGGTGGATCTGTCTTGGTCCAGAAGTGATGCTCAAGGGAAGTCTGTGCTCTGGGGAGGAAGATTTCAGAGCACTGGTACAAAACAGCTGGAGAGGCAGCAACCACATGGAAAAAATGGTCCTAAAAGTGGTGCAGCATCCAGCAGGAAAGGGAAGACATCTTTCAAGGGCAGCCCTGCAGGCAAGATCATTCCTCTCTGGAAGGAGATGCCGGCATGGATCAAGTCTGGAATGCAGCAGCAAGGCTGATAAAATGAGCAAAAGGCCATGAGAGGTTGAAGGAGGGTTTGTTTAGTCTGGAAAAGGCCAGGATAACCCACTGTGTGCGAAGGGCTGCCTTGAAAAAGCAGGACAAACTAAGAAAAAAATCGATTGTTTGGTTGACTGGACACAGGAAGAGAAGGAGATGCTGTTCCTCAGCTGAAGGTTTTGGGAGGAGGTCAGGCAAACATCTGGGACTACCAAATCCATGTTGGGGCTGGCCTGGGGGATTCCTGAGTCTCCTCCAAACTCAGGATAAACAGTCTAGCCCACAACTCCGTTTTACCCTGAGCCTCTGGTAAACCTGTCTTGGAGCAGGCAGGTGGGATCCATGAGGTTTCATCACCTCGTTCTGGTGATGGTGGCGGGAACAGGACACAGAAGGGACAGTGTGGGGAGGAAGGATCCTGCATGGAGCCAGCAGGAAGAATGTGGTGGTTCCAGAAGTTACCCCAGGAGGCTGCAGTAATCCAGCAGGAAAAGCCTTCCTCAGGAGGAACCCTGAGCCACCTCTGACCTGCAAGCTTTCCCTGAATCCTTAGGATAATTTTAACTATTCATCATGCAGAGTCTCAGCAGAGCCTCATCCCACCCCTGCACAGTCAGGGTTGGGAACAAGGTGGGAATGAAGCTGCTCATTGCTCTGTGAGGAACTCACCTCTGGCTGCAGACTGCACAGGAGAAGCAGTGCCAAAACAAAGCCCCGAGTAAGCCCTGTCCTAAAAATGAGCCCATTTCTTTCACAAAAGGACTTGGTTTGCTCTCCTTTGTCCTCCCAAGCGTGTGGCAGAGGTGACTCCATGTGCCACGATGGAGCAGAGTGGGATCAGGATGTGCTGCCAGAGTGGCTTCCACCTGCCCCTGACTGCTCTGAGCAAGGCATGAGGCAGCAGCAGGCTGAGCAGATCCAAAATGTCCCTCATGATGAACTGTCTGAAATGTAGGTTTTAGCTTTTAAAAAACCTCTCAGCAAGAGAACAGTGCAGCTGCTGCGGAGGTGAAGGAAGAACATCAAGGACTGGCACAGCAGCCCACCTTGGGAGGTGGGATTATCCCTCAGGAAGAGCAGAGCTCAGGAAACAACTCACAATTTGGTTGGAAAATGCATCCATGCTTTTCAATCCCTTTGCTCACCCTTTGCTGGGACATGAGTGAAAATCTACCCACTACTCACTGGATTTCAGAAGCTTCCAAGCCTGCAACAGTTGGGAATGCCGAGGTGGAGGCAATTCCATGGCTGGGTAATTAAACTAATATCTGTGTTAATTACACCTGCACTGGGGCTGAGCACGAGGAGACATTAACGACAGGAATGGTGGACAGGCAGCAGTAGTCCTTCCCAACAGGCTCCAAGTTTTGCTGACTCCTAAGGTGATCTCAAAGGTATGGATTTGTGGGAACAAGGCTGGAGGGACCAGGTAGCAGAGATGGGCACTAAGCACCCTGTGGAGCTCTATGCTTTCTATCCAAGCAGGAAAACAAAAGCATCAGCTTCTCCCAGCTCCAAAGCAGCTCCGTTGGGATGGGAGCACCTGCCTTGTGTGCCATCAGTCTGCTGGAGCTGGAACATGAACCACAAAATCAACCATTTGAACCCCAATTAAGGACTTGCAAGGAAAAATGGCATTTTTAGGAGCTCACAGAATTCCATGAATGGCAGAGAGCTGCTGCACTACTTGTGCAATCCACAACTGCCCTAAGTGCTCTGCAGCTCCCTCAAGCTCCACAAATCCTCCAGGGCCCTTCCTTGTGCCCAGGGAATGTCGGCAGATCCATATTCAGCATCCCTGTGCTCAGAGAGGCTCCAACGGCCCCAGAGGAAATTCCACCTGCATGTGCAGGGAGACACCAGTGGCACAAACAGTCCTGGTTTCCTTTTCCACCCCCACGTGCTTCCAAAGTTTTTGTTTCTCCTCTGCTGATGGGAAAGCGGGTCGGGAAAGGGCAGAGCCTGTCATATCCAGCCAGCAGATGCTGCTCTGGCAGAGGATGCCTCACCGTCCTGGTGGGATCCATGCTGGGGGTCAGGGTATGCTCCCCCTTTCCATGGCTAATTCCTGCCTCACTGCTGGCAGAGCACCAGGCCAGCCAGCTGTGGTTTCCAGCACATCCCATCCCATGCAGCCTGTCAGCCCTGCCCCAGGGCAACACTACACCCTGGAAGCGCTGGAGCTGGGGCTCTTCCTGCACTCAGAGCCCTTGGAATGATTCAGCAGCAGGAAGTGAGGCACAACAGGCTCTCCCCACAGCAGAGCTCCACAGCAGCTGCTTCCACAAACCCCAGAATGGCTTTAATGTGGATTTTGGGGTGCACGTCAGCAAGCTGTCTCTCACAGACACAACACCCATTTCCTCTGGCACCCTTCGTGAAATTTTCATCTGGAGCTGAGTCTTAACCAGGACCCCTTGGCCTCACCACAATGACATCGAGGGGCTGGAGTGAGTCCAGAGCAGGGAACAAAGCTGGAGCACCAGGAGAGGCTGAGGGAGCTGGGAAAGGAGCTCAGCCTGGAGAGAAGGAGCCTCAGGGAGAACCCTGTGGCTCTGCACAGCTCCCTGACATGAGGGGGCAGCCAAAGGGTTCAGGCTGTGCTCCCAGGGAACAGGGACAGGAGGAAACAGCCACAAGCTGTGCCAGGGGAGGTTCAGGTTGGACATCAGGAGGAATTTTTTTCCATGGAAAGAGTGGTCAGGCACTGGAAAGGGCTGCCCACAGAAGTGGTGGAGACCCCCTCCCTGCCTCAGTTTAAAAACCCTCTGGCTGTGGCTCTTGGGGACAGGGGTCAGTGGTGGCCTTGGCAGTGCTAGGAAACAGCTGGACTCGTTCCTAGAGGGCTTTTCCAATCTAAATTATTCCATGATCCATAATTCACCATGGCCTGCAACGCTCACACCAAGCGCAGGGATTTGGGACACTCTCAGCACAGGAGCCACGTGATACATTCCAAGAAATGTGTCACCAGGAGCAACCAACTCAGCCCTCAATGGGCTGTTACTGCTCAGACAATTAAAAATAATTACTGCCATGGTCCCACTGTCCACTCTGGACAGTAAAGACAGGGAAGTCTTAATAAATACCTGGATAATTTGTAAATCTCTAAGACACGTGGTGTGCTGCAGCAGGCAGGGCCTGTTCCCTCAGTCCCTTCCTTCGTACAATGGGCAATCATTCCTCAAACCTTCCTCCCTACATCCACAGAAAGCATCAGTTTTGAGTCTGGAAATTTCTTTTATTTCCACAAACCAATGTGGAAGGCTCCTCCAACACAAGATTAAAAAATAACTGGCTCATAGATCCAAGTGCCCAAACTCACTATGTGGTATGACAGACACACCATGAAGTGTTGGCCCAAAATCTTTTAAATCCAAGAGGTAACAGCTGAACACCCAAACGAGGGTGCTGATTTCGGAAGGGAGAAATGGACTTGAGGAGCACCCCAAAGGCAAGTTTATTTGTGGGACACCAAAGGACTGGTTTCTCCTGAAAAGAATGGACAGCACTTGCTGAAATTACCTTTGGGATTTTGTCTTCTTGGCAAAAATAAGTAGGAAAAGAAAAAAAACAAACTTCTTTTTATTTTATTTTCTCGCTTTCGGAAAGCATTTTACACAGGTTTGGATCTTGGGAATAACTTGGAATCAGTAGAAAAAACTAACTCAACAGTTTTTGTCTTTACAATAGAAACCTTTCAGGAGTCAAAATGGAGACTAAAAAAATACATGCAAAACATACTCCTTTCAAAACACAACTGGAAACAAAGCACCAAACCACACAAATACGCAGAATGAAACAGCATTGAACACCACAGAAGTTGTCTTCATAAAAGGTGTAAAAGTCACCTAATTCACTAGGCACTGTCACTTGGTTAAACAGAAGAGACAATAAAAAAATATTGTCCACAAACTTGCAATTTCAACTCAAAGGCTGTAGCTAGAAATTCCTCTATGTGTCATGCTTTAATAGCGACCTGAAAGACAAAAACCCAACAAAATACAGTCAGACTTTCAAAGATTGGGAGATTTCTGGCTAAACTCACTGCCACCCCTCAAACCTGCATCAAATTTGAGCCTGATGTCCTAGAGGTAACCAAACTCCCAAACTCCTGTTTTAACAGAGTTCTGGAGGAAGAAACAGGATCTCAGATTCAAAACAAGGGCTGTTATCTCACTTGTTTTTTCTGAACTAAGTATGTGCTGTCCTCAAGGTTGCCAGTTGCTCAACAAAGCATGAAAGGAACTGTGGCTCAGTAAAATATCCACACCAAAGTCAATCTTAGTGGACATAGAAGCTCAAACCAAGTTCAAGGAATGGGAAATTTGCTTTTGAGAGGTGAACTCTGTGATGGGGCCAGGCCCAGTTAAGGCCAGGTTGGACAGGGCTTGGAGCAAGCAGAAGGTGTCCCTGCCCATGGAATGGGATGAGCTTTAAGGTCCCCCCAACCCAACCCATTCCATGAGTACTTACGAGGTGAATAGGATCGGGATCTGGACCGGGATCTGTAGCCCCCTCGGCTGTAGTACGGGGACGGTGACCTCCTCCTGTGACAGGGGTGACACAAACAATCCCTCCATTAAAACCTGCACAGGTGAGTGGCAGCAGCTTTATGTGGGTAACTCTAACCCCATCCTGGCCTCAGGAATGCACTTGGGAAAGCTAACAAGCATGGAAGAGCTGATCAGCATTTCTACTGGGTAACAAATCTGAATTCTTTTTTTTGTTACCAGGTCCAGTATTATTTTTGACTAACACAATAAATACAAGCTCTTGCACTCACAATCTGCTTACATGTGATTTTAGTCTCAAGCCAGGAGCATCCCACACAAGCAGGGTAAGCCAAATCCACCTTCACTTTTAATCTGAATTATTTGTCCAAGGTGAAGATTTCCTTGACTTGTAGTCAGTGTTACAGCCAGGCACCCCCAAACCCCTCCAATCCAGGCACTCCCAAGTTTTGTGTTTCCTTGCCTGGTTCCACTAATCCAGTACATACCTGTAAAACTGATCCCTGTCCTGAACAGCTCTCCAGCCTCCTCCGCCGCCGCCACCTCCTCCTCTGTGAAAACAAAAGCAGAATGACTTTTAAGAATTTAAAAAATAAACAAGAAGTTCACTGTACTAAAACTCACACTGTACTTACTCATCAGAGTAAGAAAATAGCATGAAAATAAGACATTAGTCCCTACACTGGATGATGCTGAATTACATCATTTATGTTAATTTTTAAACACTTACTCACTCAAGGAAAACCCTTTTACTAATTAATTATTTTCAAGTAGCAAGATCAACTCACTGAGGAAAAATACTGATTCCAAGGCGGAGGAAGGTTAAACCCTGCCACCCTGACATTGTAACACTTCACAGTCACATCCAAACAAGAAATGTGAACTTCTTAGAAAAGAAACAGCATCTTTTAACATTGAGTGGTTGGACTGGTACCTCACAGACTCAGATCAGCAAAGCTTTACAAGGAGGAGACTAAATTAAGTTTAAAATCTTCTTCAGTTGTTTTTTGGGGATTGCGTTTCTTTAAGGTTATTCTTTAATTTACAGATACTTTTTTAGGCAAAATTAAGCCTCCCACAGCAAAAAGGAGAAACTGAAGTTCTAACAGGACAATTCCCATCTGACACTGAATTTCCCTTCAGGCTTTATTTTCACAGAGGGCAGGGAATGCAAAGGAATTGTTACCAATGGAATTTTTAGGGTGGGGTATGCAACGCTCCACTGCATCCTGAACAATTCCAACTTTCCCTTCCTCAGGGAAGCTCTCAACATCCCAAAACTGCCCTCTCCCTCAACCGACTGATGTCTACAGGAGGGGAAAGTAGCAGACCATGACATTTTCCAAGTAGCCATACATGAACCATTTGTGGCTCCATATTTAGAGAAATCCAGGATTATTTGGGGTGGAAGGGACCTTAAATACCATGCAGGGACATCCCTGCCACAGGTAGGGTCACCTCCCACTAGAGCAGGTCACTCTCACAGGCTGCAACTCCTGACCCAATCACAACTCCTGGTAACTTTCACAAATCCCTGACCACTGGTCACTGTCAGAATGAAAAGACACCACTTAAGCACTACAGACTTGGGCTCATACTGTGACTTTGAAACAGAATTCTACAATTGCAGGAACGTTTGGTAATGCAGACTGAAAAACATCAACTCTTATCTTTGCGTTCAATTTAACAGTATCCCAGAAATTGTCATGATTTTGCAGGACACAAGACTTGCTAGAAAATGCAGAAGACAAATTTCTCTATTGCTAAACCAACTGCACCCCAACCATATTTACACACATGTCCAATCTAGCATGGTGTGATAAAGCCTTTTTTTCCAGATAACCAATACAGAACAGGTCATGCTCCAATCCCCAATCCCTTATTTTTTGGCAACATTTGAGGTGCCATAATTACCAACAGGAGACGCCGGGGACCACTGAAACTTCCCACTTTTCATCTACTACACTCTGCTCAAAATGTAAATTGACACTACAACATCAACTCTAATATTAATCTCGGTGAAGATTTCACAAGAAAATTCCAGAATGACAGCAAGAGCAAAAATATTCTGGAATAGTTATGTGGAATGAACTGCCTAATGCCTGCACAGGCAGATGAGAAAGCAGGGTTTAAAAAGCAGCCAAATATTCCAAATCTGCTCACCTGTATGACCTGCTGTAATAGTCACGGTCATCGTAGCCTCTGTCGTAGCCTCTGTCATAGTAATCTCGTCGCCGTGAGCTGCCACTGCAAGGAGGGAAGAGAACTGCATTTACCAAAATATACAACATTAAACTTTGTTGCAGTCAGTTACATTCACACTATTTCAACTGGGTTATATTACTGCTTCCCATCCTCACTGTTGGAAGACTGAGCACTCCTGTTTTCTCACCAGTGCAGGTGGCAACAGAACTCCTTAAACAATTGCTTTTTAAATGCTTGAATTTTCAGACAGTTATTTTCCTCAACCTTTATAACCCTCAGCCTTTTGGTATCACAGGCACATGAGGAATTCCATTCCGTGACAATTCTTCAGTCACTTTTAACTCTGAAGAAGCTCCTTTTCAATCAACTTTCTGATTAAAAAAATAACCTGCATTCTCAACACATCATCATCATAACCACTTGTAAACTGAAAGTCTTGGGAATGACTTGGGAAAACAATTTAAACACACAGCAACTGGAAGTGTAGTGTGTGAATAGTTCTCTCAAAGGCGAAACAGGACAGTTTTTAAAAAACAATTAATCCTATCCTGTACTGCTTTTGGAAAAACCCCAACCAAAACCATAGATAAAACTTACTAAGTGGGTCTTCCCATGTAGATTCCTGGGGTAGGTGTGTGAGGTCTTTTTGTTATGGAGAAGTCTACCCGGATCCTTCTTCCATCCAGCTCCATTCCATTGGCACGTTCCTTTGCCTAAGGAGAGATTGAAGAGCATTAGCTGTAGGGATGAACTTTAGCACCAACACAAGTTTCTAACCACTGCTTTAGGTGTTAAAATGTCCTAAAATGGCTCAGTTTGGAGGCAGGTCTGAGTCGCACACCTTACAGTGAACATAATCTATAAGACACTCTAGGCCAGCTGGATTTAAGTGCCACTCATCACTGAAAATGTGACTTCTGTGGCATCAAAACCCTGCAAGGAACATCACTGAGCGGTTTTTTCAATGCCTCTGACATGATTAAGTGCAACCTTTGAAGATCCTGATGTAGGGAGATGTAACTACTCCAACACGTAACATAAAGCATTTACAAGTTAAAAGAACACCACTAAGGTATTCAAATACATCCTCCAAACCACCATGACCTCGAATGGAATATCAGAGTAATACATCTGAAGCAAAAAACTCAAAATGATTGTACTTTGTGGGGTTTTGTTTGTCTGCTAAGTAGCAGGACCTACATCCAAGCTCCAACTCAACATGGAAGCTTTCATGCCAGATGTGGAAAGGACTGGAGACTTTCAGGAGTGGAGTTTATGCAGAATATAAGCCTCCTTCCAGCCCATACACACAGCTCTGCAAGGGCTGGCACAAGTGTAGGATTCTCTACTGGCTGACCACACAACTCCCAATTCATTCTGCAGCCCAAATTCCATGATTGTAAGATTCCAAGTATTTTTCAGGCTCCGAGTTTTCCCAGGCTATACCCTTTGACAGAACATACACCCCAGGAGCTCAGAGCCCATCAAGCACACACCATGCACCCCAACCTACTTCCTTGGCATCCTCGACGTTCTCGAAGTAGACGAAGGCGAATCCTCGGGAACGCCGCGACTGCTGATCGTACACGATGGAAACATCGGCAATGGGTCCATACTTGGAGAAAACCTCTCGCAGGTCTCGTTCTGTGGTGTACAGACTCAGCCCAAACACCCCGAGACAACAGTTTGGGTCAGGATTTGCCTAAAGGAAGGGATACAGGTAGAAATTAGAATGAAACTGGGTTTATTTGCAGTGTATTTGTCAAGTTGTGACTGTGGAGATGAACAACGGAGGTGGGGCTGAGATTTGGGTCACTTACTAAGAGGCAGTAATAAATTACCCTACAGGAAAACAAGCCTTTCACAAAACCCCCTTGTGTTTCTCAGGGCACAGAGGAGGATTCCAAGATGCACTGAGGACCATGACTCATGCCTCACCCACATACCCTGTTTCCAATGTGCCGTCTCCTAGTAGACATGGGGGAATGGCTGTGACTGTGCCGTCGCCGGTAGTCCCGACTGTACGACCGACTTCTGGATCTCCTGTGCGAGCGGGAACGGGAGCGGGACCGGGTGTAGTGCCTGCGGGAACTCCTCCTTGACCTAGACCTGAAGGGAAGAAGAGAAAGGTACAGTGTTGGGCTTGCTTGGGTGTTTAACCCTTCAAAAATGCATCAGATAGTCACAAAAAGCTCAAGTAATCATTTTCTAAAATCCTGCCATACCACATGCCTCAGCTAGAATCAATGCAGCCACTACTCTCAAGGACTGTGTGCAAAATCTTTACTATCAGATTACTGCAGATGCTCTCAGGGCATTCCTGCTGCAGATCAGGAATGTGCACTTGATTGCAGTCAGCTCTTCCTCTAACAAAGCTATCTTGGTGTGACATGCTAGTGCTTGGAATATTCACAGTGTTTCAGTAAAAATAGGTGGGGTGACTTTCTTTTCACAGTATCAGACAAAGGGAACAGTAAATATGCCTTAACACAAAGCATGCACTACTGAGGGGGGCACTCTGTTAGTGCTGCCTTGGGTGACACTGAAAAGCAAATACACTCTTTAAAGTCTGGCAAACGCCCCCAAAACAGAGCTGAACACAATCTGAAGAAATCATGCCTGAGCTGGCTCATTTACCTGCTGGTATTTCAGCAGTTATTTAGCACTAGTTGTTCATGAATATTTACATGTTCACACTTGAAGTGCATTTATGCAAAGGTGCAACTGCTCTCTGGTTTTTTCCCCAAAAATCTTTTTTTTTTACAGCACGAGTTCTGTGGACAGGAGGGTCTGAAAGTCTTCAATCCCTTCTCCCAAAGCCTCAGCCCTCCCAACACAGCCAATCCCAGCAGAGAAGCTGGACACTTACACGAGGCTACTACAGCTGATGTTGGAGTGCTGATGGCTGCACTGAATAACCTGCATTCCACACCACTCCAAAGAAATACCCCTGCAAGGCTAAGAAGTGCAATAAACAGTGTAACAATGGATCTGAGCCAGAAATTGCTGATTTTCTTGTGCCTTAAATGTCCCCTTCCTGTAATTCCACAGCAGCACCACCACACTGAAAGAAAGTGTGGTGGTGAAAGAAGCTCTGAACCTTTTACTCCTGAGCATTTAACAGCTGCTTCCAGGATTTGTCACCAAGTGGCACCAGACAGCCAAACTGTACAATCTATCTCCTCAAAAAACACCTTCAACCTCATCAGGAATGAGCCAGAGAAGCTCAACTTAAAATGCATATTCATGTCCAGGAGAAATTAATTCAGCATGTCCCATTACTGCACTTTTAACTATGTATTTATAAACAAAACATTATTTTTGGCAACAAAATAAAAATGAAGAGAGAACTTCCCTGAAGCTGGGAAAACAGTAAAAATAGACAGAAATTATAATATCAATAACAAAAAAGGAAGCTCCACATATACACACAGCCACATTTCAGCCACTGATATAGGAAAAAAAAAAAAAAAAGGCAAACACAGAACTGGTATTTCAGGTACCAGAATGGTATCAGCCAAAGACAGGAGCTACAAACTTAATTAAAAGTAGATTTTAAAATCAAGTATATCCACACCCCAACTGATAAAAACACCAGGACACAGGTTGGTTCCCAAATCAAAGTTTAATTTATAAAGCTGGTAACTCAAAAATACATTTGCAACAGAAACTACCGAGAAATATAGAAGTCATCACAAGGTTATTTCTCTTGGGAGAGACAGAGTTAAATGATCTGCCTGTGATCACATCTTAAAGTGTGACAGCACTGAACAGAGATTAAAGTATGTTGTTTCTAAATATGTGCCTCGACACAATTCTGTCCAAATCTACTAATCAACACTAACTCTGGGATGTAATTCCATTATTTCCAGCCATAGGCATCTTAAAGACAGCTGTTAAATGCTCAGGAAGCTGTGGCAGTTATAAACTTCTACTTTTTGGTCATCAAAAAAGTAGAAAGTCAGTTGCCAGGTTAATAAAGACTGTTTATTGCAAAAGTAAGATTTGCCAGGTCTCTCATAAATTCTACATCTTGTATTTGCTTCTTCAGAACTGTATACAATCTGTGACTGCATTTTTACTCAATATTATGGTTATTCTGCAAATGGGAAACATGGTGCTTTAAGGAGTATGGAATCCCTGGAGTCACAGATTAAGGGGCAAAACGATATACTGGGTGGGGTCCTCACTTTGTTGTTTTAATATTAAAAGGTTCCCCAGTGGTGTTTTGCAGCCTCCCTCCCCTGAGGTTTTCAAACCCCAACAGGACAAAGCCCTGGGAGGATGCTCTGAGCCCAGAGCTGACTCTGCCCTGAGCAGGATCTGGGACTGGACCCTTCCTGAGCTGCCCCACAATCTCTCACTGCTGGCACTTCCACAGGTCACTCCAATTCCACACTCTCTACTGGTACTACTCTAACAAGTATTTATTTATTTTATTTGACACATTTGTTCTTACACTACAGGGACTGCCAGGTGCATGATATGGCACTTGTGATTGAGCCTGAATTAAACAAAAAAACCCTCATTCTTGTGCCATCAAAGCTTCCCAACTACCTTCCTTTTCACAAAAGCCTTTCACTTTGATCTTCCAAGATTTAACACACTATTTGATAGTGTTTCCCATCGTGGGTGATTGCTGACAGCACAGAATTTTCCTCCAGCCTGCCCCCCAGGCTTTGGCAATTCATTGCTTGTTCACATATACAGCATGTTGTGAACAGCTCACCTGGAAAGCCCACTGCTGAAACCTCATTTTTTTAGCCTGAATGCCTACAAATGAGTACAGAAATGATCGACACATTAATTTCTGTAGTCAGCACTCAACTATCTACGCTTTTAAAAGGAATTCTGACCCTGCATGCAGCTTGTTTGGCAGGAGAGCTAGTGCAGTGCAAAAGGCACGTGGATGTTTGTGCTGTCATACAACAAATATAATGAGCAAGTTCCCCACAACTTTTCTGGAGAGCCTGCGGAGCTGTCTAATAGTCCAAGCTTCCTACCCTGTTAATTTTCAAGTTAAATCAATATATTTTAAATGTCAGAGTGTGAAATTCACATTTATCTCTACTGCTTCTTTCCATTCACTACTCCAGGAACATCACTGCTTCCAGTGAGGAAACATAATACAGGAATGTAACCTAAAATCTGCTGATGCACCAAACTCTGTTAATGCACAGAAAAACTAAGACCTAGAGTTCCTAGTACTCAGAAACAAGTCAATATTCCAAGAGATAAAAGGCAGGCACCTCTAAAGGGTATCAGTAGGGATACAAACCTACATACCTGACTTAACTCCTGCAGGAAGCAGCAGAAATATCTACATTCACGTAATCTGACTTTCCTAATCCTGAAACCACACACATCCCTTTGTATTCCATGTCCACAGAAGATCCACCAGCTCTGGAAACAGAACTGGCTAAGCTGGGCCACTTCTGACATAACCATGTGACTTGTGAGGAGGAGGAGGAAGAGGTAAAAGAAGCAAACTCACCTGGATTCAGACCTGGATCTAGATTTTGACCTGGAGCGCCTGGAATCTTCCTTAGAGCGAGATCTTGCAGGGGTGTGCCTCCCCGACTTGCCAGACCCATGAGCACTTCCGCTTCTGGAAGCAGAACGGGATTCCTGCACGCAGATATTGAAAGCCTAATTTGTACACAATTCCTTGTTCACCTACGGGCTGTAAACAAGCTCCAGTGAAATAAATGGTAAATATTCATAGCTATGTGTCCGGGCAGTCGGCATTAGCACTGCCTAGATTTTTAAGGAGGTTTTTTTCCCTGGAAGACACTTCTTTACCCTGCATGTACTTTTGCTATTAAACAGATAATGCATGCATGTTTAGCAAAATATACAGGGACACATAAACAGACTAGTAATTACTTAGCGTAGTGCTTTCAGATTCCAGATTACTTCTTATCTTAACTTCATTTTTATTCCTTTTCTTCATTCTTCCGTTTCAAATTCTGACTTCTTTCATCTTCCCCACTTCACACAAATTGCTCAATATTCTACAAGTGGGACTTCTGGTCTGATAATTAGCATGCATTCACTTTCTTTTTTTTCAAATTTCAGCTTCACTTATTCCTGAGCTTCAAATAATTCTCATTTATAAAACTTGTCAAATGGCGACTTCCGCATTTTCCTTCTTCAACATTAACCTTAATAGAAAAAGAACAGGATGAAGAATATTTAAGAACTCCAGGATAAAATCTAGTGCCAAAACTGAAACTAGAAAAAAAAAAGTGTTGTGGACTTTTACTATAAATGCAGTTCAAGAATTGACTCTACCAAAGCCCTACTATTTTATCAACAGGTTCAGTCAACTCAGTTTAACTTAGCCCTAAGTAGCTAAATTTGCTATTTATGCCTGTATTTAATAGCAAGTGCAACTGGATCAACTGAGTATCTACTAAGGAATTGTAGCATCAGGAAACTCAAAATAATTTGCACCATCAGCCACACACTGAGACAAAATCAACAAGGAGTGATTCCAGTGAGGTCCTGCTGCGGCCACTGACAGATGTGCTTTTGAATGCAGAAAGCACAACGTAGTTGGTCCTTCCAGGAACTACACTTATCTGAATTTTGGGCCCCTCCTGCAGTTTGGCAGCCCTGGTGTGAAGATTTAGGAGCACACACCCCCAGCTGCCTGCACAAGTGGGATTACACGTGCAGGCTTCGTGCTTCCGCAGAAATCTGAATTTCCCACCGACCAAAGCTGCACTGGTGTTCCACACACTCCAGCCTGCTCTGCAGTAACACCCCACCTGCTCTGTTAGTTACTGACAGTCTTCTCCGGTACTGACGTGACCTAATTAGCAGCTTCACCTTATGCATTTTTATTTTTAAATCAGTGTAATGCTTGGCTATAGTCATATGCCTTAAACACCTGAACACACTAGAAAGTATTCTTTATTTCAAGATATTAGAGAAAATTCAAAATTCAGCAGAATTCTTTCTAAAAACAACCCTAAATTTAATGTAAATTCTGATGCAGAATGCTCACTAATGACAATAAGTAACAGTTTTTTCTCAAAAATCCCTTGCTTTATATCTGTAACATCTCCTAAACCTGAACACTAACTTAATGGGAATCCTGTACTAAGCTTTCAGAAATTCATTTGCTAACCCATAATTTAATAATGCTTCAACCACTTACATACAACTTAAACCAAATTTTACCTGTTACCATACAGGGAAGGAAACATGACTTACAGGACAAAGCAGGTTTGCAATTAATTCCAAGAGCAACAGAAACAGCACGAAGTTGGTCAAGGCTGTATTCTTCACCCAAATGTTTAAGGTTTTGTTCTAAACTACACTTTCCCCATATACTAACACTAAAAAAGGCAGGAGGAATACTGAAGAGCAAGTTAAGTTACAATTAACTAATTTAACCTAAATCCACTACAACTCCAAAGAAAACACTCCACAGAGATGAGTTCTATGTTAGTACATTAATTTTGCCATAAGAAGTCTTAGCTCCTTAAAGTAAGAGAAAGCAAGATTGAAGAAGGACTAAAGCCTAAAGGCTGTTCTTCACTTGAGGAAAAATACTTCAATTCACAAAAGATAATCCAGGCTAGACAGAAGGAGCTGTGTCTAAATACAGGTGGTCTGAGACCGGAAAGGACAGGAGAATCGCATGACAGGAGGGAAGCAGTTGGGAGGATCTTGCCCACAAACACATCCCCAAACCCTTTCCAGAGCTTTTCGAAGTAAAAAAGCTTTGAAGAAATCAATAGAGAACAGGTAAATCTTCATATATTTGGTACATTTTTGGGCAATCTTTGCTGGTTTATGTTCAGGTTGATATGGAATATGGACACTGAGCAGCTGAGCAGAAACTTCTGAAGAAAAAGTGCTTAACTTTCAACTTAACTATCTACCTAAATCAAAACAATTAACAGCTGGCCTATTTTCATTCAGCTCCTCTGCACTTCACATTTCCCAGCCTTTAAACATCCACCTTTTTTTTCCAGATCAGCCTTCAATCTACTGCATTTTACACGATTATGGCACTTTTTTACTCCAGCCTTTAAGGAATTCATTGCATCTCACCTGCTCTGGATATCACCAGGATTGGTAATAACCCCCAAAATTTCCAAGTTGCCCCTTTTCCACCTCAAGCCCCAGGAAATCATCCCTATCCAAAGTTCCAAGAACCAGGAGCCTGAAGAACTACAAATTGAATTTACACTCTTGAGGGTGCCCATCAGTCACTCCCACAGCTCGTTTCTCCCATCTGCTTTTGTTGTTCCTTGTATTTTCTTTTCCTACTCTTTCCTCTTTCCCTCTTGTGAATTTGAAGTCATTTAAAAATGCCGAAGTGGGCTCTTGGCATGACAGGGGGAAGAGGGAAGAAACAACCTTCTTTACCCTGCCTATATTCCAGCACTGCTGGTCAGCAGATCCAGACTGGTGTTCACTAATTTTTTCTCCCTAACCTTGTCAAGTGTGAATTTAAAACCTCCCCAGACCCCTTGGTTTTTATCAACAGTTCTTGCCCTTCATCAGGCACTACTGGAATTCCGGTGAAGCCCTGAAGTCCAAGCTTGTGGATTCCAAATGGCTCTTTCCAGACCCTGAGCACATTCAAACAGAGTGTAATACTGCAGGGGTGATTTGAACAGCTCTAAGCACATTCACAACGACTGTTACAGCCATGTACTCTGTGAGCAGGGAATGTCACACAGCAGGATTATTTGGGGGGCAGCAGGTAGGAAAGGTTTCCATGGACAGAAGCAGCTGGAAGGTAGGTGATGGCCACAGTTCTTTACACTTCTGAGATCCACGTTTTCCTCGTAAGAATGGAAGTTACAGATTTCAGTCAGCAATATAAGATACAGAGAAATAAAAGTACTAAGGTTTTTATAATCCTAAATTGCTATAAAGTGCTGTATTTCCACTTGTTTTCCTAAGGAAAGGTGCAGCCTCACATGACACCTTATCAGATCTGCAGCCCATTTGGCCAAGGTGTCACTGTGCTGACTCCACATTCCCCTGGAACAGCTTTTGCCTCTTTTTCCCCCTGAAGGACACGAGATCTCTGCTGGGCGAGCTGGGGATTCACTCCAGGGGAAGGCAGAACCATCCCATTCCACAGGTTTCCAAATTTCACACACAACACAGCGTGTTTTGAAAAATCAGGCCACAGCTTCCTCCCATCACCTCTGCCACTGACCCTATGGGCTCCTCCAGTGCCCCAAGCTGGCAGGAAATCAATCCATCAGCAAAACCCAAATTATTTTCTGACAGCTTTGGGCACTGAATCAGCTCCCCAAGAGGGTGATGAGGGGCAACACAGAGAATGGTCCATCCCTTTGGTGGCACTGAGTGAGCAGCTCATCTCTCTAACCTTCTCAAGCTGCCCCCTCAGACCCTCTTCTCCCACAATTTAGTAATAAAAACCACCATCTCTGAAAACACATGTATTAAATACCTTATAAGCAATCTGTAAATTGAGCATTTATACTATTTAAGTCACTCTGATTTAAAGAAAAAAAACACCAAACCAAAACCCCACCCTCACTCACATATTGAACAGCTCCTGACCATATAGCAAACCATCACTACCATAATTAATTAATTCACAGGGTAGGACTCATTAAATTGCCCTTTATCAACTTGTTTTCCAACCCCTCCATGCCTGAATCCCGAGAACTTCAGTGAGAACAATTTCAATGAAAACAAAGTACAGTGGGAAAACTGTGGCATTGCAGCATAATGACAGTATCTCAAGTATATTCCAGTATTTAAGTATTGGAAGCATTTCATAATTTATAGTTTCTTCAATCAAAAAGTTTCCAGAGTTCACCCCACTATGGAGCATAAGCTGAAAAAGAGAATTAAAGTGGGGATTTTTCCCTCTTTTTATCTTTTCTTCCCCTTTTTAGAAGTGCTAAAAGCCAGTGTAAGTTTGTGCTGCTGCTGAAACGAGCCCAGTTCCTGGCGAAAGCACCTGCAATTTCTTCTTCATCCCCAAAGCTGCCATGAGGACTTAATCAGTCAAGCCTGCAGACCAATACAGCTGGAAATGGAGTAAAACAAATCCAGATGATTGAATTCCCAGATCTGACTGACTGTATGAACACTACTACGAGGAAGAGAGCACAAACACGTTTTCAGGAGCACAATGCCTGCTGGCAGCCTGAACTTGGAAGAGTTTAAGACAGTTGTAAAGTCATATTCCAGATTATTTATCCAAACACTGACTCTACTCTGCAGAGATTTCAGCTTGGAAAAGCAGAAAAGCCATTGACTCAGTAAAATATAAGCCTTAAGTAAGCAAACAGCCCCATAAATAACACTCGTGAGAGCACAAGGAACACCAATCCCTGCTCCAGCCTGGAACAGCACGTGTGGAGCTCAATGCTTTCAGCTTCACAAACATCTCCATTTCATACAACTTACCTATTTAAAAGTCATGGAAGTTCATACATAACTCATTTTAGGCACTGGCAAAACTGCCTGCAAATGCCTAATTACATTTTAAAAATTAAAAATATAAAAAAGCACCAGACAACTATTTCTGCCTCAATACCCTGCAGGACTGTGTTTCACAAAGACTTTGCTATAAAAGGTTTAACATTTCCACTCTTTCTGACTGAAAACACAATGCAATCCTAGCAAACTTTATGAAGACTAAATTGACTGCCAGTCTGACTTGCACGACAA
Source organism: Lichenostomus cassidix (assembly GCF_008360975.1). Lineage (NCBI taxonomy): Eukaryota > Metazoa > Chordata > Aves > Passeriformes > Meliphagidae > Lichenostomus > Lichenostomus cassidix. The sequence continues at coordinate 22,908,453 of NC_139490.1, forward strand.
TTAAATCACCTTAGAAGAATTAATACACAAATATCTACCTTGAGCAAAAAATACTCCCTCACTAAAAATACTCCCGAGTGACTGAAGGCATCAATGAAAAGGTAACACTGGGGCTGCCACGAGTCTATTCCTTAATCCTCGTCTCTCACCATTCTTTCCCGTTGTTAACCCCCTGGAGACCAAATTTTTCTAATCTCGCCTACCCTGAAGTAGACACACACAGGTATTACAGCTTGTTATAGTGCATTAATAAGACAAAGCCCTATTCTAAGAAAAACACTGCTCAGAATTACTGCGTTCTCTAATATTTCTTGCCCCTTCCAGTCTAAAACTCAGATACTTATCACCTCCACAACTCCCTTTGATGCAGCAGGAAGATATTTGAATTACGCTGAAAAAAACCTCAAAACACACTACTGACCCTAATTAAAGACTTTAAAGGCAAACAAGATTAATCCACTAAATAAAAAAGCAACTACAGATGCGCACCACAAACATGAAGCTTAGCAAGTCATCTATTTCGACACTAATAAAAAGCCCATCCGGGCCGTGAGATCTTGCAGAGAATATCTGCTGGAGGTTTCATAAAGCGAAGCGCTTGTTTCCTCCGCCTATTAGGTGTAAATGAAAGGAGAGCCCGAGCCACCTGGGCGCCAGGCCCGAGCAGCAGAGCTATTGTCACGGGCGAGAGGCAGCAAACAGCAGCTTAGATTAGAGTAACCCAAGAGCGGATTGGCAGGCGGCTCTGGAGAGCAGATAACACAGCATTCCCCCGCACAGGCTGGGCTGGAGGGCTCGGAGCCCCTCAGGGCTCGGGCCGCCATTTTGTCCCTCCCGGGCGCGCGCGGCCCCGGCCCAAGATGGCGCCGGGCGCCTCACGCGGGGAGCGGCCCTCCGCCACCGCCCCGCCGCGCCGCCTCGCCCGCCTCTGCGCCCCCGCGGAGGCTCCGCCGCCCGCGACAGGGGACACGGGGGGACGCGGGGGCGCCCGCGCCACTCGAAGGAGATGGAACCGTGTGTGAAGAGGGGAGGGAAGGGGAGCCCGGCCGCGCAGCGCGCTCGGGCTCCGTGTATTACCCGCTCGCCGTAGTTCTGCTCCCCGCTGTCGCTCATCGTCCCGTCCCGCCGCTCCCGCCGCTGCCACACCGACCGGACACAACCGTCCCCGGCGACAGCGCTGTCCGCGCGGGAAGTGACGAGAGCGCGGGGCCGCGCGCGCACGCTCGGCAGGACACGCCCCCAGCGGGACCGCCCCTCAGAAGGCCACGCCCAGAAAGCAGAGCCACGCCCCACGCGTCACAGCCCCTGACGCCGAGGCCACGCCCCCAAGCCTAGGTCACGCCCCCTAGGGGCAGACAGGCCGCGCCCACGCCCAAAGCCACACCCCCGTCACCGCCCCTGACGGCTAGGCCACGCCCCCGAGTTGGCGCCCGTGCAGAAAGGCCACGCCCCCCGCCCTGAGCTGAGGCCGCCCGTGACACGAAGACCACGCCTCCCTCTGGCCACGCCCCCCGCGAGCGCCTCAACCCCGCCCCTCGGGCTGAGGCCACGCCCCCGCGCAGTCATCACTCAGGCGAAGGCCGCGCCCCCACCCAATAAGCCCCGCCCCTCGAGGCTCCGCCCCTCTGCCCTCAGGTGAGGCTCCGCCCCTCTGCCCTCAGGTGAGGGTGCCGCCCTCGCTCTCCCAAAGCCCTGGAAACAGTTTAAAAATGTGATTGCGAGGGCCTTTTTTTTCTGAGTGTTAAAGCGTCAGTTCGGAGCACGTGAGGGGGGAAGAACGGGATATTACTGAGGCACCCGCTCGAGGGCAGCAGAGCATCGCTGGAATGGCGGGATTTCCCGCGTCCTTGGAATTGTTTCTCCGTAAAACAAGCTCAACAAGGAGCCGCACGAACACCTCCGTTGTGTCTGTTTCGTGTCACAAGCAGCACCAATAAAGCACTGACAGCCCCAAGGAGCCAGAAGTGTGCAGGGATTAGCCAAGGACAGCCCCAGGAAAGGACCACCAGGACTTCAAACACACCCCTGTGGTTTAACCAAAATACCCACTTCCTCAGGGCTTTTCAAACCACAGCACTGCACGAGGGGTGGAGTGCAGAGACAGGAGGAGACATCGCACCTGCTCTGCTCACCCCGCTGAATCCTGGAATTGTCTGCATTGGAAAGGAATCATCCAGTTCCACCCCTGCCATGGGCAGGGATACCTTCCACTGTCCCAGGCTGCTCCAAGCCCTGTCCAACCTGGCCTTGGACACTTCAAGGATCCAGGGGCAGCCACAGCTTCTCTGGGCACCCTGTGCCAGGGCCTGCCCACCCTCACAGGGAGCAATTTTTCCCTAACATCTAATCTAAACCAACTTTCTTTCAAGTTGAAAGTGCACCTGTTATCCCACGAGCTGCTGCTGTAGGACATAATCCAGCTCCAGAACTGCTTCCATAACCATTTGATATCCCAGCAATGACTATTTTTCTTCACTGAAATGCATTTCCTGTGCAGTGAGGGCTGGGTAATGCCCTGCATACCCCACTGTGCTGTTAACAAGCCACGAGGCAGAGACCTGAACAGGTCGGTACCTCTTCTAAGCAGGATTTTTGGCTGCTGGAGCTGTTCCCAGAGCTGTTCCCCACACAGATTGGAGAGGTTGGAGCACCTGACAATGCCAGGAGAGCAGGCTGGAGGCAAAGTGCAAAGGCAAGAGAGAAAATGGCTGATGGCTTGGTAGTGCATTCCCAGGTGATGACTCCAGAGACACCCAGGGGGAACCCCAGCTCCATTTCCATCACCCCTGACACTTGGGAGAAGAGACAAGCCAGAGGCTGCTTGGCTGCCCTCCCTCTCCCTGCCGGCCCCAGAACACAAAGGTGAATTTATCAGCTATAGAGGTAGGTGAGCAGTACTTTTGCAGCTTTTGCTGGTTTAAAAATACGACAGGGTTTTTTTATGCCAATGGTTTGCTTGTGTTACAGCACAGTTATTAAAACACTGATCCTGAGCTGGAAGGGACCCACAGGGATCATCCAGTCCAACTCCTGGCCCCACACAGACACCCCAACAATCCCACCCTGTGCCTGAGAGCACTGCCTGAATTCTCCTGGAGCTTTGGTATCCATGGGGCTGTGCCCATTCCCTGGGGAGCCTCTTCAGTGCCCCACCACCCTCTGGGGGAAGAACCTTTTCCTGATATCCAGCCTGACCCTGCCCTGACACAGCTCCAGCTGCTCCCTGGGGCTCTATCCCTGGTCACAGAGAGCAGAGAGCAGAGCTGCCCCTCAGGAGGAAGCTGCAGCCCCCTGATGAGCTCTGCCCTCTGCCTCTTCTCCAGGCTGAACAGACCAAGTGACCTCAGCCTCTCCTGCTTTTGTTGCAGGAAGTTTAATGCACATTTGTTTTCCAGCCTGTGGTCTATATTTACAAATCAAGGCAAATATACCTCGACCCCCAGAGACAGTAAACCCAAAAACTCTGCCTACAACCCACACTTCAGGCCAAGACACTGCCCACCCCTCCTTGAGCTATTCCCTTTCACCAGTGGAACAAGTTGATATCAGCAGGGATAAATCTTCTGGAATTTCCTAGGAATAAGGGCACCTCCCCCATCCCAGTGGTGGCAGACACCCCAGTGCTCTCTGAGCAGGAGAACAGGGCATGCAGGAAAAGAAACAGCTGACCTGAGCATGCTTTGATCCTTTCCTTCACATTTAAATTTGGGTGACCAAGAGTTAGAGAAGCCTCTGTACCTCTGGGGAACACCTGAGCCTGCTGTGCTTGGCCTCTGCAGCAGTGACGCAGATGTGTGAGATGATCCCAAGGAGATTATCTCCCTCCTCCCAGCAGCACCCAGAGAGGCAGCCTTTTGTGCAGGGAGTGCAGCTGGATTACAGAGACATTTTTCTGTTTGCTTAGGGAGTTTCCAGCTTGTATTCCAATGTGAATCTGGATTTGGGGGCCTCCTGGCCACCGTCTCCACAGCCATATTCCTGCCAGAGTTTGTAAAACCCCTTGTGCAGTTTAAGTCTCACCTATACCTTGGACACTGTTTCCTACAGCATTTTCCCAGAAAAACTGGCTGCTCATGGCTTTGAGGGTGCACTTTCTGCCAGGCAAAAACCTGGCTGATGGCTGGCACAGGGAATGGTGGGGAATGGAGTTACATCCAGCTTGGGCTGGGCAACACTGGGGAACCCCAAGGCTCAGTGTTGGGACTGGTCCTGTTTAATATCTTTCTTCATGATCTGGACATGGGGATTGGCCACCCTCAGTAGATGACACCAAGTTGGGTGGGAGTGTGGAGGACAGGAAGGCTCTGCAGAGGGACCTGGACAGGCTGGATCCATGGGATGAGGACAATGGGGTGAGGATCAACAAGGCCAAGGGTCGGTCCTGCCCGTAGGTCACACCAACCCCCTGCAGATCCAGGCTGGGGACAGAGTGTCTGGAAAGCTGGAAAAGGCCCTGGAGGTGCTGGTGACAGCAGCTGGACATGAGGCCAGGTGTGCCCAGGTGGGCAAGAGGCCAATGGCCCCTGGGCTGTGCCAGCCATGGTGTGACAGCAGGACCAGGGCAGTGACTGTCCCTCTGTGCTGGCACTGTGAGGCACCTCCAGCCCTGGGGACAGTTCTGGGCCCTCATGACAAGAGAGACATTGAGGGGCTGTAGAGTGTCCAAGGAAGGGAATGGAGCTGGGAAGGGTCTGGAGCACCAGGAGAGGCTGAGGGAGCTGGGAAAGGAGGTCAGGCTGGAGAAAAGGAGACTCAGGGGGACCTTGTGGCTCTGCACAACTCCCTGACAGGAGGGGACAACCAGGGGCGTTCAGGCTGTGTTCCCAGGGAACAAGGGACAGCCAGGGAAAAAACAGCCTCATGTAGTGCCAGGGGAGGTTCAGGTTGGCTATTGGAGAAATTTCTACCAAGAAAGGGCTGCCCAGCCCTGGCACAGCTGCCCAGGGCAGTGGTGGAGTCTGCATCCCTGGAGCAATTTAAAAGTGGCCCTTGGGGACGTGGGTAGAGGTGGCCTTAGAGTGCTTGGGGAACGACTGGACTCCATGGGCTCTGAGGTCAATATCTGAGTGCTTTTTCATCGCCGGCTGTGGCTGAAATGCCAAAATAAGGAGCAATTTCCACTGCTCCCAGTGCTCTGTAGAGACAGTTATTATCAGTTCCTTTTGCTAATAGCACTCATCTTGTGAATACATGTACATGGGAGTTGGGATCCTGCTGATTTGCAAATCAAAGTAAAATATGATGTTTCTTCACACAGAGCATGTGATGCTGTGAGATGTGGAGGAAGGAGCCTGAAGGGATCAGGATATGTCCCTCCATTACAAAGAGACCAAAAAACATGGAAAAAGAGCAGAGCATTAGAGTCAAGGTGGGCCAGGAAGCTCCCTCTTGCCTTCCTCCATTCTGAGGATTTAGTGAAGGGAGCCAAAGAGTGGGAGCTGTAGGAAATTAAAAAGGGATCTGCAGAAGGGCACAAGGAGGCACAGGGAGTTGAACCAGCACTTTTCCTCACCCAGATCTGCCAAGGACAATGCTGCCTTGCAGCCCAGTTGTTTCACCTCTTAATCCTGTTCCTTCCTCATATCCCTCCTTAGGAGGTCAGTGTCATGCAAGAACAAAGATTAAGTGATGATTAAGAACATTTAAGTGAAGATTAAAGATTAGGAACAAAGAGTGAGTGAAAAATCATGAATAGGAAACACCCGTTCATGGAGAGGAGCTGCTGTAACAGCTCCCAGAACAGCAATTTCCCTCTATCCAGTGATGTGTAATCCTCAAAATTGATCCCAAGTGGAGAAGAGTGGCTCGTGCCTACATTGTTGAGGTCTCTGGGCTGCTCTGACTACATCCAGAAACCTTCCGGCTGCTCCTGGTGCAAACCTTCCGGCTGTTCCGCAGCTGAGCAAATGCTGAAGTCCATCCATAGGTCCTGCTAATCTGTGCTAATTGAGATTGAACTTTGATGTTAATTTTTTCAGGGTTTTTTTTCCAACAGATAACCAACCAAAGGAAAAAAACCCATAAAAACAAAGGTGGGAATTCCTTAAACTGATTCCAAGTGCATCATGGAAGTTTCATAAACCCACCTGCACAGTTTCTTTTCAGAATTGATGGGATGAGTCACCTATATTTGCCATATTGACCATGTAAAAGGCAAACAGGGATGTTAGCCAGGGGCTGTGGCATTTGCCCACTGAATGGCAGGCTGAAAAAGCCACACTTCTGGCAGTTATGGAAAGGAGTTTATTTTTTCCAGTGGCACCTGTGTGCAGCTGCAAAGCCAGCCTGGCAGCTCCCGCTCCCCTTGGCCTCTCTTCCCCCACACCACCCACACAGCACATGGACACGCTTCCAGAGCAACAGGAACCACATTAGGGAGCGAGCCAGCTCGGGAATCATTATTGAGCGTTGGCGGCTCTGCTGCCAAGGGGGATGGACCAGGCTCTCAAACAGCTTTTCCCTGGAATGTGTGTGGCACCTTTTCCATGTGAGCTCCCACTGCCATCCTGCTGCAGCCCTCCCTGGCTCTGTACTGCCCAGAGCTCTGCCAGGCCCAGCACCTGTGCCGCTCTTTCCTGCCAGGGGATCACAGAAATGATCCTAGGAATAACCTTTATCCCCAAGTGCCAGCTCACCTTCCTGCCCAAAGAGCAGATGGAAATGAACAGAACAGAATCGTTTAGGTTGGAAAGACCACATCCAGCCATAAACCTCATGCTGCCAAGTCCACAGCTTGTTCCCTGGGAGCAGAGCCTGACATTCCCTGGCTGCCCCCTCCTGTCAGAGAGTTGTGCAGAGCCAGAAGGTCCCCCTGAGCCTCCAGGCTGAGCTTCTTTCCTAGCTCTCTCAGCTGCTCCTGGTGCTCCAGCCCCTTCTCCAGCTCCATTTCCTTCCCTGGACACATCTCAGCCCCTCAATACTCACTGTATGCAGTTGGCTATGATTTCCCTTTACTGTGGATGTCTGCCTTGGGAATTCAAATTTGTTGGGTGAGACAGATCTTGTCTGTTGGGAAATTCCTCATCCTGATGAGGCCACTGGATCTATGCAGTGTCCCCAGGTGGCTTCAGCTGTGGCTGTGGTGTCCCTACAGCTGCTCTCTGGTGAAACAGGCCTAGTGCTGGTGTGGTCATAGGGGACAACAGAGGGAGCAGGAGCTTTCCTGGAAATGCTCTCCAAAGCATTTTCCCAAAACTTCTGTAGAAGCTTTTCTGTTAATTTGGCCCTGGAGTGCTCATCTGCCTCCCTGGCTCTGGAAGTGTTTTGTAGACACAGGTGTTCCTCTTGGCTGGCTCTTCAGAGGGTATGTAGAGGCGATGTTTCCCAAACTGAAAACTGACAGAGGCTGCATGATGTGCCTCTCTCCATCCATCATGATGACATGATTATTTTGTTGTCTCATCCCAAACCCTGGCATTTCCTGCCAACATTCCCACTCTGGTTCTGGACCCAAAGCAGTGACGGCTGCACACAGGGAAAGTCCCAGGGGTGGAAGAGCTGCTGGAGAGCTGCCATGAGCATCCTTGGAACTACAGCATGGCCAAGCCTGCCTTGACCCCACACTGCAGCAATTACAGGAACAACTTGTTGCTCAAAGATGAGACACACTCAAACATATGGGGCTTTTCTGAGGAAAAGGAAATGGCAGGGAACAGAGCCCATCTCTACCAGGAAGATAAAACTCTGAAAGCCTCTCCCAAAGCCATGTTGCTCCATCTATTCTGTTTGACAGCTTTTCTTAACCGGGATGGTGCTTGATAGCGATCAGCTCCTGGAACACATAAAGCTGCTGTCAGCAAAGTGGGGTTGCACCAGGAGAGGTGGCTCTGGTTGCCCTCCCAGCTGCCAGGACTCAAGAGAAGGTGTCCACACAGGCACTGCCATCTCCACAAAGTGTTAGTGAGATCTGACATGGCCAATGAAGACAAAACCACTCCATGCAGGACCTGAAGGAATGTCAGGAAGCTGTGTTGGGGGAGATTTAGGTTGGAAAATAGGAAAAGGTTCTTCCTGCAGAGGGTGCTGTGGGAGGGCACTGCCCAGGCTCCCCAGGGAATGGGCACAGCCTGAGGCTGCCAGAGCTCCAGGAGTGTTTGGACAATGCTCCGTGGGATGCACGGGATGGGATTGTTGGGGTGTCTGTGCAAGGCCAGGAACTGGACTCGATGATCCTTGTGGGTTCTTTCCAGCTTGAGATATTCTGTGATTCTCTGATTCCATGACACCCACGAGGGCAGACACACCCACTGGTGACAGTGACAAGCCTGGAGAGAAGTGTGGAGGTGTGACTGCTACTGGCAGCAAGGGCACATCATCACTATCACTGGCAGCTCCCAGCTCCTTCAAATTCCCTGTGTGTGACTCCCACTCCAACAGCAATCCCACACCACATCCAGGTGGTTCAGTTCAGTAGCCAGGACACTCAGAGGGGGTCCAGCTTTTCTTTCTGAGGCTGTTGTGGGAATCACAAGTGAGCTGTGAGACCCTGCATGCAGGAATCACAAATCACAGCAAATTTCCTGGTTGGAAATGAGAGGAAAAAATGCATACAAGGATTACATGCAAGAAATGGCTTTCTGGGCCCTCTACAAAGCAATTAAACAGGTTCTAATAGGCTCATTTTATAAAACACTAATATGGAGCTGGAAAGGAAATGTGGGGCTGCTGCATAGTGCAGACCTGACTGAAGGCATTTCAGATATGAGCCCAAGGGTGCAAAGAGCTTTTTGTTCTCTGGCTCTCACAGCCTCAGAAAGTGACCACAACCCACCACCAGGAATTAGGGGGTGAGGTGGGATCTCATCAGGGCCGTGGGGAGATCCAGTCTGTGCTCTGGAACATGGAAAAATCTGATATTCACACTGCAGGGCTGTGAGCAGGATGTGGATGTGCCATGGATTGTAGGTGATCCTGTGCAGGCTGGAGAGGCCACGTGGTCCCAGGCCTCAGGGGTTCTCCTGTTTTTCTCTCCATGTACTCCACAAGCCTAAATGCATTATTTAACTGCTCTCTTTTTAAAAGACTGGGGCAGAGGTTTGCCTGAGATGATTATTGCTACTACTTGCAGAATTAAACAGGGGATTAAAATATATTTCATTTAATTAACCTGAATGAAATAGATGTTTGTGTCTGATTCAGTCTCAGGAGAGGTGTCAGAGCAGACAGTGCTCAGTTAAACTGACTGACCTGTGCTTTTTCCAGTGGGATGAGCACAAAAATCTCTCTGGGGCATCTAGACCAGATTCCTTAATCTACTTAACCTGTCTCAGGGACAAGCTTGGCTGCCAACTTGGCTGCAAGACTGGGGCTGGAATTGCAGAGCTGGGTGCTTGGAAACATGCTTCAGTGTTTCCATGTTCCAGTGGAAGTGAAGGCAGCTCGGGATTCAGTGAACAAAAATACCACAAAGTTGTGGAAATTGCTGTTCCCCAGATCCTGCTGCTGCCCTCACCGACACGCAGCCCAAGTGCCCAGATCCTGAGTTTCCTCCTGCCCCCTGGCCTGTGGACAGCTGCACGCAAAAAGACTGAGAATTCCAAGAACTGCTCCATCTGCCTCCAAGTGCTTGTGTATCCAGCTCTAAAATCCTCATATGCCACCTGTGTCCTGGATGTTCGTGGGTGTGACAGCAGCAAAGTGCTGAGAAAGAGAGGGAAGTGGTGAGATGATCTGTCTGACCTGCTTATCCCACATTTTTCCTGAAAAGTGCATGCCCATTGATCCCGATAAATGCATCCCTCAGCCCTTCCCTTATCCAGAAGTGTGACAATCAGGAGGGGAGGGAGCTCAGTGCCACCCATCTCCTCTTCCCACACAGGGCCATCAATCATCACCACAAACAAGGGTTCACTTCCAGCATGTTCCATAGAATCAGGGAATCATTAGGGCTGGAAAAGCCCTCTAACGTTGAGTCCAACCATTAACCCAGCACCACCGTGTTCACCACTGGCTCATATCAGGACCAGAGTGTCCAGCATGCCCAGGGCTGTGCCTGTCCCCTGTGCTGGGCACTGCTGAGGCTCCTGCAGTGCTGGGTCCAGTTCTGGGCCCTTCAGTTGAAGAATGACATTGAGGGGCTGGAGTGAGTCCAGAGAAGGGAACAGAGCTGAGGATGGATCTGGAGAATCAGGAGCAGCTGAGGGAGCTGGAAAAGGGGCTCAGCCTGGAGGAAAGGAGGCTCAGGGGGACCTTCTGGTTCTGCACAACTCCCTGACAGGAGGGGGCAGCTGGAGAGTGTCAGGCTGTGCTCCCAGGGAACAAGGGACAGGATAAGGGAAAATGGCCTCAAGCTGTGCCAGGGGAAGTTCAGGTTGGATATTGAGGAGGAATTTCTTCACAGAAAGGGTGGTCAGCCATTAGAAAGGGCTGTCCAGGGAGGTGGTTGAGTCCCCATTCCTGGAGGTGTCCAAGGAACACCTGGATGTGGCACTCAGTGCTCTGGGCAGGGTGACAAGCTAGGGATCATTCACAGGCTGGACTCAATGATCTTGGAGGTGTTTTTCAACTTGAATGATTCTGGGATTTTATAAACTGTGTCCCTAAGTGTCCCATCCACACACCTGAACCCTTCCTTTTGCAGCAGCACCCAAACACCCACACAACCAAATACGGAACACCCAGCCCTCATCCTGCAGCTGTTTCTGTCGACTAATAAGGTGGAAATACACAGAAAAACACTGGGAAACACTGCATTAATCCCTTTTTTTTTTTTTTACTAACCACACCACTTCTCCAGACCTTTTTATTCCAGCTCTCCCATTCAACCACCTAAGATTTGCACCCCTGAAGATACAAACTGGAGGTTTTTCTACACCACATCATAAGGTGGTGTAGAAATCCAGCAGCCCAGGAGAGGATTCCTGAAGGACTTTGGCTATGTAGAAACGAGTCCTGAACCACTTGACTCCCAAGGTTAGTTCAAAGGTGAGTGTTAGTTTTCTTATTGCCCCATAGGATAAGAGGAGTAAGAAACTGTTGTGCTGTATTAGTCATTCCTGAGAGTCATTAACTCTTATTTGTATCTAACATATTGGAACCTGTTGGAATGTTTCAGAGCTGACTGAGGAGAGAGGGGGCCAGGGATGTGGATGGGGAGCAGGCAGGGTTGGGTGAGAGGGCATAAATTATATACTGATTATAGAAAAGGTAGATATATTTTATTTATGCACGCTTCATACATATATAGATACAGGGATATTGAGGGGTGTATTTGTAAAGTCAGATATAAAATTTTACACTCATTATGTGTTATTCCAAGGGGGAATGTGTTCAGATTGAAAGAGAGTTGGTTTATATTCGATATTAGGAAAAAATTTCTTCCCTGTGAGGGTGGGCAAGCCCTGGCACAGGTTGCCCAGAAAAACTGTGGCTGCCCCATCCCTGGACAAGGCCAAGTTGGATGGGGCTTGGAGCAACCTGGGATAGTGGAAGGTGCCCCTGCCATGGCAGGGAGTGGAATAAGATGGGCTTTAAGGTCCCATCCAACCCAAACCATTCCACCATTCTGTGATGATCCTTTCCCATAAATACACACCCACACAGGCGTAGCTCTGTGTACAAATCATTCTCTAATAAGATATAATTAAACGACTAATAGGCTTTACCCGTTCGTACGCATAACCACCCCAGCCCGCGCCCGTTGCCGCAGCGGCGCTCGGGCGGGCGGAGCGCGGCAGCCCAGGGGCTGCGGCCGTGCCGGGCCCGCGGCGGGGCGGGGAGCGGCGGGCAGCGGGGGAGGTGACTCCAGCCCCGGAGCTGCGGAGCCGCCCCGGCCGGGCGGGGCCTGAGGCCGCCGTGCCGCCCCTGCAGCCGCGGCGCGGCCCGGCCCGGCCCGGCATGAGGCTGAGCCGGGCGGCCGTGCTGGCGCAGGCCAAGGCGGCCGCGCTCGACGGCGTCCGCCGCCTCAACTGCTGGTGGGCGCGGGGACAGGCTGGCACGGGCCGGGGACAGGCAGGGACGGGAATGGGGGCACGGGGATGCAGGAGGGACAGGCCCGGATGAGGCTGAGGGGACAGTGATGGGGGGGACAGGCAGGGCTGGGGCTGGGGGCACGGGCAGAGATGGGGAGGGGTTCAGATGGGTCTGGGGAGGGGAGATGAGGATGGAGGGAGGGCAGGAAGGGATGGGGCTGGGTGGCAGGCAGGGATGGGGAGGTGGGACAGGGTAAGGGCAGGCAGGAGTGGGGAACGGGCAGGGCTGGGGAAGGGAAGGCACAACAAGACCCATGGCAGATTGTGCTGGAGCAGTTCGGTGGGGCCAGGCCCGGGGCTGGGGCTGTGACCCTGGGTGTGGGGGAGCAGTGGGTGGCTCAGCCCTGCTGTGCTCCCCCTGACCCCCCTCTCCTCCTGCAGGGGCAGTCACCTGACAGATGTAAGTACCAGAAGAACCAGAGGAGCCTGGGCCTGCAGCCGAAACAGGGATGCCATGGAGGGGATTGGGTTGGCAGGGCACTGGGGAGGGCCTGGCTTTGGGCTGGCCCAGTGCCTGTGAGCTGCAGGGCTTTTCAGGGTTGATTAGCATCTCACACCATTAAAATTGGGCTTGTTGCTGTTTCCACATTGGAAAATTTCCCTCTAAGGCCCAGCATGGAGCCCCGGAGAGCAGGACACTGAGTCCTAACTGTTGTGATTTTGGATGAGGTTCTTTCACTAGGGGAGGGCTGGCAGGGGTGGGAGGGAACCTTCCTGTGTGTGGAGGCTGCAGAGTTGCTGGAGCAGAAGAACAATGTGGCACTGGCTGGTATCTGCTGGTATTCCACTCCTGAGCAGAGGCTGGAGGAGTGCTGACACTGCACTCACTGTGTCAGAAAATCTCTGGTGCTGCTAAACTTGAGTTAGACTGAAGCAAACCCAAATTCCTCATCGTGCTTTTTGTGATTTCAGTTTGGTTTGTTTATATTTTTCTCCACAAGTGCCAGCTTGTTGTTTCTGTCTCTTCCTGCCCAGATATCAATATGCCGGGATTTGCCCAACATCGAGGTCATCACATTCAGGTGAATGCCAGTCTGCCAGCTTTGGAGAGGGCAGGGAAATCACCTTTTCCTGGGGGTGGTTTCTTCCCATGTTGCTGTGGTTGTGTGTATGAGCTGCCTGGCTCTTCATGCCCCATTTCTCAAGCAGCAGAGATACAGAAATGATTATCCCTCCCTAGTTCCTCTTCCCCATTCCTGTGCTCCTTGACAAAATATTCCCTGTTTTGACAAGTGGTAAAACCCCTTAGGATTGCTGCTCCTGAAGTTCTATTCCATAGTTTGGACAGGGATCTTGGCCTCTGTACGTGGCCTGTTAGCAGAATGCTTATTGAAATATTTCATGGGTCTTTCAGAGCTTTTTCCTTTCCATACACCCAACTTTCACCCATCCTAGGAATCCCATGGAGCCAATGCCGGGGAATTTGAGTCTTTTAGCTTGGGAATCTTGCACGGGTTCTCCTTGGGTGGGTCTGAGGAACTGCTACAGAAAAGGGGGCAGGTTTGGGGGGAGCAGAGGCTCTTTGTGATCCTCAGCAGAGGGGAACGGCAGCTCTTTGATTTCTTCCCTCTTTTGACAAAGATGAAATATCCACAAGCTGAATGTCCCTTGCTGTGCTGTGCTGGGGTGAGGCTGTTGCAGGAAAGGGGGCTGGGAAGTGCTGTGCTCCTTCCTGGATGGGGCAGCGAGGGCAGGATGGGCTCTGACCGTGTCTCCACAGCGTCAACGGCATCTCAGACCTCGAGCCGCTGCACCAGTGCCAGAACCTGAGCGAGCTGTACCTGAGGAAGAACAACATCACGAGCCTGGATGAGCTGTTCTACCTGAAGACGCTGCCGCGGCTGCGGGTGCTGTGGCTGGCGGAGAACCCCTGCTGCGGGCCTGACCCGCACCGCTACCGCATGACCGTGCTGCGCAACCTGCCCAGCCTGCAGAAGCTCGACAACCAGGGTGGGCTGAGTTCCCCTGCAAACAGCCCCGGGCCAGGGGCACCTGAGAACCAGGCACCTGTTGGCTCCGCTCAAAGGCGTCCTTTGATTTTTCCTAGAGTCAGGATGTGTTAGGGGTTGATTTAGATCTAGTGCTTCAGAGCTGTTTTCTCCTTTCCCCTTTCTTTTCCCTCTTCCCATCTGCTTCCTCTTCCTCCTTCCTCCTTCTCTATCCATCCACATCTGCATCTCCTGCGCCTTCCCTTCCCTTCCCTTCCCTTCCCTTCCCTTCCCTTCGCTAGCAGGACTGAGTGCCTCATTATAGCTCAGACAGTACCACTAATTAGTGGTTTTTAGAGCTCTCTCCTTTGCTGCGGCCAAACAAAGGTTCTATAACTGGATCTGCTGCTATAGAAAAGCTTCTTTTTTTTTTTTTTTTTTTCTATCTGGTAGCAGCACTTTGGTGGCTTTTGGAGCCTTCTCCAGGGACAAGAAATAGCAAAGATGTTTGCATCCCTCCCTGATACCCTTCTCACTTTGAGAAGTCGGTGATTGCTTCCAGCATTCTCCTGCACAGGTTTCACTGCAGGAGGAGGGTGAAAGCAAAATACCAGACAATTTTTGGACCAAACCCCTTGGGAACAGCTCTGCAGCAGCAGAACGTGCCCCGTTAGAGATGCCATTCCCCTGGGCTGTTGCAGTTCATAGCAACAGGCTTTTGTTGTGGCCTTTGCAGCTGTGACAGAGGAAGAGCTGTCGCAGGCCCTGGTGGATGGTGTGGAGATCACAGCCCCGCCGGCCAGGAGGAGCGTGGAGAACGGCTGGTCTGAGTCCACTGCCTCCAGCGCTGTTGGATCCACCACAGAGCCCGAGAGCGAGCTGCTCAGCTGCAGCCTGGAGGAGACAAAGTGAGGGCTGGGGAGCTGCTAGCATTTCTGGGCTGAACTTGTGTGCAGCAGGAAAGGACCCTGATATTCCAAAGGGCCAGGCCTGAAGCTGGTGCAGGTTCCTGTTGTTCAGTTACCGTGGTGGAGCTGTGCTGGTTTGGTGGCACTGGTGGGGCTGGTTCTCTGTCTGCCAAACAGGCTCTGCTGTGGGGGGTGACTCGAGCTCATCAGCTGCATGTGCAGGCAGGGATGGATCCTCTCTGATCTGGGAGCTCCAGTCCATTCCTGGAGTCCTCCAGCTGGATACTCCTTGCATGGTTGCCCATGATGAGGAAGAATTGGCTTCTGCCTTCCTGGCAGAGGAAGGTTCTCCCAGCTGGTCATAATAACATTTGCTTTTCCTCCCTTTTTTCAGCAAAACTCAGGAGGAGCTTGATATGAAGCCTGCTCCCAGGGATAAATATGCCTCATTTTCCCCTCAAGAGACAGACTGCAGCCACAAGAAGAGAGTGAGTATCTTTCAAAAACCAAATTTTCCTTGTGTGTGGGGCTGAGCCACAGCATTGGAGAAGGATGTGAAGAGCCTTGGATATGTCCAGAGGAGGGGAACAGAGCTGATGCCAGGGCTGGAAGAAATGTCCAGGAGCAGCTGAGGGTTCTGGGTTTGTCTGATCTGGAGAGAAGGAGGCTGAGGGGTAACCTCATTCCCCTCTGCAGCTTCCTGGGCAGGGAGGTGCTGAGCTCTTGTCCCTGGGATCCAGCAATAGGAGAGATGGGAATGGTTCAAAGCTGTGCCAGGGGAGGTCCAGACTGGACATTAGGAAGTGTTTCTTTAACAAGAGGAGGATCAAACCTTGGGAAGGGGATGCTGAACAGAAAGTTTAGGTGGTTCCTCAGCCCCCTCCATCCTTGTAGCCTTGGATGAATCTGGATTTTGGTGATTCAGCTGGGAATTGCTGAGTACTGGACTCGGTGCTGTTGCATCAATCAGCAGAACAAGATCTAACCTGCACTGCTTCACTCTGCATTAGCTGTCTAGAGCAGCACTACAGGTTCTGACCATTAAAGAAGGGGGAAATGATCCCCCATCACAGCTGAAGAGGTTCAGGTTGGATGTTGTGCAAAAGATTCTCCCTAGAAGGACAGTGATTTAGGCTGAGGAATCCTCCCTGGAGTTTTTCAAGGCATGGTTTGACAGAGCCAAGGCCCAGTGTTGGCAGTGGTCCTGTGGTGGTGGCAGGGCTGGGCTGGGGACCTTTAAGGGTCCCTTCTGGTGATTCCACCAGCTCTCATTCCTCAGAGCAGAGGGCTCCTGTCCTTTCCCATCCTACACATGCTGTGGAGCGAGGGCAGCCACTCCTGAATGTGCCTTTCCTTGCAGAAGGCAGGCTGGAGCGTGGCAGGGAGCCAGAGGCTGTGGGCAGCCTGCGCAGGACTGGGTGGATAGGTTGGTCCTGCATTCCAGCCCTGTCACGTGCCACATGCAGGCTCTGCCTGTGTTTGCCCCGAGGGCTTGGTTGTTAGTCCTGCTTCTGTGGCTGCAGGTGGCTGTTCCCAACTGCTCACAGTGGTGGTGGTGGTGGTGGTGGTGGTGGGGGAGGAGTTCCTAGAGAGCAGGGAAAATCAAGTGTCCTTGTCCTGCCTGGCTGGTACAAAGCAGTGTCTGCCTTATCCCGACAGAACAATGTCCTGAATGCCATCCTGCTTCTCATGAAGGAACTGGATGCAGAGGGGCTGGAGATCATCCAGCAGACGGTGGCGAGGAGGCTCCAGGCCTTCCAGAAGAAGGAGCTGCAGGAGGAGTGACAACGCCCATCCCCTTTCCAGCCTCCCTGGAGCCCCAGCCCTGTGGCACTGTCCTGCCCACACAGCCCTGGCTGCAGCCAAAGCCTTGGTGCTCCCTGCTCTGCTTCCCCTGTGAGGGGTTGGGATGAGATGCTCCTTTTCTGGAGTTTTCCTACATGTGCAGCTGGCTCTGTCACTGTTTGTATCCTGCTGGGGCCCTTGGATGGGAGCTGAAGGCAAAGCAGCAAAGCAGAAGGGAGCAGGGCTGCAGCCAGAGGTGCTGTGTGATCCAAGGGGGAGCAGAGCCTGCTGATGGCTGGGAAGGGCTCTGACCCTCAGCCAGCCTGGGGGGTGCACAGCACCTCTGTGGGCAGTTTGTACCATAGAGATTTGGTTTGGTGAAGTCTGACAGGGAAACATTGCCTGAGATGGTCACCAAGAACTGTCTGGTGCAGGTTGTGAAGGTCAATGTCCAGTTATTAATTTATCTTCCAGCTCCTGGCTGACTTTCTCAGGTTCTTGCTGGCGCACACAGTGTCTGCTGTGGTGGTCAGGCAGTCCAAAGGAAAGCTCAGAGCAGCCCAGAGGAAAGCTGGGAGCAGCCTAGGTGAACCAGAAATGACTCCCACATCCTGAATGCTCAGCTGTCCTCTCACCCCAACATTCCCTGCAGGCATTAGAGCAGTTTAAGGAAACATCCCAGTTAAAAGGCCCTGAGCGCTGCTGCCTGCTTTGCACAGGCATCAGGGGGTGGGTGTTGCTCTTTAACTGATAAAACTGCATTTACCAAGTTTTACAGAGCTGTTAAATACAACCTAAACTGTTGTGACACACCAAATAAACCCAATTATCCCTCAAGGCCGTGTAAGTGGTGGCTGGAGTTCAGCAAAGGCCTGGCTGGGGGCACTGCTCCATTACCTCTGGTTCAGGGAGTGCATTGTGAGCCCTGTGGAGCAGGAGGCGGGCTGGGAGCCTTCCCGCTTCACTGCATCTCTGAAACGGTGAGCCTGCTCCCAGCAATGCTCTGCAGGGGCACTGGGCTGACTGGGAACCTTCTTGCAACCACAGCAAGGGCAGACAGCAAAAGAGGTGGTGAGGAAGGCTCAGTGCAGAGCCACCTGGGCAAGATGATGGCCCTGAGACACAGGACATGAGCCCTCTGTGCCTCCCAGTGCTGCAGTGGCGACGTGGCCTTTTCATGGCCCCCCTCTCCCTCTTTATGCAGTGTCCAGGCCGTGCTGCTGGGAAGGAATGCTCCTCAGGGATGGTGACAGCCCCCTCTCCACAGGCCTGACCTTGGTGGGAAGGGACATAGTTTGACCTTTGCCACTTGGGGGGAGATTTGCCGATGCCTTTAACTCCTCCAATGACCTTCGTTCTTGCCTTCTGCGTTAAACCCAGCTGCAGTTGTGTGATTTATGATGTCCCACACTTCCCTTGACAGCCAGGGCCTGGGAGACTCACCCTGCTGAGGGCAAGTCTTCTCCCAGGCTCCTGGCCTGTCCATGTCAGGGAACAGGGGAGCTGTTCTTGGGGTGAGCTGGAGCCCCCAGCTTTTCTGGAATGCGAGTGATCAAAGGAAACGTCCATCAGGACTCGTTGGTCATGGGGCTGGTGGAGCAATCACCGTGCCCTTGAGGCCACTCTGACACAGTTTCTGGGGAAGTCAGGCTGCTCACTGCCTACGTGCCGTGCTCGTCATCCTTGGCTGCTGCTGGTGCTGCCCTCGGAGCTCCCAACTGCTCCTTGCAGCATCCCTGCAAACCCCAGTGGAAGTGCAGCCCCTCCGGGGCCCTGGCAGCCTGCCTTCCCACTGCAGGATGCTCCTGGAGTTCTGCTCTGCCCCCATTTCAGGGTGGGCAGGATGTGCTGGGAGTACAGTCGTGTTCCCTCTTGCTCATCCTGGGGATGCAGTGGCTGTACTTGTCCATTTTCCCGCAGGAATTTGGTCCTCCAGGTGTTTTTTTGGTGGAAATGAGGTGTGAGGGCTACAATGACTCCTGTCCCTCAATGTGCAGCTGCTCTGAGCCTGGGGACAACCCTGTCCCCATTCACACCCTAGACCTGGCTGCTGCAGGGCTGTGCTGCCGACAGATTTTCCATGTGACCTGCTCTCACCCTGCCCTGCCTCAGCCGGGAATATCGAGCGGTGAATGCAGATGATTCCCAGCTGTGGAAAATGCCAGCGGCTGTGCAGATCCACTTCTCTTCAGACCATCCTCAGGGACGCTGAGAGGCCTCTGATGGTGAGGCAGGTGTGAGGTCCATGGCTGAGGGAGGGAGGGAGGCAAGGAGTGGGCTGGGGCTCCCTCAAAGAGGAGTGGCACATGGGACACTGGAAGAGCCCATGTCCAACCCAGGAAATGCAGCTCCAGGAGAAGCCAGGTCTGTCTGGGGTCCCCAGAGCAGATATTAGTTCTTTCTGCCTCCGTCAGCAAGGTCTGCCACTTCATGTATCCAGCTCTGGCAGGGAAGAGACAATAATTCCTATCTTCCTCCAAAGCCTAAAATGTATCCAGTAGGGGGAAAAGCACTGAAATCATGGAATCATGGAATAGTTTTGGGTGGGAAGGGACCTGAAAGGCAATCTCATTCCACCCCCTGCCACAGGCAGGGACACCTTCCACTATCCCAGGCTGCTCCAAGCCCTGTTCAGCCTGGCCTGGAACACTTCCAGGGATCCAGGGGCAGCCACAGCTTCTCTGGGCACCCTGTGCCAGGGCCTCACCACCCTCCCAGGGAACAATTCTTTCCCAATATCCCATCTAACCCTGCGGCAGTGGGAAGCCATTTCCCCTTGGCCTGACGCTCCAGGCCCTTGTCCAAAGTCCTTCTCCAGCTTCCTTGTTGGCTCCTTCAGGTACTGGAAGGTCACAGTTAGGTCACCTGGAGCCTCTCTTCTCCAGGCTGAACAATCCCAGCTCTCCCAGCCTTCCCTCCCAGCAGAGCTGCTCTATCCCTCTGCTCATCCTGGAGCCTCCTCTGGACTCTCTCCAGCAGCTCCAGCTCCTTGCTGTGCTGGGACAGGGCTGGGGTAGCTCTGCAGGTCTCACCTGAGCAGGGCAGAGGGGCAGAATCCCCCCTTTCCTGCTGCCCACGCTGGGATCAGCCCAGCACAGGAGGAGTTTCTGGGATGGGGCATGGCCAGCCCTCACCACCAGCACCCCCAAGTCCTTCTCCAGGGGCTTCTCCATCTGTTCATCCCCAGCCCAGATTGATCCCAGGGCTGTCCCAGCCCAGGAGCAGCACCAGCACTTGGTGGTGCTAAATCTCATGAGATTCCCATGGGTCACTGCTGGAGCTTGTCCAGGTCCCTCTGGATGGCCCTGTCCTTCAGGAATGTCACTGCCCCCTCAGCCTGGTGTCACCTGCCAACCTGCTGAGGGTGGCCTCGATCCCTGTCTGTCAGGGATGTGGAGATTGAATGTCACTGGTCCCAGTATGGAGCCCTGGGACACCACTGGTCACCGATGGCCATCGGGACTCTGAGCCACTGACCCTCTGCAAGTGACCATCCAACCAATTCCTTGTCCATCTAACAGTCCAGCCATGGAATCCAGCTCTCTCCAATGCAGAGAGAAGGATGTTGGGTGGGATTGTGTCCAGGCTTTACAGAAATCCAGATAAATGACATCCACAACCCTTCCCTGGTCCACTGATGGACTCACTCCATCACAGAAGGCCAGGGGGCAAGTCAGGGGGAACTTTCACTTGGGGACAGCTCCATGGGGAGGACAAAATAACGGCATGTTTGACCCCAAAAGACTGATGCATCCTGGTGCTGGCACTGTCCCGGAGGCTGGAGCGTCAGCCGACAGCCCCAGGAGGGAAGTGGCCTGGGAAAGGCTCTCTGTGGCTGTCTGGCACAGCCTGAGTGCGCAGAGCTCGGCCAGGCCGGCACACTTGGCCGGCACCCTGAGAAACTGCCTCACAAACAAGCACAGCACCACCCTAAAGCCCTTTGGTGCTTCCATTGAAGGTGGGAACTGAGTGATTTTCCTCTGGAATTGTGAAGCCTTTCGCAATTCCCAGATGGGAAAGGATGCTGAGCTTGCACTCACCATGACCTGGTCAGGGAGGAGAAGCTGCCTGTGGTCCCACTCTTCCCAGGCTTTGAGGATACACAAAACCAGGAAACCCCCTGGCCCAGCATTAACCTGGCTTGGGAAAACCATCAGGCTTTGCGTATCCCTGCCCCATCCTGCCGCCCTTTCCCCCCGCAATGACCACTCCAGGAGGCAGGTTTGGCTCCAGCAGGTTTTATCTCTAGAGGAGAGGAGCAGCGCCGCAGGCAGTGCGGGATCGGGGCGCACGGAGCAGCGGTGAGGTGACACGGTGCCTGTGGCCACGTGGTGACAGTCACAGCCAAGCGTCATGCAAGGGGAGAGGGGCTCGCCAGGACCCCTGTGCTCAGCCCTCGAGACCCCCACGGGGGATGGAGCTTCACCAGGGCTCAGGGGCAGCCAGAAGCCCCCGGGAGCAGCTCCGACCCACTCCGGGATGGCTCCGCATCCTCCTCACTCCTCCCGCACGCGGGGCAGGCGACTACAAGCAGCAGCAGTTGGCTCAGGCGGTCAAGCCGCTAAGTAAGGACTCAAAATACCCCATCATTAAATAATAATAAACTATTAAGGGAAGATTAAGGGTCTGGGCTGCACGGCTGGGCTCAAGCAACTCTTCTGCATCCGCACAGGGACCAGAACCCGCAGCAGTGATTCGAGGCATGATTGTGCCATTCTGGGAGCCAGCACCAGGCTCTGCCTGCTGTTAGGGGTCGATGGCAAAGCTACAGGGCTACTGAGAACAGGGGGGACACGGTGCTCCCCCAGCAGCACGTGGGCACGGAGAGGACACGGCGGGAGCTGTGGGTCAGGCTGGTGGGACTAGAAGCCCTTCTCGATGCTGAGGGTGCGGCGGGTGACGTGCTCCATCTGCCCCGAGATGTACTCGGTCAGGCTGATCTGGTAGTTGGCAAGCATCTTCAGCATCAGCCGCAGGTTCAGCCACCACTGCTCCTGGGGCAGCCTGTGCCTGTGCAGGGGGACACAGCTCTAGAGGGGACACGCCAGGAAGATCCCCCCAGGAGCCAGTGAATCGCTGGGGCACGAGGACTTACTCAAAATCTGTGACCTTCTTGAGCTCCGTCACGGGGCTGAAGGCCACCACCTTCTTCCGCAGCCCAATCACGCAGGCAGTGTCTCCAGAGTTGGCAAACACACGCCCTGGGATGGGGACACTGCTGACCTTGGCCACCTCACTGGGGCCAAGCCTGGAGCAGCAGCCACCAGCCTCCCCCACCCCCTGTGGGATCCCCAGCCCTCGGCTCACCCTTGCTGTACACTTGCTGCAGCTTCTCTGACATCCACAGCACCGCCTTTACTCCCAGCTTGGTCCCGTAGTTCCGATCAAAGGGGGTTGGGGCTCCCCCCTGGGGACAAAGAAATGGGGATGTCAAGCCTGCCCAGCTCTCAGGGCCAGCGTGGCCCATGTCACCCTGTCCCCTGTACCTGCTGGAGGTGGCCCAGGACGTTGATCCTGCAGTCGAAGATGCCTTTGCCCTCGGAGGAGTAGAGGTTGTAGAGGAACTCGGTGGTGTAGTGCTCGTGGCACTTCTCATTACTGGGGAGCAGAGGGAAGGGCTTGGGGGGCTGCTCCTTCCTCTGGCATCCCCAAGGGGTCCCCCTTTGTTTCCCATAACACCTTTTTTGCTCTCACTGAGGCCCAGAGCCCCAGCCTGTGTCCCCAGGAGGATCCTGGGGACGGCAGCAGACGCATCCAGTGTCCCCACGGCCGAGAGCGTGCCCACGGTGCCAAACCTCACGGTGCCCAGGGACCCTCTCTGGCCACGGGAATGGCACAGCTCCGGCCTTGCTCCCTGCATAGGGCTGGGGTTTGCAGCAACTGTCCCCAAGGGCCCCCAACTCACCGCAGCACCAGCCCTCTCTGGATATCCGTCTTCATTTTGTCGGTCAAGTGCTCCACGTTGGCCTGCAAGATGAACACCAGGATGCCGGCAGCCATCCTGCAGCCCTCTGCTCCTGACATCAACCCAGCATCTTCACAGGGCTTGGCCACACTCCTCCAGCTCCTGCCCTGCTCTGGAGCCCTCCCTCTCCCAATTTTCCTTCTGATTTCAGCCAGAGATCTGCTCCTCCCTGCTCACCTTCAAGTCGTGGATAGTGAAGGGATCCTCGTAGACGTAGGCGGCGTCGGCGCCCACGGCGATGCCGGTGACAGTGGACAGGTAGCCACAGTAGCCACCCATGGTCTCCACGATGAACACGCGGCGCTTGGTGCCCGAGGCCGACTGCTTGATGCGGTCGCAGCTCTGCGCCCAGAGAAGAGGGGGTCACACTAGGGAAAGCTACCTTTGCTTCCCAGCATGGGACCTTGGCCATCCCACGCCACGATGGCGGGTGGTGGAGCGGGA
Organism: Lichenostomus cassidix; assembly: GCF_008360975.1. NCBI lineage: Eukaryota > Metazoa > Chordata > Aves > Passeriformes > Meliphagidae > Lichenostomus > Lichenostomus cassidix. The sequence continues at coordinate 22,931,452 of NC_139490.1, forward strand.
CAGCCCCATGAGCTGTCCCTGTGCATGTCCCACACCTCCATGGCGGCGTTGACGGCCGTGTCGGAGCCCAGGCTGAAGTCGGTGCCGGGCACGTTGTTGCTGATGGTGGCGGGGATGACGCACATGACGATGCAGAGCTCCTCGTACTGCCCACGCGCCTCCACCAGCTGCAGCACCCCCTCGTATGCCTGTGAGCAGTGGAGGGATCGGCATCGCATCCCAAAAAGGTTCTTTTGGAATGCCCTCAGCCACACAGCCCCTGCTGAACCGAGGGTTCCACCGCACCTCGAAGCCCCCGATGACCAGCAGCCCCTGGATGTTGAATTTGCGCACGTTCTCCACGATCTTCTCCATGCAGGTCTTAGGCAGTGTCCTGCGGTGGGGAAAGGGGCAGACAGTGGGGTGAGGATGGTGGGGACACCCCTCCCCTACACCCCTGTCCCCAGGGCTGCACTCACCGCTTGGTGCCCAGCATGGAGCCGCCGCGGCCCAACCATCCTGCCACGTCATGCCAGCCCACCTCGCGGACCTGTGGGCAGCGGCACCAGGTTAGGGGCAGGAAGAGCCTCCCAGCACCCCCTCCAAGCCCAAGCCCACACCCCAGGATACCTGTGGCTCCCAATCCCCCTTACCTGCCCCTTGGCCAGGCCCTCAAAGCCATCGTTCACCACGTAGATGGTGTGTCCCTGGCAGATGCCAATGCGCACGGCCGAACGAACGGCGGCGTTCATGCCGGCGGCCGGCGCTCCCACATTCAGGATGGCCATGCTGAAGGGGCTCTGTGGGGAAAGGGATGGGGACAGCACATCCCTGCGCGTCCCCAAGGCAGGGATGGTGTCCCCCGCTGCTCCCCATCACCCCTCACCTTCTCCTGAGCTGGCTTCTGGTGCGCCAGCAGCTTGTAGATGTTCCAGTTGTTCTCAAAGCTCCTGTAAGGACATGGTGACATGTGCCCAAGGCACGTCTGGGACAAGGGGGAGTCTCCCCCGTGCCCCTGGCGTGTGACTGGGGACACCCTTCTGGCTGCAGGAGAAGCTCCCATCCAAGAGAGATGTCTACCCCAATCCTGGTCCCTGCTCATCACCTGCCACGGAGCTGGATGGCCTCGTCAAACCTCTTCTCATCCATGGCCTTCTGTACATCCTTTGTCTAGGGCCAGGAGAAAGATGCAGCACTGTGACACCCATGGTCGCAGGGAGGGAGTGGGACCCCCACTCGAATTCCCTGGTACTCACCACCTGCACACACTCCATGAGCGGCAGCCGCACCGACTGGTTCCCGGAGAGGCTCACCACGCAGGCCGGGGTGTCCGGCGTGGCCTCCAGCAGCGCCATCACCGCCTCCATCCCCATCTTGCTGCTCTGCAAAGGGACAGGGGCACCTGTGACACTGGGACCACCAGTGCCAGATGGGTGGGATGCTCAGGGATGCTCCCACAGGCTTGTATACATGTGGCTGCTGATTCACTGCTGGAAAGCTGCTGGTTTATTTAAAAATCCAAGAAATTTGGAGTAAATGAGGAGAAATGGGTGCATCCGAGCCTCATCCCAGCTAGCAAATCCTTTCCATTGGGCAGAGGGGTGGCAGGAGCAGGGCTCCCCCTCTCCGTGTCCTGCCCTGGACCTACCAGCACACGGTCAAAGGCAGACGGGGTCCCTCCGCGCTGCACGTGGCCAAGGACAGTGACCCGCGTGTCGAAGCCCAGGCGCTGCACCACCAGCTGTGGGGAAGAGGGGACGTCACACCGGGGACCCACTGGTGTCCGTGAGTGCCAGGGTGGCGCCGGGGAGGTCACTCACGTCCTTCACGTAGTTGGAGGAGATGGGTTTGCCGCTGCGATCGATGGCACCCTCGGCGATGATGATGATGTTGAGCCGCGAGCCCCGGCTGCGCGTCTGGCACGAGGGGAGGACAAACGGCCACCGCGGCTCAGCCCAAACTCACCGTGGGCCACATGCGAGTGCCCTCCCCTCCCCTCCCCTCTCCTCCCCTCCCCTCCCCTCCCCGCCAGCCGTGCTGCCCCGGGGGTGGCTCAGGTCACGGGCAGCCGAGCCCCCGAGCCAGCGCTGCCCCTGGCACGCGAGGGCTGGATTTGCGCTCGGCTGAGTGCCCCGGTTCACAGGGACAATGGCGGCGGCTCCCGAAGCTTCGTGGGGCCATGCGGGGACTCCCCGGGGGAAAACAGGGGATGGGATGGTAGGAACTCCCCCTCACCTCCCCAAGCCTCTCGCACATGAGGTCCTCCCAGCCGTCCTCCGGAGGGGATTCAGGGATGAAGAGCCAGTCGGCGCCTGAGGCCAAGCCGGACACCAGCGCCAGGTACCTGGGGGGACACAGCAGTGGCAGTGCCAGCCCCAAAACGTGGCATCCCGTCCCACCGGTGGGCTTCCCCACCCATGGGGGCTTACCCGCAGTGGCGACCCATCACCTCCAGCACGAAGGTCCGCTGGTGGCTGCAAGGACACGGGCAGGGAGAGAAGGAGGTGGGTGGGTGTGATGTCCGGGGTGGTACCACCCTGACCCCCAGCCCTGTCCCGCTCACCTCTGCGCCGTGGTGGTGATGGCGTCGATGACCTCCATGATGCGGTGCAGCGCCGAGTCGGTGCCGATGGTCATGTCGGTGCCGCAGAAGTCGTTGTCGATGGAGCCCACCAGCCCCACGATGTTCAGGCGGCAGTTCTCCCGCGCCACCTCCTCGCTGATCTGCCCTGGGGGGTCACAGCCACCACACCGATCATTTCAGGGCGCTCACATCCCCCTATCCCAGAGCTGGAGCACAGCCCTCGTTGGGGTCACTGCACCGGGGTGACCCTCTCGACCTCATCACCCTGCAGGTCTCCATCTACCCACCCGGGGGTTGGAAGGGGTTCACCCACCGTCCCGGACCAGCTCCTCCAGCAGCCCGGCCCACTCGGAGCGGAAGATGTCAGCGCCGGTGAGGCTGCCGTCGCCGCCGATGACGCACAGGTTGGTGATGCCGTGCTCCACCAGGTTGCGGGCGGCCCGGAGCCGTCCTGCACGTGTGGTGAAGGCCTTGCAGCGGGCACTGCCGATCACCGTCCCGCCCTGGGGACAGAACGGGACACGCGGCTCGTCACGCGTGTTTGGGGGCCTGGTATGTATCTGGGGTCCCGCGGCCGCACGGTGACCCTCACCAGCTGGATGATGTTGGAGACGCTGAGCCAGTTGGCTTGTTTGATGTTGTCACCCCCCTCCACCAGCCCCTCGTAGCCCTGCGGAGAAGCAGAGGGTGCAGGTGAGGGGTGCTCTGGCACAGAGGGGTGGATCCCCCCAAACGTCACGGGGAGCAGGGGGTACCCCAACCTCATAGATGAGGAACACCTTGGCTCCCACGTATATCCCCATGCGGGTGACGGCACGGACAGCGGCGTTCATGCCTGGAAAAGTGAGATATGAGCGGAAACATTCCCATGGCATCCTGCACCCTGCAGGGAATGGGATCCCATAGGTGACCCCGAAGTGTCCCCTCGGCAGGGGGAACCCCGTGGGACCCAGCGACCTACAGGGAATGGGATCCTATAGGTGACCCTGAGGTGTCCCCTGGAGTGGGTGGGGAGCCACGTGGGCTGAGACCGGGAAAACTCAGCGCACGGCTGGGCCTGTGGACGAGAAACTGCCCGGGAGCGAGTTCCTTATCCCGGGGGGGGACAACGGGGACGGGGACCGAAACACCCCCTCCGTGGGGCTCCCCCCGTGGGGCCCCTGCCCTCCCACGGCCACGGCCCGAGGGTGACGGGGTCGGGGAAGCGCGGCGGGCGGGGGGCACAGGGAGGGGGTTCCATCCGCCCGCCCCGGGGAGGAGCGCGGCCCGCGGGCTCCGGCCCCGGGCGGTCACGGACACGGACACGGACACGCGGGGAGGCCGCGGCCCCGGCCCGAGCCCCCCGCCCCGCCGGGCGCACCTTGCGCGTCGCCGCCGCTGGTGAGGACGGCGATGGCCATCCCGGCCCCCGCCATCCGCAGCCGCTCCAGCTCCGCCGCCGCCATCGCTGCGCTCCCGGCACCGGCGCCGCCACCGCGGACACGCCCCGGGACACGCACCGACCGGGGACACGCCCCGGGACACGCCCCGGGACACGCACCGACCGGGGACACGCCCCGCCCCGGGACCCGGACCCGCCCCGACCGGGGGACACGCCCCGGGACACGCCCCGCCCGCCGCCGCGCCGCGACAGACCGGGTGACACGTCGCGCCGTGTCGCGACACGATGCGCCATGTCGTGCCGGACAGTGGGCACATGTCCTGCCATCCCGGCCCGCGCCATCCTGCGGGAAGTGCATCCCAGAGTCCTGAAGGAATCGGCTGATGGAGCTGCCCAGCCGCTCTCCAGAATATTCAAAAGGTCCTGGCTGTCACCTCAAGTCCCAGGTTACCGGAAAAAAGGGAGTCCTTGTCCTCATCTTTAAAAAGGGTGGAAAGGAGGAGCGTGGAAAGTGGGACCTACCAGCCCGTCAGCCTCCTCCTTGTGCCTGGGAAATTCATGGGAGAGATCCTCCTGGAAGCTCTGCTGAGGCAGGGAGGACAGGAGGGGATTCGGGACAGGCAGCACGGCTGCACCGCGGGCACATCCTGCCAGAGCAACCCAGGGCCTTCTGTGATGGAGTGAGTCCATCTGTGGACCAGGGAAGGGTTGTGGATGTCATTTATCTGGATTTCTGTAAAGCCTGGACACAATCCCACCCAACATCCTTCTCTCTGCATTGGAGAGAGCTGGATTCCATGGCTGGACTGTTAGATGGACAAGGAATTGGTTGGATGGTCACTTGCAGAGGGTCAGTGGCTCAGAGTCCCGATGGCCATCGGTGACCAGTGGTGTCCCAGGGCTCCATACTGGGACCAGTGACATTCAATCTCCACATCCCTGACAGACAGGGATCGAGGCCACCCTCAGCAGATTGGCAGGTGACACCAGGCTGAGGGGGCAGTGACATTCCTGAAGGACAGGGCCATCCAGAGGGACCTGGACAAGCTCCAGCAGTGACCCATGGGAATCTCATGAGATTTAACACCACCAAGTGCTGGTGCTGCTGCTGGGCTGGGACAGCCCTGGGATCAATGTGGGCTGGGGATGAACAGATGGAGAAGCCCCTGGAGAAGGACTTGGGGGTGCTGGTGGTGAGGGCTGGCCATGCCCCATCCCAGAAACTCCTCCTGTGCTGGGCTGATCCCAGCGTGGGCAGCAGGAAAGGGGGGATTCTGCCCCTCTGCCCTGCTCAGGTGAGACCTGCAGAGCTGCCCCAGCCCTGTCCCAGCACAGCAAGGAGCTGGAGCTGCTGGAGAGAGTCCAGAGGAGGCTCCAGGATGAGCAGAGGGATGGAGCAGCTCTGCTGGGAGGGAAGGCTGGGAGAGCTGGGATTGTTCAGCCTGGAGAGGAGAGGCTCCAGGTGACCTAACTGTGACCTTCCAGTACCTGAAGGAGCCAACAAGGAAGCTGGAGAGGGCTATTTCCAAGGGTCTGGACAAAGGGTAATGGCTTCAAACTGCCAAAGGGCAGGGTTAGGTGGGATATTGGGAAGGAATTGTTCCCTGGGAGGGTGGAGAGGCCCTGGCACAGGGTGCCCAGAGAAGCTGTGGCTGCCCCTGAATCCCTGGAAGTGTTCCAGGCCAGGCTGGACAGGGCTTGGAGCAGCCTGGGACAGTGGAAGGTGTCCCTTCCCACCCAGAGCATTCCATGACTGTATTCCATGCCACAGCAGGCTGTGTGATGCCATTAGGTGCCACCCCAGGCTGTGCCATGCTCTGCTAAGGAGACGAGCTGGAGCTTTTACTAGAAATTTCTCATTTCCAGATTTTCAAATTGTGATTGTTTCAGGTGTAATTAAAACACAAACCCGTGGGGGAAGCCCTGCCACGGATTTCTCATGCCCACAGCCCAGCTCAGCTCCCCAGTGTCACCCTTTCCAGGGAGAGGTTCCTGTTGCTGGATGCCCACAGCTGGGAGGCTGCTCCCTCCACTCCTCCCCCTTCCCTGGGAATGGTCCCCATATCCCCGTGTCCCCCTGGTCTCCCACATCCCCCAGGAGAGTGGGATCGGACCGTGCCCAGCCAAGGGATGGGGAAACTGAGTCAGGCGCTGGCTGCTCGCCCAATTCAATGTGTGCCGGGCAGAGGCTGGAGCCTCATCCTGCATCCTCTGGCATATCCGGCAGGGAAAGGGTGCGGGTGGCTCGGGTTAAGGAAATGGGAGAGACCTGGCCGGAGTCCCGCTCTCCTCCTCCCACTGCCCCACCTCCCCGGCCCGCTTAACATCCCATGAGCCAGCCGTGGGGCCACCAGCGCGTCCCCGGCGCGGTCCCCACGCCGAACTCCGTGCCGGGCCAGCCGTGGTGCCACCAGCGCGTCCCCACCATGCTGCTGCTGCTGCTGCTGCTGCTCTGCGGGGCCCTGGGCTGCGCGGCGGAGCAGGCGGGTAAGGCAGGGACACGGCGGTGCTCGGGGACATCGGGGATGGCGGGGGGTGACGGAGCGGTGGGTGATGTCCCCACGTCTCCCGCAGCTCCGCTCGCCTTCACCATGCTGCAGCTGACGCGAGTCTACAAGGGCAATTCCATGTTCTGGGGGAACGCCAGCCTGAACGGGGAGCTCAGCCACCTCCTGGACGAGCTTAACGTCACCCAGGTGCTCCCGCTGGAGCCTCCGGACGCCTGGGCCCGGCGGCAGAACGAGGTGATCGCCTACCTGAGGACCTTCAGGCAGCTGGTGCAGCTCTTCAACAAGGAGAGACCCACCAACTGTGAGTGGTACCCGGGGACAGGGCCCAGTCCCCTGGGGAAGGGGAGCCTCTCCCGTGCTGCCAGGGCACAGGGGGGGCTCTCCAGGGACAGGTGGGCAAAGGGATGGGGATGTGGCCATGTGCAAAACCTCTCTGTGGGCAAGGGGAACCCTTCTGTGGAGCTGGGAATTTCTTACCCTGGGAACTGATGGGATGATGCTCAACCTGTTGCTGCTCCTCTGGAAAAGGGCTGGAGGCTGCAGCCTGTGGGGGGTGAGGTGTGGGAACCCTTCCTGCTCCTTCCCTGTGCTCTGCCTGCATCCCGCCTGGATCCCACTTACACCTGCCTGCATCCCACCTGCTCCCTGCCTGCATCCTGCAGCTTGTGGGAGCTGTGGGACGCTGCTGGCGATGGTTTCGTGCTCCTGCCTGCTCCACTTCACAAGCTTAGTTCCTTTCCTTTCCTTTCCTTTCCTTTCCTTTCCTTTCCTTTCCTTTCCTTTCCTTTCCTTTCCTTTCCTTTCCTTTCCTTTCCTTTCCTTTCCTTTCCTTTCCTTTCCTTTCCTTTCCTTTCCTTTCCTTTCCTTTCCTTTTTTTCCTTTCCACTGGTTTTGCCCCAGCTCCACTTTTGCCCCAGCTGTACCCCTGGGGCAGCCTGGTGTCACCGCAGGGTCTCTGGCTTGACCTGCCCTGCCCCTCCTGGTGTCCCTGTACTCCATCCGTGAGAGCCACGAGCAGCTCTGTGCCCAAAACCTCCCTCTCTGTCAAACCAGAGCTATGCTGTTTGGAGATAAGGGAGGGAAAATAATCCTGGCCGCTGGAAAAGTCACTGCTGTGGCCAAAGCGAGGGGAAGCAGAGCTGGGGGTGGCATGAGGCTGAGGCCAGTTTGCTGCTGGGAGGGCCACGGGGTGCTGAGGGTGGCAGTGTGGTGACCTTGTCCCCTCCCTCTGTCCCCGCAGTCACCAACTACCTGTCCTGCCACCTCGGCTGCAGCCTCTTCCCCAACGGCACAGCCCAGAGCTTCTACGAGGTGACCCTCAACAGGACGGCGTTCCTGAGCTTCCATGTCCCCAGTGCCACCTGGGAGCGGCGCTGGCCCGGAGAGCTCCCGGTGGCCACCTTCGCCCAGGCCCAGCTGATGAAATACCCCATAACCACCCAGGACCTGCAGTATTTCCTCAACACCACCTGTGTCAGCCTCCTGCAGGCTCAGAGCGCCAGGATGGGTCAGCGGTGGGGCTGGGGCTGGGGACAGGGACACGGTGGGGTGGCCCAGTCATCACCTCTGTCCCTCTCGCCTCTTGCAGGAAAAGTCAGCGGCCGACCGCACGCTCCGCTGGTGCTGGGGCTGATCCTGGGGAGCCTCGCCCTGCTGGGCATGGCCCTGAGCATCTTCCTCTGCACGGGAGGGAGCTGCTACCGTGGGCAGCTGTCCCACGGCACCCCGTGGGCACAGAGGACAGACCCAGCACCCTCCTGTGGATCCACCAACACCCTGTGGAGGCAGGGGACTGATCCATCATTTTCCCAAGGATCCAGCAAATCTCCGCAGGTTCATCATCACACTGGGGAGGCAGGGGCTGGATCCATCATCCCTGCGTAGAAACAGAGGACGAATCCATCACCTCCCCGTGGATGCACAGGGACCAAGGCCATCCCTCAGGAGGGATGCATGTCCCCAGCGCCACAGGCTTTGTTCCCAAGGACACTGGTGGCTTCCCAGTCCTGTCCCAGCTGGACTGACCCCCCAGCAGCCCCCAGCCCTGTGGATGGTCCCCACGCCAGGCAATGAATGCACTGAGACTCCACACTGGGCACGGATGGAAAAAGTGGGGAGAGGGGTGTGGAGGGGAAAGTAGCAGGAGAAACAGCTATGGAATGGTTAAAAGGATGGTGTTAAACTCTCATTTATCCCCATCCCAGTGGGGATGGAGGGAGGATGTCACACCTGGTGTAATAAAAGCACCCATCAGCTCCCACCACACCTTTGGCTGCTCTCATTCCCCCTGGCAGCACCATGTGGATCCATCCTGGACCACAGCTGCCAGTGCTGGGTAGGCTTGTTGGTGTTGCCAGAACTTGAGTTGGGCACTAAGTTTTCCAGACCTCTGGAAAGATGCTGGTGGTGTTTACTGGAGGGTTTTGCACCTCCTGAGTGCACTTCAGCCTTCTCCCAGCTTTGGTTTGACTTAGTTAAGTCATTTTCCCAATGTTTTTCATTTCCTCGCTCGGTGTGAGATGCCGAGGTCAAGCACACACAGCTGTGAGGGGACAGTTTTCCTTTTCCACAATCCAAATCTGAGCTAAAAACTCCTCTTTGACTGTTTAAACTTTGATTGCATCGATAAGAAACTCTTGGCCGTGTTTCTCTTTCACCATAAAGAGGATTTTGAGCTCTCCTGCTCATCTCCACGGCTCCAGGGGCAGGAAAGGCTGGGGATGAGCCAGGAGCTGGCTGGGGACAGCACAGGAGAGAGGCTTTCCTGGATTAACTTCCAGCTCTTTCCTTTCTAAACTGCCTGCAAGCAAGAAAGGGTGGAATGAGGGAAGACGGGAAAAGAGATGTGGGACAGAAGGGATGGGAAGATGACCTTAGGGGTTGTGCTCACGGAGGGATGGAGGAGGAGGTCTCCAAAGGCCACATCTCATCACCCTGGCCCCCAGCCACCCCCGGGCTCCTGGGGCAGGGGCTGGGGCGCTCCCCACCCTTGTCGGGCTCCAAGAATGCAAAACAAGGCTGATGAGGCACAGAACGTCATCGGAGCAGCGCCCTTGGCAGGAGCTGTGCTGCGGGCCGAGCGCTCCGTGTCCCTGATCCACAATCCAGGGACACCAGGGCCATCCCGAAGGTCACATGCAGTGGGTTTGCTCCCCATGAAGGGATGAAATCCCTTCCAGCTGGGAGAAACCGCTGCATTCCCGGCTCTGCTTTGGGTTTTGGACTTGGGGCATCTCTGCTACCTGCAGATGTTGCACTGTGGTCCCCAAGGCCTGGAGTGATTCTCGTTCCCAGCCCCACTCCCTGGGTTGCAGCTCCTTGCTCTGGCTGGGATGGCTGAGTGTGGGTGCTGTGGGATCCCCAGGGCTGTGATGGAGCAGGGATGGTGCTCGGGATAGACCCAGGCTGGAGACACTGGGGAGGCCTGGAACAGCAGAGCTTGTTTTGCTTTTGGCTCCAGAAACATGTCATCTTTTGGACAGATGAGCAAGTCTGAGCTTCTCCTCTTCCAGCAGCTCGGGAAAAGCCTTTCTCCTGCCCCCGAGCTGCCTGTGTGTGTCTGGAGAATGCTCCAGAACAGAGCTGACTCTGCTGCTGATCTCTAGTTTCCACTAGGGGTGGGGCAGTGGGGATTCCCCAAAACTGCAGGACCCCAAGGAACAGCCTCATCTCCATCAGTGTCCATGGGTAACACACCCAAACCTGGCACCTCCATCCCAAGGCACCTCCCTGGCACTGACCAGCACCAGTGTCCCACATGAACACTGTGGCCAGCAGCAGAGGGGTTATGCTGGCAGCATCCACCTCCAGCACGTTGTAGCCCCAACATTTCTCTTCCTCATCCCAAATCCCACAGTTTGTTGCCTCAATTTTTCTCTTCCTCACCTTTAAAACCCCAAGTGCCTCATGGCGGGGCCACCAAGCCTGGCTGTGTGTGGCAGCTGGGGACACGTGGCCTGGCTGCTCCAGAGCTGGGAGCTGGGCTCCTGTTCTACCACCACTCCAACACGGACCAGCTTCCCAGCAGCCCCAGGCATGGCTCATCCTTTCCTAAGTCTGGCCCTTCTTCCCCTCCAGATCACAGCTTGGGGAGACACCAGTGCGTACCCCATCAGCGAGGGGTGGTTTTCACTTGCTCCTCAGGGGATTTTTGGGTTCTGCAGGAGGGTGAGCAAACCCACAGCAAACTCCTGGCAGCTTGAAGCATTTCCCAGAGTGACCCATCCAGGTTATCCGCAGGGACTTCAGGCAAGGCTTTGTTTCCCATGCATGGTTTCCATCAGCCCACTCCACTATCGCTGCCTTGGCTAAGGGCTCAGATAAGATGCCCAAGCCTTGATCCTTGCTGCAGTGAGGCAAGGCCCATGTGCCAGGAACCAGCTCTTCCCTTCACCCCCATCCCACCCAGGGCTTGGATGGGGTGGGCAGGTCACCCCCATTCCCTTTTGGTCATCAGCTCCCTCTGCAAGGTCAGCATCTCCATCGGTGTCCTTTGGGAGCCACTGTGCCCCAGGACAAAGGGCTGGATGGCTCCAGGCGCTGCCCAAAACCAGTCATGGGCTCTGGTGCCTGCTGGGGTGGGAGAGGGAAAAAAGTGGGGCTGATGGGATCCATCTGGAAGGAAGCAGGATTATCCCTGTAAACACCTCTTACGCACTCGGAGCCTGCACTGCTGTCATTGTGGCTTTTCAGGACTAAACAAACCCTGTCCTTCCAAATTCCAGGAGGTTTTAATTCCCAGCTTTGGGACACCCTTGTTAACTCCGAGAGCTGCACTGGGTTAATGGGATCCACATTTATTTTGGGGTGGAGGTTGGAATCTGCTTTCTAGCAGCCTTCTGCTCCTCCATGGAAGCGAGCAGCTCCCAGGAAAAGCCTCCCAGCACAGGGAAGGGCCGTGCTGGCCATTCCCTGGTCACAGGACAGACAGTGCCCAGCGCTGCCCTCTTCCCTTCCTGCTCACCTCCCAGGGCAGCCGCAGGAAGCAGGAGAACGCTGGCTGCAGGCCGGGAAGGGATATGTGGCAGGCGGGATGAGGGCAGTGGGTACCACCCATCCCACACCTCTGCCCTGCCCCACAGGGTTGCCCTTTCCCTGGGGAGCAAGGCAGGCTGCTCCAGCAGCTCCAGGGATGGGGGCAGCTAGCTGGGAATCACAGGGTGGATTCCAGCGAGGAATCATTGCTCCACCTTCCCCCTCCTTCCTCTGCTGCTTGGCCCCAGAGCAGAAAGGTTTAGACAGAGATAAAGACTTGAAATAACAAGATTTTTCTTTGGAAAAAACACAGCTTGCTTGTACTGCACTTCCAGAGACGTTTCCCTGGAAAAATGGCTGCTTGGGAACACTTTCACCCCCTTCCCAGAGTTTGGAAGCAGCCTTTGGTGAGGCTGAAGCCACTGGGAGGAAAGCCCCACTGCCAAGCCCCCCAGAGCAAGAGCCAAAACTCCTTGGAGCAGCCCCAAAACTTCACCATCCAGTCTGGGATGGGGAATGTGGCTTTAGGTGCAGCCAGCCCAGGCTGTGGAGGGACAGAAGACACGGTCAAGGCTGCAGGGCATGATGGAAACGTGGATCTGAGCTCTGTGCTCCCTCCCATCATCAACCTGCTGTGGAATCCTCATCCCATCTGCTCCTCTCCCTCCCCTGGGATGGGAGGGATCCAGCCAGAGAGTGGGAACACGGCACTGATGGAGGTGATGACATCTGAAAGCCAGCCTGTGGTGAGGCCCTAAAGGAACCCACACAGCTCCTGGAGGTGCTGAAAACCATTCCCTCCAGGAATAAACCAGGATCCCATTCCAGCCAGGCCTTTCCAAAGCAGCACACACTTCTGGAAGTGCAGTCCTAGGACAAGTGTTTTCCTAGAAGAATTGAACAACATGCCTACACCTGAACCCTCACTATCCTCACCTTTCCAAGGATTTAGGTTAAAAGAGGAGCAGGAAATTTGGGTTTATTTGTTCCAGTTTGGGAACAGCGTGCTTTTAAAGGGCTGGAAACTCAAGCTGTGCATTACAGAAATCCCATCCTGGCAGTTCACAGGTTTGGTCCCAGACCAAGACATGAACACCTAGACCTCCTGGGAAGCATTGATAGGGACAGAGGAGTCCATGTGTGCCATGACTGGCTCCCACCAGCTCCATGCCACCAGAGTAGGGGACAGAGGATGCCACAGACACCGAGCAGCCTCTGCATCCCCAGTCCTTGGAGGACAAATATTTCTCCATGATCCTAGAAAAAGCACATCCCTCAGGTAAATGGGCCAGAGTGGGTCTGTTTGAGCAAGCACTGCTGTTGCTGCTGGGAAAAAAACCTGGAAGGCCTGGAATCTTTGTCTGGAGGAGGAAAAGGCATTGGTCACCAGCTCTGATCACACCCCACAGCAGGGGAAAAGGGTGGAAGGAAGCAGGGATGCTTGGTTGGAATTTGGGGCTTTTTTTCCTGTTTTTCTCCTCGTTGCTGTGCAAGCCGGGGCTCTGCAGCCATTGTTGTGTTCTCCGAAGAGTTTGGCCCCTCAATGCAATAAAAACAAACCACAGGAAGGAATTAGCAGGGAAAGGAAAAGCAGCAGCGGGAACAAGTACTCAGGCCCAAAATAAACCCGCTGGCTGCTGCTGGGGGTGCAGGTAGGAGAGGTCACACCTTCCCCTGGGGGAGGACTTGGGATTTCAGGGTGAAATCACAGCTTTTTGGATTTATTGCTACACGTGAGTGGGGTCGCAAGGGGCTGGAATAACAGGAAACAGCCCATGCACAAGGATATTCGAAGGGAGTTCTTTGAAATCTGAGGTTTCCTAGACCTTTGAACTCGAGGGAGCAGAGGCAGAGCTGTCTGCAGCACCTGGAGAAGACTGGGCATTGTGGCCTCAGCTGGGATTACCAGTTTAGCCTTATGGATTTTGAGGAGCAGCAGAGACCGAGGGTTTGGCATCCCAGGTTTGTCTCAGCTGCTCCCCGAGCCCCCGCTGCGCTCTGCCAAGGCAAATGTACACAGGATCCAACAGGAAATCTTCCCAGGGCTGCTGCTTCCCCTGCGTCACTCCCACTGGGGCTGCAGGCTTGGGTGGGATCTGCTGCACAAGGGCAGCACAGACACAGGGACTGCGCCCACCTTGAGCTGCTTCCAGCTCCCCAGGAAGGAAAACAGAGAATGAACTGGAAACAAAATCACCTCGAGGCTCCAGCACCTCTCAAAATCGCCTCTGCTGCTCCCCAGTCCCTGTAGGCAAACCAGAGCCCATTTGCTCCCCAGATAGGGAATGGGGGAGGGAGAAGCTGGAAGGATCCCACTTTACAGCCCCCAAGAGCCCTGGAGGAATTGGAAGGATCATGGAACCAGTGGGGTCGGGCTCTTCGCTCAGGGAACAAGTGACAGGACAAGAGGAAATGGCCAAGTTGCTCCAGGGGAGCTTTAGATTGGATGACAGAAAATTCCTTCCCTAAAAGGGTGGTCAGGCACTGGCACATCTGCCCAGGGCACTGGTGGAGTCCCCATCCCTGAAAGGATTTAACAGAGGCATGGATGTAGCACTTGGGGACATGGGTTAGTGGTGGCCTTGGCAGTGCTGGGGGAACGGCTGGACTCGACCTCAGAGGGTTTTTCCAGCCTTACTGATTCCATGATTTCTGTTGCTGCCTGGCACAGGGAAGCCCAGGCCTGTCCCAGAAACACATCACCAGGGAGGTTTTGCCATTCCAACTCCAACAAACACTTTATTCCCGTCAGCCTCACCCATCCTCACAGAGGACAGAGCGCAGGAGGGGAGGGAGCTTTTCCACACTGCTTCCATGTGGGGACAACGAGGGACAACCAAGGCCATGAGGAGCCATTCCCAAATCCCACCATGACCAAGGAGTCTTTGCCAAGCTGGTGCAACTTCAAATTTCAAACCAGGAGTTGACTTTTGGGACTTGGTAGTTAAGAGAGCCCACAGAGGCCTTGAGAGACTCTTTTCCCAACCAGTTGTGGGACACAGCCCAGTCCACTCCCAACAGCACCAGTTTTCCTGCCTCAAAACCAGACTCTGAACCAATACCACACTCTGGACTCAGAGGGGAAGGGGAGGAAGGGCTGGGATTAAAAATACCACCCCAAAACAACAGGAATTTGGAAGAGATTGACACAAAGGACGTAAAAAGCAGGAGCAGCTATGAAAGTATGTTGAGATGGCCAAGAAAAGTCACATCAAAATATATTTAAAAACCAGAAATTCCAATCTGTGTGGAATTTTAAAACTCCTTTCCCCACCTATGTGTTCCTGCTCAAGGAATCTCTGTTGTTCCAGGACGTGGAACATGATAGGCAGCACCAGTTATGTCCTGAAAAAGTATTTCCCCCAGCTCTGAGCACTTCCATCATTTACAAACCAAAAAATGAGCTAAACCTCAACCATCACCCCCCTCCCTCTTTCCCCTTCTACAGTGGGCAGGAGAAATAACCGCAAACAAATCTGACTTTGCATTTCCAGGGAAGTCCAATTTTTCCACACATCAATATCCCTGCAATCCATTGTAGACCTTCTGCACTGATCCTTGCTTCAACAGCTGCTTGAGACCTGCAAGGGAAGGGAGAGTGTCACACACAGAGCACAGCAAAGACGTCAGAATGACTTTTCAAACACCTCTTCCCGAAATTCCATGCAATATTCCAAGGAAGTGGCAGTTCAAGGATCTGTCAGTATCACATTCCTACCAAACAGGCTGCAAGAGTGAGTCAGCCCTTAAATCCATAATAGCTCATCTCCTGGGGTCGCACCACAGGGAAGGGCTGGCAGGTCTCCACTGCTGCTTAAAGGGCAAGTCCACACGGAGCGGAGGAGGCAGAGTGGCAAGGATGGATGTGTCACTGTTTTTCTAGAGATTACAGAGGGAGTCCCCTCTGATTAACTCAGCCTGGTCACTCACTGCCCTGGGGCCCCTCAGGACATGGCTCAGAGCAGCCTCAAAAACCACTAAGCCCAAACCAGCACCCAAAACAGAGGGAAACTCCCAACACTGCGGGTAACTTTCAAATAATCTTCACTAAAAGAAGGATGTGGAGGTGCTGGAGCACGTCCAGGGAAGGGAATGGAACTGAGGACAGATCTGGAGAACAAGGTGCAGCTAGGGGAGCTGGGAAAGGAGCTCAGCTGGAGAAAACAAGGCTCAGGGGGACCCTGTGGCTCTGCACAACTCCTGACAGGAAGGGGCAGCCAGGTGGGGTTCAGGCACTGCTAGCACAGAACAAGGGACAGGATGAGAGGAAATAGCCTCAAGTTGCTTCAGGGGAGGTTTAGATTGCCTATCAGTAATAAAATCAACCAATTTATTTGTACAGAAGAAAATTCCAACCTTTCAGGCATGTAAATCCTTCAGGAAATCCTGCTAAAAGACAGTTTGTCTCCCTGCAACCCTTGTCCTGCTTGTCTACCCTTAAATGTTTTTGGCTACGCATTCTATTGTCCTTGAAAACCAGTGATGTGATGTGTAAGGGTCACAGTAGCTCTGGTAAAACACTGGAAATCTGTTCTGGAAGTAGTAACTGGAAGCAGCACATTTCTCTGCCGGGCAAGAACTTCTCATGCTCCTCGCCTGATGGCCAGAGATTCCTGAACTCTTTTCAGGAACAGCAGGAGAAAGTGAACCCCTGTCCAGGAGCTGCTCCTTATTAGGAACAGGTCATTCTCCACAGCAAATTCACTTCCCCTCCTGCATCCAGAGGAGGCTCCAAGTCACTTCCCAGCTGGTGGGTAAGAGGATGTGTGGCTCCTGGATTGGTTCTTGGAAAGGAAAGCTGTGTCTGGTGAAAGGTGTGCTCCAGGAACCCTGACAAAAGTGGGATTAACACCATCCCATACTTCATTTCCTGGCAGCTCCCACACCTCTGGCCTGAAATACACCCTCAGTAGTGCACGGGATATTTCATCACATATCTGAGGATTAATCAGGAATTCCAACAGGAATCCTAACAATTGGTGCTACTGCACTTCAGGCACTTTTTACTGGAGCCTGAAGTCAGTTTTTCCTTTGAAATGTTGCTGATACCAACAAGAAGTGACAGGTTACAGCACAGAGGGAGAGGCAGCTCTGATCAACAGCGATCAATTCCCGCTGCAGGAAAAAGGGATATTATTTCTGTGACTCCAAAGCTCAGGGTGGTGCTCTCAGAGCCAGAGTATCTTCTGACAGCCCCAGGAGCTGAACATGTGGTCAGGAGATAAGAAATGAGGACCACTGCCAACAATAAGGAAAAAAGGGATGTTTTGAATTCTGAAGCCTACAGTTTTCCATTGAATGAGTACACTGAACTGCTGCCACACAGGGAGCAGGGATAGACCTATTCCCTCATAAAACTCCTGAAATCACAGATGTTTGGAGATACCCAGCACACAAAGGCATCTGACTGCCCACCCAGTCACCTTCCCCTGGGAAATGTGGAATTCCTTTAGGAGGGAGAGGAACACCCAATGCCCTGTGCCTGAATACACTCATGCCAGTGCCATCATCTCTCTGTTCCCGGATATCCGTAGAGATGTGTGAGCAATTCTGTCAATAGCAGGGAGGCTTCTGTCACTGGTCCCTGCCCAGTGTCCTCTAAACTGCCAAGAGCAACAGCTGGAATAACCTCACACCTGTTTCAGAGCTGCTGATGCCTGATGAAGCTTCTGGAAAGGCAGCAGAGCCTGGACTGAGACTTCACAGTGACATGGTCATGGCGCCCTGTACCACACTCTTGGAACAAGGGGGAAAGCCCAAGGATAAAAGCACAAAGCAGGATCACTCTAAGCCCAGCCCAGAGGCATAATTTCCCAGCCCAAACTGCTGCAGGAAGAGCCATGGGACACCTGGAGCTGCAGCCACCAACTGGACTGAACGTGGCAGCTGGCACAGTGTGGCCAAGGCAGCAGTGAGTGCCAAAGGGGGAATAAAACCCACCCAGGCCTTGGCTTCCCACCACAAGCTTGAGGACTCCAGGAAATCCACTAAAAGAAGTGAATCCACTTCAGAAGAAGCCCTGAAAGAAGTTCTGAGGATGGGGATTTCCTAAAGAGCTGCACTGGTACATGCCAGGAATATCTTCGTCCCATGGAGAGGATGAAGCCCTTGACTCCTACTCTGACACAGAGCAGCAGAACCACAGAGGCTGCTGGAACAAAGAATTCCCAATTAGGAGCACAGGATTTACCCTCCTTGCAATTTCAGGACTCCTACATGGTTCATCAGGTTTCCATTTGAACACTGAAGCTGAGCAGCAGATCTCTCCTAGAGGGAGTAAGGTGGAAGGAGCTGTGGAGAGGAACAACCCTTCTCCTGACACAGTACAACATTCCTTATCCTCGGCAGCAGAGAGATTTCCACAAGACTTTCCTCCAAGAAAGTAGCAGCAGGGGCTGGAAAACGCCTTGTGATCCCATTCCAGCCAAGGCAAAGCAGACAGAGGCTAAGCCCAGCAAGGCTGTGGGGTCAGACAGATGGGCAGCTCCAAAACAAAGCACCTGCAAACTTGCCAAGAGCTGCATTCCATCAGCAGCACATCCCAGCCTCAGCTCCAACCGCAGCAGCCAGGCTTCCTTGCTTCCAAGCAAAGGGGGAGTTAATCCCAGGCCATCAGCCAAGTGTGTTATGTTGGACAAGGGGCACAGGGACAGCACAGCCCCTCCTGACTGCTCCAGCCCCTGGATGAGCTGGGCCAGGCTCAGGTGGGCTCTGGACACACACCTTCCCGCTGCTCGGCCGTCAGCTGCTCCTTGGGGAACTCCACGTCGAAGGTGATGATTAGGGAACCTTTGATGTTGTTGTTATCAAAGTTTGGAAGCCCTTCTCCCTTCTTCCACAGTTTGGCGCCGGGTTTTGTGGTTTTATCCCGGGCAATGTGAACCTGGCAGGAAAAGGAGTTTTAGCACATTGTTAGTGTTGTGGATCCAGGATCCCAGAATCAGGGAGGTTGGGAAAGACTTCCACAATCATTGAGTCCAAGCCACGGCTGATCCCCACCTTGTCACCCAGCCCAGAGCACTGAGGGCCACATCCAAGAGTTCCTTGAACACCTCCAGGGATGAGGACTCCACCACCTCCTTGGACAGTCTGTGTTCTGTGTGCACCCCAATGCTCCAACACTTTTTCCAACCCACTGCAAAGCTCCAACTGGCATTGATTCCTTGCCAAAACCAGTGATATCTGATGGGTCCAGGCAGTTTTATTGGACACATGCCAGAACTAACAGCACCCACTGCTGGGACAGCCTGGAAGGGAGACCCACGCTGTGTATCCCTCGTAGAGAGCCCATTTTGGCTCCTTGGGAATTGGCCTGCAATGCTCCAGCAGAGGGAATACTGAAGATAACCAGATCCTGAGCAAGCCAACCCTCAGCACAGAGCTGCAGGTGAATTTGGGATACACACAGCACCCTGGGCCTCACCTTGTGCCCATCCAAGTGGGCAATATCCATCTCAAAGCCTGTCAGTGCCTCGACCAGCGAGATAGTCACGTTTGTGTACAAGTCATCTCCTCTCCTTTCGAATACTGGGTGCCTGTGGAAATAAGAGCCATTGAACTTTTCTCCTTTCCTAGAGGGGAAACAGGTCCTTGAGCTTCTTTCCTTCTATTTGGGAGTTTGGAGGAATCCCAAATAGAAAGGGAAGTGAGGAATGAATCAGATTTAGCTTCATTTTCCTGTGTAAGATATGCACTGATAAGTGCCTTTTCTATTTCTAGGGCACTGAGTGGTGAGGTGTGGCAAGAAGCCTTGACTCACACAGCAATTTTCTTAGTAGTGCATTTCCTTACAACGGAGAAATTGTGGAAAAAGGAGATATTCCATCTGAATCACACACGGTGAATTCAAGCCAAAAATGTTAAGATACTTGGATAATTCTACTTTTAACAGCATCAATTCCAGCTCCACCAGCACCATGAGGGCTGAGCACCCTGCACAGCCCTGAGTGCCAGGACTGCACAAGCTTTGCTGAAGGGCAAGCTCCATCTAGGCAAGCAAGAGCCTAACTAGGCCAGGGACTTACTTAAGAACTTTGATTCGGAAGCGCAAATCTCCTGGCTCCCCATCCACGTGGGGCTCACCTGTGAGGGAGAAAGAAAAGCTCTGTTTAAGGGAAATAGGAACAAGTGGAGAGACAAGCAGGGTGTTAAACACAGACCTGGAGCTCCCAAGTCAAAGAAAAAAAAAATCAACTAATTGATCTTTAGATGACTAAAATTCTGCTTCAACATATGCTTAAGAGCTTAGGACTTTCTGAGTGTTGCCTCAGTGAGGTCACAACTCTGCTGTTCTGGAAGACCTGCATGCAAATGATGCCCTTCAGTCATTGAAGGGCTTCATCTCCTTGGGCAGAGGGCATCCCTCCACATGCTCAAGGCTGGAACAGGTGCTCCTGCTCAAGTGTTCTGTGAGACATCTGATTTAGAGCTCTCTCTGTGCATGTCCCAGTCCCAGTGAAGGGAGTGGAATTGTGTTTTCCAGACTTAGTAACATGCTCCTGGATTTCTGCACATGCAGAGGACACAGTACTTGCAAACCTGAGGGGCTTGGGCACTGCCAGTGCCATGGAGCACCATGGGAAAGGAGCAGCTCAAAGCTGAGCACACACTTACCCTCCCCAATGAAGGGATACTCCATGCCATCCCTCACCCCTGGCTCTATCTCCACTTCCAGCGTCCGCTCCTCATTCACCAGCCTGAAAACGGAAACAGCAACCCAGCACTCAGTTTTTGTATTTATTTATTTCAACTTCATCTTGACTTTAAATTTGTGTTACTGGGGTAAGGAGAACACCCCCACAAGCTCACATGTGATCTCCTTGCTCACATCTAAAGCTGGAGGATCAGTGCTGCCTTTTTGGTGAGCTGAGACTCAGGGAGCAGAGAAGGCAAAGTTAGATTTCCTAAATGCACAGGCCACCATCTGGGTGTGTGACTACAGCCTGACATTCCATATCCAGTTGCTCCCACCTGTGTGCTTCCCATGCAGATTTAGCTGTGGAGCTTCCCCTGCCAGGAATAAAAGGTTGGAACAGGAAACTGGGGAGCTCTGCATTCAACAGAGGTGGCCTTCTCTGCAGTAAGAATAAAGAGTGGCTCCCTGGAAATCAGAGCCCGGCGTTAAGGCTTCCCAAAGTCCTGTACTCTTCCTGGGAATACAGGTGCTTTCCCCCACCTAGCGGTGGGTTTTGGAATTCACATCCCTATATCACTACACAAAATCTCAGAATACACAATTCTGCGGAGCAGGAAAGAGCACCAAACTCACTTGACGTTGGGACATTCATCACAAACAACTTCCTGAGTCATCTGGAAGCGCCCAGGGCCCAGCTGGGTGGTTCTCATCTCCTGCCTGCAGTTGCATTTCCGTTTGCCAGGTGCCTGTCTTGCCACTGGCTTGTTCCTGACAACCTGCAGGGAAGAGGGAGAGGTTGATGCCAGAATTCCTGGGTCTCCACAAGGGTCTGGATTTCTCTGAACAGACAATGGTTTGGGTTGGAAGAGACCTTGAAGATCATCTAATTCCAGCCCCATGCCATGAGCAGGGATAGATTTTTGTGTGGTGCTGCCACAGTAGCTCCAAATGTGGCCTCAGCAAAATACTCCGACAAAAGTTTTCACCTTGTGATCACACATTAAATACCAGAAAAATCTCTCTCTGACACCACCATTTTCTTTCCTTTTGCTGCACACTTTTGCACACAGGAAACTCTAGGATGGAACATCTCAAGGTCAATCAATGGAAAAGCCAACATGCAGAACAGGAGGGATTGTCAGCACCAGATATGGACCATGCTTAAAACAAACAAACAAAAACCCAAAAACTAAACGAAACAAAACCAAAACAAAACCGAAAAAAAAAAACAAAAAAAAAATTCCACATACTTTTCTCAGTTATATAATCTGGAAACTTGCAGTGACATGTTTGGCCATGGAAGGGAAACTATGAAAAATCTTGAATGTGGTTTTGCAAGAATTGCAAAGTGAATTTGAAGCTTGTGAACAGCCCCTCAAATATCTCAAAATTCTACAGAGGGACAATTTACACCTCTTCCAACTGGGCTGCTGCACTAACAAACTGAGCTGGTGACTAAGAGCCAATAAATTAGTATTATCTCACTTTCTGGAGACACTGCCAGATGGAAAAATGTGTGGTATCTTCACTAAACCACAGGAAACAGCATCACAACATCCTCCAGTGAGAAAAGGAGCATCTATTTCAGCTGTGTTCTTTGGGAGAAGATATTCTGAGCACTGGTCAGGCACCTCAGACCTGGGAACACCAGGAAACACTGACACAAGTAAACTTACTTCCACAAAGTTTCCTGAATACACCTCCTCCAGTGTCACCTCCAGGTCCACAATGATGTCACTTCCTCGGGGAATATTCCTGTCTTGCTGGCGAGGGTTTCCTCCAAACATGAATCCAAAGTCCCCGAAGAAGCTGGAGTTAAGCACATTGATTAGGTCAGGCAGGAATTCTGGGCAAATGCTTCCAGCCTGCTTAAGGACAGCCTCCTCAGCCCTAAAGCTGCAGAGTAAATCTAGGAGGCTCCTTTTGCTCCTGCAGGACACAGGTTAAAGCTTTCAAACAAAGCAGCCACTTTGGAAAGGTTTTCTGCACTAAAGAAAACAAGGTTTGGAGAAGGCAACTCAAAATCTGAGCTCTCTGTGCTGCACTGCTGCGCAGTTGCTGCTACCACAAGGTGTAAACTCTGAGTAGCACTGCAAGCCACTGCCAACAGGTTGGTTTTCAGTCGTTTAAAGACAAGAGGGGTGAGGAAAACTCCCTAGGAATCCTGCATATTGTCTCTCAGAACAGAGCAGAGCAGCAGTGCAAGTCCTCAGCCAGGATTACAGGAGCTGAGCAACTTCAGGAATTATTTTAGCAAATTTATCCAAAAGGGTAGAGAATCAGGTTCTGTCCAAGCAATGTGCCTTTGGGTTTTAATGCTCCAAATTCTACAGGTGCTGTGCAAGTCACCACAGCATTACTTTGCAGGAGGCAAGGTGTCCCCAAAATGATGTGTGACAACAGGTTAAACCCCAATCACACACAGAGAACCTGAGAAAGTTTCCACATGTTTGAAGCAGGTGCTGCACTTGAAAAATCACCCACAGTGCTCAGAGGTGCCTGTGTGGGAAGTCTCCCCTGGCTCATGCTTGCAGCAAGGACTGGTGCACACCAAAACTGGAAACTGCATGTGGGATACAGTGTAATCCATTGACATTTACTCTGTAAATGGATTTATTCAAATTCCCAGCTCTCACATCAGCAACCCTGGGCCAGGTAAAAACCACATCAAAGGGGTGTTGAGCATCACAAAATGCAGCATCACAAAAAGAGCAGCAAGTGTAGGACAGCCGAGAGGGGTTAAACCTCCTTACTGGGAGAAGATGTCTCCATGGGAGCTCTGGTGCCCATCCTTCAGGCCCTCCTCTCCATAGGCGTCATACTGCTTCCTCTTCTCCTCGTCCGACAGCACCTGGAAAGGCAGGGATGTAGGAAAGGCTTTCAGCTGGAGCTGAGGGAGGTGTTGGACAAAGCTCTGAAGGCTCCCAGCACTCCCACTACAGAAGGCCAGCTTGCTGTGCTGGGCTAGAGAAGTTAAGCCTGTAAAAAGCACATTTTGTTCGTTAAAAAAGCAGGAGCAACGTGGAAAACATAAACACTGAGTTTGGCTTAAACATTAAAGAAGTACCAGAGACAGTAACTCAAATCCTACAAAGCAGCACACACTGAAACAAATAAACACATACCCACCCTGCTCTGTCTCAGTCATTACTTTTAAGACTATAAAGCACCAATTTGAATTCCTGAGTTTTGATCTTTGCTCTTTCCCTCCTCAGACATCCAGGAGTCTCTGGTCGTATTTTGTCTTCCTTCCCCTTCCTCCCCTATTGATCCAATCTGGGAAGGCCAGAGTTGCCAGGTTGGCTTTCAGAAGGCTGGACAGGAGTGGGAACAGGTGGAGAAGCAACTCAACAGGTGGAGAAGCAGCTAAGAGATGAAAACCTGGATTTGGGGTATCCAGAGAAGCTGTGGCTGCCCCTGGATCCCTGGAATTGTCCAAGGCCAGGCTGCACAGGGCTTGGAGCAACCTGGGATAGTGTAAGGGAAACAATCAGCCATGACTTTACTACCTTCACCCAGCAGATAAGGGTTCACTCCTCCTTTTGACACTTGAGATTCCCATGGAAACTCCTCTCAAATCCATCCTGAGACTCCTGACTTTCTGTAGAAGAGTCTCAGCTCCCTCTCCTGGGATCAGTCTCCTTCCTAACTGAAACAACTGAATCCAGACCATGCAGCTCTGAGGTGGAATCACTGAGCCCGTGAAAATGAAGAGACTGAGCAGGTTCATTAACCTACTTTCCCTCAATTTTTTGGGAAAGCTTTGCCATAATCAGACCCTGAGCACTGGTGCTGTTAAAAGAGGCTTTATGGTGAGGAAAATCCTGGTTTAGGTTATAAGGGACACCCAATTCTGGCTCCATTTTGCCCAAAACAGTAAAATCAAGGCCCTGCATCCCACAGCTAATTCAGCAGAAGGATTTCCAAGCTGTCCTGGCTAAACACAGACAGAGACCTTGCAGGGCATCAAAACCTTCCTCCAAATCCCACTCTCATCAATACTGGACTTCTGATTTGATTTTACAACCATTTTCCACCCAAATTTTAAACAAAAAGAATAATCTCAACTGCTGGCGAAGACTTTAATGACCTGTGACTCAGAGAGGAGGCAGAGAAATCCTTTCCCTGCACAAAGTGCCAACAAGATCCCAGCTCACAGAAGCAGCACCAAGCTCACAGCTCCACATGCATCAATCCTCAGGTGCTGGAAGTGACAGGGAATTACTTTAATCCACAAAAAAATTCTTTATATTCCCTCTTTTTCCTGTGATAGTTAAGCCAGTTTATTTAAGTCTGAACTAAAAGGCATCCCAGCTCTGAGACAAAACTAAAGTGAATGGTTTTCTTTCTGAACACAGAGAAATAAATTCCAGCTGGTTCTCTCACTTCCTCATTTGAGAAATATTTGCATATCTGAAGAGCACCAGGGAGGGAAGCAGCAGCCAGGCTACAAACCCTTTCCTCTGCAGCTGCATTCTTCCCAAAGGATGCCAGCCTCCCACCCAAACAGCAAGTCACTGCTAGGAATCTTTGCTAATGGAAGTTTTCAGCACCATCTCCCCCAGGGTCTCTCTGCTGCACAGGGGAGAGCAGGAGCAGGTGGAGCCCAACAGTGACAGAAGGAGGACAAAAAGGACTGAAAGGGAAGAAACCACATTCCATCACTATTTATGTACAGCCAAGGAAAGAAGGCTTTGACTTTGAACCTTTGGGCAATGAAACAATCTATATTTGATTGGTTTAAAGCACAGTGCTGTTAGTGTGAGGGATCATTTGCATGCCACAACATTATCATGGCAACAACAGCAATCCTCCTGCATCCACAATTACTTCCTATATCCACAATTACTGCTGCCACTTAATATCCTCTAAAAGGCAAGGCCAGCACCTTTCACTTGCCATCAGCTCAGACTAATCCCAGCCAGGCCCTACACACACTTGGAGCTGCTGCACCTCCACCTCTCCCTCGAGGAACTGCTAATAAATTCCAGAGAACTTTTAAGTTGGTGCCTTGGCTTCCTCCTGGCTGAGAGAGCTGAGGTGTTGGATTGTCCTCTGGCAGGAGGAGCTCTCCAAACAACCTGGTATCCTCTGTACCTTTGGTTTTCATTTGGGAGAGTGTCTGGAATTCGATGTAGTAACAGGGGCAGGATGGAATTTGGTGTAGTAATAGGGACAGGATGGAAATTGATGAGAAGGAGAAGGAAGGAGGGGAATTAGATGTGGAAGGTGTCCCTGTCCATGGCAAGGGGATGGTGTGACATCATCTGTAGGTCCCTTCCCCAAACCATCCTGGAATTCTGTGATAATAAAAGGTGTAAGACAGAATTCAATATATTAACAGGGGCAGATGGCATTCGACATGGCAACAGGGGAAGGATGGACTCCACCTGCCCCTTATGGAAGAGCCTTTACATTCCTCCAAACCTCCTTTTCCATTCCCCCGAATGTTACAGGACGAATCCTCACGAGTCTCACCGGCCAAGCTCCAACCCGTTTTCCTGCGAGCCCCATCCACCCTCCCAGCCCGGGGAGCACATTCCCGCTCCCGGCCTCACCTCGTAGGCAGCGCCCAGGTCCTGGAACTTCTCCTGCGCCCGGGGATCATCGGGGTTCCTGTCGGGATGCAGCTGCAGCGCCAGTTTGCGGTAGGCCTTCTTGATGTCCTTGATGGAGGCGCTGCGGGACACCCCCAGGATCTTGTAGAAGTCTCTCCTGCCGGGAGGGAGAGAGAAGGTGAGGGAGAGGGGAACGGGGAGAGGGTGAAGGAGAGCGGGGATGGGAGGGAGGGAGGGGGAGAGGGGAATGGGAGAGAGAAGGGAATAGGAGAGAGAGGGGACGGAAGGCAGGCGGGGAAGGAAAGGGGCGAGGGGAAAGGCGTGAGGGGAAGCGAGCGGGGTCCCGTCAGCGCCACGGCCGCCGAGCCCGGGCAGGGGGAAGGCCCGGGGCTGAGGCGGACCCCCCAGGCCCGGGGCGCGGCCCGGCGCACTCACCCCGCGGCGGCCTCCCCGCAGAGGCAGAGCAGCAGGAGGCAGAGGCGGCCGATCCAGGCGGGGGCCATGGCGGGCCCAGCCCTGCCCTGCCGGCTGAGGGAGAGCGGCGGCAGCGGCGCGTCCGGGCGGCTCCGCAGCGCCCCTGCCCCGGCGGCCCCGCCAGCCAATGGGAGCGCGGGGTGTTCCCCGCCAGCCAATGGCAGCAAGCCGCCGAGCGACGCCGGCCAATGGACTGCTCACACTTCACCGCCGCCGGCCAATCGCCTGCCGGAGCGTCGCCGCCGAGAGCGCCGGGCACGCCCCGCCATAGCTCCCGGGTGACTTCCCGCCGTACAACCAATCAGCGAGCGCCTTTCTTATTCCCGCCCCGGCGCTTCCGATCTCAGCCAATGAGCAGCGGCTCCAGGCGGGAGGGAGGGGCCGTCTCTATGGTGCCCGCGGCGGAAGCCGGAAGTGGCGGCGGCGATGGCGGCGGGGCCGGTGCGGCTGTGGGTGCGCACGGAGCCGTTCCTGGCGGGAGCGCTGCCCGCCCCGCCGCCCGCCCGCCTCACCCCGCACTACCTGCGCAAGGCGGCCGCCTACGCCCGCGCGCGGGCCGACCAGGGCTTCTTCCCGCGGCTGAGCTGGCCCTGCTGGCGGCACATCGCCTGCGGCAAGCTGCAGCTGAGCCGCGACATCGCCTGGCTCTACTTCGAGCTCTTCCGCGGCCTGCTGGGGCTCGCCCCGGCCGTCCGCCTGCGCTGGGCCGAGGTGCAGGCGGCCTGTGCCAGCGCCGAGGAGCTGGAGCGGGAGCGGAGCAAGGCAAGAGCCCAGAGCCGGCCTAGGGCGGGGGGAGCCCGGCCCGCCCGAAGGGGAGCCCGGCCCGCCTGACTCTGCTCTGTCTCTCCCGGGCTCTGCAGCTCTCCGTGGACACTCTGCAGTTCCTGCTCTTCCTGTACGTGCAGCAGCTCCACAAGGTTTCCCTGCGGAGGTCTCTGCTCGGGGACGAGTGGCCCAGCCCCAGGACCAAGTCTCCCAGCCTGGCTGGGAAATCGGACGGCGGGAATAAGGTACTCGTGCCTGTGGGATCCTCTCCGTGCAGCAGCTTCTTGCCCGGGGAGCTGCCTGAGGGGTTGCAAAGGGGCTGCGTTGCTCCTGGGAGGGTTCTGCTTGTGGCAGACTGTCAGCAAGGTCCAGTTGCAGAACTGTTCCATAGTAAACGAAGTGAAGTTGGTGCGTTCTCTGTAGTTTATAAAAAGGTTTTAAAAACTTTTCCATGAGACTTTCCTGGACTCCAAAGCTGACTGAAAATTCCCTGGGAGTCTTGGTAAGTCTCCTTTTAAGAAGCAACGCTTTTCTTATTGGTCAAGCAGGAAGCTTTCCTCACACTCATAGTGCCTTTCCCATGATCCAGTGTACAGGGTTGGGTCCCAGGGTGTTCCCTGGCATCACATTCTGCTTCTGAGAGGGGAGTTGGTTGTTCAGCTGTAGCTCAACCACGTGGAAGTGCTGTTTCCTTTCAAAATACTGCCAAGTGTTTAGGAAGGAGTGAGTTGGATGTGTCCCGTGGGCAGCTCTGTGTGGGAGAATGAGTTACAGTTGGTAACTTCATGCAAGGCCATGCAAACCTCTGGAATTCTGGCATGGACCTGCTGCTGTGAGCAGAATGAGCTGGTGAAATGCTGCTTGGGGCAAGCTGCAATCATTAAAAATAGGAGCTGGGTAACTTTATCCTGGGATACTGAACAAAGGTGGTGAGGGCAAGGTGTGATCACAGCTGTGTGCTCCTTCAGCAAAGCTTGGCTTTACTAAGCTCTGCCAGAATTCCAGTCTCCTGCTTTTTTGGGCTGGAGGAATTTGAGCTAAGGATTGTTTGGAATTTGAGCTAAGGATTGTTTCAGAGCTGGATGGTTTGTTGGTGCACTCACTGTGGAGAAATGATCCTCTGCTTTTCATCCTGGCAGGCAGCACTGAACCCTGGCTGCAGGTCTGGCACAGCTGCAGGGATTTTCCAGTGGAGCAGCTCCAAGACCTTGAGTGGCAGTTATTGATTTGTTTCCTCCCTTCCAATGCCAGCAGCAGCCACCTGGATTTGTGTAGGATTGTAGGAAAGCCTGGTGCTGCTCTCTAGAAGGGAATACTTGGTAATACTTGAGCTGGAGGGAAATGTTTTATTTTGAATTTTTGTGGGGAAATGACTTTGCAGCTATGGAAGAGAGAAGCAGCAGGAATGAGCACCATGCCTGACCTGGTTTTCCTTCTTTTAGAAGCATTCCAAGCAAGGATTTGTATCTCTGATATCCATGGAGCTTGTCAGCATGGAGAACTCACCCCCTTGTGTGTTTTCCTGCCCCCCCAGAACTGGAACGACCAGGAGCACCTTGCCTTTGTGCAGAGTCACCTCTTGGACATCTTGGAGCTGCTGCTGGAGCCGGAGCAGCTCTTGGCCTCTTCCCATTCCGGCTGCAGCAGCCTGGTGTCCTACGAAGCTGTGTGTGCCCTGAGCTTCCTGCTGGAGGGCACTGTGGGCAGTTCCAGGGCAGTGTGGCCCCTCCATGAGTTAGCCCTCAGGCAGCCCTGCCACGGGCACAATGGATATTCCAAGGTGACCAGAGCCTTCTCCCTGCCCAGGCTGGAGAGCTGGCTGCGCTCGGCGCTCACCGCTAATCCCTTGGGAATGACTGTCTGCCTCAAGGCTGGGAAGAAGCTGGCCTGGGCACAGCAAGGTGGGAAAAAGTGCTGGGAAGTTGTTCTTAGAAATACAGAAATATGTGGGGGAAGGTGGGAATGTGGGGGAAGGGAATATGTGGGGAAAATGGGAATATGTGGGGGGAAATGGGAATACGTAGGAAAAGGAATATGTGGGGAAAATGGGAATATGTAGGGAAAATGGCAATATGGGGGAAAAGAAATATGTGGGGAAAATAGAAATATTGAGGAAAAGTAACGTCAGGAAAATGGGAATATGTAGGGGGAAAAAAGGGAATATGGGGGAAAAGGAAGACCTGGGGAAAGTGGGAATATGGGGGAAAGGGAATACCTGGGGAAAGTGGGAATATGGGGGAAAAGGAATATATGGGGGTAAAAAAATATGTGGGGGAAAAAAAGGGAATATGTAGGGGAAAAGGAATATTGGGGGAAATGGGAATATGAGGGAAAAGGAATGTGTGGGGGAAAGGGGAATACATGGGGGAAATGGGAAAACATGGGGAAATGGGAAAACATAGGGAGAATAGGAATATGGGGGAAAATAGGAATCTAGAAATCTATAGAAATAGAAATATGGAAAAAAGAAACAGAAGTGTACAGAAATTGTAGAAATATATGGAAATACAAGAAATAGAAATGCAGAAATACAGAGAAATCAGAAAATAGAAATGTAGAAAATTCGAATTACAGAAGTAAATTTAGAAATACAGAAAAATAAATATAGATAAATAGTATGAATAAAATCTAGGGGAAAAAAACGAGAAATGGGAACTTGGCTCATGTTGCTGACCAGGGATCTGGCAGTGGGGTGGGACCTGGTCTAGGTTTCCTTGTCTCCAATCCTGCAGGGACATGGCAGTGGAGCCAAGGCAGTTTTCACCTTAGGATAAGGAATTTAACTCAATGTTTTGTTTCCCTGACTGCAGGGTCCCAAGAGGGCAGTGGGTTAGGGAGGAGAGAGAAGGGCTTAAGGATTGTGTCCTAGAGGGAGCATTTCCCTTTTTAAAACACATAACTCCTGATTCAAACTTGCCCTCAGGATCTTCCTGCTAAGCTGTCTAGTGTCTGGGAACAGTCTGGTGGGAATGGAGAGTCCTCACCCAGGGCTCCTATAATAAATAATCTTGAGGTGGTTTTGATCCTTCATTGTCTCCCAGTTTCTGGAATTTCTGGCGCCTCATGCTGTCCACCTGCCCAGGAGACATCAGGAGTGATGTGACTGGTGTGGGAAGTACCATCCCTAAACTTCGGGGCTGATTATTTTCCTGAGGGATTGCTGGATCCCAAACTTCTGTGGACTTTGTTTTGCAGTGGAAGGAACAACCAGGAGAGCCAAGATTGCCTGCAGTGCCCGGCTGGTGCCCGAGGTGCCCCCCATGGTGATCATGAGCCAGGTGTACAGGCAGACCCTGGCCAAGAGCTCAGACACTCTGGTGGGAGCTCACATCAGAATCCATCGCTGCAACGAGTCCTTCATTTACCTCCTGTCCCCTCTGCGGTGAGTTTGGGCTCTGCTGGGGCACAGCTGGGCTCCTGGCTGACCTGAGCCAGCAGGGTGTCCTGGGGGGCACTGGGAAGAGCATTGCCAGCAGGGCAGGGAGTGATCCTGTCCCTATGCTTGGCTCTGGGAGGCACAGCTGGAGTGCTGTGTCCAGCTCTGGGCTCCTGAGGACAGGAGGGACATGGAGCTGCTGGAACAGGTCCACTGGAGGTACAGAGGTGATGAAGGGACTGGAGCATGTCTCTGACAAGGAAAGGCTGAGGGAGCTGGGCCTGGCTAGTCTGGAAAAGACAGGACTGAGACGTGATCCCATCAATCCATACAGAGATCTCCAGGGGGTGCCAGAGGGTGCTGCCAGGCTTTGTTCAGAGGTGCTAGAGACAGGATAAAGAGCAATGGCCATGAAGTAAAACACAAGAGGTTTCACCTCAATAAGAGGAAGAACTCCCTCCCTCCCTTGCTCCCTCCCTCCCTTGCTCCCTTCCCTGCAGAGCCCTGGAACAGCTACCCAGGGAGGGTGTAGAGTTCCCTGTCTAGAGACATCTCAAACCCACCTGGACACGTTCCTGTGTCACCTGCTGCAGGTGACCCTGCCTTGGACTAGATGGAGGTTCCTTCCAGCCCTAACCATCCCGTGGTTCTTTGGCAGGTCTGTGACCATCGAGAAGTGTAGAAACAGCACCTTTGTCCTGGGCCCTGTGGAGATGTCAGTCCACGTCCAGAGCTGTGACAACGTCAAGGTCATCGCGGTTTGCCATCGCCTGTCCCTCTCGTCCACCGCCGGCTGTACTTTCCACATTCTCACCCCCATGCAGCCCCTGATCCTCTCGGGGAACCAGGCGGTCAGCTTTGCCCCTTTCCACACCCATTACCCCATGCTGGAAGACCACATGGCTCAGGTGGGCTTGGCCACTCTGCCAAACTACTGGGACAGCCCCATGCTGGTGTGCAGGGACAGCGGTGACACGGGCGTCTTCCGGCTCCTGCCCCCCTCGGAGTTCTACACCTTTGTGATTCCCTTTGAGATGGAAGGAGACACGGTGGAGACACCAGGGGGGCTGCCTCAGGAGTACCAGGAGGTGCTGAGGCAGCGGGAGCAGAAGGTGCAGGTGTGGCAGCGCATGGTGAAGGAGGCAGGGCTGACCAAGTGAGTGAAGCTCAGCCACGTGGGCAGAGGGTTGTTTGATGAGGTTCCTCAGAAATCCCTGAGGGATGGCTTGGGTTGTGGGAGCAGTGACTTGCAGGCTGGTTCTGGAATGGTGGGAATTAGCAGTCCTGGGATTCGGGTTGGGAAAGTGGGAAGAGAAATGCTCACGGGCATAGCTCAGAGTCATTGAATCCCCACATGCTTTGGGTTGGAAGGGACCTTAAAACTCATTCAGTGCCACCCCCTGCCAAGGGACACCTTCCACTATGCCAGGTTGCTCCAAGCACTGTCCAGCCTGGCTTTGGGCACCTCCAGGGATCCAAGGGCAGCCACAGCTTCTCTGGGCAGCCTGTGCCAGGGCTTCCCCTCACTCCCAGGGAACAATTCCTTCCCAATATCCCATCTCTCCCTGCCCTCTGGCAGTGGGAAGCCATTTCCTGTGTCCTGTCCCTCCATCCCTTGTCCATAGTCCCTCTCCAGCTCTCCTAGAGCCCCTTTAGGCACTGCAAGAGGCTCTGAGGTCTCCCTGGAGCCTTCTCCAGCTGAACACCCCGAGCTTTCCCAGCCTGGCTCCAGAGCAGAGGTGCATCCAGAATCTCAGTGGCCTCCTCTGGGCTCATTCCAACAGCGGCAGATCCTTGTTATGTTGGGGATCCCAGGGCTGGAGGCAGCTCTGCAGGTGGAGTGAAGGGGGAGAATCCCCTCCCTTGCCCATGCTGCTCCAAAGGAGGTGCTTTCTCGTGGTTGCATTTTCCCAGCTTGTGAGACTCCAGGAAAAGCATTCCCAGATACTGCTGAGGTGAAGGACCCACCCTGGCAGGGGGTTGGGAAAGGGCTGAGTGTTCACCCTGAGCTGCCTGAGGTCCCTCTTAGCCCAAACTTTACCTTGGGATTGAAGCTCTAAACGCCTGTGCCAGCCCTTTCTGAGGTGAGCTGGTAATGTGGATATGGATCATTGCAGCAGATCACCTTATGGGCAGCAGCTTTGAAATTCCTCTGGAGCAGATCACATGGAATCCTCTGGCCAGCTTCCTTGGCAAGCACAGACTGGGGATAAAACCCCATTTCAAACATCCATCCATAAAGAGTTGATGAGAGCAAGTTTTGTCCCCTAAACTGTGCTTAAGCTGGGGAGATTTTCTTTGTGTTCTGTGTCAGCTGCTGGCTGCTAAGGGGTGTGTAACTGGGTGGTGATAGCAGTGATCTTGGAGGTGTTTATCCTGTGGGAAACACGGAATAGGAAAGTGTTCCTTTGAGGCAAACTGGCAGCACCTCCTGTTGTACCAGGCTGAGGAGTTCCAGCTCATTTGATGGTTCCTTGTTTTGGAGGAGCTCCCTGTGCTTCCCATGTTCTTTCTGAAATCCAGGTGCCTCTGTGCTGAGCAGAGAAAGTGCAGTTTGAAAAAGCTCTGGACTGGGAGAGAGAAGGGATTTCGGGGTGGGGTTTTGCTACAGGAGGAGGGTGGCAGAGTGGTGGTGACCTAGAAGGGACAAAAAACCTTCACAACTCCCAGCCCTGAGTCTTGAGGGGCAGCAGAGAGGCAACAGACTTTGGCCCTCAATTTGGAGTCATCCATCGTGTCTGTCAGCCTCATCCAGGGTGCTTCCCACTCCAGCTGTTGTCCTTGTTGGGCTGCTGCTTCCCACCACAGTTTTGGGAAGGTGTTTGGTCTGTCAGAACCTTCCTGTGAAAGAGGTGTGAGGAAGTAGGGATGATGTGCTTACAGCTGCCATCGTCTGCCGCAGTCATAGGAGGCAAGAGCTCACTGCTTATGCCATGAAGGGGGAAAACTCTGGCAAGTTTAGAAGCTTGTTGAAAAGAAACTGGGCAGCTGACAGTGGAAAATGTCTGTTGCCTCTTGCAGGCAGGGAAACAAGAAGGGAGACAAGTAGGAAGCTTAGAGCAAACAGGATATCAGGCTTGTAGAAAGAAAAAAGCTGCTGTGCTCGAGCGGGGAGGTGAAAGAGAGTGTTAGAAATAAGAAGACGTCTTTTCAAGAAGTTGAAGTTGTCTGATTGAGGAAAGTGGGGCAGAAAAAGAATGTAAATCCTGCCAGGCTGAAAGTAAAACCCCCGTAAGACAGGACCAAGAAGACAGCTTGAGGAACAACTTGCAAAAGCATAAAATCCTGTTTATTCATTTTCTGAGCGTATCAGACAGAAAGTCTTTCAGGGTCAGTAGCAGATCAAGGTAGAGAAAAAGCTCTTGGAGAAGATAAATCCACAAGGGAAGAAAGAAGTGGCTGCCTTTGTGTTCAGTGGGGAGGAATTTGGGTTAGTTTGTGTCCCAGAACCCTGCTTTTTGGGGAATGGCTCAAATGGAAGAGATCAGACAAAGAGCAGCCTTCAACTTGAAAAAAGGGTGTGGAGCCTCTCTGAGGCTGAGTGGGACAAAACTGAATAGAATGGCCTGGAAGGGACCTTAAAAATCCAACCAGATTCCACCCCCTGCCATGGGCAGGGACACCTTCCACTATCCCAGGTTGCTCCAAGCCCTGTCCAGCCTGACCTTGGACACTGCCAGGGATCCAGGGGCAGCCACAGCTTCTCTGGGCACCCTGTGCCAGGGCCTCCCCACCCTCACAGGGAACAATTCCTTCCCAATATCCCATCTAACCCTGCTCTCTGGCAGTGGGAAGCCATTGCCCCTTGTCCTGTCACTCCAGACCCTTGTAAATAGTCTCTCTCCATCTTGTAGCTCCTTCAGGCACTGCAAGGCCACAGTTAGGTCATCCTGAAGCTTCTCTTCTCCAGGCTGAACAATTCGAGCTCTCTCAGCCTTTCCTCACAGGAGGGATGCTCCATTCCTCTGATCACCTTCATGGCCTCCTCTGGAGCTGGTTTCCTGCTTTTCCCTGTACAAAATAGGGTTAGCACATCAGATTAAGAATGGATTCAAAGCAAACCTGCATAAAATCTCCAGAATATTGAAAAATGTTCCTCTTTTATTGGTGCTCAGAAAGGAATTGTGTAAACTCCTGGAAAAAGTCCATCAAAAGGTATACAACACCTGTGCCACCTTTGGCTAAAGAAATTCCAGAGGTGAGGTGATCCCAGAGGGCTGGGATGCTGTTCTGGAGATGCTTTTTGGCATCTGACCATTGCCAGGGAGCCTGAGCTGAGTAGGCTACCCTGTTACTGCTGGGCTTGCCATAAAATCCCCAAATGTTTATTATGAGCAATGGGAATGAGGTGAGGAGTGCTTACAGGTGCATCTTTTCCCTGATCCCCATCCTCTTGGGTGCTGTCAGAACAGAATTTCATGTCCTTAGTGCTTGAGCACTGGTTGGTAATCTTTGTTTTCTCCCTTTTCAGATAGTTTTTCAGCTGTGCTCTGAGGGGAAAGTGGAGGCAGCCCTGGAGCAGGGTGGTTGGGCTGGTGGGATGGGGAATTTTTTATAGCTTCTCCACCTCTGCCAGGTTCTGCCTTTGGGGTTCATTATCATCACATTCACTTGGCAAAAACCTCTGGTTGTCTCTGCAAGGTTCAGGAACCAAGCCTGGCTCTTCCTGATACATCTGGAGGCTTGTTTGGATAGTGAAGGTGAGGTAGAAACATAATACTGTAAAAAAATGTGATTTTTTTCCTACTTCTGCTGATGTTTCTGTTTCAGGGATCAGAGGAAACAGTTCCAGACGTTGGTAGAAAATAAATTCTATGAGTGGCTGGTTCAGACAGGGAACCGGCAGCAGCTGGACAGCCTGGTCCCTCCTGCCATGGGCTCCAAGCAGGCAGCAGGATAACAGTCCTGGGCAGGAAAACATTCCTGGGCAGCAGAAGGAAAGGGAGGTGAGTAAAAGGCCTCCTTCTCTTGCCTCTTCTCCACCCCTAAGAATTGTATTTGTGTGCCCAGCCAAGGCGGAGGTAGGAAAAGTAGGAGTTGTTGAGTGAATGTTCTCCCAAGAGCCTGGCATTTGGGTTTAGCTCTTATTTGGCTGTCAAAACCCCTTTTCAGCTGAAATCTGTGTCCTCAGCACTGCCTTGTTCAGTGTGATTTGTTGGAGTCATCTGTAAAGGCAGTGTGATATAAAACTGATTGGAGTAGCTGCTCTTTCAAAGAAACTCTGGGTGTTGTCTACCCATCTCAGTTTTTACTAAAGAGAGTTGAGTGAGGCTTTGGGTCATTCTTTCAAGGAGGCTTTGGGTCATTATTTCAATGAGACTTTGGGTAATTCTTACAATGAAACACTGGATAATTCTCACTTACTCTTCCCAAGCAGAAGTGGTTTAGGAGCTGGAGACTTGCCCTTATCGAGCCCTTCTGCCATGGCATGTTTCAAACCATTAGAAAGTAATTTTATTTTTGATTCAGTCTTTGAATTCCTTTTTCTTTACTGGTGTTGGGAGTAAAATTGGCTCTTTTTATTTTGTTCCACAGCTCTGGGCAGTGATCCACTCAGCCCAGTTCTCATGAAGACTTTGGCCATGCCTCCTGCACCCACTGGACACAACTGCCAGCCTTGGTGTGGATTGGACTGCCTGGCTACCTCAGGATTCCTGGGCACTGCTGCCTTCCCAGGAATGTGCTGGTGGTGATTGAGAGGTGCCTGGCACTGGAGGAAAATGAAATGTGCCTTGTTGCAGAGCTGTCCCCACAGTTAGTGTCCAAGCTGAGCAGGTATCCAGCACACCAGGTGTCCTGGGACATCACCTGCATCCTCATGGTACAAACCAGCAGCGCTGTTTTTATACATGTGAAAAGGAAATGTTTCAATTTTTTATGAAGGAAATCCAACAGGTTTTTTAATAGGAAGATGGCACTCTTGTGAAGATGAATTTTTGTATATGGTTGCATTGTTTTGACAAATGTCAATAAACCAGTTGTTGGATAAACCTGGCACATGTCCTGGCACATGGGAAGGGGTTTTACCTGTACAGTGGGTGTTGGAGGGACACAGCATCTTTAATCTTAATGAAATGGAAACCTGGCAGAGAGAGAAAGTGCTAATTTATGAGGGAAGCATGGCAAAAAAAGAATGTAAATCCTGCCAGGCTGAAAGTAAAACTCCTGTAAACTTCAGCCATGGAGCTGAAGGTTTTGAAGGCTGCCCTGGCACAAGGTTTTGATACAAGCCCAATTCCTATCTCTCATAATTTTCATAAAGATTATCAGCTTGAATAAGCACCATTCTCCTGTGCTGGTGGGATGTGTTTTGGGGATATGTGTTCATAGCTGAGCACCTAAATAAGCTTGGAAAATAGGCAAAGGCATTTCATGGATGAGTGGAGGCAGCAGCTGGTGGTGCCTTGGGAAGAGCTAGAGCGAGGGGAAGGCACAGTGCTCTGCAGTGCACAGCCTCAGAATTCCTCTGAAGGTCTCCCTTGGCTCCTGGGCAGGCAGGTGAGGTGAGTTTATTATATTAATTCTATTTATGTAAGATGAGTTTATTATATTTAACCAACTTTTAAAGGAGGGATGTGCAAAGTGACCACAGCTTTGAGCTGTGAACCTGCTGACAGAGCCCAGCTTGTGCTTGAGCTCCGATCTCCAGCCATGAAAAACTGAATCAATCCAAGTGGCCTCAGCGAGAGCAACAGCTCTGGGTGATTCAAGGCTCCTAAAATGGGAAGAGGAGCAGCTGCTGAGCGTGTGTGCCCCAGGCTCTCCCATCTGCCTGCATTTACAGAGCTGCTGTTGCGAGAGTGCTTGTCCTGACAGATTTGAAAGAGGGGCTGCGTGTTTCGGGTGCTGCTGTGCCAAATTCGTGTCCCTTTGTCTTGCTAAGCCTTTGGGCTGGGGCACTGAATAGCTGCAGAGGTGGTTTTTCATAATGTGCTGGCGGGGGGGTGGCTGTGGAAGCCAGTGATCCGAGGGCTGGAGGGAAAACTCTGCTCCGACCTCAGGTGCTGAACTGAGAGTTTGGAGTTGAGTTTGGAACACTTGCAGAGACAGTCAGAAATCTGGGCAGCATTTGATGGGTGAAATCACTTGCTTTGGCGGGGTGTGGCCACTCATCCTTCTTTCCCTCAATGTCAGGAGGTGTTTGGAGCTGTGTGGCTCCAGCTGAGGGTGTCCCAGGGAAAACCTGCAGCCTTCTAGCTGCACAGATGTTCCCATGGAGAGCTTTCAATGCAGAGCTGGTCTTTGCAAGCCTTTGGTGTCTGCCCTGAGCAGTTTGTCATTCCTCAACTGCATCCTTCGGAGCATTCCCTGATAAATACCGTGTGCCCTCCTTACAAATGGGGTGGGTCTCTCAGAGCCAACGAGAATTCCTTCTCGTTTAACAAGCTTGGAAGGGAGGGAGCAGCCAAACTACCCCCCCGTCCTCCCGGACTTGGCAGGGGGCTGCGTGTTTTGAGTGCATTTGGCAGAGTTTTGGTGTTCTGACTCAGCAAATGGTAACAAAGGGAGGATGGCGAAGCCTTCCTTTATTCCATAATCCTGTTTGCTTTTCTGGAAATCGGCTATAGCCTCAGAATCACTGACTCAATTTTTGGATCCTATTCTCATGACAAAGCGGCTGTCTGGTTTAAAACAAGCCCGTTATAAAAAGGGCACCTCAGATCCTGGCTGTTTGTAACAGCTGCTGACGTTCCTCCGGCACAGGGGAGCTTGGCTGGAACGGAAAATGTCCAGAGCTGGAACCAAGGTAAGTTTGTTTGCAGTGCATTCATGATTTTGGCTAAAATTGCAAAATTTAGGGATGAGTTGCGGAGAAACTTTGTTTTCTTTGTTCTGCTGACAGCTTCCCCCTCTGTCAGCGTGTGGGCAGGGGGAGATGCTTGAAATCCCTCCTCACGTGGAGGGAAGCTGGAGCTGAGCCCTCCCACACCTTTTCCCAGATTTTGGCTGGTTCCTCTAGGTGTGGCTCTGCCAGAGGATGGAGTGGAGCGCAGTGGCTGGTGAGGGGGCATTTTGAAGTGATTCTAAATCAGCAGGTTCTGATGCCTTGTAGATTAGGGGTGGAGGGTGCTGTGCCAGCAGGGAATGACTGCACTTGTGGAGCAGAGCCTCATGGAAGGCTCCCTTGGAGCCTTGGGAGAACCTGACTGCCAGCACCAGCAGAGCTGCCACATCCCTCTTCCATGGGGGAGCAGAGGGTGTGCTGTGACAGAAGGACTCCTGGGCGATGGAGGAGTAGCACTGAAGGGAAGAGTGTTCCCTGAGGATACAAACCAGCCTTGGGATTCAGTGCAGTCAGCAGGGATGAACTGAAATTGGAGGAGGAGGTAGGTTGGGATGCTCAGCTTCAGCTGGATTGACATCTCAGGTGGGGATCCAGGCTTGGGTTTAGCAGAGCTGAGCTAGCTGGTCCCATAGAACTTGTACTGGAGCTGGGACTAGGCAGGGAGAATCAGCTGGGAAAGGAAAGGAGGGTGAGGATTTGGGCCAGTGTCCCCTGCAGAATGTCAAACACCTGCTAGGAGGCTGTGGGAAGAGATTCACCTCAGTTTTGCTCTTGGGCTGGATCCCTTCTAGCCTGTGGAGGCTGTGAGACCCAAGGGGGTTTGGAAGCACAGTGGGTTTGGAGGCACTGGATGATGCCATGGAAGATCTGGATTCAGTCTCGGCTTTTCTGCATCCTTCAGCTCTGCTCTCGGCTCTCAATGGTTGGGCTGTTGGTCTGGGAAGCCCAGGAGGGTGTGCTGGTTGCTCCCAGATCTCAGGGGTGCAAGCTTTCTGTACCTGTGCCTAAAAAAGGTGCTGGGGAATTGCAGCTGCTCCATCCTTGAGTCTCCTCTCAGCTTGGAAAGCCTTGAGCACATTCTGCCTTTCCCCTGCTAAAAGCTGTGTCCCCTTGGAGTGAATCCCAGGGAATTCCTGGAGTATGTGCTGCTGAGGGGCAGCAAGATGGCCAGGAGGAGTTATCTCCTATTTCCCTATGCCATGCTCTTTTTTAGCACATTCTGGGCAGAAGAAAAGGGCAAAGTAGGGAATTAAACACCACTTCTCACAACCCCGGGGAGTGATCTGCCCTGGGAAGGGGTCTCTGCTGACAGAGAAGGCATGACTGGATATTTTTAATGGGTTTCCTTCTGGCTGAGCTGCTGTTGAAAAGAAATATGTGATAACTGGGGTGAGGTGACCAAAGTGGGAGTTTTACATTCCCATAAGGGAGATCTGCTCTGGCAAATGTGGTATGGGCTTGGAAGCACCCAAAAGGCAAGGTTTGGGCAGGGGGAGGTTACCAGGTGAGTGCTGGGAGCACAGTTAATGGAGGGTTTGGCTGAAGGAAGGCAGTTTCCCTGAGAGTGAAGGGACAGAAACAAAGCTGCAAATCTGGAATTGGAATGTGGAATTCTCCTATAGTTATTCTATAGGTGAAAACATCTGCTCTGTCAGTGCCTGAATCCATGCAGGAAAGCTGGGAAGCAAAGGTCTGAAATGAGCTGAAGGTGTGTCTGAAGGGCTGTGCTGGGGAATGGGTGGGCAGAATCCTTTGAATTCTGAGATTAAACCAAGGAGCAGCACTTTGGTTGGACATAATTCTACAGAAGCAGAATGAGCTCCTGGATTTCTTTGGCTTTGCCAAGGTCAGGTTTGGTTGTGTTAGGCTGGGTGGGGAAGGAACATCACTGAATCTGGGAATGGTTTGAGTTGGAAGGGACCTTAAAATTCGTCCATGGCAGGGACACCTTCCACTATCCCAGGCTGCTCTTAGCCCCATCCAGCCTGCCCTTGGACACTTCCAGAGATCCCTCTGCCCAGAGAACAGATCCACATTGGACAGGGTTCATCATGTTGGATACTCACTGCAGGTACAGGAGCAGGACAGGATCAGAGCTTGGGGATGGAGAGGGGGATCAGCCATCCCACCAGAGGATAATGCTGAGCTGGGAAGAGACAAGTCCCTGTGGAGGGTTTTCCAGGGATGTTGTGGCTTCCTTGACCACTGGCTTCAAGGAGTGGGTGACTGGTGGTGCATGACTGCCAAACCTCAGCGAGCAGAGCTTTCCATGTTCCCTCTGGGTTAGGCTGGCAGATCTTTTGGGTGATACCTTTAAGGACAATGATCCAGAAGCAGGATCTGGAAAAAGCAGCAGGTTGTGGCTGGGAAGACCTGGCCAGTGTGGTTAAGTGCCCAAGAGTGGGAAAACAGGGACTGGGAATTTCAGTGCTCACCTTTCACAGCTTTTATTCACTACTGGGAAGGTCAGAGTGATTCCCAGCCCGGCACTGCGTGAAGGTGGGAAGAGCTTGCTCAGGATGTTGGGGGGGGGCAGGTTGTTTTGTGTGCACCAACTGCTTTGTGATGGGAGATCAGTCCCTGAAACGAAGAGGAAAATAGCATAATCCTAGTAAATGTCCAGTAACAGGACACAAAATGAACAACATGAATCCTCTGGCATGATCAGCCTGACTCCCCAGATCCCTGGGCAGGCTGGTGGGACACACTAACCAGCCAGCTCCAGGAAAAGTCTGGCTTATTTAATTTTTAGCACAAAAGTAATGATTAAAATAAAAAGTGAGTGAGTTTCCTGGATTTGGATTGAAACAGTGACAGTGAATGATATTTTTAACAACAGGAAGGTTACACTGATACCAGTAGCCAAAGCACTGTAGGTGAAGTACAGCAGGTGTGGTGTATCTTAAGCTATGGAAAAACCATGGGAAAAATGGATTGTGGAACACTGAATGTTGGGTGTGGCCAGAAAGATTCTCTCCAGAGCATGTGGTGTCACGAGCAATGAAGGGATGTAGTCAGGATAGACGTGATGGTTTGGGAATCCTCTTGGAGAAGAGCAGCTCTTGATGGGTAATTGTCACCTGGGAAGATCTAAATTGGGGCTGGAGAAAGGACTGGTCTGGTCTAGGGCTCAGCAATATTTCCATGAAGGGATTTTGGAAGAAAACTGGATCTCCTCTGCATGGCTGGCTGGGTGGGTGATGCCTCAGGTGGGAGGAATGGGATTTGCTCACTGGATCATTTCAAGCCAGGCTGTGATCAAGCAGGGACAAAGTGCTTTGGGGTCAGCAGGCTGGCTATAGAGCAGCTCTTGGGAAAGAAATGTGGGGATGGATCAGGAATTTGTCAGCTGTTTTGTGCACTTGCCACAACCAAAGCAGAACACGCCAACTGCACAGTCCTTGGATATCCATAAAACTGTTACATGGAATGCCCCTTTAGTTTCTCCTGGCATGGGCAAAGATTTTGTGATGTCCAGCTTCGGGCAGTGAGTTTTGAGAAAGGAAGTTGTGGGTTGTTCAAGCAGGAACAGGGCTGAAAGACATGACCCAGGAGGAAAGAGACCTCTCCACCCCCTTATCAGTAAAAATCTTGCTGCAAACACCTGGTAAGTCAATATCAAGGAAATCATGGAATCATTAGGGCTGGAAAAGCCCTCTAAAGGCATCAAGTCCAACTGTGCTGCCAAACCTACCCATGTCCCCAGAAATCTGCTTCATGCATTCCATTGGCTTCTTACAGCTCCCTGGCCATAATTTAGTAACTCCTGATCTAGAGAAGGTGGGAGGGAATTGTTTTGATAGTGTTTTGCCAGAAAAAAGGACAGGCACCTCACCAAGGGAGTGTTGGGTTGGACTGGGACAGACTGAGGGCTGGGAAGGGCAGGACAATGGTGGCAGCTGAGGGTGTGGCAGCCAGACTGAATTGACTGCAGCTGGTCCCATTCCATGGCTGGACTTGATGATTTCTGACATCTCAAGGGTTCTGTTTCCAGCTATTTCCTGCCGTGATGTGGCTGGAACGTGGAGATGTGCTGGCATGAGGAACCTCCCCATTCTCCCCCCCTGCTCCTTTCAGGTCACCTTCTATGAAGACAAGAACTTCCTGGGCCGTTACTACGAGTGCGACAGCGACTGCCCCGACTTCCACACCTACCTGAGCCGCTGCAACTCCATCCGAGTGGATGGAGGCACCTGGGTGGCCTACGAGAGGCCCAACTATGCAGGGAACATGTATGTGCTGACCCACGGGGAGTACCCTGACTACCACCACTGGATGGGCCTCAACGACCGCCTGGGCTCCTGCAAGTACATCCAGATCGTAGGTGTCACCTCTTCCTGGGGTTGCTTTGAGGGTGTCGCGTGGGGAAGCGCAGTGCTCACCTTCCAGGCTGCAGGGGGTTTGCCCTCACAGCCCTGCTCTGGGAATAGCAAAGTGGTTGGTGTGGGGAGAAAGTAAATCTCTCTTGCTCTGGGTTGCAGTGGGAAAAAGCAGATCCCTTTGGGTGTGGGTGAGTT
The DNA here is from genome assembly GCF_008360975.1 of Lichenostomus cassidix. Classification (NCBI taxonomy): domain Eukaryota; kingdom Metazoa; phylum Chordata; class Aves; order Passeriformes; family Meliphagidae; genus Lichenostomus; species Lichenostomus cassidix. Next base: position 22,973,991 of record NC_139490.1, read on the forward strand.
TCCATAGGAATAGCAATGTAATTTCATCTGTGTTCCTGTAGGGATTTCAGTGTCCAGGCAGGTTGCTCCAAGGTTTGACTCTTGTCTTTTTCTTTTCCCTGGTGTCTTTTCCCAACTGACCCAACAGGCTCAAGGCCTGTAACTGTGGGACGCAGATTTTGCAGAAACATTTGGAATGAGGGGCAGTTTCCTCTCTAGCAAGCCAGGACTCTGTTCTGATACAGGGAACTGAATCCGTGCCACCAAATCCCTGTGGGGATAGAGAGACCAACCCCAGGAGCAGCCCTGGAATGCCCAGGAGCAGCTCTGGAATGCCCAGGAGTGGGAGGGATGCCTGGAGCCCTCCTTGGGCATGCTTGGAGCAGCCTGGTGCCTCCTGGTAACAGGAGAGCACAGGATCCTTGCTCATCCCCTCCTAACTGATGATGGGGAGAAAGGAACAGAGGGAATGATCCTTTTGGGAAGCCTGTGGGGAGAAGCATCCTTTCAGTCTAGGATTGTGGATGAAGTGTGTGGATTGGTGCTGCTGCTGAGGGTTTGCTAGCAGTGGGGCAGCCACTGGTGATCCGTGGGTTGGGACACAGCCGTGAATTCCCACTGCATGGAGCACATCTCACAGCTGAGAAGGGGTTTTGCTTTTCTGCCGGGGAGTCTAACGTCCCTCTGAGCCTGTTCTGGGTTTGAGCTGGGTCTAAATCCCTTTGCACAGGGCAGGGAGAGCTTCCAGCCTGTTCAGAGCACTGATCTGGCCTAAGGCACGGAGCCAAAACATGAGGGAGATGTAGGAGCAGCACAGCTCACATCCAGCTGCTCTTCCTCCACCAGGTTGAAATGTGGGAGCTTTAGCCTGCCTATCCACCTGACGCCTGGCTTTCCCTCCTGGCCTGGAGAGAGCCTGAGACCCCGCAGAGCTCGGCTGGGGCTGGCAGGAAGGGAGGGGAAGGAAGAGGTGTCCAGGCAGCCCAGATTAGACGCTGCCGCGGTGCCTTCGGGTGAGGAGCACTGCCGATCCCGGTGGGAAGCAGCAGCACAGCCCCGCCGGGGTCAGCAGCTCATGAAACTCCTCTCTGCCCCGAGCAGCGGGGAATGGAGGGGGTTTGGCTCTGCGGATGCTCAGTGGAGCAGCTGAAGGGTTCAAGCCCGTTCGGGATAGCGAGCCCGGCGCTGCTGACTCGGCCTTATCCTTGCCTTCCTCCCTCCCCTGCTCCGGCTCGGGGCTTCTGTACCCTCTTTGCATGTGAGGATCTGTTAAAATCTACCCCAGGTGCTTCCCCCTGTGCTTCTGGGTGCTGACAAGAGATTTCAGCCCTGGCCTGGTGTGCTGGGGGTGGTTGGCACCTGATTTCAGTCTGGCTGTGCCCAAACTCTGCTCCCTTGTCAGTGCCTCCATCCGATGCTCTGGTTGCCACTGAAGTCACCCAGAGAAGCTGTGGCTGCCCCTGGATCCCTGGCAGTGTCCAAGGCCAGGCTGGACAGGGCTTGGAGCAACCTGGGATAGTGGAAGGTGTCCCTGCCCATGGCAGGGAGGTAGAAATTGGATGATCATTAATCCCTTCCAACCCAAACTGTATTATTTTCTCTCCCTTTCCGTTCCCAGCCAAGCGGGGGCCGAGGCCACATCCAGGTGTTTGAGAAGGGAGATTTTGGCGGGCAGATGTTCGAAGCCACCGAAGACTGCCCCTCCATCATGGAGGAATGGCACATGCGGGAGGTGCACGCCGCCAGGGTGCTGGAGGGCGTCTGGGTGTTCTACGAGCACCCCAACTACCGGGGCCGGCAGTACGTGCTGCCCAAGGGCGAGTACCGCAAGCCCGTGGAGTGGGGCGCGGCCAGCCCCGCCGTCCAGTCCTTCCGCAGCATCTCCGAGTGAGCCAGCCCTGTGACCGGGCTGTCACACCCCCCAATAAAGCAACTGAGTCGCTCAGCTCCGCCTCGTCCTGCTTCTTGCCGGGATTTGCGTGTTGTGTGTTGTGCCTGGGGGGAGCTGGGGCGGAGCGGAGCCTTCTCGGAGCAAAGTGCCACCCGCCAGCCCCAGCTGCCCCATTGTCACCCCTTGCCCATCCCCTCCCCTCTGGCCCGCTGCTCCTTTAGGAAAAAGCCATCCCGAAGGTGGAGCTTGTGCCCCAGAGTTTGGCCGTTCCCGTGGAGCAGGGAGACCACACATCCCTGGATTCCAGTTTTTGGGGGTGGCTGTGGGTGGCTGGGCCTGTCATGTCCCTGAGGAGTCGCTGTCTGCTCTGTTGCTGCTTCCTGAGGGCTTGGGAGAAGGGATGAGGTTTCCATCGGTGCCATGTGTCCCCCTGGAGATCCCGAGCAGGCAGCACACGTCCTGGGACTGGAGTAGTTTGTCCTTCTCGTGATGCACGGGGCGACAGGACTGGGAAAAGTGGAGATGACAGGCAGCAATCCCAGCTGGAGCAGGAGGGGACAGTCATCATCTCCATGGGGAATGCTGGGGACCCTGGCAGCCCAGAGTGTCACGTGCAGGATGTCCCCTGTGAGCCAAAGGGTCCAGCTGCTCAAACGGGCTGGACACCGCATGGAGCCGAGCAGCTGGAAGCAGGAGAGCAGGCTGGATGTGGGACAGAGGCAGTGAGAGCCCCTGGGAGCTGCTCTGGGATGGGAGGTGGCTGCTGAGTGATCCTGAAAGGCAGGAAGAGCTCCCTGGACACCTGAGACGTGCAGTGAGCACAGGGGGGTCCCAGCCAGCCCAGTTTGCCACCAGGAACATCCCAGTTTGCCCAGCGCTGCCAGATGTGAGGCAGGTCCCAGGCACAGCCTCCCGGGCAGGAATAACTCATGGCAGGGCAATGTCCCCCTGGGAACCCCCGGGACCTGCAGCCTGTTTGCACACGGAGCCGAGGGGCTTTGGGATAATGACGCTGGATGTGGAGCAGAGCCCTCCCAGCCGTGCTCCGCAGGCTCTTCCCGTTGATGTATGAGGTTATTACGGAGCGGGGAGGCAGGGGAAGTGATGCTCGCCAAGCCACGCGGCTGCCACCGCCCGGGAGAGCTGCTGCTCGTGGGGAATGGGAAGAGGCTACCGAGAGGGGCAGCCCCAGCACCCTGGACTTCCCCGACGACAAAGCTGGGCTGAAGAGTTGCCTTCCTCCTATTCCTCTTCCTCCTCCTCCTTTCTGTCTTCCTTCTCCTCCTGCTGTCACCCCTCTCCCTTAGCCCCCTGCCCCGTTCCAGCCCTTTCCTTCAGATTTCCCTCCAGATTTTTCCTCCAGATTTCCCTCCAAATTTTTCCTCCAGATTTTCAAGATTGCCCTCCAGATTCCCCTCCAGATTTTTCCTCCAGATTTTCCTCCAAAGGGTGATGCATCTTCACCAACTTCCATCCCACCTCAGTCTCCTCTCCATCAAGGAGCAGCAGCATGCAGATGATCCAGCAATATGGTTGGGTTTCCCTGAATTTTTTTCCCCATAATATTTCTCCAGGACCAAGCAGCCCCCAGCTCCAGCTCCCCTTTCCCCCTGGCTTCTGGCAAAGCTCTGCAAGGGCAGCAGGCTGAGCACAGCCTGGCTCCTGGCTTTTTTGACAGTGAGCCTGTTGCTGTCCCTGCTGTGGATGGAAAATCTCCCGTAGGTAGGTGTGCTCTGCCCAGAGTGTTTCCAACCATCTCCCACCCTGATTTTGGGGAATGTCCACCTGTCCCCATCCCATGTGGCCTGCACTGAGGTGGGTTTGGGATGCTCCAGCACTGTGGCTGCTGCTGTGCATCGACCCCAGAGCACTGGAGGAGCCAAACCTGGATCTGGTTTGCCCTTAAGGTATCGTTTTTTCATGTCCTTCCTTTTCACGGCTGATCTCCCCACCTTAAAACCCAATTTTCCCAACTCTTCCCCCTTCTCCTTGTCCTCCAGGCCCTTGCCCTTGGGTGAACATTGTGTCCTCAACATTGGCAACCGACACGAATAACAACAAAATGCTACTTGGGTGGTTTTTTTATGGCCACTTTTTATTTTATTGTTATTCCAGATGACTTTTTCCATCGGGGGCTCCCTTGCCACGGCGGCACAAGGAGCAGGGCGCCCGTGGAGATGAGTGGGGAGTGCAGCAATCCAAGCCCAGCCGTGCTGATGCCGGTTTTTCCTTGACAGCTAATTTCCATTTCTCAGTATCAGGGGGTCTGCTCTGGTAATTGGCATGCAGATTGTGTCTGGTGGGCCTGTTAGACACGAGCAGAGGCTCTGCTGCTTGGAATAAGCCAACCCCAGGCTGATGGATGGGGTGTAAGGGGGTCATGGGGAGAGAGAATATCCAGATGCCCACGTGCACACCTACGAAATTTCCATTCCGTGCCCTCCCCCCGTCCCTACCTTCTTTATCCAGCAAACTCTAATCTATCATATTTCATTGAGACAAATCCTGCTCCATTTCTCTCCCTTTCCCTTTTTCCCTCTAAGGGAAATGTGATGGAACCTGCTCCTGGATTTAATGAGAAGATGGTGCGGCGTGCAGGAATTAAAGCAGTGCCATGCTTCATTAGCAGTTGGGGATCACACCGAGCTGGCCCAGATGTTAATTACACTTTGGGAATTAATTGGTATGAGGCATTCCTCTCCTCCACCACCTGTAATCCGGTGGCTGTGTGAGGACTTCTGGAAGCAGAGACCTCCAGACAGGTGTCTGTCTCCCCTCCTCTGCCTGCCTGGCTCTGTCTGTGACCGAGGGACACTGGCTGCCTTGGAAATCTTGAAGTCACCTTCATTTCCATCCCCTTGCTGCCCAAGGACCTGCTGGAATTTTTCTCTCTTTTCCTCCCCATGCCACTCTCGTCCAAAATTTTTCTCCAGCTGCTGGAGAAAGCAGGTCTGGATGGGAAGGGGAGATGGTGGGAGGTGGCAGCGTGTTGAAGGAAGAAAGAATATCCCCCTCAGAGCTGGTGATCCCCAGGACACCCTGCTCCTTTCTTCTGCTCCTTGACCCATCCTTGCTGGTCCATCCCTTCCCTCCAGCTCTGGGGGAAGAAGGGGGAGCCTCAATCTGCACTCGAAGCACCTTTGCTGCTGAAATCCCCCCAGTTCTCCAAGGGAAATGGTCTCCAGTTTCGTCCCTTTTCCACCTTGGTTTCAGCCTGATGAAATGCAAAAGCTGCTAAAAAGCTGAGGGGGGGTTATTTTGCCAGAGGACAGAAATGATATGGTTGGAAATGAAGAATATTCCTCTGAATGCTGCCAATTTGTTCCTTTCCTGGGCTGGCTGGCAGTGGCCCAGCATGGGGCATGGATGTCACTGCAAAGGAGTGGCAAATCTTTGGGATCCAGCCTGGAATTTGCTGCCCAGCCCCAGTGGGACACAAACTCAGCTCTTCACCCCCCCAATTGCTCCTGGGCCCTAATGGTGGGACAGAGCTACCACACTGGTGTGACACAGCCAACCCAGGCTCCTGTTTCCCCTCCTCTTCCCGAGGTTCTCAGAGCTTTGTGGGTCTTCTCTTGGCGTTGCTGATGCTCTTTGGTCTCCAGGTGTCAGCAGCTTTTTCTGCCAGCAAAGTCACTCCTGAATGAGAGCCACTGTCCCTTCCCTCCCATCCCTGGGAGGTGTGTGGATGTGGCACTTGGGGATGGTCATGTGGCAAACCAGAGCAATTCAAGGCCACTTTGGTAGGACTTAAAGCAAAAGAATGTTTTCAAAACTCCAAAATTAATGGTTTTGGGGTTGGATGGAGAAGAAAGAGGAGATGTTTAATCTTTTTGCTTAGACTTTCTTGATTTTAGGTCTTGATTTTTAGTTTAGGGGTGGGCTTGGTAGTGCTGGGGGAATACCTGGTGATCTTAGAGGACTTTTCCAACTTCAACAATTCTGTGATTCTGTGATTTCACAATTCCATGATTCTATGATTCTATGATTCTATGATTCTATGATTCTATGATTCTATGATTCTATGATTCTGTGTTTCTATGACTCCATGATTCTGTGATTTCACGATTCCATGATTCTATGATTCTATGATCCTATGATCCTATGATTCTATGATTCTATGATTCTATGATTCTATGATTCTATGATTCTGTGTTTCTATGACTCCATGATTCTGTGGTTTCATGATTCCATGATTCTACAATGCCATGATTCCATGACTCAGGGCAGCATTTCACTGCCATCTGGTTCCCCTGGAGCCCTGCCTCTTGAGATCCTGCATTTCCCACCATCTCCTCAATGAATCCCAAGTGCCTGGATCAGGGGTTCAGCCCCCACCTCACCTCCCACCTGGGCAGTCTGAAGATCCTCCCCAGTGACTGCAGCCACTACTTTGGTTTTGGCAAAACTACCTTCCAGGTGTCCTTTTCCTCTCTGTGCATTCCTGTGCATTCCCTGCTGGCCCTGGCTGAGCTGTGAAGGTTTCAGGATGCTCCATCCATCCTGCTTGTGGGAAAGCCTGGCCCAAATCTGGGCGGGGAGCTCTGGAGCTGGTTTGGATCTCAGTCACAGAGATGTCCTGGGGACTCTGGCTGCTGTCACACAGGTCCTGTCACCCAGATGTGCAGGGATGGCTGTGTCTGTGAGCATGTGAGGGTGCTGTGAGAGGGAGCTGCCTCTCCAGGATGAGTGTCAGGGCCTGAGGGATGCTGGCACCCCAAATGGGGCTCTGAGATCCCCTAATTGCGGAGGGAAAGGAGAGGAGAGGGCAGGAGAGGAGAGGGAGAGCGCACTTCCCAGGGCGCCGTCCTTCCCTTTGCCAGAGCCCAGCAGAGGGCAATAGAAGCAAGTGGAAGAGACGAGACCTTGCGAGGGATGTGCGACAGGAGCAGATTGGAGGCACAGCGACCTGGAAGCGGAGGGATGAGACGGAGGATGTGCAGGCAGAGGGATGTGCGAGAGCAGGGAATGTGCGCCCGGAGCGCTGTGCGGGGAGCGGGGCTGGGGGATGATGGAGAAGGTCGGGGCAGAACAGAGCAATTCAAGGTTATTTTGGTAGCAGGGAAAGCAAAGCGATACTTTCCTAACTCCTGAATTAACCGCTTCGGGGTTGGATGGAGAAGGAAGGAGAAATATTTAACCCTTTTGTTTAAACTTCCTTGATTTTAGGTCAGTTTTTACGAAAAGCATTGCATGGCTGAGCACCTGCAGTGGATGGTGCTGGGAGGAAAGGCTCTGAGAATTCCCAGCCCTGATTAGATTCCTGGTTAATTGTGTGTCTGAGCCCAGCTCCGTTTGTGGGTCTCTTGGAAATCAAATTCCCCACGTGCCTGGAGCCTTCTTTGGGTGCTGCCTGAGCCCTGGCAGGATGTGCTGGGCTGGGGCTGGCACTGCCCACGGGCTCCCTTCCTCCCTACAGAGGGAAAACCACGGCAGGCTGCGGGGAAAGCAGCAGGGAAGAGTTGGGAACAGCATCCCGTTCCCTCTTGCTGCTGCTGGAGCAGCTGGGACAGAGCTGGGGCAGGAGCCTCCTCTCCTGCTCTCTGGTTCTGCTCCCTGCACACTCCTGCCTGGCCAGGCAGGGATTCCCAACAGACTTCCTACATATCCAGGTCTCCTCCATATGGTGTTTGAGCTTTTTTTTTAGGTCCAAACCACTTAGGAGTCACACAGGGATGTTTAACAAGTAAAGCTTTCCACGGCCGGAGGGTGATCCTACAGCTGGGACAGGACATCTGCGGGGAAGTATCTCCGGGCACATTCCCGCTGGAGACCTCATCATTTTTGGGGGGGGAAACAACAATTATTTGAAAAGGGCAGCTGAAATCCCTGTGGCTGGGAGCTGCAGGTGGCAGGGAACAGGCAGGACCCTGGATGCAGGATGCCCAGGAGGGGCAGACACCCCAGGAAGCAGCTGGGGGGTTATTTGGGCAGAGCCCCACCACGGTGCTGCTGCTGCTGCTGCTGCTGCGGGCTGCGACCTTAGGGAAAAAGGATGTTTTTTTGGGAGCCTGGCGTAGGCTTTTTGCTGAGCTGCTTGGAGAGGGCCCAGCCGGGCTCTGCTCTTAGAGGAGAAGGAGGAAGGGTCGCCCCACCTTTCGCGGAGCCCCCACCGCCTCATTAAGCCGTCCTTGGCGAGACGAGCGCGGCAGGCGCGATCTCCCCATCTCGGCCTTATCTCCCCATCTGCCTCCTCTCCCGCCACGCTTCCAGATGCTCCTTATCTCCTCTCACCTTCCCGGCGAGCCAGCGCGCTGGGGGCAGGGCCGGCTGCCCGCACTCCCCACCTGCCATGTCCCCGGCTCTTATCAGGCTCCCTGAGTCCCCACCGAGGCCCTGGCTCAAAGTCGAACGGATTTGCTGGCGGGGCGAGCGCGCCCAAGGTCGGGCGGCGGCGGCGAGGCTGCGGGGACCTCGCTGTCCCCTCGCTGTCCCCTCGCTGTCCCCTCGCTGTCCCCTCGCTGTCCCCCCGCGCCCATTCCCCAGGCAGCGCCTCTCCCCATTTACTCTCCAACATTATCAATTACATTTGGATTATTATTCCTCATTGAAGCCCAAGTGAGCCGCAGACAGCTATTTCCTAATGGGGAAACGTTACAGGCAACTTATTAGCGAACAATGCGTCATTAAGGGGGGAGAGCTTCAAAGGCTCCTAAATGCATTTCAAAGGACACAATGCGGAGCGGATCCTGCCGCCGCATATCTGGGGGACATGGGCGAAATTTGTGACAAGGAATAGACCGGGCCCGATGTAATTAACTAATTCTCGATCAAAGGGGTTTTAGAACTGAATGGTCAGGGAATTCAATTATGGGTTTCCTAATGAAGCACTCTGTGCCAAGGCAGGGGGATGTTTTCTCCTGGAAAAGGAGGGATGAGGATCAGGGCTAGGATTTCCAGGGAGGTTTGGGAGAGAAGCACCAGAGAGCTCCTCCCGGGTGGATTTGGCATGGGGGGAGACAGAGATCATCAAATCATGGAAACACAGAATAGTTTTGGTTGGAAGGGACCTCACAGCTTATCTCTTTTCATGGGCAGGGACACCTTGCACTAGGCCAGGTTGCTCTGAGCTCCATCTGCCACCATCCAGACCCTCTGTGATCCAGGGTGTCTGTCCTGGACACCTCCCTGTGGTGGGACATATTCCCCCTCCCTGAGTTTGGGCAGATCCACAGCTCTTTGGAGTTGCTGTGAGGGGCTGTGGGAAGCAGCAGGATAGCTGCTGATCTCCTGATCGCCTCCCTGGAAAAGCTGGGCAAGGGAGATTTCCTCCTCTGCTGCCTGAATCCAGCCTCTGGCAAAAATAGCATGGTTTTCTGCTTATGAAAGGAGCATCTTCTAGTCCTCCACTAGTTTTCTCTTATTATAGAAAGTTGATTTGCTCACTTTACAAAGGGAAATGTATTATGAATTTTCCCTTCATTCTCCTCCTTTTTTTTGCCCCGTTTAACAACCGATTTGTGTGTTGCATGAAAGTTACACAGTTCTTTAGATGCGTTTGCTATTTTATTTTCTTTCATTCAAAAATATGTCAGTAATCTTTTTGTTAACATGAAAGATAAAGGATTAGTAATGCAAGATGCAGTTTTCTTGTAACCTTCTTGAAAGCAGACTATAGTTTCTTATCTGGCTCTAACATTCATTTTCCTGAAATGAAAAAAAAAAAAAAAAGAAAAAGGACTTCTTAAAATGAAATAAACTATATTCGATTCAGACGAGCAGCGCCAGCAAAGGAATTTATTGCAGCTGGCAGAATGGAGCAGCTGCACTGAAGTCGTTGTGCTGCAGCACTGGGACCTTCCCAGGGAACAGAGCACACGGATCTTGGGGCATGTGGGAAATACTGCAGCGAGAGAAAGTGCTGGAGAACCATGGAAGGGTTGAGCTTGGAAAAGGCTGCTAAGATGACTGAGTTCAGCTCTCCCCCAGCACTGCTCAGGCCACATTTAATGCATGTCCCCAAGTGTCACATCCACATGGCTGTTCAATCCCTCCAGGATGACTCCACCACTGCCCTGGGCAGCTGTGCCAAGGCTGGACAGCCCTTTCCATGCAGAACCTTTCCCAATATCCAACCCGGACCTCCCCTGGTGCAACTTGAAACTATTTCTTCTCGTCCCATCAAGGGCAAACCTTGTGCTGACATCATGGCATCTCCCAAGATGTGCCTGTCCAGTTGACTTTGGCAACTCTGGCATTTGCCTTGGGGGCATACAGGATGTGCCAAGCTGGAGATGAGCCACCATTTTCTGGGCTTGGTGCTCACTGTAGATGCACAGAGAAGCTGTCAGAGGAGCTGTGGCTGCCCTTGAATCCCTGGAACTGTCCAAGGCCAGGTTGGACATGGCTTGGAGCAACCTGGGATAGTGGAAGGTGTCTCTGCCATGGCAGGGGTGGCACTGGATGAAGTTTAAATCCCTCCCAACCCAACCCAACCCAACCCAACCCAACCCAACCCAACCCAAACCATTCCATGACTGTGATTCCACAATCTTCCACTCATGGCTGGTGAGCAAACAGGGATTTGCAGCACTTCCAGCTCCTGGGGATTTATTTTAGCAGCGTTGGGTCTCTAGAGGGTCCCACCTTGCATCACTTCACCCCTCGGCTCCTCTCCTCCCTGCCAGCAGGGACATTGCTCCTGCTTTGGGCTGTGCAGGCTGGTGGTGGCAGCTAGGGAGAAAAGGACATGGAAAAACACCAAGGAGGGGAAAAGGAGAGATGGGGACAGTGCAAGGAGCTACCAGGGACCAGCAAGTGTTTGAGAAGAAAACAGCTTAATTTTCATGGAATAGTTTGGGTTAGAAGGGACTTTAAAGATCATCTCACTCGGAATTTGATGGAGTTGATCTCTTTGTAGATGCAGAGGGTGAAAGGAAGCCCAGGCTGAACAAAGCTGGTTTCCACAGCACCAACATCCTCCAGGCAGTAAAAGCAGGATAGCAGACATGCTGGAAGCCAGGAGGAGAGGTGATCCATGTGGGCACACTGGGATGTCCCCCTGCCCTGCCCACCCTGCTGCTGTGCCAGCCAGCCTCTCCCACCAGCCTGGCAGCTCCTCAGGGGTTAAACCCTTATGTAAACTGCTGGATTTCTGTGGCAATTAACTAATGGGCACTCAGCATCCAAAACAAAGTATTCCCCCCCCCTCAGGTGGATTTGGTTATTATCGAGTTGGCCTGACAAGGAGCCAGCGTTTACAACTTTGTTTACAACTGGGTTTGCAGGGAATACTTTGTTTTGCTCCAGAGAAACTTGATATTTTCTGTTGCAAAGGGGAACGATGATTTCTGTCCCACACACACTGTGGATTGCAGGGCTTAATAATGAAATAAACTAAAGAAGAGCATCATCCTCTGGGCTGAAATCCTTGCCTCCAGTGTTTAATGGGGCTCTTGTCCTGCACTTGCAGATCCGTGGTTTCATTTGAGGGAAAAGTGTGTTTTCATATCAAAGGAGCCCCCCCTGCACTGACCCAGCCTTCCCTTCCCCCTCTCTGCCCCGGCACACACGCTATTTTAATATTTCATATATTTCATAAGCTTTTATGCTTCTAAAAGAGAAGTGAATTTGTGGAGAGTTGAGCTCTCCAGAGCTGTACTTCAGAGCTGGGAAGTAATTCAGGGTGAAGCCTGTATTAATCTCAGGTGAGAGAGATATTTAAATTCAGGCTACCAGTGTGAATATAAAATGGGGATCTCTTTACAAAAATTTCAAATTGTAATATGCAAAGCTTAAAGAAAAGAAACCCCAAGGGAACAGCTTTCTTCTAGAACATTTTGTTCCAACCATCATCTCTTTACCTTTATTTTTTTTTTTTAAAACCCTCCCTTTGCCATTTTGTATTTTTAAATTAAATCTTTCAGTTTTTAAAATGAAATTCTTTATTGCTGGGAGATGGTGATGGGGAAGGGGGAGCAGCATGTAAGTGCCTGGCTGTGAAAAATGGTGTGTGGACCCAAATTTTAGCCAGAGCAGAAGGAATAGCAAAGAGTGGGGAAATAAATCCCTGTTTGATTGGTCCAAGGAATGGGGGGGTCACCTCCTCACCTGGGGGATACTGCCTGAACCCTGTTTTTGGGGAGAAATCTCTGCTTGGAGGGAAGAGAGAGGCAGCACAGCCATGTCCTTGCATCCTCCTCCAGCAGCACTGGGGAGCACTGGGATGAGCTGGTCCATCCCATCGACCTTCTCCTTCTCCACAGACACAATTCAGCATGGATTTATGATCCTGGGCAGTGGCCACATTCTCTGAGTGCATTTTGGCAGGATGGGGATCACCTGCAGGTGTCTGTGCTGGGTGGATTGAGCCAGAATACCCCAAATCCCAAAACACCATTCCTGGGAGAGCCCTGTATTTGCATCCATGGCAAACACCTCGGGCTGCAACCAACTCCCAGGTCAGGAGAACTGGTGACAGATGACATGCTATTATCAGCTCTGTCAATTAATTAAATTATACATTATGCTTATGAGGGTGATCTACTGAGCCACTCTAGATTAAGTGTTGCAATTAAGTCTTTAATTTCTATTTAATAAGTAAGTTATTATATGTTAATAAAAGATCAATTAGTTGCTAACAGAGCATTGATCCAGGTACAATGAGTGTGTCAGGGAGACATCAGGGCTGACATGGAAGGGGCTGGGGGATTGTGTGCACGACATGTGTACAATTAGGATTTTAACAAAGACAGGCTGCAGTGGGCAGGGGGCAGCCAGGTGGGCTTGGGATGTTGGATGCACAAACCTGCCTCTTCCCAGGCTGGCAGGGCTGGGACAGCAGGACAGACCCAGTCAGGGAATCCCAGAATGGTTTGGGATCTTAAAGCTTATCCCATTCCATGGGATAAGGAATGGAATGGGACATGGCAGGGACACCTCCCACTGTCCCAGGCTGCTCCAAGCCCTGTCCAACCTGGCCTTGGACATTTCCAGGGATCCAGGGGCACCACAGCTTCTCTGGGCACCCTGTGCCAGGGCCTCAAACCCTCACAAGGAATAATTTCTCCCCAACATCCCATCTAACCCAACCCTCTGTCAGTGGGAAGCCATTCCCTGTGTCCTGCCCCTCCATCCCTTGTCCCCACTCCCTCTGCAGCTCTCCTGGAACCCCTTTAGGCACTGCAAGAGGCTCTAAGGTCTCCCTGGAGCCTTCTCTTCCCCAGGTGAACACCCCCAGCTCTCTCCTGCGCTGTCAGTGACATCCAGTGCTTCTCCTGAGCAGGATGACCCCAAGGAAGGATTGTCCACCAGAACTCTCCCCAAACCAGGTGGTTTTACTGCTTTCTGCTCCATAATCCTCTCCCCACGGCACCTTCCCACGTGCCCGGCGCACCGCCCGCCGGGACCCCCTTCCTCCCCGAGCCCCATCCCAGCCCGCCGAGCTCCCACCGGGGAATTTGGGAGCGGTGGGGAGCCTGCGGCGGAGCTTGCAGCGGGAGAGGAGGGAAGCGCTGGGCTCCAGCAGAGCCAAGATTCCAGCTGAATATGGATGACATCATTATACGGGTGATCCTTTCAGCAACAGCGAGCCGGGTTTTAAAGTAGCGACCTACAGCATACAAATGACGGGTTTAAAGGAAATAAAAAAAGAGATGATTTGAATAGCAGACATTTAGAGAAGAAAAGCTTCCTCCCCCCCCCCCCTTTCCCATTTCTAATATCTTCCGACGGGGCAGGCGCTGCGCATTCGAAAAGAAATTAAAACACTCCTCCTAAATACACTCCAGGCAGTAACAATGGCAAAGTTAAGAAGGTTACGAGACTTAGTTGTCCCAGCAACATGTCATCAAGTTGGAATGAGCAGGAAACACAGATAACGGGCAGAAGGAGGAGGGGGGGAGGAGAGGAATAAAACCACAGGAGGAAAAATGCCAAGAGATTGAGGAAGAAAAGGGAAACCCCTTTTTATTTGCTGTTTCGTTAGGATGAATCTGATTTTATAATCTCTAAAAGAGGCTAAAATATAATCTCCTTTTGTGTAATGTGTGTGTTAGGAAAATGTGTCATCAGCAATTCTGTACACTCCTGCAATAGTCAGAAAATTAGCAGGGATATTCAGGGCGGGCTACAAAGAAAAACAAACAGAAGACCCACATTTCCAGCCCGAGCTGTCATTTAGGAGCGTTTCCAACTTTTTATTCACCGTTTTGATTGTCCCTTATGGTTTGTCCCTGCTGCAGCAGCAGAGCTCGGGGTTTCCAGAGGAAGACAAAGCAGAGCAGGAGCTTTGGGATGCAGCTCTAGCTGGCTGGAGAGCCTTAGGTTTCTCCTGGTTCTCCCAGCGTGGAGGGTTTTTGTGCTCAGTGCTGTATGTGGGTGCAGGAAGAAAGCACATGTGGTGAAACGCCTGGCAGAGAAACGGAGGAGAAAGAGAAATGAGAGGCTGGCTGAGCCAGAACCCCAAATCTGGCCACACATGGGCCAGTTGAACCTCATTGCAGGTGCCAGCCTGGTGCAGAGACTGTGGGGCACACACACCCCAGTTTGCAGTCCCTAGTGTCAGGGGAACCCACCTATTTTGGTGGATGTGTCTCCAAAGCTCGTGGTGCTCAGCAGTGCTCAGCACTGCCAGGTGTGCTAGTTTTGGGCTCTCCAGAAGGACAGGCATTCACTTCATGTTGGCATCTCCCCCTGGAAGTGTCCAAGGCCAGGCTGGATGAGGTTTGGAGCAACCTGGGACAGTGGGAGGTGTCCCTGGGGGTGGATTGAGTTGGGCTTTAATGTCCCTTCCAACCCAAACCCTTCCATGATTCTCTGATTCCGTGATATGGATATTTGATCACAGACAGAGTCACCCATCTTTTTTGTGTGTGTGCCCCCAAACTCCTGACACCCCCAAATCCTCTGTGGCATCTGAACCCTCACACTGTGCCTTGCCATGTTCCATGCTGAGGTATTTTTCGTGCTTCTACGTGACATATAACCTCCCAAAATTATGCTGATCTCTGGCAAAAATCTCTTCTCTCTCCTTCCCACCCGTTTCTTCCACAAATATTTATTTGTTGTGCCTTTTAAAAAAAATTTAATTGTCTCTTGCTGTGGCTTCTTGTAGTGGATTATATTTTACAGCAAGTCTTGGTTTAGTTAATTGATGGGGAGCTTTGCCTGTGAGGATTCTGTAATCCTTGGCATTTTATCTTTGCAATAATTGCTGTGTTTGTGATTATTTCAAAGGACTCAGGGAAAGCAGACAACAAGAAAACAACTCATCCACTCCTCTTTTGCAGCTTCTCCAGGCACCTGGGTGGGCTCCTCCTCTGGAAGATGTTCCCTGTGCAGCAGAGAAGGAAAACCAGGGTGAGGACCTGGAGCAGGCACAGCAACGTCATGAGATCACTGAGGGCCTTGGTGACATGGTGGCACTGAGGACTGGGAGTCATCTTTCCCCATGAAAAGCTGCCTTTTTGGCAAAAAGGGTTTCAGTGGAGGATTGGCTCTTCTCCCAGATGAAAGTGACAGAACAAGAGGAGAAGGCCTCAGGTGCACCAGGGGAGGTTTGGATCAGAGAGCTGGGAAAAATTATTCACCAGAAGTGTTGTCCAGCCCAGGGCAGGGGTGGAGTCCCCATTCCCAGAGGGATTTCACACCCGTGTGGATGTGGCACATGGGGACATGGGGCAGTGGTGGGATGGCAGTGCTGAGGGAACAGTTGGACTCAATGATCCAGGAGGGCTTCTCCAAGCTTACTGATTCCCTGATCCAACGACTGACACCCTCCTGGCTTTGGGCCAGCTGTGAGTCCTGCGGGCTTGGATCGGGAGGAGGGGATGGTGGCACATTGGACACGAGGCCACCGTGCTGTTGGCCACTGGGGATGAAACCACACCGGTGCCACTGGCCGTGTCTGTGTGGGACACTGGCCACGCTGGCAGCCGGTGCCATTTGCCAGCTGGCCACTGGAGGCTGCTGCTGTCTTTGCAGTCGCCGCAGCTGCCTGAGGTCCTGCAGCACCCGCCGAGCACTGCCCGGCCAGCCCGGCTGGACACCAGCCTGAGCTCCTGGGGCTCCAAGAGCTGGGAAACATCCTCCTCCCTTGTCTTGCTGTCCTTCACAGGAGGGGGGGCAAGAAGCTGGGCAGGGATCCTGGCATCTTGGGATCCTGGGAAGGGAGAGGCGTTTCTGTGCCACACTTTGAAGCAGGATGATCATCCAACTTATCAGTGCCCAGGTGTGTTTTTGTAAGAAAGCCAGACATTTCAATGCTCTCTGTGCATTTTCACAGATTTAGAAGCTGTTTAGAAGGGTGCCAACCCTGGCATTTTGGGCAGCCCTGGCACAAAGCCAGAGCCCTGAGTGTGCTGGTGGCTCTGGACTGCCCTGTCACCCTGTCACCCTGTCACTGTCACCCTGCCCCACACACCCGGCTGCCCATGGGCTCAGGAGCTCCATTTCAGCCCAGAGCTGGCTGTTTGCTGCTGGCAGACCCTGCTGCAGGTGTTCTTGTTTCCAGTCTTGCCTGTCTCCTGGGCAGGTCTGTGTTGCGTTTTGCTTGTTTTTGCCCCATTTTCTGAGGGGTCAGATGTGCCTCGGACTGCTCCAGCCTCTTGCTGTGGCAGGTGGAGCTTGTTGGCACCTCTGTGGTGCTGAGGGGCTGAGGGTGCTGCCTGAGCTGGGATTGTCCTTGGCTCCCAGCTCATCCCACCGTGGCCAGCAGTGCAGCTTCCTGCTGGGTGGTATTGACCCAACCTCGTTGGGATGAGCCTGCCGTGTGGGACTCACTGGTGTTCAGCATAAGGAGCTCCTACTGCTTTGAAATTCATGGATGGAAAAGATAATCCAGATGGGGCATGCTAGGAGAGCAGCTAGATTTAAAGCTGGGGTGTGAAGCAAATTCCGAGTTGGACATCCAACCATAAAACCATGGAAGGATTTGGGTGGAAAAGGACCTTAAAGTTCATCCAGTGCCACCCCTGCCATGTTCAGGGACATCTTCCACTGTCCCAGGGTGCTCCAAGCCCTGTCCAGCCTGACCTTGGACGCTTCCAGGGATCCAGGGGCAGCCACAGCTTCTCTGGGCACCCTGTGCCAGGGCCTCCCCACCCTCACAGGGAACAATTCCTTCCTAATATCCAACCCAAATATCCCTTATTTAGTTTAAAACATGGAGCGACCTGACTTCTCCCATGGATGTGGCTGCTCTTGTGCTTTCAGGTTCCAGCTGCTTTTTGTGAATGTGTCATGAGAAACTTGATGCTTCTGGTGACATCCCATGAGGAACTGAGGCTGGTTGAGTTCCATGGTATCGTCTGGAGAAGGATGAAGGGAATGATGTGCTGCTTCTTAAGAGGGTCCATGGATTTAGTGAGTCCAGAGCAGCCAAATAAAACCACAGAATATGTTTCAGACATAGAGGACAAAATGTCCTGAAAAGGTTTCTTGGCTTGTCAGGGTGCTGGGAATGTGCATTTACCTCCTTAGCTCTTGGGAGAGTGTTTTCCTTGTGGGCTGGGAAGGATAATTTCCCTGAAAGAAGGCAGCACATCCTACATTTAAAGAAAAAACTTGTATAAGTCTCCCTGCTATAAGTGGAGTTTCAGTAACTTCATTTGAATCAGTTCTCTGGGGTTTTTTTTTTTTTTTGCCTGTTACAATTTGCTCAAGCCCTTGGAATACACAGGAAAATTCCTTAAATGACAGAGGTTCCACGACTCACAATAAAATGATTTCAGTTTCTGGGGTGTGCCGAGCTCCAGCAATCCCAGGGGATGTTCCTCACCTCCTCGGGGTGTCCTGACAGTCCTCTCGAGCTCAGCCTGTGCCCCACCTTGGTGTGATGTTCACCAGCTCCTCCATGCCCCTGGCTGGCTGTGGGGGTGGCTGTGAGCCCCGTGCTGGCAGCAGGAGGGACAGTGACATTTGGGGTCTCTCCAACCCCCCTGTGAGGCAGAACCGTGCAGGATTGAGAGCTCAGGGCTCAGGAGGGAGCCTTCAGCAGCCCGAGGAGACTGGATTAGCTCCTGGAGATGCTTAGGGGGTCATCCCTCTCCTGCTGCTGCTTCATAAACAGGTTCCTGGTGCTAAATCCAGGGAAGTGTCATGATTGCAGGAGTGGAGCTGTGCTGGATCAGCTCCTAAGCCTGCTTGCTGAATTCCTGTGTTTTCCTAAACCTGTAAGGGCTGGAATTGTTCAACACACACCTGAGTTTAAGACCTGCTCAACACCTGGGCAGCTGTGCATTAAAATCAGCTTCTGTCCCTGGAAGAAAGGAATATCAGGGTTATCTTTGGGGCCTAATCCTCAGGATCACCTCTCTGTAATGTTGGTGTCAGGGAAAGAGGTTGAGCCAATTTTTGGGAACAGATCCTACAGTTCTGCATGAGATGGGACCAACAGACACAGAACCATAAAGATTGGAAACTCCCTCTAAGATCATTGAATTCAGCCCCTGGCTCTGGCCAAGAAAACTGGGCTTTGCCTGAAGGATGCCTCAGTCCAGAGTCTTGTCAATGAACTTTGGGAATCAACCTCCAAAACTCCAAAAATTTGGGTGCTGCAGGGTGGAAATGGGTGCTGAAACACAGGGGCTGGATTTGGAAGAAAAAGAGATTTTTTTTCTAATGCAGAAGGACTGTATTTGAAGGGGGAGGAGCATCTTGGAAAAGAAATCCACAGGGCAAGTGGGAGAACAACTGATAAAGAGCTGCAGGGTCTGAGGCTGTGTTTTGGCACACAGCAAGGCAAAAAAGTTGGGATTTTCCCGATGGAATATTCCTGAAATTCCCCACCCTGGGAGAGGAGTGGGAGCTCAGGTTTATCCCAGATCCCATTGGGATTGGAATGGGAAAGTCTGGGAATGCTCAGGATGGGATTTGGGATGTTCCAGACCCTCAGGAATGAGGGATTTTCCTCCTTTTTAGCCAATTTCAGGAATTCTGGGAAAGAATTTTACCCCCAATCCCATTTGGGATGTTCCCGACCCTTGAGAATGAGGAATTTGCCTCCTTTTTAGCCAATTCCAGGAATTTTGGGGAGGAATTTTATTGGGAATGTGTGGCTGCACATTCCCTCTCCCCAGCTTGTAGGGAGGAGTGATGAGCAGAGGTCTCCAAGGTCGATGATTCCAGTCCCTCCTGCTCAGCTGCAGGTGGATCCCAGAGGTCACCATGGCCTCTCTCACATCCTCAGACTTGTTTCCAATACCTGTAGCCAACCTGGGATGCCCTGAGGTCTCTGTGCACTGATGGTGATATCCTGAGAGTCTGGCTTTGCTGCCAGAGCTGATCCCCACTTGCAGGTGACCAGGGAGGGATTTTAGGAGTAAAAATAAAAGAGGCTGCTGCAGTCAGTGCTGGGAAAGACTCATTGTGACCCAGAGGTGGTGGAGGCTGGTGGGGCAGCTCTGCCAAGGGCGTGAGACTCACCCCTTCCAGGACCTCTCTGCCAAAACCACCATAATTGTTCTTTCTCCCAGTAAGAAAAGCCTGGCAGTTGAGGCAGCATCTTTTCTGGCAGAGCAGAGGTGTTTTTTATTCCACAGGGGGAGAAATTTGTATGCAAAATGATGGCTACAATTGACTCCCTGCCTTTAGGCATGGAGGGGAAGAGCTACAAGAGGTGGGGAGTGCAGAGGGAGGAAGGAGTGGAGAGCTGTGGCCAAAGTGGGACAGCACTGCAGGAGGTTTATAACACCTTTGTGTCCCAAACACAGGGGAATTTGGGATCTCTGCTGATGCAAGGAGACTCAGGGAAGGGACTAGGTTGACAGTGGAGAGCAGGACATGTTCCTTTGTGTGTATTTGAGCTGCTGGCTCTGATGGCCCTGGAGGATCATCCCAGGGCTGTGCTGGGCCTTCTGGATAAATTCCTGGGCTACCTTTGTGAGCTACTGTCCTGCTAAGCCAGGCACGAGGGGATGGCCTCTGCTAGTTCCCAGCAGGGTTCTGAGTGTCCCTCAAATCCCTTTTGCCTCAGACCACAAAGGGGAAAACGCAGTGCATTCCCTGGAAAAGCCTTGCTGTGCCAGCCCTGTCCCTGACCCCACTCTTTGTGTGCAGAACTTGCTGCTGGGAGTCCTTCATGTTTGTTCTGCTTCATCTTCCCGGGGTTTGGATGTGGCACGAGGGGTGTGAGCCATTTCCTGAGAGCCTCAAGCGTTTGGGCAGCATTTCCACCCCCTGGCTGCCAAGGTTTTCCTCCTGCCTGGGGAAGCAGCTCTGGAAGTGATGGAGAAGGGAGAACTGCAGTTGGGAAGCAGCAGCACTTCCCTTCATCCACGGAGTCAGTCCTTGATCACCTCCTGTTTTTCACATGCTGGGGAAGGCAGGGAGCAGGGAGGGAAATCTCATTAAAGACCTTGCTGTTGGGAATGGCTGGGTAGCTCATTAGAGTGGGCAAAATGACTCGTTTCCTCTCTGCAGGTTTTTTTTTTTCCCAGGAACTCCGTGGAGGGAAGGAGTTCATTTAAAAACAAATATTCACAGCAACGTGCCTGCAGGACACACTGCTCCAGCACGGGATTCAATCCCAGCACCCTCGGAAGAGCTCAGCGAAAGGAAAACCTCATCAGGGCGTATTTGGCTTTTTTTTCGGGTGCTGCTTGATTTGCCATGTCTCAAATCACGGGGATGTGTCTCCCGTGCTGGGAATCATGGAAAGGGAGAGGAGGCAGAGGTGGAGGGGGGTGACCTTCCTTCCCCAGCACCTCACCCCACGCTCGGCCGCTGCCGTAGCTCCGTGCTCCTGCCAAGGGAAACTTGGGAAGGGGGGAGAGCCAGGCAGAGACAGCAAGCACACTTATCAAGTGGCTTGGACCGTAGCCGATTTGAAATATTACTAACCTTGCATTTTCAAATTTGATGCACAACAACCAAGATGCTAATACTTTCCTTAGTTTAGAAAAAAAAATCCTTTCACCCATCTCTTCTAGCCGAAGATTAGGAGAGAAGCTTTAAGAAGATTTAAAAAAAAAAAAAATCAACTTCTGAGCAGCGGAAAAAATGGTTTGTGATTCAGGGGCTCCGGGCAATTCATCATGGAAATTGGGTTTCTTAGCCGACATCATGTGAATCCTTTCGGCCCTGTCAACTTTTTAATACATTACATTGAGAATGTAAATCGTGTTGGTGAGGGGGAAAGAAGAGGGGGAAAAAAAAAAAAAGAGAGAGAAAAAAGAGAGCTGCTTCATTTTGGGTTTAGAGGGGAGGCAGCTTGAGGCCTGTAATTCATATTAACTAAATAATAATACTAAAAAAAACCCCTCTCTAAATCTACAGATATGGATATACACCTAGGGAGGGAGGGGGGAGGGAAGTGAACGAGACAGCCCAAAATTGAAACCATTTTATCCTTTTGAAGGGTGAGTATTTGAGAGGGGTTTGTTATGGATTTATTTTTATTTTCTTTATTTTTTTTTTTATTTGGGTTTATTTTATCCCTTTCTCAGCTTGAGCTCGTTCTTTCCATCAAAGAGAAGAGCAAAATGAATGTTTTGGAGGTGGAGGAAGATGGAGGAAACAGAAAAGGGAAAAGCTGCAGTAATGTCTGGGATCTTTTTGGAGTTTGGTGGATTTTTTTTTTTGCTCACATCCTGGTGATTTGGATTAACTCTTTCATGGGTGATGGAAGCTCACGCTAATTTTTTGACACATTAGAGGGCGTGAAAATAAAGCTCTGGCTGGGGAGTAGCAGGTGGTGCTGTGAGATCCCTGAGACTGGAATTGCAAACACGAAGCTCTCGGTGCATTTACTCCCTGGAAACATCCTTTGGGAGGTTCACTGTGAGCTAAATGGAGCACAAAGGCTCCACATAAACCCCTGCACAGGGCTTAGCCGCTGCCTGGGAGGTGGGGAAGCTTCACCAGGCATGTCCTCGTTATAGCTGGTGGCTTCTCCTGTGCCTTGAAATGCTCCCAGCATTAGGAAAGTGGGATTGATCACCGAGGAGAGGCAGGGAAAACACTGGGGCTCTGGCCTTGTGGGGAAAATGCCTTTATTTTTTCTTATTGGATGGTGCTACGTGGAGACTGGGATGTATTTTATATCAATCATGAAATAATTCAGGGTGCAAGGGACTTCTGTGGGTGTGGACATGGATGTCCTGCTCAGAGCTGGGCAGCTTTCTGCATCTCAAACCTCTCTGTTCGAGGGCAGCTTGGGAAGAGGACAAGGAAAGAGGTGAAAGGATGTGTCAGGAGGGATTACAACAAACAGGACAAATAATTAATTGGTTTCAACACAAATTATGAGCATCAACTTAATCATACGAGAATTGAGGTATGAAGAAGGTTCCTTCAGCACCTTCAGAGAGGGAGAAATTGCTGGAATTGGGAATTGTAGCTGGGGTACATGTAGAAAAATCAGGGAGTCAAGCTTGTTTTGGCTGCTAAAGACTTCTTGGGAAGCATCTGAACAGATGAAAGCCCTCTCAGAAAAGGCAGATGGACGCTCCCTCTCTGGAATGCTGCTGCCAGTTTTGGGTGCCTGGCACAGGCAGAGGGTGGTGGGGAATGGAAAGGGCTGGAACACGAGGGCCAAGCTCCTGGCTGGGGGATCTGGGAGTGCCTTGGAGCTGATCACACATGGGCTGTGGCCAGCAGGGTCTGCTCTGCAAGGTGACACCCAAGGGGAGTGTTCCAGGTGTCACCGGTGTGTCCCATGGGGTTGGGTAGATCCAACACCCAAAAAATCCATCACCTAACTGCTGTCTGGGGAGGCAGCTCCTTAAAAAGAGTCATTAATGGCTATTTGGAGAGGTTAATCAGAATCCACATCCAAAACTTCATCCAAAACTTCATCCCTCTCCCTTGTGTTCCAGCATAACAGGAAGGACTTGGCACTCCCCACCTCTCCCATGGGACAACTGGTTTATCACTGGTGTCTTCCTCACTTGGCATCTGTGAAAGTCCTGAAAAAATGATGAAAAGCTGAAGGTGTTCCCTTTCCTTGTGGCTTAACTTCAGTTTAACTATTTAGCTAGCATTGTAGAAACAAATATAAACCCTGAATGCTTCTCTCAGGGTTAATAATCCTCAGTTTTATTCCTGTTTTACTGCTACTCCTCACCCCAGACTGACAGCAAACACCAATCCTGCCATTTTCCTGGAGACATTTGCAGGTGAATTTGTGGACACACACATGTGGACTGTGCAGTTATGTAAATCAGGGGGGGTTTGATATTAATAATGCACAAGGAAGAGGTTGGGTGTTATTTTTATGCATAGGAATATTCCTGTGTGTGACTTTGAATTCCACAGTCAAGCAGTTGATGTCATCGATGTATTATTTAGTCTGAGGCTGGGTACAGCATTTCCAGAGGGGTTTTTGGGCCTGGTGTCCTTCAGAAATAATTAATTTCCCTTTTTTTTGCTTCCAGGCCTGTGCTTCTGCACAGCTGCAGTTCTGCTCTTGGAAAACAGCTTTTCTCTTGCCTTGTTTCCATTTAGGCATTGCACCCATGGCCAGAACCTCCTCCTGGATGTCCCCAGCTCCTGCTCTGCTCCAGCTTAAAAGGTTCTGGAAGGGTGAAACCAGCACTCTAAGGGAGTAGACTCCAAAATATTGGAATTCATTCATATGATGATGTCAAAGGACTTTTGAACCCATTTTCCTGTGAGGGTGTGAGGCCCTGGCACAGGGTGCCCAGAGAAGCTGTGGATGCCCCTGAATCCCTAGAAGTGTTACAGGCCAGGCTGGATGGAGCTTGGAGCAGCCTGGGACAGTGGAAGGTGTCCCTGAATGTGGCAGGGGTGGAATGGGATGAGCTTTAAGGACCCTTCCCACTCAAACCATTCTGGGATGGAAATTTCATTGATGGGGTCACCTCTGAGGGTCTGATGAAAGGATTTTTCACCTCCCTCTGTGGGTCAGGAGGGCCAAATCCCAGGCAATGAGAGACTCTTTGGCAGGTGATGAAGGTTATGTAGGCAATTCCCTGCTCAAGCCCATCTTCCTCTCATTCTCCTGGGTTCCTCTACCCCTAACACCTGCAATCCTGCAGAAATCTCCCTCAAGAGGAGCTTCCAGAGCCTGTTTTATCCTCACAGATGAACGCACACATTCCCAAGCCCTTCTAGGAAAGCTTCAGGCAGGTTACTCGGTTGGTTTTTTTTTTCCCTCTGGTGCTTCAATCCTCAATTGCCACTTGCTGGGATGGTGGGAATGAGTTGTTGAGGCTGTCAGGGCCGTGCAGCACATAATGAAGTGCACACACGTACATCTATACATTCGTCCGTGGGCAGGCTTATGTTGCAGTGCTGTAATACAGCTTAATTAGGACATCACTCAGGCATCTGGGACTATGCCTAAGCTGGAGATTTTTTTTTATTTTGGTTTTCTCATTTAGGTTTTAGTCAGATTCCCAAGTGAAATAAACAAAAGGCTAATTGCTTTTGGATTTTAATTACCGCTGCAATACCTGGGCTTATTGTAGGAATTGTGTTTTATAGGTGGTGAAAGGACACCGCCAGCCAGTGACAGATTCTCAGCTGACAACGGTGCTGTTCCAACCAGAGGAATTCTTTGCAGTGGGATCCAAAGGACAGCACACATTCATTTGCTAAACTCCTACTTTTTTTTGTTGTTATGGGATGTAACTTCGAGACTTGGCTGACTTTTAAACATGATATAATTAAGCACGCCTGAAAATGTGTTTATGAAAAAAAAGAGAGACAAAAGTAGAAGTATTTTATAATCCACAGTGTTAAGTCTCTTCAGGATTCCTTGGGTGGTTACAGTGCTGCTGTAGTTGAGGTGACACAGCACAGTGCTAATACCTAATCCCAAGTGACTCTTCCCACAGTGACTCACTCTGTCACCAGAGCTCTTTGGTTCCTATCTGGTTATCTTTAATACCTTGATCCATACATATCATGGATGCTTTGCCAGGTTGGTTGTTCCACTGATTTCTGAGACTACAAAACAGGCAAATCCTCGTTCTACATCTATTTATTAATCCTACAAGTATTTGACATCTTTTTTTCTACCCAGCTGTATTGCCTTGTCCATGATGTCCTGTTTGAACAATTGCAGTTTGAACAGTTCAAGAAAAAAACCCTTTCTTGAACTGCTCCTAATTTTGTTTTTCTGACAAGTTGGAAATTCCAGACTTCCATTTCCATTGGTGATCAAAGGAAATTGGAGCAGTCAGATAATGTATTCCAAGTGTATTTATTACAAATATTAGGGAGTAATGTTGAGTCTTACATAAATTTTTATATAATAAGCTTTCCACATCTGTAAAAACAAGAAAACTCACCTGAACAACGTTGTGCCTTGTCCTTCAGAATGAGAAGATATAAGAGGTGAAGAAGTGAATTCATTGTTGAATGAACCATCAAACCTTGAGAACCCTTAGGCAGAAGCAGAGTTTGGATTTGATAGGAATTCTGATTTTTTTTGAACCTATGAGCAGGAGATTTGTGGAAGGACAAAGCATCTTCTGGGTTGAGACCTACTTGGGTGTTTCCCCTCCCTAGGTAATTTGTTTATAATTTTGGAAAGATTTAAATTTCATCTGTAGGGAATTCAGTAAAAGGGCTGTGCAGATTTGAAGCATGGTGGTTGCTTTCAGCAGAAGTCTAAAAGGAAGTCTTGCAACCCAAATTTTCTTAGAAATCATGGGATCTAGCAATCAAAATTAAACAGTTTCTTTGGAGGTCTTGTGCTGAAAGTCCAATGAGTCACAGAATTACTAGTTTGGGTTGGAAAGGTGATTAAGCTCATCCCATTCCACCCCTGCCATAAGCAGGGACACTTTCCACTATCCCAGGTTGCTCCAAGCCCTGTCCAACCTGATCATGAATTGCACTGGAATTCACTAATTCCTAAATGATGCTGTAAATAAAACAAGATGTGGTTTAGGTTTATTCCTTTGGGAAAATGGCTCTTTCATGACATCAGCTTCTGGATTCCCTCTGACCAAGGGAAATGTGAGAGTTGGCACAGTTTGGGTCAAGTGGATGAACTCTGAGACTAAAACATGTGATGACTTGTGAGATGAAGAGTCTTGGATAAGCAGGAATGATGGTGTGGGATGTTCTGGAGCTATATGGTAAATCCAGAGGGAGAACCAGTGACTGTGTTAGTGCAATTCAGTTAAATCACAAGGAAACAGAGAGCGGAATTTCAGGGGTTAAGGACAAAAAGAATCACCAATTATTTTTAATATATTAGGGAAAACATTGAGAAGTTGTTTTTTGCTGAGGATTTACCTCAACAAGGATGGAGCTTGTTCTGAGGCAGAATTAGAACAAATTTTGAACTGTTGAAAACTTCACTAAACCAAGTTTTCCAGCTTGCAGCAGAGCTTGAGTGAAGGCTAAAAGGCTCTAAGTTTTATTTGACAAGATAAAGATTGTTGTTATCAATAGGGATGCAATGCATTTACAGTGTTCTTATATTTGCAAGGTATGGGCTAGTAGGGCTAGTAGGGGCCAGTGAGATTAATCCAAATTATATCTCAAAGCTTTTCTTAATCCTACAGGGAATTTTTAACAAAAAGAAAACATTGCTGTGGGGAAAAAAAGGTCTCTCTGAAAAACTGTTTGGAGAAATCATCTTGTAATTTAGAGAAGGAGAAAATATTTGAATGGGAAGGCTGGGACCTGGTGGGTTACTGCTGTGGGCCTTTCCAGTTGGAGAGAATAAATGGATTTATAGAATTCATCTAGGCCATAGGAATTGTTAAAATATATTGATTGATCCAAAATTACCCAAATCAAAAAATGTACTTTTCAATGCCATCAAATACAAGATCAGATAGCAAGAAACAAAAGATTCAGAAGCACTGATGGGCTCCAGGAGGTTATAATTTAGATGTACCTATCTAAAAGGGGGCAGTGAATTTGAATGGGATTTTTGATACTGAAGGGATTTCTTGTGCCCATCCTTTTGCTGTCCTGAGGCATGGAGGGTTTGGTGACACCTGGCAGTGTTTTGGAACAAATAAGGGATATTTTCTCCCCTGATGGAGCTGGGCAGATCCTCACTGGGAGGCAGGACTCAGATGAAGGGGCACAAGGGCAGGAAAGCTGGGGGTTCAGCAAACACCTGTAGATGAGAGGGAGTCAGGAGGCCAAAAGGAAGCTCCAGAGGGTAATTTGGCTGTGGTATCACAATGCCAACACCTGCAGCAGGTTCTAAAGGGATCTCTGCTCTGATAGACCCATCCCTTCCCACTGAGCCCTCAGAACAGAGTGCTCCTGACAGCAGCACTTGGTTGGGCTGGAGTGTGATGAATTCCCAAGGGAAATAAGATGCTGCCAGTGAGAGCAATTAACTGCTGGAGCAGCCTCTCCTGAATCCCTCAGGACTGTTTGCCTCTTAATTCACAACAGAAAGGCTCTTTGGAAGTTCCCTCCTGTTCAGCCACTGCCGTGGAACAGACTGAGTGTCTGAAGGAAATGGAAATCCTTCTTCTGCTCTAGATGGGAGGTGAAACTCCATGATCCTCGTGGCCAGCACAGCCTTCTTGGCTCCCACTCACTCCAGGTGATGCATTCAGGCACAGTCCCATGCTCCTCCTCACCAAGAGGAGCCTTTGGCACAGCTGCCTCCCTGGAAGTGTGATGGAAAATCTCATCAAGCCCCTGGGACTTAATGCAAAAGGATTTCCCAGATCCTAGACCCACCAGAATTCCCGGGTACAAGATGCCCCTGTTGCATTTTCAAATAGGTATGACATGAGTGGGCAGCAATCCCTGACTGACCCTGAGAGTGTGAACAACCTGGGTTCCTTATCAGGACTGGAAATTTGTCTCCAGCCAGGAGAAGACACATGCAGCCACAGCAAGTCATACTCTTCCAACTCCACTTTTACACTCACAGTGTTTTAGCCCGGCTTTGAGACAAGAATTTTAACTTCCTTTTCTAAAACTGGAGGGGTTTCCTGCCTTTGGGATGAGTCCTGCTGAAGATAATAACAGCAGATTTCACTTTCTGACCTCAATCCATCGGTCTCTCCCTGGCAGCTGGAGCAGGCTGTGTCCCAGAGCTGGCAGAAGGAACCTTTGGCTGTGACAAAACAGGCACAAGGTGTGAAAGGTGCTAAAAACGAGGCATCTAGATGCAATAACAACTTGTTAGTACTTTCTTTACAATTATTTCATTCCCATTTTCCCCTCACTCGTCTCCTCTTTTACATTTATTTTGCTTTTTCTCTTCCTGCTTCTCTCCCCCGGTCTTGTTTTCCCTTCTCTCTATTCTGTCTTGCATGTATCAACCTTTCCTGCCACAAATCAACCCTATTAGGAGCTCCAAAGGGATTCTTTCCAATGGCCTCCCTTTGTGAACTCTCTGCCTTTTTTTTCTTTTTAATCTGCAGTGTTCCACATTACAGTGCCATTGATTTAATAGACCACCATGAATTTTACTGCCTGTCAAACAACAGCACAATTATTTTGAATTCTATTGTGGCAGAGCTTGACACCCAGCTCTGGATCACCTTACACTTTTCACCCTTGCTGGAGCACGCTTGAAAAGCCAGGATAATGCTATGTGTGATTCCAGGATGGCATTTTGTGGCATTGTTTTTATTCAGCATTTTGGGGATGGAGTGCTTTGGCAGTTGATGGATAAAGACTCCTGTTTACCTGAATCTGGAAATGACACATGGAATGTGGAAGTTATTACAGGCTGTTAAAACCCCAAACCAATTCCCTTCTTCCCTCTCAGTGCTCCCAGCCCTGAATAAATCAGATGGGAAGAACACTCGTGGTTACTGTTCATGGGATGATCCCAAAAGCTTCCCAGGCAGGATGCTGACTCCTCTCTTTCTGGCCATCAATGGGTTGTTCTTTGTGGAAAAAATCCTGGATCCATGTGCCTGGAGGCACATTCCCAGTGGAGAGGCAAAAACTGTGGAGTACTTTGAGAGCTGATGTTGGCACTCAGCAGTGTGCAGCAGATTTCCTACATGGAACAACGAGTGGATTACAGCTGTATCCAAATAAAGAAAGGATTGGTTCATTCAGGATGAATCAAACCTTTGTATCCCTGTTTAAAGAGCTCTTTCTATCATCTTGTGTGCCCAGGATAAATTGTTTTTCTGATGACAGGGATAACAGGTTGGGTCCATGTTGTTCCAGGGCTGCACACATGGAGAAAAACTCCAACTCTGACTTACCCTGTGAATATATTTAGGAAGGGAAACAGGTTTGTTGGTGGAAAGTGTGGACTCAGAAGAATTAAGTGAATTACCAAGGGCCCAAAGTGAGTCTGAGTGGGCCTTTAAGACACTTTTCCCAGTGTCTTAAAGTTTTATTCCATGCATTTTCCTTGGGAGGTTTTTCTTTCCCTGCTGAACATGGTCCTTCCCACAAAGAAATGTTCTTCTTGAGTTCTGAGGCAGATGGATTTGGATTGTGAGTGATCTCAGAAAGCTGTTTGGATAATCCACACTGGTTATGGTCTTTTCCTTGAACAGAACTTCCCTGTTAAGAGAGCTCCTGGTTGTGTTAAGGTGCAGTGTTGGGATGCTCATCCTTGCCCATTCCTGAGTTAGGGCTTTGGGAGAGGTTTGCTCCACATGTTCTCCACAGTGGAGAAGGTTTATTGCTCCCTTTCAGGAAGCTGGTGGATGGTGCACACATCTTGCTGTTCTCCATCACACACAGGGCTCGAATTTGTCCTGTTGTGGACAAAATTTGTCCTGTTTTTGGCTCAGTGGGAAATTCATGAGCTGCACAAATCTCCCAGGGAACTCAGGCTCAGGATGTGGTGGCTCTGCAGTGCACATGCTGAGAGCCTGGCAGAGCAGGCAGATCTCTGTCCTTTATGGCCTGGGCAGAAGTGACATTGAGCTCTGGTCCCAAAAATTGAAACTTTTAAAAGGCCACTGCCCTCCTTCCCCAGCATTGTGACAAATATGCCTTGTGATCCATTGTGGAGGTCCCAGTCAGCCAGAATAATTAGGTGGCAACTCAATTTATTGCCTGCAGCCCCCTGAAGCTCAGGCAGTGCTCTTTCAGCCCTCAGCTGATATTTAATCAACGTATCATAACTTTTATTAAGCCTAAATACAATGCTCCTGAGATACTAAATTTAAAGAGTGCCTGCAAACCAGGGCTGCTTTTGTTTGATTTACATATCACAACATCATGCAAAATGGGACCAGGCTGACAAGGAGCTCAGGGGGCTCCAGAGAGTTTTGTCCTGCTCTGACACCTCTGATACATCACCAGCATGGTGGGAGGAGGGTTGGAACCTTCGAGGCTCTTAATTACAGATGAGGAAATTGAGTTGCAGTGACAGTAGATTCATCTGAGCATCAAAGGTGTCTCCTGCAGCACAGGCAGGGAAAAATGCTCCCACCCTGCCCAGGAAGGAAATTCCTGCCTCTGAAATGTTGTGTCCATAGGCTGACCTCTCCTGGAGCATTGTCCAGGGCAGTGGTGCAGTCCTCACCCCTGGAGGGAGTGGATGTGGCACTTGGGGACATGGGTCAGTGGTGGCCTTGGCAGTGCTGGGGGAATGGTTGGACTCTGATTCTGGAGGTCTTTTCCAGCCTAAAGGATTCCATGATCTAACCAGTGCCACAAACTCCCCTGGGCTGAACAATGGGTCACAAATATCCTGTTGGGATGGATGGAGAGGGTGAGGGAGTGAGAATCACACCCTGGGTTATGACTCTCCAAGATTCCCAGGAGGTTTGCCAGGAACTGTACAACTTTGGCAACTGGTGGAGACTGGCTTAAAATGCTAAAGACAATATTTAAACCCCATGGAAATTCTAAAACAAGGATGTTATTAAAGTGGAATTAAGGACAAAGGAGTTGCTAATATCTACAAGAAAAGGCAGAATTAAGAATGTTTGGGTTTAAAATAGTATTAGAATATTAGCTGAAACCTAGAAATAAGGTTTATCTGTAAAACATTGTCTCTGAGAAGGTTTCAATTCATGGAGGAGATAATAACTTGATTTCAGGCATCTCATAACACGTTCCCTTGTGCCAGGGCCATCCCAGAGCTGGGAGGGCAGGGTGCTATGTGTGAGTTTAAATTATAAGAGACACTCAAATGGCAAGGGACAGGATTAAATCCCAACATAAATACCCTTTGGAAAGCATATGAATCCTTGTGCCTCAAGGGAAAAGCCAAATTCAAGCAAGAATAGGAAATTCAAGTGAGAATAGGAAACTTTAGAAAGGAAAAATGCTCAATTTTGAGTAGGAAATTGTTAACCATGGTAAAACTTAGTTATTGCATGGTTGGTTTCTAAACCATGGGCAAGGAAGTAACAGAGGAACTATTTTTTAATCTCAAAATATAAAGATTTTCCAAGCATAGTATCTCCTACTTACTATGCTTTGAATGTGAGTTAGTTACAAATGTTTTTCAGTTATCAAAGACTTTCTTTCTCTTTGTTTTTTTTTCTTTAACACCAATGCAGTGGTAAAATTAGGAACTTGAGCAGGATAGAGTTATCTTCTAGGCTTGTCTGGAGGCTGATGGCCTCACATACAGGTCTGGCCCTTGGCCATAATTCAGTTTACAAGGCACAAAAGCTGTTGGTCCCAGGATGTTGCCATGGCCAGCAGGTCAAGAGAAGGGATATTTCTTCAGCAGCATGAGGACACACCTGGAATACTGTGGGCAGTCTGGGGATCCCAGTGCAAAAGATGCTGCCAAACTGATCAGTGAACAAGACCAGTGGAGACCAGTAAAGTGCTGGTGGGGTTGGAGTCCAGGACAGCTGGAAGGTGCTGGGACAGGGACAGAGGGCTGGGAGATTTCCAGTGTTTGGAGATATTCACCATCTGGCATTCTCCTCTTTGAGGTTCACAGAATGGTTTGGGTTGGAAGGGACCTTACAGAGCATCTCATTCCAACCCCTGCCATGGCAGGGACATCTTCCCCTATCCCAGGTTGCTCCAAGTCCTGTCCAACCTGGCCTTGGACACTGCCAGGGATCCAGGGGCAGCCACAGCTTCTCTGGGCACCCTGTGCCAGGGCCTCACCTCCCTCAAAAGGAACAATTTCTCCCCAATATCTAATCTACAACTACTTCCTTCAGGTTCCTCCAGATGATGAGAGCCCCAACCTGCCTTCAGTGCCTCAGATGGCTCTGAGCACTGGGGTCTCCAGGCTGAGGTGGTTGGAGACCCAATTAGACCAGAGCCATCAGATTCAGCAGAGTTGGCTTCCAGTGTTTGGTGCTCCATGAATCTGCAGACACCTGGCAGCTGGGAAATTTGTGAAGAGCCAGACAGGGACCAGTTCAACTCTCAGCCAGAGCCTTCCAGTGGGAGAACAATTGCCACGTGCAGACAGCAGCAAAGTTTGGATGGAGCTGTTGGAATTCGTGTACATGTGGACAATTTTTTGCCTGTGAAGCTGCCTGGCTCCACTGGAAAAGTGTGGAGTGTTGTTTATCTTCTCTGAGTCCATTGCAGACTCCATAAAGATGCAAGAGACTTTCTTGTTGGCTGTCCATAAGGACTAGGACATCATCTCATATGTAAAGCTAAGATGAAGTTGTCCCTCTGCCTGGGGGAGGTTAGGGGTGGAAGGGAACCAAAATATCTTTGATAAATCTAAAATACCCAATGGAGTATTTTAAAGGCTCATCTAAAATACCCAATGGAGCAGCTCCCTGTGGCTCAGGAAGAAGGTCTGGAGGCAAACAGGCAGTGCAAGGTCATCCCTGCATCCCATGGCTGTCTCCTAGTCAGCTGGAAGTTGAATAACACTGGCAAATGCTCTTGTCATTAAATATATTCTTTAGCACACAGATGATTCCTAAACGAAGCTATAATTACTGGTGGAGCTGGCAGGGGTGCCTACAATTCAGGTTGCCAAACATTTCCCATTAAAAGATTCTCTTTTCCAATGCTAAATCCTTGCCAACATGGAACAGTTCAGGCTGAAATTTTCAGTTGCAGGCCGTTGGCTCAGGCTGGGCTTTGTGTATCTGAATGTGTGAGTGAGTGAGGAAGCAGGAGGGAAATAGAGTTTAACCAGATCCAAGAGTGTGATACAGGGAAAAGGCATTGTTTTATAGTTATTTAAGGGAAAAAAGTCCAACAACCACATTGTTGAGAAATTTTGGCTCTTTCATGCTTTATTTTTATTTTCACAGGGACTTGAAACTTGGCTTTAGCACAGATCTGGGATTTTTAACTCCTTCAAACTCCCTGGTTTTGGCCAAGTCAGATGCCTCTGCAGATCTGCTGGGAAGAGGAGAAGGTTTGCCCTGCAGATTGTCTGGAGCTTTTGCAAGCCCAGGGCTTCAGGAGGGAAGGAGGATTCCTCCTTCCCAGGGCAGGTTGGCAGCCTGTTAATGTGGTTTGGCCCTGGAATAACGAGAATGCAACGTGGATTTCCTGCACCCAAAGTGTTTCTCACATGACAGGGAGGCAAATGCACTGTTTCTATGGGATAAGGGATTTCTGAGCAGAGGTGGGAGGGGAATACAGAATGGATCATCCAAGGAGATGGATGGGGAAAGGGTGACTGTCTATATAGTGAGGTGTGTAAATCCTTGGAAGGTCTTAAAGCTTCCACTCTGCTCATCCTGGCTGGTTGCAGGACCAGTCCGTAGCCCTTTGTGCCCACATCTGCTTCCCTGGGATCAGAGGTGGGTTGAGGTGAGAGTCCTGAGGGTGGGAACATCGTTACCAGCATCATTTTCACCCTGTCTCCAAGGGCTGGGGAAACCTTGGAGAACCTCTGAATCTTTTCTGTCCCAAAGCCCAAGTCACGTCAAATTTGCTGAGCTGTTTTGGCTGTGCTGTCAAAAACTGTTCCCAGCTAGAACACCTGGTTTAGGTGTTTTGGTTTGGTTTAGCTCTGCAAACTAAAGCACCTGACTGGAAATAATTCGGTTTTAGGCAGTGCAGGATCTGCACACTGTGCAGGCATGGATGATGCAGCTAAAACTCAGGAGAATATCCAGGAGCTGCTGGTGGAAGGACCAGTGTTGAGTGCCCTGGGTGAGGCACAGACCCTCTGCAAAAATTCTTTGAATCTGAGTCAGGAGCATCAGGTACATGGAGAGGGGAAATGAGATCAAGAGATTGTTTTAAAAATTCTTTTAAAATTCTTTTTTATTTTTAATTATTTTAAAATTATTTTTATGACTTTGCCCCTCATTTCGACTGGACAAACTTAAGAATGTACGAACATCAAATTGAGATAATTTCATAGAAATTTCTGGATCAAGAGTTGGATTAATTCCTTATTTTCCAGAAGTTAAGTTGGGTAAAAATAGCAGCAACTCATCGTCAGGGTGGAAGTAAATCCC